>NC_069674.1:52243786-57243786 GCF_023699985.2 Odocoileus virginianus
CAGGTCAGGAAGCAACAGTTAGAACTGGACATGGAACAATAGACTGGTTCCAAATAGGGAAAGGAGTACATCAAGGCTGTATATTGTCACCCTGCTTATTTAACTTATATGCAGAGTACATCATGAGAAACGCTGGGCTGGAGAAAGCACAAGCTGGAATCAAAACTACTGGGAGAAATATCAATAACCTCAGATATGCAGACGACACCCCCTAACAGCAGAAAGCAAAGAGGAATTAAAGAGCCTCTTAAGCTGGAGCGGTAAATGGCAAACCTCTCCAGTACTCTTGCCTGGAGAATCCCTTGGACAGAGGAGCCTCGTGGGCTACAGTCCATGGGGTCTCAGAGTTGGACACGATGGAGCAACTGACACACACAAAATTGAGATACTTGACGGTGCAAGGGCACACTTTATCTACTCTCCCATCTCCTGAAGGAAGCAGGATGGGCAGGCAGCACCTGGGAGGCAGGGTGACTCCCCCCACCCCCATCCCTTCTGGAAGTCTTGGGGCCTCAGTGCCTGCAACAGCTGTCCTTGGGCAAATAAAAGACTAAGTTGTTTACTGGCAGTAAATAAATAAATAAAGAGCCTCCTGATGAAGGTGAAAGAGAAGAGTGAAGAAGTTGGCTTAAAACTCAACATTCAAAAAACTAAGATCATGGCATCTGGTCCCATCATTTCATGGCAAATAGATGGGGAAACAGTGGATGACTTTATTTTTCTGGGCTCCAAAATCACTGCAGATGGTGACTGCAGCCATGAAATTAAAAGACGCTTGCTCCTTGGAAGAAAAGCTATGACCAACCTAGACAGCATATTAAAAAGCAGAGACATTACTTTGCCAACAAAGGTCTATCTAGTCAAGGCTATGGTTTTTCCAGTGGTCATGTATGGATGTGAGAGTTGGACCATAAAGAAAGCTGAGCACCAAAGAATTGATGCTTTTGAACTGTGGTGTTGGAGAAGACTCTTGTGAGTCCCTTGGACCGCAAGGAGATCCAACCAGTCCATCCTAAAGGAAATCAGTCCTGAATATTCATTGGAAGGACTGATGCTGAAGCTGAATCTCCAATACTTTGGCCATCTGATGTGAAGAACTGACTCATTGGAAAAGACCCTGATGCTGGGAAAGATTGAAGGCAGGAGGAGAAGGGGACGACAGAGGATGAGATGGTTGGGTGGCATCACCAACTCAATGGACATGAGTTTGAGTAAACTCCGAGAGTTGGTGATGGACAGGGAGACCTGGTGTGCTGCAGTCCATGGGGTCACAAAGAGTCAGACATGACTGACTGAACCGAACTGAGACTAGTACATAATGTGTTTTAATAGGAAGTTATCTTTAATAATCTCATAAATATATGTAAAGTCTGAGTTATCACAAGGGGCTTATGTTACATAAGGAAATTATATAATTATGTACAATTATATTATATGACTGTGGTCTCAAAGTACCATAAGAACAAAGGTAAATGTTACTTGTCACAACAAGGCAAAATAATGCAGACATTTCTCATTCAAGACAATTCAATTAAAAACAAAACAAATATTCCTCTATCCCTATCCATTGTCTCCTAAAACCATAAAGAAGTGTTCCAAGGTTTATTTTTTTATTTTTTGGCCATGCCACACGCTTTGCGGGATCTTCGTTCCCCAGCCAGGGATTGAGTCACAGCAGTGAAAGTGCCAAGCCTTAAGCACTAGACTACCAGGTAATTCCCTGTTCCAAGGTTTAAAATAGAGATCTGATGCTTTAATATTCATCCTTTTTTTTTAAACTGAATTCCAAATAAATTTTTTTTTAATTCAAAGCATAACTAATAGTAACAACAACAACAAAAAGAACTACAACAGAAAAGAAAATGATACGCCAGCGTATCAGTAAAGACCATAAAACCACTCCTGTGGGGACTTTTTGAGATGCCTTGAGCCCCTGTAATTTCCCCATATGGGTTACTTGGGCTGCTTATTAGCAGGAAAACTTTTACAACTAAAAAGACTGTGGGGGGGTTATTCTGTGCCCAGTCAAGACCCTCATTAGAAAACACCTCTTCTTGGAACTTCCCTGGTGGTGCAGTGGCTGAGACTCCAGGCTTCCAGAGGCTGTTGGTTTGATCCTGATCAGGGAACTAGATCCTGTGAGGCTGCCAGGGCTAACAGGCAGCCCGGACCTAAGTTTCGGTTTCCCCTGAAATGGTAAGATTCCCCACCCCCATCAGGCCGCCTGGAGCCAGCCAGTCAGCAGGCGCCCAAAAGGGAACAAAGGGAACATGAGGGAAAGCGGAAAAGCCCGCGAACGCCTAAATTTGAACAAAAGCCCGCGGAAGTTTGTACCAATAAAATTGCTTTGCAAACATGTAACCAATCCGCTTAAGCCAGCTACCAACGGCTTATGTTCACCCTATAAATTTATGTAACAGCTGGGGCTAGGGGCTTTCTGAGCCTGCACCACTGCGTTGGATGCGGCAGGAGCCCTGGCTCGAGTCAGTAATAAACTTCCCCTTTTTTGTGTGAGTTACATTGTCTTGGAAGCCTTTCTCTTCCCGCTCGGGGATTCGGACATCGGGCAAAACAGATCCCACATGCCACAGCTAAGAGCTCACGTTTCAGCTAAAGGTCCTGCATGCTGCAACGAAGACCTGGTGCAGCCAAATAAATTAAATTTAAGTATTTTTTTAAAAAGTGGCTTAGATTGTTTAAAAAAGAAGGAAAGTGTCTCTTCTTTCCACAAAGAGTACAACAGTAAAGCAGAGAAAGATTATTGAGGCTGAGAACAGGCACCAGACAAAGCATTAGATGGAGATAGCAGTTCCCAGAGAAGCAAGAGGAGCCACTCCCAGAAAAGCAAAATCTGAATGACCTCAGCATTTTGCAAAACATCAGAGAAAACAGCCCACAGTAGAAGTCCACTGATGAAAATCGTAGGAAACGTGAACTTCTTGCAAACAATTGCAAAAGTAGAGTCAGAGGCCTTGATAGAAAGAGAACATCTGCTGGGATTAATCCCAATAGAATGAGAAAAACATGGGACAAATGGAAGACTGGTGACAGATTCAGGATACAAAAAACTTGACCTGAGCAAGATTATTCCTGTGGTTCATTGGACCAGCGTTCTGAATTGATTAGCATTCTGCCAGCGATAAAACAACAATAAACTAGTCAGGCCTCCCTTCTCTTGCTCTTGAATACTCCACACTGTCCCTCAGCTTTCAGATTTGACATACATATATGTGTGTGTATATATACATATACAAATACATGTGTGTGTGTGTGTGTGTGTTGACTGGGAGTGGTCTCGAGGACTAGTTGAAGTCCTTGATCCGGGGGCACCCCAGCCTACTTACTGCCATGCACGGCCCCTCCCTCCCACAAACACATCACCCATCTGCAGCCTCAGACGACCAGGAAGATGGGGCAGGTATTGATGATGGGAGGGCGCTCGAGTCTGGCACCTCTGCCCATCATGAGGACCCAGGGAGATCTGCGTAACTGTCAACCTCAAGCTTCCAGCAGGAACCTGAATCTTTCCTTATTCTGGAAAAGATAAGGCTCGACACCTACTGAGCACCTACTACAGGCCAAGCTCTATACATGTATTGTCTCATGGTGATGCTCCAATCAGCTCTATGTTTTTCACAGTATCTCCCAATGTTATGTGTTGTATACATATACACATATATATGAAAACAGACCTGGAAAGTAACTTGCTCCGTCTCAGATGAATAGGAATTGACACAACCAAGACTCAAACCAAGCATTTGTTGTTATTGTTGTTGTTTCGTTGCTAAATTGTGACCAACTCTCTGTGTGACCCCAGGTCTGCAGCCCACCAGGTTCCTCTGTCCATGGGATTTCCCAGGCCAGAATATGGGAGTGGGTTGCCATATTCTCTAGGGGATCTTCCCAACCCAGGGACCAAATCCTCATCTCCTGCATTGCCAGACAAGTTCTGCCACCAGGGAAGCCCTTTCAAACCAAGCATGGTTAATTCCAAAACCTTACCCTTTCCTCCTAACACACGATGAGAGGCCAGTGCCTCTTCACCTCGGCACATTTCCCTTAGATCAAGACTCAAGTTCACATTCTTGGGAACTTCAGAAAGCCCCAGTCTTCCCAGAGACAAGGGTGAATAAACCAGATCATTTGCCAGGATATCTTCTACTAATACAAACATAGTACCCAAACCGTGCCTATAGGTAAACCACTCCTTCACACATATCCACTTAACACAAAGCCTTCTGCTTGCTGGGCCAGCTATTTTGCTGCTTTGGGTTTATATGAGGAGGGATTGATGTAGAATAAGCCAGAGCAGAAGCCTACTCCTGTTACTTCCCTGCAGGGGAACACTTTCCAGGGCTTGGAATCAAAGGTATTCAGTACCCATTAAGAGGAGTGACTTTGCCTACAGGAGGAGCAAGATTAAGAGTCCAGGTGATGCATGTGGCAGTGTTTTCCAGCCTGGGGAGTGTGTTGCAATAAATGAGTGGATAATTTTAGCAAGCACACCTGCAGATGATTTCCCCAAAGAGTCTCTGGAGAAGACACCTCCTTCCCTCTCAGGGCAACATGAGCTGGAATTCTTCTTTCATCTTCTGGAAAACTGGATCCCACATAAAACACTTCGGTCCACTCAAGAAGCCCTTAGCAACAGTCGCCTTGTTCTCATGTTTCACCCCTGGGCAATAATCCCATTGATTCTTAGGCATTTAATGAGTGTCTCCATTGCTCCTAGCCCTGAGAAAAACATCAAGGAAATGGGCAAGGTCTAGTTCCCTTCAAAGAACCTCCAGGGATGGAGTTGCATTTTTGTGACTCTTAAGTGAGACAACAAAAGAGGGAGATGCTAGCATTGTTTCTGAAACATGGAGGCACGTGGTCAATGCTGTCGATTTTTGTTTTCCTGTCATAGTCTTCAAATACCTTTATGAGAATTGAGTTGATCTCTCAGAGCTTCCTTGAATCCAATTTGGAACTGGACAGAATAAAAGCACATAAATAAGTACAGGAATCTTTTGAGCAGAAAGAGGCAGGCAGGGACTTCCCTGGTGGTCCAGTGGTTAAGATTCCATGCTTCCACCACAGGGAGTGAGGGTTAGATCCCTGGTCAGGAAACTAAGATCCCACATGCCACACTGTCAACATGTAAAAATATATATATATATAGGAAAGAAAGAAAGGGGCAGGCAGTATCAGTCTCATCTTTACTTGAGGAAATCACAAGCAGCGAGGCCGTGGAGCAGCACAATGCGGAAGGGCACAGTTGAGGAGCCCAGGTTGCAATTCTAACCCTGTCATATCAAAGCCCAGGCTTGGGGCATGAACTCTCTGCCTCAGTTTGCCCATGTGTAAAAGCAGGTGTGATGGTTAGTTTCGAGTGTCAACTTGACCAGACTGTAGTGCCTGGCTATTTTGTTAATATTTGTTTTTATTTATTTATTTGGTTGCACCAGATCTCAGTTGCAGCATGCAGGATCTTTAATTGCAGCGTGCAAACTCTTTTTTTTTTTTCTAGTTCTACCACTTTATTGCTACCAACCCTTCTCCCTCCACCCTCGTGCACACATGTTCAGTCATGTAACCCCATGGACTGCAGGCCGCCAGGCTCCTCTGTCCATGGAATTTTCCAGGCAAGAATACTGGAGTGGGTTGCCATTTCCTTCCCCACAGCATGCAAACTCTTAACTTGCACATGTGGGAATCCAGCTCCATGGCCAGGGTTAGAAGCCAGGCCCCCTATACTGGAAGTAAGGCAGAGCCTCAGCCACTGGACCACCAGGGAAATCGCTCGGCTATTTAATCAAACTCTAATCTAGATGTTGCTGTGAAAATATTGTGTAGATATGTTTAACAGCTACAATCCATTAACTTTAAATGAGGGCAATTACTCTCAATATTGTGAGTGGTGTTGCTCATCTGCTCAGTCGTGTCCATATCTTTGCGACCCCATGGACTGCTGCACACCAGGCTTCCCTGTCCTTCACCATCTCCCAAAGCTTGGTCAACCTTATGTCCATTGAGTTGGTGATGTCATCCAACCAGCTCATCCTCTTCGTCCCCTTCTCCTCCTGTCCTCAATCTTTCCCAGCATTGGGATCTTTTCTAATGAGTCAGCTCTTCAATCAGGTGGCCAAAGTAATGGAGCTTCCGCTTCAGCATCAGTCCTTCCAATGAATATTCAGGCTTGATTTTCCTTTAGGATTAACTGGTTTGATCTCCTTGCAGTCCAAGGGACTCTCAAGAGTCTTCTCCAACACCACACTTCAAAAGCAATGATTCTTCAGCACCCAGCCTTCTTTATGGTCCATCTCATCCAATAAGGTGAACAACTTTATGAACCAAAACTGAGGTTTCTCAGAGGAAGAAATTATGCCTCTAGCAACATAGGCTCCTGCCCAAGCCTGTTGATCTGCCCTACAGACTTCAGATTGCCCAGTGCTCACAGCTGTGTAAGTCAGTTACTTGAGACAGATACATGATGGATAGATAATAGATCTGTAGAGATAGAGACAGAGAGGCAGAGATCTCATCTGGCTTAGTTTCTCTGGATAACCCTGACTGATTCAGGGGACAATAATACATCCCTTTTCATTGTGTCACTGCAAGGATTAGCATGCTTAGAACAGTGCCTGATGCAAAGGAAAAAACCACACCAAATTTACCTACTCAGATCACTTGACTGTGGCTGTGAGCTAGGGGCAGGAGGTGTTTATACCACACCCTCTATATGTTCTGCCAGTGCATAGATTTGTGCCCATCTGTCCTGTCCCAAAGAACCACTTGAATGAGAATGTGAGCATGTATTTCCCAAGTTCCTAGCCACCCACTCTCTCAGTCAGTTCACAGAATGGCTGGGTCCCCCTGCTTGAGTGATGGAGACCCAACTAGAATCTGCCTCTCATTCTTCCCTAAGAGCTTCAGGATTACTAATGGTGACTTAAAAAAAACAGTCACAACCTAAAAGTTGAAAGGGTTATGTTTTATTCGGCTGTAATTTTTAGGGCTTCGAGCCCTGGAGACAGCATCTCAACTAACCCTGAGAGAACTGCTCCAAGGAGGAGGGGGTAATCTCCAAGCACCAGCCACTAGCCTAGACCACTAGGCTCCAAGGAGGAAGGGGTAATCTCCAAGCACCAGCCTCCTGGCCAGCAGGAGGCCAGGCTTCACTGGGTGAGGTCCTCACCTCCCGATGGGCCATCATTTGCTTCCCCAGAAAAAGCAAGGGTAGAATAGAAGAAACAAGGTGTCCATGGGGGACTCATTTATGGTTCCCATCATGATGGAAAATCCCTGAAGCTTCTGCAATCTCCACCTGCAGTGATGTGCACACCCAATCTGGATCTGGGAGGAAACCTAGACAAAATTGCCCCCCCTGAGCATTTCACTTCTTCCCCAGCCTCTTACCCTCTGCAAGGCACAGCTAGCCTCTCCCCTGACTCAGTGTTCACCACTAATTAAATGTCACACATCCAGGTACAAGCACTAAGAGATGCTCTCCAGGTACTTGAGCAGAGGGACAAATAAGGTCCCTCCTATTTCTTACTACCCCTGTGAGACGGTGATGGTGAGACTGGCTAAAACCAATGACAAATAACAGGGTTGCTATGAAGAAGTGCTAATGGGGCCCATGGCCCAAGAAGTTGCAATTAGGAGACAAAAGGAAATGCTCAAAAGGAAACAAACAGACTCCTTCCCAGGGATCAGGGGAAGCAAGTGAGCCCATGACCCATGTATCTATGATTTACCACACCCCATGGTCATGATCTTCTACTCTAGTATATTTCTCTATTTTATAGAAAATATAATGATCAATTATTTTGTAGGAATTCTGGGAGATGCCACAGTTCTTTCTGGAAAGTGGTAGGGTATAGACTCAAAAAATCAACCAGGATCATGTTTTAGCTCTTCCCTGAATTATTTGACTCAAATCTCCTGTATTGTTTTGCAGATGTGAAAACCCCCCACCAAATGGAAGATGTTAAGTACTTGATGACGGTGAGCATATGGCCCCAGGCCTCCTGGAGCCTAAGGAGGAGTTAACTCCTGTGACACGGCCTTATTCCCTCATCTTCAGCTAATCAGAGAATTTTGTATGATCTGATCACTACTCTGCAACACTCGCCCCATCACCAAACTTTTAAAAATGCTTTGCTGAGAGTTCAGGACTTTTTGGGATATGAGCCACCCGTCTCCTTGCAGGGCCTTGCAATAAAACTTTCTCTGCTTAAAAAAAAGAAAAAAAAAAAAAAATGGTCAACCAGGATATTATCAACTGGTATCTAGTGACAATGAATAAGGATCCAGAATCGACCCTCATATCAATACAGAAAGTTGGCCAAGTTAAAGCATTTCCCATCTGTGAGCCCCCTGCATCTTCAGAATATCTGTGTAGGATGGGAAAGGCAAGAGGTCTTGCCCCAGTCTAAAAGACGAAGAAACCAAGACCCAAAGTGGATAAATGGCTTGCCTGAGCTCACTCAGTCAAGTAAATGATAGAGCTCCTACACCTGATGGTGATTCCTCTCCATGTGGTTTCCACTCTGACAGTTTTCAGGTTCATCCTCATTGAAAAAGAATAGAAAAGAAAGAGGTAGTGAGGAGAACAGGAAGCACAATAGCTTTAAAAGATTAGCCACAGTATCCAAAACCACTAGATTCCCAAGTCATGGGAGGGTGGAATGGGGTGGGAAAGGGGACGGAGGTTGAAGAGGGAGGGGATATATGTGTACCTGTGGCTGAGTCTTGTTGATGTATGGCAGAAACCAACACAGTATGGTAAAGCAATTATCCTCCAAAAATTTTTCTTTAAAAAGAAGTCATGGGAAAATTCGAAGATGTGGGAACACGCCTCCAACTTCCAATGGCTACCAACACAGCAGATTCCAAACACACCACAGTTGGCGGTGATGGGGTGGCAGTTGCTAGGGGGGAAGAAGGAGCATGCTCGGGCTTTGCTGATGTTGTCACGGTACGCATGCGGGTTGGAAAAGAATTTCCAGACATGAGGCAGAATAAGGTTTATTAGAGTAGGAGAGGCTGTTAGAACAGCAGACCAGCTCAAAAGAGAGTGGAACCCTTTCGCAGGCTAGTAGCCAGTTTGTATAGCCTCAAGAGAGAAAAATCCTATTCAAATGGTGGTGATTTCTGCAAGGCAGCGGTGAATGGTGGCATGAAATGAGATCTTAATTCCCTGCCCAGGAACTGAATCTGGGTAGCCTGGATGAAAACCAGGAATCCTAACTACCAAACCAGCAAAGGCTAGAGGCTAGAAGCTTAGTTTCCCTGGATCCTTGTCCCCAGTGAAGAAATGCATTTATCACGGAGGCAGAAATCTGTAAATGCAGATACAAAGTTTATTATTACAGACATAGCACAACAAGTGGGAGAGCACACAGAGAAGTGGTTTGTTTAGTTGAGATGGAAGCAAGGCAGAGATGCACACCCAGAGAGAAAGGGTGTGGGCGTCCCCTCTAGTGAGGAGGAACACGTAAAGAGGCAGTTAAGTCATTTATATAGGTTAGTTCTTCTGGGTCTTTGTTTTCCTTCCAAGCCATTTATCTGGTTTCTTTTTCCACACCTAACTTACCCTGGGACCCTCCCCTGGGGTACACACACACCGCTCGGCCAAGATGGATCTCGAAGTGATGGCTTCTGGAAGGAGCTAGACTCATTGTGGCCAGGAGTTTATCCCCAGGCTTTTGACTCTAAGAAGTCTTTCTGAGACCTATGAAATCCCTCCCTTCAAACTGGCTTTGTATATAGCACATCTCTTCCAAATCCATCAGATAAGCCTGAATGGGTCTAACCTACAACCTCCAAGAGATCCCCCATCCTCCTTGTAAATGAGAGAACACAAATAGATCCTTCAGAGAAGAGAATGCCTCCGTTTACCTTCGGATATTGCTAGGACTCCATTCGGAGCCAGATTCGATTTTCAGCAGCACCTGTATTCCAGCTTCCCACCCCCACCACAAGCAGAATCCATTCTTCCCTCTCCATGTGCTTCAAAGCTAACCTACTCATCACACTAGATCATGGCTAGGGAAATCTGGCTCCCAGGCAGGCAGTGAGCTTCCAGAAGGCAGGCGCAAAGTAGGTGTTGAATAAATGACTGTATTATTCAAGATACACAGTAACATTTTGAAATCTCTTTGTCTCTTTATTTTACTTCCTCTGCTAACCTTAAAGGTAATTGCTCTGTAAGTTCAGCCATTTTCCAAGTAGTAAAGCCCATTTTCTCAAACTTGTCTTAAAAGATAGTTTCTTACTCTATTGACATCAATTAATTCAACAAATTACATGAACACTTATGCCTAGGCACTGATCTTTGTGGTAGAAGAATACCAAGATGAAAATGGCTCAATTCTTGAGGGCAATGTTGTGGAGTAAGTGACAGCTTGAATTGTTGAAATGGAATTGCTGTGTCAGAAAACATAAAAATAAGTTGATCCAGAGCCTCTTTAAAAGGTAGTAATAACTACTGCCATTTATTGAGCATTTACTATCTGATTGAAAACTATACTGGATGCGTTATATACATTATTTTAGTTTTTACAACTCTAAGAGGTGGCTATCTGGTCCCATCACCTCATGGGAAATAGATGGGGAAACAGTGGAAACAGTGTCAGACTTCATATTTTTGGGCTCCAAAATCACTGCAGATGGTGATTGCAGCCATGAAATTAAAAGACACTTACTCCTTGGAAGGAAAGTTATGACCAACCTAGATAGCATATTAAAAAGCAGAGACATTACTTTACCAACAAAGGTACGTCTGGTCAAGGCTATGGTTTTTCCAGTGGTCATGTATGGATGTGAGAGTTGGACTGTGAAGAAAGCTGAGCGCCAAAAAATTGATGCTTTTTGAACTGTGGTGTTGGAGAAGACTCTTGAGAGTCGCTTGGACTGCAAGGAGATCCAACCAGTCCATCCTAAAGGAGATCAGTCCTGGGTGTTCATTGGAAGGACTGATGCTGAAGCTGAAACTTCAGTACTTTGGCCACCTCATGTGAAGAGTTGACTCATTGGAAAAGACCCTGATGCTGGGAGGGATTGGGGGTAGAAGGAGAAGGGGATGACTGAGGATGAGATGGCTGGATGGCATCACCGACTCGATGGGCATGAGTCTGAGTAAACTCCGGAAGCTGGTGATGGACAGGGAGGCCTGGCGTGCTGCGATTCATGGGGTTGCAAAGAGTCGGACACGACTGAGCGACTGAAGTGAACTGAACTGAACTGAACTGAAGAGGTGGCTATTTTTTCCCAGTGAAGAAATGAGAGGATTGAAATTAGAGACATTAAGTAGCCACCGAAACTCACACAACTAATAAATGATTGATTGGAACTAGAGCTCAGGGTGAGTCTGATTCTAGAGCCTGTGTTTTCATCCACGTTACATACTTTTTTTTTTTTACACCATCTCATGGAGAAAAAATGAAGGAAAAGATTCCTCCTTTTCAAAAATAAGTGTAAAATACTATTGATTCAACCCTTTACCTGCCCTTGTGGTGTGATCCCAAAGTAAGTATAGCAGAATGGAAGACCAGGCCTGATTTGAAATGCAGAATCTGGAGGAAACGAAAAAGTTGCCTTGGCTTCAGCAACGAGTAGCCTGGTCCACAGTGCCCTCTGGTGGCCAGCTCATGTCATGATTTTTCTTCTAAGGTTCAGGAATGAAATGTTTAACAACCTATGATTGTGGCTCAACCTTGGATAAAGCAGACGCAATGTTTTCCAGCCATTCTTTGTTCCAGGCTCCTGCCAAATGACCTCACACTCCTGTGACTGGAGTAGGCACAGCATGGATTTGAGCACCAGGCTGACCGGAGATCAAGTGCCAGCTTCATCACTTAAGAGTTAGCAGTGAATGGTACTCAAGGGCACTGGGACCATAATGGGGCTCCCCAGGCTTCTTTCTGTTACCAGCCAAAGCCCAAATTCATCACTGCTCCAAGGGTCAGTAGACCATCCAGCCAAACTCTTAATCACCATTAATCCTTGCTTTCTACATCTCACTGACTCACTCTTTAGGTATGGATTATTTTTTTGTAATATGTATAATTTTTATCTTCACAAAAGGAAAAACTCAATCTTGACAACACAACATCTCTGTAGAAATAATTTCAACTAAGGAAACAGATTATTCTGAGTCCCACGCCCTGGATGCTGTCCAGGACTACCAATGTGACGGGTTTTATGCCCATGATTGTGGTTGTTGTTTAGTCTCTAAGTGATATCTGACTCTTTTTGCGACCCCATGGACTGTAGCCTGCCAGGTTCCTCTGTCCATAGAATTTCCCAGGAAAGAATACTGGAGTGGGTTGTGATTTCTTCCTCCAGGGGATCTTCTTGACCCAGGGATCAAACCCAGATCTCCCATATTGTAAGCAGATTCTTTACCATCTGAGCCACCAGGGAAGCCCCCCATGCCCATGATTAGGTTATGCTAAATGGCACAGCTGACCTTAAGACTGGGAGGTTATGTCTGTGGCCTGACTTAATCACACAAGCTTTTTAAACTCAGAAAGTTTAAAGTCTCGTTGGTTGCAAATTTGAAACACAAGGATTTGTCATGTTTTTCTGGCTTGAAGATGGAGAAGTCACTTGGCAAGGAAAAGTAGGAAGCCTCCCAGAGCTCAGATCCCTCAGTTGACAGCCAGCAAGGGCAGGGACCTCAAAAATGAATTTTGCCAACAAGCAGGGAGCTGAGAAGACCACCCCAGACTCCATCCAGATGAGGATGGTAGCCATGAAGACATCTTGATCTCAATCCAGTGAGACCCTAAGCAGAAAACCAAACAGACGGGGAAAAATGGAAAGAGTAAGAGACCTTATATTTTGGGGCTCCAAAACCACTGCAGATGGTGACAAACAGCCATGAAATTAAAAGACACTTGCTCCTTGGAAGAAAAGCTATGACCAACCTAGACAGCATATTAAAAAGCAGAGACGTTACTTTGCCAACAAAGGTCCGTCTAGTCAAAGCTATGGTTTTTCCAGTAATCATGTATGGATGTGAGAGTTGGACTATAAAAAAAGCTGAGTGCTGAAGAATTGATGCTTTTGAACTCTGGTGCTGGAGAAGACTCTTGTGAGTCCCTAGAACTACAAGATCAAACCAGTCAATCCCAAAGAAAATCAGTCCTGAATATTCATTGGAAGGACTGATGCTGAAGCTGAAGCTACAATATTGTGGCCACCTGATGTGAAGAATTGACTCATTGGAAAAGACCCTGATGCTGGGAGGGATTGGGGGCAGGAGGAGAAGGGGACGACAGAGGATGAGCTGGTTGGATGGCATCACCGACTCAATGGACATGAGTTTGGGTAAACTCTGGGAGCTGGTGATGGACAGGGAAGCCTGGTGTGCTGCAGTCCATGGGGTTGCAAAGAGTTGGACATGACTGAGCAACTGAACTGAAGCAGAAAACCAGCCACTCTGTGCCCAGACTTCCAACCTGCAGAAACAATGATGTAATATATAACATAAATGAATTAATAAATATATCATGTATATCAGCGGTCCCCAACTGTTTTGGCACCAGGGACCAGTTTTGTGGAAGACAATTTTTTTGCAACAGAGGTGGTGGGGGTTGGGAGGATGGGATGGTTTCAGGATGATTCAAATGCATTATATTTATCATGCATTTTATTTCTATTATTATTACATTGTGATATATAATGAAATAATTATACAACTTACCACAGTGCAAAATCAGTGGAAGCTCTGAGCTTGTTTTCTTTCAACTAGGTGGTCCCATCTTGGTGTGATGGGAGACAGAGACATCCGAAGTGCATTGCTTCTGTCCTGACTACTCCATAATGTCTTTCTGGTTGCTGTTATGCTCCAACTTGGAGGCATGTACTTCCTCATCCATAACTGCTACACCACCAGTCTTCACCATTGGCTTGTATTCGGGTTCCTTCCATTCATTCGTTTCTACTTTTGTATCAAATAATTAATTCATTGATAATAAATAGATAGTTTGTGGAAACTCAAGAACGATATTCTTGAATACCCCTAATGTAACTGAAAGTGGGGTCTGGCTGCTCCTTGCTCAAAAGCCAATAAAGAGGCCAGGCTGACAGAAAAGTTTGCTTTATTTTGTATGCCAGCAAGCAGGGATGGTGTTGGGAGGGCAAATGCCTGTCCAAAGGCTGACTCTCCTCTCAACCCGGTGACAATCAGGAGGCAAGAGCTTTTACAGACAGAAGGAGGGAGCTACATGCAGAAACAGCAGAGTCAGCTCTGACAGTCGTCTTGAAATTGGTCATAGGTGGTCTGACCAGCATGATCTTGATTGTTTTAAGTTCAGTTACTGTTCAGTTCCAGGGTTGGTTTGTTTTCGTTTCCTGAGGCCAGTTCTTGGAATCGTGGCAGCTTTGACAGCTTGTGTCATGGCCACAGTCTGTTCACCATGCAGTTAACTTCTCCCCCGAGGGGTTTCAGTATCTCTAAGACAGTTTAGAGGATACGGCTCACAGTATTATCTATAGTCCTTGAGAAAAACTGCACAGCATATAGGATCTTAATTCCCTGACCAGGGACCAAACCTGTGTACCCTGCAGTAGAAGCATGGTGTCTTAACCACTGAACCACCAGGAAAATCCCTAGATCTCACTGTTTTTAATTAATTACTCTAAAAAAATCTTTACTTAAGATTTTAGAATCTTATGGGGCCCCAGTGCATTTCCAAGGCAGAGACAGAGGGGGATCTGGTTTTGCTAAATTTGGTCTAAATTGGGGGAAAAAAAGGTTGCTTTGTGGTCTCAACAATCCCTTTGCAAATGATAGACTGAACTATTCAGCTCCCTAGAACAAGGTATTTTTTAGTAGAATTTTACATTAATACAGAATTTTTTTTTTAAAATCCTAATAGGTTAAAACAAGTCAAACCATTCTACACAGATAAAACCTTCACAAAGGTCAACTGAGGTAATCCAGAGATAAAACTAAATTATGTAGATCTTCAATGAAGTCACTAGTCATGTAACATAAATTATTTACACACTTGCAAGCGCTTTAAGAAATGTGCTCCAAGGAGCATTAACCTTTGCTTTTGTGTGTGTATGCCCTTTTGAAGACTTGCACATTTTATTTTTCAGGAAACTTTACATTTTAAATAGTGTGTTCTCTACCAAATGGTTATGCTCTGGTACTATTCACATAGGATTGCTTATCCTAAGAGTTGACATTTCCTAGGAGGAACTTTGATTCTGCTTTAGAAGTTTCATATAAATTAAAATCTTCATCAAATATCAATATGGAGGGAGGTGACACAGGATGAAACATATATAGTCAAATTATCTCTGTATATTTAGAAACTTGCTTCTTCAAGATGTTCACACCAGAAGCTTATGAGTTTGGATCATCAGAGCCTTGCCAAGACCTCACTATTTCAAAGCTATTAACAACTATTTCTACGGCAAGTCCATATTTACTGAGTTATGACAAATTTATTATAACGAAGGAAAGCAAGCATAGCCAGCTATCTTTAAAAATGCCCCAATCACTGTTTCTCAATATAGAAAGACTAGAACTACTCATATATACATTTATCATACAACAAATCCGATCTCTGTCCCCTGAAATTCCTGTAATTTTATTTACTAGAAGATTTAAAAAAAAAAAAACACTTAAAAGCACTTTACAGCAGCATTTCTCTTTCCTATGAAATACTCAGTATCTTAAATATTATGTACACTTCTGTTTTTTTTCTTTTAGTAAGCTAGACACTAGCTTCAGAGTTTGTGGACCTGGAGGAAAAATAACCCACTCAAAACTGTTCTAGAAATTGTCTTTTGCAGAATAGCAGGTAGCTGAGTTAAAAATAGGAGGGTCATTTCCCTTTGTTTTCCAAAATTTAAGTCTTTTTTTTTGTTCCCCTTCTACATAAGCCTCAGTCACCACTTCTGAGTGAAGATGGGCAGAGGCTCTGGCCTCTGCTCCTCGGGCTTCCCAACAGCTGCTTTCTTATTGCTGCGGCCAGGCGTGAATACATGGGTGTCGATGAGGACCTCCCCAAAACGGCCTTCAGAGGCAATGCCTCAGCGTATTTTCCGTCTTTTCCAGCGCATGTGTGCTAAGTCACTTCAGTCATGTAGTCTACCAGGCTCCTCTGTCTATGGGATTCTTCAAGCAAGAATATTGGAGTGGGTTGCCATGCCCTCCTCCAGGGGATCTTCCCGACCCAGGGATCAAACCCGCGCCTCTTACGTCTCTTGGATTGGCAGGAAATAGGAAATCCTGAACCTCCCGTGTCTCCCTGAAAACCAGGAGATCAACCTCCCCTGTGAAAGGTGTCCTCCCCGCATCCAGAGGCAGAAGGACTCCCCTTTATCCTCAGAGATGGGGACTCACAGCCAAGATGCCTCTGGAAACACCTTATTCCTTCTTTAAATTTACCACCTTAGGCCTAATCTCTCCTTAGATTCTTCACTAATTAAGCACCTAAAATCTAAGTTTTGTTCTGTGTACACCTCACAGATTTACTGTATCTGTCTCTAAAAAGTATAACAGCTGACTGCTTTGGACACCTCTTGGGTCCTATTCTTACAGGACCTCCACATGCATGAATTAAATTTTGTTTCTACTTCTCCCATTAATCTGTGTCAATATTATTAGTTCACCCTCCAGAGGTGGAGAAGGGGGACCTTCCCCTCCACAACAATGCCTAAGTCAAGTTTGGGGAGTATGGGAAGGGTACAGCACTCCCATGCCCTCACATCCTCTTCCCATCCAATCAGTATACAGACAAGTAGCCCATTTTTCTTCACACAATTTCTCTCACCTATTATGTAAACAGTCAAAAATCTGGGGGGAAATGCATTAACCAGCTTGAAAGCTCTCCTAATCTCCTTGTTCAAGATTTCGTTTAACTCAATCTCCAGCAAACCCTCTAATCTTGTTTAACCTTTATGGTGATTGGCCTCCACCCTGTAGTTAGCTAGATACCTCCCCTGGAGTCCCTCATTAGCATAAACTAGGGACTCCTCCAAAAGGGCTTGTTAAGAAAACAAAAGATTCTTTTCCATCACTCAGGAAAGCCCAAGTGTTTTAGGTTATCTGTGCCAGGAACAAGAGACAAAACCAAATGTATGTGTTTATTGTGCTGCAGTATTTAATAAGCTCTTTTGGAATAAATGGGTATATGATGTTTCTACCGTAATTAAAAACACACACACACACACAAACCAAGGGGTTCTCACATCCTCCACATCCACAACCTAGTAGGTAGATTATCTTTCTTATAAGTGAGGAATCAAAGCAGAGGAGACATGCCTGAGGACACAAAGGCAGGAAGTGGCATAAGTGAACCTAAACCCAGTTCTCTGATTCTTTTTTGGTTGGACTTGTCCTCTCCTGTTTTGCCTTTCTTCACTTTGAAATGGGAGAGAGAACGGACACTTTCTGAGTTCTCATGATGTATCTGCCATCTCAACAGTAGCTATTTGACACAGTCTTTCCAAAGACACAACTGAAGGGATTTAGGTAGTTTCCTAAGGACACAGGTGCTAAATAGTGCTTGCAGAATATGAATCATGGTGAGTTCCAAATATTATGGGGCTTGAGTTAACTGTATAAATGTCATCCAAATAAATGTTCCAGCAAAGAGAACGTAGCCCAACATAAACCTCAGAATTTCTCAATGTGACTTACCAATGTCAGTGAAAATCATGTTTCCAATCATTTGGACAAACAGTTTCACGTAAGATCATAAAACATAACAAAGTTAATACAGAATGTTTCTTCTCAAAAGTGTCCTCACTTAATTTGTTATGCCTTAAGAGATAATTAATAGTGTGGCTGTTCATTTTAAAGATATGCTTCTTCTAAAAAGGAAAGAAAATGTCTTTATTAAAAGTCTGTGAGTGGTGGTCTATTGTTGGTTGAGAAGAAATGACACTCTTTGTCTGAGGTTAACAATAAAGGAAATAGATAATATAAGTAATCTGTGACCATGCATCTGAAGCTTTCAGAGCTGAAACAAAAGACTTCCTTATTTTTATTTTTTAAGACTTTCTTTTTTAAAAGTTTGTACTATAATGATTGCCATGACTATGCCCTAACTTTTAAGGTCATTTTGCTTACCAAAAAATATTTAGGAAACAAGCTACTATATAGTTCTCAGTTCTCTAGAGAAAGCATAAGTTTTGATGTTTCTGATACAGTAAGTCACTAGAATTCATAGAAAAATATTTTGAGATATAGTTTCATGTGTTGAAAAACATAGGTTTAGTGAACTGTAGCACCTAAGTATACTTTGATTATGAAGACATTTTATATGTTGAAATAATGTAAGAGCAATCATATTCTTTTTTTATTAGAAAAGAAAGCCAGTCATACCAGAATGCAGAAATTATGCTGACTTGATTTAGTTGTTAGAAAAGTTGTTTCCTTTTTCGTGTTGTGGCGCTTTAAATAACACACTATCCTATCTATTAATTACCTTTATTAGTCTGCGTTTGTTTAGTTGCTAAGTCGTTTCTGACTCTTTGCCATTCCATGGACCGTAGCCCACCAGGCTCCTCTGTCTAACCGATTCTCCAGGCAAGAATAATAGTAGGTTTACATTTCCTTCTCCAGGGGATCTTCCAGGGATGGAACCTGAGTATCCTGTGTTGGCAGGCGGATTCTTTACCACTGAGCCACCAAGGAAGCCCCTATTAGTTTGCTAGGGCTGCCGTATGAATAAAATAGATGGGGTGGGTTAAACAACAGTAATTTATTTTTCATAGTTCTGGTATCTACAAGTCCAAGTTGAAGGAGTCAAGAAGTTTGGTTTCTTCTTGTGACCACCTTTCTTTTTGTACTTGCATATATCTGGGTCCTTAAATCTCATTTTCTTAGAAAGCCACCAGTTAAACTGGATTAGGCCAACCATGTGATCTCATTTTACCTTAATTTCCTCATTAAAAGCCCTAACTCTGGAGAAGGCAATGGCACCCTACTCCAGTCCTCTTGCCTGGAGAGTCCCATGGATGGAGGAGCCTGGTAGGCTGCAGTCCATGGGGTCGCTAAGAGTCGGACACGACTGAGCGACTTCACTTTCACTTTCACTTTTCACTTTCACACATTGGGGAAGGAAACGGCAACCCACTCGTGTTCTTGCCTGGAGAATCCCAGGACAGTGGAGCCTGGTGGGCTGCCGTCTATGGGGTCACACAGAGTCGGACACGGCTGAAGCGACTTAGCAGCAGCAGCAGTCTTCACACTGAGAGAGCACTACTTGAGAGGGCAATTGAAAAGTTTCCAAAATTGTGATTCTGTCCGAAGAAAGGAAGCTGGCACTGTCTGTTCTTGGTGCCTTGCAGAGAGACTCGCAGCAACTCTCCCTTACAGCTTTCGTGGCTTGGATGTACAACACATCCAAGGTGGCCACAGCTGTGGTAGAGCTTGGTAAAAGACTGAAGATACATTGGTGCTTTGATGAAAAGGCTAGTTGGCTGGTCCTCTCTCGAAAAGCTTATTTAGCCCCCAAAGCCAACTTTGTAACATACTTAAAACTGCTATTTTCGCTTATTTCTGGAATGTAAAAAAAAAAAAAAAAAAAAATGTATAAAGTGAATTAGCATATGCTTTCTGAATATAAAGGAGCCAAAGTTAAAAAACAAAAAAAGCCCTAACTCCAAATACAGTCACAGTCTGAAGTTCTGGAGGTTTGAATTTAACAGGATTTTCTTTTTTAATACTTTTTTTTTTTTTCCAGCCTGCTGCATGGCATGCAGGATCTTAGTTCCCCAAGCATGGACTGAACCCATGCCCTCTGAAGTGGAAACATGGAATCTTAACTATTGGACCACCAGGGAAGTCTCTAAGGAAGGATTTTAAAAGGACACACTTCAACCATAACACTCTTTGCAGCTTTGTACTTTTCAATTGATCTTTAAAATAGTGTAGCTCTATAACATTGCTACTTAAAGGTTTTGTTTAATAATTTACAGGCATATGCTTTTTTCTTCTTTTTTGCAAAGTGCTCAAAATAGTTAGAATGAGTCCAGATAGTTCTTTGACCTCTAAAAAAGCAAACATTATAGCAACTCTATGTTTCAGTGCACACATATAGTCCATTTTCCTTCATCCATTTCTCTTGCCCATAATGAAAACAGTAGAATCTAGAGGGAAAAATTAAAGAGGAAAATTATATAGGGAAAGATGAAGTGTAAGAAATATTAAACTACACAGGACCACTAACACATTATTTCTAAGGAGACTGGACCCTGACCTCCCACCAAGGGGAACTAGAAAGGCCTTCTATTCAGAGGGGTTTCTGAAGGATTGTATGCCCTGCCCTCAGACCAAATAAGTCTTACATATAGTTTGCCATCTATTTACCAACATAAAGTTGTTATACTCAAACACATTGCCAGAGAGAACAATTTCAAACCTACAAACCTGATTGGCTGGGTGGAAAACCACACACTGTCTAAACAGCATACTGTCCACTCATGCATGTCTAACAGAACTGCCCAACAGGTATACCACTTGTGGAGGTAGGCTGTGATGTTGCCTCCCCGACAAGGATGTATACAAAAATCATCATTCACGCCTCTCCTAACAACAAAAGTCTTCTGCGGAGATATAAATATCTGGTAGAGAGATTGGAGCAGTATGCTGGTTGCATGTTGGAAGTCCTGAAAAAGGGTGAAAATGCAGAGAGAGAAGGTGCAATAAGAGAGAGGAGGAGAAAACCTTAAGGCCATAACCTGGAGAATATGACCATGAAAGAGAGAAATTTGGGGAAAGAGTCAGTAAAAGACTTTAAGAAGGGCCAGCAGAGACAACCAGTTAGGCTGGTACCTGGGAGGTGAAGTTTAGTGATATGAACTGAAAAGTTTCCATGCCATTTAGCAGCAAGTGGCTCATTAGTGTCCCTGGTGAGGGTGGATGAGTGGGCACAATGGTAACAAAATCTCGATTTTCAGTGAGTGAAGGAATAGGAGGTGGAGAAGGCTGAGTTCCTCTATAGAGAAACTCAGCTGTGAAGGGAGGAAGGGAGAATGACGACTGGGGACAATATAGAACAAAGGGAAGTGAGAGAATACTGCTTCTTTCATGACCTGAATCCTTACAACAGACAGCTAGTTACATGCTCAATTAAAATCTATCTCCACGTTTTGGTTTGTTTGTTTGTTTTCACAAAAAAGGGTACACTGTCTTTTCATTAATTTGTTCTCACAACAGCGCTGTTGAAGTCAGGGCATGATCTCCACTCCATAGATGAAGAAGCCACCTGCATATGTTAATAAGTGGTAAAAGGCAGAGCAGTGCTTTGCCTCAGGGCTTCTGGCCCAAGGCTATGATCTTCCACAGAACTGTAGCTGCCTGAGGAGTATATGCAGCGATATTCATGCCAGTGATTTGTGAGAGGCTCCCCGTGGACTCCCACCTCTCTGGTTTGACAATGGTGTGTCTGCTTTGGAGTGTGACACCAGTGCTTCCACAGCCATCCTGTCCTTTCAGCTGGTAAACCACAGGGAGGCGCTCACATTCACCACAAGCTTGTAATAACTTGTGCTTACCTCTGGTGGGCCATCACTCTTTCGTAATCACAGCATCCCACTGTATTCCAAGTAGCAATATGTCCAACTCAAAGACAAGAGCTCCCAGACATCTTTTCAGCTGAGGGTAACCAAAGAGATATAATCTGAAGTTGGTTGTATGTTATAGCTGTTCCTTGAAAACCACATGAACACCTGAACAGAAGCTGCTGTGCACCCTTTGGGCTTCCCCCGCTCCCCACTCCTGTTCCACTTCTCTTGTTTTCCACATGCCTTCTGTTTGGAACAGGTATTTGGGTAACTGGACAAGTTGAAGAAGGAAGCCAATGCTAAGGATGTTGGGGAAATGACTGAACTAGATCGGGTCAGTTGTGAAACCAAGAAGCCACCAGACCAGCCCTCTGGCAGGTCACCTCTAGAGTTTTTGTTTTTGATTTTCCACAAAGAATACTGTTTCACCAACTGCAATTTCTGGCCAAACACAATTTCTATGCAGTAAGGCAGTCATTCCAAACTTCCAATGCTCCCTAGAAGTACTATTTCTGTCCCCTTCACTACTCTATGTCTTTCCTTTCTCTCACGTGCAAAGAATACTGTAGGTGCCAGCTTCCCCTTCTCACTGCCCACCCATCACCCCAGAGTCGGCTGCCCACACCTCCCTGTCCCATCACTTCCCCCGACCACTGGAGTCCTCATAGTCGGAGCCCCTTCCCCCGAGATCTTGGTCTCAGCAGCATGAAGCACGCTTGCTCATCCCACCTGTGGGAATCTTCCTCCTCTCAGGTCTGTCCTCGGTCCAGGTTGGCCTCCTCCGTCTCCGCTTCTTCTCGGTAGGCTCCTCCTCCTTAAGTGTCAGCTGCTTTGGGACCCAGGAAGGACGGAGACCAGGAGCTCAAACCAGCAACCATGATCCATCTAACTCAACACACTCAGAGTGGGGACAGTCGGGGAGGCCGTGGGGGGCAAAAGGGCTCTGTCGTCTGGAAGAGCCAAGGTCAGGACGCCCACACGCACAGGGGGGTGCAGAAGGGAGGAGTGGGGTTCACCGGGAAGCAGGGTGCAGGGGACTGCTTTCCTGCACCAAGTCTCAGCACCCGTCTCTTCCAGCGTCATGGTGGAAGCTGCCCCACACGAGGGCTTGCGCAGGACGCAGGCGTGGACAGGCCGAGGGCGGGGCCGAGCCGGGCGGGGCAGGGGCGAGACCTGCGTCAGACTCAGCACGTGCCGCCCACCTGGTATATAAAGGTGGGCGCCCTCAGAGCCCGCAGCATAGGCGGCCTTGTAGGCAAGTTCCCAGCAGTACCGGCTGTGTGTGCCACCGCAGAGGCTCATAGAGGCAGACGTCGAGCTAGAGAAGGTAGGTGTCCTCAATGGGAAGGCTAGCGTGGGATGTCATGGGGACAGACTGGCCTACAAGGAGGTGGGTATTAGGAGACGCGGAGCCCGGGGCCTGGACTCCAGGACTGGGGAGGAGTTCAGGGCAGAGGCTGGCGGGAAGGCCCGAGAGGCTGCAGACAAGGGCGGTGCAGCCTGGGCCTAAGCCCCTTCTTACACTGCACTTGCTGGGCGCGGCCCCTGGCGTCTGGCACTGAGTCCCCCCACGCCTTCAAAGCTTCATCTCCCCAAGTTCCTGGGGAGCCACACTCGCTCAGCACAACGTGAGCCCAGGCCTCTGGGCACTGATTCCCTGGTCATAATATAGGGGTAGCGCCTCGTGTCCCCATCCCAGGTGAAGGAAAAGAGAAGGTAAGAGACCTGCTATCCAGGCTCCCAGTTCTGATGGGAGACAAGGATAGTTTTCTTCTTCACAGCACTTTACAGGGTGGAGGGCAGCTGTCCTTTCCTAACTACAAATACCTGTTTTTCAGCCTGGAAAATGAACCCTTCTGGAAACAACGAAAATTTTGAGGGCAGTACCTCCAGACCTTTCTTCTATGTACTGCCCATGGCCCAGCAGCCTCGCCTGGGTCCCTGGTACCAGAATCCTGTCTATAATCCACTCTCCATTCCTGGGGCAGGTGAGGAATCTGAATCCCCAAGGAGGTTCAGTGAGATTAAGGACCCTCCCTGTAAACCAAAGCCTGAAGGTTTTCTAACACCTTTGTCCATTGCTTCCCTTCACCCTGTGTTCACACTAGGAGATTATGGCAGCCCATGGGGCAGTGTTTGTTGTTCAGGTTAAAAGAAAATATGCGAATTCTAGCTTTGTGCCAGTTATTCTGCTCAATAGTAGAAATGGGTTCTCTCATTTGACATCAACCCATGAGCTCGGTATTGCTGCCCTTGCTCCCCAAATGAGGGAACCGAGGCTCCCCGTCAGAGATTGGCTCAGGCTCACAGAGTAATCCAACCAAAGTCTCCTTGGGTTGTGAGACCAGTCTGGCTGGAAGAGGTACCTTACAGCTCCTAGTCTCTATACTTCTTTTGATGAGGCCTAAACATTCTAAGGGGGCTCAGAGGTAAAGAATCTGCCAGTGCAGGATACTTGGATTCCATCCCTGGGTGGGGAAGATCCCCTGGAGAAGGAAATGGCAACCCACTCCAGTACTCTTGCCTGGGAAATCCTGGACAGAGGAGCATGAGAGGCATGGGAGATGGGTTAAGAAAGTCATTAGGAGTTACTCACGTAAAAACTGGGGGAGGACTTTATGTCCTTTGCTTTGATAACAGAAGAGGTAACAGGAGACTTGGTGGGAGTCCTCCGGTGGGTGTGAGCGGCTGTGGCTGTGCAGTGTGTACTGGCTGAATGCTGTGACTGGCTGCGAGAGACAAAATGGCTAACTATCCCCTTTTCTTTCTAGGTTTCACAAGTGGAAGTCTGTATTTTCCATGTCCTGTGGCGCTCAGTGAGCATCCTACCTTCCTCATCCCTCAGTCCCTGTTACCCACTACTCTTGACCAAAGATCCATGGTCCCAGTGTTTTATAACATGGCACAGTTCCAACAATATGGTGGCTGCTGGAAAGAAATGAAAACAAAAGACACACAAACAGAAGCTGAACCTCAGCAGGCTGGAAATTTGGACAAAAAGCAAGATGTGAACTCAGAAGGTAACAGCCATGACATGCGAGTGGTGACCAGCATCCCTGAGAATGTGGCTGAAGAGGAAGAGGTGGAGAGCAATGGGCGCCGAGGCAGGTATTCCCTCACCTACCTGGTTGGCTCAGGTCACCAAAGTAGATGAGGGCATCCAGGGTGACGTGGGCCAGTGCCATGATGCACAGCCTGAGTCACCATCAGAAGGCAGTGAAGGACCGTGGTGGGATTATCGGGACCTCTTTGAATCTGATGATGATGATGATGATTTTGATTCTGAGAGTTATGAGGTGTTCATTCCCCACCTCTCAATGTCCGCTGTCCCCCTGCCAAATGAAGTAGGTGAGGGCCTACAGCTCAGGAAATATCCCCAGCAAACATCCTCCAGAGGTGACACTCACATCCTCCGTGAAGAGTGTCATTATACTGCCTCTCATGCCACCCTGTACAGAGTGGATAAGGGTATTCAGGGGGAAATGAGAGAAGGAGCAAAGCAGATGGCAAATGGGTACCAGCATGAGGATGAATATGTAGGTGAGTTACACAATAACTGTGAGCGGCAGAGTTCCTCCCCTGCCTGGCTGCCCCTGGTCACCAGAGTAGATGAGGCCATCCAGGGTGACACTGTTCAGTGCTGTGATAAACAGAACAAGCCACCATCAGAAAGCAGCGAAGGGCCACGGTGGGAGTATGGGGATCTTGTTGAATTTGATGATGATTATTATTCTAGTGGTTATGAGGAGTGTTTTTATTCCCCTATACTGTTCCCTGCCTCCCTGCAAAATGAAGGAAGTGAGGACATACAATTGGAGAGAGACCCCCCAGCAAATGCCATCCAGAGGTGATGATCATATCCTCCATGAGGGGTGTCGGTATTCCGCCCCTCCTCCTACTCTGCACAGAGTGGATGTGGGCATCCAGTGGGAAACGAGAGAGGCAGCAGAGCCAGTGGAGAGTGGGTACCAGGGTCAAGATGAGTATGAATATGAAAGTGAGGTAGAGAATAACTATGAGAGGTACGGTTCCTCCCCTTCATGGTTGACCCAGTTCAACAAAGTGGATGAAGCTATCCAGTGTGATATGAGATATGTAGCAAAGTAGATTGAGTGTAGGAGCCAGGATAAACATGATTATGAAGGTGAGGAAGAGAACAGTAACTATGAAGGGCAGAGTTCCTCCCCTACCTGGTTGGCCCAGGTCAACAAAGTGGATGAGGGCATCCAGTGCAACGTGAGTTGCTATGAAGCCCAAGTAGAGAAACCTCCCCAGCAAATGCCCTCCAGGGGTGAAGAGACAACATCAGACAGCAAAACCAAGGGATCATGGAAAAAAACAGTTACAAACAGGAAACTGAATGTGGATAAAGATGAAGTGACCTTAAATGATGAAACTGAGGAGGTATATAATGAGAACTTGAAAAGATGTGCAAAAGTTAAAAAGACCATGAAAGGCAGGAAGCTGAAAGACATGAGCAGCTTCTCAAATGCTAAGACAGCCTATCTGTTGAAGAAAACTACTGTCTTGACTGTTGTGCTTCCTGAGGATTCAGAAGACTCTGAGTTGGAAGAGGAAGGTGACATGGATGAGGTAGAATGCCTCCTTGAAGAAGTGAATCTACAGAACCCTCTGACATCTTCCAAAGGAAGGTCTTATCGTGAGGCTGGAAGGATAATCAGGGTGCCACCTGAGAGCTCTGTCCCTTCTCGACTTGTGGTCTGGCCCACCAGAAATAAGTGCAAGTTACTCCAAGTTTGTGGTGAATGTGAGTGTGTCCCTGCGGTTTGCCAGTGGAAACAACAGGATGGCTGTGAAAGCACTGGTGTCAGGCTCCGCAGCAGACCCGCCATGGCCAAGCCGGAGGGACTGCAGTCCAGGAAAGCCGCTCACAATCACTGGAGTGTAAGTGACTAACGGGTTCATATACTGTTTAGTTGTCTGTACTGGTTCCCTACCAGGTGAATCAATAGCATTTCTTCATTTTGAAAGTGCATTGTCACTTTAAGTATACTGTGCTGTGTGCTAAGTCACTTCAGTCGTGTCTAACTCTTTGCCACCATATGTACTATAGCCCACCAGGCTCCTCTGTCCACAGGATTCTCCAAGGCAAGCATACTGGAGTGGGTTGCCATTCCGTTCTGCAGGGGATCTTCCCAACCCAGGGATCAAGCCTGTGTCTCTTACGTCTCCTGCATTAACAGGCAGATTCTTTTAACACTAGTGCCACCTGGAAAGCCCTATTAACTATACTGCCCATATTCAAAGGATCTGCAAAAAGAATCTTAAGTTAGAATTCCTGCATTCAGGGAAAATGCAGTGTAATCTGAAACAAAGTGCTCTAGTAGATGATAGAGATCTGGGTGGTGGTGGTGGTAAGGAGAGTTTGGCATAGTCAAGAGAACATGGATCTAGCAGGACTGCTGAGAATGGGCGGTCCATGTGGAGGCAGAGAATTGGAACAGACAGGATCTGTGGTTTGGAGGTGAGAGGAGAAAGTTTGGAGTGGGAATGGAAACAACAGCCTGAGCTCAAATGGACAGACAGGGCAGAATTCTGTTTGAGAATCATCCTGCCAGAGGGGAGAATTGTGAGGAATTGGGGAAGAGGCTAAGAATAGGGTAAAAGAGTGTTTCTTTTCACTTAAGAGTTTTATCCTGTAGGCAATAAGCGACTAATTCAGATTGAGTAGAGAAATGAAGTGAATGTGCTGTAGGAATTTCAACCAGCATATGAAGTATTTTATAGGAGAAATTAGAATGGAAAGTGCTTATATGGCTGAAAACCAGTTTTAGTCAACAGAACAAAGTGGTGATGGTTCTGATTCACACAGGAGTAAAAAATATGTGCAAGGACTAAAAACCTTTTTAAAAAGACTGGAGTTTGAAGTTGGAAAGAGTTGATTTGCTTTGCTGTGTGGGTTGTGGGTAGGAGGAGTGTAAAATGGTGAGATTGAGGGACTGGACTAGCAGACCACCCACACCTGGTTGAAGCTTGAGTTTGGAGCATCCTAGGACTGGCAGGGGCACAGCTGACAGGAGTGGGGAGGGAGCACCCTAAGGAGAACTTTGGGAGATGATTATATCTGGGGTGCAAAGAATGAAGCAAAGCAGGTAAGTGAAGAATAGGATACATAATGGTTCCATGGAAGTTTAAGTTCCTGGCTTAGTCCTAAAACCTTGAGACTGAAGAAATATGTAAGCCTACCCCTTCTACCAAAGGCTGGGATATTGTCACAACTTAACTCCTGATCATTAACATGACTTTTTGATTCATGATTTGGAAGATTTGGAAGAGATTTTTAAAAACAGGATGAGTTTATGAGCCAATTTTTTGCTTTTGGTATGTTTAGTCCTTTTTTTAGTCCAGAGATAAGCTTCAAAAAGTAACCATCTTAAAACAGGTTGAAGGTGGTCCCTTTGAGGTGAGGGGAATGAAGGAAAGAGGCTGGGAACCACTACGTTAATTGTGTGCATGAAGGATCTTTGTACAATGTCTTTAAGGCAGAAGTACCCCTTCTTAACAAACACCATCTTATGCTGGTACAGTGGATAGTGTGCACACAGCTCCACCTGGTCCAGACCCACCCTGTGTCCCACAGCTCCTCTCAGGTCACCTGGATAAAACCTTAACACCAATGAATATGAGGACCACCTGAGATGAAACCCAAGGAACCACCCCCCAATGCGTCCTTTGTCCATGGCATTTCTACATGGAATACCCTTTCTGTTACAGGATTATTGAAGCATAGACTCTGCAAGCAGCTACAGTCCAGTGGAAGACCAATGCCCTTGCAGCCAGAAGCTCTGGAGTCAAGGCACTGCTCTGCCTCTTACCCCAGATATTAACAATTGCAAGGCAGCTTCCTCATCTATCGCCTAGAGATCATGCCCTGACTTTAACAGCGTGGTATGAGAATGAATTAAAAGTGAACTTATTTGTAAACAGTGGTCTATAACTTGTGTGTATTGAGGGTGTTACTTGAAACCCTTCCACACTCACACTGCATGACTCTGACTTCTTTCCACAGTGGCATCCAAAGTCCTTTGGTTGGTGCATGGACCAGAAGTTCCCTGGCATGTTCATTGTCTGGAACATCTGGTATACAGTCTTCTGGCTTAGTCTCATCTTCCTGAGATGAGTGTGTAAGCTCTTTGGCGAAAAAAAAAAAAAAAAAAAAAATCACTGGAATTCACCTGTTTGAGAACACAGCATTGCCTGGCTTTCTCATGGGCTGGAGATCCTAATGTCATCATAAGTGACCTTCTGAAGAGCTAGACAGACAACACAAAAGAGTGGAAATAACTATCCTAGAAGAGCTAGCTGTACATGAAAACAAAGTAGCTGTTCTTAGAACAGTTACTAGTGTTTACACAGAGATGATCTGTGAGCTCCAAGTTCTGATTCTAGATCACAAAATCAGATTCTAAGATCACAAAGTTTTCTGCTAACTTAGACAAAGCATAAAATCAAAAGTTTCCTGATATAATAAAAATAACATGCTAAAATAGCCACTATCATGTTTATAATCTCATACATGCCATTTCAATCAGCAGAAAACTACAATGAACCAAAATAAAAAGGGTCTTTTTTAGTAAAAGCTAAAAAATTTTAGTTTTTAGGTGGCTCAGGGCTTCCCTTGTGGTTTAACTGGTAAAGAATCTGCCTGCAGTGTGGGAGACCTGGGTTTGATCCCTGGGTTGGAAGATCCCCTGGAAAAGGGAAAGGCTACCCACTCCGGTGTTATGGCCTGGAGAACTGCATGGACAGAGGAGCCTTGTAGGCTACAGTACAGGATCGCAAAGAGTTGGATGTGACAGGAGAGACATTTTGTAACTAAAGGTTAATAAAATATGCCCAGTAGTCAGACTCTATACTGATACTGTATTTCTATACCACATCATGCTGGGATGTAGAACTTAAATTCACCGAAATAACAACTTGATTTTTTATTTTTGGAAGAAGAGAAAGTAAAAGGTTGCAGGGAAAATTGGAGGGAAGAAGTTTTAACCAATCATAGTTCCAACCTGTCATTACAGTTGTGTGTGATTTACTACCATAACTTCCAAGTTCCATGACACTGAGAGGCTCATGGGGGTAGGGTGTGAGTGATCTATTCTAACGAGGAAGGGAAGGGGGTGATGCAGGGGGGGAGGAAGCAAAGCCAGAGGGAAGGGCCTGTTGTAGGGGAAGAAGGTGGGGGTGATCTGTCCCAGAGCCCTACCCCACTCCCCACCACAATCCACAGCTCTGGATTCAAGATCTCCCTACAGGCCAGGCCTGCCCTCCATGGGGGCTGTGGGGCTGCCATCTGCTGCTCAGCTCCCTGATCACCCACTGTGCCCTTTACTGACCTCCCAGGACTTGGGATGTGGGACTCCTGCTAGACAGGCAGCACCCAGTAAAGAACTACTGCTAGGACATCTAGTGGTTGAGTGGTTAAGAACCCATGTGCCAATGCAGGGGACATGGGTTGGATCCCTGATCTGGGAAGATCCCACATGTTGCAGGGCGAATATGCCCAAGCACTGCAACAGAGAACCTGAGCGTTGCAGCTAACACCCAGCACATTCAAATAAATATTTTTTAAAAAGCTGCTAGAGAAACAGAAGACTGATTGTGAGCAAACTTTTCCTTCTGCCAACAGAGCTCTCAGACCCCAGGTTTTAAGAATAAAAATCATGCCTATACTCCCATTTCTACTTCTGATTGCTCTGCTGGGACATTCAGAAATGACTTCTGGATGCCAAATCTAGAAAAGCAGCACCAACAACTGCTCATGTTTTTTTTTTCCCCTAAATTAAAAAAATTGAGATGTAATTGATATATAACATTGTATTACTTTTAGGTTTGACAATGTTTACTTTCAAGTACTGACACATTCCAGGCTATGCAACACATAGCATGGGTGTCTCCTTTTAAATGTGAGACATAATGGATGCAACCCACTTCTCAAAGCAGTTGGAAAAGGAGGCAGGACCACTGAGTATCTCAGGTCTTCAGTGTCTCTACAAAGAAATTTTCCTGAGAGAGGGCATGGGCACTCTGACCAGTTTAAAATTCTGTCTTGACTTCAACAACTTGGAAATGGGCAAGTCCTCAAACTGCTATACACAGTGATTTCAGAGATGATTAATTTTCTGACCTTTTTTTCTCATTCCAGCTTAATTTTCTGAATTTTGTACAGTAGAAATGTCTTTCCTGGCATTAAGAAGCCATTAGTAAACACAAAAATGTTAAATCATTTAGCAGTCAAATACGTATGTTGATTATCCCAAAATAAATATAGGAAGATCTCCAAAAGTTTAAAAAAAAAACAAAAAGCAGTAGTGTACAGGACAATGTGTTCCAAATGCTTGTATTTGTGTGTACAGGAAAAAAGGAATTGTGTGTTTACACATTTATACAAACACAGACATGCATATGCAGGAACTGAGTATCTCTGGAAGAATACCTGAGGGAGGGAGTTTTATCTTCACTTACATTTATTTATATGCAAATACATTACCTCAAACAATGTTCAATGTTTTTTAATTACAGGAAATAAAACCACCAAGTTAATGTCACTTTCCTGACATCTGTGTCCCAGGCCAATATAACTCTAAGCCAAAGGTAACCTAGTACTTAGCATTTTGCACCCCACACACACACTTTTTTCCTATTAGGAGCTCGTTTCTGCTAGAGTTATATAGATAGGCTGTATTTTTGTTTTAAAATTTCAATGTTACTTCTCTAATTGTTTCAGGAGTTGTTAAATTTTCACTCTACCTCTAATCAACTTGCTATTTCCTCCTACCAAACAGGTACATTAAACTTTCAGGTGATATGGAATGTTCAGTGTTCAACTTATAAACTTACTCCCTGCAGAAGTAACCAGTCAACAATTATCACACCAGGCACAGTGCTGAGTAAGTACCAGAAGGGAGAACTGCGGGGATAAGGGTACTCTTCTTAATGAAATCTAGAAAAGCCACAGTTAAAACTGCTCTTAGAAACCCCCCTGGAACTCTTGATAAAGGTAACTTCATCTTGGGATCCACAAAATGGAGGCCTACTCAGTGACCCAGCTCACGTCACAAATCAAATCAAAACCTAAGTCAGCGTGCACTAACCGGAAATGCCTCGCTGTCGAGGAAACCCCTGGCACGATCCTCCAACTTAGCCTAGTTTATCTTACCCTCGACAAGAGGACCTGCTAGCCTTAAACCCCTGACCTCAGTCAGTGCAGTCACTCAGGCCTGTCTGACTCTGTGACTCCATGGACTGCTGCACGCTAGGCTCCCCGGTCCATCACCAACAAAGCATGGCCCCGCCCACCAGAACAAGACCCAGTTTCCCACTCAATCAGTATCTCCCATCAGGAAGCTTCCCTAAGCTTCTTATCCTTATCCATCAGAGGGCCAAGAGAATGAAAACCACAGTCACAAAAAACTAATCAAACTGATCACCTGGACCACAGCCTTGTCTAACTCAGTGAAACTAGAAGTCAAGCCATGTAGGGCCACCCAAGACGGATGGGTCATGGTGGAGAGTTCTGACAAAACATGGTCCATTGGAGAAGGAAATGGCAGTTCAGTATTCCTGCCTTGAGAACCCCATGAACAGTATGAACCTGACCTCCTAGTCAATCACATTGTTTGAGTTGCTGAAACCAAGTCACTATAAAACCAAGTACCCCTTCTGAGTTTATGATTTATCTCTATATCCAAAACTTTATTCCCTTTCTTGTCCTGCCCCTGTTACCCTCAGGATTGAGGAGTATCAAAAGTGAGGATTCACTTCAGTTCAGTTCAGTCACTCAGTTGTGTCCACCTCTTTGCGACCCCATGAAGCGCCGCAGCACGCCAGGCCTCCCTGTCCATTACCAACTCCCGGAGTCTATCCAAACTCATGTCCATTGAGTCGGTGATGCCATCCAACCATCTCATCCTCTGTCGTCCCTTCTCCTCCTGCCTTCAGTCTTTCCCAGCATCAGGGTCTTTTCCAGAGTCAGCTCTTCACATCAGAATTGTGCATGACAGAGAACTTAGCTGCCTTGAACAGTTTTTTAAAAACAGGATGGGCATGCAGGCTTCAGTAGTTGTGGCGCATGGGCATAGTTGCTCCGCCGCATGTGGGATCTTCCTGGACCAAGCATTGAATCCATGTATATCCCCTGCATTGGCAGAAGGATTCTTAACCACTGGACCACCAGGGAAGTCCCTGTCTTACAGTTTAAATGCAGCAAATACTATTCTCTCCACTAATGTGTAAAAGATCTATATACCGAGTCTCATCTCTATAATCAAGTCTTTGCTTCAGTTGCATCTGCCTTAAAAAACTACATCTAAGGCAGTGAATCAGGCTTTGGTGAGGAACAGAACTACCTAGAGAACTTATGAACTTGGTAAAATGCAAAGGTCAAAGGCCCTGTCCTATTTCAGTAAGCCTGGGCCTGTGTTCCATAGTAGCTCTCCAAGTCATTCTGACTTGTCATACCAGTTTTGAAACCAAAGTCTGAGGCAAACTGACCTAAGTCACCAACGCCAGCATAGCTTCAGCCTTTTCTGCTAAGGCCCCACCTTCACTACAGAGCCCAGCACATACAGCCCGGCCGCCACAGAAACAAACACACCTGTATAAAAACAGCCATTCACCAGCAGACTCCCGAAGTGAAAATCCTTTCACGTTATTTCAGCTTAAAAATCACCTCTTGTACTCTGCCAGAATCTTCAATCACATTTTCTCCCCAATTTTTACTCCTCTAGATCCAATATTCTTTGCCCATGCGCTAAATTTTGAGGGATTTTAGAGCCCAATAAATAGAGCTCTTATTATGAATAACAGTGGTTCTCAACCACTGTGACTGTTTTGCCCTAAGGGGACATTTGGAGCCATTTCCCTGGGAGGTACAGGGAAGGATACCACTGGCATCTAATTGATCCTACAATGCATGGACAGTGCATGCTACTAAGAATTATCCAGACAAAAATGTCAGTAGCACCGAGGTTAAGAAACCCTTACTTACAATAGTATCCATTCTAAAAGAAATGCAATGTATGACAAAAGTATAAGCAGATGGAAGTCAGACCATTCTTGGTATTACTGCTAAAGACTAGATTAAGAGACATACTTTATCTGTAGGCAAGTGGACTTCCTGTCGCTGAACCCCAGAAGTAAAACCAATCCGCTTGCCACAGACTAGGTAACTGGAGGCCTCCCTTTGTGAGGTCACATTTCTGTAGAACTCACAGCATGCTGGAATTAAGCACATGTGCTCCCTGCAGGCTGCTAACTCCCAGGAGGAAACACATGAGCATGACCAACCACCCAGCTCCTGCCTGATATCAAGTAAAAGAGGAGAAAGACGATGGCATTACCTCACTTATGTTCCCTCCAAAGGGAAAAATAATAGGATGGAAAGTACTGCCTCCTCTCCCTCCAACAGGGTCACAAGTAGTGGGATGGAATAACAGACTCCTAAGAACCTGTTAAATCTGTGCAAAGTTTGCAAGCCAGCTATTAAACCCATGGCTGCTTGAAACCAGCCAAGCAGGAATGTTTACAGCATGAAAGTAAAAACACACACACATCAGTGCTTTGTTTTTTGGAAAGTAAAGCTAGGTCCTTTTACCATTTGGAAACACTGAAACTGAAGATGGATTCAAGATTGCAATGAAATGAAATATAATAAAGCACTAAAATATATATTATATAAAATCATATGGTTCTAATCATAGGTAAAAACCATTATGGACAAGACCAACACAAAAAAAATTATTCATAAAAAGTACCAACAGGCAAACTACAAATTGGGGAAGTTACTGTAAAATGCATGATTAAGAGTAACCTATTAAGAATTCTTACAGATTAGTAAGAAAGCACAGTATCTCAGTGGCAAAACCCTCATATAACTCATAAAATACAAATGAGTTCAACATTAATTTAAAAAAATTAAACATACCAGATTTTGCCTATCACAATGGCAAAGAGGGGAAAAATAGAACATAGCCAATGTTGATAAGTATGTGATGGGTACTATGAAAAACTGGGCTTCCCAGGTGGCTCAGTGATAAAGAATTTGCCTGCCTATGCAGGAGACGCAGGGAGATTTAAGTTCGATCCCTGGGTCAGCAAGATCCCCTGGTGCAAGGAAGAGCAACCCACTCAAGTATTCTTGCCTGGAAAATCCCATGGATGGAGGAACCTGGTGGGCTATAGCACATGGGGTTGCAGAGAGTCGGACACAACTGAGCACGCACACTAAGAAAAACTACGTTAGGCTGGCATAAACTTTTTGTTGGCAACTGACAGTATCTACCATTGACCTTACCATGTAAGGTAAATATATACCAAATTGACCTTACAAATTCCTGAATTTATTCTAAGAAAAATAAAAATATATAAAGATTTAGTTAATACTACTGTGACCAGTAATAAAGAATAGGCTAAATAAGTTATGGTAAAACCATTTAATAAAATACTTTGCCCACATTAATGCTGCTGAGATATTTGACACAGAAACTTTCTCACCATTTAAATTCAAAAAAAGTCTTAAATGGAGGCAACAAAACAGTACATTTAGGAAAAGCAAGTTTTTTTTAAAAAAAATGTGTACTAAGAGTGTATTAACATCTAAGAGCATATACAGCAAGGTGTGATTAATATTTTCCTTTTTACATTTCTACAACGTGCATATATTATCTGGGTATGTTGCTTGTTTGTTTTAATAGGAGTTAATGATGGATGGCATCACCGACTTGATGGGCATGGATTTGGGTAGACTCCAGGAGTTGGTAATGGACAGGGGGGCCTGGAGTGCTGCGATTTATGGGGTCGCAAAGAGTCGGACACGACTGAGAGACTGAACTGAACTGAATGAACTTGAGTTCAGTTAAAAAAAAGCATCAAAATCTGAAATGAGTTTTGTAAACAATCATTTCTAGTCTTTTAAATGCACCTGCTCAAAATCAAGGCTCATCATTTTGTTTGGAACAATTTTTGTTTGAGAATCAAATGTCATGTACATGAGGAAGCAAATAAGCATAAAATGTCAGGAAAGTGAGTGAAAATAATTACAAGCTTTGTTTCACTGGCTATTGCAGTATAATAAATAAAATGACAGTTAACAAAAACACGTTTATTTTTGTCTTCAAAGAACAAACTGTTCTTTCCCCAATATAATCATGATGAACTTACAAAAATGGGCATTTACAATGCATCTTCAAAGCATTTCCCTTTAACGGGAAACTTGGCTTCACAGAATACAAACATTAAAAGGTAAAAAAAAAAATTTCTCTTCTGTTGTCATTATAAAACAAAACAGAACCTAGCATTAAGTCAAGGAAATCCTTTCATACTTCAGGTCCTTCTCCTCCAGGAACCAGCTGCAAAGGAGGAAAAAGTTTAATACTTAGTTTAGTACTACATGATCTAAAAACCCCTACTGAGAGCTCATTGACTGGTCACTGACCAGTCTTTGCCTCTCCCTCATATTCCCATTTTCCCTGTCACTTCTGTTTACAATCCCAACAGTATCAATTAATACTTAGTGATTTAGTGTTTCAACAATAATAAATGAGTAAAATAAATGATTAAAAAGGACAAGCAGGGACTTCACTGCTCGTGCAGTGACTAAGACTCCATGCTCCCAATGCAGCGGGCCTGGGTTTGATCCTTGGTCAGAGAACTGGATCCCACACACTGCAACTAAATAAAGATCTTTCGTGATGCAACTAAGACCCATTGCAGCCAAATAAATTAAAAAAATATTTTTAAAAATACATAAAATAAAAGGCATAAGCAAACTAATCTTAGGCCTAATGTCATTGTCAACAGTTTGGCCACAGAACCCTGATCAACAGAGCATTCCCTTCACATCGTAAGCACCGCTGGGTCAAGAGCATTTAGTCAAGCAAGTTAGTTCTGTAATCCCTGCTCCACAAAGATGGCTTAACATCTAAATAAAAGACCTTCACTGTCTTACCATTGTTATATTATTTCCATTTAGCAAAATTTGATCTAGTTTAGTAATTCTTCTTCCTTCTGGTGTGATTTCACTAAACAAAAAGATTTTCAAAAAGTCAGGATAAAGAGTAACAGTCAAAGCCAACATTTTGATCTGCCAAAAGGTTATTATATATACATGAACTGTACACACACTTTCCAGAGACAAGGTTATCCCCCCCGGTGATGTCAATTCTCCAAAGGAAACAGAGTGGACTTACTGGCCTAAGACCCATATCCCCTAGTGCAGATCTTCATCTAAAAAACTGAAACTTGCCAAGGAGATCAAATATGTAATAAAATGTTTACATATATATATATATACATAAGTTGTAATTAATTGAAAACATTAAATGCTTTTATTATCAGTTCCTTTATTTGAATGGAGCCCTAAGATCCCTGGCTGCTTTACCTTAAACCTTTGTCTCCACTAACTTCCTAGCAATTAGTGACAATTACATTAAGGTAATAATCCTCCAATCCAATTTTACTAACATCATTAGGTAAACTATCTTTAGAGTAATTCAAACAGGCAGTGTTCTCTCCTACATCCTTTTACTGACTCAACAGCACTAAAATTGCCTTAAATCAAACACAGAGATTCCCCCTACCCATTCTGTAATTTTAACACTACTCACAATTCAGTGACATCTTCCAATACCATATCTGAAATTTGGTGTTAAGAAAATAAATATACCAAATTAAAATTTACTCTGGCTTATGTCTTTGTTCAGTTTTAATTATAACACTGAATATAATGGCTCAAATGCAAGCTGCTTGCAATTGGTAGGAACTTCATCGTTCAGTACCACATCCCTGAAAACACTATCACAATTTCCATGAAGATAAGTTATTTTTTATTGTAATAATCGGTAAGTACTGATAGTCTATAGTTCTTTTTAAAAACTACTGAAGAAAAACCCATACAACCACCTTTTAAAAGGATACTGACAAAGTCATCAAATCCCAGAAGTGTGCCAACAATCTCCTTATCACTCTTCATCACAATGTGAATTCTTGATCCTATACACTTGTCCACAAGCTCTACGGATATATTTTTAAAGGGAAGAAGGGGGGGGGGGGGGTGGCGGGAGAAAGAAAAGATTAGTTTGCCCATTCATAACTTTAACAAATATTTGAGTGCCTACTGACACTTATTACGTGCATATGGTCAAAAGATAAGCCAGGAAAAGTTTTCACTGAAAAACTTTAGACCTTATGTTACATATTTCAGTCATTCTATTAACAGGAAAGTGTTCCCTGTTCTCCACTTATCTCTCTTTTGTACCAATTTATCATGGTTGTGGTTTACTATTATCTTAATTATCTGATTAACATATGAACGCCCCTCTTGACTCTAAGCTCCATGAGAACTGAGAGGTGGTTGTTTTTACTCATCAGTGTATCCCCAGTGGACAGTGCCCGAAATGTACTGGTCATTCAGAAGAGTTTGTTCCAGGAAGGAAAAAAACTTTACAATCACTGCCACATCCACTAACTCGATAACCCTTCAAATATAAAACATTAAGAAGAAAAAGGCATAACTGTCTTCACCAGAGATTCCTTCTTGTCATAAGTCTACGTCTGCCCTGTATCCTGTCTCCTACACCGGTTTGTATGCTATCTAAAGGTAATGGTCGTGATTTAAATTTGTTAAATAAGGCCAATCACAGTGCCTAGTGCACAGATGCGCGGTAATTGATTGCTAAATAAATGAGTAACAAGAGCTCGTTTCCAGAGGCCTCTTTAAAGGCTCATTCCGAGTGCCTCTCTCAAAAACCAGCCAGACAGGATCTAATCTGAGTACTTTAAATGCACGGTTGGGGAACGGGCCTGCTACCCACTACTATAAAGGCGAGCGCACAACAAAGAAGGCCGACGACGCATTCACCAAGAGTGAACCTTTTCGGTGAAGGTTTGGGGAGTCAAAAATCGCTGCCTGAAGAAAACCCCAACACGCCAAAGAGAAGTGGGCGGCATGAGGCCGCAGAGACTAGGAGCGTAGAGGAGAGCGGCGGAGAAAGCTAAATTTTTCTAACACTCGGCCATGGGCTGCCTTGCTCTTCGGCCCCAACCCTAACTTTCAGCTACCCGCCCCGGCTCCCCAACACTACAAAGATTACCTAGAGGAAGCAGCTGCGACGGGTTAGTGGTAGCGTTAGCCGCCATGGCTACGCCGGAAGTGGCCTGCCTCTATCGACGTCGGAACTGCGAGTTTGAAAGAGCGCGCTTCCGCTTTTTTCCTGCCCGGGCAGGCTCGACCAATCTGAGGCCGAGAGTGCGATCGAGGAGATCCAGCGACTTCTTTATCCTGCAGTGAGATTGTAAGTGTTTCAGTTCACTGAGCGTTCCACGTTCTCCACAGATACTCTTCTCTCCAAACTTCCAAGAGACTTTAGAGATCTCCAGTCTTATAAATAAGGTATTCCTCTAATCCGGAAGACTTTGCGAAACGAAAACGTTTGTGCTGTCTTATTTCCCGCATCAAGCTGTGTCTCATATCAACCCAGGATCTTTCTTCGACCAGTATCAATAAATTTGATTTTCCCGCCACCGATTCATTGTGTTGCAATGTTCGTTAAAAAAAAAAAAAAAAAAAAAAAAAAACCTACCGCTTCTTTTAAAAGTTTGATGATTTGAAAACCCACAACTAGCATTTTAAAAAAACTTCTGGGCGAAGGGGAAATTTTAAGTATGTTTTCTATTTTCTACTATCGTTTTCTTTTCCTATTTTTCTACTCTACTTTTTATATTTTTTCCATTTCTACTGTTTTCTATCTTCTACTATCATGAGTTGGTGATGGACAGGGAAGCCTGGTGTGCTGCAGTCCATGGGGTCGCAAAGAGCGACTGAACTGAATTGTCTTTTTTAATCTTGTAATATCTAGGAGTCTGCTATACACTTTTTGTATACACTATTTCTTCCACAGTCCAACAGGCAACCACCAGATGTCACTCTATGTTAATAACATCACATTTAGGAAACCTTGGTGCTTTTACACATCTGTTTTGAAAGGAAAAAGTGAACAAATTTTTTGCGTTAGTCTATGTTTATATCTGAGGAGCTTAAAGTTGAAGAGTTTAAGCAGGAGAGGCCAGGAAGAACATCATTCATTCACACAAAAATGGCTGTAAAGCACCAATCATTCATTTATCGAACAAATACTTTAGTTGAACATTGGCATTTTGCTCAGTATAAAATAGTGTAAAGAACAGAACTACAATGTCTTCTGCCCTTACAGGAGCTAAAGGACAAATGGGGGAGAAAGACAACTAGCAAGAATTATGTACAACGCACGTGAAATTTAATATGTAAAGCAAAAAGTTCTCTTTTAACTTCAGGGATCTTAGAGTAGTCAATCGTCACATCATTCTCTGGCAAGACAAAGTAATGCCAAAATTTTTCGTTTTCCTATATCTATTCTTGTTTCATTTTCACCATACCATAATGTGAATAGGAACCAAATTTAAGGCATTGTTGCTACCTGATAGAGTTTAAAATTTAAGAAAATAAGCTTTAAGTCAGTATTTTGCTTTCCATTACAGAAACCACATTAACATTAGCAATATTCAGCACTATTGATGAAGAATAAAGGAGGTCTTATACTCTGAAAAAGGAGATACAATTTGTTTACACAGTAGTTAATGGGGATTGCAGGAAGAGGTGTTTTTATTCTATTGAGTTCTTTCCTGAGGCAAGACACTAAAAGAAACAGGCCAATTCCAAATGAATTTGAAAACATATCATAGCTCTGTCGCCAGGGTTTTTCTCCTGGTTCTTACAGAGCAGATATAAAATAGAACTTATAATTTATCATACACATAATTAAAAGAAGCTAGTCGTCTACTGTATGTTCAGAAAGACATTTCTACTTTTTTCCCTGGAGATAAATTTCATCATAAAATATAAGTAAATTTTTCCTCTCAAAATAATGTTCAGGAAGTATTTCATTATCTCAAATCGCTATTTCCAATCTTAGTCTTTCGAACAATTTTTTAAAATTAAGGAGAAATTCCTATTTACCCTCAATGTGTCCTTGTAGACAATATGTTGCTAATTAGTGTATTTTATATTAATAGAACTCATTAAAAACTAATGTAAAGTTGTTAAATGTTAAATGGACCAGTCTGTATAATTAGAGATGGAAAAAATTTTAGAAATTCCCTTGCTTACTTTCTCTCCCAGTTTTCCCTGTGACATATCTTCTTTGTTTACAGCATTATTTTAAATGACATATTTTTTAAACATTTAACCAAATAATGGTAATGAAGAAATGATTTCATCTTAGTTGGAGACCCTAGCATGCAAAATATAACAGATTTGGGGGGTATGGCTATGCTGGGCCTTATCTGTGGCACTTGAGATCTTTAGATGTGCCATACAAACTCTTAGCTGTGGCATGTGGGATCTAGTTCCTTGTGAAGTGAAGTGAAGTAGCTCAGTTGTGTCCGACTCTTTGCGACCCCATGGACTGTAGCCTACCAGGATCCTCAGTCCATGGGATTTTCCAGGCAAGAACACTGGAGTGGGCCCTGACCAGGGATCAAACCCGGGCCCTCTGAATTGAGCCACTGGGCCACCAGGAAAGTTCTGATACAGATTTTTTTTTTCTGATACAGATTTTATACTGCTATCACTGGGGTCTCCTGCACAACGAAGTAAATAGTTGGCATTCACTACAGACACAGAGTTCTAAGATGCCCTGACCTTTCATCCTTTTAAAAAAATGTTCAATTTCACTTCAATTTTAGCTAGGCTAATTGTGGAAAATGTCAAAGCAGATGGGAGAAAACAGTAACATATATATTCTGTATACAGGGAATGTTATAGTTTCACACAAAGTTCTGAGTCAGTGCCAAAAATTTTGTAATACAGAAAAGAAATAGTAGCAACAACTTGAAGTTTTTCTACAGTATTATTAGCATTAAAACAATTCTACTGACTCACAGAAAGTATGTTCTATTAATAAGAAGAAAATGGAAGTGAAAGTCACTCAGTCCTGTCCAACTTTTTGGAGACCTCACCAACTTTCATAGTCTTCAAGGCTTCTCTATCCATGGAATTCTCCAGACAAGAATACCAGAGTGGGTAGCCATTCCCTTCTCCAGTGTATGGTCCCTACTCAGGGACTGAACCCAGGTCTTCTGCATGGCAGGCAGATTCTTTAGCATCTGAGCCACCATTATAGTTTTTCCCAGCCATACTTAGATTAGAATGCAGGTCCTTAAATTTTAAGGCCAGAGTGGAAAACATCAACTATTAAGGTTGTCTAAACTAAGAGATGGGCAACTTGTAATGATAAACTTCACAACTAGTTATTGCAATAATTATGAATGCTATTTGAAGCAGGCACCTACCCTCAAACTGCCCTGGACAAGACTTGTTAAATCTGCTATTATTTCCACTATTCACTTTAAATTGATGTGAAATGAGATTCAGTTTCTTTGATTCAACTAGTACAATCAGTAAGGAAATAAAAACCTCTGATGATAACTGACTCCACGTATTTTGTGCTGATCAGAGTACTAAACCCAGAAAGATAGAATGAAAAAAAAAATTTTTTTGTTAATAGCAGGACTAAATTGGCCTTTCCTGGTGGCTCAGACAGTTAAGAATCTGCCTGCAATGCAGGAGACCTGGGTTCAATCCCTGGGTTGGGGATTCCTTCTCACCCAGAGAAGGGAATGGCTACCCACTCCTGTATTCTTGCCTGGATAATTTCACAGACAGAGGAGCCTGGCTGGCTACAGTCTATGGGGTCGCAAAGAGTCTGACACGACTAAGCAACCAACACTTTCACAACAAAATAAAAAATAAAATATCAGGACTGAAATAATCATTTTTACAGGTCTCCCTGTAAATTTACCTTATTTTCAAGGATATTCTGCATGAGGCCTTAAAACACTTCCAAACTCCTATACATAATATTTCAATAAGGAAAAACACAGAACGAAGCAAAAGAGAAACTCTGGGTAAGCAAGTAACTTAAAGGTTGAGTACACAGATGTAGAGTTGCACCAATATGTCTCCATGTTATCAAAATTTAAGAATAAAGGGCAGAGACTCCAGGCCAGAGAGGCGAAGGGAAGGAGGTGCAAGAATTGGATACACGGAAAATGAAGGGGAAAAAAGGTAGGAAAAAACTGACGGAAGAGATGGGTAGAGGCGGAGATTTTAAGGAGGAAGAGGCAAGGACAGAGGAAGAAGGGGGAGAAGGTCGCACAGAGAGGGGGTGAACTGGGGACAGGTGTGCCCAGCGGCCCCACCAGGTCCCGCCCTCGGCCCCGCCCACCCGGCGCCCCCGCCCCGCTCCTCAGGCCCCGCCCCGCCACCAGGCCCAGCCCCCTCAGGTCCCTCCCGATCCTGCCTGTCCCGCCTCGCCCGCGGCGGCCCCTGCATCAGGTGACAGCCCGGAAACAGCGGAAGCGGATGAGGGAAGCGCGGCCGCGGCCCGGGAGGGCGGTGCAGAGCTGCAGGATCCTCGGCCTCCTCCCGGCCCCCGCGCGGCTCTCATGCGGCTCCCTCGCTGACACCTGAAATCCACCTCTCGCTCTCCTCCTGGGGATCGCGGGGTCGCCGAGCTTGCCGCCCTTGGCGGTTGAAGTCATCGTTGTGCGGGCCCGCGGCGGTCGTCCATGGAGAAGATCAGGCGGGGCGGCGATGGACCCCCACGGGGGCCCGTCCTGCACATCGTGGTGGTCGGCTTTCATCACAAGAAGGGCTGCCAGGTGAGAAAGGGGCCCGTGCCCGCCCCCTGCCGTTCTGGCGTTCGCTCGCCGCCGACACCCACGCGGTTTCGCTCGGTTCAGACCACCCTCCAGTGCCCTCGGCCCTCCGCCCCTGAACTTGACTCTTCTCTCCTGATCCTCGCACTCACCCTACCTGAAGCCCACCCCGCACGCTCCCTGTTTTCTCCTCCCCCTGAAAATTGTATCTTGAGCAGCGGAGGAGCTATGTGTCGGTATGTTGGGGTTGGCAGATATTTAGGTTCTTCCGTGGAGTCAGAGGAAGGAATCGATGGTCGGCCCACTCTCTTCCTCATCCATCTCTGTCTCCGTTGACTTTCTGGTTGTCTGCTTTTAGTGGGATTCCCTTAGAAAAAAAATCAGCACTTGGGCTGCGTTTTCAAGGTAATGAGCTCTGGGCTTCCGCACGAGTACCTTAGGATGGTCGAAGCACATGCGGCACCGTGGGAAAATCAACTTCCTTTGTTTATCTGTGAAAGCCCTGGAACCCCTGTTAGGCTGATGTACTGACTCCGCCCCCCTTCCCATTCGGCCTTCGAGTTCCTATTTAGTCTCGCCCAGATCTTGCCTTTTGGTGAGAGAGAGAGACTCTCCAACTCAATTGCAGTGAGGGGAAGTGTTATTTACCGAGCAAAGAAACGTGCAAATATTAAATCATTTTTAAGCTTCTTCACTGAAATGGTGAACGGGAACAATAGGATATCTGCAATCTATGTATCGAAGGCAGGGGAACAAAGGTAGAGGATTATTTAATGAGTGCAGACACTGGAAGGCAATGATGTCATAATGTGCTAGTGAACAGTAAATTGAAATGCTTAAAGTATTAAAAATGCTGATTGCTGCCGCTAGGCAATGTAGCATTTCAAAGAAAATGTAATATTTTAGAAGACTGATTGGCAAAATTTCAGTTCATTAAAGGATGACAGAAAAGTGATGGAGTGAAAGTAGTTGTGTATGTATGTGTTTTAAAGACAGCTTCACTTAAAAATATATTCCTTGTCCCTCAAGTAAAAATGACATAGGAAGTTACCAAAGAGGAAGTGACATTGTTCAGGGTGGTATTAGAAAAATCCAAGCAACAGCAGTGGAATGTGTACGTTTCTTAAATGTGGCCTTATATTTGGAGGTAAGAAAATAAATATTTGAGATAATTATACTTTGGCATGTAAGTAGTACCTTTGTGCTCAGTCGTGTCTGACTCTTCGACCTCGTGGACTGTAGCCCCGCCAGGCTTCTCTGTCCATGGGATTCTCTAAGCAAAAATAACTGGAGTGGGTTGCCATTTCCTACCCAAGGGATCTTCCCGACCCAGGGGTAGAATCCACGTCTCCTGCATGGCAGGCGAGTTCTTTACCACTGGGCTACCTAGGAAGCCTGTAAGCAGTGTTCATCATCCTTAGACTTTTAATACTTTAAAACTTCATCTAGTTGTATGACAGTAGTAAAGAGATGAAGTTTTAAAGTATTAAAAATCTAAGGATGATGAACACCGCTTGCCTCAGATATGGGTGAAGCAACTGAAACTTGGAGGAAGTAACTGATCTTGCCAGGGTTATGCTGGAATCAGAATTGCCTTGGCACCATGCGTGTTCATTCAGCTGAGCCACGTGGCGTGAAGGAGTCTTCTATGAAAAAGTAAGGAGTGAAAAAAAAAAAAGTAAGGAGTGGGTCCCGTTCACAACCAAACAAAATTTTTAATGACAAAAAAGACGGAAAGATAGGGAATAGAATAGAATAGAATCTTTTAATCATTGCTATCATCTAAAGTCAAGATTATTTATTATGTATTCTTCCTGTTTTGTTGGTAGAAGTAATATAATTTATGTTTCCAGTAAGGAAAAGTGATTTATTGTATGAAAAATATATGTTCCTTAGGGATTAAAGAACACTATAAACAACAGCTTGTAAGGTGAAGCAGAACTCGGGTGAAGCAGCAACCTGGATGCCATGATCTTTCTCTGGCTTTTGCTTTCAGCCCTGCGATTAATTGTTTTGTGTGTTTTGGTTTTTTTGGCCGCGCTGCTTGGCTTGCAGGATCTTAGTTCTCCAACCAGGATTGGAACCTAGGCCCCGGCAGTGAAAGCACCAAGTCCTAACCACTAGGCAACCAGGAAATTCCCTAAAGTGAGAATTTATAGCCAAGGAGCAAAGTGGGGGCCAGTGGCTGGAAACGTACTTACATCAGGGGTAAGAGGGGGTTTCTAGCTAAAGCCACCTAACAGGATACTTGATAAAGTAGGCAAGGCAGAGATGAACCTGGAAGCCCAAAGTCAGAGCCTCATTGAGAAGAGAGTTCAGAGGAGCCTGACCTAGTTTGGTTAAGGAGAGCCTCATTATCAGCATTGACATTGAAGCCCAGATGTCCCTAGTCTTTATAACTGCATCTGTTTTAGTAGTACTTTTAGGTTGTAGGCTTTTCGTAGAATGGAAAAATACATGCCTTGTATATTACAAAAATATTTTGTTAATCTGCATGATGCCTCATGGAGACAAAAGCAATTATTTTTTAATACACACACTTGCTGAGTGTTTACTTACCTGGGGTCCTGATAGAATTGAAGAGAATGCAAAGGGTTCTGCCACAATGCAGTGAAAGATGCATTGTTATTTTCTTATTGCTGACTGAAAACAGCTTTTTAAAAAGTATACTTAAATATAATGGTGGAAATCGAAGAGCTAAGAACCTGGTTTTGCAAATGAAACAATTTTTTACAATTTGTCAAAGTCAAAATGCAGTGAGCAGAAAGAACTAGTGCATATTCTACAGTTTTTACTTATAATTTTAATAGAACTATTACTATTTCTCACAAAAGTTTTAACTCACTAGTAATCTGTGTTTTTTTTTCTATTGCTCCTCTAATGGAAGTTGGGTAGAGAAATGACACTATGATTTCTAGGCTCTAAAGAGAGTTAAAATTGTGTGAGTTAATAATCTGAAAAACTTCTAAAACCCTCTGTGGTGGTAGTCAGGTGGTGCCTGCTGCTGCTAAGTCACTTCAGTCGTGTCCGACTCTGTGCGACCCCATAGACAGCAGCCCACCGGGCTCCTCCGTTCCTGGGATTCTCCAGGCAAGAACACTGGAGTGGATTGCCATTTCCTCCTCCAATTCATGAAAGTGAAAAATGAAAGGGAAGTCGCTCAGTCATGTCCGACTCTTAGCGACCCCATGGACTGCAGCCTACCAGGCTCCTCCATCCATGGGATTTTCCAGGCAAGAGTACTGGAGTGGGGTGCCATTCCTTCTCCCAGGTGGTGCCTAGGGGCTGCTAAATAGCCACTCCGCTCAGACAGCAGAGGAAATGAATGAAAAGGCTCTCACCCTGAGTTGGTTGATAAAACTAACAGATAAGTACAGTTAAAATAATTAAACTTTTGCTGGAGACATAATTTAGATAAATTTATGGAAGTTCATCCAGCTTGAATAGATGTTCAGTTGATGTATAATAGTATAGGAAAAGATGGGAAAATAGTTTGTTCAACTATATTTCTAATTTTTGATTGCCCTACTTTCCTCCCTTTTTTGTCTTAGTTTTTATAAAATATCAAGAAGGTGTACTAGAAATCCCAATATAAGTCATACTGGGTTTTCCAGGTGGCGCAGTGGTAAAGAATCTGCCTGCCAATGCAGAAGACAAAAGAGATGAGGATTCAATCCCTGGTTAGTAGGAAATAACAACCCACATCAGTATTCTTGCCCGGGAAATTCCATAGACAAAGAAGCCTGATGGGCTACCACCATGGGATCACAAAAAGTCAGACATGACTGAACACACAGGCAAAGTATATGTCGTATTAGTTCTTAAACGATGGTCTTCACTTTTGCAAATGATTCTAGAAGACCTACAACTCTGCTTTCTTAAAAAAATTTTTATTGCAGTATAGTTGATTTACAATGTTGTGTTAGTTTCTGATGTACAGCAAGTGAATCAGTTACACATAAATGCCACTGTTTTTTTAGATTCTTTCCCATATAGATCATTACAGAGTGCTGAGGAGAGTTCCCTGTGCTATAAATAGGTCTTTTAATCTCTTTTTATATAGCAGTGTGTATATGTCAGTCCCGATCTCCCAGTTTAGCCTTCCTCCCTTTCCCCGTACTAACCATGTTTGTTTTCTTCATCCGTAACTCTATTTCTGTTTTGTAAATACATTTATTTGTACCATTTTTTTAGATTCCATGTACAAGTGATATCATATGATATCTGTCCTTCTCAGTCTGAGTTACTTCACTCAGTATGACAGTCTCTAGTTCCATCCATATTGCTGCAAATGGCATTATTTAGTTCTTTTTTATGGTTGAATGATATTCCATTATATATGCACCGCATCTTTATCTTTTCCTCTGTCAACAGACATTCAGGTTGCTGCCATCTCCTGGCTATTGTAAATAGTGCTGCAGTGAACATTGGGGTGCATGTATCCAACTCTGCTTTCTTAATCTCTCAAAAATCCAAATATGTTTGATGTTCTGTAAAGTTACATGCATTAAGTCCTAGTCAGAAGGACTGTTTTAGAGACTGCTTTTCTTTATTAATCGGTGTATCAGGTGTTTCAGACTTTTTCATTACGTAAGGTTTCCCTCAGGATGGATTAATCAGCTACCTTCTTTTAAGATTTTACTTCCTTGTGTAAAGGATGAAAAGTACATGGCTCATTGAACTGTGGCTGGCTTCGGATTGTTTTAGGTGGTTTGAGGGTGCTTTGTTAGACTGCTCTTGCAAGTACTGAAAATGCTGCAGGTCATGGTGAGTACCAGTTCATTCAATGCACTGAGATCATTCATAGAAAAAATTCCCATACTTGGTTGTGATTTGTAATATTTAGATTCAAGTGAGCCGAAGTTAAACCTTCATTTAAAAAAAGTAACTCCTTGTAGCATTGTGCTGGGTTGAACATGGTGACTTTATCTAGAGGAATGTACTAAATCTTTGTAGACTCTTCTGCTATATTCTGCTGTAAAGGTGCTCTGTAAAGCTGTGATGAAGAAGTCAGGTCCATTCACATGGGCCAGAGGAAAAGCCATTTGTGTTGAAGGTCCTCAAACTAGGCATGTGGATGTTCATTCCTTCATCTTATTTCTGACATTTTTCCACCTTTGAGGCCTTCAGATGTATTTTAAATGAAAAATGCCTCTTAAATTAGAATGAACATCTATTAACATTATCGTTTGATTATTTTCTCACTTTTATTTGGTTAATTCATGGGGATGGATTCTTCTATAGATAACACGTTCGTTTCTCGTGGTCATTCTCGTTTATTGATATACTTAACCTTCAGAACATTTTAAGTGAGCTAAGGTACTACCATGACATTTCAAATGGTTTTGAAATATTTATTCATTCTGACTCTTCCCCTGAAATTGTTTAAAATTTAGCATTTAGTAAAGAACTCTTCTTCCTTAAAAATTCACCTGCAGTTAGACTCATTAACACGAGGTAATTTATAGACTTCTTTGTAGTAGTTTGCTTATTGTAGATTGTGTGTCCCAGAGCTTTGCTTGTTCTTTATTTGCTTTGTGGAAGTAAATATATAAACTGAATTTGTCAGATTCACCATAATTTTGGCAAAATAACATAATCAATGTATAGCAAATAAAGCTTTTGGTTATTTCTTAGAGTGGAACTTTCTTAAACACTCAAATTAGTAGGGAATAGTTATTTTCCAAAAATGATGTCATAGAAAGTTGGAATTAGGGACTTCCCTGGCAGTCCAGTGTTCAGACTCTGTGTGCCTAATACAGAGGGCACAGGTTCAATCCCTGGACCTGGAACTAAGATCCCGCGTGGCACAGCCAAAAAAGAAAAAAAAAAAAAACCAAACCAAGAAAAGTTGGAATTATTGCTTTAATTTTGGCCACTATTCTGGAAGAGTTCATGGTTTTATATACATAGCTAGCAGTTTTAATTCTTGAATAAACTGGTTTTACCAGACTGTACTTCTCTAAAAGGTAGAATTGTGAAAGAACTAGAACTCATGTTTGCACTAGTTACAGCAGTGAATAAAGCAACTAGATACAGTGAAGAGAACAGTGTGTTTTCCTGTTGGATTGAGTGGGCTGATCACAGGAAAGTATCTGTGAGTGGCAGGATGTAGCATTGTAAATTCAAGGGTGGGTTGGGGAGATTTGGAGGGACATTTGGTTTATGTTAGGGTTATAGTATCAAGCCCTGACCCATCAGGTTTTGGGGACAGAAGACTGGCTGACAAATACAGAGTTTAGGCACCTGCTGTTGATGGAATCCTGCGGTGACAATGATGAAATATTGGGGAGATCTTGTTTATAATTCTTGTTGTAATTAAATAGGTCTTTGGGACAGTAAAAACAAATTTTGTGAGAATTAGAGGTTAGGGAAGAATAAAATCTAAAGTTTGGGGTTTTTTTTGTTCTAAAAAGCTATGCAGAAAAACTCCTGAAACAACATTGCGTTTTCTGGCCCTCCAGAGTGCTTTTATATATGGGTGGAGGTTTCTCCCTGATTTTAGCCATCCTTTTTCTCTGCTGAAATGATGGAACTTTCTCAGTTTGCAGGGCTGCAACATTAACACTTAGTACCCACTCCAGTGTTCTTGCCCAGAGAATCCCAGGGCCGGGGGAGCCTGGTGGGCTGCCGTCTATGGGGTCGCACAGAGTCGGACACGACTGAAGCGACTTAGCAGCAGTAGCAGCAGTGGAATGGGTTTTTTTTAGGCCTTGGCGTCACAGCTAAGCAGGATAGGGGGGCAGGGGGTCAACTTTCAAGAAATCAGGAAGATTCTTTTGTCTTAAGATTCTCCACAGGTGGCTAGACAGTGCCTGAGAGCTGAGTATATAAATTTCTTTCTTTACCTTAAGTCTTTGATCCTGAGTAACCCACAAGTTACCTAAGTAATATCATGGGTAGTCTTCTCCTTGTTACCAGTGTGATTGCAGATCCTTTGCTGAGCACAGCTTTTGCTAGACATGGGGAAACTGCAGGGATGGGCACTCTAAGAGGAAGATGAAGACCTATCTACCTAATAATTTTTAAAAAGACTGGTCCTATTATATTCTTTGGTTAAGATGCCATCGGATTAAAAACTCAGTTTTCGTCCTAGGGTATTTTTAGAGGCTGTTATTTAAGTTGATTTTTTGGACAGTTTTTAAAATAGTATTTCATCTGTTTTAAGAAATGACATTTCTTTTCAGAAGTAATATGTGTTCACTGTGGTAGAAAAGTGAGAATATAGAGAAAAAAGAAAGCTGGCACTTCAAATCCTTTATCCTAGAGAAGTCTGCCTTGATAAATATTCCTCCATTTCTCCATTTTTTAATGAATATACGTAGCTTTTTCCAGAAATGTATTAAACTATAAACAAGTTTTTTTGACCTGCCTTTTTAATGTAACTTTATACCATTAATATCTTCCATTTTGAGAAGTATTGAATTTTAGCATCTTAAAATAGCTAAGTGGTATTTTATTGAAATCTTTATTTAACTGGTCTCCTTTTTAGACACTTAGGTGGCATTCCAGTGTTTTGCTATTTAAATAGTGCAGCAAAGAACATCATTGTGACATTGCACCATTTTTCTAAGTGTGGAGACTATTTTAAGCCATCTTTTTTGTTTTTAATGGAGAGCTTGTTAAAATAGACTTTGAAGCAGAATATCCTGAACACAATTTAAATTACTCCGGGTGATTCTGTCTTCATCACAAATGTCACCCATTGTACTATGGCATTCTGGGTTTATTTTAACATAGAGTGATTCGCACATGCCTCTGACTCAGCGGGGCTTTTGATAACCGGTCAGAGAGAGGGAGATGATGGAGCAGTTAGCAGTTACTTCTCAGTGTCGACCAGAAATGTGACCAGAAACATAACGCTGTAGTTCTCAGCTTACCCTCCCTTCTTTCTCATATGTTGCTGCTTTTCTTGTGTGGACTGGAAGGGCATATCTACTAAATGTGTACGAAATACAGTGACTTAGTCATGAATTTTGAAAGAAGACCTAAAGAATTCTCTTTATCCGGGAGTTCATGATAGCTAGTTAAGCTGATAGTTGCTTTTCTCACTTGTTCCTGGTCGGCAGTGTTCTAGGTAATTAAATTGTCAGAAGTCCAAATTCAGGGTAAACTGTTTGGGTGTTCAGTTAGACTTGAAAACAGCCCTCTGCACTGTATTTTCTTTATCCAACTTGTTGTCACAAGCTTTGCTAGCTATGTGTTAAGGGAATCACTGCAGTTGTTAATGAAACCTGTTCCTGCTCCCATAGCCTTCACGGATGATATTAGTATTTTGTTAGGTTCTATTTGGTGGGTGTGATGCATACCCAGAAATTGAAATCTTTTTTTGCCATGTAGAAGTTCAGTATTGAAATGTTAAAAATAAATATATGTATAACAGATTGCTAGGATAGAGCTTATTAAATTGATTTAATCATTTCTTAAGAAGTTTTCTAATTTTTTCCCTGTAAGAAAATATTTTTTGTCATCTTAGTATATATTCACAATAGCCTAGAGATTAATGTTCCATTTATATCATCTTATCCAGAAGATCTGTCTTTGACATTGCACCAGATTTTTTAAAAATAATTTCTCTTCCTATCCTCCATTGTTGTTGTTTAGTTACTAAGTCGTGTCTGACTCTTTGCGACCCCGTGGACTGTAGCCTGCCAGGTTCCTCTGTCCAGGAGATTTCCAGGCAAGAGTACGGGAGTGGCTTGCCATTTCCTTCTCCAGGGGCTTTGTATATGGAATTCTTTATATCCCTTTGTAATTGCAGCTCTGCCAACTTTGTTAGAGAATAATAAGGAAGAGTGCCAGTTCTTTTCTAGCATCGAATCTTCCAGAAATTTGCAAGGGAAAGTATAACTTAGAGAAGACCTGTTTTCTATGTCCAGCATTTCATTTAAAGTGAAAATCATTCTGACAGAGCCTTGGTGCCTACAGTATTTTGACTGTTAGGAAAACAAATCCCTGAGATGCTTAGAAAGGAAGCAGAGAAATGGAGCTGCTGGTCCAGAATCTCATGAAGTCCTCTCCTTCCTTCAGTAAGCCTGTATCCTTATCGGTGGCGTCCAAGGATGTGTTTAGTTGGTGTGCTGTTTGGCATTGTGGCTTCAACGAGTCTCAGACAGTGGAGTGGATGTTGCATTGTTAGATAGCGAACAAGGGTATTTTTGAAGTATTCAAAGTTCACATCAGGACACTGTGTTATTGTTCTGGTTCTGTAGTTTTTCGTTGGTGTTTTTCCAGCCTTTTGCTTCTGCAGACACAGTAAATGGACTCTGACTAGAGGACCGCAATTTGACTTGAAAACTATTGGAAAGGGCGGTAATTTTTATTATTCCTGGAGCATAAACATATGTCACTGTTTTTTATGTAGTTCATGAAAAATTGTCTTTTTATTCCTTGTGGTTAGAAAACTCTAAGTCAGCTTTCGGGTTTCTCTGGTGGCTCAGTAGTAAAAGAATCTGCCTGCCAATGCAGGAGACGCAGGAGATGTGGGTTTGATCCCTGGGTCAGGAAGATCCCCTGGAGAAGGAAATGGCAACCCACTCCAGTATTCTTGCCTGGGAAATCCCATGGACAAAGGAACCTGGATATAGTCCATGGGGTTGCAAAAGAGTTGGATATAACTTAGTAACTTGTTCAATCAGTCGTGTCCGACTCTGCGGCTCCAGGGACTGCAGCACGCCAGGCTTCCCTGTCCTTCACCATCTCCCAGAGTTTGCTCAAACTCACGTCCACTGAGTCGGTGATCATCCAACCATCTTATCCTCTGTCATCCCCTTCTCCTCTTGCCTTCAGTCTTTCCCAGCATCAGGGTCTTTTCTAATGAGTCAGCTCCTTACATCAGGTAGCCAAAGTATTGGAGCTTCAGCATTAGTCCTACCAACGAATATTCAGGGTTGATTTCCTTTAGGATTGACTGCTTTGATCTCCTTGAAGTCCAAGGGACTCTCAAGAGTCTTCTCCAGCACCACAGTTCGAAGACATCAGTTTTTCAGCGCTCAGCCTTTCTTATTGTCCATCTCTCTCATCCGTGCATAACTACTTGAAAAACCACAGCTTTGACTATACAGACCTTTGTCAGCAAATTAATGTCTCTGCTTTTTAATATGCTGTCTAGGTTTGTCATAGCTTTTCTTCCAAGGAGAAAGCGTCTTTTAATTTCATGAATGCAGTCACCATCTGCAGTGATTTTGGAGCCCAAGAAAATAAAGTCTGTCACTGTTACCATTGTTTCCTTGTGTATTTGCCAGGACTGAATGCATGATCTTAGTTTTTTTAATGTTGAGTTTTAAGCCAGCTTTTTTAGTCTCGTCTTTCACCTTCATCAGGAGGCTCTTTAATTCCTCTTTGCTTTCTGCTGTTAGGGTAGTGTCATCTACATATCTGACGTTATTGATATTTTTCTTGGCAATCTTGATTCCAGCTTGTGCTTCATCCAGCCTGACATTTCGCATGATGTACTCTGCATATAAGTTAAATAAGCAGGGTAATAATACGCCTTGATGTAGTCCTTTCCCAGTTTTGAACCAGTGCGTTATTCCGTGTCCAGTTCTGCCTTTAGCGACTAAACAACAATTCAGTTTTCACTTGTTAGCAATCATCCTTTGTCTTCTTTTTCCCTCCTCTTATCTTTTGTAGTTATTTAAGTTTGAAAATTTTATTGCTAATTGAGATCAAAATAGATTTTTCCATATGAGTATTTGTTGACATAAAAAGATACTTGAAATGTGTGTGATTTAATATTTAATGTTATCCTTTAGGGGGTATATATTAATATCATAGTATATATTAATATATATTGATTTAATATTTAATACATTTGTTACACATTGTCTGTGCTAATACCTTACCAGGTACCATGTTTGGTCCCCAAATTTGACTTAGATTTTGGGCTGTGAACTTTCAGTATATAATAGTACTCTTACTGGATGACAATCATTCTGAATATTTCTTAGTCTCTGGAGATGTACTTGTTTTCATCAGTGATCTTCACATATACTCAGGACTGCCATTACCGTGTTCAGACCCTCTCCAGCACAGCTGCAGGGGAGAGCCCTGCAAGTAGACTGCCATTGTCGGCGGGTCCCCGTAGACTACAGTGAGACTGCCTATATACCTGCCTTTACTTTCTGCTTAGCTTTATTGGCTTTATTGTTTAAATTGTGTTTTGATTTAACAGAGTATTATGTAAGAGTCTCAGGTAATCGCCAAGAGAATTCCTCTTAAGCCTTTGTGCCATGAATTGTATGTCTGTGTGGATTATTTTGGATATATTGAATGGGAGCATACAGAGTATTGAGTCAGCACTCAAAATATGTAGAGTTTACACCTTAAGATTTATAAATCCCATTAAGTGCAAATAACAGATTCACTGTTGTTTTGTTTTTCCCCACATACCAACTGGGTATCTTAACAACTGAGTCCTGTTCTATACTAGCTACCCAGGGTTACCCTCATACTCCACAGGTTTAAGGGCTCAGCCCCACAAGATGCGCTTACTTTAGACACCAGTCCCAGGTCCCCAAGCTACCTGCATTTCCGTCCAACTTTGCTACAAATTCAGGGGTTCCCATATTCCCCATTTAGATTCCGAGATTTCCTAGAGCAACTCACAAAACTCAGGAAAACACTGCTTACTTTTACTGATTTATTTAAGGATACCTCTGTGGCATAGCCCAATGGGAGAGATGCATAGGATAAAGTATGTGAGCTGAGACATGGAACTTGAAAGCCCTCTTGGGAACAGCCTCCTCCCAGCACCTCAGTGTCTTCATCAGCTGAGAAGCTTCCTGAACCCGATTGGGGATTTTATGGAGGTTTCATTACATAGGCATGATGGATTAAATCATTAGACATTGGTGATTGAACACAATCTCCACTCCCTCTCCCCTCCCCGAGGTTGAGAGGTGGAGTTGAAAATTCCTAGCTTCGAATCAAGCCTTCCTCATTCTGGTGACCAGGCCCCATTCCAGAGTCATTTTAGCCCCACCTAGAGTCACCTCATACTGTTCATGGGCCTTAGAAAGCATCACTACAAACAAAGCTAGTGGAGGTGATGGAATTCAGTTGAGCTATTTCAAATCCTGAAAGATGATGCTGTGAAAGTGCTACACTCAGTATACCAGCAAACTTGGAAAACTCAGCAGTGGCCATAGGACTGGAAAAGGTCAGTTTTCATTCCAATCCCAAAGAAAGGCAATGCCAAAGAATGCTCAAACTACCGCACAATTGCACTCATCTCACACACTAGTAAAGTAATGCTCAAAATTCTCCAAGCCAGGCTTCAGCAATATGTGAACCGTGAACTTCCAGATGTTCAAGCTGGTTTTAGAAACAGCAGAGGAACCAGAGATCAAATTGCCAACATCTGCTGGATCATCAGAAAAGCAAAAGAGTTCCAGAAAAACATATATTTCTGCTTTATTGACTATGCCAAAGCCTTCGACTGTGTGGATCACAACAAACTGTGGAAAATTCTGAAAGAGATGGGAATACCAGACCGCCTGACCCACCTCTTGAGAAACCTATATGCAGGTCAGGAAGCAACAGTTAGAACTGGGCATGGAACAACAGACTGGTTCCAAATAGGAAAAGGAGTACGTCAAGGCTGTATATTGTCACCCTGCTTATTTAACTTATGTGCAGAGTACGTCATGAGAAATACTGAGCTGGAAGAAGCACAAGCTGGAATCAAGATTGCTGGGAGAAATATCAATAACCTCAGAAATGCAGATGACACCACCCTTATGGCAGAAAGTGAAGAGGAACTAAAAAGCCTCTTGATGAAAGTGAAAGAGGAGAGTGAAAAAGTTGGCTTAAAGCTCAACATTCAGAAAACTAAGATCATGGCATATGGTCCCATCACTTCATGGCAAATAGATGGGGAAACAGTGGAAGCAGTGTCAGACTTTATTTTTTTGGGCTCCAAAATCACTGCAGATGGTGACTGCAGCCATGAAATTAAAAGATGCTTACTCCTTGGAAGGAAAGTTATGACCAACCTAGATAGCATATTAAAAAGCAGAGACATTACTTTGCCAACAAAGGTCCGTCTGGTCAAGGCTATGGTTTTTCCAGTGGTCATGTATGGATGTGAGAGTTGGACTGTGAAGAAAGCTGAGCGCCGAAAAATTGATGCTTTTGAACTGTGGTATTGGAGAAGACTCTTGAGAGTCCCTTGGACTTCAAGGAGATCCACCAGTCCATCCTAAAGGAGATCAGTCCTGGGTGTTGATTGGAAGGACTGATGCTGAAGCTGAAACTCCAATACTTTGGCGAAGTATGGAACAACTCATGCAAAGAGTTGACTCATTGGAAAAGACCCTGATGCTGGGAGGGATTGGGGGCAGGAGGAGAAGGGGATGACAGAGGATGAGATGGCTGGATGGCATCACCGACTCGATGGACATGAGTTTGAGTAGACTCTGGGAGTTGGTGATGGACAGGGAGGCCTGGCATGCTGTGATTCATGGGGTTGCAAAGAGTCGGACACGACTGAGCGACTGAACTGAACTGGGAGTCACCTCATTAGCTTGTTGTTGTTCAGTTGCTCAGCCGTATCTGACTCTTTGCAACCCCATGAACTGCAGCAACCAGGCCATTCTGTCCCTCTTCATCTCCCAGAACTTGTTCAAACTTATGTCCATTGGGTCAGTGATGCCATCCAACCATCTTGTTCTCTTTGCTCCCCTTCTCCTCCTGCCTTCAGACATTGGTGTGATTGCAAGCATCATCTTATGAATAACAAAAGATGTTTCTATCACTTGGGACATTCCAAAGGGTTGTAGGAGCTTAGGGTCAGGACCAGGGACATAGGTCAAATATATATTTTTTATTACATCCCATTTAACTGTCCTGTATAGCTAATAATAATGTTTTAAAAAAGCTATAAAAAATATTCAACAGTAGAGAGTTGACTAAATAATGAAACAAAACTATATTGAAATTGTTGTATATGTGTAGACACAAAGGAATTTGTGTGGAAGTGTTATAAACTTGATTAGCAAGCTTAGTAGTCTCCAAATGCACGGATTTGTTGGTGGCAGGTAAACCAGTAGAATTCTAGAAAGTTGCCAACACAATATAGGCAATGTTCAATTTGTAAAAAGTTGTATGACAAAAGTTGGCTGTTTGAAATTCTGAATACATATTTCCAAAGAAGCATTGTTATAAATATTCTGGGTGCAAGTCAGTCTAAAGCTGCCTTATTCTACTCATGGAATTCTTCAAGCACATTTACACTTAAATCAATTTTATGAGTTGACTATATTTTATATTCCAACTAGAGTCACTCAAAGCACATCTTCCTTCAGTAGAATCAGGAGAATATAATGAACATAACATCAGATATTAATTAGACTCTGGCCATTGGTAACTTGTTAACTAAATCATCAGAAAAATAGATCTTTTCACCTCCCTTTGCTTTCAAAAAGATAGAGATAAGATTTCCTTCAGAAATTAGGAACTGCTTATGGTTATCTTTTGTTTATTTTTCATTCTAAAAGCAATCATTTAAAAATAAATACTAGTTTACTTAAAAGTAAATGATAATATTTTCAACTTACTGTCAAGTGGTTTAGAAAATGTATCTGTATACACATGCAACACAAATAAAGCACATGTTGACAAAAGTAAGCAATTTGTGAATACAGATGAAAGTTATAAGATTGTTCAAATTTTCTATAACTTGGAAATTTTAAAAAACGATGAGAGAAAAAAAAACAGAAATATTCCTTTATCTCCAACCTTCCTTACCTCCAGAGATAAAACCTCTTTATATTAAAGATTTTTTTCAGGGATGTTTTTTAAATCATTTACAAAGATGTGCTATGTAACTGTTTGCATAAATGGGATTACAATAGAAGTAGGATTATACTATATTTACTGATACTCTGCTTCCTCATTAAATTTAATAGTATGTATTAATTTTCTATTACTGTTACCATAAGCCACACACTTAAAACAGCACAAATTTATTAAGAGTTCTGGAGGTCAGAAATCTGAAATGGGTTTCACTAAGGCTAAAATCAAGGTGTTGGCAGCTCTGCGTTGCTTCAGGATAATCTGGGGGAGAATTCGTTTCCTTGTATTTTCCAGCTTCTAGAGGTCACCTGCATTCCTTCTCTTCGCTCACGTGACTTCTGAAGGCTCAAGTGCCTTCCTCCATCTTCAAAGCATCTTGAAGCATATCATCTTCACTGTCTCTGACTCTCTTCTGCCTCTCATAAGAACCCTTGTGATTACATTGGGACCACCTGGATAATCCCCATCTGGAGATAATCTTATCTGGAACATCCCTTTTGCATTGTAAAGAAAGGACAGATTCTGAGAATTAGGAGATGGACATGTCTGGAGGGCTTTGATTTTATGTACTTTACAGTATATCATACCTGTCTTGCTTTATCTATATATATAAATCTACCATTCTTTTTAACAGCATGAGAGAACTGATGTAAAATCTACTTGACCAATCCTCTGATGAATATTTGGTTTTCCAATTTTTATGCTACAGTAAGTCATATCACTGTGAACATTTTTGTACTTCTCCATGTGAATATCTGTGTGTATTCCTGGAGTAAATTTCTAAAATAGAACTTAAGTCAGAGTAAATGTATTATTGATTTGATAATTCTGCCAAATAGCCACCCAAACTGCTGTACCAATTTATAGTTGCACAGCCAAATCCCATACTCTTGTCAACACAAAGTGAGTAATTTTTTCATGTTTTTCAATAATGAGTAAAAATTTTGAAATTCCTTTCCTATGTTTAAATAAGAGATTGAGCACTGTTTTACTACTTTCTTTTGGAATTTTCACGATTAAACTTGTCGAATGAAAAAAAAAGGCACAACCTAAGAGCTGTGAGTTAAATTTTATTTGGGGGCAAAATGAGGACTATAGCCCTGGAGACAGCCTCTCAGAAACATCTGAGGAACTGCTCTGAAGAGGTAGCTGGGGAGGTCAGTATATATATCAATACTGTGTGATTTTGGTGAAGGGGGGATACATGGAGTTAAGCACACATTTGGCAAAGGGTTACTGCTAGTCACAAGGAGCAGATATCCTTGTCAATGATTTTAGTGCTTTTCTAGATATAAGAAGATGTAAGAACTTAGGCTCATAAATATTCTGAAAATATCTGACATCCTTCTCTGCCAGTTTTTCTGAGAGCACAGAGTGCCTCATTCCTGATCTCTGCCCTAAATTCCGTTCAGAGTATGTTGAAGGTCCGTGACTGCGGTGGTTAGTGTCTAATCCTTGTAGAGACAGGTTTCAAGTAATAATTTTTAGTTGGCAAAAACTTTTTGGATCATAAAGAGCAACATACTTCTTGATGTACTTGTGATAATTTGAATCCATGATGTTTATATTTATTTAAAAGCATGTTTATTCCATACTAAATATTTTTTAAGTAAATACTATACATTAAAATTAGTGGTTTTTCAAATGAAATTATTTTGTAATAATTACCAAGTCTTCTTATGTTAAGTGTTATATATTGGACTTTAGTGTTTACATAAAATACAATAATTTATTTCCTTGGTATTTTGTGTGTGGGGGTTTGTTGTTTTTCCTGTTAAACCAAGGATTCTGAGTTGTTAATTTTTTTTCTTTTTTAACTTTGTAACTAACTACCAGATTCATAGCTTCAGCTTTGAACTTACATCTCTTTATGGCACATTTTGCCTTCCCTTACACTTTGAAGAATTGCCAGTATAAAACTGGTATGATAGAGAAGACACAGAGATGTGAATGTAGCTTGTATTATTTTGCCTCCAGTTAACTGATATTAAATAACTGATCTTGGAGAGAAAGTTTGACTCCACAATCCAAACCTTTGAGAAATCCTTTCAAACTGAAATGTTGATTGCTTCTGGAGGTGGGGGGCAGGGAAGTTTAAACATTTCAGTATGGCACTAGATTACTTGTTAAAAATAATCATTTTTAAAGCCCTTTTATAATCAGCTCTCATGACTAGTGGCACCTTGATTACCTTAAATGTAGGAAAATCAGCCATCATGTCCTTCCACATTAAAGATGAGATCTAAAAGTGATTCTCATTCCTATGTTGCTCCAACTTTAGTGTATTTATTACCGATGCAATGCAAATCCCTTTTAAGTATACTTTGAAAGAAAATTAAATGTAAGTCAGTGTGATACAGTCCAGGTCTTCAGCATTGAATTTGTCAGCTCTCATTGAGATAACCAAAAGACAAAGAAGCAGAGGGAAAAATACTGGTAAACATGGGGAATGCCAGAAACTGGCAGCTTATGCTAAAAACTTTGTTATTTCTCTAAGACACAGTATTAGAGAGACTTCATTGATCAGTTCTCAATCTTGGGACAGAAAATAACCTACAGTGGTAGTTCATGCCCACTTACCCCCTAACAGCCCACTGAAACCATAAGCTCCAGTGTTGGGAGCAAGGGAGTCAACTGATGGGAAGCAAAGCTAGATCTTGACTCCGCTTCTCAGGCTCCTTCGTTGGATCTCTCCTCCTCAGTCAGGAGGATATTGGTTTTTCTCAGCGCTCCCTGTCTTCGGTTACCATCTATTTGATAACAACTCCCAAACGTACATCTCCAATTCAGTCACCACCACCACTGCACCCTACCCTCACACATGTCAAAATTAAATTCCTTTAAATCAAAAAAGGGGAAAGGCTTACTTTTTGTTTTTCTTCCCCTTTTCCTCCTTTTTCCTTTTTCTTCTCCTATACCCGTAGGTTTGTTGATATTGACAAATGGCATCAACAAGCGTGGCTTATCCTTACTTCTGTCATTGAGAGTTTGAAAGCATTTTTGCCTGTCGAGGTATAACTTTCCCTTTGATCTTCACCCTGTTGGCTAACATTCCTTACCATTTTAGGTTGAGTTCTCTTACCCGCCCCTGATTCCAGGAGATGGACATGATAGTCACACCTTACCTGAAGAATGGAAGTATTTGCCCTTCCTTGCCTTACCAGATGGCGCACACAACTACCAAGAAGGTATGTAAACTCACAGTGGAGCAATCAATAGGTGCCCTTTTTTTTTTTTTTCCAAATTTGCTCAGACATCTTAGAGTCTGAGTACTTTGGTAATGAAAGACATTTGGCCTAGTGATTATTGATAAAATATTTAAATGGTTATTTGAAGATGACTAGTTGGTTATTTATACTAGAGGATCTGCAGAGGAGTACCAGGCTTATATTGCTAATGGTTGGTGAACTTGGCCACTCTTTTGTCAAGAGCTCTGGCCAAGGTAAGTGATTAGCCATATTAGGACATCTCCTGTTGGTAGCACTTTCTATATTTAAACCTCAGACTCCTCTCAGAGACAAACTCAGGAAAGTTACCTGCACCAGCTGCAGGCTGATTGAAGCTCTAGCTACAAGTTGACTAGCTTCATCTTCCAGTGCCCACCTGAAAACACCCGGGATTGTTTCTCTTCTCCTGAAGCATTGCCGTCACAGTCTGCTTAAAAGTTTTCATGCGTGGGGAGCGTGTTAACACCCTCAAAGAGAGCAGTGCTGTGAAGTTAGTATGGAATCTCCTATCACCCTATACATGAGTGCTTTGAATGGCTTAATGAAGAAATATGCTTTATCATGGTTTTATAGGCTCTTCCAAGACACCAGATTAAACTTGGGTTGGTTGCTTGTTTTTCTAAAATTTATTAATTTTTGTATGAAATAAGGTAAATCCTACTATGCAGTTTAACATAAAATTTAAATGCTGTATTTTTAACCTCCTAAACCTTTTTAACTTTCTATTTTGAATCGGAGTGTAGCCAATTCACAAATCTCTTTGTAAAAATATTTTTAGTATGAGCGCTTTTAAACATACAGAAAAGTTGGAAGAATAGTAAATATTCGACAGATTTTCTTTATATATGTCTACGGTTTTGCCTATATTATACTTCCCCAGTGGCTCAGACGGTAAAGAATCGGCCGGCAATGCTGCAGACCCAGGTTCAATCCCTGGGTCAGGAAGATCCCCTGGAGAGGGGAATGGCTACCCACTCCAGTATTCTTGCCTGGAGAATCCCATGGACAGAGGAGCCTGGCAGGCTATAGTCCATGGGGTTGCGAAGAGTCGGACACAGCCGAGCAACTAACACTTGAACGGTTTTGCCTAGACTATTTGAAAGTCAGTTGTAAACATCATGACACTTTATCTGTAAATACTTCAGCCTGCATTTTCTAAAAATAAGATCATTCCTGGGATGACTTTGGATTTTGACCTTTACCACAGCTAAGAGATTTAACAGTAATTCCATAATACCACCTTATATCCAGCCTACATTCAGATTTCCTCAGTTGTCCTAAGAATTTCCTGGATCTCTTCAAAATTTCTGTGTTGCCTTTGGTTTGTATGATTCTTTACTTTCTTTTAATCTGGGATAATCCTGTATAATAAAGTATTTTCTGAGAAAGGCAGCTGTAGTTTCAACTCATCCCGTTACAATTCAGCCTCTAGAGCTTTTTGTGTGATGAGTATACACTGAAAGGCAGTGAGAGGAATTCTAAGAAACCAGTGGTTTGATGCTAGAAATAAATCTGACATGGGTTCCTGTTACTTCATCATTTTTGTTTCAATGACTTCATTATACTAATGTCAGAGTTGATTATTAAATACAAGTAATCTACTTTGGTATTTACATTTTTCTGTATATCTCTTAGATACTGTGTTTTTTCACTTGCCACCCAGAAATGGAAATGGAGCCACTATATATGGTATCTCTTGCTATCGACAAATTGAAGCCAAGGTAAGACAGTTAAAATGAAAACCAAAAAAACACTTGAAAACTCTTTGTACTGGCCACTTAAGATGTAGAATTTGGGGAAATACATAAGTCTTTATTTTTCATGTGGTACCTGTAATATTGTTTTAAATTTTTATAAACTGTGTAGCTGTTTTCTCTACTGTACCAGTTAATTCACATGAATGTTTTTCTAAGTTGAGATTAGTGACTATATTTGTATCATAATGTTTGGTACATTGTTTTTAGATAGTGATACCTAAATTATCCATTTATCTTCAGAATACTGTATTTCAATTTCATGGTATCCTTGAGTTTTCTATTTCTAATGTTTGGTATGACAACTAAAAAAAATACAGAACAGACTTTTAGACTCTGTGGGAGAAGGCGAGGGTGGGATGTTCTGAGAGAATAGCATTGAAACAAGTATACTATCAAGGGTGAAACAGATCACCAGCCCAGGTTGGATGCATGAGACAAGTGCTCAGGGCTGGTGCACTGGGAAGACCCAGCGGGATGGGATGGAGAGGGAGGCGGGAGAGGGGATCGGGATGGGGAACACATGTAAATCCATGGCTGATTCATGTCAATGTATGGCAAAAACCACTACAATATTGTGAAGTAATTAGCCTCCAACTAATAAAAATAAATGAAAAAAAAAGAAAACTAAAAAAAGGAATGGTAATGAGTGTTTTTCTTTTTTTTAGAAGCTATCTAGAAGTAGTGGAAAGTACTGACAGTAGCTGCAAACTACTCACAAGTCATCTTAATTACCTATCATTAAGATTTTGATCATTCTTGAACTTACCTGCCCTCCTAATGCCTAACTTAGTATAATAGCTCTGATTAACAAATTAAAATAAACCAAGATGGGTAGCTTCCCCTTTCCTGCTTTGTTTCTGAGCACCACCATTCTTTTTGCAGTGGGGATACCCTTTCTGAGTAGATCGCTTTCCTTTAATGAAATCATTAATATTCTGAAGTAGTGGTACTGGTATGTGTCAGTCAAATCTGACTCTGTGACCTCACAGATTGTAACCAGGCTCCTCTGTCCATGGAATTCTCCAGGCAAGAATATTGGGAGTGGGACAATATTGTAAAGTAATTAGCCTCCAATTAAATAAATTAATTAAAAAAAAAGAATACTGGAGTGGGTTGCCATTTCCTTCTCCAAGGCATCTTCCTAACCCAGGGGTCAAACCCAGGTCTCCTGCATTGGCAGGCAAATTCTTTACCTCTCATACCACTTGGGAAGCTTGAAGTAGTTCTCAGCTGCACATTGTAATCACCTGGAGAGTTTTAGATAAGTAGCGATGACTGGTTCCCCACTCCAGAGATTCTGAGTTAATGTTCTGGCATCAGGAGTATTAAAAGCTCCCCAGGTGATTCTCATATGCAGGCCAGACGATGAACCACTGCTCTGAAACAATGGTTTTTAACCAAAACTACTTGGAGACTTCTTAATTATAAGCATAATTGCTGGGCCTTTCCTTCTACAGACTGAATTAGAATCTCTGATAATTGATCCTAGGCAATCACAAAGTTTTAAAAGCTTCCTCAGGTGGGTAATTAACTTAGTCATAAAAATTTTTCTTTTAATTTTTATAATGAATGTTTCAAACACAGATAAATTAAAAGAATGGCACAATAAATTCCTGTATACCCAACCATCTACATTCGGCTGTCGTTAATATTCTACCACATTTGCTTTGTATGTGTGTGTTTCCCTGAACCATTTGAAAGTAATAAGTAAATTCCAGCATAAACAAGCTAGTTAACTACATGAAATAACCCTTCACGCACAGGGCCTAGAACAGAGGACACACATTGTGAAAAAATATTTGTGGTTCAGGTGAATGCTGTGCTGTGCTTAATTGTTCAGTCGTGTCTGACTCTTTGCAACCCCATGGACATAGGCAGCCAGGCTCCTCTGTCCATGGGGATTCTCCAGGCATGAATACTGGAGTGGGTTGCCATACCCTCCTCCAGGGGATCTTCTCAACCCAGGGATCGAACCCTGGTCTCCCACATTGCAGGTGAATTCTTTACAATCTGAGCTACTGGGAAAGCCCAAGACTCCTGGAGTGGGTAGCCTATCCCTTCTCCAGGGGAACTTCCTGACCCGGGAATCGAACCAGAGTCTCCTGCGCTGTAGACAGATTCTTTACCAGCTGAGCTGGTAAAGCTGGGAAGCCCTTCAAATGTATAACTGAATTTAGAGATAAAGAAATCTGAGAATTTGTATTTGACTTCTTCACATAGTGTTACCCTTGCACATTGATATTACTAGATGAAATGAATTGAGCTGCTCCCTTTTCTTGGAAATCTGTTCCTTTCACCACCTTTTACCCCTGTACATTGTGTGTGTTAGTCACTCAGTTGTATCCGACCCTTTACAACCCCACGGACTATAGCTGCCAGGCTCCTCTGTCCATGGAATTCTCCAAGCAAGAATACTGGGATGGGTAGCCATTCCCTTCTCCAGTAAGTTGTATAATCACTAGTAAAATTTTTTCTCCAGTGCTGTTGTTATTAACAGCAGTTCTCATGATCTGCCTAGATATCCTTAAAGTGGCATTCCACACCTCCTGTCTCTCTTACCTCCTGAGCCTGACCTACTTTAGTCTATCAGGGTTGCCCATTTCTCCAAGTTGTTCTCTCCTTATCTGATAACTAGATAGATAAACCAGATATCAGAGGTCCTAGAGCCTAGGAGAAAGCCTTTCATTCCCTTTGAACAAAGGTGAGACCTAATGGATGAATCCAATAAAGGTAAAGAGGTAGAAGCGGATTGAAGAAAGGCTCTACTCTCATTGTAATTTAACAGATCATCATTTCTTAGGCAGTTGAAGACACAGATCCAAGGAGATGTCAGGCAGTACACGAGAAGGGGAAGTGTCGCTCTTACTGCCCTCACAGCCTTTCCTGGGGTTGATCAAGTCTTGTTTCCTAGCAGAGAACTGCAGAAATCTTATGTAGTCATCCTCAAAATCACCAAGACCTGAGTTATGGCTCAGAACTGGACTACAGGTGTGCCAGGACAGACTTTGAACAGTGGAGAATAATCAGCATAAAAAAACTGCTGACGATTCTTCCATCTCTGGAGAAACAAGCTCTTAAACTGTCCCCTTCCCACCAGAAACAAAAAATCTCTGAAACGGGTATCCATTTTAAAACTGGAACCAAGGATGACTGGTTTGCATTATGGTTGTGGCAATTTATGCATAAAGTATTCTCCAGCAGACTGTAAATTCCTTGAGAGCAGAGATGGTCTCTCACTGTTATATTCCCATTGCCTGCCAGAGTCTAACAGAGTGCTCTGGTTGACATTTATTCATTCAATAAATATCTTCTGAGATTCTCAGTAAGTACTTTTAAATTTATTAAGTGCAAGGTTTTTTTTTTTTTCTGATTGCTATCTTATATTGAAACAATGATTTTTAAATATTTCCTTGAAAAATTTCTAATAGTGACTGTTTGTTATAGGCATTGAAAGTACGGCAAGCAGATATCACCAGAGAGACTGTTCAAAAAAGTGTCTGTGTTCTAAGCAAGCTGGTAAGAGACCGAATAACCTGTTAATATCAAACACTCATGGCAGCTTTTTATTTGAGAATAAAGCATTATTGGAATGAGGAGAGGAACTTCCCTGGCCGTCCAGTGGTTAAGAGTCTGTGCTTCCACTGCAGGGGTTATGGGTTTGATCCCTGGTCTGCGAACTAGATCCCATAGGCCACAACTAAGACCCAGCACGGATAAATAGATAAATATTTTAAAAAATAGTTTAATAACATGGACCTTTCTAATAGGATCTGAAGGATCAGGGTATTTCTTCCAAGATAGTAATTTTACACATAGGTCAAGAATAGTCTCCTAGAGAAGAAATGATTATAAAAGATTTTAATATCAGAAAATTGGTGGATTGCTAATCTCATTCCTGTACCCAGTTTCTTAAAGGGTAACCTGAAAAAATATATATCAGGGAATTTTTTTTTTTTTAGACTGGACCAGATGACCAGTGTATAGGAGTGCTGGATGTTGGACAAATACACCATTTTGAAAGGCTTCCTGAACGATCATTGTTCAAAGAACAATAATAATCATAATGGTGCCATTTATCAAATGCCTATATGTCAAATATTCTATAGCTGGCACTTTTTAGATAGTGTTGTCATTTTAAACCTCATAAGAAGAGAGATCTAAGTACTTACTGTTCTTGTTTCACAAATAAAGGTACATCTCAGACAAAAAATGTCTCTCAGAGACATGTAACTACTAATGATAAAGTTGCGGTGAAAATCCAGTTTTATTGAAGAGATAAAACAGGCAGGGAGATGGAGAGAGCTGACTCATGCAGAAACATCTGATGGTTCATAGTGCCTTTTAGCCTATATATAAAAATATGTTTAGATAGTAATGATATATTAACCAGGATTTTTGTTGTTGCCTTCCAGAGTCTAGCACAGAGTGCTCTGATTAACATTTATTCATTCAATAAATACCTTCTGAGATTCTCAATCAGTACTTTTAATTTATTAAGTGCAAGATATGTTTTTTTCTGATTGCTATCTTACATTGAAACATAATGATTTTTAATGACTTTTGTTGTTGTTTTAAACGCTAAGTTGTGCAGCCTCAGGGACTGTAGCCCACCAGGCTCCTCTGTCCGTGGGATTTTCCAGGCAAGAATACTGGAGCGGGTTTCCATGTCCTCCAGGGAATCTTCCTGACAGGGATTGAACCCGCATCTCCTGCATTGGCAGGCGTGTTCTTTACTGCTGAGCCACCAGGAAAGCCCATTATCTGGGATACTGGGGATAAAACTATTCCAGTATTACTTGTTTTAACTAGTTAGAGAATACATACAACATTAGTTTCTGCATCCTGAAAAGGACATAGAAACCAGAAAACATCTAGAAAAGAACATTTTATTGTTGTTCAGTCGCTAGGTCATGTCCGACTCTTTGCCACCTCATGGACTGCAGCACACCAGGCCTCCCTGTCCTTCACTATCTCCTGGAGTTTGCCCAAATTCATGTCCATTGAGTCAGTGATGCTATCCAACCATCTCATCCCCTGCCGCCCTCTTCTCCTTTCGCCTTCAATCTTTCCCAGCATAAGAAAAGAACATAAAAGGATGGAAATGGTAGGAAGAGGGTTTTAAATAGGTAAGAATTAAGGAGTAACTTTGTGTTCATATATACAAAAGAATATTATATAGAATATAATAAGGACACAGACCAGTAGCTTTTTTTTAGATTTTAAGCCTCTATTGAAGGCCAGAAAAGGCAAAATAAACTTAATCATGAGTGTCCAACTAGATATAAGAACTGAGTGCTGCAAGGATGATTAAATGTAACCACAAGCTAGCAGAACAGTGTGAAGAATTATGATGTTCTAAATTTTATAATACTAATGGCTATACTAATGCATATATATGGAATTTAGAAAGATGGTAACAATAACCCTATATGCAAGACAGAAAAAGAGACACAGATGTATAGAATAGACTTTTGGACTCTATGGGAGAAGGCGAGGGTGGGATGATCTGAGAGAACAGCATCGAAACATGTATATTATCAAGTGTGAAATGGATTGCCAGCCCAGGTTGGATGCATGAGACAAATGCTTGGGGCTGGTGCACTGGGATGACCCAGAGGGATAGGATGGGGAGGGAGGTGGGAGGGGGGTTCAGATTGGGGAACATATGTATAATCCATGACTGATTCATGTCAATGTATGGTGAATACCACTACAATATTGTGAAGTAATTAGCCTCCAACTAATAAAAATAATTGGGAAAAAATAAATAAATAAATTTTATGATACTAGTGGCTAACATTTAAGTGCTTTCTATAGCCAGATAGTCTAGTAAGTGCTTTTGAATGTGAAAGTGTTAGTCAGTCACTCGTTTCCAGCTCTGTGTGACCCCTTGGACTGTAGCCCGCCAGGCTCCTCTCTCCATGAGATTATCCTTCCATACGCACGTGTTTACATTAGGCAGCAGATGTGGAGAGGTTAAGTGCCCAGAGTTATGTGACTGAGTGACCAGAGCAACACGCAGGAAGTCTGTGCCCACACTCCCAACCCAGTGCTCTGAGTGGTGGTTACTTTGCACCTGCACCCTAGAAACTAGAACATGTGACTTAACAACATTCAACTGTGAATAATAAGATACTAAAGTTGTCAGTAACTTTTTCCTTTCTGGTCTTTTCAAGTTAAAAGGTTGTGGGGTGTTCGTTTTGTTTTGTTTTTACTATTATCAAACTAATGGTAATTTCTCTTTTTCTTTAAGCCTCTCTATGGCTTACTTCAAGCAAAACTTCAACTCATTACACATGCATATTTTGAAGAGAAGGATTTTTCCCAAATTTCCATTCTAAAGGTAACTTTTTATCCTCCATGGATGTGTTTGAAGACAGATTCATGAATCAAGTAGATCTTTAATATTGTGAGAGATAATTTATTAACTTAAGAAAGATATTCTTCTTTGAAAATAACATTGAAAATGGGCCAAAGATCTGCCCAAAAGGTACAATTTCTACTTAGTAAATGATGACTACAGTTGATTATAACAAATATTTCTGTTAATGGATCGTAGCCCTTTTGCTATGGCATTGCTTCTCTACATTTGTTATCTCTTTAATACCCTGCACAGTATGTTTATATATCAGGCTTCTGGATCCTAACTTCCATATCAAAAAGCACAGAGAAACTACATGACTATTTTACTGAAGAATAATGTTTTTCTCAAGGCTGCCATTATTGTATACAGCGTGGATCTCTCCTGGATTCTAGTGAGAGAGACAGTTATTTAGCAAGGACGTAGAGAGAATTTTTCCTAGGAATCCATACCACCATGGGAATGGATCAAGCTCTAAAATGTAGAGGTAAAGAAAGAAGGAGTTCTGGAAACTGGCAGAGTTTCAAAGAGACAAAACTGCTTCAAAGCAGCAGTTTTCCCCTGGTCATCCTATTTCTGATTCAGTGTCTAAACTGATGGTAAAGTGTTCTAAACTGAATCTTATTTTATAGGAGCTCTATGAACATATGAATAGTTCCCTGGGAGGAACTTCATTAGAAGGATCCCAGGTATATCTTGGTAAGTCGCTTTTTCTACAAGTCAGAAGAAATGCCCTCTGTTCTTTTTGTTTGGCATGTTGCTTGCGTGTAAAACTTCATGATCAGAGTTACATTTCTATATGGTATCTAAAATCTCCAACCGAAATTTAGAAGTATTATTGTATAAGGCATATTTCAGCTTTTCAGAATAATAATGGAAGTTTTTTCTTTTCCTTACGTTAATGCTGATCAGGTCAGTTCCTTGTCATAACACAGAGGGAAAGCAAGGGAGAGAGAAATCTGCTTATTAGTGTCTTTCTATTCTAAGATTTTTCAAGTTGGGGGTTTATGCTATTTTCACAACCAAGAACATCCATTGGTGTGTCAGGCACTCAGTAAAAGTCCTTTTCATGATTTTTTTTTAAAAAGTCTTGATCACATAGTAATTTATGCTCACTCACTTTGAATTTTAGTGTAAAGTAGCCAAACTGTGCTAAGTTCACTTTTGCAGTTCTATGTGTAATGTGAGTTGGTTATAAAACTCCTTTTCAGAGGATATATTTTTCTCTGAATTAATTTATCTTGTCTTATGGCAGGCGATCAGAGAAGACTGTGATTCAGAAATAATACCTATGGGGTGTAGTGCCCAAAAACCTTGTTTAAATGATTGAGTGCCACTGTGAAGTACAAGCTTCATGATTTCTAAACTTGTACAATTTGTAAGATGGCTTTAGAATGGGAAGAAGGTGTGAGAGTTGCACGGCCACAACATGAGCCTCTAGCCACAAGTAACTGTTTGCATTTAGATTAGAGTTAATAGAAATTAAATTTAAAAATCAGTTTGTCATTTGCCGTATTTCAAGTACTCACTGGCCACTTATGTCTACTCTATTGGACAATGTAGATTTAGAAGATTTCCATTATTGCAGGACATTCTATCTGATAGTATTGAAGTTCTGTTTATATGTGTACATAATCAGATATTACATAAATATTTAAATTTTGCATAGTCCTACTTTTACCTAACTTTTTTAAGGACATTAAAACTTCCCTTGACAAAAACAGTAGGTTGTAGTCACAGATTAGCTTTTCTTTTCTTTTTTTTAACATTATAGGTTTATCTCCTCGGGATCTTGTGCTTCATTTTCGACACAAGGTATGATACTTTATTTAAATTGATGATGTACTAAAATTATGTTCATTTAACTAGGCAGCTTTCATGAGCTGCATGGTCTAATATAGATTATGGCATAACCATGTTTTAGTTTTTCTGAGACAGCTGTCATAATGATAGAAAGTTAAAAGTGTTGGTAGTGCTTATATAATAGAAATTTCTAAAAGTACACAGTGTCTGTTTATTTCAGTGCAGGATAGGATACTTTCTTCTACAGTTGTTGATATTTTGGATATTATGAAATTAGAGTGGAAAGAAACATGTTTTGTTTTATTTTATTCTTCTTCACTATGGTTTATTACAGGATGTTGAGAATAGTTCCCTATGCTTTACAGCTGGACCTTTTTGTTTATCCATTCTATATGTAATAGTTTGCATCTACCACTCTCAAATTCCCAGTTCACTCCTCTCCAACAAACCCCCCACACACACACTTGGTAACCACAAATCTGTTCTGTAAGCCTGTGAGTCTGTTTCATGGATAAGTTTATTTACATTGTATTTTAGATTCCACATGTAAGTGATATCATATGGCTTTGTCTTTTTCCCTCTGACTGACTTCATTTAGTATGATAATCTCCAGGTCCATCCCTATTGCTCCAAATGGCGTTGTTTCTTTCTTATGGCTGAGTAGTAACCCATTGTGTGTATATGTGTGTGTGTGCATGTGTGTGTGTATACCACATCTGAAAGAAATATGTCTTCATTTATCTTGTAGACTATTTTGCATGTTGCCCTGAGAGTGAAACATTTTCCAGCAAAATCTCTATACTGAACGTCTTTTGACTGGGGCATACACACATTGATTGTTCCCTTAACACGTATAGTGAGTATCTGTCTGCTCTGTGAGTGCCCTGGACAAACAGAAGTAAATGAATAGTACCTTCCCTTTAAGGGGCTTGCAGATATTTCAAGCAAAAAATGGCACAACTTCCTCCCAAAAGTCCAATTTGATAGTGATATAAGGGGTACTCACATTTTTTAGAGAATTCAAATACTTAATTTCTCAGTATAAGTTTGTAATTTTCAATTATTTTTAAAGCACTAGAATTATTTAATATTATTGACTCAATGTTACATGGTTATGTTTGAGGGGGGGACAAAGGCAAATGAATAATAGGCTTGGATTTCTTATTTTAATACAATATTTTTTTTCTTTCTTCAGGTTCTAATCCTATTTAAGCTAATTCTTCTGGAAAAAAAGGTGAGATTTGATGGATGGAATATTTTACATTTATTGACATTTCTTAAAACTAAAGTATAAATTAAGACTTTTTTGGCTATCAAATTGCAGTGAGCTAAAGTACATATTCTTTTTTACACTATAGAAGTGTGAATTCGTGCAGTGTTTTCTGGGGCAGTTTGATAGTATTCAATAGTTATCAAGGTGGTTTTGACTATGTCGGTAATAGAGAACTCTATGTATGTATGTGTATGTGACTGTGCTGTGTTGACACATGGAATCTTAGTGACCTGACCAAAAATGGAACCTGCACCCTCTGCAGTAGAAGTCCAGAGTCTTCCCCTGGACCAGCAGGGAAGTCCCCAAAACTCAGTCTAAATTGACTTAAAAAATGTATTGCCTTGCTTCAGACTCGAGAGTATGTTGACTGAATAGTTTGATAATATAATTAAGTACCTAGATTTTTTTCATCTCTTTGCTCTACAGTCCACGTGCTAGCTTTATCTTAAGCCTGATTTCCCTTGTAGTATAGGATTACTGCCAACAATAGTTGAGCTATATGCTGCCTCAGCTATATGCTAGTGACAGAGGTAATATCTTTTCCCTAATCATTTAATGAGAATTCTTCCCTTTAATTCATTTGGGCCTGTGAGACCATATGCCTACCCAGAACCAATAATTGTTGCTGAAGAAAAGTCTGTATTGATTGTCTTAAGCCTGGTTCCAGATGTGCACTCTGGTACAAAGGGATGGGATTGCCATGATTTTAGATAAAAAATTATAAGGGATTTTAGACCAGGGTCTGCACACTTAAGCCCCAGGGCCAAATTTTGCCCACCACCTATTGTTCTAACTAAAGTTTTATTGCAACACAGTTTTAGCCATTCTTCAGCTTATTGTTTATGGCTGCTTTTGAACTACAGTGGGAGAGTTAAGTAGTTGGAACCGAGACCAAATCGCCCACAAATGAAAAATGCTTACTATCTCACCCTCTATAGAAAGTTTGCTGACCTCTGGTTTAGACGAGTCAGGAGCCATCCCTGGATCTGTGGTCAGTATTACTGTGCTCAGTAGAGATGGAATGGATGTTGGAGGGTCAGCCATTCACAATGTCCAGTATAATTAATTATCATAAAAATGTTTATCCATTTGACCCAGTAATTGTCCTCTTAAGAGATTTGTTTTCCAGAATTTACCTGAGCTGACACAGCTCTAAGAGATTCTTTCACAGAATCGTTTTTAATAATAAATTATCAATGAATAACTTGTTTTGATTTATCTTGTATATCCAAACAACAAAAAAGATTCTGAGTGGTTTTATTGTCTTAAAGATGTTTCATAGCATGTTAAGTGAAAAATGATGATCCAACTACATATCAAGCCCAGGATTCTGATTTTATGAATAGATTGTATTTATTCATTGAAAAGAGATTGGAAGGAAAGACAGCAACAGTTTGGTGACCATGTATATTTTTAAGAAGGAAATACTTTTCTGTATTCTGGTTTTCTGAATGAATATGTATTCTTTCTTCAAACAGGAAAGTAAATTTTAAAAAAAGAATGAAACATGTACTAGTGCAATATTTCAACCTTTAAAAAAAGCTTAGTTGTAAAATACACATAACGTATAATTAACCATCTTAGCCATTTTTAAGTGTGCAGTTTCTTAGCATTAAGTATGTTCACGTTGCTGTGGTATCACCATCTGTCCTCAGAACTCTTCATTGTGTAAAACCGAAACTCTACCCATTAAACAATAACTCCACTTTCACCCCTTCTCCCACCACTGGCGACCACCCTTCTACTTTCTATCTCTATAAATTGGACTATTCTAGGTTTCTCACAAGTGAAATCATATGTGTTTGGCTTATTTCATTTAGCACAGTGGCCTCAAGGTTCATCCATGTACAACAGATGTCAAAATTTCCTTCCTTTTTGATGATGAATAATATTCCATTGTATGTACATATGACATTTTTTTATCCCTTCATTCATTGATGGACACTTGGATTGCTTCCACCTTTTGGCTCTCGTGAATAAAACTGCTGTGAACATGGGTCTGTGTAAATGTCTTCAAGACCTTGGTTTCAGTTTTTTGGAGTATATACCTAGAAGTGACATCTCTGAATCACATGGTAGTTCTGTTTTTAATCTTTTGAGGAACTGATGTATTTCCCATAGTGGCAGCACCATTTTACATTCCTACCAACAGTGCACAAGGGTTCCAGTTTATCCACATTCTATCCAGCATTTGTTATTTGCTTGTTTTTTGATAGTAGCCATCCTAATAGGTATACGGTAGTATCTCCTGGTTTTGATTTGCATTTTCTTAATAATTAGTTATGTGAGCACCTTTTCATGTTTTTGTTGGCCACTTGTATGTCTTTCTTGGAGAAATGTCTTCCCTAATCCTATACCCATTTTTAATCAGGTTTGGTTTTTTGTTGTTTAGTTGTAAGGTTCAAATTTTTATTGCAACTTATAATTTTAAAAAAAATGTTTTTCAACACAGTGCACATGGTTATATATATCTGAAAAAAATTTTTGCAAAATAATAGTCTAGCCGCATGCAGTGACATTTATGATCAACTAGACTTTATTTAACATGGAAAATCATAGGTATACCCTTTTTACATTCACTTGATAAAGATGTCCTTTAATGTAAGTCTTGGTGTCTCTGTATTTACACACTACTCCCTAAAGCATCACTGTTTAAGGATGCATCATGCTTTATTAGATATGACTTAGTGCTACTAAATGATTTAATTGTTAAAGCAAAGAAAAAAACTCATCTCAGCAACTATATGCTTGTTTTTTCATCTAATTTAATTATCACTAGTGTTCCTCATAGCTCAGTTGGTAAAGAACCTGCCTGCAATTCAGGAGACATGGGTTCGATTCCTGGGTCAGGAAGATCCCCTGGAGAAGGAAATGGCAACCCACTCCAGTATTCTTGCCTGGAGAATCCCATGAATAGAGGAGCCTGACAGGCTCCAGTCCATGGGGTCATAAGAGTTGGACACGACTGAGTGAATTTCACTACAGTGTTAGTTTTAGTTCCATATCTAACTGAACCCTGTCCCTCAATTTTTATTCTGAAAACCCCACAAGAAAGTTGATAGAATAATTTTATAATGGATACTTTACATCCTTCATCTGTATTTGTGAGTTGTTAGCATTTTGCCACTTTTGCATTCCATTGTTTTATGTATGTTCATTCTTCCCCCAAATCATCATAATTTTCAACTAATTTGTAGAACCACAGTACTTCATTCCTAAACATTTTCAGATATATTTCTTAAGAATAAAGGTATATTCCTGGGGCTTCCGTGGTGGCTCAGTGGTAAAGAATCGACCTGCCAATGTAGAAGACGTGGGTTCAATCCCTGATCCAGGAATGTCCCACATGCTGTGGAACAGCTAAGCCTGTGTGCCCTGGAGTCCATGCTCCACAAGAGACGCCACCACAGTGAGAAGCTGTCACACCACAACTGGAGAGGAGCTCCAACTCTGCAACTAAAGAAAAAGCCCACACAGCAATGAAGACCCAGCACAGCCAAAAATGAATAAATAAAATGTTTAAAAAAGAATAGGGTATATTCCTACATAACAAGAGTATTTTCATATTCAAGAAATTTAACATTGAGATAATAAATGATATCTAATGTACAGTGCCTTTTCAGATTTCCCCAGGTATCATCATAATGTGCTATAAACTGTTTGCTTTTCTTAATCTGAGGACCATGGATCATGTATTGCATTGTTAGCTCTCTTTAATCTCAAACAGTTTTACCACCTCGCTTCTTGTTTTGTTTCTCTGTTTTTATGACATGGATTTTTTTTTTTTTTTAATAATCCAGATTAGTTGCATTTTAATATTAGATTCATATGATTATTTTCCTTTGGCTCATTTCCTTTTTTGGCAAGAATATTGTATAGGTAGTGATGTGTCTTTCTGGGGCATCATATTTGGAGGCCCATAAACTGCTTGTTCTCTTATTGGTGATACAAAGTTTGATCATTTGACTAAGGTGGTGATTGCCAGGTTTCTTCATATTAGTACTTGTTATTTTCCTTTGCAATTAATAGGTGAACTGTGGGATGATAAATTTGAAGCTAATGTGAATATCCTGTTGCCCAAGAGCCTTGCACAATAGTTTCAGCATGCGTTGGTAATTTTTACTTGAACCATGATTTTCTGATTCTGTCATAAATTCTGTATTTATTAGCTGTTATACTTCCATAAAGAAGAGTTTTCTTCTCTCTCTTCTTTGCTTCTTTAATTTTTTCTTTTTTTAAAAGTGTCATTGTGGACTCGTGGACTTTCTAATTTAATTTTGATTGACTCCATTTCAGGTTCTCTTTTATATTTCTCCAGTGAATAAATTGGTGGGTGCCCTGATGACTGTGTTATCCCTTTTTCCAGGTAAGAGGGTAGCAGTTTCCACTCTCTTACTGGACCTTTGAATGATAAAACTTTTCAAGGACAAAGTGGTTAGGGTTACTGTCTGTTTTAATAGGATATTTTCACTTTGGCAATAGATTTCTCTCTTGTCTGAGATTTTCTTGTTTTCAATTAAAATTTGAGCGAGCATAGCTCATTAAAATTTTTTATAGGAGTTCCACTATTTAAAGCAGAATACACAGCTCTTCGGAGAAGGCAGTGGCAACCCACTCCAGTACTCTTGCCTGGAAAATCCCATGGATGGAGGAGCCTGGGGGGCTGCCGTCTGTGGGGTCGCACAGAGTCGGACACGACTGAAGCGACTTAGCAGCAGTAGCAGCAGCACACAGCTCTTATCTTCTAATATCTTATTGTAAGCCAAACTGTTCTCCAATATTGTATGTTTTAGGCATGATTGAACATGGACTCAGTGACAGTTCTCAGTACAGACCCCGAAAGAGTATGTCTGAAGATGCTGGGCTTCAGGAAAGTAATCCCCCTGCAGATGAATTTGTTTGTATGCCTGCTTCTGACATTTCAAATACCAGCTTAGGAACTGTCAAGAAAATCCTAGGAAACCATGGAGGAGATGCAGCCATCAAGACTGAAGAACCTTTGTTCCGGGTAGAAGATGATAGCGGTGAACAAGAAGCCAGTGATAGCAATCAGTATCTGAAACCTCCTTCTCGCCCATCTCCAGAGTCTTCAGAAAGTGACTGGGAGACCTTAGACCCTAGTGTCTTAGAGGACTCCTCCTTGAAGGAACGAGAACAGGTGGGGTCAGAACAGACAAACTCGTTTCCAAAGGACTCTTTGCCCTCAGATAGTCCTCCAATTACTGTTCAACCTCAAGCTAATACCGGCCAGGTGGTCCTGATACCAGGGCTGATTTCTGGCTTGGAGGAGGACCAGTATGGCATGCCCCTGGCCATCTTCACAAAGGTAAGAGTTAATGTCCTTTATTAATGCCCATACGGATAGCACAAAATCCTTTCAGAATTTAACTCTCAGTGTTGAACACATTTAAGTCTGCAAATTCTCATTGAAAACTGTAAAATAACATAGCAGATGTGTAGTACTATGACATCGGTGACCATGATGTAAGACTGCAGGGGATTTTGATTAGAGTTTGGAAACTGAGGTCAGCAATCACTGTGTTTGGTGTGTTTTTCATTAGTCAGGTTTACCTTCAGGGGAAAAAAGCAAACCAGCCTTGATTACATTTAATGAGTATATATTAAAATACCATAATTCCAAAAGCTGCAATTTTATAAGAAAGAATAAAAAGCATAGATGGCTAACTTAAATATTAGTACCCTTCATAGATATAATACACTGTTTTGGTTAACTGGCCTTAAAAATTAATCTTTAATCTTTTTATGGAAAAACATACAAAACATTTCTAATTTTTTAAAGTAATTTAAACACACCATAGTAAAACAAATTGCATCTTTGATTCAGTATCTTATTTCTAGGATATCATTTCTTTATGTCAGTAATACTATATTAGAATTCTGGAAGCTACATTTGAGGGTTTTTTTTTAATCCTAACAGGAGAAGCTACTTTATTGTCATTCATGAATTATTTTTTTTATGAATAAGATGAAAAGTCCCATTTCATTTTTCAGTAAAAGTATTTATTACCTTCCTACGTGCCAGGCCCTGTACTAGGTTCTAAATTCTTGTATCCATGGCTTTTCAGTTTAACCATGAAAGACAGATACATATGTCCAGTAACTAGAACAAAGCTTATGTTTTTCTCTAAATACCTTCCTTTATGCTAGAAGTAAAACTTTATATTGGAAAGAAAATGGATAGCATTGACTTGCCATCAATTCTTCTCCACTATGTGATAAATTCTTTCTGGGTTTATCCAATTTTACAAATAAGTACTTGCCCCAAGTCAGTATTGCTGACTAGTTAGCAGAAAATGCTGTCTTTGTTCATTTTGTGGTCTGTTAGGGGATGCTGAAATTATCTTAATTGGTTTCTTGATTGAACTAATGCATATTTGCTTATAACTGGAGTTTAGGAGCCTGGGGAGAAAACTCTGGGCCCTCAGACTACTAAGTATACTCAACAGCCACAAATTGTGGGTTTTCTGAACTCACATGTGGGTGTCATGACCGCCTATACTTTTGGAGCCCTTTTGGGGCTTCACCCACCCACTCTAATTTTTATCATTGTAGAGATACCAGGAGGGAGATTAACTGGGGTGGGGGATTTTGGTTTTGTCTGCGAGGTCGCTGAATTAAACAAAGCAATGTTAGTGTGTTGTATGTGCTGTTAATAAACTGTTTGGCAGAATATTCTCTTTGTGTATGTTATACCAGTACTGAATATATGATGGGCTTACCACCATCATTATGGTAAATTAAACATTTTCCTTTTAGGTTTTCTGTTTTATTATGTAATGATTCAAATCTAACTTTTTAAATCACAGTTTCAAATACAATTGCTGATTCTTTGATGTCAGCAGCTTTGGAATATGAAATATACTTAAAAATGAGTTGCCTTTACGCTTTTCTTTTTTCCTTCTCTTGAAGATTTTAAAAATACTTATAGAGAAGACCTCGATTAGCAAAGCATTCTGAAAAGTCATTTCAAATGTAGCCAAAGAGAAGCTTGGATGCCCTCAGAGTATTGCTGAAGTAAGATAGCAAGCTTTGAAGAGAATAATGAGTTGACTGGACCACTGACTGTGTTAGCATATGAAAGTTATGCTTGGAGAGATTCCAAAACTCCATATTTCCAGTCTTCTCTCTGGGACTTGAAATTGATGGTGCATTTCTTCTCAGTCTTAGAGATGAGGCTTATTACATAAACACTGTAGATACCAGACTCTCAAATATGCTTGAACTTTTCCTGAGAGCTGAATTAGGGAGGTAAGGAAGAAACTAGGTTGCTGAGGGAGAGGAGATGGGACTAGTGGCAACTTTAGGATAGGATTCCGTGGGATGAGGGGAGGGCAATGAGGGAACCAAAGGAGAAAGATGAAAATTTAGAAACTGTACCCATGTATTCATAGATATCTATCGGTGATTTTAGGTATTCACTAAAAAAAATTTTTTTTTTCAAAGTGACGTTTTTAACTTTTAAGAGAAGATAAACACCTACTTCTTAGTTTTTTAAATTATATGTATCTGGTACTTTTAAAAATGTAGTAATAATTGCCTCCACCAGAAGATCACTTAATTTAGAATTCTCTTATTTCAGTCTGTAACTGTTTTAGTAAAACAATAAACTTATGAAAGAATTAATAGTAAATGTAGTTGGAAACCAAAATTTTTTCTGCTTCATGTATTAAACTTCTTTATATATTGCTTCTGAGTTTATATCTGGTTTGCTTGCTTACAGGGTGTCATATTCAAATTTAGGGAACCTACAAATAACTTGACAACTAGTTAAAAAGTAGTAGATGCATGTTATTGAGTTTTATTTAAGTGGCACTAAAATTTTTCCCCCTCTTCTCTCAAGATTATTTTTAGTTTCATCATAATTTTGCATGAAGTTGTGTTTTATTATTCCTCTGTAGTTTTCTGGTTTTGGCTATTCTGCAATATATAAATTCTGTGGATGGATATCTACATTGTTTCTAGTTTCTGGTTACTACAAATAACACTTCTAGTAAATTCTTATTCAGTAATCTTGGCTGTATACGTGCAAGCATTTCTTTAGGAGTCAGTGCTTAGAAATGGGAATACTGGATTATAAGGAATGGGTAGATTAGCTTTACTAAAATAATTCCAAACTGTTTTCTAAAGTGGTTGTGACAATTCCTATTCCCACAGCAGTGTATTAGAGTTCCCTTTGATTCACATTCTCACCAATGGTTGTTATTGTCAAACCTCCTAATATTTAGCCAGTCTGATGGTATCTCGTGGCTCTTAATTTGTCCTTTTTTCAGTAGTCACTGTTGAGGCTGACCATCTTTTCATATTCTTGGTAACCTTTTGAATTTCCTTTTGTGTGGTAATTGTTCAAACCTTCCAGATTGTCTCCCTCGTTGTCATGATTTGTGAGACTGCAGGCTTTGTAGTTTTGACTTCCACATTTTGGGTTTTGTCTGCCTGGCATTCATTTCTGTGTATGTTGAGGAAGGGTGTCTGTCTCTGTGCTTCGTTGCTGCTTCATCCATGTATCTGTCTATCCTTGGGTCAGTCCCGCACTGTGTTAATTACCATTATGTCGTGTCAGGCAGAGAAAAGGCTTCTCCTCTTGCTATTGTTCTTCAAGAGTTTCTTAGCCCTTTGCATTTCCACATCAATTTCAGGATCAACTTAGGTTCTTACTTAAGATTTAAATAGGGGTTACCTTTAAGTGCTAGATAGAATTTGGAGAAAACTGACATCCCTACAGCAAGGAGGCTTGTGGTTCACAAACATGCTTATCATCTCAGACCTGAGAGATAAGAAAGTGGCAGTTGGTCCTAATGACATGGTAGCCCTTCCCAGGTCACAATGGAGAAGGCAGTATGCTTTTGAAGTGCTATAACAGATCAGCTCACAACAGGTCTTCCAGATTTGCCAAGCTGAGTTGTGTTTTTTAATGCCATCTGTTTCTTAGTTTTAATCGTGATCAAAAAGCAAATATAAGATTTATCTGCTTTACCATTTTTAAGTGCACAATTATGTGATTTTGAGTGTATTCTCATGGTTGTACTACAGATCTCTAGAACTTTCTCATCATGCAAAACTGAAAGTCTGTATTCTTTAAACCACAGTTTCCCATTCTCCCCTCACCCCAACCCTTGGCACCCATCATTGTTTCTATGAACTTAACTACTTCTAAATACTTACATAAGTGGAATCATACAGCATTTATCTTTTTGTGACTGGCCTATTTCACTTAACATAATATCCTCAAGGTTCATCCATGTTGTAGCGTATGACAGAATTTCCTTCCTTCTTAAGGCTGAATCATATTCCATTGTATGTATATACCACATTTTCCTTATCCATTTATCCATCAGTGGGCACTTGGGTTGCTTCTACATTTTGGCTATTGTAAGTAGTGCTGCTGTGAACATAGGTGTGCAAATATCTCTTCAGTTTCTTTTTTTTGGCCATTATTTACCTCAGCTCAAATATAGAAGTTAAACACCCTAGAAAAGTGGAAAGTGGTGGTGTGTTTGGGTATAGAGGCTGCTGTATTTTAATGTACTCAGACTCTTGCTGCCACTGTACATTGAAGACCTTTAAAAGATTTAGGCTAGATTGACCATCAGTAAAAGTGATGATGCTAAAATTTTAAGGTTATTTTGAACTACTGTTTAAAATAATTTTATAAATCTGCAATGCTTTCACATGGTTCAATATTCAGAAGGTTCCAAAGCATCTATAATAATAAAAAATCTCTCTCATTCCATTCCCTGCTACTCAGAGAATAGCAGGAAATTTGTTCCCCTCTCCATTGGCAACCAACCTTACCTAATCTATGTCTTTTTTTTTTAAAACAAAATATTCCGTGGAGATGAACTTCATCACGTACTGCAGGGTACTCCATCATATAGAAGAACATTTGTTCATTGCCCTAGTCATGAAGAGTTAGGATTCCTGTCTTTTGCAATGATAAGTAATGCTGCAATAAGTAACTTTTTACAAATCTCACATATGAACAGGTGTATCTGTGGGATAAATTGTAAGAAGTAAAATACTGAGTCAAAGAATATGGCTATGTGTAATATTTTAAGGACTGTATTTCTTCATTTAAAAAAAAAAAAACAAAACTTTGAACTATTGACTTTAAAAAAAAAAACCACATTCCTAGTTTTCATGCGACTTAGCCAAGAATTCCACTGCTGACAACAGACTTTTCTCCTTTAACAGAATCAGTTGTGAAATGCAGTACTATGAGCAATTGAATCAACCTTTGTAAATATAGGTAGTTCTGAAAGTGCCCTTATCAAGGATTCTCAGTCCTGGCTGGGGGAGTAGGAGTATTCGGGGGAGTCCATATAAAGTTTGAAAGAGCATTCAGCATTGTGGTATTTATGTTCAGAAACAAGAAACACATTTTTAATACATAGCACACAAGGTAAAGTGTGACCCTTGAGTCTACCAGCTGTTTGAGTGATTTGGCATGAGGAGCATGGATCCTTTCCACCTTTAGTCACAAGAGGGCGTGGGTTGAGAAACACTATATAGTGAATATGTGTAATGCATAAACATGGGTTTATTTTTGCTGCTTCTACTAGTTCACATTTTATAGAGGAGAGGAAAACATTGTCAAGAAGGAGAATAAAACCAGTTTACCAGACATGTATTCCAACTTCTGCAAGTCTTCTCTCATGTCTTCTCCTAATAGCTGGCTGTATGGTACATCCTAGACATAGGGAAGGACATGAAGCAGCAGAAGTGGTGTCTCCTTCCCTCAGAGAAATTCTCATGATGGAAACAAGACATTATCTGGATAACTGTGGTTCAGTGTTTTGTTTTGTTTTATTTTTTTAAAGGTGATTAAAAAAATAAATAATACTGTCATCTAACTTAATTGAAAACAAATTCAGGAGTTCAGCAAGTCCTCCCTCCTGGCTTTATACACAAATTATGCCACTTGTTGAGATCTATCTTGATTTAGAATCTTTCAGCAAAAATTCCATTTCCTCCTTCAGTGCATCATTCCAGTGTTAGCATTCCTTTTTCCTCAGGATATAGACTTCTTTTGTACACTTAACTCCCTGCTGTGGTTTGGCAGTTAAAATATAATTTTCAGGGCAATGGTATTTTCAAATGCAATTCAACTGGAAATTTCAAATACACAACTACTGGCATGGTCATTTTTGCTTTGAACATTTAGTAGCAAATATCTTGAAATACTGTATCATTTTAAATTATAAGACAGTAAAATAATTGCTATGCAGTGCTTTGCTATTCTTACAAGAGTACTTTGGTGGTTATGTGCAAATGCCTGTGTTTTAAAATTTTACTGGAAGAAGGAACAGCTTTCTACTAAACAGCATGCTTTTTAGTGGGCTTAATATTAGTACTTCATTCCTAAATGAAAAAAAAAAAAAAAAAAAACACAAAACCCTAGCTTGTTAGTTACAGTGGAAGCTTTTAAGTTGAACTGAAAGCCTAGTGGTCACTCAAGACAACCTTCATATTAGACCACCTTGCCAAGATTTGACCATTCATGGAACAGGTTAGCAATTAACTGGCCTTAATACAGTCAGGACCTGTGGTTGTTATTATTGGTATGTTATTGTGTTGAGTCAAAGATCAGCTGTGTTAGGAATAGCATGGGGTTGGGTGAAGATTGGGAGTTTCCTTTCCTACTATTAGCTGTCTAGGCTTGATGAGGGGCTTCCCTGGTGGTTTAGTTAGTAAAGAATCCACCTGCAATACAGGAGACCCAGATTCCATCCCTGAGTGGGGGAAATCCCCTGGAAAAGGAAATGGCAACCTGTTCTAGTATTCTAGCCTGGAAAATCCCATGGACAGAGGAGCCTTGTGGGCTACCATGGCCCAGTCCATGGGGTCACAAAGAGTTGGACACAATTTAGTGACTAAACCACCAAAACACCAACCGTTACGAGAGACATGGCTGTTCCATTACTTTTCTAACATTTTCTTCTCTTGTAATTCATAGGGATATCTGTGTTTGCCTTATATGGCACTGCAGCAGCATCATCTTCTCTCTGATGTCACCATTCGAGGATTTGTTGCTGGAGCTACTAACATCCTTTTTAGACAACAGAAGCACCTCAGTGATGCCATTGTGGAAGTAAGTTGATGTCTGAGTGCAAGTCCTTGATTGCTGGTCCCTGTTTTCTTTTTTAAATGAAATTTGGGGCATAGTAATAACACTGATAGTGGTCATAATTGCTTCCTTTGCCAGGCATCCTAAGCACCTTAGGTATATGAACTTATCTAATTTTCATAACAACCTGTGAGATAGGCATTGTTACTGTCCGTATCACACCTGCAGAAGCTAAGGAACAGAGGGGATCAGACAGCTGCTAAGCGGATGAGCCAGGATTCCTACCGAGGCTATCTAGTCTTAATAGTCTCACAATAAAAGTGTGTTTATTATTTAAATAGTTTAATATGCCCCAATATCAAGCAGAAGGAGCTAGAGATAAACATTTGATATCTTATTAATATAGAAGTAGTATAAATAATTTGTTAACTTTTACAATTAAAATTATTTTTACAAATGGGTGGGGGGGATTTCAGCCACACTAAGGTTTCTGTAGTTCCTAACAGAAAGTACCAGAATGTGCTTCCTGGGGAAATGTTTATAATACAATAAATTAAAAATCTGGGATTCAAAGCTATATGGATTCCAATATTGAGGGAGAAAAATACATATATTATACCTTCCAAGACAGAAGGATATAGATGAAAGGACTTCAGAGTTTTATTAAACATTGTTACATTCTAGCTCTGAAGTTCGTTAAGCTGATGGGTATTTATTATTATACTTTAAAACTAACTGTAAGTTACATATAGTTCTTTCTGTCAAGTATTACATAATAAATATATCCCAAAGTATCTGTGCAGTCAAAGCAAAAATTTTTAGTAATTGTATTTAATTAATTGTATTCATTTCTGTATGATAACGGTGATTTTTACTGTACATTTCTATATTTTCCAAAATATTTGTCAACATGAATCAATTTTATAATTCAAACTTAAGTATTTATGCATGTAAGAACAAAAACTGAGCATTTTTTAAATAATGAAAAATAAGAAACAACTTAAGAATAAAAACTCTGTCTCTTTCTTAGGCTCATCTTTTGAGAAAGCTATTATTCATATTTTTTATTTCCAGCTCCAACTTCCCAGTAATTACTTTTTAAAGTGTGGTATGGATGTCTGCCCAGACTCTGACTTGTACCTGGGTACCTTCTAGGTAGAAGAAGCTCTGATCCAGATCCATGATCCAGAACTCAGGAAGCTGCTCAACCCAACCACTGCAGACCTAAGGTTCGCAGATTACCTAGTGAGGCATGTGACTGAGAACCGGGATGATGTCTTCCTGGACGGCACGGGCTGGGAGGGAGGTGACGAGTGGATCCGAGCCCAGTTTGCAGTCTATATCCACGCACTGTTGGCCGCCACACTGCAGCTTGGTAAGGAGTTCACAGTCACTTTCTCATTTTGTAATTCTGGATGCTTTGAATTGCATAAGAAATAAAGTGATCAAAAAAATTACCTGTCACTCCACACATATAGAATTAACTACTCTTCACAATTTGAGTAATTCATATCCTTCTAGACCTTTTTCTCCAAAGGTCTAGAGAAAAAGAAGGAAATGGCAGCCCACTCCAGTACTCTTGCCTGGAGAATCCTATGGACAGAGGAGCCTGGTGGGCTATAATCTACAGGGTTGCAAAGAGTCAGACACGACTGAGCGACTAACACACACAGACCTTTTTCTATGCATGTTTTGGATTTTAGTTTTGTAGTGTTCATGGTAGTCCTTTTGCAAACATGGATCCCATTTTTCATGTTTTTTATAGCTTAGTTTTTCTTTATAACATAAACATGTATCAGGAGAGTAAATGCAGATCTTCATCACTTTTTACATGACTTAATATTCCACCATATGGAAGGATATATCAGTAATTGAGTGCTATTTATAAACACTGCTTACATGTTTTTAAGATATATGAGGGATGGAAAAAATATTTTAAAAAACAAATCATTGGAGATCACATTCTGAGTGATTAAACCTTCAAATTTATCCATTCTATCCCTATTAAATGGTTAAAATGGATCAGGCAAACATAGAATCACTCCTGTGTTAAAATTCTCATTCCCCATAGAAACGAATATATTCAAAGAAAAAATGAAGCTCTGCAATGAGCTTTCACACCTGGGATACCTGCCACCCTGCACATTAGCAAATCAGTAGATTTGGTAGTGATGGTGGTGAGGTTGTTAAAAGCATATAGAACTTCTGTTTTTCCTCCTCCTCAGTGATCTCTCCAACTGTTTCCAGGTTGCTTTTTTAAAAATTGTGGTGAAATCCATATAAAATTTGCCATCTTAACCATTTATTAGTGTCATTAAGTCCCTTCATGTTGTGGTGTCAGTAGATGTTTAAATCAACCCTGCTGCTGCCACCTCCTAGATTTAGTTCTTCCAATAGTATATGTAGAGTTTTAAATCCAGGCTTCAGGCATGTTCTTCATTAAGAAATCTATGGAGTGACTCCTTATTTGTTAATGGATTGTTTTTTTTTTTTAAATGTCTGCCTCTTCTACAATTGTAGCAACTGAGATCCCCAAATTAAATCCTCTAACCCAGAATCACTCAGTTTATCTAGTAAGAAAACCCGAGTCTTCACCAGTCATGTATGTTCCTGAGTAACTAATTTGCTTCTTAAAAATGTTTTCCTGAGTACACAGTAGCTACGTACTTTCAGAGGGAACATTTAACATGTGTGGAGACCCACCCTTGTTTTTTTTTTTTTGAGCACTTAACATCTACTAACTCATTTTATCGTCCCAACAATCTTAGAGGTAAATACCATGTCATCCTCATTTTACAGACTTGAGAAAGTGAGGCACAGAGAGGTTAAATAACTTGCTCTTCCTCCTGGTAGGAGACTGAGCTGGACTTCAACCCAATTAGTCTGGTTCACACCCAAGCTTTTAAAGGAAATTTAGCCCAATGAGCTGATTGATGAATATGTTCTTAAAAGCACTTCCTTATGGTGCGTATAGAACCATGAATGTTCTTCTCTTCCTCTCCCAGCAACGAAAGTCATGTGTTTCACCTTCAAAGCAAGCAACTTGGAATTAATATATGAAGCAATAGCCATTTGAATCAGTTATCCTAACCTTTTCTGCTCTTCCAAGTAGAAGAAGCACTGTGGATTGAAGCTTCCTCTTGATAGAGATGAAGCCAGAAAGTTTTATGCATTAAATATATGCAAATCCCCTTATTAAGTATTTTGACCGTGAAATGCTTGGACACTCAAGAGTGAGTTTCACCGAATAGTAAGATAAAGAAAAAAGAATGAAAAAAAAAAAGAAAAAAGAATGGCTAAAAAGAACCAATTATTCTTTCTAATTTCCTTTCTTAGAAAATGGTATTTGTGAAAAGATTTTTTAAAAAATACCCTAATTGCCTACTCCATATATATATGTCAGTATGTTTAACCCACTCTAGTCTGTAGTTTTTAATAAATAGTACTATGCCTCCTTACCTTGGTGAGGAGAACATGGAAATATTTTGGAGATTTTAGGAACCTTAGAAAATATTTGGCTCAAGCCCCTTATTTTCTAGTAAGAAAAATGAAATTCCAAGTGATCAAGTGACTTAGCAAAGGCCACATAGCTTCTTACTAGGGTTTTGGAACTTGACCCAAGTTTCCTGACATCTGATAGGCTTTCTCCCCAAGAAAGCAGCAGTGGACAGGGAGGCTAAAGCTATTTCTTTACTGTTATTGGTTATTAATCTTTATAACCCTGACTGGCTACAGTCCAGCCCAACTTTCAAATATTTACTTGACAGATAACGAAAAGATCTTATCGGACTATGGGACGACCTTTGTTACAGCCTGGAAGAACACTCACAACTACAGGGTCTGGAACAGCAACAAGCATCCAGCACTTGCAGAAATAAATCCGAAGTAAGCACATCCTCTACAGGGTGATAGAGGTGGTTGACTTACTAAGGGTTTCTGAATAAAGAAAATCATGTCTCAACTCTGATGATACTGTGAATATCTTCAAGAATCCCTTAAATAGATTTTTTATAAAAAAAGGCTCCCAAGTACAGGGAAGCAGCTGAAAACTGCTTCCCTATTCACACTTCTTAATCACAAAGCACAAGGCATTTTGGAAGCACTAACCTTTCTCCCAGCTTCCAGTATAATTCGGAGATGAAAGTCCTAGCCTGTGGGGATGCTCGTATGTCATATCGCCTCAGCAGAATGGTCAAGCGAGATAGAAGCCTTGAGGGAAATAGCACTGGTTAAAACTGAGAGGTTATTGTAAAATATGAAGTGTGAACAACTAAAGTCAATATTTGAATTCCTAGATAATCGGTAAAATCTGGTGCCATTTCCATATCAGATTCTAAGATCCAACAAAATTTAATACCTGTCATAATGTTGACTGTTGACTGGGCAAAGAATTTATTCCACATAAAAGGCATTTAAATGTGCTAGAGAATTGGGCCATTAAGAAAAAATACCATGTGAATGGGAGAGTGGAGTCTAACGAGATCAGTTGATATAATGTGTACATATTGGGAACTTCTAAATTAAAGGATTTTAATTTCTTTATCATATAAGTATACATTGAACTTTTGTTTTCATTTGTGGTTTTTTTGTGTATGTGTTTTTTAATTAATTTTTATTGGAGTATCATTGCAGCACCATGTTTCACTTGTATTTTAAACTTCTTCATGAAAATATGACAAAAATCAACTTAGTACTGGTTACCATATTATTTAGAAAGTAGGGTAATCTTGACTTGGGAATGTGCTTTAGTGGGGCTGCACACACAAAATCCAGGGATTTATGTCATTGTAACTTGCAGAAGCATCTGCAAGGAAGCAGGGCTTGGGAGAACATGTCTGCTAAACTTATCCATCAAGAACCGTGACTAGGTTCAGGCAGTTTTAGTGACTTTAGTCCTCATACTGGGCTATGGCAGAAACCTAGATTGCCATTTGGATGTGGTAAAAACATAGAGAATTAAAAGGCAAATACACTGTAATGGAATTAAATGAAAGGACTAAGTTCAAAGTTTTCTCCCTCTCTAACCACAAGGTCTGTGTTCTAAGGAGTAGTGAAGAGAAACAGATGTGAGCTTGCTTGCCTGTGGCGCTGGTTGTAGTGGTTGGTGCTGGGGGAGTGACCGTTCACAGGTCTGTCTCCTCCCCTGGGGCTCTGTCAGCCTGGACAGATCTTTACTCAGCTGCTGCATCTGCTGTAGTGCCTTTAACTTGAAGCAGCACTACAGATTTTAATGCAGGTCCTTATGAGGATTAGCTGGCATGTGTTTTAAAGGATTGTAAAAACAGTACTTTTAAAACTATGTAAATAATTGAGGTTATTTAGGTTGAGGAGAAAGAAAGCTGAAGCAAAAGACCGGAAAATTAGATAGGGGAATTATGCAGATATGATAGCCAGCAGGTTTTCAGCATTTTCACCAAATTAAAAACAAGAAATGATAGGCTTCAGCTGTCATCAGGGGGTATAATTTAGAAACATTCAAAACTAAATGTAAGGTTTGAGATCTTTGAAACCCTTTCTTCCACTCCTGAAGATTAGAAAATTAAGTCCTCTCAATGCTTTCAACTGATGATTCGGAAATCCAGAAAAAAGAGAGGTTGTTATGTATGCTTAATGTGACCAATAAATAAATTTGTTATCATTTGAAAAGCCATAATAGCATTTTTTTATTTTAATTGGAGGCTAATTACTTTACAATATTGTGGTGGTTTTTGCCATACATTCACATGAAAGAGCCACATAATAGCATTTTGATGTTTTAATAAGTGGCTGCAAATTTCACCAGGGTCACTTTCTTTGTTAGACATTGACAGAAGGACCCCTGCCCTGTGTATGAGTTAAGAATCTGAATGTTTACTGAGTCCTTGTTTTATAGTGTAACGTTGATCAGGTTACCTGATTTTTATATATACTGTTTCCCTAAGCTCTGCACTTTGAGTTGCTTTTCTGATAACACAGATTAAATTGTCCTTTAACCAATAGCACCCATTTATAAGATGGCCAGAATCAAGCCATGGCCAAAGTCAGGGATTCTAACCCTGACTGTCCCAGGAGCTTTTTTAAAATATTGGTGCTTGGGCCCCACCTCAGACCAAAGAAGAACATTAGGGCGGCACTAAACATAAACCAACCCCACCCAAGAAAAAAAACACGTATTTTACAAGCAGAGTACATAAGCTGAGAGAGACTCCCGTGACTGTGAGTGGAGAGCTGTGATCAGAACCCTATTTCCGGTATCGCGTTTGGAGCACCGCCGCCCGCCTGAGTCACCCCAGTGCAGTTTCCTGATACTTCCTTGTGATAACTCTGTGGTGCAGCTTTGTTGGTGAGAGACCCATAGTCTAAACTCAAACTTTGTTTTACAGCCATCCTTTCCAAGGACAGTACTCAGTGTCAGACATGAAGTTAAGATTCTCACAGTGAGTATTTAGGGAAAATCCTAGGAACATTCTTCTGTCTGAATTCATGCCATGTGTTTCATCGCTAATTGGGAATTGTTTTTCTCCACTTCATAGACTTGTGCTTCAAATAGTAACCAAATATGTGCATAACGTTCTCTAGCTCAGCAGTGTGTATGTTTCAAAATGAAAACACTGCTGTTTCATGGAGAATGGTGTGAACTAATAGCAGGATTTGCCATTTTTATTCTGGTGAAGTAACTTTAGCAAATTATGACCATACGAATTATGTATAACCATACATCCTTATGTCCTTATACCACTTTCTGGCTCATCTGTATATTCTTTTAAAATTTTCTGAAAATTTCTGTACTTAAAATATTAGTAGATTAATTTATGTATAACAAATAATGAATTATTTATCTTCTTTTCTCAATAATTCTGATTTGGGGGATGATTATAGAGTGGCTAATGTATATGTGAGTAATTTTTTTTTTAACTGTACTTAACATTTCTCTCCTTTACTCAGTTCTGTTCAAAACAGTGAACGTGGCAAAAAACTTGGAAACGTCATGGTTACAACAAGTCGGAATGTTGTACAAACAGGAAAAGCTGTTGGTAAGGATGTCTTAGGCAGGAACAGATTGGAATCATAAAACATCTCTTCTCTATCCTCAGCATGTCACTGATAAAAACATAAAGTTGTAGACATGTGTGTATCACATAATGGTGCGAGATGGTTGAATATACAGAGGTTTTTCTTTTTAATTTTGGTCTTATTCATTAAAACAATTCTTATGACACTAGATAATGCCAAACCAAGTTTAGCAAATGTTGTCATATCTGTTCTGTTATCAGGAGTCAAACTTCTCTGGATTTCTCCCTCTGTCCCCTGAGCTGCCCACAGTTCTTTATAAATAATACAGTATTATTTACATAATAATAAAGTGGGCATTAGGAGCAGCTGTCTTTTAAGGTAGTATCACACAGTAAAGAAGATCAGTGAAAACCAACAATTGTTTTTATGAAAAGATCACATTAATGATACTTCTGCAGACTAGTAAAGAGAAAAAGAAGATACAAATGACCAGTATGGGGCATGAAAGAGGGGATACCACTACAGATCTTACAGAAATTAAAAGGCTAATAAGGGTATACTATGAATAATCTTGTGCCAGTTTTTCAACTCCTTAGATGAAATCTACAAAATCTTTAAAAGACTCAAATTGCCAAAACCAATGCAGTAAAGAAATAGAAAATCTGAATAGCCCTAAATATATTCAATAAATTGAGTTAAAGTTTAAAGGCTTGCTGCAAGTTTTTAAATATAATCTAAGCCCTGGTGGCTTCACTTATGAATTTTATCAAACAGTTAAGGAATAATGCTAATTTTATACAAACTCTTTCAGAAAGTAATGGTTGAGGTAATACCTTCCAACTTGTTTTATGAAGGTGTATTACCCTGATACCAAAACCAGACAAATGGTTGTTAAGTATACCCTTCTGTACCTAGCTTTTTTCACTTTGGCTGTTTTGAAGATTATTCCATCTCTTTTTCTAAAGAAATTTCTTGTTCCTTCTTTCCTATATTTTTAACTGTTTACTTTTATACTATTTCAAACTTAAAGAAATAATGCAACAGTGTCCAGGGAACTCCCACTTATCTCAGGTGCCCAGTTATTTACACTCAGCTACTTTTGTCTTGTAATACCAGTATTAAAAATAGGGCCCATTTCATTCTTTAGCTTCTGAGAGCTAAGGGTTAGCTAAGGGTTAGCTGGCTAGCCCTTACTGAACACAACTCTAAAGCCCCGGAACTAGGTGATCTCTGTGCCAGGGCCCTCCTAGCTCTAATGTCCTGTACATCTGGAGATGGGTAAGAGAACTGTTCTACAGACTTAAAGACAAACGCGAGATACACAGTCCTATCACCCCTGTACAAAGGAATAGAACTAAATATATAAGCATTTATTTCCATACAATATTATACCTTTGACTTATTTTGAATTCTTTGTTTTTGGTAGAAAAATTCTACTTCATCAAAAGTATATGATGTCAGTTAATTTTTATTGATGCTGCTGATATTTAAATTCTATGACCTGTTCCCTTCTTCCACACTCCCCTCTCCAAGAACAGTGAGTGTGTATGATTCAACTTAAATAATTTCATTATAACATCAGCTTTTGAGATAATGCTGTTAAAAACAAAACAGACCTCAGGCAGGTAGAGCTCTGTATGTTTTCATTTGGTGCACCATGGTTATTTATTTTACTTATTTGAGTGCTTCGGGCCTGTTGCAGGCTTTTCTCTGGTTGTGGCGCACAGGCTTAGTTGCCCCGAGGCATGTGGGATGCCAGGTCCCCGACCAGGGATCAAACCCGTTTTCCCCCGCGTTGTAAGGTGGCCACTGGACCACCAGGGAAGTCCTGTGATGCAACATGATTTTAGATGACAATAACAAATTTCCCTAAGCAGACTAACAGCTCTTTCTTGAAGGTGGTTTTCAGTTATAAACTTGGATTTGGGTTACAGAGAGCACACAGAAGTTTGGTTTTGTTTTGTTGGGGTGTTTTGTTTTTTTTTTTTTTTTTTTTTTGTAGCTCTCCAAGTCGTTTAAGAACCACTGGCCTGGGAAGAGTTTCCCAAAGACTTTCAAAATACTTAGGAGAACAGTGTCTTATACCCAGACACTAGTCAGTTTCCTCTTAGACATTCCCATGGTAAGGGATTATTTTGAAATTAGAAGTGTCAATTTTATTGTAGTACCTATTAACATATCAAAGTGTTGCAGTTAAGTAGCATTGGTTTTTTCAGTGTCTCTTAACAGAAGTGAAGACTGTTTTCCTTCTGTTTTTCCCCTCCTTTCCACTCAGGCCAGTCGGTTGGAGGAGCTTTTTCCAGCGCGAAGACAGCTATGTCTTCATGGCTTTCCACTTTCACCAGTTCCACTCCACAGAGTCTCACTGAGCTGCCTGACGGGAAACCCTGAGCCGAGCAAGCCACCCAGAAGCTGCTGTCGCTTTCTTAGGTTTTAAGCGTCCCCTGTCTGTCTGCTGCTCCCAGACTGTTCCTCTTCATCGGCCGCAGGTCCACAGCAGGGGACCAATAGGTCGAACTGTTTACATGGACGGTTGCCCTCTGTCTAAATGAATGTCATGGGACACTGAAAAGATGAAAACCACAACCGCAGCCGGGATGGCTTCCCAGGTTGGGGTTTAAATTGACTACGTTTATTTCAGTCTGAGCCTGATTAAAACACACAGTGAACCTTCTAATGAATTTTGAGTTCTGACATTATACATTTGTTTACTTTAGAAAAGTTTCTCCTTGATGTAAGTTTTGTTCTGTTGTTGCTGTTTGAATATCCAGATGGATATTTATATGTGCTAAGATTAAGTTATATTGCTCTTTTAATTTCTCTAAAGCGAGCCCTAAAATGTTCTGATAGCGTGGAGGGGCCATACAATCCAACCCTTTGCTGTTATTTTGCTGAGTTATATGAGGATTTTTTTGTTTGTTGGTTCTCTACCTACAAAACAAATTTGTCATTCACTTCCTCCTGGAAACCGTAGACGTCAGAGGTGGTAGTTCTGAGGATGGAGTGTTTTGTGATTTTAATTTATCATTTTCCCATCCTACACACTTGCTTTGAAGTGTCAAGGAGTGTCACTGTGCTTTTTTCCTCTTCCTAATTGTTCAAGTAGATGTGCAAAGAATTAGCATGGTGATGGTTACAGCAGAGTTGAAGCAGTTTAACTGTATTTAGGGCAAGACTTAAAGACCTAGGTGGGTTCTGTTGACTGTAGTAAGGTGGCAATCTTTACATGCATTTTTTAACCTGAAGTTTGTGCCTTCTATTTCTTCTTTTGAACGGTTTTCCATTGGGTGTTTACAGATTTAACAGGTTTTTCCTCAGTCTTACTCTTCATGAAGTTTTTCAAGGCACTTGGCCTTCCTCCTTCCCTGATAGAAAATCCTCATTGTAATCAATGTCTACCCCCTTCCAAAAGCATTTATAAAAGAAAAGCAAGATGATCTGTAAATATTAAATAGAATTCTCATCTTGGCTCAATTTAGAAAAGCAAGAGAAGAAAACTTCAGCCATGACATTAGTCATGTTTTGTGAAGGACACCTGGGTTCATGTTAGACACAGGTGTGCTCACTACTGAAGGTTTTTACACAACTAGACCTCATGTAGCTGCCAGACTCAGCTCTCATTTGACTTTGATTGGGTGTTCTCAGGGAGTACTTACAGGCAACAGACTGGTTTTTCAGTAACAAAAGATACTTGGGAAACACATTGTGAATATAACCTACATTAGATGTGATGAGTATTGAGAAAATCGGGGGCCTAATTAGGGAGGACTCTTAATTATATTTGATTTATCCTTTAAGAAATGTTTGTGTAAGAAGCACTTACTGGGGCATGTGAAATGAAGCATAGGGACATAATCTAAATATCCCTGAATTTTCCAATTTGTGTTTTAACACAAGTCCTATAAACCTAAAAGCATACTTCCCTTTGAGTATAATGATTTAAGAATTCATTGATGATAAAGGGCTTACTGTGGGAAATATTAATTTCACTTCTGCTAGGAAAGCTTTCTCAGGAAAATACTGTTTGAAGAGAAGAAGGTAGTACCAAACAAAAGTTTTAAAAGGTACTTTAAAGTTGCACTGAGATGAACATCTCGCTGTTTCATGAGGGCACTTCATTGGATAGAGTATGATAGTGTATCAGATAGTGTTCATAGTGCTGTGAGGGGTCAGCCAGCACGCTGCTGGTTCATCCTTTAGTTTGTATGATTTGTACAATTGGGGTGAATTCTCATCTCTCATCATTCAAAGCAGCCCAATCCACTTTGGAATCCCACTGAAATAAAAATAGTTACATAAAATTTAACATTGCTTTGCTCTCACTCCCCATTTTAATGCACACCTTAATGGAACGTTCTCTTCACATTTCCAGTTAAGAGTTCCACCCTTACAGTGGTCATTTAACTGGCTTTCAACATAAAATGAGTATTTCAGAAGATAGAACTTCAGTCATAGAGACGGTCAAAAGACCATAACTATATTTATTCTTTCAGGTCCTGGGAGGTATGGGGGTCTTCAGGGAGTGCAGGCTGTCACATTGTTGGGACCCCAGGGCAGCCAGCACAGGTAGAGGCAGGAAGCCTGGCCCCTGGTCCTGGGGGCCTACGTGCTTCAGGTTTGGATTCTGGGCTCCACTCAGTGGCAGCCTGGAAACAGTAGCTTCCTCCAGCCACTGGCTCTGTGAGCCATAGCAGCCAGCACGGCTGTGGCCACCTGTGGACATCTCACTGGTAACGAAGTGTGCTTTGCTTGGCCACACAGTGCTTTCATCTGAGAACTAAGTGTGTTTAAGTAGGCCTGAGGGAGCTAGGGTCAGCCAGGCTTTTTCAGAGTGCGCCAGGCACACAGACTGCATCCACAGCTTGGTGGACACTTCTCTGCTATCCAGATGACTTAAAGATAGTGTTTGGAAAAAGTCCCTGGCTGGCTTTCATTCCTACTCGGCACTGTAATGACAGTGACATAGGTAAGGGAAAGAGGGCTAAAGCTGGCCCAAGTGTCCCAGGCTAATGAATAGAAGTTGCCTGTCAAAGTATGTCTTGTGGTTATTTTGCATTTGCATTGGCTCATGTAACCAGGATGAATAGTCTATACCCAAATCCGTTAGTGATTTGCCAGCCCTCAGGTCCTAAAACAATTCTTTTCTACTTTTTGCTTTAAGAAACACAGCAGTAATATTCTTGGCCAGCAGACCAGAGCATATGACCTGATCTCCTCAACCTTATCTTGCTTTCTGAGTCCTGTATTAAGCATTGAATTTTTTTTTAGGATAATTTACTTAGAAAGGCAAGGAGGAAACAAACTTTGAAGGCAGAGATGAGACACTTATTGTTGCAAAGCCAAGAGACAGGTTCTTAAAGTCTGCATGAAAGTATTTTGGGAGCAGTATTTAATATGCTAAAGGATATAAGAGTTCTTTAATGAAGAAGTTAGATTTTTTCATCTGCTAGTTACAAGCTGTAAAATGAAGCTTTGTCTCCCTGGCAGGCAAATTTTGGTTTGATTTTGTGGAAGTTCAAGCCAGTGGTCCTTTTCCCTGAGGCGTGGTGATGAGTTTAGGAACACCCAGCTCTGGGAGAGGCCAGTGGACTAATCCTGAAACCTTGAACTATTATCTGCTTCAGCAGTTTTGGAAAGTAGCCTATTACGATGGTAGCCGATGAATGTGGCCTGTTATTCTATTGGGGAGTTGGTTGGGGCTCTGGAGATGGTATTGACACTGGCATGCTCTGACTGTGTGGCCAGAGATGGCACAGTATTCAGTCTGTCCACCCAGTTCTGTGGTATCCTCTAAACAAGATAGAGAACGCAGCCCTGGTTTCTAGAAGAAGATTGTCATTCCACATAGTGCAATGTGTCACTAGGAGCTTTTTCATTCCAAGTCTTTGGGCTTCGTAACATTGGAACTGTTTTTTCATAATTCCCAACATTCCATAAATATTTGTCAAAGACAAAGAAAAGGAATGTGTTTCTTTATTCTTTTCACATAAATAACTTTGTACACGTGACTTCCTGCTTTCATATGAAGGAGAAGAAACTAGCTCCCTTGTGTGGCAGCTCCAAAATTAAAAGATTGTTGCACGTATAAGGGGTTGAATATATTTTATAAAACTAATGCATTTGTATTTCTGTGCTGTTCTAAAGATTACCTTTTTACTTATATTAATTAAAGATATAGAAAGTATATATTTAAATCATGTAAATGTGACTCATTAGGGAGTTTCCTCAGTCTTAATATTCATCAGCTTCTCACACTCATGTAGTATGCTGCTCAAATTTTTTTGTGTGCAATATGAACATTTGAACATTTCAGTCAGGTACTGAGCCAGAAAAGGTAATTGAAGTTTTTAGAAAACTTAACATTGCTTAGAAAATATTTTGTTTTCTTGAAATAGTTATAATTTATAGCTGGAAAGATAAGATCAAGACTTATTTCAGGCCACTTGGTCACTGGTTCCTAAATTTAGGAAGCACTTGATTAACAAGTTGGTGAAAGCATTTAGTGGGTACAGGAATAGTTTAAATACTTGAGAGTAAAGGCTTTCCTCCAATCCCTTTCTAAGAAGTTTTAGCTTAGAAATCTTAGAAAGTTTTCTAAGGAAGTATAGCTGTGGTACATGTTCCGATCAGAAAGGTAGTTCCTCTTTGCTCTGTTAGTTTTATAATTTGTACTAGTTATTTGTTTCTGTTGTCACTTGTTTTTTTTTAATGTTAAAATTATAAATCACATCTAATCATACTGAATTATAAAACTTCTACTGTATCTTTCTTTTAAGGAAAAATGAGAATAAATTATCCTGTTTGTCCTGCATACAGTGTACTTGGTCTGTCTTCTTAGAAGTACCCTTCATGTTGTCAGTGTGGTTTCTGGCCTGTTTCAGCAATGGACAGAAGGGCCAGCTTCATTTGTTAGGAAGCTAGCAGAACTAGAGGACTCGTTGCTCGTTTTTTCTCTCTCATTTTGAAATTACTTACGGTGGTACTTCAGTCTGTGAGGTGGCTGCCCTTACAGCAAGAGTCTTCAGAACCTGGGGCTGCTCAGCATGCAGCCAAACAAGAGCTTGGTCATGCAGGAACATCTTGTCACATGCTCACCGACAGAAATCCCCATGGGACAGGGGCATTGGCATAAGCAATTTATTTTTCCACCTGGACTGGTGAACTTCAAAATATCCTTGACATTGCCACTGAGGACTCCTAACACATTTTCATATGTATTTCCATGTACCATGGTTTCTTTCCTTACAGCTGTTTTGCAAAACAGTTTTAAAGAAGGAGACAGGTTTCTTTGCCCTCCCAGGAATGGGCACTTCCTTGAATGCAGGATTAAGTTTAAGGTACCAGTGTTCTTACAGCATGGATTGTTTTCTGCCTGGATCTGACAAGGTGACTCAGGCAGTAGAGCTCAACAGTGCTGGCATCTCCCCTTTCCCAAGGACCTGCCTTCCCAAGGACCAACACGTCAGGCTCTGCCATGGTGAGAGGATGGTCTCCCTTTGTCTCCCGGATCAGCGTTGCCTGGCGTTCATTCTCATAGGATGGGAGATGCAATCAACAAATCTGGCAACATCTGGAAGGAGCATGATTATAGAGTCAGTTTCTTCCAAGGGATCACCCATTGTGAAGGGCTTCCCTCCTCCTGCAGTAATCACAGGCTCGGGGAACTGCTCAGTAACCGAACTGATCTGTCCATGTTTACAATCAACAAACCCCCAACCAGCCTTCAACTTTCACGTCACATGACTGATCCACTCCAGTCAAGACGGCTAAGGTCTAGTCATCAGCATAGGTAACATGCTTTGTATGACTATGGAGTCAGAGGCTGGGAGCCTCTGGCGTAGAACTGAATGGTCATACTCGTTGCTCTTGATCCACTGGAACCACTGACTTTCCCACAGAACACAAAAACTAAGATTCAAATATTTCTAAATGTAGGTTTTATCCTCCACTGGACCTGGCTTCACTCCTGGGGCTCAGAGCTGTACACTGTGGGGAAGATGATGAAAGTCACTTGAGAAGATACTGATCATTGTTGAAGCCAGGTAATGAGTACACAGGAGTTTGTTAGACTATTCCGGTGTTGTATATGTTTGAGAATTTTCATAATGAAAAGTTTAAAACTTGCTGGTCAAACAACTCTACCGCTGCTGAAAAGGCCCACTGCCACCACTCACCCCTTCCCCGGCAGTACTCTCAAGTAGTTGCAGCGAATTTTGAAGCCTCAGTCAGGCTCTCAGCATCCAGTCTGTCTGCTAGTCCTCTTCTGACCTTATGTGGTTCAGGTCACTCATCCTTGTAAAGCAGAATCTCTCTCGTTAACTTTAGAAAGGAAGGGCTGGGAAGGACAGAAAATAAGTTTTTGAAAAAGTTGGTTCAATCACTAAGTTCTCACCGTTCCTCAGTAACTCATCTCTGTCCATCTCATTCTAACTTCACTTCCATTGTGCGTTTCTGCTCAGTCACTTAAATCGTGTCTGACTCTGTGACCCCATGGACTGTAGCCCCGGCAGGCTCCTCTGTCCACGGGATTCTCCAGGCAAGAACACTGGAGCGCGTTACCATGCCCTCCAAGGGATCTTCCCAATGGGCATTGAATTTATGTCCTTTGTCTCCTGAATTGTGGCATTTTTTTACCGCTGAGCCACTGGGGAAGCCCTCACTTCCATCATCCCTAGTCCATTATGCCTGCACCTTACTGGTTTCCCTACCCCTCACACCCAGATTCATCTCCCTAAGACTTTAGGGTATCTTTAATTGTCCCTTGCTACATGATAATCCTCCAAGTCTACTTAACTGTCTACAGAATTAAATCCAGATTCCTAAATCAGGCACTCAGTGTCTGCCACACAGTAATGTCCCGAGCTTCTCCAGTGACCCCCTGGCCTCCACAAGCCCCCGGCTAACTGACACCTTTGCTGTGGTGACACTTTCCTTCCCTCTAGCTGTTGGATGAGCATTATTGAGAGAAGCCGTGTAGACACTAACTGAACGTCAGCTTCAGCTCCTCTTGTTCTTCAGAGTCTCCCCTGGGGCTAACCTAAGTTCTTTCTAAAATACTTGGACTCAGCTTTTGTTGTTGATGTTGTTCAGTTGCTAAGTCGTGTCTGGCTCTTGGCAACCTCATGGACTGCAGCATGCCAGGCTCCTCTGTCCTCCACCATCTCATAGAGTTTGCTCAAATTCATGTCCATCGAGTTGGTAATGCCTTTATTAAGCACCACACAAATAGGTGCTTCCCAGTTTTGGAGATTTTCAGCTAGCAAAACTTTAAGAAAGGGATGGCAAATTAAGTGTGAGATATACATCTGGAAAGAAACGTATACATTAACCAATCATACAACCGATGCCTGAGGAGAAAATAGAATATTGCCAGCACCTAAAATGCCCCATCCTTTGTGTCTCTCCCAGAGCATAATTCTTCCTCCAGAGATATTTGGTTCTCTGATTTTGGAGATAATTATTTCTTTATAGTTCTACCTCCTCCTTTCTATGTATATATACACAAAGCATTGTTTTGGTCTTTGAACTTGTATAAATGGAATCACCTCATTGGTATTGTCTTTTTCTGCCTAATTTTGGTTTTAGGAGATCATTCTCTTTCACTGCTTCCTAAGCTGTCTCACTGTACAACTGCACAGTTTATCCCCTCTACTGTGGGTAGGCGTTGGCTATTTCTGGTTTGAGGTTCTGGTGATGAGCAGTGCTGCTCTGACCCTTCTAGAGTATACCTCCAGTGCACCTAATGCGCATTTTCTGTACGGTATAAATGCGGGAATGAAACTAGGGGCATGGAAATATGTATCCCTCTAAACTTTTTTGTTAATGTCAACTTGTTTTCAAAGAGATGGTACTATTTTACCCTCCCACCAGCAGGGCATGAGAACAGCATTGTTCCACATTGTTCCCAATGCTTGGGTATCATCAGGAATTTAAATTTCTCCTGATTCGGTGAGTGTAAAATGGTATCTCATTGTGGGCTTTAATTTGCATTTCCCGGATGTACTAGTAAAATTGAGTACCTTTTTATTTATTGATTGATTGTTCACATTTCCACTTTGGGCAAATGCCTGTTTGTTTTTTACCCATTTTTCTATTAGTCTATCTGTTTCTTATTTGCTTGAGTGTGTATGTGTGTATATGTCTGTCTATAGATATATGTTGATAGAGATTTCCGGGTACTGTTTCTTTGCTGTGTTGCAGATTCCTTGTTCTGTGGTTTACCTTCATTCTTTATGGTTTCTTGCTGAATCAAGTTCTTAATGTAGTCAAACTTTTATCTTTCCTCTTAAGATTAGAGGAAATCATATCTTTTTGTGTTTCATTTAAGAAATTTTTTTTCCACCTCAAGGTCATAAGGATATTCTCTATAATCTTCTAGTGTTTCAGTTTTCCTTTTCATACTTAAAGAATTTCTCTACCCAAAATTTCTTTCCTAATCCCCACCCCCTCTTCCTTACCCAATATGACTAGAAAGTTTTGGCACTTCTTATTTTGCTGAGAAAGAACTCTTTTTATTTATTTATTTATTTATTTTTGGTTTAAAAAAAAATCTTTATTGAAATATATTGATTTATAGTATGTTTGCTAGTTTCAAGTGTACAGCAAAGTGATTCAGTTATATTTTTTAGATTCTTTTCCATTATAGGTTATTACAAGATATCAGGTAGAGCTCCTTGTGCTATAAAGTAGGTCCTTTGTTGATTATCTATTTTATACACAGTACTGTGTATATTTTAATCCCAAACTCCTAATGTATCTCTCCCCCCTCCCCTTCCCCTTTGGTTACCATAGGTTTGTTTTCTATGTCTCTATGAATACTTCTGTTTTATAAATAAATTATTTGTATCATTTTTTTAAAGTTCCATATATAAGCAATGTCATATAATATTGGTCTTTCTCTTATCACTATCACTTCTTACCCAGACATTTTGATACCAAAACATGAGAAGAGCATAAGGTCAGAGTAAAGGAGAACGCTTTAAATCAAATAATTAACTCTTTATGTTATACTTATTTAATTTGTCCATATTTTTCTCATTTTGTTACAGGTCCTTTGCAGAATTTTGCCTAAGTATAAGTTAATGAAGATGGAGGAAGGAATCCTATTTTTGTTTTTTTAATTTTGAAAGGCTGATGTTCTCCAAGTCTAACAACCACATAAATGTCCAGTGTGTCCATAACTGTCCAGAGCAGCCACTAGCAATAAGGACTTTTAATACTTTAGCAGAGGTGCATAACTGGCCTCCAGAGATCCAAGATGTACACATATTTGACTACTTGCCCTGGGAAGTCACTCTTAAAACTAATGCAAGTCCCTCACACTGCACTTTAAATACCACCTTCTTCCCATCAAGTATTTGAGTGCCTACTGTGTACACACACAGTACATACCCCACACATAGCAGGGAAAGATGGACAATTACCATGGATAATTATCATGGATGGTAAAGAGGCTGGGTCAAGGGTCAAAGCCCAGCCCAGTTTGATCACAGCATGGCGGCCAGCTGCTTTTTTACAGATTGAATAGATGTTGGCTCAGCTGGTAAAGAACTTGCCTACTAATGCAGGAGACACAAAAGACTCTGGTTCAATCCCCAGGTTGGGAAGATCCCCTGGAGGAGGAGATGACAACTCCTCCAGTATTCTTGCCTGGGAAATCCCATGGACAGGAACCTGGTGGGCTACAGTCCATGGGGTTGCAAAGAGTCAGACGCGACTGAGCACACACGCACCTGTAGATGTTTCTTCCCCTGAAGACTGTGATGGTTTTAGGAGTGAGGTGGGTTTAGAGGAAGAAGCTGTAAGTAAGATACAAAGAGCTCCAGGGCCTTAGGAGAACAGCATAGGCAAAGACTGGGAAAAAGAAGATGTTCTTTGGTGTGGCTGGAATATAAATGGCAAGGAGAGATGAGGCTATAGGCTAAGGCCAGACCAGGAAAAAGAGATCCCTGTCAGCCTGGCAAAGAGGGGTGGACTTGCTCTAAAAGGCCAGTGGAAAACCTTAAAGGGCTTCCTAGAGCAAGTGGAAGGATGCTGCATTTGAAAAAGTTCTTTCTGGCTTGAGTACCACAGCATTTAGACTAGTGGGGCTTGTGAATGAAAAGCAACTCCAAAGTGATTATGGGCAGTGCCAGGAGAGCACAGAGGACTCTTCAGCAACAGTTGTTACCTTTTTTGGCCATGGATCTTAGTTCCCCGACCAGAGTTGGAACCCGCACCCTCTGTAGTAGAAGTGTCCAGTCTTAACCACTGAACCACCAGAGAAGTCCCCATTGAAGTTACCCTTTTGGGCAAAGGGGAGACCCAAGAGACACTTGCCACCACTGCTGTGTGGATATATTTAAACCTGGGTGCAACTCTCTTTTTAGTTTACCAGCAGGAAGGGTATACTTCGTATATTCAAAAAATCCATCTGTGGTTAACACCTGGACTTTGATTTATATTCAGTCTATTCCATGGAATTTTTATTCTGATCAATGTTACCAGATGAACCATGTTCTCTGAGGAATGATTAGCCCAAAGTAGGACAGAAGAGAATCTGAGAAGTAGCCTTTCCACCTGCCCCTTGGCTCTGCCCTAGGAAACAGTCACCCAGCAGCACTTCCTGGAAACCACTGAGACAGAAGTTACATGGCACTGGCCTCGGCTGCAGAAATCCTGAATTGGTTCTTTGTACAAGATCGTCTCTTAGACACCAAAGCCTCAGTGCCCTCAAAAGATCATTCACTCCCTCTAAATGCCTTAGAAATGGAAATTCTCAGGTAAGGTTTTAACAGATGAAGATAAATGAGTATTATTTTTGTGTGTCACCCACTTTATGGTCATTTAAAAGTCCAAGGCCAGCAGCACTGAAATTTTAAAATCTTATATGTTACAACAATCACATTTTAAAGTGTGTTTTTCCATTGGTGATAGATTGTGCATTTTGAGACTCGAGGTTTAAAACATTTTGTGTGCCATTTAATCCCACACCTTTGAGCATCTGGACTTAAAGAATCCTTAGGATTTTTCCTCTCAGGTCTCCTTGGAAAAGAAGGATGCTAGTTTGTACTTCTCTAGTTGGAAAACATGTTTTCTGTTTCCTTTTAAGTTATTAGGTTAAATTCAGTGACTATTCTTCCAGAATTCTGTTCTTACAGGCTATTCTGTAAGAGCAGATTATATTTTCAGTTTCTGATACAATTCTCAGGGAATGTGGAATGGGTTTCCTAATGGACAGTGTTGTTTACGGGAGCTGGGACTCAGCTCATAAAAGCCTGTATGTCAGAGAGCCAGAGTATGTACCAAATAAGTAGAAGGTGCCAGAGAACTGAAATGCTCCACACAACAGACAGAAAAATGTGATAACTTACAATTTGACAGCTGAAAACATAGCTACCCTCTGCACAGCTCCAGTGGGAATAAGTTAAGATTCAGTCACAAAACCACTTAACTATGGGTGAGGTGCTGTTTATGGGTCCAGGAGACAAAAGGAGATCTGCTCAAAAATTTGATATTAAAAAGAGTGATGGACCTCTTGAGAGGTCCAATAAAGTGCCATGACTGGAACAATTAGAGAAGGCTTCCTGGTAGAGGTGACATTCACACTACTCCTTGAGTGAAGATGTTAAGATTTTGAGTAGAGACAGTAAAGATCAGAGCAGACTTCTAGTCTAACCAGGGGTCCTATGAGCTGTGATGCAGGAGGAGAAGGGATCAGTGGCTATAGGCCTATGAAGAGATATGGAGTGATGACGAGAAAGAAGTGAACAGTCTCTGGAGCTGCTAAAGCCAGAAGGAACCTGAGAAGTATAGAAACCACCTTGATTAGTCTTCGTGAGGATACAAAGATTAAGGGAAAGAGAATGAGGAGGAGGGAAATCCCTGCCAATACAGGAAGGAAAAGAAGTAAGGGTTCATCTGTATGTTGAGAACCTCTGTTGGATGAGGTGGTCACCTTCCCAGAGTCAGGAGTATGAAATACTCCATCTAGTAAGCTGAAAAGTTTGGAAAGTGCCGTTATAAGCTGAAAAGTTTGGAAAGTGCCGTTAGCTTTATATCAACATCACAAAACAAGGCATTTTGAAAAGAAACATCAAATTGTTTTCTATAGGGACCAAAAGATGCTTTTTCCACTTTCAGGCTGTGACAGATTTCAAGTCCAAGCATAATGTTGATTAAAATCGATTATTTTCACTTGATCTATGTGGTTATATGAGTGTGTGCTTGGTCGCTCAGTCATGTCTGACTCATTGCCACCCCATGGACTGTAGCCCCAGGCTGCTCTGTCCATGGGATTCTCCAGGCAAGAAATACTGGAGTGGGTAGCCATTCTCTTCTCCAGGGATCGAACCCAGGTCTCCTGCGTTGCAGGTGGATTCTTTACTGTCTTAGCCACCAGGGTACACAGGATAACAATAAAATGAGCACTCCATCACTTGAGTTAAGATGGTGTCTCTCCTCACTCTCAGCTGGGGAAAAGATGGGAGCAGGGGAAAGGCCCTGGGGAGCACTCGGGCTGCTGCTTGACCTCAAGGCCTCCTGCCTGTGTTCCAATCGCTACCTGAGTTTCCCTCACTGGAAGAGGATTTCTGTTCTGAGAACCCCAAACGCTGAAGACAACACAGTCCTGGATTGTTATGTGACCTTGGGCACATTAAAAAAAAGAAAACAAAAAAACTCTGGGCCTGTGTTCTGAATAAAACAAAGGAGGAGGATTAGTGGTTTTCAGTCTTCTCAGGTGGGAAACTGCTCAAAGTCCTCCGGGTGGTGACTGAAGAAGACGCCTCCCCGGCACTTGACTGTTTATTCGTTCCTCATTTAGGTCTCCATGACTCAATGCTTCCTGTACTGTATCGAGTTCCCACACTCCAGCAGAGTTCTTTTTTTGAGCGTGTCAGAATGTTAAGCTAACACTTATTTCATTGCTTTAAGCGAGATGGGCTTTTAAGGAGGACAGTCAAAAACGCAAGTGTGAACCTTTTTATGACCCTGTCCCTTCATCAGGAGAGCATCTAACTCAATGTCAATGGACTTAATCCCCGCTAAGCCTGATTGGCATTCCATTCCTAACAGTTAATATCAAGGAGATAATCCAAAAGGAAAAAAAGAAGCCATGTGCATGGAGTTCTTTGTCATTGTATTTTTCTTTATAATGAAAAATGCAAAACTAGAAACAGCCAACAGGAGGAAGGACTGAGTTATGGTGTTCAGTGTCATACTAGTAAGTTCACGGCTCACTGTCACATGAGACAGCTATGAGAACAGTCACTGTGGAAACGGGAAAACGAGGAGAAGAGGAAAGTGCAGAATAGTGATGCATGTAAGCGAGGTGGGAGTCCAGCTTGATTCCCCTGCATTTCTCTTTCCTCTTTCCTGTGTCTTTTCTCAGTTTCTCCCATGTTGCTATTGGAACATGGAAAAATGAGTTGATTTATGAGGTCAATAACCCTGTGGTGATTTTCTGCTTCTAAACTGTGTCTTGAAGGAAGCCACAGAACCCAAGCTCTAAGAGAGGTAAAGAACTCATTGTTTAGCAGCTAAGTCACGTCAGACCCTTTTTCGACTATATGGACTATAGCCCCCCAGGCTCCTCTGTCCGTGGGATTTGTCAGGCAAGAGTACTGGAGTGGGTTGCCGTTTCCTTCTCCAGAGGAACTTCCCAACCCAGGAATAAAACCTGCGTCCCTGCATTGGCATGTGGATTCTTTACCACTGAGCAACGAGGGAAGGCCCAAAGAACTCACTGAATGGTAGGTAGAGCCTCTTGCGCTTCCAGTGCCGTTCTGCCCCACTGGGACCTGAATATATTTCCATCACCATCCTTACTGTTCTGGTTTTGTGATGAAACATGAGGACAGGAGCATGGCACATAGTAGGCACTTGTGACATGAACAAAACTCCTTTCTTTCCTTTGTGGTTGTGACTTACCAAGAAGCACCATGTGACTGATGCAGTGATATAGCCAGAGAAACTAAAAAAGCAAAAGAAAGCAGTGCTTTCAACTATTTTCTCTTACAAAGTATTTGGTGAAACTGTAAGAGAATATTTAGCACCACAAAAAGTAAGCCAAGGGTAAGAAAAACTCTCCATACCCAAGAGACTTCAGCTGACCAAATTAAGTCTGATCCAGAATAAACAGTTCTCATCTGGAAGTCTAGCAGTTCCAGAAAGTACTGTCCAGGGAAAAAGGCCCATGATACTGATCTGCATAATTATGTAACCCTTCAGCCAAGTGGGAATAAGTCCCATCGTAAAGGGTGCACAGGAAAAATCAAACGTGAGCAAGTAACAGCTCTCAGACCTTAAGAAGAAGACTTTATTCCTGAAGAAAAACCAGGCCCTTTCCTATGAACTTGACCAACGTCAGTTTTGCCCATGCCCACCCAGCATCCAAAGCCTAAAACAAGATTTCTATTATCAGATCCCTCCAGTGGGACTTGCCTAGTGGTCCAGTGGCTAAGACTCTGCACTCACAGTGCAGGGGGCCTGGGTGAGATCCCTGGACAGGGAACTATATCCCACATGGTGCAACTTAAGATCCTGCTTGCTGGGAAAGATTGAAGGAAGGAGGAGAAGGGGATGACGGAAGACAGATGGTTGGATGGCATCACCGACTCAATGCACAGGAGTTTCAGCAAACTCTGGGAGATGGTGAAGGACAGGGAAGACTGGCGTGCTGTAGTCCATGGGGTCACAAAGAGTCATACACAACTGAGCAACTGAACAATAACAACAACCTAATTAATCATAAGGATGTTCTCTTTCTGCAGCACCCGAAGTGAACCTATTCTAATAGTGTCTCATGCTGATAACGATCGTGGTTATGCAGGTCTATTTCCTTACCAACAAACTTCGGGAGATGATACTCCATTTTTAACCATCAAGTGGAAGTTAATCCTTACATTTTACTTATTCATCCAGTAGTCATAGTTATTACTGGCACATATTGAACAACTGGATGTGCTAGACAACGTGTAACAACTTTAACATGTGTTAAACAATGTTAATCCTATTTTTTAAATTTTATTTATTTTTGGCTGTACTGGGTCTTCACTGCTGCTTGGGCTTTTCTCTAGTTGCAGAGAGTGAAGGCTACTCTCTAGTTGCAGAGCATGGACTCTAGGGCACGTGGGCTCGGTGGTTCCTGGGCTCTAGACCACAGGCTTAATAGTTGTGGCACATGGGCTTAATTGCCCCTCAGCATGTGGATCTTCCTGGACCAGGGATTGAACCCATGTCTCCTGCATTGACGGGGTTTCTTTACCACGGAGCCACAAGGGAAGCCCAATAGGATTATTAGGTCCAGGAATTTCCCCTGGAGAAGGAAATGGCAACCAACCCACTCCAGTATTCTTGCCTGAGAAATCCCATGGACAGAGGAGCCTGGCAGGATACAGTCCATGGAGTCGCATACGACCTAATGACTGAACAGTAGCAAATAATCTTACTAGTAGAAATTATTTTCCCCAATTTTTTGAAGAAAAACTTGAACCAATGAAACTCAAATTTACATCATATACTATCCACTACACTCAAAAAGACCATTGAACTGTAAGAGACACAGGGGGGTCTTCAAGTTCAACCCCCTTATTGTTTGCCTTCCTTTTTTATTATGGAAATACTCAAATACATTGAAAAGTATGATAAACCACTCAGCTTCAGTAGTCATCAGTTTATAGTCAGTCTTATTTAATCGTTACCCTCGCTTATTTTCCTCCATCCCATAGAATATTTTTGCCATAATATCTTTTTAGTCCTTATCTGGAAATAATTTCAAACCTACATACAAGTTGCTAAAATGAAAATATTTTAAAAACCCATTACCCTTTACCTCCATCTGTTATTAACATTTATTCATTTGCTCCATCAGTACGTTTTTTTCTCTCTCTCACCCCCCTCCCACCCTACCCCCACACTTTTTGGTTGTTTTTGTTCAGTTGCTAAGACCGGATGGACTGCAGCACTCCAGGCTTCCCTGTCCTTCACCATCTCCCAGACATTTGAGGGGAAACCATTTGAGGGTAAGTTACATACATCACAATGCTTTATCCCTGAATACTTGATTGTGTATTTCCTAAGAATAAGGATATTCTTTTATAGACCATAGTATAATCAACTTCAGTAAAATGAACACTGACTCATTACTTTATATACTCTATTCTTATTCCAGTTTTGTCAGTTGTGTTCCTTAGAGCGTTTCTTTCCCCTGCAGTACAGAATCCAGTTTTGGGTGAGGTATTACATTTAGTTGTTAGTCTCTTTTGATCAGGAACATTTCCAGAGCTTTTGTCTTTTATGACATTGACATTTTGGGAAAATGAATCCCTTTCCCTTTCTTTCTCTCTCTTTTTTTTTTTTTTTTTGAGTCATGCTGTGCAGTGTTCCGGATCTGAGTTCCCCAGCCAGGAATTGAACCTGTGTTCCCTGCAGTGGAAGCATAGTCTTAATCACTGGACCTCCAGGGAAGTCCCTTTTTTCCTTTTTTTAACAAGACATTTCTCATTTGATGTTTGTCTGCTGTTTCCTTATGATTAGATTCAAGAAGGGCATTCTTGGCCAGAACATTACCTAGATGAGGCTGTGACCTTCTCAGAGCATCACATGGAAGCTATATGATATCCATCTCTCCTTACTGGTGGTGTTGATCTTCACCAGTCAAGGTTGTTGCCCAGCTTCATAACTGTATAATTACTGTTCCCCCCCCCCTTATAAATAATAAACAGCCTGTGGGGAGACACTGTAAGATCACAGAAATGTTCTGCTTATCAAAATTTTCTCTACATTCAGCATTTGTGTTTAGTTACCTGTTGCTGCATGACAGGTTATGCCAAAACGTAGTAGATTAAGACAATAAATATTTATGATCTCACACAATTTTTGTGGGTCAGCATGTTGGCGCTGCCTTGGCTGGATGGTTCCTGGCTCAGGGTCCCCTTGTGAGGTTACATTCCAGCTGTTGGCCAGGAGCTGCTGGCACCTGAAGACTTGACTGTGGCTGGAGAATCCACTTCCAGAATGGGTCGTTCACATGCCTGGGAAGTCAGTGGGGAACTGAGGAGGCTTCAGGTTCCCTGCCACATGGACCTCTCCAAAGGGTCACTTGTGTGTCCTCTGCATGGCACTGGCTTCCTTTCGAGCAAGTGATCCCTAAGAGAGAGAGGAGAGGGCAAAGCCTTGTGACCTAGACTTAGAAGCCACACACTGTCACTTCCACTTACAGTCAGCTCGTTAGAAGTGAGGAACCAAGTCCAGGTTACATTCCAGAGAAGGGAAATTTAACTCCAACTTTAAGTTCCAACTCTCTTTATGTTTTGGTGGCCTCATCGATTGGTAGGATTTTACTTTCCTGACCAGGGATTGAACCCATGCCTTCTGCAGTGAAAGCGCTGAGTCCTAACCACTGAGCCTCCAGGGAATTCCCTAAAATTCCAACTCTTGAACAGAAAATATCAAAGAATTGGTGGACATCAGTTAGGGCCATTATAGCATCCTTTGATGATTCTTGCCTGGTTTAATCCTTACTCAAAATAATGATTTCCCAACTATCCTGTATTATTTTAAAAGCAATTTCATCTATAAATTTTTGGGAACGTATCTCTTTAAAAGGAGTATTTTTAAAATTATAATGTTATATATTATAATATCAAAAAGCAGATCCTCTGGAGGAGGAAACGGCAACCCACTCCAGTATTCATGCCTGGATAATCTCATGGACAGAGGAGCCTGGTGGGCTACAGTCCACAGGGTCACAAAGAGTGGGCACAACTGAGTGACTGAGCAGTCTGGCAGTCAGTATTTAAATTTCCATGTGTCCCATGAATGCTGTATTTTTTATTGAGATACAATTCACAAGCCTCAAAATTCACTTTTAAAGTGTACAGTCCAGTGGTTTATAGTATTTTGAGTTTACAATCATCACCACTAGTTTATCACCTCAAGAAGAAACCCTGTCATTAGCAGTTACTTCCCATTTCCAAGTCAGTCCCTGACAACCACTAAAATGCTTTCTCTGGATATGCTTTTCCTGGATATTTCATATAAAGGGAATAATTACAGTATGTGGCATTTTATGTCTGGTTTCTTTTGAAACCATGGATGTAATCCATGTCACCTGCCTTTACTAACGAAGGTTTTAAGACTTTCAGGTCCTCCCAAGCAGCACGCAGCCTAAACAACGTGTTTGCCCGAGTTGTTTCTCAGGAGCTTGGAGTCAGCTGCCTCTGCTTCAAGCTGAGCCAAAGTCAGCTGTGTCTGCTCCAAACTGAGCTGCTTAGGACAGGATGGGACCACCAGCCCTTCACCTGGGCATGCACGAGCATCTGCTTGTGCTGTATTGAACATGCAGAGGCCTGCAGCTTTGCTACGCCTGCAGGGAACAATTATCACACCTTTTCCCAATCGTCTTTCCTCTCTCCCAGGCCTCAGACCACCCTGCTTCTTTGTACTTGATCCCATACCTGAGACTTTTGCCTTCAGGGAAGCAGCTTGAAGACTTGTTTTCCTGTCTCCTCCTTTTGCTACAGACCTCTGCATCTCACCATTTTGACTTCCTGCTCATCTGGCAAAACAAACCTGGTGGTAACAGCTTCACTTAGTATAGTTTTTAAGGTTGATTTATGTTGTAGCATGACTAAATACTTCCAGTCCTTGCTGTGGCTGGATAGTATTCCATTGTATGGAGATACTACACTTTTTTAAATCCATTTTTTGGCTATTTGCAAATATTACTCATGTACAAATGTTTGTGTGGAGCCATATTTAATTTGTTTCTTTGAATTGGTACCGAAATAAAGTCCACATAATGCCGTTAGCTGATAAATCTTTTAAGTCTCTAGAGGTTCCTCTACAACTTTGTATTTTTTTTCCAATTTGTTGAAGAAATTGAGTCACCTGTCATGTACAGTTGTTCAAAATGAGGATTTTGCTGATTGGATCCTTTAGATATAAATAATTAAACATGTTATGCTAGTATCTATAATTTCATAGATTGGTAGCTGAGTGTAGAGGCTTGATCAGATTCAGACTTGATGGAGGAGAGAAGGCTGGCAAGATTACATTATATGGTCTGTTATTCTACAAACATAATGTCTGGTTTTCTCTTTTTTTTTATATTAGCAGCCATTGATGATTATTGTCTAGATCCACTATGGAATGAGAAGTAGCAATACTTTAATTCTGTCATTTCTTTTTTATTAGCTAGAATATGGTATAAAGAAAAAATTTGCCCTCAACTATTTTGTTACTATATCATTCAATTTATATATAAAAGGAAGGATAAAATGCTTGAATGTTTCCCTTTATTTCCTAGTTTTTAAAGTGAATTGATTCATTATCCTCTAATAATGACCAACTATTTGTGAGCTTTAAAAATTAACTCATGAAATCCCCTGGGGGCCCATTGGTTAGGACGTGGAGCTTTTTCTGCCCTGCAGGGTTTCATCTCTGGTGGGGGAACTAAGATCCCAGAAGTTGCTTGGGGTGACAAATAAAAACAGCCATATTAATAAGCTTCTCATCTTGAAGTCTTCATCCCTTCATTCTGTTAATCACTGAAGCATAAATTGCTCCAGAGAAATTTGAATACTAGTATTTGAACTTTATACATAATTTTCTTTGCAGTTCCTTTTTATTTTTAAAGGGTGAATTGGTTTTTAATAAGTCAGTATCTGTTTATACTTTTCTCTTGGTTTAGGACATGATGTTTGATCATGAAAGCATTTAATGATATATGGAATAAGAAAAAATCTGCCAAATGCATTAGAAAGCATTTGAATAGAAATGCTAGTTCCTATTTAAAACACTCTTTTCTTCATATACCCAAATGGAAGCAAAAGATGCCTTAATATTTAATTTTTATATTGTTAGAGACAATGGGTTTAATAAATTCCTTTTTATCTGTTGCGTATTTTTAGTTGTTTGGTAACCGAGTTCTAAGTTCTTTCACATAAACTATTTCAAGCCTTGTTGTTTTCAAGTACTCAAATGTATGTCTCAGCTGAAGCATCTTTGTAAAAATACATAGAAGTCTTTAAAATGCTGAACTGTAGTACCTGCTTATTTTTTTTTAGTCATTAGTAGAGAAAAAAGTTTTATCAGGAAGTTACTGATATAAATGTGCAATTTATAGTGATTTCATATATACTCCCCAGCTTCAAAATCACTTAGAACTCCAGCTGTGTTTTCTGGAAGGGTCAATTTTTGCTTCCTCAAGTTAACACCTGTACAGCTTGGATTTGAGTTTTTAAAGAATATTTAATTTTTAAAGAAGTTATTTTAGGAAAAGGGGAGTTTGAGTTGTATTCATGGTTTTGGCTGGGTTAACAATAGTGAAGTGAAGTCGCTCAGCCCTGTCTGACTCTGCGACCCCATGGACTGTAGCCTACCAGGCTTCTCCATCCATGGGATTTTCCAGGCAAGGGTACTGGAGTGGGTTGCTATTTCCTTCTCCAGGGGATCTTCCCAACCCAGGAATCGAACCCAGGTTTCCTGCATTGCACGCAGACACTTTACCCTCTGAGCCACCAGGGAAGCCAGGAAGGGTTAACAGTGGCTTCAATTAAATTGTTTGAATTATAAAGTAAGTAATTATGGTAAACAAGCTCAGCCTCATTTTTAAATGTTGAATCACATTTTATTTCTTGGATTAATACTATAGAAACTTCAAAATTCAGGACCATTGAAATATGCCAAGTTCAGTTTGGGGATTGTGTGTTTAGTTTTTGTTGTATTGATTAGTTTGCTTTTTTTTTAATTTATTTTTTAATTGAATGATAATTGCTTTACAGACTTTTGTTTTCTGTCAAATCTCAACTTTTTTTTTTTTCTAAAGAAACTGAAAATGCTATATCTACTAGTGGAAGAAAATGCTTTGGTTTGCTCTGAAGATTTTGTTGTTGTTCAAGCGTATTGTGGTTCAAAAATTACAAAGAATAATGTTAGTTAAATGCCAATGAACTCTTTTTATATGAAATATACAAATTTTGGGGGGTGATGGTGGCAATGGTGTCTCTTACTTCCTTATGTAAAGTACTTGAACATTCTCATCAATATTGCCATCATCTGTTTGATACTCCCAGTAGGGAATTCCCTGGGTGTCCAGTGGTTAGGACTCAGTGCTTCACTGCTGGGGCCTGGATTCAATCCTGGTCGTGGTACTGAGATCCTACAAGTCACATGGCCGAAAAAACAAACAACAAAATCTCCCAGTATATTTTCTCAAAGTCTGTTTACTTAAAATTGTATGGAATGATGTAATAAGGAATAAAATCTGAATTACAGACACACAGAAAGTAGTAGTTCCATATTTAAAAATAACTTTCATATTTTGGCAGGAACACATAAATAGAATTTTTGACATTCATTATATTAGGTGATTATTGCTATTTCTTTTGATATAAAGTCCTTATTTGGACTAATATTTCATGTGTTCAAATGTGTACAATATTCCCAAATAAAAATAATTAAGAAAATTTGAAATTTTTCAGGCTAATGTTTTCATTTCTGAAGACAATAAAGAGATTATTTAGTAGATCATTTCCAAGAAAAAAAGCACTGACATATTTTACAGTGGTATCCCCTAGGAAGTTACGTGGATTTAGGGTAAAAATAAGTTCCTTTGTGTATCATTAAATAGCTGGCACTCTCCCACAGAGAGGAATATTTTCAAAATGGGAAATATGAGATACAATATGTGAATAGTATTGGGAAAATATTTTCAAATGCATCTATTAATGTTTGTATTTTAATGTTTTTCCACTAAAAATAGTTACTGGTACAGTGAGAAATAACAGGGGAAATTAACCACAATAAAAGTGAAAGTGAAAGGTGTTATAATTCAGAAGTTCTAATTTTCAACAAATCACTAGCCTAGATATCTTCTTCTGATTGGAGTTTTTATTCTTACTGTTGCTCATACTGCCCTCTCTCTGCTCAATGGTTTTTTGGTTTGCTTTTAATTTTTTGTGGCCTTGTCTATCCCTACACAGCCAGACCTGGGAACTGGTTCTGGGGAGCCTTGATGTTGAATCACCATGGGACGCACATGTGCAGTTAGCTCTTGCACACTTGCCCTTGGGCATCAGGCCCCTCTGCCCCACTAGGCCATATTCCTGGGTAGGAGTTTGTCCCCACTATGCAATTGATGAGGAGGTTCAAATGGTGTTTACAGTTCCTGCTGTCCTTGTGGGTCTAGTAATTATGGCTCCCAGGTGTCTCCCATCCCATGGAGCTGTAGTCAGGCCTGGTCAATGGTTCTTGTTGACCAGTGGGTTCCAAAGTCATTTGATGTGACTCTCTAATAGTCTGTGATAGCGTGTTTTTTTTTCTTTTCTTTCAATCTATTTTTGGATGTGCTGGGTCTCTGTTGCTGAACACAAGCTTTCTCTAGTTGTGGTGCTCAGGCTTCTCACTGCAGTTGCTCTTCTTGTTGTGGAGAATGGGCTCTAGAACTCATGGCCTTCAGTAGTTGTGGCGCTTGGGTTAGTAGCCCTGCAGCATGTAGAATCTTCTCACATCAGGGATTCAACCCATGTCCCCTGGTATGACAGGCAGATTGTTATCCACTGCACCACCACAGAAGTCCCTGATAGCTTTCTTTATATCTGGCAAAATAAGATATTCTAAGCTCCTTTGTACATTGTGTTTTCTCTTTTTACAATTGAGGTGCTTCTTTTTCTAAGTTAATTTTTATCTTATATTGGAGTATATCTACAGTGTGGTGTTAGTTTCAGGTATTCAGCAAAGTGATTCAGTTATACATATACATATTTCTATTCTTTTCCAGATTCTATTTCCATATAGGTTTTTATAGAACATTGAGGAATTCCCTGTGCTATACCACAAGTCCTTTTGATTCATCTGTTTATATATAGTAGTGTGCATATGTTAATCCCAATCTCCTAATTTATCCCTCCCCGTGACCTGTCCCCTTTGGTAACTGTAAATTTGTTTTAGAAGTCTGTAGGTCTGTTCCTATTTTGTAAATAAGTTCATTTGTATAAATTTTTTTTAATTTCACATATAGGTGATATCATACAATATTTGTCTTTCTCTTAGTTTGATAATCTCTAGGTCCACTCACATTGCTGCTATGGCATTATTCCATTCTTTTTATGATTGAGTAATATTCTATTGTGGTTTGTAATCTTTATTCATTCCTGTGTTGATGGACATTTAGGTTGCTACAGGTCTTGGCTATTGTAAATAGTACTGCAGTGAAAATTCATGTGATTGTATCTTTTTGAATTATGGTTTTCTCTAGACATATGCCCAAGAGTGGGATTGCTACATCATATGGTAGTTCTGTTTTTTTTCTGGCTGTGCCATGTGTCACATAGGATTTTAGCTTCCTGACAAGTGATTGAACCCACACCCCCTACATTGGAGGCATGAAGTCTTAACCACTGGACAACCACAGAAGTCCCCTATTTTTTATTTTTTAGGAACCGCCATATTGTTCCCCATAGTGGTTGTACCAATTTACATTCACACCAACAGTGTAGGAGGGTTCCCTTTTCTCCACACTCTCTCCAGCATTGATTGATTGTAGACTTTTGGAAGAAGGCCATTCTGACCCATGGGAGGTGATAGCTTGCTGTAGTTTTGATGTGCATTTCTCTAATAAGTAGTGATGCTGAGCATCTTTTCATGTGCTTTTCGGCCATCTGTATGTCTTCTTTAAAGAAGTGTCTATTTAGATCTTTTGCCCATTTTTTGATCGTTTTGTGTGTGTATGTGTGCAGTTTTGTTTTTTTTTTTTAGCTGCATGAGCTGTTTCTATATTTGGAAATTAATCCCTTGTCAATCATATTGGTTGCAAAATACTTTTTCCCATTCTGAGGGTTGTCTTTTCATTTTATTTATGGTTTCCTTTGCTATGCAAAAACTTAAGTTCAAATAGGTCCCATTTGTTTATTTTTGTTTTTATTTTCATTAGAAGGGGTGGCTCAGCTGGTAAAGAATCCACCTGCAATGCGGGAGACCTGGATTTGATCCCTGGGTTGGGAAGATCCCCTAGAGAAGGGAAAGGCTACTCACTCCAGTATTCTGGTCTGGAGAATTCCATAGACTGTTTCGTCCATGGGATCGCAAAAAGTCGGACACAACTGAGTGCCTTTCATTTTCACTTTTTCAGAAGGTGGATCCAAAAAGATACCGCTACAATTTATGTTGAAGCATGTTCTGCATATGTTCTCTAAGAGTTTTAGATATTTTTCGGTCTTCCAAGTAGGTCTTTAATCCATTTTGAGTTTATTTTTGTGTATGGTGTTATAGAATGTTCTAATTTCATTCTTTTACATGGAGCTGTCCAGTTTTCCCAGTACCACTTGTTGAAGAGACTTGTTTCCCCTGCTCTTTTGTCATAGATTGATTATAGCTGCATGAGTTTATTTCTGGGCTTTCTATCACAATGAACTATATTTATTTTTGTGCTAATACCATACTGTTTTGATTACTGTAGCTATACTATATTGTAGCATAGTCTGAAGTCAGGGAGCTTGATTCCTCCAGCTCAGTTTTTCTTTCCTAAGATTGCTTTGGGTGTTCAGGATCTTTTGTGATTCCATACAAATTTAAAATTTTTTTATTCTAGCTCTGTGAAAAACACCATTGGTAATTTGACTGGGATTGCATCGAATCTAGATAACCTTGGGTAGTACACTCATCATTTGATTCTTCCAATCCAAGAACATGGTATATCTTTCCATCTGTGTCACCTTCTTTTATCATAAAGTGTCTTTATGGTTTTCAAAGTAAAAGTCCTTTGCCTCCTTAGGTAGGTTTATTCCTAAGAATTTTATTCTTTTTGATGTGATGGTAAATGGGATTGTTTCCTTAATTTCTCTTTCTGATCTTTCATTAAGTGTCTAGAAGTACAACAGATTTCTATGTATTAATTTTGTACTTGCAACTTTACCAAATTCATTGATGAGCCCTAGTAGTTTTCTGGTGGCCTCTTTAGGATTTTCTGTGTACAGTATCATATCATCTGCAAACAGTAAGTTTTACTTCTTTTCCAATTTGGATGCTTTTTTCTTCTCGGATTGCCATGACTAGGACTTCCAAAATTATTTTGAATAAAAGTGGTGAGAAAACTAATACCAACACTACCACTAATAATATGACTAAAACAAGTTAAAAAGATTTTTTTCCTTAGGGTTTATTCCACTAGAGATGTACAAATTACTGTTTTAAGTTGATTAAAATTTCCTTTTTGGGGTTATTCCACCCCAGTATACTAATTTAGTTTCTTTAGATTCATCTTAATATCTTTGTTTTATAATTATGTAAAATATTTACATAATTCCAAAGTCAAATTTACAAAACAAGTTACACTCAAAGACTTTTATTTTGATCCCTCATCCTGTTCCTTTCCTTCTAGTTAACCATTTAAAATGTTTATATTTATCTTTTTTAAACACATAACAAATTTTGTAAATAATGTAATTTTACTGTATACACACAATTTTCTCCACTTTTTTGAGCTTAGTAATATGTTCTGGAGATCTATGGTGGATCTGACGTTGTTTAACCATTCCTGATTTAACCAGTTGCTGATGGATTTGGAGTTGTTTCTGGTCTTTTTGCTATTATAAACGCTATTGTAAGGAATAACAGTCTTGTGCATATATTTAAAAAATGTTTTTTTCCTTTGGAAGAGATCCCTAGATTTAGGATTGTGATCAAGATTAGTAGTACTGTCATCTCTCCCACAACTACCATAATTTGTAGGAATATCAGGAATATGTAAGCATACCTGTTTCTTGACCAACAGTATGTCCAAGTTTGGATTTTTGCCTACTTAATACACGAGAAATAGTATCCCAGTGTTGGTTTTATTGTCTCTGTTTCTCGTAGTATGAATAAGATCAGTATATATTAAGTTTATTATTCACCTCACAAGCTCAATTTCTTACAGAGTACTTGGTCTTTTTATTTTTAAAAACTCTTTAAAGATATTAGAGATACTAGCACTTGTGAACATTTTTCATATTTTGTCATTTGTCTTACTTTGAATTTTGATACATAAAACAAGGCTGACATATATATTGTTCTTGTACCCTGTAAACTTGCTAAATTGTTAGTTCTAATAGCTTTTTAAAAAATTTATCACAAACGGTCCTTAGATTTTGTCAAATAACTTTTCTATTGAAATGATTATATGACTTTTCTCTTTTATCCTGTTCATATGTTATATGATTTTCAGATGTTTAACCAACCTTTCATTCCTAAGATAAATCCCACTTGGTCAAATCAAAATTGTTGGAAAGTTTGTGGTGTTTGTTCTTTTTGCAAAGTTTGTGTTTTTAATGTCGGTTCATTTGATGTTAATTTATTGACAAATCCTTTTTCCATAGTGTCAGAGATTGTCCATTACTGATTACTACAATTCTGAAATAGTGATCTGAATTATCTACTCCCATAGATCCCCCTTGTGACCTATGAATGCCTTTATATAGATTTTACTGTGTGCCTGCTATGTGCCAGGCATTATTATGCATTAAGGATACAGAAATAAATAGGGTAGACACAGCCCTTGCCCTCTCAGCTGTGGTGAAGACATTAAGATAGTTTAATGAGTGTTAGGCAAGAGAGTAAAATTTGAGATTTAAACAAAGGGAACTATGTTAGAATTTTTTTAAAAGCTGCTTGGAGGGGACATGTCCCTGGAGGTCCAGGGGTTAAGACTGCAATGCAAGGGGCATGGGTTCTACACCTGGTCCAGGAACTAAAATCCCACATGTCCCATGGCACAGATGAAGGAAAACAAAAATGTCACTTGGAGGAAGTTATCTGAATGGTAAATTGAATTCAACCAGGGTTACCGTATCATTTACTATCCAAACAGGGACAATTTTCAAAGTGAAAAGGGAAAACATGCATAAACTGGGATATATAATCACCTTAAATCTAACCAGTCAAATGAGAAGTGTTTGAGGCAGAAAAAACTGTGAAAGAAGACAAGGCCCATTAAGATAACGAAAAATCTTAAATTTAGTGAACTATAAACTGTGAGGAAAATTAGGTCAGAAAAGCAAAGACCAAAATATAAAGGTCTTGTAAATTGGAAAGGAACTTGAGCTTTATTCTAAGGACAATGAATGTTCTAAGCAAAATTAAATGAAAACTATTGCACTGTGGAGAAAGTGTGAGCAAAGAAGGTATCCTTAGAAATCATTTGGAGGGGAAGGGAGGGTGGGTATGGGTTTTGGGGGTCATGAAATGTTCTACACAAAGGCCACAGAATTGAGTGCTGTGCCTTACAGCTTGATAAAGCTTTTCCCCTCCAGGTGAGAGATGAAAACAGCTCTAGATTAATGTATTGGAAGTAAGGATGAATTCAAGAGATATTTAAGAGAACCTATAAGGCCTTGTGACTGACAGGATATGGAGGTGAGGGAGAGGAAAAAGTCAGTTAACATCCAAGATTCTGGCTTAAGCAACAGGATGGATGATGGTGCCATTTACTGACATAACCAGAATGAGGGTGTGGGTGGAGAAATAAAAATGAATTTGAGATAACTTTGAAAACACTTAAGTTATGGACTGTTTGTGTCCTTCCAAAATTTGTTGAAACTCTTAATCCCAACTGGGTGTTGGGAGGTGAGGCCCCTGAGAATTACATCACGAGGGTGGAACCCTCGTGAATCTGACTAGTGCCCTTAAAAGAAGTGGCCCAAGAGATTACTGAATCTTTCTGCCACAGGAGGATACAAAGTTGGTAGTCTGCAAGTCAGAAGAGGAATTTGTCAGAATCTAACCATGCTGGCACCCTGACCTTGAACTTCCAGCCTCCAGAACTGTAAGAAATTTCTGCTTTATAAGCAGCCTAATCTATGGTACTTTGTTATAGCAGCTCCAGTTAAAACTGTATCCAAGTTTGGCTCAGGTGAAGATCTGGGCTGAAGACAATCAGCAGAAGTCATTGAAGTGAAGAGTTTTGTTGAGGGCATATGTAAGATATGGTTAGAGGTGAAATCAGCAAGGGTCTGAGAAAAAGGCTCTGGGGGGTAGGTGGGGGGAGAAAACCAGAGGAGCATAATGTGACAAATGCAGTTTAGAGTCTCATAAAGTGTTCAACAGTGTAAAATACCCTCATGTTTCAATGTAAAATAAGCAAAGTATCCTCTGGACTTAAAAAAAAATTCAAGTTTCAGTGGGGTAACAGTGGCAAAAACTAGTCAGAGTTTGCCACAAGTTATAAAAGTGACAGTAAGGCAAAGAAGTTTGGAGAACTGCCAAGAAATCTTTATTTTTCCTTCACTTTAGGATAATTTTGCAGGACACAGAATTCTATGTTGCTAGACTTTTACTCTTAACACTTTAAATATTTTATTCCATTTTCTTGCCTGAAGAGAAGCTGAATGTAATAACTGTGTATAGGTATTTTTTCTCACCTGGCTTCTCTCAGGATTTTTTCTTTGATTTTCTATAATTTTAAAACAGACCTAATTTGGACTTCACTCAATAAGGAGTGGGCAGCAGTTAAGGTTTGTAAACATAATCAATTATTACTCTAGGAAGACCAGAATCAAATCTAGGTAATCTAGAATCAAACCTTTATATTTAAGGCCTAAACCAATGGGGTTCCAAAAGACTATTGCTTTGAAGAGTGTACAGACTGTGGTTTCCTTTGTTTGGGACGAGGTTTAGGCATCATCCCAAGTTTTTTCAAAAGTACCCAGAGATGATTCTAATAGGCAACTACGGTTGAAGGCAGTCATTGAGCTGTAATTTATGCTGCTACAGTAAGGCTCAAATCGGACAAATATACATATAATCTCAAACAAAATTCTGAAGAAATCACCTGTAACAAACTAAGCTGATCCCATAAAACTACAATCACACCATTCACATCACAAAAGAAAAACAATTTTGAATATATACAATTTATTTAATAAATTAATGTCATTCAAAATACAGTGCCAGAACATTATGCAGTTGAACATGCTAGTAATGTTTGTCATGAAGCACCTGTGCTCATGTTAGATTGGCGGCGGCCCGCTACTGCTAGTGGTTCCTGGGATTAATGCCAGAGCAGCACTAGTTATCTGCTCTTCTGCACTGCTAGTGCAGAGAATTCCTGAACAGTTCACCTTTCTAATCCTACCCCCCCACACACAACAGGTTAAAAAAAACACACCCTGACAGCTAACAAATATCTATACACAATCACTCTACAGTAATGCTTATTAAATTAAGATGTAATGACCTGGTTAACCCACTCTAAATCTTTAAGATGGAGAAATACAACAGCAGCAGGTAGTAATATGCATGAGCCAATGTTAATGTAATACAGAAAGTGGAGGCATTTACTGATTAAAGCTCCACACAGACCCGCACAATGAGGGACTAGCAATTCTTATTGCAAGCCCAGCAACTTAAGTCCACACCTGGTAAATGACCAGCTGATTGGAAGACCTGTATTCTAGATAGACAAGTATAAGTTAGTGAAAAGAGAGTACATGCACCTAATAGTATATAGTTAGACTGATCCTGCAGTCATACTTTCCCTGTGCAATACCATAAAATGGAAGATCTTCCTCAACTATAGGATTTAGACAACATTTCTATGCCAACATGGACACTAGTGTTAAGTGCAGCTCAGTTAACTACACTGAAAAAAAACTATATTCCAGGACTTCAAAACAGAAGCACGGGAATGAAATACATATACTAAAATAACCTCAGCACAATTTGCGATATACCACACTAGGAACAGGAAACTAATAAGTGAACTTCTGGAACTGTACATACACAGGGCTAACAATGTTAGATAATTCAGATTGTTATGCTCTCATGATACACATAAAAGTTTCTCAATTATTGGATAATCTATTTCATTATGGAAGCATATCTTTAAGACTCACTGATATATATTATACTGATGCAAATATTAAGTAGGGCATAAAAATAAAATTTATCAAAGATAGATTTTTTTTTTATGTACTCATAGTCAGTCCTTTCATAGTCTCTCATTAAGCAAAGAAAATGACAAAGCAAACAGATGAAGCGTGCACTCCCTGAACTCCTGACTATACAGGCGGTAGTGCAACCATCTCTCCATCCATTTCAAACTCCTCTGTTCCATCCGGTGAAAAAAGGTACGTTGGTGGTTTCCATGGAGATTCTTCAAGGCAGGATGGATACAGTTTCCCCACAGTGCATCGAAAATCTCTCCCTAGGTCCCAGAGTACACGTTCAGATATATGTTGTCGCAGAGACCACCGGTCAAGTTCCAGATCGTATTGGTAAGTGACGTATTTAGCTCTCTCATTTAAGTGGGTTTCTCGCATAAACACACACAGAGAATTTGAGATTACAACAGCTCTCACACAGGGATCTGAGTACCTCTTCGCAGGGATGTTGGCTGCCATTTTCCACTCATTTTTATTCACATCATAGACTTCCACAGTTACTGAAGACCCATCTACAGTGCCAGAGGGGAGTCTTATGCCAGAATTGGTAGCAATGTGCAACCCTCCGATATAGAAAATTTTATCACCGAAAGCTGCAGCTGAAGCAAAAGACCTGCTCGTCTGTCTCATGGCCATTTCTACCCATGAATCAGACCTTGGAAAATAACAATACATGAGGTTCAGGGTCATCACATAAATGCAGTCATGAACTACAACTGCTGCACTCCACTGCCAAGCACAAGGCAAAGGGCTTACCATTGTCCATTCATCCTTCTCAGTGTCGTATCTTTCTACAGTCCTCCGATTAAGTTCTCCACCCACACTATCTCCTCCGATTGCATAGATATAGCCTTCACAGCAAACCAAAGATGGCTTTACGCGGACAAAGAGCATCGGGGTCTTTGGAAACCAGGTATTTTGCTGTGCATCAAACCAATAAAAGCAATTCACAGTTCTAAAGGCAGTCTGAAGTTTGCTTGTTTTACTGTGATTTGTTTTTGTGTTTTTCAGAGGAACTTGACCACCTGCTATATAGATGTCATTATCAGGTGTTACAACGGTCCCAACCTTATGTAAATCAGCTGGTGGGCTGCATAGCTTGTAAACTTTTTCTGCTTGGGGACTGTAACAGACTGAAGAGTAAAGACTACAAGGATTTTCTGAAGATGCTTCAATGAAAATCATCATCTCCTCTTTAGTCATTCCAAGTCTTGGTTTGAAAAACTTGGGCATGGACTTATACAGGCCTTGAACAACAACTGACTTATCATTGGGTGGCAGACCTTGAAACCAAGCTCTCTGTGTTACTTCTGAAAGTGCATCAATTCTGATCTGGCTGAGAACTGAAGACAAATACTGGGATCGTGATTCTGTGTTGTACTCCAGCCATAGCATAGCAGCTTCACGAACTGTCTCCTCCTTTTCTACATTTAAATTGTCACTACTGAGAATGTCTATCAGTAGATCATGTGACAGCTGCATGAAAGCTTCCTGATGATACACAGCCGTGAACTTGTGCTCCACCATCCTTTTAGCACTTTGTTTTAATTCCTCACAGCTGAACAGATCAGCAAAACTCAATAATCGCACACAATTCTCTGCATTTATTTTTTTAATTAAATATTCTCGACAACGTTGTAACACATCTTCTACCTAAAAATGGGGGAAAAACAAGGCTGATAAAGGCAAGCTGAACATTTGTTATGTAACAGACAAGTGTATTAATCAGATCCTTATACTGTAGTTTTATTTTTAGGTACACATGTTTGGGCTGAGAGATAGTGTCTTCCAGTAATAAAAAACTAGAAGACTGTGCAGGGGCTTTCCTGGTGGCTCAGATGGTAAAGAATTTGTCTGCAACGCGGGAGACCTGGGTTCGATCTCTTGGTTGGAGAAAGGAATGGTTACCCATTCTAGTATTCTGGCCTGGAGAATTCCATGGACAGAGGAGCCTGGCAGGCTACAGTTCATGGGGTCACAAAGGGTCGGACACAACTAAGCGATTTTCACTATGTATTGTTTTGCATTTTTCTTCCTGTCTAGTGGCCTACTTAACTGCCCTAATTTAGGAGTCAGTAGTGTAACATTAGATAGGCTCTTGGGGGCTTCCCCAGTGTTTAAGAGTCTGAGCTTCCACTGCAGGGGGTGCGGGTTCGATACCTGGTTGGGGACTAAAATCCCATATCCCACATGCTGCACAAAAACAAGACCCCCCAATAAACGGCTCTTAAAAACCTAAACAGCCTAAAGGTAAGGAAATTCATGCATAAGTTAAATACTTTTAGGCTTTAAAAAATATGTAACTGAAAAAACCAAATAAGAATGTAAATTGGTATAGGAAATGATTATTGTTGAGAAGTGAGAATCTGGTTTTGTCAACATGTATAAGATACTCATAAAAAAGCAGAAATACACAATGCCTAATGATGGTTATTTGCCTTTCTTACCTGGTGCACTAGGATAACCAATCAAAAGAAAACAGTCAAGTGCAGTTATAAATAATCTATATTTAACAACCATCTTAGCCACTCAAAAGTTTCCTAGATTTGTTTTTTCTCAAGGCAAAACAGATCTCAGTTGAGTTACAAGTGCTACCTACTATATTTATTCCAGATCACAGTGATTAACTAGAAATAGTTTGTGATAAGAAGTCACGTTGCTTGGATTCAAAACTTGGATAGGCCAGTCAACACTTGTATAATATCAGACAAGTAGCTTTCTTCTCTAAGCCTCAGCTTTCTCCTGCATAACATGGGGAAATCCTTTAAGTGATTGATTATTTTAGGATTAGATGAGAACTGATATATAGCATCAGTACAGTATCTGGCATATAAAAACATCTCATGCAGTTAATAGTGAAAGCCATGTTGGCAGTCATAAAATGCCCCATCCCAGACTTGCCAGGGCAACCTTAGTCCTGGAGGCAGAGTCTGGGTTTGCATTTGGGTAAGCATATGCCTAAGGGTTTTATTAACATGATTAAAAAAAAAAATAAGGAAAGAGGTCATTATTTACAGTAACAGTGTACTGAAACCCAAATTTCTTAAAATTCCTCAATTATTTAGCAATTCTAAAAATACCAGCTTTTAGTTCTTGGCTTTTAAAAAAAGTAATGAAATCATTTAAATTATAGAAGGCAGTGCTTACAGTAGGCATTTCTCCCTTTTAGGTTTGGATTCAGGATCTCAATGTCTTCCATTGTAAAGCACCAGGAAGCTACCATGGGCTTCAGTTTCCCCAGAATTACAGGTACAGTAGGACACTGCACAATTGGGAGGCGGGGAGAAGAGTACAAACTAAAAAGGAGGAAAGCTACTTAAACTGGTGCTCAACCAATATCACTGATGTTTATTCACCGAGCATTTATCCAGTACCCACTAGATATCATGAACTATGCTACCAAAATTTAACCTTCAGTTTGATGATTCTCCCTTTGAAGAAACTTATTTCTGAAAATACAAAGAATTATTCCAAATAGGAAAGGAAATGAGAAAAATATACTTATTTATTTAGTCACATCATACAGCATGTGGGATCTTAGTTTCCCGGCCAGGGATCAAACCTATATCCCCTGCAGTGGAAGTGTGGATTCTTAACCAATGGACCATCAGAAGTCCTGGAAAATATTTTTACATGCCTCTTAAAATTTAAAAGAAATGCTGAAGGGTGGGAGTCCCTGCTGGTCCACTGATAAGACTCTGCTCACACTGCAGGGAGCACAGGTTCCATCCCTGGTTCAGGAACTAAGATTCCACAAGCCACATGGCATGGCCAAAAATAAATAATAAAAATGTTGAAGGGGAAACAGAGTGAAACAGTCTATCATATGTAAATATATCATCACTTTTTATTTTAGTTTAATTCTTAATAGCTCAGTGTGTTCTCATGCTATTACAAATATTTGTACGATAACTTAACAACCTTGACATTTTCCATAAAATACCATCAAAAATTAGCATATCTAAGCTTTTAGCCAAAACACAAAAGTATTTAAATTTAGTAACACTGTTAAAAACTTTTTACTTAAGATCTAAATTCTGTGGTATACTAGGCAGAATATGAAAATAATATGAAATTTTCACCTATCTTTTCAGTAAAGTTCCCATCATAAAACTAAGTTTACTAGACGATCAAATTCTATTGTTTTTCTTTTACACCTTTTAAAAAGAGAAGAAAAACTTTACATTCTAAAATCTGCAATAAAATTACATAGCTGTAAGACATCACTGATGAAACAATGTTTCTTAAGAAAAATAAACCACAGTTAACACATACAACTGAGAGAAAAAACTGCTTACCTGCAAGAAGCAAGCTGTTTCATAAAGCTGTTCTACAGTGCTGTCATTTATTGCCAAGTTACCCGTGTATGTATAGGTTATTATTATCTGTAAGGTGGCTGAATCCACATTCCTCAGGTGTATGTGTGTCTGTTTGCTTTCACTTAGTCCACTCATGAACATGGCCCTACAGTAAGGGAGGGAGGTGGAAACAAAAGTAGAGCTAAAAAAAACCACCAAAACTAGACCACATACAATGTTTATTTAGGGTATTTGCTGATGGACAACTTACAGGGAAAAACTTTTGAGGGAGGCAACAGAAAAGTATAATCCAGTGCCAAGGCTATACCAAACTATTCCCACTATGCCATTCTGAATGATAATATCAAAATTAATTTACTCCTTATAGTCACACAATGGAATTTAGCAATAAAAGGAACTCTTTAATATGTTCACAGACAAACCTTAAGATCAGTATTGTCAGTGAAAGGCAGATCCAAAAATCCACATACTGTATGATTCCATTTATATGAAATATCCCCCAAAAGCAAATATACAGAGGCAGAAGGGGGATTAGATTAGTAGTTACCTAGGGCCATGGGTAAGAAAGGTGAGTGACTGACTATAAGTGGGCATAAAGTGATGGAAATATTTCAAATTAGATTGTAGAGATGGTTGTACAGCTCTTTAAATATACTGAAATACTTAATTGTATGTAAATTAGCTCTCAACAAAGCTGTTAAAATTTCAATTTACTCAAATAATATCCTAAAAATATACAGGACAGTTTCCTAAAAATTTACTACATGCAAGAAAATATGCTGTAAAGGCAATTATGTTATGAAGAATACAAACTAAAATGTCCACATATAGGGGAGAGATGAAAAAAAATGCAAACAGTATTACTGTATGTATAGAAAAGCCTATAGAGATCTAAAGTGAGGTATCACAACAAATAGCCTGGGCACCTCGAGGACAAGATGAGAAATGCTTTAAAGTGGATGAAGTAGTGAGTCAGGGTAGAACAAAAGAACTTTTTTGGAGGGGTACAGCTGAACCTAAGAGGTTCAGGCATTTAGATCACAGAAGGCTTTTAAAATGAGACCCAAGAGGGAATTCCCTGGCAGTTCAATGGTTAGGACCCAGTGCTTTCACTGCTTGGGCCTGGGTTCAATCCTGCGTCAGGGGTAAAATCATGCAAGCCCAACAGCAGAGCCAAAACTTTTTACTGAACTTCCTTGTAGATAATGAAGAATGCTGAAGGGTTCTGAGCATGGATTCACTAGAATAAAACATATTCTAGAATGAGTACTCTGTACTGACAGATCTCAAGAGCCAAAGGCTGCAGACCAGAAAACTGCTTTCTAGGCTACTGTAAATCTATGTTAGAAGTAAGAACCACCTGACTGAGGATGGCAGAAATGGATACAAAAGCTTTTACAAAAAACCAAACAAGATCAGGTGATTTTCTGAACACTGGCAGTAGGAGTAGGAAGCAGATTGTTGTTTTTTAGTTGCCAAGTTGTGTCTGACTCTGCGACCCTGTGGACTGCAGCATGCCAGGCTCCTCTGTCCTCAACTATCTCCCAGAATTTGCTCCAATTCATGTTCATTGAGGAGGTGATGCTATCTAACCATCTCGTTCTTTGCCGCTCCTTTCTTAGGAAAAGAATCAAAGCTAGCTCTTTATTTTCAAGTAAATGAAAAAATATATTGTTAACCATTGAGAGGAAAATTTTAAGATGGAGGAAAAAAGTTAATCTTGTAAAAAAGGTGAGTTAAATTTTAGATATGTTTAATTGAAGGTGTAGGCAGCTGAGTCAAACAGAAATAATATAATAATCAGTTAAGTATTTAATATTACTGAAACTATGAGAAGGTCAGGCATTAATGCAACAGACTGAATTATCAAAAAAATGTCATGTGTTAAAGCCAAGTAAGTTACATGAGAGAGACTAAAAAACTAAAAGAAAAACCCACCCAGATTCCCAATGACCAACCTGAGGTAGAGTGCTATTAGAAGAAAAAGTAAGAATGACAAAAGGTTGAGAAACATTAATCAAAGAAATAAGAACAAGCCAGTCAGTATAATGCTACTCTGGGCAAGAGAAGTAGGGTGTCAAAAACTAGAGTGTCAAGGGTAACAAACATAGCAAGAGCAATTAGAAAAGCACTGGTGATTTCTGGTGTAGCTCACAAAGAGCAGTAACAACAGCAACTAACTTGAGGCAGTTAGGGAATGGAAAAGTGGCAAAAATATCAATCAAAAACTGCCTCCCAAAGAATACAGAATGGCCATAAATAAACCTAATCAAAGTAAAGGAGAACAGGAATTATTCTCAAAAAATATCCAAGATGTAACAAGAAAACTCTAATAAAAACACCTAAGACTACTGGTGTCACTTGTTTCACAAGTCACTTCTATCACATGGGAGATAACCAAAAGCAACCTGAAAAAGAATTACAAGAGATCTGAGTAAAAATGGAAGATTAGGGGTCATGTGCTTTTTACCTGTTCCAATAGAAAGTAGTTAACTTTGGAAGAGGAAGTAGGGTAAGAGAACAGCTGGACTATACAGATGACACCGACTGGTTATTCCAGGCTATGGTTTCAGATACCAGAATAAAGGACTTCTGTGAAGGATCTATGCTTCCCAAAGACGAGACACTAGGGGAAGCTCAGCCAACTTGATCATAAAAATCTGAAACAGGCTTTTTAAAGAAAGAATAAATACTGAATTGCACAATATTATAGCAGGCTGAATTACCATGGTGAGAGAGGTGCTGAGTAATTCTCAAGTAATCCCTTTCACTTGGGGTCCACTGTATATGTTACTAAGAAGTAGAAACTATTACCTCAGAGGTTCTTGGGATTTTAGAAGTTTTTTTTGATTCTTGGAATGGAACTGGTAAACTACAAAAGAAGGTACCTAGTTCAAAGGACAAAATTTCTCATAGTAAATTTCTAATGGTTAAATTGATAGTGACATATGTAAGGATACTGAAATCTACAAACTTGAAAGCAGAATCCAGTTGAAGAAACCTGGGAAAAGATCAAGTTATTATTGTGGGAATATACAATAATAATTATCTATCCAATCCTGAGAAAAGATATATATGGGAGGAAAAATTAATGTATGTGTTTTGATCTTGTGGATTATGAAATTCGCCCAGACACAGGATTGTAAAGATGGATGGGTTTAATCCCAGACATGGGCAGAACTATTCTTTCTACTGTTATTTCAAATCCCTATTATCTGATGTGCTTTAGGAAATCACATTTAGCAAATGTGATTTGCTTAGAACACCAAAGATGCTAAAGAAGGGAACTAACTAGTGATAAATTAATAACAGCAGCCTTAAAGAGATTGTGTTGCTTTTAAAATTGTGATACTAATGAAATACTTAGATTTTTTATTTAGTCTTCCAGGAAGCCAATTCCAACCCAATTAGTTAAAAGATAAAGAATAACCTCATGGCTAGAGAATTTAGAGAAGAGCGTGTTATCTATACAATAAAAAATAAAGTTAACAAGGAAGAAAAAAAGGTAAGACACCTAACCTGTTATCGCATGTGTTACCTTCCTTATCAAGATGACAATTAAGCAAATAGAATTTCTGCATAGGTTTAAAAGTTACACAAGATAGCTACTAGGGTAATAACCACAAAAGATTCTATGATTACAAATACCAATCTGAAAATCCACAAGTCATAAAGCTTTCCAATAAAGAATAATCAATTCGTAGTTAAAAGCCATTAAAAAGGGAGAATTAATGGACCTAGGTTTGACTGAATCTGTAACTCTGAATTCCTGACAGTATCTACTAAGCCAACGGAGATGAAAAGACAAAAACAATCCTGACAATCACAATCATCTGGGAAGCTCTTAAAATATACAAATCCTGAAACTCTAACTCAGACCCACTGAGTTAGACCCAGAAGAATCGTTACTTCTGGGTTTGAAATCCAAGAATCTTTATCTGTAGAAACAAGAGAGGATTCTGAGGATCCTCTCTAGGTCCATTAGGTTTTCTACAATTACTGTTTACAAATATGCTAAGTTTTCGAAGATAAAAATAATTTCAATGTCTGAAACTATGAAATATCCACAGCTAAACCTGAAAAAATGGCAGGCACAGTAAAGCAACTGACAAGGCAATCTGGGCATAAGCTTCTATAATCATTGTGAGATGTGTTATACTGAGGAATGTGAAGTTTCTACACCTTCCTCTATGTTAGCCTTGAAAAGTTAAGATTATACCTATCCTGTCTATAACTGCCACTAAAAAGCATCAGAAAGTAACTTTCATTGATGACAGCCACTTAAGCCAGCTAAGATTTGTTGTACAAATATACCAGTGCACATTTAATTCATCTTTATTCACTCTGTCCCTTTCAAATATTAAGTACAAATTCAACCTAAGGGCAGTGACCAAAGGAATTTCTATGCCTTAATTCTATTCCTCCCATGAAATACATAACAAAGGAAAACCTACCTTAAAAAGATGAAAAGTTGTAAAAGATCATAAAAATGTAAAGTTTTATTTATAATTAGCAAACAATTAAGTCAACTTCTAAATTCCGAGGCACAGAGAACAACATTATCAGTTATTAACTATTTCAATCTGGGAAGGAGTCTGGTAAAGTTAAAAAGATATCACAAATGATAAAAGTAACCAACAGTGAGCAAAAAATCATTTTTTCAAAGGAAAAAAAGTCCTTAACACATCTAAACACTACCAATTATCTTCTAGAAGTTATTATTAAGTATACGGTAACTCTTAAATTTATAAACAAAGACCATTTTCTAAATTTAACATTTTAAAATCTTATGAGTAAGTTTCTCTTTCAATGAAGTTTCTCTTTCAATGAAAAAAACAGTACTGTATTCTGAACCTTTTTGCTTCCGCATCATTAAACTTAACCTTAATTTCAAATTTCTTTTATTTAATTTTTGTAAAAACTTCCCTTGCCTGTCCCTTATTTACACACACAAGGAGGTGACTGGCAAGCACTTTATCACCCAAATAGAGGAGTTAGGCAAAACATTAAGACATCTAATTTTTTAAACTTTAAATAGTGTTTAAAATAATTTCTATCCAAAGGTTAAAACAAGCTAACATTCTGCACTTGAAATTACAAACTAACCAAGATTAAAAGTACTTACCTAAAATAAGAGCTACATGTTGCAAGAACCATCTTATGACAAGGGAATTCAGTGCCCTCAACAATTAACACTATGTCAGTAAACAACTGCTGTTCATAAAACAATTTTAACTGCTCCAACAAGGACACAGCATATTCAGTATTGATCTGCTTCTCCTCTTGAGTGGACATGACTGTATTCCATTAATATTTCCAGGAACAGATTAGAATAAAGTCAGTCTTACTGATGGAAGGTCAAGTGAATGCTTCAGAAATAAAGAAAGGAGAAACTCTGCTCGCTGTTATCTGCAGCATTCAGAACCAAGACTGACACACTCACTAATGAATAGTATCTTGCTATAGGCTTAGAATCACTACTAGGTCATCCTGTGTTAATTAGGTTCTTCAGAGTTTTTCAACACAGTCTGCACACATCTTGCTCAAATTTGCAACTGTTCATCTCAAAAGAGAGTAACACACGAGGTAGATTTTGTGGCAACATCCTATGTTCAGTGGATCCTCTGGAGTAACTAAAAAAAAAAAAAAAAAAAATTAAGTCAGAGTATCTAGGCCAGTACATTTTTAGAATACAATGTTTAAGCAGACTTACATATCAATTACATTTTTTTGAAGTTCAACTTTAGACATCACCATAAAAACAAAACATGAGAAAAGGAACACTTTTAAAAGTTTACTACATTTGTAGTTTTATCTTTTTGTCTTCTATAAAAAAATTTACACATTTCGGAAAGTAAAGAACACATCAATATGCATACATTTATAAAGTTCTTTAAAAACATAATTTTACTGAAAAACAAAAACACACAGTATGATAAAATAGAGAAATGCATTACTACATGAAGACTTCATATTATACAAATATGAATGTTTTCAAAATGTGTAAATTTTAAAATTTTCAGAAGATTCAAATCCAATTTTTAGAAGATTCATCTGGAAGAATTCCCAAAAATTGCCAAGATATCTGAGCGAAAGTGAGGCAAGTTTTTCCTCATGACTTATCAAATATTAAAATATACTAACAGTTCTACAATAAAGGCAAGTAAATAAAACCCAAGTAAATAAAAATAAGTAAATATAATACACTCAAGTTAAAAAAAAGGTATTAGATATGATAAAGAAGTCTTCAAATTAGAAGACTGGGTTATTCCAACAAATAACACTGGAACAACTGGATACCCCCAGGAGGAAAAAACAAAACCCAATACCATTCATCAAAAGAAATTCCAACTGCATTAAAGTTTCATTTTAAAATATTACTTGGAAATAAGTATTTATAACATATGGCAAATGAATTACAAATAAGGAAAAAGTATATAATACAGAGTACTAATAATAGTTAAAAAACTATCACCTGTTTCCTAATTAGATGATTCTTAGTTCCACAATCAGGAAGTCAAGTGCTGTTGACATGAAAATTATAAAACTATTTGACCATCATCTGGAACTACTACTACTTTTTCTCACAAAAATATCATCCAACTCTCAAAGAGGTCACATTGTACTTTGGGCCAAGCTATACTATTACATAAACTGCTATCCTGATGTAGACTGTCAAATTTCCAGCCAAGTAAAGTATAAGGAAGTAACTAAAACAGGTGCAAAGCCAGAGACTGGGTCATTTAAGGTAATGACTTTGCTCTTCCAGATCTGAAAGTTACCCTATAAATCTAAGTTTACTGCATAACCTTTAAGGCTAATAATACCTAAAATCACTGGCTATTTTCATATATTAATAATGCAGCAAGGCCCAGTTTTGTTAGTGAGGGTGTTGGAAATGAGCATTTTTACACAGGAGTGTTAAGTTGATACATACCTCCAAGCTCTTAATCAAAACTCTTAAAGCCGGCTATGTTCTGGAATTTAGAATTTCTCAAATCTTACAAAGGTAATGTGGTACATATATCATGTACTACAAGCAGTCTGGGACAGAACTCCATAACTGAACATCCTATTTTCACTGAGGGAAATATGAATAGTATGAAAAATAATGCTATATAGAGTCTCATTACTTCAGATCAAATTTTACAAAAACAAATTTTTTTAAACTTGATTTTAAGAGCTTTTTGAATTTCAGCACTGCAAAGGAAGTATTACAGAACACGTAATATTTGGCACTGTAAATGCTTAATATCTCAATCTTTCAATTCTGCCTGTAAAAATTTATCTGACAGAAATGTATATATTGATAGACTAAAAGTCCTAACTCCAGCTGCAGGACCCCAATTGCCCCCATCCATGTTTAAACCAGGTGACAGGAGCTGCTGGCCAGGGCCAGGATGAATTTAGATGACACTCTACATTCCAGAATTCCTTGCAGAGTAGCTGTACAGGTTCACTCTGGTTATTTCTCCAAGACTTCATACTCTCTTAACCTGATTTTTTTTTGCAGTTCCTTTTTTGAGCCCCATTTATGTATGTCTCCATTTTATTAGATTTGATTTCTTTTTATCATATTCATGATACTGTATTAAAACAATACTAGTCTGCTTTTAGAAAATTACACAGTGAGCCAACTTTATACAATCTTATTGTCACTGCCTTATATACCCTCATTTCCACCCTTCCTTTGAAATCTAGGGTACATTGTCTTCCTAACAATTTTTATTTAAGATATCTCAACATTAAAATAGGCAGCAAAAATCATTCAGACATTATATAAATTTAATAATTTACACAGGTCAGTATCTAGTACAATTCAAAATAAAATTAAGTGTTGCTTTTCTGGGAACGTAAGAGTTCAAAATGTATTAACTGAAAATGTAAAAAATGGCAAAGTTTATTTTATTTTTTTTTTCCATTTATTTTTATTAGTTGGAGGCTAATTACTTTACATCATTACAGTAGTTTTTGTCATACATTGAAATGAATTAGCCATGGATTTACATGTATTCCCCATCCCGGTCCCCCCTCCCACCTCCCTCTCCACCCAAAAAAAATGGCAAGGTTTAAAATGGCCAACCAATAACCTTCAAAAGGCCCTTAAAATCAATATACTACATGCTCTGAAACATTTCACAAAGTCTGAACTATACTACTTAATAACCAAAGATTGGACACATTTCACAAATTTCCCCTTAATTCCCAGGTATCAATGAAATTGTTTACCTAATTTTCGATCATGAATTAATGGCTACTTAAATTTACCTCCACAAATGCTTTCTGAGTATTTACTAAGCGCTGGTCATTGTACTCTAAGTACTCAGACTGAGAGCTGCCAACCATGAGAGCTCCAAGACACCAAGTGCATTTACTCTTACTACAGCCAAGACGTGTCTATCAATTAAAAAGAGTGTCTTTATTCTAGACAAATTCAAATCTAGAGGCAGGCAAAAGAGTAAAATCTAGCTGTCATCTTTCATTTCTAAACTTTTGATAGAGAATACAAGAAGTTTATTCTTTATCAGAAGAACAACTGTAGCACAAGTAAACTGAGCAAAGGGGGCAGCTGGCATCTGTCCCGCTGCCAGCAGTGCTTCCCACCGCGGGGGAAAGAAACGCTTACTGATGGCTTATTTAAACCTTCTGAGTTTCGTTAACATATGCAGTGATCATTTAATTAAAAACTCAGAAACTTTCAAAAGGTACACGACTTTCTTTTCTCATCATAAAGACAAAATATTTTAGGATTGGTAAGCATAGTCTTTGTCTCATACATACAAAAGTCAACATACAAAAGCACGGACATGATTGTTTCAACAAAATGTTCTTTACAGAAACAGACTACAGGTTAAACGTACCAATCTCTGTTTTAGGCTGCTTCTTGATCAAATATTAAGAATTTTTTTAAAGGGTGATAACAAAAATGCACAACTCAAGATATTTTTCCCAGAAGAATGTTTCCCCTTCAAGTCATAAAAACAAGGAAAAAGCACAAACCTTAAATGCTTGAAAAGTTGAATTAAATATAATTCTTAATCTAACCTGTCTATATTCTACCTTTCAACTGAAATATTCTAACATCTATTACCTAGTCACACAACCACTTTCCCTACTTACTACAGGCTCAGTCAACTTTTGAAACACTTAAAAAAAAATCCAGTGTGAGTTATCCTTTATTTGGGTTAGAAAAAAAGGACTTTTCTAAAGATAATCTGCTGAAAGAAACCCACAATGAGAAAAAAAACACTATTTTAGAGTCAAAAACACTTGAATTTCTTTTTTAAAAAAATCAACTACATCATTTCTAGAGAAGGAAATGACAACCCACTCCAGTATTCTTGCCTGGAGAATCCCAGGGACAGAGGAGTCTGGCAAGCTATTGTACCAAAGGTAGTAGCAAAGAGTTGGACACGACTGAAGGGACTTAGTAGGCACAACTTATTTACATATATTTGAAAAACAGAAGATGTGTACAAAACAATTCTGTGTAAAGACATTCAATGAACATGTGGATTCAGCAGATGAACTGATGGCCAAAGACTAGGAAACCACTATTAGTTGCCGCATTTCCTGGTATCAGGTACCTTAAGATTAATAGAAAGGTCCTATAATTCAAAGGTAGTTGTCAGGACACATTTCACAGTGAGAAAAGCCAACTAGAAAAAGCATTAAATGGGAGTCATACACACATTGTATAATGACATTCAGACTCTAACAAAGTAAAATGTACTCTGACATATAATGTATGCATATTCTTATTTCTAAGTTCTTGGCTAAAGTCAGTATTTTTGATTGATCTAATTGATACCAGTGGATAATAGCAATGAATAAGGTTAGAATGTTATATACAGAACGATATTCTTTCTTCTACTTTTCACCAACTTTCTGCAAATAAGTAGAGAACAAAGACCAACTTATGTTTTAATCTCAGAGCTTCCTATAAGAGTAGAAACTTTATAAGTTAATTGCAACTGAGGGAAAAAAAAGCAAAGACTTGGATTCTAACATTTTCTCTAGGCTATGCAAGTCTCCAAGGTTCTACTGAGTGAATTTTGCCACACAAGATAGTTTCAGAGCATTCTGTTATTAAATGGTCATCAGGATTAAATCAGTCAACAATCCACAGCAATACACACAATTCTACTTAAAAATCTGAAATAGCTCTTACAGAAAGTTGTTTCAGTACTTGTTTTCCTCCCTTGATCAAGGTGACTATAAATTTTGTAGGGGAAGCAAATGTATCTAACTTCACTTTGAAGTCTAGCTTTCGTTCCCACAAGTGTCATTTATAGTACCCTTCCACAGAATAGATATAGAAACATAAACAGATACAAAAGAAGTTTTTCCAATGTTATACAGATAAGATCTGGAGGAAAAAGAAAAGAATAAAGGACTAAATAACTACTGAATGTGAAAATCAGACTGATCAGCAATTAACCAAGCTGTACATGTGAAATGAGGAAGGATAGAAAGATAGGGTCGTCATTGTTCAGTTGCTAAATTGTGTCCTCTTTTGAGACCCTATAGATTGTAGCCTGCCAGGCTCTTGTCCATGGGATTTCCCAGGCAATAATACTGGAGTGGGCTGCCATTTTCTTTTCCAGGTGAAATAAAGGAGGCTGCAAACGACGGCTGTACAAAAACTACATAGTAATGATGAAATAGTGATAAAGAGGAAGAGCAGTGGACTAAAGGTCATCACCTGTATGAAGCACTTTCAAGTTGTATATTATTAACTCAGGTGATGCTCTAACTACCAGTGTTACAAATGTCAATATAGAAGATCTAAACTTGTTAGAAAAAATCCAAGGCTATTCTAATGACAAGTATTGCCAAAAAATTAGAGCATGGACTGTGGAGCCAAATTACTTGGGTTAATTCCCAACTCTGCAACTTACTAGTTGTGTGACTTTTAAAGTTATTTCCTTTTTGTGCTGTAGTATGCTCATCTGTAAAATGCAGGATAAAAACAGAATTCTTCTCAACGGATTAAGGATTAAATGAGCTCATTTGGAGCCGTGCCTGACACACAGAACTACTACTCTGTGCAAAAAAAAATAATTTGTAACTATTTTTCTTAACACACTCACTTACTGGTCAAGCTTTTTGTAGTACCTTCCCACCTCTGAACCTTCATACCTACACAGGTCTAAGAGTCCCAATTACAAGGTTTCAACACTCAAACACAGTTCTCTTTTTGCCTTGGGTGAATAGCATTTTAGATAAGAGAAATTTATTCAAAGATTTTAGGGAGTATTTTTGATGGTACAAATCATGAAACATACTAGTACAACAAAGACTAACCTTGAGAAGGCTGATGCCTGTGCAAAAAGACTAAGTGATAGCCAGAAAGGCACCAGTCATAGAACAAGCCTTTCTTCATTTCAGTAAAAAGATAGGTTTCTCCTTCAGGGAGGACAATATATTGGTGCCAGAAATAGTTTGCTTTCAAGTTATCAAAACAACCCTGACAGTTGGGAATGTTTGGAAAACCACTTCATCTTCAGACTGATTGTCAACCACTACACAGACACAATTTTCTGGAATTGTGACAAACATCAATTAAAAAACAAACACCCTGACTTTTAAAGCATGTATGAGTTTGAGAAATTTCAGTACAGCTTCCTCTACTCCAATCAAGTTCAGAACCTAGGTGTACTCCTTCTTGACCCCTTTTCCAAGGAGAGTGAAAAGACCACCTGACTCCATAAGTTAATTATGCTCAGTATCCTAAGTAAATTCAGGTCACAAGAATAGGCTTCTGTTCTACATTATGATCAGTAAGTTATCTCCCTTTTAAAAAATTAAACAATAAAGGAAACACCATTTGTGATAAAATTATGATTATAGTATATCCTTTTATTTTGGTTATCACTTTTCTTTTTTCCTCTCAACCCTGCAGACTTAAGAAAGCTGAAGAAATATAGACCAAAACAAAACTGATCTTAACTTTTTCAATAATTTCGTTTTTCACCAAATCAGTGATTTTTTTCAATCACAGGAACAAAACTATTTCCAAGATATTAAATATATTCATGAGGTCATTAAGGGCACAATCACTTAACAACAATTATGGCTACTTAAGTTTCTCAGTTTCTTAATAAAATAAAAAGAAAGGTAAACTGAGGAATACTTAGAATCCCCTGCCAACCATGGAACCTATTTACATGTTACCACTTGTCAGAAGTATGGGAGGGAGTGGAGCTGAGGAAAAAAAAGGGGGGAAGAACTGAAAAAAAGTATCTCTCATTAAATGATTACATTTTCTCCAAGTCTCCTACTATAATCCCTCCTTCCCACACAGAAGACTCTAGGTGCTGAAAAATCCTGGCAAGTGAACAGGGAGTAAGCTTCACATATTTAAAAAGTTACTTGAAAACAACCTATCATTTCTAATACCCTCAGTAATTTGAACATAACCTGCTCTACTCAAACTCTACAAAACTGAAAATGATTAAGACTAAGATATAATGAAGGACTTTGGGATCTTCATTCATAGTTTTTATGACATCAGGACCAATCCTTTTTCTTACTCTTAGAAATCTGAGCAAGAAGAAAAACAACTCTTTTCTAAGTAAATGAGTAAAATCTTTGGGAAAAACCAAAGAATCTTTTGCCTTTTAAGACTGCATTCAAATTTCTATAAATTGACCATTCACTTTAAACACAGTGTTCAATGTTTGGATGTTATGAAGTAGCTAATTATTTCCATTAACTAGGAGAAAGAAAATATGTGGAGGAGTGTGGACTAAAGTACTGACACCTCTATTCCCAACCACCTCCTTAAGGGCCATGTGAATAACCAAAGCTAGCAGATTCTATGGTAATGCTTAGGAGAGCAAAAAGGAGAGAAGAGTTATAGCACTTAAAACTCTTCCTACAAAGAGCTGTCTGTAGAGAAAATAGAACCATGTAGAAAAGCATGAACTATAAACCAAGCTCAACAGGAATGCCATAGCCCTGGTACTGTTTACTGAGGACAACAACCTCTTGAGAATTTCAGGGCCCAATCCAAAGGGGCTTCAATAAGCAACAAAAGATCAAAGACAAGACGTAAACTTAACATTAGCAAAATTCCACATCATCAAGGCTGGAAAACAATTGATTGGTTAGACTTTTCAATTTACTTTCGGTCAGAAAAAGTCTTTCTTAAAAAAAAAAAAAAAAAAAAAAAACTCAGGAAAAAAATCCTAACCGAAAGTTAACTAAAGTAAGCCACTCACAATCTCGAGATTTTAAGTTCAAACGATTCAAACTCAGGCAAAAATTCACAACAGCGGGAAGCAAAAACCAACCAACCCACCTTGCTTTAAAATAGAGAACCACTGTTAATTCCACTTTGTTGATTAGTGGTCTCAATAGAAAAAGATAAAAAATAACTGTAGTCAGAGTACACTGCTGATAGGGTTGTTTCTAAATGCCTGAATGCTAAGTGAGCCAGACGTACAGATTCATGTTATCAACAACACGTGACGTCCTGTACCCTACGTTTTTACAACGCTGATACTTTAGCTAGATATTTCACACAAACATACCCTTTCATGGGTAATTTTACATTTTCGATTCTTTTTCCATTTTCATTTTAAGGGGGTCATCCGTGGCATCGGACAACTCTAGAGATTTGCGGGTGGTGTATTATTCTCCCTTTGAGGTAGTAGAAACAGAGCTTTGATTAATAAACCAGGGGGGGATAAAAGAGCCGTTAACTCAAAACAACCGCTCCACATTGGGATATTCCACTCCACAGCTTCTTAATTCACAGGGAGAGAAAGGTGGTCGAGCTCAAATAACTTAAGAGATTTCAGTCTAAAGTAAATACGTACACAATTTTTCGTTTCAAAGAGCAGCTTCTGCTTTCTTTTTAAAATCATCAGTTGACCCACAATGGGACCTCTGTTAATCTAGACATCTCTTGGTTACTTCAGAAGTACCGGACAAGGAAAAAACGCAGGGCTTGCCCTCCTACAGCCCACCGTCTCGCGAACACGTCGCGAATAGTTAAGGGAAACAGCTTGATTCTGGCAACGCGGGCTCCAGCCGGGGCCAGGGCGCCGCCCGGGAGACCCGCGGCCGGAAACGCCCCCGCGAGCGACTCGCTCAGCCGCCCCTGCCCCAAGCACCGGCCGGACGCCGGGCCGCAGCGGGGCCGCCGCCGGGTGTGGACAGAGGCGCCGGCCGCCCGCGCCCATCCCCCGCCCGCGGCGGAAACGTCTCCGGTTTGAAAGATGCCGCCGCAGCCGCCCCCTGCCCGCCGAGCCACAAAGGGCCGAAGCCCCTCCAGCCGCGGCCCTCCTTCCCTAGTTCTCCACAGGTCGCCCCCGGGTCCCCCACCCGGGGCTGGCGACTCCTGCTCACCCGAGTCCCTCAGTCCTGAGGGTTGGGATCCAGTGCGGCCGGCGGCCCCGAAGACGCTGGGCCCCAGGAGCGCGGCGGCGGGGGCGTGGCCCTCCCGCGGCGGCTAGGGCCGGGGTCTCGCCTCCGCCTCCCTAAGAGGAAGGCTGGCGCCGCCGCCTCCCCTTCCTTCCGGTTTCCCCTCGCGCCCTCCCTCGGCCGCTCAGTCCTGAGCGGAAAACTGCGTCCTCTCTGGGCGCCGCCGCACGCTCCTCAGGGCCCGACCACCGCCAGACTCCTCCCCCGGGAGCCGCGCCGCCCGCCCTCGCCGCCTCGTCAGCCCCGGGGCCGCGAGACGCCCGGCTTGCCGCTCCCACCCCGCCCCTGCGGCGCGCTCTCGCGCTCTTGGCGGGCCCCTTTCGAGGCCCGGGGACGCGCGGACAGCGGACCGTGGGCCAGCCTTCGCCAGGTTTCTTTTCCCGCCGCGCGCGCGCGCCTAACAGCACAAACGTCAGTTTCGCAGTTTCCCGGGTTCTTGGGACCACCCCCCCAACCCCTCCCGCCCTTACCCTCGCTTCCCCCGCCCTTTTCCTTTGCTAGATCCCACCGGAAAGCCAAAACAATTGGGTCCGCGCAGGCGCGTGGAGGAAGCGGAAAGAGCAGGAAGGGCGGGGAAGGCGCGAGGTGACGGGGAAACGCTTTTGAAGGGGTTTCCCTGGGAAGGTCAGCGGAGAGTCCGCGGAGGGCGCGTGCGCGGCGGAGGGGTCGCCAGCCGAAGCGGGCGGGTGTGGGGCGCCAGGGGTGCGGATGAGGGGAGGCTTCAGGCCTAACCTGGTGAAAAGAGAGTCCGGAGAAACTCAATGCTGGGAAATGCGGACAGCCAAACACCAAGTTTTATGCCGTAGACGATTTTTTCCCCCTCTCGAGATACAGAAATTTGCAGGCTGAGTCCGGGAGTGGCAACAAGGTGGACTAGACAACACCAGACCAGGGAAGAAAGGGAGACGCTGGGTGAGTGGGCCTCGTCTCCTCGGCCCCTTCTCTCCAAAACACGCTCACGTTCGGTTTTCCAGTACTCATCGAGAGAGACTTCATGTCCTGGTCTCAAGGCCGGGGGAAAACTCAGAACGGCACCTGAAAGAGCTTGCAGGTCTGGGGAGTGAACCGTTGGCTTATGGAGGGGAAGCTCTTCAGCTAGTTTGTGCTGCAGTGCCTCGACTTCCAGTAACTTCCAAAGGAGAGCCTTCAGCTTCACAAAGCGAGGCCTTTGTAACAGCCGTAGGCTGTGGCCCACTCTGGTGTGGTTAACTTGGTACGGCTTGCTAGTAAGCAGAAAACCACAGATCTACACTCTAGTTTGATAGAAGTTATTCATAGATCACAAAACTCAGAAATGCCCACATAGACTTCACCCACCTTCATAACTTCCATTCTTGGCACAAGCCCAATCTGGAGAATGTACGTGACCAATTAAAACTAAATGCACAGATATAACTAAAGAGCTTCTTTAGGTCAGATTAAATCAAGTGAATACGCACCAAGATATGTATGTCTGGAATTACGGCAGAATCTAGAAACTAATTCAAAGCATCTTTATTGACTGTCCAGTATGCTCTCACTCTGCTTAGTCTGATTAAATGTCTGTTTTTGATACTTAAGATTCAAATCATTTAACAGATGGTTGCGTTCCTACTCTGTGCAGGCTGGATTCTGGAGATCCAAAATCTAACCAAGAAGGAAGAAACAAAAAAAGAGTTTGTGTTTCCTCCTCTAGAAGACAGAATCATTTAAAACTTTTTTAAGACGAGTATCTTTTTATTTATTTTGGCCTCACCACGCTGGCATGTGGGATCCTAGTTCCCGACCAGGGATGGAATCCCCCCACCCCAACCCCGCATTGGAAGCAATGAGTCTTCACCACTGGACCAGAAGGGAAGTCGCAAGGAAGGAATATATTGATAAGATTTTAGAAAAATAATTCTGAAGCATGGTGCATATTGGACTGAATCTGGGGTTACTAGTTAGGAGGCTGTAAAAATAATCCAGACAGGAGGTGGAGAGAGTCTGAACAATGTGAGGATAGTGAAACAGAGCTGAACTTAAAACTAGCTAGATATAATATGTAAGACTCAGGCACTAAGAGGATGAGGGGAAATAAGAAGTGAAGGATGACTGAGTTTTCTGGTTAGGGTGACTAGTAATATCAGTAACTATAGGAAAAGTAGCTAATTGTGAGGATAAAAGAGTACTAAAAGGTATCATTTTAATGGCTGTACAGTTAGGAATGCATATGGCTGTGAATAAAAAAATTCTACTGCAGTGGCTTAAAGAAGGGTCTGTTTAGTCACATAAACCTGCAGGTAGTTGGTTATCCTTGATTCAACAGCTTTAGAAAAACAGAGCCCAAATGTCTCTGAGTCTTTTAACATTTCTCTCATAATTGTAAGATGGCTGCAACAGTTTTAGCCTTTACATAGTTAGTTGTCAGAGGCAGGAAGATAGGGAAAGGAATGGCTTCAGCCATCTTTTTCTTTTTTCCCCAAGAAAGTAAAAGCTTTCCCAGGATAATACTCCATACCCCAACTCAGCAGACTTTCACATACATCTCACTTTCTAGAACAGTAATTCAGCCAACTATAGCTGTGAAGACTTAACTTTTTCCAAGGTCTAGCAAAAGCCTATTTGGGTCAGACAAGTAGCAATCTGTTACTTAGTTAACACTTACAGCATTACTTTGTAACATTTAAAACACTGTGGGATGGCAGGCTGGATTGAAGTTTCTAAAGTTTCCAAACTAATCTTTTCGGTGTTTTATCTTAACTGGAAAAAGAACAGGTTGAACATTTATTCTCAAATATTTGTACTTGTTTGCTGCTCCTTCCCTCCTCAAAGTTGTAGTCCCCTTAAAAATCCTTAGAGAAATCTATAACCATTAGGAAGAAGAGGCTGCTGATGTCAGAGGAGGCTGACTCCTTGCAGCTACTGTGGGAGAACAGCTGTAAAGTCTTTGTCACTATAAACCTCAACACCACCTTGCCTTCTTTACAATTTCACTTCTTAGCTAAGAAGCAGAACAATCACTGCTAGTTTGAGTGCCCATTTTAGGGAGATCATAAATCAGTATTTTCTAGCTTTTATACTAATTATTTTTTTTGCAATGTAAAGCAGCTCCCATGGGATCTATATCTAAAACTAGGCACATGACATTGTTTCAAGCATACCTTTTGAGTTCATAAGGCATTTTATTTCAATTAAGTGCCAAATGCCATGAAACAGAATTCTTAAGACTACATTTTAAACATTGTCATGACTCTAGAAAAGAGCAGAAATGATTACCTGGGAAAATAAAGATGTAACACATTTTCTAAAGTTGAATTTTTGCTTAACCATTTCTGATGTTATAATCATTTAAGATATTAAGATAATCTAAAATATTTGTAATGTTAATTTTAACCTATTTAAAAACCTTGGATTTGGGAGAGGAAGTTACCAGGCCATCTGTGAGAGGGACAGTGCACAATCCACAGTTGGTTGAATCTGCAGATGCAGCACTGCAGATAGAGAGGGCCCACTATAATGTTATATGGACTTAAGAGTCAGTGCCCCTAAACTCCATGTTGTTCAGGGTCAGCCGTATACCCTTTCTATCTTGCTTCCCTAAAATAAGTACTTCATGGATACTGGCTGAAGAACTTATGTAAACAGGCCTTTAGCAATGTAGTGGTATGGTATGGAGCAAGGCATGTATTCTGTATTCCTACAATTATCTCTGTCTTTTAGTGAGCTTATATTGCTGATTGTGACCTTCACACGTTTTGGGTCAGAAAGATTCCCTGGAGTAGGAAATGGCAACACACTCCAGTATTCTTGCCTGGAGAATCCCATGGACAGAGGAGCCTGGCAGGCTACAGTCCATAGAAAGAGTTGGACACGACTGAGCGACTAACACTTAAACACTTATGCACCATGAGAAAACTGCAGAGCTCCAGGAGGTAAAACTCATGGAAATGTGGGGGCCCCATCAATGACTTGGTCTCCCTGGAGACTTGTCACCACTGAGCTTCCAGCAATTTGTCAATGAAAGTTCAGGTTTCCCCACTCAGTGCTAGTTCCCATAGAGGTTGTTTCTTTTGGGCTTCACCAGTAAATTGTGATTCTCTCTATTTGCCTGTCCTAAAATCAGTCATTTCTTCAATTTCTGATTCCTCCAAGTGGAGAATGGCATTTAGAAACCAAAATTTGAGGGCTAGGTGTCCTTGTTCCCAAAGATATTGCTTTAGGCCCTCTTAGCAAGCAGAACCAGAAAACAGATGTAAGCATATGCATACACATGTATGCATGTATGTACATACATGTAGACCAAAAATTAAGGAGCCTGCCAGACTATAGTCCATGGGATTGCAAAAAAAGTCAAACATGATTTAGTGACTAAACAACAACAGAAAATTTAAACAAAAATTTTGAATTAAAAGGATATTTATAAATAAAGAACATCTAATAATTAGTCGATAAAACTTTTTTCAAATTTACTCAACCATCTACAAAATTTGAATACTTATAAGGCTATATAAACAAATCCAATCTAATGCCAAATTATTGGCAACTTTGAACAAAATGCACTATAATCAGAAATCAATAATAAAATGTTAGCCAAAATAATCTGATGTTTGTAAATTGAAAAACTTTGTTCTTAATAATTCAAAGGATCATGAAAAGAAGCATATTACAATTAGAAAAAGGAGCAAAGAATGGAAATTAGAAAATACTTAGAAATAAATTACTATGAGAATTCTTCATAACAACTTGTAAAATGCAATCGAAGAGGTATTTAGAAGGAAATGTATAACTTTAAACATGTATATAAGAAATAAAAATTTAATTAATTCGCTAAATGCCCAACTCATAAGCTAGAAAAGTAATCGAGAGGAAATCCAAAGACCTTTAAAAATACAAACAAAAGAATAGTAAGTACTACATTGGAAATAAAGGAGAGGAACAACAACAACACAGTTTGTTCTTTGATAAGACTAATGAAATGGATATAGTTTCGAGCACATTGATCAGGAAAAAATATAGAGGACAAAGAACATGAAGTATCAAAATAACACATTTATAGATATCACAACCACTTTTAAAAAATCAAAAATCATGAAAAGTTTTATAGCTACAAATTGGGAAACTCAGACAAAAAGGACAAATTCCTAGAAAAATTCCAAGTCGTTAAAATCAAGAAATTAAAAAACCAGACTTATAAACATTAAATAAAACGCATCAGTAGCCAAGTCTACTTACAAAATAAAATATACAATGTACTCTTACAGGGAAGTTCTACTAGACTTTCAAGGAATAAATAGATAATCCTTGTCTTATGCAAAGTGCTCTAGAGAACAGAAAAAGATGGCAAGTTATCTAGCTTATGTTACAGTATGAGGCTAGGATATCTTGAAACCAAGAAAAGACAACATGAGAATTAAAAATAGTAATTAGCCTCCAACTAATAAAAATTTTTAAAAAAGAATTAAAAATTATAAAACAATTCCACTTATAGTCTCAGTTTCCAAAATTCTAAATAAAATACCAGCAAGTGGAATCCTACAATGCATATTAAAATATATCAAAACCAAGGTGGGGAAATTCCCTGACAGTCCAGTGATGAGGACTCCCTGCTTCCATTACTGCGGGTCTGGGTTAAATCCCTGGTCAGGGAACTAAGATCTCATAAGCTGTGCAGCACAGCCAAAAATAAAATGGAAAAAAAAAAAAAAAAAGACAAAGTTGGGTACACCCTAGGGATACAAGGATTGTTTAACAAGAGAAAAATTCATTAAAGACTCTGCTTTATTAGCAAGATGAAGAGGGAAAAATATGATTATTTCAAAGATGCAGGAAACCATTTGTTAAAGTTCAACATTCATTCAATATTTTAAAACTTCTCAAACAATTGGAATAAGAGATTCTACTCATTTGCTAAAGGATGTCTCAGAAATAACCTACAATAATCCTTTATAGTGTATCATTAGAAATTAAATACAGGAATTCCCTGGTGGCACAGATAATAAGAATCCACCTGCCAATGCAGGGAATAGGGGTTCGATCTCCAGCCTGGGAAGATTCCACATGCCTCGGAGCATGACTCCAGAGCTTGTGTGCCGCAACTTCTAAAGCCTGTGTGCCTACAGCCTATGCTCAGCAACAAGAGCAGTCACTAATGAGAAGCCCTCGCACCACACACACAAAAAAAGCTTAATTAAAAAGAAGTTAAGTACAAGACAATGCTGTTATCTTTTAACTGAATATTGTGCTGAAGGTTTTAGCGATTAACAAGATAAATAAGATATTCATTGAAAAGGAAGAAACAAAATTCATTATTTGTAATAGCTCATTTGAGTGTTCACATAGAACATCTAGTCAAATCCACAAAAAGCTAAAGAGAGTTCAGTAAAGTTGCTGGAATATAAAATCAGTATGTAAATATCAATAGTATTCCTATATCCCACCAACACAGTTAAAAAATGTAATTTAAATCATTTTTCAATAGCAAGAAAAGCTGTAACTCTAAAAGATATTTATACAGGAAATTATAAATTAGAACCTTGTATTTAAGATTTATTCATGGAGATAGATGTGATTCTAGTTATTTAATTTCTGTGTAGTATAATTTATCTATACTACAATTTATTTATCCATTCTTTTGTTTTATGGACAATTAAGTGGCTTTCTTTTTTTATATATTATAAGTAATGCTACAATAACAAGCATTTTTAATAAATAATTGCTTGTGTGTATATGCAAGGTTTTTCCTAAGGATATTTTAAGAGGCAGAATTGCTGCTTCATGACTTCATGACACATTTTCAGCTTTTTCAGATACTGTCAACTTGCCTTCCAGAGTGATTTTTACCAATCTATACTCATGAGTAACTGTCACTCCACTTCCTCCTTAACCCTTGGTGTTTTCAGACTCACTTTTCCCAATATGATAGTTATGAATAGCATCTCATTGCAAATACGACAAGAATGAAGGCTCCTTAGCAATTATAATTCTGTTTTCCTTCCCTGTTTCCTTAGGGCTAGAATTGTGCTGGTACCATTATAGGGACTCAAATTTTATGAATGGAATGAATGAATGAAGGCTCACTAGTGAGGCTCTTTAGGTTTGGAAAGCAAGACCATCATTACATTTGTGTTTAAAATTTCTATCTGAAATCAGCATGTCAATTGAGAGGAAAGTAGAAATCACTTTGCTTTAATAAGAGATGAAGACTCAAAATGAGAGTGACACTGACCACACAAACACTAGAAAAGGCACTGGATCTGGAAACCCAAAGAAAGACCGCATCCTATGCCCCTTCCAGCTAGTAGAACTGCAACTTAACGCATGTGGACAGATTACTTAAGCTCCCTGAATCTCAGGTGTCCTCATCTTAAAATAGAGACGATAATAATAACACCCATTTGGAATCTTGAGCAGAGAACACACAGTTCACTAGCTGGACATTACTGCAAAAATAGCAACTACCATCTAACCTCAGACATCCCACCTAACAGAAAATGCCTCAGTTGGCACAAAAACATCCTTACATCAATAGTCTAGTTGGCATCTATGGACCAGGTAGTACCACTCTATGTTTCATTCTTGACATCTTCCAGCATTGCCTCTAATTCAAAGTTCCCAGTTAGCTGGCATTTCTGGGAACTTTCATTTCAAGTTCTAGGAACTTCTCCCTACTGACCTACCTACCAACTCTCTCAACTATGCAACCTGGAAGCCCTGTTTAACTAAGCACAAGGCACCATATCCCCCACCTATTTGAAGCTTGTTCTCTCCTAAAGACACTCCTGTTCTGAGCTGCCCTCATGAGAAGGTTCTTCATGCACTCCATGCACTCCAGGGCTGAGACATGAACACTAGCAGGTGGCAGATCCAAGCTTTCTGGGTACTTATGATTATAAAATCCAGGGACTCCGTTTAAGAAAAGCATCAAGTTATGAATATAAGCATCTTGGTGATGTTTCCATCTCTCACCTTGCTGGTCACTGCCACATTCATTTAGGACAGAAGAACCTCTAAATGACTACAATATGAGAGAAGCTAAAGGAAGCAGGACACAGCAGGGCCCTCCCAGGCTCAAAAGCCTTTCTGTGTCAGCCATTTATTGTTTGCAGAAAAAGGTTTTCATCTCCTAGATCTTCCCTGAGTTTCAAAGAGCACACTCAGTTACTAAGGAAGTGAGGGAAGGCAGTAACACAGGAAAAGCAAGACCAACATAAGCTTTTCCATGATTGTTAAACTAATCCCTTGATTTATGACCCCAAACATCTGAGATAATGTCCTTTTTGGCTTCAACCAGCTGGCTCCAACAGACTTAAAATTGATGACACCTGGAGGGTCAATTAAGAATTGAGGCTCCCCCAAAACCACTACAATATTGTAAAGTAATTAACCTCCAACTAATAAAAATAAATGAAAATAAAGATATTTTTAAAGATTAAAAAAAAAAAGAATTGAGGCTCCTAAACCATCATGAGGGCTCTAAATACAGAATAAAATGCTTCAACAACTGCTTTTGCTCTGTCCTAGAAAGAAGTTAAGGGATCACTAGACCATCAATTGGAGAAGGAAATGGCAACCCACTCCAGTGTTCTTGCCTGGAGAATCCCAGGGATGGCAGAGCCTGGTGGGCTGCCATCTATGGGGTCGCAACTGAATAGACACGACTTAGTGACTCAACAGCAGCAGCAGACCATCACTTACTAGTTTGCTTTGCAGGAACACACAGATCAATCACAGTCACCAATGAAACATCCAGTCACAGGAAGCCAGAAGACTGCAGTTGAGGTCTTATCAGAAAATCACAAAGAACCCGTACCTCTGTTGCCTTTAAAAACCTTGCACCCCAGTCCACCAGCCCCCAGGATGGATCTGAGATGAATCTATCAATCTATTAATCCATCTTTTGGGTTGGTGTGTCTTCAGCAAGTAAATCTTTCTTTGCTCCAAACTCCAGTGTTTCAGTTTGTTTGGCCTCACTGTGCCTCAGGCACACAAACTTGGGTTCAAAGGGGGTGACTCACAAAACTCCAGATTCCCAGACCTTTTCCTTTTTCAGAGGCAATGACCTTCATGCTCACCGGACTGCAGCAAACCAATGGCCACCCTGTGGGCCTTGTTATAACTTAACAGCTACTCCCACTCTGAAATCCTAAACCTCAGATGTCCATTCTCACACCACAAACGCCCTCCTCTAGCTCTTTCATTCTTATGTGTAAGACTTCCATTACTTTTTCTTAGCTTGATCAGCTCCTCTCTGCCATTACTTTCTCTCCCTGACTACATGCTAAGTCACTAAGTATGGTGAGGTAAGGCACCTAGGGAGCACAGTTTATGGAGGCACTCACACCCAGGGTCACACAAGTGCAGGGTATGCGTATGTGTTATGATGTATTACTTTAACGTCTCACCATTATACTGAACTTTCTTGAGCCCTTGATTTCTCTTCCTATAAAACCACAATCCTTGATCCACCCAACCACCTGTCTCTCCCACGTGACTGAAAATGATGAGGCAAGTGACATACCACTGCAGATGAGGGCCAATACAAATTTCTGAATCCCATCCCCAGGTCAGCCCCTAGTTCTACCAGCAGCTCTTTTCTGTCTATAAATTACTGCTCCTTCCATTCCATGGGGCAATATGGCAGGCATTGTTAGTACTATTCCTACCCCTCTTGACTGAAAATATAATAATAACAAGGTAGTGGAATTAAATTCCTGCTTTCAGGATTTCATTTCTCTCCAACCTCAAAGACTTTCTCCTGTCCAAGGCCCAAGCACTGAAACCAGGCTGGACTACTCTCCTATTCTCAGAACATCATCTTAACATCCCTCTCTCTCCACTGTCAGTAACATCTCTCTGTCTGTCCATGCCCGAGATAAATACCTCAATTCTACTCTTTCAAAAAAAAAAAAAAATCTGAAAACTCCGCAAATCCTCCTTAGAACCCCATGACTCCCCTCCATTACTGTCCTATAGCTTATCTTCCACTCACACACAGAGTACTCTACTCACGAGCTTCCCCTTCTCACTGCCCACCCAACACCCCATAGACGACGCCCACACCTCCCTGTATCACCACTGCCTCCGACCATTAGCATCCTCATCACCAAAGCCCCTTCCCCGGAGATGCTGCTCAAGCACGCTTGCTCACCCCACCTGTAGAAATCTTCCTCCTCCCAGGTCTGTCCTTCGTCCAGGTTGGCCTCCTTCGTCTCTTCTCAGTAGGCTCCTCTTCCTTAAGTGTCAGTGGCTTTGTGCTCAAGGAAGGAAGGAGGCCAGGAGCTCAGAGAAGTGGCTGTGACCCGTCCTAACTCAACACACTCTGAGGAGGGGACAGTCGGGGGTGCAGAAGGGCTCTGTCCTCTAGGAGAGGCAAGGTCAGGGCCCCCAGGCTCACAGGGATGTGCAGAAGGGAGGAGAGGTTCACCCGGGAGTGGGTGGAGAGGACCACTTTCCTCCATCAAGTCTCAGCACCGGCTTCCTCCAGCGCCTTCTGTCTGGGCAGTCTGGCCTGGGAGCTCCGACAGGGCGCAAGCGCAGGGGGCGGGGCCTGCGGGGAAGGCTGCACGTGCAGATCCGGACACGCGAATAAAGGCTGGGGCCGTGACCACCGGCAGTGAGGTCTCACTAGCCCGGGTTGTGTGCTCCACGGCTTCCAATTGCCTAGAGGCTTAGCAGTCGCAGATGTCAAGCTAGAGCAGGTTGGTGTCGCTAATGGGAACACGTGTTCATACAGGGTACGGGGGCGCAGGGTTTGGAGGTTTTAGAGACAGATTGGCCTTCTCCTACAGGGAGGAAGGTGTTAGGAGACGCGGAGCCGAGGCCAGGACTCCGGGACTGGGGAGGCGTTCAGACTGTGGCGGAAGCTGAGGGGCGTGCTGGAGAGGCTGCGGACAAGGGCATTGCAGCTGGGCCTAAAGCCCCCTTTTCCACTGCAGGCGCCGGGCGCGGCCCCTGGCTTTAGCACCCCACGCTGAGTGCCCCCACGCCTCCAAAGCCTCATCTTCCCAAGATGGGGCTGCCTGGGGAGCCGGACTCGCTCAGCACGACGTGAGCCCGGGCTCTGGGCACTGCTCCCCTGGTCGTAATGCATGCAGGGCAACGCATCCAGGCCAGCGGGAAGACATGGTAAGGGACCTGCCACCCAGGCTTCCAGTCCTGACGGGGGACGAAGATGACTCTCTTACTTCACAACACTTTACAGGGTGGGGTGCGGCTGTCCCTTTCTAACTACGAGCACGCTGTTTTTTTTTTCAGCGAAAATAATCTCGTCAGGAAACAACGAAAATATTGAGGGCAGTAACTCCAGATCTTTCTTCTTTGTGCCGCCCATGGCCCAGCAGCCTCGCCTGGGTCCCTGGTACCAGAATCCTGCCTGTAATCCCCTCTCCATTTTGGGGGCAGGTGAGAAATCTGAATCCCCAAGGAGGTTCAATGGGATTACAGGCCCTGCCTGTAAACCAAAGCCTGAAGCTTTTCTAACACTTTTGCCCATGACTTCCCTTCACCCTGTGTTCACACTAGGAGATTGTGGCAGCCCATGGGGCAGTGTTTGTGGTTCAGGTTAATAGGAAACGTTCTAATTCTCACTATATGCCAGTTACACTGCTAAATGCTGAAAGCAGCTTCTCTCATTTGACCTCAACAACCCATGAGCTCCGTATTGTTACTATCCTTGTTTCCCAAACTAGGGAGCCAAGGCTCCTAGTCTGTGTCGGGCCCAGGCTCACAGCATAATCCAATCAAAGTCTTCTCATGTTGTGAGACTAGTCTGGCTGAAAGGGTACCCTAGAGTTTCTAGTCCCCTGTAATATTTTTGACAAGGCCTAAAGGTTCTAAAAGCTGTTATGGTGATGTCAGAAAAGTAGTTTGGAGGAAGAAGGACAAACAAGACTTGAAAATGTCTGCAAGCCAGACATCTAGGATTTCATTCAGTGCACGGGGAAAAGGGCTGTGGGCAGGCAGGAGGATCCATGGGGTGATTCTCCCAAGGATCTTGCTGTAGATAAAGCATGTATATAGTGTAACTTTTGCAAGTAGAAAACCAGGTGTGATGAGGAGAGCTTTTGAATTCATCAGTCACTGTTCCCAGGTGAATAGCAGTCACAATCTGAGCAAGAGAACCTTGAGCCAGCTTGTGGCCTGTGACCTGCAGTTCCTCACTGTGTCTCTACCTGGCAGATGTTGGACTAGCACCTCCACCAAGAGCCACTTCCTTCAAGAAAGCTTATTATATATAAACTGTTGGGTCTGTTTCTCTGGAGATTCCCTAATTGGTACAGATGTTGAAATGCTATTTTGAAATGCTGCAGAGACAAGAATTGTGAGGGGAAAAGTGTTGAGTACAGAGGGTAGGGGATTCTAACAGAAAACAATTCATAGTGTATCTTAAATATTCTTTGAATTAACAGGTTGAGATGCCTCTGTGGTTTTCCCACACCATTCCCCCTCAGGTTTAAATTATTTATCCTTTAGAGTTGTGGTTTAGGAGAATTAAAGTGGTGAGTTCTGGGAGTAGGAATAAAATTTGTAATTTTTTTTATTCCAACATAATTCAGACTAGTGAAAAAAGAAATGTATAAAATTCCAAGAGTGAAGCCATCTAGTCAACTTCTGGCTAGCTAGATGGAGACTCCAAAGACATAATCCATTTTTTAGTCTATTTCCCTCTCATTCTAGGTTTTGGCTTTCTCTGTGTTGGCCTCACTGTCAACCACTATTTCAGAGTGGCAAAGATGCTCACAACATTTCCAGGCCTGTAATGATTCTGTGGCTAGTCATCCAGGAGAAGAGCATACTCTTCCAATAGTTTCAACAAGAGTTCCAGATCTGACCCTCCACGGACTGGCTTTGAAGCTATCTGTCTCTATAGTTACATGAACTACCTTTTGTAGCTTCTGACCTCTTAAAAGGGCTTCCCAGGTGGCTCAGTGGTAAAGAATCCTCCTGCCAAGTAGGAGACACGGGTTTGATCCCTGGGTCTGGAAGATACCCTGGAGGAGCAAATGGCAACCCGCTGTAGTATTCTTGCCTGGGAAATCCCATGGACAGAGGAGCCTGGCAGCCCGTAGTCCATAGGGTCACAAAAGAGTTGGACATGACTTAGCAGGTAAACAAGAACAACAAACCTCTTAAGACAGTGTTGAGGGGATTGGCTGTTGGCGGCGTTGCAGGTAAGCTCGTGTGCGGCGGCGGAGTTGGCATCGGCTGCAGCGGGAGACTTTGGCGCGATGTCTCACACCATCTTTCTGGTACAGCCTACCAAGAGGCCAGAAGGCAGAACTTACGCTGACTATGAATCTGTGAATGAGTGTATGGAAGGTGTTTGTAAAATGTATGAAGAACATCTGAAGAGAATGAATCCCAACAGCCCCTCTATCACATATGATATCAGTCAGTTGTTTGATTTTATTGATGACCTGGCAGACCTCAGCTGCCTTGTTTACCGAGCTGATACCCAGACATACCAGCCTTATAACAAAGATTGGATTAAAGAGAAGATCTACATGCTCCTTCGTCAACAGGCCCAACAGGCTGGGAAATAGTTGAGTTTGGAAGCATTAGGGGAACGGGGGTGTGCTTGGAACACAGATGTGTGCAGTGTGCTGTAGTGGAAGTTTTGTATTATAGTTATCCTGTTTCCATTTTGGTATACCCTACCCAGAATTGAATGTATTAGATAAAATGTGATGATCTTGTCCAATCTGAAAACCCCTTTGCCCCCCTCCCCCCCTTTTTTTACTTAAACATTTTTATGATGATTTAGATGGAAGTTGGTTTTTGTCAGTTAACGTTGGTTCCAGTCCCTCAAACTGTTCATACCTGCTTTATAACATCCACTGTACTAATCCTCCTTCAAATTGGGGTGGGGAGTGGAGGCGCAGTTTAGTTACATCCTCAAGATAAAGTCTTGGTGAAAAACAAATAAATGTTCTTTAGTTAAAAAAAAAAAAAAAAGACAGTGTTGAAATCCAAACTGAGACTTCCTTTTCCTTCAGTAAATGAAAATACCCATATGCATATGCTTATACAAAATATTAGGTCAGGTGTGAGAGGCACACGGCATTCCTCGACGGTGAAACTGAGTTAATGAGATCAGCTGCACAACACTGATTTGAATGTAACTACCACTTCTTTTATATATAGTTAGAAGTTTCATCTTGGCTTCACTTGTCAGTTGTACAAATCTGTCTGGCAATGTCAGATGCCTTTCCCCAAAATGTATGAGAGAAACGTGTTTGGTGTTATTGACACCACTGCAGTGGTTATCCCCATGAATAGTGCTGAATACATAGGCTTAGGAAGGATTTTAAATCCAAAGAACTTTTGTTCCCTTTTGCTCTGTAAGGTCTGGTGTTATTCTTCTTGTAACCATGACAAGCTTGAGTTACACCTGGTATGCGCTTGGTCTCTTTTTTTAAAAGGCTACAAAGTTGGGAGTGTTGTTCTTAATATGCTGACCAACTGATGACCTGGGAATCAACCAGGTGGAATAGATGCCTACTCTAGAGCTGTTCTATTGTGAAGAAGGGTTCTGGAGGCCCCACTGATATAGTCATTCCTCCTTCATTGGTTGACTTCTGCAGATGTCCAGGGAGGAACTAGGGGCTGTTAACCAACTGGCATAGAGTAAACTCAGTATTTTAACAATTGGTATGGATGTACAGGTATGCACTGGCTGAATGTTGTGACTGGCTTCAGGAGACAAAATGACTATCCCCCTCTCTTTCTAGGTTTCAGAAATGGAAGTCTGTATTTTCCATATCTATGGTACTCAGTGAGTATCCTGCCTTCCTTGTTGCTCAGTCCTCATTGCTCACTATCCTTAATTGAAAACCCATAGTCCCTATGTCTTATAATGTGGCACAGTTCCAACAATATGCTGGCTATGGGAAAGAAATGAAAATGAAACACACACACAATGAACCTCAACAGGCTGAAAACATGAATGAAAAACAAGGTGTGCATTCAGAAGGCAACACCCATGATGTAGGAAGGGTGACCAGTATCCCTAATGTTGACATTGAAACTGACAACATTCATCAAGAAACATATGGGGCTTTGATTTTTGTTGCCCAGAAGAGGGAGCTAAATGGCAAGAGCCCTTCTAATTACACTGTATAGAAACGCACTTCAAGGAAGCTGTATCTCGAAGAGCCAAGGAGGCTAGAACAGGGCAAAGGATCCTCTATAATAAAATTCTGGAAATCACTGAAACAAACTGGGTTTGTATGATGTGGCTTATGGTAAAACTATGCCAGAGAACATACTGCAGCACAATGGCATTTCACAGAGTTCCTGTAAAAGTAGAGGTGTGCTTTATAACCTCATGAGGGTGAAGACCACATTGCATATAAAGATGAACACAGAGATGTCCAGTCGGAGCAGTAGCTTGATTTTGTAAGACATGATGAGATGTTAGTCAGGATTTATCATAGAGATGAACTTGGGTCAGGAAAATAAGAGGTATGCAACTCTTTCCCCAAACCCACTACCTCCAAATGACAGAGATGAGATCCAGAATACCCGGAATTCACAATTGTACTAGTCTGCTAGAGATGGGAACAAGCTTCATCAGGAAGCTTCATGCTCCACTCTGTGCCAGCATGGAAGCAGTTAAAGACCTGAGCCTACACTCAGAATCATCTCAGAAGCCCTTTACTGCAGGGGAAAGTATGCCAGAGAACAGTAGCGGGAGCCACGGCTCCCCTGAGGCTGCGGGTGAAGAGGTAGAGAGCAACAGCTGCCCTGAGATGGCTGTCCCATCCCCTCCCTGCTTGGCTCAGGTCAGCAAAGTAGATGAGGGCATCCAGTGCGACTTGACTTGGTGGACTGAGGTACAGTCTGGGAATTCCCCTGGGTCTTCACCAGGAAGTGGTAGGAAGGGAGCAGAGCAGATGTCAGTGGGGAGCAGGAACCAGGATGGAGTCTATGAGGTGGAGAACAATGGCTGCGGGGGGCGCGTTCCCTCCCCTACCTGGTTGGCCCAGGTCCACACAGTGGACAAGGGCTTCCAGTGTGACATGAGTTGCTCTGAAGCCCAGGTAGAGAAATCCCCCCAGCAGATCCCCTCCAGGTATGAAGAGACAGCATCAGACAGCAAAACCAAGGGATCTTGGAAACAGCCAATAAGAAATTAAGTGCAGATAAAGAGGAAATGATCATGAAAAATGAAACTGGGGAGGTGTAAAATGATAACTTGAAAAGGTGTGCAAAGATTAAAAAGACTGTGAAAGGCAGGAAGCTGAAAGAGCTGAGCAGCTTCTCAAACATTATGACAGCTTATTTGCTGAAGAAAAGAGCTGCTTTGACCATTGTGCTTCCTGAGGATTCAGAAGACTCTGAGTTGGAAGAGGAGGGTGACATGGATGAGGTTGAATGCCTCCTTGAAGAAGTGAGTCCACAGGGTCCTCTGACATCTTCCAAAGGAAGGTCTTATCATGAGGCTGGAAGGATAATCAGGGTGCCACCTGAGAGCTCTGTCCCTCCACAAGTTACGGTGTGGCCCACCAGAAATTAGTGCAAGTTATTACAAGTTCGTGGTGAATATGAGTGTGTCCCTGCGGTTTACTAGTGGAAACGACAGAATAGCTGTGAAAGCACTGGTGTCAGGCTCTGAAGCAAACCCACCATGACCAAGTCGGAGGGACTGCAGTCCAGGAAAGCCTCTCACAAATCACTGGAGTGTAAGTGACTAACGGATTCATACACTAATTGGTTGTCTGTGCTGGTTCCGTACCAGGTGTATCAGTAGCATTTCTTCATTTTGAAAGTGTGTTGTCACTTAAACTGTACTGTCCACATTCAAAGGATTTGCAAAAAGAATCTGTTAGAATTTCTGCCTTCTAGGAAATTGCAGTGTAATGTGAAATGAAGTGCTGCAGGAAAAGATGATAGAGAGCTGGGTGGTGGTGGGCTGAGATAGTCAGGAGGACATCAGTCTAGCTGGATGACTGAGAATGGGCAGTCCACATGCAGGCGAGACTTTTCACCCAAATTTAGGATCAGTTTGGAAATAAATGGACTTCCCTGGTGGCTCAGATGGTAAAGCGTCTGCCTACAATGCAGGAGACCTGGATTCAGCTCCTGGATCGTGAAGATCTCCTGGAGAAGGAAATGGCAACCCACTCCAGCATTCTTGCCTGGAAAATCCCATGGATAGAGGAGCCTGGTAGGCTACAGTCCATGGGATCTCAAAGAGTCCGACATGACTGAGCAACTTCACTTTTGGAAATAAAAGGATAAAGTTTGGAGTGGGAATGGAGACAGCAGCATGAGCTCAGATGGACAGCCAGGGCAGGATTCTGTTTGAGATCTTCCTGCCAGAGGGAAGAATTGTGAGGAATTGGGAAAGAGGCTGAGAATGGGATAAAGTAGGAGTGTTTCTCTTCCCTTATAGACTTTTATCCTGTAGGCAATAAGTGGCTAATCCAGACTGAGTAGAGAAATGAAATGTAGGTGCTGTAGGAATTTCAACCAGCAGTATTTTATAGAAGAAAATAGAATGGAGAGTGACTGTATGGGTGAAAATCAGTTTTATTCAACAAAAAGTGTTGCAATTCAACAGAACAAAGTGATGAGGATCCTGACTTGCATGAGTATAAGATAGACACATGAGAGGCCTATTACAATTATATCTTTAAAAGGTTGGAGTTTGCACTTGAGTACATAGAAAAAAATGATAACTTCCATGGAAAAGAATTAACTTGGGAAGAGAAGTTGCTTTGCTTCGCTGTGTGGGTTGTGGTTGGGAGGAGTGTAAAATGATGAGATAGAGGGACTGAACTAGCAGACCATCCACACCTGGACCATTCTAGGACTGGCGGGGTACAGGTGACAGTAGTGGGGAGGGAGGGATGACCCTAAGGAGAGCTTTGGGAGATGATTATATCTGGGGGTGCAAAGAATGAAGCAAAGCAGGTAAATGAAGAATGGGACACATAAGGGCTCCAGGGAAGTTTGGCCCCAGTCTTAGTCCCCAAACCTTTGGACTTGACATGTTTAAGCCTACTACATCCATTTAGAAGTTGGAGTATTGTAACCTCTTAACTCTTGGCTGTAATCATAAATTCAATTCATGCTCAGTATTTGGAAGGGATTTTTAAAAACAGGGTGACTTTACGTGAGCACTTTTTGGCTTTGGTGTGTTCAGTCCCTGCTTATAAAAGATGGCAAGAGAGACTGCTCTCAGCCACTGTGCTTAGAGACTGCTCATGCACAAGAAATGGAAGCATTTTGTAAGCTCCATAACAAATGAGACCATTCCAGATGTGTGAGCTCTAGACTGCAATGTCTAAATTGTAAAATGAATTAACTAAAACACTAGCCACCTTACCTTTAGTCATCTTCTACATTCCCCATGTGGTTTCCCATCAGAGTGCAAGTGAATCTTTTTCTATTTGGGGAAATCACATCAGTTATAAATTTACCCTGCCCCTTCACAATACTGTAGTTTTCAGCATTTTCTCCTTTGGCCATGTCTGAAAGAAAGTCTGGGGAATTTCCTGGCGGTCCGGTGGCTAGGACTCTTTGCTTTCACAACCGAGTTGCTGGGGTTTGAATCCTTATCCTGATTAGGAAACTAAGATCTCACAAGCTACATGGTATGGCCAAAAAACAAAACAAAAACAAAACCTGATTGAGTTGTTCTGTGTAGAAGACAATGAGAACACAGTTTACTCCAAGTTACACAGCCAACATTTTAATTTCCAGGCTGAAAACTCTCTTCTATAAATTGTCTTATTTTTGGCTAATGATATTTTTTTGCTGCCACAAACTACAGAATTGTATGGAATAGTGTCTTGAAGATTGGTCATTTTCTTGAAAGATGTGTTTTTTCCTTTTGTTTTTTAAGCATCTTGGATTATTTAATGTATAAACCCCTTCTTCTCTCAGGTAACTGTGGGAGATAAAAAACCAAGGTCCCTTACAAATTAACAGAGATCGGAGGCAGATATTATAAAGTGTAGGAAATATCCAGCAGCTCTAGAGGTTGCTATCTATCCTGTGTTCAATTTTTCTTATGATTTGCTCTTTGGACTTTGGGGTTTACTACTTGGTGTCTGTTCTGCCCTCCAAAGCTAACACTGCTTATGGGCAACGACAAACTGCAGGGTTCCACCCAGGTAACAGACACACCTTGTAAGGAAGGCCTTACCTTTCAAGATTAGAGACAAAGCCTTTCAGTACTGTGGAATGTTGTTTTTAATGCCGGTTTTCACACTTAACTCCTAATGCTGTTGATGGTATTGTGGGTTACATGGAATTGTGGGTTACATGTTGATGGTATTATGAGTTACATGAATGTATATTGTGAGTTACAGGGAATATTGTAAGTGATCCTGGCAGATCTTACATTCAGTACTGGAAGCTTAGCAGCTCCCTTAGGGGTGGTAGCATGCCAGGGTTCCCTTCACACAGGTAACCCTTCCTCACAGTCGACCCCTGGTCCTGGAGTGGTGGCTTGATCGTCCCTTAAAGGCCATTTCTCCCCTGCAGTGGTCACAAAGGGAAGAATGATAACTAAGCTCAAACTGTCAAGACCTTTAGCTTTATCCTAAAAATGGAAACTATAGATATTGGTAATGATTCTCTGTATAACATCTTGAGTCTGTGATACAACTGGTTTAAGGAAATGTATTCCATTGTTACTTCATAGGAAACAAATTGCTGAGTTCCAGCTTCAAGGAAGAGCTAAATCATATGTGTTCTTTCTTGATTGAACTACTAAAGCATTATATCAGAAAAACAAGTTAAGAAAATGTGCTATTGTAAAGCCTTTGGAATTATAAGTTGTAAAAGAGCAAATAAATTGAACTGCAAGTGTGTAATTTTTTTTTCAAGGTTAAGACATTTTATTATATTAGAGTAGAGGCTAACTGGTTTTAATTAAAAAGAAAAAACAAAAAAAATACCACCTTAAACTAGAGTAATAGAAAAAGGGAGTTTATTTTTCTCTCATGTAAAAGTTCCAAAATAGGTAATTGAGTAGGTTGGGAAGAAGGCTCTTCTCCATCAGGTAAGCCATGCTGGGACCAGGGAGGAAGGTCAATCTTGCCATCCTAAACAGATGACTATGTCACTGATTCTAAGATGCTCTAAAAGGAAGGAATAAAAATTGAGTAAAAGATCACACAGAAACAGCTCGTATCACTCCAGTCCTATTTCATTGGTCCAAACTCATTCACGAGGCCAGACGGAAATAGAAAACCAGAAACACTAGTCTTTAGCTAAGGATCTGAAAAGTGAAAGTGAAAGTGAAGTTGCTCAGTTGTGTCTGACTCTTGCGATCCCATGGATTTGTAGCCCACGGAATTTTCCAGGCAAGAGTACTGGAGTGGGTTGCCACTTCCTTCTCCAAAGTGTGTGATTTTTAAGCATTTTCTTCTCCTCTCAAAAAGGTGACATTACTCATGACATCACCAGTTGTTATGAATAGTTTTGTAATCTCCACAAATCTCTAGATAAGGAGAAAAGGAGGGTGGAGTGGAGGGCATAAAAGATTAAGCATTCCCTACAAAGAGGAACTATCGTGAAGACAGAAGGCATATGACTAATTTATTTATAAATGGAGGCCAGGCACATAGGAGGTCCACGGATGGATATTTCCAGGGGTGGCCTGTGGAATTATGTGCTTTACTTTCAACCAGAGTAAGCGCTTAGGGATAAAGGAAGCTGTAGGCAAACAAAAGAGCTTTATACTCAAAATCTAGGATTTAAGTGGTCAATTCGTGGAACCAATCTCTTAATAAATGGTGCAGGTTAGGTTTTCGACTACATGCTAAAAAGATTTTTAAGTGATCAGAGTTTCTTCCAAGGTTATTCGAAAGAACAGAGCAGATGTGAGAGGATGGGTGTGCCTCCAAGAATGGGTTTATTCAGTGTTGCTTCCAAGTTACCCTGTGATGAAAATGTCCTAGAGGAAAATATCCTTTAACTCCCTATGTGTGTATGCTAAGTTGCTTCAATTATGTCTGACTCTTCAGTCATGTATGACTCTTTGCGGCTCCAGGGACTGTAGACTGCTAGGCTCCTGTGTCCACGGGATTCTCTAGGCAAGAATACTGGAGTGGGTTGCCGTGCTTTTCTCTGGGGATCTTCCTGACCCAGGGATAGAACCCATGTCTCCCGTGGCTCCTGCACTGCAGGTGGATTCTTTATCCTTGAGCTGCCAGGGAGGCCACTTTATTCCCTATATTAGCCAATTATCCCTCAAAATGGATTAATCCCTCAAAGTGATTAAGCACTACATTTTTTTCATGTGAGAAGCAAACAATGATAGTGTTTTCAGGGCTGGTCTTATAAGGCCTATAACTTTGTCTAACTCCTTAAAGATTTTGTTTAGATACTCCCCACCCAAGGCTGGATTATGTGATACTCCTGTGTGTTCTGGCATCACCTGTATCTTCACTTTGATAGCCCATTTAATGACATGACAGATGAGACCTGTAACATTCTTAACTTCATCAAAGGACACAATATATTCCTTAGAGTTGTGAATTAGTGTAGCCAATGCAGTATCCCCAAGGGAAAGTATAGGGCCTGGAACATCATACATATGCAGGTATTTGTGAATGAATGGCTTAGTGTTAATTTTATGAGATTAAGTCAGGCCTTGTGGGTTGGACCCTAGAAAGTGAGGAAGACAGTGATACCAGTATATGGAAAGGGAAGCACAAAGACAGAGGAAAGTACTAACGAACATTTTCCTGCTTTGTAATTCTTTCCAAAGTCTTGCCTTTATCCTAGAGGAGAGCTGAAAAGTCAAGGATGAATTTGGAAAATGGGGGTCTAAAATGAAGGATAACTCCTGACCACACCCAACTTTCATCTACCCAAGTGGCCATCGTGCCTCTGTGGCAGGTTGAGGTCCTTAGGACCAGACTCTGGGATGGAGATTTGGGTGCATGAAATTTAATGGGATGTGCTGTGGGGAGTAACATCTCTGAGGGGACAAAGAAAGCATGATTAAGTAGAGAGAGGAGTTTGGGTATGTTGCAGGCACAACAAAGGCCTTGGCCAATCCCATTGACAGCTCATGAGCTGTAATGACCCAGAATTGTCCCAGGTAGGGCAAGAGGCTACATCTTACATTGCTGCATAAAGCAGTCACTGTGATGCAGGATGCTGCTGGAAATGAGGCATGGCCTTGGATAAGGATAGCTGTCTTCAAGAAAGAACAGTCCCTGGAAAGGGGAAGTCATTTGCAACTGTTAAATAAAGTCAGCTGTTGACTAGCAGGTGGGAGAAGGTGAAATATAACACAAACAAGATGGTCTCTGCCCTCAAGAATCTTCCAGACATGTGGGCAAGCATTAATTATCACAAATGTGGTAGCTCAAAACAATATCCATCAACTTCTGGTCTCTGGTCTGATGTTTAAAGAGGTTAGAAGTCTTCACTCTTTCCTAACAAGTAAAACTAATGATCACATTTTCTTAAATCTTTTAGAGAATCATGGTCACAGGGTAAACCACTGACCCAAAAATCAGAGAGATGGGCTGATAAAGACTCAAAACTGACTGAAGCAGAAGCTTTTGTGGGAACCAAGGTAGGATACTTTGCTATCTGCCACCAAAAAAAAAAAAAAAAAAACAACCCACCTCTGGTTTTAGAATTCTCATGAGTTGGTTCTGATCACCCAAACAGTCACCCTTTGAAAAAACCAAACTGTCCAGAAATTAATCATGGGAGTAAAATCCCTTCAAGTAATGGTTCTACAGGTTTGGGCAGGAAACCTGGGGGCCGTTTACAATTTTGTCAACCACAGCCATGGTGACAGGCTAAGATACCTGTAAAGAGAGGTCTGGTGGCTTCTTTTGACTTCCTTAATAGGATTAGTGAGTGGGGTGGGGGGAGGTGGGGGGTTTGAGGGAGAGATTTTAGGATGAAGAAATTTGATTGGTCAGCTTTATGGGCTCAGCAGTCTGGCAATTCTAATTCCCAGAGGAGGAGGAATTTGGTTTGAGGTTCTTTTGGGTAATCTGGGCAGAAAAACCAGAGGTCAAGGGAGATAACAGGCTTAACTGATGGCCACAGAATGTAGGCCAGCAATAGAAGACAGAGAAACCTGGAGTGAGGGAGAAGGCACAGGAATTAACTTGCAGGGGCTGCAGTGAGTGGAGAGATTCCAGTTAAAGCAGAAAGTGGAGAAAGGCTTTAGTAAGAGGTTAAACATTTAGATCAGCAGTTCTTCAAATCTGGTCCCCAGACTAACAGCATCAGCATTGTTTGGGAACTTGTTAGAAATGCAGATTCCGCAGTCCATTCTAGAATTAGTAAATTGGAAATTCTAAAAGTAGGAGGAGGGCAGGAAAATCTGTTTCAACAAGCATTCCAGGTGACTTTGATGCCCCATAAGCTTGAGAATCATTGATAGTCTTCCATATTGTAATAGAATATGTTTATCATGAGTGGGACTCCAGCAGGAGAAAGGAAATTCCTGAAAGGAAAATTTTCTGCTGCATGCTGAGCTAGAAATGCCAAGAATTAGTGTAAGACATTGCTTGACTTAACTGGCCTTAGGGTTTTCAGAAAGAACAAGTTCTAAGCCATTCCAGCAATTATGTTATTGATACACACTTTTCAAGACCAAGACTAAGAGCAGTTGGAAAAAAGTTATGACCAACCTAGACAGCATATTAAAAAGCAGAGACATTACTTTGCCAAAAAAGATCTAAGTCAAAGCTATGGTTTTTCCAGTGGTCATGTAGGATGTGAGTTGGACTATAAAGAAAGCTGAGCACAGAAGAATTGATGTTTTTATTTTTATTTTTTTTTTTGAATTGATGTTTTTAAACTGTGGTTGGAGAAGACTCTTGAGAATCCCTTGGACTGCAAGGAGATCCAACCAGTCCATCCTAAAGGAAATCAATCCTGAATATTCATTGGAAGGACTGATGCTGAAGCTGAAACTCCAATACTTTGGCCACTTTATGCTATGAACTGACTCATCGGAAAAGACCCTGATGCTGGGAAAGATAGAAGGTGGGAGAAGGGGGCGACAGAGGATGAGATGGTTGGATGGCATCACCGACTCAATGGACATGAGTTTGAGAAACTCCAGGAGTTGGTGATGGACAGGGAGGCCTGGTGTGCTACAGTCCATGGGGTCACAAAGAGCCGGACATGACTGAGCGACTGAACTGAACTGAGGAGCAGTTTACTGAGGGGAGTTGGGAAGGAGTCAGCCTGGCCTACATTGGTTATTCTTGAAGGAGGGGGAAATCCAACCCCTAGGGGAAAAGGCAGGAAGTGGGAACAGTGAGTTCCTGGGACCCTGAGTGATGAAAGCAGTAAGAGACTCTGGTGGAGAAGGAAGGATACTTGCTGAGAGCAAGATCTGGCTCCACTTCAGCTCAGTAAGAACAGACGCCCTCTCCTGGCTGCAGGCAGCGTCTGGCCCTCCTGCCTCAGCTGCAGCAGTCAAAGCCACTACCAGCAGTCCTTAGCCAACAGGAGGAGGATATATTTGGGATGTGGGAGCTGACCCAGTACACTGATTCCTATATCCTTATAATTTTTTTTTTTTTGTGGTGGAATTTTATTTTATTTTATTTTTTCTTTTTTTTCTTTTTTTTTTCCATTTATTTTTATTAGTTGAAGGCTAATTACTTTACATCATTACAGTAGTTTTTGTCATACATTGAAATGAATTGGCCATGGATTTACATGTATTCCCCATCCCGGTCCCCCCTCCCACCTCCCCTTATAATTTTTATGAATCAATTATTCTGGGAAGAATAATCATGGTACAATGGCAATAAATGCTAAAGACATGATTGTTCATTGTTATTATGGGCTATCCCAACAAGACAGTAGGAGGGGTGAATTCACATTTAGAATCAAACCCCATTCCCGCCAGAGATGCTCAGAGGGCTCAAACAAACTTTGTGTGCACCAGGACCCAGGAACCCCACAGAGACTGAGACAAAATTGTGTTTGAGCGTCTCCTGTAGAGGTATGGGTCGGGAGTGCTCTGCCACAGGGACGGAGGCTGTGCGTGGGGTATGGCTTAAGCCCTCTTGGAGGAGCTTGCCATTAAACCCACCACAGAACTGCCAGAACTTACACAGGGCTGGAAAGTAGACTCTTGGAGGGCACAACAGAACCTTGTGCACCAGGACCCAGGAGAAAGGAACAGTGATCCCACAGGAGTCTGTGCCAGACTTGCCTGTGGGTGTCCGGGAGTCTCCGGTGAAGGCGTGGGTGGGTGGTGGCCTGCTGCAGGGTTGGGGCACAGACTGTAGCAGTACATGCATGGGATCTTTTGATGGAGGTCACCATTATCTTCCTTACCTCCACCATAGTTTGCTGCTGCTGCTAAGTCGCTTCAGTCATGTCCGACTCTGTGGGACCCCATAGACTGCAGCCCACCAGGCTCCTCCGTCCCTGGGATTCTCCAGGCAAGAACACTGGAGTGGGTTGCCATTTCCTTCTCCAATGCTTGAAAATGAAAAGTGAAAGTGAAGCTGCTCAGTCATGTTTGACTCTTAGCGACCCCATGGACTGAAGCCTACCAGGCTCCTCCATCCATGGGATTTTCCAGGCAAGAGTACTGGAGTGGGTTGCCATTGCCTTCTCCACCATAGTTTGGCCCCAGGTAAATAGCAGGGAGGGAACACAGCTCCACCCATCAATAGAAAATTGGATTACAGATTTACTGAACATGGCCCCACCCTTCAGAATAAGACCCAGTATCCCCCTCAGGCAGTCTATCTCATCAGGAAGCTTTCATAAGCCTCTTATCCTTCTCCATCAGAGGGCAGACAGACTGAAAACCACAATCACAGAAAACTAACCAATCTAATCACATGGACCACAGCCTTGTCTAACTCAATGAAACTATGAGCCATGCCCTGTATAGCCACCCAAGACAGACAGGTCATGGTGCAGAAGTTCTGACAAAATGTGCTCCACTGGAGAAGGGAATGGCAAACCACTTCAGTATTCTGCCTTGAGAACCCCATGAACAGTATAAAAAGGCAAAAAGATAGGACACTGAAAAGTAAACTCCCCAGGTCGGTAGGTGCTCAGTATGTTACTGGAGATCAGTGGAGAAATAACTCCAGAAAGAATGAAAAGATGGAGCCAAAGCAAAAACAACACCCACTTGTGGATGTGACTGGTGATGGAAGCAAGGTCTGATGCTGTAAAGAGCAATATTGCCTAGGAACCTGGAATGTTAGGTCCATGAATCAAGGCAAATTGGAAATGATCAAACAGGAGATGGCAAGAGTGAATGTCGACATTTTAGGAATCAGTGAACTAAAATGGACTGGAATGGGTGAATTTAACTCAGATGACCATTATGTACTATGGGCAAGAATCCCTTAGAAGAAATGGAATAGTCATCATAGTCAACAAGAGAGTCTGAAATGCAGTTGGATGCAGTCTCAAAAATGACAGAATGATATCTGTTTCCAAGGCAAACCATTCAATATCATGATAATCCAAGTCTATGGCCCAACCAGTCATCCTGAAGAAGCTGAAGTTGAACGGTTCTATGAAGACCTACGAGACCTTCTAGAATTAGCACCCAAAAAAGATGCCCTTTTCATTATAGGGGACTGGAATGCAAAAGTAGGAAGTCAAGAAACACCTGGAATAACAGGTAAATTTGGCCTTGGAGTACGGAATGAAGCAGGGCAAAGGCTAATAGAGTTTTGCAAAGAGAAGGCACTGGTCATAGCAAACACCCTCTTCCAACAACACAAGAGAAGACTCTACACATGGACATCACCAGATGGTCAACACCGAAATCAGATTGATTCTATTCTTTGCAGCCAAAGATGGAGAAGCTCTATACGGTCAGCAAAAACAAGACCGGGAGCTGACTGACTCAGATCATGAACTCCTTATTGCCAAATTCAGACTTAAACTGAAGAAAGTTGGGAAAACCACAAGACCATTCAGGTATTACTTAAATCATATCCCTTAAATTATACAGTGGAAGTGAGAAATAGATTTAAGGGACTAGATCTGATAGAGTACCTGATGAACTATGGATGGAGGTTCATGACATTGTACAGGAGACAGGAAGCAAGACCATCCCCAAGAAAAAGAAATGCAAAAAAAGCAAAATGGCTCTCTGAGGAGGCCTTACAAATAGCTGTGAAAACAAGAGAAGCAAAAAGCAAAGGAGAACAGGAAATATATGCCCATTTGAATGCAGAGTTCCAAAGAATAGCAAGGAGAGATAAGAAAACCTTCCTCAGTGGTCAGTGCAAATAAATAGAGGAAAACAGTACAATGGGAAAGACTACAGATCTCTTTAAGAAAATCAGAGATACCAAGGGAACATTTCATGCAAAGATGGGCTCAATAAAGGACAGAAATGGTATGGACCTAACAGAAGCAGAAGATATTAAGAAGTGGCAAGAATACACAGAAGAACTGTGCAAAAAAGATCTTCACGACCCAGATAATCACAATGGTGTGATCACTCACACTCACCTAGAGCCAGAAATCCTGGAATCTGAAGTCAAATGGGCCTTAGGAAGCATCACGATGAACAAAGCTAGTGGAGGTGATGGAATTCCAGTTGAGCTATTTCAGATCCAGAAAGATGAAGCTGTGAAAGTGCTGCACTCAATATATCAGCAAATTTAGAAAACTCAGCAGTGGTCACAGGACTGGAAAAGGTCAGTTTTCATTCCAATCCCAAAGAAAGGCAATGCCAAAGAATGCTCAAACCACCACACAATTGCAGTCACCTCACACGCTAGTAAAGTAATGCTCAAAATTATCCAAGCCAGGCTTCAACAATATGTGAACCACAAACTTCCAGATATTCAAGCTGGTTTTAGAAAAGGCAGAGGAATCAGAGATCAAATTGCCAACATCCTCTGGATCATCGAAGAAGCCAGAGAGTTCCAGAAAAACATCTATTTCTGTCTTATTGACTGGAAAATTCTGAAGAAGATGGGAATACCAGACCACCTGACCTGCCTCTTGAGAAACCTGTATGCAGGTTAGGAAGCAACAATTAGAGCTAGACATGGAACAACAGACTGGTTCCAAATAGGAAAAGGAGTATGTCAAGGCTTGTATATTGTCACTGTGATTATTTAACTTATATGCAGAGTACATCATGAGAAATGCTGGGCTTGATGAAGCACAAGCTGGAGTCAAGATTCCTGGGAAAAATATCAATAAGCTCAAATATGCAGATGACACCACCCTTATGGCAGAAAGTGAAGAAGAACTAAAGAGGCTCTTGATGAAAGTGAAAGAGGAGAGTGAAAAAGTTGGCTTAAAGCTCAACATTCAGAAAACTAAGATCATGGTATATGGTCCCATCACTTCATGGCAAATAGATGGAAAAACAGTGGAAACAGTGGCAGACTTTATTTTTTGGGCTTTTGGCCACCTGATTCGAGGAGCTGACTCAGTGGAAAAGACCCTGAAGCTGGGAAAGATGGAGGGCAGGAGGATAAGGGGACGACATAGTATGAGATGGTTGGATGGCATCACCGACTCAGTGGACATGGGTTTGGGTGGACTCCAGGAGTTGGTGATGGATAGGGAGGCCTGGCATGCTGTGCTTGATGGGGTTGCAAAGAGTTGGACACAACTGAGTGAACTGAACTGAAAATCACTGTGGATGGTGACTGCAGCCATGAAATAAAAAGATGCTTACTCGTTAGGAAGAAAAGTTATGACCAACCTAGACAGCATATTAAAAAGCAGAGGCATTACTTTGCCAACAAAGGTCCATTTCGTCAAGGCTATGGTTTTTCCAGTAGTCATGTATAGATGTGAGAGTTGGACTATAAAGAAAGCTGAGTGCCGAAGAATTGATGCTTTTGAACTGTGTTGGAGAAGACTCGAGAGTCCCTTGGACTGCAAGGAGATCCAACCAGTCCATCCTAAAGGAAATCAATCCTGAATATTTATTGGAAGGACTGATGTTGAAGCTGAAACTCCAATACTTTGGCCACCTGATGTGAAGATCTGACTCACTTGAAAAGACCCTGATACTGGGAAAGATTGAAGGCAAGAGGAAGAGGGGATAACAGAGAATGAGATGGTTGGATGGCATCACCAACTCAATGAACATGAGTTTGAGTAAACTGCAGGAGCTGGTGATGGACAGGGAGGCCTGGCGTGCTGCAGTCCATGCGGTTGCAAAGAGTCGGACATGACTGAGTGAACTGAACTGAACTGATCCCTTCCCCTGAAAACTCAACCAAACATGAAAGAGGTTTATGGGCTTCCCTTGTGGCTCAGCTGGTAAAGAATCTGCCTGCAGTGCGGGACACCTGGTTTCGATCCCTGGGTTGGGAATATCCCCTGAAGAAGGGAAAGGCTACCCACTCCAGTATTCTGCCCTGGAGAATTTTATGGACTGTAGAGTCCGTGGGGTTGCAAAGAATCGGACACATTTGAGTGACTTTCACTTTTTTTCTTTCTTTCATGAACTCGACACTTCTGTGGGCAGCAGAGACCAACATGTTTTACACTGTTGAGTTAAAAAGTAAAAAATCGAAACAATGCAGACAAATGAGTATGGTATGCTAGCATTTGTATTAAAAAAGGGAAAAAACATTTGCTTGTGATATGTAAGATAGTTCTGGATGAAATTGACGAAAAACTGGTAAAATTGATAGCCATTGGGAAAGGGAACTGAATAACTGGGGAAGAAGAGAGGAGCGGTTTTCATGATTAAAACCATGTATACGTTTTATAATTTTTTTTTTTCTGATTACACCTCGCAGCTTGCAGGATCTTAGTCCCCCAGTCAGTGATTGAACCCAGGCCCCGGTGGGGAAAGCACAGAGTCCTCACCACGGACTGCCAGGGCATTCCCCTTATATACCTTTTAAATTTGGAGGCCTTGAGTATATTATTATGATTTAAAAATAGATGCGTATTTTTAAAATAAATAGCTTTTATTATCCTCAGCAGCAGAGGGAAGTCAAGCCTGAGCTCTGTGGGCACAAGTAGCTCCCCCTGGAGGTGGAACCTGCGGCCGCACCTGGAGAAGCTCCCCAGAGCCTCCCTTCATCTGGCCGCCCTGCCCGAGGCGTTTCTAAGGAGTTGGGACCCACGGGGATCAGCAGGGAGGAGCACAAGGGGAAAAGCTGTCCAGCCTGAAGTCAGGCGTGTCCAGAGCTAGCACCTGGCCACACACAACTCACATCCTCCCTGGAAGGCAGGTGAGAACCTGCACCTGGGACACCACACGTCTTCCCTTTGGGCGTCTCTCTCTCCTGTTCCGCTCCGACTCCACCTTCCTCCACGGGTCCTCTCATCTTTGGCCACAGTGTTTGGTTTTAGAGAAGAGAATGTTGAACAAGCCAGACTCTCGTCATTCTGAGTTGGAACTCTCATTTGACTTGGAAGACTTATGCTTTCGTTTTTTCTTCTTTTTCTTTTCTTTCTTCATTTTCCTATGCTTTTCTTTCTTCTTTTTCTTGTGTTTCTATTTTGAGGAGCTGGAGCTGCTCCCATCGTCATCTGATGTTGAGTCCCTCAGTAATTGTTTTGATTTTTGTATCCTAAACACATAAGATTGACCAAATAACCATATTCAGTGAGTTCAGTTCAGTTGCTCAGTTGTGTCCGACTCTTTGCGACCCCATGAACCGCAGCACACCAGGCTTTCCTGTCTATCACCAACTCCCGGAGTTTACTCAGACTTATGTCCATTGAGTCGGTGATGCCATCCAACCATCTCATCCTCTGTCATCCCCTTCTCCTCCTGCCCCCAATCCCTCCCAGCATCAGGGTCTTTTCCAATGAGTCAACTCTTTGCATGAGGTGGCCAAAGCATTGGAGTTTCAGCTTCAGCATCAGTCCTTCCAATGAACACCCAGGACTGATCTCCTTTAGGATGGACTGGTTGGATCTCCTTGCAGTCCAAGGGACTCTCAAGAATCTTCTCCAACACCACATATTCAACTCAACCTAAAGTTTTTTAGATAAAAATATAACAGTAGTGAGGATGAAAACTGTCACAAATAGTCACCTTATTAAAGATAGTACTGATGTTTATTTTCACATATTTCCCCATTCTTGTCTACATCCATGCCTATTTTACATGACTGTAACCAGTGTACAAGCCATTTTGTATTCTCAGGTGAAGACTAGGTAATCTCCCTCCTCAACAATTACAATTCAGTATCACCAATTTAAAAAAAAACCCTCTTGTTTTTTCACCCTATCTTTATTCATGTCTAATTTTTAACAATAGCTCAGATCCTTAAAGATATTGGAGAAGATAAAGAAAACATAAAGAAAGAGACTCAATCACATAGTAGAACTAGATATCACAATGTTGGCTGCCAACATCAACTATCTATGACACAAGTGGGCTTGGCCAACCTTTAAGTTAACAGCTTTAAATTAACCCAAGTAGAATAGGCTGCCTCCTCATTCCCCACATACTGGTCTTTTCAGGGATTACTCCTATTCTCCAAACATTTCACAATTAAAATACCATCTTTATTAAACCATTTCTCCAATACTGGAATGGCTATTTCTAACTTTGTATGATTTCAGACTTTAAGAATATATTGTTATCACCAGAACAGTCTCACCTTATATCCTTTTTGTGTCTTTTATTCTCTCGTATGATGTCATACATGGGATCTTCATGTGCCTTAAGGGTGAAAGAGTGTTGGATGAAAAAAGGCTTAAAGTTGGGTTAGGCCTGCTAGGTTGTTAGTTAATTAAACATTAAATCCCTAGGTTACTAAAAGCCAGTTATTATTTTTCAGCTTGGTTGTTCAAATGTTCTAATCATTCCTAAGGGGCACCAGCACACCAACTCACTGAAGCTGTGAAAAGAATTTTCCAAATAGGAAGATATAGGAGGGTTAACCTGGTGGTCCAGTGGTTAGGACTCTGCACTTTTCACTGTGGAGGCCGTAGGTTCAACCCCTGATCAAGGAACAGGATCCTGCAAGCCACACAATGCAGCCAAAAGAAAAAAATACAGGATATAATTTAAGTACCCTTTATAAAGAAATAAACAATAGCAGAATCATGAAATATTATTCAAGGAAGAAATATTGAAGTAATTCTCTTTGTTCTATGTGGCTACATGACCATGAAATATTAATAGTACTAAGAAAAACAAGTGAATTATAAAATCACATACAAGGGGACTTCCCTGGTGGTTGAGTGGCTAAGACTCCACTCTCCCAATGCAGGGGGCCTGGGTTCAATCCCTGGTCAGGGAACTAGATCCCACATGCTGTAACTGGTGCAGCTAAATAATAAATACAAAAAAATAAAATCATATATAAGAATGAAATGTTTATAGGTATACAAAAACATATAAGTCCCCCAAAGTCTGGAAATATACTGGAGGTATAGATAATTTTAAATGATTTGAATTACTTAAGAATACATGTATGGGAAATGTTATGGTATGTGAATTATCTTGTTTTAAAAAAGAATAAACATTTATAATAGAAATTTTAGATACTATCAGAAAATTAAATTTTAAAAACATTGATTACTTCACTACCCAGAGATAACAGTAAACATGTGGTGTCTCTTTTTCTTGGTTTTTTCCTTGTTCTGGGGGGTTTCTTTTTTGTCATCCTATGCAGTCTGTGGGATCTTAGTTCCCCAGCCAAGGATTGAACCTGTTCCCACGTCAGTGAAAGCACCAAGTCCTAACCACGACCTCCAGGGAACTCCCCGGTCTCTCTTTTTCAATCATTATTAATAATTTATGAAAAATAATAATCATACTATATAAAACTTTATTACTTTTCATTTACATTTTCATGAACATTTCCCTGTGATATAACACATTCTTGTAAGCCACAATTCCTAATGGCTAAATAATCTGTTACAGTAATTTATGCTGATATTTATCATGATATGTTGGACTATTGTTTCCCATTTTTCTTCAGTTTTCATTTTTCTAAACATACAAATAATAATGAAAACTATCCTATACATATGTAAATAGTTGTGTATATACTATGTTCTCTTATACTCTTAAGGTAAATTCTTATAAGTGGGATTTCTGAATCAAAATGAGTATCCTTAAAGTTTCTCAGACTTATCGCCAAACTCTGTTCTATAGTATCTGTAAAAATTGTCACTCTACTAAAAGTGGAATGATTTATGTCAAAATAAGTTATATCAGATTATTAAAATGAAAACACAGCATCTTAAATGTCATAAAAACTGGAGAATGTTGATTCCAGTCTGATTTATGTTGACAACCTCAGTACAGCCAGACAGCTGCATATTTTACTTGATAGAAGCAGTTACTGAATCTACACCCCTGGGAAGTGACTGTTAAAATAATGTGAGGAAATGATATATTTATTTTACTGTCAAGTAAAGAGTATATACAATTTATATATACATTTCTAGCTTATAGTTTAAAGATATAATCTTTAGGTAAATCCTGGAAAACTAAAACCCTATTTTAGCTATGAAACATGCTTTTTTAAATATAATAAGTTTTAAAAAGTGATTGAATAAATAACAATGTCTGCTTCAGAAAAAGAATTACTATTCCCAAGGTATAAGCAAATAACACTTTAATAAGAAGTTAATTTTTTGTTAAAGAATGAATCTATCTCACAAACGTACAGGCATTATACCTCATTCTGCTGCATTTCACTTTATTGCACTTGGCAGATACTGCGTTTTTTTTAACAAATCGAAGGTTTGCGGCAACTCTGTGTCAAGCAAGTCTGTCAGCATCATATTTCCAACAGTATTTGCTTACTTCATGTCAGTGTCACATTTTGGTAATTCTTACAATATTTCAAACTTTTTCATTATTGTTACATTTGGTAGGGTGATCTGTAATCAGTGATCTTTGAAGTTAGTACTATAGCCTTCTGAAGGCACAGATGATGGTTAGCGATTTTTAGCAAGAAAGTATTTTAAATTATTATGTATTTTGTTTTTTAGACAGAATGCTGTTGCATACTTAACCAACTACAGTATAGTGTAAACATGACTTTTATATGTATTGAGAAATAAAAATGTGTCATTCACTATATTGTGATATTCACTTCTAGATATTGCTGGAACCAAACCTGCCTTATCTCCAAGGTGTGCCTGGACTTAACAGCAATGTGGTTAACACCAGACACTTTGGCTGAATGGCTCTGGGAATGTATTTTATGTGAATTTCCAGTTTACTGATTACAGCCTAATTCACTGATATTCACTGTCTCTGATATATGTAAATTGATATTGTGGGGCTCTGCCTACTACTCTGAACTGTTCTTTTGGTTGCCTTTGATAAAAAAAAAAAGGGCATTCTTTGTCCTCTGTTCAGTGACTATTACCGTTTACAGCACCAACCTGAAAGCAAAAAAAAAAAAAAGGAAATATTTCTGTAAGATAACACAGTTTCCTTTAAAGAAGACAAACAATCGGTAGATCATATCAAAGTTTTTCTTCATTAAACTCCAATTCTAAAAACAAATGCAATCAATGAATGAACCATGTAAGACCCTAAAAAACAAAAGGAAAGCTTGTGATTGGGTTATGTCCCAATAAACCCATTGTAAGTTGAAAATATCGTAGGTCGAAAATGCACTTTAATGCACCTAACCTACTGAATAGCATAGCTTAGCCTAGCCTAAATGCACTCATAACACCTATTGATACATTAGCCTACAATTGGGCAAAAGCATCTAACACAAGGGCTTCCCCAGTGGCTGAGCAGTAAAGAATCTGCCTGCAGTGCAGGAGCTACAGAGATACGGGTTCGGTCCCTGGGTCAGGAGGATCCCCTGAAGAAGGACATGACAACCCACTCCAGTGTTCTTGCCTGGAGAATCCCACAGACAGAGGAGACTGGTGGGCTACAGTCCATGGGGTTGCAAAGAGTCGGACACGACTGAAGCGACTTAGCAGTGGCAATCTAACACAAAGCCTATTTTATTGAATAAAAAGCCTATTTTATAAGAAAATGTTGAATTTCTCATGAAATTTATAAATGGATGTATTAATTCATTTACATATAATATATCCAAAAAAGCCAAATTGATAAAGACAGTAGATTAATGACTACTGGGGCTGAAATGGGGATTAACTGGAAAGAGTCACGAGGGATCTTAATGGGAAGATAAAACTTTCTAAAACTTATTTATGGCAATAAATAAATATACTCAGTAGTTACTAAAAAAAATCACTAAAATGGGTGAACTTCATAATATCTATATTAAACTGCAATAAAGCATTTTTCAAAAGGCCACAAACCCAAATGTACAGAGAAAACCTGTATGAGTCAAATGCAAAAAAATGTATATCACAATGCAATAAACATTAAAATGAAGAACAGACACAAGAAAATTCAATTCTAAGGCACCAGAGGGGAGAACTGAGAATCAACTCAATTTTTCTTTGCAGAACCTCCAAAGAGCTCAGGAATTGAGCTCTGAGCACCAGATACTGTTGAATGTAAGGGTAAAGGAGGAGCTGAAATAACAAGGACTGATGAAAAGTCCAAGGGCAACTCTTACTGGCCCTGGTAGAAGTTATTGTCTGAAAAAGGTAAATCATAGGATTTCTGGCAAAAGGACATCAGATACACGTGAAGGCAAGGTGTGACAGTAATTACAGAAGATTACGGAAACATAAAAAAAGTAGATGGCAAGATTTCACAGCTTTTTTGCTCCAATTAGATTCCACAACACTAGCAGCTTGCCTTTACCCTCCATGGAGAAGCCGCCTTCTCTCGGAAAATACAACCCAGCCCTAGAAGAAAAACCTACAGGTACTGACCTCATAAGTTCCCAGTTGGACAGACTAGAAAGATCACCCTCCAGTGAAACTCAACAAGCTCTACTCACACACTTAAGAGCTTCCAATCAACTTTTTATCTCCCAGTAATGAGCAAGAATAGCTGTGATTGCCAGTCTTCAAGATGGACACCAAAGTCCCTAAAAAACATGCCCTCAGGTATTCCCTGCAATGCTGAATAAGTTAACTGTTGTAACCTAGGTACTGGGAAAGGATGGTGTGTGAATGGAGGCAAAGAAACATGAACTGCTATATTAATCATATGCATGAAGGATCTCTGTACAAACAAATGTCTTTAAAAGCAGCAGTACCCCTTCAAATGCCATCTTATGCTGGTGCAGTGGATAGTGTGCCCACAGCTCCTTTCAGGTCACCTGGAGAAAACCTTGGTACCACTGATGAGGAGGATTGGCTGAGGCAAGACCCAAGCGACCACCTCCCAATGCATCTCTTGTTCCCCATGGCATTTCTACGTGGAATATCCTTTCTGTTACAGGACTATTACTGAAGCATAGACTCTGCAAGCAGCTACAGTCCTGTGGAAAACCACCGCCCTTGCAGCCAGAAGCCCTGGAGTCAAGGCACTGCTCTGCCGCTTACCCCAGGCACTGACTAACACATAGAAGGCGGCTTCCTCATCTATTGCCTAGAGATCATGCCCTGACTTCAACAGTGCTGTGTGAGGATGAATTAAAAGAAGTGAACTCATTTGTAAACAGTGGTCTATAACTTGCATGAACTGAGTCTGTTACTTGAAACCTTTCCACGCTCACACTGCATGACTTTGACTTCTTTCCCCAGTGGCATCCAAAGTCCTTTGGTGGGTGTGTGGGCCAGAAACTCCCTGGCATGTTCATTGCCTGGGACATCTGGTATACAGTCTTCTGGCTTAGTCTCATCTTCCTGAAAAGGAAACAGTGTGTAAGCTCTATGGCAAAAAAAGCATCAGAGCCCTCTCCCACCTGTTTGAGAACACAGCACTGCCTGGCTTCCTCATGGGCTGGAGATCCCTATGTCATCATGGTATCCTCTGAAGAGCTAGAAAGACAAATTATAACTGAGAAAGAAAATATAAGTAACTATTCCAGAAGAGCTGCTTCTGCTGTCGCTTCAGTCGTGTCCAACTCTGTGCGACCCCATAGACGGCAGCCCACGCTCCTCTGTCCCTGAGATTCTCTAGGCAAGAACACTGGAGGGGGTTGCCATTTCCTTCTCCAATGCATGAAAGTGAAAAGTGAAAGTGAAGTCGCTCAGTCGTGCCCGACTCTTAGCAACTCCATGGACTGCAGCCTACCAGGCTCCTCCGTCCATGGGATTTTCCAGGCGAAAGTACTGGAGTGGGGTGCCATTGCCTTCTCTATCCAGAAGAGCTAGCCTACCACAAAAACAAAGTAGCTGTTCTTAGAGAGAAAAGTCACTAGTGTTTACACAGGAATGATCTGTGAGCTTCAAGTTCTAATTCTAGATCACAAAAATTAGATTCTAAGATCACAAAAAATTTTCTGCTAACTTAGAAGCTTTGTGGAATGAGGCAGAAGACAGAATTAAACAAGTAAGGTTTCCTGGAACAATAAAAACAACGTGTCAGAGTAAAAGATTATTAGACCTTGACAGCCGCTGTCATGGTTTATAATCTCATACATACTGTACTCGTGATGCAACTTCCATGACACTGAGAGTGTCGTGGGGATGGGGGCTGCGCAGGGGGGAGGGAGCGAAGCCAGAGGGAAGGACCTGTTGTAGCAGAATGAGGCGGGGTTGACCTGGCCCAGAGACTGCTCCTCCCACTCCACACCCACCAGCTTTGGATTCAAGATCCTCCCTGAAAGGCCTGTCCTGGCCTTCCAGCGGGCATGCGGATACTGTCTGCTGCTCAGCACCCTGACTGCCCCCTGACCTCTCAAGATGCAGGTCTCTGCTCGGTGCCTGGATAATAGGTGACACTCAGTGAAGAACTACTGCTCAAAAAGCAGATGACTGTGCAAATGTACTTTCCCTTCCACCAACACAGCTCTCAGACCCCAGGGTCCTGAGAACGCAAATCATGCCTATGCTCCCAACTCATTTCCACTTGTCATTGCTCTCCTGAAACTTCCAGAAAGGGCTTCTGGATGCCAAATCTAGAAAACTAGCACCAAATGCTCATGTTCATTTTTAAGTATTGACACACTACCTACTTGCTATTAAACACATGGTGTGGGTGTTAGGGTTTCACTGTGAATGCCCAAGGGACCAAAAACAAAAATGAGAAGGAAAACAAAGAAACAGGACAATGGAACTTGCCAGGTCTGTGCAGTGCTTCTGTAAGAAATATCTAACTGAGGACATCTGGACACTGTAGCTGGTTTAAAATTGTCTCTTGACTCCAGAAGCTTGGAAACACACATGGGAGCTTCACCATTGCTGCACCCAGATGGTGAAAGCCAGGATGACTAATTTTCCACATTTTCTATAATGAAGATGTGTTACTTTATGACCAGGGGGAAAATGTTTAAAATGTGAACTAGATATTCATATGGGACAATCTCCATAAGTTTAAATTTTAAAAAAAGGGGAGTGAAGAGCAAACCATTATATTTGGTGTTTTTTTTTTTTTTTTTTTGGCCACACTAGGCAGCTTGTGGGATCTTAGTTCTCCAACCAGGGATCAAACCCAGGGTCCCGGCAGTAAGATCCCTGAGTCGTAACTACTGGACTGCCAGGGAATTGCCTTGGTATTTGTATGGGCAAAAGGAGTCATCAAATGGCCATGACACACGCACCTTTGATACATATAGACTGTCTCTGGAAGGATATCTAAAAAACTGGCTTGTCTCTAAGGAGGGGAACTAAGGATCAAATAAATGGGAGAGACTTTATTATTCATTCTATTTGCCTTTGCATGCACATGTATTAACTTGCAAAATGCTTTCTGATGACAACAGAAAAGCAAAATCAGCGGTATCTTCATTACAGCTATGTTGGTGTAAGCCCAGGCTAATATATTTCTGAAAGAAAACTGAATGTAACAGGAACTAAGAAAAATGGATTCTCAAATACGCTTTATATAGATAAGAGGAAGCTCTGCCCCTGAACACTACATAGTAAACCACCAGGCACGAAGAGACTTAGCTTTTTATGTGTGGAACACTGCCTTTCCAAAGTAAATGCTTAAAATATTTTCTGACAGAAAGTGGGGAGATGATAACAGTTCATCGGCATCCATTCATTAGAAACATTAATGCTATGCCTTATGCATAGAGACAAAAAGGAGACTGCTGGTACCATCATAAATCAAATAATCCAGGAGATTAGATTGAGATTTGAGCCACAAGAGTTATACAAACAACAACATATGGCCAACAAACTGAAATCCAAATTACTGAAAAAATATGTAACTACTGATTCCAAAATGAAAAGGAGTGTGAAGGGACTAGACATTTTGAAATCTATTATTAGCAATGGCTTCCCTAAAAAGCCCATTTTACAACTGTTTTCATAAGTTTAAAGGAAGGTGGTTGATGGTTTTTCCTTGGGCTTAACAATTCACTAATTTAACATATTAAAAAAAGATAGTTCTCAATGTTTGAAGTAATATATAACTAGTACACATAACAGAGAATAATTTTAAAATGGTAGTATGTTTAAGTTTAGCTTCTACGCCATAACAATCAAGAAGTCTACATTTATCTTTGTAGTTAATTCTTTTTTATTTTTTGTACGGCACATAGGATCTTAGTTCCCCAACCAGGGATCAAACCCATGCCCCCTGCATTAGAGTCTAAAACCACTGGACTGCCAGGGAAGTCCCTGTAGTTAATTCTTAATATTTAAAAAAGTTCATGAAGGCCCATTATTCTGTCCCATCTAAGAAGCTTACCGTTAAATCAGATGATAATAATTTATTCTGTGTAATAAGACTAAATTAATGTAAGAAGGAATTTCTTCCCAACTGGGTCTGAGAGAAAAAAAATCTTTATTCAGCCAAGTATTTCAAATTACTCCTTGTGATTCTGAGTACTTGTGTGGGCTTTCTGTCAGACAGATCCTTCATGTAAGCATACTCCACCCCAAACAATTGTTCCTGCAACAGCTTGTCTTATCTGGGACTGGAAAACAGAGGCAAAATTGGCGCATACACTGAGAATATCCATTCTGCTATGCCTAGCAGCCCAGGAGCACTTAAGTGACAGAGTGGGAACATGGACTGGAGCCTAGGTGGGAGACTCAGAAGTCTTTGAGGGCCTGGCTGCTGCTGCTGCTGAGTCGCTTCAGTCGTGTCCAACTCTGTGCGACCTCATAGACGGCAGCCCAGCAGGCTCCTCTGTCCCTGGGATTCTCCAGGCAAGAACACTGGAGTGGGCTGCCATTTCCTGGCAGGTATGGGCAAAGAGAGAAGCAAGGTAAAGTATAAGAAAATGGCCAGTGGAGATTGAAGAGGGTACATCAGGGACGAAGGATTTCAATTCAATTTCTGAAAACACAAACAAACTGTGGGGCTTGCCATTTAATATGGCAGACTGAACAACATGCTTTATTTTTTGTTTTTTGTTATAACAACAATAAACAAATTTAAAAGGTAGAACGTTACAAAGAAATCTTGAGCAGAGACAACATCAGAGGAAGATTTCAACAAATCTGGGCATGTGGAAGGAAGAACGAACGGATTTCTGTGTAGGAAGTTGGTCTTCAGGAGATGGGGTTAGGGAATGTGGACATGGAGTGGCTGAAGCCACCAGTTTTTTCCTCTTTCCTTATATCCAGGAAACTGCCCACCCAACCTGTGAAGGCGACTGCAGATTAGTGCCCTCTGAGCATAGCTGAGGATGGGGGTGATAGTGAGCATGGGCTGAAAATCGATGCTGAATGAAAGTTTGTATGAACTCGAGACACTCAGCCTTCTCCTTTCCAACCCTCCAAGAATGCTTGCATCCAAGCATAGATCCCCAGACTGAAGGGTCTTCTCTAGAGAAGCTGAAGAGCCCTAAAAAAAAATCTCTACCCACAGCCTGATCTTCCTCTAGTGAGGCTATGCAGTCAGTGAACAAGCACCTTCTCTCTCTGTCTTATACATGGATGCTTGTCAAAGGGCATTACAGGGCCTCACTCTTAAATATGAGTAGAGACCCAGATATCCAGGCATTAGGGGGGAAAAACTCTAAACGGAAGACAGATCAAAAGAAAAGGCAAATACAAAGGCAATGGAGGGAGCAGAAATCAAAGAAAAATTAATGAGTATCATCGAAGAAGAAACAAGAAAGGATACTATGGAAAAATAATGCTCAGAATGAGAAAAAGTTCTTGAATTGAGAAATACAAGAACAGAATTTTAAAAATATGTGCAGTAGAAGAAACAGAAGATAAATCTACAAAATTAGATTAAAAGTCAATGGGATAAACAACTGGAGATAAAAGATAATTACAGGACCGACAGAAATCCAACAGAAAGAAGAAGAAAAGGAGAAAAAGAAATCAAAACACAGTATATTTATTTAATGTAGCCATGAAATGTCAAAAAATGAAAAAAAAAAACTGTTGTAAAAAAGACACACATCATCATAAGCTTCAGAATGGCAAAAATAAATGGAAGTAAAGCTGCCAAAGCTTTAAGAGTAGAGTTAAGGCTGAGCAGGTAACCTATAAAAGAAAGGAAATCACAGTGCCATCAGACTCCTTAGCAATTCTGGAAACTACATGCCACCTTCAAAACTGAGTGAAAATAATTTTTGACCTAGAATTCTATACCTCACCAAATTATTAAGTTTAAAGACAGAATAAAGGTATTTTCAGATATGCAAGGCATCAAAAAATTTACCTCCAATACACTCTCTCATGGGAAGTTACAGAATGTGCTTCAGCAAAATATGGGAGTAAAGACAGAAGGAGGAACAGATGCAATCCAGGAATGGGATATAAGACAGGATATTGGTGAAAGAAGTTCCAGGATAATGGTTGCACTCCAGGTCTAGAAAGTAATGAAGGATTACTGGAGGATAAAAGATGGAAGATCCAAGTGAAAAATAAAGTAATTGATTATCTAGATAGGAACACATGGGGCAAGTATTTTCAGATTTTGAAGCCTCAGGGGGAAAAACAGGACTTGTTAATAGTATATGAAGTCGCTCAGTCGTGTCCGACTCTTTGTGACCCCATGGACTGTAGCCTACCAGGCTCCTCATCTGTCCATGGGATTTTCCAGACAAGAGTACTGGAGTGGGTTGCCATTTCCTTCTCCAGGGGGATCTTCCCGACCCAGAGATCGAACCCGGGTCTCCTGCATTGTAGGCAGACACTTTGACCGTCTGAGCCACAAGGGAAGTCCCTGGTGTGAAAAGAAGAGAAGCAAAAAGCAAAGGAGAAAAGGAAAGATATGCCCATTTGAATGCAGAGTTCCAAAGAATAGCAAGGAGAGAGAAGAAAGCCTTCCTCAGTGATCAGTGCAAATAAATACAGGAAAACAACAGAATGGGAAAGACCAGAGATCTCTTCAAGAAAATTAGAGATACCAAGGGAACATTTCATGCAAAGATGGGTTCAATAAAGGACAGAAATGGTAGGGACCTAACAGAAGCAGAAGATATTAAGAAGAAGTGGCAAGAATACACAGAAGAACTGTGCAAAAAAGATCTTCATGACCCAGATAATCACGATGGTGGGATCACTCCCTAGAGCTAGACATCCTGGAATGTGAAGTCAAGTGGGCCTTAGGAAGCATCACTACAAACAAAGCTAGTGGAGGTGATGGAATTCCAGTTGAGCTATTTCAAATCCTGAAAGATGATGCTGTGAAAGTGCTGCACTCAATATGCCAGCAAATTTAGAAAACTCAGCAGTGGCCACAGGACTGGAAAAGGTCAGTTTTCATTCCAATCCCAAAGAAAGGCAATGCCAAAGAATGCTCAAACCGCCACACAATTGTACTCACCTCACACACTAGTAATGCTCAAAATTGTCCAAGCCAGATTTCAACAGTATGTGAACCATGAACTTCCAGATATTCAAGCTGGTTTTAGAAAAGGCAGAGAAATCAGAGATCAAATTGCCAACATCCGCTGGATCATCAAAAAAGCAAGAGAGCTCCAGAAAAACATCTATTTCTGCCTTACTGACTATGCCAAAGCCTTTGACTGTGTGGATCACAAATAAACTCTGGAAAATTCTGAAAGACATGGGAATATCAGACCACCTGACCTGCCTCTTGAGAAATCTCTATGCAGGCGAGGAAGCAATAGTTAGAACTGGACATGGAACAACAGACTGGTTCCAAATAGGACAAGGGGTATGTCAAGGCTGTATATTGTCACCCTGCTTATTTAACTTATGTACAGAGTACGTCATGAGAAACACTGGGCACAACCTGGAATCAAGATTGCTGGGAGAAATATCAATAACCTCAGATATGCAGATGACACCACCCTTATGGCAGAAAGTGAAGAGGAACTAAAGAGTCTCTTGATGAAAGTGGAGAGTGAAAAAGTTGGCTTAAAGCTCAACATTCAGAAAACTAAGATCATGGCATCCGGTCCCATCACTTCATGGCAAATAGATGGAGAAACAGTGGAAATAGTGGCAGACTTTATTTTTGGGGGCTCCAAAACCATTGTAGATGGTGACTGCAGCCATGAAATTAAGAGATGCTTACTCCTTGTGACCAACCTAGACAGCATATAAAAAGGAGAGACATTACTTTGCCAACAAAGGTCCGTCTGGTCAAAGCTATGGTTTTTCCAATAGTCATGTATGGATGTGAGAGTTGGACTATATAAAGAAAGCTGAGTGCTGAAAAATTGATGCTTTTGAACTGTGGTGTTGGAGAAGACTCTTGAGAGTCCCTTGGACTGCAAGGAGATCCAACCAGTCCATCCTAAAGGAGATCAGTCCTGGGTGTTCATTGGAAGGATTGATGCTGAAGCTGAAACCTCAATACTTTGGCCACGTGATGCAAAGAGCTGACTCATTTGAAAAGACCCTGATGCTGGGAAAGATTGAAGGCAGGAGGAGAAGGGGGCGACAGAGGATGAGATGGTTGGATGGCACTACCGACTCAATGGACGTGAGTTTGAGTAAACTCCAGGAGTTGGTGATGGACAGGGAGGCCTAGTGTATTGCAGTCCGTGGGGTTGCAAAGCGTCGGACACGACTGAGTGACTGAACTGAACTGCCTTAATAGTATATGAAGCAAATGAAAAATTGAGGCTATCACTATTAAAAAGACAATAGTTATACTAGAAAACAAAAAAATCATACAGTCTGACTCAAAAGCAAGCAGCACTGCATAATTATAACAATGTTAGTACGCACATTGATTAGGGAAGTTATTATATCATAGTGGAACTCAAATGGAAGGATGGGAACAAAAAGGGCAAATAGGAGAACTAAATCTTTACAAGAAGTGAATAGATAATGTCTAAAAGTGTTGAATGAACAAAAGCAGTATAAACATACAATTTAGAAATGTGCAGTTAAATCCAAGAAGTAAAACCTAAAAGAGTTTGCACATGGAAGTCTTGGCCCTATTAGGAGAGAACTGGGGGTAGATGGTTGTGCAGGGAACTATGGGGGTGAATGAGGACGGTGGTAACCTACCACTATTTTTTTGTAGGATTTTTAGTAAATACTATTAATATTTGAGATTTTAAGCTATATGCAAGTATTACTCTGATATAAATGAAACTTTATGAAAATCAAACACAACTCTGAACTAGAAAAAGCAAACATGTTTGTAGCCGAGCCAGTTTTAAACCTGTGAAACGAAAAATCTCATTGGTCTGAGAATTGAGAACACCTCAATTCTGCTCTAGCGTTGTTGGCTAAACAGGTCAGTGACTTAACCACTGAGCCTCCATTTTCTCACCTATAAAATGTTATCTTTCTCCTGTCTGTGAAAAAGTTCTGTGAGCTTCAAAATAAACATATAGAGTATTAACCACCATCTGGCATCCTATAAAAGATACTGAGCGCTGAGTGGGCCTAAGTCCTGCCTGAGTCCAGGGTGTCTAGAAGGAGCCAGACTGGATGCTAGCAGTGCAGCTCCTGTATCCACAACCATTGTTCACTGAGGCAAAATTCAGCTCAAGAGCCACAGTGAAAAGTACAGGTCAGGCTTCAAGGAGACATGCATTTTGTATCAATGCTCCCAGAGGCGGAGGACAAAGATTAACCCTTTGAGGACCTTTCCTCATGTGTCTATCTCAGCAATCACGAGAAAGCAGGCAATGAGAAGTGCCTGAAACACACAATTCAAATAACTGAAAACCAAACTGAGAAAAGTTCCACTTCTGAAGCTGATTACAGGATGACAGAAACACGGAAAAGAAAGGGTCGTTAATCCAACTTTCCCACCTGATGTTTATTTAAATCTCCTTTACAAACCACCCTTCTCTCAGTGGTCATCTGGACTCTCCTCCATCCCTCGGGAGCTGGGGGAGCACACTGCCTCTTAAGTCAGGCTGACACGGGTCCTAATTCTTTTTGAGCTGGAACTGGCCTCCTAGTAGCTTTCACCCTTAACCCTGGTAAAAACTCCTAAGGACCAGAGAGAACAAGTCTACGCTCTCGTCTACGTGACAGCTCCTCCCGAGTAGTTGGGAGCCAGGCCCTCACCCCAGTTGACTTCTCTTCGTCACCGCACGAACGTAACGGGACTGGGCTTTCTCTTCCCTTATTAAGAGCAGAAGATGAAAAGGATGGGGATTTTAACCCGTCACAGCGCGCCCCCTGACCTGAGAGCGGGAAAGACCAGGGCGCTCAGCCGCACTTCTGGGTTCAGTCCCCGAGTCCTGACCAAGCACCGCCGCCGCCGCACGAGGACTAAAACCGCCGCTTCCTGCGGGGGAAGCGCCCGCCGCCACAGCTCGGGTCCGGGACGAGGCTCGGGGGAGAAGCCTCCCTCCCTCCCGCCAGCCGCTGGGAGTCTAGGGTCCCGCCGCCGGGATCAAAACCGGCTTCGCGGAGCCGCGAAGACAGCACTTCCTCCCTGCCGCGACCGCCGGGCCTCGCAGCGCCCCCTCCTGCCGCCTCCCCGCGCCCGGTTTCTTCGCCGAGGCCGCCGGTCCCCAGCCTCCCGACAAGCCGGCCGGACTGCCTCCGGGCGACGCAGCCTTAAGTCCGCACTCGGAGCGCCAAAACCCGGCGGTGGGGTCAGCGGGTGCCGCAGGCCGGAGCGCGCCCCCTGGCGACGGTCGGGAGCCCCGGCGCTGAGGATGCTGCGGAGGGAGCTTGAACTCCCACTTGGATCTCTGGAAGCATTTCTCCTGAAGCCTTCAGGGATGTAAGCTGTCAGTTGCATTGAAGCCACCATGCTAAGAAGAAGCCCAAACTGACAAGTGGGAAAGATTGATGGCAGGAGGAGAAGGGGACGACAGAGAATGAGATGGTTGGATGGCATCACTGACGCGATGGACGTGAGTTTGAGTAGGCTCCGGGAGTTGATGATGGACAGGGAAGTCTGGCGTGCTGCAACTCATGGGGTTGCAAAGAGTCGGACACGACTGAGCGACTGAACTGAACAAGTGGGGAGGGATCACGTAAAGAGGCCCTAAGACTCAATAAAAAATGGGATGTCAGGTCAGACCCCACTGCCTAACCACACACACCTCACCCCTAGTGAGAGGACTCCTTGGTGCATGCCAGAGATAAATCTTAAGTGGCTCACAGTAACCAAGCTAGACCAGAATTGTTTTCCCCATCTTGGGGAGGCTTTGTTGCTGGCCAGTTATGTGCCTAAAGTAAAAGAAAAGAAAATGGAAGAAGGAAAAAAGAAAGAGAAAAGACAACAAACAGTACAATAGTACTGTACAACAAACAACAACAGGTGACCTTCCCCCCCCAACAGGTGACCTTATAGCATGCAAGCAAATAACCTGAAAATGTTAGTATATACTTCTATGCAGAAAGCAATTGTGTTGAATTTTTCTCACTTGCAATTGAAAAAAGTCAATTCAAAGTCAGTTTGGCTAACACAATGATTTCTCAGCAAGAAGATCTGGAGATTGATAATTACATTTTAGCAAGTATTAGTAAAAATTCATTTGGAAACAACAGTGGACCAAAATCCAAATTAAAAAAAAAATTTTTTTTTCTTTCTGCAGTAGCTCCCTACATGTGGGATCTTAACTCCCTGACTAGGGATGGAAACTGTGCCCCCTGCACTGGAAACTTTGAGTCTTGACCATTGGGCTACCAGGGAAGTCCCCAAATGAAACTGTTCTAAGAAAATAAAATTCAGGAATTTATTGACTTACATATGTGAAATGTCATAGGATAAAACTTCAGGAACGGCTGGATCTAGGTGCTAAAATGTTATAGTTAGCAAGTTCTCTCTCAGCTTTACTTTCCTTTGTATTGCTTCATTCTTTGCAGTTTCTCCCATGTGGGGAAAAAGATGGCCACTGGAAGCCAAAGATGGCCAACAAATTAGCAGTCCTAGCTGGAAGAAACTTTCCCTTTCTCAGTTTCAGTAAGAATTCCATATATTATACTCATTGCCTTAGCAATTCTTATTACCCAGGGCCATGCCTCACATTCAGCCCCATTTTCTGATTTTGATAAACTCAGTATAATAGCATCTAGTAAGCATGAGACAAACGGGAATTCTTATCCTGGTGGTTATGATTCTGAATCATTATTGTTACCTATCATCCTTTGTTTATGCTTATACTTGGAGGGGTGTGCAGGTACAGTCCCTTTCCAGAAATAGACAGTAAAGTGAGTATTACCCAACTGTGAACACACACGGAGTCACCCTTCAGTTTGTACCAGGGCACCTAGCCCAGTGAGTGAGCGATGCTTTCTTTATTGTCCCTCCCTGTTCTATCCTCAGCTTCAGTCTTTTCTACCCCTCTGCTTCATCCTAAGATGGCAGATTCACCCTCACAGCCAACAAGAGGGTCTTGGTGTTGGTCTGATTGTAGAGGGGTGGCTGCAGCTAGTCCTGACTGTGTTACTGGATAGGTTTGAAGCCTTATTATTTTTTCCCCCTAAATGTTTGTTTATTTCTGGCTGTGCTGGGTCTTCATTGGTGCCTGGACTTTTCTCTGGTTGTGGTGACGGGGACTACGCTCTTGTTGTGGTGCACAAGCATCTCGCAGTGGTGGCTTCTGCAGAGCACAGGCTCTAGGGTGATCAGGCTTCAGTAGCTGCAGCACGTGGGCCCAGTTACGGTGTATGGGCTTTAGATGCCCCATTGCATATGGAATCTTCCCGGACCAGGGATCGAACCTGCGTCCCCCCGCACTGATAGGCGTATTTTTAACCACTGGACCACCAGGCAAGTCCTATTTCTAATCATTTCAACTGGCATTCTATCTAGTCACCAATAGGACTGGAGGGAAAATTGCAGACAACGTGTTTTCTTTGATGCTTAGAAGGGAAAAGGGAGACAGCTAACATAATTAGCAATCTGTGCCAAAAAAACTGGTTGACAAACTAATTGCCATTCCCCCTTCATTTCCTTGATCACACCACTCTGGTTTCGTACAAGAAGCTTAGGTGGCCATCTACTTCAGTGGAGGCCCTTTCCCTCCTCTCTGGAAATGAATCTTAATTAGTCTTAAACCAATCATAGTAACGCAATTTCTCTTCCACTGATAGATAGATTAGCAATGGGCATGGGATGCAATTTCAGTCAATGAGGCAGGATGGCAGGGCTGTAGGAGGCAGGGTTTCTGCAAATGCTGTCCTTGCTCTTAATAAATGATACCCGGAAAGACAAAAAGTCCCCTTTCTGCCTCAGGATGGTGTTCTCTGCAGGTGGTATCTGGATCTAGGGCAGGCATCTTATAATTACAAGGGGCAGCAGCAAACCCCTTGAGGAGGAAAGGAAAGGAAGTCACCAGAGCACCCGAGGTTGTTCTAGAGACACTTCATTAACCACCCCTGCAGCTGCTTCCCATCCAGACCTCCTCTTCTGAGAGACAGTATGTATGGGTTAAGTGCTTTTTGAGCTGTTTTCTATTGCTCATAGATAAATGTTATTCCTTACATTTCCATATGACTTTGCAGATTTCCACCCCTCCTAAACTGCTTCACTTGATCCTCACAGAAACTCTCTGGAGACAGGCAAGACATCTTACAAATAAGGAAAGTGATGCTCAGAGAATAGGGGGATGGGTGGCCCTACAAGCAGGTCGGACTGATTTCTAGTCCAGGATTTTTCATCAAACCACATGGCAACTCCAGGTGTGTTGTCCAATACTGAAGGTGGGAGAATTTCTTGGAAAATCCTGGGAAGGGAGAAAAGACACTGCTACTTCACATTTGCTTCAGGTCAGTTCAGATGAATACTGGCCTCTTTATCCCTGGTTCAGTATGTACCGAGCTAAAGTTAATAGCTTACATAGCTTAGCCTCCAGGGTTTACTGCTTTTGGAAGATCTGATTCATGCATGAATCCTTCTTTATTTCAGGCTCAATGAAAAGTGGAATTCTTTCTTTAGTGCCTAGTTTTACTTGCCAGATTATGTTTGTAATTTTCCCACTAACTTCTTGTATGGAGCTGGATTGAAAGAACCTTTGAAGCTCCAACACTCTGGCCGCCTGATGCGAAGAGCCGGCTCATTGGAAAAGACCCTGATGCTGGGAAAGATTGAGGGCAGGAGAAGGGGACGACAGAGGATGAGATCGCTGGATGGTGTCACTGACTCAATAGACATGAGTTTGAGCAAGCTCTGGGAATTGGTGATAGACAGGGAGGCCTGGTGTGCTGCAGTCAGTCCAAGGGGCTGCAAAGAGTCGGACATGACTGAGTGACTGAACATAACTGAGAAAGAACCTAGTTTTCTGATACTCAGACGGATCCTATTTCAAATCCCCCTTCAGTTCTTCCTCCAGGATGCTCCACAGCTCCATCCTGGCCTCAGACCTTTTGTATGTTTCTCCTATTATGTCCTTGCCTCTGATTGTGTCACACATCCTCTTGTTCCTTGGCTCTGTTCTCTCACTGATTCTCACCTTCTACTTTTCCCTTCTTGCTATCTTTCTCACTTCTCCCCTCACCCTTTAAAAACATTACAGTACCTTTCCCTTCTTTCTGGTTCCTGTCTCTCACCAACCTGTCTCTTTCTCCTATCTTTACCTTTCTAAGCTTTTAGCCTACTGTTGACTCTTCTTGACTGGATTCACAGTTTTTAAACTTGACCAGTTCTCACAATGTCACCCCCAGAAGTTTAATGGAAACCTTTTTTTAAAAATTTCAGCTTGATTTTATCAGTTCTTAGGTTGATGTTATCAGTAGTGCCAAGAGGTAAATTTTCTCTTTGGTAGATTGCTACAGAAATCCAGTTCAAAGAATATCTGTTAGGATTTAAAGAGACATTGTAGACACACACTGTTTGATCAGATAATTAACATTTTAAAAGGAATAACAAGGGAATTCCCGGGTAGTTCAGTGGTTGGGGGTCACTGCTTGCACTGCTGTGGGCCCAAGGTCAAGCCCTGGCTGTGCAACGTGGCCAATAAATAAATAAACAAAATAAAAGGAATGACTAGAAATTAAACCCCTGGGAAGCACTACGAGGCAAAGTGGAAGCTGCAATCACTGCCTGACCTGCTTCTTCCTATGTCTGTCTGCTTACCCATGCTGAAGTGTCTTCTCGCTTATAGGATCACAGAATTTTAGAATTGGAAGCCTTAGAAATCAACCCCTTCATTTTGCAGATGAAGAAACCAAGGCCCAGCTAGGTAGCATGTGTTGCCCACAGTCACAGCAAGGGAGTGCAAGATTCCTGCCTGGAACCAGGCTGACTTTTTTGTTTGTTTCTGTGTAAAACCTGGCAGAGTTATTAAAAATCATAAAGAACTAATGAAAAGTACATCAGTTTATTGCAGTTCAGTCACTCAGTCGTGTCCGACTCTTTGGACCCCATGAATTGCAGCATGCCAGGCCTCCCTGTCCACCACCAACTCCCGGAGCTTACTCAAACCCATGTCCATCGAGTCGGTAGAAGGAAGCAAATTATCACCCCAAATTCAACTTACCGGTGGTTGAATTGTTTTAGTAGGTTTTCTATTTCAATAAAATAAGCTCTATTAGGAATAGTGGACATTTCTTTAATGCTACATGTAGCTTCTCATTAGATCCTGAATCTAATAAAATCTATAATACTCTAATAATAATTTTTAAAACAATTATCACATTTTATCTTCATCTTACAGAGGACAGACTTAGTTTGCAGGTCACTTAGATAGTCCACATAATTTTTTTTTCCCTTTAATAAGTTGGATTCAATTTACTCACCATTTGTTAGCATTTTTAGTTAGAAAATAGGTTGGTACCCAGCTTCTCTCTCCATTGCTATCTTTGCCAGGTTTTGGTATTGGGATTGTTTGCTTCCAAAACAAGTTGACAAACCTTTGGTGATTTGCTTTCATTAGTCCAAGTTTCAATAAATAAGAACAAACAATTCTAAACCAAGAAAGCATTTAACTAGTCTAGTAAATTTCCCCGCAGAATCTGGGTCTGTAATGTGAAGTCTTAACTACCTTAGTCACGGGGGTGGGACCATGTGGGATGTTTGCCATTAAGTATCACTCACAACATCTTAAAACTTTCCTCTGGGCAACTGTCACAGAGTCTCCCCTTTCTCTTAAGTATTAAAAGAAAATCCCGGGGAAAGAAATCTCAAAGATGGCTTCAGTCTGTTTCAACGTAGAATCCAGCCTTGAAACTGAGGTTCCTTAAAAAGAAGTTTTCCTCCCTTCCCAAATCAGCAAAGGGTAACTGGATCCGCGGCCACGTAGGAGCCTCTAGGGGCCCTAAATCCGGAGTCTCTAGGGGTAGGCAGAGATCCGCGGGTTTGCCTGGGCCAGAAAAGTCTTTCTCTTTTAGCTGTGGATCGCAGCCCAATCCCAAAGAGTTCTTGATTTCTCCCTCGGGGACTGATCCCTTTGAACTTTTAGAAGGCCCGCCTCTTCCCCGGGCGGGCCAGCTCACGGGACTCGGCCGGCTCGGGCGGCGCGGGGCGCAGCACGGCTGTCCTGGCTCGCGGCCGCGGCTCCTCCCCTCCCTCGGATGTGGCCGGGGGGCGGGGGGCGGGAGAGAGGGGGTGGCTGCTGCAGCCGGGAGAGGGCCGGGAGTCTTTTCCACGTTTGCAAAGGCCGCTGCACATCCAGGCCCGACCCGCGCCGCCCAAGCTCCGCGCGCCCTCGAGGCTCCCCACCGCGCCCCTTCCTCTCCTCGCCCCCGATGGCGATCAGGGCCCGGAGTTGGCGGCCCCCGCCGCCGCCGCTGCTCCTGCTGCTTCTCTGGGTGACCGGGCAGGCGGCCCCTGTGGCGGGCCTGGGGCTGGGTTCGGACTCGGAGCTGCAGATCGAGCGGCGCTTCGTGCCGGATGAGTGTCCGCGCGCCGTGCGCAGCGGCGACTTCGTGCGCTACCACTACGTGGGGACGTTCCCCGACGGCCAGAAGTTCGACTCCAGGTACCGCGCCCGGCGCGCCAGCCAGACCTCCAAGGCTGCAGCGCCCGTTCTCCGGCTTCCCGGTCTCCGGACAGGCCTTTCCCTCCCGGCGGACCTCCCCCAGCTCCGCCCCTCGAGCCCGCTCCTCCCTCTCCCTCTTCTCGCCCCGGAGCTCCCCCGACCCTTAATCCCTTCAGCCTGGGGGCTGCGGGGTCCCTCGAGCCTGCCGGCCCTTTTACTTGCCTGGTGGGCTGGAATCTTCCTGGGACCTTGCGCAGCGGGGTTGGAGCAGATCACCCACTCCTTCTCCGCCCTGCGCAGTAACACGCGCGAAATCTTCGTAAAGAGCTGGCCCCCTAGCAGACCCCCGAGAGTAAATGCTAGTGTCTGCCTGTCTGTCTCCATTCTGGCAAGGCCCTTGAGTGTCAAGTCATTCATGCCTCTCGATGATGATGGTGATGGATGTGGCGATAGCAGCCGCTAACATTTATGGAGTTGTTACAGGGTGGTTCTCAGTGCTTTCCATGTAACGAGCTTATTTAATTCTTAACTACAGTTTTCTGTGTAGGTATTATCATTACCCTTATTTTGCCAGTGAGTTAACTTGAGCCCATGCAGGCTGAGAAACTTGTTTAAGCGAGATCATTTTGGAACCCGAACAATTCAAGTCCAGGATTTGTACCAATTAACTACCACCCTCCCCTTATGGCCTTACAAAAAACTCCCTGGGCAGGAGGTAGTCCAGAGCCGTCACTCAGCTTCGCCCCATGCACGGTGTCCACAGTTCCTGCCCTTGAATCTGCAACAAGATCACAGCACCTCTCTCAGCTTCCCCAGTTTAGCATTAGGATTAATAGGCCCCTTCTCCAGCTCCAAGCTGCTCTCCTTCCCCAGACTTTGTTACGGTCCTAGGTCTGTGTCCACACTTCTCTTCTCGAATCACCAGGTTAAGTAAAGAGAACTATTTGTTAACATCTGTTTTGTGCTTGAGGCGGGGCTAAGATTCCTGAGGTTATCTTTTAAAAGGTACTCTTAGTCTTTCTTGCCTTTTAAAAAATTCCAGACAGTGAGTGTATGTACAAAAGCTGGTTAGTATTTGACGTGGCACATAGCAAGCACTGAGAAATATTCATTCTCATATTGTTTCAGTTGCTGCTTCTTTTTCAAACAGGTTCATTGAGATATAATTTACATTCCATACAATTCACCCATTTAGAGTGTATGATTCAATTTTTTTTTTTTTTAGTATATTCACAGAGTTGTGAAATCATCACAACTCTCTAATTCTAGAATATTTTCTACACTCCAAAAAAAGAAACCCATCAGCAATCACTTCTTTCCCCTCCAGGTCTAGGTAACCACTGATCTACTTTTTGTCTCTTTATGGAATCTTGCCATTTGCAGCCTTTGGCTTTAGTTTCTTTCACATTACATTGGTTCATTTATGCTGTAGCATATATGAGCTCTTTATTCCTATTTATGGCTGTATAATACTCCATATCATATTTTATCTATTAATTAGCTGAGGGGCTTTTGAGTTATTTACACTTTTTGGTTATTATGAATAATGATGTTATGAACATTCATATACAAGGTTTTGTGTGGACGTATGTTTTCATCTCTTATGGATATATGCCTAGGAGTGGAACTGCTGGGTCCTATTAGGAATTGCCAAACTTGTTTTCAACGTGGCTGCACCATTTTACAATCCCACAGCAATATATGAGAGTTCCTGGTTCGCCATGTTCTCACCAACACTTGTAATTGTATGCCTTTTTGATTATAGCCATCCTAGTGGATATGAAATAGTAGGTCATTATGGTTTTGATTCATGAATCTCTAATGGTGAATGATGCTGCACATCTTTTCATGAGTTTATTGGCCATTTGTATATCTTCTTTTGCTTCACTAGTTAGAAAATAATTAAGACTTTCCTGCTTATGCTGATGTTAATTAATAATTCCCACTGGAACAAATCATCTAATACTTTCTACCCTCTAAAATGGCAGCCACTGTGAGGCAGTGTAAAAGTGAAAAGAGAAAGTGTTAGTTGTTCAGTCATGTCTGACTCTTCGCAACCCTATGGATTGTAGCCTGCCAAACTCCATTGTCCTTGGAGATCCCTAGGCAAGAATGCTAGAATGGGTTGCCATTTCCTTCTCCAGGGGATCATCCTGACCCAGGGACAGTGGAAATTCCAAATGTATATGCAATGTCTGCCCTGAAGACGGTGTTCCCTCCCTGCACTCTGGCTATTGTCCAAACAATTATACACTGTGTTAAGTACAGAAAGAATAATAGCACACCCTTCTGTCTCTGACATAGAGTTCACAGATAGTTCTTACCTTGTGCCTTTACATATATGAACTACACTGAATTCTTTTAACCTCACAATACAATACCATCTTGTTACAAATGAAGAAATTGGGGCTCAGAAAGTTCAAATAATTTACCCAAGATGATAACTACTAAGTGGTGGAGTGGGGCTTTGAATCTAGGCAGTTTAGTGCCAGAGTCTCAAGTTTGTAGGTCACTCATGTATGATGGAAGAATGGCAAGGAGCTTTGTAACCACTTAGAAAGTTTAACTGTATGTTGTGTGTATTTGTGTGTTTGTGCCTGGTTGTGGGACTGGTCAAGATGGAGTTCGAGGATATGTGTTAAGTCACTTCAGTTGTGTCCGACTATTTGCGACCCCATGGATTATAGCCCATTAGGCTCCTCTGTCTTTGGGATTTCCCAGGAAAGAATATTGGTGTGGGATGCCATTCCCTTCTCCAGGGGATCTTTCAGAGCCAGGGTTTGATCTGTGTCTCCTGCATCTCCTGCATTAGCAGGTGGATTCCTTACCACGAGTGCCACCTGGGAAGTTTGTGTGTGTCTCTGCATGTGTGCCTGGTTGAGGGCTGGTCAAGATGGAGTTCTGGGACAGCAGGAATAAAATCTGAGGAGGATTAAAATTTACCAGGAAGAACTGAGGGATTAGGGCTGGGGGTGGGGGTGGGGAAGAAAAGGCGTGACTGGCGGAGGGAAGAGCATATGCAGAGGCCCGGCAGAGGGGGCATGTGAAAGCTGCTTAGATGGCCTGAGCTTGGAGTAGAGGAGTGACAGAGGGGGAAAAAGAGGAGGTGAAAGGAGCTCAGAGAGACAGCGTCCGCTTTTGAGAGCTCTCCTCTGTCTGGCTGTGGAGTTTGGTCTTTGTCTAGGGACAATGGGAAGCCATTGAAGAGTTAATCTCGGGCGTGAGAGACCAGAACTGCTTTTTATCGTACAAAAAATCCCTGTGGTTGCAGTGCAGACAATGGAATGGTGGGAGCAGGGTACACAGTAGGTGACTGATTAATGTGTTTCCTTCTAGGGCCCCCATTCCTTTGGGAATTTATGAAGTATATTAGAGCATTCCTTTGCTATTCTTTCACAAAGAGCTTCAGTTCAGTTCAGTTGCTCACTTGTGTCTGACTCTTTGCGACCCCATGGACTGCAGCACGCCAGGCTTCGCTGTCCGTCACCAAGGGAAGATGCGGTACCTTCCCTGTCCATCACCAGGGAAGACGGACAGGCTTCCCTGTCCATCACAAAGAGCTTGCTGCTGCTAAGTCACTTCAGTCGTGTCCGACTCTGTGTGATCCCTTAGACGGCAGCCCATCGGGCTCCCCCGTCCCTGGGATTCTCCAGGCAAGAACACTGGAGTGGGTTGCCATTTCCTTCTCCAATCATGAAAGTGAAAAGTGAAAGTGAAGTTGCTCAGTTGTGTTCGACTCTTAGCGAGCCCGTGGACCGCAGCCTACCGGGCTCCTCCGTCCATGGGATTTTCCAGTCAAAGAGTACTGGAGTGGGGTGCCATTGCCTTCTCCACACAAAGAGCTTAGGGAAGCAGAAATCTAGGTGCTTTGGGCTTTGGCTGTTAATTTGGAGGTTTGGCCCAGAAGAAAATGATGGCTGTCAGTCTGACCAGAGTCATAAAACACAAACGCCTTTTCTTTCCACAAAGCATTCTTCCTGCATTTGTGCCTGGCACGTGGGGACAGTTGGTGTCTTTTCAGCTTATGGGTATTTGCAGCTGCCAGGAGGCCCAGGCCTTCAGCCCTTGGTCACTGGCTTAGGCATGGTTTCATTTTATTTTGGAGCCTCCTCAGGCTTGTTAGCTTGCTCTGCGGCTACTGTTCTAGATTGAAGGAGAAGACGGCAGCTTCCCGCTGCAGGTTTCTGGGGGGGGCTCCTGCTCTCACCCTTCAGTCCTTGGGAGCTCCTTGTCCACCACTCTTGAGTCAGCTTTTGAAGAGTTCCATAGCATTCCAAGTAGTAAGGGACTGAAGTTTGACATGTTCCTGTTATCTTTAGCAGGCAAAACCAGCATCCTGGTCACAGCCTTCAGGCCTGTCTGCAGGCCCCTAAAGTCTATACATTCAGTAAGTATTACTGTAGGAACTTCCCTGGTGGTCCAGTGGTTAAGACTCCATGCTCCCAATGCAGGGGGCCTGGGTTCAATTCCTGTGCAGGGAACTAGATCCCATAATCTGCAACTAAGAGTTCACATGCCACAACTAAAGATTCTGCATGCTGCAATGAAGGTTCAAGATCCTGAGTGCTACAGCTAAGACCTGGTACAGCAAAATAAATAAACAAATATTTTTAAAAAAGTAATAGTACATATTACTGTGTGCCCACTACCTGCCCTGTTGGGTATTATAGAGTTGTAGATGCTTAGATTCAGTGGTGTTCAAACTGTACATGCATCAGAATCACCTGGAGAGCTTATTATACACAGTTTCTGATTAGGTTCTGGGATGGGGCCTGGGAATCTGTATATCTAACAAGTCCTTAAATGATGCTGATGGTGTGGACCACATTTTGAGAACCATTGCTTTAAAAGAATCATAAACTCATAATGGAGGTCAGCTTCATTTTATATATTCATTATTCAACAAATATTTATTGAATACCTACTATTCTAGTTGCTTATGTAGGAGAGATAAAACAGACAAAAGTCCCTGCTTCTGATGGTGGATACATGTTATTTTACATTTATCCAAATGCACAGAATATATATCACCAAGAGTGAACCCTGATGTAAAAACTATGGACTTTCAGTGATAATGACATGTCACTGTAGGTCATTGATTATAACAAATGTACCACTCTGGTGATACACTCTGCTGATAATGGAGGAGGCTATGTATGTGCATATGGCATTGGGTGCAGGCAGGGGGTATAAAGGAAATCTCTGTATCTTCCGCTCAATTTTTCTGTGAACTCAAAACTGCTGTAAAGCAAAACAAAAATGAAAAACTGCCCTAAAAGAACAAAATCTATTAAAAATCCCTACCCTCAAGTCAGGGAGTGGGGAGGGCCCAGAAAACCATTGTAGCTGGCATAAGGAGAAAAGGAGGGAATTTATTGGAAGGATCTTCCATTCCTCCTGAGGATCCAGAATTGTGAGCAGAGGTGACTTTCTGCATCTCTCTGAGGGACTGCAGAGGGGCTGATTCCCCCGACTCCTCCCGGAGAGAGCTCCAGCAGGCTTTCTGTGCCACATACATGACCTCTTGGGTCCAGTAATGCTGACTAACTGGAATCTGTCTCAATTCCACATTCCCAGGATCTCTCCCATTTGATTGGTCCCATTGTGAACCTCAACTCCCTCACCCTTGCTGTGGGTATAAAGTCACATGTTAAGTGAAAGTGTGTTTTCTCATCCTTTTGGCAGGATTGGATCTCAGAGAGGAGCCAGAGGGCTGGGCAGTACCTTGGATGGTGTCAGGGTGGATCCAACGGGCTAAGTGGTGGCAGGGAGACTGGTCAGGTCAGGGCACCCTCTCTTAGGCGGGAAGCATTTAAAGTGTGGATCTGGGGCTTCCCTGGTTAACCCAGTGGTAAAGAATCTGCCTGCCAATGCAGGAGACATGGCTTGATCCTGGATCTGGGAAGATCTCAGGTGCCTCGGAACAACTAAGCCCGAGCACCCCAACTACTGAGTTTGTGTTCTAGAGCCTGGGAGCCGCAGCTCCTGAGCCCAAGTACTGCAGTTCCTGAAACCTGCACCCTGTGGAGCCCGTGCTCTGGAACACGGAAACCACCACAATGAGAAACCCTCAAACTGCAAAGAAGAGTAGCTCCCGCTCTCTGTGACTAGAGAAAAACCCATGCAGCAATGAAGACCCAGCACGGTCAAAAATAAATATATAAATAAAATTATTAAAAAAAAATAAGTGTGGATCTACATAGGAAACCTTTCCATGGAAAAGCCACATAAAGAAAGAGAAGCTGCCCAGTGCAGTTTTAATAACTTGAGGTAAAATCCTTCTTTTTCATTCTTCTTACTAGAGTTTTATGCAGTCATTGGTAGGCTGACTTAATGTCCTCTTTGAAAATTTAGTGGCATTAGGACTTCTCTGTTGATCCAGTGGCTAAGACTCTGCTCAACCCGGGTTTGACCCCTGGTCAGAGAACTAGATCCCACATGCTGCAACTAAATATTCTGTGTGCCACAACTAAGATCGAAGATCCCAAGTGCCACAACTAAGACCTGGTGCAGCCAGATAAATAAATAATTTTTTTTAAAGACTTAATGGCATTGCTTTTAATTTCACTTGTGCATCACTATAAGCAGTGATACATTCATATTGATTACTTAAGTTGGCTATATTTTACTGAAGGGCTTCCCAGGTGGCTCAATGGAAAAGAATCTGCCTGCCAATGCAAGAGACATGGGTTCCATCGCTGGGCTGAGAAGATCCCCTGGGGAAGGGAATGGCAACCCACTCCCATATTCTTGCCAAGGAAATCCTGTGGACTGGACAGAGGAGCCTGGTGGGCCCCAGTCCATGGGGTCATAAGAGTTGGACATGACTTAGTGACTAAACCACCAACTACTACGGCATTTTACTGGGATGAGAACTTGTGTGAAAAAAGAATTATTTCTAGAGATCTGACATTTTAACTTGTGCAGTTGCTTGAAAACAAAAATCTACAACAGCAGTGTAATGATTTTACTTTCCTTTGCAAAGTTTTTCTTTTAATGATATTTTAATGCACCAAAGACTGTCGAATCCAACCTCTCACAGGTTAAGGTCTGACCCTCCATGGAGGTGTGAGTAGGTGCGCTCTTTCTGTTCCTCCTCACTCCTCTTTTCTCTCTCACCTTCTCTCTATTCCTCTCATTTTTCCATCTGGGTAGATCATTAATAGCTTGCCTTTCCCCTCTGCCAGGGCTCTTTAGTTGCTGGTAGAGTTGGTTGTTTGAGGGAGATACTCTTGCTGGAGTGTCTAGGAAGCCCAGAGTCACCTTTGGGAGTAAGAAGTGTGGGGAGCAGGGGTGGGAGGCAGAAACATCAGTTTTGGCCTCCTCACTTCTGAGTTGGGCCCCAGCTTAGTGGTGGAATTCAGCTTGGGGAGGGTGTTGAATCTCACCTGCGTCTTCCCAGTATTAGGCATCCAGCTAGGAGATGAGTTTCTGCTTTTGAGCATTTCGTGAGTCTTATTCACCAAGGGCTTGGGCAAGGACCACAGTCCTTGTATCCCAGGTGACCAGCCATCTGATAGATTCTGAAACACCAGCAGTGGTTCCTGTGCCCAGTGGACTGGCTCTTTATTAACTTGTTTCCCTCCTGTTATGAATTCTTAAAATATGGCGGTCTCTTTAATGTTCAAGACAAGTTTATTCAGTCTAATGTGAAGCATTGTGAGTATAGTTAATAACACTGTATTGTGTGCTTAACATAAGTATACCTTTTACTAAAAAGGTAAAACTAAATGTCTTTACCACAAAAACAAAAAGAAGGGACTTCCCTGGTGGTCCAGTGGATAAGACTTTGAATTCCTGATGCAGGGGGCCTGTGTTCAATCCCTGGTTGGGGAACTAGATCCTGCATGACAAAACTAAAACCTGGCACAGTCAAATAAATAAATAAAATTTTAAAAAAGAAAATGGTAACTATGTGAGGTGATGGATATGTTAATTAGCTTAACTGTGGCAATGATTTCAGTGTACACACCTTAAATATGTACGCTTTTTGTCAATTATACCTCAGTAAAGATGTGACAGGAGTAATGTATCCAGTTTTCATTTGTCTAAACTAAATATAAAATTGCATTTAGAGCAAGCTATCTTTTCCTTTTATCATTGATCAGAGCCTCAGCTCTGCTAACCGTAGGGCCATATTCTCTTCCCTTTGGTAATGGCCATTTTAACTTTGCTTCTGAACCTGAGATCAGAATAATCTCAACCACAGGCAGTATACATGTATGTCAATTTTTGGCAAAAAGTTTTAAAATTAATTTAATTTTAAAATCAATGCACATATACTGAATTTTAAAAGCAGTTAAATAATTTCTGTAAAGCTTAAAATTATGGTTGCTAAGCTACGGGAGTTGGGAAGGGGCTCGCAGTGAGGTGTAGCTGTTCTGAATTCCAGCTTTCAAACTCCAGGTTTCCTTCTGCCCTCTTGCTCGTCTTTCACTCTGCAGCCTCTGGGCAGCACATGGTGTCTACCTTTGGCCAGATCCCCTTTTGTATACACCTAAATTCTGTTTCTTCCCTTCTGCATCAGTTTCTGCTCTTTCCTTCCCTTTCCACAATCCAAAATGTTGCCATCTTTTGACAGCAAGGGTCCCTGCACTGGTTTTTTAAGTTCTTTTTAAAAAAGAGAAGCTGAGGAACTTGACGAAGGAATGAGTTGTAGGGGCTCTTGAGAAAGGAGGGTGTTCAGTTTGCCTTGTGTTCTTTTTAAAGTTCATCCTCACTGCAGATTGAAACCTACATTCGGAAATAGAGCTCCAGTGTGGGATCTTCAAGAACGCAGCTACAGAGGGAGGTAGTTACCTGTCCTGAGGAGTGAGCACAGGACAATATGTGCTTGTGTGCAGCAGCTGAGTGAGTTGAAGACGATGGGTGTTAGCTGATGGCTTCTGTCTTAGTGGTCCTTGGGCTAATTATCTTGAAGAGCATCACTGGAGGCTGCTGTAGCCACCCCAATCCCCACTGGGGGCAGAGGAAGGTAGAAGTGTCAGTAATCTAAGGGTCTACAAGAATGAATGATCAGGGGAGAAAAAATAAGCTGGTGGAGAGGAAAGGGGGGTGTTGGATGTGCTGGATAATTTCCATTAAAAAAAAAAACAACACTTTTTTTTTTTTTTTTTTGGCCACATCCTGTAGCATGTGGGGTCTTAGTTCCCCTATCAGGGATCGAGTCCACGTCGCCTGCTGGGAAGGGAAGTCCCATTCTGGATAATTTCCATTTGCCTTTCTAGGTCCCCTTACCCCCAATTCCACTTCTTTTTGCTCTGGGAGGTTGACCTATATGGACCACGTGTGCATAATATGGGTTATATCGGTGACCCCCTTGTAGTCTGGCTTCTAGTTGGGTTCAGCCAATGGGACATCCTCAGGAGATCAGAGGGAGTAGGGAGGGTGAGGTGGAGATATTTATTCCTCTGACTTCCTGCCTGTACAGTCATCACATGGGCTGTGTTCCTAAACCAAAGGTCCTAGCTTAGCTTCTGTCAGGTGCTCTGAGCTCCCTGTCTGTCCCTGGATGCTTCAGGCCTGGGTGTGACAGCACTCCCTACTTGTCCCCAGAGCTGTTGCACTGTCCCTTGATGTTTCTCTGCACCCTGCACACAGTGCCCTGGAGTTGTCTACTTGAGGCATATCATCTGTTTCCTGCAGGACCTTGGCTGGGGCATCTGCAAAACAGCCAGATATTGGGATACGCTGAATAAGTGCTAATTCCAGCGGTCGCAGAAATAATTTTCATGACCAACTCCTGGCAGGACCCTGCACATGAATTTGTGCTAGTCGGAGTGATCAGCATAGACTTGCTCAGAACGATTTATTTTTCCAGATGGTTAGAGTTTTCAGCAGTAGACAAAACTGGCCTTGCATTGTTTGTTAGTTTCTCATGTATGTAAATTATATATTTTCTTTTGGAAAGGTGTTTTTTGTTTTGGGCATGTTGCTTAGGCTGTTGTTGTTTAGTCACTAAATCGTGTCTGACTCTTTTGGACCCCATGGACTGTAGCCTGCCAGGCTCATCTGTCCATGGGATTCTCCAAGCAAGAATACTGGAGTGGGTTGCCATTTCCTTCTCCAGAGATCTTCTTGATTGTCATTAAATGAATAAATTAATGCCATAAGGCCACACTAGTTTTTATACACCATCTAGGGAGGCTCTGTGCCTGGAGGGTGACACTTAGACAGTCCTGGGTTCTAACTTTTTTTCTCATTTGGCTAATTTTGTGCACTTGAGAAATTTTTTCAACTTCAAGGGACCTGAGTATCAGTACTTACTGATACTTAAAGTGTTGTATGAGGATTAAATGAGGTAGTGTATAGAGTAGCTTGGGCTTCCCAGGTGGCACTAGTGATAAAGAATTGCCCTGCCAATGCAGAAGACATAAGAGCTGCTGGTTCAATCCCTGGGTCGGGAAGATCCCCTGGAGAAGGTGCAACCCACTCCAGTATTCTTGCCTGGAGAATCCCATGAACAGAGGAGCCTATACAGTCCATGGGGTCACAAAGAGTTGGACATAACTGAAGCGACTTAGCACATATAGAAAAGCTTAGTTGCCCCTGTGCCTGACACATAATAAATACTCTCTAAATAGTAGTTATTATTAAAAACTCTCATTAATTTTGGGTTCTGTGAATGAAAACTGTAAAGTTTCCAGCCTGTGCATTGTTGCTGTTTGCACATGTTCTGTGCCTGGGAAGCTTTTGAAGCCTAAATTCTGGTCCATTGTTAACCTAAACCCTCCAGTTTGATGACGGTTCAGGGTGTGGCAAGATCCCAGCCAAGTGAAATTGGACAGCTGGCATTCCGAGGGTGGTTTTTTGTTCCCCTGGAGATAGAGGGTGGAGATGTAGAGCCACTTGGGCACAAAGCTGATCATGCGCTTTTGTCCTCTGGCTTGTTAGCCAGAACTTGGACATTTGCTTTCTGTTCACTGGCCTTGGAGAAAGGAAGGCAGTAAAATGGACTATAAAGCTAGGAGGAGAAAGAGAAGGAGGGGACAGATCTGACAAAGCTGTCCTGATGGGTGGTGAGGTGGACTGTGCTGCTCTCCCAAGCTGATCATTGGGGAAAATGAGAAAAAGGTAGAAGTAATTTACCAAAGAAGGGCAGCACATCCTAATGAGGTGAATTCCAACAGCTCTTAAGCTTTATTACACAAGCACAGTTATCCCTCAGTATCCGCGGGGGTCAGGTTCCAGGACCCTTTTGGATACCAAAAGCCTCAGATGCTCAAGTCCTTTATATAAAATGGTGTAGTATTTGCATGTAACCAAGGCACTCCTGTATACTTTAAATCATCTCTAGATTACTTCTAATACCTAATACAATGCAAATGCTATGTAAATGATTGCCAGTGTTCAACAAATTCGAGTTTTTGCTTTTTGGAACTTTCAGAAATGAAAAAAATTTTAATTTCCAGTTGGTTGAATCCATGAAGTGAAAATTGAGGATACAGAGGGCTGACTGTATTCCATGATCATTTTGAAATTGAGAGAATTAAAGAGAAGATACATTAAGCCACTTGAAATCTTGTACTCATAAATTACTATAGATAGTATTTTCATATTTCACCTTGTGGATTTTTCATATGCAACTATATAAGTAAATTCAAAATGGGATTATTTTATATGTGGTTCTATAACCTGCTCTTTTCTCTTCACGTGTATGTTCTTCTGTGCCAATGCATAAAATCTTAAAAAACTTTTCATTGATGTATAATTAACATGTAGCATTATATTAGTTTTAGGTAAACAACATAATGATTTTATATTCATATATATTGCAAAATGATCACCACACTAAGAGTTAATATCCATTATCATGCATAGTTATAAAATTTTTTTTTACGATAACTTTTAGGATTTTACTTTCTTAGCAACTTTTAATAATGCAATACAGTATTGTTAGCTATAGTCAACATTAACTCTATTCACTATACAGTATTTTATTAACTATAGTTATGTATTGTAATGCTATACATTATATAATTATAGCAGATATCTTTTATTTTTAAATGACCATAGAGAATTTATTATATGTCTTTGTCTTATATACAACCAGTGCCATACTCTTGGACTTCTAAGTTATTTCCAGCATTTTATTATTACAAACCAAGCTCTGTAGTTCTTTTCTTTTTTTTGTAGTTATTTTCTTAAACACAGTGTCTAAAACTCTGTGGGTGCCTCTGTCAGTTTATAAGGTACTTATAGGCAAAGTCCATGCCTTGGAATTTTTTATATTCCCCAAAGCCCCTAGTAAAGTCTCCTTATTGGCACCCCCTTGTTGCTGCTAAGTTTGGCATTAAAGAGGATGAGAACTTGGATTGTAGCCATGATTCCATTATTTATTTTCCTGCTTCAGGCCATCACCAGTTAGCCTTTAAAACACATTTATTAGTGACTTAAAGATTACTTCAGACTTTCTGTCACCTGCAATAATTATGTATAGTAATATTGGCATAATCCTGGGGTTTTCAGAGCCCTTTTCACATTCCTGTATTATACAGATCCTGTGATGGCTATTTTTGTCACTCACATTTTGCAGTGGAAGAAACTGAGGTTAAAAGAGTTCAAGTGCCCTTCATGCTACACCACACTGCATCTTTGTTTAATTTAGTGACTTAAAAGAAAAGAAAGGCAAATTAGTAACAGAAACAAAATCTGGAATCTAGAAAATAGACTGGTGGTTTCCAAGGGGAAGGGGGTGGGACAGGGTAGAAGTGGGAGTTTGGAATTAGCAGATGTAAACTGGTGTATATATAGGATGGATAAACAACAAGGGCCTACTGTATAGTACAGGGAACTAGCTTCACTATCCTGTGATAAACCATAATGGAAAATAAATATGAAAAAGAATATATATCCACATACATATATACATATATATGAGCTTCCCAGGTAACTCAGTGGTAAAGAATCTGCCTGCCACTGCAGGAGACACAGAAGATGCGGATTCGATCCCTTGGTCGGGAAGATCCTCTGCAGTAGGAAATGGCAACCTACTCCAGTATTCTTGCCTGGAAAATTCCACAGGCAAAATTCCAGGAGCCTGACAGGATGTAGTCCATGGAATCTCAAAGGGTCGGACATGACTGAGCGACTGAGCATGCACATGTGTATATAACTAAGTCACTTTGGTGTACAGGAGTAATTAACACAGCATTGTAGCTCAACTCTGCTTCAATAAAAATAAATTTGAAAAAGAAAGTTAGTATTAATTTGCACATTAGTATCTGTGATGTTGCTCTTAGGTACCAATCACATAGAAATGGAGTAAGTGATTCTTTTTTTAATGGAAGAATTGGTAAGCTGTTTTGCAACAAACTTGACATATATATTATTTAAGCCATAATATTTTGAGAATGATCTTTATTTGCTTTACACAGCAGTAAAAATGATATACATTGTGTGTGTGCAAGCTCAATCACTAAGTCATGTCCAACTCTTTTATGACCCCCCTGGATTGTAGTTCATCCGGCTCCTCCATCCATGTAATTTTTCAGGCAAGAATACTGGAGTGGGTTGCCATTTCCTACTCTCTATTTTTTTTTTTCCAGAGAGAGTTATCACGATGCTTAACTGACTAGATTTGCTGGCAATATTCAAGGTAATTTAAAAATCTCAACTCTAAAAAAAAAAAAACCCTCAACCCTGCAAGTACTGTCCAGTGAAGACATTGCCTGCATCAGAATAGATATGTGGGTTTGTTGTTTTGCAGGGACCTCACTGTGTCCATGGGTACTTTTTTACAGGTTGGCTTCACTAAGGTTGGCTTATTTATACTGTTTTTCTCTCTCCTTCTCCTTTGGGTTTCCAGCTACGACAGAGACTCCACTTTCAACGTGTTCGTGGGAAAAGGACAGCTAATAGCAGGGATGGATCAAGCTCTGGTCGGGATGTGTGTAAATGAGAGGCGGTTTGTGAAGATCCCTCCAAAGCTGGCCTATGGAAGTGATGGCGTTTGTAAGTGTTTGTTCTGTACTTGTGAAAACATTTGCCAAAACAACCAGAACATTTGCTGGCTCTTCAGTCAGGCAGAATAGAGAGTCTTTTGAAGCTTCAGGTAGTGGAAAATGAAAAGCAGTAAACACTCACACACGGCTGAAATTTCATCTGAAGTTTATTTATTCTAGATATGAAAGAAGTGTTATTAACACAGGTATACTGAATGTTATTCTTGTTGAGAGGAAATTTTTGTTTTTCCTCTTTTATTTAACTTTCACTCGGAGGGAGTTCTCTGCTGGTCTAGTGGTTAGAATACTGGACTTTGATTGCTTTGGTCCGGGTTAAATCCCTTGTTGGGGGACTGAGATCCTACAAGCTGCAGGGTATGGCCAAAAAAAAATTTTTTTTTTTTTCATTTGGAGGGAACGTCACTCATTTTGGAATTGTATATGACCTCTTGAGCCCTTCTGGCTTCCATTCACCTTGGCAGCATCCTTGGTGTTTCTTTGAAAGGCAGCAGCTTCTTAGTGTGAGCTCTCTTTATTTTCTAGCTGGTGTGATCCCCCCAGATTCAGTGCTTCATTTTGATGTACTTCTGATGGATATTTGGAATTCGGAAGATCAGGTTCAGATTCACACTTACTTCAAGCCTCCCACTTGCCCTCGGACCATCCAGGTATCTGATTTTGTAAGATACCACTACAATGGAACATTCTTGGATGGGACACTGTTTGATTCGAGGTAAGTCCTGCCATTTGTACTAGTATCATTGAAATGCCGCTTAGTTCCTTCTGTCTCATCCACTTTTTATGGCCATGGAGAAACCAGAAAAGGAACTTGTTCCCAAGTGCTCTGTGATTGGGAAAAAGGTGCATACCTGCCTTTTCTCCAGGGATGGGTATGAATCCATTGGTCAGCTGAGTTTGAGGTAACAAAAAGCTTCTGAAGGATGAGTTAGAAATGCCCTCATGGTATGGAACTTCTCACTTTTCTCATTGGTTTTCAGTCACAATCGCATGAAAACATATGACACCTATGTGGGAATTGGCTGGCTGATTCCTGGAATGGATAAAGGGCTGTTGGGGATGTGTGTGGGAGAAAAACGCATCATCACCATTCCTCCTTTTCTGGCCTATGGAGAAGATGGAGATGGTAAGTCCTTCCCATTCTTCAAGCTACTGTCATCTGTCTTTATTCCTTTTGCAGTGGTTGGTTTAACTTACCAGGTGAAACCCACCAGAACTTTTGGTCTAGACTTGCAGTGTCCAGTAGGGTAGCCACCAGCTATATTTAGCTATTTACATTGAAATTAAGTTAAATAAAAACTTAAATTCTGTACCTTGGTCATACTGCCACAGTTCAGGTACATAAAAGACACTTGTTTCCAAGGGCTACTGTACTGGACAGGCAGATACAGAACACTCCCATCACCGCAGAACTTCTGGTGGACACTGCTAGTCTAGGTCAACTGCTGACTGATGGTTAAGATGCAGAAATCTTCATCTATTCACGGTCATTTTTGTTAAGTAAGCCATCTGTCATTGCCTCAGAATCTGTAAGCTTAGGCACCAACCTCTCCAGCCTATGTTTTCCCTTCTGTGAAATTAGATTTGAACCAGATAGTCTAAAGGTTGTAGTCATCAAGGTAGAAATTTAGCATATGCTGCCAGAATTGTCATTTTTTTTTCACTGATTTGTACCTCCTTAATGGGTTTTACCTGTGGCATTAGCTCCATGTGAATAAATGCAAAGTACTGATATAATTTTAGAGGATACATTAATTTGGATTCGTGTTCAGTTTGTAGTTTCACTGTGGAGACAAATGGTAAACTGTTTACTGGCTGATAGAATTTCTTAGTTACTCATGTTTGAATTTCAGGCACATTTAATCACACTGACAAGCTGACACAACAATGAGACCTTCAGGCATTTAAACAAGCTGATATATGTAGTTAAGAATAGAAATGAGGCATTCCCTGGATGTCCAATGGTGAGGGCTTCAAGCCTCCACTGTAGGAGGCATGGGTTCCATCCCTGATCAGGAAACTAAGATTCCACAAGCCTCTGAGCAGTGTGGCCAGGAAAAAAAAAAGAAAAGAAAGAAAGAAAATGTGATGCTATTTAAGAAGTTTACTGATAGTGGTACCCAACTTCTAATAACCCCTTAATATAATGTTTTCCAAGCTATGTTTCCTGGCCCTAAGTCTGTATACAGAGCAGGAGTGGCGTGCCTTCTCTCCTGTGACTTCTACTTTTGGTACTTAGGATCTGCAGGAAGTTTCTTTAAAAACCTTCTAAAAGAAAAATAAAGCAGCTTGAAAACAGCTACCATAAATATTCCTTAATTCTCCCCTCCTCAAGATATGTTATTGTCTTATTGATAACTCAAATTGTGTCATCCTTGGCTAGTAGAAGTTTGTTCCCCTTGACTCTCAAATCCTTTTGTCTTCATCTACATGCATATAATGTACCAGATAAAACAAGATGCCTAGCCTGATGTGAGGAGTTTTATTTATTTATTTTAAATAATTACTAATTTAAATATTTAAAATAAATAGTTCATTTAAAACAGTTATTTTTAAATGCTTTAAACTTTGACATTCTGCTCAGCTATCCAGGCATAAATTTAAGTATATGAATTGTATGGGAATTAAGTCTCAATAAAGTTGTAAAGGTCAGTTTTCATTCCAATCCCAAAGAAAGGCAATGCCAAAGAATGCTCAAACTACCGCACAATTGCAGTCATCTCTCATGCTAGCAAAGTAATGCTCAAAACTCTCTAAGCCAGGCTTCAACAGTACGTGAACCATGAACTTCCTGTGTTCAAGCTGGGTTTAGAAAAGGCAGAGGCACCAGAGTTCAAATTGCCAACATTTGCTGTATCATTGAGAAAGCAAGAGAGTTCCAGAAAAATATCTACTTCTGTTTTATTGACTATGCCAAAGCCTTTGACTGTGTAGATTACAACAAACTGTGGAAAATTCTGAAAGAGATGGGAATACCAGACCACCTGACCTGCCTCCTGGGAAATCTGTATGCAGGTCAGGAAGCAACAGTTAGAATTGGACATGGAACAACACACTGGTTCCAAATTGGGAAAGGAGTACGTCAAGGCTGTATACTGTCACCCTGCTTATTTAACTTATATGCAGAGTAATCATGAGAAATGATGGAATGGATGAAGCACAAGCTGGAATCAGGATTGCCAGGAAGAAATATCAATAACCTCAGATATGCAGATGGCACCACCCTTATGGCAGAAAGCGAAGAAGAATTAAAGAACCTCTGGATGAAAGTGAAAGAGGAGAGTGAAAAATTTGGCTTAAAACTCAACATTCAGAAAACTAAGATCACGTCATCTAGCCCCATCACTTCATGGCAAAAAGATGGGGAAACAATGGAAACGGTGACCAACTTTATTTTTGGGGCTCCAAAATCACTGCATATGGTGACTACAGCCATGAAATTAAAAGACACTTGCTCCTTGGAAGGAAAGTTATGATCAACCTGGCTGCTGCTGCTGCTGCTAAGTCGCTTCAGTTGTGTCCAACCTAGACAGCATGTTAAAAAGCAGAGACGTTACTTTACCAACAAAGGTCCGGCTAGTCAAAGCAATGGTTTTTCCAGTAATCATGTATGGATGTGAGAGTTGGACTATAAAGAAAGCTGAGCACCAAAGAATTGATGCTTTTGAACTGTGGTGTTGGAGAAGACTCTTGGGAGTCCCTTGGACTGCAAGGAGACCCAACCAGTCCATCCTAAAGGAAATCAGTTCTGAATATTCTTTGGAAGGAGTGATACTGAAGCTGAAACTCCAATACTTTGGCCACCTGATTCAAAGAACTGACTTGTTGGAAAAGACCCTGATGCTGGAAAATATTGAAGGCGGGAGGAGAAGGGGATGACAGAAGATGAGATGGTTGGATGGAATCACCAACTCAATGCACATGAGTTTGAGTAAACTCCTGGAGTTGATGATGGATAGGGAGGCCTGGCGTGTTGCAGTCTATGGGGTTGCAAAGAGTCGGACACGATTGAGCGACTGAACTGAACTGAAAGTTGTTATAAAAAAGCAAACATTCAGGTAGTACCTTATAATGCTAGAAAAACTTAAAACACTAGGGCTTCCCTGGTGGCTCAGATGGTAAAGAATCTGCCTGCAATGTGGGTTTGATCCCTGGGAAGGACAATCCCCTGGAGAAGGAAATGGCAACCCACTCCAGTATTCTTGCCTGGAAAACTCCATGGACAGAGGAGCCTGGCGGGCTGCAGTCCATGGGGTTACAAAGAGTCGAACATGACTGAACGATGAACATTTTCACTTCACTTTCAGGGTTAAGTGAAACTTTAAGGGGTTCTGTTTTCTATTAAATTAAAAGATACTGGAAAGTACAAAAGATTAACATTCTACACACACCCTCCCATACCCACACCTAGGATTCCAAAGGGATTGATCACACCTGGCATGCCAAAGGCCAACTTGGCAGCCCACTTTGAGCAAACTTCACCATTCTTCTGAAGGGAAGGAGATGGGGGAATGATTCTGCAACAGAGACAGCTGAAGGAGCACATGGTTGGGATGCCCAGTGGTTCACTTGCCCAGGCCTTCTCCTTTTATGGCATAACAAATGGCAAGTAAGAGTGTTGATGGAGGTGGTTTGTCAGGTAACTAACTTCCTTTTATCCCAGAGTCCTAGGTTTAGAGTTAGGTATTTGTGGATGTTGAACTTCTGCAAGAAGAGCTAGTGCCCAATAATCTCTTCATGTGGATTATCCCGTTGCACATATTCAGTAAATCCTCACTGTCAGGAATATCCAAGAGAAGCAGTAGCACCGTGAAATGAGATAGACATGATTTGAGGACTATTTCTATTTTGGATTGTGGGTGGCATTTTCCTTTTCCCCTCTTAGCTAACTTTAGTTTTGTTTATATGTTGTTTTGGATGCATTTAAAGGAGTGAATTTTTGCCTCTTTAAAAAATTGGCTGCGAGTTTCCAGACAGAGAGACTGTCTGTGGTTTGCCAAAGCGGAGGGTGGTGGGAAAGGGATGGATTGGGAGTTTGGAATTAGCAGATGGAAACTATTGCGTATGAAATGAAGGGGCAACATGGTTCTACTGTATAGAACAGGGAACTACAGTCAATGTCCTGTAGTAAACCATAATGGAAAAGAATATGAAAAAGAATATATATATAACTGAATCACTTTGCTATACAGCAAAAATTAACACATTATAAAACAACTATACTTCAATAAAATAAATTTTTTGAAAATTGACTGTGAGTTCCGAAGAACAAGTCTATGTAGTGTTCTCCAGAACCATATCTGAGCTTTGGAATGTCTGTGATTTGCATCTGTTCACAAACAAGTCCACAAAGGTATGTATTTGGGTTTGCATGTGGGTGCATAACCACCCACACAGAGCCTCGATTTGCAAGCACGGGCATAGAAAATGTGGTCACAGTGATCTCCATGTCATTAATATCGGTTTGCTCCTGTTTCTGAGGAAGTCAGGCTTCAAATTATACCTGTCAGCCCATGGTTGGACACCGTAGTGAGACAGAATGTTCCATGGGGAACCACCCAAGATGTGAAAGAACATTTATTTCCCTGGCTTGAAAACTTCAAGGAATGTGTAACACCAATGTGGTGGGTGTTGAATTGTAGTTACAGTCCTTCCTAAATCGTGTGTCCTGATTTCATCATCTTACTTCATTCCACTCTAGGGAAAGACATTCCTGGTCAGGCATCTCTGGTGTTTGATGTTGCGTTATTGGACCTCCATAACCCTAAGGATGGCATTTCCATTGAGAATAAAGTAGTGCCTGAAAACTGTGAGCGGCGAAGTCAAAGCGGGGACTTTCTCAGGTATCATTACAACGGCACGCTCCTGGACGGCACATTCTTTGATTCCAGGTGAGCAAACAGGGTCCTTCACTGACCAGAACATCTATTAACTAGTTTACAGCTGGCAGACCATGATCTGTATACTTGTCAGTGCTGATCTGGAGTTAGTATTTTCATCTTCAGTATAGATTTGTATTGTGTGATACTGAATTCCTTCAAGGGTGTTAGAACAGTCTCCCGGGCTCTGTAGGAGATGGGTCTGCAGGAAAGCAGGAGGGCTCATGCTAAGACTCCCACCACCCCTGTAGACTGCGCTCAACAATCCAAGTACAAACCCAGGTCTGGAGTCTGAGACAGGAAGTGACTGGAAGGGAAGTCCAGGCCGTTGGATGGAGAGAACAGACCTGGTATCAATAGACCTGGATTCCAGGCCCTGTATGTGGCGCATTAAAGCATTTAACCTCTCTGATCTTCAATTTTTCCCCTGTTGTTAGCTCCTTTCTCAAAGAGATAGTTAGATTAAAGAGAGAAGGTAGGTGGAAGCGCTTTGCAAACTTTGATGACTTATCTGCTGCAGGAACTGTTTGGCTGCATTATGCTCCCATCCTGATACTAATTAGGAGGTTAATTACTGAGCCTGTCATTAGTCAGTTTTGTATTGTTTATCAAGCTTAGCTTGCAGTCTTGATCAGGCAACAGGCATTTGGTTTGTGTTGTCTGGAAATCATTCCTTTAGCTTCCTATAGAGCAAACAAGTAGTGACAGCAGTCTTCCTGTCTCTCTGAGGTAAGAGACTTCCTGTTTAATTAGTCATCCAGAAACATTACAGAAGAATTTTTATATGGTGTAATTTTATTTGCATAATTCATTTTTCCTGCTTCTAGGATCCCTTCTTTTAAATTTTTCATTTGATTTTTTGGAAAAAGGCAATAGTTACATTGTTCAAAATTAAAATAAAATATGCATTAAGATATGTTGTATTAATCATCCCTGCCAACCTTACATCCCCTGCTCCACAAGCCACTTAGAGTTAACCACTTTTATTAATAAGTTTCTTTTCATATTCTTCAAATGTGTGGATTTTTTTCTAATACAGATATAATCAAATACAATTGTTATATTATTAATATCTTCTCCCTTTATAGAATATAGCATTTAGAATACTATATGCATACATATATAACATTATGTATTACATATCCATACAGAACATAATGCTATGTACTATATGCACTATTCTGCCCCTTGCTTTTTTTCACTTTGGGACTATTTCCATATTAATGCGTCAAGAGAACTCATTTTTTGTCTGCAGTGAATTTGGTGAACATACCATATTTATTTAACCATTCCCCACTGATGACATTGAGTTGTTTTTATTCTTTTTTTATCAAAAAAAATTCAGTGTGTGTGTATGTGTGTGCACATGTGTGTGATTAGTCACATATGAGCTTGGTTCTGTCTTTTATTCCCTGGAATTGTATTTCTAGTTGAAAGGCCATTTTCCTAGCAGATACCAGATTTCTTCCCTTATTAATGGAGCCAGTTTTCTTAGGTTTCAAACAGATTTCCATTTTAGTATACTGGGATCTAACTCATCCTAAGAACTAAGTAATATTCCGTTATCAAGATTTGCCTTAATTTAGTAATCAATCCTCAATGTTTTCTACCTTTTGATAAATGTCTAGAAGAATCTCTAGATCTAAGGTTATGTGTATTTTTACAGCTTTTGATATAACTACCAAGCTATCCTTAAGGAAGGTTTTACATCACTAAGAATACCCCATTCCCTGCAAACTCAGCAACATTAGGTATCATTTATAAATTATCTTTGCTAATTTATAGGAGAAAAATAGAATTTTATAATTTTAATCTGAATTTCTTTGATTGCTATTAAGGTTGAAATACTTTCAAATGTTTATTGACTATTTGGATATTTTCTTTTGTGATTTACCTGTTTGTGTCTTTTGCCTGTTTTTATATTGAGGATATTGGTATTTGTCCTTTTCTTAATTTAGATCTTGATACATTAAAGATATTAACTCTTTTATGGTTGCTTATTGTTGAAGGCATATTGCTTATTTATTTGCATTTTAATTTTGGTTATTGTGATTTTTGATATGTTTTAAATATAACCTTTTATGTTATTAAATGCATTCCACATCTACTTTATGGCTTCCTTTATTCTTATGTAAATTCTTACATATATACATACATATATATATATTCTGTTTTGGATAACTTGCTAAAAGTCTCTCTCCTCGTCTAGGGTATATAAATATTTACCTGTATTTTCTTCATGCCCTTCTAATTGTTTTATTTTATTTTATTTTTGTTTTATTTATTTACTTATTTATTTTTTTAATCCTTTAAAATAGTCTCTATTAGAATTTTTATTTGAGAAACTATTATGTTCTTATTGTATAAGTGAAACAATGCAAAGATATTTAGTAAAATGTCATAATTTCACGTCAACCCCTTCCATTTTCACCACTTGAGGCAAATATTAAAAACCTTCCACAGACTCTGTCCATGCTTGTAAACTCTTTCATGTTTAAATCTTTAATCCATCTGGAATTTATTGTGGTTTTCAGTATTACCATAAGGATCTAAATGTTTTTTTCCAGTTGGTTAGCTAGTTTTTCCAACACTATTGAATAACTGTCTTTTCCTCACTCATCTCAAATCTGACATTTATTATGTACTAAATTCTTATATACACTTTGGGTCTTGGTCTAGAATTTTTATCCCTTTCCAGTGATCTAGTTATCATTCCTGGGCCACTATCACACCTTTAGCTATTGTAACTTCTTAATTTGTATAATAGAGAATATTCTTTTTCTTTGTAAACATCATTTTTTCCTATTAAGTGATACATTGACATGATTTAAAATTCTAGAAGTATAAAAGGATAAACAATGAAGCATTTTCCCCCTCTCCTTGACCATCAGCCTCCTAGTTCCCCTCTTCACAGGGAACTAGTGTGATGATTTAATAGGTCTTCCATTCATATACAATGAAATACAGATAAGTATGTAGACAGCCTGCTTCCTGACTGAGGAGAATCACTTGATGCTGTCATTTCTTCATGCCCTGTGGCTCTGGTCCCTGGGGGGAGCTGAGAAGGAAGAGCCCCTCACAGCTCTGCTTTTCATCTCCCTGGCCCCACTGCTGGCCCTCCTCTCAGGCCATCATCCTTGGGCTGTGTTTGATGAAGTGACACCGATAGTGAACTGGCTCTTTCAGGACAAGCTTTTTGCCACATCTGTGCCATGTAAGGGTGGGTAATGGGCACAGATCATTGCAGTTCAGTTTGGTAGCAGACCTGACATGTGAAGTTTTATTATTTTATTCTGGAATCATCAGGCTTTGGGAAATTTATCCCTATTCTCTCCAAACTCATAGTGTAATCAGAGCCAGAGAGATTGGATCTCTCCACTAAGCGGAATGCTCGGGTCTCCTGCCAGAGGCGTTGAGAAAGGCGGGTACTCACCAGGAGGCTTGATGAGCAGCAACTACAGCCGGGCGGGTTCACCCAGGCCCTGGTGGAGGTTGGAGAGTTAAACGGCTCTCAGTACATATACTACTTTTCTGGCAGTCCAAATATTCATGTCTCCCATAAACAGGTGTTCTCCTCTTTAGAGAAATTGTTAATTTCTTTTTAATTTTTTCCCCCTTTTTTGGCTTTCCTTTGAAACTTTATATTAGAGTAATAGAAGACTTTAAAACTTCTAAATAAAACTGTTTACAAGAGCTAACAGAGAAATTCCTAGTTTCTGTTAAGGACCCCTCGATGCTTTTTTCATTGACTAAACATGGTCCCCAAGAGTACAGTCCTGTTTCCATTAGCTACATTCCTGCGTGGTTGCTTCTTGTAACCTGCATCCAATTCATAACCTGACTAAAGCCAAGTGCTGGAGGGCTTCTTTCTGTGAGCATCTCTGCTGGAAGCGGCTCCCACGCCGCGTGTGGACCCTTGTTCACCATTTCAGGGGAGCATGTTTGCTGGCTTGTCCTCCGGCTCTAGGGTGCCCCCCACCTCTGATCTGGAGGCCTCCGCGCTCTGGCTGCTTCGCGGTACCGACCCCACAGCGGCTGCGGCGTCCCTTGTGATCAAGCTCTTTTCCTCTTTGCCAGCTACTCGCGGAACCGCACTTTTGACACGTACATTGGGCAGGGCTACGTGATTCCCGGGATTGACGAAGGTTTACTTGGAGTCTGCATCGGAGAGAAGCGGAGGATCGTGGTCCCCCCTCACCTGGGCTACGGTGAGGAAGGAAGAGGTGAGCTCTGCGTGCCTTCTAGGGTCAGCTGAGCAGACTAGTTGCTGCTTCCACAGTGCTTGGAGTAGGGCCTTTGAGAGCCAAAGCCTAGAAGCTAAAGTCCAGCCTCAGACTTGAATGCTCAGATATAACTCTAGTTTCTAGAGGGGCTCTGGCGTTTCTCCTTATTCCCCCTTCCCGCTTTCCTTTTGGAAAATTTAAAACTATGTCAGAGTTGAAAGAACTGTGCAGTGAACTCCACTTAGATTCACCAGTTGTTAACATCTTGCTATGTATTTATTTTTTCTGTATGTGTAATACTATATTTTCTCTTTGTTGAGTTATTTGAAAGTAAATGCCAACTCCCGCTTCTTTTGTTGAAGTATATTTGACATATAACATTGTGTGCATTTAAGGTGTATGTGCTATTTTGTACGTTTATATATTGTAATGTGATTGCCATTGTAGCGATAATGAGCACCTCTATCGTGGTGTGTGTTCAGTCGCTCAGTTGTGTCCGACTCTGTGCAACCCCATGGACTGTATAGCCTGCCAGGTTCCTCTGGCCATGGATTTCCCAGGCAAGAATAATGGAGTCTGTTGCCATTTCCTTCTCCAGGGGATCTTCCTGACCCAGGGATCGAACCTGAGTCTCCTGCATTGGCAGGCAGATTCTTTACCATTGAGCTACCTGGGAAGCCCTTCTGTCATGGTACATAATTACCATTTTTGGGGGGGGAGCGGTTGGGATAATTGATAATGAGCAAGTTTGATGATTATAATATTGTCTGTATTTGCTATAATGTGCATTATTTTGGTTTTTGTTTTTAACAACTTTATTGAAATGTGCCATAACATTCACCTATTTTTACATATACAACTCAATGACTTTTAGTAAATGTATTGAGATGTGCAGTTATCACATTAATCCAGTTTTAGAATATTTGTCACCCAAAGAGCAAACTTTAAAAAAAAATCACACAGATAATATATGCTGACTTTAGAAAAACAGAGCTCATCAACAACAAAAATTTCCCATAATCTCACCAGCCAGGAATAAGCATTATTAATGCGGTAGATGGAACACTGGCCGCAAAGATGTGCATGTCCTAATTTGCAGAACATGTGAATATGCTACTTTACATGGTAAAAGAGACTTTGCAGATATAATTAAGGTGAGATAAGGAGGATCTTTTCCTAGGATCTTTGTAAGAGACCAGAGAGAGGAGAAAATGCTAGGCTGCTGACTGAGAAGATGGAGGAAGGGGCCACAAGCCGAGGAAGGAGGGTGACCTTGAAAAGCTTGAAAGATGGGGAAACAGATTCTCCCCTGAAACCTCCAAAAGAAACACGTCCCTGAAAATACCTTCAGTTTAGACTTTGACCCCTGAGTTATAAGAATACATTTCTGTTGTTTTAAGCCACCAGGTTTCTGGTAGTTTGATACAGCAGCCTTAGAAAACTAATACAACCATAAAGTGGTTGTATACTTCTATATATTGAGTATATGTGAATCTATCGGTAAAAGGAAATACATAACCATTTACACTGATAAATACTGACAAAATTGTGATTATCTACACATATTACTTTGTAATTTCTCTTTACCTAATTTGTTGTGGACAATGTTTTATGCCAACAGGTTGCATAGAATTTTAATGGTTACATACTATTCCAAACCATATTTCCTTTCTTTTTTTCTAATATACCATGTTTTGCTAACTTAGGAATAGTTGATGCAGTATTATTTTTCTTTTGTGTTCTTTTTGCTGGCTGGCCTGGCTGACTGTACACATTCATTTTGTTAACCCGCTTCTGACTTCTACTACTGTATCATATGGATTTCAGAATTTTCCCAGTAGGCTTTGTTTGAAAGGTCTAAGAAGCCCCAGGTTGGTTGGAAACTAGGGTGTACCGTGGAGAAATATTTTTTTCCCTGACTTAAATTTCTGTTATAAAGCCACAAGAAATCATAGCTTACGATCTTAAGATCATTCAGCAGGCCTCACTTCCTGTCCTGTTTGTCTAGTGTCTTGATGCTCTATTTTTTTGTATTATGTAAATATCTGTGCTGTACTAAGTCACTCCAGTTGTGTCCAAATCTGTGCAACCCTGTGGACTGCAGCCTTCCAGGCTGCTCTGTCTGTGGGACTCTTCAGGCAAGAATACTTGAGTGCACTGCTATGCCCTCCTCTGGGATCTTCCCGACCCAGGGATTGAACCTGCAGCTCCTACAACTCCCTCACTGCAGGTAAATTCTTTACTTCTGAGCCACCAGGGAAGCCCCATGTAAATGTCTACTTGTAGACAAATACATACAGGAATAGACAAATACTTTCAGAGTACCCTGTTTTGTTATGCCCTTAGAACCAATTCTTCCTTTCCCTAAGAAGAATATGCTGATAGAAAACATTTGGTTAAATTATTTTTCTCCTTTTGGCTTTCTCTCAAGTATGAGATAGTTTTGCAAAGAATTATATAAAGTTCTGGGAAGCATTTGAAGTCTCATAAATTTTCTGGGCACGAGGCTGCTTCACCCTGAATCATGTGTTGCCACGGAGGGAGGGGCACCCTGGTGCCCTGGTGACACCCAGGTGCTCTTGCACAGGATCTGTCTCTGACCTGTTGGTTAACGAGTGCCTCTAGCCTTCTGCGGGATTTGCACAGGACCTAACGCTAATCATGGAGGGGCTGACCTTAGAAGGGTGTCAGGACACAGAGGAAGTCTGTGGCTTCCTTACCGCATACCACAGGGTTGGGAATATTTGCAGAAGGAAGAAATGCTGGGCTCTTCATGGGTTCTCCAACTCATCAGCATTTCATTTTGTTGCAGTTATGTTCTCTTACAGGGTTGATGGAGGGGAGGGGGCAGGCCTTCTGTAAAGGCTCTGGCCCTTTTTTCTGTCTGCTTTGCTTCATGGGGTTCAGCCCTAAGTTTAGAGTGCCTAGATATGTTCCCAACCCTGAAGTGGAGAATAAATTCTACTGCAGGGTTGTAGAAGCATCACTTCCTCAATGGTTTTCTGCCCCCCAACTTCCACATTACCTTTTTTTTTTAAAATTGGAGGATAATTGTTTTATAATGTTTGTTAGTTTCTGCTGTACAACAACATGAATCAGCTATTAGTATACATTTATCTCTCCCTCTCTTGAGCACATTTTCTTTTAAGCACTCTTTTTCAAAAGTTAAAAGAGGAGCTAATGTTTGACCCATACTCTCAAAGACTTCTCATACATGAGCTCGTTCAAACTTCAAAACAGTTCTCAGTTAAGAACAGGAGGCCCAAAGAGGTTGAGTCATTTGCCGGAGGCCACAATAGCTAATTAGTATGGAGCTCAATTGGACCCAGGGCTCTTGCTGCCTGTGGGAAGAATGCCTTTCCATTAGGCTGTGACTTGTTGATACCCATATATGGAGAAGTCCCAGAGCTCTCAGAGGAAACCCATGCTTCCAAGGAGTCACCGAGCTTCCTTCTGGCCCAAAGTGCCAGTCAGCTTTATTTTGTGTCATCCGTGTCTCTTCTTGAGGAGGCTTATCTAGTGGAGAAAATTGATGACTACTTTTCTGCATTGGTTTTGAGTTTTTTCAAAGAGGAGGCTGGTGCCATAATGAAAAGCTGGATTTCAAGTTTGCTGGTAATGGGGAGGAAAATCATTTCCTCTACACTTCTAGGTTCTTCTGGCTGGTCTAAGAATTAAATTGATATGAGACAGACTAACAGGAGAAAATCAAAGTTTAAGGACGTGTATATATGGGAGGAATCTAGGGAAACTGAGTAACTCACCAAAATGTTTGAAGCCCTAGCCTTAACATCACCTTTAGCTAAAGACAGAAGAGGATGGTTGGGTGTAGTGTTTTCAGACTTCAAAAGAGAGGAAGGTGATTGACCTGGAGAAGGAAAAGCAAGTGTTAGGTATACAGATATTTGTTGGGCCACACAGACATTGGGACCTGAGAGAAATTTTAACTAACAGACTTTGCTAGTTCCCTCCCTGTCTACACACCTAACTCATACTATCGTTATCTCTGGTGATAGCTCCCCACCCCCCCTACCCCCAACAGTCCTCTATCTACATTCTTTAGGCAGTTAAGTAGGAGATAAAAAGGAGGGTTTTCGTTTGAGTCTTTTGGGTCTTGCTCTCAACTTGGAATAATCCACATGTCGAAGAGATGTTTTGGGGTGGTAAATTTTGCTCCCCTGCACTGGGGAGAAGGGGCCACCATTTATAGGGGGACCTGTCTTCAGGCTGGCTCATCATCAGTTACTCAGGAAACCAGCATCTGGCACAGGCCATGCATGTAGGCAGTTACTGGTTAAGCACTGTGATTAAGAGAATTGGACAGTGATGTGAGTGAAGCAGGAACTGATCAAGCAGGGGCAGTACAGAGAACAAGAGAACAGGCATCTTGAATGTGGTTCAGTCATACAGTTGGCACAGGGAAGTTAAATTGGCATTGGCCCAATGCCATCAGGTCCTTGTCCCTTTCTGGGCTTCATCCGCATGCTTTCTTCAGAGAAGTTAATGGAGCTGCTCAAGATGCAGCTTTCTTTTCCACCAATCTCCTACACCAACCATGGCCTGCACCCCTGTTGTTGAGTCTCTCAGTCATGTCCAACTCTTTGCGAACCAATGAACTGCAGCACACCAGGCTTCCCTGTCCTTCAGTATCTCTTGGAGTTTGCTCAAATTCATGTCTCTTGAGTCAGTGATGCTATCTAACCATTTCATCTTCTGCTGCCCTCTTCTTTTGCCTTCAATCTTTCCCAGCATCAGGGTCTGTTCCCTGGTCGACTCTTTGCATCAGGTAGTCAAAGTACTGGAGCTTCAGCTTCAGCATCAGTCCTTCCAATGAATATTCAGGGTTGATGTCCTTTAGGATGGACTGTTTTGATCTCCTTGCAGTCCAAGGGACTCTCAAGAGTCTTCTCCAGCACCACCATTCGAGGGCTTCCTAAACAGAATCAGCTGCTCACTTACAGACCATTTAGCACAGCATTCCTTAGACTTGGCTGCCCCTTGGAGGGGCAGAACAAAACAACACAAAAGCCCTGGGAAACAAAACAGAACAATACTATGCCTGGTACCACTCTAGTTCAGCTGTTCTCAAAGGCTGGTGCATATCACAGAAGAGAATCACCTGACAGGTAAAAGATTACAGAACCAAAGGTACTGCATGGGAAAAGTCCTGGCCCTTTGTGTTTTCACCAAGTTCTCCAGGACATCATGATAGCACCCAGGACCGAGACGGACCACTGCACTAGATAAGCTAAATCTGAATCATAGAGGGGCACCCAGGTGATTTTTTTTTTCAGGTCATCTTGATTTTTTCTTTTATTCTGTGAATGTGGTGAATTAATTTTTATTGTGGTAAAATGTACATATTTACCATTTAAACACTTTTTTAAGCTTACAGTTCTGTGCCATTGAATATATTCACAATGTGGTATAACCATCACCATTGTCTATACCCAGAACTTTTCCATCATCCCAAACTCTGCATTACCCTCTCTCCCTCCAGCCCATGGGAACCATCATTCTATTTTCTGTCTCCATGAGTTTGCCTATTCCAAGTGTCTCATATAATTGAAAACATACAATATTTGTCTTTCTGTGTTGGAGCATAATGTTTTCAAGGTTCATTCCCTGTCGATTGTAAGGGGTAACCAAGATTGAGAAACCACTGAGATGGTTCCACAGTCACTCACCCCTGTTAGTGTGTGCTGTTTCCTGCAAAGAGCTGCCCTTGACTCTGGTTTCTGAGCACCTTCCTATGGCAGTTTGCAGTACCTGGTTCCTATGGAAAAGATCCTGCATCCTGTTACTGCTCACATCAGCAACTCCCCATCACTAGTGAATATCAGGCACCTGTGTTCTGCTGTAGATGCACAAGCTTCTCTAATTACACCTTGGTAACTTTGGGCAGGTGTCTAAACCTGTGCCTGAGTTTCCTCATCTGTAGGTTGGGAATATATGATTATAATGAGAATTAAATAAACTAATACATCTAAAGCACTTATAAGAGTGCCTGGTAGTTAACAAGCACCTACCCATTAAGTGTGTGTTAGAGAGAAAGCAGACAAAAAAACAGAAAAGTACATGGTAGGGGTGTTAGGAGTTGGAAGATCTGTGGGGTGAAGAGGGGCTGTTGATGTTCAAGTATCTCTACTAAATTCTGTTGATAGGTGTGTTATTTTCTTGAACAAGTTCTATATGAGTTGGTTTGCTTGTCTGCAAAATGCTAATGAAAATATTATACATTCTTGATTCTAAGTATTACTGTTTACAGATCTTTTACATTTAAATTCTGAAATGATTTGGGAAGTGTGGTTAACAACTGATGCCTCCCTAGAAGCTGTCATTAAATTCATGCAGGAACTGCTGTTCCTGAATTTGTGATAATATTTACCCAACAAGGTTGCTGCAGAGATTTAATAAGAGAATGTATGTGAAAAATGCTGTGGCGCTAGTGGTAAAGGACCTGCCTGCCATTGCAGGAGATGTAAGAGATGTGTGTTCAATCCCTGGGTCAGAAGATCCCCTGGAGGAGAGCATGGCTACCCACTCCAGTACTCTTGCCTGGAGTATCCCATGGACAGAGCAGCCTGGCAGGCTATGGTTCATTGGGTCACAAAGAGTCAGACACGACTGAAGTGACTTAGCACGCACACACACACAGTGTAAAACATTATTTAGATGTGAGATAATGTTCTCAAAAGTGGAAGTGAATAGCTTTGTGTAGAACAGGACGTGTCAGAAAGCACTTTGTGAACTGTTAGGTGTAGTATATCTAAAGGGGTGTATATGCGCCAGTTTTAGTTAGGTGTTTTCCCTCATGATGCTCATGCTAGGAAAGACCCTGGTGCTGGGAAGGATTGAAGGCAGGAGGAGAAGGGGATGACAGAGGATGAGATGATTGGATGGTATCACCGGCTCAATGGACATGAGCGTGAGCAACGTCCGGGAGTTGGTGATGCACAGGGAAGCCTGGCATGCTGCAGTCCATGGGGTCGCAAAGAGTCGGACACAACTCAGCGACTGAACTGAACTTTCCCCCATGAAGTTACTGTTGGTTTTGTTTCTCTAGAGCAGTGGTAGGGCCCTAACGTGATTTCCATTCTCTAACTGATTTTCTTAGCTCACCTCTTCTAGCAGGAGCCAGGCAAGTGTTAATTCGGCTGAGCTTTAGTTTTCTCATATCTGATGAACTTAGCTGTAAGTCTTTCAGGCTTAACCGTTCCATGGGGTAATAGTGCAGTGTCTTGACTTTTAGTCCACACTGTGCTCCTGACTGTGGACCCTGGACAAATCTGTGCCTCAGTTTCCCTGTCTATAAAACTGAGTTAGTTTACATGTTAACAGCCCTTCCAGCTCTGTTCTTCCAGCATCCCTAGGATTGCATAGCCGGTCCCTGTGTTTCTCACTGAGGTCTGTGAGGAACACCTGGTGACGCCGGGGAGCCAGGTGTCCTGCTACTATTCTAACTGCCTGTGTCTGTCCTCTAGGGAACATCCCTGGCTCGGCCGTGCTGGTGTTTGACATCCACGTGATTGACTTTCACAACCCATCAGACTCCATCAGCATCACCTCCCACTACAAGCCCCCCGACTGCTCAGTGCTGAGTAAGAAAGGGGATTACCTCAAGTATCACTACAATGCCTCACTTCTGGACGGGACCCTGCTGGATTCCACGTAAGGGCAGCAGGATCGGTGGGGTGTGAGCCTGGCTGATAACAGTTGGTATTCCCGTGGCCCTCCTTTCCTTTTCCCCAGATACTCACTGAGGGCTTTTATTTCCATGCCTTTTGCACTGTGTATCTTTAGTGTACATCACTACTCCAGTGCACTGTTCTTTTTTTTCCTTTTCTTTTTATTTATTTATTTATTTTATTAGTTGGAGGCTAATTACTTTACAATATTGTAGTGGGTTTTGTCATACATTGACATGAATCAGCCATGGATTTACATGTGTTCCCCATCCCAATCCCCCCTCCCACCTCCCTCTCCGCCCGATCCCTCTGGGGCTTCCCAGTGCACCAGGTCCGAGCACTTGTCTCATGCATCCAACTTGGGCTGGTGATCTGTTTCACCCTAGATAATATACATGTTTCAATGCTGTTCTCTTGAAACATCCCACCCTCGCCTTCTCCCACAGAGTCCAAAAGTCTGTTCTATACATCTGTGTCTCTTTTTCTGTTTTGCATATAGGATTATTGTTATCATCTTTCTAAATTCCATATATATGTGTTAGTATACTGTAATGGTCTTTATCTTTCTGGCTTACTTCACTCTGTATAATGGGCTCCAGTTTCATCCATCTCATTAGAACTGATTCAAATGAATTCTTTTAATGGCTGAGTAATATTCCATGGTGTATATGTACCACAGCTTCCTTATCCATTCGTCTGCTGATGGGCATCTAGGTTGCTTCCATGTCCTGGCTGTGATGAACAGTGCTGCGATGAACACTGGGGTGGTGCACTGTTCTTAGAGGTCCCTCTGAATGGTCTCATCTTGTCCCCTTGAAACTGTCTGAAAAGATCTTGTAGCTACTGTCTTTAAAAATTAACCCGCAGATAAAATCCAAACTCCAGAGTCTCTCTGGAGGCACATGAGGCTCTCTTGTCAGCTCCGTTCTGCCTCGCCAGTCTCATCTTCTGCTGAGGTCCATCTTCCGCCTCCCAGGGGTGCCATGTGCTGTGGTGCAGGATGTGCACTGCTTTCATCCTTCCTTCTGGCCAACTTCTGCCCTGGTCTAAGCGCCTTCCCTTTTCGCAAGGTCGTTGCCTAGTTCCTAGGAAGAGTGAACCGTTCTCACTTCTGTAGTCTCGTAATGTTTTGTGTATTACCTGCCTTTTAGTTGGGGGCTTCCCAGGTGGCTCAGCGGTAAAGAATTTGCCTGCCAAAGCAGGAGACACTAGAGACGTGGGTTTGATCCCTGGGTCAGGAAGATCCCCTGGAGGAGGAAATGGCAACCCACTCCAGTATTCTTGCTGGGAAATCCCATGGACAGAGGAGCCTGGTGGGTTACAGTTCATGGGGTCACTGAGAGTCGGACACAACTTAGAGATGGAGCACGCACACACACCTTACAGTTGTTTTTGTTTCTATCACTGTTGCTGGTCCGAATACCCTAGATACTCAACATTTTATTCATCTTTTTACTCCTCAGACTTAGCCCAGAACATAACGCAAAGGAAGTATTTTATAAATGTTAATTGAGATGAATCTAAAACCATATTACTAGGAATCAGCAGTGTATACTAGTATCATGCGGGTAAAAGGAGCTTTGCTCCTTATGTATCTGAATCTTTAGATTATCTATGAAAGTGAAAGTCGCTCAGTCATGTCCAGCTCTGCGACCCCATGGACTGTAGCCTGCCAGACTCCTCCGTCCATGGAATTCTCCAGGCCAGAATACTGGAGTGGATAGCTGTTCCCTTCTCCAGGGGATCTTCCCAACCCAGGGGTCAAACCCAGGTCTCCTGCATTGCAGGCGGATTCTTTACCAGCTGAGCCAAGGTAATATGCTATTCTCTTTGGGAAGGAAACATTTTCAGCCTTTCTTTGTGTCTCCATATAAGTACATCCATTTTTGTACTGAGCCTGGCTTAGAATCCTAAGTTTAGTCTTGAGGAGAAAGAACAGCTTCATATAAATGTGTCGTACTGCATTTACTTCTAGATGGAGAGGGTCTTATCTCCTTCTCACCATCCCTTTGTCTTCTAGCCTCAGGTGACAGAGTGTGGCCAGTTGTGGAGAGCTTGAGGGACATACTCCTCAGAGCATTCTCTCTGGTGCTGTGAGACCTATTTAATGTATTTCATCAGATCTAAAATGTGTTGGTTGTTAGAAGCATCATTTTATGTATCTCAAGAAACTAAGAACGCTGTCAAAAAATAACAACATGATGTCTGTTGTAAGATGTATCCCAAATCAAGAGATATTAAAATGTGAAAAAATATGCATTATAGAATCAATGAAATATGCTCCAGCTCCTGGGACCCAGATTTACAGCAGAATCTAGCTTACAGCAAACCTCACTGCACTGATTAGAAACTTCTGAGGACAGTGGGGAAGAAGCATGGCTTTCTTTTGTTTTGGGTTCATTGAGCGTGTGCATGGGAAAGCAAGGTTAGGACAGTCTGTAAGGCCGATGGCCAGCTGTCATTGCTGGGGCTGAAGCTCCTATTCTTGGTGCTCCTACAGCTTTGGAAAGGGGAAGTGGGGGTGGGAAATTAACAAAGGAATTTCTTCTTTGGTGGATCAGGATATGCGTCTCTTGTTGGGTGGGGGAATCCGTCTTCCTGCTTCTGAGGCGTGTTTGGCGGATGCATAATATTCTTACAGAGCATGCAGGAGCCATGTGACGCTCCTTCCTCTTCCCAGAGACTCCATTCTGAACCACCGGAGTCATTTGTGTCACGTGTACATTGACACGGAAGAGCAGTGTCTGGGCGTCCCTGCGGGTTCTCTTCTGGGCGGAAGTTTCAGAGTAACAGGGTCGTGGCAAGTGCGGCAGGAGAAGGCTTACCAGTGTGTGGGGGGAGCTGCTTTTGGAGGACGGGGTCTGGTCCCACCCCAAGCCCATGGGGGCTCTATTATCAGCTTGGCAGGTGCTGCTGTTGTTGCTCATTGATCGGGACTGGGAGAGTCTGTGATGGACGGGAGAGAGGGGAGCGTGGGTGGAGAGCCAGAGAGGGCTGCCTGTAGGCAGGAAGCAATGGGAAGCCGGGAATACACAGAAGGAATGATGAGAATGTCCAAGACAAAAACTGGCAAATCAAAAATAAAAGGATGACTTGAGGGAAAAGAATGAGCTGGTTTTCAGAGTTGACACGTAAAAACAAGTTGCTTGCTTAGAGGGTTCTCTTCATGTGTGTTGAAACTGGCCTCAGAAAAGAATAAACACTTGTTATTTGATAGCTCAATGAGTTCTTGCATATTCTGTATGATTTTGAAACCCAATAGTCCCATGGGAAGTTGCCCAGGGTCCCTGGAGAGAGGCAGTGTGAGGGCGCCTCTGTGCTGCTGACAAAGGAGGGGTTGTGTTGGGGTAGGGCAGAGGACGAGCCCTCCCTCGGGCCTGGGGCCAAGGCATCCAGTGCACTGGAACTGGCTTTGTTTCCCTTTCACCCCAGGTAGGACAGATGCAAACGCTGTTTTGCATCTGCGCCCACAGGAGGCTAGGAAGCCTGAGAGATGAGGCAAAGGGGCCGTAGCTTCCTTGTCACCAGCTGGTGATGGATATCAAGGGGGCGCCAAGATAGCCAGGAGGTGTTCTTTCTTTGGATTTGAAGAATATTCCCATTGTTTGCTTTTAGGAAGTGATAGGAATGCATCAATTTGAAAATAGATTTACTTTCAGTACTGATTGAGGTGACTTTTATTTGGATACCCTTGGGATTTTGGACATCAAGGCTCATTAAAACCATGGCCCAAGTTAACTGTTATTCTGGAGTCGTAGAGTGTTATAGGCACAAGCATGTCACACTCTCAAGGCTGTCCATTTATTGAGCTGTTGATGCTTGCTCTCCTCTGTGCCAAGCATATTATATGCTATTTAGAATGTCCTGTGCGATAGCTGTTATTATGTCTGTTTTATAGATGAGGAAACTGTAAAATTATATTTCTGTCAAATTAAGTGGCAGAACCAGGATTCAGACTCAGGTCTTGCTGAATTTTCATGAAAATTTCTGACTAAAATTTCAGAACACTGACTGAAACTTAGTGACTTAGCAGGCATTTACGCACATCCCACTTGTTTTGCCAAATGTTCCTGTAAGATCTTTTATAGCAAGAGGATTCACTGCAGCATGCCCCAAACTCTCAAACAGTTCCTCAGTCGTCCCTTGATTTTCACCTTGAAACCTTTGATGATTACAGGCTGGTTGTTTTGCAGACTGTCCCTCAGTGTGGGTTTGTGTCCTTATGATTCCACAGGGGTTCTGTATCTTTGGCAGAAAGATCACAGAAGTGACATGTTCTCAGGAAAACATACTCAAGTACCAGTGGGTTGATGGCCTAAGCAGAGATTCTTCTGTCTCATTTTCAGGTGGAATTTAGGCAAAACGTATAACATCGTTTTAGGATCTGGACAGGTCGTGTTGGGAATGGATATGGGTCTGAGAGAGATGTGTGTTGGAGAGAAGCGAACTGTGATCATTCCGCCCCACCTGGGCTACGGCGAGGCTGGCGTGGGTGAGTCTGTAACAGTAGTAAAAGGCGTCTGGGACATGGTCATTGTTTGTATTTTGTGCTTTTTGAGGTTCTAACACAATATGCTTCTTCCATTTAAAATCCCAACCCAGAAAATCTGTGGTTTTTATTCAAATCTTTAGTATTTTTGTTTCAAAACCCCATGAATTCGGTGTGAGTGCCATGTTAATGGGATTAAGCAGGGGTTTCTGTGAAAAAGAAGAACAAAAAAAAGCAAACAAAAAAACCCCTTGACTTTTCAAACCCACGTGTGGGAAATGTCACCGAAAGGACTTCCCAGGTGAGCTAGGTGCTTCCTTTGGAAACTGTTTCCTGGGACAGTGAAATGCTGAACCTGTAAGCTATCTAAGGAGATTTCCTTGTGGAAAAGATTGGTGTCAAGTTCTGGAAATACTGGTGGTATGTTGCCCTCATAGCTATTATGGTTTGATTCATGATTTTGGCCAAAATGGACCCTCCTCATGGGGGTTGGCAGGAACCCCTTCTTTTTCTGTTCTTGTACTTCTGCTGTCTGGAGATGGAGTAGATGGGAAGTGCTAATTTACAGAAGTGATAGGCACTTTGATTTTTTCAAAATTTTTAAATAATTGGAGAAGATATACTCTATGCTATTTTCCCCAATCTGAGGAAAAAACACTTAAAATAAATGTATCCTGTAAGACCATACTCCCATGACATATAATTACAATATATAATTTAAAATAATGCACATTACATTAATTTATAGTCACATACTTATAAGTTATTTTGGGCCCATACATATATTCTGTTCTAGAATTTGTGTTTACAAATCATATCATGGCTCATGATTTTAAGGCATAATGTATTATTCTTAAAGTTCTGTGGTTAAATTTATTCAAAAGTTCTACCATTGTAGTCTCTGCTAGTTGCTTTTAAACTTTTTTTCACCAAGACACACAGTGAGAATTACATTTTATCTCCCAGTTGGTGTTATGCATAAGCATACAATTTATACCTAGTATATGTATACATATGGGCTTCCCTGGTGGCTCAGTGATAAAGAACGCACCAGCCAATGCAGCAGCTGAGGGTTTGATCCCTGCTCTGGGAAGATCCTCTGGAGAAAGGAATGGCAACACACTCCAGTATTCTTGCCTGGAGAACCCCACAGATAGAAGAGTCTGGTGGGCTACAGTCCATGGGGTCACAGAGAGTTGGACATGACTTAGTGACTGAACAACAATAGTATGTATGGATTTAGTTTTATATTTATATAATTAAAACTAAGTTTCATAAAGTGGTATCTATCCTTTCTATGTATAATGTACTCTGATTTTATTCTATCCCTTAATTTAAAAAACATTGGTCACCATTCTTTAAATTGATTTGAGACTCACTGCCTACAGTTTGGAAAAACCACTTGCTGAGGCTGAACTTTTTTGCTGTCACAAGAGATGCCTCTGTCACAAGAGATGCCTCCATCCATGAGGCTGCTGGAGCCTGGGTGTTGGGGCGGGGGGCAGAGGGGCGTGCTCGCTGCCTTGTCGTTAACGCCACCTCCACCGCTGTCCTGTGGCAGATGGAGAAGTGCCCGGCAGTGCGGTGCTGGTGTTTGACATCGAACTGCTGGAGCTCGTGGCTGGCCTGCCAGAGGGGTACATGTTCGTCTGGAACGGCGAGGTGTCAGCCAACCTCTTTGAAGAGATCGACAAGGATGGTGATGGAGAAGTCCTCCTGGAAGAGGTAATTGACCTTGTTGAATAGAAGTGGGGCCCAAGGAGCTCAGGGAAAGTCCCTGGGCTGGGGCACCCATCCTGAATGTGAACCCACTCAGAGTGAGGATGCTGCTGCTTGCTGCTTGTGATCTCTGTAAATGCACGCTCGTGTATCAGGTGCTTGCACACACACACTGAGTCCTCTAAGTCGAAGCTCACAGTTCCTCTTTGAAGAAACTGAGGCCCTGAGAAGTTCAGGGCTTGACTCCACGGCTCACAGATCTGGACTCAGTTCTTCGTTCCTGGCTGCTCACTGCGGCCTGCATGGTGCTAAGTGTTTTTCACATATATTATCTTGCTTGGCGCTCATGACAGCCATGTAATCACCCCTATTTTTCAGAAGAAAATAGCTGTGCACAGAGAAGGTAAATGGCTTGCCCAAGTTGGTACAGCCATCCGGTGGTTTGTAGATGTCTTGATCATCTAGATCCTATCTTGTTTATCCTGTATGAGACCCCTCTTTGTGGAGCTGGGCAAGAGAGTCTTTGTCTTGTCGCTGCTCCGGGGAGCTTCAGGCCTCTGCCTGTTCCCATCTCCTAGTTCAAGGACATGGCTCCAGCCTTCTCCCCTTCTCTCTTCTATCATCCACATTTCCCCAACTTCTGGACCATTCCCATTAGCTGAATAGCATGCTGCTGTTTTCCCTTATTGATGCATCTTTCCATTTCTTTTTTCTTTTTTTTTTTTTGCTTTCTTTACAGCAGAAGCCTCAAGACTTGTCTGTCCGTCCTGCCTCCAATTCCTCTCCTCCTAATCTCTTTTACACCAGTCCTGTTGGGTTTTTATCCTCCATACCACTGAACTTGGTTTCTTGCTCAGGCACTGAACCCAATGGTCAGTTCTCAAGCCTACTTTAGCACAGCTGTTTCCTTTTTGAGATGCCTTCTTTTCCTGGCTTCTGCCTCACAGTTTCTCCAGGTTCCTTCTGCCTCACTAGTAGCTGCTTCTCCCAGGGCTTTTCAGAGTGGAGGCCCCAGGCTAAGTCCTGAACTTTGCTCTCCTTCCCCTTGATGTCATCCCTTGGTGACCTCCCATCCTAAGGCTTTATCGTCTTCATCCTGATGGCTTCCAGATTGGCAGCTCCAGGCCTGTTTTCTATCCTCTTCACACTAAGGTATCAGCTGCCCATTTGACATGGTCATTCACTGAACCCCCAATATCCCCCCAAACTTGCTTCACCCGAAGCCTTTCCCATTTCATTCGATGACAGCACTTCCCTTCCAGTTGCTCAGGTAAGAGCACCCAGTCATCTCTCCTCTCTTCCTCTCACAGGCTAGATTAAATCCATCAGGAAATTATTCTAGCTCTTCCTTGAAAACATACCCAGAACCTGACCACTTCTCACCACCTCTGCTCCATAGCACCTCAGTCCAGTGTCCATCACCTCCTGCTTGGACCTCTGCAGAGGTTTTCCTGCTCACACCCTTGCCCCTCACAGCGGTCCTTCTAAAACGTGAGTTGGAGCAGGGCCTGCTTCATCTCAGAACTCTGCAGAAGCCTCCTGTCAGGCAGCATTCCGCAGGCCCCAAAGCCTTGTAGTTGTCCAGCCTGGAGATGGCAGAAAGAGCCTGGAGATGGTGACAGAGACATCACCAACTTATTGAACAGGGAATCTTCCATGTCTGCAGCAAAGGTCCTGGAGTGACACCCCACGGTGTATGGCAGATAGGACACAGCAGGAACCTTTACTACCTGGGGGAGGAGGAGGCTACCATTAATAGGGGAATTAGTTCATGCAGTTAGCAAGGAAACCAGCAGCTAGGACAGGACCCTCACAGGCCCTCAGGTTAGGACCATCATGAGGGCAGATATTTCCCTTTAATAAACTAGCAGGTGGAGCTGTTCTGGCATAAAGAGGACAGCAATCACCAGCGGGGGCAGGGTTTCTTGTGAGTAGGGTGTAGGTGAAGCAAGGGCTGGCGGAGCAGTAAGAGAACAGCTGTGTTGGTTGGCCTGACCATACATCCCTTTATTTTCAAAGTCTCTGCGGTGGCCCACGAGGGCCCCACAAGGGCCCCTCTACCGCCTGCTCGCTGCCCCCTCCCCTCCATCAACTCTTCCTTTGCTGTGCTGTAAACACACTGGGCGTGTTTCCACCTGGGGCCTTTGCACCGGCTGTTCTCTGCTCAGCGGACATTCCCCCTAGGTAACTGTCGGGCTTGTTCCCTCACTTCCTTTAAGCCTCCATACATTCTTCTCTTTAGCACTGTGCTTTTACCCTGACCACCAAATTGATACTTAAACCAGCTCCCCTGGCTGGACTCTTGATCTTCCTGACTTGGCTCCACTCTTTTGTTTCTCTGGAGCGTCTTACTTTCTAACTTAATATGTAGTTTACTTACCTTTTAAATGTTCCTTTTTAGTGTTTGCATAGTATTCTAAATGTTTTTTTTTTTTTTTTTAATGTTCCTTTTTAATAGTGCATCTTTTCCACTAATGTATGCTAGAATTACAAGAGCAGGATGTTTTGTTTGTTTATTGATGTATCTTTAGGCTCTAGGATGCTGCTCAGCATACAGTAAACAGTAAGTTTTTATTGTATGAATGAATGAATTTTCAGAGGCAAGGATGGTTAGGGGATCAGCTGTAGGTGGAAAACTAAGTGTTGATTTAGGGAAACAGGATAGTTCAGTGACTGCTAGGTACTGGCTGCCTGGAACCTAAGCACTCCTATAGTCATTTTGTCATAGGTTTTTAACCTGCATCCAGAGGTTAAAAGCCATCCCCAGTGGCCCAGAGATAAAGAATCTGCTTGCAGTGCAGGTGATGCAGGAGATATGGACGGGTTCTACCTCTGGGTCAGGAAGATTCCCTGGAGGAGGGCATGGCAACCCACACTCCAATATTCTTGCCTAGAGAATCCCATGGACAGAGGAGCCTGGTGGGCTACGGTCCATGGGGTTGCAGAGTTGGACACGACAGAAGCGACTGAGCATGCGTGCTAGAGGGAAAAAATCTAGATCGTATAGCTCAGAAGATTTTGTCTGTTTTGCTGGCTCAGACTCAAATTCCAAGCCCATTGTCCCAGGACCGCCCTGTTCAGGCTCCACCTTGGTGTGTGGCTGCCCTGTCTCATGGTCTGTACTGCCCCCTTCTTTCCAGTTCTCGGAGTACATTCATGCCCAGGTGGCATCTGGAAAAGGGAAACTCGCTCCTGGATTTGATGCTGAGATGATCGTGAAGAATATGTTCACCAACCAGGACCGAAATGGAGATGGGAAGGTCACAGCTGAGGAATTTAAACTCAAAGACCAGGAGACGAAACATGATGAACTCTAAACCTGACACGAGCCACTTGTGTGATACCAAGCCCCCTGTTGTGGCAGAATGTGCACTGAGGGTGCAAGGATCTCTCAGAAAGGAAATGGTCAGCAGGTAGTAGATGGGTCACATGGCACCTGGGACATAACATCGGGGTGGGCTGATATACATGGTGAGAATTTTAGGCTGATGCCAGTGATACTAAATAAAATCAGTGTGGGGGCCTTAGCATGGGTGGTGTAGAATATTGAAAATGTTGCATTGTCAGCTATTGTTTTGTGAGTCTTCTGGGTAGGTGGTTTTGTTGTTAAAGGAAAATAGCATCATATAGAAGTTGTAATCATCTTGGAGGGAACAGAAGAAAATGTGTCTGGGATCTCTAAAGAGGGTTAAAAATGTTTTTAACTTGCTGGTGTTTTCAAAGTGTTCTCCAGGTGGCTAGAAAACAGAGGGCAGGCCCCAGCAGTATTCCCAGACAGCCCCAGGAAACTTCTTAGCAGCCTGTACAAGATGTGGTAATGCCCAGCCTCCACCATGCCTACACACACACACACACACACACACACACACACACACACACACACACACACAAACTTCTTAGCAGCCTGTACAAGATGTGGTAATGCCCAGCCTCCACCATGCCTACACACACACACACACACACGAAACTTCTTAGCAGCCTGTACAAGATATGGTAATGCCCAGCCTCCACCATGCCTACACACACACACACACACACACGAAACTTCTTAGCAGCCTGTACAAGATATGGTAATGCCCAGCCTCCACCATGCCTACACACACACACACACACACACACACACACACACCTGGTAATGCCCAGTCTCCCATCATGCCTACACATATACACACACTTTTCTGGTTAATCATATCCCACCTTGTTGTGGTCCTTCTATTGGCCAGGTAACTTGGAGGTTAAAAAGAAAATCAGTAGACCAAACATAAGGCATGTTGTCTCATGAGTAGAGAATTTGATTCTGCATTTGTCATGTAAGATTGTCTGCTTTACTCTTTCTTATTCCCATCACTCTAACCCATAGCACCCTCTCTTCCCGCCCTGAATCCTTTGATCAGATAGATACAAGTAGGGCTGATGGCTCGGCCACACTCGAGTTATCTCACTGTAGTCAAGACAGAAATGTCATCCCAACAGGTGAGCATAAACAAAGTGATGTATTTCTGTCACCCCTGTGTCCTGGAGAGGGAAGTGCCCTAAGGCCTGGGGGCCTCTCTCTGCGTAGGACACTGTGCCTGCTGACCTGTCCTCATGTTATGCAGTGACCACCTTGCTGCCTATGTCCTCTGTCCCCTCGTGGTGGTGGCACTCACCCTGAAGTAACTAATGATTTTCCTTTTGAAGTGACTTTGTGTGCCTAATTTAAACTATTTTGTACTGATGTAGCCCTGAAATAGTTCCTGAAAATGCTGTGCACTCATTCAGTGGAACAAATGTTGGAAAATGAATTTTTCATATATAAAATATTGAATTATCAGGTTTTGTGTTTTATTTGAAGGCTCATTTTCCCCCATGAGAATATGCCACACCCTCAGAATCCCCTTGGTTAAAAACTCAGCAGGACTGAGTTGAAAGAAGTGGAAGATCGCTGTACAGTAGAAAGTGGGTGTATCTGTCAGGGTCTAGGCTGGAAACATACACTGAAGTGGGACTTCTGAAGAGAAGTGAATGAAAGGACTCTCTACACGAGTGTGGTGGGGCTGGGGCAGGGTGGTGCAGTAAGCATGCTGAGGTACCCATGACCACCATTGGGTGTCAACAGTAGGAAGCTGTTCTAACGCTGGGACTGAAGGGTCAGGGGGAGCCTTGGCGGGGCTGCCTGGTAGGAGTGGGTGGAGGGACACAGCCACCCCCAGAACTGTGGCTGGCAGCAAGCAGAGTGGTGAGAGAGGAAACACTCATTTTCTCTGTCCTGCTCCCATCAGCTGAAGCCAATTTGAAGCCAGAGTGCAAGGGTCTCAGGGGCTGGTGTTCTCAGAGATCAGTGTTTTGGAGTGCAGGGGAAGGTGTAGAATGGGTTAAGGGTTGGGGTTGGAGTGGAAAAATAACTGGTTTATTTAAAGAGAAAAACTACATAGTTTTTAAAGAGCAAATGTTCTGCTTTACTCTTTTTTAAAAAAATATTTGGCTGCATCAGGTCTTAGTGGCAGCCTGTGGCCTCTCTAGTTACGGCACACAATTCAGTTGCTCTGTGGCATGTGGGATCTTAGTTCCCCGGCTAGGGATCAAACCTGCGTCCCCTGCATTGCACGGTAGACTTGCAACTACTGGACCACCAGGGAAGTCCCGGTTTACTCTTTGCAGAAGCAACTTCAGAGATTCTGTATGCTTCTGGGAGGGGAAGGAGGTGCCCATGGCCTTCCCGGCTGCCGCTGCCATTATCACTAATGTTCTGTAACCCTATTCTGTGGAGCAGACAGTCACGCAGCTTTTTCATTTAGCAGAATTCCTTGAATGCACTAGATAGGTTAATGATCTGTTGAACTGAATTGCCCTTTGGAATGCATTTGGTTTGTGACGTCTTTATACTCACATATGTTCATGGAGATGAGTATCTTGTGCTTCTTCTCCACCCTAGATCTCTAGCTGGTCCTGTTTGAATTTCTTCACTGGCTATTTTCTACAGTGGCAGGTTGGCTGAATAAAAAATAAGTTTCTCTGGGGAAGTTAAGGACTGTGAGCCTTAGAGCTTCAAGAATGGAAGGAAACTTTAGCTGGTATTTGTTTTTGTATTTAAGCTGCCTGCCTGACTGCTGACCTGAAACACTGGTCTTTTCTGGCCTTTAGATTCAGACTGAAATGCTGGCTCTTCTTGGGTCTTTGTCTTATTGGCTTTTGCTTTTTAGCTTTATTGAGGTGTAATTTAAAAAACTGTTTAAAACATTTCAAGGGTGTGTGATGATTTGACATAAATATACATTGTGAAAGGATTCCCATCAACTTAAATTAACATGTACATCACATTTTTTTTTAAGAGAACATTTAACTTCTACTGTTACCAAATTTCAACTATATGATAGTGCTATCAACTGTAGTCACCATGATATACATTGGATTCACAGACCTTATTTATCGTACAGATGAAAGTTTGTATCCTTTTATTTCCCCCACCCCCTAGGCCCTGGTAATCACCTTTTTTTCCCCTCTGGCTTCAACTTTTTTTTTTTTTTTTTTTGTATCTACATATATAAATGATACCATGCAGTATTTAGCTTTCTAAATCTAGCTTATTGAGTGCCGCCTGGCACTTCCATTCTTTCCGTTGCTAAGGGAACATATGTCATTTTGTCAGGGAAGCTGGCCTGACTGCAAAATTATATGTAAGCACTTTAATACCAGGTTTCTAGGAACAGAGTGGCTTTCTTTGAAGCCTTCTTCCCTTGGATCTCTTGGAGATCTGAAGTCTTTTTATAAAATAAGACTACTACTTGCAATTATTTACTCCTATTTGTGGATATTATTAAAATAGTGTTTGATAGTGTGTGGTCACCCTTAGTGTTGGAATTTCAGTAGTTTGGGGAGTTCCTTGCAGCTTATAGTGGCCCTACTTAAATATCATTTAAATGCAGACAAGATTTATACTACTCAAATTTTCTTCTCGAGCTCTAGTCCCCTTACGGTATCCTCTGTACATTTCACAGGCATCCCAAACTCAGTGGGCCCAAAACAGAGTGTGTGCTCCCACGCCCTTCCCAGCACCTTCCATCCAAGCCTGAGCTCCTCCCTCATTCTCTTGGACCCATTTGCTCAAACCAGACACTTGGGAGCACCCTATTCTCTCACCCTACACATTTAATCCCACAGCAAGTCTCGACATGTCTAAACTGGCAGTGGCCCGAAGAGGCCGTAGAGACTGTTCTCATGGCTTTTATTTTAAAGGGAGGTGACTGACTGAGCAGTGACGAGAAAGCAGGTCAGCACGTTAGTATTCTTTACACTTACACCACACATTGTGCTTGTGTGTGGACGCACATTATAAACTCCTTTGGAAAATAGCCAATATGGCAAGCTCTAATAGCAAACACAGGAGTAAAGAGCTATCATTTGATAAGGGAGTCCCAATTTTTTCTGTGTGGAAAAGTCCTCCAGGTAATTGACACCCCATCCTGCCTCCATGCCACGGGCTTCCCAGGTGGCGCTAATGGTAAAGAACCTGCCTGCCAATGCAGGAGACACAAGAGACTGGGATTAGATCCCTGGGCGGGGAAGATCCCCTGGAGGAGGGCATGGTAACCCACTCCAGTATTCTTGCCTGGAGAATCTCATGGACAAAGGAGCCTGGTGGGCTACGGTCCATGGAGTCACAGAGTAGGACAAGATTGAAGAGACTTAGCATGCACGCACATGCCGTGCTATCTGCTTTAAAGCAAGAAGCTTGGTTTTGAGTTCCATTCTGGAAATACCTAAGTGGGGACAGTCTACTTTCTGCCACTGTGTGCTTTGTTTATTATAAAAAACAGAGAAGCAGTGATGGAGAGTACAGATGGGATGCAGGAAAAAGGTTTGCATCACAAGACCTTGCCTCTCTACCACATATGACTGCACTAGACATTACTGCCCATACTGGATATCAGAACTAGCTGGACATGCTTTGTCTGTATCATGGCTCAGATGCTAAGAACACCAACTAGTTCCTCACAGACTGCAGTTCAAGGGCTAGAGTCAGGATCAAATTTATCACAATGGCAAGACTTAGCCTTGTGTAAACCAATTATAGGGCCGCCAAAATTTGGAATGGGAAGTCAGGCTGCAGAGAGGCATACTGGTTCCTAATGCTGAAGTACTCTATTTTAGTCACCATGAGACCCAGCAACATTTTGTCTTCTGCCTATGGCTGTTTCTGAAACGCTTAGATGTACAATAAAGTACCTCTTTTACTAATATTTTCACAGGAGGAAAACAATTTTCCCAGGCCCTACTATTTTCTGAAGGGCAAATTAAATTTTCTCTGGAAAAATCTTTTTTATTCCTATAGTGTATAAATCTGAAAATAACCTAAGTAGGCACTATGACAAAGACATTGGGATTCATACATCACACATACATGCAAGAAAATCATGGCAGGCTTTGCGAATGAATAATAATAGTCTTGCCAGAATTACAAAGGCTTTTCATTTCATGTTTATCATCAGTGCTTTGATACAGAACATTCTGTAATGATTAGTGACATGTTGATACCAATGGATATTTTTCAAACATCAAGTGCCAATATTTTTTGGTAAATACTGATTTTCACCAAACAAAAGAACTAAATGTAAGTTTTAGGAGATGATTAATACCATCAGCGTAATTCACCCAAATTATAAAAATGACAACACTTAAAATCATGCACATTATTTCATCATTTCATAAAACTTTTAAATCTTCTATAAACTTTCCCAATGTAAAAAGATTCCTTGAAAATGTCATAATAACATTAAGCTACAAAAGTCACTCTCGAAATGTAGGGGGTTATTTTTCCAATTTTAGCTCTAAGAATTTTTAAAAATTTGTTAAAAAATATATAGTGAGGAGTGTGTTGAGGTGGAGAAATAGGAACTTCCAGTTGATGGATTCAACAAATCTGAAAATACTTGAGTAATACAGAGGAAAAACTTCAAGAGCAAGAATATATTATAAATAAAAAAAGTCTTTTAGCCAGATGAACAGATGAGCAGCTCTTTCATCAATTGCACCCATAGGTGAGAGGTCTTCTTGAAGAATGGCTGTTTATAGAATCTTCTGTAAGATAGAATTGGCTACATCCAGTGACTCATCTTTTACTAGAACAATATCATAAGAGTCCATGTACTTTTCTAAAAGCTCATCCACCTAATCAATAATAAAAAAAAAAAATCACAAAAATTAATATGCAGGGAGGAGAAGTAAATAATCTCAGTATAAATCTCACTATTACATCAAATCTTTTGGGTAAAATGTAGTAACTTGTTTTCGTAAAAGCTTTGATATGAAGAAATACTTAAAAAATTTTTTAAATTCATTGACACAGAAAGTTTCCATATAGTGGTTTTTCTTCCAAAAGGATTTCTCTCTAGCCCAATAGTTCTCAACTAGGGAGAGAGTGCCCAAGGAATATTTGGCAATATCTAGAGACATTTTTGATTCTTCTGATTAGGGAATGATACCAGCTTCCAGTGGGGAAAGGCCAAAGATGCCTCACTGAGAAGGTATACTCTCCCTCCCCACCAAAACCTACAGCATGCATATGTGCATGGCAAGTCCTTTAATCATCATCAAAGTGAAAGGATAAAGAGCAACTGACATGTCTTTAAAATAACTACTTTCTCAGGTACCTGTGGTAACAATTTTCTACAAGTTTCATCCTATTTTTTTTTTCTTAAAATTAAACGACAGATCTGTATACTTACTCTATCATTTAGATACCCAATTTTCAGGATGTGTTCCACATTGGCTACTCCATCTGCCATTTTTAAGTCCCCTTGGGAATCTCCCAGGAGAATTATGTTGCTATTGTTTTTCAGTTGATTGAAATATTCTGTATTCTTCAAGGAACCATCATGTTTGTTAAACACATGAATTAATTCTCCTTTAAATCCTTTGAGCAGCCCCTGTTTAAAATATAAATCCTTTGAAAGAATAGGTTCTACAAGTTCTACTTTTTGTATTTTCACATTCATATAGGTAAGAAGGGCTCTGAGAAGTTAATGACTTTCTAGGGACCACTTTAAATGTTAAACACAAATGTGCCGAAAACCCAGTTTTTACTTTTCATTTGTTTCCTACCCAAACGGTTTCATTATAGGTTTATCATAATATATTGTCTTTCTTAGAACTCATTCAATAACATCACTTCTAATTCACTTATCTATAGATACTTAAATGTTCAGAATTGCTGCATTAAATTTAAAGAAGTTTTACTACTTATTAGATTGCAGCTTCAGGAACAAAGTTTAAAAAGGGTATATTACTTTTAAAACATGGACACAGACATACCCATGGAGAGATAAGTCCCATAGAAGGCCCACCAACTTGGCCTAATTTAACGAATATATAATACACTAAAGAGTAAATTAAAATGTATTTATATGATTAAAATATTTTCTGATATTAAAATTATGAAGAATGATTTGATATTCTTACATTGTCATCAAAATCCATGAAGTTGGACACTACTTTGACATTTGGGTAATATACACCAGCTTGACGGATAACCTCCTCCAGCACATCACCGATACCAGCCGAAAATATGAACACAGGAATACCGTATTGTTGCAGCTTATCAAAGAAATTCTCATATCCTTCCCTGTAAGATGGAGGTGAGAATTGAGTGTTAAAGAGCAAGATATATCTCCTTTTCACCTAGATGTTAAAAAAGTGAAATAGTTCTACTTGGTTCTATGGCTTATTTATATTCTCATTTCAAAATACTACCCAAGAGGGCTGTTATTGATGTCTATGATGATACTAATACAAGTTTTTCAGTCTGGTTAACTTTTATCATACTTTCAATAAATTCTAAGTACATATTAGATGATTTTAGACTTACTTGGAATATGGACATAAATCTACAGTTCACTATGTATACCATTTAACAGCAAGTAGATGAACCACACCTTGAAAAACCCACAAACGGTGAGCTAGAAGACCTCCTGCTTGTCATCTTGTTCATCTATTCCCTATTATAGGAAAAGCAGAGTGGCAGGAACTCAGCTGTATTCTCTTTACATCTGGCATCTCTCTTACCTAAGATCTGGCAGCTACAGGTAATGTCTTGATCCTAAAATCAAAACTCATTTCACTCTTAATGGACTATAGATTAAGTTGCCTACAAAGGAATACTTACTAGCTGTCCTCACACTCTTTCTGACAATTTAATGCTTTCCTCCTTGGAAGCAGATCACCTTAAAATGTAGCATCATCAAAAAAAGAAAAATACAGCATCATCATATTTGCCTATTGAGTTGAAACATTTAAGAGGTGGTAAAGAGTACTGAAATTAGCTTAAAAATATTTATATAATTCATGATTACAAATGTTTTTATTATCTGCTAAAACATATTTACACTTCCTGAAAATAGTAGTTTTCAAGGGAGTTTGAGAATTCAGAAAATAGATCATGTAACAGAAACAATTATAAGCTTAAAATCCTTTTCAAGTTGATTTATAAACTTTCCTTTCATAATCATGTCTTTCAAAAGTATTTTGCGAAAATATTTCAAAATGGTCTTGGTTTCATAAATTTTTAAGTTAGTCTTTAAATTATCTGTTATTCTAAATTCCTTATCTCACCAAGTGGCATATTTTGGATATGTTTTTATATATAACATTTTGTTATAGATTATCTTAATTAAAAAACACACGTGAATAAATATATGACAATAGTTCAAGTCTGTAGATAATTAACAACAAAACATCTGAGAAACTTACTTGAGCATAATGTCAGATTCTTCCACAATTTCTTTAAGTTTGGCTTTCGGTAAAGCCTGTTCAACAAGCAAGCTATGTGATTTAGTATACCTGGAAATTATAAAGAGAATGTCAAATTATCAAAGAAAAGGAGAATATCAATTAAGGCAAATTAAGACTATTATTGGATCATCGAAAAAGCAAGAGAGTTCCAGAAAAACATCTATTTCTGCTTTATTGACTATGCCAAAGCCTTTGACTGTGGATCACAATAAACTGGAAAATTCTGAAAGAGACGGGAATACCAGACCACCTGACCTGCCCTTTGAGAAACCTATATACAGGGTCAGGAAGGAACAGTTAGAACTGGACATGGAACAACAGACTGGTTCCAAATAGGAAAAGGAGAATGTCAAGGCTGTATATTGTCACCTTGCTTATTTAACTTATATGCAGAGTACATAATGAGAAATACTGGGCTGGAAGAAGCACAAGCTGGAATCAAGACTGCCAGGAGAAATATCAATAACCACAGATATGCAGATGATACCACCCTTATGGCAGAAAGTGAAGAACTAAAGAGCCTCTTGATCAAAGTGAAAGAGGAGAGTGAAAAAGTTGGCTTAAAGCTCAACATTCAGAAAACTAAGATCATGGCATCTGGTCCCATCACTTCATGGCAAATAGATGAGGAAACAGTGGAAACAGTGGCTGACTTTATTTTTGGGGGCTCCAAAATCACTGCAGATGGTGATTGCAGCCATGAAATTAAAAGACGCTTACTCCTTGGAAGGAAAGTTATGACCAACCTAGACAGCATATTAAAAAGCAGAGACATTACTTTGTCAACAAAGGTCCGTCTAGTCAAGGCTATGGTTTTTCCAGTGGTCATGTAGGCATGTGTGAGTTGGACTATAAGGAAAGCTGAGCACCAAAGAATTGATGCTTTGGAACTATGGTGTTGGAGAAGACTCTTGAGAGTCCCTTGGACTGCAAGGAGATCCAACCAGTCCTTCCTAAAGGAAATCAGTCCTGGGTGTTCATTGGAAGGACTGATGCTGAAGCTGAAACTCCAGTACTTTGGCCACCTGATTCGAAGAGTTGACTCATTTGAAAAGACCCTGATGCTGGGAAGGGTTGAGGGCAGGAGAAGGGGACAACAGAGGATAAGATGGTTGGATGGCATCTCTGACTCAATGGACAAGAGTTTGGGTAAACTCCGGGAGTTGCTGATGGACAGGGAGGCCTGGCGTGCTGCAGTTCATGGGGTTGCAAAGAGTCAGACATGACTGAGTGACTGAACTGAACTGAAGACTACTAACTTTATTAAAAATGTTCTTCTGCATGAGAAAAAAAGTACGTCATTCATTGTAATTTTAAATTTAAATTTTAGAGATTTAAGTTCATCACTAATGAATGTATACCCCATGTGGCTCAAAATGTAATATGCATGTTCTTATCATATTTCCCAGTTCTCAAACTCTGGCTTAGTTTTAATATGTTAATTAGATAATGAAAGGATACTAGTTGTAAATCTTTCTTTAGTCTACAGAGAAGAACTGAATTGAAGCTAGGGAGGCATAATCACTTCTCTGATGGCAGTAAGAATGAACAGCAAAGCCATTTTTTCCCACCTGTTTGTGATCTAAATTTTCATGAGTAGCCTAAATTGCCTAGTGAGAAAGAGAAAATTCTTGCTATGGAAAGTTTTATATATAGGTGCTCTGTAATTACATAAAACCACCTATAATCACAGCATCTCAGTATAATAAACCTTCAGAACCTCTCTAGCTGATATCTAAAAATCCAGCTATAATATTCCTAGGTGACCCTCTTCTCTGCATCAGCTCCCATCTTTTTAGTGAGCTCGTTCTCCCAATGGTATAAGCTTATACCATTGCTAGAAAAGTCTAATTGCTGAACAGTCCTTTCTTTCATCATGTTGAAATAAGTTGGTATAAGCCTTCCAAGTCTAGATTCAGTTCTTTTTGTGCACAGGCAAGTAAAGTAAATAATCTCTTTTCAGTGCTTCATACCATAGATACTGATTAAGTGTGCAAGGTTAGGTAATGGGATTATGAAGACCAGTAACATCATTCCTGTTCTCTTAAAACTCCAAAACCATAAGTTGTTGCCTCTCAAATCAAAGCATCATCTCTATTCCTTGAAATCTTCCTCAAATGGGATGGCTTTAATTCCTCTGATTATCTTAGTGGACTCCTATGACACAGACTAAGTTTGTCAACATTTCTTTTAATAGCATTCTCTCCGGACTGAACACAATGCTTTCGCTGTGATTTGCTTGGAATGCTGCAATTTCAATTAATACGACCAACATCAGAGGTACACTTCTCAGTAACTATGACACCTGCTGGCTCCAACTGAGTTCAGAGTTAACTTAAACCCTAATTCTTTTTCTTTGCATATTCAGCCACATACACTTAAAAAAAAATGTTTTTAATTTAAGGCTTGAGGGTATGATTTTAAATTTATTCCCACTGATCTTCATCTTAACAAAACAAATTCTAGATTGCTGCAGTGATTAGAGAATCAGAGTTCATGCTGTCATATTTAATCACTGCTCTAACGCACTGGCTAATTTATGAATCTATTTATGTACAGTACAGAGGAAAAATAAACCATTAGTTGTAACTGTAATGTTATTTTATATTTTTAACCCTCCCATCACCCAATGCACACTTACCATTCTACTATATAGGGGTACTTCTCTTCTATAGTAAGAACAGGATCAACTTCAATAGCATAGTATTTTTCCTTTAGTTGTAGTAACTAGAAATAAGTGAATAATTTAATCATTAAGATTACAGAGTTGTCATTAAGCTGCTCAGTCTAAGAGAAAACAAAATAATGTAAACAAGTCTTTTCCTCACACGGCTTTATATGGTGAAGATCATGCCTAGCCAATGCATATATCCATTGAAGTGATCTCTGTTGATCTTAGTTTATATGTAACTAAATATATCTACAAGAAGTTACCTTTCTTTTTTTAAGTACTTTCAGGTCAGTAATTCAGTGAAACCAATAATCAAATTATCACTACAAAAAAATCTTTTGTTCTCCTATGAAGGTATTAAATTTGATTCATATTTGGAGTCTTTTTTGTTAAAATAGACATAGGTAGATACCTACTCAAGTAAAACAGAGAACTGAGGCAGTTTCCTATCAATTTAAGGGAACAAAATACATAAAACCACAGTACTTTTTTCTGTTTTTGTTTGCAAGGCTTGTGGATCTTAGTTCCCCAACCAGGGACTAAACCTGTGACCCTTCCATTGGAAGCACAGAATCCTAATCATTGGACCACCAGGGAATGTCCATCACAATATTTTTGTTTTAATTCCCCAGTTAATGTAAGGACATGAGACTATTTTGGTAATCAATTCAAAAGTTTCTCATGAAAGTTTTATTATTAAAAAGTCATTATTAACTTTTTTTGTTAAAATAAGTTGGGAGTACATAATCCATACAATAAGCCTAAGATCTATTGAGTGTTTATTCTGTGCCAGATATGGCTATAAGAACTTTTGCATCTATTCTTGTTTGTGTGAATGAACCTGAAAAAATTCTCAGCAAAAAGGGTAATGATGTCTTTGAGTAACCATGGATTATAGTTAGTCTTTACCTTTTCTCGACATTCATCTGTGATTAGCTTACAGTTGTCAATGACATCTAAAGAAAGAAAGCAAACTAGGCATTAAAAAAATACTCTGAACTATATGCAATATCCAGGGATAAACCACAATGGAAAATAATACTAAAAAGAATATATACATGTGTATAACTGAGTACTTTGCTGTGGAGAAGAAATTAACATAACACTGTAAATCAACTGTACTTTAATTAAATGATAAAAAAAGAAAAGAAATACTCTGATTGATGCTACCAGTAATATAAATAACTTACTATGGTTAACTTAAATGCCAGGTCAAGAAGCATGATCATTACAACTTCTGGTCTTAAGTGTTATAATCCACATGGCATTCCTAGAAAATCTAATGATCTTAAAATCTAAACCTTAGATCTGAAGCTTTTTCCCAACATTTGGGATTACTAAATTAGAAATTTTCCAGAGAAAAGTTATTGGGCCAAAGGGTGTAATTTTTAGTGGTTTTTAAAATAAATTTATCAATGATTTCTCAAATTACACATGTCCCAACAGTAAAGAGAGGGCTAATATCCCTGGTTGTCAGGTTGAGGAGTATTATTTTAAAAATTCACTGCCAAGTTTGGAAAACAAAAAAGGTGTATTATTCCAGCAACACATTTTAAGTTGCTATTTATTTAGTAACTCACTCTTTTACTTATCAATGACACAAAAATTTAGTAATATTCCTAGAAAACACAAAGTATTTGATAAATATATTTCTTTAGGCTACTTCAAAGTTTAAATTCATTTAAATATTTTCTGAATCAATAGACAACACATTTGGAGAGAAAATTTCAGAAGTCTTCATTCTTCTTGCAACCAAAACCATACAGGAAAATAGCCATTTATGTAACATGGGGAAAACAAATCCTCAAAATATAATAAAAAAGAAGCCCTGTCTCACTTTCAATGTCCACAAAGAAGAAAAAAACACAAGCAATCTCATATAACATAGGTTAAAAAAGGAACTTAATGATTATTTTTGTGAATCTATTTATGAATGCCACACTTACTATGACATGATGGGCATCTTTTTCCTTTGTAGGAAAATCGACTCAGTGTCATATCAAAGTCTGTTATTATCTATAAGAAAAGGGGAAAAGGCATTATGAAATCACAGCTACCAAGGCCAGATACTTAATGCACATTTTCTAGAGGAATGAGACTCCTCTAGAGTGTCCTGTCCCAGCCCTCCACTGGAGGTTATTCTGTCTCCACTGAGTTTTCTAAAGTAGTTCATATGTCAAGTCTTGAGAATTTCCTTAACTACAGGGTGAACCTTAAGTACCCCAGCACAGTCACCAAATAAAATCTGACTAATCAGTTTAGGAATTTGAAACTGCAGGTAATATGGTTACTATTTCTGATAGCAATAAAACATTGCACAATTTCAACCTACTTGGTCAATGTACAAAAATGCAGTGGAAATAAACTATGCCATGCTTTTAGTTATTGAAACTGTACATTCTTGATTTGTCTATTTAAATAAACTAAACAATGAATGAATGAATGATACACAGCAATAGTTTACCAGCTCTTGAAACTTAGGAGACTGGGCTAAATATTTTTTTCAGAAATGTTTAAAAAAGGGAATAAGTTTTTAGTGACTATCCAGATTATTTAACTTACATGTAAAACATTCCTTTAAAAAAAGAATTGGAAAAATTAGCTATCTCCTAATAGTTACACATTACTTTGACTACTATGATTTATTATATTAAAAGAACACCTTGAAACTGTCCACAATTTAAAGATTATTAATCATATTGTTAATTTACTTAAGATGGTTTAATACTTAATGCATAGCACTAGTTAGCTGAGCACTTAATATTAAAGAAAAGCTAAAATTATTTCAAGGTTATTAACTTTTGTTTGTTTCCAGTGGGGTATTCTGCATATTTTAGACCAATTCCAGATACATCTCTTAGATTTTACATTCCAAAAGGACAGGCAAAGCTTGTCTATCTAAGCTTTCTTTATTCAGATTGTAGCAAGACATAAAATGAATGAGTCTGCTTGAACATGAAAAATAGAGATTTAATGCTAAAGGCTTCTTGATAATGATTCACCTGAAGTTTAGCAGCTCCTCCTTTGATAAGACCACAGATAATTTCTTCTACTCTTGATGGGTTCTTGATGTGAACTGAACTTTTCTGGATTTCTGGCATCTAAGAATCAAAGAAATGAATTAACTATTTTAAATTTCTTTTTCCCCAGGTTTCTTTGATACCAAGCAGAGTAATATAAAAAGCTTATATTATTTAAAGATGTAAAAATGTCGAGGCATTATTTTAAAAAAAGCAAACCACCATAACAAATTGCCATTTATATAGCCAAAAAATTTTAAAGCACATCAGTTATTTCCATCTAGAAGATTAAGACAAAACTACATTTTAAATACATTATCATAAAATGCAATTTTTCTAATTATAAAAGTCATGCATGTTCACAACAGAAAAAAACAGAAGTATAAAAAAGAAAAATTGCCTGTAATTCTACTGCCCAAAGCTAAACAAGTGTTTTAATGTTTTTCATTATTTTCAATTCTATGACTGCAACATGCATGTATATGCACATAGTTTATCTCATTCACTTTATATACTTTTGCATCTGGCTTTCTGAAATTAATATCAATGTATTTAATTTGAAAGGCTACTTTAAGATCTTTACTCCTTTATTGTACTATACCCCCCAAAACTTCATTAATCTTGACATAAATTTTACAATGGATTTATTCCAAATTAAGATTACTACTAAATATCAGGCCACCTGGGCTGAGGCTGCTACTTAGGCTGGTTTATGCAGGCTTTAGTTTTGCTCAACAGTTTAACGTTATGTAAATAGCTTATTTTTTCTACCATATCACAGAGAGAATGAAACTGATCAGAGTAAAATTAGCACCAGCATGGTACTCTTATAGCACAAAGAGGACTGGGGGAAGGAAACTATGAATCATTTAATAGTCAGCTCCAAGTAAAAAAAGACAATAACTGAACCTCAAATTAAGATTCTACAGTGGCTTGTATCCAGTAAACTTTATTTTATATTCTATTATTATATGTGTGTTATCTTCAATATTAACATATTTCATGTGTGTTATGGACACAGTTATGAAAAATTCCCCAGGCCTTGTATCTCTGCTATAAGAGAATCTGACCAGGTAAATCTGTCAGGTCCCATGCTGTCCCTATATAATGGACAAAATCAGATAATCAGAAAAAAGTTAACATGTCTTCCTGAGATTGGAGGATGAATACAGAAGTGGACAGGAAACAGAAGTAGGAACATTAAATTTTTCTCCATGAATGAAAGACCTGAATTTATAATACACTTAATTTCAAAAAGCCATATTTTTTAAATAGGGTAGGGGGATAACCTGCAATACAATTAACCTTCATACAGTGATCCTTTTAACTTAAATGGGCTTTAAGGTGTTTCAAAAGAAAAAAGGTTATTTAAATCATCTAAATAAACACAAGGAGATCAAACCAGTCAATCCTAAAGGAAATCTGTCCTGAATATTCATTGGAAGGACTGATGCTGAAACTGAAACTCCAAAATTTTGGCCACCTGATGCGAAGAACTAACTCCTTGGAAAAGACCCTGATGCTGGGAAAGACTGAAGTCAGGAGGAGGAGGAGACAACAGAGGATGAAATGGTTAGATGGCATCACCGACTCGATGGACATGAGTCTGAGCAAGCTCCGGGAGCTGGTGATGGACAGGGAAGCCTGGTGTGCTGCAGTTCATGAGGCTGCAAAGAGTTGGACACGACTGAGCTGAACTGAAATAAATCACTATTTATTTTATTGTGATTTTTTAAACAGATGAGAAAAATCAATAGGCACTTGCTCCTATATTCCTTTTTTTTCATTCACTAACACCCACTATTTGTTTTATAAATACTTACCATGTGTCTACTTTGTCAGACATAAGAAGCTAGGGATACGATGCTCATACTGTTTTCCTGTTGAATTTTAGGAATTACTGCTGTCACTTCTGATGCTCCCTTACAAATACCTTAGCAAGTAAATTGATCCCCTAATCAAATTCTGCTCTTACATCTGCCTTAACTGGCAGATGCATAATAAACAGCATATGCTTTATTCAATAACTAACCCATTACTGAAAGCAACAGAGGGTATATGTCACTTACTCTATTTTCACCCAAAAAAATGAGACATTTTGTTTTAGTATGTCCATGCTAAGGAAGATGTCCTGCCTCAAGCAAATCACATCCTACAATACATTTGATTTTAAAAAGCCATATTTAAACTTCTCATTAGGCTGGTTTCTGCTAGGCTATCAACTATTAGATTGGTTTATTTTACAGTGAAAATAAAGAGAACCAGTGGCTAGAGGCGTTCATATTCCTGCTTCTGCACAACATATAACCATTCATTTTCAGTAGTAGTGAACACCCAAACAGTACCACAGTGAAATAAGAGTGATAAAGACAGATGAAAGGGCAGCTACTGTTCCCAGAGAACACAAGAGGGGTGAGGACACAGGTGTAAGAAATATAAAAATTATATTTGCCTTGGATTATACAGTAAAATACCATATCTCCCCTTTTCACAGTACACATATATTACTGAAGTATATGATGAATACTTCTCAAAAACTTGAGACATTAGACATCTAGACATTTTACTCAAATATTTTAGAATACAGCCTAAGAAATAGAATTTACTGTATGAAATATATCAGTGAATGTCAGAGTATCAGAACATTATGAAGCAGACTACAGGAGTATGCACTTCATCACACGTCACATACTTCTGTTAGCCCCTCAAATCCCTCCCTCACAGTCCTCTTGGACACAATACACCCACCTGTTTGGTGGTACATAAAATAATGATACTTGAAATTTGAAGGGCAAGTTATTTTAAATTGTTTGAAAACTTCCCAGTTTGATTATAATACAATGCTATGAAAAATAATAAGAGACTAAAAATTTCCATCATTTATGACCAAAAGAAAACAAATTCATTTTATAAGGTCATAATGTAAAATGCTGGAGAAGGAGCAAAGCTTTCCTGACAAGAATCAGGGTATTCTGGCTGACGAGAGCCTAAGCTGAATCAATGCTAAAGATAACTAAGGAAAACCTAAAATATACTTATTCTGGCTAATCTTAAATATACTGTACTTGTACAGATGAAATGACCTCCTAATTACTAGTCTACTTCCACATTCAGAAGGCATGATTTCTAAAGAAATTGATTTCAAAGTTATACAGTTTTGTTTACAGTACTTGTGAGCAAATAATGTGATTATTTGATTAGATTATTTGATATTATCTTGTGGGTATACTGAGACAATATACTGCCTGGTAGTCACAGAACTGTCCTAATGATGTCTACCTGTGTATTTCTAAACATAGCTCACATAACAATAAGTTTCAATTACTTAAGAACCTCTGTCTGAAGCTCTCAGTGGAAATATTTTTCTTTTGTTTTCCAATGGTCAAATATAGTACAAACAGAAGTCTTTATTACGGGTACAAAGGAGTGGGCAGTACAATTTTTGTGTGACGACATAAAAAGTATAGATTTTTAAAGCCACCTATGCAGACTGGTACATTTTTTTCATTGACACACCTAGATGATTCTTGCTTTATTTTGAAGATTAAGCACTGCTAAATTTGACTGATAGCCATCTCTCCTGCCTACCACATATCTGGACTGTCTCCACATTAAAGTAGTGTAGGCGAGATTCTTCCCTTCATTTACCATATAGTCATTACGTGTAAGGCATTCTTAAGCAGCCCTGTAAGAGATACAGGAGTTTGAGTGAGATATACATCTTATACTCAAATGCATCTTCTCTACCATGGACGGTAATACAAGTAATCCAAATAATAAAAACATTGTCAAGATGTCCGTATACAATACAAGAGAAACAGGAGAAACTAAGATTACTTCTGCTGGGGTCAAAGGAGGGAGACCCATGGAGCTGGGCTTCTGGAGAGAAGCAGGACTTGGGTGTGCTGAGATGGGAGGAGTCAAAGTACAGGGTCTAATGTGGGAAAAGGACAAATTGCTCTGTTTTTCTAGAACTTGAGGGTACAGCTGGCAACTTAAAAAGACGTTATCAGTTTTTTAGAAGAGCACACCAAAGGTAAAAAGTATACAAATTCAGACTGTAATAAAAATTATTTAAACATGTATCATCTCAAAAGGCTTGTTTTCCTCCCACAGTGCTTTGTAAGTTAACGGCACTGCTGGGCTATGCTGTGCTGTGCCTAGCCTCTCACTTGCGCTCCACTCTGCAACCCCGTGGGCCGTAGCCCGCCAGGCTCCTCTGTCCATGGGGATTCGCCAGGCAAGAATACTGGAGTGGGTTACCATGCCCTCCTCCAGGGGATCTTCCTGACCCAGGAATCGAACTGGGGTCTCCTGCATTGCAGGTGGATTCTTTACCAGCTGAGCTGGTATCAGGGAAGGTATCAGGGAAGCCCCAACTACACTGCAACTTGCTTCTAAAGGAGACACATGGTAGAAGGTTCTAGGACCCTGGCAACAACAAATTATACGGTAGGATTTTTTATATCACTTGTATTCATTTTCGGAAAAAAACAAAATCAACTCAAGCAAGAAAATGAGTTTAGACTGACTTAATTCAGAGATATTTATGCTCAGTATCAATAAATCAAATGCCAATCATGCAATGGATGCAAAGGTCATGTTCAAGTATTAGACTGAACCATATAAAACTGCCAACATTGGACTGTTATTTCATGTATTAAAGAATCATCAATTTCATATGCTTCATCCTAAGAGCTCTAAGTACACTGCTGACAAGCTTAATCAGCACTCTGAGTAAATTTTAACCTCCCATCACACATTGGATGAGGAAAGTTAAATGAAACAAGAGATTTACTAATGGTGACACAAAGCTGCTTGCATGCTAAGTTCTGGTTTATAGGTTCAAACCAAAAAAAGAAAATTAGAAAGAAAAAGCATGAAAAAATAGAGAAAAGGAAGAACAAAAAGAACAGAAAGAGAAAATAGAAGGAGATAATGGGGCAGCTGTCCTCTTTAAAAGAGAGAAAGAAATAGTGATTTTTAAAATTTTGTGACTGAATAAGGATGGACATAATTTCCCCCACATTTACAAATAAATCCTACTTACATAAAACACTAATGTAGGAGGATTGACATTCACTGGGTGCATACCATGTGCTTTTAAGTACTTTATATAGATACTTTTTCATTAAATATGTATGAGTACATTTCAATTATAAGATGAATAAGGTCAAAGGATATAATGTATAACCTGGTGATTATTATTATTATAAAATTGAAATTTACTCCAAAGGTAGATCTCAAATATTCTCCGAAAAAAAAAAAAAGGTATGTTTGTGAGGTCATGGATACAGTAACTAAAGGGGGTAAACTTTCACAATGTATACTCATATCAAATAATCACATTGGACACTTTAAATATCTTATAATTTTATTGGTTAATTACATCTTAATAAAGCTGGGAAAAGATATGAATAAGGACAATAGGAGGCTGGAGGTTTCATGTGCATTTCTTAAAGGTGAGATGGTTGCCTTCATTCAAGGATGTCACTGCTAATAAGGACTGAGTTAAGATCTGAAGCCACTTCTGAAGTCAAAGCCTGTATTTTCCCTACCTCATCCTAATGTCTATAATGCAATGAAAGCTACTGATGTTCAAAAAGTTTTTAAAAATTAGTTAAATACTTGTCATTTTAATTCAGAGGCCTAAGATAAAAGATCTCATGTTGTATGATGTAACTGTGCTGTTACTGAGCAAGGAAAATTTAGCACAAAAAAGGAATGGGGTAATCATTTTATCTGCTGAAAAACATTTTAATGCACATTATATTTCAAGCAAAAAAAATTCCAAGGAAATTCAATTCAACAAGTATTTGAAGTTCTGTTGTGTGTCTAACATTGTGAAGAAAGATCTGTGTAAAGTTACAGTCCCTTAATTAATTATCTGATTAAAGACAGAGGTAAAAGTGGTGCAGAGTCACCATTAATAAATGGAACTGGAAATAGTCAAATACCCACCATTTTCACCTGTACAGCAGAATCTTGATTAAGCATTTCTTGATTATCCAATCTTCTGGATTTTCCCAGGTGATGTCACAGTAAAAGAGAGAGAAAAAAGGTACATGTGACACACGGACATTTCAGGCTCTTCCTGTATGTTAATTAATACACTTTTGGTTTGACTGAAATACTAAGTTACTGAAGGCAGCTTTTTTCTTTCCTAAGAAGCTCAGCAAAGATTTTACTCTATCTCACAAAGTTTTGGGCTAAAAATTTTGTACGGAGAACTTGCAGCTCTCCTATAAGAACTTATATGGTTTAATAAGATTTGAATAAAGAGTTAAAGTGAAGTATATATTTGGAAAAAAATGTTTTATTGCATGAGCACTTTATCAACATCTTCTCTACATGTAAGGATGAAGTTTGTGGGAAAATCATGCATTATTAATCCTGAATCAGTGAGGAAATATACAAACAGAATGTAAGGAGAAACATAATCCACAGAAGTCAGATTTATTCTTCAACTTTTTCATATGAAAATCTTTAATTTTGTGAAATGCTGTGACTAAGATTTGACTTGTGTTTGAATCTAGCATAGTATCTGGCACAAAATAGGTAAGTGATAGTGTTTAACTGAATGATGATTTAAGGGTTTTGGGTAAGACATCTTATTATACTAAGTTTCATTTTTGCAGTATAAATCTTAAGGAAAATTATTTATTTTTGTTCCTCAAATGACTCTACTTTCACTTTATTCTAGGTAAGCAAAATTTTATAATGAAAGCACTATTTAAACAGGGTAAGTTAGCTGAGAGGAAAAAACTGACTTTTTCTTAGACTCTGGTAACAGAAGTTGAACATTAGATGAATGTTCTTTATAATTAAAACGTGTAGCACATATAAAAAAATTCTCAAATTCTAAAACCCTTTCCCTATTCCACTTAAAGTACATAAAATTGGGAAATATCTTACTTGAAAAAGTGTTTCCCACCCCTCTCAGAAGGGCTGCTAGTAGGTTGATGATCTTATAATTGATGGCATCTTAGAGTTGATAAATAATACTTAAATAGTAGGATACCTTCATTTTTTCACATGTGAAAAATATTGTCATTGAAATTGCCTGGCAAGTCTGTTTCTTCATTTACGGAATCCAAAATATAAACTATGAAATGCTTATGGCTTTTCTTCAATGTTTAATATCTGAAAAGGGTTTCTAGATTTCTCAGAAGGCACTATTTAAATAAAACCATTTTATTAGCTTGAAAAAGAAGAAAGAGAAGGTGAAAAAAGTACAGTGAAGCTTTTTTTTAAAAAAATCACATAGTCTGACACATTTGAAAAACCTAAAAGAAACAATTCAAGCAGTGAAGAATACATTTTACTATCTGGGAATCTAAAATATTTGGTTAGGTGTAGCCCAGCAGACCCAGTTCCTCTCCACTCTCCACCCTCAACTATGGCTCTTTTGGGAGCTTTCATTCATGTTCAGTAGGAAAGGAAAGGGGAAAAAAAAAAAAAGCCAGTGTCAGTAGGTAAAAGAGTTAATCATCTTTCTCATGATCTCCATTAATTTTATTTAAACAAAATACAAATTAAACAAAGAGTGATCAGAAATTTGATTTGATAATAAGTAAAGGCCAACTTTAGGACGAAGCAAACCTAAATAGCTTACTAGATATTACATAAATCTCAAGTGACAATATTTCATTCTTCCTAGTCCTCAATGGCAATCTGACCAGAATTTATTCTTTTTTTTTCAGAATTTATTCTTATTCAAAGATAATCTCACACAAGTGATACTACAGTCCTAATAGAAAAATCACTATCATTACAGAAGTGTACCAACTAAGGTATAAATGTCAGCATTCTGGCAGTACTCTAAGGAAGACACTGAAAAATAGGGCAGAGTATTTTTAAACCAATAGGCTTGTAAACCTATACTTGGTGTATAAAGTTCTGGCTTACTTTGCCAGCAGTCATCTCTTGCAGATGCTTCAAGAGAAGAGTTGCTGAAAAAAACAAAGCGAGTGCAGAAGACTTGTTCAAATATAGAAAATATTACCCTTGAACTATGAACTCCTAAGAAAGTTTTGAAGTTTCAAAGTATTTGGAATCTTTAAATGTGGACTGGAAAATGTGGATACTGGAAAAAAAATTACTTTGTGTTCTTTTGCTATGAGCTTGAGGTCTCTACTGTAACAGTGTTCGTTACAAGGAATATGTAGGACAAGGCTAAAGACTGAAGCGAGAGGTAAGAAGAACTTCACTTGAATAGCATAAACTTGAGAACTGACAAGTTTTAGCTATTGTGGTATTTCATTCTGAGATGATTATTTTTACCCCTTGAAATTATTTATACATCAATGAAAATTTCTGTATCAAGTGAAAAATTTGATTTGCCTTTATACAGTTTTAAAGTATCTATCTGAATGCAAATTGAATACTTTTAAAGGCCCTTTTGACTGTCTTATAGGAAAGTGAAAAAATATTAAAATTTATTGATATTATTAGCTTAAAAAGCTGTGATTCTGCTTTAAGTATGCTACTTTCAGAAACATTTAAACTATACAATAAAGTAATGAAATTTTGAATGATAAACTGTATACTACTTATATTAAGGTATGTATTACTACAATATGGACAGGGTATCAGCAACAGTCCTAAAAATCTTACTGCATATCTCTGGCAACATACATTACTTGTCCTAAGCTTGGGTTTTTAGTAACACTTAGGGTGATCAGCACATGGAAGATCGAACTATAAATTTATTATTTGTAAAACATTATAAAATCAGTTTCTTGGAGGGCATTTAAAGAATTCTCCCTGATTAGATTTTCAAGGCAGCAGGAAAAAAAAATAGCAACAACAAAAAGTACAAACTGGAAAGTGAAACTGTCTCTTGATACAAACATAAAACAAAATGAAAGTGAATAGCAAAAGGTAGGAGAGTAAAAGAAGGTGGTAGAAGAAAACAGATTTCAAAGGTTATTTAAAAATCAGAAATTTGTGCCAATTTTCTTAAATGGCAAAATGTGGCTTCTCAGAATTTTATAGATACTTATGAAAATACACAATTTCAGAGCTTAGAATTTCTTCATCTATCCTCCACACCTCCTCTGCCCTACTGCCTAATAGTGTTTTTCAAGATAAGAAAACCAAGGCACAGGGAAAATAGATAATTTATACTGATTACCCTGAGAATACTTTTGAGTTACTCTGTCCTTCAATTTGTCCTACAACAACAGCATAGGTAGTAAACAATATCCAGAGGTGTAGGGCTTGGATACAGGCTGCCAATAAAAACCAAGTAAACCACCTTTAAGAAATGATCTGCTGCATTAGCTAACTATAAAAAATAAGGCAAATTCAATTATTTAAATCTCAGTTAACCACAACATTCTAGGCTGTTATAGTAATACATATGTTTGAATCGATGGTAATGTGTATGTTTGAATCTTAATTTTCATCATATGGTGTTTTATAATCCTTTATAATCCAGCTTTTATCAATTTATAAAACATAACTATTATAAATCCATTCCATGATATCCTGGATAAAGCTTATAGGCACAAAATAAAAATTAATTATCTTTATTAATAGCAATAATAAAAAGTTCCTGATCCTAGGTACACAAATCATGTGGCTATCAGCAAAACTGAGTCACACAACAACTAAATGAACAACAAGATTGGATTTTTTCTTCCCCTGAAAAGAGATTTCTGAGGGTACATGGCTTTTTCCTAACATCTACGTGTGAAACAAGAAGCTCTTAAAATTAGATCCTACAAATTAGCATTTCTGAGACCCAAGACACTGCAAGGTTTTCCATATATTCATATCTTTGCAAACTATAAAGACGTTTTGTGTTACATGGGATCATTCTATTTTAATTTACTTAATTTGGATTTTAAATGCCTAAAATTTCAACAAGACACAGAAACAAGTTAAGAATCAGATGAAGTTCAACAAGAGAAACTCACTGTTTATATGAACTTACCCTGAAGGTAACCGGACAAGCTACAGCAGCGAAAGAAAATTCTTCCTGTCTGAGGAGCACTAATATAGCACAAGGTGCAGCCGGGGGCGGTCCCAGCAGCCTCGGCTAACATGCTCCATGCAAAATCGGTCCTGTGACGCGTCACCACACAGGGCTTTATTATGCTCTGGTGACAGGCTTGCTAGCTCTGCACTCGTCACCAGTCAGTCTACAGAACTGGATCAGAGAAAACAATGTGGCAGTTAAGAAACAGAAGGTAAATCTGTACTATTAGAGCACTGCCAACTTGCTCTGCAAAGAAAAGAGGAACCTGAATAGTTTTCACACTTGAAAACACCCTCTTCCTCATTATGTGATTCAGTTGTCAGCTCACTTGTGTGTGTGCTTCTCCGTACGAATATGATATTTTAATACAAAGTGCAAAAGACGAGGTCCTGTTTGCCAGGGCTGGGGGGAGGGGAGAGCGGGGCGCTATTGCTCAACAGGTACAGAGTTTCAGTTTGGAAGATGAAGTGTTCTGGAGATGGATGGCAGCAGTGGTGGTGGTTTCATAACAATGTCAATACGCTTAATGCCACTGAACTGTACACGTAAAAACAGGTAAAATGGTAAACTCTGTCATGTGTATTTTACAGCTTTAAAAAGATTAGCTCATGTAAGACATGTAAAAAACAATATTTGCATTAAAGTGTGGTAAGTTGTTAACAATCTTCATTGCAGGGTAGTGGGATTTAAAGTGATTTTTATGTTTTTCTTCATATTTTCCTACACTGTAAATTTCAACAAGACAATGCACGGATCTATTAAAAAATCTGAACAGATTGAAAATTAATTTTTATGGTTGAAAAACTGAAAAAGCTCCCTTCCTGCTGGAAATGAAAGCAAACTGTTGTGAAGGTAAATATTTTTAACCTTTAAAGAGAAATCAGTCTTGTTTTTAACCTAAGTCGTAGGATTAAATATGCTAATACTGTGTGGCAGGGCCTGATAGATAAGTTGTTACTGGCTCTGGGAAGCTTTATCATGAGGGACAGGGCTACGCTACACTCATGTAAATAAATTTGTATACTAGCCTTTTCTTGTCTATACTCAAAGCAAACTGAACCAACATAACATTTCAGTAATCAGACTGTGAAGTAGCACTGTGCTACAAATGATACAAAAAATTTAAAAGTTGTTTTTAAAAAAGGCCACTAACAAATTACCCAAACTTGGTATCTACCAAATGTTAAAAATTTGGCATTACTACCTTATTTTAATAAGATGAGAAGACTGACAACATAATATTCCTCTTAGAGGAAAATCTTTTATATTCTAGTAATGGAGGCTCAGGACTTCCCTGATCGCTCAGTGGTAGAGAACCCGCCTGTCAATGCAGGAGACACAGGTTTGATCCCTGGGTCAGGCAGATCCCCTGGAGAAGGAAATGGCAACCCACACCCGTGTTCTTGCCTGGGAAGTCCCATGAACAGAGGAGCCTAGTGGGCTACAGTCCAAGTGGCTGCAGGAGTCAGACACAACCTAAGCGACTACACAACAACAATGGAGGCTCAAGGGCAACTAGGTGATCCATTCTGAAAACACCTCTGTACTGTGTATGGATGTGTTGACTAAACTGTCCTTTAATATATTAAAATGGTTAGCACTGACAAGAATTTTAAAGGTATCTTTTTGAAAGATCACTCCAGAACATCCCACCCTCGCCTTCTCCTAGGGTGAAACAGATCACCAGCCCAGGCTGGATGCATGAGACAGGTGCTCAGGGCTGGTGCACTGTGAAGACCCAGAGGGATGGGATGGGGAGGGAGGCGGGAGGGGGGATCGGGATGAGGAACACATGTAAATCCATGGCTGATTCATGTCAATGTATGGCAAAAACCACTACAATACTGTAAAGTAATTAGCCTCCAACTAATAAAAATAAATGGAAAAATTAAAAAATTAAAAGTAAAAAAAAATAAAAGATCACTCCAGATGAATCTTCTCTAAGGAAAACAATAAAAAATGGTGGAGTTGAAAAGGAATTTAGAAATACTATTAAGAGCTTTAGAAATACACATTCCCTTTGACAGACCAATTTTATGTCCTAAGGACTTTACCCTAAGGAAATAGGGCAGTATATGAAGATTTAGTTGTAAGGATATGTATGGCAGAGTTGCTTGATAATACTGGGAAAGTGTAAACACCCTAAATGCCCAGTATCTAAATGTTTATTGACACAAGGGAGGTGAATAAATTGTGGAATACACATAAAAATTATACAGTTCTCAAAGATGATTACTATAAACAGTTACAATCTACTGTATGTTTACTGAGTGCCAGACACTTTGAAGCACTTGACATACCTCGTCTCATCTCATCTCATAACCCGAGAAGGTGTGTGCTACTATTATCCTCATAGCTGGCAAATGGCAGAAATGGACTCAAACTCAGGCTTCTGTGACTTCAGAACCCATGCCTGTAAATCAATATACAGTACTGCTCTGTGAGATCAATACTTACAGATACACTGAGATATACATGATCTATTATTGAGTGAAAGGAGTTATGAGAGTATCGAGAGCCAGAGTCCAATTTTGGGGGGAAAATCTTTAAATAAGCACAGGAAAGTCTAAAGTAGAACACACAAGACAGCATCAGTAATGGGAGCAAGGGGCCATTTTTATCTTCTGAGTTTTATAAAATAAATGAGTTCCTTGGGGGAAAATGGCTTATTAAAATGTTATAGTAGTTGAACCAATCATGTCCATAATCAGAAAAGAAAGTTTAAAAAAAAATCAGAACCAGTCAACATCACATGGATTGATTATTTTGAAGAATATTTCTAAAGCAGAGAATTCAGCCAGTTGACCCTAAAACAAAACAAAATACAGACGGCTAGTTTCTTATCAAGAGGGGTATTTTGGTCTCGAAGAGATAGAAGGCTTTGGCTCTGATGGTGTTCTGTCCTGTTACTCTAAGGAGAGTAGAGAAGAGACGAAATATGAGTATTGATTCCTGACCATATGTAGGAGATAATGTTTGCCTTTGAATTCCATCCAGTAAGTGAGTATACACCATGGGGATGGGATTGTATGTCTGGTGAGGTGTCCATCTATGTCTAAAAAAACAATTTATATACCTTAATTTAAAAATAATTTACTGCTAAAAAGTGCTAATCACCTGAGCCTCCAGCCAAGTCAGAATTTTTTTGCAATAGTAACATCAAAGATCCCTGATTACAGACCACAACAGATATGGTAACAATGAAAAAGTTTGAAACACTGCAAGAACTACCAAAATGTGAGACATTGCATGAGTAAATGCTGTTGGGAAAATGGTGCCAACAGACTTGTTTGATGCAGAATTGCCAAAAAACTTGAATTTGTAAAAAATGCAATATGTAAAGTGCAGTAAAACGAGGTATGCCTGTGTAATTTAATCAGTAAAACCCTAAGAGAAAGATAATACTTCCCTTTTCATTATAGATAAGGAATCTAAGGTCTGGGAGAAGTCATTTATTACTTACATACACGAGCTGGAAGACTTTTTTTTCTTACTACATCAGCACTGTCTCTAGGCAATAATATAAGCATAACACTTACATTAGAGGACTAAAGATGTGTATCAATAAGAACAATGTTTTGAAAATCGCCAGGAAAAACGAAGAAGGACAGATGCAAAATACTGAATGAAAGAAAATGAATTTTGTTTCAAATAGCTCTAGGATCTTTTTTTTTTTTTTTGAGAGGAGATTTAACAGATCCAGGAAGAAGTCATATAGAAGTCATAAAGGCAGACTCTTTTAACAGCACACAGTGGACTTTCATCTCTGGACACAATGACTGGGCCTTGTTGCCTGGGAGTTTCTTTATTCACTGTCATAGAAACAGTAATTACTCATACCACTCCTAATGAAACTCTAAACCTGAAACTGATATATCAAAGAGCAAAGGATCATGCAGGAGTCAAATATTTGGCAGATTTTTCTCTCCTTATAACACTGAAACTGGCTGTCTTTATCACTATAGAAAGGGATATTCATTTGTACTTCTGAATAACTTGTTACAATGTTTAGATGTTGTCAATTTTCAATTAACTTGAAAAGGTAAAAATGATCACTTCATACTTTGCCATCAAAAGTTTTGAAATAATAAAAAAACAAAGTCCAGAGAAAATCTATCCATTTAAATCTTAATAACTTATTAATTGATTTTGTTTTTAATCTTTGGTCAGGGAGTAAAGAGAATAAAGATATTGCATTAATTAACAGTTGTATATGAAAAAAACCACTTCATAATCCCACATAAAACTTGTAGTATACAGTTATTTCTCAATAATCCAGCCTATGACTTAACTACAGTTTATCATAATCCAATTATCATTCCTCTATGTAAAGTAATTTTAAACTTCAACCTGAACTTGACTGACACCCTAGGAAGTTATTCCAAACCAAGCAATAAAGTCATATAAGGAAGACAATTCATAGATGAGATGTAATCCTCTCTATAAGGACTCTTGGAAAACTTGTTCCTGCTAATTGTTGTATGATGTAAACAGCAAGACCATTTTTTTAAACATGCAAAACACCTGTCTAGGCATCTGACTTCTATCAAAACTTCTCTGAAAAAAAAAAAGTCAACTAACTTCAACAGTGTGACTGTCAAAATAAAACTGAAATAAATGATATAAATGTTTATATGAATATGGTTTAAAATATTTAATGAGCAAAAACAGAGCTGAAAATAATGAACTATTACATGCTGGGAAAATGAACAGTAAATAAAGATTTTCCTGTAAGTTTTTTTCTCATTTAAAGTAATTTCAAAAACATATCCTATTTGGTGACTGTTAGGACAGTTTATTGCTGCATTTATGAATTTTCACACATATACACAAACTGAGGAAAACCTATGGGTCTGGTCTCAATGCATTTCTTAAAAACTCTATGCAACAATCTAGGATTGAGTAACTTAATTTTCAGAAACTCAAATGAAGTTCTTGAACATAGTCTATATCTTTTTATTTTTTCACTTAAAAAGTAATAAATTCTGTAAACTCCTTTAGAGGAAATGACATTTATGTTGTAATAAGTAGGTCAAGTTCAAGAAAACTGGGTGTAAGACAATACCATAAATGAAGGAAGTCTTTCTTCCTTCCTCTCCTCTCAAATGTACTACTAATAGTAGTAATTATTCAATATGCTCAGCACTGAAATTGATGTCCCTGTTTTATTATGTCTAAATTTCTGCGCCTGAAATATAACAGCAAGAAAAACTTTTGTTTTAATTTTGGACTCTTTCCACATCACACAGTTGGTATTCTATATGTTGAAAGGAAAGAGCATTGCTTGGGATTACTAGTTTGGTATGGGTTATATTAAAAGTGGTAAGAAACAGTTATGCCACTAATGGCTTTTGTTATTGGTGTATTATATCCAGTACACCTAAAGGAGAATACAAAGACTGAACTTACTATCCCTTCTTTTAGCTATGTTAAACAAACTCATTTAAAAAGTAAAAAGGTAAGAAAACAGTGAAGAAAATTATTGAAAGAGATTCAAGTTTATAAACTAATAACTTATAACAAAGAATTATTTAAAATTAAATGGATGATATCAGTGGTTGATAACCTGAGTTTTTAGAAGTGTATAAGTAGAAGAAAACAAAATATAACCCCTTCAAAACTTCTTTGAATAGTTAGTAACTCAACACAGCAAACCAAAGAACTTAATCTTAGAATTTTGACAACATGTGTGTGCTCAGTCGCTCAGTCATGCCTGACTTTTGCAACGCCATGGACTGCAGTCCCACAGGCTCCTCTGTGCATGGAATTCTCCAGGCAAGAATACTGGAGTGGGTTGCTTTCTCCTACTCCAGGGGATCTTCCCAGCCTAGGGATCAAACCTGCATCTCCTGTGTTGGCAGGCAAATTCTTTACCACTGCACCACCTGGGAAGCCTCTTGATAATATATATTACATTCAATAATGAAATATGTGACACGAAACCAAACTTATGGTTGTCAAAGGGGAAACGGATGGGAGAAGGGATAAATCAGAAGTTTGGGAGTAGCAGAAAAGCCACTACGTATAAAATAAACAAGGTCCTACTGTATAGTACAGGGAACTATATTCAGTATCTTGTAATTAACTGTAACAGAAAAGAATCTGAAAAAGGATATCTATAAAAATATATCTGAATCATCTAGCTGTACATGAGAAACTAACAGGTTAGTTTATGTGTTAAATTAATTACACAATAACACATTAAAGTCAGCTATACTTTAACAAACCAAACCAAACCAAAACAAAACAAAACAAACAGTGGAACACTTGCTCATTAGAACTTATAAAAATAAGTTTGGTAGAAAATGGCCTGTAAAAAGCTTTGTGGTCAGTTTTGTATTTTTGAGCTCTTTCAAACTTTAACAGATAGCGCCATGCTAGATAAACTATAACACGTGAAATAACTATCCAATTTCTTTTCTGAACTAACTAGTATAAAACTCTAAGACAAAAGTCTCTCAAAAAGAGACAGAAAGAGAAAACATACCTAATTTCACTTTGAATAAACATATAAAAGTTTAAATAATAAACCAGTAACAAACTAAATTTAATATAATAACCATCTAACATGACTGAACCAAATATATTCCAAAAATCAATTAATAGTTATCAAAGAGAAATGACAGGGTCACAAATGACTATATACTCTTGGTATTTTCTAAATTTTCTGTAATGAATAATATACTTAGAAGAAAATAAAGATTTTTTAAAACATATATTCCAAAATAAAAGAAAATGTATATAATGTTACTATACACCTCTGTAGAAGCAATGGGCAGTATATGTTAAGTCATATTTATGAAGTGAAATGAAAATTATCTATTGGGACAAAATCATAATACTTTACTATTTTTTCTGCAGTAGCCTTCCTCATTCTATGACTGGGAGGATAAACTAGTGAGTAAGCTATACAAACTAAACAATAGGCTATATTTTCCTACCCTGGCTATAAAATGAAGTCATAACGTGTAAACGAGGAGTTATGTGCAAATTAAGGTCAGTAAAACATTCTATAAGGAATTAGTCCAAAGGTATGAAAAGGAGGGTCATATTTAGCTACTCAAAAATGGAAGTGAAATTAAAAAAAAAAACTGGAAAAATGTATTTCTAACATACTCTCGTGGCCAAAAGCATTTTATAAAAATTCTTGCAAATCAAGACAAAGAACTGATGATTCAGCAAAGAAAAAAATAAATGGTCAATTATTTTAAAGGTTCAACTTCAAAAGCAATAGAAACATTTTTTTTAAAAAGCTATCATTTGGCAAAGATGAGGAAAAAAATGATACCTACTTCCAGGAAAACATGGAGCTAGGTACTTAGATATACTGCTGGTGAAAGTATAAATTGGTACAACATTTCCAGAGGGTAACCTGGCAGCATATTCAAAAGGCTTTGCTCCAACAATTCCATTTAAACAAACAGACATGGACATGCATAGATGCTACAAGAATGTTCACTGATCCATTATTTATAATAATAGAAAATAAGAAACAAGCTAAATGCTCAACAATGAAGAACTTGCTAAATAATTGATGATATTCATATATGATATAATACCGAAGTAACATAAAATAGTTATTAAAATAAAGGTAAGTTTGTTATTAAGAAATAAATTAACAAGTGAATCATCTTTTAAAAAACAATGTTATATAGTATGATGGGAAAAATGATACTTAGCAGTTATATGCATAGAAAGAGAAAGGAGTACATTTACTAAAATACGGGCTTTACACCCCAGAATTTTAGAAACAAAAGCAAAAATAAATGGGACCTAATGAAACTTAAAAGCTTTTGCACAACAAAGGATACTATAAGTAAGGTGAAAAGACAGCCCTCAGATTGGGAGAAAATAATAGCAAATGAAGCAACAGACAAAGGATTAATCTCAAATATATACAAGCAACTCCTCCAGCTCAACTCCAGAAAAATAAATGACCCAATCAAAAAATGGGCCAAAGAACTAAACAGACATTTCTCCAAGGAAGACATACGGATGGCAAAAAAACACATGAAAAGATGCTCAACATCACTCATTATCAGAGAAATGCAAATCAAAACCACAATGAGGTACCATTATACACCAGTCAGGATGGCTGCTATCCAAAAGTCTACAAGCAATAAATGCTGGAGAGGGTGTGGAGAAAAGGGAACCCTCTTACACTGTTGGTGGGAATGCAAATTAGTACAGCCACTATGGAAAACAGTGTGGAGATTCCTTAAAAAGCTGGAAATAGATCTGCCATATGACCCAGCAATACCACTTCTAGGCATACACACTGAGGAAACCAGATCTGAAAGAGACACGTGCACCCCAATGTTCATCGCAGCACTGTTTATAATAGCCAGGTCATGGAAGCAACCTAGATGCCCATCAGCAGACGAATGGATGAGGAAGCTGTGGTACATATACACCATGGAATATTACTCAGCCATCAAAAAGAATTCGTTTGAATCAGTTCTAATGAGATGGGTGAAACTGGAACCCATTATACAGAGCGAAGTAAGCCAGAAAGATAAAGACCATTACAGTATACTAACACATATATATGGAATTTAGAAAGATGGTAACGATAACCTTACATGCAAAAAAAGAAAAAAGAGACTCAGATGTATAGAACAGACTTGTGGACTCTGTGGGAGAAGGCGAGGGCGGGATGTTTCAAGAGAACAGCATCGAAACATGTATATCTAGGGTGAAACAGATCACCAGCCCAGGTTGGATGCATGAGACAAGTGCTCAGGCCTGGTGCACTGGGAAGACCCAGAGGGATGGGGTGGAGAGGGAGGTGGGAGGGGGGACCGGGATGGGGAATACCTGTAAATCCATGGCTAATTCATTTCAATGTATGACAAAAACCACTGCAATGTTGTAAAGTAATTAGCCTCCAACAAATAAAAATAAATGGAAGAAAAAAAAAAAAAAGAAAATACGGGCTTTTTTGGTTGGTTAAAATTGCAGATTTTTTCCCTTCATCTAGATATACTAATTTTATATCAGCATATACTATCTCAGAAATAAAAAGAGGAAGAATCAATGGGAGATTAAGTATAAAATAGGCAAATCATTTTAAAATGGAGAAATTCCTTATAAAAAGCTTAATCATAATTCAGGTATTCACGAGTCAAGCATCAAAACTCCCCTAAAGCTGAATCAAGTGACTGGAGATCCACACATGGTGCAGACCCCCTGAGTTAATTAAGTCTGTTAACGATCAAGCTCTGTGCTCGCTGTAAGTACACTAGAGGGGACTCAAAAGCGAGTCAAATGCACGTGGCTTTATCCTTTATAATGACTCATGCTTCTTGTACATTACAGTGAAATTAACCGAAAATGCCACGAGGGTATGTGCCAATCCTCCACGTGTGCTTCCCAGGCCAGCTGAACCATCTACAAAGATGACAGCAGGAATGCAGATGAAAAGATGTTGCTCAAAATTTGGCATAATGCTGTATATCTCTCGTTCTTTTTAATATTTTTAACTCTGAGAAAGATGTATGACATGATAAAACCATTCAGTTTTTACCTCCAAATCTGAGGTCTCAAATAAAATACTGTTATCAAATAAAATTAGAGATAATTTTTAAATGCATTACTTAGTATGAACATACTATATGAAAACATCATGTCTAAAATAAGATGGGAAAAGAATAGCTTTGTTTATTTATAGAAGGAAGAAGATAGAAGAATTAACATTTACTGAGTAACTAGCATGTGGCAAACATAGTTTGGCACTACCTGGATATACAAGATAACAAGACAGTGCCAGACTAAGCCAAATGCAACGCAGTTTCTAATTAATTCCCAGTTCTAATGTTGGTGTAGTCCCTTTTTATCTTAGGGAACTTCAGTGGGTTTCTTCTTTGTAACATTTCACTATGCTATAAAGCTTGGCTAGGTTCTCAAGTTTTTCCTATCTCCCTGTATTAAAATTTATCAAGTGTCTCATTCCCTCTGAATGCTAAAAGTGTGACTGAGAGAAATTGAGATGAACAGACAAACTGTTTATGCGGGAAGACTGTATAATAACACAACTATTATTATTTTTGTTGATTGTGTTACTTTGAACCCAGACTCCTAGTAGGACATCTGAGGTAAGGTAAATGAGAAGGCTGTACCATGACAAGTCTTCAAAGAAGATAGAGGCAGGAAGGATCTTGCAGGAACCCACATAATGTTAAACCTGTGATCATCTACTTCCACCTAATTACAAGCAGGAACTTGCCAAACACATTGAGCAACTCTCCAACAACTGCTAAACAACTCTGTAACCTATTAGCACCTTGAAAATGGAGAACATAAATCAGAAAAAAGGAGACAAATGGCATTTACATCTGTAAGAGCAAAATACTGTCTTACTTGGCTTAAATTTCAAAGCTTAATAGTTTTTAGGAGGAGAGGAAAAATAATTTTCTCTCTACCCTTCTAGGTTCCTGTGAGATCCCCCTATACTAGAAAGAAAGATTAACAGAAAAAATTAACTTCGTAGCTACAAGAGCCCCCACAAAGATATGAGCCCCAAAGACAGCCAGGCAATTGATCAAGGCTTATATATTACACAATGCTGAGCTAAGGGGAAAAAGGCAGGGGTCTGGGGCTTCAAAGGGGAGGAAGGCAATTCCCAGGAAGAGGGGAAGATCAAACGTTTGGTAAGCAAACATTTGTCCCTCTATGTAGGGAAATGTCCCAGATGAAAACTGTGATCTTTGGTAATAGCTCTCTCATGGTACAGGACTCCCTCCTAAATTTTTAGGCAGGTAAGGAGGAGGTAAAAAGCTTTTCTTGAGTCGGCTGCATCTTGACTGCCTTCAACGCCAAAGATTTCACACGCCAAAATGGCACCTTGTGGGGCGGTACCTTCTGCTTCACTTCAGGTTAAAGCAACAAAGAGTAAACAAACATAAAAGTGCATTAACAAGAAAGGTAATTTAGAAATGAAGCACTGTGCCATGAGAGGGGAAGTCTGCCACCTGCTGGCAGAAAAGCAGAATTGCATGAGTTCCCTGACGACTGTTTTTTTTAAGGGGGGAACATCTAGACCGCATATTAAAAAGCAGAGACATTACTTTGTCAACAAAGGTCCATCTCGTCAAGGCCATGGTTTTTCCAGTGGTCATGTATGGATGTGAGAGTTGGACTATAAAGAAAGCTGAGCACCAAAGAATTGATGCTTTTGAACTGTGGTGTTGGAGAAGACTCTTGAGAATCCCTTGGACTGCAAGGAGATCCAACCAGTCCATCTTAAAGGAGACCAGTCCTCGGTGTTCATTGGAAGGACTGATGCTGAAGCTGAAACTCCAATACTTTGGCCACCTGATTCGAAGAACTAACTCATTGGAAAAGACCCTGATGCTGGGAAAGACTGAAGGCGGGAGGAGTAGGGGACAACAGAGGATGAGATGGTTGGATGGCATTACTGACTCAATGGACATGAGTTTGGGTAAACTCCAGGAGCTGGTGATGGACAGGGAGGCCTGGTGTACTGTAGTCCATGGGGTCGCAAAGAGTCAGACACGACTGAGTGACTGAACTGAACTGATCTATCAGGTAAGGTTCATGACATTAGATTTCAAATAAGTTATTATGTGAAGACATAAATTACAACCTATAATTAAAAGGAGAATAAAGATTGAAGTAGGATTTCAGATTATCTGTGTGCTTAATTCAATAATTATTTTATTTTTATTTTTTTTAAGAATTATTTTAAAAACAAGTGAAAAAGGAATACATGGAAATGTATTTAAATAAATTATAAGGAACACTGTCGTGTCCGACTCTTTGCGACCCCATGGACAGTAGCCTGCACCAGGCTCCTCCGTCCATGGGATTTTCTAGGCAAGAGTACTGGAGTGGGTCGCCATTTCCTTCCCCAGGGAATCTTCCCGAGCCAGGGATCGAACCCAGGTCTCCCGCATTCTAGACAGACGCTTTACTGTCTGAGCCACCAGGGAAGTCCATGAGAAATTTAGGATAATCCAAAACTCTTTGCAAAATTGTAAAATTGGGGGGGAGGGAAAGCAATTTTCCTTCTACCCTTCTAGGTTACTGGCTGAAACGCCACTGTAATCAAAGACAGATTAACAGGAGAAAAACAAGTTTAGTAACATATACAATATACTTCCTGTATACATCAGAGATACCCAGGAAAACTGAGTTAACTTCCAAAATGACCCAAAGCCATTAGTGGCTCAGACGGCAGACTCCACCTGCAACGCAGGAGATCGGGTTTGACCCCTGGGTTGGGAAGATCCCCTGGAGGAGGGCACAGCAATTCCACCCCAGTGTTCTTGCCTGGTGAATCCCCATGGCCAGAGGAGCCTGGTGGGCTACAGTCCATGGGGTCACAAAGAGTCGGACACGACTGAGTGACTAAGCACAGCACGTCACCTACATCCCATCTTAAGCTAAAGACAAAAGATGCTGGGGAAGGGAAAGCCAGGTTTTCAGGCAAAGCTCAATAAACAAGGGTATGGTTGTTACGTGGAGTTGAGATTTTTGAGAGTTTCTATGTGTCTATGTGCTCAGTTGTGTCCAACTCTTTTCAACTTCACGGACTGCAGCCTGCCAGGCTCCTTTGTCCATGAATTTTCAGGCAGGAATACAGGAGTGGGTTGCCATTTCCTCCTCCAGGGATCTTCCAAGGAACGAACCTGCATCTCTTGCCTCTCCTACATCAACAGGTGGATTTTTTAAAAATTACTGAGCCACCTGGGAAGCCCAAGAGTTTCTAGAGACTCAGTCATTGCCCTCTTCCTGGTACAGAAAGGGAGACAATGCCACAAATGGAAATTTCCCTTAGAAGTGTAAACTGCTCTTATCAAAGGGTAACTTCTGCTGCTTTCTCAAGAGTTTCTCCCGGGTCAGCTGTTCTTTTTCCCTTAAAAAAAAAAAACAAAAAAACACCACCACCAACAACAGAGAAACAGCCTAAAATAACCCTGATACCACAGAGGCATATTTTGGGGTTACAAATTCTGCTCCCTTTCAGATCCTATATATTTCACTTCTGCAACGTGTCAACTTTCAGCCCTCCTCTTTCTGCGGCTCCCATGGCAGTCTAGAGAGCACAGTCGTTCTCTTCACTCCAGGCTTATTTTAATTCCTGCTCCTCCTGGGTGGCAGATTTGCACCCCAAGGTGTACTCTTTTTGCATAAGGATTATTTTGAGCTGATTATTTCAGAGAAACAGCAGACACAAGAGAGGCTTAGAAAACAGAGTAGACATTACCCTCGTAGCTCAGTTGGTAAAGAATCTGCCTGCAATGCAGGAGGTCTGGGTTCAATTCCTGAGTCGGGAAAATCCTCTGGAGAAGGAAATGGCAACTCACTCCAGCATTCTTGCCTAGAGATCCCACGGACAGTGGAGCCTGGCAGGCTACAGTCCATGGGGGTGCAAGAGTCGGGCACGACTTAGCGACTAAACCACCAAGTTAAATTCACATTTTTTGATAAAAGAAATCTCCATCTGCATCTCCCTTTGTACAAGGAAGAGAAGATGATTAAAGCACAAGAAATCTATTAATGGAGAATGCACTTCAATCTGAGTATCAACCCTAGGTCAGGTTTATCAAACTTCGCTTCCTCCACACCTCTTCTACACTCTTCTTTTTGCTTTTAGCTTCAGATGGTATAATTCTAAGCCATCCAGGAGTTACTCACTTTCCCTTGGTATTGTACATGTTAATGAGCTTGTTTGTTTCTCTCTTGTCAGTTTGTCTTGCTATGGGGTCCCCAGTGGAGAATTTAGAAAGGTGGAGGGAAAATTATTATTTTCTTCTCCTACACTCTTCTCCTTCTGATTCTATCAATGCTTAGTCTATCTCAGCTACCAGATTATTCATACTAAAACACATTCCAGATCTTATTCATTAAAAAAATAAAAAAAAAAAAAAAAACAAGCTCAAGGGATCTTTAGCAAATTAATTACAAACACCTGTTAATGGAGATGTTTCTACAATGTGGTCCAACACACACCTTTTAAAATGTTATTGCTATTCATTACCCAGTTTTAAAAAAATAAAATACATGCTTATGTTATTTTAAACATTATGAAACATTAAAAGATGATAAAGTTGAAGGTTTCCTCCACAGTCTCACCCTCCCAAGTTTGACTATCACCAGCAACAACTATAAATAGCTTCAGGTATATTTTCTCAAGAAGCTCCAATAACAAGCACATACTTTTATATCTTTTCTGGAACTACAACTGTCCTACAACTTGCCTTTTCCCCCTAATTACTATCTTTTGAGCTTTTTAAAATGTTAACTCATACAGATTTACTTTTTTCTTTTTCAAAGCTGCACAATATTTTATTATATATGTACCATATATAAATTATGTACCATAATTTAACCATGCACTATTACTTACTTAACCAATATATGCCACCTCCTGAGTAAATGAAAGTGTTCATTTTCCTACATTCTCATTACTCTGCTTTCTCTTCTTCATACAGTAAATTCTGGCAGCCTCAATTTTCACTATTTGTGAGCAATTAACCTGGAAGTTTTGTGACTTGTAAAATTCGTAATTATGCTGGTGGCAAGAATTTGAACTGTTTACTTCAATGGTTCTCAAACTTTTGCAAGCCTCAGAATCATGTGAGGGGGGGGCTTGTTAAATGAAGACAGTAAAAGGATTTAAGGATATGATACCTTTTAGCCAGAAAACAAAATTATTGGATAAATTAAAAATATTAGTATATAAGACCTATGGAAAACCTGACCAAAGTTTTTGGTCAACCTAGTATCTGGTTCAAGGATGGCTTCATCTGTCATGTAAATGAATTTCCAACAAAAGGAATAAGCAAAAAACCCAATTTGTAAAGCTAAACTTTTTTCAGGAACTATTCTAGCTAACATGAAAATAGCTCACTAGATAAAAGATCAAACTTTTCACTGAAGTTGAAAATGTGGTTAACTTGCTACATGAGGATAACACACAGGAAACATGACAAATGTGTTTTGAGAAGACAAAAATCATATGTCTGGTACAACATTTCCATACTTGCAAATTTGGAGATTCAAGATGACCTTGGATATTTTCTTTGACAAAGTTACAAGTTTAATGTATTTTCCTTATTTAAAGATATATTTTACTCACTCTGGACACATCATGATTTCTACCCCTCAAATATCACCATGTCTATCAAACATTACCCAATATCACCTCCTATTCCTTTGAATGCCACAAAGCCTTCTGTTGATCTTTTTCTTATAACATTTATATTCTTTCATTCTAGAAATACTGTTAGGACTTTAGCTTTTAAGCTAGTTGTGACACCTATTTAGGGTTAGCTTCTAAATCTCATTAGCGTGTTATCAAGGCAGTGGCCGTATCTCAGGAACTATTAATACTAAGATCTAGCTACTTCAGGTGTGAATGAATAAATCTTTATTCTTTGGGTGGACAGAAGATCAAAGCTATTCAGAGTTTGTATCCTCTATTGTTATTATTACCAAGTACCTGGAATAGTTGGAATGTTCTATTTTTCTATCAGCTGACTGACCACCTGTAATATTATATGTACTTTCATTTGATCAATTATTGAATACTTACTGAACAGTCAGTGTGGCCATATGATACTGTTCCCTCCAAGCACATGTAAGGGAAAAGTTTTGCTTATGGAGTAAGTATTCTCCTTGCTCCCTCACTTCTGCTGTCTGGAAGATGGAGATGTTGGCCAGGACTACTACATCTTGTGATCGTGAGAAAAGCCGCAGACATTTCAAAGGCCTCTTCATACCTTGTACCCCTTAGTTAACACCAGCAACTGCCTATCTTTTGGATTTCTTGTTACACTAGAAAAATAAATCTGTACTGTTTAATAAAGCCACCAATTTTGGGTCTCTGATTCTCTTAGTCAAGTGCAATTAATAAAAAAAGATGACAAAAAACCATGAACCAATTCAGACATACCAGAACATATAGTAAACAATATAAGAGAGTGTATAAATTGCTAAATTATGAGAAATCGTCAGGAAATGCCACAGGAATTCAGGGAATACACTTCACAGAACAAATCAGTAATTTAAAACATGTGCTAACTGTTTATAATAGCCAGGACATGGAAGCAACCCAGATGCCCATCAGCAGACGAATGGATGAGGAAGCTGTGGTACATATATACCATGGAATACTACTCAGCCATTAAAAAGAATTCATTTGAATCAGTTCTAATAAGATGGATGAAACTGGAGCCCATTATACAGAGCGAAGTAAGCCAGAAAGATAAAGACCATTACAGTATACTAACACATATATATGGACTTTAGAAAGATGGTAACGATAACCCTATATGCAAAACAGAAAAAGAGACTCAGATGTATGGAACAGACTTGTGGACTCTGGGAGAAGGAGAGGGTGGGATGTTTCAGGAGAACAGCATTGAAACATGTATATTATCTAGGGTGAAACGGATAACCAGCTCAGGTTGGGGACATGAGACAAGTGCTCGGGCCTGGTGCACTGGGAAGACCCAGAGGGATCGGTGGAGAGGGAGGTGGGAGGGGGGACTGGGATGGGGAATACATGTAAATCCATGGCTAATTCATAATGTGCTAAGAAGTCATAAATTTCTGTACTGAATAAAGTTGAATTATCAAAATATTTTAAAAGCCTATGTGATAGTGCTAACCCCCTGAAGCAGTTGTTTAAATCTTGGTTTTTCCCTGCCCTTTTTCTAAATATATCTAAATTTAGATTCAGTAGTGGACTTTCCACTTACAGAATAGCACTCAGAAAACATCTGATATTATCTTAAGATAGACGAAAGGAAGAAGATTTTGTTAGAAGTTTATATCTAGGAAGGAAAACACTAAGGTTTCAAAAACAGCACCAGATATTTAAGGAGTAATTGCTGATGTTCACGAGAAAGCCATAAATACTTGAGACGTGTTTAAATTAGAAATGACAGTTTAAACTGGTTGGGGAGCTTCAAGGGGCAGTTCCATCTCCCTTATTCCTGCTGTCCCAATAATTTCCACCTTCTCTGTTGCTCTTTAGGGAATAGTGTTAAGACTATACATTTATTCCGGTTTTGTGTTTCCATTTTATTTCATTGGTTAGATACGCCTACTTCGGGAGCATCTCCTCATTCCAGATTTATAGAGATATAAATAACATACATCATTATAAATTTAAGGTATACAGCATAATGCTTTGACATATGTACATTGTGAAATGAATACCATAATCAGTTTATTCAGCACTCATCATCTCATACAGTAAGAAAGCAAAGAAAAAAAAGTTTCTCTTTGTGATGAAAACTTTTAGGATTTAATCTCTTACCCTTCCTATATATCCTACAGCAGTGTCAGCTATAAACATAGTGTTAGCTAGGGTTGTACATTACAACTCTAGTGCTTATTTACCTTATAACTGTAAGTTTGTACCTTTGACTGCCCCCTCTTCCAATTATTTTGGGAGGATTCAATAAAGGATATCAGAAAACCTGAATGAGATTAAACCATCTCATTTTCTTTTTTGGAATTATTTTTCTATTGGAGAAAAATAAGTATTAATCTTTTGGTAAAAAGTAAAACTAGAATATGCTCTGCTAATGAAGAAAAAAGGAAAAGAGTTGATATATAAAAATTGGAAAGAGGTGCCATTTAGTAGGAGAAATTAAGTCAACTGGACAGAAATAAAGAATGAAGTAAGTAGACGCAGTTGGCGTAAGGCTGGAAATAAGACATAACGTAAATTAAAATATGCTGAAATAAGCACCTATAAATCAGTGAGTGGTACAGTCAGCCATCCATATCTGTATGTTCCACATCAGTGATACAATCAACCGAGGACCGAAAATATGTGGGAAAAAAATTCCAGAAAGTTTCATAAAGCAAAAGTTGAATTTGCTCCTCCCTGGCAACAATTTACACACCACTTACATTGTATTTACAACTGTTTACATGATATTTACACTGTATTAGATATTAGAAGTAAACTAGAGACTATTTAAAATATGAGAGGTAGTGCATAGGTTATAAGTAAATACTATTTACCATTTTATAAAAGGGCCTTGAGCATCCTTGGAGTTTGGTATCCAAGGAAGTCTGGGAACCAGCTGCCCAAGGATAGTGAGTGACTACTGTACATTCTTAAAGAGAGAGGACTGTTCTTTATTTCTTTAAAAGATTACATGTCCACCTGTGTTCTCTATCCCCAGCCTTTCTATCTTCTCTAAAACTCAGCCTGATTGATTATTCCCTTTCCTCCTCTCACTTCTTTAAGCATTCTCACTGTCCTTCTGCCTGCCAACATGGTTACGCTGCCAACCACTCAAAACCAAAGCAAAACAACATACACTGAAGGCATGAGTATTTTTGCATTTAATAGTCACTTTCTGGTCTTCTTCACTTTGTTGTTCTTTTAGTGGCTGTCTAATGCACATGGCTTTGAGCTCAACATGTGACCTGTGCAGACTGACGCTGCTGACTCTGCCCCTTCTTTTTGGTAACATGTTCTCTTTTCCCACATCTAAGATCTTTGTTTTCTTCACTGAACACCCGGTTATTTGTCAGTATTCTCAAGGTTTCTCTTTTCATCCTGCTGCAAAGTTATGGATAAGAAATCATAACCATTTTCACTATTACTGCCAAGAAGTTAGACATTTCAGAAAGTACTGTTGCTAGTCCCAATCTATCTTCTCAACTCTAGTACTACATTTTCAGTTGTTGCTAATAATAACAACAGGTAATGTATATACTGTAATTACTATGGGCCAATATATGGCAATAATTGCTTTTCAAAGCATGTAATGTAACTAATTTATGGACATTTCTACTTGGCTAAACAGGACAAAGTGAATTTGCTCCACATTGTCCCTGTCTGTTCTCTCTCTCCCCCTTTTGATCTTGGCTAATAATGTAGCCATTATTACCATTTAGTTTGCAATCCCCACAATGTGATTAATCTCTTTAATGATCTTAAATAATGAAAAGCTCAAAATGATGCAATTATGCCCACTGTGTTATTCATGTAACTTCATAACTACCCCATGAAGTAGGTAGTATTATTATCTTCCAATTAATAGGTGAACAGAGTCAGAGAAGTTAAAAAACCGGCCCAAGATCACATACCTTGATAAATGAGAAAGCCTAGATTCAAAGCTAGGTTTGCATGAGTCCAGAGTTTGTATTGCCAAGTGCTGTTGATTTTATCTCTGAAGTGTTCATCCTCTGAGCTCTCATTTTCTAGTCTAGGCTCTAATCATCTTTCACAAGGAATACTGCCAGCATCCTCCTAAATTATTTCCTTCTTTCCAGGCCCTCCCCTTTCACCTTATCCTAAGTGATCTTTATAAAATAAACTTTTGAACATGCAATTATCCTGTCCAACTACCTTTCATGGCTCCCCATTGCCTAAAAAATAAAGGGAAAACTGTTTGGAATGGCTTTACAACATTCCTTTACAATTTTGTCTCCTTGTCCACATGCCCTATCTCTTCCTTCCCAATACACGTCTGTATATTATGCTGCAGCCACAATACTACTTGTCCTTATGCCTGAATTAATATTACATATTATGTATATTTAAAGATTGCGGCTTCATTGTGGATTTTGTGAAAGCATTGACTTTTTTACCTCTACTTGGTTTAGAAGAGAAGTGATAGACCAATGCACAGTCCAAGTACATACAAGAAGGTAAGGCAATGTGGGTCCCCCCCCCCCACATATATATATTATACATTTTTGGTTTGTAACAAAAGGAAGCCACCAATGTTTTCTATGCAGCATAGCAACATAAACAAAATGAAAAACAACATCTGCTCTTATGAGTACGAAATGGAGAAAAGACTATGCAATAATAATCCAAGACTAATTTAATCCTAGCAATAACCAAAACTATTGGCATAAGAAACATGTGGGGAATTAACATTTTTAACTTTTATTTATGAAAGAATATTTTTGTATTCAACCCAGGGCCAAGAGCAAAGATTGGGACAAATAGTTTCTGAGCTCAATTAGAACATATAGTTGAAGCTAAGTATTCTCAGTATATGAACCTAAAATTATATTATTTAGTACAGTGGTAAGCTGTCACTGATCTGTCAATACTAGATCCTAGAAGTTCACGTGTGTAGTACCTTATTGGGAGTATACACAGGATTGTTCACTCCAGAAAGTACCAAAGAATGCAACTCGCTGAAAAAACTGTCTTGATGAGAGGGCTCTAATTAAAACACAAAACATCCCCAACGTTGGAGCAAATATTGCCTATAAAGCACCTCAAACGGAATTCTTCAAATACTGTCTTACAATAAGATTGGAAATAAATTTATAAAACGTTATGTAAGAGGTTTGGTGGGGGAAAAAAATGAACACAAAGATACTTCCCAGCAGTTCTAAGACAAGAGAAGCAACATTCCAAATACAAAATAAATTATTCTGAACTCCAACTGGGTTAACTGTCATTAACTGACAAGTTACACCTTGTCATAACAAAGCTCATCCTAGCCACGATGCAAAAACCACCATCAGAACTGGATGGCTGCAACGGTTTGATCCGGGATGCTAAGAGGAGGGCGAAACATCCCCAGGAAGTTCCATTTCTTGAAAAAACTGGTGTTGCTGTGGGAGGTAGTTTTTTCCAGAATTACCTATTTGCTGCCTTTTTGTTTCAAACAGAGATACAACTAAGCCCACGGGAAGCCGAGCGCCGCCGTCAAGGGTCCAGACCAGGTCATCGGGCCCGCGGGGTCGCCCCAGGCGGGACGAACGGGTCCCCAGCGGGCCCCCAGCATTCCAGCAGCGGTCGGCGCGGTAAGGCGAGGCCGGACGGACCACCCCGACCCCTCACGCGCCCCGGCACGACGAGCCCCCACACTCACCATTTCGATGATCTTGGTCTTCCGGCCTGTCTTTCTCTTCAAGGTGAATATGTACTGGGCCAGCACCACCCCCGCCACCAGGGCGCACACGCTGGCGCTCGCTACCGCGCCCACCCTCGCCACCGCCGCTCGATCCATGGACCTGGCCTCCTTTGCCTCGCAGTTCGAGAAGAGGTCGCTGGATGGCCACCGGCCTCAGAAACGCCGGCCGGTGGACAGGCCCGGGCGCCCCGCCCCTCCTGCACGAGCCCCGCCCCCAGGGAGGCCCCACCCACGAGGGCCCAGTGGCGGGAAGCGGGAGGCAGCTGGAGGAACTCGCCTGCTCCGAAGGCCAAGGTGGGGAAGAGGGTCTTCTCAGAATCTGGGTCGGAGGAACTGCTCAAAGACAGAAAAGGGGAACTGAGATAAATCTCTCTCTCTGCTAATAAGGACCAGGCAGTGGTTCATTCCAGCCCCGCCCACTAGAAATCTGATGCCAACCGTCACTCAAAAATAATCCTCGGCCCTCCACCCTCTGACACTCCGGACTACAACCCCCAGAAGGCACCTGGGGCGTTGCTATCTAACTTGCGCAGTAGCTTAGCTGCAAACTGCTAGGACAAACGGCAGGGTGCACCAAAAGAAGGGAGTAAAAGGCGATCTACAGAATATGAGAAAATACTTGCAAACCGTTTAATTGACAAGGGGTTAATATCCAGTTTATGTTAAAAATGTCAACAACAACAAACCCCATTAAAAAATAGGCAAAAGACTTGAATAGACAATGGGTAAAGAAGCTTATGAAGCTTATCAATATCATTAATCATCAGGAAAATGAAAGTCAAAACCACAATGAGATATCACTTCACACAAGTTAGGACAACCACTGTCAAAAAGACCAGAAAATTAAAAATGTTGGTGAGGATGTGAAGAATTGGAACCCTTGTGCACTGCTGGTGGAAATGTAAATTTGTGCAGCCACTGTGGGAAAAGTGTGGAAATTCCTCACGAAATTAAAAACAGAATTACCATATGATCCAGCAATCCTATGTCAGGGTATATATCCAAAAGAATCAAAAGTAGACACTCATAGAAATTTTAGCCCTCCCATGTTCACTGCAGCACTATTCACAATAGCCAAGATGTGGAAGCAACTGAAATGTACATTAAAAGATGAACTGATAAGAAAATGTGGAAATGCATCAAATGTAATACTATTCAACCTTTAAACAGAGGCGAATTCTGCAGTATTTGACAACACGAATCAATCTTGAAGACCTCATATACGTGAAATAAGCCAGTCATAAAAAGGACAAGTTGCATTATTCTACTTATATGAGTAGTCAGACTCTAAGAAACAGAAAGTATAATAGAGGAAATGATGGGGTCGTTCAACTGAGTAGTGAGTTGTTTCAGTTTTGCAAGATGAAAAATTCCAGAGATCTGTCGCAGAACTGTGTGCCTACAGTTAACACTACTGTACTATACCTTTAAAAATTACGTTGGTAAATTTTATGTTATGTTTTATACCACACACATTTAAAAAGTTGCTATGGCAACAGCACAGCGACAGCTTGAAGTTAGGCTAGAGCAAGTAGGTGTTTTTTCTTTTTCTGCTACATTCCAATCAATCATCGCCTCTCCCATCATTGTCCTTTCTGAGTAGCATGACTTGTTCTCACCTGCCTGGACTCTTTCAAGGGATCGATGCAGTTTCCCCTGCTTGTCTCTAGGGATAACAGGAAGGGGATGCAGGGGAGCTACTTGGGGGGATCACATCAACTCTGTGGAGCTGGTGGTGCTACTCGGTGAGGCTCTCTCTTTGCCCAGGACATGGAAAAAGTTACAACAGGAGAACAAGAGGGAGCAGTAAGGGTTGCTTTTCTCTGCACCCTCCACTCTTGCTCTAGTCCTTCCAGCCCTGGGACCCTGGCAGTTGTTCTGCTTGAAGGGAAATTTGTAGAAAGAGAGTTCTTAGAAAGGTGGAATAGAGCTTATCCGAGCAGGCATCTGGTGAGAAAACAAGTCTGGAATTAACCACTGGGTGCGTGAATGCCTTTTGTAGAACTGGGAAACACATGCTGGCTACAATCAGTACATATGTTTGATTCCTCTGTTGTTGTTTTTAACTCTTTAAGTATGTAAATCTTTGTTTTTCTGTAAATTATTGTCCATAATGATATATGATGTTACTTGGGATGGTAAGAATATATGAAGGAATTTGATGTAAATTTATGACTTTTTGCTATGCACAACCTCACACTCTGCTCTGATGGGATTATTGGCATAGTCTTGGCTTGAAGTAGTTAAGTAGTATTCTTGTGAGGAAGAACTATTTGGTGGATGTAGGTTTAAGATCTTTGCCCACTAATGCTGTTAAAAATTACAACAATGCAAGGCAAAACTAAAAACACACCACTGAGACTTACTCTCTCATTTCTTTGCATATTAAGTTGTGGGATAGTGACAGTATGCAAGAACCTAAAGAGCAGGAAGAAAGTATGCAGAAGAAAGGTTCTGTCATTAGCTGTGACTTAGAGGAGTCATGTAATATCTCTGGGCTTTGCTTTCTTATCCTGCAAAAGCAAAAAAACCAAATGATTTTGGACACCTTTTAGCTATTAAAGCTCTTTGATTAGAGAGTAATGGTCTTTTTCATGCCCTGGAAGATAACTTGGCAGAGGTCCTAGGAAAAAGAAGAGGGAAGTCCTGCTATAAAGAAACATCCACTGAGGAAATCAAGTGTTAGTTCAACCAGTGCTTCTCAAACATTAGGGTGAATGTGAACCACCTGGGGATGTTGTTTGGGGGGAGGCCAAGATTCCACATTTCTTTTTGAAAGATTATTTATTTATTTATTTGGTTGCACCAGGTCTTAGTTGCGGCACTCAGGATCTTCGATCTTTGTCGCGGTATATGGGATCTAGTTCCCCAATCCCTTTAACCACTGGACCATCAGGGAAGTCCCAAGAGTTCATATTTCTAACAAACTCTTGGGTGTTGCTGATGCTCCTGGTCTGGACACTACACTTTGAATAGAAAGGAACTAAATGGTGATTGAGGGGCTTTATTGTGCTTAGTCACTCAGACGTGCCTGACTGTTTGTGACCATGGACTATAGCTCATCAGGCTTCTCTGTCCATGGGATTTTTCAGGTAAGAAATACTGGAGTGAGCAGCCATTTCCTTCTTGAGGGGATCTTCCCAACCCAGGGATCGAACCCACAACTCCTGTGTTTCCTGCACTGCAGGCAGATTCTTTACCCAATGAGCCATCTGGGAAGTTCTTTAAGGAGTTAGTAAGTGGAGGGAGGGGTGAATAAATAGAATTGATAGAACAGGAGAAACAAGAAGTAATTAAAGTCTGCCAATGTTATTTTGTCAACAGAAGTAGATCTTCAATTTTATGTTTGAAGTCCATGGAAATTATTGTTTGGTATAGAACATTTATAGATAATTTTGGAAAGTTAAGTTTTGCTTACTGGTGATATTTTACTCTTCATTTTAGCAATTTGACAGAATTTTTTCTCTAACAAAGGTATTCAAGGCCTTTGTCACATTACACCTATTTTTATCTGATTCAATTACTTCTTGTTTGAAGTTGTTTAAATTCAAACAGACGCCATATCTCCTATCTAAGCATTTTGATTTTGTATTTATCATTCAATAGCAGTGATTAAAGAAGAAAAATTCTCTTTCACCATTGCTTGGGTATCTAATAAGTTCTCTAGGCAGGGCCCATGAGGTTTTCTCTTCTGTCTACTTGAGGGGACAATAAGACCTCTTCAGATGTTGAGCAAATCTTCCCTTTCTTTTTCTCTCCTTGAGACTCTTTATGAACTCTTTTTGGTTGATGTACACTGTGTGCAAAGGATCACTTACTTGTTGTTAGCCTACTGATTTCTGTCCTTGGCTGTGTCTCCAAATGGACCTTGTGCCAGTAAGTCTTCATTCTTTATGACGGGTCAGTAGCATTTGATATAGCAGGTTACTCCCTCTTTCTACATACACTTTAAAAAAATAGGTCACAATGATATTATATACAGACTAGTGGTTCAGTCGCTAAATCGTGTCTGACTCTTGTGACCCCATGGACTGTAGCCTGCCAGGCTCTTCAATCCATGGAATTTTCCAGGCAAGAATACTGGAGTGAGTTGCCATTTCCTTCTCTAGGGGATCTTCTCAACCCAGGGATAGAACTCGGGTCTCCTGTATTGCAGGTAGATTCTTTACCGACTGAGCCACCAAGGAAGTCCTTACACACACACACACACACACACACACACACACTGACCATGCCACGTGTGAGATCTTAGTTCCTTGACCAGAGATCAAACCTATGCCTTCGGCAGTGAAAGCACAGAGTTCTAAGCACTGGACTGCCAGAGAATTCCCTTGTGTGATCCCTTTATGGTCACAATCTCACCCCAAACTTAACCCCTGGAAACCACTGATCTAGTCAACATAATGTCCTTGAGATTTATCTAAGTTGTTTTATGCATCAATACTTCATTTTTTCTACTGCTGAATTGTTTTCCATGATATGGATACAACAGTTTGTTTAACCATTTTACAATTATACATTGAAGAACATTTGTTTTTTTCCTTGAATGTTGCTTTTTGAAAAACCATGAAAAGGAAACAGCATCAAGGACTAACATTTCTTGGAAATTTAATAAACAGTGCCAGGTTCAAGAGTTTTATTGAACTCAATCTCCAGCTCCCGCCCCGTCTCCCCACCCCCCCTTCCAGGTTCAGGTGTGGGACTGAAAGTTCCCACCCTTTAAGCACAAGTTAGGTTTTTCTGGTGATTAGCTTCCTTCCTTGAGTTATCCAGGGAACCCACCTTAATCACCTTATTAGCACAAATTTGCATTGGTAGAAAGAGGCTTATTATGAATAACAGACAATATCATTTGAGCATATCCTAACAACAGCACAATTCTTCTGCTGAGATATAAATATTGAGTTGAGAAATTAGACATAGAGATTTAGGTGTGAGCAATATGCTGGTTATACTGGAAGTCCTGAGAATGTTGTGAAAATGCAGAGAGAAAGAGTGGAATAAGACGAGGAAAATCTAACCTGGAGAATATGAACATTAAAGAGAGAAATTTGGGAGACAGTAAAAGACTTTAAGAAGGGCCAGTAGAGAGGCAACCAGTTAGGCTGGTACCTGGGAGATGAGGTTTAGTGATATAAACTGAAAAGTTTCCATGCCATTTAGCAGCAAATGGTTCATCAGTGCCCTTGATGAGGGTGGATGAGTGGGCATAATGGTAACAAAATCTGGATTTGCAGTGAGTGAAGGAATAGGAGGTGGAGAAGGCTGAGTGTTTACCATCCCCTTATAGGGAAATAGCTGTGAAGGGAGGAAAGGAGAATGATGACTGGGCACAATACAGAGCAATGGGAAGTGGGAGAATAATGTTTCTTTCATGACTCTGAACCCTTATAAGAGAAACTGTTAGTTACCTGCCCAGTTAATATCTATTCTCCACTCTTAGTCACAGCAACCCAGTTTCTGCCAAGTGGCAATGTGTCCAGCTCAAAGACAAGAGCTCACACACATCCTTTCAGTTGGGGGTAACCAAGGAGATAGAACCTGAAGCTGCACGTATTTTCTATTATAACTCTTTATAACTGTAATTTCTGGAAAAACCCGATTTCCATGCAGTAACTCAGTCATTCCAAACTGTCAATTCTCCCTAGAAGTACTATTCCTCCCTCCTTCACTACTATCCTATGTCTCTCCTTTCTCTCATGTGCAAAGAATACTGTACGTCCCCTTCTCACTGCCCACACCTCCCTGTCCCATCACTTCCCCCGACCACTGGAGTCCTCATAGCCAGAGCCCCTTCCCCCGAGATGTTGGTCTCAGCCGCATGAAGCACTCTTGCTCACCCCACCTGTGGGAATCTTCCTCCTCTCAGGTCTGTCCTTCGTGCAAGTTGACCTCCTTCGTCTCTGCTTCTCCTCGGTAGGCTCCTTTTTCTTAATTGTCAGCGGCTTTGGGCCTCAGGAAGAAAGGAGACCAGGAGCTCAGAAGAGCGGCGTGACCCGTCCTAACTCAACACACTCGGAGGAGGGGACAGTCGGGGAGACCGAGGGGGTTAGAAGGGCTCTGTCCTCTAGAAAAACCAAGGCCAGGATGCCCACACACAGAAGAATGTGAAGAAGGGAGGGGTTCACGCGGGAGTGGGCGGAGAGGACCACTTTCCTCCTTCAAGTCTCAGCACCTTCCAGCGACTTCTGTCTGGGCAGGCTGGCCTGGGCGCTCCGACAGGGCGCATGCGCGGGGGGCGGGGCCTGCTGAAGAGCTGCACATGCCGCCCAGTGAAGCATAAAAAGGAGCCACTGCAACCGGCGCTGTAGGGGCTCTTGACGGCGCGGTCGGCCCTGTGTGGGTTGTGTGCGCCGCTACAGAAATTCCCCGTCGCAGATGTCGAGCTAGAGCAGGTCGGTGTCCCTAATGGGAACGTGGGTTATGCACGCCGCGAGGGGACAGGGTTTGGGGGTCGTGGGGGACAGACTGGCCTACGGGAACCGGGGTGTTAGGAGACGGAGCCCGGGGCCTGGAGTCCGGGGCTGGGCCGGGATTCAGTCTGGGGCAGGGGCTAGGGAACATGGTGGAGAGGCTGCAGACAAGGGTGGTGCATCTGGGCCTACCCCTTTTCCAGTGCAGCTGCTGGGTACCCTGGCGTTTGACGCTGGGCACTGAGACACCCCCCCCCCGCACGCCTCCAAGGCCTCATCTCCCCAAGGTGCTGCTGCCTGGGGAGCTGGACTCACTCAGCGTGACGTGGGCCTGGGCCTGGGCCTCTGGGCGCTGCTCCGCTGGTCCTAACGCCTGCAGGGCAGTACCCCATGTCTGCATCCCAGGCAAGTGGGAAGACAAGGTAAGGATCCCAGTCATGATGGGGGACAAGGATGGTTGTCTGCCTTTACAGCACTTTACAGGGTGAGGCACAGCTGTCCTTTCTTAGCTATAAACACCTGTTTTTCAGTGGAAAATGAACTCTTCAGGAAACAACGAAAATTTTGAGGGCAGTAACTCCAGACCTTTCTTCTATGTGCCGCCCATGGCCCAGCAGCCTCACCTGGGTCTCTGGTACCAGAATCCTGCCTATAATCCACTCGCCATTTCTGGGGCAGGTGAGGAATCTGAATCCCCAAGGAGGTTCAGTGGGATTTGGGACCCTCCGTGTAAATCAAAGCCTGAAGGTTTTCTAACTCCTTTGTCCATGACTTCCCTTTCCTCACCCTGTGCTCACGCTAGACAGATTGGGGCAGACCACGGGGCAGTGTTTGTGGTTCAGATTAATAGAAAATATTCAAATTCTAGCTATATATCAGTTGTGTGCTGTGTTTAGTCACTCAGTCATGTCCAACTCTTTGTGACTCAATGGACTGTAGCCCGCCAGGCTCCTTTGTCCGTGGGATTCTCCAGGCAAGAATATTGGAATGGGTTGCCATGCCCTCCTCCAGGGGATCTTCCTAACCTAGGGTTCGCACCTAGGTCTCCTGCATTGAAGGTGGATTCTTTACCATCTGAGCCACCAGGAAAGCCCAAATACTAGAAATGTATTCTCTATTCATTTGGCCAAGTTGTTGCTGTCCTTGTTTCCCAAATGAGGGGACCAAGGCTTCCAGTCAGTGACTGGCCCAGGATCATAGCATAATCCAACCAAAGTCTCATGTTGTGAGACCAGTCTTGTTGGATGAGGTACCTTAGAGCTCCTAGTCCTTGTAATTTTTCTACAGAGTCTAAAGATTCTAAAAGCTATAATGGGGACATCAGAAAAGTATGTTGGAGAAAGGTGGCAAGCAAGATTTGAAAATATTTGGAAGGTAGACATCTTGGACCTAATAGATGGAGGTCCATTCAGATTGTCAGTTTCTACATGAGTTTTGGGAAATTGTCTCTTAAGGAATTTGTCCTTCTTTATCTATGTAATAAATATTGTGGAAATAGGGTTCATATTAATCATTTATATTTTTATGCCCATGGGATCTATAGTTATGTACCCTTTCATTTCTGATATTAGGAATTTATCTTTTTGTTTTCTACCTTCGTTCAGTTATGGTCTAAGCAGACATTTTATAATTAGTATACCTTTTAACTTGTAAGTGTGTTTTATGGCCCACAATGTGGTCTATCTTTGTGAATGTTCTATGTAAGTGTGAGAAAAATATTCTATTAGTTGAGGGGGTCTGTAGAGGTTAGTCATGTACAGTTGGTTGGTGCTGTAGAGTTCATTGGTTCCTATTGATTTTTTAATATTGACTGCATCTATCCATGTCTGCTGTAGGTGTATTAAAGTTTCTGACAATGGATTCATCTATTTTTCCTTGCAGTTTTATGACTTTTGCTTCATGTAGTTTCACCCACTGTTAAGGGCATATATATTAGGGATTGTTATGTCTCAATGAAGAAGTGACTTTTTTTGTGATGCCCCACTTTATGTCCCTGATTACTTTCCTTTTTCTGAAATCTGTCTGAAATAAATACAGCTTTTCCAAGTTTCTTTTGATTATTAGCATTAGCTAATTAGTATGGTAAGTCTTTCTCCTCCTGTTTGCATTTAATCCCTGTGTTTGTATTTAAACTGATTTTTTTCTTTGTTTTTGTAGACAGTAGTTTTTCCTCTTTATTATGCCTTATAATTTTTCTGTCAGCCATTTCGTACTGGATAAAAGCAACTGATCTGAATAGGCCCTTAGTAATGGAGTGTTACCTTGTAGAGGTAGAGAAGGGATCACAGTTCTGTTTGTGAAAGGACTATGATTAGGTCTTAGTCTTTTAGTGTGATTGTTGCCTTTGCACAACAAACTACACGTGCTTCCCCCTCCCATTGGGTTGGGAAGGGTGGCTAGAGTGGACTGGAGAAAAGTATTTCCATTCCTGCACATCAGTTATGCTCTGTTTATTGTCTTCTGAAGATGAAACTTGTTAAGAACAGTGCTTCTGGTATGCATTATTCCTCTTCCTCTTCCCCTGCGGGAAGCTCAGGAGACTTTTCTCTTAAATTTACTGAGAGAAACTGATTGAGCTACTGCATGGAAAACTTAAAAAAGTGTGTGGGATGGTTCCCTTATGGATGAGTTTTCTCTGAGGATTTGAACTCAGACTTCTTCATCCTTATCTTGCAGTCTGTCAATAGCAGTTGAAGTTTTCCTACCCCACTGTGAGTTCTCATTGAGTTTTGATCTCCTGGGTCTGTGCTTCTATAACTTGTGATTGTATTCACATGGCTTTCCAGTATTGGTAGTAGCGCTCTTCCCAGTAACCAGGTGATTGCTGTGAATCACCTGAGAATTCTTGATTCTTGTTCACCTTTTTCACTTGGGTAGGATTGAGTGGCTTCCAAGCCTGTAGAATATCCATAATCATGTAGTCTATCATCTTTCAGATATTAATTGGACATGCAGTATGCAGTGCTCTAGAATTAAAATAGCTGATTTATGTTCTTATAAATAGGCTGATTTTGAGTAAATGTTTCCCTTCCCCATTTTTTCTTTTGTATAATAAGCTGAATTAGAGGTTTCTTTTTGCCATTGGCCAGCATTTGCTATTTCCCCATCATTCAGCAACCACATGGCAACCACGATTCCACTGTATCTAATATCATTTTTTTCTAGATTTTACATAAAATTGATCGTATAGTATTTGCCTTTCTCTGTCCAACTGATTTCTCTTGACAAAATGCCTCAAGTTCCAGCAGTTGCTGAAAATGTTTTAAAATGATTAGGGGAAGGAGGGTGTTCCAGAAAAGGAAAAGAGAAATTTTAAAAGCTGTCTTGGTAAAGGAATGCACCATGGCGAGAGCCTTAGTGGACCATCTGTGTCTTGAAAGACTCAATGAGATGATACAGTGAGAAACTAGATAATGAAGTGTTTTATGCCATCCTAGGGAATGTGGTCACTATCCCTCGTATCTGATAGGCCATGATGAGCCATTTAAATACTGTAACTGGAGTGAGGACCACAGATTATTCTGGAAGCGAAACGGATTCAGACTTGTGAGAAGTGTGGGAGATGGGTTATGAAGGTCGTTAGGAGTTACTCATGTAAAAACTGGGGGAGGACTTGATGTCCTTTGCTTTGGTAACAGAAGAGGTAACAGAAGACTCGGTGGGAGCCCGTGGTGGGTGTGAGAGGCTGTGGCTGTGCAGTGAGTCCTGGCTGAGTGTTGTGAGTGGCGGCAGGAGACAGAATGGCTAACTCTCCCCTTCTCTTTCTAGCTTTCACAAATGGAAGTTTGTATTTTCCACTGGTGCTCAGTGAGTATCCTGCCTTCCTCGTCCCTCAGTCCCCATTGCCCACTACTGTTAACCGAAGATCCATCGTCCCTATGTTATGTAACACGGCACAGTTCCGACAGTATGGTGGCTATTGGGAAAAAATGAAAACCAAGGATACACAAACAGAAGCTGAACCTCAACCGGCTGAAAACTTGAATGAAAAACAAGATGTGCCCTCAGAAGGCGACGGCCCTGAGATGGGAAAGGTGACCAGTATTCCTGCGAGTACATCAAACGAAACGATGCCATCATATGATGTGGTTTATGGTAAAGATATGCCACAGAAGGAGGTGCTGCAAAATGGGATTTCACAAAGTTTCTGTGAAAGTAGAGGAATGCTTTTTAACTCTTACGAGGGTAGAGACCGCATGAGCTTGGATGAAGAAGAGAAGAGATATGCAGCTCTTTCCCCAAACCCACCACCTCTGAATGACAGAGATGAGATCCAGAATACCCAGAACTCAAAATTGTATCAGTCTACTGGAGATATGAACAAGCTTCATCAGGAACGGGCACTCTGCGCCAGCATGGAAGCAGTTAAAGACCTGAGCCTACACTCAGAATCATCTCAGAAGCCCTTTACTGCAGGGGAAAGTATGCCAGAGAACAGTAGCAGGAGCCACGGCTCCCCTGGGGCTGTGGGTGAAGAGGTAGAGAGCAACAGCTGCCCTGAGATGACTGTCCCATCCCCTCCCTGCTTGGCTCAGGTCAGCAAAGTAGATGAGGGCATCCAGTGCGACTTGACTTGGTGGACTGAGGTACAGTCTGGGAATTCCCCTGGGTCTTCACCAGGAAGTGGTAGGAAGGGAGCAGAGCAGATGTCAGTGGGGGGCAGGAACCAGGATGGAGTCTATGAGGTGGAGAACAATGGCTGCGGGGGGCGCGTTCCCTCCCCTACCTGGTTGGCCCAGGTCCACAAAGTGGATGAGGGCATCCAGTGCAACGTGAGTTGCTCTGAAGTCCAGGTAGAGAAATCCCCCCAGCAGATCCCCTCCAGGGTATGAAGAGACAGCATCAGACAGCGAAACCAAGGGATCTTGGAAACAGCCAATCACCAATAGGAAATTAAGTGCAGATAAAGAGGAAATGATCATGAATGATGAGACTGGGGAGGTGTCTAATGATAACTTGAAAAGGTGTGCAAAGATTAAAAAGACTGTGAAAGGCAGGAAGCTGAAAGAGCTGAGCAGCTTCTCAAATGTTAAGACAGCCTATCTGTTGAAGAAAAGTGCCGTCTTGACCATTGTGCTTCCTGAGGATTCAGAAGACTCTGAGTTGGAAGAGGAGGATGACATGGATGAGATCGAATGCCTCCTTGAAGTGAGTCCACAGAGCCCTCTGACATCTTCCAGAAGAAGGTCTTATCACAAGACTGGAAGGATAATCAGGATGTCACCTGAGAGCTCTCTCCCTCCTCAACTTATGGTTTGGCCCACCAGAAATAAGTGCAAGTTACTACACGCTTATGGTGAATGTGAGTGTGTCCCTGCAGTTTATCGGTGGAGAGGACAGGATGGCTGTGAAAGCACTGGTGTCGGGCTCCACAGAAGACCCGCCATGGCCAAGCCGGAGGGACTGCAGTCCCAGAGAGCCTCTTACAGGTCACTGGAGTGTAAGTGACTAATGGGTTCATATACTGTTTGGTCGTTTGTGCTGGTTCCCTACTGGGTCCAGGATACAAAGGCAGCCATAAATTAGTATTTCTCTGTTTTGAAAATAGGTTTTTGCTTAAGGTGTAGGTGCCCATATTCATGTTCAAAGAGAATCCCAAATTAGAGTTCCTGCACTCTAGGAAATTTCAGTGTAATGTGAAACAAAATGCTCTGGTAAAAGATGATAGAGAGGTGGGTGGTGGTGGGCTGAGATAGTCAGGAGGACATGGTCTAGATGGATGGCTGAGAATGGGCAGTCTGTATGGAGGTAGAGGATTTCACCCCGATTAGGTTCTGTGGTTTGGAGACAAAAGAGCACAAAGTTTGGAGTGGGAATGGAGACAGCAGGTGAGCTCAAACAGGCAGTCACGGCAGGATTCTGCTTGAGACCTTCTTGCCAGAATGGAGAATGGTGAGGGATTGGGAAAGAGGCTGGGAATGTGGTAAAGTACGAGGGTTTCTCTTCACTTACAAATTTTTATCCTGTAGGCAGTAAGTGGCTAATTCAGACTGAGTAGAGAAATGAGACAAATCTTTGTCCTCAACCAGTAGTATTTTATAGTAGGAATTAGCGTGGAGAGCACCTATATGGTGCTCTTGAATAAAGCCAGTTTACTCAATAAAAAGTATTGTAATTCAAAAAATCAAAGTGGTGAGGGTCCTAACTCACATGGGAATAATTAGAGATGGGTGAGAGGACTAACAGTTTTAAACGTCTTAAAAGGTTTAAGAGTTTTAAAAGGTTGGAGTTTGAACATGAGTACATAGGGGAAAAAAGGTAATCCATGGAAAAGTTTTCTTGGAAAGAGTTGTTTTGCTTTGCTGTGTGTTGTGGGTGGAAGGAGTGTAAAATGGTGAGATTGAGGGACTGGACTAGCAGCCCATCCACACCTGGTTGAAGCTTGAGTTTGAACCATCCTAGGACTGGTGAGGGCACAGGTGACAGGAGTAGGGGACAGGGGGAGGACCCTAAGGGCCGTTTTGGCAGATGATTACATCTGGGGTGCAAAGAATGAAGCAAAGCAGGTAAGTGAAGAATGGGATGCATAAGGGCCTCAGGGAAGTTTAAATAAATTCCAGGCCTAATCCCAAACCTTTAGATTGAAGAAATATTTAAGCCTACCACTTCCACTTAAAAATCAGGGTATAATGTTAGGTTTTAAACTCCTGGCTATTGTCTTGACTTGATTCATGCTCAATGATTTGGGGGAAATTTTAAAAAACAGGGTTCCTTTTCAATATGTGCAGGGTTTTCTGGCTTTGATGTTAGTCCTTGCTTATAAAGTGGCAGGAAATGACCTGGGCCACTGTGCTTAGGGACCCCCTCATGTGCATCTGACAACATCTTGTGAACTCCAGAATAGTTGAATTAAAACACTGACTGTGGTGCCATTGGTCTTCCCAGTCTTATTTGCCTTTGTATTCCCATGTCATGTCATTGCCCATCAGAGTGTGTATGAATCTTTTTTCTGTCTTGGGAAATAGCATTGGTTATAAATTTACTCCTCACTGTGACCCAATACTATAGTTTAGTAGTTTTCAGCACTTTCTCCTTTGGCCATATCTGAAAGACAGACTCACTGAGTCCTCCTGTGAAGATGTTAATGGGAAGCTCAGTTTACCCCAGGTTACACAGTCAAGATTTTAATTTTCCTAATGAAGGCTCTCTTCTGGACTGTCTGTTTTTGCCAAGTGATCATTTCTACCACCAGGAACAACAGAACGGCATAGAATTTTATCTTGAAAAATAGGTCACTTTCTTGAAAGATGTGTTTTTGAATTGTTTTTTTCTTTTGGTTTTGAAGCCTCTTGGGTTATTTAATGTATGAATCACTTCTCCCCTCAGGTAACTGTGAGAGAGCTAAAACCAAGTACCAGAGATTTGAGGCAGATGCCATAGAATTTAGGAAATACCCAGCAGCTCTAGAGGTTGGTATTTATCATGTGTCTAGTTTGTATTATGATTTGCTTTTTGGACTTTATTTGGGTTTTCCTACTTGGTGCTAGGAGAAGGAAATGGCAACCCACTCCAGTTTTCTTGCCTGGAGAATCCCACGGACAAAAGAGCCTGGTGGGCTACAGTCCATGGGGTTGCAAAGAGTTGGACATGACTGAGCGACTAACACACACACACCCCTGGTGCTTGGGTCTACACTGCAGTATTAGCTTTGGAGTATAGACCCAAGCATCAACATAGCAGTGTTCTAACTGGGTAACAGACATACCTTGTTAGACCCTAGCTTACAAGAAGTTTGGAACCAAAGTTTTTCAATTGTGTGGAATGTTATGATTATTTAATTTGTAATTTATTTTTATACAGTTGTAAAGATTACTTTCCATTTACAGTTATTACAAAATATTGGCATCCTCGTGTTGTACAATACGTCCTTGAGCCCTGTGGAATGTTGTTTTTATCCTAATTTTCACGTTTAATTCCTGCTGCTGTTACCAATAGTATATTGTGGATTGTATGGAATTCTGTAAGTTTGCTGGTGGCTTCACCATTAGTGTTCTAATTTAGAGCTAGGTAAATGGAAGCTTAGCATCTCCCTTCAGGGGCCAGCAGCTTGACAGGCTTCCCTTCACGATGAGTCTTGGCACTGGGTAACCCTTCCTCACCTAAACCCCTAGTCTTGGACCAGTGGATTGATGACCTTTAAAAGGTCATTTCTGCCCTGCAGAGGTCATAAAGGGAAGAATGATAACTAAACTTAGGCAAAATGTTAACACCCTTGACTTTCCCCTAAAAATGGAAACTAAAGATATTGGTAATGATTCTCTATATCACATGAGTTACCTGGCTTAAAGAACTGTATTATTCTATTGTTACTTCTTAGGAAACAAATTGCTGAGTTCCAGCTACAACAAAAAGTGAAATATTGCATTATCATGATGGATTAGAACACGAGATCTCTTTCTTGAACTACTAAAGTTATACCAGCAAACAAGAAAATATGACATTGTAAAGTTGTGAATTAAAAGTTGCAAAATAGCAAATAAGTTGGATTTCAAAAGTGTAATTCTTAAGCATTTTCTTCTCCTCTCAAAATGGCCACATCACTCATGACAACACTAGTAGAATTGGGTCACCCATGAATAGTTCTGTCTTGTCCTCACCAGGGACCTTGGGATAAAGAGAAAAGGATGGTGGAGTTGAGGACAGAATAAAAAGACTTAAGCATTCCATACAGAGGCTCTATCCTGGGAATAGAGAGGATGCTGACTCATTGTCTGTATAATGTAGGCCAGGCATATAGCAGGTCCGATAGGACACTGATAGACGTGTGGAGGGTAGGTGGTCATGCATTCTTTACTTGGATCTAGTGTCTCCTGATGGAGAAGGAAATGGCAACCCACTCCAGTATTCTTGCCTGGAGAATCCCAGGGACGGGGGAGCCTGGTGGGCTGCCTGCTATGGGGTCGCACAGAGTCAGACACGACTGAAGCAATTTAGCAGCAGCAGCAGTGTCTCCTGAAACAAAGGAAGCTTCAGGCATGTAAGACTTCTTTATACTCAGACCCTAGGGGCTAGATGGTCAAGAAGTGAATTCAATCTTCCAATAAATGGTGTAGGTTAAATATGACTAGGTACTCAAAAGGTTTGTGTAGCTGAAGACTGCCTGGGTTTTCTTTGAAGGAAGGTGGCATGGCAGAATTCATGGTGTTCCAGGTGTGGGAGGTAGTGGGAGTTCCACCAGGAATGTTTGTGGTCACTGTAGGGATACATGGATGGACTGGCCAATGTTCCCTGTGAGCTAAGCTGTTTGAACATATCTTTGCTGTGCTTATAACTTCAATAACCTCAGATATGCAGATGACACCACCCTTATTGCAGAAAGTGAAGAACTAAAGAGCCTCTTGATCAAAGTGAAAGAGGAGAGTGAAAAAGTTGGCTTAAAGCTCAACATTCAGAAAACTAAGATCATGGCATCTGGTCCCATCACTTCATGGCAAATAGATGGGGAAACAGTGGAAACTGTGGCTGACGTTAGTTTTTGGGGCTCCAAAATCACTGCAGATGGTGATGCAGTCATGAAATTAAAAGACACTTACTAGACAGCATATTAAAAAGCAGAGACATTACTTTGCCAACAAAGGTCCGTCTAGTCAAGGCTATGGTTTTTCCAGTGGTCTTGTATGGATGTGAGAGTTGGACTGTAAAGAAAGCTGAACGCAGAATTGATGCTTTTGAACTGTGGTATTGGAGAAGGCTCTTGAGAGTCCCTTGGACTGCAAGGAGATCCAACCAGTCCTTCCTAAAGGAGATCAGTCCTGAGTATTCATTGGAAGGACTGATGTTGAAGCTGAAACTTCAATACTTTGGCTACCTGATGTGAAGAGCTGACTCACTGGAAAAGACCCTGATGCTGGGAAAGATTGAGGGCGGGAGGAGAAGGGGACGACAGAGGATGAGATGGTTGGATGGCATCACCAACTCAGTGGACATAAGTTTGGGTAAACTCTGGGAGTTGGTGATGGACTGGGAGGCCTGGCGTGCTGCGGTTCATGGGGTCACAGAGTCGGACACGACTGAGCGACTGAACCAAACTGAACTCCCTTATACTAATGCAGAACTGCTAGCTGGTGTAATGAGCAGGTAAAAAGTGATAGCAGTGAGGGCAATGAGACAAGTAAAAGGTAGTGTTGGCAAAGCTGGTCTGTGACAGCCTGATTAACTTCTACTTCAGACCTGCTTAAGTAACATCAGGAAGAGTTCTGGCCTGTGTCCCCAAGCCATGGTTGCATAAGGTGATCCTCACATGTCATCAGTACACTTTCACAACAAGACAAATACAGGAGCTATCACTGTCCTGGCCATACTCTACATTTCTGAATGGTATTGATTATTGCTGTACTTTATATTCTTACTATGCAGTATTCTTGCCTGGAGAATCCCCATGGACAGAGGGGCCTGGCTGGCTACAGCCCACGGGGTTGCAAAGAGTGGGACACAGCTGAGTGGCTGAGCACAGCACAGCTGTATGGAGACTGGCATTTAATGTACACTATTTAATGGATAACTTAGTTTTAACTTAAGATAACCCATTTTGCCCTGTGGTCACCGTCTCCACTAGCATTCCAAGCCCATCAGAACACAACTGAGCTTCAGAGGTAGTTGGAGACAGGAATCCAGGAGGTAGAAATGCACTGGTGGGAGTAATGAAGGATTGGATGGGAAGGGTACAGTAAGCTCGGTCTGCAGATCCTGACTCCAGCAGTGTCTTACAGTTTAACTCATTTCTGACACTGTCTGCCTGGAAATGCATGATTTCACATGGCAAGAGCTCAGTTGTGTCGGACTATGCCACATGCCTCATCTACTTCAGGTTCTACTCAAAAGTCACGTTTTTGCCTGTGCTTCTGCCTTCCAACTCCCTGCTTTGGATTCAGTTAATTTGCTACATTTCTGATTTATTATAAAAGGCTGTAATTCAGGAATGGCCTGATGGAAGAGATGCACAGGGCAAAATAGATGGAATGGGAAGTGGCACAGAGCCTCCATACCTTCTGCTTGCATGGCATTCTCCCAGCACCTCTGTGTGTTCACCAACCCAGATGTTCTCTGAATCCCTCCTTGGGCTTCTATGGAGGCTCCATCACGTAGGCAGGATTGATTAAATCACTAGCCACTGGTGACTGATTCAACCTCCAGTCCCTCTAATCTTTCCCCACATGAGGGTGTGGGGCTGCAAGTTCCAGTTCTATTCAGTTTGATTTTCCTGGCAACCAGCCTCTCCCCACATCCTTAGGTGCCTTCCAAAAGTCATCTCATGAACATAAACCCAGATGTTGTGGAAAGGAGTTAGTTATGAATAAACAAGACACTCATTTCACTTTTCCGGTTCTGTCATGAATGGAGGACAAGAGACCAAACACAACAAAAGATGCTCCCATTGTTCTTATCACACATGATATTCCAAGGGTTTGGGGAGCTGTGTCCAGAAACTGGACAATGACCAAATATATCTGAGACATATATTTTGGTCATATGAGTGATCAAATATATATTACAAATCACGATATTGGAGAATGACAAACAGGAAACAACAGAATGCGGTAGAGGAATGGTTACATGATTGTAGTACCTTCAAATCAAGGAATTGTGTGGCCACTTAAGAGTGTGTGCTATGTGTCATATGAAGACACTATACCTATGATGCCATAACGCAGGATATATTTGCTATTAAAATCAACATTATACTGTTAAAACATAACATGGAGATGAATGTGTATAGTATTTATACTTAAAGCCCTATGCTTGCTTGTGATGTAGGCAGTATTCCTGGAAGACGTCACAAGAAACTGGTAAAACTGGTAGCCACTGGGAAGGGAACTGGGAAGCTGGGAGAGGAAGGAAATAGAAGTTTCATAATTAAACCTTAGGTACCTTTTAAATTTGGAGCATGTGCATGCATTAAGAAATAAAAGTAAATGCATTTAAAAAATAAATAGTGAGCTTTTATTATCCTCAGCAGCAGAGGGAAGTCACGCCTGAGCTCTGTGGCACAAGTAGCTCCCCCGGAGGTGGAACCTGCGGCCGCACCTGGAGAAGCTCCTCAGAGCCTCCCTTCATCTGGCCGCCCTGCCCGAGGTGTTTCCAAGGAGTTGGGACCCACGGGGATCAGCAGGGAGGAGCACAAGGGGAAAAGCTGTCCAGCCTGAAGTCAGGCGTGTCCAGAGCTAGCACCTGGCCACACACAACTCACATCCTCACTGGAAGGCAGGTGAGAACCTGCACCTGGGACACCACACGTCTTCCCTTGGGGCGTCTCTCTCTCCTGTTCCGCTCCGACTCCACCTTCCTCCACGGGTCCTCTCATCTTTGGCCACAGTGTTTGGTTTTAGAGAAGAGAATGTTGAACAAGCCAGGCTCTCGTCATTCTGAGTCCGAACTCTCATTTGACTTGGAAGACTTATGCTTTCGTTTTTTCTTCTTTTTCTTTTCTTTCTTCTTCTTCTTATGCTTTTCTTTCTTCTTCTTTTTCTTGTGTTTCTCTTTATCTTCTGAGGAACTGGAGCTGCTCCCATCATCATCTGATGTTGAATCCTCCAGTAACTGTTTTAACTGTTGTATCCTAAACACATAAGATTGACCAAAGAACCATATTCAACTTAACTTGAAAAAATTTTTTAGATAAAAATATAACAACAGTAATGAGGGTGAAAAATATCACAAATTAATCACCTCATTAAAGATAGTATTTATTTTTATATCTTTTCCCGATTCTTGTATACATCCATGCCTGTTTTACATGACTGTAACCAGTGTACAAGCCATTTTGTATTCTTTCCATTGTCCTAAGTATTTTGGCATGTTTCCATAGTCCTTCCTTTTATAATTTCTAACAGATGCATACTTTCCTAAATCATTCTCCCACTGCTCAAGTTCATGCTAGGTAATCTACCTCTTCAACAATTATAATTCAGCACAAGGAATTATATTCAATATTCTGTAACAATCTGTAAGGGAAGAGAATCTGAAGAATATATGTGTGTGTATATATTTATATATTGGTATATTTCTGAATTGCTGTGCTGTACTAACATGATACTGCAAATCAACTATACTTCACTAAAAAAAAATCGAAACGATTATAATACCAGCAATTTGAAAACAAAACAATATTAAAAAAAAAACCCACAAAAAAGTTCCTCTTGTTTTTTCACCCTGTCTAGGAATTTTAAAAAAGCTCAGATCTTTAAAGACACTAGAGAAGATAAATGGTAGTTGCCAATACTACTATCATTGACACGAGTGAGTTAAGGCTAGGTCAAGCACAATGCTTTAAGTTAACCCAAGGAGAACCGGCTGGCCTGATCATTCCCTACACAGTGGCTTTTTTTCAGTGACTACTCCAGTCTTCCAAATATTTCACAATTTACTAAACCACTCCTCTAATACTGGGATTTTTAAATTTTAAATTTATAGTTTCTAGCTTTAATTTCAAAATTTAAGAGGATATTGTTATCATCAGGACAATCTCACCTTATATCCTTTTCATGTCTTTTATTCTCACGAATGATGTCATACATGGGATCTTCATGTGCCTTTAAGGTTAGAGAAGGTTAAGGTTAGTTTTGGCTTCATAGACTGTTAAAATTAAATCCCTCTTTCATGGAAACATTTTTTTCCTCCTGTTTGGTGGTAATTTTATATTCACCATGTTCTAATCCTTCTTAAGGGTTGCCATTTCAAACTCCTAGAGGCTATAAAAAAGATTTTCCAGTTATACAAATACAGGATATAATTTACACAGCCTTCATAAGGAGATAAACCATGGCAAAATCATTATTAAGTACTACTCAAGGTTAGAAATGTTGAGATTAATTCTATTTGTTCTATATGGAAAGATGATCAAGTGATACTATTAAGCAAACAAGTGAGTTGGAAATGATACATGATTCATTTATATGTGCACAAAAACATACTGTATATGACCAAAAAGAAATCTAGAAGTATACTCATCAAACTACTTACTACAAATTCCCTCTGAGGAGAGAGGCAAGATTGGACTTGAAAAATCAATTGTGAAAAACCTTTCTGTAATGTTTCCATTCTGTTAAAATAAGATGAATTTAATCTTATATTTGTATAATTTAAAACTACTTAAATTACTTAAAAATATGAATACACATAAAATTTCATGGCATGTGAACTATCTTTAAAAATATTATAAAATTTTTTACATATCAAAGAAAACATAAAGTTAAAAATATCTGATATCTTACCACCTAGGGATATCCACTGTTAATATTTTAGTGTGCTTCTTCTAGTCATTATTCATATTTCCAAAAAATAGAATCATGTTATGTACATCAATACAACTCTATTCTTTTTCCTTTATGTTTTCATGAATATCTTCCTATGACATTACATATTCTTTTAAAACATAATTCTTTTTTTAAAAAATAATATCCATTTATTTGGCTGCGTTGGACTTTGCGGCACTTGGAGTCGCTGCTGCAGTGTGTGGGCACAGGCTCCAGAGTGCGTGGTCTCTCTAGCTGTGTGTGGGCTTGACCAGGGATTAAACCCATATACCCTGCATTGTAAGGCGGATTCTTAATCACTGTAGTTAGCACCAGATACTGTGGCTTAATCACTGGATTACCAGGGAAGTTCTTAAAACATAATTCTTAAAAGCCATATGATTTATATGTTGCAGCGAATCATGCTGTATATCGGACACCACAGTTGTTTCCTATTTTTCTTCAATTTCTATTTTTTAATCATATAAATAATTTTGAAAGTTATAATTATCTGTGTATACTGATGTTCTATTTTATCTTTAGATCAATTTAGATTTTGAAATTTTAAAAATATGAATGTATTTACGTTTTTGAGATTTATCATCAAATTATCTGTTAAAGGTACTGTAAAAGCTGACATTCTGGGTAGGAGTCATTTATTCAGAATATTTTCTGTAAATTAGTAAAATGAAAACCCAATATTTTAATTATCTTAAAATCCTTGTAGAATGTTTATATACCCCAGTTTGACATGCTGATAATCCCAATATCCAGCAATAGCATAGTTAAATTGACCAAAATAGTTATTGAATGGTGAATTAACACCTGGGAGGTGACTTTGTTAAGATAAAGTGACAAGGGACTTCCGTGGTGGCCCAGTGGTTAAGACTCTTGAGTTTTCAATGCAGGGGAGATGGGTTTGATCCCTGGTTGGGAAACTCAGATTCTACATGTCACATGGCTCAGCCAAAAAAAAAAAAAAGTGATGAAATGATTGACTGACTTTATTGTCATCCAAAGAAAGTATATTATTTGTACATACTTCCAGTTTATGATACAAATATATGTAGTCTTTAGACAAAAGCTGAGAAATTAGAACCCTATTTTATTTATGAAATATGATTTTTCACGTAAGTACAAAAAGACTGACTGAATTGATAAAAATGCCTCTTTGGAAAAGGCAGTGTTCCCAAGGCATAGCAAATATCATTTTAACAAGCGTCTTTTTTTTGTTAATAACTAATCTGTCACACAAATTTGATTTAATAGAGATGCAGTTAACACCAGATACTTTGGCTTAAAGGCTTTGGGAACGTATTTTGTGTGAAACTCCAGTTCACTGGTGACTGCCTGATTCACTGACATTCATCATATCCAGTAAATGTAAATTGACACTCTGGGGTTTTACTTACTACTCTGAACTGTTCTAACTTTTGGTTGCCTTTGATAAAGAAAGGGCATTCTTTGTCGCCCGTTCGGTGACCATACCGTTTACAGCGCCAACCTAAAATAAAGACAAAGGGATATATTTCTTTAAGATAATATATCTTTACTTAATCAAGATAAAGTATCAGTAGATCATATTAAAGATATTCTTCATTACATTCCAATTTTAAAAGCAAATATAATTAGTGAAAAGAGAGAAACTACTTCCTCAAGTATCCTTTAATTGCAGAGTTTTAGAAATGAACCAAGTACTTCCTAAATAATTCCATGCAAAAAACAAAGTGTGATTTTTTAAAAACTGTGCCACAGGTTGAATTGTGTCATCCCCTTTGCTTTCCCACTGTATTGAAAGTCCTAACCACTAGTACCTCAGAATGACCTTACTGGGAGACAGGATTTTTAGAGAGGCCTGGAATACATCCTTTCCACACCAGCCCTCAGAAGGACAGCTTGACCTTGGATCATTAGCCTCCGGAACTGTGAGACAAGAAACTTCTTGTTTTAAGCGTGCAGTCTGTAGGACTTTGTTACAGCAGAACTAGTAATAGTTACACAGGCATTCAGTAACTCCAACTAAGGAGGTCAGGAAGCAGGACGAGGAATTCTAGGTATAGGATTAGCCAATTTTGCTCCATGCTGGTAGCTAATGAAAATATGTAGTGATGGGGAAATATTTTCTTCTTCGCATTTCAATGTGAAAGTTGGTAGTAGGAAACCACTGGGAAAAAATGAAGTTTAGGGATCCTCTGTTCTGCCCCTTCTGCATCTCCCCACTATTTTGAGTTAGTTCTACCTGGGGAAGAAGAAATGCATTCAGTACAAATGCAGACCCCTTCAAACAAATGTCTGTCTTTATGACAAAAGGAGAAATTTTAAATGCCATAAATTGATGTGCAGTATCAAGAAGGATCCATATGATCTGTGATCAAAACCTCTACTAAAGGAGAGGCGATGCTTACTCAAGGTGTGGTCAGTGGACCAGCAAGACTGGCATCACCTGGGAGCTTGTCAGAAATAGTATCAGGCCCACCCCAAGTTTGAGAAGCTCTGTGTTAGATAACACTAGGATCATGGAAATCAATGACAATAGGGTTATGTGTGCATGTATTTTTGCATCTGGATGGATATAAGTTTTGTGAAGTCTGAAGCTTACATAAATTAAGGAGAAGAAGGGCTCTTTTGGGGGGGCGGGGAATCTTTACTTGGTAAATTTTACAGAAAGACAGGACCACTGTTGGGACTCCAAAGGCCTTTCGAAGGTGCAAGGAAGGGGTCCTAAAGCTTAAGCTTCATTAACTTTATGTAAAACTGGTTCTGGTCCAGACTAAACACTTAATTTGCATGTCAATGAAATAGAAAGTTAAGCACAACTAACTACTCCATCAAAGAGAGGAGTGCTTTTTAAACTTAATTTTTAAAAAAGGAAATATAATCAGTTTAACAAGTGATTCAACTCTGAAAATAATAAGCACAATGGATTTATTTAATTAAATTTATGATATAACTGTTATTGGGGAAATGAGATAGGTAGGGCATGTGTATGAGATGGGATGGAGGAAGAAAAAAGGAGGTGAATTCTGGTCTCCTACAGTAAGAAATGAGCAGATAATAAGGAAATTGGAAAAATCAAGGGTCAGGAATGTCATCCTGTTATCTAGATACATGGGGACAAACTTAAAAATAACTGTTTTAAAAGAGGTTCAGGTGAGGGGAATGCAGGAAAGGGATAAGAACTGATATTTTAATTGTGTGCATGAAGGATCTTTGTACAATAAATATTTCTAAAGGCAGCAGTACCCCTTCTTCAAATGCCATCTTATGCTGGTACAGTAGATGGTGTGCACACGGCTCCACCTGGTCCAGACCCACCCTGTGTGGCCCACAGCTCCTCTCAGGTCACCTGGGTAAACCCTAATACCAATAATGAGGAGGACAGGCCGAGGTGAGACCCAAGGAACCACCCCCCAATGCAGCCTTCATCCCCCATGGCATTTCTACATGGAATATCCTTTCTGTTACAGGACTATTACTGAAGCATAGACTGTGCAAGCAGCTACAGTCCTGTGGAAAACCACCGCCCTTGCAGCCAGAAGCCCTGGAGTCAAGGCACTGCTCTGCCACTTACCCCAGGCACTGACTAACACGTGGAAGGCGGCTTCCTCATCTATCGCCTAGAGATCATGCCCTGACTTCAACAGCGTGGTGTGAGAATGAACTAAAAGGAGTGAACTCATTTGTAAACAGTGGCCTATAACATGAGTGAATTAAGGGTGTTACTTGAAATATTTCCACGCTCACACTGCATGACTTTGACTTCTTTCCCCAGTGGCATCCAAAGTCCTTTGGTTGGTGCGTGGGCCAGAAACTCCCTGGCATGTTCATTGCCTGGGACATCTGGTATACAGTCTTCTGGCTTAGTCTCATCTTCCTGAAAAGGAAACAGTGTGTAAGCTCTATGGCAAAAAAAGCATCAGAGCTCTCTCCCACCTGCTTGAGAACACAGCACTGCCTGGCTTTCTCATGGGCTGGAGATCCCTATGTCATCACGTCATCCTCTGAAAAGCTAGAATGACAAATTATAACTGACAGAAAGAAAATGGAAGTAACTATTCCAGAAGAGCTAGCTGTACCACAAAAAATAAAGCAGCTGTTCCTGAGAAAAGTCACTAGTGTTTACACAGGGATGATCTGTGAGCCTCAAATTCTAATTCTAGATCACAAAAATTAGATTCTAAGACCACAAAAAATTTTCTGCTAACTTAGAAGCTTTGTGGAATGAGGCAGAAGACAGAATTAAACAAGTAAGGTTTCCTGGAACAATAAAAACAATGTGTCAGAGTAAAAGATTATTAGACCTTGAGGGCCGCTGTCATGGTTTATAATCTCTTACATACTGTACTTGTGACGCATTTTCACCACCAGATAACTGCACTGTATAGTTAAGGTGCTGTTTTTTTACATTATGATTTTTTCAAGTTTCCAGGAATATTAAATTTATAATGGAAGAATGTTTCCTAAAAAAAAAATTTTTTAAGTTAAAAGTTACCAAACAGAAAAGATTACTTTGGCCTTAAGTCCTCCAAGTCTCAGTCCCAGAGAAACACACTGACACTGTGGCCAGGGTCCTGGAGGGGGGACTGCACCAGGCGGGGCTGGACCGGATGGGTTCACATGTCCCGAGTCCACGGTTCTCTGACTGATGACATTCAAGAAAGCAGCAGCGGAGCGTCAGAGAAGGAACACGGGCAGCAGAGCTTTGAGAAGGTGCAGTCACAAGGGAGACAGAAAGAAGGGGAGCTGGTGCTGAGGACACCCAGGGGGCCTGCAGTGGTGTCTTAGGGACGGACAGACACAGGGCAGGTTAAACTTCTGCAAAGGCACAGACTATGACAAAGCCCCAAGTGTACGAACCGACTGCCATCTGCAGGGAAGAGACAGAACTACCATAAAGGAGGTTCAAGCCTGCAGCAGCTGTTTTTCATAACAAGTGACTGAGTCTGAGCTCTGGTCAAATCTGTCTCAGAGAAAAACCAAAAATACAAACTTTACACTGACCTTGATAAACCCAGGAGGAGGTTTTTCATAACTAGAAGGAAAACAAAAAACACAAAAAACTGGTCATCAACCATGTTCATAGGAACATAACACATTTCAATCACCAAAAAGCAACTACAGGCCAAAATAAAAAAGGTTATTTTTAGTAAAAACTAAAACTATACCATCACTTTTAGAAACAGTTAATAAAATATGCCCAGCAGTCAGAGATGTTATGTTAATATAAATAAACTGATGCTGTATCACATCCTGCTGGGATGCAGAACTTAAATTGACCAAATAATAACTAAGTTGGTGTCTTAGGACAATGATTTTATATTTAGAGTAAGGGAAATCAAGAGACTGCAGGGAAGATGTGAGGGAAGAAGAGACTTGAGCTAATTATGGTTCCAATCTGTCATTACACTTGTGGGTGATTTACCTACCATAACTTCCAACTTCCGTAACACTGTGAGGCTCATGGGGGTGGCGGTGTGAGTGCTCTAAGAAGGATGGGGACTGCACAACGGGGAGGGAGCAAAGCCGGAGGGAAGGGTCTGCTATTGCGAAAGGAGGTGGGGGTGATCCATCCCAGAAGCTCCCCCTCCCACCGCTTGCCCCAGCTCTTGATTCAAGATCCTCTCCACTGGCCCATGGTGTTTGCAGAGCACACTGCCACTTGCTCCTCAGCTCTCTGACTGCCCTTTCTGCCCCTACTGACCCTTCTGGGCTCAAGGATGTAGGGCGATCTTGGCACTCAACTACTGCTAGAGAAGCAGATGACTGTGTGCAAATGTACTTTCCCTTCCACCAATACAGCTCTCAGACCCTCGGGTTCTGAGTATGCAAATCATGCCTATGCTCCCAACTCATTTCCACTTTTCATTATTTTGCTGGAACTTGGGGAAAAGGATTCTGGTGCCAAATCTACAAAAGCAGCACCCACAGCTCCCATTCATTTAAAAAAAAAAACAAAACTAATTTAAAAAATTGAAATGGAATTAACATATAACACTGTATTACTTTCAGGTGTAATTATGTTCAGTTTCAAGCACTGACACATTCTAGGCTCTGCAATGCAGAGCGTGGGTGTCTGGCTTTTAAAGGTGACTGCCTAATGGATATAACCCCCTTCTTAAAAAAGAATGTAGTTGGAAAAAGAGGCAGGATAACTGAACAGCTCAGGTCTTTTCAATGCCTCTCTAGTGGAATTTTACTGAGAGAGGGCATCGAGGTGCTATGACTGGTTTAAAATGCTATCTTGACTCCAACTACTTGGAAATTGGGGAGTCCCAAAGTTGCTGCACACAGAAGGTGAATTCAGAGATGATTAATTTTCTGAATTTTAATACACTGAAAATGTCATCAGGAAAACATTAATAAATTCTAAAATGGCTAATCACTTATCTAATAGTCAAATAGATACGGATTATTCTAAAACTAGGCCAAAATAGTTTAAGTTAAAACAAGAAAGCAGTAGTGTACAGGACAGAGTGTTTGGTATGGTTCTATTTGTGTGTATTGGAAAAGGGAGATTATACATATATATAAGATATCACCTGAGGGAGGGAGCTTTTTTCTCACTTACATTTATTTACATGCAAATATACTGCCTCAAAAAATGTTTTTTTAACTACAAAAGATAAATGAAATTAACATCATCTTCCTCACACCTATGTTGGTATAAGTCCAGGCTAATAAAGTTCTGAGAGAGAAACCAAAGGACTTAGGGGCAAAAAAAAGGCCACAAATAGGCTGTTAGCTCATTTCTGTTATACAGTTACAAAGGAAGCATTTTTGTTTTAAAAATTTCTATGTCATTTGTTTGTTTCGGGAATCATATCCGCACTCCTGCTCTAACCAACTTGCTATTTCCTCCTACCAAAGAAAAGAACAGGTTTATTAGGAGAAGCTAAACTTTTAGGTGATACTGCAAGTTCAGTTTAGAAACTTACTCCCTGCAGAAGTAACCACTCAACAATTGCCAGGCCAGGCACAGCGCTCAGTACCAGAAGGGAGAACTGAGGAGATAAGGGTACTCCTAAAGAAATCTAGAAAAGCCATAAAAGTTGAAACTGCTCTTACAAAACCTCAGTGTAACTCTGGACAAAGGTCCTCCGTAGCTTGGGAACCCCAAAATGGAGTGGCCCAGTTCAAATCTAAACCTAAGTCAGTCTGCCCTAATGGGAAATGCCTCGCTGTCAAGGAAACCTAGTATATACCAATCACAATCCTTTAGCCCAGGGCTACCTAGCTTAGTTTAGCTTACCCTAGATAAGAGGAGCAGGCTTTGTAAAGAAATCCCTAAAGAAAAAAAAAGAAGAAATCCCTGACTCCCTAGCCAATCGTGTCCTATTTTCAAGTTGCCTCTCAGACACCCTGTAAAACTTGCTCCTGTCCAAAATAACTGGGAAGAGTGTTCCACTGCAGATGAAACACTGTACTTCCTCAATCTGTGGATTGTTTTCCCTTGAACAAAGGACATCAAACTGTTTGCAAAGTGTGGTAGTTTTGTCTTTTGACACCCTTTAGGACTGTTCTTATAAAAAAGATGTTTTAGTTTTTGAAGTAGAAAACCCTAAAGACATAGCATTAATGTTACTAATGAATGGCTGCTGACAGACTGTATCACCTGCCCAATTTATACACATTTCTATTCTTCCATTATGGGCTTCCCTGGTGGCTCAGATGGTACAGAATCCGCCCATAATGCAGGAGGCCCGGGTTCGATCCCTGGGTTGGGAAGATCCCCTGGAGAAGGGAACGGTTACCCACTCCAGTGTTCTGGCCTGGAGAATTCCATGGACAGTCCACTGCGTCGCAGAGTTAGACATGACTGAGTGAATCTCACTCTCTTCATTATTCTTACTAAAAGAGGCCAGGCCTGTGACATGCCACAGCTTTCCACTGGAAAATATTTCAGCAATTTGCTTTGGAGATACCAGATCTAAAAAGCTTTGTACCTTACCTACAAGGCTAATTCTGTTTACACCCAGTTGTTCAAATGAAGTGACATTCAGCTTAAGAGCCACAGGAGGCCAGGCTCCAAGAAAGCATGCATTTTGTCAAAGTTCCCAAAGGTTAGTAATGAAGGATTAACCCTTTGAGGGCCTTACATCATTGTCTCAGCAATCATGAGAAGGTAGGCAGTGAGAAGTGCCTGAAACAAATAAGTCAAATAACTCATTGAACATCAAACTCTGATTCTTAAGTTTGACCTCTAAAGCTGATTATAGAAGGAAAAAACAGAAGGGAATAGAAAGGGTTATTAATCCAACTTTCCACCTTATATTTAAATCTCCTTTACAACCCACCCTTCTCTCAGTGGTCATCTGGACTCTCCTCCAACCCTCGGGAGCTTGGGGAGCACGCTGACTCAGGTCCTAATTCTTTTTGAGCTGGAACTGGCCTCCTAGTAGCTTTCACCCTTAACCCTGGTAAAAACTCCTAAGGACCAGAGAGAACAAGTCTACGCTCTCGTCTACGTGACAGCTCCTCCCGAGTAGTTGGGAGCCAGGCCCTCACCCCAGTTGACTTCTCTTCGTCACCGCACGAACGTAACGGGACTGGGCTTTCTCTTCCCTTATTAAGAGCAGAAGATGAAAAGGATGGGGATTTTAACCCGTTCACAGCGCGCCCCCTGACCTGAGAGCGGGAAAGACCAGGGCGCTCAGCCGCACTTCTGGGTTCAGTCCCCGAGTCCTGACCAAGCACCGCCGCCGCCGCACGAGGACTAAAACCGCCGCTTCCTGCGGGGGAAGCGCCCGCCGCCACAGCTCGGGTCCGGGACGAGGCTCGGGGGAGGAGCCTCCCTCCCTCCCGCCAGCCGCTGGGAATCTAGGGTCCCGCCGCCGGGATCAAAACCGGCTCTCGGCTCGCCGGGGTCCGAGGGGCTCACCAGCCCACCCGCCAGATGTCCGAGGGTCCCGTCTAAAGCGCCGACCCCAAGCGGACCCCGCCGCGCGACCCGGGCCCCGACCCATTCCTAGCATTAGTCGGAGACGGAGACGGGCGTGACGGACTCACAAGGACTCCAGGTGCTTGAGCTGCTGCAGCTGCTGCGCGTCCTGCCGCCGCCGCTTCAGCTCCCGGCGCCGCTGCAGCTCCTGCTCCCGGGGCTCCCGGGCCGCCGCGCGCCCCCGGCCCCCGCATCGTCGCGCCCGGGCAGGGACGACATCGCAGCCCCGCGCGGCGCGGCTGAGGCTGCCCGGCCGCGCGGCGAAGACGATACTTCCTCTGCGCCGCGCTCTCCTGGCCCAGCAGCGCCCCCTCCCGCTGCGGCTCCGCGTCCCGCCGGGCCGAGTCGGGCCGGGTGCCCTCCCTGCGGCCGGCTGCACCCTGCACCGCGGAATGGCCGGCGCGGCCTCGAGTCGTTGATCGGAGCCCTGTCTTCAGGTTGGCTGGTGCCGGAGGCCAGAGCTCGCCCCCTGGCGGCGGCCAGGAGTCGCGGCACTAAGGACGCCGTGTGGAGTTCGGCCAGTTCTGCGAGTGGCTGGGCCCCTCTTGGAGTCGGGCAACTTCCTCGCCATCTCCAACCCGGGAGGCTAGGAAACATGTGCAAGTCCATTTCGTATCGCCCCATGCCTAGGCACACAGGAGCTGCTCGTTACCCGTTAGTAGGATGCACTCAGTTTTTGAAGAAAGCGAGGCTTCCATAGAAATTTTCCAGTTTTCCAAAATTTGTGAGCCATGCGATGTATCAGTTCAGTTGATCAGTCGTGTCCGGCTCTGTGCGACCCCATGGACTGCAGCACATGCCAGGCTTCTCTGTCTTTCACCAACTCCCGGAGCTTGCTCAAATTCATGTCCATCCAGTCGGTGATGCCATCCAACCATCTCATTTTCTGTAGTCCCCTTCTCCTCCTGACTTCCGTCTTTCCTAGCATCAGGGTCTTTTCAATGAGTCAGTTCTTCGCATCAGGTGGCCAAAGTATTGGAGTTTCAGCTTCAGCATCAGTCCTTCCAATGAATATTCAGGACTGATTTCCATTAGGGTAGACTGGTTGGATCTCTTTGCAGTCTAAGGGACTCTCAAGAGTCTTCTCCAACACCACAGTTCAAAAGCATCAATTATTCTGCGCTCAGTTTTCTGCATGGTCCAACTCTCACATCCATACATGACTACTGGAAAAACCATAGTTTTGACTAGACAGACCTTTGTTGGCAAAATAATGTCTCTGCCTTTTAATATGCTGTCTAGTTGGTCATAACTTTTCTTCCAAGGAGCAAGCATCTTTTAATTTCATGGCTGCAGTCACCATCTGCAGTGATTCTGGAGCCCCCCAAAATAAAGTCAGCCACTGTTTCCACTGCTTCCCCACCTATTTGCCATGAAGCGATGAGACCAGATGCCATGATCTTAGTTTTCTGAATGTTGAGTTTTAAGCCAACTTTTTCCACTCTCCTTTCATCAAGAGGCTCTTTAGTTCTTCTTTGCTTTCTGCCATAAGGGTGGTGTCATCTGTGTATCTGAGGGTATTGATATTTCTCCTGGCAATCTTGATTCCAGCTTGTGCAGTCTGGCATTTCTCATGATGTACTCTGCATATAAGTTAAATAAGCAGGGTGACACTATATAGCCTTGATGTACTCCTTTCCCAATTTGGAACCAGTCTGTTGTTCCATGTCCAGTTCTAACTGTTGCTTCTTGACCAGCATACAGATTTTTCAGGAGGCAGGTAAGGTGGTATGGTATTCCCATCTCTCTAAGAATTTCCACAGTCTGTTGTGATCCACACAGTCAAAGGCTTTGGTGTAGTCAATAAAGCAGAAGTAGATGCTTTTCTGGAACTCTCTTGCTTTTTCGATGATCCATGCGACATATAGTCGGTGTAATATATTGAATTTGGACAAGATTTGGGTTCTGGGAATGAAAAGCCAGTATATACTGTGCACTCTTTATGTGGTTGTTGAACCAAGCTCTTAATAGTAGAATAGATCATTTAATTAAAAAAATTATAACAAGTGCTGTTACCACCCATGTGTATCATCTATATTTAGTGATAAAGAGGCCCAGAGAGCTCAGTGACTTGCACAAGAAAACAACTAGTAGGTCATGGAAAGTGAAAGTGAAGTCGCTCAGTCGTGTCCCACTCTTTTCTTCCCCATGGACTCTAACCTAACAGGCTCCTCTGTCCATGGGATTTTCCAGGCAAGAGTACTGGAGTGGGTTGCCATTTCCTTCTCCAGAACCAGCATGCAAAAGTGTTAGGTGCTTAACTAGGTTGTGCTTTGAAACTGTATGTGATATATAATTTTTTTCAGCCTTGAAATAATGGAAGAAACTGCAGAGGAAGTAAAAATAACAGCATAAGGGAAATATTTGCCAAAATATTCAAACTGTTAATGACACAAAACGTGAAGAACTTCTTCAAATTTATTCAGGAAAATACAAACACACAGAAGCTATGCATAGACATCTGAAATTATACTGACATATGCCCTGGAATTTGGAAATTATCTTTTCTTCTAACAATGAAACCAATAAGAATTGTTGAATGAATCTACGTTCATTTAGCCATTCATGTGTAACTGATCATGACCTTGTGGGGCCTTCCCAGGATAGATCTCTCCCCCATATCCTCTGCCAAAGCTCCTGTTTGAAGTACTCAGATAATAGTATCTTATGCATATTTCCTGAGTTTTTCTTTTTTTTCCCTGAGTTTTTCAGATGCTAAAAACTGCCACAAAATGGAAGAAATTAACTACCTGATTATCATGAGCCCGAGTCCCCATTGCACCGGAGCTGATCACATATCTTGGGACACCTCCCCACAACTTTGCCTTTAAAATTGCGTTTTGCTGAAACATTTCGAGGCATACAGAGGTTTTTTTGTTTTATTTTATCTTTTTTTAAAAAAGCATCTTTGCCCCATTCTCCTTGAATAGGGTTGTAATAAAACTTTCTCTGCTCTGAGCTCCGACATTTGGGTCTGGCCTATCTGCCTGCACTGCAGGACACCCGGGTTCAATCCCTGGGTCCGAAAGATCCTCTGGAGAAGGAAATGGCAACCCACTCCAATATTCTTGCCTGGGAAATTCCATGTACAGATGAACCTGGCAGGCTACAGCTCATGGGGTCACAAAGAGTTGGACACGTGCTAAAGGAACACACACTTGCATTCCGCAACAATGGAAGTTATCTGGGCCAATGAGTGACTGACTGACTATATGATGCCTTTTAAGACATTCAAATACAGTCAAGAAAAATGACATAGGCTTTGGAAGCTGTGATTTATAAACAAAGGAAATGTAATCGCGTTGCAGGAAGAAGTTGGTCTGCAGAATCAAGAAGAGGTGAACCAAGGAAAGAAATCAGGTAGTGTTTTCCCAGAGTTGTTGTTATCGGGCAGAAAATTCTGGGGAGTTCCAGAATACGCACAGTACGTATTCCTTCCTTTTAAGGTGAACATGTACTGGGCCAGCAGCACCCCAGCCACCAGGGCGCACACACTTGCGCTCACCCTCGCCACGGCTGCCTCTTCCATGGACCGGGCCTCCTGCGCCTACCAGTTCAAGAGAAGAGGTCGCTGGGCGGCCAGGGCCTCTGATGCTCTGGCCCTGAAACCTACTGGGACCCCGCCCCCAGCCCCACCTCGCCCCGCCCCGCCGCACCCGAGCCCCTCCCCGCCGCACCCGAGCCCCGCCCTAGACACGCCTCGGGCGGCGGGGACTGAGCCTGGTTTGGGGGGCGTGGCTTCGTCCGTGCCAGAGGCTAGAGGCGGATTTCCTCAGAAGCCGCGTCCAAGTCTGTCTGAGAACAGAAAACGGGAATCGAATTAATTCTGTTTCACCGCTAACGAGGAGTAGGCAATGGTTCGCTCTAGCTCCGCCCAGTAGAAATTTGATTCCAACAATCAGGAAAAATTCTCCGTCTTCCGCGCTTCGGAGACACTCAGGACTACAACCCCCAGAAGGCATTGGGACTCAGCGATCTGACTTGCGCAGTAGCGTTCGTTGTAAAGTGCTATGACAACAGGGCGAAGATGGCTTGGAGTTAGGCTTGAATCGGGAGGTGTCCCTTCCGCCGCTGCGGTCCTTTTTCTGCTACATCCCACTCATTGCCTCCTTCATCATTTCCTCTTTGTGAGCAGCATTACTTTCCTCTGTTCTCTCCTGCCTGATCTCTGCCACGGGACTGATGCCGTTTTTCCTGCTCGTCTCTGAGGGTGACAGAGAGAGGATGCGGGAGAGCTACTTGATGGGATCACTCCAACTCCGTGGAACTGGTGGTGCTACCTGGTGAGACGCTGTCTTTGCCTGGGTCGTGGGACAAGTTGGATCAGGAGAACGAGAAGGAGTAGTAAGGATTGCTTTTCTCTGCGACGTCCAATCTTGCTCGTCGTTCCAGCCCTGGGACCCTGGCAGACATTCTTAAAGGGACATCTGTAGAGACCGCGAAGGACGGTGGGGCAGGACCCACCTGATTCAGCATCAGGTAAGAAAGTATGTCTAGAATTAAACATCGGATTCATAATGCCCTTTCCGTGTTTATATATATATATATATATATATATTTTTTTTTTATTAGATTGATTCTCTGATGCCATGTAATGGCTTTGGGAGATAGAGGGTAACAGGTTTCTTATGGAATATGTTTGCATTCAAAAGAAAACAACCAGAACAATGTGTGTGTGTGTGTGTGTGACCCTGTGAACATGTCGAGAAAGGGTGATACGAATTTTTAAAGATTCCATTCAGGAGTGTCACATGGTGCACAAGCATTCTCCTGTGACACTTCAACAAGTCTTCTGAACAAATGGTCAAAGCAGTTCCCAGCCTGTGACTGAAGGAGGATGCATGTACTAATACCCCTTAATTCCTTCTTGCAATAGGATTATTCCTTCTCCTCCCTTTACATTGCAGACCACAGCAGTTTAGATGAACTGAGGTGAACTCTCTCTCTTCCCCAGTTCAATGCCCTGCAATTGACTCCAATTTTAAGGATCTTTCCCGCCTGCCTGCCCCACATCCATCTCACTTTTACTTTAAAAATGAAACCATATCACAGACATCCACAGGTTGAGGATGCTGGAGGGAAAAGGATGAGTCTTAGCTAAAGTCTGTGAGTATTCAGAGAGGGAGAAATTTTTCTAACCTCTTTCCGTATATGCTGCAAATACGTAAAGAGAATATTTGTTGAAGATTTTTTGGTGAATAGGTTGAACTATTATTTAGAATAATATATAAAAGAAACTTTGTAAATTCTGCAAGTTATAATTACAAGTTATAAGTTTAAGGAATTTTTCATTTTGTGTAATTATGAGTAATTGTTGTTCTTAAATTACAACCACACACTTATGTTTTTGGTGAGACTTCTGGATGGAAGCCTTCTTTGAAGGGACAAAAAAAAAAAAATCCAATATCAATAGGATATAGTAATTTTTAAAGCTTTGCAACTTTTGAAGTTTGTAGCAAATCTTATCCCTCATGATAAGAAATTTCTCAAAAATCATTGAAACACAAAGCATTCTTGCTGGTTAATGAAAAGTTACTATCATTCTTTTCAACTTCAGTTTAAATCTTCGTTCCGGAGGGGACGTTTGCATTCACATTTGTAGTTTTGTCTTGCTCAGAACATATCATAACCACCACCAGCACTACTGTTATTACCACTGCAAGGTTACTACTGACACTTATCTGACATTTATTGAGTGCTTCCTATGGATTGGGCATTGGGCTAAGTAGTTACATGTATTAGGCTATTTTATTCTCCCATCTTCCCAGAACAACTGGGAATCTAGAGTAAGAGGAACTTGTCTAAGGTCATACAGTTGAGGTCTGTCCAACTCCCTCTCCTGTGCTCTTTAATCTTTTGTGGCTTTTATTAAAATTTTAGCATTGAGTCTATAATATTGTCTTCAAAAGCAACATTCTTCTAACTCTGTGCATTTGTCATCTTGCCTGGCCTGGAAGACCTGACCAATGTTTTCCAAAATTCGAGGCAGCACTAGCATGACCTGGAGAAAATAAAGCCCCTGAAATGAAAAGTAACAGTGTCAATGTCTTAGCCTCCTAATTTCAGCATCTGCCATCTCACCCACATGTTCCTTCCAGAAGATTCTTGGGGTTATTATTGCCACAGCTGTTCATCTAGCCATCCTTCCATATTTTAGGACTAAGCAAATGAGGTATTAAAACACCCACGTCTTAAATGAAAACTAAATCTGAGTAAACTTGGTGTGGGAGATAACATATATATAAGTATTAAAAACAAAAAAGAAAGTGAGAAGCGTGGAAGAGAATTTCTGGAGGTTAAGGGATAAAGAGATGAGTCTTTATTTAATATTCTATTAAGGTCTAAGAGATCAGTCTTTTGTGACTATTTATAATATGCATCTGTTAAAAACTTCTAATTATTGTTTTCTAATCATCCTTTAAAGTTTTAGTTAAATATGGGAGATACTTTCCTGAAGTCTGAACTCACAGTGATTAGAATTGATGTTAACAGAGTTATAGCTTTTTAATTTTTGTGAGGTGGCTGCCCTTATTTACAAGCAGATAATCTGGTTTTGGGTGTTACTTCCAACTTCTTGCTATTGATAGTTGTGATCACTTGGGCAGGTTTCTTAACCTCTCTTTGTTCAAGAATACCTATAAAATAGGTATTCATAGATAAAATAGTATCTATGGTTTACTTTGTAGTTTTGTTATGAAGATTAGAATACTTGCAAATCACTTAGAATGGTACCTGGGGCCTTGGTAAATGCTTAGTAAATGTTAGCTATTATTTTCTTTTCTAGTGAAGGGAGATGATAGCCATGAGAAACCTGATATTTGGTTTTTATTTTACGTTTATTTAAAAACGGAAAAGGGCTTCCCTGATAACGTGGGTAAAGAATCCGCCTACAATGCAGGATACAAAGGAGATGCAGGTTCTATCCCTGGGTCAGGAATATCCCCTGGAGGAGGAAAATGGCAGCCCATTAAAAAGTTCTAGCCTGAGGAATCTCATGGACAGAGGAGCCTGGTGGGCTACAGTCTAGAGGGTCACAAAGAGTCAAACACGACTAAGTGATGAAGCACAACAGGCAAAAAATAGAAAATCATGAAGGAGCTGGAAATCAACACTGAATGAATAGGGGATAAAATGCAAATTCTTATTTCTTACTTTTATTGAAGACAATTACTTAAATAAAATTAAAATCAATTTATGCGTATTGAACTTCTGTCATTTGAAATATTTTAAATTTGTTTTTGTAACAAAAAAAGCCAGATTTCATGGCTGAAAATGCCTAATTACCATTGTTCCTTTCTTCCTTTCCTGCCAGTAATAGACCTCTGCCAGCCAACTGCTTACCTTAATATGTTAAAGTCAAGACCTGTATGTTTTTGAACTTGGAAAATAAATTAGCATCTTACATGAGTTTTAATTTATGGTTAATTTTTTTCTCTCTCAATGGGGTAAGATGTCCTTCTAGGAGAAAGGGTAGAATTTATTTTGCTAATCTTCTGAATTTAATTTGCCAACCTATTGTTGTTCTGATAGAGTGGTTAATGTGGCCAACATACAGGAGTATCCTACTTTAAAAAAGGTGAAACTTTGGGACTTCCTTTTGATCCAGTGACCAGGACTCCATGCTCCCAATGCAGGGGGCCTGGGTTCGATCCCTGGTCAGGGAACTAGATATCACACGCTGCAAGTAAAGATCCCACATGCTGCAATGAAGTTCAAAGATCCTATGTGCCCCAAGTAAGATCCAGTGCAGCCAAATAAGAAATAAAACATTTTAGAAAATGAAAAATAAAAATAAAGGTACTTAATTATTAAAAAGTAAAATATTATTTTATTATTTTTTATTATGGGAAATTTTAAACATTAACAAAAACATAAATAATAGTAAAGCAATCCCCCATGTGTTCATCACTATTTACTCTTTAAAAAATAGCAGCTTTATTGAAATATAATGCACATGCCATACAATTAAACTATTTAATGTATACAATTCAGTTTTTTTCATCTGTTCACAGATATGTGCAACCATCAGTTGCACGAGAGTAAATCTTAGAATATTTTTATCACCTCAGAAAGAAACCTTATACCCTGTACTTATAACTTTCTTGTCTTCTCTCCTTCAAACCTAAGAAACCACCAACTTACTTTGTCTCTATGGATTTGTGTATTCTGTACATATTATATAAATGGAATCATATAATATGTTGTCTTTTGTGATTGGCTTCTTTCTCTTGAAGTAATGTTTTCAAGTTTCATCTGTGTTGCAGCATATGTTAGTTACTTCATTCCTTTCATCATTGACTGATATTCTACTGTTTGGCTATGCTACTTTGTGTTTATATATTCATTAATTGGTAGGCAATTGGGTCATTTCCACCTTTTGGGTATTATGAGTAAGGCTCCTATAAGCATGAGCTTATTTCTGGACTCAGTTCTTTTTCATTTGTCTGTGTCTACTCATATGCCAGTACCATACTGTTCTGATTCCTGTTGCTTTGTAGTAATTTTTGTAATGGGAGAAGTATGAGTTCTCCAATTTTGTTCTTCTTTTAAAAGATTTTTTTGGCCATTCTGAGTCCCTGGTAATTCTATAAGAATTTCAGCAGAAGCCTGTCAACTTGTACAAAGAAGCCATGGAAATCTGGTAGGGATTGCATTGAATGTGGAGATTAGGGAAGTATTACCATCTTAATAATGTTAAGGCTTCAGAACCATCAACATGGTGTGTTTTCCTGTTTAGATCTTTTTATTTCTTTTGACTATATTTTGTAGTTTTCAGGGTATATATTTTATATGTCTTTTGTTACTTTTATTCCCAAGTGTTTTATTCTTTGGATACTATTGTAAATGCAGTTGTTTCTTATTTTCGGATTGTTCATTGCCAGTACATAGAAATACAGTTGATTTCTATATGTTGATCCTTCAACCTTGCTGAATTATTTATTAGCTCTAGTAGTTTTTGTTTGTTTGTTTTTACTGAATTTTTGAGGATTTTCTGTATACAAGATCATGTCATCTGTAAGTAAAGATAGTTTTACTTCTTCCTTTCCAATCTGGAAGCCTTTAATTTTTTCCCACTTAATTGGCTAATCTTCAGCCTCCAATATAATAGTCAAATGACGTGATTAAGAAGGACATCCTAGACTTGTGTCTGATATTAGGTAGAAAGAATCCAGTCATTCACCATTAAGTATGGTATAAACTATGAGTTTTGCATGTAAGTGTTCTCTTTCTGTTTGAGGAAGTTCCTTTCTATTCCTAGTATGATGAAAACATAGGTACTAATAATCAATAAACAATCTATAATAAGAATAGAAGAGCTTTATTTGAGTCAGACTGGCTACAGCCTGGGAGACACAGATTCGAGAACAAGATTTATACAACTTTATAACCACAAAGTTACATAAGTTGTTTGTCAAGAATTAGGACTGGAACTTGAAAGGATGCTTATTAAGCTAGGATTTCTTGGGGTTTGAAATAGTTGCATGGTTATGAGGAAAGACTTTTGAGATTATAAGGTAGCTGTTAGCAGATATTGTTTTGAAAACTGCTGCATGTATCATTGAGTTTGATACAGTTCAGATAATCTAAGTTCTCAGTGATGCAGTAACATGAATAAAATACATCCACTATGGCCATCTGGCTCCATTTTGGATGTCTGAATCACAGTTACTCCATTTTGATTTTTAAATGCACTCTCTTCTTTAATGGTTCAAGCAGATGTACCATGCATATTTGACAGGCTATAAGACAGGCTATTCGACATGCTGCTGTAGTTCATGTAAAGTTTAAATTAAATTATATATAAGCCAGAATGACTTTCCCATATCTCATATGTGAAAATTCCTCCCATCAAGAGTTTTTACAATTGAAGAGTTTTGGATTTTGTCAAACGCTTTTTCTGACTCTGTTGATATTGTCAGGTGAGTGTATTATCCTTGGTTCTGTCTTGTCACAACAAAGATTTGGAGTGATGGACATTAAAGCCCTCAGCGCATCACAGCTCTTGGGTCTTGGACAGACTGTGTTATAGCTCTCAGGTCTCCAACAGACCGTGTTATAGCTCTTAGACAAATCAGTGTTACAGCTCTGTGTTACAGCTCTATTTTATTTAGGAAATAGCAGGAGAATCCATCCTCTAGGCATAAGGGCATGTCGACCCAAAGACTCGAAGAAAAGAGAGTGGGGGAGCGTGCCAGCGCACAGGAGAGAGAGGGAGAGAGAGAGAGAGCAAGAGCGATTTGGCTCCTCTTTTTATATGTCTTTTCCTTCCCCCCTGGGCCTGCTCTATGTAAATTGGGCTAGCTGGAAGTGCTGTTTCTTCTACCTGAGTTCCTCACTCTGGTCCTCGATCTTCCTTTGTTCTATTTTCATGGGCTTTTCCCTTCCTTCTCTTTAAAAAGCGACCGTCATTTTGGACTCCTGTTTCCTATTCTAACTACCCAACAAAATAATAAGGTGGTTTTTTACTTTTACTCTACTGGTTTGGCATATTTTCTTAATTAATTTTGGGTGTTAAACTAACATTGCATTCCTGGGGGTAAATTACACTTGGCCATGGTGTTTAATTCTAATAATACATTGTTTGATTCACATTGCTGGTGTTGTGTTGAAGATTTTTACATACACATTTGTAAGAGACACTGGTCTATAGTTTTCTTTTCTTGTATTTGTCTAGTTTTGTTATCAATGTAACACTAGCTTCATAGAATGAGTTGGGAAGTGATCCCTCCTGTTTTATTTTTGGAGAGATTAGTGAACAATTGGTGTTAATTTTTAAAAAACCTTTGGTGGAATTTACTGACTGAGCCTAGTCTTTCCTCCCTTTCTTTCTTTGAGCCTGGTCTTTGTAGCTAGTTTTTTGATTACTACTTCAGTCTTTCTACTTTTTATCAGTCTGTTTAGATTTTCAATTTCTTCTATAGTCAGCAACAGATAGGTGGCAGCAGGACAAATAATGCTGACGTCCTGCCCCTCCTGGGAAAATGGTTTTCTGATTGGGAGCTATGGGAAGAGGGTTTTTGGCCGTACCAGTCTGGCATGCAGTACCGTCTTGCTGAACTAGGACTATGGAGGAGGGAGTGTTAGTTTAAATATTACAGACTCTTACTGTTCTTACTGAGTTTTAGATTTTTAGTGTTTCTTTATTTGCTGTAAGCTCCTAGGACAACTTCCAGAGATGTTAAATGATTATTTAAAAAAATAATTTTCAGAGTTTCACTGGGAAGTGGGCCCATGGAACTTCTCACATATCATGCCGAAAGTGGAATTCTCTGAAACTTTAAGTTGTATAACATATGGTTGTGGGAGAAATACCTATATTACCCCAAGATTTCATCAGAGTTTCATTAGATATCAATGTGCTCTGGAGTCTCTAAGACTTATATTTAAGAGCAAGTAGGTGATGCTAGTGGTAAAGAACCTCCCTGCCAATGCAGGAGATGCAAAGAGACGTGGGTTTGATCCCTGAGTCAGAAAGATCGCCTGGAGTAGGGCATGGCAACCCACTCAGTATTCTTGCCTGGAGACTCCCCATGGACAGAGGAGCTTGGTGGGCTACAGTCCATAGGGTTCCAGAGTTGGACACAACTGAAATGACTGAGCGAGCAATAACAATGATTATGTATAAGCTTATTAGGAACACAGCTGATATGTGCAAAGAGAAATTTTTTGTAGGTGTGTTTTATTATTCAAGCCAAAAGATTAGCTTTTTTTTTGCAGATAAGCAGGGATATCTAGCAACCTTAGGTTGTTCAGACTTGCTGTCCAGTCTATGAAGCCAAAGTGGAAAGGAACTCCCCTTTGAAATCTTTTGTCCTGCAGCCTAACCTATCATGTAAAAATACAGCAGTTTTTGAGAAAAGGAAATTAATGGTGTAAAAATTTAGCACAAATGAAGATTTGTGTTTTCTTATTTTCTTGGGAGTGGGCAGTGCACCTTTCTCTGCTTCGACCTTTGAAATTGAAAAGAGAGGCACTGGGAGACATGCTACTGACCATCAGTCCAAGTTGTTAGTTTCCCTATTGTTCATTAATTTTTAAAGATGTTAGACCTATTCAGCAGTTGATTGTCCACAATAGTAAATGATAACACCTGGGTCATGGGCGAACCAGTGTGCTGAATTTTGATGTAATTCATGCAGTTCTGCTATATATTAGGGCTTCCCAGGTTAAAGTGTTAAAGAATACGACTGGCAAGCAGGAGACATGGGTTTGATCCCTGGGTGGGGAAGATCCTCTAGAAAAGGAAATGACAACCTACTTCAGTATTCTTGCCTGGAAAATTCCATGGACAGAGGAGCCTGGTGGGCTACAGTCCATGGGGTCACAGAGAGTCAGATACGACTGACTGTGCATGCTCCCTATGTATTAACTTATGTTTTGCCCTGGTATGAAGGTAAGTTGGTCTGAAATGAAGTAGCTGTGGTCTTGTGAAGAAGAGCCATTTGTTGGACCTAGGTTTAAAAATAACACCCCTCCCCCCTTTTTAAAAATTACAACAAAGCAAAACAAAAAACCCTCTATACTGACCTATGCTTTTTCAGTGTTTCGGATATTAAATTGCAGGCAGTGACAACCTAACAAGACCAGGTCTAGAGATCTGGAGAGGGTATGCAGAAATGCTTCTGCCATTAGTTCTGTAATTTAGATAGGGATCAAGACTATCCCCAAGGAAAAGAAATGCAAAAAAAAGCAAAATGGCTGTCTGAGGAGGCCTTACAAATAGCTGTGAAAAGAAGAGAAGCGAAAAGCCAAGGAGAAAAGGAAAGATATACCTATTTGAATGCAGAGTTCCAAAGAATAGCAAGGAGAGATAAAGCCTTTCTCAGTGATCAGTGCAAAGAAATAGAGGAAAACAATAGAATGGGAAAGACTAGAGATCTCTTCAAGAAAATTAGAGATACCAAGGGAACATTTCATGCAAAGATGTGCTCAATAAAGGACAGAAATGGCATGGGCCTAATAGAAGCAGAAGATATTAAGAAGAGGTGGCGAGAATACACAGAAGAACTGTACAAAAAAAGATCTTCACGACCCAGATAATCATGATGGTGTGATCACTCACCTAGAGTCAGACATCCTGGAATGTGAAGTCAAGTGGGCCTTAGGAAGCATCACTATAAACAAAGCTAGTGGAGGTGATGGAATTCCAGTTGAGCTACTTCAAATCCTGAAAGATGATACTGTGAAAGTGCTACACTCAATATGCCAGCAAATTTGGAAAACTCAGCAGTGGCCACAGGACTGGAAAAAGTCAGTTTTCATTCCAATCCCAAAGAAAGGTAATGCCAAGGAATGCTCAAACTGCTGCACAATTGCTCTCATCTCACATGCTAGTAAAGTAATGCTCAAAGTTCTCCAAGCCAGGCTTTAGCAATACATGAACTGTGAACTTCCAGATGTTCAAGCTGGATTTAGAAAAGGCAGAGGAACCAGAGATCAAATTGCCAACATCCACTGGATCATTGAAAAAGCAAGAGAGTTCCAGAAAAATATGTATTTCTGCTTTATTGACTATGCCAAAGCCTTTGACTGTGTGGATCACAACAAACTGTGGAAAATTCTAAAAGAGATGGGAATACCAGACCACCTGATCTGCCTCCTGAGAAATCTGTATGCAGGTCAGGAAGCAACAGTTAGAGCTGGACATGGAACAACAGACTGGTTCTAAATTGGAAAAGGAGTACGTCAAGGTTGTATATTGTCACTCTGCTTATTTAACTTATATGCAGAATACATCATGAGAAATACTGGGCTGGATGAAGCACAAGCTGGAATCAAGATTGCCAGGAGAAATATCAATAACCTCAGATATGCAGATGACACCACCCTTATGGCAGAAAGTGAAGAAGAACTTAAGAGCCTCTTGATGAAAGTGAAAGAGGAGAGTGAAAAAGTTGGGTTAAAACTCAACATTCAGAAAACTAAGATCATGGCATCTGGTCCTATCACTTCATGGCAAATAGATGAGGAAACAGTGGAAACTGTAGCTGACTTTATTTTTTGGGCTCCAGAATCACTGCAGATGGTGACTGCAGCCGTGAAATTAAAAGATGCTTACTCTTTGGAAGCAAAGTTATGATCAACCTAGATAGCGTATTAAAAAGCAGAGACATTATTTTGCCAACAAAGGTCTGTCTAGTCAAGGCTATGGTTTCTCCAGTAGTCATGTATGGATGTGAGAGTTGCACTGTAAAGAAAGCTGAGCACCGAAGAATTAATGCCTTGGAACTGTGGTGTTGGAGAAGACTCTTAAGAATCCCTTGGACTGCAAGGAGATCCAACCAGTCCATCCTAAAGGAGATCAGTCCTGAGTATTCATTGGAAGGACTGATGTTGAAGCTGAGACTTCAATATTTTGGCCACCTGATGCAAAGAGCTGACTCATTTGAAAAGACCATGATGCTGGGAAAGATTGAAGGCAGGAGGAGAAGGGGACGACAGAGGATGAGATGGTTGGATGGCATCATTGACTCAATGGACATGAGTTGGATAAACTCTTGGAGTTGGTGATGGACAGGGAGACCTGGCGTACTCTGGCCCATGGGGTCGCAAAGAGTCGGACACAACTGAGCTACTGAACTGAACTGGACTTAGGGGAGTCATATACCTGTAGAATGAGAAGACTAGCTGATTGATCAGTACCTTCTAGCTGTGGAGGTTCTTGATTTTAAAAGTGAGTCTTTTTTTTTCTGAACTTTTGAAAGATAACTAGTGGCAGGGGTCACAGGAAAAAGGAAGAGAAGTAGAGCATTGCTATGAGAAAACATCCACATAGGCTATCAGGTATCATTTCAACTAGTGGTTTTCAAACTTTAAGGTGCATGTGAATCACTTGGGGATGTTGTTTGGGGTGGAGTTGGGATTCTCAATTTTCACAATTTCATCTTGGGTGATGCTGACCTGCTAGTCCAGGGACTACACTTGGGGTAGCAAAGCTAAATAATCTAGAAAAGAAGGACTTTCAGAAGCTAATGAAGTGGTAGGTGAGTCAGGAGAAATTGATAGAGCAGGAGAAACAGGAAGGAACTAAATGTTGCCAGTTGTACTTTGTTAATAGGAATAGATATTCAATTTTATGATAGAAGTCCATGAGAAATTTCTGCTTGATGTAGAACAGTTCCATTTATACACAGTGTTGGAGAGTTAGTTTTTCATATTGGAGATTCCTCCCCCCACCCACCTTTATTCTAGCAAGCTGAAAAAATTTGTTCACTAACAAAGGTTTTAAGGCCATGTTCACATAATAGGTATTTTCATCTGATGCAGTCATGTGTGTTTATAGTCACACTACAGGTAACATACACTTTTCGCCTTTCCTGATTATGCTTTTTGCCCTTTTAAGTAATAAGTCATAGCCATGATGATGACTATATTCTGACTGCTGTGAGACCTCCTAATGAATCATTGAATAGTGTTGAATTGGGGTTGTATTCTGCCCTGGGCTGCAAGAGAATGATGTGTCTTTATTGTGGCAGTCCAATGGTACAATGTGTTAAAATTTTCCAATGTATCTCGAGTATGTAATGGGAATACATGGCATTTATTAAGTACTGTTACATCCTTCTCAAATTAAAAAATCCAATAAAAGTATAATAGAAGTGTTTATTATAGTTTTGAATATTTGCTACGAGATTTGAAGTTTAGTCATCCGGCAATCTGTATGGTTTTACATAGTGCCATTATTAATAACAGATGATACAGATGGTTTTTCAGAAACTCTCCCACATGTTAAAACTCATGATAAGTTTATTTACCTGCTAGGTGTTTTTGCTTAACTTTCATGAACACCTTGCCTTTACCTGACTACTTTATTTTTTAACATAAAGAGAGGGCCTTACATGAACCTGTTGTTTCTTTAAAATTGTCACTTTGAAAGGATTTTATGATCACATAGAAGCTGCAAAAATAGTGGTTTCCCAGTGATAAAGTACAATTATCAAAGCCATTAAATTGACATTAGTACAATAAGTATTGAGCTACACCATGTAGGGCCATCCAAGACCATCGTAGTAATACTGTTCTTTAAGATCTTTTTTCTACAGTTCTTCTGTGTATTCTTTCCATCTCTTCTTGATCTCTCCAGTGTCTACTCGGTCCCCATTGTTTCTGTCCTTTATTGTGCCCATCTTTGGGCAAGATATTCCCTTGATAGCTCCAATTTTCCTAAAGAACTCTCTAGTCTTTCCCCCAATTACTGAAGAGATCAAGAAGAGACGGAAGGAATACACAGAAGAACTGTACAAAAAAGATATTAGTGAATTGGATTACTACAATGGTGTGGTCACTCACCCAGAGCCAGACATTCTGGAGAGCGAAGTCAAGTGGATCTTAGGAAGCATTGCTGTTAATAAAGCTAGTGGATGTGATGGAATTCTAGTAGAACTATTCAAAACCCTAAAGGATGATGCCATCAAGGTGCTGCATTCAGTATGTCAGCAAATCCGGAAGACCTAGCAGTGGCCACAGGACTGGAAAAGGTCAATTCTCATCCAAATTCCCAAGAAGAGTAGTACTAGAGAATGTGCTAATCATCGGACAATTGCACTCATTTTCCATGCTAGTAAGGTCATGCTTAAAATCTTGCATGCTAGGCTTCAGCATTATGTGAACCAAGAACTTCCAGATGTCCAAGCTGGGTTTAGAAAAGGAAGAGAAACCAGAGATAAAATGGCCAACATTCACTGGATCATAGAGAAAGCTAGGAAAGTCCAGAAAAACACCTACCTCTGTTTGATTGACTCCGCCAAAGCCTTTAACTGTGTGGATCATAAATAAACTGAGGAAAGCTCTTAAAGAGATGAGCCTACCAGAGCATCTTACCTCTCTCCTGATAAACCTGTATGTGGGTCAAGAGTCAACAATTAGAACCCTGCTTGGAACAATTGATTGGTTCAAGATTGAGAAAGGAGTATGGCAGGGCTGTCTGCTGTCATCCTGTTTGTTTAACCTATATGCTGAGCACATCATGAGAAATACCTGGCTGGATGAGTTACAAGCTGGAATCAAGATAGGTGGGAGAAACAGCAACAACCTCAGATAGGCAGAAAGCTAAGAAGAACTAAAGAGCCTCTTGATGAGGGTGAAGGAGGAGAATGAAAGAGCCAGCTTAAAACTAAATATTAAAAAAAACTAAGATAATGGAATCTGGCTCCATTACTTCTTGGCAAATAGAAGGGGAAAAGGTGGAAGCAGTGACAGATTTCCTCTTCTTGAGCTCTCAAATCACTGTGGATGCTGACTGCCAAAGGACTGACGCCTTTGAACTGTGGTGCTGGAGAAGACTCCTGAGAGTTTCTTGGACAGCAGGGAGATCAAACCAGTCAATCTTAAGGGAAATCAATCCAGGATACTCATTTGAAGAACTGATGTTGAAGCTGAAACTCCAGTATTTTGGTCATCTGAGAAGGGGACGACAGAGGTTGAGATGGCTGGATGGCATCGCTGACTTGATGGGCATGAGTTTGAGTAAGCTCTGGGAGTTTGTGATGGACAGGGAGGCCTGGCGTGCTGTGATTCATGGGGTCGCAGAGAGCCAGACACGACTGAGCGACTGAATTGAACTGAACTGATGCGAACAGCCGACTCATTGGAAAAGTCCTTGATGCTGGGAAAGATTGAGGACAGAAGGAGAAGAGGGCATCAGAAGATGAGATGGCTGGCTGGCATCACCAATGCAATGGGCAGACTTTGGGAGATGGGGAGGGACAGGCATGCCTGGTGTGCTACAGTCCATAGGGTCGCAAAGAGTCAGACATGACTGGGTGACTGAACAACAGCAACTATACTCTATTTAGTACTATTAACTAAATTACAGATCTTATTTCAACCTCACCATGTTTTATATTACATATACTTTTTTTTTTTGTAGGAATATAGTTCTAAGAAATAAAATTTATGCCATGGAACCACCACCAAAGTCTGGTTCTAGAACTTTTTCATCACCTCAAAGAAATTCCTTTGCATTAATCCTTTAAAGTCATACTCTCTCTTAACCTTGGTAACCACTGATCTGTTCTCCATCAGCTTAATTTTGTAAATTTGAAAATTTTACAGAAATGAAATTATTTAAAATGCAACCTTTTTGTAAATCAACTATAATCCAATAAAAAGTTAAAAAGGTAGATAAGCAACAGGGATAAGTTGTACAGCACAGGGAATTATAGTCATTATCTTGTAAAAGCAATTTTTTTGTTTGGAGTGTGGGGGTTGTGCTTATAGCATGTGGAATCTTAGTTCCATGACCAGGGATCAAACTCACGCCTCCTGCACTGGGAAGCACAGAGTCTTAACCACTGGATCACCAGGGAAATCCCTTTGTAATAACTCTTAGTGGAATATAATCTATAAAAATATTGAATCACTGTGCTGTATACCTGAAACTAATTTAATATTGGAACTCACCTACACTTCAACAAAAAAATAATGAAGTAAAGGAAGGGGCAACCTCTTAGGACTTCTGGGCTTCCCTCACATGGTTAAGAATCTTCCTGCAATCCTGGGGACCTGGGTTCAGTCCCTGGGTCAGAAAGATCCCCTGAAGAAGGGAATGGCAACCCACTCCAATATTCTTGCCTGGAGAATTCCATGGACAGAGGAGCCTGGTGGGGTACAGTCTATGAGGTCTCAAGAGGTCACAAAGAATAGGATGAGACTGAGCACACACACACACACACAAAATATGGAAGCAACCTAAATGTCCATCAGTAGATGAATGGATAAATAAGATGTAGGTTACACACACACACACACACACACACACACACACACATTCTCTCTCTCTCTCTCTCATGGTGGAATACTACTCAGTCATAAAAAGAATGAAATTATGCTATCTGAAGCAACATGCATGGACCTAGAGATTATTATGCTAAATGAAATGTCAGAGAAAGGCAAGTATGATAGCACTTACATATGGAGTCTAAAATATGACACAAATGAACTTGCTTATGAAACAAACAGACTCACAGACATAGAAAACAAACTTATGGTTTGTTTTCTAAACTAAAGGGAAAGGGGAGGTGGGGGTAAAGATAAATTAGAAGTCTGAGATTAGCAGATACATACTATATATAAGATAGATAAACAGCAAGGTCCTACTGTATAGCACAGGGAACTATATTCAATATCCTGTACTGAACCATAATGGAAACTATGTATATATTATATATATATATATATATACTTATATATATATATATATATATATGTATATACACACACAACTGAATCACTTTGCTATGCACCAGAAGCTAACACAACATTGTAAACTATACTTCAACAAAAAAGAGTGCTGCTCCACCAAAAAAAAATTCCATTGTAGGTATATACTAAATTTGATGATCCACTTATCTGCCAATTGTCAGGTGGTTTGTTTCTACCTTTGGCTCTTGTGAATAATGCTGCTATAAACATATGTTTGTGTACGTGCTTAGTCACTTCAGTCATGTCCAACTCTTTGTGACCCTGTGGACTGTAGCCCACCAGGCTCCTCTGTCCATGGAATTCTCCAGACAAGAATACTGGCATGGGTTGCCATGCCCTCCTCCAGGGGATCTTCCCTATTCAGGGATTGAACCTGCATCTCTTAGGTCTCCTGCATTGCAGGTGGATTCTTTACCACTGAGCCATGAACATGGTTGTACAAATATCTCTTCGAGAACCTGCTTTCAGTTCATTTGGCTGTATTCCCAGAGGTGGAATTGCTGGATCAAATGGTAATTTCAATTTTTAATTTTTTGAGAAAACACCATACTGTTTCAACAGTGGCAGCATCATTTTACATTCTTACCAACAGTGCACAAGTGTTTGATTACTCTACATCATTGCTAACACTTATTATTTTTGGTAATAGCCATACTAATGGATCTGAGGTAGTATCTCATTGTGGTTTTGGCTTGCAAATCTCTAATGATTAGTGATGTTGAGTGTTGTTTCATATACTTGTTGTCCATTTGTCTATCTTATTTAGATAAATTTCTCCTCACCTCCTTTGCCCATTTAAATTTTCTTGTTGTTGAATTGTGTATTGTGACTCTTTTCAGATACATGATTTGCAAATGCTTTCTCCTATTTTGTAGGTTGACTCTACTGTGTTTTTATTCAGTCCTCACATACCATTCTTACCTTTATTTTACTATTAACAAATGAGGAAGCCAAAGTATAGATAGATTCAGTAACTTTTAGTAACCTGCATCTGGTTGCCTGGTTACTATATGGTAGAGCAGGGATTCAAACTCATACCAACTGCCTCCAGAGGCTGTACTTTTCACCACCATATTATGGTAATCTAATTTCTTAGCCAATTCTATGAATACAAGTAATCTTGATTTCTGTGATTAACCTGTGTGGAAGGCCTACTGAAAGAAGCAGATTGATCTACCTTTTAAAAACTGAATGGTGATCCTCATTATTTGCATATTCTATATTTGTGAGTTTTCCTGCTCACCAAAATTTTTTGTAATCCCAAATCAATATCCGTAGTGCTTTCGTGGTCATTCATGGTTATAGGCAGAGTGGCAAAAAATCTGAGTCACTTGATATGGATGTTCCCAGCTGATGTCAAATACAGCAGCTCTCTGCCTTCTTGTCGTCTTGTTTCAGCTCTCATTTTTCTTTGTAGTCTACTTAGCACCTATGTAGTCTACTTTTTCCATCTCTGTGGTTTGGGGTGTGTGTGTGTGTGTGTGTGTGTATGTGTGTGTGTGTGTGATATTGCTATTTAAAATTGTCCCCGAGAGTAGTGCTAAAGTACTGTCTAATGTTCCTGAGTGCAAGAAGGCTGTGATGGACTCTATGGAGAAAATACCTCTACTATATAAGTTTTCTTCAGTATGAGTTGCAGTGTTGTTGGTCATGGAGTTCAATGTTAATGAACCAGCAGTATATAAAATAAACTATCTTTAAACAGAATCACACAAGAAACAAAATTATGTATTGATTGGTTGCTGAAAATGCTGTGAATAGAAGCTTGCATGACTCTAACCCTCTATTTCCTCTAGGAGCAATGGTTCAGTGTTTGCAAATTCAATGTTTGCTGCCACCTTATAGAACAGAGCCTCTTTGAATAAAAAGAGTTGACTGCTTATCCTATCATTTAAATCAGTGAATCTTGAAGGAAAGCTTAATTTATGTTAGATAAATAAATTCTCATAGAATCCCAAGGTGGGTATGTGATGTGTGTGCTTAGTCGCTCAGTCATGTCTGACTCTTTGCGACCCCATAGACTGTAGCCCGCCAGGCCCCTCTGTCCATGGTGATCCTTCAGGCAAGAATACTGGAGTGGGTTGCCATGCCCTCCTCTAGGGGACCTTCCCAATCCAGGAATCGGACCCAGGTCTCCCACACTGCAGGTGGATTCTTTACTGTCTTAGCCACCAGGGAAGCCCTAAGAAGTGTTAGCCGCTCAGTCATGTCTGACCTTTTGTGACCCCATGGACCATATAGCCCGCCAGGCTTCTCTGTCCGTGGAATTCTCTAGGCAAGAATACTGGAGTGGGTTGCCTTTCCCTTCTCCAGGGGATCTTCCCATACCCAGGGATTGAACCTGGATCTTCTGCATTGCAGGCAGATTCTTTACCATCTGATCCACCTGGGAAGCCCCCTCTGTGGTTTGTACTGTCATTTTAAAGGGCTAGTGTGCTTTCCCATGCACCACATCCGTAGCCCAGTGGTATGGCTGGTGTATCCTCATTTTAGATGAGGAATCAAAGTGCAAAGGGGTTATGTGAGTTGCCTGAGGACACACAGGTAATTAGTGCTATAAATAGACCTACAGCTCACAGTTCCTAGTTGTTTTTTTGATGTGAATTGCCTCTTTCATCTTCCTTTCTACAGTTAGGGGAAAGAGAGTGAATGCTTTTTGAGTACTTGTAATGTACCCCTTCTGGTATTAGTCATTGATGCATTTGATCTCATTTGCTCTTCTTAGCAACTCATTGTGACAGGAGATGCTACAGTCTTTCTAGTGACCAAACTGAAGGGAAATTAGGTGTTTTGTCTAGAAATTATGTGCTGACTAGTGCTGGTAGAATTTGGATCTTGATCCTTCAAAGAATGTATTACTTTGTGCAGTTGTCTGCTAAATGTCCCAGAGGAGAGAATTGACGCAACATAAATGTATAATTTCTCAGCTTCATTTTCCAATGGCATGGCAAAATATTTGATTAATGTTTCCACTCATTTGGAGTTGTGGTTTCACGTATGTCCACAAAATACCAAAAAGTTAAGAGTTAAATGCAGTATTTTTTCTCAAAGTTGTTTAAGTTTAGTTAACTCCTATGCTGTAGGAGTTACTCAGTTCTTAAATCCTGTTGTGACTTGCACTTTGTGAAATGGATTTTGATTATAAATAAATGCTTTCTTTTTAGAGTGAACAAAAATGTCTTTATTTAAAGCCCGTGATTGGTGGTCTACTGTTCTGGGAGATAAAGAAGAATTTGATCAAGGCTGTTTGTGTTTGGCTGATGTTGACAATACTGGAAATGGACAAGGTAAACAACTTATCACCAAGCATGTTGGAACAAAGCATTTTATAGGGATGAAATAAAAATGACTTTTTTTTTAAATGTATACTTTACAGAACTTAGGTGAACTGTCATGATTATGTCCCAGTTTTTTTTTTTTGAAACAAAGTAACCCAGTTTTTAAGATCATTTGCCTTATAAGTAATATTTAGGTAACAGCTGATAAATGTAGTTATTACTTGTGTTTTGTTGTTTGTAGTTTTCTGGTCCGTGTTGATTCTGTCATATTTGCTGGAACTCACAAAAATATTATAAAGTATCATTTAATTTATTTTTATTTGTTGTAAAATCAGGTATTATAGGGTAGAACTGGCAAATATTTTTAGTTTTGAAAATTTTTCTTTTGTAGAAATTATTTGCAAGAAAAATTATTTAAAATTGAATCTAAAAGCTGTTTACCAATATGGACAAATTATGTTAATCTCTCTCTTTGTAGAAAACAATTCTTAAATCATTGCTTTCATTTTTATATTTTGATACTAGAAACAGTATTCTATTTTATTCTTAAATTATTTGCTCCTCTTCACGTGGTCATATATCAGTGGTCTTTATAACATTTTAGGTCTATATTATTGCTATTTGAAATTTATATTTGGTTTAAATGATTTATAGCCATGAGCTTTTTTTTTTTTTTTGGTAATTCAGATACTCACTGACTTCTTAAAACTTATAATACTTTTTCTTCTATTCATTATATAAATATTGCCCCTTTACATTTTTGTTTATTTTCTTTCTCTTGCCTATAATGTAAAATAGTAGAATTTGGGTTGTATGGTGAAAGGAGAAAGTGATATAATCAATGAAGAGTGGAAGTCACTAAACTGTTCTGAGCACCTACTACATTGTATCTGAGGAAGATCTGGGCTCTGCCTTCCTACTGATAGGAGATATGAAGGTCTTCTATTTGGAGGATGTCCTGAGTGATTCTTTAATGATTATCAACCCTGCCTCTTGCCCAAATGTTTGTTTAAATGTATAATTCCCGTAGAATTTGGCAGCCACAAAAATACCTGCCAGAGAGAAATAGTTTCATACCCACCTCTGCCCAAACTATTTAAAGCTCAACTTGGTTGTAAACTGTAATTACTGGTTATCTGAATAACATGGTGTTCACTCCTTATTTTTATTAGAGCTTCTCACTGGGGTGCCACTAGTGGGTTACCAGTATGCTGAAATGTTGGGTCCCCCTAATTTGCATCCAGCTATGAGCCGCTTCCTCTGTTTTCGCTATGCAGACATCATTCTCTCTCTGTGTGTTCCATACAGAAAAAAAACCACTGATGATTATTTCTCAAAGCCTGGACCTCCTACATCATAATATTCTGAAGTGATTATTGTGTATGAAGATTTTTTTGTCCCACATGTACAGGATCCTCAAGATCATACTCTCTGGAGGGTAGATGGATTGGATGGCGGCTTAGGTATCTACATTTTGACAAGCTCCAAAGTTGAATGGTGGTACACTAAAGTTTAATAATTATTACTGTTGACCTACGTGGAAGTTTAGTGAGAGCAGTTTCAAGCATGTTCTGTTTGAAATAGAAGCGTCTGGTAGGCAGAACTGAAGTAGAGATTTGGGAGTGAGGGGGTCTCACAGAGTTGGACACGACTGAAGTGACTTAGCAGCAGTAGCAGTAGAATGTATGTATTTGAAGTGAATGAGCAGAATGATTGTATTTGAAGCCCTGGGAAGGGTAAAAATCCGCAGAGAGATAAGATGGAACAAGAGGGAAGGAACCTTAGGACCGTGACCCGGAGAAAAGGAACAATCAGGGAGGAGCTTTGGGAAAGGTAGTCAATAATAGATTCTGATCGGGCAGTCAGAGAGGCAGGAGAATCAGCTGGGCTGGCACCTGGAAGGCGAGATTTAGTGACATAGAGACTGATACGTTTCCACATTGTTTTGCAACTAGTGGTTCTTTAGTGTCCTTGGTGAGGGTGGAAGAATGGGCACAGTGGTAACAAAACCTAGATTTGCAGAGAGTGAAGGAATGAGAGGCGGGAAAGACTGAGTGTTTATGGCCCTTTAAAGAAACAGCTGTGAAGGGATAAGGGGGAATGGTCTTTGGTGACCATGTAGGGTAAAGAGAAATGGGAAAAATGGAACGTGTAGCATAGAGGAATGAGATTCAGTCTTCTAGAGAAGGGATCTAGAGAAGACAGTAGGAGATGGGATGAGGTGTGCAGATGGAAGGGCTATCTTTAAGCTTGTGTGGCAAGAAGATAAGAATGGACATAGATAAAGAGAAGTTTGCAGGTTAGGTTGGGAATTGAGATAGTAGTGCCAGTTGATCCCTGCCTTCTTAGAGATGATCAGAGAGTGAAAGAATAGTATTAGCACCTTGAAATTGCTTTGGACGAAAAAAAAAAAAAAAAAGAAATTGCTTTGGACGAAGTTGACTTGATTTACAGAAGAAGGATTCCTCAGTCTTGAGAGGAGATTGAGAGAACATCAAGGATTCCTTCATCCTGAGAGAATCTTAATGGTGCAGCTTAGATTACATGCTAACCTATGGCCTGGAGGGAGTGTTTGTTACAAGAATCAGAGTTAAACACAAACATAAGGCAGACTAAAAAGTAGTTCTCACATTTATCACTTTTAGCTTCTCAGCATTTATACCTAACGTGGGGCAGCTGTCCCTTGTACTACTGCACACACGCATATTCTTACCCATCTGCAATGAAAGATAGCTGTGTGCACCTACTGCTTCAGAGGCACTTTCAGAGAGCCCTGGCTCTTCAAGACTAGGCTCTCTGGGTGTTATCCCTTTCATTTGTCATTCCAGTATTCATGTTTCAGTATCCTGCTGCCTCTAGAATCATTGGGGCATAAAATTTTTGTTCACAGTTTAATGTATACAATATTAATAGTCAAGGAAAAGTAGAGAAAGAAAAACTTAAAAATAAAGATGAAGGAGCAGGAAAAATTGTATGGCTACTTGAAGAAATCATGTTGGGAGCTACATCCTTCTGTTTTGCAACTGGTCACCTGTTGCAGGTTAGGTTGGGAATTGAGACAGTAGTACCAGTTGATCCCTACTTTCTTGGAGGTGATCAGAGAGTGAAAGGATAGTATTAGCACCTTGAAATTGTTTTGTGGTCTAGGTCTTCATTCCTGAGGGATCTAGAACACTGGTGCTTGCCTGAAGAGGATTATAGTAGTTTCATTTAAGACTGATCCAGACAGTACAGGGAAGGGCCCATGGGGTCCCTGGATTTCACTCATATTTCTTTCAGCCCCATTCAGCCTTTATGAGGAGAAGGCAGTGGCACCCCTCTGCAGTACTCTTGCCTGGAAAATCCCATGGGTGGAGGAGCCTGGTGGGCTGCAGTCCGGGGGTTGCTGCGAGTCGGGCACGACTGAGCGGATTCGCTTTCACTTTTCCCTTTCATGCACTGGAGAAGGAAATGGCAACCCACTCAGTGTTCTTGCCTAGAGCATCCCAGGGACGGGGGAGCCTGGTGGGCTGCCATCTATGGGGTCGCACAGAGTTGGACACGACTGAAGTGACTTAGCAGCAGCAGCAGCAGCCCTTATGAGAGGATGTGGCAGCACTGGGTCCTGTGGATTGGATTGTGGTCATACTTGTATATGTATACTCTTGCTCCTATTAAGTGAAAGCAAACTGTTCTTGTTGGTCTCCATGTATTGTAAAGTAGAAAAGGCATTACTCAGATTGGGATGTATTAGTTTGCTCCAAGAAAAAACAGTTTGTGAATAACAGAAGAATTTAGAGTTGCCCTTTAAGGATGTACTGATCAACCTTAACGCTGTGCTTCGGTGCTTCAGTGCTAAGTCACTTCAGTTGTATCTGACTCTTTGAGACCCTATGAACTATAGCCTGCCAGTTCCCCTGTTCATGGGATTCTCCAGGCAAGAATACTGGAGTGGGTTGCCATGCCCTCCTCCAGGGGATCTCCCGAACCCAGGGACCGAACCTGCATCTTTTATGTCTCCTGCATTGTTATATGGGTTCTTTACCACTGGTGCCTCCTGGGAAGTCCCTTAACTCTTTCAAACCCATTAATTAGATTTTTTATCAGCAAATTTGGTTATTAAACCAAAATTCTTTGATAGGAATTATCACATATATACAGTTAAGTTTTTTGGAATCGATTTTTAGGAGACCATTTCAAATCAGGCTTAGAAATGGTATTGATTTTGATTTTCTCCCTATTGGAGAGATGGAGTTCCACTGGCTTCTATTTAGCCCTTTTAATATAACATCCCTCACTGTACACCTTAGGGAACCAAGTGGTTATTCCACAGTTTTCTACAGAAATATATTTCCTTTAAGCTCTCAAATACTGGGTGAGAAATCATAGATTGGCTTTGTTTTCCCACTGGGGTGAAATAAATTAGAAAGTTAATTTATCACTGAATCTCCATAATTGGCAACAACAGTATCTTCCTGGGCTTCCAGAATTAGTAGTAATTCAGAGCCAATATTCAGTGTTCTCATAAAGGTTGGGTATTTACCTTTGTTCAGTACATTTGAATGAGTGACTAATGGTTCTACAGGGAAGAATCTGAGGAAACTTTATATTAGACATGTGTGGTGTTATAATTGTTGTGTTAGTCACGCAGTCTATCTGATTCTTTGTGACCTCATGGACTGTAGCTTACTAGGCTCCTCTCTCCATGGAGAATCCAGGCAGGAATACTGGAGTGGGTTGCCATTCCCTTCTCCAGGGATATTCCTGACTCAGGGATTGAACCTGGATCTCCTGCATTGCGGACAGACTCTACCACGGCAGTCTGTACACAGCCCTGCCTTTGTTCAGGTGACTCCACGTCTATAAATTGACTTAAGTACGGGGTTCACTATTTTAATAATTATACATACACGTTGTAATTCTAGGGGTTAAATTGTCACCATCTGGGCTTGGCCATCCTGACTTCCTCTTACCCCTGAGGCTGGGGCATGGTAAAGGTGAACCCTACTCTTTCTGATCACTGTCTTTACTTTTATGTAAGAAACATGGAGAGACTGTGAACTCATTTGTTCCTGTAATTTAAAACCTCTAGTGTTAATCCCTGAACTAGATTCTTAGGGGTTAAACCGCCTGTGAAGTGAGGTAAGAAATTGTTTCCTCAGACTCCCAAAGACCCTTAGTTTTACCCTGAGATGAGAATTTTGGTCAAAATCTATCATCCTCTTGCTTTAAATTATCCAGTGCCCTTAGGAAACGCCGTCTTACATATGGTTTGGCATTGCTCCTTCCTGTTCATTTGGCAGCAGCTGTTCAGTTCACCAGAGTGTTACCTGCAGTGGGCACAGTGTTCCAGATGCTGGGAGGTGTTGCCTTGATGAGCTGTTCTGTCACTGTGTATGATGCTGTTTAACTCTGTCTAAATTATGAGCCGGAGTTTTAATGCTTTGTGCCCCAGCTCACCTCAAGAATGAGTTTCTAAATATCCCTGAAGGAATTGGTGTCTGCAGTTTATTCCTTGGTGCTAATTTTGTATATCAGTTGACATTTTTTTTTTTTTTTTTGCTGTAAGTGACAGGAAACAATTATGATAAATGCAAATAAAAGAGAGATTGGAATGAGAGTGACATAGCTCCCTTGAATATAGAGAGTTCATTTGGCCAAACCTTAGTCAGAGTCAGGAGCCAGTATGTCTCAGAGATTTTGTAGACATCTGAGGCTGCCATCAGATCACCTAGAACCAGATTCTTCTTTTTTTTAATTGAAGTATAGTTGATTTACAGTGTTGTGTTAATTTCTGCTGTATGACACTGTGATTCAGCTATATATATATATATATACACACACACACACACACACACACACACATTTCTTCATATTCTTTTCCATTATGGTTATCACAGGATATTGAATATAGTTCTCTATGCTGTAGAGTAGGACCTTGTTGTTTATCCATTTTGTATATAATCATTTGCATCTGCTAGACCTAAACTCCCAATTCACCCCTTCCCCATCCCTCCTTCCCTTTGGCAACCACAAATCTGTTCTCTATGGGTCTGTTTGTTTTATAAATAAGTTCATTTATGTTGTATTTTAGATTCCATATAAATGATATTATATAGTATTTGTCTTTCTCCATCTGACTTACTTCACTTAGGATGGTAATCTCTAGGTCCATTCATATTGCTGCAAGTGGCCTTACTTCATTTTCTATGGCTGAGTAGTATTCCACTGGGCTTCCTAGGTGGCGCTAGTGGTAAAGAACCTGCCAATGTCTCCTGCATTGGCAGGAGACATAAGGGACATGGATTCGATCCCAGGGTCGGGAAGATCCACTGGAGAAGGGCATGACAACCCACTCCAGTATTCTTGCCTGGAGAATCACATGGGCAGAAGAGCCTGGTGGGCTACAGTCCATAGGGTCGCAAAGAGTCAGACATGACTGAAGCGACTTCGCACAGCACAGCACAGTATTCCACTGTGTATATTTACCCCATCTTCTTTATCCATTCATCTGTCGTTGGATATTTAGGTTGCTTCCATATCTTGGCTATTGTGAATCGTAGCACCAGATTCTTAATGACATGTGTATCTCTATTCACGATTGAAATTCCTAGGATACTACCTCTCTCAGAGGATTATTATGAGGATAATGAGTTAGTATTAATATATGTAAACTACTTAGACCATTGCCTGGCACATAATAAGCTCTCAATAAAAAAGTGTGTAGAGCTCCTTCTTTTCCGTATGTAGAAAAAAAGTCAGTGTACTCTACTAATCCGGGGATTTCAAACAACCCAAATTATTAGTTTCCTAGGATTGCCATAACAAAGTACCACAAATTGACTGGCATAAAACAACAGAAATTTATTCTGCCACAGTCTGGAGTCTAGAAGTCCAAAATCAAGGTGTTTGCAGGACTATACTATCTCTGAAGCCTCTAGGATCCTTCTTTGCCTCTTTCAGTTGCTGACAGTTCCGGGCATTCTTTGGCCTATGGATTATCACTCGAATCAGTGCCTCTGTGGTCACATGATCATCTTCTTGCTTGTCTTTCTATCTTCCTGTGACAGTCTCCTCCCCACCGTGTCCTTGCTTTCTCTTCTGAAAAGGATACTGAGTCCTACCACATACAATCAAGGGTGACCTCATTGTAACTTGGGTTCATCTGTAAAGACCTTATTTCCAAATGAAATCAGTTACTTGGGGCTAGGACTTCAACATATCTTTTTGAGGGACACAGTTCAACCCATAATACCTATCTTATCATTTCCCCCTTTTGTACCCAACTAGATAATTATAAATCAGAGCACTCTGTCTAGTGAGGCCTCGGAATAAGTTTTCATGCAGTGTGTTTCGACAGCCAAAATCAGGTATAGAGTTGACACTCTATGATGAAATCAGTTTACAACCTGATACTATTCCTTTGTTAAAAGGGCTCACTTTGTGCTGAATTATGGCTACTGATAACAAATTAAGGCTTAAGAAAAATGTAGTACATTAGTATATTTGAATATTGGTGATGTGAAGCTATTTAGTTCACTTTAATTATATATTCTGTTGGCAGATTGGTCTTTGTATATGAAACAAAACTGGATTCTTTTAATCTTTAGATTCTTTTTTTAGACATTAGAAATTCTATTTCCAAAACTTTTTGTGACTAATGTTTTTTCCTATGTCTTTAAAAACACTTCTTTACAGATAAAATAATTGTGGGCAGCTTTATGGGATACCTAAGAATCTTTAATCCTCATCCTGTAAAAACAGGAGATGGAGCTCAAGCTGAGGATTTGCTTCTAGAAGTGGATCTACGCGATCCAATATTGCAAGTGGAAGTAGGAAAGTTTGTTTCGTAAGTACAGTTCACTAATTCTAGTGTTTTGTCTTACTGCTTGGAGTATGTCAGTCCCTTATATGTCATTTTTGTGAATTCTTAAAAAGACTATGAATTAAATATATTTCCTGTATATTGTCATGTACTGAACATTGGTTAATATGGAAACCTGTACATTTAAGACAGAAAAATTTAGGTTTTTCTTTTTTTTAATTGTAACAGACCTAAGATGCCTGATGTATCAGAAGCTTAAAGGAAAGGAGATAAGCTTTTGGAAAATAATCAAATAAAGAAACAGAAATTATTCACTTACTTAAAGCACTGATTTTCTAGGTTATATAAATCTGTTTAAAAAAATTAGACATCATAGTAGCTATGTCATTTGGTGCATAATTTTGAGGCTTTAAAATGTATTACTTATTTGAGGTAGAGAGGTCCTTAGTTTCTTAAAAGAAGTCAGCTCAACCCACAAGGGAAGGCTTTGATTCAAAGTACTTTATTTTTAAACTTATTTTAGAAGACCATGTATTATTTTGCATTTTATGTAATATGTCTGTTTTTTATTTACTGATGATATTGCTGATTTTACCTTATTTTCATACATGAATTTTCTTAAAATTAAACCTGTATTTATTAATCATTTATAAAAGTATCTACTATGAAATTTTATGTAGACAGAGGTGGTCTTGTTTTCCCTTTCTTTTTCTTTTTGAGCCCTCTTTGCCTTCTTAAGTCAGGGAGTGCCCTGAGCTCTGGACTTTGGCTCACTGTCAATTGCTCATCATAATTTATTGGCCCCAGGTTGTACTTGTTCAGGGTCCTGACTCCTGCTAGAAAAACCTGAACGACTGCTCCTGAGCATTAGTAACTCTTTTCTAGTAATATATTTCATTCTAATGGGAAGCTGCTTCATAGATGCTCTAGGCCGGGACATGAGATGGGACCTTTATGCCCTGTGACAGACTGGATCAGGAGTTTATTACTGGCATGGCTGGTAAATATCTACTCCATCTAAAAGCAGGAAATGATTAGGTGCCCATTTTGAACCTAGCACATATAAACATGATAGATTTATAAAATAAGGAGACAAAAGAAATTCTTGTCTCTAAAAGGCATTTTTACCTTTTCATGTTTTAAAAAAGTGGAATGCTGTCAGAATCATTCTGTATAGTAATATGGTTTTCATCTATGTGATCATTTTTTAGAAGGGAGAAGGTTAACACTGATGAGTGGATACTGTCCTACTATTAACTGACTAGTACTGTCTCATTAATCTGATCTATAAGATGTGATCTGCATTTAGAGATAAGGTAGCTAGTTCGGGCTCAGAGCTTTCCGTCACACAGCCAGGATTCTGACCCAGGTCTGTCTGACTCTCTTCTTTATTGTCTTTCCATGACATCGTGTTCTTTTCCTGTGCATGATGGAAAAGTTGAGTGTTCAGGATACATGTAAAGATTTTTGAAGACAATCTTGATTATGTGATAGTTGTGTATATTTATAGGTATTATCTAATATAATTCTTATTTTATGAACGAGAAATTCACACTCTAAAAGATTAAATGATCACAGAAATACCAAAGTGCAGAGTCAAGACCCCAGTCCAAGTCTTCAGACTTCAATTATAGTCCTTTTAGTTTAGAACAGTCTGTTTCAGAGGTCAGACATCGGAGGCCTGCTTGCAGATTAGTTTTAAATTTAAAAGAATTGCCAGTGTTTAAGAATGAGGAATTTTCACATAAAATCCCTGCCTTCTGGCTTTTCCTGAAAAAAATGTGGAGATCTGGCCACAAGCCCAGAACCGAGTAGCTACTTGCTGTCTCCTTTAGACTGGCCCTAGTCTCCAGTTGATCACAGCCATTTACTCCCTTTACTCACTCACATCCTCTGACTGGACTCTTGAAGACTTTGAATTTAGGATTTCTAGACTGACTGTCGGAGAAGGAAATGGCAACCCACTCCAGTGTTCTTGCCTGGAGAATCCCAGGGACGGGCGAGCCTGGTGGGCTGCTGTCTATGGGTTCGCATAGAGTCGGATACGACTGAAGCGACTTAGCAGCAGCGGACTGTGCCACGTTTCTGGAAATCACTTGATAGGGGCTGGGAAGTGTAGTGGTGACACCTGAGACCTGTAGGGGAAGAGCAGTTGGCCAGGTGACGATGGTCAGGCTCTCTCGCCCCACTCCTCACTCAGGACAGCTGAGATCATTTGTGGCGCTAAGCATGCGCATCGTGGTGTGGTCTGTATAAGCACCACCTGAAACACTCTTAGAGGTGTCCAGTTGAGTCCAGTCCCGTGAAGTTGAGTTGTGTAGTCATCATTACTGCTGTGTCAGCTGTTAGAGATTAAAGCGTGTCTGCCTTCCCCCAGTAAGTAAAGAATATCTGTAGTTTCTACAGCTCCTTGCATCTTCTTCCAGCTTCTCTGCTGGCGTCCTGCCTACCCTGAGTTCAGTGAACATGAGATAACAGCGAGACAAGACCACACCAAAATATTTTCAATACCTTTAGTAAAATTTCAGACTTGGATGTGATATATGCCATTTCCCAGTGATGGTTAGCTTTCTCTGGCGCTTTATACTTTACAAGGTGCTTTCACATGATTTTTATTTCATTGAATTGAAAGCTCTTATTTTCCAAAAGGGGAAACAGGCTTAGAGAGTATAAATTTCTTGCCCAGGGTCATAGGTTAATTAGCCTGCAAGCCAGGACCAGAGCTTGGGTCACTCTCTCTCTCTCTCTTTTTTTTTTTTTTTGCAATCAGGGAGCCAGCCTGGGCCCTCCACAATGCAAGTGTGGCGTCTTAACCACTGGACTGCCAGGGAAGTCCCGTGTGGCTTTATTGTGGGAGAGCGCATTCAGGGGCCTCTGATTTAGCTCTTTCTGGGAGACTCCTTTGGCTTTAATCTGAAGGCAACTCCTTGAGGCAAAGTTCTTGGGCCTCTGGGATTGTCAAACTGACTGTTTTGTTAAATTTATTTTTCGGTTTTGAGTGTTATCCAGTGAATTATTTATTTTAGTTCACTCAAGATAGGTTATGATTATCTCTTTTTAAAATTACTTTGTCATTTTTTTGGGGTTACATCTGAAGCTAGTATTTAAACTTTTAAAACTTTCACCATTTTTCAGAGGTACTGAGATGCTTCATTTGGCTGTGTTGCATTCAAGAAAACTGTGTGTCTACTCTGTCTCAGGTAAGAAACATTTTCTTTTTTAAATGTAGACTTTTTACTAAAATATGGACTTCTTAATATTATGTAAGAATAGTTATATCAACTTGGTTAAAAGTTTTCTTATCTTAGCGTTTTCCCATTGTTCACTTATTCTTTCAGTTGCAAAGACTGTTACGTTTTCATGGTCTGCTGTTTCCATGCATACTTAAATTTCTATCACTGTAGACGGTTCCTTGAAATCTCCTTTGTCTGAGGAATTGTGTCCAGGATTGCCTATGATTAAGAGAGGCCAATTCTGGGTACTTAGGACACTTAAGTCTTAAGAAATGTTCAGTAGCAACAACAGAATTCATTAAATGCTGAGTCATGGTGGCTTAAAGTACGTTTCTTTGGTGAACCTCAAGTATTTTTTCTTTATGGTTCCAATTTCTTGGTTTTTGGTTGTCTTCATTTAACCAGACCTCAAGGCATGTATTTGAGGCTTACTCAGATTTCATTCCCTGACATGGTCCTGTGGGTACAAGTATGAAAGTTAATTGTAGTCTGGTTTCAGCATTTTGGCCCTTATTAAAAATGTAACTTACGAATTTTGTTTCAGTTATTAGGTAAATTTTAGTTCAAGCTGAGAGAGTTATTTTTATGATGTCAACATCGGAGAATTTTTTCAATGGATACAATAAAGCTAACTATCTGTGGACTTATTGCTTATTCAAAAGATGCACTTCTTTGGAATTTGCTGTAAATATTAGCTTTTAGGTCTCTATTTCTCACACTCAGTCTCTTGATTTAGGCTTTCTTTGTATTTTGCTTTTAATTGGAGTAATGATTCTTATTTACTGTCACCAAGCTGGATATTCTTTTTTGGTTTGAAGATCTGTTAGATTTTGAAGGCAGGCTTGGTGTGTGTTGTGCGGTAGGCATACTTGTTAAATGAATGAATGAACTTATATTTCTAGGTAGTGCTGAGGCAATTGGTAGTGGCTATTTATTACTGTCTCTGTGTTACTTTCGTCTTATTTTCCTTCTCTGTTACCACTATCATTTTCTTTTCCATTCTTTTTTTGTATCAGATACCCAGTAAAGTAATCTTACTGTCATTTTTAAACACTCATTGTTTTGTGGTAAAATATGTTGCTCCTCTTATGCTGCTAAAGTGCTGCACTCAATATACCAGCAAATTTGGAAAACTCAGCAGTGGCCACAGGACTGGAAAAGGTCTGTTTTCATTCCAATCCCAAAGAAAGGTAATGCCAAGGAATGCTCAAACTACTGCAAAATTGCACTCATCTCACATGCTAGCAAAGTAATGCTCAAAATTCTCCAAGCCAGGCTTCAACAGTACACAAACCATGAACTTCCAGATGTTCAAGCTGGATTTAGAAAAGGCAGAGGAACCAGAGATCAAATTGCCAATATCCGTTGGATCATCAAAAAAGCAATAGAGTTCCAGAAAAACATCTACTTCTGCTTTATTGACTACGCCAAAGCCTTTGACTGTGTGGATCACAACAAACTGTGTAAAATTCTTCAAGAGATGGGAATACCAGACCACCTGACCTACCTCCTGAGAAATCTGTATGCAGGTCAAGAAGCAGCAGTTAGAATTGGACATGGAACAACAGACTGGTTCCAAATTGGGAAAGGAATACATCAAGGCTGTATATTGTCACCTTATTTAACTTATATGCAGAGTACATCATGAGAAAGGCTGGGCTGGAGGAAGCATAAGCTGGAATCAAGATTGCCAGGAGAAATATCAATAACCTCAGATATGCAGATGACACCACCCTTATGGCAAAAAGTGAAGAAGAACTAAAGAGCCTCTTGATGAAAGTAAAAGAGGAGAGTGAAAAAGTTGGCTTAAAACTCAACATTCAGAAAACCAAGATCATGGCATCTGGTCCTATCACTTCATGGCAAATAGATGGGGGAGCAGTGGAAACAGTGGCTGACTTTATTTTGGGGGGCTCCAAAATCACTGCAGATGGTGACTGTAGCCATGAAATTAAAAGACGCTTGCTCCTTGGAAGAAAAGCTATGACCACCCTAGAAAGCATATTAAAAAGCAGAGACATTACTTTGCCAACAAAGGTCCGTCTAGTCAAGGCTGTGGTTTTTCCAGTAGTCATGTATGAATGTGAGAGTTGAACTATAAAGAAAGCTGAGCCCTGAAGAATTGATGCTTTGAAACTGTGGTGTTGGAGAAGACTCCTGAGAGTCTCTTGGACTGGAAGGAGACCCAACCAGTCCATCCTAAAGGAGATCAATCCTGAATATTCATTGGAAGGACTGATGCTGAAGCTGAAACTCCAGTACTGATGTGAAGAACTGACTCATTGGAAAAGACCCCGATGCTGGAAAAGATTGAAGGCGGCAGGAGAAGGGGACGACAAAGGATAAGATGATTGTATGGCATCACCAACTCTATGGACATGAGTTTGAGTAAGCTCCAGGAGTTGGTGATGGACAGGGAAGCCTGGCGTGCTGCAGTCCATGGGGTCACAAAGAGTTGCTCACAACTGAGGGACTGAACTGAACTAATGTTGTTCCTTCTAGTGGTAGGACAAATATTTAGTGTTCCAGAATAAATGGAGAAGGTATGATATAGGCTGGGCTTTCCATGTGGCGCAGTGGTAAAGAATCTGCCAGCCGATGCAGGAGATGCAGGAGACTAGGATTTGACTGGGAAGATCCTCTGGAGGAGGAAATGCCAACCCAGTTCAGTATTCTTGCCTGGAGAATCCCTTGGACAGAGAGGAGCCTGGCGGGCCACAGTCCAGGGGGTGGCAGAGAGTTGGAAATGACTGAGCACGCATGATAGAGGCTCCTTTATTGTAGGAGTCTAGCTGTTCCTGTGTTTCCCATCATAAGCCTATTAACTTTGAGTGACATTTCATTAACAGGTATGGAGAAGGAGAACTTGCCCACAGTTACTCTTGAATGCTGCTTGGGGTACTGGTCCTTTCTAGAGGCTCTGTGGGGGCTCTAAGAGGGCAGTAGAGGGACAGATCCTAAAAATTAGAAACGAGGTTAGATTCTTGACCTTCCCTTGGCCCATTTGAATAATGGCTCAGAAAGCCAGAAGTCTCTAGACTTTACTGGGGTGTATGACATAGACTAAAGATGAAATGTGTGTTTATCAAAAAAGCCTAGTGAAAGAAACTGGCATGTTTGATCACAGCTTTTTAATCAGACATTGGTATCCATAAGGGCTTCCCTGATAGCTCAGTTGATAAAGAATCCTTCTGCAGTGCAGGAGACCCTGGTTTGATTCCTAGGTTGGGAAGATCCACTAGAGAAGGGATAGGCAATCCACTACAGTATTCTTGGGCTTCCTTTGTGGCTCAGCTGGTAAAGAATCCATCTGCAATGTGGGAGACCTGGGTTCCATCCCTGGGTTGGGAAGAACCCCTGGAGAAGGAAAAGGCTACCCACTCTAGTATTCTGGCTTTGAGAATTCCATGGACTGTATATAATCCCCGGGGTTGAGAAGAGTCGGACATGACTGAACGACTTTCACTTATCCATAAACATATTCCTTCAAATTAGTGTTGAAAATGAAAATTACTTGTCATGGGAATGGCAATTTTATTGCTCCTTTATTCTTTGTATTCATTTACAAGCTTTGTATTCTCTGGGGATGTGGAGTTGTCCAAACTACATTCCCTTACACTCCACCTCATTTCCTTTCTCTGTCTCTCATTTCTTCAGCCTCCTGTGATATTCATAGGCTGACAATTTGTATATTTTTCCTGGCTTGGTTTAAATTGAGAAGCAGGGAAGTTAATGTTTTTGTTCTCTTGAATATATTTCTTGAGGTATCAGACCGAACTTTTACCTAGCTTTTACTATAACAGGGGAAGCATAAACACTTTCTAGTTTAAGTGAAATCACTGGTGTCAGCAGATGAACGTGTCAGCTGAACTTGACATCCTTAACCCCAAGTGCCCTCTCCCCAAATGTTTTTTGTTTTCTTTTGTGTGCTTGTTGTTGTTCAGTCACCAAGTTGGTAAAGAATCTGCCTGCAATGCAGGAGACCCGGGTTCGATCCCTGGGTCTGGAAGATCCCCTCGAGAAGGGAATGGCAACCCACTCCAGTATCCCTGCCTGGAGAATTCCATGGACAGAGGAGCCTGGCGGGCTACAGTCCATAGGATCACAAAGATTCGGACACTTTCACTTTTGTGTGTGCTATGTGCTCCTAAAAGATATTTGAGACAAATTAGAGGAGAACTCCTGGATACAGCAAACAATTCCTAGTAATCAGAAGCTACTGTGCTGACTTCTTTCTTTGGGGGTGATATGTCATTAAATGCTGGTTTAATATAGAGAATCAGCAGGGTCTTGCTGACCTGAACTTAGCCCATCTTATCATACTCTGGTAAAGGAAAGGCATCACATAGCATCTGATTTTTTCCTGATGGGCCTCAGTTTCTGAGTAAATGGTTACAGATGTGTGAGCTTAAGCCATACTGATTATGTTCTTTTAAATATTCTCTTCTAAAAATTGTGTACTTCCTGAGCATTTGACATATTTATAGAATTTTAACATTTGCCATGAGAGGGCAAAAAGATGTCTCTTTACTTTTGATAGGGTTACATAATCTAATTTGGTTATTTAATACAATGAACCTTTTACTTTGTAATGGCTTTTATTAATATTTCATTTAACATTGTTGGATTTCTTAGCAGTTATGTACATAAAATTGGACCAAAACCTGTTTTCAAGGTGACCGTTGATTGTCCAGAGAGGATTTTTTTTTTTGTTTAAATTAGCTCTTGTTTAAATAAGGCCAGCAGCAAAAATGTTCTAATATCCATTTACTTTCTAATCGATGAAACTTTATATGAACTTTAGTTATATGTAGACTATTATTAAGATATACATTTATTGTATTCAATCTGTAAATCCAAGGACAAAACTTATGTAAGAAATTTTAATCTTATGTCACTGATGCTTCTCTAGAAAAAAATGATCAGAATTTTCAGATTTTCAGGTACTACCTTTATTCCAAGTTAGTATTGAAGGAAGATAAATTGTTTTGTTCTCCTTAGATGCACTATTATATTTTCAAGTGCAATTACCTGAAATTTAAAAACTTCCAAATGCATTTGGAGCTTTTCCAGTACATAAATCCTAGTGTCATTTCATGCAAGTTTGTTTAAATATTGACTGCTGACCCTTGTGTTCACTGATGTTTTGGCTAGCAAGTATGCATGATACATTCCTTTCTTGGAGGGGTTCCTCTCATTTTAGGTGCAGAATGAAATTTGGAATTTCTGTAGGGATGAACCAGAAGTTTCTTGGAATGTTTTTCTGGTTTCTTAGAGGCTAGAACTGTCCTTAGATCAATGCTATGAGTTATGTTTTTAGAGTTTTTGGTTTTTGCCCTTGTGGCTGGTATGGTAGTGATTACCACCAATTTCTGTGGACTTTACTGACTTTATTACCATTTAGGTTCCAGAAAACTTTCATCTCCTATCAGGTTTAGCTGGTAAATTTGAGTCTTTTTTTTTTTTTTTTTTAATTCCATTGATGTGTGTTCTGTTCTTAGCATTTTCAGGGACATAGATCTGCATAGAAAATGTCCTCCTCCAAGAAATCCTTGCCTGTTAGTTTTTTCTCTTTCAACCCTTCACTTTCCAAGTGAGGAAGAACAGGCCAGGGAGAGAAAGGTGGGGGGTGGAAATTATGTGTGTGTGTGTGTGTGTGTGTGTGTGTGTGTATATACACACACATGAAAGTGAAAAAGTAAAATTCAGCATTAGTCACTCAGTCCTGTCTGACACTTTGTGACCCCATGGATTGTGGCCCACCAGGCTCCTCTGTCCATGGAATTCTCCAGGCAAGAATACTGGAGTGGGTTGCGATTTCCTTCTCCAGGAAATTTTCCCGGCCCAGGGATTGAACCCAGGTCTCCTACATTGCAGGTGGGTTCTTTACTGTCTCAGCCATCAGGGAAGTCCTATGTATATTTGTGTGTTTGTCTGTGTGTATATATACATATATGTATGTATAGTTGATTTGTAATATTATGTTAATGTCTACTGTACAGCAAAATGATTCATTTATATATATACACACACATTACTTTTTAATATTTTTTTCCATTATGGTTTATCAGAGGATATTGAATAGAGTTCCCTGTGCTATACAGTAGGATCTTGTTGTTTATCCATTCTATATATAATAGCTTGCATTTGCTAACCCTAAACTCCCAGTTTACCCCTCCTCAGGAAATTTTTTTTTTTGAAATTGTGATTGGCTTACCAGGTTCCCTGAAAGTTGTTAAATGGTGGACAACCAGGTGTCAGGATATATAGTGCTGGCTCAGAAGACCTAATTTGAGTACTGTGTCCTTTATCAGCTATGTGATTTTGGGGTAAATTTATTAATTTTTTTTTTTAAACTTAAGGTGCCTCAGTTCTAAAATGGAAGTAGGAATACTTCTGTTGTTGCAACCTCAGTGAACATTGGTAAATCCTTCTGGACAAAAACCAAAACAAAACAAAAACACAAATGCTCACATATAAATCTGTATACACATACATACAGACTGACATATATTTAGATTGTTTTATAATGTTATTGAGTTTGGAGCTATTTCATTTTCCTTGTGATATTTAAAATTTTTTCTTTAACCTTTGCATTTTTGACTGAATGACAAAGATGCTTCTTAGTGGAATATGTTGCATTTAGAATAATTTTTCTTTCCAATACAGTTTCTAATCATAATGTTCTTGCCTGATCACTAAGATATAGCTCTAACTGTATATACTCTAGAAAGCCTGACAACTAGAGAGTAAAATACAGATAAAGAATCTTTTCTCATTTGGAATGAACCTGGAAGTAATTAAAGCATATATGATCTATTAAATGCAGGGAAAGTTTTTTTTTTTTGAAGGAGATTTTTCTTTTTTGTTGTTGTTTAGTCAGTAAGTCACGTCCAACTCTTTGCGGCCCTGTGGACTGCAGAATACCAGGCTCCTCTGTCCTCCACTATCTCCAGGAGTTTGCTCAAATTCATGTCCATTGAATCTGTGGTGCTGTCTAACCATCTTATTCTCTGCCGCCCCTTTCTCCTTTTGCTTTCAACCTTTCCCAGCATCAGGGTCTTTTCCAGTGAGTTGGCTCTTTGCATCAGGTGGCCAAAGTATTGGAACTTCAGCTTCAATGTCAGTCTTTCCAGTCAGTATTTGGGGTTGATTTCCTTTAGGATAGACTGGTTTGATCTCCTTGCAATCCAAGGGGCTCTCAAGAGTCTTCTCCAGCACCACAGTTTGACAGAATCAGTTCTTTGGCGCTCAGTCTTCTTTATGATCCAACTCTCACATCCGTATGTGACTACTGGAAAACCATAGCTTTGACTATAGGGACCTTTGTTGGCAAAGTGATGTCTCTGCTTTTTAATATGCTGTCTAGGTTTGTCATAGTTTTTCTTCCAAGGAGCAAGCTTCTTTTAATTTCATAGTTGCAGTCTCTGTCCACAGTGATTTTGGAGCCCAAGAAAATAAAATGTCACTGCTTCCACTTTTTCTCCTTCTATTTGCCATGAAGTGATGAGACCGGATACCTTGATTTTAGTTTTTTGAGTGTTGTTTTAAGCCAACATTTTCACTCTCCTCTTTCACCCTCATCTAGATGCTTTTAGTTCTTCTTCACTTTCTGCCTTTAGAGTGGTATCATCTGCCTATCTGAGGTTGATATTTCTCCTGGCAGTCTTGATTCCAGCTTGTGATTCCTCCAGCCTGGCATTTCGCATGGTGTACTCTGTATATATGTCAAATAAGCAGAATGACAATATACAGCCTTGTCATACTCCTTTCCCAATTTTGAACCAGTCAGTTGTAGACTTCAAAGAAAACATTGTCCTAGTTACTTGCTGAGGGATGCTTTAGATCTTGCTAGTAAATTAGAACATAATGTATTAGGGGCTTGAATATTTTGAGAGTTGGTGTAGAAAATTGAATTGCTTGATAGTGTGGGAAATTCTTTTCTTAGCACTTTGGTTCATGTCTTTTCTGTTTCATTGTTATAAGTGAAGGGAACTTAACCTCATTTATTTCAGAACTGAAACTGGAAGATTTTGTTGTTATTTAAATAATCACACTCTACTCAGACATAATGGAAATAGATAATAAAATGTCACCCAGGGTAGTAGTTCATCTAATGCTATAATCTAGCTGAGACTTAAATTGTTCTAACTGTGCTGGCATTCTTTGTCATGAGTATGTTAGTGTTCGTGATACATAATGCTTTAGTGCTTTGTCATTTTAAATTTCACTGAAATTGAATTACTTGGAATTGGTACAGGTGATAAGATATTAATATTTTTTAATATAAACAAATACAAAGCAGTTGTTTTATTTTTTCTTTTTAGGAACCTTGGGTAATGTGGAACATGGGAACCAGTATCAGATCAAATTGATGTATGAACATAATCTTCAGAGAACAGCCTGCAATATGACTTATGGATCATTTGGTGGTGTGAAAGGTAATTTGTATTTAATCATGAGCATGCTGTTGTAAGGACCAGAATATTTGGCCATATAAAAATGGAGGATTATGTGGTATGAATCTCAGAGTTAAACATATTTATTGAAACCTTTGTATTAAAATACTTGAGCAAAGTAATAAAAAAAGAAAACTCTAAACATTGGATATATGATTTTCACATAGCCCGCCCTTTTATGTGGTCTACAGAAATATTTTTGAAACTGCATTTTCTTTAAATTTTGTCTTTTACACATGAGTTGACTGAAGTTGAGTTTCTCTGGTGAACTGTGTGCCTGCCTCTCGCAGTGGAAGAAGGGGTTGATTTCTTCATTGATGGATGTCCCTGCTCTATTTGGTAGAGGCAGGATGAAGCTGTCGACCCCTGTCCCCACCTCACCCACCTCCAGGGCCACTGTGCAGGTTGTGTAAATTGTTTTTAAACCAGGGCATAAGGGGCTGGTGGAGACTGAAATGCAGACCTGATCCTGTTCATCTGGCCATGTGCCCTGGCTTGGAATAAATATCCCTAGAGAAAGGGAAACTTTCCTAAATTTTGCGAAGACATTACCTTTACCAAGTCCTGGCTCAGTGAGGCTGTGTTCCTTCCACCCTGGGAGTATCTTTTTCTAATTTGCACAAGGGCTACCACCCTAGTTCCACCCTAGCTTCTTGAGTTACTGGGGCTTGATGCTTGTTTCTCTACACTGTGATCGTTGGTATTGGAGGATTATTTACAATTAAATTTCTCTCACTTCACCATGACAGAGTGATAGAGGAGCTTCTGGTGCTGAAGTGAGGATAGAAAGCCAGGTGGTGACACTTGCCTGTGTGATTTTGTGTATGTGTGTATGGGGGCACCTGCTGAACATGTAACTAGGGATTTTATAATATAGCTCTCTTTAGGCTCACATTTTTATGAGTTTATTGTTTAACCATTGTGTTAATGGGCTTCCTTGGAGGTTCAGATGGTAAAAAATTTGCCTGCAATTCTGCAGACCTGGCTTTGATCCCTGGGTTGGGAAGATTCCCTGGAGAAGGAAACGGTTACCCACTCCAGTATTCTGGACTCTGGAGAATTCCATGGACAGAGTAGCCTGGTGGGCTACAGTCCATAGGGTTGCAAAGAGTCAGACATGACTGAGAGACTTCACTTTCATTGTGTTAATAAAAAGTAGGTTACATGTGTTAGATTTTTCTTTAGTGACATGAAAAAATATCTTTATTTTGGAAGTATCCTTCATTCATGTGAACTCACTTTGTTTTATATACAAAAGTAAAGGCAAGAATATTTTGGGTGATGGGCTCCCCTGGTGGCTCAGGTGGTAAAGAATCTGCCTACAATGCAGCAGACCCCGGTGCAATCCCTGGGTTGGGAAGATCCCTACAGAAGGGAATGGCAACCCACTGCAGTATTCTTGCCTGGGCAATCCCATGGATGGAGGGGCCTGACATGCTATAGTCTATGAGGTCACAAAGAGTCAGACACCACTATGAGACTGACACTTTCACTTTCACACTTTCAGTGTATAAATAAGCGTTTTGTGTAATTAAAGTGATATGAAACAAAACATGTGGCTGTATTGCAGTATTGCTTAACTTGAGTAACAGGAATGTTTGGATTATTTGAAGAATATGGGAGATGTCTAGAGTTAGATGAAGAGAGGAGAGAAAAAGTGAAAATTTGATGAGAAGCTAACTTTCGTGAGGCATCCCCTTCCCAACTTCAGCTTTCCACTGTTCTTTAAAAAATGTCTGATATGATCAGGGGACCAAGTCTCCCTTGTTTAATGAACTATTTTCAATGTTCTTTCTGCTACGAAACCCTGCAAAGAAGAATTACTGAATTCTGTACAGCTGGAGTCAAAAAATATTATATGAGGAGAAAGTGCTTTGAGTAAATGAAAGTAAGTTTTTATTTTTTGGTAGCATGAAGACTGCTGCCGCTGCCAAGTCACTTCAGTCGTGTCCGACTCTATGTGACCCCATAGATGGCAGCCCACCAGGCTCCGCCATCCCTGGGATTCTCCAGGCAAGAACAATGGAGTGGGTTGCCATTTCCTTCTCCAATGCATGAAAGTGAAAAGTGAAAGTGAAGTCGCTCAGTTGTGTCCGACTCTTTGCGACCCCATGGACTGCAGCCCACCAGGCTCCTCCATCCATGGGATTTTCCAGGCAAGAGTACTGGAGTGGGTTGCCATTGCCTTCTCCGAGCATGAAGACAATTATTTATTTAATTTTTAAAACTCTTAATTGAAGGATAATTGCTTTACAGTATAGTATTGATTTCTACCAAACATCAACATGAGTCAACCATAGGTTTACCCATAGGACAATTACTTATCTTTTTAAAAAGACAGTTCTCTGGATCACATGTCAATTGTTATCCTACATTGATTGCACTGTACTTTTAGTTTTATTACCAGATCAAGTTAACCTAATTAAAATAAGAAGTTTTGAATAAATTCCTTGCTTCTGTGTGACATTTTTGCTAGATTCAGTAATGCACTTTCAAAGTAATTAGAGTTGTTATTAGTTTTGAAAAAAATAGTTAAGTTTGTACTTATATATCTTCTCTTAGTTCTGAAATTCTGCCTTATATTTTAAAAGTCCCTTTTGAAAAAATAAGAGACAATTATGACATATCTTACTTTCCTATGGTTAAACAGGATATTTCCCAGTTTGAAACAGAGAGATATCTTAGTCGCAGAAGCAATTATTCTGTTTCATGGGTTTGGAACACGTAATATCTTTGAGGTATCTTAAAAAAAGTAATGGAGTGGTAAATCAGTAAAAATGAGCCATTTGGGTGAGTGGCAGGGGGGATGGGGAGTTACTGCTAATGGCTACAAGGTTTCTCCTTTTGGGATGAGGAAAATGATCTCAGATTAAATTACAGTGATGGCTGCACAGCTCTATAAATACACTGAAAACTATTGAGTTGTATAATTTTAAGAGGTGGTAAGTAAATTGTATCTTAATTGTAAAACTTAAAAAAAAATTATCCGTGGGATAAAACTTGCTGCTAGAGAGGTGATAGTACAGTCTGTACATCCTACTGATATACAGAACTTGTGACATCAGAGCTGTGAAAATGTTCTTGAATGCTGATAGATGGTTTATGGGAATGTGTGTTAGGAAGTGATCCAAAATGTGAAAAAGTCTGACCAAGCTTCTATATAATTAATTATTTCCTTCTTCTTTCTGTCTTCCCTCCCTTCTTTTTATATATAAATGTATTTATTTATAATATAGAAAAATTAGAAGTGATCTAAATGAGTAATGGAAGAGAATGATTAAGTTTTGATTCATAGATTCAGTAGGTTATTGTGAAGCTGTTAAGATTAAGTTTGGTTTGCTGTAGTGAACATATTTGAACATAAATCTTTGTCCATGTTTCTAATTATTTCCCGAAGACTTAATGTAGAAGTGGAATTATTGAGTTAAAGTTAAAAAAAATACTTTTTTCTCAAAAAAGCACCCCTGAAAACTATATAAATAAATTGTAAAAAGCATAGAACTTAGGAAGAAGAAAGTAAAAGTCACTGTCACTTTAATAGAAAAGAAAGCCTATTTTCTGAACCATGTCGCTCATATGTGTCTAATGTGCACCTTTACAGGAGAGGGTGGGTCAGTGTTTAATCTGAAGACTTCCCTAGACTCGCTCTTTTTCGTTTTTTGATCTAAGTTTAAAAAACGAAATTGAGCCCATTATACAGAGTGAAATAAGCCAGAAAGATAAAGACCAATACAGTATACTAACGCATATATATGGGATTTAGAGGGATGGTAACAATAGCCCTGTATGCGGGACAGAAAAAGAGACACAGATGTACAGAACAGAATTTTGGACTTTGTGGGAGAGGGCGAGGGTGGGATGTTTCGAGAGAACAGCATCGAAACATGTATATTACCTAGGGTGGAACAGATCACCAGTCCAGGCTGGATGCACGAGACAGGTGCTTGGGCCTGGTGCACTAGGAAGACAAGGTGGGAGCGGAGATTGGGATGGGGAATACATGTAAATTCATGGCTGATTCATGTCAATGTATGACAAAAACCACTACAGTATTGTAAAGTAATTAGCTTCCAACTAATAAAAATAAATGGAAAAAAAAATAAAAAAGGAAGTTGAAAATTCTTGTCTTTTATCTTATTCTGTATTTAAGATGTCTTCTTGTGGAATTATTAAATTAGGTAATTGTGTTAGTAGTCCTCAAGAAAGGAGTTAAGCAAAAAGAAAACCTTGCAGTGTTTTAAACCAATGTATTTAAAATGCTGGAAGACAACACAGAGGCAATTTATTTGGTATGTGTAGCAGAATGAACTACCACTAGATGGCAGTCCTCTACCACCTCAGGCTTTAGTTGGCTCTGAATACGAAGGTATGGTAAGAAATCATTAAGGGAGGAATTTCTGTTATCCCAAATAATACTTTGCCTTCTTCAGGCTGCAAAAGAGCAATGGAGTGATTCTTAAAAAAATTATTATAAATAACATCTCAGGATGAAATGAAAAAATGTATTCTAGCTGTGCTCAAATTTTAATTTGCTTCTGAATCATAATGGAATTTTGATGAAATTGTAGGTCTTAACTATGTAAGTCTGACACTGGACCTCAGAGTTTGAATTTCTAACAGTCTCCCAACCAATGCCAAGTTGCAGAGATCTAGAGGTTTGCTGTCACCCTGCATCTACCAAGTGCTTAGTCCCTGCCAGGCAGTGTCCTAAGTGCTTTACAGGTTGAGTAACTTAAGATATACTTAGTAAATGGTAGAGCAGGGATTCCAACCCAGGCTTTCTGCTTCTAGAAACTTGTGGTTTTAACTAAACTGGGATATCTAGGCTGTGAGTAATTTTGCCTACTTCCTAATTTGGGAAAAATCTTTGCTATCAGAAAGATGTGTATTTGGTTTGACTAAAGTTGGTGCATAACTTTGATTCTTCATAGATTATGGAAAAACATGCTGGGTAATTTCTGGGTCAGGTATTTGCTTTCTCAGTTTCCTTTTTTTGGTTGATGCTTTGGTTTATAAGAAAAGTACCTCTTAAAATTTTTATCAGAGCAGTTATATATGGGGGGGGAGGGTAATATATTATTTGAAATTAGCAAAAGAGTAATTGGGCTTCTCTGGTGGCTCAGACAGTAAAGAATCTGCCTGTAATGCAGGAGACCAGAGTTCAGTCCCTGGGTGGGGAAGATCCCCTGGAGAAGGGAATGGCTACCCACTCCAGTATTCTTACCTGGAGAATTCCATGGACAGAGGAGGCTGGCAGGCTACAGTCCATGGGATTGCAAAGAGTTGGACATGACTGAACAACTAACACTTTCACTTTTTCAGAGTAATTATTATTGTTTTCTAACCTTTTTTGTTTTGTTTTGTTTGCTCACTTGTTAAGAAAATCTTTCAAAAATACCCTTTGTACATTTGCAGAAACTCAAAGGAGCATTCACTGATGCAGAAAGTTTTGCTTTTACCGCAAGCTGTGTTGCAGTGTCTATTAATGAGGAGGAAGTGCAAAAGACATAGGAAATCTAGTTTTAACTACTTGAAGAATATTTGCCTAATAGCTTCCATTATTCAAACTACTACCTACCATTCCAGAATATAAATTAGAAGCCTTTCCATATTATACTTTTTAGACGGAAATGATTGGAATGTGCAATATTAGTGGCTATATTTGGCTTATTTCCCCCCCCCCCCCAGAGGAGTGTGGAAGATGTGTATGAAGTTAAAATGTTTATAGTTTGATTTTAATCTAAGCTGTTTTTTGAAGAAACTTGTGACTCTGGTTTTTTGTAAAAATGGTTGCTGTTGTTCAGTCGCTCAGTCCTGTCCGACTCTTTGTGACCCCATGGACTGCAGCGCTCCAGGCTTCCCTGTCCTTCACCATCTCCTGGAATTTGCTCAAACTCATGTCCATTGAGTCGGTGATGCCTTCCAACCATCTCCTCCTCTGTTGTCTCCTTCTCTGCCTTCAGTCTTTCCCAGCATCAGGGTCTTTTCTAATGAGTCAGCTCTTTGCATCAGGTGGCCAGAATATTGGAGCTTCAGCTTCAGCATGAAAAGGTAAAAATGGTAATCTTTTCAGGAAACTCAAACAGGGACTCTGTATCAACCTAGAGGGGTGGGATGGGGAGGGAGATGGGAGGGAGATTCAAAAGGGAGAGGATATATGTATACCTGTGGTTGATTCATGTTGAGGTTTGACAGAAAACAGTAAAATTATGTAAAGCAATTATCCTTCAGTAAAAAATAAATTAATTAAAACATTTATTTGATTAAAAAATGGTAATCTTTATTTTTTATACTGTTGACAAATTAATGCTTGCAAAATGTAGTGAGTGGCGTAAGCATGAACAATCAAATTATATAGTTTGGAAATCAAATCAATTTTAAAAAGCTAGATTTGAATTGATTTAAAAATATGTTACTAAAATTGGGGTTATTTATTTTGTTTGGTAATTTGAACTCTACTGTTTTTGAAAAAAGGAACAAGTGATGTTTCTGCCAGATTTCCCTCTGCTTTTGTTTCATTGTGTCACTACAACTTCCAATGGTTGTTGACATTAATTAAGATAAGCTTGCTATTTCAGAATAGTATTTGGAAAAGGACAACATTAATGCTTACTGACAAGAAGTCAGTAGTGGAGTGATGAAAGAACATTATTGTTTTAAAGTCAACAACTGTGTGTACTTAGCTTGGTAAAATATGAGACTTTGTATAGTCTGTGTAATGTATTTTGCTACTATCGAGATAAGTTTGAGCAAGAATTTCCTTTACTCTTAATGTGACTTAGAGACCCTGTAGTTATATCATCAGTTACCGAAAATTTTTCCTGTAGGGCTGAGACAAGTTGATGAACTTTATAATGTACAGGGATCTTTCAAATGTGCGACAAGGACAATGGGAAGAAATAGTTGATTTGTTAGAGACATGTGGGAAATTCAGGCACCAGAGCAAGTGTGGTGTTAACTGCATCATCTCTCTCTCTGGGTGTTTGTCCATCCATTCATCCAAGTTTCTCAGAATAGAAAGATTATGATGTCTTTGAGGATACAAAATGAAATCATAATCTGATGAACAAAATGACTTCTGTGATATTTTGTTGAAAGATTTAACTTGAACACATTTTTGTTTGAAAAATTACCCTGGATTATGATGGGTCAGTTTTGTTCCTTAAAACCTTTCTCCATCATATAAACTTGTGCTTTTTAGTCATTTTGAATTATTGCCATCTCTTCATAATGATTTGTGGTTTATTTAAAAAAAGGCTTTTTAATACTTCAGCAGTGATTATAACCACCATCTGGCTCTTTCTTCAATTTTTAATCTTTTCCAACATTTTCGTTTCTTTGCTCTCATCTTTTTTGTATTTATCTTCTATTTACTCTTTGTATCTATCTATAATTTTATTATTGTAAGAACAATGAACATGAGATCTACTTTTTAAATAAATTTTAAAAAATCTGAGATAATTGACATGCAACATTATATTAGCCTCATGTGTACAGCAGAAATGATCTGATATTTGTATCTCTTAGATTTAAAAACATATAATACAGTAGTCTGCTCTGATTTTTAAAATTAATTTTCTTGATCATAAATTTTTATTTTTCTTGGGGCTATGTATATTTGGAATTTACCTTATAACAGACAACTCAAGATTTAAAGAAATATTACTATCAAAACCCACAACTTCCCAGTTTCTGGATAGGCCACCATTCTGCTTTTCCATTGGCTGTGCTTCTTTTCTCTTTCCAGTCTTGCCTTTGGTACAACTGAGAATTCTTTTGATTGCAGTTGACAGTTGGCTTAAGCAGGAGTAAGAAATTTACTGGCTCTCATCATCTGGGCTTCAATGTGATCAGATCTGGTTTCACTCTTCTCATCTCTTGCTTTTGTTCCCTTGGACAACCTATTTCCCCCTGGTAACAAGATGGCTATAGCAGCTCTAAATCTTCTCAGATCCTAGTCCATGTGAAAAAGTGCCTGCTTTCCTCCAGAAAGTTCAGCACAGCTCTCTTTCCATTTCTGTGACTGGGGTTGGGCATCTTGGAATTGTCATTGTCACCAAAGGAATGTGGGTCAGAGTTACTTGCTACTTATGGTCAGTTTTCCTTTTACAAATGGGCTTTGAGTTCACTGTCAGCCTGCTGTGAGGATGTGAACAGTGTAGGGTAGCGTGCCTTCCCTTTTTGTTGTTGATCAGTCATGTCCGATGGATTGCAGCATGCCAGGCTTTCTTGTTCTTCACCATCTCTCGGAGTGTGCTGAAACTCATGTCCATTGAGTTGGTGACGCCATCCAACCATCTCGTCCTCTGTTGTCCCCTTCTCCTCCTGCCTTCAGTCTTTCCCAGCATCAGGGTCTTTTCCAATGCACATAAGTTTCCCACATTGATTTAAACATTTACACACTTTATATTCTGGGGAAGCCCTCTTGAGGTGCACAGAGGGTGTGTCCAGTCACAGCTCAGGATCTTTAGTAGCAGTGTCTGCAGGTGGATGAGGACTGTCCTGTATCATTACTCTGGGACTGATGGGGAGCCTGCGTGACAGCACTTCTGATAGTCACTGGTGCCCTCTGCTTATTCGCAGTTCTGTTGTCTTCATCTGTCTTTCATATGTTATCTTCCCCTTTCCCTCTCTCCCTGCCTTTTCTGGTAGTGCATTTGTGGAATTGCCAGGGCAGTCTCCTTTTATCTTGCTCAAATGTAGCTGAGTTAACTCTGGGTCAGTTTGTTTTTTTATGGTACTGGTGAATTTTTCTTGCCTCTACTCCCTCCCAACCAGAGCTGAATTTGTTTTCCTTTTGGACACACTATTTTGAGGGCTGGATGTGGCTCAGTGGGTAACTGTGGCTATGGCAGCGACACCGGACCATCTGGCCTCATCCTTGTCTTTTATGGTTTTGTTAATTATGTTGAATCACTGTTTACTCCACCTGCATGGTCTGTAACTTGTTATCTTCGAAGCTGGGTATCCTCAGACTTCGCATCTTCCCTGTGCTGACTTCCTCCCTCACTCCCCCTCCTTCTCCCATCCCCCATCTTTCTTCTGGCCCCTTGTGGGTATGTGTGAGGCCTCTCTAGCCCGTCTTCCCCTCCCTATACTCATCATTGTTGGAGATATTTAGTGTGACTGCTATTTTTATGGTCTATGGCCTTTACTGCTGTTTTTCTTTTGGCAGAAAAACACCAACATGGTAAAATTTGTTTTTCTTGTCTGGTAGAAAGGGGATGTGGTAAAGGTAGAGCCTTTGTTATTCTGGGCATTTCCATTTCTCTGGGCTGTCTACACCCCTTCTGCATCTGTCTTTCCCTAAATTTGGGAGCCTTAGTAAGGTTTTCAGAATTTTGTTTGTTTGCAGCCTCACCACCCCTCCTTCTTATGAGGAATTTGAATTTAGCAAATTGCACAAAGTGCACAAAATGCACAAAGTCTAGCCCCGAAGAAGTTTCTCAGAAACATTGGCATTTCTTGATGGGCACCATTTTATATTTCTTTTGTTCCCCTGCTGCTGGTGTATGTTTACAATTTTTTTTTAATCATTTAGTTATTTTATATTTTTGTTTAGTCCACAATGCTACATTTTTGAAAGGGTTTTTTGAAAGTAGTCCTTAGACTGCTAGATTTGAAGAATGGATGTTTATCATAAAAATTCTTGTGGATTCAACAATTAAGTTGTTTGGATGATTCTGGTAGACTCCTGGATAGATGATCTTCTATTTCTATTATTTGAGCTATTTATTTAGTACAGATTAATTTCTTTGTACTTGATGTGAACTTCTTTTTTCCAGGTTGTTCTTGGCTTTTAAATTGTGTGTGTATGTGTGTGTTTCATTGTAGTCAAATCATTCCTTTCCTGTCTATTTATTCTATTTGTTTTATGCTTAGATCTCTCGCTTGCAAAGTTTTGATGTTTTATTTATCTATAGAGAAGACTGTATGGAGAAAGTTAATATTAGTACCTTCTCTATGTTGTGTTATTGGATATAACCCTGTAAAATAGGTAAATTAATTACCACTTCCCAGATTGGGAAACAAGCTTATAGACCGTAAGTGTCTTGCTGCAGATCATAGGAGGCCTTTGAATCCAGAGCTGTAGGATTCTAAAGCCTTGTTATTTCTAAGACATTAAACCTCTTATTTAATTACCTTCCTATTTAGAGAGAGGATTTATGTGAACTGTGAGAGAGATAGGAGAGGGAAGCCCTTCTGTAAGCCTGATAAGGGCAGAGACCATGTCTTTTGTTCATCATTGTGTGTCTCATGTCCTGCACAGTCCTTGGCACATCTAAATAACTATTTTGGGGGTGAATAAACCTAAATAGCCATGTAACTGAGCAAGGCCAATGTCATGCACAGCAGGCTTTCAAGTTTATTTTCCAGAAACAAATGTTAGCCTGGTGTCCTCATTCTAGCCAACTTCTGAGTTTTGTTTTCTTCTTTAACAAACATGTGTTGAATATCTACTGCAATGCACAGGTCATGGTAGTTTCTGTTAACCACCACAGGGGTAAAACTGGAGGTGATTACTTGGACTTCCTGGGTTCACCTTTGCTAAATTTATTTCTCAATATGCCAGTGAGGCAATGCTTATACAACACAAGCTTCCCAGTAGGAATAACCAGTTTTTTTCATCATCTTGGGGTTGTTTTTCTATCCTTAAGTCATCCTTTTGTTATTAATGTTTTCCAGTATAAAATGTGATATTCAAAATTATTTGAGTATTTGTGATAGTGTTCATAGATCAAAAAGTTTTTATTTTTCAAATTATCTAAATTCTTTAATATTTAGTATAAAAGACATTTCTTTAATCCTTTTATCTCTCTTTTTGTGCCTTGTAAAAGCTCATTTGCCTTTAATTCTTCCAGTTTTCAAATTTTGCTTTGATTTTTTCAGTCAAATGGAACTTCAAAAAAAATAGAATTTTGATCAATGAAAGGTTAACATCAGAGTGTAGATATAATATGGGCAGGGTATGGGTTATAAACATCTGACAACACAGTAGTCCTGCATTTGTGACTGAGGTGGAAAGAAAATACTACATATATAAAAGGCTCAGTATGTTTGGGAATATAGTTGTCAGTAAAGGAGGCGAACAGATTTTACTAATAATATATATGAGTATGGTGGAATATTTTTTAAATCATAAAATGACTTCTGTAAGCTTGTATGGGATTATATTGTCACATAAATAAAAATTCATGAATTCTTTGGAATAAAAAGCCTGCCAAAGAAAATAGTGAATTGAAGAATAAGTCAAGTCACCTTTGCCTCATTTTGAGGCAACCCACAATAATCAGATCCTCAGCCTTCAGATAATAACTTCTAATTGTCTAAACTGGAGCCTTTTTCTTTTTTGCCAAGGAAACGTATTAGTGGCCACATGCGGTTGCTGAGAGGCTGTGCTTCCCATAGCCTTCTGAATTCTTTGATTGCCATCCAGAGAGTGAACCGATATGCTCAAGTGGGGTGAATGAGCATCCAGAACACAACCTTGCTTTTTTTTGTGTAGGGATGTTAGTGCTAATAGAAGATTAATGCTATTTTCCTTATAAGAAAGAAATCAAAGGATAATGTTTGATAACTCTTGTCTCACTAGCGAACCACATGGCCCCTATTTTCTAGTAGATTTGGTTGAAATGTTGGAGCATCGTGTTGTGAAAGAATCTCTGTGCTCTGCCCGCTCCTACTCCTTGCTTAGGCATTAAAGTATAGGTGTTTTATAATATTGGAGTACTTCCCTCATTTGTTCTTAAGATCCTTTATGGATCCACAGTGAAGTCGGAAGATCAAGGGGATGATAGGATTGATTTTCATCCTGTGCTGACTTTTCTCATACATATAGTATTCATTTATAAAATCCCTGGTCCAAGACCCATAAAACAATGTTGCTTTCAAATAGCATTTTTTCCTGTGTATTATGTTTTATAAAACCTTTAGTTCCTGGGGGAATGTTATAAAGAGAGTTCCCTGTAGTCTGAACTTCATTTTTTATATGATTATTTATAAAGTTGTTACTTTCCCTGAAAGGTGAATTCTGATTCCCTCCATACATACGCTATAGAAATTTAGTAGTTAAATGCCTCCTTGCCTACTATGACTAAGAGGGGGAAAGGTTGAAAAGAGTATTTGAAGTTTTTTGGTGTTGTTTGAAAAAAAATACTTTCTTTCATGGTGGCCAAATGCCAAGGCTGGAAAAGTGTTATGGGAATGTCTGTGGTCAGGACTGCCTTTGATGAGAGGATGGTTGAATATGGTAATCTTGATAGGATTTGACAGCCATTTTTGATTCTATATGTGGTTCATCATAGTCCCCTTCTTAAGAGTGAAATAACTAAGCTATTAAATTATTTTACCTAATTGGGAAGGAAGGTGATTACCAAAAAACTACTTCATTCAGATGTCACTGTGATATAAAGGGTTCCAACAGTTTACAACATTCGTCTACAAAACACATTGTCATGGGAAATGAACAGTGTTCCCCACCACCCAGTCTCTCCTGAATTAAGTTGATTCATTAACCCTTTTCTATTCTACATGGGAACTCTTGCTTACAGATTTAAATTCTGAAGCACAAGGTAGAGATACATGTTAATGCTTAATATGAAAAACAAATAGTGGACTATGGCCATGTTAAAAGTATTTTCAAAGTGCATTAGTAGTACTCTGTGTTGATATTACACATATAAAATAAATTTTAAGTAGATTATCTTTTTGATGGACATTTGGGTGGTTTCCAGTTTTTGACTGAAATGAATAAAGCTGCCATGAACATTCTTTTATAATTCTTTATGTGGACAGTACAAAAATAAGTGTCAAACAAATGTACGATGATTTTTAAAATTATACTACTATAATTTTCTCCAATCTTTTTGTGATTAAATTTTAAAAAGACATTCAAGGTTGAGTTATAATATTAGTAAGCATGCTTTATGTGCCAGAGTAGTATTGTATGTGTTTACTTCTCAAACATTAAAGAATATAAAATGTGTACCTTCAGTATTTCATGTAGTAATAATTTAAGTCGCTTCTAATTTAGAGTATCAGAAATCATTAAGATTATCATATCAGAATAAGCCCTTCACCTTATATTAATATTTTGATTAATTTTTTGGATTAATAAATATTTGGATTAATTAATTAATTGGACTATATTGCTGTCTAAGTTAAAAATAATCAGGGTTTTTGCCTTTTAAAATTATTTATTTTAGGCTGCTCTGGGTCTTCGCTGGGCATGGGCTTTCTCTAGTTGTGGCGAGCGAGGACTGTTCTCTAGTTGCAGTGCACCGGCTTCTCATTGCCTTGGTTTCTCATGTTGCAGAGCGTGGGCTCTTGGCTCAAGGGCTAGAGGGCTTAGTTGCAGGGCACGGGCTTAGTTGCCCCACAGCATGTGGTGTCTTCTCAGACAAGGGATCGAAACTTATGTCCCCTGCATTGGCAGGCAGACTCTTAACCACTGGACCACCAGGGAAGTCTCTAATCAGGGTTTTTAAACCAAATTTCTTTACACTGAAATTTGTGAATAAGAACCTTTTAAAGCAGCGTTTCTAGATCTTTGCTAAAATAAACAACTGAGAAATACTCCTAAATATAATTTGGAAAGTAATATTCATGAGTGTAGAGGACTGTGAACATAAGAATGTGTGAATGGAAAATTAAGATTCATATGGCTTTTTGCAGCTGGTTGATTAAGGCTTACACAGTTCATTGTCCTAAAGATGAAATTTGTACAAGGTTTTGGAAGGCAGGAGTTATATATTCAAAGTGCTTGTTTCCAAGGTGGTACAAACTGGTTTTAACAATCTATCATCTCTCATTTACTAAAGGAAATATGTAAAAAGAAAAGGAAAATGTTCAGCAAAAACAAAATGTTGAGATGATGAAAAGCTACAGGGAAAGAAAAAAGACTTTAGAAAGACTACTAAAAAGAAACTGGCTTATTTTCCCTCAGCAATCTGTCTGAATTCATTTTTCTTTCATTATATATCTAGCCTGAAGGCAAAGTATGTTGAGTATTACAACAAAGAGGGTGTTATAAGGAGGACTTCTTTTTTTTTAAATAATAAAGTGTAACATATGTGTAAACCATGCAACTTTGTAACAGGAAACTTTATAATAAGGAAGGACTGTGCTTAGCTTTTCCACAATTTTGGAAGAATGAGTTTTATTAGGTGTTAGACAAAGAAATTATCAACTGACTTTTATGCTGTAAGGTTGAAAGATTTCTTATGACCATTTCTAGACTTTAGCAGTGGTTTTATTGGGGTCCTGATATATTAGGAACAGTGCCTAGCACTATTAATATGTCTACTGTTGCTAGTTCTCTTAAGGAATATGATGTTTAACTTTTGCCTTTCAATGAAAAATTATTCAAAATCCTGTTATTCTGTGGTTTCCTCAGCAGTTGTAGGCTGTTCTTGAATTGATCAACACATAGTATAATATGGGAACACAATCAATGGTTCTTTTCTTTTTGAAAGATGGTGACAAATTCTATTGAAACTTGGGAAATTGGCTCCATCATTCATCCCTTACTCTTTTTTTACTTTTCTTGCCCAACTTCCTGAAAACCATATTGTTTTGATGTCAGTGTGTAGAATAGATTATCTGTTGGGGAGTCAGTGTGTATTAATTATATTGGAATAAATGTAAGTGTAACAAATGATACAGTTAGTAGGCACTGGGCCTAATAGTTTATTCAGTTAATGAGGACACTAGAATTAGGGACCTCTAATATGAGATGGCTGGATGGCATCACCAACTCGATGGACATGTGTTTGAGTAAACTCCGGGAGTTGGTGATGGACAGGGAGGCCTGGCGTGCTGTGATTCATGGGGTCGCAAAGAGTCGGATGTGACTGAGCGACTGAACTGAACTGAAAATGCCTGAACCGTATTTCTTGTAAGTTTTCCTCAGTTTTGAGATTAACTGGCAATAGCTGTGTTTTTCTGGCTTTTAAAGGCTCATATATTATGGTGGAATTTTAGGATTTATATAGTGCATATTATAGAATAGTTGAGTTTTTGTATTTATCACACAGTTACTGAAGTGAGCTAGAAGAAGTGTAGAAGTCAGTCTTCTACTCTTTTTTGGCTTTTCAATAATCTGTTTTTTAAAAATATTTTATCCATTCACCTCTCCCACTTAAAAATTGCACACTATGTACATTTGTGTACTATCTTAAATTGAGGTGGGGAAATTTAATGATACCTTTTAATATGGCATGATCCATTGCAGGGCTGTTAGAAAATTAGAGATGAAACTCCTAGGCTTAGGAGAGAGGTGTTAGAAGTGTGCTAGCAAAATATTTTATTACATCTGTTAAAATATATCATTTAACAGTTTTAAAAATTGAAGTATAGTTGATTTACAGTGTTGTGCTAGTTTCTGGTATACAGCAGAGTGATTCAGCTATACATATACATACATTTTCTTTTCCATTATGATTTATTATAGAATATTGAATATAGTTTCCTGTTACTATACTATAGGACCTGTTGTTTCTTTTGTATATCGTAGTGTGTATCTGCTAATCCCAAACTGCTGTTTATCCCTCCCCGGCCCTTTTTTCTCTTTGGTAACCATAGGTCTGTTTTCTATATCTGTTTCTGTTTTGTAAATAAGTTCATTTGTATCATATTTTACTTTTTTAGTTTCCAACCAAAAACAATTCCTTTTAATTATTTTTAAAAATTGAAGTATAGTTGGTTTACAGTGTCTTATTTTCAGGGCTTCAATAAAGTGGTTTAGTGCCTATTGGCCATCTGTATGTCTTTGGAGAAATGTCTGTTTAGGTCTTCTGCCCATTTTTTGATTGGATTTTTCGTTGTTGTTGTTACGGGTAGTATGAGTTGTTTGTGTATTTTGTAAGTTAGGCCCTTGTTGGTTGCATCATTTGCAATTATTTTCTCCCATTCGTTGTCTTTTCATTTTGTTTATGGTTTCCTTTGTTGTGCAATAGCTTTTAAGTTTGATTAGGTCCCATTTGTTTACTTTTTCTTTTATTTCTATTGCCTTGGGAGAGAGACCTAAGAAAACATTGGTACAGTTTATGTCAGAGAATGTTTTGCCTATGTTCTCTTCTAGGAGTTTTATGGTGTCATGTCTTGTATTTAAATCTTTAAGCCATTTGAAGCTTATTTTTGTGTATAATGTGAGGGTGTGTTCAAACTTTATTGATTTATATGTGCCTCTTTAGTTTTCCCAGCACCACTTGCTTAAGAGACTGCTTTTTCTTCATTGTATATTCTTGCTTCCTTTGTCAAAGATTGTGACCATAGATGTGTGGGTTTATTTCTGGGTTCTCTATTCTGTTCCATTGACCCATGTATCTATTTTTGTGCCAATACCACACTTTATAGTATTGCCTAAAGTCTGAAGGATTATGTCTCCAGCTTTACTCTGGCAATTCTAGGTCTTTTATGGTTCCATGTAAATTTTAGGATTATTTGTCCTAATTCTGTGAAAAATATCGTGCGTGTGTGCTGCGTTACTTCAGCCATGTTGGGACCCTGTGGTCCAACCTTTGTGACCCTGTGGACTGTAGCCCGTGAGGTTCCTCAGTCCATGGGATTCTCCAAGCAACAATACTGGTGTGGGTTGACATGCCCGCTTCCAGGGGATCTTCCTGACCCAGGGATTGAACCCACGCCTCTTAGGTCTCCTGCATTGGCAGGCAGGTTCTTTACCACTGGCACCACCTTGATAGGGACTGCATTAAATCTTTAGATTGCTTTGGATAGTATGGCCATTTTAACAATATGAATTCTTCCAATCCAAGAGTATGGGATATCTTTCCCTGTCTTTGAATCATCTCAGTTTTCTTTATCAGTGTTTTATAGTTCTCATCATATGTCTTTCACATCTTTGTGGACCATTTACTTTAAACCTTGCAAGATGACAGAAACATTCAAAATAACTTTTAACTATCTGCAATTAATTTGATAAAGATAAAATGTTAAATAGTACAAACTTAGGAAGACATCAGTTCCCCAGTTCCCCCTACTCTCCAATATGCTTCATTTCTACCTTTATTTTTTCTTAGGGCTGACTCCTTCTCTCTCAATAATGAGATGAGATTCTCCATATCCTTGCCAAAATGTTGTTATTTATCTTTTTGATTTCAGCAACTGCAGTGGGTGTATTGGAGAAGGCAATGGCTCCCCATTCCAGCACTCTTGCCTGGAAAATCCCATGGACGGACGAGCCTGGTGGGCTGCAGTCCATGGGGTCGCTAAGAGTCAGACACGACTGAGCAACTTCACTTTCACTTTTCACTTTCATGCATTGGAGAAGGAAATGGCAGCCCACTCCAGTGTTCTTGCCTGGAGAACCCCAGGGACGGGGGAGCCTGGTGGGCTGCCGTCTATGGGGTCGCACACAGTCGGACACGACTGAAGTGACTTAGCAGCAGCAGCAGCAGCAGTGGGTGTATGGTAGTGTCTCATTTTGGTTTTGATCTGCATTTTTCTGATGGCTCGTGATTTTGAATATCTTTTGATGTGCTTGTTGGCTACTCATGTATATTGAACAGTCAAGCAATAAAGACTGACTGCAGACTGTGTGTCCTAGGGGTCAGGAGGCAGGGCTTGTCAGCTGTGGGCTTTATCTTAGGACAGTTAGGGACTACTTCACTGTTTCACTGGGGAGTCAGTTATCTGTAGATGTACATCTTTTTTTCTGAGGTGGTTTTCTTTCTTTAAAGGTTTCTTTAACCTCTGTATGAGAGAGAATGAGCTAGTCCCTTGTATTCTGGACCTCAGTGGGGAGGCGATTTAGAGGGTTGATTATCCAGGCTGTAGACATTTTTTTTTTCCATCTACATATTTTTCCAATGCTTGCCTGTTCCCATGCTATCACTATTTTATACCTGATGTGCCTGCCTGTTCCCATGCTATCACTATTTCATACCTGATGTGCCTCTCATCTGGAGTCACTTGTTTAGTTCAACTTCTCCAGAGATTATACTTTCTGTATCCTGTGGGGTTCTGGGTACCTAATTATTGCTTACACACACTTTAAAATATTACTCTTATCTTTAGATCCCACCTCACCCCACTTTCTGTGGTAGCTGGTGCTTTTCAGAATTTTAGAGGATGAGTAAATGTATTCTCCAGGAATTTAGATTTGACCTTCCTCTTCTCTTCAGTATTGTTTACCTTTTCTTTGTTCACTTTGTCTCTTCACAGACTATGGTTAGGCTTACTGTTCTGATTTCTTTGAAGGAGTTGATGTCTGTTTATTTTAAAAGCCTATGATTGTTGTTTGGTGTGGTTTGTTGTTCTTGTTTTAGAGAAGGAGTCGTAAGAGTCTTTAGCTGACTGTCTTGAAATGGGAATCATACTTGCTGTCATAATGCTTCTATAAAATATTGGGGAGAAACTTGTCTTTAGAGTCACTAGTCAGTTAAAAGAAAATCTGAGTACTTGTCTCCACAGGCTTTTCATTTCTTCCTTGAGTGAAATAATAATAAAGAGGGTGAGAATGGTTGCCAGGTCATGATTGTAGAATCTTGGCTGTAAGTCATGGGCAAAAAGCTTTATTGTCTACCCCCATGGTTGAGTGAGTTATTTCACCTCTGGGACCCTGTGAATGTTCAGACAGTTGAGTAATCCTACCTTCACACACATGGTTGGCAGAAGGGCAGGTAATATCTGAGTACTTGACATAATAATGAATGGGGAATATAGAGGGAGTGTAAACGGTTGACAGGTCTGTCTCTTAGTTTCCTACAATTTCATTGTCATGCCTACTGATAGGGTTGGTTTTGCTCAGAGGTTAAGGGCATTCTTAATTTTGGTAGTTGTTTGGGATTATTCTAATACAGTTTCTGGACTGGGGATGAGATGAACACTGTGTTAATCCACAATCTACTATAAGTACATTTTAACCCAGTGTTTTTTAGAGATGTTAACAATCCCGGGTTCCAATTTCCTATTTCAAGACTTCATATATAACTGGAATTCTATAAGCCCCATTTTGACTAGTGGATAATGTGGTATTTGGCGTTCTGGGGGATTAATGAACCCTGGAAGGGAACCCTGGAAAAGGAATCCTTTTCCTTTGTGCAGTGTCAGTCCTGTTACATGCTCATCATAGAAGCTTTTGGGTTTTCCACTTGTACCTTGATTTGAGGGCTTAATATCCCAAGCTTTTATATTTTGTAAGTGCTTATGTAGAGCAGAGCAGGTAGCTCACTCAGCGGCCTTTGTGATTACTACAGTCATTGAACAGTCCAGTACGATAGCCATTTATTTCTCAAAGCCTTTTCTTCTACTGGCACTCTGTCACACACTGCACCAATGTTAATTTGAATAATTGTGATTCCACTGCATGCCATATATTTCTGTTTTCTTTTTTTCCACGAAGGGAAGTCATCTGTGCGTTCATCAGGTATGTGAACAAGCTAGTCCCCATGTCTCTTGAATACTGTATTAGTTAAGGTCCCAGTAGGAGACAGTTTGTGGCAGATGGCTGTAATGAATTAGAATGAAAAAGAGGGATTACTGATAGAGGTGTAGAAAGGGTTAAGAGAAGAGATTGTCCCTATACTTAGCAAAATAAACTATCTAATTTAAGTCATTATATTTTGGGGTATCTTTGTTGTTGTAGCTTGACCTTTTCCCTAATTAATACAAGAATTTACTTTATTATGCTTATGTAGACACTATGGACAACTGAGATTTGATAACATTTCTTTTTGTTGTTGTTGTTGTTTTTTTTTTTTTGAAGTTAAAAATAATACAAGAAATAACCTTTGTACCCTTTACCCATGTTTTCCTATTATGAATATTTTATCCTATTTGCTTTACCATTTTTTTCTTTTACACTCTCTCTCATGTATGCACAGTCATTTTTTCTGAGCCATTTGAGAGTACATTATATGCATCATGGCCCTTTATTCCTAAGCACTTTAGTGTATATTTCCTAAGAATAGAAATGTTATTACATAGTACAGTTGTTAATTTCATAAAATTACTTTGATATAATACTTTTATCTATTCTAATATCCAAATTCTAATTTTTTTCAGCTGATCTAATACTATAACAAAGTGCTTTATAAGATTCCTGCCTCCCCACCCACATCCCATTGTTACAGGATCTAGTCTATAGGTAGGCAGTGCATTCAGTTGCATGTATTTTTAGCCTCTTTTAAGCTGGGAAATTTTCACCCCCTTTCTTTATCTTTTATGACATTGACAGTTCTGAAGAATATAGTCTCCCCTACCATTTAAAGGAAGAAAATATTACTCATTTCCTCATTTTGTCTGTCAGCCACTTTCCTCTGATTATATTGACAATATACATTCTTGGTCAGAATACTGCCAGAATTAAAGTAGTTTCCTTATTGCTTCTGACCATATCACTTATCACATAAACAAACCTCTGTTTCTATCTTCTTTGTAGCTCACTCACTCCCAAAATCAAGTGCTTCTCTAAGGCTGCCACTTCCAGTCCTGCACACTTTGAAGTTTCTTTCCTGTGGCCTTATATGATGATGAATTCCTTGGTCTCATCCCATGTTAAGTATTTTTGCATTGATTGTTTCACATATTCCTCTGGTTTTGTCTGTACTTTTTCTAAAATCTGTGCTTTCCTCTGTCCTCTTTCATAGGCTCTTAAGGAAAGCCTTCCCTTCCCCATCCTCTATGCCCTCGGTTTTTAGTAGTAGCAGTGGGCTGATGCTGGAAGTACTATTGGAATTTTCTCCCCATCCCCTTATATATGGTGGAGGTTGCCAATGTTCTCCATTGCATAGTAATGCAGAAGGTATGGGTGCAGTGTGGTTTTATGTTTTTTTATTTTTTAGGACAGTGAAAGAGGGAGGGTTTTGGAATGAGGTGACTGTCATTATTCCCTCAATCCAGAAATTTTTTTAAAAGACACTTTCAGATCCCAGCGATTTTAAAAAGAATATAAAGGAATATTATGGACAACTTTTTACTAATAATATAATGACTTAGATGAAATAAATAAATGACTTGAAGACCACAACTTACCAAAAACTGCCACAAGAAGAAATAGGAAGTCTTAATAGCCTGTATCTACTAAAATTTTTGAATTAATAATAAAAACCTTTCCATGAAACATCCACGTATAGTTTCACAGGTGAAATATATTAAATATTAAAAGAAGAAATAATACCAGTATTATACAAACTTTTTCCAAAAGTAGATGAGGAGAGAATGCTTTCCAACTCATTTTTGATAGCTTTGATACTAAAACTGATAAAGATATTATAAAAAGGGAGAATTACAGTCAGTATCCCTTATTAACATGGATGCAGTAATACTAAAATGATTAGCAAATAGAATCTTGTTGTTGTTGTCCAGTCACCAAGCTGTGTCTGACTCCCTGTCATGACTTCAGCATGCCAGGCCTCCCTGTGCTGTCCTCAAAAGGCAAATGAAATCTAGCAATATACAAAATAGATAATCTCTCATGACCAATTGGAATTTATTCCAGAAAAATTAAGATTGGTTCAACAATTTAAAATAAGTCAATATAAAAACAGGAGAAAAACCATAACATTTAACATGAAATGGATCATAGACTGAAATTTAAAACCTAAAACTAGAAAACTAGTACGAGAAAAAATTAAGAGAAAATCTTTATGACATTGGAGTAAGCGAAGATTTCTTAGAGCATGTAAAGCACTAATTATAAAAGAAAGAAAATGATAAATTACAGTGCACCCAAATTAAAATCTCCTGATCTTCAAAAGACAACTGTCATGTATGGATATGAGAGTTGGATTATAAAAAAAGCTGAGCACTGAAGAATTGATACTTTTGAACTGTGGTGTTGGAAAAGACTCTTGAGAGTCCCTTGGACTGCAAGGAGATCCAACCAGTCCATCCTAAAGGAGATCAGTCCTGGGTGTTCATTGGAAGGACTGATGCTGAAGCTGAAACTCCAGTACTTTGGCCACCTGATGCGAAGAGCTGACTCAATGGAAAAGACTTTGATGCTGGGAAAGATTGAGGGCAGGAGGAGAAGGGGATGAGAGAGGATGAGATGGCTGGATGGCATCACCGACTTGATGGACATGGATTTGGGTAAACTGCGGGGAGTTGGTGATGGACAGGGAGGCCTGGCGTGCTGCGGTTCATGGGGTCACAAAGAGTCGGACATGACTGAGCGACTGAACTGAAGCAAATGAAAAGACAATACTTGGACTGAGAGAAAATATTCACAATGTATGTATCTGACAAATTAGTTGTATCAAGAATATATAATGAAATCTTCTAAATCAATAAGAAGATAAACAGCCCAATTAAAAAAAAAGGACAAATATTTGAAGAGACATGTCACAAAGATTTGCAGCTGGCCCAAAAAGGGTGTGAAAATTTGCTCAGCATCATTAGGCTTCAGAGAAATTCAAATTAAAATCACAATGAGATGCTTCTACATATCCAGCAGAAAAGTTGAAGTAAAAATAACTGAAGATATCAAGTTTAATTGAGACTTCCCCGGTGGCTGAGCGATCAAGAATCTCCCTGCCTGCATGCAGGAGCCTTGGGTTCTATCCCTAGGTGGGCAAGATCCCCTGGAGAAGGAAATGGCAACCCACTCCAGTATTCTTGCCTGGAAAATTCTATGGACGGAGGAGCCTGTGGCCTGCAAAAGAGCCAGACATGACTTACCTAAACAACAGCAACACCACCTCGAACTTGAGACAGCTTGATTTTATGTTCTCATAGGCCAGATCTGTGGAAAGTCTTAAGGTATTTTCTAAACTCTTTTGACTTGGAATATCTCAACTCCGAAACTCTATCTTCCCTGTGAAGCTTGTAATGGCTCGGTTTAGACTTTGTTAGGTGGGTATGTGTGCGTGTGTGCTCAGTTGCTTCAGCCGTGGCCAGTTCTTTGTGACCCCATGGATTGTAGTCTGTCAGCCTCCTCTGTCCATGGGATTTTCTAGGCAAGAATACTGGAGTGAGTTGCCATGCCCTCCTCCAGGGGTCTTCCCAACCCAAGGTTCAAACCCATATCTTCTACATCTCCTGCATTGCAGGCAGATTCTCTACCACTGAGCCCCTGGGGAAGGTCGTTAGTTGGGTATAGAGCAGGCCTTACTGTGGGGCCTGGTCCTTACTCTTAACAGCAGCCTTTCTCAGTATTTATAAGGTATTAATGAGGTCTCTCCATGTCAGCTGCCCCAGATCTTTAACATCCTTCAGCACTGCTTGACCTCTGGTATCTGTTCCATTCTTACCACTGTAGCAGTCATCCTCTGATAAATTCTGCATAGTCTCTCCATGTGCATGCTTAGCTCAGTGCTCATTTAGGAACTCTCAGGGAACTGTCTCACAACTTCTGTTTCTGCAAGACTCCTTCTCCCTGTTTCTGCAAGACTCCCTTCTCCCTGGTGCCTTGATGCAGATTTCAGGTTTCACAGCTACCCCCAACTCTGATATCTGCCTTAACTCAGCGGGGCTTCTGTGCTCTGCTTGAGTTCCAGCTTGCTGTGTTGCAGTTGGAAATTGTCTTCTGACACAGCTTGGGCGGATGGGGGAACTCACCTCATGAGTTTTGCTTGTCTTGGTGCCATAGGCTGTGATGTCTGTTGTTAAATGCCCTCAGCCAGAAACCTGATATGCTTTGTCCAGTTTATGGTAGCTTACAGCAGGAGGGCTAGTTACTCCGTCTTAGTTGAAAGTTGAAATCCTCCAAGAGAGTCTAGACTTCTTAATACTTGGAAAATGAGATTATTCATGATTTCCTAAAGAGAGAATAGAAAAACTGTGAGATTTACCTTAAACTTCATCCAGGAGCAGTGAAGACTGATTCCGCAGAACAGCTTTCCAGCAACAATGATGGGAAAAAAATTGTTTCCTGGTTGTAGTCTGCTGAGTTCAGGAAGGAAGGAGACTTTAACCACCCCCCCCCCCCCCGCCCCCCGCCTTTTTTTTGGCCTCAGCTTGAGGCATGTGGAACTTCTCCCACTATAAGAGGTCAAACCCATGCCCCCTGCAGTGGAAGTGCAGAGTCTTAACCAGTGAACCACCAGGGAAGTTCTGACTTTCCTTTTCTGTTTGCTACTCTTCAATTCTATTCATTTCTTAAAAATTGAATTTATTTTTAAATGAAACAAAGGTAAGTATTTTTAATGATAAAAGGTACAGTTCACAAAGGAGATAGACATCATAAACCATTAGACATGTAACAACAAAGAAAGGTACATAAAGCAAAAATCAGCAGTTCTATTCATTTTATAATTTTGAATGGGTAAGTTTAAGAAGACGAGTAAATGCCTTTTTCAGTATAGCTCCCTGTACCTTCAAATGTCATATGTTAAGCTTCTGTGACTTCAAAGGTGGTTTTTAGCCAGCCCTTTGATAAGCACAGATATCATGTTTAGAAGTTTTACTTAGCTTTGGCAATGACAAGAGATAGTAATTTGAAATCTTTTGTTATTCTGAGTCTTGGATTGTCTTCCTCAGATAATTTCTTTTTAAGAAGTAACATACTAAAAAAAAAAAGAAGTAACATACTTATTTAATAAAATGGAAATTATGATGTACTAAGAAGATACAATAAGAATTTAAACTTTATAGGCTTCATAAACATCTTTCATCATTTAACTTCAATATGATTAAAACTAGCTACCATTTATTGAATACTGTTTCAGATACTGTGCTAGGTGCTTTACAATACTGCATATATGTGTGTGTGTATATATATATATATATATACATATATATATATATATACATATATATATATTTTGGTTTCATCACATGGCTTGAGGGATCTTAGTTCCCTGACCAGGAATAGAACCTAGGGCCCCTGCAGTAGATGTGCAGAGTCCTAACCACTGGACTGCCAAGCAGTTCCACTAAGAAATAAGTACCTATACGAAATGGGTGATACTTTACCTCAATTTTTCATCTGAGAATATTCAGAATTACAAAATAAAATTTCTGTTCTTTGATCAATTTGATGAATCACATTCCTTTCCAAGTAATTGTGTATACATTTAGAAAGATAGCTTTTTTTGGAAGTTGAGTTAATGATAGACAATTTAACACACAGATCTTAAAATTATGTATTTGCTGATTCATTTTTTTGCCTTATTTTCTTATTCTTTGACTTCCCTTAGCCTTTTCGTTTCTCTTAGATGTATTGTTTTCCTCTAACATTTCATTTGTTTATGTGTGTGCAAATTCTCAGGGATGACAGAATGGTAGGGGTGCTTTGTGCACGCATGTGTGTTAAATTGCCACAATCGTGTCCGAGTCTTTGTGACCCCATGGACTATAGCCCACCAGGCTCCTTTGTCCGTGGGATTCTCCAGGCAAGAATACTGGAGTGAATTGCCGTGCTCTTCTCCACCAGGGATGCTTTGTAGGGGTCAGTAAAATTACTTTAAGAGTTTGCTGTACCCAATTCAGGTAGTACTAACAAAACTACACCTGTAGGTTTGAGCCCATCACTGACTGAAATTAATCACACCTGTTCAACTTCTGCATCCATTTTAGCCTTTTGGGGATTAAAATGTATGGTTGGTTCCTAGAAACTTGTTCTTATGATTAGGAAACAGTTTAGAATGCATTTATTACTGACTGAATCCATAGCCTTATATTCATATATTAATGGAGGTACCTCTTCTCAAACAAGTGGCCCAAAGTACTCCTATTTGCTTCACCTTCCCAGTCCTCTATTTGGTAAGAGGGATTAGCTTTACATGTTTTTGTTATATTTGTTGGGCCAGCATGATGCACCAATAGTTCCAATAGAGGCTGGATGAGAAGAGAAACTCTAGGATTATTTTTATCATTAGAATATATATATAATATATACACACACACATAAGTTTCAGTTTCAGTTCAGTCTCTCAGTCATGTCCGACTCTTTGTGATCCCGTGGACTGCAGCACGCCAGACCTCCCTGTACATCACCAACTCCCGGAGTTTATTCAAACTCATGTCCATAGAGTTGGTGATGCCATCCAACCATCTCATCCTCTGTTGTCCCCTTCTCCTCCTGCCCTCAATCTTTCCCAGCATCAGAGTCTTTTCCATTGAGTCAGCTCTTCGCATCAGGTGGCCGAAGTACTGGAGTTTCAGCTTCAGCATCAGTCCTTCCAATGAATATTCAGGACTGGTTTCCTTTACGATGGACTGGTTGGATCTCCTTGCAGTCCAAGGGACTCTCAGGAGTCTTCTCCAACACCTTGGTTTGAAAGCATCAATTCTTTGCACTCAGCTTTCTTTGTAGTCCAACTCTCAAATCCATACATGACTACTGGAAAAACTATACCCTTGACCAGATGGACCTTTGTTGGCAAAGTAATATCTCTGCTTTTTAATATGTTGTCGAGGTTGGTCATGACTTTTCTTCCAAGGAGTAAGCGTCTTTTAATTTCATGGCTGCAGTCAACCACCTGCAGTGATTTTGGAGCCCCCAAAATAAAGTCTCTCACTATTTCCACTGTTTCCCCATCTATTTGCCATGAAGTGATGGGACCAGATGCCATAATCTTAGTTTTCTGAATGTTGAGTTTTAAGCCAACTTTTTCACTCTCTTTCACTTTCATCAAGAGGCTCTTTAGTTCTTCTTCTCTCTCTGCCATAAAGTTGGTGTCATCTGCATATCTGAGGTTATTTATATTTCTCCTAGCAGTCTTTTTTTTTTCTCCTAGCAGTCTTGATTCCAGCTTGTGCTTCATGCAGCATAGCATTTCTCATGATGTACTCTGCATATAAGTTAAATAAGCAGGGTAACAATATACAGCCTTGACATACTCCTTTCCCTATTTGGAACCAGTTTGTTGTTCCATGTCCAGTTCTAACTGTTGCTTCCTGACCTGAATACAGATTTCTCAGGAGGCAGGTCACGTGGTCTGTTATTCCCATCTCTTTTAGAATTTTCCACAGTTTGTGGTGAGCCATACAGTCAAAGGCTTTGGCATAGCAATAAAGCAGAAATAGATGTTTTTCTGGAACTTTTTTGCTTTTTTGATAATCCAACAGATGTTGGCAAATTGATCCCTGGTTCCTCTGCCTTTTCTAAATCGAGCTTGAACATCTGGAATTTTGTGAATTAGGTACTGTTGAAGCCTAGCTTGGAGAATTTTGAGCATTACTTTGCTAGCGTGTGAGATGAGTACAATTGTGCAGTAGTTTGAGCATTCTTTGGCACTGCCTTTCTTTGGAATTAGAATGAAAACTGATTTTTTCCAGTCCTGTGGCCACTGCTGCGTTTTCCAAAATGCTGGCATATTGAGTGCAACACTTTCACAGCATCATCTTTTAGGATTTGAAATAGCTTAACTGGAATTCCATCACCTCCACTAGCTTTGTTCATAGTGATGCTTCCTATGATGCTTCCTTGACTTTGCATTCCAGGATGTCTGGCTCTAGGTGAGTGAATGCACCATTGTGATTGTCTGGGTCGTGAAAATCTTTTTTGTATAGTTCTTTTGTGTATTCCTTCCACCTCTTCTTAATATCTTCTGCTTCTGTTAGGTCCAAAGCTTTTCTGTCCTTTATTGTGCCCATCTTTGTGAAATGTTCCCTTGGTATCTCTAATTTTCTTGAAGAGGTCTCTAGTCATTCCCAAATCATTGTTTTCCTCTATTTCTTTGCATTGATCATGGAAGAAGGCTTTCTTATCTCTCCTTGCTATTCTTTGGAACTCTGCATTCAAATGGGTATATCTTTCCAATTCTCCTTTGCCTTTTGCTTCTCTTCTTTTCACAGCTATTTGTAAGGCCTCCTCAGACAACCATTTTGCCTTTTTGCTTCATACATAAACACACATATAAATATGTAGTATATCCCTTTCTTCTTGAATTTTCTTCTTGGAAAAAGTTCATATTTTAGGAAACTAACATTAAGGAGAAAAATCTGAATGTTGATCCTACATTAGACAAGGAAAGGGTTGTTATTACCATCTGTAATTCATTTTTATTAGTTTCTTCATTCTTGCCTATTTGAGTATCAAAGGCTTTGTTTAATGTCATTGAACTCTGATCCCTTACAAGGCAGCACATACTTCTGACACTTAGCATCCAGGCTTTCTATGTTCTTATTACATATATAATGTCATAATGTACACACTGTTCTTTTGACTAGTAAATGACATCCACACTTCTGCTTTTAATAAGAATAAGATCCCTGTCTAAATACTGCCATTAAAAATAGAATAGTTCTTTTTACTCTTTTTATTGCTCCTGCTTGAACTGAGTCTTTTGTCTTGCACTGAAGATTTGGTTAGGTAGGCCCAAGGGGGAAAAAAGGCACAATCCCTAAAAATAGTATCAAAAAATTAACAGAGCTAATCAGTGAATTTAGAAAGAAATCAAAGATGACATAAATTGATGGAGAGATATTCCATGTTCCTGGGTAGGAAAAATCAATATTGTGAAAATGACTATACTACCAAACACAATCTACAGATTCAATGCAATCCCTATCAAATTCCAGTGGCATTTTTCACAGAACTGGAACAAAAATATCTCACAGTTCATATGGAAACACAAAAGACCCCAAGTAGCCAAAGCAGTCTTGAGAAAGAAGAATGGAATTGGAGGAATCAACCTTCCTGACTTCAGATTGTACTACAAAGCTACAGTCATCAAGACAGTATGGTACTGACACAAAAACAGAAATATAGACCAATGGAAAAAGATAGAAAGCCCAGAAATAAACCCATGCACCTGTGGGTACCTTGTTTTTGACAAAGGAGGCAAGAATATACAACGGGGCAAAGACAGCCTCTTTAATAAATGGGGCTGGGAAAACTGGAGAGCTACATGTAAAAGAATGAAATTAGAACACTTCCTAACACCATACACAAAGATAAACTCAAAATGGAGTACAGACCTAAATGTAAGCCCAGAAGCTATAAAACTCTTAGAGAAAAGCATAGGTAGAACACTCAATGACATAAATCAAAGCAAGATCTTCTATGACCCACCTCCTAGAGTAACAGAGATAAAAACAAAAGTAAACAAGTGGTACCTGATCAAACTTAAAAACTTTTGCACAACAAAGGAAACTATAAGCAAGATGAAAAGACAACCCTCCAAATGGGAGAAAATAATAGCAAATAAACAACTGACAAAGGATTAATTTTCAAAATATACAAGCAGCTCATACAACTCAATGCCAGAAAAACAAACAACCCAATCAAAAAGTGGGAAAAAGACCAAAACAGATATATTTCCAAAGAAGACCTACAGATGGCTAACAAACAGATGAAAAGATGCTCAACATCGCTTGTTATTAGAGAAATGCAAATCAAAACTACAATGAGATATCACCTCACACCAGTCAGAATGGCCATCATCAAAAAGTCTACAACAATAATTGCTGGAGAAGGTGTGGAGAAAAGGGAATGCTCTTGCACTGTTGGTGAGAATATAAATTGTTACAACTACTATGGAAGACAGTATGGAGATTCCTTAAAAAACTAAGGATAAAACTACCATATGACCCAGCAATCCCACTCCTAGGCATATACCCTGAGGAGATCAAAATTGAAAAAGACACATGTATCCCTTTGTTCATTGTAGCACTATTTACAATAGCTAGAACATGGAAGCAACCTGGATGTCTGTCGGCAGATGAGTAGATGAAGTCGTGGTATATATACACAATGGAATATTACTCAGCCATGAAAAGGAACACATTTGAGTCAGTTCTGATGAGTTGGATGAACCCTGAACCTATTATACAGAGTGAAGTGAGTCAGAAAGAGAAAGATAAAAATCATATTCTAACACAAATATACAGAATCTATAAGAATGGTAGTGAAGCACTTATTTACAGGGCAGCAGTGGATAAACAGACATGGAGAATAGGCTCATGGACATGGAGAGGGGAGGAGAGAGAGAGATGTATGGAAAGAGTAACACGGAAACCTACATTGCTGCTGCTGCTGCTAAGTCACTTCAGTCGTGTCCGACTCTGTGCGACCCCGTAGACGGCAGCCCACCAGGCTCCCCCGTCCCTGGGATTCTCCAGGCAAGAACCCTGGAGTGGGTTGCCATTTCCTTCTCCAATGCGTGAAAGGAAAAGAGAAAGTGAAGTCGCTCAGTCATGTCCGACTCTTAGCGACCCCAGGGACTGCAGCCCACCAGGCTCCTCTGTCCATGGGATTTTCCAGGTGAGAGTACTGGAGTGGGTTGCCGTTGCCTTCTCCAGAAGCTTACATTACCACATGTAAAAAAGATAGCCAATGGTAATTTGCTGCATGGCTCAGGAAACTCAAACAGGGGTTCTGTATCAACCTAGGGGGGTGGGATGGGGAGGGAGATGGGAGGGAGGTTCAAAATGGAGGGGATATATGTATACCTATGGCTGATTCATGTTGAGGTTTGACAGAAAACAACAAAATTCTGTAAAGCCATTAACCTTCAATAAAAAAATAAATAAAATAGAATAGTTATTTCACTAGTAGTAGAAGCTTTGTACTGATGGTTGACATCCTTTTTTTTTTTTTTTTTTTTTTTTACAAAGCCCAGGTCTTAGTCCTACCCTTGCAAAAAACCAAGTTGAACTTTGTCTTCTGTTTACCAAACAAACAGATTAGTGTCTCCCTTTACTTTCTCTGAAGAAAAGTAATTATTAGCTATAGGAAAAGTATAGGTCCTATTTTGTATTCAAGGTTAATAAGCCATTGGAGTGAAACATAATTGCCTTTTAATAATGAAAACAGTCCATAATCTTTCACAAAAAAGATATCAGTGGAGAATATAAAAGCAACCAGGTAATAAACTATTGAAAATCAGTTTTACTATCAAGAAGAGATTTGCTGTGCTTTGCTTCTTCACATGATCATAGTTTGTGGGAGAATTTTGACCTTATTTGATGCATGTGTTTGTCTAGCTAATTGATATGATATGAAGGAAAGGGTCTCTTGGGTCAACCAAATTGCCTTTTGTTTTATTGATTATTTTGTAAAATTGGGATTGCCTTTATTAAAAGTTAAGACCATGATATATGGCATGTGGGATCCCAGCTCCCCAATCAGGGATTGAAGCCCCTGCATTAGGAGCATAGAGCCCCAACTGCTGGACCACTGGGGAAGTCCTGGGATTGCCTTTCTTTTTAAAATAGACTAAAAAATGCAGCCCATGGAAAAACAGGGATTATGTTTGGTGAAATTTGACCTTTCATTTTTAGTAACTCAAAGTTTTTCATACATTGATATATTTATGTTAGGTTTTGCTAAAAAGGCTCTATGCTAATAGTCATTTGTTATGTGAGAGAAAAGAGCATACTTAGTATTATTTGCGGGAGAAGGAAATAGCAACCCATTCCAGTATTCTTGCCTGGAGAATCCCGTGGACAGAGAAACCTGGTGGGCTGCTGTCCATAGGGTCACACAGAGTTGGACATGACTGAAGCAACTTAGCATGCTTGCATGCATTGGAGAAGGAAATGGCAACCCATTCCAGTATTCTTGCCTGGAGAATCCTCTGGACAGAGGAGCCTGGTGGGCTGCTGTCCATGGGGTTGCACAGAGTCGGACACGACTGAAGCGACTTAAGCAGCAGCAACAGTATTATTTGCAGTTCCTCATTTTTTTTTTTTTTTTAACACTAAAGGCACCTTTTTTTGACATTTAGTGTTTCTGGTTATGTGACCCACTGTATCTGTGAAGTGTTTTGGTCTTAAAGGAACTTTGAAAACAGAGGTAAGGACTAAAAATTTAAAAAATTTAGCTTGTCAAACACCACCCTCTGGTTATTTAAATTTTGTATTGAATCCAAACAATGTTTATAATGCAAATCTATTCCAAATTTTCCTATTTTGATAAGAATAACATTTACAATTCTCAGAATGCACATATGTTCCAACCATGCCAAGATAACACTTATGTTCAAACAACAGTAGCTGGTCTGATGTTTAAAAGAAATACTTGCTAGCTGAAGGACATTCCTCTTGAGGCACTAACTGGAAACCATGTTGAGTACGCTAAGTGATTCCATCTGACCTGCAGAAAATCACTGTGGTTACATTTTCACTTTGCACATATGTCACTGACAAAGCCAACTGGCTGGAGTAAGATTTTTGAAATGGACATTTCTGGCTGAGCTTTTGGAAGACTGCGTTTTTTAATGTGAAACATAAAAAACCCACTATTCACTGGTTGCACATTAAAAGCAAATGGCTGGAGGAAACAAGATGAACTATAAAAAGCTCATAGGATGAAAACATTCAATTTTGTGTACAATTTTAATTTATTCTATTTGTTGTAGGTTTAAAAATAATTACCCTTAATATAATAAGCCTACCTCACTTAAAAAAGTAAAAAGATTTAGAATCAATCTCATCTTAAAGGGAAGAATACACTGAATATCTTAATAAAAGATTTTGGCACGTTTTATAAATGTTTATTTGCAACTGTATATAGATTTCATACTTATTGAGTGAAGATTTGCATAATTGATATGAATCAACGTGCTTTTGTGCTTTGAGGAAATGCAGTCTGGGATGGAAAAAAAAAAACTTCTGAAGCAAAAATTTCTGAATTCAAGTCCTTGTTTTGCCGTTGATTGACTTTGTTGGTATAAAGCATACTCTTTTAGCTTTGGGTTTCCTTCAAAATATGGTTATATGTTTACCTGATCCTGTCATTGTCAGTAATAAACTATTACTTAGAAGTAGCTTAAGCTCCTGGTAAGAAAGCCAGTTTTGTAAATGCAGGGTAATAATTTTTATAGTGTATGGGACCTGAACTGGTGTAGCCAGAGTTTATGAGCCACATGTGGCACTGAGAGATTGATAAGTATTCAGAATAGTTGTTCAGGTTTTTTTATTCACCTGGGATTTACCATAGTCTTCTTTTGTGAAGCTGTGTGCTAGATACTGTAAGTTATAAGATAAATAAATGCTAGTGTCTTAGCTAAGGAAACCAGTGTAAGAAGCCAACATGAATTACATGCTGAATTGTGCCAGGTACTTTGCTGGTTATTGACAGACCTTTTGTAATCTCCTGTATTAGTTGAAGGCCTCACAGCAGCTTTTATTGAGTGCTTGCTATGTGCCAGGCATTTTGCTGGAGTTTCATAACTATGGTATATTTTACAGAGGAGGAAACTCACTTCAATAATTTCCTTAAGAGCCTATTGTGATAAGTGGAAGTGGGCACATCTCACGCCTATATTGCTTCACAGTTGGGGGCAACATATCTTCAAATGAAAAGAACTTGAGAGTTAGTTATCATGACATAGGTGAAAAAAAGGTCATATTTCCATGTTGAGGGATGATCAGAGCGGACACCACTATATACTTTTTGACTGACCTCCTTCTTTTGCCAAGTGTGAGAAGCTCTCTGGTGATGGAATGTTGGGTCTATTCCTTATTTACCTACACCTGGAGTTTTCTTTGCTGTTTGCTCGGGTTCTGTTATTATTAGACTGAGTCTTCACTATCACAGTGATTCCTATTAAATATAAAGCTACTTGGTACATAGTTGTATCCATAAACATAAAGATGAGATTTAAGGAGGTTTGAGCACCATCATGTTTATGAAATGTGAAGATAATTGATTCTCCAACATGCACCCTGTGATTTAATAGTGAAGAGGTGAGTTCTATGTGATGCTTTCTTTTATGTGGTGGTGTAGTTGCTAAGTCATGTCCGACTCTTGTGACCTCATAGACAGTAGCCTGCTAGGCTCCTCTGTCCATGGGATTCTCCAGGCAAGAATACTGTAGTGGGTTGCCATTTCCTTCTCCAACTTTCTTTTATACATATATTATTTGCAGTCCTAAGTTATCCCATTCATGTGTGTACTAATTTACATTTAATCTTACGCTGACTAGTACTAAAAAAAAATGCCAGTGCCCTTCTTCATTCTGAAATTAGCATGGAATAAAAACAATAAAACAAAACACTCTAAGTTCACCTTTAAACTGCAGATTATAAAATTTCACTTGACTAAAGATAAGGGGAGAGAAATCATATTTTATGGTTTTGATTTAGACTAAGAAATTTGTTTTACATTTACAAGATTAAAGCCATGTACATTTTCTAAAATGTAAGAGAAAAATCTAAAGCCTCTTTTATAAGTTTAACAGTGCTTTTTGCACATGCAATACTGAAGCTAGTTAGCACACCTCAGTCGTGTCTGACTCTTTGTAGCCCCATGGATTGTAGCCTGCCAGGCTCCTCTGTCCATGAGATTCTCCAGGTAAGAATATTGGAGTGGGTTGCCATGTCTTCCTTCAGGGGATCTTCCCATCCCAGGGATAGAAGCCGCATCTCTTATGTCTCCTGCATTGTCAGATGAGTTCTTTACCACTAGTGCCACTTGTCCTGATGGCAGTTACCAACTGATGGGTCTTCAGCATCAGCCAGAGTCTTCTAGGATCCCCACCCTTTCCTGTGTCACTTTCTCTGTTAAACCTTCCTGGTTTGGCCTGCTGATTTGATTATTTCTCCTTTTCTATTTCCACAGAATTTGTTTATACCTTGCCTTTCATTATTGCGTGTATTAAGTTATGGTATATTGATTTGCTTTAGTATTTCTTGACTGTAGTATTTGTGCCTTGAGATTAGTACTCTATTTTGTTTATATTTTTAACCTCTAGTACATAGCCCAGTCCTGGCCATACAGCAAGTAATTAATGTCTGGACTGAATGAATATGATAATTCTATTTTGATTTAAAAAATATGTATAAGGTTGAAATCACCAAATACAGTGAACTCTATGCAGAAGTATTTATTTTAAAATAGTTCAGTTTAGAATTAAAATATGTTTCTTGGTTATTTCATTTTAACAAGAAGAAAAAAAATTAGGGGAAACTGTTTTCCACTATGGGATGTTATGTATTTGATTAAATAATTCCCTTACTTTTAAATTACCCACTTTGTTGTTACAGAAAAATTTTAGAGCACTGTAATTTTGGAATAAATCTAGAGTACTTTAGGCAATTCATATAACTGAAGATAAAAGTTTTGTACTGTTCATATACTAAAGTAATTTTTAATTGCTTTTAACCTCTTAACATTTTTAAACAACCTTACAAACCTTGCCAGAGTTGCTATACTACATTGCGGTATGTGGCAAATTTGAATTTGGAAATGCGTTTGTGTTTAAATTTTAAAAAATGAAATTATTTTGAAAAGGGAATTATATTTGCTTTTGAGGAACTTGAGATGAAAATAAAAATAACTATATATCTATATCATCAATGTATTCAAATTTATATATGTGTATTTAAAAGAAGTATTCTTGGTTTAAAGATTAAATATGCTATAGGATGTATGTGAGAGTTGGACTGTGAAGAAAGCTGAGCACCGAATTGAAGCTTTTGAACTGTGGTGTTGGAGAAGACTCTTGAGAGTCCCTTGGACTGCAATGAGATCCAACCAGTCCATCCTAAGGGAGATCAGTCCTGGGTGTTCATTGGAAGGACTGATGCTGAAGCTGAAACTCCAATACTTTGGCCACCTCATGCGAAGAGTTGACTCATTGGAAAAGACCCTGATGCTGGGAGGGATTGGGGGCAGGAGGAGAAGGGGATGAGAGAGGATGAGATGGCTGGATGGCATCAACCGACTCGCTGGACATGAATTTGAGTAAACTGCGGGAGTTGGTGATGGACAGGGAGGCTTGGTGTGCCACAATTCATGGGGTTGCAAAGAGTCGGACACGACTGAGCGACTGAACTGACTGACTGACTGACTGATATTATAGGGATTTTAACCCTAAGAGGAAAATATTGCAATATACGTAGAAGGAAATTGGTCAGTCTTTGGAAATAAAAGGAAACCAGTGTGTAGTTAGTGATAGCAGACACTATGATGCATTTGAATATAATTTTAGCCTCTTAATATGTGTAGCATGAACTTTATTGAAAATTGAAACTTTTTTTTATTTTGTATTGTGTGTGCACATGAGTGTGCATTTCCATGTAAGAAGTCAAAGATTTACTCAAATGACTATTGATAGGAATGATAGAAATTATATGGAGTTCTGCCTTAAAATTTTTTTCTGTTATAACCAAGGCATCAAATTGATTTGTGGTTGAGTTTAAGAAAAAGTTTGGGGGATAACTTCTAGGCTACCATAATAGTAGAATTGGGTGACATCTTTATTATCCCATGAACTGGAGGATCAAGGTCATTGGCCTTGATTTCTATGTTGTTTTGTAGGTCCCCTAACAGGGTATTCTAATGACACTGAAAATGGAGGAATAAGATGCTTCGTTATCATCTCTACCATCATTGCCTTAATTGGGCTTTCTCTGTTTCTCCTACTTTGCTGAAAGAGCCTCTATACTACTGGTCTGTATGCCTCTTACTCCCTAGGCTCCCTGTTTCCTTCTTCCTTCCGTTCTTCATTTTGCTGCTTTAGAGTATTCTTTCAAAGCACCAATCTAATCATGTCTTTAACCTGCTTAAAATTTCTCATGGCTCCCATCGCTTACAAGAAGAATAACAAGGCTTATAAAGTCTTGAACTGCTAACTGTGAGCTGATCTTATTTCAGACTCCAACTTGAAATGATACTTTCTCATGCTTCTGTGCATACAATAAAATACACTTTCCCTCAGTTTTTCATTTAGCCAACTCCTACTCTTTCAAAATTTATTTCAGGCTCATGTTTTTGGTGGGAGGACTTTGAAACCAATTACACTTACCTCCCATCTCATTCCCCAATCCTTGATATGCTTTTCATGTGAAATGATAAGAACGTTTGTGTTCTTCTGTCATGACAGAAGAACTGTCACTGTCTTAACTGTCAGTGTCTTATTACACTGTCTTAAAAAATTTCATTTGTCTATTTCTTTCACTAGACTATGAACTCCTTGAGATAAGAACTTCTCTTTTCATCTGTGATGCCTGATGTAACTTCTGTTTATTTAGAATCCTAAAAAGGATGTTTAGTATTTACTTATTTCAGCCCATTTTGCAGATAGCTACTGGTCTAAAGGCTAGTGCCACACTTTAGTAAAACAAATAATAACAGTTGTCAGTTTGATTTTCTAACCAGTTTTTGTTGGTAAATGTTTGCCTTTATCTGTTAACATAGATTTAAGGTAGACTGAAGCATATTTAAAATTAATTTTTTCCTCCTTTCTTGATGTTTCCTTAAATGGGTCTTCATGTGTATAAATGTGATGAGTGTGGTATTTACTTTTTAATAGGAGTTTTGTGATCATTGAGATTTGTGATTAAAAAATTCTAATATGATACACTTATTATTTGCCATCTGAGCTACCACAGAAGTGGGAATTATTTATGATAATGACTGTATTTATTGGGCATATTTTTATGAGTGATTGTGCTAAATTCTTTGTATACAGTATCTCATTTAATTGTCAAAACAATCTTGTCAAGTCAGTGTGATTAAACTTCATCATACAGATGAGAAAACTAATGCTTATAAAATAAAATTCCTTGCCTTAGTTTACACAGCTATTAAGTGCTAAGCTATTAAGAGCTGAGGTTTGGATCTGGGTGGATCTGACTTGTAGACCAAGTTCTTAACTATTCTGTCTCTCTGTTGCATTTATGACTGTGATTGAAATAATTTGAAAGCCATAAGCTCATTTCAAGTTTTTAAAATCTTACAGTGCACATTTTAGTTAGGCTTAACTTGAGTGTACAGTGGCAAAACAATGTTATAGTGCCAAGTTTAACTGGCTTTTTATTCTATTAAAATATATTAGCAGGTTAGAATTAGATTCTCCTCTTCTGCTCCTCTTTCCTCTGGTCACCCCCTCTCCTCTGTAGCTTATTTATTGAATAAATTGAATTGTTTGTCCTATTAGTTCCCATAGTCTAGATTTTGCTCCATTCCCATGGTATTTTACTGATGTGTTCCTCTGCCCTTCAAATTTGTAAATTTATACTTAGATCTAGAAACTTGATTAAATTCAGGTTTGATTTTTTGGCAGGACAGCCTCACAGCTGATGTTGTGTACTTCTTCTGTAAGGAGGTACATGATGCCAGATTGTTGTTCTTCGTGTTATCATTGATGATCATTGTGTAGATCATTTAATTAAAGTTTCAAAATGATTATATTCTGATTCTGTCATTTCTTTATTATGTATTAATTGAAATACATCCAAAAGAATAGATCTTTAGTAAGTTATAAACTATTTGGTTACCCAGAGATACATTTCATATAGGAAAGGCAGGATGAATGCTTGGTTCTCTCTTTGTTTTCTAAATATGGAGCTGTTTCCCTAGAATCCTCCGAAGATGACAAATTAATTGTTGTTTTTGGTATTTGCATATTATTGTGAACTCATGGATTTATATGTTTGATGTATTTTAATTTATTGAAGTTATTTTTAATTAATTCTAAAAATCATACCATACCATTTTTGGTCAAGGGAACGTTTTCAAGTTGGTGCCCCTGAGCCCTTTTAACAGAGCTTCAGTAGTGCCTGTTAGCTTTCTTGCTTTGTGTTATCAGATATTTCAGCCACATCTTGTATATTTCCCCTTCCAGAACTTGAATAAGTCATCTTTTTAGAAGGAGCACATTTCTTTTTATTTTTTATTTTTTTTGGTGGGAAATGGCGTTTAAAGATCATAATCTGGGTAGAGTGTGCTCATTGCTCCTGGTTGATTATTGCTTCTGGTTTGTTTTGCTGGTTAGAGCTGAACTGAGAATTTCAAAATGAACCTATAATATTCTTTAAAAATTATTTATATACTTATTTATATTTATATAGAAAAAATTTATATTTACATAGGAAATATATAAAAATGTATATATATATTTAAAAGTATATTGTAGATTCGTACTGAAATTTTCCGTTCATATTCAGAATTACAGGGCTTACTTATCCTCGTTCATCTTGTGTGTGTGTTCTGGAACACTTGTGGGAACACTGCTGTAGTCACTGCTTCTCAGACTTTTCTTCTTTCTCAAGATAACCAAAGCTACCACACACTCCTCTTTGGCTTTGTGGCAGTGATTTTCATTCTCAAGGGAAAAAAAGAGATAGAGAACGTATAAGTTCTCATTGGTGAGTGAGTGTCAGTGCAGTTTGAAAAACCATCCTTACCTTCATTCCTTTGAGGATTGATACCCCAGAAGAGGATAGTTTGTCCTGGTAACTCTTCTCAATATTTTGTAATAACCTAAATGGAAAAAGAACTTAAAAAAGAATCGATAAATATATATGTATAACTGAATCACTTTACAGTATACCTGAAACTAAAACAGCATTGTTCATCAATTATACTCCAATATAAAATAAAAATTTAAAGAATTTAACCAATAGTCAATAGTCCTACAAGCAGAAAGCAGAAAAAGGAAACTTCTTCCCCAGGAGGATTCTGGATATTAGCATGGGAGAGCATTGTTGTCTTGTTTTAAATTTTTAAAAATTGAAATGTAGTTTATTTACAATGTTGTTTTAGTTTCAGGTGTACAGCAAAGTGAATCTCTTCTGCACATACTTACATTCACTCTTTTAAGATTCTTTTCCCATATAGGTCGTTACAGAGTATTGAGTAGAGTTCCCTGTGCTGTATAGTGGATCCTTATTAGCTCCCTGTTTTATATATGGCAGTCTGTATATGGCAATTCATGGGAGATCACCTTTTTTGGGGGGCTGTGCTAGGTTGTCAGTGCTGCTGGGCTTTCTCTAGTTGCAGCGAGTGGGGGCTACTGAAGTTGTGGTGCGCATGAGCTCTAGGGTGTGTGGGCTTCAGTAGTTGTGGCACATGGGTTTAGTTGCCCTGCCAGATGTGAAATCTTCCCAGACCAGGGATCAGACCCATGTCTCATACATTGGCAGGCAGAGTCTCAACCACTGGGCCACCAGGGAAGTCCACACAGGAAATCATTTTTAATGAATCTTTAACTATTAGATGATATCAGCTTTAGGCTGTAAACAAATACATAGATTTGCTTTGTTAGACATTCTTGCACATTGTAGGTCCATCTTGTAAGTCTTCTATTAATAAGTACTGCAAGATTAGAGAAATCTCTCCTCTTATTTCCAATACTATGCAGAACAAAGAAGAGGGTGTAAGAGCCATAGAAAAGATATATTTATGTTATCAAGTGATTGAATACTCAAAAAGTTAAACAATTAAACATAGGTTTAATATATGATCCAGCAATTCCACTTCTGGGTGTATACCCCAAGGACGTGAAAGCAGGAACTCAAGCAGATATTTGTACACTCATGTTCATAGTTTCAACAGTTCAATCGTGAACTTCCAGATGTTCAAGCTGGTTTTAGAAAAGGCAGAGGAACCCTAGATCAAATAGCAATCGAAAAAGCAAGAGAGTGCCAGAAAAACATCTATTTCTGCTTTATTGACTACGCCAAAGCCTTCGACTGTGTGATCACCACAAACTGTGGAAAATTCTTCAAGAGATGGGAGTACCAGACCACCTGACCTGCCTCCTGAGAAACCTGTATGCAGGTCAGAAAACAACAGTTAGAACTGGAAATGGAACAACAGACTGGTTCCAAATCAGGAAAGGAGTATGTCAAGGCTGTACATTGTCACCCTGCTTATTTAACTTATATTCAGAGTACATCATGAGAAATGCTAGGCTGCATGAAGCTCAAGCTGGAATCAAGATTGCCTGGAGAAATATCAATAACCTCAGATATGCAGATGACACCACCCTTATGGCAGAAAGTGAAAAAGAACTAAAGAGCCTCTTGATGAAAGTGAAAGAGGAGAATGAAAAAGTTGGCTTAAAACTCAACATTCAGAAAACTAAGATCATGGCATCCGGTCCCACAACTTCATGTCAAATAGGTGGGGGAACAGTGGAAACAGTGAGAGACTTTATTTTCGGGGGCTCCAAAATCACTGCAGATGGTGACTGCAGCCATGAAATTAAAAGACACTTACTCCTTGGAAGGAAAGTTATGACCAACCTCAACAGCCTATTAAAAAGCAGAGACATTACTTTGCCAACAAAGGTCTGTCTAGTCAAGGCTATGGTTTTTCCAGTGGTCATGTATGGATGTGAGAGTTGGACTGTAAAGAAAGCTGAGCACCAAAGAATTGATGCTTTTGAACTATGGTGTTGGAGAAGACTCTTGAGAGTCCCTCGGACTGTGAGGAGATCCAACCAGTCCATCCTAAAGGAAATCAGTCCTGAATATTCATTGGAAAGACTGACGTTGAAGCTGAAACTCCAATACTTTCGCTATCTGATGCAAAGAACTGACTCACTGGAAAAGACCCTGATGCTGGGAAAGATTGAAGGCGGGAAGAGAAGGGGTGACAGAGGATGAGATGGTTGGATGGCATCACCGACTCAATGGACATGAGTTTGAATAAACTCCAGGAGTTGGTGATGGACCAGGGAGGCCTGGTGTGCTGCCGTCCATGGGTTGCAAAGAGTTGGACATGACTGAGCGACTGAACTGAACTGAACTGTTCACAGTAGCATTATTTACAGTAGGCTCCAGAAGGTGGAAGCCAAGTGGCCAATGACAGTTGAATGGATAAACAAAATATGTTGTATATATATAACAGAGTATTGTTCAGTCACAAAAAAGAGTGAAGTACTGATGCATGCTACGTGGCTGAATTTGGAGACATTATGCTGAGTGAAATAAACTAATCAAAAAAGGACAAATATTCTGTGATTCCTCTTATATGAGGTTCCTAGAGTAGTGAGATTTGTACAAACAGAAAACAGAATGGTGATTGCCAGGAGCTGAGAGAGCATGGACTCCAGCATGCCAGGCTTTCCTGTGCTTCACTGTCTCCTGGAATTTTCTCAGATTCATGTCCATTGAATCAGTGATGCTATCTAACCATCTCTTTCTCTGCCACCCTCTTCTCTTTTTGCCTTCAATCTTTCCCAGCATTAGTCCTTCCAGTGAATATTCAGGGTAGATTTCCTTTAGGACTGACTGGTTTGAACTTGCTGTCCAGAGAACTCTCAAGAGTCTTCTCCAGCACTACAGTGCAAAAGCATCAGTTCTTCACTGCTAAGTCTTCATTATGGTGCAACTCTCACAGCTCTACATGACTACTAGGAAAACCATTTTTTGACTACACAGAACTTTGTCGATGAAGTGATATCTCTGCTTTTTAACATGCTGTCTAGGCTTGTCACAGCTTTCCTTCCAAGGAGCAAGTATTTTTTTAATTTCATGGCTACAGTCACCATCTGTGTGATTTTGGAGCCCAAGAAAATAAAGTCTGTCACTGTCACTGCTTCCACTTTCCCCCTTCTACTTGCCATGAAGTAATGGGACCAGCTGCCATGAACTTTGTTTTTTGAATGTTGAGTTTTAAACCAGCTTTCTTACTCTCCTCTTCTGCCCTCATCAGGAGGCTCTCTAGTTTCTCTTCACTTTCTGCCATTAGAGTGGTGTTATCCACATACCTGAGGTTGTTAATATTTCTCCTTGCAAATTGATTCCAGCCTGTAATTCATCCAACCTGATATTTTGCCTGTTGTACTCTGCATATAAATTAAATAAGCAGGGTGACAATATACAGACTTGTCTTAACTCCTTTCCTGATTTTGAACCAGTCAGTTGTTCCATGTCTGGTTCTAACTGTTGCTTCTTGTCCTGCCTACCAGTTTTTCAGGAGGCAGGTAAGGTGGTCTGGTATTCCTATTTCTTTAAGAATTTTCCACAGTTTGTTGTGATCCACAGGTCAAAGGCTTTAGTGTAGTCAGTGAAGCAGAAGTAGATGTTCTTCTGGAATTCCCTTACTCTGTGATCCAGTGAATGTTGGCAATTTGATCTCTGGTTCTTCTGCCTTTTCTAAACCCAGCTGTACATCTGGAATTTCTCAGTTCATGTACTGCTGAACTGGAAGGGAATGGGTAGTTAATGTTTAATGCATACAGAGTTTCATTGGGAAAGTTGAAAAAGTTCTACAGATAGATTGTGGTGATGACTATATAACAATGCGGATACCACAAAACTGTGCTTTCAGAAATAGTTAAAATGGTAAATTTTACATTTATGTATGCATGTGTGCCCAGTTGTGTCCAACTCTTTGTGACCCCATGCATTGCAGCCTGCCAGGCTCCTCGACACATGGAATTTTCCAGACAAGAATACTGGAGAGGGTTGCCGTGTCCTACTCCAGGGGGTCTTCCTGACCCAGGGATCGAACCTGCGTGTCTTGTGTCTCCTGCATTGGCCGGTGGATTCTTTACCGCTGTGTAACCTCGAAAGCCCTCATTTATGTCTGTTTTACCACAATTAAAAAATACTCACCGCATTAAAAAAAGTGAGATGAAATAAGTTTCAAGAGTAATAATACAGTATGTAGTTTGTTTAGAGTCCTTAAAGCCTTCAATCTTAATTTAGTTGAAGCAATTAAAAGTAAAATATTAGTTTGAAATAAAAATGTTATTAGCTGGATTTGATTTTATCTAAATTAACAAACTTTTCAGTTTGTTTATTCTAGATGAAATACAAAAGGAAGAGGGACAACTTTGGTGTATTTTTATGTCATGTTTTGAGTTTATATTTGGTTTTGGGTCAGGGGTGTGTTGAGGGCAGTGAGAACAGAGAATTAAAATTGTGAATGAAAGGTAAGTTAGGCTTTATTTTTTTAACTGTTTTAAAGATGTAAGTAGTTTAGATGCTTGGAAAATTGGAATTAGTGTGTCCTTCAAAATAAACAGGAATAAACTTTTTTGAATTAAAATTATTTGCCTTTAGGATTTTGACTTGTAATTTAAACATAAAAAGATCTATTTTCTCCACGTCAGAGTTTCTTACCCTTGACACTGTTGACATTTTGGTCTGGATAATCCTTCATTGTAAAGGCTGCCCTGTGCTATTGTAGGATGTTTAGCAATAATCCCCTTAGATGCCAGTAGCACTATCCCCTTCCCCAGTGTGACAACCAGTTGGAAGACAAAATAACCCCTGCTGCTCTCATTATAGTATTAATATTAACAAAGATTAAGGACTATATTTTAGGTATGACTTATCCAACTTTTTTTTCTCCTATTATAACTATTAGGTCTGAATCAGAATTTAATATATAGTCCTTTAATATATGTTCCATAAATTCATAAATTAGCCTACGTTATTTTTGGAGGGAATTACCAATGCCAAACTTTCTGATTTATATTTCATACTCAAATATTTTAATTATTGCTTTAAAATTGCTCCTGTTTTAAATTATAAAGGTCATATATAATTCCACAAAACTTGGAAAGATACAGAAAATTATTATGAAGAAAATTTAAATTACCTTTAATCTTAAAATTTATGTATAAACAGAAATACATGGGTTTCTAAATCAAGTATTGATGAAAATATAGTGTGATTTTGGTGAACATTTGGAGACACTAGGTTAAAATAGAATTCTCTCTTTTTGGGTTAAAAATGTCAAACAATGACTGTAAACAGTTCTTGATATTTTTAAAGAAATAAGGGTGCTAGAGCTCACCAATATTTTCACTTAGCTTAATTTTGACTGTTGTACAAATAACTGTGGTAGCATGTATGAGGCTGTCTGTGAGATTACAAAAGGTTTATTTATGAACAAATTATCCATTTGAGAGATTAACAGTAATTTTCTCATATGTGTGTAAAGTACCTTCTTATAGAACACTATAAACCTTTCAACTGTTCAGATATAATATATCACTTAGGTGTATATGTTTATAAATGTGTGTATATATCTCTATATATTTTGTATCTGTTTCTAATTTTATAAACAATAAAATTTCAGTTTGAACAGAAGCCATAGTCTTTGCTATATAATTGAAAAAACATGTGTTTCCATATAGGCAAGCCTACAGAAAATAGTAACTCAAACAATTCATCTGTTTAGAAAATGCTTTCAGAACTTTACATGTTAAATTCATAATTCTATTACAGTTATTGAATTTTGTAATTAGAAGCATTTGTTCATTGACTTAAACTTTTAACAGAATTTAACAATTAGAAATTTTCCAGAATGATGCATACTGTGTGTATTGGAGAAATGGAGGAGATGGAGAAATGAGACATTGTCTGTAAAACTGAAATACTCTTATAGGTGAACTCTGAGTCTTGGCATTGATCGTTTAGCTGGCTATTTTGATGCTGAAATGTTAATTTACTTTTGTTTGCTTTATTTTCTTTAAAATAATGCCGTAGCAATTTTGGGCTTCCCTGGTGGCTCAGATGGTAAAGAATCTGCCTGCAAGGCAGGAGACCTGGGTTCGAAAGATGCTCTGGAGGAGGGCATGGCAACCAACTCCAGTATTCTTGCCTGGAGAATCCCTATGGACAGAGGAGCCTGGTGGGGTCGCAAAGAGTCAGACACGACTGAGCAACTTTTACACATAGCTATTTTGACTGATTTCAAGTAGTTAGTAAAGTGTTACCAAGTTGCAAATACATTTTTACAAATTATAAATAATCTGTTCAGAATCTTAATTTATTTTATCTAGGAGAGGGGAAGTTTTCATTCTTAACTTTTTGCTTTCTCATTTTGGAGTCATTAGAGATTTGTTGGCTAGTGGTTTATTTTACATGATATTGAACTTCCTATAGCTGATTCATGTTGGTGTGCAGCAGAAACTAATACAACATTGTAAGGCAATTATCTCCCAACTAAAAAAAAAATAAATAAATAAATCACCTGGAGATCTGAATACTGATTGCATGGCCTATTCCAGACCTGCTAAGTCAAATTGGGCAGAAAGAGGCAGGAAAATTGAAACTGACAAAGTTTATATCCTAGCTTTACTACTTATTATGTGAGTAACTTTAAACAAGTTACTTAACCTCTCTGTGCCTTCTTCTATGAAGGGTTGGTAATAGTATCTCATATAAGGTTGCTATAAACTTAACAACAAACATTACCTGTGATGACAATGGTATAATTATCCAGGGCGAATCTGTTGACCTGAGTTTGGCAACTGCTGATATAATGAACTACTTCTTCCTCTGTTAAAGTTTCAGATGTTATGATCCTAAACTTTTTGTGTTAGCATATGACATATTGGTGTGTGTATGTGTGCTCAGTCATTTCCGACTCTTTGTGACCCCATAGGCCCCAAGAATACTGGAGTGGGTTGCTATTTCCTTCTCCAGGGGATCTTTCTGATCCAGGGATCAAACCTGCTTTCTTGTGTCTCCTGCATTAGCAGACAGATTTGTAAGTCTTATTTGTTTTGAAATTGTATACTTCAAGGAGGAGGAGCTAAGTAAACAGATTTTTAAATAAAATTTATTTAATTCAAAGAAAGGAACAGCATTGTATTTCATATATTAATTTATGTTTTTTTTAAAACCAAATCTTTTTTTTTTAAATGAAAGCTACTGTATTGTATAACTGGCATCCCAAAATATGAAGCCAGTAAAAGACTATTAAAATATCTTAAATGGAGAGTGTGTTTGATTTAAGAGGGAAAAAACAAGACAACTGCAGATGTTGTTTCTTTTCCCTGTGTTAAAGAAATCTTCTAATAAGGGCTATTAACTTTGAAATGTCTATTGTCTTTCCAAAGGCTAAGAAAAACATTTTTTTGACTGGTACTGTGCCAGTTTCCTTTGCCTGTTTCCATTTAATTCTTGAGACAACCTGCAAAATATCAGCAAATATTATTTCCTTTCTAATGGAAGTATTTCTTTCTAAATAAGGAAATTGACAGAGTCAGAATTCTGTAGTTATGCATATTTGTATATACATATATATGTGTATATAGGTATATGTGTGTGTGTGTGTATGTATACTTATATACATGTGTGCTAAGTCGCTTGCAGTCATGTCCCATGGACTGCAGCCTGCCCTGCTCCTCTGTCCATGGGCTTCTGTAGGCAAGAATACTGGAGTGGGTTGCCCTGTCCTTCTCCAGGGGATCTTCCTGACCCAGGGATCGATCCTGCGTCTCTTACATCTCCTGTATTGGCGGGTGGGTTCTTTACCACTAGCGCCACCTGGGAAGCCCATACTTATATATACATATGTATATATGTACATATATAAGAAGATTAGAAAACTTCAAGGTTTAAATATCATAATGGTGATCTCAAGGGAATAGAGAAAAATAGTTTTTGGGAAATACTGATGTTTTTCTTTTCTTTTTTTTAAATATGGAACACTTCATGAATTTGTGTGTCATGTTTTTCAACATTCATTGTACCAGATGAATTTTTTTTTGAATGGACAATAATAGAAGTCATAGTTTTATTATGTAATCTCATTTTTTTCCTCCTTGACTTTGTCACTGTTGTTATATTTTGGTCTTGAATTTGACATGTAATAAGTATATTTTAATATCTTGTTAGAGGAGTACCATCAAGTATGGTGTTTTGTCTGTTGTCTCAGAACATGGATCCAAAGAAGAATATGTTTTACTTTTTTGGGAAAGAGAATTTTGCATTTGGCAGCATTGGATAGTTCAAGTGGCCCCACTTAAACTCTTCTGCATGAGAATATCTTTTTTTCTATCCTCCTTTCTTATTTATTTAAGACAGGATTCAGATTTGAGGTCTTTTGAAAATCCACTTGAGGTAGGTCATGAAGGACTTGACTTTTTATTCAGCAGGAGGTGGCAATCTTAGCACATTTACTTCTAATTAGAGCCAGAACCCAGTGTTTCACTAGGGGGATTTATTATTACTTTTAAGCAATGAGTATTTTGAACTTGGAAGTGGAGTTTTCTCTTATAAACCTTGGCGTGCATTTGGGCCTGAGGATTTAAAAAAGCTGTTGATTGCCACTGTGCATTAAAAAGGTTAAAAGTCATCATTTTAACAGTTAGTTTTGTGGCATTCTCTTTCATTATAATGCGTATTTTATGGATTTTATAAAGCTACATTAAAATGCAGCAGCTTCTGTTGGAATGATATTAAATCAAGTTCTTGGCTTCAATGGCAACTTTTTTGTCCTTTACAAAATTGATTGGACTTTTAAAGTTATACACATAACTGAAGATGGAAATATTTGTGCATTGGCATATATATACAAAGTAACTCAGACTGTGTGTGCATATACAGAAAGTGAAATAGAAAAGTGGAGGTGGTTACCTGGGTACTTCAGATTCCTATCCAACTTTATTGGAAATACTTGGCTATTTTCTCATTTTATGTAAACAGTTTCTTTTACTTTTCACTGTACTTTGTGTGACTAGAAACTGTATGAACAATTATTTATTCTTGAACTTTGGATATATAGCTCTTTTTTGTGAGAAATAAAATGGCTTTAAAGAATATTTTTCTATATTACTCTTGCCATTTAATTGTTTATACATTAAAAAATTAAATGAAGAAAATACAACTATACAGTGGGTTATTATGAAATTTGATGACTAATTGTAACTATTGACCATTGTATATCCTTTTATATACATATGTGTACTTTAAACACCTGGAGGAGAGCACGGCAACCCACTCCAGTATTCTTGCCTGGGGAATCTTGTGGACAGAGGAGCCCAGCAGGCTGCAAACCATAAGGTCAACACAGAGTCGGACACAACCGAAGTAATTTAGTACATATGCACACACCTACTTTAAACAAAATGGGTAACACAGTTCATTCCTGACCACTTTGCCCTATAAATTGTGACTACATGTCAGTGAATAAAATGTCATATTCAATGAATGTAAATCTACTTCATCATTTTTAATGGCATAGAATTTGTGTTCTCTGCATACATATAAGTTGACTGTTGAACAACATGAGTTTGAACTATGTGGGTCCACTTATACTTAGTTTTTTTTTCAATGAATACATACTGTAGTACCACATGATTCTTGATTGGTTAAATCTACTCATGTAGAACCATGGATATTGAAGATTGATTTTAAAGTTATATTCAGAGTTTAGACTATGTGGAGGGTCAGTGCCCCAACCCCTGTTATGTCCAAGGGTCAACTGTACATCGTAATTAATTTGTTATTATGTACACTCATTAATGCTTTTAATACTTTTCTTTTTATAAATTATTGAATGTATTGGTGACTCTTTATATGTTTGTTAAAAACATAAAACTAACACATCTTTATTTTTTAAAAAAGAATAAAAATGGAAAGCCCCTCTCTTAAAAATTTCCTTGTTGCCTGTGGAATTTCATTCTTCTCTAGGTAAATAGCTTGATGAACAACCTTGCACTTGCATACATTATTCAACGCTTTTATAAACATCTTCTGTTTTATTTCAATGGATTACTTTCAGTTCAGTTCAGTCGCTCAGTCGTGTCCGACTCTTTGCAACCCCATGAACTGCAGTATGCCAGGCCTCCCTGTCCATCCCCAACTCCTGGAGTTCACCCAAACCCATGTCCATTGTGTTGGTGATGCCATCCAACCATCTCATCCTCTGTTGTCCCCTTCTCCTCCTGCCTGCAATCTTTCTCAACATCAGGGTCTTTTCAAATGAGTCACCTTTCCGCATCATGTGGCCAAAGTATTGGAGTTTCAGCTTCAACATCAGTCCTTGCAATGAACACCCAGGACTGATCTCTTTAGGATGGACCGGTTGGATCTCCTTGCAGTCCAAGGGACTCTGAAGAGTCTTATCTAACACCACAGTTCAAAAGCGTCAATTCTGCTCTCAGCTTTCTTTATCGTCCAGCTCTCACATCCATACATGACTACTGGAAAAGCCATAGCCTTGACTAGAGGACCTTTGTTGGCAAAGTAATGTCTCTTGCTTTTTAATATGCTGTCTAGGTTAGTCATAACTTTCCTTCCAAGGAGCAAGCGTCTTTTAATTTATGACTACAATCACCATCCGCAGTGATTTTGGAGCCCAGAAAAATAAAGTCAGCCACTGTTTCCACTGTTTCCCCATCTATTTGCTACTATATATTCATCTATAACTTGCTTCTTACATTTACATGGATATCTTTTCATGTCCAAACATATAGACTTACCTTGTTCTTGTATGGGCTTCCTAGAATTCTGTCTATGGATATTTCATGATTTATTTAGCTGTGGAGATTGCTTCCAAAATATACTATCATGGACAATATCTTTTGCATTGGCTTACTCTGCTTTGATATACAGGCTCAGAGTAAAGTTCACAGGTGGCTATTCCATTGGACTGACTATGGCAAGTATTATTTATATTTTATTACACTTAGGAGTACAGTTGTATTTGTTGATATTATAATGGAGGATAGAGGCAGTTGGCTAAAAATTCTAGAAAATTTGCAGAGTTTGCTCATTTTATAGTTGGTAGAAACAGAGTTTCTCTAGAAGCTCTCATTAAGCTCTCATTAATTACCTTATTAATTACTTTATGAGGACATGAATACATGTTCCCTCTGTTCTCTCCTCACTTTCCCCGCCCGCCCCCCCCCCCCCGTTGTTTTTAAGGGTAGAGAAATATTTCATGTACAGAGGGCATTCTTTTCTTTCATGAAATAAGTATAGCCTAGTTAAGAATAGATACTTTTTGTCTGCTTCTAGAAAGAAGACCATAGTCAGCAATTTTAAAATTTAGGTCATTATTTTACCAAAAGTTTTCTAACACATTTGCTTTCTTGCCAAGGTTCAATTTATATATTTGGTAATGTGATTTTTTAAAATCACATTGCTTGAAGTTTTATCTTTAAACCCATGGCAGAGCCAATCATTGGTGGGGCCTGAGCTTCAGGAATGGTGGGAAGTTTGATGGATACCTGCCCCTTCCGTTAAAAGAATTTTTCTGTTTTAAGTAACATGTTCATTTTGGAAACTTGGGATGAGGGTTTATGAGATGAAAAATAAAATAATCTCTAGTTGACACTAAGAACTAGCTAATCATTATGACTACTGGTGTATTTTTGTTGTCTTTTTATTTTGCATTTTAGTGCTGTAAAGTCAGATTCATATTGTGTTTACTCTTTTAAGGTCTTTTTTCTCACTTAATGATATCACAAACATTTACCAAATCAGCAAACATTCTACTGCAATATAATTCTACATGATTATAGAGAATTGTCTGCTTTACCACTGTTAGTGGAATTATTGATAATATTTTGCTTTGAAGAATACTGTGGACATTGTAAAACTTGTATGTATGGAACCACAGAAGACTCCAAGTAGTCAAAGCAATCTTGAGAAAAAATGAACAAAGCTGGAGGAATTATATTTCCTGATTTGTGGAGCGTAAGCTTCTTGACATTGATCATAGCAATGATTTTTTTTTTTTTTTGATTTGCCACCAAAAGCAAAGGCAACAAAGGGAACATAAACACACGGCATATAGCAGTGTATAAGTTTAAAGTTTACAGCATCAATATTCTCACTGACTTACTTATATTGTGAAATGATTACTGTAGCAAGTTTAGTTAACACCCCATCATATGATACAAAAAAAGAAGGAAAAATATTTTTTTTCCTTGTGATAAGAATTCTTAGAATCTGCTCTCTGGACAAACTTTCAACTATTATGTCAATAAAACTGAAGAGAATGAAAAGAGAACATTTTTTTAGCACCACAAAAAGTTAAAGAGAAATAGAAATGCTAGAAATTTTATAGTCACAGAAAAGCTGTGCTGTGCTTGGTCACTCAGTCGTGTCCGACTCTTTGTGACCCTATGGACTGTAGCCTGCCAGGCTCCTCTGTCTGTGGTATTCTCCAGGCAAGAATACTGGAGTGGATTGCCATGTCCTCCTCCAGTGGATTTTCCCAACCCAGGGATCAAACCCAGGTCTCCCGCATTGCAGGCAGACTCTTTACCATCTGAGCCACCAGGAAAGCCCAGGAATCCTTGAGTGGGTAGTCTGTCCCTTCCTCAGGGGCTCTTCCTGACCCAGGAATTGAACCAGGGTCTCCTGCATTGCAGGCGGATTCTTTATACCAGCTGAGGTACCTGATGATCAAAATTGAGTAGCAGGGAGTCGCTAGCATACATTTTTCTAAGACAGTGATGACCATTCAGACTTGTTATTTCTGTTATATTTTTGGATAAATTCTTTGGGAAGAAAAGTGAGTGGGGACAAAGGGGGACCTTTTCTTTGACTGTAGCATTATAATTATAACAAAAATGTATTCATGTGATTATTTCCAATTTTAAAATAAATAACCCCTGCTGGAAAAAAGCCTCAATTTCCCCCAAAGTGGGATTACATAAAACTAAAAAACTTCTGTACAGCAAGGGAAACCATTAACCAAATGAAAAGGCATACTGTGAAATGGGAGGAAATATTTGTGAATCTTATATCTGGTAAAGAATTAATATCCCAAATATGTAAAGACTCATGCAACTTAATAGGAAAAAGCAAACAATTTAATTTAAAAATGATTGCCATTTTTAAATGATTGCCATTTCCCACTTCAGGGGATGGAGGGAAATCCTGCCATTTGTGACACCATGGATGGGTGTTGAGGGCATTATGCTAAGTGAAATAAGCCAAAGACAAAATGCTGCATTCACTTATGTGGACTCTAAAAAAAAAAAAGGTTAAACTCATGGAAATAGTAGAAATTCTGACAGTCACAGAGGTTCAAATACTGGTAATTATGACCATTGTATTTTTTAAATTATCTTATTTTACTTTATTGAGGTGTGTGTGTGTGTGTGTGAGAGTCACTCAGTCATGTCCGACTCTGTGATCCCATGTACTGTAGCCCACCAGTCTCCTCTGTCCATGGAATTCTCCAGGCAAGGATACTGGAATGGATTGCCATTCCCTTCTCCAGGGAATTTTTCCAACCCAGGGATCAAACCCGGATCTCCTTTATGCCTAGCAGATTTTTTACCGTCTGAGCTACCAGGGAAGCCCTTAGTAAGGTATAATTGACATATAAAATTGTAAGGTTTTTAAAGTGTGCATCATGGTGATTTGATATAGTGCACATAGTTTAAGGAGTCCCTTCATTTAAAACGTGCATTAACTCACTTTTTTTTTGGTGAGAATATCTAAATTCTACTCTTCTAACAACTTTTAATTATACAGTATTGTGCTATACAGTGCTATTATCGGCGTGTTTTACATTAGATCCTCAGGCCTTATTCATTTCATAGTTGACAATTTGTACCCTTTTACCAACCTCTCCCTGTGCCCTCTACCCCCGGTCCCTGGCAGCTTCTTTTCTACTAAAACCCTAAGACTATGGGTTTATTTTTTTTATTTTTTATTTTTTTATTAGTTGGAGGCTAATTACTTTACATCATTACAGTAGTTTTTGTTATACATTGAAATGAATTAGCCATGGATTTACATGTATTCCCCATCCCGGTCCCCCCTAAAACCCTAAGACTATGGGTTTAATAGTGACGGTTGACCGGGGCTCCCTGAGTTCTACAGGCCTCTGTTGTGGGGGTGATGGCCAGTCTTGGTACTGAGAGATTCCCTGGGCCCAGCAAAGGGACCACATTTCCCAAGCACTGCAGACAAGGACTGACACCCCAGATTATGGACTCATTTTTTTTTTCACTCTACCTTCATTGGCCCAGAAGCTGCCAAGAACAAAGGTGATATCTCCCGATACCTGGCAAACAAATGCTGTATTGCCTCATGAATTGATTGTTTCTCTGAGGGAATTTGTATTTGGGAAGAAGCTTCTAGAATAAGTTGAGGGGCAGCTGCCCTTCTATGAGATTGGAGAGATTTCATGAAAGAATCTGGATGTCAAGCAGGAGGCAGTGGTTCACAGGAGGTGGTTGCTGAGATTACTAGGAACCTGGAGAAACAGGAGAAGAAACTCTTGAAGAAGGAAAAGAAACACCTGGCTGCAATTTCCCTGATATCTTCAGAAAACAGCAGTAGTTTTTCAAAGGGATGTGAGGAAACAAGTGGAAGACCCATGGAGAAGAAGAGGCAAAAGCTCCAGGAAGCTCGTCAGGAGAATGGAGAAGACCCATCTGTCTCCTTCTCCAAACCGTAGAAAAAGAAATCTTTTTCCCAAGGAGGAACTGGTGATCTTGAAGAGATCTTGAAGAAGTGATTTTTAAGAGAGAGCTGGCAGTAGAAGTCTTCTCATGATTAGAAAACCTTTGCTCAAAGATGAGCCAACTGGTTAGTGACCCTTAAGACTCAGGGAACAAGAGTGTCCCCAAGAAACAGAGGCAGTTCTCTTCCAAGGAGAAGCCACACAGCAGTGGACCCGAAGAGACAGCTGCCAGCAAGAGCAGCGGCTCCAAGAAAAAGAAAGCTCCGAAAGCCAGCCCAGGAAAATCAGAACGGACATTTCCCCAGTGGGACATGAATTGCAGAGGTATTTCCCAATCCATCCCCTATAGCCCAATAAAAATAAAAACAAATGAAAAAAACCTAAGGCTAGACACTTGAGACCAAAAGCTTTTGACACACATTGTAAATTATTTTTTGTTGAGAGAGATGGCCCAAATGTTCAGCTTTTCTCCGCTATGTGTAATCTGTGCCAATGTCAGAAATTGTCATTTTTTTAACAGTTCAAAATCTCCATTTAATGGGCAGAAGTGATGTGTAATATTTTCTTAATTTAAAAATAGTAGCAAAAAAAAAAAATTCATTGAGCCATTGCTAGGTGCTCCCTCCTAAGACTATGCTAAGGATTTAACCTTAACTTTCTCATTTAATTCTCAAAGCAACCCTATAAATTAGGTCATTATTTTCATTTCAGGCACGAGAAAATTTAGGCTTGATAAGATTGAGCAGTTTGCCCAAGGTTGTCTCTTGTGAATGATGGATTTTTAACTTTATTCATTTACTTAATGGTACAAATACTTTAGTTTTTTTCTGATGTTAAATGTTTTGATCTTTTTTGTTATGGCTTCTGACCTTTGTATCTTTCTAATGAAGATCTTTCTTACACTGTGATTCTAAAATATTTTCACATGTTTTCTTAACTTTCTGGAATTTGTTTTTAGATATTATATGTAGTAGGGCTCTAATTTAATTTTTTCCTCAAATGTATATCCTGTTGTCCAAGTGCCATTTATGAATATTCTTTGAAATGCTGACTTTCTTATATGCGCATTACCTGTTTAGTCGTTTATTTGCTCTTAGACTCTACTCCTTTCCCTTGATTTATGTCCATAAATAGTGTGTCTGTAAAGAATGCCAATGATTTATTTGTCCATAAATAGTGTATCTATAAAAAATACAAATACTGTCTTAAAAATTAATGTATATATGCTTTGATATGTGGAAGGAGTAATCATTCTTTATTGGTCTTATTTTTAAATATTTATAAGTTATTCTTGTTTTTTTTTTCACTTTCCTTTCAGGCTTGAAAAATAGTTTATTGAGTTCCATGAAAAAAATCATGCTGGAATTTTGTCTGGCGTTGCATCACATCTATAGATTATTTTAATGCATAACTGACATGTTTGTATATTGATTCTTTCCATCCAGGAATATAATATGTCTTATTATTCATTTACTTGTCCTGTTATGTTTTTTAGTAAAAATTTTAGTTTTATCTGTATTGATTGTTTACTTATTGGTTGTATCTCCCCTGCCTCTTTTCTTCCCTCCCTCCATCCTTCTTTCACTTCCTTCTTTCCTTTCACTTATGAGCCAAGCACTGTAGCGACAATATGATGGTAAGTACAGAGGTCTGTGTGGGCCTCACTGCTGGCTCAGTGGTAAAGGGAGAAGGCGATGGCACCCCACTCCAGTGTTTTCGCCTGGAAAATCCCTGGACGGAGGAGCCTGGTGGGCTGCAGTCCATGGGGTCGCACAGAGTTGGACACGAATGAAGCGACTTAGCAGCAGCAGCAGCAGTGGTAAAGAATCCACCTACCAGGGCAGGAGGTGCGGGTTTGATTCCTGGTCTGAGAAGATCCCCTGGAGGAGGAAATGGCAACCCACCCCAGTATTCTTGCCTGGAAAACCCCATGGACAGAGGAGCCTAGTGGGCTACAGTCCATGGGGGTCACGAAGAGTTGAACACAACTTAGCGACTGAAAAACAGCAACAGTTGTGGTCTGTGACCTCATTAAGTTTGGAAAGGGAGACATGTATTAAGTCGATAATCATAGAAGTAGGTATAAAAGCACAAGTGCTATGAAGGAAAAGATGCCATGATGATGAGGATATATTTTAGGTGTATATTATTTAGTTCAGTCTTATTTAATTTGACCTTCCTAAGGAAATTAAGATCTGAAAGTTGAGTTAGAGTCCGTGTGTTAGGAATTTAATTGCCTTGCTTGCTGTTGTGAATGGAATATTTGCAATAACATTCTTCTTCTTATTTTTTGAGCTTCCCTCGTGGCTCAGACAGTAAAGCGTCTGTCTACAATGCAGGGGACCCGGGTTCGATCCCTGAGTCGGGAAGATCCCCTGGAGAAGGAAATGGCAACCCACTCCAGTACTCTTGCCCGGAAAATCCCATGGACCGAGGAACGTGGTAGGCTACAGTCCATGGGGTCACAAAGAGTTGGACACGACTGAGCGACTTCACTTTCTTTTTGTTTTGGAGGAGATGGGAGGAAGTCTGGGAATTCAATGTTATGTTGACAGTTATTTTTTCTGCTCCACGAAAGAATATTCTGCTCTGTTCTGGCAAACATTGATGTTAAAGTCATCTCTTAGTCTAGCTATTATTCTTTTGCTAGTTAATCAGTCTTTTCTCTATTGCTTTTTTTTTTTATTTTTCCATTTATTTTTATTAGTTGGAGGCTAATTACTTTACATCATTGCAGTGGTTTTTGTCATACATTGAAATGAATTAGCCATGGATTTACATGTATTCCCCATCCCGGTCCCCCCTCCCACCTCCCTCTCCACCCGATCCCTCTGGGTCTTCTCAGTGCACCAGGCCCGAGCACTTGTCTCATGCACCCAACCTGGGCTGGTGATCTGAATTCCTTTTGTCTTTGGTGTTCTGTAGTTTCTCTGTCAGGCATCTAAGGGAGGATTTATTTTTACTTATCCTATTTGCAATTTATTTGGCTTAAACCTGAATCTTAGGATTGATGCTTTTCAACAATTCTGGAAAATCTTCAGCTGTTATTTCTTTGAATATTGCTTCTTTCATATTCTCTCCATTGTCTCATAATGAAAATCCAGTTAGATACATTAGACCATCTTATGTTACTGTTCATGTCTCTTTCTCTCTCTCTCTCTTTGGTTTTTTGATAATTTTATTATTTTTCACTGTGCTGGGTGTAGTAATTTTATTCTTTCTTGATAATTTCAGTGAATGAAGTCTTTGTAGTTCTGATTCTGCTTTCTACTATTTTTGCTGTCTCTTGCTCATATTGCCTCCTAATCCTTGTACATTGGGATTTTTTTGCCTGTGAAGTCATATTCTTGGAACTCTATCCATGGGAATGATTGGTGTGTTCCTTCAAAGATTTGAGTTTTCTTTTGTCAGCGGCTTGGTGGTACTTCTCACCCAGGATCACTTTATACTGACTTCACAGTTTGAGGCTTCTTGGGCAAGTCAGTAGAGTGAATTTGGTCAGAAAACCCACATTAAGATCAGCTTGAGGTTTGTGAATTCTTAGGAGAGAATGTTTTCCTTCATCTTGTTCCAAGTTTTGAGATATGCATTTTGCTTTCTCTTGGGCATGTGTGTGTGTGTGTGTGGGGGGGGGTGTGGGTGGTGGGGTGATGCTATTTCTAAGTTCTCCTTAGTGCAAGAGTAAAGCTCTTTGTGGTCTTAGCTTTATTCTAGGGGGAGAAAGATAATATACAGGCTCAATTGGATTTCCTACGTAGAGTGGGCCCCACTGTTTTTCTTCTTTACCATATGACATTTTGAGACTATGAAAACTGATGCTGAGGGTATATGGTTTAGGAGCATGCCCCAGGGGCTCTGTTTACCTTTATGGTTCTCACTTTCACTTAGTGTTTGGCTCCTGAATTTTATTTACTGTTTTTAAGGGGAGGCAGCATATTGATATATGCAAAAATACTGCTTTTAACAAACATTTTACTCAGTAATTTTATTGGAAGAATGAGGGTTTTTTTGTCCTGTTCTCATCTACTTATTCTATAATTTGTTTAGTTTTATTTACCTCTTCAAGGAATCATTTTAGAAATAAGACAAGAATAAATAAATTACAGTGAGGAATTCACCAAGAGGCTATATCAAGTTTTGTCTACCAACGTGAAATCTTTGACATTTTCTATTTGAATCTGATGTTATTTATCAGCGTGTGCATGTGTGTTTGCTCAGTTGTGTCTGACTCTTTGTGACCTCATGGACTGTAGCCCGCCAGGCTCCTCTGTCCATGGAATTTTCCAGGCAAGAATACTGGAGTGGGTTGCCATTTTTTACTCCAGGGGATTTTCCTGACCCAGGGATTGAACCTGAGTCTCTTGAGTCTCCTGCATTGGCAGGCAGATTCTTTATCACTGTGCCACCTGGGAAGCCCTATTTATAAGCACACTCAATGTATTTGTGATGTTCGGCTATGTTAAATTTGAAATCAGAAAAGAATTTGGGGATTATGTCATTAGAGTATCTATTTTATGCATAGTTTCCCATTGGAGAAGCAGACTAAGGATTAGGCTTGAATTCTGGCTTGGCTGCGTACTGGTTGTGTGTCCTTAACAAACTATCGAACCTTAACCTTCCTGAGCCTTAGGTCTCTCTGCAGTTGAATGAGAATGATAGTTCTTGATCTTCCCAAGTTACAGAATAGTTGCTAGAGATGGATGTGTTAATAGTATATGGGCCAGTGCTTGTAACCTGCTATTGTTAATTTTGAATTCTTTGATTTACTTCTATTAATCTCATGAGATTTCTATGAGAGAAGGTTGTCACCACGTTCAGAAATTGTTACCTTTGTTCTATGCAATCTCTTGAAACCCACCTCAGTTCTTAATTTCCTCTTTGTATGACATTCTAGCTCAGTTAACCCTTAGAGCATAGAGTAGACACCAAGAAATTTGAAAGCCAGTTTAGAAAGATCTATTGAAATACATATGGAGTGTTGCCTAGTTACACATGTCTTTCACCTTTGTGCCAGATGGAGATATATTTCAGTGTTTTAGGATATAAAGTAAAACTAATCTTTGATAGAGAATAGTAAATGCCCATGTGATATCCTGTTAGTGGCAAAATTTTTGAAAAGTTGATTGCCATTTGATAGGATTAGGTTCTTTGTCTATTTGTCAGCAGAGGGAGCCTTTGGCTCACTTTTTGATTCCAGAAACCTGATAGTGTAAGTTTGTAAAGAACCAACATATTATGGAAAATGCTTGTTTCCTTGTCTAACCTAGGTCTCAATAGGTTTTAAACCAGCTTTTCCTTTCTTCTTATAAAGCAAAAGCTTTTTGTTTTCTGAGTTTTTTTTTTTTTTATTACTAGTGGTATTTAAGTGCTAATATGGGGAGTTCTTTAAAAGTGGTTCATGCTGGGATAAGCTAATGGCTCTCAAATGCTATTCCCCATTAAAGTTTTAAATGATCTTAGGGTAATGAAGAAAAATTAAATAATGTAGTAAATTTTTCATAAAGCTAAAATTTGTTCAACTAAAGGGCTATACTTAGTACTGACATTTTCTACTTTGTACTTATTTATTTTACAGTGTCCATATAGATAATGGTGATAATGATAGTCTTTATTTATTTTAAATCTCCTTATCAGGCAGTTTACAACCTATGATATTCCCCAGTAGTTTCTGAAATTTTATACATCAGTGAAGTTCAAGAGCCTGGGATCACTGCTTTAGCAAGGACTTTAGCAAATAAAGATTGGAACTTCTGAACTGAACCATTTCCAACATCCTGGTTACTTTTGGTTCTAACTTTTCCCTGAGATGTTTACTTCCCTTTTACACTTAGGGAGAGAGATTTAATGACTAAACTACTGTATCTGATATTCAGAATATAAGTGTAGGTACTAGGGATAGTTGGTTTATTTTTTTTTTAAGTGTGCTAAATTTGGAATTAAGATTGGCATGCATTCCGACCATGTTCCAGGTCCTAAACTGGGTAGCTTGCATATGTTCCCTTCTTTAGTCTTTACAGCAATCCAATGGGGTATAGAGGTTGTGATAAGGCTTATTTTGCATGTGAATAAACAGAGAAATTAAAGTAGCCAAAGTTATATATCTAGAATGTCAGAGCAGGGTTTAGAACATGACCATGTGGTCTTTTTGATTCAAAATCATTGCTCTTTCCACCATGTGTTTTACACTACTTTGGATTATATTTGTTACTTTCCCCATGTTTACTCAGTTTGTTCTTTTATGATATACCATCCTGATCTAAGGAAAAGAAATACTCGAAGAGTATCCTATTTAATGGGGCTTCCCAGGTGGCTCAGATGGTAAAGAATCTACCTGCAACTCAGGAGACCTGGGCTCAATCTCTGGGTCAGGCAGATCCCCTGGAGGAGGGCATGGCAACCCACTCCAGTATTCTTGCCTGCCTGGAGAATCCCCATGCACAGAGGAGCCTGGCAGGCTACAGTCCTCGGGGTTGCAGTGTTGGACATGGCTGAGTGGTTAAGCAGCCGGGTCAGCAGCGCAGGTGGCTCAGTGGTAAAGAATCCGCTTGTAATGCAGGAGATGTGAATTTGGTCCCTGGGTTGGGAAGATTCCTTGAAGAAGGAAATGGCAACCTGCTCTTGTATTTTTGCCTGGGAAGTCCTATGGACAGAGGAGACTGGTGGGCTACAGTCCACGAGGTCACAAAGAATCAGACATGACTGAATGACTGAGCAAGCATGCATCCTATTTAGTACTCTTTTTTGGGGGTACTTTTCCTATGGTAATAATTGTTTCATATTACCTAGAGAAAGACTTTGTACTCAGTGCTCTAATAATTACTAAAGCTTTTAGGCTTAATCTGTGTATGGTTTTGAAGTTAGAGTTTTATAAAATACTGATAGATTTAAAGATCATTCTATTTCTTTTGTATCCTCTCTGGTCTGCCACAGTTTATTCTTTATGGTTAAGTGATTTCCCTTCTCATGCATATATTTTCCTTTTGCTGTCCTCCCCCACCCCACCTTTATCTCCTGTGTCTTTCTATTAAGCCTTTATCTTTCTTAAAAGCAGTGTTATCCTTAATCTTTTCCCCCTCTGCTTAGTATTTCCTAGTATCTCTAACGTTGTGCATATAGTGAATACTTTGTCTTTTGACATAATACTAAGCCCTGAAATAATTTAGAATTTTAATTTCTTAAGTGTCATGTGTTAAAACTAATCGTTTCAGGGCCTTTTTCATACCACATTTACTTTGCTGCTGTTCATTCATTCAACAAATGTTTATTGACTTCTGCTATGTACTGGGGACTATTTGGGGTAGAAAGGTGTGGTGAATAAAGTATAATGCCAGATCTCATGGGGCTTTCGTGTGAATATGATAATATCGTCAAATATCTTGGCCTACTTGATGATCATTAGCATCCTGTATCTAGTACTACAGTTTGACATGGTTTTCTACCTTCATGAGGATTCAGTTGACTTGAACAGGTGTTTTTGGAGTACTGACTTATAAGGGACTATACTCGATACTGTGAGCTAGACAATGAAAACAAAATGGATTTGCCTTCAAGGCTTTTATTATTTATTTATGGAAGTTGAGGAGGGGAGAGAGATATGCCAAATTTAGCTGTATTGCCAGGAAAAAGTATGGTCAGTACTAATAGGCAGTGATGTAGAATGTACTAAGGAATAAAAGAGGGAGAATGGATTATTTATGCCTGAAGGGGACTGGAGAAAGCTTCAAAATGGTGATGTTGGATCCTGGGGATGGAGGACATCTAGAAGGATTTTATGAGGTTAAGATGGGGGAATGGTACTTGAGGTGCATTGAACTTACAGCAACAAATACATAAGGGCCTTTGGACAAACTTATGTTACCTGAGAACCCCATGTTACCTGAAGTATTTGGTGGTTGGGATTGGATGAGAGGGAGTAGTTAGAGTTCATTTAGCAGATACATTGAAGAGTTCTTTGGATATCCTACTTATTAATTTCTACTTATTTATGAAGATACTGGTGTACTTTTGAATTTTTTGAGTTGGTTGATAACATGATTGCATCTGTATATTAAGATGATTACTCTGGTGTATTTGTTTTTATGACTTTTATTCAAGATATGATATTTTAACTGCTGCTTTTAGGAGAATCCAAGGGCATTTAATAGACCAAACAGTGACTAAGTGGCATATCGAACCTTGTGATAGGAATTGACAGTTCAGGAAATTTAAAATCCTTGTTGTCAGTATCCCCAATTCATTTTATTCGCCTTTTAAATTGTATGAGTTTAGATGAAGTTGAACCTCAGCTAAGAATCTCCTGGCATTATTTTTTTCACAACTTAATTTAATTGGCTATAATGAATTCAGGGATGTAGACTTTTAATATACACTGATGATTTTAGAATTGAGCATTAACAATATACAAAAAGCCAATATTTAGGTTTTGGAGTTATGTCTTTATGGGACTGATAATATTTGCAAATAAAGAAGTATTTGTACAAAATACCTAAATTTTTTTCTTTTTTAGAATATTTTTGGGGCAAGAGTTTTTCTGGATTTCTTATCATGGCTAGTTATTACCTTGAGAAATTTATCTCACTTTCAAACCAGTTATTTAAAAAAGTAGATCCCCAACCCTCACTGTTTAAGAATTTTCCTTTTGGATGAGAGAGAAGAGAGGAATGCTAATAAATAATGGGCTTTGCTGTATGATATCATCTATCTTGTCTTATGTCATCCTGCAAAAAACATCAATAAAAGAGAGGCAGGGTGGGGTTCAGGGAAGAATTTGTGTGTTGGGGGAGGGAGCAGAGGTAGGGACAGCTCATTGACAGAGAGGGCTTTCAGACACACTCATAATGTACTGCTTTAGAGATTTCAATAGTGACCATGTTAGAGAAGTTGCCGTTTTGAGGAAAGTAAGCTTAAAATAGACAGAAAATCATGTAGGATAGACAGAAACGCACACAGACCTAGGTTTTGAGAGATTTTCCATAGTTCTTGAAGTCTTAAAAAACCCTTTGCTTTGGCAGGAAGGGTGAATTTCTGATTTTGTGTGTGCTCCTTCCCACATTAAATTTTATCCTTTTTAGTCTGAAGGGTTTTTTTCCTCCCAATTTGAAATTATTCACATAATTTGGTCTGTAAGAAACTAGTAATCCAGTAACATTAATTGCTTACCATTTATTGAATGCTTACCAGATACCAGCTAGTATGTTTTTTTTTTTGTATTTTGTCCTGACGATAGCATCATACAATCTTCTCCTATATGGCTGCTTTGCAGACGAGGAAACCTGCTTTCAGGGCTGAAATAAGTTTGCAGCAAATCTGGGCTTCAGTTGTGGCTTTGCCATCAGTTCTGATGAGGAATGCCTGCCATCTTTATCAGCAGTGTTTCCCACCACTCAACACCCTCCCTCAGTGTTTACTGATCTTATTCCTCTTTAAACATGGCTCTGTTTTAATCCTGTAATCCAAGATTCTGAATGGCGTGCTTTCTGCTTTTGCTTTCCTGAATGTCTGACAAACTCTTTCTCAGCCTGCAAAACCCAAGTGTTATTTCTGTTCTGAAGTTTTTCTTAATTTTTCCAGATACTGTTAATCATACTTCCATACATAAGCTTTTAAATTATTTTAATATGCCTCTGTTCTCACATTGTTAGAACTCCCATATTCTGAGAGTAGCAACCGTCTCTCCTAGCACATGCTAGGTACAGTGAATGTTTGTGGAATTTGTTGAATGAATGTGAATTCTGGAGAGTATTATCAAACCTTTCATGATCATTGCATCTGACAATGTAATTCACCCAACATTTTGTGGATGCAAGTGATAATATAATGTTTAGGACCTCCTTTTAAACTCTAACACTGCATTCGTATTGAATCTGTCACATGTAATGCTAATTTAATGAATGGTCGTAATTTCTTTATAATATGTTATTAACCTTGTTGACAGTTTGGGGGGGGGAATTGTGATAAATAACTTGGTGGAACACACACTAGTGGTCTTTGTAAGCCTATTAAAGTTCCTATTCAAAAGAGACACATTAAAATGTCAAAAGGCAAGTTCATAGGAAGAGTTAGTATGTAGTCCCAATTTTTGTTTTTTTGAGTCTTAAAGTAATTACTCTCATGAAGTTATTTATTGGGTAACACTTGAATAATAGTTGAGAATTTGTATAATTTTTCCCTGGTACATACTTAAAAATGTTAGCCATTTAGCTCAACACATGTATCCTATTTGTTGATTTCCCCTGTTTTCTTAGGGCTTTAAGAAATGATATTTAATGGCAAGTTTACAGTCTTGCAGGCTGTAGAAATCCACCTACCATTTGTTTTTAAGTCAGTATCTGTTGAAATCCTACTTTGAACATTTCTCCATCCTTGCTCATAGCAAACATGTTGTATCATTTTTGAGTTAAGTTTGCATAAAGATTAATAAGTTCGCGTTTCAGTTTTTCTGTAACAACAACAAAACCTTTTTCCGTGCATGCATCAGGCAAGCGAGCGGAAGTTCCGCAGACTTCTGGACTCTTCTGTTCGTATGCATCAGTCTCTTGATGTTTCCTGTCTGCCTTTTGGACTACCTATACAGCTGTTTTTCATGTGTTCTTCAGACTTGGAGAAGGACCAAGTATTTTTGACAGCTGCATGCTGAACTGCAATATATGCTTGGCCACAGGTCACGTTTGCATTTCTTCACTTGTGTTTTTCCTCAGTGTGTAAAAGAAATATGAGCATAGAAAGATTCAGAAAGCATGTAGCATGCTGAGTAATGGTAGTCTCCTTTCATGTATGCCCCTCCGCTTACTCTGCTACATAGATTCCACAGGAAGAAGAAGACAGCAGAAAAATGGAGGAAATGGTATTCAGAACCACCCTCCAAGGGCCCCTTGTTGCTATAGTAATGAATGATGGAAAATGCTCTGGGTCATGCATGGTGGAAGGAACCGAGATGGGTGCATGCACACACACGCACACACACAGGGCTACAGGCCGTTTTAGTGAATGGGCTATAATTTAATAAAATTATAACTGTTAAACTAGCAGTCAATTCAACATTTAATTGATTACCAGTTTATGCATCATGTTAAGGCTTTGACTGTATGATATTTTATCACCAGGAAATGGGATACATTTTTTAATAAATATTCATTTCATGAAGTTGCCATAATGGAACTTTCTTGTTTTCACTCACCCATCCCCACAGTCACAGAATTTTTTCTTTGTCTTTGGAAATGAAAAATACTGATTTCCAAAATTCTTTCAAAATGATTTTGCTAGGTGTTTTGTCAGTTTGTCCCTAGATCTTGCAATTAGCATTTCAAATCACAATGCATATTTTTCTGTCATCGTGGTTAAGATTAATGAGATAAACATCAGATTTTAAATTCTGATGAAATGTCCAAACCTTCCTAATTATTTCAGCTTTAAAAGATATTTCCCCTGTATTGTTTAGCCATGCTTTTTGAGGAAGCATCACTTAGATATTGTCGTCTTTTCAATCTGTTGCTTTTATATTTCATGCCCTATTGGTAAAACTTGATCCATTTCATTATATCAAATCTAGCTGCCTCTGGATCTTTTCCTAATATGTTCTTTTTTCTCTTGCAGAAATTTCTTCTGCTTTTCCCTTTGATTCCTTTTCATTCTACCTATCCTTCTTAGTCTAGGCATTCTCAGTTGAGAGGTAGGATACATCCCACCTCTATCATGAAACCTTTCACAGGAAACTCACCATAATGAAGTTCTCTGGTTTTCTATAGTACTTAGTCGGTTTCACATCATTTAGATTGTATTTGTTAACATACATTATTTTAAAAAATGGATCTAGTGTGCTATAATGGAGTCAGATTCTGGTTTGAGTATTGTCATTTTTTTTTTTTTAGTATTGTTTTTTAATTCTTTGGCATTAGACAAATTATTTAAGCTCTGTGGTTTTCAGTCTTCTCGTGTAAAATGAGACTATTGTTAGTAAAGCATCATGTAGCTATATGCTGGGTAAATGTTTAGCACAAAGGTGGGAATATAGCAGAAGGTCAGTAAATGGTAGTAGTAACTTGCTGTTCTGTGTTCCTTACAGCTCCTAATATAATACTGGGCATGTGGTAAAGACTGAGTATGGTTCATGGCTAGGTCATTTAAATAGCTCCTGAAATCCCATTGCTTTTATGAAGGCTTCCTGTTGGCTGTTGTATTAGAACTACAAAACTTTCATGGCTTCTCTAGACTGTTCTTTCTTTTCCCATTATCTGTAAGGGGAGCCTTTGGTATGTTTTCTGAAGTGACTTCCAAAACAGTGATTTGAAGGAATTATTTATTTATTTTTGAGTAATGTTTTGGATTGATCCCTGCATTTTTCTAAACGTCAGTGGCCAGGATTGTAATAAATAAAGCATTTTTCATGTACTTAAAATGCAGTATGTGAAACACATAGAACAGAGTCTCAGCCAATCTGAGCTGCAGATGAATAAATTATTCTGCCTAGCTTACTTCAGCTCAACAGATGTTTATTAATGTATCTGCTATGTGCCAGGCATTTTCTAATTGTTGGATATACAAAGATGAGTAAGGTTTACCTTCCTGCCTTTGAGTTGAACCTAGAGTTAATGAGAGACACAAAAATAGATCATTTCAGTCAGTCACTAGTTGTGAGATGTAGGTAAGGGTGGGGCTCTCTGGGATCACAGTTGGAGGGTAATTGAAGGGAAAGAGAAGGTTTCTGGGAAGACACGAGCTTCAGCCTGTGATGTCTCTCAGAGGACAAATGGGTTGATCCTCTTGGCTCAGGGACAGAGACCCAACTCAGCTTCAATATTCATGAGAATTTATTACCTGTAAAGCTCATGAATAGGTTTGGCTCCAAGTGAGACTTGATGCACTAGCGCAGACAGTTAAGAGCTGATCTCTTAACTGCACCCTTGTAAAAATCAAATGGCTTCTGTGATTCCAGACCTTGTCCGCCTCACATGTGACTCCCCGGGGGGAGGAGTAGGGTTTTCTTTAGTTTCATCTCAGTTTAGGGATTTAGTTTCTTTCATTGGCTGTAAATTATAACCATCCTTTACCAATCACTGTGACTAGTGGGATGCTAATTAGTTTACATAAGGCAGGGCCTACCTATCCTCAAGTTTAGAATGAAGTCAGTCTCATTCAAGCTTTGTGGCTAAAGATGGGAGGAGAGGAGAATGGATGACCAGGATGCATCCAGTATACATTCAGTATCCCAGCAGAAGAAAATTGTGAGAGTTTCGTTTATTTTTTTTGGAAAGGTAATAAAGCAAGGAAGTGTGTACCATCATGATATGCGTGGGAGATAGCAAGTATTTAAATACTAATACAGCATGCAGTGTGAGACTTAGAAAATAATTATAAAAATAATAATGTGATACAGTATTTAACCCCTGCTGGACCTTCTGATTTTCATACATTGCTTAATTTAATTCTCATCATGCCTAACTAGGTAGGTACATCATCTTGTAGATAAGTACTGGATACTAGGTAGGTGCATCATCTTGTAGATAAGGAATTTGAGCTTAAAGTAACAGCTAATAATTGGTTGAGCTGGACTAAACTCAGTTTATCTGACTCTAGAGGCCATCCATGTGTACATGACAGTATAGTACTTTCCTCTATATTGCTAGAGTTTCAGCAAAAAAGACTTCATATATCATGCTAAGGAGCCAAGTATTCTCTGAGGCTCAAGTTTTCTTCAAGCTCTAGGTCTGTTGTAACTTGCGAAAACAGTGGTTCTCAAACTTGATCATGCATCAGATAACCTCTTGTGGTTGCTTAGTCACTAAGTTGTATCCACCACTTTTGGGACCCCATGGACTGTAGCCTGCCAGGCTCTTTTGTCAATGGGATTGTCCAGGCAAGAGTGCTGGAATGGGTTGCCATTTCCTTCTCCTGGGGATCTTCCTGACCCAGGGATCGAACCCATGTCTCCAGCATTGACAGGTGGATTCTTTAGTTACTAAGGAATACTGAAACAACCTCTAGGGGCTTGTTAAAACCTTTAGTTACTAAGGAATACTGAAACAACCTCTAGGGGCTTGTTAAAACCTAGGCTTCTTGGGCCCTAACATCAGAGTTTCTCATTCCATAAATTTCGAGTGGGACTCTAGGATTTGCATTTATAAGAATTTCCTTAGACAATACTGATGCTGGTGGACTGGGGGCCACAATTTGAGGAGCACTTCTTTGAGGTCTTTGGGAGGCTGTGGTTCAGTGACATTCAACATATTGAAATGAACTTAAATTTTACGGTACTTACTTTTACTTGGAAGTATACATGTCTTGCTCTCACATTTCTTAATAATACAGACTATATTTTGGTTACAGTAGTATCCTCCTCCGTAGGTCAATGAAACACATTGTTTCATTGATTGGATTTCTTCTGTCTCTGATTCTTGATTTACTAAAATTAAATGTATTGCTCTCCTTCTAGGTCCTGCTTAATTTGCCAGTGCTCACTACTCTCCTTGATGGTTAAAAAAGTACATTTGTTTACAAAAGAAATATATTTCAACACTTTGTTTACATTTTTATTGTGAAAAATTTAAGTATCAGAATAACATGAGTCTCCATATTAACACCATTTAGAGTCAACAGTTGTAAATGTTTAGCATATACATGTATACACACTTTTTTAAATGAATGATTTGAAAGCAAATTACAGATCTTGTGCCACTTCACTCATAACTGTTGCAACATATATTTAATAAGAACATTCTCTTATGTAATCATACCATGATCACACTTAAGAAAATTAACAATAATTCCTACTGTTCTCTAACATGCATTCATATTCCAATTTCCCCAGTTGTTCCAATGTATTCTATATCTGGTTGTGTTTTGGTACCAGGGTCTAATCAAGTGAAATTAAATTTTAAGAGTCAGCAAAGCTGGATGGGTCTTTATGCTCAGATAAGTTCTATGTTATTTAAGATACAAATTTGGTTACTTTAATAAAGAGCCAACTTAATTAAGGAAGATGTTTATTTCTGTCAAATTTGATCACTTGGAGATAAAGTGGTCCAGGACTGGTAGGTAGCTCTTTTGCTTTTACAATATGTGACTTCCATCTCTGAGGCCAGGATAGCTGTTCCAGCCCTATCATCATGCTGGGAAGAGAGAAGAGAGTGTATACTCAGTCCTTTTAAGGGTATGTCTGGATGGTGCACTTATCACCTTGCTCCTCTCTCATTGGCAAGAAAGTAATCATATGATATATCTGTTATACAGGCCTGGAGATATAGGCTTTAATTCTGTCTGGATGACTGTGTGTCTAGAGGTAATTCAAGTACACACACAGCATCCATACAAACTCATACCTTATGGTGTGAAAACTTTAATGTAAGTAGAGTAGATAAAGAATAGATAAAAAAAAATTTAAAACTGACTGAAAAACCTACTATGCATTATAAAAGAATTTGACCATTGAGGGAATACTCTTCAAAACAGCATTAACAGGAACTATTGCTTTCTCTTTAGAGATGCCAGAGTGATTCAGGTGTGTGTTTAGTGAACATATGCTAAGACAATATTCAACCTGAAACGTTTCTCAGACTATTTAAACTGGTTAAATTTATTGAATCAATCTAGATGGGGTGGAGTATGTTGCAGTAATAAGCACCCCAAATCTCAGTTTGTTTTCTTTTAAAAACACTCCTTTGGCAAAACATTTTTCTTTTTAAAAATTGCCCTTGTTTCCATAATCAGGTACAGTAATAAGATTGCCATCAATTTCTATACAATTTCATTTGTTTTTGAATAAAGTATTCTTTAAGCTTCAATATTTAGGTATATATACTATATTGACCCTGTTGTTTAGTCGCTCAGTCGTGTGCGACTCTTTGCGACCCCATGGACTATAGCCAGCCAGGCTTCTCTGTCCATGGAATTCTCCAGGCAGGAATAGTGGAATGGGTTGCCATGCCCTTCTCCAGTATTGACCCTGATATCAAGGTAATATGAAATAGTTACTATAGGACTTACTGTGGTAAGTATGAGTTAGAAATGACAAATCAATTAGAAGACTGACCTTTTGTTTATTCCCTTAGAGTGACTTAATTTTCCTTTGACAGAATTCTTCCTTTTGTGATATTTAGACAATAGTATATACTAATCAACACTAGCAGAATGTGAAAAATTATACTCACTGGATCTTTCTCAGGTTAGAGGTACTATCAGTTCAGTTGCTCAGTCGTGTCTGACTCTTTGTGACCCCATGAACTGCAGCATGCCAGACTTCCCTGTCCATCACCGACTCCCAGAGCTTGCTCAAACTCATGTCCATCGAGTCAGTGATGCATGCAACCATCTTATCCTCTGTTTTCCCCTTCACCTCCTGCCTTCAGTCTTTCCCAGCATCAGGGTCTTTTCAAATGAGTCAGTTCTTCGCATCAGGTGGCCAAAGTACTGGAGTTTCAGCTTCAGCATCAGTCCTTCCAATGAATATTCAGAACTAATTTCCTTTAGGATGGACTGGTTGGATCTCCTTTCAGTCCAAGAGACTCTCAAGAGTCTTCTTCAACACCACAGTTCAAAAGCATCATTTCTTCAGTGCTCAGCTTTCTTTATAGTCCAACTCTCACATCCATACATGACTACTGGAAAAACCATAGCCTTGACCAGACAGACCTTTGTTGGCAAAGTAATTTCTCTGCTTTTTAATATGCTGTGTAGGTTGGTCATAGCTTTTCTTCCAAGGGGCAAGTGTCTTTTAATTTCATGGCTGCAGTCACCATCTGCAGTGATTTTGGAGCCCAAGAAAATAAAGTCTCTCACTGTTTCCATTGTTTCCCCATCTATTTGTCATGAAGTGATGGGACCAGATTCCATGATCTTAGTTTTCTGAATGTTAAATTTTAAGCGAGCTTTTTTACTCTCGTCTTTCACTTTCATCAAGGAACTGTTTAATTCTTCTTTGCTTTCTGCTGTAAAGGTGGTGTCATCTGCATATCTGAGGTTACTGATATTTCTTCTGGCAATCTTGATCCAGCTTGTGCTTCATCCAGCCTGGCATTTTGCATGATGTACTCTGCATATAAGTTAAATAAGCAGGGTGACAATATATAGCATTGACGTACTCCTTTCCCAATTTGCAACCAGTCTGTTGTTCCATGTCTGAGTTTTACTGTTGTTTCTTGACTTGCATATAGATTTCTCCAGAGGCAGGTCAGGTGGTCTGGTATTCCCATCTCTTGAAGAATTTTCCAGTTTGTGGTGATCCACACAGTCAAAGTCTTTGGCATAGTCAATAAAGCAGAAATAGATGTTTTTCTGGAACTCTCTTGCTTTTTCCATGATTCACCAGATATTGGCAATTTAATCTCTGGTTCCTCTGCCTTTTCTAAATCCAGCTTGAACATCTGGAATTTCATGGTTCACGTACTGTTGAACCCTGGCTTGCATAATTTTGAGCATTGCTTTGCTAGAGTGTGAGATGAGTACAATTGTGTGGTAGTTTGAACATTCTTTGGCATTGCCTTTCTTTGGGATTGGAATGAAAACTGACCTTTTCCAGTCCTGTGGCCACTGCTGAGTTTTCCAAATTTGCTGGCATATTGAGTGTAGCACTTTCACAGCATCATCTTTTAGGATTTGAAATAGCTCAACTGGAATTCCATCACCTCCACTAGCTTTGTTCGTAGTGATGCTTCCTAAGGCCCACTTAATTTCACATTCCAGCATGTCTGGCTCTAGGTAAGGGATCAGACCCCTGTGGTTATCTGTGTTGTGAAGATCTTTTTTGTATAGTTCTTCTGTGTATTCTTGCCACCTCTTCTTAATATCTTCTGCTTCTGTTAGGTTTCTAGACATATGTTACACATACTATTTCTGTCCTTTATTGTGCCCATCTTTGCATGAAATGTTCCCTTGGTATCTCTAATTTTCTTGAAGAGATCTCTAGTCATCCCGTTCTATTGTTTTCCTCTATTTCTTTGCACTGATCACCGAGAAAGGCTTTCATATCTGTCCTTGCTATTCTCTGGAACTCTGAATTCAGACGGGTATATCTTTCCTTTTCTCCTTTGCCTTTAACTTCTCTTCTTTTCTCAGCTATTTGTAAGACCTCCTGAGACAACCATTTTGATTTTTTGCATATTTTTTTCTTGGAGATGGTCTTGATTCCTGCCTCCTGTACAATGTCACAAACTTCCGTCCTTAGTTCTTCAGGCACTGTCTATCAGATTTAATCCCTTGAATCTATTTGTCACTTCCATTGTATAATTGTAAGGGATTTGATTTAGGTCATACCTGAGTGGTTTAGTGAGTTTCCCTACTTTCTTCAATTTAAGTCTGGATTTGGCAATGAGAAGTTCATGATCTGATCCACAGTCAGTTCCTGGTCTTGTTTTTGCTGACTGGATAGAGACTGTACTATAGAAATCATCATCATTGTCATCTTCTCAGTATATTTTAAGAGTGGTGAATTTTGTAGCTAATAGTTTTACAGACTAATAGTAGAAAACACTTCATAATCAGTTTATAGTTTTGGGGCTTCCCTGGTGGATCAGCTGTTAAAAAAGTCCACCTGTGATGTGGGAGACCTAAGTTCGCTCCTTGGGTTGTGAAGCTCGCCTGGAGAAGGGAACTGCTACCCATTCCAGTATTCTGGCCTGGAGAATTCCATGGACTACATTGTTTAGAGCATGGGGTCACGAAGAGTTGAACACAACTGAGCGACTTATAGACTAATGCTGCTGCTGCTGCCAGGTCGCTTCAGTTTTGCCCGACTCTCTGCTACCCCATAGATGGCTCCCCCATCCCTGGGATTCTCCAGGCCAGAATACTGGAGTGGGTTGCCATTTCCTTCTCCAAGGCATGCATGCATGCTAAGTCGCTTCAGTCATGTCCGACTCTGTTCGACCCTATGGACAGCAGCCCACCAAGCTCCTCTGCCCATGGGATTCTTCAAGCAAGAATACTGGAGTGGGTTGCCATTTCCTTCTCCACTACAGACTAATACTTACCGATTAATAGTAGAAAACACTTCAAAATCTGTTGATAGTTTAGGATAGTCAATGATTAGTATTATTCATTATTAATTGTTTTCTCTCCCAGTGGTACTCAACACTGATTTGTATAAAACTGGTGTTTAATACATGTCTATGGATTTGGTGTGCTGTGTTTGACTGATGTTTAAGTCTTGTGAAAATATGGGCTGACATACTATGAAGATGAGAAATAGCCTGGTGCAGAACAGTTTATAGTTCTGATTTTGGAAAAAATGATATTTTGCAGAGTCATGACTGTTCTCAGGGATTATCTTGAGCTAGAAATTTTAGCTCATGTAAATGAAAACAAATATATTTAAAACTATAGACATGAATAATGAAAAAACTGGGAAATGTGTATACAGTGAAATACAATAATCTTATAGCTTCATTGTTTTGCATCCCAAGATTTAAGCTGCTCATTTTGCCCCTGGGGGGGGCGGGAATTAAATTTGTGTTGAACAGCGACAAAGTCATTATATTTATAAAAAGAACATGTCCTTTAATTTCCTTTAATTTTTCTTTAGGTCGTGATTTAATTTGTATCCAGTCTATGGATGGGATGCTGATGGTGTTTGAGCAGGAAAGCTATGCTTTTGGGAGGTTTCTCCCTGGTTCTCTTTTACCTGGCCCTCTTGCTTACAGTTCCCGCACAGATTCCTTCATTACTGTTTCTTCCTGCCGTCAAGTGGAAAGTTACAAGTGAGTATGGATCTTGAATCTTTGGAATCATGATTTTTTTTTATGTGTGTGTATGCTGCTGACGACAGAGGATGAGATGGTTAGATGGCATCACCGACTCGATGAACTTGAGTTTCAGTAAACTCCGGGAGTTGGTGATGGACAGGGAGGCCTGGCGTGCTGCCCTTCACGGGGTCGCAAAGAGTCAGATACGACTGAGTGACTGAACTGAACTGATGCTGCTGCTAAATTCTTTTCCACAAAGAGCTTGAATGTTGCAAATAAAAAGGAGAGTGATTTTGTTGTTATAATGTAATTGTGGCGACTCAGCGGATATAATTTACATATAAAATATTTGCAAGGCAGTATAGTGCAGAGATTGAGAGGAAGGATTTGGAGAGAGGGACACGTGGATTGAAGTCCTGATTTTGCGACTCACAGCTGTTTAATACAGTGTCCTTATCCTGAATGTAAAGGAGATAGCAACACCTATTTCAACAAACTTATTAGAAGGATTAAGTGTATGTTAAATTACCATGGGGTGTGTGTGTGTGTGTGTGTGGGTGCATGTGCACTCAGCTGTGTCCAACTTTTGTGACCCTATGGACTGTAGCCCACCAGGCTTTTCTGTCCATGGAATTTTCTAGGCAAGGTTACTGGAGCAAGTTGCCATTTTCTCCCCTAGGGGTTCTTCCTTACCCAGAGATGGAACCTGCATCTTTTGTGTCTCCTGCATTGGCAAATGGATTCTTTACCGCTAGTGCCACCCCATAGAAAATGCTCAGTAATTATTGTGATTGTTCCCTGATTTATAAATAATAAAACACAGTGTGAATGAAAAAACCCATATACAAATACATATATAGAATGATTTTATAACATAAAAAAGAATGTATGTGACAAGGGAAGAATACTGGCAAGAAATACAAGTTATTATGAGTGTTTTTAAAAGAACAGTTCACAGAAGTGAAGTATGAAAATGACCCTTTTCGCTAGAAATTTTTATCGATTTTGGTGAATTGTGTTTGAGAGAGAGACGCTTTTTTCTTCTACCAGCTAAGTTTCAATAAGAATTATGGTTTTGAGTTTTGGAGGCTGTGCTTTTTGTTGGAAGAGAGCATGGGGAAAAAAAGTGTAGATATCCATTCTGGGAAAAGAAATAGTCTTGGAGAATTATAATATCTTCAGTAACTTTATTGTTGTTATCTTACTGATGGCAGCGTTTAGAACTTTAAACATCCAGGCAGCACTTCATTATAGCCTTTCAGTATTGTTTTTGGCCATATGATTTTTCCCAAGGCAGGAAGGAAGTATATAAATTCATCAGGCAACAGCTGTAAATTTTTGCCTTAGGTTTTATTATTGTGTATATTGCAAGTTAACGTAGTTTTCCCTGATAAGTGACCATCTATGCTTTGAGAATTATTGTTAAGGCAATGAGGATTTAAAACTCTGAAAATAAGCAAATATTTGTGACTAAGCAGAAGTTAACTGATGGAGGTAGAGTATCATTATGTCGTATTCCTTCTACAATGCCTATGGCTCTTGTTCAAAGGAGATGAATAAGTTGTGGCATTGCTACTGGTAATAAATAAAATATTATAATTGTTTTGAGACACTGTGAAAAATATCTGTATAATTCATTCAATCCTGCCAAAACTTAAGCGATATTGAGGAGATCTGGTTTTCAGCTTTCCACCCTAGTTCTTGCCAAATAGTGTGATACTAGCAGTGTTACATTGGGGTCATGATAAAAAGATTTGAATGTCCCATGACTTACTCTTTGAAATATGTGTATAGGAATTAATTTGGTAATAACTCCAGGAATGATTAGTTGAGGAAGCAATGTATAGGTTTCCTTAATGTGAAGGTTTAATCTCACAGAAACTCATATTGTTTTAACTGTGGTAATTCTCCAGCATACTTATCTATTATATTGATCTTCATCTAGAACTAAGAGGTGCACACTTTATTTATTATGTGAATCCTTTATAATGGTAAAATGCATGGGATTTATGATTATTGTGAAATGATGACAATCAAGAGGGTTTATAACATTAAGTGGTATGTTGTATTTATATACACTTTCAAGTATAATAGGTCAAATGATAATCACAGTTTTAAATGATAATCACAGGTGTAATTTAGGATGGGAGAAAGCATGAAAACTGTAGTTTTGGTCTTTGGAGGCTTCATTAAATCTATAATCAGTTAAAAATATAATCAGTTTATAAAAGGCTTTTAAGACATAATTCATCTTCATTTTTGATATTGATATTTAATTACTTTGAATACAGATCAGTTATGTTCAGATAGGAACTGGAGAAGGCTATGAGTCTCAAACTTTAGTGTACATAAGAATCATCTGGGCCTCCTTTTATAAAATGTATGTTTGCTGATTCTCAAGCCCCAACCCCGTAGATCTTGATTTAGTAGGTTTAGGGAAAAGATCCAGAAATCATCATTACAAATACATGCTCCAGGTGCTTCTAATTCAGGGACACACTTTGAATGTTGTTTTTTCTTTGTAAGTAAGAGAATTGTTTACTTTTTTTTTTTTGGTAGAGAAGGGGCCTATGGCCATTCCCTTGCCATGTTTTTGCCAACTTGGACTGTCCTTTATTCTGTCTTTCTTTCTTTGCCAGAATGATTTAGGCAGTAAATCATGATCTGTGTACCTTTTTTCTGCTCTTATTCAGCTCTTGCTTCACATTCTGATTGACATTCAGGTCTTTCTCTTTTCAGTTGGATTTCTGTTTTTGTTATCTCTAATCTAGACTTGGAAGGGCCTTTCTGATGTCTGTTCTTTTGAAGTAGATGTTCAACAAGATCTACTAGTTAATGAATGAAGGAATGAAATGTTAATGTTATGTTAACATTATGTTAATGAAATGTTAATGCTAATGAATGAAGGAATGAAAAGTTTAGGAGGAAACCTTCTATTTTGTTACTGGAGTCTTTCGATGAAAATGATTCTCATTAGCACAATCAAGAATGTTTTAGCTATAGTTGGAATGAACATAGTAATGCTTTGTATCCAGAGCTTCCAATTCTAGTAGAATTCTACAGGTTAAATTATCAAAGTTCCCAAATCTCCTGGCACGCTTTCAGGTGACAGCTATTTTTCATCTGAAAATAAATGATTTTGGAGGGTTTACTTTTGTATTTCTGCAACACCTCAATCCATCTTTTAGTTCCTTGCTGCTGTTTTTATGATGTGATACAGAAGAGCACTAAATTATATGGTTGAGTTTGTCATTGGTGCTCTATGGGACCTGTTAAGCATTTGTGACTATTGGTTCAAAAAATATCACAGTTCACCTGGACTTGCCGTGTCTGTGATTAGTGCCTTTCTGTTCTGAAAAATATGTATGACAGTCTTTCATGAAATTTTTTTTACATTGGACCTGATTGTTCTTTCAGCACTTTCAATAAGGGAATTTTATTCTTTAGCTTATATCACTGAACACTTGAGTGATAAGAAAAAATATCCAAGTGTTTTATTTCAGAATTTCCAAGTCTGCTTGGAATTGTTCAGTTTTGGAAATAGATTTTCATGTACATTATTGATCCCAGTTAAGAGAATTTAAGAAAGAATTGTAAAATAAATGCTATTGGAAGTTTGTCATGATCTAAATTTATTGCCAGTTATGTTTAGTAATAAAATCCTTTTCTGAGCTGCCTTCCAGGAAGAGAATTGTTTTGGATTTAGAAATCAGGAGTGAATTTTGGCTGTGTCTCTGCATGTTGTTTTGATGTTAATGAGACCACTTTAGGGGTTCACTTATGCCTCAGATGAAATAATAACTCTCTATAGTTATGTAAGAAGCTTCAAACAGCTCCAAAGCTTTGGATTTTTGTAACAACCTCATTAATATCCATATCATCCTCTGGTAGGTTGGTGTCTGCAGGAAATGAACTGCCTATATTAATTATTGCCCGAGGTTAGATCCATTAGGACTGGTCCTAATGGACCAGCTCTGGACCGATGTTTTAGTCACCAGTGTTGACTAAATAGTGTGTTTTAGTCACACTATTTCTGTTATCTTGAACCAAGAAGACTAAAGGAATCCTATTTGGAGGTCAGAGTGTGAGGTATAATTATTTGGCAGTTTTGAAGACCTAGGGATATTGAAGGTCATTCTCAGATGGTATTTGCTGCCTATGGAATTTTTTAGCATGGTTTTACAAGGTTGAGATCTTCAGGCTCCTATCGTTTATTGGTGTCATTTCCCATGACTTATTCCTCTCTGCCAGGCATCTCTCCTAAGCTCCTGCCATGGCCTTTGATGTCTCTTTTACTGCTGCATGCCTTTGCATGTGTTGTTTGCTTTGCCATTATGTTTTTTAGTCTTTAACAGCATGATGAGTTTTCACTCATTCTTCAAAACCTAGCTTTCTCCTCCTTAACTGATACCAAGAACGTATATATTTCCTCCACCTGTTGCAGAAAGGGGGACACCTTCTAGGCCCCGAAACTGGGCTCTTGTCTAACATTCAGAAATTAATTGTCTGAGGAGACACATGCGCTGACAAAGCAAGGGATTTTATTGGGAAAGGGCACCCGAGTGGAGAGCAGTAGGGTAAGGGAACCCAGGAGAACTGCTCTGCCATGTGGCTCGCAGTCTTGTGTTTTATGGTGATGGGATTAGTTTCCGGGTTGTCTTTAGCCAGTCATTCTGACTCAGAGTCCTTGCTAGTGGTGCATGCCTTGTTCAGCCAAGATGGATGCCAGAGAGAAGGATTCTGGGAGGTGGTTGGACAGGTGGTGTCTCCTTTTGACCTTTCCTGAGCTCTTCCAGTTGGTGGTGGCTTATTAGTTCCATGTTCCTTACCAGGACCTCCTGTTGTAACACAGCTCATGCAAATGGTTACTATGGTGCCTGGCCAGGGTGGGCAGTTTCAGTCAGTGTGCTTCCCCTAACACACCCATGTTACCTGTTTCTACCATCATATTCCTTTGGTACTTATATGCATACCAGTCAGCACAGTGCACTCTGAGTTATGCTTATTTGTTAGTATTATATATGAATCTCCTCAACTACTTTGGAAGGTCCTGGTGGATATAGGTCATGTAGTAGTTTTCCCCCTTGTTAATGCTTGTATGAGATCCCTACTGTATGTTTATTGAGTGAGTGAACTTTACATGCATTAAGCTTTCTTATTAACTGGAAGACTGATTTTCATGAATGTACTGCAAAATCTATCATAATTTATAGTCATTCTTCATTCACAGAAAATTGGAGGCTTTTTACAAATGAAATACTGCTGACTGGAATAGAATATGAGTTGATATATAACATTTGAATATTAGTGTACATTTTAGTGCATATTTAGATATTCTACTTTGCCTTTCTTCATTAAGGTTCCTGATGTTTACACTATCAGACATCTTTCTCTTAGATAATAGGAGCTATCTGAATATATCTCTTTGCTAATTTTTCTCTTACCTATTGAAAGTGGAAAGGGATCTATGAGCCTAAAATTTCTTCATTTTGAGTAGAATTATTACTCTAAAAATATACCATAAATTAATGGAAATAAGGGAATTTAAACTTCATTGTCTAAATTAATCATTTCTAAATTGAATGATATTTATCAGTCGATTTGAATAATGGTCTGAGCTAAATGTTAAAATTTTTTAAAAATTTATTTTATTGTATTATAATTTATTTACAATGTTGTGCTAAATGTTGCTATTGAAATACAATACTGACAGAAAGTCCTAACGTCCATAATGTCCATTATTGAGAACTTATTGCATACCAGATAAATTACTAGGTGATTTATCTCTGTGTATACAGAAATTTGTATTTGTCTATTTGTCAACCTGTCAGTCAATAATCGGGTACCTTAGTGTATATCAGATACTGGGCTGTGCTTAGTTGCTCAGTCATGTCCAAGTCTTTGTGACCCCATGGACTGTAGCCCACCAGGCTCCTCTGTCCATGGGGATTCTCCAGGCAAGAATACTGGAGTGGGTTGCTACATCCTCCTTTAGGGGATCTTCCCAACCCAGGGATCGAACCCAGGTCTCCCAAATGCAGTTTTCTTCTTTGCCATCTGAGGTACCAGGGAAGCCCAAGAATACTGGAGTGGGTAGCCTATCCCTTCTGCAGGGAACTTCGTGACCCAGGAGTCAGACTGGGGTCTCCTGCATTGCAAGTGGATTCTTTACCAGCTGAGCTACCAGGGAAACCCCATCAGATACTGTACCAGACATTAAATTATTTTTTAAGTTCTTCTAACAATGCTTGAGTTAAGATTATTATCATTCCCATTTTATAGATAAGAAAGATTAAGACATAGAGTGATTAATTTTCAAAAATTTACTCAACTAGTTAATGGGTTAGCTGGGAATTAAACTCAGACCTTCTGGGGTCCACAGATATTAATAACTTCTACTACCACTTTTTGGAGTATGGTGGCAATAACTCATCTGGTTGCTTTGCATTATTTGTATTTTTTTCTATTTTGGGTTTTGGTACTGGAACTTTATTGAGTATTGTTATTATCACATAAAATTCTAATGGGGGATACTTTGATATTTGGCAGAGCTATTTCCCCAATATTGAATTTTGGGACATATGGTTATAATTTCTTTATCATTACAGTTTTACATAGTCTTATACCACAGTACAAATTCATCATCATTCAGTAGACTTCATTACTAAATTCATTCACTAAATTTTACAATGTTTAAAATCAAGGAAAAGGTGATACATAAGATTTGTAGATTATATATATTTGAAAATTTAATTATATTGAGATTATGTGCTTTTAAAATAATTTACACTTTTTAACTATAAAGTCACTTACAGTTATTCCATATCTTTTAAACAGATACCAAGTACTTGCTTTTGCAACGGATGCAGATAAAAGACAAGAGACTGAACAACAAAAACATGGGTCTGGAAAAAGACTAATTGTAAGGCCTTTTTAAAATAGATAAAAATTTTAGTAATATCTATATTATATTTAGTTATATCTAATCACAGATGTTTGTTCAGAATAAGAATTCCTGGGAAGAAAAATTAAAAATATATATTTCAGCCATTTTCTGTGTTAGGGTTATGTCAGTGATCAAAGAATTTAGTTGGCTATTATTGAGCAATGGAGACACATGCCTACTCATGGTCACAATGTACCAGATTATAGAATTGCATCACTAGGATTATAAATGTCCAGATGGGTCACTTTGAACTGAAATGATTATAAACTAACAAAATAAAAATTTTTAAATTCCTTTAATAGACAAAAAAGTTGCTACTAGTATAAATGCATGGTGAAATATGAGTAAAAGATGAAAATTTTTTCACAGCCTGCAAAGTTTGTGCACAAACTTTGTGCACAAGTGAAAGTTTGATAACTTTGAAAAGCAGTTTGAAGAAGACTTGTTTGAGTTTTATGGTTTTTGGACTTATATTTAGATATTTACTCCACTCTGAGTTTATTTTTGTGTAAGGTGTGACGAAATGTTGCAGTCTCATTCTTTCCCATACAGCTGCCCAGTTTTCCCAGCACCGCTTACTGAAGCGACTGGTGGGCTGCTGCCTGTGCATGCACCAGTAGTGCCTGTCCCCTCCCTTAGACATTGCTGTGGGTCTTAGCTGCCTTTATGTCTCATGACTGGGTTCTTTCCTCGGTCATGTTAGCCCTCGCTCTGGTGTGGAGCTGCCGCATGACATAAGTGGGGCTGGAACATTCAGTTTGTTCATGGGGCAGTTGTGAAAAGCCAGTCAGCTACTCACACAGTTCTGATTTGCACTTTTTGCCCTGTTTCAGGAGTGAACAAGCATGTGCGCACTCCTTTGGGAACAGAAGGCTTTCCCCAGCCTTCCTGTTAGTCCTACCAGCAACTCCAACCAGCCAAGAGGCCCGTCTTCTTTGTGGAGGACCCCAGGACTGGGGTGCCTCATATGTAGCTCCAACTGCTCACTCCCCAGGGAGGATCTCTGCCTGTGAAATCTCTCTTCTCCTCTGAGTCCCCTCCCTTGGGTACAGGTGATCGTTTCTCTTCCCTTGCTGCCTTATTATGTGTGGATCTCTCTCTCTGCCTTGGTTGTACAGGGGTCTTTCTGCCAGTGTCCAGTTATTTTTTGGTGAGAATTGTTCCACATATGGAGGTAGTTCTGTTGTATTTGATGCAGCAAGTGAGTTCTTCATCTCCCAACTCTGCCATCTTGATTTCCTCCTCTAGCAGAGATCTCCTCCATCTTCTAGCTTGCTTTGTTCCCATAAGAAATCTTTCATCTTATCTTGGTTCCTTGGTTCACAATATCTTTTTTCTCCATGTGTTTTTCAGATTTTTTCTTATCACTTCTTTTGAGCAGTTAGATTATAATGTGTTTTGTATAGTTTTCTTTCATTCCTTTTGTTGGTGCTTATAGATTTGTTGAAGTTAGTGTACTTGTGAATTTATAGTTTTCATGAAATTTAGAAAATTTTTTAGCTATTCAAATTTATTTTTCTCTTCTCCATCTCTTCTCCTATTCACTCAATTACACATACATTTAGGCTACTTGAAGTTGCCCTACAGGTCACAGATTTGCTCTTTGTTTTAAAAAATTCTCTTTTCTATTTCATTTTGGATGATCTCTACTACTGTGTTTTCAAGGTCACTGATATTTTTTCTATAATGTCTAATATGGTATTAATTCCTGTCTACTATAGTTTCTATCACTACAAGTTCAATTTAGGTGTTTTAAAAATATCTTCCTTGTATACTTTTTAAACTTAAATAGATACAATTTATTTAACATAAGTATTATAAACTGTATAGTATTATAAACTGTATATAATACCGTTATTTATCTCTACATTATGGATCACATTTTCCTGTTTCTTTACATGCTTGATAATTAAAAGGAAAATCTAAAACTACTAAAATCCACATTTTGGGTGGTTCTTTCCCTGGCTTTGAGTAATTTTCTGCATGAATGTGCTGATATGTACTCAGCTTATTTGTGAAGATACTTAACAGATCTGAGTTCTGTCCCTGTGCTGCTAAGTTGTTAGTAGATGCCAGGATATAGTCAGTTTTACTTTGTCCGAAGCTACATACTTTTGTGTTTCTATAAATCTTCATGTGCTTTGGCCTGGAAGACAGTTAAGTTACTTGGAAACAGTCTGATCCTTTTTGGTCTTGCTTTTGAGTCTTGTTAGGCGGGACCAGAGCAGGGCTCATTCCGGAGCTACTTGCACACCCTCCTGAGGTACTGCCCTTCTGAATGTTCTTTCCAAGTCCCTGTAAATTATGAGGTGTTCCAGTCTGGCTTGTGAGCACAGGCAGTATTCCAGGCCCTGTGTAAATGCTGGGCACTGTTACCGCTAATCCTTTTGGGTGGTTCTTTCCCTGGCCTTGAGTAATTTTCTACATAAATGTGCTGATAAGTACTCAACTGAATATCTGAGAGAATTCTTAACAGGTCTCAGGGCTCTGTCCTTGTGTTGCTCTCTCTTTTTTTGAGCATGCTGTCTTGTGAACTCTAGCTGCCTTGGTTTCTCTCAACTGTCAGCATTCATCTCCTCAACCCAGGGGGCCTTGTGGGCTTTGCCTGGGTTTCTTCTGCCTGTGCCATGGCCTAAAAACTCTCTCATGGCTGGGGCAGTTATACCACTCACCTCATTTGTTTTCTGTTTTCAAGGGATTGCTGTCTTTTGTTTTCTGATATCCAGAGCCTTGCAAACAGTTGTTTCAAACATTTTGTCCATGTTGTGGTTGTTTTAGGTGGGACGGTAGAATCTTTTTCCTGTCACTGTATCATGGCTGGAAGTGGAAGGATTTTAAAATGATTGTTCTTAGTAAACTACTGTGCATTTTGAGACTCATTAGTTTAGAATGTGGTATAATTCTTAAGGGAAATTTGCAAAGAGTGGTGCTCAGTACCTAATGAACTGAAAGTATTTAGTGGCTGGATCGCAGCCTGTGGCCTCAGAAATTCTGCTTATCCGCTCTGAATGAATTGTCATCTCTCAGAGTCAGGGACACATCAGCCTGAGTTACAAGTGCTGACAAATATTGCTAGAATGCAAGTCTATTAAATTGTAATGAGAAATGTAACTACCTTAGGACTTGATGTTCATGTCTTTTGTTCAGTGGAATCTTTCTGCATAGGTGAACCTCACTTGAATTAAGTGATAATTGAATAATTTGTGTTTTTTAAAAAACATTTAAAAAATTTTGACCGTGCTGGGTCTTCCTTGCTGTGCAGACTTTCCTCTAGCTGTGGCGAGTGGGGGCTACTCTCTAGTTGTGGTGGGAGGGCTCCTCATTGTGGTGGCTTCTCTTGTTGTGGAGCCTGGGCTCTAGGGTGCATGGGCCTCAGTAGTTGCATCACGCAGCCACAGTAGTTGCAGACCTGGGGCTCTGGAACACAGGCTCAGTAGTTGTGGTGCACAAACTTAGTTGTTCCATGGTATGTGGGATCTTCCTGGCCCAGGGATCAAACCTGTGTCTCCTTCATTGATAGGTGGATTCTTTTATCACTGAACCACCAGGAAAGCCTGAATGATTTGTCTTAAAAAATTTTTTTTGGTTGTCAAATGATTTGGTGTTGAATCCTAGTTTAGATGAAGGTAATCTGATGCATAAATGTGCATAAATGCACGTTGACTATATGCCCTGTGCTGTCCCTCTATTCCAGATTCTTCTTATATACATACTGATGATATTTGCCTCTCTGACTAGTCCCATTTAGATTTCATCCCTTCTTCAGATACTTTAATCCTAAAGTAGATAGATTAATACCTAAATCATTTTTTGGATGGCATGAAATTTATATGTATCTTTAATGTGACTTTTCACATCTCTTCTTTGACCTTTCGTTCGTTGATTCTTGATTCTTGCTTCAAAGCCTAACTTTGAGGGTAATCTTACTTCCTCTTTGTCCAGATGCTTTTGTACATTCATCTCACTGTCATTGCCATTTACAATACATGCCTATCATCCAAAGCCTTTCAAAATAGTATGCTTTATATTTTCTTGATTTAGAAACATTAATAATTGATTGGGGGCTGATTTCTTCTTTACATGTCCATTTTACATTCATTCCTTCATTATTTTAGGAAACATTTATTAAACATTGACCATGTTGTGAGAGATGAAGATATGAAGATACCCCGGAGGAGCTCTTATGTATAGAGGATCCTATCTATACTACTATAGTAGCTTGACAACTGCTCTATATATGCATATTAATATTTTCAAAATTGTTTCAATATAAAAATATATTTATAGCAGTATTGACTGTAGGTTGTTGATTTTTAAATTTGATTTGCAAAGTAAATGCAACAGCTTTCTTACGGAAAAATTTCAGTGGAGCAGGTATCTTCTTTATGTGTATTTTTTCCAATAAGCCATGGATCCTCCCCTTCCTGACAGGACCTTTATACAGGCAGCTCATTTTGCATGTGATATTCTTCCACCCTCTTCTCTACCTGCCTTTTTTCTCTTTAGCTTTATTGAAGTATAATTGACAAATAAAATTATGTAAACCTACTTCATACAGTGAGATGTTTTGATATATGTATAAATTGTGAAATGATTACCAGAACTAAGCAAATTAACTTATCTGTACCCTGATGTGTATATACATATATGTGTGTGTGTGTGTGTGTGTACATATATGTGTGTGTGTGTGTACATATATGTGTGTGTGTGTGTGTGTGTGTGTACATATATATATGTGTGTGTGTGTGTATGTGTGTGTACATATATATATATATGTGTGTGTGTGTGTGTGTGTGTGGTAGGATCATTAAGATCTCTCAACAAATTTTGAGTATACAATACAGTATTGTAAGTATATGTACATTAGATCTTCAGAACTAATTCATCCTGCATAACTGAAACTTTGTACCCCTTGACCAGTATATCCTCGTGTCTCCCATACCCCAGACCCTGGAAGTCAAAATTCTACTCTCTGCTTCTATTATTTTGACTTTTTTAGATTCCACAGATAAGTGAGATCATACAGTATTCATTTTTCTGATCCTGACTTATTTCACTTAGCATAATGTCTTCCAAGTTCATCCATGTTATTGTAAATGGCAGGATTTTTTTCATTTTCAACTCAGTTCAGTCACTCAGTTGTGTCTGACTCTTTGTGACCCATGGACTGCATCATGCCAGGCTTCCCTGTCCATCACTGACTCCTGGAGCTTGCTCAAACTCATGTCCATTGAGTCAGTGCTGCCATCCAACCATCTCTGTCACCCCCTTCTCCTCCTGCCTTCAATCTTTCCTAGCATCAGGGTCTTTTCAAATGAGTCAGTTCTTCGCATCAGGTGGCCAAAGTATTGGAGTTTCAGCTTCAATATCAGCCCTTCCTGTATCATGTTTTCTTTAGCCATTCATCCATCATTGGAAGTTTGGTTGATTTCATGTTTTGGCTATTGTGAATCATGCTACAGTGAACATGGGATGGCAGATATCTCCTCAATATTCTGTTTTCACTTCCTTTGGTTATGTACCCAGAAGTGGGATTGCTGGGTCATATGGTAGTTCTATTTTTAATTTTTTGAGGAATCTCCATATTGTTTTCCATAGTAGATGTAATGTTTTATATTCCTACCAGCAGTATACAGGGTTTGCTTTTCTGCACATTCTCACCAACACTTATTATCTCTTTTCTTTTTGATAATAACTATTCTAAAAGATATAAGGAGATATCTCATTGCATTTCTCTGATGGTTAGTGTTGGTGAGGATTTTTTTTTTCTTTTTTTATTGGTGAGCATTTTTTAATATATCTATTTGTCATTTGTATGTCTTATTTTGAGAAATAAGACATTTAGGTCTTTTGCCCAGTTTTAAATCAAGTTTTTGTTTTTCCTTTATATTTGCTGTTGAGCTGTCTGATATTAACTCCTTATTGGATATATTTTCTCCCATTCCATAGATTGTCTCTTCACACTACTGATTGCTTCCTTTGCTGTGAAGAAGCTTTTTAATTTTTTGATTGAATAAAAGACTTTAAATTTATAATGCTTTACAGTTTTCAAAAGTTTCCACATATATGATTTCATATAATCCCATAATAAGCTTTCTCTCTTTTTTTCCCCTGTAGAAGCTTTTTAGTTTGATAAAATCCCCTTTGTCTATTTTAATGTTGTCTGTACTTTTGAGGTCATATCTGAAAAGTCATTGAGCTTTTCCCTATGTTTCTTCTAATGATTTTACAGCTTTAGCTCTTATATTTAAGTCTTTAATCTATTTTGAATTTGTTTTTTGTATATAGTATGAGATAGGGGTTCATTTCATTCCTCTGCATGTGGATATCAAGTTTCCCAACACCATTTTTTGAAGATACCATCCTATTCTGCATTGTATGTTCTTGGTACCTTTGTTGAACATGAGTTGACTGTAAATGCAGAGTTTTATTTCTCAGCTCCCTGTTCTGTTCCATTGGTCTAGATGTTTTTTTTTTTATTTATGACAGTTCCATGCTGTTTTGATTAGAATAGTTTTGTAGTGTATTTTGAAGTCAGGTAGTATGATGCTTCCAGCTTTGTTCTTTTTGCTCAAGATTGTTTTGGCTATTTGGTGTCTTGTGGGTTCACATGAATTTTGCACATTTATTTCTGTGAAAAATGCCTTTGTAATTTTGATAGGGATTTGCATTTGTAGATCACTTTGAGCAGTATGGACATTTTAATGATATTAATTCTTCTAATCCATGAATATGGCATATCTTTTTATTTTAACTCTTCAATTTATTTTGTCAATGTTTTATAGTTTTCAACAAACAGATCTTTACCTCCTTGATTATACTTATATGAGTGTTTGAATTGCTAAATAGTTAATATCACATGGTTCAGTTCAGTTCAATTAAGTCGCTCATTCGTGTCAAGCTCTTTGTGACCCCATGGACTGCAGCACGCCAGGTTTCCCCAACTCCCAGAGCTTACTCAAACTCATGTCCATAGAGTCGGTGATGCCATCCAAACATCTTATCCTCTGTCATCCCCTTCTCCACCTGCCTTCAGTCTTTCCCAGCATCAGCGTCTTTTCCAGTGAGTCGGCTCTTAGTGTCAGGTGGTCAAAGTATTGGAGTTTCAGCTTCAACATCAGTCCTTCCAATAATATTCAGGACTGATTTCCTTTAGGATGGACTGGTTGGATCTCCTTGCAGTCCAGGGGACTCTCAAGAGTCTTCTCCAACACCACAGTTCAAAAGCATAATTTCTTCGGTGCTCAGCTTTCTTTATAGTCCAACTCTCACATCCATACATGACTACTGGAAAAACCATAGCCTTGACCAGACAGACCTTTGTTGGCAAAGTAATGTCTGCTTTTTAATATGCTGTCTAGGTTGGTCATAGCTTTTCTTCCAAGGGGCAAGTGTCTTTTAATTTCATGGCTGCAGTCACCATCTACAGTGATTTTGGAGCCCCCCAAAATAATGTCTGTCACTGTTTCCATTGTTTCCCCATCTATTTGCCATGAAGTGATGGGATCAGATTCCATGATCTTAGTTTTCTGAATGTTGAGCTTTAAGCCAGTTTTTTCACTCTCCTCTTTCACTTTCATCAAGAGGCTGTTTAGTTCTTTGCTTTCTGCCATAAGGGTAATGTCATCTGCATATATGAGATTATTGATATTTCTTCTGGCAATCTTGATTCCATGTTATGCTTCATCCAGCCTGGCACTTCAAATGATGTACTCTGCATATAAGTTAAATAAGCAGGGTGACAATATAACAGCCTTGATGTACTCCTTTCCCCATTTGGAACCAGTCTATTGTTCTGTGTCCACTTCTAACTGCTGCTTCTTGATCTACATACAGATTTCTCAAGAGGCAGGTCAGGTAGTCTGTTATTCCCATCTCTTTAAGAGTTTTCCACAGTTTGTTATATCACATGGTAAAAGGGGCAAAAACTACTAGAGTCTACAAAATATCAAAAATATGGTAATAGGAGAAAAAAATGAATGAGGATTAATCTTTATGCCTGCTTTGTTGTAAAGCATTTCTTAATTGTATTAATATCAAAGTGAATGAAATTATATTTTTAGCAACCCAGTGATCATAAGTTTTCCCTTGCAGGTAGATTGGACTCTAAATATTGGAGAACAAGCCCTTGATATATGTATTGTATCTTTCAATCAGTCAGCATCTTCTGTTTTTGTTCTTGGTGAGAGAAACTTTTTTTGCCTTAAGGATAATGGACAAATTCGATTTATGAAGAAACTTGATTATAGCCCAAGTTGTTTTCTCCCGTATTGCTCAGGTGTGTAGAAAGATTTTCTTTTATCTTTTCCATATGTCATGACTATGTTATATACACCAGAAAAAGCCAAAGTCACTCACATATTTTTTAAAGAACTAGGAGAATAGTTTTATACTGAACATGTAATGGAAATTTTGGCTTTTAATGTTTGAATAGAGGTTTGATATAAAGCACACATTTGGTTTTGTCAGTCATTTTACTTTGTACAAGATGATTTGTAGAATTGGCCTCAGGTATATAATAATGCTTTCCAAGATGTGGCTATTCAAGATGCTTCCAAGAGAACATCAGACTCTTTTATAAGGAGAAATGAGCATAGTAATGACTCATAGAATTACTTGTCTGTAGTGAAAGTCTAATAAATCAATAGCTTAAATATGTTAAATATATTAATCAAGTTCATCCTTTTTAGATAAAATGCAAAAATGTTGGCCACACTAGTTATAGTTTCTCTAGTTATATATATAATTTTTATATATTTATAAATGATTTAAAAAATTTTTGATACTAGTACCTTGAAATTGAAAAACAATGTTTTATTATTTAAAATCTTTATGCATTAAGCCAAGATATTATAATTAATTTGTATAGAATTATACAAATTATACATGTATAATAGAATGTATAAATAATACATTCTAAAAGGATGTAAAAACTGTTGAAAATGATTTTTTTCTTACTATTCTTTTTCTATCTTCCATCCATAGTTTCTGAAGGAACAATAAATACTTTGATTGGAAACCATAATAATATGTTACATATTTATCAAGATGTGACACTGAAATGGGCCACTCAACTTCCCCATGTTCCTGTAGCAGTAAGAGTGGGCTGTTTACAGTAAGTGATTTAATTTAAAGAGTATCTTTATCAAGGAATTCACTAAAAGTTTTATGAAAGAATTTTTTATTTTATGAAATTTTTTATTTTATGAAATAATTATGAAACAGTGATTTTACTAAAAAATGACAAGTGATGTTGAATATCAACAATGAAGATAATTTAAAATATAAATTTTTTTAGAAAGGAAGTGAAAGTGTATTCATTCAGTCATGTACGACTCTTTGAGACCCCATGGACTGTAGCTTACCATGCTCCTTCGTCCATGGGATTTTCCAGGTAAGAGTACTGGAGTGGATTGCCATTTCCTTCTCCAGAGGATCTTCCCAACCCAGGGATCGAACCCAGGTCTCCTGCATTGCAGACAGACGCTTTACCGTCTGAGCCACCAGGGAAGTCTTTATTAGTAAAGGAGAATATAAAAAAGCTTTAGTTAGCATTTTTAATTGTTTTTCTTTAGTATCTCTAGCAAGATATTCTTTATAAATTTAAGATTTCAAGAAAATAGTTTACCTGATAGATAATTTTCTTTAAAATAGAAGAGGATTTCTTTAAGCATTTAATGAATCCCATTTAGAGATCACGTCTTATTAGACTGTGAGGATGTTACACTTAAAGGCTTGTTTCAGAACTTACTGTGTCAAATGGTGCAGAATTGCTTACTGAACTGAACTGAACTGATGTGTTTAAGACAGTGTCGATTTTTTTTTCAATTTTTTAAATTGGAGTATAATTGCTTTACAGTGCTGTGTACCAGTTCACGAAGTGAACCTGCCATGTGTCTACATATATATTCCCTCCCTCTGGAGCCTCCCTCCTGCCACCCCCACCCCATCCCAGCCCTCTAGGTCATAACAGAGTGCTGAGTTAAAGATCCTTAGTAAAGATCCTTAAAAATAAAAAGCTGTTGAGACATAAAGGGATGAACTTTAGTAATGGGATGGAAATCTGGGTACAATCCTGCTGCATGTAGGGGGCGGGGTTAGACGGCAGGGCCACAGTTTCTCTTGATGGTGCCAGGAGGAAGCCAGACAGCTTAAGTTTTAAATGGGGGCCTTTTTGCATTTAAAATGAAAGACAAAATTCGTGTCTTAACATGAACTCTACAAAATCTGTCAAAAATAGCAATAGTTTGTCAGCATATGAGGCAAGATCTTGACAAACTCTTTAACATCTCAGATTATGTTTAGAATTAAAAATCTCGATAAATGATAAAAATCTCGATAAAACCAACTTTCTATGAAGCTTCATGGATTCCCAGATCTACTCAGTTCTGCTTATTGAGATAATTTTATTGAATGTTTAAAAACCATATGGAGAATTTGTCAGTGATGCTCATAGTATCTGATCAGTGTAACTAATCCCCCCAATTTAAGAAGCTGAATGTAGAATATTACTGTGGAGGCTCTATGAAAGTCCTTTATATTTATATTAATGGTTAATCTGAAGCTTACATATTGGAAAAATGAAAACAATGTTTTGAAAACATTGAATATTTTAAAAAGAAATTGCTTCTCATATTTTATGAGAAAATGCTGTGCACTTAGCACAAATTACAGTTCTTTTGTGTCTGAAGAAAAATTTAAAATCTTGAGGTTAGCTTTTTCAAAGTTTACCAGATGGTCTTTTTTTTTTTTTTTTCAGATGGTCTTTTAAGTTCAACCAAACACTCAGATTCACCAGACATTTTATATCAGTTTTACTTACAAGGATTTAGAGCAGGAAAAATATCTTGCCAGCAGGGCAGTATCAAATATTTCTCTTCTGGGACAGTAATTCTTGCCGCAGTTCATGTATCCACTCAAGAGCTGTTCTGTTTGGCTCCCCAGGTAACAGCTCAGGTGCAAGAATACAGTCACACTGGTGGGTGTGTGACCCATCCTGGCTTAGGGTCTCAGCGCCCCTAGGAGCCAGTGTCTTTAAACACTACAAACTCATTGTGGCTTTTGTGTGTATGTGGGCCATGGGAGAGTAATGGGTAGAAAGACCTTACTGAGATAACATCTTTAGCTGAAGTATTTAAATTACACTTGTAACTTGTATTTACAAGGGATGTACCTATTTTAAGAGTTACCATACTCAGAGAAACTCAGAGATATGGTTTCTCCACAGATATTTATGGTTAATATATAGTTTCTGGTCCAGTTGCAACTCACAAGTCAAGGGTCATATAATAATTGAAAATATCTTAAGGGAGGAATCAAATTTCTCTATAGTATGTGCTGCAAGATGCTTATATTCAAAATTTGTCAGACCTAAATGTAGGCATTTGTAAGTGAAATTTCCTGTTTCTCATAGCTTTTTAAAGATCATAATTATAATTAAGTGCAACTATTACCATTCATAATTTCCAGTTAATAGTAATAATTTCTAATTATTCATTGGAAGATTTTCTTACTTTTATGCACTTTAACATAAATGTATAGGATTAGACAAAGAATTTCATTGTAATTTTTAGTGGAATTTAAAAAATTTGTTACTGAATTAACTATAGCATATCTGTATTTAGAAGGTATTATTTGAAGTTAGAACACTTAAATAACTTTGTTTCTGCTTTTTATTACCTTGAGGGTTAAACTTTTTTAGGAGAAGCTTCCTTGGCTGAATGTGTTTATTTGTAAAGGAAATTGCTGCTATTTTAATATGTTTCTTTTCAATGAATAAGAAATATTGGATTTGGATCAAGTTGGTGCAATTATACTTAATAACAGCATTTTCTTCAGAAACTAGGATGCTTAATTTCCTCCCACCTCCTCCTACTTGGCAGTCTTGGTCCTGTCTACCTTGTTCATTATAAACCAATTTAAAATCTGTCTGGGTTTCCTACTCTCTTTTCAGGATAAATAGCACTCTTGACTAGAGTTTTTTAGTCTAATTCTTTTAATTTTTGTTTGTTATACTCTAGGAATGTGAAATAAATATACAGTGTACAGAATCAGAAGAGCCCAAATGTGATAATGTTCTTTAAATTCTTAGCTGTTACTATTTTCCTCTCATTGCATGAAGTAGCTGTGGAAGCCTGGCTGAGTATCTTACCTCTGCTACGGTCAGTTTCCCAAATGGCAAATAAAGATCATTGTTTATCGGTAATGTTATTCTCTCCAGAGATATGAAATGTATCTAAAAGTGGAAGTCTATTTGAATGGACGTTCAAAGTGATGGGAGCCTTTCCAGACCTTAGCTGGCAGCCACAGCCATTGTGCTTTAAAATCTTGTTACAACTCATTTTGTAGTATAAACAATTTGGTCTAGTACTGTATTTTTCTTCCTAGACTGTATTTCATTATAGTAACTTTTTATAACCATTGGTATTTAACGTTTTATTCTTTAGCTTTCATTGATAGAGTATTATTAACCAGAATGTTTTTTATTTCTTTTCTGGTTTTTCAGATTTACTCTTTGAGTCCTAACAATTCACATAAATAAGTCTTTTCTTTCTACCCTGATCTCCTTTGAATCTCTGGAATATTCATAGTTTGTTGGTGACTGCTCTTTGCTTTTCCTCACTCCTTAATTTGATCATGCACTGTTTTAATGTAGGGACTTGTTCTGCTTTTGCATATCACATTGAATAATCAGTTAGAAAGCTGAACATATGGTGTATGCTTGGTAGATACATAAAAGCCATTGTGCTTTGGGTGTGTCAGGATAAGGGGTGGCTAGAAAGACCTTATAAGGGTTTTTCATTTAAAACCCTTTTTAAATATGAAAAAATTGAGACTCATAGATAGGATATTGTTTTCTTTGAAGACATTTAGTAGCGATTTTAAATTTCAAAGAGACTTTTTCTTTCATTTTTAGTCCAACATTTGTGGTTAATTTGTCTTTTTTTCCCCCTTTGTGGTTTGTAGAAAGAATACTGGCCTATATATACACTTTTTGCTATGTTATATTTTTAATGATTTCCTTTGTGGCTTAATATTCCACATAATATTTGTAAATATTCATGGAAGTAGGATGGAGAATATATTGTGACTTTCAGAGCCTGTGCAATCTTATTGATATTTTCCTCTTTTAATCTGTTTTAACTCAGGAGTGGAATGTTTGCATTACATTACTATATTTTCTGTAAATTTTTTGTTGACTATCTAAATATTTTTGACTTATATAATCTAGTTTTATGTATTCAGCTTATGTTTGTGATATTTATTTTATTTTATTTTTTGGTTAGTTTAAAAAATTTTGCCCATATAAAGTGATCTTTTTGTGTGTGTGTGCTTTCATTAAAAAAATTTTTTTTTTTTGCTGTTTTGTTTTCTTTGAGTTCACTTTGTTATTAATTACTGGCATGCTGTTGTCTATGGTTTTTTAACCTATAACTTTATTTCAGGTGTATCTCTTATAAACAGAATTTGATTGGATTTTTCAGCCATTTTGAAGGCTGTTGTCTTTTAATCCATTTAAAATTGCTACATTTGATGTATTTTGTCATTTTTCCTCTTCTGTGATATTCCCTATTTTCTTTGGTTTCCATTTCTTGTATGTGAGTTGTGGTTTCTTTGCACTTGGATTCTTCCATGTATTAGATATTACATACACATACATATCTCTTTATTTTTATCAGCTATAAATTATTATTGTTAAATTAGTCTAATGGTTTTTTAAGAATGTTTTGTTTTCACTTTTTATTTAGACAATATAATGACTTTAATATATTTTTTCTATGTCCATTAAAGATTGTGAATCTTTTTATTTCATGAATTATAGTTTTTTGACTTACTGATTTTGCTTCATCTCTCAACAGGATGATTTAATGTTCCCCAAAATGGTACAAGGTGTTATATTGTATGGTAAAAATTTTTCATCACATTTCCTCTCGTACTTTATTGATGTTGCTCCTTTAATTTTTAAAAAACAATTTTTGTGAAAAAATAACTGTGATTTTTGTAAAAAGTATAGAACTGGGTGCACTATTTAAGACTCAAACATTATCTGGAATTCCCTGGCAGTCCAGTGGTTAGGACTTAGCACTTTCACTGTCGTGGGCCTGGATTTGATCTGGGAACTGAGATCCTGCAAGGCATGCAATGTGGCCAAAAAAAAAAAAAAAAACCAAACACAAAACCCCAAACAAATAAACAAAAAACAAAAAGAGAGAGATAAAACTTAAGCATTATTGAAAGGTACAAGTAAGAAAACCAAAAATAAAACTAACAGCTGTTCCACCAAAGTTGTTCCAATCTTACCATCGGGAATTAACATTTGTTAGCACCTATTAAACATCAAGCCTGATATTGTCGTCTAAGTGTTAGTAACTCAGTCGTATCCGACTCTTGCTGTGTCCAATTCTTTGCGACCCCATGGAATGTAGCCTACCAGGTTTCTCTGTCTGTGGAATTCTCCAGGCAAGAATACAGGAGGGAGTTGCCCCTTTTCTGGGGTATCTTCCTGACCCAGTTCAAATCTGGGTCTCCTACACTGCAGGCAGATTCTTTACCACTGAGTCACCATTTTTGTCTACAGATTTGCCAATTCAACAGAGAGTAAAATTCACAAACTAGAATCATGTTTTTATATTTAAATTTATATTCTAACAGAAAAAAGAACTAGATAAAATGGAAGGAATAAATTAATTTTACATAAATATTTGTTCACAACAATATATTTCAGTTTCTAAAAGAACACCCCTGAAGGATAGAAAAGAAAGTAAAAACTTGATTTCAATTTTTTAAAGTGGTATTTCCATTTTTGGCAGTGCCCACTGACTCTTGTTATAAAAAAAATAAAAGCAGCATATTTATTTTTTCTTCTTCATCTCTTCTTACTGAACTCTGACACTGTTGGTAACTTAATAACAGTTTAAAACATCACATGCATTTTAATTAGCACTATTTTTCGTCCTTTCATCCTATCTACTCGGAGCTCACCACCAATTCTTATACTGTTCCTGAATTATCTTGATTTACTTCTTGGATAGTTGAATTTAATCGTCCAGTAGATTTGAGGAAAGCCTTATAAGTCTTCTTGCATTCTTGAGAATTGTTTATTGCTTTTATACTTGAAGGTTATCTTAGCTTCTCTCAGAATTTTGGGCTTTCCATTTGGTGTTGACAGTTACTGTGGAAAAGTGTGAGGCTGGCTGAAATTTTTTTAAAAACTTCTTATTGAGTGAGTTATTTTTCCCTTCCTGGATACTCAAATCTGACTTATTTTTAAATCTTTAGAAGATGGTAAATTCATTAGCATTATCTTCAGTCGATTTATTTTGTACGTGTCACTTTGTTCCAGAACAAGGTAAGATTTGACAGATTTAAGTTTTTATTAATTTCAGAAAAATTTTCTTCCATAATACCTTTGAGTATCAGTTTTCTTAATCAATATCCTTATTATAAATTATTAACCTTACATTGTCTTCCAAATCTAGCATCATCTCATTAGTTGTCTTTTTTGCTCTTTTGATTTGTATGCTTTTTATCCATTTCTCTCTACCTTGTTTGCTTTTAGTTTATTCTGTTTTTTCTTATTATTGCTTCTAATGTGGTTTTCATCCTTCCAGCTTGTGTTCATACTTTTCAAACAAAGAAAAAATTATGTTTCTTTGATTTTATTAATACAGTGGTAGCTTGTATGGTTTCTTCTTTCATTTTCCTAGGAAGTTCTTCTTGCTATGGATATTTTCTGCTTTTTTTATTATGTTCCAGTCTCCCTCATCTCTGTCTCTTTTTACTTTATTTGCAATTGGCTCATCCGGTAGAATCTGCCTGCAATTTAGGAGACACAGGAGATGCAGGTTTGATCACTGGGTCGGGAAGATCCCCTGGAGGAGGAAATGGCAACCCAATCCAGTATGCCTGAAAAAGTGGAGCCTGGTGGGCTACAGTCCAAAGGGTCACAAAGAATTGGACACAACTGAGTAATGCTTAAGATCAAAAACACAGATGTCCTCTATTCATTACTTTGCAATTATTGCTCATTTTTAAAATGATGACAGCAATTTACTTAAGAATTGTGGGCAAGTGATAGAGAGGAATGAACTCAGACAGCATGAGTCTTTTACCTTCTTACTGTGTTTACGTTCTCCTTGGCCCTGGTGGTCCATCTCCCTCAGTTTTCAGGGTCTAAGAGGTGGGTGAGTCTAACAGAGGTCCCCCTGTATCTCCAGGAACAGGCCCTTGACATTAAAAGTCAGTGGCTGTTGCTTGTCCTCTTACCTTCAGGGGTTAGGAAGCCAGCTGACTGATGATGTGCATCTTATACTTCTACTGTGCTTTCTTTTTTAAAAAATTTTTATTGAAATATAGTTGATTTACAATATTGTGTCAGTGTCAGGTGTATGACAGTGATTCAGTTATATAATATCTATATATACTATTTATACACTATTTTTGAGATTCTTTTCCTTTGTAAGTTATTACAAGCTATTGAGTACAGTTCCCTGATTACAGTATATAATAGGTCTTTTTTATCATATGTAGTTTTCTGTGTCCTATTTCCTGAATCCCACCTATGCCCTTAGATCTCTTTATATTAGTTTAGAACCTGACTCTGTATCCCTCTATGCCTGAGTTCTAATGAATATGTGTCAGCTCTTGGCATCCTATTCTGTTATTTTTGTTGTTCAGGTGCTAAGTTATGTCCCACTCTCTGTGACCCCATGGACTGCAGCATGCCAGGCTTCCCTGTCTTTCACTATTTCTCAGAGTTTGCTTAAGCTTATGTCCCTTCAGTCAGTGGTGCCATCCAACATCTCATCCTCTGCCACCCTCTTTTCCTTCTTTCCTCAATCTTTCCCAGCATCAGGGTCTTTTCTAGTGAGTCAACTCTATCAGGTGGCCAAAGTATTGGAGCTTCAGCTTCCACATCAGTCCTTCCAATGAATATTCAGGGGTGGTTTCCTTTGGGATTGCCTGATTTGATCTCCTTGCAATCCCAGGGACTCTCAGGAGTCTTCTCCAGCACCACAATTTGAAAGCATCAATTCTTTGGTACTTAGCCTTCTTTATGGTCCAACTGTCACATCTGTACATGACTACTGGAAAAAACCATGGCTTTGTCTATACAGACCATTGTCAGCATGGTGTTGTCTCTGCTTTTTAATATGCTGTCTAGGTTTGTCATAGCTTTTCTTGAAAGGAACAAATCCTATTATGGTCTGGAATTTAAAATGTTCAGCCCAAATAAAATAGATGAACAACCAGAACCTACAGTATGGCACAGGTTCAGTTCAGTTCAGTTGCTCAGTCCTGTCCGACTCTTTGGGAACCCATGGACTGCAGCACACCAGGCCCGCCTGTGCATCACCAACTCCCAGAGCTTACTGAAACTTGTGTCCATTGAGTCGGTGATGCCATCTAGCCGTCTATTCAATAGCTTGTAATAATGCATAATAGAAAAGAATCTGAAAAAGAATAGACCTGTGTATTACTAGATCACTTTGCTATATACCTGGAAATTATGTCAACTATACGTCAATAAAAATTAAGTAAGATATACATCCTCACCATTTGTTGATTATGATTGTACTAAATTTAGTGATTTCCTTGCTCAATATCCCCCCCCCCCTTTTTTAAATGGAGTCATTGGTTGTTATAGTCATACTTTCTACTGTTTTTGATAAGTTTTGAGGAGTTTTGTTGTCTGTCTTTGACTGGAAGTCGTTTTTAAAAAAATCAGTTGATGTTTGTAGTTGTTGGGGAGAGAATTATGGAAACCTTGATTTTTGTTCTGTTGTAAGCAGCCAATTCTTTGTGTCTGGTTGCTTGAAGAATGTTTTTCATTTTTTTTTTTTTCCTGTAAGTGCCATTTTTGTCACTATATGCTTGTGTTATACCATTTTCTTTGATTTAGTTGGGAATGTGGTGGCTTTAATCAGTTTAGACTGTTTTTTTGGTTGCTGAAGAAAGCTTCCTTCTATTATGTGTTCCGATTATTCATTCAGTTTTATTTGATATAGTCCATACTTCAGGGAAATGAATGTCTTTTGTTTGACTATTTTCTGTTCCTTATGTCAACTGTGTTCTTCCTCATAATTTTTATTTTGTCATTTTTCTTCCTATTTTCCCGGAGATTGTCTGAATTTTGTGCTGTGTATCAATGCTTCCACAGCACTGGTTTTACTCTTTTTAATATCTGCTGTTGAAGGTTTTTTAAGTCTGTGGAAGTGCTATCTTCCTCTCTTGCAACATGCCTCCCACCTCCTGCATCACTGATGTTATTAACCAGCGTAGTACCTGGCAGGCTACAACTCCCATGATGGACTTGTACCAGTGATGGAGGGCTTCCCAGGTGGCTCAGTGGAAAGAATCCCCCTGTTAATGCAGGAGATGCAATCCCCTGGAGAAGGAAATGGCAACCCATTCCAGTATTCTTGCCTGGGAAATACCATGGACAGGGCAACCTGGTAGGCTACAGTCTTTGGGGTCTCAAAGAGTTAGCTATGACTGAGTAACAAGTGTGCACATACTTGTATCAGGTATGTCTTACTTTGAAACATGTTAGTGTTTATTTTGGGGCTCTATCACTGAGCATATAATATGTTACTATCAATTTCTATCCTTGTTTTATAGAAATTGTTGCCTCCGTCTCGATGTAATGTAGAGGCCAAGGGCAGTGGCAGAAGTGGGAAAGGTTCCGATGGGATAAAATACCTTGCTTCCCTAATGGGTCAAATTTGAGTAGTAAAAGATGTCAGCCAAGTTTTATGGTTCCTGTGGAAGCTGGATTTCTGAACTAGATTAGGGTAGCTACTGAGCTAAAGGAAGAAGGATAAAACATCTTCCTATTTTTGTTCAGCTGATCTCTATGAAATGAAGCTGGGGTGTGGCATAAGCTAAAGCTGTACTTTTGACTTTATCTACTTGATAATTAGTTTAAATTTCTCTTAGGTTCTGAATTTACAATTTTCAGGATTGTTTTCTGTACTTTCTTCTCCATTTCTTCCTTTTCCCAATGATTTTGTGTCTGTGTCTGTGTTTCTTTCCGTCCTTGTACTCCTCTTTTAGTTAGCTATTGGAGCAGTTGCTTGAGGACTGTTGCCATATTGAATTGAACATTTCAGAGGGGCCTTAGAATCATATTATTAAATTGCAGAAAAAAATCTAGTTGAAAATTAGATTTGAATAGTACTAAATTTAGGTTTTTTTGTTTGTTTGTTTGTTTGTTTTGAGAAGTTGGCTTTTTTTCCAGTTCTGACTACCATTTACTTTTTAAAAATAATTTCTGTTCAAGCTAGAGATTGAGCAGTGTAGTGAGATTTTGGGGAAAATTTTTTAAAATAAAATGAGAACTCTTTAAGAAAGACATAGTCCTTGAAAGGTGGCTGAGCTTTTAAATTTACACAGAATATATCACTGTCTTTAGTAATTAGGTATCCCACTGTCCTTTCTAACTGGTTTATATTTGGTTTTATTTCCTGCAGTGGTCATTATAGCTAAATTCTAGATCAGCTGAAGAGAATTTGAATACCCTTGTAAAATTTAACATAATGAGTTTTGTTTTTAATTTGATTGTTTTCCTAACCTTCCATTTTCTTCACTATAAGTCAGAATGTATATTCTTTTGGTGATTGAAAAAAATTTTTATTTGATTGAAACTGGTGCTTTTGTTACTGTAGTTAAATTAAGCTTAACTTAGTTCACTTTACTGTGGTGAAACTTACTGATTTTCAGTGTTTTCATTATTATTTTATCCGGAAAAGTCTAGTTCCTTCCTCTGTTTTTTATTTGCTTGTTTAATTTTTGTTTTGTTTTGTCTTTTCACTTTATTTGAGAAGTAAAAAATATCTTTTTCTGTGTTAATAGTGATAAATCAGTTTTAAAGAAACCCATTGTGACTTGAGTGGCAGAAGCTTATAATTTGGTTGCTAACCAGAAGTATTAATATTATATAGCATATTATATTATAAGCAGAGCAGGAGAGCCCCTATCAGAAAAGAGAAGTTTCAATATGGGACCTGATGGACCTGCCAGGTGACTTCCCAGGTAGCTCAGTGGTAAAGAATTCATTGTACAAGGCAGGAGACGCAGGTTCCATCCCTGGGTGGGGAAGATCCCCTGCAGAAGGAAATGGCAACCCACTCCAGTATCCTTGCCTGGGAAATCCTGTGAGCAGAGGAGCCTGGTCGGCTACAGCCCATGGAATCACAAAGAGCTGGCGTGACTTAGTGACTGAGCGCGCATGGGCCTGCTGTGCTGTGCTGTGCTTACTTGCTTAGTCGTGTCCTACTCTGCGGTTCCTGCATTGTAGGGCGAATTCTTTGTCACTGAGCTGCCTGGGAAGCCCAAGTGATTGTAACTTAATGTAAGGAGATATGGGGGAAGGAAGAGAAGGGAGAACAGAATTTATCATATTTGGTATTTTTTTTCTACCGCTTATGGTTGATACCTCAGTAACCATGATGTGGACAAATGATGTCAATTCTATTTAAGCATTTTGGGGGTAAAGTGAATTGCATTACTTTTGATGGTCATCATTACTTGTATGCATATACAGTATTTCCATTGTGTATGGTCAAGGTCTTCAATGAGGTGATTTCTAGGTTTTATGTTGATTGGATTTTATGTCAATTGAATAAGAATTGTGCTTGTGAAGTCCTGATAGTCATGTAGCTAAACCATGGTTGACCTATGACCTGTTATTTTTTATGTTGCTTTATAACTGTAGTGTTGCTTTATAACTGTAGTGTTGCTCCATAACTGCAGTGTTGCTCCTTCGATAAGTATTTTATTCACATGGATACGACTTGCAGTAATCATATAAGTAAATTAAAAAGTCATATATTTATTGTTATTTATCAGTTGGGGTTATAATCTTCAGAAAAACTTTCCTTATGAAAGTTAGAAATCTTCCATTTGTGGTCTCATGTTTTCATTATCATTTGCCTTTTTTATGTAGTAATGTAAAACACAGCATCTTCCTTTCTCATGAAAAGTTTAATAGGAATTACAGTTGCAGATTGTTTGGCTTTGGTACATTCCATAGTAAGTCTGTCTAATTTGCCTTCCAGAGGCTTTAGAAACACTGTACAGCCAAGGTAAGGAGTTGCACTCAGAATGCCAGTTAGGTTTATTCTTTTCTGTTTTATAAATTAAATGTTTTAATGGTAGAATTCCTCTTATTATTATGTATTTCCACTGAAAAGTTTTTTGGACATACTGTCATTGAGGCTGTGAACTTCTCTTTAAAGGAGGCGCTCAAAGAAAATGATCTGTGTGGAAGAGCTTTGTGTTTAGTTTCCGATTTCTGTCCTACACTGTTAGGAGAGTTAGTCTCATAGTGGATGAGGGGGCTGGCAGAGGGGTCAGTTGTGCAGTAGAGTGGTAGCAGCAGGAAAGTGTTGTGCTTTTCACTCGTTAGGGTAAGTTTTATCTTTCATTAAACGCATAGCTTCATGACCCTTTGGTCTTGGAGATCATTTGTATCAGTTGGTGACTTTGCTTTCATGTTTCTGGAAAATACATAATTTTATGTTTTCTCTCCTCACTTCAAATACTCTGGTTTCAAAGATAAAATGAGGTTTTAAATTTGTTTTTAAATTATTAAAAATTATTTGTATTTCCCAGAGGAAAATAGTCCCAGAGGACAATAAGTTACTTCATGGAGAAGATAAAAGGGAAAGAAAGTGATTTTGGGGGGTATATTAGGTTATATGCTGCTGCTAAGAACTTTGGAGCTTTCAGGACTTAGTTCTTTTAGCTTGTTAACCAGTACATGGTCTATGTTTCTGTACTAGCATTGGAGTGCATATCTGGGATATTGCCAAGATGAAAGAGTATTTGTAAATATATAAATCTTAACTGTATAAGCTAAAATTGGATGCCTTAAGATTAGAATCAGTTGTTATCTGAAAGGAGAATACATCAATGCATATTTATTGCCTGTTGTATACCGGCATCATAGCATCATTAGGATCTTAAATTCTAAAGAGAACTGCATTAGTAACTCATTTGAAACTTATAAAATATTTAATAGTTTAGAAGTCTTCACTAACTCCCTACATCTTTAAAATACAGATTGGGAAGAGTGATGTTGCATTATTTCATCTCAAGATACTAGAAATTACAAAAAAGAATGAGGCTGAAAAAATAATATAGTCAAGTAATTATGTTATCGTTTAAGTCCTCTATATAACTTTAAGTTGGAACTGGTAGATAAATGAAATCTCACCTGCAAAAATAGGGCTTTAACTCTCAATTATCTGGCCTTCATGACCCGTGGAATCTGTCACTGAATAGAGTGTTACCATATATTCTACAATTAGGGATCTGTATTCACTGGTTTTCCTGCCTGTAGATAGAGAAAGTCTACTAACTTTTGTTCAGTGAAATGCAGTTTACTATTTAAAATAGGTGTAAAATAGAAACAGAGTTACTTCCTGCTTTATTGATATACTGCAAAAGAAAGATTCAGGTGTTGATATAATTTGTTTTGAGTGTGTAAGATTTAAAACCATAGAGAAAACTGTACTAATTAAATGTTAAAGTGTTTTGCTTTAAGTATAAGATGACAGATGCCATTATTGAACATTAATTCATTAATGGAGAACCTATGTTCTAATTAGAACTTATGTTTAAATCTTGACAAGCCTTCGCTATGTGAAAACTTTGCTTAGTGCAGAAAGAAAGATTTATTGTACAGTTTCCCCCTTGTAGTTTATCAAAAAGTCATCTTAAATTTTCAAATGTTTTTACAGTGAGAGTATTTTAATATTTGTAGAAAGTATATATGATGTATTATGAAGATGTTTTAGAGCATACGTTGATTGTCCAATTGTTAATGTGTTCTTTTACTGTAACACTGTTCCAAGAGTCCATATGATAATAATAGCTAATATTTATTTCACTTTGGAGAAGGAGATGGCAAACCACTCCAGTATTCTTGCCTGGAGAATTCCCTGGACCACGGAGCCTGGTGGGTTACAGTCCCTGGGGTCACAAAGAGTCGGACACGACTGCGTGACTAACTTGCACTTGTGCTCGCAGTTCACTTACTGTGCACCAGGCAGTAGTCTAAATGCTTTATACATAGTAATTTATTTAATTCTCCTAAGAATTATTCTTGTTATTAATATTATTACTATTTCTATTTTATAAGTGATAAAACTGAAGCATGGAAAGATCAATCATATGCCGAGTTCATAATCAAACATATAAACAACTAATTATGGTATGTATGGGTTAATGCTGCTAAGTCACTTCAGTCGTGTCCGACTCTGTGTGACTCCATAGATGGCAGGCTCCTCTGTCACTGGGATTCTCCAGGCAAGGATACTGGAGCGGGTTGCCATTTCCTTCTCCAATATGGGTTAATGTTCTAGCATTAATAGAAAAGCAGAAAGTGCTAGGGTCCTTTAGAGTATGTAGTCTACCATGCTACTAGAAGTCCCAACTCTTTTTGTTTCTTCTAAAATCTCATGCCTTTCTTTTCTCCAAAACAATTGTTTCCCTTTCAGATTAGTGCTATCCAATATTCAATGTATTGAAAGTATATTGTTTGAAATTAAAATGGTAAACATTTGAAAAACCAGAAGATAGAAGCCTAAAACAAAAGTGATTATTTTTGGACTGTGGGACTGAGGGGTGGAAGAATTGGGATATGTTTTTTAAACAGCTTTTAGAAAGCCTCAGGTATATAAAATGATTAAAAAAAAAGAAAGCCTCAGGTATTCTAAAAATCAACTTTAGTGTTTGGAAAAATAATAATGCTTCCAAGGGTCTTTCATTTAAACCAGAATAGTTTGGGTATAAACATAAATATTTTTGAATGAATAAAAAATGAAAGGTAAATTATTAAGTGTTTTAATTAAGATGAACAATATTGTAGAAAATTGGTCTTTTTTATTTTTATTGAAAAGAAAAGTTATGGTTTGTAAATTAGAAATTACTAGTTTTCAGTGATCAAGATACCATGAAAAAAATTCTACCTCCTATTTTTCATTTATATTTATTTCCAACAGCAAATTTCTCTCCTCTTCATATCCCATCTTGTTACTTTCATATTTCAAATAAATAGATACAGTTCATATTAATTGAACATTTAAAATTTTTTCTTGAAAGGAAAGTTATTCTGATTTGGACCATATAGCAGTTCACCTTTAGCAATGAATTTTCTGTTAAGTTTGAACATTTGGGAGTATAAAGGATCTACATTTCCTTTCTTTTTAAAAAACTTTGTTAATGATGGGGAAAACATATATAACATCTGTCAAGATCTGTAGTTAAAAAAAAAAAATTATCTACTTTGCAAAGCATCAGCAATGCCCATACTGTGTGCATGCAGCATGGAAGTGGTGTGTGAGTGATCAAGCAGTAGGAACAGTTTCTGTGGAAACAGTCTGCAGAGTATTTAGCAGAAATATATGAAAAATTAAAACATAATCACTTTGGGAGTAATGGATGGAGGGAGATAAAGTATCTTGCTGCTTTTTCAATTTCTTCAGGCTTCCAGATGGTGGGAAGTGCTTCGTTCTTCCATCCAGCCCGTCCGTTGTTCTTTAGTGTAACTGACATCACTGGAACTACTGCAGCTATTAAAGCATCACCATATAAAAACGGCAAAAATTAGAACTTATTGTGTGGTTTTATGGAAAGAAGAATTACAGTAATCAAAATTATAGTTTGTGGAAAGATATGCTGTTTTATTTTTCTATTTTTTGGTGTGTGTGGCATAGCTGTATGATAATAGAAGTAATGCCCAGGAATGATGTACTCTAAGGTTAGAATGTGTGTGTATGTGTGCGCGTGTGCTCAGGCATTCTGTCGTGTCTGCCTCTTTGTGACCCTGTGGACTGTAGCCCGCCAGGCTCCTCTCTTTGACAATTTTCCAGGCAAGAATACTGGAGTGGGTTGCCAGAATAGATTTCCCTTATTTGAAGTGCGTGTGTCTGTGCGTGCTCAGTTGTGTCCAACTGTTTGTGACCTTATGGATTCTAGCCCTCCAGTCTCCTCTGTCCATGGGATTTCCCACGCAAGAATACTGAAATGGGTTTGCCATTTCCTCCTCCAGGGGATCTTCCCAACCCAGGGATTAAACCTTTATCTTCTGTGTCTCCTTGCATTGGCAGGCGGGTTCTTTACCATTTCATGGCTTAGAATTAAGTATAGGGATTTCTTTATATATCATTGAAATAAATTACTTTGTGAGTAGGAGATATAGTGTATGTGATTCACTAAACCTGTGTATTTACTTCTTTTGCCCCAGACTATTATGTCTTTGCCAGAAATGAAAATGTATATTACTATTTTCTACACAAAAATTACTTTAAAGAAAATATTAACAATTATAGTAATAGTTATTTGTGCCAGTTTCAGTTCAGGAAATATATAATTTTTGTCATTTAACAAATTTAAAATAGCTAAGCAAAATAAATTTCTTTTTAAATGACGTAAAATATTATAAAATGATTTTTACTTATTGGTGTCTGCCTAGAGGCAGATCTCATAAATTTTATTGTTTTTTTTTTTTTTTGGCACTTTTATCAAACAAGTTGTGTTTGCTAGAATATAATCCTTGTCAAGGTTTCTAATCCTTGTCTTTTTGCCCATTTTTATGTGTTATAATTTAAAAATACTTTCGAAAGTCAAGCAATAGTTATGTGTTGCTTTTTTTTAAAAAACTTTTTCTTATGTATTGCTTTTAGGGGGACTCTGTTCTCTTTCTTGCATTACTCCCCACCAGTATGTATCTTTCTTCCAGCTTGTATATATTTTTAAAAAATTATATTTATTTGAAAAAGTCTTCCAAGATCATGTTATATTTGAGCTCAGAGAATCCAGCTTTGACTAGACGTATTCTTTACCATTAGCAATGTGAAAATGAATTAATATAGTACTTTGAGTTTTGGCAAATCTCATCTTTAAGCAGTTTGAATCTCCCAACTACTACTCAAATATGTAGTGAAATTCACTAGTTCCTAGAAGCCCAGTGTGTACAATGTTTGGTTTTTCAAAAACAAGCTAACTGAACAGCAGTATTAGGTGAAGTTCATTTAGAATGCCATGTATCACAGAAACAAGTCATTTGTCTTCAGGTGTGAATTGTAATAGATCTTAGTTCCCCAATCTAGGCTCTTTTTGGGGTCAGGACTGTGGTCCTATTATATGTAGTCTTTGGAGACATTTTAGTTTCAAGTCTGGGGATACTACCTGAGATTTTTCTCCAAGAAGTTAGCTTATAGAATGAGCACCTCAGATTTTGACTGATTGTTAGGGGTGAGGGGATGAAGAGATTCTGGTCAAATGGTACAAGACTTCAGTTAAAAGATTAATAAGCTCTAGGGATCTAATATACAGCATGGTGACTGTAGTTAATAATACTGTGTTGTATACTTGAGATTTGCTGAGAGAGTAAACCTTGAGCATTCTTAACAAACGGGCAACCATGTAAGGTGATGTATGTGTTAGTCTGATTGTGATAATCATGTCACAAAGTGTATGTATTTCAATCAAATCATCACATTGTATACTTTAAACATATACAATTTTATTTGTCAATTGTACCTCAATAAAGCTGAAGAAAAAAAGAATGAGCATTTTGTCTTTTCACATAGGGACCACCCTATTCAATTTCTTCAAGCCTGTAAGTGAGTTGGTATTCAATGAATGCTGGTTTAATGACTGACTGACTGAGGGGATAAATGAAGAAACTGCGAACAAGTGACTCAGTTATAAGGGTCAAAGTTATACTGCTTCACAGCCTGAACACTCTGCCTGTGGGAAATTTTAAAAGTGTTTAGTTTGGCTACTTAAAAAATTATTTTTTTACCATAATGCATTTGTTATAGGAGTAGGTTACAACTATGGCCTGAAAAAAGGATTTTCAATTTTGTGGAAATTTAATGTAGTCTCAGTAATCCTGTCTTCTCTTTTATGGATGATGGGAATTTGTTTATGGAACATTTGTTTGTTTGTTCAGGTCAAACATTAACCTTTTTATTCTGTCAGACATAGATGAAAACCTCATGAAGAGTCTTAGATCCTTATTTCATGAAGGGCATGATTGCAATTTGACTCCTTTTTATGCATAGTTATTTATTATGCTAATGAGTGTGACTGTGCTGTTATTTTAGGTTGTAGAAAAGAAATTTTAAAAAAATTATGTTTTTATTGGCACTGACTTTATGTCAGCAGTCATGAGTTCAAGTATTTTATGTACAAAATGTCTCATACCACTTCATAAAAAGTATATTTAATTATCTTCTAATGGATTATGTCAAAATTTCTTTGACTTACATAATTTGTGTGGAAGTATTTTGTATTCTTATCAAACTCATACATATATATCAGTAATGCCACTTGAAATAATATGAGTGAAAATACAGTGGGTTATAGCAGCAATAATTTTTTGATAATCAGAAGTTATTCTGATACTCTTTGGAAGAAACCTCAGGTTTTTTTTTTTTTTAATAAAAATCAACTTTATTGAGGTATAATTTACATGCAATTAAATTTACTCATTATAAGTGTTTGTGGCGTTTTAACTTTTTTTCTTCCAGTTTTATAGAGCTATAATTGACATAGAGCACTATATAAGTTTAAGGTGTACAGCATAGTGATTTGACTTACATCCATCATGAATTGATTATCACAATAAGTTTAGTGAACATTCATCATCTTATATGCATTCAAAATGAAAGAAGTAGAAAATGTTTTTCTTTGTGATGAGAACTCTAAAACATACAGCAGTGTTAATTATATATGTCATGTTGTACATTGCATCTGTAGTATTTAGTTATCTAATAACAGGAAATTTGCACCTTTTGACATTTTTCATACAGTGATAAAATAGACAAGCAAAGGACTCACAGGAGAAAGAAATCAACATAGGTCAGAGTATATTTCTGCTTAGACAATGAACAATTCATACCTTATAATGCAGACTTCTGTTGTTTCTATTGAAATATTGTTTCTTGAGGTCACATAATATCATCTAGAAGCAGTGTTAAGAAAATTTATAATAAAATTAATTGTCTTGTAGGATAAATGAGACCAGGTGCAGTTATTATCTATGGTTTGCTTTCCATTTTCTCTTTTCTGTGTGTTTAAATACTATTGTATTTTGTTTAACCAGCAGATTAAAAACCTATGTCTGTAGACCACTGGGTCATATAATTCATATACTTTTAATTTCTGTAATTATTGAATGAGTAATATACTTAATTCACCCAATATCTTCTTTTAGTCTTTGTTATATACCTGTTTATTTTATCACTGCTTCTGAGAGACTTAAGTTTTTTCCTATATGAAGAGATTGAACAAAATCTTGTGTGTTGCTTTAATGTGCCTGTTAAAAATATCAACATTTTAATGCTACTTCATTTCTCAGTGGAGCACGAATTACATTGCCTTAATATGTGTGGAGGGGAGAGCTTAAGGCTATTTTCTCTCTTTCTCTCCAGTGACCTGGCATCTCTGAACTAAAAGCACAGAAACATCAGACTGTGAATCTTAGTTTAATGTATATTTCCTAAGAAGCCACTACAGATGAATTATTTATTCTGTATTATACGATGCTGTTTAACTTTGATCTGACCAGCTAGTAGCAATAAGACTAATTTTAAATATCTTTCCATTTGGAGATGTTTATTGTTGTCATCAGCAGCAACCCCCTCTCCTCCCACACACAAAACACTTTCATATATGTATGTATATATGTGTGTATGTATGTCTGTATGTATTTATCTTTCCTCCCCTTCACAATTGGCAGGTTGTGGGTAGCTTTCTGAAGAGCGAAGGGCGAAGGAGGGCGAAGGAGGCCTTGGCTATAGGCTGCTGTTGATTTAAGGCAGTGGGCCTTATTAATAGGCAGCATCTGCCCTCTCACTTTCAGTAATGCAGCTGACCCTTTTAGCTGCTGGATATCCGAGCTTTAAGTGGCAACTTTAATGTGATACCTTAGAGTTATGTCCTTACTAAATAAATCACATTTAGAAGCTTTTATGTTATCATAATCATGCTTGTATTTTAAGAAGTCTGAACATGATAAACATTAAAAATGAATTTATATTCATGAAGCAAAATGTGATTTTCTAGGTAATTACCAATTCATCTAGAAGTTCAAATGGCTGCTTTTAGTGTTCATCCATGTAAATGACACAGTAAAAAAGGAAAGCTACCCTGTGCTTCATTTCAAATGATTTTTCTTGATGATACCTTTATTTCCTCTAAGGCTTTTTTTTGTTTTTCATCTAAGGCTTTTTCAAATAGATGCTTCTTTCCTAAGTAGAGCTTGCTGTAGTTAGAAATAATTTAATATGTCTATTGTTAGAATGAGGCCAATATAACATTTTACTTAGTCTTTTATTTAGGATATTTAAAAAATTTTATAACCTCCTAACTGATCATATTGAATTTTTGAAATATAGTTGTAGATTAAAAGAATATACAGAGATGTTATATAATCTATTTTTTAAGCAAGTAGTGTTGGGATTTGTACTTAGGTGATGTTGGATGTAAAATGAAATCAAAGAGGCAGAAATTCAGAGAGGTTTTTCCCTAATTAATAAAATTAGAGAAAGAAAGAGAGAAGTTTTCTAGAGTGGTAACTTAAAGATTACAGGCTGTATAGTTAAAATTTTAATTGCTTAAAGATGCAATAATGTGAGCAAAATTAATATATATATATTTTAAAAGAGTCAGCATTGTATGTGGTACCTAAATTTTAAACTTCAATTCTGCTTTTAGTTCTTAAGTCCATTTCTATTTTTTTCCTTATCTTTTTGAATGTCTTTATTTTTCTTCCCCACCTCCAAATTAAAAAAGACAGTCTAGACATTTTATTTCAGAAAACACTGACTTTGAAGAAAATATATGAGTATTTAAAACTTGTAGTTGGCAGAGAAATCAAGGGAAAAATTTCTGAAAATACTTTGCAGTGTGATTTAATCACCACACCTATAAGTGTTTAAACCATACTGTTGACAAAATAGCCCAGAAAATATTATAAATAGTGACTGTTGATGATACTTTTCTGAATGTGGATTGGAATTGATTGATACTTTAAGTTATAGAATTATGAAAAATATTGCATATCATATAAAATGCTGTATCATCAGATTTTAATTTGTGAATAGATGACATTTGATAAGGTTTTATTAATATTATAAGCAAACTTGACATCCAGTTAATTTAAAGCAAGCATTATTCATAAATTGTTTAATGTGCTTTCATTTTGGGTTTGTAATTTGGTAAATCTTTAAGTTGGAATGATCACTTGCTTTGTTGAGATTGTGGTAATCTAAAAAGAACAAGACAGAACTCCTACTTAAATTAGACCTCTGACCCAAACTTGGCAGTTCTCTCAGCTTGCCAGGGAAAACACTTGCCAGGTTCACTATTTTCTTCCGTCATCCTGAGAGATTCTACCCCATTTTTCTCCTCCATTGATTGACCTTTGACTTCCCAAACCTGTATTTCTTTCCAACAGGGGTGAATAAACACTCTTGGTATGTGAAGATTAAAGGTCCATGGACCCTGCAGGTGCCCTGAAGCAAATTTGCTCAGAATTAATTTGGTACCTCCAGTTGTGGTTTGTTTAGGATAGGAAACCAGGTAGAATTCAATAGTGTATCTTGAATCTTAGAACTTAATACTTCTGTTACAAACAACAGGGAATTAAAAAAGACCCAAGTGCCAGGAACATTTACTCTTCAAAGGAAAGTTTTTGTCTTTCTGTGCCTGGTTATCTTCAAGAGTTGCAGAGTAAAAAGAAAATTTCAGTGGAAGTATATTTCAACCCTGATATGGAAAAGACCTTTAAAAAGAGTCATTGTTGACATGAAAGGGAAAACATTCTGATTTTCTGGGATGTAAGCCTTAGAAAACAAGCCAGAGTAAAAGAACATGTAGAAATTAAAAACTTATGGCTCCAGAGATAACCTGTTGTGAATTATTTCAGAATTCAGTGGATATCTCAGATGGTTGATTTTTCTCCTTATGAATCCTTGCTCTTATGAATGTACTGAGTAGGCATCAGCTTTGTTTTAGAGTGAAATAATCACTACAAAGAATATCACTGTTCTGAAAACATAAAAATTGCTTTAGAATGTAAGGTGAAATATGCACTTGTAAAGAACAAAATGTATCTATATGAATAAAGAATATAAAGAAGTGTTTCTCTAAGAAATTGTAACTGTGGATTTGTCTTTAGTTGTAGGTGACTTGGCTTAGGAATTTCAGAATCTAAAGCTAGTAGATGCATTTTGCCAATTACACTTAGGTGATTCTGGCAACAGATATAGCAATCTGGAAATGATAGAGGAACTAAGAAGCAGAGAAGCAAGAGGGAATAGATCCTTTCTTAGGCACATGCTTTCTACCTTTTTTAAAAAAAATAAAGTGTTTAACAAAGGATGTTTCACAGTACTGCAGTGCAGTGCAGACAGTGCAGCTGACTCCTGGAGTTCTATTGATCATGTTGTGTTAAAAATAGAACCAGTTAAAAATATACACTTGATAATATATTTGGTAAGTTCTGAGTTGAGGTGGTAGAATAGCGCATTCAAAACTGTGAGAGGATGCTATTATTATTTATGTATTTAAAATGTTTTGAAATAGTTTTATTGGAGTGTAGTTGCTTTACAATGTTGTCTTAATTTCTGATGCACAGCAAAGTGAATCAACTATACATATCCATATATCCCATCTTTTTTGGATTTCTTCTCATGTAGGTCACCAGAGAGTATCAAGTAGAGTTCCCTATGATATATGGTAGGTTCTTATTAGCTATCTGTTTTACACATAGTAGTATATATTTGTCAATCCCAATCTCCAAGTTCATTCCCTTCTCTGCTTGGTATCCATATGCTTGTTCTCTCTGTCTAGGATGCTTCTCTTTAAACATCAAGCATAAGGAAGAATCAATTTTGTTAGATCCAAGCACCATCATGTTATTGAAAACTTGTTGAATAATTGGATACCTTATAAATGGTTATCAAATTCAGTTTTTCAGTCCTCTACATTTTTACCATAGCAAGTCTTCTGAAATTTGATTGTTTAGAAATCTTAAGATGGCTTTTTCCTTTTTTTTTTAGGGGAGATATGTTCAGTTCTCTTATTTGTTTGAAAATTTAGCTTTGAATGGTTAATTTGAGAATAAATAGAAGAGAGAGGAGAGAATAGAGATTTAGAAGAACCTAAATCAGTTCAGTAATATCATGATTCAGGAAAATTTTTAAAAGCCATATTTTTACTGTTAAGATATCATGGTGGTTAAAGCAGAGGAACCCTGGACCACATGCTCACTAGTTTACTCGCTTACTCACTAACCCTGAGACCTTGAGCAAGGTATTTAAATTCTTTGTGCCTCAGACCCCCTTTCTGTAAAATGGGACACATAGAATTTAAATACCTACCACATGGAGTTGTTATGAGGATGGGATAAGTTAATACAAGTACTAAAAGCACTGCTATATATGTTTTAGCCAACACTGTTACTAGATTTGGTGCACTTGCCAATTTTCTCACTTGACGATTATTTTCATTAGAGAGCCTATAACTCTGTGTGTGTGCGGGTGCTGTGCTTGGTCGCTCAGTCATGTCTAACTCTTTGTGACCCTTTGGATTATAGCTGTCCAGGCTCCTCTGTCCATGGGATTTTTCAGGCAAGAATAGTGAAGTGGGTTGCCATTTTTCTCCTCCAGGGGATCTTCCTGACCCAGGGATCCAACCCACGTCTCCTGTATCTCCAGCATTGCAGGGAGAGATTCTTTACCTGCTGAGCCGTTGGGAGAGTACACATAACTCTCTAGTTATTGAATTAAATTCCTTGCAGAAATATATCCATGGTCTCTGAATTATTTCTCTCTTAAAAGATTGGATCTAAAATAGAAAAGTTAGGCAAAACAGTTAGATGTTTCCTGGTACATATTATGTAACAGGCCACTTAGTCAGCAACGTCATTTAGTGCCCACATGTGTGCGGAGCTTTTTTAGCCTCCTCTGTTTGCTGGGTTGCATCAAGTTCAAACAGTTCAAATCGGAGGGATTTTGAAATTGTGTTTCTTAGAGAAATTTAATTCAGGAAGGCAGCTCACTGTGGTTTCCAAGATCAAGAACTTGAACTGGGATCTACATGGAATCCACCTTGAACTTGTACCTTGACACAGTACAAAGGAAGAAGTCATACTTTTCTTTTTTTTACCTGTCGAACCTGTACCATAATCAACTTGGAAAAAAAAATTTGTTTTGTGGTTTAAATAGCAGTCAGCAGTCTTTTATTGTTGTTGATACTTAGAGAAAATTTGAAGATGGTTATCTCTTTAGTGCTGCCAAATATATTGTTATTATGCAGACCCTGCAGGCACCAGCTGCAGTTGTTTTCCAGAGGACATGCAATCAATCTAGCTCTCATGCACCCAGCTTTAGTATTACTGGCTGCATTTGGTCTTTTTACTCACAGATGCATGCATACTGACACTTGTCAGTATATTAAAATTGAAGGATGGTTGCTATATTTTGATGGTCTTTATCTTCTCTTTCATCTGTTCTTGGTATTAGTTCGTAATTACTGCTATTATTCTTGGGCATTTCTGATCAGAAGCAGGCATTCAATTTCTATCTAATATATCCCTTGTTATGTAAGTGTATGATGTACTTAAATGATTTGCTTTCACTTGACCCAATTAGAATTTACTTTAAGATTTGAGCCAGCTAAAATAAGACTGAGCTGATTTATCCCACTATTTTTTTCCCAGTAATGTTGAACTGGAGCAGAACCACTTATTGTGCTCATGCTCCCTTCTAAAATATACAGATGTTTATTTACATAGAAAACATATACATACTAGTTGCATTTTAATCTTGAAGTAGGCAAACTAGAATATTGTAAAAGGTAGTTTGCCTCTTTGACATGGCTTTCTGGTATGAAACTTGCTGTATTAAAAAGTAACAAAAATAAGCTGGATTGGGATGAATAATTTATTCTAGAATTTATAGTCATATGGTCAATTTTGTATCATACATATGAAGCAGTAGTGACCACTAATAATAATAACAAAAATAATACTCATTTAACATGTAGCTGGTTTTAGAGAAGGCAGAGGAACCAGAGATCAAATTGCCAACATCTGCTGGATCATTGAAAAGCAAGAGAGTTCTAGAAAACATCTATTTCTGCTTTATTAACTATGCCAAAGCCTTTGACTGTGTGGGTCACAATAAACTGTGGAAAATTCTTAAAGAGATGGGAATACCAGACCACCTGACCTGCCTCTTGAGAAATCTGTATGCAGGTCAGGAAGCAACAGTTAGAGCTGGACATGGAACAACAGACTGGTTCCAAGTAGGAAAAGGAGTATGTCAAGGCTGTATATTGTCATCCTACTTATTCAACTTCTATGCAGAGTACATCATGAGAAATGCTGGGCTGGAGGAAGCACAAGCTGGAATCAAGATTGCCAGGAGAAATATCAATAACTTCAGATATGCAGATGACACCACCCTTATGGCAGAAAGTGAATAAGAACTACAGAGCCTCTTGATGAAATTGAAAGAGGAGAGTGAAAAAGCTGGCTTAAAGCTCAACATTCAGAAAACTAAGATCATGGCATCTGGTCCCATCACTTCATGGCAAATAGATGGGGAAACAGTGGAAACAGTGGCTGACTTTATTTTTCTGGGCTCCAAAATCACTGCAGATGGTGATTGCAGCCATGAAATTAAAAGACACTTACTCCTGGAAGGAAAGTTATGACCAACCTAGATAGCATATTAAAAAGCAGAGACATTACTTTGCCAACAAAGGTCCATGTAGTCAAAGCTATGGTTTTTCCAGTGGTCATGTATGGATGTGAGAGTTGTACTATAAAGAAAGCTGAGTACCAAAGAGTTGATGCTCTAACTGTGGTGTTGGAGAAGACTCTTAAGAGTCCCTTGGACTGTGAGGGATCCAACTAGTCCATCCTAAAGGAGATCAGTCCTAGGTGTTCATTGGAGAGACTGATGTTGAAGCTGAAACTCCAATACTTTGGCCACCTGATGCGAAGAACTGACTCATTTGAAAAGACCCTGATGCTGGGAAAGATTGGGGGCAGGAGGAGAAGGGGACGACAGAGGATGAGATGGTTGGATGGCATCACTCACTCAATGGACATGGGTTTGGGTGGACTGCGGGAGTTGGTGATGGACAGGGAGGCCTGGTGTGCTGCAGTTCATGGGGTCGCAAAGAGTCAGACACAACTGAGCAACTGAACTGAACTGAACTGCAGCCCTTACTTTGTACCAGGCACTTGGGTTAAGTGCTTCACATTAAATAATTCACACCAAGCAACTATTTTTGAAGCAAGTACTAGGATTACTTTTTAATTTCGCAGATGAGATAAGAGAGGATTAGAGATGTTAGTGTACTACCAAAACCACACAGTTTTGGAGCAGGCATCCAATTTCCATTGTTTCAGACTGTAGAGTGTCTGAGCTCTTAGTATTTGTTCTATTTTGATTACTTTCCATGTTATATATTGACCTGCAGTTATATAGATCAAGACCTTGGAAGCAAATAAAGTGAAGTGAAAGCCGCTCGGTCATGTCTGACTCTTCGCGACACCCTGGACTATCGTCCATGGAATTCTCCAGGCCAGAATACTGGAGTGGGTAGCCTTTCTGTTCCCCAGGGGATCTTCCCAACCCAGAGATAGAACCCAGGTCTCCCGCATTGCTGGCAGATTCTTTAACAGCTGAGCCACTAGGGAAGCCCAAGAATTCTGGAGTGGGTAGCCTATCTCTTCTCCAGCAGATCTTCCTGACCCAGGAATCGAACCGGGGTCTCCTGCGTTGCAGGCAGATTCTTTACCAGCTGAGCTCTGAGGGAATCCCAGAAGCAAATAAATGCACAATCAAATGGGGCATTTGAGAGAGGAGTTACAAACAAGAGTAAGAGATAATAACAAGGGATGATGAAGGGATAGTGAGGCTAGCAACAGTGGGAACTATTATCATTCCTACATATGAAGGAACAAGAGAACCCAGGGATCAAACCCAGGTCTCCTGAATTGCAGGTGGATTCTTTGCCAGCTGAGCCACAAGGGAATCCCCAAGGAATTGGTTACTGGAGCTTGAAGGGTGTGGCTTTAGCTGTAGGAGAAGATCATCTGACAGCTCCTGTGGTCTTAGGTTGAGGGACGCAACCAACTTTGGTGACCTAGCAGGGACAGAACTGAGGAAATAAATATTTTGATCACATTTTCCTCCTCTCTCCACTTTCTTGCCAGTGATCCTCATTGGACAAACTCAACTGGAAGCCACAGGAAGAGAGACCCTTTGATGCAGTAGTTAGCTTCTTCTGGCTTACAGGAGACTGGAAACAGATGAAAATCTTCCAGCACAAAGAGAAAATATCCAGTTCACAGATGTACTACCAAGAAAATAGTTTCTCAATGTCAAAGCATTAGTGAGGCCAAAATTTTCTACTTAGCTCTAATCATTAGACCTGCTTATTCTCAATTTTAATGTATTATTTTGTCTTCTTAATTATAGATTTCTGAAACAGCATGCTTTGGTATGGGGAACCTAGGCCAACATTCTTTCCTTGCAATTGCCAAGGTTACTTTAGGATTTTAAACAAATTAACTTTAAATATGTCTCAGCTGTTTTCTTCTTCTTTAAAATATGAATAGAAATATCAATACTAGATTAGGTGTTGCAACTCTTTGTGTCCCCATGGACAAGAGGAACCTGGTGGGGTTGCAAAGAGTCAGACATGACTTAACAACTGAACAATAGCTGTTCTAGGTAGATACAATAAGGTTCATGAAATAGTAATAAATTTTGAACATTTAATTGCATATATTTGTGTGTATATATATAAGTGTGTGTGTTTGTATTAGTTTTGGGGCTTCCTAGTTGTTGCTAGTGGTAAATAAACCTGCCTGCCAATGCAGGAGCTACAGGAGATGTGGGTTTGATCCCTGTGTTGGGAAGATCCTTTGGAGGAGGATATGGCAACCCCCTCCAGTCCTCATGCCTGGAGAAACCCATGGACAGAGGAGCCTGGCTGGCATATAGTCCATGGGGTCACATATTTTAAAAAATTATCTGATTCCCAAGAATCCTTTACATCTGAAATTGGCCTAGGATGCTTAGTCTACTGGAATTGCCAAAACCAGCCAGTGCTGTTGAGGGTAGGTGAATGGGTCACAAAAGAGTTGAACATGACTGAAATGACTTAGTGTACACACACATCTGTATGTTTTACCTTTTTTACAGGTTGTCTTTTTTTTCCCTAAATATTTTACCATTTATCTGAAATCATTTTCCTTCTGCCTAAAAATCTTCCTTTACTATTTCTTTTAATATGAGTCAGCTGGGAAGTTTTTTGACTTGTTTTGTTTGAAATGAAATTATTTCTTTATGTTTATTTTGAAGAGTATTTTTTCTGGGTATAGAATTCTAGATTAGCAGTTATTTTCTTTCTAATATTTAAAAATATCAGTCCATTAGTCATCTGACTTCTATAGTTGCTATTGAGACATTAGGTATGTTGTTCTGTTACTTCTTTGAAGGTAGTCTGTCCCTTTTTAGTTGTTTTTAAGATTTTTTCATTTTTTTTCCAATATTTTTATTAGTTGGAGGCTAATTACAATATTGTAGTGGTTTTTGCCATACATTGACATGAATCAGCCATGGATTTTTTTCACTTTGATTTTCAGAAATTTTACTATGATTGGCTTAAGGTTATTGATTTATTCCCAACTTGCTTCTTTCCAAAGCACTTATTTCAAGAGAACCCAAAAGGTTGGAGTGTTAATTAACTGTTATTTTTAAATAAATAAGTAAAAACCCAGTAGCTAATGAGGGCTGATGTAGATAAGTTAACAGATTCCTCTTTTAAGTATATTTACATATGTCTTCTTAACATTCCTTCTTTTTTCAGCTTTATTGAGGTATAATTGACAAATAAAATTATATGTATTTAAAATGTACAATGTGATGGTTTGATGCATGTTTACATTGTGAAATGTTTACCACAAGCTAGTTAACACATCCATTATCTCACCCAAGGTACCATTTGTGAGTGTGTGTGTGTGTGTGTGTGTGTGAGTGTGTGTGTGTGTGTGTATGTATGTGTTAATCTTGCTTCTTAACAGAAGAATGATGATAGTGCAGGAATTCAGAAAAGGTCAAAGAGAATCTAACAAGGTTTGCTCTTTCCCTTGTTTAATGGCAGGAATTTAGAAGAAGAGAAGGAAAGAATAGACTTATGTCAATTCAGAAGTATTATACAAAGTGAAGGGTTTTGAAAATAGTAGAAAGTTTTTATTGTAAAGAAAAATTATTTTATTCAATGAATTGTCAGTCTAAAGTGAAGGCCATCATGCTACTGAAGCATTTTTCTTTCCATACACCAAATTCATACCATACTAGCATCAGCAAAATCTCCCATTGTCAATCTTGTTACTCAGGACAATAAAATGTATAAAAAGGAGAACAAGACATTTTTATGATCTAAAATGTAAGAGTCTTTTTATAATCATTAACCTGTATTGGAGTGAAAATGAAGAAATCCTTTTTTTTGGGATAGTAATCCTAAACAGTTTGTGTACTAAGTCCTGTGAAGCAGATATTCGAGTTACTGGATTGCTATTGTAAAATGGGAAGTATCTGAAGCATTCTGATTTCTTCAAAGGTTATGTTGTGAAAAATTTGTTTTGTAAGAGTATATGTATGAAAAGCATATGTTGTTATTACCTACAATCCAATAAGAGATAGCTTTTGAAAATTATTAACACGTGTGTAGGAGTTATTTTCACAGGTTATTTTAGATAGCAGAATAATTTGTTTCATATTTTAAGCATTGAAATACCCCTTCAAGTTCAGTATTCCCATGATTCCAGCATGATATATAATAGAAATAGCACAGAATAAAATATTTTGCCAAAATATTTTGGCAAGTAATTGAAATAGCAAATTCTGTGGGTATTTGAATGAAATAATGATATCTACAGGGGCATTGTTAAAGTGCAGTATCTGTAAGAAGACTTCTTCCAAAGCTACTAAATTTAAGACATGTCCATAAACCATATAATTACAAAGAGGAGGAATATAAAACAATTGACAAAGCAAAGAATGATAAGCAATTCAATGGTGACCACAAAATAGTACATTTTTCAACTTTTAACTTGAAACTTATATTTACTTTTAAAGTATCACTTAGCTGTGCATAGTCAGTAACAAAATTATGATTTTTCTTCTTGGGTCTGTATTTATTGGATTTTAAAGTGATGGCAAAACTCTGAAGTCATTTGAACCCTAATGGGATTTATAATGTGTAATCATAATAGTAGTGGCAGAAGAATTAGTAACCATAAAGAAGGCCATTCTCATTTCCCACTTAGAGGGCATATGACTTGTGTGATCTGTTACAATTGATGGCTTATCATGGACCATCTAGGATTTTTTAAAAATTTTGTACTAGCACTAAATGTGCTTAAAATTTGGCTATCAGTTTAGAAGTATAGTCTTTGCTGTACATACTCCAGTTTTGCTATATTTGTTACTAGTGATTCCTTGATTGTAAGGCCTGATAGTCATTGAAGAGTATTTTACTTTGATAAGTTACTAGGTTGGACTAAGTTCTAATAGACTTAGATAATTTGTTTATAGTTAAGTATCATTGCAAATAAGTTAGTTCTGTAGGCCTATAAAAAGGAGACAGATTTGTGCTGTAATGAAACATTTGATACTATTCAAATTACATTTTGTTGCAATAACATCACTTTATACTCTACCAAAATGAAGTTGTAAAACAAACCAATTGCTAGATATTGTTAACAGATCTGCAGAACAGCCTCAATCACTGAAGGAAAAGAAAAGTCAGAAGCCAGGTGGTAATGAAGTACATGTGTTCCTTGGAGTATATAATATGTCTAGCGGGGTGGGAACTGAGGATGTACAAGTGAATGAATGTCATCTTCTGACTGGTAAAAGATAAAGTGACAGAATGTTGTTGGTTGGGTGTTCTCAGCATCTTAGGCAACTAACTAACTGTCTGCTTCACAGAGACCACAAGGACCACATGTAGCATCTGTGGGGAAACATGGAATCAAGTTAGGAAGGACGAGTTGGAGGATGCAGTTCATCACAGAATCCTCCATTCTCCCTAGAGAAGAAAGTGAGGCCAGAATTAAGGTTAAATTGTCTAAAGGGAATTGTGAAAGGAAATTTATAAGTTGATTTGTCAAGATTAGTCTAAACTTTCAGGCAGGAGTAAAGTAGGTTAGAAAATACACATAAGTGAGTTTTCAGAATTCTTTGCTTTAACTGGATGCTTCTGCTAAGGTGTCTAATCATAAGATCATAAGATTTTGTTGTTCACTAAAGGTCTGATTATAGTGATATTGAAAGAGATGGAGAGGTTGTAAAGGGACCAGGTTTATGAGAAAGAAAAGTTTAGTTATCAGTGTATGAATTTAAGGTGTTGATGTTCGTAGGTGGAAATAAATGTGTGCAAAAGTTCTTTTTAAACTGAAAAGACTCATACATGTTCAAGTTAATATAATTGAAGTAAAGATACTCAGAAGTGATCTGGCCACATGTATTTGAGATTACAGGCTAGGAGTGAGGTTGGTGATTGTCAGCACAAAGGTAATAGCTAATAGAACAAATTCAGAGTTAACAGAGAGTGGGAAGAAGAGACATGTGAGTATGTGTTTGTTGTTGTTCAGTCACTAAGTTGTGTCTGACTCTGCAACCCCATGCACTGTAGCACACCAGGCTTCCTTGTCCTTCATTACCTCCCAGAGTTTGCTCAAACTCATGTTCGTTGAGTCTGTGATGCCATCCAACTATCTCATCCTTTGTTGCCACTTTCTCTTCCTGTCCGCAATCTTTGCCAGCATCAGGGTCTTTTCCAATGAGTCGGCTCTTCCCATCAGGTGGCCAAAGTATTGGAGCCTCAGCTTCAGCATCAGTTCTTCAATGAATATTCAAGGTTGATTTCTTTTAGGAAAGACTGGTTTGTTCTCCTTGCTGTCCACAGGACTCTCAAAGGTCTTCTCCAGCACCACATTTTGAAAGCATCAATTCTTTGGTGTTCAACCTTCTTTATGGTTCATCTCTCACATCTTTACATGACTATTGGAAAAACTATAGCTTTGTCTACTTTGTTGGCAACCTGATTTCTCCTGATTTTTAATACTCTGTCTAGGTTTGTCATAGCTTTTCTTCCAAGGAGCAAGCATTTTAATTTCATGGCTACAGTCACTGTCTGTACTAATTTTGCAGCCCAAGAAAATGAAATCATCCACTGTTTGCATTTTTTCTCCCTCTGTTTGCCATGAAGTGACAGGACCATATGCCTGATCTTAGTTTTTTGAATGTTGAGTTTTAAGTCAGCTTTTTCACTCTCCTCTTTCACCTTCATCAAGGGGCTCTTTACTTCCTCTTCATTTTCTGCCATTAGAGTGGTATCATCTGCATATCTGAGGTTATTGATATTTCTCCTGGTAATCTTGATTCCAGCTTGTGATTCATCCGGCCTGTCATTTTGTATGATGTACTCTGCATATAAGTTAAATAAGCAGAGTGACAATATACAGCCTTGACATACTCCTTCCTCATTTTGAGCCAGTCCATTGTTTTATGTTCAGTTCTAACTGTTGCTTCTTGATCTGCATACAGGTTTCTCAGGAGGCAGGAAAGGTAGTCTGGTATTCTTATCTCTTTAAGAATTTTCAGAGTTTGTTGTGATCCACACAGACAAAGGCTTTAGCAGTCAATGAAGCAGAAATAGATGTTTTTCTGGAATCCCCTTGCTTCCTCCATGATCCAGCGAATGGTGGCTATTTGATATCTGGTTCCTTTGCCTTTTCTAAATCCAGCTTGTACATCTGGAATTTCTCAGTTCACATACTGCAGAGGCTTAGCTTGAAGGATTTTGAGCATTACCTTGCTAGTGTGTGAAATGAGTACAGTTGTACATAGTTTGAACATTCTTTGGCATTGCCTTTCTTTGGGATTAGAATGAAAACTGACCTTTTCTATTCCTGTGGCCACTGCTGAGTTTTCCAATTTTGCTGGCATATTGAGTGCAGCACTTTCACAGCATCATATTTTAGAATTTGAAATAGCTCAGCTGGAATTCTGTCACCTCTGCTAACTTTTTTCATAGTAATGCTTCCTAAGGCCCACTTGACTTCACACTGCCGGATGTCTGGCTCTAGGTGAGTGATCACATCATCATGATTAGCTGGGTCATTAAGACCCTTTTGTGTAGTTCTGTGCATTCTTGCCACCTCTTCTTAATCTCTTCTGCTTTCATTAGTTCCTTGCTGTTTCTTTTCTTTATGGTGCCCGTCTTCGCATGAAATGTTCCCTTGGTTTCTCCAATTTTCTTGAAGACATCTCCAGTCTTCCCTATTCTATTCTTTTCCTCTGTTGCATTGTTCACTTAAGAAAGCTTTCTTATCTCTCCTTGCTATTTTGGAAGTCTGCATTCAGTTGGGTATATTTTTCCCTTTCTCCTTTGCCTTTTGCTTCTCTTCTTTTCTCAGCTATTTGTAAGGCCTCCTCAGATAACCACTTTGCCTTCTTGCATTTCTTTCAAAGTCATTGAATTTTTATCATTTTTAATTTTTATCATGAACCACTCTTCCATATGAATACTCTTGGGGAGAAATACACTTTCTGACTGATAGAGACAGGTGACAACTTATGCTATTCCACTGTTCTGGAATGCCCTCCCTAGCCTATGCAAATCATGCCTTTCCCTAGGTCCAATTTGAATCTTACTTTAGCTTCTTATTTTTTTCTCTGTAGCACCTGTCATCTTTGAACTTATTATATAGTCATTTCTTTTGTTCATTGCTTTTCCTCTCTTTACTGGCATGTTAGATCTAGAGAATAGAGATTTCTGTGTCATTTCTTCACTGGTATTCTCACTTTGAGAACCATCACTGATACATTGATACTGAAATAGATATTTGTTGAATATCTATTTGGTGCTGGCTTTAGTTAAAACACTTCCTGAATGTCCTGTAACCTCTGCAGAGTATGTGTGTGCATGTGTGTGTGTGTGTGTGAGTGCTCTTTAAACAGAATTTTATTGGAATGCCTTGTTTCTTTTCCTGTCCAATTTCTGCTTGTATTTTCTCTTTTAGAAAGCACTCTCTCTGTTCACTGTCTGATTTTGGTGTTCTTTCACTTTGTTTTTATTGGCCCCCTTATTTACATCCATCATTCATTAGTGCATGCCTCATACATCTCATACATTCTTGTTTGATTTGTATATCTGTAATTGCCAGTGTACTGTACATTCTTTGAGGATAATGACTGGTGTAACCTGCCTATCTGTCTATAACATCTAGAATGATGTGTAGATACAGTAAGTTCTAAATACATACTTATTTTTCAATAATGAAGGAAGTTAGAGTTGAGTCGAGTCCTTATAAACATATTTTGCTTCCCTAGTGCAAAATAGACCCTTCTAGAAGCCATGTCTTTTTTTTTCTTGTTAGTAATTTACCTGTTTAGTCTTGTGAACATAATTAACCAGATTTAGCAGTCTTGTGTTGACTTTCTAGTAAGTCTAATAAGAGTTAGTTTTGAAAGAACAGGCTCATGTCTGAGTTTTTGATGCTTAGAAATTCCTTTACTGCAGAAGGTATTTTGTTCATTCTACCCAACTACAACCTTTGTAATTTCTGCAGTATGATGTGACAACTTCTCTTTGCAGAGTTATTTCTATTATGATGTCTGTGGACTCTGGCCTTGGCTCCCCCATTTTACTTGTACTTTCTTGGGTATTCTAATTACCATGTCTCTTCTATTAAATAATTCAGCTCTTGATTGTTGAGGCTAATTATGGATAGCAATAATAACTGAAAACCATTTACACAAACCTAAAATTACACCTTAAAATGTTCCATTCTTGGGAAGTCAGCATGGAAAGATGGGAAAAAAAAGAAAAAATACCTTTCTGTGAACGAGGAAACTTACGTTCTATGTTTGATTCTTTTAGCTCTCAGATTTTGTACTCAGTATGAACTGTGTATGTCAAATGTATTGATATGAAGCTTTGCCTGAGAGATGGTCATACTGAGAGGGACAAACAAGGCCTAATTATTTTTAAAACTTGCAAAAGTAAGTCCTCAACACATAAGAGCTAAAAATACACAGGTGGTTTCCTTAATGCCTGACTTAATTCCAGTAAGGGCTTAATACATTAGAAAATTATGGCACCAGATCATGTCTTCTTTCATACATCAGGGAAAGACTCCAACATCTAGTTTTATTTATGGAAAGATTCATTGCCTTGTACTTTTACTTTAGAAAACCTTCTTTTCCTTGGGAAAGAATATATTTACATGCTAGTTTTCTTGGCATTCATATGTTCAAGGCTCAGTGCCAGGTTAGAGCTACCACATGCATACTCTATCTTCACACTCCTTTTGGTGTTGCCTTATTATTTGATGATTAGAAGGAATAATGAAGGGATATTAGATAACTGTAGATAAAGATGGTTTTGTCTTATATTGATCCAAAGGGTTCCATTTAAAGTATTATGGACATTACAGAAGTCTTCTCGATTTACTTCTGAGTCTATAATTATTGATTGGTACATGGAAATGTTGTGGTGTTTTTGTATTTGCTTATAACTAGTACTATAGGTGAATTTTGATTCTTTTTGAAAATTTCATATAGATGAAGTCACTGTGTCTGGCATTGAGGGTTACAAATTAAATGTCTTATAATCCTTGCCATTAGGGAGTTAACAACCTGGTCAAAGGTGATAATCATGAAAAAATTTAAAGAAATCCTATGACATTTGTAGTGCTGTTATGGAAGTATTATTTATCAGGTATAATAAGGTAGTCAGTTTTTATGAAGGTGATGATTGGCTTTGGAAGAGATACTTTTAAAAAGAGGAATGAGTATTTCCAAGGTTGACTGTGTCAGTTAGCTTTGCTGTGTAGCAAATCATCTCACAACTTAGTAGCTTAAAGACATGGGAGTATCAGACCACTTTAACTGTCTCCTGAGAAACCTGAATCCACGTCAAGAAGCAACAGTTGGAACTGGACATGAAACAATAGGCTGTTTCAAAATTCAGAAAGGAGTATGTCAAGACTGTGTATTGTCACCCTGCTTATTTACCTTACATGAAGAGTACATCATGCTAAATGCCAGATTGGATGAAGCGCAAGCTGGAATCAGGATTGCCATGAGAAATATCAGTAACTTCAGATATGCAGATGACACCACCCTAATGGCAGAGAATGAAGAGGAACTAAAGAGCCTCTTGATGAAAGTGAAAGAGGAGAGTGAAAAAGCTGGCTTAAAACTCAACATTCAAAAAACAAAGATCATGGCATCTGATTCCATCACTTCATGGCAAATAGATGGGGAAACAATGGAAACAGTGACAAACTTTATTTTCTTGGGCTCCAAAATCACTGCACATGGTGACTGCAGCCACAAAATTAAAAGACGCTTGCTCCTTGGAAGAAAAACTATGATGAACCTAGACAGCATATTAAAAAGTAGAGACATCACTTTGCTGACAAAGGCCTGTATAGTCAAAGCTTTGGTTTTTCCAGTAGTCATATATGGATGTGAGAGTTGGATCATAAAGAAGGCTGAGGGCCACAGAATCGATGCTTTTTGTGCTTCTGGGGAAAGGGAGACTCTTGAGAGTCCCTTGGATACTCTCAAGGAGAGTCTCCAGTCAAAGGAGATCAAACCAGTCAATCCTAAAGGAAACCAATCCTAAGTGTTCATTGAAAGGATTGATACTGAAGCAGAAGCTTCAGTACTTTGGCCACCTGCTGTGAAGAACTGACTCTTTGGGAAAGACTCTGATGCTGGGAAAGATTGAAGGCAGGAGGAGAAGGGGATGACAGAGGATGAGATGGTTGGATGGCACCACTGACTTAATGGGTATGAGTTTGAACAAACTCTAGTAGATAGTGAAGCACCAGGGAAGCCTGGTGTGCTGCAGTGCATTGGGTCCCAGAGAGTTGAACATGACTGACTGAACAACAACATTGTCAGTTTTGAGCTGAGTTTAGCTGGATGATTTTTCTGCTCTATACTTGTGTATTGCTTAGCTGGGGATACTATAACAAATTCCAACAAGCTTGGTACTTAAATGCAATTTTGTTGTTGTTCAGTTGCTAAATTGTATCCGACTCTGTGACTCAATGAACTACAGAACACCAGGCTTCCCTGTCCCTCACCACCTCTCCAAATCTGCTCAAACTTATGGCAGAAAGTGAAGAACTAAAGAGTCTCTTGATGAAGGTGAAAGAGGAGAGTGAAAAAGCTGGCTTAAAGCTCAACATTCAGAAAACTAAGATCATGGCATCCGGTCCATCACTTCATGGCCAATAGATGGGAAAACAGTGGAGGCAGTGGCTGACTTTATTTTTCTGGGCTCTAAAATCACTGCAGATGGTGATTGCAGCCATGAAATTGAAAGATGCTTACTTTTTGGGAAGTTATGACCAACCTAGATAGCATATTAAAAAGCAGGACATTACTTTGTCAATAAAGATCCATCTTGTCAAGGCTATGGTTTTCCAGTAGTCATGTATGTATGTGAGAGTTGGACTATAAAGAAAGTTGAGTGCCAAAGAATTGATGCTTTTGAACTGTGGTATTGGAGAAGACTCTTGAGAGTCCCTTGGACTGCAAGGAGTTCCAACCAGTCCATCTTAAAGGAAATCAGTCCTGGGTGTTCATTGGAAGGACTGATGTTGAAGCTGAATCTCCAATACTTTGGCCACCTGATGAGAAGAGCTGACTCATTTGAAATGACCCTGATGCTGGCAAAGGTTGAGGGAAGGAGGAGAAGGGGACAACAGGATGAGATGGCTGGATTGCATCACTGACTCAATGGACATGAGTTTGGGTAGACTCTAGGAGTTGGTGCTGGACAGGGAGGCCTGGAGTGCTTGATTCATGGGGTCGCAGAGTCAGACATGACTGAGTGACTGAACTGAACTGAATTACTTTACAACATTGTATGATTTTTGCCATACATTGACATGAATCAGCCATGGGTGTACATGTGTTCCCCATCCTGAACCCCCTCCACCTCCCTCCCATCCCATCCCTCAGGGTCATCCCAGTGCACTGGCCCTGAGCACCCTGTCTCATGCATCAAACCTGGACTGGCGATCTATTTCACATATAGTAATATACATGTTTCAGTGCTATTCTCTCAAATCATCCCACCCTCGCCTTCTCCCACAAGAGTCCAAAAGTCTGTTCTTTACATCTGTGTCTCTTTTGCTGTCTCGCATATAGGGTCATCATTATCATCTTTCTAAATTCTGTATGTATGTGTTAATATACTGTATTGGTGTTTTTCTTTCTGACTTACTCCACTCTGTATAAAAGGCGCCAGTTTCATTCACCTCATTAGAACTGATTCAAATACATTCTTTTTAATAGTTGAGTAATATTCCATTGTGTATATGTACCACAACTTTCTTATCCATTCATCTGCCCATGGACATCTAGGTTGCTTCCATGCCCTAGCTATTGTGAACAGTGCTGCAGTGAACATTGAGGTACACATGTCTCTTTCAGTTCTGGTTTCCTTGGTGTTTATGCCCAGCAGTGGGATTGCTGGGTCATATGGTACTTCTGTTTCCAGTTTTTAAAGGAATCTCCACACTGTTCTCCATAGTGGCTGTACTAGTTTGCATTCCCATCAACAGTGTAAGAGGGTTCTCTTTTCTCCACATCCTCTCCAGCATTTATTGTTTGTAGACTTTTTGATAGCAGCTGTTCTGACCGCCGTGAGATGGTACTTCATTGTGGTTTTGATTTGCATTTCTCTGATAATGAGTGATGTTGAGCATCTTTTCATGTGCTTGTTAGCCATCTGTATGTCTTCTTTGGAGAAATGTCTGTTTAGTTCTTTAGCCCATTTTTTGATTGGATCATTTATTTTTCTGGAATTGAGCTGCAGGAGCTGCTTGTATATTTTTGAGATTAATTCTTTGTCAGTTGCTTCATTTGCTATTACTTTTTCCCATTTGGAAGACTGTTTATTCACCCTTCTTATAGTTCCCTTCATTGTGCAAAAGCGTTTAAGTTTCATTAGGTTCCATTTTTTTATTTTTGCTTTTATTTCCATTACTCTGAGAGGTGGGTCATAGAAGATCCTGCTGTGATTTATGTCAGAGAGTGTTTTGCCTATGTTTTCTTCTAGGACTTTTATAGTTTCTGATCTTATGTTTAGATCTTTAATCCATTTTGAGTTTATTTTTGTGTATGGTGTTAGAAAGTGTCTGGTTTCATTCTTTTATAGGTAGTTGACCAGTTTTCCCAGCACCACGTTTTAAAGAGATTGTGTGTTCTCCATTGTGTATTCTTGCCTCCTTTGTTAAAGTTAAGGTGTCCACAGGTGCATGGATTTGTCTCTGGGCTTTCTATTTTGTTCCATTGATCTATATTTCTGTCTTTGTGCCAGTACTATCCTGTCTTGATGACTGTAGCTTTGTAGTATAGTTTGAAGTCAGAGGGAAATTGATTCCTCCAGTTCCATTCTTCTTTCTCAAGATTGCTTTGGCTACTCAAGTTTTGTTTTTTTTTTTTTTGTATTTCCATACAAATTGTGCAATTATTTGTTCTAGTTCTCTGAAAAATTACTAGAGCCAATCAATGAATATTGTAAAGTTGCAGGATATAAAATTAGCACACAGGAATCCCTTGCATTCCTATGCACTAACAATGAGAAAACAGAAAGAGAAATTAAGGAAACTATTTCATTCACCATTGCAACAAAAAGAATAAAATACTTTGGAATAAATCTACCTAAAGAAACAAAAGATGCATATATAGAAAACTATAAAACACTGGTGAAAGAAATAAAAAATGACACAAATAGATGGAGAAATATACCATGTTCATGGATCATAAGAATCAATATAGTGAAAATGAGTATACTACCCAAAGCAGTCAATACATTCAATGCAGTCCCTATCAAGCTACCAGTGGAGCAAGCGTCTTTTAATTTCGTGGCTTCAGTCACCATCTGCAGTGATTTTGGAGCCCAAGAAAATGAAATCTGACATTGTTTCCACATTTTCCCCATCTATTTGCCATGAAGTGATAGGACTGAATGCCATGATCTTAGTTTTTTGAATGTTGAGTTTTAAGTCAGCTTTTTCACTCTCCTCTTTGACCTTTCATCAAGAGGCTCTTTAGGTCCTCTTCACTTTCTGCCATTAAAGTGATATCATCTGCATATCTGAGATTACTGATATTTCTCTTGCCAATCTTGAGTCTAGTTTATGATTCATCCAGCCTCACATTTTGCATGATGTACTCTGCATGTAAGTTAAATAAGCAGGGTGACAATATACAATAGAAAAAATATAAATGTATTATTTAACAGTTTCCATGGATAGAAGTCCAAATCAAGTTGTGACTGAATATTTCCTTTTAAAGGCCCTGAGGGAGAATGTATTCCATGCTTCTCTCCCAGCTTCTGTCTGGCAACCCTTGCTATTCCCTGGTTTGTAGATACATTACTCCAATATCTCTCCACATCTGTCTTTTCCTGATCTCCTCCTTTGTTTCTCTGTCACTTTTCATTTTTTGTCTCTTCTAAGGACACACACAATTGGGTTTCTAGCCCATCAATCCAGAGACTCTCATTATTCTCTTAGCCAAAGCAAGAGACAGGTCTAGTCCAGATTGAAGAGGTGGGGGACTAGACTGCAATCCTTGATGAAAGAAGTTATACAGTCACATTGCAAGAGCCGTGGATACATAGCAGGAGAAAATTTGGGCCATATTTGTAATCTACCATGCTGGTAAAGAGACATGGCAGAATGGAAGAGAGAGTTGAATAAGGGTGGTAATGGGTAAAGTATGAAGCAGGTCCCAGGTCAAGGTAGATTGCATTCACTATCACTACAAGTATTTAGTGTTGCTGGTATCATTGTATGCATATTTATGTATCTATGTATGCATTTTATTTGCTTCTTTTTAAACCCTCCAACTTTTCTATTATGGAAATGTTTAAATATATACAAAGTAAGTGGACAGTATCGTGAACTGCCTTGTATCCAGTGCCCAGCTTCAGCAATTATCAGTGTTTATGTGGCATTTGTTGTTGTTCTGTCACTTAGTCGGATCTGACTCTTTGCGACCCCATGGAATGCAGCATGCCATGCTTCCCTGTCCTACACTGTCTCCTGGAGTTTGCTCAAACTCATGTCCATTGACTTGATGATGCCATCCACTGTCTCATCCTCTGTTGCCCCCTTCTTTGGTCCTCAGTCTTTCCCAGCATCAGGGTCTTTTCCAATGAGTCGGCTCTTGGGAAGTCTTCTAATAGTGATTTTAATTTTCATTTCCCTAATGACTAGTAATATTGAGCATTTTTCTTAGTTTGTTGACAAGTTTTATACTTTACTCTGTGAAGTGACTGTGGAGGTTTTTCCCAGTTGAGTTTGTTGTGTGTGTGTGTTTTCATTTATTATAATAGTTCTTTATGTGCTTTTAAGGGTTCTTTTGACAAGAAACTTTGAATATGAAATCTAACTTATCATTTTTCTTTTATGATTTTTACTATCTACATCCTAAGAAATCTTTTATCTATTCCAGGTCATGAAAATATTTTTCTGTATTTTTTTAAAAAGCTTATAGTGCTTATAGGTTTAACTCTTATGTTTGGTTCAGTGATCCATCTCAAATTAATTTCAGTGTATACTGTGAGTTTTAGTGTTTCCATATGGCTAGCCAGTTCTTCAAACACCATTTATTAAAAAGACTTTCCTTTCCCCATTAAATACCTTTGGCATTTTTGTTGAAAATCAGTTGACTGCAAGAGTGTAGGTTTGTTTCTGGAGTCTCCTTTTTGTTCCATTGATCTATTTATCCTCATGTCAATACGGCATTGTCTTGATCACTCTAGATTTATACTGTGTCTTGAAGTCAGATTACGAAAACCCTCTATGTCTGTATTTTTTTCATTATTGTTTTGCCATTCTAATCTTTTTGGCATTTCCATAGAAATGTGGAAATCAGCTTGTCAGTTCTACAAAATATAAAGAAAAAAACTTTCTGGGATTTTCATTTGGATTACATTGCTTTATGGGTAATTTTGGTAAGAATTATTTGTACATATTTTAAAACCATATTTTTGCTGATGTCACTCACTAGCTAAAAAACCTTCACTGGTTCTGTAATTACATAGATTAAAGTTTAAGATCTTTAGATGACTTTATTCCCAAGAGTTTCTTTTCTCTTTATTTAATCCACTGAATGTTGTATCCAGGCTGCTTGTTCTTTCTCATACATAGTCTAAACTTTTCTCCCTCTTCTTCTCTCATTTTCTCCATACTAGATTTTCTTCACACCTTTTCTCCAAATCCCAAAGGTTCCAATATTACAATTATTTATGTTATAATGTAATAAATTACAAGTTAACAGTAAGAAGGCTATAAAAATAAATCACCACATTTAGAATGGATAAGCAATAAGGACTTACTGTATAGCATAGGGAATGATATCCAATCTCCTGGGATAAGCCATAATGAAAAAGAATATTAAAACATAATGTATATATGTGAAAAACTGAATTACTTTGGTGTACATCAAGGATTGGCACAACATTGTAAATCAACTATGTGTCATTAAAAAACAAACAATAAATTGTCATGGGGCAGATCATTTAAAATTTATACAGCTGTAATTGGAGCACCAGAAAGTAACAAAACCTAATCAAACCTACCAAATAAAAAAAAACAAGGCCAAATAACAATCATATTAAAATAGGACTTTACTTTTAAATAGAAAGATGATGGTAATCTGAAGAAAGGGTAGAGGAGGAAACAAGAGCAAAATACACACTGATCATGAGAACCGTATAAGAAACACTTTCATTCCAGGACATATTTTGCAGGCCAAGCCACGAAGAGTAGTGGAATGATGCTGCATTGTGTATTAGTTCAGTTCAGTTCAGTTCAGTTCAGTTCAGTCACTCAGTTGTGTCCGACTCTCTGCGACCCCATGAATCGCAGCACGCCAGGCCTCCCTGTCCATTACCAACTTCCGGAGTTTACTCAAGCTCATGTCCATCGAGTCAGTGTTACCATCCAGCCATCTCATCCTCTGTCGTCCCCTTCTCCTCCTGCCCCCAATGCCTCCCAGCATCAGGGTCTTTTCCAATGAGTCAACTCTTCGCACGAGGTGGCCAAAGTATTGGAGTTTCAGTTTTAGCGTCAGTCCTTCCAATGAACACCCAGGACTGATCTCCTTTAGGATGGACTGGTTGGATGTCCTTGCAGTCCAGGGGACTCTCAAGAGTCTTCTCCAACACCATAGTTCAAAAGCATCGATTTTTCAGCGCTCAGCTTTCTTCACAGTCTCACATCCATACATGACCACTGGAAAAACCATAGCCTTGACTAGACGGACCCCCGTGTTTACTTTTGTTTTTATTTCCATTACTCTAGGAGGCGGGTCATAGAGGATCTTGCTTTGATTTATGTCATAGGCTGTTCTGCCTATGCTTCCCTCTAAGAGCTTTATAGTTTCTGGTCTTACATTTAGGTCTTTAATCCATTTTGAGTTTATCTTTGTGTATGGTTAGGAAGTGTTCTAATTTCTTTCTTTTACATGTAGCTGTCCAGTTTTCCCAGCACCACTTATTGAAGAGGCTCTCTTTGCCCCATTGCGTATTCTTGTCTCCTTTGTCAAAAATAAGGTACCCATAGGTGCATGGGTTTATTTCTTGGCTTTCTATCTTGTTCCATTAGTTTATATTTCTGTTTTTGCCAAAGATAGATTTGTATGCTATAGGAATAAACAGACATTTCTCATTGGCAAAAATGTGTTGATGATAATGATTCTTATTTTGATTAATAAAGATATGTTTGAGCCTAGTTATAATGAGTTAAAATTCACAGTCTGAAATCGCAATTACTTTTGCACCAATCTCAATGTGAGGACTAACTGTAATCATTTTGCATTTAACTTTGCAGATTAAAGCAAATATCATTCACATGACCTTGGAGAATTTGTCTCTTTTACTTTTTTATTTGCCATATTTGACTCTTGAGTACTTAGGCATTTTGTTTGGAAAAAAAACTCTTCTGTACTTCACTTAAAGTGCAGTTTAGTTAAATGTCGAATCATTTTGTTTCTTAGCATTTAATATTTGCTGAATATATAATCCACTCTAAAAAGTCATTTTGTATGAAGTGTCATTTGTGGCCTTCTGAGGGCAGCTATATAGGAATGGAAATTTCATATCTGAGGCCAGAAAGTTTGCAGTTTTTTGCCACTGTGCTTGTTATCTCCTGGTAACCAGTATGTATTATTTTCTGTTTTTCCAGGGTTTCATTTTTCTTCTTCTTTTTTTTTTTTTGTACAGTGAAGGCATAAGAAACCTTTCTTCATAAGGTTATTAGGGTGATTAAGTGAGATAATGTAATTATATCTTATAAATATGTTTTTATCTTTCCCTTTTCTTCGTTCTCATTGTCCTTGCCTGTCCTTCCTGTATTAACCCCACCCAGAGTGGTCTCTCCACAAGCAATAAGAATAGATCTTTGTCAAAGATGAATCAGATCGTGCTACTTCTCCCTCTTCTACTTTAAAACCTTTTGTGATTTCTTATTTCTTAAGTATAAAATTCACAGTTTTTAACAGAGTTTACGAAAGTCTGTAAGATTTTGCTCCATGTAATTCTGTTGTTATTCTTTAGTCACTAAATCGTGTCTGAGTCTTTGTGTCCCCATGGACTGTAGCCTGCCAGGCTCCTCTGTCCATGGAATTTCCCAGGGAAGAATACTGGAGTGGTGGCCATTCTCTTTTCCAGGGGATCTTCCCAACCCAGGGATGGGACCTATGTCTCCTGGTGTGGCAGGCAGATTATCACTGAGCTACTTAGGAAGCCCATGTCATTTCTACATCCCTCTGAACTTTCTTCTATCTAACCACTTTGAGCTTCTTAGTTTCACTGCTTGTGTAATACATTGCCTTTTCTTGGAAAGATGAAAGGTTTAAGGAATAACATATTTAAGTTGGAGGGAAGCAGCCAAAATCAGGACCTCAGTTGTAGCCATGTCCAGCTTTAGATGTCTATTCGCCTTCCAAGTGGAGATATCAAGTAGGCCACTGTATGTACACAGTTCGACTTTGGGTGAGAGGCCTGTTTGGAGATATAAATGGAGCTGGCACAAAAAGGGTATTTTAAAGTCATGGGATGGAAAGTGTTCACCAAGGCCAGAGTCCTCTGCCTTTAGTCCATTCACTTTTTTCTTTTCTTTTTTTAAGTCTCTGAGAATCTACTTATAAGTCAGGATTGAGCTTCTGCATCCTTTGCCCAGTGAAGACTTGCTCTGCTGTTTCATGTATGGTCATTGTACCACACTCTTCATATAGCATCTGACATGTTCTGTTGGAAGTGCTATTTTTTAAAATAGGTTTTCTTTTGCAACTAGACCAGAATTTTTTTTTTATGGAGTCCACCATATCTTATTTTCCTTTGTAACTCTGGTATAGCAGATGCTTAATAAGCATATCTTAAATAAATGATTACAAAGTGACTTAAAATATGTTCAAGTGATCAAGTCTAGCCTGTTGGGGCTAAGGAATGACTGCCTACACTGAGTCTGCCTGCTATGCTTAAGGGAATTGCCTGTAAATCATGTGCTCTGTATTGAGGCAGAGTAAAAATTGAGTACAATAAGTAGTATTTAAGTTTTTAAGATTTCTTTGATATCTATATCTTATAATAAAAACCACACTGAAGATTTGAGAACTTCAAATATTTCTATTTTGCATTAAATGCAGCTGGACAGGAAACCATTTAATTCAATGCATGTTCTTTTCATTTGTTTTTAAAGCTATTATTTGTTTTTATTGTATTAGTGAAAGAGAATGTTTATTTTTTATTTTTTTGAGTATTTCAAATACTTTCAGATTGTTAATTTTATAGCTTGGCCTTGTCAGAAGAAAAATTAGATGAAAGCTACTCAACCTTTAAGTAGCTGATTCAAGAATTGTACATTCTCTTCAATCTTTTTCTTTGGGGATGTACTCATATTTTCATTGATTTGTAAGAGTTCTTTACATATTAGATGAAATATATGAACCATTTTTCGTAGGTCAAAAACAGTGAATATCCACAACTTCATACAGTTCAACTTAAATCATATATTTTATGTTAGTTGCCAAGGTTTTTCCCAGTTTGTTTGTCTCTTGTTCTTTTTACTATGATGTATTTTTAAAGCATATAACAAGTTTAAAACCTTTTTGTGGTTTAATTTAGAGATCCTTTGCTTTGTAGTTTCCTCTGTTGCTTTCTCACAGGAAAGTTCTTTCCATTTCGAGGGCAGATAAATATTTTTGTAGTTTCATATTTTTACATTTAACTTTTAAAATCCATCTGGAATTTTGTTTGAATGTATTGTTAGGGCCAGGATCTGTTTACTGAATGATGAAACAATTACTTTCAGATTCCTGAGCTAGCTCTATTGTTTAATTTCATGCTCCATTGCTAAAATCACAAAATTATTGTGTCCTAGTAATATAACATCTTTGACCTTGAGTCCTCATAAAATACATTATTCTGGTTCCTTGGTTTTGCTGATGTATTTCAAGGACCAGTAATAATCCTGAGACTTAATTTGGCAGTGTTAACTCTACTTTAAATGTGTAAGTAATGGGGTACACAATACTTCATTTACTTGATGACATCTTCCAGCATAAAATTCTGTCACTCACAAAACTTTACACATTGTCACATGGACAATAAATATTGTGTAAGAATATATTTTTTAAGTAGAAAGATTAATCAAGATGTTTAAAAATCTTATTTTTCTATTTAAATTGGACTTAATACTTAAGTTGGGCTTAACTTTAGAAATGATATACATGTATATTAAAAATTTTCCTTGGTGTTTAAGATAATGAGTGATGATATTACTTATTTATTAAGTAGTACTATAGGCCTGTGTCAAACTGCCTGTCCCATCATAGACAGAAATTTCATTGATTTATTCTAAAGTTTTTAGAGCTTGTATTAGTGTTCCTATGGAATAAAACATGCGATGTTAAATGAATTCAGCTATTCTAAATTTTTGTTATTGTATGTAATGGCTCTAATGCCATTGATAAGAAAAAAGTAAATTGCTTAAGTTTTATAATTTAGCGTGAAGACATTCTGGAGACCGTTGGTAAGCTCTTTCAGTAAGGAAAGATCCTGGCTCCTCTCTTTTCCTTTTGAACACCTCAAAACATCAGTAAAGAATTTTTTCTTTTTGAGACACTGAAGAAAATATGTGTATATACCACTATCAAACTCTGTCTGAACTCAGAAACTTAATAGGTTCAGATAAATTTTTAGATAAATCCCTGGGTTTAAATTATTGCTTTTTGCCATCTAAAACAGTGGGATGTAACTGATTCTCTAATAAGCTATCCAGTTCAAAGACCAAATAAATTTGGATAGCAAGATATACTTATATTGGCTCATGCTAGGTTTCCTTTATAATGGACCACTCAAAGGGTGAAGATGAAAAGGATATAACCCTTCTGGATTCAAAGAGTTGATGATTACCACATTATCTGAGAACCTCTGCCTTTTAGTCTGCTAGTGTTTCCTTAGGACTTACTGTGTTCCCAGACTTTAGTAGGTCTGAGTAGAATGGGGAACAGACCAGCTCAATTGGGACAGAGGTTTGCCCTCTTGAAATGAGTTTGTCCGAGCTGGAAGTTGAGATTTCTGAGGCCACTAGGTGACTTCAGTTGCCTGAAAAGGTCAGGTCCAGAGGCTCTGTAGGGGTGAAAACATTTTATTTTAGGAAAATAATTTTATTTGGGAGTATTTATTTTCTGAGCTAGATTGGCAGAACAAGTTTGTTCGACTTAAAGACCTTTGAGGATCACCTGCTTCACCTTCTCATTTCAGAAATAAGGGCATTTAGGAAGACTTCACCAAGTTGACTCAGCTATGTTGGGCTGAATATCCTTTTAGCTTTTAGCTAGTTTTTTAATCTGTTGAATCAGTGATCCCAATCTATTTTTTATTATTATGAAGTCATAGTACAGAATTATGTATAAGCCCTGGAGAGAGATTGTGTAAGAATATTATGTTTAAAACAGATGGTGAAGTTGCTGGTGGCCACCTTATGGGATGGGTTGAGCAATGATAGTGTTTACTCTTAGTCAAGCTGAACTTTTAGATTAATGAGCTACATTTTGTCATGACCAAAAGAATTTAAAAATTCTTATTTGTTCTGAATGAGTTCTGCTGCTACTGCTGCTAAGTCGCTTCAGTTGTGTCTGACTCTGTGCGACCCCATAGACAGCAGCCCATCAGGCTCCTCTGTCCCTGGGATTCTCCAGGCAAGAACACTGGAGTGGGTTGCCATTTCCTTCTCCAATGCATGAAAGTGAAGTGAAAGTTAAGTCGCTCAGTTGTGTCCGACTCTTCGAGACCCCATGAACTGTAGCCTACCAGGCTCCTCCGTCCATGGGATTTTCCAGGCAAGAGGACTGGAGTGGGTTGCCATTTCCTTCTCCATTTCTTTGGAGACGGAATGAGTCCTAAACCTTTATATATCCTAACTCCTTTTCTTCAGATGAATAGCAACATATTTTTTTTTCAAGTTATTGTATCTCTCCAGTTTTCTGTTGGTTTTGATTAATATTTAACCTTTATAACAGGGTTGGAAAACTTTTGTAAAAATCAAAGGCCAGTAGAAAACACAACAAACAAAGTCATTATATATCAGTTCAAAATGACTCATGACAATATTGAGTTTCTTTCCCTCTGGGCAGGGTCGGGAGGAAGCAAATGGTATAATTTCATCTACTTCTATAGTAAGTTCAGGAAAACATACAACTTTTATTTTTAAACATTTATGCTTAAGTTATCTATAATTTATATATTATGGCTATTTCTAGAGAATAACAGAGATAAGGGAGGCTTTAAGAAAGACAAAAAGAGTGAAAGGGTAGGGAGGAAAAGAGATAATCAGGGTGATAAGAGTGATGGGGAAAGAGCTAGTAAGAGAGAAAGGGAGACTTCTATCTAAACGTGAAGGGGGAAAAAAAAAAGTGAAGGGAGAGAGAACAGACCAGAGAGCACCTTGAGTAGGAGTGCCTGTGAAGGAAGCCATGGTGAGTGGACCTGGGGAGGGAGGGGGAGCATATGTCCCAAGGGCAGAGGGAAGCAAAAGGAAAAGAGAAGGAAAAGAAAAGGGCCCACATTTCTTTTCATGGCCTCCTCCATTTTCTTAGTGGTATGCTGAAGCTGAATTGAATGAAAGTGTAGTTGGTCAAGTCTACATCCATTAAACATATTTTAATTATGTCTCATTTTCTCTTCCTTTTTTTTTTTTTCAAGTGATTTAAAGGGAGTGATAGTCACTCTGAGTGATGAAGGTCACTTGCAGTGTTCATACCTGGGGACAGATCCTTCTTTGTTCCAAGCTCCAAAAGTTGAATCTAGAGAACTAAACTATGATGAACTTGATAAGGAGTTGAAAGAACTTCAGAAAGTCATCAAAAATGTTAACAAATCACAAGGTATCTCATTTTCAGCTTTCTATTATAATATTCATTGTGAAATTTATATTAGTTTGTATATGGATAGTATTTTATACATGTTGATTTTCTCCCCCAGGCTTAATTAAAGTCATTTTTGTAAAAACAGCACTGCTCTTTAACATACTAGTCTTTGTGCTTAATTTGTATATTATAGCTTCTGAAAAATATGTCCTATTTAAGATAATACTTTTGTTAGTGTGTTTCACAGACAGTGCTATCTAGGTTTTTTCTTTTTTTTTTTTTTTTTTTAGGTTTTTTCTTTAAACTCTAAGAAAGAACATATATTTCTTCAGGTAGTGATTTTAGGCCTTTAGAAGAACATTAAAGTTTAGAGTGATCATTTATTAACTTCTAATATCCCTGAAAAAATGTTAGTTGCTTCTTTTAAAGGAAACCAGAGCAGTGCATGAGTTACCACTTTTTTACTAAAAATGTAGTCATTTGCAACCTAGTGAGATAATTTATGTTTGTAGTTAATTAGCCATCCAAATGGAGTGTAGCTTGTGGTATGCTGATTTCTAGTGACTCAGAGGCTGATGATATTTTCAGTTCCTGAGTTTTGTATAACTCAATATTATCTTACTTTGGGATTCACAAGGGTATAATTTTATTATAAATTAAAAGGAGAAACAAAACACCAATCCTGAAGTTTGAGTTGGACATGTGAAAAGCATTACTTTAAGTTCCCTTCTCAGGGTCAGGTAAAAGTATTTTTTTAATGAGAAAAAATATGGACTATTTTCACATAAAAGAAATGTTAAAACAAGTAGAAATAATAAAAGAAGCAGAGCATCAAAAGCCAACCAAAACAACAGAGCCAATCTTAATCCTGGTCCAATCACTTTCCTAGAGTTAGGTATTTTTGAGTCTATGTTACCAAGAGAGATTCAGAGGAATTTATTTAATGTATTTCAAAATGTGAATATTAAAATAAAATTGTTTTGGTTTTAACACTTTCTCTTAGAAAGTTTTGAAAGTAAACAAGTGAAACTTGGGTCTTTTAAGTACCTCCAAATATTTAAAAACTCATTTGTTGTCAGCATCCTCTGGTCAAATATAGTTAAAATTGGGTGTGTCATATTGCAATATACACGTTTCCCATTTTTGATACTAGTGTTTTTGAATTAATGGAATATAAGTCTCATTTTGTCATTTAAAAATATGATTGGGAAGAGTGGCATATATATATGTGTGTGTGTGTGTGTGTGTGCGTGTGTGTGTGTGTATGAGAATATATGTACATATATACATATATATGAGAAACGTGAAATTTCTAGAGTTCATTAAATTTAATGTAACTTTTCACTCCAAGTTTTGTGTCTTGAGATTGTGGCATTTCTATAAACAATGTGCTAATGATATTTTGATTAACACTTGATTATGTAAAACATTTCTCAGAAAAATCCCTTATAGCTAAGTTACTTTTTGGTGGCCAAAATGGTGCCCTTGAGTACTCCAGTCTTTTCACCCAGGGATAGGCTGTTTTACTTGTCATTACCCTGATTCTTCTTTGTATATTGAAGTAATTGCTAATTAAGCTAGGGATGAACCCACAGACTTGAGTGCAAAGTTTATTATTTACATAATCTCAAAGTTAATATTTGAAGTTCTCTGTCCCTTCTTTGCCACCATCATTTGATTTTATTCCTAAAAATGAAAGAGACTCTTTTTTTTTAAAAAAAGGAGAGACTTTTAACATAGTTTATTTCTAGAATATGGAAAAAATTTACTGTTTTTTGTACTTATAAAATTGTGGTGTATTTGTTCATTAAAATAGCTATAATTATATAAAAGCACCAGATCATTTCACTATAGAAGATTATGAGAAGTTAAAACTCCAAACTTTTTGATGACCTCATTATTCATTTAAATGCCACCTATTTTAGTAGAGTGACTTTAACTTGCAAAAAAAAATGTTCTTTTCAGTCTTGTGGGTTATGTTCAGCAGTTAAAGTTTTTTTTTATTTCTTCAAAGCAAGAACTGCAGCAAAATATAAAGCCAATTTAAAGAGTACATTTTGTTGTACACATGGTGTATATTATCTACCATAATAAAAGTGTTTTTGAAGCTGATTTTATGTGTGTAAGTTATATGAGGAGTGTATGTTATAAGCATGAAATAATATCAATAGTAATAATTTCTGTATGGCTTATGGATTTTGAAGCTTTTCATATTCAACTCATTAGTGAGAATCCTGCCTTGCATTTCTGTTACCAGTAGTCAACAACATCTGTCAGTAGACATTTTCAAAAATAGAGTTTCTTTGTGAACTCTATTTATTTAGATAGTTGATATAATCTTTTCTTGGGATAAGTATGAAGGAATAAGTACAGTGTTGACATAGACTCCTACACAGCATGTCTTCAGGAAGGACAAGAGAGCAGTAAGATACAGGTGTATAAATGAAAGTCTGCACCCATTTGAAATATGTCTAGGATAACTTAAGGTGCTTCTACCATTGAGTGGTAGAAACGTTCGTGCTTGGTAACCTTGTTGGAAATTGTGCTGTTCAGACTTATGTCTGGCTGTCTATAACAGAATGCCCAAATAAGGTGGCTTAAACAAGGCAGAGCTTTACTTCTTTTTCATGGAAAAGGAGTCCAGTAATGAGCAGTCCAGGGTTGGTTTGGCAGTTCCACTGTTGTGAGGGACTTTTGAGTCCTTCTCACCTGGGTTTTCTGTTGGTTCAGGATGGCTTCTGGAACTCCTGCCTCACATCTGCATCTGAGTTAGCCCACTTAAGTATCTTTCCTGAAAGCCACACCCTGAACAACTTCTGCTCATATCTCACTGGCCACTCTAAGCTGCAAAAGAGGCTGGGAAATTTAGCATTTTGGTTGAACACTTTGGTTGAGCACAGGATTAGGCGCCAAGCTTAGGATAAAATTGGACTCTTTTTTAGTAAGAAGAACCAAAGATTCATTACTGAGTGGGCAGTGAGCAATCTTTTGTGTTCTAAGTTGTGGAAATTCCTATTCCAAATATTGCTGTTTTGGTGAGAATGTCTGGTGGCGGTTACAGCCACCACCATTTCTTCTCTTTGTGAGACAGTGGATTCATGTGACATTATCCAAATGCTTTCTGTATTTTCAGTCAGCCATCCTCAGGGTTTGGGGGATGTTCACTCTCAGGGTCACAGGGTTATTTCAGCAGTTCCAGGCAATATGTACAAATATGTTTTCCAGGGAAGAAGACAGATATTTCTCCCAAGTCTCCCCATTTATTAGGGAGGAATAACTTTCCCAGAACCACATACCAGCACCCCAGCTCCCACCAGTTCTCACCTCACATCTGCCAGGATTAGGCTCCATGCTCAGTCCTGAAATAACAAAAAGTCAGGGGAATGAAGTCACCATCTTGGATTTGACCAGTCCAGTGATTAAGGTGGAAATGAATTAGGGGAATTCGATGGAAGTGAATCAGCAGAATTAGGGGTCTACCACAAAGGAGGAGGAGAAGGGAAGAATGGATGTTAGGGGGGCAGCCAATAATCTGCACATATATATGTATTATTATGTATTAAGTGAAAGTCACTCAGTTGTGTCTGACTCTGCAACCCCATGAACTGCACAGTCCATGGAATTCTTCAAGCCCAGAATACTAAAATGCTGGAGTGGGCAGCTGTTCCCTTCTCCAGGAGATCTTCCCAACCCAGGGATCCAACTCAGGTCTCCCACATTCCAGGTGGATTCTTTACCAGCTGAGCCCCCAGGGAAGCCCTATGTATGTATATATATACATATGCATGTGTATATGTATTATTTATGTTTCTTATTTATTTAGGGTCTCTATGGCTTGTTCATAATATCTCATTATGTACTATAAATGTTTTTGAAATTATGAAATTTTAAGTTGAAAATAAAATGAATATGGTAAAAACAATTCAAATAGTACTGAAAGCATAAAACCCAGGTCTTAGTTCTATTGGAATGTCTAAATGTAACCTTTATTAATAGTTTTGTGTATTCTGTAAGAAAGTTTTCTGTTTGTATAATTGTTTTTACACAAATATGTGTGTATTAGAGACACTGTACTTCATCTTGCTTTTTTAGATCAATAGCATATCTTGGAGTTCTTTCCTTCTCGGTATATAAAGATGGATAGCACTCTTACTTAACAGTTTTGGGTTTTGGACCATTGCACAGTATTGATAATATCATAACATAGTTAACTATTTCCCTATTAATAGAAATATAATATAGATTTAGGCTGTTTTGTTTTTGATAATTACCAGCAACAGAGTGACCCCTTGGACATGAGTGTTGGATAAATGTTTGAAAATAGAATTGTTAGGTCACAGGGTATGTGAATTTTACATTTTTTTGGTGAATTTTACATTTTGATTTGTTGTTGTTTTTCTGTTGCTAACCTGTGTCCAACTCTCTGCAACCCCACAGACTGCAGCACGCCAAGCTTCCCTGTCCTTCACTATCTGGCAGAGTTTGCTGAAACTCATGTTCATTGAGTTGATGGTGCTATCCAGCCATCTCATTCACCCACTTTCCCTCCTGCCTTCAATCTTTCCCAGCATCAGGGTCTTTTCCAATGAGTCATCTCTTTGTATCAGGTGGCCAAAGTATTGGAGCTTCAGTTTTGACATCAGTCCTTCCAATGAATATTCAGGGTTGATTTCTTTTAGTATGGACTAGTTTGATCTCCTTTCTGTCCAAGGGACTCTCCAGAGTCTTCTCCAGCACCATAATTCAAAAATAGCAATTCTTTGGCACTCAGCCTTCTTTATGGTCCCAACTGTCACCTCCATATATGACTGTTGGAAAAACTGTAACTTTGAGTATATGGACCTTTGTTGGCAAAGTGATGTCTCTGCTTTTTAATATCCTGCCTAGGTTTGTCATAGCTATTCTTCCAAGGAGCAAGCTTCTTTTAATTTCATGACTGTAGTCACCGTCCACAGTGATTTTGGAGCCCAAGAAAATAAAATCTGTCTTGTTTCCATTGTTTCCCCGTCTATTTGCCGTGTGTGTGTGTGTGTGTGTGTGTGTGTGTGTGTGCGTGTTAGTCGCTTAGCCGTGTCCGACTCTTTGTGACCCCGTAGACTGTAGCCAGTCAGGCTCCTCTGTCCATGGAGTTCTCCAGGCAGGAATACTGGAGTGGGTTGCCATTTCCTCACAGAGTGATGGCAAACAATCTTAAGATGTCACCATCTTAGTTTTTTGAATGTTGAGTTTTAAGCGAGTTTTTCCACTCTTCCTCTTTCACCTTCATCAACAGGTTCTTTAGTTCCTCTTTGCGCTCTGCCATTAGCGGGGTATCATCTGCATATCTGAGGTTGTTAATATTTCTCCTGGCAGTTATAGCCCATTTACCCTCTTGGGTTATACTCTTTTGGGCTTCTAACAGTAGCTAAGGAGAGGGAATTGAAATTCCTAACATAGGTCAGTCAGTGGGTCACATCTTAGCTCATATCTTTGGGAAAAAAAGACAGTTTTTCTTTACAGTAATGTAGAGGAGAAAGCTTTTCATCCTGTAATGCATCATTTTTTTTTTCAACTTGTAAATACATTTATGGGATTGTCTTTTGATATAAGGTACAGATAAACCTTAAAATGACTTTATATAGAAATTTTTACTTTATGATTAAATATCTTTTTTTTTCTCTTAAAATTACAGGTGTTTGGCCCCTGACTGAGAGAGAAGATGACCTGAAAGTCTCTGCCATGGTTTCTCCTAACTTTGATTCAGTATCTGTAGGTGTATTTGCAGACTTTAAGAGGGTTTGTGATAGTGGTGGACTCTGATATATCAGAATCAGATTGTATCGGTTTAAAATCTGGGCCTCCAAATAGAAACTTCAGGGAAGATAACAAGTTTTCTTCCTTGTTACTTTCTAGAAAAAAACATTTCTAGCATCTCAGTGTAATAAAAAGTTTCTTAGGTAGGATTTCTATCTTGAAAAAGGGGAAGGGAGGGGGATTGTCAAAGAGGTTCTTACCATTACTCTGAATCTCCCTACTTTATTTTAGTTTTTCAAACTTTTTCAGTACTGGAGTATTGAGACAATCCTACTCCAGATGAATAATACCGAGACCACTACATTTTTGTTGAATGTTCAATGAGATAATGTTTATGAAAGGCATGACTCAGAGCTTGATGATTTATAGTCTTTAATATATTACAGTGGCTGTGGTGGGAGGGTAGTTTTAAAGAGTTGGGCCAGGAATTATTTTTTCTCTCATTTCTATTTGTGTGACCTCAGAGCAAGGTATTTAATTTTTTTGTCTCAATTTTCTTATCTGTAAAGTGGTAATAGTAGTAGAATCTACTTTGTTGAATTATAATAATTAACTAACAATCATTATAATAGTATTCATGATCATCAACCCCACCACAGCCGTCACCATTCCAGTTGCCTTGTGTGTGCTCAGTTGCTGAGCCATGTCTGACTCTTTGTAACCCTGTGGACTGTAGCCTGCGAGACACCTCTGTCCATGGAAATTTCCAGACAAGAATACTGGAGTGGGTTGCCATTTCCTTCTCCATGGGATCTTTCCTACTCAGGGTTCAAACCAATGTCTTTTGCATCTCCTGCATTGGCAGGCAGATTCTTTACCACTGCGCCACCTAGGAAAATTGATTGCCATTTCCTTAATGCCAGTTGCAAAATGGGTGTTCAGTATATATTTGCTCTATAAATGAATAGTAAAGCTGAAAAACCAGAAAGGGGGACTGTCCCCGGTTACATTACCTTATCTGTTTGTTTAGTCTTCTTTAAGCACTTGTTAGATTATGGTTGGTTTTCTCTCACTGCCTGCAGTTGGGCCAAAATCTGTCTAGTTTATCTATGTCTGTACCAAGTTGATCAATTTAGGCAAGTGATCAAATTCACTCGTTTTACTGTATATGAGGTCTGTGTCATATAACTTTGCTTAGGAAATGGCTTTGCTATTTAGGTATCAGGACACAACATAGTATGTAATTCCATAGCTTTTTAAAGAATAATCTTAGTACAAACAGCCAACCCAAGTTGTGATAAAAATTGCATTAACATTGCCTTAGTATAGTAAGTTGGATATTCTTAAAAAAAAAAAAAAAAGTAGGACTATATATGAAAGAGACATTCACCCAGTTGAGTCACATAGTAGAGGTACTGTTCTATAAACTTTGGATATTCAGCACACCATTTCTCACTCTACCTGAAGGGTGTAGTCTGAGTGGAACGTTTCTGCTTAGTTAGCTGACAAATGTACACACATTTTCTTGCCTTGGAAATGATTCTTTTTTTCCTTTGGGCAACTTCTATAATTTTTTTCTAGGTTTTTCTCTTAGACATAGGCTTTTTGAAATGAGGAATTCCCTTTCTGTCCTTCAGCAACTTTTGATCTTTGTGAGTAAAGGCTTTATGTAATAGCACTGTATTTTAATATGTATTTCCCTATTGGTAACCTGAAGTGCTTTTTCTTCTTAACTAGGTATCTCTTTCCAGCTCCATTTCCCCCATCTCACGATTTTTTTCCTTCTCAAGAAAGGAAAGGATTCTTGAGAGTATCATATTCATCTCTTTGGAAAACATCAGTCCAATGATTTATGTGGCTTTGGTGCCATATTGTCTTCATATAGCTATTTCTCTCTGGCTATAATTTCATGTTTCCAAAGGACTTTTGTCCTTGAAATATCAAGGTGTTTAGGCATGGATTGAAAAGAGTAAGAAATGGGAGATGTTGGTTTCTTTTCTAGATTTGCCGACAGCTAAATGTAAAACATTTCCTGGATTTTAGGTAATACTAGAGCAAAAAGCCTGGCTTAATATTTTATTTTCAGTCATTATTGTGAAAGCACACATCCAAAAAATAATATAATTTGTGCCAGACTGGTGTCTTTTACAGAAGAAACAAATATCGCTATCCTCTCTTCTTGATTGAGAAGTTGAATCAGAGTTCATATACAGTTTCCTATGGAATCATATATAGGATGTGAATATCCTTACTCTTAATTATGCTGATGACCATGACATCATACTGATCCCCACTGCTTAGAGGAGGCTTAATTTTTCTCAGTAAAATAATTCCAAGTAGGCAAATTTAAAGTACAATGGATTTATTCATTGGTTGGACAGAGACTTTATGATCATAACTGTTCCCTTAGGAATCCATGTGGGTATTATTAGAAAATATGTTACCCTTTGATCTTATTCTTTCATATAGTGACCATATTTTCCTCTCAATCTACTGCTCTGAAAAATGTTATAAATTCTAAGGAAATATTTGCTCTATTATATTCTGAATTCTTTAAGAGATAGGACCAGGTAACCCAGGCTGATTTTCAAAGAGTGAAAGAATTTATGATATGCACTAGTAAAAAAAAACAAACAAACTGCTACTTTTGTTTTATTTTCTAGATGTAAGGCCACTCAGTCTTTATATCATTAATTACATGCCTTAAATACATATTATTAATTAGAATAAAGCATACCTTTGGCAAGTTAAAAACACAAGGACCTAAAAAAATGGCATAATGTTTATATAGAAAATATATAGAGGTCTTGTTTTATATAATATAAATAATGAATTAATAGAATTAGTTTCAATTTTTAAGGAAATTTGGCAGTAGTTTAATAATAAAGTATGTGAACTTTTCTTCCCTTTTTTGGTGGGTGTGTTTTTTAATATTAGTTCATGACTTTCCAAATGAAGCCATCCAAAAAAGCCACAGTGATTCTTTTATTCTGTCATCAGAGTGATAAATCCTTTTTGCCTTTTTTTTTTTTTTTTGGTGGTGGGAAGTATGTATCAAACCCACTGTGTTTACTTACTGATGTATAGTACTTAATTCTTTCCTCCCTTTAATTTTCAATTCTGTGTTTACAGCAAGCTACTGATGCTGAAGTGGGAGCTGACCTTGTCCCTTCAGTCACAGTGAAGGTATTGTACCATAGTTCTAGGCTCTAATGTGCAAGCAGTATTGTGCATTTCATCACATCTGTCACTATTGTCACCCTATAAGTAGCATATGGAAATGTAAAAGAAACACTTGGTGGGCAGAAGAGCTAACACACATTTTTCCAAAGAGGACATCAAAATGGCCAATAGACACATGAAAAGATGCTTAGCATCACTGATTATCAGGGAAATGCACATCAAAATCACAAGAGATGTCACTTCACAGCTCAGAATGGCTATCATCAAGAAGATAAGAGACAACAGGAGGATGAGGATGTGGTGAGAAGGGAGCTCTTAAATATTGTTTGTGGGAATATAAATCGATCCAACCAGTATGGAGATCAATTGGAGCTTCCTTAAAAAATTAAAAAAAAAAAATCTTCTGTATGATCTAGCAACTCCACTTCTGGGGATAAATCAAAGGAAATGAAGACAGTATTTCCCATGTGATATATACACTCTCATGCTTATGACAGTATATATTTCACAAAATAGCCAAGATATGGATACAACCCAAATGCCCATCAATGGTTGAATGGATAAAAAAAAGATATGGTACATTTACACCCTAGGATATTATTCAACTATGAGAAGGGAGGATATCCTTCCATTTGCAACAACATGGGTGGATCTTGAGCACACTGTGCCAAGTAAGATAAGATGGACAGAGAAAGACAAGTACTATACGATATCACTTGTATGTGGGCTCTGAAAAAGTTAATCCTGTAAAAACACAGGGTAAAATGGGCTTGAGGCTTCCCAGGTGGCTCAGTGGTAATGAATCTGCCTGCCAATGCAGGAGCTGCAGGAGATGTGGGTTTGATCCTTGGGCTTGGAAGATCCCCTGGAGGCAGAAACGGCAACCCGTTCTAGTATTCTTCCTGGGGTAATCCCATGGACAGAGGAGCCTGGTGGGCTGCAGTCCATGGGATCGCTTATCAGGAGTTTGAGTAAGGTTAAGAGTGATGATTTGAAGGGAATACAGGAGTACACTTGTAATGAGTAGTAAATAAACTGTAAATATCTGATGCACAGTGTAATGAATATAGATAATAACATTGTACTGTAGTTATGTAATGTGATCAATATCACTGGATTGGCACTCATTGGCAATGTATAAACATATCAAAGTAACGGCTATGGTCCATAGGGTTGCAGATTGTCGGACACGACTGAAGTGACTTAGCACAACACAGCACACCATGTGCTGTATACCTTAAATATGCACAATATTACACATTAAATTTATTAAGTTAAAAAAAGATTTCTTGGTTAAAAAGTAAGAAAAAAAAGAAGGAAAACCCAAACACTTGACATTTGTAAGTTTTCCTTAGCCTTGGGAAATAAATAGATAACCTTTATCATTTCCTACGAATATAAAAATAGTATTTATAACAGTATGTATATAATAAAAAATTGTAATGACTTATTTCTACCTTTAATGTGTAGTATGATTTGGGGTTATTTTTTAGAAACAGTATTTAAATATACTGAAGGAATTGTGTCATCACATCTATAGTAGACCAAGCAGCTCGTTTCAGTATTATATATATATTGGGGAATCATATGAATATTAATAATATCTTTCTTCTATGTGTGTATTTAAAAAGAATTCCAAGCCATCTATCTGCCATAATATTAGCTTTAAATGGATGTATTTATAGTAGGAAAATACTAAACGAAGAAGCCGCAGAGTAGAGTAGTGACAAATTGATAGTGCCCCCAAAATACAATATGAAGGATGTGGTTTTGGTTAAGATTTTTAGTCCTGCCATTGTAGAATTTTAGAACTAGGACTCAAATGTAGAACCCTCTTAAGGCATTTAGATTAAAGTGTGGTAATCAGTCAGCACATTATTAAGCTGAAAATATTTATCACTGCCCAGAATTTGGAGCCAGGGAAAGTTGTGGATCTTGGCGATTCACTAAGTCAAAACTTGGACAGGACTTTATATTTTCTTAGATTATGGGTTGCTGTCCTTGGAGGAACTTGACAGGGCACCAGGCTTTACCAATTGTGTTCGCTTACACTGGACCCAGCGGGTGGCCCAAGTGTGGGGATCTTTGGTAGAAGCTGAAGGGAGCCCAATCTTATAACTGTTTCCTAAGCTAATTTTTTTGGATTCTTGCCACTGGAAACAAGGGTGGTCTTTTCCCAGTCTCCCTTCCCTCTATCCAATCAAAGGCTCTATCTCATTAATACTTCTGAGTCTGGAAAAGCTTTAGTGGCAAGAAATCAAACATTTAAGATAAAAAACAACAATCTTGCAGTGTTCCAGGAATGATCTGTAGACTTTTGTGTAGGGAAATCCCTTTTATATCTATCTACTGATATTGTTCTGACACATACATATAATAATTCTGGAGCATGTTGTAAATTTGAAAAAAAAAGTTTGTACCTAAACCAGATAACATTGCTCATACTAATTTTTTCCCCGACTACTAGTTATTGCTGTAAATAAATACACCTTTCCCTCCCATGTAGTTCTTAGACTTTCCTGTGTAACAGCCACCTTCAAATGATGGTGTGACAGTACTGGAAATTTCTCCTTCATTATGGGAATTTAACTGTGTTTGAGAATGACTAAGTTACACTCTCTTCCTTATTGGTATGATAAAATAATAAGAAAGAATGCGATACTCTAGAGTTACACAAAATCAGCTTGACTTTCACGGCGGACACCGTGACTTCCTGTTTCTGCCTGACAGTTCCTATACAAATTTCTGTTATAAATCTCTCCTTATAGCCTTTAATAACAACAGCAGCCAAAATATATAACCATACAAGTTTCCGTCATAATAAATCCTGTTAATTGAGAAAATTTTTCCATCCGTTCCAAGTGAATGAAGATGTGGCTACCTTGAGTATGTGTGCATGATGCGTGACCATCTGTTCCAGGCAACCAAGGAAGAGTGGTTGTTAATACCTGGCCTTTGGAGTCGTGTTTATATATCTAGGGTAAAAATTTGGTATTATATTTCCTAAGGATCGTATTTTATTTTGTTAGAAATGGAAAATAGCATGGAAAACACTCATATTCATGTTTCATATTTTCCCCTTAATATTCTATAATTATTTTTCTCTTAAAATGTGAGGTTTATGATCTAGCCAAGTCTTTAACTTTTTTTTTTTGGCTCAAACACAAGTCTTCTTTGTTACTGTGGTTATTTTTGTCACACATCATCTTGATTCACATTTGAAAGTGCCTAGTCCATTGTTGGAATTCAATAAATCTGTGTATAAGAGTTATCACCATCCATCTTCCATCTAAACTAAATGCAAACACTTGTAACAGTGTAAAATTGTATGATTGTTGTCTAAGTATGCATTGTTATGCCTAGCAGAGTCAGAACGTCTGCCGCTTTAAAAGTGGCTTATTACTCCTTTAAGGATTTTTTGTTTTCATTTTTAAAACTAAGCTCTTTTTGAGACCTTCTTGGTCATTCTTTTCAGCTCACTTGCATATATTGGCTTGATGGTCTTAAACGTGTTTTTGAGTTTCTCTGAACCTCTGTTTTTAAACTGTAAAATGGGGGTTCTTTTTCATTTGCAGTTATTTTGATTCTTAACCACAGCTAATTAAGAGCATGGGCTCTGGACTCTGACAGACAGAAGTTAACTGGCGGTTCTTCCACTTATAATCAGAGTTGCCTTGGTCAAATTATCTAGCTTCTCTGAACCACATTTTTATCTTATGTAAAATGGGATATAGTGATAGATAGTACCTGTTTCACAATGTTGTAGAGGGTAAATGAGATAATACACACAAATAATTTATTAGCATGGTTCCATGAATATAGAAAGCTGCTAATGGCTATTATCATTAGTTTTATTTAAAATACATGTCCAGACCAGTATGGCAAAATGGCTGTCTGAGGAGGCCTTACAAATAGCTATGGAAAGAAGAGAAGTGAAAGGCAAAGGAGAAAAGGAAAGATATACCCATTTGAATGCAGAGTTCCAAAGAGTAGCAAGGAGAGAGAAGAAAGCCTTCCTCAGTGATCATTGCAAAGAAATAGAGGAAAGCAATAGAATGGGAAAGACTAGAGCTCTCTTCAAGAAAATTAGATACCAAGGGAAATTTTCATGCAAAGATGGGCTCAATAAAGGACAGAAATGGTATGGACCTAACAGACGCTGAAGATACTAAGAAGAGGTGGCAAGAATACACAGAAGAACTGTACAAAAAAATATCTTCATGACCCAGATAATCACTATGGTGTGATCACTCACCTAGAGCCAGACATCTTGGAATGTGAAGTCAAGTGGGCCTTAGGAAGCATCACTAAGAACAAAGCTAGTGAAGGTGATGGAATTCCAATCGAGCTATTTCAAATCATAAAAGATGATGCTGTGAAAGTGCTGCGTTTAATATGCCAGCAAATTTGGAAAACTCAGCAGTGGCCACAGGACTAGAAAAGATCAGTTTTCATTCCAATCCCAAAGAAAGGGAATGCCAAAGAATGCTCAAACTACCACACAATTGCAGTCATCTCACACTCTAGCAAAGTAATGCTCAAAATTCTCCAAGCCAGGCTTCAACGGTACATGAACCGTGAACTTCCAGATATGCAGGCTGGTTTTAGAAAAGGCAGAGGAACCAGAGATCAAATTGCCAACCTCCACTGGATCATCAAAAAAGCAAGAGAGTTCCAGAAAAACATCTGCTTTGTTGACTATGCTAAAGCCTTTGACTGAGGGGATCACAACAAACAGTGGAAAATTCTTAGAGACAAGAATACCAGACCACCTGACCTGCCTCCTGAGAAACTTATACGCAGAGTACATCATGAGAAGTGCTGGGCTGGAGGAAGCACAAGCTGGAATCAAGATTGCCAGGAGAAATATCAATAACCTCAGATATGCAGATGATATCACCCTTGTGGCAGAAAGTGAAGAAGAACTAAAGAGCCTCTTGATGAAAGTGAAAGAGGAGAGTGAAAAAGTTGGCTTAAAACTCAACATTCAGAAAACTAAGATCATGGCACTTGTTTGCATCACTTCATGTCAAATAGATGGGGAAACAGTGAGAGACTTTATTTTCGGGGGCTCCAAAATCACTGCAGATGGTGACTGCAGCCATGAAATTAAAAGACACTTGCTTTTTGGAAGAAAAGCTATGACCAACTTAGACAGCTTATTAAAAAGCAGAGACATTACTCTGCCAACAAAGGTCTGTATAGTCAAAGCTATGGTTTTTCCAGTGGTCATGTGTGGATGTTAGAGTTGGACCATAAAGAGAGCTGAGCACTGAAGATCTGATGCTTTTGAACTGTGGTGTTGGAGAAGACTCTTGAGAGTCCCTTGGACAGCAAGGAGATACAACCATCTTAAAGTCCATCTTAAAGGAAATCAGTCCTGAATATTCATTGGAAGGACTGATGCTGAAGCTGAAACTCTAGTACTTTGGTCACCTGATGCCAAGAACTGACTCATTGGAAGAGACACTGATGCTGGGAAAGATTGAAGGCAGGAGAAGGGGATGACAGAGGATGAGTTGGTTGGATGGCATCATCAACTCAATGGACATGAGTTTGAGTAAACTCTAGGAGTTGGTGATAGACAGGGAGGCCGAGCATGCTGCAGTCCACGGAGTCGCAAAAAGTCGGACATGACTGAGTGACTGAAGTGAACTGACAAACCAGTATGAAGGTGTTGGTTGTTCAGTCGTGAAACCACAGAATGTAGCCTTTTTGTGACACCATTGACTGTAGCCTTCCAGGCTCCTCTGTCCATGGAGTTCTTTAGGCAAGAATACTGGAGTGGGTAGCCATTCCCTTCTCCAAGGGATCTTCCTGACCCAGGGGTGGAACCTGGATCTCCTGCATTGCAGTCAGATTCTTTACTGTCTGAGTCACCAGGAAAGGATTATTATTAATAATAAAATATTTAAATTATTTAAATTATATTCCATGTACATGCATAGTTCTTCCTGTAATTACCATTAGGGTTTTACTAAAAAGGTATTATGAATTTTTTAATAAATTTTCAGACATCATTAAGGAAGCTTTTTTCATGGTATGCAGATTTCCCCCCATACCTAGGGCTCATAAAGTGAAAATCGGAGGGTTCATTGTTCATTTGCTGTATTTATTGTATTTCTTTTCTTTTTTTTTTTTTTTTGATGTCTGATCTTATTTATTTGTTACTCTTAGAACATTTCATTTTTGACTGGACTCAGACTTAGAAGTAGAAGCTCTCAGAGAGGACAGCCTCTGTCTCTTGGCAATCTGTTCCTGCCGTTTTTCTTTGGCCTCCTTCATTCTCTTGGCCAAAAGTTTAGCATATTCTGCAGCCTCTTCTTTGTTTTTCTTAGTACGCTGTTTCTTCAGAGCAATACGCCGGCGTTTGTGTTGCCGAACTCGTGGAGTCACAAGACGCTGAATCTTGGGTGCTTTAGTCCTAGGTTTCTTACCTTCTTTGTTTAGGGGCTTTCGCACAACATATTGGCGGACATCATCTTCTTTAGAGAGATTGAAAAGTTTGCGGATTCTGCTAGCTCTTTTGGGACCCAGGCGACGAGGGACTGTAGTGTCAATGAGTCCAGGAATATCCTTCTCCCCTTTTTTCACGATGACCAAGTTGAGAACACTCAGATTGGCATCCACAATGCAACCCCGTACAGATTTGCGCTTTCTCTCTCCAGACCTCCTTGGTCTGTAACAGGAATGCCCCTTACTCAGTAGCAGGCGAACTCGGCCATGGGTCAAGACACCCTGCTTCATGGGGAAACCCTGCTTATCGTTCCCGCCACTGATTCGGACCACATAACCTTTCCATTCCTCACCCAGAGCGTCAGCAGCAACTTCTGTGGCCATACGCTTCTCATAGAAGATACGAAGTTTTCGTTCATCGTCCACTTCAATGAGCTTCTGGCAGCCAGTGGCCGGGAAAGAGATGTTCAGCTTCATTCTGAAGTGGCCAACAGCCTCGAGGCGCCACGAAAGAGAGCTATTGTATTTATTTTCATCAATTATTGTCCTTTAAAATTCTTACTTTGCAAGTCAAAAATTTTACATTTATTTTTAAATTGTACAGAATACACACATCATTTAAAATTAATACATTTACTGAATCTAATTGTATATATATATATATATAGGGTTTGTAGGCCAGTTATACTTGTATATTATTTTTCTTTCCGTAGTTTCTATATATATGTGTGTGTGTATATGTATATAATTAAGGTATAGTTGATGCATGCCTTTTACCTAAGAGAAAATTAACAATGTCTTTTCTTTAAAATTAAGTATGCCCTTGCTTGTGCCCAGTCACTAAATCATGTCCAACTGTTTTGTGACTCCCTGGAATGTAGCCCACCAGGATCCTCTGTCCATGGGATTTCCCAGGCAAGAATACTGGAGTGGGTTGACATTTTCTCCTCCAAGGGATCCTTCCAACCTAGTGATCGAACCCACATCGCCTGCGTTGGCAGGCAGATCTTTATCACTGAGCCACCAGGGAAGCCATGCCCTTACGTTATGCTAATTAGTAGTGAAATGAATCTGTCTCGTATACTATAGTAGCAAGACTGAAGTGCTCCAAGGCAAAAAAAAAAAAAAAAAAAACCACGTAGAAGAGAGCTTCTCGACTCTGGTTGTACATAGGTCTTACCTGGGGAACTATTAAGAAAAATACCAATACCCAGGTCTGCCCCCAGAGATTGTGACTTAATTGGTCTGGCAACGCTACCCCACTAGTGACTATAATAAATCCAGCTTGCCATGTGGATAAAATTATCCAAAGGGGATGATTCAAAGAGGCTGGGATTTTTAGGAGATAAAAACCAGAGAGAGAATGTTCCCAATGGAAGCCAGATCTTTAAGCTTTTTCTTTGATTCCCTTAGCACTGTGGCCGAGCAAACATCTTTGGGCCTGATGAAGTCTGCTGATGTTTCTCTTTAGGGGGAATGAGAGAAGTCCTGGCCTTCTCAACCCATACTCACCCTATTTCTGAGGCAATCTATTACCCCAGAATTCTTAGCTATTAATTCTAATTGGAGTGGGAGGGTTTTTTCTTAGCATCATCAACCAGAAGCACCAGTTTGGAAGTACAGCCAGCTTAGATATGTAGTCAATTAGTCAATATTGCCATTCTTTGATGTTTTCTAGAGTAGTTATGTCAGCTATTTTTGCTTTAAGCCACAGAAGAAAGTGTAGTATTTAAACTACATATGTAGTTAAACTAGCAAATACCTACATAGTAAGGAAATCTTTACCGAGCAGTTAACTTCTGAAAAAGGTGATATACTGATACTAGATAAAATAAATAATTCATAATGCCACATGTATGTAAAGAAGAATTAACACATACAATATTTTATGATGTAATTATTTGCCAGACATGAGGGAAGATTTTTTGGGTCTGCTATTGATAGACCATTTTTAATAGCTTTATTCAGTTATAATTCACATGCCATACAATTATAGGTCTATATGGTCACAGAGTCATCCATGACTGAAGTGACTTAGCATGCACGCATGCACAGAATGATCACCACAATTTAATTTTTAAACATTTTGTCCCCCACCCCAGTAAAAACCCTGTGTTCCTTAGCTGTCACTTTCTTTTCTCTCCACACCCCCACTTTCAATCCCACTACCATCCCCAAGCAACTGCTAATCTATTTTCTGTCTCTGTAGATTTGCCCACTCTGGATATTTCATATAAATTGCATCAAATAATATGTGGTCTTTTTGTGACTGGCTTCTTTCATTTAACATCTTAATAATGTAATGTACCCATGTTGTAGCCTCTACCAGTACTTCCTTTAGTTTTATTACTGAATAATATTTCATTGTATGGATATTCCATATATTGTTTGTCACTTCATCAGTTTATGGACACTGGGGTTGTTTCTAATTTTGGTTATTGTGAATAAAGCTGCTAATACATGTGTACAAGATTTTGGGTGGACATTTGTTTTATTTCTCTTCATAAGGAATTATGAGGATAAATGATAAATTTGTTTAATTTTAAAAGAAACTGTCAGACTTTTTTCTTGATTAGCTATACCATTTTACATTTCCATCAGCAATTTAGGCAGGTTCTTGTTTCTCCACATTCTTGGTAACACCTGTTTTTACCTTTTTGAGTATAGCATTTTAGTCGATGTACAGTAGTAGTCCAATGTGGTTTTGCTTTGTATTTCATACAGCGATTTTGAGCATTCTTTCATATGCTTGTTGGCTACTTGTATATCTTCTTGGAGAAAAAGTCTGTTGGATTCCTTTATCCAGTTTCTAACTGGGTAGAACTTTTTAATCTACTACTTATGTTACACATTATGTTTTGTGATAGCTCATTTTTTTTCTTAGATTGTATTTCTCTAATTATTTGTTGTAGTTGTAGTATTCTATCAACTTGGAAAAAATATAATTTTCTGTTAATAGCAATTTCTATTTTCTCAGGTCACACTGCGGAATCGAGTGGCACTGCAGAAGATCAAATTATCAATCTATGTGCAACCACCTTTAGTACTAACTGATGATCAATTCACCTTTGAATCTATGGGTAAGTGTTTTCTTTTGGCTGAAAGTCTATCATGGTGTGAGGTTTTTTTTTAATTAATTTTTTTATTAGTAGATTTATTTCATGGCTATATTTCTTGTCTGAATATATCAGGTATTTTCCTGAAATCAGTGTGTTGTTTTGCTTATATTTCCCCTCTAAACATCAGTCATGGACATTCAACGAATGGCTGTTGAGCCATAGTAACTACAGATCTTCAAGCAATTTTCTTAACTAAATGGACCAGCAATTGTACTTAATTACTATATTTTGGAAGGATATTTTAATGGTGTTTCTCTAGTGAGCTATTTATTGAATCACTAGAAAGAATATTTATTGGTTTTGGAGTGTGTCCTGAATTTGAGTTTTGGCTCTGACACTCAAGGGCTTCCCTTGTGGCTCAGCTGGTAAAGAATCCGCTTGCAATGCGGGACACCTGGGTTTGATCCCTGGGTGGGTAGGATTCCCTGGAGAAGGGACAGGCTACCCACTCCAATATTCTGGCCTAGATAAGCCCATGGACTGTATAGTCCATTCGGTCATGAACAGTCAGACACAACTGAGTGACTTTCACTTTCACTTTCTAATACTCACTCAGTGTAACCATGGGCAAGCTACTTTGGTAATTATATGGAACCTCGTTTTTTTTTTTTTTTAATTCTACAGAAAGGAAATAATGATATCTGTCTTGCAGAACTATTTTAATTTGAATTTAATCAGAAAATTAATTAGATTTAATTAGAAAATGAATCTATGTATGATATCTGTAATAACGCTTAAAATAGTAGATAGGTAATAAATGGCAACTCTTTGTAAGATTTATTTGTATAGAGTCTCTCTTACCACTTACATCCAAGTTGTCATTAATTCTGATAAAATGACTTCTGAATTGTCTGTCAAGTCTTTTTCTGTTTTTCTTTATGCCAGTGTTTAGATGGGAACCCTAATTTTACCCATAAAAATCAAGACCATCTCTTTTTTTTTTTCTTTATATAACTAACCTCTACCTGAGTGTGTGGCAAATAGTGGAAACTCAATAAGTACTCATTGAATCAGTGAATGAATGGTTAGTGGTTGAGGTAAACTTGTAGGTGGCATCTTACTTTATCTGTAAAATTTTCACAGTACTTCCAAGTTGTCTTTCTAAAACATTCTGGATAATTAATGTTTTCCAGTTGAAAACTTTTTATAGCTCTCTAATACATGTTGGAGGTCAAGTACATGAATATGGAAGGGTATGTACAATCTGCTAAGTTGCTACATCCATATCCAGTTCCCCCTTTCATTTTCTCCTGCAGTCTGTGTTCTAGCCATGGTAAAGCACTATTTCCCACTCCCAAATTCTCTTTCCCTTTGTGTACCTTTTTCTTTGTTCATCTTGCCTGTTCATCTGAGTAAAGAAAGGCAGTGGTGTGGAATGGCAGGTACCTTTGTTCTGGAGTCAATTCCTACCTCTGTCTTAACTATATGACCTTGGGCAAGCTTTTAAATCTCTGTTGCCATTTTCCTCATGCACCAAAAATGGAGATAATAATAGTGACCACCATGTAGGGTTGTTGTGAGGATTAAATGAGTTGATCTATGCAAGTGTTATGTAAAATGCTTAAGACAGTAGCTGGCATGCAGTGTATGTCTAATTTCAGTTGTTGTTAATAATAATTGCCTATTTGAAATTATGTAACATATTATTTTTACATTGCTTATAGCACCAGATATGACTAGAACTGTAGGCTTTTCCGTTTATCTGAAAGGAAGTTATTTACCACCTGAATTGGAAGGAAATGCTGTTGTTTCTTATTCCAGACCAACAGGTAAACATATAGTTCACGAATTTATAAGCCTAATAATCACTTCTTTTAAATTACTGGAGTTGTGGGTTAGATGTTTAAGTGTTTAAGATGGGAAAACATATTGTAACTATTATTAAAAGAAAAAATATTATTACACAGTGTTAGATAAAAAATATCTGTCCAAGTTACTTTCATGTGTTATGAATAATTACTGATAAGTCTATTCAGCTGATTTCTATATGTAATGTTTGATTCTATCTTTTCAATTAATAGTGAATATGATATTTTTTATTCTCACTAGAATAATGTTATCTACTCAGACTTCATGTATTTGAGCTAAACAGAAAAGCCTAGTCTGAATTAGTAAAAATCGCCATATAGGTTACTCTAATATTAAGGCAGTCTTTAGAGTTTCAGACACTGCTTTAGTGATTAAATGAAACTCTTTAATATCTTACATGTTAAAATACTTAAGAACAGGATCTGTATTATTTCAAGAAACTGATAGATCAAAATTTCTTTTTAGACTAGTAGAGATCCAGTTATTATAAATTTCAAGTTGGATTCAATTTTATAGTTTCTTTGTGTGTTTTTATATAGTGAATTTTTCATAGTAATAGTTTGACAATTAGTTGATTGATAAATAATAGTCATTGCTTTTTTAAAAAAAGTTTGAATATAGTATAACTGATAGGCTATTTCAGTAGTGTTGCATTTGTGTTTTTAAGCATTTCTGTACAGTTGTCTTAGTTTAAAAAGCCTTAGAGATGCCATATTCATATTTTTTCTATTGATATCCACTTTGGTTACTTAGCAATATTTTTATGAAACTGTCACCCTACCTACTGTGCTAATGAGGCACCTTGGCAATGTATTTAAAACAGTAGTTCTTATTTTGTCTCAGTGAATTTTCTGTTTTATGCATGGACAACTCTATGCTTGGAGGTTTTTCTTCATAACTTTAGTACAAGTTTTCAAAATCTGTTTCATCTTTGTAAATAATTTTATTTTAAATTATAAAAAATCATTTTTAGCCAGAAGTGACCACTTTAACCTTTTACCTATATTTTCAAAATATGAGGTAGTGTAAATATTTTATGTTTAAGCAGCTTTGAGAAAGCTGGCTTCAGAAAGAAATACAGGACCTCCATGAGGGATCAAGAAATGATGGACATTTTAGTTGGATATTTCTGAAAAGAACATTTAAATGTTCAGTGAGTTATGAAATAAAATATAGGACATGTTGGCTAAAATCTCTAGATAATGTATCATTAATTGAACATCTCAATAATCATAGGATAAAAAATTATACTTTTTATCTTTGCTACTCCTTGAAAATACAGTTGTAGAGATTGTTGATGCCATAATTCAACTAATCATTTCATTTATCTTTAAGGAAAAGTAGTTGAAAATCAATTTAAAATAAATAAATGAAATACCTAGCAAGCAGACAAAAGCTTAAAACTACGCTATAAAGTTATTAAATCATTTGGTGAGCTTATGGTTGCGCATACCATTTTTAGCTATTATGCTTTTGTGAAGATGGAATTTGAAAGATTATAAATTATTACTAAAAATGCATAGACAATAATTGGTTGAAAGCTAATTTGAAATTAAAAACAAGTCTATAAAAGTAAAAGAATACCTAGACAAGCTGGAAAGAAAAGGCATTGTTCCATAATAATATCTAATTTTAATTAAATTATAATATAAGCAAGGCTAACTGGAAATACTAATTATATGTATTTGCCTTTAGCTCATTTTTTTCCCCCCAAAATTCATGTAATGCTCTGATGTCATTTACATGTTGAATCTGGTGTGTTTTTGGTTAGATCGTGTATCTTTACGTCTTTTTGCCACTTTATATTGGAATAACACCATCTCATGGACTTGTGAGAATGGAAGAGCAAATATATTATTAGATTTCAGTTACTCATGTTATATTCTTCAACTGTGAACTGGCTCATATTTATTTGCGGGCCATTTAAATCATCTGTATGAATCTTTAAAGTTTTAATTTATATTTCAAGCAGATGTGCATTAAATTTGTGCTATAATTTTATGACAAATAATTTGTTGTATTCTTTCTCCCCATCCCTTTTTGCATTGTCTCTGATGGATAGAGAGAAATCCTGATGGTAAGTGAAAAGATAATTTAGAACAAAGTGAATTTCAGAAATGAAATTTGGTTGGTAATTGAACTGTGGTATTATCCCTTGAGTGAATTCTTTTTAGGGACTGCTGTTTTGACTCTAGCAACCTCTTTAGGGTGATTCAGTGCCTTGATTTGGCTACAGAGAAGACAATAGATGTTTCCATAATAGAGATTTGTCATTCATTATTAGTTTGTTTCAGAGTCATGAGAAACAATGGAACTTCATGACATTTTTGAACAAAACCAAAGGTGTCATTGACTACTTATGTCTGTAAGTTACTCATGATTTGCCTGTATGCTCTGTTATCTTAGTTTACTTAAAAAGAGTAAGGAAAACAATTCTGAATTCTAAATTGTCTGATTCTGTATACCCCAAAAGACTCACCCCTTTGTCTGATCAGAATGCCATGTGTACTCAGGCTATGGGCCTATTCCTTGTTTTGTTTAGAATTTGTGGGGAAATATTATCAAGAATCTGACCCCTTGAACTTGCCTGGGTCAGTGTTGTCACTCTTTTGTCTTCTCCAAATTCTTTGTTTATGACTTTGCTATAATACTTATCATAATATGAATTTCATTGTTTGTTCCTTAGGTCTCCCTAGTAGATTTCTGAACTCTTTGAGAGCAGGGTTCAAGTCCTTGAATTGTGCAGTATTCTAAATTATATGGGAGATTATATGGGAGACACTCTAAAAGTATCTTCTACTTTGATTATTTTTCTTTCTAGACACAGACTTAATGGGATGGTTTTTCTTAGTTTATTAGCCATTTTAAGATTAATATTAGATAATATTAATTGGTAATATTAGATAAATAAAATACTTAATGGCCTTATTTATTCATATAGTTGTGGTGGTACCAACAACCTCAATTGCACAGTGTCTGGAAGGTGAAAATTTATTTATATGAGAAATATTTTAATAGAAGTAAGCTTTTAGCTTGCATAAAGTGTCCTTTTCAAACTAGAGTTTGGGCTATTAAAAATATTAGTAATTAATATTTACATTTCACTTTGCAAGATTGCATGTAACTGATAAGATTTTGCAATAGCTTTTAGAAAATTCTGTATTATTATTTAAATTATTTTGAGTTTTTAAAAAATTCTGTAAAGGTTATTATTGAAAGTAATTTATTCCCTTTTACTATAAATTCCGATCAAACTATGAGAAAAAAATCACAATATATGGAAATTTCAGTATTTCAATGCAAAGCTAAAGCCAGTTTTAATAATCTCTTATGCTATATTTAAAAATTTTAATTAAGCTTCAGGAGTAGAGTTGAAATATTCAGGTTCACCTAGTATGCAAAAAACAATATGTTGCCATTTAGATCTTACTTATACACAAAGCTTCACATTTCAAAGACTGTTCCATTTTATTGACCTGATCTGTTCAGACTGTATTGCAGATAAGCAAGTCCTGCTTTTCAATGTGGAAAAAGAGAAGCAAATGAGGTTTTATGTTGTCCCATAAGAATTAGTCTCCATTATTTCTGCATTAAAGTTACATGACTTGGGCAGTGTAAAACATGACTGCAGATGGAGCACAGTACGTAGCCAGACATAACAGGAAGGGATCAAGGAAGTTCTGGCTACCAGACTTGCTACTGCTTTCGGGCCCCTTGTTTTCAATACGAAATGACTCTAGCAGGCCCCTGGAAAGAGTTCTAAAGGTATTATATAGATGTGTAATATATAGTTATTCTACTCTGGTATATAATTTCTTTTTTCTTTTTTTTGAAGCACATTTTGGCTTCCCTCTTGACAGTGATACTGGTCTCTTGGGTGTGCCAGGGGTAATTAGAATTCTCTTCCTCGAAAAACTGTTCTGTCAGGAGTGATTTTGATGTGAATTTTGTCTCTAAGTGTTACATAATTTTGTGATTAATTGCACCCTAGTACTTGTGACTATCCATTTCCTCAAGTAAGCTAGCAGGGGAAGTATTTGAAGGAGAAGTGATTATATTTGTTAAAAAGCTGTAGAACAAAGTCAGTCTGATGAGTGAATAGGCCAATATTTGCGTATTACAAATGACCAAATTTTCTTCTCTCTCAGCATTATACTCAGAGAGTTGAATAAGCCAAATAGCCTGTTTTGCCAGCTAAATATTGCTGATGGTAGACAATTAGGGCAAATTAGGCTCTTTCAACTAAGCTGAAAGCTACCCTACTAGCAACTTTGGAAAGTCTTCAAATACATATAATTTTTTCCTTTCCTTATTACCCTCACACATACCTCTACACATCTTCGGCTTCAGGTTCTTAGGTACAATTATAGCCTGAAGAGTAATTGGCAGACAAATTTACATTTCAAGTTTCTTAATAAAATGTAAACCTCAATAGTAATGTGCCTCTGATAAACCCCATGTTTAAATACTAGACATTATATTTTGAAATGTTTAGGTTTTAATTTGGTGGGAAGTATTATAAAATACTGGCTTTGTAATTTTTCTTTTAAAGATTTTGTTTCCTTAAACTTATTTCTAAAGGATTTCATATTCTTTTTTTCTTCCCTGATGGTAAAACTTCTCAAGCTGCCATCATTTAAAAAACAGCCATAATCATTTTATTAAGTATGTGTCATCATTTTTCAAAGTAATGTTTTCCAAATGTCCTATGAAACAGGTTTACAATTCTTGGAGAGAAAAGAAATTCTGGAGGGGTTCTACAAATCTTAGCAACTGCTAACCATTGCCCTAGTGTGTGATATTGTCATTAACTGACTTAACTGAACTGTGAATTGAGTTATAATGTATTACCCTTTTTGGGTTTATTAGTGCTTGCAATCCATTTGTTTAAATTTCTAAAAACATGTATATACTACTAGTTTCTTTAGCTCTGGGTTCTTGGAGATTTAGGGCAATAATCTTCAAATATATATAAGTAATGTAAAGCTAGCGTTGATCATGATTAATTTTGTTTTACCACAAATTCAATCAGTACCTGGTCCAAGTGAAGCTGAGCCACAGTTTTAGCAGTATAATTTTAGAAGAGTATTTACAGTTAAATTTTATTTGAACAATTAGCTCAGATTTGGTTGAAAGTACATAGATGATAGCTTTTCTTTGTGCATGTACAGAATTGTCAGAAGATGAAGTGTTTTTTTCCCCATTATTCTATTCATTTAAAATGAAGGAAATGGAAATAGGCTACAGTTTCCTGTTTTTTCCAGATTGCATCTATTAATTGAGGCTGTAATTTATATATTATAGAGGAAGCATACTAGTAGGTATATTTTCATAATTTGGGGATGTATGGAATATATGAAGTTGGAAAGAATAATACTTTGTAATTTTTTTATGGTGATATTGATAGTTGTGGTTTGAGCAGTAGCTTAGATCATGTTACCATAATATTTTGAGTCAAAACATTTCATCACTGTTAAGTACAAATTCACATGCCTCTAAAACCTCACAAAATGTCAGGAAATAATACCCTGGGACTTTTCTGAAGAGACACCAGTTATAATTTGCATCTAGGATTCCAGGAGAAGTGAATTTAACATCTGTTGGTTATGAGCAAAAAATGAGCTATGTAAAATTTGATGGATAATAGATTATATTGAAGAGAATGACAAATACGCTCCACATGCCCTGAAAAAGTATTTAATTGACCTCATATATCAATATGTTTGCCATTTTTGATGATCTCTCACTATCCTTGTGAATAAGTAGTACTGAAAAGTGTACTCCCAGCTTGGTTGTAGAATAAACCACAGAACTCCAGTTGGCATTAACAAAATATATTGCTAATTCTAGGAATCCTACTTTGGGATCGTGTCTCCAAACTTTCCTTCTTCTGCTTTCCTATTTTTAACCTGCCCTCTGACTCCACTGTAAAGAAATAAAGGAATTAAAGTGTGGATCCATTAGGTAGAATAGAACATTTTAAGTCTTCCCTTTCTCTATAGTAGTTTACTAAGATATAGGTTTCTGTATATTATTTTTTTATCCTATCCAGTCAAATATAGAATCCTAGATTAAAAGGAGAGAAAACTAAAGTTGTAGAATTGCTTTACTTGATTTATTAGTAGAGAGCCTAGTTTGCTTTGGTTTCAGTTTCATTTTTTATAAAAATATTAAGGAATATTAAAAGGAATGGCTTTTAAAAACTTTAAATTCTGATATAAAAATCTTCATTGTTATTTATTCATGAAATTGCCTATTTCAATATGCCTCTATACTTTCTGAAAAAATTTGAGAATTGAATGACTGTGTAAACCTTTCAAAATGCTGTTTAAAAGTGATATGTAAAGTTAAATGAATTGGGAAAAATTAATTTGTATGAAAGTAATATTCTTAATGTTGATGTGTAAAATGACATGAAGTTTATTAGAACTTCAGTAGGACAAATTCTGCTTTCATGCTCATAGTTTATTGCAAATCGTTAATTGTACTTTGAATCTTCAGTAAATAAAAGAGCTAAAGATTAAAAGATTGGGGAGATAGAGAAATGATTAGATGTGGTCATACAGAGTGTTCCTGATATAAACTTCATATTCTTTGTTCATTTCAGCTGATAGTCTTGCATTAGGACTAGAGGTTTGAAGGTCTTCATAACAGTTTAGTAATTGAATATAACTGCATATAATGTTTTATATAACATTCAACTGTGAATTTTTAAAAATGATATTATTATTAAAGGCAGAGCTTACACTTATCCTCCTTTTTAAGATTTTATTTTTGCCTTGTACCTTTGGATAATAATGTAAAAACATAAATTATGATAATGCTTTCCAGTTATTTCAGTTGTGCTAGATGAAATGGTCAGGTAGCAAACATTTAAACTAAGATATGTTGTTACCATGTACTACAATTAGTGAAATAGTACAGTTTTTTTCTTATTTGTCAAATTTACGAGTATATATTTCTCTCTTTTTAATTTCAGGCATTCCTCGAGTTAGCCAGTGTAAGTTTAGACTTCCTCTGAAATTAGTCTGCTTACCAGGCCAGCCTTCAAAAACTGCAAGCCACAAGCTAACTATTGATACCAACAAATCTCCAGTCAGTCTTCTCAGTCTCTTTCCAGGTAGGACTTTTGAAGTAACATGCCTGTAACATCAGAAATGTTAAGAATTTAGAATGGAATCCTTCATCAACAGGTAATGATAGGGTAATTATCAGATAATTGTTAAGTCAGAGTATAAAAATACCTCAAGGGTTTTTTCCTCTTGTTTGCCTGTTCAAAGGCGAATGGCTTATATCAACAAGGTAATAAAGTGCACCTTTTAAGTTTGATTAAAATTATTATAATCATTATTTTGCTTCGGAATACAGAAATGAAGACATCAAATGTTTCTTTTTAGACCTTGGGATTTTTTGGGCTTGGAATGTAAATATTTATTATTCATCTTTACTGTAGGTTTTTGAATATATCCCTTTTCTAAGCATGTAAATATTTATTATTCACCTTCATTGTAGGTTTTTGGAGATGTACCTTTTAAAAGTATATTCTTATGCCTCTGAAAAGTAATCTCTTAAGTAGGTGTTTGTGATTCCGCTGTCTTCAGCAGTTGGAAGGGACAGTGTTCATTCTCTGCCTCTGATGTTTTAGAAGGGGTTTCATGTATAAAGCTTGAACATCACAGTGAACATTTGGGGTAATTTGTGAAGGTGTGACTTTCTCCAGGTGTTGGTTTTTCTTTTTTGAGTAGTTAGAAAAGAGAGAAGCATTGATTGGATCAAACATCTTTAGTTGCCAGGGTTTCTAATGTGTCATATCTATTAACTTTCTCGGTGATGAAGTGGAATTAAAAAAATATCTGGGAATTAAATCAACCCTTTTAAATCCATCATTAAAATTCAGCACTGTTGACTGTAAGATGCATCTTCACCCTTGCATTAGTGGATAGGATTTAGAATACAAAGTATTTCCCACAAGGTTTAGAAATTTATGGTAAGTCAACTTTTGTGTTATTAACTACTTAAAGTGATTAACATTTACTTTTCATTAATTTGAAGTCTTTTTTAAAAGCCTTATTTATATATAACTCTATGAAAAATCTCCAAGATGCTCTTTATTACACTTAATCTATTCTTTAGTTCAGATGAATTTGAGTGAATGAGCATGTGTGTGTGCTTGTGTGTCTGTAGTTAACAAGTAGTTTTGTGCCTTTTGATTTCTTATTCCTTTCCCTTCACTTTCTTCTAGTCAATTTTCTTGTATTAAAGTTGGATTATAAAAAGGGCAGAGCCACTGCTTTTGTAACATCTTATGCAAGCATACTAGTTCCTTGCTCTCCTATCCTGACAATATAAATTGCATATGCTGCATGCTAAATTTATTAATATCTTTGAAAAATGTTTAAGACTGGCTTCTGAGTGGTCGATCTTTACTGTAGATGGCTGAAACCAATAGAGATTTAATAAGGATGCATGCTTTTGATCAGAGAAGGAGCCTCTGTAAGCTCTGGTTGGATAGAAGTACTAAGGAAAGCTTAGATAACTCATTCATTTCTGTCCTGATTCTGGACTTAGTTGTTTTGATGTTTTGTAGGTTCATCAGCGTATATTTGCATCTTATTCATTTTAACAGTAAGACTCAATGACAAATTTTTAAAAATTTCCCCTAAGATTCAGTTTATGAATACAGCATGTTCTCTCTTGAATTTCCAGATTTGTATTCATAATAAACATACTGGAATCCTGTAATTATTTAAAATAAATACTCTTGCTACTTTTTTACTTTTCATAATATATTCATTTTTGCTATATGTGACTTTTATATGTTGATATTAAAGTTGCTATTGCAAGTTTATTTTTTAATGGAAATAAATGAATGCTCTTCATAGAAAAGAAATAAAACAACTTTTAGTCTACATCTCTTCCTATTTGTTTATTTCAGTACTTTTTTGTATATTTAAAATAGCTTTAATTTTTCTGGTTCCAAAAGATTTCTGAAGTTTAGCAATGGATAACCAAGAAGAAAAAAAGTTACTGATAATTCTACTACCCAGCAGTATCTACTTATGTTTCATTATATTTCCGTACTCTTTTAAAAAATATTTTCTCTAAGCATTTCATCCTGCCAAAGAATATTACTTTGCATATTGTTATGAAACACTTTTCTGTGTAATTAGATTTTTGTTTTATGATTTTTAATAATTGCATGCTATTCTATCATAAATCTGTACTATAAAATCATTTGCCCAGCATTGTAGTTTTCAACATTTATGTTGTTTTCAGTTTATTAATACTGTAAATATATTACATCACTGATTCTCTAAATTTGTTATTATTTCTTTGATGAGTATGTAAAAGCAGAATTACAGAATCCACCAAAGGGTAATGTTTTTAAAGCTTTTGAAACGTAATGTGAAATTGACTTTCTGAAGGGCCATACTAGTTAACTTTATCAACAGTGTTTGAATGGAGGTGTCTAGTGCCCCAAATCCTGGCTAGTAGAGAATGTTCTAATTCTAAAAAACTTTAATATGCTTAATGGCTATACAGAAAATATTTACATACATCAGTTCAGTTCAGTTCAGTTGCTCAGTTGTGTCCAACTCTTTGCGACCCCATGAGGCATGCCAGGCCTCCCTGTCCATCACCAACTCCCGGAGTTTACTCAAACACATGTCCATCGAGTCGGTGATGCCATCCAGCCATCTCATCTACATATACATAAATAATTGTCTGGATGATTTTGGCTAAATGTGATTTAAGCAAGATAATATAAATTTCTTGATCTTGATTAAAGAGAAGTCCAGAAGTGGGTATGAAAGCTGGTATGATGCTTTGTGAATATTATCAAAGACCCAGTTTATTTTCTCTTTGCAATGTGCATTCTCTAGTATGTTGGCTTCTTCCATGGCAATAAGATAGCTGTTTTGGATTTGTTGTTGTTCAGTCGCTAAGTCATGTCCAGTTCTTTGCGACCTCATGGACTGCAGCAAGTCAGGCTTCCCTGTCCTTCATTATGTCCTGGAGTTTTTCAAATTCATGTACATTGAGTCAGTGATGCTATCTAACTATCTCAACCTCTGCTGCTCTTGCCTTCAATCTTTCCCAGCATCAGGGTCTTTTCCAATGAGTTGCCTCTTCGGATTAGGTGGGCAAAGTGTTGGAGCTTAGCTTCAGCATCAGTCTTTCCAATGAATCTTCAAGGTTGATTTCATTTTGGATTGACTGGTTTGATCTCTTTGCTGTCCAGGGGACTCTCAAGAGTCCTTTCTAGCACCACAATTCAAAAACATCAATTCTTTGGTGCTCAACCTTCCTATGGTCCATCTTTCAAAATGGCAACTCACTCCAGTACTCTTGCCTGGAAAATACTATGGATGGAGGAGCGTGGTAGGCTACAGTCCATGGGGCTGCAAAGAGTTGGACACGACTGAGCAACTTCACTTTCACTCACATCCATACTTGCCTATTGGAAAAACTGTAGCTTTGACTATACCACTTTGTTGGCAAAGTGATGTCTTTCCATTTTAATATGCTGTCTATGTTTGTCATAGCTTTCCTTCCAAGGAGCAAGCATCTTTTAATTTTGTGGCTGCAGTAACGTCCACAGTGATTTTGGAGCCAAGAAAATAAAATCTGTCATTGCTTTCACTTTCTCCTCTTCTATTTGCCATGAAGCGATGGGACTGTATGCCATGATCTTAGTTTTTTGAATGCTGAGTTTTTAGCCAGCTTTTTCACTCTCCTTTCACTCTCATCAAGAGGCTGTTTTTTCCTCCTCATTTTCTGCCATTAGAGTGCTTAAGTCATCTAACTACAAGGCAGGAAGTAGAGGAAAGAGATAACTATGGCAGTAACTGTTAACTTTTATCAGAAAGGCATGTTTCCATAAAGTTCATAGCAGATTTCTACTTACGGCTCAGTAGCCATAATATTGTCACATGGCCTCTTCTACAGCAAAGGGGACTGAGAACTAATGTAGATGGGCTTAGAAAAAGGAGGTTGGGAATAGATGTTAGGTTAGCTGACATACCAGAAATTTTACAGAAAAATTTTACTTAAATGTTATAACAAATAGCATGCTATTGTAGCAGTCTTTTATGGTACTCAAATATATGGCTATCTTCGTTTGTGAATAAATTTGTATTTTAATATTAACGTAATATTCTATTGTTTCCCTCGTGGTTCAGATGGTAAAGAATCTGCCTGCAATGCAGGGGACCTGGGTTCAATCCCTGGGTTGGGAAGATCCCTTGGAGAAGGGCAGGGCATACCACCCCAGTATTATTGTCTGGAGAATTCCACAGACATAGGAACCTGGTGGGCTACAGTCTATAGGGTCACAAAGAGTCGGAAACGACTGAGCATCTGTCACTTTCTGTTGTTTGGAGGTACCATGTATATAGCTTTTTTGTACTTCTCTGTTTCTATTTGGAGGAATTCCTTGAGGATAAATGGCTGAGTTAAAGGATATGCACATTTGAAAGCTGTATTCAAATACCAAAGTTATTTCCAGAATAATTATATGAAGTTACACACCCAGTATCGGGGTTTGTACCGAGTTGCAGCTGGATTTAAATCTTTTAAAATTTTTGACATGGTTATCTGAAAAGTGGCATCTCTTTTTAAAATTTGCATTTCTAAATTATTTGTTAGCATAGAAATTTTGTAATTTTTATTTATTACTTGTGCTCTTTTAACATATAAAGTTTTTATTTTTAGGTAGTAAAATTTAAAGTTTCATTTCATTTATTTTTTTAGTTTCAAGTTTTCATGTTGTGCTTGGAATGATCTCTATTTTAAGATTATAAAATATTTACTTATCTTTCTTCTGGTACATTTTAATATCTTCTTTAATTCTCAGACACAGTTTCAGTGTATTTTTTTTTTTATAGAAAACAACTTTATTAGAGTATAACTTATGTACACATGTATAAAGTGTACAATTTGGTAAGTTTTGATGTTTATGTATACCTTTGAAACCATCCCTACAATCATGATGCTGAAAGTATCCATCACCCCAAAGAGTTTCTTTGTTCTGCTTTGTTAGCCTTTCCCCTCCATCCCCAGGCAACACTTGTTTCCCTTCTGTCACTATGGGTAAGTTTGTGTTTTCTAAAATTTTGTAAAATGGAACTACTCGGTATGTGCTCTTTTTTTTTTTTTTCAGTCTGTCCTTTTCACTCCCTTATCAGATTATGTGATTTGCAAATATTTCCTCCCAGTCTGTGGTGTATCTTTTCATTCTTTTAACAATGTCTTTGGAAGAGCAGAAATTCTTAATTTTGCTAAAGCCCAACCTATCAGTTTTTTTTCTTTTATGGATCATGATTTTAATGTTATATCTAAAAAATTTTTGCCTAACTCAAGGTTACAGATTTTTTCTCATATGTTTTTTCTAGAAGTTCTCTAGTTTCATGTTTTGCATTTAGGAATCTTATCTATTTTGAGTTGATATGTGTGTATGGTGTGAGATAGGGACAAAGTTCATGTTTTTGCATTTAAATATCTAATGTGCCAGCACTATTTTTGAAAAGCCTATCCTCTTGCTCTGAATAGTCTTTGAAAAGTTGTTGAAAATCCTCTGACTATACATCATAAGACTATATAAATAATTGGAATGTATATATATATTTCTGCTCTGTTTGTTCCATTTATCTATCTTTGTCCTTCATTATTTCTATATACCAAACAGTGTCTTGGGGCTTCCCAGGTGGCGCTAGTGGTAAAGAACCCGCCTGCCAATGTAGGAGATGTAAGAGATCAGGCCTAGTTCAATCCCTGGGTCAGGAAGATCCCCTGGAAGAGGGCAGGGCAACCCACTCCAATATTCTTGTCTGGAGAAATACATGGACAGAGGATCCTGGTAGGCTACTGTCCATAGGGCCACAAAAAGTCGGACACGACTGAAACAACTTAGCACACACAAAATAGTGTCTTGTTTGCTATTTGTAAGTCTAGAAATCAGGTAATGTAATTTATCTAACTTTATTTTTTTTCCAAAGTTGTTGTTGAAACTTTGATCAGTTACATTTTCACATGAATCTTAGAATAAGCTTATCAATTTAAAAAATGCCTTTTGGGATTTTGCTTAGAATTGGAATTGACTTAATTCTGTAGATCAATTTGGAGAGAAACAACATCTGAACAATATTGAACATGGTAAAATTTGCTCCACTTATCCTAGTTTCTTAAGATGAAAATATAGACATTCATTTAGGGCTTATTTTATATTTCTCACTAAGAGTTTTTGTTTTCAATGTACTTATCTTACAAATCTTAAGCAGATTTATCCTTAAGTATTTAATATATTTTTATGCGTTTGCAAATTGTATTTTATTTCAGTTTCAAATTATTCCTTCCTACTACATAGAAATACAGTTGGTTTTTGTATATTCATCTTGTATCATGCTACATTGTTAAACCATTTATTGGTTCTGCTAGCTTTTTTTTTTTTTTTAAAGATTTAATCAGATTTTCTCCATAGAGGATCATGTCATCTGCAAGTGAAAACACTTTTATTCTTCCTTTCTAATCTGGAGATTCAGTTTACTTTTTGCTTGCTTTTTTTTTAAACCTGGGCTAGAACTTCTGGGATGATGTTGAATAGAAATTGTGAGAGCAAACATTTGGTCTTTAAGCATTAAATATGTTTTATTAATAGCTGTAAATATTTTGTAGGTGTCCTTTACCAGCTTGAGAAAGTTCTCTTTTATACCAGGTTTGCTATGAGTTTCATTAGGAATAGATATTTAAGTTTTTCAATGCTTTTTTGATATCATTTGAAATATTTTATGTCATTTTTTTCTTTAGTCTGTTAATAGGTGGATTACATTGATTAATTTTTGAATATTAGCCCAACTGTGCATTTTTGAGATAAGTCACATTTGATCATGATGTATTTTCCTTTCAACAGGCTGTTGGATTAATTTGCTAAACTTTAGTTTATAATTTTTACATTTATATTTATAAATGATATTGATATATAATTTTGCTTCCTTATGAGTTATTAATGTGGAGTTAATGGAATGAATTGGGAAATATTTACCTCTCTTCAATTTTTTTTGAAGAGTGTGCTGAATTGGTATTATTTATTGCTTAAATATTTGGAAGAATTCACCAGGGAAGTTTTCCAGACCTAAAGTTTTGTGTATGGGAAAGCTTTTAAATTACAAATTCAGTTTCTTCAAAAGATATAGGACTGTTCGTGTTATTTTTTATTGAGTGTACTTTTCTATCTTTCAGAAAATAGGTGTATTTCATCTGAGTTGTTGAATTTATTGGCATAAGGTTGTTGATAACATTTTCTTATCCTTTTAACATTTGTAGAATCTAGAGTGAAGACAACTCACTCATTACTGATATTGGTAATTTGTGTTTTCTCTCTTTTTTTCCTCCTGATCTGTTGACTAGAGGTGTATCTATTTTTATCTCTTTCTGAAATACCAGCTTTTGGTTTTATTTATTTCATCTTTTTATTTTTTGTTTCCTATTCTTTTTAATTTCTCTGATTTTCTTCTGCTTACTTTGGGTTTAATTTTCTTTTTTCTAGTTCTTTAAGGTGAAAGCAGAGACCATTCTTTTTAATGTAGTTGGTTAATGCTATAACATTTCTTCTAACTATTGCTTTAGCTGCATCCTGCAACTATCAAATATTGTATTTTTAATTTTCATTCTGTATAAAATACTTTCAAATTTCCCATTTTATTTCTTTTTTTTGACCCTAGCGTTATTTAGAAGTATGGTGTATAGTTTTGAAACTTTTGGGGATTTTCCGTAGAACTTTTGTTATTCATTTGGAATTCAATTTCACTGTGGTAGGAGAACATACTTTGTGTGACTTGAATTCTTGTGAATTCATTGAGACTTATTTAGTGCCCCTAAATTAGGACAGTTTTGTGAAGTGAATGTTCTAACTAATAAAAATAAATGAAAAAAAAAAAAAAAAACTGTCCCAATCGAGCATTTGAAAATAATGGTTTTCTGCTCTTGTAGGGTGGAATCTTATGAAATGTCAGTTAAGACAAGTTTTCTGATAGTGTTTTTAATCTTCTATATCCTTACAGGTTTTTGGTTTACATGTGTCAGTTATTGAGAGTAGACTGTTGAAATCTTCAATTATAATTTGTTTATTTCTCTCTCTCTGTCTCTCTTTTTTTCCCAGATCTGAAATTTTTCCTTCATATATTTTAAAGCTCTGTTTTAGGCACATAAAAGTTTAGGATTATAATGTTGTCTGGATTATTATGAAATAGCCTCTGTTAATAGCCTTTGTTAATATTCTTTGCTCTAAAATCTACTTTTATAATAAGAATATAGCTATTCCGACTTTCTTTTGCCTAGTGTTACAATGATATATATATATATATATATATTTTCCCTCTTTCACCTTTAAGTTGTTTACGTCGTTATGTTTAAAGTGGACTTCTTATAGGTAGCATACAATTGAGTCTTGGATTTTTTAATGCAATCCAATATTATCTGTCTTTTAAGTGAGGTGTTTAGACCATTTATTTTTAATGTGATTATTGAGATCATTGGTTTTAAATAGATTAGTATTCTGTTGCATACTCAAAGAGGACTCTGCAGATTTCTCGAGTTCTTTCTCTGTAGTGCTATCCTCTCTCTGTCTTGAGAACTTCTGCCACTTTGGCCTTTCCAGATTCCCAACTCTTATCTCCTCAACTCAGAAAGAATGCTGGGTTGCTCTCGGGCTTCCCTTCCATGTGTTGAGGCTTGGAAATTTTCTCTAGGTGGTAAACTGGGGCAAACATAGGACTCATTTTGTTTCTTGTCTGTCAGAGATGACTGTTGTTCATTTGCTAATTTCTAATGTCTTGAAAAATGGTTTGATTATTTTATACCCAGTTTTTAATTGTTTGTGATGGGAGGGTAAATTTGGCCCCAGTTTTCAAGGACTGATTATTTTGGCCACAGTACTTCATGAATGGTGGTATATACTTTCAGCAGTGGGTAAATAATATGTTTGTCTCTTTTTTGTGTAAACAGTGAAAACAGTGACTGACTTTATTTTTCTGGGCTTCAAAATCACTGCAGATGGTGATTGCAGCCATGAAATTAAAAGATGGTTACTCCTTGGAAGGAAAGTTATGACCAACCTAGACAGCATGTTAAAAAGCAGAGACATTACTTTGCCAACAAAGGTCCATCTAGTCAAGGCTATGGTTTTTCCAGTGGTCATGTATGGATGTGAGAGTTAGACTATACAGAAAGCTGAGCAGTGAAGAATTGATGCTTTTGAACTGTGGTGTTGGAGAAGACTCTTGAGAGTCCCTTGGACTGCAAGGAGATTCAACCAGTCCATCCTAAAGGAGAACAGTCCTGGGTGTTCATTGGAAAGACTGATGCTGAAGCTGAAACTCCAATACTTTGGCCACCTGATATGAAGAGCTGACTCATTTGAAAAGACCCTGATGCTGGGAAAGATTGAGGGAAGGAGGAGAAGGGGAAGACAGAGGATGAGATGGTTGGATGGCATCACCGACTCAATGGACATGGGTTTGTGTGGACTGCAGGAGTTGGTGATGGACAGGAAGCCTGGCATGCTGCAGTTCATGGGATTGCAGAGTTGGACTCGACTGAGCGATTGAATTGAACTGAACTTTTTTGTGTGACTGTAATAGCTAGTCAATACTCAGATCCATTCATTCATTGGAAGTTGAAAAATGATGGCTTTCAGGCTTTCTTCAATTTTTTAGCTGGCATATTTATGTACAGAGAATATTTCCCTTATTTACCTTGATTATGTGGTACAGTTCAGTAGGATCATTAGAGTAAATGCTTGATTCCTTACCTTTGTTAGTGATTTTTAAAATACTGAGTTGATTCTCTAGAATTCTTCAGTAGTGAGCATTTGGCTTTTCTCTTTTGTTTTTAGTGTGAATGTGAACATATGCCTTTAAATATATTTGATGTGTTTTACTCCATTGCAATTATTATCTTTTTTGATATTCAAATATTTTCTTCTCTGGCCAGTGGTAGTCTCTTTAAGTTGGCTCTTATGTCCTTTTCATATAGCTCTCTAGTCACTGATAGTTTTTTTCTGGTGTGACAGATATTCTATGTTCATCTTGTGCATTTCTTGCCTCAGACCTAGAATGAACTAGTAGAAGAAAGGAAATTAAATGATTTTAGCATATTCTTGTGAGGCAGAAATTTTAGCAATTGGAAGCAACTGTGGAAGTTAGTTAATATAGTCCACACATGGACTTCAGACTCGACTAGTGCCATAGAAAGTTATCATCAACTAAGCTTCCTATTTTAAACAGTAAGTATTTGCCTTGTGGTTTTGTAAGGTGATGTTTTTTCTTTTCTTTGTAGGATTTGCCAAGCAGTCGGAAGATGATCAGGTGAATGTAATGGGTTTTCACTTCTTAGGAGGGTCCCAAGTTACGCTTCTTGCTTCCAAAACCTCTCGTAAGTAAAGCCATGATATTATTGCTTTTGAAAACTTCTGTTAAGAACACTACATTACAGATCATTGCCACATCAAGGATTTCTATAAGGGTGATATTAGTTATTGAAAACTCAGGGCCATTATATTAGTTATGAAGATAGGGTCCTATTTTATTAGAGATATATAACTTTGGATTTGGGGATGAGGAGGGTTTGAGAGAGGAATTTAAAGACCTGAAAAATGTTTTTGAGATAGGTATATGGTAAACTAGATTTTAGGAGTTATTTGAAATTGGAGTTAATTTTTTTGTGTGTACATATTCTTATAGCCTCCTTTTGGACATTGGCAAAGATGAAAGTGAATAACTTGTTGAGATTAATCTCAATAGAATGAAAAGTACTAATTATATAGTCAAGTTTGAATTTCAGATAAATATTTGCTTTACTGATTTGTTTGCTTCATATGAGAATAATTGTTGAAACTACTCGAGGTACAGCTGATTTCTGGTGTATGTAGATAATGAAGCTACTAAGCTCACTGGGTTTTATTCCCTTTCTTGGAAATAAATTATTAGGAGAGGAAGTTTTAAATAAATTTTAGGTACAATAAGGATATCAGGGGAAATGAATACATATATATATATTCATTCATTCATGTATATGCCCAGAATTCTACATAGAGAATGTCCTTGGAGATGAAAGGTGATAGATATGAAGAAAGTACAGTTTTCTGGGTTTGAGGCAGATGTTGGTGCTCCCTACTGCTCTGTAAGCTGTTCATCCCCAAAGGAGGAATGAAGTAATTTGTATCCAATATGTGTTTGACATTTTTTTTTATGAAAGGCACACAGTCTTTCATCTCAAAATCTGGATGGATAGAAAAACCCTACAAATGCAAGAACTCAGTATTTTTTTCTCTAACAGTCAGTCAAATGCTACAGTTATCATCTATAGTTGTCATTAGATAGTATTTTATGTGCATTTTAAAACCTGCTTGATAATCAGCTGGTCTTGAAGTGTGCTATGTGGTAATTTTAGTTCAATTTGGCATAGAACAGCCAGAGCAGACAAGCGAATGCAACTCGTCTCAGGTATGCAGTCACATTCTCTGTGGAGCTGAATAGGTTTTTTACTTCAGAAAGTACAGTAAAGATTCAATGTAATTAGAGTTTATTATATGAGTTCTGAAAAAAACCTGCAAAGCTTTAAAGATAAAAATATTTAGGAAGAATACAGTAGCAAAACTGAAAATGATTTTCACAGACCTAAATTGAAAATAACACTGGTGATGGATATGTACATTACCTTGAAGATAGCAATAGCTTTACAGGTATATAAATGTGTCCAAATTCATCAAATTGTAAATATTAAGCATGTGTGTTTTTTTTATATCAATGATACTTCTAGTAAGTTGTTAAAAATAACAAATGGGTCACATTTTATGAGAAATATTTTTATAATCAGAATTAGAAAATATTTCCACATGGAAGTCAGTTATTTAGACTGATTCAGTACAGTGGCATTTCAGAAGAAATATGCTGTTGTCTATAATTATGTATTCCTGCCATGCCGCTTTCTTAAGATCCAGATCCACATTGTTATTTACTACCTCACACAGCAAACACTACCACCTTCCTCTCTCTCTTCCTTCCTGTTTCTTCTGTCTCGATGCTTTTCTTGATCTTTCTTATATATCTGCTTTTATCTTTTCCTCTACTTGTACCTTTTTTTTTTTCTCTATTTGTTGTTTTTTTCTTCTATTTGTACCTTGCCTTGTTTCACTTGTTTCTTAAAGTGTTTAAAATATATGTTAAAATTACTGAAGATTGAAGAATAAGATTAACATACAATTGATAAGATACTAGCAGCTTAGAAATAAAAGGAAAGCATTTTAGTTCCAATTTTCAGAATACTCTGAAGATCAATCAAATCAGTTGTTTAGGAGATGCACAGCCTGATACTGAGTCCAGGAAGAAATTTCTCTTCTGAATATCACAAAAATAGCTTCTTCAATAATGTCTCTATAGCTTATGTTTATACTTATAATTACTATACTTATGTAATTATACTTTGAATAACAAATTTCATAGAACTTTAAAAATAGTGATGAAACTCAGCTTACTAAATATAATTCTATAAGAGTCCAAAGCAGTGCAGTCTAAGCTGCAGCTTAGTCCAAGGGTAAATTTAGAGTATAGTAAGTGTAGTAGCACTACACGTTTTTAGTAACTGGCGTTTTGGGTAATAATTTGACAATTAAACTCAGTAATTCTGAAGTAAAATGTAGCTGAAAGGAGTTGTGCATTTTGTTTTTAAATAAGCAATATTAGAACATATTAGTATTCTTGCCTGGAGAATTCCATGGAAAGAGGAACCTGGTGGGCTACAGTCCACGGAGTCACAAAGAGTCGGACACCACTGAGTAACTAACACTTTCACTTTTCACTTTCAGAACATGTTTAAATATCAATTGAAATGAGTTAGTGGGAGAGGCTGACGATCAGGAAGCAGAAGGGCATCACAAAGCAATGAAGTCCTTTAGAAGGAGAGAGGGGATGGGATACAGAACTTGGAGGGTGAGGAGAGTTGAAAGTTTAGTGACAGGATATAGGTCTAGGGAGACTTTATAAATTTTGTTGATGAAAAGATAGGGGAGCTTTGCTGATCTTTAAATTTGAAAAAAAAAATAGTGTGACACTGGTGTCTTGGAAAATAAGGAAGCAAACTCGTGAAATATAAGCAATGATGAGTTCCCATTAGAAGTCTGAGATTCTGAATTTTGAAGTGAATCCAGTCATCCTTAGATAATTTTGCCTAGCAGTGATTTGTTTTTTGTTGTCCAAACAACTAAAGCCAGGATTGGGATTTTGAAACAGAGAATTGCAGATAAAATATTTTTATGAGAATGATTGTAGTAATGAACTACCAAATCTAACCTGAGAGAAATAAAGAGAAAAGTGATACATAGTGAGAAATTAATAAGTTCAATAGATCACATGTCTTGATCACATGTCAAGAAGTAGTGGGAGTTATAGAGCAAGTAAACCAGAAGCACAAAAGCTGGTGGTTATAGAATGAGTGAGGTGTTGATGTCAGGAGTTCAGAGAGACTGCATATCCTGATGACAGGCTCATCAAACAAGGTGTGACATTGGGGGAGTGGGTTGTAAAGATGGAAAGAAAACCAATGGAGACAAAGATTTCCAGGAAATGAAATGTCTCAGTTGTGGATATTGGAGGAGCTTGTTCAATGTTAGCACAATGAATGAGAAAAAGAAATACGTATGAACATATTATTGTGAAATTTTAGAGCACTAAGGATCAGGGGCATATCTCCAAAGATTAGAAAGGAAAAAATAGTCACTCAAGGAAAATGAATCAAGAAGATATTTAACTTTTCAACAAAATTATTAGATACTAGTTTAGTTCAGTTCAGTCACTTGGTCATGTCTGACTCTTTGCGACCCCGTAGACTGCAGCACACCAGGCTTCCCTGTCCATCACCAACTCCTGGAGCTTGCTCAAACTCATGTTCATTGAGTCGGTGATGCTATCCAACCATCTCATCCTCTCTTGTCTCCTTCTCCTCCCACCTTCAATCTTTCCCAGTATCAGGGTCTTTTCCAAAGAGTCAGTTCTTTGCATCAGGTGGCCAAAGTATTGGAGTTTTAGCTTCAGCATCAGTCCTTCTGATGAATATTCAGGACTGATTTCCATTAAGATTGATTGGTTTGATTTCCTTGCAGTCCAAGGGACTCTCAAGAGTCTTCTCCAAAACAGCGGTTCAAAAGCATTAATTTTTCGGTGCTCAGCTTTCTTTATGGTCCAACTCTCACATCCATACATGACCACTGGAAAAACCGTAGCTTTGACTAGACGGACCTCTGTTGGCAAAGTAATGTCTCTGCTTTTTAATATGCTGTCTAGGTTGGTCATAGCTTTTCTTCCAAAGAACAAGTATCTTTTAATTTCATAGCTGTTGTCACAATCTGCAGTGATTTTAGAGCCTAAGAAAATAAAGTCTCTCACTTTTCCCATTGTTTCCCCATCTATTTGCCATGAAGTGATGGGACCAGATGCCATGATCTTAGTTTTCTGAATGTTGAGCTTTAAGCCAACTTTTTCACTCTCCTCTTTCACTCTCATCAAGAGGCTCTTTAGTTTCTCTTTGCTTTCTGCCACAAGGGTAGTGTCATCTGCGTATCTGAGGTTATTGATATTTATCCCGGCAATCTTGATTCTAGCCTTTGCTTCATCTAGCTTGGCTTTTCACATGATGTACTCTGCATATAAATTAAGTAAACAGGGTGACAATATACAGCCTTGATGTACTCCTTTCCCAATTTGAAACCTAGAGGACAATGGAAAAATTTTCCCTAAGATCTGAGAGAAATGATTTTCAACTTAGACTTCTGTACCCTGCTAAACTGGTAATTAGCAATGAATGCTGAGTAAATACATCTTCTTAGTGTCACAAGTAGCACTAAGCAATTGCAAATAGCAAATTTATGTTGCCTCTGGTAGGCCTTTGGAATATGGAAAGGATAACTAATAATGCTAAACATTTCAGTATCCTGGAAGAGTCTAGCATGCTAGAAAGAGTGATTGAATTGAATAAGGTCAAGTTTAAAAGTCCTTTGCTTTTCCATTTTGATTATTTTGCTTTCACATATAATGAAAGAATTGTAGTCGTGTATGTGAATAAGGGTTGAGCCTTGAAAAAGGCTTTCTTTTTGTATCTGTCAAAAGAAAGCATATGTGATGTTGAACTGTGTTAAAATATCTTCAGAAAAAAGAAAGTGAGAGTTTGCTCTGCTCCGTCTGGCTGGACTGTGCACCTTTGCTCATTTTTCACTTAGCAGATGTCTTTATATCTAATACATCTCATGACTCTTGTGGAGCTCCTGCACTAATTGGAGAAACAAACAGGTAATGTACTGATTATAGAACACTTGATGTGCTTATAGAAGCACACTTTGGCTGCTACTAGATTCCAAAAGAATGAGGTTCCATAAGAGATTTTATTTGTGAAGGGTATTTTGGAATGAATAGGAGATTTTTAGGTGGAAGGCATTCCAGGAAGAAGAAAAGTTATCTTCAGATGCTTGATAAAGTGTGGGATTTTTGTTTTTGTCATTGTTCAGTTGCTCAGTCATGTCTGACTCTTTGCGACCTATGGAGTGCAGCGCGCCAGGCTTCCCTATCCTTCACCATCTTCTGGAGCTTGCTCAAACTCATGTCTTTGAGTCAGTGATGCCAGCTAACCATCCCATCCTCTGTCGTCCTCTTCTCCTCCTGCCTTCAATCTTTCCCAGCATCAGGGTCTTTTCTAATGAGTTGGCTCTTTGCGTCAGGTGGCCAAAGTATTGGAACTTCTGCTTCAACATCAGTGCTTCTAATGAATATTCAGGATTGATTTCCTTTAGGGTTGCTGGTTTGATCTCCTTGCAGTCCAAGGGACTCTCAAGAGTCTTTTCAGTACTACAGTTCAAAAGCATCTGAAAGTTCATGGAGTAGGTACTCTGTGATAGTCCTTTAATGAAGTCTCCAAATTTAAAGACAGGTGTTATGATAAAGCCTCCCCAGATGGCACTAGTAATAAAGAGCCTTCCTGCCAATGCAGAAGATGCGTGAGACAAAGGTTGGATCCCTGGGTTGGGGAGACTCCCTGGAGGAGGGCTTGGCAACTTACTGCAGTATTCTTGCCTGGAGAATCCCATGGACAGAGAAGCCTGGCAGGCTACAGGTCATAAGGTCACAAAGAGTCAGACATGACTGAAGCAACTTAGCACACACACAGGTCATGATAAAATCTAAACTCACCTGATATGCACCTCATGCTGCTGTCAGCGCTTTAATGTGTACAGTGATTCATCAGTATAATATTGTATTAAAATTTATCTTAGAATTTCTTAGCAGTATTATTGAGGGACAATGGGAATATTATATAAATCCACTTAGAAAAAAGCCTTTTGAAAATTAAATTTAGAGAAAGCATCCATAGTTTGTATTAATACTGAAGAGGTTGTATATTTAGAGTATTACACAAATATCTACTGATATTATTTATATTATTTCTTCCAACTTTTGATTTAAAAGGCATTCATCTGCTTTTCCATTTCACATTTTAAAATTTCCAGGGTAGCATAAACTATATTGATGCTTTGTTTATGATATGAATGCAAACATTATTTATATTGATGAACTTCAGATGTTCTGACATGAATTGAGACTGACGTTATGCATTTTTGTGCCCTGCTTAGTTAAATATATTATTTTCTCCATTTGTAGTAGGGTGAAATGGCAATTGACTGGGTTCCAATCCTTTAAATTTATTTCATTTGGAAGCTGAAATGGTTATTTCCACTGAGCTGCTGTTGCAAGATGCAAAGGAAAAGAGATTAAATTGAATGTTCATTTTGGAAGCTATTTTAATTATCAATATTGTAAGGATGTATTTTAGAATACAACTTTTTTCTTTCATACTATATTGTAAATAGGAATTTTCATTTCTCTTTTCCATGAAATGTATACTCTGGAAAATCTCCTGGGCAATGTTAAGTATCTTGGAGTACTAGTACCAAGAAAATGCTTAATAGTCAAAATAATGCCTTATAAATCTTTGACTGTTTGATTCTTGTTGATTTTTGGTAATCTGAAAAAATTCAGCTTGCAGATACCACGTTTATATTTTTAAATCCTCCAGTCTCATGGTAATTTTTAACATTTTGACACATTTTTCCCCCTGTATGTGCTGATGAATAAGAAAATAATTGAAGTCTGAATTTGAAAGTTATAGAAAGTATCAGACCTATTTAAATGTTTATTATTATGAATTTTGCATTTTTCTTCTTTAATGTTATTCATGTATTCACAGCAGAGTACTATCTTAGTCCATTTGGGTTGTTGTTTAAAAAAATACTGTAGACTGGGTGGCTTTCACATAACAGAAGTTTGCTTCTGATAGTTCTGGAGGCTCGGAAGCCCCAGATCAGGGCGTGGATAGGTCTGGTCTCTGGTGAGGGTCTGCTTCCTGCTTCACAGATGCCTGGCTTTTCAGTGCGGCATGTGACAGAAGGGGTAAGGGTGATTCTGGGGCCTCTTTTTCATGAGTGCTAATCTCATTAATGAGGACTCCTTTCCCATGACATTATCTCCTCCCCAAGGCCCAACCTCCAGATATCATCACAGTGGATATCAGGACTAAACATATGCATTTTGGAGTGACACAAGTGTTCAGGCTATAGCAAATAAAATAGAGAATTTTATTTATATTAAGTTTTCCAGTGAGCTTTAGATTTTTTAACTTGCTTTATTCTATACTTTTTGTATCAAAATTTTAATTTTTTCAACAAATATATTTTGAATATCTAATTTTTCTTGATCTAAATTTTAAAATATAGGTACTTTTCTGGTGATTCAGTGGTTAAGATTCTGCACTTCCAGTGCAAGGGGTGTGGGTTTTATCCCTGGTGGGGGAACTAAGATCTTATGTGTATCGTGGCCAAAAAAATAATAATACGAAGATAAATTACACTTGTGTAAATCTTTTCCATATAACATTATAGTTGATCTTCATACTGGCCTTGTGAGCTATGCTTTATTTTCCCCTTTGTGTGGATGAAGAAATTGATGGTTGGATGATTTATTTGTACTGAAGTCATAGATTTAAAAATTTACTACATTTTAAGTTTTGCTCAGGGATAAGATCTGAGAAACTGGAGATTTCCTTTGTAATGTGATGCCCTTAATTGCTTATATATGGCACCACTATGTTGGATAACTATGAGTCTATTTTTGTCCCTTTCCAATTCCTTTTCTGCTTGGCAGCTTTTATAATAAAAACAAAGAAACAATTACAAATCTTATCATGCCTCTCTCCAGCTGAAAATCTTTTGTGTTGATAATAATATCGAAACTTTTACTAACCCATATAGGTCTCCCTGCATGTTCTGGCCTGGACTGATATCCAGCTTCATCTCTGGGCACTTTTCCTTACTATGACCTTCTCTCAGTTCTTGGTACATCTCTGGCTTTTTCTCCCATAAAGTCTTTGAACTTGCCATTCCCTCTACCTGGGCTGTTCTTTCCATTTTAAGCTCCAAGCTTTATGCACAAAATGATTAGGAGTATGAAGTCTAGAATCAGATTAATAATTTAAATCCCTGCTCTGGTTTAGATTTCATTTGAATGACTTTGAAAAAATTACTGTGCCTGTTTTTTCCATCTACAGAAATGGAAATAAAGTAGTGCCATTATACTATATAAGAATCAAATGAGATAATTCCTAAAAAGCATGAAGCAATTTCCTGGTACACTGTAAGTACTAGGTAAATTTTAGCTGCTAGTATTATTTAGTTGCAGTGTTTTATGAAATAATAAACAAACTGTTTTGCCATTAGTCTTTATCATAGCACCTTTTTTATCTGCATCATAGTCCTTTTATAACTTGTAATTATTTGTTATTTATTTGCTTATTTTCTACCCTTTTCACTAGGATGAGGGCCAGGACTAGTATGTGTTGTTCCCCATTGTTTCCCCAGCACTTACTGCTTAATACCTTTTGAATTGAATGAGTAGGTGCAGAGTTACTTATAATCTTTTTAAGACTGTCAAAGATTGTCTTGCTTTATGGCTACTTTGTAAAGGGAATTGTGTTTCATTTCTTTCATTTGTCCCTTGCCTTTTGAATCTATTGTCTGACTTTTCTCTGTTACTTTAGAAAGTGGAAGTCTTTGCCCAGTATGGGGGATTGAAATGGGTCTCCTAGAGAGTTCATCAACCTCTGTTCAGATAATTCAAATCTTGATGAAAGATAAAGGGAAATGTTTAGACTTGCCTGCATTTCATTTTGTCAGATTAGGGGGTTTGTTGTCTTCCAGAAGTGAGGAAGGAGCTCCAGCTGTGGGCAGCAGAAATAAGATACTTTGTCTCTCCTGGGGAAGCTTTTGGGCCCACTGCCTTTCTTGGCTTGCTTACAACATACCCTGCTCTCCTTAATGAAACACCCATGCCCACTGTAAGCTGTGAATGGGAACTAAATCCAGCAGTTCCTAGGAGGCATCAGGATAAGTGTCAATTGGATCTGTCTTTCCCCATCATCAGCTCAGCCCCAGGACAGCTGAACTTGGAGGTACTTGTTGGCATTTGGCTGAGAATCCTATCCACATTTCCTCCAGTTGTAAATGCTAATAAAATGTTTTACTTTTAAATAAAATTTAACTAATAAAACTAACCTTTGATAGAGATGTTTCGTGCATCTCTTTTAAGTGTGACACATTTGTATTGAAAAATTATAGTTGAATGGACACACCTCTCCTGGTGTTGGCACAGTCCACTCTGGAGGATAACACCCTCACCATCCAGTCTGTGGCTTTGCAGATGCTGCTCACAGGGAGGGCAGCCACAGTCAAGTATGGCAGTGCCCGAGTATGTGCCCACTCTTGCTATCGTATCCATCTCTGTTGCTCCAGTAGTCATGACTGCATCTCACCATGTGTTCTCTCAGACCTGCATCACTGCAGCGTGGAACTTCATCACCTACGCCTGCTGTGTCCAGCAAAGACTGTGCAGCAGAATGTAGTTTGTGTTTGGGGAGATCACAAAGCTGTAAAAGGAGATGTAACTGGCTCAGCTCAGCGTTGTCTTCTAGAAGGCCAAGGGCATTCCCTGGGCCTGGATGGGGACTCTGGCCTGGAGCAGATACCTGCCCCAAGATGGGCAAATACAGAGAAAGACAAGGTCCTGAGCCAGCCCTGAGCCAGAAGCTACCTTTCTACCTAAGAGGAACAAATGGCTGAGACCTGGAGGCAGCACTGAGCTGCCCAGTATGTGTCTCAGGATGCATAGAGGAACAGATTGGTCCGTAACTCCAGAGATGGCCTATCTTCTTCCTCACTGAGTTCTACAACTCCCCAGGAGATTTTTAAGAAAGCACCAATCACCAAGGAGCTCAGAGCCTTAAACACTTCCCAGGGCAGCCAACTCTATTAATATCTATAATTATTCAACAATTCTTATTGTGCCTTCTTCACTTTGCTGCTCCCTTGCTATGCCTAATTCTTCTGCTATGTAATAGGCCTTCATATACTTGAAAATAGTTGTATATCCCTTGGGGAAAGCTCTGATATTTCTGTGGCAAAATCAACCTTAATGGGGGTATCCCTGAGTCCTCTGAGTCAGTGATGGTGGAAACCTTGTTCATTCTTCATGCATCACTCCATCTTTCAAGATCTACAGTGAACTTCTTGAAGGCAGAGGCTCTTGCTTTCTTTGTGATTTTATCTCCAGAATCTTGAACTGACTTATACAAATGAATAGAAGAGGGAATAAATACAGTTTGGGCTTTCTGTGTTGGACCGCAAGCTTGACTTAGGTAAGACCCCAGATTTAGAGGATTCTATACTAGTGTCACGCGAGTGTATGTTCCTCGGTTCTTTGTCTCGTCACAACAAAGATTTGGAGTGACGGACATTAAAGCCCCTTGGCGGGTCACAGCTCTCGGAGGACAGACCGTGTTATAGCTCTCAGGTCTCGAACGGACTGTGTTATAGCTCTGAAATAAATCAGTGTTACAGCTCTATTTATTTAGATAATAGCAGGAAAATCCATCTTTGAGGCGTGAGGGCATGTCGATCCAAAGACGTGAAGAGAAGATCGCCCCATCGCGCGGGGGAGGGAGGGAGCAAAAGAGAGGGAAGAGGGCTTTGGCTCCTCTTTTCATTTGTTTCTCTGTCCCTGGGCCTGCCTTATGTAAATTGGGCTTAGGCAGGAGCGTTGTTTGTCTTACCTGAGGTTCTCACTCCGGTCCTCGGACCTTCCTTTGTTCTATTTTCATGGGTTTTCCCTTCCAGGTCTTTTAGCCACCGCCATTTTGGACTCTTTTTCCCTATTCTAACTACCTAACACTAGCATACTTTGTCATCAGCATTCTCCCTTCTACCTGTCTACTCACAGCCCTCCATAATTGTATGCTAGTTTTCTTCTAAAGCATTAAACCTTCAGTTACAATTACCAAGAAAGGTAAAGGTTGTCATATCTGACCTTGGCCCTACTGTCTTTGATGGGGAGAAATGAGAAGACATCTGATCAGCACCATGGGCAGAAGCCAACATCCAGAATAAGACTAGAGTGAAGGGAGTGTGGGGTAGGATCAAGGGGAATGATATGACAGCAGAGAAGACCACAGTGTTTGCATGTTCCGTGGCAGGACTACTCAGTTTATTTTTTTCCTTATGTGATTAAAAAGAGTACGACTGGGGGAATGAGAGCAGATATATTCTTGGATTATGGTTGAGGATGGCAAAGTTAAAAACCAATTTAAAGTTTTAATATATTTATAGTACCATGGGAAGTATAAATAACTATTTTACATGAATGTATCATAATATCTTAGGTTCTTTAAGCAAAAAAACTCATTAATTTTTATACTCCCCGAATTTATTTCTTTATGAAACATAATAGATGTTCAATAGAATAGGTGACTTCGATCTCAAAAAGTGTATGGTCTCTTTAAAGAGACCAAATATGAGTATATGGAAAGTTAAATAAGAATACGTGGTTGTATGCAGTTAAGTAAACTGTTGACATTCTCTATAAATTCAGAGATGTGCAATGTTGTGAGGTGGTTAAGACTGATAGATAATCTTTGGATTAATAGCTGGAGTTCCAATCCCTGCTCTGTTACTAACTGGCTGGATGACCTTGCAGATTATTTAAACTCTTCTGTGGCTAGATTTATTCTTCGGTAAAATGGGGATAACAGCATTTTCCCTATTGGGTTATTGAGATTTAAGCAAGAGAGTGAATGTGAAGTGCTTTAGATAGTGCCTGGTACATATAAGGCTGCTACGTATTAGTCAGTCAGTCGTATCCAACTCATTGCAACTCCATGAACTGTAGCCCACCAGGCTCCTCTGTCCATGGAATTCTCTAGGTAAGAATACTAGAATGGGTAGCCATTCCTTTCTCCAGGCAATCTTCCTGTCTCAAAGATTGAACCCTGGTCTCCTGCATTGCAGGCAGATTCTTTACCATCTGAGTCACCAGGGAAGACCAAGGCTGCTATCGATGGTAGAGAAATAAAGTTTTTGGGGTAGTTGAGACTGAAGCCAAATCCTAAAGAATAGGTCGAGTTTAGACAATTGGAAAGAAGGATATTTATCATAAATTCTAGCTCTGACATTTAATTTACTTCATGACCTTTGGCAAGTCTTTGAGATTCTTTGTGCCTGGTTTTCTTTTTTTGTAAAAGAATGAGTTGTTACAATTTCAGTGCTGGATGCATAGTTGGTGCTCAACATATAATAGTTGCTCTTATCATAGATGTAGTTATTGTCACTGCTGTCAGCATCATTGTCATCTTTGTTGTCATCATCGGCATCATCAAGGTAGAAGGCAAAAATTTGGCTGTCTATGAGCTGAGGTTTCAGGGAATGGAGGGAACCAAGATTTATATTTGGGGAAGGGTCTTATTGCAAAACCTCTCTTCAAATGAAAGAACTACAAGAAAAATAGCTTTGATTATGATAACAGGGGTTTAAGCTGGCTACTGTGGCCAGGATGTGGGACTTTCTATAGAATAAATTTTATTTCATATCAACTTCTGAAATGGATAATGATACCAAGTATACTTTTGCAATGGCTGTTTTCTTACCTTTTTTTATTTTGTTTCTTTGTTTTCTTACCTTTTGAGTAAAGCTCTTTCTGGAAAGATCCAAACTTTGTGTTTTTACTATACTGAAACCTATCATAAGATACATAGTTAAAAGGACCATACTTTGCAGCTTGGCACTGTGACCACATACCTTTGGAGTGAAATTTGAAAATGTCAAGTTATTGATGCAGAAAATCACAATAAAGTCATAAAATTATTTTTATTAAGGTAGTAGAAATTATATCTATATTCCAAAAATAAAATCTTTGTCCTTTTCATTTTTGTGTTCATGTCAAAGTTAGTGATAATTCATGGCATCACCAACTCAATGGACATGAGTTTGGGCAAACTCTGGGAATTAGCAAAGGACAGGATAGCTTGGCGTGCTGCAGTCCATGGGATCGCAAAGAGTCAGACACAACTCAGTGACTGAACAACAGCAATACGTTATTTCAGCTAGTAATTGTGTTAATAAGCCTTTTGCTTAATTATTTTTTCTCTTTAGAACGATACCGCATTCAGAGTGAGCAATTTGAGGATCTTTGGCTTATAACAAATGAGCTTATCGTCCGCCTTCAAGAATATTTTGAAAAACAGGGAATCAAAGATTTCACATGTTCTTTTTCTGGACCTGTTCCCCTTCAAGAATATTTTGAGTTGATTGATCATCATTTTGAGGTGTGTATGATCATAACCTATATCATCTGTAATTTTTCAGTATATGAAAAAGAAGGGGATCCTGTAGAGGTAAGAATTCTAGCATACATACCATTAGGCAGTACACTAAGTTGTTATTCTTATGTGGGTGGTGGGGTTGTGAATCTTTTCCTGCCCTCTTGCCAATTTGTGATCAATTGCAGACTTTTACAGAGTGGCTGCCTGGAGCTAAGCATGTGGTCTGACCTCAGAACAGAACTGGTTTAATTCTCCCACATGGGGATTTAACCTTTGACCCCAATAACCCAGTGCTAAAACTATTTGAGCTTATCGGCAGCCATTTGGCTAACTAATTCTAGCAGGCCATAAATGAGGTGTGATTATAAAGTAAAGTGAATTTTCCTTTTCATTTTTAACAAGCACACCAGAACTTCTGCATCTGAATGAGGGTTAATCACGTAAAATATTATCGAGTATCTGGCACAATGGGCGCTTGGTAAATGCTGAAGGATTAAATGTCTAAATCAGTGAGATTTGCCAGTGACTTTGTTGCCTGGATATGTTTGCACTTCTTCTTTGGAATTATCTTCAGAGCCTGTGTTAGATTTTCTTGAGTATCTTCAGAGTGTCAAATCTTCATCCTTTGAAAATTGGTTTGATATTTGGAAATAGTCAAGATTAATGTTTTTGTGAAAACAATTATACAGTGACATTCATTGTTTTAAGTCCCATGTGTTTAAAAAAAGAATTCACCAAGCTTTACTTACTTATTTGCCTGTAAGTAGATCCTGTAGGGAATTACAAAGAGGAATTTCAAAAAGATTTTGAAAATTATTTAAGGAAGCATTGGTTCCCTAGCGTGGCTCCTTTTTAAGGAATCCATAGGTTTTTGCATCTCTGTAAAGTGGTGTGTGTGTGCACGTGTGTATGTGTGTATTATAGAGAGAGAGGAAGGGAGAGAGAATATGTTATGTAAATTGTCAGTCACATGAACATTCTACTTAATGTTCAGTTCCTTGAACATTCTAAGAATGTTAACTTTAACCTATACATAAAGACTTTTTTGAATACAGTGTCAACATAAAGGGAAATTTTCAGTGAATGCAGTCTAATTGTGGATAATACAACATTATCAAATAAATTAATTTGGATTTTCTCTCATCTATGCTGATGATATTGTATAGGATAGTATACTTTGACCAAACTGTGGCACCAAAAGTCAATAATTTGGGAAATAATATTTAGGTACTCTAAGTATCGAGAACCTTTGCAATTCTCTAGGATATATCTGAAGAAATTCCTGCTTAACTGTGCAAAACTGGGGTCCAGTGACTGATGGAAGAGAGTCCACAGAAAGACTATATTGATTAAATGTTTGTAACATTTAAAATCGAAAACATTCGTTTCTAATTGACTATATTTGACATATAGTCCGCATCTCTCCTGTGCTTATATTTGCTGGCTAGTTAATCCTTGTAGTTTCTACATCAGGGACATTTCTTTTCTGGGGAGGGACTTAGGGAATATGGTCAACTATATACACTTTTACTTGTCAAGCAAGTTAAAAAGGGCATGCTTATGCTTCCTTTACTCTCTGGCCTCAGTCTCTACCTTTTTTTTTTTTTTTTCTTTTTAATACAGCTTTCAACTTTGAATAAAGGTGGCTTTTGGCCTCCAAGTGTCCTTTAGCATAAGCTCCATGAAAACAGGAATTTTTGTCTGTTTTAGTCATTGTTGTAATTCCTAGTGCCTAGAACATTGCTTGGCACTAAGATCCATACATATTTGTTAAGTGTTGAAATTCTGATATGTGAAAACATTTCAATCACTGATGTTTTGTTACGCATACAAAGACACCTGGCTGATGTCTTAATATTGAAAATATTTTTTTTATTTCATGAATTGAGGAAATAAAATATTTTAGCAGGAAGTCATACAATTAAAAGTGAATTATTGATAACTTTTATAATCTTCTTAAAAAATTAGTTGTTATCATTTTAAATTTTGGTAATGAATTTTTCTTTCCCTTCAAGAGAATATTCTTTGATGTAGCTACTTAAGTGCTTCTGAAACTGGGGTTAAAGGAGGGTAATAGAATTCCAAGTGTTTTCCCCAATCGTGTGTCTTTTCTCCACACATGCACTGAAAAAGAGGGGAGTTTGGTTTGATATCAGAAATGTAAACTATGTATGATTTCCAAACATACTGAATATGATACTTCAGAAGTATTATGACTGTTCTGTGAAGTTGAAGTAGCAGTCACATGATCTGGTTTCATGGAGTATTCCCTATGATCAGTTTTCTTTATTTTAATAATATTAACTTCAAAAATTATGAAAAGAGTTAATAGAAAGGAGTCATTTCTGATTCTCATCCTTCCATTATTCAATATCCTCTTTGGAGGCAACTTTTGGTGTCCAGTTTCTTGTGATCTTTCTAGAATTGTTCTATGTAGTCACAACTATGTTACTATACAAATTTTTAGAAAAAATACATGAATATAGATATTCTGTTTCTTTACTTTGCTTCTTTGAATGAATCTTTGGCTAGCATTGCTTATCTGTACCTAGTGGTCCTCTTGTTCCTCTATTGATAGCAGTTTGATTATTAACATTATCTTACTGTAATAGGAATAGAACAAATTCTATAATGAATATGTTTGCATGTACATTACTTTTTGCAAGCACACCCCTTGGAAAAATTCCTGGAAGTGCGATTGCTAGGTCAAAGGCTGTTATGTTTGAGAACTATTTGTATTAACTTCTCTGTGAATCTTGCCTACTTTTCTATTGGATTGGTGTTCTTTTTCTTACTCATTTGTCTGGGTTGTGGTCACTTTTTCATCAGTTTGAAGATGCTTTCTAGATATTATGGCAATCACATAGAATTTTTTTTTTTTTAGGTTAGTAAAAAAAGCCAAAAGTCTTTTAACTTATAAAGATCTGTCTCATGCTAAAATTATCTTAAGAATACAATTTTCTAGTACTTTTGTTTTATTTAAACTTTTGATTCCTCTACAGTTGATTTTGCTGTAAAAGCTAGGGGAGAGATTATAGATTATTATTCTTTTTTCCCTTGTATATTTAATCAGTTATCACAAAATGTTTATTAAATAATCTGTCTTTACCCGTTGGTAAGTGGGCCATTTTTACTAAATTTCTATCCAGCCTATTTCACTGTATCATTTATGTATTCATGAATCAAATATCATACTGTTTTAATTCTCTAAACTCTGTAATACACTTAAATTTCCTCTTTACTCTTTTCAAATTTCTATTGGTATTGCCAGTATCCCTACTTTAGACATGTTTTTGTTGTGCACATTTAGCCTGAATTAAAGAAATTCTTCATTGTAGTTGCGGATAAATGGTGAAAAATTAGAAGAACTCTTATCTGAAAGAGCTGTACAATTTCGGGCCATTCAACGTCGGCTGTTAACAAGGTTCAAAGATAAAACACCTGCGCCCCTCCAACACCTGGACACCTTGCTGGATGGAACTTACAAGCAGGTAAGTATATCAGTGGTAGTTTTCTACTACTGGATATAATCTTTTCCCTCACTCTAGAGTCATGTACCAGACTACCAAGGTTAGGTGTTTCTTTCTTGTATATTATGAAACAGTGAACAGCATGCAGGCTTTAGAGTCAGAATTTAGTCAAGCTCTGTCACTGTCTAATTATGTGACTTTGAGTAATATAGAATAGATCCATCCATATTTTACTTTCCAGAGTTTTTGTGAGGATTTTCCATCATTTCTTTGAAGCAGCCAGCATAATGCCAGGCATATAGTATATGCTTGATAAATAGTAGCTATATGGTTAGTGTGTTTATTGGACAATTCTTGGTACATCCCATAATTATCATAATTCTCAGATTGTCTTACAAAGTAATTGGATCATACTTCTAGTTTTTTGTCAGCTGATGTTTTAAGATAGAATTCTGTTTTTAAAATTTACTTTATTGATGTATAGTTGATTTACAATGTGCTAGTTTATGCTGTACAATAAAGTGATTTAGTTTTATATATATATATATATATACACACACACACACATATATATACAGACGCACACACACACTTTCTTTTTCATATTGTTCTCCATTATGGTTTACCACAGGGTACTTCCCTGTGCTGAATAGTAGGACCTTGTTGTTTATCCATTCTATGTACAATAGTTTGTGTCTGCTAATCTCAAACTCCCAATCCCTTCCTTCCCTAGTTATCCTCCCTCTTGTCAATCACAAGTCTGTTCTGTATGTCTGTGAGTCTATTTTGTAGATAAATTCACTTGTGTCATATTTTAGATCCCACATATAGGTGATATTACATGGTATTTATCTTTTTCTTTTGGCTTAGTATGATCATCTCTAGGTCCATCCATGTTGCTGTATAACATTATTTCATTCTTTTTTATGGCTGACTGGTATTCCCTTGCATATGTGTATCATATCTTTATTCATCTGTCATTGACCATTTAGATTGTTTTCATGTCTGGCTGTTGTGAATTGTGCTGTGAACATAGGGGTATGCGTATCTTTTTGAATTATAGTTTTGTCTGGATATATGCATAGGATTGCTGGATCACATGGGAACTCTATTTTTTGTTTTTGAGAAACCTCTTTACTGTTTTCCATGGTGGCTTGCACCAACTTACATTACACCAACAGTGTAGGAGGGTTACTTTTTCTTTACACCCTCTATAGCAATTGTTGTTTGTAGACTTCTTTAGTATGGCCATTCTGATGGTGTGAGATGGTGCCTTATTGTGGTTTTGATTTGCATTTCTCTAATAATTAGCAATGTTGAGCATCTTTTCATGTGCCAGTTGGCCATGAGATAGAATTCTTAAATAGCCCTTTGTTCTAGCTCAAAGACTTTTTTTCTTCCTCTTTGAGTCTTTCTTCTACCAATGGTTTATCATTTGCATAACTACAGTTATCTGAGTCTTACTCTTAAGGTATTACATCTTTAAAAACTATTCAAAATTATCATCTCAGGCTTGAAATAATAATTTTTAAAATTGCAATTTCATGGATAAGACCTCTTCCAGTTTTACTATAAAGAAGTCAGCTTTGATTAACTACATTATGCCTTATATTTTGTACAATATCAATGATCTGTTTCAAAATCAGTGTTGATGATATGAATACTCTGTTGATTTTTTTGATTGAATTTTTTGTTGAGATAGTTATATATTCCCATGCAGTTATAATAAAAAGTACAGCTAGGGAATTCACTAGTGGATAAGAATCTGCCTGTCAGTGCAGGGGACACAGGTTCAATCCCTGGTCCGGGAAGATCCCACATGCCTCAGAGCAGCTAAGCCCATGAACCACAACCACTGAGCCTGATTGCTGTGGTTACTGAAGCCTGCATGCTCTAGAGTCCACGCTCCGAAATAAGAGAAACCACTGCAACGCGAAGCCTGCGCACCACAACAAAGACTAGCTCCTGCTGGTAGCAATTAGAGATAACCTGCAAGCAGCACTGAAGACTCAGCACAGTCAATAAATAAACAATTTAAAAAGAAACTATAAAAAAATATAGCTAGATTTCATCTATCATTTACCCACTTTTTTCCAGTGGTATCATTTTGTAAAACTATAGTATAATATCACGATCAGATTATGGACATTGATAAAATCTGTAGATTTTTATTCAGATTTCCACAATTTTACCTGTACTTATTTGTGGGTGTATTAAGTTCTATACACTTTTATGCAGGTGTGTGTATCCACCATCTTGTGTATTCAAGACACCGAGCAGCTCTGTCGCACAAGACTTATTCAAGTTGCATTTCATTGACAAAACCCCCTCTCCAACACTGTTCTCCTCTTCCACATTCTGCTGTTTTTGAAAGAAGGAATCAGATATTGTTTTCATAGGTAGCTTTTCTAAAGGGAAGAACCGTGGAGAAGGAAATGGCATCCCACTCCAGTATTCTTGCCTGGGAAATCCCATGGACAGAGGAGCCTGGTGGTCTACAGTCCATGGGGTCGCAAAGAGTCAAACATGACTTAGTGACTAAACAAGAACAGCAACAGCAAAGAGAAGAAAAATAGCTTACTATGTGAACATCACTAAATGTGTTGATAATATATTTGCTTCTTGAAATTTTCATGGTTGTTTGTACCGTGTGAGCCACCAGGGGAGCTCAGCTGGAGGGACAGTCTGCAGCAATAGTAGATTTTTGGAAAGAAAATGGGGCTTCAAGACCAAAGACCCCAGTTCTGTCACTTATTTGCTATGTGGCTTTTGGCAATTTTCTTACCTTCCCAGAACTTCAGTTTCTTTCCATAAAATGGAACACATACTCACTGTCTTATTACAAAGATTCTATTCCATAGTGGATGTAGAAATGCTTGGTAAATTGTTCTACAAATACAGATTGCAAATTTCTTCTGTGCTGAAGCTGTTACGTGACTCAGTAAGCACTAATGCTGTTTCTGTTCCAGACTTTTTTTTCTCTCTCAGGTATACTTTTTGTTTTGGTTTGTTCTTTGTTTTCTTTCTTTTTTTCCCCCTCTTCCTTCTTCTTCATATATCTTTGATGATCTATCTCATTCTTGGGCTTCCTGCCACATCTGCACTTGGAGCTGAAGAATCTTGTCTGTAATGGTGCTGTATCGTTTTGTGGACAAAATGGCAGAGGGATCTTTAAAGGGGTTTGATGAAGATACTTGATTTAATGCTTTCCATATTTTCTATATAGCAAGACTTCCTTTGTCTTTTCTACATTCTGAGTTCTGGGGTTTATTTTTTTCTGCTTAGGTCTTAAGGGTGCTAGGTGTCCAGGAGCTGCTATGAATTCCAATAAAGTTTTTAAGACAAGCTGAAGGTGAAGCCCAAATCCCTTCATAAATGAATGATTGTACATTGCTGAGTTGGCTACAGTGTGAAATAATTGATATGGTATTAATATATTTATTCATGTAATAGAGTCAGTGATGGCACAGTTGTACAGGTTCTGAGGTCAATTTGGCTTACTGTCTCTTCATTCAGTAGTGGTAGCTATTGTTATTTAGGAGCCCGATGTCAGTTTGCCAGGTGCAGAGTGGGGAAGGCTGGGATGGGCAGGCACATGGCTTCTGTGCCCTTGGTGTTGAGCAGCAGCTCTTGGGTGTGCATGCTCAGTCACTGCAGTCGTGCCTGACGCTTTGCAACCCTATGGGCTGTAGCCCGCCAAGGGTCCTCTGTCTGTGGGATTCTCCAGGCAAGAATACTGAAGTGGGCTGCCATTTCTTCCTCCAGGGGGTCTTCCTGACCCACGATTCAAACCCACGTCTCTTAGGTCTCCTGCATTGGCAGGCAGGTTCTTTACCATTAGTGCCACCTGAAGAAACTCTTGGTACTACTGGCTTACACAGTGAAGCCAGTGAACTGAAGACAGTCTCTAGTCTTCTAATGACCTGGGATGTAGGATCATGAGGTCAAGTGACTGTCTTCCCCACATCCCAGATTGTTTCATCTGGATGTATTCTTTAAAGGAAAATTTCTCAGTCAAAAAATATTTCTCACTCACAAACACACACACATCATACACACACACACACACGCGCGTGCGCACACGTGCATATACATATTACTTAGCAAAAATGTACTAAATTATAATTCTGCCGGCAGTTTATAAAATAATGTCTGTTTTCTAGGTATTATTGTTTTTGATAGTTAGAATTCTTAACCTGGTAAAATAATTTTACTGTTATTTTAATCTTTCTTTGCTTGCCAGTGAGGTTGAACATTTAAAAATGTTAACCGGCCATTTACCTTTCTTCTATTGTGAGTTACATGTGTAAAACCTTTTGGTCAATAGTTTATCAGGTAGTGCAGCTTTTTGTTATTTTGTGTATATTAAGCTAGCAAGCTTTTAGCATACTTCTGTCATGCATAAAAAATACTTTGTGTATGTAAGGAATGTAATCTTTCTTCATATGTAAAATTTTACCTATTTGTCATTTGCCTTTTATTTTTTAGACAAGTAAAATTTATAAAATCTTTGCATAGTAAAATCTATTACTCTTTTTCCTTCAGACATCAGTATCTAGGAAAGTCTTCCCATGTCAAGAGTACATAAATATTGACTAAAAATTTATTTTAACGTTTTTATGCTATCATTCTTTATATATACTTTTTTAATCCATTGGAATGTATTATGCAATTTAGAGGGAATCTGATCTTCTCATCAAAAATGGTGAACTAGTTGTCTGAGCCCCTGCTTATTGTAGAATCCATTTTTTTTCTTACTGAGCTGAAATACTAATTGTAACATTTAACAATTTTACTGTATAGCAAACTACTCCAAACCTTAGTGGTTTCAAAAAACAACAATTCATTATTGCTCATGAGTCTTCAAATCAGCTGAGCAGTTCTGCTGACCTGGGCCATGGTTAGCTGTTCTTGTTTGAATTCACAATCACTCCATCTAACTGCTCACAGTTAGATGGAGTGATTGTGCCACATGTATCTCCTGTGTGGCAGGCTGGCCTGTTCATTTTGTGGCTGTAGGTCCCAATATACAAATACTCTTCAAGTCTCTGCCTGTGCTATGTCTGTAATTCCCCATTGGTTTTGACCAACCCAGATCAAAGGGCTGGGAAAATAAACTCTTCTTTACTGAAGGAGTAAAGGATTGTGGGCATTTTCACAATCTACCCTAAATTAGCATATAGTAATGGTGGCTCAGATGGTGAAGAATCCGCCTGCAATGTGGGAGACCTGGATTCAGTCCCTGGGTCAGGAAGATCCCCTGGAGGAGCTCATGGAAACCCACTCCAGTGTTCTTGCCTAGAGAATCTGTATGTACAGAGGAGCCGGTGGGCCGCAGTCCAGGGGGTCGCAAAGAGTCAGACATGACTGAGTGACTAAGCACAGCACAAATTAGCAAAATGTTTTAAAAGCTAATTTTTGCAACTTTCCTATCCCTTGAACTTAGGTTTTTCTATATTTTTTACTCTGAAACCTATTTTTTTTTAATTAAAATTTCATTAATTCGTAATCAGTGTGGTCTGTGGATTCTAAAGATAATTTCTCCTGCAATTCATTAGATTTAAGAAAACAGAACATCTGTGCTATTTTCAGGCTAGTGAGACTGCCCAGATACTTGCCTGTGTGCTAAGTTATGGTCAGCTGTCTTGGGCATGGAATCTGTTATTTAGTCTCCTGTGAGTCACTGCCGTAGTCCTGTCCAGGGTGGGCTTTATTTGTGTGTGATCTATGCAGTCACAGAACCCTGTGTTTGGTTGAATGCTCTGTGGTAGCCATCTTGAAATTCTGAAGACTTTTTCAACATGAGGCCCTATATTTTCGTTTTGCTATGGGTCCCTCAAATAATGTAGGTTGTTATTGCCCTGTTGGAATTTCTAGCGAGAACAAGACAATTAGGAGTTCAAATGTAGAGTATAATTCAAAGACGTACTGTTTTTATACCACTACCCCAAAACCACTTGTAGGTTTCTTAAAGATGAACAGGAAGGGATATAGTGGACTCCTCTGAATAGCTCAAAGGCTTTTTCCTGGGACTGGCATCTTGGTTAACTGACAGTGAAATGACAAGGGTTATCACATTTAAGGTTATCATCTTGCAATTAGTTGTCTCTAAGCATGTTGTGCGGAGAAGGCAATGGCACCCCACTCTAGTACTCTTGCCTGGAAAATCCCATGGATGGAGGAGCCTGGTGGGCTGCAGTCCATGGGATCGCTAAGAGTCAGACACGACTGAGCGACTGACTTCACTTTCACTTTTCACTTTCATGCATTGGAGAAGGAAATGGCAACCCACTCCATTGTTCTTGCCTGGAGAATCCCAGGGACAGAGGAGCCTGGTGGGCTGCCGTCTATGGGGTTGCACAGAGTCGGACACGACTGAAGTGACTTAGCAGCAGCAGCAACAAGCATGTTGTGGGTGGCAGCCTGTGGGTCATTGGCTTCAAGATGCACCATGAATAGTTATGAATTTTGATATACAAAGAGTTCAGCCAACAACTTTTCTCCCGTTTTCAACTGCAAGTTATTTTTTATATCTTGTATCTTTGATTGAACAGGAACCCCCAAACCACATCACCACATTATAATTTTAGTAGCATGCTTTTCCTGTATAGTATCTACCTACCATCACATCAGACTTCACTGGGGCATCTACCATCCCCTCTTTACTGAGGTCATCCTATTGCTGAGGCAAGGAGAGAGGAATAGCACATTTACTCTGGAAAAGCATCTTGTGATTCTTACATGGGAAGGATCTGGTTTCCAATGAATGAAGTTTTTACAGTTGCTCACCACAATTTCTATACCTTTTCTAGAATTTTGGAAGAAAAGTCTTACTTTGTTAAAGAACTTTCACCTTTACTTTTATCTTTAGAGGCATAATGTTAAAAGGAAGTAACTAGGTCAAGAGTTTCTTTTTTTTCAGCAGTCAGAAACCTGTATTTCCTCATTTGGATAATTATAATACTGCTTTGTCAATCACCTGAGTATATTTTTGGAGGACCTAAGAAAGAAAGTATGGGAAAGATGGGAAATTCGTGTTTATTGAGGATCTATTGAGTCTGAGGTACATTTCATTTATTATTTCATGTAACATAATCATCTTATGTGGGTGGCATTCTTATTTCCATTTTATGGTTGAAGAACTTGAGACTTAAAGCAGGGTTAAACCACTTGCTCAGTGTTACAAAGATATTAAATCATCTATTCCAAAGTCTGTGTTTTATGAGTATGTCATGTGGCATTTTTCCTTCAATTATTTCCAGGGGAGACGTAGACATCATAGGTTTTCCTTAGCAAATCTACAGTCAGGCTGACGAAAAAGGAGATTTGTGCATATTTGTGCATATTTGTACATATTCATGGTGTGTATATGTATATATTCATGATCATTCAATATTCATTTTATATGTACCTATCAGAAAGTCACAAAATTTTCTGGAGAGTTCCCCAAAGTGTGTATTACATCTGAAACTTGTGTATCAGAGGAAGAGGCGAGTTTGTTAATGTAACTAATGCTGAAGTTCAGTTTCTTTGCCGTCAAATACTAGTGCTTGTTGCATTTGGCAGAAGAGCTTTGGAAAATAAGTTCTCTTTGATGTTGTAAAATTTTCACGTGTATTTGTTTGTCAAAGCAGGACTGAATGGTTGAATTGAAATAGGGGAAATTTAGACTTACCCTATGGTTTGGCTTGTGTTTTAATGCTTTTATCTGTACTAAGATTTTTTTTTTCTCCACTTGAACACTAACCCTCTGTTGTAACAGAGGAAAAGTGTTTACTACTAATCTAAAAGTTTAATTGTGTCAGATGACATATATGTAACGTAATGACCGATAGCCATTAATGTTCTAGAAAGGTACTTGGCTGATTTTTCTATTCTGCAAAAGGAAAGCTATATTAGGCACAATTTTAAACAGAGATCCTGTGTGGTTTCTAACTTGCTATTTGTTACTTTTTCTATGCTTAAAACTTCCTTCCATTCTGTCTATTTGTGTGGTATTGATATATAAAAATCATTTAAAGTCATGGAAAAATCTAAGAGCACTTTGGTCCATGATTTTAAATGAGCATAATTTTGGCTGATAACACAAAGGAATATGTGATGAAACCATTCAGAGGCCTATTTGCCTCTTTGCATTGGCAAGTAAACTGATAGACTGAGAAGGAAGTATCAGGGATTTGATGATGTGGCTTCATTTTTTTCCTTATAACTATTTAGAAGCTAAGAAGTTCTTTCTCTTCCCAAGGAGATAGAATAAACAGATGATAAAGGGAGCAGAGAAACATGTAATCATATATTTGGGGATGATTGGGAGAGGTAAGTTTAAAAAAAAATAAAAAGGATGAGATGTTAGTAAAAAGATGGAGTTTGCATATTTTCACTTCATAATTCTATCCTTGAATGTTTAAGAAGGTGGTTTGCAAAGAAAAAAGACATTCATCGAGTTGTTCATTTATGGTATTAATCATTTTTGTAAGAAATGATAAATCAGCTTTCTATAGTTGGAAAATGATCAGATAATTGTAGTACTCTCATTTAATGTGTCGTTTCTTATCATTATTTTGTCTCATTATTTTAAGAACTGGAATAATGTGAAACATTTTAAAGAACTGTAAAAAGCAGACTAGTGTATGCTGCTGCTGCTCAGTCGTGTCTGACTCTCTGTGACCCCATGGACTGTAGCCCACCAGGCTCCTCTGCCCATGAGATTCTCCAGGCAAGAACACTGGAGTGGGTTGCCATTTCCTTCTCCAGGGGATCTTCCTGACCCAGGGATTGAATCTGCGTCTCCTGTGGCTCTTGTATTGGCAGGTGGATTTTTTTTTTTTTTAACCACTGAGCCACCTGGAAAGATTAATATGTAATAACTTACAAATAGATATAGCTATGATTGATGAGTACTGAAAGATTTGGAAGGAGGATAAAAATTGAAAATGGTATACATTTGTTATATATGATTTTAAATCTTAAATAACATTTAAAATATTTAAAATATTAATTATTATAATTATAATTTGATAAGCACAAATTTTTTTTTCACCATATGTGAATGTTCTTAATACTACTGAACTGTACACTTAAAATACTTAAGATGGTAAATTTTATATTTTGCTTTACCTCAATTCATAAAATAATAACTTTTTGAAAAATTAGACATGCAGAACTCCTGGTCTTCATTGGTTTTCTGAGGAAAGTATTTTCTCTCTCCTGTATATACCTTATAAGTTTATTTTTCTAGTCTCCTCATGTGTAGAACTTTTGAATTATCATGACATATATGAGTTAGTTTATTTGTATTCACTTAAGAGAAAACAACTGGATAACTGTATGGTATACTTGAGTGAATATATGAGTAAGGAAGGGCATTATCTTGCTCTGACTATAACCTCACCAGTTCCTCAGCTAAACTGGAGAAGCTTACAGAGCTCTTTCAAAAATGATGCCAATTTTTCTTCATCCGGGTCAGAGTGCAGTCTGGAATATAATCTCCAAAGTGTGTTTCTTTTAAGTACATCACTGATGTATTCAGTATATGTGTGTGGTTATATTCATTGGAAGGACTGATGCTGAAGCTGAAGCTCCAAAACTTTAGTTACCTGATTGGAAAAGACCTTGGTGCTGGGAAAGATTGAGGGCAGGAGAAGAAAGGGGCAACAGAGGATGAGATGGTTGGATGGCATCACCGGCTCAATGGACATGAGTTTGAGCAAACTCCAGGAAATAGTGAAGGGCAAGGAAGTCTGATGTGCTGCAGTCTATGGGGTCGAGAAGAGTCAGACATGACTGAGTGACTGAACGCCACCACCAGTAGCTACGTTAAAAAAGCGAAATGAAACAAGTAAACTTAATTTTGATAATGTGTTTTATTTAACCCTACGTACCTAAAGTATGAGTTCGAGCAAGCTCTGGGAGATGGTGAAGGACAGGGAAGCCTGCTGTGCCGCAGTCCACGGGGCCATAAAGAGTCGGACAAGACTGAGTGAGCAACAAACAACAACAATCTAAAATATTATAATTTCAACATAAACAAATAAAAATTATTAATGATATTTAATATTTTTTCACACTAAGTCTTTAAAACATGGTTTATTTTACCCTTGCAGCCACATTTAAAGTGCTGAATATCCACACGTAGCTAATGATTACCTTAGTGAACATTACAGTTCTAGCTATAGATAATTGTCAACTCAATTTTATATTGTTTCTTATAATGTCTCTTTTCTTGATTTTTTTTCTTCTTTCAGTCCCTCTAAGTGCTTGTTCTGGATAAGACTGTCGTTGACCATTGATTTTTACTCACATGATGTGAATAGTAGGTAGTGGGAAACACTAAGACTGCCAGGAACTAGCAGGAACCTTTGCTTACATAAACCATGACTTCAGATATTGTTTTTAAAAAAAGCATCAAACTTTGTGTTGACAGATTTGGGTCCCACTTCCAGCTCTTTCTGACTCTCTGACTTCGGGTGTGTCACAACCTCTCTGAGCCTCGGCTTCTTCACTTCCATCTCTGGACTTCCTTAGGACCTTTTTGAGCAGCATCCAGCTTGGGGCTTATCTTCTAGTAAAATTCTCAGTAAATATTTATTGTGCTGTATAATGATTAAGACAAGGGATTTAGAATCTTTAAGTTTCTGTAAATACAGAATTTCAGAAACAAACGGGACATTTTTGGGTCATCTAGTGCCAGCCCTTAGACTGGGATGTGGTTGTTAGCCAGTCGTTTGGTGGATGCTAATGCTAGTGATCTAAGTTACAGGGCTTTGTGAGATTGAATTAGTTTTCAAACAAAATATATAAGTGCAAAGTATTATTGTAAATTAGAGCTACGCTTTCCTGGATTTAGGTGTATAATGCTAATTGACATTAATGGGGATTGTACATAAACCAAGGGGAGAACAGACCTATTAGTGTATAAAAAACATTCTACTTCTAATATCTGTCTGGTATGCTTTTCTTCCCTGGGGCATATGCATTTTTTAAAAATAAATTGAATGCATACTTCTTTGTCTTCATCTTGTTCAATCAGTATTGGAGTTTTCTGATTGCTAGTGTTGGTTTAAACATCTCCCTAGATTATAAATTCAGTATTATGGTTTTATTTTGGCAAACTTACCAGATTCAGAAATGTGATATTCATCTGCATTCTAAACTAAAAGTTATCAGGGGTACTCTCTTGTGCTGAAATTTCATTCTATTTGTTGTTTGATCTTTTGAAAAAAAAAAATTAGTCCTTTGACATACACTCAGAAGCAAGATGTTTCTAATATTACAATAAAACAATTAATGGCTCCATTATAAGGAAATGAAAATCTTATCTTTTTGTGTCAGTGATGAGAGAAAAATATATAAGTGCCCTCCAATTATCTGTAATTGTATGAGGTTTTCTTTCATTTATGTTATCTGTCTTTCTGTTTAATCCCATCTAGCACAATTATTCCTTTTGTATTAGTTTTCTCTAAATGGAGTTCTGAATGGTTTGAATTGTGAATTGACAATGATCACAATCTTTATAACTCCTCCTCCCTCTCCACCTTCTTCTCTTCCTTGCCTTTCTCTTTAAATAAAGGAAAACAAATAGAGTTTCCTGGAGAGATTATTTTATGAGCTTAGCAAAAGGGAGAAGATGTATGGCCTTTGTAAGAGTGTCTATGAACAACGGAATAATTAAATCATTTTGATATGTTTCTCTGTATATTAATAACTAGAGGTCTAATAGTGTTCTGAAAGTCTGAAAAGTAACCAAGGATAAATTGAGGTGTTATATTTTTAAAAAGATAAGAGACTGGGCTTCCCTAATGGTTCAGTGGTAAAGTATCCACCTGCCACTGCAGGAGACTTAGGTTCCATCCCTGATTTGGGAAGCTCACACATGCCATGGAGCAACTAAGCCTTTGTGCCACAGCTCTTGAGCCTGTGCTCTAGAGCCCACGTGCCACAACTACTGAAACCTGTGTGCCCTGGAGGCTGTGCTCTGCAACAAGAGAAGCCACTGCAATGAGAAGCCCGCTCACCACAACTACAGCGTAGCCCCAGCTTGCCGCAACTAGAGGAAAGCCTGTGGAGCAACGAAGACCCAGCACAGCCAAAATATAAAAGATAGAGACCTAACTGTATGTCTAGGAACACGGTAATAATAGGTAAAAGCAGTTTCATCTAATTAAAAGAAATGACTTTTTAAGCATTGGACTTTAAATGGATTTAAATTTATTATTGCTTTACCTGGGAATCATTAATAAAATATTGTATAGTAAAATCGGCAGGCATTTATCATCATTATTTTACCAAATGAATCAACTCATATTGTTTTTAAATTTACTTTTATATGATTTCCAAATCTCTTATAGCAGTATAAAAGATTTCAGGAAAATCAAACCACCTTTCGCACACAAGTTATTAGTTTTCTGCCTCCCTTTATCCCTATCTAAGACTAGCTTCTGGACAGCAGTTAATAAATATTCTTGTTCAATTGGTTTTGCAGTTAGAAAGATGGGCTCAGAGGCCATATTCTTGGAAATGTTTTTCCCATGGAAGTGACAGAGTTTCACAGGGCCATCTCCCTCTGTCTTTTATCTTACTTTAGTGATTCAAGGTAAAGCTGTGTAAGAGAATTGGCTCTTACTAAGTTGAGGCCATGAACTCAAGGACGCTCAAGGAAACCACAAGGTCCTGGTACTTATAGTCTAATATGTTGATTACCTGTCTGGCACATTAGACAAGATTGATCTTCTAAATGTAATTATCTGTAGTTTTTCTTTGTTTGTTTTTGTCCTATCTCATTCTAAGACCTTTAGGGCATCACTGTTGTCTATCCAATCAAGTTGAGACTTCTTACTCTGATAGTCAAAGGTCTCTAAAGAGTAGAACTCAGTGCCTTCCTGTCTTAACTCTGACTTCTGCAAAACCTACATGCCAGTCAAGCTAGTGTAACCTCTTAAACAAAAGCTCTATTGATGTGTAATTTGCATAATATAAAATTCACCCATCATACATCAGTTTAGTTCAGTCGCTCAGTCATGCCCATCTCTTTGTGACCCGATGAACTGCAGCACACCAGGCCTCCCTGTCCATCACCAACTCCCAGAGTTCACCCATACCCATGTCCATTGAGTCAATGATGCCATCCAACCATCTCATCCTCTGTCATCCCCTTCTCCTCCTGCCCTCAATCTGTCCCAGCATCAGGATCTTTTCAAATGAGTCAACTCTTCGCATCAGGTGGCCAAAGTATTGGAGTTTCAACTTCAGCATCAGGCCTTCCAATGAACACCCAGGACTGATCTCCTTTAGGATGGACTGGTTGGATCTCCTTGCAGTCCAAGGGACTCTCAAGAGTCTTCTCCAACACCACAGTTCAAAAGCATCAATTCTTCGGCACTCAGCTTTCTTTATAGTCCAACTCTCACATCCATACACGATTACTGAAAAAACCATAGCCTTGACTAGATGGACCTTTGTTGACAAAGTAATGTCTCTGCTTTTCAATATGCTGTCTAGGTTGGTCATATATACCATTTGATAATTTTTAGTAAATTTATACAGTTGTGCAGCTCTCCCTCACCACATCCCAATTTTAGAACATTACCACTATACCCAAAAGATCCTTTGTGCCCATTAACTCTTAATCCCCTTTCTCAACCTTAATGACAAGAAATTACTGTCTCTTTAAGTTGACCTTTTCTGGATATTTCACATAAACAGAATAACACAGTCTTTTCGATATATTTTTTTTAAATATCTGCTTTTGAGGTTTGTCCATATAGTAGTATGTTTATGTTGTTGGAGCTTGTTCCTTTTTATTGCTGAATAGTATTCCATTATATGAATATACCACATTTTGTTTTTTATCAATTGATAGGTATTTGGATTGTTTTCAGTTTGACCAACAAATAAATAATGCTAATATTCCTGTATATGTCTTTATGTGAACACATGTTTTCTTTTGGTAGATTATTAGGAGTGGAATTATAGGGTGGTATGGTAAATTTATGTTTCTTTTGATGAAATTCACAAACTGTTTTCCTTAGGATTGTGTTGTATCATTTTATATTCCTACCAGCAGTGTATGAGGGTTCAAGTTGTTCCACGTGGTCGCCAACACTTTTTATTCTTTTTTTAAACTATAGGCATTCCACTGGGTATCTCATTATGATTTTAATTTGCATTCTTCCTAATGACTAATGATTTGGGCATTTTTTCATTTGCTTATTAGGCTATTCTCTTTTGATCAAACTTTCCCTATACATTTCTTCCATTTTGCCTATGCTTATGCTATTCTCATTACCTGAACCTTACCTTTTTTTGGTTCCATTTTCTTTCTTGGAAGCTTCCTACAAAGTATATCTTTGTAAAGCATTCCTTTATTTCTTCCTGCCAATTCCAGTTATCTGTGATCTCTCCTTCCTTTAAACCTCAAGAACACTACGATTAAACCTCTGATGTAACATCTACTTATATTTTTCTGCCTGACACCATAATTACTTGAGTATTTGCTTCTTTTCTCCTGATGATCCATGAGCTCTTGGATGACTGGTATAGTTTTTTTTATTACCTATCAGTGCACAAAACAGTGACATACTGGGACGAGTACTGTATGAATGTTTGCCAAATAGACTTGTAGATGTTAAAGAAGAGAGGCTTCTTTAGTTAGTAATAAGGCAGATAGTCTAAGTGGGCTCAGTTTCAGTCTGCACTAGCTACAGCTGGAATGCTTCCTCTCACTTTGTGAGGATTAATCTTTAATTTATTTTCATGTTCCTTTGGCGTGGATTCCAGTACTAATCATCTCAACTGGCATCCCCTTTGCCCACAAGTCCCTGGTTACAGTCTTTCCTTTCCTTTGGGAAACCAGCATCAGAACATCGTCTCTGTTTGTGCTGTCACTTGAAATTCATGGCTCCAAGCTTATTTGCATGAAATCCTATCTCACCCTGGTCAGTCACCTCTCTCATTTCTCTTAGTCAGCAGTCTCCTTGAGCCGACTACTCATGGGCTGTATGATTTCTCTTATGGAACTTTCTGATGTTTACTTATGTATAAAGTTATATGTTGGAACTGTGAGGAGAGGAGTGATAAAAATTAACCAGAGGTAGTCTCTACTTGTTTCCATGTTCAGTGAATATATATTTCAACTAGAATATCCCATCCCATTGCACACACAAAAACATGTTCGTGATGTATTGATTGCACACACCACTTGTTTGTTGTTTGACCCCTGAGGATGGAGCAGAAAACAGATCTGAGGACCGAGCCTGGTGGTCCTCCAACACTTAAGTTCTATTAAGTACTGTTTGTTCCTCCAGTGAACAGTCTAGATTAAAGTGCTATTTAAAATTCTTTTGTCTACTTTTAAAATACATACAGTTTGACTTGCTTTCTATTGGATTTTGAGGTACCATTTTGTGTTTTTTTGTTTTCCTGATTTGTAATAGCCCTGTTGACAACCAATTTACTGACTCTAGAGGTTTAGCAAACAGATCACCAAGTTTGTTTGTTTGACACATAGTTAAGACTAGTGAGTACTAAACAGGGGCCTAAAGTTCTAGTCAGTGGTTTATGTGAATTTCTTTTAGGGCATGAGCTTTATTTATGAATCCATTTTAGGAGTTCAGGTGTGTTCTCTGCATACTTTCTCCACCCCCTTATAATTCTTACTGCTTTGGATGGATGATGTTACTAGAGAATTGACATGTAGGTAGCTGATATTTTACTGAATGTACATGCCTTCCCGTGTTTCTATATGCATACATACATTCTTTTAGTTTGTTACAAAGCTTTTTACCCTTCAAAAATAAAGTGAAAGCAATTTCAAAAGTTAGACACCATGTGATGCACCTCTATTTCCAGAATGATGTTCTGTGATGTTTCTGGATAAATACATATCAGTTGTTCTAATAGTCCTAGCCATATAAAAATATGCCATGTTGAGTAACATAGTGTTAATATAAAACTTGACATTTATTTAATTGACACAAGATGGATTAAATTATAACATCCTAGAGTGATTGATATATATGCTGTGCTAACCAAGTTTCTCACTTTTGGGAATTTCTTCTTCCACTTGTGAAGAGCTTCTACTGATTTTAAATGAATTAAATCTTTTCTTTTTGAAGCCACCCTTGCTTAGAATATTTCTCTTGAAGTTAATGGATCCATGTAGATAAATTATCTGGCTTAGAATATCTGAATTGCTTTTAAACTCCAGGCAAGCTGAAGGCTATATTTGGTGATGAAACCGTTTTTTGTTTGTAAGTTTTGGGTAGAGTGAAGTGATTTAGAGATTGCCTCTGACATTAGTACCATTTAGGTAGTTTGAAACATCACATATTTTAAAAGAGACTTGTGTTGGCATGTTTTTAATTTAGGAAAGAAGATAAAATTATATAAGAAGTTAAATTTAGATTGTGCACATGTATCAGCAGACCACAGAAGAATTTAAATTTTTCCTTTAAAAAAAAATCTGCTTTATATACCTCTAGTATAATGAAGGCCCTATGTATACATAAGGGAATAATTAAATACAGAAATGCAGCCTACTTGTTAGCCAGAAAGGATGCCTGGAACATGTGGATAAGCTTGGATATTTGTCTAATGTTAATTGGAATATTGGTTTTTGGTTGAAGATGCCAAATCTTCAGAAAAGTAATTGGATTTAGCTTCCTATTTAACAAACTGCTTCAAATCCCTGAAGTATCCCACATCCGAAACTAATTTTTCTTGATTGTATCAAGTTTAGTCATCAAGTTTAGTCATGAACAGAACAGGGTTGACATAGTTTTTTAATATTTAAAATATTTCTTGACAAGGTTTCAACACTGCTGCTTGTCTACAAATCTTATTGTTAGGTTCACTAATGACATGAAATCTTGTGTTCTGTGGAAACTAGGTTTTCAACTTAGTGAGACTATCTTCTTGAAATAAACCAATTTATTCTTTTTCCCTATACATTTAAAATTAAACTTAGATTTTGATCAGATTTCAAGAAATAACACAAAGTGGTGTATTTCTTACTGCTTTTCATGTGTGCTTTTTTAAAATGTGTGCTTAAGTTAACTCCTTTAGATTCAGCCTAGGAAATGTGTTTTGTGGTGATTCTTGATTCTCAGAAGCATTATTCGATATATAAATGTTTACTGTGTTGTGTCAAAGTCTTGTAAGTAGTTAAAAACTTAGAAAGTATAGCCTATTTGATCATTAAAATTCAGAGATTAAGAGATTCAGTTTAAGGGATTACTGTATCAATAGTTATTGAGCAACTACTGTTTACAGGTTTCTGTGTGATTGAAAGAGGTATATAAAGGTGTTTATGATATGTTTATTATCATGAGGACTTCTTCAGTGGCTCAACAGGTCAGGAATCTGCCTGCAATGCAGGAGACACAGGAGACATGAGTTTGATCCCTAGATCAGGAAGATCCCCTGGAGGAGGGCATAGCAACCCACTCCAGTATTCTTGCCTGGAGAATCCCACAGAGGAGCCTGGCAGGCTACAGTCCATAGGGTTGCAAAGAATCGGTCACAACTGAGCATGCTTCTGTCTCTGTGTGTGTAGTTTTGCTCAGTTTTGGGCTTCCCTGGTGACTTAGAGGGTAAAGAATCCACCTGCAATTCAGGAGACCTGGGTATGATCCTGAGTTGGGAAGATTCCCCTGGAGAAGGAAATGGCAACCCACTCCAGTATTCTTGCCTGAGAAATCCCATGGACAGAAGAGTTTGGCAGGCTATAGTCCATGGAGTTTCAAGAGTGGGCATGTCTGAGTAACTAATCATAACAACATCATATAACGATGAGGAGCATGATATATTTATATTGATGATAATTATAAAGATAGACTAATATTGCCTCTTGGTCTAGTCTTTTGCTGTTGAAGATGACCACTTTAATATTTGAAAAGGTAAAATGGTGCCTCAAGTGAAATATGAGCAGATGCATTACACATAGCTTTTAATTAAAGTATAGTATGAAAATGATGAAATTATCTTAATAGATATTAAGATTAATAGGAGCTATATAGCTCAACAATATTCTATTCTAACAATTATTCTAATGTGTTTTTTGTTCTGTGACCCATCTTATTTAGAGTAAATTTAAAGCCATGCTTCCCTGTAATTTTTATTCTAGCAGATGATGACTGTACATTTCAGCTGAAGTAAATTTTCTGTTTTTAGTTTGTCTTCAGAGTAGAATTAACAGCCAGACCTAACATTGTTCGATACTATGCCCCGTTACCTAGCACAGACTCTAGTATGGTGTATAGTAGGTGCTCAGCACATATTTGTTGAATTTGATGGTCCTGCCTGCAGGGCAGTTTGCCTTTCTTCATAGAGCTTCTGAAGGCATGCCTCTGTCTCTGCCAGTAATTTTTCTGGGTCCAGAATATTATTTAGCTAAAGAGATATCTACTTCTCTGGTGTCTCCGTCGGTACAGAATCTGCCTGCAGTGCGGGGGACCGGGTTTGATCCTGGGGTCGAGCAGGTCCTCTGTAGAAGGGCATGGCAATTCTTGCCTGGAGAATCCCCATGGACAGAGGAATCTGGAGGGTTACAGTCCATGGACTCGCAAAGAGTCAGACCCAAGTGAGTGACTAAGCACACATATGCACTTTATAACTTGTATATTTTAGACCTATGTTTATCATTCCCACTCCTGGAGTTGAACAGCATTGCAGGTACTACAGGCAATGCTATTAATCCTCCTTTGCTATGATTGGGTTTTAATTATTGAGTTGTTTCGGGACTCTGTTCTGTCACTGTGGAATTTTTATGATCCCTTTGTGCTTAAGAAGCAATTATCATCTTGAAATAAGAACAGGTTCCATCATCTTTCTAGTGTTAACTTGCAAGTGTCTGAAAGGTTTATGCTGTATATCATTTGAGGTAAATTATTTTTTGCATCCAGTTAGGTTTACAGTTCTCTTTTAAACATATTTTTTTCATGAGCCTGCATCATAGGTTCAGATGAGGCACTTTATCTGTCCAAGTTTTGGTTTCTAGTTTGATAGTACTCTCCTTGAATTTGGTTTTTCTTTTTAAAATAAAAATTTTTTTTCCCATAAAATTCTGAAAGCTGGTGACTGAAATCTTTGATATTATTTAATGTGGAATGTTAGGTAATTATTGGATACCTGGGACCTAGAAAAAGTATCAACTCATTTTTTGCTGAGTTAGTTTTTCTTACTCCTTACAATCAACACTAGGTTATGGGTTAAATGGTCCAATCAAGTACTGGTCCAGATGAAATGTGTTTCAATAGTAAGTGTATTCTTAAAATTGTAAGGTATTCTTACAATTCGTGGATGTCTGAGAAACCTTATAGGCTCGCTTCCATTCTCAGCCATTATAACTTTCAGCTTTGTCAAGGTGGAAACTGTATTGGAACCATGAATGATGATTTACTTAACCAAGCTCTTATTAAGACTTCGGTTGAGTTTAATATTTTGTATTGAACATCAGTTTGTTTTCTTAGTAAAAGTTTATTTTCTTAAGGCAGATGTCCACAATAGTAATTACCAGGTCAAGAATAGGAACTTTTTAAGACTTTAAGTGAAATGACCAGATCATTGCTAATTTTATGAGTTGATAAGTGCCACCAGAAGCAGAGAAAGTGCAAGGGTGATTTTTAAATTATTCTCTGACAATACCTTCACTGGAAAGTACATTGACATCGTTTTTTGCAGAGTGCCTTACAGGGAATTGCCAAAAGAATGTGTCCACATCGTCCTGTCTTAGAAGACCACCCAGCCCAGTTGTATACAGAAAGAGTTGTATATGGAAACAGCTATGGAATACGAGCATGAATGCTAAAGGTCAGGGTCAGTCACTGACCCCTTGCTTATGATGAATTAAAAATCCAAACCAAACAAAAACTCAGCTTCCAAAAAAGAGTGGACTGAGAAGGAGGCAGCATGTGAGTGCCTCTGCAGTCTTGTTTTATTTGGGGATTTAGATAAATTAGTAGCAATTTCTTTGACTGTTTCAGACCTACAAATATACAGGAGAAAAAAAGAGGAAATGACTATAAAGGGTGGTAAACAGTGATTGACTTTTGAGTGGATTATATAGTGAAATGAGTTCAAATTACATGGAAAAAGAAAATATTTACAAAAGATTCTTTCAGAACAATCAAATACTTTCATTTCATGTAATTAAAATTTTTTTAAAAATTATGTTTAATATTAAAATAGAAAATTCATAAAATTCAAACAGATGCAACACATGAAAATGAAAAATGCTTATAATTCTCTGTATTATTCTTTCTCTTTGTATGCATACGTGTGTGTATTATTTTAAAAAATGGAGTCATTACATAAAAGATATGTTTGTAGTCCTATTTTTTTTCCCCTCAATTTCATCTCAGGATTATTTTTCATGTCATTTGTTATTGTTGTTCAGTCTCTTAGTCGTGTCTGAATCTTTGTGACCCCATGGACTGCAGCACACCAGGCTTCCCTGTCTGTCCTTCACCATCTACCGGAACTTGCTCAAACCCATGTCTATTGAGTCAGTGATGCTATTTAACCATCTTGTCCTCTGTCATCCCCTTCTTCACCTGCCTTCAGTCTTTCCCAAATCAGGGTCTTTTCAGCATCAGGTGGCCATTTATTTTTCATGTCATTATAAATATTATTATAACATCTTATTCAATGCTACATAGTGTGGATATGTCAAAATTTCATTTAACCAGTTTTCTAGTGTTGGATTTGGTTGCTTTGATGACTTTGTTTCTCTAAATAATGCTGCAGTGAACACCTTTGAAGGTAAAATTTGATGTATTCATAGCCATTTCCTCAGAATAAATTTCTGCCTGTGGAATTGCTGGGCCAAGGTTCATGTGTGTTTGTAAAGGCTTCTAATACACGCTTTCCTTCAGAAATGCTGTTATTAGTTTACTCTCTGTTCAGCAGCACATAAGAAAATTTACTTCTCGACATCTCTGTCAACATTGGGAAATATGAAAAAAATCAAAAGGAATTTTTGCCAGTTTTATAGTTGAAAATAGTGTCTTTTAATTTTAGTTTGAGTTTGTGGTATTATGAGGCCTTGGTCCTGATCTCTGTTAACATTTAGGATGTGCTGATTCTTATTTCATGTCTAATGTTGGATGTGGAGATTAAAGTACAGAACTCCCATCCAATTCTCAGTTTCTAAGTGACTTCATCTACCTTGTCTCTGGGCCTCATGGTGATATCTTCTATTACATGTGCTTTCTGAACTCAAAGAATATGGGAGTAACTATGGTTCTTAGTTTGTATTACTACTAGATTTCCTCCTGCTCTTGGCGCTTACCCATAGCACTTTTTAATGGAATATTTTACAAAACATATTTTTACTTCAAATTCTAACTCTAAGTCTCTTCCTTTCTCAGATTTAGCCTTAAACTTCGTCTCCCTTCCTCTTACCCCAAGAAGCCCACCATCACAGTCACTTGTTTTCCAAAGTGGTTTCTGTGGGACCCTAAGATCTCAGTGGGCAATCAAAATAACAGGTGAGAGGTCAGCCTTCATTCCGGATTACCTCAGTTTTATCTTTTATTTTCTAGGTATTGGGCTTCACTTAGGGTTTCAATTTTTTTTTAAGGTTGAAAGCATTGCCCTAGTTATTCAGAGTTTTCCAAGTTAGAGGGCAGCTGTTTAGCTCCAAGTTGGAGCTGCCTGTTTAGCCTCCTGCTCATTGCATCCCTGATTTACAGCCTTTGTAATTTTGCTTGAAAACTCCCAAGGAAGCAGAGTGCTTGCTCTCACTTTCCTCTCTCTGTTGCCTTTCTGAAGGAACAGGATAGGAATAAATCATACTTGTCTCGTTGATCAGACATTAAAATTGGCTCACACAGTGTTTTTCATTGACACATTTATTAGTTGCCAAAATTAAAAGCCAAGAAACTTTACATATAAAAAATTGACTTTTGATTTCTCTTGAAAAATCAGAAGTCCTAGCCACACTGGGCTTGCATTTGCCCGTGATGCCTATCTGGCTGTTCTCTTCATGCTTGCTAACCTTCTCCAGTGGTGTTATAGTTTCCTGACACTGAAACAGAGGGTCTGATACCATTTATCGTCAAGTCTGTGCTGACTTTTTTTTTCAAGATATTCATGAAAAGGAATTTTTTTTTTGCCTACATTTGTGAAAATTGGAAAAATGGATGGTATACTGAGAAATTATATATACTTTAGGGTTCAAAACACCATACAGATTAGTACAGATCCTAGGTGCCTGTTAAAAGATATTGCCTGAACATTACAGTCGTTCCTTTACTCAGCAAATGTCACTTGAGTGCCTGATGTGTACAAAGTCTCCCCGCTAGTCATCAAGACCTCAGTAGTTCACAAGATAGTCATGGTTTCCACCGTTATGGAGCTTACAGTCTCGTGGGGTTTTCTGTGTTATTCCAAACCCATACCTTGTTAGCATTTAGCAGGTGTAAATGGCCATTTCACATCACTCAGAGACAGTGGAGGAGGTGGCCAATTATATCCTTTCAGTGAGAAAAAAATAAACCATTCCCAAAACAAAAAAACCCACACTGAAACCCCATTATCCCTTTTCCTTTTATCTGAATAGAAAAGAGTAGGGGCATTTGCTTCCTTGGTGCTTCTAGGTTTCCTTTGAAGCAAATCTGTCATTTGTCTATAGTTGCTTAATATTTATTAGGGACACTGGGCAGGGGAGTTGGGGAGGGACCCAAAATATGTTAGAAATGGTTGCTCTCCTTGAGTTTCTAGTCTAGTGTGGGAGGTGAGATATGCACCCCAACAGCTGCAACAGACACCATGTTTTAACAGTTTCTGTAGTTGTTAGATCTTGGGTCCAATCCACAAAGCTGTTTTAAACAATATTTATTGAGAATAGTATACTATCCCCCTCCCCCTCCACCCCCTGCTCCTGGCCCATAGGTCTGTTATTTTGTACTCATTTTTAGTTTCAAGTGCATACTGGTTCAGTTCCATTTTGACACATGATGGGCTTGAAGAGTCTTTTGAGGACTGGTTTGTGAAATAAATACAATTTATAGTATTATCTCACTGGGGAAATTCCTTCTCTGGGTTTAAATTCCCTACTAATAAACACATTTTAGGAATGTTGTAATTAATTTAAGTTGGATACATCCCAGTTTTAGAATTTCATATTCTTAGATTCATGGCATTGCAACAGACCTTAGTCATCTAGTCCACCTTTCTATTGAGTGTTGAAATTCTTTCTTTTAATCTAAGATTGCACTAGCAGATAATTTTCATCTCCTATGCCAATTCCATGGTGATAGCTGCCTAAAATGCTGAGTTGAGGATTCTGAGGTTTTTATTTGGGTTCTAAGGCAAAAGTTTCCATAACTGTTTAGCAGAGTTTGTTAGAGACATGAAGTTAAGAATGTTTTAATATATGCCTGAATATATGAAGGAGATTTTTCTGGTTTATCAGAGTGATATATGACTTTCAGCCTTTAGAAAATGAAATCTTGGTACCATTTTCTCTTTCCAATGGCCAGTCTTTCATTCAGCCAGGTTTTTAGAAACTTCACCAAAGCATTTAAACACAAAAAAGAGCATGTAATGAGAGATGGAAAAGGTTTTTCTACTGACCTGTCTTGTTCACATTCTGAGTTTGGGCACTTTGCTATTTACCAAAGCTGAAGCCTGGTTGAGACTATCTGTGGCAGTGTGTGCAGCTACTAGGTTCTAGGTCCTTATGGGCATAGGACAGGGACTATAGATATGGACAGGGACCATGTCTATCTTGTTCACTATCAAGTATATTGCCTGGCATATGATAGGTGCCTCAGAGTATATAGAGCGAATTAATGAACATAGCCCCTGACATCTTTGGAGGAAATTTATGATTAGCTCTTAGTCTTCTTGAGAGTTACATGCTATTGGCTCTCTGTTAAGCAGGTTTTGATTACAAAGGTGACCAGCAGAAGGACGATGAATATATTTTCGGCCCTGATAATGAGGAGTAAGAATTGATCATGTCACTGACCCTCTCCCTGGAGAGACAGACTGTGTGTCCAGCATGGCATGATGATTTCTTGCAGTGTAATTCTTAAACTTGGGTGTGTATTCCATGTCTCTGTTGTCAAGCTCTGGAGCTAGGCCATGGGGGTCTTTTCATAGTATAAACCATTTTTGGTCAGTTAATTGGATGAAAACAAAAGCTGGCCCTCTTCCCTGTGGTTTTGGTTTACAAGCAAGAGGCTCAGATTGAACTGCAAGCTCCCTTGGTCTGGACTGGAATGTTGTGGTGGCTCTGCCCCTGTGGAGAGAGCTGGGTTTAGAGCATCTTGTAGCCACCTTCCTGGTTGACTTAATAGGGGAGAAGGTAACCCTGCAAAGAAGTCTTTCCCAGCCTAGGGAAGTGTGGTTAAGAGATTCTGAGAAATTACTAACAAAATTCCTTAAAGGGTTTTGATCTTTCTCCTGCCTTTAAAAAGAAAGGACTGCATAAAACATGCCAGTCAGATGGCAGTATCCAGTCTTTCATGTCACAATGTGTCCATTTACTACAGCATTTAGTAGGCCAATAATGGCTTTAGCTTAAAGTAGTTAACAAGCATACCTTGCAGTGTTACTTTTATTTTCTGCTCCCTGTAGCACTTAACAAAATCCCATTATGCAATTGGGTATTATTACATGTTAAAAAGTTAATTTGTTCTGCATTCCATTAAAATTGCACTTTTTTTTTCATGTGCATTGGTCCTTACATCTTGTTTAAAGCCTATAATTTAAGCTCACACCATAGTAAAGTCTTAAGTAACCTTTTGCCCTTGCTACCTTAATTATTCTTCATCACACACATTTCAGGAGGATTGTAGCAATGGGTTAACTATTTTGTTAGTTAATGAAAATATCTATCATTTAAAAAGTGAAATGTGGACTTGGAGTTTTCATTAAAATTGCACATCAGTAAGGAAATAAAATGTACATTTTATTGAGGAAGGTAGACTTTAAAAAGCATTACTTGCATTCTTTTTGAGATAACTATGCTTGGGTAAGGCCAATTGATTAAATAATTGATGGAAATGGAGAGCTTATTTCCATTTAAAATATTAAAGCATTTACTTTTAAAATGTAATAACTTTCCATTTTAATTCATTGTCCCCTTGTATAAATATGCTTAGAGATTACGATATAGCAAAAAAGTGAAACCAGATCCTAATGGTGGTATGGCAAAAGTAAACTTAATTATTTTACTCTAAGGTGTTAGGTAATTTTTTTTTTCTAACTTGTAGTGAATAAATAAAAATTAATTTTAGGGATTGAAATTTCCTGAAACCATGCTAAATATTTTAATAGCTCTTGATGCTTTATTTCGCCTACTTTTGTTTGATAGCCAGTGTACATGGGCTTGGGCTTCCCTGTGGCTCAGATGGTAAAGAGTCCACCTGCAATGCAGGAGGCCTGGGTTTGATCCCTAGGTCCAGAAGATTTCCTGGAGAAGGGAGTGGCAACCCACTCCAGTATTCTTGCACGGAGAATTCCATGGACAGAGGAGCCTCGCCAGCTACAATCCATGGATTTGCAAAGAGTCGGACATAGCTGAGCACACACACACACACCGTTAAACACAACCAAATTCAGAGAGAGCGTTACCGACAATTGCAAACTATACTCAGCAGCAGAGAGTGTCTGACTCATGAAGCTCTTAAGATTACCTTGGATTTTTTTAGCCGTAAGAATTTATATCTTTATGTCACATCAGAAAAAAAAGAAAAAAGAAAAGAAATGGTGAGGTGTGGTGGTGGACTAGCAGAGAAAAGATATGAGCTAGTCTGAAGAATAATGGATTTTTGGAGTATAATAGAATTTTAGAAATTAGGTTCAGTTACCTCATTTCACAAAAGAATAAAACGAAGCCCCAAAGATTCAATGACTTGCCCAGAGTCCTCCAACTAATTTAAGTAGCTGAGATGGGGAAAGAACTGAGGTCTCTGATATAGTTCACTGGACTTAAAATAGATTCTGGGGTCAGAGACAGATAGAGGTTTCAACCCTGACCTCATTGTTAACCTCATGTGTGACTACAAGCAGACTGTTGAAGCTTGCTGTCTGAGCCTCAGTTTCCTCTTCTGTAAAATGGGGGCAGTTTTCCATTTCAGGAACATTGAATGAATTTCCTGAGGAATGGATTAGAAGGGCTGATTCAGGGCCTGGCTCTTCTAAGTCAGTGTGGTCTCATTTCCCTATGCCAGGCTGGTGGTGGTTTCTGTGCAATACAGTTGTTAAGTAGCAGGTCATTTATGCAAAATGAGACTGGCTATTTTGGCCTTGAAGTCTGAGCCTGCTACTGGACACATGGGGACGCTAGTATACACTCGGCTTCTGAGGATACTGTTGGAAGGTTAGAGCAGGGATCCGAGCTGAGGCCATTCCACACTTTTGTTCTGTGGCCATGGACTCCTGAATTTCCTCACTCTAATTTGATAGCGCAGCAGAGGAATCCATAGAGAGGAAGGTGACCCTGTGGAGGCCACTGCTTTTTTTTTTTCCAAAAGAAATGTTCCATACAAATTTTCTCTGTGAACTCTCTTCAAGAGATTTATACAGATTATGAAGTCAAAAGATGGGGTTATTCCAGACTTTTCTTTCCAGGCAAAGAGGCCAAAACATAATTTTAGCAGGTATTAGTAAAAATTGAGAAGTATTTTGTGTATGCTGGGATTCTTGCCAACATCTGTGTTTGCAACTCCCAAGATAGGGCTAAGGTGAAAGTTTTTCCTCCCTGCCCTTGGAAGATTGTTGAAACAAGCCGGCCACAATTCTTTTCCATTGCATCTGCGTTACCGAGGCCTCTCTAGACACTCTTTTGTGGAGTCTTGGGCCAACACAAATTGATTTACTCTTCACTGAAAGAGCTTCATTCTAAATGTTGACTGCAGGTGTGCTTTGGGGGAAGGAGTAAAAGAGTAAAGATTGAGGGGCTGGTACTTGAAGCAGGTGTAAGTCATTTGACTATTTTCCAACAAACTGCAAAACTGCTTAATTTGGTCATTTTTTTTTTTTTTTTCAATGTAATGATTCTATAAAATGTGAGTCCAGTTAGGTACATCCAGGGAATTTACAAGATTGAAGATAGATCTCTGAATTTGTTTAGAAGAGGTAAGAAAACATCTCTCGGGGGGGGGGGGGGTACAAAATAAACATTTAAAAATATTACCTCTAACATGCCATAATTAACTATGTATAGTCATTTATTAATATGTGAACACAGTGATCCTTGGTGTGTATGTTTGTAAACTATATCCCTCCCTTTTATTAGTTAAAAAATATGCTCATTTATCCATAAAAATGTGTAAACCTGCCAGAGAACATTTTAACCATGTTAAATGGTTAAAAGACTGAAGCATTCTTTATTGATCATTTTGTGCAGAACATCAGAGAATGTTCCAGCAGAGTGCAGCAAAAGCCAGTTGTTGCAAAATATACTCTTGTCTTTCCTTAGTCTGGTATATGGAGATATAGAGGAATTTAAAATTCAAAAAATGATGAAAAGAAATTGTAGAGATCCTGGAATAGTGTTCCTGTTCCCCATCCTTTTGAGTAGTCCTCAAGCAAGTAAAATTTTCTTTAATTTACTCAGCAGTGCTGATCTTTCTTGAGGAAGGGACATGGTGATAGTCCAGGATAACACAAAAGTTAGTGTGTTCTATTTTTTATTCTTGTCTTTTAAATGTAACTTTTAAAAAAGCCACAAGTACTACATAAGAGAGTTCTTCGTCAGAAAATATAGATAACTAAAAAGAAGGAGATAAAAATAAAAATTACCCTAATCCCACTGCTCAGAAAGAAAAAATATTTTAAATTTAATTTAGTACATATCTTTCCAGATTTGTGAATGCTTTCTGTTGTGAATAAACATAAAGAAAAAATAGAAATATTTTAAGATGGTGTCATAAGGTACATACTGTTTGGAAAGTGCTTTTTTCCATGTAGAAATGAATCATTCATATGTTCCATGTCAATATGTGTAATTATAGCTATTACAGCATTTAAAAAAGTTACTCTAGCAGCTCATTTCAATAATAGTTGTATGGTATGTTTTCACCTTTTGAAAAAATTTGGCACACTGTTCCACAGCAACATGTAAGTAATTCATTTCATTTTGTGAATAAATATTATTCTGCTGCAAACCACTGTATATTTGATGTGTGCCACAGGGAATAAATATTTACCATCACAGATTAGCTGATTTTTCTTTCTGTTGGTGATTTACTTTAAGAAACTTCTTTTTTTAACTTCTAACCCATTTTTAGACAGTGATATTTTTTACTGGAATGTGATTACTTAGTGATAATACTTTAAATTTGATAATTTAAAAAGTATTGCTTATGTAGGAAAATAGATGGCCAACTTTTCTTGCTTTTTCTGTCTACCAAAAATTCTGTTAATTTTGATTGTCCTACTTAATAACAACAATAGTAATACCTTGTGTTCACAATATGATAATAAAAAAAAGAAGCATAAAAAATTATACTTGGCTTTCCACAAAGAAAAAGAGGTACCAAGTTTTTTTAAATGTAAATAATAAGTACTAGTTAGTTGGCGTATGAACACACCCACTGGAATTATGTCTGGCATATGAATGTTCCTGAAGTAATGCTGACTCAGAGGACTTGAAGTGATTCAGGTCAAGGGCCCTCCCATCTGAAATGAGTACCACTTCCTCAACAGGCTGGGGCAGTGGTCATCATGAGTGCCTGGGATCTGGACACTTGTTGATTTAGAAGCAAGAAGATCAACAAAGTAGGCAACTATAGCCAGGCTAGGGAGATTATGGAAGCCACTTGCTGAGAGGCCAAGGACTTAGCAGGCCTGGCTGTGGGATCAAACTGCTGCAGAAACACAAGTTTGGACCAGATTCCATGGCAGAGAAAACCTGCCTCTGCTACTGGGGGCAGGAGCAGTCCTGGGCCTGTCGGGACCCATTGCTGGAGGCATGAAGAGTCAGGGCCCTTGGTTGGGCACACCTTGCCTCTGGAAGTTAGTAGGAGCTAAAATTGAGGGGGTCTTTTTTATGGTATGTAAAGGATATACAATCATAGAAAATAAAGCATACAAATATCTTGTATTGTTTTAGCATCAAAGTTCAAAATAAACTTCAAAAATTATAGATGTCCCAGGAAATAAATTAAAGGGATAGAGATACTTTACAAGAATGAGTATATCAGGACATTTAGAAACTAACTTTAGTTTCTATTCTTATTTTAATGATGAAACTTGAAGTTGTCTTTTAAGATGTAAGCCTCCCTAAATGTAAGCCACTATGGAGAACAGTATGAAAGGTCCTTAAAAAACTAAAAACAGAGCTACCATGTGATCCAGCAATTCCACTCCTGGGCATATATCTGCAGAAAACCGTAGTTTGAAGATACATGCACCTCTATATTCATTGCAGCATTATTTACAGTAGCCAGCACATGGAAGCAATCTAAATGTCCATCAACAGAGGAATGGATAAAGATGTAGTATAATTATACAATGAAATATTACTCAGCCCCTTAAAAAGAATGAAATCATGCCATTTGCAGCAACATGTATGGACCTAGAGATTCTCATACTGAGTAAAGTCAGTCAGAGAGAGAGAGAGAGACAAGTATCATGAGATCACTTATATGTGGAATCTAAAAAGGACAAAATGAACTTATCTACAAAACAGAGTTACAGATTAGAAAGTAAATGTGTTATCAGGGAGTAAGGGAGGAGGAAGGCATAAATTGGAAGCTTGGGAATGACATTTATACACTACTATATATAAAATAGGTAACTAATAAAGACCTATTGTACAGCACAGGGAACAAAGCTTAATTCTCGGGAGTGGCCTATATGGGAACAGAGTCTGGAAAAACAGTTGATGTATGTATATGTATACCAGATTCACTTTTGCCGTACAGCAGGAATGAACACAACATTGTAAATGTGCATGCTCAGTCGCTTCAGTTGTGTCCTACTCTTTGCAACCCCATGGACTGTAGCCCACCAGGCTCCTCTGTCCATGGGATTCTCCAGGCAAAAATACTGAAGTGGGTTGCTCTACCATCCTCAAGGAATCTTCCCAACCCAGGAATCGAACTCATGTCTCCTGTGTCTCCTGCATTACGGGTGGATTCTATACTCCAATAAAAATTAAAAACAACAACAATAACGACAAACCCCTGTAAACCTCCCTAAAAAAAATCTTGTGATGGGGGTAAGCGGCCACCAGGGGGCAGCCACAACTTGGTTTAAATTATGCGTCTGAACAATCAAATTGGAAAACCCTCGGTGAGGAAGATTTACTGGGGAAGGAAATGGTAACCCACTCCAGTATTCTTGCCTGGAAAATCCCATGGATGGAGGAGCCTGGTAGGCTACAGTCCATGGGGTCGCAAAGAGTCAAAAACGACTGAGCGATTTCACTTTCTTTATTACTTTTTGAATGAGAGCAAATAAAAAGAAAGTCAAGTAAAATTTACAAAACTTAGAATTAATACATTCTTTGACTTTTCAGTTACGGAATAGCATTTTTTGCTTTTGCTTACAACTGCAGTCTTTCTCTGATTTGACTTTGTGTTAGTCGCTTCTTTTGTGTCCGACTCTTTGCAATCCCATGGATTGTAGACCACCAGGCTCCTCTGTCCATACGGATTCTTCAGCCAAGATTACTGGAGTGGGTTGCCATTTCCTACTCCAGGGCATCTTTCTGACCCAGGGATGGAACTGCATCTCTTTTGTCTCCTGCATTGGCAGGTGGGTTCTTTACCACTAGCGCCACCTGGGAAGCCCTTGACTTTACCTGATATTTGTCTTATCACCTTGTAGTTAAAGAAATACACATATAAACATACACTGTGTTTATATATTATTTTTATTTTAAAATTCTGTCTTTTTGACTCTGTGCTCAAAGAACAAGTGGTTATATAGCAAGGTGATTTATGGAGGAGCAGAAGAAAACTTCTTGGCTTATCATTTCAAAAGAATAGGGAAAAGTCTGCTCTCTCTTCTTATAAAAGTGAGAACCACCCCTTTTCCAAAGCAGTTTTCTGCTGCCAGCCAGATGTTGCTTGAAATGTACAACCTCTATCCTTTAGTAGTTTTAAAATTTGCCTTAGGTTGAATCTAAAGGGGAACATTTAAAAGTACAGATTCCCCACCCTAGGTTCACTGAATTTCAAGGGAGAAGAATTTTTTTTTTAAAAGTTCCCTGGTGATTCTGATGCAAAGTCCAGGAAAATGCCTGGCAACTTTTCTCCCTTGTAACTTGTGAGAACTATACTAGTAAGAGAATTCTTCAGAACTAACCTTTTTAAAAGTTTGAATTATTGGAAACAGGTATTTAAAATATCTACAAATAGTGCATGTAGTAAGATTTAAGCAGAGATTTTAATACAACTTTGTAAAAAATTTTAATATGTAGACTACATTTTCGTGAAGTTTGTTACTTGTGTATTTCTTCTTCACACTGATGGCTATCGAAGTACAAGATTTGTTTTTTGAATTTTGGAAATGGAAATGTACTTTCCTGCTTAGCAGCTATTCAAGAAAGATCGTGAAGCCAGAGTAATTGGAGTTCCTTTTAATGACTTGACTTGGAGATTTGCTCACTCTGAGAGTAACAGATGTACAAGTGGATATTCATCAGAATGTTAGGGTATAATTTTTTAAAATTGCTTATTATTTATTTGGTATACAATTAATATATTATGTGTTCATTACTGTCTAAGCTATGAAAATTATGTGTGGGTTACAGACAAGCGCTTGAGCAAGAAGGAGAAAGAGCACTTATGTAAGGACATTCTAACATACTGTGAATGCAGAGGAGAGCCCTGGATTGTTTTGATTTGCATGTAATTTTTTTATCCACCATTTTGGTATCATTGGAGAAGTTCTCCCTTCCTTACCCCATGTCTAAACTTAGAGACTGGTTTTAGATCCAGCTGTTAAGTCATTCTTCTTAGACCTTACTTTATCTAGTGGCTTATCATTAATTCAAAGCATGATGACAATTCACATGTGCACATTTTGGAAAGATGGTTTGGTCAGGTGATGGGTGTCTTGGGGAAATGGTCTTCTCTCCTCAAAAGGCTCAGGAAAAAATGGAGATTCTGTCATGAGAGGAACTATTGATAGAAGAAGCAGGGAGGTAAGAAACCTCATTTGGGACCTAGTCAAGCTAACTTTGACATTGCCTTTGCTTTAAAAAACCAAGCAGGCTTCTCCGTGTTCTATTTTGGTGCTGAGCTTCATAAACTAAAGCAATGTCTTTGGCCACTTGCTCATAAGATCCAGCTTGACCTTTTGGTGGAAGCCCTGTTAAGAGAGAAAACACTGAAGAAAGCACAAACACAGAAACTTTGAATTAGTTCTCAACAAACGAGGATCTATTTTTTTTTTTTTTTTTACCTTAAAAGAAAGCAAAAAGGAAGACTGGCTTTGAGTAACATTTATCAAATTTAGACTAAAATAAACCTAGAGGTTTATAAGGTCCAGTTTGTGGAGTAAAATATTGGCATGAAGAGAATGGAAACATTGCATGTAGGAAAGTGTACGGTAGAATTAGAAGGGAAAAATCACAAGTCATGACCCGATGTTACTACAGCCACACCAGCTTACTTATAATAGGAATTCAGTGTGTTATAACAAAGAGGGTTCTGTAAATGTACCATGATAGAAATGGCTAATACTTCTAATAGCTGCTATTTTTTGAGCACTTACTGTGTGCCAGCTAGTGTTAAGTACTTTACCTACATTGTCCCAATTATTTTTAAGGATTCTTTTGTACAGAGGGCCTCTGCAACTTTTTTGCTTTCAATCATTTAATTCTTTTGAAAGGCATTTCTTTATGTAAACACTTCCCTGTGGATTTGGGATTTTCGGAAATAAAAGGGAAAATATTAGCTAACCTTGTACAAGAGAAAATGATGATATTGGGCACGTGGTATAAACTCTCCCCAGATTTCCCAGACTGTGATCCAAAGAATATTCCTTTGGGAGATATTAATAGGTGTTTTGTGAAAAATGGGTTTTAAAACACTGCATTCTGTATCCTCCTGTTGGGAGTTCACTAAGCCACGCTGGGTTATTAAAGGCTCTGAGAAGTTCTGCTCTAAAGAAACTTTAAAGAAAAGTGTTGAATATTTTCCTGATTTAGGTAAGCACAGAACGCTGTGTGTGGGAGTAGGGATACACAGCCCATGAGGGCCTGCTTGGTGTTGGAGACAATTCTGTGTGCTGAATTGTATTTGTGCACATCTTACGGTGCACTGAGGTATTGGCTGTCTTTGCTCTGGACTGCCTTTTTAAGAATATATTTTTAAATCTTTACAGGGAATAGTCTTGGAAGATAGAGATAATATCTCCATCTAGAGTGAAGCACGTGTGTGTGTGTTTTGTCTAGTGTAGTAAAGATAGTCATCTCTTCCAGGCAAAATTATTGACCATTATAAAATATTTGGTTTCCCTAACTGCTGGGTTCTTTTTTTGTAACCCAACCCACGACCTATGTAGACGTTACCTTGGTTCTTTTTGTATGATGGAAATTTGGGCTCCAGGAACTAGGACAAATGCTGAATTCTGGCTCCTGTGATTGCTATAAGTAATAAAATTCTTTGCTTTTTGAGTCTTTTGCAAGCATCCATAAAACTATGACTGATTAACTTGTTAGCTTGCAAGTAGGGTAAAATCTTAGACCCTTCACAATTCTTGACAGTTAGAAAATGCTGACATACGTCCTTGGAGGCAAATGAGTCTACTTCTGGCTGAGTACACTAGGGTGGGATGGGATGGAATACCTGGGGGAAAGCTATAAAGAATGGAAAAAAAAGGAAAGATTCAGCAACATATGTCTCCAAAGTGCAAGGACCTTCCAAACATTCTGGAATATTGAATCTCCTTGCAATTTTGCTCCTCTGAGACAATCTCAGTTCCTATTGTTTTCATTTTAGGTTGTATTTTCTAGACATAAATTATATTTTGCTACTGTTCTTTTTTCTGCTTTATTTTTCCAGATGTAGAATCTCTATTTATAAAATGAAACACAAAGTGATGGTGGATCACTACTAATGCAGCTTTTAGATTTGAGAAAATCTTTTAGATCTAAGAAAAAGAAATACACATTTATTAACTATGTATTGTATACTTGGCACTCTGCTAGGCACTTTCCATGTGTTTATTTTTAATGCAATGTTCCAAGTTACTAAGAATTTTGCTATTATTATATTCAAGAAAAAACTTGGGGCTCTGAGGTGGTGGTTGTCATATTCATAGCTAGCATTTATAGAAAACTTCTTGAACTCCAGCTACTATGCTAATAGTGTATTATACTATGTAATAATATATAATATAGGATATTTTCTTACTTAATTCTCATAATGACCCTTAAATAGTTACTATTATTATCATATTTTATTCTAAGGAATGAAGGACCAGAGAGGAAATATCCTAGGTCATACAATTAGCAGAGCAGTGATCTGAATGCAGATATGCATTTATGACTTCAATATCAGGTCATCCCCTCAATCCTTGATTAAGGTTTTAGGAAAACAACTGCACTGTATGACTTGAGCTTAAGGTGAATAGTTAAAATCCAAACTAGACATTTTGGAGAGGGAAGAGGGGCAGTATTAATAATTGCACCAGGACAATAGGAATAAGCCCAGACTGTCATGGAAAAGCAGCTGTGCAGTCACTCAGTCATGTGCAAATAAAACACTCAAGCTAAGTTCCAGGATAGATGGTCATATTTGAACTACTGATTTTTGACAGTTGTGATTCTATGGTATTAAGTCCCATTGAGTCAATATGTTGAATTCAAATAGTTTTAAGTATTTTAGTGTGCTTTTAAAAGAGTTTTATTGCTAAAGTACACCCACCCTTATTGACAGTTCCAATATAGATAAAATGGATTACTGCACATCCTTTTCTCACACCTCAGGGTTTTATGGGTCTCCAGAAATTAGTAGGAGGAATATTTATGACATTTTTAAAACAAAACAGAAGAATCGTATGTTCCTCTTTTTCCCTCCACCCCCACAAACTGAGGAACGTGATTGACTTGGCTTTATAGGGTCCACATTCCTCATCTAAATGAAACCCAGCTGAGCATGGAAAATTGCAACACTATCTTGTCCTCCCAGTGTCAACTGACAAAGGATAAAATACTTCAGCTTTGCTTTCCTTGATGTCATTTTCAGTGAGAGTTAAAACAAAGGGAGAATAGTATTTAACATACAGATCTACAATAATAGTGGTGGTTTTCTTATGGTGGCTTATACACAATTGTTCAGTTACCCTCTACAGGGTATTACAGTGGTTTTCAGTTGGCTTTTCTCTATGGCACTACTCGTTCGGTTTTTTTTATATCAGTGTTAGATTAGCTTTGTAAATATTTACATTTTGTGCATCTATACTGGAGTATTTTTTGAAAGAGTATATTCTGTGGAATGATCCCACTATCAAATCTTTTGGAGATTAACCATATACTTTAGCATGTCAAAGACAAAGAGAAATACTAGAAATAACTTGTTCACTTTGTTTAGCCCAGCATTTCCTACATTTAGATGCCAAATGCCTTTTCATTTTTGGTGGAGCATCTATTAACTTTCTATGGAATATTAGAAGTATATTTTGGAATCCATTGAAAGAGAAAGTGAAAGGGTTATAGTCATCAGTTGTGTCTGACTCTATGTGACCCCATGGACTGTAGCCCGCCAGGCTCCATCTGTCCATGCGATTTCCTAGGCAAGAATGCTGGAGTGAGTAGCCATTCCCTTCTTCAGGGGAATCTTCCTGATCCAGGGACTGAACCTGGGTTTCCTGCATTAAGGGTGGATTCTTTATCATCTGAGCCACCAGGGAATCTTGGAATCCATTGGTATGTGTGTATTCCTCCTCTTTTTTCCTAAAATGCTACCCTTATTTGTCTTTATATCTCTTTTTTTCTTTCTTAATTTTGTGTTGTCATCACCTCTCCACTTTTTTTTGAGTAGTTTTGCCTTGGGATTTTAAAAAATTCAACCAAAACAGTTTCTATTATTTATTTATCAAATTTATTCTAATTTCATTGGGCTTTAATCTCTTAATCCCCCTTTTCCTGCCTACTGTGTTCCTTTTCAAACTTCTTTGTTCCTTTTTCTTACTTGAAAGCTTGCATTGTTTATTTTAATTTGTTTAGAATACTGAAAGTATTTAAGGCTATGAATTTATCATTGAGTACAGCTTTGCCAACATACACGTTTAAATGTAGTAATGATGCCACATGGCTTGGTGAAAATATCAAAGACTTAGGAGGCAGCTGGACCTTTATTAGGACCCTGCCACTTATTTAATAATCCTGAGACTCATGTTATGCTACTGTAAAATGAGACTGTTAATACTTAACTTTCAGGTTTACTAAAAAGAGTAGAGTAGTTAGATTTTATCTAGAGTTCATAGCACAGTACCTGGATGGTAGACTGTTGACCAATGGGTGCTTGCCATTATTATTTTTATGTTTTTACAAATACTCTATAATTAAAAAAAAATTTTTTTTGATACAGTTGTCCAGTAGCTGTCTCGGAGAGTAATTTTACTTGCCAAATAGCAAGATTTAAGAGCATACAGTTTTCCTAATATTTAGTTGTTATTTGTAAGCTGGTCAGACCATGGTGGTCTTTAGAGTTTTGCATAGCTAAACCCGCATAGGCAAGAGAGAGATCTGAATTTTGGTGGAAATAGTTTTTGAAGGTCCAACTCTGCCTAACCTGGTTTTCCTGTTCAGAGCCAGAGTCACATGCTTAGTAGAAATTACTGCTGCTGCTGGTCGATTGTTGACAGATATTTTTACTTTGCACTGGTGTGTAACTGGGCATTTTTGTGTGCTCTCAGGAGAATTAATGTTTAAATAGGAGAAAAGAGCAAACAAGTACTGTGTGCTAATTAGTATGTCAACCAGAAAGCTCCTTATATTTGTTCTTGTAAAGATAACCAAAGAAAAATATTTTATAATATTCCCAAGAAATTCATTCCAGCTTGTCCAACAGTTGCGTCAGGATTTTTTTCTTATTCTAAAAATCCTTTATTTTGCTGTGTAATTCCATTTTGACTGAGTTTTTATTAATCTTAGCTTCTTTTATGATAAACGTAGAAGCTTCCATGAAAAAATAGCTGATGTTCTCATGTTTTTGGCCATTACGCTAAAGTATTAAACTAAGTTAGCTTTGTTTTATTTCTTTCTTGTTTTAGCAGAAAAGCACTCTTGGAAAATAAAATTTGTTTGTTATTCAGATAGAGGATGACTTGAAGTAAAAATAATATAATTAAAAAATTAGGTCTGTAGGAGAGTGAATATCTAAGCAAATTTTTATGATAAACCTAAAAATCATTTTTTTCCAAGAGATTTTCTCCCATTTGTGGAATATTATGCTCTATTTTAGAGTTAAGGAGCCATTTAGCTGCTAGTATCCTCTCTCCTCCACTCTCTCTTAAGGCACTGACCCATTCTGTAATTCAGTTGAAGAGGAACTGACATGCATGTGAATAAGAGAGGGTTTATGGATTCCTTGAAGTGTGTTTCATCAATCACCTAGCCACTTAAGCAGGGAGACAGAAAACTAGGACTCATTTCCTGCAGTGCTACATGCTAGAAGATCCTTGTCTTAGGAATATAGACAGTGTGTGCTACAATTAACACTTTTCTGTTTTATTCCTGTTCTTTTTTTTAAAAAACACATAGCATATAATATTACACTAATTACAGATGTAGGCAATTAAAATTTTGCATTTCCTAGCATCAAGACAAGGCTTTTATTGATGGGTAGTAATAATTACATGAAAACACATGTATGTTGATCAATAATTTACCTTCAGTGACAGTCATCTGTGTAATGTCTTTCTTCTGATACATCATTGGTAGAACACAATTTGGCAGTGAGATAGCAACAGTTGTTATCGATTTTGCATTCCTTTGGCAGAGTCGCATCAATTCTCTCATAACCTAATTCAGCAGAGATATTAGATGGATTGCTATACTGTACTTGCATTTGAAATTTCTTCTGTTTTTACTGAGTATTTATTTTCCATCATCTTGTAACACTGTAGCATTGATTGGTACAAGTAATGTATTATTCATGCCATCTGGTTTCATTCCATTAGTGCTATCAGCATTAGTATTCAGTCTAAAGAGATACAATTATGTCAAGAGCTCTCTGGATCAGCTTGTCCCATTTTGCATTTGCTTCATATTCATAGAAGAGACTTCTTTTGTATAGTAGACCATTTTATTTTGTTGGTGCCAATTGGAATGATATAAGAAGCTAAGATGAGGCTGAAGTAAATGTGCCTTCTAAAATAGCTTTTTAGCTTACAAGTAATCATTGTACCAAATGTGGAAGATTTGGAAACATATTAAGGAGGAAAATAGTCATCTATAATTTGATCACCCTAGTCACATTTTGGTGTGCTGCGATTCATGGGGTCGCAAAGAGTTGGACACGACTGAACTGAACTGAGTCACATCTTGATCCAATGCCTTGCCTTCTACTTTTCTTTTATTTTTTTAAGTTCATATTGGACTTCTTTGGTGGTCCTGTGGCTAAGACTCTGCACTTCCATTGTAGGGGGCGTGGGTTCAATTCCTGGTCAGAGAACTAGGATCCCGCATGCTACATGGTACAGCCAAAAGGAGACAAATAAAAAAATCAAAAACAAAAAACCCACAAATAAAAGTTAGGTTTATGTTGTATATACAGTTTTGAATACTGACTTTTCCTTTAGTATTATATGTAATAAGTATTCAGGAACACTTGATTTTTGATGCATTTATAATCATATTATTTTCAAACATTATTAATTTTCAAGCATTCATAGTTTTCCACAGTTGTATTTTTATCAGTAGTACTGCACATCATTGCCCATAAATCTTTGGTCATATCTCTGATTATTTCTTTGGAATAGATTTCTAGATGTGAAATTATTGGGTCAAAGAATATAAACATTTAAAGAGCTCTTGTTACATTTGCCAAACAACTTCCCCCAAACACTGAACCATTATCTTCGATCAAAAAATATAATCTTCCTATTTTAATTTATATTGTTAAAATCATTTTTGGTGTAATCGTATATAGCTTTGTCTTTTCAGTAACATATTCACTTTATTAGACACCTTAGGACATTATTATTATATCAGTATATTACTAAAATAATCAAAACAACTCAACGAATAGCTTCCTAATGCTATAAACTGCCTGGTGGACTGTCTTTCCTTAGCATGTAATTTTTGATGACTTAAGTTGTTAGATTCTATAGTTAAATGTATGAACAGAATTAAGGCATGGGTCTGAGCATTCAGATAGGTAACAACAGTTCTGCTGTCTGCTGTGGAAAAGTGAGAGCTACTGTCTATTGTCTCATGAATAATAACTGAATTTTTATTGTGTTTTACCCATGCTTTTACCTAGTTCCTAGAACCATTTAGTGATCTAGTCTTTTATTTATAAATATGTCTAAATTGGTAGAAAGTCTAGGTAATCTATCAAAACAGGTTACATTTGAAGTAATGCATCTGCTCATTAATTTATTCAGTCTTAAGTAATGGGAATTTAGAATGTCCAGTGATGGTCATGACATAATTCTGTATGAATTTAAAATTAAAAGTGTCTTTGATCATATAAAATATCTAGAAAACGCTAAGTTCAAAGGAAATATTTTAATGAGAGTGTTGTAACTCTGTTAACTACTTTCAGACTTCTAGCATAGGACATTTTGAAGAATATTAGGAAATTTCACATTCTCTGTAAAGACTATATGAAATGAATAATGATTTGCATTCCTCTCCCCAAGCTTGTGGGAACACTGTTTTTGATAAAAAGTAATCACAATGCATGGGCATAATTCAAATACTGCATTTTGGGAAGGTCATTTTTACTTCTCTTTCTACTTGAGTAATTTCTCTGTAGGTCCTGTATTAGTAGACTTCTTATTGATGGTGAAGGGAAGGAAGCACTGGAATTATCAAGATACTTGGAATAACTTAAAATTTTTTTCTGTAAGGTTTGCTAAATGTATGATGCTTGTCAAGTTCTAGATACTTTCTAAGTCCCAGTTTTCTCATCTATTAATGAGGGATGACATTACCTCAAATATTTAAGGGAATAATGAGTGAAATGCCCCATTTATAGGAGATCTTTAATAGAAGTTTTTGCTTTTCATGTCCTTTTATGTAACATATGTGGAAGGTTAAGTCTAGACTAAGAACTCTGCTGAAAGGTATTAAACCATGGATAGACTTAGAGATTATCATACTGAATGAAGTAAGTCAGACAGAGAAAGACAAATATTATACAGTACCACTTACATGTGGAATCAAAAAAAGGCTACAAATGAACTTACCTACAAAAAAGAAATAAAATTACATATGTAGAAAACAAACTTATGGTTACCAGGAAGTAAGGGAGGGGGAAGGGTAAAATTGGAAGATTGGCATTAACACATACACACCTACTGTATATAAAACAGATAACCAATAAGGACCTACCGGGGTCCAGCCTCGGCAGGATCCAGGGGGTACCCTCAGGATGAACGGCATCGGCGAGAGAGAGAAGACACATAAGACCAGCCTTGATAGGGCCAGGTCTGTGTTTTACTTTTTGACAACCGGTTTTATACCCTTTCACAGAACGTTTTCAAGGTACAAGATGCTTACTCATGATTACACAGGATTAGCATTACATCATTTTGTTTTTTAGGAAAAGCAGGATTTTTTTTTTGCTTTCTAATTCTATAGTAATTCTTAGCACATGATCTTCTGGCCTTGGGGCTATTAACATTTTATGCAGGTCAGGTGAATGTAAACCTATTTTCTGTTTTTATGGTGACCTTAACTGAAAGGTAACAGTCTCATGGGGAAATAGTACAGAGTAGAATTATATTCTTGTTAATACAAAAATTAATCTTTCTGCAAAAGTTGTCAGTTGCATTTATCTAAGAAGTTTATCCCACACTGACTCTGCGACTTTGGTGAGGCAGCTTCTGCCTAGCACTCCTGGCTGACAATTAACAACCATATCATTGTTACCACACTAGGACTAAGTCCTTATTTCTCTAGATCTTTAACTATATTAACAATGGTTTCTATAACACAACCTTAGCACATTAAAAGCAAAAACACAGCAAGCAAATCTCAACCCAATAACCACCTATAGAATAATTTTTCTTATGTTTTCTAATAGGACTCCTTTACCCCTTAAAAAGGCTCTATGTCTATTAGGGCTTTTATATAATCAGGTTCTTTATGCTATTTTATGATTAGGATATTATAAGCAATCATGCATATTAGTACCAAGGGCATAAATGCATTTGGCTAACAAACTACCAGCAAAGGAGTTTAAATTAAAACACACCTTTCACCCTGGATAATCTCATAAAATACCACCACCTGGGAAACTTATTGATTAAAGTTCTAAATTGATTCTTATTTGGGAAGAGATCGGGGAAGGCCTTCTGTCTGTGTCACAGAAATTAGGGAGTAGTCCATTGAGGCAGGCATCAGAAAGACAGATATCATCTTTAAGGTGAGCCCGGGGGCAGCTTTTCGAAATCCCTGAAAACCTGATCTGCCTTGCCTGTCAGGCTTTCTCCTCGTGACCTTGTCATGGGTAGGATCTCGTGAGCTGGACTTATCGAAACCCCTGAAAACCTGATCCACCTTGCCCGTCAGGTTTTCTCCCTCATGGCCTTGTCATGGGTAAGGTCTCGTGTGTTGGCTCCCGGCAAGGACCTACTGTATAGCACAGAAAATTCTATTCAATACTCCGCAGTGGCCTATATGGGAAAAGAATCTGAAAAAGAGTGAATATGTATATATGTTTAACAGACTCACTTTGCTGTAGACCTGAGACTAACACAACATTGTGATTCAACTATACCCTAATAAAATTAAAAAAAAAAAAGACACTAAACCATTAGGCATTTAGCAAGTAACACTCAGAAGAATAGTACTTTCAAAAATCTTTTTTCCCTTTTTATTCAATAGACATTCATCACTAGATGATTGAATTAAATGCCATACTTAGTGTGTGGGTTGACAACATTCTGTGTTTGCCACTCTCTTGGTACTAATATGTCCAGTTTGTGGGAATCACAATTATGAATATGTTATTCACAAAATAGCAGTGCATATCATCATGGAGATATATTTTCCATGAAAATCATTAAATTGGTTCCAAGAGGATTTAGTGTGTTCTCTTGTGATGCTGAGTGGTCCCTTGTGTTCTGATATATAGAAATGTAAGTGTTCAATTATTAGTATGCTTTGGCCACTTATCATGTGGAAGCAAGGGTTCTGTGCCAAGTTATCAGGGCATTTTGGGGGGCCAGAGGTGGGGGCCTGCGTTCATTTGACAGGTGGTTTAGCTCTCCCATGACATTCAGTAGCCTTCTCCAGTTCTTTGATATGGAGAAATAACACATTTGCAGTTTTTTATGGAAAATACCATGCAAATTGAGCTTCAAGACGAGTCAGCCCCCTAAGTTCCAAGCAGTTGCTACACAGAGGCTAGAGCAACTACAATTTGGGACTGCTTGATTTAACCAAGAATTATTGGTTTGCCATCATCTACTGTCTTTTTGCTATTTAACTCTTTCCTGAGTCCTAGAGATGTGGGAACCCTGTAACAAAAATGTGTGGCCACTGCTATGACTGGATGTGCACTTAGATCATATTTTTGCATTTATGAAATAAGTATGTTATAGTGTATTTGAAGGAAGATGCTCACTGGTTAAATTTTTTTGTTTGTTATTATTACTGATTGTTCAGATGATCATTACTCAGAAAGTTATTTTCTTAAGGCTTGTATAATTGACACTTGTAATCATGTAATTTATAATCTCACACTTCCAATACTGGAAATAATGAGTAAAAATACTGTTTTTTAAGCCTAAACCAAAGGGCTTATTTAAGGTCTATTCATTTAACATTCCAATTCACTGTTGACTACTATATTGGCCATTATAGCTTTTTAGATCTACCTTGACTGTGGCATTTGTGACATTATATTGCAATCACTTAATAACGCATCTGTTTTGTTAACAATATTGTGATCTGTTTGAGGGGAGTGGGCCTTTTTCTTCAGTGATATCCCTAAGTGCCCCCATTAAAATTGTCTCCACTGTAAATAAGTGCTAGATAAATATTTTCCAAATGATAATGGAAAATATCCATTTTTCCATGGATAATGGAAATCATCCATTATTGTGTCTGACTCTGTGACCCCGTGGACTGCAGCATGCCAGGCTTCCCTGTCCATCACCAACTCCCAGAGCTTGCTCAAACTCATGTCTATCAAGTTGGTGATACCATCCAACCATCTCATCCTCTGTTGTCCCCTTCTCCTCCTGCCTTCGATCTTTCCCAGCATCAGAGTCTTTTCCAATGAGTTAGTTCTTCGCATTGGGTGGCCAAGGTACTGGAGCTTCAGCTTCAGCATCAGTCCTTCCAATGAATATTCAGGACTGATTTCCTTTAAGATGGGCTTGTTGGATCTCCTTGCAGTCCAAGGGACTCTCAAGAGTCTTCTCCCACACCACAGTTCAAAAGCATTAATTCTTTGGCTTTCTTTATAGTCCAACTCTCACATCCATACATGACTACTGAAAAAAACCATAGTTTTCACTATACTGGCCTTTGTCCTATAGGTCAAATGATCTTGAAATGACTTAAATATGAAATATTACATAAAACACTCAAGTTATAAAGCATTAGCGGTCCAAGATTATTTTTGTGTTACTTGACTTAGAACTGTGATGTGATTTATTAAACATGAATTTCAATGGTGATATTTGTACATGAATGAGGAAATTTTGATAGATGATTCAAAATGCCAGGAATTATTATTTAAAAATTTGAAGTATAATTGGTTCATAATATTAGTTTTAGATATACAACATAGTGCTTCAATATTTTTATAGTTTACATATCATTCAAAATTGTATAAAATTATTGATTATATTCCCTGTGCTGGGTACATCCCTGTGACTTATTTACTTTATGAAACTGATAGTTGTGCCTATTAATTCCCTTCAACTCTTCACCTATTTTGCTCCTTCCCTTATCCCCCTCAGTTCTGGCAACCACTAGTTTGTTCTCTGTATCTGTGAATTTATTTCTGTTTTGCTACATTTGTTCATTTGTTTTATTTTTTAGATTCCAAATAATAGTGAAAGCATACAGTATTTGTAAACAGCAACAAGACCAATAACAACAAAATATCAGAAATAAATGAAACAGCCTATTGCTTTAAAGTGCCAGTTGGATCAGCCTTCTGCAATCCATCTCTCTTTATCACAGCTTTGTCAGCTTCAGGCCCATCTCAAATATTTAATTCTTCTAGAAGGATAATTAGAAACCACCCAATTCACTGTCCTCTCTGTTATAAATTGAGTTAGGGTGAACTGAAACTTGCCTTGGCAATGCATTCTTTAAAGTCAGAGCAAGGCTTGCCCTGCTGTAAAAGGCCATGCAGTTGACCTCTCAGCTCCTATACCACTCTTCTTCCAAACAGTGGTTTGAAAGTATTCATTGAACAAAGCCAAGTGCCAGGTTAGCTTCAGGGAATTTTTAATGGATATACATGAATGTTTGTCAAACTACAGTTTTAATTGCTGAATTTCAGATAGAGTGATATCAGTAAGACTTACTTCCAATTTCTTTAGGAAAATTCTTTTAAATTTCACATTAATTCCTTGGTTAGAAACATTGAATTGTATTGAGGATTATTACTAAGCACAGGAAGTAAGAGCTTCTTAGATAATGGTGTTCATTTGTTTTTAGTGTATCTTTGGAAACAGCTTTTACACTTTAACAAATAATATATTCTTCATTTCTGTTAGGAATGATATTAAGTTCTAAAATACAGAAATGAAAAAGACATGGGCTGTCTTCTATAGCAATTCGAATCCACTGGCAAAAAACCAAAATTACAAAAAGTACTTTGTAATGCCTTGTGATAAGGGCCACAGTAAAAGTTTTGTGTGGTTTGGTCTTTAAAAAACCATAGAACTAAACTGATTGGCTACCTATATATATATATATATAATGTATAAAATACAGTTGGGTCCTCACCTCATACCAATAACAAAAATAAATTCTAAGTGAATTAAATACCTAAATGTGAAAGATATGTCATTTACAAGAGAATAGAGAAGCATATCTTTATAACCTCAGGACAAGGAAGAATTTCCTAAAGAAGCTATAAAAAGCACAACTAGTCCTTAAAAGATGGATAAATTTGACAATGTTAAAATAGAAAACTTTTGTACAACAGAAGAAATTATAAATGAAATTGAGACAAAATGTTTTAGTTCATTCTCCCAACAAAGACTATGGAATTGCTCAGTCATGTCAGACTCTGTGATCCCATGGACCATAGTCTGCCAGGCTCCTCTGTCCGTGGGATTCTCCAGGCAAGAATACTGGAGTGGGTTGCCATTTCTTTCTCCAAAAGACTACATATAAATAAGAAAAAGAAACCCTCTGGAAAAATGGGCAGTGGGTATGTGAGGAACATTCCCAAAGAGGAAATATAAACAGCCAAAAAGTATATAAAAGGATGCTTAGCCTTGGTAGTAATCAAAGAAATGTAAACTAAAACCACAGTGAAATTCCATTTCACACATTTCAAACTGAAAAAAAAATTAAAATGTCTGTTCGGATAAAGTATTGGCAAGTACAAGGAACCATGAGAACTTACCATATGCTACTGGTAGTAGCAGTGCAAATTGGTACAATATTTGGAGAGCACTTAAAATGGATTAACTACATATGTCAGCATTTAAAACAATTTCAAAAGTACAATAGTGAGAGAAATTAACAGAGGAATGACTGTGGTGTGATGTCAGAGTTTAAAAACATTCAGAATTTATTGTTTAGGTATACATATATAGTAGAAGACATGAGTTTGGGTAAACTCTGGGAGTTGGTGATGGACAAGGAGGCCTGTTGTGCTGCGGTCCATGGGGTCGCAAAGAGTCGGACACAAGTGAGCGACTGAACTGATATAGTGGAAGTATACAAACATTATATTCAGGGTACTGGTTACTTCTAGTGGAGGAGAGAGGGTAATATGATGGGAACAAGGCCTGGAAGGACTTTGTGTCTAAAATGTTTCATTTCTTAAAATCTATGGCAGTATGGGGTCATATAAGACTTTTAAATGCTGAGTGTTTACCATATTATTTCCTATACCACTGCGTATATTTTAGCTATTTCATACTGAAAGGAAAGTGGAGAATTAGTTTTCTGAGGAAAGATCAAGGAGGAGCTGTTTGGAACAGGTACCCTTTGAGCTGGACTTCCGTGATGGCTCAGACGGTAAAGCGTCTGCCTACAGTGCGGGAGACCTGGGTTTAATCCCTTGGTCAGGAAGATCTCCTGGAGAAGGAAATGGAGACCCACTCCAGTATTCCTGCCTGGAATATCCCATGGACGGAGGAGCCTCGTAGGCTACAGTCCATGGGTCGCAAAGAGTCGGACACGACTGAGCGACTTCACTTTCGGTTTTCAAGCTGGTTTTGGAAAAGTGGTCTAGTATAGGAAAGGCACGGCATTATGAAATAGCATTTTTGTATTTAGAGACCTATATGCAATTTGTTATTTCTGTGGGTCTAAGAGGTGTGGATGGAATGAGAAAACAGGAAGGTTATTATAGGTGAACCTAGAGAATGAGCTAGGAGTCAGATATTATTACAGGATATTCATTCCCAAAGGAAGTAAATTTTCTAATCCACTGCTATTCTCTACTTTAGCCGGGTAATTCAGTTCATTGAATTTTGATGACTAAAGCTTGTGAATAAGACCCGTTTGACCTTAGTTTGTAAACGTAGGTGGGTGCTTATAGAGTTTGGAGTGCTTTGCTGGTGCTATGGTAGATAGGCTACCAAGAATAAATACAGAGCTTTCAAGCTTCGAGCTGATTTACAAATAGCCAAAATCCCTACATTGTTGAGCAAACTTCATGGGTCATCCCTGGTGGCTCAGAGAGTAAAGAATCTGCCTGCAATGCAGGAGACCTGGGTTTGATCCCCGGGTTGGAAAGATCCCTTGAAGAAGAGAATGGCTACCCACTGCAATATTCTTGCCTGGAGAATTCCATGGTCAGAGGAACCTGGCTGGCTACAGCCCATGGGACTTCAAAGTTGGAATGACTGAGCAACTAACACTTTCACTTTCACAAAACCTGGGGCCAGCTCAGGTTTGAGAGACATGCTAGGCATGGTCCTAGCTGTCTTCCCTGGGCTAGCTGTAAAGATCAGTTTCACCTTTTCTTACTACCATTATATTGCTCTGCCATACATGATTTTGTTTCATTTTTTAAAAATACATTCATTTCTTATAAGAACATTGTCTTGGAGTGCTCTGGAGTGGAGTGTTTTGGTTTTTGAGTGACTATGTGAGCTCTTACTGTTTTGCTTATATCAAATAAACTTATCTGAGTTTCAAAGAATGCCCTTTACAATATTATTTTGGGGAAAAATACTATTATTTTTCCTGTGCTGACCATAATTTCATTGATTTCTAATTTTCCTTCCCAGCCTTCATTATTCCAGGCTGAAACATTTCTGTCTCTGTGAGGCAGTACCTACACCCATTTTCCCTGTTTCTCATTGATTCTTAAGGGAGCACCTTCCTCTCTAGTCATCTCTGATATCTAAAATAGGGCACAGGGAACTGGCTGCAAGGTGGGCAAAGCAGATTTGGTCAACCTTAGCAGTCAGAGTTTTGCAGGAGATGCGTGTCTAGTATACTACGTGGTATACAGGGAAATTTAATGTGAAATCATAAAATATTTTTGGTAATATGATGCAAAAGGATTAGAATTTAGAAATGGCAGTTTTCTAGCCATGTAATCTTGGAAATGATAGAAAGTGAAGAACTCAAGAGCCTCTTGATGAAAGTGAAAGAGGAGAGTGAAAAAATTGGCATAAAGCTCAACATTCAGAAAACTAAGATCATGGCATTTGGTCCCATCATGTCATGGCAAGTAGATGGGGAAACAATGGATACAGTGAGAGACTTTATTTTGGGGGGCACCAAAATCACTGCAGATGGTGACTGCAACCATGAAATTAAAAGATGCTTGCTCCTTGGAAGAAAGGCTATGACCAACCTAGAGAGCATATTAAAAAGCAGATACATTACTTTGCCAACAAGTGTCCGTCTAGTCAAAGCTATTGTTTTTCCAGTAGTCATGTGTGGATGTGAGAGTTGGACTATAATGAAAGCTGAGCACCAAAGAATTGATGCTTTTGAATTGTGGTATGGGAGAAGACTCTTGAGAGTCCCTTGGACAGCAAGTAGATCCAACCAGTCCATCCTAAAGGAAATCAGTCCTGAATAGGCATTGGAAGGACTGATGCTGAAGCTGAAACTCCAACACTTGGGCCACCCAATGTGAGGAGCTGACTCATTGGAAAAGACCCCGATGCTGGGAAAGATTGAAGGCGGGAGGAGAAGGGGACAACAGAGGATCAGATGATTGGATGACATCACCGACTCAATGGACATGAGTTTGAGTAGGCTCTTAGAGTTGGTGATGGACAGGGAAGCCTGGCGTGCTGCAGTCCATGAGGTTGCAAAGAGTAGGACATGACTGAGCAGCTGAACTGACTGAACCAAATCTTGGAAAAGACTCTTAGTATCTCTAAGCCACAGTTTCATTCATTGAGGGATGGAAATAATTAAACTTACATAGTTTTGTAGTTTAATTGATTTGAAAATTATATATTACCTTACAAATAGAAGATATTAATGTCATCAGTGTTCTTCTTAATGATGCATAACAGTCTTTTGGGTCATGTTAATAATGATGTCAGTGTGCTCATACTTTAGCGTAAACTAACTTTCATCCCTATTTTTAGTGGCTTTTGTTTCATAAAGAAAGGGTAGATTATCCATAGATGGTTTGCAGCTGGGGGCATCCCTTTTAACACAAAAAAATCACTAAAATGTAGGATGGTTTTGGTGGAGAGGCTACTGTGTACCACATATAGGGTTGTGGGCCACACTTCTTAGTTGTGGGGAGCTGTCCTCCAGTCTTTGGATGCCATGCTCAAGGATTTGAGATCAATAAAGAGAAGCTGCCAGAACTTAAGTATTTCATTCCCAAAGAAGTATTTAAGAACCTAAAAGCCTTCTGAATTACAAAGCATTATGTTAAGTGATATAAAAGAGTCATTGGAGAGTCTTTTTTTAGTTTATTTTTAATTGAAGGATAATTGTTTTACAATATTGTGTTGGTTTATGCCATACATCAACATGAAATTTTTGAATATGGCAAAATTCCACACCCATCAGTGCACCTTTAGATAAGGTGAACCAAACTTTATGTGAAGCCAAGATGTTTCAAAGAGAAGTTCAATAAAGTAAAAGAAAGTAAAACCATCCAAATCTGGATGTCTTGTTTACCTACATGAGAAAGAAGGAAGACAACTTTGGGTACAGCAATATCTTTGGGCTTTACTAGTGCTCAGTACTGTGCTGGCAATTGATAAAAGTGAGCAACATATGAATTTTCAGAGAATGAACAAGGTGATTGAATTTTGAACTTAAGTTGGCCCTTTCTTTGTGTATATACTGCCTGAGTTAGTGGAATGAGAAAAAAGTTCTAATGGTGGTGCCACCAGTTAATCTGTAGGATGATTTTGAGCAAGTCAATTACTATTTTAATCTTATCCTTATCTATAAATTGAGAATTCCACTGACCCTTGCCTATTTTGAAAGACTGTTGAAGATTGATTGAGACAGTATTACTTGCCATGGAAATATAGGGGTTAAGATTTAAGGACTTAATTTTTGTGTAGTTTAGAATAGTTCTCAAAGACCAGGCTCCCTGTGCTACCTAATCAAGAAGTGTGACCTTCTGTGTTAGTTTTTCTTTTCTTCAAATAAGCAATGTGATAGTCCAGGAGATCAGTAAGCAGTCTTGACTCTAAAGGATGAAAATTTGGGAGCCAGAGACATACATGAAATTTGAAGAGTAAAAATATATTCACAGCATCAAAAGAACTATGAAATGCCACATACCAGTATGACAGTGACATAACTTATAATTCAGTAAATGGATGTGATCCATAGGAACAGAAGTCAGAACGATTGGCTTTATGGAGGGAACGGGATTAACTGGAAAAGGGGATGAGGGAACTTTTTAGTTCTAGGGTGATGGAAATGTTCTACATCTTGAGTAGTGTGTTGGTTATACAGATGTAAACATTTGTCAAAACTCACTGAACTCAACACTTAAAGTTTGTGTATTTTTGCATATAATTATGCTGTAACAGAATAATAAAAACAGAAAAATGTTTAAATGGAAAAATTACAAGATATGAAAGCAATAATCAAGTGGATACAGATTAAAACCAGATGTTGTACCTATAATCATAGTATAGGTATATAAAACATATAATTTTAATGAAAAACAAAATTAAAGAATCATCAAGGTGTGTTGGGGTGAAGTTAATCCAGGAATGCCCCTATTTTGTGGATTCTTGAGGTTGGTTTTGAGGAAAGGATGAGCTGTAGATGGCCAAAAAGAAGGGAAAGGCTTTTTAAATCCTGGAAACTCATATGCACAAGGGCTCAGATGGAGCAGGGTACAAACTGAGGCAGGATAGCAGATTGATTTGCAATGAATTTATGATGGAGTAACAATGCTTTAATGTTTCTTTTCATAAAATGAGAATCCTAGTAGCAGCTTTTGAAAACAGTCAGTCAGTTCAGTTCAGTTGATAAGTCATGTCCAACTTTTTGCGACCCCATGGACTGCAGCATGCCAGGCTTCCCTGTCCATCACCAACACCAAGAGCTTACTCAGACTCTTGTCCATTGAGTCAGTGATGCCATTCAACAGTCTTATCCTTGGTCATCCCCTTCTCCTCCCGCCTTCAATCTTTCCCAGCATCAGGGTCTTTTCCAATGAGTCAGCTCCTCACATCAGGTGGCCGAAGTATTGGAGTTTCAGCTTCAGCATCAGTCCTTCCAATGCCTATTCAGGACTGATTTCCTTTAGGATGGGCTGGTTGGATCTCCTTGCAGTCCGAGGGACTCTCAAGAGTCTTCTCCAACACCACAGTTGAAAAGCATCAATTCTTTGGTGCTCAGCTTTCCTTATATTCCAACTCTCACATCCACGCATGACTACTGGAAAAAACATAGCTTTGACTAGACTGACCTTTGTTGGCAAAGTAATGTATCTGCTTTTTAATAAGCTGTCTAGGTTGGTCATAGCTTTTCTTCCAAGGAGTAAGCATCTTTTAATTTCATGGTTGCAGTCACCACCTGCAGTGGTTTTGGTGCCCCCCAAAATAAAGTCTCTCACTGTCTCCATTGTTTCCCCATCTACTTGCCATGGCGTGATGGGACCAGATGCCATGATCTTAGTTTTCTAAATGTTGTGTTTTAAGCCAACTTTTTCATTGTCCTCTTTCACTTTCATCAAGAGGCTCTTTAGATCCCCTTCACTTTCTGCCATAAGTGTGGTGTCATCTGAGTATCTGAGGTTATTGATATTTCTCCTGGCAATCTTGATTCCAGCTTGTGCTTCATCCAGTCTGGCATTTTGCATGATGTACTCTGCATATAAATTAAATAAGCAGGGTGACAATACACAGCCTTGACATACTCCTTTCCCAATTTGGAACCAGTCTGTTGTTCCATGACCAGTTCTAAATGTTGCTTCTTGACCTGTGTACAGATTTCTAAGGAGGCAGATAAAGTGGTCTGGTATTCCCATCCCTTTCAGAATTTTCCACAGTTAGTTGTGATCCACACAGTCAAAGGCTTTGGCATAGCCAATAAAGCAGAAGTAGATGTGGAAACAATAATTATTGACTTAATGATATTTTAGATTATTACTACATAAAATATTATATATATTTCTTTCAATTTTTTTGAGAACTTGAATATTCTTGTTAGTAAAGCCTGATGCTCGAACATCCACAATTTTTTTACATTTATATATCTAAGATCTCTATTATCCAAGGAGGTTAGTATGCACATGGTTATTCTCCCTTTTAATTGAAACTAATGCATACTTTAATGACTTTTGTTTTATTTCATTACCTTTTTGTTTTGTTTCCTAAGAATCCATTATGAGGATTGGACTCATTTTTTGCAGAGCTCAGAAAGTTTAAGATGTGTTAAAGGCATTCCTTTAATTGTTATCTCACCTTAGCCCATAAACATTGCCCATTAATTATAGGACTGTTTTCAACCATCCCTGGCATATGCCTCTAAGAAAATTTCACTTTCAGTCAGTTTGACAATTGAATTCATGAACAAAAAAGAGATCAAGATGATAGCAGCCTGCATAATTCAGGCTGTAATATAAAACTTGGAAAAAGAACAGTGTGGTTTGTATTGTGTAAACTGTATATAGAGTACAAATACAAATTTTTAAAAATTGAAATGCATTTCTAAGAAAGTATCAGTGGCATGTATTTGAAGTAATTTGGAAACATTTTGCCAAATTAGTAAATTTGTGGTGGAATTAGAAGGGGTGAAAGTTAATAATTTCAGAAAAATTTTTTATTATCACAAGCTAAAGTATTACAATTGATTAAAAGCAACGTGAGTCCACTTCTATCTGAAAAATTATTAATTTCTCTTGGGTGGGAAGGAAAAGGTAATCAGCACCACACAAATCAGCAACAATGATGGGAAGCTCCAATGTATATACACCGAATTTGAGGGTTATTGTCCCTCAAAGAAGGTAGGCGTTAAAGATGGCATGATCACTTATATTTGTCTGGTTAGCTTGATGTTTATCAGATTTCTATAGTTAACCTAGGTCTGGTTAGAGTTATAAATTGCTTTCACCTGAATTGGTCCTTGTCCAGTTTTCACACTATGTAAATATAGGCAGAAATAAAAAGAAAATTTTCCTAAGAAATAGCTTTGAAAACTAAGGAAGTCTGTTGGAAACATAAAGTGTTTTTGGCATCTTATATGTCATGTATGAAAAGTTAATGGAATTGGTTTTCATGACTGGCTTATGGAATTGGTCTCATTATTATATTGTCACACCTTGTATATGGGTAAATGGGTAGATCGTATACTCATTTCTGTGAAAAATTATGACCACTTTGTGGAAGAACTGGCAATATTATCAAGAATTTATGAATTGGAGTATGATTTTGGTAAAACTGGACTTTGTCTTCAGCCAATGCTTTAATAACTGAACTTTCAGTCTCTAACTGTTCATCAGAATTATTTGATTTTTGTTTGATAAAAAGATGGAGATGGGAAATGAGAGTTGCTTACCATTTTATCTGCTGGTTCATAGGAAGAAAAGTGGAAAATTTCATCTCTGCATATTTTGAGTCTCAGCTAGTGGAGGACTAGTTTTGTCACTGATTTCTCTTAACTCCAGACATCCTGTCTTCCATGCCCCTCACTTCCATTCTGGGATCCCATGGATTATCCTGGAGAAGGAAATGGCAACCCATTCCAGTATTATTGCCTGGAAAATTCCATGGAAAGAGGAGCCTGGCCGGCTACAGTGCATGAGTTGCAGAGAGCTGGACACGACCGAGTACGTGTGCATACATACATATTATCCATGCCTTTGGACTCCATGCTTTAAATAATGTCTCTCAAGAATATTAAGTCATTTTTATATATTTTTATTAATACTACATAGAATGACATATAAACGTTTTTTGATCAGTGTGAAATAATCTTTATTGCTACAAAGAGACAATATTTTACTCAACTTTGGAAGCCCATATTATACATAAATGTGCATGTTACATCATTTAAAAAATGTTGAAAATAGCTGTTGATTCTCCATTTTGACCTTTAAGGAGTTCATTTTGGAGGCATTTTCTTATAGTCCTGTTAGCAAGCACTGACCTTTGAATCAAGCCAAAATGGGGTACACAAGACATCAGACTTCTGTAGGAACATGGATTTTAACTTTTTAAAAGTGATTTCACTAGAGGCTAGTTTAGGGCAACAAAGTAAATGCCTGAGAAAAGAAGTCATCAGCAGAGGTTTATGAGTTACCAAAACAAAGAGTTCAAACTGTGCTCACCAAAAGTGAAGCAGTTAAAAAATTAGAGAAGGTGTTTGAATTGATGAGCTGTTCGAGTTGGTCTTCTGACCTCTGAAGTGACCTTTTGCATTACCTCCTCGGGTTAGAAAGATAATTAACTTTCCTCTTCTTTCCCCCTAAGGCAACCCTGGCCAGGATTTCAGCTGGTCCTTTTGAAGGGTAATATCATGGTGCAGTGCATTGGATTAGGATGTAACCTTGCGTATCTGCTTTTCACTGGGACCACTGAAATAGAGATGGCCACTGCTGTTGCTGACTTTGGATGGGGCTTGGGGAGGTAGCTCCTCAAATCCAAACCAGTCTGCCCCTTGATAGCTTCTGAGAGCAGGAAGATCGTTCTATTCTGCCCAAACTTTTTTTTTTTCATTGTCAGTTTTAGAGAACAATGACTCTATTATTCAAGGGGATAAAAATGAAATAAATTGTTTGAAAGTGATTTGATTAATATATGATAGTTATTTTATATGATGAAGATTTTTTAAAGTTTATCCTATTTTTCAACATGTTTAGCTGCTGTCTTATCTTCACAGCACTTCTGGAGTTGCAGTAATAAACAGCTTAATCAGGTCTCATAACTTTGTTGTATACTGCTAAGGACTTTAATTGGAAATATAATAAATCCTTTAAGTAAGGACTAGTCATTATAGAAAGCTGATTTGTGACAGCTAAGTGTTCGCATTATACTAAAGTGAAATATAAACACTCCTTTGTAACTTGCATGTCATTATAACACACAGATGTCTTGGCTCCAAGAACACGTGTATTAAATGAGTGCTGGCTTGGATTTATGCCAGGGTCGTGGCTTAGTGATCTTAAGTAAGAGCCCAGAACATCCCATGATGGGAGGTCAAGCTAACTGCCTTTTTGTTAAAAGAATTCTACACTGTGTGTGGAGTCTGTAACTTGTGGAGAAGAGATGCTCAGATCAATCTATTCTCCTACAACCTTCAACTAAAGACTACAGCATATTTTAAAATCTCCTAACAACTAAAGAGAAAGCCTTTTCAGTACATGAAGACTTTAAGATATAAGTTGAAAATCTTGCAGAAGACTCTTGCTTTAGGGCAAATAGTGGCTGGCTTAGTTGCTTTGAGAACTGCTGCGTTTTCCACAGTTTTTAGTTATGTGGGGAAACTGAGAGTATAGAGTACATCTTTTCCTGTGTTGAAATAAATTGTGTATGTGTTGGGGGTAAGTGAATGGAAAGAGGGAAGGGAAGAAGAGGAGCAAGGCTGTATGGTAGGGCAGGTCCACTAGGTCATTTTGAATTTTGGTGAATCAGGTCTCTATTGGAAATGAATCATGTAAAGATGTACATTCTGTAGGAGGAAGCATGAGCATGGGTTTTAAGGCTGTGAAGCATTGACTGACCAATTGCTGAATGCAAATACCAGTAGAGATTGACTTGTGCTGATATTACTACTAACACTATTGTTATTTTAGATAGTGATCCGATTATAGAACTTGTATAATTGTTGAGTGGTCTGCCCATCATCGTCCACCTCCTCACACCCACCCTCAACCCCCCGCTGACCTTCAGTTCAGTCACTCAGTCATGTCTGACTCTTTGCCACCCCATGGACTGCAGCACGCCAGACCTCCCTGTCCATCACCAACTCACGAGTTTACTCAAACTCATATCCACTGAGTCGGTGATGCCATCTAACCATCTCATCCTCTGTCGTCCCCTTCTCCCGCCTTCAATCTTTCCCAGCATCAGGGTCTTTCCCAATGAGTCAGTTCTTTGCATCAGGTGGCCGAAGTGTTGGAGTTTCAGCTTCTGCAACAGTCCTTCCAATGAATATTCAGGACTGATCTCCTTAAGGATGGACTGGTTGGATCTCCTTGCAGTCCAAGGGACTCTCAAGAGTCTTCTCCAATACCATAGTTCAAAAGCATCAGTTCTTTGGTGCTTTGCTTTCCTTATATTCCAACTCTCACATCCATGCATGACCACTGGAAAAACCGTAGCCTTGACAAGATGGACCTTAGTTGGCAAAGTAATGTCTCTGCTTTTTAATATGCTGTCTAGCTTGGTCATAACTTTTCTTCCCAGGAGTAAGCGTCTTTTAATTTCATGGCTGCAGTCACCATCTGCAGTGATTTTGATGCTCCCCAAAATAAAGTCTGCCACTGTTTCCACTGTTTCCCCATCTATTTGCCATGAAGTGATGGGACCAGATGCCATGATCTTAGTTTGCTGAATGTTGAGCTTTAAACCAGCTTTTTCAGTCTCCTCTTTCACATTTATCAAGAGACTCTTTAGTATTTCTTCGCTTTCTTTCGTAAGTGTGGTGTCATCTGAGTATCTGAGGTTATTGATATTTCTCCTGGCAATCTTGATTCCAGCTTGTTCTTCATCCAACCCAGAGTTTCTCATGACGTACTCTGCGTATAAGTTAAATAAGCAGGGTGGCAATACATAGCCTTGATGTACTCCTTTTCCTATTTGGAACCAATCCTGTTGTTCCATGTCCAGTTTTAACTGTTGCTTCCTGAGCTGCATACAGATTTCTCAAGAGGCAGATCAGGTGGTTGGTATTCCCATCTTTTTCAGAATTTTCCACAGTTTGTGGTGATCCACAAAAGCTTTGGCATAGTCAATAAAGCAGAAATAGATGTTTTTCTGGAACTCTTTTGAGTGGTCAGCCCATAATCCTCCACCCACCCACCTTACCCTGCCCACCACAGTCTTCTTATACTAAGCAGTGGCCACAGGACTGGAAATAGTCAGTTTTCATTCCAATCCCAAAGAAAGGCAATGCCAACGAATGCTCAAACTACCGCACAATTGCAGTCATAGCACATGCTAGTAAAGTGATGCTTAAAATTCTCCAAGCCAGGCTTCAGCAATACGTGAACTGTGAACTTCCAGATGTTCAAGCTGGTTTTAGAAAAGGCAGAGGAACCAGAGATCAAATTGCCAACATCCACTGGATCATCAAAAAAGCAAGAGAGTTCCAGAAAAACATGCATTTTCGCTTTATTGACTATGCCAAAGCCTTTGACTATGTGGATCACAATAAACTGTGGAAAATTCTGAAAGAGATGGGCATACCAGACCACCTGACCTGCCTCTTGAGAAACCTGTATGCAAGTCATGAAGCAACAGTTAGAACTGGACATGGAACAACAGACTGGTTCCTAATAAGAAAAGGAGTACGTCAAGGCTGTATATTGTCACCCTGCTTATTTAACTTATATGCAGAGTACATCATGAGAAACACTGGGCTGGAAGAAAAACAAGCTGCAATCAAGATTGCTGGGAGAAATATCAATAACCCCAGATATGAAGATGACACCACGCTTATGGCTGAAAGTGAAGAAGAACTAAAGAGCCTCTTGATGAAAGTGAAAGAGGAGAGTGAAAAAGTTCGCTTAAAGTTCAACATTCAGGAGACTAAGATCATGGCATCTGGTCCCATCACTTCATGGCAAATAGATGGGGAAACAATGGAAACAGTGGCTGACTTTATTTTTCTGGGTTCCAGAATCACTGCAGATGGTGACTGCAGCCATGAAATTAAAAGATGCTTGCTCCTTGGAAGGAAAATTATGACCAATCTAGACAGCATGTTAAAAAGCAGAGACATTACTTTGTCAACAAAGGTCCATCTAGTCACGGCTATGGTTTTTCCAGTGGTCATGTATGAATGTGAGAGTTGGATTATAAAGAAAGCTGAGCGCAGAAGAACTGATGCTTTTGAACTGTGGTGTTGGAAAAAACTCTTGAGAGTCCCTTGGACTGCCAGGAGATCCAACCAGTCCATCCTAAAGGAAATCAATCCTGAATATTCATTGGAAGGACTGATGCTGAAGCTGAAACTCCAATACTTTGGCCACCTGATGTGAGGAGCTGACTCATTGGAAAAGACCCTGATTCTGGGAAAGATTGAAGGCAGGAGGAGAAGGGGATGACAGAGGATGAGATGGTTGGATAGCATCACTGACTCAATGTGCAGGAGTTTGAGTAAACTCTGGGTGTTGGTGATGGACAGGAAGGTCTGGCATGCTGCATCCATGGAGTTGTAAAGAGTCAGACCCGACTGAGCGACTGAACTGACCAGGTTGAGAAGCTGAGGCGTCAAAAACTTAAGTTGTTATCATACAATGGAATGCTCCCTGTTTACCAAATTGCTCATCATTTGGTGAAACTATTTTTACCCATCTAAGTGGTGTTAATATATTTTGAAGCAGATAATGTTTAATTGTATCATTATTCTTTTAAACAATACCTCGGAAATACAACCTCAAAGTTGAATGTATTCAATGTGATAGTGGGTCTTTTAGGATACAGTTTGTCATTATTGTTGTTTAGTTGCTAAGTCATGTCTGACTATTTTGTAACCCCATGGACTGTAGCCCAGGCTCCTCTATCCATGGGGTTTTCCAGGCAAGAAAACAGAAGTGGGTTACCATTTCCTTCTCCAAGGGATCTTCCTGACCCAGGGATCAAACTTGCCCCTCCTGCATTGCTTGGCAGGTGGATTCTTTACCACTGAGCCACCTGGAAAGTCCCTGGGATATAGTTGCTTGACAGCAGCAACAGCAATAACAGCAATTCATCATATGATAGAGACAATCACAGTACTTTATAAGTGAATACTGGAGGCCCTAAAAATTCAGTCCTTGTGAACAAGAGGAAAATTTATGTGAACCAAAAGTTCCTGTCTTCCTGTGTCTGCCATTAGGGTACAGTGCTGAATCCACAGTATTGCCAGTTGGTTAATATCTTGATATTGAATATTATATTCATGTTTAAGTGCCACCTGATGTGAAGAACTGACTCATTAGAAAAGCCCGTGATGCTGGGAAAGATTGAAGGCAGCAGCAGAAGGGCATGACAGAGGATGAAATGGTTGGATGGCCTCACTGACTGGGTGGACATGAGTTTGAGCTAGCCCCAAGAGTTGGTGATGGACAGCGAAGCCTGGCGTGTTGTAGTCCATGGGGTCACAAAGAGTCAGACATGACTGAATGACTGAACTAACCTATTAATATTTCATTAACTAGTGTTAATAATCAATAGTGAAATTAAGTGTTAAGGCTATCTTCTTGAAAGGGCTCAAAATTCTCTTCCAGTGTTCGCTGTCATGACTATTATCAAACCTCATGCTTGCACTCAGTTGCTCCATTTGTGTCCAGCTCTTTGCAGCTCTGTGGACTCTAGCTCACCAGACTCCTCTGTCTGTCCAGTGTTCCCAGCAAGAATACTGGAGTGGGTTGCCATGCCCTCCTCCAGGGGACCTTTACAACCTAAGGGCCAAACTTTCTTCTCTTGCATCTCCTGCATTGCAGGTGGATTGCTTGCCTCTGGGGGAAGATATCAGATCTAAAACCAGGCAAATGTCATGTATCAAGTACCTATTCAGTAGCACAATCATCTTTGATAAACACCCTATCTCAAGGAATATTAACGTCTTCATTTAAGCTTTATTTAATGTAGAAATGAGGCGTCTGGCCAAGAAAAGGCAGAAAATGTTTAAACGAAAAAGTGGCTTAATCCCTGCCTTCTTCTTTCTTATATTTCTTTTATCCCATCAAAGAGATGATCCCACATTTTCCAGGATCAGTCATTTCCTCTCTGCTAGTGGAGTGAGTGGAGGAATACCAGTGGGACGACTTGGACTGCTTGCCTTTCCATTCCCTTGGTGTGAAGCCCACTCATCCCCAGATAGGATCTGGTGTTGAGCACAGCAGAAGTCTTCCAGCTGGCATCCAGACAAGGCCCGAACATGTGGAGAACAGATTTAGTCTGAGTTGACTTTGAGACTCATTTCACCCTACATTAGGCCAAAGGTGGCAAACCCTGCTCTCAGGGGAAGATTGCTTACTAGTTTAGAAAAAAAAAAAAAAAAAAAAGAAAAGAAAGAAAGCCAAGCATAAGCAGTGAAGAATCCAGTGAATTTATAAGATAAGTAAAGAAGCATGGCAGATTATCAAAGACCAGGATCAAACCTTAGAAGCATCCATCCCCAACCCATGCAAGTATTTTTAGGATTTTGTTTCTTACACATTATCATGGAGAAAGATAAAGCAAAACAAAGATTGCTAAAGATGTGCAAGAAGAGACAAACCAGGACATTCCGCTTTATTCCTAGTTGGCACTTTTCTCCGTTCACTTCTAGGCCAGATGGTCACAGACTGATATGATGAGAGGTCTGAGATCCACAATTAATTACTAAAGCTGCAGGGAAGCAGTTATAGTGGACCTTCACAAAGGGAAGATAGTCAAGTCAGGCATGGTATTTCAACCTCATTACAATGAGCATATTCAATGCTTAGTAAATAATAATCACAAATAAAATAAATTTCCAGTAGTCATGGCTTGAGTTGTCTTTGGGTATTATCCTGCCATTTTATAAAATTTGCCTCTAGAAAATTTAGATCTGATTTGAATGGTCATTAGAAGTTTAGTCATCTAATTGTTTCCCAGAAGACTTCCCTATAAGTGTTTTCCTGAACTTGCTACCACACATATTTAAGTTTTGGGGCCTTCTTGGTGGCTCTGTAGTAGAGAAACTGCCTGCTAATGCAGGAGACACAGGTTCAATACCTGGGCTGGAAAGATCCCCTGGAGAAGGAAATGGCAACCCAATCTTGTATTCTTGCCTGGGAAATCCCATAGACAGAGGATCCTGGTAGTCTATAATCCAGGGGCAGGGAGGAAGGTCACAAAAGAGTTGGACATGACCTAGCAACTAAACAACAACAAATATTTAGTGCTGTTTTACATAATTGTACCATTGATCTGTCAATATTTTTGTTGATGCTAGTGGAATGACTAGCAGCCAGTCTGATATGGTCACTGTGGGTCATGGGTCTATTACAGAATTTCTATGAGTTTTAAACCACTGCTGACTTTGGATAATTTTTGTCCTCCATTCAGTTCAGTCTCTCAGTTGTGTCTGACTCTTTGCAGCCCCATGGACTGCAGCACATCAGGCTTCCCAGTCCATCACCAGCTCCTGGAACTTGCTCAAACTCATGTCCATTGAGTCGGTGATGCCGTCCAGCTATCTCATCCCTTCTTGTCTCTTTCTCCTCCTGCCTTCAATCTTGCCCAGCATCAGGGTCTTTTCTAATGAGTCAGTTCTTTGCATCAGGTGGCCAAAGTATTGGAGTTTCAGCTTCAGCATCAGTCCTTCCAGTGAATATTCAGGACTGATTTCCTTTAGGATGGACTGGTTGGATCTCCTTGCAGTCCAAGGGACTCTCAAGAGTCTTCTCCCACACTACAATTCAAAAGCATGAATTCTTTGGCATTCAGCTTTCTTTGTAGTCCAGCTCTCACATCCATACATGACTATTGGTAAAACCATAGCTTTGACTAGACGGACCTTTGTTGGCAAAGTAATGTATCTGCTTGTTAATATGCTGTCTAGGTTGGTCATAGCTTTTCTTCCAAGGAGCAAGTGTCTTTTTATTTTATGGCTACGGTCAGCATCTGCAGTGATTTTGGAGTCCAGGCAAAAAATGTCGGCCACTGTTTCCATTGTTTCCCCATTTATTTGTCATGAAGTGATGGGACCAGATGCCATGATCTTTGTTTTTTGAATGTTGAGTTTTAAGCAAGCTTTTTCATCTCCTCTTTCACTTTAATCAAAAGGCTCTTTAGTTCCTCTTTGCTTTCAGCCATAAGGATGGTGTCATTTGCATATCTGAGATTATTGATATTTCTCTACATACAGTAACTTTTGCCCTAGATATGATAGATACATTATTTTTGGAAATTTCAAAAAAATTAGAAAATCATAACTGATTTTAATGAAGAAGGAAAGATGGGTATATGTTATTCAGGGACCTTAGGTTGTCTGTATGGTGTCTAGCACCCTTTTCTTACTAGCAGAACTTGTAAATTCTTTATGTGGGGGTTGAGGAAAGAAGTGGTGGGCAAAGTTTTACTGGTACCTAGTTAAAAAACTCTCCAGTTTCTAGGCTCTCTTTCAGCTCAGAGTGACATGTTCCACAGATCTGACCAATGAGATGGAAGTGGAAGGCCTCCTGCTTTCTTTGATGTTCCATCATTCCGATTCCTGGCTGCCAGATTTTTCCCTGATGGTCATGATAGCTGCAACATTGCCTGCCATATGGGAAAGCATGGCCTTCCTCTGATCGGTGTGTGTGTGCCAGTTCCAGACTGTTTCTTTGGCCTCCAAATGTCCTGACCAGCTCTGCTCAGACCTTCAGATACTTCCCCAGTTCAGGCCTCTCTCTCTTCTTTGCTTCCTAGATTTTCTGGTTCTGATACACATTTTTGGGACACGGGTTGACTTTTCATAGTGAGATGCCATCTGACTGCCTTCTTTTTGTCTTAGCAGTTTTCCACCTTTAGGGCTCTGGTATACAGTCTCTCCTTTGCTATTATGAGGGCAACAAATGGTCAGGGCTCAGAACCATTGCTCTAGAGTCAGACTGACCTGGTTTTGAATTTGGGGAGCTACTTAATCTCCTTGTTCCTTGATTTTTGAGCTGCAAAATGAGAATGATAGTTTCAATCTCATGATATTGTTGTAAGAATTACATGAGGTAAACTTGTAAGGCAATTGGCCTGACTGTGATCATGATCAGTCGATCAGTCACTCAGTCATGTCCGACTCTTTGCAACCCCATGGACTGTAGCCTGCCGGGCTCCTCTGTCCATGGGGTTCCCCAAGCAGGAATGCTAAAGTGGGTTGCCATTCCCTTTTCCAGGGGATCTTCCCAACACAGGGATCGAACCTGTGTCTCTTATGTCTCCTGCATTAGCAGGCCGGGTCTTTACCACTAGTGCCACCTGGCGTATTGGCAAGCATTCAATAAAGTTGAAATGATTTTTATATGATGGTGCTGATTGTCATGCTAAGCCAAAACAGATATTGCACAGAGTTATTTTCTTCCTTCTAAAACATAGGAATCTACGTTTGATCAGGCAGTATCAGAACTGGTGCCGAATGAACAAGTCAAAAAGCCCTGTGGGGCAGAACACGTACTAGTCTGTCTCAGTGCTGTCCCTCTAGTATCTGGTAGCATAGGGCCTGCTATAGAATAAGAAGAAAAGTAGTGTACATTCAGTGAACATTTAGTTTGTATCAGTCTATTTGAAGTGTTTTACATGTATTAACTCCTTTTCTTTCAAAGAATAGTTGGTTAGGCTTTATTATTATCCCCATTTATAGATGAACTAAAATCCAGAGAATTTAACCATCCAACTCAAGGTTATACATTTCAACTGACCAAGAAGAATTCTAGTAGTCAAGTACCAGATTTCCACTGCTTTTCAATAACTACTCATTGGGTGCATGAGAGAAGGAAGGGAAGGGGAAAAGGAAGAAATCCTGTATCTTAACGCCTTGTATTTGAGGTTGGTTGAATATGCTGTACAACTGGGTTCTGCCACCACTTTAGCAAAGGGCATCAGTCCTGAATGATTGACCTTGAGGAGAAGCATAATATACTCTTTATTGCTTGGAGTTTCTGGAAGGTAGCAGTAGAGGAGGGGTACGTGAATCCCCACCCCCAGCAAATAGATCGCTAACAGAGTAGTGCTGGTTATGGACAGTTTGCAGCTTATGGGCAGGTTGGTTTTCCAGAATGTGTAATCTTACTTTTTGAAACTCAGCATGCTTCACAAGAAAGTAGCTAAGTTATTTTTTTTTATTATTTTTATTTTTATTTCCATTTATTTTTATTAGTTGGAGGCTAATTACTTTACATCATTGCAGTGGTTTTTGTCATACATTGAAATGAATTAGCCATGGATTTACATGTATTCCCCATCCCGGTCCCCCCTCCCACCTCCCTCTCCACCCGATCCCTTGGGTCTTCCCAGTGCACCAGGCCCGAGCACTTGTCTCATGCACCCAACCTGGGCTGGTGATCTGTTTCACCCTAGATAATATACATGTTTCGATGCTGTTCTCTTGAAACATCCCACCCTCGCCTTCTCCCAGAGTCCACAAGTCTGTTCTATACATCTGAGTCTCTTTTTATGTCTTGCATATAGGGTTATCATTGCCATCTTTCTAAATTCCATATATATGTGTTAGTATACTGTAATGGTCTTTATCTTTCTGGCTTACTTCACTCTGTATAATGGGCTCCAGTTTCATCCATCTCATTAGAACTGATTCAAATGAATTCTTTTTAATGGCTGAGTAATATTCCATGGTGTATATGTACCACAGCTTCCTCATCCATTCGTCTGCTGATGGGCATCTGGGTTGCTTCCATGTCTTGGCTATTATAAACAGTGCTGCGATGAACATTGGGGTGCATGTGTCTCTTTCAGATCTGGTTTCCTTGGTGTGTATGCCCAGAAGTGGGATTGCTGGGTCATATGGCAGTTCTATTTCCAGCTTTTTAAGAAATCTCCACACTGTTTTCCATAGTGGCTGTACTAATTTGCATTCCCACCAACAGTGTAAGAGGGTTCAAAGTAGCTAAGTTATGCAATAGAGTAGCCGGAACAGTTACAGGGTCTAGAGCCTGGAGAGGCCCTGGGGGCTGGGTGGAGAAAGGCTTCAACGACAGGAAGCCAATAGTGAGGAGTTAGAATGGCCGCAAGTCTTACTGTTCTTAAGAAGTTTACTATTTTTGAAAAATCCCTATGGTTTAATTAGTAAGATTTTTATATCATTGGAGGACATAGCATGTGTCTGTGTTAGAGTGCAGACATTTTTCAAGACCTATTTCTCTCTATGTAGTCTGAGATAAAATATATTTAAGATGAATTAAGCAAACCCATTCAACTGTATTTGTTATGCCTGTCTCCTTTTTATCATAGGAATTAAGCAAATAAATTATATTGTATTTGGCCAGTACCTCTTTCTTGTTGTTGTTGTTTAGTCACTCAGGCGTGCCCAACTCTTTGCGACCCCGTAGACTGTAGCCCACCAGGTTCTTCAGACCATGGGATTCTCCATGCAGGAATACTGGAGTGGGTTATTAGAATTGAGTTTATTTCCCAGTTTTCTCCTTCTACAATAACACTCTGTCTCTGAAATTTAGCTTCATTTTCCCTCACCGAGAAGCATAGTCCTTTGAATAATCAAAATAATGTCCACAAAGTCCCTGTCCTTTACTTATAGCAAAGCCCTGTTCATCCTCATTTCAAACTTTGCCCTTCATCAATGTCTAACCTTAGAAAACTTATCCAGCTCACTGGTGCCTCAGTGTTCTGATTTCTCTAGTGGGGGTAGTATCTTCCTTATAAGGTTGATTGCATATTCAATGAGATAAAGGGCACCAACTCTGAATATAATTCATGGAACATACTAAGCATTCAGTAAGTGGTATTTATGCTAAATATTATTTAAAACAATACAGGTTTACCGTTTCATGTAGACAGAGTAAATTATGCAGGTGAGAAGGTTATTGTAGGAAGATACTCCAGCAACTGTGGGAAGTAACAACGGATTGTGTGGTTTGAAGAAAGAAGACAGACACTATAAAATTAGATATAAGAGAAACAATTGTGCAGTAGTTATAGTCGTGTAGTATAGGATCAAAAGAGCTTTCCACCTCTTCATAATTTCTTCCAGCTGAATAAATGTACAGCTGAATATAGCAGTTGATATTCATAATAAGGACTTCTTTGAGTCATCAGGAAAAGATTAAATTATATGAAGCGCACTCCATTTAAGAAGGCAGTGGGGTTGGAACACAATTTAGAAAGGTTTTTCTTCAAAATAGTGCCTTTCTTTTCTTTTCTTTCTTTCTTTCTTTTTTTTTTTTTTACTGATGGCTCTGCAACCCTCAGTCTATGTAAAAATCCCTGATGTCCCATATGAACATGGAAAGTAGTGGAAATCCAGCTAGATCTCAGTAGTTCTGGAGTAAGAATGGAGGTGCCATTAGCAGGACATGCTTTTCAGATGATGTAGTATTCTGGAGGATTTATATCCTCTGACACCTCTCACAGAACAGCTAAGCCAGAGGGAAGAAGGGGTGAAGTGACCCTTACTAGGCTGACAGTGCCAGCCTGGATCTAAAAGCACGTTACTCTGGACTTAAGCAGGACTTCAGAGCCTTTTGGCTCTTCACTGACAGTCAGGGTTGCCCGTGACCCTTTCATCCTTGCTCTGCCTTGGAGGCAGTATTGTATAGTGGTTAAGAGCATGAGCTTTGAGATCTACCAGTTAGGGGTTTAGGGATGCTCTTGACTGTAATTGAAACCCAGCTCAGACTGGCTTAACCAATAGGGCAATGTATGGGTCCATATAACTGGAAGTCCAGAGGATTCAGGGTTGTCTGTCCAGTGGCTTCCATTCTGTTTCCCAGTGTGACTCAGTGGTTTTGCCTTCCTCTGTGTTTCAGTCTCATCTTCAGGCTGGTAATGGTGAGATGTCCACAGCAATGCTGGGCTCGTGACATCTGGAGGCTTGAGTTCCTCAGGAAGCATCCAGCAGACTTTTCCTTACATCTCTTTGGCCCATATGGGAGCATCTACTCATTTTGGAAGCAATCTCTGATGCTGGAGGAGTGTTAAATATTGAATGGCTTAGTCCAGGTGCCTGAATCAGTCATTGCCAAGAGGGATGGAATTATCATGATTGGTTTAGACAAATCAGATTTACCTCTAGAACTGAGTTGGACCACCTAAATCACAACAGTTGCTACACTGTTGGGGGATAGGTATTGAGGATAACACAGTATTCTTTCTAGATTCACCAGGACTTGTTCCCAAGTTTCAGCTCTTTCATTTACTAGCTGTAGGCCTCAGGCTAACATTTGTAGGGCCTAAGGGAAGAATACAAATGAAGGCTCACATATCATATGTCAAAACATTTTTAAAAGTTATAAATCAAGCCAGCTTCTTCTACCTTGACAAATTCCCTTTTGTAATGATGTGGGAAGTCATGCTTGAATTTGAATTCTTGGATACTTCAGAGTTCTGCCCTAGAACATGGTTACATAAGGAGAGTAGGCCCTAGGCTTGCTGTGTCCATAGCCTCCCTGCTTCTCTCCTGCACTGAGAGTGTCGACATGCCAGCCCACAGTCCATGCTGTTTCTTTCCCGTGCAGGAGGCCACCCCTTGTCTTTTTGGGCCTAGGTGTGTGGGCATGTGACACCTGCTATATAGTCAGTCCTGGGAAAGGATTTGGGAAAGAAGCCTTAGAGGTGAACTTAGGGAAGTTTGCACAGAGAATTCTGAGCTAATCAGAAAATGTCCAGAAGAAGAAACACATGACTCTTGGTTGATACATACCCTTGACCTTACTGTACCTTTGGAGAGAAGTATAGAAAGGAAGGGCTTCCCAGGTGGTGCTAGTGGTAAAGAACCCATCTGTCAATGCAGGACATGTAAGAGATGAGGGTTTGATCCCTGGGTCAGCAGGGCATGGCAACCCTCTCCAGTATTCTTGCCTAGAGAATCCCATGGACAGAGGAACGGGGAGGGCTACAGTTCATAGACTCGCAAAGAGTCCGACATGACTGAAGCAACTTAGCACGCATGCACACTCATAGAAAAGAAAGCCCCATTCTGACCTTTCAAAACTCAGGACCCAGGGTAAAGGCTCATCTTCCTGGTATAAAGGCAATTCTGATGAGCTATGAGACCACAGGCAAGTGACAATTTGTCTCCTCAAACATCATTTTATCTTTAAAAATTGGATAGTGGTGCCTTTGGATATAATGGGAAGGAACATAAAATACACAACAGCACAGCTTTGACTGTCAGGAAACTTCTGTTTCTGATGAAATAAGGTAGAGGTTCAAGACTGCAACTGCCCTCCATAATTTTTCAGGTAAAATTTTCCACATAAAATCTACTGCTGAGCAGATGATTTGTTCAAACTTCAAAGAAAGTCAATTTACTAAACCAGAAAGAAATTTTCGATAAATTAGTCCCCTTCTTTTTTTCTACTTCAAAGTATTTCCTTCTTGTCCCGCCTCTATCCAAGGCAGTCTGATTAAGTTACTCTTGATTTTCCGAGACTTTATTTCAGCAGAATCATCCCCTTAGTGATAATTAATAGATTCCCATGACATTCAAATTAAAAAGCCATAGAAAACTTTCAGTGGTGAAAAAACACCTCCGTGTGGTGTAGCAACTGGATGTTGACAAGGCAGTATCTGAATGGGGCTCCAGCTAACATAAGGTGAGATTCACAGGGGACTGTAAGAAAAATCTTTTATTCTATTTTAACAGAGCCATTACTGATAAACAGTTGCTTATTTGGTATATGCCCAGTAGTGGGATTGCTAGGTTGTATGGTAGTTTTATTCCTACTTTTTAAAGGAATTTCCATACTGTTCCTGGTGGCTCAGATGGCGACGAATCTGCCTGCAATGCAGGAGACCTGGGTTCGATCCTTGGGTTGGGAAGATCCCCTGGAGAAGGAAATGGCAACCCACTCTAGTATTCTTGCCTGGAAAATCTCATGGACAGAGGAGCCTGAAAGGCTTTAGTCCATGGGGTTGCGGAGTTGGACACGACTAAGTGACCATCACTTTCACTTTCATACTGTTCTCCTTAGTCATTGTATCAGTTTGCACTCCCACCAACAGTGTAACAGGGTATCCTTTTCTCCACACCCTCTCCAGCATTTGTTATTGGCTTTTTGATGATGGCCGTTCTGACTGGTGTGAGATAATACCTCATTGTAGTTTTGATTTGCATTTCTCTAATAGTGAGTAATGTTGAGCGTCTTTTCATGTGTTTATTAGCCATCTGTATGTCTTCTTTGGAGAAATGTCTGTTTAGGTCTTCTGCCCACTTTTTGATTGGGTTGTTTGTTTTTATGACCTTGAGCTGTACAAACAAGTCACACTGTTAATTGGTAGGGAGACATAAGTAGGATTGAGACTTGGTTTCCATGGTACATGGTGAGAGAATGTGTGTGTGTTAGCTCCTAAGAGGGAGCCCTACGTCCACTCCAGAACTATTTTAAAGCTAGTCTTTTGGGAGATAGATTAGGATTTATCCTTTTGTCCTCTTCTCTGGCTTCTGTGGGCCTCTTCAGAAGTTGTTTACACAGAGGGTCATCTTTCTGGAAAACCCATGGAACACACTGATTAATGAGTCACAAAAGTAATTAGCTTTGTAATTCTGAGAGTCATTGGCAAGAGGCCACATATTTTCCTAAGGTACAAGAAGAAAGTCAGAAATGAAATAAATTAGCCTATGCTTGCTCAGAGGAGTTTTTATCTCCATAAAACTATTCTTATTGATGCACTTTGAGAAATGGGTGGAAAGGCAGATTTCAGGACTTTTTTCTGGCTTGCCCTGAGGCTAAGATTTTAAGGCTTTCTCTTGACCAAAGACTAAGAATTCATGAATGTTGGCTAATGTTACTGTTTTAATAAGCCCTTCTATTATAGTTAACCAATGAAAGATGTTGTGATACTCATTTCCATATATTACGAGATCTGATGTTTTCTGAAACTTAGTTGTTGATGGAATAAGATGTAATTTTTATACTTAAAATGTTTCATAGAATATACAGAAAATATGTGTCTTAGGAAAATCTTTTACATTTTTTTTTAGCAAGCTGATAATTTCAAACTCAAAATCATTTTGTCTGGAAATGTGGATGATTTATCTGTGGAAAAGCCCAGATGAAGATACCTCTGAAAAGAGTATCATTTAAAGACCCTAATATCTTGATTTAGAGTTTAAAAATACAATTTGTTTTATTTGACAACTTTTGGCCAATGCTCTTAAAATATCCCTTCCATAAATTACCCAATCATTTTTCCAAGTAGTTGCCATTTATAGATCAATAAAAGTCCAAAGAGGTTAAGTAAGTTGTCAAAATAACTTACCAAATCACAGAATCAGAAGATTCAAGGCTTTTAGTTTCTTGTCTTTTGCTCTAAGACAGTTAGCTGGTTCTCCCCTGAGCTCAGCGCAAGATAATTTAAATGGGCTTCCAGGTGTACTCTGTAAAAGGGACAGTTGTCTGGCCTGGATGGATCTGTGCTTTTTATTTTTCTGATTCGTATTTGTTATAGAAAATTTCCGGTTTTGGCTAAACTGTTTATGTCACTCTTTATCTAAGAAGGAATGTAAAACTCAGCTGAAGAATGGGTGGATGGAACACATCTGTAAAGTTAATTTTCTGAATGAGAGAAAAAATGAAACATAAACTTCTTTTACCTTTTGAAAACTTAGCTCTCAGAACATTATGTCAGTGCACCTGTTTATTCATTTGATTCATAAGTTTCTTCCTTGAGAACACCTCACATCAGTGTATACTTAGATTTGCCCTTAAGGTTCTAGTTCAGTTTAAGAATTTCTAGAATTAGCTTACCATTTTGGAGAAAGTATTCAAATTAACTATCCTGCACCCATTTATCTTTGTGAAAAACCCTTCTGTTCATGTAGGCTAGACTAAGTAACAAGAAGCCAAGGCTTGTAGCTAATTGTCTAGAACATAGGATTAGAAATCCAATTCTGACAGAAGCCAAATGAGTTACACTGAATTTGGCACAGGGTGTAAAAGAAACTGGCCTCTGTTAATGACATGTTCCTGTTCGTAAACAGGTGTTTGCCCAAGGGGAGTATACTTGCACTTCTTTGCAAATGTTATGGAAGAGTGGTTCACTGGAATAGGTGAACATTTCTCAATTTCACACCCTGAATATATTATGGCAGTTCTTTTAGTGCTGTGAGTTCAGTGTGCTTTCGCTGGCAGCCGAAGAGATGGGATTCCAGAAACTGTAGCCCCCTCCTTACTTACTGTTTCTGTGTTGCACTGAAAGGCTGTTGTCCCGGTTCTTAATTAAAATGCTCTTCAACCCAGTGTCTTTGAAAGACAGCTTTTGTGAAGTGTGTCAAGCACTCAGGCTTTTTTTCTTTTTTTACCATGGGTTTTTTTAGCAGCAGTGGAAATGAAGTTAGGGGATCGAGAGAATAGTCATTAAAAAGGCCTTATTGCTGATTGCTGAGGGGGAAAGAAGAGGAGAAATGTTAAAGAAGAAAAAACAAACTCTTTTCTTAGCAAGATCCCTCTTCCTCTTACTATATTGGCTCTTTAAAAACTAGCCAGAATCTCACAGTGTTATTTGATCAGTTTGTATAACCATCAAGTGTTATTTAGTTCATCATTTTGAAAGTTTCTCTAGAGTATGGTTCTCAATGATGGGAGGGAATTTTGATTCCTTTCCCACCCCCAACCTCGAGAAACTGGGCAGATTTTTGATTGTCACATGGGGAGAAAGGGATGGTGCTCTTGGCATCTAGTGCATAGAGGCCAGGGATGCTGCTAAGCTTCCTTCAGTGTGCAGGACCATCCACCACAGAAGCACAGACCCATGATGTCAATAAAGCTGATGATGAGAAATGCTGCTCTAGATGAAAGAACTGGCCTATCTCTGTAAATTCATAGCCAGTTTTTGCAAGCAAATATTCAAAAATATCCCAGTCCAGATAGTGAAGGCATTGAACTGTTTTTTTTTTTTTTTTTTTTCCCTCCAGCACTGCATTCCTTCCTGACACTGCAAGATGTTCCAAGCTCATCTTGTATATTTCCTACCCTAACCTAGAATCAGTTTTTCCTCCAAGGAGCCCATGTTCTTTTATTGGAGAGTGTTAATAGTAGTATTAGAAAATCAAGTCTGAGTGTTAAGTGTGCTCATTGGTTCTGGGGTTTTTAACTCAATAAACTTGTTTTATTCATGGAATAAATTTTTCAACCTTGGTCTTGACCATATATATGAGTGTACTTTAAAAAATACTTTTCAAAAAAAAAACTTTTGGTGTTTGAACTTATGTAGAACATTCAAATTACTCAGTTCAGTTCAGTTGCTCAGTCGTGTCCGACTCTTTGCAACCCATGAACTGCAGCATGCCAGGCCTCCCTGTCCATCACCAACTCCTGGAGTTTACCCAAACCCATGTCCATTGAGTCGGTGATGCCATCCAACCATCTTATCCTCTGTTGTCCCCTTCTCCTCCTGCCCTCAATCTTTCCCAGAATCAGGGTCTTTTCCAATGAGTCAGCTCTTTGCATCAGGTGGCCAAAGTATTGGAGTTTCAGCTTCAACATCAGTCCTTCCAGTGAACACCTAGGACTGATCTCCTTTAGGATGGACTGGTTGGATCTCCTGACAGTCCAAGGGACTCTCAACAGTCTTCTCCAACACCACAGTTCAAAAGCATTAATTCTTCGGCACTCAGCTTTCTTTATAGTCCAACTCTCACATCCGTACATGACTACTGGAAAAACCATAGCTTTGACTCAACGGACCTTTGTGGCGAAGTAATATCTCTGCTTTTTAATATGCTGTCTAGCTTGGTCATAACTTTCCTTCCAAGGAGTAAGTGTCTTTTAATTTCATGGTTGCAGTCACCATCTGCAGTGATTTTGAAGCCCAGAAAAATAAAGTCAGCCACTGTTTCCACTGTTTCTTCATCTATTTGCCATGAAGTGATGGGACCAGATGCCATGATCTTAGTTTTCTGAATGTTGAACTTTAAGCCAACTTTTTCACTCTCCTCTTTCACTTTCATCAAGAGGCTCTTTAGTTCTTCTTTGCTTTCTGCTGTAAGGGTGGTGTCATCTGCATATCGGAGGTTATTAATATTTCTTCCGGCAAATTAGTCAGGAAATATTGAAATTTGAAATGGCATTTTTATAAAAACCTCTAATAATGTGATTTGTAAAATGTTTTTCCTTTTATAACATAATGATGGCATTTGAGACTACTGTTGCTTTAAGTCAACTTTGTTATTGAATGCTTACCACAGAATAGTTTTATTTCATAGCCTCTTACAGCTGGAAGGTGTTTGGTCCTATCCTGTCTACATACAATTTGTTCTGAAGTGTGTGAGAATCTGCCTAATGGTAAACCTTGGTATAAGATTTCTATTATGATTAAGTTAGATTTATTTGATAGTCTTTATTTTTTTATTAGTCAGTGTTCATATCTTTGTGGAAATTTAAGGTTTAAATACTCCTAACATGATTTCCAAAATTTCCTGGCTTTACCTTTAACTGCTTGTTTATTTAAAAAAGCTGTTTTCTGTACTCATATTGATCTATATAACTTGTCAGAGTTTTCTCTTTAAGTGTCATCACTGACTTTGAAAACATTTCACATACAGGTAAAACAGAGCAATGGAATTAAAAAAAAATTATTTTTACTTAAATGTTTATTTCGTACGTATTGAGAGAACTCTGAGATTTTTGTTGTTGTTGTTCAGTTGCCAAGCCATGTCCTACTCTTCACAACCCCATAGAATGCAGCACACCAGGCTTCCCTGTCCTTCACTATCTACCAGAGTTTGCTCAAACTCATGTCCATTGAGTCAGTGATGCCATCCAACCGTCTCATCCTTTGCTGCCTTCTCCTTTTGCCTTCAATCTTTCTCAGCATCTGGGTCTTTTCCAATGAGTTGGCTCTTCACATCAGGGGGCCAAACTATTGGAATTTCAGTTTCAGCATCAGTCCTTCCAATGAATCTTCAAGATTGGGTCGCCATTCCCTCCTCCATGGGATCTTCCCAACCCAGGGATTGAACCTGGATCTCCTATATTGAGAGAGATTCTTTACCATCTGAACCACCAGGCAATTAATTTAGAGAGATTTATTTAAACCCAAGTTTTATGATTTATCACACTTAAGTATGCATATAAAGAAAATATAAACCACACAAATTGTTTAAGGTATTTGAAAATTTTTTTTACATTCAGAGTCTGTTTGGGATCACTTTTAAACTTAAGAGTTGTCAGTATCTGTATTTTTCCAAATAATATTGTCCTCAGTGTTATCAGAAGTTTTGTTGATGTAGCATTATTAAAGAATGATTTGAAATGAAATTCACATAATATAAAATTAACCATTTTAAAGTGAACAATTCATTGGAATCTTAGTATGTTCAGAGTGGTTTAATCATCATTGCTCTCTAATGCCTCCAGATTTCTGTCACTCCATACCTATTAAGGCATTTCTCCCATTTTACCTTCCCCATTGCTCCTGGTAAACCACTAATCTGAGTTCTGTCTCTATGGATTTATCTATTCTGGATATTTTATATAAAAATGATTGTACAATATGTGACATTTTGTGTCTGGCTTCTTTCACTTAGCATAATATTTTGGATGTTCATCCACACTGCAGCATGTGCTAGTACTTTGTACCTTTTTATGAGTAATATTCTATTGTATAGGTATGTCAGTTTGTTTATGCATTCATTTGTTAATGAACACTTAGGTTGTTTTAACCTTTTGGCTATTCTGAATAGTACTTCTGTGAACAGATAAGTATATGTACTTGTTTCAGGACCTGTTTTCAGTTCTTTGGCGCATTTATCTAGGTGTGGGTTTATGGGGTCATATGGTAATTCTATGTTTAGCTTTTGAGGAACCATCAGACTGTTTTCCACAGTAGTGGAATGATTTTTTAAAAAATATTTTTAACTTTATGTCTGTTATCTAAATCAAAATTCTCTATTTGAAAGCATACTCTCTTCAGTGCTTTGATTTTGTTATTAAAAAGTAAATTATTCTTTAACATATCCACTGCTTTTTCCAAAACTACTTAAAAAATCTTTGGATAATTCCCATGTTCCTCTCAGGAGAGTTTGTAAGACTCTCAGAAAAAGATTGAAGGCTTTTAATTTCTTGTCTTCTGCTCTAAGACAATTAGGTTGCTCTCCCCTGAGCTTACTGTAAGCCAATTTAATTGTTCAGACACAGAATCTGCTTTCCATATGACTTAATAAAAACAAAAACAAGCAAGAATTATACTGGGTGTTCAATGACCTTTTATATATTTAAGAAGACAGTAAATGTTTTGTTTACTCTGAATAGGGAAAAAAGAGATCAGCATTTTAAGATATATCCATGAAATAAAATGTTAAGGTTTTTCTTCTTTGCAATGTTTGCTAGAATTTTGAAGATTTGCTAAAAAGATATTCTTTTGCATTGGACTCTTATAACTTCATATAGTACATGTTTTTTACCAAGTGGATTCAGAAATAGTATTTGCATTCCATGGTCTTTATTATTGGCAACTAATAGTTTATATTGTTTTCTAAGCACTTCATTTATAAGAGCTTTTTATTTTCAAAGACACAGAAAGGAAGCCACAGATCCTATGTTAGCTCTCTCATATCCTTAAATGAGTCAGAACAGTACTGGTTTATTACAGATGCTTGTTAAATACTTGCTGAATTGAATTGATGGTAAACTCTCCAGACAAGAGACTTTAGGAATGCAGGAAGTGTGTCTGTCTGGTTCATGGGAATACTGCCAGCACCTAACACTGTCTCTTCCACATAATAAATATTTATTGGATGAGTGAGCAAATGGACTCTAATGTATAACATAAATGTTTTCTACATGCTGATGAAGGAAAATTTTCTGAAGTTAATTCTTCCTATATTAAAGGTCATTTTAATTTTATTTTTCTATTTGGTGTTTTTATGGTGTTCAAACATGAAGTTATATAGTTTTTCCTTGGGGTACATACACTGGGTTAATTGTTAGCTAATAAAAGTTTATCTAAGTTTAAAATGTTAACTCTAGTTTGATTACACAGGAACATTTTATTGGGATTAATACTCGGTTATTTGTTTGCTTCTCTTATTGAGAAATGCTTTTATTCTATTAAATAAAATATTCCAAATTTATATCCATAATTGTGGCTTTTATATCCAAAAGGTGTTTTACATTTACATTTGAAGTCAATCAGATCTTTTCTTGAAGTCATTTCCTTGATTATGGAAATATGTAAAGTTTTTTGACAAGAAAGAGAATGTCATTGTAGGAAATGAAGTAATGTATGTAGTTTCTCATAGGGCACCGGGAGATGGCACATAGTAAGTTTAACTCCAGGTTGCCGCAATTATTGGGTAACAGAAATATCTCCTGTGGATGGCTACCCTTATCTGAAAACCCTGGGGGATGACAGTAAAAGTTATTACAGTATATTGACTTGGAAAATTGAAATAGTTCAGTTTGAAATTGTGAAAGCTTAGAGTACTGTTTACATTATTTCTGGCAGTGACAGGAAAGTGATGTTGAGTTCTTCTTGTCTTTAACTAAACATTAGAAGAAAATCTGTGCTTAAGCATATACGTATGGAAAAACATTTAAAGATTCTGAGTGAGTTCTTTAAAACCTGTCCCACACAAATGGAGATACTGCTTGGAACAAGTCAGAATGAGGTTACCCAGGGGAAAAGTGAAAAGACACGCCCGAAATGGCAGCTCTTCTGGCGCAACGGAATTACTCTCTGGATTGGGTTCACGAAACACCCATGAAGCCCATGCTCTGTCCACTTTCTAAAAAATATTTTTAAAATTAGGAACACCTAAAATCTGAGTAACTAGATCAACTACAAACTCATCTTGCATTTAAACCTTTTGGGGATTTAGAGCTACAAGGGCAAGCCAAGAGCAAATGGGAGATAGTAGGGTGTATGCTTATGTGTGATGATCAAAATAGAAGACCTGGGCCAACCCCAGGCCTAGAGATCTTGAAGATCTGCATAAGGAGTAATGGATTTGTAGTTTGTCAGATTTGTAGTTTGCCAAGATTTCATAAAGGGAGTGGTGTGCCCAGGGCTTCCCTTGTGTTTAGCCATCTCTGGCCAAAGGATTGAGACTATGTTTTTTGACGGAACAGTCTATCAATTAATTAACAAAACCAAACTGAACTGGTTGCTTAGAGTCATATAGACCAAAACACAGATGCGCAAAGGCTTAGATGTTCAACCAATAGTGCTGGCATTGTATATTTAGAAGTGAAATAGCAAAGGGAATTTCTAGATTAACTGTCTACTGGCTTGTAGTAGATCCAGTTTCAGTTCGGGAACTTGTGAAAGAAAAAAAATAGTTGTGTTGTTTGGAGCAGTGGGCGAAATGGGTTCCAAAGTATTTGCTTGTTATAATGATTCTTTCCAGTTCTAAAAATTCTGAGACTCTAGACTGAGTTTACAAAGTGTTTCTGGGATGTGCTCTCACCATTGCTCTTAATCTTTTATTTTTATTTGAAGTAAAGTTAATCAAATTCTTTGATGCTGGAACAAGCTTCAGCTGGTAAAATGGGGCTATTGCAACCAGATATAAACAAAAATAAAATAATGATTTTCAAGTATTTTAGGCTTTTAAACTATTCTGTTAGCTAAACCAGAAGAGACTAAATTATAGAATGAGACCCATCAAATATTATATAAATGTAAAGATGTTCAGTTCACTTTTAGAGAGATCAGGCTTAAAAATTCTATCACCCTGTAGACCTAGCCCTCTCTGAAATTCTACGAGTTGACATTTTTATTTAATATGGGTATGTGAAAACTTTTATTTTTAAATTGCTTGTTGTTCAATATGTTGACAAATCTTCTGGTATAATATTCTCAAGTATTTTTAGATGTGCTAATGTTTAAATATGCTTCATGCTTTTAAATGATATTTCTGTGTTTTTTAAATGAAAATTGTATTCTATATATGATACATCCAAACTTGTATAATGTCTTATGGGACTCAGTCTATAAATGGGATTATCTGCTTTGGCTGATAGAATTGCTTATAAATCTAAAATAATTGAAAACATGCCTTCAGCTTTGTTCACTGAACCACAGACATCATCAGAAAAACTAGGTCAAGATAAAAGAATGAGCCTCATGAAAATGAGAGAACTCTTCTTTAGATAGCCTAGGGTAATGTAAAAAGAAAAGAAGTGTAAATTTGGAAGACTGAGCTTTATTTGCTGCTTTTCACTTACTCTTTGACTCAGTTTCCTCTTCTGTAAAATGGGAATATGTTTCTTTAACCGTAGATGGAATGGGAATAATAAATATGTAATAGATATTTCTTTATTTCAAAACAACTTCTTTATAATTCTGTAGAGGTTTTTTTTTTTTTTTCTTGGTGGAGGAGGGGGTCAGGGTAGGGAGGAATAGTTTTCTTGAAGTTCATTTTTCCCCGAGAAATTTTAAAGGTCTCCATTTAGATGATCTGATTATAAAAGTATAATAACATCTGTTTTGTCATTTTTTTCCAATTGAAATAAGGACGTATTAATATCTTTCAGATTGTTCTGATAGATTGTGAATGTGGAGTGCTGGTGTTTTCATTCTCAGTTTTTATATATTTAATAATAGTTAATATTATAAAGCATATTCACCTGTTCTTGTTTAATTTTATTTAATTCTTATAATGAGCCTGTTACATAGCTATTATGAATGTATTTTACAAGTGAGGAAACTGAGGCTTAGAAATTTATTCTGACTATTGCTTTCCTTGCCAGTCCAAGCTGCTACTGATGGTATGTGTCAGTTGGTCAGAATTTATAATTTTTAGTCATGTGCTCCCTTAGAACTGAAAAAACATGGCTCTTCCATAATAGCTAGAGCTTTGGTTTCTTCATTATTTGGTGGCATCTCTATGGAGAGATGGAGATCCGTGATTATTGCCTGTAATTTTGCTTCAGAGATAATAGTATTGGTACTAGAAAGGCTAAATCTGTGTGGAAAAGACAAGTATGAATAGTTCAGCTTTCTTCAACTTTGCTTTGGCTCTGTCTTTTCATTCTTTCTGGAGTTATTTCTCCACTGATCTCCAATAGCATATTGTGCACCTATCGACCTGGGGAGTTCCTCTTTCAGTGTCCTATCTTTTTGCCTTTTCATACTGCTCATGGGGTTCTCAAGGCAAGAATACTGAAGTGGTTTGCTATTCCCTTCTCCAGTGGGCCAACTTTTGTCAGAACTCTTCACCATGACCTGCCCGTCTTAGGTGGCCCTACACAGCATGGCTCATAGTTTCATTGACTTAGACAAGGCTGTGGTCCATGTGATCAGATTGGTTAGATTTCTGTGATTGTGGTTTTCATTCTGTCTTCCCTCTGATAGAGAAGGATAAGAGGCTTATGGAAGCTTCCTGATGGGAGAGACTGACTGAGGGGGAAACTGGGTTTTGTTCTGATGGGCAGGGCCATGCTCAGTAAATCTTTAATCCAATTTTCTGTTGATGGACAGGGCTATGTTCCCTCCCTGTTACTTGACCTGAGGCCAAACTATGGTGGAGGTAATAAAGATAATGGCAACCTCCTTCCAAAGGTCCCATGCACACACTGCTGCACTCAGTGCCCCCAATCCTACAGCAGGCCACCACCAATTCACGCCTCTGCCAGAGACTCCTGGACACTCACAGGCAAGTCTGGGTCAGGCTCTCATGGGGTCACTGCTCCTTTCTCCTGGGTCCTGGTGTGTACAAGGTTTTATTTGTGCCCTCCATGAGTCTGTTTCCCCAGTCCTGTGTAAGTTTTGGTGTCTCTATGGTGGAGTTAATGGCAACCTCGTCCAAGAGGGCTTATGCCACACCCAAGTCTACTGCACCCAGAGCCCCTGCCCCTGCAGCAGTCCACTGCTGACCTGTACCCTGCAGGAGACACTCAAACACATTTCTGGCTCAGTCTCTGTGGGGTCTCTGGGTCCTGGTGTGCCCAAGGTTTGTTTGAGCCCTCTGAGCGTCTCTGGTGGGTATGGGGTTTGATTCTAAATGTGATTACGCCCCTCCTACCATCTTGCTGGGGCTTCTCCTTTGCCCTTGGATGAGGGATATCTTCTAAAAGTTGCTCTGGTGCCACACAGCTGCTGCTCCTAGTGTCCTGCTGGGGCAGCTAAGCTGGGATTTGACTTCAGGACATCTGATTCCAATTTCATGGCTCGTGGACTAAAGGATGCCACCTCTGCTTGACATCAGAGACTTTAACAGCTTTCTGACTTTGCATTACAAGGCTTAGCCCCTGGAATTGCTCTTACCTTTGTTATAAAGAGAACAGTCGAGTGGAAGCGATGTCCATGGCGAAGTCTGGGGTAAGTGTGCAGGTCTCCTGTGCTCTCTGAGCTGACCCTTCTCCTGTGGTCCCCAAGTTGGCCTCCAATATGCTGCTGGAGATCAGTGAAGAAATAACTCCAGAAAGAATGAAGAGACGGAGCCAAACAAAAACAACCCCCAGTTGTGGATGTGACTGGTGATGGAAGTAAAGTCTGATGCTGTAAAGAGCAATATTGCATAGGAACCTGGAATGTTAGGTCCATGAATCAAGGCAAATTGGAAGTGGTCAAACAGGAAATGGCAAGAGTGAACATCGACATTCTAGGAATCAGTGAACTAAAATGGAATGGAATGGGTGAATTTAACTCAGATGACTATTATATCTACTACTTTGGGCAAGAATCCCTTAGAAGAAATGAAGTAGCCCTCAGAGACAACAAAAGAGTCCAAAATGCAGTACTTGGATGCAGTCTCAAAAACAACAGAGAGCTCTGTTTATTTCCAAGGCAAACCAAGTCTGTGTAATCCAAGTAATCCAAGTCTATGCCCTAACCAGTAATGTTGAAGAAAGTGAAGTTCAGTCGTTCCATGAAGATCTACAAGACCTTCTAGAACTAACACCCAAAAAAGATGTCCTTTTCATTATAGGGGACTGGAACACAAAAGTAGGGAGTCAAGAAATACGTAGAGTAACAGGCAAATTTGGCCTTGGAGTACAGAATGAAGCAGGGCAAAAGCTAATAGAGTTTTGCCAACAGAATGCACTGGTCATAGCAAACACCCTCTTCCAACAAAACAAGAGAAGACTCTACACATGGACATCACCAGATGGTCAATACTGAAATCAGATTGATTATATTTGCAGCCAAAGATGGAGAAGCTCTATACAGTCAGCAAAAACAAGACTGGGAGCCGACTATGGCTCAGATTATCAACTCCTTATTGCCAAATTTAGACTTAAATTGAAGAAAGTAGGGGAAATCAGTAGACCATTCAGGTAGGACCTAAATCAAATCCCTTATAATTATACAGTGGAGGGGACAAATAGATTCAAGGGATTAGATCTGATAGACAGAGTGCCTGAAGAACTATGGTCGGAGGTTCATGACATTTTACAAGAGGCAGTGATCAAGACCCTAAGGAAAAGATCCCTAAGAAAAAGAAATGCAAAAAAGGCAAAATGGTTGTCTGAGGAGGGCTTAAAAGTAGCTGTGAAAGAAGAGAAATGAAAGGCAAAGGAGAATAGGAAAGATATATGCATTTGAATGCAGAGTTCCAAATAATAGCAGAGAGAGATAAGAAAGGCTTCCTCAGTGATCAAAGCAAAGAAATAGAGGAAAACAATAGAATGGGAAAGACTAGAGATCTCTTCATGAAAATTAGAGATACCAAGGGAACATTTCATGCAAAGATGGGCTCAATAAAGGGCAAAGATGGGCTCAATAAAGGACACAAATTGTATGGACCTAAAAGAAGTGGAAGATATTAAGAAGAGGTGGCAAAAATACACAGAAGAACTATACAAAAAAGATCTTCATGACCCAGATAACCACGATGGTGTGATCACTCACCTAGAGCCAGACATCCTGTAATGTGAAGTCAAGTGGGCCTTAGGAAGCATCACTATGAACAAAGCTAGTGGAGGTGCTGGAATTCCAGTTGAGCTATTTCAAATCCTAAGAGATGATGCTGTGAAAGTGCTACACTCAATATGCCAGCAAATTTGGAAACTCAGCAATGGCCACAGGACTAGAAAAGGTCAGTTTTCATTCCAATCCCAAAGAAAGGCAATGGCGAAGAATTCTCAAACTACTGCACAATTGCACTCATCTGAGATGCTAGTAAAGTAATGCTCAAAATTCTCCAAGCTAGGCTTCAACAGTATATGAACCATGAACTTCCAGATGCTTAAGCTGGATTTAGAAAAGGCAGAGGAACCAGATATCAAATTGCCAACATCTGCTGGATCATTGAAAAAGCAAGAGAGTTCCAGAAAAACCTGACCAAGCCTCCTGAGAAATCTGTATGCAGGTCAAGAAGCAACAGTTGGAACTGATCATGGAACAACAGACTGGTTCCAAATCAGGAAAGGAGTACATCAAGGCTGTGTATTGTCACCTTACTTATTTAACTTATATGCAGAGTACATCATGAGAAATGCTGGACTGGATGAAACACAACCTGGAATCAAGATTTCTGGGAGAAATATCAATAACCTCAGATATGCAGATGACACCACCCTTATGGCAGAAAGCAAAGAAGAACTAAAGAGCCTCTTGATGAATGTGAAAGAGGAGAGTGAAAAAGTTGGCTTAAAGCTCAACATTCAGAAAACTAAGATCATGGCATCTGGTCCCATTACTTCATGGCAAAGAGATGGGGAAACAATGGAATATAGAGACTTTCTTTTGGGGGGGGAACCAAAATCACTGAAGATAGTGACTGCAACCATGAAATTAGAAGACGCTTGCTCCTTGGAAGAAAAGTTTTGATCAACCTAGACAGCATATTAAAAAGCAGAGACATTACTTTGCCAACAAAGGTCCATCTAGTCAAAGCTATGCTTTTTCCAGTAGTCATGTATGGATGTGAGAGTTAGACTATAAAGAAAGCTGAGTGCTGAAGAATTGATGTTTTTGAACTGTGGTGTTGGAGAATACTCTTGAGAGTCCCTTGGACTGCAAGGAGATCTCACCAGTCCATCCTAAAAGAAATCTGTCCTGAATATTCATTTGAAGGACTGATGCTGAAGCTGAAACTCCAATACTTTGGCCACCTGATATGAAGAGCTGACTCGTTTGAAAAGACACTGGTGTTGGGAAAGATTGAAGGCAGGAGTAAAAGGGGATGACAGAGGATGAGATGGTTGGATGGCATCACTGACTCAATGGACATGAGTTTGAGTAAGCTCCAGGAGTTGGTAATGGAAAGGGAAACCTGGTGTGCTGCAGTCCATGGGTTCACAGAATCGGACAAAATTGAGGGACTGAACTGAACTGAACTTCTACCTTTTCCCGTCAATGCTTCCATCAGGCATTTTCATTTTATGATCCTTATGAAAACCATTCCCAGTGCAGTTCTCATAGTAGCTGGGTGTGGGAGGCTGGGGTGGAACACTGAACATGTGCACAGTGTACTTGCAGAGGAAGGTCAGCAAGGGAAACACGAATGCTATTACCCTACAATAAAAGTGCGTATGTACTCAGTCATGTCTGAACCTGTGGACTGTAGCCCACCAGTCTCCTCAGTCCATGGAATTTTCCAGGCAAGAATATGGAACAGGTTGCCATTTCCTACTCCAGAGGATATTCCCGATCCAGGGATCGAACCTGTGTCTCCTCGGTCTCCTGTATTGGCAGGCAGATTCTTTACCACTCTGCCACCTGGGAAGTACATCCTAAAAGTACTGCTGTTAATATAGTGAAAGATAGTTCTTTTTGGCTGTCATATTGAAAAGGTAAAATGAACACTCTCTAAATATTAATTTCAGTATACTCTTATTCCATCCAAAATGATGCTTTTAATTGCGAATCTCTTTCTGGGAGTTATCTGGGTTTGAACTCTGGCCCTCATTTACTAACTGTGTTCCTGAGCCGTTACCTTCCAACCCTATTTAAACTTCATTAGAGATCCAAGATCCTGTGTTAAATTTCGTTTGTATCTTCTTTGGGGCTGGACAAGATCATTAACTTCAGTTCATTGGTGCTTTTCTATTCCTGGTTTACACAAGTAAGGCTACCAATTCATCTGCATTATGTTTTGCACTGTGGCTTAGTTGTGTGACTCCCATTTTTTATTTTCAAATATCCTTCTTTATCACTGAACCAGTTGAACTGTGGAACAAACCCTTAGCCTACCTCCACTTTTTAAATTGTCTTATACCTACTCATACGCGATATAATGTGTTAATCTTCTGTCTTAACTTAAGGTTTATAATGGAATTTTCCTACATAAACAAAAGCATCTGGCTGGAGTGATGGTTTAAAAGCCAAATTCTTCGTTCAGAATTCATATCTTCTGTCTTCATTTTTGTTAATATATTGATCATTTATTATACTGACTGAAGACATTTTACTCATTTCTTTGAACTTATAACAGGCCACATGGGTGACAGAATCCATTATCAGCCTTTTGCCATCTAATTTGCATCAAATTATACCAATGTTATGTCTGTAGGAATTTGATAGAACTTTTAGCCATTTTGAGGTTTCTGACTTCAATTGATGCAGAGCAATAGCTGTGACATTATGATGCTACAGCCCTTTCTGCCATTCTGAACCGCTGTTATAGTTCTCTAAATTTTTGGATCACATTGAAAATTCTGTCCTAGACTAGACTCACCATGTTTAATCCCCAAAGCCAAACTTTTTCCAAATCTACTCATCTCTTATAGATCCTCAATTTAGGCCCAGCTACCAGGAAATCTGCTCTATATTCCATTGTTTTAGCAATGGAGAGTAATTCAATCAACAGAATGAAGTCTAGGAGATGTTGAGTTTAATCTGCTCAAAATATTAAGCTGAACTTTGATTTTGGGAGTTCTTTTGAAAATATGCGAACAAAGAACAAACACACATTGCACATAATATCGTGTCATCCTTAGGTGATAGAAATTACATTGGAAACCAGAACCAGCAATGGATAAATAGATACTGTTTGTGCTCAAAGATAATAAATGTTATGGATCTTTTAATGTGCAGAAATTACGTTGGAAACCAGAATCAGCAATGAATAAATAGATACCGTTTGTGCTCAAAGATAATAAATGTTATGGATCTTTTAATGTGCAGAAACTCTAATAGATTCTGTGTAGTCAGTATACCTAGGTATAACCAGGGTTGAAAAGAGAAAATGTGACAGCTTCTGTTAATGGGAGGGAGGAAGCAAATCAGTCCTGAGGCTGAAATCTAAATGTGTAATTACGTCATTGAAATGTCCAAATTTCGCTAAAGAATACATGGTCACCTTGGAAAAGATTTTGTTCATTACTTTGCTGATAATTGATCAGACCTCAGACATAATAGTCTGTTATCCAAGTGTTCAAGTGATTATTCATTCTTAGGGGAAAATGTAGCTACAGGAAGATAAGTGTGTTTTTTCACTCTGATGTTATAGAATATAGTGGGAAGAAGAAGATAAAAAGAGGGAAGTCAGGGAATGGACAAAAATAGCTAGATAGAGCAGGGGAAAAAAGACTGTCAACATTAATAGGGACAGTATGGACATAGTGAGTTGACTCAAATTGTTTCAAGCCTAGATATCTTTCAGTACTTTTTGAAAACTATTCACTAAGAAGGCTGCCCCTACCAAATAGTGATAAATGCTTGAATCCTTCAATTCTGATCTAAATTTAGAAAGCACTCTTTTGGAGGTTGTACTAATAACCAAAGGAGTAAATTAACTGTGCATTGGTAGGTAGTATCAGACTGATCACCACCCCTTCTAGTGATTCTTTGGTGGAATCTGAGACAAAATAGCGGGATTGGTAAATGTACTGTTTTCAAAACTATCTTAGTACAGATTTCTCTTCTTGGCTAGGGAAGGAAAAACAATCTGGGTTACAGTTTATGGATTTTTAGACAAAGGCAGTCTATTTTATATTGCGTTTCATTTGGTACAGAGCTGTGGAGTGGTCAATGGAGTCAGTGTGTGCAGGCATCCCTGCATGTTTTTGGATAACAAGATCTTGGACTATATTTTAAAGCTGCATTCCAACCAACATCAACCTTATTTGGCTAAATAACTTTGATATGTAGTGTATCACAAACCTATCTCTTTACAGATGGGAGGAATATCATTACTAAATTAAATGGGAAATAGTAAAGAAATTAATAAGAGAGGGAAGATGTTTTCTCAGCTAAGATGCAAAATGAAATAGTGGACAAAATGGGAAAATATCTGGAGGGTTAAACGAACTAAGAAAAAATGAGAAGTCTATTTGAAATCACTTTTATTTTTATATAACTAAGCAAAGCCAAAAGAATAACTTTTTTGGACCAGACACCTTACCCTACAACTTTCCCAGCTGTTAAACAGGAATAAAGACAAGCTGCTTAGACCTTTGTGGTTCCAGAAAACATGGAACCCTGGTTTATAACCCAAAGCGCCTTAGGGTTTGACTTTGCTTCCAGTTTTCCTCATTGTGTGCCCTTGAACTAACCAACTGCCTGTGTTGTCTTGATTTTCTTAGAATAATATTTTTCTTTTCTCAAGAGTGTATGCTTGTGAGCACATTTAGGGAACCTTTGTTTTAGTTGCTGTAACTAGCAAATGTCCCTGTGTTACATGGGATTAGTTTTGAGAAAGCCTTTGTTGAGCTTGGAACTAGAATGTAAGCTTCTTGAGGGTAGAGGCCACATCTCATTCATTATTGGAATTGAGGATATACCTAGCACAATGCCAGGAGCCATAGCACCCTCAAAAATGCTTATTTTGCTAAATTGCACTGTGATATTAACTCTGGTATTATGTTGCCCTTTTGTAACAATATAGAGTTACAAGATTTCTATCCCAGAATTTCATATTTATTTTAGTATTACCTTATTAAATTTTTGTAAACAGTGAATACCAGCATACTTTTTCTCAGATAAATGATTTGCTACAGGTCACTCAATGAATTATTTTTTCAGTGAAAAATTAGAACCTCTTTAAAAAAAAAAAATAAGTCCAAAGCTTCTAAAATATACTCTTTTCCTAGTGATGTTCAGGCTCTCTCCCTGACCTTCTAATGTAAATTCTATTTCTTCCCCTTTGTTATTAATTTATTTATTATGCTCCTGTAGATCATTTCTAGTTTTCCATGGAAATAACGAGCTTTCCCCTCTATGGATATGTATGATGCCAATGATCAGTGATGAATAACCTCTTTTCAAAGTGGTACTGGATCTCTGTCTTAGCATAACAGGCCTTGGAACATGGAAAGACAAAGGAGGCAGAAAATAGCAGTGAGTGCATACTCATGCTGGGCTATGATAAGATACTACTGCTGAAGCATTAACCATGCTATTGTGGAAGAGAGATCACATACAAATTAACAAACAACATTTGAAGAATGCAAGAAAATCCTTGGACCACTGTGTTCCTCTGAGTATCTGGGCAGCTAAATGGACATACAGAATGAAACTTCTCTTTGAGGAAGGATACCCTGGGGTTACGAGATGTTGAATTTTGAGTAGGCTTTTCAAAAGAGGAGATGGACAGGAATAGCTGAGAAATAGATGATGATGATTCTTAGAAGATTCTATAATGTCATCATGCCACATATGTTATCGGTTGTCATCCTGAGCATTAGTCATTAATCACTTTTCAATATGACATCCTCACATGTGAAAGAATCTGAGACTGTTAGTTGCTAAAGAAGTATGTCTCCCTTCAGCATCAATACAGGCAACTTTTTGTTGTTCCAGTGGCTAATTATCTAATTGTTGACTTATCCAAGCTTCTTGTTTCTCCTATTTCATTCTCCTTGTATTTGATTTTTAAATGGACAGTGGTACAAGAGAAGAAAGATGAAGTGATAATCTTTCACTTAATCTAAAACTGTCACCTATTTGCTTGTACAGAAGTTGATGGAGAAGAAGTTGTAAAAGAGTTGACCAAAATGAGATGTTGGAATTGATTTTTGGATTTATCAGTAGTATTCTTTTTTAGCATAAAAGATGGCAAGTTGGCTGTATATAGAATTAAAGAATTGTTCCACTATGAACTCCGAGAGGATGGGGTTTGTGACTTATATCCCTTGTTGCACATCTTGCCCATAATAGGTGCTCATTGACTGCTCTGACTGGATCTAGAAGGGAGCTTAGTGAAAGTGAAGTCGCTCAGTCGTGTCCAACTCTTTGCAACCCCATGGACTGCAGCCCACCAGGCTTCTCTGTCCATGGGATTTTCCAGGCAAGAGTACTGGAGTGGGTTGCCATTTCCTTCTCCCAGGGATCTTCCTGACCTGGGGATTGAACTCCAGTCTCCCGCGTTGTAGGCAGATGCTTTATCCTCTGAGCCACCAGAAAAGCCCAGAAAGGAGCTTAATGATGCAGAAATCAATGTCCAAGAAATTTAAGGGCATTCTTATTAGTAACAGAAACCACACTAAACCCAGATCTTCTTACCTGTATCCACCGTGCTTTCCACTACACCACACTTCCAGAGTCAATGGCAGTGCTAGCCCTGTAGAGCCCAACAGCCAAGTTGAAGACTGTGCCCAGGGACAGGAAATTGGAGGCAGCTGGGGCAAGAGGGCTTTCTCGCCAAATTTATAAATGTTGGTTTTCAGCAAGCCAGAGCTACAGAACTGTTTTAGAAAATTTCCAGTTAAAGTGGAATTTTCAAAACCAGTAGCTGCCCCTGGGTCAGTGAGGTTGGTTTTATGGGAACCCAGGGTTCTGCACAACTGGTAGAGCAGACTGGTAATGGTGGCTCAGGAGGAGGACTTCCGTCTGGCTGAATTGCCTCTGACCACAAGTACCTAAAATCATCTATGCCCAGGGATTGTTCTCCTTGTCATTTCTTAGGACAAAACCCTGTTTTCTCTCTATGGCCTTTTGCACATGAAGCAACTTCCAGAGAGACATTTATTCATCTCATCTCTGTAGGCGCCGGCTGAGAATTAGTGAAGTAAGCAAGAGGGTATAGGAGTGATTGTTCAATGATAAATAGTGACTTGTACAGAGTAGTTGTATTTTTATTCTTTTAGAGGCAATAGGCATAGCTATTAATAAAACACTGTGAAGATGTCCAGGTGAGTTTATTAAATTTTGAAAGAAAAGAAATAGATGAGGAGCAGATGAGAATCTTGGATAAAGGCCTAGACCTTGATCATGGAGGATTTTATTTATTTTTTGATATTTAGAGTGGATAACAGCAAAGCAAAATTCATAAAGAGGATCACTTTCCAGAAAAAAAAATGTAGCACTGATTTCTTATGCAATACTTGAGAAAATATCTCTCAGAGAAGATTCTGGATCTAATTCTAGTAAGTGGGCCAAATGTAATAAGTAAGCTTGAAGGTGGGTGACCTCTCAGATCTAATAAGATGAGAGCATTATGTTAAATAGCATGGAGGCTGGCTAGTATTTATGGACAGACTGTCCCTAGGAGGTCTGGCATGAGTTAACTGCTTAAGAAGTTCCTTAGCAAAGAGATAATTGCAGGATGCATTGACCAGCAGAGTTTATAGTTGAAGTTAAAGGCATAGTTAATTGTATGAGCTATTTGGGCCAAATGGCCTCTTTTTATTCTGTGACTCCTTGGGTCCTAACATACAGTAGCATTAGCTGCATCCTCTTCTTTTTTTAAAAAAAATTGTTTATTTTAATTGGAGGCCAATGACTTTACAATATTGTGGTGGTTTTTGCCATACATTCACATGAATCAGCCATGTAGCCCCATCCTCTTAATTACCATAGTTTTTCTCTTCAGGTGGATATACAAGCTTAATTTTTTTGTGGGACTTGTGGCAATCCACTCCAGTATTCTTGCCCGAAGAATCCCATGGTCAGAGGAGCCTGGCGGGCTACAGTCCATGGGGTTGAAAAGAGTCAGCGGACATGACTAAGTGACTGACACTTTATCACATGATAAAATTATCAATAGTGTCAGTGATCATAGTCACATAACAAATTGCCTTTTCACTTGGGCAAATTTGTAATGAAATGATTCATCCCAGATCTCTTCTTCACATGACTGGGTATTGATCTACTTCCTGGTTCCACAGTGTTTTGGACTCTTCCTAACTCCAGACTCCAGTAGTTGTTCAGTCTCTACGTCCAACTTTTTGCGACCCCATGGACTACAGCACACCAGGCTTCCCTGTTCTTCACTATCTCCTGGAGTTTGCTCAAATGCATGCCCATTGAGTCAGTGATGGCATCCAGCCATCTCATCCTCCATCACCCTCTTCTCCTCCTGCCTCCTGTGAACCTGGATGGTCCTACTGAGCTCCAACTCTTGAAAGAGGATGTCCTCCCCTACCAGGTTTACATTGACCTTTTAGGAAAAGTAGTATTTTGAAATAAAAATATTGCTTGCACAATGAAAGTGAAAGTAACTCCCTCAGTCGTGTCCGACTCTTTGTGACCCCATGGACTGTAGCCTACCAGGCTCCTCCATCTATGGGATTTTTCAGGCAAGAGTACTGGAGTGGGTTGCCATTTCCTTCTCCAGGAGATCTTCCCAACCCAGGGATTGAACCCCGGTCTCCTGCATTGTAGGCAGATGCTTTATCGTCTGAGTCACCAGTAATGTGTCTTAAATAATTATATTCAAATTAATTTATGATACAAGCTTTATGTTGTTCTGCGTGCAACATTTAAAAACAACCGTTTTCCAAATAGCAGCTTCTAAAATCTTTGTGTTTGTGTGCCAAATTCCAGTTTCCATAATATTTTCTCACTTGTTACTTTGCTTCTGATTAGAGTAACTCCTCCTCCGTGTTTCCGTGAGACTTCAAACTTCTGTTCTATGATTCCTTGTCTTATAATTCTCTGTGTATATGTATCATTTTCGCCACCAGATGGAAAGCTACTGGAAGGCAGGGGATCACATCTTATTTGCTTTTGTGTCTCTAGAACCTAACATGATTCCAGGTGCATTATGTATCATGTAAATATGTGCTGGGCTACAGTATATTCTGTGGAAAATGAAATTCCTTACTCTTTGAAGATTGTAAATCTCCATTTGGATCTGGTGCATCACAAATTTGAGTTGACTAAAATCCCAGTTTGGTCTCTTTAGTTGCTGTTGAGTTTTTAAAGAAAATGATTGCAAGTGGAATGAGCTTGTGCTGTGTGCTGCTTGTGGTAAACCTTAGATTACATTTCTGCAAATGTGGCCAGCTAGTTTAAATGGCTTTGGTTGCAGTGGAAAAAGGAAATACTTTTCACTATTGTTGGGGGAAAAGTTCAATTTGCTTCAAATCATAGTTTTTTTACTTTAGAATTTATAATTATCATGGACCCAGGCATACATATGCTAAAATATAGACTTGAGGTAATTAAAACACCTGTGGTTATTTGGGTTCAATCTTTTTTTCCCTCCTTACCAGTTTTCTTGCCATTACTCATGAAATATATCCTCATCATGGAAAAAAATTTTAGCATACAGAAATTAGGTTCTTCCCTTCTCTTACTTCCCCTATCTTTGGAGTATTGTTCTTGCCCAAGGCTGGCTTTCTTCTCGTTTGCAAGATGGCTATATAGTCTCGATGTCATAGCTGTAGTTCTAGCTATCACATCCGGACAGTATAATATCCAGAGGAAATAAGAGGACATCCCTTTCTGTCTCTCCTCCTTTAGAGACAAAGTATGCTTTCCCTAATGTTCCTGCTGTTATGTCTAGCAGTCTTCTTCTTCCATCCTAATGATTTTATGCCTTCCTGAGCAGTCCATTCCTAAGCCAGTAACTAGGGAGAACAACGAAATTACCACAACTGGCTTCAGGGGTTGGGAAACTTTTTGTAAAGGGTTTTGCAGTTAGCTCATCTGATCTCTGTCACAATTATTCTACTCTGCTATTGTAGCAACAGTAGGCAAAAAAGTAAATGAATGGGTATGGCTATGTTTCAGTAAAACTTAATATTTGAAAGTGGGGGCCGGTAGATGGCCACTTCCTGGAGCCTGAAACCAGTGGCTCCAAAACATTAATATGTATCAGAATCAACTGGGAACTTGTTAAACTAGAAGGTCCCACACCCAGAGTTTCTGATTTAGCAGATGTGGCTTAGGGCCAGAGACTGCGCATTTCTGACAAGTTCCCAGTTGATGCTTGCTCAAGTTGAAGCTGTTTCAATAATAGCCCAGGGTTTCTATTTTGTCATGTGTGTGGGAACTGCCTTGTGCATTGTAGTGCATACCACTCCTGGCCTCTACTCACTAGATGCCAATAGCCTCCCTGCTCCTCCTTTAGTATAATGATCTAAAGTGTCTGAAACACGACAAGATGTTGCCTAGGGGGCAAGATCTCTGATTCTCCCTTCGTCTTAGACTTAGACTATCCAGATCTCTTGCTTGGCTCTGGGAGTAGATTCCCTTTTTCTTGTAGCATTCTGAAGAGGAGTGTCAATATTCTGTGAGGAAGAAAGGAGAAAAATGATTCTGTTGGATAGGGAGCCAATAGTCTCTACTGCTGATCACATCAGAGCTCCTGAGAAAACATCCTCACTGATCCAAATAGTCCAGAAAATGGAAGAAGAATACCCATTTTCTAAGATTTTTTATCTTGAGCGTTGTACGTGTTTGCTGAATTAAAGGAATTTTGCAGAGAATCTGGCAGTGAATACAGAGGGATGGACAAATAATGAGTAAAACATTCCATTAAGTAAAGCCTTAGTTAAAGGTGACATCTAAATCTGGTTCTTAACAGGATTTTCTCATGCAAAGTTCATAAAAGAGCTAATGTCATACCTATAAAATGTTGCTGGCCTTTTTGAAAGGTCATGCATGCATGCTCAGTCGTATCTGACTCTTTGCAACCACGTGGACTACAGACCACCAGGCTTGTCTGTCCATGGAATTTTCTAGATAGGAATACTGGAGTATGTAGCCATTTCCTCCTCCAGGGGGACTTCCCAACCTAGGGATTGAACCACATCTCTTGCAGCTCCTGCCTTGGCAGTTGGATTCTTTACCACTTGAGCCACCTGGGAAGTCCCATAAGGTCATTAACAGGTAATTTTCTATTGATATTTTTAATACTTAGAATGTGAAATGTCTGGTTTTGGTGCACTTATGGGACTTTTGCTTGGAAGTCTTTATTGTTGGGTAGTGTTTAGGCTAGAACTTTGACTATTTATGTAGATAACAAAGCCACAGTGGAAACCTTTGTGGTTACTAAGCCACCCTTTTCTGCTCGGCTCTGTATCATAGAGGGCTGTGGACTACATCTGTCAGAATCCACGTCAGCTTGGAGGCATTGCATTGGTAAGAGACTTGAAGGAAGCATGAATTTCGAGGTCAGTGTTTTTCTCCTTCCTCATCTGCTTTGGGAGAAGGCAATGGCAACGCACTCCAGTATTCTTGCCTGGAAAATCCCATGGACAGAGGAGCCTGGTGGGCTACCGTCCATGGGGTCTCGAAGAGTCGGACACGACTGAGTGACTTCACTTTCATGCATTGGAGAAGGAAATGGCAACCCACTCCAGTATTCTTGCCTGGAGAATCCCAGGGACGGGGGAGCCTGGTGGGCTGCCGTCTCTGGGGTTGCACAGAGTTACAGAGACATGACTGAAGCGACTTAGTAGCAGCAGCAACAACAGCATCTGCTTTGAGCAGCATCTCATTAGTGGATTGCATTTCCTCCAGGGCTCCAGATCTTGCTGAACAAACCTGCCATTGGTGATCCTGAATCTCTGGGCTCTGATATTTCTGTTTCTTTCCATTATCCCTCCAGCCTGTGAAGTAGATGGTAGGAATTTCCTATTGCTGCTCTTCTCTAGGTTAACTCACCACCCACCCTTGCCTTGTTCTAAGTTGTTCCATACCTATTAAACCATATATCAAAATCCTTGAATATGTGATTTCTGTTTTCCTGATTAAACTCATTCTTATACAAAGCCCAGGCCCAACTATCTTATCATACAAACCTGAAATATTTATATCTCTACATGAGATTTTCGTACAAATAAAGTATCTGTTAGAATTGTCAATAATAACCCCTATGCTAATGTATAATCTTGATAGCTGTTCATTTCAGATTCTTAAATAAAACAGAAAAGGAAGTTAAGTTCACTTTGGGGCCCATTATAGCCTAGAGACAAAGAGCATTACTTCTGAAGGTGAACTACCCAGGTTCAAGTAGCCCACACCCCATCACTGTGTCTTTAAGTAAATGATCTAACTTCTTAGTACATCAGTTTTCCTGACCATGAATTGGTGATGATAATGGGACATCTTAAGTCTCAAAGGGACTATTGAGAGGATTGAGTAATACACCAAAAACACTTTGAGAAGTACTTGGCATATAATAAACACCCAATAAATATTAGCCATCATCATCACTATTGTTGTTACACTTACTCTAGCCATAACTGATTGAGTCAGCCTGTCCCTGTGGAGAAAAACTTCAGGCTTTTAAAATAAGTTTCTACAGGAATAAGGATGAAAGTGTGTATCAAAGAGAAAAGTCCATTGGAGTGTATGCTCCCTGAAATACTTCCTTTGTTCTCCTAATTTGCTTACCATAAGCCTGACTGTTTTAAAGCATATATAAGTTAATATACATACCCACACCTTAATATCTCATAATAAACATTATTACTTAAAAAAGCTTTTGTTAAATGTCAGGAGTTCAATTTTTAAAAATATATTATGTTGGAGTAGAGTTGATGTACAATCTCTAATGTCAGGTGTATAGCAAAGTGAGTCAGTTGGAAATATACATATATCCACTCTTTTCTGAGATTCCTTTTCCATATAGGTCATTACAAAGTACTGAGTAGAGTTCCCTGTGCTATGCAGTAGGTCCTTGATTAGTTATATGTTTTATATAAAGTAGTATGTTTATAGCAATCCCAATTTTCCAATTTATCCCTATACCCCCAATTTCTCCTGATAACCGTAAGTTTGTTTTCTGCATTGTGACTCTATTTTTGTTTCATAAATAAGTTCATTTGTACCATTTTTTGAGATTGCACATATTAGCAATATCATATGATATTTGTATTTCTCTGTCTTACTTAACTCAATATGATAATCACTAGGTCCATAATAGAGATTATTACTTTAAAAAGCTTTTATGAATGTCAGGACTTCAATTTTAAGAAGAATAAGATAAGAAAGATTCTCCTGATTGCATGGGTTTAATCGGCCCATGGCAGTCTATTATCCACACAATGTCCTAAAGCTTTGTGAATAAGCAAATACAACATTAGTTTGTTCGCCATAGATATGTCATTAGCCATGAGCATTTTATCATGGAATGCAAGCAGTGGGCTTCTAGAAGACCCTTAGTTTATTCATTAAAGTTTGTGTGGTCATCACAAGTTGTGCAAACGTAAGAGCTAATGTCAGGGATGAAGAGAGAATATCAATTAAAACTTACAGAATGTGTTGTGTTTTGTTTTTATTTGTTTTCTGGAAGAAGAGAGAAGTCTTCTATGCTTTGCTGTGCTTAGTTGCTCAGTAATGTCCAACTCTTTGTGACCCCACGGACTGCAGCCCGCCAGGCTTCTCTGTCCATGGGTTTCTCCAGGCAAGAATACTGGAGTGGGTTGCCATGCCCTCCTCCAGAGGATCTTCCCAACCCAGGGATCAAACCCAGGTCTCCTGCATTACAGACAGATTTGAGCCACCAGGGAAGCCCAAGCATACTGGAGTGGGTAGTCTATCCCTTCTTGAGAGGATCTTACTGACCCAGGAATTGAACCTCGGTCTTCTGCGTTGCAGGTGGTTTGTTTACCAGTTGAGCTACCAGGGAAGCTCAAGTCTACTGAGAGATGTGAAAAAGAAAAAGCCAGGAAATAGAAAGCATGACTTATTAGAATATTTGTTAAAAAGTTCTTCTAATTCACTGGTTTGACTTTTCTGTATGTTCCACTACTATTTATTTGTTCATTAGCCCTGAATTTCTCATAAGAGATACAAGAAGTTAGAAATGTGGTGTTTGTGAAAATTTGTTTTGTCACTTACATTCTGCTTAGTTCCTATAAATAGTTGAGTTCCGTGTTAGATTTGTCAGGTTACTTGCCCCAAAGTTAAACTGAAGTGCTTGATAACAGAAAATCAGGACTTCCCTCCTTCATTCACAATTGCACATCTTATTTATGAATTTTAACATTAATTGCTATTGTGAAAATTTAAGGAAATTATTATTGGGACTCATTCTGTAACTAAAGATCATCCCGTAAGAACTAGAACTAAATGCAGATGTGACATGAAGTATGATGTAAGACCCAGTTCAATTCAGTTCAGTCGAGTCACGTCCGACTCTTTGCAACCCCATGGACTGCAGCACCCAGGCTTCCCTGTCCATCACCGACTCCTAGAGCTTACTCAAACTCATGTCCATTGAGTCGGTGATGCTATCCAACCATCTCATCCTCTGTTGTCCGCTTCTCCTCCCATCTTCAATCTTTCCCAGCATCAGGGTCTTTTCCAATGAGTCAGTTCTTCCCATCAGGTAGCCAAAGTATTGGAGTTTCAGCCTCAGCATCAGTCCTTCCAATGAATATTCAGGACTGATTTCTTTCAGGATGGACTGGTTGGATCTCTTTGCTCCTCAAGGGACTCTCAAGAGTCTTATCCAACACCACAGTTCAAAAGCATCAATTCTTCGGTGCTCAGCTTTCATTATAGTCCAACTGTCACATCCATACATGACTACTGGTAAACCCATAGCTTTGACTAGATGGACCTTTGTTGGCAAAGTGATATCTCTGCTTTTTAATATGCTGTCTAGGTTGGTCATAGCTTTTCTTCCAAGGAGCAAGCATCTTTTAATTTCACGGTTGCAGTCACCATCTGCAGTGATTTTGGAGCCCCCCAAAATAAAGTCTGTCACTGTTTCCCCATCTATTTGCCATGAAGTGATGGGACCAGATGCCATGATCTTAGTTATCTGAATGTTGAGCTTTAAGCCAACTTTTTCACTCTCCTCTTTCACTTTCATCAAGAGGCTCTTTAATTCTTCTTCACTTTCTGCCATAAGGGTGGTGTCATCTGCATATCTGAGGTTATTGATATTTCTCTTGACAATCTTGATTCCAGCTTGTGCTTCATGCAGCCCAGAATTTCTCATGATATACTCTGCATATAAGTTAAATAAACAGGCTGACAATATACAGCCTTGACATACTCCTTTTCCTATTTGGAACCAGTCTGTTGTTCCATGTCCAGTTCTAACTGTTGCTTCCTGACCTGCATATAGGTTTCTCAGGAGGCAGTTCAGGTGGTCTATACCCCATTTCTTTAAGACCCAATCTGCCTTAAAATACTGTTATTCTCGCTTCACATGCTTGCAGTTTTTATCATTAAAGTTATTTGTTTTATTTTAACACTTGTATGGAAATTCTGTATAACATGTTTCCCTGGAGAGTGTAGCATAGAAAAATTCCTCTGAACACATTTGCCCACATTAGTTCAAGCAGACTGGCTTGTTGTCCTTAACCAGTTAGTTAGCTGAGCCATCTGTCAACAGTTGAAGATTGGTAGCAGATCCATCAGGGTGAGTTTTGTCAGTGAGACCTGGTTGAGGAGTGGTAGAGGAGAGAATCTCAAAGAGAGCTTTGTGAGTGTTAGCGCATTTTAAGTGAAGGAAATCATATGTCTCTTGCTTCAAGGCAGCAGGTAGGTTTACTTGACTCTGCTAGAAATTCCAGATCTGTGAAATAATAATGGATGTGGGCCATTAAATATGATGGAGGTGATGAAAGTGGAATATTAACATTACGATACTTGTGAACCTTTTTTGAGGTCAGAGACTCCAATGGGACTCTGAAAGCTTTGGACTTTTTCCTCCAGAAAAGTACATAAAAACACCCAAAATGTTACTTTCAGTTTCAGGATATTTACCAACCCATGAAACCCGTTCTTGGGACCAAATTACAAACCTTTAGACTAAATGAAAAGTTTTTAGGAAAATGTCCGCTTTTATAGTTTTATTATTCATTTGGGAAGCCGTTGGAAGCCACTGCAGTTTTCTGATTGTGAGATTGGCATGGTCATAATAATTCTTACACTTCTTATAGAATATCTCTATTTATACTTCTTATAGAAACATTTTCTTATAAATACTTCTTATAGAAATATCTGTTACATAAAATATAGAAACTGATGCAAGGTGCAGTAGCGTTAGAGCTGTGTGTTTAACTGAGAAAGTATGAATTTCAAATGTTTATTAAGTGAAACACAAAAAGCATATGAAGTATAATTTTGCTTTGAATAAAAAGTATTCTTCTTGGAAGCTTTGATTTAGTTAGAACAGTCAGAAAGATTTGTTACCAATTTATTTGTAATTTTTTTACTTGGGAGATGATTGCAGGATTATTGTTTATTTTCTTTTTATTCTACATAAATCAGAACATGATTCATTAGAACGACATATTTTGCTTTTGTAACTATTTGTAAGCTTTCACTTAGACAATCTTGACAGGTCTGTGAAACAGTCAAAGTAGATTGTTCTTCAAAACAGGCAAGCGAAGGAAAGTTGATGTTAGTGTTTTTTGGGAGCTAAATTATGGTTTCCCCTAACATAATTTATTCTTGGTCAATAATAATACTTTACTGTCCATTTACTAATAATTGACATTTCTGAAATCAATATTATCGAGCAAACCAGTCAGACTAGGTTCAGGATATGGTTGTATAATATAGCAACAGTTATGTCTTTTAAAAAAATTATTTTATATTGAAGCATAGTTGATTAACAATGTCATGTTAGTTTCAGGTATATAGCAACATGATTCAATTATATATATCCCATATTGGGTGCCAAGACTGTTGATCTTTAGCCCTACATGGCACAACTCAGCAGGAGTCAGAGCATTGTTTTGCTCAGTAGAGAGGAAAGTATCTAAACTATAAACTCTATAATAACTTAGAAATACGAGGAATAGCTGTAAATGATAAATATTCTTCTAAATTCTTATTAGAAGCAGTCAGTTACTAGTCACAGCCAAGATTTATCTCTCAGTGTTAGCAGCAGTAACATGATAATAATAATAATAACAGTACATTATTACTTATTTTGTTCAAGGCTCTGTACTAATTTCTAGGAACACACAAGAAGGGTAAGCAAGTTCTTTAATTGTGAGGAACTTAACTGTTTACATGGAGAAAGACCTTTGTACCCCAGAGCTAAATTACAGTATAAGAGAGCATAAACTAAGTTTCAAAGCAAATAGCATAGGGAATAAATAAGTGGCAGAGGAATTCTGATCTGGAAGGAGACATCATGGACCAGGAGGTCTTGTCAAAGCTTCACAGAGGAGGTTTTTCTGAAGGGTACCACAAAGGTCTCTGTCATGTATGTTGGCCTAATGTTTATCACATTTTTGTGTTATTATGTGGTTAGTTGGCTTTCCTGGCTGTTGCTTAGGCACAGGACTGATGTGTGCATGGTTCAACTCTTTTATCTTTAGTCCTGGGACATAGTAGATGCAGAGTAAATATATGTTGAATGAATAGATAGTGAATGTATAAATGAAGGTGAGACTTGTGTTTAGCTGTGAAGGAAGTGCACACGTTTGAGGGGACATAAGAAGGACTTATAGTCGGAAGGATGGGTAGAAGTTAATGTGTGGTAGTGGAAATCCTCAAGGAATCTGGAAGATGATAAATGGGCCAAATTATTTGTGGTGAAGAGGCTAATATAGGGGAATAACAAAGCTGAGGTTAAGTAAGATAAACACTGGCAAGATTGGGAAGAATTTGAATATTGTTAATATTAAATTACTCCATAGCAAGGGCAAGACCTGTAACTTCAACATGTATTTCTTTTTCTATAAAATGAGGTTAGGAATAGATCAATTTGGAAATACAAGTATGGAAATTGATATTTAAAAATTAAATTATGTAGTTTGATATTTGTTATATAATGTTGATTTAATTAAGCAAACATCTAAAATATGAACCCATTCTTGTAAACTTGTGTACATATCTATACATGTGTAGCTAGTCTCAGAAAGAATTGTCTAAAAAGCTGTTTCTCAAAATATTAGTAATGACTCTCTCAAGGTAGTATAATCTGAGTGAACCGCCCCTCTTTTCAATCTAGTGGAGGTCTGTTTCAGTAACCTAGAGGTGATTTGAGGAGGATATTGATGATTGGAATAGAAGGAGAAAATAAATATGGTGAGATGTTTTGAGGGCAAAATTGAAAGTACTTGGGGATCTTAATAAAGTAGATCAAGGAGAAGTTGTGAGTTAAATATGATGTTGAGGTTTTGAGCCAGTTGGCATTGTAAGTAGCAAAGTTGGGAGGGATGTGTACCCTGCAGGTTGGGACACTGTTCATTGGAATTTTGACTTATTAATATCAATACCTTGAATTATTATGTAAATATGTGAAGCCGCACCTGGAGTAGTAGCTAGTAGTGAACTGGATCAGGTGAAGAAGAGGTTGGAGTAAGCAGAGGCTGGCAGTAGACTGTGATTTTTCTATCACGGAATTCAGCATTCTTGAAAAAAAAAAATGTCATCTCAATTCTCATATTTTCTTGTAGAGAATGAACATGTATCATTTGTCCTCATTTTAAAGACTGAAAAATTAAGAGTTAGGGAAACGGAGAAACTTCCAATACTTACTGAGTGATGGAGGTGGGGGATGGGGGGGGGTCCTTCTTTCTGTCTGTTGACTTCTGTGTTGCCTTTGATGGTAGAAAAAGTCTATTACTGATGCTTATGTACCTCATTATGATTGGTCTTTTGGTTGTAACTTTCTTCTTTTTTTTAATTCAGATGAAAAAGGGCTCTGTTTCCAAACCTATGGTGGCCTATTTTTAAAGTTTAACTAATGACATAGATGAGATGCCATGAAGGATGACTCAAAATAGAAAATACAGTTGTATAATTGAGACAAAAAGGGATATCCTGGAAATAATATTATGTTTAGTTGTAAGTTTTAGAGCTTCTAATTATACTGGTCTTTTCCCTCCTCTAATTACTAATTTTAGAAAATGTTTCTTTCAATTTAAGACTTAGTCAGTCTTAAATTTGTCTACTGAAACTATGCTAGAAACCACACTACTTCCAGTTCAGTTGAAATTACATGGTATTAAACCTGTATCTTTCCAGATTCTATAGACTTTGGCAGAAATGTTGGGATTTAAAACATTAGTGCTTCTGTGGCTTTCAGAGGTTAAGACCCTCTTGTTGTTTGGGCCATACACACTTTACCATTTAGTTTCTGGGTTGTTCTGGAATGGAAATGGCATTTATTCATTTCCTTTGGATAAAAGCATGTTATTTGTACCTACTTAAAGGTGGATTGGAGCTTCCCTGATGGCTCAATGGGTAAAGAATCCCCCTGTGATGCAGGAGACACAAGAGACCCAGGTTTGATCCCTGGGTCAGAAATATCCCCTGGAGAAGGAAATAGCAACCCACTGCAGTATCTTGCCCGGGAAATCCCATGGACAGAGGATCCTGGTGGGCTACAGTCCAAAGTCCAAAGAGTCACATAGAGTCAGACAGGTCTAAGTATGGACACAATTTGGTCATTTGATCAAAGGTGGATTTAGTAAGCCAGATTCTGTATTGAAATCAAGGGAAAGGGAAGTTACACATTTTAATCTTCTAGCTTGAGTTAGTCATGAGCTCTAAATGCAGAATAAACACCTATATTTTCATCTGAGGAATAGCTTAAACGTAGACTGAAATGTTTGATAACTTGTCTTAAAATAATTTGGTCTTTGACCTTGAGCAGAAAAATCCTTACATTCTATAAAGAGAAGTAGTTGCATTTTCTGCTGATCTGGCCCAAGATAGAAAAACTGGGCACCCATTTTGGCCTTTGGTGTCAGCAAACGCAAATCTGATTTGATTCATTATGTCCTTCTATAATTGAAGAAATTTCTTTATCTTTTGCTTTTTTAACATGGCTGTCTTCATTAGTCTATGAAAACATGGTGTCCTTGGCTTATGAAAAGAGTAACCTCTATGCCTTCACTGGCACATATATCTTACCTGGAGTAACCTCCAGTTTTCTTTGACAGAATTAATTTAGGTTCTCCAACCTTTAGTGTGGGCTTCCCTGGTGGCTCAAATGGTAAAGAATTTGCCTGCAATTCAGGGGACCCTGGTTTCATCCCTGGGTCGGGAAAATCCCCTGGAGAAGGGAACGACTTATCCATTCCAATATTCTTGCCTGGGCTTCCCCGGTGGCTAAGATGGTAAAGAATCCACCTGCAATGTGGGAGACTTGGGTTTGATCCTTAGGTTGGGAAGGTCCTCTGGAGGAGGGCATGGCAATCCCCTCCAGTATTCCTGCGTGGAGAATTCCATGGACAGAGGAGCCTGGCAGGCTTCAGTCCATGCGGTCACAAAGAGCTGGACATGACTGACTAACACTTTCACTGCTTTTTTTCACAACGCTTTAGTGAATCTTTACCAAGAACTCCAGTCTTCATTTATTAAGCTCATCAACATCATTCCTAGGAAACACTTTGAAGTTTACCACTTAATTCAGTACTGTGCAATTATTTCCTTTAATTTAACAGATGCTAATTTGATCTCAGCTTAAGCCTTTTGCTGAGTGTTACCTTTAAATTTTAAAAGATAAGAACCTTCTTTTTGTGGCAAAGTGTCAGACACATAGTAAATGATCAACATTACTGGCATTAATATTAAGTTGGAGAAAAAGTTCTGAAATAGAACTTGTTGGACTGAGACTTAAATATTTGCTAAGATTGATTTAACTGAATTGAGACTATTTTTATTGTGGTCAGCCTGGCACAGATCACTTAAATTTAGTGAGAAGTTATTGTTAATCAGCTGAATCAGCCCAGTGGTACGCAGAAAAATATATAGAGAAGTAAGTTACATCGAATTAGATTTTTCAACAAGTCTCAAAGAGTTTGCATTGAAATATATAAAAAATATTCTTTCATTGCTATACATGGGTCACAGAGTTGACTTATTTCTAAATAGTGGAAAGTTGGGATCACAACCATTTAAAAGATTCTTAATGTCTTAAAGAAACAGAGGACATCTTTTTCTTGTTTGTTGATTGCTTGTTTAATTTTGTTACTGGTTGATTTTTCAATAGCAGTTTGACTTTCCTAATAACTGAGATCTGAGAAAAATTTTTCTCCTTGGCCTTTATAAAGTGGACATGATGCAGTGTAGGGCAGAGCAACCTTGACCTGAGGGGGAAGATTTAGTCAAAGTAGTTGAATACATTCCTATCCATTAAATAGTTGATCAGGTCTGAACCTTAAGAAGGCCATTGACTCACTTTACCCAAACTGTTGAGTTTTGCCAGTTCTTTGCTGCAGTGGAGATAGCCATTGGAAAAAAGATGAATTCATTCATTCATTGAATCCAGTGCCTGATGACTCATGTAGTTCTTATGACCACACAATGGTGGGTTGAAGCATGGTTTCCTAACTTTAGAAATTAATCTTTTTTATGCTTTTTTGGGGAGGGGTGTGGGTATGGCGGGGGAACAACCAAAGTGATCTCTGTCTATTCCAAAATTTAGGGACATAATTTAACCTTGCAGTTCAAGACTCTCTGCCAAAGTTGGGTCTGGGACAGAACATTTTTTTCTCAGTCTAAATCATCTAGGCTAAGCCATTTTTTTAGCTTACAATCAGGAGCAGTCTTAAAGGTACTGTCACAGCTCCTCAAATTCATAGTATTCAAGTGGGCTATAAATGCTCTCATCTTGGATGGATGTGTTGGGGCAGCCTCAGAGAGGGCCCCTGGGAAAGGAAGTGCTGGATTGAGAGAGCTACCATCAGAAAATCTCCCATTCAGCTGCATCATGAGGTGCTCCTGAGAAAAGCATATGAAGAAATGAAAATTGTTTAAATCAAATTCTCCTTTTAGTGCACTTAGAGAGTTGCTGAACATAAAAAGGATTCTTTTAAGAATCATTTCTTTAAGGTGAATAAACTCATCCAATGTTGCATGATTTCATGTTTTTATATATTCAAGGATCCTTGCCTAACTTTTGAATGAATAGATTTTAAGGCATAGGTTTGTTCCAGAATTATGAAGTTTGGGGAACAAAGATCCCATTCTTCCCTCACCCCACTTAGAAACCAACTTCTTCTTCTTCTTCTTCTTCTTCTTGTTTGGATAGATACTGAAAAATATTCTAGTTTTTTTCCCCCAGTAATTTCCCTCTTTGTACAGCAAGCTCATTGCCTCTTCAGAGGTAGCTGTGGTAGCCATTTAGACAAAAAGGAATTCTCAGGAAAAGCCTTTTTTTTCCTCTCTACTTCTCTCCAGCTGCTTGAGACCAGGGCTGATACTCACAGTGACTCTCACCAACCAAGGAAACATGATTATCTTAGCCAGTAATGTCTTTTGTTGAATACAAATTGAGTTTGTGATTTGTTGGGTAGTTTCTTAGCCCATGTCTCCATCATTTGAATGTTCCAAATGAATGACTATATTTTATTTTAGATAGTGAAATTTAATACCAGTGTTACAGAAAGCAAATATTCTTTTTGTAAAATTTCTTGGTATTGAAAATCCTTTGATCCTCACCTTGTGACTACTGAATGTCTCCTCTACTCCTGTATAATCTAGCAAATCTTTACTCTTAAATACTATTCTTTAAGGTCAGATGCCAAGGATTCACTGTAATTCATTGGTATCCCCATTTCTTAAACAGTAATCTGTTCTAGATGATATTTTTTTCCAGATAAGCTGCTGATTTTATATTCATTCCTTGAAAATTAGTTGAATAGTAGGCCTTAGTTTGGAGAATATTAACTAACTACATTTGGAGATGTTAAGTTCCTTATTCTTCTAGTATAATGATGCTGCTTCTGCTGCTGCTAAGTCATTTCAGTCATGTCCAACTCTGGGCAACCCGATAGATGGCAGCCCACCAGGCTCCCCCGTCCCTGGGATTCTCCAGGCAAGAACACTGGAGTGGGGTGCCATTTCCTTCTCCAATGCATGAAAGTGAAAAGTGAAAGTGAAGTTGCTCAGTAGTGTCCGACACTTAGCTACCCCCATGGACTGTAGCCTACCAGGCTCCTCCATCCATGGAATTTTCCAGGCAAGAGTACTAGAGTGGATTGCCATTGCCTTCTCCATATAATGATGGGTAATATTGGATAATATTTATATTTTATCTCACTGTTTACTAAAAGCTTGTACATACATTAATTGACCCCTGTAATAACTCTGTGAGGAAAGTTACTATTACTTTGCTACTTTTCCATTAGGAAAATGAGAATTGCCAAGAAAAATAGAATGACTTTTTTGAACTAAACAGCAAAACTGGGATCCAAACTAAGTCAAAGGCCTATCTTCTTTCTTCCACATCAAGCAATCTTTAGACAGATTTTTGTTGCTAAAAGAAGTTGTCCTTTTCTTTTTTATCCCATGCCCACTTTTTTATCCCCTTCACCCCAGTAACTCTGGCCAGAATGGCCAGGTGTTGTGCCTTGGTCTCTGCCTTTTATGAATTGGATTGTTCTCAATTCATATTAAGAGACACCTATGCCCCGAGAAAGGGTTAGGGTTGAAGCTCAGGTTCTCCTATAAGGATGACATCTCCCCTTAATGTCCCAATATCACTGCCTGATGATCACAGGGAAAATAATCATCAATATCAGAGATGTGATAGACTGTGAACTATACATGAAGTCAACAATACAAACAAAACTCAACAATACAAACAAAAGTCAACAATACAATACAAAGTCAACAATATAAAACTGTGACTGTGAAGAAAATTACTAAATTTCTGAGAAAATAGAAAATCAAAACAAAGCCAGACTATGATTCTGCTTTATGGAGAGACCTACCACTACCAGCTTCAACATTTCTTCCTTCCTCCACCTGTGGCTTTTGTATCAATTTCTGGCCATGCAGCATCTATGTTTCTCCCTTTTGTGCCATCCCATCTTCTTGAGTGCTTGGACCAAATTCACTTTCCCTTCCTGACTTGTTACTTGCAGGTAAATAGTGGCATGTTTTAAATCCTCTGTGCCTTCAGAATAAAAGCTAAGGCTTAGAGTTCTGAATTTAATACACTTCTAAACCTGCCATGTGACCTTGGCATTTTGCATTTTTGTGGGTGCTTACCCCGCTTTATTTGGGAGATTGTTGTGAATAATTAATGAGACAGTGTAAGTAAAATCCTTAAAAGCAAGATATGAATGTGCCCTGGTTGTAATACTGACCTTCTGTGTGGTTTTAGTCAAGTCACTGAACCTCTTGGCCTTAGCACTTATATATATATATATAATAAGGGGCTTAAACTAGATGATTTTGAAGGCCTTTTCAAATTCAATTCAGTTGAATTCAGATGACTGTATTGAATATTTACAGTGTCATGGACTTTAAATAAGAATGTAGTCTTCGTTCTTGAAGAACATATAATCTAGGGAATGGACACATGTAAATAAATCACTGTTGTGAGATATTTTGGGCTGGCCGAAAAGTTCATTTAGAAAAACTCAAATGAACTTTGAGGCCTTATGATTTAGGCTGCAATTTTGATTCTATAATTGCTAAATTCTTCTACTGTTGATCTTATTAATTTTAGGGTTTATTTCTCATTAAAGGAAAGGAATTTGTCAGACCTCTAGATAAGTAGTTTCATATTTGGGAATGGAGTTTGCTTGGTTTTTCACAGCACATTACTACTGATTATATATGTGTAGTATATATATGTGAGCGGTAAGTGTATCTGAGATACCTTATAACATTCAGGATAAAGTCTTTAGATCAATACAATCAATACAATTGAAATTCCCATAGTGATAAATTATTGAAAAACCTTTGGTCTAGAACATCATGGAAGACCTTGTGGATATTCCAAGATTTCCCTTCTTGAAAGGAATTAAATTTGACTGAGAGAAGAGTCAACTAGTATAAGACCAGTTTAGAGCTTTGGCCCCAACCCACAACCCTCTTTTTTTTTAAATGAGTCTGACTCTAACTCTTTGTTGCTGAAATTGACTTTGAGATTTTTTTTTTTCAGTACGTAGAAGAAAACTTGATTACTTACTTACTACCTGATCAAAGTGGTGTTGATGACCAAGACCTTGCTATTGTTCCTATCTCTGTTCAAGCAAAAATTGTCATAAAACCAGAGAAATAATCTTACTGTCCTGCACATCAGTAAAATAAGTTGTGACTGGTCAGCTTCTCATCCTCAGATTCCTCCCAGAATGGATTTCCGTCATCCTAGAAGTTTGGTGGTGAGAAGTTTCCCAATAATGTGTATAATCTTTTATAAAACTATTTTTAATCATCAAATCATAATTTTTCTAAAGATTGCTAAACCTAACTTTTCTTTGGTGTCCTTAGTAGACTTAAAATGATGGCTGTTGGATAAAACAATAGAACTGAAACAAAGAGCTATTTCCCTTGGGTTCCCAAGCTAAACTGTAATCTCTCCCATCACTCATGCACGCCTCTAAAGTGCCAAGATGGCATTCTACCCCCAGATTAAAAGTTTCTTGTCTGGATGACTTGCTGTGGTATCTGTTATTTAACCCATATTCATCTCATCATCACATTTTTCGATATTAATTCCAAAAATTTAGACAAAAAGTGTCTGTGTGAATCAGTTACTGGTGTGATAATAATCTTTTTCTCTTATTATTCTCTGAAAATGGGTTCAGATTTCTGGTAAATAGATTCTACTTGAGGGACTCTGACTTAAACTCTGACACTTATTTGGTTTAGTTAAATAAACTAGAAAGTGAGTTATGTTTTAAAACTAGCTTGTAACCCATACCAGTCTTGGCAGATAATATCTTCCTTGTATAGTCTATTTCAACTGCTTCAGTTCAGTTCAGTTCAGTCACTCAGTGATGTCTGACCCTTTGCGACCCCATGAACCACAGCACGCCAGGCCTCCCTGTCCATCACCAACTCCCGGAGTCTACCCAAACCCATGTCCATTGAGTCGGTGATGCCATCCAACCATCTCATCCTCTGTCATCCCCTTCTCCTCTTGCCCTCAATTTTTCCCAGCATCAGGGTCTTTTCAAATGAGTCAGCTCTTCACATAAGGTGGCCAAAGTATTGGAGTTTCAGCTTCAACATCAGTCCTTCCAGTGAACACCCAGGACTGATCTCCTTTAGGATGGAATTTCAACTACTTAGAAGAAACAAAAAGTATGTATTGGACTTAGAGGGACCTCTATTTGTTTTGTTTTAATAAAAAAATATGTTGGTCAGATGTTTAGTCAGGGAACGCCGAATAATAATAATAATAATAATAATAATATTGCTACTTCTCAGCTCTGTTGAGTGCTTACTGTGTGCTCAGTGTTATGACAAACACATTTATGTTATATCTCATTTGTTCTTTACAACAAGTGCCCCTTTTTCACAGAGGAGAAAACTGAAGTGTAAAGAGATTAAGGGATGCTCTTAGGGTCAAACTGTGGTGAGGGATGGGACAGGACCAGAGCCTACATTCAGTCATTTGTAGTGCAACTGACTTCTACTTTGCCATACCTGTTGTAGTGTTTGTTTGTTTGTCTTTTAAAGTTTATGATTATTTGCAGACTCAAATGAGTACAGGGCCAGGCAGGTAACAGAGATGTAGATGGAAGACAGTAAGGAGTGATGTTTAGGACTCATGAGTGCTTTTCTGGGCCAAAGACATTCAAACATTCAAATGTGAATTTGTTTAAAAGAAGGACAAAGGAATCTGTGGGCTCTTCACCCTCAGAAAGTCATCTCTCTTGCGGGGCGGGGAGCTCATTTATAGATTTTTCTCATATTAACCCGATAATCATCCCTGGTGGCTTAGTGGTAAAGAATCTGCCTGCAGTGGAGGAGACCTGGGTTCCATTCCTGGGTTGGGTAGATCCCCTGGAGAAGGAAATGGCAACCCACTCCAGTATTCTTGCCTGGAGAATTCCATAGACAGAGGAGCTTGGCAGCTTACAGTCCATGACATCACAGAGTTGAAAATGACTGAGCAACTAATACACATCTAGCATAGAATGGTGTGTGTGTGTGCATGCCTAAGGATGTGATATGCTGAGAAATACTTGGGCTTTGGAAGTTTTAGACAGTCCTGGTTTGAATATAGCAACTGCTCTGTGATTTTGAACAATTATTTAGCTTCTCTGAATCTTGTTTCCTTCATCAGTCAAAGATAATTACCTAGAGGAGTTATTGAAAGATTTAGGAATAATATACATAGAGTTCTCAGGATGGTGCCTGGAACATACTGAACACACAGTAAGCAGCAGCTGTTGTTTTTATTAATATATTTATTTTATTGCTGGACTGTTAGTTCTTTGCAGGCAGCTCTTAAGTCATATACTATATATCCCCATCACTTAGCACAAACCTGACACTGCACACTACCTTTGCCAATTTGGTCATGCACAACTCTTAAATTCTTTTCAGTAAGTAATTATAGCCATCAAAATACTTGAGATGAACAAGAATGAGCTATTTCCCTACAACCTTTCTTCCTCGTTATAGTGAAAGTAATCTCATATAAAATTTTACCACATATGAATATGTTTATTAAGTAAACTTTCAAATGCATGGAATAATTCATTCATTCTGCAGGCTTGGGGAAGGCTCATCTTTGTATCTTTTAGATACTAGAATATCACCTTCCTGGAAAGTTTCACTTGAGCCTGATAAGACAGTAATCCAAAGCAGGATCCATTTATCCTCACAATAGGCATCAGACAGCTAGAAATCTTCTGCTTCAAAGGCAAGACACAGGATCATTTAGGCTCAAGACTTTGGACCATATCCCTTCAGGGTCTTCCTGGATCCTTATATTCTGTTCATGCAAAGAAGAGTATGCTGCTGCTGCTGCTAGGTCGCTTCAGTCGTGTCCGACTCTGTGCAACCCCATAGACGGCAGCCCACCAGGTTCCCCTGTCCCTGTTCTCCAGGCAAGAACACTGGAGTGGGTTGCCATTGCCTTTTCTAATGCGTGAAAGTGAAAAGTGAAAGTGAAGTCACTCAGTCATGTCCAACTCTTTGTGACCCCACGGACTGCAGCCTCCCAGGCTCCTCCTTCTATGGGATTTTCCAGGCAAGAGTACTGGAGTGGGTTGCCATTGCCTTCTCCGAAAGAAGAGTATGAGTGTAAAAATATTCAGCTAATTTACTTATCTTAAATACTATTCATCTTAAATAGTATTCAAAATACTATTCATACTGTTTTGTCAATGTATCTAATTTAGCATCCATAATGCTGATTATCAAACCTTTGATTGCACTAATCAAAACTCATTCCTGACATTCATTTATGGTAATTAAAAAGTCTGCAGTGTTTCTAGAGACATCAGTAACCTAAATGTTTATGGTAGACCCCTCTGACTTGTGGGCTTTGCTTCTGATTGAGATGATTATTTTGAGTCCAAACCCAAACTCTTGAGCCACAGTTCTCAATCAGGATGATTTTGCTACCAAAGAGACATTTGGCAATGTCTGGAGACATATTTGCTTGTTACAACTAGAGGAACCGTGCTATTGACATCTAATGTGTAGAGTCCATGGATGTTACTAAATTTCTAGCAGTGTCCAGGGAAGCTCCCTGTATCAAAGAATCATCTGGCCCCAAATATCATTAATGAGGAGTTTGAGAAACTCTGCTCTAGAGTGTAGCTTAAGCTGATTCACATGCTCTCATCCCATGACCTTGTCTATGATGCTGTATTTTAAAGTTAAATTACAGACTTTATAACACTAACCACAAAATTGAGCAGTAAAGACTTGAAAGAATTTAGTAATTCATTGTAATATAACATTAATACTAATGCGAGGAAGGCTTGAATTCAGAGCCTAGTCATTTATTACCTGTGGTAGACCCAGTAAATAACAAAGCCTATAAAAACTTTTTTAAAATGGTAAGTTTTTTTTTTTTTTTTTCAGCTATGTAGGGATAGACTTCCATTGCCAAGGTAGTATTCCTATAAATTGCCATCTTAATGGACACTTGTGCGACTGAGATCTTGAGCATTTAAATTTACTTCAGTACAACCAACATGCATTGAGGGTCTGCTATGAACCAGAGACACACCCTTGGGAAGGGTACAGCAACCATAAAATAGTCTCTGATCTGAAGGAGTTTACAGAACAGTAGATGTCAGGCACAACATATCTTCAGCAAGGCCACCTGCAATTCTAATGTCCCTATAGCCTATGATTGTAGTCATGCCCACAGTTTACCTTAGTTTCACTTCATATGAAACCAGGCAGCTCCTTTCATTGCCTTTGGTCTTATTTCCATGTTGTCTGAGGCATCTAGACATCTGTATGTCTTGTCGAAGTACTACCAGATAGTAGTGGTATAACTGTATTATATCTTAAAAAAAAAAAAAGCAAAGTTAATTAAAATCCACAGGTTCAAGAGAAATAGACTCTTTGAAAAAGCAGATGTTTTAAAAGAAACTTCAATAGTTTCACTTTATTGTGAACATGTTATGTCCACTTCTCAAATTCTGGAACCAAGGAAATGATCGGTAGCATCATTGGCGCTGTTGGGGTCTCCAGTCTTTCCTTTTGCCTTTGGGTGGATCATCAGCATGTCTTAATTGATCACACTTACTAATGTGTCTTAGCATTTCCTAAGGAATGCTCTTACAACACCTGCCAACTGCTCATCTATCCATCATTTCCCCTCATTGGAGATGGTACTCAAGGCTGTGTGGGTGGCTACATAATTACTGACATGTCTGCATGTAAGAATGTGGCCTGAAACATTCTAAACTTAGGAACTATTCAGATCAGACCTTGTGGATGTTGTTTTTGGACAGTGATAACTGTGGCATTCTTCAGAGTTTGTAAAATGAGCTCTGACATTGCCAGCCATAGATTCCAGCTTTAACCGCGATCTGTTCAATGAGTGGTCTGGAGAGCATTCATTCTTTTTACAACTTGAGTTCATTAATTATTATTTTTCAAATTGAGGTTTCACTTGGCTATAAGTAGATAATTTTATGGAAAAGGGTAAAAATTTGGTCACCTGGTGTGGAAGGGGGTGGTACAAACGGTAATCAAGTTTGAGATCAGTTGTAGTTTTAGCATTATATTAGCCAAGCATTAGAATTAGTTTCCCTTCAGCTGATTAAGTTACATGTCTATTTGCTGAATAAACTTTGCAGAAATAGCAAAATTTGTCTCTATGTCACTTATAAATGATTTATTGTCCTTTTTATTTAACAGTTTTATGTATCAGTGGTATGTATTTTAAAAGTCCCAGCCAAAGTCTATATTCTAGCACTGTCTACCTTTTATATTCTTCTAGGCAGATCATTAAAAAAGAAAAAAAAAGGTGGGGGGAGGAGTGGTTCTACAGTACATAATATAAAGAAATTTCTCAGGGATAATTTGCTTTTCTAAAACCAGTTTTATATGAATTCTCAAGGCATTTGCAAGTGTAGATTGGTGTCACGGAACATTATAATCCTAAACCAGAAAAACCATCATGGCTTCAAAGAGTCACAAAGATCATAGCTTTCTGTTCCAAAGCATAGGTGATATAGGCAATTAGCAGGCCTCTTTTTATTAAGATAAATAACTTGTGCAACTGAAGTTTTTGTACTGAATGGATACACTTTCTCCATTGTTTTAATAGCTACCCAAAATGGTAGCATGGTTATAAATGTATTCTAATCCTGGGCTTGGTTTAGAAGTTTCAGCTAAACGCATGTTATAGGGAAATCTTAGGTTTTTACTTCATGTGAGGTACAATAGAATGTAATCCAGTTCCCCATCCCATTTATACAAAATAACATAGTAGCAAAAGTAGCTAAGAATTAGATTCTTGCTATGCCTCTAAAGTAAAAACCCAGAGTTCTCTTTTATCTAGTTAAAAGTTTAGCACATACACTTCTGTATGCTTGTCTAGCATTTAAATCATCTCTTCAGTTTGAACCCTATTTCATTGTTTTTGGTAAAAGAATAATTCTTTTTGGATACAAATTGGATCTTTTCAGCCAAAGTATAAGTTTAGACCTGGTAAACTTTTTCTTCTTCCTTATTGCCTCTGCTGTGTCAGAGTCCATAGCAAATGCCACCATGAATAACAGTTGAGTAGGAAGCATGCCCTATTTCTTGCCTGCTTCCAAGTCTTTCCTAGATTTAGAATGTCTTTCTACCCAAAGGGCAGCCATGTGATGAATAAATTCATTTCAGCAGTCATTAGAGCTGTCTGTAGCTTGGCGGTTAGGCAGCTGTGGCTAAGGTGAACTGGAGAGATTTTTTTTTTCAAGTAGATGACAGATATATTGAGGTAGGTCTGTTGTTTCCATGTGACATCACTTGAGTTCCGTTCAAATTGGGAGCCTGACAGTGCCTGATTGAGTGTGTCTAGGATTTAAGAGTTAGTTTAGTATGGCTCCTAGTTGTGCTGGGTTTTTAGGTGGACTGATTTTGAGGTTCACAAGTTCAACCAGCATTTACGGGACACCCACTGTGTACTGAGTATTGGAAAAATTTTTTTTTTTAATTTTTTTTTTCCATTTATTTTTATTAGTTGGAGGCTAATTACTTTACAACATTGCAGTGGTTTTTGTCATACATTGAAATGAATTAGCCATGGATTTACATGTATTCCCCATCCCGGTCCCCCCTCCCACCTCCCTCTCCACCCCATCCCTCTGGGTCTTCCCAGTGCACCAGGCCTGAGCACTTGTCTCATGCATAAATGCTGGAGAGGGTGTGGAGAAAAGGGAACCCTCTTACACTGTTGGTAGGAATGCAAATTAGTACAGCCACTATGGAAAACAGTGTGGAGATTCCTTAAAAAGCTGGAAATAGATCTGCCATATGACCCAGCAATACCACTTCTAGGCATACACACTGAGGAAAGCAGATCCGAATGAGTATTGGAAAATTGATGGCAAGTTGGAGATTTATCATTTGCTCTTTTTTATACTGGAATTTTCTGGGCCAAGTCTAAGTTTTGTTTTCTCTTTGCCTTCTCATAATGTAACTTCATAAACATTTTATTCACATCACCAAATTTTCTAGCATTTTCAGTAAGATACAAAGGAAAATCAAGCAATGTTTAGCTCTCTGATTAACAAGCCTCAGAGGATTTCTAGAGAACAAGTCGTATCAGGCAAAGTTGAGTGTCGGTGTGTGTGTATTTTAATAGAATTGCTCTGGAAATCAAAAAGGGAATCTAATACATGTAACTTACATAGCTTGTAGTAATGTATTGAAACAGGGTCTCATGACATTTTGTTTTGAAGCTTGATTAAACTTGGCCATAGAATGGGCACTGTCCCATTGAGTGACCACACACAGCGGGCCAAGGGAACACTGCAGAATGACCAGCTGTCCCCCACCACTTCAGGTGGCAGTGGTTGGGAGTGGGCCTCAAGTACCAGGAGAAAGCTCTTCCTTTCTCAATGTCATGGTTAATCTAACAGTAAAAGTAGAATTTACCAGGTGTTATTAAACTGAGAGAAGCCCTTAACGGTGTGAAATGTTAAGAAATAGTAACCAGGAATGTTATTTTCTAGGTGAGCAAACTAAGTCTGAGAGAGGTAACTAGCCTGAGGTTGTATAGCTAGTAAGTAAGCATTACCAGCATTCAGGCTTAGTTCTAATAGACTCCAAATTCATATGATCATCTGTCATCTAGAATACTGTTAAGTCCTAGTTGCATTAATATATCAAAATTGTTATATTAATATAACAATATACCAAATATATTAATATATATCCTTTACATATTAAAATATATCCATTAATATATCAAAATTGTATCTTAAATAAATGCCTTTATTTTTGTTAATTTATGCCTTTTATGAATTATGCTTTCATAGTACTTTAACTCATTTTTAATAAGTTTATTGAGACATAGTTTACATATATACAATTTGCCCTGTTAAAGTGGACAACTTAATGATTTTTAGCATATTCAAGGGGTTATACAACTGTCACCACAATCTACTTAGGACATTTTCATCCTCCCTAAAAGAAACTCCTCACCCATGAGCAGTTACTTGCCATTTCCTCCTGTCCACCTCCTACCCCCCCAGCCCATGTCCAACCTGCTGACTATGTTTATAGATTTGCCCATTCTGGACATTTCATATAAGTGGAATAATGCAACATGAATAGTGTATGATCATCACACACAGAAAAGACTGGCTTCTTTAACTCAGCATAATATTTTTAAGGTTTATTCATATAGTAGCATGTGTAAATACTCCTTTTCTTTTTATGCCTGAATAATAGTCCATTATACTGATATGCCACATTTAGTTTATTTACTTATCAATTGATGGACATTTGGTTTGTTTCTTTCTTTGGGCTATTATAAATAATGCTTCTTTAAATATTTGTGAACAAGTTTTTTTAGTGGACATATATTTTCAGTTCTGTTGGGCATAAACCTAAAAGTGGCATTGCTAGGTCATAGAGTAACTCAGTGTTTAACTTTTGAGGAACTGCCAATTATTTTCCAGGGTGACTGTATCATATTCCCACTAGTAAGATATGAGGGTTCCCGTTTCTCCACATCCTTGCCAATGCTCGGTATTGCTCATCTTTTCTCTCATTTGAATTAGTCAAAGAAAAACATTCTTACTGATATTTTGTAGATGTATGTGTACTTTGCTCAGTCATGTCCAACTCTTTGCGATCCCATGGCCAGGCTCCTCTGTCCATATAATTTTCCAGTCAAGAATACTGGAGTGGGTTGCTATTTCCTACTCCATTTTATGGATAAAAGCTGCAAATCAACAACCATTCAATGAAAAGCTCAGAATGGGTACAAATAGAGGGGAAGAAGTTAATCGATAAATGGGGCATAAGCATGGATAGTTCAAAATAAATTATCCAAAAGTAATTTAAGAGTTTTTGCATCTGACACAGCTGTGACGGATGTGAGAGATCATATTTCCCACCCCTACATTTTTAAGGTGATGAAACTAGAGCCCCGGAAAGGGAAGTACATTGAACACTGACCTAAGCTATTTAGTAGGGAAGCCAGGACTAGAAGCTCTGTCTTCTTGGCTCCCAGGCCATTGCCTATTCCATCACAGCCTATTGCATTCTGCCCTGGGGGATGTATAAACTCATCCATATCATAGGAAAACTCCGTTTTCCTAACTCATTCATCCATGCTGACCTCTTATTAAAATAAGCCTATCTTAATTCGTATAGGTTATTGAAGGGCCAGTAAAGCTGAAACCTCCCATTGGGAAACTTCTGATAGAATTTGTTCCACATATTGCCTATGATGAAACTAATGTGCAGGCAGAAAATTAATACAGACAATGTTACTTGGTGACGTTTCTTGGGTCAGATTGCTTGGGTGTGATTTCTGGCTCCCTCACTTAATAACTGCTTGACCCTTTCTATAATTCTGTCTCTTTAGTTTTTTTAAATGAGGATAGGTAGTGCTAGTGGTTAAAACAAAACAAAACAAAACAAAAACCTGCCTGCCAATCCAGCAGACTTAAGAGGGGCAAGTTCGATCCCTGAGTCAGGAAGATTCCCTGAAGGAGGGCATGAACCCACTCCAGTATTCTTGTCTGGAGAATCCTACGGACAAGAGGAGACTGGCAGGCTACAAGTCCATAGGGTCACACAGAATTGGACATGACTGCAGCGACTTAGCACACACACATGCAGTATTAGTATCTACCTTACAGAATCGTTCCGAGAGTGAAATGAGAGAATCCCTGTAAAGAGATTTAGCATAGTGCCTGGCTCCTGAAGACCCTCAATCAATGTTAACAATTATTATTACATACCATCAACTTGCTCAGACCACTGAAAACATTGTACTATATGGTTTTTAGAAAATCAATCCATCATTCCTTTTTAAAAATAACTTCCTTTAAAAATAACTGTTCCTTTAGGGAACAGGCCTAGGAAATAGCTGTTTTCTAAAGTCTTCATAATTTGAGTTATATGGAATATGATTAAATTCCCTTTGTTAAGAGAAAAAAACATACTGTGTTAATTTCCCATCCTTTACACTGTGTGAATTGATTTCCTTTATACTGTAACTTTGGGCAGAAGGCAACCTGGAAATTTCAACCTATGTTAAAAGCCCCTATAATGGGAAATCCTAACTAAAGTACATGTGTGTATGCTAGGTCACTTCAATTGTGTCTGACTCTGTGCAGCCCTATGGACTATAGCCTGCCAGGCTCCTCTGTCCATGGGATTCTCCATGCAAGAATACTGGAGTGCATTGCCATGCCCTTCTCCAGGGCATCTTCCTGACCCAGGGATTGAATCTGTGTCTCTGCACTGGCAAGTGAATTCTTTACCACTAGTGCTACCTGGGAAGCCCACATATACTGTTACTGCTGTTTTTCCTCATGTCTTTATTTGATTATCGGGATAAGAACTCACTGGATTATTTTGTGGAGCCAACTGTATACATTTGTGTACCAGAGCAGAAAAAAGGTCATCCAACTGGGGAATCCAAAGATAGGATTAATATCCCTGCCTTTCCCACCCTGGTTCATGACCACAGGCAATGTGCTCCTCTCAGTATTAAGTTCATCAGAGATCTAAGCTTCTGTTTCCTCATCTGGGATAGGATTGATGATTTTGATCTCAGAGCGTAGTTATGAGGACCAAATGATAACCTGAGTATAACAGCATTAGCCTGGTGCCTGACCCCCAGTTGAGGTTCAGTAAATGACAGCTAGACAGCAGTGTAATGGGGTTCTATATGCCACACATGAGATTTGGAGGCAGATATGATGGTAAGTTTAGGTGGAGAAATTGGACAAGTCTGTGTTCACATAGTATGATTCATGTCTACTCTGCTGTTGCTGCTGCTGCTTTCCTGTAACCAATTTTAGAGCCTATCTTGGCAGCTAAAAGTATTTGGGATTAATTTCACACTCACTTTATGAGTTGAGCATTTTCCTGCAAGCAGCTCCCTGGACCTCTGCCTCATTACTTTGGCATCAACTGATATGGCAGTTGGACAGAGATGTCCTTTGGGGTCTCCATTTTATTTGGAATCCGTCAATTTGAAAAAGCAAAACAAAGGCCATCAACACATTGTGCTTGAAATCATTAGTGTTCATTGTTTCCTAAACCCCTTCCTTTCTGTAGTTCTGTCGAACACCAGGGAACACACATCTTGTACAGCCAGTGATGGGTCCTGAAAAATCACTCTCCCTCAAATGTAAGCCCCAGCAGCTGGTTGGCCTCATTTCTCAGTTCCAGGTGAGCTGTAAGATCCTCTAGGCCCTGGTCAGACAGATCTAACTCTTGGTGGGTCTAGTTTTTCCATCCCCTTTTACTATGTTAATTCTGCTAAATTCATTTGGCTCTCGTGGAGCACAGAGTAAACTTGGCTGTTATGTGTAAGACTAAATTGAGAACATGGAGATCTGTTTAGTATTTCATGCTGGCCAGCAGGTCAGGAAGATTTTCCTTGGGGGTAATTTACATAAGGAATTGTTTATCCCATTTCTTTCCAATTTCTGTGACCATTTGGGGATAGCGGACTCTTTCCACAATGGCACAGAAATATATCCAGTGAGACTGAAACGTAGAGAAATGATGCTTCTCTGGGATTGATGTATTTTGGGTCTTGCTCAGGAAAGATCCTGTGGCTTGGGCTGCTGTCTCACTGAGAAGTCATTCTTCCACCACAGCTGTGTTTAGCAAGTTGGGTGGGTCCACGAACTGACATGCTGTTACACTTAGTAAGAATTTTCCCCTGATAGTAAGGAACGTGCATAAAAGCCTAACTTAAGTCCCAGCAAATGCCCTAAATGTTTGCTACGATCCAGTGGCTACTTAGTGCACTATCTCCGTGAGATAATGCCCACACTCAGAATACTTTGTGGCTTCCCAGTACCTGCACACTCTTCACCTTGACATTTTGCTTCCTCTGCGACGGTTGCCCAGATGATCTTTTTTGTCTCATCAAATGCTCTTCCCAAACTGGAATATTTGTTCCTTGCTAAACAAGCAGCCTCTACGTTTGTGTTTTAATGCAGTTGCTCAGGTTGTTTCCTTTCCTTTTAAAGCCCCTTTATCCAGTATCTGTTCTTGAGGACAAATTTCAGGCACATCTTCTCAGTGGCATGCCAGTAACTATTTAACAACTGGCTGTCTTCGAGGAGCAGGGTGGGTGGGAAGCCTAACTTTATAACATTTGTTGATTTGCATGTTGTAAATACTTCCACCAAGGCTGATTTCAAGCTTCTAGTGTGAGGTCACTGAATATGGAGTGGGGAAGAACTGGGTATTAATCCCCACCCCCTACCCCCACTGCAGAGTGTTTCCAACATACAAATGCAAGTGACATAAATAATCTCAAGGGCCTAGATAATATTAAATAATTAGAAAGTAATGCATTTTGACTATTACTTTTGTTTTCCCATAACTTGCTAAAGTCTCTATAGTTTAATTTTCAGTAATGGCCATGTTTAACACCTGGCTCACAAAATTTCTGAAAATTGAATAATCAGTCCTTTCTCCTGAACCTGTAGGAGCTGGCTGAGCCTGTGGTGTCTGATTCTTCTTCTATATTTTGCTTCCCAAGGCCCTCCACATTCACTGGTAGTTAGGTACTTCTCTGAACCTATAAGGTGCTTTGCATCTCATGCAGACTTTAGAGTCTCCAACTTTGAATGCAGGTCTCTCATTTACTATGTGATGGTCAAACTGGCTACTTAAATTGCACTTCTCAGTGCACAATGAAATTACAGGGCCCTTGTTAAAAGGTAGAAGAAAGTGCTGTTAAAACAGCTACTAAGATATAAAGATCTTTCCTTTCTTCCGTGGTCTCTCACATCTTCTGGTGGTGGTTTGAGTTTCTATTTAATGTCATTCCAAGTAAGGAAAAATTAAAATTTTTAATTGTTAGCATGAATTTTATGAGGAATCTTTATATTGTGTGATGGCAGTTTAAAATGCAAATATAAGAGCATTAAACTCTCTGAGTCAGTGAGCATATCTCCTCTGATCATGTGCATGCTCCATTATCCTCTGGACTTCACTTAAAAAGCACAGATTCAAAAATAAAATGATTAAGAATTTTAAGAGAGAGACAGCAGGGACTTAAACCAAGCGTGGAACCCTTTTAAGCACAGGCGCAGTAGACACACCCTTTGTACAGTATTGGGCACATCCCTTACATCTGCCGAGCTTCAGGGGCCTCATCCATAAAATGGAGATCTTGCCAACTAAGTCTCAGTGGAGATGTGAGGATTGAAGGCGCTGATACCTGTGTGGCACAGAGCAGGTTGCTTGGCATACAGCTCATGCTAAATTAATTGGAAGGATTGTTGTTAATGTAATAATCATAACATTAGTGGCATTCTCCTCCTTAATAGTCTACTGGGCCTTCCCTATGTTGTCAATGTTTGCCTCCTTGACCTGTTTTAATTTCCTTTCTCCATTACAAACTCTTTGAAGATGGAGTTCTATCTGTTGCCATTGAATTCCCTGTAGCACTTCCTGCAGATTCTTGCACATGCCTGGCACTCAGGAGGTGTTTATCACCTTGATCTTTGTGTGATTTGGACTTATTGACAGAAAGCATCTGTGTCATAATATTGATATGATGGCGCCCACAATGAAGCTTTATTAGTAGCATTCACAAGAAGAAAAAGAAATTAGACTCTGACAGAAGTTCATTGTAATCATGGTGAAGGTGGGGGAAGCAGATGACTCCAGGTGTTTTGGTTTAAGGAAAGTGGCCTCTCCATCTCTTTGCAGGGACTTCTTGAAGTAATGGGGAAGGGATGAGTTCCAAGCCTCGTTTGAGTTAAAGAGGCCCCAGGGATATTAACTCTGGCCCACAGTAATCTGTCCCTTAGCTAGCTTCTTTTGCACTTACTTTCTGTTCTGCACAATTAGGACGTTATTGCCGGAATGCTTCTTTCCACTAATTGGTTGTGTATGTATGTTTTCTATCCAACAAATTATAAGATCCTCATGGGTTATAGCATATCATGTACTTTCAAAAGCCAATGAAAAGTAGCACAGTAATAGGCACCCAGTAGGCAGCGTGCTTTATTGTTAATGCTGACCTTGGTCCAAACTCCCAGGGCTCCCTAGAGAGCTGAATGTGATGTGTGACTGCCTTTCATAACTCCTGCAAGCCCTCAACCAAGTGGCAAAGAATCCTGGTTTGTTTGGCTTTGTCAGTCAAGGGCCTTCAGGGTGCTTTGTCTTTCTCTAACCTACATCTCTTTTCCAGTGCCTCACAGATGCTCTAAGGACTGTCCCCCTCTAGCCTTTCTCCTACATGGAATTTGGGAGACCACACAGCTGCAGACTGTGTTTGTCTGAATGATGATTTTTTAAAATAGGCCCTTTGGGCCAGTGTCAGTAAGCCATGAAATATCACCAAATGGGTCATCTACATTAGACTTCTGAAACTCATCTGAGCTCTAGTCCCTTGAGCTGATGGGGACTTGTAGAAAGGAGCTTACAATACCTTGGCTTTTGCTCTTCCTGTTCTGGGGGCTGTCAGACGACTTGAGCCTCTGGGCCAGTCAGTTCATTACTTTTAATGAGCACAAAATTCACCAAGACATTAAAATAAAATAAAACACCAATGGGCAGTCTTCAGTGTTCTATCCAATTGTCACTTTAGTTCTTTTTTCCACAGGATTATTCAAGAGGATGAAGAAGAAAAAAAAAACCAATTCTGTTCACTCCTGCCAATTTTATCCTAAGTAGATTTGGCATTGTAAAGCTAATACACCCCGAACCTTTTTTTTTTTCTTTCAGGTCCCTGTGGGCTGGTACCTGACATTTGTGTTAAAAATGACATTGCTTGACTGGTCAAATGTTTGAAAATTGTCTCCTTTTTAAATGTAATCAAGAAATATTGGCTATTCCAACACCATGTAACATATAAAAAATAATAGAGGAAGACAGTTACTTTCTGAAAAGGGTAAAATCAAGTTATTATTTTAAATCCCAAGGTAAATGCAGCTACTCTGATAAGAATATTTTAAATCAATCAGTCTCAGTCACTAGTAGTAAACGCTGTAATAACTGTGTTAGAGGCTTCTTATATTATCAGGTACTATTATCATACGCTGTAGAAAGTGAATCAATGTTGAGGTAGACACTGAACAATGTTTCCATTAAGATGATTTCATGGATATTTTCATCTCTTGGCCATATGGATTTGGAATTACTTTGGGTACTTTTTTTTAAAGAAGGAAGCGAAAGATGAATGATAACTTTTATTACTCAACATACCTTGTGTTTGTGGAAGACAAAGTTCATCAAGTTGTTTTAAAGAAAAATAAGAGTGTGCCAACTGTAATTTGTTGAGGGCTCAAGAATTGTGAAATTATCCCTAACTGAAGTTTGTAATTTCTACAGGTAATCGCTCTAGCAGATGCAGTAGAGGAAAACCAAGCCAATCTGTTCCAGTCATTCACCAGGCTGAAAAGTGCCACCCATTTGGTGATTCTGCTGATCGGGCTGTGGCAGAAGCTCAGTGCGGACCAGATTGCTATTCTGGAAGCGGCATTTCTGCCACTGCAGCAGGACACTCAGGAACTGGTAAGGACCCACAGGCCTGCAGTGGTAACAGCCAGCATTATTGGAAAGATTGTGGTTTTATAAAGAGACCACATGGCTATCGTGTTTTTTAAGGTATCAAATGAAATCTTGGTTTTGTTTTTGTTTTGTTTTTATCCAAATTCTGTTTTCCTTTTCTTCAAACCATAATGTCAAGTAAAGGCCTTTTTTTTTTTTTCTAGAGATATTTAAAAAATAGGTATATGGTCCGTTTTTATGTGGTATCCAGTCTATTTTTTTTTTTTTTAAGTATGTTCTTCAGTCACTTAGGAGCCAGGGAAATAGTCATTGACCACCAGAGTGATGGCAGTAAACCTTCAGATTAGCTAATCCTTTCCTTTTCCACCGGAGAAAACAGTTCAGCCATTTTATTTGCTCAATGTTCTTAAATGTAAGTGTCACTTTAAGAGAGAGAGAACTGAGATAGCCTTGCTGAATTGCAGGGATACTTTGTTACATTTATAAAGTTCTTTTTTTAAATATGTAGATCTTTATATGTAATTTATAAACTCTTATTCTTGATCCTGTGAATAGGCAGTTTAGAACGAAAAGGGGAAAAATTGGCATATGTATTTGGAGTTTTTGGTGAAGGATAATATAAATAGAATATCTTAGTTGCCTTGAACCATTGAGGTACATGACCACTAGATGCCATCATTGCATGCTTTTATTTACAATGAAATAACATACTTGGAAATTAGAGACCCTTGAACTTAGGTTTTTTTGTATTTTGAAATGGAGGAAACCATTTCAAGAAAAAAGTCATTTCATATCCATTTTTAAAGTCATGTGAAAACATGGTACTAAAGATAATAGTACTAAAACTGAAATTTTGGTCCCACATTTTCTTTTAAGTGTTTTACAAGGATTATCTCATTTAATCTTAAACATGGACCTATAATATAGTTAAGGTGTTTTCATCACCATTTTACATATGGGAAAATTTAGGTTTTGAAAGCCTAAATTTTGGGAAAATTTAGGCTTTCTGATGCTTGTGGGTAGTAGAGTTTGTTTCAAAGTCTCTCTGCTTCCAAAGACATGTTTTTAAATTATATACTGTATTTTAGCAAAGTCATGAGCATGATTTTGAAAATCTCAAGCTTTGTCAGTTGAGTTTGATTTTCTCCAGTTGGGTCAAAGGATTGTCAGAGTGAAGAAAAAAAAAAATCAAGGTACATTTTATATTCTAAACAAAGTAGTAAAAATAAATTAGGAAAAAAAATTAGCATTCCCATTTTTTTAAGTTGATAAAATTACATCTAAAATAGGCCTTCGAGGAGCTAAAAATATACATTGTAATAATAGAAAGTAAACAATAGAATGGTTAGCATTATATTAATAAAATACTAGCTATCACTTTAAAAATGTTTATCTATTAATTTTTGGCTCTGCTGGGTCTTTGTTGCTGCATGGACCTTTCTGCAGCTGTGGGGAGCAGGGGCCACACTCTAGTTGCGGTGCGCGGGCTTCTCATTGTGGAGGCTTCTCCTATTGCGGAGCACAGGCTCTGCAGCTCACAGGAATCAGTAGTTGTGCAGTGTGGGTTCAGCAGTAGTGGTCCCTAGAACACAGGCTCAGTAGTTGTAGCATATGGGCTTAGTTGTTCCTCGGCATGTGGGATCTTCCTGGACCAGGGATTACATCTGTATCTCCTGCATCGGCAGGTGGGTTCTTTACCACTAAGCCACCGGAAAAGCCCTCACTACCACTTATGAACTCAGATTTAGTAGTCAAAAAGACTTGAGTGACCTCAGATCCTGGTTCTACCACTTAACAGCACAGGCCTTCTGGTCAAGTTTCTTAACCGATCTAAATCTCTGCTTCTATCGCTTTAAGATGGAAACCACTATGTTACCTGACCAGAAAGTTGTGATAAGAATTAAATGAGATAGTTGGATAGAGTGCTCATCATCATTGGAAGTGGTTTGTCTACTTCAAGTATATAATTTATAGTCCTCACTAAAGCCAGGCAAGGTAGATATTACTACCTTTTCATAGTGATTTGTCTCCTCAACTACACTTGAGGGCAGGGATTATATCTTACTTATTTTTTCTGTTCTTAGTGCCTGGCACAATGCTTGACCATAGTGCAGTCAATATTTGTTAGGTGAATGAATGGTGATGAGGGTGAAACTAACAAGAGTGACTTGGCAGAACAGATGCACTAGATTGAATCTGAAGCAGGGCAGGGCCAGCTGCACAATGTCCGGGGCTAAGTGTAAAGTGAAAATGCAGATCCATTGTTCAAGAAAATAGGAAAAAAAGCTAACGTGCTGTTTAAACAGGTACTAAAACCATGTTTTTTTTAGTTTCTGCATTCTCTCTCTCATTTGTATGTTGTCCTAAACAAAGAAAAATTTAAAGAATCACCACCGTTATACAATTTGTATTTCGTGGCTTTTGCATGCATATGTATTTCACTCTTACAGAACCACAGAATCACTGCACAAAACTTAAGCTTCTTTATTTCCCTTCTTAACCTATGCACATCTTCCAACATTCCCTCCCTCCAGCTTCCTGTTGAGTAAGGAAGGGCTGAAGGAGAAGGAACTCTGTGTCACTCTCCTACCCTTTCCTTCTGTGTTATCAGTCTCAGTGTAAGTCATTCAATAATATAGGGAAGTAACAGGAGTCTAGTGGGTTTCCTTAGTCATTCCTGTTTCTTTGTATCTATTGCCTCTTTTTTTATTCCATGCAAGTTCTGGTTCAAATGAAAAGCCTCTCGGGGCTGTCAGTTCCTTCATTTAATCAGCCCAGATGGAACAGGCCTTCCTCCTGCTTACCTCGAGTCTCTGTTAACTCCCACTCACCCTGGGGCCACGGGGATTCTGAGCTACAGGGCTGCATGTGAAGCAAGGAAAGGAGAAAGGAGGCATGCATATTACACACATCCTCCCTTCTCACACATGCTTCATTGTCTCATCAGACTTCACTTACAAAGCACAAATTCAAAGATAGAATTATTAAGAATTTCAAGATGGTGGCAACAAAGCATTAAACTGGATGTGAGGCCCTATGCAATTATACAGCTTGCATGCTCCTGAAGCTGGCTCTTAGGGCAGGAAGAATTCCCTAGAAATAAACATTCTCAAATGTAGGAATTGAGTCTTGAGAGAGACTCTAGTATTTCTGACTCTAGAGATCTTTAAACACAGCATTTATTGGGAGTATGTAAGTATGCTCAGAGGCAGGTGAATGGACTTCTCAAAGCCACTTTCTGCCCTGTCTCTGTATTGTCTGCTGTCATACCTCCCAGAACATTACTTCAACTTTCTTCTGAATTTGGTGAGATTAGAAGGTGTGTATGCTTGTTATGTCTGTTGAAGTCATTAATGAGACAAGACATTTGATAAAAACATAACTTGGAGAAGAATAGATCAAAAAAGACACTTTAGTACTGCTTGTTATGTTCTTCATCTTTAATTAGGTTGTGGTATTCACTTCGGACTTATACTGTTGAGACAGCTTATATATCTTGAGAAAAAAAAGAATCCTTTTTCATTCTTTAAGATGTATGCAAGCCGTATGTGGTTTTGACATGCTAGTTCACAATCCCCCATGTTATGCCTTTAGACCTCACAAATAAATGTTATGTGATGGGTATCCCGCTGAGATGTGAAAATGAAATATGCAAACCTGAAATAACTTGGAAGGAGGGCGAGGTGGGGAAGAAAGGAGTCTCTGACCAGAATGTTGAAAATATATCCCATATTGAAGTTATTATGATACCACAAAAATCTGAATGCAATTTAGACGGTTTGGTTGAGGTTGGAGGGCAGAGTACATGTATGAGGGGGAGAACTTTAGACATGTGGGCAACATTTTTAGAAGAGCCTCTCAGTTCAAGGTCAGATGTCCCCACAGTATGTGAGAGGTAGGAGAAAGTGCTCAGAAGATGTTTTATTTACAGTTCAGATAGCACTGCATACTGGTTTGTTGTATTGTCATTTAGATGGCATGTGTCACAAGGCAGGCTAAATGCCATAGTCAACTCTGGAATATTTTCTTCTTAATAGCCTCAGATTCACTAAGCAAAAATATTTAGAATCATTCTTTCTAATGAAAAATAATGTTCTTTGCACTATATTATCAATATTAAAAAATGCCATCCCTTTTGGAAAAGAATTAATCTTTGTTTTCTCTGATCTGTCTCTTTTTTAATACTTTTGCATTTTTTCCACTTCTCAATACTTTTGGGGGGCAAATAAATGCTGGTGTTGCAGACTATTATACATTATTTTTTAAGGTGCTGAAAGTTATGTATGCCAAATGTGTTTTTGTAGGGATACTCCCTATCTCTTAAAAAAAAACCAAAACAGTAAATGTTCTATTTGGTGTCTCCAAAAAGAGCTCTTAAACTCAGTTCCATCTGTGGATTGGATAATGTGGTATTATCCCTTCTGTCGTCCTGTGATGATGGAGAGGTTTTGCCTAAAGTAAGGTTCTATCAGAGTACCTATTAGGGAAATTCTAACATGATTTATTTTCTTACTTTTCTGAAGATATTTCAGAATATTTGAATTCTCAAATTAAATTTAAATCCTCTACTGACCCTCTATCTACTTGAAACTCTGTGGAAAATACAGTCTCTATTTAGGTCAATGTGTTATTGCTTTAAGTCTAAGAGAGTGTTTAATTGTGATATCATACACATTTCCCTCCCATGATGCTGCATAGAAGCCAAAAGCTGAAAAATTGCACATACCTCAAGATTGGTTTAAGAGGAAAAATCTTATATCCAGTCCACTTATTATCCATTTATTCATTCAATGAATAGTTACTGAGACCTGCTGTGTTTCAGGTACTGTTCTAGGCACTGAGCATGCCTCAGGAAACCAAATAGACTTAGTACCCATCCTTTGTGGGTTTACTTCAGCATAACAAGGAAGCATATTCTAGCCCTGTGCAGCCGTTGGCTATCTAACATGGTAGCCACTTATCATATGTAGCTATTTAAACTGAAATTTAAGTGAATTATAATGAAATAAAATGAAATTTTCAGTTTCTCAATCACACTAGCTGTATTTCAATTGCTCAAATAGCCACATGTGGTGAGTGGCTATCACACTGGAGAGTATAGATATAGAACCTCTCCATCATGCCTGAGGTTTCTGTTGCATGGCACTATCAGTCGTTAAGAGAGAAATTAAGAGAGAAAGGATCAGTTGAGTTAAGAACTTCACCACATTTTAACAAATTAGTGAAAGCAGGGTAGACCACTGACATATAGTTATGCCATGGTGTTTGCATTAGCAGCCCTTATTTCTGGTGTTATGGGATCAGCCTGGTCATATGCACAATAACCAGATATTCTCCTAGGAACAAGAAAGTCGTGTGGGGAGATGTGTGCATTTGCACCATGAAGAGGCAAGAATCTGCTACAAGGGCTGCTACACCCCCTTCATATGGCCTTGGTAAATGTTATAGTCATCATGCACTCTTTCCTGTTGAGTTGACTTCTGGATTCAGAATTTTTTAAACACAGCATTCTAGGTAATGATCTTCCCCAGTGGCGCAGCCAGCAGAGAATCTGCCTGCAATGCAGGAGACACAGGTTCAATCCCTGAGCCTGGAAGATCCCCTGGAGGAGAACATGGCAACCCATTCCAATATTCTTGCCTGAAAAACCCTATAGACAAAGGAACCTGGCAGGCTACAGTCCTAAGGGTTACAAAGTGTCAGACACGATTTGAGTAACTGAATATACACACAGGTAGTTACTATCAATTGGAGTTGTTATGTGGATGAATCCTTTTTGCCATTCCTAATCTCTGTGTAAATCTGCTTCTCATTTTCCTAGTAAACAGCTTAGATGACTAAGATTTTGTAAGATGAAGTCCAGCAGATGGCAGGAAAACATGAAGGAGCAGCACATTTCCAGATGGCTGTCTCATACTTCTTCTACTGTAAATGTTTGTGTGTTCCACCTGATTCCAGAAGAAGCTCTAAAGAAAAGAGCATCAGAGTACTGGTTTGGGGACCTGATTGTGTACAATCCTGAAAATGAAGGGAATATTGGCATGTTGCATAGCATCTTTCCTGGCTTTTTCTTTTCTTTCAAAGTGCTTTTAATATCTGTAGTAGATGTTATCTACTATTTGAAAAAGAAAAGCTTTATTGTGTTCTTTAGGGCTTAATAGTTACCTTCCCTAGTACTGATTTTGAAATCCCCTGGGAAAGTTAAGATGGAAATTTACATCAGTCAAGGAAGGAGATTTGGACCTTCAGCCTTACTTTTTGATTGATTATTTCTGGTACAAACTGATATGGAAAGAGAAACTTATTTTTAACATTTTCAACATGGTTCATGTGAGAAAACAGATGTTTATAATAGGAAATCCTATTGTGCAGAGGGACTTATCAAGACTTTACTTGCAAGGCCTGAAGACTTCTACGTCACAGGTCAGATTTGATGTAAGGGCCATTGTCCCTCCTGTCTGGATTGAGTGATGACTGCGATGGCTAATCATTACTATTATTAATGACCCCTTCTTAAAAGGCAAACAAAAGGAGGAAGTCTGGTGTCAGTATCAAGCCGGCCTTTATGACTGCTCAAGTATCATCACAAGTATAACTGTCTATGGGAACATAGTGCAGAAAGTAAATATTTTGCTAATTCCCATGATCTTAGCCAGCAAGATAAACATGAAAGAATTAGTTTTGTGTTCATAATGGCTGCATTTTCTGCCTTGTTACTAGTTAGATGCAACTGGTGTTATGTAATGGAATATTTGACATCCCTAGAGTTGAATATAATGTATCTTAGAGCTTTTCTGATGAACTGCTTGCTTTTTTAAAAATTGAAATAGTTGAAGTACGTCAGATTAGGAGCCAAGAGAATACATTTACAAATGGTGATGTATAATTTTTTAATCTTTCCTTGTGTATATCAAATATGAAACAATGCTTTCATGGACACATTTAACATTATTCATGCATTTAAAAATAAAGAGACCAAGCAAGTGACCAAAAAATTATTTGAAGCTCGACTTTCACTGTATGCCACCTCAAATCCTTTGTGAAATAAGGTGTGAATTAAATATGAAAGTGAAAGTGGCTCAGGCATGTCTGACCCTTTGCAACTCCATGGCCTGTTTAGTCCATGGAATTCTCCAGGCTAGAATGCTGGAGTGGGCAGGCTTTTCCTTCTCCAGGAGTTCCCAACCCAGGTCTCCTGCATTGAAGGTGGATTCTTTACCAACTGAGCCACAAGGGAAGCCCAAGAATACTGGAGTGGGTAGCCAATCCCTCCTCCAGCGGATCTTCCCAACCCAGGAATTGAACCAGGGTCTCCTGCATTGCAGGCAGATTCTTTACTAACTGAACTATGAGGGAAGCCCTCATATTAAATATAATATTTAAATATAAATACTTAAAATAAGTAAAACTCCTACAACCACAATGAGGACAGTAATGATCATCACCATCCTCATAATGCTTACCAATTTGTTTCCTGCTGGAAGTGTAGTCACATTTGTTTAATTTACTTGAAATACGTGTGTGTGTGTGTGTGTGCGCGCACGGTCAGTTGTGTCTGACTCTTTGTGATCCCATGGACTGCAGCCCACCAGGCTCCTCTGTCCATGAAATTTTCCAGGCTAGAATACTGGAGTGGGTTGCCATTACCTACTCCTGAGAATATTCGCAACCTGGGGATCGAACCTGCATCTCTTGCATTTCTTGCATTGGCAGGCAGATTCTTTACCACTGTGCCACCTGGGAAGCCCTTAAAATACTTAAAAAAAAAAAAAAAAGCCTTTACTTTGCCCAACCTGAATGTACTAGTTACAAAGAGGTGATTTTGCCATTTCTGGGACATTGCATTCTTCTAGAAATGTACCCATGAAAATCGGTGACTCTTTCCTCTGAAACGGGTGTCCCCTGTGCTGTAATCACATGTAGAGCTGCACCTCTGGGTCTAGTCGGTACCCTGCTGTGACTGTTGTTGTTCATTTGGAAATGTTTCTGAGAACCACCCCTCGAGTTACATCCTTGTCATTCTAGAACCTGGCTTTCTGCGGTGGCGTTTGAAGTAGTCTCTCTTGCCTGTTTCTGCATTGGTGTGCCCTACACATCTCTGCAAGACTCAGCCCCATGTTCTTCTGTCACACACCTGCTTGCATACTTTCCATGGCTCTCTTTGCCCCTGGTTGAGTTTGAATTCCAGTGCCAGATATTCAGGATTTTCCGTCACTTGGCTCCACTTTATCTTCTTTCTAAAATTCTTTTTTCTGCAACTCCTCAGCTTCCCCAGTTCGTTCTGGGAACACCTGACTTTCCATGGCTACACAACTTCTTTCCATCAAGCCAGGGCTAATAGAGCTTTCTTTCTTCACCTAAAATAGTGTCCTTTCTTTACCCTTCTATACACTCTCTTTAGGAGGCAGATCAATTTTTGTTTCCTCCCTATTTATTCTGGCTTTCATTCTCTTGTGAATTTCCCTTGGGGGTATGACATAGTTTAGCTCTCACTATATACTCTAAAACTGTCTATGTGCTTGTCTTGTATTCTAATAAATCTAAGGACAGATTCTTTTGCTTCCTTATAGAATTAAAGCTTAAATTCATCATATAGTTGGATATAAGTATCTGGACATTGATACCTCATTTACTTTAATAATGTTTCACACAATTACATGTAGTCCTCCAACAACTATGTAGCTTTTTAAAAGTTGTTTTTTGTTTTTTTTTTGTAAAGGAAGCAGTCTATTTCCATTTTGTACTAGCCCCTTTCTTTGCAAGCAACCTCAAATTTTGGGGGGCTTTGTAAGAAAAAACTTGATCTTTCCTGTACAGATGGTAAAAGGTATGGGTAGATTGAGCCAGACCACCATACGTTAGGTTTGGCTATGGCCTGCTGTTCATGCTTTACTGAAACACAATAAAAATTTAAAAACACATTGAATAAAAATATGTATATAATAAGAATTTCTTCTTCAATAATACCTGTCAAAATTCTGTTTCTTACACAGAATAAGCAAGTTGCATTGCTTGTTTTTCTCAATGAACTAGACCATAAACTGAGCCTCTTTTGAGTGTCTTCACTATCATTTTTAGATTCAGGGTTTTGATGTTTAGTTATCTATGTCAACTGGAAGACCAGAATGTTACTATTAATACTACCACCACCATCACCACCACCATTACATCTACTACTATTACTGCTATGATTAATGCTACCACAGAAGTGCTAAACCATATTTTAAAAAATATTATGCATGTGAACTCATTTGGAAACTACTTGTCAAAGGTGAGCAGGTGTTAAGGACACCCTTTATAAACCTCTTAACATTCATAGGAGGACTAATTGAGGAAATGTATATAAAGTGCCAAATGTAGTACTGGGCATGTACAATCTCTAGGAATTAGTAGCTCTTGTTACTACTATTTCGACAATAGGATGCCGTCCATTGTTAATGACAGTATTATTTTATGGGCCACTTAGAAAAAAACACAGCCAAGTAAACTATGACATAGTATTTTTTATCACTTAATTTTTTAGGTAATTATTGAAAGAGCTTTTAGACTTAGACATATGTTTTGGGCTTCCCAGGTGGCGCTAGTGGTAAAGAACTCACCTGCCAATGCAGGAGACCTAGGAGACATGGGTTCAGTTCCTCAGCCAGGAAGATCCCCTGGAGGAGGGCATGACAACACACTCATGACTGGAGAATCCCGTGGACAGAGGAGCCTGGAGGACTCCAGTCCATAGGGTCATATAGAGTCTGACATGACTGAAGCAAGTTAGCATGCACACATGCAGATGTATGTTCTACCACATCTTACTCTTGAGCCTGAATAGGAGGAAAGCAACATAAATTGGATAAAGTATTCCTGAAACTTCTTCACATTCAAAGTTTGATACTCAGGTCACCTTTCAACTACAGGTCATTGCTCTCCGTATTTTTGCACATAGCATTGTTCTGTGTGCATGAACAGCATTTTGTGCGTCCTTAAGCGTATACCACTTTTACCTTCTTGATTTTTTTCCGAGCCTTTGGTATTCATTCTAAAAATTTTCTTTTCAGACTAAGCTCAAAGCTTCATTTTTTTTCCTTCCAATATCACATTTTGGTGGAAATTAAGCAGCTTCTGTCCATAGTTACCAAGAAATTTTAGGCAAATTGATGTTCACCACTCCAGCAAGAGTCTTGTGTGACACGTTAATTAAGCAGGCCACATCTATCCCAGGGATTTGGCAATTTCTCTGACTTTAGTTGTATTGTTTGGCATAGGATGGTCATCTGGGTGCAGGTACCTCAGTAACAAAACATAATACATTTCTCCTATCTGTATTTTCTTGGCTTCTTTTAAATTTATTTTTAATTGGGGGATGATTGCTTTACAATGTGCTGGTGGTTTCTGCCATACAGCACCGTGACTCAGCTGTAAGTCTGCATATATCCCCTCCCTCTTGAACCTCCCTCCCAACCCGTCTCCCATCCCACCCCTCCAGGTTGTCACAGAGCTCTGAGCTGAGCTCTCTGTGTTAAGCGGAATCTTCCCACTGGCTGGCTGTCTTACATACGGCAGTGCTACTCTCTCAATTCGTCCCCCTCTCTCCTTCTCCTGCAGAATTCTCTTCTCTATGTTGAATCTCTCTATATACAGAATTCTCTTCTCTGTTGCTTCCTTACAAATAGGTTTATCAGTACCATTTTTCTAGCTATGTAAAGTAAAGTAAAGTCTCTCAGTCATGTCCGATTCTTTGCAACCCCACGGACTGTAGCCTACCAGGCTCCTCTGTCCATGGGATTTTCCAGGCAAGAGTACTGGAGTGGGTTGCCATTTCCTTCTCCAGGGGATCTTCCCGACCCAGGGATTGAACCCAGGTCTCCAGCATTGCAGACAGACGCTTTACCGTCTGAGCCACCAGGAAGGCCTTTTCTAGCTATATGTGTGTGTTAATAGACAATATTCGTTTTTCTCTTTCTGACTTCACTCTGTATAATAGGCTCTAGGTTCTTTATCTTCTTATTTTATATCCTGGAAGGCACATAGCTTTTGTTTTGCAAGAACATCTGGAATTGCTGTCATTCTTCTGTCATGAATATTTGCTTCACTAATTTCAAATTTATACTTCCAACTATTCTGTTCCCATGCCTTTATGTACACACAGCTTTTTTGTTCAATGATGAATCAGGCATAATTTTGATATTTTTAAAGGCAATCAGTTTGACAGGGGAATATGGCCATTAAACATCCATCAATTGAAGTGACGTGGCATGAACAGCTACTAAGACAAAAACTGTGCATGCCCAGGCACCAACAGCAATAGCTGGACTGGTGCCTGGAAGCCAGCAGTTGTCAGATGCCACTGAGTTTGAGACAGTCTGTTTCAGAGATGTTAAAATATGAAAACAATGCCCTAGAATTGATAGAACATAATTGTAAGCACAGAGGAAAACATTTAGAGTTATTTTTTACTAACTGGAAATTTGTGAATGGTTTGAACTGGAGACAGGAAGTTATAGAAAAGTGCAATGCCTTGGTGTTCCATCTTGGAGCAGATACCCTTGACCTGAAGTGCATTCCATATAAATAGGAAAAATCTTACCAGTTGTTGCTTTTTGAAAAGAAAGCCACAAAGAAACTGAGAAGTAACTAGGGTTGACTAATCAAGGTTGCTCTCCTTATTCTGGCAGAATGGTTATGAGGTAAGTTTTGATTTCAGTGATCTGTTGTTTATGAGGACTGCAGAAACACTGGTCTTCTCTCCCATCACAGTGAATGAGACTATGTGGATGAAATCACTGATGTTGTTAGCAGGAATATGCTTTACTTTCTGCATTTAAAATGGTGAAACTTTCCAGTTTCCTATGTAATCTAATTTCTGTGGTTTAATGACAGTGGTCAGCTGCAGTGGTTAGTTGTTTTCTAACCCATTGGCTCTAAATTCAAAGTCATAAACATCTTTATATAATTTTTAACAACTTTAGAAATAAATCCAATAAACTTCCCTATTTAGAAGACATCCCTGTTTTGCAGAGAAGAAAAAAGGAGAGGAATTAAATACATAACACATATACAATCATACACACACAGAAGAGATAGGCCTGCCTTCTCAACTTAAAAAAAAATGTAAGAAAATGAACTTTTATTGAGCATTATTATGTACTATATGCATTGGCCAAGGGCTCTACCTACATTACCACATTTAATGCTCACTGTGTCCCTTTGAAGTAGGAGGCTGTAACAGATGCGATTCATGCTCCGTCCATATCTCCTTACCTTCTGCTGTTCCTGAAAGCTTCTACCTGCTGGGCACCTGCAGTTTTTCTGACTGAGGAATCTCCTTGTTAGGCAGAGCTGTGGAGTCACCGTGCTAGGTCAATGACTAACAGGGTTGGTAGATTAATACCCCAGCTCCCTCATCCTTCCAGTCGGGAAAGTCCAAGGTATGTTCCACACCACCTCCCAGAGCAGTCTAGGAGGACTGCACTAGCTACCTGAGGCTGTACCTGTTCATAGCCAGCAGTTTATTGCCTTCTCCACCTTCTCCCTCTCACTCCCACTGACACCTTTTGGATCAGCTGTCAGATACACTGCTGGCACCCACATCCTTGCTTCATGACTATTTCTTTCAAGTTATAAATGAGGAAATATGCCTAAGGTCATATAGCTGGAAAATAGCAGAGGCAAGACTTGAACCCAAACTGAGGAGCTTCACAAAAGTGAAACCTGATTCAGTGGGGGAACTTTTGACCAGGTGATCATACTGAAGTTTTATTCTTCAATATGACTACTTTAACAAGGATAATAGTAATTTTTATTTTGTATTATGTGTGCCCACTCTGGATTCTGTACTAGAAAATGCTGACAAATTTAGTCTACTTGTTTGCTTTGCATAGCGCTAATATGAGCTCAACAATATCATTGATTTTCGCACAAAACTGATAGGAAGGTATCTCATGATGTAGACAAAGATCTTTCTGTCTTAAATTTTATTGCTGACAGATAATTCTTGATATCATTCTAGGAAGGGGGCTAAAACAAAAGCATTCCTAAAGCACATTATCTGTACCTCTCTCTAAACACATTTCATTTTCTGCATCATTATATTTTTGTATACATTCTTAATTGTCACTTCAGGGTAGGATCCATATCTGATTCACCATTTTTTTTAAACTTCATAATGTTTGGTATAATGTCTTATGTCAGTGGACTCTAAGTAAATATTTTAAAATAAATAAATGGTTATATGGACTTAAACTAGTGCTGTATTAAATGGATAAAACATTTGAAATTAGGATCACTATTTAGGGATAAACATACCATCTCATAAATAATTGCTATTTGAGGTCTGTGCTACTATGTTACTATTGTGTGTGATCAGTCACTCAAGCTCAGTCATGTCTGACTCTTTGCAACCAGCTCATCAGGCTCCTCTGTCTGTGGGGTTCTCCAGGCAAGAATACTGGAGTGGGTTGCAGTTTCCTCCTCCAGGAGATCTTTCCAACCCAGGGATGGAACCTGCATCTCCTGCATTGGCAGGTGAATACTTTTACCACTGAGCCACCTGGGAAACCCCCTTTCACAGCTTGATTGCTGTGAAAAATGACACAAACATTGAATGGTAAACAGTCAATCACTTCAGATCCCGTTCTCTATGCATTTTCTTCAAATTTGAATTCTATTTGAAAGAAAATAGAAATAAAATTCTAGTAGGTAGACTTTCCTATAGCTATCTCAGATCCACCAATGGCTTTGACCAAGAAAGAAGTAGGTAAGCAAATCTTAAAATAGTGAAGATTCTGGGTGGAGTGGTCCTAAAAACCAAACTAATTAAAGGGAAGAAAGAAAAACAAAAAGAGAAGAATTCTAGAGAAAAATGCTTTACACTTAAATCAGTGGTTTCATGTATTTTGGGACTTTTTTCTTGAGTTTGGTTATTTCTTATTCTTTGAGAATTTTTAGAATATAGTGTATTAGGGAGAAGTTGACCCCTTCAGTTTATTCACATGGTTCTTCTCTTGTCCTAACTTCAATAAAATTTTTCTCGGACTTTGTCAGATATAGGGATATTTGGGGAGTCTGTGACCTCATGTGTCTTTTGATTCCAAAATAGAAATGTCTTCTCCAGGTATTCTCGATAATGATTCCCTGAATTGAACATCGATAACAGACTCATCGAAGTCAAGTTTGACCACTGTTATGTTTTCAGGGGATGTGGTGTCCCAAGGTAGCTCCTACATGTCAGTTATAGTGGTCTAGGCAGGTAAAAGGTAGACTTGGGTAGACTCTTCTAAAAGTTTGACCCAAACTTTGTGCCAAACAAACTGGCACAAATTATAGTGCTTTTTGATTGTGCAGTAAAATCTCATTTAATTATACACAGATTACTTATTTAGATAAAGAAGCTGATATAAATTTTGTGACTGTAAGTTTTCTAGGGGAAGACCTCATGATGTTTTCTGCCTAAAGTGACTTGATGACAATAGACTGAAAGACACACATGATGAAATGGGAAAAAAGTTTTCGCCAAGTAGCTAAGAGCATGGGATTTAGAGCCATGCACTCCTGGATCCCATTACAGCTCTTACTTTTAATAATTGTGTTATTTATGATAAACTTTTTTACTTTAAACTACTTTACATCTAGCATCTTAGTTGGAAGTTATAGCACCAACTTCACGGGATAAATATTTATTAGTACAAATAATGTTTATACATTTCTTAGCATACTTTCTAGTACCTAAGAGATCCTAAACAATTGTTACTTTTGTTGTTATTATTTCTAGTGTCATTATTATTCAGAAGAACCAACCCTCCAAAGATCAACTTTTAGAGAGCATTTCCAGAAGTAAGAATAATAACATGGAATTAAATAATTAAATAACTACAATTGATAAGTGGTGCCAGTGCTTATTCATCCAGTCGTGTCTGATTCTCTGTGGCCCCATGAACTATAGCCTACCAGGCTCCTCTGTCCTTCAATTTTTTCAGGCAGAAATACTGGAGCAGGTTGCCATTTCCTACTTCAGGGGATTTTCCCGACCCAGGGATTGAACCACATCTCTTGTGACTCCTACTTTGGCAGATGGGCTCTTTACCACTAGCACCACTTGGGAAGCCTCCCCACGGCTGATAAACATGTCTCATTAAGTCTAAAAGTGCCTGGCAAAGGAATTTACTTTTCTGATTTTTTTAACTGATGAGAAAACTGAGACGCTGAGCCCTAAAATAACTTTCCCAGAGACATACAGCTTATAAGGAAAGGTGTCAAAATTTAGCCTAGGTCTTCAGACTTCTAACTTTCATGACCCTTGCTGCCTCCTACAAGGAAATACATAAGCAAGCATAAGTGATCGCCTAAAGTAGTGAGTAATTGGAGGACCCAGCGCTACATGTTAGGCCAGGTAACTAATGACCACAGAGTGAAAAGCAGCCACAAATTCAGTACTCACTTTCCTGGGCTTCCCTTGTCCCCTGAATCTTGACCTGGTAACTACTATCTTTAGGTATAGCTTTCCTATACCTTCAAAGAGGTGATTTCATATATATATTTTTCTAGTTCTTCTCAGTGGGATAATTGGCCCACATGATCGAATTTACCATCTCCAGAGGCAGGTTCCCCCTGAATATTCATTATCAATTTTATTTTTCAGTCTTAATATTTTTGTAAGTTATTTCTGAATAGTACCTGTTACTGGAAACTTTTGCCTGAAGCAAACTTGAATGCTTAGTCAAGATGTTTGTCTAGGTGAAGCATCATTAATGTTTTGTTTTAAAATTGAATATGGCTATCCAGGATCAAGTTTCATGATAATTCAGGTAATCTACTTTGTGTTCCTTCTTCTGTCTAAAGCTTCAGGATCGGCATGAGAGTATAGATCAAATGCAGATTTCTTAGCAAAATGTAACTTAAAAAAAAAAAAAGGATCAGAGTAGGTTGGTTTGAAGCAACCTTGTGCTTTCTGCCTGTATTGCTGCTAAACTGCATGAAGTTTGCTAAGCTTCTCTTTGTCAAAAAAGGTTTTAGATTTTCACCTGATAGGAAACAGTGTGTTTTATTGTTCATAATACTGTGTTGATAAGCCTAGCACCTTGTTCTACTTTTGGTTAAAATCTGAATGAGATTTCTACAGCTTTTGAAGCATCACAAAGGACTGGAGAACTCCATTAAGTCCAATAAGTCATTTCAGTTTAAGATAAGAAAGGATGATGTTGGGGAGGGTTTCATTTTATTAGTGATGGGTTTAAAAAGCTTAAACTGCTACATAGACCATCGAGCTTGGTTTCATTTTTTAAAATTTTATTTGATTTTGTTTCAATTTCAAAGAACTGTTTTACTTCTCAGAGGTATATAGCTCAACATTTCAAGCCCTCCTTTGCATGAAGGGAGATTCACTGAATAAAATCTATTCTTTAGAAATAATATGAACCTAGATCAATCCTGAAAAATTCTAATATCTTACAAATATATAATTTACAACTAAAGAACTAAATTTGTACCTAGCTTTACAGTGACATTTCACATCATTGTTTTTAGCTTACCTTGGCTAATTATAACATGATAGAATATAATAGAAAGTAACCATAAAGCTCTATAGATCAGTCATAAATAGCAAAGACTTATTGTGAGTTCTTTACATCTATTCAAGATGAAATCTCTTTCTCTTTGATACAGTTTTTTTTTTCAGATAAATAAATATGATGTAATCATTTTACCTTCAAATGTGTAATGTGTAAGACAGGCCTTTTCTAAGAATGTTCTCTTCTCAACTGAACCCTAGCTGTGGCTACACAATCTCCATTTGTTCATTTACACAGATCTCTCTCTTTTTTTTAAACCTTTCCTCTCTCGCTTAGAGTTAACTATGTGCACATTTGGTAATAAATGCTACCATGGCATTTTGTGGTTTTTCCCTATGCTACTATAGTTGCCGATGTGGTAGTGTTTCTATTACAAACATACATTTGCAGAAGTTTATAATTTGTTTGAATAACAGTTTAAAGATGTGACTTTGTACATTGGGTTCCAATGGTGTGTTTTTATTTTCTGATTTTTTAAAAAAGTAGGATTACATATATATGCTTATTCCACAGTATCTTCTGCTTAAGATTTTGAGTGCCTTATCATTCATGTAAGATTGGCTTGACAAATAGTGTTATTCCTGTTTTATGGAGACCTTGGATATACTTTGGGCTTCACAGGTGGTGCTAGTGGTAAAGAATCCACCAGCCAATGCAGGAGATGTGGGTTCGATCCCTGGGTCAGAAAGATCCCCTAGAATAGGAAATGGCAGCTCCAGTATTTTTGCCTGGAAAGTTCCATGGACAGAGGATCCTGGCCAGCTACAGTCCATGGGGTCACAGAGAGTCAGACCCAATGGAGTGATGGAGTGTGTGTGCGTGTGTGTGCATGCGCACGCACACACACGCAGACAGATATAGTCTACAGAGATTAAGTGATTTATCAAAGTGAAGAGGCAGTTGAGGTGAATGAGTTAAATCAAAACCCAGAAGCCGAGGGGCAACTATCTTCAACTTGGTTGTTTTAATTTGTAGGTGGCATGAGAAAACTCTTCTAGGTTTTTCTTTTTTTTTTTGGTTACTTTGGTTGATACCCTAGGAAATACACTTTACAAAGTTGGCCAAACTTTCTGCTTCTTATTCTTTCTGAAAAGCCGCTTGCTTATACTTGTATTTAGGCACCGTGACCGGTGGAGACTAGCAGGACAGGTAGGGCAGAGACGTCAGAAACTCAGCCATGGCTGTCTGGCCTCTGGATCATAAAACTCGTACCTCAGTTGTCTTCAGTCAGGAAGAGGATAGCAGACACCATAGAAATGGGACATCCCACTGGTACCGAAAGGCATGTGGGGCCTGCATGGCTTACAGGAGACTCCACACAGGCAGGTGGAACACAAAAGCAGTAAGACTGAGTGAGCAGGCCCTCAGTCTGGGGGATGCATGCAGCAGGCAGCTTGGCATTGAAGTCAAGCAGCAGGGCTGCAGCCATGGGTCTAGTTCCTTGGGAGGATTTGGCAGGAGCAAGGCAGCCCAGTCCAGTAAGGGGGGACCTTTCAAGCAGGCTCCCAACGTAGGGGCTCAGGTAGGACTAGGACAAAAGTCAAGTTACCACATGGGATAGAGTCTAGAGCTTGGGAACAAAGGAAAACCCCAAAGATACAGTAAGCACCAAAAAGCCAAGTAAATAAACTAATTTGTAATGCTGACAAGGGCTGTGGAGAAGATAAAACAGAACAGCATGTACATTTAAATTTATTTGTTGATTTATTCACACATTTATATCTTTATTTAACTTCCCACCAACTATTGTTTTCCAAAAGCTGTACGTGGATAAACTGGGATTTAAGAGTTAGGCTGTGTATTTGAGAACTAAAATCATATCAATTATTACTGAAGCATGCTTGCTTAGTAGTTTCATCCCTTCCAGACATTTTTAGTGCCATTTTACCAAAATTAAGATTTTCTTTCACTCTCACAATTAGGAGAAGGCAATTGATGAACATCAATTGGTGTTCAGTTATTAGTACAACTAATGTTCAACGTTAGAGGATAAAGATCAGGTATGTGCATGTGGGTTGTGTGTTTGTGTGTGTGTGTGTGTGTGTGTGTTTAGACATTAAAACTAAATATTGGACTTATCAGTTTAAAGGCTCTAAATAAAGGTGATGGATTCAAACACCAAAAAGGTGGTTAAAATAGCTTACCTTTAAGGAACTTTTTGTACTTGAGATTCTGGATTTCTGCGTGGTTTTGTTTCACATTTTATCAGGTAAGTAGGCTATGTGTTTGATCAGTAGATTATCACATTGCATTTTTAAGGCTCTTCCTTTGTCTCATAAACATTCCTTTTTGTTATCATATTTGAATTTATGTAGTAATTTGGGCTCTCCAAATAATAACCCTGTATTTCAGTAGCAATCTTTTTGAAGTTTTGGCATCATGCCTCATTATATTAAAGAAATATCCATGCCAAATACCTAACCATGACATGGTTTTTGACTTGATCTGCAAGTTGGCAGTAGAAAAGGAAATTCTGTAGTACATCTATATTAACTAAATGCTGTATCTACTTAAATTATCTAATATGCTACTGTAACCTACTTATGAAAACAATAGTTAGCTTAGATGAATAGTCTGTAAAATAGTAGGAACTGTTTTAATGCTGAAATGACCACAGAGTACATAAATGCCAAATTATATACAAAGGATCTTTCCTTCTTATACTCCAGAGGTCATCATTGATGGCATCAAAAACAACTTGGAAATATGTCCTCTACAATGACATTTAAGTTACTATTTTGTCTTAATTTTCATCCCCATTATTATTGAAATACAAATTCAATTTTAAATATTGATCTGATTTAGATTTTGATGGTTGTATAGAGATGTCTTTGTAGCAACTAGTGTTTTATTATTCTTTAGTGGTTTGGAGTAGGAAGTTGTTTTTATAGCCTTTGACATCTCATTTAAAAATAATGTGTTGCCTTATTTGCCTGGTGGCATCTATAATGGGTCAATAGAGTGAAAAATTCTGGTGTTGGCAATCAGTGGGAAGTTCTTTAGTGGATATATAGAGAATCTGCACTTTGGTCTAAAGAACGAACCGCTTAAGCCTAAAAGGAAGATATGTGGTGAGTGTGGAAACGGCCTGGGGCTTAATTGTGTTTGCTTGTGTGAACCGAGAGTGTGGTGTGGCTGCCAAGAAAGCAGAGGCAACCAGAGGCCTGGCTGGCAGGGAGAATTCCCAGTAAACAATGGGGTGGGGGGGTGGCTCGACCGACCCTGAATCCCCATCCCCAGCCTGGTGTCTTGGGGTCAGTTTGGGGTTCTCTGGTTAGCTGTATAAATGTTTAAGTGTTTAAAATTGGAGCTCATTCAAAGACAAGTGGTCAGGATAGAGAGAAAACTTGAAACCGTGTTTATATAAGGAAGAGCTGGAGGAACTGGGGATGTTTATTCTGGAGGAGAGGGTACAGAATTGCTGTCTTCTTAGGTATAAAGGGCTGTCATGTAGAAGAGAGGTTAGATTTATTCTGCATAGTTCTGGAGGGTAGAATAAGGGCCAATGGGGCAGATTTTGGCTCAGCTTTAGGAATAACTTTCTGCTGGTTTCACATGTCCCTGAAAGGAGTGAACTGTCTCAAAAAGTGATAATTTTGTACCCTGGGGACAGCCATACCTAGGCACATGGTTTCTGTTTTATTCGAGGAAGCATCCCATGAGACTGGATTAAAGATCTCCAGACTCCTCCCCAAATCTGCGATCCTAGTTCACCATCTGTCACCATCTCTCTGTGTCTCTATTCAGCAGACACATTTCTTGACCAAGCACAGTGCTAGGGGTGCGGACATCTCCAGGCACTGGAGAAACCAGAGTGCTGACAGTGGCCACAGCAGAGGGTGGGGAGTGCTCCCAGGGTGATGAACTGGGTGTGTCTGGTCTCAGAGTCACAGAGAGGGCCCACAAATGTGATGCTTAGATGGCGGTGCCTGAGCTGAGTTGTAAATAGGAGTTGGCAAGAAAGAGTGGCGATTAGGCATTGCAACAGGAGAATCAAGCCTGTGGAGAGGCGAAGGTGAGAGTGTGGGTGCAGTTGGACAGGGAGAGAATAAAATGGAGCAGGAGGTGGAGCAGAAAGTGCTTTGTGTGCTAAACTGAGCATTTGGCTTTAGGAGTTGAAGTTTAGGAATAATGTAATCCAGTTTGCACATTTGCAAGGTGGCTCAGCTGATCAGGTTGAGGATGGAGCAGTTCCAACAGTCAGTTCATCCAGGGACTCCCCTCTGAGTCTCAGGTTTCTCATCCCTTAGGTGAGGGACTTGGACTATTCTGCAGAATTCTATGAGGGTAGTCATTCACTGTCATCCTTTATAATTTCACTTTGTCAAGTCTGTGGTGCTCTAGGGCTCACTGGCCTCTGGATACAAATGCAATCATTGGTAGTAATATCCAGATTTCACTCACACTTTTCTATTTTGATGCTTAGGACCTCTGGAACCCCTGAAAATCACACCCAGTTATCTCTGGGCATGTCCAGTGAGAGAGCATAAGCCGCCCTTCTCCTTCAAGCCTCCTTACCTGTTGTTATCTGTTCAAGGCTCCTCACCTGCTGTTATCTGAACCTACCTGAGTGTGGTGCTTCCTCATGCCCGTCCTTTGTGATGGACCTGCAGTCCCTGTCTGCCATTGATAGCCCTAGAATTCCAGCCTGTAGGGTTCTGAGGTGACCCTACCCTCCTCACAGTCTTCACTATAGCATAGCCACACTGTCCCCAGCCAAAACGGATGAATGGCTCACTGCCTCATTCTGTGTCACTTTATGTCACCTTGACAAGGGAAGTGGGACTGGATAGGCTTACCTCCCAAAGTCTCTCTTGACAAAGCTCCTCTAGTTTCTGCCTGCAGCTCCAAGACTATGGAACCAGTCCTGAGAAACACACCAGGGTTTTCTCTCCACTCCAGTTTCCCCCAGTCTCTTCTTATCTTGGCTGGTTCTCTTTCAGCAGCAAAATGAACTATAATCTTAGGCTTCACCCTCTGAATCATCAAACATAGCAATACCTGAGATAATGATGATTATCATGCATGGCACGGGGCTAAAAGCTATTTGTATACCATCTCATTTAATCACCCCCAACCCTTGGAGGTACAGATTATTAGTAGCCTCATTTGTAGATGAGGATGAGGCTGAGAGGAATTAAGTAACATGCTCAAACAGCAGACAGAGCTAGAATTTAAAACCAGACTGGTCTAGACTACCAGACACCAAGCTCTTAACAAGTTCCCAGCACTGGGACCTAAACACTCATAATCTTATAACCTGGTTGATGGTAAAGTGCTTTCTTTGTTCATTTGTCATCTTTGCATAAATTCCAAATTGGCTTTTGCATCCAGGGCTGGGAAGAAACCGTGGATGCTGCTCTTTCTCACCTCTTAAAGACCTGCCTATCGAAGAGTTCCAAGGAACAGGCTTTGAACTTCAGCAGCCAGCTGGACATACCCAAAGACACAAGCCGATTGAAGAAGCACATCACCTTGCTGTGCGATCGATTAGCCAAAGGTGGGCGTCTCTGCATAAGTACTGATGCAGCAGCTCCGCAGACCATGGTCATGCCAGGTAGGAACTCCGTTCATGCTTCCCAAACGCAACTGTGTTTAAGACTTTGGCCAAATTAAAGGGGTATGCCTTTTATTGTGGCTGTATTTGGGGGTTTACATTTCATATTAAAGTGATGATAGCCAAGAAAATTGCTTGCACGTTTCCCTTCAGACATCCCAGGGTAATCACTTGGATAAATATTCTCGGGGTATTTGCTTGCTAAACATTTCTAGAATGGTATGTCTTTTTCCTTCCTCCTGCTTCTAAATATATGATCCACATTGTTTTGCTACTAACCAATAAAAAGTGGATTAGAGAATAAAACCATTTTTAAGGAACATCTTACTAAATGTGATCTCGCGATACCATATTTCATAAATGTAAATAGCATGATACAAGTGGCTAATATAATCCAGATGAGTCCCATCCCTTCTGCTGTTTGCTTGGATTGTGGTCACCAGAATAAGGGAGAAGAGACAAAGAAAAAACTGGAGATAAGGCAATATGAGCAGGATTCAGGGCTGAGGCCACTATGTGCCAGGGTGAGAGATCCAGGTTGCCCCTACCTGGGCAGTCAGTGATGGCCATGGGCATCCGGGTCAGCCCTTCCCACCATCAGAGGGGCTGAGCTGTCAAGAGCACTGCATTTTGGTCCTTTCGAGGTAGCAGCTCCCAAGTCCTGCTTCCATCTTCTTAGTGTTCTCTTTATGGCAGCAGCAAGGACAGAGTAAATGAGTTTATTACATGAAGCAGCTGTAGCATCTATTTCCTCCTCAAGCAGGGACCATAATATGGGAAGCGATGTGGATTTTGTTCATCTTCTGCTTTATTTGCCTTTTGTACACCTACCTCCCTCTGCTGATACTCTTCCTCTTGTTTCCTTCCCCCCTCAACCAGCATTCCTCGAAGTAAAAAGGAATGCAAGTGAACACTTTAAAAAAGATAAACATGGAGACAGCATAGCATAATCTAATAAGCACAGGCTCTGGAGGCAGACAGACCAGTGTTTGGGTCCTGTCTTTATGCCTTACTACTCATATGACTTGAATATGTTACTTAACTTTCCAGAGTCTAGTCTCTCCTTTCAAAGTGGGTATAATAATGCCTTCCTTGTTTCCAGGGCCTTATGTGTTTATAAAGCGCCTAGCACAGTTCTTGGAACAGAGATACACTCAGAAACTCAAACTATAATTACTGCCATTGTATAGATGTATGTATAATTCATCTTCTAAATTTGGGTGAAGAGAATGACTGGCATGGGACCATAGCATTCTATAGTCTATGACTTGAAATATTTTTTTGCTTAATTATATATAAACAGAACCTAACTTTTATTCCAAAATCATATTTCTAATATGGTGTTTCAGAATAGAATTGCCTTCCTACATAGAAGCAGTTCTAATAGCTTATCTGAATTTAGGTCTTCTTCATCTTGCCCTTGTTAACATCCTCCTATAACTAGTCCTTTGGCCTCCATTCACCCATTGCTGTCCACTGTTAGGATGCCACATTTATTGAATATAGAACTATAGTCATTTGTTTAAATAACTAGATTTGGAGGTGACTTCAGGGCTGTGTCCATAGAAACCCTTGATGTAAAATTTCTAAATGTTTGGAAGGAAGATGGTGAGGAAAGGAGGAAGAGAGGGAAGGGAGGAACAGAATGAAGGAAAGTAGAACATGTGTTTGTTCACAAACCAGGAGTCTGTAAGCCAGGTATGTGCCTGTCACGCTTGTCTAACTGAGTTCCTCCCATTGGGGTGATTGAAGCTGTGTGTGTTTGTCGTGGTCACAATTGCTTGCTTTCACTTAACAGTGCTTGGCTTTCGTTGAGTGACTCTCCCTCCCACCTGCCGTGATCCAATCATGATAGTGAGTTTTTAAAAATTGTTAAATCAGTTCTCTTTGTCATTACCATGCTTCTTTATTGACTATAATACTTTTCCTCCTTGGAGCTCAAATTTTTCACACACTAATTTCTAAGTTATGACCAACCTAGACAGCATATTAAAAAGCAGAGACATTATTTTGCCAACAAAGGTCCATCTCGTCAAGGCTATGGTTTTTCCAGTGGTCATGTATGGATGTGAGAGTTGGACTATAAAGAAAGCTGAGTGCCAAAGAATTGTTGCTTTTGAACTGTGGTGTTGGAGAAGACTCTTGAGAGTCCCTTGGACTGCAAGGAGATCCAACCAGTCCATCCTAAAGTAGATCAGTCCTGGTTGTTCTTTGGAAGGACTGATGCTGAAGCTGAAACTCCAGTCCTTTGGCCACCTGATGCAAAGAGCTGACTAATTTGAAAAAACCCTGATGCTGGAAAGATTGAGGGCAGGAGGAGAATGGTACAACAGAGAATGAGATGGTTGGATGGTATCACCGACTCAGTGGACATGGGTTTGGATGGACTCCGGGAGTTGGTAATGGACAGGGAGGCCTGGCGTGCTGTGGTTCATGGGGTCGCAAAGAGTCGGACATGTCTGAGTGACTGAACTGAACTGAATTTCTGTACTTGGCATGTTTTTGAGGTAGAAGAAACATGTGAAATTATTGCTGTTTTACAAATAGCAATGGAGTTAGGGAAAGCTAAATATCTTGTCCAGAGTCACATGGTTACCAGAAGGGTTAGTCTAGATTCGAAATCTTCTAGCTCATTGTGCTTCCCACTAGACCACACAAACCACAACAGTACAAATAGATTTCTAGCCAGAGCCTCCTTCTGGGTAAGCTGTTCTCAATCTGGCCTTCTTTTCACTTAAATTGGTGTTGCACTGTGGGAAGAAAAGGGCAGAAACTGTTTCACACAATCTCTTTTCTTTGCTATGAGGACTACAATGCAGTTTACCTTGTATTTGCTGTGTTCTTAATTTTTATTATCTTGGTAGCTGACTTGGTACAATTATTACAGAGATAATAAGAAATACTGTGAGTTATTTCTGCTTCAAACCAGTAATTGTGCGATTTATGATGTTAGTTTAGCTGTTGTGGTTGTTTCAGAATACATGAAGGTAATGTGGCATACTAGAAGAGAGTGGATGACCGAACACATGAACACACAAACATTTTTCACAGACACAATCTTCTTTTGAATGGTTGGGCAGGAACTCAGAGATCATCTGGTTTGCCTCCTTCACCTAACAGCTGAGGTAACGAAGGCCCTAGAAAGATGAAGTGACTTAGTGGATGGTATTAAAAGGCAGGAGTGTGTGTAATTTTACCATGTTCCCTATTAAATGGCAGATGACTAAACATCTCAGAATAAAAAACCCTTGGTCTTTTCTAGCCTCCTGACTTTATGAGCCTGGCACCTTGTATGTGCCCTTCCTTTGCAGTAAAGGCCATGATGACAGCATCCTCCCTGGCATCCAGAATTTGGAAATCTTCCCCACTGGGAATTACCTTAAGGACTTCGTTGCCTCACATTTCTCCTGCTTGCCTTTATCAACCTTCAGATTCCACCAGCATTTAACCTAACCTTTACTGGGTATTCTTTTTATTACAGAACCGTCAAACTTATATTTCTCTTCTTTACTCCTCACATCTTTCTGCTGGGGAATATTGCCCTTTCATTGTATGTCTTTTTCTTAATCTCAGTGATATGAATTCTACCCTTAGAACAAGAGTTCCATAGGGCCACCAGGGTAGTGTTTTTTAAAAAATCTGAATGTGAATGCCTTTAGTGGTCTAGCTGACTTTCTCATACATGTTTGCTTCATCCTTGCAGGTGCTTAGGGCTGAGGTTTACCTTACATTGCTAGGTTCATTATGGAAGGTTCGAGACTAATTGGTGTCAGAAAAAGACTACCTGAAACTGGAACCATTTCATTGTTGTCATTGGGAAAACAAAAGATTTGTTTGAAAAATAAGTAAAATGAAAATCAACAGTAAGTTTATCATGTATTTGCCAAAATTTATGTGATGTCTGTTATGTTATAGCAGTTCTTAGAGACAGCTATGAAGGAATTGTGTAAGGTGTTTGTTTTTGTTCTGTTTCTGGTATGATGAAGGACACTCAGATTTGGTCTAACTAGCACCTTTAGAAAGAAGGTCATTTTTAAGAAAACACATTCCAACGCGTTATCCATTTTCCTAGGGGTCTGTCATTTTTATGCAAATGATTTTCTTCAGAAATATTTATCTTGTCATTATTCTAACCAGTTTTCTTCACTTCACTGTTAACTGGACCAATTGCCAGATTTTCCCTGGGTACTATCCATGCATGTGGTACAAGTGGTTCTCTAATAACACCTAATTTGCATTGTATTTGCATCATTTGCAAGATTTGTAATTTCCCTCTGCAACCCATTTATGCTGTATTTGTAACAATTTCCAACAGTCACTGAAAGATGAACCAGTATAAGAAGTTGATGGCAGGTGGGGATTCATATAGTGTTGAATGTGGAAAGAAACTTGAGTAGAGACTAGTTTTATAAGTGGCCAGTTAGTTTTTGAGTGACTATCTTTGTATTATGCTTTTGTTTTTTATTACTACAACTGAGATAATCCCCCTCCCCCCAATTATAGAAGAATTTAAAATTCGCTAGCCTAAATTCTGATCTCATGTGCTGATATGGCATTTCAAAGCAATGGAGAAAGGACATGGTGAATTAATTGAAAAATGTTGCTGGGAACAGACCAACCATTTGGAGGAAAAGTAGATTCCCTAGTCCATAACATGTGCCACAATACATTTCAGATGGGTAGGAGATTTAAATGTAAAAATAATGAAACCTCCCGAACAGAACAAAATAGAGGTAGATACATAGAGATGGAGGCAAGATAGGCCTTTCTAAGTTAAGTCAGCAAAGGCAGAAAGCAAAAGACAGAGTTTCAGCTATCTACTTCCTAAGATCTGGTCCAGAAGAATGTGAACTGAGGTATGTGTTAACAATAATTACCCTGAATGGTGCAGTTACAGGTGTTGTCTGAGCCTCCTCCTACTATTTCTCTTCCGTATAAGGTGCACATTTTCCTACAAATAACTTATGTAACTTTTATAAAAAGAGACTGTGGTAAAAATGCCAACATTAAAATGACCGTAGTATCAGAAATGGTAGCAAGGAAAAAATGATCAGTTTCATAAATCAGGAAAATTAATGACTTTTACAGTATTCAAGGGCAATGACCTGTGTTTATGGGGCTTGTTTATATTTCAGTTGTGATAAACCAATACAAGTTCTTCAGGACTTTGTGCAGCTTGTTTATGGATTGTGGCTCCTTCCTACCTCTACATCTCATCTCTGAAAATAGGTCAAATCATGCAAATTATTGATCTCTGAGCCATTTTCTACCCTTTTCACAAGTGACTTCATAATTACTAAATTAGGTGAGCACTTTGCCTATAATCCTCAGTCTGCCCTGAAGGCTTTTTCAGGAAGACCATCCCCTTCTTAGAACATTCTCATTTCTTAGCTCCTCTTTTGCGATCAGAGACTGTTCCTGGCCCGCTTGGGCTTGTCTTTTCCAGTCTGCTTTGTGCATCTGTGCCTGCACGTGCCCTTTTCCCCTGTGTGCACACTCCTGTGTGTCTTCTTCCTCTTACAAGGACGTTAGTACTTTGGGACTGGGGCCTCACCCTTATGACCTCATTTAGCCTTAATTACCTCTTTAAAGGCCCTATTTCCAAATACAGCCACACTGGGGGGAGGCTGGCTGGTTAGGGCTTCAACCTATGAATTTGGGGGAGGACACAAGTCAATCCATAATGCCTCCAGGTCATAGCTAAGTGCATGAAGGACTTATATTTTATTCTTTTTTTTGTGAACATATCATCCTACTTATGCCTAGTATATATATAGTTGATGCCCATCATATATTTTTTTAAGCTTCTTATTTTGAAATAATTACAGACTCATAGGAAGATGCAAAAATACTACATAGAATCTCAGGTACTCTTCATCCAGCTTTCCCCAATGGTGACATTTCATAGACTGTAGTCTAGTATCAAAAATAGGAAACTAACTTTGGTCTACCGTATGTTTTTAGAATGAATCAGTGGAGCTGTTTATAAAGAAGCTAAGTCTTAAAGTAGGTGTGAATTTTAGATTTTTAGAAAGGACAGTGGCAGATACTATAGATAAAGTTGTTAATTTAAGAAAGGAGATATGGGTCTATAAGTAAACTGCTTAAATTTAAGGTTGGAAATTTAGTTTGGTAGATCAGTAAGCACCAGTTGATATAGGAACTTGAAAAGCTAGATAAAAGAGATTGAGCAAATGGTGAAGGAAGCTGTTATAGATTAAGATATAAGTGATTTATAAAGGACAGCATTCTATTCCATTTTGAAAAGTGGTTTAAAAAACAAAGCAAAAATAACCCCTTGTGTTTTAGACATACTAATCTGATAGTGGTACACAGGAGAGAAAAGAATATGAAAAATACAGAAGAATATAGGAGTTTCATCAAGTTTTTTAATTGCATTGATGGAAATCATTAAGTTGATAATTTTGTTATGAATAATGCGCTTCATTTCAAATACAGTGAACTTGAGATGTCTAAGATGCATCCAAGAAAAGAGAGATGTTAATAGCTGGATCTGAGGGATTTGAGTTGAAGGGAAAGATTAAAGCTTAAAAGTAGGTTTTAGTACCCTCAGCTTAGAGGCCATCACTGAAACTCTGTCACTGGATGAACTCTATGGTAGTGAAGGCAGAGGCAGGGAACACTGATTTGGCATTTATCTGCAGAGCCAGATAAGATGTGGATTCTACATGGAGGAGGTGAATTTCAAAGAATTTCTAGCAGAAATGGTGTCAGTAGTATTTAGGACAGAAGGTCAAGGAAAGATCCTTCTGTAACTGGAAGGAACAGTCTAGGAAGGCAAATGCAAGAAGAAGTAGGCTATTATCAAGGTTTTTATTTCTTTTCATTTTCTTCTCTTTAGGAAATATATTTCAAGATGTTTGAAGGTTGGGGAGTGGTGGTAAGATGAGAGGGCTAAAAATCCAACATTCACATTAAATGGGGAGGTTTGAGTAAGCAGAGGAATAATCTAGAATACAGTTAAACTCAAAAGAGTATTTGAGAAGGGAAAAAAAATGAGAAGCCAGATATAAATTGGAAATATAGGGAAATTTTTAAAAAAGAACATTTCATGAAGTCCAGCCACATGAGCTTTGGAGAAGTAAAGTTTTATAATAATCTGCAAGAGAGCGAGAAGGGGGTTAATGGTGAGGCAGTAAATTAAGGTTTATTTGCAGTGGCTGCTGGGAGGGACAAGCTCAGCCATTTAGCAATTGTGCAGCTACTTCTTCCTCTAGAGCTATAATTTTCTCATTGAAATACCGAGATAGCACTACCTTGTTTTGAAACAGCGTATTGCTTCAAAATTGTTTTGAAAATCAAACTATATTGTTAAAAGTAAAGAAAGCATGCAGTTTTTAATAGGGTTGCTCCTATTAGTAATTATGAGGCTTCCCTGGTGACTCAGATGGTAAAAAATCTGCCTGCAATGCAGGAGACCTGGGTTCAATTCCTGGGCCATCCATTGTAATAGGAAGTTCATAATGGAATGAAGAAAGGTTAATGGAAGAATATTTGAATCCAGGATTAGAGCTGTATTTGACAGGAGAAGCAATTAGGAGCAACTATAGGGGAAGGTCTACCATCAAAGACCTAATAGAATAACATTCTCCCTGTGTGTACTTAACAAATACTTGTTGACAGACAAGCGGGCTAGTAACTAATTACAATGTGATGACCAAAGCCCGATTTCTTGGAAGTAGGGCTGTTAAAACAGGAGTAGAATACCAGGGGAGTCTGAGGAATTTCCTTCCCTGCAGATATTTAAACTAATACAGATAGTCAACAGTCTGAAGATAATTTGGGAAAAACCCTGCCTAAAAGTAGGGGGATGAATTAAATAACTTTTTTTTTTTAAATAACTCTTAAAGTACATCACTATTTCTATTTCTTCAGTCATATCATATGAACAGATCTTTAATATGTACATTTTTACCCTCATCCAGCTGTAAATGTGAGCTGTCTTTTCTTTGGACTAATCTCATATGAGATATTATGATGGAAACCCTAACTGTGTAATTTTCAATATCATTAAAAATTGTGTAGGTTGACCAAAAGAAGGAGTACCTCTGTAACACTGGAGCATCCCTTGGGAAGATACTTATCTCTGAGGCTTTGTATGATATAAAAAAATAACTTTCTCTCATATTTAATTGATATATGGGACTATTTTATATTCAAATATGAGGATAAAAAAATTGTATTTATTCCAGCAGCTGATGGTTTGAAGGGATTTCTACTGATTCAACTTGTAAAAAAATTTTTCTAGTTTTCTTCCTCTCAACTTTTACCCCTACCGAAACCTCTGCTACCTCAGTGAGTCTGTCTTCAATAGTAAGGTCTTACTGGTTCACCTCCAAGTTGGAGTAAACACATACCCTATTTTCTTTCCTTCAACTGTTACTCCCAGGACCTGTTATCTCTCTGAGGAATTTGATCTTCAACAATAACTTCTCTGCTTTCAGTAGACATTCAGGATTATTAAAATTGTATGTATTGTTTTTAATTCTCCTTTAGATTTTAGGGCACCTGGAGAAAGTATTTCAAGTGCTTAGAATCAACTCATCAATCAGTTACTTACATGAGACAGTCATTGAAACTTATTTTACATCACATTATTTTTCTTTAAAATAATGAGAATACCCACAGATAGATGGGGCAGATCCAACAAGGTGGCCCATTCCTGTGGCTTAGTCATTTTTATTTCTGGCCAAAATACCTGGTCTAAACTAAGAATGACATTCTGCTTCTGACCTATGCAGCCCTCACAAGGAACGATGATGTTCTTGCAGCTGGAACTATTGAATGAAGTCAGATCTGTGCTCCCAGCCTTTAAAACACACTTTCACATTAAACTTTGAAAGAAAAAAGGTTTTAGTTTGTTTGTTTATTCAAATAAATTATTGGAATAATTAGCCCCTTCTGATTTATGTATAATGTGATATTTCCTAAACAATTGAAAATGAAAAACTATTTTCTTATATCTAGTGGGTCTTAGAGTTTATAACCTGATTCTGAAAAGTAAAACACCTTTAGTTGTATTTCTCTGTACAATATGTCTCAACTCTATGCTTTTAAAAACGTAGCTTTTTGTTTTTAAAATGTTTGATTTTTATTAAAAGTAAATAGTATTTTGGTTAGTTAGAATTTTTGTATTTCTCTCAAATCTGCTTTCTGAGCAATACTCCATGTCATGTGTAAAATATTCCTGAAAATTATAATATCACTCTCTAGTTTCAGAAGCTGTGATTTATGCTAATACTGATAGGAAGATTTTTATTTAGTATAGGTATTTGCATATTGGTTGTTTTAAGGTATTTTTGGCTTTTGTTCTAAGATATTTATGGCTTTAAAGCCCATAAAACAAGAATCAAATTTAAACCTCATAAAACAAGAAGTAAATACACTGTACTACTGAGTAGTATGGCAAGGTAAGCAGGGCCCCAGCTTACTAGCTATAAGCAAGTGAAAGGGAAGATACCAAGGGTTCAAGTGTGAAGTCTGGTGGGTTTCACTGAGTATGCGAGCAAATTTGGAAAACTCAGCAGTGACAACAGGCCTGGAAAAGGTCAGTTTTCATTCCAATCCCAAAGAAAGGCAATGCCAAAGAATGCTCAGACTGTCACACAGTTGCATTCATCTCACACACTAGCAAAGTAATGCTCAAAATTCTCCAAGTCAGGCTTTATCATTATGTGAACTGTGAACTTCCAGATGTTCAAGCTGGATTTAGAAAAGGCAGAGGAACCAGAGATCAAATTGCCAACATTCGTTGGGTCATCAAAAAGCAAGAGAGTTCCAGAAAAACATCTACTTCTGTTTTACTGACTATGCCAAAGCCTTTGACTGTGTGGATCACAATAAACTGTGGAAAATTCTTCAAGAGATGGGAATACCAGACCACCTGACCTGCCCCTTGAGAAATCTGTATGCAGGTCAGGAAGCAGCAGTTGGAACTGGGTGTGGAACAACAGACTGGTTCCAAATAGGAAAAGGAGTACATCAAGGCTGTATATTGTCACCCTGCTTATTTAACTTATATGCAGAGTACATCATGAGAAACACTGGGCTGGATGAAGCACAAGCTGGAATCATGATTGCTGGGAGAAATATCAATAACCCCAGATATGCAGATGACACCACCCTTATGGCAGAAAGTGAAGAAGAGCTAAAGAGCCTCTTGATGAAAGTGAAAGAGGAGAGTGAAAAAGTTGGCTTAAAGCTCAACATTCAGAAAACTAAGATCATGGCATGTGGTCTCATCACTTCATGGCAAATAGTTGGAGAAACAGTGGAAACAGTGGCAGACTTTATTTTGGGCGGCTCCAAAATCACCACACATGGTGACTGCAGCCATGAAATTAAAAGATGTTGCTCCTTGGAAGGAAAGTTATGACCAACCTAGGTAGCATATTAAAAAGCAGAGATATTACTTTGCCAACAAAGGTCCATCTAGTCAAAGCTGTGGTTTTTCCTGTAGTCATGTATGGATGTGAGTTGGACTATAAAGAAAGCTGAGCACCGAACAATTGATGGTTTTGAACTGTGGTGTTGGAGAAGACTCTTGAGAGTCCCTTGGACTGCAAGGAGATCCAACCAGTCCATCCTAAAGGAAATCAGTTCTGAGTGTTCTTTGGAAGGACTGATGCTGAAGCTTAAACTCCAGTAGTTTGGCCACCTGATGGGAAGAACTGACTCACTGGTAAAGACCCTGATGATGCTGGGAAAAATTGAAGGTGGGAGGAGAAGGGGATGACAGAGGATGAGATGCTTGGATGGTATCACTGACTCAATGGACATGAGTTTGAGTCAACTCTGGGAGTTGGTGATAGACAGGGAGGCCTGGTGTGCTGCAGTCCATGGGGTTGCAAAGAGTCGGACACAACTCAGTGACCGAACTGAACTGAACTGAACTAATGACAAAATAAAGTTTGATACAGCATCCTTTGTCAATGGGACTTTTAATCATATATATGCAGATAAGTTACCTAATATTGTTACCTGTTTTTATTTTTTTTAAAGAGATAAAAAAAATCTTTCCTTTCAAAATTAGATAAACTACAAGGCTGCTAAATTTTTTAAACTTGACATATTTATCTCATGGAAAATCATTGATAATTTTTGCACTTTATAAATGATGAACTTCATCCACCATTTCCATTTTAAAAACATATCACGGACAAAGCCAAGATTGAGACCCCCAAAAGTGAAATTTTTGCTGAGTATGTAGCATGTTTCAGGTACTGTTCTAGGTACTACAGTCACAGTGGTTAACAGTCCACCTTTTCTTTTCTGGTGTTACTTTTTCATTTCTAAACTTTGCCCAGTTTTCCTCTGCTATATTACATTGACTGTATTCTTTTCTTCCCCTCCAGACTTATAAATTATACCAATTATACTGTGGTCACTTATATATAAATTTCGGATAAAGCTAATAGCAGTATCTGTAAACAATTCATCTTTGGTGTAGGGAACAATATTAGCAGCATAATGAGCATGTGTAAAATTTTTCAAAGGGGAAAAGGAGTTTTCTTCATGAAGATAGGACTGTTTTTTTGTTTTTTAACAAAAATTTAAAAAAAAACACTGTCATGTTCCAGGCACTGTACTGGGCGTTGGAATATGCGGATCAAGAAGAAGGATTTCCACCTTCATGGAAGCTTACTTCTGGGATAGGAATCAGATAATAAACAGTTCGTATGGCTAAATAGGAGAACTGTAGGTTGAATTATGTACAGTGAAACAAATAGGAAGTTGAAAGAGTTGCGTAGGTGGCTACTTTAGACAAGGTTATTGGAGAAGCCTTCTGTGATGTGGAAGATGAGAAATGAGGATCTAGGGGAGTAGCATTCCAAGCTGAAAGCATAGGATTCAAAAGCCTGGATTTGCTAAGAGAGTAGTTCATATTCATACATATACACATGTAAGTATCTGAGCTAATGAATGTGTTAATTAAATCATCGAGGGGAATACTCTCCCACCATATCATATATCAAATTATCACATGTAAACTTTAAATGTCTTATATCTCTGTTAATTATACCTAATAAAACTGAAGAAAAAAGAATTTAAAGGGCTGGAGGCTAGAAGGGGCTCAGTGTATTCAAAATATAGTTGATGGCTTGATCTTAATGAGGAAGGGAGAGCCACATCATGTAATATTCCTCACGTTCCATGGTCAGGAATTTAGATGTTACCTTATGAGTAGTGGGCTTCCCAAGTGGCACTATTGTTAAAGAATCCACCTGCCAATGCAGGAGATGCAAGAGATGCAGGTTTGATCCCTGCATCAGGAAGATCCACTAGAGAAGGAAATGGGAACCTGTTCCAGTATTCTTGCTTGGAAAATTCCGTGGACAGAGGAACCTGGTGGGCTATAGTCCATAGGGTCCCAAAGACTCAAATGCTACTGAGCACACACATGTGCGTGCACACATGCACACACACACACACACACACACACACAAACACACACACACACAGAGTGAGGAGTGGGAAGCCATCAAATGGTTTTAAGTAGGGAAATTATGTGATCTGATCTATGCTTTCAAGAATTACTATGGCTACTGTGTCCAGAATGATTTGGAAAACAGCTGGAATGGAAACAGAGGGAGAGCTAGAGACACTATTTTAGACGTGTAGGCGAGAGGTGTTGATGACTGGGGTTGTGATGATGGCATACTTCAGAGGCTGGAATATGTAGAACATGGTGATGGATTGCACGTAAGGGGTCAGACAGGGAAGCAGAGATGACTTCTGAATGTTGGCTTTAGTAACAAGGCAGAAAGTAGTGTTGTTGGTGAAATGAGGGAATCTGGAGGAAGAACAGTGTGTGTGTGAACATGGATGATGGGAAGGACAGAGTAAAAGACTCAGTTTGGGACCTATTCCATTTGTGAAGCCTAGTGGGCACCTAGTTGTAAATACTGAGTGGTCTGGTGCTCCGGGGAGCCTGTCGGGAAATGGCAGCCTCTATATCACAGTCTTTGCAGCCAGACGGGCTCACTCATATGGAGAGAGAAAAGAGAAGCGAGGCCTCATCTAAACCTTGAGGCTTTCCAGCATCTAGAGGTCAGGAAGAAGGGCAGGAACCAACATCAGAAATTGAAGAGACGTAGCCAAGGAATCAGAAACAGGAAAACTGTGAGAAAAGGAGCCACATGGAGGCCAAGAGGGAGAATTTCCAAGGTCAGCCTTGTCACATGCTGCTCAGATGGAGCAAGATGAGGGCAGAGGCGGGAGCTGACAGAGTTCTACCTGAGGTTCTAATGCATTTTGTATATCATGTAGTCTATTTTGTAAATTAATGAAATAATCATACAAATGTGAAAGTGAGTATTAGTTGCTCAGTCATGTCCAACTCTTTGAGACCCCATGGGCTGTAGCCCACCAGGTTGCTCTGTCCCTGGAATTCTCCAGGCAAGAATACTGGAGTGGGTTGCCATTTCCTTCTCTAGGGGATCTTCCCAACCCAGGGACTGAATCCAGGTCTCCTGCATTGCAGGAACATTCTTTACTATCTAGCCACCAAGGAAGCCCAATCATACAGATATCCAGTTACAAAGTGAGATAAATACTATGAGGCAAGAGATTATAGAGGCTCAGACTTGGAAAGTAGCAGTGAAATCAAGAAGAGAGATAGCCATGAGAACTTCTTCAGAAGAGAAAATGGGCAGATTTGTTAATTGATTGTATATAAGTCTTCATGACCCAGATAATCACGATGGTGTGATCACTAACCTAGAGCCAGACATCCTGGAATGTGAAGTCAAGTGGGCCTTAGGAAGCATCACTACGAACAAAGCTAGTGGACGTGATGGAATTCCAGTTGAGTTATTTCTAATCCTAAAAGATGATGCTGTGAAAGTGCTGCACTCAACATGCCAGCAAATTTGGAAAACTCAGCAGTGGCCACAGGACTGGAAAGGGTCAGTTTTCATTCCAATCCCAAAGAAAGGCAGTGCCAAAGAATGCTCAAACTACCACACAATTGCACTTATCTCACACTCTAGTAAAGTAATGCTCAAAATTCTCCAAGCCAGGCTTCAGCAATACATGAACTGTGAACTTCCCGATGTTCAAACTGGTTTTGGAAAAGGCAGAGGAGCCAGAGATCAAATTGCCAACCTCCACTGGATCATCAAAAAAGCAAGAGATTTCCAGAAAAACATCTACTTCTGTTTTATTGACTATGCCAAAGCCTTTGACTGTGTGGATCACAATAAACTGTAGAAAATTCTGAAAGAGATGGGAATACCAGACCACTTGACCTGCCTCTTGAGAAATCTGTATGCAGGTCAGGAAGCAACAGTTAGAACTGGACATGGAACAACAGACTGGTTCCAAATAGGAAAAAGAATGCATCAAGGCTGTATATTGTCACCCTGCTTATTTAACTTATATGCAGAGTACATCATGAGAAACGCTGGGCTGTAGGAACCACAAGCTGGAATCATGATTGCTGGTAGAAATACCAGTAGCCCCAGATATGCAGATGACACCACCCTTATGGCAGAAAGTGAAGAAGAATTAAAGAGCCTCTTGATGAAAGTGAAAGAGGAGAGTGAAAAGGTTGGCTTAAAGCTCAACATTCAGAAAACTAAGATCATGGCATGTGGTCCCATCACTTCATGGCAAATAGATGGGGAAACAGTGTAAACAGTGATAGACTTTATTTTGGAGGGCTCCAAAATCACTGCATATTGTGACTGCAGCCATGAAATTAAAAGACACTTACTCCTTGGAAGGAAAGTTATGACCAACCTAGGTAGCATATTAAAAAGCAGAGACATTACTTTGCCAACAAAGGTCCGTCTAGTCAAGGCTGTGGTTTTTCCAGTGGTCATGTATGGATGTGAGAGTTGGACTATAAAGAAAGCTGAGTGCCGAAAAATTGATGCTTTTGAACTGTGGTGTTGGAGAAGACTGTTGAGAGTCCCTTGGACTGCAAGGAGATCCAACCAGTCCATCCTAAAGGAGATCAGTCCTGAGTGTTCATTGGAAGCACTGATGCTGAAGCTGAAGCTCCAATACTTTGGCCACCTGATGTGAACAGTTGACCCATTTGAAAAGACCCTGACATTGGGAAAGATTGAGAGCAGGAGGAGAAGGGACGACAGAGGATGAGGTGGCTGGATGGCATCACCGACTCAACAGATATGAGTTTGGGTAAACTCTGGGAGTTGGTGATGGACAGGGTGTGCTGCAATCCATCAGGTTGCAAGGAGTCAGACACGACTGAGTGACTCAACTGAACTGAACTGAAGGGTTAATTGGAAAAGAGAAGTATTGGGGAGGGGTCCTGGATTGCTCATTCCAGTTGACTGGTGCTGCATTCATTGAGAAGGCATCTTTGGAAGAGGATGAAGCTTGATGGAAACAGATCATGAGTTCAGTTATATCAAGTTAATTTGAGTGCTTATCTCATGTCTGCTTTTTCTGTAGGAAGCCTTCCCTGAATATTCTACCCTTAGCTAATTTTTCTAATTCCTATAGATAAAATAATGTTTGCAATTTCATATGTTTCAACCCTATACTTACTGTCAGTACTTCACATTGGCACTTTTTGTTACACTCTCTGGTTCTCTATGTGCTGTATATCATTCTTATTTAGAGCATAAACTCCATGTGGACACAAAATACATGATTACTGTTTTTGTTTATACAAGCCGATAACATTTGGCCGACTATAATGTTATGCAGTATTGTGTATTTTTATTCCCGATGTCACTAGGGGATTTTCTTGAGATATAGACTAATTTCTTATGGGTTATTTAATAATCTCAAAGATTCATTAGAAAAAGAATGTCTTCCAGGGCAATAGGAATGAGTAAGTTTACTGACATTAAGTAAATTATAGACTCTGATATTCTAGTGAAATATGTTCCCTATCTGAAACTACTGTTGAACTAAATATGTGGAACCCCTGCTGCTTACTGTATTGAGGAGTAGTACTGAACTGTGACTAAAACACAAAGATGGTTTTGCCAGTCTTAATATTTTGCTTTTTGTATGTTATTTCTTTAATACATTATAAAACATCATTTAAATTTGCATATGTTATAGAATTTGATAGCCCCTACATACTTCAAATTGGCCTCAGAGATTTCAGCATTGGAAAGTTGGGATTTTATTTTTCCAGCTGTTTCAATGTAATATATTTGAAGACAGAGGCACTGTCCGGTAAGTTTATAGCCTAAATAAATCTATTTTAAAGGTGTGCTGTCTGGGGCTAGGTGGCATAATGGGATGACATATGAGCTGTTCATATTTGAAGACCTGGCACTAAACTTATCTCAGGATGCCAGGAAAATTACATTAGAGGTGTCAATTTGCTGGAGTCCTTGGTGGGCATCTGGGAACATCACAGAATTGGTGTAAGGTCTAACATAATGTATCCTCTGTAAATTATATTGCTACATTAGCCACCTAAGGTCCAAAAGAGCAATTTTTGAATGACTTCAGTAGACATTTCAAAATCTTGTTTTAATAAGTAATGAGAAGTGCAAGCCATGAGAAATACAAGACTGTCTGAAAGAAAATCAGCCCAGTCTAAAGGGTTATATGTGGGACTGGGAGTTGAAAGTTAATCTTTAATATTTCTCTACTATTTATCTGGCTCATCAGTTATTTAGCAAATATTTACTTAATCCCCTTTTTCTGAGCCTTTATCATTTTAGGCATGGATTTCATAACAAGACCAGTTACCTTTCTTCTTCCTGGCTTCAGGTCTCCTACAAATGCCAGTAAAAATGTTTCAAAAAAGTGTCATGAAAAAACTTATTATTACTAAGAAAAAACCTTGATAACCTTGTCTTTAATACTTGTAAAGTCATCTCTCAATAATCCCAAGATTCTTAAGTGGACTGCTTATCTGAAGATCTTTTACTTTTTTTATTTGCCTTGCCAAGAATGTCTAGTATTAATAATTATACACTCAGTTTCCATTTGAATAGCTTTTTGAATGACTTAAAAGGCCATCATCATGAATTCATATTTAATGTCTGAATCTAAGGTTTCCTTATTGTAGTAACACATTGTGTGCTAGCCAGAAACATCACTTAATTTGAGAAAGCATAAAATGCTCAAAGGTGCCAGTCAGACTTTGATTTTTATTGTGAAAATATATTTCAGTAACTCACAGACTTACTGTTTATTAACTTGACCTGTTTAGTTCCTTCCCTTTTGTATTTAACTCCTGTGCATAAAATGATCTGGTTAATGATTTTTTTTTTTTTCCAGAGGAGACTCTTAACAAGGAAAGCAGTGGTGGTGGGCCATGACAGCTGATGAGGGGTGATCCTGGGGAAAGAGTGTCTGTCTTCTTTCTCTATCCACGAGAAGGTTTCAGAAACTAAGCTACACATAATTTTGTAGCATTTCTAAGGACTTGATCCAAGTTGATAGTGCTCCAAGTTGCTTCCAGGCTCTTTTCTTTTTGAAGATCTTCCTGTTGACTCGGATGCTTGGGAATTCTCCATGGAACGCAGGATGCTGAAATACAGACAGATGGTTTTTCTCTCAACCTCTCTGAACCTCAGTTTCTTTTTCTTTACCTCTAACTGTTAGGATCTCAGTATCCTTCTCTCTGTGTCTGTTATATAACCCTCCACCAGAAACTGTCCCAAGTTCTACTTCCTGTGACTCTGCTGATTGCTTGGGCAGAGCCTTTGATGTCTCATAGTCAGTTCATAGAAGTCAGTTCATAGTCAGTTCATGTGAAGAGAATTGGGGATAAATTGTACCTCTTTAACTGAAGAGGTGATTTCAGGTTAAAATATACTTTATTCATTATCTCTTGGAATTAAAATTGTGTTTATTATATAAATCATTATTGAGTACTTATTATGTGCCTATTATGATACAGAAGTCTAGGTGTACAGAGGTGAACAAAATGGATGAAGGCTCTGCCCTAATAAACCATCCATCCCAGTGGGGAAGGCAATACACAAACACATGAAAAGATAATTACAAACTGTAATGAATAATATGAAGGCAATAAGCAAGGTAGTGTGGTAAAAAGTAACCAGCAAGGGGAGGAAGGATTGGGGAACCCTTCCTAAAGAGGGGTTATCTGCAGTGAGATGGGAAGGAGCCATCTGTATGAAGATGCCCTTGGTGGGGTTGGGAGTGAGAGTAGGGGAAGCAGTAGATGTCCCTGAGAGAGGGAATAGGAAATGCAAAGCAAGTAGGAAAGAAGGCCAAGGTGACTGGGGAGGATAACAGGGCACAGGACTGGTAAACTGTGTAGGGGCCAGATCATAGAGGAGGCCTTGTTTCAAAGCTTAGGGTTTATTAGAAATGACAATTCTTGAAATAGGACATTTTTTGTGAACCTGTTATCTCTTAGACCAAATGAAAGGTGGCAGTCCTAAACTTGTATAGTCAATGTGCATTCGTAATCTGGAGTGGTTTTGAGCAGAACCAGCAGCATGCTGAAGCAGTTCTTTATTATAGTCAAAGGCCTGAGACCACTCAGTTCTCAGGCATTTATCACTTGAAAGTGGAGGAGTAGAAGAGTTTAAAAGGCCATCGCAATAACATTTGAGAAAATGAATAATTTAAAGTGAATTAAACCATGAATAATGAATTATAAAAAGAATCCTCACTTGTGATTAGAGATTGATAATTTTCATTTTACAGCAAAATATGGTTGGCTGCCATGCATTCCTGACTTACTTCATCTAAGTACAATTAGGCCCAACACATTAGTGCCTTGATGTGCAGACTTATGACTGGCTTCTTGTGTCGAAACCATTAAATTTTAATGTATTCAGCTTAAGCATAAGTGGTCACAGATGATTCATAACCCTGCTCCCTGCTTTTGGTGAAAATGATTGTTAGCACGAGAATTGTCCCCAATGGCCACACTTATCTTTGTAGTTGATTTCCTAAACATGTTTGTGTCCATAGAAAACCAGGAATAAACATTGCGTAGCTGATGGGTAAAGCACAATGATAATTGCTCTAAAGCCGCAGGATATTTGATGATGATAAAATAGAACTCTGAAACTCTTGACATTTTTTTTTTTAAATTTCTGGTGTCAGAGGAGTACGAGTGATATAAGCTGCTCTTTAAGAATGGAGTTAGCCAACCTTGTTTTTAGTTTTTTGTTTTTTTTAAAGAAGTAAATGCCAAGAATTGCCCATAGTGTTATGACATCATCATTTAGCTGTTGGGCATAGGGGAAGGATGAACCAGCAGGCTTGCCTGACTGATGCTTTAGATGGCAGCTAACCTGATAAAAATAATATTGTGGCTTGGACATAGATTAACCAGCCTGGCAACTGAATGCTCACCTGACCTACCATTATCCACGTCCTGAAAAATCTCAGCCCATTATGTTGCTAGTTGAATTTACATATCTTGTGCAACCCATGCAGACGCATATGATGTGATGATGTCCCTCCTGAGTTGAAGTCCTGATTGCCTTCACAGTAAACTGCCGGTTATCTGCCATGACTCCTGAGTCCCACTGTGATCTGGCTTCTGTGCCTCCAGCCCCTTCGCTCGTACTTGCCAATTAGGCAGCTACCATTCTGAGCTATCCACAGACTCCTGGACGGAAGCATGTTTTTTCCTTGTTCTCAGGTCTCCATTGTCCTCAGGCACACAAGTCCTCTGTCTAGGATTCCCATCTTGTGTATTCCAGCTGGCTGACTCACGTGAACTTTTACGATTCGGATATTGTCTGAGACCATTCCTACCTTCCCCCCTACTCTGAATACCCTCTCTCCCTGGGTCGTAATTCTGTCCCCGTTTGCCCCTTGCACCCTATATGGGATTGCATTGTATTATAGAGACTGGTATACCCTAGTGCAACTCTGCTGTGGGCTCCTTGCGTTAGAGGATGTGTTGTGCCCTTGGTACCCCTGTTTGTTAGCATAGAGTTTGCATGTGGTAGGCTGTTGGTGCTGGATGAATTTCTGTATAGGTTGTATCTCTTTCCTGACCCTGAAATGTAGAACAACTGGCTGTTCTCCAAACTAGTCTAGGTATCATGTTGGATTATTCTTGGTAGTAACAAGATAGCCAAACTTACTTCAATCTCCTTATCACATTACAAATGATTTGACTGCTTCCTTTTCTAAAAGAAGACATTTTTACAGTCCCATTACTTAATGAAGGAGCATGGTCCAAACTTGCTGTAACTCTGGAAATCCTCATGAGACTCATTCATTAACTATTATGAGATTAGCCACACCTGGGTATAGGCTTTGATTCAGGTGCTATGAGACTGCTTTTATCCAAGCAAAGTCAAAATAAGAGCGCTACTCCCTGCTTCCCTCCCCTCCTCCCATTCATTGTAGTTTCAGGGCATGTACCACTGAACAGTCTGTCTCATTAAATAAAGCAATAATATTTTAGGGCTGAGAGATAAATCTAAAAGTCTCGATTCTAATACTCCAGGCCATTGTGTTTCTAAAATCTCCCTAAAAAGATAGATGTTCATTCTTAAGCATCTCCAGGGATAGGCTTCCACAGCCCTCTCAATTATGTGTTCCATTATCTCACCAGTCTTCTCATCAGGAAGGTTTTTTCCCTTAATGTCTAACTTTAATCCCTCCTGTTGCAATTTAAACTCATTTCCTTTTGTCCTGACTTCAGTGGAAATAAAAAATAACTCACCAGCACCCACCCCTCCCTGTTTGTAATTGAAGATGTCTGACTTCCTCCAGGCAGCTCTTTCTAATGCTAAATGGACCCAGTCTTGCCTTTTTCTTCTCTTACCTTTCTTGGAGACTCTTCCTTTTAAAACTTTCATTGTTCTTATTGCAGCAAGTATCAGGGACCATACATTTCAGTTCTGTCATTTTAATCCTGCAATTTATTTTTTCAATCTACCAATCTGTATAATTTTAGTAAGCCACTTAACACATTGAAAAAGAATCAATGGACACAATTGTAAAGAGCTTCACAGTTATGGGATTCTTCATCTCTGCAAGCGATCTGCTACTGCTGTCCAATACCTTCCCTCCCCAGTTGTAGGGAAAGAGCAAATTAGCCATGATGGCATGGTCAGGCTCTCTTGCCCCACGGCCTCTTGGCTCACGTTTCGTAAATACATGGTTATGTAACAACTGAGATCACTTATAACACTGCGGATGTGTGTCACAAAGTACTCGCTTAGACTACTTTGTGCGGTACCCATATATCAGCACCACCTGAAAAGCTCTTGCGGCTGCATTAAGGCTGCGTCCACTGGGTCAGCCACGAGAGGAGAAAATACAGCATGTCTGCTGCTGCTATAGCTGCTGCACCAGCCTGTAGAGAATAAACACATCTGCAGTTCCTACGGCTCTTCTGAGTTTTCTTCTAGCTTCCCCGCTCTCGCTTTGCCTACCCTGAGTTCAGCAAACAGTGAGATACAGCAAGATAGCAGTTTACATATTTAAGGGTGAAATGATTTTCTTGTCTTATTTCTTGCTTCTTCATGTATACTTTTCATGTGGCCACAACTACAGTGTTTTAGCTCAGGATGGAGGGAAGGGGACAGTATTCTCATTTGCTTTTGCCTTTCTCAGATCCTAGAGGCAGTAGCATTGACAGAAGCTACAAATTTACAATGTTCATGAAACATTAATCTTTTTTGGGAATCTGAGTTAAGAACTTGGAAGTAATATGAAAAGGAAGATTAGCTGGAAAATTAAAAATACAACTGTCTTCCTCCTAAAAATAGGAACTTCTCCATGAAAATTAGAAAGGAGATAATAATAGGTGTGGATGAGGATGAAGTTAAACAAGACAAGAGAGAAGAGGAAATGGAGCAAGAAGAAAACAAGTGATGTGATCAAGTGAAGTAGAAAAAAAAAGTCCTTTAATTTGTGATCCTCCAACAGGAAAATATCATAGTTAAGATCTCTTAGTAAAAAATAAACAACTATGAAATTCCAGAATAAGAAGTGACTCAAACTTGTAGTATAAACATAAGAATTTCTGTTGATGTCTATACTAGTGATTCCTCATTACATGTTACCATCCACTGCCTATGATTTGAGGAGAGATGGGTATTATTAATTTGACCACTTGGCAATTCTACATAGTCTGATCCTTTAGGAATAGTCCTTTGCTATAAATAAAAAATATCATTGAAATTACTGTAACTTCAAAGTAACTTCAAACTCAAAATAGGCATATAAGCAGTATTATATTTCCTTCTGTTAACTGAAGATTATATTAATGATACTCTGTCTTCTATGTAGCAGTGCCATGCAGGGCATTTCAATGAGTATCTAATTGGCCCTTAAATTTACCCTTAAAAATCAAAGGGAGAAATTGGTATGCATGGCAGGTGGATTGAATATTAAAGTCTCTGTAGTATTCAGTAGAGGATTTTAAACATTATTAGTAATCACTTCTGGAAGCTTCAGTAAGGAGAGATTTCTTTTTAAAGTACATGTCTGTTACCTAGGACTACTTAAAATTAACTGCAGCTACCCAGAAGGAAATGAAATATTCCTTTCTCCTGCTTCTCTGAAAAGACACCAGTTGACCAAAATTTCAGTCTGCAGACAGGAGAGAATGCCATCTTCTTCTCAAGTTAAGTTAATTGGCTTCCATTAAAGCAAATGTGTCCCTATTATAAGTCACAGTCCTATATTCTAAACTAGAAACAGCTCACCACAAAAACTTAAAAAGCCTTATGTCTTGAAAACTTAGTGATAGGAGCCATGGAAATGAGAAAAGAGACATCCTTAATATTCTTTAGATAACCCAAAATATGTCCATTTTGATGCTAAATTGTTGATGCCATGGAGAGTGTGAATAAAAGTGTGATTATTATTATGGAGTATATTTTTTTACTTAAATTGATAATTCCTAGGCAACTGCAATGGGCCTTAGATGTGTAAATCAGAAACATTGTCAAAACAGTACTCCAGATGTGTTGTGTCATCTCTAGGGTCAAAATGACAAGTTCAGGTCAATAATAAAATCATTTGCAAGGATATATATTGATACTCACTTAGATTTAAGCTCCCAGATTTATGGCATCTATATATTTTACTTCAATTTTAAACCCAGGTAAAGACCACTGGAACCTAAAATCTAAAAATAGATTTATTGTTAGGATTAGTAATAGTTGTTTCCTTTTAATTTATTGTCATCCTATGACTGTCATCCTAAGAGACTGCTTTTAAAAGAATTTACAGTTCCCATAAACACAGGAAGTGAAGTCTATGTGGAAAACAAAAAATCATTCTATTTGAGCCAGTTCTGACATTATTCTGATTTGAAATCAAGACATTGATTAGAAAATTGAATTTTGATAGCATTTTTAGGGTCTATTTTACAACAACCCTCTGTCTTAGAAGGGTGCTTTTGCTTCAAAGAAATGGTGTGTGTTTTTGGCGTCTTACCCAACTCTTTAAAAGAAACTTTTTATCTTAGTTTAATGTAAAATTGATTCTCATGTGAATAACTCAATCCTCTATGCCTATTGAGTTGCATGTACGGGTCAGTTTAGCCACAGTGCATGCTGTAAATGATGGTGAAGGGAAGGAATGTCTGAGTAGGAGTGCAACATAATATCTGTGCCAGCCTGCATTTATTGGTAAAGTGAAGTCATGAGTTGCAAAGTAAGCGCTTAGAAGAAGCGCTCTTTATGGTGGGCCCTTTTGCATGATTGGAGTGTCTGAGAAAGAAACTAGCCTACAACTTCAGATCTCAGTATGCTGTTACCAGTAAGGCCAAATTCTTCCTGGAACTTATGCTTTATTCATTTTAGCTTTGAAAGATTAAAAGAATATTGCCTGGAATTCATTAATTTAAGAATGCATTTCATTATATTACTGTTTTACTTTAAAGATCAAGATAGTATTCTGTTGTCTCCTCTCTGTTTTATTGGGAAATGAGGAGGGGAGGGAGAGAAAGGAAAGAGGGATAGAGCAGAGGAGAGAGATTTCTTTTACTTGCATTTTTATTAAAATTACTATGGGGCTTCCCAGGTGACTCAGTGATAAAGAATTCACCTGCCAGTGTAGGAGACATGGGTTCGATTCCTGGGTCAGGAAGATCCCCCGGAGGAGGGCATGGTAATCTACTCCAGCATTCTTGCCTGGAAAATCCCATTATCAGAGGAGCCTTGCTGACTTGTCTGTGGGGTCACAAAAGAATCCGACATGACTCAGTGACTAAAACAACAGCATTACTATAATGTAATTTACCAACTATGGTTCTGTTCTTACACTATCTACTTTATGCTTGTGTATCATCGTATTTGTAACTCTCACCTATAATACCTCTTACATTTTAATATTGTAAGGCATTTTAATATAAGGTAAGCAACATATAATTGGTTGGAGGTAATGTGTTTTTGGACAATGATAGATGGAGACAGGCTGACAAGAATTTGTGTTCTAGTCAACCACTTACTTGCCATGTGACTTTGAACAAGTAATTAATCCTTCTGAGACTTCGTCTTCTTAAGTAGCAATTGTCTCCAATGGCAGCATGGTGAGGACTGATTACATAATGCATAGAAGATAGCACGGGACCTAGCCCATGGGGAATGCTCTGCTCATGATGATTTTTTCTTTTATTATGATGATGATGATGGAAAATGATTTATTCCTTTTTGCATCAGATGTGCTAAAAACTGCCATGGAAGATTACATAAAGAAATTCTTGGCTGTGACTTTAAAGCCCTGATCAATTTATTCTGGAAAAGAGGTGAAAATGTAATGTGTGCTCATAACATGATGAGAATAACAATCTCACAAATATTTCTATGTTGCCTTACCAGGCATTTGAGATTGAAAGCAGATCCAGCCTGTTTCTCCAAAAACTGAACTCATTGCTGGGAGATAATCTCTCTTTTTGAGGTAAAGAATGATTTGTATTGATTTTTTGGAACTAATGCTTAAGAATCTCTGGCTGCAGACTACAGTGTAGCTATAACATCAGAAGGAAATATTTGCATCAAGTGATGGGTGAGGCTACATGGGAAAGTGAAAACAGCTTAAAGGCTGGTATGAGAAGAACTCTTTCAAATCCAGATCCTACCTAGTATTGTATATCATTTGCTCTAGTGTTCTTTCTTTTTTTGTAACTTTAGACTTTTTATTTTGTATTGTGGTATAGCCAATTAATAATGTGGTACTTTCAGGTGACCAGCGAAAGGACTCAGCCATACATATACATGTATCCATTCTAGTGTCATTTCTAAAATGATGACTATAATGCTTAATTTACAAACATATTGAAATATCAACAAAGATAACCTGCATAAAGTATCTTAACCTAGTATCTGGTTCATAATAGATGCTCAGTAATTCCTCTAGCCATCTGCCCTTCCTATAGTATTTGAGATAGTTCCATGTAGAACTACCTATTTTTTATCACTTATCCTGCTTTCTAGAGTCTCTAACTTTGAGGCATTTCTGACCCACTATGTTTGCCTATGGGCTTCCACAGTGGCACAGCAGTAAACAATCTGTGTGCAATGCAGGAGATGCAGGAAATGTGGGTTTGATCCCTGGGTTGGGAAGATCCCCTTGAGGAGGGCATGGCAACCCACTCCAGTATTCTTGCCTAGAGAATCCCATGGACAAAGGAGCCTGGTGGGCTACAGTTCACAGGGTCACAAAGAGTTGGACACGACTGAAGCGATTGGGTACACATGCACACATTTGCCTACTTGGTAAGAGGAAGCCTGGTCTTGTCACATAAGTTGCTTAGCAGAGTTTCAGGAAAATATGATGTAAAGACAAATAAGCTAGTACCTGTTTATTGACTAAGACCTTGGTAAGCTGTCTAAACGTGCATTAGTACCACTTAATGACTTGCTGTTTCCTCAGTCCATCACAGTCAACAAAATGATGCTATTCAACAGTTTATTTTCTTCTGTTCTTTCTCTTGATCCCCTTTCTTTTTTGTTTTTTTTTTCCATGATACATGAAAATAGCAGAGACTGTTTTAAAATTTCTATATTTAGTCCAGCTGGACTAAATATTGGATATTCTGGACATTCTCTTGCCAGTGAAGGAGAAAGACATGCATGTCTTTATTGAACTTTTAACAGCCCATCCTTAGGGCTGTCTTGGAGACTTGCATAGCAACCCATATCCAGTTAGGGTTGAAAGCAGAACCCAGATCAATACAAAGCATTAAGGCTATCAGGTCTCTAGATGAAGTATCTGCTGTAAGTATGACTCTAAAATATAGCTATAAATAAATCAGAACACTTCTTAGACAGCAGTTACAAAGTGTTTGTTTATACAGGCACAAGGTGGGAAGTGGAAGGGACTATGTCCCAGGATCTTATTTGTATCACTTTATGTATTATTGGAGAAAAGCATAGGGAGTATGGTCTGCTAGTAACATCTGGGCCAGTTTTATCTCCAAATGTCTATTTCCTTTAGACATGGATTCTGTTGATTTCTGCCTATGGGTCACAGACTTTACTTTATCCTTTACCCATTCATGTATATCTATATAGACACAATATTGATATATACTGATGGGAAAGATTGGTTCTCATTATTGTTTAGATGTTGGTATACAGTCCATAGAGTTGCAAAAGAGTCAGACATGACTTAGTGACTAAATAGCAATAAATAATATTAGGTTGGTGATGATGAAATGCTAAGCAGTAATGTCAGGAATGTTTCTTGAAAAAGATGTCTGTACTTTTGCTAATTTTGAGAGAGCTTATATTGCAATATATATGTATGTGTATCTCTATGTATGTATTACACATCCTTAATATATACAGGTCTTTCAGGAAATAACTTACAGTCAGAATTTTAAGTTATTTCCTGCTAGAGAGTAAGTTTTGAGAGTAACATGAGCCTTAAAGTTCCCATTTAATAAAGAGGACCAAGCATTTCTAATAAGGACTTCCTCACCTAAAAATTTAAGAAGAGGTACTCTGTTGTTTTGTTTCAAAATAGTATCTATGATTTGGAAGGTAGAGAGAAAAGAATTAGTGTCTTTCAAATTTAAATACTTGTTGCTATTTTGATAGCTCTGGTTATTATCAGTCATTTTTTTAAAACAAAGTGAATTAGTGAGTCATTACTGTATGTATACAGTATATTTTTTGCCAAAGGTTATAAAGTACATATGTTTTTAATATAAAGACAAAACTTTCAAATGGAAGATTCTAAATTGGCTTAAAATTTCACTGAAGAAGAATGTGCACTTGACAAATTAGAGACACTTTTCCAAAGAAAATTGCAAGAACAAATATTAAGATCTTTCATGTTAAGAGGATAAACAGCTACAATTTAAGAACACAAGAAAAATAACTGTATGAGGCACTACTATTCTCTGCTGGTTCTCATCTCAGTGGCTGTTCCTTCTCAGCCCCTTTTGTGGGCCCCTCTTCCTCCATTTAACCTGAAAAGTTGATATTCCTTCAGGTTCTGTGCTTGGCTCTCTTATCACTGACTGGTTGATTTTAATTTCTGTCATTAGTTATTTTCCATATACTGATAACTTCCAGATTTGTGTCCTCACCACATTCTCCCAAGCTCTAGATCCATACATCCAGACATTCATTGGCCTCCTTCACTTAATTGTGACATATGCACTGTAAACTCAACATTTTCAGAAATTAAAGTCATCATATTCCATATCTTGCCCTACTCCAGCCTACTTCTCTTTGTATCAAGTAGGCCCAAAAGGTCGTTCAGGTTTTTCCAAAAGATATTACAGAAAAATCTGAATGACCTTTTTGGTCAACTGAATATTTCATGTCTCAGCATTAATACTGCCACCAATTTAGTTGCCCAAGCGAGACTCCATTTAACTCATAAAATCTCATCTCAAACCAATTCTATTTCCACTGCCACCAGCTCACTCCAGGTCACTACTGTAGCTACATTTGTTTTGTTGCAGCAGCCTGTTCTCATTTCCCTTACTCTGTCTTCTTCAATACATTTTCTGCATTTCACACTATGTATAAGGAAACCCCTTGGCTTAGATCTTAACTTCTGTGGCTCCCATTGTTTCTAGGATTAAGTCCAGATTCCTCACCATGGTAACAGGCTCTTCATCACCTCATGAGCTCATCACTGCCTTCTTTTCTAGCCTTGTCTCCCATTCCATGACATGAACAAGCTGATTTTTTTACTCTAAACATCTGGACAAGCCCTCATGTTTGCAGTTCCTGCCTCTTCCTACCTTAGTACTTTTTCCCAACCAGTTCCCCATTTACCTTCGCATTTTGGTTTGCATAATATTTCCTCCAGAAGCTCTGACATATCCCCTTCCTTCCTCCCATCCACCAAATAAACACTTTGTGTTTTTCCCACATACCGTTATAACATACCCCTATCATAGCACTTACTCCAGTGTGTTAGAATTGTTATTTTACTCTCAACTTTCCCCTCTAGGCTGTAAATTCCTTAAGGTTAAAGATGTTGAAACTTGTGGTTCTTGGAATATAGTGTATGCTTGAAAAGTATTTCTTGATTGTGTAAATGAATTATTGTGACTTTTCCTTACTGTTTTCTTGGTGGTTTTGCCAGTGTCATCATGTGTCGCATATTTCCCTCAGTTTCAGAACCTCTTCTAATTTCAAATAAGAACTTCAAAACACATAGAACAATATATACTGTTAAGTAAAAAAGTAAAATACAGAATAGTATTGTTGTAAATCATCCTTTAAGGTAAGAAGGAAGATATATAAGATAATATACATGGCTGTTCATTTGTATGAAACAAATACAGGAATGATAAGCCAGGAGCTAGAGAGATTGGTTACCTGTAGGGAGTAAATGGTGGAAAGAAGTGGGGACCTAGGAATATGATAGCAGAGGTGAGGAGGGAACAATTTTTTTCTAAGATCTGCTTTGTATATTGCCTTGACTGTTTGGAACCACAGTAATGTTTTGCATACTTCCTCTCTGAAAACAGATAAATAAAACCAGGATGTAGGGGGAACCCAAAATGTAACACAAAATATAGCAGGTGATTCTAGCTCTGTAGTGAATTAATAACATATCCACACTGAAGAGAGTGTTAAAGAAAAGCACTAACCTGGGTAATACTGGAAAACAGTATTTTGACTGGATATTGTGACGCTAATGGCAAATACAGTTATCAAGTTAGTGTTTCTTATACAGATGGAGGTTATCAGTTCTGGAGCGGCTTTATGTTTAGAATTATAGAAGGGGAACCTTGTAGTATTGGACTGAGAGCACAGGTAGTTGTATGGACTCACAGTTTTTACTATATATCTGTCTAGAGATATATACAGAAGCATGGATGCAAAAGTAAAATAGATGCACGTGTGTTGCATTTGGTGAGTATGCATAGTGTTCCCTTTCTCTGCTGATAAGGCCTAGAAACAATGATATACTAGCAGCAGTAAGCATTCCTAATGCCCAAGTTTTGGTTACCATCTTTAATAAAAGAAACAAGGCTAATTATATAGCTTGTGCATGTGTGTGTGTATTCAATTGCTCAGTTGTGTCCAACTCTTTGTGACCCCATGGACTGTAGCCCACCAGGCTTCTCTGTCGGAGGAATTTTTCCAGGCAAGATTACTGGAGTGGGTTGCCATTTCCTACTCTAGGGAATCTTCCCAATGAAGGGATTGAACCTACATCTCTTGCCTTTCCTACGCTGGCAGGAGAATTCTTTACCATTGCATCACCAAATAAATGGCTACCCACTCCAGTATTCTTGCCTGGAGAATCCTCTGGACAGAGGAACCTGGTGGGCTACAGTCCATGGAGTCTCAAAGAGTTGGACACAACTGAGTGACTAACACTTTTTCTTTTTTTCCACTTTTCTTACTTTATCATAAACATTGTACTCAGTGGAAAAGCTTTTCTCAAGATTCAGAGGACATACAAATGCAAGGGATTTTTACGTTAAAAATAAACAGTAATAGCTCTTTCATCTACTAGACAAAAAAAAATTGGAAACGTTAAAACTTGATCAACAACCAAAAAAGGAACTAGTGCTCCTTGGGGAAGTAGTTGATTTCAGATCAGAGGCAAGAAAACACGAGATGAGCCTGAAGCATCTTATTATGCCAGAAAACCCAAAATCAAATTCAAAATGCAGAGAAGCCAGCCTCAAGCAGAATCCAACAGCCAAAGATGGAATAATTTTGAGCAACAAAATGATAATTTTGAGTAACAATGATAATATTGGATTTTAACCCACAGAATAAATGACTGTGAACTCATTAATATAAATAAATAATTGAATAAATAAGTGGGGGAGTGACAGCTCTTCCTTATAGTAAATGTCCATTTAATAAATGTAGAAGGAGTGAAGGAAGAACAAAATAACATTAGACAAACACCAATATAACAATTATCTCAGGTGAGATGCACCAGTGGATGCTAACATCAGTGGGAGAAAGTTTGAGGAGAAACAGGATATTTACATAGTCTCACCCAAAGTGTTTGTTAAACAGAGAGGGGAAAATACTACTTACAGCAGCAAAAGCTGGTAGACACCACCTTAACCAAATGCTCACAGTTCACATCACTTACAGTAAGACCCGTAATGTTATGTACCCCCAATAGGAGGCGCTGAGAAGGGCACAAGCATTGCTTCTCTGTTATTCTTAACAAAAACACATATTCTCAACATAAGCATGAGAAAGCGTCAGACAGACCCAAATTGAAAACCCTTCCAGAAGATAACTCATCAATATGTCTTAAAAGTGTCAAGGTTGTGAAAGACTGGGGAACTCGCCCAGATTAGAGGAGACCAAGGAGTATTAGTGCAATCTGGAATTCCAGATTGAATTTTGAGACAGAAAAGGGACATTGGTGGAAAAACTGCTGAAATTTGAATAACGTCTGTACATTAACTAGCTAGTAGTAGTATAACAATGTCATTTTCCGGTAAGCCTTCCTCAGTGATCAGTGCAAAGAAATAGAGGAAAACAAAAGAATGGGAAAGACTATAGATCTCTTCAAGACAATTAGAGATACCAAAGGAACATTTCATCCAAAGATGGGCTCAATAAAGGACAGAAATGGTATGGACCTAACAAAAGCAGAAGATATTAAGAAGAGGTGGCAAGAATACACAGAAGAACTGTACAAAATAGATCTTCATGACCCAGATAATCACGATGGTGTGATCACTCACCTAGAGCCAGACATCTTGGAATGTGAAGTCAAGTGGGCCTTAGGAAGCATCACTACGAATAAAGCTAGTGGAGGTAATTAAATTAAAGTTGAGCTATTTCAAATCCTAAAAGATGATGCTGTGAAAGTGCTGCACTCAACATGCCAGCAAATTTGGAAAACTCAGCAGTGGCCACGGGACTGGAAAAGGTCAGTTTTCATTCCAATCCCAAAGAAAGGCAGTGCCAAAGAATGCTTAAACTACCACACAATTGCACTTAGCTCACACTCCAGTAAAGTAATGCTCAAAATTCTCCAAGCCAGGCTTCAGCAGTACATGAAGTGTGAACTTCCCGATGTTCAAGCTGGATTCAGAGAAACCAGAGATCAAATTACCAACATCCACTGGATCATTGAAAAAGCAAGAGAGTTCCAGAAAAATATCTATTTCTGCTTTATTGACTATGCCAAATCCTTTGACTGTGTGGATCACAATAAACTGTAGAAAATTCTGAAAGGGATGGGAGTACCAGACCACCTGACCTGCCTCTTGAGAAATCTGTATGCAGGTCAGGAAGCAGCAGTTAGAACTGGACATGGACCAACAGACTGGTTCCTAATAGGAAAAAGAGTACATCAAGGCTGTATATTGTCACCCTGCTTATTTAACTTATATGCAGAGTACATCATGAGAAACACTGGGCTGGATGAAGCACAAGCTGGAATCAAGATTGCTGCAAGAAATACCAGTAACCCCAGATATGCAGATGATACCACTCTTATGGCAGAGAGTGAAAAAAAACTAAAGAGCCTCTTGATGAAAGTGAAAGAGGAGAGTGGAAAAAGTTGGCTTAAAGCTCAGCATTTAGAAAACTAAGATCATGGCATGTGGTCCCATAACTTCATAGGAAATAGATGGGGAAACAGTGGCAACAGTGCCTGACTTTATTTTTCTGGGTTCCAAAATCACTACAGATGGTGACTGTAGCCATGAAATTAAAAGACGCTTACTCCTTGGAAGGAAAGCTATGACCACCCTAGACAGAATATAAAAAGCAGAGACATTATTTTGCCAACAAAGGTCTGTCTAGTCACGGCTATGGTTTTTCCAGTAGTTATGTATGGATGTGAGAGTTGGACTATAAAGAAAGCTGAGTGCTGAAGAATTGATTCTTTTGAACTGTGGTGTTGGAGAAAACTCTTTTGAGAGTCCCTTGGACAGCAAGGAGATCCAACCAGTCCATCCTAAAGGAAATCAATCCTGAATATTCATTGGAAGGACTGATGCTGAAGCTGAAACTGCAATATTTTGGCCACCTGATGCGAAGAACTGACTCATTGGAAAAGACCCTGATGCTGGGAAAGATTGAAGGCAGGAGGAGAAGGGGACAACAGAGGATAAGATGGTTGGATGGCATCACCAACTTGATTGAGATGAATTTGAGTCAACTCTGGGAGTTGGTGATGGACAGGGAGGTCTGGCGTGTTGTGGTCCATGGGGTTCCAAAGAGTCGGACACGACTGAGTGACTGAACTGAACTGAACTCTGATTCTGTAAGATGTTATATAGGTAAAGGGTGTATGGGAACTTGTACTATTTTTTCAACCTTTTTTGTAAGTGTAAAATTATTAAAATAAAAGTTTTGTAAATAAGGGCCAGCATCTCCACTTATAAACACACTTAACTTTTGACTTTTACAAATTTGACTCTATCACATGAATTTGAGCATACTCTAGGAGATAGTGAAGGACAGGGAAGCCTGGTATGCTGCCATCCTTGGGGTTACAAGGAGTCAGACATAGCGACTGAACAACAACAACAATAATATATTATAATTTTTAGGAAAACTAAAAGACTAGAGAAAAATACAGAAAGAGAAAATATTCTTTTCAGATTAAGGAAAGTTCCTTCTATTTCTAGTTTGCTAAAAGTTTTTTTTTAATATGTTTTCTTTTAAAAATCTAATTGAGGATAACTGATTTTTTAATATTTATTAATTTATTTTTGACTGTGCTGGGTCCTCACTGCTGTGTGGGCTTTCCTCTAGTTGTAGAGAGCAGGGGCTACTCTCCGGCTGTGGTGTGTGGGCTTCTGGTTGAGGTGGCTTCTCTTGTTGTGGAGCTAGGGAGTGTGGGCTTCAGTACTTGTGGCATGTGGGCCCAGTAGTTGCGGCTCCAGGGCTCTAGAGCACAGGCTTAGAAGTTGTGGTGCATGGGTTTAGTTGCTCCATGGCATGTGGGACCTTCCTGTCTCAGGGACTAAACCCATGTCTCCTGCATTGGCAGGCAGATTCTGTACCACTGAGCCACAGGGAAGCCCTAAAAGTTTTTGTTAAATCATGAATAGATGTTTAGTGTTAAATGCACCTTTACATATCTTTGAAATGATCATTTAATTTTTCTTATTTTTTGGCATATTGCTTTTGGAATTTCAGTCATAATTGGGAAAATTTCCTCCAATCTCAGGTTATAGAGGAAGTTATTGTATTTTATATTTTCTTCTACAGTTATTTTAAAACTCAAACAGTAATTATAAGAAGCTAAAGAGCTTACTTTGAATCTAACCTTTAAGTTCCAGTTTTTGCTGCAATCTTTGCCTCTTGCTTCTTATCAGCCCTGTGACTGTGGTATGCAGCACATACCTATGTAGGGCTTACTATGTGCCAGACACTTTTCTTTTTTTTTTTTTTTTTTTTTTTTTTTGGGGAAGATATCTTATTTTTTTTTTTTTTTTTTTTTTTTTTAATTTTTATTAGTTGGAGGCTAATTACTTTACATCATTACAGTAGTTTTTGTTATACATTGATATGAATTAGCCATGGATTTACATGTATTCCCCTTCCCAGTCCCCCCTCCCACCTCCCTCTCCACCCGATCCCTCTGGGTCTTCCCAGTGCACCAGGCCCGAGCACTTGTCTCATGTACCCAACCTGAGCTGGTTATCCGTTTTACCCTAGATAATACACATGTTTCAATGCTGTTCTCCTGAAACATCCCACCCTTGCCTTCTCCCAGAGTCCACAAGTCTGTTCCATACATCTGAGTCTCTTTTTCTGTTTTGCATATAGGGTTATCGTTACCATCTTTCTAAAGTCCATATATATGTGTTAGTATACTGTAATGGTCTTTATCTTTCTGGCTTACTTCGCTCTGTATAATGGGCTCCAGTTTCATCCATCTCATTAGAAGTGATTCAAATGAATTCTTTTTAATGGCTGAGTAATATTCCATGGTGTATATGTACCACAGCTTCCTCATCCATTCGTCTGCTGATGGGCATCTGGGTTGCTTCCATGTCCTGGCTATTATAAACAGTGCTGCAATGAACATTGGGGTGCATGTGGCTCTTTCAGATCTGGTTTCCTTGGTGTGTATGCCCAGAAGTGGGATTGCTGGGTCATATGGAAGTTCTATTTCCAGCTTTTTAAGAAATCTCCACACTGTTTTCCATAGTGGCTGTACTAATTTGCATTCCCACCAACAGTGTAAGAGGGTTCCCTTTTCTCCACACCCTCTCCAGCATTTATTGCTTGTAGACTTTTGGATAGCAGCCATCCTGACTGGCGTATAATGATACCTCATTGTGGTTTTGATTTGCATTTCTCTGATAATGAGTGATGTTGAGCATCTTTTCATGTGTTTGTTAGCCATCTGTATGTCTTCCTTGGAGAAATGTCTGTTGAGTTCTTTGGCCCATTTTTTACTCTCGCTGTTTGCAGATGACATGATCCTCTACATAGAAAACCCTAAAGACTCTACCAGAAAATTACTAGAGCTAATCAATGAATACAGTCAAGTTGCAGGATATAAAATTAACACACAGAAATCTCTTGCATTCCTATACACTAACAATGAGAAAACAGAAAGAGAAATTAAGGAAACAATACCATTCACCATTGCAACAAAAAGAATAAAATACTTAGGAGTATATCTACCTAAAGAAACAAAAGACCTATACATAGAAAACTATAAAACACTGATGAAAGAAATCAAAGAGGACACAAATAGATGGAGAAATATACCATGTTCATGGATTGGAAGAATCAATATTGTCAAAATGGCTATACTACCCAAAGTAATCTATAGATTCAATGCAATCCCTATTAAACTACCAACAGTATTTTTCACAGAACTAGATCAAATAATTTCACAATTTGTATGGAAATACAAAAAACCTCGAATAGCCAAAGTAATCCTGAGAAAGAAGAATGGAACTGGAGGAATCAATCTACCTGACTTCAGACTCTACTACAAAGCCACAGTCATCAAGACAGTATGGTACTGGCACAAAGACAGAAATATAGATCAATGGAACAGAATAGAAAGCCCAGAGATAAGTCCACGAACCTATGGTCACCTTATCTTCGACAAAGGAGGCAAGGATATACAATGGAAAAAAGATAACCTCTTTAACAAGTGGTGCTGGGAAAACTGGTCAACCACCTGTAAAAGAATGAAACTAGAACACTTTCTAACACCATACACAAAAATAAACTCAAAATGGATTAAAGATCTAAATGTAAGACCAGAAACTATCAAACTCCTAGAGGAGAACATAGGCAAAACACTCTCCGACATAAATCACAGCAGGATCCTCTATGACCCACATCCCAGAATTTCAGAAATAAAAGCAAAAATAAACAAATGGGACCTAATGAAACTTAAAAGCTTTTGCACAACAAAGGAAACTATAAGCAAGGTGAAAAGACAGCCCTCAGATTGGGAGAAAATAATAGCAAATGAAGCAACAGACAAAGGATTAATCTCAAAAATATACAAGCAACTCCTCCAGCTCAACGCCAGACACTTTTCTAAGCACATTACAAATATTAAAACATTTATCCCTTTAGTTACCAAATGAATTAGGCACAATTTCAGAGAAGAAAACAAGAACCAGAGAATTGAAAGAACTCATTCAAGTTCTCATACCTGTCCAGAAGTCCACTCTACTACTTGTATGATAAGATCCTGGCAGTTGAGGCAGGAAAATATTTGCCTGGTATCTTTTATTCTTTTCCTACCATCTTTAGTGACAGAACCAGGGATCCTCTGGTACCACACAGATAATCCTAGGAATTTCTGGTATAGGAAAAATAAGTATATCTACTGGAGTGAGAGTCATAGAAAATATATAGTTTTAGGAGAGGTTACATTTTGGAGGAGGAGGAAAGATTATTAATTTTTGAAATTAATTTTATAGGAGTATAGTTGCTTTCCATGCTTGTGTTAGTTTCTGCTATACATCACAGTGAATCAGCGATACATATACACATGTGGGCCTGCGTGCTAAGTCCCTTCAGTCGTGTCCAACTCTTTGCGACCCTATGGACTGTAGCCTGCCAGGCTCCTCTGTCCATGGAATTCTCCAAGCAAGGATACTGGGAGTGGGTTACCATTTCCTTCTCCAGGGTTTCTTCCTGACCTGGGGATTGAACCCGTGTCTTTTAAGTCTCCTGCAATGGCAGGCAGGTTCTTTACCACAGCGCCTCCTGGAAAGCCCTCTTTTTGTGGATTTCCTCTCCCATTTAGGTCCCGGCAGAGCTTGAGTAGTGTTCCCCGTGCTACACAGTCAGTTCTCGTTCGTTATCTATTCTATACATAGTAGTGTGTGTATGTTAATCCCAGTCTCCTTATGCATCCCACTCCTCTTCCCCCTTTGGGTCATATGCTTGTTCTATATGGGAAAGACTATTTCAGAGGAAAATTTGAAAGGGCATTTTAAAGTCATCTTTTTTCTTTTCATATGGTAGTTAATTGATATTTTCAAATTTAAAACGTGCAGGCTTTAAACCTCATTTCTTGAACTTGCAGCTTACATTTGTTTCCTACCCTTCATTAATAAGAAATGATCTCTGTTCAAAAGCAGGGTGCTTATCTGGCTTCTCCTGTTGTGTAACCTTATCTGACTTGAACAGGGCTGGCGTTAGGATGATTAACCACTCTGAACTCCAGGACTTCAGGCTGGTAAATATTTGTCTTTCTTTATAAAAATGAAATGATTAAAAAAATAGATATTCCAACCTCTCCCAAGTAGAGGAGGACAGAGAAGAATTGATGCTACATGCTCTCTGTTGGCTCAGAGTTCCTTTCAACTTTTTAGAAGGAAGGAATCATGCCTGGATTCCATCATCTTACAAGAAACAGTTCCTCAGTATGTTGAAAGCCTTAGAGAAATGTCCCCTTTCTAAGAAGGCTAAAAGCTTGATTCTGACCTGTCTTTCCCCTATCACTTTTTAATTGGCATTATTTGTAGTAATTTTGTATCATTATGATGCTTTCACATAAGTTACCATGTTTGATTTTTCACATCAACCCTGAAATAAGAAGGGACGCTATTACCACCATGCCACAGAGAAAACTAGGACTTAGAGATTTCAAGCAGTCTTCCCAAGATTCCAGAGCCAGTGGTGGGGCAGAGTTGGTGGGAGATGAGCAAACTGGCCTCCTGACTTTGGTGCTCTTTCTTCTCTACCATGCCCTACCACTCAAATAGCACAGAAATACTAGGTATAGTCCCATTTATATAAAAATACTTGGTATTGATATATTTTACAAGTATATTTCAAATTAGTGGAAAATTTTGGTGAAATTTAGAGTAAAAGTTTTTTAAAAACCTAAGTAAGATAGATTGTTGTTGTTCAGATGCCCAGTCGGTGTCTGACTCTTTGCGACCCCACAGACTGCAGCACACCAGGCTTCCTTGTCCTTCACCATCTCCCAGAGTTTGCTCAAACTCATGTCCATTGAGTCAGTGATGCCATCCAACCATCTCCTCCTCTCATTAAGTAAATTTCAGAAAGCTTCCAAACAAGATGTGTTCCAGATCCCAACAATAACAATAGTTGTTCAGTTGTGGCCTGGTGTGGAGAAAGACGGTGTCAGGGATTGCTTCTTTCTTTCACAAGTAGTCACTCGTCTGCTTGTGCTGGCCCTCTGAGACCAGTTTTGCGCTTCTCTGAGTGTTTCTTTATTTGTGTGTGGCAAACTCTGTTAAAAACTTGTAGCCTGGTTTTGGCAGGTACTAGAAGACAAACCAGAAATCACATAGGAAGTAGAGTGTGTTACTACTTACCTTGTACAGTCTCTGTGCTACAGCCTGCAACAAAATATTACAGGAGTTTCGGGTAGGAATTTCTGTTTTTATGTTGCATTGCCTTTTAGGAAAGACTCATCACAGCCATGTTCTGAGATTCATGAGCTGTTAAAATCTCTTCCATATCAGTATATAAGCTTTCATATTTCCTACAGCTGGGACAAAGGGAAATGGTATAGTCTACCATCTGGATTCAGACTATACTTAGCAAAGAAAAGGCATATGCAAGATCTAGTATGAAGCATTGGAGTAAAGCCTGAGGGATGTATACATTAAAAGTACCAGAACATGAAAATCCTCCGTGTTCAAAGGAGAGAGTTCAGTCTGGCTTTCGGCTGTCGCGTTTTCTGTCTCTTGCTTTCCCACCAGTCTGCAGGGCTGTTTCTCCGTGTTGAGAAGGCTCAAGCGCACTCTTTGGCCCTAAGTTCTAACGGCTTGAAAATCTTATGGTTGGGTATTCATATTTAAAATCCCTAAAATAAAAGTGGGAAATTTTCGAGGGACCATCCTTTTCAGTATTTAGCTTGGAACTCATCCTCTCCTTCAGGGGCCTCCAAAGACTAACTACTTCATCCTCTGAAACACTTCATTATGAGCTGAAAAGAAGCCAGGACCAAAGACCCTGTTCTCTCTGAGATGGAACACAGGACTGGGTGTTTGTCTTGCTCCTAACATGGCCAAATCAGCAAGCTATTCACCATCTCAAACTGGTCTTATTTATTTGTGTCATGCAAGAGAAATTTATTTTCTAAATTGTTAAGAGCTTGAATGTATTTATTACAACTCTTTGGAAGGCTTGGCCCCAGCCTTGTCTTGAGGCATTGAGATTTGTTTTCCATCAATTTGAGCCTCAAACATAAAAGAGTTTCAACAGTGGCTGGGATATTACCTGACATTTTAATGATTGGGTGAAGAGAAGTTAAATTACGAGATGACCTGGACACCAAACAGACTTCAGAATCCTTTTTCAATAGAGTGTTAGTGAGCTGCCCAGTACTCTGGATGGTGGTTTAAAAAAATATAATGTCAGCCAAGCTTTTTTGAGACAGATTAGAGAATTACCCAATTCCCTCAACCTCTTCACTCTAAGTCTAAAGCAAATGTTTGTTTAAAATTTGAAAACCAAGCAGTTTATGTTCAACTGGATGAATTTCATTCATTTGGGACAGAACAACAACCAAAAAGGTTAGTCTGTGGTGTTTTGTCTCATAGCTGGTGTATTCTTAATGAAGAACATTCCTTTGTGTGTCAGTACTCAAAATTGGGTCACCAAAAATGCAACAATTAAGTAAAAAGGTTTTATTTAGTTATCATCTGTGTGAAACTAATGATAAATATGAATCAATAAAGTTTACTGCCTATAGTTGTATGCCTGGCATATTGTTATGTGGATTGTCTCGTTTAATCTTTTCAAAAATCCCAAGGTAGGTACTGTTATTCCCCCACTTTTTAGGTGACTAAACAGAAGCTTCCACTGATTAGGTTCCTTGTCTAAGATCATACAACTGTGAAGCAGGAACTGCAGCCCCGTGATTCTAGGCTCAGCACTGAGCTCTTATTAGCACAGCAGATGGTTTTTTTTATGAAGCTGAGTTCATCCAGATAATGTGGTCAGTGATGACAGGTCTACTGGATGATCACTTGAGAACAGAAAGCCGATTACATGGCATTGCCTAGCAGAGACTGTGGAAAAAATTGTCAATTCTTAAAATTGAAGTATTGTTGATGTACAATATTACATGAGTTACAGATGTACAATATAGTGAATCACAGTTTGTAAGGGTTATATTCCATTTACCTTCCCTGGTAGCTCAGTCAGTAAAGAATACACCTGCAATACAAAAGATCGCCTGCAGCACAGAAGACCCAGGTTCGATCTCTGGGTTTGGAAGATCCCCTGGAGAAGGAAATGGCAACCCACTCCAGTATTCTTGCCTGGAGAATTCCGTGGACAGAGGAGCCTGGAGGGCTACAGTCCATGGGGTCACAAAGAGTCAGACATAACTGGGCAACTGAACAACAACCATTTACAGTTACTTTAAAATATTGGCTATATCCACTGTGCTGTACAGTATATCCTTGTAGCTTATCTTGTGCAGGAGAGTTTGCACCTCTTAATCCCTTACCCCTATGTGGCCCTTCCTTCTCCACTGTCCTCACTGGTAACCACTAGTTTGTTCTCTGTGTCTGTGAGTCTGCTTCTTATTTGTTATATTTACTAGCTTGTTGTATTTTTCAGATCCCACATATAAGTGGTATCATATAGTATTTGCGAAATTGAAAAAATCTTAACGTGTGTATTTAGCACCCACATAATACAATTGTAAGGCACTTCAGAAGTAACCTCATGGACGTAGGTGGGACTGCAGCTGGATAGTAATCTAGACATGAGACTGCTTTCTTTCTTTCTTTTTGTATTTAAAGTGGTTGCTATTCATTCTGTTCCCAGATGAGACTTTGTTTTTCTTTTATAAGTGATGGATACCCATATGCTGCTCATAAGAGACCAGAGAAAACATAGACAAATCCCATAAGAACTGAAACAGAGAGTGTCCTGGAACATTGTTAAAGGATAATTTCATTGAGGGGAAACTTTTTACATAAAATTGGCAGATGAGGGTTATTCATTTATCTCTTCTAGAAATAGCTGAAAGGGGGGTACAACAGAAATCATTCCAATTCAAACATATAGGGAAATGGATTCAACCAGGATGCTAAGATAATTTTGGACTTTTTCAGTTTTATAGGCTGAGGGTTTCCATGAATATAACTGAGACCCATGATTCAGTAACTTGGAAGGTTAGAGGTTTCACACACACACACACACACACACACACACACACACACACACACACACACACACACCCTGCACATTATTACCCATATCTTTCAGGATAGAATCTTTGGGAAAAGTAAAGTTTTTCTTGTTTTTGTTTTTTTTTTTTAGTATTGACAAATAGCCATACCAACTGGTTTTATAGCAACAACTAGTCATGGACCATGGCTTTCAAAGAAAATGTTTATCTACCATTTATTGAAAGCTGTGTCTGTGAGAAGGACCATTTCTTTAATTCTAAAATGACCATTTTGGGTCAAGATATTTTATACTTGTATTTTGGGGGAAAGACTGTAAAACACATTAGTTTCAAAAATAACTAGTTTTGCTGGTAGAATTAAATGATTGTAAGAGAATTTCTTCTCATTGGCAGAATGAAAGTTCACTGTATGTCTCAAATATTTATTTTTATAAATATTATGGCCTGGGCACATTAAGCCCATTTTCTTGTACATAAAAAGCCACTTTACCTCAGCTTTGCCTTGTTCCTGTAAAAACAGAAGATTGTTTTATGGTCTGTCTAACTGTATCTTTGCCTGACAAATAGACATCAAATAAAGAACCAATTGTTGTACCTTACTCCGAGACTTTTGCTAGATCTCCTTACCTGAACAGACCTCAGTAGTAACAAAGAGGGCCCAGCTGATAAATGACTGGTTTTGTTTTCATGAAAGTTAGGAGAAGTATCACCTGCCAGGAGGGTTTATCTTGTATGCTGGGGGCAAAAACCTTTAGTGGCTCCAGAATGATGACAGTCACTAATGTTTAAGTGATATTCTAACCTTTCCAAAATCATTTATATGATACCATTTTATCCTTACAGTGTTTTTAGAAAATAAAAGCACATAATATATGTAGCATATACTGTTTCAGTTTGGTTTTTGCTCACATGAATTTAAAGACACACACAATATCCAGAAATATTTGCTATCAATTTTTTGAGTGAGTGAGAGAGTGAAAGTCACTCAGTCATGTCTGACTCTTTGCAACCCCATGAACTATACAGTCCATCAATTTTTTACTACATTAATATACTCTTTATTTTTTCATTTCATATTTCTTTCTTTTTTTGTTATTCTGTGGACAGTTTTTCTCCCACCTTTTGCGGAACATTCTGATTATTTGTTTAGACCCTCCATTAAGGAAATGTCCATTTTGGCTATTTAAGTGACATATATGAATGCAAAAACATCTTGCACAGTGTCTGACAAGTAATAGATGCTCAGTGACGACTTGTTTTTCCTCCGCCGCCTCTCCCTCTTTATTTTTGATTTGGTCTTTTGGTTGATAGTGTGGCATCAGCCCACATTTGATAGATAATTGAATACATAGACATACAGATAGAGCATCTCTATCCATCCATTTACCCATTTATATATCTTTGATCCTTGGTTCCCTCTCTATATAGGTTTCGTTCCTTTAATCCTTGGTATTCAGTTTCTCTAATTTTCTTATGCATGTTGTTGTTCAGTCGCTAAATTGTGTCTGACTCTGCAATCCCAGGGGCTCCAGCATGCCGGGCTTCCCTATCTTTCAGCCTCTCCCAGAGTTTGCTCATATTCCTGTCCATTGAGTCAGTGATGCTATGTAACTGTATTTTGTACTTATTTATTGAGTAAACATGTACAGAAAGCAAGTGTTGTTCTAGTGATCATGTTTAATCGTGGGAGATACAAACCAGAATAAGATAAAATCATGCATCTGTCATAGGAGATACACAAATAAATATGTCAAACCATGTGTGAAGTGCTCTCATAGAGAATATAGAGGGGACCTGTAATAGGGTTGAGAGGTAGAGCCTGACCCTGGTATTTTGGGGTTCAGAAGTGAATGATAAATAGTATTACTCTCTGTTGAGATTTCTTTTTGATAGTATGTTTTGAGGAATTAACATTAATTGAATTCTTTTGCATTCCTGAAGTAAGTTTTTCTTTATTATTACTTCTTAAATATCTAGTACTGATTTGCTAATGTCTTCATTTGAATTTTTGCATATATGTACATGCATGAGTTTGCCTTTGAGGTATTTGCTGTGTGAATTTGCACTCAGGACTTTGTGAGGTTTTCTGAGCACAGCCCTGCTAACTTTGGAAAACTGATCTTTGTGTTAATGTTAAATGTTCTACCACTGTCCAGGATCCTTCTACTTTAAACATTTCCCCTATGAACTCACTTGAAATTTCCCAACTTTTAGAAGACTGCTATGTCTTTCCTCAGTGTTGTTGGAAAAGGCATTATCTTCCACTTTACTGTGTTACTTCTTTCTAGTTGTAAATCCATCTACTTTATTGAGTCACTTCCTCTCCTTAGTAATGATATTCTATAGAAGCATTAATCAACTTTGAATTGTTTTTAAACAGTCTAAGGATCTTTTAAGACATCTGTCTTTACTGGTGGTTCTTTTAGTTACTTCTAGGCTGATTTCTTTTTTACTGAGATGAAACCTCAATCATTTCCCCAAACCCTTTCATTTTTCTTTTAAGTATGAGATTAGGAAGGATCAGATGCTAAGAGTATGAGGTGTGCACAATGATCCTTTTTTTTTTTTTTTTTTACTAAATAGGATGATCTAAAACTCTTATTCTTTAAGCAGTAATTCACAAGCCCATGGCTCTGTGTCTTTTATTTCTATCAGGGAGAAATAAGCTTCTAGAATGGCTTAAGACTAGATTCTGGAGTCAGCACCGAGAAGATTCTCTCATTCACTGTGTGCATGACTTTGAGCAAATCACTTGAACTTTATTTAGAGTCTAGTTCATCACCTGTGAAATGAGACACTACTAACTACCATTTTAGGCAGCTGTGTAATAAGCAAACATGTAAAGTATTATGGTTAGCACATAAAAAGTACTTTAAAATGGTACTAATATAATTATTCAACTATCATAAATAAGTTCCTAATCCTGTCCTTTCATGTACCATGGTCATCCTTTCCTGTTCTTTTATAAAAACTGCATCCAGTTTTCACCCCTCAGAATCCATAGACTGGATCTTCCATTGTCTGCTTTGTTTGTACCGCACATTTCCACCTTGAACATCTGTATTTCTTAAAAGCCCCCTCAATTCCTGCCTTCCATCTTGTTCTCTACCACAGTGTGTTTTGGTGGAAAATGCCTGCAGCATGGAAGACCCAGGTTCTACTCCTAACAGGATCGTTGGCTGATTATCTGGCCTTAGGTAGTCAATCTTCTTATCATTTATTTTTGTTGCTCTCAATTATTGAGCATGACTTTGTCTCTGATGCTTTATATAATATCTCATTTACTCCTCACAGTCATTTGTTTGGAAGGTGTTATTTCCATTTTGCCAATGAGGAAATAGAGATTTAAAATTATTAAGTAATAATTTTTAAAAAAATTTTAAAAATTAAATTATTAAGTAATAATTTTAAGTAATTATTAGTAATTACTTAAGTATTTACTTTAGTAATTGCTAAAGTATTAAGTAATAATTTTAATATTAAGTAGCTTTCCCAGAAGCTGAATGGGCAGTTTTCCTGGACTCTGGGGATGCAGATTTTTACCTACTCTACAACTCAGAGTTGTGAGGGCCAACCAAGGTCAAGTGACACTGTTTCATAGACTGTGGAACACGATGTAAACAGAACAGTTCTGTCAGGTTAGTATTTTCTCTTCTCTCTTAGCCACCCCCTTTTACTCCTAAGTCTTCCGACATGTGGATTGTACCATGGGTTGGTTATCCTCATTCCCTCTGCATCTTCGCCCCTTTGTTTTCCTCCCTTCTCTCCTTCCTTTCCTTTTGTCCCCCATGGCATTTCCAGAGGACTTCCTCTCTCAGTTGTCTTACTCCGTGTCTACCTTCCTCAGCCGGAGACAGCTTGCCTTACCAACTCTTTTAGCTTACCTGCTTTGTGTTTGACATCCATTTAAAAATGATTTTTATGGCTCAGTTACAGACAGACAGCTTCACATCATCCCTCTGTGCCTTTTTTTTTTTTTTTTTAAAGATTTGGTGTGAAAAAGGGTAAGGTAGTGCAGGATGTATAGAGGTAAGAAAGAAGAAAAACTGTTGGGAGGGGCTGCTGTCTTCCACCTTCAAAGCAAGCAGAGCTGGGGTTAGTTCAAGTTGTTTTACTATTGGAAGAGAGTCATTCTGCCATAGTTTGGACGTAACCTGGCTTTTTACTGCCAAGAAAGTATAAGATGGAAATGGAGGTAAATGTGAATAATTCAAAATAATGTTTAACTTTGAGGATATTTCACCTTCTCTGGAATTAGAGATTTATGCTTGTCAAGAGTTAGGGAGGAATTCGAAATGTTTATGTTACCAGAGTGTAGAAAACATTGTCCAGTTGTTTATCTAATCCTTCGTTGGGCTCGCTTTTAAAAACACGTTTTGATTTGAAGTAGCCTGGGAAAAATAAACTGTTCCAGGCCATAACTTGATGCCCCAGTGGAAATAAGATAGATCCTTTTTCATTCATTTTGAGAAATTTTCCAAGCAGACAGATGTCTTTGTACCTTCCTTTGCAGTTCCTTCATCCACAAATGACTATTATCAAGAACTAGAATTACAAGTGCTCTGTTACTTCTTTTTAACTTTAGCTTCTACAGAAATTACTACTGGGATCTTATTTCTTTTCTGGGCTGAACATTTTGTTGTTGCACCTACTCAGTCTCACAGATTCTCCATGTGTTATCATCCAGGAAGATTCATTTCTTAAAGATGTGTATTAACTAACACAAGAACTTTTTGAGAACATTTTTTGATCCACAGAGCAACCAGGTGTGCTGGGGAATAGGCGTAAGAGGTACTATACTATGCTCTGCTATAATTATTTTCCAGTCTCCCAGTGGAAAAGGTAGAGAATAATATGTTAAAAAAAAAAAAAAGAATGAATTTTGGTTTCCATTGCTTCTTCCTAATCCCTTAGCCTAATTTCATTCACTCAAGGCAACCAGTAATTATTGTGTGCTTCCTGTGTGCCAGGAACTATTCTAGGGCTGGGGATACAGCAGCAAACAAAATAAAGATCCCCACAATTTTGAAGCTCTTATTCTAGCAGGGGAGATGATAAACAATAAACATGATGAAGACGTGAACTATGTAGTATGTTAGAAAATAACAAGTGTTAGTGTTTAAAGGTGGTAAGGACTATGGAAAAAGAAATGTCAGAAATGTGGCAGCTACAAGATTATAATTTTAAATTGGGTTGTCAGGGTAGGCTTTGTTGAAAAGGCAAATTTGAACAGAGATTTAAAGAGGTGAGGGATTTATCCATGCAGAAATCAGAGAAATAGCTGTTCCCGGTAAGGAGAACAAGCCTAGCATGTTCCCAGGACAGCAAGAAAGCCAGTAGTGAGACTGAGTGATCAGAGGTGCAGTTAGAGGGGTCAGATCATGCACAGCCTTTTGGCTGACTTCTGTTTTTTACTGAGAGAAATGAGGAGGACCATTTTGAAGAAAGTGAAGTGAAAGTCACTCAGTTGTGTCTGACTCTTTGCGACCCCATGGGCTGTAGGCTGCCAGATTTCTCCATCCATGGAATTCTCCAGGCCAGAATACTGGAGTGGGTGGCCATTCCCTTCTCCAGGGGGTCTTCCCAACCCAGGGATTGAACCCATGTCTCCCACATTGCAGGCGGATTCTTTATCATCTGAACCACCAGGGAAGCCCAAGAATGCTGGAGTGGGTAGCCTCTCCGTTCAGCGGATCTTCCTCATCCAGAAATCAAACAGGGGTCTCCTGCATTGCAGCTAGATTCTTTACCATTGAGCTACCAGGGAATAATATAATCTTATGCTTTAAAAGAATGCCTACCTGCTGTACTGTGGGGCGGGGGTGGTCAAAGGTAGAAGTGGGCAGTCAGTTTGAGGTTTACACAGGTCAGTAATTCAGCAGTGGTTCACGGGAGAGGTGATGGTGGATTACTGCACAGTGATAGTAGTGGTGAAGGTGGTGAGAAGTGATCTGATTCTTGATATATTTTAAATGTAAAGACAACAGAATTCCTAACAGAGTGGCCATGATGTGTGAAAGGAAACAGAGAATCCAGAATGACCCTGAGAGTTTTGACTTGAACTTTGGGCTTCCCAGGTGGTGAAGTGGTAAAAAATTCTGTCTGCCAATGCAGGAGACACGGGAGACCTGGGTTTGATCCCTGGGTCAGGAAGATGCCCTGGTGTAGGAAATGACAACCCACTCCACTATTCTTGCCTAGGAAATCCCATGGACAGAGGAGGCTGGTGGACTACAGTCCATAGGGTGGCAAAGAGTCAGGCATGGCTGAGCATGGCTGAGCATGCATGCAGCATCCTCTGGAAGGATAAAGTTGAAATGAGAAAGGCTACGGGGTGGAACAGGTTTGTGGGGAAGATCGGGAATACTGTTTGGTACATTGTGAGTTTGATATGCTATAAGATGTCCAAGTGGAGATCTTGACTAAGTAATTGGATATACAAGTCTGAAGTTCAGGAGAGAAACCTGGGCTGGAGTTATGAAATTAGGAGTTGTCAGCCTGCAAATATTATTTAAAGCCATGAGACTGGATAAGGTCACCAAGGGAGTGATTTTAGTAAAGAGAGGGGAGTCAAAGACTGAGTGCTAGAAGTGTTGGGACTTTTAGGAATTTGGGAGAAGAGGAGGACCCAGCAAAGGATGCTGAAAAGGAGCATAGAGTGAGGACAGAGAAAAATCAGTAGAATGTGGCATCCTGGAAGCCAGATGAAGAAAGAATTTTAAAAGATGGTAGAACCATAGGCTGTGTCAAATGCTAATAGATCAAGTAAGCTAAGGGCTGAAAACTATAGATTTAGCAGCATGAAGGTCATTAGTGATCTTGAAAAAAGCACCTTTTGTGGAGTGATACAGGCCAGGTCTAGACTGAGATGGATGTATAAGAGAAAGGAAAAGAATTTAAAACATCAAATATAGGCAATTCTTTGGAGAAGTTTTGCCATCAAGAAGAGCAAAGAAATGGAAGATACAGAAAGTGGGGGGTCACGATGCAATACATTATTCCTGATTTGATGCTTATTGTCATCTTTTATTATTTATCTAGACCCCAGTCCTTGTACTTTCTTTATCAAGCTGTTAATTCCTAGTGGATACTGTTTTTTGCCAGGTAAGACAACAGTTAAGGTTTTCCTTAACTAGTTAACAGGACAGTTTGCATTCCTGGAGTTCAAGCATATGTAACTGCTGCTCTCTGCTTCTGAAAATTCACCACCTTCCTTCCATTCAGCTTACATGAGAACCCCAGGCTTTTAGGTGAGGGAATTTTGACAATACAAGGCAAAGATGATCAGAATAATAGTAATACTTATTATTAAAACACTTATGTATCACTTACTATGAACCAGGTGCTATTTGACGTGCTTCACATTAAATTAATGGGTTTCCCTCATGGCTCAGCTGGTAAAGAATCTGCCTGCAATGTGGGAGACCTGGGTTCGATCCCTGGGTTGGGAAGATCCCCTGGAGAAGGGAACAGCTATCCACTCCATAACTCATTTAATCTTTCCAATTACCGTATGTGCTAGATACAGTTACCATCTGCATTTTGCAAATAAGGAAATTGAAGCATAGAAAGATTAAGTAAACAGTTAAAAGAAAATAAATCAATGATGGTGAGGCTGGGATTAAAATTCTGACAGTCTAGCCCCAAAGTCCATGCTCTTAGGGCAACTGGAGAATTTTAAGAGAAAGATATTAGCTAGAGAGATTCCATTTTACACAAATGACAGTTTTTTAGGGTTTCTGGGCTAAGTTTTTCTGAGAAACAAGATAGAATATAGGAGCTGTTGGGTATTTCCCAGATTTACTAGACATTAGTGAACTGTTACCAGGGCATAATCTTGGAATGATGTGGAGAGCATTCTTCAAAAATAACTTTTTAAAAGACCATATTTCCCATGTATTTCTTCAAGCTTCATGAATAACTTTCCAAATCACAAGTATGTATTAAACATACACTCTTTGCAAAAGAGAAAAAAAATTCATCTATTTTCCTCTATGTGTTTATTTTCCTGTGGGAAGCTTATTTGTTTATCACACAGGCTATAGAACCATCTTGAAATTAAAGTAGATTATATGTGAGCATTAATACTGTACTAGTTTTTAAAGGATTCTTAAAAATTCTTTAGCTCTAGAGATGAAGTATGAAGTAAATGACTCTTTGTTAATCATTATTTCTTAGAACCTGGTGAGCACTGCCACTGAATCCTTCATTAATAATCCCTTCCTTTTCCAGAAGGACTTGCCAGCACCCGTAAAGTATTCACTGGGAGAATTAAAATCATATAAAAGTAATTGGTGTTTGCTTCCTTCAAGGCATACATTTAAATACATTGCTTTATTCCTCTGTTCCTTGGCTGCCTCCTATGTTTAGTAACACTAGGTCAGCAGACTTCCTCTTTTAAGGTTCATCTGCTGGCCATTTCAATTTCCCATGAGAAAGCAAACCTACCACTGTTTTACCCTTTTATCTTAATGTTTCATCCATTTATGTCATATTATCTTGTGGGTTTGCGTTTCTCAGTAGTAATGGCCCTGCTGGTAAATAGAAAACAATGAATGTGATTGTCCACCCTTGATCATCATCACCATTTGAGCCCTTTTAAAATTCCTATTGTAATCTCAGAAGAGTGGTTATCTAGAATAGTAGATTATTGGTGATTTCATCTTACAAAGAATGTGTGCACTGTTTTTCAAGTGAGTTATTTTAGTGCCTCTTTGACAATTTCGGCTTTGACCATTGGATCCAGCTACTAATAGAAACATTCCACCTCTGGTCTTCGTTCCCCATTTCTGTTTTTACCTAAGCATGTTTTCAAGCATCAGATATAAATTCATACCATGCTCATGGCTTGTAGTTTCATGTGTAATTGGCTGTAACGTAATGACTAACGTATGTTGGAAGTTAGTACTGAAAATAATAGCCCAGCATTTACTGGGGGCTTATTCTGTGCCAGGCTCTGTGATAACTGTATTACAAGCATCGACCAAATTGATCTTCATCTCTCATAAAGTGAATGCTGTTATTTTCTGCATTTTAGAAAAAAGGAAACTGAGGTCCAGACTCACGTGACTATTCTCAAGATTTGATGATACTTGCCATGTCCCATCTCGGATATTCCTTCCCATCATCAAAGGGATGGTTTATCATCTTGTGTACATTTCCCTTCTCTGCAAAATATGACCTTGTTTAATGGGCTATTGTAGACATTTATCATTAGATAACAGAGTTGTTTTGGAATGAATCCTGAGTACTTGTTTATGCCTGCGTGCTAAGACGCTTTAGTGGTGTCCAACTCTTTGTGACCCTATGGACTATAGCCTGCTAGGCTCCTCTGTCCATGGGATTCTCCAGGCAAGAGCACTTGTTCAGGTTCCTCATTTGTGAGAGAGCATGATGAAACAGGCAGTCTCAAGAGCCACTGTGTTCTTCACCCTTTTCTCTAAACCGTTTTATAACTGAAGTGACCCAGCTGAACTCTTGGTTTCAAAATCTCCATCCATCTAGTCTCTGTCATCTTTAAAAACAACACAGTTTAGTCAAGATTATGGCTTTTAATTGGCTTGTGGAAAGAAATTCGTTGAAGAAACGTTGCCAGGATCACTGGGGAATTAATAGCCACTTGATGCAAGAGGGAAGCTGTGAAGAACACTGGCTCTCTTATTATGTAGTGTCCAGGCAAAGTAGAGTTACACTCATACTGTTTCATTTTTTTAAAAGAAATTATTATTGCAGAACTATTGGCTTCCTTTCTTTCTCAACTGTAGCTATAATGTTTTATTTGTGCCTGTGTACTTCTGAGAGAGAGTTGGTCTCTAAAGAGGGAGTTAGGAGAGGAAAGTATTTGAAATGGAAATGTCTTAAAATTATGTCTCTTTCCAGTTGTACATTGGATTGCTTTACGATTTAGAAACAAAATGGAAATTAAAAATCACAATCACCTTCTTTTAGAACAAAAAAGTGCTATATTTATCAGTATAGAAAAGATCTAGCTGAAAGACAATGGATCTTGCATTTCCTTGCAGAGTGCTCTAGACATTGATCAACTGGCAAGGGAAAGCAATTATTAACTTTCTCTTCTTCCCTACCTTCTCACAATGGCTGGGTAGTACTTTTGTGTTCATGTTTGGAGGATTTAATGGCCTTGTTAACATGTGGGAAAACATTGTGATTGGAGACTTTAACAAAATAGTGAGTAGTCCTTTTTTCTTTTTTTTTTTAAGTTCCATGTTTATGTTCTTACTGGGTGTGTGTCTTTCCAAGTACTCCAGGTTAAGAACTAATGTGTTAGAAAAACAGATGTAATGCAAATAAATGGAAGAGTTCTCATTTCCTTCAGTGAACAAAGCTCTGAGTTCCTGAGCAGTAATTTTATGGGACCTTCTCTCTGTATCAGAAGAAATTGTGCTTACTCCACTTTTTCCTGAATTCTGTTGTATCATATCTGACTAATGATCTATAGGGCCAGACAGTTCACCTAGATATTGTGGAGGGTCATAATGCACTAACATACTGTAGAGCTTACTCTTACCAACAATTAATTGGGGAATTCACTTTATGAAGCCCTGTTTACAGAGTGACATCTGGAGAAATTCTTAATCTGGATCCATTCCAATCTGTGGGATTTATGGACTATGCTTGATTTTTTTTGTAAATATGACTTTTCTCTGCTTGGTACATTCTGTTTACATAATTATCAGTGGATGAAAATAACTATGTTCCTGTATTTCTTAATCCTTTGTACTGAGTGGACCTACATTCTAAGTGGTGGTCCAGCTAAAAAAATACCTGGACACCTATTATTATTCAAGTTGTGGAAACATCTTAAGGCCAGGAGGACCCTACTCTGTTAAATCTAGATTCTCTGACAGGAGCCCTTATACCCCAAGGACTTAATATTCAGCCATTGTGGGAATTTTAGAACTTGCTGAGACACATGCTAGACCCCTTGAAATATATTAGACTCACTTTTATTCACAAACTTGGTCTTGTGAGATATGAAATGGAACTATTTTAAAACATAGGTGTGTGCATACCCTTGAACACATTTGAAGTCCTTACTGGATGTGGGGAGATCAAAGTTTGTTATTAGGCAGTGGAACTGAACTCTCAAGCATTCTATAGGGATCATGTTGGACACATATTACAGTGACCTTCACCTGCCTCTCTGTGGTTAACCATTATTATCTGTGTTAACTAGTAGATAAGCTACCATCTATGCAGTCAGCATGTCATCTGGAAATATATAGAGAAAGAAAAGTTACAAAATAGATTTAAAAGAGACACAGAAAACAAATATCATATATTGGAACTGGAAACCTAAGACTTTATTGAAAGATATTTTTTTCTTCTGTTGTCCTGAGTTTTGAACCTGTAAAATTGTACCAGATTAAGGGTGGGGTGTCTCCACATTACAACCAAAAAAAGGATCTCATGGAAATGGAGATGAGAAAGATATCAACTAATGCTCTCCAGTTCCTCCTTTAAGGAAGCAGCATCATTGTATGATATCAATCTGATTTGTCACGCTATATTCATCCAGTTCTGTATTAGATTCTTGAGGGCTCTATTTCCAAGATGGGCTTTGACAAGGTCTCTGACTGTTGTCCCTTGGACTGCAAGGAGATCCAACCAGTCCATATTAAATGAGATCAGTCCTGGGTGTTCATTGGAAGGACTGATGCTGAAGCTGAAACTCCAATACTTTGGCCACCTCATGCGAAGAGTTGACTCATTGGAAAAGACCCTGATGCTGAGAGGGATTGGGAGCAGGAGGAGAAGGGGACGACAGGGGATGAGATGACTGGATAGCATCACTGACTTAATGGACATGAGTTTGAGTAAACTCCGGGAGTTGGTGATGGACAGGGAGGCCTGGTGTGCTGCAGTTCATGGGGTTGCAAAGAGTTGGACACGACTGAGTGACTGAACTGACTGACTGACTGACTGACTATTGTGTTTTTAACAATCTCCTATACGTGTGTTTTCTGTAGTATTTGCTTAGTAAGTAAACCCAATTTCACAGCAATCTTGTCTGTCTAACATGGCCCTTAACTACCTTCTCATGCAGGGAGGCACAGGTTTGATCCCTGGTTGGGGAACTATGGTCCCGCATGCTATGGGGTGTAGCCAAAAATTTAAAAAAAAAAAATTGAGAGGGAGGGAGAAGACTGAAAATCCTAAAGAAAAGAAAAGAAAAGATATAAACAGACAAGAGTTTAAAAATAAAGTGGCCCTTAAGCACAGAATAGGCACGTGTGCATACATGCACACACACCCCCACACACACCCATACAGTCAGTCCAAAAAATTCCAACAAGCATAGCTTTACTAATTATAGTGTGCTCTTAAGGAAATGTTAAGTCTAAGTACAAGATAGATTGGGTCCTTTGATTTGAAGTCCAGTGTGGAGGAAGGGAGGTCGGTGGAGAATTAATCAGGTGAAGTGCAGCCCCACTTCTACCTCAGAGCTTTTGGCTTTTTATCTCCATGCCAGCCCTTGTATAAGTCTTTATCTGTATTTTATATACAGTTCTTCCTAGCCATATACCTCTTACTCTGCATCACATTTTTCTAACTGCTATTATGTTTTTTTCTTTAATATTTTATTATCTATACCTTTAGTAAGTCACCCCAAATATCTTCTGTAGAAGTGTATACACAGAAATATGGACTATGTTGCTAATTCATCCTCCCCTCCCCACTTTTCCTTTTCATCCTCTATCTCCTTCTCTCTTTTACTCACTTCTCTTCCTTCCATTCTTCCATTTTGTCAAAAAATTTCTAAATACTCAGTTAAAATTGGCTCAACAAACATACTATAGGATTTTTGACTTCCTGTAGCTTACATATATATATATGCATTTATATTTCATATATAATTTTACTTATTTATTTTTGTTATTTTTGATTGTGCTGCATCTTTGTTGCTGCACCGGCTTTTCTCTAGCTGTGGTGAGTGGGGGCTACCCTATCGTTGTACTGTGTGGGCTTCTCATTGCGGTGGCTTCTCTTGTGGTAGAGCATGGACTCTAGGTGGGCTTCAGTAGTTGCGGAAACTGGGCTCAGTAGTTCGGCTCCCAGGCTCTAGAGCACAGGCTCAGTTGTTGTGGGGCAGGAGCTTGGCCACTCTGCAGCATGTGGTGCCGTCCTGAATCAGGGATTGAATCCATGTCTCCTGCATTGGCAGGCAGATTCCTTATTACTGAGCCACACGGGAAGCCCTCGAAAAAAATATATTTTTAAAAAATATAAAAATGAACAAAGTAAAAGAGCATTATCAGGAAAACTCTTATGCTTGTCTGTATGCCCTGGATGTGGATGTGTGTGCACATTTACACAGAGAGAGACTGAGAAAGGATAAAGAGTAAAACTTTTTCAAAGGGATACATTTTCAGAAAGTTTTTTTAATATTCATAGTTTCTGATTTGAGAGAATAGCATTGAGACATGTATGTTACCACATGTAAAAGAGATGACCAGCGCAAGTTCAATGTGTGAAGCTGAGCACTCAAAGCCAGTGATCTGGGACAACCCAGAGGGATGGGGTGGGGAGGGAGGTGGGAGGGGGGCTCGGGGTGGGGGACACATGTGTACCTGTGGTTGATTCTTGTCAATGTGTGGCAAAAAACCACCACAATATTGTAAAGTAATTATCCTCCAATTAAAATAAATTAACTTAAAAAAATTTTTTTTAATGCTCATAGTTTCTTAGGGAAGCTTTTCATGTTTAAGATAGTGAAATATTCTTTTCAAAGCATCTATTCCCCACACTTCACACGAATTAAAAAAACTTTGAAATGGAATCTGAATGTTAACCTCAAAAACACTTTATCCATCAAGTAAATCTTGATTAAAAGAAAAATGTCATTGGTATATGTTTTTGAGATTTTTGCTGTTTTTAATTTTTAGTGACATTTCAGGCATATGAACACAAGATTCTCTGGCTGGCAAATCAGAGCAGGGTGTCTGTGGTCATTTGTGATTCTCAAAGTGTCTGCTTATTTGATTCCTTTTAAACATGGGAAGATAAAAGAAGAAAAATGTTTTTCCTCCCTGAAGGAATGGAATATTTGCACCCATATACTCAGTTGATTGCAGAGATCTCTGTTGCAAGAATATAAATCTACAAAGTTCTAAAATACACCCAAAGAACAGCTTACCAACTTTCTGGGTTTTCTGTATCATTAAAAGGAAGTACTGGTCAGGACAGCCAACTTACACACAAATCCACTGAGATCTTTCTGGAAAGAAAAGGTGGTTTTGAGAAAGTGGTAATGGTTTAGCAAGCAGGAGAACCAGGCACAAGCCCTAGAATATAAGGGGCATCAACTACCCTCTCTGAGCCTCTGTTTTTAAATGAACGTGGTTGCATTAAAAGCTAAAGTTCTTTCATTTCTCAGAAATGGTGTGGAAAGTGCATCTATGCCAAGAAAATTCATAGATGACAGAAATGGTGAAAGGTACTTTGTGCTGAGCACTGTGTTCAGTGTATACAGTGTCACATAATCCACACAAAAGGCCTCATTAAGACCCTCTCTTTACAAATGGGACAACTGGTAACCTGCCTGGGTCTGACAGCTAGCCCCAGCCTGACACACTCCTGAGAACTTTACAGTCTAAGTCAAGACTCGCTGTTGGCCACCTATCCCCTTCACTGTCCCCACCATTCAACTGCTCACCTGATGTTTTGGTAAGAGAAAAAGATGAACAACTGACAACAGTCCCAAAATCGGGAACTCTAAGAATTTAGGAAAGGAAACGATCTTTTTTTCTCCCCAATCTAATCATGAGAAAAACATTAAACAGTTTTCAATAGAAGGGCATTCTGCAATATACCTGACCAAATACTTGTCAAAAATTCAAGGCCATCAAAAGTAAGGAAAGTTTGGGAAGCTGTCACCACCAAGAAGAGTCAAAGGAGAGAGGACAACTAATGCCATGGGGTTTTCTAGATGCGATCCCAAGACAGAAAAGGATGTTAAGTAAAAACTAAGGAAATCTGAATGGACCATAGATTTTAACTAAAGGTACCCATATTGGTTCATTGATCATAACAAATGTACCATACTGATGCAAGATGTTAACAACAGGACAAACTATGTAGAGAATATACAGGAATTATTTGTATTATTTGCCATTTTTTTTCTATACATTTAAAACTGTTCTAAAAATTAAATTTTATTAAAGATAAACTTATCACTGCCCAAACAAAAAGAGCATTTTTAACAGTAGGGCTAGCAATATTCTTTTAAAGAACTGCTACTATTACTCCTCCTCCTCCTTGTTACTATTGTTATGGCAATACTGTCAGATGATCTGACTCTGTTAAATGCCTCTAGGAACATTTAGAATTAAGATGCTATATGAAGAGTAGCTTGAATTAGGCCAGGGGTTGGCAAACTACTTACAGCTAATGGGCCAGATCTGACCCATTGCCTGCTTTAATCAATGAAGTTTTATTGGAACATAGCTGGTGCTCATTCATGTTTTCATTTTGTCCTTGGATGCTTTTGCACTACAGTGGCAAAACTGAGACCACAGACCAGATGGCCCACAGCCTAAAAATATGTGCTATTCAGCAAACCTCCTGTTCAGGCTACCTGAGTACCAGATAGTGAGGCAGGTAAGCTGGGCCACCAGGATTCATCTGGGTTAGAATCAAGTATCTCTCAAATAGAACTCAGCAGATCAAGTAGCATGAGTAAATAGAGTAGTCAACTTCAGAAGTGGCCACATGGGTCCCTTCGTTACAGAGTTGTTTGAGGGCTGAGGGAGCTAATGCATTGAGAATTCGCGGCCAAGTGCCCAGCACACAGTGAGTCCACAGCACTGTGCTTTCCAGATCAGGAAGTCCCTGACTTTCCCTTGCTTTTGCCCCTGGGTCCTCTGTGACACACACACACAGTGTGTGTTTGGATAATTTCATTCGGCTGTGGTTTTTCTTCCCCTTCTCCCCTTCTCCTAGGCGTCTAAGCCTAGGATCCTTTATCTAACATCAGTGGAACCCAGACTCCACTTCCAAGATGGGCTTCAGAAGGCCTCTGTTAGTTTGGAGATTTTATATTTATTTCTCTCCTTTTACTGGCTACTCTGGAGTTTTTAACAAATATTTTTTCCTAACAAAAATCTCATCAGATATACCCATCTGCCCTTCTTAGCAGATTCTAATTCAGTAGTGTGGATGGGGCCTGAGGTTGCATTTATAATAAGCTCCCCAGCATATCTGGTGCTGCTGGCCCGGTGATCTGGCTTAAACCAGTAAGGCCTTCTGACTTGCTGGATCTGCCTTCTGCTGCCTGCTAACTGAACTAAACTTGCCATTTTCTTTTTGCAGGATATCTAGTTATCAGAAGCAGCCACCCTACTCTATAGCCCTTATAAATGTTGCCATGCCACAGCTACTTGATCTCCCAATCTTGACCTCTAAATGTACCTCATCCCAGTTAACCATGGATGAAAGCTTAAGCAATTGCATAACCCAAATTAGGATGCTGTATGAAGAGTAGCTTTCTGTGAGCCTTTGATTAGGCCACAGACTGGCAAACTACTTGGTATTCCATCTGTTTACCCCCAGCCATGGAGCCCCTATTTCATAGAGATAGATGGGTGATCTAACCTCAAACTTGCATCTTGAAGTCCTGCTTTTTAATACTACTTCCCATGCCAGTGATTTTTGCAAGAAAACAAACCTGAGACAGAAAAAGTAGCATTTTATTTGGCCAATTCAGGGAAGGGAGGATGAGGAGAAAGGGAAGTGGGTCAAGGAACTATGTGCACCACTTTGTGATGCATCCTGCCTGCCTGACCACCTTTCTCAAAGAGCCAGGAAGAGAGCACTCAGCACACAGCATTTTTCTGGAGGTTGGCAAAAAAGGAATAACAATTCAGGGTCAGCCCTGGAAGAAGCAGTAGGGGGATTCTCCACCGGGCTCCTTCCCTTCCCCCTGTTCCCGTTGGTCAGAATGCCAGAGCTCCCATCCTACTGTTCCTTCCATGCTTGACCAGGCACACAGTTGGTCAGTCTGGCCACACGGAGATATCTGAAGAAAAGAGGGTGGCATTTCTAGGGCATGCGACTGGTCAGCCCTGCAGTGGATTTGAAAGATTCGTCATCTCTCTCTACTCTGGACAAGGCAAAACTTTTGTGCTAAGGACAAGAGATTACATATGTTGTAATTCACGTAATGTAGCATCTACAGGATGGTCTAAAGCAACTGACTTCTCCGTTGTGCCTTCTCACTCGCTCCAGTATTGAGTCGGCTGGAGTAAACGCTAGACACTGATTAATCAGTGGAGACTTGCCTCTGCACGCATGGCAGCACCACTGCACTCTCTCCCATCTCTTGGCAGGAGACACTTCTTCTCCACTCTCAAAGTTTTCTTGCATGCAAAGGTAGCTGCATCAGTACAACGTTCCTGTCCTCATCCTGCTTCTTCCCTCTGCCTTGGGGATGGAGAAATGACTTAATCTGATTTATGAGTCTAGAAAGCCTTTCTTTGGCCTATTTTCTTGGGGTTGGTGTTCTGTTTTGCAGGGAGCACTCCCTTCTTTTTTGGAGAAGGAGATGGCAACCCACTCCAGTATTCTTGCCTGGAAAATCCCAGGGACAGAGGAGCCTGGCAGGCTATAGTCCAAGGGGTCGCAAGAGTTGGACATGCTTAGTGACTAAATCACCACCACCACTCCCTTCCCTCTGTTCTTCCTGTCATTAACCTTACAGAGGTGCCCCTTCCCCACCTCCAAATACCCTGTTCCTTTTTTCTCAGTTAGATGAGGGCCCACGAGAAGAAGGGTGCTATCTGTTGGGCTTCTCAGAGTCCCACAGTGGCTCTGAGCCTGTCCCTGTTCTTGCAGTACCCTAAGCAGTGCTCCGACAGCCACACCTGGTAGACCAGCAGGTGAGAGAGAACATGCTGCCACCCAAGACCTGCCCACCAGGGATCTCTGACTGATGCTGCAACTGGGAGCCATATAGTAATACTTAAACACAGGCTTTGGGAGTTGTCAGGCTTGGGTGTGAGCTCTGTCTTACTCCTTAGGAGCTGTGTGACCTTGGCAAAGACTTAATAAGAATAGCTTTGGGAAGAAAAATAAGTACACTGTACAACATGTTAGAACATTTCCAGGAAATGAGGTACTGATCTCATGAGACCTCCATTTTCATATCTGTAAAAGGAGAATAATATTATCTGTTTCATGGCGTGGTTTGTAGGAACTAAACAAGATAACATGGGCAGAGTTATCATCACTGAGAAAGTGTGTAGTAATGATAGTTATTGTCACTATGATCTATAAGTTTTGGAAAGAGATTAAAAATAAACCTGGTTCTCCTTCTGGATAGGGCCCTAGCTATTTTCAGATATAGCTGGGTGAGTTCCATTGCATTGATGGATAATTCTAACATTTCCTGTTTGGGGAACCTCTGAGGCAACCTCTAATTCTTATTTTATGAGTGTGGAAATCCTTGTCTCTCAAGTTTCCCTCAACATCGATTTCTTTTTCAGAGCTGATACAGAGGGATAAGGTGTATTTTCCTTCAGACCTGGGATCTGGCCACTTCCCTCTCACTTGAATGATGTGGTTTACACATCAGTGCTGCTGGTACCCTCGCTTTATAAACCCCCTCATACATAAAGCAAAACTTGAATGTGGAGGCTTTGGACTCAGTGTATGAGAAGCCTCAGAAAAAGAAATAAAAATCACACTTCATTTACAAGAAGAATGGCTTTGGGAAAAAACGTGTACAGTATACAGCATGTTAGTACATTTCCAGAAAAGTGATGGCAAATTAGTCAAATCAAGTTGCAGATGTAGTCAGGAAGTTCTCACATGAGTTTTCCATACAAGATTTTGGTGGATAAAGTCAAATGACTTATACTTAATATTTTAAAAGTGCAGTCGTGCCAGCTCATCCTCAAGTCACCTTGGAATTGACTTGGAATTGAAAGCTTCTAAATGCAATTCATGGTTTTGCTGTTGAATAATTACGCTATAAGGTGTTGGGATTCAGGAATAGAATTAAACACCAGAGAATTACCACCATGGTCACCGTCTCAGAACACTAGCATCCATTCTCTTTGTTCAAGGAAGATTTCTTTCCCTCATGGTTGATGTGGTTTGTTTCTTTTATAGTTTCTGATGCTCTGATCCCAAAGGGAATTTCATACTATTAATATAATTACCATTATAGTATGGGTATCACATATACCATAGATTTTGTCCATTCTGAATTTTAAAAGGATAAATTTGAAGACAACACCACTGCTGTTGTTGCTGAGTGATCATCGGTGTGTCTTTGAGGGCAATAACTCATTTCCAGCATTTTCTCCAAAAGAAATACATTGAAGATTATTATTATTTTTTTGCTCAGCTCCTGAAGGTTGTTGTCTCATCGTTTATCATCTTCACGACTGGTACGTTCTTAAGCTGTTGTTGATGTCTGGAAAGATTGATTTTTCTGTTCTTTAAAATATTATTTGTATTTTTCAACTAGGTGGCTGTGCTACAATCCCAGAATCAGACCTAGAGGAAAGATCAATAGATCAAGACTCCTCTGAACTGTTTACCAACCACAAACACCTCATGATGGAGACTCCTGTGCCTGGTAAGAGAATGGGTGGCCCTCACAAATATGTCAGAACAGTGACACTCTGGTCGGGTTTTGTCATACCAAAAAGCATTTTGCAAAATTGCTTGTTTTCTAACTTTTTATCCTTCCCCTTGACATTGGTGCAGCTGAATTTGATCATTTGTATATTCCTTTCGATATTCAGATCTTTTCTCTCTCTTTCTCTCTTTCATTTCCCCAGAAGTTTCACCCCTTCAAGGAGTCACAGAATAGTTGAAGTAGAATTGTCTGGTTGAGGGGAAAATGGCCTTCCGAAGGTTGACCCTGTGTGGACCTCATGCCAAGCACAGATGAAGGCCTGGTCCAGGTGCTTCATCCAGCTTACCTGCCCAGGAGATAACAATGTGTAGAGATGGGGATCGGGACTTCGCATTTTTCTAGGAGGATTGTAATAATATGGGCAAGGCAGCTGAACTTGTCTTACCAGGAAAGGATGTTGCTGCGTTTTGGTCATCTGTATGATTTCAGCTGCAGGATATAGTGAGAGAATATCTTCTGGGGACAGACTTTATAATGCAGAGACCTAGATCCTGTTTGATACCCCAGTTTTTTCCACAGAATTCTTATATAGTAAATGTATCAAGTTTAATAAACATCTCATTGTCAAACAATATCTTGGATTTTATTTATAATCAGAGGGTTGTATAGTTGATATCTTTATTTAATGGGAAGAAGTTGAATGGAACTAAAAATGTTGCTGGGCTTCCCACGTGGCTCAATGATAAAGAATCCACCTGCCAATGCAGGAGACACAGGAGATGTGGGTTCAATCCCTGGGTGGGGAAGATCCTCTGGAGGAGGAAATGGCAACCCACTCTAATATTCTTGCCTGAAAAATCCCATGGACAGAGGAGACTGGTGGGCTATGGTCAGTTGGGTCACAAAGAGTCAGACATGACTGAGTGACTGACCATGCACGCAAAAAAAAGTTACTACGCCACAGTGAGACTTGAATATGGTTGTTTTATAAATGAAAGAAACTACGACTAGGCTAAGAGTAGGAAAAGGTGAGTTTTATAGTATTGTATGAAAATGTTTAAAATATTTTCAAGGAAAAGTGTTAGTAGCTCAGTTGTGTCCAACTCTTTGCAACCCCATGGGCTGTAGCCCACAAGGCTCCTCAAGGAAGCTAGTACATTAACATCCTCTTTTCATTACCCAAATGGGTAATACCTTTTAAAAATCCAGGTTATAAAAGGATTCACACTCTATTATAATTAAAATATAAGGTTTTCATATGCAAGAAATAAAGAGATTTTGTCAATTTCAAGTTAAAATTCCAGTTGCAAGACTAATTTATTTAAACAAAAATATGTCTGTTACAGTTTTGGAATACCTCAGCCAGTACATGGGAGAAATTGGCTCATGGTTTTTCTATATGTGAAATGTCAAAAAATTTCAAAGGATGTATTATTTATTATTTATAGCATTCTTTTTTTTAGGAGATGCAACAGAAGATTGAATAGTTTCTGTTGTGAAGTGTGTGAGTGGACAACTTCTAGCCTTTGGGCCAGAATCAACCGTTAGGTTAATGTTTTCAGCCTGTGGGGACCAGTAAAAGATGTTCATGGCTCTGTGTAAGCCTAAAGATGAAAAACCACAACTCTTCCGATCATCTTCAACAGCTTCATTGAAGAAAGGTTAGACGAGAAGTATATTCCTTCCTTAAAGAGTGTTTCTGAGTTATGGTGTGTTTTTTTTGGATATTTTATTCCCATGGACATTTTTTCCATGGAGTGCGTATGTCCATTAGCTCATCTCTGTTTTTATTTCCTTTCTTGTGAGTCATGTCCCGTTTGTAGTGTCCTATCTGCCTTTCTTTAACTCAGTTTCTTTCTCTCGTTTCCTTGTTCATCAGCCTTAATCAGTCTTCCCCTTCCTCTGTGCCCCCCAATTCTTCCATTCACATTTGAATCTCTCCCTTTATTTCCTGTGATATTTTAAGACTGAAGAATATTGTTTGATTTGTAAAGCTTACTTTAAATATACATGAGTGCAATGATTTCTATCTCTTTCATATTTCTCCTCCATTGTTTTCCTTTTATTTATGGCTGCCATTGTTGCTCTATTCCATAAGGGAGTGACTACCAATGTAAATTCAAAAGACTCCCTATCTGTGATTGGGGAGTTTAAGGTGACTTTTGTTGCTAGAATTACATATTATACCGAGAGTTTTTATGTTCAGAAGTATATTTGTAAGATATTTACCTAGAAATCGTTATCAGCATCTTAAGCCTATTAACAAAATAACTTAACCAAATTATTTTTTTATTTAGATCACTTTAATACAGAACTCTATAAGCATATGTTATATAAATATTTTTAAATATATCTAATTTATTACTATTTGCATTTTACTGGCTGCCAAAAGAAAAGAAGTTACTAATTAAACTTAAAAACATTAAAGCATAGTTGGCTTACAATACTTTGTTAGTTTCAGGTATATAGCATAGTGATTTGGGTTTTTTTACTGATTAATTCCATTTTAGGTTCTTACAAGATATTAGGTATATATTCCCCTGTATTATAAATCCTTGTTGCTTATCTATTTTATGTTTAATAGTTTATATCTGTTAATTCCATATTCCTCATTTGTTCCCCCTTCCCCTTTGGTAACCGCAAGTTTGTCTTCTATGCCTGTATGTTTCTGCTTTATATATAGATACATTTGTATTATTTTTTTTAGATTCCACATGTAAGTGATATTAATATTTGTCTTTGTCTGACTTATTTCACTGAGCATTATATTCTAAGATGTTCATCCTTAATTAACCTTTTAAATATTATCAAATTTAGAATATAAGTTCTAAAGTGATAAAAATAATTAGTGACTTAAAAGTATCTTTTATTTAAAAATTTCCTGAATTTAAGTTATATGTGTGTGTGTGTGTGTGTGTGTGTGTGTGTGTGTGTGTATCTTTTACACCTGATTTTAGCCTCTTGATTTAAAACACACATAAAATGTTTCTGCTAGCAGAAAAATAATGGAGCCACAAATTGTGTTTTCTTTTAGAGTGACTTTTTAAAAATCAAGAAAGACCCAAATAATTCTTAACTATTCCCATTATTTTGACACCAGTACTTCAGTCATTAATAACGATTGTCCATTATGTATTTCTTGTGTTTGTGTGTGTGTATATATGTAATCTTGGAATAACTCAAAAAGCTGGAAGACAGAAGATGATACAAGCTTCTTAATAGCCCAATGCTTTCATGATTACCCAATATGTGAGGATAAGTACTAATAAAATGGGCTTCCCAGACGGTGCTAGTGGTAAAGAACCCACCTGCCAATGCAGGAGACTTAAGAGACACAGGTTCATTTGATCCCTGGGTTGGGAAAATCCCCTGGAGGAGGTCATGGCAATGCACTGCAGTATTCTTGCCTAGAGAATCATATGGACAGAGGAGACTGGCAGGCTGCAGTCCGTAGGATTGCAAAGAATTGAACATGACTGAAGTGAGTCAGCATGCATGCGTGTGTTAATAAAATAGCAAACATTTATTAAATTCTTACCATGTACTAGGTAATTTATTTGTACAATTTCATTTACTCCTCACATTACTGTGATGTAGGGAATGTTGGTATCTTTGTTTTACAAATGAGAGTACTGAGGTTTATAGAAGCTAAATAATTTATCCAGTATCCCTCAGTTAGTATGTAGCAGAACTGGGACTTGAATCCGGACTGCTTCCAAAAGGCTAAATACACACCCAGATGTATAGCTTGTTAGTGAGATGTACATTTTAAAACTAAAAGCTTTTAGCCCAAGACAGCTGCATTTCTTTGATTTCTAGTGTTCTTGCACATTTCTAGTATTCTTACATATTTGCCATTTGTATTCCTCCTTTGGTGAACTCCCTGTTCCTATTCATCTTTTCCTTTTTTTGGTGGTGGTGATAATTACGTCCTTATTGATTATCATAGCCTTTATGTGAAAATGATGTTAATATTTGGTTGATTGAAGTTAAAAGAAAGTGTTAGTCAGTTGTGTCTGACTCTTTGCAAGCCCATGGGCTATAGCCTGTCAGGTTCCTCTGTCCATGGAAGTCTCCAGGTAAGAATACTGGAGTGGGTTGCCAATCCCTTCTCCAGGGGATCTTCCTGACTCAGGGATCGAGCCTGGGTCTCCTGCATTGTAAGCAGATTCTTTACCACCTGAGCCACCAGGGAAACCTTGATTGATTATGATATAAACATTGTTCTCCATTTTTTCACTTGTCTTTTAATGTTGTTTCTACATGGTTTCTTTTAGTTTTTTTTTTCTCATTTATTTTTATTAGTTGGAGGATAATTACTTTACAATATTGTAGTGGTTTTTGTCATACACTGACATGAATCAGCCATGGATTTACATGTTTTCCCCATCCTGATCCCCCCTCCCACCTCCCTCTCCACCTGATCCCTCTGGGTCTTCCCAGTGCACCAGGCCCGAGCACTTGTCTCATGCATCCAACCTGGGCTGGTGATCCGTTTCACCATAGATAATATACATGTTTCGATGCTGTTCTCTCGAAACATCCCACCCTCACCTTCTCCCACAGAGTCCAAAAGTCTGTTCTGTACATCTGTGTCTCTTTTTCTGTTTTGCATATAGGGTTATCATTACCATCTTTCTAAATTCCATATATATGTGTTAGTATACTGTAATGGTCTTTATCTTTCTGGCTTACTTCACTCTATATAATGGGCTCCAGTTTCATCCATCTCATTAGAACTGATTCAAATGAATTCTTTTTAATGGCTGAGTGATATTCCATGGTGTATATGTACCACAGCTTTCTTATCCATTCGTCTGCTGATGGGCATTTAGGTTGCTTCCATGTCCTGGCTATTGTAAACAGTGCTGCGATAAACATTGGGGTGCACATGTCTCTTTCAGATCTGGTTTCCTTGGTGTGTATGCCCAGAAGTGGGATTGCTGGGTCATATGGCAGTTCTATTTCCAGTTTTTTAAGAAATCTCCACACTGTTCTCCATAGCAGCTGTAGTAGTTTGCATTCCCACCAACAGTGTAAGAGGATTCCCTTTTCTCCACACCCTCTCCAGCATTTATTGCCTGTAGACTTTTGGATAGCAGCCATCCTGACTCGCGTAATGGTACCTCATTGTGGTTTTGATTTGCATTTCTCTGATAATGAGTGATGTTGAGCATCTTTTCATGTGTTTGTTAGCCATCTGTATGTCTTCTTTGGAGAAATGTCTGTTTAGTTCTTTGGCCCATTTTTTGATTGGGTCATTTATTTTTCTGGAATTGAGCTGCAGGAGTTGCTTGTATATTTTTGAGATTAATCCTTTGTCTGTTGCTTCGTTTACTATTATTTTCTCCCAATCTGAGGGCTGTCTTTTCACCTTGCTTATAGTTTCCTTTGTTGTGCAAAAGCTTTTAAGTTTAATTAGGTCCCATTTGTTTATTTTTGCTTTCATTTCCAATATTCTGGGAGGTGGGTTATAGAGGATCCTGCTGTGATTTATGTCAGAGAGTGTTTTGCCTATGTTCTCCTCTAGGAGTTTTATAGTTTCTGGCCTTACATTTAGATCTTTAATCCATTTTGAGTTTATTTTTGTGTATGGTGTTAGAAAGTGTTCTAGTTTCATTCTTTTACAAATGGTTGACCAGTTTTCCCAGCACCACCTGTTAAAGAGATTGTCTTTTTTCCATTGTATATTCTTGCCTCCTTTGTCAAAGATAAGGTGTGCATAGGTTCGTGGCTTTATCTCTGGGCTTTCTATTTTGTTCCATTGATCTATATTTCTGTCTTTGTGCCAGTACCATACTGTCTTGATGACTGTGGCTTTGTAGTAGAGCCTGAAATCAGGCAGGTTGATTCCTCCAGTTCCATTCTTCTTTCTCAAGATTACTTTGGCTATTCGAGGTTTTTTGTATTTCCATACAAATTGTGAAATTATTTGTTCTAGTTCTGTGTAAAATACAGTTGGTAGCTTAATAGGGATTGCATTGTATCTATAGATTGCTTTGGGTAGTATAGCCATTTGACAATATTGATTCTTCCAATCCTACATGGTTTTTTTAATAGAAATTTTCTAAATTTCCAAATCTATTAACCCCTTCCTTTGTAGTTTTTGCCTTTGGTGTCCAGCCTGGGTAGTCTGTCTAATGCCCTTTCTTGCTTCTTCTCTGTACCAATCTGAGGTCATCTCAGGCTGTTGTCTTCTGTGCTATGACAAGCTTCAGTCATGTCCTTCACACTGGTACACTGGGTTGTATGAGCCACAGACCTATGTTCTCTTCTGCTCTCATATCTCAAAGGGTTTTCCATGAAGTACCTGCTAAGTTTTACACAGTTCCTTCCTTCACCCTGTGGAGAATGACTCAAGTGGTAAATACTCCACAGCTTTCAAAATCCCACTCCCCTCTGATCCTTCCCCTCCTCTGCCATGGGATCCCCTTTAGGATGACTGACATTTTGAAAGTTTCTGTAGCACTTTGTAAATAGCCTTGGCCACACTATGCCTTCTATACATGGTCAAACTGTCTGCATCCCATGTGAACACAGGTTGGGCTCAGGTTGGGCACGCAGGGCCCACTTAACATCTCTGTGTACAGAGGCAAGAGATATGAGTCAGTGATAAAGTCTGTACTTCAGTATTCAAATTCTCTAAGCTTTTTATTTCCCTAGCATCTCATTGGACTGGCTTGGTATTTTCACAGGTCAGGTATACCTGGGAATGCAGGAGTACCCTCCAGTTGAGGGACATCAGAATGTGTTATGAATGGTTTTCCTATAATTCCGTTAATTAAAACAAAATTCCTTAGCCTACAAGTGGCCAAGCCAAGGGACCTCTGTGTTTTTTAAAATATCTGTCTCTGACTAGTTGGTAATCTGTGTCACAAGGTACACAGCTTATCACATAAAAACGTAGGTCAAGATGAGCAAAAGAATCAAAACAAAATATATGTGAAGAGTATTCAACCCTCTAAAAAGTATTGTATAAACACAGGATTACCAGTAGTAATCTGCCACAGCAACAGTGTCTGTGTGCCAACTGTCCATGGCCTTCTGTTCAGAGATTAAAGGTGTGTCCACAATACTCAGGGAGCCTGTGAAGGGAAGGTTGTTGGGAGAGAGACCCAAACTGGTGGCTTTCAGCCTTGGTTGTACATGAGGATCTTTTATTTTCTTCCTTTCACTGATGTATATTTTCAAAGTGTTTTTTAATGAATATGATTTCCTCTTATAATAGAGCAGATCCCATCTATTTATTGATATAAATAAATAGGTTTATTTATTTAGTGGTATAAATAAAAATTAGCAGTGAACTCTTGCAAATTCAGTTCAGTTCAGTCACTCAATCATGTCCAACTCTTTGCGACCCCATGGACAGCAGCACGCCAGACCTCCCTGTCCATCACCAACTCCTGGAGTTTACTCAAACTCATGTCCATCAAGTTGGTGCTGCCATCAAACCATCTTATCTTCTGTTGACCCCTTCTCCTCCAGCCTTCAATCTTTCCCAGTGTCAGGATCTTTTCAAATGAGTCACTTCTTTCCATGAGGTGGCCAAAGTATTGGAGCTTCAGCTTCAACATCAGTGCTTCCAATGAATACTCAGGACTGATTTCCTTTAGGATGGACTGGTTGGATCTCCTTTCTGTCCAAGGGACTCTCAAGAGTCTTCTCCAATACCACAGTCCAAAAGCATCAATTCTTCAGCACTCAGCTTTCTTTATAGTCTAATTTTCACATCCATACCTGACTGTTCAAAAAACCATAGTCTTGACTAGATGAACCTTTGTTGGCAAAGTAATGTCTCTGCTTTTTAATATGCTGTCTAGCTTGGTCCTAACTTTTCTTCCAAGGAGCAAGCGTCTTTGAATTTCTTGGCTGCAGTCACCATCTGCAGTGATTTTGGAGCCCCTAAAAATAATGTTAGCCACTGTTTCCACTGTTTCCCCATCTATTTGCCATGAAGTGATGGGATCACCTGCCATGATCTTAGTTTTCTGAATGTTGAGCTTTAAGCCAACTTTTTCACTTTCTTCTTTCATCAAGATGCTCTTTAGTTCTTCTTCACTTTCTGCCATAAGAGTGGTGTCATCTGCATATCTGAGGTTATTGATATTGGCAATCTTGATTCCAGCTTGTGCTTCTTCCAGCCCAGTGTTTCTCATGATGTACTCTGCATATAATTTAAGTAAGCAGGGTGATAATATACAGCCTTGACGTACTCCTTTTCCTATTTGGAACCAGTCTGTTGTTCCATGTCAGTTCTAACTGGTGCTTCCTGACCTACATACAGGTTTCTCAAGAGGCAGGTCAGGTGGTCTGGTATTCCTGTCTCTTTCAGAATTTTCCACAATTTATTGTGATCCACACAGTCAAAGGCATTGGCGTAGTCAATAAAGCAGAAATAGATGTTTTTTCTGGAACTCTCTTGCTTTTTTGATGTTGGCAGCAGATGTTGGCATTTTGATCTCTGGTTCCTCAGCCTTTTCTAAAACTAGCTTGAACATCTGGAAGTTCACAGTTCACGTATTGTTGACACCTGGCTTGGAGAAATTTGAGCATTACTTTACTAGCGTGTGAGATGAGTGCAACTGTGCAGTAGTTTGAGCATTCTTTGGCATTGCCTTTCTTTGGGATTGGAATGAAAACTGACCTTTTCCAGTCTCGTAGCCAGTGCTGAGTTTTCTAAATTTGCTGGCATATTGAGTGTAGCACTCTCACAGCATCATCTTTCAGGATTTGAAATAGCTCAACTGGAATTCCATCACCTCCACTAGCTTTGTTCGTAGTGATGCTTCCTAAGGCCCACTTGACTTCACATTCCAGAAAATCTGTCTCTAGGTGAGTGATCACACAACTGTGATTACCTGGGTCGTGAAGATCCTTTTTCTATAGTTCTTCTGTGTATTCTTGCCACCTCTTCTTAATATCTTCTGCTTCTCTTAGGTCCATACCATTTCTGTCCTTTATTTTTTTTTTTTCCATTTATTTTTATTAGTTGGAGGCTAATTACTTTACATCATTACAGTAGTTTTTGTCATACATTGAAATGAATTAGCCATGGATTTACATGTATTCCCCATCCCAGTCCCCCCTCCCACCTCCCTCTCCACCCGATCCCTCTGGGTCTTCCCAGTGCACCAGGCCTGAGCACTTGTCTCATGTACCCAACCTGGGCTGGTGATCTGTTTCACCCTAGATAATATACATGTTTCAATGCTGTTCTCTTGAAACATCCCACCCTCGCCTTCTCCCAGAGTCCACAAGTCTGTTCTATACATCTGAGTCTCTTTTTCTGTTTTGCATATAGGGTTATCGTTATCATCTTTCTAAAGTCCATATATATGTGTTAGTATACTGTAATGGTCTTTATCTTTCTGGCTTACTTCACTCTGTATAATGGGCTCCAGTTTCATCCATCTCATTAGAACTGATTCAAATGAATTCTTTTTAATGGCTGAGTAATATTCCATGGTGTATATGTACCACAGCTTCCTCATCCATTCGTCTGCTGATGGGCATCTGGGTTGCTTCCATGTCCTGGCTATTATAAACAGTGCTGCGATGAACATTGGGGTGCACGTGTCTCTTTCAGATCTGGTTTCCTTGGTGTGTATGCCCAGAAGTGGGATTGCTGGGTCATATGGCAGTTCTATTTCCAGCTTTTTAAGAAATCTCCACACTGTTTTCCATAGTGGCTGTACTAATTTGCATTCCCACCAACAGTGTAAGAGGGTTCCCTTTTCTCCACACCCTCTCCAGCATTTATTGCTTGTAGACTTTTGGATAGCAGCCATCCTGACTGGCGTATAATGGTACCTCATTGTGGTTTTGATTTGCATTTCTCTGATAATGAGTGATGTTGAGCATTTTTTCATGTGTTTGTTAGCCATCTGTATGTCTTCTTTGGAGAAATGTCTGTTTAGTTCTTTGGCCCATTTTTTGATTGGGTCATTTATTTTTCTGGAGTTGAGCTGGAGGAGTTGCTTGTATATTTTTGAGATTAATCCTTTGTCTGTTGCTTCGTTTGCTATTATTTTCTCCCAATCTGAGGGCTGTCTTTTCACCTTGCTTATAGTTTCCTTTGTTGTGCAAAAGCTTTTAAGTTTAATTAGGTCCCATTTGTTTATTTTTGCTTTTATTTCTAAAATTCTGGGAGGTGGGTCATAGAGGATCCTGCTGTGATTTATGTCAGAGAGTGTTTTGCCTATGTTCTCCTCTAGGAGTTTGATAGTTTCTGGTCTTCATTTCTGTCCTTTATTGAGCCCATTTTTGCATGAAATGTTCCCTTGGTATCTCTAATTTTCTTGAAGAGATCTCTAGTCTTTCCCATTCTATTGTTTTCCTCTACTTCTTTGCATTGATTGCTGAGGAAAGCTTTCTTATCTCTCCTTGCTATTCTTTGGAACTCTGCATTCAAATGGGTATATCTTTCCTTTTCTCCTTTGCTTTTTACTTCTCTTCTTTTGCAGCTATTTGTAAGGCCTCCTCAGACAGCCATTTTGCTTTTTTGGATTTCTTTTTCTTGGGGATGGTTTGCTCCCTGTTTTCTGTACAATGTCATGAACCTCCATCCATAGTTCGTCAGGCACTGTCTATCAGATCTAGTCCCTTAAATCTATTTCTCACTTCCACTGTATAGTGATAAGGGATTTGATTTAGGTCATACCTGAATGGTCTAGTGGTTTTCCCTACTTTCTTTATTTTAAGTCTGAATTTGGCAGTAAGGAGATCATGATCTGAGCTACAGTCAGCTCCCTGTCTTGTTTTTGCTGACTATATAGAGCTTCTCCATCTTTTGCTGCAAAGAATATAATCAACCTGATTTCGGTGTTGACCATCTGGTGGTGTCCATCTGTAGAGTCTTCTCTTGTGTTGTTGGAAGAAGGTGTTTGCTATGACCAGTGCCTTCTCTTGGCAAAACTCTATTAGCCTTTGCCCTGCTTCATTCTCTTAACGCCCTGGTTCATTCATTCACTCTTGCTAATTAGCATTTGGTATTTTAATGGCCTGAGTTTTAGAGAATAATCTACTTGAATAGGGAGCTCTAGTAGTTCTGAAAAACCCAAAGTGTAATGTATTTTCATCAAAATAGCATGATTATTATATAGCAGTGGTATGAACATAGAATTGTATCAAAAATTATGGTTTCTCTTTATATTCTTAACGTCTTCTGATACAAAAAAGTGAATGTGTCAGTTAAATATGAAAGCAATATTAAGAGGGTTCAGAAAGAGCAGCACAAGGCCATTTAGATTGTATAAGATGCTGCCCTTTCTATAGCCTTTCTGTGTATGCAGCATTGAATTAGCTGGGGTTATTTTTCTATTTTTGTAGCTAAATTATGGAAGCTATGTGGACATCACATGTGTTAAGAGTTTTGTTGATTTAGACTTCAAAAGGTATAACAGAGTACAGCAGAACTGCCAAGGCCTAATTAGAGTAAGATGCCTGTTAGAGTGATCAGGTCCCCCAGGACTTAATCTCTGGGCTAGAGAGAGGATCTCTGTTTGGGCTGATGTGGAAAAAAAGTTGCAACACCCTTACTTCTCAGGTTTGCCATCATTTCATTTTAATTATATTCAACCTAGATCCCAGCCCTTCGTTCATGGCTTAGTCTAAATAAGTTACCTCCTTACCTAGAAGCCAGGAGCCATCTTTTTTGTCTTCTTATTTCACTCCACTTTTAAATGTTTTCTGTTTTATTGTACTGATAGGACCTTGTAAGCCCTTTAAATTACTTCTGCAATGGAGTAGGAGGTGAATAAATCATATTGGCACCTCTCAAGACTTTCCTAATCACCATTGCTGGTGGTCACATTTCCCTCGCGAGAAGTTCTGAACTCTGTGTGTCTCTAATGATGATTCACTGACTGTATTTCACAAGTTGGATTTTCCTTTCCTGCTTGAATTGGTGTGCACACTCCTTGGACACAACAGTTCTTGGACTCTTTTGACTGTTTGGTAAATATTTGTTGTATCGATAAATCCAGTGAACTTAAAAGAAGTCAACCAGTCAGAGAGAAATGGAGAAATCAGTGATTTAGAATACTGGCTATAATCTTACCTTCCTAATTTGTTTTTACAGTTTGTGCTAAGAAGAGGCTGTTATGACTCTCCAACTATATTTACTTAAATTTGGCTTTAAACAGAGGTATGATTCTGGAGAATTTAATAGCTCATATTTTTTTTTTCCATGAGTGCCTATGTGACATTGATTTGAACAGAGTTCAGGTTTTGTGAGCGTTTGAAGCTTCAACACTTTCAGAGCACCTTTAAAGAAAAAGAATAAAAAATTTTAGTACAACATTTGGTGAAAAAGTGTATAATTAGTTAGAGTCAGAAAAGAATAGCAATGTATTACATGTTTGTAAAAAGCTAGTCATTGCCACAAATATCATAAAATCCATAAAAATAACATATTTCTATATTAACTGCTTGATAGTGCTTTTTAATACTTCTGCATATTTTTGGCCACATATTCTTTACTCACCTCTTCCATTATCAGCAATTTTATAATTTCATTTTCTGTAGAATTAATTGAAAGATAATTCAGGTTTCCTCTGGTGTTATTGATGAAATTTTTAAAATTAATTGGTTTATTTTAATTGGAGGCTATTACTTTACAATATTTTAGTGGTTTTTGCCATACATTGACATGAATCAGCCATGGTGTACATGTGTCCCCCATCCTGAACCCCCTCCCACCTACCTCCCCATCCCATCCCTCAGGGTCACCCCAGTGCACCGGCCCTGAGCGCCCTGTCTTATGCATCGGACCTGGACTGGTGGTCTATTTCACATATGCTAATATTTATGTTTCAATGCTATTCTCTCAAATCATCCCACCCTCACCTTCTCCCACAGAATCCCGAAGTCTGTTCTTTACATCTGTGTCTCTTTTGCTGTCTCGCATATAGGGTCATCATTACCATCTTTCTAAATTCCTTATATATGCATTAGTATACTGTATTGGTGTTTTTCTTTCTGACTTGCTTCACTCTGTATCTAGGCTCCAGTTTAATCCACCTCATTAGAACTGATTCAAATGCATTCTTTTTAATAGCTGATTAATATTCCACTGTGTATATGTACCACAGCTTTCTTATCCATTTGTCTGCTGATGGGCATCTAGGTTGCTTCCATGTCCTGGCTATTATAAACAGTGCTGCGATGAACATTGGAGTACACGTGTCTCTTTCAAATCTGGTTTCCTTGGTGTGTATGCCCAGCAGTGGGATTGCTGGGTCATATGGGAATTCTGTTTCCAGTATTTTAAGGAATCTCCACACTGTTCTCCATAGTGGCTCTACTAGTTTGCACTCCCTCCAACAGTGTAAGAGGGTTCCCTTTTCTCTGCACCCTCTCAAGCATTTATTGTTTGTAGACATTTGATAGCAGCCATTCTGACTGGTGTGAGATGGTACCTCACTGTGGTTTTAATTTGCATTTCTCTGATAATGAGTGATGTTGAGCATCTTTTCATGTGTTTGTTAGCCATCTGTATGTCTTCTTTGGAGAAATATCTGTTTAGTTCTTTGGCCCATTTTGATAAACCCACAGCAAACATTATCCTCAATGGTGAAAAATTGAAAGCATTTCCTGAAAGTCAGGAACAAGACAAGCCTGTGCATTCTCACCACTACTATTCAACATAGTTTTGGAAGTTTTAGCCACAGCAATCAGAAAAGAAAAAGAAATAAAAGGAATACATATTGATAGAAGAAAAGGTAAAACTCACTGTTTGCAGATGACATGATCCTCTACATAAAAAACCCTAAAGATACCACCAGAAAATTACTAGAGCTAATCAATGAATATAATAAAGTTGCAGAATATAAAATTAACACACAGAAATCCCTTGCATTCCTATACACTAACAATGAGAAAACAGAGAAATTAAGGAAGCAATTCTATTCACCATTGTGATGAAAAGAATAAAATACTTAGGAATAAATCTACCTAAAGAAACAAATGACCTATATATAGAAAATTATAAAACACTGATGAATGAAATAAAAGATGACACAAATAGGTGGAGAAATATACAATGTTCATGTATCAGAAGAATCAATATAGTGGAAATGAGTATACTGCCCAAAGCAATCTATAGATTCAATGCAATCCCTATCAAGGTACCAACAGTATTTTTCAGAGAACTAGAACAAATAATCTCACAATTTGTATGGAAATACAAAAAAAACTCAAATAGCCAAGGCAATCTTGAGAAAGAATGGAACTGGAGGAATCAACCAATTTGACTTCAAACTATACTATGAAGCTACAGTCATTAAGACAGTATGGTACTGGCACAAAGACAGAAATATAAATCAATGGAACAAAATAGAAAGCCCAGAGACAAAGCCACACACCTATGGACACCTTATCTTTGACAAAGGAGGCAAGAATATACAATGGAGAAAAACAATCTCTTTAACAAGTGGTGCTGGGACAACTGGTCAACCATAAAAGAATGAAACTAGAACACTTTCTATCACCATACACAAAAATAAACTCAAAATGAATTAAAGATCTAAATGTAAGACCAGAAACTATAAAACTCCTAGAGGAGAACATAGGCAAAACACTCTCTGACATAAATCACAGCAGGATCCTCTATGACCCACCTCCCAGAGTAATGGAAATAAAGACAAAAATAAACAAATGGGACCTTATTAAACTTAAAAGCTTTTGCACAACAAAGGAAACTATAAGCAAGGTGAAAAGACAGCCTTCAGAATGGGAGAAAATAATAGCAAATGAAGCAACTGACAAAGCATTAATCTCAAAAATATACAAGCAACTCCTGCAGCTCAATTCCAGAAAAATAATCAACCCAATCAAAAAATAAAGTTGAGCACCGAAGAATTGATGCTTTTGAACTGTGGCGTTGGAGAAGACTCTTGAGAGTCCTTTGGACTGCAAGGAGATCCAACCAGTCCATCCTAAAGGAGATCAGTCCTGGGTGTTCATTGGAAGGACTGATGCTGAAGCTGAAACTCCAATACTTTGGCCACCTGATGCGAAGAGCTGACTCATTGGAAAAGACCCTGATGCTGGGTAAGATTGAGGGCAGGAAGAGAAGGGGATGACAGAGAATGAGATGGTTTGATGGCATCACCAACTCAATGGACATGAGTTTGGATGGGCTCCAGGAGTTGGTGTTCGACAGGGAGGCCTGGCGTGCTGTGATTTATGGGGTCGCAAAGAGTCAGACATGACTGAGTGACTGAACTGAACTGAACTGAACTGAATAAAAGAATGGGCCAAAGAACTAAACTGACATTTCTACAAAGAAGACATACAGAAGTCTAACAAATACATGAAAAGACTAAATGTTTTTTAAAAGTTACTAATAATTTGCAAGAATTTCTTTCTGCTTTACAGCTTATTAGTAGTAATAAGTAAGTTTTTAGGATTGTTACCACATTTAGGGAAACCTTCATCAATCTTCTTTCATATCTGCAGTGTAATATTTCAGAGCATTTCACTTTTTATTGTTCAGTGATAAATTTTAAATAGCCATGACGTTCACAACTCTCATTAGCTGGTTTATCATCAGTGTCCTCCCTGAAGTTATCTTCACCACCATCAGTATTTTATGTGATGATAGGAAGATATCTAAATATTTTTCAAATGTCTTCATATAATTCACTCTTCTTGACTAATTATATTATTAAGCATTCCAAGAACCTATTTATTACTTCTATTCAAAATTTATCATCTCATCTTAATGAACTAATCTTGGTATGACCTTAAAGTGTTTCTATTATGACAGTTTTGTTGATAGCAATTTTTAAAATTTTATAGGAGTTATATGACAAAGAATATTATTGTATGATGGGTTTGTAATTGTGTACTTTTAATTATCAAATATTCGTGACAGGCAAGACTTCCATTTCAACTTGATGTCAAACTGGAATCTTTATCCTTTCAGTTCAGTGCAGTTCAGTCGGTCAGTTGTGTCTGATTCTTTGTGACCCCGTGAACCACAGCACACCACTCCTCCCTGTCCATCACCAACTCCTGGAGTTTACTCAAACTCATGTCCATTGAGTCAGTGATGCCATCCAGACATCTCATCCTCTGTCATCCCCTTCCCCTCCTGCCCCCAATCCCTCTCAGCATCAGGGTCTTTTCCAACGAGTCAACTCTTCACATGAGGTAGCCGAAGTATTGGATTTTCAGCTTCAGCATCAGTCCTTCTGATGAACACCCAGGACTTACCTCCTTCAGGATGGACTGGTTGGATCTCCTTGCAGTCCAAGGGACTCTCAACAGTCTTCTCCAACACCACAGTTCAAAAGCATGAATTTTTCGGCACTCAGTTTTCTTCACAGTCCAGCTCTCACATCCATACATGACCACTGGAAAAACCATAGCCTTGACTAGACGGACATTTGTTGGCAAAGTAATTTCTCTGCTTTTTAATATGCTATCTAGCTTAGTCATAACTTTCCTTCCAAAGAGTAAGCGTCTTTTAATTTCATGGCTGCAATCACCATCTGCAGTGATTTTGGAGCCCAGAAAAATAAAGTCTGACACTGCTTCCACTGTTTCCCCATCTATTTCCCATGAAGTGATGGGACCAGATGCCATAATCTTAGTTTTCTGAATGTTGAGCTTTAAGCCAACTTTTTCACTCTCCTCTTTCACTTTCATCAAGAGGCTCTTTAGTTCTTCACTTTCTGCCATCAGGGTGGTGTCATCTGCATGTCTGAGGTTATTGATATTTCTCCCGGCAATCTTGATTCCAGCTTGTGCTTCTTCCAGCCCAGCGTTTCTCATGATGTACTCTGCATAGAAGTTAAATAAGCAGGGTGACAATATACAGCCGTGACGTACTCCTTTTCCTATTTGAAATCAGTCTGTTGGTCCTTGTCCAGTTCTGACTCTTGCTTCCTGACCTGCATATAGGTTTCTAATGAGGTGGGTAATGTGGTCTGGTATTCCCATCTCTCAGAATTTTCCACAGTTAATTGTGATCCACATAGTCAAAGGCTTTGGCATAGTCAATAAAACAGAAATAGATGTTTTTCTGGAAATTTCTTGCTTTTTTTGATGATCCAGCTGATGTTGGCAATTTGATCTCTAGTTCTTCTGCCTTTTCTAAAACCAGCTTGAACATCTGGAATTTCATGGTTCACGTATTACCGAAGCCTTGCTTGGAGAATTTTGAGCATTACTTTACTAGCATGTGAGATGAGTGCAATTGTGTGGTAGTTTGAGCATTCTTTGGGACTGGAATGAAAACAGACCTTTTCCAGTCATGTGGCCACTGCTGAGTTTTCCAAATTTGCTGGCATATTGAGTGTAGCACTTTCACAGCATCATCTTTCAGGATTTGAAATAGCTCAACTGGAATTCCATCACCTCCATTAGCTTTGTTCGTAGTGATGCTTTCTAAGGCACACCTGACTTCACATTCCAGGATGTCTCGCTTTATCCTTTAGATGTCCGATATTCAGAACATCAGATTTTATATGTTTCAAATTATATTTTATCTCCACCACACTTACACTTTCAGTACAAGGCACCACAGAACATGCTTATCTAGTGCTAAAGCTTTTGTTCTGTACCTTCCTCTCATGACACTGTGTGGGGAGTTACAGTGGGTGGTAGCAAAATTCCTGCAATCTACTCCTCAGCAGAACACTTAGAGAGATTTTAGCCATACTCAAAGTTAACCACAAGCCACATAAATACATCCCCTACTCACTATTAAATTTAAGAAGGCCATAGCCCATTCATTGGCCCAAGGATCATCAGACTAGTTAGAGTGAGGAGATCTAAAGTGCTATTAATTTATATTCTGTTTAACTGGCCATAGCAATCAATATTTGTTCCACCTGCTACCTGTTCCAGAGAGACAAATTCATGGTTTCACCTGTAAACTCTCATTGCTGTGTTCCAGACATCTCAAGAACGTTAAGATCATCTGAATATGGGGAACAGTTGGTACCAAATCCTTTACCTTTTATGTAAATAAAGAAGTCTAGAAACTTTATCTTCTCACTTAGGACAGAGTATTAATTAAGCCCAGACTCCAGTCACTTGCCATTTAGTAAAGTTTAGGGCTATAATAGTCACTGAATACTTTAATGTTATCTGCCTGCATTTAGGTGAACTGTTGTCTTATTATTTGAGGATGAAAATTAGGAAATCTCTGTAGGTCTCTAGCCATAAGTAAGGAAACTAAAGTTTTTATTTTACTATGTCTTTTGGGATAAAATTTAGTAGTTACTCCTTGGAGAAAATGAGAGTGTATAATCCTCATCTTTCACACTCAGCAGTTCACAAAAACGGGGGAAAAAACTGTTACCAAATAATTCTGAAAGAAAACATTAAACAACACGTGAGAAGGACAATGATGAGAGTTGAGAAGTCTTTCAACTTTCCTTAAAATGAACTGGCATATGTGCATACGCATGCACACATACAGATATACGTACACACCACACACATACTTCACATTCTCTACTTCTAAAGCCAGTGCCATCTGGATCTGTCCTTCCTTTTTCACCCTCATAAAGTGATGTACTTTCCCTCAGACTATCCTCTAGTTTCATCACCTCTCCTGATTTGGTTGCCTTTGTCCTTGATTTTAGTCCCTCTCATCATTTGTGTGTCTGTAATTGATGCCTCCAGTGGCTTTGGTTCATGTAATCTCTCCCTTATCTCTGGTTTAATAATCTATGGTGCTGGATCCCCTGGGCATACACATGCAAAAAATAAATAAATCTAGAAACCAACCTTATACCTCACAAAATTAACTCGGAGAGGCCCATGGGTATAAATGTGAAATACAAAGCTATAAAGTTCCTAGAAGATAACGTAGGAGAAAATCTAGGTAACCTTATGTATGGCAGTGACTTTTTAAATGTAAAACCAGGAATATGATTCATGAAAGGAGTTATTAATAAGCAGAACCATATGAAAAGCTTCTACTGTGTGAAAGACACTATCAAGAGAATGAGAAAGCAAGCCACAGACTTGTCTTCACAGGTGAACTGTTACCCCAAATGTACCAAAAAATGTTAAAACTCAACAGCAAGAAAAAAAGCAACAACTGGATTTTGAAAAATGGTCAAAAGAACTTAACAAATAACTTGACCAAAGATAATATTATTACATAAATAGCAAGTAAGCATGTGAAAATATGCTCAACATATGTCATTGCTGCTGCTGCTGCTAAGTTGCTTCAGTCGTGTCCGACTCTGTGCGACCCCATAGACGGCAACCCACCAGGCTTCTCCGTCCATGGGGTTTTCCAGGCAAGAGTACATATCTCATTAGGGAACTGCAAATTAAAACAACAAAAAGAGACCACAACACCCCCCTTAGAATGGCCAAAATCCACAATACTGACAGCAGCAAACACTGATGAGGGTGTTGGAACAACAGGAGTAGTCATTCATTGCCGATGGGAATGAAAAATGGTACAGCCAGTTTGGAAGACAATTTAGAAGTTTTTTTTATATAAATTTAAACATATTCTTACCATACAACCCAGTGATCATTCTTAGTGTTTACCCAAATGAGTCGAGAACTGTGTCCATATAAAAACCTGCATATGAATGTTTATAGCAGCTTTATTCATAATTGCCAAAACATAGAAGCACTATGTCCTTCAGTTAATGGATGAATATACTGTGATACATCTAGAAAACGGAATGGTATTCAACACTAAGAAGAAATGAGCTAGCAAGCCATGGAAAGACTGCAGGGATCCTGATTGGCAAAAGCTATGGGTGTCTGTGGCTGTGACAAGAGCTGCTGTGTCCTCAGTGGCAAAGCTGCTGGGATCCTCCTCCTTTCTTTTTACCCCATGAAGGGGTATCGTGGTCCACAGGATCCCTCAGGGGGAAGGCTGACACAGATAAATTGCTTCTTACAGTTTTCTTTGCAACCATCCTCAGTTATTGTGCTCCATTGAGTTGTTCTTAATCACATTCTGGAGCTCTCTCAGAGCTGTTTTCATTCATGAGTAGTTATTAAAATGTTGCTTCTATAAGGGAATGAAGGTTGGGACCTCCTCGGACCTCACCTTCAAGAGAAACCACTCCCATTTTCTTACACGAGGTACCAGTCAGCAGTAGAAAAATATTTAAAAGGTATATGGAGTGTGGAAAGAATGATTTGCAACTATGATGACTGTATAGAAAGTGCTCCACCCAGATTACATATAAATTACAAATATACTATTTTAATTGTTGAGAATTAACTAGTTTGCTTGGCATCAAACCAATTTGCAAACGTGAATAAGTGAATTCTGTGTCTCTGCAATGGCATATGGAAGTTAAGAAATGAAATTTTAACAATAGAGATAACAGTTAAATAATAAAATTATCAAATACTGAGGGGAAAAACTAACTATACATAACTAACTAAAAAAAACTAACTAAAATATACATAAGCCTCTTTTGTAGAAATTCATAAAACTTCCTGGATGAAAAGAATTTGTTCTTGAATAAGAAAACTCAAAATAATTTTATAAATCATATATTTTAATGCTATTTCAATAAAATATTCCCAACAGAGCTTTTCATGGACTGTGACAATCTAATTCTGAAATTTTCATGGAAGAGTAAAGACCTCAAAACTGTTGATAGTGAAGAACTTGTTCTACTATGTCAAATCTAATCATAAAGTTTTAAGGCAGTATGTAGTTTATGCAGAGATATACTAATAGGCCAATGTAACAAAATACAGTGTGCCCCAAAATAGATCCAAATATGACAAAGAAAGTATTGCATAACAGTAGATAAAGAATGGGCTTTTCAATAAATGTTGTTGAAGCAATTATATAACTTTATTAGGGGAAAAAATGAATGAAGTATATCTTATATGTCAACATACAGAAAAATCAATTTCAGTTGGATTAAATACTTAAATGTGAAAGGAAAAAGCTATGAACATGTTGGAAAAACATGAAGAAAAATGTCTTTATGATCCCAGATTTCTTAATTTAAAAAGTCATAGCCTACAGATGGCTAACAAACACATGAAAAGATGCTCAACATCACTCATTATCAGAGAAATGCAAATCAAAACCACAATGAGGTACCATTACATGTCAGTCAGGATGGCTGCTATCCAAAAGTCTACAAGCAATAAATGCTGGAGAGGGTGTGGAGAAAAGGGAACCCTCTTACACTGTTGGTGGGAATGCAAATTAGCACAGCCACTATGGAAAACAGTGTGGAGATTTCTTAAAAAACTGGAAATAGAACTGCCATATGACCCAGCAATCCCACTTCTGGGCATACACACCAAGGAAACCAGATCTGAAAGAGACACGTGCACCCCAATGTTCATCGCAGCACTGTTTATAATAGCCAGGACATGGAAGCAACCTAGATGCCCATCAGCAGATGAGTGGATAAGGAAGCTGTGGTACATATACACCATGGAATATTACTCAGCCATTAAAAAGAATTCATTTGAATCAGTTCTAATGAGATGGATGAAACTGGAGCCCAGAAGTAAGCCAGAAAGATAAAGACCATTACAGTATACTAACGAATATATGGAATTTAGAAAGATGGTAATGACAACTCTATATGCAAAACAGAAAAAGAGACACAGATGTACAGAACAGACTTTTGGACTCTGTGGGAGAAGGCAAGGGTGAGATTTTCAAGAGAACAGCATCGAAACATGTATATTATCTAGGGTGAAACAGATCGCCAGCCCAGGTTGGATGCATGAGACAAGTGCTCGGGCCTGGTGCACTGGGAAGACCCAGAGGGATTGGGTAGAGAGGGAGGTGGGAGGGGGAATCGGGATGGGGAATACATGTAAATCCATGGCTAATTCATGTCAATGTATGAAGAAAACCACTACAATATTGAAAAGTAATTAGCCTCCAACTAATAAAAATAAATGAAAATAAAATAAAATAAAATAAAATTTTATATAAATTATACTATTAAAAAATTACAAAATAAAAAGTCATAGTCATAAAGAAAACTATTGTTAACTTTCATTGCCTTAAAATTAAGAATTCACGGTCATCAAAGGCCAACATAAAGAAGGTGAAAAATCATCACAAGATAGGAGAAAATATTTCCAATGCATATAACCAGTGAAATGCTACTGTCCCAAATATATAAGACCCCCTCTTACAAATCAATGAATAAGAGACATCTTAATACAAATACAAGCATAAACATATGAATGGACAGCTCATATAAGGTAAACAATATGCTAAAAATGAAATTTTAAAATCATACTTTCATCAGTAATCAAGGAAATGCAAATTAAAACTGAAATATGATAGCTTTAATGCTAACCCTAACCCTAACCTAAAGCAGAGACATTACTTTGCTGAAAAAGGTCCATATACTCAAAGCTATGGTTTTTCCAGTAGTCATGTACAGATGTGAGAGTTGGACCACGAAGAAGGCTGAGCACTGAAGAATTCATGCTTTTGAACTGTGGTGCTGAAGAAGACTCTTGAGAGTCCCTTGGATTGCAAGGAGATGAAACCAGTCAATCCTAAAGGAAATCAATCCTGAATATTCATTGGAAGGACTGATGCTGAAGCTGAAGCACCAATTCTTTGGCCACCTGATGCGAAGAACTGACACATTGGAAAAGATGTTGATGCTGGAAAAGATTGAAGGCAGGAGGAGATGGGGACAGCAGAGGGCAAGATGGTTGAATGGTATCACCGCCTCAATGGATACAAGTTTGAGCAAGCTCCAGGTGATGGTGAAGGGCACAGAAGCCTGGCGTGCTATAGTCCATGGGGTCACAAAGAGTCGGACATGACTGAGTGACTGAACACCACCACCACAACATGATTTTGCATCTACCAGATTGGAAAAAATGAAAAAATCTATGAAGAATAATTATTGGAAAAGATACAGAACAACAAGCATCCATATCTATTGGAGGGAGGGTATCATTTAGTTGGCTCAGTGATTTTAGCCAACAGTTTGGCATTTCTTAACAAAGTTATACATAACCTGTAACCAGGAATTACATCCTAAGATGTGTACTCTAGAGAAATTCTTACACTCATGCCCAAAAGAAATTTATAAGAATGCACACAGAAGCATTATTCCTAAGCGAAAATTCCCAATCTATCCAAATATTCATCAACAATTGCTTTGACCAATTTTAATATAATCTTATGATGAATTATGATATAGATTTTAAAAATTCATTTATAGTTTTTATAGACTCTTGTTTATTTATTTTACCATAAAAAATTGAAAACAAAAGACCTCGTGTATCCCCTCCCTCAATAATCTGATAAAATTCAGCCCAATTTGCAAATCTCTTTGCCTTGCCAATAGAGGTTTTAGTTAAACTTCACTTGCTTTGAGTTAAGAAAACAATGGGTATTTTTATTCTTAAAATGTAAAATTATATATAATACTATATTGAATATATGTTTTCTGATTATATATATCTGTCCATCTCCGTTTAGATTTTGATTACTTCTCCACCCATAAACTGCCACTCATCCACCTCCACCTTCAACCCTTTAGAAGTACCCTACAATAGCCACATTAGGAGTCAGGGATTAACAGTGGGCAGAAAGTTTTGGAAATATTAACTTCCCAATCTAAAAAACCCTTTGTATTTCCTTATCTTATAAACATTCTCTTTGGCAGTACTGCTAAGATCTATTTCTCCTCTTTCATTTCCAAATTGATTTGCAATGTGTTTTCTCTAAATTCACAATGAGCTTGGATTAAAATAATTTGCTTTACCAGGTGGTATTTCTCACATCCCAGGTGTTAATATAGGTCTTAACCCATGGTCAGCTTTAAGAGTAACAAGAGCACAGTAGTACTTATGGCATCTACCAAATGAGTTGTGGAATATCGTTGTTAAAAGATAATTATAGATAGAGTGACTGTGTAATTAACTATCCAAACACTTTTGGGAATGAAAGAGAGCCTTATTAATAATTATTCTGAGTCACAGGTATAAATAGGAACAGTTCTAGGCAGACTGAGATGTATGATCATCCTGATTATAGAGGAATCTCGCTCCAAGAGTACCCAGCAGAAGACACATTTGGTCTGGTACAGATCCTATTTCAATAATTAAAACATGGAAAATAGAAACCATCTTGGTTTAAGAAATGTGCACTGTTATAACTGTAATCCTTAGCCAGCACTCTTGACATATGTGTTGGAGTGCCTGCTTTTTGAAAGGGGGTTTTCCCAGCAATCCATGCAAGTAACAAGTGTCCAAATACTCTCTGAGGGAAAGATGTTTTGGGTATTTTTTGTCAATTTTGGAAGTTTGATTATCACCTGAAGCAGCACGAAGTATAATAACAGGTCCTATTCTATGAGTTCAAAATGTAGGCAAATGGTTTAAATGTAAGGCAAGAAGAATAAAATTTTTCTTGAGATGAAAATTATTTGTATGGGTTTATGAATTATAATAAAATAATGATATGAGCTTTTATTGAATTCCTAATATGTGCCAGGCACTGAATTTGTGACATATTATACCATTTAATCTTCTTAACAACCATATTAGGAAGTGATTATTTCTATTATTCAAATAAGGAAACTGTTAAGGATTACACAAGTGGCAGAATTAATGGTATAAGTTTAGGTCTGTCTGACTTTAAAGTCTATCTTTTATCCGTTATGCCTAGTGAATTTCTGGATTTTTTTCATTTTATTATTTGCATTGGCACTGTGCCTTTACTGATACAGAGGTCAGGCTCCTTTCAGACATACATAACGTGGCTCCTCAATTTCCACTCAGTTCAGTTCAGTCACTCAGTGGTGTCCAACTCTCTGCAACCCCATAGACTACAGCATGCCAGGCTTCCCTGTCCATCACCAACTCCCAGAGCTTGCTCAAACTCATGTCCATCAAGTTGGTGATGCCATCCAACCATCTCATCCTCTGTTGTCCCCTTCTCCTCCTGCCTTCAATCTTGCCCAGCATCAGAGTCTTTTCTAATGAGTCGGTTCTTTACAGTGGCCAAAGTATTGGCGCTTCAGCTTCAGCATCAGTCCTTCCAATGAATATTCAGGATTGACTTCCTTTAGGATTGACTGGTTTGATCTCCTTGCAATCCAAGGGACTCTGAAGAGTCTTCTCCAACACTGGAGTTTGAAAGCATCAATTCTTTGGCACTCTTTCTTTATGGTCCAACTCTCACATCCATACATGACTACCAGAAAAACCATAGCTTTGACTAGTTGGACCTTGGTTGGCAAAGCAATGTCTCTGTTTTTTAATATGCTCTCTAGGTTGGTCATAACTTTTCTTCCAAGGTACAAGCATCTTTTAATTTCATGGCTTCAGTCACCATCTGCAGTGATTTTGGAGCCCAAGAAAATAAAGGCTCTCATTGTTTCCACTGTTTCCCCATCTATTTGCCATGAAGTGCTGGAACCAGATGCCATGGCCTTGATTTTTTTTTTTTCATTTATCTTTATTATTTGGAGGCTAATTACTTTACAATATTGTAGTGGTTTTTTTCATACATTGACATGAATTAGCCATGGATTTACATGTATTCCCCATCCCGATTCCCTCCCACCTCCCTTTCTATTCGATCCCTCTGGGTCTTCCCAGTGCATCAGGCCCGAGCACTTGTCTCATGCATCCAACCTGGGCTGGTGATCTGTTTCACCATAGATAATATACATATTTTGGTGCTATTCTCTTGAAACATCCCACCCTTGCCTTCTCCCACAGAGTCCAAAAGTCTGCTCTGTACATCTGTGACTCTTTTTCTGTTTTGCATATAGGGTTATCATTACCATCTTTCTAAATTCCATATATATGTGTTAGTATACTGTAATGGTCTTTATCTTTCTGGCTTACTTCACTCTGTATAATGGGCTCCAGTTTCATCCATCTCATTAGAACTGATTCAAATGAATTCTTTTTAATGGCTGAGTAATATTCCATGGTGTATATGTACCACAGCTTCCTTATCCATTCGTCTGCTGATGGGCATCTAGGTTGCTTTCATGTCCTGGCTATTATAAACAGGGCTGCGATGAACATTGGGGTGCACGTGTCTCTTTCAGATCTGGTTTCCTCGGTGTGTATGCCCAGAAGTGGGATTGCTGGGTCATATGGCAGTTCTATTTCCAGTTTTTTAAGAAATGTGCACACTGTTTTCCATAGCGGCTGTAGTAGTTTGCATTCCCACCAACAGTGTCATGCTGAGTTTTAAGCCAGCTTTTTCACTCTCCTCTTTCACTTTCATCAAGAGGCTCTTTTGTTCCTGTTCACTTTCTGCTATATATGGACAATTTCCGCTACACAGATACTATTCAAATTACTATATTGAGTTTAGAAGCCATCTTCCCATAATTGGGATTGTGTATATATCTGTTTATACCACTAACCTTTAATAAATAAAATGAGAGAAAGAGAAGATATTTTTAAAAAATCAAGTGGAACTTGTAGATAAATATACAATATATGAGATACAAAATACAATGGGTAGGATTGGCTGTAAATAAACTGTAAATTAAAGAACTTGAAAACCTAGCAGTAGACACCATCCAGATCATATCTCAGAGAGAAAGAAGTCTGAAAATTAAATAAACAGAACATCCATGACTTATGTGAGAATATCAGAGACTTTAGAAATATGTATAATTTGAGCCCCTCAAAGAAGTTAGTGGTTGGAGGATGGGGAGTGAGAAAACAATATTTGAAGAAATAATAGGTGAAAATTTACCAACTTTGATGAGGACTACAAGGCTTCCCTGGTGACTCAGAGGTTAAAGCACCTGCCTCCAATGTGGGAGACCTGGGTTTGATCCCTGGGTTCGATCCCTGGGTTGGGAAGATCCCCTGGAGAAGGAAATGGCAACCCAGTCCAGTATTCTTGCCTGGAGAATAATCCCATGGACGGAGGAGCCTGGTAGGCTATAGTCCAGGGGGTCGCAAAGAGTCGGACACGACTGAGCGACTTCACTTTAATTTTCACTTTCATAAGCCCACAAATCCAAGAAGCTCAAAGAATGCCAAGCAAAATATTTAGAAGATCCTATCAAGGCATATCTTAATCACTTTGCTGAAAACCAGTGATAAAGAGGAAATCTTAAAAGCAGCCAGTGTAAATATCAGGAATGAAAGAGAGGATGTGACTACAGATCCTACAGACAATAGAGGGATAATAAGGTTATATGATGAACAACCTATGTCAATTAATGTAAAACAAATGATGATAAATTCATTAAAAATTACAAATTGCAAAAAATGATAGAAGCAAAATTTAGAAAATCCAGATGGCCAAATATCTTTAAAAGTTGAACTCATAATTAAAAACGTTCCCAAAACCTACTCAGAAAACTGTGAGGTACTGATGGAAAAAATTTAAGATGGCACAAGTAGTTATAACATGCCCATGGATTGGAAAAATTAATATTATTAAAATGACCATTCTATACACAGTAATCTACATATTCCATGCAACCCCTGTTAGAATACCAATGACATTTTTCACAAAATTAGAATAAAGAATTCCAAAATTTGTGTGAAAATGCAAAAGACTCCAAATAGGCAAAGCAATCTTGAGAAAGAAGAACAAAACTGAAGGTATCACATGCTCTGGTTTCAAACTATACTACAGAGCTACACTAATCAAAACAGAATGGTTTTTATTTATGGTTTATGGGCACAAAAATAAAAACATAGATAATTGGAACAGAATAGAAAACCCAGAAATGATCTCACACTTATATGGTCAATTGGTCTATAGCAGAGGAAATGAGTATACAATGGGGATAAGACAGCCTCTTCAATAAATGGTATTGAGAAAACTAGACAGCTACATGCAAAATAATTAAACTGTACAACTGTCTCAAATCATATTAAAAAATAAAATCAAAATGGATTAAAGACTTTAATGTAAAACCCAAAGTGATAAAACTCCTGGAAGAAAACATAGGCAGTACTCTTTGACGTTTGTCTTAGCTGTATTTTTTTGGATATGGTTACTCAGGCAAGAGCAACAAAAGCAAAAATGAACAAGTGGAACTATACCACGCTAAAAAGCTTTTTCACAAAACAAAAAGGCCACCTACAGAATGAGAGAAGATGTTTGCAAACTATATATCTGAAAAGGAATTAGTATCCAAAATATACAAAGAACTAATACAACTCAGCATCAAAGGAAAAAAGAAAAGAAAAACCAGCAACAAACTTGAATGAAAAATGAACAGTGCCCCTGCATAGACATTTTTCCATAGAAGACATACTGTTGGTCAACAGACACATGACAATATGCTCGGTATCACTAATCATCAGAGAAATGCAGATCAAAACAAAAATGAGATATCACTCACACATGTCAGAATGGCTATTATCAAATGACAACAAATAAGTGCTGGCAAGGATTTGAAGAAATGGGAATGAACCCTCATGCTCACTTGGTGGGAATGTAAAGTGGTTTACACTTGAAATTCTTCAGAACTATTGACATTCTTTAAGAAATTAAAAATAGAAGTACTGTATCCAGCAATTCCACTTACAAGTATTTTTCCAAGGAAAACAAAAACATTAATTCAAAAAGATATATGCATCCCTATGTTCATTGCAGCCTTATTTTCAATAGCCAAGATATACAAGCAACCTAAGTGCCCATGATGGATAGATAAAGAGTGGGGTGTGTTTGTGTGTGATGAAATATTACTAAGCCATAAAAAAGAATGAAATATTTTCACTTGTAAAAACATAGAGGGTGTTATGCTAAGTGAAGTAAGTCAGACAGAGAATGACAAATACCATGTGATTTTACTTATATGTGGAACTTAAAAAAAAAAGAACAAAAGCAAAGCAAATGAACTAACATAACAAAATAGAAGCAGAGTAACAGATATAGGGAACCAATAAGTGTTTGCCAGAGGGGAGAGAGGTTAAGGGGATCAATGAAATGACTGAGGGAAATTAAGGGGTACAAACTTGCAATTACAAAATAAATGAATCAAGTGGTAAAATGTGCAGTGTGGTGAATATACTCAACAGCAATCTAATATCTTTGTATGGTGATGAAGAAGGTCAAAGTTACAAACTTCCAGTTACAAGAGAAATAAGTACTATGTATGTAATGTACAACATGATTAATATAATTAACACTGCTGTTATATATGAAAGTTGTTAGAGAGTAAATCCTGAGTTCTCACTACAAGAAAAGGTATTTTTTATTTGGTATCTATATGAGATAATGGATGTACACTAAATTTCTTGTGGTCATCATTTCATGATGGATGTAAGTCAAACCATTAGTCTATACACATTAAATTTTACAGAGCTGTATTTTAATTATACATACAAAACATGAGGAAAAAAGAAAAACCTTCTCGGATGGTGAATTCACTGGTGAATTCTATTAAACATTTAATGGAGAAACAATATCAATCTTACACACACACTTTAAGAAAACACAGGTGGAGAGAGAATCATTTCCAATTTACTATTTTTGAAGCCAGCATTATCCTATGCTAAACTAGACAAAAACATTAATTAAAGGGGAAAAAAAAAGAACACGAAAGAAAAAAGTTCAGTATCCCTAGAGAGCAACATCCCTCAAGAATATAGATGTAAAATCTTAACCAAGATAGCACCAAACAGAAGCCAATAATATATAAAAAAGAGAATACACATAAGCAAGTGGTCTTATACAAAATACAAAATTTTAACATTTTAAAATCAATCAAGACAATTCACCATATTAACAGATACATGAGAGCAATATGATTATCTCAATAGATGCAGCAGTAGTATTTGTAAAATTCAGTACCTATTATTGGTTAAGGCTATGGTCCATGTCATCAGATTGGTATCTGATCTATATGAGATAATGGATGTACACTAAATTTCTTAGTATCTGATGACATGGACCACAGCCTTGTCTAACTCAATGAAACTAAGCCATGCTGTGTGGGGCCACCCAAGACAGACAGGTCGTGGTGGAGAGGTCTGACAGAATGTAGTCAACTGGAGATGGGAATGGCAAACCACTTCAGTATTCTTGCATTGAGAACCCCATGAGCAATATGAAAAGCCAAAAAGATAGGACACTGAAAGGTGAACTCCCCAGGTTGGTAGGTGCCCCATATGTTACTGGAGATCAATGGAGAAATAACTCCAGAAAGAAGGAAGGGATGGAGCCAAAGCAAAAACAACACCCAGTTGTGGGTGGGACTGGTGATAGAAGCAAGGTTTGATGCTGTAAAGAGCAATATTGCATAGGAACCTGGGATGTTAAGTCCATGAATCAAGGCAAACAGGAGATGGCAAGAGTGAATGTCGAATTTCTAGGATACAGTGAACTAAGATGGACTGGAATGGGTGAATTTAACTCAGATGACCATTATTTCTACTACCGTGGGCAGGAATCCCTTAGAAGAAATGGCATAGCCATCATAGTCAACAAAAGAGTCTGAAAAGCAATACGTGGATGCAATCTCAAAAACAACAGAATGATCTCTGTTCGTTTCCAAGGCAAACCATTCAATGTCATGGTAATCCAAATCTATGCCCCAACCAGTAACGCTGAAGAAGCTGAGGCTAAACAGTTCTATGAAGATCTACAAGACCTTCTAGAACTAACACCCAAAAAAAGATGTCCTTTTTATTATAGGGGACGGGAATGCAAAAGTAGGAAGTCAAGAAACACCTGGAGTAACAGGCAAATTTGGCCCTGGAGTACAGAATGAAGCAGGGCAAAGGCTAATAGAGTTCTGCCAAGAGAATGCACTGGTCATAGCAAACACCCACTTCCAATAGCAAAAAATGAAGACTCTATACATGGACATCACCAGATGGTCGACACTGAAATCAGATTGATTATATTTGCAGCAAAAGATGGAGAAGCTCTATACAGTCAGCAAAAACAAGACTGGGAGCTGACTGTGGCTCAGATCATGAACTCCTTATTGCCAAATTCAGACTGAAATTGAAGAAAGGGGAGAAAACCACTAGACCATTCAGGTATGACCTAAATCAAATCCCTTATCACTATACAGTGGAAGTGAGAAATAGATTTAAGGGACTAGATCTGACAGACAGAGTGCCTGATGAACTATGGACAGAGGTTCATGACATAGTACAGGAGACAGGGATCAAGACCATCCCCAAGAAAAAGAAATGCAAAAAAGCAAAATAGCTCTCTGAGGAGGACTTACAAATACCTGTGAAAAGAAAAGAAGTGAAAAGCAAAGGAGAAAAGGAAAGATATACCCATTTGAATGCAGAGTTCCAAAGAATAGCAAGGAGAGATAAGAAAGCCTTCCTCAGCAATCAATGCAAAGAAGTAGAGGAAAACAATAGAATGGGAAAGACTAGAGATCTCCTCAAGAAAATTAGAGATACCAAGGGAACATTTCATGCAAAGATGGGCTCAATAAAGGAAAGAAATGGTATGGACCTAACAGAAGCAGAAGACATTAAGAAGAGGTGGCAAGAATACACAGAAGAACTATAGAAAAAAGATCTTCATGATCCAGATAATCATGATAGTGTGATCACTCACCTAGAGCCAAACATCCTGGAATGTGAAGTCAAGTGGGCCTTAGGAAGCATCACTACAAACAAAGCTAGTGGAGGTGATGGAATTCCAGTTGAGCTCTTTCAAATCCTGAAAGATGATGCTGTGAAAGTGCTGCACTCAATAAGCCAGCAAATTTGGAAAACTCAGCACTGGCCACGGGACTGGAAAAGGTCAGTTTTCATTCCAATCCCAAAGAAAGACAATGCTAAAGAATGTTCAAACTACTGCACAATTGCACTCATCTCACACACTAGTAAAATGATGCTTAAACCTGTATGCAGGTCATGAAGCAACAGTTAGAACTGGACAAGGAACAACAGACTGGTTCCAAATAGGAAAAGGAGTTCATCAAGGCTGTATATTGTCACCCTGCTTATTTAACTTACATGCAGAGTACATCAAGAGAAACGCTGGGCTGGAAGAAGCACAAGCTGGAATCAAGATTGCCGGGAGAAATATCAATAACCAAAGATATGCAGATGACACCACCCCTTATGGCAGAAAGTGAAGAGGAACTAAAAAGCCTCTTGATGAAAGTGAAAGAGGAGAGTGAAAAAGTTGGCTTAAAGCTCAACATTCAGAAAACTAAGATCATGGCATCTGGTCCCATCACCTCATGGGAAATAGATGAGACAGTGGAAACAGTGTCAGACTTTATTTTTTTGGGCTCCAAAATCACTGCAGATGGTGATTGCAGCCAAGAAATTAAAAGACACTTACTCTTTGGAAGGAAAGTTATGACCAACCTAGATAGCATATTAAAAAGCAGAGAAATTACTTTGCCAACAAATGTCCGTCTAGTCAAGGCTATGGTTTTTCCAGTGGTCATGTATGGGTGTGAGAGTTGGACTGTGAAGAAAACTGAGTGCTGAAAAATTGATGCTTTGAACTATGGTGTTGGAGAAGACTCTTGAGAGTCCCTTTGACTCCTAGGAGATCCAACCAGTCCATCCTGAAGGAGATAAGTCCTGGGTGTTCATCGGAAGGACTGATGCTGAAGCTGAAACTCCAATACTTTGGCTACCTCATGTGAAGAGTTGACTCGTTGGAAAAGACCCTGATGCTGAGAGGGATTGGGGGCAGGAGGACAAGGGGATGACAGAGGATGAGATGGCTGCATGGCATCACCGACTCGATGGGCGTGAGTTTGAGTAAACTCTGGGAGTTGTGATGGACATGGGGGCCTGGCGTGCTGCAATTCATGGGATTGCAAAGAGTCGGACACGACAGAGTGACTGGACTGAACTGAAAATTCTCCAAGCCAGGCTTTGGCAATATGTGAACTGTGAACTTCCAGATGTTCAAGCTGGTTTTAGGAAAGGCAGAGAAATCAGAGATCAAATTGCCAACATCCACTGGATCATCGAAAAAGCAAGAGAGTTCCAGAAAAGCATCTACTTCTGCTTTATTGACTATGCCAAAGCCTTTGACTATGTGGATCACAATAAATTGTGGAAAATTCTGAAAGAGACAGGAATAGCAGACCACCTGACCTGCCTCTTGAGAAACCTGTATGCAGGTCATGAAGCAACAGTTAGAACTGGACATGGAACAACAGACTGGTTCCAAATAGGAAAAGGAGTTCATCAAGGCTGTATACTGTCACCCTGCTTATTTAACTTATATGCAGAGTACATCATGAGAAACGCTGGGCTGTAGGAACCACAAGCTGGAATCAAGATTGCCAGGAGAAATATCAATAACCAAAGATATGCAGATGACACCACCCTGATGGCAGAAAGTGAAGAAGAGCTAAAGAGCCTCTTGATGAAAGTGAAAGAGGAGAGTGAAAAAGTTGGCTTAAAGCTCAACATTCAGAAAACTAAGATCATGGCATCTGGTCCCATCACTTCATGGCAGATAGATGGGGAAACAGTGAAAACAGTGTCATACTTTATTTTTCTGGGCTCCAAATCACTGCAGATGGTAATTGCAGCCTTGAAATTAAAAAACTGCTTACTCCTTGGAAGGTAAGTTATGACCAAGCTAGATAGCATATTTAAAAGCAGAGACATTTTTTGCTAACAAAGGTCCGTCTAGTCAAGGCTATGGTTTTTCCAGTGGTCATGTATGGATATGAGAGTTCGACAATAAAGAACACTGAGTGCAGAAGAATTGATGCTTTTGAACTGTGGTGTTGGAGAAGACTCTTGAGAGTCCCTTGGACTGCAAGGAGATCCAACCAGTCCATCCTAAAGGAGATCAGTCCTGGGTGTTCATTGGAAGGACTGATGCTGAAGCTGAAACTCCCAATACCTTGGCCACCTGATGCGAAGAGCTGACTCATTGAAAAAGACCCTGATGCTGGGAAAGATTGAGGGCAGGAGGAGAAGGGGATGACAGAGGATGAGATGGTTGGATGGCATCACTGACTCAGTGATGGATTTGGGTGGACTCTGGGTGTTGGTGATGGACAGGGAGGCCTGGAATGCTGAGGTTCATGAGGTCGCAAAGAGTCGGACACGACTGAGTGACTGAACTGAACTGAACTGATTATTGGTTAAAAAAAAATCTCAGCAAACTAAGTGTAGAAAGGAATTTCCTTAACATGGTAAAAAGCATTTATGTTCTAACATCACAGTAAATGGAGAAAGACTGAACTATTTTCTTTTTAAGACTCGAAATTAGGTGAAAGTGTGTCTGTTTTCACCATTTCTATTTGACATCTTACTGAAGGCCCTATTCTGTGCAGTAAGGCCAAAAAATAAAAATAAAAAAGAGTGGTGGTGATGGGCATAGAATTGGAAAGGAATAAATAAAACTGTCTTTATTCTCAGAAAATATAATCTTTTTAAAAAAGCTACTTACAATAAATGAATTAGCAGTTACAAGTACAGGAATATAAATATAAAAATCAATATTTCTATGTACTAGCAAAAAACACTTGGAAGATGAAATTAAAAGAAACTACTCTTTCCTGCCCTGCAATGACAGGTCCTGGCATTGGTGGCCTGGAGTGCCAGGAGCAAGCGGGAGAGGCCTCCCAACTGTCAGTGGTGGAGCTGGAGCAGGGGTCCACAGAAGGGGGGGTGGACTCCAGTTGAACTGAGTTAGTTCTTTCCTGCAACCTGCTGAATGGAGTCTGTGCACAAGGAGCAATTCAGTGTTGACCCCAAAAACACAGACGAGGAGACTGTGCATGTTGTGTTAATTAGGGGTAGTTTCTCATGCCAAAGAATGTCATTTACATAATGACTCAAATCCCGTGTATGGGTCCTTGTTGGTTTTTGCTAAAATGCTCGTGTCAGCTCTCATTTAGGAGATGATTTCAGAATTAATCTTTGTTTCCTTTGTTAGTTTTTCCTGGCTCTGCCTCTTACTTACTGTGTGACCTCAGGCAGTACGGTGGTCTTCCTGAACTAAGATTCTTAACATATATAAAAAGAATGAGAAATCCCTTGCTCAGCCCATTGCAGTGCTTGCTAAGTAGGCTACGTGAAAATACATCAAGCTTTTGGTATGATGCTTGCCACACAGTAGGAGTTCAAACAATATGCTTTGCTCTTTCCTTTTCACATATTTTAAAACACAGTCATTAAGCTTTATCAGAAACAAGGTATTATACTTAAACCTCACAGGGTAAGCCATCACAGTGACATATACTTATTCAATGTTAAAATTGCATTTCTATGAAACCACATATTCAGTTGAGTCTCCCTTACATAAATACAATCTTTCTTACATTAGCAGCAAATTAAACTTCAACAATTACACTTGCTACTGTGGTTACCTCTGAGTTCCTCTAAAACTCCTCTGTATTTTATTGCTGAGTAAATATTTAGAAGACTTTAAAAAGCTAATTTCAGACTTGGGCTTTCTCTATTCAACAGTTTATATTTTAAGAGCTTTCACCCAAGTTCGTGTTCTCTTTTGTGAAACCTAGCACAGTTCTCACATTGATATTATTTACATTTTTTTTGTAATGTGCCGCAGGTTTATAAACCTTTCCATTTAAATTTTTGGTGTGATTAGCTGCTTTTAATTACATCTGAAAACCCCTTGCCAAATAATGATTAAAACACACAGAGATGGTATGGTTGAGACATAAGCAAAGCAAAACAGATCTATGTGAAAACTGCTTCAAGCAGTGTAACAACAGCTAATCCATTTAATTTGTGCATATGTGGAGGATTTCATTCAAATTGAAATAGAACAAAGGATAAATAAGGTGAGAAGGTAGGTAAGAGAACTTTGAAGCATTGAAATACTGTTTTTTTTTTTTTTAATCAAAGCATAATTGATTCTTCTAGGGAAATTTGTGGGGTAAAAAATAAAATTTGTATGTAATTATGGTTCACAGCAAATTGCATTTGCTGCCTGTTGAGCAAACTCAATTGGATTACTAAACCACAGTCTTTCCCACCCCTGTGTCAGTTCGAGAGCAAACTCTCTCTCCTCTCTAGTTCTCTAAGGCCCCCAAAGCTTAAGCACACTTCAGATCTTTGTGTGTTGGGTTTTTCAGGCTGCTACTCCCCTCCCCATTTTCAGTGGATCCCTACAGCTTTCAGTGTCAGATTGAAGTTCGCGTTTTTGGAGGACCATGCTTTCTTCAGTGTTCCCTTCGACCTCCCCTTCCCACCACACGATCCCTTTCCTCTGTCCACACAGGACTTGCTTCCCAGCTGTTTGTTTCCACGTCTTCTGTGTTCACTGATTTATTCATACTTTCCATCATTCAGTCATTCATCCCACAGATGCTAATGGGCACCATGCTTAGTTGTGGGGGTCCAATAGAAAGCCAGACAGAAACCCTGTCCTTGTCCTCGTGGAGTTACAATCAAGTGGCGGAAACAGACCAATCAAAGAATCCTACAGGCAACAAATAAATGACTGCTCTGATGGGTGAGGCAGAGGTCAAGGACGTGGTGATACTACCCTTGTAAGATACTGGGTCTTCATCTGGTTGGAAAGTCAGGAATGCTTCTCTGAGGAAGTGGCTGTAGCCCTGACACAGAAGACCAGAAGTTACCTGGGTGAAGGCCGAGCACCGGAGGAGGAACAAGATATAGCAGGAGCTGTGGGCTGGAGGAAAGAGAAGCTGGATGCGGCTGGTGCAGAGAGAGGGAGGAAACACAGGAGACTGGCCTCATTAGAGGCAGACAGACACCCTTCTCCCATCATCTGCATCTCTTGGGCTCAGCTCAAGCATCCCCTCCTCTGGGAAGCCTTTGGTGGCCCTGCCCTCTCTGAGGAGGGACCTGTCCTCCCTCTGGAACTGTGGCCTGCTGATCTTTGCATCCTTGGCTCCTCTCACAGGCTCCAACACAAATTAGGCATCTGTCATGAAGGGGTGGGTAGAGCTGGAGAGTGTGAGCATGACTGGGAGTCTTTGCTTGTTGAGCAGGGAGAGAGGCAGCTTGGTTGCATGAGTGCAGTTTTCAGAGGCTCTCCCAGCGGGTGGCCCCAATTCTTCCAGCACCAGTTCAAGGGCCTCTTCCCTCAATAAGATCCCTTCCTTTTAATTCAAACCAAATCCCAGCTTGATGTAATTTCAGATGGTAAGGAAACACTGGATACAATGTGGAAGCATGTGGTTTGTACAGAGGAACTCAACCATGACTTACTCCACAACTACGGGTGCCACCCCAGTTCTCGTCAGGTTTCCCAGCCTCGCGTTGCAGTGACGGGGCTTATTAAAGGGATCCTGGAGGGAGAGACTCTTCCCTCTTGGGAGTATTCCAGTGAGCAACAGGGAAAGCTGGATGGGGAATCATAGCCGTTAATTGGGGCATAAATGGAACAAATTCCCTCTCATCACTGAAAGGTATTGTATTTCACGTTGAGGGAAAGGAGAGATTTGCCTACAAATTAGGCTGGAAACTGTAGAGAAGAACTTGTTTGCTGGCCAGATTGGTATGCCAGGACTGTAATGAAATAGGACAGAAAGAGAAGGGGGGTGGGGTACATGTTCAAATAAGAAAGTGGATTTTTTCTTTTCTTTTTTTTTTTTTAGTATTTCTTTTCCTGTCCTTTTGAAGGGTTGAGTCTGTCCTATTGCTGGTGTTCCCTGGCACTCTACTCACCAAATGGTCCTCTTCTGGGTGATTTGTAACGCTGTTGTTCAGCAGCTGCTCCGAGAAGCAGCAACAACCCTGAGGAATATACACTATTCACGGTTCTGCCCTGAGGAAGAGAATGAGAGCCGATTTCCCTTTGTTTCAGAATCACAATGTGAATGGAAAGCTTCTTTGGACATCTTTTCTCACTGTAAGTGTCAGAGTTAGATACCAACCCCAGAGCCTCAGGTACTGTGCCCACAGATGCAGTTTCTCCCGGGGCGCCCTCACTCCCTTGTACCCTCCATCCTCTCCATCCTGTGAGTGAGCGAATCCTTCCTCTGGAGTGGCTGCTCCACACCCTTGGGTGCTCCCCAGGGCTTACTTATTTTTTCTGGCTCAGTGTGCCTCTCAGCCCTGTCCTTCCTCTGGATCTGCTTGTGCCTTTGTTTTCCTGTCTCAGAATGACCCGCTTTGGCCTAGGCGTTGGGCTTCAGAATTACTACTGCCCATCCTTAAGGCCATTATATGCAGATATAATATGCAGATGATACCACTTAAATGGCAGAAAGTGAAGAGGAAATAAAGAGCCTCTTGAGGGTGAAAGAGGAGAGTGAAAAAGCTGGCTTAAAACTCAACATTCAAAAAACTAAGGCCATGGCATCCCATCCCATCACTTCATGGCAAATAGATGGGGAAACAATGAAAACAGTGAGAGACTTTATTTTGGGGGGGCTCCAAAATCACTGCGGATAGTGACTGCAGCCACGAAATTAAAAGACGCTTGCTCCTTGGAAGGAAAGTTATGACAAACCTAGATAGCATATTAAAAAGCACAGACATCACTTTGCTGACAAAGGTCCATATAGTCAAAGCTATGATTTTTGCAGTAGTCATTATGAATGTAAGAGTTGGACTATAAATAAAGCTGAGCACTGAAGAATTGATGCTTTTGAATTGTGGTGCTGGAGAAGACTCTTGAGAGTCCCTTGGACAGCATGGAGATCCAGCCAGTCAACCCTAAAGGAAGTCAACCCTGAATGTTCATTGGTAGGACTGATGCTGAAGCTGAAGCTCCAATACTTTGACCACGATGTGAAAAGCTGACTCATTGGAAAAGAATCTGATGCTGGGAAAGATTGGGGGCAAGAGAAGGGAGCGGAGCAACAGATGATGAGATGGTTGGATGGCATGACTAACTCAATGGACATGGGTTTGAGCAAACTCAGGAAGATGGTGAAGGACAGGGCTGCCTGGCATGCTGCAGTTCATGGAGTTGCAAAGAGTCGGACACGACTTGGCGACTAAACAGCAACAGCAAATCCTTAAGGTTAGGCCACAGCGCTGCCTCTCCCATTCCTCATGAACCAGGACAATTAAAAAAAGAAATTACTTAGGCTTCTTTTTGCATTGGCTTTAACATATACACTCTTCTACACTCAAGTATTCTTGCTTAAAAAAAAACAAAACAGTGGAAAGATGATGTCAATAAAGGCATTGAACTGATTTGTGGTTTCTTTTGGGGTAAATTTGAAAGAGAAGGATGCCTGGAGGCTGTTGAGGCAATGTTTTCATTTTAGCATTAAGGAAGAATTCCTTTGGTTTGTTACAGGGATCACTGAAAACTTTCAATTGGGTGAGTGGTCAGTGGGCAGCCTAACCCCTTCTAAAGCATTGTGTGACCCAATCAGGTGGCTCTAAGTAGGATTAAGCAAACCAAACAAGGCCTGTGAATTAAGATGTTTTGCGTGGGGAAGCCACTTGCCCTAATACTTAATCCCTGAAAAAACAACTTGCATGCTGTTTATTGAAGCATTGTCCTAACATGAAATTCCTTTCTCTTCACCTGTTACTTCTGATTTGATTGACCTTTTTTGTGTGTCCTCCCATTAAGGCAGAGTGCAAATGTAATCACTGATTTTACTAGAAAACAGTTTTGTATACTTTAAGTTTATTTTAAAAAGACTTAAAAAACTTGTGAAAAGCAAACAAAAAAAAAATCACTCGATTATCTTTTTTTTCTGGAAAAAGTGACAGATCTATTTTGGGGGACACAGTTTGCAAATGTGTCTCAGGAAAAGTTCTATTACTCGGTTGACAGATTTTGAAAGCTGGGAACTCATGAGCAATCTGAACAATTGTTTTGCCTTACAAAGCTGGTAAAGTTAACTTTTAAAAAAAACCAGTTTCAAAAAATATTGTGATAAGGATAAGAGAGGAGCTCTTTACCAGGTAATTACCAAAATATATTTATCATGTTACTTTTATGGGTTTTCCCAAGATCTTTGGAATAGCTTCCTTGTGAAGTAATAAAGGAAGACTTGTATATACTTTACAAGTTTAACTGCAGTGTTGTTCTGAGGAAAAATGATTTCTTTTCCTCTAGTAAAAAGTGTGTTCATATAATTACCTTGGGAAATGTGGTTTTGAGGTCAGTAAAAAGGAGACTTCTTGCCGGTAGACTACCTTTCCACCATGTGATCTGGAGTTTGTCACTTGGGCATCAGAGCTGTTTTCCTATCCACCCCCTCCACCCTCTGCCAACCTCATCTCTCAGAGTCCTTCCTGAACTTGGGAAAACAGCTGCTTCCCCTGGTGCCACTTCTCTTCATGATTCAGAGTTGAATCCAAAGGACTGTTTTGGGAATCAACACAGACAGGCACCTCACAGCCTCCCCCTGGTCCCAGGCATCGGCCACCCCACCTAAGAAGTGGCACAAACGCCTCCTTCACCAGGCCCCTCCCCTGTGGAGGCTCAGGAATTAAAGCCTGCAGACTCCCTGCACTCCAGCCCCTGCCTTGCCCAGAAGTGCCTGAGTTTCTGTCAGGAGATGCGTGCATGCAGGGCTTGGTCTGGGCTAAAGTGCTCTGCTGAAAAGGAGGACAAGACTTAACAAACTTTTGTCACATAATGTGTGAGGAAGGGGAGGCAATGGCTGAGTTTATTGCCTGGAGTCCGCCAAGGGGCAGCTTGGCATCTGGGTCACAGTCACCAATCACACTGTTTACCTCTCTGAGCCTCTTTCTTTATCTGTGAAATGAAGATAATATCTCACTTATTTATCTGTGAAACAGAAATGATAATACCTGCTTACATGGTTGTCGTGAGGATTAAGTTGAATCATTTGTATAAAACACTGCATACTTCCTGACATATTAGGAATCATGAAAGAGTGTTTCCAGACTTTCTCCCTGACACCTGTCAGATGCTCCCTTCATGGGTGGTATTTTCTGTTGGTGCTGTTGCCCTAGAATGTCTATCTAGCCCCGGGTTGTGTCAAGCAGAACAGGTTGAGTGCATGTTTGTAGGAAATAGCTCAACGAGACCCTCCTAGGCTTGATCTGAGGGACACTGATTAATAATGCATAAACTCATGGTCTTCGTGCTCACAGGGTGGGTTGCAAATAAAAGGTGAAGCAGGTCATGGTCAGGATTCGAAATCTGTCAGGTAAAGGCAGGATGATCTGGCTCCATAGTGTGTCTAAGTGATGACCAAGAAAGGGTTCTGCAGTCCTGAGTGTCAGGTTGGACGCGGCGTGGTGGACTCCTCACACGCTCACAGGTCACACTGGAACAGGGGCACAGGTGTGTGCTCTTCTCCACTGACAGATCTAGGGGGCAGAGCTGACTCTGGGGGAAAGTGTGGGAGTGGATGGCATTCTCCTTTGGTGTCCTTGGCCTCCTTGTTGGTCCCTCCCCACTTTTTTGATTCCTCCGAGGCATCAGATAGATAGCCAGTGTCCTTCTCTTTCCCTCCATTGAATCCTGTGATCAGAATCAGATGCTGCAATACACGTGGGGGATGTTGTACCAGCTTATGGTGGCTGTGACTTGTCAATGCTCCCGCTTGCCTTTACTCCCGCTCCATCCCTCTTTGGTCACAGATGCAGTGTCTGGACGCCAGGGGTGGGCAGAGGACCCACCTGGACTCTCAGAGCACCTTACCTCTACTTGGCCAGTGTTTCCAGCTGATGGTGGATGTTGGGGTCCTGAAGTCAAGCTAAGCCAATCAGAGTCCCTTCCCAAGATAATAGAGTCTGGGGAAGGGCCCTCTGTCTTCCGTTAGTGAAGTTAGAAGCACCAGGGCCTTGTCCTGCTATGTGAAGAAAGCCTGTCCGCCAAAGAGGAGCCCAGGGCCGAGCCAACCCAAAATAAGGGCTGAAGCAAGACAAGACAGAACCAGGCCCTGGCCGTGGCTCCCCAACGGCCCAGAACTAGCTTGGTCCGTGTAGCTTCAACTTTTCTTAGGCTCTTGCTAGCTGTAAGCTACCCCCAGTGCCCTTCCAATAACCTCCCTTGTGTTTTAATCAGATTGCATTTAATCTGTAGCTTCTCTCTAGAAAAATTCTGTGTGCTTGACCGACTCCAAGGTGTTCCTCCCTGAGGTGAATTTCTTAAAGTCACTGTTAAGTATCCAAACACAGGAGAATCTGTGAGGGGTTTTTCTTTGAAGTATCCACTGCACCGAGTGACACTGAGAAATTAAATAGGAAATTAAATTCATTGTAAAGATTGTTGGTCTGTGTATACTTCTTTTGCTCTAAAAATTCTCAAAGTAGTGGCAGCTATGATAAAGTCACTTTATTTTTGAAAGAGCAAAGACAATGTAATCTAATTTTAGATCATTCCAGACTGAGTTCGAGTCAACATGCAGACAATTGGAAATTTGTCAGAAATTAAATGCTGATTATTCGGTCTCAACTTTAGGTTATGACCCAAGTTAGGGTCACTGTGGGTATCCAAAAGGGCTGCAAGATTATTTTACAGACACCCAAAATGTTATCTTTACCTCTGTGCTCTGTATTTATTGGGTTGGGGGAGTGGAAAACTTAGGGACCCCGGGGAAGACAGTCAGCTACAGAGAAGCCAGGCCAAGGCTGACAGCAGTGCTAGAGCCCTGGTCAAGGGCAGTGTTCATGTAGAGTGTATATCAGGGACAGAAGTTTGCATATGCTTCCATTGATTTGGAGCAGAGTAGAAAAATAGGTTTCATCTTAAATGAAGATTCTTGACAGATAAAGAAGACTACTTGGAGAACTGTGTTCAGAAAGAGTATGAAGTGGAATATAGGCTCACTGGGTTGGCCATGATTATTACTAGTGATGTCTGTGTCCATCTCTTTATTTTTAATGCTTCTGGATAATTTTGTTTAAAATGCATCTCTTTTAAACATTGACATAGATTAAAAAAAAATTGTCCAGTCTGTGTCTCTCTCAATAGGAGGAAATTTGTAATTTTTCTATTATGGAAAATTTTAAGCAAATACAAAAGAGAGCTATGAGTGTCACTCTGATTCTAAAAACAATCACTTTTCACCAATGTGGATTGTTCTGAAGCAAGATTTTCTTTCAGCTTTGGAAGAACTGAGAGTAGAGATTTTTATCGCAAATGGGAATGACCCAGGAGAAAGAAAAAAGTGTTTTTAACATTATGCCTCTATTACTATTTAGGCATAATTTCATGACAAATGCCTGAAGTCTTATTAGTACATTTTTAGGTTTACTTATGAGTTTTTCTAATTTCTTTATTTATTGCTTTTCCTCGTATCCCATATTTTCCTCTTTTCTTGGATTTATGTCTTGAATTTGTATTAATGGTTTGTATTTCCTAATGACCCTAACAGAAAGGGTTCTTGATTGATAAATTCTCAATGTGAATAATATTTCAATAGAATTCCAGTTCAAAATAATTTTTACTTCTGAACTTTGCAGTTATTGTTTTTTATCTTCTTGCATCTGGGGTTACTTACTTCGTCCATTATAGGCAAATGGCTATTCTTTTCTATTTTTGGAACATTTAATAATTTATTTATAAGTGAAGTTTTTTGGAATATATTAAAGCAACAGATAGATGTGCTCAGGTAGCTCAGAAATTTATAGCATCCAGCCATGAAATTTTAAATGTTTACTTGAAGATGTATATCAGCCAACTAATACATGAATTAAGGAGATTCAAGACCTATGAATTTCTCTCCTCACTAAGTTTTAACCCCCCTACCCCCATTAGGCCTCTACGTGGGTTTCTGTTGTCAGATCAATTTGCTTCTGCAGGGAGAGCTTGGTCTTGTTGTGTCTCAAGCAAACATTTTCCTCCTATCTTTGTTCTTCTCCTACTTAAGAGGAATGTGTCCTTCACTCTCTGTCCTTCACTCAAAATTTAGAAGAAATTTCTTTCTTAATGATTGCATAAAGCAAGAATGAAACCATTCAGTTCTGGTGGTAGCTAACACTGACCAAATATTTTGCGGAAAAAGAGATGGAGAGAGACAAAACTCCGTGTCACTAGCTCCTTCCATCTGAGTTTCCCCTCTCCCCATGTACAGCTGCATTTTTCTTCCTTCTTATTCTTGCCAGTTTGAAGTAATTTAATGCCCCTTCTGTCTCACTTTTCTTGAAGAATTTGTTGTCTTTGCAATTGGTTGACACTAAAAATTATTTGAAAACAATGGAAAGGCGAAAGTCATATTTTCAGTTTCTGTTATCGAGAATGTGAATAATTAAAAAAGAAAACACAATCTGGATTTGTTTTTATGAGATAGATATATTTTTGACTTCCTCCCTGGTAGGATACCAGAAGGAGACAGAACTGAACACCACAAAATAAGGCCACAAGCCGAGAATAACAATGGTTTTGTTCTGTTGTCCTCTCCATCTCCAGTTCTGCCCATTCCAGGATCTATTCTGTTATTTTCATAACACTTGAGATGATTTCACATCTGCAAGTAATTAGTTGCAAAATAATCTATCTTGGGACTGTGGGCTGGAGGGTTGGGTAATAGGAGTTCCAACTGTGGTGTAACAATGTGTAAATCATGTATTCCTTCTGTTTTTGTTGACATATACAGTAAATATATTACATGGGCATACGCTGCTCCTGCAAAACTGTGAATATAGCCCTTTGTTTGAGAATCTCATCATCAACAAGAACAGCACCAAGCCTCACATTTATATTTTATCTCATAATTTACAAAACTTTCTCCTAATGTTATCTTAATTCTTTTCACAACCCTGAAAGACAGGTGAGAAGAGTTTCATCAGATACATGAGGCATCTGTGGCTGGTAAGCTACTAGATAGTAGGTGACATGGCTTGTTTTGTTGGGTTTTTGCAAACATTTTATTAACAGTTCATTACTGTAGTAACACATTTACAGAAGAATGTAGGAAATCTTAACAGCATGGCTTAATGAATTATCAGAGAGAATGCACTCATGCAACTAGTTCCCAGATCAAAAAACAAAACAATATCAACACTTCTGTGCTCTGTTCCAAGTCACCCACCCCCAAGGGTAACTGTCATTCTGACTCCTAAATAGGTTGTCCATTTATTTGAATTAGTTTTGTATGGCATGTGAACAAGGACCTTGCAATTTATAGATGCATTATGCACATGTGCTTGATACATTGAGGAATACAACTTTTCATGATGAAATGCAATACATGTGAGGAAATGATAGAGGAGTGAGATGATTCAACTTGTAGAAGGTTCATATGCATTGGGAGTTAGTAACTCCAATATATGAAGGATGAATGCCTGGAATATTATAAGGTTTCCCCATTTCTATCATGAACTGTCAAAAACTCACCTTACATAGAAAAAGATTTTTTTTTTTCATTCTTAGAACTTTATGGACAAGAAGAAATCTGTTTCCTTCTATGGATTTTTTAAATTTTAGGTTATAAGTGCTAACTCTAAGATGTCTTTGGTTCCATCTTAACCAGCAGCATGGAATGCACAAAGTCACTTTTCAAGAGTTTTTTTTCCCTCCTGATGTTTGGTTGATAATTTCTACCAGTTTCCACAGGAAGACAAACACTGTGTTCTTTCAAGGGAAACAATGTTTTACTGAAATAGGGAGGCGGTGCTTAATATTCTTCTGCCTTGCTCTCTTGGAGGTAAGAGTGTCCCAGAGATGAAGTCTTAGCTTGTGTACGTGCTGCATCTCCTTCAGATAGGCAGAGCCAATGACTAACAGTAATTGTTCCAGCTGGTATCCTTCATCAGATGCATTTTGGAAGGTCCCACTCTCATGTTCTCACCACTATTCTCTCATTTGTCTCCACCATTATGAGAATCGGAAGCCAATGGGTAACAGTGACTTGTTTGAAATGGTTTGGGGCTCCTGCACATGGAAGAATTTAGACTAAGACTGCTCCCGGGGTTAGTGCTGCCCTGAAATGGAATCCGTTTAGACTTTGTTTAGCAAGGGCTATGTTGATGTGGCCTCCATGAGAAAAGACCTGCTTTCTCTTTGGAATCTGTGTGTATCCCTCTGCTTCACCCCCAGACCGGCTGAGCTCAGAGAAGAGGAATGTTTACATGAAGAGAGACTGCCAAGGTTTTAAATTGCATCCATTAAGAAACGAATTATCCTCTTAATAGTTTTTTGTTTTGTTTTGTTTCATTCTCCAAAGATTAAAATGCTTTTAATTTAATAAGGTTTTGAAAAATAGGTAAGTTTATAATTGTACAAAAATGCATGCAGAGAAGTAAGAATGTACACGGACCCCTAGAGGACCTTAAAAATGACCTATTTAGGTCTCGTTCATCTTTCTTAGGTACAAAGACACTGATCACTTTTGGCTCTCTAGTCTGTTTTGGAAGCACTTGGACTATTTTCTTTCCCCTGTCAAATCAGTTAAGTCAGAGTGTAGGTCACAACCTTAAAAGAAAAAATAGCTGATATTTCTTCCCTTTAAAAAATTGACACTTCTCTAAACAAGTACCTGCTTAGAAAGAAATACTGCTTTTATTCACTTTTTCACCTTTATCCTACAGATACCTGAAAATGTGGATCACAAATAAAATCTTCAGGGTAGTATTAAGATGTCTGTTCTGAAATGGATGAACATAAGGATAAGAACATATTTGCTATGCTTATTTAGTTACGTATAAATATTGTAACTAATTTTACCCAAGTTTAGAACAGAGCAAAGTAGGTCTGGATGCCAGTGTTAGCCTAATTGTTCTTTTGTCTGTAGATTGCAAGATATGGCTCGTCCCTAATCTGAAAACGTAACAGAGAACTTGTAAAAAAGAAAATGTTCACATGTAATCATCACTTCAGTCAGATGTTCTAAATAATCTTTCAAGAAGCCAGTGTTTAACCATCTTGAAATAATGGTCATTTATCTCCAAAGGGAAATATTTAAAATCCAAGCTTCTTCTGTTGTCACAAGGGCTCTAGATTGAATGTGTGTCCCCCTAAGTTTGTCTGCTGAAAACCTAACCCCCAATGTTATGGTGTTAGGAGATGGGGCATTTGGGAGGTGACGAGGTGGAGCTTCATGATGTGATTAATGCTCTTATAAAAGAAGGCTAAGAAAGTTCTCTTGCTCCTCCTATTCTGTGAGGTTATAGCTAGATAATGTCCTCTATTCATCACAAATGGGGTTCATCAGTCACTGGATCTGCTAGCCCTTTGATCTTGGACTTCAAACCTCCAGAGGAAAAAAATGTTTATTGTTTATAAACTACCCAATCTTTGGTATTCTGTTATAGCAACCCTAATGGTCTGAGACACAAGGTATACATATAAATGTGGATTTCCATTTAAAAAGTGTACAGGTCAACCCATTCCTGAATGAGAGTACTTGGATATTATAACTTAGATTATTCATATTTCTGCATCCCTAAAAAGGAAGAGGAAGACTTAAACTTAAAAAAATATTTATAATGATGGAAGGAATGTTTTCATATTGAGGTGTGGGGAAGTCATTCTGGCTTATACATGATTTGGATTGAGCTCTATGCTAAACTAGAACAACTTGTCTTATGGCCTGTCAAACATGCATCTGCTTTAACAATAATACATCTGCTCTAACAATTAAAGAAAAGGATGCATTTAAAACTAAAAATGGAGTAACAGTGATCCAAGCATCCAAAATGGAGCTGGTGGCCCTTGTGAATGTGGTTTCAGGCACGCTCCTGCATCACTAAGGACTTGAATTCTCTTCCTTTTTTTTTAATATTAATTTGGAGTATGGTTGCTTTACAATGTTGTGTTGGTTTCTACTCTGCAGCAAAGTGAACCAGCTCTGTGTACACATGTATGTGTGTGGAAGTCGCTTCAGTCACATCCGACTCTTTACCACCCTAGGGTCCATAGCCCGCCAGGCTCCTCTGTCCATAGGATTCTCCAGGCAAGAATACTGGAGTGGGTTGCCATGCCCTATTTCAGGGGATCTTCCTGACCCAGGGATCAAATAAGTGTCTCCAGCATCTCTTGCACTGGCAGGCACTTTACCGCAAGTGCCACCTGGGAAGTCCTCTTTTGGGGATTTCTTCCCATTTATGTCACCACAGAGTACTGGGTAGAGTTACAGTAGGTCACTATTAGTTATCTATTTTATACACAGTAGTGTATATATCAGGGCTTCCCTGATAGCTCAGTTGGTAAAGAATCTATCTGCAATGCAGGAGACCCCAGTTGGTTTCCTGGGTTGTGAAGATCCCCTGGAGATGGGAAAGGCTACCCATTCCAGTATTCTGGCCTAGAGAATTCCATGGACTGTATAGTCCATGGGGTTGCAGAGAGTCCAACACGACTGAGCGACGTTCACTGACTGACTGACTGTATATATCTATATTTATATATATAAATCCCAATCTCCCAATTCTTCCCACCGCCTACCCCCCCCCCATTTCCTCACTTGGTGTTCATATGTTTAAAGAACTTGGATTTTCTGAGCTGTATCAAACTCAAGAATACCACCAGCTTGTTCTCAAAACAGTATCTGCTAGCAGCTACCGACTACAAATTTATAGTCTCAGGGTCTCCCCTGGTAACTAATTATGCAACCATTTTGAACCCCAACAAATCCTTTCTCCTTGCCAGCTCCAAACCTAGTTCTTGATGAACAACTAATGTAACTTTGTGGATTTTGCCTATACAAGCCTCTCCCATTTTGTAGTCCAGAGGAATACAATTCAAGAGCTTCCACAATCTGTGTCTCGTGGGCTATTGCCCTCAGTTTAGCTCAAACAAAACTGTTTTTTTATTCCTATGATAAACTGTTTACTGAGTATTTCTATCAACTATAACCATTTGAATGATAAAAATTATTTAACTGAAATTTTGAAAAAAATATAGAAAAGCAGACAACTAAGGTAACTAAATCTCTTTAGCCTAGTGACTTGCTCTAAAGGCGAAACCACTTTTTATTAAAGTGTGACTCACAGAAAAATTAAATTGTATATTTATAGCTCTGAGGGGCTTCCCAGGTGGGGTTAGTGGTAAAGAACCTGCCTGCCAATGCTGGAGACATAAGAGACACAGGGTTGGGAAGATACCCTGAAGGAGGGCCTGGCAACCCACTCCAGTATTCTTGCCTGGAGAATCCCATGGACAGAGGAGCCTGGCAGGCTACAGTCCTTGGGGTCACAAAGAGTTGGATAAGATTGAAGTGACTTAGCCCACACACACAGCTCTAAGAGTTTCAAAAGGTGAACATCCTTGTGTGACCATGGTCCAGGTCAAGAAAGAAAACATTGTCATTCTCCCAGAAATCTCCCCTGAAAGTGCCCTTTAACATTCACTACACCATCCCTCCCACTCACGAAATTGCTAGCCTGCTTTGTCTTCTGATCCCACTGAATAGTTTTATATGTTTTTTCTTTTATAAATGTCTTTTTATAATTTTGAAAGATTTCAAACCTACAGGAAAGCTGAAAGAGTAGTACACTGAACATTCTTATTTCCTTTTCCCAGATTCATTTATTGTTAACATTTTGGCACTGTTTTTTTATTTCTCTGGACTATTCTAAAGTTGTTAAGCATCATATTCACCCCTAAATACTTTATCAGATGACGTAAAAATAAAGACATTCTTCTGTATAACTCCAATACCATTAGCACACTCATAAAATTAAATATTGATAAAGTAATATCTAATATATAATTATATCCAAATTTTCCTAATCATTCTAATAACTTAATAGAGCTATTTTAATACATGACAGGATTAAAAATCATGCACTAGATTTTGTTTTGCATCATTCAGTCTCCTTTAATCTGGAATAGTCTTTCTGCTCCTTTTTAAAAAAATTCTATTGGCATTGTTTCAATTGTCCAGGTTGGTTGTTTTATAAAATGACCCTCAATTTCAATTTGTCTGATTGTTTCTGTCTGATTGTTTCCTAATGATTCAATTCAAGTTAAACATTTTGGCCAAAAATATCATCTGAGTGACTTCCTCTTCATGTCAGTTAGAAGTCGAATGTCAGTTGATCACATTACTGATGATGCTAAATTGGGTAACTTGGTAAGGAAGTTGTTTGCTAGATTCCTTCATTATAAAATACTCTTTCCCTTTGTGATTAATAAATATTCTTTGGGGTAATATTTTGATGTTGTGTGGATGTTCTGTTCCCCTCCTAAAGTTTTCCTCAATGACTTTATCATCCACGATATTTGCCTGAACCGTTATGTTAATGATTGAGAAATTATGATTTTAAACATTCTATTATTCCTTCTACATTGATTAACTAAGCATTCCTTTGTAAAGAATTTTTCCATTCCCTTCTCATTCCCTCACCCCGACCCTGCCACCTTCCTTAATTTCACCATGGATTGTTTGAATTCTTTTACTGAATATTTTAAAATTATTGCTAGTTATTTCAATGCCCCCAAATTTGGCCAGTGATAGTCCTTTTAATGAGCCCATGAGTCCTATCCATGTCCCCGCAGTTTTTAAACACTTCTTTCTGGCATGAGATGTTGCACCATTTTCTCAAGAATAATTTTGAGTGTTTTAAAATTTCTCTCATATAGCTTTTGCACATTTTTAAAAAGTTTATTCCAAGGTACATTTTTTTTGTTGTTACTGTCATGCATGAGGTTTTTCTACTCTACTATGTCTTATGTGGGGGGCAATGTATACTATCAATTTTTATATATTAATTTGATGACGTATTATTTTATTGACTCTCTAGTGGTTAAGTTAGCCATTGAAGATACATCTTGCTATTATCTGAAAATAATTTTATGTCTTTTCTAATTCTTGAGTTCTGGCTTTCTCATCTCATTGTTTTCTCTTGTATAATTGTCTTCTATTTTCATTGCATCAGTGAATACCTCCAATATGATGATAGTTGTTTTTCACATTGATGGGGATGCCTCTAATGTTTTCCATTAGATATTGTCTTCTAAACCCAAGTATGTGTATGTATGTATTTATAAATTGGTATGCACAATGCACATATTTGAGTGTGTATGTGTGTGTCTGTGTGTGTATATATAAATATATGTAATTATGTTAGAAGATCAAATCTTTTTAAATAGGATATTTTCATCAGGAATGGGTTTGAATTTTTTCAAATACTTTTTCTGCTTCTAAAAAGAAGCTTATAAAATTTATCCTTAATTCTAGTAATATGGTCAATTACATTAACAGATATCCTATTTCATATTTAAGGACACATATATGCTCAAAGTAAAGGATGGAAAAAGATGTCCCATGCAAATGGAAACCAAAATAAACTGCAGTAGCTATACTTAATCTATTACCAACTCCCCGAGCTATACTCTTGAGAGTCACTTGGACTGCAAGGAGATCAAACCGGTCAATCCTAAAGGAAATCAATCCTGAATACTCATTGGAAGGATTGATGCTGCAGCTGAAACTCCAATACTTTGGCTTGCTGATACGAAGAGCTGACTCACTGGAAAAGACCCTGATGCTGGGAAAGATTAAAGGCAGGAGGAGGAGGGGACGAGAGAGGATAAGATGGTTGGATGGCATCACCGACTTGATGGACATGAGTTTGAGCAAGCTCTGGGAGTTGATGATAGACAGGGAAGCCTGGCATGCTGCAGTCCATGGGGTCGCAAAAAGCCATACACGACTGAGTGACTGAACTGAAGTGAGCTATACTTCAATCAGGTGAAGTAGAATTTGAGCCAAAAATAGTAGCAAGAGAAAAAAAAGATCATTGTATAGTGATAAAGGGATCAATTGGTCAAGAATGTGTAAAACTCATAAATAAATACTCAACATTAGTGCACCTAAATATATTATGCAAATACTAACAGATATGAAGGGTGAAATAGACAGCAATACAATAATTGTAGGGGACTCCAACACTTTGGCCACCTGATGTGAAGAAGTGTCTCAATGGAAAAGACCCTGATGCTGGGAAATATTGAGGGCAGGAGGAGAAGGGGGTGACAGGATGAGGTGGTTGGATGGCATCACTGACTCAATGGACATGAGTTAGTGCAAACTGTGGGAGAGAGTGAAGGACAGGGAAGTCTGTATGCTGCAGTCCATGGAGTCACAAAGAGTTGGGCATGACTGAGACTGAACCAGAGGGGACTTCGGTATCCTACTGTCAACAATGGATAGTTCATCCAGACAGAAAATCAACAGCAAAAAATCAATATATCATATACCTTACACTTACAGTGTTGTATGTTAAATATATCTCAATTAAAAAAATAAATGAAGAAAAAAATTAAAAACAAACAATAAATGATTTTAAATTTCCAAATTAAAGGCCATTTTGTTTTAACAAATTTGATATTAGTTTATAGTTTATGGCACCATAATATATGTTTCTGTTATTTCTCCTTTGTGGAATTTATTGAGGCTTTCTTTGTGAACTGACACTTATCAATTTTTGTAAATGTTCCATGTATAGAGATCAAAAATATACATTACATCTACATATATTACTGTTTTGTTTATGTCTTTTACATCCTTATGTTTTATACATTTCACCTTGGTTTATTCCTTTTTCCCTCAAATCTCATAAAGTTGCTGATCCACTGTTGTCTTATTTTGTACTGTTACTGTTGAGAAATTTGATGCCAAACTGATTTATTTCCTTTGTGAGTGACTTGGTCATTTTGCTTGGAGGCCCAGAGGATTTTCTTTTTCTTAAAAATCTTACTAAGAAAAAAAGAACTTTTACTAATATATGTCTTGAAGTTAACCATTTTGGGTCAGTCTTGTTAGATTTTTGTCCACTTATAGTTTGAGTTTAAAAATTTCTGAATCAGGCTTCAAACACTTGTTTAAGTGTATTTAATTCAGGTTAGGTTGTTGATATTTTATTCTACTTTATTATTGTTTTGGGAGGAAGAATATTCATGAGCTGAAAGGTTTTGATTTTTATGTTCTGTTTTCTTCTTACAGTCACTTGGTATGGATATTATGCTGTTTACTTTCATTTTGAGATGTTTTATTTTCTTGGACCAGAATAACTGCCACCTGTAAATAAAAGTGTGGAGGTAGGGAGGTGAAGAGGTGAAGGTTTGGTTCATATGTGAGATTTCTTACTTCAAGAGCTTCCTCTTTTGTTTGTGGAGTACAGTTTCTTTTTAAAAAAGAAAAAAAAGCAAGCCCCCCTTTAAGGAAGTGGTGGTGGTGGTTGTACATCTTTTAATTTTGTGATCCTCTGGTTTTTGAAGTACTTGTAATTTCCAGTTCTTGATTATTTTTCTTCACCACAATGTATCTTAAAGTTACCCCTTTTCCAGAACTGGTACTTTCCCAAGATTTCTACCTCTGTTCTTGAAGACTTTCAAGCTCCTTCCTTTTGATTTGTCAATAATCAATGCTCTAATCTACCACTTCTTATACCTACCACATCTCATTCCTATTTAGTGGAAGACACACTCTGCAAGTTATTGTATCTGTTTTTCCACACCGAGGTCTGCTTTCCTTTCCTCTTTTCTAAACTGTCTTTTCTGAATTCGGTCATTTATTTACCTATTCAGACAAAATTTGAAGTTTGTAGTAATCTGTGTCTCATAGATGTGCTATAAGCATGGGTTTTGGTTGATTTGACCTACTCATTTTGTTAATGTGTATGGTTTTCTGGAATATATATGGAGAGATTCAGAATATTAGAATGTTTATTTCCTTTGGATTTTTCCCTCTTCATCTTTTGTCTGTGCATAATTTTACGTAGTTGTCATCATGGAATGTCATCATTCAATTTTACTTCTTTTTAACTTAATATCATTTTAATTTCTCCAATTTCCTTCATAATCTTATAGATGCTATCTTGTTTGCGAATAGGCCCATCATATTTTGCCAAGTGGATATGTCATGCTGTATTTTATTACTTTTCTATTGTTGGATGTTTACATTGGAAAAGGAAGGTTACAAGTGCGCTTGGCATGAATAAATTTTAGCTCAGGCCATTTTGAGGGATGAGTACTTGGCCCAGAATAAGCATGTAATAAATCTTTGTGGAATCAAAGATTCAGAAGAAAACTAAAACTGGATAAAATCTACCCAAATGGGAAGAAAACTGGTGTCCTTTAAAATGTCCACTTAAAATATATAAATCTCATATTCTACAGGAATTTCATTAACTGTTTAGAACTTCACTTGAGGGGCACACCAGAAATAAGTGCTCTGAGAATGTCAGGTTGAATAAACTTGATAATTAAGTTAGGGTTTTGGAAGAGTCAAATGCAACAACTGTGTCTTAGAGTGAAGGTCATGAAAAAATGCTTTAATCTGAGGGTAACTTTTATTCAGGGTGACTCCTGGGGCTAAGTAACCATGTGACATTGTTATTTTGCTCCCTCTTCTTTGCATGGGTGTTGATGATTAAACCAGAGAAATGAATGAGGCTTGCAGCTCTAGATGTGGTCAGTCTCCATAAATCATTTCTTCCATTGTCTGAATACATTTGGGCATCCACAGTAGTTTATTTCCAAAGTATATAAAGAAGCAGAGGCCAAGGGTGTAATCTTGGAGCTATTAAAATAGAGTGGTTCCAGTCAAGACAAGCAGCTGTTCCCAATTATTAGTCCATATATTCTAGGTGCCAGGGAAAACCCACAAGGGTGTCACTAAATTGAATTTTAAAGTGACCTCCTATTCAGATGAAAATCTCCTAGCTGTTGTTTTTTTTCCCCAAAGACTGATCTCCTATTGAACAAGTTAGCAACAGTCTCGTTATGAATGAATCATTGCTATTGCCTATAGAGGAAATCGGAATTATTCCATCGGGCTTCCAAGGAACGTGAATTCACCCTCCAGGAGTCCTTTGTGAATGTTGTTAGGCTAAAAGCCTGAAAATGAGGACAAGTCAGAAATCTGCAAAATCTTATGATGGGTGGGTAGTTGTAACATTTTAAACTTGTGTGAATTGTGTCGAAGTATGTTTCCAAGGGATGCCTGGTTCCTGGCACACATCTTAACAGTCCCTGCAACAGCATGAGACTTGTGATTCATTTCTACTTAAGGGAACAGGTCCTTCTCTCTTCGGAGCTTATCACTGGTTACAGGAGCAACTTCTTCCAGAGCAGTCACTAGAAAACACGAGCTGCTATAGATGACAAAGCACTCTTTCAACACAAAATCTTACCATGGAATGCCTTATTACCCCTTCTGCCTGATTCCATAAACTCTAGTGCTAGAGAGTACAGACTTTGGAATCACATTGTCTGGGTTTAAGTCTTGGTTTCATCACTTATTGTATAGTGTGACCTTAGGCAAGTTACTTAACCTTTTTTTTTTTTTTGTCCCCATTTTTGTATCTGTAAAATGGAGATAATAAACTACCTATTAAATTGTAGGATTGTTGTGATAATTTAGTGAGGTTATCCATTTAGAGTGCTTGACAGCTGTGGCCAGTTTCCTCCTCCTCTCCATTGTCTTTGACTATTGTCATCCCTTTCAAGGGATATATCCATGAAGTTAAAACACTGCTTTCATTTATATGACTCCCTGTATTGAAGTTATCCATGTGTGTGATCACAATGACCTAAATTATTGAAGGCCACCTACTTTCCTTTTCCTGTCTCTGCATGTGGAGAGATTACAGAGAGAAGTCTGAGTAGCTGCTCCACAATTCATGAAGCCAAAGATGTCATTCATTGGGCTAGTGGAAATATCTCACTGGCATAGGATGAGTATAAACCCATACAGGTTTAGAAAGTGGCCTTAGGTCAGTCAGAAACTCCTTCTTGTGAACCTTTTCCCTTGGTGATCTTAAGAACTGAAGTTTGAGGAACACACATTTGATGAATGTCATTGTAAAACACAGAAGCAGTGTGTATAATTCTATATGCCTCAGAGAGATACAGAAATAGAATATTTATTTCACAAACATCAAAAAGGCCCATTTAATTAGTTGTCAGGGCTAGTAGCTTTATGTCTTAAAGTACTTTTGAAAGCTCTTTGAACCAGCAGTGCAGAGAGCTTATTTAGTTGTTCTGCTTTACTGCAGTGAGGTGCCAAGTTGACTCCAGAGAAGTATTGCAGTGTGGTGCCTAGGAGTCTAAGTCTTAAATTGAATGCCTGGGCTGCATTCTGCCTCCCCATGTCAAGGGCCTCAAGAGCAACAGGCCTTTTATTTCACACAACTGAATTCTTAATAGTCGATGTTTATGATTGTTTTTACATACGGTTTTTATGACTTATGTTACATCTACAAGGTTCCTAGATTATGTGTCCCTGAGTTCAACATTTCCCCTTTATGCTCTCAGACCTAACTGTGCCTGATATGCTGCATTTGATATGCTATCTTTTATTATGCAGAGGCCCTTTGATCTCTGCAGAGGAAAGGCGCCATATAAAAATGCAGAAATCCATTACACCGAAGAGTGGCTTTATGGGTGACGTCCAGCTTAGTGATGCTGCTGAAGGGAAGAGTGAACGAGGCTGTGAAATGCCAAGGCCAAAGTATATATTCAGGTAAAGGGGCTTGTTGAAGAAATTTTATTTTTTAAGTATGCTTTTTAGGGAGGTAAACATACAAAGCAAAAAAAGTCTACAAATCATAAGTGTTTAAGTTGACGAATTTAACATGGTGAATACATCTGTATAATTGTTATCCAGACTGAGAGCTAGAACATTACCTGTCCCTCATGCCCCTCTCATTCCCTCTAGCCCTACTGGTCATTTCTCTCTTTTATTTTTTTAGCCATCACCACAGGTTAGTTTTGCTTGATATTGAACTTCACATAGATCATGTCACACAAAATGTACTCAGTAGGTTTGATTTCTTGTTCTCAGCATAGTATTAGCAGGATTCATCTATGCAATGATTCTTTAGTTCTTTTTTACTGTAAAATTTTATTCTGTGGCTTTCGTTATAGAAATATACCACTGTTGACCCATTCTACTATTGGAGAGCGTTGAATAGCTTCCATTTATTTGAATGCAATGCTACTTAACATTCTTTCAGATGTCTTTGGATGAATGTATGTGTGTACCTATCTTAGATGCATATTTAGGAGGATTCTTGGCTCATAAAGTATGTGTCCATGTGCTTCGCTTTGGGGTGTGTGTGTGTGTGTGCGCTCAGTCACTAAGTCGTCTCCAACTCTTTGCAACCCCATGGACTGTAGCCCACCAGGCTCCACTGCCCATGGGATTTTCCAGGCAAGAATACTGGAGTGGTTGCCATTTTCTCCTCCAGAGGATCTCCCCAGCCTCGGGATCAAATCCACATCTCCTGGGTCAGCAGGCGAATTCTTTGTAACTTAAGTCACCTGGGAAGCTCTTGATTGGCTTTGGTAGATAGTAGCAAAGAATTTTCCAAAGTGATTGTACCAATTTTCACTCCCTTAAGTGCTGTGTAAGGACTCTGATTGCCCCACACCCTTACCAGCATTGGCTTGGTCAGTTTTTTAAATACCTGTATTGCAAGTATCTTCATCCATTCTGTGGTTTGGATTCTACTTTTTTACTAGTATCTTTTGATAACATCAGTTCTTAATTTTAATGTATTTCAGTTTGTATATTTTTTATTAAAGGAAAATGAATACTTCTGTTGATTTGTTAGGAAATTTTTTCCTGTGGAGCTATTCTCCTACATCTTTTTCCAAAAGAATTATTGTTTTACATTTTATATGTGGGTGGGTCTAAAAACAATTTGAATTTGATATTTGTTTGTGATTGAAGGTGGAGGTCAAAATACATGTTTTGTTTTGTTTTTTCCTATGCAGAGCTGTAATTCTCTGACATCATTTTTTTTAAAGTTCACATTTTCTCCAGCAAAATTCACATTTGAAATGAGTTCAAGGTTGAAATTCACAACAAAGAGATCACTCTCTCTTCATGCATAGGTTTTCAGACTGTTATGCAGAGGAACTACCATGAAATGTGTATAAAACATAGATTCCTAGGCCACATTCCCAGAGATTCTCATTTATTGTGGATGATTCTCAGGCCTGGGGATCTGATGCACATTGTGAGGACTGCTGTTTCACTGAGACCACTCTGAGCTAATCAGACCCGGCCTCTCTCTGCCTCACTTTTCTGTGTATCGTGACCCTCATAGGGGGTGGATGGACAGGGACTTCTGATGACAGCTACTTTTCCTGAGGAAGTCATGAGGACCTTAGCGCTCTCTGATGGGGAAAGATATGTCTGCGTTTGTTCCTCCTATAGATTTCTGTGGCAGAAAAGACACTGTTAACAAGCCAATTTCTGGAAATTCTATTTTTTCTACTGACTCTAATGTTTTATTTGATTAATATTCTCTCCTTTCATTAGTCATTCACTAGTTCCTATTAGTTGATGAGCATCGATTTGAATTTCACATGGGCTTTCCACCCACTCCCTTGCTACTCACCTCACTCTTATACTCAACAAAGCTCATTGCAAAGCAAATCCTTTTAAACAACTTGCTTGTCTCATAGCAGAGTTTAAGTCAGAGGTCTTGGCCTATTATGAGGATCCATCACGTTCGATTCGTCTTAATGAACACCTACTAGTTGCCAAGCATTGTCTTAGAATCTACTCTTTATCCTCAAGCTTCTTAGAGTCCCTAGAAGTGTTGGAGATACTGACCGGTTTCTTAACAGATGACTACAATGAAGAGTGATCTAAACTGCAATCAGGGGCTGGATATAGTCACCCCTCCCTGAGGGAGTTAAGAGAAGACTTTAGCAGTGATGTTTGAGCTGGGTCTTGAAGAATGTGTAGGAGTCCACCAGAGGATAAGTGGATGAGGATATTTCAGAGGAAAAAGACATGAAACAATGTGGCATGGTTGAGGAGCTGCATATAATCCCACGTGTCCAAACCCTTCAGTAGCTTGAAAGCCCATGGAAATTGGGTGGTGGAAGCACTGTACCAATGACTTTCAAACAAAAGCCAATCCAAAGGCCAAACAAAATTCCAACTTCAATTAGTGAAATTCGGGGTAAGTTAGCATGAGAGTCACAGATGCCTCTGGTCCAGAGGTCAGAATTCACTTCCCCTCTGAGCACAAGCATGTAGGCTAGCCTGAAAGGGGAGACCTTGACAATGTGTCCATTCCTAAATTGTTTGGTGTCTGTGGCAGATTTTTCTGGTTCATCAGGTTATACCACCCAAAGCCGAAGTGGGTTACTGTCCACCCTCACCCTTCTTTGCTGAAGACTTTCAAGTAGGGTGGAAGGGAACATCCTTCTGAACCCTCGTAGGGGGTGGATGGACAGAAGAGGCTTTCTGATGATGGCCACATTTCCTGATGAAGCCATGAGGACCTCTGTGCTGTGTGATGGGGAAGGATGTGGCTGTTTTTGTATCAAAGATAATAAAAAAGGGGAAACTCTGCTAATTCAGTGTAAAAATAATTCAAAGTCATAAATCTCCCAAACTGAAAGCAAACTCCAAAATGGCTAGTTTTGAAATTGGAGGTAATTAATTCCTCATGCAATGTGCTGAAATTCAACCCAGACATGCTTTTTTTTTTTTTCTTTCAGACAGTTTACAGACTGGTGGAAAGTAAAACCGTGCAATCCCTTGGTGTGGTACAGTTTTACTGTGTGTCTCTTTTTATTATTTTGCTCATTTTGATCATTCTTTATGTGAACATGCATATAATGAATTCAGCTCCTCTTGCCCACAAGATTTATTTTACCCTGAGGATGTCTCTTCTCTCCATTGGGAATAAAATTATTAGTGCATTCCTTGATAAAAGAAAAAGACTTCAGACTAGAGCGTTGAAGGTAAATGCTGACTTATTTGAAATTTAGATTTTTTTTTTTTCAGAAAAAAAATCTGCTGCTTAGTGAAATCAGACTTAAAGTCAGCAAAATAAGGTTAAATTCCATATCCAGGGAATTGTAAGACTCCACACTGCCATAACATTTCAGGATCTTTTAAAACCCTCTTCTGCAGTCAAGTTGAAAATCTTTTTAATCCTAAATGTTTTGTTCATATTCCCAACTCTGTACCTTTGCTTCATTCATTCTCTGATTCTGGCCTACCCTTACCACCACTGTATGTCAGTGGGGATGTCCATTACAACTCAGATACACAAAAGAGAATACAACTTCTTTTTCTAGAACTATTTGTACTCTGTAAGACCTTCCACCCTTCTAAGGGAGATTGTGCACTTATGTAAAGCCTTGAAAGTGAAAGTGTTAGTCGCTCAGTCATGTCTGATTCTTTGCGAGCCCGTGACTGTAGCCCACCAGGCTGCACTGTCTATGGAATTCTCCAGGCAAGAATTCTCTCACTGTCTGTGGCATTCTCCCGGCAAGACAGGCTTCACTGTCTGGCATTCTCCAGGCAAGGGGGGAAGAATCCCCTTCTCCAGGGGATCTTCCTGACCCAGGGATTGAACCCTGGTCTCCTGCATTGCAGGGGAATTCTTTACCATCTGAGCCACCAGGAAAGCCCTTAGGCCCAATCAATAATTTGAAGAATGTCTCTAAAACCTGTCTTTGGGGATGATTACTCTAATTTCCATCCCACAGCTCCTGCTGTCTTGAGTGGTGGGGTGTGTTGAGTGGAGGCCTCATTTGCTCTCATGGGCTAGTCCCCCCGTGGACTGGTCCCTGGTTTTACATCAAAATGGTGCCTGGATCTACTTGAGGGACCCCTATCCCTCCCTGGCCCCAGTTGCACTGTGGCTGCTGGCATCGGCAGACGGCCATGTCTCTGTGTGTTTTGCTGGCTTCTTTCCCTGATGTCTGCGGCAGATAAAGATGTCACCAAATTTTTCTCAGATTGGTCAATGATGAGTGGCCCCTCTCTGTTGACAAGACCTCCCCTTGGTCCTGCACCTGCTTCCTGACTCAGCTTCTCTGCTTAAGCTGTGCCAGGAGGTGAGTTTGTGCCTGTGAGGCCCAGAAGCAGCCCCACTGGTTCTCAGCAGGGTCTGATTCCCTTGGTCCTGATGGAACCTGTGGAGAGACACCAGCCCTCTCCACCTGAATACATGCTCTTCCTTCTCTCTGCTGGCTTGTCCCCAGTCTCTGGGACCCTGCATCACATTTTGCCCCCGATTCTCAAACAGGGAGGAAGGCAAGGGCCCGTTCTGCTTTGGGTGTTTCCCAGAGATTACCTGGCAGTGCCTCTCACAAATTCTTATCTGGATAGTGTTTAAAGTAAAATGACTTCCTCTAGGAATTTCAGAGCTTGGTCACTATTTATAATTATCTTTTAAACACATTTGGAGGAAAAAGGGCAGCCACTCTTTGTAATGAAGTCTGGTGAATGAAGAACTGAGTATCACGAAAGGTAAACCTATTTGTCCCATTACAACTATCTGTTTTTGTCCCTCCTCTGGACAATGTCTCAATCATATCTGAGTCACCAGTGTCTGGCATAGTGTCTGGCACTGCATAGATGCTCACCATTTTGGAATTGAATTCAATTGTGAATTCCTTTTACTGAGTGGTCCATGCTTGGGTTGGCAAATAGGTATCGATAACCATTACTTTCTCAAAACCATATAAAGTTCATTATTGATGTCCTCAGAGACAGAGGGGTCTTCTGATCCCTGAAGCCTGGCTGTGGTATGTTTTAACTCTCCAACCTCTCAGATTTTCTAATAAAACTCCCTAATATAAAAGGCTGGAATTCATGCCTTCATGAAGTACTGGTACCTACATTTTAAGGAGTGCAAAAAAATAAAGAAATAAAAAATGTCCCAGAGGGTGCTTTGATTTTGTTTGAATGTACTTGGTGGGAGAGAGAAATGAGAGCTTAGGATTTGTGTACTTGCTTATTTCTTCTCCTTGGTTGTGGATTTAACCTGGTCACTTACAGAACATGTTCCAGAGAGCACTCCTAGGTGGAGAAATACCCATTTGAAAGCCAAGCCAAGGAAATATCCATCAATAGATGGTTTGACACATGAAAAGATGCTCAACATCACTCATTATCAGAGAAATGCAAATCAAAACCACAATGAGGTACCATTACACGCCAGTCAGGATGGCTGCTATCCAAAAGTCTACAAGCAATAAATGCTGGAGAGGGTGTGGAGAAAAGGGAACCCTCTTACACTGTTGGTGGGAATGCAAACTAGTACAGCCGCTATGGAAAACAGTGTGGAGATTTTTTAAAAAACTGGAAATAGAACTGCCATATGACCCAGCAATACCACTTCTAGGCATATACACCAAGGAAACCAGATCTGAAAGAGACACGTGCACCCCAATGTTCATCGCAGCACTGTTTATAATTGCCAGGACATGGAAGCAACCTAGATGCCCATCAGCAGATGAATGGATGAGGAAGCTGTGGTACATATACACCATGGAATATTACTCAGCCGTTAAAAAGAATTCATTTGAATCAGTTCTAATGAGATGGGTGAAACTGGAGCCCATTATACAGAGCGAAGTAAGCCAGAAAGATAAAGACCATTACAGTATACTAACACATATATATGGAATTTAGAAAGATGGTAACGATAACCCTATATGCAAAAAAAGAAAAAGAGACTCAGATGTATAGAACAGACTTGTGGACTCTATGGGAGAACCCGGGGGTGGGATGTTTCAAGAGAACAGCATCGAAACATGTATATTATCTAGGGTGAAACAGATCACCAGCCCAGGTTGGATGCATGAGACAAGTGCTCAGGCCTGGTGCACTGGGAGAACCCAGAGGGATGGGGTGGAGAGGGAGGTGGGAGGGGGGACCGGGATGGGGAATACATGTAAATCCATGGCTAATTCAATGTATGACAAAAACCACTGCAATGCTGTAAAGTAATTAGCCTCCAACTAATAAAAATAAATGGGAAAAAAAAAAAATAGATGGTTTGAGCAGACAGATCCAGGGGCTCTGGGGAAATTTACTTTCTCCACTGGGTTATAAGGCTAGGTGGAGGAGACACCCGCAGATACAGGAGTGTTGGCTAATTAATTCACAAATATTTGTCATGTGTCATGTATATGCCTGCTACTGTTTTGGGTTCTGAGGAAGAATTATCTCTAGGTAGCATGAGTTTTTGAAGGATGAGGTGGCACAGGATAACAAAGGGGGCTGTCATGGGAAAGGCTGGAAACAGTGCCCAAATATTTGCCAAGAGGTTCACACTTGGAGCTTAGACCACTGTCAAGGTATCATCTCAAGACATACAAAGCGAGAGACAAAGTGGGTTGAAAACACCATGCGTTTATTAGTTAAGTGTTTATTTGTATAGCGATTTCCTTCAGTTTTCTTCTCTGACATTTTTTGTCAAGAGTATGTGCTCTTTTTATACATCACTTTCTTTTTGACTTGAGGTCATGAGTGGTTTGTTTAGCATTTTGAAGTTCAATCCTAGATTAAAAAAAAAAAACCAGGATTGAAATTGGAAATGAATCTAGAAGAATCCTTTTGAGTATGTATTTTGTCACTTTTAAATTTGTGTTAGTTTCTAGTAAGGGAGATGAAGCATGATTTATCATCATAACTGGGATTTCATACCTGGCTTGGACATTCAAAATAATGTTCAAGATTAATGAAGTCCTCTCATGATGACACTGTCTTCCTGACTCTGTTTACTTTAGGGGTATTTAATTTTTGAGAATGACATTTTCCCCCTGACATTATAGTAGGTTAAGTGGCTTTAAATATGATCACTTTTATTCTTTTTCAGCATAGTATTTCAAAGTTTATAGTAAGCTGAGTTTTTAAACTTCCAATTTTGGTATGCTTAAGCTTTTTATAACCATGATGAAGAACGAAAATATAAATATTTGTGTTCAGCTTTCTTCCTGTGTGTTAGCATTAGTATAAATTCCCGTATCATTTCTGTTTAAAATTATACTTTTGATTAGAAGCTCATATATGTAGTTTTATGCATAAATTAGCATGTTTTGAGAAAGAAAATGAGAATAGGTAATATGGAAAGATAGGGGCAAAATGATCTTTCTCATGAAGCAAGAACATAAGTGGTCTAATTTGCTTCACTCTTGGTACACTGATAAAAAGGAGCTGCTATCCATGAAATAGGAGATCCTTTGTATTCATTTCATCTTTATTATTTCAATTATCTAAATGCACATGATAAATGACACTGATTCATGGGCTCCGTGTGGGCAGGAGTTCAAAGGCCTCATCAGCAGAGGACCCGGCAACTGAAATGGAACAGCAGCCCACCCACCCCACCCCACAGTTACTCTATAATAAATTAACTTCATCAAGCAACTTCATAACTTTTATGGGAAGAAATGAGAAGACTCAATTAACATCATTATCTTCTTCACTTGGCACTTGCTTTAAAGTGTGATGAGGCTGGGGATTGGCTGGATGAAATAGAACTTGGTGCTAGCGGAGAGCTGCTGTTGAAGGCAAGCAAAGTTTCAGTGAAAAGTGTAAATCACGATCACTTGAAGGGGTAAGAAGTAGAATTAGTTATTTCAAGGTGGGAGGGGATGGGAAGGCTCTATGGAAGATTCTGGTTGCAAGTGTAGAGCCTTACATTCCTCTTCCAGCTCTGCTGCAGATGGACCTGGCTGGTCGTTTCCCCTCTCTAGGTCTCAGAAGATAGGTCTCGTCATTTGATATCTGATGCCTACTCAGGAAGGCTGTATTAGCATTCGATGTGGTCTGTGATGGGAGAGTGTGATGAACTTAGCCTCAAATTTTATTTCCTCCCCAATTTTATCTCACTCCAGAGCACATCAAGGGAGTCCTATGTGTTAAGTGCTAGTTCCATTGGCTCTTGGGGTCAAAGTCATGTGCTGATTTGTTGTGGGCCAGTGGGTACTGGCCCCTCTCCTAACTTATCTTCCAGTCCTTTGGGCCTGTTACATTTCACTGGGGGACTCTGTGATAGAAAGTCCAGTTTCTCAACTCCCTAGAAACAACATGAAGCAATGTAACTATCAGCAGGCATCATTTCCTCCTGTGAGGAGTAGCATGGCAGAGTATTGATGTGGGACTGGGACTGGCATCCTTTGATTATCTACCTTAATATGACTTTACTGGTCAGACTAGCTGTTAAATTTCCTAATTGTATTAAAAAATTTTTTGCCTTTAAGGTTTCCTCCATTTTGTTTTATTGGTGGTGTTTTGACTTAAATTATTTTGGCTGTATATAATATTCTTTGATGTTTTTAAGATCCTTGGAAGTGATCTAGTCTGAACATCCAATCCCTGCCTGGGTCCTGTTCACACCTCTGACAGTGAGATCCTCCATCCTGCTTGAAAACCTCCAATGAGGGGAATAGGGTCACTCCTCAGAAGGTGCAATGTATTTTTTAAAAGATATTTTTTAGAGTAGTTTTAGTATCAGAACAAGACTGAATGAAGGGTAGAGAGATTTCCTGTATACCCTGTCCCCACAAATGCTTAGCTTCCCCCATTATCAGCATCACCCACCAGAGGGGTGTATTTGTTACCAATGATGAACCTACATCCAACACATGATAATTATCTCAAGTCCATAGCTTAACTTAAGGTTAACTCTTGATGTTTACATTCAGTGGGTTTGGACAAATGTATAATGAGTCATATCCACTGTTAGAGTATCATACAGAGTGTTTTCATTTCTCTAAAATTCCTTTGTGCTCAATCCATTCATTCCTCCATACTCATTAGCCCCTGGGAACCACTGATCTTTTTTTTAATTGTCGATGGTTTTGCCATTTCCAGAATATAATATAATTAGAATCTTACTACTGTATGTAGCCTTTCAGATTGGCTTCTTTCACTCAGTAATTTTCAGTTAAGTTTCCTCCAAGTATGTTCATGACTTCGTAGTTCATTTCTTTTTATTGCTGAATAATATTCCACTACCTGGATGTACCATAGTTTACTTATCCGTTCACCCACTAAAGGGCATGTTGGCTACTTCCAAGTTTTGGCAATTATGAAGAAAGCTGCTATAAACATCCATATGCAAGTAGATAGAAGAATTTGAGTTTGAATTTTAGCAGTTTTATTCCAGATTTATTATTATTGTTATTGCTATTATTTTAAATCACAAAGCAATAAACCACAAGTCTAAGGTTTTGATATCTTAAGCTTATTTTTCTCAATAAAGTTATGAGATATCCTTTGCCAAAACAGACACTGGGGTTTGTTGTGAAAGTTGTTAAAATATAACTGAAGCCTACTGCTGTTTTGAATCATTTGAATTTTTTGCATCTTCCCCCCAGTGATGTGGTTTCCAGTTGAATTAACTTAGAAAACTAGGTTGCTATCACCTATGTGATCTTGAAAATTATTTTTAAAAGAAATAATATTCTATATACCTGTTACAAATAGACCATAAAATGGAGTTGGTAATTTGACTAATAGAAAAATCATTACACTTTATGTGACAGTTAATTTACTCTGGTTGTCCATTACTAAATAGACAGGAAGAAATATAAAGGATCAGAGGTGTGCAGTTAGACCACAAAGTTCAGTGAATGCCAAAGAGTGAGATCAAATACCAAGCTTTCAGTCCTATGCATGATTGTTTACAAACAGATGAGGATGAACATCTAAATAAAAATGTATAAAAGGCAAAAGGAAGAGAATATAAAAATGTTGTATATTGATTCAGATCTAATAAGTACATAACCTGTCAGTGGTGAGGAAAGATTTTTGGAATGGTCCTTAGAACTCATTTTAACATGTGTTTCTGTAAAGATCATGTAGAAAACTTTTTCCTGTGGAATATGCTGTTAGATGTGTACGTTTTCAAAAGAGAAATAAGGAAGTGGCCCCGGTATGTAATAAAAATCAGTGTTGAGATTTAAACAACTTTTATAAATCATATGTTTTAGGAGGATATATACTATACTTTTCTGGCTAATAGTCTGAACAGTCAGATATGTAGAAATGCAGGCATAGAATCTGAAAATATTTTATAGTCAATTACATCCTCTGGAGGCTAAAGCTTTGGTTTGCCTGGTCTTTGATATGAGAGAGATTTGTGCTAAATTTAGTCTTTAAGATAAATAAATAGCCCCCTGTGGGAGATTTCTAGCTTTTATCTGCCTTTTGGTTCTGATAAGTTTCATCTTGGACTCTGTTGGTGCTATTAAGATGTGTCTGAATTAATCCCCTAGGATTCATCCCTGTTTCATTTTGAAGAATCCACTCTTTTCTATAGCTTCAAGAATGAGTTTCCTCTTTTAAAAAGGAGACACTGCACAAAGAAAATGACTTTTTAGATTTATTCATATCCTTCCCTCTCTTACTTCCAGGAAGCGGAAGAGTTGTAGATTCACATTCATTCAACAAATATTTGTTGATCACCTATATGCTTCAGGCACTGTGTGAAACACTGTCATACAGTCTTCATGGAACTTTCTGGGAAATGTAAAAATCTCCAAATCTCCCACATAGCCTATAAGACTAAAAATATTCCTCCTCAGAACACCAAAACATGTATTATCAGTGTAAATGACCCAATGTTACAAATAATGCCCATTGATCTTTATTCTGTGCAGTTTGTGGATAGTAAACAAAATGTATTGAATACTTATTTTGCCCTATTCACTATATAATTTACGTATCTTTCACATGTTAAATACAGAAGACACTTTAATGGAGTTGATTAGTTCATAGCCATTTGCATAGATGCTCCATCTTGTTAGCTGCTATCTCAGGAGTTTCTCTGCCTACTGCAGGTGGCTGCTCTCTGTCACCCTAGAAACAGCATGCAGCAATTTTGAATTAATGTTAACTTCAATTTAACTTCAGTCCACTTGGACTCTAGCTAGTGTAATTTGGTCCAGTAAGAAAGGACTCTAGTAAAAAAAAGATGGCAGAGATTTCTTCCCTGATGTGGACTTATGAGAATTTCTAAATTAAGTCCCAAGTCTTTAATATGTTTTAGAGAAAGGTATATGAACCAATTGATTAGATTAATTTTAAAAGGGATAATAACAGGGTCCATTTCATCGGTGGGTATAGTATGACCTGAAAGGATGTATACCCAGGGCCTGACTAGTATGCTGGTGGTCAGCCCTGAAGCTTGCAATCTGGGGACCCTAGAAGAAAAAATACAGAATTATGAGTTAAAAATATAATAAAATTAGAAAACAGGGGGCTCAAACATTGATCAATTTGAAAACTAATTTATTTTACTAATTTATTTATTAAGAAAGAGAAAATGAAACAGGATGCTTTTCAAATTAATTCATCTACTGTAAATGCAGCATGGTAATAAATATTCCCTCATGGATTATAATCTGACTGTAGGATATATATATATTTGATTAAAATATTAAAATATATACATATATGTTAGGAGAAAATCTCAAAAATTAAAAAGTTGGTAATTGTCACAAGTATTACAACATCTGCAATAATAATATAATTTAAAAAATTAATTGACTCTGGATCTCTGACCTTGAAACACTTCTTTTTTCTTTGTCTTTGATCTGTGTATTCTTTGGCTATCTCTTTGTATGACATATTGTGTCATACTTCTCTACAGAGAGAACAGAAAGATAATTTTGTCTTTCACTGGCATGATTGATCAAATTAACTTTGTTTGTTTGGCTATTGATAGTTTAAAAGTACTTTAACATCACAACTTACTATTGACACTGTGTCCTCCAAAGATAGAATGTTAGTTTTGCAGATGGGAAAAGCCCCATAAGCATGAGTTGTGAGACTTTGCCACTTTTCTACTTGAGTAATGATTGACTGGAGACAGAAGCTAACAGCAGCTTTAGTTTTCACCTGATGTCCTCCTGACTGAAGTCCCATCGATTTTCATAGAAACTGCTTCTAGTGGACAATGTTGGTTTCTTGGCTAGGGAGATGTTGACACTTTTTATATATTTCTTCACCAAATGTTTCCCCAAAGTAAATGTTTTTACTGTATCTGAACTCATAGTAGTTTGTTAAAAAAACGGTTTTCCTTTTCTGATGATAAAAGCAACCAATGTACATGGGAGAGAATTTAGAAAATACAAAGAAAAATATTCTGGAAACCACCACAACTGTTATGACTGACTAATGTTTGGTGCTCTTCCTTCTAATCATTCCCTGGTGTGTGTGTGTTTGTGTGTGTGTATGTGTATTCAATTGGTATATTATAAAGTTTTCTATCTTTCTCTGGTTTCATTGGTTTATTTTTATTTATTTTACTTATCATACTCTCCCTGTTGCTAAGTATTTTTTTCAAAAATTAATGTTCTATTCATGACTATATGATATTCTATCCTATGACTATCATGGTTTTCAGAAGCATTTTTTCTTGTTAGATATTATGTCCACACAGACACACCCCAGTGTTCCCACTTCTATAAATAATGCTGTAGCAAACATGCTTTTATATAAATCTCTGACTATATTTCTATTCTTTCTTTAAAAGGTATTCCCAGGCTTGGAATAACTGGTCTAAAAAATGGATATTTAAGGTACTTGAATCCAAATTATCAAGTTACTTTCCAGGCCACAGTGCGATTTAAATTTTATTCCTAATGTCCCCTTGATGGTTAAGAGGAAGAATCTAAGCCCTCAACATTCTAGTTTAATGAGAAAATCAGATCTCAATGGAAATAGTCATTATTGTATACAATGCATTAAACTGTCTTGCCAAGAACATGGAATGTTGGGCCTGAAGGTAACAGTAGACACTTCTTCATTTCATGTGGGTCTGACTGCAGAGATGAAGTGAGTCACCTGAGGATGCACAGTTGATTGGTGTGTGTGGAGAGGCGATGAGAATCAGCAAGACTGATGTCAACACTTAAAATTGATAATACCATACTTTCTATGTGATTTCCAATTTATCTAGTTAGACCATAGCGACCTATAAGATAGGCAAGGTGAGAGTTATGATGACCATTTTACAGGTGAGAAAACTGAGGCCCCAAGAAATTAAGGACCTTGTGCATAGCCCTCTAGCCAGTATGATCAAGTTCGCATACTCTGTTCTATGCTGAGAGCCAGTGGTCTTAATGTCGGTGATATATTAGAGTCACAGAACTCTACCTCAGACGAATTTCTCAGAATTTGGGGTTAGAGACTGATCACATATATATTTTTAAATCTCTCCAAAAGATTCCAGTGTGTTGCCAGAGCTGATAACACTGTTCTACATTTAGGATGGCATAAGGCTTCATCTTTCCTGCCACTTCTGATCTTTCATTTGTCTTATCTGGAACCTAGTGTTAAGAAGGATTCTGAGGTGTTCTTCTCTTAGCAAGAAACTGCATCATTATAATATCTACCATGAGCTGGGACTGGGGATTGACATCACAAGTGTCCTTGCTATCCTGGAACTCTACCACAGTACCATTCCACTCATAGTTTCTAGAAAATATATTCTCATTAAAGATCTATAAAGATAAGGGCACAACAAGAGTTAGTGCTAGGGTGTGAAAGGCAAGAAGTCATAAAACATCTGAAGCAAATTGCTGTGACAATTTAAGTGTTGAAAAATATTTTTCCAGCAGTGCTATCCCTATGCCTGTGAAAGAAACATGGATTATAAACAGTGTTGCCATGAGTTAAACTTTCATTTTGCTAAGCTTGGGATTGATTCTGAAACCTTCCAAGGTGCATTCTAAACAAAATGGGAAAGGAAAGGAAGAAACTCAGCGCAGCTCTTTGGTGCTTGTGTTAGTTTGCTAGGACTGCTGTAACAAAGTACCACAGCCTGGGAGGCTTACACCATCACATATATTGTCTCATGGTTCTGAAGCCTCAGGTCAAGGTGTTGGCAGGACTGGTGTCCCTGAGGCCTCTCTCCTTGCCTTGTAGATCGCCACCTTCTTTCCAGGTCTTCACATGTCCTTTCCTCTGTGCATGGAATCTTGGCATCTCTTTGTGTGTGCAAATGACCTCTCCTTATGGTGACATCAGTCAAATTGGATTAGGGCTTACCCTAACAGCCTTAGTATAACTTAATCACCTCTTTAAAGCCCCTATCTCCAAAGAGAGTTACGTTCGGAGGTACCAGGGTCAGGGTTTTAATGTATACATTTTGGGGAGACACAACTCAGCCCCTAACAGGGCTGATCCTCTCAAAGTATTGAAAATAATATCTATCTTGTTTATCAGGTGCTTAAGCTTTGACATGAAACTGTCTCAACCAGGGGCAATTTTGCCTCTCAGGGGACATTTGGTAACGTCTGGAGACATTTTTGATTGTCATAACTAGGGTGAGAATGGCATCTAATGGGCAGAGACCAGGGATGGTGAATAACAGACAGTGTATGGGATAACCCTCCAATGCCAAAGAATTAACCTGCTCCAAAGTATCAATAGTGTGAAGGCTGAGAAATCCTGAGATATGAAAACATCAATTTGAATCCCTCTTATGTATCTAATAGATGTGTGACCTTGTAACACACTCTATCTTTATGAATATCCTCATCTGTAAAGTCCTCATCGTGGGTTAAATAAGATAATCTATTACAGCTTTTAGCACATAGCCTGACTCCTGGGAAGCTCTCAGCAACCTTTAAGTGCTTTATAGATTTCTCACCCACAGATGCCTCACTTGAGAACTCAAGTTGGAATTAGAATTGGGAGGTATCCAGCATGAGGAAAGAGGAAGGGGCATGCCAGGCACAGGTAGGTAATTGGGCCACAAGAAGGCAAAGGCCAGGACTTGCAGAAATATATTGAATTCCATATTTTCTTTGGATGTCTTCCAATTTCAAATATGTCTGCTTCACTAGGCGAAATATGGCTTGAATTAGGGACAGCCCTTTCTCTGAATGTAAAAGGTTACATCATGCATTTCCAGTATCTGTGCAGCCTGCTTCCTCTTCCTTGAAATCATTTAGAAAGAGGCTCATTGGGTACATCAGATTTCCTGCTCACAGTGTCAGGTCTAGAAAGCCTTGAAGGAGGTGGGGAGGGGGAGGCAAGGGAATAGAAACATTTCTTCAGAGGGGAAAGCTGTCTAACACTAATATCCTCAGAAGTTTCTGCTAATTAAAAAGTAATTAGAATGCATCTCTGTATTAGGACCTACACTGCCTTTTACAGACAGGTTTACCTGGCTGATAGTTTTTTTTGCTCTTTCGTTAGCTCCCTCCAACCCTGCTAAATATACAAGTGTATATTTACAAAGTGTAGTCCATGGGCTAGCAGCATGGTTCTTGGGGGAATTTGTTAAAAATGCAGTATCTTGGGCTCCACTCCTGAGGACCTGGTGAGGCAGAACTTGCATTGTGGGAAAATCCCTGGCAGGTCCTATACAGTATAAGAAGCCCTGCTCTAGTCTTTGTGTTATGGCTCCTTCCTTTTACTAGCATCTTGTCTTTCACCTTCTTTAATGGCTCCTTAGATCTCTTATAATTTGGTTTTTAATTGCGAGCCACTTCAGATGCCTTTTGGCCCTCACTGGGGTATAACTATTTAGTAAATGTAAAGTGTCATCTGTCCTCCAAACCAGCATAGAACTTTTCTTTTGGAGAAGTCCAAGCACTTTCATACATATTAGAGAGGATATTTTTTGTAGCAGCTCTGTGAAGGAGAAAGAGAAGTGGTTAGTAGTTTTAACTCAATTCAATTTTATTTATTTATTTTTCATTTATTTTTATTAGTTGGAGACTAATCATTTTACAATATTGTAGTGGTTTTTGCCATACATTGACATGAATCAGCCATGGATTTACATGTGTTCCCCATCCTGAACCCCCCTCCCACTTCCCTCCCCATCCCCTTTCTCTGGGTCATCCTAGTGCACCAGCCCTGAGCACTTGTCTCATGCATCCAACCTGGACTGGCTATCTGTTTCACACTTGATAATATATATATTTCAATGATGTTCTCTCAGATCATCCCACCCTCGCCTTCTCCCATAGAGTCCAAAAGTCTGTTCTATACATCTGTGTCTCTTTTTCTGTCTTGAATATAGGGTTATCATTACCATCTTTCTAAATTCCATATATATGCGTTAGTATACTGTATTGGTGCTTATCTTTCTGGCTTACTTCACTGTATAATGGGCTTCAGTTTCATCCATCTCATTAGAACTGATTCAAATGTGTTCTTTTTAATGGCTGAATAATATTCCATTGTGTATATGCACCACAACTTTCTCAGACATTTGTCTGCTGATGGGCATCTAGGTTGCTTCCATGTCCTGGCTATTATAAACAGTGCTGCGATGAACACTGCGGTACAAGTGTCTCTTTCAGATCTGGTTTCCTCAGTGTGTATGCCCAGGAGTGGGATTGCTGGGTCATATGGCAATTCTATTTCCAGTTTTTTAAGGAATCTCCACACTGTTCTCCATAGTGGCTGTACTAGTTTGCATTCCCACCAACAGTGTAAGAGGGTTCCCTTTTCTCCACACCCTCTCCAGCATTTATTGCTTGTCGACTTTTGGATAGCAGCCATCCTGACTGGCGTGAAATGGTACCTCATTGTGGTTTTGATTTGCATTTCTCTGATAATGAGTGATATTGAGCATCTTTTCATGTGTTTGTTAGCCATCTGTGTGTCTTCTTTGGAGAAATGTCTGTTTAGATCTTTGGCCCATTTTTTTATTGGGTCATTTATTTTTCTGGAATTGAGCTGCAGGAGATGCCTGTATATTTTTGAGATTAATCCTTTGTCTGTTTCTTCGTTTGCTATTATTTTCTCCCAATCTGAAGGCTGTCTTTTCACCTTGCTTATAGTTTCCTTTGTTGTGCAAAAGCTTTTAAGTTTCATTAGGTCCCATTTGTTTATTTTTGCTTTTATTTCCAATATTCTGGGAGGTGGGTCATAGAAAATCTTGCTGTGATTTATGTCAGAGAGTGTTTTGCCTATGTTCTCCTCTAGGAGTTTTATAGTCTCTGGTCTTACATTTAGATCTTTAATCCATTTTGAGTTTATTTTTGTGTATGGTGTTAGAAAGTGTTCTAGTTTCATTCTTTTACAAATGGTTGACAGTTTTTCCAGCACCATTTGTTGAAGAGGTTGTCTTTTTTCCATTGTATATTCTTGCCTCCTTTGTCAAAGGTAAGGTGTCCATGAGTACCTGGATTTATCTCTGGGCTTTCTATTCTGTTCCATTGATCTATATTTCTGTCTTTGTGCAATACCATACTGTCTTGATGACTGTGGCTTTGTAGTAGAGCCTGAAGTCAGGCAGGTTGATTCCTCCAGTTCCATTCTTCTTTCTCAAGATTGCTTTGGCTATTCGAGGTTTTTTGTATTTCCATACAAATTGTGAAAATATTTGTTCTAGTTCTGTGAAAAATACCATTGGTAGCTTGATAGGGATTGTCAATTCAATTTTAATGTGCAGCTACCATTAGCCGAATATGTATTGTACATCAGCCCTGTATATGTGAACTTACTGAGTTCCCAAATTCTATGTGGAGGTTATTTCTATTTTATAGGTTTAGGAATAGACCCTTAGAAAGGTTATTTTTCTTGAATAAAGAAGATGGTGCCAAGCAGTGGCTTCAAGGGCTTCATTAACTTCTAATCACTGTCAACAAGCCACCACTAAGAATTAACTGAATAATAATATGTTGATAACTTTGCAGAAGTTGTACATAATGAATACAATTGAGCATGCTAAATAAATCCAATTTAAGACAGCCTCCTCTCACACTGCCGCCCTTCCAGCTAGCTCATTGTCCCTACTGCCCTTCCAAGTGGAACTTGGAAAGTGACGCTGAGCCCAAGATCGCTTAACTCCACCACTTTGTCCCAGAGGGTCTCCTGGAAACTAAGGAAGAAAAAGTTTTAGTAGCCTTTCAAACACTTTAAATCAGGAAGGGTTTTGGAAATTTCCTATAGCATTATGAAAGACTGGTTATTCTACAGTCACTTCCTGTCCAGTTCCTTTATTTTTAAAATTTTATTTATTTAATCAAACTTTGAAATATATGATGGTATAAACCTTTACTATGACATAAATATTTATAATATTGAAAATATTTTAAATTTGAAAATGAAAAATTTCTTCCTTTCTTGGTTTACCTTGAATTTGGAAAAAGAATGCTGGTACCATTTTTTACTAAGGTGTAAAATGCCAGATTTCTCTATTAAGATATTCAGTAAAATTTTATCTTTGAATACTTTAAAGACCAAGTACTTCATTTTATCTTGTTTCATAGTCCCCAAAATTCTTTATAATGGATAAAATACCTGCGTAATAACTTTATATTTTAAAGCCACTATTCCCAGCATTATGTAGAATTCACATATTCTAATTTTGTCATGTTTAGGTTGTGGTACCATACTGAATGGCAGCCATATAACTTGCGTTTTTTCTCACTTTTACTGTCAAACAGAAACACTTTGACCAGCTGTGTTAGATCAAGTAGTTCCCCTTCCACACTGTCCCCCAGCGTTTCAGATGTAGAAAGGACAGAAAAGGTTCAGTGGACAAAGAAGACTCAGCATTGCGTCGGCAATGAGGGCTAGCATTTGAGGCCCGATGATGGCACATAAACTTACTCCCTTTCCATCATGCTCTGAGGGTCTGGTGCTGGTTACTGTGACTAGAGGAGGGTGGAGAAGTGAAAAACCCTAGCAGTGGGGCTGGAGCAAGGGACTGCAGGGAGAGCGGGTCTATTGGGTTGCACAATCACAGTAGAATCCTGGCTTCGCAACTTACTGGAAACACATTTTGGGCAAGTGAGTTCTCAGAGCATTTCCTTTGTGCATTCATAGAGTGTAGATAATTGTGCAGCTCAGGCTTTTTGTAATTAAAAAAAATATATATGACCTGGCACATAGTATAGGCTTAGTAAATGGTAGTTCTGATGACACTGGTGATGATGATGATGATGATGATGAGAACTTGAAAATCAACTGAATTAAGGAACATTAAAGGACTATGATTATTCAGCCTTGAGAGATGTGCCAAAGAAACAGTCTTCAAAGAGTTTTCATGCTGGGATGGAACTGGCTTTTTCTGTGTTCTGTTAGATAGAGTGTGGAGACCATGGAGACCAAGCATCTGATTGTGATGAATAAGAAAATGTGCCTGGAAGTTAGACAGCCTGGGTCCAATATGGGTCAACTACATCCTAACTTCACAAATAATCAAATTAACCAATCTCTCTGAGGCTCAGTTTCCCCATCTGTAAAATGGAAATAACAGACCTAGGATACTTGAAGGGTTTTTGTGAAACGTGTACTTAGTACAGTGTTAAGCACACAGTTTGATAACTATATACTTTTATGTTTAAATACAAGGCTGGCTCTTTCAGATATGATTAGACTGTTAAGGAATGGCCTATAGAAAGACTCTGAAAAATCTGGCTTTGAGAAAACATTTGGTCAGCAAGGGAGGTTGTGTTAGTGAGGAACGGTTCAGAGGGGTTCCTTCCTACTGTGGAGGCTCAGGCACCTACCTGGATGGCCTCCTGCTCTGTGGAGACAGGACACCTTTCTCATGAGCCTGAACTGCAAGATTCTTCAGCAGGACTGTTGCTAAAAAGAACAAGTAATCTAATTTCTAAAGTTTCTTCCTGCCATATTGCCAAAGGACTACAGAATTGCTACTTGGGGCTCATCTGGGTAATTTTCAGGAACAATGTTTAAATCCTTTCAAGTCTATCTCTATTTTGATACATGCCATCTCTCTGTGTTTTATCAGTCTGTGTCATCAGCTTCTTATTCAAGAAGCTTTAGGCTGGGTTCTTGCAAAACAAGCAGTGAACACATATGTATCCTATGAATAGTGGGATTCTTTTCCCTTTCCCCATCATGCCTGACACAAGATAGAAATAAAACCTGCATGATGATGGTTTACTATTTTTCCTCTTTGCTCTTATGGCTTAGTATCCATCTGACATCATGTTTCTGTGAGAGCCAAAGGGATATTGTATTGTAATTTTCTTTAGTGCATAGCAATTAAGGACTAGGCATTCTGATGGGGTGGGGACTCATGATCAGAAATAAGTGATCTGAAACAAGTAACATCCTATTTTTCTGGAAATGGTTTGGGAATTAAACAATAGGAGAAGGCACAAAATATGATCTGTTATCTCAGATTGTTTCTAAAACAAGCTGCTTTCCAAAAGTAAAACTGAAATTTTACTGTAATTGCTCTGGCCTGCATAAATCCACTGGGTATCTTTCAACTGGGCTGGAGTGGCAGAAATTTCGCAGTTTGTGTAAGTTACAAGAAATACTGTCTTAATTTCTTTGGGGCATAAAGGCCATCCGCTGATCTGTGAACGGATTTAATCATTCATTCAATAATACCTACTTGAGCACCTATTATGCTCAAGGTAAATGTATCACGGACCCTGCATTAAGGAATTCATGCTTCTAGGACAATGTTTATGGGCATCCACTCTGGCCAGCATGGAAATCGTGAAATTCAGGTTTGCAAACACTGAGCGTGGATCTCTGCTCCATTTAGAACTCTGGGGTAAACTTTCCAAGAAGTGAGAACTGAGCTGACTCTTACAGAATGAAGAATAATTAGTTAAGTTTTGGTAGAGTGAAACTGGAAGTCACTCAGTCGAGTCTGACTCTTTTCAACCCCATGGACTACAATCTGTGGAATTCTCCAGGCTAGAGTACTGAGTGATGGTACTAGAGTGCCATTCCTTTCTCCAGGGGCTCTCCCCCAGCCAGGGATCGAACCCAGGTCTCCCCCATTGCAGGTTTGGTAAAGTAAATGAAAAAAGATTTCAGAGAGGGGAAAGAGCACATGCAAAAACACAGAGGGAGGAAAGTGTGGTGGGGTTATGGATCAAACAGAAAAGCAGAACTACGCCAGGCAGCTATGGGGTGACATTGATTGTTAATTAGTAAGTGAAGGCTGTTTTCTGCTATGAAAGAAAGAGAGAGAGAAAGGAAAGAAGGAAGGAAGAAAAAGTCCTGTGACTCCTTACTAGTTCCATGCTTCCACCAAATTTCAAGACGTGTTTTCATATGTATTTAATTCCATATTGAGAAGGGTCTATTGTTCTCTGTTCTCCAGGAAATGCTCCCTAGTCAAAACACCACTTGACATTCCATCCTCTTGCAACAAGCAGGATGACTGAAGCTGTCTTTTGTCTTGTAGTTATGATCCATGACAATTACATTACCAAGAATAACAGTCTTTAGAGCAAGATCCACAAATTTATCACTAGCATTTAAATCAACGCCGTCACTTAAATAAATATCCACTTTGCTAAATGACTTTCTCTGTCAGTGTCAGTGAGAAAAGGAGTGCCTGGGAGCTTTTGTTTGGTGCTAGAAATGAAGGCACGAGGCATAGGGATGGGCAAATCGAAAAATACATTTTTCAAATAGCTAAAATATCAGCACTGTGAAGTAAGTGGAGTATTTCTGAACATTTACATGAAAGTATTTAGCTTCAGGGTATGAATGAGCGTCCTAGTCACCTGGAGGGAGAAATCAGGAAAGGAAACTGTGAAAAAGCACAAAACCTATTTTAACACCTGTCTGTCTGGAGTAGTTGGGAGGGTTGTGAATGCCCTGCCAGGTGGCTTTTTAAGCTCTCCCTAATCTCTAATGAGCCTGCTTTCTTCTCTCACAACTCAGACTCAGCGGAGGATATTGTTGATAAGGTAAAACCAGTGAGCCTGAAAGGTCTATGAGTGGCCTGTATTTCTCTGTCTGCTTGGATGAACTGCTCTTTAATAGAAGTAATAACAGCAGTATGTGGTGGTGAACCAGGCATTTTACAAATATAATGGGGGCCCATCAAGAACCTCCCAAATTGGGAAGCAGCTGGGCTTCAGGAAGGGGTTCTGCAAGGGGAACCCAGAGAACCCGAGTGCCTGCACTCTTGGCTTCTCCTGGGTTCTCATCTTTCTTACAGAGCAGTCTTTGCTGTTCAAGTGTGCCGGTGGCAGCAAAGGACTCTCTCTTAGATCTGATCCAGATTTTACAGGACTGACTTTCCCCCGCTTGGGTCCCTCTGGGTCAATCAACTGCAGCCAGATGGTGGGTCAAGGAGTTCCCACTCACCTTTGAGGGTAGAGAAGAGCCGTAAGTTAATATTAAGCCAGTTGAGTCATTCTAGAAGATGAAAGCATGGTTCCCATTTATCTGAGGCAGTGGCTCAGATGAAGAGATACAGAGGGACTCAGATGGCAAATGACTGAGTGGATTAAAGTGGAACCCAGATATCAGGTTTTGGTTCTCTCTCTATTTGAATGTATTTCATTCAATCTGACTAATAGTTTATTTGAGTAGACTCTGTTTCGAGAGGTAATTCTAAGTACTAGAAGATAGAATCTAGAAGAATTATTACCCTGCCTCTCCCCCAGAGATTATCTTTTCCTCTTTCCCTTTACACATTTAATTGGCCCAGGGTAAAATTAAATTGAAATTATCCCCCTCCCCAGTAAGCTTTCTTTCAAACTCTAATTTTATAAGATTGTTAGAAAAGATTTTATCAAATGATTTTAGAGGTGAGCAATAAATACATCCCACATTTCTGACAGACCCTAAACCTCACATCTCTCAGTCCTGAGACTAGGCCTGTGAGGTGTCACTGTGGCTTTCTTGAAGGACTTTATGTCTCTTCCAACAGTGTGTGTTCTTGTTTGAGGGACCCGGGCATTGGAACTATGGAGGAATTTCCTTTGTGTGAAACTTAGCTCAAACATGCTCTGACACGCTTGGTGGAGTTGTTTATGGGCTACTTCCTTTCAACCCCAACCAGCAGGCTCATGGCTGCATTTCACAAGCTATTAAAAACACAAGCACTCTCCTTTTTTTGTGTGTGTGGCATCTAACCATTTATTTTGAATATTACATATTTGGAAAAGCATTCAAAATAGAAAATGATGGCTTTGGGGGATTCTGACTATGCCCTGAGTAAACTAGATCTATAATCTGAAACATATTCACATTATGCAGGAATGATGACTGTGGTCTGTTGCCATGAGTTTTTTTAATACTTGAAAGCTTCATTTTTCTGTTTTCAGGGAATTGTGTTTTGATTTCTGTTTTCCATAGACAGTAGCAGACACTCACCTCCCTTAATCATTCATGACCTTCCCTCACTGTTTTTATTTTGGCTCCAAAGAGTTTTTCCTTCTCCAAAAATACCCTCCAGAACATTCAACATTTTTCTCAGTATCACTTAAACCAATACAATCTTTTGTTAAATTGCATTCTTAGAGTTTATGAAACACTTTTAGGAACATTTTATCATTTGATCCTCCGCTAAACCCTATGAAATAGTTATCATACTCATCTCCATTTTACAGATGAGGAAACTGAACTTCCGAAAATTCTCGAAGGTCATACACGGTGGGATTTGTGCCCAGGGTCTCTTTCTACAGAGTGTGTGCTATTTAATCTTTTATTCATTCATCCATCCACTCAATTGGTTCATTCATTCACAATAATTTATTGCCAGTAATGGGACTTCCCAAGTTGTTCAGCAGTAAAAGAATCCACCTGCCAAGCAGGAGATGTGGGTTTGATCCCTGGGCCAGGAAGATCCCCTGGAGAAGGAAATGGCAATGCCCTCCAGTATTCTTGCCTGGGAAATCCCATGGACAGAGGAACCTGATGGGCCACACACAGACCATGGGGTTGCAAAAGGGTCAGACACAACTTAACTATTAAACAACAAAAATGTTGCAAACAGATAGAAGAGGCAGGTCCCTGCATCTAGTGTTGTAGAGGCTCATGGAGTCCAACAGAATGGGAGAGGTCATCTGGTGTTCTGGTACGGCTAGCACACTGGGCTTGCTTGGGAATGAGCTAACTGTGGTTGCATCTGACAGCACCACATCTGACTGCACTGCAGGACTCTTCAAGCTCCCATGAGGACCTGTTCATGTGCAGCACTTCACCTGTGGCTTTTTCCAGTGAAGGCTGATGAGAAACAAGCTGATGGCAGCAGAACAGAGGGGAGGGGACTTGTTAGTTGAGCCTTCCATTTGGCTCGGCTGACAGGCTTAATCGTGATATTGTGCTGATGACAAGCCACTCGCACATACACACTATGCTTTCATTTTTCTTTGCCTTTCCTTCCAGTTATTCTTAATGGCTGCTGATTGTGTTTCTTAATAGAAAGAATTCTGTTTGTCTCCTCTATGTTCTAGCCAGGGGTCAGCAAATTTTCTGTGATGAATTACAGGAGCAGGACTAGATGAATGAGGCGCTTGCCTTAGTACAAAATAAAAGGGGGTGTCATAAAACTCAGTCATCAAGATAAGTGTTTCTTTCAGATAAATGATAACTGGATGCAGCATTTTTAAAAAATAAAAATGAATACAAAATTCCATAAAGGACAAAATATCAAAAACTTAAATAGCAGTCAGAAAAGTTGCCCTGTGCCATGCAGACCCCTGTAGGAGCCTGGGGCAAAAGGAACGCTTGATGGTGGCGATCCTTTGCTACAGCACTCAAATCCTACTCAGGATTTGCCTTCATTTGGCCTCAGCTCTTCCTCAGTGGGTCTCCCTGGAAAATCTCTTTACTGTAGGCATGCCTCACTGCTCTAACTATCCCCAACTTCTGATTTCCAAGGAAACCTCAGAGTCTAGAAAAATGTCTCTGAGGTTTTCCTAGAGAAAGTAGTTGTTCCTGAGAGCAGGAGAGAGGAATATCTGTGGCTTCCTGAACCTTAGAAGCCCGAGAGATATCTCTTTATACCCCCAGATGTGGCAAAAGAAGCAAGCATTTAGAAATCTCTTTCTTTATGAATTCTTGTTTGATCCAGAGGCAAAATACAAAAGGTGTGTTTCATTCCCCTACCTTCATTTAACCTATTTTGGATGAAATATAATTATATTTATTTATTTTCTTGGTAAATTTTGTAATGTATTACAGATATTAACTCTGACAAAAAGAGTGTGTGAAGGGAAACAAGGCCAGCCTGTTGTGTATCACTTGGCTGATACATTTGCTTTGATCCTCTTTCTACTGGTTGTTAATTAGAGAAGAAAAGAGTACTATGGTTTGGATATTTTTACTCCCTTTCCTCTCCCAATTCATTTGTTAAAATCTGAACTTCTAGGTGATGGAAGGGAAGTGATTATGTCATGAGAGTTCCAGAAATTGTGTCTTATAAAAGAGGCCCAAGAAAGCCCCCTTGCCCCTTCCACCATGTAAGGTCAAGACCAGAGGGTGTCATCTATAAACCAGGAAGCCCTCACCAAACACCTAATCTGTCAGTGCTGTGATCTTGGACTTCCAACCTCCAGAATTGTGAGACATAAATTTCTGTTGTTTCTAAATCATCTAGTATGTGGTATTTTGCTGTTTGCTTGTGCTAAGTTGCTTCATTTGTATCCAACTCTTTGCAATTCTATGGACTATAGCCCGCCAGGCTCCTCTGTCCATGAGATTCTCCAGGCAAGAATTCTGGAGTGGGTTGCCAGGCCCTCCTCTAGGGGACCTCCCTGACCCAGAGATTGAACCCCCATCTCTTACAACTCCGGCTTTGGCAGGTGTGTTCTTTACCCACTGAGCCATCTGAGAAGCTCATGGTATCTTGTTATGGCAGGCCAAATAGACCAAGACAAAGAGTAAGAGGAGATAGGCTTCCAGTGTGATACAGTTTTCTTCATTACATAAATAATAGTTAATAAATACTAAACAAGGTGTCTATTTCTTGGCTGGGAGCCCCAGGTCAGGTGAATGAAAGGCTACATGATATACACAAGTAAGGGGCTGGCTGTCTTCCTATCGATTCATGGCTCTGCAAGAATCAACATCTTTATGTGAATAGCTCTTTCCAGCTATGACCTTTTTTTGCCTGGCAGTGGCTTCCTGTGAACCCCACTCTGAAGGATTAACAGAGTAAAGCATGGTCTCTTTTATGTATCTGTTGCCTCTGAACTCAGCCTCATGCCTGACCTTCGATATGGAAATCTATGCCAGGCAAGATGGACTCAAGCCAAAGACTGCAGTCCCGTCTTTGGTCTCTGGGGTTGGCCTTCTGGAGTACCTCTTGGTTCACACCAGGATAATCTTAGCATTTTGCCTTTTTGGCAACTAATAGTCCCATAGCTGCTGAGAGTGAGCTGACTGGCATTTTTATATAATTTTCTGAATCAAAAATTGAGTACTTAGAGTACTCTCTTAAAGTATAGCATCTTAAACTAATCTCTTGTAAGAGTACTTTACAAGACAGTACTTAAAATCAAGAGTCTCTAAGGAATTTAGTATGAATCTCTTTATCTGACAAATGTGTAAATTTTAAAATTATTTATGAATTTGTGTTACAATATCAGGACATACTGATTTTGTCAGTAACAGTGACATATGGTTTTCTGGAAGATAAAAATGATAAAGCAAAATAGATGCTGCATGCAAACATTTGCATAATCATGTTAATATAGAATTCATTTCAGGAAAAAAAATAAGCATTCTTCCTTGATCCTGGAATATCATATTCAGTATGTTCTTCTTGTCAAAGTTAACTGTCTTTGAGTAATGTTTCAGAACTAAATCTGATTGATTTCACAAAATGGACCAGCACACAAATGTGTACTTTTAATACACTGGACTCCTTTCTCTTGGGACTCTTTACTCTCTTAAAATGTAACAAAACTACAGTCTAGCCAAATGACTAAGATATTCCCCAAGGTTAGGAGGGCTTGAAGGACTGATCCAGTTAATACCCTCAAGTTCTAAAGGGGGCTCTCCCAAGAGTACCAAAGCGTTTCCCTCATGGCTGAGTGGTAAAAAGAATCCGCTTGCCCAGCAGGAGATATAGGTTTGATCCCTGGGTCGGGAAGACCCCTGAAGAAGGAAATGGCAACCCACTCCAGTACTCTTGCCTGGGAAATCCCAAGGAAAGAGAAGCGAGATGGGCTAAAAGAGTCCATGAGGCCACAAAAGAGTTGGACACGACTTAGCAACTAAACAAGATTATCACACCAGTGAGGATAGGAATTATCAGTGCTAGGGAACATCTTCTCCTATAGGTTCTGGCCAACTGAAAACAGCAGGACAAGAAGTACTCCCTCCATTCAAAAACAGGAGAAAAGGGATAAGCTAGCTGTCTGCTCTCAAGCTCACAACATCCCCTTGACAATTTCTGCCATTTTTCATGATAGGTCTGTGACTTGACAGGTAAGACCAGTGCTATCTCATGAGATGCCACAGTCATTCCTGTCCCTTGGCCTTTCTGTCTAGCCTTTACTCTTTCTGTGTTGTTAGAATGTGTCCCTTTCACATTACTTTGTGCTCTTTAAGAATGGCTCCCACATATTGCCCACAGATTAAACAAGAAACTGCTTTTTCTCCAAACCTATTCTTTGACACAGATTTCTGAATCAATGTGTGCCCCAAGTCTGCCTGTTCTGAAATGCACAGCAAATGAGAAAAGGGGAACCATCAGGCAATTCCTAAACTCCAGCTATGATCCCTCCCCTCATGGCCTTCCATTTTACTGCTGAGAATTAGGACTGGGAGAGAGAAGCTTCCAGAATCAGGCAAAGTGAAGCTACAAGAAAATCTACACTCAGAGTATTATCTTCTGTGTAGTGGACAGGAAGGGTGATTTGTAGGACATGACCATGTTTGTTTAACTTTTAAAAAGCTGCCCAAAGGGTAATGCAGTTTCCAATCAATATTCTTGAGTGGGGGAGGCAGGATTGGTTCCTAGGTTTCCTCCCACTTAGTGGGGTCAGCTCAAGAGAAGACTAATGTGTTTGGTGAGATCGCGGCATTCACAGAGAGAAGTGACCTTTAGTCTTCATTCATTGCTTTCAGCATGAGTTTCCCCTGGAGTTAATAATTTTTCAGAAATCTTAATAATGTGTTTAAGAATCTCTCCCTCCTTGAAAGCCAGCACCAGCCACACACAGGGTAGAATGGGGGCTTTGGAATAGCAGACCCAGCTTCAAATTTTGTGCACTTACAGTGTGAGTACAAGCAAATTACTTAATTTCTCTGAGCCTTGTCTACCCCTATCTGTCAGATGGTTAGAATAATACCCTTCCTGTTCATGAGATTGTTGTGAGGATTAAAGGAGATAGTTTATATGATGAGAGTGGCACTCATTCACTCTCTTACACCCTCTTCTACTTTTACATGTTTCCAAATGATGATTCCAGAAAAAAAAGAAAAAGAAAAAAATGTTTTGACTAACCAAATAGTAGTGAGTTTCCAAGTGAGTTTTGTTTACTAACATTACAAGCAGACTTATATATTTAATATTTTTAAAAAGTATTTAAAAAGATGTAAAGAAATTAAGCCATGAATCTAACTTATTTTGTTTATAAACATTTCAGTTTTTATTTGTCTGTTTATAGCCAGCTTAGCTAGTTTAGGCAAAGGCTTCCTCTCTGGCAGCATGTGTCATTACCCTCAATATGTACTGTATTTAGTATATGCATCCTTTAGATAGCTAGAAGATTAGGGAAATGTACTGGTTCCCATTAAAATGCATTGCCTGCTTTCAAACATTTTCCTGAGTTGACAAATCAAGAAGGGAGTCTAAGAAACATGGATGCAGCCTGGGGGTGTTTGGCAAAGAAACCCCTCTTCCCAGTGGAAGCTTTGTATGAGCAAAACAACACTTGCCCCAGATGCCACCTCCTCTCTTTGTGCCTGTTCTTTGCGTGGAGAAAGGCAGTGCTCAGGATCCAGTGTCTTTGGGGGGTTGTATTTCCCAGAATAGTCCTTTCTTGATGCGTATGTGAAATATATATGAAATTCATCTTGAATCTCAGTCTCATTTTAACCACTGATTTCAATTTCCTCTCACATTGAGCTACTTTTAAAACTTAACAGTTTTCAATGAAATACCTAGACATGAGATTTTTCCCTTTAACTTTCACTTTACAAGTGCTTTGGAATCAGATGTTAAGAGTATTACGCAGGAAAAAACACAGGACCAGGAAAGAAAGCCCAGCCAGGGAACAGCAAGAGTCGACAGGCTCTTGACTGATGTAAAGCTATATCAGTTCTGCCCTTACTAGCTGTGTGACATTTGATAAGTTACATAGCTTCTCCCATCCTCAGCCTCCTCATCAGTAACCTGACAATAATAAAGGCAACAGAAACAGATTATTCCCTTGCCAATTAATTTGTCAAAATAACTATTTGGTTGAGTATTGATATTTTCTGCCTATTTCTTCAAATATTGGCTATGTGCAAATTTTAATGCACTTTAAAGGCATTCTAAAGAGAATATTTGTTTATAAATCCTTGTCTTGTGACTTCTAAGATGGTTGAGCAACTTTTAATGCATTCTACTGTTTTCTATGCTTCTGAAATTCCTTATATTTCAAATTTATTTAGTCATTCATGAAAGTGCATGACCTTTGAAATAAAAATAAATTACTACAAATGTGAATTAAAAAAATTAACTTGAATGTCATTTCATGGGTAAAATATGGGTTATTAAAAAGCTGATTGGAAGTGTCTATGTGTGATGCCTATTTGAGTGCAGTCTAGTGGCTAGCCAGCCTCAAATTCAAATGTCAGTATCTATAGATCTTTTCAGTGGAATAGTAACTCAGAAGAATTTTTCAATTTCTTTTGTAAATGTTTTAAACTTGGCTGCTGGTGTTCAGAGGTGGGTGGGAAAGGGAGCCTGGGGATATCATTATTCAGCATTCAGACTTTCACTTAATCATTCTTTTTAGTTTGATATCCTTGTTTCAGGAGCTCCTCTAATACAACTTCTCCAGAGATCATACCATCTTATTTCTGCTTGGGAAAAGGGTTTCAGCAGATAAGGATGGAACCTGGAATTACAACTGACTCTAACATAAACTTTAAATAATCCCCTGTTTTCAGCCATCCCTCTCCTGTCTTCATGGTGTTTTGAATGTCTGAGCATTTCAAAGGTTTCAATGTGGCTTGGCTTGCTTCTCGTCAAGAGCACCATTCCAAGGCACTTACTCTGATCCTCTGGCACCCTATTGGGTCTGTCTTCTTTCTCTATTTATGTATTGAAGGATAAGTTGATAGATGTCTCCTAATACTACTGAAGACAGAATTTGTGTTTCTGTTTCCCATTCCGTTTGCTGTTTGGGATAATTTTTGTGAGGATAAGGAGACAGGGATGTTCTTTTTCTGTATCATCTTAAAATGTGATGACTCTGGTGTTAACTTTTACATCAGAATATAGTAGAAACGGAACACTGCTCTCTGTTGCTCCAGGTACAAATTAGCACATGGATGATAAAGAAGCCAAACAAATCCTCTTTCTTCCTTTTACAATAATTAAGTTTGTTTTACATGGAATTTCCAACTTTTGATTCTGGCAAACCACTTCCGTCTTCTTGCCTTGAGAACCCCATGAACAGTATGAATAGGCAAAAAGATAGGACACAAAGATGAACTCCCCAGGTCGTTAGGTGCCCAATATGCTACTGGGGATCGGTGGAGAAATAACTCCAGAAAGAATGAAGGTATGCAGCCAAAGCAAAAACAACACCCAGTTGTGAATGTGACTGGTGATAGTAAAGTCCAATGCTATAAAGAGCAATACTGCATAAGAACCTGGAATGTTAGGCCATGAATCATGGCAAATTGGAAGTGGTCAAACGAGATGGCAAGAGTGAACATCAGCATTCTAGGAATCAGTGAACTAAAATGGACTAGAATGGGTGAATTTAATTCAGATGACCATTATATCTACTACTGTGGGCAAGAATCCCTTTGAAGAAATGGAGTAGCCATCGTAGTCAACAAAAGATTCTGAAATGCAGTGCTTGGATGCAATCTCAAAAACGACAGAATGATCTCTGCTTCTTTCAGGGCAAACCGTTCAATATCATAATAATCCAAGTCTATGCTCCAATCAGGAATGCTGAAGAAGCTGAAGTTGAACTGTTCTATGAGGACCTACAAGACCTTCTAGAACTGACACCCAAAAAAGACGTCCTTTTCGTGATAGGGGACTGGATTGCAAAAGTAGGAAATCAAGAGATACCTGGAGTATCAGGCAAATTTGGCCTTGGAGTACAAAATGAAGCAGGTCAAAAGCTAACAGTTTTGCTGAGAGAACACACTGGTCATAGCAAACACCCTCGTCCAACAACACAAGAGAAGACTCTACACATGGACATCACCAGATAGTCAATACCAAAATCAGATTGATTATATTCTTTGAAGCCAAAGATGGAGAAGCTCCATACAGTCAATAAAAATAAGATTGGGAGCTGACTGTGCTCAGCTCATGAACTCTTTATTGCTAAATTCAGACAGGTATGACCTAAATCAAATCCCTTACAATTATACAGTGGAAGTGACAAATAGATTCAAGGGATTAAATCTCATAGAGTGCCTGAAGAGCTATGGTTCATGACATTGTACAGGAGGCAGTGATCAAGACCATCCCCAAGAAAAAGAAATGCAAAAAGGCAAAATGGTTGTCTGAGGAGGCTTTACAAACAGCTGAGAAAAGAAGATACAGGGAAGGCAAAAGAGAGAAAGGAAAGATATACCCAGTTGAATGCAGAGTTGCAAAGAATAGTCAGGAGAGAGAAGAAAGTCTTCCTCAGTGATCAATGCAAAGGAATAAAGGAAAACAATAGAATGGGAATGAGTAGAGATCTCTTCAAGAAAATTAGAGATACCAAGGGAACATTTCATGCAAGATGGGCACAATAAAGGACAGAAATGGTATGGACCTAACAGAAGCAGAAGATGTTAAGAAGAGGTGGCAAGAATACACAGAAGAACTGTACAAAAATGATCTTCTATGACCCAGATAACCACAATCGTGTGATCACTCATCTAGAACCAGATATCCTGGAATGCAAAGTCAAGTGGGCGTTAGGAAGCATCACTACAAACAAAGCTAGTGGAGATGATGGAATTGCATTTGAGCTACTTCAAATACTAAAAGATGATGCTGTGAAAGTGCTGCACTCAACATGCCAGCAAATTTGGAAAACTCAGCAGTGGCCACAGGACTGGAAAAGGTCCGTTTTCATTCCAATTCCAAAGAAAGACAATGCCAAAGAATGTTCAAACTACCGCACAATTGCACTCATCTCACACTCTAGCAAAGTAATGCCCCAAATTCTCTAAGCCAGGCTTCTGCAATACATGAACCATGAACTTCCAGATGTTCAGGCTGGATTTAGAAAAGACAGAGGAACCAGAAATCAAATTGTCAACATCCTTTGGATCATCATTAAAGCAAAACTGTTCCAGAATAACATCTATTTCTGCTTTATTGACTATGCCAAAGCCTTTGATCATGTGGATCACAACATACTGTGGAGAATTCTGAAAGAGATGGGAATACCAGACCACTTGACCTGCCTCTTGAGAAATCTCTGTGCAGGTCAGGAAGCAATAGTTAGAACTGGGCATGAAACAACAGATTGGTTCCAAATCAGGAAGGGAATACGTCAAACTGTATATTGTCACCCTGTTTATTTACTTATATGCAGAGTACATCATGCGAAATCCCAGGCTGGATGAAGTAGAAGCTGGAATCAAGATTGCTGGGAGAAATACCAATAACCTCAGATATGCAGATGACACCACCCTTATGGCAGAAAGTGAAGGAGAACTAGAGTCTCTAGATGAAAGTGAAAGAGGAGAGTAAAAAAGTTGGATTAAAGCTCAACATTCAGAAAACTAAGATCATGGCATCTGGTCCCATCACTTTATGGCAAATAGATTGGGAAACAATGCAAACAGTTAGAGACTTTTTTGGGGGGCTCCAAAGTCACTGCAGATGGTGACTGCAGCCTTGGAAGAAAAGTTGTGACCAACCTAGACAGCATATTAAAAAGCAGAGACATTACTTTGCCAAGAAATGTCCATCTAGTCAAAGCTATGGTTTTTCAGTAGTCATGTATGGATGTGAGAGTTGGACTATAAGGAAGGCTGAGTGCCGAAGAATTGATGCTTTTGAACTGTGGTGTTGGAGAAGACTCTTGAGAGTCCCTTGGACTGCAAGGAGATCAAACCAGTCAATCCTAAAGGAAATCAGTCCTGAATATTCATTGGAAGGACTGATATTGAAGCTGAAGCTCCAATACTTTGGCCACCTGATGTGAAGAAGTGACTCATTAGAGAAGACCCTGATGCTGGGAAAAATTGAAGGTAGCAGGGGAAGGGGATGACAGAGGGTGAGATGGTTGGATGGCATCACTGACACTATGGCCATAAGTCTGGTTAAGCTCTGGGAGTTGGTGATGGACAGGGAAGCCTGGTGTGCTGCAGTCCTTAGGGTTCAAAAATAGTCGGATACGACTGAGTGACTGAACTGAACTGAACTTAGTTGCCTTAGATGATCAACATCCAGTTTGCCAAAGATACCACGTATTTCTGGAAGGAAAACTGGTGATGTGGTAAACAAGGGGTCTTCGTCACTGGGCCCTTCCCCATGTGGGTCTCCCTAAGATTAGTGTCTCGTGACATGTATACATGGCCATATTTAAAATGGATAACTAACAAGGACCTACTCTGTAGCACAGGGAACTCTGCTCAATGTCACATGGCAGCCTGGATGGGAGATTTTGGGGGAGAATGGATGCATGTGTATGTATGGCTGAGTCCCTTCACTGTTCGCCTGAAACTGTCACAACATTGACCGTTAATTGGCTATACCCCAATATGAAATAAAAAGCATGAAAAAAACAAAACCAACAAGCAAAAAGATTAGTGCCCCTTGATGCTTATGATAAATTTTTTAAAAGTTTAACACTCTTTATCTTTGTTTCTAATCTCTTAATCTGGTGCAAGGCAAAAATAATTGGTTTTCTTATTATTCCAAAGTGTGAATCTTGACTGTTCTTTTTGAACTATGTGAACTTGAACAAGTTAAGCAATTTTACAAATTCAGTGTCTTCTCCCATAAGCTGGGGAAACTAATACCAGCGTCATTGCTAATATTAAATGAATTTAGAAGTTGGTTCGTTTATTTTTTAACAAACATTTCTGAAACTCCTTTTACGTGCCAAGCATTATGCTTGGTGATGCAAAGACACCTAATCCAAAAATCTTTGATAGCAGTTTAGCAGGGGAGGTTACACAAGAATACTTATTAGGGTATAGAATGGAGGTTCTGGGGCACAGGGATGCATAGTGGAAGACAAATGGCGAGCAACTCACCCTGTCCTGGGCGTTGGGAGCATGTCAGGGGTTCGTTGTTCTTGAAAGGGTGGTATCTGAGACTTGAGAGGCAGATCTTAAGGAAAGAGTAAGAGTTAACAAGGTGAAGAGGAAGTAAAGGAATATCTAGTGTTATGGAGACAGTAAGCAAGGATTATAGAGATGAGAATCAATATTGTATGGAAAAGGGAAACTGATTCAGTGTTGAATTGCTTTACAAAGACTCTGACCCTCCAGAAATATTAGTCATCTCCCTCTCTTTAGCCCCTGAATGCGGTCTTATTAAAATTTAAGGGGTTCTCAAATCTTGGAGTCAAGATGTAGAGATGTATATCATATGTCAGGTATAATGACTATAGAATGGATATGTGTGTGTGTGTGTGTACACACATACATCGGTGTGTGTGTATGTGTTGGTGAGCTTGTACTTTGTCATCTATGGCTGATTTTATATAGATTTTGTTAGGAAGCCATTTCTCCCTTTTAGGAGCTCAGTTTGACCTTTGCCATTAGTATATTAGATTAGACTATAATCTAATATGCATGTATATATTATGCACATAAAATATACACTAATGTGGTCTATTAGGTTACACTGTGCTCTACTTCTCTATGAACTCTCTGTATAACTCCCTAACAAAACAGCTGTCATGGTCTATGAAAGTCCTTGTGGTCACAGTGGTACCACAAAGGAGACTTTTCTTAACAGTGAGCTGGGTTTACCTGTTCCCGAATTCCCTGTAAAGCTATTTCTGCCAAGGGTTGTGATGGAATTGAGACATAACTCCCTCATCTGAGGCATATTCAGAATTCTAGCTCAAAATTAAAACTCTGCTGTTGAGGTTAACATGAGTTTTTCTAATTAGATTGTTCACAAAAGGGGATGGATAGTTCACCCATAAGGTTAACATGGGTTTTTCTAATTAAATTGTTCACAAAAGGGGGTGGATAGATAGATAACCCATAAGTTCTCAATCTTCTTTCTTAGAATCAGAGATATATTGACATGGACAATATATAAGTGGCTTTATCAGTGCTTTTGGATTTGCTTATATTTTCCATGGAAAGCATAGTGTGGCTTGGTCACTGCTGAGCTTAGTTTATCTCAGAATAGCAGTAAACATTTTCTCCCATGAAGTGCATCTGTTAAATAATAATAAAAATAATAGAGAAAAATATGGCTATCATCATGGTCAGTCTCTTGGGAAAGTGTGCTCTGGTGCCAGTGCTGCCTTCAGGCCCTGAAAACTGATCTGTTGGGTATACTCAATTAATTTCATCCTTTTAAGGGTGATTACCATTGTATAAACCTCACAGCCATGTTGTGTGAATAAAACATGAAATATCATTTTAATTTATACATGAGGTATTGTATCACTGTAAAGTAGTAAATACCATTTTCTTGGATGCCTTGCAAAAGTGGTTCTGAAGGTAGTTTAAAAGGGTTTCAGAAAAAACTTTAGCATTAATTGAATCACTTTTTAGTTTATTCATTTGCTCATTTTTCATTAGATACCTTTCAAGGGCCTCTTGTTATTGTTCTGATTGTCTGTTAGATTCTGGGAATAAAAACCATGAGTGGGACTTAACCTGCTCTTTGATGAGTGCTCAATCCACTTTGGGTGGTGGGAATGGGTTAATCATGGAAGAAATACACAAAATGAACTATGATAAAGCTATAGTATAGATGTATTCTTGTGTCTTATTTATATTTTTTATTATTCAATAGTGACTAATTCCTGGGTTGTGAATCAGGAATAGGACCAACTCCAGGGAAGAGCTGACTTCCCTGAAAAATAGGACGTTGTTGGAAAGAACTAAAAGCTCTGCCTTCTTTTAAAAGACAGTATCATCACAGTGTACAAGTGTAAATAGTGACAGAGTTGTACCAGTTATTTGAAGTTCGAGTGCTAAGTCTATAGTAGGAAAGATTTCTGGATGAATTATAAAAGAAAGTCATATACTCTCTTTCTTTGAGAAATAGTAAATTCTATGGTTCTTTTTTCTAAAAAACAATGAACATGAAGATCTTTTTAGACTGTCCAAATAAGAGTTGCAATTGTCTTTATTTCTACCTGTACCCATGAAAGTTTTAAATCAGCTCTCAAACACAAGGTTATCAAAATGACTAACAGAGGTCCTTTTTTTTTTTTTTTTTGTAGCAAAGAATTTACCAGTTGAGAGTAAAGGAAAGAAGCAGCAATGGAAATGGCCAAAAAGCGTATTTTACTGCATGTTTAGAGAAATGTTATTTTATCACTTTGGAGTAAAACAGAGAAGCAACAACCCATTTATGAAGTGAAAAGAGTTAAAAACAATTCTAAATATTTGCACTTATTGATCTTGTTTTCAACATTTCTTTCTACCCAACTTTCTGTGCAGAGATAAATGTCTCAACCTAAGATAAATGTAACAAAATTCATAATTTATTCATTGGTCATAACCTTTGGAAGTGAAATATTGCCTTCCAGCCAACACAAGAATTAGCTGCAGCTAGTACTAAGCCCTAGAGGCATTAGCAAAGACACACAAAGCCTAGGTCCTTCCTTAAGAAAAGGGAAATCAAGCTAGAGTTGCAATAAATGATACTGCTGCCAGATTCACATTCAAATCTTGTGGGACCTGTGACTCTCTCATGCATAAACTCTAGATATTGAAACCCTGAAGAACATTTCAAGGTTGACTTAAGTTGGTAGGAGGTAATCATTTATTAACTACTAGGGCAGACCTGACATTTGCCAGACACTGAGTTTAGTGTTGAGTATGTTTCCACAAAGATATGGCTCTTGCCCTCATGGAGTGAATGTACTAGTAGATTGAAGGGATACTTGTGTTAGGCATGCTTTATGCTTCTTGTTGATGAGGCAATATGTAATAAAATTCAGTTTTAGAAAAGGATGATTTCTGGGGACAAGAGGTACAGGGGAAAGTAAGTATAATGATGCTGAACTTCTAAAGCTAGGCCCAGTTCATCATGTTGCTGTTTTAATCTGAAAATCTCCCAGGATGGGACAGCTAAGTTTACATGTCAGGAAAGTGTGTGACCACAGCTCTGAGGTCTGAAATGCTATTGAGTATGAGGGCCTGGATTCTGGCCTAAGAAGTGAGTGTTTATAATAACTACATGTTTTCACATGTGTTTTCCTGACTGCTTTATATTTTGGACATTCTTTATACATATATTGTATAGAAAAAATGTATACTTGATAGGAAAATTTACTAAAAGATATTAATGCTAAAAATGACAGAGAGGCCTGGGGCCTGAAATCAGTGAGAGAGGTTTTAATAGATAGTAAAAGAGATGGGCATACCACACCACCTAATCTGCCTTTTGAGAAACCTGTATGCAGGTCAGGAAGCAACAGTTAGAACTGGACATGGAACAACAGACTGGTTCCAAATAGGAAAAGGAGTACATCAAGGCTGTATATTGTCACCCTGCTTATTTAACTTATATGCAGAGTACATCGTGAGAAACGCTGGGCTGGATGAAGCACAAGCTGGAATCAAGATTGGTGGGAGAAATATCTAACCTCAGATATGCAGATGACACCACCCTTATGACAGAAAGTGAGAACTGAAGAGTCTCTAGATGAAAGGGAAAGAGGAGACTGAAAAAGTTGACTTAAAGCTCAACATTCATAAAACTAAGATCATGGCATCCAGTCGCATCACTTCATGGCAGATAGATGGGGAAACAGTGAAAACAGTGGCTGACTTTATTTTTGGGGGCTCCAAAATCACTGCAGATGGTGATTGCAGCCATGAAATTAAAAGATGTTACTCCTTGGAAGGAAAGTTATGACTAACCTAGATAGCATATTAAAAAGCAGAGACATTACTTTGCCAACAAATGTCCATCTGGTCAAGGCTATGGTTTTGCCAGTGGTCATGTAGGGATGTGAGAGTTGCACCATAAAGAAAGCTGAGCACCGAAGAATTGATGCTTTTGAATTGTGGTGTTGGAGAAGACTCTTGAGAGTCACTTGGACTGCAAGGTGATCCAACCAGTCCATCCTAAAGGAGATCAGTCCTGGGTGTTCATTGGACGGACTGATGCTGAAGCTGAATCTCCAATACTTTGGCCACCTTATGCAAAGAGCTGACTGGAAAAGACCCTGATGCTGGGAAAGATTGAGGGCAGGAGGAGGAGAGGAAGACAGAGGATGAAATGGTTAGATGGCATCATCAACTCAATGGACATGGTTTGGGTGGACTCTGGGAGTTGGTGATGGACATGATGGCCTGGTGTGCTGTGGTTCATGGGTTGCAAAGAGTCAGACACGACCGAGCGACTGAACTGAACTGAACTGAAAGGGTTAACCAGGCTGGTCTTCAACGTTAAGGGGAAAAAAATCTCCTCATATGTGTTTCTAGTTCTGTAAGCTAGTCCTTCCACAAAGCCACCACACACAAAACCTAACATTCTTTGCTCATCTCAAACAATAGACAGTCTAAGAAGATTACATCACAGTGCATGTTTTTGGCCAGGAGAAGGCATATTTGTGAATGTGGTGGCCTGCAGTGGTTTTCTGCCAGCGCAGTCCTGTGACTGACACGTACAAATAGCTCCTGTAGTGGCAGCCTAATTAGGTATCCCAGCTGCTGTGTGGTGCACGTGGCCGCCAGCCTGTGTGAGGTGTTCTGGAGTCAGGGGATTGGTGAGGCTGATCTTCAAGGTGTTCTTTCTTTTGTTCCTGTTAAATCTCTTCCTTACACAGTCTGTCAGAAAGACAAGCTCTATATTGAGAAAGATTATGCTGAATCTCACTCAGTAAGCAATGAGATAGTAACGTAATACTCTTGCGACATGTTTTGGACTCAGCCTACTGATTCCTCACTGAAAGATGCTTGGTAAATCTCAAGAGGCCAAAAGACATCCAGAATACTCCCAATGTCAGCCTGAAACTGAACTCTTCTTATAGCAAATCTAGAAGAAGGACCGTAAATTAGATTGCTTTTCTCTTGCTAAAGTACTCCACAGAAACTAAAGGTAGAAAAGTGTAAAGAGAGGCATCAGCCAAATAGCCCAGGAAAACTGGAGGTTTAATGGCCAGCGCTAGTGCAATGCCAGGACAATGATTAAAAGGATTTTGTTGCAGTTCCCCACTGTTGTTTTAATTTTCTTTAAGTGACAGATCCAAAATTTGAATCCCTTCATAGCCACCTAAGTCACCTACTTTGCTTGCTCCAGAATCTCCTCTCATGGTTAAAGATTAATCTCAAGGTGAAAGAGGGTGATCACAAGGTTGCTCTACCTTAAAGTTTGTCTTTATTTTCTGCATGTTTGGCCTCTGACATAATTACCCTTTCTAATTTAATCAACATATGGAATTACTCTTTCTAAACATGACTGAGGGGTCAGCGTTTATGTTTCCTTTAATAAGATTACAGAACTTCTTAAAGTTGAGAGAGAGCTTTCCTCATGTGATAAAAAAATCCCTAAGAGTTTCTTTATTTATTACTATTTTTGAATGCAAAGACTTAAGCATAATGTTTTAATTCTCGTTAAATGCCTATGTATAATTTTAACTATTCTTCATTTGATAGTTTATATCCATAGGAGACATTAAACAATGTGCTAGTCCCAGTTCCCCATTTTAAAAGAGGGGAAATTTATTTATAAATATTCTGGTAGTTGTTTTTAGATTTTATTTTACCCCAAACATCCCATCCAAATATAAATTTAAACATAGCTTTAAAAATGGCAAGGAGAAGGCCATGAAAATATCTCCTCAAATTCATTTCATCAGCAATAGCAGTTGATCTGGATGTGATTTTTTTTTTATAGTAAAGCAGAATTCTGTGCTGTATTAAAAAAAAAAAAAAGAAAGAAACTTTCCACAGAGTTAAGTAGCATTCCTACCCAGTGGGTTTAGTAGAGGATTATGAATATGAGAAATTCCTAAGCACTTTGGTGCACATTTAATTTCTTAAGAACATTTCTACTGAGTAAAGTAAGGCATATATATATTTGTCTTTCATTCAACAGAGCTTTCTTAGGTACTTTCTGTGTCCTGAATGGTGGACTTAAATGTAGTAACAAGAATTCTTAAAAGAGAGAGATAGAAGGTGGGGAACTGCGGTTGGAATGATGTGCTTTGGAGAAGGAGGATGGGGTAATGAACTAAGGGATATAAACAGCCTCTTACAGTTCTGGAGATCAGAAGTAAAAAATCCATTTCACTGGGATAGAAAAGGCAAGGAAATAGATTCTCCCCTAGAACCTCCAGAAGAAATGTATCGAGGCTGACACCTTGATTTTAGACCAGTGAGACAGATTTTGTACTTCTGATCTTTAGAACTCTAAGATAGTATATTGAATTGTTTGAAGCCACTTAGTTTCTAGTAATTTGTTACAGTGGCAATAGAAAACTTACACCTGGAGTTCTACCCTAGTTCTTGAAATCAATAGAAAACTGATCGAAATCGAGTCTATCCAGAAACCAAGAATTAAAGGCCTTATTATTTGCAACCACAGATGCATATCTTCATTCAGCCAGTTTCTCTTTGTGCACATATGTCTAGTCTCTTCTAGGGATGCAAAGATGGATAAGACATGTTCCCTGTCCTCTCAAGAGCCAGGATGACTTTGGATGGTATTGTCTTGCATGATAGGTGGAGGCATCAGTACTAATTAATGAATTCATTGTAGGAATTGCATCATTTTTAAATCTCTGGATTTAGAAGGTTCTAAACTGACACCACTGAAGAAACTGAAGAAAGCTGAGTGCTGAAAAATTCATGCTTTTGAACTGTGGTGCTGGAGAAGACTCTTGAGAGTCTCTTGGACTGCAAGGAGATTCAGCCAGTCCATCCTAAAGGAGATCAGTCCTGGGTGTTCATTGGAAGGACTGATGCTGAAACTGAAACTCCAATACTTTGGCCACCTCATGCGAAGAGTTGACTTGTTGGAAAAGACCCTGATGCTAGGAGGGATTGGGGGCAGGAGGAGAAGGGGACGACAGAGGATGAGATGGCTGCATGGCATCACTGACTCAATGGACATGAGTTTGAGTAAACTCCAGGAGTTGGTGATGGACAGGGAGGCCTGGCGTGCTGCGATTCATGGAGTTGCAGAGTCGGACACGACTGAGTGACTGAACAGAAATGACTGAAATGACACCAATTCATTTTCTGAAGATAGCTTGTCTTTTTGCCCCATGTGATTTCCAGCCCCCTTTGGAGGCTGACCCACACCAAGTTCAAAGCTGAGAGTATGGATGGCGGTTCCCCAAAAAGCCTCTCACTTCTGGACTCTGACCAGCCCTGTGATCACTGCCCACAGCCCAGGAGGCCAAGAAGAGCTGATAATGCCACTTACTGACATTCAACACAGTTTCATTAGAGCTAATACATTTTCAGCAGTTTACCTAGCTATGAAAGGTCTGGACAGATTAAAAAAAAAAAGAGCCCACCAAGAAAGTACTTACTTGGGAGAAATTTAGAGCTGGGAATTGGAAGGGGAAAAAGTTAGAGGAGGAAATCTATGAATACATTCAATACAACTGGCTTCAGATGTAATGTATCAAAGGAATTAAGAGTGATTGTGATAAGGTCTCTGGGTCCAACAAAAAATGTTTAAAAAAGGGAAAAGGAATGTAAGTCGATCTTTCCAGTATGAGAGAAGTTTGAGAGAGAGAACGGGGGGTGGGAATAAAACAGAGTCTGAGGAGGTGGCTCAGACAAGACTGTGGCACATAATTCACCAAATCTTCAAAGGAGAGGACAACCGCAATGATTAACAGCAAACAGGGGAAGCAGGAGTTGGGAGTTGGAGCAACCGCGTTAGGAAGAGGAGACCCGACGGCACGAAGCTTAGTGGAACGGAGGAGCAGAGGAGCAAGGGATAAGGTCGTGATGGAGAGGACTGCAGAATGCCGAAAGATAGGGTGAGGTTTAAATATCCAGCAGGTAAGGAAAGCCACTGAAAGATTTTGCAGTTTCCATCCATTACGTGGTGTTGGCTTCATGCAGCCGTAACTTTATCACCTGCGTGTGTGCTCAGTCGCTACAGTCGTGTCCAACTCTTTGTGACCCAGTGGACCATAGCCCTCCAGGCTCCTCTGTCCATGAGATTCTCCAGGCAAGAATAATGGAGCAGTTGCCATGCCCTCCTCCAGGGGATCTTCCCCACCCAGGAACTGAACCCGTGTCTTCCGTACTGCAGGCAGATTCTTTACCGCTGAGCCACTGGGAAAGCCCATAACTTTACTACATGCGCTGGCTATTCAGAGTCATGAGGAAGTTCCTCTGACATTCATCTATCTCCAGATTTCAATGTGTAAAGAGACATGAGTCATCTTCCACATGACCTATAGAGGAAGCATGTTTTATATTGTGTTCTCACCACCAAATAGCTCCCTCTCAAACATAAACTATTTTCTTTAGAAAGTGGAAATAGAAGAATAGGTCATCTCCTCCATGGACAGAGCCTGGGTCAGTAAGATGGTCTGTAGAGTTCACAACAGTGTGAGTAAGACTTAGGATAGGTGATCAGGGTTCAGCAGAAGGGTGGGGAGGAGTGTGTGATATAAAGGGGTTCAGATCCCCAACTTCTGGTTGTACATCTCCTCTTGACACTGTTTTCCATGGAGCAAGAGAAGGGTTTATCTGTACTTCAGTGGACTAGTGTGTTATAAAATATCTTATAAATAATAAGAGCTCTCTTTTCTTCTTCATGGTGAAGACTAGATAGCGTAGCCCCAGAACAGTGCACATATAGAACCAGGAAGATGAGAGCTGAAGGGAATCCCTTTTTTCTTAAGTGCTTGGAGTTCTTCTTTTTTTGAACCAACGATTTATAAGTATATTCCTGCAGTTGACAACGAAGGACATGATTGTTTTAGATGGAGGTTGGAAAATTGGTGGCATGCATATTCATCAAATGAATTCCATGACTGCAGACAAGTTTTATTTATATCTCGACCAGCAAACACAGGTAATTAAGATCTTAAGCAAGACAGTCACACTACTCTTTAAAAAATTTTTTTATGTTATATTGGAGTAAAACTGATTAACAGTGTTGTGATAGTTTCAGGTGCACAGTGAAGAGATTCAGCCATACATATATACATGTGTATAAGTTCTTGGAGTTCTGGTGAAAATGCCACTGAACAAGAAAGTAAATTTGTTTTCTTTCTCATACTAAAGAATGTTGTCAGACTAATACTAATGTGGACTCAAGCAGAGCACATCATCCTGGGGTCCTAGAACCCTTCTCTGGACTTCCGTCCATTGAGTGCTTGAATTTGAATGCAAAGGTAGCTTGAGAAGACATTTTGAAGATAGCATTTTGGAATACAGTTCACTTGGGGCTGCCAAAAGTTTGATCACATGCTGAGCCAATTCAGAGATAGTAACCCAAATGAAGTTAACTTTTCCCCTTTTGGCACTGTTTATTGTTGATAAGGAGTTAACTCAAGTTTGCTCATTGCCTCCAGCTTGCGAGAGAATTTAGTTTCACAAAAGCAAATTTAGAGAAATAGAGTTGCATTAAAAAAAAATAACAGTCCCTTTAGACTTGGGTCATCTTGAAGATTCAATTTCAAGAGTGTTTTAGTGTAAACACATTTCTAAGGCTTTCAGATGCCAGCAGATACAGTCCTTTGGGGAGAGACCAAATGTGTCCAAATGAAATAGGGGTCAGTGCCACAGAGAAATTCTCATAAAAGTAAACTATTGCAAAAAGATATATACATACACACATATTACTTTGTATATTACATATTTAATACATATTAAATATGTAAATGATATGTAAATAAAAATAATATGTAATAGTACATATTAAATATATATACATAAATTACATATCAGCTTTGACCAGAGATTCAACAAAGATAGCTCCAGATAAAGGAAGACAAAGATTAAATCCTAATACATTCTATTAAAATAGATTCAAAATTATTTAAAATAATCTTTCCATCTTCACAATGGAGTTAGTTTGTGGTCTCTGACGTCACGTATGCATGTGCTGATGTAAGCAACCAGCACCAATCCCAGAGTGAGCAGCATTCTCAGGGCAGCTCCAGATCCTTTTTCTGTTTGTTCCCTCTCTGCTGTCTTCAGAAAAAGTGAGGAAAGGCCATCTTTCTCTAGTCAGTATGGACAGTCAGGTGTTCAGAGATCCTTGATGGTCCATGTTTATCCAATTGTAATTCAGCAAACACTTACTGAACTCCTTTCATTTAGCAAATGTTTACCATACTCTGTGTTGTGACCATAGGGATTAATCGTGGTCTCTTTCCTCAAGGACTTCACAGTCTCTTGAAGGAGACACATCAGTAATCCAGCAGTAACCATGCTGAAGTAACACAGGGTTCTGGGGAGACCAGGGGAAAGAAGATAATTCATCTAGATAGTGAAGCACAGAGGGAGGTTTCCAAGAAAAGTATCCAGAGAAGACCACGCTGGAACTGACTCTGATACTCTGAAATGTGAATGAATTACATAGAATAAGCCCCAAAACTTACTTCCCAGTGAGAAACATTTGTCTGTCTTTCTAAGTGATGGATTGTGACTGAGACTTAGTACTGGGTCTGAATATTAATTTATTGGTTTCCCATTCTCAATCCTAGTTCAAGGTGTTAGATACAAACTAAATCAAGTTAGTTGCCTCCTGAGAAATCTGTATGGAGATCAAGAGGCAACAGTTAGAACTGGACATGGAACAACAGATTGGTTCCAAATCGGGAAAGGAGTACATCAAGGCTGTATATTGTCACCCTGCTTATTTAGCTTATATGTAGAGTACATCATGGGAATGCCGGGCTGGATGAAGCACAAGCTGGAATCAAGATTGCTGGGGGAAATATCAATAAGCCCAGATATTCAGATGACACCACCCTCATGGCAGAAAAAGAAGAAGAATCAAAGAACCTCTTGATGAAAGTGAAAGAGGAGAGTGAAAAAGTTGGCTTAAAACTCAACATTCAGAAAACTAAGATCATGGCATCCGATCCCATCACTTCATGGCAAATAGATGGCAAAACAATGGAAACAGTGACAGACTTTATTTTGGGGGGCTCCAGAATCATTGCTGATGGTGACTAAAGCCATGAAATTAAAAGACACTTGCTCCTTGGAAGAAAAGCTATGACCAACCTAGACAGCATATTAAAAAGCAGAGACATTACTTTACCAACAAAGATCTGTCTGTTTTTCCAGTAGTCATGTATGGATGTGAGAGTTGGACTATAAAGAAAGCTGAGTGTGAAGAATTGATGCTTTTGAACTGTGGTGTGGGAGAAGACTCTTGAGAGTCCCTTGGACTGCAAGAAGATCGAACCAGTCCATCCTAAAGGAAATCAGTCCCGAATATTCATTGGAAGGACTGATGCTGAAGCTGAAGCTCCAATACTTTGGCCACCTGATGCGAAGTACTGACTCATTGGTAAAGACCCTCATACGGGGAAAGATTGAAAGCGGGAGGAGGAGGGGACAACAGAGGATGAGATGGTTGGATGGCATCATCGACTAAATGGACATGAGTTTGAGTAGGCTCTGGGAGTTGGTGATGGACAGGGAAGCCTGGCATGCTGCAATCCACAGTGTTGCAAAGAGTCGGACACGTCTGAGCGACTGAACTGAACTGAAAGAAAGTTAGGTATTTCAAGTGTCAGGTGTCATTTTAGAGCTCATGACTACACTGGTTGAGAGTCTATTTGCCCAGGAGGAATAATTTGTAAGGAGATTATGGAGACAATACCACCTGCATTTGTAGAATGACCCTTTGTTTTTTTCCAGGAAATAGGTACAATTAATTTTTTTATTGCATTTTGACATTCTCACATTTTATTTTATTTGGGCATGATGTTACTTGGCTAATACTCAACTCATTCTTTCAGTGACTAGACTCAGTTGTTCCCATGCAAAATTTCAGAGCAGATATAATTAAGATGAGGGTGTCCTGGAGTAGGGCGGGTTCCTGATCCAATATGACTGCTAGCCTTATAGAAAGGGGAACTCGGACATAAACACTCATAGGGGAAAGGTGATGTGAAGTGACACAGGGAGGAGATAGCCATCAGCAAGCCAAGGAGAGAGGTCTGGAATACACCCTTCCCTCACAGCCATCAGAATAAATCAACCTTGCCACAATCCTGGTTTTGGACTTTAGACTTCTGAACTGAGACAATACACTTCTGTTGGTTAGGCCACCCAGTCTGTGCTGTTATGGCAGCCCTGGACATCCACGAAAGACACCCAAGACAACCACAAACTCTGGCATCATGGGTGTCAACCAAGACACCCACCAAACTCTGGCATCATGGCTTCAAGTAGAGGGAATGTGGGTCTATTGACCCAATATGGGTCATGTTGGCTTTGCCTGTCAGCACACTTTCCCAAGTGCTGCGAGAAGGGAACTTGAGTCTTTTTCTCAGAGATGCCAAGCGTGGGTTGTGAGTTAAATATGGCCCAGCAAGAGGACCTTTTGTCTTTTAAAAATGGTATTGGAGGAGGATAAGAACTCACAGATTATCTCTCTTTTATTTTGTGGAATGTTGGACAGGGAAGAAAAAGAGAAAGAAAGAGCCCTCAGGGCACTTTAATAATATTTACTTTTAACCAGCAGTGAAAGAATTCACAAGTTATTGATGGAATATTTTTAAGGAGAGAAGTTATTTTTGTGGATTTTCTTCCTTGTCAAATGACCAAAAACAAAACCATCCCCCCAAAAACCCAAAATCCAAACTCTTTACTTTATTTTCTTAAAGATTTGTAGTATTCTGTACTCTTCATTTAAAATTTCTAACTTATTTTTTAGTTTTCTTCTAAATTTCAAAACTTAATTATCAGTATTCTTTAACTCCATGCCTAGTTATTACTAGTTGCCCAAGAGGTACATAATTTACTTTCCCTGATTTGAAAAAGGCATGTGTGTTTGTCTAAGTGACAGATTATAATATGATCACACTTTTAATTTTACAATGTGGCAAGCTATTAGCATTAATAGAGTCTATGCATTAAATAATAATTTGAATTTTGAAAATGACCTAGTAGGAAGCAAGTAGGGAAGAAATATGGTGTCTAAAAAAGAGTGCTGGACTTGGAATAAGAAAATCTGAGTTTAAATTCAAGCTCTCACTTCCTACCTCTGAAATTGTGAACTGATCGTATAACCTTACTGCACAATGTTCAATATTATAAGATAGTGATCTCCCCCATATGTTTATTCTGAGAATTAAAATTAGATAATATACATCACTGGAGGAGGCAATGATAACCTACTCCAGTATTCTTGCCTGGAAAAACCCATGGACAGAGGAACCTAGCAGCTACAAGTCCATAGGGTCTCAAAAGAGTCAGACATGACTTAGCAACAGATTTTCACTTTTTTTTCACTCAGTATACATCAAATCATCTGACATGATGCCCGCACCCTAAAAAATAGTTATTGGGAATTTGTTAAATTGAATGCTGAACTAGAATAATAAATGGATGTTATTTACATTCCAGCTCTGTTTTTTAAATAGATATTTCTTCTCAAATTTGAAAGTTTCTTAAAATTAAGTACAAAGGACTTGACCTATAACCTATTTTTCAAGGCACCTAGTTTTAGGATATCGTTTAATATTTGCTCAGGGTTTGCTGTGTACCAGAAAGTGTTTATTATGATTATATCATCTGGTCTTCATAAAACCCCGAGGAGACAGACAACATCATTACTCCCATGAGGAAACTGAGGCTTACAGAATAAGTGCAAAGTCTCAGCTAAGAAGGGAGCAAGCTAGGCTAGGAAGAAACAAGGCTGGGACCAAGCTTTTAACCTCTGCACTAGGCTGCCTCCCTGTAGTAGAGAAATGATCCCAAGCACTACCCTCTCGCCATCCAGATGATGGCTTACAGAGAAAACTTTTTTTATTGGGAGAGATAACTAGCCAAAGGGATTAGATTTATTATTACCGCAACATAAAGAATGTAGACCTCTCAGAGATCACGGCTGTCTTTAATCTCTTCTTGAAAGAGAAATCTTGGGAGAAGGCTAAATGAAAGTGAAAGATGCCCAGCCTTGGGAGAGAAACGGTTTCCCACATCTGAGATGACTCACATCTTACCCTTTTTCGCTCTGATTTCCCTCTTTGCATGTATCCTGTGATTTACTCTCTGGACGATGGCTCAGCCGCCAATTCCCAGCCAATGCTCGCAGACGCTATCCATTTCAGAAGAGACATGCACTCTGCTTGTAAGTGGTCACTTCCCCCTGCCCCCCCCCCACCCCGCCCCAGCTTCCCATATTTCTCTTCCCCTGAGAATACAATGTTGACCATGAAGTAGGTTAGGAAGCAAAACTGTTTCACACAGTATAAGAGGCAGGTTGATTTTGTGGCGTTTTGCTCCTTGGGTTACAATCGATCCTGGGTAGCGGAGACTCCTGTAACTTCCTCCTGGGACCACAGTGGTGTGTATGCGATGCTGGTTTTGCAATGTGGCCTACACACAGTTGATCTTGCCCAGTAATTAGGGGTTTACTCCCTTGATTTTGTCTCATCAATCTGGTTCATTTTGCCTCAGACACATTTTTTCTCCTGAAGATTACCTCCACAAACCCCAGGACTAAGAATGAATTTCAATAAAACCCAATAAATCTGACAGAAAAATGTGGAGTTAGAGATCCACACAGACCATGAGGACTGTCACATTAAAGGCTCCTGGGGATTTTTTTTATGACTTTTTTTTTTCCTTCCTCTAATGCTTGGTCTCTTGCTTCCATAAATTGTACGGGCTGGCTTTTCATTAACTCAGAAAGCTGAAATAATTCTTTGTAAAGAATTCTTTAGTCACACATGATTCAAAAGTTCACCAAGATCAAAGCCAGTCAGCTCTGTGGCGGGCCCAACACCGTATATTTCATGTAAATGGTGTGGCTTGCTGCCTTCTCGGCTGGAGTTGTTCCAATTTCACATCCCTCTGGCAGATAATGGGACCCTCTGATACTGTCCCCAGCACACGGGGCTGCTCTGTGTCCCATCCCGTTTTCCTCAGAAGCCCATGTCGATGCTGTCTGTACGGGCCTGTGAAGTCATTCTGACAGCCCTCTCAGCATTACCTGAAATTTCATGAGGCGTGGGAGTCCTTCTTGACTCTAGGGGGTCTGGAGCAGTGGGGTGGGGGAGGTGGGGACCAGAGCAGAGAAATGCTTCATTGTTCAAGCCTCATCTGTTGCCTTTATTCTCCCTTTAAGGGTGTGGGATGTATTAAAGGGGCCCAAAGGTGAGATTAAAGTAAACCAAGAGCAGTATGAGCAGGCAGTCTTCCTTCTTGGGGATACTGCTCTCTTGTTCTTAGCCTGTCTTATTGTTCTCAACATTTTCCATTTAAAATGTATGGGCACAGGAGGAAATGATGTGTGAGAGACATGAGAGAAAAAGCTTGACAGTCGAGCTGTAACAGTAACAGTGCTGGAATAACAGTGGGCTTTTCCTGGGGCTGGCCGCTTCCATGCATCCGCTCATTGTGGACAGAAGCTCAGAGCAATTCAGAGACTCACCTGCTGCTCCATCAGAAGCAATGAGAGAATAAATTCTTCATGAGGCTGAAGAGTGGGAAGGGTGTGTCCGCAGGTGAACTCCGGAGGCTCCGGGCGCCTATAGAGTATATGCCAGTTAACTGTTGATGAAATGACAGCTATCTGAGTCCATTACTGGATGAGTCCATGGGATACTCAAGCATTCAGTCCCTTGCATGGGTAGTAGTGGCTCTGATATCTGAGAGAGATTCCAGGGATTCAGTGGAGGCCCAGAGATGAAGGACAAAGATAGGAGATGATGGATAGGCAAGAGATGTACCTGAGAAGGACATCCTTGAGGGATGTTGCCCCAAGGAGAGGGAGACTCAGAGAAGAAAGGTGGAAAGTCTGCTGGTAGTTGCAGAAGGTAAAATGATGCCCTCACCTGGCACATTGCTGTGTGCTGAGTGGAGTTGGCCATCCTATATCCATTTGGTAGTCTGGGTAATTTCTCAGGAACTTCAGCAGTCTAGGTAACATGTCCTTTCCATTAGGCCACAGAATTCAAACCCTAAATGAATTCAGGCTCAGGTTCATCCCTTGCCTTGGCTGGTACAACTTGGGGCCAACTGCATCACTCCCTTCTGCCTTGGTTTCTCACATCTCCATTACAGGATCAGAGTAACTAAGCCTTGGCTTATTTTGCCAGGATGTTAATGAATATAATAATACAGGTAGTCATTCAAACTTGTAGAAAATGCTCTTTTTGCCAACATCATGGAAATATGGACAATGAAGTTAGAAAATAAAAAACTGGCTTTCTATTACTCCCAACAATAGCTCATACATCACAGAAGTTGCAAGTCAGCTCCCCTCCTTCCTCCACAAGGAGCAAACTATATTTTCAAAAATGGAAGCATCTGGTTAAATATTAAATAGGAGAGTCATTCTTCTGAGGTCTCGCACCGCCAGCACTTAGGTAGCAGTTAAGTGAGATGGCTTGTTGGCTTTGACGGCCGTACATTTATGATGCTATATAAATAATAACTGACAGCAGTTCCACGGCGATCTTTCCAACAGTCTCGCCTCTCTGCACTTTCTTTAGCGGCTCATGCACTTGTGCATACACACACACACACACACACACACACACACACACACTTTGCCTATCATAATAGCTATTGTCTTCTCACCCCCCCACTTTCTTTCAACAGATGTGTCCATTTTTAGTTAATGCAAAGGAAATAGCAGCTCTTAAAGGTAGCCTTTTGCAGTGGGAAAGAGCTGCATTAACTATAAAAAACTTGTAGTTGCACAATTTTTTTATTCAGACTCCCCTCCCCAGACATTGGTCCCCCAGCCCAGTATTTCCCTTCAAGCTTACTGGCGATTAGAAATGATTGCTTGAGGGACTGTGAAGGAACAACTCACAGCAGCAGCAGTAGCAACAGCTGAGAAACTTTAGCTCTCAGTCCCCAGGCCAGAAAGGAGTGGCATTTATAGCCTCTGACAAAGTAATATTTGTGTGTTCAAAAAACATCTTACGGAAAAGTTTGTTGTGCCAACCCATGCTCAAGATGCTAATGGTATTTGTCTAGGCCATTGGCCAAATGAAAACAAATTCACACATACAAAGTAGAAGGACACTTGAAATAATAACTTACGTTTCCAGATTGTCTCAAAATGTGGTTAGCAATGAGCTCAGGAGACTGCGAGATCCTCAGGGCCACTGGAGGGCAAGGCTTCAGCCATAAACGGACCTCAAGTGAATCCATACATGACAGAAACCTTGCATGTTTGTGGTGTGGGAAAATCTCAGGCAGGAAGCACCAAATGCCAGCTCTTTGTACCAACTCAGGTGTAGGAGAGATGGCCCAAGGATGTAAATCTTGTGGGAAACATTCTGTAAGGTGATCACACTGATCCCATCTAGTATCCCAGTGAATCACACTTTAGCCAGCAAATTCATCCTACAGGCCTTATTCAACAGAGTGTGTTAACAGAAAGATCAACCTCCCTCCCTCCCACCTTGTCCTGATGACCAAGTACTGAGAACACACAAAATAATTGGAGAAATCTAAAGCCCTCTCTGGAAATTTACAGACTCAGGAAAATCAGCCATTGACCCGAGTTATAGATGTCAGTTCCATCATGGCTCCAGACTTGTTACTCACGGGAAAGAAACTCACCACAAGGATCACACCCACATTGGTATCTATTCCTTGGACTTAAAGAAAAGCCTTGTGACAGGCGGTTTTTCCACTCTACCTTTCTCTCTCTTCTGAAAACAATTATGTAACCTTCTATATCCTTCTAAAGACTGCCCCTGGCAACAGTGAGCAGAAGACCTGGCTCCTTAAAGAATGCACTGAACAATTACATTAGGAGACTTTGCAATGTGTCCATCCTCCCCTGGGTGGAACTGAGAAGCATTGAAAAGATAGGATCATGGATAAACAATTTGAGCACCAACTATGTATATTGCTAAATTCTGGGGGATATGAAAATTTTCAAGACACCTTCCTCTGCACCTTCCTCTGATGAGCAGCCCATGTTGACGATGAAGATAAACTCCAACAGGACAGCCTACCAACACCTGAATATGAGTTTATGTTCTTGAGTATTTCCTATGAATTCTACCAGCAGGAGAAAGCTTCCCCCAGCTGGTCAGAGTTTCTTCTGCCCTCACGTCTAGCCAGCCTTCGGCTCACAGTGGTTCCTAAACTTGGCTTTCAGTGGAATCATCTGGGGGTGGCTGGGGATTGGGGGTGGGTAAAATACACTGACCTTCCCTTTCCTGAGGTTTTGATATAATTGGTTTGAGGTGCACCCTGAGCAATTCTGCTGAGCAGCCAAAATTGAGCACCATTGCTAGAGTCACATTATTTCCCCATTGTTGTTGCTGTTCAGTCACTAAGTCTTGTCCTGCCTTTAGCAACCCCGGGGACTATAGCCCATTAGGCTCCTCTGTCCATGGGATTTCCCAGGCAAGGATACTGGAGTGGGTTGCCATTTCCTTCTCCCATTTCCCCCATGGCTGTTTCCAAATAACAGACCGTAACCAGTCCAGCTGCTGGGGATGTCTTCTCCATCCTGTTGGCCCCAGGCCCTCTCTTATGCCCAGTACGTGGGTCTTCGTCTGTTTCCCAAATGAACTTGACTGAAACAAGGTCTTCAGATACCAAGAATAATTCTGTTTCTCTAGAAGGCTGCAGTTTTCAGAAAAAACACACACACACACACACACACACACACACACACACAAACACATTGTGGGTAGTTGTATTAGGTTTCTATTTCTGCCATCATGAATTACCACCAATTTAACCAGCTTAAAATTTATTTACTTTCAATCCAACTGTATTTCCAGCAACCCTTTTATTATCTTGCGTTTCTGTAGGTAGTAGTTCTGTGGAAGTCTGACAAGTTAGAATCATCAAGTTAGAATCAAGGAGTGGCAGGGCGGTGCTCCTTATCTGAGGCTCTGGGGGAGAATCTGCTTCCAGGTTCATTACGATTGTTGGCGGATATCACTTCCATTGGTTTGTAGGACTGAGGTCCTGGTTTCCTTTCTGGCTATTGGCCATGGTTATTCTCAGCTTCTAGAGGCCACCTGCATTCCTTGGCTCATGGCTCCCTTCCTCTGTCTTCAAAGCCAGCAGTGGAAGTTGGAGTCCTTCTCAAGTGTCAAAGCTCTCTGATCTCTCCTTCCATTTCCTCTGTCTCCCTCTTCCTCCACATCTCTCTGACTCACTCATCAACCTTCATCTTCTGCTCTTCAGGGCCCCGGTATTTACATCACTTTCAACCTGGAGAATCCAGGACACTGTCCTTAATTTAAAGTTGGCGGATTAGTAATCTAATTTCTCTGCAAAATCCTTTCACAAGATTTAATCCAACTCTAACCTAGCCTAGGTTAGAGTTGGATTAAATGCCCATGGGTGAGAATCTTGGAGGATGTCTTAGAATTCTGCCGACCACAGTAACGATTATTAGAGAGAACAGGAAACCTCTTTATGGACAGGAAGTTACTAGAGGTCAAGGCCAGGATCATGAACCTGTAGATGAACATTTTGAAATGATTATTATTTTAGCCATGACCATAAATATCTGCAGATGACAGACAGTCCTTGAGGCTGTTAGAGCAAACTGGGGAGAAGAGACTCATGTTTATCCTGGGCTTTATAGTTTACAAAGACTCTTCGAGAATTGGATTGCTGAAGGGTGGGAAGGATTTGAGTACTCGAGGTTCAACAGGCAGGGCTGTGCTCCCCTCTTCAGCCCTCAAACTGGAACAGCTTTGCTTTGGTGTGTTTAGGATATTAGACTAGAATACAGATGATTCCTGAAGAAATATTTCTTCATCAAATAGTCTTCGGGATGCCTTGTGAGGCAGATGGGACAGCTTTTAATTTCCCTGTCTTGCTGGCGAGGAAACAGGTTGCCTGAGGTTCCATGATGTTCCCAGAGTCCGTTTAGCCAGTGATGCTTCACTCCACGCAGAACAGTTTGGCTGTGGCTGCCCTGAAGTGGCCTGCAGAACCCACTTATAAGCTATGTGATAAAAATCAACTTATTTTTTTTTCTGGAGCAATCTCATTTTAACCCTGAAACACTATGGTCCAGCTTGATTCATTTTTTTAAAATTTCTTTTTAAAAAATTTTTAATGAGAGGATAATTGCTTACAATATTATGCTGGTTTCTGCCATGCATCAACATGAATCAGCCGTAGGCATACAAATAACTCCTCCCCCTTGAAACTCCCTCCCACCTCCAACCCCATCTTACCCCTCTCGGTGTTCACAGAACACCTGATTTGAAGCTTATTAATTTTTAAAGACCTCAGACATGGCACTCAGCATCTTGGACTTTTCCCAGAAATCATGCTATGCAGACTATAAAGGATATTCAAAATGATGTGCTAAGCTCTAAACTCAATTGTGAAAGAATTTCTCACACAGATAGATAACTGATTGTGTGTGTGGGTGTGTATGCTGGGGAAGAAGGGGATCACTGAAATAAGTCCAAGTCTCATATAGGAATCTGCTTTGAAGACAGTGAGACTTATTTGGATACATATACTTTCTTATGTATTTTTTAGAAAGTCACCTAATTTTACCATATTTTAGGTTTTGATAGATTTAATAAAGGCTTTTGAAATCACTGGAAAAAGGGCAAAGAGGAAATGGAAAATACTCTGATTCCATGGCATGTTATCAACCAAAATATGAAAGTTGTATGCTACTAAGCATTCAGACTTTTCTCTTGCTTTTGGAAAGGGCTGGGTTTTCCTCCAAGCTGCAGCATTTTTGTAGTGTTATTGAGGCTGTCAGAACACCTCTGTGTCTATACGAAGAGCATTAGAAAAGCAATGGATGTGAGGGGTATTTCCTAGAGAGAAAACCATGCTCATCCGTCTTTTCCTCCTTTGAAGTGGGCCTTGCGTGGTCTCAAAGTGGTGGTGGGGGGGAGCTTTGAAAAGGAGGGGTACTGGGAGAGGGTGGAAGTCAGGCCGGGGGAGTGTGTGTGGGAAGAGCAGCCTCAGACACAGGGTCATTAGTGGTCGGCTGAGCTGCAATATTCACAGCACATTTGCCAGGGTTCAATTGATCGCTCCAGGCCAGAGACAGCGTCAGCGAGGATGTGGTGAGCAGTGGCCCGGTGCTCCGGGGCTTCCGCTCTCACACATCATCAAGCCTCATTTTTAAATGGTTTGAATTAATGACACTTATTCAGACAGACAAAGGAGGTAAATGGAAATGTTAGATCAGGCTTTTCACCTACTTTGCTTAACATTTCCCGTTACCTTGAGTGCTGGAAACTCTCCACGGTCTCACTCAGCCCGAACAGGAGCTGCCTGAGTGCCCCGCCTGCTTGACCTTGAAGGAGGACGTGCCGTGCCCATGTAGGGAGGTGACAGCTTACGGGGAAGGTGAAGGAGGATGCTATCAGCCCATCAGAGAGCGTGCTGGGGAGAAGGGGTTCCTGTCCTCCCGCGTCAGGACTACCCCCAACGATGATGCCTTTTATCACGTTGATTTTTATAATGATTAAGATGATTTTCTGAAAAAAAAAAAAAAAGAAGAAGATGATTTTCTGGCAGTTGGCCGCAAAGTGTCTTGAGCAAGGGCACCTTTGACCAATTCACATAAAGTGGGCTTTGAGGCTGGTGTCAGGGCTGCCAAGTGACACTGAGGGACAAAAAAAAGGACTCTGGAATTAGGGTCCAGCTCAAATTCTTGTTTTGCCATTTCCTGCCTATGCGATGCTGAGTGAGCCACTTACACAGCCTGAGGTTTAGTTTCATCATCCATAACCAGGGATGTTATGCTGGATTGAAATGAGGTGAGCTGGGAAAATGGTGATCGTGGTCAGAACTTCGTGAGCTCACAAGTCACTAGGACTTTGCTCTATTGGTCCACTTTCTGCTCCTACCAGATTGCCTGGAAACCATGGGTCACGTGACCCTACAGGGACACCAAAGCACTAAAGCTGATTGACCCAGGAGGACACACACATTTGCAGGACTTGAGTTTGACAGTCTGCAAAGCCATCTGTTAGCAGGGCCCAGGAATTTGTTCCCAAGGAGAAGCCAGTTTCCTTCTCTTGATGGAATGTTCAGGTTATCCCATCATACCCTCCTTAGCACAGGTGAAGGACAGGGGATCCCAGTCTAGGCAGGTCAGGCAGTGAAAAACAAGGAACATGGGTGACAGCCCTGTGGTGGGTGGGGCGTGGAGAGTCAGGGGGAGGCGAAGGCCTGCAGGGGAGTAGGTGAATCCACTCTTTTGTTGCTAGCATCTTGCTCTGGGGCCCTGCTCCAGGTTTCTGTCTGGCCCCTCTCCTGACTTTTTTATGTACATGGGAGAGTAGGGGATGATCCAGACTCAAACTGTCTGGATCCCAGTGCAGGCTTCCTGCATCTATTGGCTTTGTGACCTTGGGCAAGTTTCTTAACCACTCTGTGCTTCAGTTTCTACATCTGTTAAGTAGGGGTAGTCATAAAATACCTACCTGACAGGGTGGTTGTAGCAATTACATGAAAATGAGTTAGTGAGTTTTCAATATTGTTGATATCTTTGCTATTTAACTATGATTTGTCACCTTCTTAGATTTCTAATTGATGCAATTTTAATACACAGTCAATGGATTTACATGCAAATTAATGCAAATCAATATCAAGAAAGTATTGATTTCATTCTAGCACCCATTGTTGGGTGCTATCCAACAATCCACTAGGCCTCAGTTCCCCAAGACCCACTCTGTTTCCCTGTCAATTGAACCTTTGGCTGACTCTCCTGAGGCTAAGCTGTAAAACTCCTTTTACAGATTGAAAGATTTTTATTCTGAAAATAATATTTTCACTTTCCTTTCCAAAGGGAGTTTACTCTTCTCTGTGGGGACAATCTGAGTTTTCCTTCAGATTAAATATTTTTAATGTAAATGTTCTAAGGGTAAAAGTGTAGGGTTAGATGAAAGACCTCAATCCAGGTTCTGTGTGCATTAGTGAAGGTTTTCAAATGCAAATATTTGATAAAAATATGTGGTTTTGTTTATTTATATGTATCTATATGTTAGCAACGTTAACTTGAACTGAACCATTTAACGTGCTTAATCCGAGGCAGATGGAACGGTCAGTGAATTATTTTTGTAAACCACTTCTGTTGGCATTTAGAACTTCCTTTCGTATTGATTCCATTCTGGCCAACCACTCGAGGCTTCACCAGCATAAGCCGGTGCCAGACTCCACTTCAATGACATATGTGTTCGTTCCCCTGAAACACAACACAATTGCAAATTTCTTCAGCCCATAGAACCCCTTTTGTAACTAATTAGACCAGACAGGGTGCTGTGGAGAAACCCCCGGACACAGCGCTGCATCCTAATGGATATTCATACAGGCCAGCCCCTTCACAAAGTGAACAATTGCCCAAATAATTATTTCCTGCTGTGGACTTTTTCTTTTTTTTAATGCTTTGTTTGTTAAATCCTATTTTCCTTCCTACTTTCCTGTTGACTGCAGCGAAATTGAATTTGGTCCAACCCATCTCACACTGGATCAGCAAAATGCTTCATTCTGTGGGAGAAAGGAGTTAACCCTTTGAGTGCTGTCTTTCCTGTCGGCTCAGGACCCAACATCTGGTTCTGTCTTATTCCAATAGCAGAGCAAGAGGACAGGAAGGGCTGCACTGATGCGGGGGCAAATGAAGAATGAGATAGAAATGAAATATGTTATATTAGGATCATGACCGTTTGGGGTGAAGAAAGTTTGTGTCACTTTTCATGTTGTCCCTCAGAATACAGAGCTATGAAAAGGCAGCGAAGAAGGTGTACACAGCTTAGTAAATATAAGGAAGAAGGGCACTTTTGAACCAAGGCCTTCTCTAGAAATGTGACAGACATTTGAAGTGAAGGGCAGGTTGTTAAATGAAATATTGAATAATTTGGATAATCATTTCTGCATAATAAGATTAATTTGTTGCTGTTGTTTAGTTACTAAACCACATCTGTCTGACTCTTTTGTGACCCCATGGAATGTAGCCCGCCAAATCTCCTCTGTCTATGGGATTTCTAAAACAAGAATACTGGAGTAGGTTGCTATTCCCTCCTCCAGGGGATCTTCCCGGCCCAGGGATCGAACCCAAGTTTCCTGCATTGGCAGACGGGTTCTTGGCCACTGAGCCACCAGGGAAGCCAGGTAAGTTTAATAGAGGGTCTGAATTAAATAAAGGGAAGAGTGACTTTAATTCATATCTCACCTTAGAACCATCTGTGATGGGAGTACCCATCTCATTAATGGTTGCTCACTGTTGGAAGACTTAGTGGGGCTGTACTGTGAGATCAGATAGCTGAGTGTATCAGGAGGCGTGAGATCCCAAGGAAAGAGAAGCTGCTGTGAGGAATATTCTGGCCAATGTCAGCAAGTGTGATTTTGTTGGGCATGTTGTAGCTTCTGTCCTTCATTGTGTGAAAACTGTCCATCCGGTGAGACTTTGTGGAACTTGCTGTAAGCAGAGATGGTGTCAGAGGCTGCATTTGGCTGTGAGTCCCGGAAATGTAGCTTATGTTTCTGCAGGTGGAGTGTCATAGCATTTTCCTGTTTGATGCAAGAGTCTCAGATTTCTCTTAGATATCATATAAACTTTTACTTCCACCAGCAACATATGAGACTACTGCTTCCCCCAGCCCACCCTACAAAGAGCATGTAACCAGACTTTTACTTTGCACCAAAATATATGTTTAAGCAATGATATTTTGGCTTTTTAAATAATTTTTATTGAAATATCATTGATTTACAGTGTGGTGTTAGTTTCAGTTGTATAGCAAAGTGAATTGATTATACATATACATATAGTTGCTCAGTCGTGTCTGACTCTTTGTGATCCCATGGACTGTAGCCTACCAGGCTCCTCTGTCCATGGGATTCTCCAGGCAAGAATACTGGAATGTGTTGCCATTCCCTTCTCCAGGGGATCTTCCCACCCAGGAATAGAACCTGGGTCTCCTGCATTGCAGGCAGATTATTTGCTGTCTGAGCCACCAGGAAAGCAAAGGTGTTCCAGCATTCCTTTTTTTTTTTAAACCACACAGCTTGTGGAATCTTAGTTCCCCTGACCAAGGATTGAACCAGGGCCTATGGCAGAGAAAGAGCTAAGTCTTAACCACTTGACCTCCAGGGAATTCCCCATCCACTTTTTTTTTACGGTCTTTTCCCACATAGGCCATTACAGAGTATTGAGGAGAGTTCCCTGTGCTGTACAGTAGGTTCTTATTAGTTATTTGTTTTATATATAACAGTGTGTATGTCAATCGCAATATCCCAATTTATCCCTCCCCCCAATCCGCTGATAACCACTTATTTGCTTTTTACATCTGTTTTGTAAATAAGTTCATTTGTATCCATTTTTAGATTTCACATATAAGTTGGTTGTCTTTTAATGTGTATGAGTGTATCTGGTCATAAGTTCAAGAGTCATACCTAATGTTTTTCCTGAACCATATGATCCAATCATTTGGTAACTTCATTGGCACGTTGATCTTTTTCCTATGTATTTACAAAAGCTCTTTTCAAATGTCTCATACATTTATGAGGATATTAACCCTTGCTTTATTATGTAAGGTGCAATATTTTCCCAGTTTTTTACTTTTGACTTTTCTATCAGTACTTTTTGCTATGCAGAGGTTTCTAATTTTGTTACCATTAAACATGGAATATTTTTCCATTATACTTTCTAATTATTGTTTTATATGAAAACTATTTTATTTCTCTTTATTAACTTTGTATCCTGATATTTTACTGAATTTTCTCATTTCCAGCAATCCTTCAAGTGCTGCTCTTGAGTTCTACAGATTTACAATGTCTTCTGCAAATAGATACAGTTGCATATCCTCCTTTTTAATTTTTAGGAATAAACTTCATAAGGATAATGAAAACTCTATGAAGAAAATTTTAAAATTATTTCTAAAAAGCATTTACCATACATGTGTGCACATGGACACACACACACACACACACACACACATAAACATGCTTGAACAAATGGGAGGCATCAATTCTTGGATAGGAAGACTATATTATAAAGATGTCACTTTTCACTAATTATAAATTTAACATGGTCACAACAAAAAAGTAACCCATGGGACTTTTAAAAAGTTGAAGTAATTCTAAATCAAGAAATAAGAGCAGAAAAATTCTGGAAAAACCAGAGCAATGGAGGAGATTATCATATTAGATATTAAATGATATTATAACTGCTCAGTAACAGCAACAATGTGGTACTGTTCATGAGTAAGCAGACAGATCAATGGAACAGACTAAGAAATCCAAAAATAAACCTTAGTATATGGAAGTTTAATATGTGGGAAATCAGTGGAGGAAGCCTGTACTATAATAAGTGATACCGGAACAAATCATAAAATCATAGCCAAGTGGAAAGAGATAAATTTATATCTGAACCTCCTGCCAAATATCAGGATAAATTCCCAATGTATCAAAATTTAAATCTAAAAAGATTAGTATATAACTTAAAAAAAATCAATGGTAAGGGTATTATAAACATAGAGCTGTGTCAGTTAATATACTTCTGCCATTTCATTTTTAATAGTTTCATAGTACTCCACTCATCAATCTATCATAATTTGTTTAACTAAACTTGTGTTTATGGACATTCTAGGCTCTTTCCAACTTTTTACTGTCATAAGCAAAGCTGATATGGCCATTTAACAATGTAGGGGAGATTATTTACCAAAACAGCAGAACAAATTTCTCAAAATTGAACGTTAGTTATTGTGTTCATTTCCTATGGCTGCTGTAACAAATTACCACAAATTCGGTGACTCTAAACAACAGAAATTTATTCTTTCACTGTTCTGGAGGCCAGAGTTCCAAAATCAGTATCACTGGCCTGATATCAAGGTATCATAGGGAAGCTCAAGCTTTTTCTTTTCCTCTTCTAGTGTCTTCTGGCATTCCTTGGATTGTGGCCACACCATTCCAGTCTCTACTTCTGTAGTCATGTGGCCTTCTCTTCTATGGTTAGATCTTTCTCTGCTCCCTTCTTATAAAAGTACATGCAGTGATATTTAGGAACCATCTGGATAATCCAGGATAGTCTCCTAATCTGAAGACCCTTAATCACAACTGCAAAGTCCTTCCGCCACCTCTCCCTACCCCCCGTTTGAGGTAACATTCACTGGTTCCAAGGATTAAAACTTGCAATTTTGGCAGGATGGGGTTGAGGGACTGGGTAGGGGGAGTAGGCATGTGCAGCTATCCATGTTCTTGGAAATTTGTAGATTGTTCTAGCTCTGGAGAAATTATTAGCAGTGTTAATTTCTAGGCAGATTCTAGCTTTTGCCAAATTACCAGGTACCTTCTTACTTCTTCATTCTTTTTCCTCTTTCCAGCATTGTTGTCCCAAGCCTCCCCAAATCCTGCTTATCTGGGATGTTGGTCAGCTAAGGCCTCCTCGGTCCTATTCCTGGGTCATCCGTTCTTGTCCTGAGGTCCGTTTTTCCAAGGGCTCGTCCTAAAGTCTGATTGTCTCTTCCTAAGGGGATTTCTTTTTGGAGTTAGCCAACTTTTCCTCTCAGGTGTTTTACTTCATAGCTCAGGTATGCAGCTATTCCTGTTACAACCACCGCCTTGCTCCATTCCAATGGTCCTTCACATGTTTCTCTGGCAGTTTCTGGCTAAGAATCTCTATTATCTGCAATAACAACACCACCATCTCCCCCTTTCCCAAACACTCACATTTCAAGTCTTGGCAATTTTAACAGAAAGGAAAAATAAAAACTTTTTGCAAATCACGTGTCCCTGAAAAAGTCCCAAGTCCCTGACTTTGTTTCTTTCTGCCAGGTGATTCTTATCTCCATATTATTTGTGCTCTTTATGGCCTCAGCAAAGGGCCAAAACCTTGGGAACCCCCGATCCTCTAGGCCTGAGCGCTTTGCTGGAAATCCTGCTGATCATGTCGTGGGTGCTGAAATCTGCTAGTCAGCATTCTACCCACTCCATGTCCCATCTTGGCAGCCTTCAGATTTGTCAGCGAAGAACTCTTTTTGGTCAGTTTATGACCCAGTACCCAGACCTGGGACAGCTTCTGAGAATAACCAAGCAGGAAATTTGATGGCAAACCCATTGCCAGATGTGGTAAAGCCCATGATGACGCCCTGCCTTTCTTTATAAACCCTTCCAGCATCTGTATACAGACTTTATTTACTCATTTCTGGTTTCTGTGTACTCCAAAGTATAGAAGAAGGGATTTGCATCAAACCGGCAGGGATTCACATCCTGAGTCTTTTGTTGACAGAAATATGATTTGTCCTAATTGTGTAATCTGGTTCATCTTCAGTTTCCCCGTCAGTGAACTGGGCCCTGATGCTGGGAAAGATTGAAGGCAGGAGGAGAAGAGGATGACAGAGGATGAGGTGGTTGGATGGCATCACCGACTCAATGGACATGAGTTTGAGCAAGCTCCAGGAGTTGGTGATGGACAGGGAAGCCTGGCGTGCTACAGTCCACAGGGTCACAAATATTCGGACATGACTGAGTGACTGAACTGAACTGAACTGGGCCTAGTGAAATCATGTCAAAGGTTGCTGTGAAGATTAGGTGAGACAATGGATGTTGTATGCCCAGCACCGTTCCTGACCAGCAGCATCTCAACATCTACTCCCCTTTATACTTATGCTCAAACTTGAGCCTATTTTTCACTCTGTATTTTCTTCCATAAAATCAAGTCCTTCTAAGTCCTGCTTATACTTAGCCACAGTATGGTTTAGTAATTAAGGTAATTGATATTTCTACTTTTAAGCCAGATACAGCGACACTGCCTTAGGTGCATTTTTGCATTTAATCTATCTTTTTCTTTTAAGAAAATCATAGAAACAGTTGAAGCCTCATTTGTATTTCTTTCCAGTCTTACCCCTGTCTCTCAAATACAAGTTTGAAGTTGATGAGGATCTTTTCTGGGTTTTTAAAATACTTTTGCTATATTTCAATGGATAATGTGTAATAGAAAAACTAGTGCTGCTTTCCATTTAAATAATTTACCCAAATGGTATTATAATGTACATTTCCTTCTCCAATCTGATCTTTGGAATCAACAGTGTGTTTTAGAAATAGATCCATGTAGCTCTAGCCAATTAATTTTAACTAGTATAATAGTATATAGAATAAAAACACTACTATTTATCTATACATTCCTCAATGGACAATTAGTTTGTTTACAAATTTACAAGCAGTTCTGCAGTGGCTATTCTTGTGTATGTTTGCTTGTTCCCAAATTATTGTTTTTTAAGACAAATTCCTAATGGACAAACTATTTGGCACATTTTTAGGACCATCATTATTTCCTAACAAATTTTGCTCCATCTCCGCCAGCATCATTTATAGTTTCACCAGCAGGGTATGAGAATGTCTGTCTCCCTAGATCATCACTAACATTGTATGTTCTGATGCATTTAAATTTCTGCTAATCACAACAAAAAGTCATCATCTCATACTTTTAATTTTCATGTCTTTGATGAGTCCTGATACAGCATCTTTCCTTATACTTGTTAGCCATTTATGGTTTTTGTCCTGAGTTGCCTGATCTTTATGTTCTGTGTATTTTATAAGTATGTTGCCCAATTTGCCAATAATCTTTTGATTTGTAGTAATTTTTACTCTGTAAACTTTAAACTTTTTATATAGTCAAGTGATCAAATCTATCAACATTTTCAACTGAATTTTTTTTAGTTATTGAATTATATTTAATTAAATACCACAATTCTATCTGCTGTGTGAAAGACACCCAGGGTTACAAATAATAGTCAGTTATCATTTCAGAGAGAACTTGTAATGTAGTTAAGACAAGATACTTAAAACTATTGGCAATAATACAAGCTGTCCATGATGAGTGTCAAGTACTTGGCACAAAAATTAGGTGATTTCACTTTGGTTGCCAGGAAGCTGAGAGCAAAGAGCACAAGTAAATGCTGAATCACAGTGACTAGATTAGCCTCGGTGACTCATGGAAATGCAGAATATGAGGGCTGGAATAGTCCTAAAAGCCATCTAACCCAACCCTTCCATTTAAAATAAAAATATATATCTTTCAGCATTGACTGAATTCCCACCAAAATGTCCTGCCAGCAGCCCAGGCACCAGTGCCAGCCCCCACCCAGGGTTCTAAGTGACTGCCAAGTGCCCGAGACCATGCCGTCTCCAGGCTCTTTCTGCTGTGGGGCCAGCCCTGAGAACAGATGCCACGTGAGCCACCCCAGCCCCATACTGCCACAGACGCCCGCGCCAGAGTCCTGCCTGCCATGAGTGGGGGCTCTCAGGGGCCCTGGCTGCCGCCCCAGCTCTGGGCTCAGGCACCACAGAGGATCCGTATAGAATAATAGACCAAGGCTGGAGGCTGCAATCCAGTCCCGTCCTTCCTCTGCGCTCACTCTCTTTTCTCTACTGCGCGGGGCTGACTCATCTTGTGTTAACGGAGTCTTCCTTGCAGAATGTTCTCTTTGATCTGAAAACTCAGTATTCATTGTGGGTCCTGATTTCTTTCTTCTTATATGATACTTGCCACTGTCAGATTATCTGTACCTCACACAATTGTTTACCCACCCTCCACAGCTCAGGGACCCCAGGATACCTCTCTTTAAGGTTAAGAGCAGAGCCTCATTAAATGGTGAGACAACTTAGCAATTCCCAGGATGCCTTCTTCATCTTTTTTCTTTTTTAAACTTTTTATTTTGAATTAATTATAGGCTCAATAAATTGTAATAAAAGAGAGTAGTCCCATGTTCCATCACTCAGGTTTCCCCAATGATGCCTTCTTATATAACAATACATTATGAAACAAGGAGATTCTTTTTTCTTTCTTGGCCACACTATGCAGCTTGTGGATCTTAGTTCCCCAACCAGGGATTGAAACCATGTTCCCTGCAATGGAAGCATGGAGTCCTAACCACTGGACCACTAGGGCATTCCCTGAAGCAAGGAAACTGACTGACTCAAAACCATCACGTAAATTACAGATCTTATCATATTTCACCAGTTTTTACATGCACTCATTCTTGGTATGTCTCTGTACAATTCTATGACATCATATCATGCGTATAGATTTGTATAGCCATCACCACATCGAGTTCCAGAACTGTTCTGTCCCATAAAGTATCCCCTTTGTAGCCACCCTCTCCTCTTTTCTATCCACAGGAAACCGCTTCAAAAATTGCATCAATGGAATCACACAATGAGTATAACCTTTTAAGACTGCATTTTTTCACACTTCACATAGTGCTCTTGAGATCTATTCAAGTTGTTGCATGGATCAATAGCCAATTCCTCTTTATTGCTGAATAGCATTCCATGGTATGGATGCACACAGTTTGTATTATTATTTATCTGTTGTGGGACATTAGATTGGTTTCAGGTTCTGGATAGTGTAAATCAAAGTGCTTAAGTGATGTAACTGTGGAATAAGCTAAATATGTAACAGTCATAAGGATGTGTTATAAATGAGCTCTCTTAATCTTTGTTAATTAAAAAACATGTATTTCTAGGAGAGTTCTTTCCTGCCTGCATTCTTGATGAGTTTCTTAAAGGGGTTGTCTAGGCAAATGAAAATTCACAGGCCATCCTTCTGATATCTACCAATGATTTTCAGACTTTTGTTTGGGAAAACCAAGTTGGTCCTCTGGCATTAGAGGTTACCTTTCCAAAGTTTCTAGCTATCAAAAATTGCCATCTGCTATGTGGATTCCCATCATGGGGACTTTGTACAGTTTCACCTTGTTTCACAGCCTTCTAACCATTTCTTTCTCGGTTTTTATGATCTTTCTTGCTTCGTTCCCTTGTCTGCTGACTACCCCTTCTGTGAGAGCTAGACCTTGCTTTGTTCTCTTCTATCCCCCAGTTTATAGCTAGGGGGCCAGGTATAGAGCAGGTGTACAATAAATGGTTTTGAATGAATGTGTGAATGAATTGTGTCTTCAGTAGAGAAAAGAGACTTTTGAAAAAATCTGTAAGACTGGACTTAAGCAAATTTAAGTAAAGTCCACCAAATACAGAGAATAAAGGAAAACCATTCCAGAGCTTGAATTTAGAAAACCTGGGTCAGAATTTCATTTCTGCCCCTTTCTGGCTCTGAACCTGTAGACAAATGATGTAACTTCTCTGCCAACGTCTTGTCATTTGCAACACTATACATCGTCTTCACAGGATAATTGTGAAGTTCAAGTAAGACAATTATGTGTGCTTTGTAAGACACTAAAGTGCTATGTAAATCTAAGGGGTTCTCCCTCTTCTTATGGTTATTATGACACAGTCCTCCTTCTCTCTCCTTTTCTCCTTCCCCTCTCCCTCCTCCATCTTCATTTCACCATCACCACCTTCAGGACCCTCTGCATCCTGGAGGGGATGAAAACATCCAGGCAACTGCAAATATGAAACCATGGTTTTCTTGTGACATTCCATCCAGTAGAGGGCAACAGTTCCTACCAGCTAAGTCTTTAAACATCTCTAAACGTCAAGTTGAAGTACAATCATGGCAATTTATGATCATTAATACTTATTTAAAAGAAGCACATGTGTCTAACCTAGTAATCTTTCCATTCAAAAATTTTCAGATATTCTTGTTTGGTATATTGCCTTCTGACCTAAACTTCTGAAAATGTCTGACAGCCTTGAAACTTATTTTTTTTAAAAGTAAGATTTGCATTCTCTCCATTCTTTCCTGATTGGCTGACTAAAACGCAAAACAAATAGTGGTTTAGGACCGATGACATAGGCATGCTTCTCTTTTGAGTATTTATATCTTTGGCATTCCTCTTATATGATAGGATAATTGCTACAGGTTATCTGAGACTTCTTCCACTCCTTGGGTAGGAATTCTCCCACCTACACTCTCTGTGTGCTGGGCTGTCACTATATGTATTTCATCCTAAGATTGGTAGAGAGGCTTCTCCACCAGGAAACTGATCTCCTGAGTCTACCTGGTAGGGTCTAGGAACTGCTTCCTATGATGTTTATCAGCTGTCACATCTGTGCCTCAGGGACAGAGAAGCTGGGAAGTAACTAAGGGCTCCCCTGCAGGTAGTGAGCACAGTGGGGCCTTGGATATTCTGTTTTAACCTGCAGCCAGGGAACCACACTAGAACAAGCCACTGCAATCATCTCCAACTAAGCAGAGAGGGAGAGAGAGAAAGATACACGAGGCAGCCCAGTTGCTTCCAGTTAATGAGAGCAGAGAGGATAATCAAACATTAGCAGATGCTTGCTTGTTCACTCTGGGGAGGAACATGCTTTGCCCATCATTGTGTGGAATTACAGGCAATCCTGGAATGCCTCTTCTTTTTATTGGAAATCTATTAACTTTCATATCATACCAGCCCCTTTTATTGAGGAAGGCACCAAGATATTTAAACAAGATGGTTTATGAATTTGAGTATCATTCATCCAATCATTCATCAAATACCAGTGGAAGGCCAACTATTTGCCAGGAACTAGAGATTCAAAGGGCTTCCTTAGTAGCTCAGTTGGTAAAGAATTCACTTGCAATGCAGGAGACCCCAGTTCGATTCCATGGTTGGGAAGATCCTCTGGAGAAGGGATAGGCTACCCACTCCAGTATTCCTGGGCTTCCCTTGTGGCTCAGCTGGTAAAGAATCTGCCTGCAATGTGGGAGATGTGGGTGTGACCCCTGGGTTTGGAAGATCCCCTGGAGAAGGGAAAGGCTACTCATTCTACTATTCTGGCCTGGAGAATAGTCCATGGGGTTGAAAGAGTTGGACACGAGTGAGCGACTTTCACTTTCAGAGATTCGAAATGAAGTAGGATCAAGACACTTCCCAGCCTCTGGGGGAATCCGAAGCAAACCATTTAAGACCCACAGAGGAGCAAGTGGTGTAATTGAGCTAAGACTGCACGGTCATGAGAGCACATTAGGAAATGGTGATTGGCTCTGTCTATGGGAGCCCTCGAGGGAGTTGGTACTGAAGCTGTGTCTATGTGCTATGGGATACATTTCAGAATTTTTCATCTTGTTTCACTTTCTAAGCAAAGCTTGGTTTGTGTCTACAAGGATGCTGGATGAGAAAGACACAGTCAATTTTAATTGTTGTCACTCTCCCTCCAGATGTTCCAGCCCTGCCTGGTATAAGTTGTGATTGGATTTGACAGTTGTGAATTGGTGAGCCCAGTAGGATGAGCTGGCATACATGTTGTAAAAGTTCAGGATGGGAAGCCAGATTTTGAGTCTTCTTCCCCCTTGCCTGTTATTGGCTAAGGAGAGACATAAAGGGAGCTTGTTTGATTTCCTTTGGTTGGAGCCACACTAACTTTTCCCTAAGATAAGGCATGCCTCTCAGTGTTCTGCTACAACTTTCTTATGGGTCACTGAGGAAAAGTACCGAGTCAGGGAGAGGACACAGCGGGCTTAAGATGCAGGGAAGAGGTCCTGTTGTAGGAGAAAAATCCCTCCCCATGAAGCCTTATACGACATGCGTAGTTTATTCTTCCTTCTTGGGAACCACACCACTCTGTATGTTAATTTGGTCATTTTGCTATACCTTTCCCTCTTGAAGTTGGATCTCCAAGACACGTTTAAGATAAGTCTGAGGGCGTAAGCCCGGCCCTGCAGCACTTCGGGAGCTCTGAGCCCCGGTCTTTGGAGTAGTGAACATTGCGCGGCTGCCTCTGGCAGAGGGAATGAGGGGACCTGACACTCCCCCTCCCCCGGCTCAGAGCGCCCAGAGCACACATCCTCCAAGCTGTGATTGAGCCTGGGGCTGAGCCCAGCCCTGGGGACAGCACAGCCCACACTCCAAGCCCGGGAACACTTTAGACCCATGTTGGCTTGGCTCTGGAGCTGGCTGTGGCCAGCTGGGACACTGAACCGTTGGCTTGTTCTGTCGGCAGCCCTGAAGAACTGGAGCTCTTCCCCTGTGGGTGAAGTCTAAATTTAGCCCCAGAGAAACTGCCTTCCCATTTTGCTGCAGAAAAGCTCTTTTCACTGGAATGGGCCTCTGCTTTGATTAAGTGGGAGGACCCACATCTGGGAATACATAAACTTTATTGTCCTTGGATGACAAAACTCTTTCCTTGCCTACTGGTTTTCCGCCTTTTTAGCCTGGACTGTGATCGTCTCTGCTTATGACTGTGTTGGCCAGGGCAAGCCATTTCGCTGTGGACTGGGATCCCCTGGTCTGTGCCTAGGCTGGAGTTGACACCTGGGGACATTGTCTTGTCCCCACTTCACCTCCTGAGGCCCAGCTCCGTGTATACAGGACAGAACAGAGAGCAGGGGGCTGGGTCTCTGACATGGTCCTGGGGGAACATGAGGCCCAGATCTGACACTCTGGAATTCCTGGATCAGATCCCAGGATTTCAGGAGGCCTGGGACATTCCCGGGCTTCCCCACAAGGCTCCGTGGTGCAAGGTCTTAGTGGTCACCCTGGCCTACACTGAGTGAACATGAGACCCCACTATCGAAAGACACCTACCCTAAGAGCTTCTCTGGGCAAAGAAAGGCTTTTGGGACTTCTGATGCCTGCCCTAGAACCCCTCTGCCATTTGAGTCTTGTGTCAGTAGTTCCAGTCACATCTTTTCTGATAAGTGTTTTCTTTGGTGTCCAGTGATACGAACTCTGGTTAACTCTCCTATGTAAGAGCTTCAGAAATATAGGGAACAGACTTGGCTTGTACAACAATCACTGGACAAGTCCAAATGCAGCACTGGGCTTGGCTTCAGAAAAGCTGGGTTGCTGGGTGGTCTGATTTTACTCCTCATTAGCTGTATGACATTGGGCAAGGTAGATTTCTCCAGACTTCTGTTTCTTTGACTGGAAAATGGCAGAAAAAGACTGTACTCACAGTTCTGTTGTCAGTGACAAATGGGCAGATGTTTTATGTAGCTTTAGAGCGCTCTTTCGGAGAAGGCAATGGCACCCCACTCCAGTACTCTTGCCTGGAAAATCCCATGGACGGAGGAGCCTGGTGGGCTGCAGTCTATGGGGTCGCAAAGAGTCAGACATGACTGAGCTACTTCACTTTCACTTTTCACTTTTATGCATTGGAATAGGAAATGGCAACCCACTCCAGTGTTCTTGCCTGGAGAATCCCAGGGATGGAGTTGCACAGAATCGGACACGACTGAAATGATTTAGCAGCAGTGGCAGAGCGATCTTTATAAAAGTAGATTGCCTTCTTCATTCAGTGATGTGGGCTGGTGGCAAATGTTTACTTGGACTTCATTGGCTCCCCTATGACCCCCTTTCTCTACCCCATGGGAATCTCTTTTCTCTCATAGAGCCTCTGAAAGGACACAGGGAGCTTATTATATCATGGGAACTCCTGCTCTATTTAGGCCCTTCTGGGCCCACCATTGTTTGATCTCCTGAATCTCACTTTGTTTTCCAGAAGAATGAAAGTGAAGAGGTCTGGGAGCAAGGCATCATACTTTTGATTGATCTGACAACTTTTTGCTGAATGCCTTTCAGCAGATTATATCTAGTCTGTCTTTACCTCAATTTCTTGATCTGTGGAATGGACACACAAGTACCCAGAAGCAGGTCTTGAGAAATGACTTAGTAAGAGCTCAGAGAGGAAAACTGTAATGATTTCAATGCTGTGGTCATCATTCAACCGTGGCATATTTTCTGATCAGAACCTAAGGTATGGTGATTTTTCCAATCTATTCTGCACAGCCTTCAACATTTAGTACTGAAACAAGCTTTCCTATTTAACAATAATTGATAGAACAGAAAGAAATTAGACTAAATCTAAAAAAAAAAAAAATCGCGATCTGGGTAAAGAACTGGAAAGATACCCTCTTACTGTAATTTTCCAGGATGCCCTGGATAGCCCCCAGAAGCTGTCAGTATGGAAAGAGCTTGGGAACGTTTTACAAGCTGGTGAAACGCTGTTGAGGGGGTTGGTGGTGGTGCTAGAGTCTTTGGAATTTATCTGCATGGCTGACGTCACCTTCTCGGTGTGAGGAGCCAAACTGTCTCAATGTCTGTGGCTCCTTTCTGGAACTGCTTCTCAGTTGTTAATCCCAAGTGACCCTTAAGGCCACTCACCTGTCAGAAATTGTTGGTCTGCAGTGAGAAGTGGCCCTCTCAGGGTCCCTGAGGTTGGCAAGGACGCTTTCCCTTCCATCTGAAATGGAAGGGAAATTAACGGCTTCTCTGGGCTGGAGGCCCTCTCCCCCGCAGACCCATGTCTGGGCGGTCCAGGCCTCATACTTTAAATCTTTGCCTCCACAAGTTGTAACAACTGTCACCCTCACCAGCTAGATGCCATCCACAGGCACTCAGCACTATTTTCTACCCCAGCTTGGAGGATTAGAATGTGGCTTCCAACAACAGACTGAGTGCAACCCTGCTTTCAGACTGAGTCCCTGACTTTGTTACGGTTGAAAGTGTCGCTTCATCTTTCCTAAGCTTTAGTGATTACAAAATGGTGTTCCTTTTCATCTGGCCATTGGGCAGGATATGGCAATGGATCCAGGGAACCAAGGGGGCAAGGAAGAAGGAAATAAATGAACATTTACTGAACCCCTACTCTGCGCCAGACACTCTGCTTAAATATTTTAATGTACATAATCACGTTTAGCTCTCAAAGAACTCCCCAGGCTAGCGCATTATTATAAACCTCATGTTACAGATCTGGAAAACTAAGGTTTGGAGAGCTAAAATAGAATGAAGGACCCTATGGCTTTTTCTTGATTCTCTCAGAGGCTGGCTTCTCAATAGAGGTGATGTCATCTGTTACAGGAATATGAAAACAAGGACCCCAATGTCACAGAACCAGGACTCCCTAGGACTCCATTTGATAGATCTCATCCCCTCAGGTTGATGAAGCACCCCAACAGAAAAACCCAACAGGGATTTTCTAGGTAAACCAATCTCTCCTTCTCCAACAGGAGAGCTGGTGCAACCAAACCTGGCCATTCCTTCCCTCTAGGACAGAGTGACCCTTCAGATCAGCTGCCCTCAAGACGGCTCTGCAGAGCCCCAGTGCTGGCTGCCAGCACTGTTCCAAAATCTCTCTGCTGCCCAGACCAGCCTTGGGAAAGAGATAGCACTGTCCAGCTGGCGAGCCGAGGGAGTGACTCATCTGGCCGCGGGGGCCTGAGCATCAGCACGCCCTGCTGTCGGCCGCTGTCTTTGCCGTGACCAAAGACACTGTGATCCCGGGCACTGCCAGCCACCCGGCCCTGAGACGGAGCCACCTGGAGCCAGAGAGCTCAGCTGCCGTGCCCCCTGCATCCCCCGCCCTCCTTGCTTGCCTGCAGCTTGATCCCCCAGGACTTAGGGTGTGGAAAGCAACTCCTGTCTCCAGATGCCCCGTGACTGAGCTGAGATGGGAAGGATCTGTGGGCCCCCTTCAGTCAGAGAGAGCAAGAGTTAGGAGTCCCCTGGGTGTGAAGTAGGGGAGCAGCAGGAGAGGTCTGTCACTTTCTGACCTGGCGCTGACCTTCACTCCAGTGGCCACCACTCCCCTGCCATTTGCTTCTGCAGTCAGAGAGTGGGACAGATGACGCCATGGCACTTTTTAAAGTGCTGAAGTGAAGTTTTGACAAATTCCAAAGAACATCAAAGTGCAGAACAACAGCCAATACATCATAGTCTGTCAGCAGGGCCCCCGCCCCTGATTATCACATTAAATCAGCAATGGGCACATTTCAGCCCAAGCTCAACAGACGCCTACTGGAACTCAGAGTTTCTCCTTCCAGACTTAAACAAATATGGCAATGGTTCTATTTTAAAATCTGTGCTCTCTATTCTACATTCAGCAGCCCAGCCCTTCATCACACACACACACACACACACACACTTACTGAGAAAAAGAAGCATGTTGCTAAAGAACCCCAGATAATTGGGATTAAGTAGTCCAGAGGAATAGTAGAATACAGAGCTGGGTTCTAACCCTAGCTCTGACACTTAATAGCTTGAAACTTTTAGCCAGTTAGTTAACATCTCTCAGCCTCAGTCTCCTCGGGGTGAAATAAGTCAATGACACTACTATTTTCCAAGGTTGTGAGCGCAGTTGGTACTGCAGTTCAACAATCATTCTCTGGGAATCACGGACACTGCTTGCTAGTCATGATGTTTCATATTCATTTCTTGATGTGTTTATTATGTGTAACTTCGGGATGTAAGAAAGAGAAGACGTTCATTTTCACTGAAGATTGGCTTAGAAGCATTCGTGAGTGAAGGGAGCGTAGGCCACTCAGGGTTGGAGTTGCCGGTTGTGAAGGAAATACTTGCTGGGTTGGTATTTCCCTGGGTAAATTCTCACCGGGGGTGGGAGCGGAAGGTAACTTCAGAAAGAGCTTATGTTGATCTTTAGAACCATTTCCCCGAAACTCTGGAGCATCCAAAGAAAGCAGAGTTACCTGCCAGAATGTCCCAGAAAGAACAACAGGCATGTGAATTCTATGCCACATGATCAGGCATAAGAAATGTCACATTTCTTTTATTACTTTAAATTAAATTTGATATGCTATTGTAGCCGTCCTGCCAAGATGGGGGAAAGTCAGACTCAGGCCTTCCTGGAACACCCTCTTCCTCCCAGTTTCTGTGAACATCCACCCAGAGCATTCAGGTGGAGCCCCCGGTCTCCTGTCCACATGGGTGACCACTCTCATGTTCATTTGTCAGGCCCTTGTCAACCTTAGAGGCTGGAGGCTTTACCATCTCTCGGGGAAAACTTTGCCATGGATGTATTTTCTCCCTGAGGCCCTGCCGCCTCCCCAGACGGCTTTCCGGGAGGTAGAACCTTCACGCCTGGGAACACAGCTCTCCATCCCACTCCAGGCCCCGGAGGAGGCATCGGGATTCTTTTCGGATTTCCTTCACTAATAGCACTGCCTCCCTCTCCATCTTCTAGAGAAGACAACCAGTAAGCTCCCTGCAGAGAGCCTTTAGGAACACAATGATGGCCTCTGCTTTCTGGGGCTAGGGGGAAGGTAGCTTATTAGGTTAACTAGAATTAACCAACTGTGTTACTGAGTTGGGGAAGGAGATAGGATTGGAGAATTGGGGGACTTAATGAGGAAAATGCAGGAGAGAGATTTAGAGAATCACATGTGAAACTGGATAAGATTCTGGTTCTTCGGAAATACCTGTTGCTTCCCTTCCTCCCACTTGTACCTGTGCAGAGTAACCAGTGTAGGGAGGAGGGCCTGGGAGGGCAGCAGCAGAAGAGGGCTGCTTTGTGAAGCTCCAGAAGCATCAGGAGGTACTGCCTGCCGATGACAGGACATCGATCTCTTTGTACCCTGAGTGGCGCTTGCTGGGGGATGATCTGAGTTGGCTGTCACAGCCACTTTGCAAGGTACATGGGGCAGTCATTAGTCCCACTTTCCAGATAAGAAAACTGAGGTTCAGATGGCTTAAAAGACTTGTCCAAGTTTACAGAGCTGAGTGGCTGAACAGGACAACTTATCTAGGCAGTTTCTTCAAGATTCCCCAGTTTCTTTAGCTCATGGTGTTTGTTAGGCTTCAGCTGCACCATCCATCCATGACTCGGGATGTTTGCCTTTTGCCAGTGGTCTGGCATTCTGGAAACCTGCCGACAGATTTTTGTCTAACTCTTGCTCTTACGCTATTCTTTGCTACTTTCAGGAAGTCAGGCTAGGAGTAGAATACATTTCTTATGAGAGAATACACTTTGGACTTTGATTCATATCTGGTAGTTCCCAAAGCCTTAGGTTACAGCAAGTTTAAAAGCATGGTGCTAATTCTATGAGCATTCAATAGGACTCTGTGAGGGGAGTAATTTTATAAAACTATTAATTCAAATTTCAAAGAAGAATTGCAGGAAATGTATTTCTGACTATTTAGAAGTGACTCACTATGGGACTATTTGAAAACTATATATTATTTTTATCAGTACATAGAATTGCCTATAGTCAATGTTATCTCGTCACATCCAGGGATTCTAAGATCCGCTTACCCACTTCCCTCAAAACAACTGACAGCAAATCTGGGGAAGAGAGGGCCCACCAGTCTCAGCAAGCCTAAACCTCCCCCACACCCACTGCAAACTGATAACGCCACACCCTCCTGCAAAACAACAGAGGGCAGATAAGACGGAAAATTTCATTCCAGTTCCCAATCATTTCTGCAGCCAGTGAGATATCAGGATCGGAAGAGGTTCCATAACCAGAAAATCTTGGCTGGAGTTTCACTATTTGGAAGCAAAAAAGGAAAATTAAGGACAGCCTGAGATAGCTTTTCTTGGGGGGCTTTGTTAGGATAAGGGCTTTTGAATATTTAAATTGAAAGAAAGGATGGTCAAGAGTTTGTATTTTTTAGTCCTTTCCCAAGTTAACATCAGACTGTACAAAGTATTTTTTATAGAAAGTATCTAACCCACTTTTCATTTGTTTCTTGGAGTATTTGGCCTCACCTATGTGAAGTAGGAAATTTTGATGCCAGCTGTGTCCGCCAGGCTCTTTGAAACACAGGTTTTCAGTGTTCAAGTCACTCTGGTCCTTAAATAGTCAAGAATAGCTATTGACCACTTTGGAGCAGGCTTTCAGTTGGAGAGTGATGGGCCAGCCCACTCAGCTTTCTGGGTGTGCTCCATCTGGGGGGAGGTGATCCAGACCCTTCTCTCTCCAACAGTCCCTGGGTTTGACACTTCCTGAGAGAGCCAAACTGGCTCCCTTATGTGCCACAACTCTGGAATGCAGCTCTTCCTGTTAGGAAGACAATGGTCTTTATGGGAAGTCTTGGACTTGCAAGAAAGAAAGATTTGAGCAGCAAAGAGGAGGCAGGCACTGCTGGTAAGGGAAAGATAGTCAGATAATCCTGGTAGTGGTGGAGGTGGGGGTGGGTGTCTTTGAGGGCTGAATAATGTCTGCCTGAAGCAGAATAGGGAGGGGAGGGATGGACTGAGGAGGTTAGAAAGGTAGTCTGGGGGTGAGGGGCAGCCCAGGGTTTTCAACCCCAGCTTTAGAAACCCGGAACATAACCTACTGACTTTGCCACTCAGAGAGTGGTCCTAGGATCAGCAACACCCTTGCCATCTAAGACTTGTTAGAAAAGCAGAATCCCAGGGCCCACCTCAAACCTGTGCATCATAATCTACATTTGAGCATGAACCTCAAAAGATTTGTATCTTTTTAAAAATTGTATCTACTTTTGGTTGCACGGTCTTCATTGCTACGTGCAGGCTTTCTCTAAATGCAGCGAGCGGAGGCTGCTCTTCCTGGCAGCGTGTGGGCTTCTCATCGCGGTGGCTTCTTTGATTGTGAAGCACAGGCTCTAGGCACACAGGCTCAGCAGCTGTGGCTTGTGGGCTTAATTGCCCCATGGCGTGTGGAATCCTCTAGGACTAGGGATCGAATCCCTGCACTGGCAGGCGGATTCCTACCCACTGCACCACCAGGGATGGCCACATTTGTATCTTTATTCAAGGCTAGAAAATACTGTTGTAGCCACACATTCTGGGAAACAAACTCACTCAGAAGGACAATGCAGATAGTGGAGTGCAGTTTATTACACCCGCGGGCCCAAGGCAGTCTCCTCTTAGCCAAGGACCCTGACCAGTTTTTGTGAAAACCTTGTATACCCTAAGTGTACGTGCCCAAACCTCCCTCCCCAAATTCCCTGAAACTAGTCTGAACAAAGGAAAAGAAAGATACAACAAAGTTAACCTGTGATTCATATGCCTTAAGCCTAGGTAGTTTACCGGTGGACAATTATCAATAGGCCTGTGGTCATACCCCAATAAGCAGAATTTATGATTCTATTTGGTTACACGGACAGTTAGGGTATTCTTTAGAGAAGGAAATGGCAACCCACTCCAGTATTCTTGCCTGGAGAATCCCATGGACGGAGGAGCCTGGTGGGCTACCGTCCACGGGGTCGCAAACAGTCAGACACGACTGAGCGACTTCACTTTAGGCTAGAGTCTAGGCGCCAGCCCTGGGACTCTTCCGTCCAGGGGGCCTGGTTTTCCAGTTGGTATGTCGTTTCCATAGATACTGCGCACATAGCTCAAAGCCCACAGTCCGGCCCAAGATGGAGCCCTGCTTTCAAGATGGAGCCTGTTCTGTCTGTTTCCTCCTTCAATACACATTTATATCTTTGTTTCAGGCTAAGAAGAAGCAAGGAAGATTTTGCAGCTTAGGATGGAAAATGTGTTTTGGAATAAGCCTGTCAACCACACACTGACACTTCCCATGGGCACTTGCTGTCTACCTCTACACAGATTAAATCATGTGCTCCTGCATCTGCTGACCTTCACACTCCCCGAAGGAGCTCAGGGTGGAGAGCAGAAATGAGGCACGCTACTCAGGGAAAACCTGGCAGGACAGGGCTTCAAATAGTTAGATACTCTCAGGGCTGAGTTCATATGAGCCCGATTCTTATATCTCCTCATATCGAGAAAAACGCTAAAATCCTTCATGGTGACAACTATTTCTCATGACTAGCAGAAGTCACAAGACTAGTAGAAAACTTTTGGAAAAATATGTGCTTGATTGCATGTATTCCCTGATTTACCAAAATCACATATATCCAAACCTCCCCCTTGCCTCTTTGAAGCAGTTTCTCAGAGTTACCTGAGATGCTATCTCCTAGGTTGCAGTCCTCATTTTCCCCCAAATAAAGCTTAATTCACAACTCTCACATTGTACATCTTTTTTAGTTGTCAGCCTATGGAAATGGTTAAAGAACACCCACCAAGGAGCCCATGGCTGTGATCCAGTTGCGGCAGAGAGGAGAGAGATGAGGAGGAGAGTCCGAGATGGGTGTTTTTGACACCCCTGAGATCGACCTCTATCGCCTGATCTATCCTTCACGCGGTGGGCAGCTCAGACATTGTACAATGTTAGGTAGGAGATGTGTGCTCCAGAAGTGGCCATCCCCAGGATCTGTGCTTTTGAAGTCAGATTTCATCGCTGTGGCTGGTCATATGCCCAACCCCAGGGAGCTGGCTGTGCCCTGCAGCCACACAAACACGAAGCTGGGAGAGCCAGAGCTGCTGCGAAAGACATTTCGGAAGTTTCCTGTGGCTGCAACAAATTGTTAGGGTCTGCCCCGCAACACCGCTGTGACCTGCTTCCCTCAATTTCAGGGCAGCCAGCTCCTGAAACTGGAGATTCCCGGAGCCCCTTGGTTTCTTGCTTCCCAGGGGTGAGGAGGACTGCCCATAACACCTCCCCTCTTTGCCCAAGCATGCCAGCCCTGCCCCATGGGCTGGACAGACTGGGTTTCCTATGCCTCTGACCCCAGGGAGGAGGTGATTATTGTTTCCATAGAGATGGCTGAGAATAGGGGAGGCAGTGATGTAGGTCTGGGGCCCAGTTAGGCCTGCATCTGCAGGCAGAAAGAGAGGTTGGGTGATATGGAGAGAGCTCAGCTGGAAGATCCCAAGCCTCTCAGTTTTGAAAGGAAAGGGCACGGACTTAGTTGTCAGCTTGTTCCTGCCTTTTAAAATTGTTGCTTTGTGACTTTGGCCAGTTAACAGACCTCTCTGTGTCTCGGCCTTCTCTCTTTCTCTCTCTCTTTTTTTTTTCTTCAGCCTGCAGGATCTTAGTTCCCCAGCCTGGGATTGAACCTAAGCCCTTGGCAGTGGAAGGGCAGGGTGCAAATCACTGGACTGCCAGGGAATCGGTCAGCTTTCTCTCTAGAAGGAGATGATATCAGTTTTCAAAGGGAGTGAAGCTCTGAGCGTACCACCTGGCATGTGGATGGCCAACCAATGTTCATTTTCCTTCTTTCCCCTTCTCCAGAGTTGCTACCTCCTTCTTCCCGTTTCTTGCAAATAAACTTCTGAATTAAAATAATTCCCATCTGGCAATTCAGATCAACTAAAGAGAAGACAAGTCTTGAATACATGACATTTTGAATCTGGAAGCTACCGTGTAGAATAAATGTGCTCATTTACTGAAACCAAACCATCTTCTAGAATGAAATCCATAGGGTCCTGCCTCATGAACAGACCAGAGGGTCATTAGCGTGTTAGTTATTTGAGAGCAAGTGGGTTCTCTTAGGACACAAATATAATTAAAAGCAGTTTGCTCTAGTGTCTGCGGTTTAAACATTGCCCACAGTGTTCTTTTTTTCTACTCTTGCCGAGTAAACCCATACTTTATGAATTCAAAAGCTAACCTCTGAAGAATCCTACTTATTCTAAATATATTCTCAAATCATGAGTTCCTGAAGGTATTTTCAGTTCTCTGCTCTCTGGAGACTGTGAGGTTATCAATGTTGTGGAAAACCTCTCATAAGGTTTTTCGCTAATATAGACCTTGGGAACACAGAAGCCTCCTTGAATGGTCAAGCTTACCTTTTTTCCCAGGACTGTAAAGATATATATTTTTGTTTCCACCCCAAACACAGCATAACTCACTTCCCATTTTTCCTGGGAGATTGTGGTAATATGGGGAGGCCTGGGGGGTCTCCAGGATAAAGCAGCTTGTAAAACAACTGTGGGGGCTTCCAGATCTGACTTAATCAACATTTCTCAAGATCCGTAGACCAATAAAACTGTTTGCTTTCTTACCACAGTTCAGCTGATTTATTTCTCTCACCCTGCAGAAGCTGTCGCTGCCCAAAGCAGTTCATTTGTCAGGTGGGGAGAATTACAATTCACAGGACCCTCACTACTGCTATCTCAGTTTATAAATTTCACGAATTACAATTTATTGCCCTGCACCCCGCAGAGTCTCATATTAATAAATTGCATCTCATCTGCAAAAGCACGTGTATACAGCTCCCTTGGACATAGGCTTACGGTCCTAGAGCCGCAGCACGTCTGCATGTGGCCAGCACACGGCCTGAGCTATGCTGGTGGAACTGAGCTGCAGTCAAGTTCCCGCGGCCTCTGTCTGCTTTTTGCTTTTCCTTGCAATCGCTGTTTGCAGGCCCTGGTCTCTTGTTTTTAATTTCTATAGGGATGCTGCATAAAGGAGATCAGACACCATCTGTGGGTGTTTGTTGTGGTGGTACAGTGGGGCTGAAGGAAGAACTTAATGCCTTCTAAAATGTAAACTTCTACTATGTAACTTTTATCAACCTGTGGGTACAAGCAGAGTCACATTAATAATGTAAACTCTTTGGGACTTCCCTGGTGGTCCAGTGGTTAAGAACCTGCCTTGCAATGCAGGGGACAAGGACTCAATCCCTGGTCAGGGAACGAAGATCGCACATGTCGAGGAGCACCTTAGCCCATGTTCCAGAACTACTGAGCCTGTGCACGCCAGAGGCAGCAAACCACAACTAGAGAGCCTGCCTGCTACAACTAAGACCCAATACAACCAAATAAATAACAACAACAAAAAAATCAACATTGTAGGGAAAAAAAAAATAGCAGAAGAAAAAATAGTGTAAACTTTTCTTTTGCCAGCTTTTGTCCTTATCAGCCACAAGATCCTCCGCTTAAGCCTTCCACAAATCTTTGGTGAATTTCTCACATATTCTCAGAAGCTAGTCTAGTTGTCCATCTGGTCAACTCCCAGGCAGTGTTTTCTGTTTTCTTCCTTTTTTACTTGTTTTGGCCTCTTCTGCTGGACAGGTCTCCCACCCATCATCACTGTATGATTTCCACCAGGTACCCTGGAGTCCACCTGCAACTTTGTTTCTTCATGAACCTCTGCTGGTTACATCAGAGTCCCTTCTGGCATGCCTTAATTCTCACCACCTTTCAGTCTGTCCTGCATTCTTCATAGGCTGACCTGTGTTCCCCACAAATTCATATATTGAATTCTAAAATTCTCAGTACCTCAGAATTTAAAGATAAGGTTTTAAAAGAAGTAATTAAATTAAAATGAGATCATCAGGGTGGTCTCTAATTCAGAGTAGCTAGTATCCTTACGATAAGAGATAATTTGGACCCAGAAAAGCACAGAGGGAAGACCACATGAAGATACAGAGAGTTGACAGCCATCCACAAGCTAAGGACAGAGGCCTTAGCAGAAACAACCCTGCCGATACCTTGATCTTGAATATCCAGCCTCCAGAACCGTGAGAAGGTAAATATCTGTTGTTTAAGCCACCCAGTCTGTGGTGCTTTGTTAGGGCAACCCTAGCTAACTAACACAGTCCCCTGCCAAGAAATGTCTGGAGCTTTCTTGGTGACTGAGCCGGGTAACAGTGGGTGTCAGGTGGGAGATGAGAGCTTCTGACTTCTGTGGAGGTTTTGGTTTATTGGGAGAGAGCCAAAGCCTTCCCTGGTAGCTCAGCTGATAAAGAATCTGCCCGCAATGCAGGAGACCTGGGTTTGATCCCTGGGTTGGGAAGATCCCCTGGAGAAGGGAACGGCTACACACTCCAGTATTCTCGCCTGGAGAATCCCATGGACTGTGCAGTCCTTGGGGTCACAAAGAGTCAGACATGACTGAGCGACTTTCACTTTTTAAAGCCTCCCAACCTGGCATCAGCCAACTGCTCCAGGTTCTTACCCCCCTCCGCCCCAAAATGGTCTGTGCTCTCGTTGTACCAGAGTTATTTTTCTAGAAATTATTGTGACTTTTGGTTAGAACAGGGGCTGGGGTCACTCAGAGGAACCTGGAATCACAGTGACTCTATTTGCTGGGCGTGGGAACCATGGAGGAGACGGGGGTTGCTGCTGAGGACGCCTCTCAAGGCTGAGAAAGGAGGGAAGAAACGTCCAGGCTGCACCCACCTTTCCTCCCACACTTGGTCTCTGCCACGATCATCCTGTGGGCTGAGCCCCGCAGGAAACCACAGGGGTCTGGGAAACAGCCTGCAGGGGGCAGCCCCCGGCTGTAGAGAGCAGGAAAAGGGAGAAGAATGGACCTCGGGGCAAGCAGGCCTAGGACTGGCCTTCCTCTCACCCCCCTCTATTTGTTTCCTGGGGCCGCTGCTATGAATTACAGTCCTCCCACTGTATCTGCTATCCAAGGGGTTCCACAGCCATGGATTCAACCAACCCTGGATCAAATATATTCAGGAAAAAAAAAAAACCATTCCAGAAAGTACCAAACAGTAAAAGTTGAATTTGCTGGGCACGGGCAACTATTCACACAGCGTTTACTTTGTATTTATAACCATTTACATAGCATTTACAATGTATTAGTTATTACAAGTAATCTAGGGATGATTTAAAATCCATGAGAGGATATGAATGGGTTATATGCAAATACTACACCAGTTTATATAAGGAACTTGAGCATTCATAGATTTTGGTAACCATGAGGGGTCCAAGAACTAGTGCTCCATGGATACTGAGGAACTGTACCCCAACTTGGTACAACTTTAGGTGCCCTAAAAATAGCAGAAATTCATTCCCTGACAGTTCTAGAAGCCAGAAGTTCAAAATCAAAACATCAGCAAGCCTCCACTGCCCAGAGGCGATCAGGGAGAGTCCTCCCTTGCCTCTTCCAGGTTCTGGGGGTCCTAGGTGTTCCTTGGTTGTGGCTACATGACTCCATCTCGCCTCTGTCTTCACCTAGTCTTCTTCTCTTTCCTCTGTGAGTCTCTCCTCTGTGTGGCACTTGTTATGGGATTTAGGACTGATGCAGGTTACCACTATCTTTCATAGCTCAGCCGGGAAAGAATCTGCCTTTGATGCAGGAGACCCAGGTTTGATTCCTGGGTGGAAAAGATCTCCTGGAGAAAGAAATGGCAGCCCATTCCAGTATTCTTTCCTGGAGAATCCTATGGACAGAGAAGCTTAGTGGGCTGCAGTCCATGGGTCACAAGAGTTGGACACAACTTAGTGACTAAACCACCACCAGATTACCCAGGATGATCTCACCTGGAGATCCTTCAGTCACTTATATCTTTTCCAAATCCAGCCACATTCACAGGTGCTAGGTGCAAGGCTGTGGGGGTACTTCGGGGAAGGCACCATTCAATCCGCTACAATCTCTTCTTGCTGAAGCTGTGTTTCCCCAACCCTTCTCTATCTAGAAAAATCCTTCAAGTCCCCACTCTGATATCACCTTCAGTATGAAACCTTGCCTGAACTGCAAGATAGACTCACTCACAACCCTCGTGGGCTGTATCCAGTTCTTTGTTCATGTGCAGCATTTGCTGCCTCAACAGTCTGGTCCATTAGACCATGAACTCCTCAAGGACAGAGCAGGGCCTGTGTCCTCTGCTTCAAGGGCCAGGTTCACCTCTCAGCTTCTCTTTTCCATGAAGACCTTCTGTATTTTTTTTTTTCAGTTCTCTTTTCCTGTTTTTGGCTAAAAATAGCTTTCCTTACTCCTGTGTGGCTCTGCCCACCATCTGACCACCTCACATGTCTGGAACCTAACCGCCAGATTGCCTGAACCCCTCACCCTGGACCTAATCACACAGGCTTCCCAGCACAATCCTTGCTCAAGTAGTGCTGCTATTGAAAAAGTCACGTTAGAAACATGTAGGGCTGGGACTAGAGGAGGGGAAGAATCTTTGTGTTATCATAGGGTTTCTGGTAGAAGAATTTGATCTGGAATTTGGGATAAAGACTGAGTCTAGTCTTTAAAAACTCATTTAAAACTAATAGATAGGTGCTTGATGCTGAGAAAGATTGAGGGCAAGAGGAGAAGGGGGCAAGAGAGGATGAGATGGTTGGATTGCATCACCAACTCAATCGACATGAGTTTGAGCAAGCTCCAGGAGATGGTGAAGTACAGGAAAGCCTGGTGTGCTGCAGTCCATGGGGTTGTAGAGAGTTGGACACAATTTAGCAACTGAACAAGGTACAGGTGGGTTTTTTTTTTTTGTAGTGAATGAGTTTGCATTTTTGACTGAGAAGTGTGTTAAAAGCTTCTTAAAGTTCTGTAGAAAAAAAACCAAAAACAAAACCTTGATTACCAGGAACATTTGGGAAGTTGGAGACTTGGTTCTTATTTGTTATAAGCCAAACCCCTTTCAGTTGTAATTCTTGGTGCTATTTTGCTTGAACCACATCTCTCTTTTGCATCAGTAGGTGAAAGGTGGCAAATGGGATACTCACTTTGTACTCCTGGGATCGAAGACTAGAGATGCCAGTTTGGGAATCAAGTGAGGGATCTGGAGCAGAGCCTTCATAAATCCCCATTTATCTGCTTGATTTCAGAGAATTTTGTTTTTCTCCAAAAGCAGAGGGCAAAAACAGTCAATTAAATGAAAGTTTCTTTTTGCTGAATTCTGATTAGTTTTCTCTTTCCTTCTGAAGTGCTAAGAATATTTTCTTAGCAGTAATCGAGAATACTATAAATGTTGCCATAGAGAGAGGTTTTGACCGACCACATTTGCAGGTTTCCTCCTGCTTGAGTAGGGGTGTGTGTGTGTGGTGTGTGTGTGTGTGTGTGTGTGTGTGTGTGTGTGTAACTGAGTGTGGTTGTAACTGAGTTAGCCCGAGGGGGGTTAAATCTCCAGTGGAATGAATGAGAAAAGCAGTGGGTTAGACATCAGAAACTTCTGCATTTTATCCCTCTCTTTGCTGCTTACCGTGCTAGGACCTTTAGCAAGTAAATTTACTATATCTATTCTCTCATCTAAAAATGAGTCTAATTCTCATTTCTACCAGCCTTATATAGTTGTTATGGGGATAGAGTCAGATGTTTAGAAAGTGCTTGATAAATAAAATACTGCCTAGACTTTCCATGGCATTTCCATGACACCACACTCTGTGTAGAAGTGAGTGTTTTTGTACAAGACTAGTCTTGTTAACTGGCATTGTTGCTATTGTATTTTCTAACACCGATTCTGCGTTTACCACATCTGAGTCTGTGCATGGAGGCTCGCCACTGACAGGCCACATCAGGGCCATGTTTCCAGGCTTGACCATCTTCTCTCGCCTTTCCTTTCCACACCCGGTCATGCCTCACCAGCCGCCTGGCCCTGCTACGCAGCCATTTGTTGTGTTCCAGGGAGCAGCTAGACTCTGGCTCTTTCACCCGACATAAAACCTTGATGTCTCCCTTGTGTCAAAAAAAAAAGAAGAAGAAGAAGAAGATTAGACGCCAGAGATACACTATATATAGTTTTTCTTTGACTTCTGGAAAAGATAAGTGGCTGAAAAGAGACGGGAATTGTTTGCCTATAAATTGAGTGCCAGCAGGTTTATCGCTGAATGCAGTAGATTATGTTGAGTGGAGCAATCAGGAGGAAGAATGGGAGGCTACAATAACACTGCGATAGGCACTATTTGGAGTTCACAATCAGACCCTCCTTGACTTATGTATCCTGGGTGGAAAGCGCTTATGTTACAAAACAGCCTGAGGTCCTGGCCCCGAGATCCTTATGTGTCTGGCAGGTAGCGAGGTGACTGTTGCCAGTTGGATTGGTGCGCTCTACGGCTGGGTCCGATGTCACTTGAGAGAACTAGATAGGGTGACAGGGGTGGCAAAGGCTTCCTCCCACGGGGCGTGTCAGTTCCCCAAAGCTGGAATCCAGGGGGCTGCTGAGAAGGGCAGTAAATGCCTGGTGCAGAATAATATTTGGGCACAGTGTTCTGTGAACCATGGGAGGCTTGGAGTTGTCTAAGTCTCCCTCTGGCCCCTGCTACCCTGTAAGCTGCAAGTGATAAATAATGTCTTCAGTCCCAGTGGCGCCCAGTGGCGCCCAGTGTCTATGGAGTGTCCAGGTTGGCCCCTTGATGAGGCCACCGTGAAAGCTGAAATTACATTACTGGAGCTGAGGTGGGGGATTGGGGGACTGGATTGGGTGGGAACTCAGGACACTTCCATGGACCCCAAAGCCTTTCTGATGGTTGGCACTGTGTTCCTGGTACTGTGGTCTGGAGAGTGAAGTTCTGCTTCCCAGTAGTCCTGCGTGATGGTGGGGAGATAATAAAGTGGTCAGGGAGTGGGGACGGCTGTGGTGTAAGTTGCAGTGACGTTCCTGTTCTGCTGGTGAGTGTAAATCAGGAGACTTCTCCCTTATCTTGGCAGTGGGTTTGCTATCCTGATAAATCACCCTTGTAACCAAATGCACTTGGCTCAGATGAAGTGTCTCTCGAGCCTATAATTACTCATTTGTAATTCTCATTGGTGACTCCAGTGGGCTCACAGAAGGGAAAGACTCAGTCCCCAATAAAACGGATACCTTATATTCCCCATGCGGGCCAGCCATGGTACTGTAAGACAGGCCAAGTGGCCTGAAGGGGAGCCCACAGTAGACGCCTCTTCCTAAAGTTTATAGCCAAAGGGGAAAAAAGTCTATAGCTGAATGTAATGTTCATAGGCACCCCAGATTCTCCCTACTGCCTTCAAAATTAAGCCTAAACTTCCCAGTGAGGTATTAAGATTTCTCTCTCTCTTTCATTTTTTTTCTCTAGCCTCATCTCTGGCCATTCCCACCTCTGTGCCCTCCCCTCTTGCAGCACCATGATACTTTAAATTTCCCAAGCAATTTATACAGCTATGCCTCTTGGCATTACTCATGCTAGCTCTTCTTGGCTCAAATCCCATGTTTCTGGTGAGCTTCTACTCATCCTTCAAAACCTAACTTGAGTGTCCTCATAAATCTACAATCCATTCACCCTCCTTACTGTAACTCTGAAATAGACTGAAAGTTTCCCTGTTGTGCTCAGGGCAAGCTGTTTATTCCTGTAGTGCAGGGCTTACCATCTGGACTTGATATTATTTGTTCAAAGTTTGATTTCCCCAGTAAGTACTAGGCTTTTATTAAGGCTTACTCATCTTTAGATACCCCCAAACCAGCACAAATTGGTAGATCCTCAATTTCTTCTGAATTAAAATACTGTACCTGTAACATATGTGACAAAACCAAGCACTGTTTTCTTCTTACTTGTTGAACAATTATGAGGGAAAATGAAATCATTCATAGAAAAATATGATCACTTCTATCAGCTACCTTTTGGCACATGATGAATATGAGCAAGGAATGAAAATAAGATGGAATGGAGATTTGTAAATTGGACGTGGAGCAAAGAAGACTGAAGGTCATTTTTGTGGGAATAATCCTTTGCTTTTATTCTGTTTATTCATTTGGTCTTTCACTGATATTTCTCCACCAAAAAGAAGTTTGCTTTGTTGTATGTTGTTGCAGATGGAATAGCATTAAACTAACAATCCAGATGCCCAGATCCAAACCCTAACTCTGCCATAAATCATAAATCATCTTTGTTTCAGTTTTCCCACCTGTGAGGAGAATGACCCAGACCAATGTGTCTCACTCATCAGTTTTGCAGGTAAAATGGGATCATCAACAGAAGAGTATTAGTAGCATCCCATTAAGTAGCAGAGTATGATTCAGGCCCAGGCCTAAACTCAGAGTTCATGCATTGTCCACCACTTGTATTTTGGATGTAAGGAATTCTCTGTTGCTTTTAAACCTCATGGAAATGGTCAACGATCTCTGCAAAATTTGAAGTACCAAAAGCCATATGGTGCCAAACATTGTGCATCTAACTGTCAAACTTAATCTTCTTTAGATGTTCTAGGGAGCCCATGTCTAGTTTGTGTTCCCCATCATTGCCAGGGCCATCTTTTTCAGATATAATCTGATCATAAGTATTTCTCTCCTAAAAACCTTCAATGGCTCCCCATTGCCAGTGAGAAAAAAACCAAGATATCTAAGAGGAATTTCAAGACTACTTATGATCCAGCTCTTGTGTGTACCTCCTACTTCTTTCATGGTCATCTCCCCTGACCCCCTCCTCCACCTCCATTGAAGCAATAGATGGAAGCAAGATGGAAGTGGTTGTATTCCCTCCAACTCCTGTTTCCACACTTAAACAGGAGGGAGTTGGATCAGGGAGCAGTACCTGTATCCTCTCTACCTGAAAGGGGTTCTCCTCTGCCTTCTTTCTCTGCCTGGTAAACTATTTATTTCTATACAATTTACAAAGGATTACTTCCTCTTTAAAGATTTATCAGCCCTCCAAATTTGAAACAAAGTTAATTATTCCCTCTTTGTGAGAGGCACAGCTAGTTGCCTAATCCATACTCCCTCCATCTCTTCTTACTTATTCTCCATATCGGTTACACATTGCAGCATAATAAATTGCCCTGAAACTCATGTAAAACAATAATAATCATTTATGATGTCATGTCATTTATGAGGGTTAGGGATTAGGAATGGCTGAGCTGGGTGATTCTGGCTTCAGGTCTCTTGTGAGGAGGCAGTCAGTTTACAGCTGGGCTGTAGTTATCTGAAGGTTGGACTTGGGCTGGAGGATCTGCCTCTAAAATGACTCACTCACATGGTGGACACATTAGTGCTGATTGTTGGCAGGATTCCTCAGTTCCTCAACACCTGGACCTCCTCATTGAGCTGATGTCTCCCAACAGACATGGTGACTGGCTTTTCCCAAATCTTCCTTGATTATTGATGTCAAATTTTGTTCAGTGCAGCAGAGTGCCCACCTTATAAACTTGAATTCACAAGCTCACTGGGCCTATGGTGGCCCTGTGATACCATTCTAGCCAATAAGATGTAAGAGAAAGCTCTTATTTTCCTGTTTAAGGGAGAGTCTCACTTGGCACATGCTTTTACCTTTACGTGTTTTTCCTGCCTGAAACTCACATCTGATGTCTGGGTGTACAAGCGTCATGATGAGCATCACATATGAGGAGTGGCAGAGGGGAATGATAAAAGGAACTTAGACCCTGACAGCTTCATGGAGCTTTTATTCCTGACTAGACTACTTAACTCTTCACTTCTTACTACTTAAGAAAAATGACCCAATTTGGTTACATCCCTGTTGTCAGTTTCTTGTTTCATGCACCTGGACACAATCCTAACACATTCCTTTGTCTTCTTCTAACCTTCTAGGATTTCTATTACTATAAACATCACACTGAATTTTCATTACTTACTGACATGGGCTTCTCCTCAACTTTTCACTGAACTTAATGAGGGAAAACATCAGATTATACCTAACTTTGTGTGGTACATTTTTATTAAACCAGTGGGTTTATATTTAAAAGAAACCTTTAATGAATTCTTTGAGCTTTGACCTCAGAGAATAAGTTCAATCATTCTATTGGTGATCAGTAAGTCTGGTCTCATCCTGACTTTCTTTCTCACCAGAGCCAAGATCTGGGTCAGAGAAGAGAGACATCAAAGGCAGCTGGGGTGGAGAGGGGAAGACCTGTTTGATGTGAAAAAAGAGGGAGAGGTCTTTGCTAAGTTGACTACAAAGAAGCACTTTTGTGGAAATGGCTGCTGGCTCACCAGGTCATTATTTTTGCCATTCACCTTGCATGGGTCAGAGGACTTGAAGACAGATTCCTGCAGCCAGAGAGTCTAAGCTACTCATGAACATGACTCCAACCTGTCACTGGGTGCCCTCCCCCCTCCTTTAAGTGCCTCTGCCTCAAAGGATAATGAGGGAAGAGTCAAAGTTGATTCCAGGGTGATGAGGTGACTAGGGAGATGGTGTGTCATTAAGAGAAATGGGTGGTCAGGGGCTGGCGTGCAGAGCACACAGCAGCCTGGATCTCAACATCCAAGTGGAGGTGTGCAATGGGCCAGCAGGATTTAACTTGGAGAGTTGTCAGAATGCTTGAAGTGGTCCCTTAAATGTGAGGATGGAAATGACTCCCTAAAGGGGAGAATAGAGTAAAAAGAGAAGCAGATCAGGATTGGAACTTCAGGGAATCTCCCAACTTGGGCAAAGAAAAGAGAAAAAACAGTGGCATTTAGGACAGTAAAATTATTCTGTTTGATTCTGTAATAGTGGATGCAGTTCTCAAAACCAACAGAATGTAGGAGACAGAGTGAACCCAATGTAAACTATGGACTTTAGTTAATAATATTATATCAAAATTAGCTCATAGATGATATCAAATATACCACTCTAATTCAAAATCTTAATCTTAGGGGAAACTGAGGAGGAAGGGAAATTTCCTGTACTTCCTGCTTAATTTTTCTATAAACGCAGAACTGCTCTGAAAAATAAAGTCTCTGTATTTTTTAATCACAAAAAATATGAAAGAAAAATGGGTAGGAGGAGAACAAAAAGAGTTAGTGTCTTGGATACCAAAGAAGAGGAAATGAGAGTGGGCTGCAAAGAAGTTTGGGTTAATGAGATTGACACTAAATCAGAATCAGAATAGCCCATATGAAGCCATTTACCATGTGATTTCACTGACTCAATGGCATGAGTGGCATCACCAACTCTATGGACATGAGTTGAGCAAACTCTAGGAGATAGTGAAGGACGGGAAAGACTGATGTGCTGCAGTCCATGGAGTCACCAAGAGTCAGACATGACTTAGCAACTAAACAATACCAACTACTGCAACTTTGAAAGATTCACTTGTTGTCTCCATTGTGTCTGAGACTCAGTGTCCTCATCTGTGTAATGGGTATATAAGATGTTAGCGTGTTTTGTCATTTCTTGGTAAACATATTACTGGTGGAAACTTGAATTACTTGGAGATGCTAGAATGTCATCTTTGATGATATTGAATCATATGGTGAGAAAGTTGTCTGCTTTCCAGTTCAATTTTAGTCTTAACCTGGTCAAGTAAAAGTCTCAGTTTGGTGATTGGAGGACTGTGTGTGTGTATATATTTGTGTATGTGTGTGTGTGCTCAGTCATGTCTGACTATTTGTGACCCCGTGGACTGACTGTAGCCCACCAGGCTCCTCTGTCCATGGGGTTTCCCAGACAAGAATGGTGGAAAGAAAGACTGTGAACATCGCTCAGTTGTGTCTGACTCTTTGTAACCTCATGGACTATACAGTCTATGGCATTCTCCAGGCCAGAAAACTGGAGTTGGTAGCTGTTGCCTTCTCCAGGGGATTTTCCCAAACCAGGGATCAAACCCAGGTCTCCCACATTGCAGGTGGATTCTTTACCAGCTGAGCCACCAGGATAGCCCAAGAATACTGGAGTGGGTAGCCTATCCCTTTTCCAAGGGATCTTCCTGACCCAGGAAATGAACCAGGGTCTCCTGCATTGCGGGCATATTCTTTGTCAACTGAGCTACCAGGGAAACCCATGGTGGACTGGGTTGCTATTTCCTACTCTAGGGGATCTTTCTGACCCAGGGATTGAGCCATATGTCTTGCATCTCCTGCACTGACAGGAGGATTTTTTTTTTTTTTTTTTTTTTACCACTGTGCTACCTTGGAAGCTGGAGAGGAAGCTCAGTAAGGCTGAACTTTCCTACCCTCTGAGAAGAACAGTGGAGAAACCAGAGAACTGATTTTCTCCAGGGGCTCAGAGTCTCACCTCAACTATAAGGCCCACAGGCCAAGTGTCTTTCTCACTTTATTTTTTTTTTAACTAAAAAATTCTTTTTATTGGAGTGTAGTTGATTTAAAATGTTGTGTTAGTTTCAGGCATATAGGAAGATTAGTCAATTATACATATATCCATTCTTCTTTTAAAGAGTCTTTTCCCATATAGGCTGTTACAGAGTAACAGGGTTCCTGTTGAGTAGGGTTCCTTGTGCCATAGAGTAGGTTCTTATCAGTTATCTATTTTGTATATAGTGGTGCATATATGTTAATCCCAATCTTCCAATTTATTCTTCCCCACTCCTTATCCCCTGATAACCACGAGTTTGTTTTCTACATCTGTGACTCTACTTCTGTTTTGTAAATAAGTGCATTTGTACCTGTTTTTTTAGATTCCACATATCAGTGATACCATCCTTTCACTTTAAATGTAATAACATTATTTTTTCTTCACTAGATTTCTTTACACCATCCCCTTTTATGTAAGACAAATGATATAGATTCTCCACTTATGAAAATTATATACATTTTTCTTTCAAATGAATCTAAGTTAAAATACATGAGTTATTTTCAGAAAAAGAGTATGCACATAAAAATGCAGGGACAAATAGATATGGCAAAAATTGGGAAGGTGGTATGTTAATCTAGACTGTGGTTTGGGAATCTCTGAGATATTACATGCTTTTCTCACAGGGTCATGAAATCCGAATGACAGAGTATGTGTGAAAGTATTTTATTAGCTGCAAAGTACCCTTTGGGTGTAATATATCATCATTTTCATGACAAATGCTGCAGAGTTGATTCAGTTGAGTGGCATAGGCAGAAGTCTGATGGTGGGGGGTTAAAGAGTAAGTGGGATGTGGAGAAGGAGGACAGGTGCAGGCAGTGGGTTTAACAGAGCTTGTGGTGAAGGAAAGAAAGCCCTGGAACTTTCTCTTGTTTTAGGAGAATGGGGGTGCCCTAAATGTCCCCGTAGACAGAAGAGCAGTACATGTGCTCAGAGTCTGTGTGGTGGAGGACTGTCCTGGATTAGGCAGTGGAGGGAAGATTATGGGGAAGAATGGGCAAGAATGAGAAGGCTACAGCTCAGCTCAGAGATGAAGCTCTGATGGCCTGGCAGAAGTGGGGAGGAGAGGGCTGATGGGGAATAAGAATTGAGTCTGTGGAGGCAGGTCTTCTTGATGGGAGGGGAGATGGTTGGAAATAGAACCCCCCTACCCCACCCCACCCCACCCTGGAGGAACATTCTTCAGACTATGTGCAGAAGCATTTCTCAGGCAAAGTTTTCAGAATGCAGATTCCTGGGCTCTTCCCTCTGACTCTAATGAGGGGCCTGGCAATTACACTTTTAAAAACACCCTGAGATTAGGATGCTGGCAAACAATTATCTCATCTAGGAGATACCATGGGGAAACAAAAGTCTAACAGGAGAAACTGCCAGCAACTTGGGTAGATAAGTGCATTATTGTGTATATTTCTTCCATTTGACAGTATCTGTTGAGCTCCATTATGTCTGGTGCTGTGGGAAACTCAAGTAAAGAAGGCATGGCTCCCGCATCTGTATGCAGAACCCTGGGGGCAGCTCCCAAGAGCTGGTCTGACCCTAACGAGAGTAATGCCAGGGCTTTGGCCTCCAGGAGAGGCAAGAGGTAGTTTCAGCCTGGACATTTAATTCTGATGCTGTGTCTGGGCTCTGGGTAGGTATAAAGTCTGGTTGACAGAGCCAAGAGATCTGAGATAGGAAGAGAGACAAGGACTTGAGTACTTGGGAAGAAGCGGTCCAGGGTTCTAGGTGCTGGATGACTTCTATCCTGTCAACTGGTGTTCGTCACTCCATCAGCATGTGAGTACCACTGTGAGTACCGCTGGCTTGCAGGCTTGTGGCCAGGCCTTATGTTTCTTCCTTTCTGAGGTTGATATTGGATTCTTCTGGTCTGGAGCTCTCCTGGTGTTGGTGTTAGCGATCTCCCAAATAAAAGTAAAACCTAGAATGCATATTTAGCGGGGTCCTGAAAGTGTCCCACAAGCAGTCCTGTTTGCTGAAATCTGTGCTCTGTGATTGGAATCTAATGATTCTAGGCAGAGGCAGATGATACAGTTTGGAGTTGGTGTTGAGGCTTGAAGACTATAGCATTACAGCATTCAGTTGGATATGATTCAAAGCAAGTGCAGCAGTCTCTCCTTCAGAAATCTAGGCAAATCCAAGCTCCATTTGCCAAGAGGCTGGTAGGCAATTGGCTGTCAATGCGCTCACATGGAATTTGGACAACAATCTATCTTGCCTTCTCTGGGCTATCACTAAACACACACTCCAAACGTTTGCCTTGCTGGTTTAGTTTTCTCCATCCCATTGTCCTTCCTCACTCTTTCTCTTCATGCCACACATGGTACGCCCCTCACCATCCTTCTTTGAAGTTGTCCTGGAGCAACTATTCTACTGCAGTAGCTGTTGAACAATCACAGACTGTCTTTTCTCTCATCTTCAAGGAAAGAGGCCATCATTGTTCCAAGTAGCAGGAACTCAGAAGCAGGATGGGCCTGGGAAGGGGCTGGGAAAGGGGGAGGGGAAAGGCTGCCAAAAGCTCTGGTGGGATTGATGTATCGTAATGAGGTAAACTGAGGAAATCATTCCTCAATATTCATTGGAAGGTCTGATGCTGAAGCTGAAACTCCAGTACTTTGGCCACCTAATGCGAAGAATTGACTCATTTGAAAAGACCCTGATGCTGGGGAAGATTGAAGACAGAAGGAGAAGGGGAAGCCAGAGGATGAGATGGTTGGATGGCATCACTGACTCAATGGACATGAGTTTGAGTGAACTCTGGGAGTTGGTGATGGGCAGGGAGGCCTGGCGTGCTGCAGTCCATGGGGTCGCAGAGTCGGACACGACTGAGTGACTGAACTGAACTGAATGAGGTAGATGATGGAACGGTTAACGCTGGATTGGCTCCTCTTCTTGAAGAGTCATTAGAATGTCTGTTTGGGAAGGAACTCTAGACTACAGCAGAGTTCCAATGGAATAGAATTTCTGCATCAAAGTGAACTCAGAAGTACAAATCTCACCTTTGAAAGAAGCAAGCTCTTGTTTTGTTCTGATTAGATCTTGAATCTCTGAGGATGAGACAAACCTGTTCAACAGAGCCCCCTTGTGGAGAATCATATATACAGCTTTGTATTAAAGGCTCTGAGAAGTTCTGCAACAAGGAAGCCGGCTTTTCATACTGCGCTTCCTAATATTATTAAGTCATAGGACTCTCTTTTTCACATACTTTGCTTTTCAAGTACATTACTAATATACTTCCTGTAAAACTATTGCTCTACAAACTATTCTTTGGGAAGCATTGTTCTAAGAATTTTATAATTCTAAAACCTTTCCTTCCTTAAAAAATATCTGTAATCCCCCATGATTAATAATGTTTTGACAAACTTAGGAAAGGTTATTTTTTTTTTTCTTTATAAATAGCAAGAAAAATGGATGCATTAATTAACATATGCTAACTGCTGAAAACGAAACAAAGCAACTCCTGCTAAAAACAAAACAAAGCAACTCCTTAAATCTCAGTGATCTTGAATTATACAGACTGTCCCCCAGTCTAAAGCAGTTAATGGGGGCTCTGCTCCACGCAGTCATTCGGGTATCTGTACTCCTCCTGCTCTCTGGCTTTGCCATCTTCAGAATGGAACCTTGAGGTTCTCTGATGTGATCTAGCTGTAAGTGAGGGAAGAGAAAAAGAAAGAAGACATGCTTCTGACTTGCTGGGTCAATTCTGCTCACGTTCCGTGGCTAAGGTCAGTCCTGTGCCCCACCTAGATACACATGTGCTAGGAAAGGCAGCTTAGCTGTGGGCCTAGAAAAATGACACATACCTGGTGAACATCTAATTCATCTCTGTCTCTGTGAGAGAAAAAAAATCTTCAGTTTGGGTGGAAGTCAAAGTGTTAGTTGCCCAGTCATGTCTGACTCTTTGTGGCCCCATGAACTGTAGCCCTCCAGCTTCTCCATCCGTGGGGTTTTCAGTTTGGGGATCTGAATCCCATTCTGATGCTAATCTTGGTGGGAGAGCAGGAGGAAGAGACCCGAGAGATGGAGAAGATAGTGGACGCCATTGAGAATGAATCAAGGGAGGCAAGAGTTTGTGAAGCCTGCTGCAAAGTGAAAGAAATATTCATGAGCTACTTATGGGATAAAGAACCAAAGAATCCATGATCTCCATGAATAAAGAATACCGCCTTGGGGCTCTGAGAAAGGGACTGAATGCTGTTAAAGAAGCACGGGGTTGGGGGGTGGGAGAGAAGAAGGAAGAAGGGCACAGACAAGCACAAATTCCAGGAAGGATGTCAGAGTGGTAGTTATGCATGCCAGTTCTGTACCAGGAAATCGCTCATTTTATTTGTAAAATATCTTAAAAAGAGACATTTCTTGGAAGGGAAATGAAAGCATTTGTTTTGAAGTAGTTAATAGCCTGAGAAGACTTTTATCTTACTTTTCTTAGCTTTACTTTTGTAAGGTATTTTTACCCCCTCTAGCCCAGGGACTCTCAACCTATGTGCCAATGGATTGCAAGTATCCTGCGACAATGATCTTCTTACAACTTGAGGAATGGGACAGAGCGGAGATAGAATCCTCAGTACATCCTTGGCCTCTGAGCATCTCCTCCATTCACTGCAGTGAATCATGCCAAGAGTATTATTTTCAATGTCCACCTTGATGTGGAATATCTAGGGAAGTGGCCTATTAGCTTAGTATTAGTAACTGCTAAGGCACTGGTTTCATTAAAAAGCAGAGACATTACTTTGCCAACAAAGATCTGTCTGGTCAAGGCTATGGTTTTTCCAGTGGTCATGTATGGATGTGAGAGTTGGACTATAAAGAAAGCTGAGCGCTGAAGAATTGATGCTTTTTAATTGTGGTGTTGGTGAAGACTCTTGAGAGTCCCTTTTACTGCAAGGAGATCCAACCAGTCCATCCTAAAGGAGATCAGTCCTGGGTGATCACTGGAAGGACTGATGCTGAAGCTGAAACTCCAATACTTTGGCCACCTAATGCGAAGAGTTGACTCACTGGAAAAGACCCTGATGCTGGGAGGGGTCGGGGGCAAGAGGAGAAGGGGATGATAGAGGATGAGATGGCTGGATGGCATCACTGACTCGATGGACATGAGTTTGAGTAAACTCCGGGAGTTGGTGATGGACAGGGAGGCCTGGCGTGCTGCGATTCATGGGATCGCAAATAGTCGGACATGACTGAGTGACTGAACTGAACTGATACCTTGCATGGCATAAATACCTGCCAAGCAAGATGCAGTCCAATGTGAAATAGTTGAAGAAAATATGGTAAAGGGAAAATGAAAGTTGGAAAGTTAAGATGGAAACAAGAGTGAAATTGGTAGACCAATAGGCATTGCATGGAAGGAAATATCTCAGAATTTTCTAGTTTCCAATGCAAAAAAAAAAAAAAAAAAAAAGACAGGAAAATCAATTCCACATTATCCAATATCAATAAGACAAAAATAAATTGTATATTCAAGAGGAAGCATAGCTATTCCTGGTGCTAAAATGGGTCCTAAAAAATACATCATTTCATAATGACCCAAACCCTTCACAACATTCTGAGCATGAGTACAAACACATGTGTTATGGGACTTTTTTTTATGGTGTACTTCCATGTATGTTCAGGGAAATACTCCAAGTTTCAGGCTGGAAAAAGCAGCTTGGGAAGGAAAGGATGAAGGGGGGCCAGAAGAAGATGTTCAACATCACTGGGAAACCAGAAAATGCACAATGCAAAGCCACTTTCCAGCTATCACGTTGGCAAAGGTCATAAAGAACTCAAAAGAATAATAATGCTTCATGCCTTTGAGAGTATGTAGAAACTGATACTTTTTATATTACTAGTAGCCTCAAGGAAGGCTCTTTCTAGGAAATTCACTGAAGGAAATAATTATGGGTGTGCCCAAAGATGTCACTACAAAGATGTTTGTTGCTGTATTGTTTCTAATTTCTGAAAATGATGGACTAGAAGATTAAATTGGAGCTCACTCATAAGATGAAGTGAAAGAAAGGGAAGTTGATCAGTCTTGTCCGACCCTTTGCGACCCCATGAACTGTAGCCTACTAGGTTCCATGGGGTTTTCCAGGCAAGAATACTAGAGTGGATTGCCATTTCCTTCTCCAGGAGATCTTCCCGACCTAGGGGTTTAGCTCGGGTCTCCTGCCTTATAGGCAGACGCTTTACCGTCTGAGCCACCAGGATGGGCGTTAAAAATCATATTGAAGGAATCCCTGGTGGTCTAGTGGTTAAGAATTCACTTCCCAGTGCAGAGGACACAGGTTCAATTCATTGTCCTTGGGGCAACTAAGCCCTTGAGCCACAACTATTGAGCCCACTCACTGTAGCTACTGAAGCCTGTATGCCTCAAGAAAGTGCTCTGCAACGAGAGAAGCCACAGCAGTAAGTCCAAGCATTGTAACTGGAGAGTAGTTAACTGCAACCAGAGAAAACCCATGCAGCAATGAGGACCTAACACAGCCAAAAAGAAAAAAAAATCATATTGAAAAATATTTTAAAATAAATCTTGTCAGATGATATTTTTTGACATGGAAACGTATCTGTAATTAAGTAAATAAGTATATTACCTTATAGTATATACAGTATGGGCTTCCCTTATAGCTCAGTCGGTAAAGAATCTGCCTGCAGTGTAGGAGACCTAAGTTTGATTCCTGGGTCAGGAAGATCCCCTGGAGAAGGAAATGACAACCCACTCCAGTATCCTTGCCTGGAGAATCCCATGGACAGAGGAGCCTGCTGGGCTACAGTCCATGGGGTCGCAAGAGTCGGACACAACTTAGCGACTTAGCTACTACTACTACTACTACTACTGTATACAGTATAATCTCATTTTCTTAAAAGAAAAGGAAAAAAAAAAAAACAAAAACACTCACACATACCCCAAAGTATAAATAGTGGTTTTCTTCTTAGGGTGATATTTGGAGTGATTCTCCTTTTGAGTATGTATATTTTCTTTCCCATTTTCTCTGTTTCTTTTTTGTTGTCTTTATTTTCTAAATTTCCTACACCAGGAAATGAAACTCCCTTTTTAAAATGGAGGTGGGAGACAATCTTTTTTACTCATTCAGATCCTTTTGAATGACGTAGAGAGCAGAAGGGCAAATTATATATATCATGCTATACCTTTTGGGTAAGAGATGTGAACATTCTCCCCAAAAGTGCCTGTCCCAGTATTATTCAGTGCCACATACCTGCAGTAAATTGTGGTAGAATGTTCTATCTAGGTTAATGTATATGGTCACCTAAGAGATGGCTAACAAGGCAGTAGTCCATCCAATGTCCTTCTGGTCCTGTGACAATGGCATCTTTTTCCTTCAATCCAACTGCAGCTGCTTCCTTCCATGGTCACACCTGGGTTGTGGCCATCTCCAGGAACTTCTCCACAGAGATCAACCATCTCACTATCTAGCTTATCCTCTGTTCTTTCCAGTTCTTCATTCAACATTCCCTTCTTATCATTTGTTCTTAGAATTGAGACCTCCAGTCTTTTGACCCACATACCTAATTTGTCATCATCCGTTATCTGCCTCTTACCTTTATGTCCTTGTTGTTCAGTCCAGATTTCATAAAACAATTCTCTTGCACAAGCAATAAATTCTTATGCATTTGTCTTTTTCCAAAATGGAATTCATGCAATTCCAACCCTGGATCAACATAACATCCACCTTCTCCTGGCATCTGAAAAATCACCAGAGGAAATTTGCACGACTGGGTAACTTTATAACATCATAAATTTTGGAAAAACAATGCTTATTGGGACCTGAATGGAGTGCAGCAAACCTCCTTCATATTCCTGGAGAGCACATACTCCCTTCCCTCATCATGGCGACTCCATTCTTTCTAAATTCTCTTTAAGCCTTGGTTCCATTGTAACCCTTCCTCAATTTCATCCTCATAGTGGAGAGTCTGGGGGCAGCCTCTCACCATGTTTCCTTTTCTGTCAGCATTTGTCTTCCTGGACATTAAAAATGCAAACCTAAAGTAAGGTCAAAAAGAAAAAGAGAAAGGTAAAAAAGAGGAGGAGGAAGGGGAAAATAAGAAAGAAAGGGATGAAGTAACTATTTTAAAACAAAAGGAAACTAAAAAGTTACAAGGAACATAAAACTAAAACATTTCCAGAAAGATGAGAAGGAAAAAATTAAAGGAAAAGAAAGAGTATTAGTTAAAATCAATTTAAATCTTTATAAGATAAGGTACATGAGATAAAATGGGTAATATTTAAAGGTAAAAGGCTTGAAGCTAATGAGATAAAAGGTTAAAAACAGAGATGAAAATCTTTAAGTATAAAAAGTAGATGGGATTAGGAATTAAGTTCAAGAATTCAGGACTGAAAAGACTAGGCTGGAATTTCCCTGGTGTTCCAGTGGTTGAGACTCTACACTTCAATTGTTAGGACCTTGGGTTCAGTTCCTGGTTGGGGAACTAAGATACTATTTGCCCTATGGCATGGCCAAAAATAAGTAAATAAATAAAAAGACTAGGCTGAAAACATGAAAACTCTTAAGACTTCAGTAGTTCTTCAGAGCTGAGTGCTTAGGGGTATTGGGTTTCTGGGTGGCTTCCCCAAGTTTTCTGGTGGCTTCCGGAACCTCTCACTGCCCAGCAGAATGACACAGGTGGTTTCTCTGCTCCTGAAGATTCTGTACTCAGTTCTAACATGGTGGGGGCAGGGTTTCCATACATCCAAGCAAACAAATCTTCAACAACAGCTGGGTGTCCTACAATTCACCTTGATTCTGATAGTATCTATACTCAGGGATAGTATCAGATTCCAGAGGCTGGAATTCAATCCACAAAGACTGCCCCCACCATCCTTACCTTCCCGTTCAGATGACAATAGCAAGTCCAGGTTGTCACATGCGCTTCTGACCAATAGGCTACAGATGAAGCTTCCAACGATCAGCTACTTTCTGTCCAATCAGTTTGCTACAGTGGCTCACAGAACTCAGAGTACCATTTTAGTCACTAGATTACTAGCTTATTATAAAAGAGATATGACTTAGGAACAGTCAAATGGAAGAGATGCACAGGGCAAGGCATATGGGAAAGGGCATGGAGCTTCCACTCCCTCTCTTAGAGCACCACTATCCTTACATTTCCACGTGTGCACCAACCCTGAACCCTCTCCTCTAGGTCATTTTTTTTTTTTTTAATGGAGGCTCCATTACATAGGCAAGATTGATTAAATCAGTGACCATTGGTGATTGTCCATTCAACTTCCAGTCCCTCTTCTTCTCTGAAGGTAAGTGGGGTTGGGACTGAAAGTTCCAACCCTCTAATCACTTGATTGAACTCTCTAGGTGGTGCAGTGCTAAAGAATCCACCTGCCATTGCAGGAGATGCGAGAGATGCAGGCTTGATCCCTGGGTCAGGAAGATCCCCCGGCATAGGAAATGGCAGCCCACTCCATTATTCTTGCCTGGGAAATCTCAGGGACAGAGGAGCTTGTTGGGCCACAGTTCATGGGGTTGTAAAGAGTTGGACAGGACTGAACGCACAATCAGTCAGTTGGTTCTCCTGGCAACCAGCCCTCATCCTTCGTGTGGTCTAAAAGTCACCTAATGAACATAACAAAAGCCACCTTTAGTGCTCTCATCACTTAGGAAATTTCAATGGTTTTAGGAGTTCTGTACCAGAAATGAGGAGGAAGCCACATATATATATGTCTTGTTATAAATCACAATATCACAGCCTCCATCATTGGTTTGAATTTAAGACCCTAGGGTGCCCTTGCATGTTCCTCATAGCCCCCAGCCCTCAGGACACATTTCAGGCTCCCCAGTTTAGCCTTTGAGACCCAGCAGGAGTCCTCACAGTCTGTCTTCAGGCCTGGAAGTTGAACCACCCAATCCCGGTATGTGGTGTCCTCATGCCTCTTTGCCTCCATGCTTCCCAATCTCTTTGCTTGGAATGCCATTCTTCCCTTCTGTTGCCTGGGTAGGTTTTTCCTGTTTTATGAAATAGCTCAAGATTTACTTCCCCTGAGAAGCCTTTTCTGAATCTCACCATTATGCACCCTCCCATCTTCAGTTTGGTTTGGTCTTCAACACCAATGTAGAATAAGTGTAGATTTGCTTGTCTGCCTTCCCGATGGAACCAATGGTGGGGGACCACTGACTATTTATGAAATAAATACTCTAATAAAACAATATCCAGCCACTTTCTCATCAGATTCTCCACAACCTTGCTAGGTAAGTGGCTGATAGCCACGTTTTACAGACTAAGAAGCAAAACTTAGTTGTTTACTTTTTTTGACAAACCTTTATTGACTTCCTGCTATGTGCCAGGCTTATAGGGGTTAAATAATTTGCCTAAGGTCACCCATTAAAAAAGCTGCAGGAGCCATTTATTGAACTCAGGCCCCTCATATTCCAAGTCTACGTTGTCACTGCTTTGTTTTTTTCTTCTCAGCACAGAGTAGGTGCTCACTAAATGCTTGCTAATAAGCAAAAAAATGAATGGATGCAAACTCCTCATGTAGTATGCAAATGAGAGTAAAGTCCTTGTGAATCTATTTCTGCTTTTTAAAAAAATAATCTTTACTTCATAAGTTATTCATGTTTTTTTAAAAAATATTTATTTATTTGGCTGTGCTTCATCTTAGTGCCTGTAGGATCCTCTACCAGGGATTGAACCCCGGGCCCTCTGCACGGGAGCATAGTCTTAACCACTGGACCGCCAGGGTAGTCCCCGTTTCTGCTTTCTTGATTCACCTCCTCTCACACATGGCTGTGATAACATTACTTGGTGGTGCTTGTGTTTGCATCTTCAAAATAAGGTGCTGCTGAATACGTGGAGCACGTTAGAAAGATGCCAAAGGTAAACTCGCAAGTTGCAATAAATTCCTGAGAATCTTCCTTTGAGAAGGCAAACAGGACGTGGACTCTTGAGTTTTTGAGTCTGAGATTTCTAGGATTCATTTTTATGGTTTGGGGGTGGAATGCATGGTTTAAGCAAACACAATTAAATCCAAATTACCCATGGCCTGGCAGCTACTTACTGTCTTTTGGTGTCAGAAAAAGTCAGGCTTTAGACCTAGAATGTATCTAAAGAAAAGGTATAAAATGGCTTTCTCTTTTTCCTTTCTGTAAATATTCATTTAAAACATGCCAAATTCCTGAGGTTGCCATTTTATTTGTTTGCTTTTCTCATTTGCTAGTATTACACAGCATGAAATCTTGTTTACAAGGCACTGTTATTTTCTTGAGGAAGATACCCAGGATTTGCATTCTCAGACTCTAAGTCCAAAAACTAAATACAGCTTTTGGCTCTTTGGGGCACCTCTGTGTGTTCCTTAAAATATGCTCATGTTTTTCCTGCTGAAGATTCTTCAGAGACAAAGTGCAGGCAACTTACAGTGACTCATAATGAGTTGATTTACATGGAGACTGTTTTAAATGCAGTGTATCCCTTGTTACGCAGTATACATGCTAATGGGTCATCTCCATATGGTTGGTACAGGCCATTTGAATAAAGTACCAGATGGAAATCATCGTTCAAACAATTCTTTTCCCACCACCTAAATGCAAACAGCAAAATGGAAAGCCATTTTCCATAGCTTCCAAAATAATAATAATAATAATCATGATAATAATCATGATGATAATAATAATAATAGTAGTGTTAAAAATCCTGACAGATGCCTTCAGAGGGTATGGTATTATAATGACTGTAACTGCTATAATGGGACTCACAGATGGCAGCCGAGGCAGATCAAACCCTTCATTAGTCCTTCTAAAAACTGTCATATACTTTCTCTTCTTTATGGTTCAAAACACAAAAGGCCCTTTGTGCCTTTAGAAACTTAGCTGCAATTTCAACAAAAAAGAGAAGCACGTTAGCTGCTTTTATGCATGAGCCATATCATCAGCCTAAAAATGAATTTGCGATATTTTGCCACATGTGATGTATTATTGCTGGGCTGTGTAAACAGTACCGGGCCTGAAAGGGAGCCTGGGGACTCCTGCTACAACTGACAAATTGAGAAACAAGGCCATCAACTCTCACACATTGCATCCGGTGAGTAAATAACTCAGCCAAGATCCATTTCCAGCCCAGTCTGAGATAATCTCTGTCCTGGAATAATAAATCATGGTCAAGGGCGTCAGATGGCCCAGGCAGATCTATAAACCTGTAAACACTGCTATGCTACACCATTTTGATCTCTTTCAAGAGTTCAAGCCAAGTCATTCATGAGTTTAATCTCAGCATTGGTTGTAATTACATTCACAGCTCCTGTCTGCCTGTCAAAAACAGCAGGGTTGCTCTTTGGAAATAGTTCAAGGTAGTAGCTGTCTCTCTTTGTTGATTCTTTGGTTTTTCCTTCTACACTCATGGATTCAGCAAAAGTTAGTGTTGACACTGAGAATCAGGTCACGGAGACCTGGGGACAGGCTCTGTTGCAGAGGAAGGAAACAGAAAGAGATTACATAGTAAAATGAAATTGCTGAGGCAAAGAATTCTCTGTCATAGGACCTGGAACAAAAATTGGGGCCAGAAATGGCCTGGAGGATGACACATCTGCTCAGTTCTGCCTCCTGATGGCCTTTCTTCCCTTTGCTTTAGCAGTCCCTGGTCTAACTGTCTATTTCATGCCTGATTTAGGTACAGTAGGACAGTTAACACTTGTTGATTATATAAGGTCAAAGCTGATCCATGAAGCTTAATATTTGGGTTTTCTGTCTGTATTTAGTTCTCTGTACATGCATGCATGCTAAGTTGCTTCAGTCATGTCCCACTTTTTGTGACTGTAGCATGCCAGGCTCCTCTCTCCATTGGATTCTCCAGGCAAGAATACTAGAGTGGGTTGCCAGGCCCTCCTCCAGGGATCTTACCAACCCAGGGTTTGAACCCACGTCTCTTACATCTCTTGCATTGGCAGGCAGCTTTGTTACCACTAGCACCACCTGGGAAGTGTTTAACCTACCCCAAGATTCACAATGTATGCCTCTTCTCATGAGCTTCACGCTGAAGAGCTCAAGGACCAAAGCTATGGAGACCACCAGGGGCTACCAAGGGAGGATTTGGAGTTCTAGGGAATATGCAGAATCCTTCTCTGATTATACTGACAGGAGAAGGAATTTGTTTGTTAAACAAATGTAAAATTCCAAGTGCTGTGCTGCCATGCTTGGGAATGTTCTCTCACTTAATCCTTATGGTAATCCTGTTGGTGGATGATATAATCTTTGTTTAAGAAAGAACAAAACCAAGACCCAGAGAGGCAAAGTAACTTGCCCAAACACACAGAGCCCATTGAAGGACAGAGCTGGGATTTGAAATGCTCTTCCTCCTATGCCTTACCTTGGAAGATAAATTTAAGTTATCTCCCAAGACTGATAGCTTAAATTCATGTGTCCTCTTTGTTCTAAGGATGGATAGGCAAATAGGATTTATGCCAGATTTGGTCAATTAGTAGTAGTGCCTGGAATGCAGAGTTGAGAAAGATGCTTACTGAGAAAGTGTCTTGTGATTGATTACCGCAGTCTGGCATGTATGCTGCAGGGAGAACAGTCATCCACAGACTGAGCATATGCTGGCCTTCTCCTTGGGCTTCAAGAGATGGGAATACTGGACCACCTGACCTGCCTCCTGAGAAATCTGTATGAGAAATCAGGTCAAGAAGCAACTGTTAGAAATGAACATGGAACAATGGACCAGTTCCAAATCAGGAAAGGAGCATGTCAAGGCTGTGTATTGCCACCCTGCTTAGTTTTAACTCATACACAGAGTGCATCATGAGAAATGCCACACTGGATGAAGCACAAGCTGGAATCAAGATTGCTGGGAGAAATAGCAATAACCTTAGATATGCAGATGACACCACCCTTATGGCAGAAAGTGAAGAGGAACTAAAGAGCCTCTTGATGAAAGTGAACGAGGAGGGTGACAAAGTTGGATTAAAACTCAACTTTCAGAAAACTACACTCATGGCATCTGGTCCCATCACTTCATGGCAAATAGATGGGAGAACAATGGAAATAGTGAGAGACTGTTTTTGGGGGGCTTCAAAATCACTACAGATGGTGACTGTAGCCATGAAATTAAAAGATGCTTGCTTCTTGGAAGAAAAGCTATGACCAACATAGACAGCATATTAAAAAGCAGAGACATCACTTTGCCAACAAAAGTCCATCTAGTCAAAGCTAAGGTTTTTCCAGTAGTCATGTATGGATGTAAGAGCTGGATTATAAAGAAGACTGAGCACTGAAGTATTGATGCTTTTGAACTGTGGTGTTGGAGAAGACTCTAGAGAGTCCCTTGGACTGCAAGGAGATCCAACCAGTCCATCCTAAAGGCAATCAGTCCTGAATATTCATTGGAAGGACTGATGCTAAAGCTGAAACTCCAATACTTTGACCACCCGATGCGAAGAACTGACTCATTTGAAAAGACCCTGATGCTGGGAGAGATTGAAGGCAGGAGAAGGGGATGACAGAGGATGAGATGGTTGGATGGCATCACTGACTGAATGGTCATGAGTCTGAGCAAGCTCTGGGAGTTGGTGAGGGACAGGAAAGCCTGGCATGCTGCAATCCATAGGGTTGCAAAGAGTTGGACACAACTGAGGGACTGAACTGAACTGAACTGAACTCCCTGGGCTACTCGGGGATGTAGTCTATCTTTTTGTAAAATTGTGCCTGTGTGAAATTTGTGTTGAGTGGTAATGTATGTCCTGTACATACATCCTGCATCAAGTAACCTGATGCTCATATCTTTGTAGCAAGGTATTGTTCATGACTTATTGGGAAGAAATTTACACAAGAAGAATGCTTTCTAAATGCTACTGTGAAAACTATGAAGTTGTAGTCAATCAACGTTTCAGAGGCTCGTTTTCTTGGAATCAGAACACACCTAAAGATGCCCAGGAGATACCTAGTGTATCACACCCTGAAATACCATTGAGAGAAAAATTATTTCCCACCCTCTAGTTGAGTTGCAGAAAAAATGGTAAGTGAAGGAAGTCTTTGTTGTTGTTCAGTCACCAAGTCACGTCCGACTCTTTGCAACACCGTAGACTGCAACACACCAGGCCTCCCTGTCCCTCACCATCTCCCCGAGTTTGCCCAAATAATTAATATTACAGCAAAAACTCCTTCAAACATTAGCTGGTGCTATAATCAATTACCCCTAATTTATGAAAACTTTGAGGATTGCTTGCTGGCTACTCTGTTTCCTTTATACACTCGCTTAATTCTTTGCCTACTTTGCCAATCCTCCTCGAGACAAACCAACCACCCAGGGGTCCAATGAACAAGCATCTCCACCAAGTACCCTTTTTTATCTTTTTTTTTTTCTTCATAGACCGCGTATTTTAAACACTTTGGTCTAGCAAACAAACTTCAATTAATAATAGAAATTCATTCTTGGATTTTCATTCATTAAAGACTGCCTATCAGAGCTTCTGCTCAGAATATGACAAGTGTTACCAGATGTATTGTGTTTCTCTAGTTAAGTTCAAAGAAATTTAGTGTTTTAGATAGTGCGCTTGTATGGTCTTCCTGTGTACGTGCTCTGTTGTGTCTGACTCTGCAGACCTATGGACTGTAACCCGCCAGGTTCTTCTGTCCATGGGATTTCCCAGGCAAGAATACTGGAGTGAGTTGTCATTTCCTTCTCCAGGAGATCTTCCCAACCCAGGGATTGAACCTGCATCTCCTGTGCCTTCTGCATTACAGGCAGATTCTTTCTTGCTGAGCCATTGGAGAAGCCCCTGTGTGGTCTTATCCAGCATAAACATATACATTCTAATGGGCTTTTCGAAGTGATGGACATTGTGCACTAATTCTCATTACTGCCTTTGAAGACTTTTATCATTAATTCCTGGGTGCCAGGTAGAAATTTTGTAAATACACGATGGTGGTGCTGGCTCCCTAAAAGTAATAATACCTGATGATTCTTTTTGTTGGCCACATTTGATCATAAATTCTAGTTCTTGCTCAGGATAAAATTATTTCAGATGCTTACTTGTACACAGTTAACATCTTTTATTCTAGGGTCCAGGAAAACAAGGATACCTTTAGTTTAAATTAAATCTCCAAAGTTCTTATAGGATTGGTTGCTAGTAATAAAAGAGACTAGAACTCAGGACAATAGGGATCACCTACAATTTTAACAATTAGACCACACTTCCTCCCAGATATAATTTTTAAGTCCTTCAAATAAAAATAAACAGGTTTTCTGGCTGTAAGATCACAGCTTTTGTTTCATTCCCAGTTAGCCTGGAATCCAGCCGTCCAGATGCTTGAGAAAGAGGGGAAGATGGTAAGACCAAATGTTGCTCAAAACCTTGGAGACAAGTTTGTTCCAGCATGAAATGGAGTTTTACTAGATTAAGGATTAATATAAGCCACTTCCCTCAATTCCTCTGTGTTATTTCCCACTGCCTAGTGAGCACTGTGACTCAAGAGCCAATGTCATACATGCCTTAGGAATCAAAATTCACGAATTTAGTTACAAACCATGCTGATTATTTGGTTTCTTCCACTGACAGAAGGAAGGATGTTCCTTTTGGACTAAACCTAAAAGAAGTGAAAGTTCTATGGTAAAAGTGATTCCCAGTCTGTTTTTGCTTTATAAGCTGATCAAGCTGATCCTAACAGTCACCTAATCACATTACCCTCCTCCCCCAGTGGTGTTCTCTTCCTAACAACATGCCCCAAGTGGTTTCATATGGACTCACACCAGAGCAGATTGGAGAGGAGATTTAAAAAAAAATTTTTGTGAAAAAAAAGGAACTGGAAGGGACTTAAGTGTAAACATCATCAAAATAAATTCATATAGACCTTTGAAAATTATCACTTGCCATTATTTAATCAGGACAATGAGATTACCAACCTAAGAAGAGTCGTTCAACAAGACTTTACTGAGAGGGCTGCAAGAAGCCACTGAGCAAGGAGCTCACAGTGGGATTTTTTCAGAACCTGGTTTACTGTATCCTTAGTGTCTAAACTTTAAAGAATTTAGGAAGAGAGCAAAGTGCAACTATGTCTGAAGAACCACCTAAGAAGTCCAGAGGCTGTTGATGGCTCAGTCATTGCAGACCCAAAATAAATGGACAGATTTCAGAAGCATCAAATTTGTGATCAACTGGGATTCAGAAAATGAAGAATGTGTGAACCAGTGAAATTTGGTAACCTCATAAAGAAAACGAGGACATCAACTCCTCTGAATGGTACCAGATATGACTGAGATGCAGACAGGTGTCTACCAGCTGTCGTTCAGGCATAATCTAGGTTGGAAGCCCCATCCTGCCACAGAAATTAAGAACACTGCATTGTACCTCTCTGACTTTCTTTCCCTGGGGCTGTATCTGGCCTGGATGTAAAGATGTTTGGAGGAGACCATAAATCTAGCCCATGACCCTGGCAGTCCAGTTTCACTCACCTCCCTAAATTAGGTCTCAGAGCAACTTGAGCTTAATGCAGGGGAAGATAATTCTTCTGCCTGTGGAAAGTGTTAGATGATGACAAAGATTAGATGACAAAGCCTGGTTGTAAAATCTCTCTAAGGATTAGAAAGAAAGTTATTTAGACCGGTTGTGTGTCTGCTGATTATAATATAGACATGATCAGTCCCATAAGCCTCAATTTTATCATTTTTTTGGGGGGTTATATTACTTGGTTTGCAGGATCTTAGTTCCCCAACCAGGGATTGAACCTCAGTCCCCGGCAATGAAAGCTCCAAGTTCTAACCACTGAACCACCAGTGAATTCCCTCTGCATCTTTAAAATTAGGATATAGTATTAGTTACCTTGATAGGTGGTTGTGAGGATAAAATGAGTAATGTAGGTAATGCACCTAGCTACACTGTTGTTAATGGTCCCCAAATGATGAATTATGGAGAGAAGTTCCCTATCCTAGAAGTGAGAGATTCCAACTGATTGTTATTGAGTTTGAGAAGATTCTCTTTCTCATGTTCTCTCTCATTCTGTACACACATACACACCCAAATATGCAAGTCTACAGGTATTAAGGAAAGTGCTCCTTTAAAGCTGTGGTACCTACATTTTCAGAGCTTGGTGAAAGCTACAACCCCTCTATTTGGACAGCTACTAAATTCAGAATGATTTTTAAAGGACTGAATGATGGAAATTGAAATGCAGAACAGTTTTTCAAGGTTCTGAAATGTACCATTGTTGTGATCATTGTTTTCAGCTTTAACATGCATGCTTGTCCTGAGCCTAGCCAGTGAAATGACATTGCAAAATTCATTGTTCCTGTGCTTCTGATACAACAATGTTATGATAATTTTCAAGCACTGTACTAAATGTTACACACACATGAACTCATACACCTTTTGGCTAAGTCCCCAGCTGGTGGTTACTTTTTGTCTCCTCACTTTAATGATAAGGAAATTGAGGTTTGGTTCAGTTCAGTCGCTCAGTTGTATCAGATTCCTTGCGATCTCATAGACTGCAGCACGCCAGGCTTTCCTGTCCATCACCGACTTCTGGAGCTTGCTGACTCATGTCCATAGAGTTGGTGATGCCATCCAACCATCTCATCCTCTGTCATCCCCTTCTCCCCTTGCCTTCAATCTCTCCCAGTATTAGGGTCTTTTCCAAGGAGTCAGTTCTTCGTATCAGGTGGTCAAAGTATTGGAGCTTCAGCTTTAGCATCAGTCCTTCCAATGAATATTCAGGACTGATTGCCTTTAGGATGGACTGGTTGGATCTCCTTGCAGTCCAAGGGACTCTCAAGAGTCTTCTCCAACACCACAGTTCAAAAGCATCAATACTTCAGTGCTCAGCCTTTTTTGTAGTCCAACTCTCACATCCATACATGACTACTGGAAAAATCATAGCTTTGAATAGATGAACCTTTGTTGGCAAAGTACTGTCTGCTTTTTAATATGCTGTCTAGGTTGGTCATAGCTTTTCTTCCAAGGAGCCAGCGTCTTTTAATTTCATGGCTGCAGTTACCATCTGCAGTGATTTTGGAGAACCCCCAAAATAAAGTCTTTTACTGTTTCCATTGTTTCCCCATCTATTTGCATGAAATGTTGAGACTGGATGCCATGATCTTAGTTTTCTGAATGCTGAGTTTTAATCCAACTTTTTCACTCTCCTCTTTCACTTTCATCAAGAGGCTATTTAGTTCTTCACTTTCTGCCGTAAGGGTGGTGTCACCTGCGTATCTGAGGTTATTGGTATTTCTCCCAGCAATCTTGATTCCAGCTTGTGCTTTATCCAACCCAGCATTTTGCATGATGCACTCTGCATATAAGTTAAATAAGCAGGGTAACAATGTAAAACCTTGATGTGCTCCTTTCCTGATTGGAGCCAGGCTGTTCTTCCATGTCCAGTTCTAACTGTTGCTTCTTGACCTGCATACAGATTTCTTAGGAGGCAGGTAAGGTGGTCTGGTATTCTCATCTCTTTCAGAATTTTCCACAGTTTGTTGTGATCCACACAGTCAAAGGCTTTGGCACAATCAATAAAGCAGAAGTGGATGTTTTTCTGGAATTTTCTTGCTTTTTTGATAATCCAACGGATGTTGGCAATTTTATCTCTGGTGCCTCTGCCTTTTCTAAATTCAGCTTGAACATCTGGAAATTCATTTTTTTCACATATTGTTGAAGCCCGGCTTGGAGAATTTTGAGCATTACTTTGCTAGTGTGTGAGAGGAGTATAATTGTGAGATAGTTTGAGCATTCTTTGGCATTGCCTTTCTTTGGGATTGTGATGAAAATTGACCTCTTTCAGTCCTGTGGCCACTGCTGAGTTTTCCAAATTTGCTGGCATGTTGAGTGCAGCACTTTGATAGTATCATCTTTTAGGATTTGAAATAGCTCAACTGAAATTCCATCACCTCCACTAGCTTTGTTCGTAGTGATGCTTCCTAAGGCCCAGTTGACTTCACATTCCAGGATGTCTGGCTCTAGGTGAGTGATCATACCATTGTGTTTTTCTGGGTCATGAAGATCTTTTTTTGTATAGTTCTTCTGTGTATTCTTGCCACCTCTTCTTAATATAGTCTGCTTCTGTTAGGTTCATACCATTTCTGTCCTTTATTGTGCCCATCTTTGCATGAAATGTTCCCTTGATGTCTCTAATTTTCTTGAAGAGATCACTAGTCTTTCCCATTCTATTGTTTTCCTCTGTGTCTTTGCACTGATCACTGAGGAAGGCTTTCTTATCTCTCCTTGCTATTCTTTGGAACTCTGCATTCAAACGGGTATATCTTTCCTTTTCTCCTTTGTCTTTCGCCTCTCTTTTTTCTCTTCTCTTCTCAGCTATTTGTAAGGCCTCCTCAGACAACTATTTTGCCTTTTTGTATTTGTTTTTCTTGGGGATGTTCTTGATCACTGTCTCCTGTACAATGTCACAAACTTCTGTTCATATTTCTTCAAGTACTCTATCAGATCTAATCCCTTGAATCTATTTGTCACTTCCATTGTATAATCATAAGGGATTTGATTTAGGTCATACCTGAATGGTCTAGTGGTTTTCCCTACTTTCTTCAATTTAAGTCTGAATTTTGCAAGAGGGAGTTCATGAGCTGAGTCACAGTCAGCTCCTGTTCTTGTTTTTGCTGCCTGTATATAGCTTGGCCAAGCTTATAGAACCAGTATGTGCAGACCTTGGATTTGAACTCAGGTCTGTGTGAATCAGACCCCAAGTTCTTATCACTCCTTTTCTTCACTGCCTCTCATTGTGCCATGCTGATGGGACTGGCAAGCACATGATACTCCAATACTGACTTGGGGCTGAACTTCAGAATGAGAACTTGGGGAAATGAACCGTCATGTGACCTGTCAAAGACTTGCCTTTTCTTTCTTTTCTGGAAGAGAGGTATCTTGTCATACCAAGCTCAGCAGGGTGAAGACTTGGCCCTTCTATTTGAACTTATCTTGCCTTCCTTTTATTTTATGACCCTGGCTGCTCTTCCCTTGTAATTTAAGAAGAGTCATTAAAAGTTCATCTCTGCCCTATAGTAGTCAAGTCAAAAGCACAGAAAGATTTTCACTGTGAGCTGCAAATCTGTTGAGAATCTTGTATTTGATAACTCTTCAATCTTGCCCCCCCTTCTGTATGAAGTGGATGTTCTAATTGCCATTCTGCAGGTGAGGAAACCAAAGCTCAGACAGATTACTAAACTTACCTGAGGTCAGGTAGCTAGTTGGTGGGCAAACTGGCATATAGATCTTAGGTCTAACCAAACACGATATTCTTGCTTTGTACTCATGCTGTATCCCAACACTCTAATGCAATGGTCCTCAAGCAGTGGCAGTTTGGCCCTGCAGAGAACACTTCGCAGTGCCTGGAGGCATTTTTGTCAAAACTGGGGGCAGCCACCAGCAACTAGTAGATGGAGACCAGGGACGCTACTGAAGAGCCTACAGTGCACGGGACAGCCTTCCACAGCAAAGAACAATCAGACTCAAATATTAATGGTACCAAGGTTGAGAAATCCTGTTGTGAAGGCAACGGGGGAAGCTCTTGTGGTGTAGTAGAGAAAAGAACAAGCTTACAGCTCCTAGGCCATCCACAGGGAGTATCTTACCCCTCAGCTCTGCAGGTGATATGTAATTACCTTCATTTTGCACACAGGGAAACTGCAGTTCAGAAAAGTTAAGCAACTTGCCCAAGATCACATAATGAGCAATCATTGGAGGTGAAATTCAAAGGAAAGCCTCCCGATCAAACCCAGAGGTTTTCTCCTTTGTCATAACTGCACCCTCCTGGATTCTTGCTTCTCTCTGTGAATTTAGACTTTTAGTCTACCTGTACATTGTTTAGCGGGGTCGGTGGTTATCAAACTATAACCTGCTCTAGGCTTACAAGAGATTTGGTGAAAACATGAATTGCTGGGCCCTACCCCCAGAGGTTCTGATGCAGTGGGACCGGGGCAGGACTGGAGGATTTGGCTTTCTAACAGGCTCTCTGTGCCGCTGCTGCTGCTGACCTGGGGCCACAGTCTGAGAACCGCTGTGTTAGGTCCTAAGTGTGTTTTCTTTTCTTCTTCTCGTTTGGGGGGAGGGGGCGGGTCATGTCCTATCTCCCCCTTGCCTCTCTCTCTCACAACTGTCCGGGGACAGAGAGTGCTGAATGCATAGCCTGGCTCCCGTGGACAAGCTCAGGCTGACAGGCCTGTGAAATATTAGTGGAGCATGTGAAACCCACAGCCTTACGAGTGCTCACTGCAGAGCTCAGCCAGATTACACGCACTATGGGTCCAAGCAGTCCCTGCAGTCTCCTGGGAGTGAATTAAAATCATTTGCTGGTGACATAGGCGGATGGGCTGGCTCTGAGTCGGGTCTAATCTGGGTCAGAGAGCACAGGCTGATCTGTCATCTGAAACACTGAAATCTCCTCCTGGCGTCTCCTGGGGGACCACGGCTGCCCTCTGTGCACAGAGGCAAGAGGGTGGAGGCACAGATGGAGGCCTCTGTCCCCTGTCCCAGTGTCTGGCAGCTGTCCCCCTCATGGGGTGGCTGCTTCAGGCAGCAGTAGGTGGTCTGCTTCAGGAGTTGGGAAGTCAGGCTTCTCACAGCCCTAGGGGTTTCCTCCAGTTTATTACCTCTGAATGCTTGGAACATCTGATGTGCTTGAGGTCCAGGAATTTGTGATGAATGTACAATCAAGACATATGCTGCGCTCAAACCAGCACTAAGGAGGCAAAAGAGGGAGAGATAGAAATTAGTATTTGTTATTGTTCAGTCGCTAGGTTGTAGCCAACTCTTTGCGACCCCATGGACTGCAGCACTCCAGGCTTCCCAGAAATTGGTATTTATTGAGCTTGATTGTGTGCAAGGCTTTGTGCTTGATATTTTACAGTCATCTCATTTTATTAATCCTCATAATAGTTTTGCAAGTTAGGTATTCTTACTAGCACGAAGAGATCAACTGACTTACTGAAGCCCATGAACCTTGTAAATGGGGTCACCAGGACTTGAACCCAAGGTAAATTTGACTACAACAGCTGTAATCTTTCCAGTTAATGACAGAGAGAGAGACAGAACGCTTGAAAACTTGAGGTTCAAAGGAGATGGGGGTGCCTTATGTCTAGTGATTTACTTTGTAGTTCTTAGGCCAGTTATGACTTTATCAAGCCTATGTCAGTTTACTTCAGAAAATCACTTGCTCTATTGTGTGGTGCTGAGAAATTAGAATGAGGGGAAATGCATTAGTGATGCTGTGAGGGATTTGATTTCCATCCTTAGGTAAGTGACTTGTGAAGTGAATATTTCCCTCAGAGCTTTGTAGAAGACACAGTAAATTCCAGAACTATTAATAGAGTTTTGGAAGAGGGAGAATATAGGATATTAAGGAGCTGAGACTTGTTTAGGGTAGAAATGAAATTTGTTCTCCTTTCAACCAAAGTTTGCCATCTTAGATCTAGACAGAACTCCACTGCTCTTTTTCTTTCTTGAATAGGAAAAAGAAATCAATTTGTGTCCTATAGTTTCCCTGACTTGTGAAAATAAAGTCAGAATAGGTCTTTCTAATGTTATCCCATCCAAGAGGAAGATGAAAGAAGCATGAACCCAAGTGATCTGTTAACCCACTCTCTCTGTGGTCCCCAATGCATGGGTCTTCATTGCAAGTAGGAAGGGCACTTGAATTGGTAAGACTTTTTTTACATTCACTTATCTGGAGCAAATTGTGATAGCCATAGGACAGGCAGAACCAAACATTTAAACCACTGTTGTGGATAATTGGCCTTGAGCCTCCTAATCCCATAATATGCTTAGTGGTGTCTGCAATAGGCCTGACTTCCAGCACTGGCCAATTGAAATTAGACCCAATTCACAACATAATTAATAATACCTTTCATTACTTAATGCCTTTTACAGCCCTGTAAAGCATTTTCAGTCACATTATCTCATATAATCCTCAGAACCACTCATTGAAGAAGATATTTTCATTTTCAGTTTATAGACAAAGACACCAAACTTTGAAAAGTTCACACAGTTAGTAAGGGGCAAAGTCCCAACTCAAATTCAAACCTGAGTCCTATCTGACTTAGGCTTGTTCACTACATTTCTATCTGCCTCTTTGTTTTGTAAGGTTGACTGCTGATTAGATTTGTTTAAAATAGCTTTTCCCTGATACAAAATAAACACACATTCTTATTGAAAATGTAGAAAAATCAGTGAAGGAACTCTTCACCTTAATTATACAACCACTGTCAACATTTTGCTGTATTTTTTCTGTACATATTGAGTCAGCACCTCTTCATTTTGACTGAGGTCAGATTGCATGTACATGCTTCCATTCTCTCTCCCCAGGTGGCCCTAGCAATATTTGTTTTTCTTTTTTAAAAAATTACTTTTAATTGAAGGATAATTGTTTTACAATATTGTGTCGGTTTCTGCCATACTATGAACCAGTCACAGGTACACGTATGTCCTCTCTCTCTTGAACCTCCCTCCCACCTCCCACCCCTTCCCACCCCTCTAGGTTGTTACAGAGCCCTGGTTCGATTTCCCTGAGTCGTAGAGCAAATTCCCATTGGCTCTCTACTACATATGGTAGTGCATATGTTTCCATGCAACTTTCTCCTTTTGTCTCATCCTCTCCTTCCTGCCTGCTCCCCCTGCCCATGTCCATAAGTCTGTTCTCTATGTCTGTGTCTCCATTGCTGCCCTGCAAATAGGTTCATTGGTACCATCTTTCTAGATTCCATATATATATGTGTTAGTATACAGTATTTGTTTTTCTCTTTCTGACTCACTTCAGTCTGTATAATAGGCTCTAGGTTCATCCATCTCATTAGAAATGACTCAGATGCATTCCTTTTTTATGGCCTAGCACTATTTCTAGGGCCTGAAAATTGCTCTGAGGGATCTGCTGTGTGGATGGAGGGATAGAATTATGAATGCATGCATACACAGGTGTATGTAGGACACAAAAGACTTAGAAGATATTGTCTGTGTCTTTGAAATGGCTGCCATCTAAATATTACAAGACTAACTTTTATTCATGCAGCAAATTTTTGGAACAAAAACACAAGGAAGCAACTAAATCAGGAGTTACTAATATGATATGTGTGTCATGTGTAAATGTTGAGAATGGGATTGAGCAGCACAAATTGGGACTAGAAAAGACAATAGTTTCTGGGCAACTCAATCTTTAATTAAATTTTAAGAGAAATGATGCCTGTGGTTGGCAGAGAGTTGTATGGTTCTTTAGTCTTTTCCAGCTGTGTCACTATTCGCTGAAAATTTGGAAGTTATTTGTATTCTAACAATTTTCCTTTGGCATTTGAGCCCCTTGAGTGGGAGCACAGTACATCTAGTGGTCCTAGGAAACCTATTCTTTTAATCCATCTATTAAAAATATAAATGTGAAAAATATAAATGTTTCTGAAGAGTGCTATTTTCTAAGCATTTATGGAAATACACACAGAAACAAAAATAGTTTTTTTTTTAATTATTATTTAAGCTTTGGTAAAAAGAAATGGTGCAACCTAAATAATTTACAGATTAAAAAACTGAGTGTTAAGGAAGAGGTCAGCTTTGTTGATTTTAGAAGAATGATTTATGGGTCTACTTAGCTTTTAAAGTCCTGCTGTAACATTTCGGGAACATGCTTTTCCATTGATAAGTAATGCTGTAGTGTGATAGATGAGGAACAATAGCATAAGTTTGGCCAAATAGCTATTCTTATATTTGGTTAACAGATAAAGAAGTCAGGTGATATTTTCCACCAGAGTGTTGTGCAATACTCTAAAACTAACAGCTCTGAGATTTAGCATAGAAAATGAGAAATTCCAAGGGAAACTCTAGATTAGTAGTTAGAAAAGGACATCCAACATCAGTTGGATTCCTTAAATACCTTTGCCTATGGTTTTCATGATTTAGTCGAATGTGCACAGACTTTGAAGTCAGATCTGTGTTCAAATCCCAGCTCTGTTACTCCTTGGATGTGAGCCTTTGGAGATGTTACTTGACCTTTATAAGCCTGTTCCTTAAATCTCTAGAAAGGGTTGGCAACAGCTAGGTCACAGGGTTGTTGAGAGGATGAACATAGTTGCTTGTGTAGAGAGGCTTATACAAAACTTGATGCCTAGTGGACCCTCAATATATCCATTCGGTCAACAAACATTTTGCACACTGTTAGAGGCTGCACGACACAAGAATGACAGATGGTCTCTGCCCTGATAGAGCTAACATTTTAGTGGGAAAGGCAGACTCAAAATAAGAGTAAACAGATAAGTATATATAATCACTATAAATTTAGTCTAATGCCAAATTCAGAGACTAATGATATTTGGAGTAAGAGTGAAACTCTGTCCCAGGTAGGAGAGAGAATGCTTTTTGAACAGGCGACTTGAACAGAGAGCTAAAGCATGTGAAAGAGCCAGCCATGGAAGAGTAAGCGGTCAGCATTTTAAGCAGGAAGAGTAGCCTGTGCAGTAACATCGCCTGAGGCAGGCGTTAGTGTTCTAGGAACTGAGCAAGACCAATAGGATATGGCCTGGAGAACAAAGAGGTGAACTGCTATGGAGGAACGAGGTGGGGGTCAGCAAGGATGGGTCATGCATGACCTTGCTAGAGAGTCTGGGTTTCATTCTAAGTACAATTTGGGCTTCCCTGGTAGCTCAGACAGCAAAGAATCCATCCTCACTGCAGGAGACCCAGGTTCAATCCCTAGGTCAGGAAGATCCCTTGAGAGGGGAATGGCAACCCACTCCAGTATTCTTGCCTGGAGAACCCCATGGACAGAGGAATCTGGTGGGATACAGTCCATGGGATCCCAAAGAGAGGACACAACTGAGCGACTAACACACTTTAAGTACAATTCCATCATTTGTGTTATTCCCTTCCCATTGTAATTTCAACCATTATATAGCATTAAGAACCTGCCAACTGTCATCCAATTTTGCAGGAATTCCAAGGAGTATGTGCTCCAAAGATTAGGGAAGAGATACTAGGGTGGTGAGAAAGTGTATCCTGTTGTGAAGTTAAGCCTCTGGAACCTGCAGTGAGAGGCCCAGCATTTATTTCACTACTGCACAATGTATCAGAGCTGCCATGGCCTTGGAGCTCCTCCCATCCTGCTTCTTCATTTTAGAGATGTGAAAGGTCTGCATAAGGCATGGGCTTAAGGTAACGGGGAGAGAGAGATTTAAGTGCTAATTTATGGACAGTCTTTTGTTTTTCAGGAAGGGTGCTCAGTACTTTCCTCTTTATCAACCTCCATAGGTTCCTGAAAGACAGTCATTTTAGTCAGATTTCCCATAAAACAAAGATAAGTCAATTGGTTAAGAAAGTGACCCATTGGTGCAACTATTTTGGAAAATAATTTAGTTTTATTCTGTTAAACTGAACTTTCACTGGCAATCCCAGATTTTTACTTTTTGTTATATTCCTAAAGGAAATTTGTATATGAGAAGGCTAAGAGACACATATAAGAGTGTTTAAAAAAGTGTTGTTCTTAGTAGCAAAGAACTATAAACAATCCAAATCCCTATCCCTAAGGAAATAAAGTATGATATAATAACACAATGGACTATTACACAGCAGTGAAATGGAGTGACTTACAACCACCCACAGCAATATGGATTTCATTCAATATTGTGTTAAATGAAAACTAGTCCCAAATGACTTTTTTTTTCCCCAAATGACTTTTTATAATATTATACTCTTCTTATAAAGTTCAAAAGCAAGTAATCTAAATATATTATTTAAGTATATATGTATATGTGATCAAACGAAATTATTTTTGTTGTAAAGATTTGTGGTCTGCAAACATTTTTGACCATGCACCTAATCAGTAAACATTTTTTGAACATTCATTCCTAATATCTGAGAAGTTATTGATAAACTGTTTACAGCTACTATTATTAATATGTCTATTTTTTCTTCTTCAGTAAAGTGAAATATAAATGAAAGTTTGAATGATTGATTTCTCCTCACACTCCAAATGATTGTCCTGTGTATCCCACTTTGGGGAGATATATAGATCACTAAATCATATTAGAAAATACTTATATTTCTAAGTCTCACCATAAATTTCCTTATTTGATGTTCATGATATCCCGAAGTGGCAAGGATGGGCAGGCAGTGTTTTTCCAAATCACCAGTGGGGAAAGTGAAGCCCAGAGAATTCTTGGTTCTCTCAAAACATTACCAAGAATGTGGCAGAGTTTGGAGTAGAAGCAAGAGGGTCCAACCCTTCCGATGGGTTTCTCACTCTGTATTTGGGAACTTTTAGGCTAATACCAGGGCTTCCCAGGTATTCTTGCCTATATTCTTGCCTAGAGAATCCCCATGGACAAAGGAGCCTGGCAGGCTACAGACCACGGGGTTGCAAAGAGTCAGACATGGCTGAGCAACTAAACACAGCATAGTGTAGTACCAACAGCCTTCTGTGATTCTTAAAGTCAGGTCAGCCTGACTTCAAATTCTAGCTCCAGGGCTAAGTTGCTCTGTGTGCTCAGATGGGTCACCCAGTCTCTCTGAATCTCAGTTTTCTCATCTGTAAAATGGAGATAATTTTATCTGCTCCATGTGGTAGTTGTAAGGAAAAAAACAAGACCAAATAGTTATATACTTATAGGGAGGACAAGATAATCAATAAAGGTTAGTTTTCTTTTCCTTCTTATTCCCACTTCTTTCTCCCATTATGTTGACATAGGTGATTTAGCAATTTTTGGAAACAGAAGAGAAAGCAGTAAATGTAAGCAGCATATAAAACACAGTTTTTTAAAATATAAATAAAATTTATGTTTTATTTATATTAATAAAATAAGTTTATTTAATATATATATTAGATAATATATTTAAATGTAAAAAATTTATTTAAATATAAACATATTTCTTTCAATATATAAATTTATTTAAATATAAATAAAATTAATTTAATATAAATAAAAATAAAGTTGATTTTTAATATTTTTTACTTACTTGTTTTGAGGGCTTCACTGCTGTGCTCGGGTTTTCTCTAGCTGTAGTGAGTGGGGGCTCTTCTTGGCAGTGCAAGGGATTCTCATTGCAGTGGTTTCTCCTGTTGCAGACCATGGGCTCTTGGGCATGCAGGCTTGAGTAGTTGTGACACATGGGCTTAGTTGCTCAGTGGCCTGTGAGATCTTCCTGGACCAGGGATTGAACCCATGTCTCCTGAGTTGGCAGGAGGATTCTTAACCATTGGACCATCAGAGAAAACTCTAAAATACAGTTTCATGTATTTAACTTCAAATGCAGAAAGTCATATTAGCTGTGTGAACCTTGTCTCTAAATCTCTCATTCTTAGATAAAGCAAAACAGGTCAAGGTACTGAAAAGCAGTGTGGTCCACACAGACTTTGTGTCTCTTCCACTTTCTTGATATCAAATATGTTGCCACATTGAGATATTTCATAAGTGTACTCACTTAAAGATCTCTAGCTCTTTGAGTTATAACGTAATTTTCTTCCTTATCCCTCTCTGAAGGAGCACCAAAATGTTTTGCTTTGTTTTGTTTTGTTTCTGTATCTAAACAATATCAGCACAGGAAGTGAAGTGTTAGTCACTCAATTATGTCCGACCCTTGGTCATCCGACTCTACAGAGCCTGCCATGCTCTTCTGTCTGTGGAATTCTCCAGGCAAGAACACTGGAGTGGGTGGCCATTCCCGTCTCCAGAGCATCTTCCTGACCCAGGGATTGAACCCAGGTCTCCTGCATGGCAGGCAGATTCTTGAGCCTGTTAACCTAGGCACCAGAGAATCATACAATGCATATGTGGCCTTATCTGTGAATAAAATTCCTATAAACATGAGATATAATAACACATCTTTACAGAGCTGACCTACTGAATGCCTGCACATGTTTCAAATTTGCACGGAATTGTTCTCTCAGTAGATTCCATTCTCCCTTAGAAATCACACATGTACAAAAATAAAACTTGATTTAAATGAAACAGACACCTTAAGAATCTTAACAAGTAGAGCTGACCTTTGAACATAATTTGACAAGACTTATTGGGCTCCCCAAGTGTTTCCAGCAGGTATTGGACAGATCAATGCATGACAACTCCCCCCTTGAACTTCCATTATATCCAGAGGAAGACAGATTCCATGAGACTCATGGGCAAGGGTGACTTGGCCAAAATCAGGTAGTGCTGTTTCTCCCACCAAGCCCGGCTATAATCAAAAGCCCTTCTTTCTCCCTGGAAGATAGCATCATGTGTTTCCCTTCATTTGATAGTAGCAAAGCCTTTTAGTACAGAGACAATGGAAGGTTGCCTTTCTGTGTAAACAGAATATACATGTGCAGTAACATACATGTACATATACAGGGACATACTTAGAAAACACATGTAGCTGTCCATGCATACATCTGATCTATTGATCAAGAGCCCAGGTTCACTGCAGTGTCCCAGAGTTTAGGGAATCAAATATATTAATAATAGAACAAAATATATTAAATCTATTTTGAGAGCAATTTACCATTTTACTGAAGACACTCAGATATCTTAAAAAGGCTTGGGTCATATTTTAATCTTCATTTCTCATGGTTTTGGCCAACGGCAGAGTGCTACTCATGGGGGGGGAGTTGTGGTGTTGGAGAAGACTCTTGAGAGTCCCTTGGACTACAAGGAGATCCAACCAGTCCATTCTAAAGGAAATCAGTCCTGAATATTCATTGGAAGGACTGATGCTGAAGCTGAAACTGCAATACTTTGGCCACCTAATGTGAAGAACTGACTCATTGGAAGAGACCCTGATGCTGGGAAAGATTGAAGGCAGGAGCAGAAGGGGATAACAGAGGATGAGATGGTTGATGGCATCACCAACTCGATGGACATGAGTTTGAGCAAGGTCTGGGAGTTGGTGATGGATAGAGAAGCCTGGTGTGCTGCAGTCCATGGGTCGCAAAGAGTTGGACATGACTGAACTGAACTGAACTTATCCGGATCCACAGGGACAGAACAGGTTAGCGGTTGCCAGAGTCTGGGGCAGGAGGGAATGTGGAATGACTGCTTCATGGGTTCAGGGGTTCTTTGGGGGTTAATAAACATGTCCTGGAATTAGCCAGTAGTGATGATTGTACAACACTGCAAATTTGCTAAAAGCCTCTGGATTGTATGCTTAAAAATGGTAGATTTTACGTTAAGTGAATTTTACCTCAATTGAAAAAAAATAAAATAGGGACCAGGAACCAAGAGTGTCAAGCTGTGGAACAAAAACTTAGATCTCCCCAGTGCTAGGGACCAGAGGGCTGATTGCATCCTGGAGAATGCCAAGAGGTGCTCCAGGGACAGGGCCTGGGAAGAAGGTGGGTGGATTCCTGCACTGGCAGGTGAAGGATCTTGGGGTCAGGACTGGTGAGTCCAGGAGGCATCCAGAAAATACCGGCTCACCTTTCCCTGGCCACTGACCCTACTTGGCTGTTTTTTCTGACCCTGGATTATGTTCTGGTGACTAAAAGCAGGGTGTGTGTGTGAGTGCTTAGTCACTCTTCTGCGACTCTATGGACTGTGGCCCTCCAGGCTCCTCTGTCCGTGGGATTTCCCAGCAAGAATACTAGAGCAGGTTGCCATTTTCTCCTCGAGGGGATCTTTCCAACCCAGGGTTCCAGCTAGGGTCTCTTGTGTCTCCTGCATTGGCAGGTGGAGTCTTGACCACTGCGCCACCTGGGAAGCCCTAAAAGCAGGAAATTCTTCCTAAAATGCAGAGGTCTGGTGTCCCAAAGCCCAGCCTCCACTCTTCTTTGCCTGGGACAGAATCCAGCCTAGAGGGGTCCTAGAGCTGATGCCATGTGTATCACGAGGACCTCTGGACAACATCCCTGGGGTTGCCCAGGGAGCCTGTGACAGCAGGAAGGTGCAGGAGGCCAGCTTGCCCAGATTCCTGTGACCAGAGCTTTACCCACACATGTTGACACAACATACATTTCCCCCTAACAAGTGAGCCCAGTGTCATTTCAAGTTCAGTTCAAGAGGGAACCAGTTTATTTCTAAAGTAAATCAAGTTGTATTTTTTATTTGGGAAATGAGAAAGTTGGGCCTTAGTAACTCACGTAGACTTTTTTAAAAAAAATAGCTTTCTTACGAAACATTAATGTTAGGCTTGAATTTGGAAGTAACATGTTAAAGGTTTTTTTATTTCACTTATACAGCAGGACTGAAATGGTTTCCTATGGCATAAACTCTTTTGTCTTGAAAAATACCAGTAATGAATGCTATGAATTTCTGTATTGGAAAATCTGAATCACCCTGGGAATCCACATGAGTTCCTTGATAAAATGTGAAATTAATTTTATACTAAATAAAACTTGAAAATGGTTTCAATTATGGGGGGGTGGGGAAAACATGAAATGAAGACAGTAATTCTACTGTATCATATTCTTGTTTCATTATTTTGAATTTTTAAAATATCATCATTTCTCTAATACAACCTGTCACCTTCTAAAGAGAGTCTAGGGCTGCTTTGGAGTAGGAGGAAATGGAGGGAAGAAACAAATATTTACAAAGCATTCACTGTGTGCCAAGATCTGGGCACACAGGAAGAACCACAGTTGTCTCATGTAATACTTTCATCCAGTACTCATGACTGTCTGAGATAAATACTGACATCTCTGTTTCAGATGGAAAATGAAAGCTCAGAGAGATTATTCAAGAGGTGGCAAGATGATATAGCTTGCAACTGACAGAATATGTGTTTCTCTCCTACTCTGAAACCCACTTTTCATTGCAACCCCATAATATATTATTGAAGAAATCCAGACAATGCCCATGGAGAAGACTTCTCCCCTCTTCAGCCTGGGTTCTTTCAACAACATCTTACATTTGGCCTGAGTTTCTCTTCTTAGTCATCATCCTTACCTCCATGATGAGCTCAACCTTTCTGAGAGAGTCCCCATGACATGTCAGAAACTGAGGTCTGAATAGAAAAGTAAGCAAAACACAGTTGTACTCTTTGGGAGCTTGATTCGAATGCTGAATTTTGCAGTATTTGACCCCAGTGTCTTCACCTTAAAATGGAGATAATGGTACTTGACCTTAAGGGCTATTGCATGAATTAAAGTAGTGTCAAGTGTCTAGAATCAAAATACATGAATTCTATTCCCACTGCTACCTCTAGTTTTGGGCAACAGGCACATGAGAAACCTTATCAGAAACATTGAACGATGAGATAAGAGTTGGAAGGCAGACAGCAGTTGGAGCTTTCTTCCACCAAATGCCATCAAAATCTTGATGAATTCACATAAGTATATACACACATGTGTGTGCCTTCCCAGGTGGTGCTAGTGGTAAAGAACCCACCTGCTAACACAGGAGTTGTAGAAGATGTGGGTTCCATCCTGGGATGGGAAGATCCTGTCAAGAAGGGCATGGCAACCTGCTCCAGTATTCTTGCCTGGAGAACCCCTTCAACAGGTTATAGTCAATGGGGTCTCAGAGAGTTGGACATAACTGAGTGAGTTAGCATGCACACAAACACTCATACCCACACCCACACATCTTTTTAAACTGAAATCTGAATGCAATATAGTTTCTAACCATCAGAGTATTTTAGAGACAGCTCTGTGGTGAAATTTCATGATGTCAGGATGAGGCCCGAGTAGAAATGACTTCTTTGCCACACTCTGAATGTGATGTCACTTGGAGTCACGGTCTCTACCGCTCTGTCAAAAATGGGTCCAGATCAGAGCAGGAAATGGGAGATATTTTCCTCATTCTAACATTTAGCTTTGCTGTTGGTCAAAGCACACCCTTATACAGAAGCCATACTTCCCAGAATGAAATGGAAGACTTTATTGTTAGAGCAGAACCCAGTTTTGTCACTGCAGGTGTTGAAGTTCCCCTCTCACAGGCCCAAGGGGTGAGTCAAAGACCCACAAATGAAAGAGCGAGTGAGCGAATGCTGGTGAGGGTGAAGAGAATGGAAGGAGCTTCAACTTTCGGTGCTCAGAGGCTCCACAGTGATCAACACAGAGCTTTAGCAGCAGTTTTGAGCCTGTGAGTGCTAATCACTCACTGACTCTGAGTTTCCTAAGTTATTCAGAACATTTTTACCCATATCCTCTCATGTTGCCCTGGAAGGCAAGTAGAAGGAAGGACAAAAGAAAAATGACATCTTAAATTGAATTTCTAGGATGTGTTGGGCACTGTGCTAAATGTTTGCCTGTGGCCTTATTTCATCTGGTAGGTAATATGGAGACTTAATCTTCCCATTTTGCTGGTAAAGAAACTGAGTTCCTATTGGAAATGGGCTTTTGCCCTTTTTAGGCGTGTCTGCATGTGAATGTTTATAGTATACTGAGGAAAGCTAAACATACAAGATGGGCTTTCCAGGTGGCTTAGTGGTAAAGAATCTGTCTGCAATGGAGGAGATTCGAGTTCAAGCCCTGGGTTGAGAAGATCCCCTGAAGAAGGGAATGGCAACCCACTCCAGTATTCTTACCTGGAAAATCCCATGGACAGAGGAGTCTGGTGGTCTACTGTCCATGGAGTCCCAAGAGTCAGACATGACTTAGTGACTAAGCAACAACAAAACATTAAGAGATTGGAGGAAAGTTTCCATTTTGAGATTTGAAGGCAGATATTGGAGAAAAGCAAAGCAAAACCTTAGAACAATAAAAGAAGTATAATCTGGCATTGCAGGTGAGGGAATACCTACTGTTTATGCCTAAGCACCACACCCAAAGAATGTGTTACTTAATTCAGCCCCTAATTCTGAACCACTCCTTTTTGGTCATGTAATATGGTCATTTTCCTACATAGCAGGCTTATTATTTTACTACTTGGAAAATGCTGGGTAGCTGTAGTAATGATCCAAGCAATCCAAGTAGTGTTCAGGTTTGGCATAACAACCTTTCCGAGCCTGTTGAAAACAAACCCAAACAAAACACAAGGGCCTTGAAAATAATCAATAAAATTTGAAGATTGAGGGCAGGTTTTAAATAGACTCTTTTCATCACAAATCCTCAATATCCTGGATTCCAGTTGTCTTTAGCTTAAAGATAATGATGGAACATCTTCCTGACACTTTAGATTCATTTGCAAAATGGTTTTCAAACTGTGTTCTTTGCAATTCTAGGGTTCTTTGGAGGATCCCCCATGGAGTTCCCATAGGGGAAAGGTTATGTTTAATCTGGAGGGGCTTTCAGCTGTCTCCCCCTCATATGCCTCTTCCTTCCCCTCACCCCACCTTCCTTTCCATCAGAACAACTTTTCTTTTATCAATTTTATGTACTGCTCTTAGCCATTTGGTTTAGTTTAGAAAAGTTACATCGCAACTAACAATTTGAAAATCAAGGCTTTAGGAATGGTAGCTCTTGGAATTGAATACAAAAAGCCTTCCTCTGAGATTTACCTTAAGGTTAATGATTTGGAGAGATTCACCTGAGGGAGCATGGGCCAGAATTCAGGGAAGCACGTTTCACTTTCCAAACTCATGTCAGCTTTCAGGACTGAAAAAGAACAAAACCATTGTGAATACAAAACATATCAGAAAAAGAACAAAGTGTGGCAACACCACCAGTGAGATCAGACTCCTTTTAGCCCACAGACTTACTGATTGGAGTTTTCTGATGAGGCAGACAGACTCGTGGAAGGCTGCCAGGAAATTCTGGACATCAAATTGCTTTTGCTAAGCCAGCCCAGCGGTGCAGTAAAGAGCTAAGGAGTCCCAGGAGAGGGGTGGGAAAGGATCGGTCTCTGTTTCTCTACCCCTGATGTGGGCCTTTTTCGATTAGGAAGTGGAGTGTGAAGGAAGTTATCGGGGGTGAAATCAACTCAGCAAGGAACCTTTTTAGACCAAAGACCAAGGAAAACTAATAAAACCAGTTGGGCTGCTTCATGCTTATTGTATGTTGTGCATGTAGGTCAGCTTGCTTTACAGCCAAGACTGACAACCCCAAAACAAAATGTTCAGTTCTGCGAAAGGATTTCCCAGCCCCTGAAGGTTGGCCTGGTTCTTTTAAGGGGCATTTGCTACATGAAACTCTAGTACAGGCAAGCTTCTGACACACTTTCTCGATTATTGATTGAAACGAAATGTTGTCTAGTGTATGGATTAGGGATTTTATTTAAGAGGAACAAAGCCCCCCATGTTTCTTAGATAACAGCAGGTCTGCAGGCAGCTCAGGGATGCCAGGATCCAGGGTCTTCAGTGATTTCTTGGCTCTCTGCCCTACAGACCCGTAGTGGCTCCCATCTTCCCTATCACCTTTTCTAAGTTCCAGGCAGAATGAAGAGGGCAGACAAGAGTGAGTGCGCAGGAGGCTGCTGAGTTTGAGCTCTTCCTTCTTCTATTCCCATTTCCACATTTTAAGGAGATTTTCTGGAAACTTTATTCAACAACTTGAGCTTATATGATTTAACTGGAAAGTATGTCACATGCCATTTCATCTGCAAAGGAGTCTTGCAAATACAACTCTTTTAGCTAGGAGTGTTGTGGTCCCCAAGAAAACTGGGGCTCATTTCCAAAGCAGAGAAGGTATACCATTCTGACAATTAGCAGAAGATTCCTTCCTCCTAACTCCTCAGGACACATCCACAGCACCCCAGGGCCTGCTCTAACTGGATATTCACATGGGATTGATTCCAGGATTCCAGTGGGTCCCAGAATCTGCAATTGCTCAAGTTCCCCGTGTGAAATGTTATATTGGCATATAACACACAGAACACTCTACACTTTAGATCATCCCTAGATTACTTATAATATCATACAATGTAAATGCTATGTACATAGCTGCAGGCATGCAGAAGATTCAAGCTTTGCTTTTTAGGGACTTTCTGGAATTTTTTTCACCAAAAATTTTTTATCTGTGATTGGTTGAAACTGCGTATGTGGAACCTGTGGATTCAACTGTACTTCATTCTCACCATAGCTTTTCTTTGTGTTTTGTGTTCTGCTTTTCTCCATGACCTCAGATTGCTTATTGGAATATCACAGCATGCTTAGGTGGCAGGCAAGTCACATCTCTGGCTAATGATGGTTGCAAGTGCGGCTTGAGCTGAGTCATGGCGCTGTGTGTGGGGAATGTTGAGTCCAATCCTTTGCAGATGAAGCAGCTGGTGGCAGGCTTGGGAGAACTCACTAGTGACTGTGGGGCTTCCTTTCAGGTTTGCTGTCATGAGGTCGAAGGTTCACCAATGCCAAGTTTACACAATGCGCTCAAGTACGGCTATTGTTCCACAGACGCAGCTGAGAAATGACATATCCCTGGCCTAAATTGTGCTAGAAACTGCTCTTATTTAATGTCTTATGAATTCTCTGGCTTAATCCCTACAGCAGATGTTTCAAGCTTAGTGTATCTAACCCCAGATTCTAACTACATTTCTGTCCCCTCCTCCATAGAAGGAGACCTCAAATCCTAGTTTGCTAAAAACAAAACAAAACAAAAACATGAGGTCATTTGATACAAGTTGTGTCCTTCATGCCTCCAAGAGCACTGTATTTTTCATTCCCCCTCTTTGTTTCATTTTGATTATGAGGAATCTAGTCCTTTCTTTATTCCAGCACTGGAATCGTCCCATGGCTCTTGGCCCATCTCTCACACCCCTCCAGAGCTTGCATATCTGTCAAGCCCTCTCTCCTGTACATTTTCAGTTCCTTCATCTCATTCAACAAGGGTCTTCTTACTTGTGTAGTAACAGTCATGGCTACTCTGGTCTAGATCAAGCTTGATCTGTTCTGCTACTTGTGTAAGCGTCTCCTTTTCTCCTCCACCCTTTTCTAGCAGGTTGGCTGCATCCTCTGCTGGAGGTCCCACCTCCTGATCTCTTGTTGGGGCTCTTCACGTGCACTCTCTCCCTCTCTGGATTCAATACTCACTCTCCTCCCTTAGGAGGAGTAAGTGCTCAGGGGTGAAAAAGCTGGAAATCTGAATATTAACAAATATTTGCTCTGATTAGGAAATTAATGGTACTTTTAAAAAAGAAATCTGTTTATTATTGTATGTACTTTACATTTTTTTTTTTTACATTAAGCATAGTTTTAATCAGGAAAGCAACTTAAATTTGGATGAATGTCTATCTACTTAGGAAAAGTTCTACTAATCTACCTAGTAGCTCAGATGGTAAAGAATCTGCCTGCAATGCAGGAAACCTGGGTTGGATTGCCTGGGTTGCAAAGATCCCCCAAAGATCACCCCACTCCAGTATTCTTGACTGGAGAATCCCATGGACAGAGAAGCCTGAGAGGCTACAGTTCATGGGGTCACAAAGAGTCTGCGACTGACTGAGCAACTAACATTTTCACTTAGAAAAGCAAGTAGGTAAAAGTAAAAGGGGAGAGATGTCAAAAGAAGTGGACTCAAACGTTACTCTTTCATAATTTACTACATGTCACTAAGTGGGTTTTGTCATCCATAAAAATCCATAAAGGGCTAGCCATACTTCCTACTCTCCAACATTTCCATGGCTTTTGTGAGGATTAAATAGACTGATATATGGTTAAAAACAATTCTTCTAAATGATCAGCTGTAAGGACCAATTTGTCCTTATTTTTTCTTGAAAAAAAAAAAAAAATGCTATTTCCCCTGAAATCAGGTACAAGACAAGGGTGCCCACTCTCACCACTACTATTCAACATAGTTTTGGAAGTTTTGGCCACAGCAATCAGAGCAGAAAAAGAAGTAAAAGGAATCCAGATAGGAAAAGAAGTGAAACTCGCGCTGTTTGCAGATGACATGATCCTCTACATAGAAAACCCTAAAGACTCTACCAGAAAATTACTAGAGATAATCAATGAATATAGTAAAGTTGCAGGATATAAAATTAACACACTGAAATCCCTTGCATTCCTACATGCTAACAATGAGAAAACAAAAAGAGAAATTAAGGAAACAATATCATTCACCATTGCAACAAAAAAAATAAAAATACTTAGGAGTATATCTACCTAAAGAAACAAAAGACCTATACATAGAAAACTATAAAACACTGATGAAAGAAATCAAAGACGACACAAACAGATGGAGAAATATACCATGTTCATGGATTGGAAGAATCAATATTGTCAAAATGGCTATACTACCCAAAGCAATCTATAGATTCAATGCAATCCCTATCAAGCTACCAATGGTATTTTTCACAGATCTAGAACAAATAATTTCACAATTTGTATGGAAATACAAAAAACCTAGAATAGCCAAAGTAATTTTGAGAAAGAAGAATGGAACTGGAGGAATCAATCTGCCTGACTTCAGACTATATTACAAAGCCACAGTCATCAAGACAGTATGGTACTGGCACAAAGACAGAAATATAGATCAATGGAACAAAATAGAAAGCCCAGAGATAAATCCACAAACCTATGGACACCTTATCTTCGACAAGGGAGGCAAGAATATACAATGGAAAAAAGACAACCTCTTTAACAAGTGGTGCTGGGAAAACTGGTCAACCACTTGTAAAAGAATGAAACTAGAACACTTTCTAACACCATACACAAAAATAAACTCAAAATGGATTAAAGATCTAAATGTAAGACCAGAGACTATAAAACTCCTAGAGGAGAACATAGGCAAAACACTCTCTGACATAAATCACAGCAGGATCCTCTATAACCCACCTCCCAGAATATTGGAAATAAAAGCAAAAATAAACAAATGGGACCTAATTAAACTTAAAAGCTTTTGCACAACAAAGGAAACTATAAGCAAGGTGAAAAGACAGCCTTCAGATTGGGAGAAAATAATAGCAAATGAAGCAACAGACAAAGGATTAATCTCAAAAATATACAAGCAACTCCTCCAGCTCAACTCCAGAAAAATAAATGACCCAATCAAAAAATGGGCCAAAGAACTCAACAGACATTTCTCCAAGGAAGACATACAGATAGGTAACAAACACATGAAAAGATGCTCAACATCACTCATTATCAGAGAAATGCAAATCAAAACCACAATGAGGTACCATTACACGCCAGTCAGGATGGCTGCTATCCAAAAGTCTACAAGCAATAAATGCTGGAGAGGGTGTGGAGAAAAGGGAATCCTCTTACACTGTTGGTGGGAATGCAAATTAGTACAGCCACTATGGAAAACAGTGTGGAGATTTCTTAAAAAGCTGGAAATAGAACTGTGATATGACCCAGCAATCTCACTTCTGGGCATACACACCAAGGAAACCAGATCTGAAAGAGACACATGCACCCCAATGTTCATTGCAGCACTGTTTATAATAGCCAGGACATGGAAGCAACCCAGATGCCCATCAGCAGATGAATGGATGAGGAAGCTGTGGTACATATACACCATGGAATATTACTCAGCCATTAAAAAGAATTCATTTGAATCAGTTCTAATGAGATGGATGAAACTGGAGCCCATTATACAGAGCGAAGTAAGCCAGAAAGATAAAGACCATTACAGTATACTAACACATATATATGGACTTTAGAAAGATGGTAATGATAACCCTATATGCAAAACAGAAAAAGAGACTCAGATGTATAGATCAGACTGTGGACTCTGGGAGAAGGCGAGGGTGGGATGTTTCAAGAGAACAGCATTGAAACATGTATATTATCTAGGGTGAAACAGATCACCAGCCCAGGTTGGGTGCATGAGACAGGTGCTCGGGCCTGGTGCACTGGGAAGACCCAGAGGGATCGGGTGGAGAGGGAGGTGGGAGGGGGGACTGGGATGGGGAATACATGTGGATCCATGGCTGATTCATTTCAATGTATGATAAAAACTACTGTAATGATGTAAAGTAATTAGCCTCCAACTAATAAAAATAAATGAAAAAAAAAAAAAAGACAGCCTTCAGATTGGGAGAAAATAATAGCAAACGAAGCAACAGACAAAGGCTTAATCTCAAAAATATACAAGCAACTCCTGCAGCTCAATTCCAGAAAAATAAATGACCCAATCAAAAAATGGGCCAAAGAACTAAACAGACATTTCTCCAAAGAAGACACACAGTGGCTAACAAACACATGAAAAGATGCTCAACATCACTCATTATCAGAGAAATGCAAATCAAAACCACAATGAGGTACCATTACACGCCAGTCAGGATGGCTGCTATCCAAAAATCTACAAGCAATAAATGCTGAAGAGGGTGTGGAGAAAAGGGAACCCTCTTACACTGTTGGTGGGAATGCAAACTAGTACAGCCACTATGGAGAAGAGTGTGGAGATTTCTTAAAAAACTGGAAATAGAACTGCCATATGACCCAGCAATCTCACTTCTGGGCATACACACCGAGGAAACCAGATCTGAAACATACACAAGCACCCCAATGTTCATCGTAGCACTGTTTATACTAGCTAGGACATGAAAGCAACCTAGATTCCCATCAGCAGACGAATGGATGAGGAAGCTGTGGTACGTATACACCATGAAATATTACTCAGCCATTAAAAAGAATTCATTTGAATCAGTTCTAATGAGATGGATGAAACTGGAGCCCATCATACAGAGTGAAATAAGCCAGAAAGATAAAGACCAATACAGTATACTAACACATATATATGGAATTTAGAAAGATGGTAACGATAACCCTATATGCAAAACAGAAAAAGAGACACCAATGTACAAAACAGAATTTTGGACTCTGTGGGAGAAGGCGAGGGTGGGGTGTTTCAAGAGAACAGCATCGAAACATGTATATTATCTAGGGTGAAACAGATCACCAGCCCAGGTTGAATGCATGAGACAAGTGCTCCGGCCTGGTGCACTGGGAAGACCCAGAGGAATTGGGTGGAGAGGGAGATGAGAGGGGAGATCGGGATGGGGAATACATGTAAACCCATGGCTGATTCATGTCAGTGTATGACAAAAACCACTACAATATTGTAAAGTAATTAGCCTCCAACTAATAAAAATAAATGGAAAAAAATGCTAACTAAAGTCCATAGTTATTTAGGTTTTCTTATTTTTTACTGGATCTCCTTTATCTGTTCCCACATACCCTTCAGGATACCATATAGTTTCTCCTTAGCTCTACTTGGTTAGGGCAGTTTTTCAGACTTGCCTTGCTTTTGATTACCTTGACAGTTTTGAGAAATAAATATTGGTCAAATACTTCATAAAATGTCCCAATATTGGAATTTATCTGATATTTCTCTCATGATAAGACTGGGGTTGTGGGTTACTAAGAGGAAGACCACAGAGGTAAAGTACCACTCTCATCACATCACATCCAGGGTACAAACCATCAATATCATTTATGATGGTTGATGCTGATCTTGATCACCATTGGATCATTCGTTTCTTTCTTCCTTCCATTTCATTTTACACCTGGTTCTATTGCACACAGTTTAGGACACAGCTCACGACTCATCCAACTCATAGGCAAGCACAACCAAATGAGGCCACTGGTCACATGTTTGGATCATGTGGCCATGTCAAGTGCCAGAAAGTTTCTAATACCTATTCTCAACTCGCCTGCTTATCTCATCCCAGATCAGTAAAAGTCTGCAGACTGGCCTGGGTTCACAACCACACTTTGAGTAGAATCATGCTAGCACATACAACACAGGAGGTTGCAGTAAAGAATTTGAAGTCAAACTGAGTCTGGGTCCACAACCACACTTTGAGTGAGAATCATGCTGGCACATACAACACGGGAGGTTGTAGTAAGTAACTTGAAGTCAAACTGAGTAGGATTGAGAAATAAAAGGTGAACTTGAGTTGCAATTGTGAAACCATTGCAGTGAAAATGGGAAGGGATCTGGGTGAGAATCCTTTCAGTTTCCTTATGCTACAGGTTTGGAATGTGAGGCTCAGGCGTTCAGCTCCACAGGGGAATGCGGCGGTGAACTGCTGGGGAGCCCGGGTCTCTGGGAAGAACCGGGGCACTTCCCGCCGTCTGACTCTGACTGGAATCATTTCAGGTCCCTCCATAAGGAAGACCAGGGAAGAAAACAGGGGTAGAGGTGGGAGGAATTTAGATTGACAGCAAAGTTAAATTTCTCCCTGACTTTCTGACCTCCTTTTATCCCATTAAAACTTAAATAAGTGCCTAAGAAAACCAAAACGTTTAAGGAGAAGAAGAGGTTCTTGCTGGGGTGTAAGTGGCGTTCTGATGATTGGAGGCAATTTGTGCTTTCGAGATAAGTAAGTCAGTCTCCTTTTGGCACCATCCCACCTGTCCTGTCTCAGTGCAAGTCGGAGAAAAAGAAATTTAGGGCTGAGGATGGAAAACAAATTAGCAAGTGGCAGAGTCCCTCCTCCTCAAATGCCCTGTTCACTTCTATTTCCCTTGCAAAAAAAAAAAAAAAAGATGGAACGGAGATGTGGGTGAAGGGCTAGAGAAACAAGAAATCAGGAACGTTAGGAGAGGTTTCCTCATTTGACTCCTTTTTCTGTGGAAATGTATTTAAGATTAAATTAGACATGACATTTAGTAGACTCCCAGTGGAAAAATATTTTCTTATACCTGAAGGGGCTTTGGGAAAATGGAACAGCCTGGCAACCAGGCTTGTCTGGCCAGGGTATGGTGGGAAGATTAGGTTCCATGGGGTACATTGTAATACACTGCACAGGATCTTCAGGGTAACGGCTGATGGGATTCTGGGGCCATCTGCTTCTCAGCTGTTCCTCAATTGTTTTTGTTTCATTTTAGAAGGTTTTAAGTTTAGAAGGCAAAGGTGGCATAAGAAGTGGATTGTTATTTGTCAAGGCATTTCCCCTATTTCAGAACTTTCCATCACTGTCTACGTGATGAAGCCCCCCAGCTTCACCAAAGCACTCAGGGCACCCCCAAATCTGGGCCCACCTGACCCTGTGGCCTCACCTGCCTCTTGCACATCCATAGTTTCCCCCATGCCCTGTTTGTATCTCCACGCTTTTGCATGACCTCTTTCTTCATCCTGGAAAACACCCCCTTCCTCCTTAGCTGTTGAAATCATTCATTCTTGAAACTCCAGCCAAAACATTACTTCCTATGAGAAGCCTAACCCAATGCCCCAGCCTTAGTAAATTTCCCTGGCCCCACCCTCTGCTGCCTATTGAATGTGTCCACAGTCCACACTTGTAACACTGGTTTCATCATATGTTTATACACAAAGCATGTATGAAGTTCTACAAGGCTCACTGTTAAGGGCTTTGTATAATTGTCTTATTTCATCCCACCAGGGTCTGTCAAGTAGGAACCATGATTACCCTCCTTCTATAGATGAGTAGAGCTGAGTGACCTCATGACTTTCTCAAAGTGATACGGTCTGTAGAAGAGGGATTTAAACCCAGGACTTTCTATTCTTAAGCTCTCTCTGTTTCTTGGTTAAACCACTTGATTCACCACATTCAACTCTGTGCTAGTTATCCCTGGACCTAACTCCATCTCCAGCCCACATCCTCAGTGGCAACCCTCTCGGGAGCAGAATTCCCATTAAATGGCTCTCTGGCATCCCTAGTGCCCTGGATCACTGAAGCGGCCAGGACTGTTTGTTGGCTACAAGTTACTTCTTGCTTGAACTTTCTCCCCCCAAGTCTTGGTAAAGCCTCTGACTCAAAAAACTGTAGCTGATGCTTCTTGTGTAAGAAGTAGCCCAGCAGTCAGGAAAACCCACAGTTGAATCTTGCTGGCTGGCAAGTGATTTCCATGATACTCAGGGCTTTTGTGGTTAAAACCAGAAGGCTTCGGGTGCCAGTGAAGCCTTTTTCTTCAAGACCAAAGTAAATAACCTTCCTGCTGTCCTTCTCAGATCCTCTACAAGACTGGAGACTTTTCACATCACTCTCAGAGCCCTGTCCTGGGCAGCAATGTGATTTGAGTCTAAATCATGACCAAGCAGCTCACAGCTTCTGTGCTGCCAGGGGCTAGGAGTATGTTTGAAAGCCCCAGGTTGCCTCTTTTTTGCTCTCTCTTGCCCAGAGACAGCTCCCGTCTTCCAGACATTTGGAGTAGCTCAAAGAATGGAAAGATATCCCTAAAAAATAAATTAAAACAAATTCACTCACACACACACAAAGACTTTTATGTGTATGTGGGTACGTATATGTTTATCTCATCAGCTTCTATTGATTCTCTATATTGAGGTCCTCGGCCTGTTCTTGAAGCAGAAGTGCAGATCTTCCAGGCAAAGATTTGTGGCATCAGTGTCTGAAGAACTATGTACAGAGTTTTGTGACATTGTACAGGGGGCAGTGATCAACACCACCCCTGAGAAAAAGAAACGCAGAAAGAGAAAATGGTTGTCTGAGGAAGACTTACAAATAGCTGAGGAAAGAAGACTAGCTAAAGGCAGAGGAGAGATACCCATCTGAACGCAGAGTTCCAAAGAATAGCAAGGAGAGATAAGAAAGCCTTCCTTAGTGATCAATACAAACAAATAAGAGGAAAACAATAGAATGGGAAAAATTAGAAAATTAGAGTTTCAAGAAAATTAGAGCTACCAAGGAAATGTTTCTTGCAAAGATGGGCACAATAAAGGACAGAAATGGTATGGACCTAACAGAGGCAGAAGATATTAAGAAGAGGTGGCAAGAATACACAGAAGACCTATACAAAAAAGATCTTCATGACCCAGACAACCATGATGGTGTGATCACTCACCTAGAGCCAGACATCCTGGAATGTGAAGTCAAGTGGGCCTTAGGAATCATCACTATAAAAAAAGTTAGTGGAGGTGATAGAATTCCAGTTGAGCTATTTCAAGTCCTAAGAGATGATGCTGTTAAAGTATTGCACTCAATATACCAGCAAACATGGAAAACTCAGCAGTGACCACAGGACTGGAGAAGGCCAGTTTTCATCCCAATCCCAAAGAAAGACAATGCCAAAGAATGCTCAAACTATCTCACAACTGCATTCATCTCACATGCTAGCAAAGTAGTGCTCAAAATTCTCTAAGCCAGGCTTCAACAGTATGTGAACTGTGAACTTCCAGATGTTCAAGCTAGTTTTAGAAAAGGCAGAGGAACCAGAGATCAGATTGCCAAAACCCAGTGGATCATTGAAAAAGCAAGAGTGTGCCAGAAAAATAGCTATTTCTGCTTTATTGATTACACCAAAGACTTTGACTGTGTGGGTCACAACAAACTGTGGAAAATTCTGAAAGAGATGGGAATACCAGACCATCTAACCTGCCTCTTGAGAAATCTGTATGAGACATCAGGTCAGGAAGCAACAGTTAGAACTGGACATGGGACAATAGGCTGGTTCCAAATTGGGAAAGGAGTACGTCAAGTCTGTATATTGCCACCCTACTTATTTAACTTATATGCAGAGCACATCATGAAAAATCCTGGGCTGGATGAAGCACAAGCTGGAATCAAGATTGCTGGGAGAAATATCAATAACCTCAGATATGCAGATGACACCACACTTATGCCAGAAAGCAAAGAGGAATTAAAGAGTCTCTTGATGAAAGTGAAAGAGGAGATTGAAAAAGTTGGCTTAAAACTCAACAATTCAGAAAACTAAGATCATGACACCTGGTCCCATCATTTCATGGCAAATAGATTTGGAAAGAGTGGAAATAGTGATAGACTTTATTTTGGGGGAGCTCCAAAACCACTGCAGATTATGACTGCAGCCATGAAATTAAAAGACACTTGCTCCTTGGAAGAAAAGCTATGACCAGCTTAGACAGCATATTAAAAAGCAGAGATGTTACTTTGCTGACAAAAGTCCATCTAGTCAAAGTGATGGCTTTTCCAGTGGTCATGTATGGATGTGAGAGTTGGACTAAAGACAGCTGAGCACCAGAGAATTCATTCTTTTGAACTGTGGTGGTGGAGAAGACTCTTGAGAATCCCTTGGAGATCAAAGCAGTTAATCCTAAAGGAAATTGGTCCTGAATATTCATTGGAAGGACTGATGCTGAAGCTGAAACTCCAACACTTTGGCCACCTGATGTGAAGAACTGACTCATTTGAAAAGACCCTGATGCTGGGAAAGATTGAAGGCAGGAGGAGAAGGGGACGACAGAAAATGAGAAGTTTGGATGGCATCACCAACTGGATGGACCTGAGTTTGAGCAAGCTTCTGGAATTGGTGATGGACAGGGAAGCTTGGTGTGCTGTAGTCCATGGGGTCACAAAGAGTCAGACACGACCGAGCAAGTAAACTGAACTGCAGCCAGGAGTGCCTTCACCTTTAGGTTCTAAGTGTGTTTCTGTTACCTCGGAAAACTATTTCTCATCTATTCCCATGCATCTCTTTCCCCTCATGATGTTACCAAGCTTCCCTCATCCAAAAACCCCATGGGATTTTACATGAAGTTGCACGACATTCATAATTAAATTTGGTGCACTGACCTCTTGACAATACTTATTCTTCCCATGTAGGAACAACATGTCTCTCTGTGTTTATTCATGTCCCTTGATCTGATTTTAGGTTTATCTCCACACAGGATGTGTGCATTTCTTTAACTGTATTCCTCAAAATTTTGTACTGTTGTGGCCATTGTTGGGACTTAATGTTGAATTTATGCACACATACTCCAGCTGTTCTGAAAAGGGAAGTGTCTTGAAATTAAGTGAGTGGGTTAATAACTATTAGAGTGGTTCAGACTCTATCACCTCATGGGTGATACATCTCATGCTTGTGGGCTGCAGGGGACTGGTACACTGCAGGAGTTCAGGATCATGAGAGTGATGGGTAGGAGAAGAGGTCCTTAATCATTCAAGTGAAGGTAGATCTGTATCAATTACTTCCCCAAACGCAGGGGCCTCAGCAGTCATTTGCTGTCGCTCACACATCTGCAGTTTGGCTTTGGTTCAGCTCATCTCACTGGGGCTTGGCTGGGTGGGGCCTTTGCTTTAGGCTGTGACTACTGAGGAAACACTGAACTCACTCTGCTGTCTCTTCAGTTCTGCCCAAGATGGTACAAGCAGTCAGATTCAACTTAAGGTCTCTTAAATTCTGGACACTGAACCAGATTGCTGTCCCTTTGAGACATGTGCACTGGCCAAGACAACTTATATAGCTGAAGTCAGAGACAGTGGGCATGTGGTGGCTTAGTTAAGTTGGGGTTGTGCTTCTGAGAATGCCCTTCCCTGCAAGGTCCTAGAGAAGGCTTGGCCACAAGAAAAAATTTCAGAAGATTTAAAAGGTGGAATTGAAGCCATGGTGGTGTCTATGACAGTAGCAGATCACTACCGTGGACCTGCTGGCTCACCTTGTAAAGAAGTATGCCAGCTCACACTCCTTTAACTCCCTCCAGATCACCTTCAGCCTCTCTGACTCATGGGTTGGGTTTGTAGGCAGCTCCATGGAGGGAAAAATGTTCCAGCCTTCTGCAGGTCTGCATGAACACTGGGGTCTTGGAAGCAGTGAGACATCCATGTGAACACTAGCTATCCTTGTAGGCTCCAGCTGGCCACTGGTCTTTCCCACTTTGCACACAGCTCAAGAACTGGGCCTGCTGAGCTCAGGCCTAGCACCTGATGCAAGCACATCACCCTTCCATGGACTGCTTCACCCACTCCCAAGATCACATAGGGTCTAATTCTAAAGTAAGTCCAGTATTTGCCTCATGATTCTGCTTTTCTGATTAAACCTTTCCTGATTCAGGTAAGGAACTGTACTTTGTCCATGACATGGCCAGGCAAGAGATGGTGAAGAATTGAGGTCATTCATTTTATGTTGTTCATGATATAGTACTCGCAAAGACTAATGTGCCTGCAAACTTCTTCTGAATATTTTTTTGTAAAGGTTTAAGGCAAATGGGGCTCCAGTTAACTTCCAGATCTTGGCAACTTTAATAATCAGTATCTCCCAGATGGCTTAACTACAGATTTAACTCTACCTCATATCCATTTTAAATGATCTAGGAGACATCCCAACAATGACCCTTCAAGAGCAGTTACCTATACTTCATTATAAGGGGATGTTTTAAAAGGAGTCTTTTCAATCAAAGAAAGCTGAAGGTCAGATAGCATTGTAACAAACGCTCCTCCAACAAAATTATAAATTATAATTAAATTTCTAAAGTCTAAATCCTCATCCACTTACTTGGAGGAATATTTGATTGGGTAATATAGTAGAATAATTAAACAATCTCTGTCTCTTTAGAGTTTTTTAAACAGGATTTGATATTTAGTATAAATAATTTCTTCTTTAATTTGCCTACCACCATCCTGGATTCCTTGTTTCTTACTGGCCCAAACTGTGGGTTTAAGTAACACTTTAAATGTAAATTACTTAAGAAGTCTTTTGTGTCTTTATTTTTTCTTAAAACAATTTTTGCTTGCCTGGCCTGGGACACTGGCTTTGGGGCTTTTGGGGAGATAAGACACTTCAGTGTTTTCTTGACAGCTGAACTAAAGAAAACCTCTTACACACACATCATCTGATTTACTTCATGCTATTTTGATCACTCCTTCTGACAGTTCCGATTTAATTTTTCTTTCAAAAAAGAGTATCAATTTCAAGGTTTAGAGTTCTTAGGATTTAGAATCTTTGATTAAAAAAGTGAAATTTAATCTTGAATCAAGGGGAGGGAAATGTGAGCAAGATTAGCAGACTTCTTTTTGATAGAAGACTCTTGTAGCCAGTATTTATTATGGTAATGCTTTGTTATTATAAACCTCCTACGAATAATATTTTGGGGAGCTACCACACAACAAGGCGTACATTATAACACCCGGGTTAGGAGGGGGGTGACAGCAACGAACTGAGAAGCACAATTATCTCACGGTTATGCATGCCTATGAAGTGTGTTATTACTTTTGTTTTTTACAACTTGTAGAATATTTTCATTGTAGGTGAAGCATCAGACACATTTTTATTCAAAGGAAGAGAAACAAAAAGAAGGTTGTGTCTGCTGTGTGTTCTGAATGGTACCCTGGTGGCCCTGGTCCTCTAGTTGGGGGGCTAATTTATAACTGAGTGTCTCCGAGGCGCCAGAACATTCAGCTTTATTGTCTGTGTCATGGTCTTCTGACATCCATGGCACAAAAGGAGTCATTATTTGGAAATGGTGATTAGTCAGTTCGAACAGGAGGGTCTGCTGGTATGCCTACAGGAGGTGTTGTTTTAGGTTGACTTAGTGAAAAAAAATCAGTAAAGCTTGGTGTGTGTTAGTTTGATGTTTCAGAAATCAAGTAACCATGCAACTGGCATTTTATCTGTTGCTAAAGATTTTAAGACCATATTGACAGAGTTCCAGGATAAAAATTAGTCAGTTCTGGGGAAGAAAGTGAGTGAGTGACTGTTAAGAATTTTGCCAAGTGGTTTACTTCAGGTAGCTTTTTAATTCTCACAACAACCTACAAGGTTGATATTATGTTCATCTTTGCAGAAGTGAGGAAACTCAAGTTCTGAGAATTCAAATGAGTTGCCCACATTTCTAGGAGATAGTTGTTGTTCAGTTACTCAGTCATGCCTGACTCTTCATGACCCCATGAACTGCAGCATGCCAGGCTTCCCTGTCCTTCATATCTCCTGAAGATTGCTCAAAGTCATGTCCATTGAGTTGGTGATGCATTCAACAATGTCATCCTCTGTTGCCCCCTTCTTCTTTTGCTCTCAATCTTTTCCAGCATCAAGGTCTTTTCCAATTGGAACATGATGGAGTGCATAGTCAACCTGAATCTGCTTGATTCTGTAGCTTGTACACACTTCCATTAAACTAACATTTCCTAAGATGTATTTCTGTGTACAAGAATACACAGAAGAACTATACAAAAAAGATCTTCATGACCCCGATAATCACAATGGTGTGATCACTCACCTAGAGCCAGACATCCTGATGTGAAGTCAAGTGGGCCTTAGGAAGCATCACTATAAAAAAAGCTCATGGAGGTGATGGAATTCCAGTTGAGCTATTTCAAGTCTTAAAAGATGATGCTGTTAAAGTATTGCACTCAATATGCCAGCAACTTTGGAAAACTCAGCAGTGGCCACAGGACTGGAAAAGGACCATTTTCATCCCAATCCCAAAGAAAGACAATGCCAAAGAATGCTCAAACTATTGCACAATTGCACTCATCTCACATGCTAGCAAAGTAATGCTCAAAATTCTCCAAGCCAGGTTTCAACAGTACATGAACCGTGAACTTCCAGATGTTCAAGCTGGATTTAGAAAAGGCAGAGGAACCAGAGATCAAATTGCCAACGTCCGTTGGATCATCAAAAAAGCAAGAGAGTTCCAGAAAAACATCTACTTCTGCTTTATTGACTATGCCTAAGCCTTTGACTGTAGGGATCACAACAAACTGGAAAATTCTTCAAGTGATGGGAACACCAGACCACCTAACATGCCTCCTGAGAAATCTGTATGCAGGTTAGAACTGGACATGGAACAACAGACTGGTTCCAAATTGGGAAAGGAGTATTTCAAGGCTGTATATTGTCACCCTATTTATTTAACTTGTACTCTTGCCTGGAAAATCCCATGGACGGAGGAGCCTGGTAGGTTGCAGTCCATGGGGTCTCGAAGAGTTGGACACGACTGAGCGACTTCACTTTCACTTTTCACTTTCATACACTGGAGAAGGAAATGGCAACCCACTCCAGTGTTCTTGCCTGGAGAATCCCAGAGACTGGGGAGCCTGATAGGCTGCCGTCTATGAGTTCGCACAGAGTCGGACACGACTGAAGCGACTTAGCAGCAGCAGCAGCAGCATGCAGAGTATATCATGAGAAATGCTGGACTGGATGAAACACAAGTTAGAATCAAGATTGCTGGGAGAAATATCAATAACCTCAGATATGCAGATGACACCACACTTACGCCAGAAAGCGAAGAGGAATTAAACAGTCTCTTGATGAAAGTGAAAGAGGAGAGTGAAAAAGTTGGCTTAAAACTCAATATTCAGAAAACTAAGATCATGGCATCTGGTCCCATCACTTCATGGCAAATAGATTTGGAAACAGTGGAAACAGTGACAGACTATTTTGGGAGGCTCCAAAATCACTGCAGATGGTGACTGCAGCCATGAAATTAAAAGACACTTGCTCCTTGAAAGAAAAGCTATGACCAGCCTAGACAGCATATTAAAAAGCAGAGACATTACTTTGCCAAGAAATGTTCATCTAGTCAAAGCTATGGTTTTTCCAGCAGTCATGTGTGAATGTGAGTTGGACTATAAAGAAAGCTGAGCACTGAAGAATTGATGCTTTTGAACTGTGGAGTTGGAGGAGACTCTTGAGAGTCCCTTGGACTGCAATGAGATCAAACCAGTCAATCCTAAAGGAAATCAGTCCTGAATATTCATTGGAAGGACTGATGCTGAAGCTGAAACTCCAATACTTTGGCCACCTGATGTGAAGAACTGACTCATTTGAAAAGACCCTAATTCTGGGAAAGATTGAAGGGAGGAGGAGAAGGGGATGACAGAGGATGAGACGGTTTGATGGCATCACTGACTCAATGGATATTAGTTTGAGTAGGCTCCGGGAGTTTGTGATGGACAGGGAAGCCTGGCATGTTGCAGTCCATGGGGTTGCAATGAATCGGAGATGACTGAGTGACTGATGAACAGAACACATACTTTGAATGGGAATACCATGGGTTATGTGTGGAAACAGATATGGGCAGGGATGGGCCATGACCAAATGCATTTGGAGAGTGTTAGATCAAAGACATTTATGTTTTTAAAACTGAAGGACTTCTCAGAGCTTTATAATATACCACATGCAGGATTTGTGACCTGCCTTTTTTCCCCAGAAAGGGATCATATTATTAAGAACCGCACGACACCATCTGCCCCTCAAATGCTTTTTGAGGGAGCATTTGGTGGCATTAATGTTCTGGGGAACACCCATATCCCTGCCTCTGCTGGCCTGATATTCTCCCATATCTGCCTGAAACTCCATCAGCACATGTGCTTGATTTGAATCCAGAAAGAGGATTTCTTTTTTTTTTTTCGGCCACCCAGGTATGGCTGTGTGACCTTTTTGCTCTGCGAAGAGAGTTAGCAAGCAAGCCTGAATCTGTATCCATGACAGGAGACCATGTGAATCTGCTCTTTGCTTGCAGTTTTTCCGGTTGCTTTGCTTTTCACTGTTGGTGTGACCGCTCTCTCTGGCCCTCGGGGCATAGATAAGAGGCTCACTCAGGCTTCTGTGCTCTGTGGGCTTCATTCTCACCTACCATCCCAAGCTGGCATAGAAGTCAGGCACACACATGCATAACGATGCTATAATATGACATCAAGTGATGGCAGGGAGATGCCGAATATAAGGGAGCACAGAGGAACGAGGGACTGTATTGGAGAAGGGAAGGAGGGGCAAGGAGGGGGAGAGCAGGACGGGGAGCCTGGGTCTTAAAGATGGAGTACGATCTAGTCTAGTGTCTACAAGGTAAAGAGCAGTTCATGTGGAGGGAATGGCACCAGCAGTCTAGAGCACAAGGACCATGATCTGTGGAAGGACCAGTTGCTCCTTCCAGCAGTGGCTGAAACATAAACTGGGAGACACTTGATGAATGGGTAAGAGCTGGGGCTGCTGAGATGGCTGGTGGTCAGGCCATCTGCAGAAGATCTCATCTGCTATTTAAGAAATGAGAGCTACCCTGGGATCTGTGGAAAGACATTGTGAGGTTCGAAGGGAGCCAGTCATGGGATCAGATTTGGGTTTCCACAACATGTAAGCAATCCTCTCTAACGATGTTGGACGTTTCCCTTTCGGGCTTGCTAAACTGGAAAAGGAATATGAAAGAGCCTTTAAGATGGCTCCTAATCTTGGGGTGAGCACAATTGCACTCTTGTTTACCTTAATGTAATAGGATCATTATCTGGTTGCTCCATTTGGATGAAGCCTTGAAAGCATATTAACCTGTCAACTTTGTTCACAATAATTAGGGAAAATCTCTCAGGCTCCAAGCCCAGGTTTTTAAAGCCAAGGGTAAAGTGGTCTTTCCTTGTTTTCTATGTTGACTTTCATTAAAGATTTGCATAAACATAACTTAACGGTGACTCTTGCTTTTTGGTGCCAGCCAATTGTATGAATTGATTTTTTCAGGCCGAAGGTGTTTTTGATCTGCAGTCTGTAAAAGGAGAAGGCATGGGTGTTGGCTGACCTTGACCTGAACAAGGAGAGGACTTACCTTTATATCTCAGGGTCTAATAACATTGACCTCAGTGGTAAATGCATGGGAGCCAGTGGCTTTCTAACCCCACTGTGACAGAGGGTCTCCTGGGGAGTGGGAACCACAACTGCTCAAAGCAGGTTTGTGCTTCTCTTCTCCCTGTCCCACTGCCTGCCTCCATTTACCCAATTAAAGTAGTGGAGGGCATGACCTGCCTGCTGCTTTCCTGGTTTCACTCAGCCAACCCACCCTCTGCATTTGGAGGGCATGATGGATTGGTTTGAAACAAAACCATCTCATTCCCAAACTGAAAGGTTCCTTTTTACAACCGGGAACAACTTGAAACCACTGGAGAAAATCATGTGCCAATTATGTATAAACTCCTTTACCACAAGGTATAAAGGAAGCCATAATTCGGGGGGCTTACATTTGATTGAATTCATCTGTTTCCATTTTGTAAATAGAGAGGAGAGAGAATCCACAGTGGGGGACAGTTGACATAGTGCAGCTTCTATTCCCAGGCAAAAGAAAGGGTGGCCCTGTCGCTTCACTCTCTCAGAGCCACGATTCCTAGGTGTAAAGAATCACAAGAAACCCTTACTCTGGAAGGGAGGTCAGCCTTGCTCCAGGCAGCCCCAGACTTCCCCCAGAACCAGAGGCACCGAAGAGAAGGACCGTGTTTTATCAATCACCCAGCCAAGAACAACAGCCTTCAACTGGGGAAATACCCTGGCCCCCATCTGGGATGAGATTTACACTGATGGGTCTGTATTTGCCAGCAGCTGACAAGTCAGACTTTACCCTTAACATCCCTAAGTGTGTTGGTACTAATTAGGTGAAAAATGAGATGCATTGTTAAAACTGGCTTTCCTTTCCTGCTTGGCAGCCTGATATTATGGGACACTGAAACCTTAAATTGCCTTGCAGAAACATGCCTAAGGATAACTGTGTTGTGGGGGTAGAGAGGGAGGACCCAGTGAGGGAATAAAGATCCCTTCACCATCACTGCCATCTGTCACTAATGAAAGACTGGCTTGTTAATAGGCCTAGAGGATTAATTACTATCTTTCTCCAAATATGTGCAGCTAGTGACCCCTGATCTTTGGATGCACTAGACAAACTTGGGTGTAATTCCAGATTTTCCACTTGGCTGGTGGCATGACTTTGGGCCCCTCTTTGTGCTTCAATCTCCTTATCTGTAAAATGGGGTGTTTCTTTGTGCTGTTACGATTAAACAATATTTGAGTGTTACGTAACATTGTAAAAGTGGATCACTGGCTTTTTCCTTTCTATTCTGAACCTCTCATTTCCTGAGAAAGTGGGCTCCTGTGTTCTCTATTTTAAAGCCCTCATGATGGACCAAGAGGGTTCCTTGCTATATAGCAGAGAATGACCACATTCAGTGGCTGTACATAAACCTTTCCTAGACTTTTCTGTTTTCTCACCAGGCCACTTTGGATCATCTGCCTCTCTCTTGGCGACGGTGATAACTGGCCCTCTGGATCACTGGTGCTGGGTGCTGTGCTGTGCTAAGGCACTCAGCCATGTCTGACTCTTTGCAACCCCTGAACTGTAGCCCACCAGGCCCTTCAGTTCATGGGATTCTCCAGGAAAGAATATTGGAGTGCATTGCCAGGCCCCTTTCCAGGTGATCTTTCTGACCCAGGGATCGAACTCAAGTCTCTTACGTCTCCTGCATTGGCAGCCAGGTTCTTTGGAAGCCCTCCTGGATCACTGGATGTAACCTTAAATTGTTTTCTCTTGTTACTTTTTAAAATATTAAAATATTCTTCCCCAAATGAAAATGGATTCCTGTAGGACTGTTGATATTGTTTTTATTTGGTCAACTCTTGACTGTGCATAGACTAGGGGTTTAAGGCTTACTCTCCACGCATGATGTAGACCCTTGCTCTTCCCTTGCTGTCTCATCTCTAGTCCATTCTTCATTCAATTCTGCAAGTATTTCAAGATAGCTAAGTGACTTACTTGGATGATCTAGTTTAATCTTCACCTTGTCTGAGATTACCCAACAAATAAGTGGTGGGGGTGGGATTTGAACCCAGGCAGTCTGACCTTAGAACCTGAGCTTTAGGGATTATGCCTTTATCCACCAGGCATTCCTTCAGTGCATTAGAAGAGATTGCACAAATGAGGCCCCAAATCATGAAACATAGATCAGATAAATCCAAAGGCTCATGTATGAATGGTGAAGGTGGAACAGGAAATGGGATGTGAGGTTCACACATACCTGGGGGACTCGCACTAACGTTTAGTCCTTGAAGCCAGTCACCTTCTTACTCTCATAGTCAGCTGAGGTCTGGAGTGAGTTCTACTCCCAGGAAAAAGTCAACCTCCAATTTCTTTAAGAGAAATTTTACTTGATATTTTTATGTGGGGGCTTGGCGGGGGTGGGTGGCAAGGAACACATCATAGCTTCCCAGGGCAAGTCACTCTTGACATCCTAAAATAAACTTGGTTACACTGCCTGCCTCTGGGCAGCGAAAATTGTATTCATAGTTATCAAAGTTTGTACTCAAGCGATTGCTCCTTTTGCCCCTCTGGAGCCTTTAGATTATGTTTTTGTTCATGATTTATGCCGCGACCACACATCTGACATATTTTTCCTGTTATTTGTTTCAGGCATCAGAATCTCTCAGGCTGCCCCTAGGCTTGAGACATAAAGGCTTTATTTTGCTCTTCATATCCCCCTTTTACCCCCATTGACGTTCAGACCTTCCCAGGTTTGCTTGGTGATTTGACCACAACTTTTCTCAACTTGGACTTTGGGGGCATCCCTTTTGCCTCCACCTGTTTTATAAGTAGAGGTAGCCCCTGTTTGTGTGACAAACCTAGACTTTTTGGAGGATCAATCCTATCAATGTGTCCAGATTTATTTGTCTTTGTGGGACGCATAATGAAGGGGTTTTGAAGGCTGAATAACAGAGTAATTTGTTCCGTCCCAGACAAGGATGGTCTTATTAGGGGGTGACTATCAGTGCTGCTGAGGCATCCGTGGAGCTCTAACAATATTTGCTTTTGAAAGGTTGGAAGTCCGAACCCCAGCAGCACTCAGGCTCCCGTCAAGACAACTGACCTAATCTTACCCTGATGTAAGCAATTTTAATTCATTGAGATTCTGCCTAATGATGCTGGTGATTTACATTGTTGTCATTCTTGAGTGTGATTATGTTTTCAAAGAAAGGGATCATTCCTGTGGAGACATTTTCCTCTAAATGCTTCCTTTGAAGGACTCTGCTCACTATGGAAGGGAGAGAAACGAAATAAAAGAGAGTCTTCTGTAAGACAGCCAGGTTCTCTCCTAAGAACTCTGGGAAGAATAGCATCTATTATACTCACGTGGCGTTTAGATATCTGTCATCCAAGATCACTTGGAATGAATCCTCCAAGCAACACTCAGGTCTATAGGAATTTTTAGGGTTCCCTGTGCTCAAGTTTTGCTTTGTTGTTGTTTTGTCACTAAGTTGCATCCGACTCTTTTGCGACCCTGTGGACTGTAGCCCTCCAGGCTCCTCTGTCTATGGGATTCTCCAGGCAAGAATACAGTAGTGGGTTGCAATTTTTTCCTCCAGAGGATTTTCCTGACCCAGGGACCAAACCTGCATCTCCTGCATGGAAGGCAGATTCTTTACTGCTGAGCCATAGGAGCAGATTTGGCTTGAGCCAGTATTATTGTCAAAAGCAGGATCCCCTTGATTCCATGGGAAGGGGGTTTCTACTATCCCAGAGATAGAGCGGACACTCTGCAAAGCACTTAGATCCAGAAAAGATACCATGAAGGGAAACTTGATGAGCTTAGTGGTTAAAGAGTCGACATTGAGCAACTAAACAACAAAAACAACAGGAAGAAAATTAGAGGAAGGAATAAGAGGTAGAGATGGTAACTATCATTGGAAAGCTGTCTTCAGAACCCTGGCCACCGCAGAAGAAGAGAGAAGGTTTGGCTTGGCCAGGTGGCTAAAAAATATCACAAGTGGATGTTACAGTGACTGTTTGCATCCTTCCTTCATAATATGACATGTATCACATACACCAGGCACTGCTAGGGTCTTGGGTTAACAGTCATCTGTCATTTGAATGTTGTGAGAGCCCCCCAAACTGGTCTCCTTGCTTTCATCCATTCCTCACCCTTAACAATCTTATCAACAGAACAGCCAGCCTGATCCCAGGAAAATGCATGTTCAGGTCTTGTCACCTTCCAGAGGCTTTCAGCATCTCTCGGAGTAAGTCTGTACAATATCACATGTGAATGGCCAAGATCTCCCCCAAACACCCTATTTCCCACTCCAGCACCTCTAAATTCTCACTGAGCCACTGAGACCCAGCTTACATGCCACCACCTCCTGAAGAAGCCCTTGGGCCCCCGTGCATCCTTTTGCTTGTGTCTCAGTTGTAATACTGACACCCAATTTCTCTCTTATCTTCTCCACGCCCGCTTTGGTCTCCGAGGTTCTGCTAGAGGAACTGGCTTTCACTTAACTCAGAATCATCCCAAGACTAAGTTCTCAGGAGTATTGTTGAATGAATGAACAAATGAATGTGTGCGTGACTGATGCCCCTTCTCCATGGGGTGCCTATGGCTCTGGGACTCCAGGGCAGCCAGCAGACCGGTTCTACCACTGGACCCTGTTAATGCTCACACCACGTCTGTGTGCCATGATGCCCCATAGCCAAAGCCAGGAGCCAAAGCACTTCATTTTTCTGCCCCCAAAGATATCTAGAGACTCCCCACAATTCCATTCCTGGCTCCTGGAGAAATAAAGCATGACTAGAAGATCCTTCCTCGCTTCCTCGGTCCTGGGGTGGCCCCAGGAGAGGGTGGGCAGGATGGGTAAACACCCTTGCAGCCGGGCCTGTGCCCTGTTCACCCCCATCTCCTGCCTTGTGGAGCTGAGCTCTGTAGACTGGCCCCCCACGCTCGGGGGCTCCATCGATGCAAATATTGTTGAGACGCTCCACCATGGGGGGATGGGGAAGGAAAAGCCATCACGGGGGACACATGTGTCTGCAGTGCCTCTTCCAGGGGATAACAGTCTGGGCAGAGCCAGCTGTGGGATCAGACTCCCGGACCCTGAGGCAGGGGAGAAAACCCTGCACAGATCTGAAGGGCCCCCCACTGCCCCCCCATCATGAACTAGTGGCACCTACTGTGGCCAGGCCTTTCTCCAGGGCAGGCACACAATGGGCTTCTGGCACTGAAAAAGGCTTGGGAAAATTATAGGGGGAAAAACTATTTGCTTGTGGCACACTGCCCAGGCGGGTTAATCCAATCCCTCCAAGGAGAGTTCTTCCTGAACACTTGTAATTAATCTGGAGAGCTCATGGCCTCAGGAGGTTATGAGGGCAAATTACTCCGTAGGTTTCCAAAAGGGAGTTGTTGTCCAGGTGGAAAGAGTAGCATCTCCCTTAGACAAGGGCAGTAAGTCTGCAAGGATTGTCAGTGGGACTGCTGGGATGGAGGAAATGTAAAGGTCTGGAGGAAAGTTAACAGTAGTTAATTTCTAGAGAGCAATTGCCTGACTCTGTGAGCTCAGCACTTTTTTTGCACCTGCTGGTGTGATTCTTATAAGCAGTGACTCTTGTCATTCCCATTTGACAGATGAGGGGAAAGGAGCCCAGAGACATTAAGTAATTTGTCCATGGTCACACAGCGAACACACTGAGTTAAAATCTAAACTAAGGCACAGGGTTTCTATATTGGCTCTTAATAAGTGGGCCTTAGTTCTTTGCTGCCATGGGTTGGAATGGCCTTGGTGAGGCCATGCATGTCTTTTCCTTGTGAATTAGTGCCATGTGTAGAGAGAGTTTCAAATTTGGAAAATACAATTGGTCATTAGTAGCATGACCCCAGAGCAAGGCATTTCGTCTTTGAGTAGTGTCCTTGTCTGATAGAGTAGACATAATAACACCTCTCTTACCCATTTTGTGTGGTTAAATGTAATGGTGTACTGAAATACACAATAGACATACAAAAGTGCTATTGAACTGTCAGACTGTGTTGTGAAATTATCTACAATTTTTGTAAAATGAAAGCATTAAAGCCAGACTGTCCAATGGTCTTTCTGAATAATGGAAATACTTTTTATGGATGCTGTTCAATATGGTAGCCACTGGCCCCATATGGCTATAAAAACCCTTGAAATGTGACTAGTGAGATTCCGGAACTACATTTTAAATTTCATTTCATTAATTTGAACAGCCCGCGTGTGGCTGGTTGCTACCAGGGTGAAAGCACAGGAGAAGGTTTCATCTGGGAAAGACTTGGAGATCCTTGAGTCCAACTCTGTTTCACAGATGACAAGACTGAGGTTCTTAGTGGGCAGGAGCTTGCCCAAGGTCATTTGGTAAGTTAGCAGAGAGGAGGTTAGAATCAGGTCTTCAAGTACCCTGCTATTCTCTACTTTAAGCATTCTGAATATCCCTATAAGTAGATTAGAAAAGAAGATTGATCATTATCAACCTAAAATCCATATGAAACACCAGGAAGGCTCTGGTTTTGAAGAGGGGCTGAGGCTAGACGGGGCAATAAGGAATGCCCACACCCATTTTTGTGACACATTGTGTGACGCATTGTGTGATTCTCTCCACTAGGAGCCTAACTGGGTGTTGCCCTGAACAAGTAGGCATCTTCTTGCTTAGAGTCAACAGACAGGGAGCCGTTTTTCACTGAAACCCATCACAAGAGTGATGGAGACACCTTTGGCGAGGTCCATCTCTCCAAGGAATAGTCCTGCCAGTGATGGAGGGCTTGGGGCTCAGTGGACTGTAATGGTATATCTGTGGAAAGAAAGAAAAGGCCTGTGGTGAGGCTGCAACCTTGGTGCCAAATCACAATCTATAATTGGGCCTGATTTTTCCCATATGTATCAACAAAAACAGCTTTGCTTTCATAGAGATGAAAGCAACCCCTTTCTTTGGTCCTATTTCCCTTTTGTATGTATTTCCCAGGTCTCCACTGGGTTCATCATTCTCCAATCAAAACAAACCTACAAGAGAACAAATCAGAAATTAGGGATATGGAAGGACTTAATGGAGAAAATATCTTTCTTTATAATTTCCATGGCAGAGAGATATGCTGTATTTCTCTCTCTCTCTCTCTCTTTTTTTTTCCTTTTCTTAATCAAAACAAAGTTAAATTACTCTGCCATAGTTTTGGTGAAATCATATTCTTGGGGTGCATGAGTGCTCTTTATGGCCCTGTGGACTACAGCCTGCCAATCTCCTCTGTCCATGGGATTTTCCAGGCAAGAATACTAGATTGGGCTGCCATTTCCTCCTCCAGGAGATCTTCCTGGCCCAGGGATTGAACTCCTGCACCTCATTCTGCTGGTAGGCAGATTGTTTACTACTGAGCTACCCGGAAAGTCCATATTCTTGGGGAAGTGAAAGCAGATAAGTCTTAACAGCAGTAGATTCATGAATCTGTGTGAACCATCTTTCTTAAAGGACACATACATTGTCAACCCACATTTTGTACTGCTGCGAAAACAAAAAACTGCAGACTGGAAGCTTTTAGCAAGAAAAATGTATCTACTTACAGTTCTGGAGGCTGGAAGTTCAATATCAAGGTATCAGCCCCTTTGATTTCTCCTGGTCTCTCCCCTTGGCTTGCAGATAGCCACCTTCTCTCTGGGTCCTTGGGCTTTTTCTCTGTGCATATATCCCTGGTGTCTCTCCTCTTTCTGTAAGAACTTCAGTCCAATTGGATTACAACCCCACCTTTACGACCTCATTTAACCTTAATTAACTCTTCAAAGACTTTATTTCCATAGTCACAAGGGAACCTAAGGCTGCAGCCTGTGAACTTTGAGGGAACACAATTCAGTCCTTAACAACTGTATTGAGGACTTGCTATGTTTTGGGACTGGAAATACAGGGAAACAAAAAAGAAAACAAAACAGTATAACAACCTGACCTCTGAGAAGTTGGGAGTCTGACAAATGTAAAAAAAAATGCAGTATGATATGCAATTTATCTACACCAAAAGCACTGAAGGAGAGAATCCACTTATTTTGGGAAATGAAAGGGAAAAAATTTAGAGAAGTCTTCAAAGACACAGAACTGAATGAATTGAGATTTGAAGGAAGTCTGGCATAGGCAGGATGACAGGAAAAGAAACAAAGAATACAGACGAAATAAGCCAAGTCTCTTTCTTGACTTCTGAAAGGTTCTAAAATACTCTCCCCAATTTCAAAGGCCAAGCTTCTATGATCAGAGATGACTTCTTTCATTAAGCCATTGTTCCTAAGGAAAAACAAAAACAAAAAACAATATTGGCTTGGAATGCTTTTGGCTACACACATCAACAAGCTGGCCTGCCCAATAGGGGCAAGAGTATTTTCCACGAGCAGATCAGTGGTAGAGTTGGTTCCAGGCACGGTTTGATCACTAACTGAGTGATCGCATTGACGACTCAGGTTTTTTTTTGGCTCTCCATTTTGCCTGTTTTACACTGGCCTTGGACAAAAGCTGGATCTTCTTCTGGCTACAGTGGTCATCAGTGGAAATCCAACAGACATGCTTACTTACTCACACACTTCAGGAGAGAAAGTGAAAACCTCTTCTCCAATCTTTGATGTGCTAGAATTGGCTTCTCCTGGCTCCTGAGATCTGATTGTCAAATTTTCAGAAATTTTGCAACTGGTTGTTAAACATAGCTGTTATTAAAAATTAAATGATATGAACCTAAAACAAAATAAATGATTAAAAACAAAGGTAATAAATGTTCAAAATTCACCACTCCCTCTTAGTTGACTAATTTTACTCTCATCCATGCACCTGGCATGATTTACATCCATCGCATGTGGATGATGGTAATACTCTACAATGGGAGCTACTGCACTGCTCTCCCCAGCTCCGTATTGGTGACCTGAAATCAGCCATGATGACAGTATTCGCAGCCTAGAAATGGGCAAATGCAATAAACAGGTTATGAGATACTGTTATTTGTTTGTCTAGGGCTTCCCTGGTGGCTCAGTAAAGACTCCGCCGGCCAATGCAGGAGAGTTGGGTGTGATCCCTGGGTTGGGAAGAGCCCCTGGAGGAGGAAATGGTAACCCACTCCAGTATTCCTGCCTGGAGAATTCCATGGACAGAGGAGCCTGGCAGGCTACAGTCCATAGGGTTGCAAAGAGTCAGACATGACTGGGCGACTAAGCACACACACATCCACACATGCACACGCATACACACACACATGCAGAAGAAATGCAAATAATGCAGATTAAATTGCAGACTACAGAAAGTGATGGAGAAATGCAAATAATGCATATTAAATTTTTAAAAGTGTTATTCTAAACCAGTTGGGTTGTGAATAGTGAAGAAATCTGAGGAGATATTTTTCCAGTTTTATCTGATTCAGCAAAGAAGTCACATCATTTAAAGATGAGTGAAATTCTGACCACATGCTTTCACTGTTTTACTTGTAACAGAAGCAAAAGCAGCCAGCATTCATGCCAGTATTAAAACTCATCTGTCAGTTGAAACCATTGATTGGTTAGAGATGTAAGAATGGCAAAAACTAGTAAGAATATTCTGTGAAAATCAATTTATAGTGTGGAATTTTCAAGGAAGAACAGTTTATGTGTTATTGTATTTGTATTTTGGGTTCTAAACATCCATTAGATTAGTAAAGATTTATAATAAATGTATGCCTATGTGGACAGATACATATAGATGCAGGTATCTATATGTATGTAGACTGTATATTTTCCTGGACAGTCATTGTTCTGCATTTATTAGCACCAATCCCTCATTCCTTTAGTTTGATTGGGCTAATCTATCTTACATGCCCACCCTTAAAACGTGAATGCCATATACTGATTACTGTTTGTGGCTGGGAATGGATAGTGTGTTAGGAAAAAGGAAACGGGATGAATTTTATCTAAACAGACAAAACTACCTATACCTGTAAAGGTCACCTACCCCCACCAACATAAATGACACATTAATACAATATCAGTCTTTTTATTTTGTGCATGTGTGCGTGCTATCGCTTTACTCATGTCTGACTCTTTGTGACCTTATGGACTGCGGCCTGCCTCTGTCTATGGGATCCCTCTGTCTATGGGATTCTCCAGGCAAGAATACTGGAGTGGTTTTCTGTGCCCTCTTCCAAGGGATCTTCCCAACCCAGGGATCGAACATGAGTCTCTTCTGTCTTCTCCATTGGCAACCATTTTCTTTACCACTAGCGCCCCCGGGAAGTCCCCTTTTTATTTTAGTATGAGTTAATATATAACACCTTTTTCAATAGAAGAGCTGACCCAGGGCACACTGGATAGAATTTTTAACAGTTTGGGCAGGATAACTCCTTGTGGCAGGAGGACTGCCCTGTACATCATAGGAAGTCTAGCAGCATCTCTGACCTCTACCCCCTATATGCCAGTAGCACCTCACTTCCAATTATGACTACAAAACCTTCTCCAGATGTTGTCAAATGTCCTCTGGGGTCTGTTTTGCTCACCAACTACTGGTTTCAACCCAGGACTTAGGGTCCCAAAGCTGGAAGATTTTAGCTTCTGTTCTCTTCCCTCTAAGGTACTGCTTATCTGTAATCAAATGTTAAATTGATGGCTCAAAGCAACGCCAGAGAAGAGGTACATTCCTGGGGGCTGAAACCCTGAGCCCCAGAAAAATGAGTCTGGAGACAAATCTTCTGGGCTCAGGAGAAAGGAATGTTCCAACTGGGGAGGCCAAAGTCTCTAGATACCATCTCTCTCAACTTAGCAGATTCTACTGTGGCTTTTTTCATCTTTGAAATTCAAATGATATGAAGCTCTTGACCTGAAGATCTATATATGAAGATCTTAAAAAAGTTTTGGTTCATTTTAGAAAACTTAAGATTTTAGCCTGAGCTAGAAGGAAGGTTTCATTTAGCTCATGCTTGGGTTCCAAAACATCAACTCCTCAGACCATAGCAATGATGTAAGTTCCAAAGGAAGCAAACAAATGCATCTCAGCAAGATGTAAACTATCCAAAGTCTGGGAAATGTCCTCGTGCCAGAATCTATTGACATTTGTGTAAAATAAGCTTACCCAAAACTCTCCTCTCCTCAAAAACCCTCCTCAGACCTATTTCTCCTTCCAGCATCCAGCCGGTCTTCATCTTTCCTCAATAGCTAAGGCTCTCAAAGGATTAGTCCTCATTTGCTGTCACAATTTGTTCTCCTTCTGTTCATGCCTTGGATTCTGTCCCTAAATACCAACAATACTGTTCTAATGTGTTCAGTCACCTCCTCTAAAACATCCTTGTTCTGTCTCACCCTTAGGACAACTTTGGACAACATTGCTGACCAACCTCTCTCTTTTATGTTTTTCCCTCCTGTTAGTTCTGTAATGCTGGGGTATTTTTCCTACCCTTCTGTTGAATTCTTTACTGGTTCTTTTTTCTCTGTCTGCTGCTTAAATAGAAGTATTTCCCCAGGGATTTCGTCTTGTTCCTGTTTCTTTTCTTTCCTTTTTCTCTGGGCTATCTTCTTATCACCTCTTGACTTTAGGTGTTGCAGCTTCCAATTCTGCATCTTCAGCCATGCACGGCCTCTTTCCTTGGCTCCAAAGATCAGTACATTCACCTTTGCAAGGGTGGGGGAAGCATAGGGACTTCAAATACAACACGCCTAACTCGGAACTCCTTTTCTCTTTTCCTAACCCAAATTTTCCTCATCTTTGTCTCAGTTAATGAAACTGCTTTCTTTCATGTCTCCCAGGGTAGAGACCCTAAAGATACCTTGAGTCAAGGTTTCCTTGTAAATCAATCTCAATATGCCATGTGTCTCTGCATCCTGTGAATTTCACTGCCATCATTTCCCCGATGAGAATGCCACCCTCTCCACCCTCACCACCCACATTTAGATCACAGACTGGCAAGCTTTGTCTTGAAAGGACCACATAGTAAATATTTTAGGCTTTCTGAGTCACTCTGTCTTTGTTGCAACTATTCAACTCTGCTCTTGTAGCATGAACGCAGCCATGGATAATAGGTGAATGAGTAGGTAGGCATGACTGTGTTCCAGTAAAACTTTATTTACAAAAACAGACATCTGATCTGATTTAGCCCAAGGGACATAGCTTGCCACCTCCTTGTTTAGAGGGTTGTTGTCTTTCACCTGAATTATCTCATCTTCCCAGGTGGCGCTAGTGGTAAATAACCTGCCTGCCAATGCAGGAGACATAAGAGACGTGGGTTCAGTACCTGGGTCTGGAAGATCCCCTTTAAGAGAGCATGGCAACCCACTCCAGTATTCTTGCCTGGAAAATCCCATGAACAGAGGAATCTGGCAGGCTACAGTCCGTGGGGTCTCAAAGAGTCAGACATGACTGAATCGACTTAACACACACACACCAGAAGCTTATCTCCCTGCTCCAGTATTATTTTCCTGTCACCATTTTTATCTTGCATTCAAAGTAAATATTTATTGATGAAAGCATCTTCTTAAAATACAGACTGATTAGACACAGACTTTGACACTCTACATAAGTTAGGTTTCTTCAAACATGCCACACCCTCAAGCTCTATAATTCTCTCTTTACTCTGTTTTCCAGCCTGGAATGTTCTTCCCTGTCCCCAGATCCTTTTAAGTGTCAATTCATAAGACATAGCTTACAAGGTATCTTTTCTATGAAGCCCTCCATGCCTCCCTTCCCAACTCCGAACTCTTTCTTCTCTAACACTCTCTTAAATAATATTACTCCTGCTCACAGTGTCATCTCATTACGAGCCTGCCTCATGGTGAAGTGACATCTACCTTATGTTGGTCTACGTCTCTCAGTCCAAAGCTCCCTGGGAAGCAAAAACTGTCTTTTGAAAAAAAAAAATCTTTTTTTATTCCCCAACATATTACTCTGTTTAAATAGTAATCTCTGCTAATGTACTCTGCAATTTCAGATACAAAATACACACATTTCTCAAGAATAGATGCAAAAAAAAAAAAAGGTACAGTCCATAGCTAAGCAAGTTCACTCCACCCACCACCACCAAATGATATGGGATTACTTATTTCAGCCTCAATCACATCTTGTTCACCAGTCCATAGCATGCCTACTGAGTCTGTGATTAATTTTTAAGTTTGTCTTTTCTCTTTTAAGCTTCCAAAAACGGATAGGATGTTAAAAGTTGTGGGAAAATGAAGCTGTGACAAAAATAAAAGAGAAATTCATTTTTTAAATGGAAATTGGCAGGAAAATGTTGTGTATGGATTGAATCTTTTGTCTACAAATATGACTTTAAAGGACCAAGAATGAGCCAGACAATGTGTAAAGAGTACATTATTAATGTGAATCAAGGCAATTAACCATAAGCAATAAGATGCAGTGTGTGCATGTGCATTTGGTCATGTCAGACTCTTTGTGACTCCATGGACTCTAGCCCGCCATGTTCCTCTGTCTATGGAAATTTTTAGGCAAGAATACTGAAGTGAGTTGCCATTTCCTACTCAAGGGGATCTTTCTGACCCAGAACAGTAGCCCACCAGGCTTCTCTGTCTGTAGAATTTTCCAAGCTAGAATACTGGAGTGGGTTGCCATTTCCTGCTTCAGGGGATCTTTCTGACCGAGGGATCAAAACTGTGACACCAGTGTCTCCTGCATCAGCAGATTCTTTACCACGAGGCCCCCAGGAAGCATGAAGTAAGAGGGGAAGCTGTATAATGAAGAAATGGAAACGTATTTTGAGAGTTTCGCTAGAGTGAGCACTATTTAATATGGTTGTTACTATCAATATATGTGGTTATTTACATTTAAACAATCAAAATTAAAATTTAAAATTCAGTTCCTCAGTTGCATTAGTCACGTCTTGAGTGCTCACTAGCCATCTCTTTCAAGTAGACACAAATTTGGACAGGACAGGTATAAAACTTTTCCATCGACATAAAAAGTTCAGGTGAATAGTGTTGGTCTAGAATCAGTGAAGTCAAATATCTGTTAGCTGAAAGTTAAGTCAGAAAAGGATAGAACTTTGTTTGAGAATGTGCTGTGTGTTAAGTTGCTTCTGTGTCCAACTCTTTGAAACCCCATAGACTGTATCCTGCTAGACTCCTATGTCCATGGAATTCTCCAGGCAAGAATAATGGAGTGAGTTGCCATTTCCTCCTCCAGGGGATCTTCCTGATCCAAGTATCAAATCCGAATCTCTTATGTCTCCTTCATTGACAGGCAGATACTTTGCCACTAGTGCCACCTGATAGAGACCAAACTTGGTTAACATGCTGGTGATGAAAGTTGAGTCAAACTCTGTGGACAGTTCCATAGAGTTGAGGCCCAGTAGAATCTGATCAGCTTCCATGTGAGACTGGAGAGAGTCAGTTCTGAACAGATTCCTCACAAACTCAGTATTTCTGTGTGCCTGCTGAGAGCATCATTCATTACTGATGCTATTTGCTTTTTTTCAATGTACATTTAAATGTATCTTTTGGGGAGGGATGTTCCACAGCAGTATTTCCCAAAATCTGGGTCAAATTCACTTAGTGGGTCATAAATGATTTAGGATAGAAACAGAACATACTGGTAAAAAATCAGGCTGGGTCACACATTTAAGGACAAATGTTGTTTTGTGAATCTTTGCTTTCAGTGATATTTGTCTATATTTCTTAATGTGACGTGAAAGTGAAAGTCATGTCTGATTCTTTGTAACCCCATGGACTATACAGTCCATGGAATTCTCCAAGCCAGAATACTGGAGTGGGTAGCCTTTCTCTTCTTCAGGGAATCTTCCCAACCCAGGGATTGAACCCAAGTCTCCTGTATTGCAGGCGGATTCTTTACCATCTGAGCCACAAGGGAAGCCCTTCTTAATGTGAGTCAGGCACAAACATTTAAAAGCCACTGTGTTTCAGAACATAGATTAGCACAGAAGGAGAAAAATATGCTTAGTTTTTGAAATGCAAAAAGACAGACTCAACTGTGTGGAGCTGCATGTGAAGAAGACAAACACAAGTGTTACCTGCCTTAGAAAAAAATCAAAGTTAAAACAAGCCTCAAGAATCTAACCTGCTTGTTCTTTAAAAAAAAGAAAAAAATTATTTATGGCTGTGCTGGGTCTTTGTTGTTGCATGGGCTTTTCTCTAGTTTCAGTGAGTCAACTCTTTGACTGTGGAGCACTGGCCCTAGGGCCAATGGGCTTCAGATATTGTGGCTCCATGGCTCTAGAGCCCAGGGGCCCCACAGAGACTGAGCCAGAACTGTGTTTGAGTCTCTCCTGTGGAGGTATGGGTCAGCACTTGACTGCTGCAGAGGCAAGGGCTCTGGGTGCAGTAGACCTGGGTGTGGCATAAGCCCTCTTGGAGGAGGTCGCCACTAACCCCACCATAGAGCCACCGGAACTTACACAGGACTGGGAAACACACTCTTGGAGGGCACAAACAAAACCTTGTGTGCACTAGGACCCAGGAGAAAGGAGCAGTGACCCCACAAGAGACTGACCCAGACTTGCCTGTGAGTGTCCAGGAGTCTCCAGCAGAGGCGTGGGTCAGAAGTGACCTGCTGTAGGGTTGGGGGCACTGAGTGCAGCAGTGGGTACATGGGACCTTTTGTAGGAGGTCGCCATTGTCTTCATTATCTCCACCGTAGTTTGGCCTCTTCCAGCAACACAAGAGAAGACTCTACACATGGACATCACCAGATGGTCAATACTGAAATCAGATTGATTATATTCTTTGCAGCCAAAGATGGAGAAGCTTAATACAGTCAGCAAAAATAAGACCAGGAGCTGACTGTGGCTCAGATCATGAACTCCTTATTGCAAATTCAGACTTAAATTGAAGAAAGTAGGGAAAACCACTAGACTATTCAGGTATGACCTAAATCAAATCCCTTACAATTATATAGTAGAAGTAACGAATAGATTCAAGGGATTAGATCTGATAGACAGAGTACCTGAAGAACTATGGATGGAGGTTCATGACATCATACAGGAGGCAGTGATCAAGAACATCCTCAAGAAAAAGAAATTTAAAAAGGCAAAATTGTTGTCTGATAAGGCCTTGCAAATAGCTGTGAAAAGAAGAGAAGCAAAAGGAAAAGGAGAAAAGGAAAGATATGCTTATTTGAATGCAGAGTTCCAAAGAATAGCAAGGAGAGACAATAAAGCCTTCCTCAGTGATCAAGGCAAAGAAATAGAGGAAAACAATAGAATGGGAAAGACTAGAGATCTATTCAAGAAAATCAAAGATACCAAGGGAACATTTCATGCAAAAATGGGCACAATAAAGGACAGAAATAGTATGGACCTAACAGAAGCAGAAGATATTAAGAAGGATTGGCAAGAATACACAGAAGAAATATACAAAGATCTTCACAACCCAGATAATGGTGTGATCACTCACCTAGAGCCAGACATCCTGGAATGTGAAGTCAAGTGGGCCTTAGGAAGCATCACTATGAACAAAGTTAGTGGAGGTGATGGAATTCCAGTTGAGCCATTTCAAATCCTAAAAGATGATGCTGTGAAAGTGCTGTGCTCAATATGCCAGCAAATATGGAAAACTCAGCAATGGCCACAGGATGGAAAAGGTCAGTTTTCATTCCAATCCCAAAGAAAGGCAATACCAAAGAATGCTCAAACTACTGCACAATTGCACTCACCTCACACACTAGCAAAGTAATGCTCAAAATTCTCCAAGCCAGGCTTCAACAGTACATGAACCGTGAACTTCCAGATGTTCAAGCTGGATTTAGAAAAGGCAGAGGAACCAGAGATCAAATTGTCAACATCCGTTGGATCATCAAAAAAGCAAGAGAGTGCCAGAAAAACATCTATTTCTGCTTTATTGACTATGTCAAAGACTTGACTGTGTGGATCACAACAAACTGTGGAAAAATTCTTAGAGAGATGGGAATACCAGACCACCTGACCTACCCCCTGAGAAATCTGTATGCAGGTCAAGAAGCAACAGTTAGAACTGGACATGGAACAACAGACTGGTTCCATATTGGGAAAGGAGTATTTCAAAGCTGTATATTGTCACCCTGCTTACTTAACTTATATGCAGAGTACATCATGAGAAATGCTGGACTGGAGGAAGCACAAACTGGAATCAAGATTGCCGGGAGAAATAATAATCTCAGATATGCAGGTGGCACCACACTTATGGCAGAAAGCAAAGAGGAACTAAAGAGCCTCTTGATGAAAGTGAAAGAGGAGAGTGAAAAAGTTGGATTAAGACTCAACATTCAAGAAACTAAGATCATGGCATCTGGTCCCATCACTTCATGGCAAGTAGATTTGGAAATAGTGGAAACAGTAACAGACTTTATTTCTGGGGACTCCAAAATCACAGCATATGGTGACTGCAATCATGAAACTGAAAGATGCTTGCTCCTTGAAAGAAAAGTTATGACCAAGCTGATAGCATATTAAAAAGCAGAGACACTACTTTGCCAAGAAATGTCCATCTAGTCAAAGCTATGGTTTTTCCTGTAGTCATGTATGGATGTGAGAGTTGGACTATAAAGAAAGCTGAGGGCCGAAGAATTGATTCTTTTGACTGTGGAGTTGGAGAAGACTCTTAAGTGCCCCTTGGACAGCGAGAAGATCCAACCAGTCCATCCTAAAGGAAATCAGTCCTGAATTTTCATTGGAAGGACTGATGCTGAAGCTGAAACTCCAATACTTTGGCCACGTGATGCGAAGAACTGACTTATTTGAAAAGACCCTGATGCTGGGAAAGATTGAAGGCAGGAGGAGAAGGGGATGACAGAGGATGAGATGGTTTGATGGCATCACCGACTCAATGGACATGAGTTTGAGTAAGCTCTGGGAGTTGGTTATGGACAGGGAAGCCTGGCATGCTGCAGTCCCTGGGGTCACAAAGTGTTGGACATGACTGAGTGACTGAACTGAACTGGCTCTAGAGCACAGACTCAATAGTTGTAACACAGGAGCCTAGTTGCTCTGTGGCTTGTGGGATCTTCCAGGACCAGGCATTGAACCTGTGTCTCCTGCATTGGCAGGCAGATTCTTTACCACTGAGCCACCAGGGAAGCCCTCAGCTGTATGTTCTTTACTCTCACTTCCTAGAAATATGCAGATTTTTTCCAATTCTTGAGTGGTCTTCATCCCAGAGGAAATTTTTTTTCCCTTGTTATAGCTTGCTACCAGAAACCACCTGAGCTTGCCTGTCAAAAGTGTATTGATCCCAGGAGCCAAATTTAGCTATTTAGAAAATGGTGTGACCCCTGCATGCATGTGACAGGCAAGACCAGAAAGTCTTCCATGTGTCCCCAGGCACACAGCCCAACAGTCACCTTCCTACTTGGCAAAAACAAAAACTCTAGTAAATTTTAAGGGAAGAGAATAATGCTTGTCTTATTCACATATTAATATGATTTATTTAAAGACCCTGATCCTATTGCCTCAAAACGACTTATAATGCTCTGTTTATCTCTTGGAACGTTGACAGCAAGAGTTCAGATTTCTCCCTCCAGTCTTCTAAGTGATCTTTTTTTTGGAGCTGGTGGGATCCCAGTGTACTCTGCTACCCTATACATTACACAGTAATATGAAAACCTTGATTGCTGATTTTGCCCAATTTAATTAAAAATTAAAGGAAAAATTCCAGCATAATAAAAAGTTCTATGGATGGCCATGCAAATTTGCAGAAACCCTGAAAACTTGATTAGTCACTTTGAAAAACAGCATTGATTACTTACAATTGTCATTAAAAGTTCAATTTCAAAATTCTTTCCTCAGGTTAAACATCCAATCAGTTCTGACTGAAATATATACATGTTTGTTCTAAATTATCAACATTTCCATAGGCAACAACTTTGTGCTTCAGTGAGGACAGATATTAACTGAAATTTTGGAAGTAGTTTTCTCTGAGCATTTGGATAGATGAGGTATTTCCAAATCCTTTTCCCATGAGTTTTCATTATACAGATATATAAAGATATATATATATGTATTATATATATGCATATCTGTATTATATACATATGTGAAAGTGAAAGTGTTAGACTCTCAGTCATGTCCAACTCTTTTGTGACCCCATGGACCATTTAGCTCACCAGGTTCCTCTGTCCATGGGATTCCCCAGGCAAGAGTGCTAGAGTGGGTTGCCATGCCCTTCTGCAAGGGACCATCCTGATTGAAACCCAATTTTAATTTGGTGGCTAACAAGGTTTACTTCAGAATGTTTCTGTATATTTGCATTTATTCCTTCAGTTTTCTCTGTGAGGCACTGCAAGTATTAACATGGCTCAGCTGCCAGCTCCATGCACTAATCATAAATTATATTTATCCCAAGTTCCAACAAATTCAGACTCCTGGGCCCTGTATTCCCAGGGACATCTCCACGTGAATCTCCACGGGCATCTCGAATCCAACACGTTCAAATCTTCCTGCCTCAACTCGCTTCGTCCTCCAGCTGCAATGCTGTCTTGGTGAATAATGTAGTGTTTGCCCCATATCGTAAACTGACAACCTTGAAGTGGTCTTGAAGGTTTCCCTTGTCATCAGTCCCCTGTTAACTGAGACCATTAATGGTTTTTAATGATAAAAACAATAGGATTTATCAGCTCTTCCTCAGAAATGCCTCAAATTTCAGACTCCACTGGTAGTGCCTGCGGCCATGCTTACTATCTCACCTGGAAGACAGTGCCAGCTCCCTAATCAGCTTTCCTCTCCATGTCAGGTCCTCATCCATGCTTCCTCTATGTTATCGTCCTAAAAACAAGCAAACATACTTCTGACAATCCACTGTCGAACCCTCCTCTGTAGGATGTGTGCTAAGTTACTTCAGTTCTGTCTGACTCTCTGTGAACCCATGGACTATAACCTGCCAGGCTCCTCTGTCCGTGGCGATTCCCCAGGCAAGAATCCTGGAGTGGGTTGCCCTGCCCTCCTCCAGGTGATCTTCCTGACCCAGAGCTCAAACCCATGTCTCTTATGTCTACTGCGTTGGGAGGAGGGTTCCTTACCACTAGCACCATCTAGGAAGCCCAACAGTCCCTGCTATCTCCTGTTGTTGGCAGGATGAAGCCAAACACTCAAGAAAGGCAAATGTGCCCCACAGTTGGCCCCTCTTCCCTCTACCCCTCCTGAATTTGGTGCTTCAGACACTTTGAATTTCCTTCCACTTCCTTCAAATGGAAGGTATTTTCTCATCCCTGCCTTTGCAGTTCTTTTTCTCCTAGAATGGTCATACCTTTGCCCCCACAACAAAGCCTTGTTATCCTCTAGGACTAAACTCAAATGCCCCCTCCTATGGGTACCTTTTGTAATTACACCATGAGGTATGTTAGCAATTAATCCCTTTTTTATTTGTTTCATTTCTCTATTATAGCACTTTTCACATTGTATCACGATTACTTACCAAAATGTGTGTGGGATTTCTTAGGGCTATCTATCATGTGTTGCTGGATCTTCCCCAATCTAGTTGTAAGGGGGAATGGCCCTTTCTGATTTTTCTGTGATTGGGTAAGATAAATGACTAGTTCTGGATAATGAATCGGAAAGGGATGAGTGTCATTTCTAGACTGAAACATTTAATTACCGGTGCAAGAATCTTCAGACATCTCTTTTCTTCTAGTGCGGTGACTGGCAATGTTAGAGATGGTAACTACTCCATCAGCACAGATTGCTGACTTACAATACACATATAACACGAGGAAGAACCTTTGCTAATTTGGGGCAACAAGATGTTGGGGATGTACGTTCCTGCAGCATCACCTCGCTAATTCTTCATGATACAATATGTGTCATCCCCATGGGGCAGTGAACTCCTCAACAGTCTTCAGCCAGTTCAGTCTGGCATCCCTATTATCTTGCAAATGCATGGTAGCTGGGTGTTCAGTATAACATTTGTTGAATGAGTGCAAATAGAAATAAAGCATTTAAATCCCAGGGATATCAATAGAAAACCATTAATAAAAATACAGTATTTCTATGTCCCTTGGGAAAAAAATGGCCACTTGAGAAATGTACTTAAAACCAGTTCACAGCTGTTTTCGTTAAGTTTTCAGAGCAGTTTTGTATTCTGGCTCTGGACCTTGCATTGCAATGAGGGGAATGTTTGTTAAAGAAATGGCACAGGCATACATGTTTAATTTGTACATCCCTGTGTAGTTGCATGATTGGTCCTAATGGGCCGTCAGAGCTTTTAAGAAAACAGCACTCAGCAGTGTGCACATTGCCTTGATTAGGTGAGCTCCTGTTGTTGTTCAATCGCCAAGTCATGTCCGACTCTTCTTGACCCCATGGACTGCAAAATTCCAGGCTTCCCAGTCCCTCACCATGTCCCAGAGTTTGCCCAAGTTCATATACACTGAATGTAGGGGATTGCATAACTCAATGAAACTATGAGTCATGCCATGCAAGGCCACCCAAGACTGACAGGTCATAGTGGAGAGTTCTGACAAAACGTGATCCACTGGGGGAGGGAATGGCAAACCACTCCAGTATACTTGCTGTGAGAACCCCATGAACTGCATTTTAAAAAGGCAAAAAAGGTGAGCTCCTAGGTGCAGAGACCTGGTAAGGGTCTGCCTAGTTATCCCCACAGATGTTAAGGGACTAGCTGTTTGAAAGCAATTAGTTACTGAGACTTACACTTTTTTCAGTGATGGAAAATGACGAGGAGCTGCCCTTGAACCAGCTGTGTGTTTGCCTTTGTAAGTGACCAGAACACGGTGTCAAAGCCCCACACATGAGCTAGTAACTTGCAATTGGAACTGCTTCCCCTGTCTTCCTGGAAGAGGCTCAACATTAGGCAATATTAACTAATGGTGAATAGAAAGAACCCTGGGAGGCCTGTCTGGTCAGGGAGGGCATCAGAGAATCTTTACAGGAGCCAGAGACAAGTAAGACATGGCTTGATTAACCACAAGAAAATAGCAATGAGCAAAGTGGGCAGTGTTTGGAGGGGGACAAGCTCAGACACCAGGGACTCTGAGAAGGAGTCATCCTTATTATTTTATCGCGTTGGAGCATGATCAACTTGTGCTTCTCCAAACCTGTAATATGGGTGAGGGGTTCCCAAGCCTTTGCAAGCCCTGAAACTTCTCTCGATGTGACCTCTTTCCATAAACTAAGAAGGGATGAGAGAAAGATAGTGCATTGATTAAAAGAGGGCTCTGCCTGGGAACCAGACCTGTCTGACTGGAGGTCAGATTCCAAAGCCACCACCTACTAACTGTATGCTTTTCACCTCATTGAACCTCAATTTTGTCATCTATAAAATGGTGTGCTTATTACACTGGAGTGTTGTGAAGATTCAACAAGATCATGCATGCAAAACTCTCACTATTCTCATTAAGCACATACTAAGCCCTCCAATAAGTTTAGTGGTTATCCAGCTTGGAAATACACATTGGGAGGTCCATCATTTACAAACTATGTTCTGTTCCTGAAAATGAATCAGAATGGAGAGGTTTAGGTGGTAGGGATGAGGGGCAGAGGGTTGGGGTGTTGGAGGTGAAAGAACATTTTAGTATTTAGATTTCCTACAGGAAACTGTTTTATAAGATATACTTTTGGGTTCCGTTGTCTCTGCAGCAGGCAGCAACAGTTCAGAACTGTAAGCCTCCTGCTGATGCTAATAGCCCGAGAATCGAACAAAGCCCACAGTCTTTGCTTCCCGAAGCAGAGGCCCAGTAGTTACTGTTTTTCCAAAGGCTGCATTTGAGCTTTGTCAGCTGTCTGGGCTGAAGTTTATCCTGTGTCCACTTCCCTTATCAGCCGCCCATGGCAGGCACACGTTTCTCTGCTCAGTGAATGGCAAGGCTTTAGGACTCCCTGTTGGCAGAGCCAATCCATCTTTCTGCTGTTGCCATCTTGAAATAACTTCAGAGCAGCTTGTCGGAGGATATGGAAGCAGCCATGACGACTGGGAAGCTTTTTGGGGGTATGAAGAGCGCTTATTTCTAACAGCCTATCTAATGGAAACTCTGATGAGGATATATTAGGGAGGAGACCCAGAACATCTGCTCATTTATTGAGGGAAAAGGGAGGCCCTCTCATCAGATAGTCCAGTGTACCCCACTCATAAACTGTCTTAACACAATGTTTTTAAAGGAGATTTAACGAACAGGAAAGCCCCTGACAAATTCAGGACATCCCGTACCCCTCTCTACCTCCCAGAGCTACTTTTGCCCACAGCAACCACTGGCCCTGGAGCAGACGCGGTGCTGCTTCCTGTCCCTAAGATGGGCCTCCGGCACTGCCCCACCTTAGGGTAGCTCCCATGTTCCACAGCTGCCAGGCGTTCTGCAAGCACGCTGCTATTGGGTTCTTTTCATGTGATTGGTCCTAGGTTTTGAGAACTGTTTTCCTTTGGCAACAGAAAGCAAGAGGGTAGAGACATGCCTTCTTATGTTTAGTGCTCCTTTTCTTAGGGATAGATTATCCTCTATATGAAAGCGCCCAGGTTCATAAGAAACCAAGTCTTCCTAAAGGCTGATCAGAGTGCAAACCAAGATTCCTGCTTTTCTCTTCTTCACCACAAAGTCAGAAGTCAGGCTAAGGGATTTCCTTGTAGAAAACAGTCTGCCTAGTTTGGCTAGAGGGAAGGTCATGGGGTTTAACCTGTCAAAGTGGGTTTCTAGGAATTTCCACCCTGGTTCCAAAGTCCAGTCTAGGCAGTCTCATCTCATTACACAACTCTGAGGTGGGGCTGTGGGAAGGAGGGTGGGCATCATTCATATCACCTGCTATGTGACTGGTGCCTGCTGGAGTCATATGGTGTAGAACTTGTGCACGGCAGGAGGCAGCAACCTGAACTTGAGCTTCAGTTCCCACATGACATGGGCTCTCAGCCTCATGTTGTGTTCAAGGAACTGCTGCGTCAATACCTTAGCGGGTGGTTGCAAATCACTTGTACCTCGTAGTAAAGTACGAACATTTGCAAACTTGTTCATTCTTTATCGTGAGCTAAAGAAAGCCAAGATCACCATTGCTTGATCACTTATTGTGAGTTGGATATGCTGGCTTTGTTTTCCTTATAATATTTCAGGGTTAAATATGAGAGGGAGAGTCATGAAGATCCAGCTCCAGAATTTAAGAAGGTTATAACTGAGCATTGTGATCCTTTATCTTCATGTGCCAGTGATAGGGATGTCATCAGTCATGTGTGTTTTGATGGAAACAGAGGCAAAGATCTTCAGGCAAGAAGAGAAAAGAATGGGAACTCTTTGGGCGAGGACTGTATCTTAGCCATCATTCTTCTTCAGGTTGAGTGTGTTGCCTGGTGCCTCAACACTGATTTTTACCACGAATACTCCTGGCACCGCCCTGCCTGGGGGGGTGGGGAGCAGTGGGGAGCTGGTGAGACTTTAGCTCTCACACTTCAAAGGAGGGAAGAAGACAGATTGTGAGTTACCCAACCCATTCCTTGTCCTCACAGTGGATTGCATTTCTCTTGAGTACATGGTGATCAGCATTTTTAAAAGAATATTTTCAAAGAAGAGTGATAACCTTGTTAAATTTGGCAAAGGGATTTTATTCCCTGCTTTTTCTCAAGGCACTGTCATCAACCTTCATTTTTTGCTTAGCTATAAATGTGTCTCTCAGGAACGTGCAGTATATGTGGAGAGCAAGTGGTGAGCTTGGTACAGATCCATTTTTCAAAATGGGAAAGTCAAGGCAGTTAATTTAGAGCTGTATCAGAGGTGGCGCTTGTAAAGACAGTTTTCTCCTCTAAGCTGTTTTGTGAAACCAGCCTCATCTGGGCTTAAAAATATCACATGAAAGCCTCTGGCAGTGCTAGAGCTCACAGGGTCCTTGGAGATCACCTAAAACAGCCTCCCCTTCAGGGCAAAGGTCCTTGAGGGCAAGTGAATTTGATCCTTGAGGAAAAGTCATTTTGGCAAACATTACTTGCCTTGGGCAATGTGGGGCAGGAGGAATGTGCCGGGACCCGGGGGTTGGACAGTTTGGCCTTCGTCTTGGCTCTTCTGCTTGTGTTTGACCTCTGGCAAGTTCCTGAACATTCTCCTTGTGTACTAAGTAGGAGTCCAGCCTCTCCATGTCTGGGGGTTGGAAAGAGAATTAGAGGAGAGTATGTCTTTCCCTGCAACAGCCACCCGGGAGAGTTCCGTTATCATTAAAATTCACTCTCTCCTCAGCACCTCCATAGCTATTCTTTGCCCCCGATTAAGTCACTAACTCTAAATTCTCTGCAAAACCCATGCTTCCTACACAGTCAATAGTTGGCAGAGCTCTTTGCCGATAGCTATTTGCCAATCCGTGAATTCATATGGGTTTGCAGAAAAACTTTCTGGGCTCATTTAGGGACTGAGTGCATAGCCTTCTATAGAAAGCCTCAGTAATGCTTTAGAACATGCCCTAGGGAATTTTTAGGCTATTCCTAAATAGGGGGATGACCCCTTTCTGTGTGACATCCAGATTCAGTATGACCCCCTATACTGCTGTTTGAGGATGTTGTGATCTTGTAGCATGGTGTGGCGCGTTCTTATTCTTTGTGCTTAGTTGTCCGCTCAGTCATGTCTGACTCTTTGCAATCCCATGGGCTGTAACCTGCCAGACTCCTCTGTCCATGAGGATTCTCCAGGCAAGAATACTGGAGTGGGTTGCCATGCCCTCCTCCAGAGGATCTTCCCAACCCAGGGATCAAACCCAGGTCTCCCGCATTGCAGGCAAATTCTTTACCATCTGAGCCACCAGGGAAGCCATTTTTCTTTATATCTCTTTAAAACTGCAGATATTCACAGATTCACATTTTAGTGACATTCCATATTTTACCTGTAGCCACTCATCAAGTTTGTAGCAGAGCCAGAAACCTAGGACACAAAACACTACACTATGTTCCCTCCCTCCCTACCACATAAACTAAGAAAAGTTCCTGGAGGAGATGGCTGATGCCGAATGACTCTCATGAAATTTGAGGCCCTACCAAGCAAAAAAGATGCTCATGTGTGGAAGGCTGTCTTTCCTTGGCCTCTCTGGGACTTTCTCTGTATTCTTTCTCCTTCTGTAACTGGAGACTAGACTTGAGGTTGGATTTCAGTTTTAAGGTTTGTGATACAGCATTGGTTTGATCAATAATATAGAAAACTGAGATTTAGTACAGCTTTCAAATTCTACTTCTCAGCCACTGCTCATGTTCTGTCTTGTACTATAGCTCCTAGGGAGGTTTGACTGACTGCTGTGTTGGAGATATGAGACCAGGAATGATGTTTTATTCTTCTTGGCATCATTGTATCCCTGACTTAATTCTGAGGATAACTGTTACCCTCACCTTAACTGACTCCATCCTCCTGGAACTCTGATTTCCTCCCTCAAATTGCTTCTTCTGCAGTCTTCCATGTCTCAAGAAAAGGGCATCACTACCCAAGTGCTGAAGCAACCACCTATGATCCACATCCCTCTCTTTTCTTTCCACCACACACTCCATGTCCAATCCATCAACAAGTCCTCCTAGGCCCTCTCAGAGTTGGCATTGACTGTTGTGGTTATACAGATTTATATATTGAAATCCTTCCAGACTAATTGATAAATTATCTCTTTTAAGAGTCCCCCACTGAGGGCCCCCATCCCACAATCTCAGCACCTGAGCTCCTTCCATGGAAACTCACCTTTTATCCTCCCGTGGAATCTAACAATCAAATGATTAATGCTTAGCTCAGGAAGAATCTTCTGAGTATCACCTTCTTTCTCCACTGTAGAGGACAGGAATGCCATTTTAAGTTTTGTGAGGATTAAATTAAAGAATGTATTTAAAGTTGTGAGTGCGTAAAGCTTGGCATTCCCCGTGTGGGCACTCCATAAATGAGTTCACTTTCCCTTCTGCTTTGACGGGTATGGGTATAGAGTAAGAAAGACTTTAGAGAAAGCTAGATATAGATACAAATTCTGGCCTTGCCTCTTTTCCTGTGACCTGAGAAATTAACCAACATCTCTGAACTTCTGTTTTCTTGTCTGTGAAATAGGAATAAGGAATGTTTAGTGCTGTTCCTCGGCATAGAGGGTATCCACTTTCACTAAATATCAGTTTTCCTTGGTTAATTGAGTTCGCATCAGTGGATGCCTTTGAAGTGAAAAAAATGTGTTGTATACTGAAAAATAGTCTAAAACAGTGAGATACCACCATATACCTATCAGAATGGACAAAATCCAAAACACTGACAACATCAAATGCTGGTGAAGATGTGGAGCAACAGGAACTCTCATTCATTCCTGGCAGGAATACAAACAGTACAGGCACTTTGGAAGACAGTTTGACATTTTTTGCAAAAACAAAACACTCCTAACCATACAATCTAGCAATTGCCTGCCTTGGCATTTACCCAAATGAACTGAAAATTTATGCCCACACATATGGATGTTTATAATAGGTTTATTCATAGTCACCCAAACTTGAAAACAACCAAAATGTCTTTTAACAGGTGAATTTATAAATAAAAAGAGGTACATCCATAAAATATAATATTATACATTGCTAAAAAGAAATGAGCTAGCAAGCCATGAAAAGACATGGAAGAAACTTAAATACATATTATTAAGTGAAAAAAGCCAGTTAGAAAAAGGCTATATATTTACTACATACTGTATGGTCCCAAATATATGACATTCTTGAAAAGGCAAAATTGTGAAGACAGTGAAAATATCAGTGCTTGCCAGGGGTCAGTGGGGAGGGAGGAATGAATAGTTGGAACACAGAGAATTCTTCAGGCAGTGAAATTATTCTGCCTAATATTGTAATGGTGGATATGGGTCATTATACATTTGTCAAAACCCATACAATGTATATACTAAGAGTAAACCCCAAGGTAAGCTATAGACTTTGGGTGATTATAGTGTTTCAATAGGTGTTCATCAACTGAACAAATGTACCACTCTGGTGGTGACATTGATAATAGAGTAGGTTTGTTTGTGTGGAGGCAGAGAGTACATGGGAACTGTCTGTATTTCTGCTCAATTTTGCTGTGAACCTGAAACTGCTCTAAATAATAAAGTCTATTTTTTTTTTAAGTCCAAAATTTAGATTTCTAATCTGAATTGACCTCTCTCTTAAGAATTTCCTTAGAAATTAGATTTTTTAAAAAAGGAAATAGGTGAATGCCTTATGTCCCTCATAATTCCCTTCTCTTATGCCTTTAGTACCATAGCTCGGGTAAATGTTGAATGAATTTACCTTGTGAATAGTTTGCTATCAGGGGTTAAAGAAGACATTAGAGTGAATGAAAAGGAGTATCAATCTGATACAGTTTGTACCAGGGCAAAAATCCCAAAATAGAATACTATTAACCATCAGAGTGTTTTCTACCCAGAGAGTGGCAGCTAGGTGGGGCCTGTTGACATGTTGGTGGTAATTGCTTTCTCAATTTTGTCCCATGTTTTTTGAATCCTCTTTTTGAGTCATGATAATAGCCACTATAAAGAGTTTTATCTGGGCCTTTGAGAATGAAGTCATTCTACCTCAAATTCTTTGTGGAGCAAGGCAGGCTATAAATAGATCCCTGCATGAACAAGTAAGTAAGCAGCACACGTTTCTGCTGATAGCTCTTCCTGCTTATTTCATGAGGTTAATCTCATTGCTGGATAGAAACCTTGAGTTACCACAAGTTCACTCACGCCTGGGAGAGCTGTAGGGGTGGAATACCAGGAATTTCATGTGAACCTATAAGACTTGCTTATCTCTTCCTTACATCTGCCTCTTTCCACACTCAAGAGCTTTCCCTGATCATCAGGATGACTGGGAAAGGGCAGAATTAGGTAGGAGAGGAATGCCTCTGTCCCCTGTCATCTTTTATAAGCAGGCCACTCAGTTCCTGGAACGTTCTTTACCAAGTGATCAGGAAGGAAGAATGGTATCAAACCACCATAAGTTCTCATGAGTACTCCAAGTGTTCTAGTGGGAGGATGTTTCATAGGTTTGTTGAGTAAATCCAGGAAAACCATCTGATACCAGTATCATTCATCAGTGGGCATCCTTATGTTCTCAGGACCTCCCTCCTAAGATCTGGGTTCCCAGTTGGAGAAGTATCAGCAAGTCAGGTGTGAGATCCATTTTTCTATCTTCACATTTACCGAGTACTCCGATAATTGTGGGAATTTTGAATCCAAACACCTCCCTAACACTTGGAGCTTTGGAAACATTACAAATACTCTCTTCCCCAAATGCCTGATGCTGATTGGCTTGGTATCTCTGGGTTGTAAGGGGACTAGGTTTACCAGAGGGATGTATCCAGGCTTCATTTTGAATGTACTAAGAAAATGGGACCTGTATGAAAATGAGAGAAGCCCTTTTTTCCCACAGGAAATTGGGTCTTCTGAAATCTGAATGTCTTTGTTTGTGCTGGTGTTGAGTTTTAAGTGAAGGTTCAGCCAGATTCTTATTTTCTGTAAAATACTCCTATCCATAGATATACTGGCTAATGAAGCTGAGCCATGTGATCCAACTTGGCAAATATTTTGCTTGAGTCACTAAAAGTTTGGCATGAATAAAGATCAAACAAGGATTTAGGATTAACTTTCTTGGTCCCAAAAGGTGAACTAAGTTTGTGAGACCCTTCTTTAAGGGATTTGCATCCAAATTGTCATCTACCATCTGGGTATTTGACAAAGAAGAATTTGGATTTTTTTAAAGGTCTCCCTTTAGTCCACTTCTAAACCCACATAAGAGCAGTTTGGGACTGTTCGGAGCCCTACAGAAAGAAATAGAAGACTAAGATTTTTGGATTAAAAGTGTTTCCTTTTTATGGAGATAATTTTCAATAATACTGACTTTCAGCATAGAGTCCATAGACTTTATCAAGATCAGAAAACATTTTGGATGCGGTGATGGAGTGGGGGTGAGCTCATTGCCCACAGTGACCCCTGCACAGGGACCCTGAATAGACGTTCATTGGCAGAAAGGCAGTGGTTACTGAAAATGGCTAGGGAAAGAGTAGAGGGGAGGGGCAATTGAATGGGGCTTGGGTTCCTTCCTCCTCAAGGGAGCTATTTTTTGCTTTACATGCAAAGAATTGCTTTGTACAGCCAAGTTGGTTTCGATCTTGTTTACACAAGAGAAATCGAACATTTATTTTGTGCCGGGTTATTTTTTTTCTTCCTTTGCCAGTCAAAGGGTCCCAGGCAGATCAATAAACAAAGACCCTGCTCTGTTTTCATTTTGTGGCTGGGGATTTGGACTGGGTAACCCTTCAATGACTGGATTAGCTACCTCTGTGGGAACTGAGACTTTTTGCCTCAGTTAGATGGGGTTTCAGACACATTCTGGTCAGGCTGGAACCCTGCAGCTCCAGAAGACAGTGGGAGGGCCCCTGGGTCCTTGGGTCTGAAGCAGATGGCAAAGTAGGAAAGAAGAAAACTACCTTTTGGCCTCTGTAGAAATCGTTCAAAGTCCTGAAGTATGTGATTTGGTTACTCTCATCTTCGCCTAGTCAACAACCAGTATTGTTTGGGGGCACTAAATCAACACAAACATTTTTAAACACTACAACTCTGAAATTTGATTCAGCAAATATGGAATTCCATAGAGAGGCTCCATGCTAGGGGGTGAAACATATTTTTCCTTTCTTTTTTTCTCTAACTGTACCTGCCATGAACTTGGACTGACCCTTTGTTCTCTTGTTGTGGGACAACACGAAAAATAAGGGGAAAAAGTCTTCATTGTGAAAGCATTCCCTTAACCAATGTTCAACTGGCTGATTTCCCTCTTTTAAAGTTCACAACAGTGGCTTTTATAGTGGTTCATCATCTATAAATCTCAACCACTTAATTTCTCCTTTAATTCCTATTATCATCAGCTGGAGCAGCATGATTGAGGTAGGGGAGAATAAGAGCTTTGGTGTTAGGCCAAGACTTGAAATCTTATTTTATCCCATACTAGTAAGTTGGTCTTCGTTAAATTATGTAGCCTCCTTAGCCCCAGTTTTCTGCTCGGGAAAATAGGAATGAGAAGACTTATTCTAGACATGATATCTATAAGGAGGTTGGCATGGTACAACACCCCACAGGTTCCCAATGAGTGGTTCTCATTAGGGGTTTCATTCCTCAGACTTGGAAGTTGTGGTGAGAGGATCCCTTAGAGTAAGAAGACCTGTGTCACGGACTGGTCACAGAGGCTCTTCACTCCTCTGAGGGACTCTCAAACAATCTTTAGTGGTGTGATCATAACATGTCAACCTATCAGTCATATGCAAGAGAAGTTGCATATAAATATAACTAACATGCCCCACAGAACGAAAGGAAAATAAATTAAATTGAATTAAGCAGTCCTTGTTCTTTGCCAAATAATATTATTATCCAAATTGGACACAGCTTGTTCCTTTGAGTATACCTGTTTGAGTAAGTGTAAAATAGTAGAAGAAAAATATTGAATTAGTCAAAAGAACTCTGAGTCTTACTAACAGCCTATGTTTATTAATTATCTAACCACTTAACAAGCTGGAAAAGTCTGTGGCATACTAATTAAAGTTCACAGCTAGTATTTATTTAATAAGGACCTATAAGACAGCAGGCAGTGTTCTCAACTTTTCACATACATCAAATTCAATGACAGTTACCTAAATACAGTCTCATGGGATAGATTGTTCTTCACCTCTTTTTACTGATGGGACCACTGAAGCTCACAGAGATAGAGTATTTTGCCCAAGGTCACCCAGATGGAAAGTGATGTAGCTAAAATGTGAGTACAGAGAGTTTGACTCCAGAGCTTATTATTTTAGCCACTATATTATTCTCCCTCTAGTATTGATGAAAAAGGTCTGTGGGCAACAGACCTGAGTGTGAGTCTCAGCAGCGCTGAGCACTGTTTCCATCAAAGTGACCTGTGTGAGATTTCCACCTGATATCTCTCAGAGTTTAGCTCAGATAATAGGCTCATGGCAACTTGAGTATAATAATGTAACATGATAAAAACTCTGTGATAGCCATCTGCATGTCTTCTTTGGAGAAATGTCTGTTTAGATCTTTTTCTGGAACTGAGCTGCAGGAGTTGCTTGTATATTTTTGAGATTAATCCTTTGTCTGTTTTTTCATTTGCTATTATTTTCTCCCATTCTAAAAAAAAAAAAAACTGTGTGAAAGGACCAAGTTAAAGTCGCATCTCATGAAAAGATTAGAATCTGAAAGTCATTGCCAACCATGAAAATCACATGGAATCAAAACCATCCTTGAAAATCTCTTAAATTGCTCACTGTGTTTTGTGTATATAACTCTATGCATACAACCTGCTACAACGATGTTAAACCATGAGGCAATGGATTCTTTACCAAACTCCAGTAAGCTCTTCACATATCCAGTGACTAGCCTTTTCCTCCCTGTGACAACACTACTTAAATTAATTTTTTTTCTTGCTGACTGTATAGGATTGACTCCTTAAATACAAGTGCTATGTCCCAATTGGACCAGGCAAATTTTAGATGAATTAGAACCACTCCTTGCTGGTGGGAGCATTCTGACATTTCCTAACATCAGGGTCGTTATAAGGAGCAAATAAGAAGGTGATTTTAAAATGTTTTAAGGGTCTCTAAAGATTCCAGTGCATTATCTTGGGGGTGTGCATTTGTGTTCACTTTGAATTGTCATTATAGATTTGTGATACTCAGCAATGTTTGCTCAAAATCACAACCATTCTGCCCACTGATTGGTTGGTAGGTTGGTTGTTTTTAACCGCTGACTTTTCTGACCCTAGTTCTCTCTCTGTCCTGTAAGTGTAGTATTCAACAAAGTTGAGGGACGCTTCTTGAATCTTTGTTCTTTCACAACATGATTTTCAGGACCTATCACTTAGTGCAAGTCACACGTTTATGAGGGTCCACTGTGTACCACACTTGGTGTTTTCTGCAATCCTCACTTTCAGGAAGCTCCAGATCTACAACCTCCTTCAGAACATTTCCACCCTGAAGTCCAGCCATTTCTTCCTCTCGGCCTGTTTAAATTGGAATTGAGCATCTCCTTTACCTTTTGGGAGCTACTCCTGACTTCCAGGTTTCTGTTGCTGGCAGCAGCTTCTTCCTGTCCAATAAGGATGATACCTCAGCAGCATCATAAGAGGCTCTTCTCTTGTTCAGTTTTGAAGAGGTACCAGGTTCTGATTCTGTAATCTTTCTATTCTTTCACCTTCAAGCCATTGCAGGGGCCCCCAGTCAGCCTCTGGCATCCTGTGTCTCCCCAGTTTCATCAAGGGATACCTGTTTGTGAGATTTAATTTTCCTTAAAAGTGCTTTGTGCTGCTTCTAAGAAAAATCTAAATATACTCTGACCACAACCAGCGTTTCTGTCTCTCTGCTTCTACAGAAAGATTCTACATGAATACTTTTCTCCAAGGGCACAGTTGTATTTCTTACTGTTTCCCCATATGTCCTGCCTTTCTTTCCTGAATGTTGTCTATTAAGGAAAAGATGGCAGTTCTTACCCAAATTGGTCTACACATTTAATAGAGTTGAAGTTGAAATGCAAATACATTTATTTGTGTTAAGTTTATCTGAAGGAAGAGAGACACACAAATAGCAAAAATAAATTTAAAAGAAGAAATTGGAAGGGAACCTTACACTGATAATAAATTGTAACATAAAATTGCATTTAAATAAACATGCAGAGCCTGTAACAAATAGAGAAAACAATGAACTAGAATAGACAGCCCCAAATGCAAGGATACATCTATTTTTAGTACATGAAAAAAAATCTCCAGCACTCGAAAACAATGTGAAGTGATGGATTATCCAATGAGTGATGTGAAAATAATTTTTATTTAAAAAATTAAGCTAATCCTTTCCTTCTCACCATAGACTAAAATAAATTTGGGGAAGATAAAAATGTCAAAAAATAAAACATACCATAAAATCACCAGAAGAAATCTTAGTTAACTAGTTGTATAATCTGGGTATGTGGGAGGTCTATTCAGGCATAACCCTAGGGCAGAAGCCCTAACAAATTTAGATATGTAACTATATAAATGTGAAATTATGCATAAAAGTTATAAACAAAATGAAGAGCAAATGGTAAGACTGAGAAAAATATTTGTAACATATAAGACAAACAAGAGATTAATATCTTCAATATGTAAGGCACCATTACAAGTCTCTCAGAAGAAAATAAACATGAATAGAAACAAAAGGGCAAAGGCTATACAGAGGCAATTCACAGTGAAGAAACAAAAATGCTCAATATATGTGAAAACATCTTTACTCTTGCTTGTAATCAAATAAATGAATATTTAAATGTTACGTCTGAGGACTAGGACATTTCCTGTTTTACTTTATAAACTTTTGTATTCTTAAGCAATTAAAAAAATTCAAATAAAATTAAAAGATAAAATATGCTACTGTGGATTTCTTGTAACCCCGTAAAGCCCTTACCAAATTCTTAATCCTTGAGAATGATCTTCTAGGGGTATATTTATTGGAAAGTTATCCATCAATAAATACCTAAGAGATAAAAATAACCAAAAGATTAGAATGTGTGATAAGGTCCTGTTTCAGTTTAAATATATGCAGAAATATAAAAATATATAGAAGAAAAGTTAGATGCCTATAAAAGAGAATGTTGATAGGTTGTTTTTAGGTATTGGAAATATGAATAGTATTTTTGTTGTCTTATTTTTGCTTATCTATTTTCTAATTTTTCAGCTTACATTGCTATAAACAAACTTTTAAGTACAACAGACACACATGGAAACATATAATTTATAAGTATCAGTTTGATATATTGTCAGTAAGTGAGCACACTTGTATTAGTTTTCTAATTTTAGCATCCTTTGCAATCTGGGTGGGCCAAGAACCTCTCAAATTACCAAGTGCTGGCTCCTTTTTTCTTAGCAGTTCCTTCAGCAGTTTATCTTTCTTCTCACATTTTATAAGAGCATCAAAAAGAGACCAGGCTGCATCTTCCACATTTTCCTTGAAAAATCCGTCAGCTAAATATCCAAGCTCATGGCTTACAAGTTCTGCCTTCTATCCAATGGTAGAACTCAGTTCAGCCAAGTTTTTTCCACACTTTATAACATGGATTGCTTTTTCTCCAGTTTTTAAAAGCATGTTCCTCTCCAGAAGTATCTTGAATGCTCACATTTCTTACAAGATTCTATTTAAGATGATAAATGTTTTCTCTAAGATGATAGAAGCTTTCTCTTCCATGTCCTTCACTTCTTTTTGAGCTCTCACCAGAAGCACTTTTAAAGTCCATGGTTCTACCATCTTTTCAACCCAACATAGTCATTTTTTCTATCATGTGCCTCAAAATTCTTCCAGCTTCTATCAATTACCCAGTTCCAAAGCCACGTCCACACTTTTAGGTACTTGTTACAGCCACCATCTCCCTTCCCAGCAGCAAAATCTGTATTAGTTTCCTAGAGCTGCCAAAACACATTATTCTGAATGTGGTGGCCTGAAACAGCAGAGATTTATTCTCTCATAGATCTGGAAGCCAGAAGTCCAAACTAGGTTTAAGCACGTAGTACGCCCTCTACAGGCTCTCAGAGAGGAGCCTTCCTTGTCTCTCCAGCTTCCAGGTGATCCTTGGCTTGCAGATGCATCACTTCAATCCCTGCCATCTTCACAGGAGTCTTCACTCAGCCTTCTCTACCCTTCTGTGTTTCTCTGTGTCTTTTCCTTTTCTCTCTTACTTTTACGGGAGCAGTTTGTTGGAGTTTGGGGCAATGGGTGTGGCTTCTTTCACTACTCTGGTCTGCATATGAAGAACACACTCCAGGCTGCCTATAGTCCTTTAGTCTGAACAGCATCTGAGTGGTGATGGGGGTGCAGTGGGGGAGGGTGGCAGCTCCCATGGTTGTCATCCAAGGCTCATCATGAGTAAGCAGTCAGAGGTCTGGGAGAGGGTTGAGGCAGGAATCTGAGGAGAATGTGTATATATTTTGGGTGTAACACACACACACACACTCCTTCAGCTGCTCCCACTGCTTTGAGAATAAAGACAAAATCCTTTGCATGGCCTACTGGCTCCTGCCACCTGCCTTGTGTTGGAGTCATGTTGGCTTTCTTTTGGTTTCTTGAGTATACCATGATCCTTCCTGCCACAAAGGATCTTCGTGGAATGTCCCTGCCCCCATTCAAGAGTTAACGCCTATTCATCCATGGGGTCTCAGCTTTTCATGATTTCTGAGGAGGATTTCCAGTTACCCTCTCCCTGCCCCCTTCCCTGTACCCCCTTCTCCTCATACCATGTCATCGAACTATCTTTTCTCTTTCTTCAGAGTGCTTTGACCACACCCATCCGTTATGTGTGATTCACATGTGTCTCCACAACTAGACTGTGAGTTCCTCGATGACAGGACACATCTCTAGCTGCCGAGCTCTCCACTGCACCCCCTTTGCTCAATGCCTGACTCCATAGGTGGTGCTCATTAATACACAAAAAGTTTTAAGATGAAAGAGAAATTGGGTAACAATGAAGACCAGCTTATATACTATAATTGTTCTTGAGGTGGGGGAGTAGGGTGTGGGCTGCCTCGGGTGGGTTCATGTTTGTTAATGAATAGAGATTCATACATCTACAGGGGATTCCTACATCAGACTGAGGGTTGACCCAGATGACCTCTAAGAGTCAGCTCTGAGAATTTGTGCTTTGAATACTCCACATATTCAGCTCACACCTGGAACAGGACTTATCGGAGGTGCTCTGCCAGTCTGTTCACTGTCACTGTCCCTACCCTCTTGGAAACTTCAGTCCATGGAGCATTTCAAAAGCATCTCCAGTGGAGATTTGGGAGTCTCAACCCCATTGGTCTCTGTTTCTGGTGGTTGAACTTTGTGACCCAAAGACTGGGGTCAAATTTGTAATCAGTTATGTTTATTCGGACCATTGTAGCCCTTGAATTTGGAGACAGTGAGGAGGCGGAAGCTCACAGAATATCTAATTCAGTCAGGCTGAGATACGGAGTGGAGACGGAGGAAGTGAGCAGAGGTGAGACGGATAGGATGAGGCAATGTGTCCCTGGCTGACAAAAACTGGAGAGGGATCTGTGACTTCTCAGAGGTTAGCCCTCAGGGATCCCAGGGATGGGCACTCCAGGGTTTCTCAGCACACTTTGCTTTCCTGTGTTGGCTCCAGTCAGCTCAGTGTGTGCAAGAAGCAAGCAAGACGCCCCAAATTTTGGCCTGTGTAGCAGTGTCTCTTTTAAAAATTTACTGTTTTTGCAGAGTTCTAAAGTTCCTTGCCTATGGTTTGCCCTGGTGAATGCTTGTTAATTCAGTTTCATTGTTGCCTGGGGAGAAAGAACCCCAGTGACCCACTATAACCACTGCTTTAATGTGGGGCCTCTGCTTTGGGCCTGTGGAGTATCCTTTAACAAATGAGCAAAAGTGGCCAAAGTTATATTAGGCAACGCTGCCAGAAGTTTATGATAAAATCTCCAGTCACTGCCAGGGACAGTGTGATCCCTGTCAGTCTGAGGATTAACTTTTCTGTAGTAACAGCTCAGACCTTTATTGGGAGGTGTGGGGGAGGCTCTCACCACATACCAGTCACTGTGCTGGTGGTGGGAGTGGGGATGGGGGGAGATGCTTTTATATGCATGATTTCAGTTAGTCTTTTTTTTTTTTCTAATTATCCAACTTTTATTATTCCAACTACAGTGTAAACAGCAATGTCACAGCCACTTGGGGGAATATACAACTTCTGCAGCCTTCACACCAAGGCAGAAAGCCACAGACTCTGTGAGACAGGCCTGTGAGGTACTTCAGTTAGTCTTATGTTGTTGTTGTTCAGTTGCTAAGTTGTGGCCAACTCTCTGTGACAACATGGACTGCAGCACTCCAGGCTTCTCTCCACTAACTCTTGGAGCTTGCTTAAATTCACGTCCATCGAGTCAGTGATGCTATCTAATCATCTCCTCCTCTGCTGCTTCTTTCTCCTTTTGCCTTCAATCTTTCCCAGCATCAGGGTCTTTTCCAATGAGTCAGCTCGTTGCATCAGATGGCCCAAGTATTGGAGTCTTCATAATGCTTTCTAATGTGGATATTAATATTAGTCTTCATATTATCTTTCTTATGTGGATGTTATTATTCCTACTTTATCGTGATAAAATGGAGATGCAAATTATTTAGATGACAAACTCAAGATCACACTGGGGCTGAGATTCCACTCCAAACCCATTACCTGCTCTGCACCAGGCTAATCCTAAAATGACTTAAGAACATAGAGCCAGATGGCCTAAGGCTGGTTATTTGTCACCCATGGGTCAGGAGGAATCAAGCTCTTTCCCACTCCACCTGAGATCATGCAAAGAAAGTGAATTAGGGATAAGAACAATGAAATTTTCAGCTAAGCATTCTCTGTCTTCCTAGGTAGCATTTAGAAGGTGTTGACAAATGTTGGAATAAATTAGAAAATTTTCAACCAATCTTGCTATGTTTGTTCAGCTGTCTCTTGTCTTAAATTCTCATTCCAATGCTGAACCAAAGTTTTCCTTTCTCTGAAAGATTCCAACATGAACTTTAAATCCCCCCAATAATATCCACTTTGCTGGGTTATTGTGAAAAGAAACTGCAAATGATCACATTCTCATTTATCACTTCATTGCATTATATAAAAAATTAAGTGCTGGAAAATACAGGAAGTTAAAATGTGAATATACAGACAAGAGTCCTACACAATTTTTAATACTGAGCAGAAAAATTTGGCTCTGAATTTCCTGCCGGTCAAAGGAAAAAGAGAAATATGATCGAATATTTAATATTAGTTCTCATAAAGAAAAACTATGGCAAATAAAGTTTCTCAGGGGCAGAGAGATTTCCCTGGCACTTAGAAAGGAAATAAATTTCTATAGAAGATTGAGGATGACACTGGATGATAAAGTGACTATAGTCCTCATCACTCCCTTCCCTCCATTACATTCAATTGCTGTTGTTGTTCAGTTGCTCAGTTGCAAAGTGTCTGACTCTTTGTGACCCCATGGACTGCAGCACGCCAAGCTTTCCAGTCCATCACTAACTCCCACAGTTTGCTCAACTCATGTCCACTGAGTTAGTGATGCCATTCAACCATCTTATCCTCTGTTGCCCCCTTCTCCTCCTGCCCTCAATCTTTCCCAGCATCAGGGTCTTTGCAATGAGTTGGCTCTTCATATTAGGTGGCCAAAGTATTGGAGTTTCAGCTTTAGCATCAGTCCTTTCAATTAATATTCAGTACTGATTTCCTTTAGGACTCACTTGTTTGATCTCCTTGCTGTCCAAGGGACTCTCAAGAGTCTTCTCCAGCACCACAGTTCAAAAGCATCAATTCTTCAGCTCTCAGTCTTCTTTAGGGTCTAACTCTCATATCTGTGCATGACTACTGGAAAAATAGCTCTGACCAGATGGACCTTTGTTGGCAAAGTAATGTCTTCTTTTTAATACACTGTCTAGGTTTGTCATAGCTTTTCTTCCAAGGAGCAAGCATCTTTTAATTTCATGGCTGCACTCATCATCCACAGTGATTTTGGAGCCCAAGAAAAGAATTCTTAAATTCAATATTACAATAGAGGCAAAATGCCAAAGCACAGTTCACTGAAAGTGAATCCTGCAAAGGGGTTAAAAGAATGGGGTTCATGAGACTTCCCTGTCAGACCAGTGGTTAAGACTCTGTGCTTCCAATGCAGGGGGCACGGGTTTGATGCTTGGTCAGGGACCTAAAATCCCACTTGCTACATGGCATGGCCGAGGGAAAAAAAAAGGATGTTTGTGATTCATTGGTATGAATTTCTGGAATGCCAACAAATCCAGGATTTTAAAATATAAAATAAAAATGGATAAGATGTATATATTTTAATGTATCTTCTATAAGGCACATTTTTCTCAAGGGAGTTTCAATCAAAAATTGCGCAGTAGGCAGAAGACAGTTTGAGGTTATATAAAGACAACAGTGGCCTCAGAATTTCTTCCTGGGGTGGAGGGTTAAGGGGGTCAGTCTGGTTGGAACTGGGGGTGCTGGGTAGAGTGACCAATTTGTCCAGCTTGCCAAGAATGTTCTTGGTTTGGGGACTAAAAATCCCACACCCCTAGATGCTCCTCAGGCCTCAACAATTGGAGCAGTGGATCATCCCCGTGCCAGGCTGGGAGTTCCAAAGCCACACTGACATAACAAGCACACTATTTTTACTTAGATTGCATGTTTATTTAGGGGTGGCTCTGGGGGATACTGATGGATTTCTCCCCAAAGCCAACACACATGTTCTGCATTGCCAGATCGGAATGATTTAGCAGTCCAGTGCTTGGGTGGTGGAATCAGATCCGTTTGTGAAAACTGACTAGCCCAGAGATACTCTGGGGACTAACATCCATCGTGCCTTGCCTTAGGGTGACTGTAAAAATGCTAGGTGAAAACGCACGGGGGAAGTTTTCTTTGCAGAAATTCTTTAGAAACTAGAGAAAAGAGCCAAATGGAGAGACCCTAGTTAGTGTCCTGGTTTGCCACTGATCAGTTGTGAGGTTTTGAACTGTTCACTCAACCCTTGGAAATGTAGTTTTCTCATTTGTAAAGTGGCCATACGGATGTTATGAAAATTGACTGAGATACTTGAAAGTCCCTGGCAGAGTGCCTAGTTCAGTAAGCATCTCTTTCTTCCCCCTTTCCTCTTCTCAGTCTAACATAAGTGGAGTTCAGTCTGCAGGTGGGAGATTTGAACCAAAACAATAATTGTTCTTCAGATAAACCTCAGCAGTTAGAATTTCCCCACCACACCACAGTGATGAATGGAGAGCTGAACATCTCAGGGGTCATTCCTAAATGTTGTCTGTTTGATTGTAAAAGATGTGATTTGCAAAGTGCTTTAAGGATTAGTTAGTGTTAGTCGCTCAGTCGTGCCCGACTCTTTGAGACCCCAAGGAGCCCACAAGGCTCCTTTGTCCATGAGATTTTCCAGGCAAAGATACTGGAGTGGGTTGCCATTTCCTTTTCCAAGGGATCTTCCCAACCCAGGGATCGAACCCCGGGTCTCCTGCACTGCAGGCAAATTCTTTACCGACTGAGCTACAAGGGAAGGATATTCAGTATTAATTCAGTACCATCTAAAATATCCTTGGATTCTAGACTCTTTTTCAGCCAGTAAAACATGTGATTTCCCTCCTTCCTTCCTCTCTCCCTCCCCCCTGCCTTCTTCCCCCTCCCCTTTCTCTTTCAAGCTTTCTATTTTTCCCTTTTGCTTTTTGGCCAGATCCACTTTTTCTTTACACTAGATTAGTATGCGTTATCTTGCTGATCACTGCTCCAGCCCCCTATGTTGTTCAGTTTACTAGCTATGAGCTCCCAGGTTAGTTATTTGTAGACTCAATCTCCTTATCTATAAAAGAAAAGAAGGAAACCAGATAATTTACAAGGTCCCCTACAGCTCTTCATCCTGTAGTATGAGGAATACTGTTCTTTTATTTATTCAGCAGATATTTATTGAGCATTTACTAAGTACCAAGTGCAATGTAGTAATTGGGGCTAGAGCAATAAACAGCAAAGCCTCTGTTCTCATAGAAATATATCAGAGAGAGAGACAGACAATAAATGAAACACAAATGAATGAATAGCATATCAGGAGTATTAAGTGCTGGGAAGGGAAATTAAGTGGGATGAAGTGTAAGGAACGATGGTGATGGTGGGATGTGGGACTGCCTTGTGGTGCTACTTGAGAGGCAGTGGTCAGGAAAGCCTCTCTCCAGTAAGTTGACACGTGAGCAGAGACCTGAATGAGTGAGGAACAAGCCAGGTGGTTATCTGCAGAAGAGTGTTCTGAGCAGAGAAAACAGTACAGAGGTCCTGAGGTTGGACCATGTGCTCATTTGGAAGAAACATCAAAGGAGGCCAGTGTGGCGCTGGATTGTGTGGAGCCAGAAAAGAGTAGTAAGAGATGAAGCACAGAATTATGAAAGATAATAAGAATAACGCATCATCGGTTCAGCATCTGTGTCCGGCCCAGGTTTTTAAGAGAACCCAGAGATAGACCATCTGAGACTTATCTAATTTCTGGGTGCTGGTCTCTCAGTCTCTCTTTACATGATGTTGTGTCTTTAACCTCACCCAGGGCTCAGGCAGACAGTCTTCAGAGACCATCAGGCAGGGACACAGAGGCACTGAAGTCTGAATGTCTGGCTTGTTATTCCTGATACTCTCAGGGATGAGGGCTTGCTCCAGGCTCCACCTTTTACCACCTCCCGGCCTGGAATAGTCCTCAGAGGTTTTGAACACGTGCACTGCATTTAGTAAGAAGCTGGTGTTTTTCATCCCACTGAAAATGGAGCAGAGTGATAGAAAGCAAATCTTGAGGAAATGGAAGACTCAATCTTGTTCCTGTGCTCATGAAATCTCCCCAGTCTATCTGTCCCTTTCTGAAGCTGAAATTGCCCTCAGCCCATCCCTCCCAGCACCTGTTTTTCCATTATGTAAGGGAAAAATAAAGGGCCTGGAAAATCTGACTGGGCACTTACTGTGATAGGTTAAGAACTCCCAAAGTTCAACCTTTGTGTTTTTAATTATCTGTGAAGGCACAAAAAACTATGGCTATGGCTTCCCATGTCCTTGCAAACTCAAGCCACTATTGGTCAGAGCCAGCTATGAAGATATTGATAGAATATTTCTTCCTGTGTTATTGACCGCCTCCTTTTTATATTCCAAGGTCTAGTAGAGTCTGAGACTAGCCACTCTGGCCTCATTGAATCAGAAACTCTCCCTAACCGTTCCATGTTTTGGAACTTTTTGAGTTCAGGAAGAAGATACTAATGGTACATTTTTGAGTGGCTATAAAGTTCTAGAAACAGTGCCAGGTACATTTTACATAAATCCTATCCTTCTGCCTCAGCGCTAGACTGTGGTGGTGGATGTGATGAGCCCACTTTCCAGGTGAGACCAGGGAGGTGTAGATGAAGCAGCTACAGTCATAGAGGTGGTAAGTGAGGAGAATTTTCCCTTTTGTTGTCTCCTTGTGATTCTTCTAAACATTATCAACCTTTTCTCTAATGAAGGCTTGCTCCTTGACCTAATCTACTTTCTCTCCGAATGCCAGTTGGATTGGAATTGAGGTTTGGGGGAAGGTGTAGTGGAGCAGAACTTTGTTTTAGACGATGGTCTTTAAATAAGGTGAACTAAGCTTGGCCACCGGAGGAAGAAATGGCAACCCACTCCAGTATTCTTGCCTGGAGAATCCCATGGACAGAGGAACCTGGAGGGCCACAGTCCATAGGGTCTCAGAGTTGGACATGACTGAAGTGACTTAACACAGCAGCACGAGCTTGGCCAGGCACCTAAGTCGGTCATCCCCCAGCCAACGCAGAGAAAGATTTGCGCAATTCTTCAAACAGTTCAGGGCCACCCTATGCGCTTCTGCTTCCTCACCTTGCAAGACTACTCTGGGAGCTGCAGGACTCATATACAGAGCACTCAATTCTTTTTCTTCTCTTAGTTTCACCATATCCCTGAGCAGCTGATCTTCCTACTGCTTTTCTTGCAGAGCCGTGGGAGTCTACACATGGGATGTGATTGCTCTGTTCACATAGCCATGGAGGTGGTCTTTGATTTTTGGTTCCCAAGCACCCAGGTAGTTTAAAAGCCAACACTTTCTCCTATGGAATTTCAGCTGAACTGGCACTTTTCTGGTGAAGTGTGAGTTAAGTGAGCCCTGCTCTTTCAGAGTTTGTCTCGCTGAATTGCTCTCCCTGGCCCCTTCTGCCTGTTACTTTGTGTTGGAACAGAAATTCCATGGCATCTGCTTGCTGAGAGCTCAGCTGGTGTCATCACCGTCCTCCTGGATCCATCAGCACTCACTGACAAACAAGGAAACTGGATCCATGTTGGACATGAGCTTTGCTCAGTTACGTAGTTTGTCTCTCTGTAATCCCTCTGGTATTGACAAATAGAACGCAGGGACGCAGGCGGCAGTGACAGCTCCTGCAGACAGCATGTATTAGCGTCGGCATTATCGTCCTTGGCCCTGACAGCCTGGGCACTAGAGAGAGGATTAAGCGATTAGTACTGTGTATGTTACAACCATCTTTTTATTCCTTGTGACTTTTCGGTTTTGCTCACTTCATAAAGATGTAAAAGCGGGCTCTGAGTAAAAACAGATGCACTGATACATTTTTCAGGTCTGATGGGTAGCATATGTCTTGGATATTTGGGCAATGTTGAGACATTATCAAGTTTCTCCGTGTACTGAGCAAATTCTCTGCCTTTGTGGCAAATATAGGCTTAAAGGGAACTGTGAGGTACATTACATACATTTAGAAAATAAAGATCTGTTTGAATCTCTGACATTGCATTTGATGGGTTGGTGTATATAGATAATCATTTAAAGAAATTTGTTCCCTGAAATTTTAGTAAAAGTTAGGTTGATCTTGTGGGATTTTGCCCCTGAGATGGGATTAATATAACAGTTATATATAATTTTTTTTTAATTTATTTTTGATTTGGCCAAATTCTCTGGAATAGTCATCCAAAAGAAGTGGCCCGAAGGAATGTCCACCGTATCTCTCAACATCAATTTTACAAGTGATAGCATGTTACACATTTCTAGGGTAGAAAAGTCTATTAAAGTCATTATAAATTAGGGCCTTTGGTCTTTATCATAGTGTGCGATTTTTAAATTGTAAAATGCTGACCTCTTATATTCTATATTTTCTTTTCTTTTAATTTGCTTATTCATTCATTCAGGAAGTTTGGTTTTTTGTTTGTTTTACTGAGCATCTCCTATGTGGAAGTGCAGAAATCTATAACAATCTAAAATATGTATTCTTTGCTCCCCGAAAGTCTGCTAAGCGGTCAAGGATAGTTTATGTGCCAAATGAGCTCTGGCAACAGGGAGTGGGGTATACTTACTGCTGGGGTGAGTCAGTGAGGGTGCAGAAGGCAGACAAGACTTTACAGAGGAGGGGATAAGATGGCCCTCAGAAAAGGAAAGGCATGCAGGAGAGAAGGGTGTGTTCCCTGCGGGGGTAGGAAAATAATTAGTGGTTCATATTTGGAGTTTGAGTAAGACTAGAAAAGGAGATTGGAGCAGACTGTGTTGGACCCGAATTGTCACATTTTGGGAGTTTGGATCTTATCCCCCTAGAAATAGGGAGCCCCTGATGTGAATGAGGATGACATTTGTTTTGATAGGTGTTCTTAGGACAAATTGTTGGCAGGTAGGATGAGAGAAGTGCTAAGGAAACCAGACAGGAGACAAGAATGCAGGAATCAAGGGATGCAGGCAGGAGGCCCGGATTCCCAGTTAAAGCAGAAGCGAGAGGGAGGGGATTCTCAGAGTAGGAGGTAGCTATGCTGAATTATTAGAAGTTGGAGTAAGAGCCAACATTTGTTTTGTTTTGTTTTTTTTTTTTGCCCCATGTGGAATCTTAGTTCCTTGACCAGGGATTGAACCTGTGCCCTCTACTTCCTGAACTGCCAGGAAATTACCTGAGCCAATGCCTGTGTGCTAGCCAAACTGCTAAGTAATTTGCATGTATTTAATCTTTACAGAAATTCTGTGATGTAGGAATTCTCATTAGTCCCATTTTTGGATGAGGAAATCGAGGCTTAGAGGGGTCAAGTAACTTGATCAATGTCATATTGTAGAAAGTGGAGAGCAAAAATTTAAACCTGCCCTTCAAACTCCTAATCGTTATGAGTGCCTTACTGCCTGACTGTGGAGGGGATGGAGGGTAGAGGGAGAAGGGGAAAAAAACTTAAAAAAAATATTGGAAATGTAATGTTTCAAAAGAATTTTATTAGTATAATCATATTATTATTAGCCTGGAAAAAATAGCTAGCTTGAAATAGAAATGAATAAATCAAATTTTCATATTAAAAAAAAAAGATACTCTATAAAGTGAAAGAGAAGTTCATCCAAAATATCCTGTCTTAAAATAGATGCAAAATTCAGAAATGCAATGCATGCTGTTTATCTTAATCCTCTTTATTTACATGTTCTCATACACAGAGCATTGTATACTATGAGGCTGCCCATGAGTACACATGTGTGTAAATGTCACCCAGGGACCCAAATGAATTTAACCTTGGTTCAAGCTTGAAGGGGAAAATGGCTGTAGTTTCGACTTTTAAAAAATTATCTGTTTATTTCCCTTTCTCTGTCGATAACTCCTGGTTGTAATGCTGAAATCGTATAAATACAGCACAGTTAACTCACAAAATGAGCTTAGTGTTCTCGGGGCAGCGCAAGTTGAACAACACATAATTTGGCACAATTTGGTGGGCCTGAGTTTAAGACAAATACAAGACTGAGAGAGCACAGAGGCTTTATTATTTCTAAGTGAGTTCATGTAGTGTACATGGGTGGAACCGATCAGAAACCCCCACACGGCCCTCTGCCACATCCAAGCATTCAGTTCTCATGCTTCCATAAGTGTCGTATTCATGGCACAGGGTTCTTTCTCCCCAAATAGGAATGCTGTTGTTTTAAATGACCATCTGTGCTTTTGGCAGAATAGTGAATGCCATCTCCTTTTGCCCCCTTCGGGCCCAGTTGGTGTCACAGCGAGGTTGGAAGGGCAGTAGAACACACGAGGCAGAGTGTTTTTTCTACACTCAGAGTGGTTTCCTACAGTCTTATGAAAGGGATGGCAGAGGGGAAGTGCTCTATAGAGCTGCTAAATGGGGGCTTCCTTACCCAGTCAGAGTGCTTCACATCATATTTACAAATGGAAGAGAAGGATATTAATGTAGATTTGCTTGAATCCTTGAGAAAAAAGAAGAGAGAGAAAAAAGAAGAGAAAGTAAACGAAGATTTGTCAGGCACCTATGGAGGAGACCTGGGTTTGATCCCCGGGTAGGGAGGATCCCCTGGAGGAGGGCATGGCTACTCCAGTATTCTTGGCTGGAGAATCCCATGGACAGAAGAGCCTGGTGGGCTCTAGTCCTTGGGGTCGCAAAGAGTAGGACTTGACTGAGGGACTAACACTTTCACTTTTCACTATGTTGTATGGCTCAGGTGGCCATATACCAAATCCTAGATTTTACCTACAGGTTTAGGGTAATGAACTGGAAAAGTTCTCACTTTCAGAGGTGCCCTGGTTTGGACAATAAATTGCATTGTTGTCTGATGCATAATCAGAACAAGAGCCCTTTTTAGGGAAAAATCTCATTCTTCCTGCTGTCTACGTCTGGAAACTGAGTCATTGAGAGGTTAAGTAGTTCAACAGATGCAACGTAACAAGGGAATTTGACAAGAAGTTCTTTCTGCTTCATCATGGTACCTCCCAAAGAGTATTTCATCAATGCCAAAACAATGGTACTCATCCACCAATGGGGCAAATTAATTTATTTTCAAAGTTATTTGAAAGGGCAGCATGTTCTTTCCATTGTTTTCCAGTGATGGGAAGTTGGATTTATCCCATGCTCTCTCACTTTGCCCTCTTAAAGTTTGGAGGAATAAACGAGGAACTGATGATCACACTTAAATGGACTGTGGGTTCATGGACTACAAGAAAGGTAACAGATCTGTATAGGAATTAGACCCAGAACAGCTTCTTCCAACTGTGAAGCCGCTTCAGTTCAGTTTAGTTGCTCAGTCATGTCTGACTCTTTGTGACCCCATGGACTGCAGCAAGCCAGGCTTCCCTGTTCATCACCAACTCCCAGAGCTTACTCAAACTCATGTCCATTGAGTCAGTGATGCCATCTAACCATCCCATCTTCTGTCATCCCCTTCTCCTCCTGCCTTCAATCTTTCCCAGCATCAGGATCTTTCCCAATGAGTCAGTTCTTTGCATCAGGTGGCCAAAGTATTGGAGTTTGAGCTTCAACATCAGTCCTTCCAGTGAATATTCAGGACTGATTTCCTTTAGGATGGACTGGTTGGATCTCCCTGCAGTCCAAGGGGACTCTCAAGAGTCTTCTCCAACACCACATTTCAAAGGTATCAAATCTTTGGCGCTCAGCCTTCTTTACAGTCCAACTCTCACACATCCATACGTGACTACTGGAAAAACCATAGCTTTGACTAGATGGACCTTTGTTGGCAAACTAATCTCTCTGCTTTTTAATATGCTGTCTATATTGGTCATAGCTTTTCTTCCAAGGAGCAAGCATCTTTTAATTTCATGGCCTTAGTCACCATCTGCAGTGATTTTGGAGCCTAAAAAAATAAAGTCTCTCACTGTTTCCATTGTTTCCCCATCTATTTGCTATAAAGTAAAGGGACTGGATACCATGATCTTAGTTTTTTGAATGTGAAGTCAGAGGCTGAACAAACTTAAATTCTAGAGGCCCGAATCAAGGAAGTGAGTATTTATAGCATCATGTTTCCACACTTCTGTGTTTATAAGTAATAAAGTGCCTTTTAGCCACTGCATGTTTGATTGATCTTAGCTAGTCACAGCTAAGAGATAGTTTTGGACCTTTTGGGTAAGTTCTCACTACAGGAAGTAGTGCAGAGAACAAACAGTTCTGAAAAGAGGATCCAGAAATCTTGAGTCCTCCTCCACCTTGTAGTTAATTATCCATATGAGCTTGTGCAGGCTTCCCTGGTGGCTCAGTTGGCAAAGAATCCACCTGCAGTGTGGGAGACCTGGGTTCGATACCTGAGTTGGGAAGATACCCTGGACGAAGGCATGGCAACCCCCTCCAGTATTCTTGCCTGGAGAATCCCCATGGACAGAGGAGCCTGGCAGGCTCAAGTCCATGGGGTCACAAAGAGTTGGACATGACTGAGTGACTGAGCACACGTGAGCTTGTGCAAATCAGTATAACTTGCTGGGATTCTGTTTTTAGGAGTAAGAAAAAAGAAAAAAAAAGAAAATGAAGACATTAACTGATAAGGAGTCCCTGTCTCCAGGGGGTCCTGATTACTGCTAGTTTTTGTAAATACAGCATTCTTAGAACACAGCCACACCCACTGTTTACACGTGCTGGTTTTTCAGCTACAATAGCAGGACTGAATAATTACAAAAAAGACTGTAGGACCTGCAAGCATAAAATACTTACTGTCTGACCCTTTACAGAAAGATGTTGTCTAATCTTGGATTAAATGATTTCTGAGGACACTTTCACTTTTTATCTCTAACCACAAGAAAGAAGAAAAGGAGAGTCAGGGAAGACGAAGTCAAGAGTTATAAATCTGAGTCCAAAAACCAGAAAGCAACTTACCAACAATCCACAAGCCAGTTGTCCTAACAGTGACAAATTGCATCACCCCCTGTTGGCCAGGAGGTCCTTTTGCTGTAACGGTAGGCTCAAGAACTATAAGAAAGTGACAAATCTGTGCTGGAATCAGACCCTCAGACGCATTTTCAACACGGAAATCTCTGCCAGTCAGTAAGGAAGTTTCCGCTTGCTCTTGATGCCTTTGAATTCGTAAAGCACGTGCTTTATGTAGGGAAACTAGGGGAATTTGGATCCTCAAGCTAGAGTGTAAAGCTCCTTTGGAGAGAAGTGAAACCAAGAGAGGACAGGAAAAGCTTGCTTGAAAAGAACTTAATCATGGTGAGTGAAGCCAAAGCTAATAAACAGTGCTGGATGGGCTCTCATGGCCTCAGACAGTAGGTGAGGATGGTTATTGTTGTGATTGCATTAAATCATACTAATCCCAATGCCAAAACCCACTTTGAATGATGAAGTGAAGTGGCCTGCAATGGTGACCAGGAGGCTCTCTGTTCTATCCCAGTTGGGCAGGGCTGCTGTCAGCCCTCTCAGGCAAGCTCTGCATCCTGTCTTAGGGGCCCAACTCTGCCTTCAGAGGAGACTTGCAGACTGGCAGATTTCAGTTTGGTTTGGAGTTTTGTTGTGTGTTTCTTGGCAGGAGGGCACCATCCTCCATCCATGGAGAGCCCCGGATTAATGGCTAAAGTAACACCTACTGGCAGGACCAGCCTCTCTGCTATTGACTCAGGACTCCTCTTGACTCACAGCCTCACTTAGTTTTGTTGGCTGTTTGAGGTTCCTGCTCTAAAGTCTGCCTGTTTCATGATGTGAAAAACATGCCGAAGAGTACATGTTCCTTCTTTTCCCGGAGTGGAACATGGGCTCCTTCATGGGCAAACCTTGGGGGACTCAAGAGGAAGTTGTTTTGTGCTATAGTGAATCCCAAGCCAAAAATAAATTAGCTTTAGCATACATAGTCTTAACTTGGTTGCTTTCTTTCTTTAATTTCCTTGAACTTCTACTCATAATCTTGGGGAATGGTTGAGATAAAGTCCTAATAACCCAAACCCACATGGAGGCTTAGGTTTTTCCTTTTGCCTCCAGTGAATTGAGTTGAAAATTGCCACAGTTTTGGTGTGTTTTCTTCTCCTCTGTGATAAATCCTTCTAGAAACAAGGTGGGATATGAAAATATATGGTGACATGTTTGTTTACTTACATTTTTTCACCCTTTCTCTGAACCCAAATTGTGCCCAAAAGTGCTATTTTTTTCTACTTGGTAGAAGGGTAGAGATTTTTATTTCCTTAATCTCTCTCTCAGGAATATAAGAAAATCCAAAATGTCTTCTGTAAAGTTTTAAAATGGGTTAATTTAACTTGGAGCTTGCCTTTGCTACATATAAAACATTTATTTATATCATGGGTGGACATTGAGTAATATGAATTTTCTTCATTTTTGAAGGGTACAGTACACAAACCAAAGGGATGGTGAAGCATCTGTTGAATTGCCTTAGTTGCCCCATTAAAATGATGCTAAAAAAATTTAGAAGAAATAAGAAGGAAAAATGAACTGAATTTCAGGAAAACTAAACAAGAAGTTCCTACACAAAAAGGCATGGAAAAAGGAACTGCTGAGCAGTTCTGCATGTCTGTATATATGCACATGTCTTTATGTGTCTGTGTGCACGCTCTCTCTCTCTCTCACACACACATATGAACTCTCATGCAGTGGGGTGAGATGTGGGGGAAATCTGCCTGTTCCTGGAGTGCAAGTGTAAGGAGGGAGGATTCTGGGATTCAGGATATTGGAGCAGGAACGGATTCCACATCTGCCAGTGTATTGGATGGCCTGTGTAAGAGGGAAAACAATTGCCTCTGAGCTTCTAGGCAGGAAATCTGACCTGATCGCCATCTTTTCTTCTTAAGGGAGAATCCAAAGTTTGGAGCATATAAGAAAAATAAAATGATGGATCTCTGAGAAAAGAAGGCAATGAGATTCAGCCTAAAGGCCAACCCCTCCCAATTATCTCTTACCTCTTGGCCAGGAGCAATTAGCACAGAATATGCTCTGGGTTTCCGAAGGAAACCTTGCTAGAGAGGCACTTAACTGCCTCAGTTGGGGGTGGGAGTAAGGGGATTTCTTATTTCTGCAACAATGTAATTCAAGTGAATTTTTCCTTTTGTGGGTCACCTTAAAGCCAGGATCTTGAAGATGTCAAAACCACCTGGTAAAGTTAATTTTTTTCCAAGTGACATAGACCTCAAAGAAGGAAATTTATTTTCATCTCAATTTCTCACACTCCATGAGTGGCAGTTGTATACAGACTCTGGGAATTCCTGTGGAATTAGCATCCTGGGAGAAGAATCTAGCTGGAGTGGGACCTTGGAATTGGAATTCATTTCAAAATTGACACTCCAGAGGAACTTTCCATATGTCCCATCTCCTAGGGACAGTGCACACTTCTAGAACTCTCAGAAACACTAATTTATAGCAGTATCTGACAAATGGTAACATTGCACCAAAACGTGTAGCTGTGAATTTTCCTTTTGCTGGTTGTGGTTGTAATGTTGAACCTCCCAGGCACACGGCAAAGTCTTACTTCTTATGTATGTGAGTCAAGAAACTTCATTAAGCTGATATTGACTGCAAGAACTGAGAATTGAAGACTTTGTTTACACAAGGAGATGGTCAATACATATTTATTCGATAGAATATTTTTGCTTTTGAATAGAAGTTGAAGATTTTGTGGGTAGGTATTGCTTTAAGAGAAACAAAGTGACTTGCAGCTGTGTCCACTCTATTTAGTTGGCTATTTAACCTTGAGCAGTATACTATCAAGTAGACATTTTTTTAAAAAGATAGAACCTTGGTGAGAGGTTGAGAAATGGACATATTCCTACATTGCCAGCAAGACTATAAATGGTAATGGATTTAAATGGATATAAATGGTAAATAAAATTATTTGTATACTATGGTTCAGTAATGTTTTTGAATAATTTATCCTAAGGACATAAACAGTAACGTATATAAAGGTATATATACAAGGATTTTCATCACATCATTCTAAGAATGAAAGCTTTGAAGATAACAAAATTTCCAAAAGAAGAAAATGGTTAAATAAATTATGACATATATGGTCTGCAGACATAAAATCATTTTTGAAAACTTTTTAGAGACATAGAAAAGAATATTTTTCAAATATAATATTAAGTTTAAAAGAAATGAAGTGAATTAATTAAATAATTTTGGTAAATTATGTATGGAAAAATATTAGAAGTACATAGTCACTGATACATTTGTTTGTATATCTGGCTGATGAGATTTTGGAAAATTTTTTTTCTCTACTTTTATATATTCATCATCTTTTTTACAACCAATATGCAATACTCTTATAATTTACAATTTATAGTTGTGATAGTTTTTGAGGAACTGAACAGTTCATTAAAGGGTAATGACAAAAGTAGCATTATTTAATTTAACCATGCCCCATTTTCTCCATATAAGATTTCAGGCTAGTTATGAGAAGTACATAGGATACAATTATTAAGCACAAATGAAAACTCAGGACTGAATAAAAAATAAAATTGAATACAACAAGACTGAAAGATAAAAATAGAACCCAGATCTACATACCATAAAGTCCTACTGAATCGTGTTAGACAAGCCATAGATTGAATGACGTTTCCTAGTGGCTGGAACAAAGAGGGAAAATCCTTAAGTGATGCAGAGGCAAAGTTTTGGAGCCCCTAAATTGAGAGACATTAGTGTTGGACTTTATCTGGTAGATATCAAAGGGTGAGATGAGCATATTTCTTGGCTATATTTCTACTGTAGAAGTTGCCATCACTCAATGGTTGTCAGTGAAGGAACTAAAAAATGTGATTCAGTGAGCAATTACCTGGGGCCTGTTGTAGTTTAGGTTTTTCGTAAAACAGAGCCCGAATGGAACTCGGGGACAGGGATAACAGGAAGCTATCCCACAAAGCAGGAGTATGAGGCAGGGAAAGCCCATAAAGGGGTTTTATTTATTTGTTTGTTTTGTGATATAACTGAAACATATAAAAAGAAGCTTGTTTTCCTTATATTCTTAAGTGAATGCCATACAATTCATCCAGGCTTCCCAGATAGTGCTAGTGGTTTAAAAAAAAAAAAAAAATCCACCTCCCAATGCAGGAAATGCAGGAGAAGTGAGCTGGATCCCTAGGTCAGGAAGATCCTCTGAAGAGGGCATGACAACCCATTCCAGTATTCTTGTCTAGAGAATTCCATGGACAGAGGAGCCTGGTGGCTACCATCCATAGGGTCACAAAGGGTTGGCCACAACTGAAGCACCTGAACACACACACACACACACACACACACACACAATTCACCTGTTCAAAGCATACAATGCAATGTTTTTTTAATACATTAAAGAGCCTCTGATAGAGCTGGTCATTGAGGATCACAGAGGTTCCCTCATGCTAGAGACCATATGAGGATCTAGGTAGAAGACTCTCCTACCTAATTGTCCCTCAAAGGAGAGGCAGCTGGGACATTGCCCTTCCCTGGCTGAGGGGCAGCGCCTGTGGTGTGAACATTCCCTGCACCCTGGGTGTGCCTGCCCTCCAGATCCTGAGATGAAGGTCAAGAGGTGTGGCTGTGCCAGAGAAGGAGCCCTGGGTTTGCTGGGAACTGACCCCACAGCCACAGCTCCGGTCCACAGGGCAGAGCTGGGCCAGCGCAGTGGCATGGGCACCAGCGCCTGTGCTGCAGGGCCAGCAGCCAGGCCACTGCCGGCTTCCGTCCGACCCAAGGCTAAATCCATGACTGGCTGCCACCATTTCTGAGCTGCCCTCCTCAGAGACAACGTGTGTTTTCTTTCTAACGGCTCCTGTTTCTGCTTCAGGCTGCCTTATTCCATCTTCAGCGTGCTCCCACGCCCCTCCGTAGCCGCTCTTTCAGGAATCTTCCTTTCAGAAGCCACCTGAAACCTTGTGTGCCTTACCAGTCCTTTCCCAAATGGGAGCAGGGCACTGTCCACGCCTTGCTTCCTTCTCCTCCTCACACCTCTCATAACATTTGCATTTACAGAAACAGTTGCTTCTGCCCATAACTTGAGGAAAATATTGTTTTCGTCTAGTTGAGTCTTATTACGGCATATAGGGCTTCCCTGATGGCTCAGCTGGTAAAGAATCCACCTGCAATGCAGGAGACCTGGGTTCGATCCCTGGGTTGGGAAGATCCCCTGGAGAAGGGAAAGGCTGCCCACTCCAGTATTCTGGCCTAGAGAAGTCCATGGACTGTATAGTCCTTGGGGTCGCAAAGAGTCAGATATGACTGAATGACTTTCACTTTCACTTTCATATATATCTATACATATACCTGCCCCAGTGGCACTAGTGGTAAAAAAAAAAACCAAAAAAACCTGTCTGCCAATGCAGGAGACACAAGAGACACAGGTTTGATCCCTGGGTCAGGAAGATCCCCTGGAGGAAGTCATGGCAACCCACTCCAGTATTCTTGCCTGGAAAATCCCATGGACAGAGGAGCCTGGTGGGCTACAGTCCATAGGTTCACACAGAGTCAGACTTAGCATGCATGCTGTAAAAAAAAAAAATATATATATATATATATACACATATATATATATACATATATACACACACACACATATATATATATAGTTTATTAAAGGACCAGAGCAAGAGATGTATCTGCTTGATAAGCTTACTTAAAAAGCTAGTGTGCATAGGGACAATATTTTTTAAATGATACTTTTCATTTTTTGTTTATTTTTTTAAAACTTTTTATCTTGTATTGGGGTATAGCCGATGAACAATGTTGTAATAGTTTCAGGCGAACAGTGAAGGGACTCACCATACATACACATGCATCCATTCTCCTCCAAAATCTCCCATCCAGGCTGCCGTGTAACATTGAGCAGAGTTCACGGTGCTATCGAGTAGGTCCTTGCTGGTTATCCATTTTAAATAAAGCAGTGTATACAATTCGATCCCAAACTCCCTAACTATACCTTCCCACTATCCTTGACACTCTCTGCCTGCCCTTGTCCTGTGCAACCATAAGTTCATTCTCTTAGTCTGTGAGTATGTTTCTGTTTTGTAAGTAAACTCTAAGTGATATTTTTTAAATGATGCAAATTTCGGCCTCCTGACATCTCTAATGACCAAACAATATCTCCAGTATATTCCAGGGCACCCAGCCTCCTCTCCTGCTCTCCTCAGCCCCTATATAGCCTACCCTCCAACATATGAATTTCTCTTTTTTCTTTGAATACACTAAGTCCCAACCCCCTCCTATGCCTTTATCCATGTTCTTCCCTCTGCCAGGAATATCCTTGTTCTCTTCTCTGGATGGAAGACTGTTAAGCCTTCAGAATAAAACTTATCATAATAAAGGTCACATTTGTTAGATATTTACCTAGCCCAAGCACTTTATATACATCATCTTGCATAATTCCCAGAAAAACTGTATGAAGTTAGTGTACATATGTGTGTTAGTTGTTCAGTTGTGTCCAACTCTGTGGTCCCATGGACTGTAGCCTGCCAGGCTCCTCTGTCCTTGAAATTCTCCAGGCAAGAATACCGCAGTAGGTAGCCACTCCCTTCTCCAGGGGATCTCCCCAACCCAGGGATCAAACCTGGATCTCCTGCATTGTAGGCAGATTTTTTACCATCTGAGCCACCAGGCAAGCCCCTGATGAAATTAGAACTACTCTTAATTCTCACATTATAGACTGAGGCTTAGAGAGGTTAAGTCACTAAAGTGGGTTGATTCTCAAATGTTCTACAATGGTTTCCACTTCCTAATAGTCATACCTCTTGAATGTGGGCTGGTCTAGTGACTTCTAACCAATAGAATATGGCACAGATAATGAAATATCAATTCTGCCATTATATTATAAAGATGTTTAACTTCTGTCTTGTTAGCAGATCCTCTCCCTCATGGGTTTTGATAAATTAAGTTGCCACATTGGGAACATTCACTTGGCCAGGGACTGGCAGAACCTCCAACCAAAAAATCCAACTAGAAACTGAGATACTCAGTCCAATAATTCAAAGGGAACTGAATCCTCAGCAACTATGTAAGTGAGCTTGGAAGCAAATTCTTTCCCAGATGATCTTTCAGATGAGACCCCTGCCCTGCCTAATGACTGAACTGCAGCTTTGTGAAAGACCCTGAAACAAAAGACCCTTCTAAGTTATGTCCAGATTCTTGATCCACAGAAACGGCGAGATAATAAATATTTGTTGTTTTAAGGCACTAAGTTTGTGATAATTTGTTATGCAACAAAGGTAACTAAATACAGTCATATTCTTAAGATCCTGGGACTTAGAAATCCATGCCTGGTTGAGTCCAGAACATACACTATTGGTCACTTCTCTGCTAGCTCTGAATATACTTCTATTAGGAAATGTTCCTACTATAAGTATAATTAGCTCTGTTTGTGATTTTTATTATTATTAATACTTATATTTAAGCTCTTTGCATATTGAATTGTGATTTTCTGTTTATTTATCTGTCAGACAGTAGACTGTTCAGGGTCATGAATACAGATTTATCTCTATAACTCTGGCACCTCGCCCAGTCCTGATACATAGATTCTTTGAAAATGTATATATTGAATTGATAAATTATTACTTTGCAAGACAATGTAAATCAACCAACAATTCACTTCTGATGATATTTATTGATGTCTGTCATATGTCAGCCACTGGACATGTCAGGGCTCAAGCATGAACAAATCACTGTTACCTATGCTATAGGTGCTAGCATCTGGAGGTGACTGGCATATGAAAAAGATATCCAACACAGAGCAGTAAGCAGTATCAGAGAGGTGTTAAGTTGAATCATATGAAATGGCCATCTTTGTATGTCAGAAAAAATTGAATATGGACAATGTCATATGATTCAACCTATCAGATATTATGCTATCAGAACATAAGGTAGAATAATTAGTGGATCTGACAATATCTTGATCTTTAACTCTAAGGCTTGGAAAAATGACAAAGATAACTGAATCCTTAGCAAACAGTAGAGTATCCTTCGAGCAGATAAACTCAAGAAGAGATTACATTATATACAAGCAGGATGACTGGTATACTAACAGAGGTGGGAGTAAATGAGGATAAGGTTTTAGACTGCTAACTTCAGAGGAACAGATCTTCTTTTTCAACATACTTCTGTAAGTTAGTTCCTATCAAAATAAATTGTGAAAGAAATTATCCTGTGAAATTCCAATTCAAGTAATTAGTAGCTCTACCTAATGAGCAAAATACATGCACCAGGCGTATTAATTATCTCTTGTTATATTTACCCATAATGACATTATTATCTTAAAATTTCTGTAAGTCAGGAATCCAGGCACCTCTTAGCTGGATCCTCCAGCTCAGGATCTCTCATAAAGTTGCAATCAAGGTGGCAGCCGTGGCTGTCCTGCTCCTAAGCTTTGACTGGAGCATGACCCACTTCCAGGCTCACTCATGTGGCTGATGAACGGAGGGCCTCAGCTCCTCAATGGCTTTTGAACAAGGGCCACTCCTAATCCTGGCCATGTGGATGTCTCCAAAGGGCCATGCACGTCCTGGCCACTGAATTTTATCAGAGCAACAAGTGAGAAAGCGAAAGAGGGCACACAAGATGCAAGTCACTGTCTTTCATGACACAACGTTGGAAATAACCTCCAGTACCTTAGAATGTAGCCACCCTTCTAGAGGTGATGAACTGGAGGAGAGGTTATTAGAATGGATTCTAACCCAGTGTAACTGGTCTTTATAAAAAAGGGAAAATTTGGACACAGGGAGACACACAGAGGGAAGATCACATGAAGAGGCAGGGAGAACCCCATGTGAACATATAAATGGTCACTGATCAGCCCAGGAAAGAGGCCTGGGACAGATGTTCCCCTCTCAGCCCTCTGAAGGAACCAAACTTGCCAACACCTTGATTTAGGATTTCTAGCCTCAGAACCCTGAGACAATAAATTCTTGTTGCTTAAGCCACCCAATTGGTGGTACTTTGTTACAGGAGTGATAGTGAACTTATGCAAGTGGTGAACAAAATGGATAGGTTTCCTGCAGTCAGAAAGCTTTCAGTCAAAGGGCAGAGACATATGTTAAACAAATGACCAAATATGTAACTGAAAACTGAAAGTCATGTTCTTAAAAAAAGAAAAAAGGCCCCATGAACACACAAGAACTCAACTTAGCCCTGCACAGTCAGATAGCAAGAACAAGCAGATATTAAGAAGGTAAAAATTTGCATTAATCTAGCATAGATTCCTAGATGAATCTGGATAAAACTTGCTCAGGAAAATTCCAGCAGGGAAGAATTTAAACATTAGATCCATTGGGCAGCTAAGCATTTCAAAGGAAGGATGGAAATCCCATTTCCTGAGCAATTTCAGATAGCACAGTAGAAAGCACTCCAAAATCAATTCTAGGGAGTCTTGAAACTTCCTTGGCGGTCCAATGGTTAAGACTCCATGCTTCCACTGCATGGGGCACAGGTTCTATCCCTGGTCAGGGAACTAAGATTCTATAGCCAAGTGGCGTGGCCAAAAAAAGAAGAAACAAACAAACAAAACAAAACAAAAATAGGGAGCCTTTCTCTGGCCAATACTTTTCATCTGTGTCTCTTTCATTTCTTTTGCATGTAGTTTTCTAATTGCATCTCAAGTTACAGCCTGATAATTAAAGGGGCTCTAATGCCTCCTTTGTGTAGTCACAGCACTTTATCCTTTATAAAAGGAATTATGTGAGGCTAATAAATTAAGATAACCCTCAAATAAAATAAAGTGACATTTAAAACATAATCATTTAGGACTGTTCACCTTCTGAAGGAGGAATAACTGTTAAGAAGTTGAGTCTTGAGATGAACTTGGAGTCTGGCAACTTAAGAAGCTCTTTTCCAATGTAACATTACTCGGCAGCCCAAAGGTTTTAAAACAGAAGCCATTACTTTACAAGTTTTCAGAAACCATTTGGATTATCTAGTCGAAAAATCACAGGGTTGATAGTTGATTCGGCTGGCATATGAGTCATCTTGTACATATCCAGGCTGTTTTAACTCAGCACCTCAAATCTTAGATGCTCAGATTTCAGCTGAACTGACCTTCAAAATCTGGGAAATGTGTCAGACGGTTTTAGCAAGCCAAAAGACTCGCTTTTGTTTTCCTACACAGCCTCCCAATGGATAAAGTTTAGAGGCGCTGATGGTCTCTTTGCCATGCAGGTCTGTGTCACTGAGATCCAATTTGTCAGTGACATTATGTTGTCCAGACATAAGCGTCAGTCGGGACTGCTGCCAAGGTCATGCTAGACAAGGGCAGCCAAGCAGGAACAAGCATCACCCTCCCTCATTTTGAAACACAGAGATCTCAGCCTGAGCCGCAAGGCGGGGAGAAAAGTTCTGATTCCAAATCTTTTACTTTTCTGCACCCAGTGCTTCTCTGCTATGCTGTATTCACCTGAATTTACTCCCTCTTCTCTGTCCACTGTCCCAGGGCTTCCAGGTAACTCAGTGGTAAAGAATCTGCTTGCCAGTGCAGGAGATGTTGAAGATGTGGGTTCTATTCCCTGGGTCAGGAAGATGCCTTGGGGGAGGGAATGACAACCTAGACCAGTATTCTTGCCTGGGAGATTCCATGGACAGAGGAGCCTGGCAGCTACAATCCATGGGGTCAAAAAGAGTAGGACATAAGTTAGCAAGTGTTCACTGTCATAGCAGCCATTCTTTCCCCTCTATAACTCTCCACTTGGGGGCCATCATTGACCTTGAAGGCCTGGAACCTTGTTCATGTTTGAACTTGTTTTTACACATTCTCATTCAGATTACCTGAGTGATTCTTTCATGCCTGCTGCTGCAAGGATGCCATCTATGTCCAGGAAAAGGAATATCAACACTGGGAAGCACTGCTGCTGTGATGGGCCCAATGAGGTGCCCAAACACTGACTGCAGCCAGCCTTGTCCTGTATCTCCAATATCTGATGATTAAGGATCGTAACAGAGGGGGCCCATCTGGGAAGAGGGTTCAGGTTCTCTCTTGGGTCTGGTTAGTACAGGTTTGAGAAGAGCTCAGTGGTGGCCAAGAGGGCCATGGTCTGCCTTACCCCATTGGTGTGCTTGGAGATGATGTCCCACCGCTGGTGTTAAAATGAAGTCTGAGCCCTATCTCTCTGTCTTGAACGATGGCAAAGAACAGTGTGAAATCTGAGATTAAAAGCTTGCTTGGGGCAGAATGACAGCACATGGTAATGATCTGTTTGTATATTTGCTGTAAATTCTACTTGAAGGATGTGTTTGTTCTTACTCTTTCTCCTTTACACTCTCACACACACACACACACACACACACACACACACACACACGGCACGATGTACATTGTCAGTGTTAAGGGGAGGTGAGGGAGACACTGGGGTGATTGCTCTGGTTAGGGAGGCTACAGGCTTTTACCTGGTGTCACAGGCAGGTGCAACCCCACTGTGTCCAAAGTCTGGAAGTAGCACGTCTCAGCTATGTTCCCTTGGGTCCTACCATTACCCAAATCTTGTCCTTCAGCACCACTTTGACCTTAAAAATTCTCCTTATTTCCTTCCAAAAATCTCTAATTTCTGTTTTAGCTAGTAAGATTTGGACTTCTGGTATTACTATTTAGGAATCACATTGTTGATAGTGGAGTAGATGAAGTGGTTAATCTTTTTTTCTTTCAGCTCTCTCTTAAAACAACAATTCATAAACCCTCCTGGACTGCATCAACTCAGTGATTTGGTTGAAGGAGGTGAAGAGGTTGATCTAGTTTCAGGATGTGAGTCAGTGGGACTGTTAGTTAGAGGACCCCATGGAATCCAGAGGCTCCTATATTTTCTCTTTTCTGAAATTCTCCACCTTGAAAGAGACAAAAGTTTTTGGCAATTAGTGTGAAACTGCACTGACCCTATTGATATTTTAATTATTTCATTTTCATTTTGTTGATTAAGCTCTAAATAGAGCCTACTTAAGACTTAAAAATTATTATAAAGTGCCAAGATATTGAAGTTTACAAAATGACCACTACTTGTATGGTACAGGTCAGTTCGCAGATGGAGGTTATTATGAGGATGCATTCGTGTCACATGATTTGGTCCATTGCAGAAGAGAGTAGGAGGGAAAAGTCTCAGCAAAGCGGGAAACATTGGTCATAGCGTTTGGGCTTTTAACTGTGCTTGACTGCCTCTTATTCCAAGTCTGTCACCGTTGGATTATATTGTTTCTGAGAATAAAATATGGCAATGTATAATGGTGATGAGATGGGTCTCAATCACAATTCATTTCAAGTCTCCTTGGCTGAATTAGGTCCAGGAATTCAGCAAGAAAAAATAGTAATAATCAAGGAGAAGAATGAATAATCATGCAATATATAGAAATTCAACAGGAAAGTATTGAGGCCCTACACTGGGCCAGACACTGTGCTAAGCCAGAGGATATAAAGATAAAAGATGACTAATTCTTGTCCTCAAAGAGCTTAGATTCTCTGGTCACTTGGAAATGTGGGTGAATAAATGTAATATATGTATGTCATTTTAGACCAGAGGCTTGCAGGGCTGGAGGTCGGATTACAAAGAAGCAGGAATAGCTGTCCCACACCAGACCTGACAGCCCTTCAACTCCAGTTTGCCTGGAGTTGACCACCCATAGATTCTATAGGGTTAGCCAACAAAATTTTGGGGCAAAAGAGACAAAAAGGCAAAATGAGAAGATAACTTCAGAGCAGAATAGAGCCAGCTTGTGTGGCTGGAATTCATTCATTCCAGTGGTTAAGACTCCATGCTTCCAATACAGGTTCAATCCCTGATCAGGGAACTAAGACCCCACATACCATGTGGCCAAAATAAACAAAAAAGAATATAACCAGCTCTGCAATGTGAAAATAGGAAGAGCAGAGTAAAAGACCAATGATTTCAAGAAGTCTAACCAGTACTCTTGCCTGGAAAATTCCATGGACAGAGGAGCCTGGTAGGCTACAGTCCATGGGGTCGAAAAGAGTCGGACACGACTGAGCGACTTCAATGTCAACGTCAATCAATCTATGGTCTGGCACCATATTGGTAATATTTTATAACCTAGAGCAAAATGATAGAGAAAGCACAGTGTAGTACTTTACTGTATGCCAATTTAAGGTTGCCAAAGGTTTCTCTTGAGAAAGACTCTCATTTATTTTAGTACTATTTTCTCCATAATTTAAAATGCCCTCTCTTTTACGACAGTGTATTCTCAGTTGACAGTTCTCTGAGAACACATTACACTGGTGTGCAAAAACCCAAAGTCGGGAATCACTGAGAAATTAGAGCAGAGTTCCCACAACTGCAGGGACTTCTGCTCTTCAAAAGACTGAGGCATTTCTCAGGAATTTTTAAAAAAAAAACACCTGGGTTCTTTGTGCAGAAAATGAAGAGGAAATGGTGATGGGATTCTGGAAGCAAAGCTTCCCTTACAGTCTGTAGGTATGATTACATTTGGTCGATCATCGGTTTGAATTTCTGGAGACTGTTTGAGGGCAAGGGGTCAAAGCAGTGTTTACATGGCTTTAGGGAAGAGTGGGAGGAAGGAATGGATGAGTCAAGATGTATCATTCTGGAGTTAGAATGAATTCCTGTCCTCCTCAGCAGCATCGCTGACCAGCCAGCTACAGAAAAAATGAGGAAATTACTTCAAAACAGGGAGTGGAGGTGGAGAGAAAAGTTGCCTTAACTTTCTAAAAAGAAGTCAATAGGATTTTTATCTCTTCTTCATCTAAAGTAAGGAAGAATCCTGAAACTAGGAGGCTCTCCTTATAATGTTGTTATTGTTATTTAGTCACTAAGTCATTTCTGAATTCTTTTGTACAATCCCATGGACTGTAGCCCTCCAAGCTCCTCTGTCCATGGGATTTCCCAGGCAAAAATACTGCAGTGAGTTGCCGTTTCCTTCTCCAGGGGATATTCCCAATCCAAGGATTAAACCGGAGTATCCCTCATTGGCAGGTGGATTCTTTACCATCTGAGTCACCAGGAAAGCCCCTCTCCTTATACTACAAGGCTTCAGAACAGTGAGCTTATACCTAAGACTTCCTCTTGGAGCCTATAGAAAGCAACTATGCTTTTTCTTAGGCATTGACAAAGGCCATGAAGAAAATGCTGGTCTGCCCAAGGGAGTAGATTCACTGAGCTTCTCTCATCACAGTGAAAAGGGCTCATCTTGCCCTCTTTTCTTTTTTCTTATTTGTTCAACTTAACTGCAGGCTAAAAGCATCTTATTGCGTTTCTCAACAGACATGAACTATCATTTTGTTATATTATTAATAAGTGTTATGAACTGCACTGTACCTCCCCTACCCACTAAATTCAAATGTTGAAGTTCTAACCCCCAAAATAACTGTATTTGGAAATAAGTCCTATAAATAAGCATGTGTGTTAGTCACACAGCCCATCAGACTCTTTATAACCCCATAGACTGTAGTCCACCAGATTCCTCTGTCCACGGAATTCTCCAGGCAAGAATGCTGGGTAGCCATTCACTTCTCCAGGGGATCTTCCGAACTCAGGGATTGAACCCAGGTCTCCTGCATTGCAGGAAGATTCTCTACCATCTGAGCCACCAGTGGAAGTGGAAGTGAAAGTCACTCAGTTTAGTTCAGTTCCTTTCGGTTGCTCAGTCGTGTCCAACACTTTGCGATCCCATGAACTGAAGCACTCCAGACCTCCCTGTCCATCACCAATTCCCTGAGTTTACTCAAACCCATGTCCATTGAGTCGGTGATGCCATCTAACCATCTCATCCTCTGTCTGCCCCTTCTCCTCATACCATCAATCTTTCCCAGCATCAGGGTCTTTTACAATGATTCAGTTCTTCCCATGAGGTAGCCAAAGTATTGCAGTTTCAGCTTCAGTATCAGACCTTACAATGAATATTCAGGACTGATTTCCTTTAGGATGGACTGGTTGAATCTCCTTGCAGTCCAAGGGACTCTCAAGAGTCTTCTCCAACACCACAGTTCAAAGGCATCAATTCTTCAGCGCTCAGCTTTCTTTATAGTCCAACTCACACTTCTGTCCATGACTACTGAAAAAACAATAGCTTTCACTAGATGGACCATTGGCAGCAAAGTAATGTCTCTGTTTTTTAATATGCTGTCTAGGTTAGTCATAACTTTCCTTCCAAGGGGCAAGTGTCTTAATTTCATGGCTACAGTCACCACCTTCCGTGATTTTGGAGTCCAAGAAAATAAAGTCTGTCACTGTTTCCCCATCTATTTGCCATGAAGTGATGGGACCAGATGCCATGATCTTAGTTTTCTGAATGTTGAGTTTTAAGCCAACTTTTTCAATCTCCTCTTTCACTCTCATCAAGAGGCTCTTTAGTTCTTCTTCACTCTCTGCCATAAGGGTGGTGTCATCTGCATATCTGAGGTTATTGATATTTCTCCTGGCAATCTTGATTCCAGCTTGTGCTTCATCCAGTCTAGCATTTCTCATGATGCACTCTGCATATGAGTTAAATAAGCAGGGTGACAATATACAGCCTTGATGTACTCCCTTTCTGATTTGGAACCAGTCTGTTGTTCCATGTCCAGTTTCAACTGTTGCTTCCTGACCCACACGCAGATTTCTCAGGAAGCAGATCAGGTGGTCAGGTATTCCCATCTCTTGAAAAATTTTTCACAGTTTGTTGTGATCCACACAGTCAAAGGCTTGGCATAGTCAATCAGAAGCAGATGTTTTTCTGGCACTCTCTTGTTTTTTCAATTATCCAGTGGCTGTTGGCAATTTGATCTCTGGTTCCTCTGCCTTTTCTAAATCCAACTTGAACTCTGGACGTTCATGGTTCATGTACTGTTGAAACCTGGCTTGGAGAATCTTGAGCATTACTTTGCTAACATGTGAGATGAGTGCAATTGTGCAGTAGTTTGAGCATTCTTTGTTATTGCCTTTCTTTGGGATTGGAATGAAAACTGACCTTTTCCAGTCCTGTGGCCACTGCTAACTTTTCCAAATTTGCTGGCATATTGAGTGCAGCACCTTAATAGCATCATCTTTTAGGATTTGAAATAGCCCAACTGAAATTCCATCACCTCCACTAGCTTTGTTCATAGTGATGCTTCCTAAGGCCCACTTGATTTCACATTCCAGGATGTCTGGCTCTAGGTGAGTGATCACACCATCATGATTATCGGGGTCAAGAAGACCTTTTTTGTACAGTTCTTCTGTGTATTCTTGCCACCTCTTTTTAATATTGTCTGCTGCTGTTAGGTCCATACCATTTCCATCCTTTATTGTGCCCATCTTTGCGTAAAATGTTCCCTTGGTATCTCTCATTTTCTAGAAGAGATCTCTAGTCTTTCCTATTCTATTGTTTCCCTCTATTTCTTTGCACTGATCACTGAGAAAGGCTTTCTTATCTCTCTTTGCTCTTCTTTGGAATTCTGAATTCAAATGGGTATATCTTTCCTTTTCTCCTTTGCCTTTCATGTGTCTTCTTTTCTCAGCTATTTGAAAGGCCTCCTCAGATAACCATTTTGTCGTTTTGCATTTCTTTTTGGAGGGATGGTCTTGATCACTGCCTCCTATACGATGTCAAGAACCTCCATCCATAGTTCTTCAAGCATTCTGTCTATCAGATCTAATCCCTTGATTCTATTTCTCATTTCCACTCTATAATTGTAAGGGATTTGATTTAGGTCATACCTGAATGATCTAGTAGTTTTCCCTACTTTCTTCAATTTAAGTCTGAATTTGGCAACAAGGAGTTCATGATCTGAGTGACAGTCAACTCAGTTGTGTCCAATTCTTTGCACCCACCTAGGCTATACAGTCCATGGAATTCTCCAGGCCAGAACACTGGAGTGGGTAGCCTTTCCCTTCTCCAGGGGATCTTCCCAACCTAGGGATCAAACCCAGGTCTCCTACATTGCAGGCAGATTCTTTACCAGCTGAGCCACAAGGGAAGCCCAAGAATACTGGAGTGGGTAGACTTTCTCTTCTCCACTGGATCTTCCTGATCCAGAAATTGAACCTGGGTCTCCTGCATTGCAGGGAAAACCCAATAAGTAAGTAACTTTGGTTAAATGAGGCCATAAAGGTGGGGCCCAGACATGACAGGATCAGTATCATTACAAGAAGAGACATCAAAGAGTTCAGTCTTTCTCTCTTCCTGCCATGTGAAGACACAGCAAGAATGTGGCATCTACAAGCCAGGATGAGAGCCCTCACCAAAAACCAAACCAACTGGCCACTTGATCTTGTGCTCCCAGCCTCCAGAAGTGAAAGAAATTAATTTTCTGTTATTTAAGCCACTGATGTGTGGCATTTTGTGATGACAACCTGAGTAGACTAATATCATTAGTTATTATCCTATGAACTGACCTTAATTTCTTAAGAATAAAATGTTTACCCAGAGAAAGGGATAGAAGTCTCTTTGGGAACCACATTGTCACTTAGAAAGAGGAGGGTACTAACATTATTTGTGCTTTTACATGTTTGTTAGGAACTAATCATTGCAAATACACTAGGTAGGAAGCTGTGGGTTAGAGGGCTTGTGCAACTTGGTAGGTCACAGGGCTAGTAAGCTGAGGGCCCCTGTGGTATATGCCAGGTTTGTTGGGCTCAGAAGCCAGGCTGTACCTGTTTTCTCTGCCATCTGCAGTGTCCTAACCCACATTAGACTGAGTTCTCACCTTCCTTGTCTAACATATCACTATTGCTGTGGCGATTAAATCCACTTCATAAACTGGGGAAGGTTCTTTAGAGCATTTACTGAGATCTGGTGGTTATATGATCCCAATTTTGCAGGGGTAAAGAAAGAACAAAAGAAAACACATACCATATATCTTGCATTTTTGAAAAGCCTGTGGGAAAAAAGACTGGAAAAGTGACATCAGATAGTAAGAGTATCTTTGTTGTTGTTGTTGTTTTTCTGAATAGTAGGATAATGAGTGACTTTATGTTGCTTTTATATTTTTTTGGACACTTTTATTTTACATTCTCAACTCTTGTAGTCAGAAAAACAACTTTTAATGACAAAAAGCAGGATACATCGTCTTCTTCCTGTGGCGTCCATTTGCTCTGCGCCAGCATAGGGTGTCCACGGCTCCTTGACTAAAAGCTTGGGCATCACGGTTAGGGCTTGGGAGAACCACAGAGAAAAGTCAGTGGCAGGAGCTGACCCTGAGCGATCCCATCACAGAGCAGGGGGGGCGGGGAAGAGATGCTGACACTGGTTCAGTTCCAGACCTAACTGGGAAAACATGAAATGGTTACCATCTGGAGTTGCCCGTGACGGGAGGTGAGGGGGGGAGGTGGCCTGCCACAGGGCTCCAGCACAGGCGTCCCCCCTCTGCGCCCCTGCCCTTCCTCCGAACTGTGACGCAGGAGAAAGAGCTACACCTCTCTGTGACCTTCAGATGACCCAGCCACTCTGACAGGGTGGCCACCATCCAAGTGACATTTCCAAATAATGAACTGATCTACAGACACTGGATCATATCTTTGTAGATCTATCTTTATCAAATAGAAAGAAATGAAAAGCAAATTTTCTGCCTGTGTTCTAGAGAGTGTGTGGCCTAGATGGGTGGTATTCTCTGTGGTTATCTTGGCAATAATCAGCTCTTGTTCCCTCTTATATCTTCTGAAGTGCCATTTTTGGCAAAAGAGCCCGGGAGAAATAGTAGATATTGAGGAAAAGGAAACAGTAGGGTTCCCACCACCCCCACCCCCAACTTTCTTTCTCAGTTTCATAATGAAAAGTTGTGAACAGTAGAGAGCTAGGATTTCTTGAGAGAAAATGATGGTGAATGAAAGATTCTTATAAATGCTAGAATATTCTGGAGGTGATCGGCTGATTAGAAAGTGAAAGGGCTATTGTATTTTCTCCAGGGGGCAGTGACCTGAACACAGCAGATCTTGGAGAAGGATTTACATCTGTCCTAAAACCTTTTTGTAACTCTGTCTATCTTCGCCTCTAGTTTCAGTAACTCTTAAAAGCAGAGATCCTATTTTGTTTATCTATTTGCTTCTTCAGCAACTATTATTGAGCATCTGTTATGTGAACAGCTCTGTGCTACCCATGGAGGGGATATACATGTGTATATATATGTGTGTGTGTGTGTATGTGTGTATATGTATAATGAATACATTATACATGCATTCATTATATATTTCACGTCTGTATATGGTAGCAGACTGAGTGGTGCTCACCAAAAAGATAGGTCCATGTCCTACACTGGTTGTTTGTGTGTTAGCCGCTCAGTCATGTCTGACTCTTTGTGACCCCATGGGTACAGACCCTTGGCTGTAGCCTGCTAGACTCCTGCATCCATGGAGTTCTCCAGGCAAGAATACTGAAGTTGGTTGCCATTTCCTTCTCCAGAGGATCTTCTCAATCCAGGGATTGAACCCGGGTCTCCTGCATTGCAAGCAGATTCTTTTATCACTGAGACACCAGGGAAGCCCCTAAAGTGAAGGGAAAGTCACTCAGTCGTGTCTGACTTTTTGCGATCCCGTGGACTATATACAGTCCGTGGAATTCTCCAGGCCAGAATACTGGGGTAGTTAGGTTTTCCCTTCTCCAGGGGATCTTCTCAACTCAGGGATTGAACCAAGGTCTCCCTCATTGCAGGTGGATTCTTTACCAGCTAGCCACAAGGGAAGCCCTAACACTTGTTCAGTATGCAATTTTGAGTAATTTATATCTCCAGTGGAGGTAATAGTTTATATGTTCTCACATATTCTCTGTTCTTTACCGATCATAATCTTCACTACTCCTTATTTCAAATATGTGTTTAATGCCTGTCTTCTTTGATGAACAATTATGTTCTATTGTTCTATGAGATCAGGCATCATTTTGTCTGCCTGTGCACTAATGGATGCTTATGCATATAATGTATACATATGTGCGTATATTATAAGTGTGCATTAGTTTCCCAGGAACTCTGACTCAGGAGCCTCGACTTTTCATGATTATACCTCACTGCTCTTTAGTATGTGGAAAGACTAGCAGTATGACTGAGCCTGGCTTTGTAGGCAGAAGCAGCAGGCAAGGGCTTAGTACACTGTGATATGTACAGTAATTATACCTTACATGAATGATTCCATGCAAGTTCACTGCTTAGTCTGAAAAAGGAGATCTAGAGCAAAGGGATTGCTGTCTTTAACAAATGGTCTTAGCCTGGGATTCTGCAGAAGCAGATGCTGAGACCAAGACTCTAACAGAGATGATCCCAGAAAAAAAACAGGTAAGAGGGCTGGGGAAGTGAGACAGGGAGAAGAAGGCAGCCCAGGGAAGAGTTCATTATCAAGCAAGCTCACACTGTGAGTAGCGGAAGATTAGTCCTGCTGTGGGTCGCTGGGAGCCAACACGGGCACATCCTGGGGTGGAAACTCCTTCCCCTGAGACATAAGGGAGCTGGGCTATTTACACACCAAGAGCCATCCGTGTTTTGTTTAGGTCTCTTCACAGGGGACAGAATTTCCTTGCACTTTTGCCCAACCAAGCAGCAGCATAGGCCTTCAACAGAGAAACACAGGCGCGTTTCCCTGGGAGGCACTCATTCGGAGCACCGAGAACATCTGCCTCAGGGGATCGAAAGGATTCATTTTCTAAGGTTACTGGTCCTGAGGGTGCATGTGGAGAAAGAGTTGGGCATTATTTCCCAAAACGCCAAATCTCCAAACTAGATACATTTTTCTCCCAACTTAAACCCAAATTCAGTCAAAAAACCTACAGCAATGAGTAAAACAATGAGTGACTATTCCTCTCTTTTATTTCTCCTTTCCACATGATCAGATACGATTGTTTATTATGATTTGAATAGTGCTTCTATTTCAGGTAGAATATTCTAGAGAAATAGGAAACCATATTGGGCATATTGGAGAAGGAAATGGCAACCCACTCTAGTATTCTTGCCTGGAGAACTCCATGGACAAAGGAGCCTGGCAGGGTACAGTCTATGGGGTCACAAAGAGTTGGACATGACTGAGCAACTATCACTCACTCATTGTGGGCATGGTTGGGAAAACAGAAAAAGAAAAATCTAAATGTGGAAGTCATCTCAGACACAATTGTTACTGGAAAATTAGAAAACAATTTTTCCTTCTTTTTTGTGGGGGGCAGGTGCAGGCAGCTGGGGAAGGGTGTGGTTTGAAGCCCAGCATCTCCCTGCATACCTCAAGTCCAGTGGGAGAAGAAATTTAGGCCCTGTGGATCTTTTGAAAACATTTACCTTGGCCTTCCCTGGTGGCTCAGATGGTAAAGAATCCACACGTAATGCAGGAGACCTGGGTTTGATCCCTGGGTTGGGAAGATCCCCTGGAGGAGGAAATGGCAACCCACTCCAGTATTCTTGCCTGGAGAATTCCGTGGACAGGGCAACCTGGCAGGCTACAGTTTATGGGGTCACAAAGTGTTTGACACAACTGAGTGACTAACACTTTCACTTCATAACTGAGCATGAAAAACTCTGTGGAAAATCATTACCAAATCCTCCTGAGGGAGGACATGCACGCGGCAGGTCCAGGGAGGGAGGGACGAGATCTCTCTATCCCCCCCCTGGGGAGTGGGGAGTGGAGGCCGTGGGGGCAGAGGTCTCTTGCTCCAGGAAATAAAGCCCCACTGAAATGAGTTGTTTGGGGCAGCAGGGAGGGAAATCTTTTCTTTACCAAGCCAAGAACCCTTAATATCTATAGAAAGGATGTCATTTCAGAGGCCACAGAGGAATTTCTGGAAGAAGAGACATAAAAACATCTCTGTGATAACCTTTAAGGATAAAATGAAAGAACTCCACATTGTTGGAAGTAGTAACAGAAGTGAGCAGTCTCAGAGGTTGGTCCTCAAATCAGGGAAGGGAAGCCCTGGAAAGAGTTGAAGGTGAAGTTGTTGGAACTTCCAAGTGCTGCCTGGTGATGGCGGCAGCTCTGAGACCGACTGTCACTGCAGGGGAGTGAGGGTGGCAGATGGGGCATCGGTGCAGTTGTAGGGGAGCCTGGAAGATTAGAGGAGCCTTCTGGAGGAATCAGGGAGCAAAGAAACTGGAGCTATACTGCTCTCACCTGGTGGCAGATATGATGCCCAAGACTGTCAAGGCTATGTAAATGAGTGTTTCAAAATTGGCATAAAGTATATTCATAGGAAATTTGAGGTATAGCAAGACCAACAGAGGTGGCAAGAATATACAGAAGGACTATACAAAAAAAGATCTTCATGACCCAGAAAAACACGATGGTGTGATCACTCACCCAGAGCCAGACATCCTGGAATGTGAAATCAAGTGGGCCTTAGGAAGCATCACTATGAACAAAGCTAGTGGAGGTGATGGAATTCCAGTTGAGCTATTTCAAATCCTAAAAGATGATGCTGTGAAAGTGCTACACTCAATAGGCCAGCAAATCTGGAAAAGTCAGCAGTGGCCACAGGACTGGGAAAGGTCAGTTTTCATTCCAATCCCAAAGAAAGGCAATACCAAAGAATGCTCAAACTACTGCACAATTGCACTCATCTCACATGCTAGCAAAGTAATGCTCAAGATTCTCCAAGACAGGCTTCAACAGTATGTGAACGATGAACGTCCAGATGTTCAAGCTGGATTTAGAAAAGGCAGAGGAACCAGAGATCAAATTGCCAGGATCCATTGGATCATCGAAAAAGCAAGAGAGTGCCAGAAAAACATCTACTTCTGCTTTATTGACTATGCCAAAGTCTTTGACTGTGTGGATCACAACACACTGTGGAAAATTTTTCAAGAGATGGGAATACCAGACCACCTGACCTGCCTCCTGAGAAATCTGTGTGTGGGTCAGGAAGCAATAGTTAGAACTGGACACGGAAAAACAGACTGGTTCCAAATCGGAAAAGGAGTACATCAAGGCTGTATATTGTCACCCTGCTTATTTAACTCATATGCAGAGTACATCATGAGAAATGCTGGACTGGATGAAGCACAAGCTGGAATCAAGATTGCCAGGAGAAATATCAATAACCTCAGATATGCAGATGACACCACCCTTATGGCAGAAAGTGAAGAAGAACTAAAGAGCCTCTTGATGAGAGTGAAAGAGGAGATTGAAAAAGTTGGCTTAAAACTCAACATTCAGAAAACTAAGATCATGGCATCTGGTCCCATCACTTCATGGCAAATAGATGGGGAAGCAATGGAAACAGTGTCAGACTTTATTTTTGGGGGCTCCAAAATCATGGCAGGTGGTGACTGCAGCCATGAAATTAAAAGACGCTTGCTCTTTGGAAGGAAAGTTATGACTAACCTAGACAGCATATTGAAAAGCAGAGACGTTACTTTGCTGACAAAGGTCCATCTAGTGAAAGCTATGGTTCTTTCAGTAGTCATGTACAGAAATGAGAGTTGGACTATAAAAAAAGCTGAGTACCAAAGAACTGATGCTTTTGAACTGTGCTTTTGAATTGATGCTTTCCAACTCTTGAGAATCCCTTGGACTGCAAGGAGATCTAACCAGTTTATCCTAACGGAAATCAGTCCTGAATATTCGTTGGAAGAACTGATGCTGAAACTCCAATACTTTGCCCACCCGAGGCAAAGAACTGACTCACTAGAAAAGACCCTGATGCTGGGAAAGATTGAAGATGGGAGGAGAAGGAGATGACAGAGGATGAGATGGTTGGATGGCATCATTGACTCAATGGACATGAGTCTGAGTAAGCTCCGGGAGTTAGTGATAGACAGGGAAGCCTGGCATGCTGCAGTCCATGGGGTCGCAAAGAGTTGGACATGACTGAGCAACTGAACTGAACTAAAGGTCAACAGGTCCAGAGATGATTGTCATTAAAAGATGGTTTATGGTCTTCCCTGGCAGTCTAGTGGTTGAGACTTTGTGCTCGCAATGCAGGAGCCTTGGGTTCAATCCCTGGTTGGGGAAGTAAGATCCCATATGCTGGGTTGTGCTGAAAAAGAAACCATGGTTTGTTACTTACATTTCCCAAGAGGAGAGGGTGTGCATATCAAAGGCAGGCGTGTGGGGGTAGCACGTGAAAAGGCACCAGGCTTGGTTAGAAGGCAGAAGGAGAGAGAGAAAACTGTGGTTTCTGCAGGAAGGTACAGGCAAGGCAGGGTAAGTAGGCTTGAGATTGGCCAGTTTGAATGGTTTCAGTGGACTCAGGGGCACAGGACTGTCCCTTACTGTCTGGACCCTGTCCTGGAGTGATTAGTACAGGTGGTCAGTGGCCTGGAGTGTGAGAGTCTGATAAAGGAGGAGACTGGAATATGGGCTCTAGAGCTGTTGGTGTGTATTTTGAGAAGTGTGTTCCCAAGTGAGTCATTCATCTTTGGGAATTAGCTAACTCTGGGACAGGCAGTCTTTCCACAGTCAGCAAGGCCCCAGAGCTCAGAGTGCCCAAATAGAGAAAATAAAAGACATGGTTAATACCACAAGCCAGCTGGAAGGTGGTGTGCACCATTTTTTCTTTTTCTTTTAAAACCTTTCATAAAAGGTTAAAACACTTTACGTTTTAAGTCATGGCCCCTATTTCACCACATAGACCAGCCCTCATGTATCTACTCCTAAAGGGAAGTGGTTATATTTGTCCCAGGCCTCACTTGGAAGGGATTTTGAAATCTTTCTCTGTAGAAGGCCTCATAATCATAAGTACAAAACCTTATTCATTGATAATAAACTTCAATGGAAACTTTTAATCATGTTTTTAAAAGCTGCTGTTTCAAAGCAATCTAGTAGAACCAAAGCGTTCATTATTTGAGAGATGTTTTTATGCAGAGTCTGTTGATACCACACTTTGAAAGCGAATTAATGATGAGCCTGGGTAAGCTGGGTATTCAAAAAGATGTCAGGAGAGTTCCCCACTGGAACCAGCTTACACTGTGGTATAAAGGGTGTTACTGTCGCAACCCCACATGAACTCTGATTACCCTTCTCTCTCTCTCTTGGGTTGCCCTGCCAAGAAGAAGCCAGTCAAAAAATTACACATCACACTGTATTTCACTATATAGCACTATTGTTACTGCCATTTGAATATTAATTTTCTAGAATCAGATGGCAGTGCAACTGCATACATGACACCAAGGGAGGATGTGAAGGAGAAAGTAATTTTCTACCACACATGGATTCCTGAGTTTGGCCAAAAATAAAGAGCAATAAATACAATATATTTTTAAAAAGAGAGAGCTTTAAATCTCAACAGACTTTGGTTCTTGGGCTTGTGAGAACAGTTTGGTCTCTGAATCACTGAGTGAGCTCTCAGGGAGAGCTGAGCTCTTGGAAGAACCAGCACATGAATTTCAAAGCCAGGGCTGGCTCCAGGAGCTCAGGGTATCCTAGTGCAGTGCAGTGTCCAGAAAATGTAGCCAAGAGTTCAGTTGTGTCCAAAAGGTTGATTCTAGCGCTGGAAAAGTTCTCTTGGGTCATCTAGTGCAAAGCAACCCTCTTCTAATCTAGGCCTTGGATTCTGTGCTAATCCTACCCAATTTTAGCCTGTCTGAGGGTTGCTGATATGTAGAGTGGACTGTGCTTCATGGGGCAGTTGGTGTTTACTGTTCCATGATGGCTTCCTGCCACCACCCGTGGACTTGCCACAGGTTCCCACTCCTGTCGACAGTATTTCTATAAATGCAGAGTCAACTATAGTGTGAGTGGTAAGAGGTACAACTTGTGCCATTCACAGAAGAGAACGTTCTCATCCTCACTTGTTCAAAGGCAGACCTTGAAAGCCTGTTCTACTCTGCTTGGGCCTTTTCAGCCAGCTGGAGTGGCCCGAGTGCCCACAGGCCCGGAAATACAGGCTATAATCCCTTCCACGTGTTTATGGTATCATTTTTTATGGAAATAAAACAAACAAAAAATGGACAGATAGAAAACAGGGGTTGCTTTCATTTTAATTTTGCCATATAAAAAAAAATTATATCTACTTTCCCTATCATGTTACAATAAAAGTAACACCTAAAATGTGAACACTCTCCTAAGTTTTCTCATTTACTCACTGTCTGGAGAAAATGTTGGCACAGATTGCTCGACTAGGTAGAAATAATTGACCTGTTTTTCTTGAGTGTTTTCCAGGTATACTAGGCATTCTTCTAAGCCCTGATGTGTGCTATCTCATCCCCCCTCCCCCTTTTAAAATTCTTTGATGGCCTCAAATAGTCTTTTGTAGTGGCGGCAATTTCTCATTTCTGTCACATCAGATCCATCAACAGGGCCTTGCCCAGGGCACTGTGTAGATAGGGATCCTGACAGGAACCAGGGCTCAGCTGGAAGGGTGCCTGATTGATTAATAATGCCTGCCCCCAGAGCGGCTCTGTGGCAAGGAAGTGGGATGGGATGGGCGGATATTTGCCACCTAATAGCTCTCCAAAAAAGTTTCAAAGTCTTCAGTGGTAACTTAAGGCACTTGACAGTTCCTAGGATGCCTTCCTAGACTCATCTCTTTTCTTTGGATTCAGTGCCAGTGCTTCTCCAACTAAAAAAGATACATGAATCTCCAGGGTTCTTATTAAAATGCAGATTCTTATTCAGTAGGTTTGACAATCCCCATTTCTATCAAGCTCCCAGATGTTGCCGGTCCATGGACCACATCTTGATTAGCCAGGCCGCTTACCACTAAGTTCTAAGAAACTGCAGTGTGCTTTTACTTGTCAGTTAATAATGATTGCCATTTATTATTTACTAAGTGTGAACCCTTGTGCTAAGCATTTTACATAAATCATCTTATTTAATTCTAACCAAAAACCTCTTAGATAGATAACTGTGTTGTCAATCCATTTCACAGATGAATAAAGCCAGGCTGAGGTTAAGTAACTTGCTCATGTTTAGAGGACAGCAAGGGGCTTGAACCCAGTTCCCTGCCACAAACCGCTCCTTGGTGGCTCAGTGGTAAAGAATCCACCTGCGATGCAGGAGACCTGGGTTGGATTTTCTTGGGTCAGGGAGATTCCCTGAAGAAGGAAATGGCAACCCACTCCAGTATTCCTGCCTGGGAAATTCCAATCCATGGAGTCGCAAAAGAGTCAGACACACCTGGGCGACTAAACAACAACAACAAACTCAGCCCCGGGGTAGTAGTATCAGCATCACTCTGGAAGCTTGTTAGACAAGCCAAGCCTCAGATTGTGCCCTAGACTCTATTGAATCAGAATCTGCATTTTTCTCCAGATCCCAGGTAATTTGAACACACATGAAAGAAGTAAGTAGTGCTATTCCAAACAACCAGGACTTCTCAGATTTTTCTCATGCTGTTTCTTTCAAAATAGAAAGTCTTGAATCACAATTTTTATGATACCATTTCAATCAAGGATTATTTTTTAATACTCTGCAGTTTTGATCAGACAAATTTGACCCAGAGGGCATTTTTACTAGGTTGCTGAGCAAATTTTTGGCTTGGCTGAAATAATCTACACAAAGTAAAACTGACCATGGCTAAAGATGCAAGTGGTAAAACTTTTTATAAATGAAAACCTGCCTAATGGGTCATCCCATGTCAGTCACGTTGGATACTGCAAGAATTGGCTCAGGACAAAAATGAGACTTGGTTGAAATAATCAACATGAAATAAAACTGTCAACAGCTAAAATTGCACATGGCAAGATACAGATTTAAAAAAAAAAAAACTGAAAGAAGAATCAAGTCTTCTTAAAAATGAAACCTGCAAAGTTGGTCCCAGAGAATTGAACTTGGTAGAAAGAGTGGCCTCAAAAAGAAATCTCACAAATGCAGAGGATGCTCCTCTAACTCCTCATCCTTGCTGTCTATTTCTAGACAACAAGAAATCCTGACCAATGATTCAACATTAAGTTTCCTGTGTAGGAATTAGTATCTGTCTTATTTACTATGTATTCCAGCGTATGCAGCAGAGCCCAGTATATAGTAGTATCTCAGTTAAAAATGTGCTGCACAAAATCTAAAATGTATAGGAATACAATCTGATTCAAAAAAATTCAGTAGAACAAAAATGAAAATGGAAAAAATATTTTGAAAAGTCTGAATGTGTGGTATAGAATTTGGCCAAAGGAGTAAAGTGATTTAATGACATTTGATCCAAAGAATGATTTTCAACTGAGAAAGAGTTCATGAGAAGATGATTCATCAGTGTTGGCAAAATCTGGATAAGAAATTCATAAACATGAGCTAAAATAAGCTGGAAGGGTGAGCTCATACTGTCCACCTGGTTAAATGGTCGAGTCAGAAATACAGAGCAAAGCAACTGCATGAGAAAAATCTGCATTCTTTCCTTCTGGCTGTAAATCTTAATTATCCTTCAATGCCTAACTGAAATTTAACATCTTGCATTAAGACTTTTTTTGATCCAAAGAAGGACATGTTGTCCTCACTGCTTTCACCCCTACAATTTTGACCCAGGGATGTGTTGACCACACCACAGAGCCTGTTGAAATTCATCACAGTTGAAAAGAAGATTTTGAGCACAATAAGATTATTTTCATAATAGAGCAAGCTTCCAATACCTGAGAATTGCTTACAATTTTATTATAGTTTAGCTAAGAAATAAATACAAACTGTCAAACTGTTACTCAGTTCATTATATATGTTACTAAAGATAATATATAAAATATAAAGTGTTAAACAATTAACTGCCTAAAAAGTCACCCTTGTTCATACTATTGAGAGCTACAAAAATTCACCAAAAGTAAATAATACAGTATAAATATTCAATTAAAATAGTCTGAAGTTGAACTATTGATGGAAGAATGAAAATGTCTTTTGAAATTTAAATCTGAATAATTGAGCTCAGGAAATGGAACTAGATGAAAATGATCAAGAATAAAATTTGCAGTGTGATTCAGTACTTACACATTTAAGTATGTTCCATAAAGACATAAACAAAATATAAAGGAGTTATATCCTAAAATGTTCATTCAGAAGTTATTTATAAGAAAAAATTAGCAAATCCTGCTAAAGATGGAGTATATGGGGAATATTAACTAAACAATGTCACCTTCTCTTGATGGTTGACGGCTCTTTCCCAGAGTAGCAGCTCTCTGTTTATGTCTGATCATTTTTATTTGTATAGTGATGAAAAGAATATTTTCCCCATTCTCCTTAACAGTTTCACAAGCTGGCATTTTTGTGGGCAGTTGTGTGATGTCTCTGAGTGACAGAGCCCTGGAAACACAAAGGCTACTGCTACTGCTGTTTCATCTCCAGGATACCAAACACCAAAGCTGTGTCAAGGGCTTGAGTTGGGGCAGTCCTGAAGGATCAAAATATAATTTTGGAGCCTGCCTAGCATGCTGGGACTAAAGGTTGGAGGTAGGAGGAGTGAGAAATATGAAACACTCCACAATGTTCAAGTAAAAACTGAACATCCTGTCTTTCTCGATTCATTTAATCATTCATTCAAGAAACATTTCTTGAGTGCCTACTGTGCACCAGGCATTGTTCTAGACAATGTTCTAGCTTTAGAACACCAAATTCGGAGACTGAATGGTGAACAAAAGAGACAAAAATTTCTGCCTTTGTGCAGCTTACATTCTGGTAGAGAGAGAGAGTCATAAAATACAGAAGAATATTTGGGGAAGGTAAGAACTTCTCTCCAGTGTAGACCAACCCAGAGACATAATTTTATTACACACTAAAGCTCTTGGTGTCCTCAATAATTTTTAAGAATATAGAGAGGTCCTGCAACCAAATAATTTGAGAATTGCTGGCCTAGACAATCCTTTTTTAAGCTCCCAAGAAGTCAAATTACTGGTTTGAGACCTGCAGTTTACTGAAGGCAACTCCTCTCTCTACTCTGAATCTATCTCTAAACTTGGAGAACAGTGATTTTGATTTTTGCCAGTAAAAGTATTTTTAGGAAGTCTCATTTATCACTTTCATGGGCTTCTCCCTCTTCCCATGGGGACTCTGCTTCTATTGTCAGATATGGAATTTTGAATTCTCATGTCATTGTCCAGTCCCAGTTGAACATTGTTTTCTCTCTTTTCAAAGTCTCATGCATCCCTGTGATGCTGTTCTTACCATGAAGTTGTACAAATATTTATTGAGTGTCTCCTATGTGCAAGGGTTTCCCTGATAGCTCAGTTGGTAAAGAATCTGATGCAATGCAGGAGACCCTCATTCAATTCCTGGGTTGGGAAGATCTGCTAGAGAAGGGAAATGCTACCCACTCCAGTATTCTTGGGCTTTCCTTGTGGCTCAGCCGGTAAAGAAGCTGCCTGCAGTGTGGGAGACATGTGTTCGATCCCTGGGTTGGGAAGATCCCCTGGAGAAGGGAAAGGCTAACCACTCCAGTATTTTGGCCTAGAGAATTCCATGGACTGTACAGTCCATGGGGTCAAAAACAGTTGGACACGACTGAATGACTTTCACTTTCACTGTGTGCAAAGTGCTTGTCTAGGGAATTAGGGAGACAGTATAATGAAGGAGATGCTGTCCTGTTCTCGGAGTTGATAGTTCAGTCAGAAAATGTAACATGTAGTATAGTCATCCTTTGGCATCCAGGGAATCAGTTCTGGGAAACCCCATGGATAACAAAATCTGTGAATGCTCAAATCCTTTATATAAAAGGTTTAGTATTTCCTTATAGTTCATGCACATCCTCCCATAGACTTTTACTCATTAGATTATGTATAATACCTAATATACTGTAAATGCTTTGTAAATAACTGTCAGCATGGGGCAAATTCAAGTTTTGCTTTTTGGGGTTTTTTGGAGTTCTTTTTTCCTGGATAGTTTTCATGTGTGATTGGTTGAATCCATGGATATAGAACCCGCAGATATGGAAGACTGACTGTATTTAATTGAACACTTACTCTGTATCAGGTTCTGTGCATTTTACATGTGATATTTCCATTGCATTATCACAATTCTCTGAGGTTAGTACTAGTCTCTCCACTTTACATAGAAGGTAACAGGTTAAGAAATTAAGAAATGTGCTCACAATTACCATACCCCTGCGTGATCTTGGCACCCTTACTAAGACCCTTTTTGGTCTTCACCAGTGCTGGGCATCCATCCCTACGTTTGGTGTGCTGGGGTGTTAATAACTTGTAGCTACAAAGTTCTTCAGAGGATCCCCTATGGGCCTCCATAGTTGCAAGGCCTCCCCAAGTGCTCAGGAGTTTACTCCTGAACCTGCACCCATAAGCTGATGACTAACTAAGGTTCAGGTACAAAAGCCCAGCTTCTTTTAACTCTGGATAAAATCTGGGCTGCAATTCATACTTCAGAGATTTCCAGGGATCGGGCTGAGGCTATTCTTCAACTGAAATCAGACCCTTGCTTAGCTTCTTCTTTCCTAGTCTGATTCTCAAAATTTACCATTTTTTGGAGATGTCCCTGGTAGTCCAGTGGTTAAGACTCTGAGCTCCCAGTGCAGGGAGCACGGTTCTGATCCCTAGTTGGGGAAATAAGATCACACATACAGAGTGACCTTGAAAATAAGAACCTGAAAATTCTTTGTTGATAAATCACTTGAACTTGAATCTTTGGCTCACTGTCTGCTTCTGGGAGAAGCTGACTAAAGCCAGTTATCTGCCTAAGTGGCAGAAGTCAGGATCTGAACCCAAGGCCACCTGACTCAAGCACATGTAATTTTAACCAGCACATGTTCCCAGTTTATTGGGGTGGGCTTGTTGGCAAGTTAGTCTACCCAGATGTTAATGCTATATAATCGCATTTCTTATTCCACCACACACAAGGCTGTTTCTTTTCATCCTGAGTATATGTGTTCTTGACTCCCTTGATAGAAATTCTTCACAGAAGAGAAAGTCATGGTAAGACAAGGTGTCAAGCTTATTTAAAACCAGATAACCGAAAACAAGAATATATAGACATTTCTTTGCTTCCTCTCCTCCCCAAACTAAATAAAAATAAAGGAAATAGCGACACTCTTCTTTCCTACTACCATGAGGGAAACAGGTAACTAAATGGAGAAATAACGTTCCATGGGCTCCGTCCAGAGTATCAGCAACAGTTAAGAGTGTCATAAGCTGTCATGACCTCTATAGAGAAGCAGCAGCAGCCTGGTGTGTGTGTGTGTGTGTGTGTGTGTGTGTGTGTGTGTGTGTGTGTGTGAGCCACACTGTCGTCATTGTGCTGAGTTCTGCCTTCTGGTGTTGAATGCAGGAGCTGTTACCCTCCTAGGCCCTCACCACCCCTTAGCCTTAGTCCAGTCCCTGAAACTTGAGTCAGGGTGACTACAACTACCCACGCATTGCCTTTACAGAAAATCCTCTGGGCTTGACTGTTGGTTGCCCTTCTCTATTGCGGGGTCCTTGAGTTTGTCTGGTGTTAAAATTCACAGGAGGCATAGGGACATGTACCCTCAAAGCAGCCTTAATATCAAAGACATTTCTGTGAAAGGGGCCCTTCTTCATTACTACAAAACTTGTTTATTTTTCTAATTAACGAGGGATAAGGTGGTCCACTAGGGAATTTTGGCTTGGAGTTCCAGCATTTAAATACATATGCTAAGTGAGAGGCTTGAAAGACCTTGGATTAATCCAGTTCTTGTGACATCTGGGGCTGGCGTGGGGGTGGGAATGGCTAGTTTAAGTGCTGACTTTGGAAAGAGCCATTCTGTTGAAGTTTGGAGCCTGGAGCTCAGGTCACAGCTGCAGGCTTGAAGTATTTCACCGAGCTACACAGTTGAAAAGTTGACAGTCCATCCATTGATGTTACTTGATATATACTCTCATCCCTCTATTATACCTTTCCTTCTCTCCTCCTCAACAAACAGCATCTTGTATTTTATTTGAAACTTCACATACAGACTTTAAGGCGCAGTCTATTTTTCATTTTCGGGAAGAATAAGCCCCAATGAGGTCTTCCTCAGTAACACGGCAGTAATGAATTCACCTGCAATGCAGGAGATGTGACTTCAATCCCTGGGTCGGGAAGATCCCCTGGAGACAGAAATGGCAACCCACTCCTGTACTCTTACCTGGGAAATTCCATGGACAGAAGAGCCTGGCGGGCTACAGTCCATGGGGCCACAAAGAGTAAGATATGACTTAGCAACTAAAATAACAACGAGAAAGAACAAACCCCAATGAGACCCTTATTGGGGGCCGGGTTAGGTACAGAAAACACCTCACTCATCCATGCTCCTTTTAGGTTAGACTGAATGTAGTTCTTTTCCTCCTCATGGATAGCAGAGTGGTCTATTACATTTTGAAGCAAGCATATTTGTAGAAATGCTACAAATTTGGTACCTCTGCTCTGCAAAGTTTTCTATAGCAGATATTGGCACAAAAGTGGGGAGGAACTCACCAGGAAATACTAAGAGCATTAATGACTCTAGAGTTACAGGCCACAGTCTGACAACTTCCCTTTTTGTTTCCTTCTTCACCCCATGTCCTCCCTTCTCCAGTCTGAAGATACAGATTCATCAAACTCCCCTGGTGTGGGGATGGTTAACGATCAGTCTGATCTTGGGAGAAACTAGGCTTTGCTACATTTTCAGCAGAGAACCCCAGTAAGATTTCTAAAATTTACCCTCCAATTTATGGAACTGAGAAATATTTACACCATCTCTTGACTGATTGATTGGAGCACTGAAGTCTTGCAGAAGAGAAACTTCCTTTCATTGTGACATCACTGTGCTCTGTAATAGATGGTGTTCAGGTCTGATTTTGTCTCCTCTCTCCCCTTCCATTTTATTTCCATTTATTGGAGAGAAGAGTCTCTTGAACAAAATGTGTGTTATGATCTTATCACCTCTGAACACACTGTAGTCTTTTTAGGGCCCAGGACACCTCTCTCCTGGGCATGGTAGATGCATGTTTACATAATAGAAACCAAAAAAATAGAGAATGGGAAAGTCTTCTGGCTTAAAATTCACTTGGGAGTTTGATATAGTATCAACTGCCCATATAATCCCAACTGCCTCCAGAAGTTAGATTTCTACCTCAGCTCAAAGAATATACACACATATAGAGACTGAGCAAAATCCAGAAGTGGAAAAACTTGGTTTGCCTCCCACAACCCCTCCACTTCCCAGCAAGTGTCCTGCTCTTCATTTCCCTTCATTTCTTCCTGCTGCCTGCAAACCCATCAATTCTAGTATCAGGTATGGTTGGATTTGCAGCTCAGTGTCAATGGATTTAGTTCAACATGTTAATTTTTCCTGTATTTGTCTTATCTTCAATTAGGGAAGGAAAGGTTCTGCCCTCTTAAAGACATTGTGGGGAACCTGGGAGGTACTGAGGACTCAGAAAGGAAACTTCTTCAGGAACCAAGAGAAACACCATCTGAAAATGCCTCAGCTAACAAAACTGAGCTTAGGACATCTGCTTTTGGCCCATTCTCATTAACCACCATGTCCCTAGAGACTGGTTTTCCTCCTAATATGGTGAAATATGCCAAAAGCAAGTAAATTCTCCTGTGGGATTTAAAGGATTTAACTGAATCACATGGAAAGTTACCAGATCTTCTCAATGATTTATGTGGTAGAGACATGGTTCTATTTGGATGAACTTCTTGCTGTATCACAGGAAAAAGAAAGCATTCAATATATATTCACCAAGAGGTTCCAAGGGCCTTGCCTTGAAAAAAGACATATTTTGTTCTAAAAGTTAGCTTAGAAATGCATAAAAAGAAGTCACATTTTTATACTGAATTATCACATTGACTTTTTTTCCCCATTGGTACTATAAAGTCACTTTTCTTGTTAGTGCATCATTTAATTGCTCATGAATTTTAAAAAGGTGTATAAGTGTGATCTTAATCTAAGTGTTAACACCTTGGGTGGAAATGTGGATTCTCTCAAATTTATCCTAAACACTTAAAACACATGAGAAAAATTTTAGAAGCTGAAAACCACATGGGGATGCTGGGTCCCAGATACATGCCCTTGTGCCCTCAAAAATCTACAGCATCTCTTAAAAGGGATTATTTCTATTCCCTGCCCTGCTTTAAAATGGAACAGCAGTAATGAATTCTGTTGGGTTCTGTTTGCATCTCAGTGACTCTAGAAAAGCCTGCAGGAAGTATACTCCTTAATCATACATTTAGTTGCCTTGTACCTCAAATACTCCAGATAGTGTGTGGTATTTTTCAACAACTACAGCAAAAATTGCTAGAAAATCAGGAAAAAAGCATACAACTTTTTTTTTTCAAAGGTGTATTCAACTGAAGAGGCAAGAATTATTAAATAATCTTACATAAAAATAATAATAATAGTAATAAAAAGAATGACCTGTTTTTGCAAAGAATAGATTTGGCAGAGGAGGGATCCAGATGGAATTCGAGTAATTACGGTATGCTCTGCAGTCAGCATGCGCCTCACGTTTCAGAAGTGTCGGGGAAAGTTACGGGGTCACCCGGATGTGTCCATCTAACAAGTTCCTGTTGACACAGTATCTTTCACACCATCTGAAAACCAGCAGTGGTCTTGGGAGGAAATTTGGGTGCTTATTTGACAAACCTCGGTTTAGAAATGAAGTTTGTAAAATACATTTGACCTTTGGAACAAGGTAGGGGCTAAGGGAACTGACACTGTGCCCAATCGAAAATGTTAGTATAATTTATAGCCAGCAGTCAACATATACATGATTCCTCTATCCATATACGTGGTCCCATATCCATGGATTCAACCAACTGCAGATTGTGTAGTGCTGAAGAATTTACTCATGGAAAAAAATCTTTGTATAAGTGGACCCATGTAGTTCAGACCCATGCAGTTCAAACCTGTGATTTCCAAAGGTCATCTGTATTAGGTTTAGAGATCATTTTGAGAAATTGGTTCAAGACAAGCAAAAAGGCACATACCTATCATATACACATCACTTTCCATTCCAGGGTTCTCAAAACTCCAGGTCTAGAACATCATTATGGGAGAATTTTTATTTTAAATATATCTATGATAGACAGGAGGAAAGAAATAGGATTCTAACCTTGGGCAGAGATATAATTCCTTTAACTAGTGACCAATTAATCCAACTCATCAGAATAACATTTGCCCTCACTTTTAAGTGGTTTATAAACAAGAACCACAGGAAATGGCATTGCTAGGAACTTTTCAGAACTGGAAACAGAATCAAATTGGCTCCAGAAACAAACAAATATAACATACACCAAATTCAAGTTTTAAATGCTATTCAAGCCAGGGAGACAAAGAAGGAAATGCTGATTACTTGGGAGAGAAATGGTGGGAAGGGAAGACCAGATGTTCAATTTTCAACATCAATGTTCCTGAAGCCAAGAATATATTGCTGACCCAGGCGTAATAAAATGTGCAGGGATTTCCAGCAATCCACAGTCAGCTGACCTGTTTAAGGAGAAAAACAACAATTGAAAAATAATAAAGTTAGGCTGTAAATATAAATTTCTTATCTGGGATTCTGGTTATTTATACCTCAGAATAAATAGCTGCATAAGGATCTTATTGTTTCTCCCTGGAACAAGCTTCAAGGCCAGGGAATGCCTTGACTTCATAAGGTTATCAGAAGAAAATGTTGTCTTTTTGTGAGATAGACTGACATGGATTTTATTCAATAGCCAATCTGACATTGATCAAGATGCTATCAATTATATAAAAAACAAATAGAAATCTTCATCTTATGGCTGGATGTGTGGCAGTAATGTTCTCCTTCCAAAAAAAACTGATGGAATTGAATGTTGTTGCTTTTTTTTTTTTTTTTTTTGCTTTTCATTGGAACCATTTTACAAGTTTTTTGTTGCTGTTGAAATAAAATGATTTTACCAATAACACTGAGTGAGCTGTACATTGCCTTCATCAGCTGACATTCTGTAGGTTTGGTCACCTAAAGATACTGTTTAAAACTTTAGAATCTGTCCACTTTCCTTTTGACCTCGCAATTACCAAATAGAAGAAAAATGGCTTTTCTAGGGACATGAATCCAATAGAAACTCTGCAAGATTGGAATCATTTAATTTTTGGAGGTTGCATTCAATCCAAAAGCCTTCTGTGGTTTGTGTACCCCAAGAATGATTTTCTATCCAAAGCATATTTGAATAGAGCAATGGATAAAAGCATATCCTGTGTTTCCAAGAAACCTAATCTGGTCCAGCAGTGGAGAGTCTATAATCTTTTCTTCCACCATTCTTTACAAAACAGGCTGGTAGAAAGTTCGTTTGGAAGCTTGTCTACATGAAGAAAATATCATTGCATTAACTAAGTCTCACAGCACAAATTATCTATTTCATGTCAGGCTTAAAAAATTACATCAAATACATATATTTTCTTTTTTATCGAAATATACAGGTTATGTTTTTCAATACCAAAGAGAGAGAGAAAGTAGATTATTTTCATCAGAAGTAATTCTGCAGTTTTTCCATTTCCCTCAAGTCAAGATAGACAAAAATATTTTTGCTATTTTCTTAGAAAGAATGACCTCAATATCAACTGTCTTGTTCCAGATACAACTTTAGCAACCTCAATAAATACATGGTATCTTTGTGTTGAATCTAGTTGTTGGTTTAAACATTTTATAATCCAAATACATCTAAAGTTTGAAAGTGAAAGTGTTAGTCACTTAGTCGCTCTTTCAACCCCACGGACTATAGTCCGCCAGGCTTCTCTGTCTGTGGGATTCTCCAGGCAAGAATACTGGAGTGAGTAGCCATTCCCTTCTCCAGGGGATCTTCCCAACCCAGGGACTGAATCTGGGTCTCCTGAATTGCAGGCAGATTCTTTATCTCTGAGCCACTAGGGAAACCTTCTAAAGCTTAGGTCTATTTATTTCTACCTTAACCTGCTCTGCCTTTCCTCCAAATTTAAGTCTTATCTGATAAGTTAAACAAAAATGTTAGTGATCATACGGGACTTAAAGATTTCAACATGGACTTCAAGGTGATAAATACTTGTATTAGTTTTGTTCTATACCCTAAATTGGGCTAGTTCCTGATTGAAGAGAGTGTTTGCTAACCATTTGAAAGACTCTAGGGAATTCCCTGGTGGTCCAGTGTTTAGGACTCTGAGCTTCCACTGCAGAAGGTATGGTGTGCCCCCTTCTCTTGGGAAACGTTAAGTAACAAAAATCTTCTTTCAATGGTGTTATCCTCTCTGTATCATCACTCAGTCACCAACCTAAATTAAAAGCTTAGGGGTACACATTTGACACCCACATTGTCTCCAGTTCAAGAGAAGTGTCCTGAACAGTGTAAACCAATGAGACCATGGCTCCTCCTTGGCATCTACATTTGTTTAAGAGAGGGCATAAGAATGAGTTGACCTAGTCATACAAGCAGGAATGATTTGCATCCCATGTTGGGGGAAAAAATAGCATTTTTTCTTTCTCCTGCTGAGTGTGAATTAGAAATTGTATGAACACACACTGCTATAGGCAGCTGTCTTGTAAGTAAGTAAGTGTTAGTTGCTGAGTCGTGTCCAAGACTCTTTACAACCCCATGAACTATAACTCTCCAGGCTCCTCTGTCCATGAAATTCTCCAGGCAAGAATACAAAAGTGGGTTGCCATTTCCTTCTTGCCATCTTGTAACCAAAAGGCAAAACAGCTGTGGGACAAAACCTCTGCTGAAAGTCAGAAGAGCTGAGGGCGGGAGCTTAGAGCCTGACCGATCATCAGTGTTCAGTGTGTGCTGACTGAGCTACAGCCTGGGTTCTGTTGAGTTGGAGAGGAACCCTCATTTGAATCTGCACCAAAAGGACTCTGGGGCATTGGCCAGTGAGGATTGGAAGGGCTACTCTATTTCCCGTATATTGTGTAAGGAAAGTGCAGTTTTATCATGTGATCAGCCTTAAGTGATTGTTCTCCTTAAAACCAAAACTCAAGTACAACTGGGACACTGGCCTCTGTAATCACTGCCTGTAGTCATAATTCATTTCTATCAAAAATACTGCCTTTTCTGCCAAATTGTGGAAATTACAATCTTGAAGAGTCTGGCCTAAAGAAGCATTTTCTCAAACAGAGATAGTAGTTTTACTGTGAATTTTGCCTATGATATTATACAACAGCAACAGTCAAAATCATGCTTCTGGTCATAGAGTATCCTTTAAGTGTCTGCTAGCACCACTGCAAGGTGACTTCCAATTCAAGCTCTCTTTGGGGGCTGGGAAAACAGAGATGGAAATTTTTGCTTCTGGCTAATGCTTAGCATATTAGATTTAAGCTTCCAAGCATTCCTATGAATACAGTTTTGCCAAAATGCAGGCATGCACACATGAATACACATACACAGACACACTTTTTTTTTTTTTGAGAAAACAAGCCCCAAAAAACCACATAAGGGAGGAAGAAGCACACTGTGACAAAGCATGAAGTCTTGCTTTCTTCTTGCCTCTTAAAAGCAACAATCTTGTTTGAAGATGTGGGATGAGAACAGGGAGTCCATCCAAAGTGATGCCCCCCCCCCTTTTTCTGCTGGAGTTTTGAAATTCAGAGACTAACATTTAAAGTTTGGATAAACGGCTAAAATTGCATGCTTTTGAGTCATAGGACTGATTCTTGCGTGATTTTGTTGATGATCTGGTTCATCTCTTAACAAGACTTTTTTCAGCCCTTCCCTCTGGGCAGGTTTTGGTACTCCCCAGCAGGATCCAGGAAAGTCTCCACAGTCAAATGCCAGCCTGGGTTCTGTACTAGACTCTAGCCCCTCTGTCATCATTCGGGGCCTGAGAAGAAGTCCAAGTCCCAGTTAGCGTTAAACGTAAAATCCTGTCTGCTGGTACAATTCATTAAAAGACAATTTGCCTATGATAGCTACTTAATGTGTCTGCAGTATATTTTCACCATAGACAAAATCAATAGAGGCAATCAATAAAAAGAATTATCACAATTTCCTGACAACTCCATGGTGGCAGAAGCTGGGAAGCCACAGGGGAGGGGTGGGTGACTTTGCAGGGTTGCCCTTGGGGAGTGGCTGTCTCCCAGGCACTGGCAGGCGGTCTAGACGGGTCATCTCCAAGTGCCAGCCTCAGGGCTCCCAAGACAGCAGCCCACGGTCCCCTCTCTATTTATCCAGTAGACCATTACCTTGATCTCCTACTGAACACCCTGGCTCCCAGCCCTTCCCTGGGTGGAGACGGGATGGGGTGAGGCCCCGAATCTGGACTGTTTTGATTTTTCATTCTTACTAACTTCAACCAGGAAACTCTTTAGAATGAGGGTAGCCAATCGCTGACTCAGGCTGAGGGAGGTTGCTCTGTGCAGTTACAGCAGAACAGACATATTCTTTCACTCCTGAGTTCTCCTGATTGTGTGTTTGTCTTCACCTATTTTATCCAAGCACAAAAGTGTTAAGCAGTCTTACAATCTAATATAAACGGACGAGGAAATCAAGGTCCTGGGCCAGGACATGCAGGACCATTTGGTGGCTATAACTGAGTGGCACAAAAAGACATGAAGGGAAAAAAAAAACAAACACCAAAACTCTAAAAGTATTCCCTACAGGTTCTTGGTGAAGAGGAAAAACACACCTGTTCCTCAGCTATGTATGCCTTTTTTTGTTCCTGCTCACAGAGCCAAGTTTATTCAGGCAGTAAAGATGTCCAGTTGTCAGGGAAAGTCATCCTTTTCCAGGTAACCCTGCAGAAAGCCTGTCATGGATTTCAGTTTCCATTTGCTTGGGGATGCTAACCTAAGCCCCTTTTGCATAGGAGGTGGTGTATTCAGACCAGTGACTTGTAAGGGGAAGTCTCCCAAGATAACGGGACAGAATCTCCTCTGGGGAGAGCCATTAGAGTTACTCTTTCCTTCTTCTTGTGACCTTAGTGTGGAAGCTCCATTGGTGGTGTTTTTGCCACCATCTTGCCATATTGGAGCTTGGAGGCAAGGTCAGAAGAACTGCAAAGTTACAGAACCAGACCCTCTGGAACTTCTCTCTAGGTTTCTGGTTATGTGAGAGAATCAAATACTTTGATTATTCAAGACAACACTGGGAATTCTGTTCATTGCAGCTGGCCATAACCTACTGATACAGATAGGTCCTCTCATTGTTTCTATCGTGTAGATAGGGACAGTTGAGGCTTCCCAGAGTGACACATTAGTGAGTAGCACTGCTTGGGCTGAAATCATCCTCTTTTTGACTCCAGACTCAGAACACTTACTCCCCCTCAAAGTAATTCTATAATTTCAGCTGAGATCCTTGTCAAAAATGCAGATTGCTCTGCTTCAATCCAAAAGATTCCTTTCAGTAACTCTGAGGTCAGGTAGTAGGAAACTCCATAAAGCCAGCAGTACAGGTGGTTCTGGTGCAAAGGCTTCCTGGATCCCTTTTAAGACTCACTGCCTATGTTATCCAACTCCTCAACCAAGTTCATTTCTTTCCAAAGCCCACTCTTCATCCCATCACTTTGGGCTGACCTCACCATAGCATCCACACCTCCCCTCCTATCCATCACCCTCAACATGAAAATAATTTCAAACATGGGTCTAGCTTCACAAAAAACATCAGGTCCCAGTTATTTGGGATTGGAGGCTGAAAAGTGAGAACAATTAGGAAGGAGGAGTGAGACAGTCTCCTCTCTCCTTAAGCAGTATTTTTTTCACTTGTAAACTGGACATCCTGGTGGTCACAGATTGAAATAACCAGCTCTAAGCCTTACTTAGTCAGCCAGCTAGCCAGCTTATTACTTGGATGTCAACTCCTTGAACCACAGAGAAACAAAATGATCACAAGTCTTTTGGGGGAACATGTAGAGAAGGAGTGGGGAGAATAATGCACACATTCATTTTTGTCTCCAAAGAAACCCATGTGGTTCACTGTTATTCAGCGTAGATCAGTCTCTGGCTTTGCCTGAGAAACACAGTCCAAACTCAATATTGTAGGAAGCTGTGAAACCAAACTTTTGAAATTTTCTCAAGAATTTCATTTTTAATAATAAAAAAAATCACCAAGCCCATGTGTCCCATAAAAATAAATGAGTGTTTTCACTCTTGAACCAATAAAGCTGATGAAAGTTGGAAGCCACATGACGCTCGCTGTGTAGCTCATCCAGGCTATGCAAGAGCTTGGAGACTCAGTCATTTTGTGTTTTGCAAATGGGGGAAACTGAGGCAGTAACAGGTCTGAATCCTGGAGCGTGACCTTCCAAAAGTTGCCTGCCGGCTGTTCTATTCTGGAAGAGCAGTTCTCCAGAGAGTTGGAGAAAAGCCCAGATTCCCTAGCATGGCAGGTCCCAGCCTAGCCAGCAAGCTAACTGTGTTTCTGGCTGAGTCCTTCTTGCACCCAATGGCCTGTTGCAGGGAGTCCTGTTGCATCATGCCTTTATGCATGCTGCCCCTTCTCACTGGAATCCTCTCCTGCTTCTTCCCACACAGCCAGCGCCCACTCGCCCATCACTCACTCATCACCAGAAGCTGCTAGTCCACCTGTGTGACTGCACTGTTGGGACCTACTGCAACACCTGGCTACTCGATGACATTTACGTGCTCTCATGTGTCAGGCCATCCCACCACCTCCCAACGTAACATATATGAAGCATCTCAAAGACTCGATCCTGTTTAATTTATCTTTATGTTTCCAGGACAGGCCACATAGAACAGATGCCCATTAAATGCTAGTTGAAGGCATAAGTCAATGAAACAATGTAGACACGGGGTAATGTGAGCAAAAAGATGACACTTTCAACCTCTCAAAGAAGTCAGAGGATGAAACGGGAAGGATGCAGCTCATTCAGCTTTCTGGCTAGCCTTTTCCCAGGGGCTGCGTCTCCTCTCTTGGTCTATGGAATGTAAACACTCAGATTCCTTTCACTGATAAATAACTTCTTCCATTAAAAAAAAAAAGAAAGGAAAACTGACAGTTACTTGGGGGAATGGTTTCTGCTAGGTCGCCAGGGAACATGTTTGTGGCTGTGATGGGTATTTGGGCAATGGCACTACAGGCAAGGCTGGGATCACTTAAGGCCTACCCCATTTGTGGGGAGACTTTTTTTTAAAGCTTTTTCTTCTCTTGGGAGGAAGTCACACCCAGCAGCCACTGTCACGCTATGCTCAGTTTAGTCCTGAATGAGAAAACCCAGGGTTTTAGCAAATCACCCCTCTAGCTCCTTCAGTACAAAGGCTGCGAACTGAGTAACAGACCTACTACGGTGAGAGGGGTTTTCCCTCCCCACCAGGGGGCTGGAGTCAGGCCAGTCTCAAGTATTTATCCAGGCCCCCAGGCAAGGCGGCCCACTGTGATCCAGGGCTGCCCCCAGCCTAACCTGGGCTGTCCCGCAGCCTTTCCCGTCAAGGCTCCATAGATTGTGCTATCTCTAAGCCACATCTTCTCACAACAGGTTCAGGTGTTTGAATTTTCCGGGTGGGAGACTGGGAAATTGGCAATGGGTATTGATGGGAAAAGCTCAGAGATGGAGTTGGAGAGAAAGTTCTGCAGAGTGAACTTTGTCCCCTTAATTGAGGTATTCTGGTACCAAAGAAGAAAAGAAGGGGATAAGGGAGGGAATTAGCCTTCATTAAGGGCCTGGTCTGGTGGTGCTGTTTAATATGTGCTATTTGACTTAAAAATGCCCAAGTACCCTTGAGAACCATATTGTCTAAATATCTATCTACTATCCACTGTACACATACGGCAAAACTGAGGGTAATAGATCTATGGTCAGGATGGGAATATGGTCCATCTGGGGCCCAGCCATGAACCAAGTATAAGCAGTAGGAAATTTATTTTTAAAAAATAAAAAAGAGTTACCCCTGAATAGTTTAAAATCAGGCCAGTTTGCATTTCTCGAGTGGCTTTTCTCTGTCAGGTGTCATTATTTTTAGTCCTTATAAAGCCTCCATTTTGTAGATGAGGAAACTGAGACTCAGAGTGGTCATGCCACCTGTCCAAAGTCAGATGATGAAAGACTTGTGGAGTCAGAACTCAGACCATCTGGAATCCTACATATTGAATTATTACTTCACTAGATTAATTTAATTTAATAAATAAGGCAGGGAGGAACACATATCTGCATAAAGGAACAAGAGACAATGAGAATGAACTTTTAGACTCTGATGAACCATTAGGAAAATAATGTCCTCCCCAAGATGCTGAGTGAGATAGGGTGGAATCCACTTGATTGAGAGGATGAGTAGAAAAAGGAGAGGACTCTTGAGAGTCTCTTGGATGGCAAGGATATCAAACTAGCCTAACCCTAAAGGAAATCAGTCCTGAATATTCTTTGGAAAGAGTGATGCTGAAGCTGAAGCTCCAATACTTTGACCACCTGAAGCAAAGAGCTGACTCATTGGAACAAACTCTGAAGCTGGGAAAGATTGAGGGAAAGAGGAGAATGGGGCGACAGAGGATAAAATGGTTGGATAGTATCACCAAATCAATGGACATGAGTTTGAGCAAACTCTGGGAGATAGTGAAGGAGAGAGCAGCCTGGCATGCTGCAGTCCATGAGGCTGCAAAGAGTTGGACATAACTTAGTGGCTGAACAACATCAAGAGGAAAAGGAGCACAGAACAGATGAAAGCACTTCCTGTTGGAGGTTGGCGCCGCCTAGAGGTCATAGCAACCTCTCACTTTTCCCCCGGATCTAGAGATAAGTGCAGGCTCCCCAAAACTGGGATACTTTAAGCTCCTTTGAGGTGTTTTTAAACAAGCACACAAATTCTTTGATACTCATCCCATTAGGAGGGGAATGTCTATGTACCTATCCTTTGAGCCTACATGGGCTTCTGATTTGCTAATAACTAATAAAATGCAGGAAAAGTGACTGCAAGAGTTTTGAGGCCAGCTCAGAAAGGTGACACAGCTGCCACCTTTTTTTTGTTGTTTGGGTGCTCATCTTTGGAACCCTGAGAAATGTGAGAAATTTGGTTCCCACAGGCTGAGGGACCCTAGATCAAGTGAGGTCCTAACAACAGCCATCAAGTCACCTCCAGCCCTCATGCCCACCCCATCTTTTTATCTTCCCAGTCCAGGCCCCAGTTATCATGGGGCAAAGATAAACTATGACTGCACCCCATCAGAATACAGGTGGACTCCAAGAGCACAATCAAGTCATTTATGACACAAAGTACTGGCATGAAATGTTGGCTAGCAAAAGTAACCAGAACATCAAGTCACTTCATTTATTTTTAGGGGAAGCCCATGTTCCTTTCCTTGCCTCCCATGCCAAGCTCTTACTTTTCAGGGAATTCTGTGGATACAAGCAGTGGCTGTCCTCTGAAGATTGCACAGGCTGATCTCATCCTTTGATGAGGGTGATTAGAAGGGCGAAGATGAGACAGCTGCTTTGCAACTGCCTCTCCTAGCCAGGCTCTTAGGCCCTGCTCTCAGCCCCTCTCCATCCTTCACTTCTAGCTGACAGCTCCTTACTCCCTCCTCTGTGCATCTCCATTTGGATGGCAGATACTTTTCAGTCCATTGAGCCCCTAGGGCAAAAGCTTCCCATCAACTCTGAGCCATTTCTGCCATTACTCCATTCACCACACCCTGGGAGCAGCTATGGACTTTTTGTGAAAGTGGTTGGTATGGAGCTGCCTTAGCAGGTATCTATGTAGCTCAGGTTCTACCCCACTGGCATAATTCCGTGGTTGTTAAAATTCTTCAAAGAACAAGATGAGCTCATTTCTCTTAAATTAGTGCCTGGTAGGAGAGCTCTTACTTTCCCAGGATAAAGTTCATTATGGTACCCCCACTGCAACTCACAATTAGCTACCCTTTCAACTAGGAAACAGAGAATAAAGTTCAGAGTCCAAAAAAGATTTTTCAAGCTCTCTTTTATTTATTTATTTTCTTAGTTGACTCCAGAATCTAGCATACATCCAGCATGGCGTACTGGGAAAATTTTAGAGCTAAATAGATCGATTTCTTCTCTACTTACTGGCTAGTGACCTTATCAAGTTATCTAAATCCTCTGAGTCCCAGTTTCCTTATCTGTAGGATAGAGATACTAATTCTCACCCAAGGTTGCTGTGAAGCTGGATTGAGATAATACTGATAGTCAAGTTGGCTAGAGTTAGGCTAGTTGAAAGATTCTAAGGTCTAAGATATTATTTTTCTTGTAGTTATCATTATTGTTTGTGGTTCCTCTTCAGCAAATCCTACCAACTCTGTTTTCCCACTAAAGTCAAAGTCTAGCCACTTCTCATCACCTCCACAGCCCATCACTTGGTTCAAGCTATGATCGCCTCCATTTGCTTGATTGCAACACACTCCTATCTAGTCTCCTGGTTTCATCCCAGATTGATGCCTTTCCCCCTCCACACAGCAGCCAGAACAATCCTGTTCAATCTTGTCATGTTACTCCCAGGCTCCAAAAGCTTCAATATCTTCCTTTCTTACTCAGAGTAAAGTCTTTTACAGTGACCTTCGAGTCCGTGCAAGACTGGACTCCTACTACCTCTTTGCCATCATCTTTCCCTCTTCTTTCTCCCTCTCTCTCCATTTTTTTTTTTTTTTTTTTTTTGTGCTATTCCTCAAACAGCACACATCTGCCCTAGAACCTCTGCATCTTGTTTCTTGGCCAGAGAATGCATGACTTGTGCCTTTATTTCCTTTCAACCTTGACTCAAATGTCCTCTTCTCATTGAGATCTTCCCTCAGCATCCTATTTAAAACATCCCCAGTGCCTCCTTTCTGATTTGTTTTTTATTACGGTTTATCACCTTTTAACATACAATTGACTTTTTTTTTTTTAAATTTGGCTGCACTAGGTCTTAGTTGCGATGTGCAGGATCTAGTTAGTTCCCTGAGTAGGGATGGAACCTGGGCCCCCTGCATTGGGAGCACAGAGTCTTAATCATTGAACCACCAGAGAAGTTCCAACAATTGGCTTATTTATTTATACTTATGGTCTATTTCTCCTACTAGGATCTCCGCCAACTGAAAGGAGAGATTGCTCTTTGGTTGATTGCTATATCCAGTGCCCCAAATAGCAGCTGTTACATAGTAGACCCTCAAGTATGAGGCTGAATTGGCCATGGACCACAGAAACAACTTACTTGGCTGCTGGTTAATATTTTATTTTAATGAGGATGACTATGTGCATCTACTGCAGCATTAATAGTTTTGTTTGAAAACATTGTCACTGTGCACCGTGTTTGGGTTTGAGAACACACTCATGATGAAAGACTGAAGTAATAATCCAGCTGAAGTTAAAGAATGCCAGACTAATAAGACCTAGGCATTCTGATTGTTGATTCAGAAGGTGCCTAACAATCAAGTGTGGACTCTCATTTTCAGTACCAGATATATAATTTTCAGAGCCTGGTGCAAAATGAACATGCAGAGTGGCCCCTTATTCAAAATGATTAAGAATTTCAAGACTGAGATAGCAGAGCATTAACCGAGTGTGGGCCCTTCTGAGCTCAGGGATCTGTGTCACTGCATGGATTGCACCCACGTGATGCTGGTTCTTCATTTTTTTTACATCTGTATATGTTTTTTGCATCCAATGAAAACAGATCCTTAGAAGGTTTGTTTGCTTAGTGAACTTTAGCTGCCTAATATCTCTTTAAATTAGCCATGAAGCTGGAAGAGTTAAGGGTATCCATTCTGCCTGAGGTCCACTGATATCCAGGCTTCAGAATAATCCACTTCTGTTTTGTATTGGATTATGTGACAGGCTTCATAACCCAGATAACCACGATGGTGTGATCACTCATCTAGAGCCAGACATCCTGGAATGTGAAGTCAGATGGGCTTAGGAAGCATCACTATGAACAAAGCTAGTGCAGGTGATGGAATTCCAGTTGAGCTATTTCAAATCCTAGAAGATGATGCTGTGAAAGTGCTGCACTAAATATGCCAGCAAATTTGGAAAACCCAGCATTAGCCACAGGACTGGAAAAGGTCAGTTTTCATCACAATCCCAAAGAAAGGCAATGCCAAAGAATGTTCGAACTACTGCACAATTGCACTGATCTCACACACTAGCAAAGTAATGCTCAAAATTCTCCAAGCCAGGCTTCAACAGTACATGAACTGAACTTCTAGATGTTCAAGTTGGATTTAGAAAAGGCAGAGGAACCAGAGATCAAATTATCAACATCCGTTGGATCATCAAAAAAGCAAGAGAGTTCCAGAAAAACATCTACTTCTGCTTTATTGACTATGCCAAAGCCTTTGACTGTGTGGATCACAACAAACTGGAAAATTCTTCAAGAGATGGGAATACCAGACCACCTGACCTGCCTCCTGAGAAATGTGTATGCAGGTTAAGAAGCAACAGTTAGAACTGGACATGGAACAACAGACTGGTTCCAAATCAGGAAAGGAGTACATCAAGGTTATATATTGTCATCCGGCTTATTTAACTTATATGCAAAGTATATCATGCAAAATGCCAGGCTGGATGAAACACAGGCTGGAATCAAGATTTCTGGGAGAAATAGCAATAACTTCAGATATGCAGATGACACCACCCTTAAGGCAGAAATCGAAGAACTAAAGAGCCTCTTGATGAAAGTGAACGAAGAGGGTGACAAAGTTGGCTTAAATCTCAACATTCAGAAAACTAAGATCATGGCATCTAGTCCCATCACTTCATGGCAAATAGGTGAGAAAACAATGGAAACAGTGATAGACTTTTATTTTCCTGGGCTCCAAAATCACTGCAGATAGTGACTGCAGCAATGAAATTAAAAGACACTTGCTCCTTGGAAGAAAAGCTATGACCAACCCAGACAGCATATTGAAAAGCAGAGACATTACTTTGTGCACAAAGGTCGTCTAGTCAAAGCTATGGTTTTTCCAGTAGTCATGTATGGATATAAGAGTTGCACTATAAAGAAAGCTGAGCACCAAAGAACTGATGCTTTTGAACTGTGGTGTTGGAGAAGGCTCTTGAGAGTCCCTTGGACCACAAGGAGATCCATCCAGTCAATCTTAAAGGAAATCAGTCCTGAATATTCATTGGTTAAGGACTGATGCTGAAACTCCAATACTTTGGCCACCTAACGTGAAGAACTGACTCATTGGAAGAGATCGTGGTGCTGGGAAAGACTGAAGGCAGGAGGAGAAGGGGATGACAGAGGATGAGATGGTTGCATCACTCCAAATTTTTGTTGTGACGAGACAAAGAACCGAGGAGCACACACTCACCTGACAGTTGGATGGCATCACCGACTTGATGAACATGAGTTTGAGCAAGCTTCGGGGATGGGTGATGGACAGGGAAGCCTGGCATGCAGCAGTCCATGGGGTTGTGAAGAGTCAGTCATGACTGAGCGACTAAACTAACTAACTATATGACAGCCTCAGTTTTAGAGCAGTAAGATTAAAAGATACCCAAAATACTCTCCCTATCCTTTGAACAGGTTATAATAGATTATAAACTCTGAAGACAGTGCTGGATGGTGAGACTGGGAACATCCTGGAGCCAGGTAAAGAGGGATTGCTGCTTCTGAAAGAGATAAGGTCATTTCTGGTCCATCATCACTGTTATCCACTGCCTGAGCAGCAGCACCAATCTCTCCTTTAATGGTTTGCAAATGTGGTCCAGCCTGAGAGACACCTTAGAGAAAGTGAGAATGGAACTAAGACACAGTTGGGGGTGGAGGCAAGGCCCCAGGACTCCAGATGCCATCAGGTAATTTTAGCTGATGACAGTGATCCCTGCTAGAATCCACTGAGGCATTGCTGGCCAGTCAGCTCCTGTCCTTGGTTTTATTTTCTCCATCTTTCAAAGCAGGACTGTGTTATTCAAAGGATATTTTTGAATATTAACCAGACTTTAAATATTGCATTTTGAGGGTTTTTTGTTTTGTTTTGTTTTTTGGAGTCAGGAATTGTAAGAAATGTAAGCCACCGAGCTGCTTTATTTAAACATTTTCTGGGGGAAAAAAATGAAATCTTTTGCATATTTTCATTACAGGTCCATCTTGACATCTTAAATTTTAAAATGGACCTAAGACTATCTCTAGATTTTTAGGTAATTCTAAAAATTATCTAAAAAATTTACCTGAAAATTTACCTAAAAAAATTCACCTAAAAAATTACCTAAAAATTACCTGAGATGATTTGGCCACAAAATATTAAAAAAAAAAATAAATGAAATGAGCAGAAACATTAGTTCAGCATTTCAAAGACAATTTATCACTAAACAAATGCATTTGTATTTATGGAGATCTTTCTTACAAGACTTCAGAGTCTTAAAGATAACTAAAATAAATATTGTATACTATTTAAAAATTTCTGTGTACATTTAAATCTTAAAGTGAACTGGTTTTTGTGGGTCAGAAATACACCATTTGTATAGGAGGACACGTGACGACTCATATTTACAAGTGTAAATTTTCTTCACTTCCAATTTTGTGTTTGATAGGGCTGTTAACATTTCAAAGTAGTTTGGCTTGTGGTGTGATTGTTTAAATGTGTCCATTCAACTGTGGACATCAGTTTTACAGGAAGTGAAATGTCCCGAGGTACTTGACTCTGGAACAGACTAAAGAATTAAGCCAAACACATTTGGAATTATAGGTTTCTCCTCTTTAAGTAAATATTCTCATAATTTAACTTTCTGGTTCTACACCAGGTTCTTGCACAAGTAGAACCGACTTTCATGTTGACCATTCTGATTCAGATATTTTCTAGAGAAGGATGCAGCCTGCTTCAGCAATGGGAGCCTGGAGCGTGGATCACCTTATTTCTGTGCAAATCTAATGAAATTTGTTGCATTTCCAGGGATGGCTAGCAGAGTGCAAGGCATTCCTTCTGCAGAAAAGTCAACAAGGAAAGTTGCAAGAAGCTGAGTTCTGCTATCTTCATGGCAGTTGGCCTGGTTTCTTTATCTCAAGCAGGGGAGATATCTCTGCAAGGCAGTCAGCCCCCACAAAGCTGTGTCCCCACATTTCTGGCTCGTGGTGAGATTCTCCTTTTCTAAGCCCCACTCCTTCTTTTTAGGTCTTCACATTCTTTCCTTAGATATGTTAATGTCCTCTCCTGGGAGCTACCTGGGGGCAGCCTCTTAGGAGGGGATTTTATATCTCTACTCAGATCATTTACAGCATCCATGGAGCTGGCTTGAGTGTGTGGCCTGGTTTCCCTGTTTACAAGTTCGATGAGGGTTTCAGGCAGAGGGTATCATTTCTGGGTCCCAGGTGTCTGACAGGCATGTGAAAGCATTCATCCTTGGATTGTGCTAAATTCAAGGCTGGGCCCCTAAATAACCATTGTTTCTACTTGTTGAAAATTGATAAAATAATTGATAGCAAGATTGATAAAATAATCGACTATAAAAGTTATTCAGCTGTATATAAGAAATTGCCAATATTCAACCATTTTTTGCTTATCAATGTAGCAATTTCTTATGGTTTGATCTAACACTGCAAAATGGTTTCAGACATCAATGAAGAGATATTGAAAGGTTTTCATTTTGTGTTTTCACTATATTCCACACCTCCTAACTTCTTTTCCTGTACTCTGTTTCCTGCTAAGACTATGCACACACGCTCGCACTCACAATATGACTTATTCTTTCTTTTCTGGGACCTTAGAGAGGTAAGAAAACCAGAAGACAAGGAGATAACAGGTTTATAGGAATGAAAGGCAGTTCTACTCACAATACTCTTGTCCTTTGTTCAGGGACATCCGTCCCTCTCATCTCCCTCCCCCAGTTCTGCCTGAAATCATATAATTCAGCTTGAAAGCAATGAAGGCTTGAGGGCAGGCAGCTTGTGAATGGAACAAGCTCCAACGCTGAGTCACAAGCTCTGGATTCTGCATGTGGTTTGATTACTTCCTGATATGTGATCTTGGATGAGTTACCTAAGCACAGTGTATTTCAGTTTTCTCATCTGTAACATAGGGACAATCATATCTACTCATTAAAGTTGAAGGGTGGCAAGTAAGATAATGTTTGTAATGTACCCCAAACTGGGAGCCAAACTCATATAAGACCAATAAGATTATATTTCCAGTCCCCTGGAGCTTCCAGCCTCCATGCCCTGCTGTCTACCCCACGTGGCTCAGAAACCAAAGAGCCGCTTGAAGTGACATGTGGCCAGGGACACTGGATGTCTCACTGGGAACCAGGCAGCCGGGTGAGTCATGGCTAGCAGGGTCTCTGTTGCTTTGGGAGAGATAACTGGCAGCTGGGGAGGCTCAGAAGTGGCTTTGTGGCGTCATTGACATTTGGGCTAGTCCCTAAGGATGGTTAGGATTTAGACACGCCCTCTAGGCTGGCGGGGTCTCATTAAACCCTCTGCAATGATGGAAATGTGCTCTAAATTGTGCTGTCTGAGATGGTAGCTCCTGAGCACTTGGAGTGTGACTGGTAAGATTGAGGAGAGAATTTTAAATTTAACTTTAATGAATGTTAAGTAGGCACATGTGGCCAGTGGCTACAGTACTGGACAGCTCAGGACTAGGCAGAGGAAACAGCAAAAGTGCGAGAAGCAGAAAATAATGGGAGTGGGCATGGGGTGCAGCCCGCATTTGAGCACAGCTGAAGCCCTGGGTGTGAGCAGGACACTAGCAGGACTAGCCAGAGAGGGATGCACAGCAAACCACGGGTCAGGGGAAAGTTTCAATGCTCTCTGCTGAGCCGTGGAAGCTGGTGAGGGTTGGTGAGACAAGGAATGACATCCTGTTGCTCAGTTCAGGGCAATGAATCTAGCAGGAGTTGAGGGGGTGTATCTCTCTGACTGGACCAGATAGAAGATGGGAATGGGAGCAGTTTGGGAGTGTTACTGCAAAAACTCAGGGGAAGCCCTTATTGAGTGCCGGGTACTTACTTACTGAGTGTAAACAACTCAGCCTGGAATATCTTGTGTCCCTCTGAGGCAGGTGCTATCAAGAGATCCATCTTCCAGACAAAGAAGTGAGGTTTATCATTGGCTAAGTTAAAGTCCTAAAGTAAGTATAGAAAGAAAAATTTTAACTCAGGTCTGTTGGATTCTAAAGACCACAAAAGAAAGTATTTAACTCCACTACCTCTGGGTCTTCCCTGGTGGCGTCACGGTAAAGACTATGCCTGCCAATAGAGGAGACGCAGGAGATGCCAGTGCAATCCCTGGGTCAGGAAGATCCCCTGGAAGAGGAAATGGCAACCCACTCTAGTATTCTTGCCTGGAGAATCCTCCCATGGACAGAGCAGGGCCTGGTGGGTTACGATCCATGAGGTTGCAAAGAATCAGACATGACTGAGCACATACCATCCCTGCTTTAGATCTCCCTTGGGAAAACAGAATCATGAGAGGTGACATAAAGCCAACCCTAAAGGTGAGGACCTGACATTAAATGAACTGGGTGTGGCTTTTCTCAAGACGGGAGAGAGGAAACTCTTCTTTCCACATGTATTTCTAAATGGGACTCCCTGTTTTACTGCCAAGTCTGACACCTCTCATCTTCCTACTGCCTTGGTGAAAGCCTAAATTAGGCCATTACTGAGCCCATTAGCTTGCCTATTTGTGGGCCAGAAGAGTTATTATCTGTATTTGGGGAGCTCTCCAAGAGTAGAGACATTTCTTTCCTGAGATCTCTTCAATTTGCAGACAATTATCTGATGGCTTTGAAAATTTCTTTTATGGTCTTCCCTTAAGAGGCAGTTCAGTGTGGTGTTACAAACACCCATTTGAGAACCAGGCTGCCTGGGTCTGAACGCTGGCTTACAGCCTGACTTGGAGTGTGTTTCAGACACCGACTAGTTTTAAGGACTCAGTGAGGAAAGGTGCTTAACAGGCTGAGCAAAGCATTTCCCATATGTGTTTTACAAGCATTATTATTTGCAAGACCTGGGCGGAGATGGGACAGGAGTGGCCAGGAAGAGGAAGAACCAAGTCTCAAAAGGCCATTGGAAAACATTTAGGTGTGAATCAAAAGGAATTGGTCAGAGCTAGGTCCTGAAAGGCCAGTTTTCTGAGTTTAAGTTCAGACTCGCCCGCAAAAGAGAAACCATACAAATGTAAACGCATGCAGAGAAGTTAGGCTGGAAGGGAAAAGGAAACTCTGGCAGGTACTGGGAAGAGCAATTTCTACATGCGTGGGAGCAAACTCCTTGTCCTTTCGAACAGATGACGGGGGCGTAGCCTCAGTCAGGGTCGCGGCGGCCACCTTGAATGCCGCATCCAGGGTTGCGCTTGCCGGTAGCCTCAGTGCTGCCACCTACAGGGCCTGCGAGGCAGGGCGCGCAGCCCTGAAGGCTCCTCGGCGGCAGGAGCGGGTTGTGTCTTGGAAGGGTAACCTCCGCATTAGCCTTCATTAGCTCCTCTCTCCTACAGGTTTTAAATGATTTTAGCCCTAGACATAAAAATCCTAGGAGATATTTCTAAATATTATTTCCCCAAGGGGGGGGGGGGTTAAAAGATAAAATCAGAGAGAGCTTCCCACATGGAAATGTAGAAATGTCACTTTGAGGTAGCACCACATGCCAGGCACTGGTGAGTGGCTTAGCACGTGAAATTGCACTTGATCCAAACAAAAGATGGCATCACTAGTATTATGTCACTTTCAAGGCAGGTTAAGTAATCCCATATGAAACTGATTATGACCTGTGCCACTCCCATTCCAAAGTCCGTATGTGTTATAACACACTAGCTGACAAATTATTTTTGCATCTTTCCCAGGTATGAAAGCGCACACAATTGAGTTGAACAAACAGGATCAACAGTCACAAAAGTTTCTGTTTGCACATGGCAAATGGTGCTTACCTTGAGATTTGAAAATCAGAACTCTTCAAATGAAGATGCTAGAGCAGAAATTCTCACGTAAGTGTGTAAGGACTTTATCACCACAACCTAAATCTTTGTTCATTTGTAAATTATGTCTATTTATTCAAGCCAACCTGAAAGAATTTATAATGTGGACTAAACTACAAAGTGTCCTGTCTTGTTTCACCAACTCAAATTCTTTATTAATGAACCAACATTTGAGCACATTTACGCTCTATGTACACTACCAAAGTCATGTTTAAATTGACCATCCAGTGGTATTACAGGGCTTCTCAAACTTTATTGTACATGCCAGTCCCCTGGGGACCTTGTTGAAATGCAGATTCTGACTCAGTAAACCTGGTATGAGAGTCTCAGGTTGTGCATCTCTAACAAGCTCCTAGGTGATGTGGAGGCTGCTGGTCCAGCAAGCACATTTTGAATTTCAAAGGAATTTGAAGATCTTAAAGTTCTTTTGAATCATCAAAATATTGGGTTGGCCAGCAAGCTTTTTGAGCAACCAAATGAAATTTTTACTTGTTTGCACATTGCTTATATTTTATTGTTTCCTAGTGCTTTGAGAATCAGTAAACGATGTTTCATCTAAAATGCTTTATCAAAAATAAAATAAAATACTTTCTCAACTAGAACAATGAACTTACCAGAATATTCTATTCTTTTACCCAGGCTGAATTATAAGGTATTTATCTTTAGAAACTCTGTGACTTAAAGAGATTTCATCTTCAAACAAAGAGAAATTTAAGCACCATAGGAATTACTTTCCAAACTCTAAGGGAGAGTAATGATGATACTAACATAAGAAAAAAACTTAACATTAAGCTCTCCACTTACTTAGGTTTTTCAATCTGACTCTTTTACCATCTAGGGAATTGACGCTATGGATGTATAGAGCAATGAGTGGGCCCAGAGACCCACTGAAAAACCAAGGAGCACCCCCTCCTGTCTCTCAGACCTGGAGGTGCATTTATGCTTATACTTATCAGAGTTTCCAGATGTTGAAGGGCAAAAAGTAACAGACTCACATGTGATACAGAGTAAACACATTTGATAATGCTCAAAGGACAAGCTATTTATAGCAGTAAAGAATAAACTGACCCATAAATAGTCATTTACTTCTTTGTTTTGTCTAGGGTGCATTGAACGGCATCTGTTAGTATTGCAATAGCTAATGTCCAGCAATCATTTCCATCATACACCTCACTGGGGATGAGAAATGCAATGAAATGAGATCTTCTGTTTGAAATTTATTTTTTTCCCCAACATCAATTAAAATATGCAAGAAAGGCGTTGAGTTCCCCCACCCATGCCTTCCTATTTACACAAATAAAATATGTATATACTTTCATAGTTAAATGTAAATGATTGCCTTATATGCCTGAGAAAATAGAATGTCTCATATTAGAATAGTAGAAATTATGGCAACTTGAATATGAAGAAAATGAAAGAAAATATGGAGACTTTGATGGAAACAAAGTATGCACACTGGAATTTGTCAAAAATGTGCATTTACTGACTTGTAGGCCTTAAAATTGATTGCTAGGTTAACATAGCAAAGACTGACATGGGATTGTGAAGATAAGGGTGGGCTCCAGGGTAGGGAGACAAGGCTGTAGCTATCTACCTCCCGTGAACTCAGGGCTTCAGCAAAGCTAGTATTTCTTTCCTCCTTTGCAGTTCCCACTCGAATGCCCCAAATTTTCTTTTAGTTTTACTTCTTTAGGTTGAGACATTGCTTATAGCAGATGCTGTATTGCCTAGGTATTAGTGTATTAGCTATTTACTCTAATTATTGCCAATAATAGCTATGGTGGCCAGCTTCTATTCAGGGCAACCGTGTCGCAGGCTTCGGGCAGAGAGGAAAAGGTACAGTTCCTGCAACTTAAGTTTGAAAAATCAGAAGAAGAGCTGGGGTCATTTTTTTCAACCCTGAACCAAAAAAATGTGGTCAGAGAGATAGAGATTACAATTGATTGGCCCAGTGTTGACCACATGATCTTCCTGTTTGCTGGAAGTATGTATGTTTGTGGGTGGGTGGGATTCAGGGGGAGGGATCACTATTTTAAAGTTTAGTTAAACCATATATTTTGAGGAATATTTCCCAAAGAAGGTACTTGCTTTTCCAGAAAAAATTCACATCCATCACAACTTTGGACAAGTTACTTTATTTGAATTTCAGATGAAGAGTTCGTATGTTTGTTTGAGAGAGTAGAATTGGGTGTTTTCTGACAGCCTTTCCATATCTAAAATCTCTAGTTTTCAGTTACCTTTCTATGTAGCACTTTATGAGATGATTTCATATCCAACCCTGATAAGCAGGCAGAGGTGACGCTATTTCACCTTCTTATTAGGTGGGGGAAACCAAGCCTCACAAAGTTAATTAATTGGCCTCAATGATTAGAATGTCGAGTGGCAGAACTAGGACTACATATTAAATGATTGGATTAGTTTCAAAGAATTCCCTTTGAATGCTACTCACATTAGTGAAATTAGCTTTGTTCATTCTGTAATGACCAATAACTAATCTCACTGGTAGCAAACTACTATAAATTAAGCTAGAGTTGATGGGAAAGTTTTGATGAGTTAAATCTTGGGCACTTGAATTTTTAATTTTACTGCCTTCTGGGAGACACTGGGGTTGTTCATTAATATGATTACTATCTGATGGGAGGTACTAGAAACTATGGCTTAGGGAAAGAAAAGCCAATGAAAAGAATTCAAGTTGAAAGAAACTGCATATAAGGAGAGATCCAGGGAAAGCCTGGAGGGAACTGATTATTATCTTCCAGCTCACAGACAGTTGATATTATACGTGAAGCTGATAGCAGTCAAATAAGTCACTATTGTTTGTTTTAAGATTTCCCTAAATAAATATTTATACCACATAATCAATGAAGTTTAGAAAGTCAATGGAATGTGCTTTATTTCTAACAAGCCTTAAATTAATTGTATATCTCCTGCATCTACAAAACTTTATTAAGATCACTCTCAGAACTAGCTTAGAGCTCCTAATGGCTGGCTTTCTTTTTGAGCAAGTATTTCAGATTGGTGTATAAAAATTTTAAGACTAAAATGGAAAATAATCTTTGATTAAAAATATATAAAATTATGATTCACAAGCCTTAATGCACATACCTTTGGTCTGCCAATTAATAAATTTATCCTCCAGGAAATGAAAATGAATAGTAAAAGTATGTTCACTGAAGCATCTCTGAGAGTAGTAAAATCAGGGAACAATTTAGATGAGAGACTGTTGAAAAAAATTGTGACACTTTCATAAAATAGAATATTATATAATCATTTAAAATCATGCTGCCAAAGAATAATTAGAGACAAAAATATTCACAACAGCATAACCCACAGAAGCATAATTTCCAGAGTCAGATAACCTGGATCATGATTCCAGCTCAACCAACCCCCTGTTGTGTGACCTTGAACAATTTACTTAATCTTTTGTACTTAATTTTACTCAGATATGAAATGAGGCTAATAAAGACAGCCCTGGGCTCAAAAACTTGTTGGGTGAAATGAATGAGGTAATCTATGTAAAACGCTTAGTGCAGAGCCAGGCACTGTAATACAGTTATCAAACAGCATAGCTTTTTCTTTCTTTGCTAATCGGTATTTCCTACTTTGGGGGCCAAAGTTATGTTAATTTGGTAATGATGAAGAAAATGGAAAAGTTATTTTTTTTAAGCATTAAAAATTGTATTAATATACATATAAAATTTATCATCTTGATCATCTTTAAGGATACAGTTCATTAGTGTTAAGTACATTCACATTGTTGTGCAACCTATCTCTAAAATTTTCTTCATCTTGCAAAACTAAATCTCTATACTATTAAACAATAACTCTCTATTCCCCCCATCCCCTAGCCCCCTGACAACTGCCACTCTTTCTGTCTTTATAAATTTTACTACTCTAGGTACCTCATATAAAGTAGAACTGTATGGTATCTGTCTTTTTGAAACTGACTTATTTCACTTAGCATAATGATCTCAAGATTTATCTGTGTTGTAGCCTGTGTCAGCATTTCCTTCCTTTCTAGGTGTAAGTAATATTCCATTGTATGTAACACCACATTTTGCTTATCCATGTATCTATTAATGAACAATCGAGGTGCTTCTGCCTTTTGGCTATTGTGACTAATACAGCTATGAACATGAGTGTACAAATAGTTAAAGATTGCTTTTTCAAAGAAAAAATGGTATAAGTTTCCCCAAATTTCCTAAAACTGATAAGACAAGTGGAAACAGGGACTGCACAGGTGATTGAAATCCTAAATTTACTCACTTTTCTGAGGTTTCCTCCTAGGTCTTTTCCTGGAATAATGTGGTTGCTGGCGCTCCAGCAGCATTATTTCTGTTTCTATTCCAGCCATCAGAAAGGAGAAAGGGAAGAAGGAAATATACATCCCTACTTTAAAGATATTTTCCATTTCCACTCCTTTGCCTGCATGTTAGTCATGGGATCACTCCTATCTCAGAGAAGCTGGGAAAAATGGTGTTTATTGCTGATAAGCCATACTACACAAATTAGGGGCTCAATACTGAGAAAGAATGGGAGACATTGGGGGACAGCCAGGATTCTCTACACATATTAACTAGCATCTTGGGATATACATCCTTAGGTAGGTAATGTTGAACAGTTTCTCTCTGAGTCTGTAAATAATCTTGAATAATAATTCAGAGATAGTGGTGAGTTTCATGGCTTTATTGATACCTACTTCAAACGAGATCCATTTAAAGTCTTGTAGTAGACCTGGTAAAACCTAGAGCAATAGGCTTAAGGCATTAGCTTAATATTCTGGTGCCTTGGGCTTGTGTGAGATTCCTTCAACTATCCCCTACTTCAGATAGACCTATAAGGCTACAGCTTTAGTGCCAATGAAGATGGTGATGAGGCTAATTTGGTTTGGGGAGTTACTTCCCAGATGAAATATAAAGATGAAAATCTGTTCCCAAGGATAATTCTCTATTAATGACCAAACATTTGGGCCTACCTAGTGCGGTGAAATTGGTATCTGATTTTTATAGTTTCCAATATAAAAATAACTTCTTTATTAAGTAATTTAGATGTTGATGAAAATTAAAAAGCATCTTTGAAAAATCATTGCTTTTGTTTTAACTGTAGAACTGGAGAATTTATGACACTCTAATGTGGCTGTTTTGGCTCATGGGTATTTAAACGAGCAAGTACTATGTGAAACAGGCAAAACTCACCCCATTACTCATGATGTACCATCATCCTTGAGGCAGGAATTGGAGCGAGATCAAAGGTGGGTGAGGGTCAGGGAAGTGAAGGGGATTTATTACAATATTAAATCAAAATGAAAAAAAAAAAACAACAAACCAGATTTTGTTATTCCAATGCAACTGTGTCTAAAAATGTCTGGTCCCACTATCTTTATTAAAATGCCCTGCTTTAAAAATGAATAAACTCTTCAGTGAGTACAGTCTTATGAAAAGAGCTTTGAGGTTACAAACAAAAGAGAAAATGATTGTGTGTCTGTGTGTTGATCAGTCGTGTCCAACTCTTTACAACCTCATGAACTATACTTCCTGCCAGGCTCCTCCGTCCATGGGATTCTCCAGCTAAGAATACTGGAGTGGATAGCCATTCCCTTTTTCCTGACCTAGAGATCGAACCCAGGTCTCCTGAATTGCAGGCCAATTCTTTCTTGTCTGAGTCACCAAGGAAAATAGTAGAGAAAATGATTAGTGAGGAAAAGATCAGGTTAGTGACTTAATTCAATTTTAATAAAAATCATTTAAATAAAATAGGCCAATATCACTAGAATCATGCTTTTGCAATTGTCCCCACTTCCCTCACCTCCACAAAAAAGTAACTTCAGAGCCTCTGACTCTTTGGAATGAGATTATTTAGACCTATCTGGCAGAATCTAGAGGACTTCTCATCAGAGTCAATGGTACCCTCTCCTGTCTGAAGGACCAGAAACTGAGCAAACCAGCAGCAAAGCCTAGAAGACAGCACAGGTCTTTAACATTTTAGCCCAGTGACCTAAGAATAAAATCATCTTTCAACCAGTGAGTGAAGCTGTGGTCTGTTTTACTCGGTCTTCCAACTTGTATCAGTGGTAGCAGTTCAGTTCAATAAACATATGAGTACCAACTGTGCCAACTCTATAACTTAATTTGTATCACATCTAATCCAGTGGTCCTTTCCTATAGTCTTATGACTCAAGAAGGCAGAGCACTTGTAATGGGAAGCATCATGATCAGGAAGCCAGAGGAACTCTGTTTAAATGGGCTATGCCATTAACTAGCTGTGTGACCTAGGGCAAGCCATTTCCCTCTTAGTCTTCAGAATTCTTATTCTCAAAGGGAAAGGGCAGGAAGTTGGTTAATATGATCTCCAAGATATCTAGTGCTTTAAAAAAAAATGTCAAAAGCATAATTTCTACTTTCATTCCAAGAAGAATCATACAGCCATTGATATTAAGAAACTGATTCATGATGTAGTACTTATTCCATCACCCAAACACTTTCCAACAGATGGAGGTGGAAATGGTGCTCTCCAGTATGAGATTAATAATGAATACATGTGCAGATTGATGAATACATCTGCAGAAATACTTCGCATTCTAAAGAATTGCAGTCTGATTGTTTCTAAGAGGTAGGCACTTACTCCATGGTTAACATCCTGTTGCTCATCTCAGATGGATCCAAGTGCTGCTCATGTACCTCTCATGATCAAGCCTTCCCAGAGCTCTGCTCAGCTGACAGAGCCAATTATATGACTGTTCCCCATTCTCTTTATGAATCTCCCGTCTCCCTGCTCTTACTCTGCAGCTCCTGGATGGTCCTTCCATCTACTGAAGCTTCTGCTTTTCAAATCTCAGCTCCTATGCCACTTCCTTCATGAAGCTAATTCTCTTCTTTCTTTAAACTTTCATGCCCTGGTAATTGTAAATAGTGCTGCAATGAACATTGGGGTACATGTGTCTTTTTGAATTATGGTTTTCTCAGGGTATTTGCCCAGTAGCGGGATTGCCAGGTCATATGGTAGTTTTGTTCCTAGGCTTTTAAGGGATCTCTGTACTGTTCTTAAGTGGCTGTATCAATTTACATTCCCATAACAGTGCAAGAGGGTTCCCTTTTCTCCACATCCTCTCCAGCATTTATTGTTGGTAGATTTTTTGATGATGGCCATTCTGACTGGTGTGAGGTGATACCTCATTGCAATTTTGATTTACACTTCTCTAATAATGAGCGACATTGAGCATCTTTTCATGCGTTTATTGGTCATCTGTATATCTTCTTTTGAAAAATGTCTGTTTAGGTCTTCTGCCTTCTTTCTGATTGGATTGTTTGTTTTTCTAAGATTCAGCTGCATGAGCTGTTTGTTTATTTTGGAGATTAAGCCTTTGTCAGTTGCTTCCTTTGCAATAATTTTCTCCCATTACTGCATTCATTTATAAACATGCTTTATCTCACCTCCTAGACTATAAGCTGCAAGGCAACATTATCCCTTATCCTCAAGTCTAAAATGGCATGCCTGGTGCCTTTCATAGGACAAAACTCACACCGTTATGGAATACTTTTGGCCCTCCCTAGTGGTTGATATCACAATTCCTTTACCCTGCTGCTTTTGAAAGGCCTATTTATTTTTATTTTTAGGAAACTGGGTTGCTGTAATTTCTCTTGAAGTAACTTTGAATACACCGTTATTAACTGGTATATTTAGTTGGGTTTTTCAGTGCAGATTCAGCATCACAGTTTTACTGGGAGAAGAAGAGAATTTCTCCTACCACAGGCCTGGTTCCCTTTTGGTCTGATTAGGTTATGTCTTTTATTTTAAAGAAGACAAGATAGTGCTTTTTCTGGCTGATAGTGGAACAGGTCCTCATTACCCATAGGTAATGGATGATCTTTGAGATCCATTACCTGTCTTACACTGAAAAATGTCATAAACAGAGCCAAAGACAGATTTGTTCTCCTTTTGATTTCAGTCAAGAACTTTTGGGGGTTTGGATGGTATCACCCTTAATATTATTGGCTTCCCAGGTGACCCAATGCTAAGGCAGAAGATGCAAGAGATGCCGATTCAATCCCTGGATCAGGAAGATCCCCTAGAAAAGGAAATGGCAACCCACTCCTGTGTTCTTGCCTGGAAAAGCCCAGGGACAGAGGAGCCTGGTGGGATATAGTCCATGAGGTCAAAAAGAGTCGGATCCAACTGAGCACAAGGTGGGGGACCCTTAACTTTAAATGTAAAGGCAGATCTATACACTTTTTCTTGCATACTTGCTTCTTTTTATTTTTAATTTTTGACCCCAGAATATCTCATGTTTGTGTAGACAGAGGCCAACTGGCAGCTGATAGACCATCAGTTGAAGGGATGGTGGCAGCAGCAGTGGAGGACTGATAAGCCCTTTGGGGAGAAGGATGCTCTTCCAGAAGTAGGGCCCACTTATCCAGAAGGCAGCAAGGAAATCACTGGTGGCAGCTGATAAACAAACAGGAAGAAGGGACAGGCTTCTGTACATCTTTCTCATTGGTAAACTTGCAGGTAGATGAAAATGCTTTCCAGGTGGTTTTTGCATTTGAACCTATAGGGGAAGTTCCAGTATACCCCAAAGCACCTAGTTTGAGAAATGCCACAGATTCCATCATAAAGACTTTTGTTCTGCAAACCCTTGAGGATGTCAGGGAAGGCACTCTTCAAATGTTCTGCAATCCTCTAAGGTGAATTATCCAGGTCTACTGCTGAAATCTAAGGCAATGAAAGGTCTCCCAGCCTTCCCATTATTCTGTTTTCCTTCAGTAAGTTACGCTTAACAAGTTTATATAAAAGCCCTGTGCAGAAAGAATCTTTGTAGGGTAGAGTTTCAATAGACTATACTTATCTGGAGTCATAAAAGTTTTTATTTTATTTTTTGATTGGTCACTATAGATCAAAAAGTATATAGAGATCAAGCTAGTTTTAGAGATTTCTTTTTTCTTTTCTTCTTTTTGCATGTTCTCTTTATCGTTAGTAAATACACTAAACGCTGATTTTCAAGGAGCTGCCTGGCCATGGTGGTTATTTTTGGGGAAAAAAGCAACCACACGTCATCTTTCTTCTCTTTTAATTTAAGTTTTACACTAAAAATCTGTTTTGAGAGGGAAATGGAGCGTGTTAAGCTAATGACAGCTTTACCCTCTCTTATTTTTTCCGTGTCAGAGCAACGCTCCTTATAGGCTCCCTGGCCTGCCTGGATGTGGGCACTGCAGCCTTAAGTGAAGGCTCTAACGATTCGAAAAAATAAAAACAAATAAATAGCCCCATTCCCCCCACTCCAAAGGGGGGAGGAAACTGTACAAAATGTGTTGGCAAACAGACGAATATATTTATAAAGGTATAGTTTCGGTGACTACAGACAAACCCCACGTTGCCCAGGAACTGTTAGATGCGTCCTGCTGAGAAACGTGCTTGGCTAGTCCGTGATTGCCTTTCGGATCCGCCCAGGCCGACCCACCAGGAGGACCCGCGTGAGGGGCCCCCATTTCCATTCTTAGGGAGAGGAAGCCGGGGACCCACGTGAGCTCGGAAAACAGCTGATCATCAGGTCCCAATACTTGCCAAGCGTCCCCTAATTCCCATTTGGTTACAAAAATTCTCTCCTCCATTGCATATCCGCCTTTGGGCAGAGTGGGCCACGGTTCGAGAGAGAGGCCGCGATCGGGCCGGGGTCATCCCTGGGCGGTAGGTAGGGTCGGACTCTTTTGACACCCAGGGCTGCTGAAGCGACAACTCCAAGCTCCCGAGAACTCCGCGGCGGTCCCCGCCAGAGTAGCCGCCGCGCGGGCCCCTCCCTCTTTCTCGGGTGAATGAATGATTAGTCAAAAAGCACCTCCCTGCCCCGGTTCGCCCGAGGTTGGATGGGAGGAGTCACGGAACCACTGTTCCTCTTTTTTTTAAGGGCTAAAGAGTTCGCCTCTGTGCGTGTAATATCGACCTTGCGTGTCGTTTCAAATTCTGTCTTCCCTAGTCGCACGACGCACAGACACAGACGCACTGGGAGGTGATCTCGCCCCGCTGTCCGCTCAGGGCCTGTCGGCCGTCGTGCCCCAGCCAGAGGAAGGCAAAGCAGAGTGAAAAGTTGCCCGCACCCCCACCCCGCCCCAGGCGCTGGGTTTATCACTCCTTCCCAAAGCTGGGGCATCAGGGAACGAGCGGTGGTGGGGCGCCCTGCGTCCCATATTCTCCTCCCTCCTAGGGTCGGAGCACCGGAGAAGGAGCAGGGTTGGCGCTGCATCCCCCGTAAGGGGAGGGATCCTTCCCCACCCGCCCCCCGGGAAAGGGAGGAGGCGCTGCGCGCTCCGGGTGGTGGAGACGCCTGCCTCGCTCCGATCCGTGCCCCGGGGCAAGCGGCCTCCCTCGAGGGTCTGGGGGAGCTGGCTGGAACCCCGGCGGAGACAAGCGCCCAGCGCGTTCCCCGAGGCGCTCGATGCGCCCGGGTCTCCGGCGCCGGAGCGAGCGTGCGAGCGGACCGAGTGGAGAGCCGGCGGGGCGGGTAGGCGGTGGGAGAGCAGAAGTGGAGGACGCGGCAGCTGCAGCAGCGGCGCGCCCCGGGGCAGTCGCTGCAGCCCCGGCGGCGGCGGCGGCGGAGCAGCGGTGCGCAGCGGGCAGCGCAGCCACGCCTCTCTGCCTATCTCCCGCAGTTCCGATACCCCCTCCTCCTGGCCCCCTCTCTGGCGTGGAGGAGCCGACGACTAAACCGCTGCGAGCAACTCCTTAAAAAAAAAAAAAAAAAAAGCTGCATTGGAGGAGCCTGGCCGCAGGACCCCTCCTCCCTGGGCGCCCCCCACCCCTCGCCTCGCTCTCCCGCCTCTTCCCCCGTCAACCTCCCCCCCCCCCACCCCCACCTTTCCCCCGCCCCAGGCTCCCGGGCGCCCGCCTCCCTCCTTCGCGGACTGTCTCCCGACTCGCCGGCTGAGAGCCCTTTTGGACTGCGAGCGGCGGTAGCGGAGCACAGGCGGCGGCGCGGGACCTGCAGTCGCCCGGGATTCCCTCCAGGTGACGATGCTCTGGTTCTCCGGCGTCAGGGCTCTGGCTGAGCGTCCCTGCCGGCGCTCGCCCGGGATTACCTGCTGCGTCTTGCTGCTGCTCAATTGCTCGGGGGTCCCCATGTCTCTGGCTTCCTCCTTCTTGACAGGTAGGGGAGGGGTCGGGAGGGACCGACCCTCCCAGACGCTGGCTTGGTACCTGGGAGAGAAAGCGCTGACCGGCCCCGGGGAGGGTGGGGAACGAGCACCTCGAAGCCTGCTCCTCGCTGGCGCATGGGGATGAAGGAAGCCCTTCGGGGTTAAGGGGTGGGAAAGCAGTGAGTGGGGAGCGGGCAGGCTGTTGACATTAATAGTGTAGTGATAACGGAAATTCTTCTATTTGAATTTGAAAAGTTCCTTTGTTATCTTTAGTTTTCTTCAACCTTTAGTTTGATCTCTTCTCCCGTGTGCAATTAAAGAAAAAAAAAGAAAAAGAAAAAAAGAAACTGCATCGTTTTCCACCCATAGGCCTGTCTCTCTCTACAGGGTTCCGATATAGCTTCTTTACTGGTAGTGATCTTTAAAGCACCCACCCTCCAGATCTTGAATTTAAAGAAATTATCATATTTTAAAAGGGTAATAATAGCAGGATATAATAATTACATGCTTTCAGGCAGGTGAAGACCTCAGCTGCTATTCTGAAGGACATACTTTACTGACACCTGGTGCAGAAAAGAAAATATTGAGTCTATTTCTAAGAAAAGAGGAAAGAAGATTGTATTTCGAAAAGTAATTTCAATTCAACACAATATGAGGCAGATTCATATAAAGGCCTGTTCATTGACACAGTCGTGAATTCTGTTCAAATTTAAAATCTGCCTTAAAGGCCAGTTTGAATTTTTTGCTTATGGGAATGTTTGTTTAGTTGAAATGGTTTTATAAAGGAGAGGTATTATTAAAGATCCAATGAAATACTTGGAATTGTGCTTAAACCAACCATCTGAGAGCACAAAATACATCTATGTAGCACAGGCTTTAAAAAAAACCTGTTCTAATAAAATTATTTAAAGTAGGTTTTTTTCAGGAGGACTTTTTTGGGTGAATTTGATTATTTAAAACTCATTAGGGATTTTTGAAATTTGGAAATAGTTTTTTCAAAAAGTATTAGTATAAAAATTCTATTTTTGTAACAAGGCCATGCAGCTAAATTTAAATAACTTTTTTCCCCTTCAGGTTCTGTTGCAAAATGTGAAAATGAAGGTGAAGTACTCCAGATTCCATTTATCACGGATAACCCTTGTATAATGTGTGTCTGCATGGTGAGTATGGAGATCAGGTAATGGGAAATCAATTGCTCCCTCTGACAAGGTGAATCCTTTAGCTGTAATTTTATGACCAGATCTTAAAAATTGCTTTTGGTCATTACAAAACTGCAGATGGCTGATGAATTGAATTCCGTTGAATTTCCAAGTTTTATGGACTTTGGCAGTTTCTATTTCATCAGACTGGAGATGTTTATCTTTGACATCAGTTTGCAGAAGTAAACTTAAGATGGACTTGGTATAGCATCACCTCAGTGGTAATTACCACTAGCATTTCTGCTCCTGGGAATGGCTATTGCCACCAAATCATAGGTGCCACCAAACTTTCTGCTCTGATTCTGTTGTCTGAACTCAGTGTGAAAATGATAACATTTAGATATAAAGGTCTGGGATAAGGTATATGACAAGGGGAAAGAGAGGTTAGTCACAAAGCACAAACGTGGGGACAAGATGTAATCTTGAGTTTCTTTGCCCCTTATATCCTAAGCTCTCAAAAACAATCTTTATATATCTGATTTGGAAGCCACGAGTCAGAAAGGACATTTTGTCCTTAGTAGAGGATGGCACTTGGCTGTCAGCTGCTTAGTTAACACTAGCGCTGGCTGGTAGATTAAAAAAATGATTTGTTTCAGCTTATTTTAGCTTTATAGTTAATGATAAGATCTAATAAATAAACACATGGGGGAGATTAAATTATATGAATAAGAATTTCTGAGCTGAAATAGCGACTCACAAAGAACAGTTTTGTTTAAAAGTGTTTTACATGCCAATCACTTTTGGCAAGCCTTGATTAAAAACTACACATCACAAAACCCTGTTGGAAATACATTAAGGCAGTCGAAGTCAAATGCAAAGCCCCCAAATGATAGATGACTGCTTGTTATCAGATCAACATGCTGTATGCAACCAGAGAAGGGAATTTTCTCTGTTTAGGGGAAAGCCAAGCCATCTGGGTTTAAACTACCCGAAGTTTTTCATGACAAGAGATGAGGTCAGTGTTGTGAAATGATAAATGGGTGAAGGTGAATGTCTGTATCAAATGATTATCAGGTTCTGAAGACCAAGGAAATCAGCAGAAATAGAGGTAAAAATGCATTCCATTTCCAGAGATGATAAGTGTTGTTGCTTTAACAAAAGAGAGCTGAGAGAGGGACAATTAGGTTTGTGTTTATGAGCTGCCTTGTTAATGAATGATTTTTCACCAAAGGACCTGTTGAAAAGGAGCTTTGCATTAAATTTTGGTTCAGTTGTGTATTTACAAATGTAGTGTGTCTGCCTCTGTATGTGTGTGTGTGTGTGTGTGTGTGGTGCGGGTGGAAAGGAGATGATTTCTTTATTTCTCCTATCTGCATAGTGTTAGTGAATTATTTTATCTTAATCTCATAAGATCTCAGAAAATGGGGTAATGTTTAAATGAATTTGGAATTCCACATGTGAAACTATTGTTTTTCTCCTCAGCAATAACGTTTATAATGTTTAAACGCAGAGTTTGGGTTTTGCAAACTTTTCCCAAATAATATGAAAATTCTCCATATAGCATTTCCCTTTTTTGGTGTTCTTGCCCTGGTGGAAATAGTGCCTTTCCCCAAAAGTGCAGCTTACTGCTATTAAGACCTTGCTGTTTTGAAGGAAGAGTGAATCTGAAGAAAAAAGATGCGTCGGTTGGAATTCTGGAGCGATACTTATATTGATTATATTCAGAAGGGTGGTAGGTTCATTTATATGTTTGAGTAACATTTGGAGGTATCTGCCTTCATGAGAGCAATCAGAAATCCTTTCCAAACACATAAAGTCGAGACTCGCATTCTGACTCGCTTGCTTTTCAGAGGATGCCTCAAAGTTCCCCTTAGCTGAAAGGTTCAGTGATATGTTACCATGACTTTTGCAGAGGTTTAGGATTATGGGGCCCAAGTTGTCATAGTTATTATTGTTTCCCAAGCATTTGTAGTACTTGATAAAGTTGAGTAAGGCTAGATGGACAACTGTTTCTTTATTTGTAAGTTTCCAAGGGACCCACTGCAGTATATGAATTTCAAAGCACCTAGCCTACCATGAGGCTAGGTGACAATTTTATATTTAGGCTGGAAGGTAGACTTATTTAGCAAACAGGTAGTGTCATAAATAACTAACACTTATGAAATACTTTATTTGCTGGCACTTATTGAAGACTGCATCATTTCATTTAATCTTCACAAAAATCTTTTGAAGATTTTTACCCCTCCCCCCATTTTACAGATGAGGAAACTGAGGCTAGAGGATTTAGTAGCTTGTAAAGGTCATATTTTAGTAAATAGTGGAGCTGGAACTCACTCTCACCTGCCTCTGGAGCACATGCCTATAGTCAAGTGAAACAGGCTATTTTCTAAGTTAGAGACGTGAAAAAGCAAGGAAACAAATAGAAAGATTGTTGAGTTATTTGATTTTTTGGCATTGCTTGAGTTATTCTGCTTTTTTCCTTTGAGTCTTTTAGGAGTTCGGTTAGCTAACATTTGTTAATCACATTATATGAAAGGAAAATCTCGTTATGATTTCAGTTGACCTGCAGGGAGCTTTCGTTGTGAGCTAGTTTTATGTATGTATGTTAAGAGGGTATGTAATAGTCAAAACTGTACTTTGGATAAAGAAAATAGTCATATTTAGTTTGTGTTGGTCCAGCCTTTTGGCAGAAAGCTACCTAAAGCTGAGTATAAGCTCATATCTTATTTCATAACAAGTACTAAAAAAAAAGCTAACCTCAACGTACGCTTAAAAAAGACGTAAAATGTTACAGTTGAGAGGAAATAGGTGGCACAAAATCCTGCATATAATTACAGTGTAAAAGCTAGAAAAATCCCACAGAATCAACTTGGCCTGATTTAAACTTTTAAGCTCTGAAATGTTTCAAAGGTGGAATGAACTCATTTCTGTGGGAATTTTGAGGATGACAGCTGATGCAGTGGCCACGGCGAGCAGAACTGAATAATTTTATTCTCATTTATCCTTGTCTGCCTGGACCTCCTCTTGCCAGCATCAGTTGTGGTCCAAGAATAACCAGTTTGTCAGCTGCTGATGGATATTATTTTAAAGTGTGTGGGTTCAACTGCTCAAGGCGGAAGGTGAGAAGTTGGACTATTGTCCCGAAATCCAGGGAAGCGGGCAGACAGTTTGGATTAAAGATGCAAACGCTTCATTGTTCAGTTAGAAAGCAAAGCACCGCTTTTCCTCGTCTTACAAAACGGTCTTTTGTGGGGCTGGGGAAGGAAAGCCAGACTTATTGCTGTTTTGTGTGGTGTTTTCCCCTTTCTTGCTAGAATTTTTTTCCCATAATGCCTAGAAAAACATATTGGTGCCTTACGTGAAGCACAGTTGATAGGAGCCAGCCCATCTCAACTAATGAATCAAAAGTGGCCCTCTGGATCTTTTGGGCATCCCCAAACCCATCCAGTGAACCTGAGGATGTGGTACCCCTGCTTCTCACCCCTTTTCCACCTAACCATAACACAGAAGGAAATGGCAAAAGCCAGTGAGTTCGGCCCAGTACTGGAAACACGAGAAAACTTGGGAGGCTGGGACTCAGAAAACAGAAGTCAGTCTGAGCTTAGTTTGGCATACGTTTTGTTCAGCAAAAAACATTATTCTGAGGTTTAAATTTCCTCTTTTAAATCCAGAGGTGCAATTTAGAAATGGACCCTCTGCTCATAAAAAACAATGTGAAATTTGGTGTTACAAGAAGTGGGGCTCCACCTCGCTTGGAGCCAACAAGGGGTGCAAACAGAGGGGCCTTTGTCTGCTGTCTTCTGCTTTTAATCACAGAATCCTCTGTCACTAAACAAGCAGCTACCAGCATCTTTGATTCTCTTGGGTACTTTATCTCTATAAAAGCCTCATGTTTTTTATTGTTCAAATTAACTGGCTAGAGAATAGTTATCTATTAACTGAACAAGTGTAAGGCACGTGTTTGAGGATGACGGAGACAGCAGTGCATCAGGATTCAATTCGTGTATGTATGTGTGTGTGTGTGTGTGTGTGTGTGTGTGAGAGAGAGAGAGAGAGAGAGAGAGAGAAAGAGAGAGATGGAGAGAGGGAGAATGAGGAGGATGAAGGAAGGAGGGAGGCAGGGGAAATATAAAGTAGTCTTGATGTATTCAGAAAGCTATGCTTCATACATGCACATATAAATAGGTTGCTACAATTTTTTGAAAATTGTTTTGTATCATTTTTAGACTGGATATTAGATGCTCACTAAGGCAATGATCAGGGTTTATTTATTTATGTGTTTATGTATTTATTTATTTTTATTTATACTCTGTTTAGAAGGTGGTATGACCAATTGCCTTCCCATAGAGTAAGGTATTCAATAGAGTTTTAGGAAAGGGTAACTAATTTAGTTAGAGAAGACTCTTGAGAGTCCCTTGGACTGCAAGGAGATCCAATGAGTCCATCCTAAAGGAAATCAATCCTGAATATTCATTGGAAGGACTGATGCTGAAGCTGGAACTGCAATACTTTGGCCACCTGATGTGAAAAACTGACTCATCTGGAAAGACCCTGATGCTGGGAAAGATTGAAGACTGGAAGAGAAGGGGACAACAGAGGATGAGATGGTTGGATGGCCTCACCAACTCAATGGACATGAGTTTGAGTAGGCACTGGGAGTTGGTGATGGACAGGGAAGCCTGGTGTGCTGCAGTCCATGGGGTCACAAAAAGTCTGACATGACTGAGCGACTGAACTTAACTGAACTGAACTGAACTAATTTACAACATCATACTGACAAATTCGCCAATACCAGCTTATAGACGATTATTATCACTAACACTTTCTTGGGGCTCATAGAAGTGGAGCAAATGCCCTGAAGGTATATAGTTACTAAGAAACAGACCTGTGATGTGAGAACAGCGTTTTCTCTGCTAAACCAACTTGCTTTTGCAGGTTGTTTACTATTTCCAAATGTCTGCAGATCCCTCCAAGGGCTTCAGAGAGTTATCTCAACCTCTGCAAAGCTGACATAGGCTCACTCTAGGGAGTAGTTAGAGTGATTTTGTCTTCTAACACAAACCAAGTATGAACTTGGCGGGCCCTTCAGAGGAAGATGCAGTGCAGGCAGCTTATTGGCTCGTATCATATCATTTTGGCAAAGTTTTTTAGCCCTGGCATCAGATAGGCCTGGGTTCCAATACTGGCTCTGTTGTTTAATTGCTAAGTGACGTCCAGCTCTTTTGCGACCCCATGGACTGTATCCCATCAGGCTTTTCTGTCCATGGGATTTCCCAGACAAGAATACAGGAGATGGTTGCCATTTCTTTCTCCTGGAGATCTTCCCAACCCAGGAATTGAACCCTTGTCTCCTGCATTGGCAGGTGGATTCTTTACCACTGAGCCACCCGGGGAGCCTGACTTAGTCTCTTACTGCTGGTGAACTCAGGAAAGTTTTTTCACCTTTCTAAACCTCCATTTCCTTATCTGTAGAGAGGAATGACTGTCATTAACAAGCTCATAGACTTGCTATGAGAACTAAATGAGATAGAACATTTAAGACTTGGTCCAAAGCTTGGCATATAGTCAGAACAATTCATTATTGTTATTGTTGATAATGATGTTAATGTTTAAATTCTTATTTCCTCACATAGAATTAGAGGCATCAGAAAAGAGAGAAAAGGGGGGACTTCACTGGTGGTCTAATGACTGAGACTCTGTGCTCCAAATGTAGGGAGCCCAGGTTCTATCCCTGGTCAGGGAACTAGATCCCACATGCTGCAACTAAGAGTTCACGTGCTCCAAGGAAGATCGAAGATCTTACGTGCTGCAACTAAGACCCAGTGCAGCCAAATAAATAAATATTCTTTATAAAAAAAAAAAAAAGGAAAGAAACCCTATGGGCTCATTAAAAAAGAAGGAAAGAAAAGGGAGGGAAGGGAAGCTGATGGAGAAGAGACCTAGGGATAATGATGCCAAGCCCACCCATCATTATGAATGGACAGGGCTAGGTCAGTAACATTTTGTGGGGTTTCCTGTCCCTCCAGACTTGGACTAGGTTGATCTGAGCTGCTTTCTTATTGGTCCAGTGGTCTGTGAGCCCTGCTGTAAGTTTTCCCCTTGCTCTCCATTAAACACTAAAAAAACTTTCCATGGAAGAGGGGCCTCGTTTTTTCGGCAGAGTATTTACATCTCTATGCCTGTGGGGTCACCTTCACTTGTACTTTTATTGGCAGAGGGATAGGGCTGGGACTCAGGAGCGCTGTAATTCTGGAAAAACTGCCTAGTGGTCTGGCATCATGGTGATTTTCCTGGACCGCCTTGTGTAAGTCTCTCAACCCTGTTCCAGACCTGAGTAGGTTTTTGCTGCCTACTTACTTGTGTGCTCCCCTGCCCCATTTTCATCCCATTTTAAACATGCTTTCTTTTCATATCAAGGTACCAGTCTTCATAATGTGCACCACCAGTAGACTGTGCTTTAAGTGTGGGAAAGCAGGCTGGGGAAAGAGAGCCCTTCCCCAGATGAGGATTCAGATATAGTGAGGGCAGGAGAACAGGACATCATAGGAAAAGTCAGGCAACACAAAGCGATGGAAAATAAACCAATTAATACAAATTCACTGAATAAACAAAAGATATCAGTTTCTTGCACCCTCTTCTATGGCACTTGGGTCCAACTGATAGTCTGTTAAATCCTTTATGCTATTAAAGAATACTAGTAACATCACCTTTCATGGCACCAGGAGGTCAAATGTGCTTGTTGAACTTAGTTAAGATCAGCAAAATGAGCTGGGTGTATATTTTAAGACCTCCTGATTCCCAGTTCTAGTTCTATAAAACATCACTCAAAGCACTAGGGATAACAGGTTATAAATTCAATAATATTATTCTTTCTTCCTTCTCTTCACACTTCTTTCTCCCCTTCCTTTTTTGCCTTTTCTGTGTTTGAAGCATTGTGCTGGTCACCTTGGGGACGCAGACCAATAGTACAGATTCTTGCCCAGAGTGGAATGGAAGAGAAAAACACATGCGTGGATAAGTTTTACAGGAGTGCCAGAAAAACACTCTGCTAGATTCAAACCCAAGTACTAAGGGAGCTGTAGATGAGTTCTGATTGGATTATCTGGGACCTTGATGGGCAGAGAGAAGATAGTCTGGGCAAAGCATGATTGGAGCAAAGGCACAGAAGAGTGTGTGTATAGGAATTGTGAAGATTGAGGAGTCCGGTATGCCCCGTGTACCCAAAGCTCTATGGAAGCTAGAGTTCAAAGGCTGGGTGAGAAGCATCAAGGGGAGGTCATTCAGTGCAATAATAAGGAGCTCAGTTCCACTTGTGGAGTTGTGGGAGCCATTTAGTATTTTGGCTCACCCATGTGACACAGTAAGATGTGCTTTGCTGTATAAACTCCTCTAGAAACCTTTGTGAGAGCTGTTTAGAGTGTGGAGAGGCCAGAGACTGGACAATAGGCACCAGAAAAAACACAGCAGTTAAAATGCGATAGTCATTACAGTGGTGTGATGTGCTAGTGTGTCTAGCAGCAGTCACTTTGCCCATCTCCTGGTGTTTCTGGAGCAGCTCTCGGTGCTGCTATTTGAGTAGAATGGTTTACTTCCAGATCTCACTCTCGAAATTCCATTTGGGGGCCATATCTCTCCTCTTACCCACAGTGATACCTTGCTCTGCGCTGTTGCTTGACTCATTTGGCAAATTATTCAGTTTGACAGATACTATTACGGTGGTATGTATTCTCAGTGGTAGCACACGTTTTTTACAACAATCAAAATTGTACGACCCACCTTAAAGCAAGTGTACCCCTGTGCTGGGGCACCCAGACTTGCAGAGGCATTTCAGAGCCCAAATTAATGTGCTAAGTCACTTCAGTCGTGGCTGACTCTCTCTGACTCCATGGACTGTAGCCCACAAGGCTCCTCTGTCTATGGGATTCTCCAGGCAAGAATACTGGAGTGGATTGCCATTCCCTTCTCCAGGGGGATATCCCCGACCCAGGGATTGAACCTGCATTTTCTTATGTCTTCTGCATTGGCAGGTGGGTTCTTTACCACTAGTGACACCTGGGAAGCTGTTGATAGAAGTTGGCAATAAAATAAATGGCAAAGGTGAGAGATGGGGTGGATTGAAAGGAATTTTGACAATTCTAGCCAATGTTATGTACAGTGTAGGAAGAGAAGAGGTCATGGACATGGATGGGGGATAATAAGTTTAGAACTGAAGTGGGCTTGAAGACCTTCCAATTAGGAGTTGGCTCTTCAAAATGTGGATCTTGATAGTAATAGAGACATCAAGACTAGAAGCCAATAATGTGTTAACTATTTGCACTGAAGTAAATTTCAGAACTTTGGCGATAAAGTATTTGCCTTTGAGGGGGTCTAAATTGAGATTTCAAGAAATTAGCCTCTAATAGTAAATAGAAGAAGGGCTATATTTAATAGAAGGTTAGGAAGGGAGAAGCCAACAACAGAGACTGAGGTATGGTTACAGAAGGAGAACCAGCAAAGCGCAGGCCAAGGCAGAAGATGTTTGAAGAAGAGGGAGATCAATGGTATTAGATCTTGCAGAGCTAGACAGGTTCCTAGGACCTGTTGGTCGTTTTCCCATGAAATAGGACTGATCATACACAGAATTTGGTGGAACCCAGTTTGAGAGAAATACTAAGATTGCTCTAGGGATTTTGAAAATTTAGTGCAAAAGTAACACATTTTCTGAATGTAAAGGTCTCAGCAAAAGTGAATAAATATCACGTGACATTTTCAAAGGTCCCCAAACAAAACTAATTTCATGAATAAAAATAATAGACTTTGGAAGTGTCTTTGGAATGTTTCTATAGTTACGTGCAAAATGAACAAAGCTACATGGAGGCATTTCTTATTATGAATCAGAGCAACAATATCAAAGAACCTGGCTAACATAAAATCTTACCATTATAAACTTTCAAGTTTGCTCTATGAAACTGTTAATGGTGCTTTAAAAATATTATGATATAATTTAATCTTTTAGTTAGATCTTCAGGAAAAATATTTTCTTTGTTCACTAAATTTTTGATGTCTGTTTCATCACTGAAGGAGACCTGTGGAATGGCAGCCTTGGTGTCTTAAATTATGGATTCAAGTCTCCCCAGGGCCACCTTGTAGTTGTGCATAACTGGGCAGCTGCCTTGGTCTCCCTGAGCCTTAGTTGTGGGTACTGAGCAAGTCATAATGGTGTGTCTGCCCTTTGGCTTCATTTCTAAAGAGGATTCGTAGTGGAGACCCCATCTGTGGGCTATAGCCATTGACTGGGGTGATGTGTATGGGTTAAACACACTAGTGTTTGTGAAAGACCTCTGTAAACAGTGTAAGTGGAACTATTGTTATTAAGGGCCAGAACTTGAATAGAAGACAGTGAAGTGTATGCTCTAAACCAGTTTTTAGTGCATACTTTAGTGAGTATATTTTTTAGCAATGATAGCGTACTGACTCCTATATCTCCTTTACTAGTTGTACAGCTTTGCATGAGTTGCCTAATATTTCTGTATCTTGGCATCATCATAGGGCTTTTGTCAGAATTGTGAATCAAAACATTTCTTAAGTCAAGATTCTTAAAACAGGGTCTGGAACATGGTAAGCACTTCAGGAATGATAGCCATTAAGAGACATGGATAGGTTCAATCCCTGTGTGGGAAAGATCCCCTGGAGGAGGGCACGGCAACCCACTCCAGTATTCTTGCCTGTAGAATCCCCATGGACAGAGGAGCCTGGCTTACTACAGTTTATGTGTTTGCAAAGAACCAGACGTGACTGAAGTGACTTAGTACACATGCACACACGCCACCATCTAAATGCTATGCAATTACTGCCTATCTCAGACTTTTAAGAAGTGCTTAAATGACTACAAGACTTCTAAATCTTCTAAGAAATGATTAAGTGGACTACTACTTTTATTTCAGTGTATGTCCAATTCTTATGATGTGTTTACTCTGAACTTCTATCAGGGCAGATGATGGAACTTTAGTAGAGGTGACTGCTGTCTTTTTCATAAAAGACAGAAAACCTGGGAAGTATTTGGGGCTTAGCAAGATGGCTGCTTCTCTGTTTCTCATTTTCAGAAGTCTACTTGTTTAGTGTTCGTCTCCAAACACTGCTTTCACAGTGAGGCCGACCTGTCCTTTGCAGCACTGCCATTGAATGAGGAAGTGGAAGGTGGGAGGCAGAAATGTAAAACTAATTACTGAGTGGAGCCACTGAGACTGATGCTTCAGAATCCTCTCCCTTTTATTAAATTAGTTAATTTGTTTATATTTTTAAAAATTTAATAATTTTGTATGCTTAAATTTTTATTTTTGGCTGATAGACATGGCTTGTGGGATTTTAGTTCCCCAACCAGGGTTTGAACCCATGCCGTTGGTAGTGAAAGCACAGATTTCTAACTACTGCACCACCAGGCAGTTCTCCCCCTTTTAAAATGTGCAGAGCCCTGCTGTCTGCCCAGCCCCAGTCACTCTGATTGCTTGCGGTATAGCCAGTGATCCCACATTAACTGATGTGACTGGATTTGGACTTGTAGACCGTCCACATTCACCGAGCTTTTGTGTGTTTTTGATCAGCTGTCTCATCAACTCTTCTAAGAATCTGCCTCTTCTCTTTGAGAGCATGTTCTGTGTAGTAATGTATGTGGTTAACTTGGGAAGATTTATCTTAGGAGATGAGGTCTTCAAGTGTAAGAACCTTGTCCCCTCATCTCTGGAAGCCCCATAGCTTCAGCGAGAGGTCTGTAACCTTGGGACTTGAGTGGGAGTCAGGCTGGAGTTTCCTGTTTATAATTTGGGTTGTTAACACTTGGGATCGCTACCCCCCAGAATGGAACTCCAAGTTCCAAAACAGGATTCTCCCAGTGAGTTTGTCTCAGAAGGTCAACCCCATCTATAAAAGACATCCTAAATAATCATTGCAAAAACACTTTTTTTTGTTCCTTTGAAAAGAATGTACTCCCATTTGAGAACTAAAATCATATAGACATTAATTCCTGCTTTTATTTGTGACAAAAGGAACATTCTCTCTTATAGAAATACCCTGCTGCCTTGTAGGCGACAATACAGGAGGTGCCTGAGAGGGGAGGATCCAGGATTATCTCAGTTCTGTTTTCAAAAATCACAATGAAAAATGCCTCGGACCCCCTTGGCTGCCATTCCCATCATTTCCTCCCCTTTTCACTGAGTCTAACTCTGAAACCTGGACACAAGCCTCAGTGTTTATATTAGGTTTTGGATGTTAGCTCCCTTGGCTTCTGGGAGCCGACTCTGTTGAAAATTATGTTTTTCTTTTAAGGACAAAGGCCTTATTGTATGTACACGTCGTGCAGTGTAATGAGTTTTCTGTTTTGTTTTTTTTTAATGTTAGGTAATGGGTGGGACTAACCCAGATCTGGGAAATGAGAAGTTCAAAGGTCTATACCCTGAGCGGCAATTTGAAGGTTTCACGCAGGTAACTCAACCAGAGAAAGGGAGAGGGCCGGACAAGTGGCATCTTCCCTGACCAGAGCATGTGCCCTGAATGCCCTGCTTTGATGGAATAACCATAAAACGGCTGTGGGAGAGGACCAGCAACATAAGTGATGATACCCCAGGGACACTTCAAAGAGAATGACAGTGACAGTAAAAATCACGGAGATAACTCTCCTCACGTTTTCACTTATAAAAGCACGTGTTTCCAAAATAATTCTTGTATTCTTGGTCAAGTGAATAGGTTTTGGCCAGATGGTTTCTTCATGGCCGCAAAGGCTGCAGGCGTAGGCTGAGCATCTTATTTTGAGATGCCGTGCAGTGGGCTCTCTGGTTGTTCTACTGGCCTCTGTAGCTGTGGGTGACCTCAGAAGACTATTTCCAGGAGAGGTGGAGCTGGTGCTCTGAAAGGAGACAGGAAAATTAGGAGGCCTGAAACTTTTTACATTTATTTGGGTCTCACTGAGAGGCATTTTTAGCATCTTTGTCTTAATTTTTTTTCCTTCTCTCTGTGTAAAAAAAAATTTTTGGAACCTGTCCTCTCAGGTTCCTCTTGGAGGCAGATCTGCAGACTATAGCATTAGCAATCAGGTTCCTTTCGCTCCTCACTGCTTTCCTTTTAGTGAGCAAGGCAATGACATTTGCATTCTTTTCTGTATTTATTCCTAGAACTTCTGACTACAAAATATCGGGGGATTCCTTTTCCATTTTATTTTCTAATTAAACAGACCTGTTTGAGGCAAGTTATGACAACTGCTTCCTCTGGGTTCAGAGAGCAGGGCTGCATCTGGTCAGTGTCTTGTGGGACTTGCCACTTCTGCCTCCAGGAGAGCCTTGCTGTGTTGTTTGACTGCCTGTGGGCTTCCCAGGTGTCTTAAGTAGTAAAAAAAACCTGCCAGCCAATGCAGGAGATGTAAGAGACCTGGGTTTGATCCCTGGGTTGGGAAGATCCCCCAGAGGAGGGCATGGCAACCCACTCCAGTATTCTTGCCTGGAGAATCCCATGGACAAAGGAGCCTGGTGGGCTACAGTCCACAGGTCTGCAAAGAGACACGACTGAAGTGACTTAGCACGCACGTACTGCCCCTGTGCCTCTCAGAAATTCGTGAATTCTAGAGGCTCTCACAGCCTGCTGGCTCTCTCCTGAGCCGTGGATTCATAGAGGGAAAGCAGTAGCGTCAGGATATTCACATCCCGGTGTTTCTAGTCTCAGGGGGATGCTGTTTTCCTGAATGGGAAGACGAATCAGATATTCTCCCACTTGAGAGTTGCTATGCCATGTTTCTGGGTTTATGCTCCTTGAGGGAAGCGGGCCTATTAGAATTGAGATGAGGTGACTTCCTGTTTTCAAGCGCGTGTGAAACAGGGGTTCCAGCACTCAGTGGTACCCACTAGAGCTCAACTTGCAGTCTCATTAGCACAGTAGGTGAGCACCCAGACGGAAATTCTTTTCCCTTAAGAGGTGACTCAGTCAGAGTCTGGGGAATAGCTGGATGGCAGGGAAGTGGGCAGGAGCATGCTTTGGGGTCGGTGTCTTTAATTAGTTCCGAAGTGGCGTCTGCTGGAGGAACTGGCGCTTCTTTCGCTCTAGGATGAGCATGTACCAGACGGCAGTGACCTCCTTTCTCCTGTGGCTGCCTGTGTGCGTGTAGGGAACTAGTTGGGATTTATTAAAATATGTGATTTTTTTTTGCTTCGTAAAAGCTGTACACTGGGCAAAGGCAAAGAGACATTTGATTAAAGTACTTTACACACCACTTGGCCAAGTTATAGAAACAGCTTCCAGATTTTGGATATTTGGTGTTGATCTATCAAAACAACAATTTCTTACAGTTCAACCTAATATGTACTTTGAGCACCTCGAGAATTTTTCACTGGAGAGACTTAATCCTGGCAGGTTATTGTGGTATATCTTAATGAGGGGACCTTTAAATTCAGGGTGAACTGACACTGGGTTTACAAACTAAAAATAAAATGTGTTGATATGGTAAAACATAACCTCTCTTCATCTCTGAGCCCCCAGCTCTGAATTAATGGGTTCTCCTGCACATCCTCAGGATGCCTCTGATGATGGTGGGGGAGGGGAAGGGAGGAAACAGCATTCACCTTGGTACCAACCAGAGGGGCACAGGGTGACCTGCAGGAAACGTGGGAACCGAATTGCAGGACTGAAGTAGGAAAATGATTGATGGTTATTAAACACAGCACATATGTACTGAGCATTTATGTTAATAATGGCTTGAGGCACTGTGAGATTGGAAAAAAAAACTTTTTTCCTGCATGAACAAAAGAGATTAAATTATGTTCCAGATAGTTTTGAAGTTAGATCTCTTTTATTGCTTTCAAGTTCTTTGAAAATTGAAGAACTCATGCAGGCCATAGATATTAACTCTTGGTTGGAGTATCTGATTAATCAGAATGAATTATTATTTTTTGTGCTGGATGGCATATGAGTATATGCACATGTATATATGTATTGTATATGTAGGTATTTGACATAAAGTTTGGGTCATGCATTTAGTTTGCAAATGACTTTTTCTCATGAGAGAGTCTCAAATAAAAGTGTGAAAATGTGATTGAACCAGAGGTTGTATATATGTTGGGAGAGACCCTTAGAGCATAGCTTTAAGCACTGGTGACTAAGAACTCACAGTTGCCTCTCCTCCCTCCTTGCCCACCCACTTCAGTCTGATGACTTGTCTTCTCTCACACAATTGTAGGCCATTAACAGATCAGTGGTAAGAATTCTCCCACCTTTGCCCCAGCAGAGGCCACTCTCAGTTTTAATGTACGTGAGAACCCCCCAGGGAGCTTCTTAAAAATGCAGATTCTAAGGTTCTATTCCAGAGATTCTGACTCAATAGATCTGACAGAGATCAAAGAATCTCCATTTTTAAAAATTGCTATTACTATCAACATCACCATCTTTTTAGTTTTTTTTAAGAATCTCCATTTTTAATAACCTCATCCAGCGACTCCATGCAGAAGCCAGTATTTGAAAAACTTCCCATCTGAGGATAGGAGAAAGAGAAGGAAATATGAATGTAACCATGAATATAGGTCAATTCCCCAATGAAGCAACATGTCCTCTAGTGGTCAGGTACATTTGAGATTGTTATTGGTACCAAACTTACCCATAGGTCAACTACTTTACATAACATTATTTTTGTGGACCTTCGCAGTTGTCTTGTACATCAGCCATCTTTACTGAAGTGCTGCTTTTTTCTCTTTGTATTATCTCCTCTCTCAAGCCTCCTCTAGTCACTTGATCAGAACTAGTCACTTATTCTTTGAAGCTTCATGTTGATTTCTCATATTATAATCCTTATTCCTGCCTACCCTGTAGTTTCATTAATTATTCACATGGCTATCTCCTTACTGGACTTTAGGCTTCTTCAGGGCAGAAACAGTGTCTGATTCTTCTCACCATCACGGAAAACATTTTGCATGGCACCTTGCATTCTTAAGTCTCAATAACTATTTTACGAATCAATACCAGGTTCTTAAATTGGGGATAGCCTGACCTTCATCTTCCTCAAAGCCACCCTGTGAAGGAGAGAAGGCTTTCTCAAGAAACCTGTTTCACAGTTGAGACAATGAAGGCTCAGAAAAGTGAAACAAGACAAAGCTCACACCGCTAATCAGTGAGAGTCAGGGCTACAATTCAAGTATGGGAATGGAGACCCGTCCTGGGTAGACTCCACTGAGATGTCTCTCAGAGTGCTTCCTGACCACACGGGTAGAGAAAGCACGCCAAGGGGGCGAGTGAGAGAGACCCAGAAAAGAACTTCCCCGGGGGTTATGTTTTTAACAGTCCTTGTAGTCCCATGAGGTAGAGCCTTGACTGGCGCCTTTGGGTGGGACAGGCTGACCTTCTGGGTTGCTGCCAGCCTTCTCATGAGATGGGTTCCCACAGGAATACACTCTGTTTCCTGTGGTCTTTCTGTGATGGGCAGCAGCTGCAGGGTGAAGCTGATATGACGTTTGTTTGTTGCTTCTCCAGCCTGAGTCAACTAGATGTAGCAATTTGACAAAACAGCCAGGGTTTTATGACAGACTTGCTGGGATCCAGCAGCATCTGGAGGAGCCAGCGGCAAGCTGTAAGAGCTGAGCGCCAGGTGAAGCAGGATTTAGGGGTGCTCCCCACCCCCATCCCTTCCATTCCCAAACCTCTGTAACAGGAGCTATTTCCTTCTGATGGCAGCTTCCGCCCAGTAGGTCCTGTCCTCATCCGGAACAGACCCATTCTGGGAAATGTTTGTTCTTTCCGCTCTGTTGATGGCACCCGATTTCTGCCCACACTTTCCTCTCCCTGATCAGGGAGAGTAAAAAGTCAAGCTGACAGGGTTCTGATTCATGTTACCTTCGCATAAGTCTGGTCATGCATGTTGCCATTTTCCATACTTTTAATGAGAATCCCTTTTTAAAAAAAAATTTTAAATTAGTCCGGCCTTCCATTGTTCCAGGGTTCCACCCTTATCATTTCCATCTTTATTATTTTTTTGTACCATGTTATTTTCTTTCACTGTTATTAGCCTGGCGTTTCCATGATGTCACCGCTCTCCAAGTTTTGTGTCTTGTTTTTCTCAGTTTCAGTTTTTAATTCTTGGTTCCAGCCCGATAATGAAATACACAAACAATTACAGTGGGGTGGTGGTGCTTCCTACACAGCCCACGTGGGCCAGACAGTTGAGGGATGGACTGTCCAGTGGGGAGCTCTCTGACATCAGCTGAGTTGGAAGAGTCGGTGGGGGCCAGAGGAGGGCCGTTTGTGATAATGACGAAGTGGTTGAGAAGAAGATGCCTGGGAATACCTGAAGCACTAGCTAGAGCAGTGTCAAACACCCAGGTGGGGGTTTAGTAAATATTATTCACTGATGATGGTGTGCTGATATCATTTATCCTGGTGGAGAGAATGCCCAGGGGAACTTTCACGGCCTTCAAGTATGTGGGAAGAAATATGATGTTGAAAGGACAGAGAGGAGTGCAAATCTCAAAGTTGCAACATATCCTCAGCTCCGGCTTCTCCGCCGGCTGCTCGCTGCTGCTTGCTCACTTTCAGAATGAGCTCCAAGGTGGTTGTGGGCTCTTGGCTTCCCTGCTTCTTGGCCAGTGCCTGCCTGTGAGCGCAAGCCACTTCCCTAGATCCCTGAGTCCTAGTTATCCTGCCACAGATGAGATCACTCATGCTCCCAGCTTTGAGCCATGCTTGTTAAGATCAGAATTTGAAAGCAGGGTCTGACTCTGGGCTCTGTTCTTTCCAGGGATTTGACTTTAGATCTTAGTTCAACTGAGAAGGAAAACCTAAAATGGGGGGTTTTCCTTTTCCTTTTCTTTTTAAGTGCTAGGGGTTTAATGTTCTCTTACTCCCAAACTCATCTCTAACACTTGCCTAGCATTTGGCCACTGGTCTCTGTTGGGTCCAAGCTCCCTTAGGACACAGGTTCTAGACCTTTTCCTAGTCGTTCTTAGATCTTCTAGGCAGTCAACATTCTCCTGAGCTAAAGTCTGTTCCCTCGGAGAGGTAGTTTGGCAGGTGTGGTGGTTATTAGCATTAGGGTAAAGAGTGGCCAGCAGTAGCCAAGCTGTAGCTCTCTTGTGAGCCTTAAATGGCCACAGATAGCTGTGCTGAGGCATCTTGGTTGGTAGGTATCTGACATAGTGGCAGGTGCTGAGAGAAGGTGACCTCTGGTGGTCACTGGGTTAATATAATAGTCTGAACCAGTGATCTTACACAGTCATGTGCGTTAGTGCCTGTGGGGTGTGTGTGTGTGCACATGCATATGTGTGTATAAAGACTCACACATACAGAGTTCTCTATGGGTTTATAAGAATTATGTTTATTTGGCTACTCTTTCTTAGACCTTTTTATCCTGGGTCTTCCTTATCTTTTTGAACTTTATGTATTGGAGGGCCGCAGAATTTGATAAAAACATTCTCTCTGTTTATACTCTTTCCCTAGATGATTTTTATATAAATTCATGGCTTAAAAACATCTATATGCTGAAAGTTCCCACATTTGTGTTCCCAGCTCCCTTAGCCCTCAAAGGCATGCGTGCATGCTAAGTTGCTTCAATCATGTCCAACACTTTGCGACCCTGTGGACTGTAGCCCGCCAGGCTCTTCTGTCCACAGGATTCTCCAGGCAAGAATACTGGAGTGGGCTGCCATGCCCTCCTCCAGAGGATCTTCCTGACCCAGGGATTGAACCTGCATCTCCTGTGACTCCTGCCTTGCAGGTGGATTCTTTTACCCCTGAGCCACTGGGAAAGCCCTGACCCCTCAAGGGCAGGCTTGTAAATTCAAATGTCTACTTGGCATCTCCACGTAGACGCTAGGAAGCATCTTAGACTTAAGTTGGCCCAAGCGGAGATTTCATTTTCCACCTCTCTTTCAAATCCCATTTCTTCCAGCCGGCAGTATCAGTTGCACTGCTCCATCTTTTCAGGGCATCAACCATGATGTCCTGGATTCCTCTTTCTCTCATATCATATGTTTGATCTACTAGCATATCTTGATGGCAAAAGCTTGATAATGTATCTGATAATTCCTGTCTTCATGATCACTTTTGCCTCTAGACAATACATTATCAGGCAGTGGCCATTGAAATGTATACATCCAATTATTTCACTTATTTACAAAAGTTCCCCCACTGGTTTCTCATCTGACTTGGACTGCAGTCTGAAGTCTAACTACAAGGCCCTGCAGGATCTGGCTTCTGATGTTGTCTCTGACTCCACCTCTCAAAGCATCCTCCTCTTTCGGTCTGCTACTCTTGCATGATCTCCAGCTCCCTCTTAACAAGGGAGTCTGCTCTTTCCTGTCCCTGGAACACACTTATCCAATATATTTGTTGTTGTTCTTCTTCAGTCACTAACTCGTGTCTGACTCTTTTGCAACCCCATGGACTGTAGCCCTCCAGGTTCCCCTGTTCATGGGATTCTCCAGCAAGAACACTGGAGTGGGTTGCCATTTCCTTCTCCAGGGGATCTTCCTGACCGAGGGATCCAACCCCATCTCTTGCACTGGCAGGTGATTCTTTAGCACTGAGCCCCTCAGGAAGTCCCATCCAATATAGTTACACACTCTCATTCTTCATTCTGGCCTCTGGAGAAATGCTTTCTTATTTGAGGGCCTTTTTTCTGACCCCTCACCGCTGAAGCACACACCCTGTCATTCTGTTCCCTTGGCCTGCTTCGTTTTCTCCACAGCGTTCCTCATATCATGTCCATCATAAGGAATCTCATCAGTGTTCTTTATATCTTGTACCTCTTTGTTTCCTGAAGGTCGCCCAACTAGAATGTCGGCTCTGGAGGATACGGAGTCTCCCAGTCACGCTGTGCCCCAGGGCCTGGGCCAGCGCTGGTCCCCTCCAGAGCATACCTGTTGGATGACTAAGTAAATGCTGTGTTTAATTTATTTACATTTAAGTTTTTGGTTCAATTAAATTGAATTAATTAGTTTTTAATTAATTCAATTAGTTGTCTTTAATCTTTTGATTTAGTAATTTGAAGATAAAACTCATTCTCTTCCTCAACGATAAGTTATGATTTTTCCTTTCTACTCTAAACTCTGCTTTTTCTATTCTGACAGCTTGCCATATTTGTGGCTCACGTTACTCCACATATCAAGTCAGATGGTGGGGAAATTGTACCAATACACAGACAAAGCTGAAAAGCTATCTCCAGTGAACCAACTAAAATCATAGTAAAATATATATAATAAGCAATAATAACTGGAAAATAAAGTGTGTGCTTTAGAAACGTGGTTTTAAAAATAAGTATTACTACTCATGCGCTTCCGTGGTGGCTCAGTGGTAAAGAATCTACCTGCAACGTAGGAGATGCAGGGGACGCGAGTTCAATCCCTGGAACAAGAAAAGATCTCCTGGAAGAGGTCATGGCAACTCATGCCAGTGTTCTTGCTTGGAGAGTCCCACGGACAGAGGAGCCTGGCAGGCTACAGGGTTGCAAAGAGTCAGACACAACGGAAGCGACTGAGCTCAGCACACAGCGCGTTACCGCTCATACTTGGTGACGTAATAATGATTGGCTTTGGAATGTAAATTAAAATTCAGTATGTTGGTATTTTACAATTTACTTAAAACATATGATGGAAGAAAGACCAGCAAAGGGTGTTAAATCAGTTTCATAGAGCAAGAGAGAAGTGGCAAAGGATTTCCCATAGTATGCATAAGATGGGTTGCTTTGCTGTTGGTGGTGCCCAGCCACGTTGCTGCACCTACCTTGGGGGGCACTGGAATGGCATCATTGAAGGAGACCCCTTTTGTGGTTTGTCAGATCCCAAGGGTCTAACCTAGGTAGGTCGAATTGTCTCAGTGAGAGAATTGTATAATGGAACTTTTTGGAGGCTCATACAGGGGCCCATGTATGGTCTGAAGAACCAGGAGGGCTAGGATGATCTCTGGGGGTTTATGGCAATGGAGTTTGGTTGAAACAGACCTTCGCCTCTTCTGAACTAACCCATGACTACCCCTGCATCCACTCATGTTGCAACACGCGAGGTGCTTCTGCTGTGTTTATGCTCTGGCCCCTGTCCCTCTCGGACTGGAATCTCTTCCAGGGCAGAGGATGGATCTGATTCATATGTTCTATCCTCAGCAAAAACCTGGCACAGTGCCTGGCTCTCCACAGGGCCTCAACAATATCTGTTAAACAAACCCCTGCATTTTTAGTCAGATAGGTTTGAATTTGTGGAACCAATGTTTAACCTGCAGAAAAACCCAAGTTTGCAGCCACGATGTCACATTTTCTAAAGGCCATTTGTCTTCTGTTGACATTTTTGTCTTATTTTAGATGTTAAAGCTTTGGAGAAGCTGTCTTAAGATGAAATCCTTAAGAGAAACCAATGATGAAGGGTAATAATCATGGCCAATCATTTCTTTTTTAAAATGGGGCATGTGTTGTGAATCCTTTTAGCAACAAGTTTATGTTAATGGTGTTTTATGGGTGACCGGTCACTTTTACTTCTTCATAACACCTTAATCATAAATGGATTATATGAAAAATTGGCATTCATTGATTGTTTCATGAGTCTGAAAGTGGAAGCCAGTGAATTAAAATTACATTCTAAATCTGTGAAATAAATCTGTGGCTTCTCCAGTTCTTTCTGACATCTGCATGTGGCCCTTGGGGAAGACTTGGTGACGAGAACAGGCTGTTAATGGCCCTGGTGAATGAGTCAGACCATCCCCAGCTCACAGGCTTGCTTTTGGATGGGGGATGCTGTCTGAGACTCACTTTCTCGGTTTTGTGAATTTCCATCTGGCCAGAGGGCTCCTGTCCCCTTGTTCCTCTGCCTGCCATTTCTCGGGCTAACTGGACACCCTCTGCCATCAGCACCAGAGTGAATATAGTCCAGGAGCAGGGATGTTTCCAGCACCTGATGCATCAGACAGCCTTCACCGTTATCTGCAGGCGGGACGGCAAGAACCAGCTCTACCGCCTGCCATCCCAGGGGTCCCTTTGAAAGCCTCTGTGATTGCTGGTGGTCAAGGTCAATTGTACAGATGTCTTTAAAAGTGTCTCACTAGTGACCAGAAAGTTACTTTGTCAAGATGACAGATGGGCTGTGAGCAGTTCCTCTGCCCTGCCTGCTCCCTGTGATGTCAGCTCCATTTACTTGTCAAGGTTAGGTATTTTTGTAGCTCCCCACAGCACGTGGACTTTCATGGGCAACCTGTGAAAAATCAGCTCAGTGGCTTGCTGTTGACCCACAGGAATGAGGGGCGGATGAGGACCTGGTGTGTCCCGCTCACTGTGGGTAGAAGGTGCAGGCAGGAGATACCTGCTGACAAGAGGGTGACAGCCCTCCAAAGCTGGTCTTGAGAAGAAGTGGTTTGTCACCACCAAATGCCCCTGCAGGACACAGCCGGGGCCTAAGACATACACTCAGTTTCCATGTTTTGGATGCATTCACTCTCCACTGCCCAGACAATCATCTACATGTACAATTAAAAGGCTCCTTGAGTTCGAAGTTTCTTTAGGTAGTCAGGGAGCCCAGCTTGTTACGTTGTGGCGAGTCAGAAAAGGGGCTGCTGAAATAATATCTCCAGGTAGCCTTCCTTAACACCGTATCATGAGCTTTCCCATGGAAATGACTCCGATTGTATTGCTGCCTTTAACTCCTGAACCCTCACACCTTGCTTCCTCCAGTGCCTCTGCTGGCCTAGGCAGCACCTGGTCCCAAGACTCAGAAGCCTGGCTAGTGCCTCTGATGATGCCCTCTGATGAAGATCCCGCTGGTCATTGGGGTTGGACGCCCCATCTTCTTGCTAGTTCAAAAGAACTCACCAGAAAGGCATAAAAAGATTCTTAGAATCTCACTCCCCCTCCCTTTTTTGTTTTTTAGGGGAGGGGGTCAGAGAAAAAGCTAATTTATTACTTGTCATGTGCTGAAGGGCGCCCGTAGTGTAAAATAGTCAAAGATATTGGGAAAGGCACCTGGGCCGCTTGTGCATGAGACTGTGTTCCTTTGCAGCCTCTGTTCGCCTTCACCCTGGGAAGCGCTGACTTCTTCCCACAGTGGCAGTCTGTGGATGCTTTCTCTGCAGCCCCAACTTCATCCTACATCCCAGCTGTTTGGATCCCTTTTGATTTTGAGGAGAAAAAGGTAGACTCAGGAATTGTTGTTTTTGTTCAGTCTCCAAGTCATGTCTGACTCTTTGCGACCCCATGGACTGCAGCACGCCAGGCCTCCTTGTCCCTCACCATCTCCCGGAGTTTGCCCAAGTTCACGTCCATTAAATAAGTGACGCCATCCAGCCATCTCATCCTCGGATGAGAAGTGATGCCCTCTTCTGCTTCTGCCTTCAGTCTTTCCCAGCATCAGGATCTTTTCCAGTGAGTCAGCTCTTGACATCAGGTGGCCAGAGTATTGGAACTTCAGCTTCAGCATCAGTCTTTCCAATGAATATTCAGGGTTTATTTCCTTTAAGATTGACTGGTTTGATCTCCTTGCTGCCCAAGGGACTTTCAGGAGTCTTCTCCAGCACCATATTTCGAAAGCATCGATTCTTTGGCCCTCTGCCTTCTTTACATAAGGTCCAGCTCTCACATCTGTACGTGACTACCGGAAAGACCATAGCTTTGACTAGACAGACCTTTGTCAGCAAAGTGATGTCTTTCCTTTTTAATACACTATCTAAAATTTTTCATAGATTTATCATGTGACTTGGGAATGTGGACCACATAGAGGATGCTGACAATCACTCCTCTCAGGTCACATACCTGGCTCCTGTCCTCTGGTAGAAGAGGATGCAGTCGGTCCACCCTCTGATTTTCCAGTCTGCTTCTGGGGGCCTGAGTGGTGTCACAGAGCTGCAGCTGTGACAGGGCGCCCTGCATTCAGTCACTGGCTGCTTTGTGCTCAGTCCATTCCAGTTACATTAATGTGCTGCTGCCAGCAGGTCCCTTGCTTATACGATGTACAGTCTAATAAAAACCAGGCAGTGCTACTTTCTTTGGGCTACTATTTTTATTTGGTGGTTATTTCTTTTGTCTTCTGCCTTCTCTAATGCTTTGGTTCTAGTTCAAAATATGATTAAACAGAATGAGGAGCTGTTTGACACTGCCCTGTTTTAAATCAGAGCTGTACTTGAGTGGCTGGGACAGTCTAATGGCCTATTTCTCTTTGTTCTGAGAGGTCCTTGAAAAGGTGCCCCCCACCTCCGACAAAAAAAGCCAGACCTAAATCTTTAAACGGCTTAGGACCCCCAAACAATCCCCCCAACAAACTAAAGCCCATTAAAATAGAATTGAAATGCTAGGTAAGTTAAATATAAAAAGGGCCTCCTTATTAATCCCCCGCTGCTTCTGCTGGCACGTGTCATATTTTCAAGGTACAGTATCAGGAGAACACTGTCATTTAGTGATGTATTAGGGCCATATATCATCAGAACATCGTCCTGGTAGAGGATCTGGGCACTAAAAGACACGATTCTGGCCAGACAGAACAACAGGGGGTCTTACTTCTTTTCTCCAGCCCCTTGCACCCCCTCTGCCTTTTTCTTTAATCTCCCTCTGTTTTGTGTTGCAGAGAAGTGAATTTCTTCATGGGATATGACTTGTTGCAAAATAATCGGGGGGCCCCAGTGGACTTCATAAAGTCTTTTAAATGGCTGGGCTTCAAGGGCAGCTTTGTTCAGAGTTTGAGCCGTTAGCTGGGCCGGGGAAGGCCGCCTTTGCCAGGGTCCAGGTCTCTGGGGTAAAGGCTTGCTGAGCCTAGACTAGAGGCAGAAAGAATAACACTCCCAGATGGAGTGCGATGAATTGTGAGATGTTTTGCAAGATGCTTTCACATTAAGTCTCCAACTATATTCTTGCAAGATGCTTTCACGTAAAGACTCCAAAAGTATGGCTGTGGGATGCTGCCAGCCTCCTGGGAGAGGAACACTCTGTCCCCATGCCCCCAAATCATGAAAGAAACCAGAGGACTTGGAGGATTTTGGTCCAGGCTCTGGTCTGACTTGCAAATGACAGAGCACTCAGAGACTGACACTTGTTTTGACTTTTTAAGTCAGAGACTTAATCTACTTTTCCTAAAAGGCACTATTTTTACTCTTGTGTTCAAAACAGAATCATAAACTAAGGTTTGTAATGGTCTTAAAATGGGGAAATGCTTAACAAAGGCACGCATTTAAATGTGTTGGCTGCAAGGAAGAGATGGCTCATCTTAGCCTCTAAACCAGGCAAGCTGGTATAGTGATGAAATCACCGACTCTGATTTCAGCGAGTCCTGGGTTTGAATTACTGCTGCAGCTATGTGAAGCTGGGTGAGCCTTTTAACCTCTCTGAATATACACAACTACATATAAAATGGATAACGAAGGAGAACCTATTGTATAGCAGAGGGAACTCTCTACTCAATGCTCTGTGGTGAACTAAATGGGAAGGAAAGTGAAAATAGTGAATATATGTGTACGGATGACTGATTCACTTTGCTGTATAGCCAGAAACTAACACAACGTTGTAAAGTAGCTATATTCCAATAAAAACTAATAAAAAGTAACCTCTCTGTGCCCCAGCTTTACCCATAAAATATGGGTAAATCAGTGCATTCTTTAGGTTTGTTGTGAAGGTTAAAAAGGACATAATACACAAAGCATGTTTAGCACAGTCTATCAAATAATAGATTTTCTATAAATGTCAGGCGCTATTATACTTAATAGTTCAGTAACCTGCCTGGAAAACTATTATTGCCACTTCATATAATTTCGTTAGAGATGGGTCAGCTCTGGCTTTTGATATTGAAGGGATTTGCTAAAGTGGTCGGGGTTGGGAGGGTTCAGAAAAATCTGGAAATGTTACTTTACATTAACAACAAGGGCCATTGACACCCCTCACCTCTACTGACCTTGGATGTGTCCAGCCTCTTCTACTGACCTCACTCAGTTGGGAAAGAGAAGAGATGTTGGGAAACCATTCTCTTGGCTGGGAAGTTTGGTTCATTTTCCCTATTGAACACACTTTCTTCACCTTAAAAATGGTTGTGTTGGTGTTTTTTCAATGTTCATTGAGCTGAGAAACATGGCCTGGAGCCCTGAAGCCTCATACTTGTACACTAAGGCTTTGGAGTGGACCAAATTGCCTTTTTTTCCGCCCCCTTAGCTCTTTTGGTGCAAGAGTTATGGAGAAGTCAGTTGCACTGTCAGTAACAAAGAACAAGCAAGTCCAAGCTTAATTAAAATAATAAATCATCGATCAAGTTTACTACTGCCATTGGCAACCACTGAGCTATCTCAGTCTCCCTCACCTGATTCTTTTCTGAGAGGTTAAGAACAGATTTCATCCAGAGGAGCCCGGCTGGAGCAGGTACAAACTTGTGTTGTCTCCTCTCGGAGGCTCATGCTAGCTTGCAGGATTTCCCTAGATTGTATGCAGAGGGAATCACTTCACTTTTTCAATGATCAAAACCAGGTATCAATGATACCTACCCCCCTGGGTCTTTTCTTTAAGTTTTTGTCTGTATCTCTGCATTCTAGAACTGTAATTTTTGCAGTTAGGTCTGTTTATTTGAGTTTTGGCTGATCTCTTCTATGGCATCTTTCACAGGTTACCTTCTAACAGGGCAGGGAACATGACAGGAGACCTCACATGTCTGACCCAGGTGGCCTGTCTTTCCAGAAAATTTCCAGACTCATTCAACTACATACTAATCTAGTCCTAAACTCTCAACAGTCATGTAGGAGCTAACCTAATTTTAATATGATACACTCATAAAGTTTAATGCTGTGCCTTAGCAACTAACCTCCCTGGCTGGCCCCTTAATCCCAGTCTGGGAACCAGGCTTTGGTCCCAAGTTCACTGCTCGCTGGCTCTTTGAGGACCTGAGACACTTAACTTCATTCTGTGCCATTCGTCCGTCTGCAAAGCTTAGGAAACCTGTGAGGATTAATGAAATAATGTCTGCAGAGCTCTTTAGAAGAAAAGTGCTATGTAAACATGAAGTATTATTCTTCTGTTTATGAGACGTTTTATAAGATTGCCTAGGAGAAATTGTGACTGGTGTACAAAAGTACCATAAAATTCCATTTTGGTTCTTTTGGGGCTGGAATTGGGTTACAATGGGGCACTTCAAGGAAAAGTTGACCTCTTTTTAACTACATGTGTGTGAAGACTTGGAATTCCAAGGAGAATACATGCGCTGATGTTGGATCACCTTCTTCCTTGGGAAACTTGACAGAAGACATCTGTATCCCTCAAAAAAATTTCCTCTGTGAGCAAATTTAAGACTCTCAAATCGTGAAACACTATTGTGTGTGCACTTCAAACAAGTTCTCTAATAAAGAGAATTTGATTAAGGGTCAAATTGTCTTATTTGTGCTCACCATCCATGATGGCTTTTGAGTCAAGGTAGAATTCTCTTCTGTAATTCTCACTCGGGGCCAGAAGTTACACTGCAGTGTTGTGTGATCCTGCTCATGTCTGGTGTCTTGTTTTCTCCAAGAGATTTCTGGGGCATAGAAAGGAAGCTTGCTAAGTGGTTTCTTTCTCCCTCACACAGCACTGGGTCCAGTGGCACATGGACCTTGTCTTTGGTTTGGCTACTTTAGAACTGCCACTCTTCTCCTTCTCCAAGTCACTGTCCTGAATATATGTCCCCTGACTGGAGCTGATGACACAGGGAATGCCTTAGTCAGAATGAACATGAGTCTTCAGTTCAGTTCAGTTCAGTCGCTCAGTCGTGTCCAACTCTGCAACCCCATGAATCGCAGCACGCCAGGCCTCCCTGTCCATCACCAAATCCCGGAGTTTACTCAAACTCATATCCATCGAGTCGGTGATGCCATCCAGCCATCTCATCCTCTGTCATCCCCTTCTCCTCCTGCCCACAATCCCTCCCAGCATCAGGGTCTTTTCCAATGAGTCAACTCCTCGCATGAGGTGGCCAAAGTATTAGAGTTTCAGCTTCATCATCAGTCCTTCCAATGAACACCCAGGACTGATCTCCTTTAGGATGGACTAGTTGGATCTCCTTGCAGTCCAAGGGACTCTCAAGAGTCTTCTCCAACACCACAGTTGTATTAAAATACAAATATCTGTGGGGCTAGACTCATGGCATCTGATCCCATCACTTCATGGGAAATAGAAGGGGAGACAGTGGAAACAGTGTCAGACTATTTTTGGGGGCTCCAAAATCACTGCAGACGATGATTGCAGCCATGAAATTAAAAGATGTTACTCCTTGGAAGGAAAGTTATGACCAACCTAGATAGCATATTGAAAAGCAAAGACATTACTTTGCCAACAAAGGTCTGTCTAGTCAAGGCTATGGTTTTTCCAGTGGTCATGTATGGATGTGAGAGTTGGACTGTGAAGAAAGCTGAGTGCCGAAAAATCGATGCTTTTGAACTGTGGTGTTGGAGAAGACTCTTGAGAGTCCCTTGGACTGCAAGGAGATCCAACTAGTCCATCCTAAAGGAGATCAGTCCTGGGTGTTCATTGGAAGGACTGATGCTGAAGCTGAAACTCTAATACTTTGGCCACCTCATGCGAGGAGTTGACTCATTGGAAAAGACCCTGATGCTGGGAGGGATTGAGGGCAGGAGGAGAAGGGGATGACAGAGGATGAGATGGCTGGATGGCATCACCGACTCGATGGATATGAGTTTGAGTAGACTCCGGGATTTGGTGATGGACAGGGAGGCCTGGTGTGCTGCAATTCATGGGGTTGCAAAGAGTCGGACACGACTGAGCGACTGAACTGAACTGAATGATACCACCTGGCCCATGTGCCTTATTGACATATTTTGTTGTTCATTTGGGGCAGAAAAAAATATTACAACTTCACAGCCTTCCTGATTTCCTGTAAAAGGATCTGGCACTTAGAATTTGTGAGTTCTCCAGATGACAGCTGTTTACCTCCAAGGCAGGCTTTGCTTTCATAAAAGACAAGAATGGAGGGAAAAATCACACCATCTTCTAGATGGTCTGCCACCTTCCTAATATAGCTAATCACAGAGAAGATCAACAGGCAAGGCACACAGTATTTTCATTTTCCTTCTTATTTCAAGAAATGTGTGTTGCCATTTCATAGTCTAGAAATACAGCATCCGCCAGCTGACATTTCTCCCTGATCGCTCTATCATATCAGCTGCTGTGTTTTCTTCTCCAGATTTTTTTCATTTTTATTTTTAAATATAAATGAAAGGTCAGGTAATACTTTCCATAGTCCATAATAGGATTGGGACTGGAAGAATCAGAAAAAAAAAATATCTTCAAGATGTTGGCATGAAATAAAATAAAAAAAGCATCACAAAAACATTTTTTTTTTCTCGTTGAGAAAGCAAACAGGAAATTCTCACAATGGCGATTTGCTGTCTTCTATAATCCCCTCTTTCCCCACCCAGCCCAAATCAGTGAGAGATGATTTCCCTCCACATCAGACACTGAAAAATGCTCTGGAGTCACTGGCAGGTCTCCTGGCCACATTTCTAAGCCCAGGGATCTCTGTGCTGCCACCTAGTGGCAGATCTTAGACACAGCAAGCTGGCTCCTGGAGTCCTGTTTGAAGTTGGCTGTGGCCAGAGCTGTGGTTTGGCTTGCATCCTTATAGAGCTTTGTTGCCAGCCATGTAATTTTTTTTTCCTTTTACTCCTTTTGCCCCTCTTTAATGTTTGTTTGTTGGCACTTCATTTCATGTGCCTCCAGAGGCTGTGTTTTGAGTTTTGATATATTTGGTCTTTCCAAAAGAAGGCTTTAATGCAAACAGATGCCTTTGACAACAGGTAAATGACAGGCTTGCTGATCCTAGAAAGTGGAAAACATGGGGAGACAGAGACTGAGAATGAAAAATGTGATGGGGTTTATTATCCTTAGGCATGGACTAGGTTGGGTTTTTTAGAATCTTCTGACATTTTCCTCCAGTGCATTTTTACCACCATTTCTGTGGCATAGATTTGGGAAGACTCAAATGCAAGCTGAAATCTCGGGGAAGATTTGCTTGGAGATATGAGCCTAGCCATCAGTGGTGTGATAGGCACAGATAACTATCCATGTCCAAAATAGTGCATCTTTCTTTGTTACCAGAAACAAGTCAATGTTTGTGGACCTTCTCATGGTTGGTGATGACACAGCACCTTGGAGTTATTCAGCTCTTGTCAGAGTGCTCACTTCATGTTTGTGGAACCACATGCAAGGCACCAGTCTCCCCTGGGGCCTTGAAACTGTGATGTTCTTTAGTTCTTATCAGTATCCCGAATGCCTGGGAAATAGCTGGTGCAGCATTTAAGTGCGTGCCTTCAAACAGGTAATGCATCATGTTTGGATCTTCTCAAAGTCATTTTAACGGCTAACCTTTCTGGATAAAACTGAAGACACAAATGCTCACCACACTTTCATTAGCATAAGTGCTAATATAGTGCTTCTCTCCAATCCCCTGGGAGTTGCAGAGCCTCTCGAGACACTCCCAGGGTCTAATTCTAAAATGAATCCAGACTGTCATCTCTTCCCTTTCTGAATGAGCAGAACCCCTGAGAGTCCCAGAACTCCACACACTCCAACTCACCTATCACCTCTCCCCTACAGTGAGGTACATGGAGCTTGGGGATGGGTGGCCCCCGCCATCCCAACAGCTCTATTTCTACATGTTTGTTGTCTCAGTACCCTGATGGCTTTGCAAGGCCACTGAAGCATGGGAATGATGAGCCCACCCCAACCAATGTTTCATACAATGTTACAGAAAAACCTGAACGAACTTTTGGGCCAAACCAATATTCCAGATCTGCCTCTTGTGGGGCCTGGGCAAATTGACTAACTCTGGTTCCTCATCTGTAAAATGGGGATGGTGTGGATTTTTCTGTGAAATAACGCATATGCAACTCTTAGCACAGAGCCTGATACATAGAAAGTGTTCAGTAAGCATGAATCAGTATCAGAAAACTTTTCTTGAATGAAAAAATGAGCTGAATGAGCCGTGATCTTGAGTAAGAGCAGAGGACACTTGGTGCACGTGTGATGAGGTGGCCGGTGGAGAGGGAGTCTTGAAGGGATGGCTTTGTGTGCGTACCCCTTCTTACCAGAGCAGCTAGTGTGTGAAGACCGGTGTTTTTGTCCCTTGGCAAAATCAGGGAAAGCAGAGTGAGTGGTCTTAATTAACCTGTGCTTGAATTTACTCTGTAGCTGCTGGACTCAATTAAGGGGATGGAGGAATCAGCCTTTCACCAGTGATTCTCTGAAGTTTTTCTTTATTTCTTGGAGGGCCTGGGAATCTGAGCTTGTGCTCCACATCTACACAACCAGACATCAGGGAAATGATCAGATCTGGCAGCTCTGTACCAACATGACCCTTGGTAGAAAATTAAAAAAAAAAAACCTCCCAAGTATTATCAGAAGTGGGGGAAAACTCACTAAATCTACAGCTAAGGTTTAGGTTTGTTCTCTCTGTGTGTCTGTGTACACAAAAAATTCCAGATGTGAATCTACAAACCATCTGGTTGAAATAACTTTTGTGCTGAACTGTAATTACAAGCTATTTATTATGGATCTTAGATCTATGGTTTTTGACTGCCTGCTGGGTTTCTAATTTAGCAGAGTTCTGACATGTAAGAGTGTGTGTCTTCCTGTTCATTAGATCCCAAATTTTGACTTCACATCCACTCTTGACTGCCCTTAGAATTTTTAATTCCTTGGGTCTAAGGAGTTTTCCTTTCAGAGAGGAGATGCACTTGGGGGTGACTTTTCCTTAAGGCTGCAGCCAGATTTGCTGAATGCATAAAGCCGATTTAACAGATGCTCTGAGGTAATGCCCCGGGTGGGGACATCTGGTATCGAAACTATGGTTTTGTGTAACTGCTCTTTGTGAAACTAAGTCAATGTTCATCATGCCAAGCAGCATATATACCTGATCGATGTTCTCGATTACTTTGGTGGTGGCTAAAGGGCACTGTAATTTTTTAAAAAATATACTCCTTTAATTTGAATGGTGACCATAACTATGTATTACATTTGTATTAAGAAGAAAGTATGAACATAAATCATAGGGCTGAGACCGACAGTGAGTCATGATGCCACCTTTATTATGAAGGAGAGGGTGAGGAAAGGAGCTTTGCCCAGCTCGGAGCCAGGATATCTGGGTTCAGGTTGGAGTCAGCCGTTCACCCTGGGACTGTGGACAGCTCCTGAGCCCACCTGGGCCTTACAGGCGGGAAGAACACTCCTCTCACGGCAGTGGTTCTCAGCCTGGGCTACATGCTGTGATTATCTGGGGAGCCTGGTCCTGAGAGAAATCAGATCTGAGCTTCAGGGGCTGGGAGACAGTGCCAGGCTTTGTGCAGAACTGCGCACGGTTCTGATTAACAGCCCAAGGTGAGCATCACTGCCCCATAGTGTTTTAAGGAGTTGGTGAGATTCTCTAGGAGAACCCTGATCACGTAACAGATGTCAAAAATGGGGAAACAAAAGGAGACTGGATTACTCAGCTCAACCAAACCTTCCGATCAGACACCAATAACCAATAAACGAGAAAACTAGAAGTCTGTCTACCAGCCTTGCAGGAATGGGTACAATTGCTGAAGACTGATGCTCACTCTTTTTTTTTTTTTATGCTCACTCTTTCAGTGGCCAGGCAGATCCTGGGATGACCCCATCAGAGTGTTTACCATTGGCCTTGGAAATGATGGTCATTTTCTGTGTGTGACATCCAGTGGGAATGTTTGAGCAACATTGGTTGGGGTGGGCTCATTATTGCCATGCTTCAGTGGCCTTGCAAAGCCATCAGGGTACTGAGACAACAAACATGTAGAAATAGAGCTGTTGGGATGGCGGGGGCCACCCATCCCCAAGCTCCATGTACCTCACTGTAGGGGAGAGGTGTTAGGTGAGTTGGAGTGTGTGGAGTTCTGGGACTCTCAGGGGTTCTGCTCATTCAGAAAGGGAAGTGATGACAGTCTGGATTCATTTTAGAATTAGACCCTGGGAGTGTCTTGAGAGGCTCTGCAACTCCCAGGGGATTGGAGAGAAGCACTATATTAGCACTTATGCTAATGAAAGTGTGGTGAGCATTTGTGTCTTCGGTTTTATCCGGAAAGGTTAGCCATTAAAATGACTTTGAGAAGATCCAAACATTATGCATTACCTGTTTGTAGAACAAGATGCATGTGAACCAAAAACACTATGTCACAACACTTCAGCAAGATTGGGACTGTAGCAAGTGTCCACTAAATGCTAGGTGCATTTAGCGGACACTTATTTTATCTTAGCACTGATTTAGAGCTGGAATTTGGTGCATAGGCTGAATTTGGGCTCCCAGCCCCCAACATACCATCCCCCCGCCACTCTCTCTCTCTCTCTCACACACACTGACACTCAAACACTTAACAGACACTCCTTACATCTCTCCTTGGTGCTAGAATAGAACTGGAGAGATCTTCTTTAGTCTCTTGACTTTGAAGACTACTGGGCACACTTGTGAATCTTCCCAAGGTCTTTGTCAGGGCTGAGTCTCCTGCACATGTCTCCTGCACATGTTCCAGGAGTGTTCATCTTGAGGTAAGAGAGCTGGTCAGTTGCTCCTCTCTAGTCTGTCCCCAAATCAGGCGACGAACATGGTCATTCCAGCCTTAACTCAAGGTAGGAGGTGGGCCTTGTGTACGTTTGTGAGCTCAATTTTGAAATCTACCCCTACCACTGCAAAGTTAGCCATAGAGCTACTCAGAACAGCTGTTTTCCTGTGCATAAATGAGAGAGTGATAATATTTATCTCCCAGGAATTTAATAAGAATGAAAGCCACAACACCCAGCATTTAGTAGACATTTTTCCAGTCCCAGTCTTGTTGAAGTGTTGTGACATAGTATTTTTGGTTCATGTGCATCTTGTTCTGCAAACAGGTAATGCATAATGTTTGGATCTTCTCAAAGTCATTTTAACGGCTAACCTTTCTGGATAAAACCAAAGATGCAAATACTCACCACACTTTCATTAGCATAAGTGCTAATATAGTACAGCTGTCCCACAGCTATAAAACACTGACGCCTGTGTCTCTGCTTGGCATGGGCAATATTATTTTTTCTCTTACTGAGCCGATTCAATACTCAACTTTGTCATTATTTAAGTTGGAACTTTAGATTGCTGCATTTTAATGCACTCTACTATTAAGGATAGTTGGACAGCCGTGTGCAAATATTTTTGTTCTCACAATGCAGTCCTGGCCCAGGTAGCCCAATGGGCAAAATATGATTTACACAAATATTATCATTTCTATAGTGTGTACCAGAAAGAAATGGTAGAGCAAAAGAAAGCTTCTCTCTCTTGGAGTTTGGTTATCTATGTTAAATTGGCTGGTCAAGAAGGGACTTTCTACCCTGTTCATCTGCCTCTAACCTCAATCTGTTCCTGGATGGATATATCTGCTCCAGAAAGAGCAAAATTTCACTGGCTATCACAAGAGTTGTCTTATGAAGATGAAGGCAAGATAGGAGGAGAGAAGCTGGGAAAGGCTCAACTGTGTGCTAGGATTCTGGGGATTCTGTTTGAAGCTGATTTCAAATGTGTCTTGTCTTTTTTTTTTTTTTTTTTTGCCTAGAACAAGGAAGTGACCTGTAAGAGAGAGAAGTGCCCAGTGTTGTCCAGAGACTGTGCCTTGGCCATCAAGCAGAGGGGAGCCTGTTGCGAGCGATGCAAAGGTGATTTATGTCTTGGCTGCCTTTTTTTGGCTGTTCCTGCAGGCGTTTTTATTTCTTTCTCTCACCTTTCTATTCACTCAGCTTTTGGCTGGGATGCAAGGGGGTGTCAGGAGGGAAGCGAGTGAGTGTTGGGGGGCTGGTGGCAAGGAGGAATCTCCTAGTGGGGGATGAAAGCATAGAGAGCATCTGCATCATTGGCTTATTTTCTGAGGCAAGTTGTTAAAATGTCCTAGAAGAGATGTAAACATGATGCCCCTGCATGTTGGTACACACACACGCAAGCCTGTTTTGTCAAGAAGTTTCAACACTCAGTTTTTCCAGGCTTTAGCTTGCCCTGCCCACCTCTGCCAAAGGAGTCTTTAAGACCAGTTTGTATCATTTTGGTCCCTATTAAAGTTTTTTCTTCTGAATTAAGCTGAAGTTTTTCCTTTTGTCTTTGAAACATCCTTAAAATATTCTTATTCCACCACCACCCCCCACCTTCACCCTCTGCCCCGTCTCATGCGACTCTCCAGCATGCCCATCTCTCTAGAACCTGTTCTTCCAGCCTTGCTTCTGCCTTCACTCAGGTCTTTCCTCCCAACCTACCCAGATGCTGCCTGTGCTCAAGGTCTCCCAGCCCTCATCCATCTCATCATAGCTAAGTTTCCATGGCATCAGAAGGCCACACAGACATTTTAGTGATGTGCCTTTTCTCCTTCGTTCTCTCGTTTGTGTTCAGTAGATTGTCAGCTTCTCAGGACAGGAGCCAGGTCCTGCTCTGATGATGCCTAGTGTATGTAGTGTGGTCCTGCAGACATCAAAATGAGCACAGTGCTTCAAGATGTGCCTCTGGAGTCACACTGCCAAGTCCAGATCCAACAGTCCTGGGTTGCAGAAAGATTTCTCACCTCCTAGAGATGCATCCTGGGTTGCAGAGTGTTCCCCAAAAGTTAACATCCACTAGGAACCCCAGAATGTGACCTTAATTGGAAATAGGATCTTTGGAGATATAATTAGTTAAGGTTGTGCTGAATTAGGGGTGGCTCCAAATATATTATGCCTGGGGTCTTTATATGAAGAGAAGACAGAGACACACAGAGGAGGTGGCTATGTAATGAGAGAAGCAGGTATGAATGCCTGGGCTGTGTTGCTGAGATTCACATTATTCACTTGCTCTGGGGAGAGAAGCTTAGCATCTGTCTTTTTGAAAAGATCCTGGGGGATTTAATATGCAGCCTGGCTGAGGACATCTGAAAGAGATCTTGATTGGGTGATTTCTACCCTCACAGAAGAGAATGCATTTTTGGAGCAGCAAGAGAGGGGCCCCTTCTGTAGAGCTCTCAAAAGCAGTTCTCTAGAAACCAGGTAAACTAAAGCACCATTTCCAGTGACAACCCCCAAGTCTCTATACTCAAATAAGAGTTTGAACTTTTCAACACACACTATTATATGAAGCCCACATGTCAAGAATTAATGCACAGTTGTTTGTGAGTGACTATAATTATAAGAGTAAACTATAATGTTTAAGGCTATAAATAAATATATGAGGCAGAGCTTGGAGTTGTGTTGCCACAAGTCAAGGAATGTCTGTGGCTACCAAGAGTTGGGAAAAGCCCAGGGGGGTTCTTCCCCAGAACCTTCAGATGGAGCCTGGTCCTGCCAACAACTTCATTTGGAAACTTCTAGTCTCCGAAACTGTGAGAGAATACATTTCTGTTGTCTTAAGCTCCCAAGCTTGTGATAATTTGTCACAGCAGCCTGAGAAACTAATACCTCAAAGTTTCCACTTGAGCAAGTAGAGACGTGGAGCCTCTCTCTTCTGCATTCCCTCACCTGTTAAACGAAGATAGCAATTGAGTTGGAGAGGTAGCTAATGGTGAGAAACCAAGTGTTTAGCACAGTGCCTGGCATGTAACCTTTGCTCAATTAGTAAAAATATAGTGGTACTCTATAAATACCTAATGGACTTGACTATAACTGTGTTTTCTGAAGCCTTTTGGAGTAGGAGTAGTCAGTCATTTACTTCTTACATCTTTCCTACGGAGTTGGAAGTCAGATGTTTTACTCACGTGACTTTGGGGAGCTATGGATGCAAGACTTGAAATAGTAATTTCTTAGGAATCTCCCAAGCTGATGGTCAGATAAAGTAGTTACAATTAAGAATACATTGCTGAATTAATGTGTGTCTAATTTACTGTTGATTCACTTTAAAGAACCTCTTCCATTTCATTCTCTATTTTTTAACTGCTGATTTGTCAGCTTCATCTTGCAAGGCAGCCTTGCCAGTGAGAGATGAATTGGATGCTACAGGGTGGAAGCAGAATGTGTGAAGGGACCATGCCCAAGGCTTTCATTTTGTTTCCTGTTATCATGGTACAGGGGGCACCTTGGGTTGCTCTAGTGTGTAACCTCCTTTCCTTTTTGTCCTGCTGTTTCCTTTATCATCATTCTTTCTTCCCATCATCCTGATCTTCCAAGGGAGAGGGATACTTTTCCTGAATATTCATTTTTCTCTTAAGATAAGTCTCTTCAAATGGAACTGGACCCAAGAATAGACCATTGAATTCAGTGTCCTGAGTTCTCCATTTAAAAAAATTAATTTATTTATTTGGCTGTGCCGGGTCTTAGTTGTGGCATGAAGAATCTTTTTTTAGTTGCAGCATGTGGGGTCTAGGTCTCTGATCAGGGATTATACCCAGGGCACAGAGTCTTAGCTACTGGACAGCCAGGGAAGTCCCCTGAGTTCTCATTCTGATAGCAAAGTCAAGGCCTTCTAGGGAGGTCAAAATCCCCAGCCTGCCTCAAGACGGACCTTCCTGATAGAAACTCCTGAGTAGATCTGACCTGTCAGGCTCTAGAGGGGGATCTTAAAGATGCCTCTTTTGTTTTCTCAATTTCTACTCCATAATACAATGTTTGTCTCCTGGGTTTTAAGAAACACAGTTGTATTTGCTCTTAGCTACTGGTTTATTTATATTTTTCTGATTAGAATAGTTACATATGCTCACAGAAGAAGCTTTTAAAAATAGGCTCAACTGTGGAAAAGCAGAAAATAAATTACTCATAATCTTACCACCCAGAAGTAATAAATAATTGTTGATATTGATATATTTTTCCTATATTTTTACCCATGTAAAAGTGTTTACCTTGCTGATGTCTTGGGCGTCCTTGGTGGCTCAGTGGGTAAAGAATCCACCTTCAGTGGATTCTGCAATTAGACATAGGAAATGCAGGTTCGATCCCTAGGTCAGGAAAGATCCCCTTGGAGGAGGGCTTGGCAACCCACTCCAGTATTCTTGTCTAGAGAATCCCACGGACAGAGAAGACTGATGGGCTATAGTCCATGGGGTCACAAAGAGTTGGATACAACTGAAGAGACTAAGCGCACACACAATTGCTATCTTACCATCAAATTGTATTATTTCTGCTTTATGTTCTTCTCCCACTTAACATTAGGGGAGGAGGGAATAAAGTATTTTCTATAAAGCTGAATCTTCTAAGAAATAACAGCTATTACCAGTTTATTGTCTTTCCCAGACCTTTTTCGGTTTATTACATATGCAAACATTTACATATATATGTAATCTTGTATACGTGGTTTTATTTTACATGTTGTTGTTCAGTCCCTCAGTTGTGTCCAACCCTTTGTGACCCCATGGACTGCAGAATGCCAGGCTTCCCTGTCCTTCATCATCTCCCAGAGTCTGCTAAAACTCATGTCCATTGAGTTAGTGATGCCATCCAATCATCCCATCTTCTGTTGTCCCTTTCTCTTTTCTTCAGTCTTTCCCAGCATCAAGGCTTTTCCAATGAATCAATTCTTTCGCATCAGATGGCCAAGGTATTGGAGATTCAGATTCAGCATCAGTCCTTCCAATGAATATTCAGGATTGCTTTCCTTTAGGATTGACTGGTTTGATTGCCTTGCTGTCCAAGGGACTCTCAAGAGTCTTCTCCAATACCACAGTTTAAAAGCATCAGTTCTTCAGTGTTCAGCTTTCTTTGTGGTCTGACTCTTACATCCATACATGACTACTGGAAAAACCATATCTTTGACTATACAGACCTTTGTTGGCAAAGTAGTGCCTCTGCTTTTTAATACGCTGTCTAGGTTTGTCATAGATTTTCTTCTAAGGAACAAGAGTCTTTTAATTTCATGGTTGCAGTTAACGTCCACAGTGATTTTGGAACCACAGTGATTTTGAAGAAAATAAACTGTTTCCATTGTTTCCCCATCTATTTGCCATGAAGTAATGGGACCGGATGCCATGATCTTTGTTTTTTGAATGTTGAGTTTTAAGCCAGCTTTTTTACTCTCCTCTTTCACCATCATCAAGAGGCTCTTTAGTTCCTTTTCGCTCTGTCATGAGGGTGGTGTCATCTGCATATCTGAAGTTATTGATATTTCTCCAGGCAATCTTGATTCAAGTTTGCGCTTCTTCCAGTCCTGGATTTCACATGATGTACTTCGCATATAAGTTAAGTAAGCAGGGTGACGATATACAACCTTGATGTACTCCTTTTCCAACCAGTCCATTGTTTATATACAATTCTAACTGTTGCTTCTTGACCTGCATACAGATTTCTCAGGAGGCAGGTGAGGTAGTCTGGTATTCTCATCTCTTAAAGAATTTTCTACAGTTTGTTGCGATCCACACAAAGGCTTTAGTGTAGTCAATGAAGCAGAGGTAATAAATGTTTTTCTGGAATTCTCTTGCTTTTTCTGTGATCCAACAGATGTTGGCAATTTCATCTCTGGTTCTTCTGCCTTTTCTAAATCCAGCTTGTGCATCTGGAAGTTCTCGGTTCACATACTGTTGGAGCCTAACTTGGAGGATTTTGAGCATAAATTTTTACATAAATGAAATTAAATAGTGCTTATTCTTTTGCTATTTGCTTTGTGAAAATATCCCTGCAGCTGTTTTTGCTTTAAAATCTTGCCCATGTAGCCACATTGCCCCTATACTGCCCATGTAACCAATTATTTACTTGAGATTGTAACATGCACACTCCTGTCCCAAGTTTTTCCTGTCTCTGGATTTCTCCCATATTACAACGGGACTTTTTTCTCCCTTTCTGTAGTTTTGTGAGAAATGGTATCAAGCTCCTTTTAAAGAACCTAGCTGAGGGCGAGATATTACTTTTATGTTTTTTTTTCAACGATATGTAGAAAGCACTGACAGTTGTCAACAAATCAAGACTTGAATGATGCTACTTTTGCAAAATCTTACCCCAGGCTGATGAACTGCAATTATAGGATCACCTGAATTTAGAATATAGGCTAGATGAAGAAAGGGGAGCTATTTTACATGCCTCTTATTTCTTCTTCTTCTTTTTTTACGTTTTATTTATTATTTATTTATTTATTTTAATTGGAGGCTAATTACTTTACAGTATTGTAGTGGTTTTTGCCATACATTGACATGAATCGGCCATGGGTGTATATGTGTTCCCCATCCTGAACTCCCCTCCCATCTCCCTCCCCATCCCATCCCTCTGGGTCATCCCAGTGCACTGGCCCTGAGCACCCTGTCTCATGCATTGAACCTGGACTGGCGATCTATTTTACATATGATAATATACATGATTCAATGCTATTCTCTCAAATCATCCCACCCTCGCCTTCTCCCACAGAGTCTAAAAGTCTGTTCTTTACATCTGTGTCTCTTTTGCTGTCTTGCATATAGGGTCATCGTTACCATCTTTCTAAATTCCATATATATGTGTTAATATACTCTATTGGTGTTTTTCTAACTTACTGCACTCTGTATAATAGGCTCCAGTTTCATCCACCTCTTTAGAACTGATTCAAATGCATTCTGTTTGATGGCTGAGTAATATTTCATTGTGTATAGGTACCACAGCTTTCCTATCCGTTCGTCTGCCAATGGACATATAGGTTGCTTCCATGTCCTGGCTATTGTAAACAGTGCTGCAATGAACATTGGGGTACATGTGTCTCTTTCAATTCTGGTTTCCTTGGTGTGTATGCCCAGCAATGGGATTGCTGGGTCATATGGCAGTTCTATTTCCAGTTTTGTAAGGAATCTCCATACTGGCTGAACTAGTTTGCATTCCCACCAACAGTGAAAGACGGTTCCCTTTTCTCCACACCCTCTCCAGCATTTATTGTTTGTAGACTTTTTGATGGCAGCCATTCTGACCAGCATGAGATGGTACCTCATTGTGGTTTTGATTTGCATTTCTCTGATAATGAGTGATGTTGAACATCTTTTCATGTGTTTGTTAGCCATCTGTATGTCTTCTTTGGAGAAATGTCTGTTTAGTTCTTTGGCCAATTTTTTGATTGGGCCGTTTATTTTTCTGGAATTGAGCTGCAGGAACTGCCTGTATATTTTTGAGATTAATTCTTTGTCAGTTGCTTCATTTGTTATTATTTTCTCCCATTCTGAAGGCTGTCTTTTCACCTTGCTTATGGTTTCCTTCATTGTGCAAAAGCTTTTTAAGTTTAATTAGGTCCCATTTGTTTATTTTTTCTTTTATTTCCATTACTCTGGGAGGTGAATCATAGAGGATCCAGCTGTGATTTATGTCAGAGAGTGTTTTGCCTATGTTTCCCTCTAAGAGTTTTATAGTTTCTGGTCTTATGTTTAGATCTTTAATCCATTTTGAGTTTATTTTTGTGTATGGTGTTAGAAAGTGTTCTAGTTTCATTCTTTTACAAGTGGTTGATCAGTTTTCCCAGCACCACTTGTTAAAGAGATTGTCTTTTCTCCATTGTATATTCTTGCCTCCTTTGTCAAAGATAAGGTGCCCACAGGTGCATGGATTTATCTCTGGGCTTTCTATTTTGTTCCACTGGTCTATTTTTCTGTTTTTGTACCAGTACCATACTGTCTTGATAACTGTAGCTTTGTAGTATATAGTATAGTCTGAAGTCAGGCAGGTTGATTCCTCCAGTTCCAATCTTCTTTCTCAAGATTGCCTTGGCTATTTGAGTTTTTTTGTATTTCCATACAAATTGTGAGATTATTTGTTCTGGTTCTCCAAAAAATACCATTGGTAGCTTGATAGGGATTGCATTGAATCTATAGACTTCTTTGGCTAGTATACTCATTTTCACTATATTGATTCTACTGATCCATGATCATGGTATATTTCTCGATCTATTTGTGTCATCTTTGATTTCTTTCATCAGTGTTTTATAGTTTTCTATATATAGGTCTTTTGTTTCTTTAGGTAGGTTTATTCCTAAGTATTTTATTCTTTTCATCACAATGGTGATTGGAATTATTTCCTTAATTTCTCTTTATGTTTTCTCATTGTTCAGTTCAGTTCAGTTCAGTCACTCAGTCATGTCTGACTCTTTGCAACCCCATGAACCACAGCATGCCAGGCCTCCCTGTCCATCACCAACTCCCGGAGTTTACCCAAACCCATATCCATCAAGTCAGTGATGCCATCCAGCCATCTCATCCTCTGTTGCTCTCTTCTCCTCCTGCCCCCAATCCCTCCCAGCATCAGGGTCTTTTCAAATGAGTCAGCTCTTTGCATGAGGTGGCCAAAGTATTGGAGGTTCAGCTTCAGCATCAGTCCTTCCAATGAACACCCAGGACTGATCTCCTTTAGGATGGACTGGTTGGATCTCCTTGCAGTCCAAGGAAGTCTCAAGAGTCTTCTCCAACACCACAGTTCAAAAGCAACAGTTCTTCTGTGCTCAGCTTTCTTTATAGTCCATCTCTCACATCCATACATGACCACTGGAAAAACCATAGCCTTGACTAGATGGACCTTTGTTGGCAAAGTAATGTCTCTGCTTTTTAATATGCTGTGTAGGTTGGTCATAACTTTCCTTCCAAGGGGTAACATCTTTTAATTTCATGGCTGCAATTGCCATCTGCAGTGATTTTTGGAGCCCCCCAAAATAAAGTCAGCCACTGTTTCCACTGTTTCCCCATCTGTTTGCCATGAAGTGATGAGACCGGATGCCATGATCTTAGTTTTCTGAATGTTGAGCTTTAAGCCAACTTTTTCACTCTTCTCTTTCACTTTCATCAAGAGACTCTTTAGTTCCTCTTCACTTTCTGCCATAAGGGTGGTGTCATCTGCATATCTGAGGTTATTGATATTTCTCCCAGCAATCTTGATTCCAGCTTGTGCTTCCTCCAGCCCAGCATTTCTCATGATGTACTCTGCATATGAGTTAAATAAGCAGGGTGACAATATACAGCCTTGACGTACTCCTTTTCCTATTTGGAAGCAGTCTGTTGTTCCATGTCCAGTTCTAACTGTTGCTTCCTGACCTGCATACAGGTTTCTCAAGAGGCAGGTCAAGTGGTCTGGTATTCGCATCTCTTTCAGAATTTTCCACAGTTTATTGTGACCCACACAGTCAAAGGCTTGACATAGTTAATAAAGCAGAAATAGATGTTTTTCTGGAACTCTGTTGCTTTTTCAATGATCCAGTGAATGTTGACAATTTGATCTCTGGTTCCTCTGCCTTTTCTAAAACCAGCTTGAACATCTGGAAGTTCACAGTTCACGTATTGCTGAAGCCTGGCTTGGAGAATTTTAAGCATTACTTTACTAGCATGTGAGATGAGTGCAATAGTGCGGTAGTTTGGGCATTCTTTGGCATTGCCTTTCTTTGGGATTGGAATGAAAACTGACCTTTTCCAGTCCTGTGGCCACTGCTCAGTTTTCCAAATTTGCTGGCATATTGAGTGCAGCACTGTCACCGCATCATCTTTCAGGATTTGAAATAGCTCAACTGGAATTCCATCACCTCCACTAGTTTTGTTTGTAGTGATGCTTCCTAAGGCCCACTTGACTTCACATTCCAGGATGTCTGGCTCTAGGTGAGTGATCACACCATCATGATTATCTGGGTCATGAAGACCATTTTTGTACAGTTCTTCTGTGTATTCTTGCCATCTCTCCTTAATATCTTCTGCTTCTGTTAGGTCCCTACCATTTCTGTCCTTTATTGTGCCCATCTTTGCATGAAATGTTCCCTTGGTATCTTTAATTTTCTAGAAGAGATCTCTAGTCTTTCCCATTCTGTTGTTTTGCTCTATTTCTTTGCATTGATTGCTGAGGAAGGCTTTCTTATCTCTCCTTACTATTCTTTGGAATTCTGCATTCAAATGGGTATATCTTTCTTTTTCTCCTTTGCTTTTTGCTTCCCTTCTTTTCACAGCTATTTGTAAGGCTTCCTCAGACAGCCATTTTGCTTTTTTGCATTTCTTTTTCTTGGGGATGGTCTTGATTCTTGTCTCCTGTTCAATGTAATGAACCTCCGTCCATAGTTCATCAGGCACTCTATCAGATCTAGTGTCTTAAATCTATTTCTCACTTCCACTGCATAGTCATAAGGGATTTCATTTAGGTCATACCTGAATGGTCTAGTGGTTTTCTCCACTTTCTTCAATTTCAGTCTGAATTTGGCAATAAAAAGTTCATGATCCAAGCCACAGTCTGCTCCCGGTCTTGTTTTTGCTGACTGTATAGAGCTTCTCCATCTTTGGCTGCACAGAATATAATCAGTCTGATTTCGGTGTTGACCATCTGGTGATGTCCATGTGTAGAGTCTTCTCTTGTTCTCATTATAGTGTATAGGAATGCAAGGGATTTCTGTGTGTTAATTTTATATCCTGCAACTTTCCTATATTCACTGATTAGCTCTAGTAATTTTCTGGAGGAGTCTTTAGGGTTTTCTCTGTAGAGGATCATGTCATCTGCAAGCAGTGAGAGTTTTACTTCTTTTTCCAAACTGGATTCCTTTTATTTCTTTTTCTTCTCTGATTGCTGTGGCTAAAACTTCCAAAACTATGTTGCATAGTAGTGGTGAGAGTGGGCACCCTTGTCTTGTTCCTGACTTTAGGGGAAATGCTTTCAATTTTTCTCCATGGAGGATAATGTTTGTTGTGGATTTATTATATATGACATGCCTCTTATTTCTCAGAAAGATTTTTCATTGAGAAATATCATTATTTTCATCATTCCAATTGTCAAGCATGCTTCACATTTGAACCATTTGAAGACTTTTTGGGGTTACTGCTTTTTGTTTGTTTTGATACTTCTAATAGGGGAAAGCATGGAGAGAAGGCATATTATCAGCACATTTTTTCTTGGACAGTCTGTCAATAAATTTGGGTAAAAATTAATTGGGGAAATTTAAAATTCCCATATTAAAGTATGCTTATGTTTATGTCTACATGTGTAGTGATGTATATTTGGGAACATTTTTAATCAGTGTTCATAGTTTATCTATCATCATGTGGAGCCACATTTCATTCATTTAAATAATTACAGAATAAACAAATAAAATAAAACTCAGCATTCAAAAAACTAAGATCATGGCATCCAGTCCCATTACTTCATGGCAAATAGATAGGGAAACAATGAAAGCAGTGACAGACTTTATTTTCTTGGGCTCTAGAATCACTGTAGATGGTCACTCCAGCCATGAAATTAAAAGACACTTGCACCTTGGAAGAAAAGCTATGACTAAGCTAGGCACCATTTTAAAAAGCAGAGGCATTACTTTGCCAAGAAAGGTCCATCTAGTCAAAGCTATGGTTTTTCCAGTAGTCATGTATGGATGTGAGAGTTGGACCATAAAGAAGGCTGAGTGCTGAAGAATTGAAGCCTTTGAACTGTGGTATTGGAGAAGACTCTTGAGAGTCCCTTGGGCTGCATGGAGATCAAGCCAGTCAATCCTAAAGGAAATCAATCCTGAATATTCATTGGAAGGACCGATGCTGAAGCTCCAATACTTTGGCCACCTGATGCCAAGAGTCGACTTATTAGAAAAGACCCTGATGCTAGGAAAGATTGAAGGCAGGAGGAGAAGGGGACGACAGAGGACAAGATGACTGTATAGCATCATTGTCTCAATGGGCATGAGTTTGAGCAAGCTCCAGGAGTTGGTGAAGTACAGGAAAGCCTGGTGTGCTGTAGTCCAGGGGGTCACAAAGAGTCAGACATTACTGAAGGACTGAACAACAATAACAACAGTATTTATTATGGGTTTCCTTGGTGGCTTGGTAAAGAATCTGCGTGCAGTGCAGGAGACCTGGGTTTGGTTCCTGGGTCAGGAAGATCCCCTGAAGAAGCAAATGGCAACCCATTCCGTATGCTTGCCTGGAAAATACCATGGACAGAAGAGCCTGGCAGTTACAGTCCACTGGGTTGCAAAGAGTTGGACGTGACTTAGCATCTAAACCACCACCACCACTATTTATTATATTCATAAAGACCATACTCATTCCCTATAGGTCTTTAAGGGTCATTGCTATTCTTTGTTTGAGGCTAGGCTCAGTGGTGGCCTTGTTCTTATAGGAAAACAAGATCTTCTGTATGTCGTTCACCTTTTGGTGTGATAAAAAGTGGGACATCTTTGTATTTACCAAGAACTCTGAGAAAGTTGTGGCATTTGCCTTTCCACATAGTGTTGTTGAAGCCCTATAGGTGGTGAGATGTTGATTGATTTTGAAAACTTTATCTTCATAGCAGTGGTCCCAAAGGCACCCACACTGCTGGACACTGGGTTAGTTGGGTTATGTTCATCACTTAGTCCTCACAACAGCAAGGCCATTTCTATCTTTCTCATTTTATATATGAGGAAACAGAAGGCTCAGAAAACTGAATTCATTTGCTGAGGTGTTAGTGACCCAAAGGTCAACCAGAGGGTGTCCATGCCCTCAAGGAGCTTGCTGTTCCAGCGGGACAAAGAGTTACCATCCAGTGGGTGACGTTCTCTAGGGAAGGTTTGCCAGTGAGCAGAGGACAAGTGGAGTGCACTGGGGAAGGCTCTCCAGAAGAGGCGACTCATTTTTGTGATCAAGAGCGGTTCATCACATCCAAAGAGGGCTGTTTGGGGCAAGCTCTCAGGTGAAGGTCATAATCCACACAAAGTCATGGAATGTTTCTTCAGCATTGCCTTCCACTCACATCACTGAGGGAACTTGTTAAAATACCATTTTCTGGGCTTTTAAGTTTTTGTTTGTTAATTGTTTGGAGGAAGGTAGAGGAGTCAGACAAGCACATGAAGAATCCTATCATGACTTCTGCTTATTTTCCTCAGAAAATAAGTTGACACTGAAAAGGAAGCAGTAGAGTAAATCTGTTGAAGCTAGAAATATGAAAATTCATTATTTCCAAAAGGATTTTTAGGAAGGTTGTGTGTGTGTGTGTGTGTGTGTGTGTGTGTGTGTGTGTAGGGATTTGTGTTCTTGTTTGCTTTAGTCACATTGCTCCTATGTTCCATTCATTCATTCATTCATTCAAGTATTTACTGATCCCGTGCCGGGTATTTATAGGATAACACTGCTTACCAAATTGGTCTTATACCTTTTATGAAGCCATATTATTTTTTAAAACAGAAAAGCAAGTAAATTATAATGAATTCTTCTCAAGCAAATGTTTCAGTGTACTTTTCAGATTATTTTATGCTAATAATTGTTATACATTTTTATCCAAATAGCTTAAAAACTAGGCAAAAGATTAATCTAATTTGAAAAAACTGAATGTTGTTTGATTAAAAACAAATGAGATCATTGAGAGTCAAACAGACAGTTTTGGCAGCTTTTCTGTATTTACTTGGACTGCAAACCACTCTTTAATCTGGGGTTCTTTCATGAACAATAATGTATTTGTTATTTGAATATGTTTGTTATTAGAGTATCATAAGTGAGTAAGGTGTGTTTCAAACCTTTATAGGTTCAATTCCATTCTCTTTCTTCATATACAGCATAAAATATTAATGATCCAGAATACTTTGATGAAAGATAGAAGAACATAGTTTTTCATTTGTTAAGTGGGATTTATTTTCCACAATCTTCTTTTGCCTTTGATTTCTCTGATTTCTTTGTGCTTCATCTTGTTTTTCTATGATTGTGATCCCATGGGTTGTGTTTTTTAATAGTTTAATTTTTATATTTGATTTTTAAAAATCCCATGCTGTCTCAGAAAATAAAAGGAAAGAGACATGATATAAATATTTGCACACTGATTTCCAAAATGATCACCCATCCTAGGTTCTAGGCTTATTTACAGAGACTAAGTCCTGACCAAAGTAACAAAGAGTATGAATAATGGTAAAAGATTGAGTATTATTAGTTACAGACTGCCTTTCACATAGTGCAGGTTCACACAGAAGGGGTTACTTGCCTGTTGCTTCGAGAATGACCTGGAAGATGACTATGCCTTTCAGAATATTGCTATGTGGTTGTTTCGGAGGGAGCCAGCTGATAACCATATATAGGAATGAACTTTAAAAAAAAAAACTTAAAAAATAATTAATCCTTGTGTTGACAGAGTAAATTGTCCTCTTGTTTATATGTTCTAAGATGTAAAGGTTGAGTTAACCATTCTTGTGTCCATCTAGTTGTTTGCTTTTAACCAGACTGCTTTGGCAATCCTAACTGTGTATTGCTTGCTGCCCAAACAAAAGAGCAGCTCTTTCCCCAGCCTCTGTTTTCCTTTCTTTTAGACATGACCAAATTCTCTGGTGGTTGTTATATATGATTGACCTGGATGCCATTTGCCCCAGGTTTCATATCCCAAGTAAGGTATAATCTGCCTTAAAGCTAATACTCTGTCAGTCATATTAACTCTATGGTGATTCAGACCGTATTTTGAAATAGACAAACTCTAGTCTTTAGGTTTTCATAGATAATGTTATAGTCACCTCTGAGGTGGTGGTTATTATTAATCTGACTTAATGAATGGGGAAACAGAGATACTTAAAGAGGTGAAGAGATTTTTTTTTTAAGATGCACAGTTGCTCAGAAGTAGTGGGACTCAGATTCCAAACACTCCATTCTTCTTCCTGGTAACACATATGCTGCCTATTAGATGGGAAGGAAGGAGGAGTGACCTGGAGAATTAGGAGGGCTCCAGAGATGAAGGAACCAGAGAGATGCTGGCATCAACTTTGCAGCAATGTTGTCTCTGTCACACCCTATCTGCCTCCCTGGACTTTTACACTCTGTGTGGACCAGCAATTTCAAAGGAATTACGTGGGCAGTGAAACTTTGTGGAGGTATTGGAAACAACATGTGGCTTCGGAGGTGGTGGCTTTTCTTATGGACCTACTGTTTTGGGGAACCCCTAACTTACTTTCTTTTCCTCTTCAGTATCCATGACTGTATTGCAGTGTACTGAGAGAATTTAGTTGAGCTTTACTCTTTTATGCATAGGTCTGGTTTCATAAAATATTTTTAATAGGAAATCCATTCATAAAATTCAAAATACACAAAAGCATCCTATGGTAAAGTAAGGCTTTGTCCTTGTCCCCTTTCCTGGAGATAACCATTTCCCAGATTTTTGGGAGTCCTTCCAGGGTCAGTCTCTGCATAAAGAAAGCAATCTCTGCTGGCTTAACTCTTAGCTTCTTTAATGCTGAGCCTCTGACATATAACTTTAAACACCTTAAGAAATTACATTGCTCTGAAAAACATTCCCATCACTGAGCTACTCGATTCCAGTGCTGCTGTCATTTTTACCATGATTTTTTTGAGTTTAGGAGAATTCTTAATGTGTTTCTTGAAATTGTAGGGTTATGAGATGCTTGCATGTGTATTATAACCTATAACTATTTTAACCTTTAACAGTATAGCTAATTTTACCTACTTAGCCCCAAATATTTGAGTGGCGATTGTTAATGTGTTTTTAAGGACAAGAAAAAAAGAAAACTTGAGGGGTCTGCCTTCCTCCCTCCTTTTCTCTAACTGAAAAAATATGTATAAAATGTTATATTTCATAGTTTGGTTTCCCATAATATAAACCGGGCTATTTTTGCATTTAAATTAAAAAACTCTATTTGTATGAAAGGATCTTGTTAACATTAAAATCATACTTTATAAAAACCTGTTCTTGTTAAAACTAGTAGGAAGACTTAAAACAGAGATCTGCTTTCTCTGTCAAATTTGTTTCTGTCCTTTCATTTACAGCCTCTATGTTTTAGACTCCATGGACTTTGGAAGGCAGTTTAAGTGAAAAGCTTGTGATTGCCTTTCAGTTAGAAGACTGGATTTCCAAGTCTTGCTGCTGACTTGGGGTGCATCAGTATTTACTTTTCTGAAGTGGGCAAGTTGAAAATGCTTCTCATTGTTACGGAGGAGAAGTGTGTTCCTGGTTTCCTGTCATGTCATATGCAAAGCATTGCAATCAAATTTGGACCTTGCACCCATATTAAAAAAACACAGGAATCCTCTTCATTGGCTACCAGCCTAACGGATCTTCCTTCAGTTACCAATGTCCAGTTGATGTATTTTCTACTGATGCATAGTAAGTTGTGACAAACTTAGTGGCCTGAAATAGCAGTCCTTTATTATCTCATCATTTCCATGTGTTAGGATTCTGTACATAGCTTAGGTGGGTCTCATAGAGCTGCAGTCAAGATCAGCTAGGGCCACAGTTTTATCTGAAGCTCAAGGTCATCTTCTAAGCTCATGTTGTTAGAATTCAATTCCATGTGGTTGTAGAATGGTTACTTCTTCAAGGTTAACAGAAGAGTGTCTCTCTGACCTATAGACTCTTTAAGGGCTCAGTTAATAGGTCAGGCACACTCAGGAAAAATTCCTTCTTTAACGACTCAAAGTGAAATTGATGAGGGATCTTAATTACACCTATAAAACTGCTTCATCTTTGCATAGCCTAATTTTGGGAATGACATCTGTCACATCCACAAGTCTTGTCCACTCTCGGAATTATGAAAGGTGAATGTATAAGGGAGTGAGTCACTTTAGACTCTACCGACCATACTCAGAGCAGCTCTGGTATGCATGGCAGGTAGAAACATCTATCATGAATGGTGCTTGGAGCTAGAATATACCTTATGGGTCCAGCGCACAGCAAGTGCTGGAAAGTGCTCACCCTTGGCTATTCCCTTTCATCCCTGTAAGGTCTGGCTCCTACTTATCTTTCTAGCCTCCTCTTGTTCTGGACTCCTGTGGCTGGACATTGTTTCTTTCACTGTTCTGTGCATGCTTCTTGTCATGGGGCTTTGTACACACTGTTCCCTCTGCACGGCTGCTTTTCCACCCAATGTCACCTAGTTGACTTTTACCCTTTCTTCAGCTCTCACTTTAGACATCACTTTCTGGCCTCAACGGCTACTTGCTGTGGAATTAACACTAGGCACAACTGTGATTTAGTGTTTTGTTTTTCTGTAACTTCCACTAAAGTAGAGGTTCTGTGAGGGGCCATAGTATTCTCAGTTGTGATCACTGTGCGTGGCACATGGTAGTTGAATATATGTTGGAAAAAGGCAAGGAGGAGAAAGGAAAATTGGAAACAAATTCCAGTCTTCCTCATTTAGTGCATGACTCATGAAATCAACTGTGTATTTAGTATATTACTGTAGAGCCATATACATCTTAAGTTCATTTTGGAATTCAGCAGGACTTTAAAAGAGTTAAGTGAGAATTTTAGGGAGAGAGTAAAAATGGATAATAGAAATGAAAAATGGCAGCATGTCTCTAAACCATTCCCAAACTCCTGATGCCTTACTGTTTCTTTGCTGAATTCCATAGAGATTTTAAAAAGTCCTTAAGATCATCATAACCTAAGTGTATTTTCATGTGGTGGTAGCTGTAGTATATTTCATACTTACAGACTTATTGATAACCTTAATATAATTTTTAGTAGATCTTTCACCAATTATGACTTCAGATTTCCTGGTTGCTGTCATTTTGATAGGATTACATATTTCCTTTTGTGACATCATATAAAACACACTTTAAAATTGGCTTTGAGTTTTCTACAGTGGCTCTGAAAACTATTCTGTGACTGCTTCTAACTTGCTCATGGAGAGTAAGGTGCTCTGCCCTTTAAAATGATTTTTTCCTGCTCTGGTCTGATATTTCACTTACAGGAATGAAATCACGATGATCCCTGTCATCTTGAAATGTCTTAGAATCAAAACACTCTTTTCTCCTCTGAGGCTTCTAATAGAATTGTTTCATGGAGGTAAAAATAATGGTAGGTGTTCCAAGTGGAAAGTTGGAATGCATCATTAAAAACTGCAGGAAAGCAGTGATTTGAAATAGAAAGCTACCAACGTCTGTTTAAGTTCAGTTCAGTTTAGTTCAGTTCAGTTGCTCAGTCATGTCCGACTCTTTGTGACCCCATGCATCACAGCATGCCAGGCCTCCCTGTCCATCACCAACTCCCGGAGTTTACTCAAACTCATGTCCATCAAGTTGGTGATGCCATCCAGCCATCTCATCCTCTGTCGTCCCCTTTTCCTCTTGCCCCCAATCCCTCCCAGCATCAGGGTCTTTTCCAGTGAGTCAACTCTTCACATGAGGTGGCCAAAGTATTGGAGTTTCAGCTTCAACATCAATCCTTTCAAGGAACATTCAGGACTGATCTCCTTTAGGATAGACTGATTGGATCTCCTTGCAGTCCAAGGGACTCTCAAGAGTCTTCTCCGACACCACAGTTCAAAAGCATCAATTTTTCGGCACTCAGCTTTCTTCACAGTCCAACTCTCACATCCAAACATGACCACTGGGAAAACCATAGCCTTGACCAGATGGACCTTTGTTGGCAAAGTAATGTCTCTGCTTTTTAATATGCTATCTAGGTTGGTCATAACTTTCCTTCGAAGGAGTAAGCGTCTTTTAATTTCATGGCTGCAATCACCATCTGCAGTGATTTTGGAGCCCCCAAAAATAAAGTCTGACACTGTTTCCACTGTTTAGGGTCTCTTTTATTTGCCACCTGAGTTTGGCATCTGCAAAATTGAAAGTATGTCTGTATGTGTGATATATCACTCTATGAAGATACATGAATCTCTATGCATATATTTATTATTTTTAAATGAGCATCATGGAGAAATTAGAAGCAGTCTTATTGGGTTTTGATCAGAGAATAGTCTCTTTCAGTCTCTTTAGAAGTTGGCACAACTGGTTTTTAGGATCAAATGTTTTAGGTTCTCTTTTTGACAGGTATTTCACCGTGAGAACTAATGTGTGTTTGCCTTAGAAATCTATCTGCCAGAGAGGCTCACATTTTACTAGGGCTGATGTGATAATAAAGGTGAACAAAGTACCTTTGTATGTTTGTGAACTTGAGTGTCTCCTTCACTGAGATGAGCTTATTTACACCAGAGTCATCTAATTATGCTTTCAGTAGCTTGGTGGTTAAAGGGCTGTGTATCTGTTTATCTGCAAACATTCTTGGGCATCAACTAGCTGATGTTTAGCACATGAGGCAGCCCCCCTGATTCCCTGAGAATGTCTGGGCATTCTTTGTGCCATACGTGGAGCCAGCAGAGGGATCAGATTTACAAATACAGTTGGAATATTTTATATTTGGGGTTTGGGTGACTGCATTGTGGCTGCCTTCATGAGGCTGTGAATGCAAGGTAACAACTTCAAACCTCTGGAGGCAAGACCATATTGAAGTGCTAAATGCAGAAGCCAGGGTCATGTTTTCAGGCATCTAGACAGAGAGCTTGTGTGCCTTGGGACCTGTGGATTGGATAGTTGTAAAGATTCTTAGTCATTTGAAGAATGAAGTGAAGGGGGATAGACTTGGAATTAGATCTGGAATCAGTTCCCTCCTCTGCCACTTCTAGTTACTCGACTTTCACTCAGTAGTTTCTTTCCAAAGCTTTGGTTTCGTCTTCTGTAAAATGCAGGGGTGCTAAACCTGAATGTGCCTTAGAATTGCCAGGGCTGCTTGTGAAATACTCGGATGCTCCAGTCCCACTGCAGATCAAGGGAAACAATTTTCAGTGGGCAAGGCCCAGGCATCTGTGTTTTTTGTTAATTTTTATTGTGGTAAAATACACAAAGCATAACATTTACCATTTTAAAGTGTGTAGTTCAGTAACATTAAATGCATTGTTATGCAATCTTCACTGCAATATTTTTCTAGAACTTTTTCCATCATCCCAAACTGAAGCTGTATACTTACTAAGCAGCAACTCCTCATTCCGCTTTTCCTGCAGCCCCTGGTAACCTCTATTCTAGTTTTTGTCTCAGTGAATTTGCCTATTCTAGGTACCTCTGTTATAAGTGGAATCATATAATATTTGTGTCTGGTTTATCTCACTTAGCACACTGTCTTCAAGGTTCATTTATGTTGTAACGTGTATCATGATTTCATTCTTTTAAAGGCTGAGTTATATCCCATTGTATATATACACCATAATTTTTTTATCCATTCATCCATCGGTGGACATGTGGGTTGTTTCCACTGGGTATCTATATTCTGAATCAGCCCTCACATGATGGTCAACAGCTTTGGAAGTCACTGGAATGATTGTTCCCCTGGTTAAATTATGAGTTTGTGTATGCCAGGTTTAGGTGGAGGAGGGTGAGATATAATGTCCTCACTGTGAGATATCATTTCTCACTTAGCAAAATGGCAACTATATATTCATATAATGTATAGCACGGGCTTCCCTGGTGGCTCAATGGTAAAGAATCTGCCTGCAATTCTGGAGACCCAGCTTCAATCCCTGGGCTGGGAAGATCCCCTGGAGTAGGGCATGGCAACCCACTCCAGTACTCTTGCCTGGAGAATCCCATGGACAGAGGAGCCTGGCAGGCTATAGTCCATAGGGTCACACAGAGTCAGACATGACTGAAGTGACTAAGCAGCAGAAACAGTGTATAGCATGATAACCCCAAATGCTGGAAAAGATATGGAAAATCTCTTATATATTGTTGGTGAATAAGCTAAATGTTTCAACCACTCTGGAAATCAGTATGGCAGTTTCTTATAGAACTAAATATACACTTAACATATAACCCAGTAATTGCACTCTTTGCTATGTATACCTTAAAGTGAAAACTTGCTTTCACTCAAAATCCTGTACTCAAATTTCACAGCAGTTTTAATTGTAATAGGCAAACAAACTGGAAGCTACCATCAGTGGGGGAGTGGTTAAACAAACTGGTACATCCATACCACGGAACACTACTCAGCAATAAAAAGGAACAAAACATTGATCCATGAAGCTACATGGATGGATCTCAAAGGAATTATTCTCAGAGAAAAGAACCCATATGAAAAGGCTACAGACTGATTTATGCAACATTCTTTTTTAAAATATAGCATTCTTGAATAACAAAATTACAGAGATAGAGAGCTGTTTCATGGTGGTCAGGGCTTAGGGATGGAGGCTGTAAGTGGAGTGAGTGTAGTTATAAATGTGTTGTGGTCCTTTAATGGACTGGAACCTGGTGGTCCGGAGTCGATAAGAAAGTGAAAGAGAGAAAGAAGCTAATATTCCCTGGTTTACGCAGAGAACCAATAAAACCCTAGAACAGGGCTTGTACCGCTCATGAAGGCACAGGCTGCCCTCTGGAGGAGGTCTTGAAAACCGGGGCAGGAGAGTGAGTTCGGCAGGTTTCCATGGTCCAGAGAATTAGCTGGAGGGAGGGAGAGAGAGAGAGAAAGACACTGGGACGCATGCCTCTGGTGGGGCAAAGGTGCTTTAATGATCTTTCAGTGAGTATATATAGGCTGTTGTACAAGGAATTTATTTTGACAATGATAAAGATCAGAAAACCAAATGTATAGCAACCGTTATCAAGGGAACAAGGGATTAACAATGGTCAGAAGGTCAGGAGACAATCCATATCTCAAGAAAGAGGATCGAGACTAAGCAGTTTTGTCCTAAGGAGAATGTTTACTAGAGGAGATTCATGCATGTGCTTCATCCTATCACCTCAGTCCTGGGAGCAGTGTGCCATTCCACTCGTTCCTGTTGCAGGAACTGAAAAGGAACAGAGGATTTATGAGAAACAGCACGCAGGAATCCTCCTGTTAAACGTTCCCTGACATAAATGAATAGCTTGAGAAGGCCTTGTAGTGATAGTGCAGATCTGTATGTTGATTGGTTACACAAATTTACACGTGTGATTCAACTGAATAGAACTACATGCACACACACACAAATGAGTGCATGTAAAATCAGTAAAATCTGAAAAAGCTCAGTGGACCACATCAATGTCAACCAATGTGTTTCTTGATCCTGATGCTGTGCTATAGTGACCCAAGATGTTGACACTGGGAGAGACTGGGTGAAGGGTGGCTGTAAGCTTCCTGTAGATTTTTTGTACCTTCCTGTGTATCTACAATTCTTTCAAAATATGAATGAGAAAAAGGGAGATGGTAAGATGTTCCTAACAGTATTTTGCAATTAATCAACCATGAAGGTTGCATCTGTGTAATATGTAACTCAAAGTATGAAAATGATGCAGGGCAATACGTTCGTCCCACAAATGGCATTTCAGATGTGTGTCAAATGTAACTCACTATGCTCATCCAAGAGATTTTTACTGATGTCTTTGAAATTACGTTCAGGAAACTGAGGATTCCATTCATGACTTCTCCCTGTGCAGCCATAACTTATGTTAGGAGACTGTTGGTTGTTTTGTTGTATTCAAATAAATTTTATTTTCTCACACTGCTCCTGTGTACTCCAAATCATGAAATACATTCCTGTTTTGGGAAATGCGTGACTTTGACCTGAGATGTTTGATTTTAGTTGTTGTTCAGTCACTAAGTTATGTCTGATTCTTTGCACCCCCATGGACTTCAGCATGCCAAGCTTTCCTGTCCTTCACTATCTCCTGGGGTTTACACAAATTCATATCTACTGAGCTGGTGATGCTATCTAACCATCTCATCATTGGACTTTACTTTCACCACCAGACATAACCACAACTGAGCATCATTTCCACTTTGGCCCAGCCACTTTTCTTTCTGGAGCTATTAGTAATTGCCCTCTGCTCTTTCCCAGTAGCATATCAGACACCTTCCAACCTGGGGGTCATCTTCTGTTGCCATAGCTTTTTGTCTTTTCATACTGTTCATGAGGTTCTCGTGGCAAGAATACTGGAGTGTTTTGCCATTTCCTCCTCCAGAGGACCACGTTTTGTCAGAACTCTTTGCCAGGACCCATCTGTCTTGGTTGGCTCTGCACGGCATGGCTCATAGCTTCATTGAGTTACATGGCCCCTTTGCCACGACAAGACTGTGATCCATGAAGGGGGTTTGATCTTTTGATCCCTTGTTATTTGTGGCTTCATCATGTCAAAAGGCCTGAGACACAGCATGGTTCATAGCCAGAGGTAAAGGCATTTAGAACAGAGTAAATATAAATCCACAGAATAGGGTCTTGCTTCTTCCACCACAAAACCTGTATTTTACTCTATAATACTGGTTTTCAGACATCAATGGAACATGATGTTAAAGGATCATGTAAGTGAGCAAGTGAAAGGCAGCATGTCATCCTCTCCAGGGATGTTATTTCTACTCGGAAGCTACTACTTTCTGAGTTTCCTCCATGCATCTGGCAGGACCCAGTGAATGAATGGAATGTGGACTTTGGACTAAAAGAGTGGCTCTGTGACCTGGACAGAGTAATTTACGTTTTCTGAATACTGGATCCTCATTTTAAAAACTAGGGGTGAAATATTATCTGCCCTAGAGTGCTTTTTATAAGAATAAAATTAAATTGCATATGAAAAATTCCAAGTATGGTGCCTCACCTATAATAATTATGTAACAACTTAAATTTTCTTTCTTATTGGAGGGTTATTTATGTAATATTTCTGAAAATATTTTTGGAATTCATCTTTGGAAATGACTTCTAGTGACATTTTCCTGCATTAGAAAACCACACTTACGACTTGACAGGACAATCTCTGCAGGATTTTCTTCGTTTTTCATTTTTGCTCTGTATGAGCTCAAAATAGTTCTTTGTTTTTTGCCTTGTGAGAAACAATGGATATTGGCTATTTGACAGTGGGGTATGGTAGGTAACATGGCTGCTGCAATACTGATTCAGCCTAGAGGTAGGAGCACTCCCATATTTAGAAGTATTTGTCCCCTGGAAGGAAAGCTCTAATAGACAGTATATTAAAAAGTAGAGACATCTCTTTGCCGACAAAGCTCTGTCTAGTCAAAGCTATGGTTTTTCTAGTAGTTATGTATGGATGTGAGAGTTGGACCAAAAAGTAAGCTGAGTGCCGAAGAATTGTTGCTTTCGAACTGTGGTGCTGGAGAAGACTCTTGAGAGTCCCTTTGACTGCAAGGAGATCAAACCAGTCAATTCTAACAATAACAACAATGATGAGATCAGGTCAAATACAGGAATGATGGGTGATGTGGCTCATTAAATAGATGTTGCAGGCATTTTTGTCCTTAATGCATTGCATATTTCTTTTATTATATCAGTTATATTAAAAGTTTGAAATTGTGTTTTATCAAATAGAAGCCTAATTTGTTTGTGACGCATAGACTCTGTTCTGTTACGTTAACATCAATGCCAGCTACTGTATGTATTACAATGCTATAAAATCATGAGACAGTTTCTATAAACTACTGTGTCATCACTTCACAGTCTTCAGTAAGCACATAGATTAGAAATCCAAGCAGATCACATGGAGATTTTGCTTTCATTTATACTGGTGAAGTGAGTTGAGTTTACAAGTCATCTGTATGCGCCTGATATTTCTGTGTATTTAGGGTTTTATTCAGAAATCAGCAAAAATTAAGTTACATAGCTTTCTGCCATTTCTTTCTCTATTGTTAATTATTTTATTTCAATTATGTTTTTAATTCATAATTGGAAAACAAAATGAAATAGCTTTGGAAAATACTCTTGTGGCAGGGGGCACACGCCACTCTTCAAGAACTCAGTTCTTGGGTCTGAGTCTTTCTCTTGGGATTGAAGAAATGGTTTGACTATAAAATTCCCATTAGCTAAAAATAAGCAAAATTGCCTGCAGGATTCATTGTAGGTACAGCCTTAAAGAGTAATAAAAGCCTGTTTTAAATGAACTCCTAAGGACAAGATTTAAGCCCTAGAATGGCTAGTCAGGTTTTATGTTTATCCCTTTTGATTATACTTCCATATGTTCCTGGAAAGCAGTGTCCGAAAAATGGTTCATTAAAAAAATTGTATTGGGCTGAAGTAATTTGGGGATTATTGACCAAGACCAGGGAGTGGGGCTACCAGATCAGGTGGCCTGGAAACAGCAAAGAATGGCAGACCTATCTGCTCTGCTTCCCTGTACCAGGTGGGCATGAACTGATTTCAAAGACCTCACGGTTGGTTTTGTTTAAATACATATGGCAGTTTGCGTGCTGCTCCCTACTTTCAAAAAAAAAAAAAAGACAAAAATAAACCAGTAACTTGGAGGACCAAAGTGGGTTTTGTAAAGAAAAGGCACCCTCCTGAAAGTGAGGTGTGCCACTATGGGAGAAGGGGGCTGAGAATGTGTTGATATGCTCCTCCTTTCTAAGGGTGTGTAACTGCTGCCCTGCTCAGGGACTTTCCTCCATTGCTTTCGGCTCTAGCTGACCTGGGCCATGGGGGAATGGGGGTGGGGGTTGGTATTAGAGACAGACTTTGGCATCTGAGTTGCTCCAGGAAAACTTTGTTGTTTCTGGAGGTGGAATAGTGAATTGAAGTGGTCTACTTGCCAAAGGAGAAAACAGGACATCCGAGGAATGTCATCCTTTCTCCATTTCTTTTTCCTTGCTGTTTGCAGGAATAGTTTGTATATTGATGTTTACTATATATTACTGGTGAAATGAGACTTTGATTAAGTACCTACTAAATGCAGTACTGTAGGTACCTTGAAATAGATATTTGAAAGGCCAAGTCTTCCTGGAGAAGGAGCACTGGAACTTACCCTGAGTGGGGAAGTTTCTAGGAAGGACTCTCAGAGGCTGTCACCTTGAGTTAAGTCTTGAAAGAGAAGTTCGTCACATAAGGAAGGAGAGCCTGGGTGACTTTTGTGTCCTTGTGAGGATAATGAAAATGGAGGGAAATGGATGAGGTCTGGGTTTTTTAAGGAGGGGCCAGTATTTGCTAAATCATAGGGTGACATTATTTGGTGATTTTTGGGAGAAGTGTGGGGAGTTTGGGAGCAGCAGATAAGAGAACAGAGAAGTGAGTCAAGGCCAGATCTGAGAGTTGCATATATATACTAAGTTTGAATTTTATAGTAAAGGTCAGTGATTTTCAGTCCTGGAAACACATTAGATTCCTCTTCTGCTTCCTACTTCCAAAGACTCTGATCCAATTGGTCTAGAGAAGAGAGATTGGTGATAAGTACCAGTGTGCACTTCAGCCAGGTAGAAAACCATCAGTCACTGATAAGAGTTCAAGTGTGTGAATGAGATAATAAGACCTGGATTTGAAAGAACACACACTGGTAGTTTCATAGGAGGGTGCCTGGAAAAGGATCGTATCCCAGCCATAAGCAGTCAGTGAGCCTGTTGTAATAGTCCACATGAGGAACATCCAGCAGCTTCAGTTGAGGCAAGAGTAAAGGGAATGGAAAGGTAATTGTATGAGAACATCTGGAAAAGTGGGCTAATGGGGAGTGCTGGACAAAGGAAAATGTGGTCGACTTGCTACGGAGAAGTCTTCTAAGATAAGGGCTGAGTGTCCCTTTGGATTGGACACATGTAGGCAGCTGCAGCTGAAGAGAGTGATGTTTCAGTGGGATGATGAAGACAGGAGTCAGATAGCCTTAGTTGAAGAACTTGAACCTATTTAAAGAAGCATTCAAGTTCCTTATGATCAGGTAACCCCAGATACCTAGTTCCAGGAATGAGGGAAGAAGACTGGAAAGGTAGTTTGGGGCCATGTAGTGAGGTGCTTGGGTGCCAGGGGTAAGTTGTTGGTAATGATAAGATCCATAGGCTAATATTAATGTGAAAAAAGAGAGGATTAAAACTAGAAGGATGAGACTGGGTGGAGCTAAGATTCATTAGGCAGCCAGTGCTTTATTTGTTTATGGTCCTGATGATTTTTAACAGCTATTTTAGTAACAGAATGATGAAAATGTGTGGCGTTCTCTCTCCCTTGGGATAATGTGGTTGCCAAAAAAGGCCACAACTAATAAGAAAAATGAGTTTTATTACTTAATTGTGGATTCAATTTATTTGTGTGCTTCAACCTAGATATCATATTAAAAAGCAGAGACATTGCTTTGCCAACAAAGGTCCGTCTAGTCAAAGCTGTGGTTTTTCCCATAGTCATGTATGGATGTGAGAGTTGGACTATAAAGTTGAGTGCTGAAGAATTGATGCTTTTGAACTGTGGTGTTGGAGAAGACTCTTAAGAGTCCCTTGGACTGCAAGGAGATCCAACCAGTTCCTCCTAAAGGAAATCAGTCCTGGGTGTTCATTGGAAGGACTGATGTTGAAGCTGAAACTCCAATACTTTGGCCACCTCATGCAAAGAGTGCCTCATTTGAAAAGACCCTGATGCTCAGAAAGCTTGAAGGCAGGAGGAGGAGGGGATGACAGAGGATGAGATGGCTGGATGGCATCACTGACTCAATGGACATGACTTTGAGTAGGCTCTGGGAGTTGGTGATGGACAGGGAGAACTGGCGTGCTGCAGTCCATGGGGTCGCAAAGAGTCTGACACGACTGAGCGACTGAACTAAAACTGACACTGAACTGTTTCCATTGCCATGTTGTCTTCCTAGCTGACTGGGCTAAGCTTCTCTACAAGAGTGTGTATGTGTTTAAAAAAATGCTCTGAAATTCTTCCTCACCCTGAAAATATTTAATATAAAAAGCTGAAATAAATGCACAAGTACCATATAGCTAGTTTAGGCTTGTTTATGTACTATTTTAGTTTTGGAAAGAAAAACCATTTTGGGCTTTGTGTGATGGTTTAGATCAGGGTTTCTGAGCATTGGCACAGTTAATGTTGTGAGCTGGTTGTTTCTTTGTTGTGCATTGTGGAGTGTTAGCAGCATCTCTGACTCCTGTGCAGTAAAACCATTTAAGCACCTTTATCCCCAGCCTGTGACATCTAAAAATATCTCTTAACATTATGAAAAGTCCTCTGGTTGGATATTGAAGTTGAAGGCAAAATCATGCTAGATTGAGAGCTGCTGGTTTAAAAATAGTACAATAACTACTACAGAAAATAACCACTTCTTCCTGCTACTGTATAGGTGGTTTTCATGATGCTCTTGGAGGCTGAAAGGCTTTTTATCTCCAGAAGAAAATTAATGAGTGTTTATAAATCCCCTTCTTGAACATTTATTTTAAAATATTTGAGGAAAAGGAAAAGTGACTTTACTGGTTGCTAACCATTTGTCTGTTGCCCAGCTTGTCCACTCTTTCATTAAGTTCCTGGATATTCTATCATTTAATGTAAAAGGACAGAGTTGATTTTTTTCCCCCCCTGGGCCATTAAGTCCTCAATACAAAAGATCTTATGAATTAGAAAGTGCCCAAATAATATTGCCAGTTTAGACCTGGATGTGAAAAGGGGGATTTCACACAGGACCAGGTTTTAGTGTTAGTTTCACACCTAATGCCTTCTAATTTTGAGTAAATCACTTTAATCTTGTTTGTTTAAATTTTCTTATGTGTGAATGAAGGAGAGAAAGTTTTTTATCTGCTATTTGGCTTCTAGTTCTAAATGTCTAAGATTGAAATCTTTTGATTGTTTCTTTGGGCTCTTCCCCATCCCGTGACACATCCCTCAATGCAGTGCAACTCAAAATGTGCTCTGTAAGTCTCCATTGGTCCAGAAATGACAATGCTGATCTACATTGAGAAAAGTACAGAATCTGAGAGTAAGCCACTAGAAATGTTTCTCATGATTCTACTAAGTAATTGTATACCTGTTACATATAGTAATAAAAATCATATTTTGCTGTAGTCTTTTAAATTTAATTTTTATAGTAATCTATTTTTATTATATTTTATGAATGTATTGGCCCACACTGAATTAGAGAAACAAAAACAAAACAAACCTTTCACTAGAAGTGGTTTGAGAAACACTTCCTTAATGTATGATGGACAATTTTTTTGGTCTCTTTCTACTCTGGCCAATAATAGATATTTAATATATTCCTCCTCTGGGGTTTTGAGGGGCAAGATGTTGCCAGTCTGCCCTGCTAGCAGTATTAAATTGGTGGCAAAAGAGATTTTATTATAAGGAAGTTTGCCTTACAGAGAATAAGAAGTAATTCTGGAGTAAATCTGAGGCTCTTTTTGATTGTATATATATGTGAGTCGTCACATAGCTCATGTTAGTGTCTTGCATTAAGATGGCATGTTTATCTTAGAACATGAACCCAAAGAGCAGTGAAAATACCCTTTTTAAAAGTATCTGATTCCCAAGAATCCCTTGCATCTGAAATCGACCTAGGATGCTTGGTCTGCTGGAGTTGCCAAAACCAGCCAGTGCTGTTGAGGGTAGGTGAAGAATGAAAAAAATATAGCTTTTACTTTTGAAAGAGATTAATATTGATATTTTTGAGTCTATTCAATCATTCAGACTCATCCAACATTTGGGAATATCTATTATATGGACTCAGATGTGATAGACTCACGTGTTAACAAGGGCAGTTAAGCTGGTCACAATTTGGTCTTGGTCTTCGTATGGTAAACTGGTGGAGGAGCCAGCCTTCATTTTGAGTTATTTGAGGCAGAAAACATGGCTGGGTTCCCTGCACTCTGGACCACTGTGCCAATACCTTTTATCCCATACTGGGTGGAATAATCTAGAGACTTCTGCCCTCCTCCTGGAAGTCCTTTACCTATGGCCTGGCATTGTTCAGGAACAGTCTCTTGGCCTGCAGTTCCTGCCTGGTGTATATGCGCTTACAATGCACTTCCTCCTTCGAAGTAAAAAAGGCAATCTCTTTGCCTGCCCTATTAGAATCATAAAATCACTCTTTTAGTTTTTTTTTTAATCCAGAGGATGAAAATGTATAACATATTTGGAAACTCTACTGGCAGACTTGGCAGGCGTTTCATATTTACTTGGACTTAACTTGAATTGGATTTGGTCCTCTGATTTCCCCACCTCCACCTCTCGGAACAAGTTATTTATTATCCGAGTGAGTCTGTGGTAGTGAATCAGACATGCACAGGGCACGTCTATTGTTAAGTGTGTTTGTTCCGTAAGATTTATGCTAGCCCAAATAGTTTTATATTGGTTTTCATTGTTGAAAATTTACTGTATTCATTCTGGATTTGGCGTTAAGTATTTGCAGTGTGCTAGGCGTCCCTGTGGTTGAATATTTTATCACTGTAACACTTCATGCAAAGGAAATTAAAAAATATATAGTGAAAGCGTTTCCCTAATATGTTTCCAATCAGCTGTGTACTTTGGTAATTTGATTTGTAGGAACTAGAGAGAAGAGTGTTATTGAGCTCTTTTCAATCATTTATAATTCTCTGGGAATTGGAATAATGGTTCCGAGTTTATGAAAATGTCTATTGAAGTTTTCTTAAGTCTTTATTATTCTGTTGGTATTGAAGGTTTTCTTTTTCTTTTTTTTTTTTAATTACCACTGCAGTATCCAAAAGAATTCAGGGAAGGAAGTGAGTCTTCTCTTTGTATCTTGGATAAGAAAGATTGTGAATTGAGGTGGAATGGGTTGACAGAAGCCAGTCACTGGAACAGAGCAGACCCTTTTATATCTGCATTATCCCGTCTGTATTCCTACTGCTGTACTCTTTGGGCTAAGCAGTCGGGCTGGACCTGGTGAATCCCATTTGCCTGCTGTGCTCCTCAGAATCCAGTGTGCATTTACTAGAGACATAGCTGGGTTCGTCTTCCCCTGAAACGTAACTCACAAGGTCGAAGGCGTTATTTGGACAAACTAAATTAAGATCTAGGTTGTGATCCTTGCACCATTATTACTTTGGCTCTTTCTACAGAGGCTTAAACTTGTTTCCTTTTTTGAGACTCTCTGGCCTTTGACTTCTGCTTTTGCCAGTGAATGAGCATGACTTCTGTTTTGGCTAGTGAACTGACGTGGGATAATCCATACATCGTCTAGTTTCAGATTTCCTTAATCTAGTTCACCACTTAAAAGTAAAATCAAAGTGAAAAATGAAATCATAGCTCTTAAAGCTGGAGGCAAGACTTGGATGGTTTCATCTGTTGAAGACAGTAGCTTGTCAGGAATCAAATGGGTATAGAATTTTGCAATCATTTTCTATATTTAGTTTTCTTGCTTTTGCTTCTTGCCGTGTTTTACATTTCCCTCTTGACCTTCAGCAATCTTAAGTTCATTTAGTCTTGTGTAAAATCCCCTTTCACAGTGATGTTTTGAGTCCTGGTCCTCTTCATACTTACTAGGTATAAATAAAGTCATGAGGTTATGTATTTTGGCTTAAAGAGTTCATCAATCCATGGTTTTCCATTTGAAAATATAATCTGTGAGGTTAATCTTTTTGGTAGTCAAAGAATTAATGTAAGTAAAAGCCAAGTGGATACTTAGAAGGCTTAGTTGTGTTTAGAGGAAAATAGCCAAGGAGCATGGTGTTTCCTACGATCACTTGTTCTGGCTTAGAAGACATAACTTCTTTTGCTTCTAAGATAAATGAAACTCACATTCATTCTTGGCCTTTCTTTCTGCCTCTGTGTTTCATCTAGGTTGTACCTATGATGGAAGTGCCTATAACAGCTCCTTCAAATGGAAGAATCCTGCTGAACCCTGTATCCTGCGCCAGTGCCAGGTAAAGTCCATCTATTTTACTTTCCAGTGACAAGAAATCCATAAAGTCCTTTTCAGAAACCCTTTCCAGAACACAGAACAAACACAGAACAAAACTCCAAAGAAACAAGCAAAAAATGAGAAACGAATGAAAAACCAACTCTATCCTTGTCCATATTTATTGTGACATTCACCATAACAAGACAGATACAGGATAGTTATTGCATGCGTCTTATTTCTAGAAGCACACAGCAGAATTGTTCACTATTGTTAAATTGTGCCTGGAAAAGCTCCGAGAAGATGCATATGTCCTTGGGGAAAATTCATGTCTTCCTGTTGAGTCAGCTTTGCAAAACACAAATTCTTGTTAGCAGAAAGAGGTATTGTTAGAGGATATATGTTTTCCTTTTTTTTTTTTTTTAAATTTAGAAACATTTTGAACTGAAGCCAGTCTGTAAACTGTTTTAACCAAAGCAATTAGTACATTGTGATCACCATGATTTCAACCCAACTGATTTAAGAACCACCAGTTCAGCTCCTAAGGAGCCCACTGTTGCCTGGTGCTGAACTCTGAAAAGAGCACTGTTTCCATGTGACTCTAATCATTACACGTCTTAAACACAGGCAAGATAAACTAGAGGGGAAATGAAGAATCAAAATATTCTAACTTATTTTCTTTAAAGAAATACTCTGTTAAAAAAATACTCATCTAATTTTGACATAATTTAAAATTTTTTCTCTGTAGACAAGATGCTGTTAAATCATTTTACCCCAGGTTCATTTCAATGTCCAAGGATATGCTGTTGCATTTAAAGGAGAAGGCACTTAGTATAATAATGCATATTTCTCTCTGATCTTATCTCAAGTATATTGACATTTAGCTTATCAAAATCTGAATCTTATAGAATCATGTTATTATAAGCCCACAGTGGGCATGTTCACTCATAAGATCTTCAGTTACTTATTCAGTTGAATATTCAATTTATTTATGTAGTAATCGAAATTATTTATGAAAATAAGCAGTAGGTAGAACAGATATGAACAATAGATTAATTGATTCAGTAAATATTTGTTGAATTTTTTCTCTGGGTTATACATTCAGTCAGCTTCATGGAACCAAATGATGATGACAATGACTTTTAACAACATCAAAGCCCACACTCATTCTAAAATTTGCCCCACTCCATCACCACCGTGCTTCTTGACTGATGCAATTTCCAATTTTTGATAGGGACACTCTGAAAGCAACAGCCGCTTGCCTTTTGGAGTAGGCTATAACATTTGTATACAATAGTCAGAGGTCTTGAAGATCCTCAAGTTGCATGATCCAGTGGTGAATTTTGTTGCCATTGTTTGAATTAGATGAAAACCAGTATTATCTGGGAGGGAATATTCTCTTGAATGAATAACATATCAAGCCATCATCATTTGTGAACACTGAAAATCCCATTGCTTATCAGCTTTGGTTACTAGTCACTCACCAGGACCCAGAGAGAATATATAGGAATATCAAATTATTATTGAAAGAGCTCTTAAAGACCAACAGACCCAGGAGTCAGGAAGCGCTGAACTTTAGAATGAAGCCCAGAGAGGGGATGTTCACTACCAAGGATGAACTTTGCCTTTTAATTTTTCTCCTTTTATAATGCTTTGCCTAAGCCCTGTTGCTGCTGCTTGGTCGCTTCAGCTGTGTCTGACCCTGTGTGACCCTAAGGACTGCAGCCTGCCAGTCTTCTCTGTCCATGAGATTCTCCAGGCAAGAGTACTTGAGTGGGTTGCCCTGCCCTCCTCCAGGGGATCTTCCCAACTCAGGGATTGAACCTGGTTCTTCTACCTTGTAGGCAGATTCTTTCCTGCTGAGCCACCTGCTGCTGAGCCAGCAGCCACTCCTGCTGAGTAAATATCATTTTACTCAATCACCATAAAGGCAGACCTCTGTTAAGTTAGTTACAAAAAGCTTCTCCTTCTCTTCGGTAGTACCTTCCCACTCCTGCTTACTTTCTTCCTTCTTTAGGGAAGGAGACCTCATCTATGAATGCAAGAAATGACTGTTTATTGGTACCCATCAGGGAAGTCTTCATGTAAGATGCTCCTCTGCTGAAGGACACAATTGCAACCTCTCTCTCCAAGATCTTTCTTCTCAGGACACAGAGTCAGTAACAGAAGAGAGAGTGTAGTGTAGTGAGTAAAATATGGCTGTTGCCATTCACATAACTTGTTACTTAAACTCTCCAGACTTCACGTTCATGCCCATAAAATGAGGATAGTACTACCTCATAGAGTGGTTGTGAGAATGAGCAACAGTGTCATTTAAAACACTTCTGGTAGAGGCTGTGTATACTGAGTACAACTTGGTACCAGACCAATAACAGCTAGTCTAATGATCCGGTTTATTTCCACTTGAGTTGAATTCTAGCTTATTTCTTAAGTCTTCTTAGTAAAGGAGTTTGATGGTGGAAAATTTACCTTTATTTTCCACTTTTAGTGTCTTACTGGAAAAGGAAAATCTGAAGATCAGAGACAGGAAATTCATGCTGGGGAGTAACCTGAATCTTGCATCTGCATTGCAGATACTAAAGGGAATTTGATCCTGGACTTTTTGCATTGCTTAAGTTATATAACTAAAGGCCAGTTCCTTTTTTGATGTTGAATATTGCTGGAATTTAGACATTTTTTCCTTTGCAGATGTGATATAGACCATAATAAATTACTTGGTAGTGGAAGCCTCAGGTCTGACAGATGTGAAGACATTTAGGATGTAACTTTCTTTGTTGGATTGAGATGATATAGTAGCAGGCTCGATGAAGAAAATTATCTAGTTGTCAGATTGTTACCTAGTGTTTTACCTTTTGTTACCACTCCCCTCAAAAGAAAATTAATAAACACACAAAACCATTTTATAAAGTGGGTAGAGAATATAGAGAAAATCCTTCAAAGACCAACTCTGAAAATTGAATAAAAAAATGTTTCAATAAATATTAAAGTACTAGAGTCAAAAGATCAGTTGCAAATGAGTCCCTTGATTTTGCTATTAAGACTGAAAGTCTCTATTTTAACATAACATAGTATGATCTTTAAAATAGTTTTATCTGATCTCTTCATTTGCTGAGTGAGAGCCAGGCTCTCTGGGAAGCCCAGAGAAACATCTACAATTGCAGGGCTGGTGTCTACTTATTCCTGGAAGGGTGGTGAGGATTTGGGTCTCCAGATGCCAGTCTGGGATATTATGTTTGTCCTCTGTGGCTTATAATTAATGGCTTAAAGTGTAATAACAATTATAGATCATATAGGACATGTTGAAAACCTAAAACAGTTGTGAATGAACAGCTAGACTCTGTTAGCTACTGACTGACAGCAAGGAAGTCTTAAATACTAGATTTAAAAGAAAGAAAGGAAGAAATCAGAGTCAAAGAGAAAGAGCCAGAACAGGGAAGAGGACAGGTGACAAGATTTGCACTTTGAAATGGACAAGTTGGAGCCATCAGACCATCAGACAAGTTTGTGCCATGGACCTATGGACCCGATGCCCATCCCCCTTTGCACTTTTCGTGTTTGAGTTCTTATCCTACTACTTTGGTTACTTTCCAGAAGTGAGTAAATCTCAGTGGGAATGCTGGGGCTGACGTCGATTGTGACATTCTGTTTTTCAGGAAGGCGTTGTCACAGAGTCTGAGGTGCGATGTGTCGTTCATTGTAAAACCCCCTCCAAGCATCTGGGAACATGCTGCCCCACGTGTCCAGGTAACCTCGCAGAAAGGGGAAGGCAGTGTGGCTCCCCGGTACAGTGCAGCACTGTTGAAATCCTTCGGGGTTCTCTCAATCACGCATGATTTTCCCACTCCCGACTGGAATTTTTCTCCCTTTATGTCTGTGTACCTAATGGGTGAGGAGAGCAAACTCCTTTGCATAGAAATGTCCGGTTGGACTCCGGCGGGCCTGGGATGACTGCAATGTGCTGTAGGTCTTGGCAAGGATGCTCCGGGCTCCGGAGGCCTGCTTTCCACTCCACAGGGCCACAGGTAACGCTTATTTTGGAAGGAAAGGTTGTGGCTTTCCCTTGCTTCCAGAAATGTCTTTTTACTGCTTCATATTGCAATACCTTGGCCGGGGCTCGCCTTGGTGATGAGGCGACCAGATGTTTTCTGAACACCGAGAGCTGGGTCCCTAAGTGGATTTAGCTTAAGGCTTTGCTGGTCTCGGTTTTCTGCGTGGTGCAGCGACTGGGAACCACTGTCTTTTTAGAGGGCCCCAGGGCCTAGCTGACAGCAAAGTGATCTTTCCTTTCCAGTGGCTGGAGTGTTTCCTCTTACTTCTCTGAACAGGATTACAAAGGCCTCCTGCCTCTTTTCTTGCCCTTAGGTACAAGCCCGGGGATTTTGAGGTGAGAGATTTTTTTCTGATCCCTTAAGCCCCTGGCCCATACTCTTCAACAGATGTTCTACATTTTGGGTTTTACTCTGAGTGCTTTTCCTCACTGGAGGCGATACTCACAACTACTTCTCTTTGCTTTTGAAGTTAATCTCCAAAGGGCCTTCTGTTCTGTGAGCCTTCCCGGGAAATGGCGAAGGCACTGTCATGGGATGCTCTGTGAAGATGAGCCCCTTCCCTTCCCTTCCTGCCGTTTCCCTCCACACAGTCTGCCGTGCTCCCAGACCTGAGTCCCTTCCAGGGTCCAGCCTTCCCTCATCTTTGAATGACAGTGAGGACAATCTCTCTCCACTGCTCCTAACCTTCCTGAGTTCCCTGGACAGTCTTTATTGAACCAAGCTTCCTTTTCACACTGCAATTTCTGTTAAGCTTGTATTACTGGATAAGCTTAAGTGAAGGCCAGAAAGTTGAAAGTAAAATAATTCTTTCCATAACTCAGTTATTTTGTATCTATCAAACAGAGTTTGCTTGAGTACCATTCCCCTCTGAATGCACTGAGTGCTTTGCATCATGTAACCATATTCTAAAATGCCTAAAGGATCTTTATTAAGTTAGCTCAGTCATTCTCTAGGCTGCACATGAAAATCACCTGGGAAGTTTTAAGAAATAAACCTTGATGCCCAGGCTGCATCCCACACCAATTCCATCAGAATCTTGGAGGGTGAAACTCAGGCCTCCTGGATAATTTCTGTGCACAGCCAAGCTTGAGATTGATAACAGAGCAAATTTTATATGCCATAGAGATTTAAAAGATATCAAAGCTCTTAAATACGAATTCAGTTGGGTTGAGTAGACTGCCGCTTTATTGGTGCAGAATCAACTCGGCATATATAACATTCCTTTTCACTTAGGAGATAGTCATATTTTTAGACTGCCTTTGAAAGTGCCCATATAGAAACAACAGAATGAATTTATTCCAGCAGCTGAAGTTATCATATTTGAGCAATTACTTCTCTCATTTTGTTTTTCAGTTGAGTTCCCAGGAAGGAAAGGCTGAGCTCTGTAATTGCACATATTGTAATGTTAAGTCTTCACCACCATTTCAGTAAGGATGAAGTACTGTTATTAGTTCACACAGGCAGAAATTTGACTCAATGAGGATAAGTCCAACGGTGGGGTTGGGGTCCCAGGCCTCTTTTCTTTTCTGGCCACCATACTGTACTACCTCCCCCTACCCCACACCATGATAATTATTCAACTTGGGTCTAGATGCCCTGGAAAGCAAATCTCTAAAAGTTAACTTGCCAGTCAGCCCGGATGGGAGGGAGTTTAGAGGGGAATGGATCTGTGTGTGTGTGTGTGTGTGTGTGTGTGTGTGTGTGTGTGTGTGTGTGTATGGCTGAGTTGCTTTTCTATGCACCTGAAACTATTACAGCATTATTAATCGGCTATACCCCCATATAAACTAAAAAGGTAAAAAATTAGCTTGCCAGTGCTACACACTAACCCCTGACATCTGGGTAGGCACTCTGCCTTTGGTTATGGGGTCAAGAATCAACTTTATTCTCTCTCCTTAATTTCAAAGACCAACCTTTGGCATGAAAATCAGAAGACTCAGACCTGGCCGCATCCAAACTGCATTATCCTGTGTCTTGGGAAGGAGGCCTCAGCCAAGTCTAGAGAGGGACAGTCCATTGAGGCCTTGGGGTATTCTTATAATTCAGAAGGACTGGCATCTGTCATTGATCATGGAATGGTATTCCACATAATGACAAACACGTACAGCTTGTGGTCAGTTTCTTCCTGAAACAGATTGCAGGACATTCTTAGTTGTCTGCTCCTTCTTTTCTCGTCTGACTCTTTGCTCAAGGAGGATGGGCTGTGAAGGGAACAGTTTGCAACAGTTTTCATTTAAAAATTCATTATTTAAGTTATTATGTGGATTGTGCAGTTAACCTGTCTGGCAATCTGTATGACAGAACCAGTGGTGCAAACATATATGAAAGCATTGAAGACCCTTTGTTGGAAATGGGTTTTGAGAAGAGATGACTGGACACCTGCCATTATTAACAGTGCTGAGATATGGCCACGAGGAGGGCACCATGCTTATCAGGTCTCCTGGATCAAAGGGAACAGCAGGAGGGTGGCTCTGGCTCCTCCCCCTGGCTCTGGCTGTGGGCATCAGAAAGATCTTAAAGCCACAGTTCACCCAGCTATTCAGCTTCAGTAACGTTTGTCTCCATGCATTTCAGTTGAACAAAAGGCTTCATATCTAGCTTTAAAATGAATAGGTCCAGGGGCTTGATCGGGTGGTTATGGGCAATGCTCATATGTTCAGATGTTCCTTTTGTCAGGAACCAGCTGCTTTGAGAGTTTGGTGGGTTCTGTTGACAACTTTGGGTTTCCCAGGTGGCCCAGTGGTAAAGAATTCACCTGTCAATGCAGGAGATGTGGGTTCAATCCCTGGGTCAAGAAGATCCCCTTGAGGAGGAAATAGCAACCCAAACCAGTATTCTTGCCTGAAAAATTCGATGGACAGAGAAGCCTAGTGGGCTACATACAGTCCATGGGGCCACAAAAAGTCATCCATGACTGAGTGTGCGTGTTGACGACTTTAGTGGACAGGCCTTGAACACCTGTTCTCAGGGGCGTGAGTCAGTTTTTCACAAGAGCCTTCTTTGCTGAGTTTCCCCATTGGAAGTGCCGCTTTCCTCACTGTGTATCTGTGGAAAGTGACCTCAGCTATTCTGGCAAAGCAGCTGGTGAGGACAGTCCTGAGGAAGGAGGCTTTGCTGCTAGCTGGCCCATGTGGTGCAGGGTCACTGGCCAGCCTGTTCTTCTAGTCATCTGTGACATCACTTAATGAATAGAGCAGCGAGCTGGGCATCTTTCTGATAGGAGGCACCTCCTGGCTCTTGGGCCTATTTTTAGTCAGACTTGTTGGGGACATCCTAGTCCTTTCAACAACACACAGGGTGGGACTGAGAACTTGTGTGGTGCCTCCTGCCTTGCCTTTGTCCTTTCTCGTCTTGGTGTGTGGCCCTTTGTGTGGTATGGCCAGTGGGCTGGAGCTGAGTTAGAGCCCAGCGCTGCCAGCCAGACGAGTTCCTCCCTCTCTCTGGGCCGCGTGTTCCTCACCTGCAGGGGCAGTGACCAGAGTCCGTGCTCTGCTCACTGAAGATACAGCGAGGTCAGGGGTGCGAAGGGTCTGGCAGAAGCTGGACACTTCTGGCTACTCTTCTGGCAGTGCTTCGTGTCGTTTGCTGCTAAGCTCGTCCTTGACCCCTCTGGCTTGGCCGTCTCTCTGCCTCTTCCAGCCCCTCTGGAATTTGGCTCCCTGGCTGTGACGGGGGCGGCGCTGGGGAGCTCCTCAGACTCCGCAGGCTCGGAGCCCTGTACCGCTGCTGCGCAGGCCGACCTGACTTCCACCATTTTGTTTGCTTTCTAGCATCTTCAGGTTTCTGGGTCCATGTTGACTTTTTTGTATTCTACACATTTTTTTCTTTTCTTTTTTTTTTAATTTGAAGCAGTCTTGTCCTCTCATCGAAGATTATGCTGTACAAGTTGGGGGTGGAGGTGGGGATGGTTGCTCAGTGGCTAGAAGGATATAATGTCAAGCTGAATCAAAACTGTGGCCCTGATTTGAAGCTCTGCTTTGCTTTCCAGGCTGTGTGTTTGAGGGGGTGCAGTACCGAGAAGGGGAGGAATTTCAGCCTGAAGGAGACAAGTGCATCAAGTGTTCCTGTGTTGTAAGTACTGCCTTGGATGTTCCCAAGGTATTCCTTTTGGTCAGCTGTGCCTTCAGCTCACCAACTTCAGCCCTAAGTCTCTTTATAGTTTCTCCTCTCCCTCCTGATGTGGAACCAAGGAAAAAGCTCAGCACTCTAAGGTGGGTATCTCAGCCTTGGCAGTGTTAATATTCTGGGCTGGGTAGTTCACAGGTAGCAGCTGTCCTGTGCCTCGTAGGATGTTTAGCAGGATCCTTGGTCTCTACGCATTGGATTTTAGGAGCACTCACCCTCTCAGTTGTGACCAGCAACAGTGTCTGCAGACATTGCCACACGTGTCCTGGAGAACATGATCACGCCTGATCGAGAACCACTGGTCTAAAGAGTGAGGGAGAGGGGTTGATTTTCCTTCACCTGCTTTCTTTGGGCCATTCTCCATTCTTTGGGCCAGAGAAACTTCTTGCTTAGGCAGCTGTTGAGTTCTTTAGTGAGGTCAAATGGGAAGCAGATGGAGATAAATGTAGCTTGCTTTGGAGAGAAGCTGCTTTTGAGGATTGGTCAATCATACTGAGGAGAATGGACAGGAGGAAATGACCCCTAAACCGTGGATTCAGGGCAGAGAAGGGATTAGTGAGACAAAGCCTTAGACTTGCCTTTTTAAGGACTGTTGATTTGTAATTCACAGACTAAGGATATCTTCATAGTGCTTAGGAATGAAAAAACATATAACATATGTTATAGTTTTAAAGGGATATTTTTTATTAATGTATTTTAAAACTGGAAGAAAATCACCAATGATGGTGGTGGTATTGATGATGATGGGGACTCTAGTTTTAATCAGCTGCTCCAAGTTATTTACAGTAGGGAGTTAGTACAACCATAAGTTTTTTAAGCTTTTAATCTTTTGCAGTAAAGAACACCAGTACTCATCTCAGAATATTAAGAAAAAATAATACATGGGGAACTTCAGCATCCTAACTTCACCAAAGCAGAATCATATGTGGATCATCATAAATCATAGTGTTTGTCATTTCTCTACATGTCTTTTCCAAAATATTTCCTCCTTCTATAGTACACATGCACATACAACTTAGAGAGTCCAGATTAAGGTAAGCATGACCAAGGGTTATAGTTTTTGCAAGGGGAAGGACAGGAAGGAGAGAGGAGGAAGGAGACACAGGATATTTATATCTACACCTATAGATATATAGTGTTTATATCTATAGATAGATAAATATTTATATCTATACCTATAGATAGATACAGATGTAGATATAGATATAGATGTAAAAATAAATATGTAATATAAGGTATATGTACATTATATACCATGTATGTGTAAATATAAATATGTAATATAAGGTATAGAAAATACCTTATAAGAATATGTAAAAACACAGAAGTTGCTAATTGATGAAGATGAACACGATTTTGCATATTCAGACTCAACTTCCATGTTTTTCCTTTCTTGATAATTATGACTAAATAGCTCTTTTTTTCTTTTAATAATTTCTGTTTGCCACTAAATACTGCCCATTTCACAACTTTATTTCTTCCACACTGGTAGCTGTAAAGTTTTCTGATAATTAAATAAATTATTTTCATCTCATTCTTTTGGGTAGATTGAGGAAAAACAAGGCAAACTTCAGTAGGAAACTTTAAATCTGAATGAATTAGTGTTTCCATAAAGGTGGGCCAAGTTTAGGCAACTGAGCCTCCTTGGGGAGAAAATTTAGAAGGTGGCAGGGAGGATGGGAGGCTCCCACAGTTTCACCAATGACAGTCACACAAAGTTATCTGATGTTGAGAATGGAATTGAGTTTAGAGATTATATGTAAAGGGTCATATACGCATGCACTCAAGGTCTTCAGACTTTGTGTGTTTATAAAGACACTGCATGATCAATGAAATACACCAGAGGGCCAAATTCAGGCCCCTGTAAGTACTGCTTTTATTTTCAGTTGAAGAAAGAAAAATCCAAAGAAGTAGTTGCTTGCCCAGGCTTTCCTTCTGATGAGTTCCTCCAGATCTATATTCTGTATCATTTTCTATATCCCTATATATTCTAATCTCCTATGTTTCTGTATTCCTAATCCTATATTCTTTCTAGTTCTCCATGTTACCACCCTTGGCACATAAGGGACAGCTAATGCCTTGACTGTCCCTGGTGTCAGCCTGTGAGTTAATAAGGGAAGGAGAAGAGGAGATGGAGCTCTTGCTTGGGGACAGGACATTTATGAGTTGGCTTGGGTATGCTGCTGCTGCTGCTGCTAAGTCGCTTCAGTCGTGTCCGACTCTGTGCGACCCCATGGACGGCAGCCCACCAGGTTCCTCCGTCCCTGGGATTCTCCAGGCAAGAACAATGGCTTGGGTATAGGTAGAGTCAAAAGAGCAGTTTTTATTTTTGTGAATACACAAGTTTGAGGCATAAGCTTTCTTTTTTGCAGCTTGTTATGAAAGTAATTTGGTTTTTAATATGCTTTTATTTTGCTATCTTTTGATGTAGTATGCTAAAAAAAAATGAGAGAGAGAGAGAGAGAGAGAGAGAGAGGCAATGTCTTGGCAGCAGATGGCCCTGTCCTGAGACTGGCAACTGGACAGATGTTTGCTTTAGAAGGCAGTATTGCAAATGTGCAGCCTGACCCTGGCCCCATGAGACTCAGAGTGTGAAGGTTCTGCCTGGCCATGGGCTCGGACACCTTGCTGTGGACAGTGCGGGGAGTAAGGGGGTGAAACTGGACAAGGGCTTCGGACAGGACCTGTGAGAGGCTGGGTGGTCCACTGAGGAGGTTACAGGGAGAGTATGCCCCTGGAGGCTGCAGGTCCCCCAGTTTAAAAAGAAGACTGTGTATGATTATCTGCTATGCTTTGGTAAAAAGGAAAACAATAGTACTATAAATAGACAGACAGAAACACATCGATGCATTTGGGTATATATGTGGTGTTTGTGTGCATATATATTTGCATGCATAAATGTCTGTATCTATGGGTGTATCTCTCCACACACACATATCCACATCTATATAAGCATGCCTATAAATATAAATACAGACACACATTTACATGTCTAACTCTGGATTCCCCCAGAAACAGACCCTGCAGCAAAGGTTGGGGTGTAGGGAGTCTCATGGGAGATGGAGGATACTGGCAGAGGAGAGCAGAGATGAGATAAGAAGGGGGAGGCAACTAGCTGAGCGTATGTGACCAAGTGTGGATCACTGTGCCTGACCAGAGTTCACCCCTGCTGGCAGACTTGGGAAGCCAAAGGAAGTCATGCCTCAGAATTTCCTGCCCGACAGTGAGAGAGATGAGTTATGTTTGCACCACCTTCTGTCTGCTCCAGTGGGGGAGTTGATTTGGTACCCTTTTGAGCTGCTTCTCAGGTGGCAAAGTGACCTCTAAGAGAAAGAATACAGGTGCAGGCAGCTGAGTGTGTGCTCTCAGGTGTGCGGGTGCAAAGGGGTGGATAGGGCCACAGCAGTTGGCTACAACATATATATGTGTGTGTACACAGGTACGTGTGTGTATGCAAACAAGCACAGACGTAAATTACTATTTTTGTATCTCCGAATATGTATGCATATAGGTACATGCACATGCCATCTGTCCCTGGATTACGAGTTTTTTCCCTAAACCCATTACTTCCTTATTCTTTGCCCATGTCTCCACCCCTGTTTGGAATCCCTTTCTTTTCCTTCTTCACCTGGTCAGTGCTTGGCCTTTCAAAGTTGTTTATCATCACCCACGGAAACTCCCTGACCACTCCATCCCTCTAGGCAGAAGCAGAAACTGTTTTCTCATTTGTATTCCTGAGGCTCAGGGCTCTCCCTGGCTGGCTTACCTGTCGTCTGTCCCTCCCTCCTTCCCTCGTGTGCAGACACATGCACACACACTTCCAGGTGAGCCCTTGCCCCGTTGTAGCATGATTATCAGAGCATTTTCCTGTTCTGTGTTAGGCCGTGTCCTCCAGCAGGGAGGGAGGTGTGTTTTCTGATGCTCATCTTGCTGACCTCTGAGCTGAGCCGTATGGGTGCTCAGTGATGCTGGCTAGCACTCTTCACCTGCTTTCATATTGATATCTTGTAATAGTGTACACTGAACCAGTAATCTCTTTCCTTCTGAACTGCGGCAGTTCTGCCCTTTAAAGCTGGCCAGCTCCTTCTTGCCTGAGAGAACGTGTGTGTGTGTGTGTGTGTGTGTGTGTGTGTGTGTTTTAGACACTAGTGGTGTCTGACTCTTTGCGACCCCATGGACTGTAGCCCACCAGGCTGCTCCTCTGTCCATGGAATTATCCAGGCAAGAATATTGGAGTAGGTTGCCATTCCCTTCTCCAGAGGATCTTCCCAATCCAGGGATCATACCCAAATCTTCCACATTGCTGGCAGATTCTTTCCTGTCTGAACCTCCTGAGAGAATAGCTATTGTTAGATAAATATCCTAGTCTCATTAGGTTACTGTTTGCTTTGGAGCACACCCCATAATGTGTAAAACATCTCTAGTGTATATTACCCATCTCTGATGGATGAATTGCCAGCTCTTCAAGTAAATATATACACCATGAAAATTGTATTTTACGTCCAGCCCCCTTCGTTACATTCTCCAAATCTGTGAAAATCTGTCTACCCATGTTTTTAGGATGTGGTGACAGAAGCAGACCACCAGAAAGACACTCCATCTGACTGAGATGGATTCCTTGGGTAATGGAGCAAATGCCTTACACATGGTTTCTCATCCTTGCTTCAGGTCAGGACAGTATATACAGCATTCCAGACAGCTGAGAACATGCTAATGTTTGACGATATCTGGAGAGGATTTCACAACCTCTCGCTCTTACCCATTTCAGAAGCAGAGTGTCTCACATTTTTCAGTGTGAATAGCATTATGATTCATGTAGAAAATGCAGTGCTTCACAGTCACTTGTGAAACTGCGTCATCCCCATGTTCCCGCTATACATAAATGACAGAGCCAAGAGTTGCTTCTCTAGAGAGATGGTACTTATCAGGGCAGTGGACCCTTGAGTTCCTTGAGCTGTTCCTTGGTGTTGTCTGAGTCATAGCAGATTGCATTCCTCATGGTGTGTGTTCATTGAGAGTGAGTCCTGTGTTCATTCTAAAAATGAAAGAAGATGATTCTTTCCTAAGACAGAAGCAAAGAGTAGTTTGTACAGTATATTGAACATTCATCTGAGCTTGAGTTTTTATGACTTGCCTAACTGAACAAGATCTTCCATCCTGGCTCAGCAGTAAAGAATCCTCCTGCAATGCAGGAGATGCAGGTTTGATCCTTGGGATGGGAAGATGCCCTGGAGGAGGAAATAGCAACCCACTTCAATAATATTCTTGCCTAGGAAATCCCAAGGACAGAGGAGCCTGGTGGGCTACAGTCCATGGGGTTGCAAAGAGTTGGACACAACTGAGCAACTAAGCAACAACAAACTGAATGGTAAGCAGTTCACTGTGCCTTTGTTCAGTCAAGTGTTCAGGTTGGTGGCAGTTGGTACAGATATTTCTGGAAAACCTGATGTCTTCAGGCATGTAAGGCTAAAGTCCAGGGTGCCAATGAGAGGTGTTTGTATTCTGCTTTACCAAGCTATTTTAAGAACCCTATGGGCTCTATGTTCTAGGAAATCACTTACTGAGGTAGGGAAGCCCACAGAGCTGTAAGACGCTCTAAAAAAAGTGGCAAGTCCTCAGTCTGCAAAACCAGCCAAATTAACAGGCCAAGATCAATTACTTTTGCTGACAAAGGTGTATTAAGTTCTGAGGATTTTTACTAATAAACATGGCTTGTTAATGGCCTGTCTGTGATGAAGGAGCTGTACTTTATTGGCTCTTAGAAGCCCTGGAGTCCATAAACACCTTTGCTCTCACTTGTACTTTAGATACTGCAAAGTGCTGTCTCCCAGGGAAAATGAAACTCCCAGCAAGGTTATTTGGAGAGAACAAAGGAAATGGAGATCTTCGTGGTTCCCATTCCTCTTAGACCAGATTCCTTAAGATGCTCTGCACAGCCTGGCATGGTCCAACTTCTGCCAGGCTTTCTGGCCTCATTCTTGATCCTGCCTCGTTCTTTCTGCTCTGGCGTCTGGGCAGATCCTCCACAAAGTGTGCGCTTGACCAGCCGTATTGGCCTCACCTGAGAGCTTGCTGGAAATGCAGAAGTTTGGGCCCTACCCCAGGTCCAGAATTGAAATCTACAGTTTGGCAAGATTTCCAGACAATTCATTTTCCAAATAAAGTTTGAGGAGCTCTGGTCTAACAGTTCTTGGTCTTTCCCTGGGCTGCTTTTCCTTTCTTCTCTCCACTTTGCTCCATGTTTTGATACCCCATGTCTAGTTAACACCACTCATCCTGCTCTTGGAAGCTCAAACATTCCTTCTTTCCAGAAGCTTGTGTGACTCCCAAGACTAGATCGGGTACTATTGCTAAACCCTGTAGAGCAGCCCATACTTTACTTCCTAAACATTTAAAAGGATTCCTAATTAGATATTTTTGTATGTAATGATTTTATTTAACTCTTTGCGGGTACAGTGTTCAGTCATGTCCAACTCTTTGCAACCCCATGGACTGTAGTCCACCAGGTTCCTCCGTCCATGGAATTCTCCAGGCAAGAATACTGGGGTGGGGAGCCGTTCCCTTCTTCGGATCTTCCTGACCCAATGGTAACTCTTGTGTCTTCAGTGCTTGGTGCATAATGGATATTCATACTAATTGTTGAATTCAGGAATGAGTGAATGTTGACTTTGATTTCTATTTCTTTCCCAACTGCCTCTTTCTCCTCTCTGCTATTTCATATTCCGCTGCATGTTTTGTCTTTTCCATTTTTGAAACGAAGATGGATGTATTTGCAGCCGCTGTAGTACTTTTTATAAATTGCTTTGTATGGAATGTGGATGACTTCCCTAAGGATGTCTTGCTTGAACAGTGTTGCTTGAGCCTCAACGATTTCCAATACTCATGGCAATGGAAAGATGTAGTGGCAGGAGGCACTGGCCAATGGCTGGGGCCACTCGCTGTGGCAGAGTTTGGAAAGGAAAGCATAATTCTGCACCCTCAGAGCTGACTTTGCCCTGAAATATGGGAAGATGTGTCTGACCTCTCCCCGCTCCAGTCTGTCCAGCTTCAGATTGTACTTCCCTGTAATAGGACGCAGTGGGGTAGCTCGTCATTTTCCTGGTCACGTGATGCCATGGCAATCCAAGTTATTTCTCCCAGCCACGGCACTGCTCCCCTGACATGGGAACTTGGGACCCTCAATGCCTGAGTCCTCTCCCATGGACTCTGCCTTACTCTTGGTAGTATGTGCAATTTGGCACATTTTAGTGATAGGCTGTCATTATGTCTTCCCTGCCCATGGGGAGAAATTTGGCTTCATTTGGGCAATAAATTGGAGAATTGAGCAATTATTGAGTGAATTAGATCAGTGTGGGCAGTTTCTCTAAGCAGCGTGGGCCAAAAACCCTCAGAGTAGTTTTCAAAACTAGTTTGAAATGTCGATGTAATTGCTGCAGTGTTCCATATTGCATTGTGGTTGTACCATCACTCTGAGGATAAAAAGATCCTGGCTTTGAACAGTCAATTTAAAAAAGAAAAGGCTTTTCTTTAAGGACTGGATAGCACTTGGCCACTAAAAGGGGCCTCAATTTGCTTAGTAAAGTGGCTGGTACTCTGCCTGCTTTTGGCTAGACCATGAGGTCCTGAATCTTGGGGTTTTATGTTAGGATGAGTCTGAGCAATTGTGGTTTCTCTATCAACCTTCTATTAGAAGGTCTATTTAATGCCATTCTCTTCAGGGTGACTACATAAATGTACAGCTATTGTTATAGGGGTGTCAAATTCTTGCTTACTGAAAATAATACCAAAGTAAAGCAGAGCTAAGGATATTGCTTACTGTGGTCATCAATGATCACCTTGATGGAGCTTTAAAATATTATTTTAGAAGGAAGAGGACAAAGAGGATATTTGTGAGGTTCTTTGGGGGTGGGGGAGGCTGGATTAAGGTGAGTTTTTTTAACATAAGGACTTGAGTTGGATTGGGCAATTTTCATGATATACTGTATCATGATATACATATTGGTAGAAACTATGAGGTAAGCTTCATGGCTTGTCCTAAAGAGTTCATGAGCCTGGTTGAGTTATCTGTGTTACTGATACTTTCAGTAAGTTCCTGAAAGCAACAGGAGGCTCAATTTTTTTTATGTTAAAAGGATTGGAATAACTGTTGTATATTTTAAATCCTATTTCAGCCCTGTCTCATGTATTTTCAGGCCAACACTTGAATTTTGATCTCCATACGTGTCTTAATTTTTTTGTGGTTTCTAAGGTTCCTTATGTTTATTTCTTTATATACTTTATAGTTGAAGCTTCTTGTAAAATTATTTTTCTACATAGGGAGCCACCATCTGAAAAATGAGCCTAATAGGGTAAAGAGTTAGAAAGGAAATTTCTTGTGTGACATTTGAGCATTTATAGGAAAACACACAGTTTGAAAGAGATGAGCAAATTATTTATTTATAGAGGAATTACTGGTACTAATAGCTACTCTTACTGAGTGTATACTCTGTGCCAGATACGTATAGTGCTTTAATTTTCATTTTCAAGATAGTCCTATATATCTCGGGGGCTTTAGCCCCATTTTTTTTGGTGAAGAAATTGAGATTTGAGAAGTTTAATCACTTGCCTAAGGTCAAAAAGTTAATAAGAACTGAAATCCTGAACTATGTGATTATAGTCACAAGTTATTTCTATCTCATCTACCCCCCCCCCGCCCCCCCACCCCCCCAACAAACCTGTGTTATTCTGAGATACCCAGTGTATGGGTTTTTGTAGAAGTTTGAAAGTGGGACATGCCATCTGAATCTATGGAATGAAGAGCAACCAGATATTTCAAGGGAGCAATAATGGTGATGTGAGCATCTACAAAGAACCTTAATTTTGGTGCAAGAGATATTAACACAATACAAATGTGAATTATACTTCCTTTCTCTGAAGTTCACAAGTCTCAGCAAGTTTAAACTCATACCAGATTTCAGCCTTGGGCGTTCAGCCTAAGTCTGTCACAATGATGGCAGAGTGAATGACGAACATGTATCTGCTACCCTCACATCAGTTGGAGAATGGAGACAGTGTGATCTATAGTGTATCTGTTTGCCAAGAAATTATGAATACACAAAGAGAATGTGATTGTTGCTAGGATAGAGCCATGCTCAATGCCTCTGCTTCCAAAAATGATAGAAATAAATGTTTATCTATTTTAAACAGATAGGTCCTATCTATTCCTTGTAATAGTTACTGACGGAGTTTAATCATCAATTTTGGATAACCTTCTTATCCATGTAAGAAGTAGGTGCATTTGGAAACTTAAGTGACTTTCAGAATGGGTGTTGATAATTGGGAGAAAAACGTGTAACTCAGATGGCAAAGAATCTGCCTGCAGTGCAGGAGACCCAGGTTCTATCCCTGATGGCAACCCACTCCAGTGTTCTTGCCTGGAGAATTCCAAGGAGAGAGGAGCCTGGGGGTTGTAGTCCACGGGGTCGCAAAGAGTTGGACATGACAGTGATTAACACTTTCACTTTTTCTCTTTCTTTGGTGGCTCAGAAGGCCAGGTGGCACTAGTGGTAAAGAACCCGCCTGCCAGGGCAAGAGATGCAAGAGATACAGATTCAATCCCTGGGTCAGGAAGATCCCCTGGAGGAGAGCTTGACAACTCCCTCCAGTATTCTTGCCTGGAGAATCCCATGGACAGAAAAGCCTGGAGGGATACAGTCCATAGGGTCATAAAAGAGTCAGACACGATTGAAGCGACTTAGCATGCATGCAGAAAAACCAGCTCCATTGATTAAACTTCATCCCATTATATCTCTGTAAGGATCATTCCTTGTAATTTTTTCCTCTTTCTTTTATTCTTTCAAGATGTGTCACACAATGAACGCCTTTCATGTCTGAAAAGTCCCAGGAAAAATACTGATTTTACTAAAGACTGAAGAACTTTCCAACTAGTCCTTCATTTTTTCTTCTATTTTTTCATCCATCTTTTGTCTCTATAGCCAGCCAGTCATTTACTAATTTAACAAAGATTGAGTGCCTGCTTTGTGTTAGATCCTGTATTAGGTATTGAGTGTTCAGAGATGAAGGGGATTTCACTTTTTCTTTCCAGGTAACTCAGTCTATTGACTTGGGCATACTTATTAAACCCAAATCAAACCATACTGTAACATTTTTTTTGTGTGTGCCGTGTAAAAGATAATAATACTATATATGATAATATATGCCAAGTATAAACTATTATAAAAAATCTAGATATATGGAAAAGTAGAAGTAATTGTACAACTCAAGAAAGCCAGTTAATATGATTTCACATATTTCCTTCCAACTCTTTTCTCTATATTTTCATATAGTTATATAACTAGATCACATTTGTTTGCATATTTTGCATCCTGGTTATTTTCATTTAACTTTATATTATGAACATATCTCTATTTCATTAAAAAGTCATTTAAAATAATTTTCATAGCTGCATAATATTTCATCAGTATGTGCTCAGTCGCTCAGTCATGTCTGACTCTTTGTGACCCCATGGACTATAGACTGCCAGGCTCCTCTGTCCATGGGATTTTCCAGGCAAGAATATTGGGGTAAGTCACCATTTCCTTCTCCAGTGGATCTTCCTGACCCATGGACTGAAATCTCATCTCCTACATTAGTGGCCGATTCTTTACCACTGAGCCATCTGGGAGCCCTCCTTTAGGTTACTCACGTTCAAGACTGTTACCAGAGCAGCTGTATTCTGTTTTGGATCTCCTTGCTTCTGTCATTGTTCCCTGCTGTTGAACTTTAAAAACAGCATCTACTAATTGAGAAGGATTCGTTTCAAACACACCATCTAATTTTTGTAATTTTTTAATTTCTAGAGTGCTTTGCCTGATGAAGTTCATATTTATCATCCTTACATTCTCAGGGGCCTCAGGGTCTGTATTTGTGTAGCTCCTATAAACTTGATAAATCCTTTCTAGAAACTCTGATGGATCCTCAGTTGGTTTTTGTTTTATCTCCTGAATTTTGTTTAAGCTCTTTTGTCTAGGTACCCCCTTGGGTTTTCTCTCAGACCTCCACACCATAAGGTTGTTGTCCTGACTCTTTTTTTCTCCTGATGCAATAGCATAAGTGTTTCTACGTATGTTATCTCATCTCTTTTCCCTGCTCTTTTACCAAACACTTCTAACTGTGAGATGGCATAATAGCTGAGTGAGCCATTTAGGGTCCATTGCTCTTCTGATCCTAATATGTGTTGGGTCCACACCCTGTTACAATAGCATAGTCATAGGCTCATGATTAAATTTTCCCCCTTATCCAATATATGCCCCAAAAGGCTTTCCTTCGAGACAGGTGGAGTGGTTCCCGTTTATAGATAGAATACTTCTCATTTTTAAAAGTATGACCACACCACAACACAAAATATGTATACAAATTCCAATATAAAAAATTCCACAAAAAAAATTACAGCATTGATACACCAACAGATCGGTTCCCAACTCCCAAACCTACTCTACAAACCAAAGAACTAATTCCAACTGGGATAGGCTTATCCCCACAAGAACTAGTTCCCCAGTGAACCAGTTCCAGCTCAAGTACAGTCCAACAACAATTCCCCTCCCTAACAGGGTCCCCCAACAGAATTAGCTTATCTCCTAAAGGAAAAAGCACAAATTGAGGGGGAGATCTGTTCCTGGTGTGCACGTTGGAGTGACTTACCTACAAAATCAAATCCATTGACAGGTAATTTGTCAGAATACTATGATTTATTTAATCATTTTTTCTGGAATTAAAAATTAACATTGTTTTCAGTTTTCACTATTATGAATAATGTAGCAAACATCTTTGAAAACTAATCTTTCCTTAAACTAAGCTCATAGAAGTTTAATTAGTGGATCAAGAATACATTTTAAGATGTGCATGTGAGTGTTGCTGCTGCTGCTGCTAAGTCGCTTCAGTCGTGTCCGACTCTGTGCGACCCCATAGATGGCAGCCCACCAGGCTCCCCCGTCCCTGAGATTCTCCAGGCAAGAACAGTGCAGTGGGTTGCCATTTCCTTCTCCAATGCATGAAAGTGAAAAGTGAAAGTGAAGTCTCTCAGTCATGTCTGACTCCTAGTGACCCCATGGACTGCAGCCTACCAGGCTCCTCCATCCATGGATTTTCCAGACAAGAGTACTGGAGTAGCTTGCCATTGCCTTCTCTGGTGAGTGTTGTTAGATGTCCTAATTTCCACTCCAGTCAACAGTACCTAGGTGTATATTTTCCTTACCAAAGCTATTTTTCCAGCTGAGCATCTTGATTTCATTAACATTTGACTCCTGAAACTGAGCATCTTTCATATGTTTATTGGCCGATTGCATTTTTTCTGTAAATTGTGTGTTTTTCTCATTTTTCTGTTGAGTGGTTAAAGTTCTACCGAAGTTTATGTGTGTATGAAGGATGGTAATCTTCTGCTGTTTATATTAAGATGTGTTTTTAAAAACACTGAAAAAATGCTGGATGTGTAGTTTAATCTTAGTGTGTATATTGCATGTTGGATAATGTTAGATTTTGCTGAAATCCTGTGTCTTCTTCCAGTCTTTTCCCCTCAAATCTTGATCCAAATATATTAACCAAGAAAAAAGTGAGTTAGTGTTGTCAGGTCCCCAATTTAATTTGTCCAAGACTTTTCCTTAGGCTTCTCTTTTCCCATCTCTGACTTCATTGTGAGAGTGACTTGGACCTGCCCCCACACTGAAGGGAAGTCATTCTTTGAGTTTCTCCAGTGTCTCTTTCCTTGCCTGTGGCTCTGGAGCCTCCCATCTCTCTGTCTTCTCAAGCTGCTGTTTCTCTCTTGGCTCAGTGAGAAGGGTCCCTCCTGCTATCAGACCTGATCTTCCACTAGGGCTCTGGCTCCCATCTCATCTGGCTTCATTCCATCTTTCCTGCTTCTCCTCCTTCTGTGTTTTAGATGTTCAGTTTCTTGTGGCCAGGCATTATGTACCTCCCATCTTAGAGTACAATGTCTTTGCACATAGGAAACAGTAAATACTTGGCTAAATGACTAGTCTTTCACTCTCTGATTTGAGTATCCATGTTCTTAAAAATGAGTTGTATGATCTAGAACTTTCTACCTTCTTACCTGGGTCTTCATTTCTATTTTGAAGGCAATACTATCAATATTCACATTTTTAATTGGTTCACAGTGCTTTTCAGGTCTACTGTATCCTTCTATATCACTGTATATTCATTCTATTAATTTTTGAGAGTTTGGTATTGAAACCAACTAAAAATTTTAATTTATCTACTTAAAAATAATTATAATATACAGTGGAACTATATGTAGCCTTGTTCTATATTTTCCAAGTCTCCTATAAGTGTTATCATGCATTCATAATTTAAAAAATAAAAAAGAAAGAGAAAAAAATGTTATATGTATTCCTAGACCCATTAAAATATATTTACATTTTTTTCTTTCAATGATCATGGTAACCTGAAGGATATATAAGTCTGGAGAGAAAGGGACTCCATCCTAAAGCATTTAAAGAAACTGGTGAGGAGACTTCAGAGTACTGTTTGAAGTGGCTGGGTTTGAGGGTGGGGTGAGCTCTGACTGCTCAGGGCCCCATGGAATGATGGCAAGTTTGAGCATGTATCTTCCCATGGGGTGGGAGGAAGAGAAAGGAGACATTCATTAATGAAACTAAAAGAAATATTCTATTTTGCCAGTAAAATAGAATAAAATGTTAGTGTCACTGTACCTTAGAATATTTCCAGAACTTTTTTGGGTCATTTTCTTCATTATTTCTTCTCGATCTTTTAAAAAATTGCTATCTGACAGTCTCCTACTCTCTTTGTCTCTTCCCTTGTTTCTGCTTCACAGCCCTCCCCCCACCCTCATCTCCCTTCATTCTTCCGTCGCTCATGCTTCTGTTTTCCCTGTCATTTCCTGGTCCTCCTTAAGCTGACCCTTTTCCATTCTCATCAGTATCTCAGCATGGCAGCCTGTTTTATTTAGTAAAGTAGCAAAATTCATTTTCATTGCTAGCTTGGCCTCTCCCCAAATAATCATCACAGAGTTCTGTACTGCTAGATATTCACGAATATCTTTTGAATGAATTGGTTACACGTTTTGGCACCTTTTAAATGTCATTCGAATGTTCAATTTGGAGGGTGGCAGTGCTTTTGTGGTCCTGTGAATGGCTTCAATTACCACCATTCCCTTAAAGTGGAATTTTAAATGGTACCACTTGTTCAGTGTAAGCTGCACTGTATTTATATCCCAGGCCACACGGTTCTCCCGAAGATGGGAGAATACTGGACCACAAATACACAGGGGAAGATGGGGGTGCACACATCAGACATTGTCTTCTAAAGCCCACCTCTGAGCCTACACTGAGTTATAGCCGTGAATCATCCCTTCTCAGCCCACCTAAGTTCTCTAGCTGTGGTTTAGAAGAGCCAGCTGGAAATGTCTATGGAGTGGACTTCACTCTTTGGAAAGGGGATAGGCTTCCAGTAGAGTAAACCTTTACCATGAAATGTACAAAACAACCTGACATTATATCCAGGGTCAGACACATCTGTTACATAATTCTTTGTGCTTATTTTTTGCTCTAGTGCCTTTCTTCTGTTCCCCATGATACACATAGCAGAATGAGATAATATGATTGTGGTTAGCAATATGATGTTCCGCATGTTCTGTGTGAGGGCTTTGGAAAGCTTCTGAATATTGCTGGAGTTAAACAAAAGAAAAAAACTCCTATATTCACAGTGAATAAAAAGAAAAGCCCAAAGTTTGTCAGTGACATTCTCTTTAGTGGGGAGAAAAAGCACCAGTTTCATTTTTGGTCAGATTAAATTTATAATATAGTCAAACATCAATAAAAGCAGTTACTTATTATGAAGGGCAAGTCAGCAGGGCTTCCCTCATAGCTCAGTTGGTAAAGAATCTGCCTGCAGTGCAGGAAACCAGGGTTTGATTCCTGGGTTGGGAAGATCCTCTGGTGAAGGAAATGGCAACCCACTCCAGTACCCTCGTCTGGAGAATCCCATGGACAGAGGAGCCTGGCAGGCTACAATCCTTGGAATCGCAAGAGTCGGACACAACTTAGTGACTAAATCACCACCATTATAAAGGAGTATCCTGGGCTCATAGTTTAAGCATTGAAATTCAGTAATAGAAGTAACATTTTAATTTCAAAATGAGTATGAAAAATTACCCTCACCATGTCATTAGTACTGATCCATATCTTAATTTTTTTATGCCTTGATTTGACAAAATAAATTTTTCATATACTTTCAGATTTTTGTTGTGGAGCTGTTTGATGCTACAGTACTTTTTTCTCACTGATCTGACTTGAGGAATGTGATTGGTGGATGACAGGAGTGACTGGTCTTGACATTGGTGGGAAATATGTTTCTTTTCAGTTTCAAGTTCAGGAAAAGGAGACGGAGGGGACTCTTGAGAATTTTTGGTTTTGTTATTAGGTTTTCAGCATCCATAATATTCATAAACAATGGACACAGCTGTCTTTAATAATCCAGCCTGCTAAGTGAAAGAACAGAACACACGCCAGAAAAACATCAGGCTGGAAGAGGGTTTTTTCCAACACAAAAGTGTTCATATATTGAAGCAAGGTTTCACATATAATCACACTGGATGCTGACCCTAAACTTCTATCATTAAGTAAAATCATTTGACCAACCACTAGGAAAAGTGTAATGAAGTTTTTGGTATTTTTAGAAGTTTTGCTTTTACTACTATATCATTTTGAGTAGTCTTAAACATGCAGATGTGTGTCCCTTAGAGGGAATTTTTGTGGGCAAAAGTCGTCTGGTCTGAGTGTGAAGAGACATGGGGTCCTGCTCTGCTTCTGTCACCAGCCTGTTGTGTGGCCTGGAACCTTCCCATTAACCTCTTTGAGACTCAGTTTCCCCATAAGTAAAAGGAAGAATTCTTAGAGCCTTTCCAGTTCTGTAATTCCCTGATTACCCAACTCAGAAAAGTTTTGTATTTTCCCAGGCAGAAAATTATTGGACAGACTCAAAATACCAGTTAATAAAAATTATTTTTTTTCTAATATAATAATAGATCATCATCATATTTTAAAATTTACTTTTTAAAAAAATTAAATTTTAATTAATATATAGTGGAATTTGCTCTTTGGCATACATATGCATGACTTTTGACAAATGCACAATCATGCACATTTGCAAATCATTAATATTATAAATTATGTTAAAAATGCAAAAAAGTCTTTACCTGTTATTCTAGCTATGCCACCACATGTATGCTCAGTCATGTCCGACTCTTTGCAACCCCATGGACTGTAGCCCACCAGGCATCTCTGTCCGTGGGATTTCCCAGGCAAGAATACTGGAGTGGGTTGCCATTTCCTACTCCCCAGGATCTTCTGGCCCAGGGACGAACTCTCATCTCTTGTGTATCCTGGTTTGGCAGGTGTATTCTTTACCACTGCACCACCTGGGAAGCCCCAAAAAGGAAAACAACAACAACAACAACTAAAAAAGACAAGCTATTTCTGACTCTTTGATCATAATGCTTCTCTGAAATATTAAGACATTTCTGATGCTTCCAAAATGTCTAGAATGAGGAGCAAGAGACTCATCCATTTTGGATCACGTGAAGTTCTTCACTCCTAGAATGGACTTGCAGGTTTTGTTTGTAGAGCAGTAATTAGAGACAGAGGACGCTCTTCTTTTTCATTCAAAGGCAAGGGTATCACAATAAGATTGGCTGGCAGTGAGAGCCAGGAGAACTCTGGCTGTAGGGTTCCTTGCTTATATTGCTGGATGGGTCAGGCTTAGGGTATCTGCAATTACTATACAATCTTAAATTCAAAGCTCAAAGATGGAAAGGCATTCCAGTAGGTTGACATGCCTCCACATCAGTGGAAAACCAGGCAGTAGGAAATTGATGGTTTTCTGGAAGAATTTTGAGGTTCTCCAAGGAAAGCACGTCCCCTGGCCTTCTCGGCAGCGTTTGTTCCCTGAGGCCTGTGCAGATGTGAGGGTTTGCTTCTTCCTGCGTGTTAACCCTGCTGCTTCCCCATTCCAGGTGTTGTCCAAATGTTGGTACAGAAGAGGCCTGAGTTTGCCATGGGATGGGGTGGCCATGACGAGGGTGTTCACAGAGTCAGGGGCCAACCTGTGGATTCTGTATATTACGCCTGGGCCCTGGCCAGTGGGCCCTGTTGGAAGGACGTGGTTTTTGGAATCCGTGGGGAAAGGATTTAATTTAGTTCTGCTCCTCCCACAGTGAATACATTAGAACTCATGTTCTTCATTCATAAAATGAGGAACTACTTCTTGGCAAAAAATGCTCAGGAACCTTATGTTTTCTTCTCCATCTCTAATATGGTTGCTATAGAAAACAAGACCTACAAAGCTGTTCCATGCGTGAAGAGTTTAATGCAAAACAAAAAGGATACAGCTTCCTGTAGAAATGAAATAGAAGATTTCAGAGAAACTTTCAAACTTTGGAATCAAAACTCCTCAGCCCCAGTTTTTTTTTTTTTTTTTTTTTAAGTTTAAGAGATTCCAGGTTTTGAGGATTTCTTTGGCTGGTATGTACGAAGTGCCTACTCTAGTAACTAGCACTTAGTAGATGCCTCTCTTTCCTGCAGGGCTGAGTAATTTTTAGTTATAGTCCTTTCAGTGATAACCTGTTTGCATTTAGGGTATACACTTATATATCAAACCTAAACAGTTTAAACTGGAGTTTCCTGGATTGTTTTTCTGAGAAGAAACCTAACAGGTAGTTCCTTGGTGTCTGATTATTGGCATTCACACAATAGGCTACATGAAGAAGTTGCCTCTTTGCCTTCAAATCCCAGAGCCTTTCTTTTTGTCCATTGGGAGACAGTATTTTGCAGTCATTCTTTCTCAACACTTAAGGAGCTGCTACCCTTTATCTGTTACTTCTTTATGATGGGAAAGTCTAAGCACTGTTCTAGTAACACTCTAACTCTGCTCTAATTCTACAAGGGAAATGTAATTGAAGTCACATATGCAATATAATAAAAAATCAAAAATGCAAAAATTTTCATCTTCTACTAGTCACATTAAAAGAAGTAAAAGCAGATAAAGTGAATTCTATATTTTGTTGTTCACTCTCTCGGCTGTGTCCAACTCTTTGTGACTCCATGAACTGCAGCATGCCATGCTTCCCTGTCCTTTATTAGCTCCCAGCATTTGCTCAGGCTCATGTCCGTTGAGTTGATGATGCCACCCAACCATTTAATGCTCTGTTGTCTGCTTCTCCTCCTGCTTGCAATCTTTCCTAGCATCAGGGTCTTTTCCATTGAGTCGGCTCTTTGCAACAGATAGCCAATATTGTATTGGAGCTTCAGCTTCAGCATCAGTCCTTCCAATGAATATTCAGGATTGATTTCCTTTAGGATTTACTGGTTTGATCTCCTTGCTATCCAAGGGACTCTCAAGAGTCTATATTTAACCCATTGTATAAAAAATATTAACATTTCAACATATAAGCATTATAAAAATATTAATGGGGCATGTTACATCCTTTTTTATTTTCTCATACTAAGCCTTCAACTTTTGATGTGTATTTCATACTTATAGCACTCCTTGTTTCTGAATAACCACATTTCAGTTATTCAATATCCCATGTGTCTAATGGCTACCATTTTGGATATTGTAGGTCCAGTAAATGCTGCATGATCAGGAGGGAGCAGGTCCCATATTCACACTCACAGGACCTTCCCTCCTGTTATACTACCACCACATGCCATTAGACATTCTGTGTGTGGTCTGCCTGGTTGATATTGTGCCAAGAAAGAAGGATGAAAGTGAAGACTTTAATTACCAGTAAGAGGAATCTTTCTAAGAGCTTGCTTCTATGTGCTCTGAATCCTCCAACGGCATCTCTTCTTTTTGAAGTGAAAGTGACAGCTGTCTCCCAACCTTATCTTCCAAGACTTTCCCTCACACCAGTCTTTCCAGACACATTGGACTCCTTGCAATTCCTTGAATTTACCAGGCACATGCTCACTTAAGGACTTTTGTATTTGTACAGTGCTTTGCATGGAATATTCTTCCCCAGGTGCCTACATTTGGCTCTTTCAGCTCCTTCAAGATTTTGCCCAAATGTCACCTATTAGTGAGATCTTTTGTAACCAATCAATGTTATCTAAAATGGGGACACTCTTTTGCTACCAGCTTCCTTTTTCACCTGACACTCCTTCTCAAACCAACCCCCTTAAAAATTTTTTTTCTTTTGTGTTGCCATCTGATATACTTGTTTTTTTTCCCCCCTCTTTCTCTTTTCTACCTTCTCCCTGCCCTCATAGAATATAAGCTTCATTAGGGCAGGGACTATATTTTGTTCACTGCTATATCTCCACCACCTAAAATGGAGTTTAGTACATTGTAGGCTTTATTTTCTTAGCCTCCAAAATTACTGCAGATGGTGACTGCAGCCATGAAATTAAAAGACGCTTGCTCCTTGGAAGAAAAGCTATGACCAACTTAGTCAGCATATTAAAAAAGAGACATTACTTTGCCAACAAAAGTCCGTCTAGTCAAAGCTATGGTTTTTCCAGTAGTCATGTGTGGATGTGAGAGCTGGACCATAAAGAAAGCTGAATGCTGAAGAATTTATGCTTTTGAACTGTGGTATTGGAGGAGACTCTTGAGAGTTCCTTGGACTGCAAGGAGATCAAACCAATCAATCCTAAAGGAAATCAGTCCTGAATATTCATTGGAAGGACTGATGCTGAAGCTGAAACTCCAATACTTTGGCCACCTGATGCAAAGAACTGACTCCTTGGAAAAGACCCTGATGGTGGGAAAGATTGAAGGCAGGAGGAGAAGGGGACGACAGAGGAAGAGATGGTTGGATGGCATCACCGACTCAATGGACATGAGTTTGAGTAAGCTCTAGGAGTTGGTGATGGACAGGGAAGCCTGGTGTGCTGCAGTCCATGGGGTCGCAAATAGTCTGACATGACTGAGTGACTGAACTGAACTGAACTAAACATAGTAGGCACTCAACAAATGTTTGCTGAATGGATGAATGAGTGAATAATTTGAGGCGTCTGATATTTCTAAGAAGTCAGAATTCTAACTGTTGATTAACATCTGTGAAAGTGCTGACTACTACCCTGCCCAAGATTAATGGAATTATCTTACTTATTTGGGAAACATGATCAAATTGTTTATGTATTAGCTTTCTTCTGGTTTAGGAGACCCTGTAATGAGGCCCTGTGCTATTGTCTAGGTCAGCTAATCCCCGGTGGGAGTCTGGCCAGTGCCCTCAAACACAAGCACTGATCACTTTTCAGTGGTGACTTGTGGGAATGTCAGAACAGATTCAGATCCACTAGTTCTTGAATGCTTTTCCTTCTTTGGAAGTAGATATTTAGGAATTCTCAAAATTTGGGAGCTCTCAACTTGAATATTTAATGGGGGCAGGTTGGATTACCCCGTCTGTCTTTACAAACCCACAAAGCCTTCCAGCAGACCTCTCCCACTGAGTTTTAGCAGAGTCCTTGTGAACATCATGAACATGTGCACAAGGTCAAAGTGGAATGGTAAGAAGGGTTGTTGTTCTTGGCCAGGTCCACGTGGGGAGCAGCGCTAACCATGGGCTTGTGCAGCCAAACGGTGTGATGTGATCCTCTGGCTGCTCAGGGCCTGGCAGACGCTGGAGTCTGGTTCAGCAGCTGCCCAGCTCTTCGGAGGAAAGGCCAGTCTAATTTAGAAGCCAAACAACTTTCTTTTGTCTTACTTGTTTTCTCTCCAAGAAGACAAAGTTTTGAAGGCCTCAGCAGGAGGGAAATCTCTGGTGTCAGAGGGGCTCTCTCAGGATTTTGAGACTTGTAATGTGGAGGTTAGCAAGGAGTTCTCAACATCTCTTTCCCCTCTGTCCGCCTGCTCGCAGGCCCTGAATATAACATTGGCAGTGATTGTAAATATATTTCACACTAAGTCATTATTTCTAGCAATAGAGCAACCTCTCACCATTCTCTTACATGTTCCCAGATAGAAAATAAAATCTTTGTCAGCAGCTTAAGAGTCAAACACGTTCCCTGATGGCTTAGACAGTAAAAAATCTGCCTGCAATGCAGTAGACCGGGGTTTGATCCCTGGGTCGGAAAGATCCTCTGGAGAAGAGAATGGCTAATCACTAAGTTTCTAGAATGTGAGTCTCTTTTTGACCTTGGGTTACCTGCCTGGGTTAACAGTGGGTTTCATGTACTCTCATTTTCTGGTGAATGAGAATTTAGAATTCTAAGTCAGGAAGGTCTTGTGGTTAAAGTTTGATGAGATAGTTTTGGATTAAAACCAACAACCTAAAACTTTAACAAGGTATGTCTTCTCCCCATAAAAGAGAACCATATATAGGAAGATTTGTTACTGAGCCTCATTTTTTTAATGTAATAATTTTTGTACTTCTAAATTTTCGTTAATGTGAAAAAGATTTTACTGTGCTTACTGGGTTTATACCGTTCCAGCATTTGCAAAAGGTGTAGTTTGACAAGAACTTCTGAGTTCCTTCAGAGAAAGGATTTTGTTTGCCTGAAATCAGTTTCCCCTTTCTTTCAAAGAGCGTTTCTTTCTGGGACCTTCATTCCAGACTTTGCAATCAAGATGAGAAGATGATATTCAGTCTGCAGACTACTTAGTTCCTGACCTGTCCACAATCCTCATTGAACAAAGCCAAATGTGTTTTAAAGGCTGCTGTTGAACCACACATAAACCTGGGACTCTGGGGTGATGAAAAAATATGATTGGTATAGGGGAGGGAGGCCACAGAGAACCCATTTTATCCTCCAGTCTTTTTTTTTTTTTTTCCACTTTTCCTGTATTTTCTTCTTCCAAATATCATTTTGGTTTTCCCCACTTCCTCAAAACTACAAAGGTGACCATTGTTGGAAATGAGGTGGTATATGTGTGCTCAGTTGCTTAGCCGTGTGCGAGTCTGTGATCCCATGGGCTGCAGTCCACCAGCCTCCTCTGTCCATGGGGTTTTTCAGGCAAGAATACTGGAGTGGGTTGACATTTCTTTCTCTAGGGTCTCTTCCTGACCCAGGGATCGAAGCAAGGTCTCTTGCCTTGCAGGTGAATTCTTAACCCACTGAGCTATCAAATTCTCTAGTGGAGAGTTTCCTATCCAGAGCTTTACAGTCAGGATCTGTAGGAGTTTTGTATGTGTCTGTCACTAATTGGTTAATCATTTTGTTCATTTTTCTGATCTATTAAATGGCCCATTTGTAATACTTTTCTGTAACAAACCTGCATGTCTCATAACACTCACATGTTGAGCACCCAGGTGGGAGAAATGAAGGTATAAGGGAAATTTGGGGACAGTTTGATCAAACTGTATTTGAAAAGAAACTGTATGACTCAGATATCTCCAGTTCCTGGGGCCCTTGTGACTCTGGTACATTTCATTGCAAGTATCCATTCATTCATTCACGTGTTAACGATTTTTACTGCATAGCCTTTAGAACTCTGACCCTGGTTGGGAATACAACAACAATGAACTAGAAAGATAAAATTCCCACCCTCATGAGGTTTACATTCCAGTGGGGGAGGTAGGTGACAACCGGGAGAAATAAGTGAAAGATGTGTGATAGCAGGTGACAAGTGCTAAGGATGAAAAACCAAATCAGAGAAGGGGAAAAAAGTGTTGGGGATGGTGTGGACAGTGATTTTAAACAATGGGATAAGGAGAGGGCTCACCACTGTCTCACTGCCAGTGGTGCTAGTGGCTCTAGAAGTAAAGAATCTGCCTGCCAGTGCAGGAGACACAAGAGATGCAGGTCTGATCCTGGGTCGGGAAGATCCCCTAGAGAAGGAAATGGCAATTCAGTCCAGTATTCTTGCCTGGAAAATTCCATAGACAGAGGAGCCTGGCAGGCTACAGTCATGGGGTTATAAAGAGCTGGATATGACTGAACGACTGAGGACACACACATTCCTTCACTAGAGCACTGGACCTCAGACTACTATGCTTGAAATTAATGGATACTCATATCTATTAAATGAAAAGAACTAATAGGAAATCCCCAGAGATTTGTGTAGACCAAATAATGAATTTTGGTGCATGTACATATATGGATTTCACATTGCTTATCTGTTTTTGAACTGAGAGCTGACCCTTTGTTCAATTCAATTGCTCAGTTGTGTCCAACTCTTTGTGACCCCATGGACTGCAGCATGCCAGGCCTCCCTGTCCATCACCAACTCTTGGAATTTACTCAAACTCATGTCCATTGAGTCAGTGATGTCATCCAACCATCTCATCCTCTGTCGTCCCCTTCTCTCCCGCCTTCAATCTTTCCCAGCATCAGGGTCTTTTGAGCGATGGTCATTTTAGGGACTGCTGTTCTGTGATATTTTTTAGAAATTATGGATGCAAATGAATTTTTGATGAACAGAATTTTGGTATTCCCTCTTTACACGTTTGCATAAAAAATAGAGAAATAACACCACCATTCTAAAGAAACAAACCTGCCATATTAAGTAACAGTTGAAACATCACCTGTGTAGTACTCTACCCCAAAATGTTTAACCTGAATCTTATTGTGATGAAGTATTAGAGAAATTCATATTTAGTTTTGGTCTAGATTCTTAAAAATTGCAGGGTTTCAAAGGAAAAAGGAAGTTTGGACAACTGCTCCAGATTAAAGTAGATGAGAGAGACACAACAACTAAATGTAATACATGATCATGGACTGGATTATAGATTAAAAACAATACTATTAAAGACTTTATTAGAGACACTGGGAAAATTTGAAGATAGACTGTATACTAGATGTGCATGTTTGTGTGTTAGTTGCTCAGTTGTGTCTGACTCTGTGACCCCATGGTCTGTAGCCTGGCAGGCTCCTCTGTGCATGGAATTCTCCAGGCAAGAATATTGGAGTTGTAGCCATTCCCTTCTCCAGGGGATCTTCCTGACCCTGGGATTGAACCTGGGTCTCTGCATTGCAGGCAAATTCTTCACCATCTGAGTCACCAGGGAAGTCCATATTAGATGGTTGCTGGTACTATTGCATAAATATTAAATTCCCTGAGTGTGACAGTTAACTTGTGATTGCAGTAGATTTTTCTCATTGTTTCTTCTTTGACTTACTGGTTTTTAGGAGTGTGTTGTTTAATTTCCATGGATCTTTGAATTTTCAGAATTTTGTTCTGTATTGTTTCTAGTTTTATTCCACTGTGATTGGAGACCATATTTTTATGATTTCAGTCTTTTTAAATCTGTTGAGACTTGATGTGTGAGATAATGTGCTCTATTCTGAAAAATGTTCCATGTGCATTTGAGAAAGAGTATGTATCTTGCTCTTTTGGAGTGGATGGATATTCTGTATATGTCTGTTGGGTACAGTTGACTTACAGTGTCAAGTTCTTATTGATATTCTGCTTAGTTGTTCTATCTATTATTGAAAGTGGAGTAATGATGTCTCCAACTATAGTTGTTGAATTACCTGTTTCTTTCTCCAGTTCTTTTGGTTTTTGCTTCATGTATTTTGGGCCTCTTGTTAAGTACATATATTTTATAATCAAAAGTCAGAGATTTGTATAATGAATTAGAAAGAAAAGCATCATCCAACTATGTACTGTCTACAAGAGACAAATTTTAAATTCAAAGACACAAGTGAAAAGGATAGAAAAAGTTGTACTATGCAAATATTAATAGTAAGTAAAAGAGAGCTGCAGGGACTATGCTAATATCAGACAAAAATGATTTTAAGATGAAAAATTATCACTAGAGATAAAGAAGGACATTTTATAATAAGAGGGTAAATCCGTCAGGAAACCATGTTTTCTTTTGAATGAACACATTTGTAATAGCTGAGTTAAAGTCTGTCTAGTAAGTGCAACCTCTGGACTTTAGCACGGACAATTTCTATTACTTGCTTTATGTGCACATGTGTGTATAGGTAATGCTTTCTTTGAGTATCTTACTTATTGCTGTTGTTTAAAACTGGCCATTTAAAATCATGCAGTTTAACAGCTCTGGAAATCAGATTCCCTTCTTCCCCAGTGTTTGTTGTTGCTGTTTGTTTTTGTGGTTATTGTTGCTTTTTGTTTGTTTGGGACTATTGTACTAATTCTGTAAAGTCTGTATTCTTTGTCATGTGTAGCCTCTGAATCTCTAGTAATCAGCTAATGACTGGGTAGAGCTTTGCCTATAAGTTTTGTACCAATATATCTTCCAGCCTCTGCCAAGAGACACTGTGTGGGTGCTGGGGAATACTTTCAACACTCTAGCAGGAAGTTTATATCACTGCTCTGTACTCCACTTCCTGATGGAGCAAAGCCTCCTGAAAGATGTGGACCTTCTCAGGTGTTTCCCGGGGAGGTATAACCAGTTCAATTCAGTTCAGTCCTCAGTCTTGTCTGACTCTTTGGGACCCAAGGACTGTAGCATACCAGGCTTCGCTGTCCATCACCAACTCCCAGAGCCTGCTCAAATTCATGTTCATTGAGTCAGTGATGCCATCCAATCATCTCATCCTCTGTCATCCCCTTCTGCTGACTTCAATCTTTCCCAGCATCAAGGTCTTTTAAAAATTTTTAATAAAGTCCAATTTATCAATTTTTTCAGAAAAGTTTTGCTTTTGATATTAAAAATATTTATTTATTTAATTGGAGGATAATTGCTTTTCAGTGTTTTGTTGGTTTCTGCCCTACAACAATTCATAAATATGTATATCCCCTCCCTCCTGAACTTCCCTCCCACCCATCTCACCCCTCTCTTCTAGGTCATCACAGAATGCCAGGCTGGGCTTCCTTCAGTTTTTCCTTTTTAGTATTTTTTGTCAGTCAACCCCAGTTAGTAACGCTGCTTTAGGCAGTTGCTATTGATATATTAAACAATTACTACTGATCATTTTAAACAAATGCCTTGGAGGTAGAATAGAATGAGCTCTGAGTTGAGGACAAACTGAGAGTGGGAAGCTTTTTAATTTTTAGTAAGTTGCCAGTAGATTAAATAGTGACAGATACTCTGGGATGAAATGTTTGGGGAATGCCAAACCCATTCTTGTTGTAAATGGCTGCTAGGCAACCGCTGTTGTGAAGCTATTGATTTTCAAGGCTACTGTAGAGCTAGTTAGAGAGGGACAAGATTAGTGTAAGTTAAAATGCCATAAAGCTTGCTGTTCTTACTGTGATTTAGATATTGTTCATTAATAGATACTCCTTAGATTGGTATAAACCTTTAATCTCCAGAGCTCTGGAAATGTTGATTTTTAAAATTTTTGTTGCTGCTTTTATTACTTTGTGGAGGAACAGGTTTTCTTAAGTCCTCACTCTGCCATTCTGGAATTTGTAAGCTTTCCAGAATCATTTTATGTTACTTTTGCATTCTATTTTATCAACTTATTTTATTTAAGTACTAGGAAAGTCCTTGAGGTTAAATCTTTCATTATATCTTAAAGTTTTTACATAAGATAATATGTTTTTAGAAATATGATTGCTAGATCAAGATATATTAATATTCTATTTTCATTATGCTTTACCAGCTGATGTTCCACAAAAATTCTCTCAGTGCACACTTTGGCCATTAGTATATATAAAGGTGTATTTTACTGCATGTTTAGTGACTCAGGATATTAATATGTTATTTTTCTATTATGAAGTTAGAAAATACAAAGTTCTAATTCTCCTTTTTAAAAAAATTTACACTAACAACTAGGTTAGTGCCAAAAATAATCTAAATAAATATTTTTTTCCTGAAATAATAATTGTATCCTTTTCTATTTAAAATACTACACAATTCTAATTTCACTTTAAAAATCTTAGAAAAATAAGATAAAGTATCACAAATTCTTTTACACTGAGAAAAATTTTGGTTTATGTCTTCTTAATTAAGGATTAGGTTTTACAGTGTGTGAGTGAATCCCTAAGATCATCATGTATTTTTGGCTCAGTTTCCCTGGGAATGAGATACCTTACTAAACTCTATCATTGGCCAAGAAAAGAGGAGGAATAATGATAAAACCATAAAGCCAAGCATATGCAAACAGCCTGCACTAAATCTGATGAGTACTCCAGAAACTGAAATTGCAAATCTGTGATCTTCTCTTTGGGGGAATCTTCTGCTGCTGGGAGTAGGAGGTGCTTTTTAGGAAGGATCACTGAGATATTATGCTTAACTGGCAATATGGTAGATATGATAGATAAACATCACTTAGTCACCAGGAGTTCCCAGGAAATGTGCTGACAATGCTGGTGTGTTATTTGGACAGTGGTGTTTTTTGGATGCCTGTGCTTTGTAATTTATTTCTTCTTTGAGATATAATTGGAGAGAAGTTCATGAAGTTGGTGGTCATAGTTTGACCTTTAGTGCAAATTGGCACATTAACAAAGAAAACAATCTTTATGTTTGTGATTGTTCCTTTGTACTGGAAATGGAGAGATTTTCCGGTGGCTCATTGGTGAGGAATCTTCCTGCCAATGCAGAAGATGCAGGTTTGATCCCTGGGTTGGGAAGATTCCCTGGAAAAGGGAATAGCTACACACTCTAGTATTTTTTCCTGGAGAATTCCATGGACAGAGGAGCCTGGTGGGCTACAGTCCACAGTGTTGCAAAGAGTCAGACATGACTGAGCTCACATGCACTAGAAATGGGGAACAGGCTGGAACGAAGGAGACTAGAAGGATTTCAGGTTCATCCACCTGCTTCAGAATGGGCCAGCCCTTCTCTGCCAAGGTACCTTCTTTATACAATTTTCTGAGAATGTTTTTTTAGGTAAGGTCAGAATTCAATGAATGGGAATCAAATCTTGCCCTCCCATATTTAATTCACTATATTCCTTAATGCAAATAAAATAAGATGAAATCACAGAACCTTAGAGTTAGAAAGGACATGGAGATAATCTGGTGATCCTGGGTCTCTTAATCATAGATGAATTTTCTTAATCATGAAAGGAGAAGATTATATTAGTCAGTGATTCTTAATCCTTTCTATGCCCTGTTCTTAAGAAGGTTAGAAATTTTATGCACATTACAATTAAATTTTTGATTTTACTTGTTTTGAATAGGTTTTATGTGTACATGTATCTTCCTACATACAAGGTGGTAAATGATGAAAACGAAATCTTCCACCCACCTCTCTGTCACTCAGTCTCTTTGTTTTTTCTGAAGGTAGCAACTGATACCAGGGTTTTGTGTATTCCTCACAAACAGGCTATGCATTTACAGCCATAAATATGTTTGTTTCCATTCACATACACATATTATCCTTACAAGTGGTAGTATTTTATATATACTATTCTATGTTAGTTTTTTCACTTAATTGCATATCTTGTGAGGAGGAGGAGGTGTGTGCTCAGTTCTGTCTGACTCTGTAATCACATGAGCTGTGGCCCGCCAGGCTCCTCTGTCCAGGCAAGAACACTGGAGTGAGTTGCCATTTTGCTTTCCAGGGGATCTTTCCCACTCAGGGATCGAACCCGAGTCTCTTGTGTCTCCTGAGTTGGGAGGCAGATTCTTTACCACTGTACCACCTGTGTATTGTTCCAAATTGGTGTATTTAAATGAATTGCGTCATTATTTTAAATGGCTGCATGTTATGTGTTTATAGATATAGGGCAATTTATTCATGGGTATGGGGTAGTTTATTTAAGAATGTAAGTGTATATCCAATATTTTGCTTAAAAACAATGATATATAATGATATAAATAATATATATTTGTACCTATTTCATTTCAAGATGGGAAAATATTTCTTTAGCATAAATTCCTAGAACCAAAGTTGTTGGAGCATATGTATTTTGTTTCTTTTGGGTTATTGCCAAACTGCTCTCCTTGAAAGTTGCAGTGATTTTCACCTCCACTAACAGCGTGTGGGTATGCCTGTCGGTCCATACCTTTCCAAGAGAGTATTTTTATTGTTTTATTTTGTCAATATGATTGGTGGAAAGTATTATTTCATTGTAATTTTAATCAAATTTTCTCTTACTATGAGTGCAGTTTGATATCTTTTTATGTCATCACACTTAAGATATCATTGATTATAAGAAATCCAGATTTCAGAAAAGCAGCAAGCTTAGAATCAATGAAATCAATACTTGACCCATATGCATTTCCATTTTTGTGAGATGGCTTTTGTTTATTTCTCTACTGGTTATTGGTCTTCTGTATTGATTTCCAAGGGCTTTTATAAGTTAAAGAAACTGACCATATATCTTTGATGTGTACTGCATTCCCCAATTTTTCACTGTGAAATTCTGTTGCTTTTCATGCAGAACAAAATTTTTTTGTAGTTAAATTTATCTAGTTTTGCTTTATCAGCTTCTGGATTTTGTGTCACTATAAGATGGCCTTTTCTTCACTGAGATTTTAAAAATTCATTTTCCCAGGTTTTTAAACTTATTCTGGTCATTTTATTTTAATATTATATCATTTGTCTTTTTATAATTTTCCAGAAGTTTCTTATTATTATGTCAGACTTATAAAGTCTGTGTAGTTCTAAATGTTGATATATTTATTGGAGTTATGTTTGGACTTTTGGGGTTCGATCCCTGGGTTGGGAATATCCCCTGGAGAAGGAAATGGCAGTCTGCTCTGGTATTCTTGCCTGGAAAATTTGATAAATAGAGGAGCCTGATGGGCTACAGTCCATGAGATCTCAAAGATTTGAATAGGACTGAGCACTCACACATGCAAATCTATGCAAATAACATGAATTCATGCATGTTATTGATTTCCTGTGTGATTTTTTAGGTAACTTACTAATCTTAATGAACCTCAGTTTTCTCTTCTGTAAAAAAGCTGAGAATATATACCTTACAAGAGTATTATGAAATTTAGAAATTACAGTATACATACACACATGCATACATACATACATGCATGTGGGCCTGTGGGTGTCTAAAGGGCCCTCTTTATTATTCTCTTCCTTCAGAATTTCTTTTTCTTCTGCTAACATCCAAAGCACCTTTCCCCAAATTCTCTACCTAACGGTAGAGACTGTCCAGTGTTTTTCCTCTGCCTTTGGAGATGTACTCTGTCCATCTCTCGTCTTCAGGGTCACTACTTTTTCTTCTTCCACCCTGCAGAGTCTGGCATCTCAAGTGCATAGTCTGTGGACTACAGCAGCACCACCACCATCTGGAATCTCTTGCCTGACTTCTTAGACTTTAATTTGCATTTGAATCATCCGAGGAGCTTGTTAAATGCAGATTCTGATTCAGTGGGTCTGGGGTGAAGCCCAAGAGTCTGCATTTCTAACAAGTTCCCAGGTGGTTGGCATGCTGTTGGTTCCTGGACTACAGTTCAAGTAGTCAGGACCAGGAATGAGGCTGTGCCTTTAAGAATTTATTAGAAACTTGTTTGGCTGCCTCTGAAGGTATCATTGGAAGGAAATAAAAAGCATACTGTGCATATGCAAAGTTGCACAACATGACTGAGCTCACTCATCCTCATACCACTCTCTATGGAAGATGAGTAAAAGTTTCCATTAAAGGAAAAACTTTAAACCAGAATATAAATAAGGGCTTTGCTGCTTTCAGTTGGTCAGGGCAAGAAAAGACAGTTTATACTGTACCTTGGAGTTCCTTTGGATAAGGAGAGCAATAGCATTCCTAAGAGCTGGGCCCTTCTTAGAAAAGACTGTTGCTTTGCTGGGATTTTTACATTGCTGGAGATATGAAAAATGAAAGCCAAATTCATACTGCAGCCCAGAATTCAGTGCTTGAGGTTTAAAGCCAGTAATATTTTCCCTGTTAAATCTCTTTGGAAAGACTTTCAGAACTGAGTCAGCTAGGGTGAACCCATTTTCCAAAATTCTGTTTCTGGAAGCATTTAATTGAAAGGAAAAACCCCAAGAATGCATCCAGAGTTGAATGTTATGCAGCAATTGGAAGGGCTTTGAAATAGTAACAATGGGAGTAAATGAAGCCAAATGAAGTCTGCAAATTATTAGGGTGAAAGCAGTAAGGGGCATAGAAATTTAATACAAGGGAAGGAAGAGAAATCAGTTTTCCAATACAAACTCTCTTCTGAGATGTCGTACAAAGGAGGACACGGAAGAAGAAACTTCTGTTAGCTAAAGAAATGGCAAAGGCCAAAAGTTCAGAGGAGACAATCTCTCTGATTTTAGTTTGATTTCCTATGAGGGATTTTAGCTTCAAAATCTCATTAAATGGTAGTCCTCAATAGAGTCTCTTACAATTTCTTGCAAAAAGAACATCCTGCTGAAACCTCACAGAACAAATTCTCTAGTACTCTGAAAATTGATATAGGCAGAAATCTAGTGCTGGTATCTGGAAGGAGTTGTCATTAATCATAAAGCAAATAGATCCTAGTTAAGGAAATTGACAACTTTCAGTATAATGCATATTTAATTTTAAAAAATCTGCCAGAAAAAGAGCAGAATATGTTCTGTTACTCCAGAACATGTTGTATCAACTATATGATACAACATGGATGCAGAAAACCAGATATCATTTCTTTCTACTTTCTCCAGGGTACACCCATGTGAGATGTGAAGGTGAATGCCATCTCAAACTCTGGAGGAAGATCAAAGAAAGTGTTGATATATACTTAGAAACAAAATATGCTGCTGGTGCTGTTGTTTAGTTGCAAAGTCCTGTCTAATTCTTTGCTACCCCATGGACAGTAGCCCTCCAGGCCCCTCTGTCCATGGGAGTTCCCAGGCAAGAATACTAGAGTGGGTTCCCGTTTCCTTCTCCAGGAGATCTTCCTGACTCAGAGATCGAACCCACATTCCCTGTGTGGCAGGCAGATTCTTTACCCCTGAGCCACCTGGGAAGCCCTAGAAACCAAACATACCAGCAGTGAATTATAACAATAAACTATTTGCAAAGAGTCGGATACGACTGAGCGACTGGACTGAACTGAACTGATTCATATAACTACAGTCACAACCAAGTAAACTGATCAAAGAAATATGAACAAGCGTAGAAAAGATGTACATATAGAACGTGAAAGTTACCAATCGTACAATAATTCTAATTGGATTAAACTCTCCTTTAAAGATGTCAAATGGAACCAATATTACAAATTTGGGAACCTATTAAACTTTATTTAAAAAAAAATTGGACTTCCCTTGTGGCTCAGCTGATAAAGAATCCACTTGCAATGTGAGAGAACTGGGTTTGATCGCTGGGTTGGAACGATCCCCTGGAGAAGGGAAAGGCTACCCACTCCAGTATTCTGGCCTAGAGAATCCCATGGACTGTATATTACATGGGGTCACAAAGAGTTGGACACGACTGAGCAATTTTCACTTTCACTTAAAAAAAAAATACTAGCTGAAACTTTTTGAAAGGACCGCATATTCTGTTGCCATGCTTTGGTTGTCAGACTTCTCTGGTCTCCCCAGATGTTTCAGTCTGGAAGCCCTGGCTCAACAATAGGCAGGCAGTGCTGAAAAGGATACTGCACTTGGAACACTGCATTGAGCCCTCTTCTCTAAGCTCCAGCTGCCCCACTTCGTTTCTGCTTGTTGTTCCTCTGATATCAGAACAGAACTCATGATCATCCTCCACCAGCCCTGCTTCTTTACCGTTCCCTGTCTCAGCAAGTAGCTAGATACCCAGGAATTCTACCCTATACCTTCTTCTTCTTGCCTACCTCCTCCCCTAGTTTTATTGAGAAATAATTATCATATATAACTGTATACATTGAAGGCATACAGCGTTATTTAATATATATTGTAAAATGATTACCACAATTGGTTCAGCTAGCATCCATCACATCATATAGATACAATAAAAAGAAAAGAAAGAAGAAAAAGCATGGAAGAAAATTTACTCCTTGTGATGAGAACTCTTAAGATTTACTCACTTAACAACTTTCCTGTATATCCTACAGCAGTGTTAGCTATAGTCAGCCTATTATGTATATATATCCCTAGTACTTATTTCGGAGAAGGCAATGGCACCCTACTCCAGTACTCTTGCCTGGGAAATCCCATGGACGGAGGAGACTGGTGGGCTGCTCTCCATGGGGTTGCTAAGAGTCGGACACGACTGATCGACTTCACTTTCACTTTTCACTTTCTTGCATTGGAGAAGGAAATGGCAACCTACTCCAGTGTTCTTGCCTGGAGAATCCCAAGGATGGGGGAGCCTGGTGGGCTGACGTCTGTGGGGTTGCACAGAGTCAGACACGACTGAAGTGACCGCAGCAGCAGTACTTATTTACCTTATAGCTGGAATTCAGTTCAGTTGCTTAGTCGTGTCCGACTCTTTGTGACCCCATGGACTGCCACACACCAGGCTTCCCTGTCTATCACCAACTCCCAGAGCCTGCTCAAATTCATGTCCATTGACTTGGTGATGCCATCCAACCATCTTATCTTCTGTTGTACCCCTCTCCTCCCGCCTTCAATCTTTCCCAGCATCAGGGTCTTTTCAAATGAGTCAGTTCTTCACATCAGGTGGCCAAAGTATTGGAGTTTCAGCTTCAGCATCAGTCCTTCCAAAGAATATTCAGGACTGATTTCCTTTAGGATTGACTGGTTTGATCTTGCAGTCCAAGGGACTCTCAAGAGTCTTCTCCAACACCACACTTCAAAAACATTAATTCTTTGGCACACTCAGCTTTCTTTATAGTCCAACTCTCATATCCATACGTAACTACTGGAAGAACAATAACTTTGACTAGACGGATCTTTGTTGGTAAAGTAATGTCTCTGCTTTTTAATATGCTGTCTAGATTTGTCATAGCTTTTCTTCCAAGGAGCAAGTGTCTTTTAATTTCATGACTGCGGTCACCATCTGCAGTGATTTTGGAGGCCAGGAAAATAAAGTCTGTCACTGTTTCCATTGTTTTCCCATCTATTTGCCATAAAGTGATAGGACTGGATGCCATGATCGTCTTTTGAATGTTGAGTTTTAAGCCAGCTTTTTCACTCTCCTCTTTTACTTTCATCAAGAGGCTCTTTAGTTCCTCTTCACTTTCTTCCGTAAGGGTGATGTCATCTGCATATCCAAGGTTATTGATATTTCTCCCAGCAGTCTTTATTCCAGCTTGTGCTTCATCCAGCCTGGCATCTTGCATGATGTACTCTGCATATAACTTAAGTAAGTGAGGTGATATCATGCTACCTTGATGTACTCCTTTCCCAATTTGTAACTGACAGTTTATATCTTTTGCCTACTTTTCTCCAGTATTATTGTTGTTTAGTTGTTTAGTTGTGTCCGCCTCTGTGACCACATGAACTGTAGCCCACCGGATCCCTCTGTCTATGGGATTTTTCCAGCAAGAATACTGGAATGGGTTGCTGTTTCCTACTCCAGGGGATCCTCCCAACCCAGGGACTGGACCCGCTTCTCCTGCACTGCAGGTGAGCTCTTTACCGCTGAGCCACCGGGGAAGCCCTTTCTCCAGTACCCTATCCCTTATACCTCCTTCTTTTTCCTACCTCCCAGCATCCACCAAGTCATGCAGAATTTGCATCTTCAGTATTTCTTGAATCTGTTTTTCTCTACGTTTAAAGCTCCCATTGCAGCTTAGGCATTTATCATCTTCCAGCTGATCTCCAGTGGAGGCTTCCTAACTAGTCTCCTTGTCTTTACTATTTTCTTTTTTTTTTAATCAGTTTTAGTAGGCAATTCTCTTATATTCTTTTTCAGAAACAACTCTTGAAATGTATTTTACATGCCATAAAATTTACTTGTTTCAGTGAATTTTTTTTAGTAAATTTAGAGTTGTGCAATTTTTGCCAAAATCCTAAATTCTTTCTACAAAATTTTTATCATGCAAAATTAATATATACACAAGTAGAGAGAATAGTATAAGGAGCCCTTATATATCATGTTTAGCCATCAGCACAGAGCCCATCTTGTTTCAGCCATAACTCCATCTACTTTCTTCACATGTATGGATTATTTCAAAGCATATCCAGACTTAAGATAATTTCTTCTGCAAATACTTAAGGGTGTATTTTAATAAATTATCACATTTTAAAAAAGCTACCAATAATTCCTTAACACTATTAAATGTTCAGTCAACATTTAAATGTCTCACTGTCTTTTTTGTATGATTGATTTATTTGGATTCAGACAAGATTGATTCATTACAGTTGGTTTATATGTCTTCTAAACTTCAGTTCAGAGTTTCATTATTCCTCTTTTTTTGTTGTTATAACTTATTTGTTGCAGAAATCACATTGTATACTAGAATTTCTCAAGCTTTAGGTTTTCTGATGATATCTCTGCAATCATTTAATGTGTTCTGGAACCAGAACCAGTTTTTGGAAACTGGTTGTTATTAATATATCTACAGGATTGACTAGCCATAGGTTTGACTCTAGAAAGAATACATTATATTAATATTTGGTATCATGAACATATCAGGAGGCACTTAATGTCGTGTTTTACTTATTTTGGTGAAGTTAAGCTTGATCTGTAGATTCAGGTGTTGTCAGCCTGATCTATCCATTTTAAAGTTTATCATCAACTTTCCACCTAAGAGTTATAGCAATAGTTGATAATAATTACCTACAGCCAAAATGCAGCTGTGAATTTTTTTTTTTAACACAATTAACTTTTTGAAATGAAAGTCTGATCGTGTCTTTCTTCTGCCTAAATATCCTACAGGTTTCCCATAGCTCTCCCTCCATTTCCTCGCTGCACAGAATCTCTGTGTAGTCTGGTGGGATTACTTCGCTGCCCTCTGATTGCTTTGCAAACCCCTTGAAGGTCCTGACTGTGTCTGTTGTCCCTCATCCTTGAAGGCCTAGGACAGCGTCTGACAAATGGTAGTGCTCATTTAATGCTTGTTGATGAAATGAATGAATAAGCTCATTAATTAAGCCAACAGAGGATTACAGCATCTACCAAAAAAGGCATATTGTGTGGTTTTCTTTCTTTTCCTGAATGTGGGGAAATATGGGAAAGGCAAGTAGAAATTGAAGAAACCAGAGAGAGCGAAGCCGAGAGGAGAGGGTTTTGGAAGAGTCCCGGTGTTTTTCGCAGTGGTGACAGTTTGTTCAGAGATGTGGAGCAGTGCTCACTGTTTACAGAGAAGAACAGGCAGATGGGAGGCTCCCTGGGATGCACAGGAAGGCCTGAATATTGGGAGAGGAGGCTGAGCAAGGAGGGAGATTCTTGAAACAAGACACGCTGTGTTCTGTGAATGTGTGAATCAGCCTCCTGTCCCATTTCAGTGGCCCTGGTAGGCATCATTGTAATGCAATGAATTCAGGTCCCTCACAGCAGCCCATTCATTTGCTATTGATCTCTACTGTCTCCTCCCCTAACTGTGCAGGGTGTGCCAGGCCAGTAGCATGGAGCATAGGGTTTCCTCACACCTGAGGAAGACTCAAGCCCTGCCAACACCTACTAAAAGAATTCTTGTTTGGGCAACCTAAGATTTTACAGGGAAATGCTATGGGGAATGAAGGTTGTGAATAAACCTCTAAAGCCTTTACAAATGATTTATATGTTCACTACATAAGACATCAGCACAATAGAAATGATATGTGTACATTTCACATGTTATACTAGCAAAAATAAATATTAAAGGTTCAGTTTCATTTATCACTAACTTGCTTACGGGCATGTTTTTAGTATTTCCCTGTGCTTCCAAATTTGTTCTACTTTCTAACCAGCAATATGGACACTAAGAAGGAGTATTTCTGTCCCTTGTGATATTTCCTATGGGGTAAACAGAATATTGAATACTCTTGTGATTTCACAATAAAGAGTCTCGCATTTCATGCTTTACATGTCATGACTGGGTGTACTCTGAAGATTCATCTAAATGTTCACTGAAATTCTTTAGGTTATGGGACAGATACACAGAAAGAAAGCAAGTTAGTATACAGGCTAAAGAAACTGGACTCTGGAGTCAGAATACCTAGGTTTGAATTCATATTTCACCATTAATTAGCTGTGTAACCTTGGAAAAGTTACATAAGTGCTCTGTGTCTTCATTTCCTTATCTGTAAAATAGAAAATAATAACACATCATAGTGCTGGACAAAAATGACTTGTTAAAAGTGCTTAGAAAGACTTCCCTGGTGGTCCTGTATTAAAATCCACCTACCGATGCAGAGTTTCTTTTGTTTCCACTAGCATACTGTTGTCTATGTGTATGCACAAAGTCACCTCAGTAACGTCTGATTCTTTGTGACCCTATGGACTGTAGCCCACGAGGCTCCTCTGTCCATGGGATTCTCTAGGAAAGAATACTGGAGTGGGTTGCCACGCTCTTCTCCAGGGGATCTTCCCAACCCAGGGATCGAACCCAAGTCTCTTATGTCTCCTGCATTGGCAGGCAGGTTCTTTTAGCACTGGTGCCACGTGGGCAGACACAGATTGCTTCTGTGGTCCGGGAAGGTTCCACATGCCGAGGAGCAGCGAAGCCTGAGTGCTGCGGTTACCGAGCTTGTGCACCAGAACTGCTGAAACCCGTTCGCCCTAGAGGCCATGCACTACGCTGAGCAGTTTAAGAACCACAAGTGGAGAGAGCTTGCGTGCAGCATTGAAGACCCATCGCGGCTAAAAACAAATTAATTTTTTTTCTTTATGCTTAGAAGAGTGTCTGGCACGTAGTAAGAGGTATGGCAATGCCCATGAAGACTGATGTTGTTACCAATGAAGTAAATCTGAGCCTGTGAGACTTTTCCTTATGAGGACTCTGAGATGAGTGAGGGCTGCTCACAGTACCACATAGCCTGTCCATGTTTGTGGGTACAGTGCTGCCCACTTTCCTTCAGTGAGAGGCAAAGAGCGGAAACACAAAAAGTTCAGCTAATCATAAAAGGGGAAATGCACATGTCTTTTACATTTGAGCACATGAAAACTTTGATCAATTTGACTAGTATCAGTTTTCCTATACTGTCTGCTAATTCTGACCAGGAAGGGCTTCTGTGGAAGATGGAGCACTTTAAACCTATGGGACTGAACAATGGGGGCATATTTTTCTGAATCTGGAGCTCCCAGACTTTGCCCCAAAGAATGCAGCTCAACCAGAGGCATCTGAGGGTGTGCCCCACCTCAGGCACAGTGCTTCTGGAAAATAGTGCGTGTTTTTATGAGAAGTTACAGTAGCATTTTGGGAATAATGGTTTTGGTGTTTCATTCAGATACGACATGAAAAAGCTGTCCCTCCCCCTAAAAAGAAAATGCTGTAAAGTTTTAAGACTTAAAGAAAATTCAGTCAGGACCATTTTCCCTTGATCATATTTATTGCACTGATGAAAACTTTTGTTTTGGGTGATGTTTAGCATTCATCTCAATTTTCTTCATCCTCTTCCTAGGAATATAGTGGGATGTTTGCCAATTACCTTACTAAAATAAAGAAAAGACACAGCTCAAATATCCTTTGATCCCCAGTGACTACATAAAACAGACCTGAGAGGGTTTTTTCCTACTGTGATTGGTTCTTTAATAATCTTTGCGTGTGCCCATAATCACTTTACTTTTTTGAATGTTCGAAACTACCTGTTTAATACAATGCCTGGAAAATTTTAAAAGCAAATTGTTAAACTCATTGGTATGAAATTTCCAAATTTCTACTTTCCATTCTCTTTCAAAATTAGGAAAGTATTCACCCGTGTCTCATCTCTGGCACTTTTTAAGCTCTCTGTGATTTCACAGATTACTGACTGCATATTAAGATCATATCTGCATATTAAGATCATTAAGTTTCTTTTAGTTCTTGGGATGGAATTAGTCTGGGTCTGAACTGAGACATGAACTTCCCTGATGACTCAGTGGGTAAAGAATTTTTTCTATGCCTTCAGTGCATTAGACGCAGGAGATGCAGGTTCAGTCCCTGGGTTGGGAAGATGCCCTGGAGGAGCATGGGAACTCACTTAGGTATTTTTGCCTGAAGAATCCTGTGGACAGAGGAACCTTGTGGACTACAGTCCATCAGTTCAGTTCAGTTCAGTTCAGTTCAGTCGCTCAGTCGTGTCCAACCCTTTGAGACCCCATGAATCGCAGCATGCCAGGCCTCCCTGTCCATCACCAACTCCCGGAGTTTACTCAAACTCATGTCTATCGAGTCGGTGATGCCATTCAGCCATCTCTTCCTCTGTCGTCCCCTTCTCTTCCTGCCCCCAATCCCTCCCAGCATCAGGGTCTTTTCCAATGAGTCAACTCTTCGTGTGAGGTGGCCAAAGTATTGGAGTTTTAGCTTCAGCATCAGTCCTTCCAATGAACACCCAGGACTGATCTCCTTTAGGATGGACTGGTTTAATCTCCTTGCAGTCCAAGGGACTCTCAAGAGTTTTCTCCAACACCACAGTTCAAAAGCACCAATTCTTCTGCGCTCAGCTTTCTTCACCATCCAAATCTCACATCCATACATGACCACTGGACAAACCATAGCCTTGACTAGATGGATCTTTGTTGGCAAAGTAATGTCTTTGCTTTTTAGTATGCTGTCTAGGTTGGTCATAACTTTCCTTCCAAGGAGTAAGCGTCTTTTAATCTCGTGGCTGCAATCACCATCTGCAGTGATTTTGGAGCCCCCAAAAGTAAAATCTGACACTGTTTCCACTGTCTCCCCATCTATTTCCCATGAAGTGATGGGACCAGATGCCATGATCTTAGTTTCCTGAATGTTGAGCTTTAAGCCAACTTTTTACCTCTCCTCTTTCACTTTCATCAAGAGGCTTTTTAGTTCCTCTTCACTTTCTGCCATAAGGGTGGTGTCATCTGCATATCTGAGGTTATTGATATTTCTCCCGGCAATCTTGATTTCAGCTTGTGCTTCTTCCAGCCCATAGGGTCTCAAAAAGTCAGACACAATTGAAGTGACCAAGCATGCACAAACTGAGACATACCTTTATTAAAAGTGATTGGGTTGTCTTTTTATCACCTCACGTATAGTGGATGTTAAATTCTTCATAATGTGCTGCCCTCTGAGCTTCCCAATTTTCTAGTTTTATCTGAATAACTTCCCCCTCATACAAAACATCTTTGTTCGCCTTGCAACTGTCCTGCCAAAAGCATTCTTCCAGCTCTTAGGGAAAAGCTGTTTTTTGTGGGGAGGGGAGTGGAGGGAGCAATAGGCAGTTTATCACAAAATATATACTTATGGTAAATTCAGAATTTTCAGGTAGAAGTCGGTGTTCGTCAGTGTTGTTGTTTTATTAACAAGCAAGGGAACTCAACTTAATTTTAAGTCAGAAATTGACTTGATATTAAACCTGGAAGGGATTTTTTAGAGTTTGCTGAGAGGAGGTGAAGCAGAAATTGCAAAATTATCAGCCTCCCTGCTGGACGCCAGGCACTCTGTATTTTCTGTTTACTGTGCCAATTGAGTAATGTGAGTTGGTCAGTGATCTCTATTAAAGGCTGATCATTTGAACTTGGGGAAATTCTGGTTCAGTTAGCTATGAGGTGGCACTTAGAAAGTTTTGGAATATTGCCTTGTGATGTTGACGATTAGCTAGATTTGGGACCATTGAAGGAAGCTGTAATTTTCAAACTTTAATCCCCTAAAGTGCTTGTTAAAACACAAATTGCTGGGCCTCACCCCCAGAGACTCAAATTTAGTAGATATGGAGCCAAGCCTGAGAATGTATATTTCAGTGGGTTCCCAGGTGATGCTGAGACTGCTCATCTGGACTTTGAGAACCACTGAGCAAAAACTCCAGCCAACTGTTGATTGGGACAGAAGCCTGCCTGTCTGACTTTTTTCTTATTATTTCTAAAATGTTAACCTCACTCCCACCTGTGTGAATGTTCTGGGACATCCAGGCTCCTCTGATATCCATCCTCCATCCAAAGATACTGAAACTTGTCAATGAAAACCCGTAGTTGAGTTTTATGACTGCATATTGGGCAGGGGTGGGGCCTCCCAGGTGGCTTAGTGGTAAAGAACCCACCTGCCAATGCAGGAGGCATGGTTCCATCCCTCTGTTGGCAAGACACGCTGAACAAGGAAATGGCAACCCACTCCAGTATTCTTGCCTGGGAAATCTCATGAACAGAAGGAGCCTGGTGAGCTACAGTCCATGGGGTCACAAAGAGTCGGACGGACACAACTTAATGACTAAACAACAGCAAACTGGGCAGGGGTGCATTTACTTCATTTTGACCTAAAATCCACAGCTTATCTTGTCAGCGCTGGTGTTCAAAATCACCGTCTGTGGCCTGAGCTGCATTTACCAAGTTTGAAGTCACTGATGACCACTTCCAATTTGCCATTCAACCTCTTCTGCTAGGAGAAAAAAGAAAATATTTTGGTTTGAACTCTTTAATTATGGACTGTAGAAAAATAGGTGGACTTCAGAGAAGAAGAGTACTGGGAATTTGAGGGGAAATTTCCTGTCTTTGCAACCAGATGGAAATCTGCTCCTTCTGCCACTCCCCACCTCCCACTGCTGAAAAACCATAAAGGGAAATCCCAGCTTTCACCCACATTGAGAAATTTCCGATGGTTCTAGCCTTTTAAAGTCAGCACGAGCAAGTGGAGATCAAGTTTTGAAGGTGGGCTCAGTTTTATAACCTTCAGATCCTCTTTTAGGAACTGAGTATGAATCTTACCATCACTTTGGAAAGGCTCTGGAAAAATTCTGACACCTCGCAAAAGTTTCAGGATGAAATCTGACACCGAGACAAGTTCCATGTTTCATTTCCAGTCCTAAATGTGGCTCACACTTGTTTAATGCTTTGAGTTTCTGATCCTTTTGATGCAGGTCTGCCTTGACTTTATCGCAAATGCTTCCTGAGATGTTTCAGGCTGGAGGGAAACCATGTTGCACTGGAATTTTTCCTTGGAAGTTGCCTCACTTTTCCCCCCTGTAAATTTGGAAGATGAAAGACAAATTCCCAGGAGGTAAAATCACAAAACAAAACTGAAAATTAAAAAAAAAAAAGAAAAAAGAAAAAAAAAAACCTCTCGTTTTATTCCTCAGGTTCCTTGCCTGGCCTTGGAATTGAAACATGCTGCTTGCCTTGACTCAGAAAGGGGTCTGGTGGGTGAAAATAGGAGTTGGCGATAGGAAAGAGCCCAGTGCCTAATCTACTTGTAAAATCCTATTCAGTGCCCAGGATGGGAAAAGAAAACTGCAGGTTTCCAGAAGACTGAAGAGCAGTAGCCCCGCAGATGGATGATCTGCTCAACAACTGATTTCATTTCAACAACTTCTCTGGAACTTGCTGATCTTTAGGGAATGGGTGTCTTGTTTTGGAGATATGTTGCCCACAGGATTGCATCACTCTATAGAAATATAGCTTTGGAGAAACTGAAAAAGAACATCCCTCCCCTCTTTTAACCTCCAAACAGCTTGTAGACAGTGGAGACTTGGGTTTTGACTTCTACATAAATCACCTTGTATGGACAGCTGGAATTAGGAGGAAAGTATACGTTAGCAGACCAGGAGCCATTCTTTGGTCAGGGGACCAAGATCAAGGGCTCTACTATCTGAGGCTGACTCTTGTCTCAGCATCCCCCACTCACAGTGTACTTCTGGGAGCCAAGACACATGAAAAATTTCTCCGCCTGCCCCGATCTGCGTCATTTGTGCTCACAATCTCAATAAAGTCCTTGGAGAGTGAGCTCACGCAGCCTTCGTGGAAAACTGCCTGATGTTGCTACGTTTAGTCTCCTCCTTGGAGTGAAAAGCAACTCTCCTATGTTTGAGGGGGTGCAGGCAGCAAGCACCACTCATCTGTTCACTGATTCATTTCACAAATACACACGGAGCTTTACTGTGGGCTGGGTGTTGGCTTCATGTTGGGGGTACCAGTGCCATTGATAGGACAGACATGGTTCCTGCTTCACAGAGCTGTGGTGAGGGATAAAATGAAATAAACTAGCAATTACAGAACAGTCTAATAAGGACCATAAAATTGTATGAAGTACTTAGAAGCTCTGCACGTGAGTAATTGGTGCTCAGAGACTAGTAGAAGGTGCCAGTGAGGTTACATAGGAAGGGAACTGACTATAGTTGGGGGAAAGGAGGAGAAACTGTCCTTTAAGGTTTTCCAGAAGAGGTCATGGCCAGGCTGAAGTCTGGAAAATGAATGTGGCGGTGCCAGAGGAAAGAAGAATTTGGAAGGGACGCTGATAGAACTGCATGTGCAAAAGCGCAGGGACCAGAGAAAACATGAAACATTCTGGAAATAGTTTAGGGTGAGTGGAGAGGGCAGTAGAAGCAAGAGGTGGAGAGAAGTAGATGGAGATTTCTTTTCCAACTTTTATCCCGAGAACAGAGAGGAGCAGTCACTGAAAAATTTAAACAGTTAAAAAAAGCTGATCAGATTTGCCTCTGGAGGATATATTTGGGCGTGGGATGATGGCAAGTGTGTTCGTTTCTTCTTTCTGCTGGACACCTAGATTAGAAGTCAGCTGGCAGTCAGTTAGCTTTAGGGGATGGGAACAGGGAGTTGCCTGGAGTTACAGATTTGGGGGAGGTTCAGTTTTATCTCATGGCCATGGGAGCAGATGACAGTCACCTTTGGAAGTGTGTGCAGGTCGGCAGTGCTCAAATTTGAGTGTGTTTAAGAATCACACAGGTGCTTGTTAAAATGAAGATTCCTGAGCTCCACCCATGAGATTTTGATTCTGAAGATTTGGGTACTCCATAGAAGTCTGCACTTCACCCAAACTCCCTGATGTATGGTGGTCTGTGGGTCGCACTTGTAGAAAATAAACCATGGGGGTAAATGAGAAGCTTTCATCAGAGAAAACTTGAGGGGCAGAAAGACTGGACTGAATTACCCAGAATTATTCACTTAGGGACGTGTCTGCTGACTCCCAGCAGACCAGAGTGTCAGTAATGGCAAAATGGGGGTAGAGAGAGCAATTGTCTCTCTATAAATGCATCTTCCCAAACAGGAAAATTGAACCATCCTTCCTTTCTGAAGATCATGTTTCTTTTAAAAAAGTGTATATAGATATATCCATGCACATATACATATACACACAAATATTATAAATACCCATGCTTGATCTAGAGGGAGATGGCTTCATAAGCACTTTAGATAGTAGATTAAAAGCTTGTAGAAGAAATGCTCTTTATTTGGACAGAGCTAATGGAAATATAGGAAGAGGATTGAAAATTTTGAAAATTTTGGAAAAATATTTTAGGATACTTAGCTCTTTAACATGAGATCAACCACTGATGTTTATCATCTCTGAATTCTTTGACGAAACCGAATGATCAATTGTAACGAAGGTTTCTTTTATCTGATTATCTTGTGTGACTTTTTGATAATTTTTTTTTCAGTTGTTGACATTTTCTCAGTCAAACGATTTCAATCTTCAAATCTAAGTAAAATGAATAATTTTTATAGTCATGCTGCTGAGGAGAAATATTATTTATTGGGCCTTACATACACTAGAGGGTTTAGGTGAGATGTTTTGCATAGTTTTCACAACAATCAGTTTACAACATGACAACGGCAATGGTAGTTTTGCCATTTTCAGATGAGGCATTTATGCCCATGCTCACATAGCCATATGCCTATGCTCACCAGGGATTGAACTTGCACCCCCTAAACTGGAAGGTGTTGTAGGACCAGACCACTGAGCTGCCAAGGAAGTCCCAGTAGCAATTAAATGACTGAGCTAGAACTGGAAGCAAAGTCTGGCTCCAAAGAGCAAATCTTCAAAGATTTTGTTGGAGAACTGTGACTCTTGCATTCATTTTTGATGCTTTACTGAAGACAACAGATTAGCATTCCCCACTGGCTTATATTGAGGCTGTAGAAACATAAAAGTTGTATTATCAGATTTCTTTGTTAATACTTCCTTCTTCTAGACGTGCTTATTCTAAGAAAATGCCAAGTTGTCTAAGCTCTGCTCGTCCTTTGCATTTGAAGCATTCATTCAATTGTTCGTTCATCCACTGAATATTTATTAAGTGCCAGACACTATGCAAATGTTTAAGCATAGCAGTAAACATAGTGATGAGCTATTAGGGAACTTGCTTTCTTGTAAAATATTGCTGCTGTTGAAATATTATGGCAATGATGGGATACTAGTGAGCAAGAGGGAGTGCAATGAGTTAAAAAAATTTAGTGATTGTTCTGATCTGTGATGCTTATCAATCATGGCTTCTAGTGTTATCGTGATGTTAATGAAAGTTGTCCAACTTTCATAAAATGATGTCCTGTCATCAAATGATGGGCCTTTTTAGGGATGCTTTCCAGATTATAGGACTCAGGAAGCTGCTTTAATTTTGAAAATTTAAGAAGCTTGCAGCTGAAAATTTTCTTAGGACTCATTGTCCCTGTTTTGTTTAGCTGAGTATGCTCTGTGAGGGATTACATCTAGGGATCGCTGCCCACACTTTGCCTTCCCTGTCCTGTGCTAGGTTTGGTGGAATTCACAATGAAGGGAAGTACTCAGGCAACATCCTTCTCCATTCTCTTAGAGGAGATGAACTCTTGAATTCCATGAGGCAATGGAGATTTTAAAGACTGGAGTTTTCAAAACATTTGAGGAAGAAACTGAACTCCTTTATGATAGTTTTCTCAATCAGGAAACTCCAACTCAGTATTAAAATCAAATCTTTTTTAAAGCTCTACAAGATATTATAATGGACCCTCTTAATAGCCAAATTTCTGATTTCCTCTGCTCAGCCTGAAAGATAAGAAATAGCATTGTAAGGGTAATTTAGATTTGGCTTGACTTAACCATATTATGATTGGGTAGACCAGTTCCTTTAACATTTTGGGGGAAAAAAGCCAAGAGAAGAGGTGGGAAAGGATCTGTCACGTTGGCAAAATGCTCAAACATCTTTTGCCTTTTTCCTGTAGTGGTCCCGAGTTTGTTTCAGACGCAGTAGTTGTCTCAGGATGTCTGTGGTGATAATCTGATTAATAATCACCCTTCTGGGCTTCTTCTTGGGAGTCAGAAGTGAAAGGTAATATACCTCTTGTCACAGAGGTTGATATGTGATCTGAAGGGCTTTGAGCCAACTTGGAACACTCTCTGAAACCACTAGTAACATGAGTTAAGACTGAGAGGGCTGCAGGGGAAGGGGAAGGTATAACCTGATGAGACTTGGGCTGCGCTTTACCCAGGAAGGGTCTTCTCAAGAATTGGCTTCACTTTGAAAGTATCCATTTAATTCCCTTAATATATGGATTTCCCCAGGTGACACAGAAGAAATAGTGGCTTAATGACACATCAGTGGTTTATCCTGTTTGTACCAGTACCTGCAGCTGTCACAGTTTTTCACCTGTGGCTAGTCACCATACATCTTTGGGATCCCAGACTCTTTTTAGTGAAAACATTTTCTCATTGTAATCCTTGATTGGCACTGATTGAGTATGGTAGATCTAAGGTGAAAGAAAATTAACTTACTCAGTGTAGGAAACAAATCTGATGTCGTTTGATCATGCATGTTTCTGGGTGTGTTTTGTTTCTGTGATAGAGGCACTGCTACTACAGTGACTGGGGATGAGGGAAATGTTAGTCTTAGTCTTGAGTCTGCCCCTTTCTTAGCTGACTGTTTTTCCCCATGTTTCTCCTATTCTCTGGCTCTTTCCATATTTCTTTGTCCAGAGCACATTCCTCCCAACTTCCAGCATCCCCTGCCAAACTTCTAAATAATCTAGTTTCCTGAGTCCCTAAATATATGAACTCCAACCCCTATTATACAAATTTGACATAAAAATTGGGTAAAGAAAAATGACAAGACTTTCCAGAGAATCTTGAATTATGCCAGATGCAATGCCAATTTAGTAGTAATTATGTGACCATAATACTGAAAATTTTGAAGTGGTCCAAGCTATAATGTATAGAATCCATTTTTAATTGCTTGCAGGAATTTAGTGGTATTTTTGCCCATTTTGGGAAAATCTGGTGGAGAAGGGAAAGGCTACCCACTCCAGTTTTCTGGCCTGGAGAATTCCATGGACAGTATGTGGGGTTGCAAATAGTCAAACATGACTGAGTAACTTTCACTTTCACTCATTTTATTCAAAGAGAAGTTTCTGTGAAATTTCTTTACTCATTTAATGAAGTAACCATCCAAGCTAAGCTTCTAAATAGTATGGGTATATTTTGTCTTCTGTCAAAGTATACCCAAAGACAAAATTGAAAAAGTGATTCTTGATAACTATTTTTTTTTCAAGAAGTGCCATTTATCACCACAGATTAATGGAAATAGGATGGAAACGCCAGTTTAGTCAAGACTGAAAAATAGAGTAAATTATTTTCATTTTTAATGTTTTCATTTTTAATTAATATGTGGGTATTGAAAAAAATCAAATAGTGCTAAAGGTTAATAACAAGTCAATACTACCCCCCACCCCCACTGTGTATCCTTTGCCTGTTAATTGTCTAATTGTATTGATTTTAGCTGTTTATTCTGATGGCTTTCTCTCTACTACCCAATAACACGCCTTTAGTGCTCATTCTTTTTTGTTTTAATCTGTGAAAGTATCTCACAGGTACTTCGAAAGAATAAGTGTGTGTATTTATTCAGTTTTGTCTGTACTGGGTCCTTGTCGCTGCTCAGGCTAAGCTCTAGTTGCTGCAGGGGGCGCTGTTCTGTGGTTGCGGTGCGCAGGCTTCTCATTGTGGTGGCTTCTCCTACTGTGGCGCACAGGCGCAGGGGCTCATGGGCTTCAGGAGTTGCAGCTCCTGGGCTCTAAAGCCCAGGCTCAGCAGTGCGGGATGTGGGACCTTCCCAGATCAGGGGTGGAACCTGTGTCGCCTCTATTGGCAGGTGCATTCTTTACTGCTGAGCCACCATGGAAGTGCTACTGCTCATTCTTCATTCATCAGTTTTAAATGTTGCCTATAGGCTTCTTATAGAGATTGATTAGGATTATTTGAGCTCTTTTGTGTATTCCTCTCTTTACTGACCTATTATCCCAGTGTGTGACATACTCATTCTATTAATACAAATCCTGAATATGAAAGCATTCATTAAAATCCCAGGCTCAACACTCAGGTGCAAGGTGGTCTTATTTTTATGCAATATGCATTTTTAGCAAACGACTGGGTAATTCTGATGCGGATGCCCAAAGATATTTGGAGAAACTAGGATCTAGGGTTTGACTCTTGATTTTTCTCTAGGTGTCAGGTAATGCAGGATTTCCAGAATTGTGGAGGATTCAAGGGCATAGTTAATTTGTAAGCTCAGGGCTTCTGCTTTAATGAATAGATGAATCTGTAGACTCCATGCAAATTGTTTGTATTGGGTTGGCCGAAGAGTTTGTTTGGGTTTTTCCAAAAGATGTTATGAAAGACCTGAATGAACTTTTGGGCCAACCCTATACATAGTTTTGTTGTTTTTGTTTAGTTGCTAAGTTGTGTTTGACTCTTTTGTGACCCCATGGGCTGCAGCCCTTCAGGTTCCTGTTTCCAAGGGATTTTCCAGGCAAGAAAGAAGACTGGAGTGGGTTGTCATTCCTTTCTCCAGGGGATCTGCCCCATCCAGGGATCAAACCCAAGTCTCCTGCATTGGCAGGCGGATTCTTTACCACTGAGCCATCTGGGAAGCCCATGTTTAATTTTATAGCCATTGCTTATAAATAAAGTAGAAAATGGCTTACTTCCCCTAAACATAATAAACATGTACCCTTCAAAATCGTTTGCCAAGGAAAGCATAAACTTTAACTTGGCCTGTTAGTCAAGTGATTTATAATGTTTAAAAAGATGCTCTGAATTGCTTTCTCTGCTTCCTTAACGTGTTTGCATTTGTTTTGGAGGTGCAGAAGCTCCCAGAAGTGACAGCAGGCGGAGGAGGCAGAGCACAGGCTTAAAAATCCAAAGTGCAACCAGGAAGAGGGGCAGGAGGTACAGGGAAGTGAGACCTCCACAGCCCAGCTTCAGCCAAATGATTAATGCCTGAGATGAGTCAGGAGTACACTGTCTCACAAGTCCAGGGAGACAACTGTCAGAACCTTTTTAAGAGGTTCTGTTCACAAGGAGGCTTCTACCCCTTAGCTTGGAGTTCAGGGGCAGAGAGAGAAGTGGTTCTAGGTCCTAAATGCTAGGAGGCATAAATGTTGTGATTTAAAAAAGGACCAAGGCAAAAGCCTAGCCTGAAAGCATCAGTCATTTTGGGTGAGAGCAGATGGCAGGGACTAGTACCCATTTCAGGTCCCAGGCATGTTTTTCCATGAATCAGATTTGGAGTGTAACAGCAGGACCTAGAATATGTTCGTGTACTCCTAGTACCCAAAAGGAAATCTTTGGAGATAGAGCTGCCAGGATATTTCTGACCGTTTAACAGGTTTCTGTGTTTGTTTGGAAGCTGGAGTATAGTTTATTAGTTAGCGTGTCCAGCTCCAGTGAGTTTGAGAGAGCAGGGAATGCCCATTACCTGGAGGTTTCAGGAGAAAGGCTGGAGAATACTTGGAATGTCAGGAATAATTCCAGATTTCCCCCTTTGGGTTCAGTATTAGAACATGACCTCCTGGTCTAGACTAGTAAGAAAGGTGGTCATGTACCAGCACCTCCAAGGAGTTGGGAAGGTAGAGGGCTTAAGACTGCTTGACATCCTGCTTTCTTTTGCCTTGATTGGTGTGGCAAGTGCGATGGGCTGTGCTTTGGGTTGGTAGGTAGATGTGGAGCGGTGGTGGGAAACAGGACCAGGCAGAGTCAAAAGTTGACTTTATTAGATAATCAAACATTTCAGCTTCTCTCATTATCATGAACCACAGGTTCTCCATTGGATTATTTCTTATTTGTGTGTCAACTTAATGCAAGGGTTTCTTTGATTTTGAAATGAGGGGTATATGCAAACTGCTCATTCAGTTTTCACTAGGTAAAAACTCCAAACTAAAAGTGCCGTGTTGTTAAAAGTGCCAAGCTAGAAGTGCCATGTCGTTAAAATCAGCTGTAGGTTCTGGTTTTCTGAGGCAGTGACCATTGTGAGGACGCCCTTCCTGAAGCATATTGGAGAAAAGTTAGCTGGCATTTCTCGGCCATCAGATTGATTACCAAGAATTCAGAGTCACTAATATGAAAATGGCCACTGTGTTTATTTATAAAAGTACTTTGTTGGTCTTCTAAGTTGAAGTTGATGACAGATGTGTTTTTAGAGAAAAAGTACAAACTCTAGAAACATAAGCATCTGCTGTTTTTCAGGCTTGCCTCCTAGGTTGATACTTAAATTTTTTTACCAACACAAAGGGCTTTCTTTTTTTCTACTGAATACCTGAAAATATGGGTGTAAATGACTAATATGGATTCTTGACAGTTTTACTGGAACAAAACTGGTGTTTTCAGGCTTTGATTGCTCAAATCTGGCTGGCTCTGTGGGTGGTGTTAATTATCCCCTTTTTTTTGCTCTACAGTCCATATGGCATTACAGTTGACTACGTGAACTTGCCGATTTAAGTGATGATGTACAATGTTTCCCTGGGACCATAGAGTTCAGTTCTGTGACCCAAATATGCTGCTGCACTTTGGTTTGTTTATCATGGTTATGAGAATTACTTCATGGAGGTAGACCTCAAGAATGTAAAAGTCAAAGCTTGTGAGTCAGCGGTTCTCAAGTGTAGTCCGTGGACCCCTGGGAATTCCAAAGACTGTTTCAGAGGGTTTATGAGTTCAAAACTAATTTGCCTTTTAGGCGGGCTGTGTTCACATTATCAATGATGGAGGGTAGAAGTGCTAGAGCCTTAGCTAGCACTAATTGAGGCGGTGGCCCTAAAATGGTCATTGTATTGGTCACCACTGTGTACTCTCAATTTTTTTTATTTTTTAATTTTTTTCAATTTTTTTTTTAAAAATCCAGTTTTACTTAAAAATGTTTATGATGAAACTAAATATATATATATTTTTAAATTAAATCTGACCTTTGGATGCACATCATTTTAACATGAGAAGTTAAAAAAAGTCTGCTGAATTTGAATTACAGTGGATATCTAAAGAAAAAGAAAACAAAACAGATGTTTATTTGAATTTTGAGCAGAACTAATCACTTTTTTTTTTTTTTTAGTGGAACTCCATTTTTACTTGGGCATTTGGCAGACATCTCAAAAAAAAAAAAAAAATTTATGGGCATGTCACTCTAAAGACACTAAATAGTAAAGTCACCAGTGATCAAAACTTTAGCTTTTGTGTGAAAATTTGACTTTTGGAAAACTTTCATTTGCCCTTGTGAGACTGAAAGATTTTTTTATACTTAAAGACTTTTTATAAGTTAGTAAGAGATGATGATAAGTGTATTTTTTGATATTTGATAATGAGATATGCTAACATTTGAAGATCTGCTTAAATAAAGGACAAGATATGATTTTTAATTGTGTATCACAACTAACCTTTAAGATTATTGACTTTTGATATAGTATCAAAGAAGAGTATCCACCATAATATAAAATAGCTCTCAAAATCTACCCCTGTCTTCTGACTGTGTGTCTGTGTAAAGCTATATTTTCCTTATAAGCTGCAACCAAAATAGCATATTGCAATAAATTGAAAGAAGCAAATAGAAAAACTCAATAACCTCTATTAAGCCAAGCATTAAAGAGGTTTGCAAAAAGGTAGAACAGTGTCAATTTTCTCACTATTTTTTTGTTTGTTTTGGAATGTGTATTTTTCATTGAAGTATGTTATTTCTGTTAGTGTAATGAATTTTTGTTATTTTAAAGTCAACAAGTTTTAAAATTTCTCAGTTTCAGCTTCTAAAACAGTAAATATTCGTAGATGTAACTCATGTAAACAAAAAGTTTTGGTAGGTTTAATAATCTTTCAGAGCGTAAAAGGATCCCAGGTTAAAAAGATTTGAAAACCATTGGTTTCAGTTATGTTTTCAGCATATGGTCTAGATTAGAAATCCATATATAGTTTAAATATAAAGCAAATCATTTTTAACCCCCTCCCCCCGCCCCCGCCACCAAGTTTTCTTAGCATTGCCTTTGTTCTTAGGTTTCTGTGTGTCTGTCCAGAAATGCCCATAAGGAATCTTTGCTCCCAGATCTGTGCACTACCCTCCTGGGAGTAGGTACCAGCCACAGTTTCCTCCTACCTGAAGGGAAAGAGAGGCTCTTGTGTGCAGTTATGGACAGATTGTCATTGTCGCTCACATCTGGCTAAGTCCTTTATAAGCAAAGAGGGACAGCTAGCTGGGGATATGATTGCTGGCAGAAGGATTCTGTGTGTAAAACCTTTCTTATCTAGAGACAGAATTGGAATTTGGAGAGAGTGTTCATGAGTTTATCATAAAGTGGCTTACCTAATGGTACTGCAGTCTATCAACAAAAGCTGTAATTATTTATTTAAAAAGATATTGTGGTAGTCTCTGGGAATACAGTGGTGAACAAAAGAGACAGCCCTTGACTGTAAGTGTAAAATTATGTATGCACCTTGAGATGAAGTTGAAGGTTGGGTAGCAATGAAAACAGTTTAATGAGGAAGCCACTTCTTTTTTAGAACACTTTTTAAAAATAACATCTTGTTGATGTTATTAAGTTCAATGTCGGAACAATGAGGGATTTGAGATGGGTGTGAAATTTATGCTATTTTGACCCCTGCCTCTTTAGAACAGTGGAGGAGAGGCCTTGCTCCCAACGTGGTGTTCTCCCCTGATCCCCCCAAAGCTCCTGTCTTCTTTGCAGCTTCTTAACCTAACCCAGTCCAGGACTGTCACAGCCTCCCTTGTTGTCCCAGGAGGTCCCACCCAAAGTGAGAGACAGAGTAAACACACCTTTTCCTTGTATTCTTGTTTCTGCCACTACCCCTTACTGAGGAATCTGTAAGGGTTCTGTCTGTTTACAACGTCTCTTTTTTAAGGCCACCCAAAGGCAAGTTTGGAGCAAGTTTGCTAGGCAAAAAAATAAAAGAGATAAGAGAAAGACATGGCTGAAATATCCCTCAGTATATCCTACAAACACCCCTTTTGAAGGCATGGAAACCACATGCCCACAAAGCCTGCCTTGGGAATTTGTAGCCAGCTCTGTTTTCAGAGGATGTGGGAGGTAGTTTTCCTACTATAGTGTTTATAAATATTCCAGAAATGCCAGGCATTGGTAGGGTGACCTGGTTTATGAAATTGGGAAAAAGCCACATGGAAGCCTAGAATTCTTTTTCTGTTTTTTTACCCCTACGGTAAAATGTATGAAAATTCTGGGAAAAAAAAAAAAAATGAAGATAATCCTGAAGAAAACAACAAACCCAACCAACCAACCAACAAACACTGTCAGAGTGGTTTTTGGAATCTGTAAAAATAAAATATTAAATTGAACTTGAAGAGCATATTTTTTAATATAGTCATTATGGAGGGGAAGGCTTTGGGGAGTAGAACTGTTTGCTCAATTAAGGAATATTGATTGCTCAATATAAGGACTTGTTTACTTTAAAATTTTAGAGTAACAATTGGTGACAATTTCACCAAGAAATTTGTGTCAAGGAGGAAGGCTTCTATAGCTATCAATACTTAGAGCAGACACAAAGTAGTAAACTGAAGTTGACTAGCATTTTATGAATGTGTTCCTCTTTATATTGTACCAGAATATGTCCATGTGCCATGGCAAAGGGGTTCTATAGTCATATACGTTTGAGAAATCATCTTATATATTCTCCCGATTGGATATTTATATGCATTAAAGGATAAGAAAAGACCTACAATAAAGAAAACTCATTTAACTTTGTTCAACACAACCTTATTCATTTCTTGGCAGGAGTCTCATGTTGTGGAACCCCTAGCTAATCTCCTATGAAAAAGATTCCACAAAATGCTAGTTTAGGAAATGGTATAGGAGATAATTGAATATATTATCTCAATACTTTTGATGGAAAGATTTAGCCAATCCAGAAAATTCTTCTAGTGACTCTGAAAGAAGACTGAGGTAAATGCTGGCCTGTGTTGGTAAGGAATTGCCATTGTCTTTCACATCTGGCTACTTCCTTCATTGTAAAGATGAAGAGCCAGCTGGGGTTATGACAATTTGCCTGTGGGATTCAGTGTGCTAGAAGTCACAGCCAACTATTTTATCCTTCCCTCAGACTTCAGATGAATTGTGGTTACAGCACCCTTCAATGCTGTTTTTTTACAGAAAAAAATATTTTCTAAAATGCTTATAGATTTTAAAAATGACCTACTATATCTATGGGGTTGCCTCACGTATTCATAGGGAACACCAGCTATTTGCGGTCATGCAGCGAGGGAGCATGCCAGCATGTGTTACTTTCTAGAAGGAGATGAAATGATTATCCCCACCAACCCTCAAACACACCCCTCCTTAGGAAAACAAACATTTGCAAGTTTATTTTATAAAATCCGCATAGAACTTATATAAACACATTGTGACAGCGGCTGTCATACTACATATATCAAGAAAATGCTTTGAAATTTTATGCAAATACATGGGTGATGTATACACTACTGTGCACCCCAAAAGACTACTCCATGTGTTCCTGGTGCCAAGGAAAACACGAAGGTTCTCCAAGTGATTCAGAGGGAAAGTCACCGCAGCCCTGAACCTTTCACAGCCCTGCTCTCTGGGCCTGTGAAACCGACTTTGAATGGCTAATCCTAAAGCGCACAGGGTAGCAGTGAGAGTGCTGAAGGTTCATTTTTATCAGGAACTTTTATAGATTAGGTTCTGTGCTGGGTGCTTTAAGTACATTCACTCATAACATTTTCACAACAGCTTTGTGAGGAAAGTGGCATTGTTTAGTCATAAAATAACCAAGATACAGATTACATAAATTGCCAAGGTCACTCATTTGTTAATTTATCAAGCTGACTGGGATTTGCAGTTAATTTGACCCTACAGTATTTGTAGGAACCAAACATTTAATGAGCAGTTATTTGTGCACCAGACACTGAGCTAAAACGTTTACCTCCATCATCTGATTCTTTATATGAACTTGTGAGAATGGGTACAGGTGTTGTTGGTTGTTTTTTTTTCCCCTAATTTACAGATGAAGAAATTGAAACATAGAGAAGTAAACTAAATTTAGTGCAAAGTAGCAAAGGATGGAACTAGGGTAGGAGACGGCTCTCAACCCCAGGGTTTGTTCCTTTGAACCATGTGGATTTCCAGTTTTCCTTCTTGATTTAGACTCTGGAACCTGCCTGCTTGTACTGGGTTCAAGGCGTGGGCTTTCCCAGTGGCTCAGTGGTAAAGAACCTACCTACCATACAGGAGTCACAGGAGATGTGGGTTCAGTTCCTAGGTAGGAAAGATGCCCTGGAGGAGAGCATGGCAACCCACTCCAGTATTCTGGCCTCGAGAATCCCATGGAGAGGAGCCTGGCTGGCTACAGTCTATAGGGTCACAGAGTCAGACATGACTGAAGTGACGGCACACACGCTCTGAGCTTAACACACAGGGAGACGGTGAAGGCTCTTGCCTTCACAAACTAGGATTTCATAATTTTAAAAAGGCTTTATTTTCCTGCAATTTTTGATTCATCACCCATTATTAGGACTTTGGTATCCATGTGCTTGGAAATGGTTATTTCTACAACTCTAATAATAGACCGCATTTGGGGTTTTGAGAAACTATTTCAGTGTAAAGACCTCACATCTAAGTATTAGATACAAGGAATGGCCCCCTTATTAGGGTTTGCAGCTTTTTGTCCCTAACATTGGGATACATGTACATCTCAGGCTCTCCTCCTTCATTCCTGTTACCCTTTGCAGTTAGGAATACTTGTGAGGCAAATCATTTAACCCATTTGCTAGGAACAATTTCAGTGCAATACTGCTCCTTTCATTTGCAAGCATTAGGAACTCTTCTGTTTTTCAAAGTAAAACTTTGAAAAGTAAAACTTATTAGACCCTTTGAGAACCTTGGATTTTGAATCCATATGAATTTTGTGGTTGCCCAAGTTTCCCTAGCATGGCATTTTTATTAAATGAGAGCAACCATTTTTTAAATATTTATTTACTTGGCTACACTGGGTCATCGTTGCGGCACATGGGCTTCCTCTAGCTGTGGCTGTCAGGGGCTACCCTCTAGTTGCAGAGTGCAGGCTTGGGCTTCTCACTGTGGTGGCTCCTATTGTTGTGGTGAAGCCCTTGCTCTAGGTGAGTGGGCTTCACTGGTTGCAGCACTCAGGCTCAGTAGTTGCAGCTTGCAGGCTCTAGAGTTCGGGCTCAGTAGTGGTGGTGCAGGGGCTTAGTTGCTCCGTGGCATGTGGATCTTCCCGGAGCAGGGATCAAACTTGTGTCCACTGACTTGGAAGTTAGATTCTTAATCGTTGATCGCCTGAGAGCAACTACCAGGGACGACCACCAGGGACGCCAGAGAGCAACCATTTTTCAGGCAGAATTGATGCCAGAGAATGGAGCACTTGTGATTTTCAAGTTAGGCCACTTGGGAGAATTTACAAAAGAGGAAGGGAGACTTGAGCCTAAAGGCTGTCCCAGGCTAAACTAGTTAGAAGGTCAGTGGATTATAGTCTTTGTCCTACACTACTGGAAACATCTTCCTAAAACAAAAGCATGAAATAGTCATTGCTCATGAGTACCTATAGGATGCATTTTAAGTAAAATCTAGGACATAAATGTAAGTGTATTTTCCACTTAAGCCATTTTTTTGGGGTGGAAATGGAATCATTTTGGTGTCTCACCCACAGAATCCCTGAGAGACTTTATCAGATAGATACTTAGAAAACATAAGATGTTATGTCCTGTCTAAAAAATTCAGAGAAATCCTTCACTTCAAGGGCAATATCTATAATCTACACACTTGAGCATATGCCAGACTCTCTTCAGATTACAAATATTTTCAACCAATCTGAATTAGCAATGTTCTGATCATGAGTTGGTCATATACTTTGAACTACTTGTTTACAACAGTTTTCTGAATTTGGCAACCAAATTTTAGTACTGGTTGATGAGGATCTTTATAAATAGCATCAGTTCAGTTCAGTCACTCAGTCGTGTCTGACTCTTTGCGACCCCATGAATCGCAGCATGCCAGGCCTCCCTGTCCATCACCAAATCCCGGAGTTTACTCAAACCCACGTCCATCGAGTCGGTGATGCCATCCAGCCATCTCATCCTCTGTCGTCCCCTTCTCCTCCTGCCCCCACTCCCTCCAAGCATCAGGGTCTTTTCCAATGAGTCAACTCTTCGCATGAGGTGGCCAAAGTATTGGGTATAGCACAGGTCAATTTAAAAAAGTGACTTTCTAGATTTCTTGGTCAAGAAAAGAGCTAGATGTTCCACCTTCAGTGTGTAAACTTTCACTCGATCTGCTTGTTTTTGAGACATTGCCATCATCCTCCCGTTGGTTTGGAAAAATAAAATGGTTGATATTTCTGAGTCACTGCCTCCCTGAGTCTTGGACATTTGCCTTCCACATGCTCCGCTTCAGGACTGGTCTTTAAAGAGAGATGCTGCGTGTGTTCTGAGTTGCTTGTCTCTGGTCCACTCATCACTAAAGTCCTGACAGCTATTTCAAATGGATTGGCCTTCCCCTGGTTTCCAATCAAAGGTGACCGACCTTCCACTCTTCTTCCATTAGTATCATAGGAACCATGGAAACTGTCCTTGGCTTTCATTGAAACGTTTATCATTTATGGTAATTCCAACAAGCTGGCCTTCTGTTTTAGCTATGGCTTAAAATAACTTGTCCTGAACTGCTGTCTTTTCTGTATCTTCTTCTGAAATAAGATATGATTGTTGCTCAGGTACAACTTTTTTTTTTCATTCCTTTTAATAGAGTTAAGGGTTTAACCTTAACCTCTGGATTGCTAGGCTTATTGTCATAGTTACAGAGCTGTTGTCCAATCAGACCTCACACATGACCTGACAAACTTTCCAGCCAGCTGCCCCCTCACTGAGGTACCTACTCTCTTCTGCCTTCTCTGGAGCAGGTTCTGGCCAAGACTGTGAGACAATGCTTCTGAACTTCGCCTGATATTATTCCAGGAGAAGCTCAATTTAACATAACTCATTGTTTCTGCAAGAGGCTAAGCACTTTCTCTTTCTGCTTATGAGTCCATTTGCCAGAGGTTATACGTATGCTTTGTCCACAGGTACTATTTTATAATAGGTATTGCCAATGGTGATCATCTTCCTAAGCGGATGCCTAGTCTTCCTAAAAAGAGTTTACGATAGAGGCAGTACCTCTCTTCTGCACTGGACAAGATTCCATCGTCTCTCATGTCTGTGTGCCATTGTCCCCTCTGTTCCCCCCACTTTCCCAGTCACTCTGGTTCTCAGCCTGGCATGGCTACTGCATCCATCCTCTTTGATTGCACATTGCCACTAATATCGTGGAGACCTCTGATCACTAGCAGTGTCATCTGAATTTTCCTTTCCATGTGTTTTACTCAATTGTAGAACTCCCAAATCAGTGGGCCTGTACTTGAATATTTCACAGTTCTTTTCAGCTTTACTTTCAGCATCTTTCTTCCTCAGGACCAACATGGGCATCCATGGCAGGCACTGAACTTGGGATCGCTTGAGTGACAGATGCCAAGTTATATTCACAATAATTCCTTCCTTGTGTAAGTAGACTCAGTAACTAGGGGCTTCTGTTGTGCTGCATCTCTTCCTCCCTTAGGATGGAGTTTGCTCTCACAAGACAAACAGGTGAACTTCTCTATTTCACTGGAGTTGCCCAGACTTGTCAGAATGCAAGCTTTGGCTCAGGCTAGGAGCCTCTCATCACGACTATTTCCAACAGCCTGTACACTTCTTTTCCTTTGATCATATTGGGCCTAGATTATGATCATCCCAAGAGCTTGCCAAAATTGGGTTATATCCTGATTGTCTTAAAACACAAACTTAGAATTGGTTGACAAGACTGATACCCACAGGCATCACTAGTTTGAATGAACAGTGCTAGAAGCCTCTAGTTTCTCTGGACAGTGTACCTCAGTAGAGGCTAGAGTGTTTATAGGACTCTGTGGGTACTATATTTACAGCATTTTAGATTTTATTAGAATTTTAGGGAATTGTCACTTGATACAAAGTAGAGAACTGTACATAGTCATGTATACTGAATGGAAGTTTTGAAATTTTTCATTTAAAGATCACAGTGTCTAACATATAGAAGCTCAAATGTTTGTTGCAGAGATAAACAAAAGCCAAAATGCTGTGACTCATCAACTCAGAAATTTAAAGTTTAAATGTAATCTTTTTTCTGTAGTGTTTTCAGGTATACTGTATTTATGAAAAATCTCGAAGGCTTCTAAGTGCAATTTTGTCAATACAGTAAGGGGATCCAGATATATCTTCATTAAGACTAATTCATTTTAAGGCAACAGATATTTTTAGACCTTAGGAAACATTACTGGAGCACAAATGTTTTTGAATTATTCCAGTTTTAACTGACAACTGTATAGGTAGGTGTTTAACTGAAAACCAAGCACTTCTGATGTTACTGTGGTCTAGCTGTGGAGCTGGGAGGAGAGAAGCATTTGAGGAAGACAAAAGGAAGATTAACCTCGCTTCTATCCTTAGTGAACGCTCAACCCAGTTTGGGCAAATAATAAATCCAAATGAAAGACTATAGAAGCAAAATAAAACAATATGAAGCATGTGGTATATTACATAAACTACTTCTGGTATCAAAACTTAAAGGTCAACAGAAAGGTTTTAGACCAGCAGTCCGTCAGCATACTGTGGGACAGTATTTCTAGACACTTGCCTCCAATCAAAGGCTTACATGTGGCTTCCTCCTTAGTGCATAACCAGCTTCGCTACAGCGCAGACAGCCTGGGGAACATGAAAAATGCCCTTCCTCCTGCACAATGGTGTTATTTCCTTCCTTTCAGGAATGGCTCATAACTCACAGGAGGTGTGAGTTCTGAATGATCGGTCTTTTCATCTCCCTGGAAGTGGGCCAGACTGTAGATAAAACGTTTGATGTGTCAGCGGTAGGCTTGTAACAGCTTTGACTACTTACATGATGATGAAAGGTTGAACTTGGATAAAAATGGCAAGAAAAGGAAAAGGGCTCGTTTTCTTTCTTTTACTTTTTTCTTTTTTTTTAGAACGGCAGTTGAAAAACATCCTACCGGGGTGGTCTGGAAGGTGTCTGGGAATCTGAAACATCAGGAGGGTGTTCTCCTGTGGATTTGTTTGTTTATTTGTTGATTGTTTCAGAGAGGGAACCTCCCATGCTTGCCAGCAAGGCCAGATTCTCAGGGCCCTTCTCGGCAAGTCCTACCTCTCTGTTCAGTGAGCCTTGGAAAGAGGTGTCACATCCTCCAGGGCAGATTACTGCTTCTGCTCCAGGCGTCCCTCAGCCCTCAGCTCCCATCCGCAGACACCAAATGAACTGGAGTTGGCAGATCTGTTCTGATTAAACACCAAATGAACTGGAGTTGGCAGATCTGTTCTGATTCCCAGAGCTTTTTTATCCCTCGGGTTGCAGGGCCTTTGCTCAGAGATCGCATTGGAGGTTGGTCCTCAAGGGTGGTCTTATCTTCCTGTTTCTAAAATGGACAAAGACAGGGAATAAAATATTCGTGGAAACTTCCAACCAGTTGGAATTTGCCTCAAACAGTATCCCGGTTGTTATCAGTGATTTGTGTGTGTGCCTGTGGTGAAAGCTGGGTTTGGGGAAGAGGAAGAAATTTGAAATTTTCTTTTTCAAAGCAGAAACATTAAGGGGGAAAAAAAAAACAAACCCTTCCATTCAGCTAAGTGACAAGAAAGAGCAAGAACCAGGACTCAGAGAGGAAGCCAGATGAATTTTACCTTTAGATATGAGGCATAAGCAAACACATAATGGAAACCCTCTTTTAAAATGGTGTTAGTGAAAAGAATCAACACATTTGCATCACCTATTTATTTATGACTCTCATATTTATTTCGCAAAATTATGACCTTTGGCCCTGCCTCCACGTGCACTTGAAGTCCACCGCTGTCTCCATAGCTAGGCTGAGCCTGCTCACCCAGGCAACTGCTGATAATAAGCCTAGAACTGGCAGCAGGAGAGACCTGGCTGTGGCACCATCCAACCCTAACCTAGCCACCCCACCCCCCCCACCCCCAACTTCAGTTTTTCTGAAATCCCCTGCAGGTATCTCTGAACATGATGAATACAATCAGACTCTCTGGGGATCATCTCTGGCCGTCAGAGGACACTGGAGTCCCTGCAGGGCTTATTGTCAAGGGCCAGAGGGTGACAAATCATACAACTTGGTGGGAACTTCAATATAGGGGCCCTGAAGAGACCTGTTGGCAAACAGGATGGTTTCCTCCTTTCTTAACATCCAAAATGTTCTTGAAGATGTCCATCAGCACCGATGATCGGCCTCTGACAATAAGAGAGTGAGCAAGATGAGAAACTCAGATTGTCTGAATGGAGTGTCACCTTCTAAAAGGAAGAATGAGATAACTAGAGATGAGCAGAGGGAGAGGAATAAATGGGAAGTGAGGAACTTGTTCAGTTCAGTACCATATAACCAGGATTCAAATAGAAGTTCCTGGCTGTCTTTTCCTTTTTTGTAAAATACGGGAAAAACTAGCTTGTTCAGGGAGGGAAAAGCTGATAGGAAGATTATTATAGTTAGTGCATTGTAGTGACATTAGAACTGAAACATTACATCTGGGGCTACATAGTGAAATGAAATGTCATTTCTTTAATAATAACTTTGGTAGGCATAATAATGTGCTCTCTGACCATTGAGATGTTCACATCCTAATCCCTCAAACCTGATTGTCACCTTATATGGCAAAAGTGACTTTGCAGATATGATTTTAGTTAAGGATGTTTCCAGTAGTCATGTACGGATGTGAGAGCTGGGCCATAAAGAAAGCTGAATGCCAAGAATTCATGTTTTTGAACTGTGGGGTTGGAGAAGACTCTTGAAATTTCCTTGGACAGCAAGGAGATCAAACCAGTCAATCCTCAAAGAAATAAACCCTGAATATTCATTGACTGATACTGAAACTGAAGCTCCAATACTTTGGCCATCTGTTGTGAAGAGCTGACTCATTGGAAAAGACCCTGATGCTGGGAAAGATTGAGGGCAGAAGGAGAAGGGGGTGACAGAGGATGAGATGGTTGGATGGCATCATTGACTAAACGGACATGAGTTTGAGAAAACTGTGGGAGATAGTGAAGGACCAGGAAGCCTGGTGTGCTGTAGTCCATGGGGTCACAAAGAGTCAGACACAACTGAGTGACTGAACAACAAAATGATGTTGAAATGGAGAGATTATCCTGGATTGTCTTGATGGGCCCTTTTTTCAAGAGAACTTAAAAAGGGAAAGTGGAAGGGTCAGAGTTAGAGGAGACATGATGATGGAAGCAAGGGCCAGGTTCAGAGAGAGATTTGAAGATGCTGCTGATGGTTTTGATGATGGAGAAAGAAGACCAGGAACCTAGAAGTTGGAAGAGACAAGGAAGCAGATTCCTCCTGGGAGTCTTTAGAAGGAACACAGCCCTGCCGACACTTTGATTTTAGCCCAGTGAAATTGATTTCAGACTTCTAATCTCTAGAACTGTAAGATAATAAATATGTGTTATTTTAAGTCACCAAGGCTGTGTGGTAATTTGTTAGATCAGCAATAGGAAACCAAAACAATAATATGAGCAACAGTATGACTGGACTTGGGAACATTAATTGATGGGAAAAATGAAAGGAATTTGGTTCAGGCTTGATTCTTAAGGCAGGCCTTGATTTTCTGAATAGGCAGCGAAGAAAGAAAAAGGTTATGTTTTTATCAGCCCAGTGGGTACTTCTCAGAGGTCACTGTTTGCTCAAGATTTTCATGAGACAAAATAAGTACCATGGCCAAACTTTGCTGACATACCTTTGACTCTCTGTGTGTAGAATTGTAGTTGAGTTTTATGACTTGGAAACAAAAACCCAAACATAGCATGATGTTCAGATTCTTGGGAAAGAAAGTCTCCAGGATCCATACAGATGGTGATGATAAAGCCTGAGCTGGACTCAGCACAGATGCCTCAGCGAAGCGTAATTCAACTCCATCAACCTCAGTCACCCATTCCTGCCCACCTTTCTATGAGCATGAGCAAAAGTAGCCTCTAGCCACTAAGGTGAAATGGGGCCTGATTCTTCTCTCAGAGAACTCTCTAACCTTAAAAAAATGTTCTCCATCATTCAGAACACACGTCTTAATCACGTTACAAGCTATGATGTGCGTTAGCTGCGAGGAACTCACAAGATAATTATGACTTAATCCCCACTTGATGGAAGCTCCTGTTAGTGAGGCATTTGCAAAATGTGGTGCCTTGGACAGCAGCATTCAAGTTGGCTGGGAGAGTTATCAAAAATGCAGGTTCCTGGATTGTGGCTCGAGAAAACGTTGGCCTAGTATAGTAGTTCTCAACTTGAATTGATTGTGTACCCCAGCATCATTTGGCAGTGTCTGGAGACATTCCTGTTTATTGCAACCAGGGGATGAAGGGGGATACTGGCATCCAGTGGATAGAGACCAGGGATGCTGCTAAACATTCTACAATGCATATGATGGCCCCTTGAAGCAAAGACTTAAAACATCAATAATGTCAAAGTTTAAAAGCCCTAGGCTAGTGTTGAGTCTCACAAACACACACACGTATACACACACAAATTGTTTTATCAGGTAGTGGTAGTGGTTTAGTCACTCAATTGACTCCAACTCTTTGCGACCCTATGGACTATATATATATATATATATATATATATATATAGAGAGAGAGAGAGAGAGAGAGAGACTCTGTCAGGCTCCTCTGTCCATGGGGTTTTATAGCATGTAATATAAACATACATGCCAGTGTACTGTATGTGTACATGTGTATGTGTGCGTGCATTCATATATACCTTTCTCTTGCCCATTGTAGTGGGCTTGTGAAAGTAAAAGTTGCTCAGTCATGTCCACCTCTTTGCAACCCTATGGACTATAACCCACCAGGCTCCTAAGTCCATGGAATTCTGCAGGCAAGAATACTGGAGTGGGTTGCTGGTTCCTTCTCCAGGGGATCTTCCCAACCCAGGGATTGAACCCAAGTCTCCTGCACTGCAGGCAGATTCTTTACCATCTGAGCTACCAGGGAAGCAGGTGACATCTCTGCCTTTGTCCACTCTCCTTCCACTCCCTCAGCCTCACAGCTCACCTGCTGCCTCTCTTCTGTGTTGATTTCTGATTCCACACTGGCCAAGAACAGGGGAAGCCAAGTACTAAGTCCTGCGCCCCTAAAGTAGCTGTCATGCTCTGGAACTTTATCAGAATAAATTTCCAGGTTGAAGAGAGGCGTGGATAAAGATACCCATTTCTTTGGGGGAAGTTTTTTAACCCAATTTGTAATTCAGATTTGGTGCTCTGTTCCCAAATTTGCTTTATACCACTGGTTGTTGTGATGTAAAAATTGTGAGTCACAGATGAACTCTTTGTACCCATTATTTATTTCTTCCTTACACTAGTTCCTCCAGTTTTTCCTCTTCCCTCATTCTTACCTGTTCTCACCTCCATCTAGATTCAATGGAGAAGTCTATTTTCTTCAGAGTTGAATATTGTTTAAAAAAACATTGCTCTCAAAACAAACAAAAAAATCACTCTTGAACGTGTAGCTGACTGGTCTTAACTGGTTAGAAATGCACTGCTGTGCTTCCCACCTCCTGCTAGGTGGCCACGATCTGTTTCCTGGTCGAGGAATGAGCGCCATGTCACGTGCTACAGAACAGTTTCCAGCCCTCAATTCCCAGCAGACCTCAGGGATTGGAGAAGCATCCCGCATGCACGTGGCTATGGTTTTATCATCTTGCACTCATCACTACATTCAGGAAGATACTTTTTTTTTTTTTTAATTATGGAACAGAACTGCTGCTTTAGGTTAAGCTTTGACACAAATTAATTGTGTTTTTGACTAAATCAACTAAAAGAAAATTAAGAAAATCGACCTGGGATAAGTTCCATGTCTTTCTTTTTAAAATGACTACTTTTGGAGAAGCACTTGCATAGGCAATAGGAACAAAGGGTCACCTCTAAAGGACAAGTTTGCCTTTTTAAGGAATGGGCAAATGGTAGAAATTGTAACTCTCCAGTATCATGGACGTTTCTAGCTTTTCTTGTTAATCAAATGGGAATACAGTCATTAGTCCCTATGCATTTTGACCGTTTAGACATTTTCAAATGTTAGACAAAATGCATAGATACTAGGACTCATACCATCTTTAAAAATTGAAGTTGAGGGATGGTTTTTGAAATATTGGCACTAACAAACATTTAGTTGGTACACAAATTATGCAAAACCCAAGGAGATACAAAGGTAAGGGATGCAGACAGCCCTGAACTCTGCCATCTCATCAGCATCTTGCAGTTGAAGTGCTCTGAAAAATTTACCTGGATTCTGGAGCTCATTATATGTGGTGGCTCTTCCTTTCATTCAGTGGATTTTTATTGAGATGTTTCCTTGAGTCTGAAGAAAGATAGTAGGCTCAAAGGACTGGCTCTTGCCCATACCATAGTCTAGCTTAGAGGTAAAACCAGTGTTGTCTGTCAGGGTTAAATGTTCATGTATGTGTCAAAAATATCAAGAGTGTAGATGAGAAAAGAAAAGATACGGGATTATAGAGGAGGTTGTTGGGAATTGAAAGGGTCTAGAACACTTTACAGAAGAGAAGAGGCATGAAATAGACCTTGAGTGAAGCAGGATTTTCCATAGGGGTCAGTGATGGGGACAGAAAGGGAAAGATGCATATATAAAGAAGAGAGAAGGCATAAGATATGTTTGGGAACAGGAAAGAAATAAGATAAACTGGAATCCCCTCTCTGTGTTGGTGTTGGAAGGAAAGGAGATTGGAGAAAAGATTATGGGGTATCTTGACAAAGTTGCCTCACTGGGGTAATAAAGAACTGATGCATTCAAGTGTTAACATGATAAAATTTATTTCTTGCTCATTTAGCAGTTCCTTGCAGGTGTTTATTGGGTAGACTTCCATTGGTGACTCAGGGAAGAGGCTCTTCCACGTTATTGCAAAATTCTTGAGAGCATGGCACCTTGTTGTTCAGTCACTCAGCTGTATCCAACTCTGTGACCCCACGAACTGCAGCACACCAGGCCTCCCTGCCCTTCACTGTCTTCTGGAGTTTGCTCAAACTCAGGTCCATTGAGTCAGTGATGCCATCCAATCGTCTCATCCTCTGTCATCCCCTTCTCCTGCTTTCAATCTTTCCCAGCATCAGGGTCTTTTCCAATGAGTCGGCTCTTTCCATCAGGTAGCCAAAGTATTGGAGCTTCAATTTCAGCATCAGTCTTTCTAATGAATATTTGGGATTGATTTCCTTCAGGATTGACTGGCTTGATCTCCTTGCAATCCAAGGGACTCTCAAGAGTCTTCTCCAACACCTCAGTTTAAAAGCATCAGTTCTTTGGCATTCAGCCTGCTTTAGTGTGAGAGATTTCCGTCTACCTCCCACTGGCCACCCCTAACAGTAAGGAAGCCTGGGAAATACAGATTGGCTCTGTGTCAGGAGGAAAAAAAGATTCGAGTGGGCACCTAGTCATTTCTACATGGACTTTTAGCTTGAGTGGGTTGAACTTTCCCCTGAATGTTATGGTTAAGTCATCCTCCACCTTAACATATGGACATGCTCTATAAAGAATAATTTTTTTGGTATGTTATATTCACTGCTGGTAATCCCAACATATTGTAAACCTTGAATAAATCTTAGCGCAAATAATGGAACAGTTGTGGATGCTGGATAGGAGTCTTGGAGATATTGAACCTTGCAGGATGGACTCATGGAAAGAAAGCTGAGGCAGGTAAGTTAATTAGAAAGCGAGGGTGATAATCTGATAGAGTTGATTTAGTGCAATTACAGTAGGAATTAGTGCACTTTTAGAACCAGAAATGTTTGCTTCTGCTTTTTTAACTTTCTTGGTTTACAGCAAAGCCCTGGCTTATAGTTTAGCCAGAGTCCCTGCTGAGTTGAAATCATAGAAGCAGGTTGTGAGCTGAAAGGGCCTGGGACTTTCTTTGGAGGTATTAATTGGAATGCAGCCTCGGGACTTGGGCTATGCCACAATTCTGCAACTCAAACAAAATAAAACCTGACCAAAGCAGCAAACTTAAATTGGAGTTCAAGTTACTTTAACAGACTCTAGGGAGACACAAACTGCAGTTGTATTATGTATGCAAAATTCACTCTTTGACCTTATTGTAAGGAAAATTACTGGAGTGTACACAGTCTCTGGCCAGCTTTCCAGTGTGTTGGACAAGTTAACGGCCATGCAACTATGCAATATTTTTCTTAAATTTTCATTTTAAAATATGCTTGAAAAATAGATGCTGATCCAACAAGAACAGAGAATATTGATGAAAAGAATACATTCTCTGTGCACCCTAAGAGAAGCCGACATCCAGGCAACCTCGTGTGGCCCAAGGCTTCGAGAATTGAGGAAGTTAAAAGCTAAGGACAGCCTTCTGCCTCCCTCTAGATTTGACTTTTGTGGTTTATGTATAAGCTGGGGCAGACCTCAGAGTGTGACCAAGACTCAGGTTATGCACCTCTGAAGTCTGGTGATGAGCCAGAGTCCAGGATTATGCAGTTGAGTGAGGAAACTCACTGAGAACAGCTAGGGATTCCTGGGAGAGTTTTAGTGATTCATGCTGATCTGGAAATAATGTAAAAACAACAGAAGGACTTTTTGTGGTATTTTTGTGTGTTTTCTATTGGTTTGGGGAAGAAGCCAACCTTAAAGTGGCTTAAAAATAATAAATATTTAAAAAGACATAACATGCTCTACCCTTTTCATCTGTCCCTACCAAAAAATAAAACTTGCATAATGAAAATGGCAGGAATAGGAAGGGAAAGCAGAAACAACAGGCGATAGTAGTGTGCTCGGATGGGAATGAATAGGATCCAGACGGCTAATGTCTGGTGTTAATACAGAGAGTGCTGGAGAAGGTGTGAGGAAACGCTATGAGGGAATCTTTCCCTTGCGAGGCCCAGGGCTCTTTGAGGCGTGAGTTGCTTATTTCCTGAGGCCTCTCAAGATAAAAATTCCAGGCTTGAGGCAACGGGTACTTTTGAGGGTCTACTAGTTTGGTTTCCAGCTCAAATTTTAGAGAAGCCAATTCATTGAAATGTCATTTGCCTAGTGATTGATCTACTAAATTTACTGATTTTTTTTTTTTTGGTGAAGAAAAAAAAACTGAATTATTCTGCAATTTGATAGTAATTCATATTGCACCAGATAGTTTTCACTTGAGCCTTGCAAAGCTGTTGAATATAAATTGACTGGAAAGCCCAATTTTTTTTTTTTTTGTCTTGGCTTTATGGAATTCAGTTACAAGTTGCTGAGGCTGGAAAAATAGGTATCCCTGCTAAGGAATGGAGAAAGGAAGTTGCTACGCTCATCTTCACATCCCGGAGGGGCAAGAGATACTAATGGACAGGGAAGCAGGGGATACTGAGGAAGAGAAGGAATGGATGTCAGAGGTGATGGATGCTGGAGGACAGAAAGGGTCAAGAATGAGAGACAATGAAAGATCTGAAGACTCTAGAAGATTTTCCGAGGCTGCTGAAGTCTTTTTAATATCAGTCATCATAAATCTTCTATTTGATTCATAGAAACAGATTAGATTAGCTGAGTGACTTCAGTGAAATGGTTCTTCTGAATGTTGGCTTCCAGTGTATCCATTTTCAGCAGATTGACTAACTTCCCCAAATCTGAGCCTTGCTGAGTCATTCCAGCAACACCATTAAGGAGTGACCCAAAGGGAAGTCTTCCTGGAGGAAGCTTTACTGCAGGACTAGAAAGATGGGGGCCTAAAAGAGGAAGACACATCTCAGTAGAACCCCCAAAGTTGCTTTGTTGCCTTGAGCTTGGAAAGAGAGGCCAACCTGTCTGGGTTTGCCAGAGACGTTTCCTGGTTATAGTACGGAAAGCCTCAAATCTCAGCCAAACCGAGAGGGTTGGTTGGTCTTAAGAGCCAGAATGGTCAGGTGGCTCAGATGGTAAAGACTCTGCTTGTAATGCAGGAGACCAGGATTCAGTCTCTGGTTTGGGAAGATCCCCTGGAGGAGGCATGGCAACCCACCCTTGTTCTTGCCTGGAGAATGTCATGGACGGAGGAGCCTGGTGGGCTACAGTCCACGGGGTTGCAAGGAGTCTGACGTGACTGAGTGACTTTCACTTTCACTTCAAGAAGAAAAAAGATAAAGGTGGTAGTGGCAGTGAGTGGGGAGAGGTGATGGTGTACCCATCGCTTTAGAGGCAGTCTTCTCATGGGTACGATTCATGGCATCCACGGGGAAGAGCGCAGGATACCTAGGGGCAGTTGCCCAGGTCTGAGCAATCACCCCGGGACCAACCTCAGGAAAGGCCTAGGTTTGTTCCAGATAGTTTGGTTAGACACTATATATATGCACGTACTTTTCTAAATGTGCTTTTTTCTCCTTCTCTTTTCTTTAGGGAGGCAGGACACAGTGCGTGAGAGAAGTCTGTCCCATTCTCTCCTGTCCTCAGCATCTTAGCCACATTCCCCCAGGACAGTGCTGCCCCAAATGTTTGGGTGAGTGAATGTTTTCAGGTCAAAGAACAATGTAATTTATTCTGGGAGTTTCTGTGGAGAGTCGTCTGCTTTGTTAACTTGAGGTTCTCAAGTTGTGCTATTTCGTGGCTTCTTAGAGACAACACCTTCTTCTGATTACCTGAGTGTAAGGTGTGGTGGCTCAGTAGGTAAAGAATCCACCCACAATGCAGGAGACCCGGGTTTGATACCTGGGTCGGGGAGATCCCCTGGAGGAGGAAATGGCAACCTACTCCAGTATTCTTGCCTGGAGAATCCCAGGGACAGAGGAGCCTGGTGGGCTACAAGACCATGGGGTCGCAAGAGTTGGGCACATCTGAGAGAATAAATCACCACCAAGGTGTGTACAAGGGTTTATTTCACTTCTGAGCCTCCCCAGAACTTTCTTTTCTCTTATCTTCCCCTGTAGTTGTAAACCTGGTATCCCAGACACCCTGGGATACTAGCCTCTTGTGGGGAGAATGGTACCGAGGGAACCATCTTTAATTGGAAATATGATGATTAGTAGCAATGTATTTTTGTGGGGAGAACAACATTGAGAAACTGTCTTTAACTGGACATCTGACATTTAGTAGGAATGTATTTTAAAGGCATGTGAGGATTTCCCTGGCAGTCCAGTGGTTAAGACTCTGTACTACCAATGTGGGGGTTGGATGGGGGATGGGGGCAGGGGCGCGAGGGTTCAATCCCTGGTCAGGGAACTGAGATCGCACATGATTCAAAGCATGACCAAACAAGAAAAATAAATAAATAAAGGCATATGAAGTAAACAGAGGGAGGAATAGAGTGTTTTTTTAGAGGCAACAACATGCAGGAGGATAACATGCCTCAAATAAGAGGTTTGGAAGGGAATAATGAAAAAGTCAATAAAAAAGAGGATTAGCTATTCCTTTTTGAACAATTATTATGTACTAGGTACCGTGTGAAAACTTCAGGAACTTTTTTCTCATTTAATTTTCTCAAGAGTCTGTGACCTAGAGGTGCTAAGTATAGAATTCTGATGTGTATTAATAACATAGGTACCATTATTAGTTTTGTGCTGAGAAAGAAGTAGAATTCCTAGAAGGTAGCACAGCTAGTGAGCTAGGAGTTGGCTCCTGAACTTGAGTCTCTGTAATTCCCAAGCCCACGATTTAACCTGGTGCTGCTCAGCTTTCCTGGTAACATGGAGAGTAGCGCACGTGTTAGCACCTGAAGAGGAGCGCCCTGGAAGGAGGGTCTCTAGAGCACGGAATCCTTTGGTTTTTATTCGTCATCTATATATCAGCTTCTTCCATGTGGCCTTTAGGTCATTGAGTTGATTGAGCTTGACTGTTTAAGATTCACATAAGAGTAGCTTGATCCATCTAATGAATACAATAGAATATGCAGCATCCCCACCAGTATCTCCAGGGATCCTTGGCTTCTATTTTCCCAAGTCACTGCTGGCTTTGTGTTTTTGCTCCTGCTGCTTTTTTCTCTTTGTTCCCTACCTCTTCCTCTTCTACCTCCTCCTCCTTCTCTTCCCATTTTTGTTCCTCTTCCTTTCCCTCCTCCATCTGCTTCTTCAACATCAATTTGTCCTTTCAGGAAAACCTCCCCACCCTGTCTTTTCACATTCTGCGGTGCTATTGAATCAAGGCTTGTGCAGGGGATTTCGCTGAAGGTTTACAGTAAGAGAGGCTGATTACTTTTCAGGGAAGCACAATGAATAACAGAAACTGAAATATTAAGCTCGCTTTCTTCTTAAAAGGTCTCAGCTACTTTGCCTTTAGGAAAATATCACTGTTTGTCTCTTTTCTGTGGAGTCCAGCCTCCAGTCCTTACTGTCCACACTCTTTCCTTGAATCTTCTGTCTTTTCTTTCATACTTTGCTTCCTCCAATCGAAACCCCTGTTGATTTATTTTTATCATTCCCAGCCTATCATAGCCATACCCTGAAGTCTATCTTTCTACAACTGAATTGGCCAATAAACGTATCTTGTTAAATGAAGGCAGCTTTCTCTTCTTTGAGGGACTCTGCTGCTAACTCTTCATCTAATAATGTTTGCCTTCCCTCTGTGTATACACACGCAAACACACACTAACACACACGTGCTTTTAAAGTAATTTCATAGATATTATCAGAGCAAAGGAGAATTGTTTAGACATGACTGACTGAAGGCATTTCCACTGATGTGTGTGCTTCTTGGGTTGCCCATGTGTGCTTATGCCCCCGGAAGAGAAGTAGCCAGTTCACTGTTGTTGAAATCATCATGCTGTGGGTCATGGTGGGAACAGGGCCCCATCTAAGTGAGAAAGTTGTCCCAGAGGAGGTGTGGCCTGGGGGCCTCAACTTGAAGATAAGTAGGCTTGCCTAGAGAATCCTGTGGACAGAGGAGCCTGGTGGGCTTCTGTTCATATGCTTGCACAGTGAGACATGACTGAAGCGACTTAGCATGCATGCATGCATTGGAGAAGGAAATGGCAACCAACTCCAGTATTCTTGCCTGGAGAATCCTGGGATGGAGGAGCCTGGTGGGCTGCCATCTATGGGGTCGCACAGATGGACACAACTGAAGCGATTTAGCAGCAGCAGCAGCAGCAGGCTTGATTAAAGCTCTGAAGCTGGTATCGTGGATATGCTGAGTCAGATCAGATTCTCATATGAACAATGGCTGTTGTATTGAATGCAGATTTTTCTGTCTGTTTGTGGTCATAAGTCGGACTACAAAAGGAACAGTAAGTCTTAGGAAATAAAAATTCTAATTCTCCCAAATGAGACCTTTACTGCTGGGCTAAACCCCAGTGGAATAAAGTGGAAATGGCTTAAATTAGGCTATACATGAAGTCTCTGAACCATTCTTTTGAATGTTTTATCTTATTTTGAGCCATGATGACTTTGGGATTTAGGTAAGATTGTATGTTCTTTGACAGTAGAAAGAAACCTACCCACACAACAGAAGACAGGAGGAAAAAAAAGGTAAACACAGCAATGCTTAGTAGATGCTGAAATTTTAGGCTAAATAGACTTTTGGATTTTGAGACACTGATTTGCTGTTCAGTTTTCCCTTGAGCAGGATTCATTCACACAACATACCCCTGCCTTTTGCCCCCGATGCACCTCTTAGAGTCACACGGCCCAAGATCAGATTTGAATTATATGTGCTGTGTGCTCAGTTGCTCAGTTGTGTCTGATTCTTTGGGACCCCATGGACTGCAGCCCATCAGGCTCCTCTGTTCATGTGGATTCTCCAAGCAAGAATACTGGAGTGGGTTGCCATTTCCTTCTCCTGGGGATCTTCCTGACCTAGGAATTGAGCCCACATCTCCTGAATTGGCAGGTGGATTCTTTACCACTGTGCCACCTGGGAAGCCTATTTGAATTATACCACCTCTAATAATGATACTACTTATCTGCCATTGGTCATATTTGTGCAGGGAGGTTAAACTCAAGCCTTTTTTGTTCAGTAGTCTACTGATGTATCAATCCACCAGTCTAACTATAATAATATAATATATAATATATAATAATATATATAATAAAAGACAGGACAAGGCAAACCATGTTATCACAATTTGAAACAAATACTCAATTGAAGCAGAGCTGTTTTTAATTCTTAAAGGACAGATATATGTCTTTGATGGAATAATATAGAGGACAGTGTTTAAAGCAGTGAAAAATAATGTCACCATCATTTCTGTAAAATTAAAAAAAATATCTGCTTAGGGGTTTTTCTGCTCAGGGGTGACACTCTTTTATAGAGTGTCCTAAATCAAGGTGTGATATGACCGGTGTGATTCTGATGGGGTGTGTGGCCTGCACACAGATTTCTGATGCTTCAGAGAACCCTTGGGAGTTACCTAGAGGAAGACCTAGAGAAAGGATGAATTCTGTATTTTTCAGGTAATCCTCTGATTTAATCTGTAATTTTTACAAACTTCAAAAGACTCAGAACCTGAGTATACACAGAAGAATGCCTGTTTCAGTTGGGATATTGCTAATTGTTAGGTGCACATACAGTCATTATGCTAAATTTTATATAAACATAAAAAAGTTTTTGATGGTATACTTTAGCACTGACATTGTAGTTAGAGATGGTAATGTGTTATTGGGAGGAGACATTTTGATATCATTTTATGACAAGTGAACTAAGTCAGGCCTGGAGAAATCAAGCTCAAGGTCACCCGGGAGTCTGTATGTGGGACCCAAGTTAAAATTATCACAAGTAAGCCAGAAAGATAAAGACCATTACAGTATACTAACACATATATATGGACTTTAGAAAGATGATAACGATAACCCTATATGCAAAACAGAAAAAGAGACTCAGATGTATAGAACAGACTTGTGGACTCTGGGAGAAGGCGAGGGTGGGATGTTTCAAAAGAACAGCATTGAAACATGTATATTATCTAGGGTGAAACAGATAACCAGCCCAGGTTGGGTACATGAGACAAGTGCTCGGGCCTGGTGCACTGGGAAGACCCAGAGGGATCGGGTGGGAGAGGGAGGTGGGAGGGGGGACTGGGATGGGGAATACATGTAAATCCATGGCTAATTCATTTCAATGTATAACAAAAACTACTGTAATGATGTAAAGTAATTAGCCTCCAACTAATAAAAATAAAAAAAAATTATCACAATCATCTTTTGAGGCAAGTTTGCTTCTTGTAGGGAGAACTAAACTAATGATTTAATTTTACATCTATACTGTATCCCAGCTTTGAGGCTGACTCTTAATGGGAAGATGGCATTTTTCTTGACACCTACTAACAGTAATTCCAACAATTCTAATTCCGAGAATAGCATTTCATATGTGTTTATAGATACTTCAGCATTTCATTTGGTCTCCAGTGAAACAGAGATTGCTTTTAATCTTTTTACAGGAAGAGTGGGGGTATAAATCTTATGAGTGATGATTAATCTTTGACTTCTCAACTTAGTCCTTAATTGAAGTAACATTTCAGAGATATTTTTATGTGCTCCAGGGAGTAGAAACTCAAATACTGAAAGAAAGGAGGAAATTGGATTACACTATTTGGGGTTGATTTTTTTTGCCTTTTGGGTCACCAATCAAATCCTTACGTCAGGGAAAACCAAGGTAATTCTGCAAGAGGTGTGATGACTGTGTGAGGTTGAACACTGGGTGTGTGGAATTGGATTCTTCCTCTATGTGATCTTTGAGTTAGCATCACCCTTGATGCCAATGGACTTGTCATTTCTTCAACTGAGATACTATCTCATTAGTTTTTCTTTTTGCTCATCCTAGTCTTCTTTGGATATCTTGACTTCTCCTGCCTCTTCCCTGCCAACACCCACTTTCTGGATAATTTTACTCATTCTTTAAGATACAGCTCAGGCAGTGCATCCTCCAAAAAGTCTGCTCTGTCTTCCCTGTCCACACAGTTCCTAGATTGGCTTCTTTCCAGAACTGACTGCCTTATTGTATTGAAATCATCTTTTGTGGATTTGTTTCCCCAGTAGCCTAAGCTCCATTGGGCCAGGATGTCTTAGTCATCCTGGTTCACTAGGATGAACTCATAATAAAGATTTGTTAAACTTACAAGATTCAGTATGGAATCAAACTCTCTTCAGCAAAAACTCTTTGAAGTCATGATTCCTTGGAATCCCCTAGAAACATGTGACCCATGGCTCTGTATTTGTGCACTAGATTAATCTGGTCTTGTGGGAATGTTTAACAGTCCTGTGCTATAATTGCTGATGATGAAGTGGGACATCCCTGACTTCTGTCTTGCTAACACTATGCCATTGCGTCTTTCTAGGTCAAAGGAAAGTGTTTGACCTCCCATTTGGAAGCTGCCTCTTTCGCAGTGATGTTTATGACAATGGATCTTCTTTTCTCTATGATAACTGCACTGCATGTACCTGCAAGGTAAGATGGTTCTGAAGGGCTGTGATCCAACATGGATAGCATTTTGATTTTAATGTTAACACTATAACCAAACATAATAATGTGTTATTTATGGGAAAAAGGCATTACTGATGCCACTTTATCTGTAAAATTATACTGCATGTTCACAAGGAAGTTTAGACATAGGATCCAAATTACAAATCACTGTCATCTTCCCAGGACCAATAAGTTAGCTCTGGGGATGAGAATTAAACTCTGAGGGGCTGAAGCACTTATAAAAATCAGACAAGTACACGTGGCAGTATTCTCTGGCTCTAATTATTCAGTATGAATTCTTGGGCACACCTGGCAATAAAAATGGCTTTAACCACATGCAAGAGAAAAGAAGCCAACTCATCAGAAAAGACCGTTGCTGGGAAAGATCGAGAGCAGGAGGAGAAGGGGGCAACAGAGGATGAGATTGTTGGATAGCATCACCGACTCAATGGACATGAGTTTGACCAAAGTCTAGGAGACAGTAAAGGACAGGAAAGCCTGGTGTGCTGCAGTTCACGAGGGAGTCAGACATGACTTAGCGACTGAACAACAACTATAAAGAGAAAAGAAAGGCATGGGTTCACAGTTTATCACAAAAATAAACCTGGTAGTTTGGGAAGAGAGTATTTATGTGTTGTTCATCATACAATTTCTTACTTGAGTCATTACACACTTTTCTCAAAAGGCAACCACACATCTAGTGACTGGTAAAGAAAGAATGCCTCAGCTCCAGAAATTTAAAGGAATTATGCACATCACGCATTCCTAGGCTATGTTTATATGGTGATTGAGCTCTGAAACTGAGAAGAGAATCATTTACACGGAGGATTTTAGGACCATTCATTAGCAAGTTAACTGAAACATCTGTGTGACATGAGTTTAGAATAATAAGTTTTGGGGGTGATAGTTGTTGTTTGTTTTTAATAACCAGAGGTCTGGAGAGGGAAAGAGGAACTTTTTTCACTGTCAGTCAGTAGCTGGGATTAGAGTTCAGAAGTTCCTGATTACTCAAGGCATGCTTTGTTAATGAGCATGCACTCCTTCAAGGAAGTGACTGAGTAAGGGCTGAACTGTCTGTTCCCTAGCACTGAAAAACAAATAATTCCAAAGGCTGGGATTACTTTGCTGAGGCCCTCTCCTCTCCTTTGTGGTTCACAGAATCCTGTGGTAAACATATAGCCACTCCTTCTGTTGGCCTTGGCCTCCATCCTCTGGACTTCTCTTTCTCTCCTGGAATTTCACAGGTTATGGCTTCCTCCTGGGGATACTGAGCCTTTGATGAAACACATCACATTCCCGATTCTCTTGATTGCAGAAAAGCCAGGCATCCCGGGAATAGAAATTAGTTATGCTTGCAGCGTTTTGGGTCTCATTCTTTGAGAGATTCTTCGAGAGATGATTAGCCAATATGTCCCAATACTCAAAAGAAGCATAACTGAAACTGTTCCTTCAAGATGTTTTTTATCATAGTACGAGTTCATGGTCATTTTGGGGAAATGGAATACTTGAAGAATCAGGCTGCAATCATTTGGGGTGATCAGGGTTGTTTTGTACCTGCTTAGAGTTTCCCTCTCCAGTATCGCCATAGAGTGAGTGCCATGGCAGGCGCAGGACATAGGTCTCTGAACACAATTCAGTTTCAGGTTTCCGTCTGCCTGCAGTGTCCTCATCTTTCTGGAGTTTGATTAGCAAACCCCTCTTCATTCACAGCAGCCTTTCTCAGGTGTCACCTCTTCTAGTGAGGTTTTCCCGACCCACCTAGATAGGTAATTGTTACATCTTCTCTGCTAGCCCTACACCTTTACTAGTTCTTTTTACCACATTATTATATAGTCTTTGTTCAGATGGTTATCTCTTCTCTTTGTGAGTTCCTTGAGGACAGGTGCATATCCATTCATCTCTGTATTCTAACTGCTTAATCCAGTTCTAAGCAATGATCTAATGGTACTGTGTGTGTGTGTTTGTGTGTGGTGGGAGATGGTTGGTTGCGGGTATATATTTAATGAAAGTTGGGAAATCTCTTATGAAGTATGCACTATTCTACAGCTGGTGAGTGCCCTTGTTTTTCAAACTTGAAATCAAAACATGCAGTTTGACAAAGGATTTTTTCCAACTTATGAGTTGACTTATTTCCATGTGCCAGGCACTGTGCCAAGTACTTTGCATATTCCATTAAACTGCACAATAAACTTGAGAGGTGTTATCATCTCCATTTTGAAGATGAGGAATCCGGGGCACAGGGGGATGGATTTGTACAAGACAATACACTTAATAAATGAACTGGCATTCTACCCTAGTCTTATTCAATTCTACATCTTATCCACTGTGTGATTTGATTTGAATAACAAATGCCTTTTATTGAAGGATCATCTCATTGTCATATTAAGAGGATAAGTTAGTGAGAATATTGTAGATGGTACCAGAAGTGCCCTTTGAAGTCATAGAATTGATATAGAAGCTGCAGAAGTTACGTCCGTCGATTTACACAACCTATTTCTATGCAAGGCTCCAAAGTGAGTCCTCTCTCCAAGCTTACTGATTGGATCTATGTCTTGGAGAGGGCTTTGGTCTCATTTCCCTGCTCTTGGTTCACACTAACTCAGCACTTTGAGGTCATTGCCAATCTACCCTGGGACACTTCTTTCCTCCATCCTGTCTTCTGCTAAGTTTCATAAATATTTTGCTCTTATAGTCATTCCACCTGACATTCTACTCCAGGTGAAATTTCAGCTTGTTGGCTGGGAAACTGGAAAAATTTACTTTTCTTAGGCTCCTCTGAACTTTTTCCCCATGCATTGTTGAATGAGTCAGTAAGTACAGCTCACTTGGCTATTTTGTCCATGGAATGCCACTTCTTTTGAAACCAAGCCACACTCCTTAATGTTATAGATATAGACTTGTCACCCTTAGAGTTTAAGTGCCCTTGATTAAGGTCACACAGTTGATGGAAGACCTGTAGAACCCAGACCTAGCTTTAGAATTGCTCATTTGGTTCCTTTGTGAACACGGAACACACTAAGGAATTTCATCTTCACAGGGAGCATGAGCTCTAAATTTTTACTCTTTGATCAAAGATGTCCTGAGTTTACTGTCAGTTCTTAGAAGGTGTCATAACACCATGGGGGAGACCTGAGGGAACACTGTTAAGGAGGGTTGCAAAAGACGAGAAGGGCGGGAAAAAAGAAGGAAACTGGTTGGTCCATAGTGCACTGGGCCTTCTTACCCAGTGGCTGGAGCAGGATATCCCATCAGTTTCCTGAGCGTTAACAGATAAGCCCTTGGAAAGTGGGGGGCATATGTCACACTGTTCATAGCTTCCTCTTCTTCTAGTCCAGATACTTAGTCAGCAAACAAAATTTTGAGGTGAATGAAAGGTTTATTGCAGTGAATAAGAATACGGTATCTTCGATCCCTGGGTTGGGAAGATTCCCTGTAGAAGGGAAAGGCTACCCACTCCAGTATTCTGGCCTGGAGAATTCCATGGACAGTATAGTCCATGGGGTCACAAAGAGTTGGATGTGACTGAGCGACTTTTACACACATCTTCAGCATATATTTTAAAGAAGTTAATTTCCTTTGTTGTGCAAAAGCTTTTAAGTTTCATTAGGTCCCATTTGTTTATTTTTGCTTTTATTTCTAAAAGTCTGGGATGTGGGTCATAGAGGATCCTGCTGTGATTTATGTCAGAGAGTGTCTTGCCTATGTTCTCCTCTAGGAGTTTTATAGTTTCTGGTCTTACATTTAGATCTTTAATCCATTTTGAGTTTATTTTTGTGTATGGTGTTAGAAAGTGTTCTAGTTTCATTCTTTTCCAGGTGGTTGACCAGTTTTCCCAGCACCACTTTTTAAAGAGGTTGTCTTTTTTCCATTGTATATCCTTGCCTCCTTTGTTGAAGATAAGGTGACCATAGGTTCGTGGATTTATCTCTGGGCTTTCTATTCTGTTCCATTGATCTATATTTCTGTCTTTGTGCCAGTACCATACTGTCTTGATGACTGTGGCTTTGTAGTATAGTCTGAAGTCAGTCAGATTGATTCCTCCAGTTCCATTCTTCTTTCTCAGGATTACTTTGGCTATTCGAGATTTTTTGTATTTCCATACAAATTGTGAAATTATTTGTTCTAGTTCTGTGAAAAATACCGTTGGTAGTTTGATAGGGATTGCATTGAATCTATAGATTGCTTTGGGTAGTATAGCCATTTTGACAAGACAGCCCTCAGATTGGGAGAAAATAATAGCAAACGAAGCAACAGACAAAGGATTAATCTCAAAAATATACAAGCAACTCCTCCAGCTCAACTCCAGAAAAATAAATGACCCAATCAAAAAATGGGCCAAAGAACTAAACAGACATTTCTCCAAGGAAGACATACAGATGGCTAACAAACACATGAAAAGATGCTCAACATCACTCATTATCAGAGAAATGCAAATCAAAACCACAATGAGGTACCATTATACGCCAGTCAGGATGGCTGCTATCCAAAAGTCTACAAGCAATAAATGCTGGAGAGGGTGTGGAGAAAAGGGAATCCTCTTACACTGTTGGTGGGAATGCAAATTAGTACAGCCACTATGGAAAACAGTGTGGAGATTTCTTAAAAAGCTGGAAATAGAACTGCCATATGACCCAGCAATCCCACTTCTGGGCATACACACCAAGGAAACCAGATCTGAAAGAGACACGTGCACCCCAATGTTCATCGCAGCACTGTTTATAATAGCCAGGACATGGAAGCAACCTAGATGCCCATCAGCAGACGAATGGATGAGGAAGCTGTGGTACATATACACCATGGAATATTACTCAGCCATTAAAAAGAATTCATTTGAATCAGTTCTAATGAGATGGATGAAACTGGAGCCCATTATACAGAGCGAAGTAAGCCAGAAAGATAAAGACCATTACAGTATACTAACACATATATATGGAATTTAGAAAGATGGTAACAATAACCCTATATGCAAAACAGAAAAAGAGATTCAGATGTATAGAACAGACTTGTGGACTCTGGGAGAAGGCGAGGGTGGGATGTTTCAAGAGAACAGCATCGAAACATGTATATTATCTAGGGTGAAACAGATTACCAGCCCAGGTTGGGTGCATGAGACAAGTGCTCGGGCCTGGCGCACTGGGAAGACCCAGAGGGATCGGGTGGAGAGGGAGGTGGGAGGGGGGACCGGGATGGGGAATACATGTAAATCCATGGCTAGTTCATTTCAATGTATGACAAAAACCACTGCAATGATGTAAAGTAATTAGCCTCCAACTAATAAAAATAAATGGAAAAAAAAAAAAAAGAAGTTAATTGTGGGTTGTTAAAGGAAGACCAGGACTTCCCTGTAGCTCAAACAGTAAAGAAACTGTCTGCGATGCAGGAGGCCAGGTTCCATCCCTGAGTTGGGAAGTTCCTCTGGAGAAGGGAATGGCAATCCACTCCAGTATTCTTGCCTGGGAGAATTCCATGGACAGAGAAGCCTGGTGGGCTACAGTCTGTGGGGTCACAGAGTCGGGCATGACTGAGTGACTAACACATACAAAGGAAGACCAGGTAGGATGTCTGGTGGAGGTGGAAATTGTTTTTAACTTCCAGTTTGCTTTTGGGCCCTCAGGACTCCACTGTTGTGTGTAAGAAGAAGTGCTCCCACCCTGGTGGGTGCGACAGAGGCGAGGAGGCCTGTTGTGATGACTGTCTCCTACGAGTGCCCCAGGAAGACGTCAAAGTGTGCAAGTTTGGCAACAAGATTTTCCGGGTATGTCATGAGCCTAGCTCATGGGAACTACTATATGATACTGAGTTGTAGAAAGCTCCTAGCAAAGTGCAGATTGCAATATTTCATATTTTGTGTATACATGTATGTATGTGTAAATGTACTTATTTATATTATAATATATGTACATATATGTTTAGAGTCAAGGACAGTTGGGGTAGAGAAGCAACTGTTTTGAAGTATGTTTTCCTTGGCATTACTTTTGGTTTATAACATACATTAAACCTGTAAAACATCACCTTTTCTAAACGTGGTGGCCAGTGGTTGGGGCTGCACTGAGGAGTCCCCTGATGGGCATCTATGGGTACCCAAACACCTGGGAACAGCAGTCAGACATGTGCGGTGCTTCTTGCCAAGATCCTGGTTCTCTTAAAACTTTTCCACTAAGCTCCTTTCTCAGAGAGAGATTTTCTCATTGGGAAGATGTTTGGGTGAGGTTGTGGCCAGCAGAGTAGTTGAACAAAGATGAGAGTCCTGCCCCAGCTGAGCTAGTAGGGTTGTCCACTGCCTATCTCAGGTGTGTTTTGCATGGTTTCCTAGTGGCGTGGGTGGGAAGTTGGCCAGTGACCATTTAAATGTTAGGATTAAGATCGCTGACTTTGTCCAAAGTGCTGCCCATCTAGTTTCTTTTCCCCATGGGTGGAGGGAGTTTCTCTACCTGAAGGTGTCATCTCAGGGTACCCTTGAGAATTGAGACCCTCAGAATCAAGTCAGAGATGGAGGCCCCTCAGGCCCTCTGCACTTGGCTAGACTTCCTATTACAGAGCTGAAAGGGAGCGTCTTGATTCTTACAACATCTGTAAAAAGACTTGATGTGTCATGCCTAAGGGAATGGCGTCACATGTGTGTATGTGTGTATGTCTGTCTGTGTTGTGGTTCCACCAGGCTTCCAGAGCTACTCATGTGTCCTTTTTACACGTCATCCTCTGTCTCTGGAGCATCCAGATGCGGTAGGCTCACCCCGATGACACTTTCGTGCAAAGTGCTTTCCAGGCTCCTCACAAAAAGCTTCCTTCATATACATGGACGGGGCCTAAAATAATTTATGGAGTCTTAGAAATGCGCACTCAGAGAATTTGCAATAGTCAGATGCCCTTTAAAACAGATTCAGTCAGAGAAATAAAAGGCACTAGAGACTTAGGTAGTCCTTAAAATACCTTCCAAAAATGAGAAGGAAGAGTACAAGGCATAGGTGACATCAAAGATCTGGGCTGGTTTTTCTGTTTTTAATAAAATTTGCTGCTCAGATACAAAAGCCCAGAAAGGAATCCTTGCTCTGTTTTCAGGCCTAAATCTATTGCCCATGATCTTTTTTCTCACAAGCAAGAATACACGCTCCTGCATGTTCCCAGAAGTACAGGATTTTTGTGGCTGGGCACTTGGCGATTGCAGATTATAAATCCAATAAGCCAAAGAGATGCCTCAAACAGCCTTTTCTGGGCTAGAAAATGTGTCCCAAGTACTACCCAGCCTTTTAGGAGGAGAGTATCAGACAGGCAGGGACATGGGATGAATAACTCTTGGGGTTTTCTGTCTGTGCTCCACATTTTCAGATGGTTTGCTGGTCAGGTGTCTGCCTGGCAATGGGAGTCATATGGATTAGTCTCCATTCTTTGCATGTTCGTGCCCCATGTGGGCCAGAACCATGTCACATCTGGGAATAAACTAACCACCTCCGGACATCTCAATTAACTAGTGGCATCTGGGAGAACTCAAATTTTTCAGTCCTATCAAATGGAAAAATTAGACCCTTGTTGTTGCATCATGTAGGAAAAGTCTTGTTTGTCTCCCAGGGTGAAGCTAAGTAAACAATGCAAGAGGAGCAAGATGCAAATATGACTTGGTTTGATGTGCAAGCATTTTTTTTTTTACACCCTGGAGGGGAAATGTGCACGCGCATGCACACACACACACACACACACACACACCCTAAGATCTAGTGTTTCTATCAGATCAGTTAGATGTAGATAAACACCTCAGAGTAATTCAATCTACTGATGGAAACCATCACTCAAGGAAAGAAATGCTTTCCTTGACAGACAAATCCTAACCTGCTGGATTAGCTCCCATCAGCCTCCAGCTTATGGAAGAATTCTGTGGTCTCTATTGCAGGATGGAGAGATGTGGTCGTCTGTCAACTGCACCATCTGTGCTTGTGTGAAAGGCAAGACAGAGTGTCGCAAGAAGCAGTGTGTTCCCATCAGCAGCTGCCCTCAGGTTCGTCTGTAGGTTGACTTTCTCTTTAGCTGAGCATCTTGAGAACCATCCTGCAGTGTGGCATGGTCACCTCCCATCTTCTGAACACAGAATTCAGATCCTCCAAAACTTCCAAGTTCCCAAATAGATATGTGTCCTTTGCAAAGCTTGCTCCTTGTTCTTTATGGTTCTCACCCAGATTTTAGCCTAGCAGGGTAATAGCTCTTACCTCACTCTCTTTTTCACTAATCTCTCCCAGTTTTTTGTTTTAATGTCTCCAACTTCTGTTTGATCAACTCCCTCCTGTCTTTTGCTGTGTTTTCTTTTGAATATCATAATTATCCTTTCGTTTTACCTCTCTCTCTCTCTTTTCAAATCAGTTTTCTTCCCCTAGCCATTCAAAGGAATATGTAGTTGTTTATTAATAAACTCCCTAAGGAGTTTCACCTGCTCAGTGGCACCCTCCAACCCCTTTTCTGAAGTTTCCTTCTCCAACCCCGGCTCTGTTGTAGTCCTGAATGGAAATGGCATCTTCATGGAAATACCTCTTTTCAGAAACCCATAGTTCCAGCGCCCTGAATAAAGCATCCATTATCTTCCAAAGCATGAGCTTCATTGAATTCACCTCAGCAACTTGAAACCTTTCAAGGTTTTATGCATTTTGGGAAAATGTCAAGCCTATTCAATACCTTCCAGTGAATGAAAAAATACATCCATATATTCAGGACATGTCTTCCCTTCTCTGTCAGAGACAGCGTTTAATTTTATTCACATCTGTTATTATTATAAACAAAAAGTTGCTGTTTTTACGTGAGTGCCAAATGAGGCACAAAAAAACAACAGCTGTTGCTATTGCACAACTGAATAAAGGGGGAGAAAAAAAGAAAGAAAAAAAGAAACCCTAATTAGTCTTGCTTTAAAAAGCCTCAGACATAAAACTGAAAACCTCCCATAAAAGGAAAAAAAAAAAACACACACACACACCAGGAGATACAATAAGGAGAGTTGAGCATGGTCTTCTTATAAATATTCATTGGGAAAAATGGTATCACATCATTTTTGCCCGTCCTCGGGGAACCCTCACTGCTAATGAACTCCTGTGGCACATGTTAGGAATAATGGGCTTCCTTATTCTACACGACAAAAACACAAGGCTGAGCCAGCCTGGTGGCTCGAGTAACCAGCCTCTGCAGGCCCTGGTGGAGTTCCCAGCTTCACTTGAGTCCTGCTGCTTGCGGCAGGTGTGGTGGCCTGCATAGACCTCTTGCCGTGGGGAGGTCAGGGCTCTTTTTGTTACCAGCATCTTGGTTCATGTCTCTTCTTCGTGGGCCATTTTTGGGCCAGGAGCATCCGTCTCTCCAGGCGCAGGCCTGGTGTTCCCCCCCCCCCCGCTGCCACCCCCCCCCCCAACCCGAGTCTTCTTATCTGAGCCCATCAGGCAGTGTCTGGCTCCTGCCTCAGGGCCCACCTTTTTGTTTCTAGGCAGTTTTCCAATCATTCCTTCGGTTCATACTTTGCTTTCTCAGGGGCCAGCGCAAGCACTTTGGAAGATAATTTAGTTCTACCATAGAAGTCCTATTATACACTTATTTCCCCTCCCCTGCATTGCTTGGGGAAATTAATTAAAAAAAAATTTTTTTTTTTAAAGAAGCAGACGTATTCCGGCTCTATCCTTCCTGGCTACTATACATCTTTTTCCAGAAGTTTGCTTGCCTTGTTGAAGAAGGATTGTGTGGTTGTGTTCCCTTCGTGATGGTCCCCCAGGGGCAAAAGAGTGCATTTGGTGAAGAGGACCAAGGGTTCCACTGGGGACAGGTTCATTATGACAGTCATCCCATCACTGTTAATATGTCCTGAGACTTCCTTTGTAGTCACAGGACCAACTTCATCTGATACTGAGACACCCCCCCACCCAAGTGAAGTGAAATCACTCAGTTGTGTCTGACTCTTTGCGGCCCTGTGGACTGTAGGCCACCAGGCTCCTCCATCCATGGGATTTGCCAGGCAAGGATACTGGAGTGGGTTGCCTTTTCCTTCTCCACCCAGGGTGGGTGCTATTACTAGGTCCTTCTTACTGATGCTTTCATGGGGTGTCCAGAGTTCCTCAGCGAGTTCCACATAACTCAGGAGCACAGACATCATAGCTTTCTCTTGATTTATTCCCCGCCTAATTTAGTGATGTTTCCAGTCCTTCTCTCACTTTCTGAAGAAAGGAAGTGGCTGTTTGTGTCGAGGTACAGATGCAGGGAATCACAGAGTCACCTTTTGCTGGGGCCTTGGTTTAAGCAGCTCTGTTGGGCTCAGACAGAGCATTGTATGCCATCATTCCATCAGCCGGAGCTAGTCTCCTTTGCATTGGTCCTCAACTGCTTTTAGGCACAAAAAGCCAAAAGAGTCCTCTGGGCCAAATAGAAACAGACAACAGAGCTCTTGGCCATGAAATTGTCGTGTTGCCCCAAACCATGGAGGGCAGCATGGCACGGAGTTTTGAGTCTCATTCAAACCTGTCATAGCCTTTAATGTACCTTTTTAAAGCATCAGACATGGTTCAAATTCTTTAATTATCAACTGCCACCTTTTTTTGTTGTTGTTGTTAGTGTGATTTGTTATTAAGTACCTAAATCTACTCTTGATGCAATCAACAGGTAGTGAAACAGGGCTTGACACAGTCTTGGGCCACCACTCTGTGTTGCTTCCTTGGTTTCCTGTAAAGAGGGGAAAGGGGCATGTGTACATACAGGGTTGTTGTGAAGCATAAATGGATAAGGAAAGAAGAAGGTACAGCATTTTTTTCCTACTGTATAGCAGATAGATACCCAATGTTAACTTCTCTTGAAGATTCAGATGAGACCTCTCTCATCTTAAAAATCTGGAGTGAAAAGTTGGCCTATAAGGTCACACAAAATTAGGTTTGATTTTGGGTTCTACTACCCTTGTGTTACATGATATCAATGTCTTCATCTATATGAAGGAAAATGCTCAGCTCACTGAGTTTTTGTGCATCTTAATAACAAAAATTATAATATGTTATAAATATTAACTTATTTTAAATCCTTACAGTTAGCCTGATGTTAGGTAACCTAAGGAAAATATCTAATAGGATGTCTGTTTCATAGCATATGCTTCCTTAATGTTCATTTTCTTCCACAATTCTTCTCCCCTGCGATTCCACTGAGTCAGAGATAAAACAATGTCAACTCTGATAAGGGTCCTGCGATTATGCATCTTCCTTTAAATGTCAATCATTAGAAAAAAATTAGAAGAAATGCGGTAGAGGAGATTACACTGTTTTTCCAGAAAGGTAATGGAAAATTACTCAGCATTTCAAAACCCTTAGCCACATTTGGCTTTGACTACATAATAGTCAGGGATAGCATACCACTCTCTGAAAGAAGGAATCAGGTTGAATTTCATTTGTGGCACAGATATTGTTCATATACATAAGCTCAAGCTTGGGTTACTGTTTATTTTTGGCTCCCTCCAATAAGCAGAGACAGAATGAAAGCTTTGCATAGATTGATAGATTGACGGCCAATTCCCATTTCTACGTGTGTGCACTTGGTCTCTAGAGGGCTAGATTTGAGTATCAGTGAAAAGGTGGAATCCAGACTGTCTCCATCTTCCCTCCATGTGAGAAAAATCACACCAATGAAACCTTTAGGGATTATATTTCTCTGAGGATAAAAACAGGAAAGCTTTTTGAATGACTTTGCCTGGCTGTAGAACCTGATACTTAAAACTTCATTTTCACCACCATCATCACCATCTGGGCATTGAGTTCAAATACAGCTTGGACAGATTTCATTGATTTATCTGGTATGAGATTTAAAAAAGAGTTTTGTCCTCAGCAGACCCTGTTTATTAACACTGAACTCCTTTTTTTTTTCTTGATTAGGGTAAAATTCTCAACAGGAAAGGATGCTGTCCTATTTGCACTGAAAGTAAGTTTATTGAAAATATACTATTCATATTTATTTTGCATTTTATAGTACAATAAGAAAAATGGTGGTGTAAGTTTTCAGCCTCTTATTTCTGTAGGAATAGAATGGGATCATCTTACCTTGACACAGACAATTAAAGTTGATGGTAATCCTTGCACAGAAGCACAATAAAGACAAATGTGGATGTTTCTGCTGGGATTTGTTGCTATGAGAAATTTAGGAGACAAATGGTCTGATGAGGTTTTAGGAAGGGCCAGATAGCTTGATGTGCCTTTTAACTGCTAATAGCATTTGCAGCCATAGCGACCAAAAGATAATGATATCCTGTAAAGCCAAACATTATATATAATCTAGCAGAGATTCTCCTTCTTTCATGATGAAGCCAAACAGTTGCTGGTCTTCCTCCCTCACCCTCACCACCGCTTCATCACTGTTTCATTTGGGCACATCCTGTGTTGTTCTTGGTAAAGAGAAAACAAGAGGTCATTTAGTTGGCAACGGTGTGGCCATCCTGTTGTTTTTAACTGAGTTCTTAAAGGTTCTCTCTAACAGGGCCATTTTGAAAGCCATCTGGGACTGTACTACCCACCACTTAGACAGCATAGCAACAGATTTCATGTTATCCCCACATGTAAGTGTGCCCAGATCTGTTAGCAAACCACTGTTTCAGTCCCCTCACATTCATATGGTTTCTAGATAGCTTTCTGAAATGTTTCACTGAAGGAGGAGTATTCATAATGTCACTGTCAAATTAGTATGATAAGCAGGATTAACCCAGCCATGGAATCTATTGAAATGTATTTTGTGAGCCATTCAGGCTTAGAGAAGTGGGCTTTGATGATAGTTTAAAGCAGCTTGCACATGGAAACAGGTTTGTTTATTTCACTTGTCTGAAATCAGAGTTTATATTACTAAGAGTTATCCTGGCTCTTCTTTTTAGACAATAGATACATAGGTTCATTATATATATTACCGTATATACATACATTGCTGTTCATACATACATATATGTATATAGATATATACATATATATATCACTATTTTTTGAGACTGAGAGATATTAAACAATTATGTGCACTGGATAAAAGTGTTGGCTGAATTAAGGAAAATTAAGTTTTAAACTTAATGAAAGAATTTTTCTGTAAAGATAAGGAAGTACATAAATTAAGTCAAAGGAGGCCAACTAAGTATATTAGTAGAGCCTGGGAATTATGCAGGAAGAAGAATTAGCTACGATTAACACACCAGTTGATTTTAAAACATGTGTATAAACTATTACATTTAATCATCTTCCCAGAGACTCTCTGAGGAAATTTTGTTTATGGATGGTTTGGAGGCAACTTCCAGCTTAATTCTTTTTTAGATGTGCAGAGTCAAGCCTAAATTGATGAAGTTTTCCTCTGTATCCATGTCAATGAAGATGTTTACATTTCCCTAGAAAGTATCTCCTAGTTAAAGTATAGACTGACCGCCAATGAACAGATAGGTTACATCTGCCTGTCTCATGCTGTCAGGCAGGAATACTGCTTATCAGCTTAATAAGAAAATGTATGGCCAGTCTTGTACAGAAATAGCCTAAATCTTGAATTACCAGACTTTATATTACAAGGATGATTGTTGAGATCGTTGAGAGGAAAGCTACATTTCATTATTAGTTTATTCACTATGGGCTAGTCTTTCCAAATATATTGGGTTCACCAAAAAGTTCCTTCGAACTTTTCCATAACATCTTACAGAAAAAATCCCAAGGAACTTCTGAGCCCACCTAATAGCATACTGGTGACTTATTAGAAAACAAAAAGAAAAGAAGAATAGAAGGATGAGTATGACAAAAACCAAGCCAGGTTTTTAGCTGGTCATATTAAATATTGATTGGACACGTGTTGTACGTTGTATTGTAAATATAAATGTTGTACGTGTGAATAAGTCCGTGACTTCTGTCACTGAGAGAGGCAAGTTGGCAATGGAGGAGTCACCCAGCTGCAGGGATGCCAAGGAGATGACTGACTGTGCACCTGTGTCCAGCAGGTCAATATGGGACAAGTCCAGGCCTGTGGTTCTTGGTCCAGATCGAGGTGATATCATCAGACGGCGATGTCTCAATTTCCTTTGGTGTTCTTTCCATCTGTTTACTCTTTCTTGCTCTCCAGCAGTTCTTCCATCAATGCTGTAAAACACATTCTACTTGGAGAGGTTTATTTGTTCAGATTGAGTTATGAGATGGGATGACTTCCAATTTTTTTTAAGCAATGCCTAGATTTTCATTGCACATTCAGGTAGACTTATTCCGATGTCCTTTAGCTGCAGTCTAAAGACCTCCTATTTTGAAATTCCTTTGTCATTTTATCCAAGATCCAGAATAAACCTTAGAGCTCGTTTTTTTCCTCCTACGTCAATTATGAAAACTCTTCTGGTGTATGAGTTTCTGAACAGGCAAATGAAGTTTGAAGTACAAACTAAGGCTAGTATTTTCTACAACCAGAAAAATGACTGATTTCTGTCTCATTCAAATAAGATCACACATGCACATATATACCCTGCTAGTTACTACAGAGTTTCCAACCTCAGTGTTATTGATTGTTTGGCCAGATAATTCTTTGTGGTAGGGGCTGTCCAGTGCATTGTGTGATGTTTAGCAGTGTGTCTGGCCTCTACCAACTAAATGTCTTCTAGCAACCCAACAATATCTCCAGAAATTCCAAATGTCCCTTGGGGGGCAACATCACTCCTGGTTGAGAACTGCTGATACTCTAAACAGAAGTAGCAGCATGGGTTAATCCAGAAACAAACACCTGTGGTACTAATAACAGTAAATTGACTCTTGTAATTAATTAATTAATTTTAATTAGAGGATAATTGCAATATGATGTTTTTGTCATACATCAACATGAATTGGCCACAGGTATACATGTGTCCCTGGAGAAGGCAATGGCACCCCACTCCAGTACTCTTGCCTGGAAAATCCCATGGATGGAGGAGCCTGGTAGGCTGTGGTCCATGGGGTCGCTAAGAGTCGGACAGGACTGAGCAACTTCACTTTCACTTTTCACTTCACACATTGGAGAAGGAAATGGCAACCCACTCCAGTGTTCTTGCATGGAGAATCCCAGGGGCCAGGGAGCCTGGTGGGTTGCCATCTATGGGATCACACGGAGTCGGACACGACTGAAGTGACTTAGCAGCAGCAGCAGCATACATGTGTCCCTTAACACATTGATGAGATGGAGTAGGAGCATAAAGTGAGGCTGACCTTTGCTGATGTAAAAAATGACACTGCAGAAGCCTTTGGATTTAATTGAATGTGTTTCAGTGTTTTCATTGCCTAGCTCTAGAAAAAAATTTTAAAGGTATCATTATGTCTCAATTGATTCAAGTCACCATCTTTGTTTTAGTTGCTAGGAAGCTAGAAATAAATTGGTATCTCATCTCCAATAGCATGTGGCTTTTGAGTAATACACTTTCTCCTGAGTTCATCTTATATGTCTTTTACCTTTGAATGTTTTGGATTGTTTAGTATGGATGCATTTAAGCTATTTCCAATCCTCTTTTGAAAGGAAGCAAGATAAATATAAGTGTTAGTCACTTGAGTGATGTCCGACCCTGTGACCCCATGGACTGTAGCCCATCAGTCTCCTCTGTCCATGGAATTCTCCAGGCAAGAGTATTGGAGTTAACCATTCCCTTCTCCAGAGGATCTTCCCAACCCAAGGATTGAACCTGGGTCTCCTTCATGGCAGGCAGATTCTTTACCATCTGAGTCACCGGGGAAACCCATATTATGTATGTAGAATGGCAGTCCACTCCAGTATTCTTGCCTGGAGAATCCCATGGGCGGAGGAGCCTGGTGGGCTGCAGTCCATGGGGTTGCAAGGAGTCGGACACAACTGAGCGACTCAACACATACACACACACACATATATACACACACATGCATAAATAAAATGGACTGATTACATAGCATCCAATCTAAAACTTATTTTGGTTATCTGCAGTAGTTAAATGAGTATTGCATTATTTCCAACAGTGACATTGCATCATCTGTTTCTAAAATCCCATAGAATTCCTGCCTTATTGACTGGCTTAATCTGCCTTGGTAGTGTTTGAGGCTCTCTCAGACCTCTGAAAGGAACAGTGAAGAGAAAACTCAAACATGTAGAACATTTTTATAGGCTTCTCCTTAAAGTCAGTGCTAGTAGTAATTTATAGTTACCCAGGTAAAATGATTGAGGTACAAAATTGTTATACTCCTTATAGTACAGTAGTCTTCAAAGTCTGAAAGACCAATGATGATTCTATAAAAAGACAGTCCTCTTAAAATCAGACCTGAAGAAAGTGTGAAAAGGATTACTGTCTTTTACTAACATGGGACACTCTCTTTTTCAAACTGAAAAGAATTAAACTTGGTTTGGAGGATATATTTAACATAAAATATTTGAAGTGAGCTAAACAAACTTTATGAAGCTTTGGTGCAAATGCTGTTTCTTGCTAAAGTATGAGCTATAGCTTAAAGCAAGTCCTGCTTTCCCTGAGCTGAGTGTCATAGGACTGTGAATTGGGTGCCAAGAAGGCCACTGTTTGTTGTGTGTGTAGCACTTGGGTTTGAGTAAAATGTTATCTTACTGTGTGTTGTCAAACCGTAGGCAGAATCTTGACCTAGCCACCCAACAGAGACCCAAATCAGATAAATTCTTTGCTGGCAGAATGTCTGTTTTTTTTTTTTTAATTTCCTTTTTTTTTCCCATTTATTTTTATTAGTTGGAGGCTAATTACTTTACAGTATTGTAGTGGGTTTTGTCATACATTGACATGAATCAGCCATGGAGTTACATGTGTTCCCCATCCTGATCCCCCCTCCCACCTCCCTCTCTACCCGATTCCTCTGGGTCTTCCCAGTGCACCAGGCCCGAGCACTTGCCCAGGTTGGATGCGTCAGAATGTCTGTTTTCATACATGGAAATAGTACTCAGTGGCAAAATTTTCACTGATAAGAGATGGAGCGGTGTGTGTGTGTGTGTGTGTGTGTGTGTGTAGAGAATGAGAGAGAGAGAGAGACTGACTTTGAGAAAAAATTTAATCTCCTAACCATCTGTTAGATCAGAGGCAACCAAAGGTAATCCAGACATAGATGCCCAAATATCTCTGACTATCTCAGGTTCGTTAAGCTGTGCCTGTGGCTACATCAGTCTTAACCATCAGAATCCCAGCCCCAAAGGAAAGTTCACATTTACATAACACAGAGCAGGGTAGGGTATACTGAGCACAGATGTGCATTTAATTGAAATAACCTCAACTACATGTCCCACAAGTAATAGGAAATATTAGGTTTCAGCAACTTAGGGTGCGAGGAGGCTCACAGTTGCCAGGTGACTTTTTAAAACCCCCAAGAGTTAGATTTCCAGCTGTGTGCAGCACTGGGGTGTCCGCTGTCCAAGAGGGCCCCTGTCTGCTGCTTGCACCCACCACGGACATGGTGGAATTGCCCTGGCTGGTCTTGGCACATCTTTCTTAAGTTCTTGAGCATGGCTACAGCGATCTCCAATTAAAGAGTAGTTGTAGAAGGGGAGGATGCAACAACTTAATGAAATAGTGACCTTGGGATCCATTTTATGAGAAGTCTCCACTGACAGAGGCTCTGCAGATTAGTAATGCTGAGTTTGAGCAAGATTTCTGGCCTCCAAGACTGTAAGCAAATCCAGGTCCCTGGACGTCAGGAGTCTGTCCTTAACTCAGGAAAGCGAGGAAATTTGAAACCAGAGCTCAAGATGCTTGTAGAATAAGAAATTGTGGTGTTGACTTTAGCCCTGCCGAGGAGGTGTTAGGCTAAGTAGCCGCTGAAGTTTCTGCTCCAGCATCTGGAGGTGGGTTTGTCACTGCTCCTGAGGCTCAACCAGCAGACAGGGTGGCAAATAAAACCCAACTGTACCACAAGTGGTGGCTGGGAAGCCCCACACAGGCAGGAGCGGCATTAGAAGGGAGTGAGAGGATCAGTTTATGTTCGTTTTATATACTGCTCTAAGGAATATTGTTTATTTAATGTTCTGGCTGTAGATTGATGTAAAGTTGGAGGGCCCTGAGGTTAGTAGGGGTCCCCTTCTATCCACGACCTATTGTCAATTTCAACAGGGTGTTAGTACTTCTTAAGTTGTGACTGTTAACAATCATCACCACCACCATCATTTAACAATAATGGCAGGAACTCTAATAGCAACAGCAGTCAATATCTATTTAGAATCTGCTATGTATGGAAACAGGTCCTAGGCTGTCTTTTTTTATCTTATTTGATCCTGACAGTCATTTTGACCATTTTATGGCCAAGTAAATGTCATTAGCTCCATTTAACAGCTGAGGAAACTGAGACTTTGAGGTTAAGAATGATGCCCAACATAGGTCGTGGAGCCCAAATCAAGCAAGTCTCACCCCAGGGCTTGGACTGGAAATTCTGTCTTTGACTTCTCAGTCATTTTGTTTGATTTGATAACCAGTTTGCAGTTAGGAAGGGAAGAGAAGGTCTGGAGGGCTTTTTGACTGGTGGGGATTAGAGATCGGAGAAGGATTTTAGGAAGAGTTTCTAATTAGATAGCGTTTCCCTCTACACCACCCAGGAAGAAATGTATATTCAGATGCCCATACTTTCATCTACCTGGTGATACCTTCACCTTTCTGCTCAGGCGCAGAGCAGTTGGTGTGCTCTGTATTCAATGAAAAATCAAACTGGCATGGTTTTCCATGTTATTCATTTTTCCAGGTTTTTTTTTTTCCTCTTGGAAACTCAAGGTTGAGATGCTTCCAGCAGTAAATGAAGATCTCCCAAACCTTCTTACTTACAATAATAAAAGACATGTAATTTGAAATTTGGAATAACTGTGTATAAATTCCATCAGGAGTAAGAAAGAATAAAATCTCTCTGCCAGTCAAGCTCATCACCATTTTAGCATCATGGAATTGTATAAATGAATGGACCTTAATGTAAGGTCAACCTTCCCACTTCTTAGGTAAGGAAGTTGAGGCTAATGGTAGTATTAACTGGAAGAACGAGGATAAAAACCTGAACATTTTTTATTCCCTACTCCAATATTCATTCTATATTATTGTATGGAATTGTGATTGGGAAAATGTTTTTAATATAGATGTACCATTATTAAATCATCAATTAAAAGTGACTTTCTTGCCTAATTTTGGAAGAGTATATTTTATACATAAAGATATGTATAAATTCATTACTAGATATATGGTACATTTCACCAAGGCTGCCATCTTGAATCTCAAGAAAGATGCAAATACTAATTTCTAAAGAAACTTATGAACAAAATCTCTTAGCAGTAACGAACCTAAAATACAGCTAAGTGACAAACCAATACAAATCCCAAACTCTGAAAAATATACTTTGTGGAACAAATTGTATGGTGAATTACACATTACTGTATGCAAACCCGAGGCAGACTTATACCTCTCTGGAGGTCACATTTCCTCTGAGTAAAATAAGAACAACACAAAACTGCTATTCTGCTGCCGCTACAATTGCTCCTATTACCAGCAGCAATTTACTGAATGTAAATCTGTGTCAAGTATTGTGATAAATGCTCTCCATGCATTCTGTTACTTAATCCTCACAACAATCCATGCAATGGAAGCTACTGTTATTCTCATTTTACAAATGAGATCTGAGGGTCTGAGAAATTACTAATAAATAAGGTGTGTGCATGCTTCAGTCATGTCCGACTCTTTGCAGCCATGTGGGCTTTAGCCTGCCAGGCTCCCCTGTCCATGGGATTCTCCAGGCAAGAATACTGGAGTGGGTTGCCATGCCCTCCTCCAAGATGTGTTAGCCAATAGCCTGATCCGTGAGATGCCAATAGCCTGGTCCATGAGACTCCAGAGCCCATACTTTTAAGCACAATTGTATATTCTTTGTTGACTACATTTTGGAGGTTTACTGCCAAATATATATGAAGTTTGCCAATTTCTTTGCTCTGTACATGATTAAGGGCTTCTATTTGAAAACATTTATATTTATTCACCTTTTAAAACCTTATCTGTGTCTTGGAGATCACTGAATCTCTTCAGTTTCTTGGATTACAATACTTGAATTGTAACCTTCCCTTTGATGTGAAGTTGATATTTATGAGTAGTATCATCTTTTTCCTTATCTAGGTCCCCTTCTTGGTTAATGCGCTCCTCCCCCAATCACTGCTCCTCTCCTCTGCTCTGCCCTTTCGTATTTCTCCTTAGGACACATGTCTGTTCTGCCTTTACTTTGTACATTCTCATCTTGTGAGTTCACAGCCCTGCCTCCACGGTACCCGTTCTGTAGCTACTCTCTCAGTCTGGTTTCACATTTGTCTAGATTTCCAGGTACTTAACACAGGACTTATTGGCAAGATACGAATATGGCAGATCTCAGTTTCTCACTTTTTTGGAGGCTACATTCTTCTTTCACAAAGGACTGTGTTTGAATTTGGTTAACAGTTGCTACCTTTGATTCTCTAAATTATCCGGGTTGGGAGTTGGATGGAGAGATGGATGGCTGTTTCCAACCCCTATCTGTTGACTGAATTCTGGCACCCCTTTATCCCAGCTGCACAGGTTTTGAGTCTTAATGTTATTTCTCATACTTTTGGCATTTTTCTCCCATGTTGATCATCAGTCATCAGGTCTGGTTGATTGTCTCTTTGCATTGCTTTTCTAATAAATAATTTCCTTCCCATTCCCACGGCAGCCAACCCCTCATCCTATTCACTGTGGTTAACCCCTGCCTTTTCTTCTTCAGCCCTTTTTGCAAGCCACTGTCAGAACCCAAACTTGGCTTTCATGAAAACTACACCAGCTTCCTTCACTGGTCTCTGGCAGAATTGCTCAAAGTTTGTTTTATAAAATGTTAGTGCTGAGGGATCCTCATGAGTAATATTTTCAAAACAAGTTTCTATGATTAAATACATTAGGGAAATGCTGGGTCAAGTAAACTTAAATGTGTTTCCTCACTGCAGAATTCTCAGAGCCCTTTATATGCCAGTGTGCAGGGTAAACTTTCAGGAGGATGATGGAGTATAGAGTCTCTCCCGAACTAATTTGGGCTGCAGAGGTTTTTTTTCTTTTTTAATTTCTACTTATTTTGGCAGAGTAACAGGCAGGATTGATGTTTCATAGGAAACATGTTAAGAAATGCTGGTTCTTTGGAATAAATTTAAACTTCTCAGGCTGACAATAAATCTTAGGCCAGTTTATTTAGACGGCTGGGGTGTTTTACATCTCCTGAAGCAACTACCCACTTTGGGCATATCAGTCTCCTGTTATTTATTGTGCAAGCTGCCTTCTTTCCCATGTCTAAGGCTATCATGGTAATAATCTTCTTTTGGTCTAGAGGCTTACTCCATTCAAGCTCTCAATCTACATTTTGTTTGTCTTCTAGATGAGCTCAACATTATCTTTACAACAACACATTTACCTTTTATAAATATGTTACAATCTTATCCAGTTCTATTTCTGCCAGCAGCGGATTTGCAAGATTTGCATAGCATTTATAATGATACAACCAGTAATGACTGCTCTGTAAGCATCTATTATGTTCTCAGCATTTTCACAATGCTTTCTTTATAACCACTCTGCAAAGTAACTGTTCTTCGACCCATGTTACAGATGAACAGACTGAGGTTATGTAAGTAGTATGCACATGATTTTGTAGTCAGTGGGTGGCATGACTGGGATTCAAACCCAGGACTCTATTCTAAGCAACTTAATATTCACAAAGCTCTAAAGTGGTTTCAAAGCTGGGAGACAGGTTAGTTTAGAAATGAGAAACACATCTCTCAGGTAAAAAGTTCTCTTTACTGATAAACAGTAATTTCTAGCTTTAAGAGAGCAGACATTTTAAGATCAGGGCTTGGATTAGAGAGTATCAAAAATACATCTTTTATAACAAGTTTGTATTAACACCTAGTGAATTTCCAGCACTCTGGAAGGTGTCATGGAGGACATGGATAAAAGGTTGATACAGACCCTGAGCTGAGTAACTTGCAATGTGGTTGGAGAGATGAAATGTAAACACATTAAATGACAGAACCATATAATATAGTTTATAATTAGCTTCTAGACAGGCATTGTTAAACTGAGGTTCATGAACTCCTAGGAGTTCATTGGTTAGTCTTGGAATAGGGTGTCTATGGATCTCTACATTTGAATGGATACACTCATTTTCACTTGGAAGGAAGAGTGTCTATACCCATCTTCATATTTCCCCAAAACTCTGTAATCCCAATTTGTTAACAACAGTGACTGCATGGGATGCTGTGGTATAGGGTATAAATGGAAATATCAAATCATTGGCAGGGAGGCACTGGCTTCAAAGCCACAGAGATTGGGTTGGACTCTTTCTTTACTACTACTGGCTTAGAGACCATGGACAACATGGCAATTTCTTCAGATTCACTGCTAAGAAACTAGGGTAATAATATACCATGTGTAGACAAGTAGTGAGGATTAAAGGAGATAGTACAACCATGGAAAGCATCTGGCGTGTTGCCTGGTATAAGCTAGTCACTCCAGACTAGATGCCTTTATTTTTGCTAAATTCATTTTTTTTGCTCTTGCCTCTGTAAACAAACTGAGTGTTTTACAAACAGTACACATTTATTACCTTAGCAAGTCCTGGAGGTCAGAAGTCTGAAATGGATCTGAGTGGGTCCAAATCAAGGTGTTGGCAGGACTGCATTCCTTCTCAAGGCTGGAGAGGATCTGTTTTCATGCTTATCTAGATTCTAGAGGTTGCCCATTTTCCTTGATTTGAAGCCTCCTTTCATCTTCAAAGCCAGCAGTGGTGAGTTGAGTTCTTCTCATGCCATATCATCGTGTGACACTCACCTCTCTGCCTTTTTCCTTCACTTACAAGGACACTTGTGATAGCACCTGTCCTTCCTGGATTACCCAGGATAATTTGTTCCTAATTCAACTAATTAATTGATTAAGCAAAATTCTATTGAATTATTTGCTGTACACCATTTATCAAACTTAACTATTTTTGTGAGTTCAGTGGGGGAAGTATATTTTTCCTAATGAAATAGAATCTTTAATTAATTAACATTTTCATTTAGAAAATATTCGATATCTAATATGGATTATACCAGTCATTGCTGTTGGTAATGCATAGATAAAGCCGTTTATCCAATATTAAGGTAGATCCTCCAGTGTACAAGGCAGTGTGTCAGGCACTGAGAAGTATACACAGAATTTATGTGTAAGGAGTTTAAGCATTAAACTGGTTTAGGCATTAAGAATACATTATAACTAAAAGCTAGGGTAAAAAGGAACTATAGTTAACAATAGGGTCATCACAAGGAAAAAAAAATTGTAACTATATAAGGTGAGTGATGTTAACTAGACTTGTGGTTATAATTTCAAAATGTATACAAACAGAATTATTACATTGTACACACAAAACTAATATGAAATTATAAGTCAGTTTTACCTAAACTTTAAAAATTAAAAAAATTGAAATAAAAAGCTAGGGTAGAAAGTGCTTCCTCATAAGCATACTGTGGGTTTGGTGACCATATTTTTAACCCTCAAACCGAAAAACATAATGTGACTATGGGATCGAGTATTTGAAGTTGACCATCTCAGAAAGTCTGAGCCATGTGGTCAGTTTTGCTTTGGGGACTTAGAAGAGAGAGAATTGACTTTGGCTGAGGCATGAGTTGGTATATGAGCTAGAAGCTGAAGAATTCCGGTGCTGTGAACTGTGAGGTGTGGGCAGGCATGGCCAGGGCACAGCCAAGCTGAGCGGTGGGATGCCATGGTCTCAGATGGGGAGGCTGCACATAGGATGTCAGCCAGGGCTTTAGGGGTAAATTTAGTTTTTATTAGATCTCAAAGGTGTGGGGGTTGGGGGGAATGTGTCCTTTGCTCTTCTGCTTGGGGTTGGTAAGGATTTGAGGTCATGGAAGTTATGTGAAAAGAAATTTACATTCTTAGCACTCTATCAAATATTTTTTTCTTTTTTAAAATTAGTTTCAGGTGCCTATTCAACTTTAAAAAAAATCAGCTTTTTATTTGCAGATTTGTAAGTCTGTCTCGTGGATTAGGGATGAGTGGAAAGAGACTCACTATGCCCTTCCCCCACATTCACACAGTAAAATCAGATTAAGTTTTGATTTAAAAAGCCAAGGGTGTAAAATCTGAAAGGAATCCAGGTGCCCTTCGGTGGAGCTTCTGTTGGCTTTGCAGGCCCCCTCGGGGAAGCAGCTGTCAGGGACACCTCTGAGGGAGGCCAGAGCCTCCTGCATGGGGAAGTTCAGTTCCTGCTGGGTCTGTTTATATTGGCAGCTTACATCATGTCAAGAGGAGCCTAGACAAACAGCATAAGGGCTTGTGTTCAGGGCAGTGTTTCTAATCCCAGCCTTTCCTGGTTCTTGACCCAAACTTGGCATCATCACAGCTCTTACCCACCTGGGGTTCCCAGGGGGCCCTGCATGACCCAGTGGCCCTGGAATTCCACAGGGCCCATTTTGCCGCAGTTGATGTGGAGGAAAGTTGAAAGTCATGTTTTTATTTGATAGACTTCCTCGTGGTTAGAACACTATTCTGGAAATATACTGATCTGTTTGGTGTTGTGGTGCAAGGAGTTGGAGAGATGATCCTGTTCACAGAGGTACTAATGGACTGAGAATGAAAGTCACCTTCTGTGTTTTCAAAGTGACTTTAGTGACTGGGGAAATCTTATGTGAAGTGAAGAGGAAATAAAATTTCATGTACAGGATAATCTTAACTTTGTTAAAAATATACACAAACATACACACACACTCCCCACACACCCCAAAATAGTAAACAGGGATTATTTCTTGGTGGTGGAACCGTGAATGATACTTTTTTTATTCTTATGCTTTTCTGTTTTTGTTTTATTGTATTCTGAGGGAAGCGGGTTAGAATCTTCTCAATTTCTCTTATTTTTTTATGACAAGAAGTTATATGCGTACACGTGTGCTAAGCTGCTTCAGTCATGTCCAACTCTGCGATGCCATGGACTATGGCTCATCAGGCTCCTCTATCCATGGGATTCTCCAGGCACAAATACTGGAGTGGGTTGCCATGCCCACCTCCAATGAAGTTGTACACTTCCCCCTTAATTTTCATTGATGGATGTTTGAGAATAATCACTGCTCTCAGAAGGAAGGCATCTTATTAGAATAAACATACTCATGGCAGAAATAAATGTACCTGATGAGAATAAAAGCAAAACATTGGAATTTTTTTTCTAGAAGCAGCTTGACTCTCTTAATTCTCCTAGCTTTCTTATTAAACTGTGCAACATCAAAGAGATACATTTTAATTCAGTATTTTTAAGTTTCTAAAACAAATGTCCTTATTCCAAGAGTATACATAGTGATTGTAAATAATAAAATGTAAATAATAATGTATATACACATAAACAAGAAAGAGGAAAATAAATATCACACATAATTTCATTACCTAAGAGAAAAATACATTCTTAGTATTTGGGTTTATGCACTTCTAATCTTTTTATCCAGTGCCTAGACATTGTATACATATTACTGAAAACAAACCAAAACAAAAATGACATCTGATGATTTGACTTAAAGGACTATGAAAACACATACTGCTGCTTGTAAACTGACATTTTTCCATCCTCTGACTTAAATATATTCAAGCAGGGTTAACTATGGAAGGGTCTGTTTGTTTAGCTCTATCTCTCCAGCCTTCCCAGAAGACTGTGACTGGACATCAGGATGTCTTGGACTGTGGCTCATTTTACTGGGTCTGCTGAACAAAAATTATATGCAGGTACCATGTTCATTTTTGTTCCCTAGGTATTTCTCTAGTTTCTTTTTTCCTTTTCAGAGAGGCAGATTTGGTATCCCTGAGATTCTCACTCTCAGTTATTCTCCAGTGCACGTGTTCACTGCTTTTGCGGGATCTGGCATAGGGACCTTGAGGAGACAGAAAAAAGGGCCAAGGTTTCAAAATTATCTTAGTTCAGGATACAAATGTCCCCAAATGCAGCCCGTACTTCTCCGGCATCTTCTTCCTCATGAGATTTTGTTGGCTTCTTCTGTTTTGCCGTTACAAAGAAAATCATCCTGTTCTCCGAACCCTTCTCTTCCACAAGTTAAGGCCTCTTGAAAAATATCTTTCCTGATAGCCCTGCTCGGACGTAATTTCCCTTGCCTGGCATCCCTGGATGTCGCTCACTGCTTCCTGCCCAGCTACAATTCAGCTCAGCTTTTCCCTGGACTCCTGGGCCATGCTACAGGCAGTATATTTTCTGTTGCTTCTTTGAGGATTTAGTTTGTCATGTAATTGACCTTATTGACATACACCCACACTTGGACTCTTAAAAACAAAAGAACAACAAAAATGAAAACAGAAAAGCATAAGGCAGAAAAAAAAAAATCACTCATAGTTCTACCACTAAGAAACAACCTCAGTTTATAATTTTAGGGTTTGTAGGTGTTTGGATATTTATTTTAACATGGTCAAGATTTGTTGTATAGATCGAATTTGGTTTCCTATTTTTCATTTAACATGGCATAAGTATTTCTTCAATCATGAACATTATTTACAAACTTTTTCAATGACTAGATAATAGTTCATTTTATGGATTTACTGCCAAAGGCTTGGCTCTTTGTTTAATGTTAGGAGAAAATCTAAATATCCATTTTCTTAGAGTGTGTCCATGATCAGTAGGCATGGAGAACGGTGCTAAGGTGTGTAGTAAATTCTTGGTAAACGTTAGCTATGACTGTGTTTGTTAGTGATAATTTTGATGCAGCTGGAGTCAGAACACCTGGAGAAGCCACACGATGTCCCCTGCAGACTCCGGGCAGAAAGGGTGTAGGGATTCCCTGTGCCTGCTCAGCAGCAGCGAGAGGATTTCTCAGGAGTATAATTTCAGCTCCTTCATTTATATCTTGGCCGTTGCAAGCTGAAATCCATCTGTTAAGAGCTCAAGAGCTCAAAAACCTTGATTGGTTCTGGGTTTTCTTGTTGAGTATGTGGCATTAAAAACTCTGAAAAAGCCCTTTGCTTGAATTTAGTGCATCTGGTGGTCAAGTTAACATTGAGTTCTTTTGTGGCATGTGGTAGTATTAACTTTGAACTATACTTCTCCAGATGCCACTTGGGGTGTCCCAAAGAACTTCCTTGCTTCCTATCAACCAGAAAGCACCATTCTCATACCAGGGAGGGATTCCATTCATCAGAATGTGAGAGAAATGTGTGATAGGACAATTTTGAAAGCAATAACATGGAGAAGGGGACTGGAAAATGCAGTATGGAGTGGTTAACAGGTGGGAAAACTAGTTGGAGGTGGGTATAGGATTTGGAAAGTGGGGACTGTGATGCAACAAACTGAGTAAAATTGGAGTCATACTGAAAGAGCGACCATAAAAAAGGGTAAGAAAGAAATTGAAATGGAGGGTGAATTAAAATGTTGCTGCTGAGCTTTCAAGTTTTCTCTCCCACCTTCTTCCCCCAAGTAATGCCCTTTCTATATTCCTTAAAGTATTCATTGAAACCTATATATCAGAAATGATCAGTTCTGTGAGTCTTTATTAAATGTTGACCAGAAAGGCTTAGACAAGTAATTAATTTATAAAATTCCCAGTACATCTGATTTATGTGGAGTCACATGAAATTGACATATGAAATGACATAATGTATCATAAAACAACATTAATTTCCAAACACTTTAGAAATTAAAAGCAAATGTTTGCTTTGGATCCATTTGGTCCTACCAGATCTGTTGGCACATCCTTCCTCCTGATGGATGCTTCATTTTCCCCTTACATCTTCAGAATTATTATTTACATGAGATAGTGTCATGTTCTTGACCTGTTCTAGAAACTGATCTTTTTATTTTAGTTTGGACTAATTTCTCTGAATTTCTCATTTCCTGGTTGTGTATGCCTTCTTTAAAACAGATAAAATATCTTTATATGGGAAACAAATCAATGTCAAATTTTGTTTGAAAAAAAAGAAATGATATTTAATTTTCTATGTAAACCTTTGGAATGCCCTAAAGCATAAAACTTTACTTGGGTCTCATAAGTATTTGTATTACTGGTATTTTGAAGTGATGAATTCATTGAAATTTCTTAAACTTACTAAATGATGGTTTGTACAATTTATTTTTTATCCAATGTTTGATTTTGAATACAAAGATCAAAATATAGGAGGCTTGTATTTCTAGAAAATACACAGAGACAGTTTTATCAGTGTTTTGTTTCTTAACAACATTAAACATGTATCTGTTTGGCAAGTCTGTTTATCTGTCCTTAGAAATATATGTATTGAATGTAATACTTTTTTAAGACCATGAATAACATTTAGAATACCATGTTCCCTGATTTTTTGAATCAGTTAAAAGGAAACAATATTGTTGCTTTGATGAATTGTCATATATGCTACTGCCTTTTATTTATATTTTTGTTCTCCTTTATATGGATTATGAAATTTGGCCAGTTCTGTTTACAAAATCATCCTGGTTTCATTTCTCTAACCTTGACATTAAAACCATAGAAGCATATCAAGTCTCGAAAATAGAGATGCTTTAAAAATTTGGAAGTGTTATAAGTAACTTTTAAGTGTAAAAGCACCAGAAGTACTTCATGTCCTATGAGATTTGGTACAAACTTTTGGAACAACCGATTTTTTTTTTTTTTAAGTTGATTTTCCTTAGTGCATCTCTGCTCAGGCCCCCCCTTTATGGCAGGTGCCCCATCAGGTTTATTGCAGAGACCCCTGTTTTCTCTTTGAATCCTGTGCTCGGTTTATGACCTGCTTTTGTCTCTCACTCATCCGCAGAGCCCGGCGTCTGCACGGTGTTCGGAGACCCCCACTACAACACTTTTGACGGACGGACATTTAACTTTCAGGGGACGTGTCAGTACGTGTTGACGAAAGACTGCTCCTCCCCTGCCTCGCCCTTTCAGGTGCTGGTGAAGAACGACGCGCGCAGGACCCGCTCCTTCTCCTGGACCAAGTCGGTGGACCTGGTGCTGGGCGCCGGCACCGTCAGCCTCCAGCAGCACCTGACGGTGCGCTGGAACGGCTCGCGCATCGCGCTGCCCTGCCACGCGCCGCAGTTCCACATCGACCTGGACGGCTACCTCTTGAAAGTAACGACCAAAGCAGGTGGGCTTCCAGAAGCAAGGGCCTTCTGTGTGCCTCTGGCGCTTCCCTCTGTCTCACCAACGGGTGCCCGGGAGCTGCAGCTGCGCCCCCTCCTCCTCCGTGGAGGAAAACCAGAGGCAGAGAAGTCCACCAACCGCAGGCGTGGCCGCATTCTCCAGATGCCACCAAATAGCTGGAGAAAATTGGCATACTGAGGAGCCTTGCAATCTGACGCCAGTCAGCGGCATCTTGCGATCTGTCCACATCCAGTGTCTTTTCCTCCTCATTCCGAAAATAGCAGTTGTTCTACTCCGGATAACCACTGTCTCATGTTGTGTTGCTATTTTAGTTCACTGATGTCCAGCTTGGAATTGTCAGTGTCTTTCCCAGCTCAGCTAGTCATGTGCAGTTTCACATCTGTGAGAAAGAGTGTTTCCTTGTTAACATCTGTCCAAGAAGGAGGGAATCCTCAAAAGCAAATTGCAAATGTGTGGGTGTGCATATGGGAGTGGGGATGATGGGCTGTGTGACCAGCAGTCCTGTCCATTCTGGACCCGGGGAACGCTGCTTATTGAGTTGATGGGTACAACTGTCAGCTCCTGCTGGAAGACACTTATGGTGTTTGCTCTGAAAGCACTCTGTCCAGCTATGGGCTCATGGAGCTGGCCACTGATGCTGAGACCTTTTCTCAGCATCACCGATTGCCTGAGACTTGCTGGAATCTATTGCCACTCCACTGGCAGATACATTCCCCCTAAGCCAAACTGTTCGTAGTTGCTATTAAGTGACTCCTAGGGGTTCACAGAGGCCCACATGCTTGTCTGTGAGATGTTGCCTAAGAGAGACATCTTAGAAACAGAACTCAACCCTTCATTATCAGTCCCAAAGAATGAATTCAGTTTGTTACACATTTTATGATATCATGAATGGTTCCTTCCATGCTGCCTTTGGTTAGTGCATATTGTCAGCTGGATATTGAACTACATGTCCTCTTAGCATGCTGTTTTTTTAAGCATGATATTTGAGGAAGTCAGCATATATATATATATATATATATATATATTTTTTTTTTTTTTTTAGTTTTTGCATTGATGAGAATTTAACAATGTAAAAGCATCACTTGGGTTCCAGTTTCTTTATCTAATATGGATCAGAAAGGGAAACATTTGATAGAGCAGGCACTTTTGAGGGACCGCAGAGACTGTTTTCCATGGTACTTTCAGAACCCTGTTTTCTGTTCAAGTCAAAATATATTCGGTAAATTGATTTGAGCTGATGAAATGCCAGCTTAGCTAAACAAAAGCAGGAAATCAAGGAGAAACCCACGGAGATTTTTATTTAGAGAGTATGACATGGTTTCAGTGAGAAATGTTAAATATTAATGTATTTGAGCATTTTATAGAGAATGTTCACTTTTGAAAGTGGTAGATGTGATGAGTTCTGTTCTTTCAACTTCAGAGGGATTAATCCACTGCAGAAAATTCAGACACCAGTTGTTAACATTCAAATGACATGTCACTCTGCACATGTAGGCCTCAGCTCATCTCTTTGAAGGAGGCAACAATTTGTGGCTTCATGTAAAATGGACACAAGATGACCTATTATTACACAGTACTAATTAGAAGTACTTTGTTTATCTTTTTGCATGCCGGCTGAACATAATGGATACTACTGATATGGAAATTATTAGTCAGCCACAACCCAATTCTCAAAGGAATTCTGCATATTCAAAATTACTAACAGTCAAGGAGGTTCAGTACTGTTCCTCTCCCAGCTGGCAATACCTTATGGAATAAGTGTACTCTTTGTAAGGACTTCACATGGTAAAAATGAGCAAAAGGATGAGGCTGCTAAGAAAATAATAATAGATCATAAATGCCATAATTGGATTAGTGAATTTAACTCTTCTAGGCCTTGAATTCAGTTTTATAGTTTGTCTTCTTTTTTCCATCTCTCCTGCCATGATGCAGCTCATTTTTGTGGTACCTTTAATACCCAGGTGACCAACTTCCTGTTGCACATGGAAGCACAAACTTTCTGCTTCCTAGGGAAGAATTATATATCTCTGGGTGTTAAAATTGCTTTGTAATTATCTTTTGAATGGAGCAGTTCCATTTCCAGACAATAGTCCTTTCTACTCTGGTCCCCAAATCTCAGTTTGTACTACCCCTTAGGGGTGTTTTCATTTGTATTACCTAGTAATTATCTATCTAAAATATCACAGCATATCCTCTGAATGTTTGTTCTTCCTCCATAATTGTGTTTCATAAACTCAAGTGATCAAGGGATATTTCTTTGAAATAGCCATTTAAATCAAGACTGCAGGTGTAAGATGGGAGATGGAGAGAAGTGACTCTTGGCCCCTGTGGTTTGCAGACTCAGCACTTCATGATGGACTCTTTTGGAAGAAGAGCACAGGCGGCTGTGTAGCTTGGGTGGAATTAAGCAGTAGTTACATATCTAATAACAACTGGGGCAGTACAGAAGGTAAAGCAAGGTTTGGTAGCTTGAGAAGCTCTGCTCCTTCCTGTCACAACTCCCCTCTCTCCCCCGCCAAACTCTCCGCACTTAGCGAATCATTTAAAATATTTCCTTTCTGCCATCTGTTCACTTCATCAGCTCCACCTGAAAGAGTTACGTCAGATCCACCTGAAAGTATTAACATGTGGGAGTGTGGCTTTGTATTTTACTTTTGGTAGAACTCTATATCTGGGGAACCTGGAGTATATATGTGTTGTTGTTGTTCAGTTGCTAAGTTGTGTCCAACTCGTTGCAACCCTGTGAACAGCAGCATGGAGACTTCCCTACACACACACACACACACACACACACACACACACTCCTTTGGTATAAACTCTAAACAGAAAAAATTCTCCATTTTTAAGCATCACTATGGTATGTCTACAGATTTTGCACCTCCTCTCTCTTAAAACTGGACTGCAGCAAGAGCAACAATAACAAAAAAGAAATAAACAAAAGCAGCTACAAAATAAAAGACCAACAACTTTCCCACCAAAAAAAGAAAATTAGTAATCTGGAGCCAGGTCACACACTTGAAGGGTGAAAAACAGGTTGGTAAAACATTCACTGGTGAAAAGGAAAATTGGAAGACTCTTCATCCAGTGGAAGGAATGCGGCTGCTGCTCACATCCCAGATGAGACATGTGCTTCAGCTTTGGCCTTCTGACTGCCAGTTGTTTCTACCAATTTCCCATGCAGAGAATTGGGAAACTCATCCCAGCTGCAGAAAAGACTAACCCCAAACCCTCAAACACTTCCATGGCATTTTCATTTCATAAGATGCCTATTTAAAATCTCTTTTGGAAAAGCAATGTGTTTTTCAATTACAACTTATTCATTTTTTTTTTGCCTGTCACTACTGTAATTTACTTTGCATGGATTTTACTCATATGGAGAGTAAAAATAACCATGCAAATACATGTGTATATGATACAAGAATAGACAAAGTCATCTGTAGTCGAGTAAGTCATCCCTACACAATAGGAAGCCTAACATTGTTCTATGAATATCCTCTTAACATAATGACAAAAAGAGGAGGAAAAGAGAGTGAATTACAAATTATTCTCTTACTTTGAGGATTGTGTTTCATGAAAGAGATGTCAAGAATCTTGAGAAAAAAAGCAAAAGTGTTAGTCACTCAGTCGTGTCTGACTCTTTACGACCCCATGGACTGTATGTAGCTTGCCAGGCTCTTCTGTCCATTGAATTCGCCAGGCAAGAATACTGGAGTGGATAGAGAATATTACTGATGCAGGGATCGAACTCAAGCCTCCTGCCTTGCAGGCAGAATCTTTCCTATCTGAGTCACCAGGGAAACCCCAAGAATACTAGAGTGGGTAGCCATTCCCTCTTCCAGGGAATCTTCCTGACCCAGGGATCAAACCTGAGCCTCCTACATTGCAGATTCTTTATCATCTGAGCAACCAGAGAAGCCCAGAGTCTTGAAAAGAGTATATTTAAAACACAGTGGGCCTGCATCTTCTTAAGCATGCAGGAACCACCAGTCCATTGCAAAGAAAGAGTGACTGACTTGTTCCCTGTGAGTTGAATTCCCATGAACTCAGTTGCCCAAAATCTCAAATTTATTGTATCACTGCCAGTAATTTTGCTGGAGCTCCTTTGGATGTAAATTCTCGACCAATGTGGCACTTGGAAGAGCAGTGTTTGCCTGCTGTCTAGGAAAGAGATTTGTAGTTTGGAAAATTTTGCAAGGTGGAAAATCTTTGGAATTATGCTCTAAAAGTTAGAGCGTTGTATGGAATTGATTTTCTCCCTTCGTTTCTCTGGCTGGGCAGCTGCCTAGTTACAGGAGTATGAGGTCAAGTTTCTTCTATACCTTAGAGAGTATATTACAAATCAAATTATAGTTTGCTTGTCTTTTTGCAAAATGTTATTTCAGTGTCTTAACTGGCATGAAATTCACAAATTTCTTTGTCTTTGCCGACCCATTGTATCAATTTACAGGGTAATTTATTCATTTAGTGAGAATATACTATGCGCCAGATAATGTGTTTGATGATGGGGCATGAAGAAATAGAAATTGTTTTATACAATAGTTGTGATGGTCAGAATTGACCCGATATTTGAGTTCCTCACAGTAGATCAGTCCAGTGTGTGGACAGACTAGCAGCGTGTCCTTGCTCTGATCACCTTGTCCCATCATTGTCTTCTCTTCACTCAGTTACTCCCACAGCCCAAAAGAGACTTTCTTATGACCTTCTTCCCTTCTTTTTACCGAATTCTATTCAATTGATTTTGGGAACTGAGCTGCTTCTCCTGACCAAGAAACCTTCTCTACTGTTTGCCTTGGGCTGAGAATGCTTCCATTCCTTTCATGTACTATACCATGATTTCCATGTGAGTCTTTTGGTTTATTTCTTGAGAAATCCAGTTTTAGACCATTGGTTTATTCTACCAATAATTTCCACTAAAGCAGATCTGTAACTCTTATGTCAGTTGTGTGGCCTGCTCACAGAATGCTATTTGGCCAGGCTTCTCTCCTCTAGGACCATGACCAAAGGAATATTGGCTTTATAATATTGGCTTGGGGAATATTATCTGTAGCCTCGTACTTCTGGGTGTTTCCTGCTGATCTTACATCACTCTAATGTTGCCTTATGCCAATTTTATATTCAGACAAGATCCATTCCATCCCTCCCCACCCCTTTCTTCTTTCTCATCACCACCTTATCTCCCAACTTCTGAGCATCTTCTGAGCATTTACTCATCAGGCTAATATTGATCTTTCAGGAACAAAGATAAAGTCTTCTTTTAAAAAAAAAAAAGAAGAAGCAGCTCATTCTGGATATTCAGAAAGGACTAAATCAAAGACTAGATTTTGTCAGAAATCCAAGAGGGTAAGATTGAAGACACACAGCTGGGGGTACTTTCTATTTTTCTGTTAAAACGGAGCATTCTTTGTGAGCTGTCATTCTTAGGAGACAGTGACAGTGAGTGAGGAGGAGTCCAGGGCAGAAATGCACTGTGACCTGTTGTAGATGTCCCCTTGGTGCTCATCTGCAACACTGGTACCTAGTTCATCCATTCACTGGGCGGCTCAGGCACTGCCAAGATACTACCAAGAGAACAGTAAAAAGAGCTTCCACCACACACTTGAGACATAAAGAAAATGATAATACCAGAATCATCATTTGCTCTGGGTTGATCCTCAAAAGACTCTTCTTGAAACCCTCTCCGTTGCCTTATGGGTAATGTGTTCACATACTGCATCATTTCTTCCTGACATCCTGATCAAACTGATCTGTGCTGTGTGACAGCAGAACCTGGCTGTCTGACCCATGACAGAAATTCCACTCTTCAGTGGGGTCATTTGTTACAGTAAATCCTAGACACTCAGGGCTAGCAGGTCTGGAGAAAATGAATGTTCTCAGACAAATTCTCCAACTGTTTAGATGGTCAGTTCAGCAAACCAAGAAAGGATTATGTTCTTAGCCTTGTGGAGTGAAGATCCTTTCCTCAGTGAACAGTGCTGTCCAGGTGATTCTGTCCAGCACGTGAGGAATTTTGACCTGTAGCCTGGTAGCCTCCCTGCTTGCTCAAATGTTGAAGCTTATGATCAGCCTGGGTATGCATGGAGGCCCCAACCTAGGTCTCATGACATCTTAACCATGGAAGCATGGTTTAAACAGCTGTGTGTATCTCATGGATGACTGTAAAATAATGAAGAGGCAAATGTTTTCATTTGTATGAGTGTTATCCTTTGAAGGGGATATGTTCAGAAGCTTTATATTTATTACTTTAATACTTCCACTATGGCAAATAATTTGGAAAATTTCACTTGGCACTAAATATCATCATATGGGGGGAATATTGAAGAGAAAATTTCACTGCAAATTATCATCTTTCTTATCTTTGTACACATCTTATCATTTCCACATTGTAGTAGTTGTTGGATAAATGAAAACATGATGTGAACCAAGACAATTACTCTGAAAAAGGGCAAAAATATAAACCCTAGAATAACATGGTCAATGAAGAATCATCTGTAAGTCACACTGTGTAAGATAACATTGTAAGGGCAAACCTCATATGTTTAAAAAGTTCTAAGCCCCAATAAGTGATTTGTGTTATATCACACAATCTTTGATGTGGAGAGATTGAAAGATAATCAAGATTTCACTGAGGTCCTTCGTGTTCCTTGTTAGAGGACAGTCATATGTACTATATAAGAATCTACACTTGAAAACTGTTGGTGGATTTAAGAGTGATTGCTCCTTGTTTCCTCTAGGTTTGGAAATATCCTGGGATGGAGACAGTTTTGTAGAAGTCATGGCTGCCCCCCATCTCAAGGGCAAACTCTGTGGTCTTTGTGGCAACTACAATGGACATAAACGTGATGACTTAATTGGTGGAGACGGAAGCTTCAAGTTTGATGTGGATGACTTTGCCGAGTCCTGGAGAGTGGAGTCCAATGAGTTCTGCAACAGACCCCAGAGAAAACCAGTACCTGAACTGTGTCAAGGGACAGTGAAGGTAAAGCTTAGAGCCCATCGGGAATGCCAGAAACTCAAATCCTGGGAATTTCAAACCTGCCACTCAACTGTGGACTACACTACTTTCTACCGGTAAGTACAGTGCTTTCAGGAATGGGCTGGGGTTACACACCAGGGATAGACTTGACCTTGGAACAGAAACTGTCAAATTCCTTGGTGTAGCAGGGCCCCCAAAGCATAGTCTAAACACCCCTACTTCTTTCTTGTCTTGAGACTGATCTCCTCTTGAATCAGTCCCACTTTATGTCTCAAAATAAGAAATTGGATTATTTTTGTGTCTGCAGGTTCCCTGGGAAGCTAGGGACACCCTAGGGTTTTTCCAGGTGTTAGCTTGACTCTAAGATTGAGGAGTGCTTCCCAAATTCTGGCCTGAAATACAATGGTTTAGGTCAGAAATGGGAATCTCAAATCACTCTGGCTGCCTCTGGGTATTTCAGTGAGCTCGGTTATTCTAGGTTTAAGGAAGGGTTCATCAGGTCTTTCCCATGGTCTAGCCCCAAACAAATCTACACATAGAAAATGAGGTGGCCAGATGAGAGCTTCTTGGATTTTAGCCAACCATGAGACTTTGTGTCCAGAGTTAGAGGAGTATAGAAACAGGGCTTAAGAGATGGAGGAAGGAAGGTCTCTCATTAAGACTGTGGATTCCACAACCTTTTCTAATTCTGATTAACCCCCTTCCATACAAAGCAACTGGTTATAAAGGAGACTTGGCTTTGACATCCATGCTACAAGGTTGCATTTGTGAATGGATGAATTTGGCCTGGTTATACTTCCATTTACTACAGGATTCCATGGGTTCAAGAACTGTGACTATCTATAACTTTAACCACCACTGGGTGTGGGAGGAAACATGAGATGAACACACCCCCAAAAGGCTTTGTTTAAGTGATTTGCCCGTGCCTCTTAAAATGAGAAAACTCCTGTGGTCTGAAGCCACAGAGAAGTTATTTTTACTCTTTAATTGCCACCAGTTTATTTCCCCTAGTTCTCATTAAATGTGATTTTTTAAAAATTTATTTGATCTTTGGATGTAAAAGATAAAGTTCTATAAAGTCAGCTCAAAGTGTGGTGAAAAAGGATGACCCCTGTCATCACAAATTCCTGAACATGGCTGCATCTGTCAAACCATTTGGCTCCAACTCATGTGTTTAGTTTCTTCAAGCCATTTTCTGGTTGTAATTTGAATTCTCTGGGTTCCCTTCTTTCTCCTCCCTAAACCACCCAATAGATTGACCTCACCCTGGTATATTGAAATGGAAAGATCTTTAATGTACTCTGGAGTGAGTTAAGCACCTGGATAGACAAACCAGGCTTCACTTTGAAACTAAATACCCATCACTTGAAAGTCTATGGGAAGCAGTTGTTGTTTAGTCGCTAAGTCATGTCTGACTCTTTTGTGACTCCATGGACTGTAGCCCATCAGGCTCCTCTCTCCATTTAATTCTCCAGGCAAAGATACCAGAGTGGGTTGCCATTTCCTCCTCCAGGGGATCTTCTGTACCCAGGGATCAAATCCGTGTCTCTGAATTGGCAGGTGGATTCTTTACCGCTGAGCCACCAGGGCAGCTTGAATAGAAAGCAATAGAGCACAGTAGTTAAGAACTTTGTGGTCTCTCTGAGCTAAAAATCCAGCCCAGCCATACAAACTTGAACAGTTATTTCAGTTATTCAAACCTTGGTTTGCTTATCTGGGAAATGCAGATGGTAAAAGAACCTACCTTGAAGAGCCATCATTCAGATTCCATGAGATGATAAACGTAAACACATCTGCTTAACCCAGTAATGCCCCCAAGTATTAAGTACTCTGTCATTGTTGGCTATTATCATATCTTCTATCATTAATTAAATGATTAGCAAGCATTAATGCCTCTTTTGGATGCTTTCCTAGCCCAGTCGTAAATTTGGATTGGACCCTTCTCTGTCTGAAATAGAATGGAAAGGCTATACTTCTCCCAGGACCCTAGCAGTCCACACCTTTGGTCTTCATCCCATTTCAAAGGAATGTGTTGAAAGCAAAAACTGGAGAGCAGGCCTGTAGAGATTCATCCCTTTTTGCAAATTTCTATTTCTTTGCTCTTTGGTGATTTATTTTGTATTATGATCCCTGGACTGTGAGCAGGAATATGATGAGCATCTTGGCAGAAGTCGTGAGAAATGACGTTGACATGAACAGAGAGAATGGGAACTGTTAGGTGGCCAGACAGATGCTTGCCTTCTGCTCTTGAAAATTGCTACAATAGCTACAGTGGCACAGTAAAGGATGAGGGAGTCACTGTGTAACAGGCTGGGTGCCTGAGTTTGGAGAGCTTTTGAGAATGCTCTGAGGATCTTTGTGTACTGAAGTTTGGAGGATAGAGTATGGTGGGAGGTGAGCTTATGTTCTGCTATGTGTGGTGTAGGGGCAGAACCCCCTTCTGGGCCAGCCACTCACTGGAAGAGGCAAGGGGAGCTCAGGAAGGCAGAGCTGAGCTATCCTGACTGTCACTCACTTTGTTGAAGACCTCACTCTCCAACTGAGAGGTTCACCTTCAAGAATTTTCAAGTGAGAGTGGCCAGTATTGGGTAGATCTTGGATTTCTTTCTTTCTTCCAAGTACAGATGTGGCAGGAGAAAGGAAAGAAACAGGGTCGGCAGGAAAGAGAATTCTGTTCTCAGGCAATCTCCAGCAAGGACCAAGCCTTAGGGAGGCTTTGAGAAGCAAAGGACTAAGAAGGTTCCAGGCTGGGTGTAACCTCAACTCTGCCACTTGCTAGCTGTGTGGTCCTGGTAGCTTGCTGAGCTTCAGATTCTTTGTCTGTAGACTAGACATGGCAGCAGCTACCTGGCGGTGCTCTTCCAAGGCCTGAGGTCAATGGGTAGTGCCATGTTGGCATGTGATAGACAGGCAGTCTTGGTCTTGGCACAGTATGCTTTATGCTGTGTACCTTCCTTTTTATGGAGACCCTTGTCCCCGCTCAGCCACTACTTTTCTGATTCATGATATCTTCTCCTGTTCTCATTGTGGAGAACAAATTAGAGAGAGTCTCACTGATGTCTCTGCAGAGCAATTAAAAATGAAAAAAAATTCTCTTTTGTGACATTGAATGAAATATAGTAAGTTAAGATTGCATTGTAAATGTTTAAAAAAATTGTTGTTTTTTGTCTTATCTAGAAAAATGGTACAGATGAACCTATTTCCAGGACAGAAATAGATGCAGACTTAGAGAATGGATGTGGGTGGGAGAGGGGGAGTGGGTGGGAGATTAGGATTGATATATATGCAATTATTGTTCAGTTGCTAAGTCGTGTCTGACTTTCTGTGACCCCATGGACTGCAACATGCCCATGCGTAAAATAGATAGCTAGTAGGAATCTGCTATAAAGCGCAGGAAGCTCACCTCAGCATCCTGTGATGACCTGGGTTGGGTGGGTTGGAGGTGGGGGAGGGAGGAAGGCTCATGATGGAGGGAATATATGTATACATATGGCTGGTTCACTTCATTGTGCAGAAGAGACTAGCACAGCATTGTAAAGCAATTATACTCCAGAAAAAGAGCGTAATACATGTTCCTTGTATAATAGTTAAGTAACATTAAAAAGAATAAAGAAGAAAATAGCTATCACATGACATTCCATACATGTGAATGTTTTCCTGCATATTTTATGTCATTGGTGGAATTTCTAAAACGAAGCTTAAAACACTGTCAATGTTCTGTGTTAAGTGCTGTGATCTTTTTTTATGAGTCAACATAGGACTAGAGAGATATGCCTTGATGTCATGAAAGGTCCTATATGTAAATTGTATATAAATTTGATTCCTTTCATTTTCTCCTTATCCTTCAAAGAAATATCTGTATTTTCCTTTAAGACAAAGAATGAAGTTGCATAATATACGAGTGCAACCTTCCAAGTGCCGTTGTATTTGTTACGTAGAGAGGGAGAGGATACAGGAGGTATTTCTCTGAGGAAATTTTACCACTTTTGGGTTTCCTTAATCATGTGGCAATTTCCACAGGGAGAATTCTATTATAAATATGAGATAGTTCTTCCTATAAGATCAAAATAATAATTCTGGTTTCTCTGAATTAGAGTTTACTTTTGAGATGTCTAGGACTTAGAACTCATTTTATTTTAGTCTTATCCAGTTCAAAAATTTTAATAATAAATTGTCTATTGTCTAAAAACTCAAAAACTTTTGCAAATTATTTTTTTTTCTCCTTTGGGAAACTTTTACAGTTTTGCTTATTTTTTCTTCACAAATTAGTTTCCACCCATCATGACCTCATTTCGTATAAAAATGTAATATTCAAAATCTTTGTGATCAGCATGATTTGGTTTCATTAACCCATTGAATATGTTTGGATGCAAAATAACTTAATCATGAATCACCTAAAAATTGAGTCGTCCTCCAGTTAGTTAATCCCGCTTGCAAGTGTTTTGCATTAGCCTTCGATGGTGTGTTACCGAGACATTTCCGGTACAAGGGAGGTAGGTAGTATCCTGTGAAAGCATGAATGTGAAATCATTTCAATTATATCTGGATTCAAACATAGGTTCCCCTGAGGAGAAGATGCTGTCTTTGTGTCTCTTCCCTCATCTTTTATTTTCACTTCCCTCCGCCAGCCTCATGTTGCCTTCTCCATCTGTGTCTTGACTGCTACCTGAGAAATCCAGGAGAAGTAGGCCGCCCCCAACCCCAGAGCCAGCACGGGGTCCTCAGCAGCCCGGGTCCACTGACCACCCTGACATAGACCATGCTGATGAGGCCAGCCCTGGCAGCCCCAGGGAGAGAAGGAAGCCAGGAGATGGGCTGGGCTGTGTGGGCCACTCTGGGGAGAGAGAGACCGCCTATACCTTGGGCTGGGGAAACACTAGCAGTGGGCTTCTTTCCTAGCTCAGGTCTGAATCTTGGATGAAGTAGTTGCAAGTGAGTATTTAACCTGTCAGCAAAGCGGGCCTCTCCCGTCAGGTCAGGCCCACATTTCAGAGAAGCCGGGAAAACGAATGTGCACTGTCACAAAGCCCAGGCATTTACAGACCACAGTCGTCTCAGGACTATTTTCCTCTCCTCACTCCCCTTCATGGGGTATAATTCACTGGAGCGAAAGCTCCGTCTACTTGTTCGGTTTGGGAAAATGTCTGGGGATCCCCAGTCTAGGAAATGTTCTTTTCTTTTCATGCAGTGGTTTTTACATCTGTCAGGAGTTGAAGGAAGGCCAGAGGATTCACAGACATGTCCTTCCTGCTGAGGTCCTGGGAGGTAGGTGGTGGGAGTTTGTGCAGGAGAACGTTGGAACCCCGACAGCACCACAGTGTTGGAGATAATGGCGCCCGGGGACTGCCGGTGGCTTTCTTCCAGGGGAAGATCACAGCCTTTGTGGATGACCCACTTTGTGTTTTTCTATAAAGGAAACTCATCATTTATTATAAAACTAGAGGAGGGATCCAGGCAAGGAATATAGACTTAATGTGTGCATGTCTGTTTGTATGAGAAAATCGTATAAAGCTAACTGCTATTCTGTAATTCAAATCAAGCCAATCTTCCCTTGCTTCAAAGAAGGATGTTCTTGGAACATTTCTGTTTACAACTTTTAATGAGATGTCTCAAATTGCCATTAGAACTAGGGTCCTAAATCAAATGAGATGTTCATTTTAAAGTGTGATGCTCTAAACGTGCCTTTTTATTATTCCTTTGGCAAACTCAAATTTTCAGGATGAGCCGCCAGTCTGTATCTGTAATAAAGGTGACACCAGGTGGCAGTAGACTTCAGCCCTTAAAGTTCAACATGTTTTTCCTCCTCAGTAGCTCACTCCTTTTTGTGATTTTTTTTTTTTTAGAGTCAATCCTAGGCTGCTCCTTCACTGTATCTAAACATATAATGCCCGTTCCTTCCTCTGTGTCCTTGTCTTTCCCTTGCCTGAGATGCCTTCATTTTCTACATTGATTTAAGCTGAAGGCACAGCTCAGATTTCATCCTGGGCCTCTGTAAATGTTCTTCTTTGCTTTCTTAGAGATGCTGATTGTGTTTATCCTTATTTAGCACATATACTATGTTGTATTTGTTGCCATTGTCTCATGCCAGCATTGGATTTTAGCTTCACTTGGTATTGGGGCATGTCTTTTCTACTCTTTCATATTTCATCCAGCATCACTCCTGGAAGTTCTGCTTTGGGGAAAGTTTTCTTAGCTCCCTTCCTAACCTCTCTGTCATTGTTATTCTCTCTGATCTCCTTGTGGCTTCCACCCCGTGTCAACTTCATCTTAGATCTTTATCCCCACACTTGTTACACACTTAGAGTCAGAATGTGCACACTGTTCTGTCGTTTCAGAGAACAGACTAGTCAGAGCTTCTGGTCCACCTTTGATGCTGCAGAAACTATCTGCTCAGTCTGTTACTGTGCCTGCCAGGAGCATGCCTCTGAGTCACAGAATCTAATCTGCCTACTCACTTGTAAGCCACTTGGACCTACTTGATTCAATCTGTCCTTTCTATTTATAGTTGGGTAATATTTGTCCTTGCCATCTTCTTGTGTGGTATTTTGACCTATAGATATTTCTGCATTGACCTCTGCCATCATCTTATTCTGTGAAGTCATGAACTGGCATTGACTCTTCTTGGTCACAGTATGTGATGCTATTCATGGAAGCATCACAAGGAAGTTCTCCTGAGCCTTTTAGAATCCTGAGTTTTTATTGGACTCGATCACCTACTGCCTGTGTGGCCGACCTTCTGTAGCCCCTTCCAGAGGTCATGCTAAAGCCTTCAGTCTCCAGCTCTTCTGGAGGCTAAAACTGTTATCAGGTGGCCCAAAGCCCTCAGCATAAAGCACATTAATAGAGGGTCTCATAGCCAAAAGTGTTAGTCCCCCAGTTGGGTTCAACTCTGTAACCCCCTGGTCTGTAGCCCACCAGGCTCCTCTCTCCATGGAATTCTCCAGGCAAGACTACTGGAGTGGGTAGCCCTTCTCCAGGAGGTCTTCCCAACTTAGAGATCAAGCCTGGATCTTCTGCATTGCACGGCAGATTCTTTTTACCGTCTGAACCATCAGGGAAGTCCCAAAGGGCCCAGGCTAAAAAAAGACTCTCCTGTCAGGCAGGGCATTCCAGGGGCCTAGAGATCACTCTCCAGGAGCTTAAGGTCAAAGCCAGACCCTCTTTGGGCCAAGTTAATTCTTCACTATACAACCTGCCTGGCTCAAGGTTAAATGTAATTTCAATTTGATTTTAATGTTAGCTTGGAGTTTATTTTCAGCATAAACTTCCTGGAATCCTGCAGTGTTTCTCCTCAGAAAATTGCATCCTGGATTGTAATTAGATGGGGCTTTTGAATACAGATTTGAATGAGTGTCATTGTAGCAGATAAAACACTAATTATTTTGTAGCATCTCTGTTGGTTGCTTAGGGTACTTTGATGACTCCTCAGTGAGCAGGAAGCCATGTGGTGTAACTTTATTATCTTTTCATTATCAACAGGTGTAAAGCCCTTTCTAGCCACAAGAGCAACGTGAGTGGTGGCTGACATGAGGAATGTTTTCTTTATGTTACTGTTGAGCTAAGTGGGGCACTGAGCAGCGAGGGGATTCACTTCAGGGCCACCCATGAAACCTGAGTGGCCAGCCTGATGGGACACCTGGTCTTGGGTTTCTTTCTCAGAACTGAGCTGGAGCCAGTATGGCCGATCTCAGAGTCTATCATTGTCCATTCAAGTTTTTGAATATCCTGCTTCTGCCATGAGCTTATAGAGGAGGATTTCATTAATCATTTAATTCACTTCTTTTGCAACTTTTGAGTGTGTTCACGCTGCGTGCCAGGGACTGCTGTAAGGACTGAACAAGAGAACCAAAGGCTTTTCCTTCAGACAACTCCTAGTCTAGTGTGGACAGACAGTGATAAATAAGAAACAAGGTCGTTGTCAACTGTGAGAAGATGAAGCAGGGAATTAGTTGTGATGTGATAAGGTGAGCTAAGGCACCAACTTGGAATAAGGTAGACAGGAAAGTCTTCATGAGGAGTGCTCCTTTGCGTGGAGCCCACCCAACATGGGAAGGACTGGGGAGGGGGCCTGTCCTGGGTGGGGAAGGGCAGGCCCCAATGCAGGAAGAGTGTGGCCTGTTGAAGACCAGAAAGGAGGCTGTCAGTACTGGTGCCTTTAGAAAGTGCTGGGTATGCTGCTGATAACTGCATGAGCTTGGAAGTAAATCCTCCTCCGGTCAAGGTTCAGATGAGATGTGTTTATTGAACTTTATTGTTGAGCCTTTCCTGTTTTCCTCATTCAGTAAGTTTTCATTTTATTGCATTCTACATGTAGTTTTGTAAGCTGATGTAAATCCTTTCTGGAACGAGTTGAGGAATAAGTGACAGTGGCCAGGGGAAAGAGATCTAACAGCTCTGAATGTCTATTTTTTGTGTGAAATAGAGATAATATCACCAACAGATTGCTCATGAGGCTGGATAAGGTTTCCCTTGAAATGCCCAGGTGGAAGCACAAAGGAATCCACTTCCCTTGGCCGTGTCACTGTATCATAGCACAGTCTAGTGGCATTCTGCCCTGATCTCTGAGGTTGCAGGTTGTTCCATGGAAAGTTAAGGTATGCGCTTAGATGCCAGAATGCCTCAGAACCAAGAAAACCTGGGCACGGTTGTCCTCAGAGATGGCCCTGTGTGGGCTGGCTTCCATGAGACCCCAGACAGATGGGTTGGATCTTGGATATTTTGTGAGTCCAGCACTGTGACTCAGTGAAGCCACAGGGACAGAATCAGATCATGTAAAATCAGCCAGCATCCTGGCAGGGTCCGGGGCCTTGCAGAGGTGGCTCACTGGCTCCTATGCTCTGGGAGCTCAGGGCTGTCCTGGGTTTGATGGTCATCCAGGACTCTTTGACTATTTCTCAATCAAGCTGGCAAAAATTACAGTCGATGGACGGTGTGCAAATATGAAATAGGAGGGAGGCTCTTGTGATCCTGGATCCTCCTACACATTGTCCTGTATGGAAATATTATAGTCAACCTCAATTTTCTTCTGACCTGGCAAAGAAAAGGAGCAGTTAGCTTTCATACACAGGCTTTCACAGGGGCTGGTGTTTCAATCAAGGACCAATAATTCAGGAGTGTGTATGTGTTTAAAAAAAAGACTGGATGTGGGGGCAGTTTTGTTAAAGAAGAAAATGCTGAATTATTATTCTTTTGTTAAGGAAGAAAATGCTGAATTATTATTTTTTTATATCTACAGGTCTCTTTTCTAGACTAAAAGTCAATGATTCATGTCTAGGAATCAATGAGATCAATAATGAATTAGAACAGGTATATATTATCTGTTGTAAATACACACACACACAGGTTATTTTATTGTTAGGATTCATTGATTAAATAATTCACCAGGCGCTGTTCAAGGTGCTGGAGGTATGGCAGTGATTGAGATAAATGAGTCCTCTGGCTCACAGTTTGCAGTGCAGGCTAGTGGGTGAGAAAGATGAGTAAACAGGAGTGTAGGTAGGAAAGGATACATCTTTAATAGAAGATTCATAGGATGTTATGGATATCTTCCAGGGTCATGGCTTCCTGGAGGAGGTGACTTTCTAAGCTGAAACCAAAAGCATATGTAGGAATTAACTGCACAAAAAGAATAGGAGTTTGGGGAAGGGCATAAAGGAAAAGATTCCAGCCATGGAAGACTGTGTCTTCAAAGACATGAAAGCCAGCGAGATCCTGGCATAGGCAGCCAACAGGTGTTCAATGAGGCGGTGTCGGAAACTGAGAGGGGTATGGACTGTGGGTCAGGAGGCAAGGCCATGACCAGATCATTACAGTTTTATGCCCCAGCATTCATCAGACATGAAGGGGGAACACTGTACTGTCTTTCAGCCATTAATTGGGAGCAGCTTATATCGGGCATTGGTTCAGTAAAGTTGAAAATTTATCATTTTTTCATCATTCATTTACTTCTCATTTTGTATTTACCAACTGTGTAGTCTATGCCTTAGGTCATAGTTCTCAAACTTTGGCAGGCATCATAATCATTTAGACAGCTAGATCTGTGCTAGACATTTAGACATTTAGATCTAATGGGTCTAGGCCAACCACTGAGAATGTACATTTGTAACAAGTTCCCAAGAGATGCTGGGACTCTGGGATCACACCTGGAGAACCTTAGCTTGAGGTGGAGAAATTAGAACTGCTTCCGGATGTTTGTGCATCCCCAAGGGACTCAGTTCATTGAGCCTTGGTCTACTCCAAGACCTTTTTATGGCTGATGGGGCTGATCTTTCCTTGTCTCATATAGTCAGCCTCCACACATTAGAGATGAGAACACAGAGTGGGTTCATGGGAAAGGGATTAGGAGCTTAGCACATGCCGCCTAGGCTAACGTGGTCATTGGAGCTCAGTGGCATTTTTTTTTTTTTTTTTTTGGTGTGTTTAAAGTTCAGGCACCAAATGGAATACTACTCAGCCATAAGAAAGAATGAAATTTTGCCATTTTCAGCAACATGGATAGACTTGGAAGATATTATCCTGAGTGAAATAAGCCAGCAAAGAGAAACACTGTATGATAACACTTATATGTGAAATCTAAAAAATGCAGCAAACTAGTGCGCATAACAAAAAAAGCAGACTCATAGATATAGAGAACACACTAGTAGTTACCCATGGGGAAAGGGAATGTGCAGGGGGCAATATAGGTGGTTAAGAGATACAAGGTATTAGAAATACAATGGACTACAAGGATATATTATACAACACAGGGAATATAGCCGATATTTTACAATCACTATAAACAGAGTATAACCTTTAAAAATTGTGAATTACTCTGCTGCATACCTATAACTTAGATAACATTGTACATCAACTATACTTCAATTTAAAAAAAATGGAAAAAAAATACAGACACCAAACTCAACCTTTAAATATCTTGTTTTATAAATAAAAAGGCCCTGGTTTTACTGCTTCCTTATTTGAAAGGCCAAGCCCCAGCAGAAGTGCTGAACTTGTTTGGCTGGGCCATTTGGGAGTCAGAATTAGAATCCAGAATTCTCCTGGCCACTGAAATAACTCTTCACAGAGCACCCAGTCCTGGGAACCACCTTGGTCACTTTGGGATGAATGACCCAGTGCCCAGCAAGTGCCCTCTCTGGAGAGAAAGCTGGATACAGTGAGGCTCTGTTGCTGGACCGGATTGGAGCTGGTGTTCCCTGGCAGAGACAGAGCTGCCCAAATCCTCCCTTCCCCAGCACAAATCCAGACAGGCCTGGAACTGGGAGCCAGGCTGGTGAGCCCAGGGATGGCCGACAGGATGTATCTGTAAAAATCTGCTTCCTTTCTGCTGGCTTCAGGCTTGAAAAGAACCTGGTCAGTGGGCACAGAGAATAGAGAAATAAATACTTTACAAGGAAAGGGGGAAATCTGGTGACGACACTGGAATTAATAATTCTTTTAACATGAAAGAGCTTTTCTCTGTGATCTTTACTGTCTTACCTAGGGTTTGGAGTTTAAACAGAGCAAGAGGGTGAGCTGGTTTCTTCATTGTATCCCAAGCAACTGGCCCATGTGTGAGCACAAAGGTAGGATGCATCTGAGTTGCTTAAAGAATATGGGCCAGAAGACCTTTCAAAAGCCTGAAAGCTTTTCCATACGAATAAGCAACCAGGAAATTGGAGTCTTCATTTTGTCTTTGTGATCAAAGCCAGGGAGGAAAGATATTAAGCAGATACTGACCCGAAGTTTTGTGGCCACTGTTAGGATTTATGGACTGAATAGCAAATAAGGACTGCGGGAAAGCTGAGGTTGGTGTTTACTTGAGGGTAAGAAAAGATTTGGATTCGAGGTTGACTGGAAACAGAAGCCTGCCCTACTATGGAAATGAATCCATGGGCTTTGGGAATAGGAGGTGACAACACATTAACAGCATTGATTGACATGCATTACGTGCCTGGAACTCCAGGACACCTAATAATATATGACAGTGTTAATAATAATGGGCGATGCCTTGAGAAGAGGAGTAGTGACAGCTTACGTTTGCACGCTGTGTGCCCGGCGGCAGCTGAGGGCTCTGCCTGCATGTAGTGTTCCATTTGTGTGCATGAGCAGCATGAGCTTAAAGGAGGTAAGAATATCTTACCAGGCAAGAAGGTCACCAGGCAAGAAGGAGGCAGAGCCAGAATTTGAGAACAAATATGTTTGACCCAGAGATTGTGTTTTTGATCATCACCGCCATAATCTGGTAATAGCTCCTCCTCCTAGCCCATCCCTGACCCGATTGTCTCCATTTTCTAATACTCAGTTTTTGCAAAAGCTTCATCTTCTGCTATTTTTTTTCTTTTTGAAGGATTTTTTTTTCCCTTTTAAAAAATTTTCCTTTCTTTTGAGCAAAATTGTCTGTTCAGGTTTTGTAAGTATTATGCTGGCTGAATTTTAAGTAGAGCAATTTCATCCTCATGGTCTTTTAAAGAGAAATGTTTGAATTTCAAAATAGTGGCCATTTTTTACTCAAAATTTTTTTTAAATTATTGATCCACAGTATTAATTCTAGAAATAAGAATGCCTGATTCTACTGTGAAAGGCTGAGTTCATTATGGAACTTGGATCCTTGATTCTAATGCTGTGTACCAAAAAGTATTTCCTTCTTTTTCATCTTTTCCTTCTCTTTGGTTTTAAAGACGGTTTAGAAACAGTTTCTAAAGAAAGAAACTGATTTTTCTTTCACATCTTGCTTGAGATGTTTCGATCGATGTGATACTAGTAACTCAGTGTTTCTTGACTTTGAGGAGATTACCATGCCTTTTGAGGTTATGATGAAAGTTAAGGGTCTCTTGTCCGAAAAATGCACTCATACTTGTGCATACAACAGGAAATTCTCTGCCTAGGTATCAGTGGACCCTCACTTCAGAAATCCTGCCTCCTTCCTCCCTCCCTCTCCCTTTGAGTCTTGAATAAATATTTTTTGAACCTTGTTAAATGTTAGGAACTCTGTGCATTAGGATTACAGTGGTGAATGAAACAGACATGGTTTCTGTCTTCAGGAAGACAGTAAACCAGCATCCCTACAAATAAACATGCTATGATGTGTGTGTACTTGAAGGACAACTTTGGTGTATCAGATCATTTAATGGGTAGGTCAGATCCTTTAGGTTTGCATATAGGGGAAGGGGGAGGCAGATAGATTGGAGAAGAAACTACACTTATGCAAATATATATATATATATACATATTTTTTTTTTCTTTTCTAACAAAGGAGTTCAGGTAGCTGTGCTGTGGGACATCTGTAATGTAATTTGACTCCAGTATGTAATAAATGTGTGTACTCATAGAGGGCTGAAGGTCACACCATCACACTTCTGCTAAAGACATTTTCATCTGTTCATGCGCCGGTCCCCTGTTAGTCACTGGCATTGTTCTTTATTATCTATATCAGATGGAAAGTCTCCCAACAGGATTTTTAAAGTGGCTGATGATGCAGAGATAGAGCAAGGTAGTTGTCCAGCTAATCAGTGAAATAGCTCATGTTTATGAATTGTAAGGTTGTTTATGCTGGCTTCCTTCTTGGTCTTTAAGGGGTCTTAACAGATGTTGGGCCCCAAGATGCCATTGAAGGGCAAGCCCTGGGCACCAGCCCTACTTAGACTTTTGACGTGTTTAGAGACATTTCACTACCCCAAACTCATTCCTCTGCATCTCTGATTCCCACACTCTGTCTATGGTTACTGATAATAGTGACTGATGCCCTGCTTTCCTAGGCCATCTAATCACCCACTTTGTTCCATCTTCTTTCCTTTCCTTGATTTGAACATCAACCATACCATTGGGTAAGAGGCCCTCCCCACATGAGTCTCAGGCCCAGAGCACCCCTCAAAGTGTAGAAAGTCCCAGCTCTGGGAGCCCCATGTACTAATCTGGTGATATAATTTCTCTCTGCACTTGAATGGATCCTCTATTTTCTAAGTTTAGCTGTAGCATGTACTTTTGCTCACCTTGCATTAACTAGATTTTTTTCCATTGCATAAAAATAAAGAAAACCCTAAATAAACTATTAAATAGCAGCATGTTTAATTTGTAAAAATGAGTATTGATCAACTCATGTAACAAGAAGCTGGGAGAAAGTTTCCCTTCACTAGTGGCTCTATCCCAGACTTAAATTAAGCCCCCAGCATTTGTGCTCTCTCCAGCTCCTAACACAGATCATCTTTGTTGAAACACAGACTCCTTCTCTCCAAATTCTTCTTGGTCATGGCTTCAGACAAATTATGCAGGCAGAGGAGAGTATTTTGTCTCCAAAACCCAAGCAAGTCTTATGCACCTCCTCTATTCAGATTGGGTCTTATGTGCTCATCTTGTCTCTAAGTCAATCATCGCAGTTTGGGAAAACAGAATGAGTTGATTCCTTTCCACGAGTGTTCTCAAGCTTCTGCAGGCATGGCTCACCTGAAGAACCTGTCAAAACACAGATCATTGACCCCACACCCAGGGTTTCTGATTCAGCAGGTCTGAGGTAGGATATGAGAATTTCTAATAAGTTCACAGGTGGTGGCTGATGCTGCTGGTCTGAGGACGAGCTTTCAGAATCACTGGTTTAGACAGGTCAAGGCCACATCACAGAGAGAGAGTGGAAGAGAGATGATCTCCCAACATAATTACAGCTGCTCTTTTACCTGAAGGGGGGAGCGTGGATGTTTTCATTTCTCCCCTCCTTAGGGTACTTGCACCCAGGTTGCGCTAATGGTAAAGAATCCACCTGCCAATGCAGGAAACTCAAGAGACGCGGGAGATGGGGGTTCGATCCCTGGGTCGGGAAGATTCCCCGGAGGAGGAAATGGAAACCCTCTCCAGTATTCTTGCCTGGAGAATCCCATGGACAGAGGAGCCTGGCAGGCCATGGTCCATGAGGTCACAAAGGGTCAGACATGACTGAAGGACTAAGCATTCGAGTACTTGCTGTGATTGTATTTAATGGCCACACCCACCAGTATGTGGGAGGAACTTCTCTATCAGGTGCTTTGCTAGGCTCAGGGAATGCAGCCGGGATCAAGACAAAGTCATTACTCTCCTAACCTGGAGGTATGGTGAGGACCATAACCATAAGTAAATACACATACTATGTTAGATGCGATTTCATCTTAAGATTTCATCATAAGAGAAAGACAGCAGGGAAGGAGATAGAGGACGTTGTTGAGGTCTGAGGTCTGTTCACATAGCACAGTCAGGGAAGAAGACTCTTTGGATAGGATATGATTTGAGCTAAAACCTGAAGGAAGAGAGAGCATGAGGTCTGTCCAAGTTAGGAAAAAAATGCTTTATAGGCAGAGTGCAAAGAACACGGACAGCTTGGGAAATATCAAAAGGTCACTGTATCTGGGGGAGAAGATAGCAAGGAGAAGAGGGAGGGAGAGGAGGGGAGAAACACAGGGCTTTTCAGACTAAGGGAAGGGCTTTGGGTTTTGCTGCGAGGAAGAGGAGAAACCTCTCAGTAGCACATCTGGGCCTGGGGCTTTGAAATGTGATGGAACCAGTGTGGATGTAAGAGGATGAACTGTGCCCCTAAATTTGGTTAGTGTCCAGCTAGTGAAAAGCCAGCGTGGGGCTCTAAATGGACCTGACATTTTTGCTCCCTAGCTTAAGTGTTTCCCGTAACCATATGTTTTGAAACTAGGTCTTCTACAGAGGAGAGGCCACATTATCCCTCTGTCTCCTGGTCACTGCCTCTTGATCCTCAGTCTGAGTTTTTTTTTCTAGTTCAGTCTAATGTAAGATTGTTTTCTTCCAAATTTAAACTCTGAGTGATTCCCCTGGCATCATATAAACTTGAAACTCAGGTATTTCTCTCATTCCTCCTTGAGGCAGAGGGGAAAAGGGATTGCTATTGAATTTTGCTTGGGAAAGCATTTTGGAAGCACACTGATTTTTGAAATAACTTCTCCTCTAAGAAAAGGAAGAGAATGAAAAAGGAGGTCTGATTAAAATACAGGTGTAGCTGCAGGGTAACATGTTCACAGGTCTGCAGGGCTGCTGGGGAGAGAGGCCTCTCGGGACCTTCAAGAGAGTGAGTCATGAGATAACTCGAGCAGTACATATATGCAGAGTGCCAGAGAGTCTCAAGGGCAAGACTGGTTCAGGAGCTGTCATCTCAGCCTGACGCTGCCATGCTGGGGCCAACAGTGACACCGGGCATATCCGTCCGGCGCCCAGAGATGCTGGGCCCAGAGATGCTGGACAGATGACTCTGTCGTTTATACAGTCAAGCTCATACGCCTGACTGTGGCCATCAGAATTGGCGTATTATGTTTTTATGAGATTTGCTCGTTTTTACCTACATTTCACTCCAGCCAGTTCAGCAGCCCCTGAGTGCAGTTGATACTCTCCTGTGAATGTGCCTTGTTTATGTGCGATGTCGTTTGCTGGGACTGCCCCTTCCTGTTTCTCCCTGTTCCAGCCCAGTTTAAGGACCATTTCTTTTTGAAAGGCTTTCTCCAGTGAAAAAAATACATTTCCCCCTTCATCCACCCACCCACCTCTCTCTCTGTCTCTCTTGCTTCAGTTCCATTTTATGCACTAATTCCATTTGGCCCTGGATATATTACTATCGCTCCTCTCCTTGATAGCTCCCCTCAAGAGATAGACACTCTTGAAGGAAGAAGCCATTTGTCATTCACGTGTGTGTCCCTCCCCCACACCCACCACATCCCAACATATGCCGGAGGGAATCTGAGGAAATGCTCAAGAAATGTGCAGTGAGTTGCGCTGAACCGAGTCCTGGCTCTGGCTGAGTGATGGTGACTGTGGGACATTTCAATCCTGGGACTTGTCAAGCAGCTTCCTTTGGGTTTTTTTGTTGTTGTTGTTGCTGTTTTGTTTGTTTTATTTTTATTTTTGCTGTATTTTTATAATCTCTCTCTCTTTTTTTTTCCTGAGAATACCTGGATCACAGTTTTTTGAGCTCAGGGTCACTTCCTATTTTTTTCTAGAAATTTGTAGAGTCACCTGTGAGAAAGAGAAGTGTGATTCATCCCAACCAACAGTCTACCTCTTGAGCTGAAATATAAGCATGTAGTGGCGGTTGGGGTGGCCAGCATGAGCTCAGACACTCTGCTCATGGGTAAGGCCTCCCTGCCTCCATGGCAAACTCATCTTCCTTCTGTTGGCCCATTGCCTGCATGGGAGACAAGACATGACACATCACCATCATGGATCTCCCACCTGGCAAATCCGTGTAAGGCGTGTTCAGAAACACGTTTCAGCTTAGAAGTGGGGGATGGAGAGGGCTGACTTGTATTGAATACATGTTTTCAGGGCTGTCCATTCCCAGAGATGTCCCTGACTGGATACATGTAGCTTTATTTACTCACTTTTGTTTGACAATCTGGATTTATTCGAATTAGGAGCTCCCTCCGACCTAGAAGTGATTGGCTAGGAATGTGTACCTGGGGTGAGGGCAGGAGGGCCATGGTCTCAGGAGAGGAGGGAGTAGAGTGATGCAGCATGCCTTCTTGTTCCCTGCTCTTGGCTCTGAGTGCTTTAGGTAGCGTCATGTGGCTCCTAACTGCTTGTCCTCTGTGACTGTCATCTCATAGATGAATTACAGTTTGAGGCTTGTTCTGCACAATTGTGCTGTCAGGGCCATCATGTTGTGTGAATTCTGAACACATTCCCATCCATCTGTGGAGGCTGGCAACAGACGGTGAGCGTGCCGCTGGAAAAACACATGCCTTCTTGTCCTGATCTGGACTTTCTGAAGAGAGAGCTAAGAAGACAGGTTCAGTTTGGGTTTTGTTCTTCTTCCCTATAGATGGCATTGGAAGAAAACTAAAAGCACCCAAGGAACTGTCAGAGTGGATCTTATTTATGCCTATAAACCAGGCTCACCATAGAGGACCAATCAGCGATGTCCGCATTCAGCAGTGATGAGAGCAGTTTGATCTTTGACTCATGAGTCAAGTTGTTTTTCCAGTGGAAGATGAAATCGTTTTTGTTATGTGGATTCCTCAGTGAGGATGAAGCTAGTCTTTTTGACTTATAGCCTACGAGGCACTTTAATGTACAAAGGGAATATTTGCTTCACAATTATATATAAGAAAGGTGGCCGTGTACTTTCTAAAGGGTCCATTTTTCCTGAAAGGAGTGAATGGACTGGTTTCCACATGAGCTGATGACACTATTTCATTCACGCTGACGTTGCCCTTAAGCCGAAGGAGTCTTGAGAGGGTTTTCATTGCTGCACTTTGATGGATTAGGAGAGCGGAGGGATCAGATTGCAGACCTGTTTTTCCAAGGTGGCCAGTCTGTGAGAGTTTAGTAAGCATTGGGTTGCTATTCAGTCCTTCGGTGTCTCAGCTTCCAAGTCTGTCTTCCAGATAGCCTTGTTGGTTCTTGTCAATATAATACCAATGTAGACCTCACCACAGGTTCCGTAAGACTACATATGCAAAGCTTATGCCAAGCAGGGGCTCATTTCAAACCTCTTGAAAGGGGAGCCTGCATTTCCTTTGTGCTTTTCTTGGTTCATATTTTGGTTCATATTTTCTGCCTGAATCCTTGTAGGCATGCGTGCTTACATGGTACTAAGTTGCTTCAGTTGTGTCCGACTCTTTACAACCTTATGGACTGTAGCCTGCCAGACTCTTCTGTCCATGGGCTTCTCCAGGCAAGAATACTGGAATGGGTTGCCATTCCCTCCTCCAGGGAATCTTCCCAACCCAGGGATCAAACCCATGTCTCTTATGTCTCCTACGTTGGCAGGTGGGTTCTTTACCACTAGCACCATTTACATATAATTGACACTATCCTGCCTTTCACACCCAGTTATCAACTCTGCTGACTTATTCTAAGAAATTATGTACATTTCACTTCTGTGCATTTGCTGCTACTATGATTGCATAAATGCCCCGAGCATTCCTGGTCTGTGAAATGGGATGAATAAGAGCTGCACTCAGGGTGGTTGTTAGATCCCAGGGAGTCATGAATGTCCAGCATCTAGGCACAGTGCTCACATGGGGACAGGGCTTGGCCAGCACTGCTTTTCTCCTCTCTCTGCCTGTCTCACTCACAGTTATAGGCTAAGGCTGTCATCCTCATGAGCTTTCACTACAGTCATGACCCCTTATCCTGTCCCCTTTGCTAGAGTGCCTTACTTGAAGGACCACATCCCAACTCTTTAGTTTGGCATCCAAAATTTGCCCCAATCTCTACCACACATACCTTTTCAAATAAACACTTCATTTTCTAAACCATCTGGTCCAGCCAGACGGACAGACTCTGAGTGGGTCATGCTATGTTGTGCTTCTGGCCCTTTGCCTGGAATCTTCTTCCCCATCCCTCCATATCCTACCCATCTTTCCATATTCGGCTAAAGTATCATGACTTTTGTACCTATTTTCTCTCTACCAAAGATGCATGATTTTTTCTTTCTTTCTGAACTCCTACATGAATTGACCACTCTTTGCCTGTTAAGCAGCCTCCCTAGCTTCTTGTTGTGGTCATTAATCGGCATTTAGATCCTCTTTTGCTGTGCATCCTTTCTTCAGCTCTTTCCCGTCACCTCAACTAGAGAGTGTAAGCGTCACAAAACTGAAGACTATATCACATTTAAATTTCACATGTCCTAGAGTGATGGTCCTTGTATTAGAGGCTCCCGGTAGTTGATTTGATGATTCGTCATGATTAGAACAAATGTCTTCTTCATAGAATTCTTTGTTTTTAGCATATGCAAGCTGTCCATGTGGCAACTCAATGCGTAGCATCTTAATCTCAATTGGGACATGCCAATTTGAATCCCCTTGTTAACTGTGCAACATTCTCAAATTAATTTGTCACTGTATCCTCTGGACTTTAGAATGCTGATTCTCTCAGACTTTATAATTTCTGCCAAACCTCTGAGCATGACTCTGACTGACATCCTCCAGAGACTAAACTGGAACAGAGGCAACTGAACTAAGTAAGCCATTTGGAGTGTTATGTAATTTGGACTTAGATTTGGGTTTTTTCGGAAGTAGGATAGATATATGACACCAGCTCAGGCCCAGGTGTTTTTCGCCTCTCTTCTGTGTTCTGGTCTTTCAAAAATAAATCTAGGGCAGCTGTCTATGTTTTAGGATTATTTTTCCAATGGGGCTTCTTTTCATTTTATGTCATATCAAGCTCCTTTTCTGGTGGAAGCTCTGTGACATACAAGGTTCAATGATCTAATATGAGGCTGTATACTTTGGGTTCTTTGGTGTGTTGAGTTTTGGTGTAAGGGCTAAAAGTGAAGGTTTATTTTCTAACCTCTTGGGTTCTGAAACTCATCTATTAAGTACATATACTATTCATATCTACCTCATAAGATTTTTGTAACTGTCACATGAGATAATATATTTAAAGTTCTTAGTACCAAGTCTGTGATATTGTAAATGCTCAACAAATGTTTGTAATTTAAGAAAATGCTATATATTCATCTACCAGTGTAGTGATAGGGAATAGCAGAACAAAACAAACAGAAATCCTTTTCAGATCATGAGCCTGGCTCTACAAGATAGCATAGAGACATAAAAATCACAGTGAAAGGCTTATGCTCATTCCATAAATCTATTTATTAACAGTGATTTTGACAGGTAAGTGAAGAATATCCTTCTTCCCATACACTGATCCCTAGAATATTGGACCTAGAGGAAGGTTTCACATTTTTGGCTTTTCCAGTGTTGTGACATGAGCTGGCTTATTAGAAGTGGTTTTGCATCATGATCTTGGAATAACCAAGGAGGTGTTTGGGACCAGTGAAGTGCAGTGTCCTCAACTGTTCCCTGAAATTGAAGCCAGTGTATTCTGCAGTCACCAACTGCCCACTGAGATCACACCAGAGCTCTCAGTTTCCATGTGGATTTTCTTTTACTATCTTCTTCAGGTCACCAATCCTCAGAATGCTACAGAGTGTCATTTATGTCAAGTGATGTATGGAAACATGTGGAGTGTATGTTGGCTACTCATTCCCTCACTTGAGAACAGGTATTCCATGTCCTCCAGTTTCCCTTTAGGGCTTCTCTGTAACCTTGAGCAGGGATCTTGAGTACCAGGGTAAAAGGGAGGGTTTTTCTGACTACATTGTTTCTATCTGTAATTTTTTAAGTATCTAAACAGGACACATGAAGTTTAGGGCTGTCTCCACCTGATGCCCCCTTCCTGGGTTGAAACAAGAAAAAGACCCTGACAATCCCCTTGTATTTTTAAATGTTCCTAAATGTTAGACTCTCCCTTGAGTATTAAATAGTTCTAATTCTCATCCCAACGTGGGTTGCCTGGTGGCCTTAGTCTTAAATTAAGCCTTAAGTATGTCTTGCAAGACAGTGGGTAGTCTTGGGAGAGGTTGGTGTGTGATTTTCAAATGGATTGATTTGTCAGTCGTGGTTCTCCAAAGAAACAGAAGCAATAGGATATATAAAGAGAGTTACTATAAGCAGTTGGCTCATGATTCATATATAGGCTTCCCAAGTGGAACAGTGGTAAAGAATCTGCCTGCCAATCCAGGAGACATAAGAGATGTGGGTTCGGTCCTTGTGTTGGGAAGATCCCCTGGAGAAAGAAATAGCAACCTACTTCAGTATTCTTGCCTGAGAAATCCCATGGACAGAGGAGCTGTCAGGCTATAGTCGATGGGGTTGTGAAGAGTCAGACATGACTGAGCACGCATGCATACACTTGATTATGAAAGCTGACAAGTCCCAAATTCTGCCAGGTGAGTTAGCAAGTTGGAGACTCAGGAGAGCTAATGATGTAGTTTCAGTCTGAAGGCCAGCAGGCTCACAAGACCCAGGAAGGGCTGATGTTTCAGTTCAAGTCCAAAGACAGGACAAAACAGTGTCCCAGTTTGAAGGCAGTGAGGAAGAATTCTTCCTTTCTCAAGGGAGGGTCAGCCTTTTTGTTTTATTCAGTTCTTCAGCTGATTGCATGGGCCCACCTACATTAGGGAAGGCAACTTGCTTTACTCAGCCTATCAATTTAAATATTAATATCATCCAAAAATACCTTCACAGAAACACCCAACATAATGTCTGACCAAATATCTGGGTATCCCATGGCCCAGTTGAGTTGACATGTAAAATTAACCATCATAATTGGAGTGTGGACTTCTTTAATTCAGTTCTCCAGGTCCTCCAACAGGTGTCCTATTAATTTGTCATTCCTTTGCAGGTTTCCTGGCTGATATAATATGTAAATAGTAAAGAGACTTCCGCTTGGAAAGTAGTTACTGAGTTTCCACTATATGTGGGTGCTAGTTAGGCTTTGGTGGGAGACAGGGATGGGCTAGTTATGATTTCTGTCTCAAGATTAAAACTTCCTCCATGCCAGATGCCTGCTGCCAACCTAGTTTTAGAAATTCATTTTCCTTAATCTGCTTGAGCCTGGATTGTGTCAGCACTTAGAAGATTTCTTTGAAAAGCTGACTTTCTCAAGTGAGTTTCACCAGTTCCAATGGGTTGGTTCCTTTCCACTTGCTCTAAGCTTCTTTTTCATCTTTGTGAAATGAAGGAGCTGCTTGTTATCCTTCTGGGTTTTTAGGGCTATGCTGACAGTCGCTGACAGGGAGAGGGAAAATGCCATGCAAGGAAAAGCCTCTGCCCCGGGAGGCTTTCAAATGAAATCATCCTTCTGATGAGATTTTTAAGGCAGCAACCTGAGTTTGAACCATGTATCAAGGTTTCCACTGGCTCTCATGTGCGGTGGCCTTTGCTGGTTGTGTATCCATTGGCTCCACTTTGTAGTTTTCATTTTTATCGTCTTTGGTCTTCTCATGGGCAGAGGACACCTGGCTTTATGAGTACCAAGGTCTTATTACTTCAGATTGTGAATCCCAGGCCAGTTTGTTCCAACGATTTCCCTGCAGTCCACTCCTTCTTCACCTTCCTTCCCTACTCTCTCAGTGTCTGTATTTACTGGGGGTGAGGGTGTGGAGCTGCAGAGAGAGAAGGAAAGTGGATGCACAGGTTCGCATTTGCTTCCTGTTCCTTGTGATTAGTGTAGCACTGGGGGTTAGTGCCAGATTGCAAAGCCTCCGGAGGGTTCAGGAAAGGATGTAGTGATGAGAACAACAGCTGGCCTGCTGGTCTGGAAATCACAAAAGTAGTATGTTTGTCACTTTCCTCATCCCTGTTGTATGTGCTTTCAGACTTTATATACTGTGTGTTCCTGTGATATTTGGAAGAATGTGTTCCAGTGAATCTAGGGGGGAAAGGTTTAGTGTGTCCTATGGAGATCCTGGACGAAGCTGCATCTGGGAAGGGAGTTTCCTATGGGAGCCAAAAGTGCTGACCTCAAACTCTAAAGCTGTTCTTCATAATCTAGATCAGATTGCTTTTTAATTAACACATTTATAATTTGAAGTGAAAAATGAATCCAGACTGAATAATCAGATAGGAGTGTGAAGATACAGGAGTAGAATGACTAACATTAATCTTAGGGTTAGTGAGATGATAATAAAATTCCAGGTGAAGATATAGGAGTGACTTACAAGGACTCAGGAACTTCTGTGTGAAAGATAAAGATTGCTTTTACTCTTAAAATGTTTCCAAGGGAAAAAATCTTTCTGGTTCATTGGTTTTCTTTTAAGGGTAATGGCTGAACCTGCTTTGTGAGCACAGCAGAGAGAGTAAAGGCTGGGATTGCCATAAGAAAAATTGATGCTTAAATTAGTTTTCAGTGACATGGTCCTGTTAGTAACTCCTTGGAAAAATTATTGAGGAGAGACAGCTTTTTATTATTTTTTGCTTAAGCTTTTATGGGATCTCCTGCTGTTTCATAGAATTTCAAATGGGAAATCAGAGACTCAGTAGCACAATCTTTCGATTCTAGATTATTAGCAGAAGTTTTGTGTGAGCTGTACTAAGGTTTTACTTACCATGGCCCCATATCAACCCTTTTTGTTCAGATTTAGTTTGTCCCCCAGTTACCTTTTCATGAATATGGATTGTCTGCACAATCAATCAGATGGAATTTGCTGTTGATCCAGTTGGGTTGTACAGACTTTGTTGATTGGCTGAAGTCTGAATGTTTCAGTCATTTGGAGGTAGTTGGGTGGTCTGCTGAAAATAAACCTCATTTGGGAATAATAAGGTGGAGTAAATCTGGATCCAAGACTTTGGTTTGGATCTCAGCTGGCATTGGACTATGATAAATAATTCCTTGGTAATCCGTGTCAATCTCACAGGCTAAGACCCCTTTCAACCCTATGAAGAAAAAACAGTTTAAGGCAAAATTATGGTCTCTGGGACTTGCTGTCAATTCTGAAATGAACCTAAAAGAAGCAATCTTGTATTATCTAAATGACTGCTGAAGAATGGATATGACTATTTTTTAGTAGAATTTATAGAAGCTTTTGTATATATTTTACCTTTAAACTCTTAGAGAAGTTTTTAAGATTTATAAAATTCTTTTTAGCAAGCTAAAATTCAAACAAAGTATGCTTTGTTTATGCTTCAAAAATGTATCACATGTATACCATGAATGCTGCAGGAGAACTAGGAAAGATAGACAGTGAAGAAAGCAAAAATAACCACCAAGAGAAACTTTTTTATTATTTTGAGGTGTGCATGTATATGTATAAACACCTACACTTATTTTATAACAGCCAGATCTTATTGTATATACCATTATGACCTGTTTTTTTTCCCACCAAACAATATAGTATTCACATTCTTATATACCAGTAATTTTATTCACCATTATTCTAAATGCCTGTTTTTATTTTTCTTTTCATCTATTAAATACCTATATAGAGTTTATTATGTTTCAGGCAAAGTTCAAGTTGCTTTACAAATATTAATTAGTTTCATATAAATATAGATGTAATAAAGTTTATTTTGCCATTACACCAGTGGATCACTTAAGGTGTTTTTAATAACAATTTTAAGTCTCATTGCAATGAATATACCTTGCAGCTAAAATAAATAGCTATGCTTATCATCATTTCCTTAGGATACATTTTCAGAAGTGGAATTTCTAGGTCAAATGGCATACAAATTTTAAGGCTTTTGCTATATAGTATATATTTATTTCTAAACTGCCACCAGAAAAACCAGTTTTATGTTTTAACTAGCAATGTGTGAGCAAGCGCGTTTGCTAACACAGGGTATTTTCATTAAAACCAAAACAATAAAAACCTAGAAAACTCAAAAGCAAAGAAAAAAAACTTTCCAAAATGTTAGGTAAAAGTTATTTCTCATTTTTATTGGCATTTATCTTTTCTTATTGATTTTTAGGAATTCTTTTCATATTGAAGATGTTAACCTTTGTAATAGCCTGCTGTTTTTCCCCTTAGTCATTTGTTTTGTTATTCTGATTATAGTCGTTTGGATCATGGGCAAGTGTTACTTTTTTGGTAGTCAAATATATCTATTTTTTCTTTGTGGCTTGTGGGTTTTCCTTTTGCATTTATGCTTATATGGGATTTTACTTGCCCTGAGATTGAATAAAAATATATGTAACTTTTATTTGAATATTCTTATGGTTTCATTTATTTTACTTGAAATCTTTAATCCATCTGGAATTTATTTTGGTCAGCATAGTTTTTTGAAACTATCTAGAATGTTTTCAGAACACAGGGACAAACGTTATCCATGTGGTTTTGGAGTAAGTTGTATAATGAAATATCAAGCCATGGGCTTAATTATAATTTTTTAAAAATTTCACATTTATTAACTTCATATCATTTGCCAGGTAGTATGCTAAGGGCTTTGCATGTATTATTTCAGGGGCTTCCAAGCAACAGGAATTTCAGTTTTAAGTGTCCTATGATTACCATGGTAACAGTCATCTTTCCATAATGGCCCAGGACCCTGCTTGGTAAGCGGCATGATTACTCAACCACAACCACAGTACAGGTTTGCCTGTAGGTTCCCCCTTCGTCAAGTCTCCCCTGCTGCTGACATATAGTCTGGGCAGTATCACTGTCTTTCCTTTTTCTGTAGAATTCTTCAAATGGTTTCTAAGTGCAGCTGTTCCTGTGAATGAATGTCATTGTGTCTTCTCTCTTACTGACAGCATTTATTGACACAATTGGCATTTTTATTGCCTTTCTGTTTTTAATCTAGGGCAGAAGATTCCTGCATAATAGGCGTGGATTTCCATTTTTAGAAAGCTGTCTTCATGTGGCCCTTATTTCATCCCCTTCTTCCTATAAACACCACAAGCAGCAACATCTGCACATGTTTTTCCAGGATCTCTGGGAGTTCACTTCCATTCCCCCTGGACCCAAAGCCCCAGGGATTTACCTCTCAGGCTGTGATGCTGCACATTCAGCCAGCCAAGGTCTGCAGTCCTTGACTTTTTAATCCTGACTGTGTCCAATCATTGCTATTTATGGATTCTCCTCATTCCTTTGTACTTTAGCTTTTTAAACCAGATTTGACATGTGAATCACTCATTTATAAAGTCTTGCTCATATAAGCCCTGAGGTTCTTTTGTGCTTTGTTTTTCTTTATTGACCATTAAGAACCCAGTTCATGAATTCATTCAAAAGCATTTCCCTAGTTGCCTGATTGTTCCCAAAGCTGTGCTAGGCATGGGAGATACACATGCAGATTAAACAGGCAAGATCCCTGTCCTCACTGAGTTTACAGTCTAGCAAAGAGAAAGACATTAAGTAATCGCACAAGCAAATGTTATTGCAAATTGTGATAAGTGCAAATTGTGATAAGTACAAAGTGTGATCAAGAAAAGTGAGAGGAGTTGTGAGATGCTTTAATGTAAATCTGATGTGATCTTGGGCTGCAGGGAAGATGCCCTGAAAAACGGAGCCTTAAGCTGCCATTTGATAAGGAGTTGGCATCAATCAGGCGATAACCATTCTGCTGCTGCTGAATCACTTCAGTCGTGTCCGACTCTGTGCGACCCCATAGATGGCAGCCCACCAGGTTCCTCCATCCCTAGGATTCTCCAGGCAAGAATACTGGAGTGGGTTGCCATTTCCTTCTCCAACACATGCATGCATGCTCTAAGTCTCTTCAGTTGTGTCCAACTCTGTTCAACTTCATGGACAGCAGCCCACCAGGCTCCTCTGTCCATAGCATTCTCTAGGCAAGAATACTGGAGTGGGTTGCCATTTCTTTCTCCAGATAACCATCCTAGTGAGGGTAAAGTAGTATCTCTCGTTGTGGTTTTATTTTGCATTTCCTTGATGACTGTTCATGTTCAACATTTTTTAATATGATGGCATTAGTTCTTATGTTAAAAAAATAATGAAAAACATATATTTTTTTGCATTGATGGGAACATGAAATAAAAATGAGATAGAATATAAACTCCATGAGAATAGGGACCTTCTTGTGTTACTTATGCTATAATCCCATTACCTAGTAGGCAGTAGTGGTATACAGAAAACTATTGGATAGATGGATGGATAGATAAATGGCAAAAATGAATAGAGAGATGAATGACTAGATGGATGGTTGAATGCTTTCTTCTTTCTAATGAAGATAAACTAACAATTTCTAAGATGGAATTTAACTTTTCCATCAGCCTTTTCCATTGCCTTCTTCAAGTTATTGATTCATTCCTATATTTACAAAGAAAGAAAATTTGTCAGGTATAAGACCTCTTTAGCTCATTAGATCTCTATAGCTCTCTGAATTACTCACTTCTTGGAATTACAGAATTATGGAAGTTAGAAGAGATTTTGAAACTTTAGAGATCAAGTTTTTTAATTGTTTTTTTTCTTTTTACCTTTCCACACAACTGTTGTCATCTTTGAACTATTCATCTGTGTTCATGATTCTTAACAAAATCAAGCAGCAGTAAACAACAACAATGACAAGAAAAGGATTATTCCAGTCCAGCAATCATGTGTTAATAAACTTCCTAAAGCAAATTGAGATTTGCAAGTCATTGTTTTTCCTATTAATGGGTATTATTATTGGTACATAGACAATTACACTTATTAAATGCTATAGGGTCAGACTCTTAAAAAATATGTAAATCCATACCCTGCCAAGCAAAATTTCATCTGCCCTTAAGTTTTTGGAAATTATTTATGATAAAGTAAAATATTAGAGCTTAAGGTCAAATTGCCTCATTCATCTTTGGGAGGCCACACCAGAAATTTAGGTATTTCTTAATTTAAAACTCTGCTCTTCCCACTTGTGTCCGCCATTTTTATAAGACCACCAGGGTCAAAAGTCCTAAACTTATCAGAGTATTTCTAAGTTCTCTTGAGTCAGAAGTACTGAACTCAGCTCCTTAGGAGGATATATCAAGAGGCCATATCTTATCTGATGCCCCTCAGAGTCAAAAAGTCAAAAGTAATAGGAAACAGACAAGTAAGCTGTTTATTGACAATAAACCCTTGATATTTAGTTTCTAGAGAGAGATACAGTAATTATACCATTAACACCAGGACCTTTATGATAACCTGAAGAAAGATATTCTAAACTGCTGTTATTATTGCCCTGTTTACTATTATCTTTTAATATTCATTTTTGTCAGCTGTTATTTAATATCTTGGAAGCTGTGGGTCTCTGAAAAGTCTTTGCATAATGCAAGCCAAACTTGCTTCAGAAATCATTTTTCACCCCCAAACAGAAGGTTGAGATAGGAGACATTCTGCCAATTTGGCATCAGAAAGGTTGCTGTAAGGCCAGTTAAAAGGACACTCTGCTAATGTAATAAATGCAGGCCATCCTAAGGGGATGAAAATGCATTTTTCCAGAACTTTTATTCCTTGTGTTAAAGATTTAAGCATAAACCTTTGAAAATCCCTGAGAACTGAATTTCTAACTTTAATGCATTTCTTTGTTATGGTTTTCCACTTTCTCTTTTCTTAAGAAAGGCTTGCATTCATTTACCCCATTTTATTAAAACAAAACAAAACTCAGTGTCACAAAAGGTAATTTAAAAGAAATTATGTCACAATCTCTGTACAATATTATTTGTATTTCCATCTTCTCTTTCTTTATAGGACCTTCCCTGTTTGAAGGGAAGGAACATTTCCAGAGCAGATTCCTCATGGGTGGGAGGGTGGCCAGTTGATCTGGGATTTATTGCTATGAAAGGAGAGCATTACCCTGAGTAAGTGGAAGATAGCAATACATGGCTCGTATTTGGTATTCAGTAAGAATTTGCTGGATGGATGGATGGATAGAAAGATGAATGGATAACATGAACAAGCTGAGTATGATGGTTAATTTTTTGTCAGTTTGGCTAAAAACTGACAAAGCCAGGTAATGTTATCCAGATATTTGGATAAACATTCTAGATAGATGTGTCTATGAAGGTATATCTTAGGTGAGATTAATGTTTTACTCAAAGTAAACTTTAAGTAAAGTCTATTACTCTTTGTAATGTAAGTGGGTCTCATCTAATCAATTGAAGACCTTATTGGGAAAGGCTGACCTCCCTCAAAAAAGAGGAAATTCTACCAGGAAACTGCCTTCATGAGCTACAGCATCACTTCTTCCCTGTGTTTCCGACCTGCTGGCCTACCCTGAAGAGTTTGAACTAGCTAGCCCTGTAATTTGTGAGCTAGTTCTTTAAAATAAATGCCGTAAATCTCTCAGTCTTCCCCTTCTTTATATATATGTGTGTGTGTGTGTGTGTGTGTGTGTGTATACATATATAAACACATACATATATATATATACTCCCATTATTTCTGTTTCTCTGGAGAACCCTGACTGATACAGTGAATTCTGGAGAGCTTTCTGGATGAGGACATATATCACTGGCTAGGGACTCCTGAGATTTAAAAACTAAGGGTGTGAGAAATGTTCAATATGCACGTGCCAGAGTACACACAGCACCCACAGCAGGGAAGGGCAGTGCTGTTTCAAGTTGAGAACCAAATAGGCTAAACATCTTTCAACCAAACACCAACTATCTGTACTAGAAATAGAAGTACATATGGAGTACATGAAAATTTGTGTTATGCTTTTCCTCCTAATACAACGTCACTCAACGTTTTCTCATTATGCTACACAGGCTTTAGAAATATTTGTAGTGTTTGTAAACTATTTCATCATGTTCTCCATTGTGGGATATATGTTTCTAGCATTATTATAGATAATGCTTCATGGAACATCTTCATGTCCGTATGCTTTCTGATCTCTCAATCGTTTCTATGAGGTAAACAACCAGTAACAGGATTGCTGGATAGGACAAGAATAAGATGTTATTGTCCTAAAGGTAACAGAAGGTAGGAAATAGGGAAATAAGGAAGAAAAACTATTACAAATAAAAATTAGAAAAAAAATGGAAGAAAATATTCAAATAGATCTATAAATGGAAAATTAAATATGGATTAAAGTTGCCTATTAAAAGTTGGGCTCTCAAAATAGATTTCTAAAAAGTAGTTGTGTGTGGTTATATGTGGTGTGCAAAATGAATGCCTAACAGGATGGCATGGAAAACTGAAAGGAAAGAGATAGAGCAAATACATCCTAATACTAACACATGAAAGCTGTTATAGCAATAGTATCAGATGGAATAAAGTTAAAGATGAAAAAAGTAAATATGAGATATTAGAAACAATATGCTAAGAAGACATTACAGTCATGCATATGTCCATTCTTAATCATATCACCTTCACATATATGTCAAAAATTTTCCAACTTACAGGCAGGATTTGACAACTTCTTAGTCATAAGGAAAGATTTTAACACATTGTCAGAAATGGATATGTCAAGCTGAAAAATTGGTTTAAGAATATCAAAATTTTGAACAATTAAGTGTGATTTAACAGACATATATAGAACTCTATATTCAAGGAATAGAGTATACATTTATTAAGAAATTCATGGAATGTTGTCAAAACTTGATCATTTATTAGAATGCAGGAAGTCTTAACATGTGCCAAAGATTGATATAACATACAGTATAATTAAATTATTTAAATTCTCAGAAAGATAGCAAAAATACATATACATGGATATGAAAAATAAGGATATGCACACTGTGATACCATTATTGTGAAATTTAAAAATATAAAAGAATACCACATATTATTCATAGATATAATTATATGTAGTAAAAATTTGAAAGTATTATAAAGAATAGTCATTTGCCTTTGGGGCATGGAATTAGGGCTAAAGGGGATTGAGAGGAACTTCTACTGTACCTCTAATGTTTTGTTTCTTTTAAAAGCCTAGATAAATATAGCAAAATGTGAACATTTGTTAATTCTGAGTGCTGGTTACATAGCTACTTGCTATGTTACTCTCTGTTTTTTTTCTGTTTGAAATATTTCTTTATGAACAAAAGTTTGAGATACTTGCCCAGGGATACAGCTAGTACTTGGTATTTTAGATTCAATATTTTGGTTTCTTTATTTTTTATCGTACAAAAGTTCTTAATGTTTATAATTTCAAACTGAATCCCTTCCATTTTTCCAAAGTTTGTTTATATTTTAGAGTGACTTGGTTTTTAGTCTTCCACTCTTGAAGTTTATTCTTTGTTTGCATTCTTACGTACCTTTTTCTTGACCCCTGAGAATTTTGGTCATGAATATTAAACAAGAAAGAGTTACAGAGTCCATTTTTATTAGGAGAAACTTGAGTATAAGAGTGAAATACAAATCTCCCCTCATCACTGACTGAACTCTGAGTTAAGCTTGCTTGCTTTTCAATGAGCATCACCCAGGACTTCAGGAGAAATGCTTTCTTTTCCTTTTACTTGTCAATCAAGTAACAGTGACATGTATTGAGCATCTGTGATATATGCAATGCAGAGTGTCAGTTCTAGGGTATTGTGGAGGAACCAAAGAAATACAGGGTAAGGACTCTTCCTGCACTTGAAAAAGACGACAATTTCCTTTTGTTTGTCTATAAGCCTTCCCATAGCTAGGAACTAGCAGAACTAGGAGGAGCTAAAGAAGCCCTGATTATTAGCATTTTGAAAGAAAAGAAAAACCTTTCTCCACTAACAGCCAGCCTCAGAAACTCCATCTCTGACTTCTCAGACTAAGTTTAGTCCTCCTTCTCAATGCTCCCTCTGTCAGGACTGGGACTCAGAGAAGAGTCATTCTGCAACATTCCTTGTAACTGTTCCCTTTTAACCTGCTAGTGAAAGTGTTAGTTGCTCCATCCTGTCTGACTGTTTGTGATCCCATGGACTGTAGCCTGCCAGGCTTCTCTGTGCACGGAATTCTCCAGGCAAGAATACTGGTAGTCATTCCCTTTTCCAGGGGATCATCATCCCAACCCAGGGAACGAATCCACCTCTCCCGTGTTGCAGGCAGATTCTTTACTGTCTGAATCATCAGGAAACCCTTAACGTGGTAAGTGCCTGATTACTTGACTGTTCCCTGCCCAATACTTAGCTCTTTGAGTGCTGCGGCTCCACCTGCCTTGCTCAGTGTCCTGGCCTCACATATAGTAGGTGTTCAATGCATGTTTGTTGAGAGAGGGAGGGAATAGACGGAGCACTTAGTAAACTCTTTGATGGACATGCAAAGTCTTTGAGGAATGCAACTGTATTTTCGATACAACTAAACACCATGAAAATAGGAACAAAATAAAATTGACCAACAGCCTTGACAGTAGGAGTATTTTAGAGATACACACATTAGATTTCTATCATTGTGAAGCATTTGTTTTTAATACACTCAAATATCTTTAGTGGGAATGGAAAAGTGGATCAAGACCCAATCTTTTCTTTTTTAAAAATTTATCTGTTTATTTGGCTGTGTCAAATCTCAGTTGCCCCATGGCATGTGGGATCTTAATTTCCTGACTAGGGATCGAACCCAGTGAGAACTCAGGAGTCATCCTCAGATGATAAAGATAACCTCTGATTGTGGCGTGGAGGATGGGTGATACACCATCCCCTTCTTAAGCTACAACCTCTCCTCTTTCTCTTCCGTTTAACTCCTGCTTATCTTTGGTATTAGCCCAAGTTATCAGTTTTTCAGAGAATCCCACTTCAATTTCCAGACCAAATTTATTCCTTCTGCTCACTTCTCCCAGCTCTGTGTCTGTAATTACAGCCTTAGTCCCAACTGTGATGATGAGTTTGCTTGATTGTTGACCCAGTTGAGTGTCATTAGGGCTAAAAGGTAGGATTGTTATTTGTCTGGGTCTTTCTTTTATTCCTAGCTCTAGGAATATAGTAGTTAATAAATACCATATAAGTGTTTAGAGAATGATGGATAGATGCATAAATGGTCAATAAATGGACATGATAGAATGTAAGTGACAGAGTCATATTATTATGGTGATAACTTTGAATTGAATTCTGATTTATCAATAAGCAAATTGCAAATTTGTACATTTAAACTATTATTAGAAACAGATAAACTTGTGACATCTTCCAAAGCTAATTTCATTACACCAGTGAGTGGGTCAGTAGGACCAATAACCAGTCTCTGAATGTCTTTAAACACTCACTCCTATATTTATATTTCACATGTATATTTATATATTATACAGATATTACATACATGTGTAGTATATATACATATATAGTGTACATATGCATATGTATCATATATAATACTATGTATTTCAATATTAGCACAGCATGTGCATTGTAAATTATAAAAACATAAATTAAAACAAAGTAGGATAATAATAAATATAAACAGAAGTTCTGTTTTATTCCCCCCTGTACTCTGGAGGATTTCCTTCAGGCTCAGCCTTATGTTGTACTGCTCTTTGAATGCGGTGCTCTAAAGGTAGGAGTGTGATAGGACTCTAGACTGCTGCTTCTCAAAGCTGGCTCTGCACAAGAACTGCCTGGAGAGCTCCAGGTAAATGACCGTCCAGGTGAAATGATGATTCGTGCACCCGAGGCCCCACCTTCAAGATTCTGGCCGAGTAGGTCTGGGATGGAGCCCAATTTCCCCATTTCTCCCTAGCTCCTGTGTGCTGAAGCTGCTCTTACTTTCTGTAGCTCTCTTCTAGACCAGCACCTCTCAAACTTAAATGCACATTCAAATCCCCCGAGATCTTGTTACAAGTATAGAATACAGTTCAATAGGTGGCAGTAGGACTGAGATTCTCTCTGCGTGTGTTCAGATTCAGATTCTGTCTGTGTGCTCAGTCATGTTAGACTCTTTTGCAAGCCCATGGGCTGTAGCCTGCCAGGCTTCTCTCTTCATGGGATTTTCCAGGCCAGTGTACTGGAGCGTGTTGCCATTTTCTCCTGCAGGGGATCTTCCTGACCCAGGGATCGAAACTGTATCTCCTGTGTCTCCAGCTTCGGCAGGTGGATTCTTTACCACTGAGCCACCTGGGAATCCCAGGACTGAGAGTCTACATTTCTTTAAAAAAAAAAACAAAAAAACAAAAAAAAAACTTCAGATATCAGATGAAGCCTCAAGTGAGGTCAAGGCTGCTAGTCCAAGTAGAAAGACCACGGAACAGAGCTCAGCTGATCCTTTAGCCCTCTTACTGAATCTGCCTGCATACAATGCCAGGCCTGTAGGGCAAAGCCAGGAGAAAGAGAGGTCGCTGTTCGAAGTAAAGCCTTGTTAACAAGAAACCTCTTGCAGCTTTGTCATTTGCCCTTAACTCCTTCATTCCTTCCTTCAAGAATTCTGGTTTTGCAGTGACCTTTAGTTGAAGGACAATTGTAAGTAAAGGACTTTGAGGGAGAAGATGACAGTACCTTCTTTGAAATGTTTCTAATAATAACCAGCATTGTTCATTTTTCTAAGTTATGATATGTACACAGGGATGATTCTCATCCGAGATCTTAAATAACACTTGGCTCAGCAATTAACTGATTGATGTGCAAAGATTAGTGAGCAAATAGAACGTCTATCTTAGAGTTTATAGAAACTCTTTCCAGTCTGTTTTTATTCTTACATTGCATTCTTTGGCATCTGAATTCTTTCTTTATAGAATGTTGCAGAGACCGATACAATTATAAGAGCTCAATGCAGACCAGCATTTCTAAAATTAAGTAAAATTATTTCAATGCGTGTTTAGGAGGAGCAGGCTTATATTTTGACCCCATAATTTTATTTATACAACAGAGGTAGAAGAAAATGATCAGACTATAGTGTGCTTTCAGCACTTTTAAGGTTGGAAAAGCTTTTAGGCTTGGAGAAGATTCTAAAAACCTTTCCTTAGTTTCTCTATTATAAAAAATGAGTTTATTGATTATGATGATTCCAATGGAGAATTAGGGGCTAGTACAACCTGTGAATGCTAAGTATAGGGCCTCCTTAGCTGTGTCTCATTGAAATCAGAATCTAGAACATGAATCAAGATATACTAGAGATGAGAATCAGCATCTGGGGTTCCCCATCAGAGTGGTACCAGAGAGTCCACCTGGGAGTTTGCTGACACTGTGGTCACATCTGGACCAGTTAAGTCAGAATCTCTGCCAGCTGTGGCCCCAGCATTGGGGTTGTTTAAAGCTCCACGGTGATTCTAAGTTGTAATCAGGGTTGAGGTCCTGTGGTCAAGAGGCTTAGATTCTCTTTCACTTTGATATTTCACTTTGTAGTCTCCTGAATTATGATTCTAGTTTCTGCATTTGAGCCAAATTCACAGGTTAGTTTTAAGTCTTCCTTTTCCTGCAGTTTCTACATTCTTCTCCATTAATTAAACACTTGGCAGATTTCCTCTGGCTGTTCTTTAATTTGAATGCATAATTTCTTCATACTTCCCAGCTAACTAGGTCTACATTTGATTTTTTTTTGTTTGTATTTAAAGAAATACCTATAGGTTACCTGTGGGTTGAAACTTTATTTTTTAAAAATCTATTCTCTTTTCTAGCAGGTTGCAGAACTAATGTGTCTTCTCACTTAATTATGCATGGTTCCCAGGGACTAATTCAGTGCCTAGCACATAAAAGGTACTCAGCAAGTATTTGTGGAATATATAAGCTGTCAATTTTTCTCTCTCCTTTAATTCTCATGCTCAAATAGTCAATTATTTTCTGAATCATGTTGATGTGTGCTCTTAAATATATCTAAAGTCTACTTGGTTGCAATAGGAACCATCATTGCTTTGGTGCAGACTGTCATCAGCTTTGTGCTTCTACTTACTCGCTCACTTCCTCTAAGTGTATTTGTCCCCCACTGTTGACACAAATTCTGCTTCTTCACTCCAGTTTCCACCGTGCAGTCAAAGAGATTTTAAAAATTATTTTCTTTAAATTAATTATTTGGATTCTTACTACATTATAAATACTTACAGAATGCACAATTTTTAAGTATAAAAATAAAGTCAACTATATTATCTAAGGAAATCACTCTTCACTTACCCAAGTGTGCACATTTTGTTGTTTGCTTCATATAGATTCTGCTTTTTTAAAATCTTCTGTGACCTTGACTTGTTGTTGTTGTGAATTGAATTTTTATGTACAACATATTTCCTAAGAATTATTGGCATTTAGTAAAACTGTTTTTACAACTTATTATTTTGAAGCTTCCTAGTTATAGACAATCATATCATTTGCAAGTAAGTATAATTTTGCCCTTTCTAAAATCTAGGTCTATTGTTTGACAGCTTGTGTAATTTTAGATGATATAACTTTAAGAATACTGTTAATGGTAGTAATGAAAGGCATTCTTTTTTTAAAAAAATTTATTGACGTGCTTCTTGTATTTTATTATTAAGAATAATTCTGGCTCCTTAAGTTGAAATAGATGCTATTCATTGTATCAAATAAACATTATTTTATTCAGTTTTACCATGTTTAAAATCAGGCTTAGCTATCAAGGGCATGTGATAGGTAGATTGTATTTTTAATGTAATGAGACATCTTTGGAAACTTGGTTTAGAGGAGTGCTATGATTCATTTTATACTTTTAAAAGAACACTGGGCTGCTATGTGGGGAATGAAGAGTTTATGTCCCTGTAAGTATTATTATAAGAAGTGGTTGTACAAAAATACTTAACGGGCTGCTGTGTCCAGAAGAAGGCATATGATAGTATCTGTGCTGTCACTGTGAAGTTATAAGTGAGAAATTATAACTTTTCACTGTTGAGTCACAGTAAAATCCTTTTTGGCCATGCATTTTTGCCCTCTTTCCTCCTATATTCTTCCCCAGAGTGTGACTTTCAACCATTACCTTCATGTGGGCTATTCACTTATTTTTACCTTTTAAATTTCATCTTCCATACAATAACCTCATAGCATCATTGGCTGCCCCAATAGTAATGTCATGTTGCTAGATTTTTATGTAGCTGGAAAGAGAAAAAGAGGAGCTTATAGTTTTTTTTTTTTAAGCCAAATTGCACTCTATGTTTGACTGAGCAGCATTATTACGAGTCATTGTAAAACATGAGTCAGACTAGCCCAGAGGTACTTGTGAAGGTGACAGGGAAACAAAGCAACCTTTAAATTGATTTAGCAAAACACTTAGTTACCATTTCATGGTAGGCAAAACAATAGTAAATCTTAAAGGAGGAATCTTCCTAGGACATTATGAAGAATAAAACTAGCATAAACTCATTGGTTGCTGTCAGCACTCATTTTTACGGTGTTTACATGAATGCTGGTAACAGAGAATGAGAGAACTTATTTGTGGCTTTTGGCTGACATTAGAACACATCAGTAGGGATGCTCAAGCCTGTCTGTAGCCATGGTGTTAACTTTGTCTTGTAAAGAATCACATTTTGTTTACTGGACAATAAGGAACGCTCTTGGCTCAACTCCTGACTTCCCTTGCAAACATCTGTTAAACATTTTTACTGGGTGCAGTGGTGTGCTGGAGCTGGCTTGTAGTGGTTCTCTAGAGCCAAATGTTAGAATCTCTTCCCAATTTCATGTTTAGTCATCAGTGATGTCATGTTGGTAGCCTGAAAGCAGCTGCAGTGGGAGAATTTACACCAGAGAAATTGGCATAGGCTACAAATCAGGGATGCTCTTGTCTCCTCTGCACCCCTCCTCCCGAGAGCCAATTGCTAAACATTTACCACCACATCACTGCCTGAATGTTCCTCCAGAAACTCAGATTGTGTAAATATAAACCTATTGTCTCTCCTTCTTTTCTGTCACCTCCTCTTCCCGCATTCCTCGTATTTGTTGATAGACTTTAAACCCAGGTTCAACTCTCCAAAGGCATTTTTTGATCCTTTCTTTTCTCTTTTTTCCCCAACAGGAGATCCTTTTACAGACTCTGCATATTACCCTCCTCTTATCTCACATACTTTACATCACCCCTCAATTTCTTCTGGTGCTCCCCCAGATCGGTCCCTGGTTGTGTCTGTTTTTCTCTAGTGATCCCTGGCTGAGTCATCTTCTATAGCCACTTAACCCCTCATTTAATCCCCCATCTCCACCTCCTTAGCCCATCTAACACACTGCTCTCAGCTCACTTTTTGGAAGTGTGCTTTGTATTCTATCATTTCCTGCTCAGATTAATCAGTGAGTCCTCTGATTTTCAGATTAGGCTCATACTTCATAGCTTGACACACAAGGCAAGCCTACCTTGCCAGCTGATGTCCTACAATACCTGTTCCTCTTCCCGACGCTCAGGGATCCCCAAATGGCACATGCGGCATTTCAAACAAAAGTACCGATACTATTTCTAAAATATGAACTTCTTGAAAAGCTCTTTCTCCTGCTTTGTCTGAGTCAAGCTTACTGTTGACTAGGTCTTACTCTGTGCTAGGTCTTCGTTGCTGCACACAGGCTTTCTCTAGTTGTGGAGAGCCAAGGCGACTCTAGGCACAGTGCGAAGGCTTCTCATTGCGGAGGCTTCTCTTGTTGCAGAGCAAGGGCTCTGGGGCGTTGTGGGCTTCAGTAGTTGTGGTTCCTGGCCTCCAGAGCACAGGCTTAGTAGTTGTGGCACATCAGCTTAGTTGCTCTGAGGCATGTGGGATCCTCCTGACCCAGATATTGAACCTCTGTTTCCTGCATTGGCATGCAGATTCTTTACCACTGAGCCACCAGGGAAGCCCAGACTTCTTCTTAATTTTAAGATATAACTCAAGGGATGACTCTTCCTTGAACTCTTCTATAATTCCTTCTCACTCCTTGTCTTCCATACCAAAATAACCTCTCTTGCAGAGCTGAACTCCCTTCCTAATACTAAACAGCTTTTTATCACACTCATCATTTTCCTCCATTCATTACAATTTATTAAAATTATTTATTTTAGCACATTGTGTCATTTGGAGTAGGAAGACCCCATCTTTTTCATCTTTGCCCCTAACTTGGGGTTGAGTACAATGCCCTGTTCAGTAGAGATTTGTTGGAAAAATAAACAAAAGGGAAAGAAAATTTATACTCAGGCTGGACATTCTTGAGTTGGTAGATATAAAAGGAAATGAAAGCGTAGGAACTGAAAAATGGTACAATAGGAATATTTCTGGAAGTCCCCCCAGGGTTAGTTTTTAAGTGGAACATTTTTATTTTTCATCATATATTTGAAGAAGATATATGAGTGCTGGGATAGAATAAAATAATACCATAGTTCAACAGAAGGTAGACTCTGAACAAGTGGGTGGTAGTTATGGAACACATTTTCACTTAATATATAAGAAAACTTCCTGAGAAAAAGAAGCCTTAATTGTTTATCCCGGGAATGAGATTCCTAAAAAGCTACTGAGCTCTTATCACAGACAGGATGCAGATGTATGACCATCTGTCAGGGATGTTATAAAAGGAATTTCTGCAGGGAGTAGATGTTCACTACATCTTTTAAAACTCTTGATTCTTTGATTCTGTGACTGTTAGTTAGTCATCCAGCTTATTGGTAGAATTTTTGAGCTCCCAGTGTCTTAACCAAGATGGGTTCCCATAACGACTGCTGTGAAGATTTTTACTGTATAGTTGGGAACATTAAAATATTTAGGGAGACAGCATCTAGAAAAGTCCCCTCTCACCACCCCCTGTCATAAAAAGAAACAATTCTAAATTTTAGGTCCTCCAATTTGGGGGAAGACGTTTCATCACTATTTTTAGATTGTAAAATGTAAAATGAAAGTCTAGAAAACCTGCCATATTGCCTCTTTCTCCATAGGAGCTGAAAGGCGATTTCACCAGCTCTAAATTTCAGCCTGATTAAAACTTTGGCTGAGTTTTATTTCAGTTCATTTGCCGTGGGTCCCCACGGGCTTGGCCTGAGAGACAGCAGAATTTTCCAGAAGGCAGTATTCCGGCCCCTTGTCTGGACTCCTTCTTCACCTGGAAACACCATTTGCAAATGTCATAAAATCTTACCCACTTTCTTTGCTAGATATTTGCACTGCATCATTGGTCTTCATTCACTTGCTGACCTATAGGGTAAACTTGGTTTTTACCCCCTCTCCCACTATACCTTGTATAAGCATAGGAACTTTTATGGGTTTTTCCCAGGATTTTTTTTTTTTTTTTTTCAGAAATTTACTTGCAACTATAAGTGTAGAAAAGGACAGTGATTCTGCATTCTTGACCCCATTCTCACCTATTTCCTTCATGACATTACTCTCCCAATTATCTAACCCTTCCATTGCTGTCACTTCAACATCTCTTGGACATCTTTTTCCCTGGTGTAAAGCAATTTCAGATCTCCCTGATCCTAACACACACACACACATGCTACACTTCACTTCCCTTCAAACTATTGCCCCATTTCTCTTCTTCCCTTCACTGCCAACTGACCAAAAGAATGATCCTCACTCAATGCCTCACATATTTTTTTACCTTCAGTAGATGCCAGGATGATTTCTGTCCTCATCACTCCCATGAAACTATTTCTCCTAAGGTCATCACTCATCTCCTAGTTGCTTAATCCAGCAGCCAGTTTCAGATCCTCTTCCCCTTGGCCGTGGGTAATACTGAAATCTACGGGATGCTCATTCCTCGTTGAAGCTTTCTCAGGCTGTTTAACCATCTGCTTCTCATTGTCATCTTAGCAATCACTTTGTCTGGACTTCAACTATAAGACACTTATAAATGATTCATTCAGAAAAATAGATTTTGAGCATCTACTCACAACCAGGCCCTGCACCAAGGCTGGCAAAAGGTGATGAGCAAAACCTGCCCACCCGGAAGTGTAGTGGGGTGGATGGAGTGAGACATCAATCCCACGAAGGCGTGATTGCAGGCTGTGACGAGAGCCATCTTAGAACACCATGGGAAAGTTTAACAGCAACCTCATCCGGCTTGGGGAGGGCCTTCCCAGGTAGTGCAGTAGTAAAGAATCTGCTTGCCATTGCAGGAGATGGGGAGACATGGGTTCGATCCCTGGGTCAAAGATCCCCTGGAGAAGGAGATGGCAACCCGCTCCAGTATTCTCGTGTGGGATAGCCCATGGACAGAGGAGCCTGGCGGGCTACAGTCCACGGGATCGCAGTCAGACATGACTGAGCACAGCACAGTAACTAGCTTGGGGATCTCAGAAGCCTTCCCTGAGAAAGCTTTTGGCTTGCATATTGAAGGAGGAGTAGGTTTTAACCAGGAGAAGGATAGGGGAAAGAACATTTCATGGAAGCAACAGCATGCCCTATATTAGGCAGTGTGATATAAGGTAGAGAGCATGGACCCAGCATTGCCACTTACCGAACAGTCTGATGTTAATAAGCAAACAAACAAACAAAAGCCTACTTGACCTCTTTGGGTTTTAGTTCTCTCTTCTGTTAAAAATTTTTGCAGTCAGAATTAGATGTGCTCATATTTGCGATGTACCTGGCATATAGCAATTACTCAGGAAATACTGACTCAGCCCAGTGTATTTCATTCTTGGGGCTGTGAGCATTGTGGGGCCTTTCAGGTAATAGTCTCCTTAATTGCTTCTAAGAAACATGCCTCACATTCCAACTCTCTGGGGCTTATACAAGGGTGCTGTCATTCTGACAGAGTGGGGGGAAGCAGGTGAGGAAGCAGTGGGCCCAGGGAGTTTATGATTTGCCTTTGGGGAATATCTGATCCCTGAACCTCTTTTCTGTGATTTGAGAGTGGCTGCGTGCATCTCATGGGGCCCATTTCTGATGGGGGTGAACTGGGTCCCTCAGAAGGACACTTTTCCTTTTAGGTCCAGTGGACTGTGTTTTCCTTGGGCAGCCAAGCTGCGCAGAGGATGGAGTGCAAAAAGCCCTTCTTTGAGCAGTGATTGGATGTGAGTGCTGGTTGATGGTGGTGGCGAGGCGGCGGACACTTGATGAAAGGCACCCAGCATCTGAAAAAGTTCACCACCACGCAACCTCCTCTGGGGGCAGCCACCACTGCGCCCTTTTATTAGCACACATAGTGGAGGATTTGTGTGGTTTGGCAGCTGTCCACGGCCTAATGTGAAAAAGGCTCTGGACGGATCGGCCCCTTTGAAGCAGCTGGGCTGGTGGTGGCTGCTGCGTGTGGCTGGGGTGTGGCCTCCAGATGCTAGATGCCTCCTTCACTTTCATGGATTTTTCTCACTATCCTTGTGAGAAGCTCACTGGATAGCTGTCCTCTTGGGCAGGCAGACCCATCTTGGAGCTGCAGGGGCTAGAAGACCCCAAGCGCAGAGGAAAGGGGAGGCCACCCTAGAATGAGAGAGAATGACACACCGTTTCCCACACCCTCCTTACTCGGAGAATCAGAATCCTCACAATGGGCTAAGAAGGTGACCATGGGGGATTCCGCCTTGGCTACCACTCACCCTCATTTCCAAATGTGTTTCAACTTCCCTCTCCTCTTTAGGGATGGCGGTTGTGGCAATGGGAGTCTGTTTTCTCCATTATTTTTCATGAGAATCCTTTGAGAGATTATACAAGGAAACCTGGCATAGAAAGGGGAAGCACCCTAAATGATAAAATTGGGGTTTTCACCAGGGTGGTGACTCTACAGTGCTCCTTACCTGGTCTTGCTTCCTCCCCGATTCCCTAATAACTGCTTTATGTGAGCACCCTCAGTCACTTGTGGGAGCACTCCACCCCCCACCCCCACCCCATAAGTACCATTTAAGGAGGCTTTCTCTCCAGGGCCATCCTGCACTTACAGGAGTCCCAGACTCAGCCTCCTTCACTGTGTTGACTTGCCTGTCTTCCCCTGCCCTCCCTAACACACTGTGAATGTCCCAAGTTTAAAGCAGTGTTACCTTATACACAGACACTCAATGAGTGTTGGTCAAGTTGAATGGAACAGTTTCAAACATGGTGTATATCTGTCAATATTGGGTGAAAAATATGATGAGACTAGTCACCCCAAAGAAGAGATACTGGGATTTTCTGAGTAAAGAACCTTCACTTTCTTATTTCCTGGAGGAGCTTTTCCAAGTAGGAATATGACCTAGCTTTAGTCCATATTTAGACATAGTCATGGAATACTGGTACTGTAGGGACACTGCTTTTTTTTTTTTTCTTTAACCAATGATGAGGTAAGAACATGGATAAATATTGGCATCACATTGGTATCTTCAGCCTCTGATTGTGTTACTGTCTCAAGACGCAGTAGAGAAGGTTTCTCCCCTGCTTAACGGGTCTAGTATTCTTTTGTACTTGATATGTTAATAGGATATACCCCAATACAAAATTTTAAAAAAAAGCCTTAAAAAACAAAAAAAGAACCCTATTAAATTATACATACAATTTGTTTTAAAAAAGTATATGAAGCTGGATGCAGTACACAGGGAAAATGAGATGTTACAGAATATGGAAAAGCTTTTAGACCTATCACTGATGCTCCACCTCACTCACCCTCCAGCAGAGTGCCCCAGCCTATATCCTCTCCCTCCTAGGGAGGCACCCCATGCAGGCATTCATGATTATTCAAGGAGTTTAGTCCACCAACCAGCCTGGCTTTCCAGATGGCTCAGCCGTAAAGCATTCTCTTGCAATGCAAGAGATACCAGAGACCTGGGTTCGATTCGTGGGTCGGGAAGATCCCCTAGAGGAGGAAATGGCAACCTAACCCAGTATTCTTCCCAGGAGAATCCCATGGACAGAGGAGTCTGGCAGGCTACATACAGTCCATGGGGTCTCAAATAGTAGGACACAACTGAGCACCACGCAACCAGTCTTCTTGTTTCACAGTGAGCATGACAGTGATGGATTGAACGTGTTTAAGAGAAAAGTGATTGATTTTCTGACAAGCAGCCATTTTTATGTCCTCTTATCTGCCAGCCCCGCCCCCTAAACTGAAAGAGTAAGAAGCTAAATGCTGAAACAATTAAGGTTACTTGACATTCTAACTCCTGGCCACTAGAGGGGGGTAGCGACCAGGCTTCTTCTCTCCCCAGCTGGATGTGCGACTGCTGCTGCTGCTGCTGCTAAAGCGCTTCAGTCGTGTCCGACTCTGCGACCCCATAGACGGCAGCCCACCAGGCTCCCCCGGCCCTGGGATTCTCCGGGCAAGAACACTGGAGTGGGTTGCCGTTTCCTTCTCCAATGCATGAAAGTGGAAAGTGAAAGTGAAGTCGCTCAGTCGTGTCCGAATCTTGGCGACCCATGGACTGCATCCTACCAGGCTCCTCTGTCCATGGGATTTTCCAGGCGAGAGTACTGGAGTGCGTTGCCTTCCCCAAGATGTGAGGCATCTTTGCCCAAACTGAAATGTTATCCCTTGAAGAGTATCCCTTGAAGAGACGTACGCAGCATACGTCTGTTCATTATCTTTTCCCTCTGTGGAGCCAGTGTTTCATACTCAAGTAAAGGTAACTCGTCTTTCCTAAGAGGAGTATTTCCAACCTTGTTAGTGGGTATAGAGTCTTTGGCCCCTTTAAAGTCGTAGTGCCTGGATGTGGGGCAAATATAATGGTACACACACCTTCCCCCACCCTAAGACACAAGCTAACTTAACTATAAGCATAAGAACCATAGTTTCCACATATGATCTGATATGTGGCCTTATCAAGGGAGAAAATATTTTAGGTTCCAGAACATGCATGATTATTGTTTGGTCTCTGTTCAAAGCAAGAGTGAGGAAATTGGCGTCTAAGGAAAATCATAAGCTTTGCTACTCTTTCGAGGAGATCTCTGTGTCCATAGATGCCTCTTATTCCACTAAAACCATCTCTGGCTTTTGAAGTGTGCCCGAGGCTGATGCTTATTTCTGGGATGCCTGTGTAAGGCTGGCTTCTGCTATGTAGGTCCTGGCATTCGCCTCCTGGAAAGTGTTACCAGGGTTAAAGCAATCAATATTGTTCAGTATCTGGAGAATCTAAAACAGTTGCAAATGTAGCATCCCTAGGTTTTAAATCGGAAATATACATACATAGGCAGAGTATGCACGACAGGAACAGAGTCCAGGCAATCAAAGGGGTTCCTTGTGAATAATTATCAAATTGGTTTGGTAGGTTATTTCTGTGTTATTTTAGTATTTGGATTTTTTTTCTTGTCAAAGCAGGAAAGAGCAGTTACAGAGGGAAGGACACAGAAGGCAGGAAGAGGGAAACACGCGGGACTGGGAGGGCGGAGCTTGGGAAGATCGCAGAAGAGTCAGGGAGGGCTCCAGCACTCTCAGAGTCTGTGTGGCTCCAAGCGTCACTCCAAAGACTTAAGGCTGCAGATTATGAGTCTCTGAATCCCTCAAAGAAGGCGAGAGTGGGATGTTTCAAGAGAACAGCATGGAAACATGTATATTATCTAGGGTGAAACAGATCACCAGCCCAGGTTGGATGCATGAGACAAGTGCTCGGGCCTGGTGCACTGGGAAGACCCAGAGGGATCGGGTGGAGAGGGAGGTGGGAGGGGGGACCGGGATGGGGAATACATGTAAATCCATGGCTAATTCATTTCAATGTATGACAAAAACCACTGCAATGATGTAAAGTAATTAGCCTCCAACTAATAAAAATAAATGGAAAAAGAAAGAAAGAAATGCCTTAAGGATAGACCTGCCAGGCTGTTCTGTGAGGAAGTAAAGTCTTCAGGTGCAGGCTCCATGACCGCACATCAGGGATCATTTTTGTTTTCGTTTTTAATATTGGAGTTTGGATCACATGATTATCAAATCTTAAATCTGGTCGTTTTCACTCTTGGCTTGTACTGGGGTCCCTGCCTGTGCCTGAAACTTCCTTTTCCTCATTCTCAAAACAAACGAAATTACACAGATCCCTCAAGACCCAGTTCCTTGTCTCTCCTACTCTGTGAAGCCTCTGGACACCCTTGCCTGCCCTGTGGATCCTCAGGATCCTTAGTCCTCAGGATCCCATTGCTCTGGCACTTCCCAGGTGGCACTGGTGCCAAAGAACCTGTCTGCCAGTGCAGGAGACATAAGAGACACAGGTTTGATCCCTGGATAGGGAAGATCCTCTGGAGAAGGGAATGGCAACCTGCTCCAGTACTTCTGCCAGGACAGAGGAGCTTGGGGGCCTGTAGTCCATGGGGTCACAAGGAGTCGGACACGACTGAAGTGACTTAGCACATTGTTTAGTACCCAAGAGCTTCCCTGGTGGCTCAGATGGTAAAGAATCTCTCTGCAATGCAGACCTGGGTTGGATCCCTGGGTTGAGAAGATCCCCTGGAGGAGGGCATGGCAACCCACTCCAGTATCCTTGCTGGAGAATCCATGTGGATAGAGGAGCCTGGTGGGCTACAGTCCATGGGGTCGCAAAGAGTCAGACATGATTGAGTGACTAACACTCATTTTTCTTTCATCCCATTGCTCCAGCTGTCTGCCATTAAAGCCCTCTCATCATTTTGAGTTTGGTTTTCAGTATCTGTGCAATTTTCCCTCTGGCTGGGGTCCATCTCTGTTCATGTCTGTGCCTCCCTTGTGCCTGGAACAAGCAAGGCTCAATGAGTTCATTCTTCATACTAAAGAGTGGGCTCAAGGTCTAATGTGTGTGTGTGTGTGGGTGGGTGGGTGGGTGGTGAAGCTGGACTGCAGGTAAATTCAAGATTCACAACCAGAGACACAGCTGGTCTCCCAGGTTCTCCTGCGCCATCTCCTTGGATAGATTTCATGAAATGCACAAGATCATCCAGAAATGCCTGACCTTGCTATTCTAGCCTGGCAACCCCAGGCCACCTGGAACCAATATTTAAACTTTCAGATATTCTCACTCATAGTCAAGCCATGGTGGTGCCAACTGTGGCTGGCCCAGGAAGAGTCTGGAGGGAGCAGTAGGCTGGCTCTGCAGACTTGCCCCACACGCTTATTAACAACTCCATAAAGCTACTTTACATTTCACATGATTAAATCTTTGAACCCTGGTCAGAGTACTGTTCTTTTGTGAAAGCATATAAGAGTGCCCATATGGTATTGAGGAGAACTGAAACAGTCACTGCCGAGTTGGGTTTGGAATTGTTTTCTTAGGTATAATGTGACGTGGCTATGCCTTCAGATTGTGGCTGCTCACTCTGGTTACTTCCATGTAACTCAGGTTAGGAAGGTCAACACAGAATTTCAAGGTATTCATGAAATTTTAAGTAGTCTCTTGGTGGTTGAATAGACTCCATCCAGTCAGGACTCTTGTCTCTCGTAGTCTTTCCCATCTCCCTTTTTCATAGGTTCCCAGGCTCTAATAAGCCTGAGATACTTTCACTTGCTTCTGTGAACTCTCCAAATACATGGCGTAAGGAAAGCCATAGGGCCCCAGTGTGGTTTTCTAGTCATCTTCTAGTCTTGCTCTATTGTTGCTCTCAGGACAACCGACCTCCCGATTGAACAAATAGCCCAGCCAAAGACCCTTCATGGTGGTGGGGGGGAAGCTGGAGCTCTGACTCTGGCTCCTAGATAAGGCTGGCTCTTGGTTTGCCTATCTGTTCCCCTAGAAGCCGGGTGGAGAGTTCCCAGTGGTTCATATATCTGTCTTTCAGAACTGTGTTTGGGTAGCAAAGTCATGAGCACTTGCTTCTCTCTGGCAGGCGTGGCCCTCCTGCCAGAAAAAGCAGAGGGAAAATCACTTGGTGTGCTGTTGCTAGGAAGCGGAGAGGTGTTTGATGTTTTGATTTTAGCAGTACTGGAGGCTTGCCTTTTTAATAACACGAAGAGCTATAGGTTGTTCCTACAAGACTGAATATGTGCTTTTCCGAAAATGTGTCATGAATTCTCTCATCAAAATCTTTTTTTCCACCATTCACTAAATGAAAACAATCCTGTGGGATACAGGAGATGGGTACCAGAAGTTCAAAATGAAAATGACGGTGGAAAGGCTCTTACAGAAGCAGCTTTGTTCCAAGATAGCCATGGGTAGCAGCTCCCACACCACTGCCAGCATGTTAGGGGCAAGGATGGAATTCATGCCCCTCAGATGTCAGTGTCCAACTGTCCAACCCCGTGGAAGCCATGTGAAGGTTCTCAGGCCATTCTTATCTACTCTTGGGATGATTCACTGAATGTTTAATGAGCTGTGTGTCCAAGGCACAGTGCTTGGCTGGATGAGCGAGATATAGTCATGCTGCTGAAACAGGGAAAGAGACCATAAGGATTCAGAGGGTCTGCACAAGAATAAAGATGAGGAAGGCCCAGGACCTGATAGGCAGGGTATAATTTTTCCTGAGCCAGTCAGGGAGCACCGCAGAGGAATTTGAACTGGCTTAAAGGATAGGCATCTGATTTTTCCAGTGGAGAAGACAAGAAGGCACATTCAAGGCAAAAACAAGGCAGAAGGAAGCCTGAAGGTTAATGAGACAGCCCCATAAAACTGGATGAAAGAATGAATGGGAAAGAAAGAAGGATGTGTAGATGGCTAGAGACCTTGACATTGAGGCCAAGAAATTTGAACTCTCTCTGTAGATGAGGCCTTAATCTCACTCCACCAACAAATCCCTCTGAAGAGGACAGGAGTGGTTTTCAAATACAGACAGAGCTGCATTCTTGGTAACACCTTCTAGTACCAGTACAATTTTCTGCAGTGATGGAACTGGTGGAAACATCCAATATGGTGGTCACGAATTACAGATGGCCACTGAACACTTAAGGTATGGCTAGTGTGACTGAGGAACTGAATTTTAGATTTATTTAATCATAGTTAACTTAAATTTCCATTTAAATGGCTTCATGTGGATAGTAGCTACCATCTTAGAGCTTTGCAGGAGGCAGTGTTTGTAACTTGACAGGGGAAAAAAAGATGAGGAGGCCCCCTTGTAGGTAAGTTGTGCTAAGTCCTATTTCAGGGAGGGAAGGGACCACAGATAAGTGCTGACACATGTACTCTGCTGGGTGCTATGAGGAAAGGTGTTCAAAGGGTCTTATTGACACATGGCACACGGCACATGCACATAAAATGGATAGACAAGGGAGGCAGTTGGTATGTGACATTATAGAACAGCACGGCGCCAGCTCTTTGGGACCCTGTGATAGCCCTTGGCATCCTTTTCCATACCTCTGCACCTGTGCAAACTCCATGGAACGAGAGTCCTGCCTGCACCTCTCTGCTGTCAGGAAAGATGCCAAGGGCAGGGAGGATAAATTAGAAAAGCATTTCTAGGTACATTAATTAAAAGCTCCCATGACGGAAAGTATGCTTTAAAGGGATTGCTCGGGCCGGGCCAATGCTCTTTACCTGCAGGGATTTCCTGGAAAAGCTCATTTGAAGTGGATCCTGTGGTTTCCCGTTGGAGCAATGAGCAACGGTGTTTCCTGACCAAGAACTCAGCATCAAACAGAACATTACTGACAGAATAGTGCCATGAAAGCAGAGAAACCAAAGCCATAAATCTCAGTAACTACTGAAAGTGATAACATTCTGCTACTGATTCCGTAAAATGAATATAAATGCAGAGTATTGGTGAATACTGATTAAGGCAAGGTCCATGATCTTCTATTAACATATAAAAATTCAGCTCCGCTGTGTCATAAATTAGATTTCACTCATGCTGAAGTATTAAGCGTGATAACATGAATTGAATACTTGAATAACAATAGTTTTGCCCCTCCCTGAAATTTGACGGGTCTATGAAGATGCTTTTATTTTCCTCTTAATAAATTCCTTTGTTATCAGCAGAAGCATGCATAATTATTCCGTTATCCATTCCATCCACCTGGATGTCAAGCTCACAGCATCATTAGATCAACGAGGTGGAAATCTGAGGACAACGCAAAGTGAATCAAATCACAGCCTATGTCAGGAGGCCTCTGATGTACAGATTAGAAAGATCTTAGCTGGAGAAATATTTAATAGCTAAAATCTACAAATGGAAGCTTTATTTTTCTCCCATTCTTTTATTTTCTCACTCACTCTAGTTCCTAAATTTGGATTAAAATATTAATGTGTCCTGTGACATTCCTTTTGTTGTTTAAAAAAATACACTGTGGTTTTATCTTTTTATAAAAGTGATACGTGTTCATTGTAGAAAATATGCAGGGAAATAAGAGAAAGAGCCACACTCAGGGTTGACTATTATGAACATTTGGGTATATCGTTTTCTGCGTGTGATCACTCTAGTATTCTTGCCTGGAGAATCCCGAGGACAGAGGAGCCCGGCGGGATATAGTCCATAGGGTCACAAAGGGTTGGACACGACTAAGTGACTTAGCACATAAGCACACGTGTGACTATACAAGACTGGAACAGTTTTGCTCTTTTTCCATTAATCCTTCCTGAATGGTTCCTTGAGTTTTAAAATGTACATCATAAACACCATTGTAATGTCTGTAGAATATTTCATTGTAGAAGTCTCCTAAAATGTATGTAACTAGGCCCTTATTGTAAGCAATTTAGGTTATTTCTTTTTTTTCCATTTTAATAGCATTGTGATGACACCCCTGTATATAAACCACATGAGTTACTATTTCCTTAGATATGAAATTTCCCTATCAGGATAAAAATGTTTCTTAGGGCTATTTGTTAAGTATTGCCAAGTTACTCTCTAGAAAGATCTTCTAAGGTTATTAAGAACTTGAGAGTTGAGATTAGAAAGGCCTTTGTTACAGTCCTGGTTCTGCAGTTCTGAATCTGTCATCAGCCATGTGACCTTGGGGAAATTGTTAACATCTCCAGGCTTCAGTTTCCCTATCTGTTAAGTGGGCTGGTAGTACCACCTGCCTCATATCTGGTTCTGTGTAGAGTAAATGTGATAATTCATGTAAAGGCTGAGTAGAGCAAAGTGCTCAATATAAGAGCTACACTTTTACACTTTTGCCAGCAGAGTATGGACTGTCTATTTCTTCATTCTCTTACAAACTCTGGGCACAATTTTGTGTAAAAGTCAACTTGACAAGTGAAAAAAGACATCTTATAGTTTTAACTTCTGTGACAAGACACATCTTGCAAGCCTTTAAAAATATGTGACATATTTCAAGTCAAGGACTGACTTTGACAAACGTTTTTCCCTCAAATGTTATTTCTCATGAGTGCCAAGTAATAGAAGAAACTCAAATCTTCCTTAGTTTTAAAGGGTAGATGTATTATTGATTGTGTCTGAGAGTCCAGAGCAGTCTGTGGGTAGAGTAGATTATGTGTACATAGCAATTATTAAATATGTGCTTTGAACATTTCTCTCAGCAGCCTCAGTGAATTGGATTGAGCTGTTTATAATTTATTTTAAATTGTATAAATAGCTTTATACAACAACTGGTAGAAATAAAGAGAAAAGAAGGAAAACACTAACCAGCAATCCTTTCACACAAACGAATTAAATTTTGTTTGCTGACTGTCCAGTTTTATAGAATTACATTAGACATTCTTTTAAATCAGAGGATGCATTTCCTCTGGTTGAGATTTTCCCCATATAAGTACCATCATTTTACCAGGTTCCTGAGGTCCCATCCCCTTCATGTCATGTCAGTGGGAGTTGAGTACAACAGTAAGGGTACCCATACCCCCGGGCCAGGAAAGAGGGTGAGAAGCATGTGAAGCAGAAATGGACTTGGAGGGTAGGACCAGAGTGGCCAAAAATGGTGCTGTGAAGTCTGAGCGCAGATGTGATGGGCGTGGGTTAGTCTGAAATGAAAATTGAAACAACAAAGGAAATAATGTTGAGGAGGGTTCCTTCTCAGACATTTAGTGGCTGTTGTAAGGACAGGCTTTATTTGTCTTTTCTTGGAAACCCGGAGGCTCCATGTTACTTTAAAGGCACAACATGTGTGTCTAATATCAGAAAGGGTTGAACATGATTTCACAAGTTTTCTGTAATACAAGCGGAGAAGGTATTAAGAATTACAGCTTTGATTATTACAGAGAGCAGAGAGAGCAGTTTTTCTGTCCTGATTATTGTGTCTTAAATATCAGGCATCAAACAATCTCTCTTTGGATGAAATGAAAGCACTCTTGAGGTTTCAGACCTGTTTCTCTTTTGTTCCAGCTTAGTTCCCATTTCCCAAGGCTGTGGCCTTGAGTGTTGAAATGTAATAACTTTGAAGGTACATGGTGAGTCTATTGATCTTTTAATATAGTTTCTGCCATTTAATTCTTGTTCAGAGCAGGTAGTTCTACCCAGAGCAAGCTGGTCACTCTCTATAATCAGGTGTGTACACATCTCACACCAAGAGGGAATGCTTGTGTAGGAACACTGTATGACCATGTCCTGACCACTTTTCAAGATCATCAGTGCTATTTAGAATCTTGAATATTATTTTTTCTGCTTCCAGCCTTGAATTAGATTCTGGAAAGAAGTGGTTTCACTGAACAGAGTATGAAAAAAAAAAATAAGGGTAGTCTAATTTTATCAATCTTGGGTGTCTCGTGTAAAATGTTAAGTCAAAATTGTTAGGCAGTAAACTTGCTGCAGGGCTTCCGTGGTGACTCAGTGGTAAAGACTCTGTCTGCCAACCCGGTACACCCCTTGGGTTCATTGCCCTGGGTTGGGAAGATCCCCCGGAGAAGGAAATGGCAACCCACTCCAGTAGTCTTGCCTGGGAAATCCTATGGACAGAGGAGACAGTTCATGGGGTTGCAAAGGAGTCAGAAACAACTTAGCAACTGAAACAACAACAACAAAACTTTCTGGGAAAAGAGCACTAGTCTCAGGAGATGTAACTTAGTGCACTTTTTCGTCACTTACTAATGTGACTTTGGGCCTAGTTGTAGAATGACTTTTATTTTTAATTAATAGAACAGGGACTCTGCTATGTCCTATTTAGCACTTGTAACAGACAGAATGAGAAAGGCCTTTGTAAACTGTAATATCATAGTCCAATGTGAGGTTATTATGTCTCCAAGGTCAATGTGTTTGAAAATATGTTAGTTTGTGTTTGAAACACACTTCAGTTCTCTTTACGTCTTGGCCAGTCATTTCCATATTTAAACTTAAGCCCTTTAGGCGCTTCCCAGGTGGCGCTAGTGGTAAAGAATTGACCTACCTAGATGCAAGAGATGTGGGTTTAATCCCTGGGTTGGGAAGATTGCCCAGAATAGGAAATGGCAACCCACTCCAGTATTCTTGCCTGTAAAATTCCGTGGACAGAGGAAACTGGCGAGCTGCAGTCCATGGTGTTGCAAAGAGACACAACTGAGAGACTGAGCAAAAAGCAAAACAAGGACCTTGGCTCAATCTCCTATATCTTTCAGTCTAATTAGTGGCCTGAAAGTTTTGCTTTATTTGGAATTTGTCACCCCACGTTCTAAAGAACGAGGATCAGTGTTCCTCAAAAGACTAAGATTCTAAGATACTGGAAAAGTGAATCCTAATTGAATGTCTTCAGAAAGCCAAGGGATTTGATGTTCTTATCAAATTGGTCACTATTTCAGTTATATCGTAATAGAGCTTATTACTCATATGTCAGAGCTACTCACAAAATGGCAGCTCCTTAAATAGCGGTGTATTCTAAGAGCTGTGTTCCCAGCGTGGTAACAAATAGACATTTGTAACTGTTTACATTGAAGTTAATTAAAATTCAATCAAATAAAAAATTTGGTTTTTCCTTCACACTGGATACATTTCAAGTGCTAATTGACCAGATATGATGAGTGGCTATAACTTCGGACAGTGGAGACTATAGACTATTTCCATCATTAAGAAAGTCCTATTGACCTGTCCTGCTCTAGAAGAAAGAGAAACTGATGTCACATTATTCAGAGGTATCCAGTAAGGTTTCATGCAGTATTTTAAATACCATTTTTAGGTTTCCAATTTAAAATAACAGTCTTAAATGTCTAGACAAGGTTTGACATTCACTCACCCACCGCTTTTCTTCAGTTGTATTTAGGATACTTAGTAATTTGATATTTTTGAATGTTCACTTCTTTCTGTTGGTCTCTTAGGTCCTGCGTGACAGACATGTGTGAATGTCCAGTCCATAAAAACTGTTACTGCGAATCATTTCTGGCATATACCCGGGCCTGCCAGAGAGAGGGCATCAGTGTTCACTGGGAGCCACAGCAAAACTGTGCAGGTGAGAAATTTTTGGCAGATCCAACCATCAGAAACTCAACTCCAGTGCCCAAGCTAGTAACGTGCTCAGTCGCTAAGTCGTGTCTGACTCTTCGCAACCCCATGGGCCACCAGGCTCCTCTGTCCATGGATTCTCCAGGCAAGAATACTGGAGTGGGTAGCCATTTCCTTCTCCAAGATAGCAATAGAAGAGAATTTGATGATAGGTGAATGGTCACATCCCCCCTTGGCATTATCAGTGGCCCAGCTGGATTTCAACCTGATAAAACACAGAAACTTCTCACTGGGCGGGATAGAAAACACTTAAGACAAGTGCTTTGAGATGAGCACATTTGCACAGTTTAAGGATTTCCACTGGTGCAAAACCATCTTAACCTCAAGCTGCCAGCTTGATGTGCTTAGCACAGGGATAGTCACTGCTGTGGTTTAGCTGACACATGGAACAAAGGAGATCCAGGACAGTTACAGTCATTTAAGGTCTTCAGGATAGTTCAGTTCAGTTCAGTTCAGTCGCTCAGTGGTGTTCGACTCTTTGCGACCCCATGAACTGCAGCATGCCAGGCCTCCCTGAGCATCACCGACTCCTAGAGCCTACCCAAACTCATGTCCATTGAGTCGGTGATGCCATCCAACCATCTCATCCTCTGTCGTCCCCTTTTCCTCCTGCCCTCAGTCTTTCCCAGCATCAGGGTCTTTTCAAATGAGTCAGCTCTTCACATCAAGTGGCCAAAGTATTGGAGTTTCAGCGTCAGCATCAGTCCTTCCAATGAACACCTAGGACTGATCCCCTTTAGGATGGACTGGTTGGATCTCCTTGCAGTCCAAGGGACTCTCAAGAGTCTTCTCCAACACCACAGTTCAAAAGCATCAATTCTTCGGCGCTCAGCTTTCTTTATAGTCCAACTCTCATATCCATACATGACCACTGGAAAAACCATAGCCTTGACTAGACGGACCTTTGTTGACAAAGTAATGTCTCTGCTTTTTAATATGCTGTCTAGGTTGATCTTAACTTTCCTTCCAAGGAGTAAGTCTCTTTTAATTTCATGGCTGCAATCACCACCTGCAGTGATTTTGGAGCTCCCCAAAATAAAGTCAGCCACTGTTTCCACTGTCTCCCCATCTATTTCCCATGAAGTGATGGGACCAGATGCCATGATCTTAGTTTTCTGAATGTTGAGCTTTAAGCCAACTTTTTCACTCTCCTCTTTCACTTTCTGCCATAAGGGTGGTGTCATCTGCATATCTGAGGTTATTGATATTTATCGATATTTCTCCTGGCAATCTTGATTCCAGCTTGTGCTTCTTCCAGCCCAGCATTTCTCATGATGTACTCTGCATATAAGTTAAATAAGCAGGGTGACAATATACAGCCTTGACGTACTCCTTTTCCTATCTGGAACCAGTCTGTTGTTCCATGTGCAGTTCTAACTGTTGCTTCCTTTGTGATTTTTTTTTTTTTTTTTTGGTTTGTTTTTGAGAGAGAGAGAGAAACTGCTATATAAACACCAGTAAAAAGTTCTTTTCTTCTGAGAGACAGACTGCTGTAATAGTCATTATAGCACTTTGATCTCAGGCAGGTTAATTAGCTTATTTGATATCTGTAAAATGGGCTTCTTTGTTCATCCAAGAAATATTTATTACAAAATGGCTAAGTACCAGGCGTTGAACAAAGCACTGTGGGTACTTTGGTGACTAGGAGAGATGGGGTGAGACCCCTGCCATTGAAGTGCTGACAGCCCAGTGGGAGAACCAGATAAAACTAGTAACTCCACAGTAAATACTTGCCAAATGTGGTGAGTCTGGTGAAGGAAACAAATAGAGCCGAGCAAGAGAAAACGCATGGAGCCAGAGTGGGTGGCTGCTTAAATGGTGAGGAGAGAAGACTTCTCTTTGGAGGTGATAGTCCAGCTGCACATTGCAGGACTGAAGGGAGTCAGGACAGGAGTTCTATGTGGAAGAATCATACTTGAATAAGATAGCAGCTCTCAAACTAGAAGTGGGTCGGTGTGAGCACAGTAGGCAAGGGAAAGAAAGGCTCAAAATGAAAGTGGGGTTGAAGCTGGATCTGAATCAGGCAGGACTTTGCAGGTCTTGAGAAGGAGTCTAGCTTTTATTCCAAGAAGGATGGAAGCCACTGATGGACTTTAAGCAGCCTTCCTTCTGCTTTTCAAAGACCACCCTGTGTAGAGAATATACTGAATAGGACAAGGTTGAAGGCAAGAGGCTGTTTCAGTAGGTGGAATGACAAAATGATGGTGGCTGGGATTAAGATGGAGGCAGTGTGTGGAGGAAGAAGAGAGATTCTAGATATATTTTGGAAATGTACAGTAGTATATACTCTGCTGAGTTATAAGCATTAGTGATATGTATGTGAAACATCTAGAAGAGTGCTTAACTCTTACAAGATAGTAGTAATGCTACTCTTAGACGCAAGCTGAGATGACTGTCATTTAAGGGTTGGCAGATGTTTTTCTTTAAAGGACCAGATTTGCCTAGAACAGAGAGACTGGGGTTTGCAACATTCTACATGAATCTGAGAAAACTTAACTCCAAAATTAGAAAAGAAGGCAGTTCATGGCACTGCTAACTTTAATATATACTTTGGTGGAGGGCAGGAGCGGTCAGCTGGTTGGAAGAATTGCCTTAAGTCTATGTTTTCAGGGCATGGACATCATGTTCACTTAGATGCTGGATCTCAATCTGTTCAACATTGTAGTCACTCTGGGAACTTAAGAAATAAACCAGGAAACTATGCCTGGGCCCCAAGCCCAGATATCCTGCTTTAACTGGTCTTGTGTATCACTTGAAACCTCTCCAGTGATTCTGACCTGCAGTCAGAGTTGAAACCACAAAGTTAATTTGTATGCTTAATGTGTGGCTTCGGGGGAGTAGAATGATAAGGGTTTAGGGATCGCTAAAGCTTCCTCAAGCCAACCCTTGACACAGTCACTAATCTGTGTCCTTAGAAAGTACTCAAACCCTTTTATTTCTTTGTGACTTCCCTTTTGGATTTGCTCTCTCCTCTGAAAACCCAAGTCCAATCTATGTCTGAGTTCCCTTTCTATGGCAAGAGTGCCTCACTGTCAATGCTGCCTTTCCAGAGGAGGTCTGAGGTGATACAAACTCATATTAAGGTGTGGCTGAGGCTCCTGAAACTTGGGACTAAATGACCTACCTCCCTCCTCAGTGCGAGGCAGTATAGGAAGGGTAGGGTTTTGAAAGACTGGCTCCTTCCAGCACACCTTGAATATGCCTGTCTTCTTTTCTCTACTTTGAGTCCTCTTTCCCTTGAATTTTCCCTGGTGACTCAGACAGTATCTGACTGCAATGTAGGAGATCTAGGTTCGATCCCTAGGTCGGGAAGATACGCTGGAGAAGGGAATGCTACTCACGCCAGTAGTTTTACCCAGAGAATCCCATGAACAGAGGAGCCTGGTGGGCTACAGTCCTTGGGGTCGCAAAGAATCAGACACAACTAACACTTTCCCTTGAAAAGACCCAGCCATTCATCCTGGTATGATGTTGAACTCAGCAGAACTTTGTTAATTTTATTAGCTATGATGCTGTGACAGGGATCACATCAGATACAGAATATGTGAACCCCCTCTTACTGATGCTGAGCTATATTTAACACCAGTTCAGCGCACCCAGTGCATTTGAGGACTACACTTTCCCCCTGTCCCAGGGTCCTGATTTCAGGGACTGAATCTCAGTAGCTAAAATTACTTTTCTAATGGAAAGGGAATACGACTACTGAAAGGTTCCTTTTACCACTTAAAATTAGTGGAACTATCTGAGTGAAGTATAACTCTGTCAATGTTTGGTTGCAGGGGACCATTTTATACACACACACACACACACACACACTCACCCATACACACTAAACTTCCACAGATTGACATTTGGTATTTATGGAGATGTGCAGCATCTCTCAGTAGATTCATTTCTGATTCATCTGGAATATTGAAGACTCTAAGAATACTCTACTTGTTTTTAGCTCTCAGATCTTTTGACTTATGACAGCACTTAAGGCCACTTAATACAGAGAAGAGAAATTTTCCAGAGTAAAAAGCTTGGAAGTTGAACAGATGAGAAGCCAGCCAAGCAAGAAACTCTGAATGAACAAGTGACATCTCTGAGGCTAGGCTGGATTTTAGTGTTACCATGACTACTACCACAAAACGTATACCCATTAGCTGTGGTGAGAAGGACTAATGAAACTCTAGTTTAATACAGGAATTACTAAACACAATATGATATGCAGAGAGGTATTGTAAAGGTCTATAAAAGTTTAATAATGACCACTTATATTAATATGTACTATTTTCTAAGCACATCTTTTGCCCCAAGGACTATTCTGGCACTTTATATTACATTTTATCTTATTTAATCCCCACTCTAATCTATATGGTAACATTCTATTACCCACATTCTACAGTAAAGGACATTAAGGCTTAGAATATTTAAGTAATTTGCTAAAAATCACAGAGCTAGAAAGTAAGAAAGCTAGGACTCAAACCCAGGTCAGTTTGCATTATAGCCCCTGTTCTTAATTATTATAAGAGCACAAATAAGCAAGTACACTGTAAAAAAAAAAAAAAAGTCAGCCTATTGTGAGAATAAACAGTTGTAAAATAGAAGCAAAATATGAGTTAAAAATTTATATATATATTTTCATATGAGTATATATTTATTTGTGTATTTATATGAGCATCAACTACTTTATTGAAATATTTGTTATGTTTGTTGTTGTCATTCAGTCACTAGGTCATTTTGTCCGACTCTTTGGGACCCTGTGGGCTATAGCACACGAGGCTCCTCTGTTTTCCACTCTCTCTTGTAGTTTGCTCAGATTCATGTCCATTGAGTCAGTGATGCTATCTAACCATCTTATCTTCTGCTGTTATGTTGTGTGGACCTTTCCAATGTCTATTCACCTGTTCCTAATCATTGTTACTTGGTACCTTTTGACTTGATCACTTTCCTATGGTCTTGCTCCTGCATCTTACTTTGCCATCCTTAGCAGATTTTCTGCTAATTGTCACCGCACTTTCAGGAATACATTTTATAAGCGGGAAAGATTCTGGAGTGTTCAAAGTGGTGTGTGTATTTCTGCAGCAAATGAGATAACCTGCTGGCTTCTGTGAAGCTCCTTGCTTTACTCTAGAGACTCCAGGTGATTCTAGCCCCCCTCCTGCAGCACCTCTGCTCTACTTACACACACTGATATCCTCCTTGGTGACTAGACATCTCCTATAAAGGATTAGGAGATAAGGTCAGCACTGTAACCTTCAGCACAGAAGAGGGGTGTGGGGGCAGCTGAGTCCCAAAGGGCACAAATCTATGCTTACTAACTGTTGATAATGCCAACACATAATGCCTTCATGGGGCACCACATAAAGTAACACGTAATGCTCCTTGCATGCTTTACAGAATAGCTGTTTATGTGCCCCCTTAAGAATATATACCTGCTCACCCTAGCCACGGACTTCTCCGGTTGCTCAGCTGTATAGAATCCGCCTGTAATGCAGGAGACCTGGGTTCGATCCCTGGGTCAGGAAGATCCCCTGGAGGAGGGCATGGCATCCCACTCCAGTATTCTTGCCTGGAGAATCCCATGGACTAAGGAGTGTGGCGGGCTAAAGTTCATAGGGTTGCCAAGACTCAGACACGACCGAAATGACAACACAAGCACAACCCTAACCACTCTGGTAATTTTCTAGTTTTTAAAACATGTATTTAATCAAATGAGACCTTTTCAAATGCACATGTATGAATCAGATCACATTTATATTGTCAGTAAGTATTGTTTGCCTTTTACAAGTTTGAAAAACATTGGATGCATGGAAGATAAAACAAGCTCCAAGTCAGGATTCACTTTCTAGGACTGTATAAAAGTTGTGCCAAATTGAAGGCACATTCAATCATATTATCTCCCTAAAGCCCTTCTAAGCCTCCCTCAGGGATTACGGCCCCTGCCCACCTCTCTGCCTTTGTCTCCTCCCACTCTCATTCTCAAACTCCTTGCTTCTCCTCCAACAAACCAAGGCTCCTCCCGTCTCTGACTGGGTCACGGCCGCTTATTGTCGCTGATTGCACCCTCTCTGTTCCCCCACCCCCTCTCCTGGCACCATGTTCTCTTTCCGCCTGGAAAACCTCTGCCGTTGTCTGTCTGGCATGTCTTGTCGTCTTTTAAGATCTAAGTGGGATCCATTTTCTGAAGTCCTTCTAAATCCTTAACCAGCCCTCGGTGTTGAGTTGGTGTCTCTCTTACTGTTCCACTGTACTTCATTCTCACCGTCTAATGAGTTCATCTTGCATTTAATTAAGAATCCATTTCTGTGTCTCTTCACCCATTTGTTTTTTTTAATTAATTAATTTTTTTATTGAAGGATAATTGCTTTACAGAATCTTGTTGTTTTTTTCAAACCTCAACATGAATCAGCCATGGTTATACATATATCCCCTCCCTTTTGAACATCCCTCCCATCTCCCTACCCATCCCACCCCTCTCGGTTGGTACAGAGTCCCTGTTTGAGTTTCCTGAGCCATAGAGCAAATTCCCATTGGCTATCTATTTTACATATGGATTTTACATACATATGTATTTACATATATAAGTTTCCATGTTACACTTTCCATACATTTCACCCTCTCATCCCCTCTCCCCATGTCCATAAGTTTATTCTCTATGTCTGTTTCTTCATTGCTGCCCTGTAAATAAATTCTTCAGTACCATTTTTCTAGATTCTGTATATATGTGTTAGAATATGATATTTATCTTTCTCTTTTTGACTTACTTCACTCTGTATAATAGGTTCTAGGTTCATCCACCTCATTAGAACTGACTCAAATTACCCATTTGGTTTTAAGTCCAGCCAGGCTCCTGAGACTAAAGCTCAGAGATGATATCTGACTCACATCTGATTCCCTGGCCTAAGAGGATGCCTGCCCCAAAGTAGATACTCAGTAAATGTTTATTGATTTAGTTTGAATTGAATAGCAATGGTGAAAATAATCCACTTTTCCCCTAGTAGTTCTGCATTTTCTACCTACAAATGGTGAGGGAAATATCAGTGTTCAGTAGTCAAAGGTAGGATGTCACAGAGAAGCAGTAGGAAAGTACATGGTACAGTTAGAAGAAAGACTTGAGAGGTCAGAGACAGGAAAAGACGTGGGGGAATGCATGTCTCTAGGAGAAGGGGGGGAAAGGAAAGAACCTGGGTGAGAGAGACAGGAAATTCTACTGAGTTTTCATAGTAGGAGGGATCTTTGAGAGATCTGCGGGGAATAAAGTATCTGGAGCGAAAAGTGAGTTGAAAGAGGCATTCTGGAAGCAGCAGAGTGGAAAATGAACTCAAGGCCAGCCAAATGTAATCCAAATTGGGAATCAAGATGATGGATGGAACTTCATTAAGATTAAATCATCATCCAACAGGCACAGGCATTTATTAAGCTGCTCCTCTGTGCTTGGCCTTGTGCCAGAACTTTACATCATGGAAGACAAGGATTCTGCCCTCAGGAGCCCCAGCTTCGGTGGTTCATTCTGTTCAAGCAAGGGTGCTTGTTGTAGTGACCCTTGGAACCTTTAAAATTTACAGCCGCACAAGGCTCCGCTGTAGACACAGAGCAAAAATCTTTAGGGAAGGGACTGAGGAATATACATCTTTTAAAAGACCCTTAGGAGACTCTTGTGAGCATCTCCAAATAGGAATTATAGATGCACAGTGAGATGAAATCACTCAGTCATGTCCGACTCCTTGTGACCCCATGGACTATAGAGTCCATGGAATTCTCTAGGCCAGAATACTAGAGTGGGTAGCCTTTCCCTTCTCCAGGGGATTTTCCCAACCCAGGGATCAAACCCAGGTCTCCCGCATTGCAGGCGGATTCTTTACCAGCTGAGTCACAAGGGAAGCCCACAGATATACAGTAACTGGGGGATTAAAACAAGTAAGCAGGTAACTATAATGTGAGAAGTGCTGATGGATGCAGAGCAGGGAAGGGTATCCTGGAGAGATCCAGGAAGCTACTTGAAGCAGGTGATGCTTGAATTAAGACTTGGAAAATGATTGGTTTGGGAAGAGAATCCAAGCTAATGATAATCATTTTCAGAGTGTTTTGACTGGGAATTAGAGCTAATATTGTAATAACTGATGGAGAGAGAAAGAGAGGGAAGGGAAGAGAGAAGAAGGGAAGGTAGGAGAAGAGAATTAATGAGAAGAGACAAGAATGTCAGGGAAAGGGTCTTGGAGGCGATTTGAACCTTTAGTGTTAAAGAGGCGGTAAAGAAGCCTAAGAGAGAGGTGTCTGCGAGAAGTCAGTTGCTTTACAATGTTGTGTTAGTTTCTACCGCGTAGCAAAGTGAATCAGCTGTGTGCTGTGCCGTGCCCAGGTGTTCAGTCATGTCTGACTCCTTGCAACCCCATGGACTGAAGCCCACCAGGCTCCTCTGTCCATGGGGATTCTCCAGGCAAGAAGACTGGAGTGGGTTGCCATGCCCTTCTCCAGGGGATCTTCCCAATGTAGGGATTGAACCCAGGTCTCCCGCATTGCAGACAGATTCTTTACTGACTGAGCCACTGGAGAAGCTCAAGAATACTGGAGTGGGTAGCCTATCCCTTCTCCAACGGATCTTCCTGACCCAGGAATCAAACCAGGGTCTCCTGCATTGCAATCACATTCTTTACCAGCTGAGTTACCAGGGAAGCCTGAATCAGCTATATGTATACTTATGTCCACTCTTTCTTGGATTTTCTTCCAATTTAGGTCACCACAGGACATTGAGTAGAGTTTTGAGATTAACAGCCCAGAGTTAGCATCAGCCTCCACAGGTTTAAGGGCTCAGTTCCATAAGACACCTCATTTCAGATGCTGGTTGTCCAGTACTGAGTCCTTAGGTTACCCTCTCTCTGCTCCACTTGGCTACAGAGTAGGGGCAGAGAGCTGTTCTCACAGCTTCCTTCCCTTTTGGGCTTAATCATTTTCTAGAAGGGCTCACAAAACTCTGGAAAATACTTATTTACTCCTGAAAGTGTTAGTTGCTCAGTTGTGTCCTATTCTCTGCTACTTCTTGGATTATAGCTTGCCAGACTCTTCTGTTCTTGGGATTCTCCAGGCCAGAATACTGAGTGAATTTCTATTCAAGGGGATCTTCTCAACCCAGAGACTGAACCTGGGTCTCCTGCATTGCAGCTGGGATTCTCTGATAAACTGTCTGAGCCGTTTATTATAAGGGATACAAATGAAGAACCAGATAAAGAGGCACAGAGAATAAGTTCCAGAAGGGTCCCCAAACACAGGAGCTTCTGTCACAATAGAGCGGGGACACCATAATCCCAACACCTCAATGTGTCCTCCTGTTCCAAAGTTTTCTGAACCCTGTCATTAGTCATTTAGGGATTTGTATGGAAATGTCCCTAGGTAGGCATGGTTGATTAAATCATTGACTGAAAGTGATAAGCTCAACATCCAGTCCCTGTCTGCATCCCTAGCAAAAAGTGCTGAAAGTTCCAAGCCTTTAATCATGCTTTGGTCTTTCTGGTGAGCAGTCCCCATTCTGAAGCTGTCTGGGGACCCCAACCACCAGCCCTATTGACATACAAACACTCTGGAGATTTCCAGGTGTTCTAGGAGATGTGTGCCATGAACTGAAGACAAAGATAGCTACAGATGGAGTTTGGATGGTTATTACTGTTCTTCAAGAGGGTTCTTCTAAATTCCTACATGTGTCAACATCCCTCCTCCTGAGAATGAGGGGTGACCCCATTGATTGTCATTGGAAGTAACTCAGATGGAAAAGTCTGCATGTCATAAACTTCCAGAATGCTGGCAGTATTTTTTTTCTGACAAATCTATTCATGAATTTTTGATAAGTCTCAGAATACTGTCAAAATCATTTTAGCTCCAACTGAACAAGGAGAGTAAATTGCTATGATTTGGTTACAACATCATTTTCATATTCTCTGACCAGCCAGCCAGCTATTTCCCTCTCCCCAGTCACACATCTAATTTTTCTCTGTTGGGCTCTACCCATCTCTTGCTCTAACTAGTTTCAAATTGATTAATTCAACATGTGATAACTATATTAAAGTATGTCACACATTTCCAATATCCTTGGCAGATTTTTTTCCTGTATGAGTTGTTGGTGGTGGTGTTTAGTCACTAAGTCGTGTCAGACTCTTTGTGACCTCATGGACTGTAGCCCACCAGGCTCCTCTGTCCATGGGATTTCCCAGGCAAGCATGCTGGAATGAGTTGCCATTTCCTACTCCAGAGAATCTTCCAACACAGGGATCGAAGCTGCATCTCCTGTATGTGTAATTCTGTATATCTGAATATCAAGGTAGTTGCAACAATGATTCCTATTCATTGCAGCTCAACAACTGGAAGAACTATTTGGAGTTAACTTTTCATACCATTCTCAATACCTAGAGAGCCTGTAGATTTACATGTAGCTTTACTAATATGTAGTCTTTCCTATCTGGGAATAAAGCTTTCTCATTTTCTTTCATTTTGAAGTTCACTGGCTTAGCAGGTGGATGTATCATGTTGTTTTTCCAGGTGCAGGTGATTCCCAGAGTGTCTGGGAGTGCTGGGTGCTTGTTCTTCTTCTGTTAGGTGGCAGATGTGCACCTGTGTTGTGGGGAGACCTGTGTCATGAGTGACATGAGCCTGCGGAAATGGCATGGGGCTGAGGGTGAATTAACCTGGCTGTTTCCTCACATCTCACCTTCATCTCCTCTCTTTTGTAGCCACCCAGTGTAAGCATGGGGCCGTGTATGATACCTGTGGCCCAGGATGTGCCAAGACCTGTGACAACTGGAATGAGATCGGCCCCTGCAATAAGCCGTGCGTTGCTGGGTGTCACTGCCCAGCAAATTTGGTCCTTCACAAAGGAAGGTGCATCAAGCCAGTCCTCTGTCCTCAGCGGTGACCTTTGTTCTACTCCTTCAGACTTTGAACCTAGTGTCCTTGACACTGAAGTGGAAGAGCCAATGAAAGACTGCAGTATTTGTGTGCTGACTCCGCAAACACACACACAGAGTATATATGTGTACATATATAGATATATAGATATATTCAGAAGCATTTCATCATTTATATAAACTATAGGTGGATTATTATATGTATATTTTTTGCTATAAGACATGTATTGTTTCTAGGATCCTAATCTGTAAGCCATTGAAGACATTGTATAAATAAATCAAGTGTTTTTAATTTAATAAGGCAGCATGCAGACATATTGGAGGCTTAACCATCACACACATTTGTCATTTTTAAGGAAACTTTTCTAAGAGATCAAAATTGCCTGCCTGAATTAATTTTTTCTTTGGATCAGGATTTGCTGTTGAATGGGGAGTGTGTTTTTTCTGGAGAAGGGCAAATTTATTTTGGGGTATTTCTGCTTCCAGAGACAGGAAAGTATGCCTGAGAGAGATGGCTAGTGATTGGTGACAGGCTCTAATGGTGCATGTAAGCAAGGGATAGGCTGTTAGACTTTATTGGGTAATGGTCTGATATTATTTCCAAAACTGATTGGCTGGTTACCAAGAAATGTATATCGTCACTAAAGCATAACCGAAGAAGCAAATGATTTCTTGCCCTCTTAGCATATTCCCCCAGTCTCCTAATTATATACGTGTGTATGATGGATGTGGCCACCTCTGTGTCCCACACTGAGATGATGGAGTGTCTGGATGTCTTGTTAGTTTAACTGAGCATGAGCAGATATTTGAAGAAACTGTTGCACAACATATGAGAAAATATCTGTTTCTCTGAATCTCACAGCAGTTTAGGATGAACAAATCCAATTGAGTCAAAGAAAGCTATCTATATTTTGTACTATTCCATGTATAAAGTGAAAGCCTTTATTTGTAGAAGACTCCTAGTGCAACACTATTTGCAACAGGGAATCTGTCCTAATTATTAGACAGAAAGAAAGGCTTTACCGATCAGCTGATTTAACATCAATCCAAACAAAGAATGGTCTACATGCTTGCTCTCATTTCCTGATAGGTTACTACTAGTCACCATGTGATTTTCCTGACTTTTGTTTTCAGCTGAATAAGTGAGAATGTAACAAAATAAAACCCACTGATGTCTAAAAATAAAATGTTCTGTGTTGTAGTAAATAAAGGGCTTAAGTTTTACAACAATGCATTTTCTATTTCAAAATGTGTACGTTATACTTTATAAATGGCAACATCAGTTCATCCATTTTCAGTCAGTTCAAGTTCAGTCACTCAGTCGTGTCTGACTCTCTATAACCCCATGAATCGCAGCACGCCAGGCCTCCCTGTCCATCACCAACTCCCGGAGTCTATTCAAACTCACGTCCATCAAGTCGGTGATGCCATCCAGCCATCTCATCCTCAGTCGTCCCCTTCTCCTCCTGCCTCCAATCCCTCTCAGCATCAGGATCTTTTCCAATGAGTCAGCTCTTCGCATCAAGTGGCCAAAATATTGGAGTTTCAGTTTCAGCATCAGTCCTTCCAATGAACACCCAGGACTGATCTCCTTTAGGATGGACTGGCTGGATCTCCTTGCACTCCAAGGGACTCTCAAGAGTCTTCTCCAACACCACAGTTCAAAAGCATAAATTCTTCGGCCCTCAGCTTTCTTCACAGTCCAACTCTCACATCCACACATGACCACTGGAAAAACCATAGCCTTGACTAGATGGACCTTTGCTGGCAAAGTAATGTCTCTGCTTTTTAACATGCTATATAAGTTGGTCATAACTTTCCTTCCAAGGAGTAAGGGTCTTAATTTCATGGCTGCAGTCACCATCTGCAGTGATTTTGGAGCCCCCCCAAAAATAAAGTCTGACACCACTTCCACTTCCCCATCTATTTCCCATGAAGTGATGGGACCAGATGCCATGATCTTAGTTTTCTGAATGTTGAGCTTTAAGCCAATGTTTTCACTCTCCTCTTTCACTTTCATCAAAAGGCTTTTTAGTTCCTTTTCACTTTCTGCCATAAGGGTGGTGTCATCTGCAAATCTGAGGTTATTGATATTTCTCCCAGCAATCTTGATTGCAGCTTGTGCTTCTTCCAGCCCAGCGTTTCTCATGATGTACTCTTCATAGAAGTTAAATAAGCAGGGTGACAATATACATCCTTGATGAGCTCCTTTTCCTATTTGGAACCAGTCTGTTGTTCCATGTCCAGTTCTAACTGTTGCTTCCTGACCTGCATATAGGTTTCTCAAGAGGCAGGTCAGGTGGTCTGGTATTCCATTTTAGCAGCTTTATTTAGATATATTTTATATACCATGCAATAACATTTTTATAAAGAGTATTATTAGTAGTAGTATTAGTGGTTGACAGCAAACCTCCAAAGTTTTCAGTCAGCATATTGCCATTACGTGTTAAGACATTTGTGTTCCTGTTTCATATATTCATGACAGCTAAAGGATTAGTTTGGATTTTTTACTGGGGCATCTCCATCTGCTTGAGTAAACTGAGTAAGTTACACAGTCTTAACAGTGACTGGCTGGGACATCAGGGAACATGGTTGTCATCGTTGTGCTTGGGTCGTGACCATCCTCAGTATCTGGGACCCAAGGAACCAGTGCTTCAGGGCTGCACTTGGAAAAGGGGATTTGATGTAAGAGAATTGGGCTCCAGGTGTGGTTTGTAATCTTGTCCACATTGTTTAAGATCTTGGGCCTTATTTTTGCTTCTCTGAAACATAAAGAGGCTTGGTAGCATATGGGCAGATTTGAGGGCCAGGAGGCCTAGACACTCACTCCACTACTAGTGAGATAACATTAATAGAAGTCTGAGACATGTTTTCCAAACCGTTTTACACTCATAATCTCATTTACTTCTCTCACTGTTCTCAAAGGAGGGGCAGGGCATATCAGTTGCTCTCTTCTGGTTGGCTTCTTTTTTATTCATTTATTCATTCATTTATAATACATTTAAATTCATTTCCAGTTCACTCTGGGTTTTTCTCTGTAAAAGAGGGATGCAGAAGGGAAAATTGTAGGTCATTTATTCACTGCTCATGATTCATCCAAGGACTGAGTACTTCTACCCAATAAGACTAAATAGCCTCTTTCCCAACACTTTTAATCATGGCTATCCACTATTAAAATGATGAAGGCTCTTCTTCATGGACTGCTTCGATCCATTTGGGGAGCTCAATTATAAGGTTGTGTTACATACCTTATTGAAGGTTCAGTTTAATCTTTATACATTTTTTTATTCTTGAAGAAGAGGGTTATTACTGATGCCAACTAATCCAAACACGTTGAGAATTATCAATCCTTCAGGTGAAAAGTGAAAGTCCCTCAGTTGTGTCCGACTCTTTGCAATCCCATGGATTATAGCCTGCCATGCTTCTCTCTCCATGGAATTCTCTAGGCAAGAATACTGGAGTGGGTAGCCATTCCCTTCTTGGGATCTTCCCAAGCCAGGAATTGAACCAAGGTCTCCCACATTGCAGGTGGATTCTTTACCGTCTAAGACATGAGGGAAAAGCCACTCCTTTAAACTCACTGTTTCCTGAACACCTGAGTGCAGTAAGAAGAACAAATCTGACTACGTATTGGATCCACTTCATATTCTATTGCTTTTGCATTAAGAATGTTGCCTGTAGACTGAAATATATGGATACCCCATTCTCAAGGCTCCGACTTTTACATGTATAACTCGTCTCCATTCATAGAGAGATAAAGTTGCAGAACAGAGAATAGCATTTGTCTTGGTGGTGGTTTACAGGAACATTGTGGCCTGACCTATTTGACAATGGCAAAAAAAAAGGATTCTGACATCAATAAGTTTGCAACAACTAGTCACACCCCCTCCCTTTGCTATATATAAAAGAAGTCTGATTCCTAACTCAGGTTAGATGGTTCTTTGGGCCATTAGTCCACTATCTTCTCAGTCTGCGGGATTTCTGAATAAAGTTGCTATTTCTTGCCCCAACAATTCATCTCTAGATTTATTGCCTGTCATGCAGTGAGCGGTACAAGCTAAGACTCAATAACATACCACTAGCCTGTGAAAGGGCACCTCCCCTCAAAATGAGAAGGACCAGTGACTGACTCTTCCCCACCTTTTGCTGAACATGAAGAAAGCATTTGACTGGAAAGCTCTTTCTTTCTATGAAGTGTTTTAGACACACAAGAAGGAATAGAATGTAATGTTATAAATGCCCATGAATATATTACCCTAATTAAGAAAAGTGACCTCGTAGTTTACCAATACATTTTTCTTGCATAGATAAAAATCAAATGGTCTCATGGTTGCAGTAGCTATGTGTGGAGTTTTTCCTTGCTGAGTTTCTGTTCACTTTGCTGTTCTTCGTTGCTCAAATTCACCTGGATCTGACAAGTTTCAAGAAAGTGAGTCTGAATACTCCTGATGTGGGAGAAAGAGATCCCTTAGGGGAGAGGCACCAAGATATTTTAATTAGCTACCTCCTGCAAACATAACCCTCAACAGCAAGCAAAAACCGTCTCCTATTCTAAATCCTGAAGTACGAATGGTTTAAGAACTCAGGGTTTTAATTTTGAAAAATGACAAAGTTCAAGCGGCCAAGAAAGAATTATCAGGGAAAAGAAACAAATGTTGGTGATTATGTTGACCCTGAATTAAGAACCCAGACATTTAGTCCTTTAAGGGGAGATTTGGGGCTTTAGAACTATATTGCTACATGGGTTTAATTAGACCAATGAGATCTGTCTTTACCGTGTTTCCTTTCAGATGAATTTTGAGCAAACCAGCTTTGAAAACATTGTGAGGAATCTGCATGTAGAGATGCACCTGAATTAAAGGATAATTCAGAGTGTGACTGGCTAAGGAAAGGGGGAAGGGTGTTCCAGGTAGAGGGAAAGCAAAGCACCGAGGCAGCCAGCGAGTCTGTACCTGTGGCTGAACCACATGTAGTATGGCCTGAGGCGAAGGGTAAGACACATGTGCGCAGGGCCCCATGGTCATGCTAAGAAGCTTGAGTTTATCTTTATGGCAGAGCCTCTGCAAGTGTATCATGTCATAGCGTATTCAGAAAATAACCTTTGGGTACTAAAGTAAATGGGCTTCCCTGGGGGCTCAGGGGGTAAAGAATCTACTTTAAATGCATTAGAAGCAGGAGATTCAGGTTTGCAGACCCCTAGGTCAGGAGGATCCCCTGAAGGAGGGCATAGCAACCCACTCTAGTATTCTTGCCCGGAGCATCCCACGGACAGAGGAGCCTCCAAGTGAGAGATGATGAGCTCCCAAACTAGGAGGCAGGAGGAAACAAGGGGAGAATTTCGTGAAGGTTGGGTGGCCAATAGGCAAGTGATGGGGGATGGCAGTGCTAGGCTGCCACATAAGGAACGTGAGCCGGAGAGCAGATTTACAGATATTTCTATTTTAAATCAAAATCTAAGCTGTATTCAGTTCAGTTCAACAAACACTCTGAGCACTGCCATTAAGAAAGAGTCCAAGATGAATGACGGGTAGTAAACCAGAGGGGCACAAGCTGATCATGAGAGCCTCAGGAAGCCCAATTTGGGGTTTTCTTTTTGGGGGAAGTGTCTAGAAAACTTGCCTGAGAAAATGAGTCCTGTGATGAGCCTTACTAGGCTGAATACCCTCTATGTCTGCAAAGAAGTGTGTGTGTCTGTGTGTGGGTGTCTGTGTGTGTGTGTGTAGGTCTGTGTCTAGTGTGTGTCTGTGTGCGTATGTCTATGTCTGTGTGTGTGTATATCAGCAGGGATAGTGCAATCTGGGAACTTAAGGCATGAATGACTTGTGGATGAGGAGAAAGACAAGCAAGCAGTCTGGGGTTCAATGAACAACAGGGCTTAAGTCCCAACGGGATGTGTCAGATTTACAGAACTGTTTTAAGTCATGGCAATACAATTCACACACCTGAGAGGTCTTATCAAACTTCCCTTGATATCTAGTGGAGGGAGCACAAGTAGGGTTTGAGGATATTTTATCATCTTGTTATAAGCTCATTTTGCTTCCTATACCTGGTATGTTCAAGTTTCCTTGATGTGTCTTCTGAAAATCTAGAGAGCGAAGAGTGAAGAGAGGCTTCTAATGAGACCGTCCTATCTGTACAGTGAGTACCCATCTTTCAGACCCTCTAGGCACTGGGTTCTTTAACAGAACTGGTCCAAGTTCTAGTTATTTATTTCACTGCCGCTTTTGTTGACGAGGCTGTGACCTGATGGTAAGGGTAGGGGATGCTCAGGGTTCAAATAGCTGGACCACACCCACAGGTAAAAGGCCTGGAAACACAGCTCACCCGGAGTCTCGGCTGGAACAATTCTGTCACGTTTCAGCCACTCTATGTCATAACTAAGTTTATGCTTTGAAAACAGACATAAAATTATTTTCTGCTTCCTCCAAACTGGAACTTGGCTTATTTAGTAATTCCTCTGAGGGTTCTTTCAGCAGTGAAATTTTGGGCTTTAGGAAATGTTTGTGGTGATGAAAAAAACAATTTCACTTTGGCTCTGAGAGTATCAGTAATGTTAGTTATCTTGTCATTGTCACCATGTTCCTACATGTAATTTAAAGAATCAAATCCTGAACAGCTCCGTCTGTGCTTAAACAAGACTGGAGGGGCAGAGGAGGCAGCAGAAGGCTGGCGAGAGCCCTCCCCACACCCCGAAGGCTTCCCTGGGAGCCTGGGATGTGATGTGTCCCTGCTGGGTACCCTGCACAGATCTGTGATTCAAAGGAAATTCACCACTCTGTATGAATTCCCGTTGCCCTCATGAAGACAGTCAGACCAGGAGGATTGTCTTAGAAAACTGGCTTCATCATTTCACTTCTTCTCAGAGATAACTAGACTTGATAGGAAACTGAAGTGTGAAGAAAGAGAATTAAAAGACAGCTTTCTCCACGGCATCTACCACTCATATCCACCCCCCAAAAATCCAGGAGGACAGGGACAGACTGTTTGATCCCACTAAAGAGCATTCTCCACTCTGTTTTATGGGATGGTATTTGGAGCATATCTGTTTTCATGGTCAGAGCAGCTCAGTTTGAGCAATCTCATTTCCATCATGGATCCACACAGCTACCTTGATCTGTGATTTTCCAGGATGCAATGGGGGAGAATCCTTCCAATGGTTGGTTGATATGTTAGGCTGTTCCACCCTGGCAGGTGAATTGAGACCCTAAACCAGTCTGGGTTTGCCTCTTGAGATCTCCCATTGACTCCTGGCAGGATTGTCTTGCCATGAATTTCTTTGCTTTGCTATTGCCTTGGGCTACAGAGGTTGATTTGCTTTGGTTAAAGGAGGTAATGAAGACGGCCAGAGGAACATCCCAGAGGAACTGGAGTATCCATTTGAGCTGGGAGATGTTGGCTATGTCTGAACTGTTCCTGTGGGTCAGAGTGGATCGGATCCATCAGCTTCACCATTTTGTTGTGGGAAAGGAGAGGGCATAGCAAGGGAGGGAAGGCTTTCTCTGTATTAATTCTCTCTGAATTTGCCATTTATTTCCTTCAGTTTTACTTTAAGGAAAAAATGTCATGGAACAATATGGTGTATACATATTATTTTATCTTAAAAATGAGTAACTTTTTTTAAATTTTGGGACTTTTATATCTTGTTAAATTCAAGATCTATCCACGCTAATTTATTGAATGTTAGAATGTTCATGTTTAGCTGTTTCAAGTGCATATACTTTGAATGCAATTTTCCAAAGCAAAACTTGTTTTCCTTGAAACTGGTTCCATGATTTATTGTTCATATGGCTTTTTCATTTGGGCTATCCATTTCGTGACAGCAAGTGTATGGAAATGCTTGCCTAAATAATGTATATGTATTACTTTTCTCACATAGTAACATTTATTATCTTTGTATCAGTTATGCATGCAATTTTATTTGTTTCTGCTCCTCCAAGCATAAGTACATAATCATTTTTACTTCTTTCTGCTCATGTTCCTTTTCTTGTAGAAAGAAGAAAGATTTCCCTCATAGACCACAGAGTCAGCATCTATAGCCAAAGACCCCAGAAACTGGATTACAGAATGCATGGCCAATTACTATTCTTCTATTAGAGAAACAGATCATAATGAATCTTCCTGAGGCTTTTTCACCAGGAATTAAAACAAACAGTTATGTCAGCTATTAATTTGTGCCACCCCTTCTATATGTGCTTCCTTCCTTCGCTTTTCTGTTTTTTTTCTTTTTCTCACTTCTTTCTTCCTCTCCCTAAATGGAATCATCACATGCTTCTCTCTACTATCTCCCCAATCCCCATACCAAACTGGCCTTCCTAGTGACAGCATTTATGTTCCAGTCATTTCCTGGCACTTAAAAAAAAATGTAGCTGTCCTGGTTCCTAGTCCTTCAAGAATTACTTTGTCAAAAATATAGTTGAGCCACTCTGAGGTCTATGCATTATCAGTTTTAAGAACAATATTTTCATTTTCTTACCTTGAGTTTGCTGACATTTAATATCTTTAACCAGTAGTCTGGTTCTAATGTGAGCCCTTAAGACACTGTATCATATGAGAAGGGAAAATATTTTGAAGTTAGATGGACATTCTGTTGCCCCAGCAATGCCCATGTAACGTAGACAGTACCTAGTGGATAGGCAGAGAGGACTGGCTCTGTTTGTCACATGCCCTTTGAAACTCATTTTGGATATTCCTTACAACCTGAGCCACCAGGGAACCTCTTCCATTTTTTGGCCACATATCTAAAATTTCTAATGTCAAAAATTCATTGAAAAAAGAAAGTATCATTCAATTTTCTCTCCTCTTGTGTCCTGACCCACATCCCCTTTCTCGTGAAGAGTGACCTCAGCTATTTTCCCATAGAAATATGAACAAATTTTGTATGAACTTCTTTTTGTATGAACATTTTTCCTTCTAAAGGTCCTGGGTGAAATTCTAGAGATATGGCATCAAAGTGAAACTCAGTAAAATTGACTTTGTTGAATATCTTAAAGACACTATGGTTCAATCAGTTTTCTGATCCAAGGATAAAATAGAAATTTTATTTACCATCCCTTAGCAAGGTGGTTTATCTCTCCAGCCAATGTCAAGCAAATTTTAGTTAGTGTTTATATTCTATGTTGGTATTTGACATCCTTCCCCAACTCTGTAGGAAAGAGCACCTGAGTTACTATCAAAGTCTTCACAAGAGGAGACCAGTTTTATCTGCCTTCCTGGGTCTCCCTGACAGATGGACTACTCAGCTACTGAAGCCCACATTTTTGTCATCAATAAGGACCTCCTAAAAAACATAACACAACACATGCAGATACACACACACACAAATTACAACAGAAATTCATTATGCCTTTAGGAGTCTTTCAGATAGAATTTTATGTTCTATTTGACCTTTTGTTTGAGACACAAAAATTCCTGAGCATAAAAATGTAGTGAACCAACTCAAGCTGCTTGTCAAATTGCAGAGTGGAAACCTCAGCTTACTACAAATTGATCTAATTAAGCCTTATTAAAATTGATACCCTCAGGGTGAATTTTTATCCCTTGCACAAAGGATGGAATTGCAGATTTCCACATACAATGCAGGCAAATCTGGCGCTTTTATGGGTGAATTTTCCAAATGGGGATAGCGAATGTGCCAGGGACAGCATCCCTGAAGCATATGGGGATGTGTAATTGCCCAGTAATTGCAGTTTTCATTTGGGCCAATTAAATGCAAATGAAAACAAAAGCCATGTCCTGTCTCTGCAGTCTGTTGTAGTAGTCCAAACTCAGGATGGGGAGTGGGGGGGGCGGGGTTGGGGAGGGGGAACCGGGAGATGTCAGAGGTTCTCTTGGGGACATATCTGCTCATCTTTCATCTTCTCCACCTCCCCCAACTGCCCCTCATCTCACTTCTTTTTTCCTTCCCTGAAACCTCAATGGGGATCCTCATAGAGGGGAAGGGTCCCATCAGACAACATCCCTCTGCAGAATGGGGCCAAGCTGACATTCTCTAGAAAGCTTTCATTCTAATGTGACCGCTTGTCTGCTGTGAGGATACAGTGTCTGCTGGAGCAAGAATCAAATGAGTGGAGCATGAAGAGCTGTTATCCCCACAGAGGACATGCTGCTCTTTGCTGCTTTCACCAGTCATTGCATCCTCTTCAGCAGCTCCTGGGGCCAGGAAAAGAGTCACTCACCCAGGGAACAGTGGGAAATGGAGACTCCTATTTGTGGAGTCTGTGAATGTGGGGGCACCTGCCATACCTCAACAAGAGACTGTTGAAAACAAGTAGCCTAGTCTTTTCCTCAGGCTGTGTTCTGAATTTCAGACTTAGGTCATCCAACTTCCTCCTCACCATCTCCACTTGGCAGTGTAATGGGCAACTCATTATACATCCTATCAAAGCTAAACACTTCGTATCCATCCTCCCCTCTCGATTCTCCCCTCCTTCAGTCCCCTGCATTTCAGTCAGTGAAGTCAGTTTCTGGTGGTAGAGCCTCAGGCAAGGGCTTGCCTGGAGAAAGTGTATTTTGGGAAGGGAACCCAAAGACATTTTATTGGAACAGTAAAACAAAAAGAAGGAAATCTGATCCAAGGCAGTATGGTTGAGATGGTTACTGTTGTGGGCTTCTGGGGCCTCTCTACAGTTCCAGGAGGTACTCTCTGAAGAGGAGTGCATGTCACCCACCTTCCAAACCACTATGGGTCAGATGTTGCCCCTGAGGTGTGAATTTTCTGGGTTTCCAGGTTCCCACAGGTACTCGAATGCCCTAAGGCAGAAGGCTGGGGATGCAAAGAACAGCAAGGCCAAGGTACTGCCAGGCACCCCGCCGTGGCTGCTTGTTGTCACAGCAACTGCTGGAATGAAAAGCTGCGGAAGAGGTTATGAAAGGGCCTGATGCCTGGGAGTCATTCTCGACTCCACACTTTCTCTTCACCTCACATTCCACTCATCAGTTATTTCTGTCCATCCTACTTCTAAAATATTCTTCTAAAATATATTCCAAATCTGACTGTCTCTCACCATCCCCACAATGACCACCCTGGTCCAGATTATCAACATTTCTATCTAGACTGCAGTAATAGTTTGCTGATGGAGCTCCCATCCTCACCCTTTCTTCCGTTCCCTCACCCCACGCCCAGCACATAGCACACACAGCGGGCAGCAGCCAGGGCAAACCCCTGTAAACTCTTATCATAGAGACATCCCTGGCGGCCCAGTGGCTGGGACTTCACCTTCTAATGCAGGGGTTGTGGGTTTGATCCCTGGCTGGGGAGCTAGGATCCTACATGCCTCACAACCAAAACATAAAACAGAAACACTATTGTAACAAATTTAAAAAAGACTTTAAAAATGGTTCCACATTAAAAAAACAAAAATCTTAAAAACTCTTATCATAGCCATGTCCTGTTTCCTTTTAAAATCCAATGATAACTCATCTCAGCCAGAATAAAATCATAAATCTTTTCTAACATCTGAAAAAGTCTGTATGTTTGGCCCTTTTCTCTTTCTCTGAACTCCTAAAGTTCTTCCCTTCCCTTCCCCGACTTCTTCAGACATTCAGGTCTCCACTGGCCTCTTGCTGTTTCCAAATTGCCAGAAATGTTCCCACTTCAAGGCTTTGGTATTTGCTGTTCACTCTTTCCAGAATGCTATTCCTACATGAATGTGTTTGTTCCCCTCCCTCACATTCAAGTCTCTGCATAAATAGCATCTTGTCAAAAAATATTTTTTGATCATCTTATCTAAAATAATACCTTTCCCTCCAACAACCCATTTTAGGTTCCTCATTTTTCTCTCTGTCTAAAATCTTACAGATTTATTCTTTTACTTTTATTTTCCTCTTTTTCAATTTAGTGTTAGTTCTTGAAAGTAAGGACTTTGTTTTGTTTATTGACATAACTCTCATACCTAAAACAGCCCCCAGTACAGAGTAGACAAACTTGCTCTCAAAAATGATCCTCCAGGGGGATGGGTGGCAGAAGAATCTAATCATGTACTTCCTTTTATGTCTATACAGGGAAGGTGACTGTGCAGAGATAGTAGGTTCCAGAGCCTGGCACATATCCTGAAGGATGCTGTACTCTTGGTCTGTTGTGTTCTTCATTTTTCATGTTGCATGGGGTGGGGCCTAGGATGCCAGCACAACCAAGGAGAAGCTAGTCATGGCCATCTCAAATCTGAGTATCCTTATCAAGATCTCCAGCATCACTGAGGGTAGTCTTAGCACATGTGCCTCATCCTCCTGCCCTCCAAGAACCTGATGAATGGAGACATGATGTCAATGAGAGCCTCGACCAAAAGACTTCTCTTAACACAAATAAGCAATTTCTTGAGACCTGCTTCTCCATGTCTGTAATCAGTTTTAACCTAAGAGGGGACAGAGGTAAAATTTTCATCGGAGTACTGATTTTAGATTTAAGATTCTTGCAGGAAGCCATGCTGTTAGGCAAGAAAGGAGGAAAGGCAAGTAGGTGCCTTAGTATTGAGTTGGGGAAGTAACTGGTGAGAAATATAGGGACCTGGCTAAGTATGCAGATGCTATACAAACCAAGGTATAGTCTCTTATGATGTTTTTGTTGTCATTTTTGTTGTCCACCCTTTTTCTATATCTAAAACTTGGAAGAATCTTTGTTTTTTTGTTTTGTTTTGTTTTGTGTCTCCTTAAAGCACCTCTATTCCTGGTGGTATCAGTGGGGTGCCTGTATCCAGTGCCAAGAGCATGGGATTTGCAGTTAGAGAAAGCTAGCTTTATATTCCCAGTTTCTTATTAACATGTAGTGTGACCTTGAAAAAGTTGCTTAATCTTTCCAAACCCCTGTTTCATCGACTGTAAAATGAAGACTATCTATCCTCATTAAAAAGTTGTGAGAATTTTAATGAGATTGTATACCTCCCCCTACTCTTCCCTCCCCTGCCCTTTATAAAAATAGATCAGTTACAAATTAGATGTTTTAAAGCATGAGACAGCCTATTGTCATTTCTAAGAGATAAATCCTGGCAGGCTGGGTGTCTGACTTTTTTTAAACTTTGCTAATATATATATAGAAGATATGGGGGAGTTTATCACTCACTTCTTTTAGAACAAGCTCCCACAGGTCTGAGGATGTTTAAAACAGAAGCATATTTAAATGCAGACAACACTCAGATGGAGACAGATGAAAGACTATTCAATTAGGGAGCAGATAGCCAGGAATCCCTAGATGCCCAGGGCTTTCTCTCCATTGCGGTTTCTCTGAAAGGCCTGCGCAAGGAGAACTGCAGAGAGGCCAAGTCTCCATCAGTATAAACTGAAAATTCTAGATACAGGCATGCATCACTTTTTGTTTGGTAGAGAACATTTTTACTTCAATAACTGTGTACCTAGGATTGGAAACCTCTGTTAGGATATTGCAGAGAGGCTAAAAGTCTCCATCAGTATAAACTGAAAATTCTAGATACAGGAATGCATCACTTTTTGGAAGTGATAAGATAGGATATTAGCATTATTTGGGCCAAGCTATGTGCATCACCCACTTGATGGAGGTCTCACTCCTTATAGATAAGCCAACTAAGAGTTAGACAAATGGAGTGATCTGCCCAAACACATGCATCCAGTAAACAGCAGGGCCAGGAATTGAAAAGTCCATCTGATGCTCATGATTTTCCCAGCGACCCTGAAGCCACAACAATATGGGAAGGAAGGATGCTCTACTGAGTTCAAGCATCCTGCTTATTACCTGAGGGAGGAGATAGGTGAAAAGGATCAAGCCCACCACTGATCATTGTTATGGAGCATGAAGACACCGAGGATACCATCCCTTTAAAATGGAGTCCGAAAAGCAAGAAGGAAGTCATGGACCAATGGGAGTGTGAAACAGCAGACCCTTAGATTGGTTTAGATGGGAGAGAAATGAGAAAACAAAGATACAATTTATTCCACCTGGAAAGCCATACAGAAATTTGTGAGTTTTACCTGGAAGATTAGGTGATCAAATGAGCCCTAAAAAGAGGGACTATAAAAATATGGTGAAAGGCTGGTGCCTTAAATGGGGTGTGAACATGGAGAAATATTTTGTGGCAGAGTTTGTGTTGTCTTCAAGCCTTCATAAAACTGTGGAAAGCACAAGTGTAGGTGAAGCAAAGAGGAAAGGCTGTTCTAGCCACTTGGGATTCATCTAGCGGAGTAAGAATAGTAGCAGCAGGAGCTGAGACAGTGGCGAGATGCTGAGAGTGTAGCCAGAGCTCAAAATCACAGCAAGAAGGCCCTGAGTGAACAATAATCTTCCGGGAAATTCTCTGAAATCCTTATGATATGATTGTGTATATGTTGTGAGGTGAAGAGGTCACTTGGTGCTGTGAGCTTAAGCCTTTTTATTTGGAAGTTAAAGTCCCCCAGAGAACAGCAGAATTTGGAGGCAGTTGGCCCTACATAGACTGTGTTTCTTTCTGTTGTAGCCCACAATAATTCCCACTATTATCGTTACAGCCTCCGCAGAAAATAAAGTGTTTTTGATTCAAGTCTTCTTCCATCTCCTCTCCTCTCTTCTCCAATCTCCACTGAACTGAATGGATGATGTCAATTAGGGACATTTATCTGGAATCGAGTGTGGAGGCTTAATTATCACAGACAAAAACCACTAATGAGGAAACAACATTATCCTTCACACACGAAGCTGTTTTGATGGAAACTAATTTATGGCAAGTGTTCTATCCTGCAGGCTTCATTACAAGGGGTCTCTGTCATCACGACTTTCTCCCTCCCTTTTCCCCCATCCTTTCTCTACTGTCATTAGCTCAATCTCACAGGAAATCAGAGAGCAGACAGTGCTCTCCACACCTTTTATAGGAAAGGAAGCAATGAGGCAGCCAGATTGGCTCCAGGCAAAATCACCACATTACAATGCTTCCTTGGGCGCATCTCACTTTTCTTTTTGGCTGCCTTCCCCTCATATTTTTCTCTTTCTGTCTTACTCCCATCTTCTCCTTGCCATCTATTGCCAAGCTGGTTGAAGTCTCTTTTGCCCTCACCTAATCAATCCTTTTCCACCTTTTTATTTACTTATCAATAAGAACCCATTCGTAGGGCAGGAATAGAGCCACAAACATAGAGACTGGATATGTGGACACAGTAGGGGTAAGGGAGGGTGGCAAGAATTGAGATTAGAATTGACATGTATACATTACGATGTGTAAAATAGCTGGTGGGAAGCTTCCATATAGCACAGGGAGCCCAGCTCAATGCTGTGTGATAACCTAGACATGTGGGATAGGGGGAGGAAGGTCCAAGAGGGAGGCAATATACGTATATATATATATATATATATATATATATATATATATATGAAAAAGGTCATATGTACAAAAAAGGTCATAATGATCTGGATAACCATGATGGTGTGGTCACTCATCTAGAGTCAGATATCCTGGAGTGTGAAGTCAAATGGGCCTTAGGAAGTATTACTATGCACAAAGATAGTGGAGGTGATGGAATTCCAGCTGAGCTATTTCAAATCTTAAAAGATGATGCTGTTAAAGTGCTGTATTCAATATATCAGCAAATTTGGAAAACTCAGCAGTGGCCACAGGACTGGAAAAAGTCAGTTTTCATTCCAATCCCAAAGAAGGGCAATGCCAAAGAATGTTCAAAATGAAGTGAAGTGAAAGTCACTCAGTCATGTCTGACTCTTTGTGACCCCATGGACTATACATTCCATGGGATTCTCCAGGCTAGAATACTAGAGTGGATAGCCTTTGCCTTCTACAGGGGATCTTCCCAACCCAGGGATCCAACCCAGGTCTCCCACATTTCAGGCAGGTTCTTTACCAATTGAGCCACAAAGGAAGCCCAAGAATACTGGAGTGGGCATTGCAGCTGGATTCTTTACCAACTGAGCTATGAGGGAAGCTATGAGGAACATTTTTATGAATGTTCAAACTACCATACAACTGCACTCATTTCACATGCTAGCAAGGTAATTCTCAAAACCCTTCAAGCTAGGCTTAAACAGTATGTGAACCAAGAATTTCCAGATGTACAAACTGGATTTAGAAAAGGCAGAAGAACTAGAGATCAAATTGCCAACATCCATTGGATCATAGAGAAAGCAAGAGAATTCAAGAAAAAAAAAATCTACTTCTGCTTCATTGACTACACTAAAGTCTTTGATTGTATGGATCACAACAAGCTGTGGAAAAATTTTTAAAGAGATGGGAATACCATACCACTTTACCTGTGTCCTGAGAAACCTGTATTCAGGATAAGAAGCAATAGTTGGGACCGGATATAGATCAACGAATGGTTCAGAATTGGGAAAGAAGTACATCAAGGTTGTATATCGTCACCTTACTTATTTAACTTCTATGCAGAGTACATCACATGAAATGCCGGGCTGGATGAAGCACAAGTTGGAATCAAGATTGCTGCGGGAAATATCAATAACCTCACAAAATCAGATGACACCACCCTTACGGCAGAAAACAAAGAGGAAATTAAGAGCCTCTTGATGAAAGTGAAAGAGGAGAGTGAAAAAGCTGGCTCAAAACTCAACATTCAAAAAACAAAGATCATGGCATCCAGTCCCATCACTTCATGGCAAATAGATGGGGAAACAATGGAAACAGTGACAGACTTTGTTTTCTTGGGCTCCAAGATCACTGCAGATGTTGACTGCAGTCATGAAATTAAAAGACACTTGCTCCTTAGAAGAAAAGCTATGACAAACCTATATAGCATATTAAAAAGCAGAGACATTATGTCACTGACAAAGGTCCATATAGTCAAAGGTGTGGTTTTTCTAGTAGTCATGTATGGATGAGACAGTTGGAATATAAGGAAAGCTGAGTGCCAAAGAATTGATGCTTTTGAACTGTGGTGTTGGAGAAGACTCTTGAGAGTCCCTTGTACTGCAAGAAGATCAAACTAGTCAATTCTAAAGGCAATTAGTCCTGAATATTCATTGGAAAGACTGATGTTGAAGCTGAAGCTCCAATACTTTGGCCACTGACTCACTGGAAAAGACCCTAATGCTGGGAAAGATTGAAGGCAGCAGGAGAAGGGGACAACAGAGGATGTGATGGTTGATGGCATCACCAACTCAATGGACATGAGTTTAAGCAAGCTCCAGCAGTTGGTGATGGGTGTTGGTGATGGACAGGGAAGCTTAGTGTGCTGTAGACCATAGGGTTGCAAAGAGTCAGATATGACTGAGTGACTGAACTGAACGAAACTGAATGCAGAGTACATCATGTGAAATTCCAGGCTGGACAAATCACAAGCTGTAATCAGGATTGCCAAAAGAAATATCAACAACTTCAGATATGCAAATTACACCACCCTAATGACTGAAAGTGAAGAGGAACTAAAGAAACTCTTGATGAAGGTGAAATAGGAGAGTGAAAAAGCTGGCTTAAAACTCAACATTCAAAAAACTGGTCCCATCACTTCATGGCAAATAGATGGGGAAGAATATGGAAACAGTGGCAGATTTTATTTTCTTGGGCTCCAAAAATCACTGTGGACGGTGACTGAAGCCATGAAATTAAAGGTGCTTGTTCCTTGGGAGAAAAGCTATGAAAAAGTAGACAGCATATTAAAAAGCAGAGATATCGCTTTGCCAACAAAGGTCCACATAGTCAAAGCTATGGTTTTTCTAGCAGTCATGTACAGATGTGAGTTGGACCATAAAGAAAGCTGTGCTGTGTTGTGCTTAACCGCTCAGTCATGTCTGACTGTTTGAGACCTCATGGACTGTAGCCCACCAGGCTGCTCTGCCCATAGGCATTCTCCAGACAAGTGTACTGGAGTGGGTTGTCACGCCATCCTCCAGGGGATCTTCCCAACCCAGGTTTCCCACGTGGCAGGCATATTCTTTACCATCTGAGAGACAAAGAATTGATGCTTTTGAACCGTGGTGCTGGAGAAGACTCTTGAGAGTCCCTTGGACAGCAAGGAGATTAAACTAGTCAAGCCTAAAGGATATCAACTCTGAAAATTCACTGTAAGGACCAAGGCTGAAGTTGAACTCTGATACTTTGGCCATTTGATTCGGAGAGCTGACTCATTGGAAAAGATCCCAAAGCTGAAAAGATTGACAGCAAGAGCAGGGGGTGACAGAAGATGGTTGCATGGCATCATCAATGGATGCCATGATGTATGGTTGCATGCATCATCATGCATCCAACTCAATGGACATGAGTTTGAGCAAACTCCAGAGGACAGTGAAACCTGGTGTGCTGCAGTTCATGGCAGTGCAAAGAGTTGGACATGACCTAGCAACTGAACAAAAACATAGTTGATTCACTTGGTTGTCCAGCAGAAATTAACACAACCTTGTAAAGCAGAAATACTCCACTTTAAAAAAAAGAGAGATTGAGCTGGACTGAGGTGCTGGCACTCTGGATTGAGCACAGGGGTTTTCCTACCTACAACTGAGGAAAGGATTAGTAGCCTCCATGGGGGTCAGGGAGGTAATGAGTTTCAGAAATCAAAGCTTCTTGTCAGAAAGACATCCAGTAGGACTTCTAGGTGCTGTCTCAGGAGAAAATGGGAAACAGCAATCAGTGACCAAGACAGAGAAAACTTTAGTTATATAGGCCTCCCCATCCCTGTTTTCCTATGGAATCAGCAATAAAACCCATGCATTGGCCTTTGTAGCCCTCAGTGGGCTTGGCTGAGGCCAACTGTTCTGTGCCAATGCCCAGCTCCACAGAGGCCTTCCAGGAATAAGCTAGGAGGTGGCAACTCCAGAGGGAGGAGGAGGGGCATTCTCGGTCTCTGGGGACCATGACACAGAGGAGAGGCGAGAACTCAGTCCAGAGCCAGACACTGTACCTCTCCTTCTAGAATGAATCCTCCAGGAAAGCTCCAGGTCTTCTCATTTTTGTATTCTCATTTCTTTCGCAGATCTTGATATATACCATATGAGCTCAGATCATGAGTGCAGTTAAAGAATAAAGGGATAAGTGAATGAAGGAGACAATTTTCCCCTGAAGTGATGATGTCAGTATTGTACCTTGTATGTGTTAATCCCCAATAATTTGGCCAGAGGGGTTTGCCCACGTTCCTGCTTCCTAACCCTGTTCATGCTCACTGCTGTGTTGGCAACAGTCAGAACCAGAGCAGTCACTGCATCCTGTGTGTCTGTTCCCAGAAGGAGTGGGACAGACTGAGGGCAGGAGTCCAGGAGGACCAGTAGCAGGAGCCAGTAGTCTTTGTAATCTGAAGGCCCGGTGATGGAGAGCAAATTGGAGAGGGGTGTTGGTCCCATTCAAGGCTAGTTGAACATAGCAAGCATCTGGAACCATTCTGCAGATTCTGTCACTCTCAGACTGCCTGACCTTGGGCCAGCCCCTCATTCCTTGTGAGATGAAGCCATCTAGTTATAGCAGCAATGGCAATACAAAGTTCATGTGCAGGACAAGATGGGAAGGTCATATGTGTTCCTAGTCACATATGAACTCCCTTTCATTAGGAGTGGTCAGCTGGAGCACTGGCCGTGGGAAATGAGGATATGGGAGTGTCAGGCTCTGAATACTGATTCTGTTAAGGCATCTGAGTGTCCCTGACCAGATTCAGACTGCCAGGTCCACAGTGGATTCGCAAATATCTCAACCTCAGATAATTCTTTTCTGAGTGAACTGACACCTTGAGTGGTGAATAACTCAATTCCACTTTCCTTAGTGGTGAGTGCAGAGGCAAAGAGATCTAACAATGATCAGTGTTCCATTTGGAGCTAAGATCATTTTCAAGTTTGGGGGGAGAGAGCCCCAGGGGTGCATCTAAAAGGAGTGGTGCTCAGAGCTTCCCCAGGCCAGGCTGGAGCCATCAAGGCCCCCGGGCTTGAGGCAGGGTGCAGTCTGGTTGGCCAGACACAGACTGCTTAGCCAGACCAGCAGTCTTGAACCAGACCTCTGCCTGCTGTACCAGTCCTGCTAACAACAGTTACTCACAAGCCTTGTTGTCACCATTACTTCCAGCCTGCTGAGGAGAGTGTCAGCTCTACCTTTCTTTAGGTTTTTTGTTTTCCTTTGGTTTCTCCGTGGCCCAGCGAACAGCCTTCTGGAGGAGACTAGCGAAGCATGGCTTTTGCTGCTGGCTGACCGCACAGCGGCTCTGTTTTTCCAAACCGATGGCACGGCTTGCCAAGAGTGAATTAAATGTTTCCACAGAATCATTTGCTTCGCTCCTAATCAGCTCTGTAAATTATTTTCCTTCCACCAGTTTAAGAGGGGCACACTGGCTCCCTTAGTCAGGCACCTCAGGCTAGGGTTTTTGGGAAAGGAAGAAATGGAAAGTCATGAGAGGCCCTTCTAGAAATCTAAGGGGGAGAGTGGAAAAGCCTGGGCTGATTGCAGACATGGCCTTGGATCAGCAGGTGGGGCAGAAAACACATGGATGCTTGTCCAGAGCTCGGGGTGATGGAGAGGCTGGGGAGCAAGGATTTCTGGGTCATTGACCGCCGGGACACAAACACAATCGCTAACGAGAGTCACAGAAGTTAATGCCGTGACTTGCTCCTGCTGGAAGATTCTGTCAGACTAGCCCCACTTCCCCGGCTCAGATGGGAGACTTCCTAGGGTGTCTCACTCACTGTGATCTTCCTCCAGGTGGTCCTCCAGCCTTGCCACAGTGCCCATCTGCAAATACCTTGTTACAGAATCCCCACCTTGCCTCTCTGCCCATCGCCCCAGCTGTCCTAGGGTTAGCGGGTGGGGCTTTGTGCTAAATTTCTCCAGTTCACCTTAGGGCTCCTTCTCAGGACCAGGTCAGTCTCCCACTCTCCCCAGGCTTCAGCATGACTCCTTCTTTCCAGTATCAGTTGCTCCCTTCTGCCTCCAGTTGGAATATGATGAAAACGTTGCTTCCCCAGTTTTTCCCTTACTTTATTGCCCCTGAAAGCAAATTCATTTACCATATTCATCTCAACAGGTTGTTGCTATTTACTCCAGTGGATGAGAATAGCAGTCTTGGGCAAGTGATGAAGCTTTTAAATAACCAGGGCCCTTGGCCTGTAGTTTCTAATGTTTTTGTTCTGGAATAGTAGCTGTGCTCTCCCTTAGATCTTTACCCTTGAGAGGTGGACTCAATTATATAACCTGGTAACACCTTATAATTTATCATTTAAGTGGGGATAATTTGGGGAATGAAAGGGATGTTATTGGCAACATGTCAGAATAATAAGAATAAAAAAAAGGAATATTATGGGCAACAGTTATATTCTTACCCTGACCTTGCCTTTAGCAGCCCACATGGAGCAAAAGTCCCTTGGTCAAGAGTTATATCTGGGGTCATTTCTTTTGGAAGTGGTACATGGATGTGACAGTCACTATATGGCTTGAAATTCAGGAAGATCCTGGTGCAACTCTTGGACTCTTACTAAATGCATAGACCTGGACAAGTAGTTTCTTTGGTGACTATCAATTACCCTGTCTGTACAATGCTTATAATGATAACTGTCTCAAAGATGGCTTGAAAGAATAAATAACATATAAAGCATCTGATTTGGAATGCCTCAATGAATTCTGGTTTCTATTTCTTAGTCTTTTCCCTCATGAAACCCACAAAGCATGCCAACTCTGCTTCTACTTCCTCTCCTTTAGAGGGAAGATGGTCTGTGCTACTCAGTATTCTATCTTAAAATGGATTCCCAACTTTGTATTCCTAACATCTTTTAATGTACCAAATAAAAGGGCTGAAATTCAATATATTAAATGGAGTGATTTTAATGTATGAGACAGAAAGAGAGATTTAGTTTATGTTCCAAATATGCATGAGCATTAGATGCATTCAGAACAAGATATTGCCAGATGATAAAAATGAAAAAAGATGAATCTTGTGCTGGGTGTAATTAAATGACTGAGAAGACAGCTAATGGTTTTAGGATGAAAACTTTAGCTCCAGACTACTGGTTTTAGTTCAACACTGAAAGCTATTATGCCCATTGCCAGCTGCTAGGAAAAGAGACTGACTAGAACAAAATGTAATTGCTCTGGAGAGTATGGTCTTGGACAGGAGACTTATGTCCTTGAAGTTCCTCACACTCTCTTGGCTTCAGTTTCTTGACCTGTAAAATGGGCACAAAATTATGAACTGAATAAGATTGTGATGAGAATGAAATGTGAGGCCTCACAGTGTTCAACTGTCAAACACAAACTGAAATGGGTTATAAGTTATTGTTAGCTTATTTTTGTTTCTTTATGAATTGTAACTGAATCTGGAGAATCATACACTCTTGCATCTCTTCTTTTAACTTCAACTAGATTTTTCTGTAGGATTTAATGGAAATTTCTTGTTTTTAGAGCTGCTGGACCTAGATCTGTAAACTAACTGATTACAAGTGAGAAGTTAAGAGGCACCTGATTAGAAATCCCCAAGACCCTCACTACCAAAATACTAGCTTTGTGGGACTTTAATAGTTGTTTTTCCAAAAAGGTATGCATGCACAAATATCTTTGGGAAATGCTTGGTAAATAAAATGAAACAGATTGCTGTACAGCTTTTAAAATATTTAAATGAACCAATAAGCATCTTCAAGACAGGGCCACCTACCATCCGTTGTCTTCCAAGTGTGCTTGACCACGGTCACCATATTTTTTGTGGGATATTGTTAGAGAACCATGGTCTTTGGCATGCTTTGGCAAGCACTCATCTAATACTTTTTATGTATTTGGGAAAATGTTTGCTTTATAATATTAATCAAGAAAGCAAGCTACTAAATTTCACATACTGTAAAACCACAATTATGTTAAATTGTATATAAGAGCCTGGCAAGAAACATATCAAAATATTAACATATTATCTAAAATAAGTAATCTCAGGGGCAATAATTTAGGGGTTTTTAAAATATCTATTTCACTTAATCCATAATTTTCAATTTTTCTACAATGACCATGTATTATCTTTATAATCCAAAGATTTTACTCTTCTTTTCTTTTGGTTAAACAATATCAGGAAGGACTGTTTCTTTTCCAGCTACAGTGTTTGATCTACCCATGCGAAATATGCCTTTCATTGCATCCTTCAAAGACAGAAGAACTGTAAAAAGCCTTTAGAAGCCCTTGAGGAATTTTGTGGACAGTAAAGGTAAAGATTATAAACCAAAGAAAAATACGCAAAGTTGTAACAGCAGTAAAGAGAAAAATGGAGACAAGGGATAGTGAGTATCTAAAGAGGAAAAAGAGGAAGCCTAGCCTTTCCAGGAAAAGAAAAAGGTCAAAAACAATGGTGAATTTTTTCAAGAACTCCCATGGTAAGGAAGAAACTCAATAGTCTGAAACCAGATTGCTGACAGGAGCATACTAGGTCACAACCAATCTTCCTGCCTTAAGCCAGATCACCTCTGAGTCATCATGAGACTATTTACATAAGGACAATACCTGGGATCCATTCACAACAGAGCTCCTCAAATCTGCGTCAGAATCTCAAATTAATGGGGCCTGATGAGGAATAGGAGGCCTGATGAAAGTGAAAGAGGAGAGTGGAAAAGTTGGCTTAAAACTCAACATTCAGAAAACTAAGATTGGCATCTGGCCCCATCACTTCATGGCAAATAGATAGGGAAACAGTGGAAACAGTGACAGATTTTATTTTTTGGGGCTCCAAAATCACTGCAGATGGTGACTACAGCCATGAAATTAAAAGACACTTGCTCCTTGGAAGAAAAGTTATGACCAACCTTGATAGTTTATTGAAAAGCAGAGACATTACTCTGCCAACAAAGGTCCATCTGGTCAAAGCTATGGTTTTTCCAGTAGTCATGTATGGATGTGAATGTTAGACAATAAAGAAAGCTAAGCACTGAATAATTGAGGCTTTCGAACTATGGTGTTGTGGAAGACTCTTGAGAGTCCCTTGGACTGCAAGGAGATCCAACCAGTCCATCCTAAAGGGGATCAGTCCTAGGTGTTCATTGGAAGGACTGATGCTGAAGCTGAAACTCCAATACTTTGGCCACCTGATGAGAAGAGATGACTCATTTGAAAAGATCCTGATGCTGGGAAAGATTGAAGGCAGGACGAGAAGGGTTCAACAGGATGAGATGGTTGGATGGCATCACCAACTCAGTGGACATGAGTTTGAGTAAACTCTGGGAGTTGACGACGGACAGGGAGGCCTGGCGTGCTGCAGTTGATGGAGTTGCAAAGAGTCGGACAAAACTGAGTGATTGAATTGAACAGAACTGAACTTATGAGGAACAAAGGTTGGGAAGAAGAACTCTCTGTGGATGGGGATTGAGTGAATAGCGGGAGATATGAATAGTTTTGTGAGCCCCATGGATTCTAAACAACAGAAGTTTAATGTACTTTGAGGATCTCGGTTTAAATCTTGACTCCATGCTTATATTTGTCTGACTTTGGAAATTTAACTGCTCTGTGCTTTAGTTTCTATAAAATGGGGATAATAGTAAGAACTATCTCATTTAGTTGTTTTGAGGACTTAACGAGTGTTAGTTGCTCAGTCGTGTCCAACTCTGCGACCCCAAGGCTGGTAGCCTGCCAAGCTCCTCTGTCTATGGGATTTCCCAGGCAAGAATACTAGAGTGGGGAGTCACTCCTTTCACCAGGGGATCCTCCCAACCCAGAGAGGGCTCCCCTAGTGGCTCAGATGGTAAAGAATCTGCCTGCAATGCAGAGACCCGGGTTTAATCCCTGGATCAGGAAGATTCTGTGAAGAAGGGAATGGCTACCCATTGTATTGCAGGAAGGGAGGCCCCCTTCCAGGGCCCGAGAATGGGCTCTAGTGTAGAACTTGGAAATGAATTGTCTGAGAAGATACACATGCTGACAGAGCAAGAGACTTCATTGGGAAGGGGTGCCAGGGCAGAGAGCAGTAGGTAAGGGAACCCAGGAGAACTGCTCTGCCACGTGCCTGGCAGTCTTGGGTTTTATGGTGATGGGATTAGTTTCCAGGTTGTCTTTGGCCAGTCGTTCTGACTCAGAGTCCTTCCTGGTGGCACATGCATTGCTCAGCCAAGATGGATGCCCACAAGAAGGATTCTGGGAGGTGGTCGGACAGGTGCTGTTTCCTTCTGACCTTTTCTAATCTCTTCTGGTTAGTGGTGGCTTATTAGTTTTGTATTCTTTACTAGGACCTCCTGTCATAAAATAAATCACACAAATGGTTATGATGGCGCCTGACCAGGGTGGGTGGTTTCAATCAGTGAGCTTCCCCTAACGGCTCCAGTATTCTTGCCTGGAGAATCCCATGGACAGGGGAACCAGCAGGCTACGGTCCATAGGTCACAGAATCGGACACGACTGAGTGACTAACACACTCAGTGAGATTACAGATATGGATATAGATATATTACTTAGCAGTGAGTGCTTTATGAATGATAGCACTAGTACTAAAAAAGGAGTGAGTAACACCTGTAAATGGTTATAAAGGGTATGGCACCCACAGGTGTATTATCCTGGTTTCTGGACTTCAGGTTACTTATATAATGAGTGGCAGGCCACTAAGTACAGGCCATATTCATACAATATTGAATGAGGGAAGTAGTTTCTTAACTGGCACACTAGCCTCTGGGTACTAACAGTGGAAGTGCAATTATCAACTGAGTTGAACTTCTGGGTATTACTGAAGTATCTGTAATTTGGAACTTGTGTTAGGTGGATTTTGCTGCAATGCTACTATGTAGAAAACAACCTGTTGCAGTGAAAAGGAAACAAAGAGGAATGAGTGTGTCTCTCCTTTCTTTCCTGAGAACAAAGAAGATAGAACAGCGAGCAGGCCTAATGGCTCCTAATTTTTTTACTTTAGCTGTTCTTAATCTGTAGGCTGAGAAAACTCAGCAGTGGCCACAGGACTGGAAAAGGTCAGTTTTCATTCCAATCCCAAAGAAAGGCAATCCCAAAGAAAGCTCAAACTACCGCATGATTGTACTCATCTCACCTACTAGCAAAGTAATGCACAAAATTCTCCAAGCCAGGCTTCAACAGTACGTGAACTGTGAACTTCCAGATGCTCAAACTGGATTTAGAAAAGGCAGAGGAACCGGAGATCAAATTGCCAACATCATCGAAAAAGTAAGAGTTCCAGAAAAACATCTACTTCTGTTTTATCGACTATGCCAAAGCCTTTGACAGTGTGGATCACAACAAAACTGTGGAAAATTCTTCAAGAGATAGGAATACCAGACCACCTGACCTGCCTCCTGAGAAATCTATATGCAGGTCAGGATGCAACAGTTAGAACTGGACATGGAACAACAAACTGGTTCCAAATTGGGAAAGTAGTACGTCAAGGCTGCATATTGTCACCCTACTTATTTAACTTATATGCAGAGTACTTATTATACTTACTATAATTTATATGCAGAGTACATCATGCGGAAATGCTGGGCTAGATGAAGCATAAACTGGAATCAAGATTGCCTGGAGAAATATCAATAACCTCAGATATGCAGATGACACCACCCTTATGGCAGAAAGTGAAGGGGAACTAAAAAGCTTGTTAATGAAAGTGAAAGAGGAGAGTGAAAAAGTTGGCTTAGAACTCAACATTCAGAAGGCTAAGATCATGGCATCTGGCTCTATCACTTCAAGGCAAATAGATGGGGAAACAGTGACAGACTTTATTTTGGGGGGCTCCAAAATCACTGCAGATGGTGACTATAGCCATGAAATTAAAAGACACTTGCTCCTTAGAAGAAAAGTTACGACCAACCTTGACAGTTTATTAAAAAGCAGAGACTTTACTTTGCCAACAAAGGTCCATCTAGTCAAGGCTATGGTTCTTCCAGTGGTCATGCATGGATGTGAGAGTTAGACTATAAAGAAAGCTGAGCACTGAATAATTGATGCTTTTGAACTATGGTGTTGTGGAAGACTCTTGAGAGTCCCTTGGACTGCAAGGAGACCCAACCAGTCCATCCTAAAGGGGATCAGTCCTAGGTGTTCATTGGAAGGACTGATGCTGAAGCTTGAACTCCAATACTTTGGCCACCTGATGGGAAGAGCTGACTCATTTGAAAAGATCCTGATGCTGGGAAAGATTGAAGACAGGAGGAGAAGGGTTCAACAGAGGATGAGATGGTTGGATGGCGTCACCGCCTCAGTGGACTTAATGAGCTTGAGTAAACTCTGGGAGTTGATGATGGACAGGGAGGCCTGGCGTGCTGCAGTCGATGGGGTTGCAAAGAGTCGGACACGACTGAGAGGCTGAACTGAACTAAATAGCAGCTAAACAACAGCCTGCTGCTTACCTTTATCACAGACCACTCCTTGTAGTTTTCTTTCTTTTTAAAGTTCAGAAAGAAGGCCATAGTACAAATAAACCAGAGACAAACATACTCAATTACCAGGCTACCTGAAGCCAGCTATGAATAATTTGAAACAAAGCAAGAAAAATGAAAGACCTTCCTTACTTTGAGACTTATCATTTACCCTAAGACCATGAGACCCAGGCTATATGAAGTCTTTCTGTTCCCTCGGGGGAAGGGAACAGTTCTTGAGGCAGTAGCCTGCTGTGTTCTTCCCCCTCCGCCAGGTGAAAATGAAAGCAATGTTTCTATTTCTTCCAAACTCTGTCTCTATTTTTTTATTCAGCTTTGGTGGGCAGAGAAAGCCAGGATTTTGACAGCAACAAACTCCCCACAGATAGCAACAAATACTTATTTCTTACTCACAGGTTTATGAATCAGCTATGCATCTGTGATGCTTTGTTGGTCTTGGCTGGGCTTGGTTTCAGGCTGTTGCTTGGGTTCAGGTCTGCTCTTTGGAGTGTCTTATTCAGAGACTCAGCCTGAAGGCTACTTAGGTAGTGCTCAGGTCATGGCGAAAGAGAAGTACATGAGCGTGCATGACAACTGTAGGGAATGTGCCTTGTCTTGGAACACAGTGCACTTCTGCAATTGTTTTTTTGTTTAGAGCTTTCATCAATTGAAAACCCATTACTCTGGTGACTTTGTTCTTTTTGTCTAGTGTACAAGTATATCTATACAGGGATGTCAGATGGAGAATTTCTCTTTAAAATATTCAACAAATAAGTGATAGATGAATGAATGAATGAATAACCCTCTATAAAAGTGCCCACTGTAGAAGTGCATAGATTCTGGGCTTCCTGATGGCTAAGACAGTGAAGAATCTGCCTGAAATGTGGGAGACCCAGGTTCTATCCCAGGTTGGGAAAATCCCCTGGAGAAGGGAAAGGCAACTCACTTTGGTATTCTTGCTTGGAGAATCCCATGGACAGAGGAGCCTGGCAGGCTATCGTCCATAGGATCACAGTCAGATGGGACTTATTTACTTTCTACTTTTTTATAGATACTGACTGAAGTGGGAGGCAAAGGAATTTTGGCCAGTGCTTTTTAGACTCTACTCCCATACATATAAGTCATTTTATCTGTGATTACTTTCTGTTTCCTGCTACCAGCTTTCAACCCCCTTCACTTACCAGTCTTTCTGTCCCAGAGCTAGAGTTTAAAGCTGATCTCACTTGGCACATTGTCATTCTACTTCAGTTTTCTTTGGGAACAGTTCTTTTTCTGGGCAATGTCATTTGCTAAATCTTACCCTTTTTTACACTGAAAACACGTGTCCTGCCCTAGGGAGGGACGTTCATTCCTTGTTCCTAAAACCTGCCCCTCCTGGATGTTCGCTGTGGACTTATTTTTCTGAAGCACTATATGGATGGGTGTTCTCCTGCCCACATTTCTCAGTCCAGGGATATGCTCAGATTACTTATTTTGGGGCTATCAGATATGCATAAAATACTGCATCTCAAAACTAATGGATTCTCAAACCAGCTTATGCGAGGCATGTCTGTTTTATGCAAGCACAAAAGGTGAATTATTGAACTAACAGCTTTCTCAGGTATGGGTTCTGCGGTATGATCAATTATATATAATGTTCACTCAGGCAAAAAGGAAAAAAATGAGGTGGCTACAAGCTGGCATGCTTCAGGGCCTCTGGAGCTATTCCATGTTCAAATGTGTGCAAGTGAGCTGGCAACTTCTGTAGTCTCTTACACTCTCTCACAATATCTGAATTGATGAACTGCATATCGGACTTGTCAGATACCTGTGCTCCCCCTCTTTTCCGTATTGGTGTGGCTGTGGTGTTTGTCCCCTCAAAGCGCCTTTGTAAGTTTTGTCTGATTATGTGCTTGGCCCATAAGAGTAACAGTAATGATAACAACTACCATTTCATTGAGTGTGTTAGGCGCTTTGTATGATGTTGGTATTCAACTCTCCTAACAAGTCTGTGAGGGAGGTCCTATTGTAAACCCCACTCTTTAATGGAGAAATTGGTGTCTTGGAGAGTTTGCACTGCCAGTAAGAAGTCTAGTCAGCCTGGCCCTGGAGTTTACAATATTATACACTATATTATACTGCTTTTTGGCACTTAATATATTTTAATTAAGGTTGGTTGAGTGAATAAATGGGTATATGAATAAATGTCAGAGTAAATGACTTCAGGCAAAATGCTCAGTCTGAACCTGAAAGGAGGGGTTTATATCTTGTTTGATTCCTAAAGGAAGAGAACAGCAGCTGTCCCTTGGGCCCTCACTATGTGCTCTTCAAAGTGAAGACAGTAAATGGAAGACTCCTTTGTTCAAGCTCAAGCTCTACTACAAGACCATCCTTTTCATCACAATACTCCCAGTTCATAGTATAGTGGCCTGCAAAATCATGAGTTCAAAATATTTGATGAATAAAGGAATGAAAAAATATGATGAAGTATATGTAAGCATCTATTGGCTTCCAGCACAAAGAGTTCAATAAATGAATATATTTGAGCTAGCATTGAAAAAGAGAAAAAAGACAGGAAAGGAGAGAAGATGGGAACAACAGGAGTGCTCTGGAGAGATGGCAATTCCCTGGAGCTAAAGGGAACAGAATTAGTCAGACAAAATGTTCTTGCTTTGCCAAGTTCTCTACCCTTGTCAAAGTTCTGGCTCAGGGAAGAACGAATGTCAATCTGTTCCTTACAGATTCAGAAAGGCCTATATTAAGGAGAATAAGTGCTATTTGGCCCATTTCTTTCTGTCTTCCCTCTTTTCCTTTCCTTCCATTTTCTTTTCAGTTTAGGAATGACCTGCTTTATAGCCTCATTCAAAAACTATGTACAATTTGCAAGCACAGAGTCATATTTGGACCTCTGGGTCATGATGTTTGGCGAAAATTAACTTTAGAAAGATTTCTTTCCTTTTTTATAATGGGGGTGAGGATATTTGGAGAGCCCTAAAAAGACTTCTTGCATAACCACTGGCTCTTAAGAAGATTTAAAAAAATTTAAAGCTAATGAGGACATATTTGGAGCCTATTTCACATGGTTCTATTGAACTAGGGTTTATAAGCTTGACAGAGCATCTTGAGAGTTTGGTTGAGCCCAAAATATTTGAAATATGGTTTGAATTGATTGCCCAACCTATCTTGACCTAGTCCTGAGTCAATAATTGATAACGACATTTCTCCCTCTCTCCCTTCCTCCCTCCTATCCTCCATTCCTTCCTTCCCTTCTTCCTTTCTTCCTTACTTCTCTCTTTCTTTTTTTATGGGAGTTGGATGGGAGGGCAAGTATAAACAGCTTTGAAGGTGAAATGTCTAGAGCTTTTTAGGTTGGGTCTGATTTTTTTTTTTTTTTTGCAGTTATCATTAATTTTCTACTTGGTAGGCAATTTGAACTATCGTATGTATCATTTTACTAAGATTTGATGCTGTATATCTCTGTCAGCTCAACAATCTGAGGCTCAGTCTCCATTTTAATAAAATGAATATCAAGTGCATATGGCCTGGAATTACTGTATTAGATGAACAGCTCATGCCAAGCTCACAGAGTTAATGAGCCAGATTAATGCAAAGACAATGCTGTCCACACATCTAAACATACTTATGTCCTTCAGTTATCCATCACAGAGATGGGAGACCTCTAATCACAAAGATCTCTTGAAGTAGAAGCAGAATGTGCTAGAAAGACCTAGATTAGTATCCTGCTTCCACCACACATGACTGGCAGGTTACTTAACTCTCTGATTCAGTTTATTCACATGTAAAATGGAGATAGCAATGCACCCATGGCATTTTGGGAGGATTCAGTAAGTAACTCAGAGTGTATAAAATGCTTTTCTTCGTGAAGAGCTCATGAAGTGAAGTGTAAGTCATTCAGTCAGGTCCTATTGTTAGCAACCCCATGGACTATACAGTCCTTGGAATTCTCCAGGCCAGAATACTGGAGTGTGTGGCCTTTCCCTTCTCCAAGGGATCTTCTCAACCCAGGGATGGAACCCAGGTCTCCCACATTGTGGATGGATTCTTTACCAACTGAGCCACAAGGGAAGCCCAAGAATACTGGAATGGATAGCCTATCCCTTCTCCAGCAGATCTTCCCCACCCAGAAATCAAACTGGGGTCTCCTGCATTGCAGGCAGATTATTTACCAACTGAGCTATCAGGGAAAGATGAAGAGCTCATAGTAGGTGCTTAATAAATGCCTTCCTCCTCTTCTTCCCTCTTCTTGTTCCTTTTCTCACAAATGGAAATAACTGTAGGAACCTTTGCTTGTAGAGTTGTCATAGGATTAAAAGTAAAACATTTAGATTAGTGCCTCACACATAATAAATGCTGCATTGGTTAATCTTACTTTATATTCATATGGCATTTCTAGGATGGAGACAAGGCAGGGCAAGTTCCGTACAAAAGTCTTTTCCTATTTGGATACTGATCAGAAATGCAAATAAAGTGAAATAAAGAGCTCATGTATCTTAGCTGCTTTTTTCTTTCAGGCCATTTGGTTTTTTGGTTGTCTTTCCGAGACATTTCAAGGTTGGTCAACTTAACTTGGAAATATTTAAATAAAGTATGATGGAAAACATTTTCCATTCAGCCCTGGCCTAATGCCCCACTGTAGGGCTGATCCCAGATGCTACTGATATCCTTGGTCTATTTATTGAAATGCTCTGCCCGAAACTCAAATATAAGGGGACACAAATGAGGAAAAGATGCCTGGTGTCTACAAGGCATGACCTAAATGACTTCCATGCTCAATGAGGAAGACTAAGCCTTGGTATGTATGCCTTCTCTGTGTGTTTCACAGCTGGGTGATCCCAGCTGACCCCTCAATGTGGTCCCGTGGACTCCTTCCTACTTTGGCACAGATATAATGGGAATAAGGCATTGATCTTGAGCCCCTGGTTTTATGTCTTGCAGGCTGTGTGATTTCAGATAAATGAGTCAGGCTCAGTTTCCTTTCCAGAAAGTGTTCTAAAAATGCCTGCCTGAAGAGTCTTCCTGAAGATTAAATGGAGCAAGTATAGGAAAGCTCATAGCAAATTGTAAAGAGTTCTATAAATGTGGGGGCCTTTGCTTTGTGGGCTATTTAGGTCTGTTCCTTGTTTCTGCTTTGCCTCCTTTTCTGGCTTCCTCCCCACTTGAATTCTTCCACAACTGTCCAGAAGTTTCTCTGAATAGCCACCTTCTTCCTCACTGTTTAGCCCTGTCTCTCTTTGAGATTCATTAGCTGTGAGACCGGGACAACGCAGCAGCTGAGGTTGGAGATGAGTGGAGGGCTGGGATACCTGCTTCCTGTTGCCTCTTTTGTAAGCAGATAAATAATGGGTGGGAAATGTTTGCAGTGATTTGGGCAAAGTTGAAGTGGGGCAGGGTAAGGTAGCTGGGATGCGATCCTAAGAAATGTAGGCATCCCCAGTAAGCAGGCAATTAGGAGGAAAATGTCTAGAACAGTGCTAGTAAAGTCTGATTTCCTCTTATATATAATACATAAACTCCGTAATCTTGTGCTTTTCTTCTCTTTTCTCTGCATAAATCATTCTTGATCAACCTGATACTAGGGACCTTGCAGCAAAGACTAAAAGAGTCCGTGTGACATTATTTAATATGGCGGGACAGCAGGTCATTTTGAAGATCTGTGTAATTTATGTGAGTGTGGCAGAGTCTGTTATATATATATAGGTGTCAACTCCAACCTCGTAATCCGTAGATCTTTACCCTGCATGTCAGGACAAGCTGGAATCCATTTACTCAATGTGTCCTCTCCATCTCTTGAACCACTTCCACTCCAATCCAAGCCACCACTATCCCCTACCCGGACCAATAACTTTCCAGCTGCTCCTCTTTCTTTTATTGCCTCCTCCTGTTATCTCCCTAGAATCCATTCTCTGCCAAGCAGTCCCCAAGGAATGATCTTTTAAAAGTGCAATCCAGATCATATAAATCTCCTGCTCACACCGTTTAATGGCCAGGAGTAAAAATTCACACTCTTTGTCCTGCCTCACTAACTTCTAAATCTGTGTGATCATTTGGAAGCCATAGTCACATGTGGCTATTGACCATCTGAAATGTGGCTGATCCACAATGAGATGTGCTGTTAAGTATAAAATAGAGACCAGATTTTGAAGACTGGAAAAAAAAAAAGACTCTGTAGGAATGGAAGCTATATGAATAATCTTTATATTGATTACATATAGAAATGATAACATTTAGATATGTTAAAGTCTACTGTGAAAATTATTTTCACTATATATGTGGCTATCAGAGAATTTTACATTATGCACAGTGACTTGCATTATATTTCGATTGGACAGTGTTGATCTAAATGATGTTACTGCTGCCTGACTCTTTCCTGCCCTCACTCATCCTTCTGCTGGCCTCTGAGCTCAGCAGCACTGCTATTTTTTTTCTGTGATCAGGCAGTGATCAATCCTGCTCTAAGTCATCCATTCTGTTTACTCTGTGTGGAATGCTTCTTCCAGTCTTGACAAGGATGGTTCTTTCTCTTCATTCAGATTTGAGCTAAATGTCAGCTGCTCTGAGATGTCTCCTCTAAATATCCCATCAAAATGATTATCCTATCACTTTTTATTCCCAGGGCATTCTAATTATTCTCTGCATTACATTTGTCATGAGCTGATAACTTCTTTCCTTCTTTTCCTTTGTTTTACCCATTCTTCCTCTCTTATTCCTCAAAAACACCTATAGAAGCAGGCATTGTGTCTTGTTCACAGCTGTATGCTAGTGACAAAAATAGATCCTGATACACAGAAAGCACCAACACAAAACTTCTGAAATTAATGAATACACTTTTTGAGACATAAGAGACACTGAAGACCAAAAGGCCAGAGAAGCATTTCTGGAATATGTCTTACTTGTCAGAAATTGACAAAATAACTGTATTTCCAATTTAACAAAATGGCTCTATGCTATCTCATTTGGTTGGCAAACTATGGCTCGTGGACCAAATCAGGTCTGTTTGTGTTATTGTAAAGAAATATTGATTGGAACATGGGCACATTTATTTGTTTACATATTATCTCTTGTTGTTTTTGTATTATGTGACTGAGTTGAGTAGCTGCTAGAGAGATTGTGTGGCTCATACAGCCTAAAATATTTACTATCTGGTTTTTTACATAAAAAGTTTGCTAGGGTGGTCAAAGGATGACTTGGAAAGGCTGTCATCTCTTCAATAAGTCCATAAATGCAAAATCAAAGTGAAAGGACTGTGGTGCACATGAAGCTTCAACACAAAGTCCTCCATCTCCCCCTGTGGCTATATTAGGGACCCTGAGTATCCTTATAAAAACAAGAAAGAGCTGCTTGGTGAAACCACCTCAACCCTGTGGGGGAGATACTGTCACGCATATTTGACAGACGAGTTAACAGAGAACCCAAACAGGTAAGACACAGAGCCAGGATTGAAATCCAGAACTGTCTCATCACTTATCTACAGTAGTTTCAGAATTCTAGACAGGATGCCCTCCACTCCTGCTGCATACGACACTTTTAAAAAAGTCTCTCTGGCTGCTTTTTATCAGTGCCTTAGTTTTTGCCTCAGCCTTGGTAATTAACGTCAAGTTCTGGAAGGTTTACTATTGTATGCATCTGGCTCCCCTCCAAGCTATTAAAAAGTCTGAAGAGCCTGCATCCAATCAAGAAATAATAATGATCTTTGGCTTAGCTATAATGTGAAGCAAATGAAGGCGATGCTTAAAAATTGGTTCTGAACTTCCTTGGCACACGCTTTGCTCTTTGCATATTGTTAATTTTTTTTTATATATACATGCAAAAGTTCTCCATGGTAATCAAGGTTTCCTTTACCCCAACCCATTGCATTAATGCCTGTTTTTCATCTTTCTAGCTTTCTCTTCCTCTTATTACCAAAACTAAATTAAAATGCTTTGAATTGACAGCCACCAAGATAAGCATAATGTGGCTCAAAGGAATTATTCATAATAGCAGAAAGACAAATATCCTTAATTCATTTTTTTTTTTCTCCTTAGACTCTGCCTCCTCTTCATGGTATGGAGATAGTCTTAGACCATTGTTACTTGTTGCTTCATCCTGATCCAAATCCAGCTTCTAATGTTGTTGATCTGGTGACTTGAATGCTGTATACAACCATCATCTAGCTCCACGTCTTCTTAGTTAGGCATCTCAGCAAATGACACAACCCAGCTTTCTGTGTCTGGCAACTGTCCTCGGAATGGTTCTGAGAAGCTAACCTTGGTTACCCAGATGGGGCCCATCTGCTTGGCAGTCTTGTGTCACAAATTAAAGCCTAGGCCCTGATGATGACCAAAACAAGTCAGATGAGAAGGGAGAGGTCTTTCTAGAGAGAAAATTCCTGCTAATGTGACTTAGCACATTTGTTTCTGATACAAGAAGTACCCACAGATATTTGCTGGTTAGATAGATGGTTTGGGGAGTGACTGGGTGGATGAATGTGAAGATGAATTCAACAAAATGAAAAGTAAGTTTGGTTCACCTAGACTTTGTTAAACTCTAAGTAGGATGAGCAAGTGGATATTTTAATGGTTGTTCTAGTATGCTAGAATAATAATTATCTTCAGTCAATTCAAAAAAGCATGAATATCATCTGCTTGGTCTCCCATGACAGAATTTATTAACCAATGTTGTTCATTTTGTGACATTCAATCTACGAGCTGTCAAAACCAATCTGCCTATTTAATCAATTTTGGCTTGTTTCTGAAAAGTGAAATTTAGTCTTTTAACTGTTAGCTGTTATCCCCCTTCCACTTAATCTGAATTTTAACAGGTCTTGGTAGATCACAAATTGTGTAATTCTATTACACTGCCATTTACAGATTCTGAGCAACTGAGAGTTGCATGTATGGAGGTTCTTGGTCTGGGACACAGTCTGACTCGTGGGTGATAATGTAAGACAAAATCAAGTTATGCTCATGGGTGAGAGCAAGCTGGGTAGGAACATGCCAGAAATAGCCTTCCTTGCTTAAGGTTTCCTTACTTGATAAATGTAAATATAATATATATGTGTGTGTGTGTGTATATCTATATATGCCTGCATTTGCTTGTTTCAATCAGCACATCTGTTTTATTTAGGCCGCTGTTATCTCTACTGGCTATGCTTCATTTTGCAGCAGGGTGGCCTACGTGATAGGAGAAAGTCTACTAAAGGCTGTCATTGCAATATGGGAGTCTGTGTGTTTGTTTGTGTGTGTGTGTGTTTGTGTGTGTGTGTTTAAGTGGTGCCTGGAAGCACTGACACTCTGACTACATTGCAGCTGTAACTGGTGTCCTGCTTTTCTGCTAAGTTCTCCCTACTACAAAATTGGCTTCTGGTTCCTGTATTACATCAGCAGATGTGTCAGGAAACCCTGGGGTGAAGATACCAAGAAAGCCCTTTCCAGTCCCAGACAGCTTATAGGAGGGAGGGACGTTTCATTCCTCCTTAATTGAGGGTTGGAGAGGACCGTGGGTACACAGGAGAGAGGAAGCAACTTCTCCCTCTGAACACATAATCCAAAAGGATCCCTTTCAACAACTTGAGGGGATGCCCCAACATGACTGTGGTTAGGACTGCAATGAAGGGAACCTACAGAAGGCAGTGTAGAAAGCAGGCTGTGAGGTCCCCAAAGAAAGCAATCAAAAGATGTCACCATTCTCTCTGCTTCTTCTGAGGGTACAGGCCCCACTTGCAGGCTGGATTCCCTGCACTGTTAGAGCCTGACTATGCCCCCACATCAACCCTGACCTTCCAGATGGCAGGCAAAATCCGGTCTGTGTGAGGCACACCTGGTTTCTGACTTAAAACTGTGAATTGACTGCAGTGATGTTGGCCCCATAAGTGTCACAATGAAGTTCATCACCATTATTTCTTATGGGAAATTGCTTTTGACCTGGGCTTTTTAAGGGGATCAGTCATTTTCAAGGACAGACTGTGCCCAGCATTACTGGAGGTGGTAACTATAAGCCTGCCATGTGCTGCTGAATCATGCTGCACATAAAGTGCTTCACTCAGCCTTGGGTGCCAGTTTAAGGAAGGACTGCAGTGATCTGGGGAGGCAAACAGATGAGAGAAGGCTCTAGCCTGGGTGTGTGGCCTGGAAAGCAGGCTCAGAGGTATTATGTGTTCTGTGCTACACCAGGGAGCAGAAATGTGACCCATGAGCAGATGTTTAGGGACACAGCATCTCCGTCAGTATATTTGGGCTGAACTCTCATCTGTGTTGAGAACTGTGGGTATGATCAGATGCAAGGTGGACCAGACCATTCTATAGGGAGTGGAATGGGCAAGTTGCAGATGGTGTAGGAGTCTGGAAAGAGAGAACTCCCTTCAGCTGAGTCCTGGCACCATGCATGTCATGCTCTGTCTGTTTATTTCCCTTTCCTCATCTAGTGCCACTTGATTGTGGAAGAAAATAAATCTCAGAGATGTGAAGAGTTAAAGCTGCTTATGTCAAGTTCTGTGTTCTTTTTCTCACTTGCTGCTGCTGGAGCCTTCCTACTGGGGAAGTTTTCATTCTGGTAGAAAGAAAATGATATCTTTTTGAGGACTGAGTGGGCGCAGTATCCCCCATGTGGGAGTGTAACCCAGTACACACCCCAGTGCCAAGGCCATCCACGTGCATCTTTGTTCCCAGCTCAAGGAAGATGCTTTTAAACCCAGAGGAAAAAATTCTTTTTTTGTGTGGTCAAAGACACATGGTGTTGAGTCTTCACTGATGAGAAAATTACCACTGACATCCAAGGGGAAATCAACTTTTATTCAAAACAACAGTCTGGAGTCTTGCATTTTTTTTTTTTTTCTTTTTCCTCAGAGCTGTTTCTAATTCTTCCTTAAACTCAAGGGAAAATTTCAATGATTGTCTGGGCATCGTTTTCTCCACTTATAACACAATTGTCCTCAATCCTCCTTCAGGTTCATTATAAAAATGAACATGAAGGCAGTTTTGCCTTTAATAGACCCATTTGGATACAGATCACAGACGACTATAAAAAGGCATTGATAATAGTTTTGTTGTCATTAAGAAAAACAACCACAAATAACCATAACACTAATTCAGTTACAAAAGAATCCAACCTGCCTTTGATGGAAGGGAAAGAATGTGCTATTTTTCTTTTTATTATCAGTATTACATAATTAATTTATGCTTATAGAAAACTCAGGACAGATATGCTTATAAAACCATAAGGAAAAATCACTCACGGTCTCACTTCCCAGATGTAATAAACTATTGCTAACATTTTGGTATACATTTTTCTTTCATTTTCTTCTCCCACATATATGTGTGTGTGTGTGTGTAAAATATTCCAGATTTTACCATTTTTTGAAGTGGTATCATACTATATTCTTTTGTAACTTGACTGTTGACATAGTAATATACTGTGACCATCTTTTCCTGTCAATAAAATATATTTAATCAAACCTTTAAATGACTGAACTATATTCCATTGTTTCGGTGTCCCATAATATGTAGAAATAGTTTTTACTGCTGAAACTGAACAAACACCAATCATCCTACCCAATGATGCAATGTTCATCTTTTACTCCCTGATCTGATTGTTTTCTTGGGAAGCCTTCCTAGAAGTAGAACTATGGGGCCAAAGAGTATGTGCATTTTATGGTTGGTGATACACAGTCCAACACACTCTCCAGAAGGCTGTCCATGTGCTCCTCCCACCTCTGTGCCAGAAGAAGCCAGTTTCCCCAGGCTCTTGCCAACAACAGGCATTTTCCTTCTCTTTAAATTTGCCAACTTGAGAGATAAAAAAGTGGTATTCTATACTCATTTGCATTTCTTATTTAGTGGTGAGTGGAAGCATTTTTTTCCCCATGTGTTTCTTAGCCATTTGAATTTTGTCTACTACAAATTGCCTATTTATTTCCTTTGCTTATTATTTTTCCAGAATATTTTTCTCTTATCTAATCTTTCCTAAGAAAGTATACTTAGCAATATTTTCTATACCTTATTTTAGGATGTAGAGATTCATATCCTCTTAAAATATGATTTCCCCAGTGCAGTCTCTTCTCACAAAACAAAGGCAGACAATAATTTTAAGAAGCAAAATGTACTGGCACTAAAATTTCCACAGAGCATATTTGATTTTTTTTTTAACTAGTATTTTATCCTTCAGTTTTTAATATGTAATCACTCTCTCTCCTTCTCTCTATCTTTCTCTGTGTTGTGATCTTGTACTTATGGTTTGGGTTCAAAAATAAATAGGCTATCTAACTTCCCTGCTCAGTCTGAGCTCCAGAAACTTCTATAATAATGTGTTTGTGTATGTGTGTGGGTAGGGAATTGGGTATAAACTGTGGTCTTCACAAGTTGTCTTTATATCATTACCTGGAGGGCTTCTGCAACCCAACCACTTATGAAAACAGCACAGGCAACTAGTTGAAAATGATATAACCTATATTTTGGTACTAGGATAAGAACTATATATTTAATTCAGTATATAGACAATTTAAGCAAAATTTCATGTAACAAATCATAAATGATACATCATAGCTTCTGATATTAATTTCTAAGCCTCCACCAAGAATTACAAAGACCTCTGCTTGGCCTAATCCTCAGGCAACTCTTCTGTTGTTTCAGATTTCTTTGATTTCAGCCTCTCCTCTTGCCCCAAGTTGCTATCAGGGCCCTGTTTCCTAGTCACTACAAGCTCCCATCTTCACATTTGTCCATGTTGCTCTTCATTCAGCCTCGAATTGGAGCAGTTAAGCATACTAGCTTCCTCTGATGCTTTCTGCAGAACAATTGCTCTGGTTGTTGGTAGCCATCACTTACTAGTACTGAAGCTTCTGTCTTTCCGAGGACACTGTCTTCCATCCTGTGCTGCAGTAGCACTGATTCACTTCCCACCCCTGACGTGGCAGTGGGAAGGGTTTTATAAGGTTTAGCAGAAGAGTATCCTCCAGACTGGGACCTGGGTGAAAATTATTTCCTGTTCTCATTGTTTAAAGATTGAGAACACTATGTCACTTCAGTGAGACACCCGTAAACAATCCATCTGGCTGCTTAACCATGTAAATCTCAAATTATAAGGGCTGTTTACACCTTCGGGGGCCCTGCAAATATCATTTACTTAAAAAAGTCTTTAAAGTCTCTAATGAGCTATATATAGCTCATAATTTGGAGATATTTAGGACTTCCCTGGTGGCGCAGTAGATAAGAATCTGCTTGCTAATACCGGGGAAAGTGAGTTGTTCAGTTGTGTCGGACTCTTTGCGACCCCATAGACTGCAGCTCCCCTATGTTCCTCTGTCCATGGAATTCTCCAGGCAAGAATACTGGAGTGGACTGCCATTCCCTTCTCCAGGGGATCTTCCTGACCCAGGGATTGAACCTGGTTTCCTGTGTTGCAGGCAGACTATGGTCTGAGCCACCAGGAAAGTCCCTATGCAGGGGAGGTGGATTCGATCCCTGGCCTGGGAAGATTTCACATGCCGAGGAGCAACTAAGCACATGCACCACATCTGGTGAGCCCACGTGCTCTGGGGCCCACGAGCTGCAGCAAGAGACGCCACTGCAATGAGAAACTTGCACACCACAAAGAAGAGTAGCCCCTATTCGCCGCAACTAGAGAAAGCCCGCACAAAGCAACGAAGACCCAGTGAAGCCATAAATAAATAAATAAAAATAATTTGGAGATGTTTACCAATTGTCCACCTCCATCTGAGATTTCCTGTTCCATTTGGCAATCTAGGGGTTCATAAGATAAGAGATACACCGACTTCACCTAAATATGGACATGGTGCATTTCTCATTATTCCCCCATGCGATGGCAAATACAAAGCAAGCTGTGTCTAATTGCCTTCTACTGAAAATATTTAGAGATATCAGAGAAACAGCAGCACCGAACAGGAAGAAACTTTAAGTTGCGTTGTCAGGGATGAGTATCCCTAATATTTTATCTGCTGTTCTCTAACCCAGAGAAAACTTCCCCTGTGTGTCTCTGCCCACCGTGCTGCTAACTCCCCAGTCCCCCCTTATGAGAGCTTTCTCCTATCTCATCTCTCAATTTTCAGGCCTTCATCTCCTGTTAAATACCAAGATTCTTATTTCACAAGTAAGCAGAGCCTTTTATCTTTTTTTTAGAGGTTTACTTTTTAAAAATTAATTTACTTTTTAAATGGAAGTTTAATTGCTTTTCATAGTTTTGTTGTTTTCTGTCAACCTCAACATGAATGAACCATAGGTATACGTATGTCCCCTCCGCCTTGAACCTCCCTCCCATCTTCCTCCCCATCCCACCCCTCTAGGTTGGTACAGAGCCTCTGAGTTCCCTGAGACATACAGCAAATTCCCACTGGCTATTTATTTTACATATGGTAGTGTAAGTTCCATGTTACTCTCTCCATACGTCTCACCCTTTCCTCCCCCTCCCCACAATTAACCAGAGCCATTTATCTTTGTTTTATCTTAACCTTCTTCTCTCAGATTATGCTAAAACTTTGTCTTATTCAATAGAGCCACTCATGTGTGTGTGTTATTCATTCAGTCGTGTCAAACTCTTTGCAACCCTATGGACTGTAGCCCGCCAGGCTCTTCTGTCCATGTAATTCTCCAGGCAAGAATACTAGAATGTGTAACCACGCCCTTCTCTAGGGGATCTTCCTGACCCAGGCATCGAACCCAGGTCTCCTGCATTGCAGGTGGATTCTTTACCGTCTGAGCCATTAGCAAAGACCCTGAGCCACTCATCAGAGAGCTATTTTCCTTCGAGCTTAAGCTCTCAACACAGAACTGATGACAGTCGGTCAGTAAATATATAAAACACACCTTTTCCTGCACTGACCATCAAGCAGCACAGCCCTTAGAGACTGGTCTACCCAGGCTTCTCTCTTGGCTCTCTGGGTCCACACATGTTCCTCTCACCTTCTTTTCCTTTGCTTTCTTTCTCCTTCTGTTGCATGTAGACAGCCAACTCTGCAGTCCTTCCCACCTTACTGTGGTTTAATAAAAAGATCCAGACATGAGACCTCTCCGCTCAATCTTGAATAGCAGGTCCTGGGCCAGGATGTTTAATGCCATTCTCCTCAACACGTGCTATCAGCCAACATCCACTTCCTCTATTTCCATTTCCTCTTGCTCATGGGGTTTTTCGAACTGCTGGAGGCAGTCCAAAGGGTACAGTAACCAGGTCTTCTTCAAGTTTATTTTTCTCTTTCTTTGACCTGCACCATTTAGTAAGTGATTGTTTTAGCATGCCACACGGTTGAAGTAGCCTCACAGAAGTACTTCACCTCGTTCCTGAGAAAATTCAATGTGATGTTTGCTGATCAGAAGGGAGCCTTAGCCACTGCTGCCAAGTGCTCTTACCCTGTTCTCCTTCAGAGAAGCCATCCATCATCTGGCCTGGCCCAGAGCTGTGCAGCCTGATGCTGTAACTGCACTGTGATTACCTGCACTGGGCCTCCTGCCTGCCTTAGATGTGATCATTTCTCGTGGGTATAATTCATTGCCGTCATTGAGGGCTTGGAGGTGATTCATTTCCACTGTCTTCTGTGGCTTCTAAATAAAACAATTTAAGCAAAGAATAGACAAAAGGGAAGGCTGAGAACAATGATGAATTCCCCCATCACTCCCAGCTGACATGTTCCCCTCCCAGACCAGGATCAGTGCATTAGGAGTAAAGAGATCACTCATTTCATGATATTTTTGTAATAAATTGCAACTTTCGCTGGTGTGTGATTGAAGTCTTTTTTTTTTCTAAAGGAAGATGCTATTAAAAGAAAAAAATTCTCCCTCTATTCACTGAAGATTATACTGACTTTCTGAAGAAAGTCTTGCTGTTGAATTTGATGCCAAGCATTTAACTGGGAGGATGCTGTCTCAGTCTGAGATGCCTGGACCCTAGTAATATTAATGCATTTTAGCTCCTCTACGCCTGAACCCAGAGCTTACCCCAGAGGGTGATGGACCTATCAAAGTGGGTCTCCATCTAATATAGGTTTTCCTTTGTTGGTTATGCCCAGGTATGCTGAAAAGAGCTGCTTTCTGTTCTCCTGGAGGAGGAAATACTTACTCTACAAAAGCATAGGGTTGGAAGTGGGGAGAGTGTGATAGTCTCAAGGGGAGCTGGCATACGGTTGGGGACACAGAAGAAGGGATAACAGGCGAATGATGTGGGAGCCTGCCTTCCTCCAGATAACAAGTGTGTAAGCCATTCCATTTCCTCATTCCAGTCTGCTCAGCTGTTATTAGCAGCTTAAAGCATCTCACAGACACAGCTTTGATGCATCGAGTGAGCTACACTGGCCTAGTTTTGCTGATGGCCTCAACTCTCTCCAAACCAGGTATGATATTCAAACTATTTCAAGGCTGGTACAGTCCAGGCACTGACCAGTTGGATGTGATAAATGAAACACTTTTGCTGTTAGATTACTAGAGCCCACCCAGATCAATCTTCTTTCTGATTGCTCCTGTAGCAATAATGGCACCCTTCTACAATATGCCATCAGGGAAATGTCTAATTTCTTCTTTCTTCAGTAAGTCATTTTTGCTTCTCTAAAATCCTATGGACTGGCTGACAGCACACTTCCTACTGAGAATTTCCTTGCACTTTAATATCAGTACTTTTTTTTTGTTTGTTTCCAATTTTTCTATACATGAAAAAGTAGCTAGTACTCATATCTTAATTAGCCATAAAATACTTCCTTCAACTCTCTTCCTCCCTTTCCTTCTTAAATATTCAAACTTAACAAAATATTGATGAAGAGTAAAACTAATAAAACAAGTTATGTTAAAAGACTCATTAAAATTAAACCAGTGTTTAAAAAATTTGCATCAGAACAATGCATGTAAATCTAAGGCAGTAACTGTTTTCAGATTATTTTAGTGTTGAGTTGATTTTGTTCTAATTCTTTGCAAATTGTTAATGGCCAGGTAATATGTTTATATGGTGATTGCTATCTATTAATTAGAGTATTTGATTCACCAGAAAATAACTGCATATATCTCAAATCATGCAGTATGGGATTTTAACCTAGTCTTTAAAGAGTTGTAGAATGGTTAAATTAATTTATTAAAGTCAGAATTCAGAGCATTTAACATAATGATCATGGGTACTATGATGTGTGAAACGAGACATACATGTTTTAATATAATTTTTGCATGTATAGCTATTGATAACAGCTAGAGCGTGATAGCCTGAAATTGCAATCTCTTTGCTGACTCCTGGTTCCTCTGTCCATCAAAGGCAGCCCCGTTTCACTTGAGAGTAAGAGATGAGCATTGAAGACAATGATGATGAACAACTTCATCTCTCTCTTCTGGAAGAAAATGATACTATGCCATATCTTACAGTTTTCGAAAGGAAAAATACCATAGTGGGATTCTACTTTAACTCAGATCTGGATGTAATCCTGATGACACCAATAGATGTGGAGATATGTCACTGGGCAGAGCTGAGTGAATCATGGTGATGATGTCATGAAAATCATGACATTTTCATCACCAAGCACTTTGCTTATTTCTAAGCAATCAATCAAATATTCTAAAATCATTTGCAAATTCTTATGAGAGCAGTAGCTAGGAAGATATTTTTTGAGTTTTGATATAAAGTTTATAAAATCAATAATAAATTTGTTTTTTAAGACGATATATATAAAGTCACAGCTTTCAACTTTCCAGACTGATCCAGATTAATAGTCCCTCATATCAAGATCACGTGTTTCTTTATGGTTGGGCAGTCTATATCTGATGATCACACTATGCCACTTAATAGATAACTTCAGAGATAGACTTCCTACTGACATCACAGCTGGTATCCAGCCCCTTGGAACAATTAATTAGAAACTATAACATAATCCAGAATTTCAAGTCTTGTTCTTTGCTCCTAAGCTTACAAAGAACATGACTGGCAGAGATCAGAGTTCATGGTGGTCTCTGGGACTACCAGAAGTTCTAGGACCACTTCTTTCTAGACTCTTCAGGCAATTGAGGATATAGCTTTTAACTCCTGCTTTTTCTTATGCTGCTTGAATTCTAGAATCTGAAACCAAGAAGGTGACATCTTTAATGTGAGGAAATTAGAGAAAACGTCTTTTTATTTCTTTAAGCATTAATTCTTTTTTACCCTTTTGATCTTCTTCCAGGTTTCTTACAGTGCACACACTGGCTCTCTTGAATCTATTCTTTGTATATTTTTAATTTATCAATGTTCAATTACTAAGTCATGTCTGATTCTTTGTGACTCCATGGATGGTAGCCCGCCAGACTCCTCTGTCTATGGGATTTTCCCCTCAAGAAAACCGAAGTGGGTTGCTATTTCCTCCTCCACAGGATGTTCCCAACCCAGGACTTGAACCCGCATCTCCTGCATCTCCTGCATTGGCAGGTATATTCTTTACCACTGAGCCGCCTTGGAAGCCCATTTTTCAATCTGTCATTTTGCCCCAAATTCTGCAAGAGCAAGCCAGCCTTTAAATAAACTGCACTGATAGATTCTACTATTCAGCATAGTTTTCTTGTCTTCATTACAAATATTTTAAGCAAGTGTGTGTATTATTTGATTGTAATCTCGCCTGATCTTAGATCAGCCCTTTACTCTTGCCTGGAAAATCCCATGGACGGAGGAGTGTGGTAGGTTACAGTCCAAGGGGTCGCAAAGAGTCAGACACGACTGAGTGACTTCATTTTCTTCTACACTGATGCAGATTCCATCAAAAGGTAGTGATTTTCTGATGCTTTTTTTGCGTGTTTCATATGTGGACTGAGAGCAGCAGGGGTAGGTATAGTGAGCCAGTGTTGCTAAACCCACCCCTGCTGAGTAACTTTGGTAGGATGCAACTTGGGAGATGAAAGGACCATGAATGAGTTAGAAGATGTCATTCAGTAAACTTCACAACACATTATGGTGGGAACCAAACAATTCCAGCATGACAAAGAAAAAAATTACGTTCTCACTCTCAGTTTTCAAGAGATTGATGATCCTCCACTACCTCATAAGGACTGAGGTGACCAAGGAAAATCTACAAGCACCGTTAATAGAGACAGAAGCCCACGCAGGACGTAGTGGAAGTCACTGGCCTTGTAAACAGTAAAGGTGAGTGTCAACATACTTTTGTATACACATAAGATACATCTTAGGAAGTCCCAGAAATTCACTGGAGGTGGGATGACTTTTTAAGAGACTGAATTAATGCAAGTGTTAAGCAGGGACTTAGAGCTATTTGGATTCAGCTGTAAATATTAATGTGACATCATTCAATTTTTAAAAATTATTTGTTATATTAATGATTTCTAAGTTATGAGTAAGTTTGGGTGAACCCACTATCTATATAAAAAACTAACGTGGGCTTTCCTGGTGGTTCAGTTTTAAAGAATCTGCCTGCCAATGCAGGAGACACAGGTTCGATCTCTGCTCTGAGAAGATTCCACATGCCACGGAGCAGCTAAGCTTGTGTGCCACAACGACTGAAGCCCATGTGTCCTCATGCTCATGCTCCACAAGAGAAGCCACTGCAATGAGAAGCCCACGCACTGCCACGAAGAGTAGCTCCCACTTGCCACAAGTAGAGAAAGTTCACATACCACAAAGACCCAGCATAGCCAGTAAATAAATAAAATTATTTTTTAAAAACACTAACATAAATAACACCATGGAATATATTTGTGGGCATCGCTGACCCTATCTTCTTCTCTGTTCTCTAGGTAACAACTATCACGAATTTTGCATTTATCACCCATATTGTTATATATGTAGTTGATTCATTTTCCCTGTTATTTAATATTCCATGGTGTGAATATGCCACCATTTACCTATGTATTCTTTTATCCAGGAAAGTTGGATTGCTATGGTTTTTGTTTTTAAAAACAATTCTGCTGTGATCATTTTTTGCATGTGTCTTGATATAAATATGCCAGCATTTCTCTAGAGTGGAAATGCTGGAACATAGGGCATATATGTGCACAACTTTATAAGATAATGCCAAACTATACAATTGGTAGTACCAATTTATTCTCCACTGAGAATGATTAAGAGTTTCTTCTGCTCCAAATCCTACCAGGTTTGGTATTATCCGAATTTATTTTTTTCCCAATATTGTAGGTATAAAATGGTTTCTTCTTGTGACTTAGTATGAAATTCCACAATTACGAACAAAGTTGAGTGTATTTTCATATTTGTGTTGTGTTTTCTGTGAAATGCATGCTAACAGTAGTGAGACTCAAAATACCTACAACTGATGCCATCATATTAAATGCCTGAGAGTACATCAAATCAATGAAAACTGGCTGCAAATTAGCTTTATTTATATCTTTGGCTGAGTCTTCTATTGGATCTTTTGACTGCATCTTACTGATTTCTAGAAATTTTTTACATATTCAGTATATGTGTGTGCTTAATCACTCAGCCATGTCCAGCTCTTTGCAACTCCATGGACTGTAGCCTGCCGGGCTCCCCTGTCCATGGGGATTCTCCATTCAAGAATACTGGAGTGTGTCGTCATGACCACCTCCAGGGGGTCTAACCAAACTAGATACAGAACCCAGGTCTCCTGCACTGCAGGCAGATTCTTTACTGTCTGAGCCATCAGGAAAGTATACTAATCCTACTGCTTAACACAAGTTGAAAGTATTCTCTGTTAGTCTATGGTTTATTTTTCACTTACTTTCTGGTGGTATTTGATGAACAGGAATTATCAATTTAATATAGTCAAATGTATAAATCTTTTCTTTTGTGTTTTGTGGTACTTACAAAAAAATCATTTCTTGTAGCTCATGCAGCTCAATACTAGAAAAATAAACGACCCAATCAAAAAGTGGGCCAAAGAACTAAACAGATATTTCTCCAAAGAAGACATACAAATAGCTAACAAACACGTGAAAAGGTGCTCAACATCACTCATTATCAGAGAAATGCAAATCAAAACCACAATGAGGTACCATCTCCAGCCAGTCAGAATGGCTGCCATCAAAAAGTCTACAAGCAATAAATGCTGGAGAGGGTGTGGAGAAAAGGGAACCCTCTTACACTGTTGGTGGGAATGCAAACTAGTACAGCCACTATGGAGAACAATGTGGAGATTCCTTAAAACACTGGAAATAGAACTGCCACATGATCCAGCAATCCCACAGCTGGGCATACACACTGAGGAAACCAGAACTGAAAGTGACACATGTATCCCAATGCTCATTGCAGCACAGTTTACGAAAGCTACGACATGGAAGCAACCTAGATGTCCATTGGCAGAGGAATGCATAAGGAAGTTGTGGCACATATGTACAAGGGAATATTACTTAGCTGTAAAAAAGAACACATTTGAGTCAGTTCTAATGAGGTGCATGTAACTGGAGCCTATTATACAGAGTGAAGAAAGTCAGAAAGAGAAACACCAATACAGTATATTAATGCATATATATGGAATTTAGAAAGATGGTAATAATGACGACCCTATATGCAAGATAGCAAAAGAGACACAGATGTAATGAACAGACTTTTGGACTATGAGGGAGAAGGCAGGGTGGGATGATTTGGAGAAAATAGCATTGAAACATGTATAGTACCATATGTAAAACAGATGACCAGTGCAAATTCAATGCATGAAGCAGGGCACTCAAAATCTGTGCTCTGCGACAACCCAGAGGGATGGGGTAAGGAGGGAGGTGGGAGGAGGTTTCAGGATTGGGGGGGGGCACATGTACAACCGTGGCTGAATCATGTCAATGTATGGCAAAAACCACCACAATATTGTAAAGTAATTAGCCTCCAATTAAAAAAAATAATTAATTTAAAAAATAAAATCATGAAACAGTAAAAAATCACTTTCTATCTTAGGGTTAAAGATATTAATCTATATATATTATTTCAATGCTTAACTCTAGCTACTAATATACTTGTCTTTAATTAATTAGAAATTGATTTTTATGTATAGAATATAAAGGGATTCAATAGAAGAGATGGTGAGAAAGTCTGAAGGAAAAACCAACAGGATTTGCTGGTGAGTTGGATGTCAAGAGTGAGAGAAAGAGAAAAATCAAGTACAGCTCCGAAGTTTATCAACACAGTCACTGAAATTGCAGTGTTAATAACTAAATGGGAAGAGTGGGATTTTTTTTTTTTTAGACAGAAACCAGGAGTTTGGTTTTGATCATGCTAAATTTGACATGACTGGTATGTATCCAAATGAAATTGTTGAGGAGATGGTTGGGTTTCTGAGTTTAAAATTCAGAAGAGAAGTGGAGCTGGAGAAGTTATGAACATATGCCCTGAAACTGTTCAACCTTCCTGTCACTTTCTGCTAGCTCTCAGGTGTCTTCTCATCCTGCACGTGAGTAGTTCAAGTGTCAGCCAAGGAGTGCAGGGTAATTAGCATGCTGAATGGGGGCTCCTTCCTTTGGGGAATTTTTCCCCTTAGAATTTCAGCATTCTAGCTACCCTAAGCTCTGACCTCCCACTCATAGTGTCTGCAAACCTGTTGCTCTCTTGAGCAGTTCTCTAGGCCTATTGCAGGCAAACTGGGGTGTAACTTGAGAAAGAGTTGTATACATGTAGATCTCACCCAGCAGGGTCTCTTCTTTCAAGGGTCACAACCTCTCCGTGTCTAGCAGCATTTTGTCAATCTCCAGAGCCTTCATATAGTTCTGGTTTTTAAACACTTCCCCACAGTTAGTAATTGTTATGAGGAGGAGGGTTGCTCTGATACAAACAAGTCCCCTGTGACTGAAATCTAAGTTTCCGCCTATCTTCTGTTGAAAATCAGTCCACGTATCCCCCTGTGCCGTGTCCTTAACTTTCTTCTAAGTGGTCCATCCTTCCTAGGAAATGTGGCTGATGAGGAAAAGCTTTCTGGGGTCTTACACTCAACTTGGGGAAGAGAGAAGAGAGACCGCTGAGGACTGGGCAGCTAATCTCAAAAGGAAAAAGCCTAGGTACAACTTGGGTGCAGGAGAACACTTTTCCCCACACCCCCATCCCCAGGAGTTTTCCTCCCACGGTGGAGGTTTCCCACTAGGCAGGGTGGAGTCAGGAAAATCAGCGAGAGCCCCAGTGGATTTCCTGGCAAGTTATCTGTAAGCAAACCCACTCTACAGTGGGGCTTTGTTTTCTTTAAAAGAAAACACAGATTGGTCTCACATGAATAGCGCATTTGCTTCCTAATAAAGGGATTTGCCTCTCCTCCGAGAAGGAGCATTTGCCTCCTTCCTATTGATGCTCTGTTTTTAATTAATTAATTTTTATTGCAGTATAAATGTTTTCCAATGTTGTGTCAGCTTCTACTGAATAGCAAAATGAATCAGCCATACATATACATATATCCACTCCCTTTTGGATTTTCCTTCCATTTAGGACACCATAAAACATTGAGCAGAGTTCCCTGTGCTATACAATATGTTCCTATCAGTAGCCTATTTTATACATGGTTTCAATAGTGTATACGTGTTTTCTTACACAGGCTCCCCTTTAACTGAGATGGGCTGCCTGCTCCATCTGAGGAGAACAATGCCAGATTCAGTCAGACTTCTTCTGGCAGCAAACCTCTCACCTTCAGTGGGCAGCTGAAGTTCATCTCACCACACGGTATTGCTATGTCTACAGTGAGGAAACATGGCCTCAGCCCCTCTCACCCCCTTTCTGGTGCCCCTTTCCACATCCTTTTTTCAGTGTACCTGCCTCATTCACCCTCCCCACACATTTGTTCTTGTGCTTCTTCTGGTCAGAAGATAGGTAATAAAAATTTAGAATAAAGTTGGCTCACTAAGGTTTTCTCATGTTCCAAAGCACGAGAAGAGACGTTCTGAGATGCCTCTGCATGATACAATGATAAACATTTCATGCCGCAACCTTGAGGAACTTTCTGGAGACTCCCCAATCCTCCTGCTCAGTGTGCTGCCCCATCTGTCAATTTGGAAAGTCAGACCCACTGACAGAAGGGCTTTCCTAGAGTGTGAGCTACCCTAGATCTTGCCAGAAGCCACAGTAATCTCTTACTTCCTGTCTCCTATCTCCAGCACAGCGATCTGGAACCTCACATTCAATAAAAACTAATATGCAAAGAATGCAGAAGATGTGTAATGTGTTTCCACTAATCTTTTCTCTCTCTTTTTTTTTATTTGTTTTTTACATTCTAGAGAGAAGGTGGCTGAAGATCTTAGAGATTAGTTGATTTAAGCAAAGCCACACAGCTAGTAAGGACTTAAACTGAGAATTGATCCTAAATCCAGCAACACTGCAAATTTCTCCATATCGTGTAGTTACAGAGATTTAAATTTCTCCCTTAACCTCGAAGGACTTGCTAATAAAACCATCTAGGTTCTGAGATATGTTTTCTTTTGGCCAATTTTTCAAAGGAAAATCTCTTAAAGATTCTATCTCCAGGAGTTATGAAACTGTACTTGAAAGCAAGAAAGATTCTAAAATTTTCCTGTTAATTCCTATCTTCAGAAGGGACCCCAGAGTCCCAACGCTTGCATTTCTTTCCTTTACATATGACCCTTTGAGTCATAGGCAGCACTTTCCATGCCATATAATTTTGGTTGAGCTTCCAAACATGGTTCCATAGACTGAATGCATAAGAATCCCTTGTGGTATTGTTCTAAAAATACAGATGACTAGGCCCCCATGAAAGGTTCTGGCCCAGCAGGCCCTAGGTAGGGTCTCTCAGTGGTTTTGATGCACCCCCATGTCTGGGAGCTCTTGCACTGGCTGAAGTCAAGTCACAAAGTTGGAGACTGGAGGTTTGGTCCTGGCATTACCACCACTGCCTGAGAATCAACATGTTCACTTGTGATCTGGGGATAAGTAGTTTTTGCCTTTATGTACCCTCTGAGGCCAATGTATGAGAGCAGAGTCTATCATGGGTGTTAATACACATGGTGAAAATGCTTTACAAATTAAAGTTTATTTCTATTCTTCTCCACAGGTATGGCCAGGAGAGTATCTAAAGTGTGTTATCGACTCAATATGTAATATCCATCAAGTTTCTATTCAGGCTTCCCAGGTGGCTCAGTGGTAAAGAATCCTCCTACCACTGCAGGAGCCACAGGAGACGTGCGTTTGATCCCTGGGTCAGGAAGATCCCCTGAAGGAAGAAATGGCAACCCACTCCAGTATTCTTGCCAGGATAACCCCATGGACAGAGGAGCCCTGTGGGCTATACACTTCATGGGGTTGCAAAGAGTTGGACATGACTGAGGGATTAAGGGTGAAAATGCTGTGACTTCCTCAACAGGGGCAGAAAATAATCTTGAGACCTGCTCTATCAGCAGTCCCCAACATTTCTGGCACCAGGGACTGGTTTCATGGAAGACAATTTTTTCAGGGATGGAAGATGGGAGGCACATGGTTCAGGTCGAAATGGGAGCAATGGGGAGCAGAAAATGAAGTTAGTTTGCTCACCTGCTGCTCACCTCTTGCTGTGGGGACCAGTTCTTAACAGGCTGTGGACCAGTACTGGTCTGCAATCCAGGTGTTGGGGATCCCTGTCCTACATGGTCTGTTGCTTGATATCTAGTCTATTGACCTTCCTCCAAATCTAAATCTTTACAACTAGTCTTTTCAGCTTCAATCCCACTTGCACACTCACTTTAACAAAAAGCTTCTTTTTGCCTTCAGGTAAGTGTCACTCAGGCTCCTTTGTCTGTAGGACTTTCTCAACAAGCCTCTATGACCATCATTTTCCTTTCCACCATTTGGTGTTTAGGGCTACTCCAGTTCTTCTCGAACTAGAATGTGAATTACAAGGGCCTGGGAGCTTGTTATAAGTGCAGCTTCCCAGGTCCAGCCTCACAAGATTTTGGTCCAGAGGGGCTGAAGTGATGTCAGAAAGTTGCATTTTACTAGCATTCTAAGAAATTTGTGAAGATGCCCCACGAGGCACACTTTAGGAAATACTATGCTATACCTTCTATGTAGCATCAAGTAAGAATGTGCTTATTTTGATGCAAGACATGGGATTTGTGGCTTTTAGGAGGGATGGGTCTGAGGATGGCCTTTTTTCACTATGAAGGAAAGTTTAGCAGAGCACTGTAGAGCCTCATTACTCAACTCGTGGTCTGTAGCCCAACAGTCTCGACTTACCTAGAAGTTCAGCACAAATGCAGAATCTCAGGCCCTGCTCCATACCTTATGATTCAGGTTCTGCATTTGAACAAGACTCCCAGGTGATGCACATGTTCCTTGAGGTGTCAGAAGCACAGGGGTAGTAGAACGTGGTTTTGGATGGAAGCCAACTTGAATTTTTAATTTTTGGTATCTTAATCTACCAGTTGTGTAAATAGGATTAGGAGCTTCACCTCATTGAGTGCCTTTTTCCTAGAGAGTGAAATGGAAGTGCTAGATACTGCAAATATAATTTGATTTAATATCCCCTGAAGAAAAGTTATGACCAACTTAGAAGCATATTGAAAAGCAGAGATATTACTTTGCCAACAAAGGTCCGTCTAGTCAAGGCTATGGTTTTTCCAGTAGTCATGTATGGATGTGAGAGTTGCACTATAAAGAAAGCTAAGCACTGAAGAATTGATGTTTTTGAACTGTGGTGTTGGAGAAGACTCTTGAGAGTCTTTTGGATGGCAAGGAGATCCAACCAGTCCATCCTAAAGGAGATCAGCCCTGAGCGTTCATTGGAAGGATTGATGTTGAAGCTGAAACTCCAATACTTTGGCCATCTGATGTGAAGAACTGACTCATTTGAAAAGACCCTGATGCTGGGAAAGATTGAAGGTGTGAGGAGAAGGGGACGACAGACGATGAGATGGTTGGTTGGCATCATCGACATGAGTTTGGGTAAACTCTGGGAGCTGGTGATGGACAAGGAAGCCTGGCATGCTGCAGTCCATGGGGTCACAAAGAGTCGGACACAACTGAGCAACTGAATTGACTCTTGGAGAATTCCTGACAGAAAATCGTACTTCATAAATGTCAGTTTCTCAGCACTCATTCTACCTTGATAGTGTCCCAAATTTATATATGGAATAGGAAAACTGCTTAAGAAACCAAATTGTTGTTTAAACACTACTGGTGGAAAATTTAGATTTCTAAAGGTATACAGAGATGTCCTTGAGAGACCTTATGCATTGTCTGAGAGGAGCAGACCAGGGACGCTTTCTATATGACTGAAAGAAAAGAAAAATGAGGATATGTAAGGAAAGACATGAGGGATTATAACTGAGCTGTGCCTTATGGGGTCTTCCTGGTACAGACACCTCCCCTATATCCTCTGCTGTGGCTCCTCTCTGAAGTACCCAGATAATAGTATATGATGTACATTTCCTGAGTTGTTCTGTAGATGCTAAAACTATCATCAAATGGAAGAAATTAACTACTTGATGAGCATGAGCACATAACTTGCAGACCTACTGAAACCTAAGGATTAACAATGTTAACCCTCGTGACACCACTCTGTTACCTCACCATTATTCAAAGAACTATGCAGGATCTGATGACATACCCTGAAACTGCACCCTGACTTAGGGCTTCCCTGGTGGCTCAGAGGGTAAAGTATCTGCCTGTGATGCGGGAGACCCAGGTATGATCCCTGGCTTGGGAAGATACCCTGGAGAAGGAAATGGCAACCCATTCTAGTATTCTTGCCTGGAGAATCCCATGGAGAGAGGAGCCTGGTGGGCTACAGTCCACAGAGTCGCAAAGAGTCGGACACCACTGAGGGACTATACTACACTTTAGCCTTTAAAAATGCTTCTGATGAAATCCTTCAGTGAGCACGAACTACCTGTTATCCTTATATTGGTACTTTACAGTAAACACTATACTTTTCTTCACCACAAGCCAATGTCAGTAGACTGGCTTTCCTGCATGCAGGAAAGTAGACCCATATTTAGTTCAGGAGCAGAATGAGTAACAAAAATGACTGAGTTCTCTCCAGTGATTCCACAGGGGTTAGGCAGTGTGGAATTGGAGTCTGAGATAAAAGGTCAGGCAGCCAAAAATGAGTTTGCCCATGACTTTCCTGAAGATGGCTGAGAGACAGTTATGCTGAGGGTAAATCAGAGGGTTTTCCACCCGATGCCCAGTCTCAGTGTGTGAAGTCAAGATGACATCTGTGGACGTAGTGAGCTTTGGAGAGCTCTGGCCAAGGGACTTTCCATAAGAGCCAGGAAACAGGAAGGTTGCCATCATGGCCAGCACACCCTCCTTGTATTACTTCTGTGCCTGGAGTGGGAGTTACTCTATGATTCATGGCACAGCCTCTAGCCTACCACCTACCTGCCCACTCTGGGCTGGTGACTTAACTTCTTTATGCCTCTTTTTATTTTCAGTACACAGCTAATGATAAAACCTATGTCATAGAAGAGTATGGGGTTTAAATCTGATAATGCATATAAAAGGTCTACCTGTGACTCAGTTATCTATACTTTTGGTTTATTTATCATTAGAGTTACCATATAACATCCACAATATGAACAGTAAATGAATATTTAAATGTGGATGTCAGCTAGGAAATCTTGTGCTTCTAAATAACCCCAAGGCACTTAGTGTTTGACCTGTATTAAAAAGTAATTTCTATTAGTTAAACTTAATATAATTTTATGATAATGGTGCTCATCTTATAATTAAAACATTTCCAGGAGTTCTCAGAAAGAGGAATTTATATCCAGTGATAGTCAGTAAAGCTAATTACCCAATTCATGAAAAACTGCACTGATTTATCAGTTCTATATCTGTTATCTCTGCGACTTGTTCACAGAGCTTAGCAAACAGAGAGCTTCCATCACTCTTTCCATGTTTTTCGTTGTTTCGCTCCACTGCTCAGAAGAGAGCAGCCCTCAGTGAGGCATTCCAGGCTCAGCTCCCCATCAGCAGGCTCACCTGCCTGCGGTTTCCTGCTGCTCCTACTGTTCAGACTGAAGCCAGGCATTCTGTGTTCTTGCTTGAACAAGATACCTTATTTTTAAAATTAGATCCCCCTAGAAAACATCTAAGGAGCCCAAGTTTCAGCTGCTGTCAAACACTGACAAGTCTGTCTGATACGATTGTAGAGAATGACTTTATAGGCCATTCAAAAAAGAATTCAACTGAACAGCGGCCATTTCTGTTAGATGCTTTTGAATTTATGTTAACTTTGTGTGATCTAAAAGATACTTGTTTAACCTTTGGGTGGAGGGTTAATTTTGACACTTCATATTGTACCTTTTGGGTTTCCCAGGTAACTCAGCAGTAAAGAATCCATCTGCCAAGAAAGAGACGCAAGTTCTATCCCTGGGTTGGGAAAATACCCTGGAGAAGGAAATAGCAACCTATTCCAGTATTCTTGCCTGGGAAATCTCCTGGACAAAGGAGACTGGTGGGCTATAGTCCATGGTGTTGCAAAGAGTTAGATATGACTTAGCGACTAATCAATAAACCAACCAATTTTACCTTCTATAGGATGGATTTTTTACTCTATGGAGGGCAGTATGAGAAATATTCAAATGATGTTGATATCTCTGTGGCTGCCACCATTGTCATCATCATCATCATTCCAGCAGTTACTATGTATTGAGCATCAGACACTCTGCCAGGAATTTTTGCATATAAAATAGAAAATTTAATGTTAAGTATTGCACTTTCTGGTAAACACTTCAGGGTAAATATTTGCAAAAATGTACTATGGGTAAAACTAAATAATTTAACTTTCCATTAGAAAAATGAATATACATCTTTTGAGTATTGGAGGATGTCTGCCAAACCTAGTGATTTTGGTTTAAGGTTGTCATCTTAAGCCATTCTTTTTGACAATAATCAGATTACAATGCAAATTATGAATGGGAGTCACTTGCATTACATCATGATATATAAGAGAACAGAAAAGAATGTGCACATTGTTGAGAGCAAAAGAGAATATTTAGCTATTCTCAGTCACAACTTAAGGTCCAATCATTGAGACATAATTTAAAAAGAACCAGGGCCAGAAGACAGTTGTTGCTTACTGCCCCAAATTGCTATTAATCTGTAATATAATTGTTTCCACCAGCTGTAGCCATCACTTTGTTAAAGAACAAGTTCAATAAAGACATCCATGATCTGGTCAATAAGGCTTCACCCATGACATGAGTCAGAGCCTGGAGAAAGGTCAATTCAGATGGATAGATGACTACATTGTTTTCCAGACATATACCTTCTCAAGGTTATAAGGAAGGGTAACAGACCACTAGTCAAACATATTGGAATCACATTTAAAGATTTATTGTTCCTTAAACTAAGTATTAGTGTAAGCCCCACCAGTCTGCCCTTTGTTCATGAAGCAATTGGCATAAGGGGCTAGAGAGAGAAGGGGGCTTCCATTAAACTGCTCTGCTTATGGTTGTGAGAACATCAAGGAAATTTCTTTAAAGGGTGAAAATTATACAAGGCCTACACAGTTAGATCTGATTTGACAAGTTAGTGAAGAGAAGGGCTCAACAGAACGTCAAATTCTGGTGACAGAAAATCTTACTATGCATGTGTTAAACTGTGAACTTATAAATCACTAGCATCATCGAGAAACAAAACAAGCTAAGGTAAATTCTTAAACTTTCATTGGATTATGAAGTTGAGAAGAATGGGTGTCCTGGATATCAAACGAGATCTGGGCTTTCCAGATTTTGTTCACTAGTTCCTCTAGTTCCCCTCTCTTCTCAGTTTTCATTGAGCCCAGGTCCTGCCATAAATACTGATTACTTGTGAGTGTTTTGTAGGAGATGATAGTTTTACAGTAAAATTTAAATTTAATATTATTCTGAGTAGACTTTATTGAATTCTTTCCTAAATTCTGTTTCATTCATCACATCACCAAACTGGCTCTGTTTTATCTGGCTTACCGACAATGCTTTATAAACCAGTGACTGGAGGAGTGATAATAAAACATCACCAGTGGAATTTAAATGTTCCTTGCTCTCTTTCAATATTTAATCCTCAGTACAAACCTTGGTCCAACTATAAGTAGACATAAACGTTAGGACTATTATACCAAGATCACATCAGGGGAAGATTATCACCTTTGGCCAATTCAATATACCAATCCTTAGAAGAATTAGCACTGGCTTAAGCCAAGTTTCCCCAATCTACCAGGATAGTTACCATTCAGCAAAATCAACTTATAGATGACTGTCGTTTCATCCTCAGGGACCCTTCCACAGAGGCCCTTGGATTTGCTCCCAATGACATCTTTAGCACAGTGAGACACATAGACTATTGATCTGATATCAAAGACAGTTCTACCCATGGAGAGGATACATCATAATATTGAAACAAAGCATGCTTAGCTTCTTAGAGAACTGAGTCAGCACCAGAAGGAAAAAACACTCCTGTGACTTGAGCTAAGGGACTTAAGTTACATTTCCTTTATGTTCACATTCCTTTAAACTTACATTTTATTTAATCTTTAATATGAAGATTGGCCAGTCTACCCTAACTCCAAAAAGTTTTCCCTTTTGTTGCTACTGTTCAGCCCCTAAGTCCTGTCTGATTCTTTGCCACCCCGTGGACATCAGGCTCCTCTGTCCATCACTATCTCCTGGAGTTTGCTCAAATTCATGTGCATTAAGTTGGTGATGCTATCTAACCATCTCATCCTCTGCTGCCCTCTTCTCCTTTTGCCTTCAATTTTTCTTAGCATCAGGGTCCTTTCCAATGAGTCATAAAAGGTGGTCCAAGTATTGGAGCTTCAGTTTAGCATCAGTTGTTCCAATGAATATTCAAGACTGATTTCCTTTAGTATTGACTGGTTTGATCTCCTTGCAGTACAAGGGACTCTCAAGAGTCTGCTCCAGCACAACAGTTCAAAAACATCAATCTTTGGCTCTCAGACTTCTTTATGGTTCAACTCTCACATCCATACATGATTACTGGAAAAAACCATAGCTTTGCCTATTGTTAGCAAAGTGATGCTTCTGCTTTTTAATATGCTGTCTGTGTTTGTCATAGCTTTCCTTCCAAGGAGCAAGCGTCTTTTAATTTCAAGACTGCAGTCACAGTCCACAGTGATCTTGGAGCCCCCCAAAATAAAGTCTGTCACTGTTTCCATTGTTTCCCCATCTATTTGCCATGAAGTGATGGGACCAGATGCCATGATCTTAGTTTTTCTAAATGTTGAATTTTAAGTCAGCTGTTTCATTCTCCTCTTTCACCTTCATTAAGGATGGTATCATCTGCATATTTGAGGTTGTTGATATTTCTCCCAGCAGCCTTGATTCTAGCTTGTGCTTCACCAAGTCCAGCATTTCTTATATTGTACTCTGCATAGAAGTTAAATAAGCAAGATGACAACATACAGTTTTGTCATACTCCTCTCCTGATTCTGAGCCAGTCTGTTGTTCCATGTTTGGTTCTAATTGTTGCTTCTTGACCTGTATACAGTTTTCTCAGGAGACAGGTAGGATGGTCTGGTATTCCCATCTCTTTAAGAATTTTCCACAATTTGTTGTGATCCACATGATTAAAGGCTTTAGTGTAGTCAATGAAGCAATAGTAGAAGCTTTTCCTGAAATTACTTTGCTTTTTCTGTGATCCAACGAATGTTGTCAATTTGATCTCTGGTTTCTCTGCCTTTTCTAGACCCAGATTGCACACCTGGAAGTTCTCAGTTCACATACTGCCTAGCTTGAAGGACTTTTAGCATAACCTTACTAGCATGTGAAATGGCATTGCCCTTCTTCTATATCGGAGTGAAAACTGATCTTTTTCAGTCCTTTTAGCACAGAATAATTTAAAAAGATGCCTATATCATTTAAGGAAACATTTTTGGAGTTTTACAGTAAGACGTGATGTTAAACTCCATTTTGAAAAAGGATATTGTGATGTTTCTTTGGGATTCCAACTATAAAAGTTTGAAGAGATGGCCTTCAAAAGTTTGAAGAGATTCCCATCATAATACTGGGAAATATATATTTTAGGGACTCAACTGGACATAAAAGAAGACAGTCACTGTGAATGCCGAGTCACCGAGTTTGGACTAAAATCACAGCTGTTTAATGAACAATTTGACTTACATTTCTCTAACCCAGTCCGTCAAACTCAAATATTTTCTATGTCTTGAAGCCCTCAGGTGTCATCACAGTTACAGGGTATTTCCTAAGATGTGTTTTTAGCCTCCAGGATCATTTTGTTTCTCTGACTTCTATCTTACTAGACTAAACTTGGACTCTTCTTTTCCTCCCCACCCTTTAAGCTTACTGTGCTGTGTCAAAGGTGTGTGCCTGACTGTTTCGTTTTGCTTTTGATCTGGGATGCAGACTCTCTCAGCCACATACACATGTGGTAAGATCCATCAGAACTGAACACAGGTGCTGGACTTCAGCAGACCGCCAGGGCCCGCAGGATGGGGATCCTGGGACTGACTCAAGAGAACTCACTTTACAAATCTGGTCATATGTGCTATGTCGGGGTGGGTCTGCCAAAAGGAAACAGTTCCCTTCAGCTGAACTAGGCAAGGGGAACCTTGACAAGGTCTATAGGGAGAAACCTGCCAGTTGAAGGTTCAGCACTATAATGGAACCCTGATTATAGAGCGGAGGGCATTTTCAGGCAGAGAGAATCACATTTGAGAACCCAATCACATGAAAAATGCCATTGCTTGATCAAAATCTACGAGAACATTAACACAGTTGGTGTGGCAGTTTTATAGAATGAGGGTAGGGAGTCTACAAGCAATAAATGCTGGAGAGGGTGTGGAGAAAAGGGAACCCTCTTACACTGTTGGTGGGAATGCAAATTAGTACAGCCACTATGGAAAACAGTGTGGAGATTCCTTAAAAAGCTGGAAATAGAACTGCCATATGACCCAGCAATCCCACTTCTGGGCATACACACCAAGGAAACTAGATCTGAAAGAGACACGTGCACCCCAATGTTCATCGCAGCACTGTTTATAATAGCCAGGACATGGAAGCAACCTAGATGCCCATCAGCAGACGAATGGATGAGGAAGCTGTGGTACATATACACCATGGAATATTACTCAGCCATTAAGAAGAATTCATTTGAATCAGTTCTAATGAGATGGATGAAACTGGAGCCCATTATACAGAGTGAAGTAAGCCAGAAAGATAAAGACCATTACAGTATACTAACACATATATATGGAATTTAGAAAGATGGTAATGATAACCCTATATGCAAAACAGAAAAAGAGACTCAGATGTATAGAACAGACTTGTGGACTCTGGGAGAAGGCGAGGGTGGGATGTTTCAAGAGAACAGCATTGAAACATGTATATTATCTAGGGTGAAACAGACCACCAGCCCAGGTTGGGTGCATGAGACAAGTGCTCGGGCCTGATGCACTGGGAAGACCCAGAGGGATCGGCTGGAGAGGGAGGTGGGAGGGGGGACCGGGATGGGGAATACATGTAAATCCATGGCTAATTCATTTCAATGTATGACAAAAACTACTGTAATGATGTAAAGTAATTAGCCTCCAACTAATAAAAATAAATGGAAAAAACAAAAAAAAGAATGAGGGTAGGGAGAAGCCAAGGAAGAAGAGACTAGAAAAATAGCAGATGATGAATGATCTTCTAAGCTGTGCAGAGAGGTTCAAACTTGATCTTGTACATGTTGGGAATACTATGCATATTGGTAATGGGATAAGAATCAGACATATTTCCTGGTAAAATTTGTGGAGTGTATAATGAGTCTGCCAGAGATATCAGGGATGAAGATGATGTTACAGATATATAAATGTCACAGATTCAAAGCAACTTATGAAGCTAGTACTTTCCACTCCATCTCTCACCAATGGCAAAAGCATCTGTATTTAATTTTCACAATATGATTGCTCTACAAATAGTTGTTTGAATTTCACTAGTGGTGTCTTGATGGTCACATTGGCCACTATTGGGAGTCATGGGGTCTTCTGTCCACTTGACTCTGTCTTCTGCTGCTGCTCTCCTTTTCATACTACCTCTCACTGCAGGTTTTCTGAACAATATTTAAAATTGTGAACTTTTAAATAAAATAAGCATTTAAAAGTCTTGCTAAGATTTAATTTCTGATCATGAGCCATCAGTTTCACCTAGACATGCTATGGGTATGAAAAATTGCTAGAACAATTTAGGACCGAACTTTTTATTTACAATTGGCATCAGATGATGATAGATGAATTATATTTTTTGTCTCTTAATGTTTTTCCATTTTTTACAATTCATACTGTGTCAGAAAAAAAAAATCAGAACTCACTTCTGCTGCATTTTAATGCATTTCCTGAAAGATATTAGCCAAATCAGTCATACGCTCAGAGAGATGAAATGGTCCAACTTATTCTCGTAACTTACAATTTGGAATCATTTTTCCTTTGCTTTCTTCCAAACTATTTTTTACTGGAAGAAAAAAAAATGGACCTATTGAGCTATCAGATAATATTTTGGAACCGGTATCATTTTCACTCTCATAAAGACCAGCTTGAAATGATCAGCAGGGTTATCAAAGTAGCAAAGTTTTGTCTTTTATAAATGGCTGGAAACGATTGGAAGTCCTGCCCAAGGAATTTTTGGATTCAACCAGGGTAATGAATTATGATTTAATCTTTATTTTGAAACTGATTATCCTAAACTAATTTCTAGTTTGTATCAAGGATTTCAAAGAAAACGGATATGTTTTACAAAGGATTAGGCCACTGGCTTCAGTCAAATAATCCTGTGTAATTGCTGGTTGCCTCTCCTGAAACACATGATTCTTGTTATTGAAAGAAAGCACATTTGTTTTAGTAGTCTCTGACTATTATTATCCATTACTGTTATTCTACTGAGGGCTCTGTGTGTTTGTGTATGGGTGTGTGTGTGTGAGTGTAACTGTCCTCCACTGAACCCTGGCATGACACAATAGACAAAGATGGGTCTTTTATGATTCTATTCTTAAATGGAATCATTGAACTTTTGGGCAGAGATGATGGCTATGAACATTCAGTCTGGTGGTAGGCCTTACAGATGAGCACTTGTGACAAGAGACTCATCCTTCCATATACTCTATCCTCAGCTAAGCAGGAAAATTTCCCTAAGCTCAGAGAGTCCTTGGCTTTGAAGCTCTTACCATAGGTATGATGCGAAATGGTACTACACATATTTTTTCACTCATGTGAGATTTTGTCCCAGTTTCCTTATAAGAATTTGAAAAGGTGTTTCAAATTAAGGAGTAGACACATAAGAGTGATAAGCTAAGAAAGCATGCGTTTTGCTTTGAGATCCATGATAAGTGGTAACACTAGCAGCTGACAGGGAGAAGGCAATGGCCCCCAACTCCAGTCCTCTTGCCTGGAAAATCCCATGGACGGAGGAGCCTGGTGGGCTGCGGTCCATGGGGTCGCGAAGAGTGGGACACGACTGAGCGACTTCACTTTCACTTTTCACTCTCATGCATTGGAGAAGGAAATGGCACCCCACTCCAGTGTTCTTGCCTGGAGAATCCCAGGGACGGGGGAGCCTGGTGGGCTGCCGTCTATGGGGTCGCACAGAGTCGGACACGACTGAAGTGACTTAGCAGCAGCAGTAGCTGACAGGGCTTTATTTTGGGGCTCAGTCGGAGCAGTGTAAATAGAAACAGAAAGGTCAAAAAGACTGGGACAAGTTGGAAGTGCCACCACCCATGGCCAAAGTTTCTCAGAAAGTCAGATCTTATTGCCTGGAATAATGGCAAAGTTGGGTGATTAGTGTGCATGTAAGGAATTCCACAGTCTAGGAAATAACTGGAAAGATACCAATGCATCTGTGTCTCTTTTTCTGTTTTGCATATAGGGTTATCATTACTATCTTTCTAAATTCCATATATATGCGTTACTATACTGTAATGGTCTTTATCTTTCTGGCTTACTTCGCTCTGTATAATGGGCTCCAGTTTCATCCATCTCATTAGAACTGATTCAAATGAATTCTTTTTAATGGCTGAGTAATATTCCATGGTGTATACGTACCACAGCTTCCTTACCCATTCGTTTGCTGATGGGCATCTAAGTTGCTTCCATCCTGACTATTATAAACAGTGATGAGATGAACATTGGGGTGCACGTGTCTCTTTCAGATCTGGTTTCCTCGGTGTGTATGCCCAGAAGTGGGATTGCTGGGTCATATGGCAGTATTTCTATCTGGACTCTGTGGGAGAGGGCGAGGGTGGGATGTTTCAAGAGAACAGCATCGAAACATGTATATTATCTATAGTGAAACAGATCACCAGCCCAGGTTGGATGCATGAGACAAGTGCTCGGGCCTGGTGCACTGGGAAGACTCAGAGGGATTGGGTAGACAGGGAGGTGGGAGGGGGGATCAGGATGGGGAATACATGTAAATCCATGGCTGATTCATGTCAATGTATGACAAAACCCACTACAACACTGTAAAGTAATTAGCCTCCAACTAATAAAAATAAATGAAAAAAAGAAAAAAGAAAGATACCAATACAGAAAACATCAGAGGCATACACCTTGGCATTGGAGGGACAACATTATAGTTGAGGAAATGTTATAAGGCGTGGCATAGAGATACCTCTTTTTTTCCTGAAGGAGGCCCTCACTGGCAGCCATGGAAAAGGGAGCAAGTCATCTTAACAGTAAAGCTGGAGGTGGAAGGGGGATCCGTGTGGTGGGCAGTAGGTGTAGAGCTCCAGGAATTCTGATGCAGAGGGCTCAAGTGAGGCTACGGTTGATAGCACATGTGCTATCTAGTATCAGATGAGAAAGGACTGGTAAACATGAACACTTTATTAGAATTTACACGAGAAAGCCACAGGAATGAACAAAATACCACCCCTCCAACTCTTGACATGAATATGAGACAAAACTTCTTACTCTTCGAAGGTCCAGTTCTCAGCTCAAACTGAGACCATCTCTTTGTGGGCAATTCACATAGCAGCAAGGTAATATTTTGATTTTGAACCACCTATGAAGTCTTGGGTAAGGTAAACTTTGAACGCCCCTGGAGATTAGTGGCCTCAATCCAACCATGTTCTAACACTGGCTTGCCCCAGACTTCCATATTTTGTTGTTTAGTCACTAAGTCATGTCTGACTCTTTGGTAACCCCATGTGCTGTAGCCTTCTAGGCTCCTCTGTCCATGGGATTTCCCAGCCAAGAATACTGGAGTGGGTTGCCTATTTCCTTCTCCAGGGGCTCTTTCTGACTCAGGGATCAAACCTGCATCTCTTGAATCAATAGACAGATTCTTTACCACTGAACCAACAGGGAAGCCCAGACTTCCATATTAGGTAGGCTAATAAGAAAGAATAAATACATGGTTGGTAGGAGATGAGGGGTAGTGTCTCTTAACAAGGAAGCCACTGTCTTCATCCTCACCCTTAATTCTAGTTTCAGTTTCCTATATTGAAATTAACAGCATGTCTACCTGTAAATCTATAATTGTTTCATACTTTATATGTCTTATTCTTACCACATTGATCCTTCACTTTTTCTCTTTATCAGCAGAATATCCTTCCATTCTCTCAACCTGGAAATATCTTTCATTCCCTCCTTAAAACTCTGCAAATCCATAAAACATACATCCTTAAATTATTCTGACAATTATTCTTAAAATAGGTTAATGTCTTGTTCTTCATGGCCACTGTACAACATAATCAGAACATACACTGATTCACTTCTCCCCCATATCCATACATCCCTGACACTTTCGCATGTCCCTCTGCTCTTCAGAAATTTAGTGTTTTCCTCTTGTTTGAGTAGTCAAGTTCAGTCTCATGTTCCATCAGGGACCTACCTCTTAAGTAGTATTATCCCCACCTCTTCTCGGTAAGTAACCTCGATTCTGAGGCCAAAGTCTATACAGATCCCATGCATTTTCATATCAAGACCACTGTTTAGCTAACTCCTGGGACTGAAAACTCCTTTTCTTCCTCTTTCTAGCATCAGCTTTACTTTTCTCCACTGTCATAGAAAGATCAATTTAGTTCTTTCCATGTTGGCAAAGTCATCCTTAGTAACTTTTGTTGCCACCAACTTTGAATAGCTCTGAGCTACGTATTTGTTGGCCCATAGTGGGCATTTAATAAACATTTAAATTAAGTTACATTCGGTTATGTTAATCTCAGTCTCCTTCATGTGTAAAAGTATTGTCCTTTAAACTATAGTATAGTGAAAGTGAAAGTGAAAACTATAGTATAAGCTCTTCAAATTTAATAAATACCTGTCAAATTGAATTTACTGACTTATGTTGGAAATAATTTTAATTTTTAAGTACATGCTTGGGCATAGTCTATCAAATGTGGCCATTTAAACATAAAAGAAATTTAAGGGAATATTTTTCTTTTATGGTTTATCAGAGGAGGAAAATTTATGTGATTATCCCACTCTTTTCCCCTTTTCCTGTATGATATATAATATTCTCTTAGGAGTCAGCACAGGTTCTGTCATTTTTAGCTTTCTATAGCATTATGAGCACACATATTCTGATATATGGCGTTGTGTAGGAAGACAGTTTAAAAAACAGTCCCTACTTTTTGGATTTCTGCATTCTAGTTAAGAAGAGGATGATGAAACAACACGAGATTTTGTGCCTAAGTGGATGTTTTTGGCAGGGTGCTAGAGGAGTATGTAGAGGGATTATTAGTATGTAGAGGTATTATTATTTAAACAGAAGGCTTCGTGGGGAACAGGGGCACTGGAGATGAACCTTGAGTAAAGGGGTAAGATTTTAGTGGGGAGGGTTAAGTCTCTATGAGAGTTGATGCAAATCAGTAACTCTATGAGTCTTGGTATTCCCTTCCATAAAATGTGGAACTTGGGTAAGGTTCTTTTCAGGGCTACTTCCAGGGACTCAAAGCAAGGAAGGATCAGTGGAGGTGGGACAGTGATCAGTGGAGGTGGGACGTGGTGGAGGAGGGACAGTAATGATAGTAAAATAAGTGTTTCAATAAGTCTAAGCAGGGAAGCTAGTGAGGGTTCGGAAAGATCTTTGGCTAACATTTCATCTTGCGGAAATAGGTAGCAGGGGCCAGGGGATATTCAAAGTAAGCAGTTAAAAGAAGGCTGGGCTATGCGGCTTCTTTTGGTCAGGTATAGTTCCTGACACCAAAATCCCAAGGGTTTTGGAATTTATATATCAGACTCAGCTTGAATGATGGTTTCCAGTTTTAGGTAAATGTGTATGTTAAGGGGAATAAAGAAAATTCGTCTGGCTAGGTTTCAGAATTCATTTTGAAGAAAAGAGTAAAATAAGGTCACACTAGCTACATTTCAAGCACTCAGTAGGCACACATGGCCAGTGGCTACCATATTGGTCAGTACAAATGTAGAACATTGCCATCATCATAGAAAATTCTATTGGACAGCTCTGCTTTAACTCTCCTAGTGAGTTCATTCAAAGCTCCAGAGGGAGATCAGAGAAGAGGAAATGCTCCCCTTTTCAAAGCTATCTTTGATTTTATGACACTTCAAATATTCCCAGAATATCTCAAAGAATGTAACCAAATTATTTTTAAATTAATTTATTCCAATTCAGGTCAATTAAAACAAAAACAAGGTGTCAAGCTCCATTTTTTTCTGAGAAGAGAAAAACTTATATTGTTCATATCTCCTCAGAAGAGCTATTTGAGCAGGTCTGAAAACACAATCTGTTCAGAGAGTACTTGTTGGTTTCACCAATTACATCTCCAGCACCTTTTGGAGGCAGCAAAAGGCACTGGGTCCCTTGGTGCTGCTAAAGTGTTTCATTGACAAGACCCCTTTGTCATCCCTCTCTTTGGGTCTTCTGCCTTTTTCATTGAGAGTTTCTGGTGCCTTCCAAAGAGTGGGATCCAAGGTTAACTGATGAGTATATAGAATATCCTTATGAAGGAGTCACAGGCTTGTCTGGTTGGCATCTTGAGTGGAAATGTCCCACCTGGCCTTGGCTCATTTTAAAATAGACTAATCATTTATAGGACTAAAATCTCTCTCCTTGTCATTTAATGACTTGGACAATGGAGAGGTACTTCAATTTACTTTTTCCTGGGACAAACACTGGACACACCAGGCTGGCTAATACAGAGCTAGGAGAGGAGGTGCAAGAGTAAAAAGTGAGGGAGATGAAGGTATTCCTGAGGACTGGAGGAGAAAACAATAAATGCAAAGCCTGTCTCACAATCTCCCAGCCCCTCTGGCAGCTGCCATCTCCCTTTTCATTCTAACCCTCAGGTGGACCTGCTGTTATTTCACAACGCGGTGGGAGTGAGGGTGGTGGGGCAGGAGAGTCACACATCAGTGAACACATCTTCAGCCATAGAAAGCATTACTTTCTGCAGGGGTCCATTTGATTCATTACAGAACAAAAGATAGAATGCGTAACATGACTTGGTCTTCCTCCTTCATGCCTCACATCAGCACAGACTGAGCTTTACAACACTTCTTTCAACAAGGTATTTATATAGCAATACTATCTTGTTCAATGGACTAAATGAGGCAACAAAGACACTAAGATAAATAAGATGTTGTCTTTGCCCTTGAAGAGTTCAGTGACTATTAGAGGAATGTAAAATACCCAGCATGAATGTAACCACCTCACCTCTCTTGCTATAGAGGTCATGGTGAATTTACTACTCTTTCATACAAATGAGTGTCTACTGTGTACTCAGGCTGAAACAGGCACTATAGCTGTATGTGCTAAGTTGCTTCATTCCTGTCTCTTTGCCACTCTGTGGACTATAGTCCACCAGGCTCCTCTGTCCATGGGTTTCTCCAGGCAAGAATAGTGGGGTGGGTTGCCGCAGCCTCCTCCAGGGGATCTTCCCAATCTGTGGCTCTTACATCTCCTGTATTGGCAGGCAGATTCTTTACCACTAATGCCATTTGGGAAGCCCCGGCACTCCAGATACTAAGATATAAAAGTCAGGCGAGGTCTCTGCCTTTATGAAGTCTGCATTTAACATTCTCCTACTGAATTCAAATATGCCTTCAAAAATCCTTCTCAACCCAGTGATCTAGTACCACTAATTTCTTAGACGGGTACAGAAGAAACACATTATCTGAACCATGCTCTGGCAGCGGAGACAAATTCATACATAAAATAATGTGATAGCAAGTGAGAAACACTACAACCAAAGCATACATCAAGCTGTATTGAAGCATAGAAAGTGAATGATTCATCTGTGCCCAGAGAAATCAAGGTCATTCCTAGAGGGCACATAGGTTTTAGGGGACTTACCTGGAAGAAGGACAGGTGTCCATAAGGAAGATCAGAAGGGGCCAGTGGAGGAAGAGTGCTGCAAGCAGAAGAAAGAACAAGAGCAGAGCCAGGGCATGAAAAGGCTCAGGTGATATTCAGGGAACACGAGATGAGAGTCCCTTCTGTGGCTAGTGGGGAAGGTGCTGTAGTGGCCAGAGTTCGGGGGAGGGAAGACTGAAAAGGCAGGATTAGGCTCCATTGTGAAAGGCAATCTACTCCACGTTCTGGAGTTTGGACTTCATGCTGATGGTGATTCTGGGAGAGCGCTTTAAGAAAAGTGACATGTTCAAACCTACAGAAGCAGTAGAATTTAATACATTTGAGAGCATGGACACCCAGCCAACTGCCTAGGTTTGATTCAATCTCTGCCACTCACTAGCTGTGTGGTCATGCCTGTTAGTACCTCTGAGCCTCAGTTTCCCCAACTGTAAAGTAGAGATGATAATAATTGCATTCACTGCTGCATGATGATTTAATGAACCAATATATGTAAAGTGCTTAGAACACTGGCACATAGAAGCCCTCTTTGTGAGTTATTTCTATGCCTATCACTCTGTTTTTGCAAATTTGGAAGCTGAGGGACAGAAAGACGAACTAATTTATTCAGGACCATGATGCTCTTTTGTGGTAGAGGCTGGATACCTACCCATCACAGCAAACTGCTTTGAATGTGAGTGTTATCAAACATTCATCTCTCCCAATGGTCCCAGAAGATAAAATTTTTGTTTGTTTTAGATGATGAAGAGGAAATTAATGCTTTTCAAAACTCTTTGTCATTTCTACTTCCCTCTTTTATCTTAAGATGCTCCAGCTGCTTTCCATATTGTGCTCTTCCACTCTGTTCTTTTATTTTAACATGTACCATTTCAATTTCCCAAAACACAGTGCAATTTATCATAATGTAAAACAAATAAATAAATAAAACTGAGAAGAAACACAAAGCACATTTTTCTCTAGGAAATTACCCTGTTCTCAAACCAGACAAAGAAAATCCAGTGGTACCTTCAACAAACATATACATCAATAAGTGCATTAATCATCACTGTAAGAAACTGAACCAGCTCTGCTGGAATATCTTGCTTAAGATTGAAAGAGAATGCATGTCTTTCAAGATTGGACAAATCTGTCTAATCACTGCACCAATCCAAGCCATTTCAGGTTTTGCAAAGCTTCCCACATTTGCAAAATAAGCATAATGACTCTTAAGCTGTTCTCAAGGAGGCATTTCCCTGGATTTCTATATGTAATAACGAAAACCCTTTGCTCCCCAGATGAATCCTGTAATATCTGTGGTCAGAAGAAGAGATTCTTACCATCACTTTGTGTTAAAATCAGGCTGGCTGTCCATTCGCAAAGTCCTGTGAGTGATTAAGAATTGGGATCTATGATCAGGAGCAAGAAAAAGAGTCAAAGTGGAGAGGAGAAAAAGAAGATATTTTTTGTTGTTAAGCTTTGGGCAAGGTAAACTTCATAGAAGTTTTGTACATAGGGGTCTTAGAATTCTATTTTCAACTTTTGTGGAAGAGAACAGCTGAAGCTTATTTAAGGGGAATTGATATAATGGGACTTGTATTTAGTATGCTCCGCTATTATCTAGAGGAGGGATTTTAAGAGTAGAGCAGAAGCCGAAAAATTCCATGGGTTGGGGTACAGGGCAGGTCTGTGTTCAGGTGAGGGGTCTCCAGCAGTATGGCCATGCCCAGTGGTACTTAGATTAACCAAAGCGCCATGAGTCAGCGAGGCTGCGGCGAGTCCAGCTGGGAGGCGGAGCCTCGCACACAGTTGGCTGAAGAAGCACAAACACCAGCCCACTGTCAAGGGTCCCAGACTTGTTCTCTAACCTGAGGCACATTAGAATTTCTCAAGGAGATACTTTTTTATTTTCTTATTAAAAATTAAAAAAAAAACCTAGAAGCATAGTACATTCCTAAAAAGTACAGAAACTAAGTGTACATCCCATGAATATTTGAAGTGCCCTCACCCCTACATCACCTGGAACAAAACATAGAGCCCTACGAGGACACTCCACAAGTCTTGCCTGAGCCCTTTACCAGTATCTGCTGGACCCACAAAGGAAATTGACGTCAGACTTGCCTCACCGGAGAGTTCTTTTGCCTGCTTCTGAACTTCATTTCAATGGGATTAAACAGTATATAATTTTTTTGTGCCTAGATTCTTCTGTCAACATGATGACAGTAATTCATGTTGTTACATATGGGAGCAGTTTGCTCTCTCTCTCTCTCTTTTTGTGTGTGTGTGTGTGTGTTTTCTGTCTACACTGTAAACATGTCATTCTCTTGTCTGGTGGCTTCCATTGTTTTTATTAAAAATTCAGGTGTCAGTCTTTTCGCTGCTTTTAGAAGATTGTGTGTGTTTTCTCTCTGGCAGCTATTAAAATTTTCTTTTTCTTATTATGAAGTGCCAAGCTGTGTTTTTCTTTGTATTTACCTTGTTTGGGTTTAAGAGATTCCTGAATCTGTGACTTTTATTTTTTAATTAGTTTCAAATAGTCTTTGGCCAGTTTTTCTTCGAGTATTTCTTCTGCTCCATTTTCTCTTCACTTCTTCTTAGATCCTAATCACAGAGTCTATACATGTTCACTATATTCCATTTGAGACTTACCCTTTTTATATTTCCCCCCTTATTTTTTGTATGTATTCCAATTGAGATATTTTCTGATTACCTTCCAGCTGCTTAATTCTCTCTGGTTTCCCTAATCTGCTGTTGCTGTTGTTGTTTAGTCACTGTCATGTCCTACTCTTTGTGACCCCATGGATTGTAGCCCGCCAGGCTCCTCTGTCCCTGGGATTTCTCAGGCAGGAATGTCGGAGTGGGTTGCCATTTCCATCCCCAGGAGATCTTCCAAACCCAGGGATCGAACTCATGTCTCCTGCATTGGCAGGTGTGTTCTTTACCACCGAGCCACCAGGAAGGTCCAATCTGCTCTTACACTGATCTATTTAATTCTTAATTTTAGTGCTGCATTATTTTTGGTTCTAGAATTTCCATGTGATTCTTTTCTATATATTTCAGTTCACTAGAGGAATGATCCAACTTTTCATCTTTTTCTTGAACACATTAATTGTAAGTATTTTAAAATCCACGTCTGCTAACTTGAATATTGTGATTAACTGTGATTTATTTCCACTATGTTTTCTTTTTCCTTTATCTCTTGCCTTTTAATCATTTGGGTCCAGTTTCCTGGCACACCAATTAATTTGAATACCAGTCGTTATCCATGAAAAATGGTCTGAAAAAATGGGGCTCCAGAAGATTTTATCTTCCTCCAGAAAGAACTTAATATTCTTCTGGCAGGCAGATAAAATAAAGGCAGATCACATTAATGTAAGCAGCAATTGCTATAATTTTAGGATTTTTGAGGGACACATTTTTTGCTTGTTTTTACTCTTAGGGAGTAGCTCTTTTCAGGGGGTATTTCAACTTAAATCCAGACATTTGTGATAGCTTCATCTCCCTGGCAGCCCTAACTCCAGTACCAAGAGACTGCCCGAATTTCTGTTTAGCTTTTTAGCTTCTCAGCAGATGCTTTTTGCTTGATTTCCTGGCTTCTAGCACCACCTACTCCTACCATCCCACGCACCACTTAAGAACTGACAAGTGTCTTAAGAGGAAATGGTGTACATTTTGGGCTGTTTCATTTACTCCTTCCAAATCTCATACACATTCCTTCCTTTGGAAAAAGTCTAACCTAGGAAGGTCAGTGGATAATGTGTGTCTCCCCAAATTCATATGTTTAAGCCCTAACTCTTATTATCTTAGAATGTGATCTTATTTGGAGATAGGGCCTTTAAAGAGACACTTAAGGTTAAATAAGTTTATCAGGGTGGGCTTCTAATCTCATAGGACTGATGTCCTTATAAGAAGAGGAAGAGATGCCAGAGACATGTACATACATAGAAGAAAAGCTTAGAGGAAAAAGAATGTCTATTTTTCTTAAAAAGATCAGTCAAGTTTTTTTTTTTTTTCTTTGAAAAAAGAAAGGGTAAGTTTGCACCTACGAAGAATCATTCTGAATCTCTAAGCCAATTGCTTAGAGGTGTTCTGACAACATTCGACCATTTGGGTTTACTACTTATTGGGTCAATTATAGTCACTAATGGCTTTCCAGGAAAGTATACATGCCATAGAATGTTTTAGGTGCACTACATTGCCTCTTGTTTTCCAAACCGCACCCCCCACAATTGTTGTACCCCTTATGTTGCAAGTTGAATTGTGTTGAATCGTGTCCCTCCAAAAGATATGGGCTTCCCTGCTGGCTCAGGTGGTAAAGAATTTGCCTGTAATGCGGAGACTCAGGTTTGATCCTTGGGTTGGGAAGAACTCCTGGAGAAGAGAATAGCTACCCATGCCAGGATTCTTGCCTGGAGAATTCCATGGACAAAGGAGCCTGGTGGGCTACAGTCCATGGGGTTTCAAAGGGCCAGACACAACTGAGCGACTAACACACACGAAAGATATGTTGAAGTCCTAACACTAAGTATCTGTGCACGTAATCTTATTTGGAAATATGGCGTTTGCAGATATAATTAGTTAAGGTCATACTGGATTAAGGAGGGCTGTAAAGAAAATATGTCTGGACTCATTATAAGTAAAGAAGACACAAAGACACAGACAGACACATAGGAAGAGGGCCAGATGATGATAGAGGCAAAGATTAAGGTTACGCAGCCACAAGCCAAGTAAAGACAAGGATTGCTAGCAACCATCAGAAACCAGGAAAAAGACAAAGAAGGATACTTTCATAGAGCTTTCAAAGAGAGTTTAGTTCTGCTAATATCTTCACTTTGGACTTCTAGTGTCTGTGACTGTGAGAGAAGAAGTTTCTGTTCTAAACTACTCAGCTGGTGCAATTTGTTTTGATAGCCCTAGGAAACTAATACTAACGCTGACTTATATCAATTCTTGATTAGATTTGCTTATTCTATTAAAAATTTAAAAGAAAAATGGTCATTTTTACTTCTTTTAAATTCATTGGTTTATGCTTGTATTTTTAGCTTTTTCTTTTTCTTACCATTCTAGCTTCTGTCTGACTATATTCTTATAACATTTTATAATTGAGTAATTAACACTGTTACGACACACAAACTCCAGCAGTTGAACTCGACAAAGATTGAGAAAAGTCTGATGAGGCCTGACTGGCCCTCGTCTCTCCTCTAGTTATGTATCTGAAACACTATCTACCGTGGTGCTGGAGCAGCAGAAGAGAGAGAGGAGACACACAGTCCTTTAACTGCCTCCGTCCTGGAGGGACTCTACATCCACTCATTTTATTGGTCAGAAATAGTTGCAAAGCCTCAATATGATCGCAAGGTAGGATGTGGAATGTAAGGGAGCACTTGCAAAACTTATTCAGAACTGTGTGTTCCTGCTACAATCATTTTTTTTTTTTTCGTTAAATAGTATAAAGCTGATGACTTTTCTGCACATATAGCTTAGGTACATCTCACGTATTTAGACTATAATTAGCCAGTAGCTCTTCAAAACATATATAGGATTACTACAATTGTCACATAGGTCTCAGATGCTCTTTTTTGTGTTTGTTTTTTTCCTCCCAATGCAGGAGACATGAGACACGAGTTTGATCCCTGGGTCAGAAAGATCCCCTAGTGTAGGAAATGGCAACCCACTCCAATATTCTTGCCTGGAGAATCCCATGGACAGAGGAGCCTGATGGGCTATGGTCAGACATAGTGTCGAAGAGTCAGACATGACTGAAGTGACTTAGCATGCACACACAAGTCTGGATCATTCGACTTATCTTTGGTTCACTGACCTTTCTCAATGTCACCTGAAAGTCTAGGGTATTGACCAAGGTCTCTCCCATTCTACTGACTCAGAACTCGAACATCTCCCCACTCCGTGTAGCCTCACTAACCCCATTAACCCTTGTCCACCGGCAGCTGCTCTCTGCTGTGCCTCCAGAGTCTTACTCGGCACTGCACAGTTAGGACTCTACCCAGGATCAGACCCTACATTTGATGGGGCTACCTCTTAGAAGCTTCCTTCTCTCAGGTGTCATGACTCACAGTTCCAGATATTTTGGTGATCCAGCCACACTCTTCCCTTCACCAACCAGACATAGTTCTGCACGAAGTCTCTACTTCCATTTGGGAAATTTCCCGGAGAGGAACCCAAGATGGACGTGGTAGTGCTAACCTTGGTACTCTCTGCTCAAGCAATCACATCCTCTATGGGCTGCTATACAACGGCACAGACTTTATCCGGTCTCACAGTTGTTCACTGTAATACTAGCAGCTCTGTCACAGCCAGAATGGAAATCTGTATCACATACATTTTAAATGTGGTGTTCTTTTTTTTATTGAAGTACAGTTATTTACAATATTGTATTAGTTTCAAGTGTAAAATATAGATATATATACATAAGATACACATCTATATTTTTTCTGGCTCTTTTCCAGTACAGTTTATTACAAAAGATTGAATATAGCCCCCTGTGCTATACAGTAAACCCTTGTTGTTTGTTCATTTTATATATGGTAGTGTGCATCTGTTAATCCCATACTCTTAATTTATTCCCCCTCTTCCCCTCTCATAACCATTAAGTTAAAAAATAATACAAATGAACTTATTTACAAAATACAAACAGACTCAGACATAAATGTGGTATTCTTTTAATATTTCCATGGTCTTCTAAAGAGTGTAATTAAAATTTTCATTTCTTATTGGATGAAATGGTTCTTCAGACTTTTTTCACTTTTTTTCATTTTTATACTTTATAGTTTTATTACTTTGACACCAAATAATATAGCTGGTACATTTATAACTTTTCAAAATGCACTGAGGCTAATTTTTGATTTAACAGAAAGTCAGTTTTAAGATAATTATTTCATATTTCACAAAATGTTTTTATAACATAATATCCAATATTAATTTATTCAGCCATTTCCATCAAGCTATTAAAAATTTCTATGTTCTTACTTGATTTTAGTCTATTGAACACACATAATATTGTGTTAAATTTTCTCACCATTATTGCATTATTGTGTTCTTATAAATTTATTTTCTTTTTTATCTAATAGTGTTTGCTTTATATATTTTACTTACATATATTGCATTAGTCCAATATGAATTGCCTTATTAAAATAGGTACTTAGCAAATGTTGCTATCATGTTTTAAAATGAGGAAACAGAACTGTAAGGAAATAATTCCTGGTTGCATGATGACATTGTTCGTCAAAAGGCATCAATCATTCATGCTAATGTAATATTATCTTGAGTTAATAAGAAAATCAAACCACATAACCAAACTTTACTAAGGTAGATAGATCACTATAATTCATTTCAATGCAATTTATTGGGTGTCTACTACATGTTTGACTTTTCTTTCCTTAGTGGATGATACTTTGGGTCACAGGAAATATTTGACTAAATATGTCGAGTAAAGTTAACCAAAAATGATTCATCATCTTAACCAGTTTTTTTCTTTATAAAGGTAGACATTTTATTTTTCTAGCTTTTCACATATCTACATATCTAAGTTGCATTCATGAAAGCTGACTCATTAGCAACTCCACACTCTTAAAACAGCAAAGCTTTTTTACCTGCTTACTGTTCACCAACGATAACAGTTGCTAGGCGTGGGCAAGATTGTAAGCCACCAACACAATAGTCATAACTCATAATTTTCCTTACTAATAGCATGTCAGTATTATTTGGGGTGCCAAGTAGATCCAGATGAAACTTGCTTCCTGATTTCCCTTGCATTGCTATACATATTTAGATGCTTTGTTAGTGGTTGAATAAAAGTTCATGCCTTGCATTGAACTAATTTTATATTTCATCCTTAACTATTCTTTTATTAGCATAAAATGATCTTCCTCATTTAAGTTTAATAATTTTTGATTTGATTTCCAGATTGGTTGAAATTAATTTTGCCATTTTGCCTTTTTTTGCTTTTTTTGCCAGATAAATTATTGCCCAGCCTTTTTAAACTTCAAGGTACTTTATTTTAGACTTAGTATATTAGGGAGCATGCAGTTTAATTTTATTTTTTAAAACAACCTGAGTGCCTTTGAGAGATGTGTTTAGCCATTTTAGTTCCTGCCACAACTGGTGTGTTCGATTTGACATTATCTTGCAATATGACCTGTGCGTGCGAGCATGCTCAGCCTCTGTGTCCAGCTGTTTGTGACCCCATGCACAGTAGCCCGCCTGGCTCCTCTGTCCATGGGATTTCCTAGGGAAAAACTGGAGTGGGTTGCCATTTACTTCTTCCAGGAATCTTCCCAACCCTGGGATCGAACTCACATCTCTTTCATTTCCTGCACTGGCAGGCAGATTATTTACCACTGAGCCACTCGGGAAGCCCATAACATGCTCTGAGGTCTCTTTAATGCCTATATGGTGCTTCATAGCCCATTTTTGTTATTATGTTTATTTTTATTTTAAATAACTAGCAGGGTTTGTTTGCTTTTATTTTTCTCCAGTAAGTTTGAAGGTATTATTGTCAGTCACTAAGTCATGTCCAACTCTTTGCCACCCCAGGGGCTGCAGCATGCCAGGCTTCCCTGAACTTCACTATTTACCAGAGTTTACTCAAACTCATGTTCATTGAGTTGGTAATGCAATCCAACCGTCTCATCTTCTGTTGGCCCCTTCTCCTCCTACCCTCAACCTTTCCCAGTTTCAGGATCTTTTCCAACAATTTGGCTTTTCACATCAGGTGGCCAAAGTATTGGAGCTTCAGCATCACTTCTTCCATTGATTTGTTTTAGGTTGATTTCTTCTTTTTATTTTATTGTTTTTTTTTTTTCATTTATTTTTATTAGTTGGAGGCTAATTACTTTACAACATTGCAGTGGGTTTTGTCATAGGATTTCTTTTAGGATTGACTTCTTTGATCTCCTTGCAGTCCAAGGGACTCTCAGAAATCTTCTCCAGTACCACAATTCAAAAGCATCAATTCTTTGGTGCTCAGCCTTCTTTATGGCCCAGCTTTAACATCCATGCATGACTACTGGACAAACTACAGCTCTGACTAGATGGACTTTTGTCTGCAAAGTGGTGTCTCTGTTTTTTAACATGCTGTCTAGGTTTGCCATAGTTTTTCTTCCAAGGAACAAGCATCTTTTTATCTCATGGCTGCAGTCACCATCTGCAGTGATTTTGGAGCCCAAGAAAATAAAATCTTTCACTGCTTCCACTTTTTCCTCATCTACTTGCCATGAAGTGATGGGACCAGATGCCATGATCCTAGTTTTTTGAATGTCGAGTTTTAAGCCAGCTTTTTCACTCTCCTCTTTCACCTTCATCAAGAGGCTTTTTAGTTCCTCTTCACTTTCTGCCAGAGTGGGATCATCTGCATATCAAGGTTATTGGTATTTCTCCCGGCATTCTTTGGAAGGTATATATCTACTTAAAAGTTTTACTAGCAGTTATCTTTAAATTACATACACACAAAAAACACTTTTTATAGTAGACATCAATGGAAGTGATGAGATGCTATTTAGTTTATAGCACCTGAGGAGAGAGGATGCTAATGGCATCTAGTGAGTGGAGGTCAGAGATGCTGCTAAATACCCTACAATGCATAGGATGGTCCCACAGCAAAGAATTATCCAGCATCAAATGTCAACAGTGCAGAGATTGAGAAACTCTGATCTAGTTAAATCTTTTTTATCTTGCATGTGAAGAGTTTAATACTCACAGATGTGAAGAGTCCTATTCAAATTCAGTTAGCTAGCTTGTATTGGAATGAAGGCAATAACCTGACTCTAGGCTTTTCCACTGCAGCACCCTACCTCCTTAATAGGCTGTTCATTTAAAATAAGCCACTCCCAGACTTTTAGACTCTGTGGGAGAAGGCGAGGGTGGGATTTTCTGAGAGAACAGCATTGAAACAAGTATACTATCAAATGTGAAACAGATCACCAGCCCAGGTTGGATGCATGAGACAAGTGCTCAGGGCTGGTGCACTGGGAAGACCCAGAGGGATGGGATGGAGAGGGGGGCGAGAGGGGGGATCGGGATGGGGAACACATGTAAATCCATGACTGATTCGTGTCAATGTATGGCAAAAACCACTACAATATTGTAAAGTAATTAGCCTCCAACTAATAAAAATAAATGGAAAAAAATAATAAATTTCATATGAATGCTAAAATAAATAAATAAATAAATAAAAATCAAACAACAAAAAAAATAAAATAAGCCACTCCCTATATATGTCAGAGAATTTTGCACAAGACACTCTTCTTGACTGAAAGATGGCAGAAATAGTTTCTTTGTTAGTAAATGTGAGATCTTATCTGCTTATTCAGGTTTTCACTTGAGTAAGATCAGCTAAAATGTGGGTAGTACCACAAAGCTTCAGTAAATTAGAATAGCCATGTGGGCACCAAGCACTTTTGTTTTTTTGCACGATATTAAATGTGAAATACACAGAATTGAGAGGAGAAAGTTGGCTTACAGGTCATCTTATTCCACCTCTCATCCATCATGGTCATCTAGACTGTCTCTGCTTGGACAATTTCAGGGAGGGGACGCTTAAGACACTCAGATGTAATGGAGATTGCTGGAAACGCAAGTTATAACAGAAATTGCAACTGTGATTATGGTGACCATAAGGTAACAATTGAATTTACATTCATAAATCAATCAGAGAAGACTGTGTCAAACAGAACAATGTGAGTATTGTTGAGAAAATGATCCTAAGAGGGTGAGGAGGAAGGTATGAGGTTGGGAAGTGCTTTGGCATGACTGGTGATACAATCAACTTTCTAGGTCCTTAAAGGAGTCTCTGCTTCCAAAGACAAAGGGGCTGACTCCCTTTGAGGACCTGTTTCTGGATCAGAATTATTATTTCTGCAGGGAAAATTGTAGAGAGAATTCCAATATTTATGTCATGATGGCTGACTTAACTGCCTAGTTACTCAGTGGCTGCAAGAGACAGAATCAAAGTCCAAAATGTTTCTTAGAAGAAGTCAAGCTGATAAGATCTCTGGGATATTGTCTGTCTTCTGTATGGCAAAAGAAGAGGAGGAGAAAATATTCTTTACTTGGATTAACATTTTGGATGTGGACAAAGAGAAAGAAATCACCAAAATTAAAATTAAAATCTGCATTTTGGTTTTGAAAACTATACTATTAATTTCTCTGCGTGTGTGCTAAGTCACTTCAGTCGTTTCCAACTCTATGTGACCCTATGGACTGTAGCCCTCCAGGCTCCTCTGTCCAAGGGGTACTCCAGGCAAGAATACTGGAGTGGGTTAGCAAGTCCTCCTCCAGGGGATTTTCCCAACCCAGGGATCAAATCCATGTCTCCTGTGGTTCCTGCATTGCAGGGAGATTATTTACTGCTAAGCTACCAGGGAAGCCTCCACTATTAATTTCTAAAAGTGGACTTTTGTTCTAGCATCAAAGTTTGTATTTCCCTCCCACCTTCAACCTGACCTTGTCCCTTCAGTCTTCCCCAACTCAACTAATGGTACCCATATGTTTAAGCCAGAGACCTAGGGTGCTGATTTCCTGCTCCTCCACAACCCCTCACAACCAGTCTAATACCAGATTATATGGATTCTACATCCTAGAGTTATCTTAACTCTAGACATTTGAAACATCTACACTGCTGTGATCTAGGTACTAGCCACTATAGTCTCCTATTTGGAAAACTGCAATCATTTTTCTGGTTACCCAATTCTTGACCCCTTTTAAATTATTTTCTACACAACAAGAGGAGGTTGTTATTGTTTGTTTGTTTGAAAAAATGATATCACAGCCCTCTTCCTGGATATGGCCAAATGTTCCATTAAGAAATAGCTTCAATAATAATAGTAATGCCTTTAATTTATGTACTCTTATCAACTGACCCTAAAACAATACTATGATGTAGTTTTTTTATTGATCCCCAATCTATGAATGAGAATATTGATGTTCAACAGTGCTAAGTAACTTGTCCAAGATCACAAAATTAGGGAGTGCCTGAACTGTGCTTCAGCTCTGTTTGATTTCAAGATTATATTGGCTGTTCTTGCTCCTTGTGTTTGGGAAATGGCACACCCTCTTCCCTTCTTGCAGGAAAAAAATTTTTAAATGTTTTCCTGAGCTGACTCTTCCCACAGGCAGAAGGGAGAATTCTACTTCTTATATGTTAATACACTGAATGTAAACTGGATGTTGTGATTAAATTTTCAGTAGTTCTGCACTATTATTTAAGAAAATAACTAAAGGAACAAGAGAAATAATCATGGCATCTCTGAGGCGAATCTTCAATGATTCTTTTCTCACAATGAAACATAATTCTAATTTTTCTTACATAAATAGGGTTTAACAAAGACTATTAGTCTAATAAAGAAAATATGAATTTTAAAATGCTTTAGCTTGTTTTTCCATATAAATTTGGGATTTTTACTCTCAAGAAAAATTTAGTTTTGAATAGCATTTTGCATTTCACATTCAATTAAATTCAATATAATGTATTCAATATGTAGATTGGGAGGACAGGCTGTGGAGAAAAGGAAGCCGATGTTCAATAATAGGCCAGATTTGGGCCAACGACGCGAGTTTACCGCCTACTCAATGTATGAAAGTATAGCCTCAACAACTCTCTGTAAATCTCAGTTAAACTCATCTGAAAATGGAGGTTAATTCCTACCTCAAAAGGTTACTGTAATGATCAACTGAAACCATGTATGCTCAAAGGGCTTACCATTGTGCCCAAACCATAGAAGACTGCCACAGAATTGAGTTTATCTGAGGTGTAAGAGATGTACAAACAATTCAGGGCAATAGAAACTGGAGGTGGTCATGGTAAATGAGTGATATTGGAAAGATTCCATGGAGTAGGTTATGTTTAAGCTGACATTTAAAGAAAGAGAATTTCCATAGGTGGAGATTAGTGATAACAAAATTTCAGTAGAGTAAATGGATTAAATAAAAGCAGGAAAGTAGAAATGTGATTCAGGAATCATTAGTCATGAGAAATGGCTTGAGATAATAGGTTAACAGGGGGAGAGATGAGGAATGTATGTGATGACTAGACTGATATTTTCCCATTTCAGTCAAATCTAAAAACACCATCCACTGTAAGATGCACTATTATTTCATGCTCCATTGAGAAAGAAAAAACCCAGCCAACTAAACAGTGACAAAATATTTATTTTGTTGAAGGAGCTTTTTTAGAATTAGTCATACATCATTCTTATGCATGAGTAGGAAGGAATAAAATAGAAAAGTAAGTTGGTTGAAGAATGCCTAAGGCATCTTCACTTTCAGTATTCTGAGGCCCTTGTACATTCAGAACAGTGTGGTCCTCTGTGGCACCGAGAGATCTGAAGATGCGATGTTTCTTAGAGGAGTGCTCTGCAGTCGTCTCTGGGGTTTCCTCCAAATTGCTGACACCCATTCTGCAAATTCTGATGTGTGTTCTTAGGCAGTGGCAACCATATCACTCCCACCACGTGGCTGCCAGAGACGTTAAGGCACAAACTGATTTCAGAGATGTTAAAATATTAAGGGAAAGGTGGGAAATGTTCTGTTTAGAAAATCTTTGGAAGCTGGTGGCTGTGAAAGGTTTTGAAAATACATTATGCATAGACTTTAATCTGTAGCCAATTGAGAAGCACAGAATACTTTGGAATCAGATGGGTGTTTTGGGTGATTCATTCTGGCAGCAGGATATGGAGGGATGGGCGAGTGGGAACTCCCTGAGCTCTGGGCTGCTGAGAGAAGAAGAGGTTGGCAACCAGGGGAACAGCTGAGACAATGGGAAGAAGAAAAGAGACTTTCATGGGGAGGTCACTCTCAAAAGTTCATAATATTTCCCTGTGTCATTTATACATAAAATCAAATCTTCTGAATTAAATTTTGTTTTTCAGTAATCGTCTGTCTGGGCCCTAAAAAAAGAATGAGAAAATTTATAAAGGAAATCTGGGAAACTTCAGTTATGCAGACTGACAACAAATTATTTCCATCTTTTAAGTCTTTCTTATGTTGCTGGGCCCTAAACTAGGTACGGAATAGGCAAAGATGGGTATGACTCAATCCCCAGCCCAGGGAATCCACAATCCTGAAGGGAATATAGAGAAAACAAGAGTCAGGGTACATGATGCTGGGGAGGAAGAGTGGGTACAGAGGAGAGAGAGGGCGTCTAATGGGTGGGAGCATGAAGGAAACAGCAGAACTGCTTTTTGATTAAGATGCATAAAAGCAGAATTAGAAGCAGGATGGGGTGGGTTTTCCTGCCCAGAATTCACATCATTTTCAATGGGTAGCTTTGTTCCTCAATTCCTTCAAGGCCAGGAGTGCATACTGGTTCTGAGAACCATGAGGCCCCATGGAGACAACATGACCAGCACAGGATTTGTTCATCTTGTCTCCTTGTAAGGACTCAGGATGTGTCAGGAACTTCATGTGGCCCTGACAGTGGTTCTTCCCTTCTCCTAAGTATGAACTATACTTCCCAGGTGGTGCTTGTGGTAAAGAACCTACCTGCCAATGCAGGAGACATACCCTGGGTCGGACAGATCCCCTGGAGTAGGAAATGGCAACCCACTCCTGTATTCTTGCCTGGAGAATCCCATGGACAGAGGAACCTGGTGGGCTAAGTAGTGTCACAAAGAACCACACACGACTGAAGCAACTTAGCACCCAAGTATCAACCAAGCTGGGGACAGAGCACCTTCCCTCACCAGCACACCCAGCGCTCCAGGAACCTGCATTCCCTATGGAGGACGAACATTCAGGCTGCTCTTTTTTCAGGCCAGTATGTAGCTGCCTTGCAGAAGATTTGCCTCTTGTGATTTTCACTCTGACTTAGTGAGAATGTAGATAGAATTTTCTGCTAGATCAATATGAGTGACTTGGATCTAGAAAAATTTCCAGGGAGGGAATGTGGAGATGAATGAAACTCTGCTGTCTTGATTCATTATGCCAGTGATTGGTGCGTTCTTGGCAGGATTTGTCTCCCTGAAGGAAGTCCCAGGCTGGACATAAAGATGCTGCTTGAGGCTAATTTCCTGTCAATTATTGAGAATAATTCTTCGAATATATATTTCTAATGCCAAAACAGAGAGCATGAACACTGAGAATAAAATCTGCCTAAATTCAGCACCCTGCTGATGCCTGGGAATTGGAATTGTTATCCATATGTTTAAGATGTTTTAGATTTAATCTTCTATATTTAATGTTAAAGAGATTTTCTAGCTAGGATGAGCCCAACTGTGTTAATAAACAAATGGAAAAATGCAAAATAGCTTATGCAGATGATGGGAAAAGTCTATTTCTTACTCTCACAGAGTTCAAAATGTGTGTTTATAATTGACAAGCAGCAGTCAGAAACCCAGGCTTGCTCTTGCTGCTTCAAAATTCACCATGCTCACTTTTAAGAATCTAGCATGCAGAGAAAGTCATCAAGGATGATGTTGTTCAGTCACTGAGTCATGTCCAATTTTTTTTGACCCCATGGACTGCAGCATGCCAGGTTTCTCTGTCTTTACTATCCTAAGAAATTTGCTCAAACTCATGTCCATCAAGGATGATGTGTGGGTGTTTTCTAGGGGACAGGCTTAAAGGGAGCCCGTATCACTTTTGATCACATTTTGTAGGCTAGAACTCAGTCATCTGTATACACTTTACAGCATGAGAGTTTGGGAGATGCAAATTAGTTGTGTGTTTAAGAAGAAGAGGAAATAGATTATAGGTTGGTAAAGAGTTAACCAGTCTCTGCTATAGTCTATCTTCTGGTCACCAGACACAGTATCTGTCCTACTTTTCTTCCCTCACAGACAATACACTCAACTTCATTATTAAGGGAGAAAACTAAGGTTCCACACAGTCCTTGCATCCAGTTTTGATCTCTGTCATGTACAGTACTTTTTGTTAGTTCCCAGTGAAAATATGCTAAGTCACTTCAGTCATGTCTGACTCTTTGTGACACCACCGACTGTAGCCCACCAGGCTTCCCTGTCCATGGAATTTTCCAGGCAAGAATACTGGATTGGGTTGCCATGTCCTTCTCCAGGGGATCTTCCCAACCCAAGGATCAAACTTGTATCTCATGTCACCTGCATTGGGAGGTGGATTCTTTATCATTAGCACCACCAGTGGAAGTAAAGTGAAGTGAAAGTCACTCAGCCATGTCCAACTCTTTGGGACTCCATGGACTATACAGTCCATGGAATTCTCCAGGCCACATTACTAGAGTGGGTAGCCTTTCCCTTCTCCAGGGGATCTTCCCAACCCAGGGATTGAACCCAGGTCTCCCGCATTGCAGGCAGATTCTTTACCAGCTGAGCCACAAGGGAAATTGGTGGAAGTAACCTATAAATAAACCATTTGAGTCTAATGAACTCCGTGGGTAGCAGTGGATCATAGAAAGGACAGTAGCAAAGCTCTCATTCAGGAAAAGAAAACACTCTTTCTGGTCCACAGGAAGGACGGAGCCCTGCTTGGCAGGCACTGTGAAGGCCATCTCATTTGGAGGCTTCTCCATCAAGCCTTGATTCTGCTGAATGGGAGGACACCATGGTACCTGGTCCCATCTACAGGGAGACTCTTTCTTACATTTTTCCTCTCTCAGTTTTGAAGTGGACACTGGAGAGTTTGCCTTCCCTGGAGCATGTAGGACTTTTCCTAGCCCATTTTCTTTCCCATGAACTCTTTTAAACCTTAAACTGTTAAAGATGTTTTCATGCCCAGGGCCATGGTTTCTTGGTGACAAAAGTCCCTCAAAAATTGTGTAAGCTTCTGGTCTATTTTCTTCAATAAATCTAATGTACCAGAAACAATGTCTAAATCTTTTCCTACCCAATTTTTAATCAGCTTTGTTTCTTTATCTCTCCCTTCTGCCTCCCCCTTCCCCACCCCTCTTTCAATAAAGTTAGTGGTAGCCTTATCGATGCTATCTAAATACTGACGTATCTAAATACAATATGCTTTGGGGGGAAGGTAGTTCTATTTACCTGATATTTGGGGTCACTCTATGCTGTCACATCTGAACTCTTATATTACTGGACAGCTAGATTTCAGCATCACCACTTTTGAAAAATAATTTCATACCTCTTTGAGTGCCTTTCAACTGAGAGCACTGATTGTGTTGGTTAAGCGCTTGTTTAGCTAAAGAGGGAGAAACTGGTCTCATTGACTTCCTGTGTATTGAGAGGTGAACCTCTGTCTTACCATGACTCAGTCCCTTAATCAGCCCAAGAGCCATATATATCCTTTCCATTTTAAAAACAAAGCCACTATCTAATTATTCCCCTAACAGAAAAAAATATAGTCACCAGTTCCCTGAAAGAAGACATCTCAAGTTACACTGAGTGTTGAATCCTGTTCAAAGCCTGTGTTCTCTAGGTTATACTGTGTTTTCTATTTTCTTTCCCAGTCAGTTTGATATCCTACAACTATAAACCAAAATTAACCATCAAGAACCTGTAATGTGAAAAAGAAATAAAATGGAATTTATGGAAAATATATAAATATGTATGCTTGAGAGAATAAGGAAGGGCTTTCCAGTAGATGACATGTTTTAAAGTAAAGAGTTATATAGGCTGTAGCTTGCTGAAATTAGTCTTCTCTTGCTTTTCTACCAGATTTATTCTTCCTTTGCTTCAGTACATTTATTTGCTTGTTGGTGCTCTTAACCCAGGGGAACTGACCCAAACCTTCATTCCTGAGAGATCTGAATCCCTGGGAGTCCTTCCTGTAATACGAGGACACACTCTGGGTTTCATATTCCATATTCCTCCTTAACTATATAGTATGCAAAAGCATCTCTATACCTCCTTGATAATTATGATCATTATGGCAATTATTAATTAGAGTCAACACAGTGACCCCCTTTTACATTTATGTTTGGTTGCTCAGTGACATGAAAAACTCCAAATGGCCATGATCTAATTTGATGGAATCAATGTTGAGTCTCCTGAGAGAAGCATTACTCTTCATGCTTTTATGTATGTAACTGACCAATGTAATCATGGACTTGTGAGTTGGTGGCATGGTAAAGTTTCCCATAAATACACCGTGCTGCACATCTGCAGAGAAGTAACCCTATAGCAAAACATATTACTGTCTTGTCTGGTAAAACCATTCTGCTTCTGGTTAATTATCTTTAGTTGCTGTGTTCAGTTGCTAAGTTGTGGCAGACTCTTTGCGATGCCATGAACTACAGCATGTTGCGATTGCCTCTCCTTCCCTATCTCCTGGAGTTTGCTCAAATTCATGTTCGTTGGATTGGTGATGGTAACTCATCATCTCATCCTCTGCCACCTCTTTCTCCTTTTGTCTTCAATCTTTCTCAGCATCAGAGTCTTTTCCAGTGAGTCGGTTCTTTGCATCGGTGGCCAGAGTTTCAGCTTTAGCATCAATCTTTCCAATTAATACTCAAGGTTGATTTCCTTTAGGATTGACTGGCTCAATCTCCTTGCTGTCCAAGGGACTCTCAAAAGTCCTCTCCAGCACCAGCTATTGGAGCTATAGCCCTTGTGCTGATTCTCAGCTGTAATTGAGCCATTTACACAGTCGATCTCATAATCACCTTTTCCTTTCACAGACCAACATTACTGCTATATGTTTAATTTTAGACAATTGGAGTATGAGGGGGAATTACCATCCCTGCAAGCTTTGAGCCTGAAAGTGGAACCAAACTCTAAATCACACAGTGATGGAGTATTGTTTTTGGTCTATTCCTTTGACAGGATGGATGAATTCCTAGGGTGCTAGCTTGCCCTTCTGACCACAATAGCTTCAATAATAGATGTGGGAATCAATGCAGGAATTCCCTTTGTTGCTGAAGGTTTTATTTCCACCTCTGCTTTACAGAACAGAGAATATACCACAAATGAGAACTGCATCTCACCTTGTCTACTGGGAGATGGTCTAGAATCAAAACTACTTATTATTTCATTTTACTAACCTTCCCCAAATTTCAATGAGAAAGTGCTAGAAGGTATAGTTCTAGGGTTTTTTTTTTCTGTTTTTTTTTTTTTTTTTTTTTTTAATGACTGTGATTGTAGTATTCTTCCTCAGAGGTAAACAATCGGTTCTATTTAAGGAGCTCTCCAGGTCGGGGAATGGATGAGTGGCCCCTGTGTAGATTACAGTCAACTTCAACTTGATTTTAATAATTGACTCTCTTCTTCCTTAGATAAGCACCCTCAGAAGAGATTTTGATAAATATTTTTTGTTCTTGCCTATAATACCAGTCATTACCAGTCATTATTCTTGCCATAATACCATTTATAACATTTTAGTAGTTTATTATGGACATTTTCAAATACAGAGAAACAAAGAACTTTACAGTGAACACATGTATACCTACTATCCAGCTTCTACATTTATCACATGTGTTTTATAACATTTATTTCTTATCCTTCTATCTTTCTTTAATCTATTTTTCTTGTATGCATTTCAAAGTATGTTGTATATTTGATACACTTCTGCCTAAATTGTTCAGCATGCACATGAGTTTTGCAAAACACATGCAAATGTTTAACTGAACTCACGACTGAGATATAGAACTTAAGTCCTTCATATATAAATTTTCTCTTTTTTGAGTTTAATTTTGTAATGATCTCCAGGAGAATGGTGAGTTACTACTTTCCTTATAACCTTGGAATAGTGAAAAGTGGGTATGGACCAGAGTGTGAGGAGAATTGATTTCCTCTCACTTAGTAACTTACTCAGGCAAAGGAAACTTCATCAATAAAGCAGAGGAGCTGGTTCAGCAGCAAAGGAGGGTCAAATTTTATGTAAAGCGAGATTCTTATAGACAGCATATCATTTGACCTGCCATTTTATTCAACATTTCTGTTTTTTCTTTTTCCTGTCTTACTGTGAGATGCTAAAACCTTTCCTTGGAATTCTATTTTATCTTTACTGCATTTCAGTACAGCTCTGTGTATAAAATTTTAAGTGACTTTTCTAGGTATTATGTTATACATACATAATTTATCAACAGCCTACTAATGTTAACATTTTGCCAGCACATGTAAACTGTAGAAGCCTTATCTCACTTTAAATTCCTTTACCCTTTCCCATTTATAATACAATGTCTTACATATTTACCCTGCATACATCAACAATCACATCAAATAATGCTACAATTTTTTGCCTCAAACATCACAAACAATTTAGAAAACTGGAGAAGAAATGTGTTCGGTACTTAATCGTATGTACTCTTTCCATTTTTCTTTATTCTTTCCTTATATATCTAGTTTCTTGTTTTACCATTTCCTTTCTGTCTCAAGAACTTCCTTTAGACTTTTCTTTTTAAGATAAGTCTGCAGGTGACAAATTCTCTTACTTCTCCTTCATCTGAGAATGTTTTGATTTCACTTTCATGAGAAATTCTCATTCATGAAGAATATTTTCCCTGAATATAGAATTTGGGGTTGATAGCTCTTTCCTTTTAGCACTTACAAGTCATAGTGTGATTTCTTCCTGGTTATTTCTGATAGAACTCTGCTGTGATTTGAATTGTTTTTTCCCCCCATAGATAAGGAGAAACTTCTTTCTCAATGCTTGCAATATTTTTGTCTTTGGTCTTTATTTATTTGGCTGCATCGGGTCTTAGTTGTGGCTCATGGGCTCTTTGTTGTGTCATGTGGGGACTTTCACTGTGGGGCACAGATTCTCTAGTTATGTCACAAAGGCTTAGTTGCCCTGTGGCATGTGAGAACTTAGTTCTCCAACTAGGGATCAAACCAGGCATATCCTGCATTGCAAGGTGGATTCTTAACCACTGGACAACCAGGGAAGTCCCATCTTTAGTGTTCAGAAGTTTGATTATAGCAAGTCTTGGTGTACATTTCTTCGAATTCATCTTCACTGGGTTTCACTGATTTTCTTGGATTTATGTTTATGTAGTTTGCCAAAGTGGGAAATTTTACTCATTTCTTTGAATATTTTTCCTCTTCTTCTGAGACTCTGATAACACAAATATTAGATTTTTGTTATACCCAAAGACTCTATTTTATCTCAGTCTACTTCTTGTCCGGAATTCAGTCTGAGTAATTTCTGTTATTCTATCTTCCAATTTACTGATGCTTTCTTCTGTCCTTTTTATTACACTGTTGAGTTCATCCATTGAGTTTTTCATTTTGGCTTCACATTATTCAGTTCTAAACCTTCCATTTGGTTCTTCTTTATAGCTTCCATTTATCTGTTGAGATTTTCTTCTTTTTCATTTATTTCATTTATTCACAAAAGCAATTTTATAATGACTTCTTGAAAATCTTTTTGAGATAATGTTAACATCCGTGTAGTCTTGGTGTTATCATCTGTTGGCTGTCTTAACTTATTCCAGTTGAGATTTTTCTTAGTGGGACAAACAGTGTTTGATTGTATCTTGGGCATACTGGGTATTATGCTATAAAACTTTGCATTTCTTTTTTGAAACTCTAGATTTTATTTAACTTATTAAATTTTCTGTTTCAGCAATGCCTCCTCTGACACCAGATGAGTGAAGGAAGGGAGTTTCCCTTTTGTTACTACCTTGCCTGATTTTCATTTGACTATGATTTAAATAACACATTTTTACTGTGTTAGGCCACTAAGATTTTAAGATTGTAAGAGTAGCTCATATTAATTAGCCTAATACTTTAGGAAAACACATATTTGTGTATCTGAGCTATACAGATCACTGACTCATTTCTCCATTTTCTAAAAATTAATGAGTACAATTCAATGTGTGGTAGGAGATGTGGGGATGTGGGTAGGGGAGTGAGGGGATAGCAGTTTCTTTCTGTGCTTCTTCAGGGCTATTTAATAAGATATGTTTTCATACTGGGCCATAAAACTCCATGTGATTATTTCCTCACACCTGTCTACTCCCCCAAGAGACAGCAGTCTCTCCAGTTGTACCCTCATGAGCATCGTGCTTTTTGCAGTACTTTTCTGCTATTAGGCCAGAGCAGCAGCCCTTGCAGTCTAAAGAGAAAATGCTATACCCTACGCTGAGGAATGTTTTCACTTCACTGCAGGATTCAACCTGCTGTTTGTAAGCAACTCTGAAATCTGTGTGTGACAGGTGCAGCTTACCAAGGGGGCACGTCAGGAAGCACAATCACACTGCTGTGGTAGAGTGGGACCCATGAAGACTGTTCAGTGACACAGTCTGCGTCTCTCTCCCACCGAGATCCTGGTTTCAGGAGAAGAGAAAAGAGTGTTCTCTCCAAACTAGCTTTTCCTTCTTATCCCTGGTTAAGGAGAAAGAGGAAGGTGACTGCCCGCCCACTCTACTGAGGCTGGGGTCTGGAGTGGGTATCAGAAGTCCTGGAAAGACCTACTTTCCAGTTGGTGCAGTGTTAGTTAAATTAGAAATCTCTCCAAACCTCAGTTTACTTGTATGGAAAATGTCGGTGATAGCTTCCACAGAAAACATGGTGAAATGCAAAATGAGAATGGCTCATTGCTCATTGAGCCACTGGCTCAGATGGTAAAGAATCTGCCTGCAATGCGGGAGACCTAGCTTCAGTCCCTGGGTTGGGAAGATTCACTGGAGAAGGGAATGGCTACCCACTCCAGTATTTCCTGCCTGGAGAATTCCATGGAGAGAGGAGCCTGGTAGGCTACAGTCCATGGGATCACAAAGAGTCAGACACAACTGAACAACTAACACTTTTCACAAGCATAAATATAAAATATTTCAGTAAGCTTCCAGGATACCTTTTTTTCTCTCTGTCTGCCCTGTTTTTCCATGCTCTCCTGAGTGGCTTGGTCTCCATGCATCTCTTCCAGACCCATTGAGCAGCTGTGTTTTATACACAAGGGTGGTGATTTGGCTAAGCCAGCCATCCATGCCCGTGGACTCCCATCACCTTTCTTTGCTCATGTCAAGAATGGTTTGGTTTCAGTGTATGCTACTTTAAAACATCCCCATCAAAGTCGAGCACAGTGAGAACATACTATCTTTTCCAGAAGATTTTATTTTTTGTACACTTGTTTCTGTTCATCCATAGATCTCTGATGTGGTTTTAAAATCTTTGTTAAGGTTTAGTGAAGTCTCACCCCAATTCAGTCTTGGCCATTTTACAAGTAGAAAAGTGTAAAAGTTAACATAGCCAGCAGACATGAAATACAATGTATGGATAAGCTGTCTGAGATATGGTTACCGGGGGAGTAATCTGTTTGAATTTTCTGACTTGACTTAAAAGCCTAACCACCTTGATGTTTGTTTAAACTTGAATTCAATCCATTAAGGGGTAATGTTCCCATTGTCTCATTTATATATTAACAGAGCTTTGTACGTTGGAGAATATATTTTCTTACAGTCGGAGGCCTTCGGATCTCTGCTTTATTTCACAGCTGTCTACACTTGAGGCCATGTTTTTGGACAATGACTTTTAATTTTCCTGCTTCCAGCCTCTTTGGATCCAATTCAAGTTCTCCTCCAAAGCTACATGGGGACTCACTCGGGGAGCATGGTGCCTGTTTTCAAGGAAGAACACTGACTTTTGAAAACAGTAGAATAGCAATATAGAAATCTCATGTTCCAACTCTGCTCTGAATCATTAATTCCCTCTACGTGATTCCTCGATGATCTGAATCATCTACCTGCCTTCAGACAGGCTTTGATTTCTTGGATTGAGTTCAGTTTCTTGTATGTTTCTTCTGCCGTCTAGAGAGTTTTCCTCAATCCTTGGACTTTGACACAGAGCAAAATTATGTTCAACTCCTGCTGCTTTTTTTTCTTTTTTTCTCACTCAGGCCTCCTGAGCTAAATGGATCCTGCACAATTTACCTCATGCCTTATTGCAGCTGTTACCACTTTGCTCCAAAAATGTTTTCCTCATATTTGATTACTTTGTCACTCAGGTTTAACGTTATGTTGACATATTATTCACTCCTGTGTCTCGTTAACTTTAACATTTTGATGTGCTGCACAAATAGCAAACATATTTGATGTTTGGAAACTGCAGTCCTGAGTGGGAAAAATGGTTGATTTGTAAATTTGTCACTCTAATTGAACACTTTGCAAATCCATTTTACCATCATTTCATTTCTTTTGATTCTGTTTAGGAAGCAAAGAATAGTAACTTTCAGGGGACTACTAAAATTCTTTTATACAACAATAGATATTACAGAAAGAAAAAAAGTCCATTTATCTCTGTTTCCTTCCTAGACTTTCTTGTTTTCAAAGGCTTTGTTAGGATGCTGGTAGTATATGCCATGAAATTTGTGAGGATTTATTTTTAAATTTCTTTAAGCAAGGAGGCTTTAATCTCTCCCCTTTAAGAAAAATTCTATAAACCATTAAGCTTTGACTAAGGAAATCTTTGTCTTATACTATCCTTAACTTTAATTTTTCTAATTTTATCCTGTCATTTCTGGTAGAAACTGGAGGAATTTTTGCCTTGTTCTTTGTTCATAGAATTTTAGAACTGGTGGGAAACTTGTTGGAGGGAATGTCTCATCTATCTTCTCAATTTTTCAGATATCAAAGGTCAGTGTGGCTGAGTGTCACAAAACTGGTCTTAGCAGGACTGAAACCAAAGTTCAAGTTATCAGATTCTCAGCCCAGGTCTTTCAACATCTATGATGTTCAAGGACACTGAGTATTTTCATTTATTGTTCAAGTTCTATGAATTTTCTTCTTAGAATGTGTCATATGTATTGCTTCAAGTCCCTCAATTTGATAATTTAATTTCACTGATTTAAATTAAATTTGGCTTAACTTCCTTTTTCAGGGATGAGATAAGACAGAGGATGAGATGGTTGGATGGCATCACTGACTCAATGGACATGAGTTTGAATAAACTCTGGGAGATGGTGAAGGACAGGGAAGCCTGGTGTGCTGCAGTCCATGGAGTCACAACGAGTCAGACACAACTTAGTGACTAAACAACAATTTCCCTTTCCAGGGATAGGACATTTGGATAGCTAAAGACTGAGAAGGATATTCATTGATTCTTTCACTGCTTATGGCCAGGAATGGCATTACATTCATTTGATAGTTCTAAGTTGAGTGCCATTCTTCATACATAGACAGTTCTTCATAAATACTTAATGAATAAATGAATGAATGAAGAAAACATCTCTTATCTTATAGCTCTTTGTAAACTATGAAGCATGTAAAAAAAGGAAAAAGATTTACTGCCATCAGTGAAAGTGTAATCTTGTACAGGTGGAAAGTAACAAGGTTAGAACTACATTTAATTGCTAGAATGAGAGAGAGAGTGCTATAAAAGTTTCAGAAATCAAATAAAAAACTAACATAGTTAGAATCTATAAAATGGTAAAAGTGTGGATAGAGTAAACATCAATATATGCTGTGGAAAATCAGGATGTGTCTCCAGTTTGAAGAGTATATCCTCTTAAAAAATTAAGAAAGGAGAAATAAGGGAGAAAATTCCTTTAAACAGAGAAATAGAGAAAAATACCTCTCCCCTAGGTGAGAGAAAGAGAGGAAGCAGAAATTGTGTGACTAATTCAAGGAAGTTCATGAATGACATATCCATAGCTTTTAATTCATAGTTTAAAAATACGCCATTTTATTATTTAGGTTTTAAGAGCATCTCATGAATACACTCTAGGGCCTTTGTCTCATTGTTGAGAGCTTCTTCTACTAAATAAGACAAATAACTTTTCCAATTAGCTCATTTATTATAAGCTAAATTCTCATTAATTCTTTGCAGTAGATTGGGAAGGGGCAAATATATTTCTTGGCTATTGATTTAAAACATAGTATTAGTACTTAATTTGGTAAGTAGTTTAGATTTTTTAAGTCACAGATGATATATCTCTTCATAAAAGACAGAATATCAAATGACTTCAGTACTGAAGTTGGCTACTCTTGGGGTTTGGGGCTGTGGGTGATTTCTAAGGAAGCTAACAACAGTCCGTCTCTCTGGGATTTGATTTCATTATCTTCATCTGAAACAATAAAATTCTATCCCAATTCTGCTTCTCCTATGGAATGGAGGAAAGGCACTGGATTGAAAAGCAGAAAACCTCGGATTTGATTCTGGCTGTATACTTGGAGCAACGAAATTAAACTTCCTAAGGCCTCGGTTTCCTCATCTACTAAATCAGAGCTATATAATCAGGTCACTTTCTCTTAAGATTTATGTACTACTTAAGGTTCTTTGATTGCAAGCATCAAAGGAATTCCCTGAAAGATAGAATCAGGATTTACTAAGAAGTTATCTATGTAACCAACATAACCAGGCTTCAGAAAGAAGACCTAGGAAAAGGAGGAGGATGGAAGCACCCAACCACTCAGGATTACTTGCCTAGGGAAGCATTCAACTATCATGTCACATCATTTAAGGCTCAGGTTCCCAGGACTAAGCATTTGATAGTCCAACACTGATTCTTGGGCAAGGGGTGGGCCTCTAACTCTGGTTAGGCCTAACCAATGCTCTCTTAAAATGACTAAAATGTACAAAGGTAATGAGATATGTTCCCAGGGAAGTTGAGGCTGTAACTTTTAAGGACCAGGTCCAAGATCTTGTCTTCGAGTAACTCTAACATTTTTTTTCTTCCCAAGTATATACATATTTTTGATATAAATAGTAATCAGATTTTGCTTCAGAGAATGTTCTTCCTACATCAAATGTTGGTTTTGGAGATGTTTCAGTAATCTATTACTGCAATAAAGCCACGCTTAAACATAGTGGCAGGTTGCAAACAAAAACAATGACATTGGCCATGATACTTTGGCTTGAGATTTTGGGCAGGGCTGTGTGGTGATGACTTATCTCAGTGTGGTGCCAGCCAAGAAGGTTCGATGGGGCTGGGGCATCCACTTTGGCCTTACTCCCATGCTGGAAAGCTGGTGTTGGCTGTCAGCTGGGGAGCCCAAAACTACACCTATGCTTAGCTTCTTCCCCTGCCTAGCCTGTGTCCCCACTTCCTTCCACAAATCCCATCTCAGGTCCTGATTCCAGGGAAGCTGGTCTAAATCTCTGGACCTCCATGTCTTTACAGGCACATGAGAGGGGCAGGGTTAAATTGTGTGTCAAGGCCTCCAGGCTGGGCTTGGGCAAGTTCCTCTCTTCTGCTCCCCTCTCTCATCCTCTGAGTCAAAGGGGAAAGTGAAAGTGAAGTCGCTCATTTGTGTCCAACTCTTTGCGACCCCAAGGACTGTAGCCTACCAGGCTCCTCAGCACATGGAATTTTCCAGGTAAGAGTACTGGAGTGGGTTGCCATTTCCTTCTCCAGGGGATCTTTCCAACCCAAGGATCGAACCTGGGTCTCCCACATTGCAGACAGATGCTTTACCCTCTGAGCCACCAGGGAAATGTTTCCCCTAAATCCTGAAATTCATAACATCAATGAGGAGACAGTTCACAGTCCTTCAAGTCACAGAGATCTAAATTGACTTATGACTGTGGGGCTTTGGATATGCTCCTTATTTTCCTGAGCTCCATTTCTTCTTCAGAAAAATTAGGGTATTCATGTCTATCTCAGAGGATGGTTATGAGAGTTAACTGCCATAAAACATGTGAAGCACTAATAGAGTACCTGATACATAGAAAGTTTTTAATAAATATTCTTTTTCTTTTTCCCTTTAGCTCAAAGGCTCCATCCTTCTGGGATATTGCATTCCCCTTGAGACAGAATAGGTGAAAAATTCCAGTACAATGCATTTTAGCGTGGCATAGCTTGCTGATTAACACTGCTTAAATGATGTTCTTGGAGAGTACAGTGATTAAGTCCAAAGTGTCAACAGTTGATATTTGATCCTGACTCCTAACCCAGGGCTATGGTAAAGTTCTGAGACCCATGATTCACTAGCGTGTAAAGGAATGTGTGTGCACGTGTGCTAAGCCACTTTAGTCATTTGTGTCTCTTTGCAGCCCTATGGGCTGTAGCCCTCCAGGACCCTTTGTCCATGGGATTCTCCAGGCAAGAACACTGGAGTGGCAAACCAGGCCTCAGTCACAACCTAGAAGGGTGGGGTAGGGAGGGACGTAGTAGGGATGTCCAAGTGGGAGGGGGCATGGATAAATCTATGGCTGATTCATGTTGATGTTTGCTAGAAATCAACACAATGTGTGAAGGTGAAGTGTTAATTGCTCAGTCATGTCTGACTCTTTGTGGCCCCATGGACTGTAGCCCGCCAGGCTCCTCTGTCCATGAAATTCTCCAAGCAAGAATACTGCAGTGGGTTCCATTCCCCAATGATCCTTCAATTGAAAATAAATAAATTTTAAAAAAAAAAAAAAAAAAAAAAAAGAATACCGGAGTGGGTTACCATGTCCTCCTCCAGGGAATCTTCCCAACCATGGGTCAAACCCATATCTCTTATGTCTCCTGCTATTGGCAGGTGGGTTCTTTATCACTAGCGCCACCTGGGAAGCCCATGTAAAGAAATAAAAGCTATGTAATTTGAACTGTTTGTTGACAAGGTCACAGAATTCAAAAAAGAAAACTAGATGAAATAACCTTTTTTTCATATTCATTAAAGAAACACATGTCTACCAACCCCATTCCTGCCTCAATTTAGGCTGTACAGGATTAAAAGCAAAAGCTATTCAGACTCCAGTTTAGAACCTCACTGAATAATGTACCTATTTGCTTCTGAGTCAATAAAACTCAATACTGACTTCAGAAATGAAACCAACAAATGTATTTGCTTATTTTACAACCAGGTTCTCAGCTTTTCTATCCACTAACTGATAAGCTTTCTCTGAATTCTTACATTTTTAATGTTTTGCCAATTAAAAGTGAGCATGATCCCTTTCTACATACAGCGAGCAAGCCGAAGATACATTTAACTGAGGGTTCAGACTGCGTGGCTCCATGGTTGAATTCATCCCACCCTAGTGCCATTGTGAAGAATAGCCTTTGAGAACCATTTTTTATTATATGTCTTTCGGAGACATCATTGTCTCACTCACATGGCTCGCCTGACAATTTGAATTTCCTTCCTTCACCAGAGAGCCACAAACCCTGATTGTTCAATTAATTTTAGAGTAAGACTGCATGGGATTCGCAAGAGTGTTCTAGGATCATTTGTTAAGCACCATGCTTCACACACCAGGAAGCAACTCAAACCAGCTTTCAAAGCATTTACTTTAATTTATACTCATTGCAGACTTGCTTAGGAAGTTAGATAGCATGCAGCAATGGAGACTGCATATAGACCTAATAAATAACTTAATAAACCACGAGAGAATTTACTGACTGGGTTAAGTTTTTATATATAATTTATATTCTTATATCCATAGTTTAAGAAACCTTCATGCTTCTTTAAAGGAGCTCTACTTTAAAGACAAAGCACAGAAAAATAAATAAAAGGAACACTATATGTGTTTAGCCTCACTAATATTCAAGGAATATACTAGCTAAAGTAGCTTCAGCATTTCCATCCATTAACTTGGCAAATTTAAATTATAAGGGGAGAGTTTGAGGAAAATGGGCGCCATCATGCACTTCTGACAAGAGTATAAATTAGGGAAATCTTTGTGGATGACAGTTTGACATTCACATCAAAACCCTCAAAAAGAAAATGTTTGATCACTTCAAATAGTTTCATTTCAAATAATCATTCTAAAGAAATAATCAGAGACATGCTCAACAACCTCTTGGCAAAGATGTTATTGAAAGTGTCATCTTTAACAATAAAAAATGAAAAGAAATGACTAAACCAAGAAATTAGTTCAATAAATGGTGACACATCAATTCAATGAAGTACTGCACACCTATCAAAAGTAATTTTTCAGGAGAATAGATGAGAAAAATAATTATTACAAGAAAAACATGACATGAAGTCACAGTATGGAGGCCATTTCCTTAAATCAGAGATATGTTTACATATATTTCTTTGTGGATATGTATATATGTTGAGGTTCCAAACGGTTCAGTGGTAAAGAATCTGCCTGCCAATGCACAAGACGCAAGCTACAGCAGTTTGATCCCAGGGTTGGGAATATCCCCTGGAGGAGGAAATGGAAAACCCACTCCAGTATTCATGCCTGAAAAATCCCATGGGTAGAGGAGCCTGGTGAGTCACAGTTCAAAGGGTTGAAAATAATTGGACACAACTGAGCACACACACATACACACATGTATATATGTATCCAAACGTATATATTTATACATGTACATGTGTGAGTATAGCACATTATCTCTTTCCTAGACCATCTTCACTAAACTGGTCCTGTTTCCACTCTGTCAGTCCAGGTAACTCTCCACAAAGCACTGAGAGTGACCTTTTTAACCAGATCATCTTACCTTGTTTAGTCCCTAAGTCATGTCTGACTCTTTGTGACCCCATGGATTGTAGCTCATCAGGCCCCTCTATCCATGGGGTTCTTCAGACAAGAATACTGGAGTGGGTTGCCTTGCCCTCCTCCAGGGGATCTCCCCAACCCAGGGATCAAATCCACCTCTCTTATGTCTTCTGCATTGGCATGTGGATTCTTTACCATTAAGCCACCAGAGAAGCCCAGATCATACTGCCTTGCCTTGAATCTCTAACACCTCCTTTTTACATTTAGAATAAACCTAAATTTTTTACCAATACTTTCAAGGCCATATATGGTATGACTCCTTTCCATCTTTATCGCCTCATCTCTTTAACTCACTAATTCTAACTTAAGGGTGAGGGTATGGACCAAGCCTCCATATTTCAGAGTTAACCTTTTTTCAAAAACAAAAAAAAAAAAACACAACAAAAAAGCACATGAACATTACATGTTCTGTTGGATCCTGGGGTGAGAGGGACCAGGAAACAGTGGGGCAGTAGGAGCCTGAGGATCTACCCTGCTGGGGAGGGACTAGTCCTCACTGGAGGAAGGCCAGAACACAACATGCTTTTTTAAAATCAATATCCTGGTGGAAAAAGCAGAGGAAATACAGCAGAGAGGGTGCAAGCTGCAAACAGTTGAAGCAAGAACTTTGATGGCTTCTCAAAGTTTTGAGGATAATTGCAAAAGAAAGAAATCCATCATTGGAAGCACCAATTTACCAAGCACTTACGAGGTATCACCTTTAAGTACTCACAATACATCACCTTGTATACATTTTTAAAAAGTTTTCACATGGATAATCACTAATCCCATTTTAAAGATGAGGTTACTGAAGCTCTGCAAAGCTAAGTAACCTGGTCAGTCACTTAGCTAAATAGCAACAAGTTGGGATTTGAGCCCAACTCTATGAGCTTCTAAACCCTTGGTCTTATCCATTTGGCTACACTGACTCTGGGTGGAGATGGGAGTGGTAGAGATATGGCAGTACTTCTTGAGAAGAGGTAGGCAAGGAGGTAAACTGATCCCAAATAGGCAGTGACTAGCCTGGAGCTCTTTGCTGCACTGCTGGTGTGTGTGTGGGGGGTGGGGGGGCGTGTGTGGGGGGGGGGACAGAGTAAAAGAGCCCCTGTGGCTTCTTCGCTCTGACGCTAATCAAGGAACACACCTGCTTCTTGAGGACATAGCCCAGGAGACTCAAGCACTGTGGCTACTGACAGGAAAGTTTGGGACTTAGCTGGATCCAGTCCACTGACCATGGCTGCCAGGCCATCAGCTACTTCAACAGGAAGAGGAGCTCTGGCCATGACGACAGGGGAATTTGGAGTGTCACCAGTACAGTGGAGGTACTAACTCATAACCACTGGTGGTTTGGAAAACTGAGGCAGAGAAAAGGCCACAGTCACAGGAAGCTACTGAGGAGAAGAGATATGGGGGGAGAACCCTGGTTCTTGCTGATAAGTTGGTAAGTTGAGCTCAAATACCTAGCCTTGTGTTTTCTTACCGTCCAACTGTGCATCTTAATCCTTGATCGGAGATCCTCTTATACAGGGTCTACATAAAGACCTGTATTGAAAGTGGGTGAAGGCCCTTCACCTCCCCAGGGTTTACTTTGGAACATGAAATAAAATATGGATTCCTCCTGCTCTTCAGCACCACTTTTGCACTGACAGTTGTGTCTGAGAGAAAGAAAGCTCTTCTACATCCTAAAATTTTAATTAGAGGTTTAGGAAGTTGTTAAAGGAAAGTTAAAGTGGAGAACCATGAGACTACTCAGTTAGTTTAGGAAAACATATTAATAATTCTTTTACTGTGAAATGGGAGTGATGGGAGAGGATGAAACACTAGAGGCTAAGCTGCTCTACTTAACAAATTAATAGGAATTTTGAATGTTTCCCCTGGTCAGCTGATATGAGAGGGATTTATGACCCTTCAACATGGAGATAAAAGCAGTAAAAGAATGATCTTAGTAGGGAGAGTAAAAGTGGCTCCCCATATAGTGATGAGGACTAACCAGGACTAACTGGGGTGTAGGGAGAAAGATGTACCAATAAGGGTCTCTTTCTAATTGTGAAAGCTGATAAACTTAAACATCACCGTTGTCTGGTGTTGTATTTAAACTGTTTCTTACCTTGTGTTTTTGTAGCATGTATGAATTGCAGAAGCTATAAAGCCAAATGTGCAAAAAAAAAAAAAAAGCCTTTTTTTCTAAAGTGAAAACTATTATTATATTTTTCCTTGAGCCTGTATATCTTATCAAGGGCTAGAAATGTAGTCTAATTCAATTTGGTAATCAAGAAAGAAAACCAGCCTTTTTTTCTCTCTCTCTCTAGATTTTCATCTAAGTTTAGAAGACTTATGAAATCTAAAATCATCAGGAGAGTAGGGACATTGCATCATGGGGATTGTATGCGGTAGCAAGTATGAGAAAACCCAATTAATTAGTGACTAATAATATCAGAGATATAACTCTTCTCATTTGATAAAAAGACTGGAATCAAGGGGTCCAGGGCTGATATGATGGCTCATTGATGTCATCAAGGGCCCAAGCATTTTCTATATTTCTACTGAGTCATTATTTGCATGTGAACTTTATCCCCATGCATGTCTCCTAGTAGACACTAGGTACATGCTGCATCTTCAGCATCTTGTGTCCATTTCAGGAAGGAAAAAAGAGAAATAGCAGAGGTCAAAAGGCACATACTAGCTGACTCAGCACCTGTTGGAAAAATTTCCCCAACTTCTGCTTATATTTCAGTGGCCTGATTTGTGTCACATAGTCATTCCTAGCTTGAGCAAGGTTGGAAAATGTAATGTTTCTTCAACATTTCCAAATAAAATAGCAGTGTGGAAGTAAAGATGAAGAGATCACGGGGATTAGGCAGGCAACCTGTGATGTCTTGCACAGGCAGCAAGCACACTCTCCACATCAGTACCCTTTGAGACATTGCTTCTCCTCAAGTCCTCAGGTAATGGTCTCCATTTCCACTGACACTTATTTTCTTTCTCCATTGAGACACAGTGATCTAAGATTATAATGGACTTTGTGCAGGAGTCTGGGTGGGTGAAAGGATGATGTTGCTAATTTGGGCACTTAACACAGGGAGCACACAAATGCCTCATTTCAAAAGCTGCTCATTTGAGTAAGAAAACCTCAGTGGTGTTTAAGCCAATCTCTTTGATTATTAGTTACTCCTGGGACCTGGACACTGAAGTAACATTTGCAACTGACTACAGGCTAGAACACATCTAAATCTCATGGAAAATAAATTGTTTCCCACTTGCTACTTACAGATAACTTTTAGTGTTTAATTAACCTCAGAACCTCAAACAACACTCTGTAAATCCTCTTTGAGCAGCACAATCTTGATAATGTCCTACTATTCTGGGCTGTGAGTGTCTTTGGTCAAAAAGAAAAACACATGATCTGTTTTCTCCAGCTACTGAAAAGCAGGTCTCCAGATTACTTAAAGTTAAAATGAATGCAAGTTTTTCTGCCCTCTGACAGGATCAGAAGATGATTTGAAAAGAAAGAAATTGATATTCTCAATATCCTAATGATTATAATTCTACATATTACCCCAATTTTTCTTAGGCTATTGTCTGCTGTGTCAAGGGAATGCTTTGGGATCAACATGTTTGCACAACACTTCTTGAGCTTCTCTTGAATTAGTGATTACTTAGGATCTTTTAGGATTCTCAGGCAGTCTGGCTCTCCAGACACCCAGCATCCCATTCTGAGAGCAATGGATTCACAACAACTTCAGGGAATCCTCCCCAAGAGCCTGGTGTCTGCAGGTCTTAGTTTATGATGCAGGGACGACTTTCCAGGGAATGGATCCAAAAGAATTGTTGTTCTTAGAACTCGGAAAGAAACAGGATTCCTATGGGAGGGGATGGGGAGCTATGAAGACTTGAGAAACTAGAGCAACTACCAGTCACAGACATTTTAGGGGATCTCAGGAAACCTACTAATCCTCTATCCAGACACAGATGCTCCAGGACTCCTTTTTTGAGTATTCTTTCCGGGGAGTCAAAGAATAATTTAGGGTCAGTTTAAAAGGCTTTGCTCCTAGACACTTGTTACAGCGGCAGAAAGTGTGATCATGTCTCACCTATCATGGCATATTTTGAGGTGCATTCAGGAAGAAAGGCTGAGAAACAGCAGAAGGCAACACTGGGGAGACTGGGGTCTGACCTGACTTCTGCCCTCAAAGCTTCCATCTTCCAAGCTAGGGATTTCACCCTCTCTTTCAGTTCCTGCCGTCCCTGATGTATGCATCAAGTCTGGCATTTGGTCTGCGCTGTTCTTTCATTTGCAGTTTAGATGTAGGATCAAAACCTAGGAACCGAGGTTTTGTCATGCTGTTATGAGCATGTCCCTGCCATATATTCTATTTTTCAGGCCTGACTTTCATCTTTTTCTGTTTTGAAGTTTTAGAGTTCTGTTCCCTAAGATGTGATTGGGTCTTGGATTTTTTCCCTATAGCTCACCTCTAGCCTTTCTGCGCTGTTGGCCTTGATCACAGGCTGATTACAGTTCCTATTGCTTCCAGATGACTCCAGGACAAAGTGTCAGCAAGGAGCAATGGACTTTTCTTAGGTTTTCTGGAGTTTTTCAGGTTCAAGCTTATCAGTGAGATAGACACACTTTCAATCCCTTTGTACCTTCTATCCTTCCCTTCATGAAACATTAGTTTGCTCGATTCTATTAGATCCAAGGTCTTAGCTCCTGTCTTCAAGAAGTTCATATTCTAGTGGGACGAAAACAGACATAATGTGATATGTATCATGAGACTAAGATAGACTGTGAGAAGACTGTGATACACAGAATTCTCAGAGGGTGGGGGTGGGGGGAACTGGCTGTGAGCCAGAGGCATCAGGAAACCAGAGATTTGAGCAGAATTCTGATGGATGGTGATGTTTCCCACAGGACAGCCATTCTCAATCTTTTCTTTTATAGACCTTTAAGAACCTGATGAAACAAGGGAGGAAAGGCTAAAAATGTCTATGAGAGCTGTGGTAAAACCAGCTCAGAATTAAAAGTTGAGATCCTGAATTGCAGTCACAAAGAGTGACCTGAACAAGTCATTTTTCAAAATGCATCTTGATTTTTTTAACTATAAAATATCATTGAAGGAAGTACGATTGAATAATAATTCAGATCTCTACTTGCTTTAAAATTATATAATTCTATGACCCAGTTCATCACCTTTGGATAGAGTCATACTTAGGATGTTTCAAAGAAATAACACTTTCCTATCAAAAGACAAAAATAGCCTTTCCATCTCATCCAGAGATTGTAAAATTATTGGAAAATGTATGATGCACACAGTGGGATCTTTTTAATTAATTTATTAATTTTAATTGGAGGTTAATTACAATATTGTGGTGGTTTTTGCCATACATCAACATGAATCAGCCACAGGTGTATATGTGTCCCCCCCCATACTGAACTCCCCTTCCACCTCCATTCCCACCCCATCCCTCTGGGTTGTCCCAGAGCACCAGCTCTGAGTGTCCTGCTTCATGCATCAAACTTGCACTGGTCATCTACTTTACATGTGGTAAAATACATGTTTCAATGCTATTCTCTCAAATCATCCCACCCTCACCTTCTCCCACGTAGTCCAAAAGTCTGTTCTTTACATCTGTGTCTCTTTTGCTGTCTCGCATATAGGGTCATCGTTATCATCTTTCTAAATTCCATATATATGCATTAATATACTCTATTGGTGTTTCTCTTTCTGACTTCCTTCACTCTGTATAATAGGCTCCAGTTTCATCCACCTCATTAGAACTGTTTCAAATGTGTTCTTTTTTATAGCTAAGTAATATTCCATTGTGCATATGTCCCACAACTTCCTTATCCATTCATCTGCCGATGGACATCTAGGTTGCTTCCATGTCCTAGCTACTGTAAACAGTGCTGTGATGAACACTGGGGTACATGTATCTCTTTCAATTCTGGTTTCTTCAGTGTGTATGCCTAACAGTGGGATTGCGGGTCATATGGAAGTTCCATTTCCAGTTTTTTAAGGAATCTCCATACTGTTCTCCATAGTGGCTGTACTAATTTGCATTCCCATCAACAGTGTAAGAGGGTTCCCTTTTCTCCACACCCTCTCCAGAATTTATTGCTTGTAGACTTTTCGATGGCAGCCATTCTGCTCAGTATGAGATGGTACCTCATTGTGGTTTTGATTTGTGTTTTTCTGATAATGAATGATGTTGAGAATTTTTCCATGTATTTGTTAGCCATCTTACACAGTGGGATTTTAACAAACCTAACATTTTACACATGTTCAAAGCCTGTCATAATAATGAAGGCCAACATTTAATAAACAACTAATATCTGTCAAGCAAGTTGCTAAGTACAAGCATGCATTATATTATTGAATTCTTGCATTATTCAATGGATTAAGTGATATTATTATTCCCATTTTATAGAAAAGGACACTGAGGCTTGGAGAGATTAAATTACTTTCCTAAGGAATCTCATTTGGATCTGAATTTAGGAATTCTGACTCTACAACCCAGGTACCCCATCTCTGCCATGGCTTATTTTTCCAGTGGAGTGAGATTTTTAAAATAAGTTTATAATGTTTCTTAGGTAACAGATACTTTGAAAATTCAATGAATTTCCAGTCTGAAAAGTATCATCCAGAAAGAAAAAAATATATATATATACACACACACACACATACAACTACCTATGCCCACTTACATATGGACACATACACACATATTTCCTATATATATGTATCAGGATCCTAAAAACTCTTGAGATCTGTTGCACAGACTTCAGTTTGAGTTCTCCTGCAAGCCAAGAATAGCTGGAGGAGACTGAGGAAAGTCAAGATTAGTCAAGAGCACAGATAATTCACCACGCCCATCTTTTCTGAAGAGTATAGGGTTCTGGCTGCTGGTTCAAACAGGCATAGAGTTTGCAGAAGATGCTGATACAAGGATTCCCAGGAGGAACTGTCAGTCCGATGAGGTTGCAGATCTGCCACTGTTCCAGGCACACTGGGACTCACTTTGTCCTAAAAACGGAATCATCTTTCTCTAATTACTCTTTTTCATGATGAACTTGATTGGCTTGTCTCCAAACCCAATGTCTCCTAGGAAGAGATTTAGGCCTTTCAAAACCAGTCCTAGACTGAATCAATTGTGTTGTAGGTTGTAGTACCAAAAACTTTAAAAATGTCCTTGAACTTGGTTGAGCAATTGTTTCTAGAAATTTGCCCTAAATAAAGTTAAAAATATGTGCAAAGATTTTACTGCAAGAATTGTCTTTGAAACTTCTCATTAGTTAAAAGTTGGAATAAATGAAGTTTTGGAAAAAAAAATAAAAAAAGAGTCCTAGTATTCTCTCGACATTCTTCCTTATATTGAGGCATGGAGTCATAGTCAACTGATAATAACAAACACTCTAAAGTAAAAATTCACAAATGATATGTAAGATATTCAACTCAGTATTACTTTCCCACTGAAATGAACCCCTTAGAAATCAAGACTGAAATATACGTCATAATAATACTTTTTCTTCTCTTAACAGCTCTGCTCTACGAATTTTTGCTTCTTGCCAATGAGGCAGTCTTTGCAAATGCAATGTGACGTCCTTTGTCCACTAGGGGGAGACTTGCCCACACTTATAACCTGTACTTCCGCCTGCTCCCTTGCCCTTGCTTTGGATAAGAACTGGAACTTGATTACAGCAGCAGCTCCTTTACCAGGTTTCCTTTGCTAAGCAAGGCATTTTAGTTTGATTAACAAAATGTTCTAGTTAATGTTCAAGTCTCATGTCAAGAAGTGAAGAGGAGGGTGAGAAGTGACTCTTAGGCAAATAAGGTGGTGACTTCCCCCGTTTTCCGTGGTGTCCTCTGAGAGGAGTGGCTCTAACTGGACCCCGGAAGGCGCCAGCAGTCCGCGCCTCAGGAGAGGAAGCGCGGCTGCAGCGTCACCAGCTCCAGTGTGGGCAGGACAGCGGACCCAAAATACGCACCCTGCAGCCAGCCCTGTCCCTGCCTTTTTTAGGCTGTTTCCGGCCAGGCTGACTCATAGCAGCTAAGACAGCAAAATGTACCTGAGGCGATTGCTGACGGTATTCCAACAGCCTTATTTTTCTTTCCTATCTTTTTCTGCTATACTCTGCCTGGCTTCTTTCCCTTTCCATCACCTCTGCCAACTTATTCCTCAGGCCTCTGAGCTGCCCTTGGTAATGGCCAGCCCTCTGAATGGTTCTCAGCAGTAAAGGAGCAAGGGGTCCGACCTTGTCTAAAGGTTATTCCCCAAGTTCATAAATTTTCTGAGCAATGTGCATCCACATTATGTCTGGGATCATATCTGTTCTACTGAGGTTTGCAATACACACTTATATGCACACACATCATCGAGTTTTATTTTTCTGATTTCAAAAGTCATTTGAATTGCAAGAATTTTCTCTGAATGCAAGAAAGTCACATCACATGCCCGTTTTTATCCTTACTCCTCCTTTAGTTTGAATTTGTAGTAGGCATACACACGAGAATAGCTGAATAGGGCTGCTATAAACATTAGGGTGCATGTATCTTTTCATATTTATGGAGATTGTTCACACTGAGTGAAATCAAACATAAAAAGACAAATATCATATGATATCACTTATACGTGGAATCTAAAAAAAAGGGTACAAATGAACTTATTTACAAAACAGAAGTAGAGTCACAGATAGAGAAGACAATCATGGCTACCAGGTTAATAGGAGGGTGGGGGATAAACTGGGAGACCAAGACACACGGCTAGGGCTTCCTAGATGGCTCAGTGGTAAAGAATTTGCCTGCCGATGCAGGAGGCACAGGTTTGATCTCTGAGTCAGGAAGATCCCCTGGAGAAGAAAATGGCAACCCATCCCAGTGGTCTTGTCTGGAAAATCCCATGGCCAGAAGAGTCTGGCAGGCTACAGTCCATAGGGTTGTAGAGAATCAGACACAGCTAAGCACACACATATATAAAATAGATAACTAATAACACTGTATAGCACAAGGTATTCTACTCAATACTCTAGTGGCCTATATGGGAAAAGAATCTAAAAAAAAAAGGCTGAATATATGTATGTGTACAACGGATTCACTTTGCTGTTCCCCTGAAACTAATACAACATTGCAAAATGTCTACACCCCAATAAAAATTAAAAAGAAAAAATAAATTGTTTTAAACCAAAACAAATGGTAGGTATCTTGCCTTCCAAAGGGAGAAGGCAAAATTCATCAGTAAAGAGGATATGGGGTCTCCTTTTTTGGCTGTGGAACAACATCATAATCAACCCAAACTGCAAGCAGATACACACATTCAGCCTGGCAGGCTAGAGTCTGTGGGATAGCAAAGACTCAGATACAACTGAGCATGCATGCATGATGAAGCAATTTATCCTAAGACATTGGCTGATAGAGCTGTGGGGGGTGACTGACAAGCCCAAATTCACATGGGAAGGCCAACAGCCTGGAAATTTTGAGGCAGGAGTTGACGCTCCAGTCTTGAGGTTGAATTTCTTCTTCCTTAGGGGAAACCTCATTAAGTCCTTTCCATTGATTGGATGAGGACCACCCACATTATCAAGGATAATCTCCTTCACTTAAAGTCAATTGTTTGTAGGTGCTAACCACAGCTACAGAATACTTTCATGACAACACCTAGGTGAGTATTGTTGAGTAGTTGGGTACCACAGCCTAGTGAAGAGACACAAGAAAACTTTCCATCACTGGCATGTACCTGTTTAATCACAAACTTAATGAAGATACAGAACAGTCCCATCATCCTAGAGAATTTGCTCATGCCTCTTTGTAATCAATCCTTCCCACCTGCACAACCCACTCCCAGCCCCCTGAACTCCTAGTCTGTTTTCTCCCTGTATTGTTGTCTTTTCCAGAAAATCATATAAATGGAACCACACAATATGTAGTCTTTCAAATCTGGCTTCTTTTGCTTGGTGTGATGCAAGTGAGATTCACCCACATTGTTGCATGTGAGTAGATTGCTTCTTTTTATTGCTGAGAAAATTCCCTTGTATGGGGAAGTACCATGATTCTAAATTAATTTTGTTAATGGGAGAGATATTATCTCTCTTATTTCTCCAAATCAGGCACGCTACAGAAGTTTGAAAATATATAGGCATGTACATGGAATAGATATAACCCAATGAAGAATCATATCTGAAGCACATTCCTCCATGCCTGCACAGGTATTTTTCCTTGAAAAAAGATGATTTCATTGGCTGCACAGAGTCAAGGCCAGGGTGGATCTTAAAAGCATCGGTCTTTATAATCTTCTAATTGGCCATATGGCACAGCAAACTATTTCAGAGCCAGACTCAGTTGACACTGATTATCATAATGGTTAAAGGCTGAGCCACAAAATCAGATCAGGGAAGAGTTGGATTCCTGAACTAGTCATGAAGATGCTAAAAGACATAATACTGATGATCAGACATGACAGATGGTTAGACATGACAGACATACATGTTACAGCATAGGTGTCAATCAATCTACATAAAATGGAAGTGGGACTTAAATCCACATGATCTGACATAAGACCTGTGCTTAAGAAGTCAAGGAAGTCCACAGTCTAACCTGGTCCAGGGGGCCCAGCCCCTCTGTATCTGATGGACCCTCAGTCTGCTGTGACTAAACTCTCACCCTGTCTATGATGTAGGAGTGGAGTGCTTTAGATGGAGCAAGGTCTGAGTGTCCTATAAACTCGATACCAAAGTTGACCTCCTGTCTGCCAATGTCGATAGTGTTGGGCTGGGGTCTTCCTTTCTCAGTCAACACAAATGTATCCAGAAGTTTCTATGGATCACTCGTGGTGCTCAGCCCTGGGGATATGAGAACAAATCAGACTCTCCTGGTTCCTGTCTTCATGGAACATGAATTCTGTTGTGGAAGTGTATAAGATCAAGTAATTGAACAAAGAACTGGAAAATCATTGAATGTGATTTTTAATGTGAATCATCATGGTTCCTGGCTCATAGCTCCCCAAACCCAAAGAAGGAAGCAAATAAAGAACTGAGGTTCAGAACATGCTAAGTGGGGAGCAAAAAAGTCCTCTATGAGACATTTAAGAAAAGACAGGATGAGTTAGGGGAAGAAAGTCATGGACAGAAGGAACAGCATGTGCAGGAGCTCTGGTAGAGACTGGGTATACCTGGAACAGGCCGAGCGAGTGTGAGAGGCAATGGGACAGGATCAGGAGGTGTCAGGCTACCAGCAGCTTGTGGGCTGTGCAGAGATCGGGTTTCCTTTAGTGAAACAGGAAGCTTGTGGAGGGTTCACAACACAGGGGTCAGATGACCTGATTTGTGTTTTAAGAGGATTATTTTGCTGCTATGCTGTAGTGTGTTACTGGGCTTCCCAGGTGGCTGAGTGATAAAGAATCCACCTGCCAATGCAAGAGACGCAGGAGATGCAGGTTCGATCCCTGGGTGGAGAAGATCCCCTGGAGGAGGAAATGGCAACCCACTCCAGTATTCTTGCTGGGAGAATCGCATGGACAGAGGAGCCTGGCGGGCCACAGTCCATGGGGTCGCAAAAAATCAGGCACAGCTGAGCACACACGTGTGCACACACAGTGCGGTGTAGTGCACTGAGACTGGGTTAGAAGGGGCGAGAGCAGTCAGGGTGCAGGGGCTCAAGGTCAGGTGAGAGGTCACAGTGATGACGCAGGTAAGAGAGTCAGAAGACAGTCTGGAAATCTGGGAGATACATACAGACCCTTCTAGAGGAGCCTGAATGAGATGCAAGGGTGAAGGAGAAAATAGGCTGATCTACAGTGAACATTGTGGTGAAGACTTCTGACATTTAACTTAAATGGGACAAATGGGTTCAATCAGTGTCTGGAGTACCACAAAGATGAATTACATTTTGGGATTCAAATATATAATCACTAATATCTAAAACTATAGGAATTGCGCTTACCCTTCAAAAAGGTGTCAGAGAAGAGAAAAGGGCTCCAGAAAGAATGTTGAGGAAAATCAATACTGTATTCAGGTAACAACAAAAAAAGAGGTGCGCAAGAGTAACACTGAGGCCAGTGAGATAAGAGAAGATCCAGGAGAATGTGGTGGAAAGGAAGTCAAGAGAGTAGTGCTCCGAGAAGGAGGGCTTCATCTCGGAGGGGTTGAATTCTGCTGAAAGAACAAAGAGCTGGCAACGTCTGTGAGAACGGAGGGATGCCCAAAGCCTGAGAGGAGGCCTAAGAGCACCTGGGTAGGAAAACGCCTTTTAAACTGATCCCACAGGGACCCTGAAAACGCATGATTGAAGTCTAATTTTGCTATTGTTAACTATGGATTAAATTAGTGCAACAAGATGTACAAGATGTACAAGAACCATATTTGGCCATTTGGATGATGAAAATACACTTTTCACGTGGGCATTGGTCTAAATCCTGGTTCCTGGCTCAAAGCTCCCCAAGCCTATAAAATTTCCCGAGTGACAAGAACAATGGAATCACCTTTTGTTGTAATCTTTGGTATCTTTTCCTCTGTTCCTGAAATTGATTCAGAGCCATAAAGCTGAAGTGGGTGTCTTGTTATTCATTACAGGACCTTTTCCTCTAACAATCTGGTTTATGTTAATGAGGTGACTTTTAGAAAGGACCTAAAGATGGGGGTGGGAACCAACTTTGAATAGAGGGTTGAAACTTTCTGTCCCACCTCCTGATTTCTATAGGGAGGGGTGGGGAGCTGAAAGTTAATCAACCACCAATGGCCAGTGATTTAATCAATCATTTTCATGTAATGAAGCCTCTACAAAAACCCCAAAGGAAGGTATTTAAAGAGCTTCCAGTGTGGGGAACCAGAATGCTTCCACATGTCACCAAGCTGAATCTCAAACTTCAAGAGGACAAAAATATTCCTTTGTTCAGGAGGTTATCCTATGTATCCCTCGATTGGATTGCTGAATCATATCCTTTAATATCCTTTGTATGCTTGCTCCTTGGAAGGAAAGTTATGACCAACCTAGACAGCATATTAAAAAGCAGAGACATTACTTTGACAACAAAGGTCTGTCTAGCCAAGGCTATGGTTTTTCCAGTAGTCATGTATGGATGTGAGAGTTGGACTATAAAGAAAGCTGAGCATAGACGAATTGATGCTTTTGAACTGTGGTGTTGGAGAAGACTCTTGAGAGTCCTTTGGACTGCAAGGAGATCCAACCAGTCCATCCTAAAGGAGTTCAGTCCTGGGTGTTCATCAGAAGGACTGATATTGAAGCTGAAACTCCAATACATTGGCAGCCTGATACGGAGAGCTGACTCATTTGAAAAGACCCTGATGCTGGGAAAGATTGAGGGCAGGAGGAGAAGGGGACAACAGAGGATGAGATGGTTGGATGGCATCACCGACTCAATGGACATGGGTTTGGGTGGACTCCGGGAGCTGGTGATGGACAGGGAGGCCTGGCATGCTGTGGTTCATGGGGTTGCAAAGAGCTGGACATGACTGAGCAATCGAACTGAACTGAATAATAAACCAGGAATCTAGTGTGTAAACTGGATTTTTGAGTCCTGTAAGCAACCCCAGCAAATTAATTGAACCCAAGAAGTGGGCTGTGAGAACCTCTCATTTACAGCCAGTGGGTAAGAAGCACCTGGACTTATGTGATTGGAGTCTGAGCTGGAGGACAGTTGTATGGGACTGAGTCCTCAGTCACTGGGATCGGATATTATTTTGAGTAAATAGTGTCATAATTGAATTGAATTGTAGGGCACCTAGCTGGCATTGCTTGGTGGGTATCAGAACCCTTAATTAGCAAATTAATAAGCAATACTTATTAATAAATAACTCCAACCATTCCCTCAACATTACCTGAAGAATGATATTGGCTATCTTATTAGAAAAGTAGCATAGTATATAGAAAAGAATATGAAATTTAAGTGTAAATGGATCTGACCTTGATTCCTGACTCTGCCACTAGTTGGCTGTGCATTCTTAGGTAACTTGTTCAAATTCTCTGAGTCTCAATTCCCTGATCTGTAAAGCAAGGATGATATTAACGTTTATTTACGTGCTTATTATGAGGTATACATTAATTAAGGTTCAGTTCAGTTCAGTTCAGTCGCTCAGTCGTGTCTAACTCTTTGCGACCCCATGAATCGTAGCACACCAGGCCTCCCTGTCCATCACCAACTCCCGGAGTTCACTCAAACTCATGTCCATCGAGTCGGTGAAGCCATCCAGCCATCTCATCCTCTGTCATCCCCTTCTCCTCCTGCCCCCAATCCCTCCCAGCATCAGGGTCTTTTCCAATGAGTCAACTCTTCACATGAGGTGGCCAAAGTATTGGAGCTTCAGCTTCAGCATCAGTCCTTCCAATGAACACCCAGGACTGAACTCCTTTAGGATGGACTGGTTGGATCTCCTTGCAGTCCAAGGGACTCTCAAGAGTCTTCTCCAACATCACAGTTCAAAAGCATCAATTTTTCGATACTCAGCTTTCTTCGCAATCCAACTCTCACATCCATACATGACCACTGGGAAAACCATAGCCTTGACCAGACAGACCTTTGTTGGCAAAGTAATATCTCTGCTTTTTAATATGCTATCTAGGTTGGTCATAACTTTCCTTCCAAGGAATAAGGTCTATTAATTTCATGGCTGCAATCACCATCTGCAGTGATTTTGGAGCCCCAAAAAATAAAGTCTGACACTGTTTCCACTGTCTCCCCATCTATTTCCCATGAAGTGATGGAATCAGATACCCTGATCTTAGTTTTCTGAATGTTGAGCTTTAAGCCAACCTTGTCACTCTCCTCTTTCACTTTCATCAAGGGGCTTTTTAGTTCCTCTTCACGTTCTTCCATAAGGGTGGTGTCATCTGCATATCTGAGGTTATTGATATTTCTCCTGGCAATCTTGATTCCAGCTTGTGCTTCTTCCAGTCCAGCGTTTCTCATGATGTACTCTGCATATAAGTTAAATAAGCAGGGTGACAATATACAGCCTTGATGTACTCCTTTTCAGTAAACAGTTTTTAAAATTACAAAGTCATATGCAATGTTAAGTGTAGTAGGAATGAATCCTAGTCCACAGACAGATACGTAAGGAAAAGTTTTATGGTTTTACTTTATATTTACTTTACTTTTTATTTAATTCTGAATTTGGGTACCCACCCACTTCTGAAATGGGTGAAAATTCAACTTCAGCCATTATTCAACTTCCATCTACTTGTACTGTAATACTCAATCAAGATTCTTAAGGTTTTCCATAATACCACAACTTTACTTAACTACAGACCCCAGTAGTTACCATGGAAACACCATATGAGTCTTTCAGGCCCAGCATCTTCTATGTCACACTTGAATACGGTGCAGCCTCCCCAGATGAACTATACAGTCATCCTTCTACAAGGACTCCTGCAAGGGAGAAAGCCCAGCCTACTTGAGGAAGTAAAGGACCTCTCTTTTTCCTCAGCCTTGGGCGATCTTCCTTCTCTTTCCTTGCCCTTAAAAACCTTTCAATTATTATGCTGTTCTTCTGGGACACACATTTTCTTTGGAAATGCCATTAACTGAGAGTCACTTTGCTTTCATTGCTGCCAATGGGGTAGCATTGGTATCCTGCTATCTGGGGGCCTGGCTATCTCTGCGAAAAGAATTAGGAGTTGGGAAGGTAAAGAAAGGATCACCATTGCTATTTTAATAAATTATGTTCTATGATAGCTGCTTTTATTAATTTGCACGGGACCTTTGGTAGTCTTGTTGGACCATCTGCCTTATACAGGGATTGGCCCATTCAAGATCTTGGAAAACATTGGCTTTAAGAGTACAGGGGATATATGTAAAAATTTTAATCCTTTAAAGGAAGGTGCTTCTCAGATACCTAGCTTGGAGTAGGAAAAACTGGCCCCCTTGTTGATGGAGGTATTACCTCTCAGTAGGAAACAGTGCTCTTTGTTAGGCACCATTTAAGAGATCATACACATTAACTTAACACATAAATGGATACTTACGAGTTGATTTCTTCCAAGAATGGCTGCGGAGCATTGAAGCAAATTTACTGGTGAGGGCCTGGTTGCCATGTTCAGTCAACCAAGGAAATGAACATCACTATCTACTTGACTAGATAGTGGTCCCTTCGGCTGCCCACACAGTTCCATCCTCACCTAAGTTTCTGTGCCTGAAAGAGCAGTAGTAGATGTCTCACTTAAAACATTGGCCTATGAGTTCGGAACAGCAACAAATTGAGTGTCACTATAGTCAGTGACATTGCTCAGTCATGTCTGACTCTTTGCAATCCCATGGACTGCAGCCTTCCGGGCTCCTCCATCCATGGAATTTTCCAAGCAATAGTACTTGAGTGGGTTGCCATAGGATGTGTGCAATTCACCAACATAAAGTCCCTCAGAAGATGCCAGACACCAGCAGAAAAGCCATCTTCCCAAATTACTATATAATAATGGAAATTCTCACTCATTATTCTAAGAGCAAAATAAGAAACCTTGAAATATTATGTAGTGTTAATCCTTGCCTCCATGCAGCCTGAACCTAGCATAGCTTACCAATGTTTATCCCAAGTCTCTGAACAAAGGAAATCAGGTGAGGTACAAAAACCCTCTTTTTGCCTGTTGCCATCTCTGTATACTCCTATAGCCTGTTTGAGTGCCCAGTGAAAGATCCCCAAACTTAACAATGTAGCAGATAAAATCAGGTAGCTGGTAAGTGAGATCAAGATCTCAAGCCAGCATTCAGATTTGGAGAGCTTATATGTTTTACAGACAGGTTATTTAATTTGCAAACAAAACAACAATGTATTACACTTATCTTACAAAATAATATGTAGAACACTCTTATCCTTTTGCTTAGTTTTTAAAATGTGGGATTGTATATAATAAAATGTTTAAATATATGTCAATAATACATTGTCTCATGAACTACAACAACATTATTAAGATAAGGTTTGAAAGGATACTCAAGCCCAGAGGGATAAAGAAAATGGCCCAGGGGTTTCCCTGACAATCCAGTAGTAAAGACTCTGCACTATCAATGTAGGGGACATGGGTTCGATCCCTGGTCAGGGAACTAAGATCCCGCATGCCACACTGCACAGCCGAAAACAACAACAAAGAGGAAAAAGAAATTGGCCCAAAAAAGAAATTGGCCCAATGTCACACAGCAAGGTGTGGGAAAGCTTTGATTTAAACCCAGTTGTGATCAAATGCTTTATGATGACTATTGAATATGAACTATGACTATGAATATGAACTCTTCTTAAAATAGTTCAGCATACTTCTTGTTTCCTGTCTCTCCCCGTTTGTCTTTAGTTTTGATTAATCAGATTTGAACACTGTAAAGTACTCTATTATATTTGTTCAAAGAAAGAGTGAAACTCTTTGCTTCCCTTTTTGTTCCTGAACTGGTGGCTGGGGTCCTCACGGCTGTGCCAGCTGTGGAACATTGAGACGCACCAGGTTTACAACTTCAGCCTAAATTTGATGACTTTTGTTCTCTACTTTCTCCTTTAGTTCTTTAAAGCTCAAAACACTTCAGCTGAACCAGTGTGTAAATTCCATCTATGAGAATAAATAAAAATTCATGTTGATGAAATGCAGTGTCTGGGTGGGAGGAAGGAAAGCATAATCGGAACCTGCTTCTTAGGAAGAATAAGGGGTGGCTCAGCTTTAAAAAAGCTGCCTGCCAATGCAGGAGATACAAGAGGCATGGGTTCTATCCCTGGGTCGGGAAGATCCATGGAGAAGGAAAGGACAGCTCACTCCAGTATTCTTGCCTAGAAACTGCCATAGACAGAGGAGCGTGGCAGGCTACAACCCATGGGGTTGCAAAGAGTCAGACATGACTGAGTGAGCACAGCACAGCACGGAGCAGCCAGCCCCCGAGCACACACACCTAAATTATCCCACATACACACCTAGATCTATGGCTCTTAGTCCTGACTAACCTCTTTTACATGGTCCATTAGCACCTTTTCCTACGGCTGACAACTAGTCTGATTTAGACCCAAGGGGCGTCCTCATCAACATTGTCTTACTACCATCCTAGAATTCCTTGCCTTCCAAACTTCAGAGACCTGCCTTGCTAATCTCCAAATCTGTATCTGTCAGTGGACATCTGTCTCCAGTGCTAGAGGAAGACTCAATAATATGTAACTTTTTCTATCCCACGCACATACTGTCAAAGATGAGGCACTTAGTGGCTCAACAATACTTTATATCATCTTTTGTTGATTCCCTGGTATAATGATCTTGACCTCCATGCTATCTCAGCCACTCATATGCAGAGATAAACCTTAAACATTGTAGAATAAAAATTGTAGAATCTCAGTTTCTATCATCCCAATTTTGATCATCTCTACTCCCTAAATTTCCCTGCCCACTTCCTCTACTACTCTAAATTTTTCAACCCCTCAGACACAACTAATCCATTAACCTTAACATACTTTCTCTATAGATCTCCTCACATCCTTGCTTCCCTAGTTTTCCCACTTACATTCCATAGCTCATGATAATAAGCACTCTTGTACATGCTCTCAAGAGTACATTAGACTCACTAGGAAAACACAGTTCAGTTCAGTTCAGTTCAGTCGCTCAGTCATGTCCAACCCTTTGCGACCCCATGAATTGTAGCACACCAGGCCTCCCTGTCCATCACCAACTCCTGGAGTTTACTCAAACTCATGCCCATCGAGTCAGTGATGCCATCCAGCCATCTCATCCTCTGTTGTCCCCTTCTCCTCCTGCCCCCAATCCCTCCCAGCATCAGGGTCTTTTCCAATGAGTCAACTCTTCGCATGAGGTGGCCAAAGTATTGGAGTTTCAGCTTCAGCATCAGTCCATCCAATGAACACACAAGACTGATCTCCTTTTAGGATGGACTGGTTGGATCTCCTTGCAGTCCAAGGGACTCTCAAGAGTCTTCTCCAACACCAAAAGCATCAATTTTTCAGTGCTCAGTTTTTCTCACAGTCCAACTCTCACATCCATACATGACCACTGGAAAAACCAAAGCCTTGACCAGATGGACCTTTGCTGGCAAAGTAATATCTCTGCTTTTTAATATGCTATCTAGGTTGGTCATAACTTTCCTTCCAAGGAGTAAGCGTTTTTTAATTTCATGGCTGCAATCACCATCTGCAGTGATTTTGGAGCCCCTAAAAATAAAGTCTGACACGGTTTCCACTGTTTCCCCATCTATTTGCCATGAAGTGATGGGACCGGATGCCATGATCTTAGTTTTCTGAATGTTGAGCTTTAAGCCAACTTTTTCACTCTCTTCTTTCACTTTCATCAAGAGACTTTTTAGTTCCTCTTCACTTTCTGCCATAAGGGTGGTGTCATCTGCATATATGAGCTTATTGGTATTTCTCCTGGCAACCTTGATTCCAGCTTGTGCTTCTTCAAGCCCAGCATTTCTCATGATGTACTCTGCATATAAGTTAAATAAGCAGGGTGACAATATACAGCCTTGATGAACTCCTTTTCCTATTTGGAACCAGTCTGTTGTTCCATGTCCAGTTGCAAACCCTGGTTAAATCTCCATTTATTTAAATGCCTTGAACCAATAAGTCTCTTCAACTTTTGTTAAAGGATTCTATGTTTGTTCTCAGAGCATGACTCCATTGCTCTGCAGACAGTTTACAATTTTATTTTAGCCTTCAATTCCTGTTAGTGCACAGCCTCAAGTTTAGCTGAGAGGTTAGGACAGTCTCAGATTTTTCCTGAGCATGTGTACAACCCAGCACATGTGTCAAGTCTTTTAGATTCTCTAGAAGATGTCAAAAGTTTTTCAAACTGTTGAAATTATGTTTCCAAGCTATTCCTTTTAAGTGTTCTAATCAGCTTTCCTTTTAAGTGTCCCCAATCACTTATTGCACCTAGGCTGCTATGATATTAAATGATCACCACTGGTTGTTTTGAAAAATGCTGTAGGAAACATTCTGGTAGCAATGAGTAAGCTCAAGTTAGGTGAAATAAAGACAAGCTTTGTAAGTTGGGGTTCATAGGTAGCAGTCACACAAGTCAGATAATAACAATTCTTGGGGACAGGGCTTTTTCCATGGCTCCTGATTTGTTCTCTCTCTCTCTAGGTGCTGGTAGACCATTGCTAGGTTTTTCTGGCTATCTTGAGTGGAGGAGAAGGAGATGAGAAAAATGTAAGTTAAAGCATCATGAAACTTCCTGTTCTTATCTTAACTCCCTGTGTCTTATCTATTTTTCTTGAATAAAAATTCCTCAGATTTTTGCAAGCCTTTGGTTAATTTCCAGAATTCTGAAAAAGTTGAATTTTTTTTTTTTTTGCAAATGTTCTCATTGATTTTATGGAGGAGCAGAAATTCAGAGATTTTCACACTGTTTGTCTGAGCACTGTATTATTTTTGTATCACATAAACCCAGCTTATCTCCCATCTTAAAAACTAAATCCCTTATCACCACATTTTCATTGAGGAACACTGGGAAATGTTAATGTCACATTTGTATTTTCCCAGAAACTTTCGGTGAAGATGTTTTACCTTAAAGCAATGGGTACATACAATTGTGCTGCAGTAGATTCTTAACAGATTATTTGGAAACAGACCATCCATTTTTTCTTCAATCCTGTATTTGAAAACCTACTCCATTTCATCCCAGAGACCCACTTAAATATGTAAGCCCTATTTTCATGTTCATTTGAAGGAGATCTATTAAGTAATCATTATTTTTAATCAACAGCATATTAAAAAACAAAGATATCATTTTGCCGACAAAGGTCCATACAGTCAAAGCTATAGGTTTTCCAGTAGTCGTGTACAGATGTGAGAGCTGGACCATAAAGAAGGCTGAGAAGATGAGATGCCTTCAGACTGTAGTGCTGGAGAAGACTTTTGACAAGTGCTCGGGGCTGGTGCACTGGGATGACCCAGAGGGATGGGATGGGGAGGGAGGTGGGAAGGGGGTTCAGGATGGGGAACACATGCAAATCCATGGCTGATTCATGTCAATGTATGGCAAAAACCACTTCAATATTGTAAAGTAATTAGCCTCCAACTAATAAAAATTTTAAAAACTAAAAAAAAAAAGGAAAGAAAAAGAAACTCACTTGGACAGCAAGAAGATCAAACCAGTCAATCCTAAAGGTAATCAACCCTGAATATTCATAGGACGGACTGATGCTGAAGCTGAAGCTCCAATACTTTGGCTACCTGCTGTGAAGAGCCCACTCATTGGAAAAGACCCTAATGCTGGGAAAGACTGAGGGCAGGAGAAGTGGGTGGCAGAGGATGAGATGGTTAGATAGCATCATCAACTCAAGGGACATGAATCTGAGCAAACCTCAGGAGGTGGTGAGGTGAAGGACAGGAGAGCCTGGCATGCCTCAGTCCATGGGGTAACAAAGAGTTGGACACAACTTAGTTACTGAACAACAATTTCAATCAAAACATTCATTCTCTGTAATCTGCTTTATTGTTTTTAACTAAACACAAAGGTAGGTTTAAAAGTCTATTTAAGTAAAGCTTAAGTCTGTCAAAGGAAAATGTAATAAACTAGATAAAAGAGGCTCTCTTAGATATATTCATGTCTAAAGTCTTCTGAATCCATGCTACTAAATATAAGTTGTAATTTAAATAGCCTTAGGTTACAAGGACAGTGACTAATGAATTATAAAGGAAGATAATTAACTTCCTACACTCTCTAAAAAGCTTGCTTTGCGAGACCCTCTCTGACACTCACTTAGAGAAGACCAAAATATCTGATCAGCATTGTTAAGAAAACTGCCCACTTCTCTTCTATTTTCAGACTCCTTTCAGACTGGAGGTGTAGCTACAGCAGACTGTGGAAATTTTGGAGTGGATCAGAAAAAGAAGCATGGCACGTCAGTAGCTGTTTTGCTATTAACCAGCAGTGGTGTTGGGGGCAAGTCATTTAAACTCTCTATGCCATGGTTTCCTTATTTGTAAAATGAGGGGTTAAGACACAGTGACACAGAGAACTCAGCTCAATATTATGTAGCAAACATGGGAAAAGAATTTGAAAAGGGGTATATACATGTGTATGTATAACTGAATCACTCTTTTGTACACCTGAAACTATCACAACATTGTTAATCAACTATGTTCCAGTATAAAATAAAAAGTTTTGTTTTTTTTTTTTTTTAAAGGCACAATAGCCCATAAGTTTTGGTCCCTGTCTTGTGATCAATGATCCAAGTTTTCTCATCCAAAAGTATATGAAGTATGGAAGGATATTCTACAGCTCACTAGTGTTTAAATAATATTTCAAATAAAATAAAAACCAAACAAACTTTCTGACCTGGATGACTTATTTCTATGACTTATCAGAGCATTAAGAAAGGAGAATGACTATTTCTCCTTATGCAACTGACATATTGAACAAACTCAATGTGTGGTTTGTAAAACATGATTTAGTTTTTAATCTCCCCCCATCCCTTTAAGCATTATCCCTTGGTGGGAATCTTTTATCTGTGATAATCTCTCTTCTGCATGTTTCCTTTACTCTTAGGAAACAGTGAAACATTTGCTTCAAGTATCAAATACTCTCAATTCAGAATATGTATATGAAGTCCAGCTTCCTATGATTAGCAAAACGTCAAAATTGGTATAACATGTTCTTCCTGTTACCAACTTGGACATGCTTCTCAGAATAAGGAGGCTGGTCCTGCTGACTTCTTCTACTTGTGTTATTCTTGAGCAGAGTCCTGGTAGCGAAGGCTTAAAAGGAAAAGTGACAGGACAAGTCTCTCTAGGTGCGTGGTGTTGTCTTTATGGGCTCTGCAGTTGATGAAAGCTGTTTTCCACTTCTCCCTTAAAGTGCTTTGAGAACCCCCTTGCTGCCTGTTAGACTCCCTCTCTTGCATTTTCTTTGATTGAAGCAGAAACACACTTAACCTGAGTTGCCCATTGAGCCTCCTTTCTTAGTCCTTGGTCACCTGTTGTTAATGCTTCCAGGTCCCCCACCGCCCCAACACTTCCAGTTTCTCTCTGTTTTACAGGATCTCAAACAATTCCATTCCAGCTTAATTTCACCTCTTCTCCCTCTCTCACTATGGGAAAACTCCTATGTCCTTTGCCCCTACAGACCCTGGGAGACAAGTCAATTGCAACAAAGCAACTCTTCAGACCCTCTCTATTGTTCAGATTTCTGGGGCAAGCTCAGACCACACTCCACAGCTGGCTTTACTTTCTCAATAGTACATCAAGGACCAGTCTTCAATGTTTCCTCATGTTAGGGAACAGAATTTCAAAGCTTTCTGAGTGGAGACCTTAGAGACCACACCTGCCCACCCTAAGGGCGACCACCTTGCATATCTCTAGGCTGGTGGCTTTTTTGCCCTCTGATGCCCCATGTGCTCCCCCAAAGAGGAAAATGGGGAAGCAGAGCAAGATAACACATCTCTCCAGGAATAAGAAAATCTTCTTCACTGAACTCCTCCCCAAACCTTCTCTCTGATGTTTTATATGCTTTTGATTTCAGAGAAGTGTCCAAACACTTAGGGATTCCTACTAACTATAAATTCTGCATTTGGAAGTGGTGGATAGATTTGTCTGTCTTTGTAATCCAGTATCTATTGTAAGTTGTGCTTCATTTGAAACTAATTACAGGAAGATTCTCATTCTAAAATCCTGTAGCAGTTACATTAAGCCCAGGGCTGACATGCTACGAGGAAAAAAAAAATAAGAAGGTAATGAAACAAAGAAAAATATTTTAATTACCCTAACATAAACATGGTATTTTATTGGTGGCTCAGCAGTAAAGAATCCACTGGCAATACAGAAGAGTCGGTTTCAATCCCTGGGTCAGGAATATCCCCTTATTTTGGAGGTCAGTAAAACCACATTTCTTTTATAGCTGTAATCTCATTGTACATATGCTTTTGCAATGTATTCTTTTTTTAAAAAAAAACTTAACCCCTCACAAACATTTTGTGACATCATGCTTGGAATTTTAACTTGTGCATATTATCATGAATATTGATGTATCATTCATTTATCAAAGACCCTTTGAATGCCTACTCTGTGTCCAATACTGGTTCAGGTGCTGAGGGTGCAAAAGTTAAAAAACTGAGTAAGCAGTCTGTTTAGGGAAGTGCAAATTATTACAAGGCAATACTGTATTTGTCACAGGACAGTTAACCACACGAGGTGGGAGTAGAGAATAGAATGTATTTATGTTTTTTAAAGGAAATTCGAAAGGAATCACAAAGGAAGTGTTGAAGCTGAAATGTTTATGGAGGGTGCGTGGGAGTTGGCTGGGTAGGCAAGTAAGAGGAAGTCACCCTTGGTGGATGGAGCAGATTGTACAAGACAGGGAATTTATTTTGATCTCGTATAAGGTGTGAGTGTTTTTCTTTTTTTCAAACTGCTATTGAATCATTCTAAAATGACTCATTAAATAATCCTTGCTCCTCAAGTAGAGAGTTATACTGAGAAGCTTGTTTTATTGTATATTAACTTTATTCTGTTGCTTGGTCTCGCTATTGCAATTCCAAGGATTTATAGTCTTTTGAGAGGGCCAAAACCACACTTCTTAGAGTATTGTTGCTTTTTAATAGTTTCAAATACCTAATATGCTAATCTACATCATAACTTCTTTGCCAAGAAATTCTTTTCTAAAGCATTCTAATGTTTCCTTAAAGGAACCTACCTCTCTTTTGGTGTTTTGAGATGTCAACAATATTTTTCATATCTCAAACACCTGAAGACAAAACTGCTTCAAATTTTAGCTGAATTAATCAATTTTATTACATTTTCTCTGCTTTTAGCTATAGATAAAAAACTTACACAAAAGTTTTGCAAATCCTACAGATTTTTAGAAAATGTTTTGTTGCTGTTATTGCTGGTGTGTTCCTTATGTTTGTTTCTTGACATAAGTCTAAATGCATATGCCTTCATAATCTCCTAAATAATTTCAGAATATTGATATCTTTTTTTTTAAAGCATGGAGTTTAGTCCCAATCTTCCAAACTGTGTTATTTGACATATTGAGCAAGACCACCAGATAACTGCCAACGTCTCTACTTTACTTTACATATGTTGGCATTCTTAGGAACATTTGAGGATGGTTAGATTGTTATTTTTATGCTTAGTTTTAGGTTTACATAAATTTAGCTCCACAAACTTCTCCTTGCTCCTAAAGCTCAGAAGAAAATAACACAAACAGTGAAAAGGGACCCATTCTGGCAAAACTCTGGGTTCAGATGTGCCCTCAAAATACCTGATCAAAAGATGGTCATTGACTTGCATGAGGACTGTAGGCCACAGGAGAGGGAGGAGGTGGTGATCTTCCCCTGAGGGAATGGCACAGAAACCCAAGACTCTTCCCCTGATTTTAGAAAGTGGGTAGGATTAAAGTTTTCAAAAGGTATATATGCTCTACAATATGTGCACCCAAGCAGCACTGCCAAAATGACAGAATGGCCCTGGAACTTCAACATTGCAACAAGGGAATATTTGCAACAAATTGTCACCTTTTTTGAGGCTTCCCAGCTGGCTCAGTGGTAAAGAATCCACCTGTCAATGCAGGAGATATAAGAGACACAGGTTTGATCCCTGGGCAGGAATATCCCCTGGAGAAGGAAACGGCAACCCGCTCCAGTATTCTTGCCTGAAAAATCCTATGGACAGAGGAGCCTGGTGGGCTATAGTCTATGGGGTCACAAAAAGTTGGACATGACTAAGTATGCACACCCAAATTGCCTTTTTTTACTTTGCCTCCTCCTCTTTGTTCTATGAAACACATTAGTATCCAAATCTGGGCAGTATGGTTCTTTGGGACACCATTTCACCATCTGCTTGGTTCACTGGCTTTCCTAATAAAGTTCCCATTCCTTACCATAGCAACTTGCTTCTCGATTTATTGGTCTGTCAGGCACTGAGCAGTATGAGATTGGTCTCAGTAACACTCAGCTAATGAGGGTGATACTTTCACAAATGGGATTGGTTGCCTCATAAAAGAGGTCCCACAGAGCTCTTTAGCTCTTCACACCATGTGAGGGCACAGCAAGAAGTCACCATCTATTAAGTAGAAAGCAGGTCCTCACTAGACACTGAATCTACTAACATCTTGATCTTGGACTTTCCAGCCTCCATAACTCTAAGAAATAAATCTCTCTTGTTTATAAGCCACCCAGTAGCTTTTTTTAAATTACAGCAGCCCAAATAGACTAAGACAAAAGGTGTACTTCAGACTTGGAAGAAAGGTTCAAAGTTGGCAATTCTGTTAATGGAATTCGTTACATAAATATTTTTAAGGAGAAAACCATAAAACAAAGGGTTATCTTTATGAATTTCAGATTATATTGGACACTAATCAGCACCTATTGGGATAAACAAAAAAACAAACTTCTATGTATAGTAGATCCTCCTTATCTTGATAAAAGCTAGAACCAACAACAAATATCAATGAAGAGCCTAAGACATTCTTGTGGCCAGAGTAAAGATAAGAATGTCCACTGAGGAAGTTAGTCTGCAAAGATACCACCCAATGGACACACCCCTTTATTTACACTTTTGTGACGTCACTGCCATGTTGAGTCCAGCCAACCTGTGACAACTTGACAACCAGTCCTCCAGTTAGAGGACTATGCCTTAAAAAATCTGAGTCCAACCAACCTGTGACAAATTGACCACCAGTCCCCCAGTTAGAGGACTATGCTTTAGAAAGCCTGACAGCACGTGCTTTGGTGTTGCTTGGAAGCCGTTCACCATGTAAGCATCTGAGTACCATTCTGGAGAGGGAGGTCACTGGAAGACGGTCTGGAGGATGAGATGACACATGAAGAGAGGCTTATGGAAGGGCACCTGGCTTATGAGTGAAGAAGCCAAAATATTATGTGAAACCTGCTATTGTAAAATTTACATTTCAGTGACAATACTGAAGCCTCATCAACTATAAGAACTAAATCATCACAGCATTTCTATAAAACTAAATATATAAATAAGTTCAACTGATTAGGGAACCAGGTACAAACTCAAGTATAAGAAAGTCTAAGGTATATATATATATATATATATATACACACACATACATATAGATATACACACATATATATATAAACACATACATACATATATATACATACATAGTTAAAAGGGAATCAAACTAATGGAAAAAAGATGACTCTTGCTGCTACAAACTGTTGGGACAACTAGCCATTCAAATGTACAAAACAAATAAAAAAAAATAGAAGACTTAGATTGTGCCCATAATAAATAAAAATGAACTACAAATAGATAAAAAAATTTTAATGTAAAAATGAAATTTTGGGAACACTAGAGAAAATCATATGCAAATTTTTTTTATACCCTTGGAATGCAACAGCCATTACAAACAAATAAAATGTTCACAAACTATAAATGAAATAATATGAAGAAACTGACTAAATAAAAATGAAAACTTTGGTAATATTAAATTATACTACAAAAACAATTAAGTTACAAACTGAGGAAAATATTTGCAATCTGATTAAAATATAAATGGATAATCTTCTTACTATACACTGTTCTCACAAATCATTATAAAAATAATTAGTACTCCATGAAAATGAGAAAAAAGTATGTTTAAGCATTTTATAGAAAATGAATAAAAATATTTCATAACATCATTACTAAAAATGCAAAATTACAAATGAGAGATTTATTTAGTTATTCATCTAGGAAATGGTCACTTCTGATTGTTCTCTGGGTTCAATTTTCTTTAAGAATAACAGACAGTGAAGAGTGTTCAAAACCTAGTGCAGTTATTCATAAAGTATCATGAAGTAAACATCTGTATAATCCATATCGGATTAAAGAATCAAACTTTACCAGCATCTTAAAACCCACTTCATAACCACCCCAATATCTACCCCTTTCTTCCTATTCTGTGGTAATTAGCATTCTGATTTCTAACACTCTGATCTAATTTCACCCATCTTTGAACTTTATATTTAAGTGGAGTCATTCTCTTATGTCTGCCTTGTTTTGTTCAATTTTATGTTTGCAAGATTTACCTTGTTATTACATGTAATCAAAATTCTAATAGGTTAAGTGAATAAAATTTCACTGCTTGAATATATCCAATTTACCATTATGCTCTTGAGATTCAAGATGTTTCTAGTTTTTGGCCATAATGAATAATGGTTCCTTGCATATTTTCATATGTGCCTTTTGGTATAATGTTCAAATATTTCTTTTCAGTTCATACATAGAATTGGAAACTCTTACCCAGAGGGAATGTGTACTTTTGATTTGAATAGATGTTTCCAGAATATTTTCCAAAGTTGTACAGTTTACATTTCTACCAGCATTGCATAGGGGTTCGAGTTGCTTGATATCACTGTCCACTTTCTATGTCACACTTTTTTAACTTCAAGCCATTATAGTATGTGTATAGCTTTAATTTTCATATTCTTGATGACTAAAGAAATCTAGCACCTTTTCATATATTTATTAACCATCTGAATAATCTTTATATACAAGCGCTACAGTTCAACTACCTTGTTTATTTCTCCTTGCCTGTGCTTTTCTTGCTGAGCTACAAGAGTTCCTTAAATATTCCACAATAAGCCCTCTCTTTTAAAGGTGTAGCTAATAAATTTTCCCATTCTATAGTTTTTTCCTACTCTTTTAATGGTATTGTGTCATTAAAAGATGTTCCTAATTTTAATATAATACAAATTATTGATATTTCTTTTACACTCTGTTTTTCATGTCCTGTATAAGAACTCCTTTCCCTGTCTTAGGTCAGAAAAATAGTCTTCCATATTATCTTTTATAATTGAGCTGTTCATTACAATAGCAAGTAACCACATATGGTTAACTTGTTAAATTAACTGAAATTAAACAAAATGAAAATTTTTGCTTCCTTGTTTATTCTAGTTATGTCTTTAAGGGCTCAACAGCCAAAGATTTAGAGCATTTCCATCAATGCAGAAAGTTCTATTGGTCAAATACGTCCTAGAAGGTCCTTTTATTTTGTCCTTTGTTGTAATAGTGGTAAGAATGTGGGCAGGAAGGTTGTAGGAGGAAATGTGAGAACATTAATGTTCTCATTGTTAGCAGGAAGGCAGTCAATGTTCTCTAAAATGAATACAAGTAGAAAAAGTTATTTTTATAATTTTTTACCATATAAAAAAGTTATGAATTCCCTTAGTTTTGGAAGGAATCCTTTAGAATATATTTATGTTGTGAGGAAATATTGATATAAAGTTTGTTCATTGTTTTGGTTTAGCTTGTCGCTTTTTATTCCAAGTTCAGGTACAACTAAATTTATAATTGCATAAATTACAATGATCTCTGGAAACGAATTCAATCAGATGCCTGTTTTCCTTCTTTTGACTCTGGCTGCCTTTCCTTTGTTTTTCTTTCTATTATGTCCCTCTTACCCTCTCTTTCTTCTGAACCTTGACAAACCACAAAGCTTGCAAAAATAGCTCTTGAAAGAATTGTTCTGACAGTTGCTTGAATGGCATTTACCAAAAATCCTGAGCAAGAAGCATGGGAAACCAGTACATTCTCCACCTCTCCCAACCACAAGTTTGCAATAGTTAGAGTTTGTTTTTTTTTTTTTTTTAAGGCAACTCAAGACAGACCATGAGAAAACATAGACCTCTCTTCTTCTGTAAAACTCCAAACCTCCTTTGGTCTGGGGAATTACCTGGTCTTCAGGTTTTCTCTGATGTACATTAACTAATAAAGACTTTGTCCTGTATTTGAATCACTTAAATTATTGTTTCCTTGACTTCATGCCTTGGCTTGAAAAAGAAAAATCAAGTTCAGAGTACAATGTCTTGTTTTTGCCAGAACACAAAGATGTCATCAGAAAACCCCCGAGTATTGCTTACAGGGGCACTCATTCACCAAGCTGTGTTAATTTTATCATCAAAAAGTCTAAAAGCAAGCGTCATTTAATCAAATGTATTACAAGATAGCTGTAAAATAAAAACAATGTAGTAGTATATGCTTATTTTTCTTAATTGTAATGTATATGGTAAGTGTTGCTCAGGAAGTATATATTGAATTTTTATTGAATATGTTGAATTTTATGTAGGCAGGAATGGGTATATTTTGGGAATTGTGAGCAAACAAAATATTTCAAGGAGAAGAAAGAATTTTATTCAGACTAGGAAGGACTGGTGGAACTTAATGCTCATACCCTAACCAGGTAGAAAAGGAATTCCAGAGAGTGCATGGAGATGGTGGGCCAACCAGAGGACCTAAAGGGGAAAGCAGACTGCACAGACTAAATTTTCATCTCATGAATTGCAAAACCTTGGGTAACACTTTTAATCATAATAACATATGGATAAGTGAAAGTAAAGTCGCTCAGTTGTGTCCGACTCTTTGTGACCCCATGGACTGTAGCCTACCATGCTCCTCTGTCCATGGGATTTCCCAGGCAAGAATACTGGAGTGGGTTGCCATTTCCTTCTCCAGGGGATCTTCCCAACCCAGGGACCAAACCCAGGTCTCCCACATTGTAGGCAGATACTTTACCATCTGAGCCACCAGGGAAGATATGGATAAAGCATCCTCAAATTTCCAGAAGTTCTAACAGATTATATCAGAGCTATGAATAAACTTGGAGAGATAATGGGTTTTACAATGTAGGGTGACAAAAAGTCAAACTTTTCTTTTGGCAGGAAATGGTGTTAGGGGTGTGTTTTGTTTAAGGGGATGAGCTTGAAAAATTCATTTGCAAGTGAAGGTTAATTGTAAAAAAGAGGGTCCTATGTGTACCATCTAGGTTTGAAAGAGCTTCAACACAACCAGATCTCATGCCATGACCAAGAATCAGTTATTTAGTGGTCTAGAAACTATCACTTTAGCAGATTTGTTGGGGACTGTATTTTCTTTTGAGTGTGGCAAGATTACTATATCCCTGGGGAGGTAAAATATAAATACAGTGAAAAGTGAAGAAATAAATCAAAATCATATCATCACCCCCTTTGTATTAAAGTAAATAAAAATAATAAAAATATATTGTGAAATCATTCTGGTACCCCATGAATGTTATCTATTTCCCAGGTGATTGGATCAATTAACAAGCTGACAAATTAGACTTGATTTTTATTGAAATGTTTCAGAGAATTTAATTATATTTAAAATCCATATGTAAATGTTTTCTGTTTGTGATGTTTAAAGGTCTAGAAGATTGTATTAAGTAGATGTATATATTTTAACAAAAATAAAATAGAAAAGCCATAAATATAAGTATTCTTCATAGACAGGTTTGAAATGTTCATAAAACAAAAGCTGACTTTCAACACAACAAAGATATAATGAAGGAATCGCATGAGGTAGTCAGTCTCTTTGTAATGATGGGACAGTCTATACCCTGGTTATGGTGATAATTACTTGGACCTGCATATGGGATAAAATTTCATAGTATTACTATTTACTTTCCCAAAATAAGTAATTTTAAGAGAGAGCATGTGAAAACTGATGAAATCCAGATGTCAGTGTCATGGTTTTACATGGTCTAAGTATTATGTAAGATATTATCAGTGGGGGAGGCTGGGTGAAGGGTACATGGGAATTCTTTATACTACTTTTAAAACTTCTTGTGAGCCTTACACTATTTCAAAATAAAAAGCTTATAAAGTATATGTAGAGATATTAGCTATTGATAAGAAATAGGCATAGGCTGTCTAAGGGGTGCAGATAGATGGGTCAACTGAACCTATTTCAGCTTTGCCTCATTTACTTGCTCTGCTTATGAACTCAGGTATCTACATGACGTGGGAGGTAGATCTTGCTGGGTCTACTAAGGTAGCTTATTATTTTTTGCTGGTGTTAATATTCTTGTAGGATGTAAATCAACAGGAACAGCTATAAGTGGAAGCACTACAAAATAATCATTTACAGTAATTCTTCTCTCTGGAGGATACCCCCTTGAAAATGAAATCTTCAGGCATCCTCCTAGATCTTTTCTCCCCACACAAAAACTTTATGGCTGTTAAAGATGCCACTCTCCCATTTAGAACCACCCAATCGTTTCTCTTGGCATTTAGAAAAAACAAGTCTCCTTACAATGTCTCAAGGACTTAAAAAAAAATCTGCCTCCAAGAGGAGGAAATGGCAACCCACTCCAGTATTCTTGTCTGGGAAATCCCATGGATAGAGGAGCCTGGCAGGCTACAGTGCATGGGATTGCAAGACTCGGACACAATTTAGCAACTAAAGCACCACCACCACTGTTGACATTTCTAATCGCATTCTGTACACTCTCCCTCCTCCTCAGAGCATCTTAACTACTTCGGCCGGTCGGCTGTTCCTAGCATGCGGCTAGCACACTCCTGCTGGGCTTGCCTCTGTTGCTCCCGTTGCCATGTAGTCATCTTCTACCCGGAGATCTCACCTGTCACTCTCAAATCTACTCTAGACCACTGCACTTTATTTGTCTCTGTAGCACTTATGACTAACTGATATTTGTTTGTATATCTATTTATTGATTTTTGAATCCCTGTCTTGATCTACAGGGTCTAATGCAAAATTGATGGTCAATAAATTTTCTGAATGAATGAATACAAGCTCATATTAATGGTGCTTATCCTGATTATATTTACATTCTATTTCTTATATTTCAGGGTAGTTTGATATTCTTATATCAAGTATATGCTAATTTTGCAACTAAGTTCAATAAAATATACACCCACATACACATATTTATGTTTGGAACAACAGATGACTATAAAGGTCTCTATATCTTTAGCATTGTAAGATTCTAGATTTTTCCAAGTTTTTCTTGTAAGATTTAAGGAAGGGTTGCATGGCACAGTTTAGTTCTAAATGGTAAAATATCAAGGTAAAATCAATTCCATTTTCAACTGTGAATTAATATAAAAGCATGAATCATAGTCAATATGTAAGAGCCTGCTCAGGTATCACTCAATACATGATTAATATAAGCACCTGTGTTCTCACACTTAATTCCTACAAAGAATAGGTCAAGAACATCAAGAACCTCTGAACACCAATCATCCTTGTGAGATAATAGAGGCAGTATCATTTTGGAAGATGGAGGTGGATTTTGTGTGATGATTGCTTGCAGATTGATTCTTTCCTTCTCCATCTGGTCTCCACAACCAGAAAAGCAAAATATGTGCTCCTATACGTTGGCCCTCATTTTGACCATAATGACTGTTATATTTGAATGATTTGACTTACCTTTCAGAAGTAGGAAGAGTTCAAATAAAGTGATCATCAAGTTTTTGGTATGCCCTTTCCTTTTCCATAAAGTGTCTAGGCATTTTTCAAGGACATAGAAGATACTCCAAGACAAGATAAAGGCAGAAGACAAAGAAAGGGCCAAAGGGGCATGAATAAGAAATGGAAGCAGAAGTGAGAGTTAAACAAAACTGTGCCTCTCAGAGACATACGCTCTTTGCAAATGGGGTACAAATATTGGCTGTAACCGTTCAGAAATCCAGTATAGAAAGATAAATTGAATTAGTTACACTTTTTGCAATATTTCTAATGTAAGTTAAATCAAATCAACTGCTTTGTCTATTCACAGCTATTCCGCGTAACAAAGCACAAAGGGATTTCTGAAAGTTTCTGTAAAGAAGATGTTATTTTGAATTTCCTTGCCACGATGTTTAACTTCATTTCTTTTAATATAGGGCAATGGCATAACTCCAAGATGCAATTAGGTTGAAACAATTATCTGGCAATGGAAGTGGTGGTGGAGTGTGAAGTGGGGGTGGAGGTTGTGAATGACACTTTAATATAAATATATGAGCCTTTAACATAATCATGTACATTTTCTTTCTTCAGTCATTCCAGGATGGAAATTGGCAGGAATACTTTTTTTTTTTTTTTCTCTGTACCAAATTAGCATCTGCCCCTAGGACTGAGGGAAAAAGAACTGGGGAGACCGATAGTTAAAAGCCAGTAAGAATCATTATTTCTGCCTCACTGGTCAGACATATTTTGAGCAAATGAGTCAGCACAGTGTGAGAGGCATGTTGGGGCTAGACTTTATCAGAAGTTACATAAATTTTTCAGAGTGACTAAAGCTGTCCTGCTAGTTATTTAAAGCTTTGGGGAGCAGAAGTACTGAGGAGGTAGGAGGGGTGAACTGAACTTATTTTGTACCTAAGGCAGCTCTGATTGGGCAACTTCTCTGCTCTAGTTCTCTCGGAAATGCCCTCTTTCCGGGGTTTATAATGTCACTGACTTAAGTTTAAGTTGTTCAAATTGTTCAAAACCCCATGGGTTTTCAACTCTGGAATGAATATCCGACAAAGTTCCCAGCTTGTAAAAAACATTCTTCCATATCAGATCAGTTGCCCAGGGCATTTGTTGGACCTTACGGGTAAGGCTATCTTGTGATTAGTTCTGATTCCTCAGGCATTAACTAAGTATGAACACTGTACTTGATATGCATGAGGTTCTTAAAGAGATGACAGAGCTCAAAACCTATTTTCTGTCCTCAGGAAGCTCATGATAAAGGGGCAAAGACAGCATGAAGGTAACTAACACTCAGAGTGTTAGTGGAAAGTAGAATGTGATCAAGCAGAAACAGACCAGGGATTCTGGATCTAGAAGAGAACAGAATGCATGTTTTGGGAAGGTTCTCCTGTGTCTCTTTTCCTGAGGCATCTTAGTATGGAGCAGATGTTCAAATGAAGCAGACAATCAAAATTGGCTAGATACATGAATTAATAAGAGAGCTGTTAACTGGAAGAGTCGAGTATGAAGAGATGGAGATGGGCAGAGAAGACATCCAAGGAGAGAAACACACATGGAACCCATCCAGCCCACATGAGGAAGCCAAAGCTCCTCTTCCTCACAAGATCTTGGGAAGCCCCACTTTATTCACCTCATGACTACTTTGATTATCATGACATTGTGAATTTATGGTCATTTCTGTACAATTTAAAGGCTAGACATTTCAATAGGTTGGACTGTCCATGATACAGACCCATCTGCAAGCTCTAGCTAGCTCATTCTCCTACATACTAAGTGATCCTCTCCCATAGCAGTCAGGGATAACATAATTTTCTCAAGTGTTGGTGACATGTGTAGGTACAATATCACTAATGAGGTGGTGAAATTGCCAAATGACACAGAGGCTTCCCAAGACAGGTGGCTCTTCTTAAGATGCCACAAATCTTTGTCTCCTTCACCCCAAAACAGCATTCACCCACCCAAAGCCCTAAATCCAAAACAGTTTATCAATCTGCAAGGGAATAAAGGGTAACCTTTATTATAATTATAAGGCAGGCTGTAAATAAACCTCCAAGTAATATATTCAGATGTGCGCTTCCAAGGTTAGTTTAATATGCTGGATGTGGTGAAGGGCATTTTATGTGAGAAAAATGTTTTGCAAGGAGAACAAAAGAAGTGGAGGAGGCTGTCAAGCTTTGGAGAAAGTATTACTCATCTCAGAGGGCTCTAGCTAGGATGACAAGAGAGAGTCAGGCAATTAAAGAAACACTCTCACCTTTAGAGAAGTTCAATCTAGTTTGTTTTGAGTATTAATTTATTAAGGGTGAATTTTCAACTATAACCTCTTAAATAAGAAGTGCTAAAATATTTTCAAAATAAACAAAATCTATATTTGCATTTCTATGATGATGGGCCCACAGGACATAAAATATCAGCACTGATTGCTCTGGATTCTCCCCACTCCCAAGAGTCTACATTCTGGGCTTTAGTCCTTCTCAGGCACCATAGCCAGAGCCCCTCCCCATCTGGCTACCAGGGACAGAACCACAGGCTCCAGTATTTGGGGAAAGCACTGCCTCCATTCTCTTCTATGTATTGAGAATCTTTCAAAGGCACTCCCTCTCTCCCCTGCTATGTAACATAACCTCAGTGAGTTTTGTTGTTTATCCGTTGCTAAGTCATGTCTGCTTCTTTGCAACTCCATGGACTGCAGGAGGACAGGCTCCTCTGTCCTCCAGTGTCTCCTGGAATTTCCTCAAATTCACATCCATTGAGTCAGTGATTCTATCTAACCTTCTCATTCTCTGCTGCCCCTTTCTCCTTTTGCCTTCAGTTTTTCCCAGCATCAAGGTCTTTTCCCAATGAGTCAGTTCTTCACATCAGGTGGCCAAAGTATTGGAGCTTCAGCTTCAGCAATAGTCCTTTCAATGACTATTCAGGGTTTATTTCTTTTAGGGCTGATTGGTTTGATCTCCTTGCTGTCCAAGCAACTCTCAAAAATATTCTCCATCACCACAATTCAAAAGCATCAATTCTTGGGCACTCAGCCTTCTTTATGGTCCAACTCACATGTCTGTACATGGCTACTGGAAAAACCATAGTGTTGACTATGCATGCCTTTGATGGCAAAGTGATGTCTCTGCTTTTTAATATGCAGTCTAGGTTTGTCATAGCTTTCCTTCCAAGGAGCAAGCATCTTTTAATTTCATGGCTGCAGTCACTATACTCAATGATTTTGGAGGCCAAATATGTTTCATATTTTCCCCTTCTATTTGCCATGTGGTGATGGAACTGGATGCTATGACCTTAGTTTTTTGAATGTTGAGTTTTAAGCCAGCTTTTCACCCTCATCAAGAAGCTCTTTAATTCCTCGTCACTTTCTGCCCTTAGAGTGGTATCGTCTGCCTATCTGAGGTTGTTGATATTTCTCCCAGCAATCTTGATTCCAGCTTGTGACTCATCCAGCCTGGCATTTCTCATGATGTACTCTTCACATAAGCTAAATGAAAAGGGTGGCAATATACAGTCTTGTCTTACTGTTTTTTCCAGTTTTGAACCAGTCAGCTGCTCCATGTAAGGTTCTAACTATTGCTTCTTGACCCGCATACAGGTTTCACACAAGACAGGTGAGATGGTCTGGTATTCCCATCTCTTGAAAAATTTTCCAGTTTGTTGTAATCCACACAGTCAAAGACTTTAGCATAGTCAATGAAGCAGAAGTAGATGTTTTTCTAGAATTCTATTGTTTTCTCTATGATTCAACAGATGTTGGCAATCTGATCTCTGGTTCCCCTGCCTTTCCTAAACTCAGCTTGTACATCTAGAAGTTCTTGGTTCATGTAGTGCTGAAGCCTAGCTTAAAAGATTTTGGCTTTATAAGATCATAACTTTATAAGCATGTGAAATGAGCACAACTGTATGATAATTTGAACAATCTTTGACACTGTCCTTCTTTGGGATTGGAATGAAAATTGATCTCTTCTAGTCCTGTGGCCACTGTTGAGTTTTCCAAATTTGCTGGCGTATTGAGTGCAGCACTTTAACAGCATCCATAGTTTAGGATTTTTAATAGCACAGCTGGAATTCCATCACCTCTCTAGCTTTGTTCATAGTAATGCTTTCTAAGGACCACTTGACTTCATACTCCAGGATGTCTTGCTGTAGGTGAGTGACCATAGTGTTGTGCTTACCTCGGTCATTTAAGACAGTCTTTTTATAGTTCTTCTATGTATTCTTGCCATCTCCTCTAAATCTCTCTGCTTCTGTTAGGTCCTTACCATTTCTGTCCTTTATCATGCCCATCCTTGCACAAAATATTCCATTGATATCTCCAATTTTCTTGAGGAAATCTCTAGTCTTTCCCATTCTATTGTTTTCCTTTATTTCTTTGCATTGTTCATTTAAGAAGTCTTTCTTATCTCTCCTTGCTATTCTCTGGAATTCTGCATTCTGTTGGGCGTATCTTTCTCTTTCTCCCTTGCCTTTCACTTCTCTTCTTTTCTCAGCTATTTGTAAAGCCTCCTCAGACAACCACTTTGCCTTCTTGCATTTCTTTTTCTTGGGGATGGTTTGGTCACTGACTTCTGTACAATGTTATGAACCTTTGTCCATAGTTCTTCAGGCACTCTGTCTACCAGATATAATCCCTTGAATCTATTTGTCACCTCCACTGTAAAATCATAAGGGATTTGATTTAGGTCATACCTGAATCTAGTACTTTTCATGACTTTCTTCAATTTAAGCCTGAATTTTGCAATAAAGAGCATATGATCTGAGCCACAGTCAGCTCCTGATCTTGTTTTGCTAACTGTATAGAGTTTCGCCAATCTTTGGCTGCAAGGAGTATAATTGATCTGATTTCAATATTGACCATTTGGTGAAGTCCATGTGTAGAATCAGCTCTTGGGTTGTTGGAAAAGGATGTTTGCTATGACCAGTGTGTTCTCTTGACAAAACTCTGTTAGCCTTTGCCCTACTTCATTTTGTACTCCAAGGCCAAATTTGCCTGTTACTCCAGGTATTGCTTGACTTTCTACTTTTGCATTCCAAGTCCCTATAATGCAAAGGGCACTTTTTTTTTTTTTTTTGGTGTTACTTCTAGAAGGTCTTGTAGGCCTTCATATATCTGGTCAGCTTCAGCATTAGTGGTTGCAGCATAGACTTGGATTATTGTGATGTTGAATGGTTTAGGAAGTCTTTACCTTGTTTCCTCAAATTTTTATCCTCACCATATATCAGGACTCGAAGTCTAAGTTTCTGGAGAGCTGCCTCTCTTCCAAGTATTTAAGAAAACTGAACTCACTGACCCCTTCATAGATCACAGCCTTGTCATGGCAAAGGGGCATGTGTAACTCAATGAAGCTATGAGCCATGCCCTGCAGGGCCACCCAAGATGAATGGATCATAGTGAAGAGTTCTGAAAAAATGTGGTCCCCTGGAGGAGGGAAGTAGGAAGTCTCTCATCTTTCCAAATCTTTTAAGACAGAGAACAAATACAAATTAATATCTACAAAAGTTACCCTGCCCTAATGGTCTTCCCCAAAACCCTCTATGTCCAGTGAGCACTGGAGAATGCTGATTTTTCCAGTGCTGATGATCATGGAAATGTAAGGCATTGTGTTAAGCCCTGGGCTCAGAGATAGGACTTCAGTCTGCTGCCAGTGAGTTTATTGTCTAAGGGGCAGCAGCCATGCCCACAACTCCAAAATCAATACCTGGGATACATGCTATAATGGAGGAAGGTACAGTGAGAGGAGCATACAACTGGAACCATTCATCAGAGGAGCAGCAGAGATGGAGGATATTATATTTGGACTGCAGATGGTATCAATGACCAATATGAGTGGGCTCAGCAAGCATCCGATGTGTGGGGTGGTGCAGAATTGTTCAGAGCAGAAGGCACAGCATAGGTAAAGCAATCAAACAAAGGAGAATCCAGCATGTTATGGAAATAAAGGGTATCACTGATCAGGTTCCCTAGGAAACAAACTCTGAGTCAGAGATTTGCATGCAGGAAGCTGACTGGGGAGTCACCCAAATGGGAACACAGAGTTGAGAAGGATATGGAAGCAGGATTGAGCAAGTTAAAAAGCCTTGGCAGACCTCATGGGGAGTCTAGAACTGGCTCTGCAGAAGTGTTTCAAATTGAGGCAAGGGGGCCAAGTCTTACAGGACTTTTCTTGGTAAGGGGACATGTCACATTGGGAAGGGAAATTCCTTTTGGCTAAAGGCAATGGCTGGGAAGCACTCAGCTGTGACCCTGGGGTAAACAACACTCCCAGGAGCTAGAGGAGGGAATTCCTCCGACCTGAGGAGGGGATCTGGGTGATAACCCTTTGCATCCACTGCAGCAGCCACAACTCAGTACTGCTGTGTCATGTGGTGGGGCAAGAGAAGACTAAGTATTAGTCAGGGTATGCTCAGCTATGCTGCAGTAGCAGAAACTCTCAAATCTCAGGACATAGCAAAGCTTTCATTCTTGTGCACGACTCTTTTCTCAGGGTTGGGCAGTTTAGTTACCTGTGGTAACTGCCACAGGGAGTTCAGACTCCTTTGGTCTATCCAGAGCTGCAGTAAAAGAGAAAGAAGGAGACCAAACAATCATGCAAGAGCTTTATGGTCTGGTCTGCAAGACGTATATCGTGCTTCCTCCTACATTCCACTGGTAAGATTCAGCCACATGGGCACAACTTAATTGCAAGAGAGACTTGGGCATATACTCTTCTACATGTCCAGAAAAAGGAAATGGGGTCGGTAGTGTCTAGCCAATCTCTGGCTCAGGCAACCGTGTTTGGTGTCCAGTCTAGAGCAAGATTACTGGGTAGCGTTCACTTGCTAACATCCAGTACTGAAGAGGACAATACAAGATTTTTCCTTTGTTTATAAGCATTAATATTTTAAAACTGTTCAGATTTGTGTTTTCCTCAGCAATACCAAGAATTGCTCTAAAATTATAGAAAGGTGAAAGGGTTAGTCACTCAATCATGTCTGACTCTTTGTGATCCCATAGACTGTAGCCTGCCAGGACAGAAGTGTCTATGGAATTCTCCAGGCAAGAATACTGCAGTGGGTTGTTTTCCTAAAACTTGAAAAATCTCATGAAGCATACATTGCATAAAACTTATTAAAATAAGCAAAGCAATATTTTTAAGCTATGACCAATGCTCCCTTCCTGGCTGGTACTTTGGTATTTTTGTTCACAGCATCTGTCAACCCAGCTGTGAAGGAAGGTAGAACGGCTGCTGGGAAGGGGTATCTTGGTTCGGGGGCAGTTCTCGAGGCTTTTGACTCAAGTCTCTTGACCTACCAACTCTTGAGCCTTTCCAAGGGCATTGAGCATTACTCTGAGGGAAATGTAAGTCTGAAGTTTCAAGCAGGATGATAATCTGACACCTCCTTTTGGAATATGATCACCATAGAAGCAGGCAACACATGGTGAATATCTGACCAAAAGGAGATCAGCATGTATGTTTGCCAGAAATTTATTTATAGTTTAAATCATAGTATTGGGTTATTGCTATTTATAATAGTTCAACTTAATCCAAAGGATAATTCCTTTTGTGTAACCATTTTACTTGAGCTACTTCCAGAAATAAATTTGACCAAAGGAAGCCACTGAAGACAGAATTTCAAAAGTATCTGCCTCACATGCAGTCCTCCTAACAACTTTCTCCTTTAATCAATGTAGAGAGCTGATGTTCCACTGACTTCTAGACAGTCCTTTAGGAACCTCTTATCCTATTGGAAATCCAGGACTACAAGGCTCTTCCAGTAGTGATTTGATGGCAAAGGAAAGGCCAGGTGAACCTGCACCCCGATGGGAGTGAGTGATGATGTTTCCTGAATCACAATAGGGCAAAACCCTCAGTGACTGGTTTTCTTCTGCTTATTAGACTTAGCTGGAAATGACCATCTGGCAAGAAGCCTTTCTGTGTCTTCCTCCTTCCTCCCATTCCCATTCCCAAAGCATTCTGACTGCGGCCAGCACTTTATGGCTGTTGGTTCTTTATTCTTCTGCAGGCAATAACTGCGTAAGGACAGGGGCCTCACCTTCTACATGTTATCTGCCCCGTAGTGTTTGGTGGGCTTCCCCAGTGTCTCTGTGGTAAAGAATTCACCTGCAATACAGGAAACGTAGGAGACATCGATTCAGTCCCTGGGTTGGGAAGATCTTCTGAAGGAGGAAATGACAACTCACTCCAGTATTCTTGCCTGAAAACTCCCATGGACAGCAGAGCCTGGTGGGTTATTGTCCAAAGGGTTGCAAAGAGTTGGACACAACCAAGCAACTGGACACACACACACAGTATTTGGTGGAGCTCCTTATCCTCTGCAGAGAATAGATAACTATTTGCTACAAGGGTAGGAGTGGGAGCCATGATTGCCCGGTGATTGTTTCTTACTGCTACCCCATTGAGTAGATCACTCAACCTTTTTAGTCCTCATCTCTGATGAGGGCAGACATTGCAAGTTGATGAATACAACAATTCCATTTTGGGAAGAGATTGTGATGCAACGCTGCTCTGGAGTGAGGAAGATCTGTATTTGAATCCCACCAGCTGGGTGACTAAGGCAAGTCACCTAACCCCTCTAAGGAAAACATTTTCAATTTTGTGACTTAAAGACAGCATGAAGCAAACACAGACTTAATAACACGAGACTAGCAGTAATACCAGGTTAACACTAGATGTTACCACATCCAGAAGTTCTAAATGCAAATTAATGATTGTGGCAAAAGTACATTCAGGTTTTTGACATCTACTGTGGCTAGGCTCTTAAGATGATGCTGGATATAAAAGCTGTCTAAGTTTACTGATAATCCAGAAAATTAAATGGATGATTATAATAAATTATGATGAGAATGCAACAGATCATGTTTTATTTGGGTTGATTCTTCAGAAGTGTTGGTTGCTCAGTCATGTCCGACTCTCTGAGACCCAATGTACTGCAGCCTACCTGGCTCCTCTGTCCACAGAATTCTCCAGGTGAGAATATTAACCCAGGGACTGAACCTGGGTTTCCTGCATTGCAGGCAGTTTCCTGACCTTCTTGAGCCACCAGCCTGGTAATAGCAGGCAATAGAGAAAACAGTTCTGAAAAGTAGGAACCATTTTACCAAGAGTAAAGCCAGAAAGCTGTACTTTTAAATATTTGAACAAAACGTAAAGCTGATCTGTGCCTAGACTTCACCAATGATGTTGAGTGTGCTGGTGTGTGTGTATGTGTGCCTGTGTGACTCTGTGTGTCTCTGTGTATGTGTGACTGATGTGTCACACATGCACACACACTTGCCTTTTTCCCGCAAACACCCCCCAGATATTGCAGGCATGTTCACACACTCAGATGACAAGAGCATCAGCAGCTGTCATCTTTTCACACCAAGAGAAGTAGAGCATGAACACTCTGATGTAACAAGAAAACACATCCCTCATCAGTTCTGAAGAAGGGACAGATGACAAATCACTATATTTCTAAGGCTGGGAACACTGTCTGCATCTTCCAAGCAATGCTGGTAGAAGGTTCACTTGCTCATAAACACAGAGACTCAGCTGGCAGAAAGGGGTGGATTTTCCCAGCAAGATGCACCTAAATGGCAACTGCCTGACGGAAAAAGATATGTGAGATGCTGAGTTAATTTAGCTGTTGTTCGTAACCTGCTTGGCCCCCGGTTGGGTCCAGTCCTGGAATACAAATGTGAGCTAGAGGCAGCGGGTGCCTATGTATGGTTTCCGCATATGGAAGGTCTGGGCTGGGGCTAAGCGCCTGAAGCTCATGGGCGGGGTCTTTAGGAGATCCCTGTCCTCCCTGGACTCCATCTCCTCAGAGTATGAAAATCCATCGTGAACCTCATGCTTCAGGAATGTTGTAGGACTGGATGATATTTTGAGACGTTATTTTATTTATTGTGTGTTTACTGCCTCTGATCTCCCCTTTTTCTCTTTGTCCCATTTCTACAGGCTATTTGTGTGTCACTGCACAGATGAGGTAGGTGGCCGAGAAGAAAGCAGAAGTCACTGACAAGAACAACTGGCTGTTTCTTTATAAACACAGAGAGTCTAGGGGTTTGTGAGAACAGCAAAGGGATGAAGTGTGTTCAGCAGCAGAGGCACGATGACAGAGAGGGAAAAGGGAGAGCTGGACTCACCAGTGGAGCTGGACCCTACAAAGACTTGAGCTGCAGGAAGAGAAAGGTGGAATACAAAAATTCTGGCACAGTGGGGATCAGCTTGGCTTCCTGGTAGCATCCTGATGAGGGGCCAAGACCCCAGAAAGGATGCTGTGTGCAGGGTCTCAGCAAATAGGGCCAAGGTGATGTTTCCAAAGGAGACCAGGTATGCCCAGGTCCAAAAACTGGATGTCCCTACCCATCACCAGGGAATCCATCTAGGCTTAACCCTGAGGATGACTATGGCCAAGTTTCACAGTGGTTTCTGAAGAATAAAGAAATGCAATATATTTTTTGCACACCTGAGTTTGGGGCCTGGCATTTCTACCTGCTACATATGGATAACCAACATTTTCCAGACTAGCAATTGGTCTTTATTGGAATGCTTATATATAGCATCCAATGCTAAGAATCTCTTAGAAGGGGCAGAAAACCTGTTTATAGGAAGGGTGGGAACCAAGAAGGGCTTCCTAGAAGAAATAATTATTAAATAAACACTGGCCATATGTAAGGAGTTCAGGGTAGGAGAGGAATGTTAGGAGAAAGAGAATCGCAGAGCTGGGAAGAGAGGGAAGGTGTGAAGTGTTAGAGGTATTTTCTAAAAAGAATATATTTAATAAACTTATAGTGCTTACTGTAACCAGCCCCATGGAGTAGATAGTATTATTATCTACATTTTAAAACAGGGACACTGAGGCATATGAATGCTAAGAAATTTGCCTGAGAAGTTCACTGTGACTACCCTTGCCTTAGAGTGATTGTCTATATCATGGCTTCATGGGTGCTGTGGGATCAGGAGATTCATGGTCCCAAATAGCAGAAACCTAGAAACAGGGTTAAATAGGCCGACTACTATGATGGTCAATACCAAAATCAGATTGATTATATTATTTGCAGCCAAAGATGGAGAAGCTCTATACAGTCAGCAAAAACAAGACTAGGACCCGACTGTGGCTCAGATCATGAACTCCTTATTGCCAAATTCAGATTTAAATTGAAGAAAGTGGGGAAAACCACTAGACCATTCAGGTATGACCTAAATGAAATCCCTTATGACTATACAGTGGAAGTGAGAAATAGATTTGAGGCACTAGATCTGCTAAACAGAGTGCCTGATGAACTATGGACAGAGGTTCGTGACATTGTACAGGAGCCAGGAATCAAGACCATCTCCAAGAAAAAGAAATGTAAAAAGGAAAAATGGTTGTCTGAGGAGGCCTTACAAATAGCTGTGAAAAGAGGAGAAGCGAAAAGCAAACGAGAAAAGGAAAGATATTCCCATTTGAATGCAGGGTTCCAAAGAATAGCAAGGAGAGATAAGAAAGCCTTCCTCAGTGATCAATGCAAAGAAATAGAGGAAAACAACAGAATGGGAAAGACTAGAGATCTCTTCAAGAAAAGTAGAGATACCAAGGGAACATTCCATGCAAAGATGGGTTCGATAAAGGACAGAATTGGTATGGACCTAACAGAAGCAGAAGATATTAAGAAGAGGTGGCAAGAATACACAGAAGAATTGTACAAAAAAGATCTTCATGACCCACATAATCACAATGGTGTGATCACTCATGCTCACCTAGAGCCAGATAACCTGGAATATGAAGTCAAGTGGGCCTTAGGAAGCATCACTATGAACAAAGCTAGTAGAGATGATGGAATTCCAGTTGAGCTATTTCAAATCCTGAAAGATGATGCAGTGAAAATGCTGCACTCAACATGCCAACAAATTTGGAAAAGTCAGCAGTGGCCACAGGACTGGAAAAGGTCAGTTTTCATTCCAATCTCAAAGAAAGGCAATGCCGAAGAATGCTCAAACTACTGCACAGTTGCACTCATCATACACACTAGTGAAGTAATGTTCAAAATTCTCCACGCCAGGTGTCTGCAATAAATGAACTGCAAACTTCCAGATGTTCAAGCTGGTTTTACGAAAGGCAGAGGAACCAGAGATCAAATTGCCAACATCCACTGGATCATTGAAAAAGCAGGAGAGTTCCAGAAAAACATCTATTTCTGCTTCCTTGACTATACCAAAGCCTTTGACTGTGTGGATCACAATAAACTATGGAAAATTCTGAAGGACATAGGAATACTAGACCACCTGACCTGCCTCTTGAGAAACCTGTATGCAGTTCAGAAAGCAACAGCTAGAACTGGACATGAAACAACAGACTGGTTCCAAGTAGGAAAAGGAGTATATCAAGGCTGTATATTGTCACCATGCTTATTTAACTTACATGCAGAGTACATCATGAGAAACGCTGGGCTGGAAGAAGCACAAGCTGGAATCAAGATTGCTGGGAGAAATATCAATAGCCTCAGATATGCAGATGACACCACCCTTATGGGAGAAAGGGAAGAAGAACTAAAGAGCCTCTTGATGAAAGTGAAAGAGGAGAGTGAAAAAGTTGGCTTAAAGCTCAACATTCAGAAAACTAAGATCATGGCATCCGGTCCCATCACTTTATGGCAAATAGATGGGGAAACAGTGGAAACAGTAGCTGACTTTATTTTTGGGGACTCCAAAATCACCACAGATGGTGATTGCAGCCATGATATTAAAAGATGCTTACTCCTTGGAAGGAACATTATGACCAACCTAGACAGCATATTCAAAAGCAGAGACATTACTTTGCCAACAAATGTCCGTCTAGTCAAAACTATGGTTTTTCCAGTAGTCATGTGTGGATGTGAGAGTTGGACTATAAAGAAAGCTGAGTGCCCAAGAATTGATGCTTTTGAACTGTGGTGTTGGAGAAGACTCTTTAGAGTCCCTTGGACTGCAAGGAGACCCAACCAGTCCATCCTAAGGGAGATCAGTCCTGGGTGTTCATTTGAAGGACTGATGTTGAAGTTGAAACTCCAATACTTTGGCCATCTGATGCAAAGAGCTAACTCATTTGAAAAGATCCTAATGCTGGGAAAGATTGAGTGCAGGAGGAGAAGGGGATGACAGAGGGTGAGATAGTTAGATGGCATCATCAACTCAATGGACATGGGCTTGAGTAGACTCCGGCAGTTGGTGATGGACAGGGAGGCCTGGTGTGCTGTGGTTCATGGGGTTGCAAAGAGTCAGACACAACTGAACAACTGAACTGACTGACTGACTAAGATGGTGCCTTGATGAAGAACTAGGACCCCTGGTCAAGATCAATGAAATACTGCTCTGTTCTTATGTCCTGGGCCTAAAGAGTCAATTTTTCTTAAAATTCCTCTTTGCTCCAAGCAGTTCTCAATCCCTTGATCCCATATTCATGCCAATGGTTTGCTGAGCAAGGCTTTTTCACAGAGAGAATTGAAAAGGGAAGCAACAGTCAAGACTCAACTCAAATTATCATATATTTTGAGTGAAAAAGTTCAAAAAAAGAATTCTTAATTTGAGATACATCATGATAGTTTCATGAATAAATTAAATAAAACATAGCTTGGAGAATGATAACCAAACTGATAATAATTTATGTTTCAAATCGGTGATTATGGCATCCCACCCCAACAGCTATTTAAATATTAGCTCTTGTCCTACAGTTTCATTCCCTGCCCTCCTCTGATTTTGGGTTGATGTTGTCTTGATTTGAAATTTCCTTACCTTCTTTATTTGGTTTATTTGATGAGATTTGGTGAGATGAGGACATATTTTAAAATAAATGTCTGCAATAATATTTGGGTAACTTTTGAATTTTATGATCATATGCCTCTACTGGAATTTTGTAATTAAGATACTTGTAAGGAGGATTACACCAAGCAAAGTTTGCATGGAGCCAAGTCCTGTCAAGTAGGACAGCCAAGTCCTGTCATACTCCTGTCATCTATTTATAGGAGAGAATGTGGTTTATAATGATCATCCTGAGACTTATCCTAAAGTCTCAGAGGGCAACTGAAAATCACAGACTATCAATATACTTTTGAGAGACTTTATTTTGGGGGGCTCCAAAATCACTGCAGATGGTGATGGCAGCCATGAAATTAAAAGATGCTTGCTCCTTGGAAGGAAAGTTATGACCAACCTAGATAGCATATTCAAAAGCAGAGACATTACTTTGCCAACAAAGGTCCGTCCAGTCAAGGCTATGGTTTTTCCAGTGGTCATGTATGAATGTAAGAGTTGGACTATAAAGAAAGCTGAGCACAGAAGAATTGATGCTTTTGAACTGTGGTGTTGGAGAAGACTCCTGAGAGTCCCTTGGACTGCAAGGAGATCCAACCAGTCAATCCTAAATATTAATTGGTCCTGAATATTCATTGGAAGGACTGATCCTGTAGCTGAAACTCCAATATGTTGGCCACCTGATGCGAAGAACTGACTCATTTGAAAAGACCCTGATGCTGGGAAAGATTGAGGGTGGGAGGAGAGAAAGGGATGGCAGAGAATGAGACGGTTGCATGGCATCACCGACTGGATGGACATGAGTTTGAGCAAGCACCAGGAGTTGGTGATGGACTGGGAAGCCTGGCATGCTGCAGTCCATGGGGTCACAGAGTCAGACACGACTGAGCTACTTAACTGAATATACTCTGGTGTCATGATAAGTGTTCATTCATTCATCCAGCACTTTTGAGTACTAACTCTAGGCCAGTACCAACACGTCTTTGACCTGCTATCAACCAACTAACAAGTATTCAGACACATAAACTCTAAAAGAGATATTTGTATGAAGTACTGTCTGTGTCAACAATGCTTCTTCAGAGGAAGGGAACTTCAGGCCAGCCCTTGAAAGAGAAGAAAAGACCAAAGAAAATTCATGCAAGGGGAATGTGCAAAGTCATGGAGGTACAGTAAAGAGGTAAGAGGCTATAGGACACTTAGAGATTATGGTAGCTGGCTTCTAATTTGGCTTCCAATGATCCTCATCTCTGATATTCACACCCTCGTATAGTCCCCTTCCACATCTAGGCAAAGCTAGTAGTGTACTGTAGAAGTGTGTTATGTGACCAGTACAATTAGTGATGAAAGACGTTGTATCTTCCACCTTGGTCTTTGGATTGCCCACTCTAGAAGTCAGCTGCCCTATTTTAAGTACCTTACAGAAAGACCCTAAAGGGAGGAAATAAGGCCTCCCACCAACACCCTTGCCAGTCCTGAGAATGGCACATGCTGGAGGATTTACAATCTCCAGTCCAAGTCAAGGCTTCACAGACTGTAGTGCCAGTGAACCTCTAACTAAAAATTTAAAAGAAATGCTGTGCCAGTATTCCAAATCCAAGTTTCTCTGCATGTCATGACACATAGGAAGCATAAGATAGTAAATAATTGTTGTTGTTTTAAGCCACTAAGCTTGAGATGATTTGTTGAACATCCATGGATAAGTGATACAAAACATTTCAGTGGTTTTTAGTTCTACCAGTGGGACATGGCCTTCTTGTCTGTCCTGGGGGAAGATGTTTCCAGGACTCAAGAGAGCTCTAGTTCCATGATGAATGGAGTCTTAGAGAGGGAGTAGGTGGATTTTACTTCTCCCACAATCTCCATTTGCACCACTACACAAGCCACTCAGAATCAACATAAAATCTACATATAGTAAAGTGGTGGGAACTTGACTTCAAACATAACAAACTCCCTGGTCTCCTTTGAAAGGTCAGTTTGTGGTTTTTCTACCAGCCTCTCCTACTCCATGCATTTCCCTCCTTCGGGAAAATGAGTTCGCCATTTCACAGTATGGAATCCCTGCTTTCGTTACTTGAGAAATTCTTTGCCAAGGGCCTGCTCGAAAGTTGTCTCCTTAATAAAAGTGTCACTAATTTTCACCTCTTCCTTAGGCCTTCCACAGACTTTTGTTCATATTTTCATGATGTTTTTTCAAAATTTATTTTAATACATTTTGCTACAGGATTATGTTTTGTAAGTGGGTGGGCTTCAGGCTTTATGTGTAACCCCAACAGTTTACAAGTACCTCAGGACATAGTAGGTCCTTACTTTGTAGAATGGTCATGGAAACTGGGCACGTTAAAATCAACCAGCAGTCTCCTGTCTTTTGAGACTACATTAATTTTTCCTGTATCGAATGTTGCCTCTCACTCTGTCGTTTAGCTCATTTAGTCTCTGAACATGGACTGTTTCACTTCCTCCTCCTTTGCCTGGCAAACTCCTGCATATACTTCAAGATTTGGCTTAGGTACATTCACCAAACTTAGGAAGCCTTCCTTGACCCTTTCAGGCAGTTTTAGAAACTCGTTGTTAGGAATTTCTATAGCTGTCCATGAACACACTGCACAAATTACTGTACATTGTTCTAGATTATCTGTATGGGTTGATGCCTTCTTGAGACTGTGAGCCTCAGTGTGGCAATTTTCAACACACAGTTATGCAACAAGGAAATGTCTATGAAATGAATGAATGGATTTTTGTTCTCTACCACTTGACCCTTATTGTTAAAATTCTAAGCAAATCTGTCCACAAGGAGCACCATTATCTTGAGACAATTTTGTAAAGCTCTGATCCTTAACACCACCCAATTAAAAATCACAAGGAAAGCTGAAGGAAGGAGCAGGATTCCTTATAAAACTCTCTGCCTTGCCTTTTGGCTCCTGCATTAACATTTCTAGGCTTGAATTTAGAATGAGGTAACTAGAATAAATTGTGTTACATGCCACTGCACTCAATTGCAGTTCAGTTATAATTTATGGATCACTTTGGTCATCAAAGACCATTATCATAACCAAATGCCACAGCCTTATTATGGCACCTGCACTCATCCATCTTGTACAAATGGACAGTCAGACACAAGGTGCCTATTGAGAAGGCCATTCCCAAGCTGTGCAGGTTAATGCTGATCTCTGATTAGTCCCAGATTATGTCTCTGGACTGACATTGTAATCTGAGTTCCCCTTTTAGGGGAAAGATGACAATACAAAGTGGTATAGGATTTCATATCTTTTTAACCTCTCAGTTTCTTTTGAGATCCCCCTCACTTTCTTCTAAGACTACAATCATGTCCTCCTCTTTTATCACATTGGTTTTCCCTCTTTCCAAAAATATGGTTGGATATAGATCCCTACTATTCCTTAAATGTTACTGTCATCTTAAAATGGGTCTTTCTCTTCTTTTAAAAAAAAACTACAATTAGCAAAAATGAGACTTTCAAAATCATTTTATCGAGTTATGATTGACGTATAAAGAGCTGTGCTTATTTTTTGCATAAAACTTGATGAATTTGGGGGTAAGTATACACCTGTGAAACCATCATCACCAAGGCCATACATATATTCATCACAAAGATTTCTCCAGCCTCAAAAACAAGATTTATGGACTATCTAATAGCATATGGAGATGTTATATTTATCAAAAATAACATTCACAGAGGGAAAAATCAATTAATTAAGAAATAGAGTCTCTGAGAGTTGTTTGTTCCCTGTAAACATTAACAGATGACTTGGAATTTACATTCTGCAAGTTGATGTTCCTTTCTAGGAATATTTCCCATCTGAAAATCATTTTCTGTTTTGTTTTTAGTTGAAATGTTACAGTCTGGGGCTCTACCCATGAGAATAACTTCTGAATCCCAATAACATATTCCAGGTAACCTTGCCTGGTTGGAAAGATTGGAGGCTAACCTCAGAACAACTCTGGGAAAGGAAGCTCTACTTTACTTGGCATGGTGCTTAGTATCATTGCACTTCCAAAGAACAGGACTGGAACTCTCTCAGCTGCACAGCCTGTCTCTCATGACACCTGCTTCTCACTACACAGCTGCTGACTGCTTCTCTGTCACCCTGCTAACATCTTCTCCCCCTGCTCTTTGTTCTTTTGTGTTATTCATGTACACTTGGAATGGCCATGTCTTCAACACGACATCAGGAATTTGATTACTGTCTACTCCTACTTCTAACTCAGGTTCAAAACTGCCAAATTCCAAATTCCCAAGGATGGAAACTCAACAGCCCAGCCTATCTTTCTGAGCCAGATTTCATAAGGAGTTTGTCACTGGCCAGCCTGTCCATGATTCTCTTTGAGTAAGATGTGCAGCCTTGTTCCAATCACCTGTGACTTTAATGAGGGTCATATAATATAAACATGACCTGTTTAAGCAGAGGGTCTGAAGATGGCAAAGTGCATTACAACAGAGGTGTCTGAAGCATACATTTATATTTAGCATTTGTTTTAGGCCTGAAAACAATATTTGCTTGGGCCCATATAGTTTTTCTACATGGGAAAAAAGGACAGTCATCACTTTTTATGAGTGATCCTTCAACCAAGTGGTCTCAAGAGACTACCTCAGAAAAAAAAACAGAACTGGAACCAGTGCTAACTTCTTACAATCCCAACAACTTACTTGAAAGTGACAGAAGGGCACTTCAAATTACTTTAGCCAAATTAACATAAATATGAACACCTGTAAGCTCACAGACCACCTAATTGGTCTATCCACAGGTACATGAGATGTCCTAGAAGCCGGACGGTGCACATGGGTGAACAGCGCCACATGGATATGAAGTGAGACAAGAGAATACTGACTTGACACAGTCTGTTATCGCAATGCAGTCTCAACACGTGCTTTACTTTTTCTTTTTGTCTTGCCTTCTGACAATACTTTGTTTCTCATAGACTCCAAGGATTAATGAATGTGTAGAAGAAACAACACACAAAAACTCATAATACAAAGTATTTATTATCAATAGACAACACATACATTAATAATCAACAAAAATTCAACAATGGTACAATTTCCAAACAGTGTTTGTGATTCATGCTATCTTCTTTATCTCAGAGTTATACATCACTAATTCATTCAAAGGATACATTGTGAGTGCAGCTGTTTGACAGCAGCTGTGTGGCAGTGGTGGTGAACAAGGCAGTTAAGATCTTTTATGGATTTCTATCCTGGCCCCTCTTCCCTTTATTGCTTATTTATCCACACATCTATCCCATCTATCCCATTCTACTTGAAACAGAAAAAAATGGAGTTTAAGTGGACTACTTGAAATCAAGCTCTTCTGACTTTGAGCCCAAGGCTATTTAAAGGGTGTAGCCCCACAAACCCCCAGCATCAGGATTATCTGGGATATCATGGGAGATGCAAAGCATTGGGTTTATTAAATCAGGAAACAGTGACAGATTTTATTTCCTTGGGCTCCAAAATCACTGCTGACGGTGACATGAAATTAAAAGATGCTTGCTTTTTGGAAGAAAAGCTATGAAAAAATTAGACAGTATATTCAAATGCAGAGACATCACTTTTCTGACACAGGTACATATAGTAAAAGCTACAGTTTTTCCAGTAGTCATGTATGGCTGTGAGAGTTGGACCATAAAGAGAGCCAAAGAATTGATGCTTTCGAACTGTGGTGCAGGAAAAGACTCTAGAGAGTCCCTTGGACAGAAGGGAGATTGAACTAGTCAATCCTGAAGGAAATCAACCCTGAATATTCATTGGAAGGATTGATGCTGAAGCTCCAATACTTTGGCCGCCTATTTGGAAGAGCCGACTCATTGGAAAAAACCCTGATGCTGGGAAAGATTGAAGGCAGGAGGAGAAAGGGGATGACAGAGGATGAGATGGTTGGATTGCATCATTGATTCAATGGATATAAATTTGAGAAAACTCCAGGAGATAGTGAAGGACAGGGAAGCCTGGCATGCTGCAGTCCATGGGGTCGCAAAGAGTCAGACACAACTGGAAGACTGAACAGCAGCAACAACAAATCAGGTTCATCGGGACATGAGAGTTACTGCATCAGACTTGCTGAGGGAGGGATTCAGGCATAGGTTTTTTAAGTTAATTGATTTGGCTGCATAGGGCCTTTGTTGTGACACGTGAGATCTTCATTGCATCATGTGGATCTTTCATTGTGGTGCAGGGGACTCTTTAGTTCTGGCCCGTGGGCTCAGTAATTGCAGCACACCAGCTTAGTTGTTCCATGTGGGATTTCAGTTCCCCAACCAGGGGTAGACCTGGAGTCTTCTGCATTGGTAGGTGGGTTCTTAACTACTGGACCACTAGCAAAGTCCTAGCAGGCACCTGTCTTAAGCAAGCTCTCTAGGTGACTCATGTACCATCAATGTCAGAGAAAAGTTTTAGGCTACTTATTTTTATCTACTGCACATATGCAGGGTATTAGTAAACCTTGCTTTAATTGGACTGATTCACTGTCTCAGATCTTCTCAGAAGAATCTCATTTTAAGAATTTGAACCAGTCTGTTCTGTGCTGTAAAGCATCCCAACACTCCAGTCAATCAGCATCTGCATTGTCCTAAGGCAGTGCTTGTCCCATAGGGGACATTTGGCAATGTCTATAGACATTTTTGATTGTCATGGCTTTGGGGGGCATGATATGACTGGCGACCAGTGGGCCAAAGTCAGGGATGCTGCTAAACATCCAATAATTCACAGGACATCTCCTTAAAGCAAAAATTATCCAGCAGAGAATAGCAATAGTGCTAAGGTTGAAAAACCCTGCCCTAGAGGATCCTTAACAATCAATGACCAAGATGCCTCTTGAAGGCATTTTGACCTGCTTTCTTCCTTCTCCACTCCCCAAATTATTAATTGCCACTTAGAAATGGCAGCATTTCCTTGCCAGGCAGAAAAGTATTCTGAATTTAAACTTGATTCAGAAAAAAAAAAAAAAAACTGCCACTTGACAGCAGAATCACAATATATTACACCACACTCATCCATCGTTGTCCTTCTCATTTTTTTATATTGAATGAACCAACATCACCCTCATTAATATTTTACATAGCTATGCTATACATTTAATAAAAATGCATGCCCTTTAAAAGTCAAAATGTTCCCACTAGGACTTGTATATGATACCATATAATTTTTCTTGAAACAGGGATCTGGCCTGGAGAATGACTTCAATTTGTTTTCCAGACACATGTGACATAAATCACTATTTCACTGACTCTGATCACCAGACCATTGCTGGCCTCCAATAAGTGTTTTCCAGCCTGCAAACCTTTTATCACAGAAAGTTCTTATTTTTGAAAGCTATAAACTGAAATGAAGACCCTTGACAGGCAATGAAACTTACAGCATTCCTTGTTAAAGTTCTAATTTTTACTATATCTTAGTAGTAAAATAAATAATTGAAGAAAGAAAATATAACAGCACCGTCTTAGCTTGGTATCACCCAAAGCAAAAGCTGTGGTGGAGGTTTATGACGAGTAGTTAATTGGAGAATCTGATTGTGAAAAGGAGAAGCAAGAGGCTGGGGAATGAAGCAGGAAAAGAGGGAAACCCAGCTACACCTTAAGGACACTGGTTGGCCACCCGATGGACAACTAGGCACTTCATACCATGAGCCTTTGGGGAACTTTGTGAAATATATCTCATTTTTCATGGGGTAAATGAAAAATCAAACGGGCTCTGTATCAGCCTAGAGGAGTGGGATGGGGAGGGAGATGGAAAGGAGTTTCAAAGGGGAGGTGATAAAAAAATGAACTGTATCTCAAAATCATCAGTCTGGGTAAGAAAGGAGGAGGCAGTTTCCTTTAGCTGCCAGTCTCATAGGTCAACATTGTTGTACAGGATGCCTGCTCCCAGATTTCATTTGTGAATATTTCAGAGATGCCCAAAGACAGGAAGTGTGAAGGGCCTAAAATAAGAAAATATGAAATCACACCTGTCAGAAATTTGTGGAAGACTGTAGAACTTGCCCCTGTAAAGGTAATTACAATGAGAGGTATGGGCAGAGTACTTAGAACTCTTTAATGACATACTTACATTACCCATCCACCTGTAGTGTATAAGATGAATATATAGATGTCTGAGACATGTGCTGTACACCTTATATATATATATCTTATATAGCCCTGTAAGTATTAGGTACCTATGATACACACATACATACATGCACACATATGCTTTTACACATGCAATTTATAAGTATATAAATCAAATAAACATATACTAACATGTTAAATGCTTATATAATATTTTAATAATCATCATAGAGATTTTCAATGTTTTTCTTGTCTAAGCTTAAGGACTTCCCTGATAGCTCAGATGGTAAAGAATCTGCCTGCAGCACAGGAGACAAGGGTTCAATCCCTGGGTCAGGAAGATCCTCGGGAGAAGGAAATGGCAACCCACTCCAGTATTCTTGCCTGGAGACTCCAATGGACAGAGGAGCCCAGCAGGTTAAAGTCCATGGGATCACAGAGAGCTGGACATGACTGAGCGACTACCACAAGCTTACTCATTTTGGCCTCATTTGAAAGGAATTATCATTTGATATCGAATTGCATGGCTACACATCTTATTGGAAGTTCATGATTAATATGCCTTTCCAGTGGATGTTAGTTTCTTATATCCTTTGGATAACATATTTGATACTGACCCTTTCTGCTGTTTTGACTTAGAATTTGACTACTTCTGATTAAATCCTATCTATACAACATAACAGCTGTGTGACCTTGGGCCAGTTATTGAACCTCTGTGTGCATGAGTTTCCTCAGTTATAGAATGGAGACAATGACAACATTTACCGCATACGATTTTTATAGGAACAAATAGTTAAACATGAAAAACCTTTAGGTTGAGTCCTGGCACATAGCAAGAGTTCCTAGTATCTCAGCTATTCATACCGAATAAATGTTAGCTATCATTTTTATACATGCATATCAAAACTGTATGGAAGGAGATGGGAGAAGAGAGAGGATGAAATTAGTTGGCCTAACATTTCTTGGGTCATTTCCTACCAATAAGTAATCTCCAGTGTACTTGTAAACTGAACAAACACTTTAAATTGCATGTCTTTGTTTTGTTTTTAAGCACTTTGCTTATCTGAAGTTTTTTTCAGAGATAAACTTTTAAAGTGTTTTAGAGAGCATTTAGCATGTAATTTGAGAATTGCTGAGTCACACTAGGGAGTTATTGAAGGGAACAGAGCCTTTAAAGTAAAAATCCAAGAAATGTTAAAAGCAAAACATCATGTAAGTAACTCCAGATAAGTTGACTTGGGAGTCATACTTATAATTAGGTGACCAGAGGGTAGGAAAATCCTCAAATAAGACAAATCAGAAACATTCTCTGTACTTTTTTCTAAGTCCTGTGCTAAGACCAGATATATACAAAGCTAGATAGAAGAGTCTGTAACTCAAGAAGCTCATAGCCTAATAACCCTGCTACTTAGCTTTAAAAGTATAAACCAAGTGTATATGAACCAAATGTACAAACATGTTTTAGATATAAAACAAAAAATAAATTAATAAATGTTTTGTCTAAGTGGTCTCAGTAAAAATTCAGCCATTTGGTACAAAGAATATGATTCAAGGAGGACTATATGGGGTTTTAGAATTAATGCTTCAGTGTGTCTTGGTTCCACTATTAGATATAAAGGACAATCTGGGGCCACGTCCAGGCTGTTTTATTCCTGTAGAGAAAGAACAAGAGTCCAACCCCAGTCCTTGAAAATGAGAAGAAAACCTAGAAGGGAACTGGAAAGCAGACTGTAAATGGAAGTGGTAAAGTTCTTCCAACTGAAACACATTCTGTCTAAAGCAAGAAATATCACATTAATTGAGCACCTACTACGTACCAGTTTGCCACCTACTCTGTGCCAGTTCCGTACGTAAGAAATGTCATAATTTCCATTTCCAAAGATCTCTAACATCTCAGAAGTTAAGTTAGCAATCCTCAAGGATTATAAAGATAATAAGAAGCCAAAGCAGAGCTGTAACTCCTGGTCTATCCTGTAATACACACCATTAGATTGCTCTTTTATCTATGTAAATACCAGCTTACCAAGTAAGCAGTTGAAGTATCATTATCATAGCTAACTGGTCAATGACGATGTGAGGTCATCAGCAGTGACTTCGGGTTAGTCATTTTTAAGTCCTGGCAGTGACAGAAAAATGCTCTTGATATTTCAGAGCCATGAGTTTGACAGGGCAGATGAAACAACTGATATCAATTAGAAACACAAATTCAGATTTTCTGGCCAACTTGAAAATAAATTGTATGCATAGACATCCACGAGTTAGAGTGGGAATCATTTATTGAATCAAGTAATTGCCTCTCAATGTCTGCAGCAAGTTAACTACCTAAGGCAAGTGAGACAGAGCACCCTCAAGAGAATTGTATTTGTTTATCCTGTTAAGTAGGCCTTTAATTGTGGTATGTCCCTTTGCCTAATCTCCTTGACATTTAAAGGGTGATGGTCGATTCTATACTTATTATTCATGCTGACAATAAATGAAACAAGGCAAAAAATTGATCTTCTACTGAAGGCCAATTATGTGCGGGAAAACAGAATGGTGAGCACAAGACTCTGTACTGCCTCTGTCCTCTGCTATCTATCAAGCTAAGCCCACGTGGTTTCTTCTTTTCTAGAGGTATTAGGACTGGAGCAGAGATCATGCATCAGTCTCTGGTCCCAGAATCATCACTGCTCTGCAACCTTGGGAAGACTCTTAACCTCTATGATCAAAGTAACCGCATTCGATGTAACTGATATTCGTTTACACACTTTGAGAGTGACTGAAATTTTCGTATACACATTCTTTTACTTAATGTATACATCCTCCACAAATCCTGCCACGCTGGTGATACTACCTCTGCTCTTCAGGTAAAGAAACTACGGTTTAGAGATGGAACCTTTTTTTATCCAGGTTCCAATAAAGAACTGAACTGACCCCCCCAGTTCCACAAACTGCCTACTATAGTATGTTGGTCATGGACCTCTCCTCTTTGGTAAAATTAGAATTTTCTTATTTCAAATTAAAAGCAATCAGATGTTAAGAATGTTCAAATGTAACTTTCTTCTTGGTGAACTTTGCTCTAGGAGCAGCAATCAATTACTTAGATTTAACTCCTCTCCCTTCCTTTCATGCCCAACTTCTGTTAAGACCTTTTGAGTGTCTGCTGTAAACTTTCTTGACTCTTTTCTTCCATTCTCCATCCCACTGCCTAGTTCAGACGTATGCCAAAGCCTTTCCTGGGTCCTAGCCTCCTCCTCACTTCCTTTCAATCTATTCTCTCTGCACTTTTGGCTGTTTGATTTTCATTTTATAGTTCTCTTTGCTGTGAGAAACCCTTGACTCACTCCACTACTCTCCCAGGGTCGGCTCCTATACAGCCCTCATCCCATCTCAACCCAACACCAGCTGTTTTCAGCAGTCAGGCACCCTGGGTTGCTTCACGCCTCCATGCGGTTATTTCTGTCTGGAACCCTACTGTCACCTTACCAAAGAAAGAATTTTCTTTATCCTTGAAAGCTCAGCTACCCCACGACTTTCCTCCCCCTCCCTCTCCTCCTTACTCACACCCACTTCCCCTTTTAGTCAGATCTACTATTCACCCACAATTGTCAATTTTATGAAGATGACAGTGAAGAGTTCCCACAAACTGGCAAACCAGGTAAGTAAAATGATTCTCTGAGAGTTAAACCTTAAAACCAATACATAAAGAATCAAGGCCGAGAAGTGCAAAGTTATCTTTAAGAGACAGAATCGTTTTCAAGCTTTAAAGATTGGGTTACAATACATCTGAAACCTTTAGGGCCAGGTTTGCTTTGGAATTCAGAGGGTTTTTTTTTTTTTTTTGTAGTACAATACAACTACCTTATGTTCTATATATAATGTGTGCATGCTCAGTTGCTCAGTCCTGCCTGACTCTTTGCAACCCCATGGACTGTAGCCCACCAGTCTCCTCTGTCATGGAATTTTCTCATGGAATATTCCAGGCAAGAATACTGGAGTGAGTCGCCATTTCCTTACTCCAGGGGATCTTTCCAACCCAGGGATCAAATCCACATCTATTGCATCTCCTGCATTGGCAGGCAGATTTTTTTACCACTGCACCACCTGGGGAGCCCTTCTATATATAATATTCTCGATGTAATGCATCATGGGAATCATCTGTGTTTGTACAATGAAAGTATGAACCTCACACTAAGAAGCATATATAAAGATTATGAATAGCTTCATGTTATTTCAGGTCATATTTGCCTTCAGTTTACCACTTTTAGTTTTCAGAACTTTGAGGATTTCAGAATTGTGGATAATGGGTTGTGAACCTCTTTAAATAAACAAATTCTCCATCAGGAATGGAAGCAGTCAGCTACAGAGAAGTGAGTCAATAAGTCCACATTCAAGAAGAGGGGATTATACACAGGTGTGAGGACCCAGAAGCTGGACCACAGGGGACCATTTTGGAGGCTGCCTACCCTACAAGGGATTGTGAAGTATTCCGGGATTAGATAAGCCTGAGCTGTTTTCATCTCTAGAGGAAAGGGTCAAGGAGAGAGAGTTGTTTACAGAACCTGGAAGGATAGAGTCATGTGGAGAGGGCAGCCTTGAAAGACACTGTGTCCCTGGGTTAAGGGAACAGACATCTTCTGATGACCCCATGGGTGGAAAGCAGGTGGAATGAATACCCTGACCTCTTTTTTCTCTCCTCTTCCATCTCTGGATGGACCTCTAGACTGGCAGAACCCAATTAGATGCCCTAAAGCAAGAGAGCACATTGATGTAGTTGGTTCAGGTCAAACTGCAAGGACAGAGAGTGAGTCTGGAGGGATAAATAGAAGATAGCAACCAGCACATAATTCTAGTATCTGGAAAATTACCTGTCAGGGACATTTAGGTCCCAGGGAACTTGCATTTGAAAGGTTAATTTGGTACAAGGTATTAGTACCTTTTAATAACCTATAATGGGAAAGAATCTGAAAACGAATACACACACACACACACACACACACACACACACACACATTTACATATATAAAAGAAACTGAATGACTTTGCCATATGCCTAAAACTGACATCAATACTGTAAGTCAACTACAAACTACAGTTCAATAAGAAAAGGTTAACTTGAATTATGATTATTTTTAAAGCATGAGATAGCTTAACAACTGCATTATAAATTTCTGGTCATCAAGAATGGAGTCACATTTACCTCTGAATATTACGTACTAATTTGCTCATGCCAACACAGGTTCTCAAAAATTTCAGTATTTGAGAAGTGGAAGGAACCTCAACAATTACACAGTGAACACACTTTTTATTTTAAGAATGAGAAAATTGCTGAGATGCTAAGTGAATTGCCTAAGACCACACAATGCTAAGCCCACATGTTCCAACACTATCTGTAATTTACTAATTCCTTAATAGTCATGATAATAACTTTGCAAGTATATAACATTTGAAAGTTTACAAAGAGCTTCCACCCACATGATCTCACAATAATCCTGAGTTACTTAGAAGGTAAATGCTATTTCCACTCAGAGAGTGACCAACATAGATGCTATTTTCAACACAACAAAAATGCCATAATAAGCATAGAAAATAATATAGAAGTTTGAAGCTTATTGAATTCAGCCATTCATTCTCATTACATAGAATTATCTCCTCTAATTGGCTATGGCAATTCTCTGAACTACAAAATGAAGGGCTGCTCAATGAGAAACCAATATAGGATCACGCTGTATGAAAATGCTGACAGCAATGCTGTGTTAGTTTCAGATGCACGGCAAAGTAATTCAGTTGTACATATATGTATCTATTCACATATACATTCTTTTCCATATACCTGAAACTAACGCAGCATTGCTAATCAACTATACTCCAATAGAAAATAAAAAAATTTTAAAAAGGAAATGGCAAGAGCAGACTGAAAGAGATCTCAGGGAGTCTTCCAAGGGGAGAAAGGGAATAAAATAGTCCTGCTAAAGGCCTTTCCTTCTGTACCATAGAGTGTTTCCTCATGACATATCTATTGCACTCTCCAGAAAACAAAGCCTATAATCTCTTGGAGGACTCTACACAATGAACATACATACACGCATACAAAAGAAAAAAAAAGCAGTAGGCTGAGGGGCAAAACAGGGTAGAATTTGAAGCCTATAGTATTGTTCTAATTTAATCCACTGCTATTTAACAAACTGCAAAACTCAATAGTTTAAAATAACATCACTTTCTATTATAGCCCACAATTTCACAGGTCAAGAATTCCTGTAGGGCTCTGCTGAGCAATTTTCCTGTTCACGTAGCAATGACTGGAATGATTTAGTGATATTCAGCTGAAGGCTGACCTGGTCTGGAAGACTTAAGAGACTTTATTCACATACCAGCATCTTGATGGGAATGTCTTGAAAGTTTAGCTCACCTCTGCCTCTCTCCCTCCATTTAGCTTCAGGGCCCTCTATGAGATATATCCAGTAGGGTAGCTGGATTTCTTACCTGGCCACTCAAGACTCCCAAAGCCTTAGAAGGCAGTCGCTGGCCTCTGTTTAAGGACCGGCCCAGAACTGGCACAGCACTAGATCAGCTGTGCAGTTTTGGTCCAAGAAGTCACATGTTGACCCCCTTTAAGGAGAAGCCAAACAGACTCCACCAATTGGTGGGAGCAGCCCCAAATTATTTATGACCGTCTTTGGTGGTGGTGGTTTATCACTAAGTCATGTCTGACTCTTGTGACGGCACGGAACATAGCCTGCCAGGCTCCTCTGTCCATGGGATTTCCCAGGCAAGGATACTGGAATGGATTGCCATTTCCTTCTTCAGAGGATCTTCCTGATTCAGGAATTGAATCCTGATCTGCATTGCAGGTGGATTCTTTACTGACTGAGCTATAAGGGAAGCCCATGGCTATCTTTAATCCCATATGATTCTTACCATAAACTGCTCCTATTTTCTCCATTCTTTTCACTGTTATCACTTATTTGATGTTTTTACAGTTATAACCTGAAGAAAATAATGAGGGCACAGGCTGGGGGTAATTTTTATTTCCAGGAACATGCCCCATCAATTGGAGACATAAGTTGAAATAACTGATCTCTCTAGCGTTACTGGTATGTGTGTTGTTTCACCAGCCTGGGTTGTAATGTGATGTAATGTATTCATAGCCTCAAAAATGATGCCCTTAATTCCTCTAACCACCTACTCATATTGCAAATGTTTACAGATTCTTCATCCCAGATATTTTAAGACTCCTTAGGCTTGTTTGTCCATGTCTGTTGCTCACTTCTCTCTGCCACGGAGCTTGGGGCTATCTCATGGGAGTGGCCATTGCTTCTGTCACTCTCCCTGGTTTTGATGTTAGTTCACTTCAATCCAACTACTGGGCACAATTATTAAGGAAATTTGTTATTGTTATTTCAATCCTCATGGTGCTATGAAGGAATGACCCTCCCTTTCCAAATGAAACGGACAAAACTTCCTCTCTATTTTTATTCTTACAGAAGACTTGTCTCTTTGTGAAGCTGCCCAACTGTCCAGTGTTCAGTTCAGTTCAGTTGCTCAGTTGTGTCCAGCTCTTTGGGACCCCGTGGACTGCAGCACACCAGGCCTCCCTGTCCATCACCAACTCCCAGAGTTTACTCAAACTTGTGTCCATTGAGTCAGTGACTCCATCCAGCCATCTTATCCTCTGTCGTCCCCTTCTCCTCCTGCCTTCAATCTTTCCCAGCATCAGGATCTTTTCAAATGAGTCAGTTCTTTGCATCAGGTGGCCAAAGTATTGGAGTTTCAGCTTCAACATCAGTCCTTCCAATGAATATTCAGGACTGAATTCCTCTAGGATGGATTGGTTGGATCTCCATGCAGTCCAAGGAACTCTCAAGAGTCTTCTCCAATACCACAGTTCAAAAGCATCAACTCTTTGGCACTCAGCTTTCTTTATAGTCCAACTCACACATCCGTACATGACTACTGAAAAAACCATAGCTTTGACCAGATGGACCTTTGTTGGCAAAGTAATGTCTCTGCTTTTGAATATGCTGTCTAGGTTGGTCATAACTTTCCTTCCAAGGAGTAAGTGTCTTTTAATTTCATGGCTGCAGTCACAGTCCACAGTGATCTTGGAGCCCCCCAAAATAAAGTCAGCCACTGTTTCCATTGTTTCCCCATCTATTTGCCATGAAGTGATGGGACCGGATGCCATGATCTTAGTTTTCTGAATGTTGAGCTTTAAGCCAACTTTTTCACTCTCCTCTTTCACTTTCATCAAGAGGCTCCTTAGTTCTTCTTCCCTTTCTGCCATTAGGGTGGGTGTCACCTGCATATCTGAAGTTATTGGCATTTCTCCCAGAAATCTTGATTCCAGCTTGTCCTTCATCCAGCCCAGCATTTCTCATTATATACTCCGCATATAAGTTAAATAAGCAGGGTGACAATATACAGCCTTGATGTACTCCTTTTCCTATTTGGAACCAGTCTGTTGTTCCATGCCCAGTTCTAACTGTTGCTTCCTGACCTGCATGCAGGTTTCTCAAGAGGCAGGTCAGGTGGTCTGGTATTCCCATCTCCTTCAGAATTTTCCATAGTTTATTGTGATTCACACAGTCAAAGGTTTTGGTATAGTCAATAAAGCAGAAATAGATGTTTTTCTGGAACTCTCTTGCTTTTTCAATGATCCAGTGTATGTTGGCAATTTGATCTCTGGTTCCTTGGCCTTTTCTAAATCCAGTTTGAACATCTGGAAGTTCACAGTTCACATATTGTTGAAGCCTGGCTTGGAGAATTTTGAGCATTAGTTTACTAGCGTGTGAGATGAGTGCAATTGTGCAGTAGTTTGAGCATTCTTTGGCATTGCCTTTCTTTGGGATTGGAATGAAAACTGACCTTTTCCAGTCCTGTGGCCCCTGCTGACTTTTCTAAATTTGCTGACATATTGAGTGCAGCACTTTCACAGTGTCATCTTTTAGGATTTGAAATAGCTCAATTGGAATTCCATCACCTCCACTAGCTTTGTTCATAGTGATGCTTCCTAAGGCCCACTTGACTTCACATTCCAGGATGTCTGACTGTAGGTGAGCAATCACACCATTGTGATTATGTGGGTCATGAAGATCTTTTTGTACAGTTCTTCTGTGTATTCTTGCCACCTCTTCTTAATATCTTCTGCTTCTGTTATGTCTATACCATTTCTGTCCTTTATTGAGCCCATCTTTGCATGAAATGTTCCCTTGATATCTCTAATTTCCTTGAAGAGATTTCTAGTCTTTCCATTCTATTGATTTCCTCTATTTCTTTGCACTGATCACCGAGGAAGGCTTTCTTATCCCTCCTTGCTATCCTTTGGAACTCTGCATTCAAATGGGTATATCTTTCCTTTTCTCCTTGTTTTTTGCTTCTCTTCTTTTCACAACTATTTGTAAGGCCTCCTCAGACAGCCATTTTGCTTTTTTGCATTTCTTTTTCTTGGGGATGGTCTTGATCTCTGTCTCCTGTACAATGTCACGAACCTCTGTCCAGTGTCACCATATGTTTTATTTAGCTATGCAGAGCCAGGTACCTTGGGGGTGCTGATGCAGCCAGGGAAGTTGACACTAGAGGAGCTCCCACACCTATGTGGCTACAAGTTATGTTCAGATCCCTCCTCCCAGACTTTGATTAGACAACTGTGCTATCAATGGCTCAGAGTATAACTTTCCCCTTTACTTATGGTGTGTCCTCTCTTAGGACTGCTGTCTGCCCATCCCCACCCCACCCCCAGCTTCTCTTAGGATGTGCCATCTCCCCATCCCTCACTCCCCTCTGTGCAGTCTCTCAAGTATGTCTCTATACCCTGAGCTTTGATGTCCATAGAGTTCTTTAGTTACCCTTGTGAACTCTTTTCAAGCTCTAAATAAATCAATAAATGCAAACAGATGTGTGATGTGTGTCTGCCTGTTTGGGGGTGAGCTAGAGTGTCTAAATCCCTTCAACAGAAACATCTTTTTTACAGTCCCTGTCAAACAAAATTTTTAGATTGTTGCATTCTATTCAAACCATATATAAACCCCATTTACTTCACCTTTGCCTTGGCTAGAAACCTGAGTTGGAAGAAAAGTAATTTCTGCATTTATTTCCAGTATAGAGAATTCTCTTTCCTATTTATCATTCAGGGGACTAAACCAAAATCTGGTGTGCCTCAAAGTCCATTCTGATTGGTCTGGTTATGAACACAGGTGCTTGGCACAGAGTAGGGCCCATTTGCTGTTTCTGCACAGCCTGGGGTGGAGCCTGGGATTGCCTGATTTCTTTTGGGGTATATAACTGGTTTGCAATACTGTGTTAGTTTCTGCTGTACAGCATGGTGAGTCAGCCGTATGTACACATATATCGCCTTCCTCCTGAACCTTCCTCCCCAGTCCACCCCTCTAGGTCATCACAGAGCACTGAGTTGAGTTTCCTGTGTTATATAGCAACTTCCCTCTAGCCACCTATTTCACACTTGGTAGTGTACATATATCAATGCTACTCTCAATTCGCCCCCCGCCCCCGCCATTCCCCCACTGAGTCTACAAGTCCCTTCTCTGGTTCTTTTAAAGATGGAAGTTTGGGAAATATGATTCCCAGTGTTCCTCCCAAATCCTCAAGTTAGGTTGTTGACATGCATGGGGAAGATCTGTCCCTCAGGAAGGATCTGTAGTGTCAGGACACTTCTAACGATGATCACAATGATTTGAGAATGTACCACCAGCAGAATCAGTGTGTGAGTTTGTCCCTTTTTCTCCTTCACACCCAGAGAGAGCACAAACAGGGGCCCTGGCATTGGATGAACTGCCTTCTCAAGTCATTCAGCCCTACAAACAGTTAAATAATTCTAATTATACATGAATCATCTGTGTCTGATTTATTTCATCAACATATGTCTCAGTTAGTTACCATTACATATTTTGAGTTCTCACAGCATTGTAAATGCACAGCCCCACGGACTGTAGCCTGTCAGATTCCTCTGTTTGTAGAATTTTCCAACAAGTGGGTTGCCTACTCCAGTGGACCTTCCTGACCCAGGGATCAAATCTGTGCTTCCTGCGGCTTCAACATTGGCAGGTGAATTCTTCACCACTGCGCCACCAGGCTTCCCAAGAAGCTCTGTCATTCATCGCTGAATGTTCTTTTGCCTTGTGCTTTTTTGGGTATCTTTTGACACCAATATCATCTCTCCCCTAGAGGTGCAAATATCCTGATCTCAGAACCAAATTAGATTCTGTAGAACGCCCCAGGCAGTTTCAAAGAAGGAAGGAAGGAAGGGGAAACTGAGGGCAGTTTGACAAGAAATAAGAGGGTCTTTAAAAGAGATTTCCCACAGCCCCCACTGCAATCTCCTTACTGTCTCTTGACAGAAAGTTCCTGGTAGGTCCCTGTGAATCTCCTAAATGTGTATGTGTGTGTGTGTGTGTGTGTGTGTGTGTGTGTGTGTTTTAAACAAAAAACAACTTAATGAATTTTTTCTTATCAATGCAATATACATTCATGATAGGAAAGGTGGAATTTCCATATAACAAAACAGAAAATTTTTAAAATATCATTGGGAAATAAATTCTATTGACACTATGGTAAATATGCTCCATGTTTGTTTTTTTTCTGTATATATAAACAGATTTGATAGCACATGGATCACACTATACTTGTTTTGTAACCAACTTTCTCATCTGACAAACTATCTTGAATCATCTTGGTATTCATATAAGTAATTTTTTAGATAATCATTTAAAATAGATTATAGCATCTCAGTTTATGGATTCACCATTATTTCACTATTTGCATGCATGCATGCTCAGTTGCTCAGTCATGTCTGATTTTTTGCAATCCATGGACTATATATAGCCCGTGAGACTCCCCAGGCAAGAATACTGGAGTGGGATTGCCATTTCCTCCTCCAGGGGATCTTCCTAACCCAAGGTTTGAACCCATGTCTCTTGTGGTTTCTGCATTGGCAGGAAGATTCTTTGCCACTGAGCCACCTGGGAAGTCCCATTTCATTATTTACCTACTGATAAAAACGTAGGTTGCTCTATTTTTCAGTCTTATAAATTATACTGTGTGGAAAATGATGTATAAATGCATCTGAAAATGCACCTATTTTTTTCTTAAAATCAGCACCAAACTCCTACCTGTGCAATTATTGGGTCAAAGAGTTTGCACACTTTAAGAATTTTGATACATAGTACTAGCTCTCTATTGAAAGTGGCTTCAAATCATCTTGAGTAATAATGGTATATACAGTGAATATTATCATTATTTATAATTTTTGCCAACCTAATTAAAACTTGCATTTGTTTAATTTGTAATTCTTAAATAACTAGTTGAGTATTCACCCCTTTATATACTACTATTTTCATTTCTTCTTTTGATAAGTGCTTTTTCATTTATCTATTAAAAATATTTATCAAATATACAATACGTGTCAGATGAACTACTTGGTCATACATCTTTTTCTAGTTATCTATTAGGATGTTTTCATAAGTCTCACTGATTTGATTCAGCTCTTTACATAGTGATGATACTACCACCTCTGTCTTATATACTGCCTGTTCTATTTCCAGGGGTTTTTTTGGCTTGTGTCTGATGATTTTCTGGGTTTTTTTTCCTTATGTACAGAGCTGGTGGCTCAGCTGGTAAAGAATCCACAGGCAATGCAGGAGACATGGGTTTGGTCCTTGGTTTGGGAAGATCCCCTGGAGAAGGAAGTGCCTACCCACTCCAGTATTCTGGCCTGGAGAATTCCATGGACTGTATATCCAAGGGGTTGCAAAGAGTTGGACATGACTGAGTGACTTTCACTTTTGTTTTCCTTATGTACAGAGCTTATATTTTAATGTAATCAAACACCAAAATGTGTGTGTGTGTGTGTGTGTGATTTATCTTCTTAATTAGAAAGGTCTTTACTATGAATAAAGAAATAAAGGAAAGTGAGGTGTTTGTGAGGTGTTTAGAGTCATTAAGTTGATTTATATCCTCAAAGTTCTTTTATTAGATGTTAGAGACTGGCATGGCTATAATTATTTGGAAAGTAACTTAAACATTATTACAAGCTGTTCAGAAAGCTGTTGATTTCAGATAGCTTGATGGAGTCTGAGATTGGCCTAATTAATATCGAGAACTAATCTATATCACATTCTTGGAACTGTAATTACATTTGGGTAAATATCTTTACCTCAGCACAATCCCTCTGATAGCCTCATCTGATTCCACATAAAGTGAGAAAATGGAATAGAATAAAATCAAATTAACAACATTAAAGAACACAGAGTCCATGTATTTTACTAAAAATGCCTTAACATAACCTGTTCACAGCATAAGCCCACTTAACTCAGGAAAGCCTTACCCTGACCACTGGCATTGATTAGGTTAGATATGCCTCTAATGCCTTATCATGACACCTCATTCCTCTCTTTCAAGCCACATGTGGAAATGGCAATCATTAGACAATTGCAGAATTGCTGATTTAATGTTGGCCTCTGCTATACTATAAGCTCTGTGAGGTACCCCTGCTTTGCTGGATACTACATGCCCAAGCCAGGCTTCAGCAATATGTGAACCATGAACTTCAAGATGTTCAAGCTGGATCTGGAAAAGGCAGAGGAATCAAAGATCAAACTGCCAACATCTGCTGGATCATCAAAAAAGCAAGAGAGTTTCAGAAAAACATCTATTTCTGTTTTACTGACTATGCCAAAGCCTTTGACTGTGTGGATCACAATAAACTGTGGACAATTCTGAAAGAGATGGGAATACCAGATCACCTGACCTGCTTCTTGAGAAACCTGTATGCAGGTCAGGAAGCAACAGTTAGAACTGGACATGGAACAACAGACTGGTTCCAAATAGGAAAAGGAGTACATCAAGGCTGTATATTGTCACCCTGCTTATTTAACTTCTATGTAGAGTACATCATGAGAAACACGGGCTGGAAGAAGCAGAAGCTGGAATCAAGATTTCTGGGAAAAATATCAATAACCTCAGATATGGAGATGACACCCACCCTTATGGCAGAAAGTGAAGAAGAACTAAAGAGCCTCTTGAGATAAGTGAAAGAGGAGAGTGAAAAAGTTGACTTAGAATTCAACATTCAGAAAACTAAGATCATGGCATCCAGTCCCATCACTTCATGGCAAATAGATGGGGAAACAATGGAAACAGTGGCTGACTTTATTTTGGGGGGCTCCAAAATCACTGCAGATGGTGATTGCAGCCATGAAATTAAAAGACACTTACTCCTTGGAAGGAAAGTTATGACCAACCTAGACAGCATATTCAAAAGCAGAGACATTACTTTGCCAACAAAGGTCCATCTGGTCAAAGCTATGGTTTTTTCAGTAGTCATGTACGGATGTGTGAGTTGGACTATAAAGAAAGCTGAGTGCCAAAGAGTTGATGCTTTTGAACTGTGGTATTGGAGAAGACTCTTGAGAGTTCCTTGGACTGCAAGGAGATCCAACCAGTCCATCCTAGAGGAGATCAGTCCTGGGTGTTAATTGGAAGGACTGATGCTGACGCTGAAACTCCAATACTTTGGCCACCTAATGCAAAGAGCTGACTCATTTGAAAAGACCCTGATGTTGGGAAGAGTGAAGGCGGGAGGAGAAGGGGACGACAGAGGATGAGATGGTTGGATGGCACCACCGGCTCAATGGACATGAGTTTGAGTAAACTCCGGCAGTTGGTGATGGACAGGGAGGCCTGGCGTCCTGCGGTTCATGGGGTCGCAGAGTCGGACACGACTAAGTGACTGAACTGAACTGAACTGAACTGAACACGCCCAAGACCTAAAACAGAGTTGGTACTGAAGATAGCTGGTTCTCAGAAGGATTGAATATTTGAATTAATGGGCCCTTTCTTTGTGGAAATGGGACTTTCATCTTACCTTTTTAACTGGTTTTTCTAATCAGGCCAGGGGGATATTGCAAACTAAGCCCCTGGGCCAAATTTAGCCAAACCCATTCATTTCCACATTGTCCATTGTTGCTTTCCTGGCAGCTACAGAATTGCATAGTTGCATCTGGCCTGCAAAGCTTAAAACATGTATTAGCTGGCCTTTTATAGAAAATTTTCTGACCCCTGCATTAGATAAGTGATTTTACTCAATATCATCATTCCCAACAGTCACATTGGCATCACTTCTCAATTCCTTTTTTGTAGTGCACTGAGGAAATACTGATCCTGTGGTTTGAACCCCTTGCATGGGCTCAGCTAATGAACAGGCAAGAACAAACTTTGCAGCTCAGAATGTGACTGATGTAGAGAGGAGAAGGACAAGCCTAATGAACTCCTTTCTGGATCTGAAAAGAAAGAACTTTACATAGGGCAGTAAATCTAGCAACAAAAACCTAAATGACAAAAAAATTTCACATGCTAAACTTCTGATCATTTTATTGCGAGAATGACTTTCACTTATAGAAATTTGTTGTACATGGAATTTGAAAGACCTTGAAAAGACAGTCCTCACTCTCAATATAAACGTATTACCTGTTAATACTGGATCCTGTCAGCTACACCTAGGAGGTTGTCCTCCAGGTCTCAGAGGTTCTTAGAGTTCTAGTTCTAAATATCAGGGACATTTCCTATGCAGGAAGCTATCTTTCCTCCATGAAGCTACTTAGTACACCCACTGGACCTGCTAAAATAGCAACTTCTTATCTGGATTTTAAACAACCATGCCTGAGGTGTGACATGATGGTAGGCTAGCAGAACAATTAGATGGTGCCAAAATCTTACCATTGAAAAGATACTCAGAAATACTCATGCAGCCTTTATAAGCACAAGGAAACTTGGCAAAGGAAGTCTGAGTAAATCTCTTTTAGTTGTATTTTGAAACTGAAGCACTAATGCTAAATTACAGGTGAGGCTGGACTCTGTGGCTTAGGCTAGGATTCAGTGAATTTCCCCAATTGAAAACAGTATCTTAGCTGATTCAATACAATCTAATGTTCCATCATTCCCAACAAAGTTCTAAAGGAGATGGATGTAGAGAAAGATAGATACCAAGAGAAAGTACTGAACTTGCCTGCATGTCAGCATGGCAGAAGGAAATGTACCCAGGGGTGTTCTAGGGTACTGGGTTTCAGGTTAAGGCTCCTGCTCAGGCCACCAGGTATAGGAGGGAAAAGAAAAAATTAGCTACTCCTGATCTTCTGGTGCTCGATGAGTCTATCCATTAGAAATAGGGCCCACAAGGTGTCTTGGAGCCTGGTTTTTGAGATGAGTTTTCTTCCTAATTTTGGAGAGCAGGAATAGGGGACAGTTAATGATACAGCTTCCTCTTCCATACAGGCCCATCCTCTTGGTCAGGAAAAGGCTATTTCTTTGAACTAAAGTTGCGAGGGGCAGCAATAAAAGGAATATGACTTGATTTCCATTTTTTACTCAGGTGACCTCAGGGGCAGAGTGACTCACCAAAGACAGAATTCAAATGCTCTGGGACATTTGAGACCAAAGCTATTTTTACATCACCCCTTTAAGTGGGAGAAAAATGGGACACAGGAGGAGAGACTCTTCAGGGCCCTCGTTTGCTCTGATTCTTCTGATTCTTTGCTGTCTGAAAGGCTGGCAGAGATAGAGAAACGGCCTTGAAAGGCAGGCACACTGACGGTGAGGCATATTCACTGATAACCTGAGCACAGAAGAGGGAGAAAATCCACAAGAATCAGGAACTCAAACATGAGAATAGCTTACAGCTATGGAATATAGAGACATATATCTGAATAAGGCCTGTGAGTCAAGACATCAGGAAAACAGAGAGCTATGTTCCAGAAACTTGGCTTAAGGGGGAAGATAATGCAGGTTAGCTTGACATCTACTTTGGGAGCAGTTCAATCCTAAATGGTTAAAAGCCAAATATTTTGGTGTTTCAAGTTAACTCTCAGTTAAGGGACGTAAAGGACTCAATCATCTCAGAATCATAGCTAACATGGAGAGCAGTTGCTAAAGCAGGGTCTAGTGGTATTCACAGTGTAAGTGTCCTTTCTCAGCATCCAACAACTCACCAACAGCAGACTCAGAGTCATTATTTTTGCCCAGAATTCATGTTTCTTGTTAATCTTTGCCAGCATTAGGGTGCTTCTGGGAAAAACAAGCTGCGTAAAATAGATATTTGAAGATGAGGAGGAAGAGGAGCTATTTAATTGCCATATGTGGCAAAATTCATTTGGATTTGAAATTCCTTTTTTTTTTTTTTTTTTTGCTATACAGTGGGGTACTGGGAGATCATACTGTTCATGGGGTTCTTGTGGCAAGAATACTGGATTTGGTTTGCCATTCTCTCCTCCAGTGGGTCATGTTTGGTCAGAGCTCTTCACTATTAGTCATCTGACTTGGGTGGCTCTGTACCACATGGCTCATAGCTTTATTGAGTTACACAAGCCCCTTCACCATGACAAGGCTGTGATCCACGAAGGGATATGATCTAATAATGGCCAAAAGCAAAGAGGGACTAAAGAGCCTCTTGATGAAGGTGAAAGAGGAGAGTGAAAAAGCTGGCTTAAAACTCAACCTTCAAAAAACTAAGATCATGACATCTGGTCCTATTACTTCATGGCAAATAGATGTGGAAAAAGTAGAAACAGTGACAGACTTTATTTTCCTGGACTCCAAAATCACTGCAGACTGTGACTGCACCCATGAAATTAAAAGACGCTTTCTCTTTGGAAGAAAAGCCTAAAGAGACTTAGTGAAGTGAAGTGAAAGTCGCTCAGTAGATCCTACTCTTTGTGACCCCATGGAATTCTCCTGGCCAGGAAACTAGAGTGGGTAGCCTTTCCCTTCTCCAGGGGATCTTCCCAACCCAGGGATTGAACAGCATATTAAAAAGCAAAGACATCACTTTGCTAACAAAGGTCTGTATAGTCAAAGCTATGGTTTTTCCAGTAGTCATGTATGGATGTGAGAAGAGGACCGTAAAGAAGGTGGAGCGCCTAAGAATTGATGCCTTCAAACTGTGGTGCTGGAGAAGACTCTTGAGAGTCCCTTGGACTGCAAGGAAATGAAACCAGTCAATCCTGAAGGAAATCTTCTCTGAATATTCATTGGAAGGACTGATGCTGAAGCTGAAGTTCCAATACCTTTGCCACCTGATGCAGAGAGCCAACTTATTGGGAAAAGACCTTGATGTTGGGAAAGACTGGGGGCAAAAGGAGAAGAGAGAAGCAGAGGATGAGGTGGTTGGATGGCATCACCAACTCAATGGACATGAGTTTGAGCAAACTCCAGGAGATAGTGAAGGATAGGGAAGCCTGGTGTGTTGCAGTCCACGGGGTCACAAAGAATCGGACAAGACTTAGTGACTGAACAACAACTGGGAAATTAGTGCCCATGCCCCTGGCCGCACCCCCTCCTCCAGGCCTGCTCGGTCTCATCGGCTGCCCCAACACACGTGACCTCTTACCCGGGGTTCTTCCATACTGTACTTACCCCAGACTGGGACAAAAAGGCAGCATGTTCCTTTAACTATTTTTTATATTAATACCATAGACAAGGACCTTTTTTTAAGGACTAGAGTTAGTAAATTAGACAAATAAAAGAGATAATACCATGTGATTTGTCTTATATGTGGAAACTATACAACAAAACAAATGAACAAACATAAAAATTTGCATTCATCTTTAAAGAGCATCGTCTCTGTTTCCCACAGCCCTCCAGCTATCCCATAACCAAGCTCCACTGGTCTTCAAAGCCATATGTTCTGAGAGCTCATCTTTCTGGTACAGGACCCCCAGACTGGGGAGTTCGATGTAGGTCTCAGACCCCTGGTACTTTGGAGAGAACCTCTGCACTTTTTATCGTTTTCCCATTTTTGGTCGACTACTTGGGGATGTGGATCTTGACTGCCACATCTCCACCACTCCTACTTGTCTTGTTGTGGTACCATTTTCATACGTTTACTTGTAAAAAATCCTTTCTACTAGTCTTTAGTTTGTTCTCATAAATAACTGTTCTGTAAATAGTGGTAATTTTGATGTGCCCTTGGGAAGAGGTGAGCTCAGGGTCTTACTACTCCACAATCTTGGCCATTCCCTCTAACTCACACTTTTTGGATTCATATAGAGATTGAAAATTTATTTCAAATGATCTTTTTTAAAACATTTTTTATTTGCATTTATTTTTTACAGAATTTATCCCCAGGCCGGAAACTTTTGTTTCTTCAGTTTCTTCTGCAACCTTCTGCAGACCTTCTGCAATTTTTTTCTTCTGTGCAACTTCTTTTGACTTAGGAGCAATCTATTATCTTTCAGTAAAAGCCATCTCAATGTGGCAGGGATGGCTCATGTATGGGTTGATTTGATCATGAGCTCTGTAAGTCCTGTGCCATACCTTGGGGGCTTTGCTCTCTTGGATGAGCAAAATGACGAGAGAGTCTACATCTAAGCACTTAAGTTCAGCATTACTCTCTGCAGTTTTGAGCATGTGCAGTAAAAAGCACTCTTCTTGAGCCACGAGCCCTGTCTTCAGCCCCACTGTTTGGCCAGTGCACACCTACCAAACCCACACAATGGCACATACTGCTTCTTTAAAGCGACATCCTTCAGATACTTGGTGGCTTTTCAGATATGCATACCCTTAATGCCCTGGTCATTAATACCCTTAATGGCCCGTGGAAAATTCTTAAACAGACGGGAATATCAGACCACCTGACCTTCCTCCTGAGAAATCTTTATGTAGGGCAGGAAGCAACAGTTAGAACTGGACTTGGAACAACAGACTGGTTCCAAATAGCGAAAGGAGTACATCAAGGCTGTATATTGTCACCCTACTTATTTAACTTATGTTCTGAGTACATCATGAGAAATGCTGGGCTGGATGAAGCACAATCTGGAATTAAGATTTCTGGGAGAAATATCAATAACCTCAAATACACAGATGACACCACCTTTATGGCAGAAAGTGAAGAACTAAAGAGACTCTTGATGAAAGTGAAAGAGGAGAGTGAAAAAGCTGGCTTAAAACTCAGCATTCAGAAAACTAAGATCATGGCATCCGGTCCCATCACTTCATGGCAAATAGATGGGGAAACTATGGAAGCAGTGACAGACTTTATTTTGGGGGACTCCAAAATCACTGCTGATAGTGACTGCAGCCATGAAATTAAAAGACGCTTGCTCCTTGGAAGAAAAGTTATAGCCAAACTAGATAGCATATTAAAAAGCAGAGACATTACTCTGCCAACAAAGGTCTGTCTAGTCAAAGCTATGGTTTTTCCAGTAATCATGTATGGATATGACTGTTGGACTGCAAAGAAAGCTGAGCACCAAAGAGCTGATGCTTTTGAACTGTGGTATTGGAGAAGACTCTTGAGAGTCCCTTGGACTGCAAGGAGATCCAACCAGTCCATCCTAAAGGAAATGAGTCCTAAATATTCATTGGAAGGACTGATGCTGAAGCTGAAACTCCAATACTTTAACCACCTAATGCAAAGAACTGACTCATTAGAAAAGACCCTGATGCTGGGAAAGATTGAAGGGGGGAGGAGAAGGGGATGACAGAGGATAATATGGTTGGATGGCATCACCGACTCAATGGACATGAGTTTGAGCAAGTTCTGGGAGTTGGTAATGGACAGGGAAGACTGTCCATAGGATAGGAAGCCCCAGGGCATGCTGCAGTCCATGGGTTACAAAGGGTCAGGCATGACTGAGTGATTGAACTGAACTGAACTGAATGGCTTGGGCAGTTTCAGGAGTGTTAAAGTGAACACAAAGATTTGAGCTTCTTGATTTGCATGATTTCATGGGGTTTTCTGGGTCAAGTGAATAGCAGCTACCATTGTCATATGGAAACCTGAAAACTCATATTTTTACTGATTTTTAAATGTCTTTTATACAGAAAGACAATTGACCAGATGACACAAATGGTACTGTATTCATTATTTCCTCTTAATTTTTTGTTAGAAATATGAGCCATTAGATTTTTAAAAGATTATGTCAAATTAATGAGTACATTTTGTGACATTTACCAGTTTTTATGTGTGTAAAAATGCATTTCTTTTCCAGAGAGTACATAAATATTTGGCTGTAATACCTGCTGAGTTTTTATCTATCTACCTATTAGTCATCCTATTTTTAATAATTAAAATGCCTGAAATATTGAAATATGTTTGGTCTATAAAATGGATTGATAATCTTCAGGAATCCCCCCCCCCCCCCCGCCACATAGCTATTTTTCATACATTTGTAAAACACAGTTGCTTCCTCAGTGACTTATGATGATCTTTCTTTATGGATGTGACTTTCTTACCGGTGTATGTTAGAGTGTATTTCAGAGACAAGTATTGTGGAGCAAAGTTAGTTATCATTGTTATATTTTTATATAGTATAAATTGGAGAAAAACAGCTTTTAACTAAGCAGTTATGTTATAGATACTCAAAGTAATAAGGTTCTATTACAAAGACATAGTAGAATCCAAAATTGATATATAAAGTTGTTTACATCAGCAATCCCCAACCTTTTTGGTAGTAGGGACCAGTTTTGTGGAAGACAGTTTTTTCATGGGGGTAGGGGGTGGTTCAGGCAGTATCATAACATGAGTGATGGGGGGAAGTGTTTCGGGTGGTAATGCAAATGATGTGGAGAGATGGAGAAGGACCTGCTTGCCCGCTGCTTACCTCCACCCATGAAGCCCAGTTCCTAACAGGCTGCAGACCAGTACAAGTCCACATTCTGGGGGTCTAAGGGACAAGTGTAGGTTTTATACATATGGTGGTGGTGGTTTAGTCACTAAGTCATGTCTGACTCTTGTAACATCGTGGACTGCAGCCTACCAGGCTTCCCTGCCCATGGGGTTTCCCAGGCAAGAATACTAGAGTGATTTGCCATTTCCTTATCCAGGGGATCTTTCTGAGCCAGGAACCAAACCCACATCTGCAGCTTTCAGGCAATTTCTTTACAGACTGAGCTACCAGGGAAGCCCAGGTTTTATACGTGTGTGTGTGTGTGTGTGTGTGTGTGTACACACATATATATATACACATATTTTAAAATGTTTATTTTTTAATATTTATACACACAGGCAAATATCTGAAAGAACATTTTCAAGTTGAAACTGATGATCATTGAGAGTTGAAGTTCTGGTTAGATTATAATTTCTGTTTATATTTCTCGATTTTTCCATGCAATCTAATACATATGTAATATTCAGAAAACAAAGGTTATGTATTTTTATTTCTGTTGCTTAAATATAACTAGATTAACATTCTGTTAAATTTTATTCCAGTATATTGGATTAGATTTTGCTTTGGGCATTTTTATAACTACATTTAATTAACCTCTGTATTTGAGGGAGGGTTTTACTTAAGGGCTACTTTTTTGCTCAACAAAATTAGCTGTTAATGAGAAATAATAATTTGCAATAAAATAGGGCTGTTTTATAGCCCTATCTCCAGGCCATGGTTGATGTATCTTTACCATTTTTGAGTGAAGTAAGTTGTAGGTTTTGAGGTGATCTCGGTGGGCAGGAGGCAGGTGATTTTCCCCTACAGACTTTTCTGGTAAGTCGAGTGTGAGCCTCACAGCTTTCTCAAGGATGAACACCCAGTCTTCTTATCCAACAGGTCCTTACCTGGGTTTTCAAATTTTTAAATTTATTTCCTTAATTGTGAAGGTGTATCTTGAAGAAATTATGTTCAAGGTAAACTCTGGCATATCTAAGACTGCCTTTACATATAAATAGAAATTTGGCCACATATAAAATTTTTCAGACACAACTTTTTTTCTTCAAAATTCTGCAGCTGTTGCAGTCTTGTCTTCTAGTGAAGTTGGTTCCTATTTTAGAAAGACTATACTTTCTGCCTGGGAACTCCTGAAATATTTTTTAAACAAATTCATCTTATTCAAATATCCTGCTAGTATATATATTTAGGTACGCACCTATTTTCCTCAATTTGATCTGGTACATATTTCATATTTCGTATATAACAGAATTGGATTTTTTGATTCTTTTTCTTGGTGTATTTTATTTAATTTTGTGTTATTGCTTCTGTTACAATGTCCTAGTTTCTTCCTAAATCACACCTATATTTTATATCGAATCTATGATTTTTGTTGGTCTCTGTTACTCTCACTTGTTTTGTCCTCCATTTGGGATCTTATCATTTTCATTCTGTTGTCCTTTCACTTTTGCACTTTGAGAAAATAGTTGAAGTTGTCTTCGGTATCAGTGATTACATTTTTTTCAGTATGAATTATACTTTTTACCAGCACCAAAGATGCATTTATAGCTTACTGTTACATATTTACTTTTATGGTATTAATTCTTTATAGGATCCAGCTCATTTGTGGATCTTGATTGCTTTTAAATCTTAGTTTGTCCTTAAGACTGTTTTCCACAGAAGTCAAGGTTTTTCAGTGATGTAAGGAAGAAAAATTTCTCCACTCCCTCCTTCATTATGGTTCCAATAAGAAATCATATTCAGGGACTTCTCTCTTAAGTCTTTAGCATGAATTCCACTCTTGCTTTTACTGGGAGGCTTTATGTTGTTGTTTAGGTTTTTTTGCATTATTTATTTTTGTTATTCTTGCTATTAATTTACTCCTTGTATATGAGGCTTGTTCCAAGCTGGAGCTTACTGCAGAGAAAGTAATTGCTCTTAGCCCCAACATTTGTTTACTGAGAGGTGCTGACTGCACAGTCCTCTCAGTTCTACAGTTGGATCAAAGATTGGCCCAATTTTTGGTGATTAAGAATAAAGCTGTTATACACATTTGAGAACAGGTTTTTGTATGAACACAGATTTCATTTCTCTGGGATAAATGCCCAAGGGTATAATTACTGGGTTGTATGGTAGTTGCATGTTTAGCTTATTAAGAAAGTACCAGACTATTTTTCAGAGTGGCTGTATCATTTTACAGTCTCATCAGCAATGTACGAACGATCTAATTTTTATACATTCTTGCCAGAATTTAATGTTTGCATTATTTTTTATTTGATCCATTCTGATAAGACATTTAGTGATATTTCATTGTTGTTTTAATTTGCATTTCCCTAATAGCTAATGATGCTGAATGTCTTTTCATGTGCTTATTTGCCATCTGTACATCTTCTTCAGTGAAATATCCTTGTATCTTTTGCCCATTTTCTAATTGAACTGTTTTTTGATGGGTATTTTATTTTGAGAATTTTAGGAACTAGTCTCTTCTCATATATATGGTTTGCAAATATTTTCTCTCACTTGCTAACTTTTTGTTTTTATCTTCTTAACAAGGTTTTTCACAGGGAAAGTTGTTTAATGTTGATAAATTCTGATTTATCATTTTTCCCCTTATGGATGATACTTTTGATGTTAATTCTAAGAACTCTTTCAGAGAAGGCAATGGCACCCCACCCCAGTACTCTTGCCTGGAAAATGCCATGGACGGAGGAGCCTGGTAGGCTGCAGTCCATGGGATTGCTAAGAGTTGGACACAACTGAGCGACTTCACTTTCACTTTTCACTTTCATGCATTGGAGAAGGAAATGGCAACCCACTCCAGTGTTCTTGCTTGGAGAATCCCAGGGATGGGGGAGCCTGGTGGGCTGCCGTCTATAGGGTCACACAGAGTCAGACACAACTGAAGCGACTTAGCAGCAGCAGCTAAGAACTCTTTGCCTAGCACTAGATCATGATAATTTTATCAATGTTTTTAAATGAAAACTTAATTGATTCACATTTTACATTGAAATAAGGGACCCACTTTGAATTATTTTTTGTATTAGGTGTGAAGTGTAAGTCAAAGTTCAGTTTGCAAACTATGAATGTCCTATTGCACCAGAACACTTGTTCAAAAAGTTTTGCTTTGTCTATTGAATTGTTTCTGCATCTTTGTCAAAAGTCTGTTGGAAATATTTGTGTGGGTCTACTTCTCAGTTCTCTATATGTTCTATAGATCTGTGAATCTTACCTTTTGTCAATACCAAGTAGTCTTGATTATTCTAGTTAGACAGCAAGTCTTGAAATTGGTAAGACTGATTCCTACTTTATTTTTATTTCTCAAAATTATTTTAGCTATTTTATCATCTTTGCCTTTCTGTATAAAGTTTAGAATAATAATATCTATATCTACAAAAAATTTTATTAGAATTTGAATAGGAATTTTTCAAATTGTCCTACAACATTTCTTTTTCTGATCCAAGATTCAATCCAGGATTTCACATTGCATTCAGTTTCATTTTTTCCTTACTCTCCTACAGTCTAGAATAGTTCCTCCATTTTCCTTTCTTTTTATGACTTTGACAATTTTAAGAATACTGATCTTTTTTTTTGAAGAATGTCTCTTTTACTTCCTAGAATAAATTTAAATTTAATATACAGTTAAAATATATATCTAAATTAAAAATAGACATTTATATTAAGCTTTCACTATCAAAAATAAAGTAATGGTCCTTTGTTTTCCTTTTGTGGATGATACAGGTTCTGTATCCAACCTCAAGAATCTTTGTGTGTCTCTCTTAAACTTTCTATAAGTTTAGAACAATTTTGACATGTATTTATCATTACAGTATCACACAGAGTAATTTTGCTGCCTAAAAATCCTCTGTGCTCTAACTATTCCTCTTACCTTTAAGCCCTGGAAACCACTAATATTTTTACTGTCTCCATAGTTTTGTCTTTTCTATAACGTCATATAATTTGAAACACATCATATGTAACTTTTTCAGATTGGCTTCTTTCACTTAGCAATATATATTTAAGATTCCTCCATGTCTTTTTATGACTCGGCAGCTTATATAGTTTTAGCACTGAATAATATTCCACTGTGTGGGTGCACCGCAGTTTACCCACTCATTTACTGAAGAACATCTTGGCTCCTTCCGAGTTTTGACAATTACTAATAATGCTACTATAATCATCCATGTGCAGGTTTTGCATGGATATGCTTTTCAACTCCTTTGAATAAGTACCAAGGAATGTGATTGCTGGATGATATGGTAAGAGTATGTTTAACTTTGTAACAAACTGGCAGACTGTCTTGCAAAGTGGCTGTACCATTCTGTCTTTCCACCAGCAATGCTGAGAGTTCTGTTCTTCCATTTTTCACCAACAACTGGTGTTGTCAGAGTTCTGGATTTTGGCCATTCTAAAAGGTATCTAAAAGTGGTATCTTACTGTTGTTTTAATTCGTGTTTTCTGAAGATATATGTTGTGCAACACATTTTCATATACTTATTTGTGTATCTTCTGTGTTGAAATGTCTGTTACAATCTTCTATTTCTTAATTGGGTTATTTGCTTTATTTTTACCTAGTTTTAAGAGTTCTTGTATATTTTTGATATACATTTTGCAAATATTTTCTCCCAGTCTATGGCTTGTCTCATCACTCTCTTCACAATGTCTTTCACAGAAAATATTTTTAACTTTAATGAAGTCCTCCTTACTGATTACTTCTTTCATGGATCCTGCCTTTGGGGCTGTATTTTCTCCTTTGTTACCTTCCAGGAGGTTTGCAGTTTTGCATTTGCATTTAGGTTTGTGATCCATTTTGAGTGTGTGTGTGTGTGTCTGTGTGTGAAGTGATAAGGTCTACATACAAATTTATTTTTTGCTTGTTAAGGTTTGGTTTTCAAGCAACTGTTTTTGAAAAGACCATTTTTACTCCAGTGTATTGCCTTAGCTCCTTGTCAAAGATCAGTTGACAATATTTATTTTCTATTTCAAGGCTCTCTATTCTCTCCATTGATCTCTCTGTCTCTACTTTTGCCAGTTCCACACTTCTTGATTACTGTAGCTTTTAAGTCTTGGCTAATAGTGTCAGTCCTTTGACTTTGTTCTTCTACTTCAATATCATGTTGACTATTTTATTTTTTTTGTCTTTCCATGTAAACTTTAGAATCACTTTATCAATAGCTACAAAATATGTTACTGGGATTCTGATTGAGATTGCATTAAATCTACAGATTGAGTTGGGAAAAACTGATATTTGACCACACTGAATTCCTATCCATGAATATGGAATATCTTTCCAATTTTTTAGTTCTTCTTTGATACTTCCATCACAGTTTTGTAATTTTCCTCACATAGAACTTATACATATTTTGTTACTTAAGTATTTCTTTTCTTTTTTGGTGGTATTGCAAAAGGTAATGTGTTTCATTACCTTTTGCTTGTGTTTCATGTCAAATTCCACTTGTTCTTTGCTGGTATATAGGGATACAACTGACTGTATATTAACCTTTTATCCTACTATCTGTAATAATTGCTTATTAGTTCTAGGAGGGTTGGTTTTTCTTTTTTTTGGCAATCCTTTAGAATCTTCTATATAGACAATCATGTGCTCTATGAACAAAGAGTTTTATTTCTTCCTTCTAATATGTATATCTTTTATTTCCTTTTCTGTCCTCACTGCATTAGTTAGCAATTCCAGTACAATTTTGAAAAGGAGTGGAGAGAGGAGACACTCTCGCTTTGTTGCTTATCTTAGCAGGAAAGTGACAAAGAAGTATATGTTAGCTGTAGATTTTTGTAGCTATTACTTGTTAATTTCAGGACATCCCCTCTACTCTTAGTTTATTGACAGTTTTTACCATGAATTGGCATTGAATTTTGTCAAATATGTTTTCTACATCTATTGATGTGATCATGTAGTTTTTATTCTTGATGTGAGAGATTATATTAATTGACTTTTTAATAATAAATCAGCTCTGCATACTTGGAATAAATCCAATTTTCTTGTGATGTATAACTTTTTTTTAACACTGTTGAATTTGATTTGAAAACCATTTTTTGAGAATTTCTGCATCTATGTTCATGAGAGGTATTGGTACATAGTTTTTTTTTTTTTAATGTCTTTGTCTGATTTTGGTTTAAGGTGATGTTGGATTCAAAGACAGTTAGGAAGTATTCCCTCTGATTCTATCTTCTGAAATAATTGGTATAACCTCTTAAATTTTTGATGGAATCTACCAGTGGTGTTTTCTGTTTTGGAAGATTATTAATTGCTGATTCAGCTTCTTTAATAGATATAGGCCTAATCAGATTGTTTATTTCTTCTTGTGTGGGTTTTAGCAGATTGTGTCTTTCAAGAATTTTGTCCATTTCATCTAAATTAGCAAATTTGTGGCCCAGAGTTGTTTATAATATTCCTGATTATCCTTAGAATGTCCATGGGATATGTAGTGATGTATTTTCCTTCATTTCTGATTTTAGTCATTTGTACCCTACACTACCTCTTTTATCTTAGTTAGCCAGGCTAAAGGTTTATCAGTTTTATTGATCTTTGCAAGGAATCAACTTTTGGTTTTATTGATTTTCTATATTTATTTCCTATTTTTATTTTCATTGACTTCTGCTCCAATTTTTATTTCTTCTTTTCTGCTTGTTTTGGAATAAATTCGCTCTTCTTTTTCTAGTTTTCTAAGGTTCAGGCTTAGATGATTGATTTCAGATTTTTCTTCTTTTCTACTACTCATTCAATGCTATAAATTTTGCTCATTTCCCTCTAAGGACTTTTGCTGCATCTCACAAATTCTGATAAATTGTGTTTTCATTTTCATGATATTTTAAATATTCATTAATAGCTTAACATATTTTAAAATTTCTCTTGAGATTTCTTCTTTGAATAATGTGTTATTTATACATGTGCTGTTTCTTATCCAGCTTATTATCCACATATTTGGGGGTTTTCTAGCTATCCGTTTTTTATTTCTGTTTCAAGTTCACTATGATCTGAGAGAAGACATATCATTTCCATTTTAAAAAATGTATTAAATTGTGTCCCAACCCAGGGATTGAGCCCAGGTTCCTGTATTGCAGGCGGATTCTTTACCATCTGAGCCACCAGGGAAGCCCTGTGTTATGGCCCAATCTTGGTGAATGCTCAATATCAACTGAATGTGATATTGAGCAGAATGTGTATTCTGCTACTGTTGGATTAAGTAGTCTATAGATATAATTATATTCAGTTGATTGATGGTGTTGAATTTACTGCTTTTCTGCTTGCCAAAGCTGTCTATTTTTGAAAGAAGGGTATTGAGATTTTCAACTATAATAATGCACTCATTTGTTCCTTCTTGCACTTGTATCAGCTTTTATCTCATGTATTTTGACATTTGATTGTTAGGTATATGTATATATATGCTATATATATATGTTAGGTATATATGTTAATGATCTTTATGTGTTCATGTCTCTGATTCCAGTTTCTTCCGTTTTCTGCTGGTTGTTTTTTGAATGAATCTTTACTGTTTATCATCAACTCCTATTTAAGCCTCTCTGTCCTTTCTCTCTGCTGTGGGGATAGTTGGGCCTGTTTGTCTTCTGTTTCATTAATATGATTCCTGATAACATCCATTCTGTTCTTTACTGCCTCCAACCAATAGATCCACTTACTGTGGCTGTTGGGCTATTGGCATTTACTTTAGGAGGTTCCTGAAATGAATGAACTCTAATGATACTAGTAGGTCCTTGATCACTCAGTTTAAGTTCAGATTCCTTGCCTGGCTTAGGAAGATCAAGAAGGGCATGGTGATTTATTATACTAATATTGCAAAACACAGGGTAAAGAAGTTTCCCCAAGAGGAAAACAATGCAATCACCAGAATAAAAATGGGAAGAGGCAGGATGGCAGGAAACAGCAAAGTCCACAGCAACCTTTTAACTAGGTACCTCAGTTTTAATTGGAAAGAATCATACTGTGTAGAGTCATACTGAGTAGCCCTGCTGAATAACTAAGAGAGGAGTGCATGACTGACTCTTTACCCTGGCATCTTTCTCTTCCACATGGCAAATTGCATTTTCTAACATCTAAGGTTTCTTTATCTACAGTTGATGCCACCAATGAACATACATCCTCTACTCGATTTTGCCGGAGCCTGCAGGCAAACGAACCGGTCACGGGCGCAATCGCCGAAATACCTAAGAAATAAAGACTCGGAAAGATGGGGTTGAGAGGGACGGAGTCAGCTCTCGACTGAAACCGACGACTTTATTGAGGAGTAACATGCTTATATATGCTAACAGGACTCACTAAATTTAGATCAAGGACATGTATAGTGCAGAATCGCAGGCATTAGTCTTCGCTCAGGAATTTTATCTCAACTCTTTTAAGACTAGCAGAGCAAGGGACTGGCGTCTTAGTATGATTACAATCAGTTAAAAGATTATCATGATTACAATCAATTAAAGATTATCTAAAGATTACCTAGACATAAACCATACACAGGAGCCTGACAATCTCGTCAGGAAAATGGGTAAAAGGTCGCTACAGCAATTTCCTTGAGGGAGGTGAGAAAGGTCAACCCGCACTTTAATAAATCAGGGGTGGGGGACAGAGAGGGACCTCTTGATCTCTCTCAGGGCCAAGAAGGAGCCTGAGCAGTCAGGCTGGCTCCCCGCACGATTTTAGCTGTACTTTCTAATAATTTTGTACTTGTTTTGGAGTCAGTATACATTCAAGAAGTAGTCTTTCCCGTACACATATTTATCATGTCATCATCATCTGATCCTTAGTGGCTCAGTCGGTAAAGAGTCCACCTGCAGTGCAGGAGACCTGGGTGCAATCCCTGGGTTGGGAAGATCCCCTGGAGAAGGAAATGGCAACGCACTCCAGTATTCTCGCCTAAGAAATCCCATGGACAGAGGAGCCTGGTGGACTACAGTTCACTGAGTCGCAAGAGTTGAACACAACCAAGCGACTGAACAAGCACAACACATTCAAGATGTAATCTTTACCCTACCCATGTTTATCATGTCATCATTTGTAATATCAGTAATGAATGAGATCCTTAGATCATTGGGTCGGATACTCAGAAATGAACACAGCTGCCCAAAACTCCCCTTTTCCTCCTTCAGGACAAATGTCATCTTCTCAGAAAGTCTTTCCCACCATTGTGGTATCTAACTGGCCCATTATATCTACCCAGCCTCTGTTTAATTTCATTGTAGCCTTTATCACAAGTTGGGATTACTTTGCTTATTTGTTCCCTTGCTTATCTTTAGGCTCCCTCCATGAGAACAGGTACCATGACCCTCTCTCTCCTCTGGTACCCCCAATTCTTAGCACAGGACCCTGAAAACAGGAGGTGTTCATCTTACCTGAATGTTGATGTTGTTTGTCAAATTTGAGTCCCAAGTGTGAAATGCAGGATTTAAAATATTTAAGTGTACTTGCTGAGATCATGTTGTCCTTCTATGCTTATTAAACAATGATCTAGCACTTTACATCTCTCATTTTTTTCTTCTAAATGCCTCAATAATTTGACCTCACAAAATAATCATAGTCAGTGGAATAATTTTCAACAGATTTTCTTACTGCACTTTGCACTGTAAAAATAAAATAAATGTAATAAAAAATAAAACAAATATGAAAATAATAAAAGTAAAAAGTAAAAATAAATGTGCTGATATCTTGGAACCATGAAATTTACTATATACTATCCATTACTTATAGGAAAAAATGATTTTGATTTTAGTCTCCCCTAATTACTGTGTCATGATACTTCTATAGATAAGGTGAAAACTGCACCCTGGAATTTAAATGACATTATTTGACATTTCAGGAGGCTGATAATTTTTTTTATTAACTATAGTGCCAAGGTAATACATGTTACTCCATTCCCAGCTACTTATTTTACTACAACAGATTGTACACAACATATAAATTAGAGACCTGAAGGTACAACAAAGAATTACCACAAAACTATTTATGTAGCAAGTAACTTCAACAATGCAATGTACTCTCATGTTAAGTAATCCAAAGTTGTGAAAATACAAAAGTGTAGAATTATATATTGTTTGTTTTACAAATGATATCTCCTATTAAAAACTGAATTGCCACAGGAATTTCCTGAAGAACTTACTGCCTAAAATAATAAATAATTAGTTACTAACTTGCTTGAGAGGAAACTTGTAAATGACAAGGGGAAATAACATCCAAATTATTTTAAAAAGTAATGAAGGTCAGGAGTTAATGGTTATTCATTCCTCCAGTTATATAATGTTATTAGGTGCCAGATGCTATTAAGATCAAAAATTAGATGTGGGAATAAGTCATGTGTTGTATTAGCCACTCATGAAAATTTTGTGCTATGAATTCAGTTTCCAAAATCATGTAATAATAATGTGTTTAATTTTGCTTTGTTGGGGAAAGCTAGACACATTGCATTGTATTCAACTAAGATCCAACTCGGATTTGCTAGAGAAAATTATTAGAGGCCACTCAGGTGGAAGTGGCCAGCCACCACCTACCTTTAATCACAAGGACATTTGAATTTGTGAATATTTCAAACCCATGTGGTCTGTGATCTTTTTCTTTTTCTCCCTTGGCATGTGGTAAAAAGTTCATCTGTTTACTAAGCCTAGATTTGTTATGCAGAGGTGATGTCATTTTGTTGTATTCTTTATGTGCATACATGATCTGTAGAGGCGGACCTAAATTAAACTGTGTTTTGTGTGTGTGTGTGTGTATGCATATATTCTAAGTTGTTCAGGATATTCATATTTATCCAGAAACATTTCAAGGTTTCTAGGATAACTGACAGATGTCATAAAGTTCTGAAGGCCAATAAGAAAGCAGGTGAGATTATATAATTACGTTACCCAATTAAGGTTTTTTTATTTGTTTTGTTTTGTTCTGTTTCATTTGGCTTTTAATTCCCCCTGAACCTCTTAATAAAGGCGCCTATTGCTTACTGTGAGCTGTGCGGTTTTATAACTGTAAGAGAAGCATTAATAAGGAGGTTAAAGAAAGATGTTTCAAATCAGAGAAGAGTTTAACCAGGACATATCTTTTGAGTGTTTACTCCTTGAAATTAAGCTCCAAACTCTCCATTACTGCATCAGTATTGCTGAATTATAATTATTATGGGGAGGCAGAAGATGTAAAGTTTATTTTTGACTAAGGACCTAGGGACTGATTCATGGAGAATTTGCCTGGAAGAAAACTTTCACTGTATTATTGCAGAAATACCATGTGACTTTTTATTCAAGAATGCATTTTGTGTTAGAACTGGAAGGAAAATTATAGACAAAAGTAGTATAACCCCTACAATTTACACTTATAAAACAGTCTAAACAGAGTAGGAAAAAGACTTACTCATGATTGTAAGTAGTTACTAGTGGAGTTGGAACTCAGTCATTCTGTGATATAATGCACTTTGCAGCTATGTTAAAGTGAAAACACTGGCCTTGAGAGGAACAGTCTGGCATCAGTGAATAACTTCCTCATTATGTATGAACAGCCCTACTCAGGGTAAACCCAATATAATCTGTTTTCCCTCTGGTAGTTGAAGAGGCTTCTGTCTATATATGTGAAGTGCTATTGATATAAGACCCATTTTACCAGATCAACTTCTATTAACAAATCTTTCAAAAAAATCATAATAGCCACTTTCGTAGTCATTCATCCTGTGTTCTTTTCATCAACAAAAATTTTTGAGTTGTATATTTTGGAATAATTAAGATTTGTCCTAGGAAAAAAAAAAAGACATGTTTTGACTGGTAGATGAATTCATGCTTGCTTCATGAGAGACAAGCATCGAGTTTTTAAAATGTTTAGCAGGCCTATTACATCCTTTTTAAATTATTCATGAATTTTTAAAATGTGTACCATATGTTTACTGTGAGCAGGTACTATGGTGAGTAAAAGATAATAATAATTAAATATTTATGAATGAAAACGCACAGGAAGTTTCCACCACATGATAAATGTCCAATGAATGTTACTTTTTTACCTTTCAAACTTTTACCTTTCAAACTTTCATGGCATATAGCACTTGCCCATAGCCATAGTACAACTTTCAGTCCCTTCTTTTACTGTTTCTCCTTGAAAATTACTAAAAATATAAATATATCAGCTTAATATCTATCAGACTATATAAGCTATCAACATTCTGCCATAATCAAATGACCTCTTTGGGTTGAATTCATCAATCTTGTTTTCAGAAAACCATCAAAACAATTCAAAGAAAATAAAAGTAGTCACCATGAGAATAGGAAAGTAGATAAACTCAATATTTGGAGGGCATTAAAGCTTCATATGTGAATTCTACTAACTTTTTATGAAATCTAAATGAATTGGTAAATATGGAGGAGAATATAAATGGCTGAAATTGGCTCAAGAAGCTGCAGCAAACTTAATAAGTTAGTAAAGGTATTTAAAGACTTGTTTATGAACTGTTCTCAAAAAGATGACAGACCATTTTGGAGAAGGACTTTCAAACTGTCATCTCCAACTGACATTTTCTAAATATCATGTCCATTATATTAAAATGTCCCAGAAAATAGGTACAATATTGAAAAATACAGCTTCATTTGGCATATATATGTATATTTCTGATCCCCAAACCGACAAATGTAACCCAGAAAAAGATCCATTTAACTGATGAACATAGATATCAAATTTTGGAATAAAATTCAGCTGAGATTTTAAAAGGAAGAAAATCAATGACTAATTCGGGGTTTATCTAGTAACGCAAACATGATTAAAACCTTAGAAAATGTGCATGTGTGCAAAGTCTCTTCAGTTTTGTCCTACTCTTTGTAACCCTATGGACTGTAGCCCACCAGGCTTCTCTGCCCATGGGATACTCCAGGCAAGAATACTGGAGTGGGGTGTCATGCCCTTCTCCAAGGGATCTTCCTGACCCAGGGATCAAACCCGTGTCTGCCGCAGCTCCTGCATTGCAGGCAGATCCTTCACTGCTGAGCGACCAGGGAAGCCCCATAGAAAATGTATTACCATAATTAATGCCACTAGTGGACCAAAGGTGAAAAAACTGAATCATCAATCAACTCAACAGATACCGAAAAGGCCAGATAAAATTCAGCAATGGCTCCATTTTTAAAAATCCTTAATAAAATATGAATCTAAGGATGCTCTCTTAATATCTTTTTTAAAAGTGTTTTTTTCAGGTACATAGTAGAAAGCATACCTCCATCACTCCTCCAAGTCCAAAACAGAGACTGATAATCCAACTCAGCATGCTCTCTTACAAAGACCTCAGAAGAGCTACAAATAGTCAAAGTAGTAGATTGGAGTGGACACTGAAAACAATACTTTCTTACTGCCATCCTGCAAGTGGTTTCCCATTAAGGACAAGAATAAAACAAGATGCCACTATAATTTCAGTCAGTTAATGCTATTCCACTAGTGCTGCAATTAGATAAGAAATAAGAGAAAAAAGAGTCTAAAATGAAGTAAATTTAACTTTGGGAGCTTTTTGTTTGCTTCTTTTGCTTACAATTGACCTTTGAAATGCTCCAGTATACTTTACAGGCAGATCTTTTTCAGTAGTAAACACTACAATGACCTGCACTTGGTTGAACCCATGGATGGAGAACTGTAGATACGGAGAAACCACATAAATGGAGGAACTGTGCACTTGAAGGGCCTGTAATAAATTATGCAAATGCTTTCAACTGCTCAGAGGGTCGATACTCTTAACCACCACACTGCTCAAGGGTCAACGTATTTTGTGTTTAATTTTGCTGATAATGTAATGGTCTACTGGAAAACCTTTAGGGAAAACAATAGGGAAAAAAAACCCAAAAATACTGTATAAGAAAATTTTATACTTTGGCTGATTATAAAATAAATACATAAGAAGTGGATACTTTTCTATATATCAGTAATAGGCATGATGTCTTCCTTGGTACATTATATATAATAAGCATAAGTTAAGAGTTTGGAGCTTTTGGTGAAATTATGGCCAGAATTCCCATGAAGAGTTGGGGAGAAGATACAGTCTCCTGATGTGGGAAGGCAGTTTAATTAACATTATTTCCCCCTTAGCTTAATAAAATAATATCCTTCTAAAACTTTGAAGGATAAAGAAGGCTAAAGGTCAAAGAATTGATGCTTTTGAACTGTGGTGTTGGAGAAGATTCTTGAGAGTCCCTTGAATTGTAAGGAGACCAAACCAGTCCATCCTAAGGGAAATCAGTCCTGAATCTTCATTAGAAGGACTGATGCTGAAGCTGAAACTCCAATACTTTGGTCACCTGACTCGAAGAGCCTCCTCATTAGAAAAGACCCTGGTGTGGGAAAGATTGAAGGCAGGAGGAGAAGGGGACGACAGAGGACAAATTGGTTGGATGATCATTGATGGACATGAGTTTGAGCAAGCTCCAGGAGATGGTGAAGGACAGGGAAGCCTGGTGTGCTGCAGTCCATGGGGTCGCAAATAGTAGGGCATGACTAAGTGACTAAACAACAACAACAAAAATGTTTTGAAATATGTATTAATATGTTTAAAATATATTTTTGATATTCAAAATTTTGAAATATATACCCCTAATACCATTACAGTGTTATACACTGTATATGTATATATATGTATACACACATATATATGTATGTATATACACATATATATGTATGACTATACATATAATATCTGACTACATAATACTGTAAGTCAGGATTACCTACATTATTAATACTATTGCTTTATATTGGCTTATAATATATTAGTTTCAGATGTACAACATTCATCATGAAATGATCACCATGTTGTCTAGTTACCATCTATTACCATATAAAGTTTTTGCAATATTATTGACTATATCCTCTGTGCTGTATATTACATCCCCGTGACACTTACTTTAGAAGTTTGTACTTCTTAATCCCTTTCACCTATTTCACCCACCTCCCTATTTCTTTCTCTCTGGCAATCACAAGTTTATTCTTTGTGTCTATGAGTCTGTTTCTGTTTTATATTTGTTCTTTTTTTTTTTTTTTTTTTTTTAGATTCCAGGTCCATCCATATTGTTGCAAATGGCAAGATTTAATTCTTCTTTATGTACATATAGAACTTTACTGAATTCATTTATTAATTCTAAAAGATTTTTTGGTGGCATATTTAGGGTTTTCTATGTATAGTATCATGTCATCTGCAAATAGTTACAGTTTTACTTTTTTATTTCCATTCTGGATGCCTTTTGTTTCCTTTTTACTTTCTGAATGCTGTGGCTAGGACTTCCAATACTATGTTGACTGAAAGTGGTGTGAGTCAGCATCCTTGTCTTGCTCCTGATCTTAGAGGAAAATCTTTCAGCTTTTACTATTGAGCTGATCATCCCAACCATGTCACCCTAAACATATCCATTTTCCTAACCTCACTTTAATAATAATATGAGATGATATCTCAGGGCTTTATGGTTTTAAAGTTATATGGCTCTGTTTTCTGATAGATACCTGAAGGTATACCTCAATCATCTCTGCAAACAGAGCTCCCTGATGGAAAACGAGAGATGTAGCATTTAATGAATATTTGCACAACATAGAATTTGGTAAATACCAGATTTTCTAATTCTAAGGTGTCATTGAATCTTGATAAAATGTGGGGAACTTTTTAAAGCAAAGGGAGTTATGCCTTAGATATATGGTTCTTCATCTTCTTGGGAAAGTGGCTTTTATTGTGAGATTGATAAAAGATTAGATCCTTTCTTCAAAATATATACATGTACATACACAAACATTTTTCTCATAGAACCATTAAAGCTTACCCAAATGTTCAGCCAAAGTTAAAAACTTTTGCTTTGTGTGTTTTTGAGAAACTACCTATTTTTGTTTCTGAGAAAGTATAATTTTGGATTTCAGGTCCTCTCTAAAAAAGTTTCACATTCGTCCTATACCCACAAGTGTTTCTACTATAGCAATACAAATATGCTAAAAAAAAAAAAAATACTGTTTTGTTAGGCTAGCATTGAAAATAATATAAAAAAAGGAAATCTTATTTCAATGTTTATTCTCAACCCTACTAAAATAGCAACTTGTCTCACTTTTAGGACTATAACCTTTACTGTTACTTATGTCAGTCTCCTCCCTGTATTTATCATGTTAGTTCATCAGTTCCTAACTGGCAATATTTGTCAGTATGTAATTGAATGTTTTTAATTTATTCAAAAGTCTACTAAATGTTTTATAAATGCCAGTCATATATATTAACACTATCTGTAGCATAACACAGCATTTATTAATCAAAACATGAAGAATCACTCAGCTGAAAAAATAAAACAACAACAAAAATTACAGGTTTTTTGCTTTCTTGCTATATTAGTTTTTCCTTTCAACATGTTAATATAAAGTTTTGCAATTTCCTAAAGCTTAGAAAACTTTTGTCAAAAAAAAAAAAGATAATTGGGTAAAAAGGTAAATAATCCCACTGTTTTTCCCCACAGTAAAATCATATACGAGGACAGGAGAATCAGTTAGAAGATCCAGGCCAGTTTCCCAAGTTGGCTTCTCTGGGCCATGGTTAATTTCCTTCCTTTCATTATGTTGCTTAGTTTGAGAGCTAAAGCTCATTGCACACAACAGTCTTTCCAACTTACACTACTTTGGGGTAGAGACTCTGACAGACAACTTGAAGGGGAAAAAAAAAATTTTGTTATTCTTATTAGATTTTCCAGAATTCTCTTTTATTTGCTCCAAAGAACTTTAATTCTAATTGAAGGCTTAAAATGTCATAGGACATTCATTTTGAAGATGGAAAATAAGAAAAAAGGAGCGGTTCTTTTCATTATATGAACTGAGCATAAGGAATGTCTCACTTGTTGTTTCTCATTTTCTAAGTTAAAGTGAAAGTCCCTCAGTCGTGTCTGACTCTTGGCTAACCCATGGACTATACAGTCCATGGAATTCTCCAGGCCAGAATACTGGAGTTGGTAGCCTTTCCCTTCTCCAGAGGATCTTCCCAACCCCGGGATCGAACCCGGGTCTCCCACATTGCAGGTGGCTTCTTTACCAGTTGAGTCACCAGTAAAGCCCAAGAATACTGAAGTGGGTAGCCTATCCCTTCTCCAGCAGATCTTCCTGACCCAGGAATCAAACTGAGGTCTCATGCATTGCAGGCAGATTCTTGACCAACTGCACTATCAGGGAAGATAAGATCATTTTCTAAATTCTGGGGTAAATGATTCAATGGTGGAGAAAGAGTTCCTCTAATGCTACTTTTGCAGAATCTTTGAGTCAAAAGTATAATAGAACTTTTGGGAAAATTTATACGGTAAGAGATTGTCAGCTATATCCCTTAGAGCAAAAGATTGATCAATCTTTTGCTTGATTTATTAGTCAAGGTTGATCAAATCTATACCAGGCTGCCTGTTACCCTGATGCACTGTAAATGATCCAAAAATATTTATTTAGTGATTAAAAGCTAGACTTATGGCTGATGCTTGTCCAGTAGTATCATCTCTTGGGGGGTCCATAAAGTTTCTATATCAAAAACAAAATGTTGGAAAAGGAAAAATATAAATGCATGGTATACAGAGCAAAAGGAGATTTACTCTACAGTGGATGGCCATATCTGCAATTAACCAATCCGTTAGCAATCAGAACTAAGAGTCTTGCTATTATTGGTGTTTTGAATTATTAATAGTAAGCTCTTTATTTTTTACAAAACACTTTTTGATCAAGTAAGTTAATATAGTCACCATTTACATTTCCCATTGTGAAATGCTTTGGTATGCATGCTGCTAAGTCACTTCAGTCGTGTCCAATTCTTTGTGACCCTATGGACAGTAGCCCATCAATCTCCTCTGTCAATAGGATTCGCCAGACAAGAACACTGGAGTGGGTTGCCATTTCCTTCTCCATGCTTTTGTGTATACATGCAGCTTAAAAGCTCATCCTTTCAGAATCAAATCCTCTATCTTTTTATTTCTGTACAAGTACTTGAAATGCCCTGAGCAGAGATGTTTGAAAGGTCTTAAAGAGGCCAGTCAGGGTCAATCTGGTTCCAAATTTCAGTGTTGTTAACTTCTTCCTAAAGGAGTCAGGTGCTTTACAACTGAGCAGGTAAGAACTCTGGGCTCTTAGGACAAAGGCTAGCAAGCAGGAACCAAGACCACTTTTCTTAGCCTATCAGAGTCTTGATGTTATTAAAGGAAATCTGGGGACAGTATAAAATAGTAGGCATAAAATGAGATGGAATTTCTCTTAGATTTAAATCAGATTTCATTTGAACCCTCAGGATATTATTGCTAGAATCACTCTGGTCTTGTGGACAGATTTTATTTCTTGTTTTGCATGTTTCAGCCTCTGGCCTCCATTTCAGTCTTCCATAGCTGGTAGCCATGACAACTCATTGATTAGGCTGAAGGAGGGAATCTAGCACACAGCCTGCTGCAGTCTTTTATCTCAGATCTCGAGGGTCCTTGCTCCATTTCCCCAGCCAATCTGGCATATGGGAAAGGCCATCACGTGCAAACACAGGCTAATCAGAACAACTGCTCCTCAACACTCCAATAGTGCCCTTTAAACTTTCCACTGGAGAGGTGGCTAAGTCAGTATGTCAGCAACATATCCACTGCTCCTAATCTGGTTCAATGTAGCCTTTAAATATTTAAAGTGGTCAGTTCCATCCACTGAAGATGGTTCTTGATTATGGTTGCATTTTCAGCCAGGCTATGAGAGATGAAAGACTACCTATCCCTACCCTTTCAGAGTCACAGTTTAGGAAAAGAAATAAGTGGGTTTTGGATCATCTAAAGGAAATAAAGTTTTTTTCCATGAAAACTCAAAGAATTTATTTCCATGAATTCTCAAGGGCAGAGTAGAATATTTGACTTTATTTTTTTATTTTTTGCTGGTGGCTTGGAGTTTGCTGTGATGCTACTCTACAGTTTGTTTATTTCAGAGCGAATTGATATGTGTGGTTCTGACTACTCATTGTTCATGTTTTTACTCATGATAGCAACTACTAAGAATGTATTAGTAGGAAACACTTGACCCTTCTTTTTCATGTTTCTTTATAAGAGAGTTTTTTTTTCTGCCTTCAAAACATGGAGAATGTTATTTTTCAAAAATTGTGAGTTACTGATTATTCACTTTAGAGCAGGAATGACCTTTCAGATGGGTAAAATTAATGAGAATCTGACATCCATTTGGCCATGTTTACATGAGGACTAGTTTTTCGACCCTCTCCATCTGCTAGAACCTGAGATTTTAGGACAGACAATGGTCCTCAGCTTAAGTAACTGAATAAGCGAGCTCTGAATCCATTCATACCCAAGTCCCTCTGCAAGTTTATGCCAAGTTCTCTGTTTGGTCTAAATTTAGGAGAAGGTTGGAGAAACTATTTGTTATGTTCCTGAGTGCTCTCCATTTGAACATTACCCAAGGAATTCTATGCTTTATGAGTTATTGGGCCTTCATGAATAATGATGCTTTGATATGCACTTGGCTGTTCTGCTTTATTGGTTCTCTAGTGCATAGAATCTGGCTGGAAGAAATTCTCAATCTTCCATTAGAACATTAGAACATAACAGTTTCTGACAGTCCACAGAAATAGTGCCTTAACTTCAAGAAGGCAAAATGCTTCTGAAGATATTTTCAACAGAATGGAAGGTTTGGCTACAACTTCCCACTTGACAAAACTGTAGGAAAAGGATGGTGACTCAAATCTGGGAAAATTAAAATTGGAGAAGACAGTATGTGGAAGTTATCATAGAATTTGCTCCTTTCTGAGAACCAGTCATATGTTTTATTAATAGAACTGGACAGAGATTCTAGAGATGCTATTTATTATTTATACGGCATATTTAGACACACCTGAATTGTCAAGGATTCGATATGACTGATAGTAAAAAAAAAAAAAGAAAAGAAAAAAAGAAAAACACTATGGAATGGAGATAATTATTACAAAAAACAGTGACTGTATGATTTTGTGAGGAGCCTTTCCATCAGCCAAAACTTGTACTTTCTGACTTTACTGTAGTAATTCTGCATGTTTGTGGTCTGATTCTTTTCTAGTCCTACTTTTATTTTGGATAGTGTTTAATGTTTAGGAGCATCTATTTCTGTCCATTATCCTCTTTTCAGTGGCATTTCCATAATGGATGATGAGAAGGTTGGCAAAAGAATGGTTGCTGTGTCTAGTTTCACTTTCATTTTACTGGGCTCCTTAACTTTCAACTCTTGTTTTTTTTCTCTCTTTTCACTTCATTGTCTCTAAGGTATATCACACCTTCTCTTTACATCTGATTCTTCCCCAGAAGCAACATATCTCCAAAGCTTTCACTTGTAATCTCATAATAGGGGGCCCAGGGAATAGAATATAAGGAAAAGAATCTTTCATGCTCCATGGCCAAACCTAGCATGTAAAAATGTTCGTATGGATAATGCTATACCAGTAATGTTGGCAGAAGACACATCACACCAGAGACTCTCCATAGATAGTCACAGGAGTTAAAAAAGGGAAATTACTGAAAATTAGTATCAGAATTTTACATCATGCTAAGTGAGCACTATTTACTATGCATTAGAACCACTGCCTAAGATATTCATATGCTGCATTATGTTGGCCTTGGACTTGTATAGTTTTGTGTTATTTTTTACCCCTTAACAGCTAACATTCTAAAAATATTTGTTTGGTTGCCTCTGCTTGATATGCATGTAATGTGAGTTAAATTCATGTGAAGCAAAAAGAACTCTGAATGGTCCCAGCTCCACAAGACATGCAGAGTCGGCTAACTGAAGAAGCTCACCTAGGTGCTGCAAATGCTCTCAAAACACACTATTACTTCTATTACTGTTTGGAATAATTCACCATTTTCTCTACCTTAAAACGGAAAAAAAGAATCACATCATAGGAACTGAAAAAGTAAAATATTTTTTACTATTTCTTTCATTCACTGAGAGGATACCATGCATATGTACTCTCCCAGAGAAACTTATTAAAGCACGATCTTCATTCAAACAAAGATGACTGAAAGAAAGTTCTTTAAAAGGATATACAATAAGGATTTAACATATTTTTAGTTGTACAGCAAGGACTAAAACAAGATGGGAATATAGATTAAAAAATAATATGTAAATATTACTAATTCTGATGAAGTAGGGAGAATGCAGATTTTTAAATGGGAGGACAGAAAATTAAGAAAATAGAATAACAGCATTGACTGATGTACAGGTCATGGGAAGAGTCAACAGGTTCTATTTAAAGCTGAGGATCAGAGACTAGAGGGATAAGAAAGCAAAAAGGAGATTAAGGACAGTATAAACAGTATTCATACAATAGGAAACTTTACAATAAAAGTACATAGTTTCTTAAGTACCAAAAGCAACTGAGAGTTTAAAAAGCGGCGGTGGGGGGTGGGGGAGACAAATAAAATACAGAATTAAACTGACTTGGCTTTAAATTTAACGTAATTCTGAAACAATTTCTGATGAATTTTTGTTTTTAACCTCTCAAGTTGATGCAAATTTCACACAGAAAAATAAACTAGAAAGAGATTGAGTTCCGAGTGGAGATTAGCCCTATCAGATATAAAAACAAACTATAAAGCCTCTATAATTAACACACTGTGGCACTGGCTCATGAATGTACAGAGAAAATAACGCAGTAGAACAGACCAGAGGATTCCAAACTACAGTTCACAGGCCAAATATGATTCACCATCTCTCTGTAAATAAAATTTTATTGAAACAGAGACAATCCAGAGAGACTCATAGGCTTCACAGAGCCAAAACTACTTGCAATCTGGCCTTTCACAAAAAAATTGCCTGACCTGTGAAGCAGACTATTCAAAAATAGATTCAGCTACATAGAAAAATATAGTATATGATAAAGATAATATCTCAAATAACTTCAAACTTGATAATCGTGTTGTGTTTTTTTTAAATAAATGCTAGACAAATGCGTAACCATTTGGAAAAAGGTAGAATTGGGCTCATTCAGTATACATATATACATTCATAAGAACTCCAAATGAATCACAGATTCAATTAAGGCAAAAAAAAAAGTCACCAACTATGAATACTAGAAGAAAATACAAATGAATTCCTCTCTAATTATAACTAAAAATTCAGATGCATTACTAAAAGACTGTTTGACTACATAGAAACCAAAAAGGTTTGCAAGGCAAAAATATTACAGGCAAACTCAAAGAAACAATGATAAACTGGGATAAAAGCCACCTATATCAAAGATAAAAGTATATTGTCCATAGTTTATAATAACTTCTAAAAACTGAAGTGAGGAACTTTCTATAGCTATCCCAATAAGGATGTAATACCTCAATAAGGAAATAACACATATGCGGTATTGTGGCCAAGAATATGTAACCTGAGTATAATGATGAAAAACACCAAACAAACCAAAGATATGGCAAGTCCTATTTGAAAAAGGAGGGAGGGAGACTGAATACTTTAAACTGTCGGTGTCTTAAAATATACGAAGACACATGACAATTGAAAGCAAAACCAGACCCTAGACTGGATACTGAAAGTGATATGAAGAATTTCAGATCAATTGATATCATTGAAATATAAATTATAAATTAAATAAAAATCTTATGGTAAATTTACTGAAGTTATAATTGTGTTCTAGTTATTAACATAAAAGCATATTCTTAGTCTTAATAAATGGAGCCTAAGGATTCCTGGGGTCGCAAAGAGTCGGACACGACTGAGTGACTGAACTGAACTGAACTGAACTGAAGGTATTTAGGGGTAAAAGTGTACAGTTGTTTTTGTACTATTTTAATATTTTTATTACTATAACTTATCTGTAATTTTAAAATTATTGCCAAACAGGAAGCTTTGAAAAAATGAATGAGAACACCATACCAGCATTTTGGGGTTTGCTTTCTCTTGCCATCCTTCTCCCCAACTTCCCCTCCCCAAAAAGAATTAGTGGGATATACCAGTGAGTACTGCTTTCTTAGGGTGATGCAGAAAGATAAATAAACCAACAGAAAAGAAAAGAGAATTTATACAAATACCAAACACGTGGCCACCTGATATTTGACAAAGGTGATATTTCAGTGGAGTAAAGAAAAGGATTAACCTTTCAGTAAATGGTGCTAAGTTCTTCGGATATTCACTTGAAAAAGAAGAAAAAGGAGACTGAAAGGGGCAGGAGGAGAAGACGAAAAAGAGTATAGATCCCCTCTCTCACACAACAGAAAATCCATTTTAGGCAGACTGCAATTTTGAATGTGAGAGGTAAAAAAAAAAGAAGTTCATTGAATAAAATAAAACATAATAGAACATCCTCATGGCCTTAGCATGAGCAAAAACACACAAAAACAAGCATTCATCATAAAGGAAGTAATTAATAAATCGGATTACATCAAATCTAGCAAATTCTGTTCGTCACATTTTTTAACTTCAGACTAAAGACAATGTAAACTGCGTAGTAGTTCAGTCTCCCGGAAATTTCCTCCCCAAATGATACAAAATAATTTCATAATTATGGAATTTCTGCATAGCCCATACCCTCAGCATTAATTCAAGACAGAGGATGTCCTAGCAACAAAGTAATCACGAATAGGAAGAGAAACATCAACAAGCTCCTCAGTATAATCCCTCATGCTACCATCAGTCCCTTGTCCCACTGGAAAACTGGAGAGCAAAGGGGGATCCAGATGAATGCAGGGAAGAAAGAAGAGGACGGCAAAGAGGCCTGGGAGGTATTTGGATCAGTCACTACAAAAACTGGACATTCCTAAATATGAAAATACTACCAATATTTTGAGGCATGGACTATAAGGCAGAGACTTTTTAAGTATAACTGACTTAAAGGCCCGATTTCTAATTTAAGGACGGCTACCTCACATAAGACTGCTCAAGCAGGCAGTTATCTAGATAGGAGGAGAAAGAAACCGATGCGGGGGCGCTGGCGGGGTGGGGAGACCAGGGAGCGGCAAATGGGAGGAAACCATGCATCTGATAGACAACCTGGGTCCTTGAGCAGACAAAGGAAAAGCAGGCATCTCCAGACTGACAGGAAACCATACACTTTGGGTGATAAGCGTCTGGGGCTCTCCAGCATCTGAATGTAACCTTTTGCTTACTATGCCCTCATTACAATAAAATTAGCTTTGCAGATAAGAAGTTCCCATCATGCACTGAGGCCAAGACCTACTGATCACTGGTAATGGGGAAAAAAGAAACCGGCTAGGCATTTTCCCAGGCTGGGTCTGGCGCTTCTTGTAACGTAGGCGCAGAGCCTGCCGAGAAAGGTTTCCGGCCATTCTCACTGGCCACTAGGGACCGAACCACAGGAACCTTGCCCTCAGGGCTTGCCTGATCTACCATTTAATTAACTACCATCAGGCGAACTCGGGTGGGGCTGAGTTTGGCACATGGACAAAAATAGGAAAAAATATAAGAGGAGATTGAACTTAGGAAAGAAATGGAAGGAAAAGACAAAATTTTCTTAGCAATGAGTAAATGCACTGCAGGAGCCCAAGGTGGAGTAGACTCCAATGAAAATTTAATAAGAGGCATTAAACAAAGGTGATAAAACAAGCAAGAAATTAAGAATGACATAAAGAATGAAGTAAAAAATAAGGTCAAAGAGTAACCGAAGAGGAAGACTGGCAGAGAGGTAATAATATCCACATTATTGGATTACATAAAGAAGAAAAAGTAATGGAAGAGAAATAATTAAAAATAATTAAAATTATAATTCACTTTCCAGAAATAGAAAAACATCTGAATCTACACATTGAAGTAGCTCCCTGAATACCTGGGAAAATTAAACCAGAATGATTAACTCTGAGGCGTATCCTAGTAAAGCTATTAGATTTCAAAGATAAATTCTTTGTGATCTTCAGACAGACAAGATAAAATATTTACAAAGGGAAAGTAATTAAATTAACAATTCCCTTCAAAATTAGCATTAAAGCAAGACATTAATGGAGCAGCACTTTTAGAAACCTCAGTGAACGAAAATGTGAAGTAAGGATTCTATATCCAGCCAAGCTGTCCTTCAAATATCAACAAATATATAAACAGTTTTTGATATACAAGAACTTGAGGAGCAGTGAGCCCTCCAGGCCTTCCTGAGGAACCTACTAGGGATGAGTTTTATTCAACGGAAGGATGACTGGGGAAAATTCAGCAAAAGAACTAAAGTGAGCATTATAAAATAGGTATATGAGGTATATGTATTAATATATATAAGAATAAAGCAAAGGTGGAGACAAGAGTGGAAGAATAATATATAAATGTTATATATTGTGACAAAGTAGAAATAATGCAAATTTGGGGAGGATGTTGGTGAAGGAAAGATCAAAAATAGAAAAAGTTTATTGTTATTTGAACAGGTTAACATTAATTGATGGGCTTCCCAGGTGGTGCTAGTGGTAAAGAACCCATCTGCCAATGCAGGAGACATAAGAGGCAGGGTTTGATTTTGATCCCTGAGTCAGGAAGATCCCCAGAAGAAGCAAATGGCAACCCCCTCCAGTATTCTTGCCTGAAGAATCCCATGGACAGAGGAGCCTGGCAGGCTACAGTCCATAGGGTCACAAAGAGTCAGACACAACTGAAGTGACTTCACACACACACACGCACACACACATTAATTGATACAAAACAAAAACAAAAATCTCTGAAACATCAAGAAGCAAAAGGTCAAATAAGAAAAGGAGAGAATAAAGACATTTAAAAGGCATAAATGCAAAGGTTAATCTAAAACAAAAATATACATTTTCCTAAATACCAAAAATAGGAAATGTATACCAACACATACATATGCTTGAATATATAGTATATGTGTGTGTGTATGCTCTGTTGCTCAGCCACATTCTACTCTGCGACCCCGTGGACTGAAGCCCACCAGGCTCCTCTGTCCATGAAATTTTCCAGGCAAGAATCCTAGAGAGGGTTGCCATTTCCTACTCCAAGAGATCTTCTCAACACAAGGATCAAACCTCCATCTCTTGCATCTCCTGCATTGGCTGGCAGATTCTTTACCAATGCACCACCTGGGAAGCCCATGTACTATATATTATTTATAAATAAGTAAATATATGTATAGTATACATATGCAAAGAAATACACATCTCATAGATAAAGAAGCATAACATATAGACCAAAATACAAAGAATTATAAAATATTATGATAAAGTTCAGATAAGCATATTGGTCATAACAGCAACAGAAAATTTATTACCAAACAAATAGATTCTCAGTTTGGTTCACAAAATGTAACCCAACTCTGCAATGCATCAAGAGACACACCTAATACAAAATGATTCAGAAAAGCTAAAAATGACAGAATGGATACACTTATACCAGGCAAATGGAGATAGAAAAAGAGAAGGGTAGCTATGCTAATACTAAGCAAATAATTCAAGTCCCAAAGCTATGACATGACAAAGATGGGTACTTTTCAATGCTAAACACTAGAATCCACAATGAAGCTACAACACATGAATATTTATGCATAAATAAAAGATCAATCATCTTTATGAAACAGCTACAAAACTTGCAAGGAGACGCAGTTAGAGACACACTTAGAAAACTTTAATATACCTCTTTCATTATGACACAGATCAAGAAGACAAAAATAACTAATGAGACAAAATATATAAACAACATAATTAGTTGAGTTAGGGTTAGGGTCATGTGGCTGTAGATATAGATCGTGTGGATGTGTATCAACCCTTGCACCACAGTGGTAGGGACTGTGTATTCTTCTCAACTGTCCATGGCACATTCAAAAAAACTGATCGTATATTGAGAAACAAAGAAAATGTATCTCCCAGAAAGTATAAATAGTGTAAGCTACACTCTGCTCACAATGCAATAAAACTAAAATTTACTATAAGACAGAATGGAGGCTCTGCGAGAAATAATATACCTGCCAATGTAGGAGACCCAGGTTCGATCCCTGGGTCAGAAAGACCTCCTGGAGAAGGAAATGGCAACCCACTCTGGTATTCCTGCCTGGGCAATCCCATGGACAGAGGAACCTGGAGGCCTGTAGCCCATGGGGTCCCAAAGAGTTGCACATGACTTAGTGACTGAGCACACAAAAGACCGAATATTAATAACAATAAAGGGAAAGTCTCTTCTACCTTGGAATTTTTAAACCAAAGAATTTCTGAATTCTCATTTGTTTGGAGGATTTTACTATTAATTGAACTGTTATGAATGACTTTTAGATGAAAGGAATGATGGTTCAAGAGATTCGGAAGGAAGCCTTTTCCCTCTGCTGTTTCTTTTTACCTGTGCTTGTCTTATAAGAGAGCAATGAATCAGAATGAATCTTTTCATATACAGGCAGAATGATATAGAATTGAAATGACAACAGGAGCAAAGCTATCTTACTGTAGCTATAAATCACAGAAGGCAGAAGCATCATCAGATATAGATAGAAGGTCTACATTTGAGCATGGTCATAAAGACATGCATCACAGTTAACCTGGCAATCATATAAGTTAGAGGAGGAGAAATGGGAGAAAGCAGGAAGGAGAGAGCTAGAGTGAGAGAAAAGGAAACCTCTATATGTCAATTCTTCTGTTAAATGCTTTAGCATGTATCATCTCATATAATCATCCCCCGTGTAGTGGGAGAAAGATGATATTTCCTCCTTGTTTTAGATTTTAGGGATCTGAGTCTTTGAGAGATCCATGGAATCATAAAACTAATTAGTGATTGAAATACAATGTAAATTCACATTTTTCTGTGTCCAAAGCAAAATCCTGTTTTCATAACTCTGCCTTTCTATCCTTCTCTTCCTCCCATTCTTCCCACTCTTTCACTCAGTAAATATTTACTGACTACCAGTGTGTGGGACTGCTCTGCCTACTAGGGGTGGAGCCGTAAAGAAGTAGATAACAGTTCTGCTCTCACAGACTACAGTCTAATGGAGGAGACAGAACACAATGGATATATAAACAGGAATGGTACCAGATCATGATATGTGATGGGAAGGTTATTAAGATAACATGATAAGACAGAGTGATTGGATACTGCTTTAGATTGGAGAACAGGGAAGATCTCTCTGAGTTATTCCGGGCATCAGCCCTCATGGGGAATAAGCTTATGTGTCTGAGGATCCAAAGGGCTCTGGGATGTAGAGAGCAAGGCAGAGTGATTGGAAATGAGGTCAGAGAGGTAAGGAGGAGACTGATCTTGTGAGAAACTAGACTGGAATAAAGAATTTGAGTTCGATTTTGAGGTTGATGGAAACTTTTGTTTTAAGCTGGAAGTTGATAGGATCTGCTTCACATCTTGAAATGACACAGGGGCAGTGGGATTATGCTAAAGATGTAGTTTTAAGTCATTGCAAATCATTTCCACCCAAATGGAGCACCTAAGATAGCAAAGGAAAAACTCCCACAGACTGTATCTTCAGTAAAGTAAGGGGCAGTCCTTGGGAATGCCTTCGTGGGCTCTGAGGTAGGGAAAGGGTGCAAGCTGCCGAGAGATAGACACATTGGTCCAAGCCCACTCTCAAAATTATCCAGCAAACATTTTCTCTCCAAAAGACTAACCCTAACCCTCACCTTGAGCAGTTAGTGATAGAAAAAGGATAAAATCTTAGCAGAAGACAACAAATGTGGGTTAAAGGAACCCAGAGGAAGCAGATCCCAGGAAATACCAAGCAGGAAGTGCATACCAACTAAAGCTGAGAGGACTGTTTTGGAAGGTGAGGCCATTGGGTCCCTGGTAAACACAAGCATAGAGGCAGAACATCTCTCTGAACCAGATCAAGCTCTGAGAGAGTGGAGTCTGGGGATACACTGAGGCCATACACTGGTGCAATAGGGAAGTTCTTGAATCATAAAGCTGGGAAATCACCCTGACCTACCCCTTTCCCATCACAGAAAAACCTACCTCACTTAAATATGAAAACAAAGGAATATGACATAGGCCTGTATAGGGTTATAAGAAGAAAAATAGATTAAAATATACTCAGTAACATCTGATATACCATGAGAATGTGCCAGAAATGTGATCACAAAGCAGACAAACTATAACTGTATTTCAAACCAAGTTAAAAGAATTTTTTTAATGATTGGAACTTTAAAATTGACACAAATCAAAACTAGATGAATTTAGAAATTATATGGTTAGACAAGAAGATATGAAATGAGAACTGACATAACACAGGAAATGACTTTAAAAGAAAAGTTCTGAGATGAAGACATTGTTACTGAAAAGGTGTGTGTGGGGTTCAGCTAGTTGCCTTTCAAAAACCAGTAAACAGGCTAGGTTGGTGAAAAGTTTGCTTTATTTCAGACGCTGGCAACTGGCAGTGTAGAGTTGGGGGTTGGTGGACATCTGTCTAAAGGCAAACTTCCTTCACTGACAAGCAGGGGTTGAGAGCCTTCATAGGTAGATTGAGAGGGGAGCTACATGCAGAAACAGCACAGTCATCTCTCACAGTCATCTTCAAATTGGTCATCAGTGGTCTGACCAACAGCATCTTGGTTGTTTTAGGTACAGTTAATCTTCAGTTCCTAGGAGCTTTCCAGATGGGGCTAGTGGTAAAGAATCTGTCTGCCAATGCAGGAGATATAAGAGAAGCACATTTGATCCCTGGGTTGGGAAGATCCCCTGGAGTAGGAAATGGCAACCCACTCCAGTATTCTTGCCTGGAAAATCTCATGGACAGAGGAGCCTGGCGGGCTACAGTCCACAGGGTCGCAAAGGGTTGGACAGAATTGAAGCAACTTAGTACACACATAATCTTTAGTTCCAGGGCCCATTTTTCCCTTTTCTTTGTGGCCAATACTGGGAACTGTGGCAGCTCACGTCCTGGGTACAATCTGGTAACCATGTAGTTAACTTCTCCACCTGGTGTTTTAGTATCGATGAGACAGCTCCTAGGATATGGCTCAGAATATTATCTGTATAGCCCCTGAGAAAGAACTCAAAGTCCTTGACTATGCTTAGTGACTGTATTATAATTATTTAGTCTCCTTGACTGTTTTCCTTTGTTTCCACATTTCTCTGATTAAACTTATTCCTTAACTAAAGTTTTCCACAGACAAAAGGAGGCAGAGGACATGGTGCGGGGTTGGGGAGCAAGGACCACAGGATCCTGCTCCGTTTCAACATAATGAGCAGGTACACAGGAAGGAATAGACCCCATGGAAAATATAATAAAGGGAGATACGGGATGTAAAGAAGAAAAGTGAAAAAAATCAAAGGGAATTTTTAAAAAAGGAAAAAAATAGATTTGGGGGAAAGAGATATTCATATGAAACTCAAGAAAAAGGAAATCAAATATTCATATAATTGAAGATACCGAAGAAGCTGTGAAACAGAATAAATATTTAAAAAGCATAATTCAAGAAATCTTTCCTAAAATAAAAGAAGCTTTGAATTTTCATATTCAAAGGGCACATCGTCGTGTACCTTGGAAACACAAACCAGAGCATTCAAGAGAGAAACATATTATGGTAAAACTAAAGGACTTTAAAAAAAGAATCTGAGAATCCAGGCAAAGAGACACATTATTCATAAAGGAAAGAAAATCAGATTAGGATGATATCATGACAGGTTCCCTTTTTAATGTTCAAAAACAATGGAACACTGTGTTTAAGATATTCAGAGAAAGAAAGAAAATATGAACTAGGATTTTGTAGTTAGGAAAATTCTTCTTTAATTATAAAGGCTCCATTCACACAATTAAGAATATGGAAGGACTCTGAGAACATTGATCCCATGAGCCCCTCCAGGAGCATTTATTAGAAACTGCGCTTTAGACAAGCCCAGAGACTGAAGAAGCTTTCGCTGTGAAGTCTTGGGGTAACCACTGAGTATATTTCACTATGACACTAAATTAAAACACAAGTATCTGGTGACAAAATACGTAAATGTTTGTGCTTAGACAGTGTAAAAATAATAAAATTAACAAAAATGAGTGTGGAGAAGGGGAAGATTAATTGAAATGTGAGAAATTTATTGATTGCATTGTGTATATTAGCTGGGAATAAAATGATACCCTTTAAAGCAAATAACAGGGTCATAGTAGTTAAATATATTTTAATTATTCTCATTAACCCTAAGATAATACTAGGGAACTAAAGTAGTAAGAAAGAAGGAGGGAAGGTAGAGCAAGAAGAGGTTACAGGTTAGTTCAATATTGGTTATAATGTAAGTGATACTATTTAGGAAAAGAAAGGACTAAGAGGATGCTAAATAAGTATTAGTAACCATTAAAACAAATATGCAACCTTTCCTAAGCACACACACACAAATAGCCTCACAAAAGAGAAAATAAAGCAGACATATGGTTAAGGATTTTAATGTATCAGTAAATATGCATGGTATTAGCTCCCCTTCTAAAGAATGAGATTTTCAGACAAAGCAAAATCCAATAGTATACTTTATTCCTGAAATGCATCTAAGATAATTATTCAGAAAAGTTAAAAACAAAAGCATGCCCCAAAATTTCTGAGGGACATTCAAAGAAAAAGAAGAGTGGACTTAATTTTGTTATCAAAGTAGAATTCAGATCAAAGAGTATTAAACGAGACAAAGAGGGACACATTATACTAATAAAAACTACAATTTATAATGAAGATATAATTGTTAATATCTATGCATTCAGTAATAGCATCAATTTTCATAAAGCAGAAAATACAGGGAAAAGAAACATATAACACACTGTAAAAATAGAAGATTTCAGCAGTCCTCTCACAGATATAGACAGATCAAAGATGAAAAATTCTTAAGGATACAGAAGATCTAAAAAAACTTAATAAGGAGCTTATAGATATTTACTGAATAATGTAGTTGCATGTGAATTATTTATGAAATCACTCAGATAACTGGTGGGCTTAAAGAAAATTTTAGCAAGTCCTAAAGAATATCTGAAAAAAATATATAAAGAGAGAGTATTTTATATCCATATAGCATTCTTATGCAAAGCTTGAACTTAATAACAAAGTAAGAAAACAAAAATTCCCTTCCATATTGATATCAAAAAGAAATAAATGACTAGCCTGGGATAAGGCTTGAGACAATAGAAAGTGAATGACTGTGTTGCATGCTTTGGAGATAGAGAAGAGATTTGCTGATGGATTGCATAAGGACATTAGATATAAAAAGCAATCAAGGACATCTACTAGATTCTAGTCTTAACAAATGGAGGACCAGTTACTGAGGTAAGAATAACTGGAAGCAACTTTAGTGAGGACAACATATTAATGGTAGAACTCAAGTCTATTTTGATCATATTAATATGAGCTGCTTACTTACTCCAATTTCCATCAGAAATTGGATATATTCCTTTTTGTCCCGGGTGGCCTACCAAATGTTCCTTTTGAACACATCCATTAATCTTCTTGAAAGGAGTCCTGGTCAACACAGTTTACTCCATCTATTGCTTTCCCAGATAGTCTAGTGCTGCAGTGTTTCAGTACTCAGTGTATATTACTGACCTCAGCAGCTGCCCAGCTAGCCCGCCCCTTGGTCTAGCTCTTCTGCTTAACTGGTGACTTCGCATCCCTTCTCCTCGTTAATGGCACCAACAGAACATAATAAAAGTACATTTCTAACAAGTACGCTGCATTAGCTCTTGATAATTGTAAAACTCTTTTCAAATTTTTTTGTGTGCTCTCATTTTATTTATTTATGTTTTTTATTGAAGTATAGTAGATTTACAATGCTAATTTCTGGTTCAGAGTAAAATGATCCAACTATTTATCAGCCATATATATAGATACACCTTCATTCGTTTTCATATCCTTTTCCATTATGGTTTATTACAAGATACTGAATATAGTTCCCTGTGCTGTATAGTAAGAGCTTAATGTTTATTTTTAAAATTTTTATCATTTAAAAAAATTAATTGGAATATAATTGCTTTACAATGCTGTGTTTGTTTTGCTATACAATGATGTGAGTCAGCTACATGTATATAAATATCCCTTTCCTCTAGAGCCTCCCTCCCACCTCCATCCCACCCCTCTAGGTCGTCATAGAGCTGCCTGTGCTATGCAGCGGCTTCCCACTAGCCATCTATGTTACACAAGGTAGTGTGTATATGTCAATGCCGCTCTCTCAATGCGTCCCACCCTCCCCTTCCTTCACTGTGTCCTCAAGTCTGTGCTCTACATCTGCATCTCTATTCCTGCCCTGCAAATATGTTCATTAGTACCATTTTTCTAGATTCCATATACATGTGTTAATATATGATATTGTTTTTCTCCTTCTGACTTACTTCACTCTGTATCACAGGTTCTAACTTCATCCACATAACTACATATGACCCAATTTTGTTCCTTTTTGTGGCCAATTGTACCATATATGTACCACATCTTTATCCATTCATTTGTCAATGGACATTTAGTCTGCTTCCATATCCTGGCTACTGTAAATAGGGCTGCAGTGATTTGCCCAAATATATGAGCAACTGCCTTCCCTTTGGTTTTCAGTAGTTGCTTTGGCATTTATTTTGGGAATGTGAAGAATCTTGCTACCTGTTGGTGTTGGAAACCGGTAAACTAAGACAAATGTCTTCTTGTCACCCAGAGCTAAATTTGATAGCTTCTCTTGGGGCAGAATAAGTTTTGTTTTACTTACTTCCTTGGTATTTGATCACACAATTTATAAAATCCAATGCAGATTCCAAGGCCAAGGATCTGAAAAATGTCAGGAAAAGAACTAGAAAAGGAAAAAAAGGGAATCTGCAGGAATATTACTTGGGATGGAGAAGTCATGACTTGACAATATTCTTAAAGACTCCAGCAGATCTACCTTGGGTCAAAGCATCCAAGCTAATCCTTGGTCAGAGTGAGAGTGGGAACCCAGAAAAAGGGGCAAAGCCAAGTCGTTACCATATCTTACTGCCACCATAAATCTCAGAGTTAGAAGAGAACTTAAAGATCATCTGGGATTGAATTTTTTGACTGTAGAGCAGTAAATTGTATTATCTTTACTTTAGAGATGAGATACTTCAGACTCGGACAGTTCAGTGGTTGTGTGGAGGTTAGAGTCAGACGATCCTAATTCTTAGCACAGTGTATTTTTTTTTTTCCTCTGAGTCCATAGCTTGGGTTGATTAACTGTTGTCACGGCTACCACTGGGCCACTGGTCTTAAGACTTCTAGAACAAAGGAACTAAGGACAAGAACCTTTTTCTTTTCATTTTTTGGAAGGAAGTCATTGACTATGTGTAGTCCACACATAGTGAGAAATTATACTCTACTTCCTTGAGGGAGGAGTATCTACATAAATGACTTGGAATTTTTCATAAGAGAATTGTCTCTTTCTACCCATTTATTTGGGTTTCCCTGTGGCCCAGCGTTAAGGAATCTGCCTGTGATGCAGATAACACAGGAGACACAGGTTCGATCCATGGATCGGAAAGACCCCTTGGAGAAGGATATGACAATCCCTCCAGTGTACTTGCCTGGAGAATCCCATGAACTAAGGAGCCTGGCGGGCTGCAGTCCATAGGTTTGCAAAGAATTGGACATAACTGAAGCACCTAAGCATATACACATTTATTTATCCAGTTATTTGTTTAAATGAGTATGGACTCATCAATTGCTATCTTTTATAGTAAATTATAATCCATTACTACTTTATTTTGTTGATCAAATTGTTCCAATTTTAGCCACTGGCAGTTTTTTTAGTTGGATGTTGTGTCCCTTTGACATATCCTCATCAGACCTGAATATCTAGATTTCTCTCTCTCTTACACACACACACACACACACACACTTTCTTACTTTCTGGCACTCCAAGATAGTCCAGGCTCATCTTGAATATTTCTTTTCCTTGTTATAGAATCAGTCATTTCTTTATGGAGCTCTGGTTTATTTTATTGGCAAATGGTATTAAAATCAAGATACGGGTGGTAGGTGGACTCATTGCTCTTGAGTGAGTGAGTGATAGTCGCTCAGTCATATCTGACTCTTTGCAAGCCCAGGGACTATATATCCTGCCAAGCTCCTCTGTCCATGGAATTCTCCAGGCAAGACTACTGGAGGGGGTTGCCATTTCCTTCTCCAGGGGATCTTCCCAACCCAGGGATCAAACACCAGTCTCCTGCATTGAAAGCAGATTCTTTACCAGCTGAGCCACCAGGGAAGCCTTGCTATTGGAGTGTTCTATTAACAAGTTCTTTAAGTTTACAGAGCAAGGAAATATATATATGTATACTAAACCATATATGTACATGTATCTATAAATATTTCTATATATAGCCATCTATATTGGCAGTGAGCTAAAAATGAACTCATACTAGTATCTTTAATCTATTATCATGTGGATTATTCTAGCCTCTTTCCCTTGCTTCTGTATAACCTCCCACTCCAAAAGTGAGAAAGTTGGTTCCACCATTTGCCATTAAGTTATTTCATTGTTCCATTCCAATTTTTATGTACAGTGCTATCAGAATTCTTAACCTGTAAACTGTGAGAATTTTATTAACTAGAATACAGTGCTTATGTACAGTTTTTTGGTTTTCTTGTTTTGTTTTGTTTTTTGCTTTTAATCTTACAGATGCCACTCGTTTATAAAGTTACTTAGGTTAGTATCTTTTCCCACCATCTCCTTCAGTGAGGTTGCTTCATATACCTATAGCAGTTGAATTATTTTGTCACATTCGACATTCCATGTTGAGATTGCCTAAATTTCTAAATGATTTTTAAAATTACTATTTTAAATTCATTCTTTTTTGCAAAGTTCTATGCATGTGTGCTCAGTCACTTCAGTTGTGTCTGACTCTTTGCGACCCTATGGACTGTAGCCTGCCAGGCTCCTTTGTTGATGGGATTCTCCAGGCAAGAATACTGGAGTGGGTTTCCATGCCCTCCTCCAGGGGATATTCCTGGCCCAGGTATCAAACCTGTGTCTCCTGCATTGCAGGTGGTTTCTTTAACCACTGAGCCACATGGGAAGCTGACAAAGTTCGTAGGTTTCGATAACTGCATAGTGTCATGGATCACCACTACAATATCATACTGAGGAACTTCTCCACTCTAAAATATTTTGGCCACCTGATACAAAGAACTGACTCATTGAAAAAGACTCTGATGCTGGGAAAGATTGAAGGCAGGAGGAGAAGGGGACGACAGAGAATGAGATGGTTGGTTGGATGGCATCACTGATTTGATGTACATGAGTTTGAGCAAGCTCCAGGAGCTGGTTATGGACAGGGATGCCTGGCATGCTGCAGTCCGTGGGGTCACAGAGTCGGACATGATTGAGTGACTGAACTGAAGATATCCCCTGTGCTTCCTTTTTTCAACTCTCCTCTGTAACCCTGGTAACCACTGATCTTTTTACTCTCAGTGTAGTTTTACCTTTCCAAAAGATCATGTAGTTGGAATTATACATTAGAAAGTCTTTTAAGTTTGGCTTCTTTTACTTAGCAATACATATTTAACATCTATCCATCTTTTTGTGGTTTGATTACTCATTTCTTTTTTATTAATAAATATGTACATTCCATAAGTGCATACACATAGATGTATCACCGTTTGCTTATCCATTCACCTACTGAAGGAAATCTGGGTTTCCTCCAATTTGGGGAAATTATGAATAAACCTGATATATTCATTCATGTGCAGGTTTTTGTGTGGACATAATTTTTCAACTCTACGAGGGCTTCCCTCATACATAACTCAGTCAGTAATGAATCTGCCTGCAATGCAGGAGACCTGGGTTCAATTCTTGGGTTGGGAAGATCCCCTGGGGAAGAAAATGGCAGCCCACTTAAATATTCTTGCCTGGAGAATCCCATGGACAAAGGAGCCTGGCAAGCTACAGTCTATGGGGTCACAAGAGTCGGACACGACTTAGTGACTAAACTACTAACTAACTGCTAATCTTTCAAATCAGTTGGGTAAATACTTAGGATGCAATTGCTGTATAATATGTTAAGACTATGATTAGCTTTGTAAGAAATTGGCAAATTGTCTTCCAAAGTAGCTGTACCACTTCGCATTTCCACCAACAATGAATGAAAGTTCTTGTTGCTCAGGATTCCCACCAACTTTGCTCTTGTTGGTTTTTACACACTTTATTCTATTAGGTATAGTGGTATCTTATTTTTGTTTCCTTAATTTCTATTTTTAAATGTATTAAGGCTATTTATTTAGTCACAACTCACAATTCTAGGGTATATAAGAAATTCAATAGTTTTCTTTTTAACATCTGTATCAATTCAGTTCAGTTAAGTCACTCAGTCATGACCAACTCTTTGCGACCCCATGGACTCCAGCACGCCAGGTCTCCCTGTCCATCACCAACTCCTGGAGTTCACTCAAACTCATGTCCATTGAGTTGGTGATACCATCCAGCCATCTCATCATCTGTTGTCCCCTTCTCCTCCTGCCTTCAAGTTTTCCCAGCATCAGGGTCTTTTCAAATGAGTAAGTTCTTCCCATCAGATGGCCAAAGTATTGAAGTTTCATCTGTATACTCAGTTATATTTTCAACATAAGCCAAGTGTTCTTCAATTGTATCTTTCAACTGTTGCCTCTGTTCCAGTTGCTGTGATTTATTTTTCAAGAAATTCATAATTCTTAAATTGGATTTCCATTTAGTGTCTTCCCATTACTATGATATTAACTATTTTCATTGTTTTTGTCATTTTCCCCTACATTACATGACATCTTTTTAAATTCAACCTTTATATTCCTTATTCAAGATTCTAAATTTCTAATTCTGTCTTCTAATTGAGGTTTTTAATTTAACTGTTGAATTTGTTTGCCTAGTTTCCTTATAGCATCCATTTCCTGTTACATTTCTGTTCTTATTTTATCTCTTCTCTTATAAAGATTTCATGTCCTTGTTTTTTAAAGCTTGGTTTATTCACAAAAATTATTCTTAGTGATATGATATCCTTCAAGTCTTCAAAATGATGAGAAGAGAATTAGTTTGGTCTAGTGCCTGCCAGTAGTCAGGTTTTGTGGCATAGCTTTCTCTTTACCTAACTTTAGTTGTTGTTCAGTCACTCAGTCAAGTCTGACTCTTTGCGATCCAGTGGACTGCAGCACACCAGACTTCCCTGTCCATCACCAACTCCCGAAGCTTACTCAAACTCATGGCCAGTGAATCAGTGATGCCATCCAACCATCCCATCCTCTGTCGTCCCCTTCTCCTCCTGCCTTCAATCTTTCACAGCATCAGGGTCTTTTCAACTGAGACCATTCTTTGCATCAGGTGGCCAAAGTATTGGAGTTTCAGCATCAGTCCTTCCAATGAATATTCAGGACTAATTTCCTTTAGGATAGACTAGTTTGATTTCCTTGCAGTCCAAGGGACTCTCAAGATTGAGTCTTCTCCAACACCACAGTTCAAAAGCATCAATTCTTCGGTATTCAGCCTTCTTTATGGTCCAACTCTCACATCCATACATGACTACTGGAAAAACCATAGCTTTGACTACATGGACCTTTGTTGACAAAGTAATGTCCCTGCTTTTTAATATGCTGTCTAGGTTGGTTATAACTTTTCTTCCAAGGAGCAAGCATCTTTAAATTTCATGGCTGCAGTTAGCATCTGCAGTGATTTTGGAGCCCAAGAAAATAAAGTCTATCACTGTTTCCATTGTATCCCCATCTATTTGTCATGCCCTCCCATTAGGTGAAAACCATATGCCAATGTCTCTTTCATATTTTAATTCTCATTTCTGTTTCATATGTTTTTACCTAATTAATTTCAGTTTTTTAAAAAATTACTTCTTCTTTCTTAGAAAACATAAATTATAGATTGGACATACAAAAAGCTTTAATGCCCAAGGTGCATTGTGGCGTTTTCCTCCAGAGGACAATATAGCAAAGCATCACAGTGCCCACCTGTCATTGTCTGACTCATTTTCTGGGGGTTGGAATTTCTGAAGCCACTTGACTAAGAGGAATTTTGGAGTAGGGCTTGGAACAGTGTCTCACTACTTCAAAATAATAACTCTCTGTAGCAGAGAGGTAGATTTGCTATTTGGGGATGATAAAGATTTGGGTTTCTGATATGCAAGCAAAGATGTCAGTGAGAAAGTTTATTTTCTTTATACTACAGGTAAGAATGTTTCCCTTCCCTTAGGTGAAAACCATATGCCAACATCTTTCATATTCTAATTCTCATTTCTGCTTCATATGTTTTTAATTAACAAAAATGTTCCCTATGGTCAGGCAATATGTTGACTGTCAGCCTTAGTTTCAAATGTAATTACAAATTATAATCATTTCCTGAGTTTCCATAGATATTCCATTAGGAATTGGGCAAAACTGAATTAAAGAAAGCTAGCCAAATGTTATAACATGATGGCAAAAAAAAAAAGTATTTCAGTAGAAATATAGGATTTTCTTTATATGCACAAAAATATATATATATATAAAAAGTGGGAAACCTTACAAAAAACAAAATAAAGTTTAAGAAATCATAACAGATTACATCAGCAACACTTTAATAATTAAATCTCCAGTATATAATTTTAGTAAAATAAAATATCTGAGATGCAGGTATTAATCCAGTGCTGACAACACATTGTTATGATTTGCACAGAGACTGAAACAAACATTTTGAGATATACAGAAGAAACTGAAAAGAAATAAGACATTATAATAAATCATAATATGACATTAATAAAGAGGGACTTCAAAAATTAGGGGTTTCTAGATACTTTCCTTTATTCATAGAGATTATTAGCAAGTAAGAAAAGGATCTTTAGGTCATGTTTTTGTAAATTTATAGAGGTGTGCTTTTTATACAGTAAAGTTCATCCATTTTGAGTGCACATGTGGAAAACCTTTAATAATGTATATAGTTGTGCAGCTACGAGCATTTTCAAACTTAATATTATTTCTATCCCCCACTCCAAAAGTCCCTGATACCCCTTGCCGTACCATGCTCAGTCATGCCCAGCTCTTTGGGACCCCTTCAGGCTCCTCTGTCCATAGAATTTTCCAGGCAAGAAAATTGGAGTGGGTTGCCACTTCCTATTCCAGGGGATCTTCCCCACCCAGGGATCAAACCGAGGTCTCCTGCATCTCCTGCATTGGCAGGCAGATTCTTTACCTCTGAGCCACCTGGGAAGCTGATATCTCTCTTATATCATATATATCTGATATCTGTGATATCTACAACTTGTCAACACAATAGCATCAGTTTTTTAGTTTTTGCTATCCTAGATGTGAGAAACACACTCGAAGGCAAAGCATGTTTGCGTGTCTCTCCAATCTTACTTGGTTCCCTGGGGTGTCACATACACATGTGTAGTTTATCAGCCAGCCAGGCATGCATGGAATGTTCATTATCTGTACTTCGACAGTCTCTTGGCTCTCATAACTAAAATTCTCCTGTAAATTCTTAGCTGTCCTTCAGCCTATTCCACACGAAGCCCATGCTCTTTGTAGGGTAAAGTGACAGTTTTAACTAAGTGTGGGAGGGATAGAAGTGGGCATATTTTAAGAAGGCTATAAAGTCACCATTATTTAACAAGGAAGCATCAGTTATTCCTGAGTAAATTTTTTCAAGTTGTTGTTGGCATTTGGTCATTTTCCTGTGACTGAAATTTTTGTTTTTAATAATTTTATCCAGTTTATTCTTGTTTTCATGGGGGAGAGTATTTTTTACCCCTGCCTTTCACCTCTCTCATTACCACCACCAGAAGTAGCATGATCAGTCCATCTTTGTGAAGAGGAAAAAAGCTATACACACACACACACACCCCAAAATGATGCTAACTACCATATAATACCTGCCTCAGCAGGCTGTGTAGGTTTTGAAAAGCAGTGATGCTTTACAGTGAGGATGTAACGGAGCTGGGTGTTTTTCAGTGCATGACAACAGGTCTTACACATAACTGGTCAGAGGAAAGAGTGTGCTAAGTTGCTTTAGTCGTCTCCAACTCTTTGCAACCCCATGGACTCATGTCCTCCAGGATCTTCTGTCCATGGGATTCTCCAGGCGAGAATACTGGAATGAGTTGCCATGTCCTCCTCCAGGGGAACTTCTCAACCCAGAAATCAAACACCATGTCTCCTGCGTCTCTTGCATTGCAGGTAGATTCTTTACCACTGAACCACCAGGGAAGGATAAATCAAAGCAAGGATAAGCTTTACCTTCAGCTTGGGAGAAGAATCAAGAAGAACATGAAGAATAAAAATGATGAATAATTCAGTTGTCTGTGGATGGTATCCCATGTTATTTTAATGGTAATGACAGTCCATTATTCTTTGTCATTAGTTATGATTTTAATACAAAAGAAAATGACCAAAAGTAAAATTAAGAATAAAGAGAAATTTCCTTTGTTAAATATTTGAACAGGCCAAAGGGGTAAGTTATAAAATTTCTTTTCCTTCAGAACATTATGAGTAGAAAAAAAAATCTCTGGCAAGGATTGAAATCAAATTAAGATAAAGTTGACAAATACTTGATGCTATTTCCAGGTGCAAATGACTATAAATTATATTAGGCTATAAGCTCTGATGAGATTTTGTACATCAGTACTTGGCAATTAATTATAATTGATATACAGCATCTAAAGTACTACTAAGCTAATACTTGTTACAATTATTTCCTACCCTCTCTCAACTTACTATACAAAACACATTACACATTTTGCATTAGAATTATTTAATTACTGAGAATCAAAAGAAAATATTATGTAGCTAGAATACGGGTTTTAAGAGAAAAAAATCGTATATAGGCAAAGCCTTATTATCACTAACTACTTATTATCTGCTCACTACCACTTTCGGGCTCTAGCCACTGTATCCTGCACCTTTCATAAAAACAACTCTACTGAGATAAGTGAATCTGCACGAATAGCTTAAACATGGGCAAATCACTATGTATTCTGAATATTCTCAGAAGAGTAAATGTTGCATGTAGGTCTGACAAAGAAAAGAAAATTGTATGTGTTATACACAATTGTCCCTGATAATAGATGCCAGGAAATCTCAGTGAAGCCATTCTAAATGGTGCAAAATTATTACCCTCCCACCCACATTTTTGTAATTTTTTTTTGATTAAAGCTGAAATGTTATTTTCCCGTTTACAGATTTTTCATTTACCTGTGCTAACAATAGGCAAATTCCCAGTGCTTTATATACTTTGAAATATTTTCACTTGATATGTTTGACCACAACAGCTCTGCTATTATCCTCATCATACAAATCGTTTTCAGAGGAGTTAAAGAAAATTAGTTAGTGGTTATATTAGTTAGTTGATGGTCATGATTCTATCCAGTGGCCAAAAGTAAAATGAAACAAAACCCAGACTTTGCTCTCATGTATTCTTTTAGGCCAAGTCAAATGTGATTATTTTTCCTTCTTGCATGCTGATACAACTGCTAGAGAAGATATTGTTTCTTTTATAGTCAGAAAAATGAAGGCATTCATAATTGTCAATAGGAGGTATCCCTTTTCTTAAATGTATTTTTAGATGCAGACACCCTAGCAAGACATGACCATTGCTAAATTTTAGGAAAACTTTACCCTGAAGATTAGGGTAAACATCCATCTTTCCTCTCTTATACTCAGTCCATCACTTATATGTTGCAACATTTGCCATGCCTTGGCAACTGTCCTTGGCCTCAGGTGGTTTATGTGATAATGTTAAGTTCTAGGAAGGTGAAAGTGAAAGTCACTCAGTCGTGTCCGACTCTTTGCAACCCCATGGACTATACAATCTATGCAATTCTCCAGCCCAGAATACTGGAGTGGGTAGCCTTTCCCACTCCAGGGGATCTTCCCATCTCAGGGGTCAAACCCAGGTCTCCCACATTGCCGGTGGATTCTTTACCAGCTAAGCCCCAAAGGAAGCCCAAATTCTAAGAACTCAAGCGCAAAACTGGTCAACCACCTGTAAAAGAATGAAACTAGAACACTTTCTAACACCATACACAAAAATAAACTCAAAATGGATTAAAGATCTAAATGTAAGACCAGAAACTATAAGACTCCTAGAGGAGAACATAGGCAAAACACTCTCCGACATAAATATTTTCTTTTTTCCTAAAATTTTTTTGCTTTTTTTTTTCTTCCACAGCAAAACAAGAAATATTTTGAGTATAAATTAAACTTAATTTTTCCTTCTGGTTGGTCTACACCTGTTTAGAATCTGTTTCTATGTTTTAGAAACCCAGGTTTTAAGAAGAAATGACTAGTTTGTGAGATTTGCTTCATTCTCTGGATAAACCTCATTACTTGCACAAATACGATGTCTTTTTACAGACATTCAGATCTTTTGCTCTTTAACCTGTTTGTTATGAAGCTTTCGACAAGGCAGACCTCATGAGTGGGTTTTGTAAGACAGGTATGTTAATCCCTCGATGGGCATGCAGACATTAGAATCAGGAGAACACTAATGAAGGGAAGCACATGCTTCGCAGGCTTGTTTTCCTCCCAAAAGGCTTGAGAAGAAAGTAGAGAAAGCCTGCCAAATTAGCTGGCATAGAACATAAAAAACTGGATGGGGACTTTTAAAAGGCAGAAAAGACTTTTAATGAGGAGGCAGTACCCTGAGGGAGATCAAAAGCCTGTTAGATACAATAGTTATGATGGAATTAAGTAGTAAAAGGGCCATTTGGATAATTAAAGCCTCCTTTGTGACTGTTAGGGCTTCCCAGATGGCTCAGTGGGTAAAAAATCTGCCTGCGATGCAGGAGACTCGGGTTCAATCCCTGGGTTAGGAAAATCCCCTGAAGAAGGGCATGGCATTCTTCCTGGAAAATCCCATGGACAGAGGAGCCTGGAGGGCTACAATCCATAGGCTTGCAAAGAGCTGGACATGACTGAGTGCGCACACACACACACACACACACACACACGTGACTTTTATAGCCTCCATCCTTAGACGTCTCTGTTCTTGTAGATAGAGATGTGAGCAGGAATCCAGGTACAGGTTCTACACCAGCTGAGAGCAATGTGGTTGGGAGGGGGAAGGGAGAGACATGTTAACTGCCCATTATAACCCAGAGGTTACAGCCTGGCAGCCCATGGGCCATATTTGACCCAAATATAACTATTTTTTTGACCTGTATGGTGTTTTGAGATTGACATAATGTAGTGAGGGAAAAAATCCAGTTCTATGACTTCCCTTGGAAAACCAGACCTAGAAAGTCTGGTCCTAAACTTCCTCATAGTAGCTGCTGGCTGGTTCTGGTGCTGGCATCAGTCCCCTTTAGACAGGACATGAAGACTCGATACACCATAAGCTTAGTGCTTGAATTATTGTTTAAGTAACAGCTTCTATATTGTTGTCTATATAAAAATGGGAAACTAAACACTGAAAATTAGACAAAGATGACACTATTTTTTTTACATGTGGTCCATTTACTCTGTCTGTATCATCTACCTAGTCTCTACTGCATTTGATTCTGTCACCCTTGACATAGAAAATGCTTATTAGCCTGAATTTGTTGGAAAGGCTTTGAAGATACCCACGGACAGCAAGCACCCTTTTAGAAAAAAATTGATTATGTTTTTAAATATATTTTTGCTGTAAAATGGATTATTGCCTTTCTAATTCCTTTTTGGCTTATTAATGTGAGATGACAGTGTGATAGGAAAAAGAAAAACAGGTGTTAGAGTTTGGCAGCCTTGGTTTAAGTTCCAATTATTAGCTTTGCTAATAATCATGGATAGACCTGAGAAAAGTCTCTTTCTGGCCACAGTTTCCTCTGTCCTAAAAATAGATATAGTAAAAATTGTTACACAGTGTGATTCTGTATGTTAAATAAGAATGTCACATAAAACTCCCAACTGCTCAGTAAGTGACACTTTATCAATTATAATCAAATGATTTTATATTCTAACTCCAGATTTAACTAAGATTTTATGACAATAAAGTTAAGTAATCTGAAATATGTCAGATGCAGGCAGGCTATACTGTGTGTAGCCCCCTCAAGAATGTACGAGAAATATGATTGCTTGTTCAGAGATTAATAAAATAAAAATAATGAATTAGAGCAAGGGTCAGCAAATTTTTTTTTCTGTTAAGAAACACATAGTAACTACTTTAGGCTTTGCATGTCCCAGGGTCAGTGCTATGTCTTGTAGGTTGCTGCCCTGGTAGCAAGGAAGAAGCTGTAGACAATACATAAATGAATGAGTGTGGCTGCCTTCCAGTAAAACTGTGTTTATGCACACTGAAATTTGTATTTCATATAATTTTCACATGGCATGAAATATTATTCTTTTGATTGTTTTCAACCATTTGTAAAAGTAAAAGTTCTGGGCAGTATAAAATCAGACGGCTTATTGACATTGGCCTGTGGGCCATAGTTGGCCAACTCCTGGATTAAAACAATAATATGAAAAGTCATAATAAAAAAATATTCTAGTTCACAGAGATACCCTTAAGGTTTTGTATCTAAATAATCAGAAGCAAACAGGGAGTTCTAGAAACAAATTTTGGCAGAATCAATCCTCTCAATGTCTACTTGGCTCCAAGCTCATCTGGAAGGACTGGCCCCATCTGGAAACTGATGTGTGGGACTAACACGGCCTGATACTATACAGTAGTCAAATCATGCCAAACTCCCCTTACTCACCATGAGTCCTCTTATATATCATTTGGCTTTACTTTTTTCTACAGAGTTGTTTACAGGGAGGGAATGTGCTGGTCAAGCTGACACAAATATCTATTTTGTTTGACAGGTATTTCATGTTGCAAATGGATTAACTGTGATTCTGATTTGCTCCATCTGTCTTTTGCAAGTCCTTTTATTTTTTTTTTTCTTTAAGCCTGAATCAGCATTTCCAAATCCAATTAACTTGGGGATATATATGAGAATGTTTTTATGAGCCTACATGGTAGAGGGCCATGTCCTCAACACTGGTTAATTTATGAAGGTAATTTTGCTTTAAAGACCCTTTCTATGTGGCCAATCATCCTCCTATGGAAAGTCTGATGCTCACTCTGGGCTACATGTTCTTCATCCAAACTTCAAACTCTTTTCAGAAGGTTAGTGCAGCAATTTGTTGAGTTGTTACAAGTAAAGAAATAGGAAGTGCTCAATTAATTTTCACTATTGTGATGATCAAGACTATGATTATTGACAGTGCTGTCACTTTACCCTGGTGTCTTAATTATATCTATAAATAGGCCTCACTCCTTTTTTATGATCCTGATATTAAAAGACTATGATTCATTTAAATGGGTTGCTGGGACAGGGTGAATTACATTAAGACTGTTTAAATTCCTTAACTAATTTAAAACTACTCTGAAATAGCTCATTTTTCCATAGATGCTAAAAAGTGCTTTCTACTTACAATCAAGGTCACATTTAGCATGAAAGGAAAGAAGACTTCAAATGCATTGAGCACTTACTCTTTTCTAGAATCCCTAGGCTTTAGTGTTTTTGAGAGTCCTGTTGGTTGATATAGTTATTCTCTTTGTATCAACAAGGAAAATGTTTGCTAAAAAAAGTAAAATCATGTTTGTAAGTTCACAAAGCTAGGAAGCTGTGGCTCTGAGATTTGAATTGGAACACCCTCCTCTCCCTCTTTGTAAATAGTATAGATCCATTTATGCATACATTCTTTGTAGGAGAATTGTCCTATAGATTACATCTAGATATGCTATAAACTCTACCATACAATGCTATAATTTTACTCTAAACTGCCATATGTCTTTACAAAAAGTAAAGAATAAATGAAAGATAGTGTTTGTGTTTATATTCACATAGCAACAATTTCTGATATGAATCTGAGTCTCTTTGGCTTCAAGGTTGAAGGTTGTCTGTTACATGATGACAGGCAACTCCATCCGGTCCCCAAATTCTCGTTTAAACTTAGACGTAGGACTACTCTCCTATGGTATAAACCTCAGTCTGTAGAAAGGCACAAAAAAGAATAAATTGCCCCACAACTTTAAAACAAGACTAGGAATAACTGATATTTACTTAGGGCTTATGATGTGTCAGGATTCCACTTAGTGCTTTACAGGTACTTTCTTGTTTAATTGTATTACCATTAATAATAAGCAGGCAATATTATTAGCTCCAGTTTGTAGATGAAGGAACTGAGAATTAGAGTGGTAATTTTCTCAGTATAAAAGAGCTAGTGAGAGACTGAGCTGAGATTAAAATGCAGGTCTATCTGACTAGAGAGCCTATATTTATTTTCACTAAGATGCCCCCATTATTTTGTGTTCTGTGGTTGTAACTACAATCATTACATTGCTACTTACTTATCAAATCAGTGAACACAGGATTCATCTTGTAATACTCTAAACAATACTCTAAAATTGCCACATATTCACAAAAATAAGGTAATGTCAATTATTATAATGTGTTTCCAATTTTTTCTGATAGATTCCCTCAAAGTGGGTTTCAGTTTTTAGCTTTTTCATATACTTAAATTTTTAGATTATAGATTTGCCTCATTGTTTTCAGTCTGTCAATTTACTTATGCATAGATATGCATATATATCTAAGTTACCATAGAAAATCATGGATTAATTTAGAAATATTCTTTTTTTTTTTACTTTTACAGTTCATGGAATGTTTTTTTTTTTTTTTCAAATTTTTCACATGTATCTTTAACTCCAGGGCTGTATTCACATCAGAACTACTTTTTGAGTAATCTAACATGGTTTTCCAGAACACATTATCTTCGTTCCATATAAGTAAATTGAGACATGGCCCATTTTGAGTTTTAGTTTGAATATGATGTAAAAAAATTTCCTAAGCCATAAGACTCATTTTCAAAACTTAGAAGTTTGTTTTTAATGTGCCCTGTGATCTCTTTGGCTTAACCATTAACTGTACTGTGTTTACGTCCTGAAAACTTTACAACTAGATCCATCACTGACAACAATATGAAAGTAAATCCAGAACTAACATTATATATCTATCAATATTATTTATCTTTTTCCCTTTTTATTTTGAAACAGTATACACTTAGATGTATTACTCCTCACACAATTGATTGGAAGCTTCGATGAGACAGCAAATGATGTCTATAGTAAGGGCTCTGCATGTGGTAGAACTCAGTTGTTAGTTCCACAAACCAATGCATCTCATACTACTGATGAAGGCAATATTCTGATTCTGCCTTTTGTGGTTATAGTATTTTTGACCTTGATAAAGTTAGTTGATGGATCATCTCCTTTATAATCGGAAGACTAAGAGGCAGTGCATTCAGCTGGCATCTGCTGTTCCATCTGCTTGCAATTCTGGTCACTACAACTTTTCTTCCCAGAAGAGGTCTTAAACTGCTCCTCTTGGTTTATTGCCCCATGGTTCTCATAATAATTACAATGATAATGATAATAATTTTTCTGATTTGGGTAGAGAGATACAATCTACAAGCTCCTTTACATGTGTTAGAGCATTTGTATCTAACAGTGAGGCTGCAGCCAAGGTATTATTATCTCTCATTTTCTAGATGAGAAAATTGAGGTACACAAGAGGTTTGATAAGTTACTAAAGTTCCCAAAGCTAGTATCAAACAGCTGTCACATAAACCTTTTTGTGTCAAAAAATGAGTCATGTTGGGCAAAACCTATGATGACAGCAGTTATATTCAATAATACTGTGCAGTATACACACCCCTTCCTTTTTCCACTGTCAAAATTAGATGGAATGAAAATTAAAAGTTATTTTAAAAATTATGTCCAATGGATTAAGACAATGCTATATAATTCTCTACATAGAAACAAGATACTCTGTTACCCAAAGAGCTTGGTCTCTGAATCAGAGGCAAGGGAAATCCTCAAGACAAACCCAATCAGTCCTTTCTGTAAGGGCCTCTGACTTTTGAGCACTACTTCTCTGTCAAAATACCCTTTCTCTTTATCCATCTACTTTCACTGTTGGGCAAATTTCTGAACAGTCTTGAAGAAACCAATGCAAAAGCCAAGTCCTCTATCAAACCTCTCTCAATACCCCTAGATGTAAGTAGATGTACCTTCTCTATGCTACCATGATCTGTGTGATCCCTGGGAGCTAGGACAAAAATTTATTTATAATTTGCCCTGTGCCTGACAATGGTGGAGTTTCCATGTAGTAGATATTTGATGGCATTTTTCCCAGAGTCAGCCATATGGTCTGGGGAAAACTTATCCACCCCCAGCTCCAGAGATGACCAGATTGTCTTTTAAAAAAATAATCAGTGTATCTGATATCCAGGCAACATGGTTCATCCTTGAAGGGCAGCAGGTTCAATTCAACAAAATATAAGGTATTTGCTAGAGGTTTCTGAAAGGAATAGAAACTTCCCTCCTCTTCTGGGAGAGCCAAAGGAAAAGGTGGATTCTTTTCCTCTGGACTCCCAAGCCTCTTAGGTAACCTCTAAATGCTTCAAACTCAACACCTGCCAAGCAGAGGCCACCACTCTTTAACCTTGCCTCTCCCTCTGCCTTTCCTGTGTTTGCTAACTGCACTTAGATCACTCAGGTATTTGGGAACCTGCTACTCATAATGACCCTTCCTTCTTTCTGACCCCTTAATTTCTCAGTGTCCTGCCACATTTTCCCCTCCTAAATATTCCTATAATTTCTCACTTTATTATTTTAATCTACACTTCACTTTCTGGGTTCAATCCCTGGGTGAGGAAGATTCCCGTAGAGAAGGGAATGGCTACCCACTCCAGTATTCTTGCCTGGAAAATTCCATGGACAGAGGACCCTGGAGGGCTATGGTCTGCGGGGTTGCAAATGATCAGACACAACTTGGGCAAATAACACTTTTTTAGTACAAAGTAATTACCATACTACTTCTAGTACTATTACTACTACTGATGATAAGAATAGATCTGAATATTTATTCTCATTCAACACTTTCATTGAATGCTAATTGATAGCATATCAATGCTAATTGATAGCATTCAATAAAAGTGCTGAATGAGTGAATGAAAATTCAGATTTATATTATTGTGCAAGTACAATGTGCCAGGCATTATGCTATTTGCCATCACGGAAACACTGGGCTGGAGGAAGCACAAGTTGGAATCAAGACTGCTGGGAGAAATAGCAATAACCTCAGATATGCAGATGACACCACCCTTATGGCAGAAAGTGAAGAACTAAAGAGCCTCTTGATGAAAGTGAAAGAGGAGAGTGAAAAAGTTTGCTTAAAGCTCAACATTCAGAAAACTAAGATCATGGCATCCGGACCAATCACTTCATGGCAAATAGATGGGGAAACAGTGGAAACAGTGGCTGACTTTATTTTTCTGGGCTCCAAAATCACTGCAGATGGTGATTGCAGCCATGGAATTAAAAGACACTTACTCCTCGGGAGGAAAGTTATGACCAACCTAGACAGCATATTAAAAAGCAGAGACATTACTTTGTCAACAAAAGTCTGTCTTGTCAAGGCTATGGCTTTTCCAATGGTCATGGATGGATGTGAGAGTTGGACTATAAAGAAAGCTGAGTGCAGAAGAATTGATGCTTTTGAACTGTGATGTTGGAGAAGACTATTGACAGTCCCTGGGACCACAAGGAGATCCAACCAGTCCATCCTAAAGGAAATCAATCCTGGGTGTTCATTGGAAGGACTGACGTTGAAGCTGAAACTCCAATATTTTGGCCACCTGATGGAAAGAGTTGACTCATTTGAAAATACCTTGATGTTAGGAAAGATTGAAGGCAGGAGGAGAAGGGGACGACAGAGGATGAGATGGTTGGATGGCATCACCGACTCAATGGACATGAGTTTGGGTAAACTCCAGGAGTTGGTGATGGACAGGAAGACCTGGCATGCTGCAGTCCACAGGGTCGCAAAGAGTCGGACACGACTGAGCAGCTGAATTGAACTGATGCTTTACTTTGGGCTTTTCTGGGGGCTCAAATGGTAAGGAATCTTCCTGCAATGCAGGAGACCTGGGTTAGATCCTTAGGTTGAGAAGATCCCCTGGAGAAGGGAATGGCTATCTCCTTCAGTATTCTTCCCTGGATAATCCCATGGAAAGAGGTGGGCTACAGTCCATGGGGTGGCAAACAGTCAGACACAATTGAGTAACACTTCACTTTCACTTTGTGCTTTATTTTAAAATTTTTATTCTCATAATTTAATGAAATAAACAGTGTTATCTCACAAAAAGCTATTCAGAGAATGTGAATAAATTTCCCAAAGATACTTAGTTCCTATGTGATAAAAGCAGAATTTGAAACCAGTTTACTTCCAAGTCTGGTGCTATTTCTAGACAATTCACTCTCCATGGACCAGAACCAGCTTGTCTATTAGAACTACATGGAGTGAGTAATTTTATCAAGGAGTAATTTCAACTTCCAAATCTTATCATTTAAAAAATACATTTCATAAAGCTATAGCTGTCATTTCTAGTGATTCCTCTGATGGATTTGGGCAAGTCAATTGCAAATATTTTGGAAAGGATTCACCACGTTAAAAACCATTAAGAACATTTGTGATCCATGGCAAGAGGTCCAAATCTCAAATTTAACAGAAGTTTGGAAGAAGTTGATTCCAGTTTTCACGGATGACTTTAAGTGGTTTAAAACTTCAGTAGAGGAAGTAACAGCAGATGTGGTGGAAATAGCAAGACACCTAGAAGTGGGGCTTGAAGCTGTGACTGAATTGCCACAATCTCATGATAAAACAAGCAGGTGAGGAGTTACTTCTAATGGATGAGCAAAGAGTGACTTCTTGAGATGGAATCGACTCCAAGTGAAGATGCTGGGAACATTGTTAAGATGACAACAATGGACCTAGAATTGTACATAAGCCTATTTGCTATAGCATTGGCATGATTTGAGAGGATTAACTTCAATTTTGAAAGAAGTTCAAATGTGGGTAAAATATTCTCATACAGCATTACATATTACAGAGAAATCATTGGTGAAAGGAACAGTCAGTCGATGTAGTAAATTCCTTGTGCATGTAGTAAACTCCTAGTAAACTGACCAAATGGACGGTAGGCTCCTCTGGAGCCTACCAAGAATGCTGGAGTGGGTTGCCATGCCCTCCTCCAAAGGATCTTCCTGACCCAGAGATCAAACCCATGTCTCTCCCATCTCATTCATTGGCAGGCAGGTTCTTTACCACTAGCACCACCTGGGAAGCCCAGAAATTGGCACAGCCATCAACCTCAAGGCAAGACCCTCTACCAACAAAAAGATAACTACTTACTGAAGGCTCAGATAGGGGGTAACGTTTTTAGCAATAAAATATTTTAAAATTAAGATATGTACATTGCTTTTTTGGGCATAATGTTATTGCACAGACTATTAACAGACTACAGTATAGTGTAAAAATAACTGCTATATGCATTGACAAATTTAAAATTTTGTGTGACTCGCTTTATTTGCTTTATTGCAGTGGTCTGGAACCTAACTCACTATATCTCCATGGTATGTCTGTACTTTGTTAGAGACTCAAGGAACATATTTTGCATGGGAAACATTTAGGAGATGTGATCCAGAAGAAGCAGACAACAAAATGTCATAGGGAAATATTTACAGAAAGCTCTGTGTTCAACTAAATAGAAGACCAGATGTTACCATATACTGCTCCAGGTTAGAAAAATTCTTCTTTAGAGTTCTGGTCTGGAAAAATAATTGGCATCTTCTTGAAAACATGGGTAGCTTTTAGTACTGGCAATTGGGTACCTCAGTTTCTTTCAGTTATCATGTAGAGTTACCACTTCTTTCAAGTCAAATACTAACAGGTTTGGCCATGTTTCAACACAAATTGGAAATGTTCAAAGAATATCAAGATTATAATTCCCAGTGAACCTTTTATTTTTTGTCCTTCCATGACCTAAATTATGTTAGATAAAGGAAAATTAAGCTGTTATCCTTCAGTTCAGTTCAGTCGTTTAGTTATGCGCGACTCTTTGTGACCCCATGAACCACAGCACGCCAGGCCTCCCTGTCCATCACTAACTCCCAGAGTTCACCCAAACTCATGTCCATTGACTCAGTGATGCCATCCAGCCATCTCGTCCTCTGTCATCCCCTTCTCCTGCCTTCAATCTTTCCCAGCATCAGGGTCTTTTCAAATGAGTCAGCTCTTCGCATCAGGTGGCCAAAGTATTGGAGTTTCAGCTTCAATGTCAGTCCTTCCAATGAACACCCAGGACTGATCTCCTTTAGGATGGACTGGTTGGATCCCCTTGCAGTCCAAGGAACTCTCAAGAGTCTTCTCCAACACCACAGTTCAAAAGCATCAATTCTTCTGCGCTCAGCTTTCTTTATAGTCCAACTCACATATCCATACATGACTACTGGAAAAACCATAGCCTTGACTAGACGGAACTTTGTTGGCAAAGCAATGTCTCTGCTTTTTAATATGCTGTCTAGGTAAATTCAAAGATGACCATTTAGGATGGATCAGTGAAAACTTGCTCTGAAAACCTAAGGCTTTCATGTAGTCAGTTGGTAAATCCTTTGGGGAAGAGTCAAGCCAGACATGAGAGAGGAAAAACTCTCCACTAAAGATTTAGGATCAGTCTCTGTGAGGAGATAAAGAAAGGATGTTCAGTCTCCTCCTCTACTGAGCAAGGGAGTGAAGCCCATTGACACTGTCCAAGGTTGAAGTGAGCAGCATTCCCAGATGCTTTTTGTCCAAATAAAGTAACCTTTACTGCAGTAACAAACAATAGTGTATTGGATCTGGAGCCAGGGTAGAGAATATATCAATGGGCCTGGCTTTGTGAATTTACATTCTAGCTTTATGCATATTCTTCAATCCTCAGGAGCATCCTCATGGTAGGCAGTATTATCATCCCCATTTTATCAATGGGGAGATGGAGGTATAGAAAAGTCTCACTCAGCCAATCAGTGGTGCTGTGCTGTGCTTAGTCACTCAGTTGTGTCTGACCAACTCTCTGCAACCCCACTGGGTATAGCCTGCCAGGCTCCTCTGTCCATGGGGATTCTCCAGTTAAGAATACTGAAGTGTGTTGCCATGCCCTCTTCCAGGGGATCTTCCCACCCCAGGGACTGAACCCAGGCCTCCTGCATTGCAGGCAGATTCTTTACTGTCTGAGCCACCAGGGAAGCCCAATCAGTTGCAAAACTGGGATTTGATCCTTGGCAGAGCAAATGCTTTCACTGATGATGTCTGATGACAGTCACCCTTTATTATTCCCAACATGACAAAGGGAGCTAAAGAAAGTAAGATTTGTATAACTGTAAGGTCAGATGGATTAATAAAGTTGTTAGGTCAGTTCAGTTCAGTTCAGTTGCTCAGTCATGCCTGACTTTTTGCAACCCCATGAATCACAGCACACAAGGCCTCCCTGTCCATCACCAACTCCTAGAACTTGCTTAAACTCATGTCCATCAAGTCAGTGATTCCATCCAGCCATCTCATCCTCTGTTGTCCCCTTCTCCTCCTACCCCCAATCCCTCCCAGCATCAGGGTCTTTTCCAATGAGTCAACTCTTCACATGAGGTGGCCAAAGTATTGGGAGTTTCAGCTTCAGCATCAGTCCATCCAATGAACACCCAGGACTGATTTCCTTTAGGATGGACTGGTTGGATTTCCTTGCAGTCCAAGGGACTCTCAAGAGTCTTCTCCAACATCACAGTTCAAAAGCATCAATTCTTTGGTGCTTAGCTTTCTTCACAGTCTAACTCTCACATCCATACATGATCACTGGAAAAACCATAGCCTTGACTAGACGGACCTTTGTTGGCAAAGTAATGTCTCTGCTTTTTAATATGCTATCTAGAAGGAGCCAAGACAGTGGAGGAATAGGACGGGGAGACCACTTTCTCCCCTACAAATTCTTCGAAAGAACATTTGAACGCTGAGCAAATTTCACAAAACAACTTCTGATCGCTAGCAGAGGACATCAGGCGCCCAGAAAAGCAGCCCGTTGTCTTCAAAGGGAGGTAGGACAAAATATAAAAGATAAAAAGGGAGACAAAAGAGCTACGGACGGTGACCCGTCCCAGGAAGGGAGTCTTAATAGAGGAAGTTTCCAATCACCAGGAAACCCTCGCACTGGCGGGACTGGGGGAAGTTTTCGGCAATCTAACTGGGAGGAAAAATTAAACAGGGCCCACAGATTACGTGCCTAAAAGCAAATCCCAGCAGAAAAGTACCCCAGACGCCCGCACCCGCCAGCAACAAGCGGGGGCGGAACGGAGAGGAGCGGGCGGCATTGCTTAGGGTAAGGACCGGCCTACCCTGAAGACCCTGAGAGCAATCGGAGGGAGCTTTTTTTAAACGGTGGGACAAAATTAACCGGCCGGAACACACTGCCTGCGGTTCGCAAAACAAAGGGACTGAGAAAGTCCAGAAAAGAGCCGGCCCGTCCCCGCTGGAGGTAGGAGGCAGGGGGAAGGGGAAAAGGGCAAACTCAGCCCCTGAGAAGCCACCCCGTCCCACACTGCAAACAGGCCCCTGGTTCCTATCTAAAGACTTCCTGAGACCCGACTGGAGGCGCGCGCTGGGGTCGCGGAGGGAAAAAGCGCGCCGTACACGGAGAGAGTGCGCCCAAGCCTCTGGCTGCCTGAACCGCTCGGGCAGGGGAAGACACAAAACGCAGGCGCAACCGAATCCGCGCTTTTGTGGAGTACCAGAAAGCTGGAACCGCACTCAACGCAGGGCCCGCTCCATATAGAGCAGCCGGGAGCCTGAGCAGTGTAGACGGGGAAAGCACTGACACCCGTGAGCGGGGCAAACCCAGTGTGACCGGAACACGGTGAGTGCTATCCACACAGAGCGGTATCTGTCTGCAGCGCCCCGCCCTCCCCGTGGCAGGACTGAACTGAACTAGCGAACCTAAATAAGAGATCACCTCCGCCCGCCTGTGTCAGGGCGGAAATTAGACACCGAAGAGAAGCCAAAATAAACAAAGGGAACCGCTTCAGAAAGGACCGGTGCAACAGATTAAAATCCCTGAAGGTAACACCGACTACACCGGAAGGGGCCTATAGATATCTAGAAGTGTAAGCTGGAAAGAGGAGCTATCTGAAATTGAACTGAACCTACCCTGACCGCAACAACTCCAGAAGAATTCCTAGGTATATATGTATTTTTTTTTTTAATTTATTAAAAAAAATTTTTTTTTCTTTCCTTTTTTTTATTTTTTATTTTTTCTCTTTTATTTTCTTTTAAAATTCCCTATTACTCCCCCATTACTCCTCAACTTTCATTTTCATATATTTTTACGATTTTTTTAATTAGGAAAAAAAAATTTTTTTTCTTTTTCTTGTTTTTCTCTTCTATTTCCTTTTAAAGTCCTCTAATACTCCTCTATTATTCCTTAATTTTCATTTTCATTTCACTATAACCTTGCCAAAAAAAAAGAGAGAGAGAAACCCTATTTTTAAACTGAACTTCATATACATTTCTAATTTTTTTGTGTTTTTGTTTTTGTTTTTAAATACTGTATTTCAAAGAGTCTAACCTCTACACTAGATTTTTAATCTTTGTTTTTCAGTATGTGATATAAATTTTGGACATTTAAGATTCCAATATTCAGTTCCCATTTCTATTCAGGAGTGTGGTGATTACTCTCCCACTTTTGACTCTCTGTTTTCTACCTCAGAACACCTCTATTTCCTCCTTTCCCCTTCTCTTCCCAATCCAGTTCTGTGAACCTTTGTGGATGTCTGGGCTACAGAGAACACTTTGGGAACAGATAACTGTGTAGATCTTTCTCTCTCCTCTTGAGTCCCCTTTTTCTCCTTCTGCTCACCTATATCTCCTTCCTCCCTCTCCTATTCTTCATGTAACTCTGTGAATCTCTCTGGTTGTCTCTCACAGTGGAGAATCTTTTCACCATTAACCTAGAAGTTTTATTATCAGTGCTGTATAGTTGGAGAAGTCTTGAGACTATTGGAAGAATAAAACTGAAATCCAGAGGCAGGAGACTTAAGCCCAAAACCTGAGAAAACCAGAAAACTCCTGACTACATGGAACATTAAGGAATAAGAGACCATCCAAAAGCCTCCATACCTACACTAAAACCAACCACCACCCAAGAGCCAATAAGCTCTAGTACAAGACATACCACGCAAATTCTTTAGCAATGCAGGAACATAGACCTGAGTGTCAACATACAGGCTGTCCAAAGTCACACCTAACACAAAGACCCATCGCAAAACTCATTACTGGACACTCCACTGCACTCCAGAGAGAAGAAATCCAATTCCACGCACCAGAACGCTGACACAAGCTTCCCTAACCAGGAAACCTTGACAAACCAATCGTCCAATCCCACCCACTGGGTGAAACCTCCACAATAAAAAGGAACCACAGACCACAAGAATATAGAAAGCCCACTCCAGACACAGCAATCTAAACAAGATGAAAAGGCAGAGAAATACCCAACAGGTAAAAGAACATGAAAAAAGTCCACCAAGTCAAACAAAAGAGGAGGAAATAGGGAATCTACCTGAAAAAGAATTTAGAATAATGATAATAAAAATGATCCAAAATCTTGAAAACAAAATGGAGTTACAAATAAATAGCCTGGAGACAAAGATTGAGAAGATGCAAGAAAGGTTTAACAAGGACCTAGAAGAAATTTTAAAAAGTCAATTAAAAATGAAATAAATTAATAATGAAATAAATGAGATCAAAAACACTCTGGAGGGAACCATGAGTAGAATAACAGAGACAGAAGATAGGATAAGTGAGTTAGAAGATAAAATGGTGGAAATAAATGAAGCAGAGAGGGAAAAAGAAAAAAGAATCAAAAGAAATGAGGACAACCTCAGGGACCTCTGGGACAATGTGAAACGCCCAAACGTTTGAATCATAGGAGTCCCAGAAGAAGAAGACAAAAAGAAAGGCCATGAGAAGTTACTCGAGGAGATAATAGCTGAAAACTTCCCTAAAATGGGGAAGGAAGTAGCCACCCAAGTCCAATAAACCCAGAGAGTCCCAAACAGGATAAACCCAAGGCGAAACACCCCAAGACACATATTAATCAAATTAACAAAGATCAAACACAAAGAACAAATATTAAAAGCAGCAAGGGAGAAACAACAAATACACAAAGGGATTCCCATAAGGATAACAGCTGATCTATCAATAGAAACCCTTCAGGCCAGAAGGGAATGGCAGGACATACTTAAAGTAATGAAAGAGAATAACCTACAACCTAAATTACTCTACCCAGCAAGGATCTCATTCAGATATGAAGGAGAACTCAAAAGCTTTACAGAGAAGCAAAAGCTGAGAGAATTCAGCACCACCAAACCAGCTCTTCAACAAATACTAAAGGATCTTCTCTAGACAGGAAACATAGAAATGGGGTGTAAACGTGAACCCCAAACAACAAAATAAATGGCAACGGGACCATACCTATCAATAATTACCTTAAATGTAAATGGGTTGAATGCCCCAACCAAAAGACAAAGGCTGGCTGAATGGATACAAAAGCAAGACCCCTATATATGCTGTCTACAAGAGACCCACCTCAAAGCAAGGGACACATACAGACTAAAAGTGAAGGGCTGGAAAAAAATATTCCACGTAAACAGAGACCAAAAGAAAGCAGGAGTCGCAATACTCATATCAGATAAAATAGACTTTCAAATAAAGGCTGTGAAAAGAGACAAAGATGGACACTACATAATGATCAAAGGATCAATCCAAGAAGAAGATATAACAATTATAAATATATATGCACCCAACATAGGAGCACCGCAATATATAAGGCAAATGCTAACGAGTATGAAAGAGGAAATTAAGAGTAACACAATAATAGTAGGAGACTTTAATACCCCACTCACAACTATGGATAGATCAACTAAACAGAAAATGAACAAGGAAACACAAACTTTAAAGGACACAATGGACCAGCTAGACCTTATTGACATCTATAGGACGTTTCACCCCAAAACAATCAACTTCACCTTTTTCTCAAGTGCACACGGAACCTTCTCCAGAATAGACCACATCCTGGGCCATAAATCTAGTCTTGGTAAATTCAAAAAAACTGAAATCATTCCAGTCATCTTTTCTGACCACAGTGCAGTAAGATTAGATCTCAATTACAGGAAAAAAAATTATTAAAAATTCAAACATATGGAGGCTAAACAACACACTTCTGAATAACCAACAAATCATAGAAGAAATAAAAAAAGAAATGAAAATATGCATAGAAATGAATGAAAATGAAAACACAACAACCCAAAACCTATGGGATACTGTAAAAGCAGTGCTAAGGGGAAGATTCATAGCATTACAGGCCTACCTCAAGAAACAAGAAAAAAGTCAAATAAATAACCTAACTCTACACCTAAAGCAACTAGAGAAGGAAGAAATGAAGAACCCCAGGGTTAGTAGAAGGAAAGAAATCTTAAAAATTAGGGCAGAAATAAATGCAAAAGAAACTAAACAGACCATAGCAAAAATCAACAAAGCTAAAAGCTGGTTTTTTGAAAAAATAAACAAAATTGACAAACCATTAACAAGACTCATTAAGAAACAAAGGGACAAGAACCAAATTAACAAAATTAGAAATGAAAATGGAGAGATCACAACAGACAACACTGAAATACAAAGGATCATAAGAGACTACTACCAGCAGCTCTATGCCAATAAAATGGACAACTTGGAAGAAATGGACAAGTTCTTAGAGAAGTATAACTTTCCAAAACTGAATCAGGAAGAAATAGAAGAGCTTAACAAACCCATCACAAGCAAGGAAATCGAAACTGTAATCAGAAATCTTCCAGCAAACAAAAGCCCAGGACCAGATGGGTTCACAGCTGAATTCTACCAAAAATTTAGGGAAGAGCTAACACCTATCTTACTCAAACTCTTCCAGAAAATTGCAGAAGAAGGTAAACTTCCAAACTCATTCTATGAGGCCACCATCACCCTAATTCCAAAACCAGACAAAGATACCACAAAAAAAGAGAACTAGAGGCCAATATCACTGATGAACATAGATGCAAAAATCCTTAACAAAATTCTAGCAAACAGAATCCAACAACATATTAAAAAAATCATACACCATGACCAAGTGGGCTTTATCCCAGGAATGCAAGGATTCTTTAATATCCGCAAATCAATCAATGTAATACACCACATTAACAAATTGAAAGATAAAAACCATATGATTATCTCAATAGATGCAGAAAAAGCCTTTGACAAAATCCAACATCCATTTATGATTAAAACTCTCCAGAAAGCAGGAATAGAAGGAACATACCTCAACATAATAAAAGCTATATATGACAAACCCACAGCAAGCATCACCCTCAATGGTGAAAAATTGAAAGCATTTCCCCTGAAATCAGGAACAAGACAAGGGTGCCCACTCTCACCACTACTATTCAACATAGTTTTGGAAGTGTTGGCCACAGCAATCAGGGCAGAAAAAGAAGTAAAAGGAATCCAGATAGGAAAAGAAGAAGTGAAACTCTCTCTGTTTGCAGATGACATGATCCTCTACATAGAAAACCCTAAAGACTCTACCAGAAAATTACTAGAGCTAGTCAATGAATACAGTTAAGTTGCAGGATACAAAATTAACACACAGAAATCTCTTGCATTCCTATACACTAACAATGAGAAAACAGAAAGAGAAATTAAGGAAACAATACCATTCACCATTGCAACAAAAAGAATAAAATACTTAGGAGTATATCTACCTAAAGAAACAAAAGACCAATACATAGAAAACTATAAAACACTGATGAAAGAAATCAAAGAGGACACAAACAGATGAAGAAATATACCGTGTTCATGGATTGGAAGAATCAATATTGTCAAAATGGCTGTACTACCCAAAGCAATCTATAGATTCAATGCAATCCCTATCAAACTACCAACGGTATTTTTCACAGAACTAGAACAAATAACTTCACAATTTGTATGGAAATACAAAAAACCTCGAATAGCCAAAGCAATCTTGAGAAAGAAGAATGGAACTGGAGGAATCAACCTGCCTGACTTCAGACTATACTACAAAGCCACAGTCATCAAGACAGTATGGTACTGGCACAAAGACAGAAATATAGATCAGTGGAACAGAATAGAAAGCCCAGAGATAAATCCACGAACCTATGGTCACCTTATCTTCAACAAAGGAGGCAAGGATATACAATGGAAAAAAGACAACCTTTTTAACAAGTGGTGCTGGGAAAACTGGTCAACGACCTGTAAAAGAATGAAACTAGAACACTTTCTAACACCATACACAAAAATAAACTCAAAATGGATTAAAGATCTAAATGTAAGACCAGAAACTATCAAACTCCTAGAGGAGAACATAGGCAAAACACTCTCTGACATAAATCACAGCAGGATCCTCTATGACCCACATCCCAGAATTTTAGAAACAAAAGCAAAAATAAACAAACGGGACCTAATGAAACATAAAAGCTTTTGCACAACAAAGGAAACTATAAGTAAGGTGAAAAGACAGCCCTCAGATTGGGAGAAAATAATAGCAAATGAAGCAACAGACAAAGGATTAATCTCAAAAATATACAAGCAACTCCTCCAGCTCAATTCCAGAAAAATAAATGACCCAATCAAAAAATGGGCCAAAGAACTAAACAGACATTTCTCCAAGGAAGACATACAGATGGCAAAAATCACATGAAAAGATGCTCAACATCACTCATTATCAGAGAAATGCAAATCAAAACCACAATGAGGTACCATTACACGCCAGTCAGGATGGCTGCTATCCAAAAGTCTACAAGCAATAAATGCTGGAGAGGGTGTGGAGAAAAGGGAACCCTCTTACACTGTTGGTGGGAATGCAAATTAGTACAGCCACTATGGAAAACAGTGTGGAGATTCCTTAAAAAGCTGGAAATAGATCTGCCATATGACCCAGCAATACCACTTCTAGGCATACACACCGAGGAAACCAGATCCGAAAGAGACACGTGCACCCCAATGTTCATCGCAGCACTGTTTATAATAGCCAGGACATGGAAGCAACGTAGATGCCCATCTGCAGACGAATGGATGAGGAAGCTGTGGTACATATACACCATGGAATATTACTCAGCCACTAAAAATAATTCATTTGAATCAGTTCTAATGAGATGGATGAAACTGGAGCCCATTATACAGAGCAAAGTAAGCCAGAAAGATAAAGACCATTACAGTATACTAACACATATATATGGAATTTAGAAAGATGGTAACGATAACCCTATATGCAAAAAAAGAAAAAGAGACTCAGATGTATAGAACAGACTTGTGGACTCTGTGGGAGAAGGTGAGGGTGGGATGTTTCAAGAGAACAGCATTGAAACATGTATATTATCTAGGGTGAAACAGATCACCAGCCCAGGTTGGGTGCATGAGACAAGTGCTCAGGCCTGGTGCACTGGGAAGACCCAGAGGGATGGGGTGGAGAGGGAGGTGGGAGGGGGGACCGGGATGGGGAATACATGTAAATCCATGGCTAATTCATTTCAATGTATGACAAAAACCACTGCAATGTTGTAAAGTAATTAGCCTCCAACTAATAAAAATAAATGGAAAAAAAATATGCTATCTAGGTTGGTCATAACTTTCCTTCCAAGGAGTAAGTGTCTTTTCATTTCATGGCTACAGTCACCATCTGCAGTGATTTTGGAGCCCAAAAAATAAAGTCAGCCACTGTTTCCACTGTTTCCCCATCTCTTTGCCATGAAGTGATGGGACCAGATGCCATGATCTTAGTTTTCTGAATGTTGAATTTTAAGCCAACTTTTTCATTCTCCTCTTTCACTTTCATCAAGAGGCTGTTTAGTTCCTCTTCACTTTCTGCCATAAGGGTGGTATCATCTGCATATCTGAGGTTATTTACATTTCTCCTGGCAATCTTGATTCCAGCTTTCCTCACGATGTACTCTGCATATAAGTTAAATAAGCAGGGTGACAATATACAGCCTTGACGTACTCCTTTTCCTATTTGGAACCAGTCTGTTGTTTCATGTCCAGTTCTAACTGTTGCTTCTTGACCTGCATACAGGTTTCTCAAGAGGCAGGTCAGGTGGTCTGGTATTCCCACATCTTTCAGAATTTTGCACAGTTTATTGTGATCCACACAGTCAAAGGCTTTGGCATAGTCAATAAAGCAGAAATAGATATTTTTCTGGAACTCTCTTGCTTTTTCATTGTTTTTTCCTCTCTTGCTTTTTCCTAAATTGTTACGTCAGACACATGCTAAACTAAGTGGCAAATTATCCTGTGTGTAATAACACTAAGAGCCTCAAGGCTACTTCTGTTCATTAGAGGGATGGGAATGTTAGTTCCTAAGGCAGTGAGTTCAAGAGTCTGCTTGGGAAGGATTGGCTCAAACCCTCAAGGCAATGTTAGGGCAGTATAAGGCCTTAGCACACAGAAGGCATACCCTTGAATCCCAGCCCAATAGTGGTGTGAATCTTAGGTTCTTCATCTATCAAATGAGCATAAAAATGCCATTTTCCACACATAGGTTTATTGTAAGATTAGAAGTGATAATGCATGTAAGTGGAGTCCTGGGACAAAGAACATTTCCAATAAATTGTTATCCATTGTGTCAGATGGGCCTAATATTCCTTTTTACACAAGAGTTAATCAGACTTTAACTGATACTAGTTCAGGAAACTTGAAAGAGTGAGAGTAATATGTGGAATGGGAGAATGTTGAGAGGGTTACATTCACACAGACTGCCAGGACCCCTTCTCCTTTGCTCAAGAAACAAGTTCATATCATACATTTCTCCCCAATGTCTGCTTTGTCAGACTTCCAGCATTCATTTCTATTGTAATCACATTTTGTCTAATTAACATCAAAATCTAATTTGTAAACACTCTAGGAAAAACATCTCCTGGGCAACATTTCTTTTAATCCCTGGTGCTGTGTAATCAAGGAGGGGATTTGCTGAGCCCGGGACAAGTCCTCCTAGCCCAAGTTGTAATCAAGGGGGCAGAGAAACTCATAGATTGAATACGAGCACCTGAACCACCACAATTAGAAGAATTTTCCTTCAAAAGCTATTGGTCCCCTTAAGGAAAAGTATCAAGTACTACGAAAGGGAGAATTTGGGACATTTTGCTCTCAAGGGGCTCAATTATTTCTAAATATATTTCCAAATAAATGAGACTTTCTTAAACCATTTATCACCATAGCAACTAAGCTGGCAGAGTTGGTGGGAGTCTTAGCTTCTATCAACTGTGAAATATGCTTGTTGCTTGCAAAGCCCGTAGGAAAAAAGTGCTATATTGAATAAGTAAGGCAGTAATTTCATGAAGACTCACAGGAAATGAATGAATAAGGAATGATGGAAGTATTTGCAAAGATGTACAATCTTACTCTGGGAGTTTAATAATAAAATTCCATTAGAAAAAACCTTATTGTGCCCCCAATTTGGTTATCTCATAAATAAAATAATTCTCTTAAAAAATAAATACTTTTCTCTAGTCATACATCCCAGCATACATGGTGCCTCAAAGGTTGTGGCCTGGAGATTGAGATTTGAGTTCTAGTCTCAGTGCTGATGCTAATTAGCATCTGTGTTGAATAAGGCTTTCAATCTCACATGAACTGTTTCCTTTTCTGTACAATGAAAGAATGTGGGATTCTATTACTCACCTTGAATAAGTGAGGTAAACACTTTTAAAGCTCCTTTATGGCTTTTAAAAATGTCTTTCTGTTTGCCTGCTTGTGTTTTTTTTTTTTTTTTTTTAAGTTCTGGGAAATGAACCAAGTATTCAGGCTCACAGGTTACCTGTGCATCTAAGACCCCGACTTCCCATGTTTTCTCGGCTTCAGTCAATCCCAGAAGGAAGGCAGGTAGACCACTCCAAGGCATTTTTGAAAAAGGGCGGAGGTGGATATTTATATTTACTGTACAACTTTGCATTTACCATACTTTTACATATTATCTCCTTTCATCCTTACAACCTTGTATGTTGTATGTATAATTTCCACTTTAGATTATAATTCCCATTTTGAGGAAAGAAAGTGTTTAATCCACTTCCTCACTGTCCCACCACCAGCAAGTGGGGCAGTTATGACTTTACTCCACATCTGCTGAACTGCAGGCTACCTCTCCTTTGAAACCATCTGGGTCAATGGCATAATGCTGTGCAAAAAGGCTTGATCAGGAAGTCAAGACCTTTGCTTAAGTTCTAGCACAGTCACCTATAGCTGTCTGACCTCAAACAAGTCTGTACTGTCCTTGGGCTTTCATCTTTATCTCCAAGAGACTAGATCATAGGGAGTGACTACCTCTTGAGACAATGGGCATCTTCAGAAGAAAAAGGATCAGAAATCACCCAGAGGAGGAGTAGGAGGGTGAGGGTTTCAGACTCCCTGGGGCCCTGGGTATTTACTGCAGGAAGGCAGTGAGGTGACCACACGTGGAAGAGGAGGTTCAGCCTTTTGAAAACAAGGATGAACTCAGGTAGCACAGATTTTGAAAGGGGTTCACTCAGCATTCACAATTGGAAACAAAAGTCATACACTGAAATAAAATAAGCTAGAAAAGAGCTTTCTGACAACTGAGGCAAGGGTTAGGTTGGAAGCAGCAGGCTGCATTCAGCTGTCTGTATATTTCTCTGCAGGTGAATTACTTTCAACTAAACCCAGTGTCCAGACTTGAGAGGAGTAGACTCTACTGGAAAAGTAGACCTTGCTTAAATTTATTAATGTATCTTTTGGGGGTTTTTGCTTATAAATTATCTCTTAATGCTTTGATAGTATTGATAGGATACGTTCATTGGCATCACATCACTTCCTTGTATTCCTGTACACTCTAAAGGGATAGTCAACTGCAGTAAAGAGAAGAAAAACATATGCAACCCTCACCTGACCACTGGCACCTTTTCAACCAGGCTTAGAACTCTAGCAAAAAGTTCTTGGTTCTTGATAGAAGTCTATCAAGCCCAGCTCTAGCTCCCTAACTCACAACTTAGAAAAGAAGTCATTAGATATACTTCATGAATACTAACCCTCTGAATACAAGTGGAAGAGAGAATTTCTGCTTTGAGAGGAATAATGTAAATAAGACAAAAGTCAAGGACCTGGAGTCAGCCAAGAGTGGATCCAGTTCTGACTCCTTCATTTACTATTTGTGTGACTTAAATAAATTACCTAAGGGACTTTCCTGGTGGTCCAGTGGCTAAGACTTTGTTTTCCAATGCAGCTAGTGAGGGTTCAATCCCTAGTTAGGGAGCTAAGAGTCCACATGCCTTGAGGCCAAAAAGCACAACATAAAAAGGAAACAATGTTGTAAAAAATTTAATAAAGACTTTAAAAATGGTTCACATCAAAAAAATCTTAAAAAAAAATAAAAATAAATGATCTAATCACTCTGTACTTCTTTCTCCTCCTCTGAAAATGGCTAGGAACACTCTAACAGCTGTCGGTTTCATAGAATTTAAATGTAGAGCTGAAAGCAAAAGATAAAACAGTGAGTCAAAAATGAGAATCCTGGGGAAAAGTTGAAAGGTAAGATTCAAAGGATGAAGTTTCAAGGCCAGAGTGTCCAATTACCAGCCAGTGTCCAATTACCGTCCACGTTGTGACCAAATCACCGAGACAAAGCAGGAGAGGAAGCCTTCAAACTGAGAAGCAACAACAAACGCTCCCAAAGGTAGAATGTTAAAAGGACAACAGGAAGGAGCTTGACTGCAACTTGCTTTGTTAATATAACACTGTTTAGTGGTGTATTCCATGGGGTAGCAAAGGTGGAAGAAATCATACAAAGCCCTCCAATTCTTTTTTTTTCTTTTTTAAAGTTTATTTTAATTGGAGGCTAATTACTTTACAATATTGTGGTGGTTTTTGCATACATTCACATGAATCAGCCATGGGTGTACATGTGTTCCCCATCCCAACCCGCCCTCTCTACCTCCCTCCCTATCCCACCCCTCAGGGTCATGCAAACTAGTACAGCCACTATGGAGAACAGTGTGGTGATTCCTTAAAAAACTGGAAATAGAACTGCCATGTGACCCAGCCTTCCAATTCTTATGTTTGTTCTTAGCTTTGGTTTAATATTACATATCTCAACTATGACCTTCACACTGTTCTGCATACAGCGTCTATCCAGGCACCCCTCATGCCTGAACCCAGGAAGAAAGACGGAGGCTTTGTGAGAGGTGGTCTTCTGAACATGGCAGAATTGGAAGGTGCAAGAGCAATCCTTCCTCCCACAGGAAGTGGCCCTCGGCCTTGGTCTCCTTCTGTGCTCATCCTTGTCACTTTGGCCTAGGCAGCTATACTCCCAGGCCTAGAGGGTGTAGGTTAGGATGTCCAGAGTCCTCCACATGGACCCAACACTGGCAAGCCAGATGGATAAGCCCAAAAGGGGCTTCAGCAGCATCTGCGCATAGTCATGGATCATTCACTTCCCTAGGGCTGGACTTCACACTTGCACAGTGAATTACCATGCATCTAGGCCAAGTCCAAGGTTTTTTTTTTTAATTTTGCTTTACTTTGTATTCTTTTAATTTTTATTTTTGAAATAATTCCAAACTTAAGAAAATTACAAAAATAATGCAATGTACTCTCATACAGACTTTGTCCCAGATTTAGTTTCAAGAAGCAAGAATACATAAAGACTTCTCATATATCTGTCACCCCAGTTCACCACTTTTTCACAGTTTGCCACACATGCTACATTATTCCCTATCCCCTATGTGGCTTCCCAGGTGGCTAGGTGGTAAAGAATCCGCCTGCCAATACAGGAGATGAGGGTTCCATCCCTGGGTTGGGAAGAACCCCTAGAGTAGGAAAATGGCAACCCACTCCAGTATTCTTGCCTGGAGGATTTCATGAACAGAAAAACCTGGCAATCTCAGTCCATGGGTTGCAGTCAGACATGATTGAACAAATAACATTTTCACTTTTTTCATATATATATATATATGTTCCACGAACCATTGAAAAGTAAGTGGCAAACACCATGCCCCTTTACTCCTAACCTGTGTAGTATATTAAATATATTTCTAACAGTAGAACATTCTTTTATATGATTACAATACCATTTTCAAGATCAAGGAATTTAGTATAGACACAATACTATTTTCAAATCCACTATCCAGATTCAAATGTTGCCAGTTTTCCTAATCATATCCTCTATAACTTTTTTTTTCCCAAGAATCATATGTTGCATTATCTGCAATATCTCTTTAATCATTTTTAACCTGAAACTATTCCTTCATCTTTCTTTGTCTTTCAGGAATAATATTGACATTTTCAGAGAGTACAGTACATTGCACATTTTAAAAAATATTTCTCAGGTTCTGTTTACTGCATTCCCTGGTAATTAAATTCACATTATGCCTTTTTTTGGCAGGAATATCTCAGAAGTGATATCAGGTCCTTCTCAGTACATCATGACAGGAAGCATGGGATCTCAGTCTGGCTCATTATTGGGGTGCTGACTTTGATCTCTACACAATTTGTCCTGATCTTTATAATACTATGTGCGAGTCTGGATCATTGGCACTCAATCTTTGTTGAACATTAAAATTGTCCTGGGAACTAAACAACAACAAGCTTGAATATCCAGCCTTCACCCTCAAGCAGTGACTCTCTACCTTACCTGTGAATTGGAATCACCTGGAAAAAATTTTAAGATGCCATAATTGCTGAATCTTACATTTAGAAATTCTGGCATGTTTAGTTTGGGTTTTTCCTGGACATTAAAATTTTTTAAAACTCTCCAGGCCAGGCCAAGTGTGAGAATCACTGTTTTAGATCAATTAGGTCAGATTTTCTGTTGGTGGGCACTGGAATATCTTCAAAGTTCGCCCGGGTATCTTGATGCGTAGGCAGAGTTGAGAACCACAGGTGTACACCTAGGAGATTAGAGTCCAACTTTAATCAAAGAGGCAACCTGGAGCCGTGCTGGTTTTATCAAGATCACACAGCTGATAAGTTGTGGGGTCATGTACAGCAACCAAGGCATTCTTTCCTGTTAACCATAACTTTTCTCTGAATGAAGCAGAAGTCAGCTAGTTGACATTTATTTCACCTGAGAGGAGACCAAAGGGGCTATATTTCTGCCGCAAGCCCCGGAAATCTGAGAAAATCAGACAGTTATTTTTACATTGTTCTGTTCTGCTAACTTCAGGATGTTCTGTTAATGACTACATCCTTTCTACTCAGTATGATCCATGAACAGCAATATCAACATCAGAACTTCAAGCCCCACCTCAGATAAATTATTCAGTTTGGTGCAGGTAATCCTTACATAGAAAATCCCAGAAAGATGGTCCATGCATGAAGCTATTTGGTTACAGAAAGCTTAGCTGTGAGCCATCTAATTTATTATAGGGCCACTTTAAGACAAGAATCGCTGGAATTTCCATTTAGGATGGTAATTTGATCACCTTTATTGTGTACTTCTCTCTAACTCATGAGCATCCAAGTGACTGAGAAAATAAAATAGACATCCCTGGATCCCGGCAAGTGTATCACTCAAAATTCAGAATTTTGGAAATTCTGGGGGGGAAATGGGGTTAAAGGATTGGCAAGTCCTTACATATTATCTGGTACAAAGAGAAAATGTACCTGGGAAATAAGTGGATGTAAATACCTGGCAGAATTCTAAGCGAATAGGAATATGGGGGCGGGGGAGGGGGTGGGTAGGAGTAGGCTACAAGAGACCAAGAACTTGACCTCGATTCAAGAAGTGTGCCAAGACTGAGTCTACTATTCTCCCTCCAAAGTTACCAGTGCATGCTTTTCTGAGGAAAAAGACATTTCTTTTTCTCTGCTCTTATATTTAAGAATAAACAAAACCCACCAACTGAAAAGATTTAGCTGTTCAAAAGAAGAGGAATAGAGGTAAGGAACTGAGATAAAAAGAATTTTGTAATTAATATTTTCAATGAGATTCCAGATGGCTTTGTAAGGAAAACTTGTTAGAAAAGAAATATTCAATATCAGGAAAACATTGTTCCAGAATGGGCTTCCCAGGTGGCACAGTGGTAAAGAATCCACTTTCCAATGCAGGAGATGCAAGAGACAGGTTTGGTCCCTGGGTCGAAAAGAAATGGCAACCCACTCCAGTATTCTTGCCTGGAAACTCCCATTGACAGAGGAGCCAGGCAGGTACAGTCCAGGGGGTTGGAGAGTCAGACATGACTGAGCACACATACGCACACGAGAGTTTCAGATAATAAACCCAATTCCTACATTTAAAAAACACTGTGGAGGCAGTCACTAGCAAGTTGGATAACAAAAGAAACTGATAAAAATGGATCACAAAACATTGCCTCAGAACTCAGAGAAAAAAATCAAGGTAAGAATATACTAACAAGAAAACTGGCAAGACAGTAGGAAAAATGATCTAGGATTTCCAACACAGATGATACATGGAGTAGTTAGCATTATTTGCTCAGTCTTCTCCAACACTTTGCTACCCCATGGTCTGTGGCTCACCAGGCTCCTCTGTCCATGGAATTCTCACCAGACAAGAATACTGGAGGGAATTGCCGTTTTCTACTCCAGGGAATCTTCCTGATGCAGGGATCAAACCCGGGCATTCCACATTATGGGCAGATTCTTTACCATCTGAGCCACCTGTTAGGAGTCACTACAAAGTCCTGAGTACAGGAAGATGAAGTTGAGCAGGTGATATTTCCTGATTTGAAAATTTATGTCCACATAGAATTCTTCATATTTGCGTTTATAGCAGCTTTTGTCCTAATTGCCCAAACTTGGAAGCAACCAAGATGTCCTTCAGAAGGCTGATGGATGATTAAGCTATGGTACATCTGGACAATGGAATGTTATTCAGCACTGAAAAGAAACCACAGCAGTGGTTGTCAGGGGTTAGGAGGAAGAGAAAGACAAATAGGCAAAACACAGAGGATTTTTAGGGCAATGAAACTACTCTGTATGATACTGTAATGTTGGATACATGTGCCATTATACATTTGCCCAAGCCCATAGAATGTACAGCACTCTATGTTGTAACAGTGAATGTAAGAGTGAATCTAAAAGTCAACTACAGACTTTTAATGACTAATGTGTCAGTGTGTGTTCATCAGTTAAAATGTACCACTCTGGTGGGGGATGTTGAGAGTGGGAGAGGCTGAACATGTGAAAATAAAAGGTATATGGGAACTCTCTGCATTTTCCATTCAATTTTACTGTTGTTGTAAAACTGCTCCAAAAAGCTGTCTATTTTTAAACATATCAAGCATCAAAAAGTGATCAGAAGTGTTTTCCAGAACAGATCTTTCCAACAGCCTTTGCATTTATATCACTGACAGCTACCTTGCTAAGGACTCTCAACTCAGAGTACAAACACCATGGCTATGAGGTCAACATGAGTTGTTTTATTTTCAGTTCAGTTCAATTCAGTTGCTCAGTCCTGTCCAACTCTTGGCTACCCATGGATTGCAACATGCCAGGCTTCCCTGTCCATCACCAACTCCCAGAAATTGCTCAAACTCATGTCCATCGAGTTGGTGACGCCATCCAACCATCTCATCCACTGTCGTCCCCTTCTCCTGCCTTCAATCTTTCCTAACATCAGAGTCTTTTCCAAAGAGTCAGTTCTTCACATCAGGTGGCCAAAGTATTGGAGCTTCAGCTCAACATCAGTCCTTCCAATGAATATTCAGGACTGATCTCCTCTAGGATGGACTGGTTGAATCTCCTTGCAGTCCAAGGGATTCTCAAGAGTCTTCTCCAACACCACAGTTCAAAAGCATCAATTCTTCAGCACTCAGTTTTCTTTACAGTCCGACTCTCACATCCATACATGACTACTGGAGAAACCATAGCTTTGACTAGATGGACCTTTGTGGGCAAAGTTATATCTTGATTTTTAATATGCTGTCTAGGTTGGCCATAGCTTTTCTTCCAAGGAGCAAGTGTTTTTTAATTTCATGACTGTAGTCACCATCTGCAGTGATTTTGGAGCCCCCGAAAATAAAGTCTGTCACTGTTTCTGTTGTTTCCCTATCTATTTGCCATGAAATGATGGGACTGGATGCCATGATTTTTGAATATTAAGTTTTAAGCCAACTTTTTCACTCTCCTCTTTCACTTTCATTAAGAGGCTCTTTAGTTCTTCTTTGATTTTTGCTATAAGTGTGGTATCATCTGCATATCTGAGGTTATTGATATTTCTCCCAGCAATCTTGATTCCAGCTTGTGCTTCATCCAGCTGGACATTTTGCATGATATACTCTGCATATAGTTTAAATAAGCAGGGTGACAATATACAGGCTTGACGTATTCCTTTTCCTATTTGGGACCAGTCTGCTGTTCCATGTCCAGTTCTAACTGTTGCTTCCTGACCTGCATACAGATTTCTCAGGAGGCAGGTCAGTGGTTTGGTATTCCCATCTCTTTCAGAAATTTCCACAGTTTATTGTGATCCACACAGTCAGAGGCTTTGGCATAGTCATTAAAGCAGGAGTAGATGTTTTTCTGGAACTCTCTTGCTTTTTTGATAATCAGTGGATGTTGGCAATTTGATCTCTGGTTCCTCTGCCTTTTCTAAATCCAGCTTGAACATCTGGAAGTTCATGGTTTACGTACTGTTGAAGCCCGGGTTTGAGAATTTTGAGCATTACTTTCGCTAGCATGTGAGATGAGTGCAATTGTGTGGTAGTTTGAATATTCTTTGGCCTTGCCTTTCTTTGGGATTGGAGTGAAAACTGACCTTTTCCAGTTCTGTGGCCACTGCTGACTTTTTCAAATTTGCTGACATATTGAGTGCAGCACATTCACAGCATTATCTTTTAGGATTTGAAATACCTCAACTGGAATTCCATCACCTTTACTAGCTTTGCTCATAGTGATGTTTCCTAAGGCCCACTTGACTTCACATTCCAGGATGTCTGGCTCTAGATGAGTGATCACACCATTGTGATTATCTGGGTCCTGAAGATCTTTTTTGTATAGCTCTTCTGTGTATTCTTGCCACCTCTTCTTAATATCTTCTGCTTCTGTTAGGTCCATACCATTTCTGTCCTTTGTTGTGCCATCTTTGTATGAAATGTTCCTTGGTATCACTAATTTTCTTGAAGAGATCTCTGGTCTTTCCTACTATGTCATTTTCCTCTATTCCTTTGCATTCATCACCGAGGAAGGCTTTCTTATCTCTCCTTGCTAGTCTTTGGAACTCTGCATTCAAATGGGTATATCTTTCCTTTTCTCCTTTTTCTTTAGATTCTCTTCTTTTCTCAGTTATTTTTAAGGCCTGCTCAGACAACCATTTTGCTTTTTTTGCATTGATTTTTCTTGGGGATGGTCTTGATCATTGCCTCCTATACAGTGTCATGAACCTCCATCCATAGTTCATCAGGCACTCTGTCAGATCTAATCCCTTGAATCTATTTCTCACTTCTGCTGTATAACCATAAGGGATTTGATTTAGGTCATACCTGAATGGACTAGTGGTTTCCCCTACTTTCTTTAATATAAGTCTGAATTTGGCAATAAGGAGTTCATGATCTGAGCCACAGTCAGCTCCTGGTCTTGTCTTTGCTGACTGTATAGTGTTCTCCATCTTTGGCTGCAAAGAATATAATCAGTCTGATTTTGGTGTTGACCATCTGGTGATGTCCATGTGTAGAGTCTTCTCTTGTGTTGTGGAAGAGGGTGTTTGCTATGACCAGTGTGTTCTCTTAGCAAAACTCTATTAGCCTTTGCCCTGCTTCATTCCGTACTCCAAGGGCAAATTTGTCTGTTACTTCAGGTGTCTCTTGATTTTCTGCTTTTGCATTCCAGTCCCCTATTATGGAAAGGACATCTTTTTGGGGTGTTAGTTCTAGAAGGTCTTTTAGGTCTTCACAGAACCATTCAACTTCAGCTTCTTCAGTGTTACTGGTTGGGGCATGGACTTGGATTACTGTGATATTGAATGCTTTGCCTTGGAAATGAACAGAGATCATTCTGTCATTTTTGAGATTGCATCCAAGTACTGCATTTCAGACTCTTTTGTTGACCATGATGGTTACTCCTTTTCTTCTAAGGGATTCCTGCCCACAGTAGTAGATATAACTGTCATCTGAGTTAAATTCACCCATTCCAGTCCATTTTAGTTCCCTGATCCCTAAAATGTCGATGTTCACTCTTGCCATCTTCCTTTTGACCACTTCCAATTTGCCTTGATTCATGGACCTAACATTCCAGGTTCCTATGCAGTATTGCTCTTTACAGCATCGGGCTTTACTTCCATCACTAGTCACATCACAACCAGGTGTTGTTTTTGCTTTGGCTCCATCTCTTCATTCTTTCTGGAGTTATTTCTCCACTAACCTCCAGTAGCATATTGAGCACCTACTGACCTGGGGATTCATCTTTCAGTGTCCAGTCTTTTTGCCTTTTCATGCTGTTTGTGGGGTTCTCAAAGCAAGAATACTGAAGTGGTTTGCCATTCCCTTCTCTAGCGGACCACATTTTGTCAGAACTCTCCACCATGACCTGTCTGTTTTGGGTGGCTCTACACGGCTTAGCTCATAGTTTCACTGAGTTAGACAAGGTTGTGGTCCATGTGATCAGCTTTACTTTATCAGTTTGCTAACATCAGATATATAACCTTGAGCACATCATTTAACCTGTTTCTTCTCTCCTTTGTAAAATTGCTGTAATGATAAAAGAGATAATTCTATCCTGATAGGCCAGTTCAGTAAAGAGTAGTTATTGTGATTTTTGTCATTACTTAATACATACCAGAAGAATTATATGGTTAGTAGTAGGAAAATTTGAAAGAGAAGGAAAGAATCAATGATTTTTTTACCTACCACATACACACTAACATACCAGCATCCCTGTCCTGCAGCTAGCTCGTTAAAAGTCCAATGTATTTATGCCAATGCCTTCCAACAAAAAATGTCATCACATATCAGATCTGATGGAAGAGTTAATAGTTCAGAGTCAGAGCCCTAGCACCTTAGTTTTACTTTTCTGAGATGTTAATCTATTCATCAGTTTATGGAAAGGAAATAAATAAATGAGAAAATAGGGGGGAAAATGGAAGGAAAAATATGAAATATGTGCATAAATAATAAAAGTGTGGTTTGTAGGAGAAGGAGAAAATGATGTGCAAGTATAAAATGTTGTTACCTACAAGAAGTATTGTTTTTCTCTTTATTAAACCCTGGTTGCTATGGAAACCTTTTGCACTGAGTTAAAACTTTAAAAATATTTACGAATTATCTTGCTCCAGAATTTGCATTTAGTTTCAATATTTTAAAAAAATAAGTGGATTTTAAATCCTGTGTTTTTTGAAATCAAGACTGTGGTTTGACAATTTTGACATTCACATTTCTCCATGAATTGCTGCAGCCAAGCTGCATCTTCTGCAAAGGCAGTCACTTTCTGAAAGGGTCCTATGCATGCCTCACTGCTGTTCAGCCACTCAGTGGTACCTGACTCTTTGTGACTCTGAGGACTGTGATCTTCCAGGCTCCTCTGTCCATGGGATTCTCCAGGCAAGAATACTGGAGTGGGCTGCCATGCCCTCTCAAGGGATCTTCCTGACCCAGGGATCAAACCTTCACCTGTCTCCTGCATTGGCAGCTTGGTTCTTTACCACTAGTGCCACCTGGAAGCCCAACTGACCTTTAAACTTGGAGGAAAAAGACAATAACAAATAATCTGAATAATTTCAGAGAGATTAGAGTTCTATGAATAAAATAAAACAGTGTAATGGGATAAAAAATGAGAGGCAAGAGAAGTAAACTTTTTGAGAGGGTAGTCAGGCAATTTTATGAGAAAGCAATATTCGAGTAGAAACTTGAGTGAGAAAAAATATTTCAAAGAGAAGCCTTTCAGGAAGAAGAACTCCCTGCAAATATAAAAACCCAAAGCAGAAATGAACCTGAACTCTTCCAGGGAAATTAAAACAGTCATGATGGCTGGGAGCACAAGGAGTGATGTGGTTCAAGATCTGGTATGGGAATCAGAAAAGAACAAGGCCATTTAGGGTTTGCAGGCCCTGCTGAGGGCATGGGTTTTATGTTGAGTATAAAAGAAACTCATTATATAATTTTAAATTGAAAAGTAAAATTTTCTCATTTATAATTACAAAATTACTCTGATAAATAATAATGAATTCCAGGAGCAAGAAATATACAGAAGACCAGCAAAGAGATTATATAGCAGTGAACCAAGTAAGTGAGAATACAGAGATAGAATGTTAGCATTAGAAATGGTAAAACATGATTAGTTAAAAAGGATACATTTCAGAATGTTATGGGTCCATGCTGAGGAAATGATGGTAGTTTATATTATATGTTATTGTTATTATATAAGAAATGCTGGAGAAGGAAATGGCAACCCACTCCAGTATCCTTGCCTGGAAAATCTCATGGACAGAGGAGCCTGATGGGGTGCAGTCCATGGGGTCGCAGAGAGTCGGCACAACTGAGAGACTAACACTAAGAGGTGCTGAATTTTATGAAATATAACTTCAGAATTAATGGGGATAGTATCATGATTTTTCCCATTTTATTATTAAAAGGTACTTAATATTAACACATTCTTGCATTTTTGGAACTATAGTTAGTCTTACTCTATTGATTCCTTTAAATTGCTACTGCATTTTCTTTGCTAATAATTCACTCATTGATGTTACAATGATACGTATAATTACAATTAACTTGTAATTGGTATCTTTGTAGGATTCCTGAAGTAGTATTCATGTGTGCTTAAGAATTTTCACGTTCTGTATTAAAACATTCTCTATGGCTTTAAATAATCACTTCCTTGATGGTTAGAATCCCCTTGTGAAATTATTTGAACCTAGTGCTTTTCATTTAGATGTATCTCAATGATAGCTTTTAAAATTTCTTCTGTGGTATAATTAGTCTGTTTAGGATTATTTTTATATTTTTAAGTCCATTTTACTTATTTATGTTTTCCTAGAAATTATCATTATTATAATAAAAATGGGGAAAAGCCATCTTTTGAGACATTTGGAAAAGCATCCCTTGTATTGCCAAATGTATATTCATTTAATAATTCTTTCCATTTCTGCTCCCCTCTCAAAACTTCACTCCCTAACAATAAAATAGATGGTAGGAATCTGGCCAGAATATTCTTTGAAAGCTCAGCTTTCCAGCTCAGACTGTTCATTGTTCCAGGGCTGATGGAGATTTGGATGAATCGCTGGGAATTCTCCAGAGATGGCTTTTAGTGGTGAACTCATGCCACCGGTGTCTTCAATCACAACGTTGCCTTGGGGCTGCTTGTATCCCCAGCTGAGCAGAAGTCCATCTGCCCATTCCCTAAGCTCATAATGATGAAGTTTCATAGGAAGCAGAACTGACTTTAGCATTTCTTCAAAATATTTCAGGTTTATTTCTAGTTCACTGGACAAACTTATGCTTTTGTTGTTGTTGTTGTCACATGTGGTGTGGCTCAAAACAGACATTTCCTCCTTATATATAAACCTGCCATATTTTTTCACTTCCTCGATGGAAAACCTTTAAAGTATATCTCCCAGTTTTCCTAGCCACACTTCTGAGTATATTACCATTCTCCAAAGAAGAGGTTCTGAGGTAAGGATGGACTTGTCAGGTCTCTCAGTTCAGTTCACTTTAGTCGCTCAGTCATGTCCGACTCTTTGCACCTCATAAACCGCAGCACGCCAGGCCTCCCTGTCCATCACAACTCCCGGAGTCCACCCAAATCCATGTCCATCGAGTCAGAGATGCCATCCATCTCATCCTGTGTTGTCCCCTTCTCCTCCTGCCCTCAATCTTTCCCAGCATCAGGGTCTCTTCAAATGAGTCAGCTCTTCGCATCAGGTGGCCAAAGTATTGGAGTTTCAGCTTCAGCTTCAGTCCTTCCAATGAACACCCAGGACTGATCTCCTTTAGGATGGACTTGTTGGATCTCCTTGCTGTCCAAGGGACTCTAAAGAGTCTTCTCCAACACCACAGTTCAAAAGCATCAATTCTTCAGGGCTCAGCTTTCTTTATAGTCCAACTCTCACATCCATACATGACCACTGGAAAAACCATAGCTTTGACTAGCTGGACCTTTGTTGACAAAGTAATGCCTCTGCTTTTTAATATGCTGTCTAGATTGGTCATAACTTTCCTTCCAAGGAGTAAGCATCTTGTAATTTCATGGCTGCCATCAACATCTGCAGTGATTTTGGAGCCCCCAAAAATAGTGTCAGCCACTGTTTCCACTGTTTCCCCATCTATTTGCTATAAGGTGATGGGACTGGATGCCATGAATTTAGTTTTCTGAGTGTTAAGTTTTAAGCCAACTTTTTCACTCTCCTCTTTCACTTTCATCAAGAGGCTCTTTAGTTCTTCTTCACTCTCTGCCATAAGGGTGGTGTCATCTGCATATCTGAGGTTATTGACATTTCACCTGGCAATCTTGATTCCAGCTTGTGCTTCTTCCAGCCCAGTGTTTCTCGTGTGTACTCTGCATACAAGTTAAATAAGCAGGGTGACAATATACAGCCTTGATGAACTCCTTTTCCTATTTGGAACCAGTCTGTTGTTCCATGTCCAGTTCTAACTGTTGCTTCCTGACCTGCATACAGGTTTCTCAAGAGGCAGGTCAGGTGGTTTGGTATTCCCATCTCTTTCAGAATTTTCCACAGTTTATTGTGATCCACACAGTCAAAGGCTTTGGCATAGTCAATAAAGCAGAAATAGATGTTTTGTGGAATTCTCTTGCTTTTTCAATGATCCAGCAGATGTTTGCAATTTGATCTCTGGTTCCTCTGCCTTTTCTAAATCCAGCTTGAATATCTGGAAGACATGGTTCATGTATTGCTGAAGCCTGGCTTGGAGACTTTTGAGCATTACTTTACTAACATGTGAGATGAGTGCAATTGTGCAATAATTTGAGCTTTCTTTGGCATTGCCTTCTTTGAGATTGGTATGAAAACTGACCTTTTCTAGTCCTGTGGCCACTGCTGAGTTTTCCAAATTTTCTGGCATATTGAGTGCAGCACTTTCACAGCATCATCTTTTAGGATTTGAAATAGCTCAACTGGAATTCCATTATCTCCTCTAGCGTTGTTCATACTGATGCTTCCTAAGGCCCACTTGACTTCACATTCCAGGATGTCTGGCTCTAGGTGAGTGATCACACCACTGTGATTATCTGGGTCATGAAGATCTTTTTTGTACAGTTCTTCTGTGTATTCTTGCCATGTCTTCTTAATATCTTCTGCTTCTGTTATGTCTATACCATTTCTGTCCTTTATTGAGCCCATCTTTGCATGAAATGTTCCCTTGGTATCTCTGATTTTCTTGAAAAGATCTCTAGTCTTTCCCATTCTTTTGTTTTCCTCTATTTCTTTGCATTGATCACTGAGGAAGGTTTTCTTATCTCTCCTTGCTATTCTCTGGAACTCTGCATTCAGATAGGTATATCTTTCCTTTTCTCCTTTGCTTTTCACTTCTCTTTTTTCACACCTATCTGTAAGGCCACCTCAGACAGCTATTTTGCTTTTTTGCATTTCTTTTCCATGGGGATGGACTTGATCCCTGTCTCCTGTACAATGTCATGAACCTCTGTCAATAGTTCATCAGGCTCTCTGTCTATCAGATCTAATCCCTTAAATCTATTTCTCACTTTCACTGTATAATCATAAGGTATCTGATTTAGGTCATACCTAAATGGGCTAGTGGTTTTCCCTACTATTTTCAATTTAAGTCGGAATGTGGCAATAAGGAGTTCATGATCTGGGCCACAGTCAGCTCCCAGTCTTGTTTTTGCTGACTGTATAGAGCTTCTGCATCTTTGGCTGCAAAGCATATAATCAGTCTGAATTCAGTGTTGGCCATCTGGTGTTTTGTCCATGTGTATATAGAATCTTCTCGTGTGTTATTGGAAAAGTGTATTTGCTATGACCAGGTCTCTAGGTATACCAATTTGATTCTTCCATGGGGGAGAAAAAACAGAGTGTGCACATAGTAGATTTAGTTACCTATATCTAAAAGTGTGCATGCCAAGTCCAGATTTACTTGATCAGATGGCATATGACCATCCTGGTAACTGATAACTCAATGAGCCACAAAGATATATGGGGATATGCATGTCTTCCATTTTGGAAGGGAAATGTTTCTGACACCAGAATGGAAATACTAGTTTAACCCTTCTATTGTCTAGATTTCTCCCTCTAAATATAATTGTGGATTTGTCAACTTCTCCTTTAGTTATGTATTTGAAGCATTATAATTAAGTACATGTCAGGGTTGTTAATGTCTTCTTGATGAATTGGCCTTTTCATTCTTATGAAACATTCTTCTTTATCTCCAGTAACACACTCTTTTTCTTGAAGTCTGTTCTGTCTGATATTAATATATAATGTCTCCAATTTACTTTAGACAAGCATTTGCATGCACATTATCTTGTCCCACTCATGCCTTTTAACCTCTCTGTGTCTTTTTTTAACTTCTGTCTATGGTAGATTGCATTTATGAATCTCTCTTTTTTTATCCAATCTGGAAACTTTTACATTTTAATTGATTATTGACTCTCTAGCTAGTGTAATTATTAATAAGATTGGGTTGAAGTCTACCATTGTCCTATTTTTCTATTTAGCTCATACTTTTCTCTCCTATTTTTCCTTATCTTCTGCTTTTAAAAAATTAACTATTTCTTAGTATTCCATGTGATCTCCTCTACGTTTTCCTACTATTTCTTTTTATTTTCTTTTTTTTAGAAGTTACAAGAAGCATTTCAATCTAACACAATCTATCTCAAGTACCACTTCATATGTAACATAAAGTGTTACAAGAACATGTCTTCTTTTGCCTTCTCTTGTCCTCTGGTTTATAGTTTCCATACCTCTTATGTCTGTGAATGTAATAAATCCCAGAATCCAGGTGCCTCAAAAGTAGAGAACACTGCTTTGTTATTATTCTTTCCTATGTGTTTCTTATCTTTTGTCCAAATTTTGTCACTATTCAACTATATACCTACAAAAAAAAAATCGATGCTCTAACATATGACTAAAATTCTAAATAATCATCAATAAAATTATTACTTATCATCAATAAATTCAACACAATGAGAACCCTAAAATGAAAGATTCCAAGAATTTCCACTTGATTTTTAGCATATTTGTATAAATGACCAACCTTTTTTAACAAAGATTTTTAAGAAGAATGTGCATTCAGAAGGCAGAATCATGAACTGAAATACACTACAAATAGCACTGTCAAAGCAACCAAAGTTTCCTTTTGCATATGAATATCAGAGAAAGAATAGATGGTTCACACCACTCTTCTTGACCCCACTACTACTTACAGGGCATTCTCTTTGATAATGATGGACACAAATGCAGTCAATTTTACCTTTGCCTATTATGTGAGTGTTCTATTTGCCTGGAAAATAAATTTCAGTTGGAACAGCACAGAAAAAGATAGTTCTAGTTTTTTTTTTTAAAGCTAAGCAAATGGAGAAAATGTATGGCTGTTGCTATGTTTACAGGTTGGGTAGGCTTTGGCTTGCAGAAAAGTTTCTCTATATATCTTGTAAAGAGTATTGCAACTTTTATTGAAATGGTTTCTGCAATGATAAACAGCCAAACTTGATAAAAGACCCTTTTATAAGTTAGATATAGGAGGATACTAGAGACCATCTGAAATGTAACAGTTAAGTTGCAAGAAAACAGACAGCATGTCAAAAATAGGGTAATATCAACAGAGTTTTTAAGAAGCATGAATTACATGCTTTCTTCACAGTCCAACTCTCACATCCATACATGACCACTGGAAAAACAATAGCCTTGACTGGATGGACCTTTGTTGGCAAAGTAATGTCTCTGCTTTTTAATATGCTGTCTAGGTTGGTCATAACTTTCCTTCCAAGGAGTAAGCATCTTTTAATTTCATGGCTGCAATCACCATCTGCAGTGATTTTGGAGCTAAAAAAAATAAAGTCTGACACTGTTTCCACTGTCTCCCCATCTATTTTCCATGAAGTGATGGGACCAGATGCCATGATCTTAGTTTTCTGAATGTTGAGCTTCAAGCCAACTTTTTTACTCTCCTCTTTCACTTTCACCAAGAGGCTTTTTAGTTGATCTTCACTTTCTGCCAACCTCCTTATCACATTGCTAAGCCAGCAAGAGTCCAGGCACCAGAGCAGAAGACCAGAGAAGCCTAAGGTCTTCTGTCCTCTCATCTAGGCTATTTGCATTTGTGTCCAATGGCAGGGAGCTTGCTTACCTACCTTCTCTGCAGGTTAAGCCTCAATCAGACCAAATTTTAGAACCTTAAACAGAACGTAACCTTTAAGACAATAGAGTCAGATATGTGTGTGCGGTGCTCAGTTGTGTATGACTCTTTGAAACCCCATATGGACTGTAGCCCCCCAGGCTCCTCTGTCCATGGGATTTCCCAGGCAAAGAACACTGGAGTGGGTTGCCATTTCCTCCTCCAGGGGATCTTCCTGACCCAGGAATCAAACCTACATTTCCTTCATTAGCCAGTGAATCCTTTGTCACTAGCCCCACCTGGGAAGCCCCACAGTAAAATATAAGCTCACCTAATTGCCCTCTGAAGATTTTGGACCCAGCTATCGTGGCATCATAGTATACCATCAATCCAAACCCTGTCAGAGAGAATATTCTAAATTGCTTACTTTTCCTTCATCTTTTCAGAAGTTACCAAACCTGACTACCCATCAGAATTACCTGAGAAAGTTTCTTAAGTTACAAATGCTCAAGCCTTATGTTTACCTGGGCACCTGGGAGTGGGCCCTAGAAATATAATTTTGAACACCTGGTCCCCATACATTCTGAAATTAATTGTCCAATTCTGAAATTAACTGGGTTTTGGGAACCAGTGTGCCTACTGGGATGGCCTCGGGAGTGAGACCCTGTCTCCATCATGTTCTCTCACCCAGCCCCTGGCCTCCTGCACAGAACATGGGTGACCCCACAAGGGCTTTCTGCTCTGAACTGAATTAATAAATGTACAGTGCAGTCAAGATGCTTTGGGGAACACTTGCAAGAATCAATTGCACCAACTAAGGGATTTTAAGCAGAGTATCAAAAGACAAGCAGAAGAGTGGCAGGCAAATTTGAGGTGGAGGATAAAGAACTCCCCAAATAAGAAGTGTTTACAAAGAAGGGATATGGAAGAAGGCGGGGCAGGAGATGGGAGTGGGCTTTGGGGTCACTCAGCCCTGCTATTTCTCTTTAGGCACAAAAATACGTGAGGCCAACTCAGCTAGGAGAGCGCCTGGGTTCAGCCATGTATTAGTCGCTCAGTCATGTCTGACTCTCTGCAACCCCGCTGACTCCAGCCCACCAAGCTCCTTTGTCCATGGGGATTCTCCAGGCAAGAACACTGGAGTGGGTTGCCATTTCCTACTCCAGGGTTCAGCCATAGGGGTTAACTATAGGAGGCATGTGATATATACCTCTTTGACCTCTTCAAACCACAGATATTGCCGGTGCCAATGCACTTCCTAACTGCAAAACCTTTTCTTTTATCAGCTCTCCAAGCCCATCCGTCTCACTTGCTGCCTGCGCTTTGCCCTGTTCTCTGACTTTTCTCTCCTTCCCTCACAGTGCCCGGAGTCAGTGTCCTCTCTGTCTAGATCTCCATGGTCCTTTCCTGTAAATATCAGCTCTACCACAGAAGAAGGGAGGAGAGTGGAGGGGATGGTGAGAAGAGGAGAAAGAAAGAAGGGAGGGAGGGAAAGAGAGAACAAGGATGTGAGGAATGAACATTTATCAGGCATCTATTCTGGGCAGAATGTTTTCCTAGAGGGTATTTTGTTCAATCCTCATGACAAGCTTGTGAGATAGCTGTTATTAATACTATCAACACTCTATACATGTGCAAACCAGGTTAATTACATGTCCAGTATCACACAAGGATTTGCTTCTCCTGGGTAGATGTCTGCTAAAACAGTTGGCCCCAGATAGACACAATTTCAGTCATTGTTTCCAATCGTGTGATAAGAGGTAGGTTTGCATTTTCTTGTTTTCCAGTGGTAATTATTAAATGCTAATATTTCATTGTCTTAGAATGCAAGATTGCAAGAGAAACACTTCCAGGGTCAGTTCCCTATTGATAAACATGCTCAAGGAAAATGTTGAGAGCTTTTGGCTATTCAGAAGCAATTGCTGCAAAGGAGAGAAAATCCCAAGTAGAATTTGGACTCATTTCCTGGTTTGAGAATTCACTCTGGCTGGAGTCAGAGTCTGAGTGAAATTCCTCCAAGAGCAGAGGATACTGGCTCCTAAAAACTCAATCAATTATTCTTAATGGACTCGTTTAGACAATGACATGTTTCTCTTTGAAAAGGTTTTATTTTCCAATTGCCTGATAAAAAGTGGGGACAGCAGGATGAACCCAAATATTGTATGATGTTGAATATGGAATGACAAGACAGGCCAGAGAGTCTCTCTCCTGAGAGAACAAAAAGAATAAGCTCACACATCTCATCCCTCACAATCAATGCAGCTCCCACTCCCTCATGCTTCCACAGCATTCTGCCCGTATCCCCGAAAGAGCAGCAGTGGAACCCAACCACAGTCTCGATCCACCTGCCTGTCTGACACAAAGCAAGCTCTCAGTCATTCTGTTAAATTTTTTCCTTTTATATCAATTATGGAGCTAACCCATTTCTTCTAGGCCTGACTGTGTAAATAGTTGCTGTGAAGAGAAGGAAAGAGGAGATGATGTGCTTCAATTTCTGACTCCTTCCCAATGCTCTCTATGCCTTTCTGTCAGCTGAGACATATAATGCAGAGGCCCTAGGAGGTCCCTGAATCCTATATATGGGAGAGCTGCCCATCATACAGAATGATTCATCTCAAACCCTAGGGTAAAGGAATAATTTTTTTTTTTAATTTGGTGCCTATTTGCGAAAGAAACCCAGTCTACTCAAACTCAAACAATAGGAACATGGGTTACATGTTAAATTTGTGACAAGTGGTGTTCTTTCATACACCAACACGAGATCCTGCCACACAGCTGGAATTCTACAAAAATTGCACATTAATGGGTTAATTTGGTCTTGTTTAAATTAACCAATAATTAATTCGGCCCAGTTTAAAAGTTCAAGTCATGAGAAGTAGTTTTGAATTTCACCCAAGTTCACAAAGAAACAACTGAAGTATTTTAAGTAGGGAGGCAGCAAGACTATATTCATATTTTTAAATGACCAATAGAGCAAGACCCAAAGCAGGGAAACTAGGTTGAACCCTGTTGCTGGAATCTAGGTTCCTGGCAGTACTGACAGTGAGTTGCAGATGTATTCAAAACACATCTAGGAGGGAGAAGGGGGAAAAACACTAAATAAGGAGTGGTGTGGATATTTAAGAGGTAGGGAGAGACTCAGGAAGCCTGCTAAGGAGACTCAGGGAAAGCATCTTGAGAAGTAAGAAGAAAATACAAAGATGTTTTGCCCAAGGAAGGGAGCCCAGGAAGAGACTTTCCAGGAGTGGGTTATACACAGAGACAGAAAATGATGAAGGGCAACTAAGCCAAGCACAAAAAGGTGCCCATCTGATTCAACAAATAACCACACCATGGGGCAGTGGGGCCAAGTGAGGGTCACTAACTCACATTACTGTAGCCTGAGAAATGGATAATGCATGAGGATATAGAGAGAAAATTTAGAAAACTTTTTCAGGAGGGTTGGCTGTGGCAACCAACCAGGAGAAGTAAGGAAGTAAGGAAGTAGTCAGAGGAAAACATGAGTCAAAGGAATTGTGTGTATGTGTGTGTGTGCGTATGTGTGTGTGTGTGTTAAATTCGTTTTAAACATGAGAGAATTTTTGAAATGCCATTGGGAGGGAGCATGTAGAGAGGAGAAAATAATCAATGGAGCAAGTCCCTGATGAGAGAGCTGTGGGGGGTATGGGATGCAGGGTAGATTGAAAAATTAACTGTTGGCAGGATGAGGAACATCTTTTATAATAAACAGGAACAGCAAAAAAAAAAAAGAAGCACAATGGAAGTAATTTTTGTTTGGTAGATTTAACATAAATGGTTAATGGAAACAAGAAAATGTGCGTATTGGCAGAAAATGAAAGAGAAACCATCTATTAAGCCTATTAGAATTTCTGTTCATTGAAGGGAATGCAAAATGGCCCTACATAAGGGTGATTCAGACTTGAAACCCAACTGAAAATGAGCTAGACAGGACTCATAGCAAAATTTTAGAAACTCTGTGACCATATAAACTAATGGTTGAAAATGTGGGCTTTGAAATCAGAGAAACAAGGTTTTGTATTCCAGTTTCGTTATCTAATGACTTCACGACCTTGTGCAGTTTGCCTGACCTTCATAAAACTTCAATTCCTAATACCTTCAGTGGGATTATGTACACAAAACAATGACCATTTGGGGTAACACATTATTACTCAAAATTCTTTTGCATCATTTTTATTTGTCAAGTGCAGTCTTCATGAAACAAGCAAAAAAAAAAAAAAAAAAAAACCAACGCAGGGGTTATAGGTAATGATGAAGAGGCAAATGGGATAGTTTACCAGAATATTAAAAAAATAAAAAGATTTAAAGAATAAGAGAGTTGATGAATATGGAGGACTGATATGAGTAATTGATGTTTAGAATGAAAGATCAAAGAATAACAGAAGCTTTAATCAAAGACAGATATCCATTCATTTGCTACCTTTATGAGTTTTCACACTGTATATCCACACATTTATAAACCACCCTCTTCTGCTATACAAAAGAGGATTTCTTTCACTTCCTCAATGTTGAAGCTGGTTTTAGTCAGCTCAGAGGCATATGGCATAGATTTTCACTCATGTTCTTTTCAATTTTTAGAGCCTGTGTGCTTAGTAACTTAGTCATGTCCAACTCTTTGCAACCCTTTGAACTGTAGCCCATCAGGCTCCTCTGTACTTGGGATTTTCCAGGCAAAAATGTTAGAGTGGGTTGCCATGCCCTCCTCCAAGGGATCTTCCTGACTCAGGGATCTAACCCAGGTCCTCTGCATTGAAGGCAGATTCTTTATCATCTGAGCCACCAGGGAAGCCCTTCTGAGCCATGAAGCCTCTTTAATAATATTTTAATTTGTTTCAAAAGTGTGTCCTAGTTACATTTCAACCACCTCTTGTTTGCACAACAAAAACAGAACAATAAACTGGCAAAATGCAAACACTGATGTTACCACTGTTATCAAAAGCCTGTTACTTTAGGAGTTTTTTAAAAATTTAATTGCATAATAATAGAGATTGTAATTATCTGCAGTATGTAATTACCAACACATTACTGATATTAACAGTTTAGCGCTTGAACATTTCTTTTCATTAATAGAAGCACAGCAGTTTTCACATTAACGTTAAAAATAAAATGTGTGTGTGTTTTTGCCCACTAGCTAAAACTTTGGAGCAAATTATGCTTGTGTGGCAGAGATAAATTGTATCAAAATACTCTTATGACCCAGAGACATCTGTACATAATGGAAATGGCTCCTTGCAATGCAGACAAAATCAGTGACAAGAGATCCTTGTTAAGGTCCACATCCTAGCAATTTTTCTAATTACATAGACAAAGGAAATTTTTCAAGTATTGAGGTTTTGAGCGGTTGATAATATATCAGACCTCTTTCCCAATCCCCACCTCAAGGTTGAAAAACCAGACAACACAGACAGATAGAAAACACAAGAGCCTTATCACTGATAAAGCTAGTTGGGGAATAAAACTTAGAGATGGTGCCCAAAGAGCATCCTTAACCATCAATTACTCTCAGTGCCTCCCTCAAAACAGACATTAAACCTGCCATCCTGGTTGCTAATAGAGTGGATGACCTCATGGCTCCCTTAGAGAGGTAGATGCCTTACACATGGCAGAGAAAGAGAGATCAAATGTTCTAGTGGAAGAAAGTCACACACAGGGAACTTCAGCGCTCCAGCACATGACCTCTCTTCCAGGAGACTAGCCTGGGCTTCTTCCATGCAGCTTAGGGCTTAGAAGGTAGGAAGCAAAAACTGCTAGTCCTCCTAAAAGCTAGCCCCATAGTTGACACAATGTCACTTCTACCATATTTTATTGGCGAAAACATTTAGGCCAGGCAAGAATCAAGTGAGTGGAGGGACAAACTTCTCTGCTTGGGGCAGAACTGGTAAGAGGGTACAGGAAGGGAAAGAACCGGAAGCAGTCATGCAATCCCACACTCGAACGGATGGCGGGAGGGCGCCTCACAGGTGCCTCTGTGTGCAGAATCTGCCTGCAACGCAGGACACTTGGGTTCAGTCCCTGAGTCAAGAAGATCTCCTGGAGAAGGGAAGGGCAACCCTCTCCAGTATTCTTGCCTGGAGAATTCCACGGACAGAGGAGCCTGGTGGGCTACAGTCCATGGGGTTGCAGAGAGTCAGACACAACTGAACAACTGACACTTTCATTTTCATCGATGTCAAGCCCATCCACACAGTGTACATACTCCCCATGAGCAGTGTTGGTCTGGGCTCTGAGTGCAGAATAAAGAGAGCCCTGGCATGCACAGGATTAATAAAATTCTCCCCTGCTATGGAGGCTTACCACTCTTCAACTTAGAGAATGACATATAAAGCTTGTTATGCTCTGACTATTCAATGAAAAATGAGTCTCATGAAAGGTGGATCAGTAGAGCCTGAAAATTTTATTCATACTAAGAATCTCACATTCTTAATGCTTAAAATCACCTCTTGAATTTGAAAAGCTGTAAGGAAACTACCTTAATAAATGTTATCATTTCTTCATTTTTCCTTTATAAAAATGTTTTCTCATACATTTGAAACTCATGACAGTCCTATGAGACAAGCTTACACAAAAAAGTGTTGGACATGGATTAAGAACTTGGGCCTCTCTCTTTAAAATAAAGTATTTTGTGTGTTCATAAAAATAGCAAATATTCTTGTAGAAAATCTGGATATACAAAACGTTTTAAGAATTTAAGAAAACAAATTCCCCATAAAAGCACATCTCAGAGATGAGCATTATTACCCTTGTGATTTAACTTCTGATATACTCTTATTTGTTTCCCCTTAGCTACCACCAATGGAAAGTAAAGTCGCTCAGTCATTCCGACTCTTTGAGACCCCATGGACTATAGTCTATCAGGCTCCTCAGTACATGGAATTTTCTAGGCAAGAGGGCTGGAGTGGGTTGCCATTTCTCCTCCAGGGGATCTTCCCAAACCAGGGATTGAACCCGGGTCTCCCACATTGCAGGCAGATGCTTTACCATCTGGGCCACCAGGGAAGCCCAATGGAAAGTTCTTACAAACTTCATAATCACATATACAGTTTTCCAACTGTAATCATATCATAAAACAATGACTAGGTATATTCTTATTCCCCCCAGTTATTAAAGACTCCTTAAAACACAATTTGTCAGTGATATGTTTTTTAACCTGCCTATATAGATGGATGCATTGTGTAATGGGCTTCCCTGGTAGCTCAGATGGTAAAGAATCCTCCTGCAATGCAGGAGACCGCTGTTCGATTCCTGGGTCGGGAAGATCCACTGGAGAAGGGACAGGCTACCCACTCCAATATTCTTGGGCTTCCTTGATGGCTCAGCTGGTAAAGAAGCTGCCTGCAGTGTGAGAGACCGGGGTTCCATCCCTGGGTTGGGACGATCCCCCGGAGGAGGGCACAGCAACCCACCCCAGTGTTCTTGCCTGGAGAATCCCCATGGGCAGAGGAGCCTGGTGGGCTACAGTCCATGGGGTTGCCCTCAGATATACAGATGACACCACCCTTATGGCAGAAAGAGCAGAGGAACTAAAGAACCTCCTGATGAAAGTGAAAGATGAGAGTGAAAAAGTTGGCTTAAAACTCAACATTCAGAAAACTAAGATCATGGCATCTGGTCCAATCACTTCATGGCAAATAGATGGGGAAAGAGTGGAAACAGTGACAGACTTTAATTTTGGGGCTCCAAAATCACTGCAGATGGTGACTGCAGCCATGAAATTAAAAGACGTTTGCTCCTTGGAAGAAAAGCTGTGACAAACCTAGACAACATAATAAAAAGCAGAGACATTACTTTGCCAACAAAGGTCCACGTAGTCAAAGCTATGGTTTTCCCAGTAGTCATATATGGACGTGAGAGCTGGACCATAATGAAAGCTGATGCAGAAGAATTGATGCTTTTAAATTGAGGTGTTGGAGAAGACTTTTGTGAGTCCTTTGGACTGCAAGGAGATCCAACCAGTCCATCCTAAAGGAAATCAGTCCTGAATAATCATTGGAAGTCCTGGAATAATCAGTCCTGAATAATCAATGATGCTGAAGCTGAAACTCCAATACTTTGGTCACCTGATGTGAAAGAACTGACTCATTGGAAAAGACCCTGATGCTAGGAAAGATTGAAGGCAGGAGGAGAAAGGGATGACAGAGGATGAGATGGTTGGATAGCATCACCAACTTGATGGACATGAGTTTGAGCAAGTTCTAGGAGTTGGTGATGGACAGGGAGGCCTGGTGTGCTGCAGTCCAAAGGGTCACAAAGAGTCAGATATGACTGAGTGACTGAACTGAACTGAACATTGTGTAGTATTTCAAAGTTCAAGAAACATAATAAAAAATTAATTAAAAAAAATTTTGTACACTTATTACTCACAGAAAACAATTGCTATTTTTTTTTGCTGTTTTTCCTTCCAGAAGTATTTTAATACAGGTAAAGATGTTGAAAGTGCTGTATACATACCTATCTCTCTCTCTATCTCTATATGTGTGCATATACTTGGCATTTATAAATATACATATGCATTTTATATTTACAAAAATATGATTATAGTGTACACTGCTTTGTAAACTTCACTTTTACTGAACAGTGTATAGTAAACATTTTCCCATCTCTGGTTTTTACCATCCCAACCAACACGTTGCTCTGAAAATTTTCAAGCTTTCAGAAAAATGTGAAGATTGCGCCTTGTGTGCCCATACACCACCGCCGAGGTTCTATCGCTGACGACGCCAGTTCCCATTACTCTTTGGTGAAGAGTGTTCCTGGGACTCCCATCAGCACTTCTGACCTGCTGGGCAGTGGGGATGGGTGGGTGCAGCACCCTCTCCTACAGACAAATACCCTCAGGAAGTTCAGGACCTTTCTTCCAGTGACACTGGAGTAGGTGAGGGTCTGTTGGCAGGACAGTGATAAGGTCAGCTGCAGAAAGAAATCATGTCTGCTTATATGGCCCATGGTCAACGTTCTACTCATAACAGTTCTTGGCAGCCTTTCTCTGAGGTGTGTATAGCTCTTCAACTTTCTCAAGGTGGTTGAAGAGGAAATGTTTTCTGGTTCTAGTACTGTCAATGTGAGGCAGTCATTTCTATGTTGACTGGTATTTACTGTACTGCAAAGAAACTCCTTTTTTGTTCTTGAAAATGGTTGAGATTGGTCTTTTAATCTTATTCCCATAGTCTGTGCTGCACTGTTCTTAGTTGCTCAGTTGTGTCTGACTCTTTGAGACCCCACGGACTGTAGCCCCCCAGGCTCCTCTGTCCATAGGGAATTCTCCAGGCAAGAACACTGGAGTGGTTGCCATGCCCTCCTCCAGGGGATCTTCCCAACCCAGGGATCGAACCCAGGTCTCCCACATTGCACATAGTCTAGAAACCCCTAATCTCCTTGCTATTTGAGAATACAGTGATCCTCTAAGAAAGCACAGACTTTTATAACAACAACAACAATAAAACACACTGTCTATAAAAAAGATACAGCAGTTAGGGAAAAGATCCTGCACTCAAATTCTTTTTGGAACTGCCTCATGCCTGGTCTAACTGGTACCCAAAAACCTGCAGAGATGGAAACAGCTGAGTGGCCTCCCTAGAGTTCACTGTCTGCAGATGGAACTTCAGAAAGAGCTCTGCTGTCCATCAGGAGACTAGATTCCGCACTCTCACTGAGCAACAGAATGACCTCCGTCTTGACCTCTTTCCCTCAATAACCCTTCCTCAATGGTGTAGTGAAGTCTAATAGAAAACAGCTTTGAGCTTCTCCTTGAGAAAAACAAGTGATAACTACAAACTTTCAACAATTTGTTTCCACCACCTTTGTGTGAGACTCGGCTTCCCAGGTGGCGCTAGTGGTAAAGAACCTGCCTGCCAGTGCAGGAGACATGAGACCTGGGTTTGATCCCTGAGTCAGGAAGATCCCCTGGAGGAGGGCATGGCAACTCTTTCCAGTATTCTTGCCTGGAGAATCCCATGGACAGAGGAACCTGGGAGTCTACAGTCTACACAGTTGCGAAGAGTCGGACACAGCTGAAGCGACTTGGCACACACAGATTAAGTAAGGGAATATATGATCACTTTCTCCCATGCTGGAGAGCAGGGCCTCACGGGCTCAGACAGGTGCTCAAACCTAGGTCTCTTGACCCCTAACTGACAGCTCCTTCCATGCCTCTGCTCTCACTTACCTCTCCTCAAAAGCAAAGAGAAAACTGATCAACACAAAAGACTGAATAAAACATTGGGCAAAGCAATTTTTAAAAAATCGCTCACTTGACAGCTCTCCTGCTTGCACAATATGGTGTCTATAAAATGTGCATGGCCTTCAAGGGATTTAAGAGGTTCAATCTTCCTCCTTTTTCTCATGTAAGTCCCTGAAAATTGAAAACTATTCTGATGAAATGATTAAAGGGAGCCATGTGCTTGCAACAAGGTCCCTTACCTCTCATTCTGCTAAAATAAAATTATGAGGCAACTGCCCACCTGAGAAACTTCAGACAGTAAGTAACAGGGACGGGCCCATTAATCGACTGGGCATTTGTTTACCCCAGTCTGGTTCCTGGTCTCAGAGGACCATCTCCTCAGCCTATAAGCCACAAAAGAACCTTAATACTTTATAGTCATAAAAATGAAAAATCACTGCCTGGAAGTGAAGTAAATGAGTTCTGTGCAACGAATAGGAAATGCCTTTTTTCCCCCTCCCACAAAGTGTTCCTATCAAAGGAAAGGGCTAAATCATGGAATTTTCAAAGTGCTGTCTCTTCTCTTACACAGATCGGTTAACCTGAGTTCCTGATTTACACTCACAGCAGTCTGTCATTTGCCTGTGATGAGTTCTCTCATGACGAGTTCTATGGAGTTTTTCTGGAAGGATATTGACATATTTGGCCAGATAAATTTTAAATCATTTTCCTTTAAATATTGATGTATTTATTCTCTCCACAGTTTGGGCCACAGCGATTTGGATATTAATTGACTTTTGAAAGATTAAAAGCTCATACCAGAGCCACTGGCAGTCTGTAATCATTTCTCCTAGTTAGTGAAAAAATACAGAGACAGAGAAAAGTGGAAATTCTGAAAAAGTATGCTTTTCCTCAAATGAAACAAACATGAAAACTCAGTGTCAGCAGTTTTTTTTTTTTATAATCCTACTCTAGTATGAATAGATTTCACTATTTATTTCCTCTGATCTTAATTAACGAAGACTTTGAGACTCCCAGGCCAGCCCAATTATCTAAAGACAAAAATTCCAGGAATTCAACAGCCTCACCCACAGGAATGTCTGCAGCAAATCAAGGTAAGCAATTATCATGATTTCCCTTGAAGACTAAACATAAGCACCTACCAAACCTCCTCCTTTATTCAGTTCCAGGCTTCTATTTCAAATCTACAGTCTCAGGCCCTTAATCTGCTTGAAATCCTAGTCAACATGGAAAATTGAGACAAAAATCTAGTGATACTTCATGGGGTGATGTCGCCACTTTGGGATCATGGGGGCACACTGCCTTATTTCCTCAGCTGTAAGATAAGACTGTGGTATCAATTATTGTGCTTCCTACAATCTGCTTCCTTTGCTTTCTCTGTCTTCCTGACTTCTGCACCCAATAACCTTCTCCTCTCACATTGCTGTTTATATCTTTATTTTAATAACAGCTTGTGCTGCTGGCCTAAATGTTTTGTAATTAGCCCTGGCAAATCACACAAAGTTAGAGTGGGGAAATTTTTTTTAAAGGTCACCTAGTGAAACTTCTTCCTTTTTAAAATGAAGAAACCAAGCTCAAAGAGTTAGGCAATTTCTCAGTGTCACTGTATGTTTTGACAGAAGATCGATCCTGGTCGTCTGACTCACCACTCCACTCTACTCACACACCCCTCGTTCAAAATATTTTTAGCCACTGGACTCTTTCTGCAGATGAAATAAGAGGGGGAAAGCAATACAAAAACATGATAAATTAAAGCAAGAGTGGGGCCTGGAGACCCACCTGGTGGACCCTGCCCACATCCTGCCCTGAGGCATGGCCATAAGACCTCTGGGGAAGGTGATAATAAGAACTTTTAATCACTGGTAAGGCAAAGTCAGAAAACAAGCAAAAGAGATGCATCAGTCACCATTGTCAGCCACTCAAATGTGCACTGGCTGATCACCACTGCTGCCTCCAGGAGTCCATCAGCACAGTTTGTAAACCACTGCACTTACCATGTTCATAGGGCTGCAGGCAGAAAAAAAATTAACCATCCAGTTTAAGACCAACCAGAAATTTCTAGAAATTGGACTTTACAACATTGCCTGATAGAGTGTTATGTCTGGTTACTGATGAATCACAGTGCCAATTTCTCTTGAAAGAAACCTCAGATATGCAGATGACACCACCCTTATGGCAGAAAGTGAAGAAGAACTAAAGAGCCTCTTGAGGAAAGTGAAAGAGGAGAGTGAAAAAAATCGGCTTAAAACTCAACATTCAGAAAACTAAGATCGTGGCATCTTGTCCCATCACTTCATGGCAAATAGATGGGGAGGCAGTGGAAACAGTGGCTGACTTTATTTTTGGGGGCCCCAATATCACTGCAGATGCTGATTGCAGCCATGAAATTAAAAGACACTTACTCCTTGGAAGGAAAGTTATGACCAACTTAGACAGCATATTAAAAAGCAGAGACATTACTTTGCCAGCAAAGGTCTGTATGGTCAAGGTTATGGTTTTTCTAGTAGTCATGTATGGATGTGAGAGTTGGACTGTGAAGAAAGCTGAGCACTGAAGAATTGATGCTTTTGAAATGTGGTGTTGGAGAAGACTCTTGAGAGTCCCTTGGACTGCAAGGAGATCCAACCAGTCCATCCTAAAGGAAATCAGTCCTGAATATTCATTGGAAGGACTGATGTTGAAGCTGAAATTCCAGTACTTTGGCCACCTGATGTGAAGAGCTGACTCATTTGAAAAGACCCTGATGCTGTGAAGATTGAGGGCAGGGGGAGAAGGGGATGACAGAGGATGAGATGGTTGGATGGCATCACCAACTCAATGGACATTGAGTTTAGGTAAACTCCAGGAGTTGGTGATAGCAGGGAAGCCTGGCATGCTGCAGTTCATGGGGTTGCAAAGAGTCGGACACGACTGAGCGACTGAACTGAACTGAACTGAACTGAGACTGCTTCAGCTAAGCAGAATAAACTCAGTGTGGGGAATAATAACTTTGCCAAAATTCTACACAGTGGGAGAGCAGAAATTGTCAGCAGTCCATGGAAATTGGCAGACATTTGAAAAATCTTAAAAGTTTATATATTTTTAAAATTTATGTATGAAATAAATATGTCCTTGTGTGTTTGTGTGTGTGTGTGTGTGTGCATGTGTATAGGTAGATATGAAAAGTAACATGGCAATTGCAAAATGCTTGTTTTAAGTGTCATGTTTTTTAAAAAAGCATTTAAATACACTCACAAAATCCCAAGACACCTCTCCATCACTTGGCAGATGGAAAGAACCAAGAGGCTCAATCAATGTTATTTTTGCTCACATCAAAACCGTACTTTCTCTTAGCTGGGAGGGTAAATATATGCAAGAAACTTTAGCATATCTGAAAAATGACAAGCAAATAGGTTTGAAAGTCTAAAATTTTCCACTTGTGCACTTCCTGGTTCCTGTCCTGGGGTGTCCATCCTGCGTACCTCAGAGCTGGTGTCACCCAGCAGGTCTGATGTTTCCCTTTCTACTGAGTTTATGACACGGAGGACAAGCCATGAGACCACAAGTGGGAATCCAGACCCTGTTGGACTATACTTCTTTAGTGGATCTAGGAAATCCTTAATTTTTAGAAGCCTCACTTTCCTCATCTGTTAAAAGTCATGAAAGATCTGCATTCACTTTGTTGCTAATTGTAATAGCTGGGGATTATAAATTAAGTGCTATTGTTAATATTTCATGTTTAAATGTATTTTATTTAATGAACACATATATCCCTTACTTATATGTATGTGTGCATGTTCAGTTCCTCAGTCATGTCCAACTCTTTGCAACCCCATGAACTGTAGCCCACCAGGCTCCTCTGCGTGTGGACTTTTCCAGACAAGAATACTGTAGTGGGTAGCCATTCCCTTCTCCAGGGATCTTCCCAACCCAGAGACTGAATCTAGGTCTATTGCATCTCCTGCATTGGCAGAAAGATTCTTTACCACTAGCACCATCTTCCTATTTGTAGGGACTATTTTTTAAAGCTCTATGAACATTAACTTATTTAATGTTCAACTCTATGAGGCAAAAGTTTTTCCCATTTTATAGAGAAGAAAACAGAGACATGTAGAGGTTAACTAATTTTCTCAAGATCACACAGCTAGTAAGTAATAGGGTTGGAATTCAAACCCAGGTAACTGACTCCTAAGTTTTTGTTCTTACTTATTACACTCTGCTGCAGTATTAAAAGCAGTGTTACTTTAAAAACATTTCTTGACATTGTAGAAACTGAAAAGTAAATCAATAACCTCAAACAACGTACCAGGGGTAGCTGGGAGCCAACAATCAAAAGGTAGAATGATTTTCCTAATTTCCTCTTGACTGCTGGAATTGTATAAGTATTTAATCCTCTTCACGCAGAGCATTAATCTTTAGCAAGTGGATGCCTCCTAAAAATTTGGAAGGATAAACTAAAGTGAGTATTACAGACAAGGCTGCATTTTCATTGCACTCTCTGCATTAGCAGAATGGCAAGTGAGTAGATTTGGGGCTACAGTAGAGTCCTTTTCCAATAGGCTTCCTCCAGCTTTAGAGAATCTGTTTGAGCAGAAGCTGCACTCAGCACTGTAAACATAAGGTTGCAGCAGCTATTATGTGGGGTGATCCCTTTCATGGGGACTTAAACCTAAAGTGACTGAATCAGAGTCCTAAAACTTATAATGTCTGTATATTTTCTTTGCAAACGTTGAAGAGAACTGTCTCTCCCTGCCATGCTGGTCTCAGAGCCCCAAAATCATAAGAGTAAAGTACAATAAGACATCAAGACAACAAATGACTGAACTGAAGCATGTAAAGACATCTCCTTGGTGATGGGGCCTCCATCTAGGATCATCTGCTAACATGGGCCTTTGTAATGAAGATAGGTCCAGAAAGGATGCTACCGTGTCTTCAACAGAAGACCAAGGGAGGGTCAATGTCATTGCTAATATGCAAATGTGAGTTCCTCAAGCAAGTCAACTCTAGTTTCTGTTTGGAAGAAGGTACATAATTATAGTAGTTAATGTGTTTTTCCTTAGGTGACTCAGGAGAAAATAAGCTATAGCCCCACTGATGGAGAGAGCAGACATGTAGTGTAAGTCAATTACCACCCCCCCAAAAAAATGCATCCCACCCTTTTCAGGACAAAGTTATAGAAAAACCTCATTAGCATAGACCTGTAGACCTGGGCCAGGGTTTGCTAGACATAGGGAGAGTTAATGGGGCTACTGAAGTAGAGGAATATCCTGAGAAAGGCATGAGGATGGAGAGATTAAGTACAGAAGACTGTAGAGATGGAGAAGGTGGGTTGAAAAAGGAAATGTCCCATGTGGGACACTCTCCAAAGGCCTAAGGAATGGGTCTTATCTCTGACTTCACTCCCCACCCCCTCACCTACACAGTTCAAGGGAAAAGATTAACCATCCTTTTTGATAAAGTCACAACTCCCAGCCCTCAAATTCTGTACAAATTTGGGATACTTTCTTGACTCTTTTAATTAGAAAAGTAGTGAGGAGATATTTGAGATGGAGAAAGTGGGGTATAGTAAGATAGATAAATATATAATTCCAGTTTTATAGCATAGGCCACTTTCCTTGGTGTAAATATTCCCTCAAAGCTGATTCCAAGCTACCACGGTGATGTCACTGAGTGCAGAATTTGTAAGCAATGCCCACAGTCCCCTTCTCCTGAATCACTACTGTCTGGCTCCAGCTCATAACTCCACTGGGTGGGGTCATACCCCATTCAGATCATCAGCCTATGTCTCTTGCATATCTTATCCAAAAGCTTATAAACCAGGAGATGATCATATACAGTTGAGTGACTGCTAGACTAGTTTCCCTGACTTCTCCCTTCCCCTCAAAGTATTTCAAAGTATGAAAGGGATGAGTATAACTAACCATGAAAATATATGGTGATTACAAGTCTGTTTAGTCTAACAGTGCCATAATCCATGGCTTTACACAGGGCAAGGAAGTAGTCTCTACAACATCCAAGTGCTGAAATGCACCCAACCTGAAAAATAAGTCAAAGAGTAAGCAGAATATCTTATTACTGGAAACAGTTACTAGAGGCAGGGTTGGATAACAGTTTATATCTGTGGTCAAGTGGGCTTCCAAATAGGAAATTCCCTGGAAGTAAGGAGTCTGGAGGAGTAAATGCCTTTAAAATGAGAAGCATGGGACTCCCCTGGTGATCCAGTGGTTAAAAATCTGCCTGCCAATGCAGGGTACACGGGTTTGATCCCTGGTGTGAGAAGATCCCACATGCCTCAGAGTATCTAAGTCCATGTGCCACAACTACTAAGCCCGCACTGTAGAACCCATGAGCTGCAACTACTGTGCCCACTCTGCAACCAGAGAAGCCACTGCAATGAGACGCCCGTGCACCACAGCTGGGAAGGCCTACATGCAGCCATGAAGACCCAGGGCAGTCAAAGCTAAATCAATAGTTAATTTAAAAGGGTATTTTTAAAAGCATATTTAAAAAATAAAATGAGAAACATAGAGTTGAGTAACAGAATTTCTCTCTGCAGGAATACTGTCTCCCAAGAGAGTTTAGACAGAGAAACTGATGAGAGACTATGACTCAAACTGAACAGGTACCTATCCTGACACAAGCAATACTGGACCAGAGCAGGGTTTCTGAAATTTCCTATGAGTTCTTAGTCCTGCTGAGAGGTGAGATTTACAATGAAAGGAGGAGAGGGGAGTGTTGCCCCTAAGAGACATTTTCCCTAAGAGGAAAGGGAGAGGGAGAGACTGGCTCTGTTTCCCCTACAGAACTCATCATCAGATAAGCTACTCCTGAGGCCAGGAGCCATCACGCTCATGGATGCCCCCCACATGAAGACAGAGAAAAGTACCAGCCCCAAACCTTTGCATTGCCTAGCTTATTTTTTGATGTATTTATTTTTAATTGGAGGATAATTGCTTTACAATATTGTGTTGGTTTCCACCATGTATCAATATAAATCAGCCATAGGTATACGTATGTCCCCTCCCTCTTGAACTTCCCTCCCATCTCCCACCCCATGCCACTCTAGGTTCTCACAGAGCACTGGATTTGAGCTCTCTGAGTGCTCCCTCTGAGGAGAAGCTCACCCCATGGCTACCCGGAAGAGCTATCCCCACTTTCATCAGGTCCCTTCCCAAGCACCAACTTCTGCTGCTTTTTGAATCCTTATGAGATGCTGATGGGCAGTATATAATCTGCCTCCATAAACCTTTGAAATTGGTCAGAACATTTAATTAACCACAATGCTACTCAGTTCCCAAGGCTGAAAGTTTGCCCTCTATTTATTTCCCATGCCAAATTATGTCCAGCCAGCATATCAGAGGATCTGCAATAAAAACAAATTAATAAAATGCCAACTAGGTAGATATACCCTGAATCTGATTACTAAAACTTCTCCTTTAATCAAATTCCAGGGAGAAATTAAAGTTCAAAGATTAACAACCCCCTTGCTTGTTAAAGCCCCAAATTTATTCTCTCTAATCTCATACACTGCTCATCTCAGCTAATGAGGTTATTCTAGAGCTTTTAGTTCCACCTGCAATGGCTTCCTGCAGAACTCTCCAGAAACCACCCACACTGACTGACTCACCTCCCTCCAGCTTCACAAGCCTCACGTAGCAATACAAAGGCCCAGGTTTCCTTCACTCCTCATACAAGAGAGCCATACGCTTTCTCAGCTTCGGTGTCTCCCCTTCCCCTTCCCAGTTTCCGATTACCTCTTTCTTTATTATCCCAAACAATAGAAGCAGGGTGAGGTTGAAAGGCACAGATGCCGATGTGAAGGTGTTTCTCATGTCCTGCTTCTCCATGCTCACAGATGTCAGTGGGTGTTCACACTTGTTCAGAAAGAACCAGCAGACTGGACATTTGACACACTCCTTCTTCTACTAGTGAAGTGAAGTGAAGTCGCTCAGTCGTGTCCGACTCTTTGCGACCCCGTGGACTTTAGCCTACCAAGCTCCTCCGGCCATGGGATTCTCCAGGCACGAATACTGGAGTGAGTTGCCATTTCCTTCTTCAGGGGATCTTCCCGACCCAGAGTTCGAACCCGGGTTTCCCACATTGGAGTCAGATGCTTTAGCCTCTGAGCCTTACTTACTATTAAGTAAGGATAAATCCCAAAGGTCTCTTCACTTTTGAGAGAACACAGATCTCTATGGCTCATTCCTCTGCCAAGATGTGCTGATGTTGCCTAGTAAGGATCTACTCTTCCTGCCTTCTGGAAATTTCTGAGCATTAAATACATTAGGACAAAAAAAAATGTCCACTTTTGTGCCCTACTTCATTAGGAGAACCTTAAGTGTCCTCAAGGACCATACCTCATAATGAGACCTTCTTGGTTTTGGAACACTGCTTCGTAAATAAGGAAAGTGGTTTTACTTACCTAAAATTAGAGTATCTATTTTTCTCCTCTAATCATTGCAACTAACTTTGATAAATAACTTTTGACATTTAAAATGCAGCTCTTGAATCTCCCTTCTCATTACAAGAAAAAAAGAAAAAGAAAGAAAAGAAGTTTAGGAAATAGACATCCCTCCTGGCTCTATTACTGGATGAATTGCTTTTTAAATAAATGCTTTCAGTATAAAAGGAGAACACGCACATTAGACAACATTTGGAAAATCCAGAAAGTACACAGAAGGAAAAACCATACTTAGCCCCATTACCCAAGAAAAAAAATCATTGATAGCATTTCAGTGTTTTCATTTATGATTTCCTCTTAGATTTTATGCTTATATTTCCTCAGGTTGAAAATAGGTCAATTACCTATAATTAAGCTATGCATTTAATGTAACTCTAAATTGCAATTCTTAATTAGAATGTGATTGTATAATAAAAATCCCTGTAGGTTTCTCCTAGAACTTGATTCACTTTAAATTCAACCTTCAGTTTAAATGGATGAGACTATGTAAGAAAATCTTATGAAACAGCAAAAAAGGGAGTCTGATAGTATATATTAAAATTAAAAATGCATATTCCTTTTGGCCTAAACATCTTATTGTAGGAAATTTTCTTGAACACTAGTGTAACACTAGTATGTATTTTAGAGTGGTTTATTTGTTTTGCTTTGGAACTTCGGGTACAGAGCATTGAATTCATCACACTTCCCAATTCATGGAACATTAACATATTATCCATACAAGGAAGGAACAAAGGCCTCTTGTTTTCCCTTTTCCTGTTAGTTGGATTCCTTTTGATCTTCAACCCTCATCTTTCCCCCATTTCCTCTTTCCCTAGTAACCACACATCACATTACAATAATCCAGTCTTTTAGGAATGACATCTCAATTGCCCTTAGAACCTTTTTATCACAATGCAGTAATGAACATCCCGAGACGCTTATCCTTACAAATCCATGTATAAATCTATCTGGCACATAGGAGGCAGGGAAGAGAGACTTTTGTAAAATACTTTTGAATTGCTTTTCATATTGCTTGTATCTATTTTATTCTCACCATTGGTCCATGAAGTTAACCCTCTCATTCTTACCAATTCTTGTTATTAACTTTTGTCAATGTAATGGGAATAAAGTAGCAGTTCAGAGTTGTTTTACTTCACATGTACCCAATTAACTAATAAATTTGACTATCATTTCATATACTTAATGGCCATTTGATTTCTCACATCTGAGATTCACATATACATCATGTTCTTTGTCTACTTTTTCTTTTCAGTGTCCTTTTTCCTGATGTTTTACAAGAAATTCCCTAACAATTCTAGATTTTAATATCTTGCCAGTCTTAGATTTGGCAAATATCTTTGTTTAGCACATTTTGTGTCTATTAATTTTGTCCTTGATGGTTTTAATTTAACAGAAATCCAATTTTAATGTATTTGATTGTAATCCAATCTTTTGATGCAATCCAATCTTAATATTTTATATTGTGGATTATACATCTTTGAGTCTCCTTTAGGAGCATTCCTCTGACCTGATGTCAGAAAAATAACCTACTGTATTTTTTTCTATGAGTGTTTTTGTTGCCCCAGATGCTTACCAGCATTAGGTGTTGTTGGTGTTCAGGGTTTGGGCTATTTTAGTATATGTATGTGTGCATGTGTGTGTAGTATCTCATTGTTGTTTTAATTTGTAGTTCCCTAGTGACATATGATATGGAATGCCTTTTTGTATGCTTATTTGCCATCTACGTATCTTCTTCAGTGAAGTGTCAGGTAAGGTCTCAGCCTTTTTTCATATGGGTTGTTTGTTTCCTTACCACTGAGTTTTAAGAGTCCTTTGTATAACAGTCCTTGATCAGATGTCTTTTGCAAATATTTTCTCCTAGTCTGTGGCTTGTCTTCTAATTCTTTTGACATTGTCTTTTGCAGAATGGAAGTTCTTAATTTTAATTAAATCTAGGTTATCAATGATTTCTCTTATGTGTTATGTGTTTGGTGTTATATCTAATACATGCTGTAGTCAAAGTCATGTAGGTCTTCTCCTATATCATCTTCCACAATTTTTATAGATTTTCATTTTACATTTAGGTCTGCATTTCATTTTGAGTTAATTTTGTGAAGATGTTTATAACTTTTTTATTCAGTGTTTTATAGGAGTATCTATTCAGAACAGTAAGACAAGAAAATAGAAATACATGTAAGGATTAAGATGAAGAATATAAAACTATCATTATTTACAGGTAGCAAGATTGTATACAAAGAAAATCCAAGAGACAAGGCAATTTTGTTTTAGATTTGATACATGAACTTATCAAGTTTGCTGAAGTCAAAGTCAGTGTGCAAACAATGATTGTGTTGCTATATGCCAGCAATAAATAGAAAAAAAAAATTTTTAAGAGTCTATGTAGAATAGCATCACAAAACACCAACTAGTCAAGAATAAATCTAACAAAGATATGTGTGACCTCTAGTTTCAAAACTACAAAACATTACTAAGTAGAACTAAGAAAGACTAAAATAAATGGAAACATTTACCATGTTTGTGTTCAGCTGCTCAGACTACCATAACAAAATAACATAGAACACGTGACTTTAACAACAGAAATCTATTTTCTCACAGTCTGAAGGTTAGGAAGTCCAAGATCAAGGTTCCAGCTAATTCAATTTCTGATGAAAGCTCTAATTCTAGCTTAAAGATGACTGTCTTCTGTTTGTGTCATCACAGGGCAAAAGAACAGTCTCTCTGGTGTCTCTTCTTATAAAGATAATCCTACAGGATCAGGGCTACCCCTATGACCTCATCTAACCTTAATTACTTCCTTAGAGGTCACACAAGAAGTCAGGCTTCAATATATGAATTTGGAGGGGAACAAATAGTCAGTCCATAACACACAGTGTTCATGACTAAAATCTCCTATAACTTAGATGTAGGAACAGGCAGTCTAAGACACAAAAGAAAAAGAATTTCTAAGTTCTTTTAAAGTTTTAATAAATTTTTAAAAGCTTCTGCATGGCATGTGTGTGTATATGTGTGTGTGTGTGTGTGTGTATGTGAGAGAAGTAGAAAAAGAGAGAGCAAAGCCAAAAGATAAATTGCAAGGTTGTAGAAAATACTTGGACAAATATTGTAAGTAAAGATTTAATATCTCTAATATACAAAGAACTCAAAATTCTCATAGAAAAAATGGATAAATGACCTGAACAGAAAATTCACAAATAAAAGATAGAAAAATGACTCAAACATTTGAAACAATGTTTAACTTTTTTCTCACACATAATAAAAGAAATTTACATTGACATACCGTTTCTCACCACACAGTGTGGCAAATATTAAAAACATTGGCAACAAATTCTTTTGGTCAGGCTGTGGGGAAGCACATACTCTCCTGTACTGATGATATGAATGTAAACTGTTACAGCCCTCAAGGAAGACAATTTCTAGCAAAATTATGCATGCATTTATATTGTGTCAGGCTTCTAAGAGTTTACTGTGAAGTTACACCTCAAGCAGCATGAAAATACATATGCATAAATTTATTCTGTGCAGCTTTGTGATTGCAAAAATCTTGTTAATAGTCTAAGTCTCTATAAAGAGAAAGTGTCTGAATAATCTATGGTACAGCCCACACTATGGAGAACTATTAAAAATAATGAGAGAGATTTTTAAAAACTGATACTTTGTGCAAACCTAGAGACGGATTAGGAAAAGCGCTTGCCACTTTCGGGTGCAAATTATGAAGTCATCTCAGAGAGTACAGAAGGACAAGCTTACCAGGGTGGTAGACTCCTCCCTGTCTCTCTTCGTTTACAGATCTCAACTCTCTAAAAATCCTAGGCAGGCCAGTTCAGCACACACTGTAGAGAACCTAGCCCTTCATCTGTGAGAGGACCATGTCCTGGGCACTGGTTCCATCATTCGTGAGCTTACTTGCTCTGAGAGTGTTAATACCAAGTCAGGATTCCAGTGCAGGTAGGTGAGCACCATTCTCAGAGATAGAAACATCTCTTGATCAATGTGTTTTCCATGGCGGGATTTCTATTGGTCACTTTTGCCCTTTTCCCAAGAATTACACCCTTTGGGAGCCTTACTTGGAGGACAGAGAACATTGTCAAAAATTAATGATACAGAAAAGAGCAGGATTTTGTGACCTGGAAAGTTGAATACATATAGTGACTAGCTTCTCTCTTCCTGAAACCATCAAGCCAGGAAGGAATACATGGTAAGATTCTTTCCTAAGAGTCTAGAGAAAGTTCTAGAGAAAGATGACAAGAGGGCTCCAGTCTTCCCTGAAGTGGATGGAAAAGGAGAGAAAGAAGCCCCTTCAGAAGCTCTTCCCTGGAATGTAAGGCTTGGGGATACTCAAGAAGTCCTGGGATGGACAGGAATGGGTAAAACCTAGAGAACAGGGCAAAGTAACATGAGCCACGGAACTGGCCCCTGTTCTATCTGCTTCCTCATGTTTACCTTTCATCTCTCAACTTCTGATTACAGAGCTGTCTAAGGAGACTGATGTACTTAAGAGAAGGATGCAGGGCTGTTCTCAGCAAATTGCCATCACTTCCTTTCAAATGGTTCTTGAGCAGGTAGCAGCCTGACATCCCTCTGGAGACTGTGTGGCCAAACACCTTGTCCCTTTCCTTCGAGCACTGGAATAGTCTAGGAAGCCAGTTCTTCATCTACAATGAAAAATAAATATCTCATACTTAAGTTTATGGAAAATCTTAGTTTGGTAAAACAATCCTATTCTCTCCCTCCTTATAAAAGGAAATAATCACATTTTCAATGAAACTTTAAAACATTCTCTTGCCTCATTATGGAGCAAAATGCAAAAATCCATTAAGAGTTTATATTTCTTTTATATGAAAGATTACTGTAGAAAATACCATAATAAGAGAGCTCCAAATGAAAGAGAGCCAGAGATAACCCTAATAAATATTCATTTAGCAAAATATCCCAGTTGCCAGATTCCTATCTTCTTTATTTTCTTGCAATAAAAATTGAAACAGTACTGAATAAAAGTGTAGATCAACATAAACTGTTCTGAAAGATTACATGAGCATCATCTATCATAAGGGTCATAATTCATAAAAAGGACATGTTCAAAATAATTTTTTTGGTTGTCAACCTGACAATTTGTCTTATGGAAGTAAAACTTCAAATAAAATTGGTTTATTGGTGTGCTCAATACCTTTATTATGGACTGGGGCATGAATAACAAAGGTATGCTGATCTAATAACCCTGGCCAAAGAGCAAGATCAGCCTGACTATGCCAGCATAAAAAGCAGAAATCACTGATAGATCAGAAGGTGGGATGAAGGTCCAGTATGAATCATCATACTGACTGGGAGCCATTCTCTATCCACCAGGGTTAGGGTGTGTTTGGTTGCAAGTTCAGTAGAAATCTACAATTCTGGATGTCTTCCAGTATAGTTGATGTTAAGTCTCAGGTTTGCATGGTATCTGGATAAAGGAAGGTCATCACTACCATTTGTGCTGAGCCCATCATAGAGTCTAACTCTGGGACAGGGTTTAATTATAGGTTCCACTTATGAACAGTTACTCAGAAAAACTGGATCCAGTTCAGAGCACAGCTGAAATGGTGAAGACATGAAAGTATTCTTACAGGGTAGCTGTTGAAACAGGAGAAGAGAAGATTTAAGGAAGACATGAAATGTGTCCTCAGATACTTGAAGCGCTGTCATCCAGTAAAAGGACGAGACTGACGGCTGCTGCGATAGGCTGCCTGAGCAGGAGGTGAATGCCCAACATGGAGGAGTGCAAGCAGACCAGGATCTGCGAGGGATGTTTGGGGGAATTCTTGGCTTAGAAATAGTGGTGGCTGGAGGATTGGAAGACTGGCCCAGGAAGCCTCTGCGAAATTCTACAAGCTATAGATGTCAGCGGGGTTTCCTCTGAAGTTTTCCCACCTCCTCTCACTGTTACCTGACGCTCCCTCTTTTGTGTGCTGCCTTCTTCAGGGACATCAGACATAGAGCGCTTTTTCTTCTTGATTTTTAAGACCCCCTAACAGTACTTGCCATAAGAGTGGTGTCATCTGCATATCTGAGGTTATTGATATTTCTCCCAGCAATCTTGATTCCAGCTTGTGCTTCTTCCAGCCCAGCATTTCTCATGATGTACTCTGCATATAAGTTAAATAAGCAGGGTAACAATATACAGCCTTGACAAATTCATTTTCCTATTTGGAACCAGTCTGTTGTTCCATGTCCAGTTCTAACTGTTGCTTCCTGACCTGCATACAGATTTCTCAAGAGGCAAGTCAGGTGGTCTGGTATTCCCATCTCTTTCAGAATTTTCCACAGTTTATTGTGATCCACACAGTCGAAGGCTTTGGCGTAGTCAATAAAGCAAAATAGATGTTTTTCTGGAACTCTCTTGCTTTTCGATGATCCAGTGGATATTGGCAATTTGACCTCTGGTTCCTCTGCCTTTTCTAAAACCAGCTTGAACATCTGGAAGTTCATGGTTCACGTATTGCTGAAGCCTGGCTTGGAGAATTTTGAGCATTACTTTACTAGCGTGTGAGATGTGTGCAATTGTGTGGTAGTTTGAGCAGTCTTTGGGATTGCCTTTCTTTGGGATTGGAATGAAAGTTGACCTTTTCCAGTCCTGTGGCCACTGCTGACTTTTCCAAATTTGCTGACATATTGAGTACAGCACTTTCACAGCATCATCTTTCAGGATTTGAAATAGCTCAACTGGAATTCCATCACCTCCACTAGTTTTGTTTGTAGTGATGCTTCCTAAGGCCCACTTGACTTCACATTCCAGGATGTCTGGCTCTAGGTGAGTGATCACACCATTGTGATTATTTGAGTCGTGAAGATCTTTTTTGTACAGTTCTTCTTGGATGTAAGAGTTGGACTGCGAAGAAAGCTGAGCACCAAAAAATTGATGCTTTTGAACTGTGGTGTTGGAGAAGACTCTTGAGAGTCCCTTGGACTGCAAGGAGATCCAACCAGTCCATCCTAAAGGAGATCAGTCCTGGGTGTTCATTGGAAGGACTGATGATGAAAGTGAAACTCCAGTACTTTGGCCACCTCATGCGAAGAGTTGACTCATTGGAAAAGATCCTGATGCTGGGAGGGATTGGGGGCAGGAGGAGAAGGGGACGACAGAGGATGAGATGGCTGGATGGCATCACCAACTCGATGGGCATGAGTTTGAGTAAACTCCGGGAGTTGGTGATGGACAGGGAGGCCTGGCATACTGCGATTCATAGGGTCACAAAGAGTCGGACACGACTGAGCGACTGAACTGAACCAAACTGAACTGAACAGTACTTGCACATTCTGTTCTGTACCACACTGCTCATTTATCTGTCCCATCTTTCTCCCCATCTGTTTGTGAGTTCTGACATGTTAGGAGAAGGCTTGCACTCCCTGTCCAGTACATGCCCTTTGCATAAAGCTTCTTGTCAGAAGAGAATATGTATATCTTTGTAAATATTTACATAAAAAACTCAGAAAATAGAAGAATCTGCTTTGAGAAAGGTGGTGGGTGGGGGTAAGGAATTGGTTAATGAGAGACCTTTAATACTTTTTATAAAGGATGCAAAATTTAAGAGAACAAGTCAAAGCACAAATGTTCCATTATGTAATCAAATAATATTTTACTTATGTAAAAATTAATTTCTTCTGAACTGGAAAATATCCTTCACATACTGAGGAAACTAGTGTTTTCTGAGGTCAATCGTACCACTGATTAGAAATGAGAAGAATAAAAATCAGGAATTCAGAAACACAGCGCTGGAGCTCCGTAGAACATTGTGGGAAGCCCAGTGTTCTGATTACACTGAGTCTCACATGCTGGACCACCCAACTTGAGAAAACAATGCTCAGTTTTGAGAATCATTAAGTGGAAAATTTTATCCAGCCATCTTCTGGACCTGCAGCCTCTATGGGGTTCTACTTAGGTGTACCTGAGGCCAGAGTTGGCTTGTGAGTGCGTGGCCTTCACTCTGTGGGGAGAAATTGTGGGATGGTTTTCTTCAAGCCCTGGGCAGGCTGCACTGTGGGTATAGCCTAGGGAGCTGCCAGCCTCACCCTCATGATCACAGTGGCTGGGAGCAAAGCAAACATGTTCATGTTAAGCAAGAACAGATATACTTGTGACCAATATATTGGAAGCAGTCAAAATTAAAGTTTTAGAAAAGTTTCTTGTAATGTCAGTAATGTCAATTCTCGTAATGCCAGAATTAGAACATGCCTCCACGTCATTGTTTGGAATTCACTTTAGTTTTTAAATGATTTGCATCAAAATTTGTTTATGTATTTACTACTTTACTACTCAGTAGCATCACATTACACAGACTAGGAGCTTAAAGCAGGCAAAATAAGGAATCTGTGGCCTTAGAGAGATAGCCCTTTGGGGTGTAAGTCTGGGGGTTTAATGGGCTTCCCAAGTGACACTAGTGGTAAAGAATCTTTCTGCCAATACAGGAGATGTGAGAGACGCTTGTTCTATCCCTGGGTTGGGAAGATCCCCTGGAAGAGGAAATGGCACTCCACTCCAATATTCTTGCCTGGAAAAGCCCATGGATAGAGGAGCCTGGTGGACTACAGTCCATGGGGTTGCAAAGAGTCCGATATGACTGAGCATTTGAGCACACAGCACTGGATTTTAATACAGGTTAATGTTGGGAAATAAGGGACAGAAGAGAAGCCAAAAGAATTGAAATAGTGAGTTCTCCTCTTTTAAAGTGCCCATGCTGAGAGGACCAGGAGATACAAGCAGTCTTCTGCAATTGTGTCTGGGCATCTTGGGCTGTGGGGTCCAAGCAAATATTAGAGCACAGATGTCAAATCACAGAACAGGGTATCAGAGCAAGAGAACCCAGGCTCAGGAATCCAGCATGGCTAAGTTGTGCCATGCTTCTGGCTGGTCTGACTGTTCATGGCAGGAGACCAGTTGGGGTCAGGGGATACCTAAACAGAAACTCTCTGTGGCAGGAGGATGACAAGAGCTGGTGACCATCAGAACAGGACCCAAGGAGGCCAACTGGATGCATAAAAGACATCATTATATAGATTCTTCTAAGGCAGAAGTTCTCAATGTTTCTCTATTGGGCTACACACGTTGGATGATTTTCACTTGAACAACACAAGTGCATAAATGTGATCCCAGCTAAGACAAACAAACCAGCCTTCTGCCCCCAAATTATTTGTCATGGCATTTTTAAAGCATTTAATAACAATAATAAAGAAATCAAGGACTTGTCTCAAAAAAAGCTGTCATTAAAAAGGAAGAATATTAAATGTAACTAAGTTCATTTTTAAAATTTTTGGATTTAAAAAATGAGTAGATCTCCAGTAGGGCTCAGCTGAGATAGGATAAGTGAAGGACTGTATCACTTATGACTGAATTACCTGTCAGAACTCCTCTTTCTCTCTCAGAGTTTAAGTACTAACAATAGGCTGATCTCTCATCTGTATCATAATCTTTAATTGCTGATAAAGTTAAAGTATTTGCACACTTCAGTACTGGAGTACCAACAATCCCCCTCACTATTCATCACAGCACACCACTGTGTCTGCAGTAGTGACAGTGCGTTCTGGGCCCTGATGCACTCTTCTGAGAATTCCATTTTCTCTAGCTGTGCAAACATGCGCACATCCAGGGCTCCTTCTCCGCGCTGATTTCCCACTGGCCCTGGATGTACAAGAGCAGGACCTTAATCCAGGAATAAGTGAGAGAGGGGATGGACAGGGACATGGAGACATAGGCACAGGGAAGGAAAATTAGGAGTCTTTCTCTCTCTGTCACTCTCTCTCTCTGTTTCTTCCTTATCATTCTGTCATTTCAGGGAGCAGAGAAATGTCTTAATAATTGCATGGGATTATTATGAATATATCCAGTTACTGTGTGATAAAAGCACTATCTTTCTTTTTCTTTTCCACAACATTTTCTGGAAATTGAAGGACCAGGTTATTATAGCTCAAGATAAAACCCATAAAATTGGTTAATTCTGAAACCCAATCACCCTAAAACTGAGCTCCCTTACTGAATTTATGATGAACCTCTTTATCCAAAACTTTATTCCCTTTCTTGTCCCCTCTGACCTCAATCCTGAGCTAGCTGAACACCAATCAACCAGAATCAGGTTATTAAAATTTCTGTTGTTGATAATATCTTTAATGTACTAAAATTACTATCATAGATATCACCATTAATGTACAAATTCAGATTGTTCCCCAGGTCAAGATAAGTTAATAGACCTCCCCTTAAGCCACAAACAACCTGGCCTGAGGATTGTAAACCAAAGACATCCTGACTCCTGAAACTATGATTAAGAAATGTCACAAAGGGACTTCCCTGATGGTCCAGTGGTTAAGAATTTACCTGTCAATGTAGGGGACGTGGGTTCAGTTCCTGATCCAGGAAATAAGATCTCATATGCCACAGGCAACTAAGGTGCCCCACAACAACTGATTCCCAGCCTAGAGCATATGCTCCGCAGTGAGAGAATCCACTGCAAGGAGAAAACTACATATTGCAACAAAGACCAAGTGCAGCCAAAAATTTTTTTTAATTAATTTAGGAAAAAAAGAGAAAAGTCACAGAAATGTTGCAAGAAGATGATGAATCCCAGCCTTTCAGTTCTTCCTTATGAAAAATACTTCTAACTCAGAGACCAAGTTGGGGAGGCTCTGAGGCTCATCTCCCACTCCCTTGCTTGGTGCCCTGAAATAACCACTTTCCTTCTCAAGGACATCAGTAGACTTGGCTGCCTCTGCTAAGCATTGGATGAGTGAACTCAAGTTCTGTTTGGTAACAATTGCATCTACTTGGGATGCTTGGTTATTTTTCAAGTAGAGGCAGAACTGTGCAGTAAAACAAAGGCAAAGACTTAGGCATACGACTGATATATTTCATGTCATGGCCGTTTTGTTTATCAGCTGTGTCATCTTGGTCTTCAGTTTTCTCACCTGTTAAATAGAACTAAAAATATTGTATCATTGATTTTTAAAAGGAGATACTGTATGTAAAGTACAGTTCCTGATATACAATAAGCAAGCCCCTTAGGTCAGTTGGTATGTAACTGTTAACAAAAGTGATAATCATGGTGGCAAAACACATGGATTCTAAAGTCAAACAGTCTGTTTTCAAATCCTCACTTTAGTTCTTTAGGTGACATTGAGCAGGTTACTTGATTTTCTACGCCTCAGTTTCCACATCTGTGAAAGGGGATAAAAATAGTAACTTATAGTGGTAAGTTATAGTAATTTATAAATTTTAGTAAATTTATTTTATTTATTTATTTAGTAAATTAATAAAATAGTAATGTATAGGGTTGTTATGAATAGTAAATAATATAATCACAAAGTGCTTATAAAACAGACTTCTCATAATGTTAACTACTGGCTTTCCCCGATGGCTCAGCAGGCAAAAAAATCTACCGGAGATGCAGGAGGTGCAGGTGCAATCCTTGGAACTGGAAGATCCCCTGGAGGAGGAAATGGCAAGCCACTCCAGTATTCTTGCCAGGAGAATCCCAAGGACAGAGGAGCCTGATGAACTATGGTCCATGGGGTCGCGAAAGAATCAGACATGACTGAAGACTGAAGCCACTGAACACACACACAGTGTTAGCTACTAATTGCTACGACCCAGTTGAGGAGAGAGAATTGTTCCCCTCTCTTCCCCCACAGGTGTATAGGGATCAGCACAAGTATTTTCCACCCAGACTAATTTATGGTTGGATTGGAAACTAAAGATAGCAGCTTACTTGGGCTGATGCTAGGGGGTTGTTTTGGTCGCCTCTTGTCAATGGGATATCTCACTGATATCTCACTGGGTTCTCCTACTAGCAATGGCAATTCCCCTAAGCCCCAGTAACTGTGAATTCCTCACCACTTCTTGAAAAATTCTGAACAATCCTAAACAATGCGTGCTCCTGGAGCCCTGAATATAAGATTCCTCAAGGCCATGACTTCCCTGTCCCCTGCTCATTCACCTGGCACATTCCTACTCAAAAGCCAGCTTTGCCAGTTACCTCCTCAGTGAGTCCCTCAGTTGGAGGTAGGCCTTGCCTCCTCTGGGTTTCCTGCTCTTGTTCATAAGTGTTTATAGGATTTATTATGTGACATTTTGACTGTTTTATCATATGTCATCTTTCCAGCTAAAATGTGAGCTCCAGGGTAGTGACTATTCTGTTCATCTCTGCTTCCCCAAGTTTTCCTGAGGCTGCCACAAAGTATGCATAAAAGTCCATGGCATTCTCAGATTGTTCCAAACTCCCCCACAAGCCTGAAAGTTCCTTTAGGGCAAGGATAGTGGACTTTTAAAATCTCTGTAGCCCCAGGATAAGTGAAAGTGAAAGTTCTAAGTTGTGTCCAACTCTTTGTGACCCCATGGACTGTATAGTCCATGGAATTCTCCAGGCCAGAATACTGGAGTGGGTAGCCTTTCCCTTCTCCAGGGGATCTTCCCAACCCAGGGATCGAACCCAGGTCTCCTGCATTGCAGGCAGATTCTTTACCAATGAGCTATAAAGGGGATATAGCCTCAGGATAGCCAAGTACAAAAGAGGGGCTTAATAATCATTTATGGAATAAACAAAAAGATGAATTTGCAAACTGATACCTTTTGAATATAACTTTTTTAATAGAGTACAAAATAAATTAATAATTCTCAGATAAATAATATAATTTAATCAAAGTAAAGGGAAGCAGTATAATTTAATCAAGATTAAAGTAGCATCTGGTAAGTAGAATGTTTACTCGATATAACAAATCAGCAGTTCTCCAGAAATTCTAACCCTTGCTTCTTTGACAAATTATGGCAGTGGATCACTCTCATTGACTTTTAGCTTGAATTCTTAAGTTCCACTCCAATTTATTGCATCAAAGTATCTAAAATGGAGCATAGACAGATGTTTTGGGTTTTTTTTTTTTACAAATATCTCCAAGATTGCTGGAGAAATGTTGGGCTGGATGAAGCACAAGCTGGAATCATGATTGCCAGGAGAAATATCAATAATCTCAGAATGCAGATGACACCACACTTTTGGCAGAAAGAGCCTCTTGATGAAAATGAAAGAGGAGAGTGAAAAAGTTGACTTAAAGCTCAACATTCAGAAAACTAAGATCGTGTCATCCGGTCCCATCACTTCATGGCAAATAGATGGGGAAACAGTGGAAACAGTGGCTGACTGTATTTTGGGGGGCTCCAAAATCATTGCAGATGGTAACTGCAGCCATAAAATTAGAAGACACTTGCTCCTTGGAAGAAAAGTTATGACCAACCTATACAGCATATTAAAAAGCAGAGACATTACTTTGCCCACAAAGGTCTGTCTAGTCAAAGCTATGGTTTTTCCAGTAGTCATGTATGGATGTGAGAGTTGGACCATAAAGAGGGCTGAGCGCTGAAGAATTGATGCTTTTGACTCTCAAGAGTCCCTTGGACAGCAAGGAGATCCAACCAGTCCATCCTAAAAGAAATCAGCCCTGAATATTCATTGGAAGGACTGATATTGAAGCTGAAAGTCCAATACTTTGGCCACCTGATGCGAAGAACTGACTCATTTGAAAAGACCCTGATGCTGGGAAAGATTGAAGGCGGGAGAAAAAGGGGATGACAGAGGATGAGATGGTTGGATGGCATCACCGACTCAATGGACATAAGTTTGAGTAAACTCTGGAAGTTGGTGATGGACAGGGAGGTCTGGCATCCTGCAGTTCATGGGGTCGCAAAGAGTCGGACACGACTGAGTGACTGGACTGAACTGAACTGATTTCTGAGATTAATGTGAAACCAGGGTTGAGAATCATGCTGGCCCTCTAACTTGCCAGACTTGAGCAAGCTTCAATTTATCAAAGCCCCAGTATCCTCATCCATAAAATAAAGATAATTATCATGCCTCTCTTTTTAAGTTGAGCAACATTTAAATCAAAAAAATCCCACAAGAAGTATTAAATGCAGTACCTAAAGTGTTAGATGCATGGAACAAACAGTTTTCATTGTTTTATTAGCAGTATAATTTTCAATATCAGAGCATGTGTCACATTGCCACTCATGAGCCAGCACTGCCACATTTGGCCAAATATCCTAAGGAAGGTTCTCATTGTTTGTGTTTAAATAATTGAAACTGAACCCACTCACTAGTCCTAACTCATCAATTAAGAGGGAGGTTAGTTCATAAATATTCCAACCATCCTCCCTTCTATTAATCTCTGCTCTGAAGGCCCTAAATTTCTTCAATTATTCCTAAGAATTAAATTATGCAAGTTTTATTCAGGCTTGAGGTTACTTCTACTGGAAATGGCAACAGAGAAAATGCTCTGGGACAACACCTCCTAACTATTATCTATCACCAAAGAGTGAAAAAGATGGCTTGAGAAAACTCTGCTCTGTGGGAAACTGTTTTGAAAGATACTTTGGATTTATTCATTAATTTCCTCTCTTATCTCTCTAACGTCCTTATAGCTCTGGCAGGTCTCTGATGTTTATTTCCATTGAAAAGGAGCCAAATTAGCACATACTATGCAAATTGCAGCACATGAAAACTCTTTATAAATTCAGAAAACAATTAATCTAATACCCTTATGGAAAACAAGGTAAATATGAATAAGGAAAATGAATGTTTCAAGTAGAAAAAAATTTTCCTTGAAGAAAATGGCCCAGGAATTCCAATGTTCTGTTAAGAGAGTGGAGGGGACAGGAAAACAGAGTTCTGGAGTTGAGAAAACATGGATAGAAGGTCTACCGTTACAGTCAAGGTCAGTCATTGTTTAGTGGCTAAATCATGTCCGACTCTTTTGGGACCCCATAGACTGTAGCCACCAACGTTCTCTGTCCATGGGATTTCCCAGGCAAGAACACTAGAGTGGGTTGCCATTTCCTTCTTCAGGATCTTCCTGACCCAGAGATGAAACTCGCAGCTCCTGCTTAGCAGGTGGATTCTTTACCACTGAGCCACCTGGGAAGCCTGCAAGATTAATACAATGTCTATTAGATACTCCATCTTCACATTTATTATCAGAAGTAATCTTCCCAGTGACAATGAAAGGGCAATGCTGTTATCCCACTATTAGAGATGAGGACATGCAGACACGTTAAGGTGAGTCCATAAAACTGTTAGTGGCAGAATGGAGTGAGACTCAATGCATGGCTTGCTCCATTTCACAGTTCATCCTCTTTCTATTAAACTGTTCTGTGTAGTACAGAGAAGAAGCCTAAAACTACCAAAGAACGCTGCTGACTATAACAGAAAACTGTAATTGATGTGTAAGAAAAGCTCTGGAAATGAACTCAAGGCTCTGAGGGAAGCATTTGCCTCATGGGAGGCTACCCTGGGCTGTAGAAGATAAACACGGGTCAGAATGGTTTTCACACATTTGCAAGACATGAACAAAACAATTGTAGACTTTGGAGCAGAAAGAAATTTGTCAGGATGTAGGGAACAATATTTTCTCCCTTGGGTCTTCATGGTTTAATTTGGAGAATTTTTCTTAATATATTATGAAAAAGAAGGTCTTCCCTGATAGCTCAGTTGCTAAAGAATCTGCCTGCAGTGCAGGAGACCCCAGTTTGATTCCTGGGTCAGGAAGACCTGCTGGAGAAAGGACAGGCTACCCTCTCCAGCATTTTTGGGCTTCCCTTGTGACTCAGCTAGTAAAGAATCTTCCTGCAACGGGGAAGACCTGGGTTTGATCCCTGGGTTGGGAAGATCCCCTGAAGAAGGGAAAGGCTACCCACTCCAGTATTCTGGCCTGGAGAATTCCATGAACTGTATAATCCATTGTATCACAAAGTGTCAGATATGACTGAGCAACTTTCACTTTCATGAAAAAGAAAAGTGAACCTCAGGACCACACTGACATTTTTTTCTACTTTGTCAGATAAGTAGGACTCTACATTTTTTTTTTCACTCTCCTTCCATTTATACGAACAGAAAAACAAAGATTTTGCTCAAGATACTTGATGCTTTTCTATCAGTTCCTCAAAATCTTTACCCTGCATTGACTGGAAATACCTCCACCTTAAGGCTCAATTCTTCTGTTTTACAAAGGCCTGAGCGGGAAGGAGGGTAATAAAAAGATGACACTCAGGGAGACCCTTACCTGTCCGACTAGGTTTGAAGCAATTACCACAGGCTTACTGCAGTGTCCTCTGAATTATCTCTGATCTTTGTGTCCTAAAACTGACTTCTACCTCACAAAGTTCTTTTGGGAAAAAGAAAAAACAATTGACAAATGAACCACTTTGCAAAATTTTACCAGCATTAAGCGATGGTGCTAAGTTCAGGTCTTCACATCTATCATCTCATCTAATCCTTAAAACCCATTGTTATGATCCCCTTTTATCAAAAAAGGACATAGAGGCCTGGAGGTGTTGGTTAGCTTGTGCAAGGTCAAGCAGATCCTGAGAGGTCCAGCCAGCTTTCTCTGACCCCTGACCTGAGTACTTGTGCAGTGTAAGGACTTCAGATTCGAAATACTTGGATTCAAATTCTGGCTTCACTAACTATTGTAACCTTGGGAATGATTTCTAATCTATCAATGCCTTTATCTCCAAAATGGGGAATAGTGACAAAGACAGTAAATCACAGAGCTGTCTTGAAGATTAAATGAGCTAATACATTGAAAGTTCTTAGATCTGTGATTCCTATCTATGTGCCAAGGTGCCTCAGGGCAACATGATGAACGCTAGGGGGTGGTTGGGACTTTTGAAATTTTCAAGGGAGATGTGGTGATACTTGACATCTGTCAAACATTGAGTGGACTCCTAGCTGGAGGTAGTTCACAGTTACAATATTAGGCCACACTGCATTCCTTTCGATGATGGTAGATCTTCACAAAGTTGGATTTTCAATAAACACTACAAAAAGAAGGCAAATACTACCCAAAACACAATGCAGAGCAGGGTTAAGTGTGGCACTGTCCAACTGATCCATTTGCAAAGTTGTGCAGCACCCAAAAGCCACACACGTCCCATTATAAGTAACTGTGTTATTTTAAAATGAAATAAAATTATTATCTTTTCTTTATATGTGTATGTCATTTTTTTCAAATGCTTGCATAAGTTGTCAGGACATAAATATTATAATATCTAATACTATAAATAACAATATTATAAATAATATAATATATAATACTATAAATAATATTATGTTGAGACCTAACTACTTAGTAAATGGATATTTTTTTTGTCCCAGATGTGCCATGAAAAAAAGAATTATTGTCACTTTGAATGCCATAAAGTGAGACACTTGGAACTGACTTGGTACAATTTCATACGGCTAGTCACGCTGTGTGTCAGCTGTTCTCATCAACCTCCATGCTTTACTGAGTCTCATATTAAGTTCTGTCAGTCCCATATGAGTAACAGAGCTGATGTGTAGGTCTGCAAACTGCCTAGCCAGGTCAGGAGAGAGGGACCAGCTTTTACAGCGGAAGAGATGAGGTTAAGGCCGGCATGTGACTCATACCAGATTACCTAGCTCACCTGTGTGCTGCTGGAACTTCCACAGACCACTTGCTTCCCTGAACCAGGCTGCTTCTCCAGAAAGGGAAAAAAAAAAAAAAAAAAAATGACACAAAGCAAGAAAAATGTGTTACAACAGATAAAATTCTTTTTGCTCCCCGCAGCATCCCCTGAGGATGGGGGCAGCTGTGTCTCCTCCTTCATTTAATTATTAGTTCATTTGAAAATATGTTATTTAACAATTCTAATGAGTGTCATTCAGCTGATTAGGAAGATGCATTAATTTTCCTCTCTAATTGAGAAGGCTCAAAGTAAGCTCCCCACACCAAATTCTAGGATTCAAATTCCCATCTGCTACTTTTACCTCAGGGAGATTCGTGTCCCGTGGAGATGGGAGCTTTCTGCTGCTTTTTAGGAACATGATTTGTTTCTTCCTGGGGTGCCAACAAAGAGGAGAGGTAGTTGCTTGGCCACTTTAGTCAAAGGACCCTGTTCTGTTAGTCCTAAGAAGCAAGGGAAAATATGAAGAAAAGATTTCAACTAATACAGATATGCTTCTAGTGTTAGTAGATCAATCATGTCCAACTCTTTGCAACTCCATGGATTCTAGCCCGCCAGGCTCCTCTGTATATGGGACTCTCCAGACAAGAATACTGAAATGGATTGCCATTTCCTTCTCCAGGGGGTCTTCCCAACCCAGGGATCAAACCCAGTACTTCTGATAGTTTCAAGAAGCTATGTTGAAGCCTGGATGGGAGGGATGTTTGGGGGGGATGGATACTGTATATGTGTGGCTGAATCCTTTTGCTGTCCACCCAAAACTATCATAGCATTATTAATCAACTGTACTCCAATATAAAATAAAAAGTACTTTTTAAAAAAGAAGCTGCCTTGAGGGGGTTGTTTGTTCTTATTTGTTTGTTTATATTATTTTTTACATTTCCTCATAAATATTTAGGAAATTGGTTTACCCTAATATTTTCATAGCATCCCTGGGGTTATCCCAAGGGAATGCTTCAATTCATATCAGTGACAAGGTGCATATTAGCTGTTCAAGCAGTGGGTAAGGGATTTCACAAAGGCCCTCCACAACTGTACACATTTATCCCTGGACCTGTGACAATGTTTCATTACGTAAAGGGATTTTGCAAGTGTAGGTAAGGTTATGAACCATAAGATAGGGAGGTTATCATGCATTATCCAGATAGGGCAATCCAATCATGTGATGACTTACTTATAAGCAGAGAGAATGCTTCAGCTGGAGTCAAAAAGTTGTGGCAGAAGGGAAGTGGGAGAGATCTGAAGCATGAGAGGGCCTAACTTGCCATTTCTGGAGGGCCCACGTGGAGAATATGAGAAGGAGCTCAGGTAGCTTCTAGGAGCAAAGATTTGCCCCCAGCTGACAGTCAACAAGGAAATGGAGACTTCAGGCTCATAACCATAAGGAAGTGAATTCATCTAGCAGCCTGAATGAGCCAGGATGCAGATTGAACCCCAGAGTCTCAAGACAAGAACACAGTTTTTCCAACTCCCCAATTCCAGCCTTGAGAGACCCAAAGCTGAGAGTTCAGCTGAACCACTCTGCGCCTAAACCACCAGCCCACACAACTGTAAAACAGTACACTAGTGTTGCTGTAAGCCACTTAATTTGTAGTCACTTGTTACGACAGTGAAAGAAAATTCATACAGAACCTGGATCTGGTCAGGGTCGGAAAGTGACTTCTAAGGAAATGCAGAGTTTGAGTCACCACCAAGGGTTGCCCCTCAGAGGCTATGGTGGGTGGAGCAGCACGCAACAGCAGGAGCAGTAGGAAGGCATCTGTCATCCTGAGACAAAACTCAAAGAGCAGAGGGATTTGCACAATAACACTCCTCTTACAGATGCTAATGGAGCCAGAACTGTGACACATCTGGCACCAAGGATGACACATGGAAAAATGGGGAGGTGGCATGCTAGCCCATAGGACTCAGCCAAAGGTCAGTATTTTGTGCAGAGGTGGCCAGGGAAGCATATGTTACTGCTAAGAATAATACAGTTAATCAGCAAAGAGTATGATGTGTCCACTTCATCACTAACAAACAAATTAAGTTGGCTTTTCTAGTATTTCTTGCTCCTGCACATATTTGGTGATTTTCTTATTTAGCACTTTGCTCCACTCCTTGATACCCACTTCAAGGGATAAAAGAAAAGTGTTCCAATGATCAGAGAAATTAACCTCAAGGAGATCTGGGATTTCAGACATTTAGACTTGATTCCAATATCAGTGCTCACATGTCTCGGTTAAAATTTACTGTCTGCCTTCACCCTGATATGTAATTTATGATAAAGTTGTCTCCTGCTCTCTCTGTACCTGCCTCTTCCCCTGGTCCACAGTCTGAGAGCATCATAAACTTAATATTCTTATTTTATTCTATCAGAAACACCATCACCATTGGAAAGAAAAAAAGAGGTCCATGATCTGGCTCCTGCCAATCGTGATCTGCTCTGGGGGTGGGAGAGAGGGCATGCTGAGTCATGATGTCATTCCTCCTGTGTATTGTTTTCTGTCTGAAATATAGTTCTGTCTTCCTTGTCTAATTTCTACTCATTCTTCAGAATTTAACTCAAGGAAAAAAAGAGAAAATCATAAAACTGAACATGAGTGGAAACAAATAAACTTAAATATATATATACATATGTCATTTTCAAATGATGAAAATATCATGGGGAAATGAAGAATGGAGACTTATTTTAAAGAAAGTAAGAGACTCTATAGTCAAGTTCAATATGTCAACTTTGACTGGAACCTGGTTAAAAGTAAACAGTAACAAAAGATTTGGGGCCAACTGAATACATTTAAGTACACAAAATATTAGATAATATTAGGGAACTATTATGGTTGGATGGCATCACAGACTCGATGGAAAAGAGTTTGCGCAAGCTTTGGGAGTTGGTGACGGACAGGGAAGACTGGTGTGCTGCAGTTACAGTCAGACAGGACTGAGCAACTGAACTGAACTAGGGAACTATTAGTTTTCTTAAGTGTGACAATGTAGCTAAATGGAAGAGTGTCATACTCTGGGGCACTGCATGAAGAAGTATTTAGCAGTGAGGTTTCAAAACTGGAACATACTTTCAAATAATTCAGCAAAAACAACATATATGTGTATAAAATGAGAAATATGAGCTTCCTAGGTGGTGTAGTGGTAAAGAATCTGCCTGCCAATGCAGGATTTGCAAGAGACATAGGTTGATCCCTGGATCGGGAAGATCCCCTGGAGTAGGAAACGGCAATCCACCCCAGTATTCTTGCCTCAAAAATTCCATAGACAGAGGAGCCTGGCGGGCTACAGTCCATGAGGTCACAAAGAGTTGGACACGACTGGGCAAGTAAGCAGACTGAGTGAGTAAGCACACATGCACGTGGGAAAGAAGGGAGAGCAAGTGTGATTAAAGATATAAGCTATTTTTAACCTACTTGTAGTTGTACCATCCTTTCAAATGTTCTCCATGGTTGGAATGTTTTATGATAACACATTAGGGGAAAATAAAGAATTTAGGACATAGTGTTGAAGTCCATGGGGTTAAAGTTTATATAAAGTTCAAGACAACCAATGTTTGACTGGAGACATTTGAAAGGTGCTGACCTTGTACGGTAGGGATAGAAGTCAGGATAGAGAGGATTTGGAAAGGAGCAATGTAGACTGAGAAGCTCACTCACTCCAGAGAGTCAGTAGCAGAAAGAAGGAAATGAGTGGAATAGCTTAATCAAGTACTGGATCATTGATTTTTAGCAGAAAAGACAATATCACAGTAATATTAAAGGGCCCTTGAAAGCAGTAATGATAATAAACCATCCATCATTCTGTACTCGTGTTTATTAATATTGCCATGCTTGCTATTTGATAGTCAAGTTTAACTATGTATTATGCTAAATATTTTCCATATCGATAAAAATGTACTCAAATTGCTTCATGTTTCATTATGCTTTATGTACCATGGTTCATTAAACCATAAACATTTAGGCCTCTGCCTCCTCCTTTTTTTCCTTATATAAGTAGTACTGCAAAATATGTATTTGTGTATATTCCCCTTCTAGTAGATTATTTCTAACCCCCAGTGTGGCTATATGTAGAGTAAGAAAGCAAGTGAAGTTAAATGAAGTCCTAAATGAAGTCTTAAGAGGAGAGCTGCAACCCCACAGAAGTGTTCTTAGAAAAGAGACATCAAAGAGCTCATCTTCTCTGTCCCTCTCTCATTCTGTCTGTCTGTCTGTCTCTCTCTACATGTACTAAAAGCCATACAGACACCCATCTGCAAGCAAGGAAGAGAACCCTCAACAAAAACCAAATTTGTCTGCAACTTAATAATGGACACCCGGCCTCTAGAATTATGAGGAAATAAATATCTGTTGTTTAAGCCATCCAGTCTGCTGGAATTTTGTCATGGCCACCTACAAAGACAAATATGTCATGCCATAAAAGTTTCAGTTCTCAAATTAACCTATAAATTGGAATCATTTCAATCAAAAGGTCAACTAATTGTTTTTGAAAACTTAACTTTGGTGCCCCTACAAATCCCTTAAAATTTAATTTGAGAAACATCTTTTTCCCTTAAATAAATAGGAAGAAAAAAATACGTGCTACACTTGGATGCACTAACATGTAAACTACATGGTTATAGTAAAAGAAAGGCTGGCAGGTAGTAAGTATTCGTAAAATGTTAATTATTATTTTCATCATCCTCCTTATCATTATTACTCACTTTCGGAATATTATAAATGTTTTAACCTGTAGTGAGGGAGATCGGGCAAAATTTGGTTTTAAAAAAGCCCTAAAAATGTAGACTAAAGGGCAAAGATGTTTACTGTAGTTTTGTTTATAATGGTATGAAACTGAAGTGTCCCAAGTGTTAAATAATGAAGTGATATTAAATTATAAATGTTTTATAGCATAAGCACAAAAAGGGCAATGTTTCAGCAGTGGAGCCACTGCCAGTCACAGAGCAATCAGGAAATTGGTTATACAGGTGACAGAAAAACTGATAAGGCAAATGGGATGATGAGGCAGTACAGTGTTTAACAAGAGCGGGAAGCTGCTCACACCCCCACACCTGGACTAATGATGGGAAAGAAGCGGTATTGCTGGAACCAGAATTGAAACCTTCCTGTGCAAGTATGGTCTCAGGGGGAAACCACAGCAAGGTTCCAGGGAAGTCAGGGGCTATAGAGGAAAGGGCTGTCCCATTCTTGCTGGAAGCAAGGAAGAGACTCATGGCTGTCAAAAATAACACTTGATGCAAAGAGAAAGACAGAGAAATACCCTGGCTTTTGCTTTTCAGTCTTCCACCACTTCCTATTTTTGGTGAATCTACCTGCAAATTAGTGATGCAATGACATCTGGAATATGTAATTCCCTGCAATTCAGAAAAGGTTAGGAAAAGATGGGAATAAATCCAAGAGGAAACAGAAAATAAGCCAACATAACTATTTTGTGATACTTACTGGTGAGGAAAACATTTTCATGATATATTTTAAGGAAAGAAATGGGCTATATACATTTGTATATTTCCAAATAGGCATATAAATACATACATAAATACTTAAACATAGAAAAACATCTAGAGGACCACACCAAGCTATTAATGTTATCATTGTCTGGATGATACTATTTTTGGCTGCTCTGTATTGTCTAGTTCTTCTCAAGTAAATATATAGCACTAATGACTTAAAATAATAAAAGGATAATTGTGTTTCTGTGTTTAACAGCGATTAGATTATTGGCTCCTTGAATACTGGATACAAAGGTGAGCTATCTTTATCATGTTTAGAGCCTTTATACTAGAGGAAAAAAAGGGCTAAATTCATCTACCAAAATGAAATACACAACTGTGTTGCTCTTGACGTTGACCATCAGAAAAATACTCAATGTATTTTTACTGCCGCTTACCGTTTTCTACCTCCACATACAATTGAGATAATAAGGTATGTTAGACCTGATTCCTTTTTATCTCTTTCAACAATACATTATGAATCATCTCCTTTAAGAATTCCTTTCACATTTGTTTCCTTTATTACCAAGCTAACCTCTATAATTCAGATAGTTCCATTTTATGGTTCTCATAGTAACATTTATTTTATAGCATGCATTCTCTCTCCCTCAGATTTTAATTTTGTTTCTCTTCCCTTTTGAAACACCATCCATATTATTTGAATACTATTAGAATGTAGATCTTGTTTGGGAGGATAATTCTGATGCCAACCTGAAACTGTAAAATAAGAACTCCTTACTTCTCCACCAAAAACCAGGTATTCTTCCTTTAGACTTTTCTCAGTCAGCATCCAGTCTGAAGGTAGCAATCATACCAATTATTTTACAAAAATAATTTAATCTAAAGTAAGCTAATTAGGTTTTGTAGAACTGAACATGCAAATAAGGGAATCTGAAGGACTATACAGGTTGTAACTGCAAGAATTAGCAACTATCCTTAGGGTTGGGAGGACAAAGAGAAGGAACTGGGATTACTAAAATGTAGATGCTTGTAAGAGGGGTCCCGATGCAGACCTCTGGGGAGAAAGCACCGCCTGCTTGGTATAGCCTTATGGACGGCTTCCTGAGGAGCTGGGCCCTGGCCGGCTGGCCCTGTTATCCCTGAAGGGATAACATGAGGCTAATTCTAGCAGCAAACAGGATAGCGACTGCTACTGCGAGGGTAAACATTCATTGCAATAGTGTTGCTGAGATCAACAGAAAACAGGCTTGAAGAAGCTGTACCTTCTCATCCTTCCAAACCGGCCACCCTCCCTCTACCTCCCCCTGTTGGCAGAGGTAACAAGTAGCAAGCTGACAAAACAAATGGGGTTTGCAGAGACCTGGTTAGAAGCTGAGTCCAGAAGAGTGTTCTGAAGCTGAGAGAGATCAAGAGAGGTCCATTGTTACACACACCCCTGTCCAGAATGTCTGTAAATAATAGGACCCTATGCCTATTTCTGAGAGTAAAAAGCAGGACTGGGGACCAAAATAGAATAAAATAGGCTTGTAATAAAAAATGGGGGTTATTTAACTTCATTAGTAAAATAGCAAGACAGAACCACCTTTCCCCGGCTCAGTCAGTGCTCAAGAGGAACAAGCTTTGAGCTTCCTGATGCTGAGAGGCCCTCGTACCTTATTATGTTTATTCAACTCTCTGCACCTCCTGGTATTTTCTATCTCATTTCCTGTTCTCAGTGCCTATTGAACCGGATAACTCGGTTGAATGTCTGAATTTGGACCTCAAGAGCCTCCCTCAGGTACAAAGTATTGATATAATCACCCTCCAACCTTCTAAATGATATGTCCTCCTCTCTAACAACACAGCAGCCCACGGTATCAAACTCCTGTATCATGTACTCCCACAGATTGGTGTTGGTCTTGAAAGTGAAAGTGAATGTTAGTTGCTCAGTCAGGTCTGACTCTTTGCAAACCCATGGGCCATCTCCCACCAGGCTCCTCTGTCCACAGAATTCTCCAGGCAAGAACACTAGAGAGGGTTGCCATTCCCTTCTCCAGGGGATCTTCCTGACCCAGGGATCGAACTTGGGTCTCCTGCATTGCAGGCAGATTCTTTACCGTCTGAGCCACCAGAGAAGCCTATGTTGGTCTTAGAGAGCCTTATTCATCCATGTATTCATCCATTCACTAATTCAGCAAGTGTCTGCTTATAACTTTTTCTGTTAGACATTGTTCAACACACTAGAGATACAGCAGTGATCAAAGTAGACCAGGTCTCTGCTGGAACTTGCATTCCAGTGGGGGCTGCGAGGGAGAGGTAGGAACAGGCGGAAAATGCACAAATACCTGATAGAGATCAGAGAATATAAGTCCTATAGAGAATAATACCACAGTATTATTATGTATGTATTAATATTATGTATGTATTAGTATGAGAAGAGAGAGAAGCAGGGATCTAGAGCGTGATCAAGAAGGGCTCTGAAAGTATACCAGTTGGACAGATATGCGTTTTAGGAATATCTGTGAACAAAGCAACACCAGGTAGAAGGAAGAGAAAGTGTAAAGACGCTGAGGCAGAAGCATGTCTGGCATGTTGGCAGAGAAAAGGGAAAAGGTCAGTGAGGCTGGAGAGGTTGTAGTTTAGGGTCAAACATGGGGATGAGGCCAGAGAGGGAGCAGGTCACACAGGCTGTATCAGCCACAGTAAGGACTCTGTAGTACACTCCAAGTGAAGTGAAGAGGAGAGAGAAAATACTTGATTTAAGTTAAAAAAAATTCTCCTGGCAACTGTGTGGGTGATAAGTCATACTCTAAGAATCAGTTAATTAGAAGAGACTCCATTGTTGTATGTACTGCCAAGAAATTATAAAAGAAATACTGACTATTAAACCACACATGGAGCTTTCTAATGAACCAGGAAAAATAGTTGTTAAAAAAATTGTTTTAAGTTTATTCAAACATAGATTTTTTCTTAATCATGTATCACTCTTGTGCTTACAGAGAAGGAAAATATACATGAAACTCATTAGTTGAAAAGTTTGTCTTTACATGCAGAGCTCAACTCTTCTGAAATACTTTTCCATTCAGAGTCATCAAAGAAGCTCAGATGTTCACTCGTTCCTTCATTCATTCAAAAAAGTCAACCAAGCACTTGCTCTGTGGTAAGCACTGTTGGGCATTGGGAGGCATTTGAAAATATGCCAGATGCAATCCATGGCTTCACCAAGCTTAGAGTCCAGTAGATAACAAAAGGCAAGGGAAGGGAAGGGCAGCAAACAGAGAGGAGAAAGCAACATTTCTGCAAATGTTCTATCACCATAATACATAGTTCACAAAGGGAACTTTAATGTCAGACAAAGCTGGGATTGAAAACTGTCTCTCCATTTACTATCAAAAATGTATCTTTGCATCCTTGAAACAATTATTGAATCTCTCTAGTCATCAGTTTCCTTCTAATATCAACCTCATGGAGTTGTTATTAAGGTAAAATAAAATCATGTAATTCCCTTAGCTGAGTATTGATTCTAATTATGGAATTAGAGCATATATATTTTTGTATTTAAATGTCTTATATGGCTCTCAAAATAATTCATGTGCCCATGATACCTCAGATTATTCTTGTATCTGTGCTTATTCCTTCTTTCTGTAAACTTTTAGGAATCTTCCAAATATGCTACACACAACAATAATGAAATCACAGGACTATCGTGTCTTCCTACAATTATGCATTGAGCTGACATCTTGTTTCTCCTTCCCCCAACTCATAAAATCTCAGGGAAAGAATACATTTTTGCCTCTAATGGTATAAAGAAAATCGTTGTTATTTGCCACTCCTTTGTTTGGCAGAGGTAAAAATTGCAGAACTGAAAAGAAAGTGGTTGGAGCACAGGATCAAAGAAAGGTGCCAGGTTATTGCATCTAAACAGGTTGGCTGAAGTTAGAGGAAATAGTCGGCCGGTCCCACTCAGGAGTGCCACTGTTCTCTCAGCTGTTGTGTGAAGAAGTATAGTGAACATGGAGTTCCTTGTGAAAGACCTCTTAGCCCTACATCCAGGAGGCTGATGGCAGTCATTATAATGCACTTTAGGATACTCTATTGTAATCATCATTCTAACAGAACTTAAAGTATCTATGGTCTGGTCATCTTCCTGGCCAAATATTTAAAGCTTTGATCAAGCACTGCTTATTTCCACTTCAGAAAGCCTTAGGTAGACAAAGAAAACACAACTACAACTGTTTCTTTCCTTTAAACCTTAAAATGATATAAATTGTTTCTTGGTTGAAGTTTTCTTGGCAGGAGCTTCTTAGAAGCAAAGTGGATAATCTATCTCCAAGATGTAGTTACAATCTCTTTCTCTTTTAAATTCTAGACCTGATTAGAGACCTCATTCGCCATCTGGCTCAGTTGGGAGAATAAAAAAAAAAAAAAAAAAAAGATGGAGTTATAAATTGGAAAATATCTCTTTTTTTACGTTTCCTCTATTAATACATTAGCATAGTGCGTGTATGATCAGCACTATTTCCATGTGAGTTAAAGAGGTACTCTGCTCCCTGCTAACCCTTTCTGTTCCAAAGCAGAAAGGGTCCTAAAAATCAGACAGTACAACTTCAAAATAAAAGATGCCATGGTTCCAATATAGTTACAAGAGTATAAGGTGCCCCTTCAATTCCTAAATGTTTTTAAATAAATAATAAATATATATGTACTATTTGATTTATTCTCTTCCAAAAGGTATTTTCATTGTAATGAGAACCTTGAGGCAATATGAATCTAGAGTGGTAACAAATGGTTAATGATTAAAGTCTCATTATAAGCAAATGACTGAAAAACAATGAGGAGAATGAATTCTTATCCAGGCAACATAAGGTCTTTAACTACAACAGATACATGAGTGCGTAATGTTTATAAATTTTCAAAACGTTCCAAGTAGCTCAAATGAATTGTAAGCATGTGTTACTTCTTAAAACACACTCCATCTTTTGATTCACAAAATAAAATTAATTTTTTTCATTTGAAGTTTTAACTGATGTGGATAACCAGATGTCAACTCTGTAAAGAAACTAATTTCATCCAAATTATGGATAAATTATTTTCTAAGTCAATGATGTTTATTTCTTTCAAAAGTCTTGCCTACCTATCTTACTTTCCACACAATTCCATTTGGGTCCCAATCTACATTACACATTAATTCCTCCATATTTTAACTTCCCAAAGGTACTGTGGAGCTGAGGTAGGACATAACCCAGTACAAAGCTCTTACTTGCTTTCCTTTCTCTTTTGAAAATTTCCAAATTATTCCTTAAGTTTAGCAATGATGACGAGGAGGAGGAAGAGGATATGTTCTATTTCCTTCACAGATGTCGTTCAATTGTCTCATGCTTTAGTGTTCTTATATTACCTTCATTCACTACCTCACTTAATCCTTGTTCCTGCAGATTTAATCCTTTAATAGGGGATTAGATAGAATAGGCTTGGAGATCTGAATGCAGAAAGGCCTTGCACCACACTTTTGGTCTGAAACTCAGAGGGAAGGCAGCCATGCAAAGTGCCTCACATCAACACAGGTAGACTGCTATGGATTAGTAAGAGAATAGCAAGACCAACTCATCTCAGATCTTGGAAGAGATTTTTAAAAGTTCCCAACCTTCTAGAAGAGACCCAGAAGATAACTGAGAATTAAAATCTGGAGTGCCATCAGGGATTTACAAGCCCATAGCAGGGACAAACAAAGTGATGACGTCAGAGAAATGGGAAGAAAACGTAGAAAGAAAATTCAGGGATTGAGTTTAAAATGAGTTATGTGAAAATGAAAAGATTGGGAAAACAAAGGGTTTTTTCTACTATAGAACAGAAATTGTGTTTCATGAACTAAGGGTGATATCTACAAGAGTTTCAGCTTTCCCATCTAAGTTGGTATTATAAAATTTAAAGTTGTAGCAGGTAATTTGACATTCCTAGAACACAATGTGTTAGCAGTCATTTACCTGAGCTAACAACAATTTTTCCAAAGAGTCACCAACAGCAGGCTGCCCTGTTGCCATCACGTCTGACTGATTTGTCTGGACCAGAGGAATACTGAGTTGTGTTTTCATCTGATCTGGGGCAAAGATCCAAGCTGAGGATCCCCAGGTGCAGAAATCCCACAAGTTAAGAATTTTTGAGCATGGATTTTATTTCACAATTGCAAAAAGGAGGCACAAGCCCACCAAATGAAAATGACTTGATCAACATTTTCCCACCTCTCATCATAGAGCACTTCCATGGTCAAGAATGAACCTTGTTCCCAAGAAGCATCACTCAACTAGTTTTGCCATCCCCCAGGTTCCTAGGGGGACCTGCATGTTGTGAGTGACACTTCATGGTTGACAAATAGGCTTCTCGATTCACTGTGAATGATTTTTTATGCCATTGAATGTTCTAAAGAACCCAGAAAAAGAACATTTAAATTACAGGCTACATCAGCTACAACATTAGAGTTTATAGCATCCACTTAAACCACTACAGAATATTAGAATGATTGTGGATGTGGTATCAGACTACCTGAGGCAAATCCCAGTTCCATAACCTGCTGGGCATATTACCGTTTCCTCAATTTCCTTGTTTGTGAAATGTGAAGGCAAAAATCTATCTCAGCATATTTTTCTGAAGAATGAAAGAAGTAACACATATAAAGCACTCAATTTGATTGACTCATAAAAGAAGTGTAACAAATATCAGTTTCTTTTTCACCTTTCTCTTCTTATTTCATGCTCTAAATTTTACGTTATTCTGAGTTTAAAAACAATGTGTTTACGTTAAGGTTTAACAACCATGGTGACTTCATCCTTTACTCAGTCTAATTAATTTCAGCATTGACTGTATCCAGTAGCCACTGTAGATAATAACAGGGCCACTAAACATGAAACTCTCAGGTACCCACCTGTAATCCACTGAAACAGCGAGAGATGGCTCCACCGATACTTATTCAACAGATGTTCACCCTGTACCAAACGTGTGTTAATCTCACCCACAAGGCCAGAGAACAGGAAGGGGGATAATAACGCACTCTGTAACACATGGCAGAGATAAAACAGAGTGATACAGGGCTAAGATGAAAGAGATCAAACTCAAAACCAAGACCTTGAAGCAAGGAGACTGTATCAGACTGTTTCAGTAATTCAGATGAGGGAATGATGGTGGCCTGAAGTAAAATTAGAATGCTGGAGATGAAAAGAAATAGATATTCCCAAAAAAACATTGAAGAGGAACACAGGCAGACTTTGACCATCAAACAGATGTAAAGAGCAGGTGGAACAGTAGAGGTAAACATGACAACATGACAGAGTCTATTAATTCCAGTTGAGAGCCTGAGCGGGAGACACTTCTCTGGGTGACTTGGGAGACACAAAGAGGAGAGGGCACATTCCTGCCTTCTAGAAAATTTGTAATATATTTAAGGAAATAAGATATAACACCCTTTTCCATTATCCCCTAATTTATTATTTTATTTTTTAAACAGTCCTATTCAGTAAAGAAAAAAGCAGTGAAAATGATAAGGCGGGGTGGGGGGTATCAGGGAAGAGGCTTTGAGGAAAATCCCAGTGAAAGCTCCACATAATTATTTTAGTCTTACAGAGAGAGTGGATAAAAAGAACAGGTTTTATCATTTATTTTTGAGCCAGGTATCCCAAAACCCAAGTGTCCCTAGTTTGATTTCTACAAAGAGGAAGGGAAATTGTAGTATCTGAAAGCATTTCTTTGAAAATTACTCTTTGAGAGTTATATTGAGTCAAACATTTTCATTTAAAACCCATATTGCTTAAAATTACATATCTTTTGATATTTATATTTGTGTATGTATATATATAAGAAATCATCCTATCAATGCCCCAAAGAAAGTAAGAGAAATTTGCTATTACAGTCAGTATGGGCCCTACATTTCTGATCTAGATAAAAACACAAGTCTGAAGATGCTTCCCTAAACCCCGAGTCACACCCCACAGTCTCCTTGAACTATCTGAGTGGCCCATACCTTAAGAAGGGGCAAACTCTTCTTTTACTCTTCGACTCTTCTTCATCACTAGGTGTGCTTTGCCCATGCCACGTCTGGGACCCTAATTCTGCCCACCATTCTCAGCCAGAGAGGCCAAGTCCACTGTGGAACATATTTATATTGTAGCTGATGGGGAGGAAAGGAGAAGGGCACCCTGAACAACGCCACTGCTGTTGCTTCAGCTTCTGTTTCACTGTAGATTCATCATCACTCGTGGTCTCACTCAGAGTAGCTGCTCCAGGGAGCATCGCAAGAAAGAGAGTGTAGGCGGGTTCCTAAAATCGAATTCATAGATCTAAAGCCAAGACTGCTATAACTATGTCAGGAAATAAAAGGGAAGTCGGAGAAGGCAGATCAAGCAGGGGTAAGCATGAGAGTACAGGACAGAGGTGTGAGTTCTGAGAACGTAAGTTTGAGATGAAGTTAGAAAAAGTCACTGAGAAGTACATGCAAGCTAGGAGGCAGTAAGGAGGTCTTAAGGGCTGTTTCCATCACTCCCACTCTAGTCAAACACACATGGGCACTGGTATCTTGCCTTCTGAATCACCAGGATGGTACACTGACTATGGCATTTACCTTGGGGAGATGTTTTTTGAAACTAGGACAATAACTCTGGTTCTCAGATAACCAGAAGTATGTCAGCATATACAGAACAGGAATCTTGTTATTCTAAACTTATTCCTCAGGCAAGATAAAATTCTAGCTCACTATAACCTTCTCTCTCTAATTTTGTACTAACCAGGGACACAACTGAAAGGTCACCCTGACTGCCCCCGCCAAAAGGTGCCAGATAAGTACCAGGGACAGACATCCACCAATCAGCAGCCCGTTGCCAGGCAGACTGATGGACGCGAAGGTGCCAAGACTCCGGCCAATCAAGAAAAACTGACACGGGACAAAAGGCCAATCAGCACCCTAGAGCCTGACTCCAAGCGTATTCGAAAAGGTCCCGCTGCTTCCGTATCCGCCAGGGTATATAGGTGCCGCCCCCCTTCCCGCAGGTGGCAGACTCCCTTTGTCTCTTAACTCACCCGCCCCCGGGAGTTCTGCCCGAGAGCGACCGCCCAATAAAGGCCTTCATCAACGGTCCTTAGAGGTGGCTCTTTCTTCCCGCGGTGTTTTCTAACAATAACAACTAACCAAGACTTCCCCAGATACACCCCACATGAGCTAACAGCTGACTTCACCACCTTGCTTGCTAGAAACTGGGGCATCAGTTTGATCCCTTTCTTATATGATCTAGTGGGTATTGTTGCCAAGAGACATTTTGGTATTTTTTCACTAGCTCTGCAGAAACTCTGTAACTGGCTAGACTTACTGAGATCAGGAACTGTTCATTCCCTTGTCACCCTACCTTAAGAATTTTAATTTCTCTTTTCTCTGTCTTAGATACATTCCATAGATCAAATGGCTGAAACAGTGAAAAACGAAGACATTCTTGGGAGGCCTAGGTTTTCTCTTGAATCAGACAAAACCTCCTCTTCAGCTGACATACCCAGGAGACCTGATATCATCCTGTGTTAGGGTTAGAGCAATGAATTTTCCATTATTTGAGTGACAGGAGATTGGGCTTACTAATTCATTTTCAACAAAGTCACCTCAACATTGTTATTTCTAAGATTCTTTACAGCATTCTAATTTAAAACAGAGTTTAGTGTAACAATATGGAGCATGATGTTTTGATTCTGGTACAAATTTGTCACCTAAGTGTGAAGAGACAAGAAGAAAAGCTGGCAATTCAGATAAGAAAAAATAATTGACTGAGAAGCTCTTATACTTGAGAAAGATATAAAAGTAGAAATTGAAATCATTGACATGAACTGTGGACTTTGAAAAACCTTTACTCTTAAATTGAAATCACCCAGATATGGCTGGCATCATTCCATCCAAAAATCACAGCGCATTTAGTTTGACATTATTTGTAGGAACATTCATGTTGGATCCCTGAGCCACCATGCGTGATGTTCAATTACCCTGGGTTTGTCATTCTGTGAGGAAGCTCAAGCTTGGAAAGACTATGTGTAGGCACTCCGGTCAACAGTCCCCACTAAGTTCAGCATGGTGACATCTCAGCTCAAGTACCAAAATATGAGTTTAAAGTTCTCAAAAATATTCTAACCTGCTGTCATTTAAATTGCCTAGTTTTCAAGTTCTCCTACGGAGGCCCCAGACATCATGGAGTAATGACAAACCATTTCTGCCATGTCCTATCCAAATTCTTGAGTCACAGAATCTGTAAGCCAGATAAAATAGTTGTTGATTTGTGCCACAAAGCTTTGCAGTGGTTTATTACACAACAATATGCAATCAGAACATCTCCTGAGTTTTAGGCAAGAACAAATTATGGGATTAAACACATTTATGAACTGCTGTTTCGTATTGTTATGCCTTTGACTGTGCTTAGTGTTTGATGCATATAATGCCTTCCAAACACAAAAATCAAGTAAACTAGGATGACAGCAGATCAAGAAATCTCTATGTATAATCTAAGTTTGAATTACAGCAGAATAGGCATCAAAACAGACCACAAAGCTCCTTTTTAAGACCCTTCTAATTAAAGTTCTCAAGAAAATGCCTTAGTGTAATGATTTTCAGACTTTGATATGTCAGAATCACCTGAGAAACTTGATTAAAATATAGAGACCCAGGTTTTTACCTATTAATAGTTAATACTTGCACCAACCATTAATATTTAATGTGTCTGTATCTCTATTCTTCATTAGGTTTCCAGGTGATTCTGAAGCACATTAATGGTTGAGGATCACTGACACAATGTTATGGAAAGTAAGTGAAGGGCTGAATGTAGGTCAGATGGCAACAATTTTCCTGCCTCTCTACCCACTGCATGTAGGAAAAATTTGAGGAAAGGTTTAGTTGAAGGCTGAGTACCTGTTTTACACATTTCTCAGACAGTTTCTCAATAGTTTCTTAACTGCAGTGCCTTCCCCCTCTGACTTGAGTGGAAACCACATACATACACACGACCAACGTGAAGGTTACGTGGCCATGCCATGAACTCACATCGCAGGTGAAATTGAAGAAGGAATTCATAGGGCCTGGACTCCATCTTAGGCCTGTTCATGCTGATCATGCTCAGCCACCTCTCCAATGGACTCTGAACTCTGTGTTTAGTGCCTATGGAAATGACAACAGAAGGATAAGACCCCCTCCGGACAGGGGAACCTTGAAGATCATATCCAGGTTACTCATTGCCTAAGAGAGCACATACACTAATCACCCCTTCCTCCAGACAGGCCATAAATTTTTCTGTACCAATCAGAGTGTAACCTCGGGCTTATTGATTATTGACTAATTGTTTAAATGTCTGAGCACATGGCACATGAATGATGGGGTTATTGGGATTGTATTTACCCTTCCTTTGTTTATGTTAGTCTCAAGGAATTTGGGGTGGTGGGTTCGGACACATAAACATGGGGAATGAAAGATTTTCACAAATGCTGGTCGAGGCCCTTGGCTAAGAGGAAACTGTGCCTCGGGCCCGCTGGTGTAATAAACTGCACTCCACCATCTGCATTGTCCTTCTGAGTGAGTTTGTTTCCGGGAACGCGTGGCTACAACATTTGATGCATTGGCCAGGAAACTCCTCACTTTGAGGAGACAAGTCCCATTTGGGATTACTCCAAGGCCTTGCAGCTTGAATCTTCTGGAGCGGGGAAGGCGCCTCACTCTTCCAGAAGGATTCTGCTTCTCAACGCCTGAACCTTTCACATTAGCAGGTAGTGGAAGGCAGCAAGGGGAACTGAGTGCTCAGGTGAGGAGGAACCCACCCGGCAGGGTGGAAGAGGGGGCCTGATCACCCCCCTGGGAGGGACTAGAAGGGGCACAGACCCACAGGAGCCTGGAATAGGCAGGCAGCAGCGATTGCTTGGTACACAAGTCGACGAGCATGCTAGGGTTTAGGAAGGAAATTTGTGAAGGTCATTTAGGAGGTGTGTCCACGCCGTCACAGGGAAAATTATTACCAAGCGATCACCAGGGGATTTTAGGATAGGCAGGTGGCAGCGATTGCTTGGTACACAGGCCGACGAGCGTGCTAGGGCTTAGGAATGGAATTTGTGAAGGTCATTTAGGAGGTGTGTCCACACTGTCTCAGGGAAAATTATTACCAGCAATCACCAGGGAATTTTTAGGATAGGAAACTGGCCCTTATAAGCTCGTATTCTGCCCTCCCCCAGGAGGTGTCCCATCTGCTGTGAAATTCTTGACCCCCTCGGAATTGTTAGGCTAGAAGTGGGGGCGGGGGGGGGGGATACATAAGTGACTATGAATTGGCTTTTCCGGAGATGGCCTAAGACATGGGATATTTAACCCATCTGTGTTTTCATCCGCACCTGATCAAGCCCACCAAGGCAGAACAGACTTTAAGGGAGAAACAGTCTTGGACCATGTGGTGTTCTGGTTCGGCTATGCTGACTGGCGGATAAAGACACGCCGATCCCCCTTCTCCCTTTGGGATCTGGCAGGTAAGGCTCTTCTCACCCCAATTAGGAAGGAGGCAGAAGGGCAATTTAAGTGTCATTGAATGGAAATATCAGAAGTACATAGGGTACTGAGAACTTTGTAGACAGAACAAAAAGGAAAAGTAGAAGAAGGTCCGAGAAGGTAAGCAAGATGGGAGGGGGAAGTGAATCTAAGGCAACTATATTAGAGTGCATGATTAAAAATTTAAAGAAGGGATTGGGAGGAGACTATGGGGTAATGATGAAGCCTAACCACCGCCGCATACTCTGTGAGGTCGAATGGCCCCCTATGGGAGTAGGATGGCCACCAGAGAACACCGTGACCTTAAAACTAGTGGAAGCGTCTATACAGGAGTCACAGGAGAGCCAGGACACCTGGATCAATACCCATCTATTGACTCATGGCTAGGGTTAGCTCAAGACCCTCCTACTTGGACAAGGTTCTGTATCCAGAAGGGAAAGGGAAAAATATTAATAGCACAAAAATTGACTGATGATAGAAAAGGAAATTCTACAGGATTTGGACGGGGATGACCTGACCCCTCCCCCATACTGGATAATGACGCGCCTGCCTCCCAGTGCTCCACCAGGACCGGAGGCCGCCTTGATGCCCGATCCAGGGCCAGGTGAAGTTCCCGCAGCAGCCTCTGCTCCTCCGCCAGCTTTCCCGGAGTTTGTAGAGCCGCCGTTTTGGCAGGCTCCGATCCTGGTGACAGAAGCCTCTGGCCAACACTTCCAGGATCTGGTTCCAGCCGAACCGCCCAAACTATACCCGCCTCTCCCAGTGAGTACTGACAAGAAGGGGGAGACGTTGGAATTAAGCAGAGACTGTGCTCTGCCAGAGAGCTGGAGGGAACGAAAGAGAACAGACAAGAGATTTGCAATGCTAGCTGCTGCTCTGGAAGTCTACCTCAGGCCCTCTGGAAAACCTCATCTGCCCCAGGGACAGGAGAGTCCTTCAACCGGTCCCAACGGAGGCCCCGGGCCCCGTTACAGCCAAACCAGTGTGCTGGTGCCGAGGTTTTGGCCAGTGAAAGAATGAATGTCCTAAGGCAGGGAAGAAAGAGGAAGCTCCCACAGTTGTGGGGCTTGCTGACTTGGAAATTAAATAGGGCTGCCGGGGCTCAGAGATATCAGGTCCCCAAGAGCCCATGGTAACCCTAAAAGTGGGGGACCAAAACATTGACTTCATGGGGGATACAGGAGCAGAACTGTCGGTAGTAGCAAAACCTGTGGCACCACTGTCCAGAAAGACTACCGATGTAACTGGGGTATCGGGAGAAGAGATGATTAAATCGTTCTGCCAGCCCAGAAAATGTCAGATGGGGGGGCACCAAGTGATTCATGAATTCCTCTACATTCCTGAGTGCCCAGTACCCCTGTTGGGAGGAGACTTGCTCTCCACACTAGGAGCACAGGTGACTTTCTCCCCTGAGGAGAGGCCCACCTTCCGGACGGACACTATGACTTATTTGCTCTCTCTCTCTCAATACCAACCCCAAGATGAGTGGAGGTTGCATGAGCCTCCGAAGGAAGAACCGGGTGGGCTAGAAGAGCATGAGAGACAGCTAACTCAATTATTCCCTGAGGTCTGGGCAGAAGACAACTCCCCCTCCCCCCAGGCTAGCTAAACATCATGCCCCAGTGATAACAGAACTCAAACCAGGCACCATCCTGGTTAGAAAGTGCCAGTACCCACTACGGATAGAGGCCTGAGCCAGCATACTGCCCCACATCAATAGATTGAAACAAGCAGGCATTCTTAGTAGTGTGCCAGTCTGCTTGGAATATGTCGATCCTGCCAGTCAAAAAGGAAGGAGGACAGGACTATAGGCCTGTACAAGATCTCAGGCTAGTCAACCAGGCTACTGTGACTTTACACCCCACTGTTCCAAACCCCTATCCCTTACTTAGCCTCCTCCCACCGAGGACTAAAGTTTATACTCGCCTAGATCTCAAGGATGCCTTCTGTGTATGCCTCGCCCCAGCATCACAGCCCGTCTTTGCCTTTGAATGGGAAGATCCAGTCAGGGGCACCAAACAACAGCTCATCTGGACTCCCCCACAAGGGTTTAAGAATTCCCCAGCCATCTTTGGGGAAGCCTTGGCTTCTGACCTGAACTCATTGCATCCGGAAGTGTACAGATGTTGGCTCCTACAATACGGGGATGACCTGCTGCTGGCTACCGAGACCAAGGAAAAATGTTGGGAAGGGACAAAAGCACTGCTCCAGTTGTTGATGGAAGCAGGTTACCGGATGTTCAAGAAGAAGGCACAGATCTGCAAGGAGCAGGTAAGTTATCTGGGGTTTGTCTTTAAGAAGGACACAAGGTTCCAGACCCTAATTGGGTCCTATATACTGATGGCACTAGCCTGATAAAACAAGGACAATGGCTGTCAGGTTAGCCAAAGCAGAAGGGGCCATCAAGACTGAAAAGGGATGGTGGGAACTGCCAAGTGGCAAATTATTGGTACTGGAGGAGCTGGCACACAATCTGGTAAGCCAAACACACCAAGCGACCCACCTAGGCCATGCTGCCTGCTCACAGGTTAATGCTGCCTCTCGGGTATTCAAACAAAAACCTCCGGGTATTCAGCTGAAAGGCACGCTGCCCTTTGAACACCTGGGAGTGGACTTCACTGAAATGAAACCCTACTGACACTACCGTTACCTGCTGGTCATGGTATGTGCATTCTTGAGACGGGTAGAAGCTTTTCCTACCTGGACTGAAAGAGCATCAGAAGTAGCCCGGTGCCTGCTTACGGAAATAGTTCCCAGATTTGGACTCCCTACCAGCATTGGTTCAGACAATGGCCCGGTTTCTGTAGCTGATTTAGTACAACAAGTAAGCAAAACTTTAAACATCAAATGGAAACTGCACACTGCATATAGGCCCAGAATTCTGAGATGGTGGAATGAACCAACCAGACACGTAAAGAGACTCTCCAAGTGGATCTTAGAAACTGACTGCTCCTGGGTGGACTTGCTTCCAACGGCTCTGCTCACACTTAGGATGACCCCACAGTCTCAAGGCTATTCTCCATACGAAATTGTGTATGGAAAGCCCCCTCCCATAAAGCAGGTGTGAACAAATTTGCCTTAGGTAAGGGGGGACAGGATTTCACAGCAGATGGAACTGGGTAAGGTAATATATTGGGTAACTAAATTTGTACAAGAAAGGGTGCCATTCCCCCTTGGGGAACAGATTCATGAGTTTATGCTTGTGACTAAGTATGAGTCAAAGATTGGAAACTTGATTTACTAGCCCCTTGGTGAAAGGGCCCTTATGTTATTCTAACTAGCCCCACTGCAGTTAAATTTGCAGGTATTGCCCCTTGGATCCATCATATGAGGGTGAAGAGAACATACCACGCAGACCCAGAAAACACTGAGTGGACTGCACAGAGGGACCCCGCTGACTCTCAAGAGACTAAGACCATCCTTAAGAAGAAGAAAAAGAAGATCCCAGACGAGCCCCTTGAGGATGAAGCCGCATAATCAACTCCTGCTTCTTGGCCTCATCAACGTGATTTTGAATTTAACGTCAGTTTCAACTCAGGACAATGTTTCATCTAATGGGCACATTCCTATGCAGACTTCCACAACACTTCCAACTGCTGGGTATGTGGGGCTATGCCTCTGTCAGTGATGGATGGACTTCCTTGGTGGGTATCACTGCTCTGCCAAGGATATTTTAAACCACTCTGCTCTTTTCTGGGATGACAAAAAGAGACTTTCCTCTCTCTTGTCAATCATAACCTCTCCTTGCTCTCTTGATGTGAGACCTACAGTCAATAGACTCGGGTCATGGGGTTACATTTGCTATAAATGCCAGTGTAACAAAAGCCTAGCCTACACCAACCTCCAGTAAACCTGCTCTATCTTCATGCAAGATGGACACGATCCGTGTTCCAATGGTATGACTTGCTGCCGTGTTTGTACCCTCTATAGGGACAACAGCTATCATGGTTAGGGTAGAGGCCTAAACTAATTTCACTAAACAGGTCCTCTTAGACAGCACAAAAGCCATTCAAGCCTTGAACAAAGAACAAATTCAGATGAGGAAGGCAGTAATTCAAAATAGGATGGCATTAGACATACTCACAGCAGCCCGGGGGGGGGGGGGGGGGGGCTTGTGCCATAATTAAAGTTGAATGTTGTGTATACATCCCTGACTTGTCTGTAAATGTATCTACTGCCTTGAAGGATATGCAAAATCAAGTAAAAGTCATGTCAGATGAAAATATTCCCTTTTGGACTTCGGTCTTGTCCTGGGTAAAGGGAGACTGGTGGAAAACTATTGTTACTGTTGTCATAATCGTTCTTATCATACTGCTTTGTGGTATGTCTTCTTACAATGTCTTGTGAATTTTGTAACCCAGAGGTTGATAGTGTTCTCTCATGTGGGTGGCCAGAGGGCTAGGGTACAAAAATATCACAATAAATGATGCTTGTTTCGGAAACTAGGAGCATCAAGAAGTGGGAATGAAGAAGGAATTCATAGTGCCTGGACTTAATCTTAGGCCTGTTCATGCTGATCATGCTCGGCATGATCACCTCTCCATCAACTCTGAACTCTGTGTTTAGTGTCTATGGAAACAACAACAGAAGGATAAGACCCCCTCCGGACAGGGGAACCTTGAAGATCCTACCCAGGTTACTCATCGCCTAAGAGAACACATACACCAATCACCCTTTCCTCCAGACAGGCCATAAATATTTCTGTACCAATCAGAGTGTAACCTCGGGCTTATTGATTATTGGCTAATTGTTTAAATGTCTGAGCACATGGCACATGAATGATGGAGGTTATTGGGATTGTATTTACCCTTCCTTTATTTAGGTACGCCTCAAGGAATTTGGGGTGGTGGGTTCAGACACGTACACATGGGGTATAAAAGATTTTCACAAATGCTGGTCAGGGTCCTTGGCTAAGAGGAGACTCTGCCTTGGGCCTGCCAGTGTAATAAACTGCACTCCACTATCTGCATTGTCCTTCTGAGTGAGTTTGTTTCCCAGAACACGTGGTTACAACAAAATAAGAACCGATTTACTTGCCAACTAAGTGTGTAGGCATGAGTTATGTATTGTCAACAGACAGAAAACCTCAGGCACAACTGCTTTGCTTAACTCAATACTTCTCAACCTTGACAGCACAGTAGAATCACCTGGAGAACTTTTAAAACTCCCCAATACCCAAGCTATACCCCAGGCTGTTTACAACAAAATCTGGTGGTTGATCATATGCAATGATTATGTATAAGGCTCACCAGGTGATTCAAAGTCTATCCAAAGTTGAAAACCACTAACACAAATTCTCACAAATGAGGTTGATTCATCCTGAATTAGGAGAAAAATCTGTAACTCTAATGATACTTTTTCTATTATGATACTCTCACACATTAAATACTTTAAAATATGAGAGAATGTACAGAAAGAAAAGTCCCAGAGATCTGACTTTCTGAATTCCTGCCCTCTCCTTGTGGTCCTCAGTCTACATGACACATTGTTAATATAAATGTGCTCTTTTCAGTAAGAAAGCATCTACCACACCAATATATGGAAATGGAAAGGCTGTATAGACTGTCTCCCTTTCTAAGAGGATAAAGCAATAAACAACAATAACACATATAAAACCCAGAATATATAATGAAGTCTTTAAACTCAGTAAAAGGACAAATAACAATTTTTATATGGGCAAAAGATTTGCACCAGAGAAGGTATTCAAATGACTGGTAAGAACATGAAAGGACACTCAATCCCATTAACTATTAGGAAAATAAAATCAAAACCACATAAGATACCAATTTATATCAAATACATGGCTACTGTCAGAAAGACACATAACAATAACTAGAGGAGATGATGTGAAGAAACTAGATCCTCATACATTGCTGGTGGGACAACGATAAAATTGGTATGCCCAGTTTGGTAGTTCCTTAGAAATTAAACACACCACAACTAAATGGGATTTTATATCATGTATGCCAGGCTTGTTCAACATTATAAAATCAATTAATGTGATCCATCACATCAACATGCTAAAAAAAATTTCCACACAATCATACCAATAGATGCAGAAAAGACATTTGGTAAAAATCTAACACCTATTCATGATTAAAAACTCTCTGCAAACTAAGATAGAGGGGAACTTCCTCAAGTTGATAAACTGTAACAGTGTTGTGCTCAGTCATGTTTGACTTTTTGTGAGCCCATGGACTGTATCCCGCCAGGCTCCTCTGTCCATGGAATTTTCCTGGCCAAGAATACTGGAGTGGGATGCCATTTCCCACTCCAGGGGATCTTCCCAATCCAGGGGTTGAATCTGTGTCTTTTGCATCTCCTGCATTGGCAGGGAGATTCTTTACTCCTATGCCACCTGGAAAGCCAAGTTGATAAAGAAGATTTACAAAAAATCTGTAGCTGACGTCATAGAAAAAGGTGAGAAACAAAGCTTTCTATGTAAGATCAGGAAGAAAGCAAGGATGTCTTCTTTCATGATCCTTTGCAACATATTTCTGTAAGTCCTAGCTAGCATGATAAGATAAGGCAAGAAAAGAAGATTTATATAGATTGGAAATGAAGAAATAAAACCGCCTTTGTTCACAGATGATATATTGTCTATGTATGTAGATAATCTGAAAGAATAGACAAAAAAACCAGAAAGGGGAAAAATCCTCCTGTAACACATAAGCCATTAGGGCAAGGTTGCAAGAAAAAAAGGCTAGTAGGTTACTATACAAAAGTCAATTGCTTTCCTATGTACCAGAAATAAATGGCATTTGAAATTTAAAACTTAAAACCATTTATATTAGCCTGCCCCCCACCAATTATATTTTTAGGTACTAATCTAGAAAAATATACACAAGATGTATATGAGTACGGTGATGACTCTTCAGATAAAAAAATCAAAGATATAATTCAGGAAAAAATTATGAATAATCTGGACTTCATTAAAATTAAAAATTTCTGCTCTGCAAAATACACTGTCAAGGCAACACAAAGACAAGTCACAGGCTGGGAGAAAATATTTGCAAAAATCACCTCAGTAAAAGGACTGTTATTCAAAATATACAAAGAACTCTTCATTTGAAAAAAATGAGTCTAAGATTTTATCAGACACTTCACCAAAAAGACAAATGGATGGCCAATAAACATGGAAAAATGCTTTACATTGTAAGTCATCAAGGAAATGCAAATTAAAGCAGTGAGAAACCAAAAGGTGTGTAGATACACACAGTGCACCTATTAGAGTGGCCCAAATCTGGAACACTGACAACACCAAATACTGGTCAGGATGTGGAGGGATAGAAACCCTCACTCATTGCTAGTAGGAATGCAAAATGATACAGCCACTTTGGAAGACAGTTTGCTAGTGCCTTAACAAACTAAACCCACTCTTCCCATATGATCCAGGATCACACTGGTATTTACCTAAAGAAATTAAAAACTCACATCACACAGAAATCTGCATACATATGTTTATAGCAGCTTTATTCATAATTGCCCAAACTTGGACACAATCAAGATGTTCCTCAGTAGGTGAATGGATAAATAAATTGTGGTGTAATCAGACAATGAAATATTTTTCAGCACTAAAAAAATGAGCTATCAAGCTATGAAAAGGTATCAAATAATGTTAAATGCATATTATTAAATGAAGAAGCAAATATGAAAAGGTTCTATATTGTATGATTCCAATTACACTACATTATGGAAAAGACCAAACTCTTCTAAAACTAAAACTGGAGACGGTAAAAAGAATCAGTGATTGTCAGGGTTGGGCAAGAAAGGATGAATAGGCAGGACACAGAAGATTTTTAAGATAGTGAAAATACTCTGTACGATACTATAATGGTACATACATGTCATTATACATACATCTAAACCCACAGCGGTAAAACACCAAGACTGAACCATAATGTAAAATACAGACTTTGGATGATTATAATGAATTAATGTAAGTTCATCAGTGGTAACAAATGCAGGACTCTGGTGAAAGAGGCTGATAATGGGAGAGTCTATGTATATTTGAGAGCAGGGAGTACATGGGAAATCTCTGCCTTCCCTTAATTTTGCTGTGAACCTAAAACAACTCCTAAAAAAAAGCAAAATTTTAAAATATAGAATAAAGTGGAAAATTTGATATTTTAATACTTTTTATGTTTTAAATTTATTTCCTTTTTTGAGTATGTGATACTCTTATATGTTTCAAAAATTCAAATAAGCAAAAAATTAAACATATATTTACCATACAACTCAAAAATTCCACTACTAGTAATCTATTCAAGAGAGATGAAAACATTTGTTTGCAAAGACAAACACAAGGTTTATCTGTGAATGCTTATAGCAGCATTACTTAAACTCACCAGAAGTGGAAATGAAACTCAATCAGCTGATGAATGGATAAGTAAATGGGGAATATCCGTACAGTAAAACACTTTCTGCATTAAAACAAAAATACTGATGTACGCTACAATATATATGTGCTTCAAAAGCATTATGCAGTGTGGAAGAAGGCAGACACAAAAGTCAACATATTTTATGATCCCTTTACATAAAATGTCCAGAAAAGACAAATATATAGAGATAGAAAGTTAATTAGTGGTTTCTGGGGCTGAGGTGAATAAGAGGAACAACTGCAAATTGATGTAAGAGATTCTTTTTGGATAATGAAAATGTTCTAAAATTGGATTGTGGCGATGATGGTTCTACAACTTCATGAATTTATTCAGTCAGTTGAATTATATACTTCAAGTTGGCAAATTGTACAGTATGTAAATTATTTAATATATCATAATAAAACTATTTAGAAAGACAGAATATGGAATTAGTTTTAAAGTTCTGAGAAATGAAAGGTGAAAAAACATAAAATGCATAAAGAAAGATTACTACTTGAAAAATTGTTTTAAGAAATAGAAAATTTAGTCTTTTTTAAGGAATTTTTAAAACCCTCAGGTTATACATTTAACACTATACACAAGCTATTGTTCTATTAATAAGTGTGCTATATCATTTTACCATATAAATGATCCTATGAGGTTGATATTATATCCCCTTTTTCAGATATCAAAAATGAGCTTAACTGGAAACGAAAGATGAGATGATAGTATAAAAAGACAGAATTATATTTAAAGTCTGGTAGTGCTAAGGAAACAATTCAAGAAATTAATAATGCCATTATTGTTTGGTGTTCAAACAAATTAAAAAAGAATAAAGACTCAAAACTAGTTTAGTCCTGATCAAAATGGGATTGAAGAAATCACAATGCAGAGGAAAAAGAGAAAGAGATGAATGTGATCAAAAGTAGATATGGATGACATAAACTGAGAACCAAAGAAAGGATAATAGCATTCTGGGGACTTCAGGAGAGAATCAACATTAAAAAATTAAAGAGGGACTTCCCTGGTGGTCCAGTGGTTGAGAAGCAACGTTTCAATGCAGGGAACATGGGTCCAATCCCTGGTCAGGGAACTATGATCCCACATCCCCGCAGATCCACTGAGCCCGTGCACTGTGACTACCGAAGCCCATGCACCACGGCTAGAGAGTCCATTCTCCACAAAGACCGATCCCACATGATACAAAAAAGATCCTGCGTGCCACAACCAAGACCCAATGCAGCCAAATAAATAAATATTTTTTAAAATTAAATGTATTAGTCAAAATTTTCTTTTAGTTGAAGAGAGTTCTAAATACAAATTCAACTACCATTAACAAGAATAAATACCATGTAACAACACACTAGCCACTGCACTGAACCCTTCACATACAGCAACTTATTTGACCATTACACCACCCTAGAAAGCACAGACTATAACTATGTCCACTTTACAGAGGGTCCTTAGAGTAAAATGATATAGTCCAACATAAGTACATGTCATAAAATTTTCTATAACAATAATACAACACTAAACAGTACAGGTAAAAGCCTACAAGTAATGCAAGATGGCATTTACAGAATTTCCTTCATTATAGAAAGCATAACCAAACTTCTCTGGGTCTTTGAAAAATCATTAGACAAAAATCAAAAGGTAAGGAAACAGAGATTCTAAAGAATACAATAAAACTAATAAGAGTGCCCTGAGAGATATGGATATGAAAGTATTTGTGTGTGTAATTGTCTTATAAATAGAATTCCATGGATTATTTTTCAAAATTGATTATATAGAAATTTTAAATGTAGATTTTTGTCTTTTTAAAACAAAACTCGAGAAATAAAAATAGGAAGTTACATTGGACTGAACAAAGATAGCAACATTTAGAAGTCATTCAAGTAATTTTTGCTATAAGAATAAATAAAAGCATCTATTACATAGATTGTAGGAAATAATAAAAATAAGACTAGGACATATCAGAATCTATATGACATAGCTAAAAACATAATCAGAGGAAAATTCATTGCCTTAAGCATGAAGGAATGAAAATAAATATTGATTATTTAATCCAAGGGTTCAGATTTTTAAAACAGCAAAATGGAGACAGAAGAAGGAATAAAGAAAAAACAGCAATTACACTTCAAGAAAATATTTTGAGAAATTTATCAGACAAGTACTCAAAGATTCGTTGTGTTCAGTGCACAATTTCTGAACATTCGGACAACTTAAACTCTCAGTCATTGTTAAGATGACCGAATAGATCATGGAAACATCACATTTGCATTACAGAGAGACACTAAAAATAGCTATCATATTTATTGATTTAAAAGCCTACAATATGTAAAGTTAAAAAGTAGAATGCAAAGCCGAGTGTATGGCAGGATCTCACCTGGGGACTGAGGAATACATTAGCAGTTAATACAACTTGTGCTTTTGCATGTTCAGGTATTTATTTAAAATAGGCAAGTTTTACTATTTCATATTTCTCCCAGTGTCCTCTTTAAAGAAGAACATTGTGTTCCATTACTTTATGAGAGTGTATCTCTTAAACAGTGTAACGTGGATAACTTCTATACATATTAGAGCAAGCAATTACCATTTGTAATACTGCATTTATCTTTTCTCCAGGATCCCAAGGATTTATCTCTGCCTTCAAAGCAATTTTCTCTCAGAGGCCACTATTATTTCATACTAATGATTCAGAGCCCTCATGACCACATCAGAATACAACGGAAAAATTGAGGGACTAGGAAAAGTTAACCAACATGGAGTCAGTGATTGTTTCTAATTCTTTTTTCCTATTTAAAAACATCTCCTTTATCCAAATCTCTCTGTACTTTACTAGGGAACTTGTACACACTGTAAAGTAATTTTCTGGGAATTAAATGTGACAAAGGTTAAGCCCTCAGCACAGTGATCAGGTGGAATTTCCTATTTCTTCCCCCCAAATCCTTTCCTACTCTTAGCACATAATTAAAACTCCTCTAACCAACACATATTTACATAGATTCTACAATAGACACTTAGAAATAAAAATTCCAGTGCAACAGCTGTAATGTACCTAACTTAGATCATGTATGCAACATCATGGCTACCGTCAGTATCAGCTGTCAGCTCTTCCCTTTGAGAGAAAAGTCACAGATGATGGAGCGTCTATTAGCACTTTAACCATGAGAAATTTGGCCTCTGTAGGCAATGGAGCATTTTGGCTTCAGAGAATCAAAATCCCACGAGAGGAAGCTAATTTTCTTTGTCTTAAACCCACCCTTATTCAACCAGTCTCCACACTGGTGAGAAAAAAAAAGCTATTTGCTTCATCCAAAGTAATTAAAAACAGCAAAACCCAAATTTAAACCTCAAAACTGTGATCTTAGCTTCCTTGGATGTCAAAATATTCATTCTCTTTACTACTCACTTGGAGATGAATCACACACTGCCTCTGTCATTTCCTGCTTTGATGTTATTTCACACTCCTTCTCTGATGTAACCTGGAAGGTCATATCTGTTCTCTCCAACAGAACCATGAACTTTCCCACATCATCTGAATTATGTATCCCTCATATAACAATTGCTTAAGCATATTTATGACCAACAACAAATTCAATTCAGTACAACATGCATTTTTGAGCAGTTTGGAGCTGTCAAAGTACAATTTGGGACTTTGGTAAGAAGTGATTTTACTTGAAAGGATGTGGCAAGACTGGGAAAAGGGGCCACTTGCAAATAGGGAAAGTAGGACCGCAGCAGTGAGGAGAGTGTCCCCCTGCTCCCAGGAGATCTGCAGGTGTGTCTAGGGTTAAACAAAAAGAAGTTATGAGTCTGGAAAGAAGCAAGCATGAATAAAAGGGATGGACAGATGGGCACCATTTGATAACAGCAGCATCATCCTATTCCTCTGAAGAGCTGTTGAGGAGGGGTTGTAAGCCAATTTAGGCTGAGGGCCACCCAAGTTTAGCCTTCGAGAAAGACAGAATCTTAACAAAGTTTGTTTTCACCAGCATTTTGTTCCACTTGACCAGAGGGGACTAAACAGCTAGCTAACCATTTAGGAGACAAAGAAAGAGAATTGGAGAGGCTGTGTCTAGCCTTGTTGTAGAAGTCAAGGAGGTATCTGTGAACATAATCTCAGTCACACGGGGAATGATGGTTACTTGCAGTAAGCCATTTCTGGACCACAGTGAAGTGAAGATCACAGGGTTCAGGTAAAGTTCAGTGTTGTCAGAAGACACAAAAAGAAAAGAGGCAGCTTCTGCCCTTTAGGAACTTGAACGCTAAATGGAGAGCCCAAAAAAACTTACACATGTAAAAAATAATAGTCATAATTAAGAAGGTGAAGGAACAATGGAAGACGATATTAAGGGATAAGCATTTTCTCATTTAATTCTCCAACACCCTCATGATGCGGGTGCTATTGTCATCCCAGGTAACAGACAAGGGGAGAGAGCCTTGCGGGTGTCTGTGGACACACAGAAAGAAACCAGGAGAGACAGCTTAGGGTCCAGATGGTGCTGACAACCCAGGTCACAGTTAATACATGAAAATGCCAAAATCTCAAATAACAAATGAGTGCTGGGAATTTTAGGAGATAGGCCGGACGCCCAGAACTCACCCTCTCATTTACATAAAACTAATGAGAAACCTGGGGCTTTCAGACTGCATTGAGGCAGAATGGCAATTCCTATTGAGTTGGACCCTAATAATCATTAAAAATGCATGTATACGAAACAAATTTAAATATTTTGCCCATAATTTTTATTACAAAGCCTATAAACTCTTTCCATCTAGCATTTCAGGAAAACAATGTATGTGTTCAAGGATAAATACTGTAGCCAAGGCTCCCATAAATAAATGTATGAAGCAGGAAGCTGGAAGGGATTCGTGGAACGCTGAGCATCTCTCTTCCAAACCTCTCCATTATTTTGTTTGCTGAAGTTGAAATTCTTGTCCCGGGGTAGAGGTTTTCATCCTGAGAAGGTTAAGACTTAAATGCTGTTCCAAGGGGTATGTGTCTGATATGAGACTGATTTTGAGCAAAGGGTATTATAATAGAGATGAAGAAGGGAGCCAGTAACCTGGAAAAGGTAACCTTCATCTAGAAGGGGAAGAGGCTGAGAGTAGGGAGTAAAGAACACAGAAAGCCCTCAGGAAAAAAAAGAAAGAAAATCTTGTCTCTTCATAAAGATCAAAACATGTTAATACTATTTCAGAATAAAACTCATGTATCCCTTTTCTTCAGCTCTTGTAAAATCCCATTACTTTTAGCTCAAGGGCATCTGCCTGTCAAGCCTAAAGAGATTGAGTGACACCAGTCACTGCTTTGGAAGAAATGGGTTACTGCAGAGAAAGTAATTTGTGAGCCAGTGGCAGAGGACTTCATGGGAACCAAGTTAGTGCCCAGCTGTCCTTTTACTGACATCTAGTAATATAGCTCATAGTCAACAGTGGTGGACATGTCCCCATAGACTATCCATTCAAGCGCCATGCTTATTGGTGCCCTGGGGTTTGGGGAAACTCTCTGGTGACTCAGACGGTAAAGAATCCACCTGCAATGCAGGAGACCTGGGTTCAATCCCTGGGTTGGAAAGATCCTCTGCAGAAGCGAATGGAATACACACTCCAGTATTCTTGCCTGGAGAATCCTGTGGACAGCAGAGCCTGGCAGGTTACAGTCCATGGGGTCACAAAGAGTCAGACCCGACTGAACCACTTTCAGTGACCATGCCAAATTTCAAACCACTCTGGCAATGGGAGACCAGCTGGGAGCAGAGTCAGCCTGATTTCATGTGGTCCCTGACATTGGTTACCAAGGTCATTTGTTTCAGCTGATATTTTTAGGTTCTCCATCAGGGCAGCAACACTGCCCATAGCTCAAGGGCTACCAGAGATTGAAGAGTAACCAAGACAGTGAGGGACAAGGGGCAGTCTCACTGCCTGCCTGAGCCACATAAAGTGCCTTCCTCCAAACTAAATGTTTGATTGATAAATTGGGAAGGGGTAGAGAAGTCTGATGGAGAAGGAAATGGCACCCCACTCCAGTACGCTTGAATGGAAAGCCCCATGGACGGAGGAGCCTGGTAGGCTGCAGTCCATGGGGTCACTAAGAGTTGGACACAACTGAGTGACTTCACTTTCACTTTTCATTTTCAAGCCCTGGAGAAGGAAATGGCAACCCACTCCAGTGCTCTTGCCTGGAGAATCCCAGGGACGGCAGAGCCTGGTGGTCTGCCATCTGTGGGGTTGCACAGAGTCAGACACGACTGAAGCGACTTAGGAGCAGCAGCAGTAGCAGGGAAGTCTGAGGAGAGGATAACAGGGCATGTATCCGGGACAAAGTGGGCAAAAAATAAAAGATGAAACTCCCCAGCTCCCCAGACACCACCTTTTCCCCAAAGCCCCACAGCCTAAATGTGCCCCAAAAGCAGGAAGGGCAAAAAGTGTGCCTCAGAAGCACCTGGTAGCAGTTCCATAACAATTTGTGCACATTTCTCCCTGTCTCCAACCAAGCCTTGGTGGCATCTTATTGAGATGCCCTAGTCCAGGATCTGATACATTCTTGGGTATAAGAACTAACCTGAGAGACTCACTACCCTGAGATCAGAAAGGCAGAATGAATTACTGAACCACACCAAAAACAGAGAAAATCTAAGGGATACAACTGAGAGTGTTACAAACCATACTCCCCTCCTTACCTGAAACATCTTCTTTCAGGTTCTTGCTATTGTTGTTCACTTGCCAAGTCATGTCCAACTCTTTGCAACCCCATGGACTGTAGCACACCACACTTTCCTATCCCTCACCATATCCCAGAGTTCGCCCAAGTTCATGTCCATTGAATTGATGATGCCATCCAACCATCTCATCCTCTGTCACCCTCTTCTGCCTTCAATCTTTTCCAGCATCAGGGTCTTTTCCAATGAGTTGGCTCTTTGCATCAGGAACATATCTCCTTCAGGCTCTAGTTGGATATTTTTTAAGAAAGGTAATACTTAATTCTAGAAATGTGGCACAAATTATTTATCTGAGGGTCTCCAAAATGGAAGTTAACCATGACGTCTGGTGCTGAGAAAGTGTAAAATCTGGTGGTCCAAAGATAAAGAAAAATCCCCTCCCTCTCTGTATTCCTCTGAGATGACAGGTGTTCAGTGGCTCAAACTGCGTCTTGAGAAAGCAGAGCCCAGAAATGAGATCAGGCTCACCATGGGTCCTAAGAGCCCCAGGAACAGCCCGCAGAGCTGAAGACCAGACAAGACCGGATAACCAGGACAGCGGCCCCACAATGAACTCTGTGGGCAGGCAGCAAAAATCACAGAAATGCGAGCCAGGTGGCTTGCTGTCCTCCTAGGACAGGGTTTCACATTCCTGGAAGCACATTAGAATCACCTGGGGAGACTTTAAATATCTTAATGCCCAGGTGGCACCCTAGAAAAATCTAATCATAAACTTTGGGGAGGCTACCCAAGCATTAAGAGTTTCTAAAGCACTCCCGGTTATTCCAATGTGCAGCCAGGACTGAGAATTCTGCCCTGGGAAGCAGTGAGCATGTAAAATACAGGGGCTCCCAGTTTCTACAGGGAACATAGAGTTTTGAGGCTTACCTCATTGCAACCTGTGAGCACACATTTAACTACGTCTTGTGTTAGGGAGGTGGCATGATGGGGAAGGGTGGGCTGTCTCTAGTGATACATTTAGTAGAGACTAGTGCTCTCAAGCGGAAAAGGCAATGGCACCCCACTCCAGTACTCTTGCCTGGAAAATCCCATGAACAGAGGAGCCTGGTAGGCTGCAGTCCATGGGGTCACTAAGAGTGGGACACAACTGAGTGACTTCACTTTCACTTTTCACTTTCATGCATTGGAGAAGGAAATGGCGACCCACTCCATTGTTCTTGCCTGGAGAATCCCAGGGACAGAGGAGCCTGGTGGGCTGATGTCTATGGGGTTGCACAGAATCGGACACGACTGAAGCGACTTAGCAGCAGCAGTGCTCTCAAAACAGAGTTCCTGTGAGCATACCTGTCACACTCTGCCATGAACCAGCCCCGAGAACTACTGAATATTCAAGGCAAAGATTCTCTACTGCACCATCACAGTATACTGGGTTTGTGGGTATTGTTATTAGTTAATTCTTAATAATAAAGTCAAAGTACTGACATTTCCCAATGATTTACATTTTTTTTGTTAAATTAGAAAAGTTTCAAGATTATCCTTGTAACAGTACCACAGTCACATGAAACCACTTGCATTCTGATGGGTTCATTCATTCAACAAATAACTATTAATGCCTATGATATGCGTGCCAAGCACTGTGCTAGACGCTAAAGACACAGCAGTCAATACAATAGCCATGGTACCCTCCCTTGTGGAGTTTATCATCTATCAGAGAACAGAGATATTTAAACAAAATATTACATTATAAGAATATATCTGACTTTGTTTACCCATTCTTTTATTGATGAACACCTGGAATCTTTGTGAGTTTTGGCTATTATTATGTGGGTAGTTTCCAATTAGGGGCAATTTCAAACAGAGTTGTTCTATTCATCTTTACTTGTTTTGATTAAATAGTCATTTGTGTCAGGTATTTTCCTAAGTGAGGAAACTATTGGGTCAGAGAATATGTCGAACTTTAGATAACACTGCCAAGAATTTATTGAAAATGTTTGTATAAACTTAAATCACTTCAGTAGTGTATGGTGGTTCTTCATCCTGCATGTCCTTACAAACACATGGTTCCCATCTTTATCATTTAAGCCTTTCTGGCAGGTATCACATGGTTTTACTCTAAGTTCTATAATTCATTAATTCTCTTCTTATTTTTGTGAAATCCGTAGGAATGAACGGAGAAGGAAATGGCAACCCACTCCAGTATTCTTGCCTAGAGAATCGTGTGGACAGAGGAGCCTGGTGGGCTGCTGTTCATGGGGTCACACAGAGTTGGACACGACTGAAGCGACTTAGCATGCATGCATGCATTGGAGAAGGAAATGGCAACCCACTCCAGTATTCTTGCCTGGAGAATCCCAGGGATGGGGGAGCCTGGTGAGCTGCTGTCTATGGGGTTGCACAGGGTCGGACACGACAAGCAACGCAGCAGCAGCAGCAGCAGTAGTAGGAATGAATTCAGGTGAAGAGCCAGAGGCCATGTCTAATACTGGGGTTTCTCCAAAGAAGACAGAACCAGTGAGAGATATATTGAGGGAGAAACTGATTTACTCTAGGGAATTGGCTCCTGCGATCAAAAAGGCCTTGTAGTCCTACAACCAGTAGTCAGCTAGCCAGGGGAGCTAATGTGTGTTTTCAGTCTAAAAGCTTGCAGCCTTGAAACCCAAGAAGAACTAAGGCTTCTGTTCAAATCTAAAGGCTTGAAAGAAACCAATGCCCCAGTTCAAAGCAGTCTGGTGGGAGGAGTTTCCTCTTGTTCAAGGCAGGATCAGCATTGTTGTTCTATTCAGGTTTTCAATAGATTGAATGAAAGCCACCAACATCAGGTAGGGCATCTGCTTTACTCAGTCTAATGATTCAAAAAGTTAATGTTATCCCCAAACATCCTCACAGACACACTGAGAATGTTTCACCAAATATCTGGGCACCAACCTCTCTGTTGACATATAAAATTAACCATCACACCATGCTAATTTGCCATCTTATCTGCAACCATTCCTTTCAAATGTTGTGTAATATTCTACTGTAAAATACATACATATGTATGTATATGTCTATTATATATATGCACACACATATATTGTCATGGTGGTGGTGGTTTAGTCACTAAGTTGTGCCCAACTCTTGCAACCCCATGGACTGCACTCTGCCAGGCTCCTCTGTCCATGGAATTTCTCATGCAAGAATATTGGAGTAGTTTGCCATTTCCTTTTCCAGGGAATCTTCTCAACCCAGGGGTTGAACCTGTGTGTTGAACCCATGTCTCCTGCATTGCAGGTGGATTCTTTACTGCTAAGCCATCAGGGAAGTTCATATGTAGTCATAATTCATATAAACTTTAAAATATATTATTTTGTTTAGCTTTACATCTGTATATTTCATCTATAATTTTACATTTGCCATAGATTACTCATTCTTATTGATATAAAGTATTTCATTATATGATTACATAGAAATTTATTTATCCAGTCTACTGTTGATAGGCATGTGGGTAATTTCTGGTTTGGAGCTTCTCACGGATTTTGTCACCATAAATATTTAGGTTACTTCTAATTTGTTTCTAAGGAATATTGTGCAGGCATCTCTTGCATGTTTCCTTGTACACATACATAAACATTCTCTCGGGTAACCACACGTCAAAAACTAATCCAGCTGGACCATGAGTGGAGAGAAAATAGCACAAACAGAATTTTCTCTCCACCTGTTCATGGCATCTACCATTTTCTCTCTATCCTCACCACACCATGACTTAACTGGCTTCTGTTCTTTCCTAGAAGTTTTTCACAGATATTGCTTTATAAATTCTTATTGAAGTAAAACAGACCTATGAAAAGATGCAAGCATTTTATATGTGTAGTGTAGTGGATTTCCCTAAATTAAATACATGCAAGTATCCCAGATAAAGAGATGGAAAATTACAGACTGCATAATCTTAGCTGTACTGGATACTGCCAAATTGCTCTTCAAGGTGAGCATGTCTTCAAGGTGAGCTAGTTCTCACACCATTTCTTCTCATCTTTCTCAATATTTGTGGTAGCCAGACCCTAGTTTTGCTATGCCAACAAATAAAAATTCTGCCTTGTTTTAAGTTGCTTTTGTTTCACCAATGGTTGAGCACTTTGTTCATGTTTATGTGCCAGTTAGAACACTCTTTGCTCATTTTACTGTTTGGTTGTCATCTTATTTTGACTTTTTCCCGAAGAGTCCACAGCTGACCCTGAGGTTTCCTTCATGGCTCAGCTGGTATTTTCTGACAGCTCCCTTCTATTTGCTGCCTCTTCAGCATAGACAATATCTTCTCATCTCTAGCATACTGCACTCCTCTTAGGCTGGATGGATTATGCTACAACTTTCCCAGGAAATATCATGGGGGCTATAGTCTTTTATGGCATTACTACCTCTTATACTAGGTGTCGTTAACAAGTGGCCGTGCAAGTTTGGCTCACAGAGCATCTTCAGTGTAAGTTATCAGGTATCACGCCTGGTTGCAATACAAGCAGCTTGGTACTTTTGTTTTTTACCTGGCCTGCTCTCCTTACTCCTTTAACTTCACATCGCAATAGGCTCCTGAGATTTGATGCAAATTATAGTATGTTACAGTAAAAGCACCACTGTCTAGGAATTTCTGAGGATCTGAGTTATCATCTCATTTCCATCACCAGCTGTGGGATCTTGGGCAAGTCGTTTCACCACTGAGCTGCAGCCTCTTCTAGTGTAAAATGAGAATATAAAGATACATCCCCTGCCTACCTCTCAGAGTTGTTTTGGACATCAAATAAAAGAACATCAAGGTGATAAGAGTATCTTCCAGACACCAGTCCCAGTCACACCATGAGAGATGGTGGTTGACTGACAAGCACAGACCCCAGGCTTTTCTGAAGCACTGCCCTCTGAAAACCTAGAGTAGAATCAGGGGTGTGCGACACAAACATGCTCTTTGCTCACATTTACTGAAATAACATGCAGGCTACTAAGTAAATGCTTGAGTGAGGATCGTAAGTCAGAAGGTACCCTCAGTTGAAAAAAAAAATGCATCATTGTGATTTGATTTCAGAAAGGCAAATGTGAGCTGAATTAATCGAGTGGCTGTGGAATCCAAATTCCTGTCTGGTTGAAGCTGGAGCAGATGTGGGGGGCAGGGGGGTCTGTTCCAGAAGTGAGGAAAAGTGCAACTGAGCAGGAAGGACTGCCTGGGGAGCCATGTGGATTGCTGTGAGGGGCTCCTGCCAGCTCTTCGGAGCAAGCACCCCCCCACCTGCCCCCCCCCGCCCGGGGCAGGGACATGGGCTGTTGAGGCTGCACCAGCTACTGGTTCATAACTGCCGAAGAGCAAGCAGCACGTGGCTTGAGCAGGCAGGCAGAGCTCTTCAGTGAGGTGGGTTCCGGGAGGGTTCTGAGCCTGTGCTCAGCGGAGCTCCAGAAGCAGCTCAGGGGGGCAGAGGGCAGAGCCACGGCTGCTGCCTGGCTCTCAGGAAGACGGCTGGACTCTCCGTCGGCTGCAGGCTCAAGGACGGTGGGACTCCACTCCACCTAAGCCATGTCGGCCAACCTCACAGAGGGCAGCGCCAAGTCCAATGGGACTGGGCAGGCACTGAATTCTCCTGTCCTTTGTACTGAAACAGCGCCTTTCACTGCAGAGGTGGAAGGAGAGGAATGGGGCTCCTTCTACTACTCCTTCAAGGTAAGTGTCCTGCCTTCCACTCTGAACACTGATTTTAAATAATAAGACAAAGTAGAATTTTAAGTTAAAAGATCACAGCCAATATTATGAATGAGTGTAGCTTATTTTCTTTACTAAAAAGAGTTTTAAAATAAACCTGATGAGCTATAAAAGTAAGTTTTTCATACTGTGCTAGGATCTATATTGTCATTTCTTAAGAATATTTGTTTGTTTTTTTCCTGCTGCTGCTACAAATGTAAGAGTCATGAGTAACAATTGTAAGTGGATGACTTTTTAATTTTCCCCCTTTCCTTAGGTGAAAGTACTTTTAGTTAATCCTATAGCAGTGCTTGAAACGTCTGTTCCTCATAAGGGTTATTGTTGTGAGTTTTTTGTTGGGAGCATCAGAGGTTTGTAAAGCCCGCATCATCCAGGATAGTACCTGTTGCAATGAGAGACTAAGCGCTGAGTAAGGAAAGAAGCACCACACTTTCTGTGTTGATACTTTGCAGTGAACATCAGAGAGAAATAAGGTCTTTAACTGTAGTTGGTGATGTTACTGTTCACAACAAGTTCCCTCCTAAAAGAAATGAGGAAGTCAGAGTTTAGTAAGTTTCACTTTTAAAGTATCCAAGGGCCACATTGAGGAAGAGGCCATTGTTAGGCTGATACTGTTTCCTCTTCCACAACAAGATTGTGGTCAAGAATAAACTGGGCATCCAGAAAATAGTTTTCTGCTTCTTGCATGGGAATGCAGTGATGTCAGGTTATTTCACAGGTTGCCTGGTGGTGCATTCAGCTGTTACACTAATTCCCAAGACTCGAACTGGTCTTTCATACTTCAAGAAAAATTCTAGCAGTTTTTTTTTTTTTTAATCCTCTGGGTGTTCTTGAAATGATTTGGTTTTTACTGACAAGGTAGAATTTGCTGTAATATTCACCTTGGAGCTTTGCTTCTTTGCCAACACTCAGAATAAAACTTTTAGCAGGGAGCTTCCCTGGAAGCCAGCCTCACTGGTGTTTGAGAGCCCTAGAGAAAATGTAGCAAAGCAGAGTGGAACAAGTCACTTAGGCGGATTGCACGGGACCCATCCCTAGGTACCACTTCTTAATGCATGCATGCACACACAGAGCCCAGCTGCCCAGCTCTACAACAGAAAATAGAAATTGAAATTGGAGTGGGGTGCCATTTACCATTGACTGAATAATCCCCTCTCTGAAATCAGCCTTCAGATCCAGAGATTCTATCTTGGAGAGGCAGGCTTTCTGCACCCAGGAAGCATACTGCTCCTCTCAGAGATGCTGCCTCTGCAGCCTCTTTGATATTTATAGAACATGACAGCAAACAGAATGAAGAGACTGGCCACTGCAGAAAGGATAATAATCAGCAATAAGACAGTTGTTCTGAGAGTCAGGCAATAATCAGCTGAAATCTCATTTGCCATTTTTTTTTTTTTTTAATACAGCTCCAAAGGGGAAGTTTTGAGTGTTTGGACAAACGAACCCCTACTCACTCTCTTCTAGTGTTTGAACTCTGTCCTAGCAACATCATCTCTAGGCACTACAGAAAATCACATCATTTTCATCTCATTTCTATTAATAAGTTTGCCCTCCAGCAATTGGACCACGAGACAAGGAGAGAAACAGAAAGAAAGAAAATATGTCTGATCAGGAACTTAGAATGTTCTGTTTCATTGTTTGAAAAATATAATCATTCATTAAAGCAGTGATTTTCAGTTACACAATAGTCAGTAGTAGTGTTGGTGAGAACTAGCTTAAGTGTCTTAAACTGGTGTGTAACTTTTTCCACCATCCCCTTTGAGCACAAGCAGTTTTGATGCAAACTCTTGTTCCTTGTGATCCTTTTATCCCACATGTGTCTCAAGAAGAAAGTCAGAACTGTGTTTGTGAATTGTCTCCCAACCGTGTCCTTTTAATCTCCATCGCCTTTTCCAAAAGTGGTAGAAATGTTATCAAAAACAAAGTGGTAACATCACTAAAAATAGAAGAACTAATAGCAGAAGCAAAAGTCTGACATTTCACTGGCTGTGGTCTTTCTTAGTGACATGAATTTTTCTGAATGACTTTGTGAAGTGTCTCATTTAATCCTCAACCCATGGTGTATCTTTCATTTTGAATTGCCTTTCATCTTCATCGATCTAAATTCAACCCAGTCTTTAAGGCTCCTCTTGGGTTACTTCCTCCCTGAAGACCCCCAGACCCACCCCTCCTCCGACTTCTCTGGAGTATACCCCCTCTCTTTGCGGCTTAATCCAATTCTGTGCTCATGCTATTTCAATAAAGTGTCGGGGCAATGTGCACCAGTCATTAAGCTCCTCAAGTGAAAGTAATGCCTAATGTTCATTTCATGTTTTCTCCAAAAACCAGCACCGTGCATGTCCTACTCAATAAACATTTACTGCATAAATGAACTGTGGCTCTGTGTTCTGTTTCTGTCTGCCATCTACATGTTGCCAGGCTGGGCAACAGAAAGTTTGCTTTCTCAGTGACAGAGGTGGGGGTCTTATTCACTATTCCACAGGTCAGCCACTGCCCTGCCAGGTCTTTATCAAATGTATTCACTGAGGTCCTTCCCAGCAGGCACATTTAGCACATCCTTATTCCATCTCTCAGAGAAGGTAATGGCACCCCACTCCAGTACTCTTGCCTGGAAAATCCCATGGATGGAGGAGCCTGGTAGGCTGCAGTCCACGGGGTCACGAAGAGTCGGACACCACTGAGCGACTTCACTTTCACTTTTCACTTTCATGCATTGGAGAAGGAAATGGCAACCCACTCCAGTGTTCTTGCTTGGAGAATCCCAGGGATGGCGGAGACTGGTGGGCAGCCGTCTGTGGGGTCACACAGAGTCGGACACAACTGAAGCAAATTAGCAGCAGCAGCAGCAGTATTCCATTTCTAAGCCAATGTGCTGAAGGTAAGTAATAGTTTCCAGTGGGTGGGATATAAAAGTAAATGGGTCATCATACACTGTAGCTCCTACTGGTTTAGCCCTAGCGAACCCACACCCACCTGTTGCTGTCTGCCCTAGTCTTAGCTGCTTCACTCAGTCTACATGCCTGGGCTTCTAACCTACTTACTTATGTAGCCCTCAAGTTCTCCTCCAAACCTCCTTCTTGGCAGAAGATAAGATACCGTGTCTAAATCTTACCAGCCCTTTCTTCACAAGCTTGGAGGCTTTTCTTTCTTCCCATCTCTATCTCCAAATTCTTGCCCCTGCTCCCCACTGCTCTAACCCACTCTGCCATCCTCTTGGATATAAGCAGGAAGGGCAGAGGTGAGTTCACCACTTTCTTCTTCCACCATGGGTTTCACATGACTAAGGCTCTGTGGTCCTGGGTTCAAGGTTCTCAGCTCAGGCCCTGGTTTCTTTCACAGTTTTCAATGTCTCCTATGTTCAAGGTTCCATCTAGTTCACCTCATCCATTCCTAGTCCCCAGCATCAAGCATTTCTATGGACTTCAAGAATCTTCAAGGAGGATGGGACCTGGCTCATAACAAAGTGAATGGAGGACCTGAATATAAGACTGTTCAAGTGGAAGACGAAGATGAAACTCTTAATAGACTTAATTTTGCTGGTGAATTTACTTGCAAAATTTCCTGAATCCCTGATTCCTGATGATGAGAAAATTAATTCAAAGTACTGGGAGGGAAACATACTTGAATTAGTAAATGCTGAAATTATAAAATAATGCAAAAGATCTCAGTTTTTTTACTCTCAGGTGAGGGGAGAAACATGAACCAAGACTGCAAAAATATTACTTGACAATGATCTTTTTTTGAATCTCCTTTAGTGGGTCATTATAAATGATATGCAATTAGTCTAACTATTGTTTATATGTAAATGGTTGCTTCTAAGTGCTCGAGGGTGATTGGACACAGTTTGTTCCCTTTGTTTTGCTCCTTCTGCCTGCTGTCTCTTAATTTTCTTAACACATTTCTCCTCCATTAATATAACAAAAGCAAATTCCAGCTCAACCCATGTCTCAATTATCTCACACTAGGCTTAAAGAAACATTTAATGATGTAAAGAATCTGAAGTATACCGTTCTCATTTTTATTATATATTTAGGTTAACAATTGCTTTGCAAGAACACACTCTACCTACTTGGACCAGCACTTTCAGTGACTGCCACTTCAGCTCTCTCTGTGCCCACTTGCCTGCTTCTCTGCACACTCCTTTAGTCCCACCTCGGCCCTGCAGAACTTGATATCTCCTTTCCTGCCTTGGGCCTCAGAACAATGTCAGGGATGCCCTTCCTGGAGTCTAGGAACCCTTGGGTCCTGTCCTTTCAAGGTACTTCCTGAAACTTAGAACAATGGTTCTTGCATTTAATCATGCATCGTTTTGTCCTCTTCTAATCAGTTTCACTCAGTCTGTTCATACAGAGTTTCTAGAGCTGAATACTGTGACAGTTCATAGGGAATTACTACTAGTTTTTCCCAGTTAAATAATTATTAAAGGTCTGCTATCACTGCCTATTCCTGTTAGGCACACCTAGCACGCTACTCTCCAATCCCCTGTCCTGGACCAGCGCTACCACATCCAGCTTCACCCCATGCCCCTGAGAAAGGCACACATTTCATTGGTTGGCTTTACAAGACTGTCAGTGCAATTCCCCAAGCTATGTACTCTTGTGTGTGAAAAAGGAAAACTCCCTCAACCAACTTTCTCTTTGTATCACTGATCTCTTTGTATCACATTGTCAGGCCAGTGTATGCGCCTCAGTTCTGTCTCGTCACAACAAAGATTGGGAGTGACGGACATTAAAGCCCTCGGCGTGTCACAGCTCTCAAGTCTCGAACAGACCATGTTACAGCTCTTAGACAAATTAGTGTTACAGCTCTATTTTATTTAGAAAATGGCAGGAGAATCCATCCTCCAGGCGTGAGGGCATGTCGACCCAAGGCAGGAGAATCCATCCTCCAGGCGTGAGGGCATGTCGACCCAAGGACCTGAAGAGAAGAGCTCCCCAGCGCGTGGGAGAGAGAAAGAGGGAGAGGGAGAGAGACGGGGGGGGAGAGAGAGAGAGAGAGCGCGCGCTTTGACTCCTCCTTTTATATGTTTTTTCTCTCCCTGGGCTTGGCCTATGTAAATTGGGCTAGCTAGGAGTGCTGTTTGTTCTACCTGAGGTCCTCACTCTGGTCCCCGGACCTTCCTTTGACCTTCTTTTGTTCTATTTTCGTGGGCTTTTCCCTTCCTTGTCTTTTAGTCACCGCCATTTTGGACTCCTGTTCCCTATTCTAACTACCTAACAACATCATCTGATGGCAGGTAACAATGTTAGTTAATTCAGAGTAAATGCAAAGTTGCAGAGTTTTTCAGCGTGTGAAGGGTTTTCCCACTTTCTGACTCAGGAAAGGCATTTAAGCTCTAGGAAGATGCTTCCGGGGTGTGTGTGTCCATATATGTGTGGTTGGAGTGAGGGAGCAAGTTCGACCTGGTTGAACCTGGGCCACTTGGCATTGGCTGAGATGAGGAGTCCTGTCTGGCCTTCAGAAGTGATCATGCTTGTTCCGTATTCTTCTGAGAGTGTACATCAAGCTCGGGTCAGGCTGCGCTGCCTTCTGCAGGAGCGTCCATTTGTCCCATTTCCCTTCAGGTGCACGGGTGTTCACACTCCCTCTTCCCCTCTCTCAACCCTCTGAATTTCTGCATCCTTCCTGGGAAAGAAAAGTTTGACTGCTTCCCTCCCAGCTTTGGGCTGGTCCTCTGTCTCCCCACGAGGCCATTGACTATTCAGCTGCCACCTCATGAGAGCTGGGTAAATCCCCGGGGTCTGCCATCCCCTGGTTCCTGGGCAGTAAGTGGAGCTCGCCGCTTTCTAATCCTGTGCTCCCAACCGTGTTCTCTTCTTCTCTTTTTCTATAGTAGCCTGGGGTTGGGGGGGTGGGGGGCTGTACAAATCCTCTCATCAGTGTCTAAGTCTCCTCAAGCTCCTCACCACTATTGTTGTGACACTCTTGTCTCCCACTGCCTGCCTTCTCTGTGGTGGGGAACCTGACTAGACTGTTTTCTGCCAAATGTGTCTGCTCAAAAGACACATCCTCTTGCAATGGAAAAAGACACGTCTCTTCAAGCTGTTTATGATGTCCTTCAAGAGGTATTTTGAAAGCCGGGAGCTGACTTGTTTCTCTTTGTCTGCATTGCTGAAGTAAAGACTGTACCCAGAGGGCAGATGGGGTAGAGCTCTCTGGCTGCCTAGGCTCCGAGAGGTTTTCTCAAGGAGGGGGAAAAGAGCATATCCATTAATGCTTCAAAAAGAAAAAAAAAAAAAAAAAAAAATATATATATATATATATATATATCACCCTGTCATCCTTGAAGTAATTTCCTGTTGACAGTGGGTAAGAACGTTTTGAGCTATGTGCCGAAGTGGACGAGAAATATAATTTTATTTTCTGTAACTGAACTTGGCTTCTCCTGGACCTCTCAGCTCAGCTGATGGCAGAAGAAGTAGTCTAGTCATTCCCAGGTATGCTCAGGCTCTGAATCTTCCCTGTAACTGTAGCGGGGCACAGGCTGTAAAATAGGACAGCTGAGGTCAGCTTCCAGTGCCTCTACCATCTGGCTGAGAATTTGAGGCAGTTCACTCCTACCTAGGAATTGGTTTATTCATCTGACAAACAGTGCTAATAACTGAATGTCTTTCAGAGGATTGTTGTGACAAGTTAAGTGATTAAATGTTGGTGGGGCTGTTAAGGACAGTGATGGCCCTGAGTACAGAGTTTGAGAAATGTTTGAGAAACCAGGGGAAATAATCCGCTGGTTATAGCCCCAGGGGTGAGTTGTTACACTCCTTTCTGAAGCTCCTAACTGAGAGATGAGGCGCCACCATTACCTACACAGAAGAATCTTCTGAAGATACTAAGAGAGATCCGTGTGCTGGAAGATCTCCAAAACCGCTTCAGTATGCTTTAGGCCCCCAAACAGTGGTGCTGAATTGTTTCGTTTCTCTCAATTAGACCATGGGAAATGTAGGATAAGATATCTAGAGATGATTCCACTTCCTTCTTTATCATCCAGATGCCATCTCTAATTTTTATCTATGCAAGCTTAATGGCTTACTACAAGAAGGTCTTTTTACAGAGATGGGAAATTATACCCCATCCAGAGGGGATGAGTTTCTAACATGGTAGAAAGGTTTTCTGGGCCACAAGATGGCAAAACCACCAAGGTCATGATGAAGTCATCAAGGAATAACCAGGGTTCTTATTTTTTCACTTCGGCAATAGTGACATCTGCCTAAAAATGATGGGTCTCATACTTGGCAACACCTTACAGTTAACAACTTGACATCATATGATTTCATCTGACTCGCCATCAGCTCTAGGAGGATTTAAAAATAGCATTCCTTTTTTTAACCTGATGTGAACACAAGGCCTGATAGAAGTTAAAGGTGTGAACTTTCTAAAAAATAAATGAAAGAAAGCAAGAAACAAACAAAGAAAGGAGGAAAAAAAGGAAAAATAAACGTGGTTCTACTGCTGATTTTAGTTAGGATAGGATAGGTCACTGTGATAGCAAAAAGCCAAACTCCAGGGTTTCCCTAGAGGACTGGTGATTGGGAATCTGCACTTCCACTTTGGCAGAGGGTGGGGTGGGCGGGTGGGGGCGTAGGGAGTGTTAGATCCCTGGTCAAAGAAGTAAAATCCCACAAGCCTCACACAGCTTGGCAATAATAATAATAATAATAACAAAGTCTCATTAATTTTAAAACAAAACCAAAAAAGACTACACCCTGAATCTCAGTGGTTTAACACATTAAAAGTTTATTTTTCTCTCACATCCCAGTTGCAAGCAGGTCAACTTGTATCTCTGCCATCTAGAATAAGCAGTTTCCAAGGGAGATGGCAAAACTTACCCTATCTGCTTTGACCTGAAATGATGCATGACTGACTCCAGTTCCACTGGCAAGAATTAGTTAGCCGTTGGGCATGGGAAATGTAGCTTAACTGAATGCCCCCAGTGTGGGGAACATAGTACCAAGCATGGTTGACCTTCACCTTCTGCATGATAAAACCCAAACTCTCCAAACTAGCCTTCTAGCTTTTCACAATCTGACTTCCCCCTCCTCCCCCATTTCTCTCCTTTCCTGTACCATGCCTCACTGGATACTGTATTCCAGGGAAATATTGTCTTTGGCAGAAATGCCTTTCTCATAGCTTTTTCTTCTGATATCACATCTAAGCTCAATTGCCCCCTCATCTGTGAAGAATTCATATTTGTTTAGTAGATCAACACTGTCACTATTCTCATGTTTCCAAAGCACTTCAAGTCTTTGTGTGATAAGACTGATCTCTTGACGTGCATGTCCACCTACACACGCACACAGACACAAGTGTGCACACAAACATAGACTGACACACATACAGATAAATACACACATACATGATGTCAGTCATTTTAAGGCAGCTCCAGATCCCATTACCCCTAGGGTAGTGCCTGACAAGGTAGACAAATGGTCAAAACATGTTTTATTGAGTGAAAGAGCATATTGAGAAACAATATGTGTAACAAGTTTATTCCTAAGTTCTCAGCAAATTCATGTGAAAACATTTAAGTAGATGGAGTCTTAATCCTTATTCTCCAAGCCATTGGGTTGAATTTAAAGGCACCATGATTTGGGGGAATTCCTGACACGGACAGAGAAGTGTAGTAGGCTATAGTCCATGGGGTTGCAAAGAGTTGGACATGACTGAGTGACTTCACTTTTTTTCACTGACACCATTGGCAAGCCCTATTGGTGGGGTGTGTGTGGGGGGGTCTGTTTTAGCCTCTTGGTCATGTCCAGCTCTTTGCAACCCCAAGGACTGTAGTCTGCCAGGCTCTTCTGACCCCGGGATTCTCCACGCAAGAACACTGGAGAAGCTTGCCAGTTCTTTCTCCAGGGAATCTTCCCAATCCAGGGATCAAACCCACATCTCCCAGATTGCAGACTGATTCTTTACCATCTGAGTCACCAGGGAAGTCCAAATCATTAGACCTAAAGCAAACGACATCCAAGTTCTGTCTGCTCCCCTTCCCTTACTGCCAGCTCAGCTTCCATATCTGAGGCTGGGAAGCCATCCACTTCTGAGCCCTAAGACACCAGGTGGGTATTGGGAAAGTGTGTTAGCATTCACATCCTTGCTCTCTGTTTATGTGTTCTGATGCCTGAATGTAGAAGCTCAGTCACGGAAATCTTCTGCAAAGTACAGAGGGCAGAGGGTACCACCTGTGAACAACAGGAAGAATCTGCTCCACGGGGGTGAATGGATCAGGCTTGTCTACTAGAATGTCAATCAGGTGGTTACACATGCTTCCTGTCTGCTGCCTCTGGACACTTCAAGCAGAAAAGGTGTTTATCCTGTGAACACCGAGACTACAGCTGCTTTCACTGTGTAGGGCCCTATACTAGGGACTAAGGAGTCAAAGAGGATTTATCACTGTCCTAAGGGGCTGGGAAGCTAATGTTTTCATTCAACAAATATTACTAAGAGTATTTAACCTTTTAAATTCTTAACACCTATAGATAAACATAAATAGTTTCCCTCAATTTAATTTAAATTTGAAAATAAATATCAAAGCTAAAAATAAGTCATGCATGCATACCAAATTGCTTCAATTGTGTCCAACCCTTTGTGACTCTCTGGACTGTAGCCCACCAGGCTCCTTTGTCCATGGTGGTTCTCCAGTCAAGAATACTGGAGTGGGTTGTCGTGCCCTCCTCCAGGGGATCTTCCCGACACAGGGATCAAACCCATGTATCTTAGGTCTCCTCCATTGGCAGACGAGTTAACACCAGAGCCACCTGGGAAGCCCCCAAATCAAAATATAATAATTCAGAATATAATCTTTTAAACTATATTCTTTTCCTTCCCATGTCATGTACTCCTTTATAAAGTTGAGAATCACAGATGGGCTTGACTGAGTATTACTTTAGGCACTGGGCTTTCAAAGATGCACAAAACAGGTACCATATTGTGAGCCAGTTCTGTCTAACAGGGGAAAGGTATACTCAGCCAATAGTTATGATGCAAGGGAAGAGAAGGCAGTCACTTAGAAGAAAAGTCAGTGGGGGGAATGACAGAAGGAGGTATAAACAAATTAAGAAGAAGGCTTTCTGCATAGAAAATCAAGATGATCTTCATTGAAGATAGGTAAAAATGGAAGCTTTCAGTTTAGATAAAAGAGTTAAAGAGATAAAAAAAAGACCCAGGTGGATAGGATATTCAGACTAAACAATATGGATTTTTTGTCCTTATAGGCCATAATAAATCTTTAGAGTTTTATTAGCAAAAATGCTAAGAGTGAAAACTGTAACGAGAGAGATTAATCAGACTGCAGAGTACTGGGTGGGATGTTGGGAGGGAACATTGAGGAAAGAGAGTCAGTTATGATGACCCAATGAGAGGTGTCAGTGCTCAGTAAGATAAGGATTGCCTGAGAGTGGACAGGAAGAAGCAGTGGGACCTTCTGTCAGATCATATGCAGGGCTTGGGGAATCAGAGAAGATTAGCAGAGGCAAGGAGTGACAATGACATAGGGGCTCAAATTGATAAGCTGATTCTAAAATATATGTGGAAAGGCAAAGGAAATTGACTAGCCACAATAACTCTCAAAACCAATAAAGTTAGGGAACTCACACTGGCTGGTTATAACCTTCTCTAAAGCAATAGTGTGGTACCGAGAAAAGGATACACATCCAGAAATGGAACCGGATAAAGAGTCCAGAAATAGACCCAGTCATATCCAGTCAATTAATTTTTGACAAAGATATAAAGGCAACTCAATCGAGAAAAACAAAATTGTTGCTGGAACAAATAGATAATTACATGTAAAAAAGGAACCCCTGCCCAAACCTCACACCCCATAAAAATTAACATCAAATGGATCATATATCTAACTGTAAAACCTAAAATAAAACAAACATAAAATAAAAGTAAAAGAAAACATAGAAGGCAAACTTTGTGACCTTGGATTAGGCAATGACTTCTTACATACAACACTAGTGGCACAGTCCATAAAGGAAAAATTTGATAAATTGGACTTCATTAAAATTAAGAACTTCTATAATTTAAAAGATGCTATGAAGAGAATAAAAAGGCTAACCATATACTAGGAGAAAATATCTATATATCAGAAATAATTTTTATCAAGAAGATACAAATAATTCTTAAAGCTCAATACAAAGAAAAAAGACCCCAACTTAAGACAATAGCAAAGTTTCAAACAGACATATCACCAAATGGTGATGAAATGCATGAAAAAATTCTTAACATCGTTTGTCACTGGTGAAATGCAAATTAAAAGCTCAATAAAATGCCATCATACACTCATTAGAATGACTAAAATAAAAATACACTGAGGATATGAAGAACTGACAAAGATATTAAGCAACCAACTAGAACCATCATACATTACTGACAGCAAAGAAAATGGTAAAGACAGTTAAGAAAACTTTTTTGCCATTTTCTTATAAAGTTAAACATACATTTATTACACAAGTCCAAAATCCTACTCCTGAGTATTTGTCCAAGACAAATAATGTAAAAGCCTCTATGTCAATACTTATAGTGGCTTTATCTTCAGTTCAGTTCAGTTCAGTCGCTCAGCCATGTCCGACTCTTTGCAACCCCATGAACTGCAGCAAAGCCAGACCTCCCTGTCCATCACCAACTCCCAGAGTCCACCCAAACCCATGTCCATTGAGTCAGTGATGCCATCCAACCACCTCATCCTCTGTCTTCCCCTTCTCTTCCTGCGTTCAATCTTTCCCAGCATCAGGGTCTTTTCAAATGAGTTAGCTCTTCACATCAGGTGGCCAAAGTATTAGAGTTTCAGTTTCAACATCAGTCCTTCCAATGAACACCCAGGACTGATCTCCTTTAGGATGGACTGGTTGGATCTCCTTGCAGTCCAAGGGACTCTCAAGAGTCTTCTCCAACACAGTTCAAAAGCATCAATTCTTTGGCACTTAGCTTTCTTTATAGTCCAACTCTCACATCCATATATGACCATTGGAAAAACCATAGCCTTGACCAGATGGACTTGTTGGCAAAGTAATGTCTCTGCTTTTGAATATGCTGTCTAGGTTAGTCATAGCTTTCCTTCCAAGGAGTAAGTGTCTTTTAATTTCATGGCTCTAATTACCATCTGCAATCATTTTGGAGCCCAGAAAAATAAAGTCAGTCACTGTTTCCACTGTTTCCCTGTCTTTTTGCCATGAAGTGATGGGACCAGATGCCATGATATTAGTTTTCTGAATGTTGAGCTTTAAGCCAACTTTTGCACTCTCCTCTTTCACTTTTATCAAGAGGCTCTTTAGTCCTTCTTCCCTTTCTGCCATAAGGGTGATGTCATCTGCATATCTGAGGCTATTGATAATTCTCCTGGCAATCTTGATTCCAGCTTGTGCTTCATCCAGCCCAGCATTTCTCATGATGTACTCTGCATATAAGTTAAAGAAGCAGGGTGACAATATACAGCCTTGACATACTCCTTTCCCAATTTGGAACCAGTCTGTTGTTCCATGTCCAGTTCTAACTGTTGCTTCCTGACCTGCATACAGGTTTCTCAAGAGCCAGGTCAGGTAGTCTGGTATTCCCATCTCTTTCAGAATTTTCCAGTTTATTGTGATCCACATAGTCAAAGGCTTTGGCACAGTCAATGAAGCAAAAATAGATGTTTTCCTGGAACTCTTTTGCTTTTTTGATGATCCAACAGATGTTGGCAATTTGATCTCTGGTTCCTCTGCCTTTTCTACAACTAGCTTGAACATCTGAAAGTTCACAGTTCATGTATTGCTGAAGCCTGGCTTGGAGAATTTTGAGCATTACTTTACTAGTGTGTGAGATGAGTGCAATTGTGTGGTAGTTTGAGCATTCTTTGGGATTGCCTTTCTTAAGGATTGGAATGAAAACTAACCTTTTCCAGTCCTGTGGCCACTGCTGAATTTTCCAAATTTGCTGACATAGTGAGTGCAGCACTTTCACATCACCATCTTTTAGGATTTGACATAGCTCAACTGGAATTCCATCACCTCCACAAGCTTTGTTCATAGTGATGCTTCCTAAGGCCCACTTGACGTCATATTCCAGGATGTCTGGCTCTAGATAAGTGATCACCATGAGTAATCACCATTGTGATTATCTGGGTCATGAAGATCTTTCTTTTACAGTTCTTCTATGTATTCTTGCCACCTCTTCTTAATATCTTCTCCTTCTGTTAGGTCCCTACCATTTCTGTACTTTATTAAGCCCATCTTTGCATGAAATGTTCCCTTGTTATCTCTAATTTTATTGAAGAGATCTCTAGTCTTCCCCATTCTATTGTTTTCCTCTATTTCTTTCGCATTGATTGCTTTATCTTAAATTGCTAAAAATTGGAAGCAACTCAAATGTTCAGTGGCTAGAAAATGGATAAGCTGTCGTATATTTGTGCAATGGAATATTACTTGGCAATAAAAAGGAATAAGCTTATAGATATACAGAACAAAATGGATAAATTTCAAATGCATTGTGCTAAGTGAAAGGAGCCAGATTCAAAATGCTGTAATGATTTCATTTACATGAGGTTGAGAAAGCAAAACTCTAAGGACAGAAAGCAAATCAGTGGTTGCTGTGAAGAGGCTGACTACAAAATGGCACTGGAGACCCTCTTTGGATGACAGAAATATTCTATATCTTGATTGCAATGATGGTTAAGTTTGTCAAAACTACAAAACTAACATTCAAAGGATGACTTTTCCTCTGTATAAAGTACTACTTAATAAAAAATTATTCTATAAAGAGTTTCTCCAATGTCAACAGCCATGCCACCTCAATAAGACACTCAGAGAGTCTAAAAGAGTGAATGAACCCTATTATAGACTTAGCACTTTGCTAGGAATAAATATAGGCAAAGAATCCAGGATATGGCTCTATGAATGTTTTCCAAGGGTCCTCCTTATTTCTACTTTACAAGTAGACATTTGCCATTAGCCATTTAGTATGAATGTTTACTATGCAAGCTTCCCTGGTAGCTCAGTGGTTTAAAAAATCCATCTGCCAATGAAGGAGATGCAGATTTGATTCCTGGTCCAGGAAGATCCCCTGGAGAAGGAAATGGCAACCCACTCCAATATTCTTGCCTAGGAAATCCCATGGAAAGAGGAGTTATTCTCAACCCTCTTCTCATTTTCCCAGCCAAGTACTCACTATCATAGTCTCCCTTGCAGTAAACAGTAGCACAGTTTGAGAAACTTAATTGGAAGTCTATGAGATTTCTGATAAAGATTCCATCTTTCTTTGATAGAAGGAGAAAGACATGGCTTGAATTTTTCTTTCTCCCTTGAATTCAGACACAATGCATGGTGCTTCAGCAGCCATTTTGCAACCACAAAAGAAAAGCTAAAGCAATTTCAGTGAGTTCAGGACAGCAGCTATGTATCTTCAGATTTCTTATCGTATGAAAAAAATTTTTGTTTAAGCCACTGTAAAGTGGGCTTTTCTTTTATTTTTGAGTCGTAGACTTTCCCAAGTGATACAAATACCAAGTGCAACATTATATATCCAGAGTATTGAAGTCAAGCCCTTGAAAGTGGACCACAGAAAATCAAATAGACATTTCATTTATTCTACATTTAGGCGGGGCAGGAGCTGGCTCTGCTCATGTTTTTCATCCTAATATTATCTATTATCTAGATTACTATTATCTGGATTACAAAAGGATTGAATAGAGTTTTATAAACATTGATTCAGACAGGACTGTATGTTTCCAAGTAACCAAGAAAAAGATAGTTTCCCCTCCTTCCCAAAGAAAAGAGCCCTAAATTTTTCAGAATGATTCTTTACATTTCAGATAATGACAGTGCTTTTCACTTAGGTGATTTTATGGGGGGGGGGGGGGGAATCTGAAAGCACTTTTAAAAACATTAGTTCAAAAAACTACCCAAAACATTAGCTCATTTTTTTCATGACAACTCAATAAGAAGATTTTTATTCTCCTCCCTGACGCACAAAGAATCACATCCTCTCCTTACAGTTTAAACAAGCAAGGGAAGTCCGAGAAATGGGCTTTGGACCTCAAACCAATTCTATATTGTGCTACCCTGAGCACATCACATGGTTTCTCTGGATCCAGGCAGCTCAGCTGTGAGCGTAAAACAATAACAATGCCCCTTCAGGATGGTAAAGAAGGGAAGGAGCCAAGTCATAGGTGAGAAGTGACATTTTGGGTGGGAACCGGAGGAGAGTAATCATGGAGTTCTACTCAATAATCTCCTGGGAGGGTCCTACCAACCCAGAGGGGTTCAGGAGTGAGGGTGGGTTAATCCCCTTCTCCTCCAAGACCAGCCTCACAGACCCTTCATCTCAGCTTTATCCTCCCAAACTCCTCACCCACTGAGATTTTCCATCCTCTCACACTCTCCTCCCATCCAAACTATTCTCCTTTCTTAAAAGATAAATAAAGCAGAAACTTCCTGGAACACCTCCCCTTTTTAGTTCGATTGATAGTTCTCCTATGGAAAGAAGTAGGTGGTTGTAGAGAAATAACAAGCAAGCATAACCTTGACATGACTCACAAGAACCCAGACTAAGCTTTCCCATTCTCTCACACACCGTATTTCTCCCTCCCCAACCTCCTCTGCCTGCCCTCATCCCTACCAGGGCATTCAGTGTGGACTTTGCATGCATGCAGTGTGTGCTAAGTGACTTTAGTCATGTCAGACTCTGCAACGCTACGGGCTGTAGCCCACCAGGCTCCTCTGTCCATGGGATTCTCCAGGCAAGAATACTGGAGATCGCTGCCATTCCCTTCTTCAGGGGATCTTCCCGACCCAGGGATCAAATCCGTGTCTTTTATGGTTCTATGTTGGCAGGCGGGTTCTTCATCACTACATGGATTCTGAATGCTCTGCTTTTTTAAAAAATTCTTTTTCTCTGTCTTTTGCTTAGTCCTCCTCTTGTCCCCCAATTTTTTTTCTCAATAAATCGATTCCAAGTATTTGCATGAAACCCATTCTGAGTAAACAAATTCCTTCCCTCAGGTGTCTCTCCCACAGCCTTCCTGATCTTCCAAGGTTATTTGCATTTTTTAAAAGAACTTTGCTTCATTTAAATAAACCCCTACTCTCCTGAGTATACTGGGCATGAGATAGCAAAGGTTACTTAGGATGTAGAGGATTGTTGGAGCTTCTTGAAAAAGCAGCAGCAGCAGGGAATGTTTCCCCTTGATTCCTCTTCTTCCAGCTCTTGAAGTCTCCTTGCCTTGCTCTTCTGGTGGGCAGGAGCTGTGATTCACCCCAGCCCGTGGTGTTCCAGGCTCTGCACTGGACAAACGATTTCCCCACAGCACTCAGAATTCCATTTACACACAGATATTGAGCCCAAGTGTTTGCTTAAGAACAATTATTCACAGCTCTTAATTTAATAAAAAATGAAAGGGAATACTGTTAGTGCACAAGTGGAAGTTTCCTTTCTTTCCTCTAGTATTGTGCACCATTGCCCTTGGCAATCCATACCTATAGAAGATATTCTTTTGATTAAGAATAAATTTGATTACCTTTCCATTGTATTCAGTCCCTTTTGAGTTTTTTTTTTTTTTTCATTTTTTTTTTGGCGCAGGTTGGAATAAAAATGCAAAAGGTATTCAAGCATACAGAAACTATTAGAAGACTTTATAAACTGGAAAGCACTAGTCAAATTTAGGATAGCAATAATTTACAACTCTAAGCATTAGAACTTCTTGTACCACACTGCACTGTGTGTGCGTGCTTAGTCGTGTCTGACTCTTTGAGACCCCATGGCTTGTAGCCAACCAGGCTCCTCTGTCCATGGGATTTTCCAGGCACGAGTGGGATCAAACTCTTGTCTCTTGTGTCTCCTGCATTAGCAGGTGGATTCTTGACCACTGCTCCTCTGGGAAAGCCCATGCTAACCATTAGTGAAATGTAAAAAACAAAATTTGAATAAATGAAAAGGCATCTGGTGCTCCAGGACAGGAAAACTAAATTTTGTGAAGATGTCAGTTCTCCCCAATTTCTTTATAGTGTTAAAAAACTTTAATCAAATCTTTAATGTGATTGTTTTAATTTGACAAAATAACTTAAAAGCTCAATTTTAAAAAGGTAAATAAAGCTAAGAGATTTGAACATAAATGTTAATGAGGAAGAGGGATTTTTCTCCATCAGTTACTAAAAAATATAAACCTGCATTAAGCAAAACATTTTAGAATTAGCACAGTAATGGACAGGTTCATAATAACAGTTTGCTTTAAAAATAAAACAGTACATATATGAACTTAATACTACAAAGAAACTATGAAAAATAGTAAGAAGGAAAGAATATTTTGGCAGTTAGAGCATTGGTGAATGGGTGGTGAGTCTTACCTCATGTAAAGTTGTAAGATCAATTTCAGTTGGATTTTGTAACTAAGTTTTTACAAAATAGAAAAAAAGCATACTTATTAGACTGATTTCAGATGAGCAAGAACTTTCTAAGCCTAACAAAACATTTGAACAGAAACAACTAAGGAAAGTATTTTCAATAAAATAAATATATAATATTTATATACATATACATATTTATAATATTACATATTATATATTATGTAATAATTATACTACAAATATAACATGATTAAAGGTCTTAATATATAAAAAGCTCTAAAAAAATGGTATTTCTAATAGAAAAAAATAGGCAAAGGAAATAAAAAGCATTTTAGATTTAATGTAAAGTTAAAAGAATGCATAAAAAGTTTTATTTGCTAGTGGCCTGAATAATACAAATTTAACCATGAAACATAATATGAAATATATCAAACTGGTAAAAATTAAAGACAAATGTTACAAAAGCATATGACAGTCTTGTAGACTGGTGGGAGAGTAAATACAGACAACGAAGTAAATGCACACAATTTTCTGTGTATTTGGTAATACACAGCAAGCCTAAACAATATATTTACATATTGACTTGGTAGCTTTGCATGCAGGATTAAACCTTAAGAATAGTAAAGAAATATTCAAGAAAAGTTTTGACATGGTCTTATGTGTTAGACTATTTCATGTAGTACACATCTGACAATAGAAAATTAAAATTGTGATGCAACCATAAGATGGAATACTGAGGAATATTATGCACCTATAATAATCATTGTTCCTCATTCCATGCTAAAGATTTTTAAGCACAATAAACTGCATATATAAAATAGTCCCAGTTGTACAGATATTTAAATATCTACATATATCCAGATATACAGATATATAACCAGAAAATACAAAAGGAATATACCAAAAGTGGGAAAGTGAGTGAGAAATTCTCTCTGGAAGATGGGCATTTGTCTTTGTACTTTTAAAATATTTTACTAAATTTTTGACAGTTAGTGCATATTACTTTTATTATCAGAAAAAACAAAATAATCATGTATAATACACCATGAAATGTCTCAAATATATTTTGCACATTGTATTTCCATAAAAGGAAGTGAAAGGATCAGTTTCCTCTGCAGACAAGTGACAAGGGAAGCTGAAAAAGGCATCTGAAAGCAGATATCTTTGTGGTAGAGAAGTTGGCCAAAATGGGGGGAGGGGAGGTAACAGATAATGAATTGACCCCCAAGGATCACACAATGAAGGGTCTGAGGACCTGCCAGTGTCTCCCTAGTAATGAACTGTGTGGAGGCAAGTGCAATTCACGCTTTTTATAATGAAGGTTATACACTTCCAAAGCTAAAGCAGAATTCAGGAATTTAGTGGGGGGAAATGTAGTGATTCTCCTATTTCATTTCTTTCTCCCCTCTCTCATATCACTCCTCTTAGAATATTTTCCCCACTCTGACCCCAATAGATATCTTAATGGTGATTTCTGGATTAAGCGTGCAACCTGTTAATTATCTATTTCTTTAAAACTCCGTTTTCCAATTGTGTTGTTTTTCTACTATCATTGGGAAGGACTGACCCATAAAATGCACTTGGTTTCCATGTTGAGAACTGCAGGAAGATGGATTAGACAGAAGCAGGCATCAGGGTTAGAGGACCAAGCCCACCCAGGGCACTGGCCACTGCTGGGAACTAGGGCTTCTGAGCATAAGCCCAAGCTGATGTGGCCAACTCCGTCAAAATCCAAGAGGCTCAGGTGCAGTGGGAGCTATACTTGGAGTCAGGCACGTGCCTGCATCTGTCAACCTTGGATAGGCTCCCAGGGAGCCTATAAAGTGACTGATGAGAGGTGGAGGGACTAGTGTTCAGCCCTGGGCTGGGGAGGCTTGCATGTAGGGAACCAGATAGAACATAGGAGACAGGCAAGGGAATGCAAGGGCAACGGAAACCAAGTTGGATGACCAGCTGTCACTTGGTGTACATTAACTCATTAGCTTTTTAAACTCTGTTGATGAAACACCCAACTTAGATGCACAGAAAATAATAGTAATATAGGACAATCTCCCTGGAATCATCATTCAGAGCCCTGAGAAGGCCTCTTTCCCCAACCTGTTCTCATTTACCAGGATGTTTAGCTCCATGCATTACCCTCACATCTGCTGGTGCTCTTTCACTTGCTCGCTTCCCCAGATTTCTTCTGGCTACTCGAATCTGAGCCTCCTGGATGGACTGGAAACTATGGAAATGACAGATTAAATGTATCACAGATTGAAGGTCTGAGCTGAGATAAATCCTCAGGGGGAAGGTTCCCCAGACAATTTTCCCTACTTAGTAGCACCTCCAAGACAGAAAACAAATTCCCACAGGCTTATTCTTTAATCTGTGGATCAAGCAGAAGAATATTTTCTTGGTATTTTTATCACACAGTAATCCTTTCGTTTCTACTACACTGCAGAGATTTGGACCTAATTTACCCAAATGTTAGTTTTCTATATTTCAAGGGTCTGGAGCTCAAATAGCAATTTAAATGTTAATCTCAGTTCTTGGTATATAGCAGACACTTCATTCATTTGTTCAATAAATATTAATTTCTACCTGGACTTGGAGCCCAGTAGATTTTAAGATGATTTCTAACATGTGCGGTCTGATATACTATGAGAATTCAGATGGAATACCAGAATTTAAATGCCTCAAAGCTTCAATGCACCCTATTTTTGATTAATGTGGAGGTTCTTTTGTGATCCAAGAATGACTCACAAGAAGGGACTCACACTGAAATGAATGTGGGGCATGGGCATTTCTGCTTCTGGTGAAATCCAAGAATTCACTCGTAACCAGGAAACTACATCACTCAGTCATGCAAAGGCAGTCCTGATCTGCACCAAAGCCTGATAGGAATGAGAACAATTAGGCAGTGAGCAGCTAACATTGCTAATAAACACAAAATATGACCCATGGCAATAATGATCAAATACTCCAGACCAATATCTAACCGCTTCTGGTCAGAGTAGAAAGAGCTTATACAATATGTCCTAGAAGCTAAACTAAGAAATAAATGTTAGGCAGAGAATTGCTTTTCTGTTCAGCCCAGTTTGAAGAAGCTAAAGTTGAATTCTCTCACCCATGATAGTGGTATTAAGAGATAGGGCAATGAAGATAAGTAGAAAAGAGTCCAGATAGAGAGGAATCTTTTCTTTTGGTAGCAAGTTCTTTCAACTCAGGACAAAGATCCAGAGTGGACCTTTCTCCACTTTTGAAATATTTTTTAGGACACAAGTCCACTATCTTCTTATAAGCCTTTCTCTGCTCTATGACCATACCTAATGTTTGTAGATGAGCCCTGTCTGTCTTCACTAACCTAAAATTTCTCAGTCTGCCTTTCCTCATACTGCTCCCAGGCAACCTACTTGTTTGCTTGGTTACATCTACTCATTTTTCAGACTCAACTCATACCTTAATTTCTCCAGGATATACCTTTTGACCAACCACCCCAGGCCCCCCTCAGTTTCTTCCAAGATGTCCCTTATTGGGGATTCTACAGCACCTCCATCACAGTAACTCACATTGAACATTTCTGTTTACATATATGCCTCTACCATCAGAGTAGGAGCTCCTTGTCCTAGCCTTCCCTCTATGGTACTATGAAACTTCTGTGGGCCTGTGGTAAAGATCCCAAAGTATGTTGAACTTTGCTGCTAGATTGTCAATAAATGTTTGTTGAGCCTCAGATATGCAGATGACACCACCCTTATGGCAGAAAGGGAAGGAACTAAAGAGCCTCTTGATGAAAGTGAAAGAGGAGACGGAAAAAGTTGGCTTAAAGCTCAACATTCAGAAAACTAAGATCATGACATCCGGTCCCATCACTTCATGGCAGATAGATGGGGAAACAGTGGCAACAGTAGCTGAGTTTATTTTTCTGGGCTCCAAAATCATTGCAGATGGAAATTGCAGCCATGAAATTAAAAGATGCTTACTCCTTGGAAGGAAAGTTATGGCCAACCTAGATAGCATATTAAAAAGCAGAGACATTACTTTGCCAACAAAGGTCTGTCTAGTCAAGGCTATGGTTTTTCCAGTGGTCATGTACAGATGTGAGAGTTGGACTATAAAGAAAGCTGAGCGGTGAAGAATTGATGCTTTTGAACTGTGGTGTTGGAGAAGACTCTTTTTTTTTTTTTTTTTTTTGGAGAAGACTCTTAAGAGTCCCTTGGACTACAAGTAGATCCAACCAGTCCATCCTAAAGGAGATCAGTCCTGGATGTTCACTGGAAGGACTGATGTTGAAGCTGAAACTCCAATACTTTGACCACCTCATACGAAGAGCTGACTCATTGGAAAAGACCCTGATGCTGGTAAAGATTGAGGGCAGGAGGAGAAGGGGACAACAGAGGATGAGATGGTTGAATGGCATCATCGACTCAATGGACATGGGTTTGGGTGGACTCCAGGAGTTGGTGATGGACAGGGATGCCTGGTGTGCTATGATTCATGGGGTCGCAAAGAGTCAGACACGACTGAGTGACTGAACTGAACTGAACTGAACTAACAGAGCTTGATTATGCAGAATGAGAACCAATATAACCATAATCACAGCAACACGATTTCAAGGACAGTTTCCCAATTCCGGCCTGAGTATCATTTGTACACCAACCCATGGCTATATCAAGGCTTTCCTCTCAGGCTAAATGTCTTGCCCCTTTGTATACCACATGAGAGATCACAGGACAATTCTTAGCGCCCAACTCTTTGGGACCATTTTGGTTGACAGCCCTACTGTCAACCTCAACAGACTTGGGCTGTGACAATACCTCCCAACCCATTTACATCCTCTGTTCTTCATGCAGGAGGCCCCCTGCCAGCAGGTCCCACCAGGCATTAGGAAGAGGATGCAACATACATTTCTGTTCTTGACACCTGTTAAAATGATATGGAAAGGCTTATAAAAACATAAGACTGAAAAAAAAAACAAAAACATAAGACTGAAATTAACATCCACACATACATGTAGCTTTTTGTAATTTTCTAATTTTTTGTAATAGCAACTAATTAAAAACTCTTGTAGCTAGGTTCCTGCCTATTTCACTTTAAATTGTGTGCTCCCTGTGTTACACAGTGATTCAGCCTCAGTGGAACAGGATGTTTTCAGAGCTCTGCTTTTGGTATTTCCAACCCACCTAAGCAAAATTACTAAGACTTGAAGTAGGCTTCAGAACTTGGGTGCTATGAATGACAGGGGGCATAGAGGTCTCGGTGACAGGACTGTAGAGTTTATTGGTTTGCTGATTGAGAACTGAGTCTGAATCATAACCTTTCTGAGACTTCATTTCCTCTCGTGGGAAGTATGATGTATTTGCTACTTCCTGTGTTTGAGATATTCATCTTCAACTTCATAAAAATAACAAGAACCATAAAATGAACCGTGAAAATGTAAAGGGTACAGAAAGCCCTGTACTCCCTGGGGCAGACGATGCAGCTGCATCTTGTGTGATATTTACAGCTTCCGTTGTGTGGAAGTCACATGTCACTCCAGGGTTCATCCATACAAACACATATTGAGCACTGACCTTACTCTCAGTCCTCGGGGAGGCAGTTGAGAAGCTGATTCAGCTTCAGAAACCCGGCTTCAGACCAGTTTGGGTCAGAAGGAAAATGAAGATCTGCTTCCCACCTGAAAATTGAAAATAAATGAGCCAATTTTGCCATCTCTGGCCCAAAATTCAAGCAGAAAATCACTACCAGTAAACATGGTATGGACTTTTCTGTCAAGCAAAGCCATGTTCAAGTTCCAGCTGCATTGCTTAGGAGCTAGGTACTCTAGATAGCAACTTCTCTGAGCCCTTACTTCCTTACCTATAAGATTGAGGACAGAGTCATCTCATCAGTCAGGCTGTGACACTTGCACAGGACAATCACCAGCAAACATTTACTGAGTACCTACCATACATTACAAACCAAGTCCGTCAGGTGCTAGACTAATAATTTGATTCACTCAGATAATGTTAGTTCCCATTCACCCCATGATTGTTACAGATACCTTAGGGATGTTTTGCTTGCTTTCAGTTCCCAGGGCTTCATTGGAAAGAGGATTATCATTCTTTGGGTTTGGATAAATCATGTCTTCCTCTTCAGACAAGTCTGACGTATTTAGTTTCAACTAGAGCCATCTAGCTAAATGTACTGTATTTCCTGGGATAATGTTCATTCTTGTGATATTTATAAGTACCTTTGGCCTTGTCATCAACCATATAGCTGTCCATCAAATACTTATTAGGTTCTTTCTATGGGGAAGATAAAATGCCAGCCTAGAATGGTGACCCAGACTTAATGCCCGATATCATGGAAATCCTTTTGACTCTGAAAGCATATCCCATGGGGTCAAATCTCAAGTATCAGCCCTGTGCCAGCACCAGCATCATCAAGAGAATGCTGCAATTCATCCCTCTTAAACCAGCACTGTAATTTTCTGATCTGCAGGGAGCTGGCATCACTGCATGGTGTCACTAACTTTAGGTTAAAAGCCAATTAGTCATAAGCCCACAACTATGTAACTAAGTTGAAAACACGCTACATTCATTGAAAAATTCCAAATTCACTTACTACCTCTGTTCTGTATTAAGCAATTGGCTTGAATTTTTGCCTCACATGAGCACTAGGGGGCATTTCATCTCCAACTATATTCTGAAATAGTTCACAAACTACTGTGTGGAGGAAGGAGTGAAAATTAGGCTCGGGTGAAACTTCAGCAGACCCTACGGAAAATGGGATGAAGAGGGTAAATTCAAGCATCATTCTTAAAAAGTAGTGAATTATTTATAAGCCACTGCTCAAACCTAAATATAGTCCCTGAACCTAAAAAGGAGATCAACCAATTTTTATGCTGTGTGTACTATGCATCAGACACTGAGCTAGAAATCTTTATTTTCATCATCATCTCTATCCATCACAAGTACCCTGAGACAGATTTCATTTCCGTCATCCTTTTATAAATGAGAAAACAGTCTCAGAGAGGTTATCACTTACTGATGTGTCACACATCCAGCAAGCAGTAAAGAATCTCATCCCAAATCAGGCAGGTTTGAAAACCTACTCACTTTTCTACTAAACGGCTCACTGGACTGTGACGCTCAAATGACTCTAAACTTGTTTCCCCAATTCCCATTCTTGTAGTTCTCCAAATCTTCATATTACCTTGGGATGCGTGTGTATGTTTAGATGTATGTGCATGTATAGGTTAAGAATGCTATGAATAAAATGATCTTACAACTATGTAATTGTTTTTATACTTAATGACCTTTGGACAACTGATGACACACACGGGATTTAATTTTAGCAGTATCATCTATACAGTCTACGTGTTTTAGCCTGCTTTGTAGTGTCAACACTTTGTACTGTACACAATTCATTGATATTGAATGAATGAATAAATAAATACACACAGCTCTAAGAAAGTTACAATAGGGAGCTTCTTCCATCTAGAAATTTCCTGAAGCCAATGAATTAAGGTGAGACTGTCTTTCAATAGAAAACTGCAAAGCAGAAGGAGTAGACTTGATTTCACAGAATTTGCTCAACCCACCCCACAGATGTTATCTAACCCCAAAGAGAGCATTATAGACCTGGGCCTGTTCACAGAGCACCCTGGGCCAGCCAGCCCAAAGCATGGTTACTGCAGGTTCTTCAGAAGAGGCTCAGCTGCAGAGCCAGCACTCACTGCTCCAAGCCTTCCTGAGACCTGACCTCTGATTCGCTGATACGTCAAAATGGGGTAATTTGATTTGCAGTTATTTATCACTCTCTGCTCCCAGCAGGGCAATTCTGAGCCCCAAGCCTACTTTGGAGAGATTGGCTGCCTGGGTCAGGATCCTGAAGTACAAAGATGGAAAAAGCAGCCCTCCCATGTCCACTGGGAGTCCGGTGGCTCCTCTACTAGAGAAATGTGATTTCTGGAAACCTGAATCTTGGTGTCAGCAGCATAATCCCCAGTATGCTTGGTGAAAAGCAAATCATTTGCCCACTTCAGTATTACTTTCCTGTAGATGTGGCCTAACTGTACTTCCCATAGGCACTTAGTAGGAAAAGGGACTGTGAAGAAAGAGGGATTCTGGGGGGAAAAAAACCTTGACTTCTAGTTCAAAATTACCCTGGGTTCACTTAATTCTCTTTCTAATTCTCATCCCAAAGTCCTTCAGAGTGTAATTTTAGTTGGAAAAAATTCTGTGTCAGAAGTAGAAAATGGGGAAAGTTGATGCCGACTTGCTGTAAAGTTGGAGGTTGTCTCTGCAAGGTGTGGAGGCGCCGGAGCACAAGCGGCAGGCTGTTCACTCTCTCTCCGTGAAGAAAGAGTCGTCCTGTTGAATCAGGGAGGGAGGCCAGGCCCCCAGGGAATCCCACCCAGGAAGGCGCAGTCCAGAGGCTGAGGCTGGGCTGGATTTCTGTGGGGAGTTCACTGATGGCCTCAGACTCCAGGGAGGAGAATGACGGCCAACTGCCTCCTCCTAGTTAAAGGGAGGCTGGAGCTGGGCAGGGCCAGGAGTGGTGCTGGCGAAGACGGGGGACTCGGTGAAGAAAACAGCCTGTACTCACTGCACTCGCTTGTCCCCTCAGAGTGCCAGGCCTCCTTCTCTGTCTCCTTCCAGATGCTACTCTCTGCCCATTCACTGTGCAAACCTGGATTTCTGATCTGATGAAAAAAAAAAAAAATCAGAAGCATTCTAACATTCCTTTTCTTCTTCATCTGAGGCTGAAAGAGTTCAACAGAGACTGACTAGTACTGGACAAGTATGGAAATAAACTACCCTCCACCTCCACCCAAATAGAGAAAATTTTCTGGAAATGGAATAGTGTTTTATAATTCAAAGCAAGGAATTTTTTAAGGCATCGAAACACTTCTCCAGGTGAAAAAGATCTCCTAAGAGAAATGGAGAAATTCTTAGAAAAGCTCTCATTTGTGTTCTCAGCAGGCCTGGGAAGGACTTTGCAGGCCCCGCCTGCCACACCACCTGCTCTAAGGGCTCCTTGATCTTTCCTGAACCATGTGCACTACCAGGATGCCATCATCTTCCCAGAGAGCAAGAGAGCAAATGACATTAGGACCATATTGGGGACATAAATGCTTGATGCATCTCCCGTGTCATCTGCCAACATCATAATGTCCACAAAAGATCTGCTGACTTCCAAGCCACCTATTTTCTTGGATTGGCCCCCAGCTTGTTCTACAGTTTTAAAAAGCAGGTCCTCCAAGTTCATACCACTTATTTCTGTTCACTATCCACACATGAGCTGCTGAATAGGGAAGGTCAGACTGGCCCATCAAGGCCTCCCCCGCTGTATCTGCTCCTGACAGCACAGTTGTCCATGGATCTCAAAGGAGAGAATTCTCTTACAAAGTCTCTGAACAACCCTTTTCATAACAATTTGTTTCCATTCCTAATGCTTTCTCAGTACCACCCATTTTTAGGCTGCTAGAGAAATGAGTCATCCAGAAAAAGGTATCCCTTCTGGTCAGAAAAGGACCAGAGAAAATCAGGAAGCCTGGTGCTCAGCAAAGACACTGTCTTCCCAATGAGAGATGATGTAAGCATGCTGGAGGTGAGGTATTGTCACTGGTGCCCTTCAAAGCAGCAGAGATTGCCCACCCTCTGGTCCTCTCACTCCACTTGTGACCCACCCTGCCCCCAACACCACCACCACAAGGAACATTCCCTAACTTCTACCTTTCTGCGGCCTCAGAATTCATCTGTACATGTGAGATGGAGAACTTTAATATCAGCTTGATATTTAATTACCATGGATGTGTGTGTGTGAATGCTTATGACATGTTTTTCAAAGGATAAGAAGGATATACAATGCAATTGAAAGGATATTTACTTTCTGAGAGAAGGGACTTGATCAAGATTAAAAGTGGTGGGCAAATGGGATCTGAGCTTTATCTGGTTCATTATAGTTTTTAAAGAATTGGTTTGTCTGTTACTGTGTAATTTAAAATTAATATAGTATAAGAGAAAGTGCTGCTGTGATGCCTCAGATTTTCAGGGAGTGTTTCAGTCAGAGTTCTCCTCAGAAACCAGAACCAATAGAAAGATAGAGGGATTAGATAGATAGATAGATAGATAGATAGATAGATAGATATGTTGTTTAGTTGCTCAGTCATGTCCGATTCTTTTGCAACCCCATGGACAGTAGCATGCCAGGCTCCTCTGTCCATGGGATTTCCCAGGCAAGAATACTGGAGTGGATTGCCATTTCCTCCTCCAGGGGATCTTTCTGACTCAGGGAACACATCAGTATCTCCTGCATTAACAGGCAGATTCTTTACCACTGAACCACCAGGAAAGCCCAGATAAATATTTAGTATATTATATTGAGAGAAAGAAAGAAAGGAGGAGACTTACTTTAAGAAATTTGCTCACATGATTGTGGGGACTCCAAGTCTGAAATTCTTAAAGGAGGTGACAGGCTGGAAACTCAGGCTTGATACCTATGTTCTATAATGAATTCTTCAGGGAATCTTCCTTCTTCCGGGGGAAACCTCAGCTTTTTCTCTTAAAGCTTTCAACTTATTGGATGAAATCCATGTCCACCCATATTAGGTAGGTAATCTGCTTTATTTAAAGTCAAGTGATTATAGATGTTAACCTTCACAACAACCACCTTACGCTAGAGTTTGACCAAATAGCTGGGTCCTCTCACCTAGCCAGGATACAATTTTATCACATACAATTTTATCATTATAAGGGATTTCTTCAGGCTCTTCTTTTTTTAGTAAGATTTTTTAAATGTAGATCATTTAAAAAATCTTTATGGAATTTATTACAATATCACTTATGTTTCATGCTTTGGTTTTTTGACCTCAAGGCATATAAGATCTTAGCCCCACTAACCAGGGATCAAACTTGCACCCCACACACAGGAAGGCAAAGTCTCAACTCTACTGCCAGGGAAGTCCCTTCTTCAGGCTCTTCTTACTGTCTTCTCCAAATAGGAAAAACACTTTGCATCCTGGTCTTAGACGTGCACAGTCTTATCAGGATTCCGCCCAGACATTTTGGGCTGAAGTCTATCAGCTTCTGATCTCTGATTTGCCTCTGGGTCCCCTTGGGCCCTGTTCTCACCTACAGCGCAGCCCTCCCCAGTCCCTGTGTCCAGCCCATCCTGTTGCCTCTGTTTTTCTGGGCTTTGGACTTAAGATAGCTGAAAAATTCCATTAAAGGGAGAGTGGGAAACTTTTTATAAAGAACTTGACATTTTGAATGAGTAGCATTCCTACTTTTTTTTCACTTTTACTAATTATACATTTTCTCAGTGGAATTTTAATATTCCTGTATTATACAATTCGGTCAAAGGAAAAAGAGTAAGAAAACCCATAATCACACTACCCTAAAATAACCACTCTTAACATTTTAGTACACTTCAGTTCTTTTCCTACATGTATAATTTTGCAGAGTTGTAATCATACCCAATATATAATTTTATTATGTTTTCCATTTACCATTACATTATAAGCATTTTTAATGTTGCCACATAATCTTCAAGTCTGTCGTTGTTAATAGCTACATAATAGTCCTCTGAATTGAAGTGCTTTATTTACTTAACTATCCTGTTATCTTTAAGCAATTTCAAATTTCTTCTTACAATAAATAGACACATCTTTGTGATTGTAGTGCTCTTTTTAACACCTAGAATTCTTTCACATAGGCTTAAAATTGCTTAGCCAAAGAATACTGTGCCTATATTTTTGTCTGCTGACATATATTTCCAAATAGATCTTTTTGATGGTTGCATCAATTTACATTTCTACCAGTGTAAATAAGGATCATTGTGTTTTTATTCTCTTGAGAGCAGAGATTTGACAGGTGGGGGACAGGAGACCAGGAGGAAGTCATTTCAACAACAAAGCCTGAGCCTTGCTTTCTGTAAAGTACTAGGGTTCTCACTTACACTGGATTTTGGTTGCTTTGTTTTTCACAGACTGAGCAGCTGATAACTCTGTGGGTCCTCTTTGTTTTCACCATTGTTGGAAATGCCATCGTGCTGTTCTCTACCTGGAGGAGGAAGAGGAAGTCAAGGATGACCTTTTTTGTGACTCAGCTGGCCATCACAGGTAAGCGACCGCAGGAGAGGAATAAGCTGAGTAGAGAATTCCAGTGGCTCCTCACTATCAAGTATCTTACCAAGAGCACTGGCGTATTACCAGTCCAAAACGCAGCTGTAGATTTGGGAATAAAACTCAGATTTGAATTTTTCTTCCAACAAGTTTAACATATTTAAATATTTATAAGATTCCATTATAAAAATAACTCTCTAAACAACAAAGCTGAGTATACCATTGTCAGCGCCACCAAAGGGTTCTACTTTCCTCATACACAGCTGCCTCTGTGGTTCACTAAGGTAATGTTATCACAGCATGCCATATGATGAACTTAAAGAATATACCCCAGAAAATGGACCAGAATTATCTTTACTCAGTAATAAATGTCAAGTCTCAGGGACTTTGCAGATTTAAGTCTGTGGGCATTGCTTTTGAAATGTAAGTGACATGTAACACCACTGCTGGGCATAGTACAAGGATCATATCCTAGATTTCGATGCTTAAGGGTGGATTTAGGGACTGGCTAGTACTGTTGACGGAGAAGGCAATGGCAACCCACTCCAGTGTTCTTGCCTGGAGAATCCCAGGGACGGCGGAGCCTGGTGGGCTGCCGTCTATGGGGTCGCACAGAGTCGGACACGACTGAAGCGACTTAGCAGCAGCAGCGGCAGTACCGTTGAAAAGTGAATGCAGCACACCTAGAAGGAGAATGATGAAATATTCTCAAGTTTAAAAATGATCTATGAAAGAAAGACCCCCACATAGATGAGTAGAGTCCAAATTGGTAGGGCTCATGTTCAAAAGGAAAACATAACTGAGAGAGTTTTATTCCACAGGCCAGAGAAGAGAGTGGGCAGATGGGATTCCTGGATGGTCCAGCCTAAGACAGCTGTGGAGTCCTGAGCTATGGGAACCAGATAGCTGTCATATACTTTTAATTTGAATCTTACTGAGGGCAAATGCAAAAAAAAAAAGTTTCATAAGTGTTAAGTGCTAACAAGAGCAAGGGTAAATGACTGCTAGGAAGGGCTGTTAGGTACATTCAACCTTTTCTGTCCTCTCAGTTGCAGTAATGGCCGTGAGAGTTACTGGGAATTTGGTCTTAAACTCCAATATGTGAAACATATGTCACTGTATCTTACATAAAACCTTGGCCATACCTTGTTGATATCCTGAAATTCCCCTCTTCCTCTTTAACAAAGTGTAGGAGGCCCATCTGCTTGGGTTGGGCTACAGTGTCCAGGATGAAGAACAAGGGCGCTATTGAGAAACATGAAGATGGAAGAGGAACCCACCGAGTAACAAAAGTGGGACTTGTGATGAAAGAAATTCCTTCAATCTTTCCTGTAAAGAGAAGCTCCATTTTTTCACTAGGAGTAGAGTGTAGGAGGGGGCTTCCCAGGTAGCCCTAGTGGTAAAGAACCTGCTTGCTGATACAGGAGACATAAGAGATGCACTTTCAATCCCTGGGTCAGGAAGATCCCCTGGAGAAGGGCATGGCAATCCACTCCATTATTCTTGCCTGGAGGATCCCAAGGACAGAGGAGCCAGAAAACCTATAGTCCACAGGGCTGCAAAAAGTCAGACATGACTGGAGTGACTTAGCATGCATGCAAAGGGTAGGAGTAAAGGGTAATTAGAATCATCTGTTGATAGTAAATGTAAAATTCTTAGATGAGGTTATAATAACTTAGTTTCACCATATTTTTTTCAGTTTCAGTGCTATAACCAACATTCTATGAAACCATATATTCTTTTAGAGTATAAGAATTTAGAGGTGGTAAGGATATCAGCTTAGAATTTAAAGCATTGTCAAAAATAATAATAAATGAACAACTAAAATCTCACCATCTATTTTCAAAAAGAAGAGTTGTGTGTTTTACTGAAATCCATAGCCTGCCATGTTAACCTGGGCTTAATTTCTTATGAGTGTTCTAGATAGTCTGTTTTTTATTTGTTAATTCCCTATGGAAAAACTCAAGGAGTCAGATCAGGAGCATTTCAAGTGAAGAATTCTTGGAGAGAGCAACTTTGCCTAGTGTCTGAGAATGGGCTAACTTCTTATGTAAGATGTTAAAATTTTCTTCACTCACATTTCACCATGATCTCTGATCCTGTAGTAAGGGATTTGAGAATACATATCAGAGTATTCAGTAGCACATATGAAAACGTTGCTCCAGTATCAGCTGCAGGATCTTACACTTTGAGATTTATATAAATTTGATTTGAGTCTCCTATTCTATGTTAATGGCCTCCCCAAGATTTCTTCAAATTTCCTGGACTTAATATTTTCACTTGTCACTTCTGGTTCTCACTTGCTATCTCTGCAGAACTCTTGTTCTCTTTTACAAGCATCTCATTTTCCCTAATTAGTCTTTCTTTTTTAAAGCCAGACTGACCCTAACAAGGCACTCAGCTCTCTTTTCCTTTGTTTTCTTCAGAAATTATCCACAAAAAATTAACTTTCTAGGTTTAAAAGGCTTTGCCAAATGTTTCTGGCAACAGAGAGAGACTGCATTATAACAAAGAAAATATATTAAAGTTGAACATATTTTTAAAACTTTCAGCTACCACCAGCTGTCTTAGACTCTCCAATGTTGCTTATAGGATGACCAAATTTTTCACATGAACATATTCTTAAATCATCAGATTCAACCGACATCATCAGTGACAGACATATTTGGAAAACAAAATTCAGAGACATTTTTATACCTGGCTCTTCTAATTGAGAAAAGTAAATGCTAACAATTATTATTGGGTAAGGCAATATTCTTAAATATTCAAAATGCTTAAAGAGATGGGAATACCAGACCACCTGAACTGCCTCCTAAGAAATCTGTATGCAGGTCAAGAAGCAACAGTTAGAACTGGACATGGAAAAAACAGACTGGTTCCAAAATCAGGAAAGGAGTACGTCAAGGCTGTATTTTGTCACCCTGCTCATTTAACTTACATGCAGAGTACATCATGAAAAATGCTGGGCTGGATGAAGCACAAGCTGAAATCAAGATTGCCAGGAGAAATATCAATAACCTCAGATATGCAAATGACACCACCCTTATGTCAGAAAACGAAGAACTAAAGAACCTCTTGAGGAAAGTGAAAGAGGAGAGTAGAAAAGTCGGCTTAAAACTCAACATTCAGAAAACTAAGATCATGGCATCCAGACCCATCACTTCATGGCAAATAAATGGAGAAACAATGGAAACAGTGACAGACTTTATTTTGGGGGACTCCAAAATCACTGCAGATTGTGACTGCCACGATGAAATTAAAAGACACTTGTTCCTTGGAAGAAAAGTTATGACCAACCTAGACAGCATATTATAAAGCAGAGACATTACTTTGCCAACAAAGGTCTGTCTAGTCAAAGCTATGACTTTTCCCATAGTCATGTATGGATGTGAGAGTTGGATTTTAAAGAAAGCTGAATGCCGAAGAATTGATTTTTTTGAACTGTGGTGTTGGAGAAGACTCTTGAAGGTCCCTTGGACAGCAAGGAGATCCAACCAGTCCATCCTAAAGGAAATCAATCATGAATATTCACTGGGGGGATTGATGCTGAAGCTGAAGCTCTGATACTTTGGCCACCTGATGCGAAGAACTGACTCATTAGAAAAGCCCCTGATGCTGGGAAAGACTGAAGACAGGAGGAGAAGGGGATGAGAGAGGATGAGAAGGTTGGATGGCATCACCAACTCAATGGACATGAGTTTGAATAGGCTCTGGGAGTTGGTGATGGTCAGGGAAGCCTAGCATGCTGCAGTCCATGGGGTCACAAAGAATTGTACATGACTGAACTGAAAGCAATATTAATACTCTTCATTAAATAATATTGTCCATTATGACTCTCCTGACAAAAGCCTCCTAACTAACAGTGATTCTTTGAGGAACCTTTTGATTTCCACTTGGTCTCTGATTTACTTGGTTAGTGAATCAGTTGGAATTAGATTCAGCTGAATATAAAATCCAGATAAAGGTGGCTTAAGTCTACAAGGATTTATTTTCATCTTATGTAAAGCATTCTGGAGGTAGGCAGTCCAGGGCTCATATTGTATTTCCTTATCACTGGAAACTCAGGCTTCTCCATATTCCTACTCTATTAAAGAACCTTGAGTTCAGCCTCAAGGTCAGCTCATGGTATATGGCTCACGGTCAGTTGGTTCGAGATGGCTGCTTGAACTCCTGCCATCATTCCCAGATTCCAGCCAACAGAAAGGCAGAGAGGGGGAAGGACAAGCGGGGCTCACCCCACCACCTGTCCTCTTAGCTGGCATTCCTAGGATTCCCACTCACTGCTTTTTGCTTGCATTTTATTTGCCATCTCTAACTAAAGAGAAGCTGGTAAATGTTTTTCGTTTTTTGTTCATTTGTTTTTAACCCATTGGCCAGAATAAAATCATTTCTCTTCCTAAGAGAGAACAGAAGTAAGTAGCAGTCTCAGGCATAGCTTGTCTTCTGTACTTTAGTTTCCTTCAAGAAAGAGAAGTTTAGACAGTGAATCTCTGTTTGACCACCCATTTCCCTGCTTTGAAGATACTTCTACCAGATGCTGTGCTTTCTTCTTCAGACCTCATATCTTGGCAAGTAGTACTTTTCATGGTGTCCAAACACTGCAGTGATCCACTGAATGACTGTACATTAAGTAGATAAATTCCTATTGTTGACTATTTACATGAAAGAAGTGAAAGTGTTAGTCACTCAGTCATGTTTGACACTTTGCAAACCATGGACTGTATAACCCACCAGGTTCCTCTGTCCATGAAATTCTCCAGGCAAGAATACTGGAGTGGGTTGCCATTTCTTTCTCCAAGGTATCTTCCTGATCCAGGAATCGAACCCAGGTCTCTGTAAAGAATCTTGTAGGCAGATTCTTTACCAGTGGAGTTATAAGAGAAGCCTGTCCTCCATTTTTGGCTGCTGTCATCAATTCTGCAATGAATATTCTCACAATTAAATCTGACAAGCATTCTTTATTATTCACTTAAGAAAATTTATAGACATGCACTTAGTGCATCAAAGGAAGACACTTTTGTGACTTTCAAATTGGCCAATGTCTTTTTAGGTCACCCAGGCTAAAAGGTGATGAAAAATGGCATGTGACAAACCTTCCAGAAGCCACCAACACAGATCCACACTGAGTCTTATTTTTCAAAGATCCTGAAAACAGAAGTCTTCAGTTCAGTTCAGTTCAGTTGCTCAGTCGTGTCTGACTCTTTGTGACCCCATGTACTGTAGCATGCCCAGCTTCCCTGTCCATCACCAACTCCCAGAACTTGCTCAAACTCATGTCCATTGCATCAGTGATGCCATGCAACCATCTCATCCTCTGTCATCCCCTTCTCCTCTGCTTAAAATCTCTCCCAGCATCAGGGTCTTTTCTAATGAGTCAGTTCTTCACATCAGATGGCCAAAGTATTGGAGTTTCAGCTTCAACATCAGTCCTTCCAATGAATATTCAGGACTGATTTTCTTTAGGTTGGACTGGTTGGATCTCCTTGCAGTCTAAGGAATTCTCAAGAGTCTTCTCCAACACCACAGTTCAAAAGAATCAATTCTTCGGCACTCCAACTCTCACATCCATACATGACTACAGGAAAAAACATAGCTTTGACTAGACAGACCTTTGTTGGCAAAGTAATGTCTCTGCTTTCAATATGCTGTCTAGTTTGGTCATAACTTTTCTTCCAAGGAGCAAGCATCTTTTAATTTCATGGCTGCAGTCACCATCTGCAATTTTGGAGCCCCCCAAATTAAAGTCTGTCACTGTTTCCATTGTTTCCTCATCTATTTGCTTTGAAATGATGGGGCCGGATACCATGATCTTAGTTTTCTGAATGTTGAGTTTTAAGCCAGCTTTTTCACTCTCCTCTTTCACTTTCATCAAGAGGCTCTTTGCTTCTTCACTTTCTGCCATAAGGGTGGTGTCATCTGCATATCTGAGGTTATTGATATTTCTCCTGGCAATCTTGATTCCAGCTTGTGCTTCATCCAGCCTGGCATTCCCATGATGTACTCTACATATAAGCTAAATAAGCAGGGTGACAATATACAGCCTTGACATACTCCTTTCCCAATTTGGAACCAATCCATCGTTCCACATCTGGTTCTAACTGTTGCTTCTTGACTTGCATACAGATTTCTCAGGAGACAGGTCAGGTGGTCTGGTATTCCCATATCTTTAAGAATTTTCCACAGTTTGTTGTGATCCACACAGTCAAAAGCTTTGGCGTAGTCAATAAGGCAGAAGTAGATGTTTTTCTGGAACTCTCTTGCTTTTTCTGTGATCCAACAGCTATTGGCAATTTGATCTCTGGCAATTTTAGGTCACCCAGGCTAAAAGATGAGGAAAAATGTCATGTGACAAACCTTCTAGAAGCCACCAGCACAGATCCACACAGAGTCTTATTTTTCAAAGACCCTGCAAATGGAAGCCTTATTTATTTGCAATAACATTAGGGCATGATTAGTTCCTTGAGGGCATGAATTCTCTCTGTTCATCTGTTAACATTCAGTCCACACCTACTCAAATCTAATCTGCTTACTGTAAAAAGGAGCAGGGCTTCCCTGGTGGCTCAGTAGTAAAAAATCTGCCTGCCAATGCAGAAGATACAGGTTTGATCCCTGGTCCAAGAAGATCCCACATGCTGTGGAGCAACTAAGTTCACAGCTATTGAGCCTGTGCTCTAAGACCAGGAGCCACAACTACTGAGCCCATGGACCTCCACTACCACTGAAGTCCACATGACCGAGACAGAGCCCGTGCTTGGAAGCAAGAGAAGCCACAGCAATGACAAGCCCACCGCAACTAGAGAAGCAGCCCCAACTCTCCACAACTAAAGAAAAGCCCAAGCAGCAGTGAAGACCCAGCACAGCCAAAAATAAATACATTTAAAAAAAATCATTTCAAAAATAAAAAGGAACATTTTTTTCCCTCCTATCCAGTGTATCAGAGAAGGAGCTACATCCCCTTGTCTTTCTTTTCCCCCACAGTCCCTATAGCAGCACTCATGGATTTGTGAAAACAAAGAACACGTCATTTACATTTGAATGGAAGAATTGTTTTAGTTTTACACCCATATATTTCAATTCACTTCCTTCTTCTCCACATTTCTGATCCCTTCCAAAAAAAAAAAAATTCTCTATATCTTCCATTAGAAATTTTGACTGTAGGATTTAGCCTTGAGAATGTAAGAAAATCAGAAGATCTTAAAGCTGCTATTTTGGCATATTCTGCAATTTTTAGCACATCCATTTTAACAATTTTCTGGATGAATTTAATGACTGTTTATATTTTATGAGCTAAAGTGCCAATTAAAATTTATTATTCATTTATCATCTTCAGGACTGACGTCTGTTTTATTCAAATGCCATAAAGAACGGGAGCTAATGAGAGTAACTCCCATTGAGTGTTCAACCAAGGAAAGATAGAAAACATGTTTTCTGGCATGTATTCAAATAACTTTCTTCTGATAAGACCAAATCTTCTCACATTGGTGGAAATTAGCTTTGCTTCAAAGCACTTTCTGGAGAGAAACTTACTAATAAACTAAGGAATGTACCACTCTCAAAGGCTCCCTGTTAATTATCTGACAGCAGAGAAAGCTGAGAGGTTTAGCAAGGGAGGTGAGACCAGGAAGAGTGAGATGTTCAAGGTCATACATAGAGTTCACTACCACTTACAAAGCTGATTTCGCTCACTGAGTTGCATACTCAGTTCATTTCATTCATACTCAGTTCATTATTTGAATTCTGCTCATTCATTTACTTTTTATATTGCTTTCAATTTTATTGAGATAAAACTGGCACAGACTATGTCTAAGCTTAACACATTCAAAGTAATGATATGTGATATGTATATATAACAATAAGTTCAGCTAACAACCATCACCTCACATAGTTACAATTTTGGGGGGAGGAAAGTCAACAAATTTTAAAATCTACTCTCTAAGCAACTTTCAAATATACAATACAGTATTGTTAACAACAGTCACCATGTTGTACATTACATTCCCAGAACTACTTCTTCTTATAAGTAGAAGTTGGTTCTCTTTGACCATCTTTACCCATTTCCCCCAGTCCTCACCTCTGACAACTACCTATCTGTCCTCTGTTTCTATGAGTTCATGTGTTTTTTTCTCTTAATTTCCACATACAGCGTTTGTCTTTCTCTGCCCTTTCACTTAGCATAACGCCTTCAAGATTCATCTATACATTGTCATAAATGGGAGGATCTCCTCTTCATGGTTGAATAATATTTCATTGTGTATATATACCATGTATTCTTCTTTATAATATTTATTTATTTTTGGCTGAGCTCTTTTGTGGTTTGATGTGAATTTTAGGAATTTCTTCTATTTCTATGAAAAAATACCCTTGAAATATTGATACAGATTCCATTAAACCTATTGATTGTTTGGGGTAGTATGGACATTTTAATAATATTAGATCTTCCAATCCATGAAAGAGGTTATCTTTCCATTTCTTTGTGTCTTATTGAGCTTCTTTAATCAATATCTTACAGCTTTCTGTGTGCAGATCTTTCACCTCCTTCATTAAATTTACTCATAACCATTTTATTGTTTTGAATGCTATTGAAATGGCATTGTTTCCTTTATATCTTTTTCAGATAATTGTTAGTGCATAGAAAAGGAATTGGCTTCTGTATGTTGATTTTATATCCTGCAACCCAAATCAGGCAAAAATAATGACTAAGCTCCCTAGCCAAATGGGGTCACCATCTGTGATCTTTGCTCTCATGCATGTGTGAAGAGAAATGTGGTCTGCCAAGACCTGAGCACTAGTTGCTGTGGCTCCATCCTCCTTCTCTGTCTGTTTCTGATCCACAGGAGTCAAACCCTACAGATTTCCCCAGTGAGCCTTGTGAGGAGTGAGATCATAGTGGGCATCCTGGGAAGCATCCTGCGACACTGGGGGAAGTGGATGCTCACTTTGGTATATTTCTTCCCCACTGGAGAAACTGTAGGCCCAGTAGGGCCCTCTCAGATGTGATTGCCTGGGGGAGGGGCAATGCAGTCAGAGTGTAGTTCTTCCCATTACCCTTATTACAGGGTCCTTCTTGATCTCTGTGATTCAAGGGGCTATTTCACCTCACCTCTGTGTTCAGGCATTTTCATAATCATGTCCTGTCTATGGACAGTGGCTAGTTGGTCTTGTGAGGGCGACTGTAGTCAGGAATGATCTGTGTTGCCATCTTGATGACATTATTTGTAATCCTTCCCTTCTGTAATGGAAATGCTTAAGACTATGGATAATTTTTCCCTAAATTCATACATTTCATGAATTAATTCTTACTGTTTTATTTTCCAAATATTTAGTGCTTTTTTATTTCCTCTTTCACTATGAAATAACCATTTCATAGGTTTTGATTATTTTTATCTTTAATTTTCAGATGACTATTTTTCTATAGCATTTTGTAATTCACAATTAATTGTATTGCCTTGCAATCAGAGAGTATTTTTAGAAGAATTCTTGCTCTTTTGAAAAATATTTAATACATATTAAAAATTAGGACATGTCAACTTAAAAAAAGTAGTCACAACCTAAAAGTTCAGAGTCATGTTTGATTTGGTGGGAGTTTTTAGGACTTCAAGCCCAGAGACAGCATCTGAAGTAATCCTGAGAGAACTGCTCTGAGGAGGCGAAGGGGAGAGCCAGGTTATATAGAAGTTTTACAACAAAGAGCAGGTAGTCTTAACATCAAAAGATTATTGTTAATTAAAGAAAATCAGATATCCTAGGTTAAGTAATTTAGCTTTTTTTTTTTTCATTTATTTTTATTAGTTGGAGGCTAATTACTTTACAACATTGCAGTGGTTTTTGTCATACATTGAAATGAATTAGCCATGGATTTACATGTATTCCCCATCCTGGTCCCCCCTCCCACCTCCCTCTCCACCCGATCCCTCTGGGTCTTCCCGGTGCACCAGCCCTGAGCACTTGTCTCATGCACCCAACCTGGGCTGGTGATCTGTTTCACCCTAGATAATATACATGTTTCGATGCTGTTCTCTTGAAACATCCCACCCTCGCCTTCTCCCACAGAGTCCAAAAGTCTGTTCTATACATCTGAGTCTCTTTTTCTGTTTTGCATATAGGGTTATCGATACCATCTTTTCTACATAGGGGAAGATGCCAGAGTCTGAGCTTGCTGAAATCATTCCTTTCATATGCATCTCAGTTATCCTGGGGCCAGTATCCTGTGTTTTTCACATTCTGAGCTCCCTTGGGGCTCACCATAGGGATTGGCTGCAATCTGCTGGCTATTAGATAGCAGGTTGGAGAAAGAAATGGCAACCCATTCCAGTATTCTTGTATGGAAAATCCCATGGACAGAGAAGCCTGGCAGGCTACAGTCCATGGGTTCACAAAGAGTTGGACATGACTTAGCGACTGAGATGCACACAGATAGCAGGTATTCTTCTCCTTCCTGAATGCCTTTAGGACTCAACAGTTCACACCGAAGGGCTGGAATTGCTGATGATTGTGACATCCTTGTTTATTGATATGGCAGGAAATATTTCATTTCTCAGACTTAAATTTTTCATTTCATTTCATTTAATAATAATTAAAGTTGTGGAAATTTTAAAAAAACCACCTAAATGAGAAAAAGCAATGATTGTTTATGGAGAGCTTAAATAACAAGGGAGTCAATCATCGTCATTTGTGTTGGCAGACACTCAAAGATAAGCAAAAGAGTGGAATGCTTTGTAATGGAAAAAAAACTTCAGGTATGCCTTGATTGGAGGTTGTTGGCACAGGAAGTGGTAGGCAGGCTAGCTAGAAGCATGGCATCAATGTGATTGGTTAACATTGCATATTTGGCTTTGTTCAATTGGTTCTAAGTTGTAAGCAGAGGTGGTTATTAATTAGGAAAGCTGTCAGTTTTTAATCACGAGCCGGCTGTTTGGGGCAGATCACAACAGCAGTTATTGTTTGGTTTTCCAAACAGGCTGCTATTGATAGTAGGTTGGCTTTCTGAGTTGATCACTGCAAGTTGTGGGCCAAAGTTCCATTTTTATATAGTCTGGTCACAGTCCATATGTATATTTAGTTTTTCAACATATTTTTTGTACTTATCTTTCTGAATTTTCTCTGGTTATCATCTTCAAATTTTCTCTATCTCCATATATGTACTTCTTGCCTATTCACTATGTCATGAGTGACTAAAAGCGCTGTTAAAAATGTTCATACTTTCTCTCATTTTCTCCCAGTATCTTTTAATCAATATTTATTTTATAAATTTTAGCATTCTGTTACTTGGTTCTTAAAGTCTCTTAATATATCTTTAAAACAGGTTTGAGTGCTTAATGTTACATGCACAAACACAATCTTCTACTTTCATTTATTAATTTGCTTAAATTTTATTTATGTGATACTAATATTAAATGCATCTATTTAATTTTTATTGCATTCATTTTTCACACACTGGACTAAGCATTTTAATAAAACCTCATTTAAAAAATATATTTATTATAAATGCCTCTGCTTTGTGACTATGCTTTCAACAATTATCAACAAGTATTTCTATATTTGAATATTTCAAAGATTATCAATAGTTGGCATCCCCATTCTTGGTTCCTTTATTTTGATAGAGCTCCCAATTTTCTGGAGTACTTTGAGTGCTTATTTTTTTCCCGCTTCAGGATGGGATTCTCAAGAACCTGGCATTAGTGAAAAAGACTTTCTCTTGCCTCCCAAAAATAAAAATATAGGTGAGGAAATGTTGAATTCACAACTCAAATCACCAAAGATGTTGCTCTATTGACTCCTGGCATTTCATGTTACAGAGAAGTATAAAGTCAGTCTGGAATTTCTTACCTTATAGCTTATCAGATTTTTTTTCTTTTGAGTATTCATACTTTTACTTATTATATCTATTTATTGATCTGTTGTATCAGTTCTGCTTTTTGTCAAGTAAGCTCTTTTGATCTGAAGATTAAAGTGATTTCTAAGTTCATTTTATTTGTGTCTAAATATTGATTACCTTCCATTCGTTCTGATCTTATGTTCAGGAACACTATCCATATGTTAGGAACTATGGTCCTTTTCTCTCACCAATTATATATCTTGGTCCTATTCTTCTGTATCTGGAAGAACTATGAAAACGTTTTCTAATGATTGATTTGATTTTGATTAGCAGTGTAAAACTCTACTTTTTAATGTTTCTAAAGTCTCTTGAAAGTTGCTTTTCCTTTGAGCAGTTTCAAAACATTCCTTCTTTATATTATATAGTGCCTTTTTATTGCTGTCAACTTCTCAACTTCTTTTTACAACTTACTTAACGACTTCCTACTTCCCAGGTGGCTGGTGCTAGTGGTAAAGAACTCGCCTCCCAATGCAGGAAATATGAGAGACATGGCTTTGATCTCTGGGGTAAGAAGATCCCCTGGAGGAAGGCATGGCAACCCACTCCAGTATTCTTGCCTAGTGAATCCCATGGACAGAGGAGCCTGACAGGCTACAGTCCATGGGATGGCAAAGAGCTGGACATGACTGCAGCTACTTGGCACGCAATGTCTTCTTAGGTGGCGCTAGTGGTAAAGAAGCTGCCTGCCAATGCAGGAGATGTAAAAGACACAGGTTGTAAAAGATGTGGGTTCAATCCCTGGGTTGGGAAGATCCCCTGGAGGAAGAAATGGCACCCCACTCCAGCATTTTTGACTGGAGAATCCATGGACAGAGGAGCCTGGTGGGGTACAGTCTATGGAGTCGAAACAGTTGGACACAACTGAGCATCAGAGCACGTCTTATTACCTTGTCTTTCATCTTGCCACAATGTCAAAGTTTTTCTAAAATGTAATAAGAACACAAAACACTGCTTAAGATTTAAGTATGTTTCCTGAACTAAAGGGTTTTGTTTAAGGATTTTTTTCTGACATTTGTGTGTTCTTTTCTACTTAATGTTATAAAATTTCATTACTTTATGACTCACTCATTCCACTAAAAGTTGTTTGATTGGCTAACATCTGAATAAGTGCATGTCTTTCATTTAGATTATTCCTACAGTGGTTACACAATGCCATCATTGTTCCCTATTCTGAGAAGAGGTGGTCTATGTTTGTAAAGAAAACCAGTTTCTCTTGAGCAGGAAAAGAAGGTATTGCCTTATCACTTTGGGAATAATATAACTAAAAGGAATGAACACTTATCCCAGAAAATCTTTTTCTTCTTCAGAGAAATTGGGTTTCTTTTTGTTCTCTCCCTTTGCTCCTCAGTCATCACACTATGTAACCTGGAAAAGGCACTTCACCTCACTAAGCCTTCTGTTTTCTCAACTCTAAAATGAAGGAGCTATCTGCATAGGCTTAAGAGATCAGAAGTGATCTGGTTCTAGCAGTCTTGTGCTTCTAATTAGAAATTTGCAGCTGTAGAAATTGAGGGGATTTTTTTATACCTTCAGATGTCTGCTGATTAAACAACTTTTGTCATAATAAGTACAGGTCACCTTTTTCAATTAGCTCTGTTGCTTAATAATGGTACTATCTGGCTCCTCATCCATATGGAAGGAAAATGGCCAATGGAATGTAGTAATAATAGTGATAATAGGAATGATTCATTCTTCTGTTGCTTGCTACCTCACTGGGCTTCCCTGATCAACACACTATAGTCCCTTTGTGGCTTATTCTTTCATTCCTTCCTCCAGTCTTTAAACAACTATTATTAAGCACTAATTATGTCATCATGAGAAACACTGGGCTGGAAGAAGCACAAGCTGGAATCAAGATTGCCAGGAGAAATATCAATAACTTCAGATATGCAGATGACACCACCCTTATGGCAGAAAGTGAAGAGGAACTAAAAAGCCTCTTGATGAAAGTGAAAGAGGAGAGTGGAAAAGTTGGCTTAAAGCTTAACATTCAGAAAACTAAATCATGGCATCTGATCCCATCACTTCATGGGAAAAAGATGGGGAGACAGTGGAAACAGTGTCAGACTTTAATTTTTTGGGCTCCAAAATATTTGCAGATGATGATTGCAGCCATGAAATTAAAAGACGCTTTCTCCTTGGGAGAAAAGTTATGACCAACCTAGACAGCATATTAAACAGCAGAGACATTACTTTTCCAACAAAGGTCCATCCGGTCAAGGCTATGGTTTTTCCAGTGGTCATGTATGGATGTGAGAGTTGGACTGTGAAGAAAGCTGAGCGCCAAAAAACTGATGCTTTTGAACTGTGGTGTTGGAGAAGACTCTTGAGAGTCCCTTGGACTGCAAGGAGATCCAACCAGTCCATCCTAAAGGAGATCAGTCCTGGGTGTTCATTGGAAGGACTGATGCTGAAGCTGAAACTCCAGTACTTTGGCCACCTCATGCGAAGAGTTGACTCATTGGAAAAGACCCTGATGCTGGTACGGATTGGGGGCAGAAGGAGAAGGGGATGACAGAGGATGAAATGGTTGGATGGCATCACCGACTCGATGGACATGGATTTGAGTAAACTCCAGGAGTTGGTGATGGACAGGGAGGCCTGGCGTGCTGCGATTCATGGGGTTGCAAAGAGTCGGACATGACTGAGCGACTGAACTGAACTGAACTGATGTCATCATAGTTAGTTGCAGATACCAAGAACACAGTGATGTATTTGGTTCAACTGTTTAAGTTACATTTGAAACAATAAAGCAAAAAAGGGGACAGTTTTGCTTTCGTCATGTAAATTTCAGTAAGTTTCAGCTTTAGCAACTCAGGAATGCCACGAAGGATGCTGTCTCTGACATTATAGAAGTCATTTCCTTCAGCCTTGTTCTTCATCTTAGTTATAGGATGCTGTATTTATTTTCTGGGGCTGCCATAACAATCACCACAGACTGGGTGGCCTAACAGAAATTTTTTCCTCACAGTTCTGAATGCTACACGTCATGGATGAAAATATTGGCAAGTTTAGACTCTTCTGAGGGCTCTCTCCTTGAACTGGTGTCCATCTTCTTCTTTTGTCTTTTGTTGACCTAAAAACAAGTAGACTGCTAGTTATTTCTCCAAGGAAAAAATTGATTTATTCAGAATCAGCAAAGAACTGCCATTCAAGATGTGCAAGTATGGCAAGCCATGTGCAAGTCCTCTCACAGGAAGAAGAGGAAAACTCTTGAAGAGGGGAAGGAGGGACTTCCCTGAAGGTCCAGTGGTTAACACTTCGCTTTCCAATGCAGGGAGTGTGGGTTCAATACCTGGTCGGGGAGCTAAGAAATGTAGGAAGGCACCCTTCCCAGCAGTGCTTAGGAAACCCCTACATGCCCCTCACCAACCTAACAATCTATATGCTCACACATGAACTAATCATTGTGAACAAGATACGCAATTAGTGATGATCTCAGACTGAAGTCAAACGCCCCACTCCTAGGGATTCAGCTTTCCCCAAAGCACGCTGGCTGGGATGTGATATTGGAACCAAAAGCTGAGTTCTTACTAAGAGAAGCAGATGTTGGAGAGAAACCTCAGAACAAATGGTAGTGTGGAAAGACAGAGTCTCTAATCCTCAGGAACTTCTATTTGGAGTGAGAGATTTTTTTCTCAGGACTGGGACGCTGGGTGGTTAATGCCTGGAATCACAGTAGGCAGAATATATTTCTGTTCGAGAGTTGTGAGCCTTCTGAATATCTTTGAAGATTAGAAACATTAAAACACTGCCTGGCAAAAGTAAAATTTATGAAGTCATAAGTTAGCCTATTCCATTCAACTTAGGGAAACATAGGTCAAATGAACTGCCACTGTATGTTTCCCTGATATTCAAATAGAAGGGTGAGTGTGAGCATAAACCTTCAGGATGTTGAAAAATATTTCTTTCAACCTTATACCAGCCTTGTGAGATAAATATTTCCATTTTCCAGATGAGGATAACAAGGCTCAGAGAGGGTAAGTGTCCTGGGAATGTCTTTGAATGCCTTCACCCATAGTAACTCCACAGTGTAAGGACTCAAGAATGAGGAACCTAGAGTTGCAGGTAGTTATTTTCTCCTAAAGGGGCTTGAGAGTCACCAAGCGTCTGTTCAAGGCGTCATGCATTGAGGATCCCCAGAGCAGGGTGACTTAGTATACAGTATACAACTCTGCGCCGTGCAACCCTGTCTTTGGCTCAGATATTATTGGCTCCACTCTACATGAACTCAGCCAAAGATTTTAACATTAAGAATTGTTGCCTGTCTCTAAGTTTAATAATTAATGGAAGTTTTACAACTTTCAGTGACTTTTAACTCAACTTTCTTTGGCTTATTGTTTGAGTAGTAACAATGTGATCATTGTTACACAGACAAAGGCTGGACATGATCTACAATCAACTTTTTCCTTCATAATAATATCATTGCATACTTCTGAATTCCCCAGCTTTACATACAATTGGGACATTGTCTCAAAATTCAAGCAATCAATACTTGGATTTAAAATGTGTCCTTGTAGCATACTTTTTGGGCCAATCCAGTTCCCAGTGCTCTGACTTGTATTGCCAACCACTTACCTGACATGTCGAAAAATGCCCTTCTCCATGCACTGCTTTCCACGCCTCAATTGATGCCAGCACATCTTTGCAGTCGCTTGGAACAAATAAGAAGTCATCCTAGACGTCTCTCTTTTTCTTACACCACACATCCAATTCATCAGAAAATCATCTGCTGTAATATATAAATATGTATGTGTGTGTGTGAGTGTGTGTGTATGTACTCAGCCATATCCGACTCTTTGCAACCACATGGACTATAACCCTCCAGGCTCCTCTGTCCATGGGATTTTGCAGGCAAGAATACTGGACTGGGGTGCCATTTCCTGCTCCAGGGGATATTCCGGACCCAGGGATCAAAGCGGTGTCTCCTTGGTCTCCTACATTGGCATATTCTTTACCACTGAGCCACCTGGAAGCCCTTATAATCCAACCTCTTCTTGCCATCTCTATTGCTTCCACTCTATTCTGAGCTTTCACCATCTCCTACAGAGATTACTTCAATAGCCTCCTGATAGGTCTTCCTGTTTCTATAGCTGCCTCCTTTTAGTCCACACCAAGGCTGGCAAACTACAGTTGATAGGTCAAACTCTGTCAACCACTTGTTTTTGTAAACAAAGTTTTATTGCAACACAGTCCATTTGTCTGTATATTGTCTATGGCTACTTATGTGCTAAAATGGTACAGAAATGAACACATTTGACAGACTGTATGGCCCAGAAAGCCTTAAGTATTTACTATCTGACCCTTTAAAGACAAAGTTTTCTGGTCTCTGGAGTACCCTTGACTCTGCAATCTTGAAAGGTCATTTTGAAATAAAAATCAGATCAGGCAATGCTTTTGTTCACATCCCTCCTACAATTCCCATTTTTACCAGGAGTAAAATCCAAAAAGCTTTACAAAGGCCTTTAAGGTAACATTACCTTCTCTGGCTTCTTCTACTGATATCTCCCTCATTCACTCTGCTCCAGCACAAATCACCCCTTGCTATTCTTGAAAAATGCCCCACACAATCCTACCTCAGGGCCCTGGCATATGCTATACCTTCAGCTTACAGAGCTCTTTCCCCAGACGTCTGCATGGCTCACTCTCTCATGTTCTTCAAATCGTTCCTCAAATACCAGTTTCTTGTGGGTTTCTAATTAATACAACCCATCAGCCCTATGTTGAAGGCAGAAGAAGAGAGAAATAGAACATGATGGTTGGATGGCATCACCAATTCAATGGACATGAACTTGGGCAAACTCTGGGAGATGGTGAGGGAAGCCTGTCGGGGTGCAGTCCATAGGGTCACAGAGAGTCAGACATGACTTGGCAACTGAACAACAACAGCAAATCAGCCCCAAATACCAGAATTACTGAGACTCCCTTTACGCTGTTCTATTTTTCCTTCTTTTGCACAACAATTGTTATATCCTACTATACTATAATTTACTTATGTATTGAGTTTATTATTTATTGTTTGTTTTATACTCCCTGAAATATAGGGCAAAGATTTAGGTTCTATAAGAACTCAGAAAAGGAACTGGACACAGAATAGTCAGCTGATCAGTTTCAATTTGGTTCAGTCACTCAGTCATGTACGATTCTTTGTGACCCCATGGACTGCAGCATGCCAGGCTTCCCTGTTCATCACCAACTCCCAGAGTTTGCTCAAACTCATGTCCGTCGAGTCAGTGATGCCATCCAACCATCTCATCCTCTGTTATCCCCTTCTCCTCCTGCCTTCAATCTTTCCCCACATCAGGGTCTTTTCCAATGAGTCAGTTCTTCCTATCAGCTGGCCAGAGTATTGGAGCTTCATCTTCAACATCAATGTGCTTGATACATATTTGTTAAAGGATGAACAAATGAATAAATGAAAACTGAATATAAAATATTTATAGGTCCTAACACTCTGCTAAGCACTGTGGAGAAATGTATACTCATACTCCCCAACATATGACGTATTCCTTTATCTCAAGAATTTATTATCACATACAAAGTTGAAGGAATTCAGGAAAAGTATAATGGAATACATCAATTATTAGCATTAAAATGACTGACTAGTATAGCCAAATGTACATAATATATTAGAATAAGAGAACAAAGTAGGACAGAGTTGTTTAGGAAGGTTTCTTGGAATATCATGAACCTCTTCCAGAAAAGTAGAGAGAATTAAACTGAATTAAGCAGTGGTAGCAGGAGGAACTCACAGAATTCCACACAAAGAGCATGGCATAAGCAAAGCCAGGGAAGTGGGAAAGAATACTCCACCGCACCTGCTCCTCAGAAAATTATTAGTCAGCTTAGCTTAACAATCTAGAATTGAAGTTTTTATCTTCCTCCATCAATCATCAATCCATGAATTAGTCAATGGGACACTGAGGAGCTTGGTCTCATCTGCCTGCAGGGAAGGCAAACTACAGACGGGAACATGGAACTTTCTGGAAGATACCTGCCCAGGTTGTGCTGGAAGAGCGCAGGTGAGGAGCATGCCTTTAGTAGAGCATCTCGGCATCTGCATGTAGGAAATCCTGATGGGCATTCACAAAGCCCCAAGCCCCAGACATGAAAGAGAGGGAAAGAAGGTTTCTTTTTAACAGTTAAATTTATGTAACCAGTCCACAATGGGAAAAGGCAGAGTCTTCTAGACCCACTGAAATAGTTACTTTGCTATAGTTTATTCAGTGGTATGCAATCCCCTAAATATGATATGATAATATGATATACATGCTTATATATTAGATATATACATTATATTATATATATAAATTTATGTAACTGTATATGTAATATATACAGAAATTATATAATTTTGCATAGCAATTGTTATATTCTACTATACACAGAAATATAGTTTATAATACATGAAAATACATTATACTATATGTTATATATACATATATATATTATACCTATTTGTCTATATATCACATATCATATTACATATATTCATATAGATATATATATTTAAAGAGACTGACAATCTGAAATATTTTAATAAAAAGAGAGAAACTATGGAACTAGGAATGTACTACTGGTCAAAAGAGAGACGTGCTAGATCAGGTCACTAGCATGGTGTTCTGTCCTTTGAATCAAAGATATGTCCTCAGGTGTCACCATGATTATATATCCATTCAATCAATAAAGTTCATGGAACAGCTACCATGCAGCAGGCTTATGTTAAGTGCCAGGGATTGAGTAGTGAGCAAAAGAGTGCCCCAGGCCCTGTGGAACAGAAGTCTAGTGTGGGTCCAGATATTAAACACACACTTGTCTAGCAGGGTTTGAAGGGGTCTCCAAGACCAGCCACTAATTTTTGTTCTGATTATATGATCATGAAACTACCTTCTAATGACTACTTAAGTCTCTCAGAGAGACTGTTATCAGAGAACTGTGAGGTTTGGGGGAGATGGCTGCATATTGGAAGCCTAATTCGTGGACCTGCTATGCTGAAGACTAAACCATAGACCCTGGCAAATTCACCACAACAAAGTCATCCTGTGAGCTTTGTGGGGGCAAGCACGCAGAGGCACTTTCCTGCTAGCTACATACCTCTGCTTTCAAGAGAAATGTTTTCTTGATCTTTCTTTTTTTATACATTTGCATTTTTTTTCCTCTAAGTATTCCCCCAAATAAGCTTGTCTTGACTTACCTTGACTTCATTTTGCCAGATTGTCTGTTGTTAATTCCATGTCATCTCTCCCTCTCTCCAGATTTTGCTTTGCATCACAGGGGAGAAGTCTGCATTTCCCAGAACTGTTTCTCCCAATTGCTTCCAGGTCACATTCTGCCACTGAGGGGTACAGATATGAGATCTGAAAGAGAACTGAGAAGGAGAAACCGCTTTCTCCAGTGGCAGTTCAGCAAAAACACAAGAAGTCAAACAGGAGATTATCAGCAGTAGCTTCACTCACTTAAGTGAGTTCTTAGAAAGTACCTGATTTCCTGGTGTTTCCAAAGATTCTTGAAGTTTGCCGAGTTCTAGTGAGCTCCTGCAAGCTGCCTGCTTTGGTGCCAAGGAAAACTAAGATTATCTGTCCTAGCTTTGTAGCTACTCAGGTGCGTTTTGGCTTAATGAACTCAAGCCAAACCTTCCCTGAGCCCTCTTAAGTCTCATTCCCTGTATCCAAAATCTTTCCTACTTGGAATACCTAGAAAGGCTATTTTCTGACCAAACCTGAAAATTTTAGTAAGTTCGTGTGGAAAGAACTATTCCTAGTTATTTTGGCCCTCTCCTCAAGATCCTTAAATAAAACCTACCATAGCCTGCCTTTAGACAGAGGAAAGAAAACCACCGTGAATTACCTATTTATCGATTCCACTATTAGTGACTAACGTGCCCTTTGTACTTCCTAGATTGGAGCCTCAAAGACTAATCAGAAGCTTAAAAAGGAATCCTCTGGCAAATGAGAGAAAGATCTTTGTATCTGGCATGATGCTGGATAATTGAGAAGCTCTCCTTGGCCTGCGGGTCTTCTTAGTTGTGTTTTCAAGGCATGGCAAACAGGCTTGCTTGGCTAAGGAATAAGAACTCCATAGAAGAGTGAGTAGGTTTAAAATTATATGCAGTAGAATCACCTCATGGACTCCAAAACTTGTGGTTCTTAACATCCTGCGGATAATCAACTGCAAGAGCATTTACAAAAAAAAAAAAAAAAAAATCATGTCTTGACTCATACCAAAGTTTTGATTTAATAGATCTGGCTTCAAACCAAGGCATTAGTAGTTTTCAAAGTTCTCAGATGATTTTATATGCAGTCAGGGTTGAGAAACACTGAGATGTCCATGAAATGCCCAACACAGATCCTGCTCAAAAAATGTTAGCTTTTTTCCTCTGCTTCATCATCAGGAAATCTGAGACTTGAGCCCAGGCTTCTTGGCAGTGTCCATTCATTGCCCCACGGCAGCCCAGAAGTGTGGATATGACTATACAGCATACTCTTTGTCACTGGCTGAACATTCCAGTTAATGAGGACTTTGCAAAAGCATTGATGCCTGGTTCTATCCTGACCAGTTAAATCAGCACCTCTGGGGTGGGACCCACACCTCAGCATTATTATTAATTTTTCCACAAACATTTGTCACATGATCTGATCTCTATTTCCCCATTATAATTTTTGTGTAGTTCTTTATGCCACTTCAGTTTCAACTGCTTGTTTATATTATTTAACCCACTGTACTGTGTACCCAAGGTCAAGGTGGATGTTTTGTTTCATAGTTTTTATACATTCTCTTTCTCCTTTCAGACCCACCAGAGTTCTAACATATTGTATATATTTAAGTAACACTAATTTAATTAATTGTCTGAGGCCAAGAATACCCATCTGAAACCCTCCAACTTCTCGAATCTACTTTTTCACTTACATTCCTTGCCATATTTTCTTCTGTTGTCTTCTAATGTCTTGTTTCACCCTGTAGCTAAAATGATCTCTTCAAAATTCAACTCCATCAGTGAAGTTGGTTAGTGGGTATGATAGTATATAGATAATGATATAATTAACATGCATGTTCATTATAATTTTGTGTATGTGAGAAGGCACCTACAGTTTATAAATCTCTCCAGTGATTCAAAAATGTACCCAAGGTTAAGAATCACTGTTCTAAGAGTAGGCTGAGACCAGACTACAGAAGCATCTGAGACCCAAGACCAGCTCTAGAAGTTGGAGTGAAATAAATTAAGGCACTGGGTCATCACTGAAGTCTTTGAGCAGAGGTACAACTGAACCAGAGATGTTTTTAAGTGTATAAGCCAGAAGACAGCATATGGATATAAGGAGAATCAGTTACTTCTGATTGAGTCCTTTATTCATTTCTCAAAGGACTTATGTAATCATCTGAGTTCTGTTTCCAGTTTCCTTCCCTCTCTAATTATTTTTTCTTCCTGATAGCCTTATATTCACTTGAGCATCTGTCAAAGGGCCACATTTCAGTATATTAATTCTTTTGCTGAATGTTACAGCTTGAAGTCCTATCTGCTAGTTTTATTAAAATATAAATGATGGGGGGGAAAAAAACCTTTACATTATCTAGGAGCATATCCATATGAGCAGCCTGACTCCATTAGCTGTTATCTGCAGCGGAGATGGATTATGAGTGGTCATGATCTTAAGGACACAGCTCTTTGCTGGCTGTTACAAAGAAGACCAGACTGGGCAAGAAAGATACCTCCCTGATCAGTAACTACCATCACTGGTCCCCATAGGAAACAGAATTTCAATTGTCAGAACCATCCTGGTGGATCAATAGAATACAACTATGAATTTAATCATCTAGAAACCAAGGATAGAGTTTCACTTTTTTGAATGAATTTACATCTTTTAAAAGAGCTAGCACATTCACAGTTTTGCTAACACAGTCCTGTGATGTAGGGAGCAAATGCCCAGAAATATTCTAGAGAGAAGATAAGGAAGTGAGATTAAAACATCAGATGGAGCAACCTCTGGAAGCAAGGTGGAGCAACCCACCTTTAACCCCACTCCAAATTAAAATGTATGGAAGAAAAAACATATATTTTTAAAAATTACCAACTTATCTTAAAGGTAGAAGGTGAAACTTTCAGGTGCCAGGAATAAAGGGAAAATCCTTAGACTAGAAGGCTATGGGAGCCGAAGTCCTGTAGAATATCTGTTATTGTTGTTGTTTTTTAGTCACTCAGTCATGCCTGACTCTTTTCAACCACATGGACTATAGCCCACCAGGCTCCTCTGTCCTTGGGATTTCCCAGGCAAGAATACTGGAGTGGGTTGTTGTTTCCTTCTTTAGGAGATCTTGCTGATCCAGGGATCAAACCCAGGTCTCCCACATTAACAGGGGGATTCTTTACCACTGAGCCAGGTGAGAAGCGCTGCAGAATATAGAGAGAACAAAGATGCAAAATTTTAGGTGCTGTGTTTTCTCATCTCTGAGGAGGTCAAGGCTTCAGGTCTAGAACACAGAACTGGGCTTCCTAAATGACTCTGGGAACTGGAGAGACTGCAGCATCTGTGCCTGGGAAATGAAAAGCTTCCCCACTGGCTGGGAAGCCAACCCTCTCTCCCAGGCCTTGTTCCAGATCCCTCCAGATATGAAAGCATCAGGAAATGGGATTTTAAACCCACTGTGCACCACACACCATGTACCAAACCCACTGGACACTCCAAAGGACATGACTCACATAAATAAGGGTCCTCTGTTCTGTCATTGATTCCTAGGTAGCGAATAATACCAAACGATAGTGACCTAAAACCTCCCTCATGTTTCTGACAGTCAAGAAATGAAGCATGACACAACAAGGTCCACATTGTGGACCCCATAAAGTCTGGGACTCAGCTGGGAATGGCTTGATTGGTGTGACTGACATGGTGATGCAGACGGACCACTGGGAGCTTATCAAGGACTGTAAGACAGTGACTTCACCACCTCTCCACAAGGGTGTTTTCACAGCTTCCTTGGAGGGTGGCAGCTGGGTTCCATGAGCACCAGGTAGAAGCTGGAAGGATTCCTATGGCCCAGGCTTTGATGTGTCACTTCTGCCACATTTCATTGCTCAGGTACAGGCCACAGAACCAGTCAGGATTCAAGACACAACCACACAAGTGTGTGAATAACATGAAACATGGTTCTTAGCAGGAATGAATTCTTACAGACTAGTGATGATGCTGCTGGAATCGGACTATGTGTCAGTGCTTGGCTGCAGTTGTGGAAATCCTGGTGTAAATGCCAAATACAAATGGATTCAATCCAATGGTGCCCTTCAGAAGTGGTCATAAAACTTCTCCAATAAAAGGACCTCTGCATATTACAGCATCCACACGACTGCCTCAGAATTCTCACAGGTGATATGCTCCCTGGAAGATGAACTCCAAAAGAAGAAGGTGCCTCTTAGCTAGCACATGAGCTCCAAAGCTGACTAAGTGGAGCTCCTCAAGGTTGTCCCCCATCCAAGATCCAGTCAGCTGCTCTGACCAGCCTCAGAAGTAAAGCAGAGCTGGGGTTGGGACTGGATGGGAGGTAGGCTACCCAGTGATGTTAACCATGCATCAAGAAATGCCACAGAGACCAGCAGCCAAATGAACAAGGACATACCATTATTGGAAGGATGTAAGACCACATGCATATACATAGAAATTGTACAGCGCAATTCACAGTGGGGATGTGTGTGCAGATGAACACAAATGACAAGTCTTATTGTGCTTCCTCTGCCTGGAGGAAGATTGAGGAAAACTGATGGATGAAGCGAGTGAGAGGAGCCTGGCTGTCACGGTTGTGGCAAGTTCCTCTCTGCCTGGCTGATGCTCAGAATACAGCAGAGGTATATGTTGGCCTCATAATTCAGACTGCTTGAAAGACAGCAAAGAAAGAATACCAACTTCAGTAAAATCAAGAAGCACAAGCATGTAAAGGCAATGCTGTCCCAAGCCAACATTTCTCATGGGATAAGCACATGGGAATGTGAGTCCAGAAAGTCCTTCTCCCAAGAAAGCCGCACTTTTGACAGCCAATCCAGCACAAGTGGGTTATAAAGTAGCTCATGCCATGAAGCATTTAAGAGTCAGAAAATTATTGGAGCCTCTACCAAGGAGTTGTCAGCCAGCTTTATAGAATATTCTGTGTGACCTTATCTTAAATATGTAGCAGAAATAATTCTTCCCTCAGGATGGGGTCATGTATTATAATTCGCTCAGTTCAATGAAATGTGAGCAGAAGTGATTGTGTCACCTGCAAGCTGAAGTCATGAAAATGTCCCCTTGAGATTCCCCTGTCTGTCTCTCCACTTTCAGTAACGAGTGTGGAGGCCGTGTTGACACATCAGGGTCTTTAAGGCAAAGCTGCCTGAATGACTCTGGGTTTGGAGGGCGTCTGCTGCTGCAGGGAGCCTCATCCACCCTGTTCCCCCAGAGCCTCGGTGGGCTCATCTTTGCAGCCCCAGCAATGCCCTGATGCTGGAGCAGACACATGGGAAGACCACTCATAGGGGCAGCACTGGGATGGGAAAGCTTCTTATTCAGCTTGGAGTGGCGTTAGTGGAAGCAATCCTAGAATATACTTCCAAGAGAAGAAAGTGGAGTCAAGCCACGGTCAGAATGAGGGAGAAGACCTGGAGAAGGAGTGGTGGTGTGGGTGGCCTCCAGAGTTGAGGTACTAGATGTGGGTAAACTGCATTCAGGATTGAGCTGTTTGGGTGTTAGTTTACAAATGGGTAGCACACGCTTCTGGTTTTCCCGGCAGCTCAGCTGGTAAAGAATCCACCCACAATGCAGGAGACCCGAGTTCAATTCCTGGGTTGGGAAGATACCCTGGAGGAGGGCATGGCAACCCATTCCAGTATTCTTGCCTGGAGAATCGCCATGGACAGAGACACCTGGCAGGCTACAGTAAATGGGGTCGCAAAAAATCGGACATGACTGAACGACTAAGCACACACAACAAAACACATGCTTCAGTCCTCATTCAGCAGAGAACGTATTTGAGATTGAAGACTGTGCTCTAAATTCTATCAGTGGAGAGTATTGTTACTTGAACCATGAGATGATTATAACAAAAACATTGCCATTTATCCACCAGAGAGGAAACAAGCGATTGTGTGGTATTTACCAACATGTAAAATGATGGCAAACAACACACCCCTGTAGGCACCTTACCTGATTATTGGAAAAGTTGATCATTGCCACAAAAACACTATCTCCCTACATTAACCCTGACCTGAGAAGAGCAAATGAGCTTATCTATTGACAGCAGGTTGCAGAGACATGGTTTCTGGTTCAAACCTTGGCTCGCCTGCTTTCTATCGGGATATCTTGCAAGGTGGTTACTTGACTTCTCCCTGCTCCAATTTCCTCAACTGTTAAATGAAGATGAAAGAAGCTCCTCTGTCATGAGGTCAGCACACGAACTATACTGGATCAGGAAGAAAAGTGCTAAGTACCATGTTTCATACATGAGTCCTAAACAAATGTTAGATGTCATGATTTAACCAGAATCCTTTAAAAGTACTGCACAGGTCTCCCTACCCACCCCCTTTCCTCCCTTTTCCCACTGAAATGCTTAAGACAGTTCACTTCTCCCCTATCCCCACTTGCCACCCAATTCCTGGGAAGACAGAGCAATACTGGGGGGTCTTGCCCTGGGAGGAGGGCATCACAGCTTAAGGGTCCTGATTCCCTTCTCTCTCTCTCTCTCTGTGTTGAGTCGCTCGGTCATGTCCAGTGCTTTGTGACCCCATGGACTATAGCCCTCCAGACTCCTCTGTCCATGGCGATTCCCCAGGCAAGAATACTGGAGTGGGTAGCCATGCCCTCTTCCAGGGGATCTTCCTAACCCAGGAATTGAACCAGGGTCTCCCACATTGCAGGCAGATTCTTTACCATCTGTGCCACCATGGAAACCCAAGAATACTGGAGTGGGTAGCTTATCCCTTCTCCAGGGGATCTTCACAACCCAGGAATTGAACCGGGCTCACCTGCATTGCAGGTGATTCTTTACCAGCTGAGCTGCCAGGGAAGCCCTCCCTCTCTCTAACTTGACACTGTTCTTGTCTGCTTCCCACCTAGACTGGGGTGTGCAGGAGCCTGCAGCTGCTTCTCTTAGAGGGAGAGTGACCAGACGATGCCCTTCTTGTTGTGCTTTACAAGATATCAGAAAACCCCAACCGCCAAGAACATTTTATCACATTCGAATGTCTAAAATCCTATAAGTCAGGACACATTCATCTAGTTAAAATATAAAAATTCCGGGGAGAATATATATAGCAAGACTTATCAGTCACATGGGATTCTCAGGTAACTCAGTGGTAAAGAATCTTCCTGCCTGTGCAGGAGATGCAGGAGACTAGGGTTCCTGGGTTGGGAAGATACCCTGGAGAAGGGAATGGCAACCCACTCCAGTATTCTTGCCTGGAGAATCCCACAGACAGACTGTAGCTGGCTGGGCTACAGTCCATGGGGTCATAAACTGTCAGACACGACTGAGCAACTAACACTTTCATTTTTCATATACTTCGGTATAAATGAATTTCTCAGATTTCTTTTCTGAAAGCAGGTTAGACAACAGGGAGATATAAGAGAGGATGAAAAGCCTGAGGATTTGAGAAGCAGCTGAGGAGAAAAAGAATCCAAATGAGAGTCCTGGGAACCTGAGTCATTATATAGGTACCATTTGGACCAGGGCTGCTCTGAATGAGTCATGTCCCCAAATGAGCTGTATCCCCAGAGGTCCCATAGGGTTCTCAGGGTCTCATCTTAGGAAGAGACTACTTTCAAATCCTGGGATTGCAGAGTCTATAATGGTTATCTGAGCAGATATTCATCAGGGAACAGAGAGTAATCAGAGTGCTCATTCAGAAAGTGTGGGCTTTGGAACCAAAGACATTTTTATCAGAACACATCCTGCATGGAGAACTTTGACTTCCCCATCAAACATGTCAAATGCCTGCCCTCCCACTCGGTTAAAGAATCTGGAATCCCCTGGCCCTCTAAAGGTGTCACTGTGGCCTTTCAGGGAAGTATAAGCATAGGAATAAACACAATGGATGAGCAAATCTAGCTGGGAATTATTCAGGCATCACATTTTAGAGAAAAAGTTTTAAATTTTTTAATTTACCCTCTTTAAAATAATATTGAGGCTCCCAAAGAACTTGTGTTTATATGAGTTATCTCTAGAAGTATTTACCATTTTAGAAATTAAAACTGAGGAATTAAAAAAATATTTTTATCCATTTAGTTTAAATAACAATAATAAAATATAAATAGAAATTACATGCATTATGGAAAGTAACTATTTTTTCCAAAACAAAAAAACAATTGCTTGGTTTCTTCATCAGTCAGATATGTATGTGTATTATAGTAGGAAATAGATATATTGACCTTTGTCCCATCCTTGGCTCAGAGTTCCTAAACTTCCTGAAATTTCCTGATAAGGGTGAGAGAAAAATTTTTGTTATTCCTAAGAAGCCCCTTCCAACTGTACCTGTGTTTATATTAATAAGGTGGCTCTTGGAGGCCCCCAGGTAGGCTCAGGATGGGAACCGGTTGCCAGAGGAACCAAACCTGTGATTAGAGGGTGGGAACTTTCAGCTCCACCCCTGAGTTCTGGAGGGACTGGAGTGTGAGTTCAATCAACAATGACCGATGATTTAATGTAACATAATGAATGTAATGAAACATCCATCGAATCTCCTAAACGGGGTTTGAGAAGCTGCCTGGTTGGTGAACATATCAAAGTGGTGAAGGGCGTGTTCCTAAAGAGGGTATGGAAGCCATGTGTGTACACTGCCCTGTGCATCTCTTCTGGTTCCCGAGTTGTAGGCTCTGTAATAAACTGGTGGGGTTTTCTTGTGTTTTTTGAGTTGTTCTAATGCATTGTCAAAAGGGGCAGGGAAGGTTATAGGAACCCCCAAATCTGTAGCCAGCCGAGCAGAAGTGTGGGTCACCTGGCACCCCATTTGTGGTATACATCTGAAATGGGCAGTCTCGTGGGACTGAATTCTTAATCTGTGATGTCCACACCAACTCTGGCAGTCAGCGTCAGAACTGAGTTCAATCGTTGGATACCTGGTTGGTGTCAGAGAATCAGAGGCAGGTATCATGTAACTTCTGGAAAACACCACATCAAAGAATAAGAGTTAAAAAGCAAATGACATCTCAGCACTGGTGTAAAAATAGTTTTAACTTTGCAGAATCCCCCCCAAAAAATGTTTCAAGGGACCTCAGGTGTCCCTAGACCCCACCTGAAGACCTCTGTGTTAGAGGATTGTTTTCTGGGATTGGGCTGATCTGAAATTACATATTCCTTAGTTCCTGAATACCTCATGCAAGTCTCAGAAGTTCAGAAAAAGTTAGAAATAGCATTTCCATAATTAAAGACATTCCTAGATCTAAGATGAAGACTCCAGGGCGTTCTGGAGTTTGTAGAATGACTATGGACTGGGATAGAATAGAGTGTTTGTAGGTATCTTTGCTGAACCTCCATCTTTGTGAATCTGGGAACCAGAGGGGAAGTAGCTGTAGCCTAATGAATACAAAGTACCCAACTCTGCCACTTCACTGCCTTATACAACCTTGGGAAAAGTCACTGCATCCTTCTGAGATTTCCTCTTTTGCAAAATGGAGATAATATCCAAGCACATGGCAAATGTGACCTTATTTAACTCACATGTACATTCTACACACATTCTCTCTATAATGCCACGAGACATGCAAAGTCAAGGGGACACAGTTACCTCTCTTTTAGCAATGGGAAGTCATGTGCTCATCAAAGTGCTCAGTAGATACAAGGTGCTTAATTGGAATCCAGGGTTGTTTGACCTAGAATCCCATGCTTTTCCTCATCCTGCTGACTTGGAGAGAAGGGGTCCAGGGTCAGCACAGAGCAGAGAATGGTGGGGGATGCAATTTGTTCTATAAGTTTAACCAGAGCTCATGGCATGTGGTGACAATGTCAGGAGTGAATGAGTGCTCAGTACCCAATAACTGAGGAGGATGTTCGTACAATGAGTGGAAAATGGGAAGGTAATTTTCCTGGTTGTCAGAGGGCTAGAGTGAGGAGAAAAGCCCTCAGAGCAGATGTGCTGGGTAAGCAACACCCTCCCCACCCCTGCATCTCTCAGGGGAGGGGCAGGAGAGGGGACTCTCCATCTTATTTAGATGCTGATGCCTGGCATAATTTGCTGTAAATCCGTTTTCTCACGAGTTAGGAGAATGGAGTCAGATGGTTAGCATGCTAGACTGTTCATAGCTATGTTAAGCAGCAGGTGACCTAGAAAAGATTTGCCCTAAGAAAAAAGTGATAACACGTTGTCCTTGGATAATTATATTTTGTCTGTATGCACTGTTAAGAAGTTTCAGAAATATTTTGGGAAACAAGAAAAGGTTCCTTCATACAGCTGGCACTTTGCTAAATAAATGTATATTCCATACCTGATTCTTTAATGAGGATTCCAAATGGATTCTCATACTGCTGCCAGACAGATTTTTGTCTATCTTTTCTTATGCAAAAAAATCTAGATGGACTTTCAACTTGAGATGGTGCCTGGCCAACAGTCTTCAACACAACCTGCCTATTTCTCACTTTAAAAATATGGGAAAAAATGAAAACTCTCATTATTATTAAAAACCATCACTGACAGACAATCTAATGTCAGAATCAAAGAGGAAAAGACACTACTCATGAAGCAGATGGAGTTGAATTGAGGCACACCAAGTCAAAGAGCCCTCTGCTCCACATAAAACAGACTGTCAACAAACGTGAGATAGAGGCATTGCCTGTGGCCTGAGCTAAGCTCATCCTTAGACGCTGCTGGGCTGTGAGACAAACAGGGGATGGACTCTTTACCCCATTAACTACTCTCTAGAAAGAATACAAGTCCCAGGGGAAAACTGGGCAGGAGGTAGGAGAAGACTCAAGCTATAATGCCATGTGCAGTCCCACGAGTGAGGAGCTGGTTGTATGAGCAGAGAGAAGTCCCCTCATAATGGACCATGTTGGGAGTGGGTGGGAGTTAGATGGTTTGTGTGTGTGTGTGTGGCATGTGAGGTGTGCAGTATATGTGTACAGCATGTATGAGCATGTAGTATGTCTAATGAGTGGCATGTGTGATGTGTTGTATGGTGTGTGTTTGATATAATGAGTGAATATGTATGTGTGATATGCAGCGTGTGTATGTGGTATATGTTTGTGTGTGTGTATGTGGTATGCATTTGGCATATCCATATATGTGGACATGGTATGTGTGGGGGGTGTATGTGGAGGGTGTATATACCTAACTACCATAATTAAGACTCCTAAAGAATCAGGCAATTGAAAGAGAGGGATGACTTCCCTTGGATAAAGACCCATCAGAAATTTCGAGTTGGCCTGGAGCTGTTTGTGCATGTTGACCTGGCCTGCAAATGAAATAAAGGCTGTTGATTATTGGTTTGGGCTTCCCAGGTGATACTAGTGGTAAAGAATCTGCCTGCCAATGCAGGAGACATAAGAGATGTGGGTTTAATCCCTGGGCTGGGAAGATCCCCTGGAGGAGGGCAGGGCGTTGTTGCCTGGAGAATCCCATAAACAGAGAAGCCTGGCAGGCTATAGTGCATAGGGTAACAAAGAGTCGGACATAACTGAAGTGACTTAGCACACATGCATTATTGGTTCATCATGTGCTGAACAGAGAGCAGGAATAAGAGTCATTCATTTACTGTATCAGCTTCTAAGCATCAAATCTGAAAAGGAATCTGGATTTTTTTTTTTGAGAAAAAGAAGAAATCCATCAAGTAATTTGGAACTGCAGAAGCATAATTTATACCAAGAAAAAAAAAATAACATCTGGAAGGCTCAGAAGAAAAAGATGTCTCTGAAAAAAATACTCCTCAATGAATAGTAAAAAGATATTTCAAGGAAATGTTTTAGTGTCATCCAAAGATGTAAGAAGGCATAAGCAGCATCATAAACAAAAAGGCAGGGAGAGGGAAGGAAGATGTCATGAAAGGAGCCATTGTGGGGAAAGGAGCTGTTAAGACAACGCTTGAGACAACGACAACCAAAAAAAGACCAATTCATGGTGCGGAAAAATCCCATCAATTACTGGAAGGGCAGGTTTGAGATGCCTCTAGAATGCCAAGAGAAAGGATAAGAAGTCAAAACATAGTAAGAGGAGACAGGAATGAAAGACATCCAAGGTTGTTCCTGGAAGAGAAACAAGGGGGGAAAAATGAGAGAAAAGCAGAATCAAACTTATAAGAAATGTTTCCTGAGCTTGCAAAGGAGGGCGAGAAAGTCTTATGGAGCATGTTTCAAGAGGTTATCATTTTTAGATACAATAATTGAAAGCACACCTGGAGTATCGCCACCTCCACCATCATCTACTCAACATCCTAGCAAAGCATTTTTATTCATTCACTCAACAAATATTTATTTTAAGCACCAGGCACTAAAATTATAAAGATCAAAGGGAAAGCCTCAAAGATTCAGGCAGGACAAAATTGTTTACTTATAATTACAATTTAATATAAAACTGTAATTGTTTACTTACAGTAAACCAAATATTGGATCATTAGAAGACATCCATCATTTTAAGGGGTTGTTTGGGGGCTCAGGGATTTCATAAGGTGCCAAGTTACCTTTTTTGTATGAATATAACAAAATGACAAATGCAGATATATATTTATTACCAACTGAACTTGGATCCACTTGCCTACCTCACAGCCAGGCCAATTTACGGACGCCACATTGTGGTGAAGCAAAGCAGTGTTTATGGCAGGCACCAAGCAAGGAGAACAAGCAGCTCATGCTCAAAAGACCCAAACTCTCCATGACTTTCAGGCAAGGGTTTTTAAAGACATTGTTAGGGGAGGGGATCATAGGAGAGTGATCAGCTCATGGACCTTCTTGTGATTCGTTGCTGGTGAGGTAACAGGGTGGTGTTTCAGGAATCCTAACCATCAACCTTCTGATTCCAACCAGTCTGGGATATACCACCATCCTCCTCCTGGGTAGGAATGTCTTTGTTCCTGCAGAACAACTTGAAGATACATGTCAGATTGTTATGTATATCCTTCAGGAGGAACTAGGACTCTTTCAACATTGAACTGTTGTTCCTTGACTGCTTTTCCTTCATTTCTCTGTTTCCTCTCTTTCCTTATCAGTAACTAGTAGTGCTCTTTGGAACTCAGAGAAGGCTTACAAGACTAAATCTTTTTTCTTCTACAAACAAGAAATGGGGGACATGAGGGGTTTTGTACCTGGAAGAGTCCCACAGGATTCTGCTTGGTTTCACAGTGGTGTGAAGCCATGGCATTAGTGTTGAATGTTGAAAAATATATATAAAGATATTTGATTACTAGCGGAGAGTTGTAGCAGAATCAAAGGGCTAAAATTGAAAAGTCATGTCTGGAAGTCCTAAAATTATAAAAATATACACTTTCATAATTAATTGGTACATGTGGTTGTAAACTGAAAACATACATCACATATTATACCAGAAAAGGAAGATATATAAATGTACATATCCTTACCTCAACAATTCTATGAGTAGAAATATTTCTGCCAAAGAATTATTTAAAGATGTGTAATGGTTTCTAAACAAGGATATAATTTACAATGTTAGTTACAAAGTGAAAAAAATAGAATAAAACAATGGTGACACTGGTTACATAAACGATAATTTATACTTATGATAAAACAAAATAGAACAATGTAGATCAAGTCCATTTATAGGGCAATAAGCTGTGACATTTTTACCCAAAAAAATGAATTTGCCTGTTGGTAGATGTCAAACCCAAAGACACAACTAAGATCAGGAGAAGGAAGGATTTATTATTACTTGCAGCAAGTAATGAGGACACCAGGGCTCTTTCCCAAAGCAGTGTTTCTCCAACAGCAAAATAGGGGAAGTTTTAAGCTAAGCGCACATGCATATTCATGAAGGGCCTTAGGTGGTCCACTGAGTCCAAGTTTTAAGTGGATTGACGTCACTCGGGTCAGAAAACGTTGACATCACCATCCATTAGGTTTTAGTTGATCTGGTGATTGAATACTTCAGGCTACTCTTTACTGCTAATCAGAACTGGGAGTCTTTAACAAATGATCGGATACTGAGGTTCAATCCCTGGGTTGAGAAGATCCTCTGGAGAAGGGAATGGCAACCCATTCCAGTATTCTTGCCTGGAGAATTCCATGGACAGAGGATCCTGGGGGGCTACAGACCATGGGGTCTCATAGAGTCAGATATGAATGAGCAAATGAGCAACTGAGCAGGAGTAGAAGATTATGTTTGCTATTGCAAGTTCTTTTGCCCGACAGTAGTTGTTTGTTCCCTTAAGATGCTTAATTACTAAGAACTGTTCAAAGCCAAGCCTTGTGGCTAGGCTTAGATTGAAAAATGGTTTAAGCCAAAAATGGTTTCTCTTATGTCAAGAAAGCCAGGCTTGGTCAGAAAGTCATGTTTGGTTCTCTTCCTCCTATCCTATTTGTTTACAATATGTTGCTATGTTAAAAAAAAAAAAAAAAAGCATGTTAAAACCCAGTTTTAGAAAAAATTTCTACTTTAGAAAAATTCTACTTTTAGAAAAAATTCTACTTTAGAATTCTACTTTAGAAAAATTTATATGTGTATAAATAGAAAATAATTCTATTTTAGAAAAAAATTCTGTGTATAAAAAGAAAATAAATTCTATTAATTTCTGCAGTTAAATGTTAATAGTTGTTATGGCAAGATTTTGCATGCTTGTTATTTTCTGTTTTATCTTAGTTTGTTGGGTTCATCTGGATTTTCCAGTTTTTTTGCAAGTTGTGTGTATGTGTGTGTGTTCCATCATGTCCAGCTCTTTACAACCCCATGGACTGTAGCCTGCCAGACTCCTCTGTCCATGGAATTTTCCAGGCAAGAATACTGGAGTGGTTGCCATTTTCTACTCCAGGGGATCTTCCTGATTCAGGGATCGAAGCTGTGTCTCCTGTGTCTTCTGCATTGGCCGGCAGATTCTTTACCACCGCGCCTCCTGAGAAGCCCAAGCTGCATGTAAGAGACTTAAAAAAGGTTGTGATATAATTAGATTTTCAAGGGTAGAGACAGGATTGCAGGACAAGTGTAAGAGACAAGGTAATTGAAACAAATCAGATGAGAGATAATGGCAGTTAGAATCCAGACAGTGGGAATGGGCAAAAGTGGGTAGAATTGAGTGATTCCAAATACAAGAACTGATGGGGTTGGAGATTGGTTAGATACAGGAGTGGGGTTGCAGATAATTACAGTGCAGTAAGATATCATGCTTCCTTGGAGTTTAAAGTAAGGAAGAGTCAGCCAGATGGAAAGGAAAGGAAGGCCATTTCAGCCAAAAGTGTGTGTTCCATTATTTGACCTGTCTTACAGTGGCCTTTTCTCAGCCAAACTGCAAACACACCCACCGAAGTTGAATTAACATTTTCAAAGAGAGTGAAAAGCACAGTTCCCTCTGGAAACTGGAAGCACATTATGTCAAAGTGAATCCATCCATCCTTGCTATAGCAATCTCCAGACAGGCTGCCCAAGGCTGCTTTGCAGAAAAGGGTTATTCTCTGCTGAGCGCCTCATTTACACCTGAATGGAGAACTCACGGGAATTCTGGACCAGCCAAGCACAGCACAGTTACTATTTCTAGGAAATTTTCATTTGACTCCAATGACTTACAATAACAGAATGATGTCCCATTGCCCAGTAATAATCACTGTGACCTTCATTGGGAATGAAGGGTCCTTTCCCCAAGGACCTGATCCAAAATACCATCCAGCAGATAGGAGCTCCTGTCAGAACAGGAAGATCCATCACACTGACAGGCTCTCCCTGAAGACTCCAAGTGCCCCAGGATTTGAACAAAGCATCCTTTTATATGCAGGGTGAAGGAGGCACAAATTTCTAAATGGCCCAAAATAAAGTGTCTTGTAATTATCTATCTTTAGCAGGCATTTGACGTAGGAATAGGTCAATGGAATTTCCATTCCAAATCTGCACTGCAGTTTTCTCAAAAAAAAAAAAAAAAAGACTTGTTTTTCACTTATTCTATTCCATATTTCTTACTAGTTATAATTTATAACAATAAAAATGATAACCGTAGGAAATAACATAAATAGTTCTTAGTCTGCCAGACCCTAAACCTATCTTGTTTTATCTTTATAACAAGTGATGAACTAACAACTTTATAACAACCTGATGAAGGTAACTTAATTTCTACAGATGTCAGAGAGAAAACTTATCCATCTGGTTGAACCAAACCCATCTACCTCCCACACTGAGGAGTTAGGCTTTTATTTTAAAGAATATGCTGTTATCAAGAAAGACCTATTAAACATTCACTTTGACCTTTGCCCTCAAAGTTATCAAAACCTGAGTTACTGGCTGGTTTCTCAAAAAGAATAGTTAATGTTGACGTTCTTTTCATCCCCTTCTCTAACTAGATCTGGGAAAGAGGCATAACTAGCATAAAGGAAAACCTCTAAAAAGTATAGCCATATTGCCACAGAAACAATTCAGAAAAAACAAACCAGAGAACTCTGGGGAAAGAAAACATATTATGTAAGTTTTCCCTTAGAGTTTGGCAGCCTTTGTTCATAGTTGGATATAAACTCATTTAGTTCTACCAATAAGCCCACACAACTTTACTTCCTGACATCTGTTCTCTCCTCCCAGGATCTGTAAGGTTTCTCTCTTCTGATAAGTGTAAAACATTTGCGGGGATACGACATGTTCAGTAAGGGGCAGAAAGTCGACTGCCTGATTCAGTAGGTCTGGGGTTGGAGGTGGGGCACCCAAAAAGCTGGATTTCTTTAAACCACCCCCCAAAGTTTTCCTTGGGCTTCCCTGATAGCTCAGTTGGTAAAGAATCACCTGTAATGCAGGAGACCCCTGTTCAATTCCTGGGTTGGGAAGTCTGCTGGAGAAGGGAGAGGCTACCCATTCCAGTATTCCTGGACTTCCCTTGTGACTCAGCTGGTGAAGAATCTGCCTGCAATGCAGGAGACATGGGTTCGATTCCTAGGTTGGGAAGATCCTCTGGAGAAGGGAAAGGCTACTCACTCCAGTATTCTGGCCTGGAGAATTCCATGGACTGTGTAGTCCGTGGGGTCGCAAAGAGTCGGACATGACTGAGTGACTTGCATTTTCGTTTTCTAAAGTTTCCTTACCCAACTGGTTTTGGAGCAATGATTTGAAATCTCAAGTCAGTATCTGGTGGTGGTATGCACATAGTGGCATCATAGGGTCACTGTCAAATCGTCAAATCCCAGATCTTTGTGTTAGCAACTGGATGAGGGTGGCAAGCCAATTAACAAGTCTCAATTTTCCCATTTATCAAGTGGATGTGATAACAATATGCATACATTAATGAGATAATGTATATATGCAAAGTGCTTAGCACAGTGTCTGGAGAAGGCAATGACAACCCACTCCAGTACTCTGGCCTGGAAAATCCCATGGATAGAGGAGCCTGGTAGGCTGCAGTCCAAGGGGTCGCTAGCAGTTGAACACGACTGAGCAACTTCACTTTCACTTTTCACTTTCATGCATTAGAGAAGGAAATGGCAACCCACTCCAGTATTCTTGCCTGGAGAATTCCACGGACGGGGGAGCCTGGTGGGCTGCCGTCTATGCGGTCACACAGAGTCGGACACGATTGAAGTGACTTAGCAGCAGCAGCAGCAGCAGCAGCTAGCACACTGTCAGCATTTCAGTAGTAATCAATAAATGGAAGTAATTATTATCATTATATGAAAAGTTAGAGAGTAATATAATATGCAATGAAGCCCTTATTTTATTGGGCAGAACTAATTAAGCACCAATCACCATATGTCTGTTGCCCATGGGGTTAGGTGAGAGAAATGTCCAGTGGTAACAAACAACATGTGTTATCAAGCTGCCCAAATTAATAATCCATTTAAATCTCACTTTAGCTCAGTCAGTCAGCCATGTCTGACTCTTTGCAACCCTATAGACCATAGCCTGCCAGGCTCCTCTGTCCATGGAATTTTCCAGACAAGAATACTGGGGTGGGTTGCCACTTCCTTCTCCAGGGGATCTTCCTGACCCAGGGATTGAACCCAGGTCTCCTGCACTGCAGGCAGATTTTTACCACCTGAGCCACCAGGGAAGCCCCTTTAAATTTCACTTTAAAAAGGAACAAAAAAAGAAGAGACCTCCAAAACCTTTGAACAGAGCTCTCAGAACAGTAGAATGCTGACTGTCTCCAAAGTGACTGTAGATACAACTTTTATAACCATTCCTGAAACCACTCATATTCTAAAAAGAGAACATATTTCTAAGAGTAAAACTTAGTAATTAAGACACTAAATGTGAAAAAAAAAAGATATCACAATACATAGCACCCATAATAACACTTTTGGAGAATTTTCTATGTCCCATCAACTGTGCCAAAATCCCAACTGGAATTGGCTCATTCTATCCTGATGGCCTGGAAAAATCCCATGGACAGAGGAACCTGGCGGACTAAAGTTCATGGGGTCACAAGAGTCAGACATGACTAAGCACGGCAAAACACATCCTGACAGCCACCCTAGGATGAATGTTGGTTTCATCTCCATTTGCTATGGAGGGTACTGAGAACACAGATATTAAGTAATTTATCGAGGCAACACACCTCATACATGAACGGTTGTTTAGTTGTATCTGACTCTTTGTGACCCCATGGACTGAGTCAGACACGACTGTAAAACCAAGTTAAACTCAGGATGCGTGTAAGCTGCTTTGGTCATAGTCAACCCTTTATGAACCTATGGACTGTAGCCCTCCCTGGGATTCTCCAGGTGAGAATACTGGAGTGGGTTGCCATGCACTCCTCCAGGGGATCTTCCCAACCCAGGGATCAAACGTGCGTCTCTTAGGTTTCCTACATTGGTAGGCAGGTTCTTTACTACTAGTGGCCACCTGGGAAGCCCAATAACACATCCCCGAATCTGTACTTATAATTAGAACTCTCATACAGAACTGTTTATGCAGTCAAGAGAACAGTTGTAGCCAGAATGCAGGCAAAACCCAGTGAAGAGATTGTCCAGTGCACTATGCTAGCTAATTGTTGGCACCAGCTTGTTAATAAAGTCAGTCAAGAGAATGGGAAGACAAGCCACAGACAGGCCACCAGACAGATCTGATAAAAGATTGCTAACCAAAATACAAAGAACTCTTAAAACTTAACAGTAAGAAAACAAACAACCTGATTTTAAACATGGACTAAAGACCTGAATAGACACTTCACTCAGGAAGATATACAGATGGCAAAAAAAGCATGCTCCCCATTTGTCATTATGGAATTGTAAATTAGAACAATGAGATACTGCTACACATTTATTAGGATGGCCAAAATTCAGAACACAGACAATATCAAATGTTAGTGAGGATGTGGAATAACAGGAACTCTCATTCATTACTGGTGGGAATGCAAAATGGTACAGCCACTTTGATGATACTGTAGTAGTTTCTTACAAAACTAAACATACTCTTACCACACAGTCCAGCAACTGAACTCCTTGGTATTTACCCAAGAGAGCTGAAAATTTATGTCCATACCAAAAAAATAGCACATGGAGTTTTATAACAGCTTTATCATAATTCCCAAAACTTGAAAGCAAGCAAGATGTCCCTCAGTAGGTGAATGAATAAGCAAACTGTTGAACACCTGTACAATGGCATACTACTCAGTGCTAAAAGAAATGAGCTATCGAGCTATAAAAAGACATGGAAGAAACTTAAATGCATGTTACTAAGTGAAAGAAGACAATCTGAAAAGGCTACATATTGTATGAATTCAAGTATATGACATGTTGGAAAAGAAAACCATTATAAAATTATTCTATTCTAAAATTAAACTAGAAAGAGTAAAAAGATCAGTGGTTGCCAGGGGTCAGGAGAGAGGGAGAGATGAACAGGCAGAGGGTAGGGAGTTTTAGGGCAGTGAAACTACTCTGTATGATACTGCAATGGTAGACATCATTATGTATATTTATCAAAACCCATAGAATGTACATCAAGAATGAACCTTAATGTAAACCATGGACTTTGGGTGAGAATGGTGCATCAATGTAGGTTCATTGATTGTAGCAAATGCTAAGCAAGGTAGGTGTCTTAACCCCTACCTTTTGCAAGAACAACAACCTATTTTCCCCATTGGAGGCTCGGGTCTGAGGAAAACCCTCCGAGCACATCATCTTCTCCCCATGAGCCTTGTCAGCCCCAGGGTCCAGACTATTCAGGTGTCTCACCTGCCCTGGAGTTGTAGCAGTGTGGGGGTTTCTGGAGACTCCCACTTGAGAGGGAATAGAGAAGGAGCAAAACCCACTGACTGAACTCTGTTTGCCTCTCTGTGTCCTAAAATTTTCATCTCCTCATGAATAAAAGAAACAAACCATATCGTATCCCACTGAAAAGGTATATCCCTGAACTTTACAAAATCTAAACATCTTAAATATATATATACCAACTAAAAGATGCTTACTCCTTGGAAGGAAAGTTATGACCAGCCTAGATAGCATATTAAAAAGCAGAGACATTACTTTGCCAAAAAAGGTCCGTCCGGTCAAGGCTATGGTTTTTCCAGTAGTCATGTATGGATATGTAAGTTGGACTATAAAGAAAGCTGAGTGCCAAAAAAATGATGCTTTTGAACTGTGGTGTTGGAGAAGACTCTTGAGAGTCCCTTGGACTGAAAGGAGATCCAACCAGTCCATCCTAAAGGAGATCAGTCCTGGGTGTTCATTGGAAGGACTGATGCTGAAGCTGAAACTCCAGTACTTTGGCCACCTCATGCAAAGAGTTAACTCATTGGAAAAGACCCTGATGCTGGGAGGGATTGAGGGCAGGAGGAGAAGGGGATGACAGAGGATGAAATGGTTGGATGGCATCACCGACTTGATGGACATGGGTTTGAGTAGACTCCAGGAGTTGGTGATAGGGAGGCCTGGTGTGCTGTGATTCATGGGGTTGCAAAGAGTTGGACACAACTGAGTGACTGAACTGAACTGAATAGAAAAATCAGTGAATACATACAAAGACTCTGTAATTTAAAAGGAAACCCTCTAAGGAATTTAGCTAATGCAATCCAATAAGAAGACAACAGAATAAATGGTGTAAGTGAAAAAATGAGTGAAATTATCAATTTGCAAATGATGTGGCTTTTTTAGAAGGAAACACAAGAAAATCATTGGTCTTAGTAAGAGATTTAATTAAAGTGGCTGATTATAAAACCAACAAATATAAAAAGCAATTAGCTTTTCTATATACTAGCAATAACCTATTAAACAATATAATATAAACCTAAAATTTGAATTTTCAATAGCAGTCATAACACAAAATGCATATGAATACACTTTAAAATAAATGTAGTGAGTTATATGAAGAAAATTACAGAATTTTACTTAGTGACATTTTTAAAATTTAAAATCCATTCACTCTCCAGAGGCAGGAGACTTAAGCCCAAAACCTGAGAAAACCAGAAAACTCCTGACTACATGGAACATTAAGGAATAAGAGACCATCCAAAAGCCTCCATACCTACACCAAAACCAACCACCACCCAAGAGCCAATAAGCTCCAGAACAAGACATACCACGCAAATTCTTTAGCAACGCAGGAACATAGACCTGAGTGTCAACATACAGGCTGTCCAAAGTCACACCTAACACAAAGACCCATCGCAAAACTCATTACTGGACACTCCACTGCACTCCAGAGAGAAGAAATCCAATTCCACGCACCAGAACGCTGACACAAGCTTCCCTAACCAGGAAACCTTGACAAACCAATCGTCCAACCCCACCCACTGGGTGAAACCTCCACAATAAAAAGGAACCACAGACCACAAGAATACAGAAAGCCCACTCCAGACACAACAATCTAAACAAGATGAAAAGGCAGAGAAATACCCAACAGGTAAAGGAACATGAAAAAAGCCCACCAAATAAAACAAAAGAGGAGGAAATAGAGAATCTACCTGAAAAAGAATTTAGAATAATGATAATAAAAATGATCCAAAATCTTGAAAACAAAATGGAGTTACAAATAAATAGCCTGGAGACAAAGATTGAGAAGATGCAAGAAATGTTTAACAAGGACCTAGAAGAAATAAAAAAAAGTCAATTAAAAATGAATAATGAAATAAATGAGATCAAAAACACTCTGGAGGGAACCATGAGTAGAATAACAGAGACAGAAAATAGGATAAGTGAGTTAGAAGATAAAATGGTGGAAATAAATGAAGCAGAGAGGAAAAAAGAAAAAAGAATCAAAAGAAATGAGGACAACTCCAGGGACCTCTGGGACAATGTGAAACGCCCCAACATTCGAATCATAGGAGTCCCAGAAGAAGAAGACAAAAAGAAAGGCCATGAGAAGTTACTCGAGGAGATAATAGCTGAAAACTTCCCTAAAATGGGGAAGGCAATAGCCACCCAAGTCCAAGAAACCCAGAGAGTCCCAAACAGGATAAACCCAAGGCGAAACACCCCAAGACACATATTTATCAAATTAACAAAGATCAAACACAAAGAACAAATATTAAAAGCAGCAAGGGAGAAACAACAAATAACACACAAAGGGATTCCCATAAGGATAACAGCTGATCTATCAATAGAAACCCTTCAGGCCAGAAGGGAATGGCAGGACATACTTAAAGTAATGAAAGAGAATAACCTACAACCTAGATTACTCTACCCAGCAAGGATCTCATTCGGATATGAAGGAGAACTCAAAAGCTTTACAGACAAGCAAAAGCTGAGAGAATTCAGCACCACCAAACCAGCTCTTCAACAAATACTAAAGGATCTTCTCTAGACAGGAAACACAGAAAGGTGGTATAAACGTGAACCCCAAACAACAAAATAAATGGAAACGGGACCATACCTATCAATAATTACCTTAAATGTAAATGGATTGAATGCCCCAACCAAAAGACAAAGGCTGGCTGAATGGATACAAAAGCAAGGCCCCTATATATGCTGTCTACAAGAGACCCACCTCAAAACAAGGGACACATACAGACTAAAAGTGAAGGGCTGGAAAAAAATATTCCACGCAAACGGAGACCAAAAGAAAGCAGGAGTCGCAATACTCATATCAGATAAAATAGACTTTCAAATAAAGGGTGTGAAAAGAGACAAAGATGGACACTACATAATGATCAAAGGATCAATCCAAGAAGAAGATATAACAATTATAAATATATATGCACCCAACATAGGAGCACCGCAATATGTAAGGCAAACGCTAACGAGTATGAAAGAGGAAATTAAGAGTAACACAATAATAGTAGGAGACTTCAATACCCCACTCACAACTATGGATAGATCAACTAAACAGAAAATGAACAAGGAAACACAAACTTTAAAGGACACAATGGACCAGCTAGACCTAATTGACATCTATAGGACGTTTCACCCCAGAACAATCAACTTCACCTTTTTCTCAAGTGCACACGGAACCTTCTCCAGAATAGATCACATCCTGGGCCATAAATCTAGTCTTGGTAATTTCAAAAAAGCTGAAATCATTCTAGTCATTTTTTCTGACCACAGTGCAGTAAGATTAGATCTCAATTACAGGAAAAAAATTATTAAAAATTCAAACATATGGAGGCTAAACAACACGCTTCTGAATAACCAACAAATCATAGAAGAAATCAAAAAAGAAATGAAAATATGCATAGAAATGAATGAAAATGAAAACACAACAACCCAAAACCTATGGGACACTGTAAAAGCAGTGCTAAGGGGAAGATTCATAGCATTACAGGACTACCTCAAGAAACAAGGAAAAAGTCAAATAAATAACCTAACTCTACACCTAAAGCAACTAGAGAAGGAAGAAATGAAGAACCCCAGGGTTAGTAGAAGGAAAGAAATCTTAAAAATTAGGGCAGAAATAAATGCAAAAGAAACTAAAGAGACCATAGCAAAAATTAACAAAGCTAAAAGCTGGTTTTTTGAAAAAATAAACAAAATTGACAAACCATTAGCAAGACTCATTAAGAAACAAAGGGAGAAGAACCAAATTAACAAAATTAGAAATGAAAATGGAGAGATCACAACAGACAACACTGAAATACAAAGGATCATAAGAGACTACTACCAGCAGCTCTATGCCAATAAAATGGACAACTTGGAAGAAATGGACAAGTTCTTAGAGAAGTATAACTTTCCAAAACTGAACCAGGAAGAAATAGAAGATCTTGACAAACCCATCACAAGCAAGGAAATCGAAACTGTAATCAGAAATCTTCCAGCAAACAAAAGCCCAGGACCAGATGGCTTCACAGCTGAATTCTACCAAAAATTTAGAGAAGAGCTAACACCTATCTTACTCAAACTCTTCCAGAAAATTGCAGAAGAAGGTAAACTTCCAAACTCATTCTATGAGGCCACCATCACCCTAATTCCAAAACCAGACAAAGATGCCACAAAAAAAAGAGAACTACAGGCCAATATCACTGATGAACATAGACGCAAAAATCCTTAACAAAATTCGAGCAAACAGAATCCAACAACATATTAAAAAAATCATACATCATGACCAAGTGGGCTTTATCCCAGGAATGCAAGGATTCTTTAATATCCGCAAATCAATCAATGTAATACACCACATTAACAAATTGAAAGATAAAAACCATATGATTATCTCAATAGATGCAGAAAAAGCCTTTGACAAAATTCAACATCCATTTATGATTAAAACTCTCCAGAAAGCAGGAATAGAAGGAACATACCTCAACATAATATAAGCTATATATGACAAACTCACAGCAAGCATCACCCTCAATGGTGAAAAATTGAAAGCATTTCCTCTGAAATCAGGAACAAGACAAGGGTGCCCACTCTCACCACTACTATTCAACATAGTTTTGGAAGTGTTGGCCACAGCAATCAAGGCAGAAAAAGAAGTAAAAGGAATCCAGATAGGAAAAGAAGAAGTGAAACTCTCTCTGTTTGCAGATGACATGATCCTCTACATAGAAAACCCTAAAAACTCTACCAGAAAATTACTAGAGCTAGTCAATGAATACAGTTAAGTTGCAGGATACAAAATTAACACACAGAAATCTCTTGCATTCCTATACACTAACAATGAGAAAACAGAAAGAGAAATTAAGGAAACAATACTATTCACCATTGCAACAAAAAGAATAAAATACTTAGGAGTATATCTACCTAAAGAAACAAAAGACCTATACATAGAAAACTATAAAACACTGATGAAAGAAATCAAAGAGGACACAAACAGATTGTGTTCATGGATTGGAAGAATCAATATTGTCAAAATGGCTATACTACCCAAAGAAATCTATAGATTCAATGCAATCCCTATCAAACTACCAATGGTATTTTTCACAGAACTAGAACGAATAATTTCACAATTTGTATGGAACTACAAAAAACCTCGAATAGCCAAAGTAACCTTGAGAAAGAAGAATGGAACTGGAGGAATCAACCTGCCTGACTTCAGACTATACTACAAAGCCACAGTCATCAAGACAGTATGGTACTGGCACAAAGACAGAAATATAGATCAATGGAACAGACTAGAAAGCCCAGAGATAAATCCACGAACCTATGGTCACCTTATCTTCGACAAAGGAGGCAAGGATATACAATGGAAAAAAGACAACCTCTTTAACAAGTGGTGCTGGGAAAACTGGTCAACCACCTGGAAAAGAATGAAACTAGAACACTTTCTAACACCATACACAAAAATAAACTCAAAATGGATTAAAGATCTAAATGTAAGACCAGAAACTATCAAACTCCTAGAGGAGAACATAGGCAAAACACTCTCCGACATAAATCACACCAGGATCCTCTATGACCCACATCCCAGAATTTTAGAAACAAAAGCAAAAATAAACAAATGGGACCTAATGAAACTTAAAAGCTTTTGCACAACAAAGGAAACTCTAAGCAAGGTGAAAAGACAGCCCTCAGATTGGGAGAAAATAATAGCAAACGAAGCAACAGACAAAGGATTAATCTCAAAAATATACAAGCAACTCCTCCAGCTCAACTCCAGAAAAATAAATGACCCAATCAAAAAATGGGCCAAAGAACTCAACAGACATTTCTCCAAGGAAGACATACAGATGGCTAACAAACACATGAAAAGATGCTCAACATCACTCATTATCAGAGAAATGCAAATCAAAACCACAATGAGGTACCATTATACGCCAGTCAGGATGGCTGCTATCCAAAAGTCTACAAGCAATAAATGCTGGAGAGGGTGTGGAGAAAAGGGAACCCTCTTACACTGTTGGTGGGAATGCAAATTAGTACAGCCACTATGGAAAACAGTGTGGAGATTCCTTAAAAAGCTGGAAATAGAACTGCCATATGACCCAGCAATCCCACTTCTGGGCATACACACCAAGGAAACCAGATCTGAAAGAGACACATGCACCCCAATGTTCATCGCAGCACTGTTTATAATAGCCAGGATATGGAAGCAACCTAGATGCCCATCCGCAGACGAATGGATGAGGAAGCTGTGGTACATATACACCATGGAATATTACTCAGCCATTAAAAAGAATTCATTTGAATCAGTTCTAATGAGATGGATGAAACTGGAGCCCATTATACAGAGCGAAGTAAGCCAGAAAGATAAAGACCATTACAGTATACTAACACATATATATGGAATTTAGAAAGATGGTAACGATAACCCTATATGCAAAACAGCAAAAGAGACTCAGATGTATAAACAGACTTGTGGACTCTGGGAGAAGGCGAGGGTGGGATGTTTCAAGAGAACAGCATCGAAACATGTATATTATCTAGGGTGAAACAGATCACCAGCCCAGGTTGGGTGCATGAGACAAGTGCTCGGGGCTGGTGCACTGGGAAGACCCAGAGGGGAGAGGTGGAGAGGGAGGTGGGAGGGGGGACTGGGATGGGGAATACATGTAAATCCATGGCTAATTCATTTCAATGTATGACAAAAACCACTGCAATGATGTAAAGTAATTAGCCTCCAACTAATAAAAATAAATGGAAAAAAAAATAAATAAAATCCATTCAATGTTTCTGGTCAGAAACCCCACAATGTAAAGATTGCAATTAAAATTGTAGTTCCATGCAATTCAGATGAAGACTCCAATTGAATTTCTAATTTTAAAACTAACAGATACTATTTTAAAGCACATCTGGAAACACACATTCTTGATATTTTCCAAGACATTTATCATAATGAAAACAATAAGTAACATGTAACTGCTCATCTTGGAACGAGGCTGTGTTGGCTTAAAATTCAAAAGTGAAGGAACAGAATGAAAGGCCAGGAATAAATCAAAGATACTTAGGACTTTAGGAAATAATAAAAATGCTTTTGAAATGAACAGGAGGAAAGAAACCTGGCTGAATAAACAGAACAGGATGTGTGTTCCAGCATATTGGCACTTACTCTGTGCTGCCTGCAGTCCTCTCGACTTACTCTGCCCTCTGACCTGAAACCTTCCCCCAAAGCTATTTCTCATCTCTGTTTAATGCTCCCTCCGCGGTGAGGTCTTCCTTGGTCTTCCTAACCATTAACAAAATAGCACCCTGAAGAGGGTTTGAGGGACTTGGGGGCTAATCAATGAAAAAGATGTGAGCACAAAGGGCCAATAACACACAAAAGCCTTATTTAATAGATACCCCTTTGACAAGAGTGCCTCATGAGGAAGTCCCTCAGTCATAAACTGTCTGGTGGCTATGGTACAGGGATCACTGCTCAGAAGGGGAGGAAAGTAGGGGTGAGTGGGATCAGGCCGGGGTTTATGAGTCCGGATGATGTCATTCTGCAGCAGAGGCGGGAGTCTGGGTCAGGGAGTTGTGAAGCTGACATCTGCTTGAGGTCTTTATAGCCTATGCCTATAGCTATGGCTGTAAAGCTAACAGATGTTGAGCACAGTCTGTCAATGGCTGTCAGTGGCTAAAAATCTGTTTCTTTGTCTTACATTTAAAATAATTGAGTGTGATAAAAACTTGAGTTTGGTGCCAGTGAGCTTTTGAGCTAATAGATCTCATCCTGCAATGAAGAAACAAGCAGCCTAAGAGCTAATACACAGCAACTCTCTTTGGCTTATTTATATGACATACCCCCACTCCATTCAATATCAATACCCCTTCTAATATTTTTTATAGCACTTATCCCTCTGTAACATTATAATCTATATTATTTGGATTTTGTATTTATTATCTTTTTTTCTTATAAGAATGTTAACTCCAAGAAGATAGATAGGAACTATCTCATCTTTGTATATTGCTATTTCCTCAACACAAATTGAGTGCCTGAACAGAATGGGTGCTTGAAAGACATCTGCTAGAGAAATGAAGAGAGGAAAAGAAGAACGGAGGAAACATACTAAGATAAAGATTAAAACAAGTTTAAAATTCCAATATAAACATGAAATTCTTTTTAGGAAAAAGTGTCAAAAATTGGGATAGAGAAAGCATTTTTTCTTAAGCATGATATCAAGGTAGAAATTATTAAGGAATTTAAAATTTTAAATTTTTAAATTAAAAAATATAACTTTTGAATTTAAAAATATAAAGCATAAAATATAAATTATAAAATAAAAAATTTAAAAATAAAATTATAAACCAATTAAATATTTACAATATAAGTAGTATTGGCATAGCTGATAAAGAGTTGATATATTCACTAAATAAGGACTTCCTACAAGTTATTAATAAAGAGAAATGTACTTCATAGAAAAATAAACATAAATATGTGAATAGGAAAGGCACAAAAAGAAAATGAAGGTCACCACTATGTCTATTTTAAATGTTTAAATGTTTAAATGTCATGAATTAAGTAAATGCAAAAAATAATAACAATGAGCTACCATGTCTGCCTATTAATAAAGTAGGTTTCAAGAAATTGATACTGCATCAGGCCATTTCTATTAAAATCTGAAAAAGTACCAACAAAATGTTAGGAAGTGTTTGTTTGTGGGTCATATTTTCCTTTTTGACACTTTCAAATTTTTTATCATTGCATATTACTTATGTAATAAAAAAAAAAGTAACTGTACATAGAAAATAAATACTTGTAAATCTCTGGCTCCCAGGGTGGGTCAGTCCAATGCCCCGGTACTGAGAACTGCCTAGGTCTGTTGCTGCTTTGACCACACAGAGGAGGGGGTGATGTTTTTCTCTGCTTTGTATGTAGGCCAGGGGATAAGAGTAAGTTCCACACAGACAGATCTTGAAGTCCCAGCAGGTTTTCTAGGTGGCCAATGGAGGCAGGGGTTGTAGGGGGAATAGAATGTGCAGGAGAGGGTATAGGATAACATGGGGGCACCACAGTGTCATAATAAAAACATGCAACACTTTGGATTTCAGTTGACACTGAAAGCCTATCATATTACTGGGCTCAGGACGGAGTTCACCTCACTGATTATGAGTAAAAGAAAGAGTTTTTGATGCAACTTGCATAGCGAGGGTTAGGAAAAAGAGCACATTTCTCTAATGTCTTACCCTAGGGAGTGCTGGGACAGGCCATAGGGTACTTTCCAGGGGAGGGACCCAGCTTCCCCAGTTGCTCACCTTTCTTATTTATCAAGAGATATAGCAAGGTTATCAGTTGGGGGAAGGGATGGTCAGTGGCAGGAAAGGGACCACTCGAGCACGGGGCAGTATGGTGTAGAGGTCAGTTGCTTAGGAAAGCCAGTTGCCAGGTGTAGCCCTGCCTCTTGACCTGAGGAAAACCCACGGTCATCACACTGGTGCATCACATCCAGACAACTCAGTGAGAATTCCCAGGTGAGGCTATTCAGTTTATCTATAACAAAATCTTAGGGTCACTTCTGGGCTATTCTGGTGTCCATACCAGAGGTCTATGACATTTTATGGATTTTAATTTCACTGAGGCTGGACTGGGCTCACCCCTCCTTTAAGGGTAGTGTGCAGAAACATGACTAAACCAGTGGCCTGAGGTTAGCTACAAGCCCAGCAGTCACATCTCTGTTAGACGTCTTTTTGGGTATCTGTCAGTACATACACATGCACATTTATAATACGAGGCTGTTATTTTGTGAAAAGTAGCCACAAACTTCTTTTTTGTACTAACTGCCAATAAAGGTGACAATAAAGAATGAGGGATTAACAGTTCTTGGACAGAAAAGAGAAGTCGTAGATAAATGACAAAGAAGAGAAATATTAACTCATGTATCTGTTAAAGTATGAATGATAACAAGTACAACATTTAGAAAGAGGTAAGATGATTCATAATACTTTTAATGATCACCCAATTTAAAAACTGCTCATCCGGCTAGAGATAAAATAAATGGAAGATAAAATTGTGGTTAACTTAACAGTGTTAGTAGGTGTTTGACTATTCAGGAACCCACGCACAGCAAAAGTATTGTTAAGGCTTTAAACAGTATATGCTGAAATATAGAAGTTGGTTGGAAATTTTAAAAATATATTTTTTATTTGAAGAATGTGGATAATAGGCCTTTGTGAGGAGAGGGCTCCTTAATCACACACCTCTGTAAAAATGTGGTTTCTATGGGAATAATTAACATCATTCATCATTCTTGGTTAGTGTTACTGTAGAGATGTAATACAATATTGTGTGGAGATTATTTTCATGACAAAATATACTATATAATTGCTATTTAAAGTACCTTAGTCCTGCATTTATAGAGTCATAGAAGTTACAAATTTTTCAGTTATAGAAAGAAATCATCTGACGTTCAAGAAAATGGAGTTTCACAACTGAGTTGAGATATTTCTCCTTTGGAGTATCAAATAGCAGTACTTTGGTACTGCTATAGAGCAAACTGGGAGGGCAAAGTCACAGGATATGATATTGAGATGGGAGATGGGAAGCCAACCATGAGATTAAGTTTCAAGCCACGCCTGGGGGTTACAGACAGAAGGATCACAACCATAGGAGCAATGAAATCAGATTTGTTCTCCTGGACACCAATTTCACTGAATGATCCCTATGGAAATGGACAGACAGATTGGTGGAGAACAGATCAATAAGAAACCAGACTAGAAGAGTCAAGGTGACAGCTTAGGAGAGTATTTTCATACTCCTAAAAAGATGATAAGGATCCCAAACCCAGTGGTCCTCAACCCTACTTGAATCACAGAGTCAGCTGGAGAGCTTTGGAAACTACAAATTCCTGTTTTAATGATTGCCCCATTCAAAAACTGCTCATCTTGTTAAAGATAAAATAAATGGATGATAAAATGGTGGTTAGCTTAAGAGTGTTAGTAGGTGTTTCTACAGGAACCCATGCACAACAAAAGTACCATTAAGGCTTTAAACAGCAGATGCTGAAAATATGTTGAGAATATCTGTGGGTGGTTTCTGGGCATTACTATATTTTTAAGCTCCCCAGGTGATTCTGATGTAAGAGGAGAAACTAAGAATGCTGTTCTGAACTACACAGTGGCAACTGACATGGATATACAAAAAAAAAAAAACATTTAGGAGATAGACCTCCATGATGAGACAGATGAAACTGGAAGAATAGGAAATGTCTAACCTCATGGTTAGACATGGACAGCTTGGAGGATTGGGTGGCACTTGTTAAGACAGAAAATATAGAGAACTTCTTGAACACATTTCAAACTTTGAATACATTGTAACATGTAGTCTCTTCTAAACCTAACATGCCCTACAAATCTACAAACTTGGGGTAGCAATTAGCAAAGAAGCTTATATAATTTGAAAAATAATTCCTTGGTAGTTTCAGGAAAATTATATTCTTTCAAAAGTTAAAAGAAAACTTGACTATAGGTGCCTGTTCTCAAAGGGAATCTAGATATTGAAATAGCAACATCTCATTACGAAGATTTTGCTCCTACCTGTGATTAGATTTATCATTTCCTTTTTTTAAGACTGAGATGGAATAGCTCACCAGAGGACACTGCTTCTCAGCAAACTGGTTTATACAGCTATGAAGTTCTTAGATTTCAGTCTTGAAAACCCATGTCCACCTGCAAATGTCTTATCTGTCATCTCCTATTGGTCTTATCTGTTTTTCTCTTGCTTTTTCTCTATTTAGTGGTTGTATTTTTCTCTGAGAAGGTGTTTCTCTGTATTTGTCTCTGAGAAGATGTTTCTCCCAGGAAAGATCTCTCCACAAGGAACCCCAGAAGCATCAGGCTTGCATCATCCTCAACACTGGGCTTCCCAACACTAGGACACAATCACTGTGACCATGGGGTAGATGACCCTCATGGGGTCATGAGTCCCCAGCAGGCTGGGGGGCAGGGAGCCAACACCACCTAAATCATGTGGATTAAGACTGGTTCAGAAGAAGACAATTGAGATACTGTCATCATGAGAAGAAATACTAATATACGTAGGGTAAGCAAAACCAACAGATGACCAGTAAAACCTCGGCGAGTCTCTGATTTTTCATCTCCCTGAGCATCACCATGGTTTGGTGATTCACAGGAATAATCCATGGTTTAACAGGTTTCCCTCCCCAGTCTCCACTCATAGCCACATCTGGAGGCAGAGATGGCTGTGCTTCATGGGGAGGCCCTGGAGGTTTCAGAAAAAAAGACTACTCTGGAGATCAAAGCTAAAATCGATCCCAATTTGGTGTGCCATTCATGGCAGGTCATCCCTCTTGTTTCTTTTCCCAAGACCCTGTCCCTTTCCTATTTTTCATTGATTTTGATGAATAAATAATTGTATATTTGGATCCCACACCCATGATCCCTATAAAGCCCATGCCAACCTTCCTTCTTTCTTTTGAAAAATAAACTGATCAATTATTAGAATTTAATAGCAGGAAATGGTGAAAAAGTTGGCTTAAAACTCAATATCCAGAAAACTAAGATCATGACATCTTGTCCCATCACTTCATGGCAAATAGATGGGGAAACAGTGGAAACAGTGACATACTTTATTTTCTTGGGCTCCAAAATCACTGAAGATGGTGACTGCAGCCATAAAATTAAAAGACACTTGCTCCTTGGAAGAAAGCCTAGATAGCATATTAAAAAGGAGAGACATTACTTTGCCGACAAAGGTCTGTCTAGTCAAAGCTATGGTTTTTCCCATAGTCATGTATGGATGTGAGAGTTGGACTATAAAGAAAACTGAGCACCAAAGAATTGATGCTTTTGAACTGTGGTGTTGGAGAAGACTCTTGAAAGTCCCTTGGACTGCACAGAGATCCAACCAGTCCATCCTAAAGGAGATCAGTCCTGAATATTCATTGGAAGGACTGATGCTGAAGCTGAAGATTCAATATTTTGTCTGATGTGAAGAACTAACTCATCTGAAGACCCTGATGCTAGGAAAGATTGAAGGCAGGAGGAGAAAGGGATGACAGAGGATGAGATGGTTGGATGGCATCACCAACTCAATGGACATAAGTTTGTGCAAACTCTAGGAGCTGGTGACAGACAGGGAAGCCTGGCCTGCTGCAGTCCACGGGGCCGCAAAGAGTCAGACATGACTGAATGACTGAACTGAACAGAACTGAATAGCAGGAAAAGTGAAAGCTCTCAACTCCAGATCCAGAGAAAAGGGCATGGGTCCTGTGAAAAGTAGTGCTTAATGAGTTAATTTCCAAAAGCCCAAAACAGAGCTCTAAAAATGCTCATTTATTTGAAATAGTGGTTAAGGTTTTCATAATCTACCCTGAGGAAGTCATATAAAACTGCTGATAAAGCTTTTTGTAAAGAAATTTTGCAGAGCTATTTATAAAATAGAAAATTGTAAACAAATTAAATGTCCAATGCTGAAAGAACAGTTAAATAACATATGTTGCATTTCCTCAAAGAACATAATGTACCATTAAAATAATTTTAGTAATATGTTTTTAATAACAATGAAAAATCTTCTAAGTAAACAAAAAGCAATATAGAAAATTATATAGCTACATAAATTCCAGCTATATAAAAAATTAAAGACTTACATAGAAAAATGAACATAAATAACTGTTGATTTTGGTGATGATATAAAGTATGATCCTCCTTCTCTCCCAACTTTCTACTTTTCTTTAGTTGCTATATTTTTGGTAAGCATAACCAATGTTCATCTCTCAATCATCTCAATTGACCTCTCAGCAAAATTTGACATAATTAATCGCTCCCTCCTCCCAAAAATACTTTCCAAATTTGCCTTTTAAAACACCATACTCTCCTGGTTTATCACCCACCCCTTGGTCTATCTTTCCTTGTCTCCTTTCCTCGTTCCTCGTCTTTGATCTGATCTTTTAGTGTTGGGTGTCCCAGAAGTTGGTCCACAGAACTTTACTCTTCTCTATCCATGCCCACTTCCCTAATGACTTCACACAGAGGCATAACTGTATATATTATCCATATGTAAACAACTCTCCCATTTATATCTCCACACTAGACCTTGCTCCTGACCTCTAAACCTGTATATCAACTCTACTATACATCACTACAAAAAGATCTCAAACAATTCATGTCCAAAACTAAATCTTGATCTTCACTTCCTAAACCTATTCCATTTGAATACTTTCCCATATGCATCAGTCAGCATTTGGTCTGGAAATCAAAGTTACTCTAATTATTATATGAATCAAGGGACTGAAAGGGCTTTCCCTGTGACTTAGCAGTAAAGAATCTGCCTGCCAAACAGGAGATACAGGAGATGCTGGTTTGATCCCTGGCTTGGGAAGATGCCCTAGAGGAGGAAATGGCAACCCACTCCAGTACTCTTGCCTGGAAAATCCCATGGACAGAGGAGCCTGGTGGGCTGCAGTCCATGGGGTCGCTAAGAGTCAGACACGAGTGAGCGACTTCACTTTCACTTTTCACTTTCATGCATTGGAGAAGGAAATGGCAACCCACTCCAGTGTTCTTGCCTGGAGAATCCCAGGGACAGGGGAGCCTGGTGGGCTGCCGTCTATGGGGTCGCACAGAGTCGGACACGACTGAAGCGACTTAGCAGCAGCAGCGGCAGCAAAGCAGGCTCTTCAGCAATAAGCCTTGTGATTGCTCATAAATCTGCCTTCTATGGCTACTGACAGTAACGGCCTCTCTTCACTTTTCCTTTAAAATTTCTCATTGAAAAACTCTAACCTGGAACCGCATGGGGAGGGAGAATCTAGAAAATGTGGCTCCTAGATTCTTCTCTTCCATGGAGAGGAGTCCCCTAGAAGTAGACAGACAGGTCAAAACACACAACCACAGCACTTTGAGAGTGAGGTTTGTGTTACTCCCTGTGGCACTAGCAACCTGCACCAGGCGTGCAGTATCTCTGTGCCCCCTGTTGACCTGGGGATGGAGGATGGCAAGTGGGCAATTTAAAATTTCGTAGCACTCTCTTACCACAATGCACTGACTTTCTTCACTAGGCTTTCTCTTGGTTGTTGTAAGTTGTTGACTGTACCCCAGAGTTCTGTGCAGGTTGATCCTGACAGTTTTCACTAGTGCATTAGCTGCTAGAATGATGGAGCGCTGGAGTTCCCCACTCGGTCATTTTCAACAACGTCACCCCTATTTAAGTTCTTCAGTTACTTAGATCATTTGTCTTCACGTTTTCTTCTCTTCTATTATAGGCATTTAGGCACTATAAGTATTTGTCAAATATGCTTCAATCTCATCTCACAAGTTCTGATAGATATTATTTTCATTTCTATCTCATTCAGTTCAGTCGCTCAGTCATGTCTGACTCTTTGAAACCCCATGAACCACAGCACGCCAGGTCTCCCTGTCCATCACCAACTCCTGGAGTCCACCCAAATGCATGTTCATTGAGTCGGTGATGCTATCCAACCATCTCATCCTTTGTCGTCCCCTTCTCCTTCTGCTCTCAATCTTTCCCAGCATCAGGGTCTTTTCAAATGAGTCAGCTCTTCGCATCAGGTGGCCAAAGTATTGGAGTTTCAGCTTCAGCATCAGTCCTTCCAATGAATATTCAGGACTGATCTCCTTTAGGATGGACTGGTTGGATCTCCTTGCAGTCCAAGGGATTCTCAAGAGTCTTCTCCAACACTACAGTTCAAAAGCATCAATTCTTCGGCACTCAGCTTTCTTTACAATCCAATATTCACATCCATACATGACCATTGGAAACACCATAGCCTTGACTAGATGAACCTTTGTTGGCAAAGTAATGTCTCTGCTTTTCAATATGCTGTTCAGATTGGTCATAACTTTCCTTCCAAGGAATAAGTGTCTTTTAATTTCATGGCTGCAGTCACCATCTGCAGTGATTTTGGAGCCCCAAAAAATAAAGTCAGCCACTGTTTCCACTGTTTCCCCATCTATTTGCCATGAAGTGTTGGGACCAGATGCCATGATCTTAGTTTTCTGAATGTTGAGCTTTAAGCAAACTTTTTCGCTCTCCTCTTTCACTTTCATCAAGAGGCTCTTTAGTTCTTCTTCACTTTCTGCCATAAGGGTGGTGTCATGTGCATATCTGAAGTTATTGATATTTCTCCTGGCAATCTTGATTCCAGCTTGTGCTGCCTCCAGCCCAGTGTTTCTCTATCTCATTATGATTAATTAATCTATAATTTCTATTTGATTTCTTTCTCAACAATTTTGACAAATTGTTATTTAGAACTTTAATTTTGAAAAGTACTGGACTTGTCTTTGTGATTATTTCCTAGCTTAATATCTTCTGTCTTTTAAACTTTTTGACATTGGATGCAACCTGACATATGGTGTAATGCACAACATTTTTATAATGTGCCATATGCCTTTAAAAATAGTGTTCTCCAGATTTGAGAAGTATTATTCATTATTTACATCAGGTCAAGGTTGTTTCCTGTGCGATTCAAATTTCTTCTATCCTTGGTGATTTTTTAAATCTACTTGATGTATAAATAATTAAAATAAGTTGTTAAAATCTGCAGTTATGGTGGTGAATTTGTCTTTCTCTCCCTGTAGTTTTATTAAATTTTTACCTTATTTATTCTAACAGGTTTAGAATTGATACATCTTCCTGGTGAACTGAACTTTTTCAACTACTATTCAGTGACTCTCATTGTCTCTAGTAATGTTTTTAAGGATTTTATCTTATATTGGTTTAGGTATAGCATCTTTCTTTTAGTTAGCATTTGTCTATATCATTTTTTTATTTTAATAGTGTGTGGTTTTTATGTTTTAGATGCTTCCTCCTTCTGCCTTCCTGAGAACAAGTATTCATATGTCTAGTCCTATGTCCAGTTTGACCACCTGCTCCCAAGGGGAGAGGGGACACCTCAGGGTAAGAGGAACAGGGAAATCAGAGGATATGGGAAGAAGCTCTGATCTTTCATCTGGCATCAAAATTAATTAAATTGCCAGGCCTTCTGCCTAGTGTTGGCCTTGGACTCAGATAAATTATCCCTATGAGTTCTTTGTGTTTGAAACTCTAGGTGTCCCATGAAGAAGCCCTGATCCCCAGGTGTTGTGTTCATGATAAACATTCCATTTGGTTTGTCATTCAAAACAACAGTCATTATCTCTGTGAAACCATTTCCTCTTCCAAAAGCTGTGACATTGTCTGAAAATAGTATGAGATATTTAAAACCGGGACTTCCTCAGGTTTGCTATACCTGAGACTGACATCCTTCGTTAATTATATAAAGCTCCTAGGCACTATCTTTTTGAACAATGCGTCTTTTCCATTTTCTTTATCATCTCCTCCTGGAACTCCAATGAGATTTTTATTAGACATTCTCATTCTATTCACTGTATCTCTTAAATTTGATTTCCTTCTTTGTTTCTATCTATTGCCTTCAATGTGATTTCTTCAGATCTCTCTTTAAGCTTACAGATTCTCTTTTCATCTGTTTCCAATCTTCTACTTATCATGTTTATTAAGATACTAATTTTAATTCTTACATAACTTTATGTCATTTCTAAAAGTTTTATTTTGTTCTTCTTTTAATATACCTGGTCAATTAGAGAGTCACTTTTTTAATATCATCAAATTTATAATCCCCTACTTTATTTCTTTTAATATATTTTTAGATGCTACATAATATTGTTTTTCTGATGTTTTCAATACATGAAATCTCTGAACACTTGGTTTTCGAGTGTACACAGATGTTCATGTTTGCACAGTGGAGCTTTTCAAAGGTCATAGTACACTCATGAGAGATGAAAGGAAAAAAGGCAAAGTCTTAGTATTATTGTGAAAATAATTTTGACCTGATAGATTGAGGGTCTCAGGGACACTTAGGGGTCCTCAGATCACTTGAAAATCACCTCCCCACAGCATCCATTAATTTAAATTAAGGTCTTCTCTCCTATGCATGGAGAATACCCTTGGGAGTTGCCCTGGGCACTTTTAGGAAGGTGTCAACACTGGGAACATTGAGAAAATGAAAGTACCAGTCATTTTCTCTGGAACATGGTAGAGAAAGACAGCAAGTTATTGAAAATTGTATCTAATGTAACTATACAATGTTTTTGCTTCTTAATCATTGTGCTCTTTCCACTTCCTCTTCAGAATTTCTATCACTACATAATCCTCCACTTAGAAGTTTTTACTGCTACAATGAAGGTTTATTAAAGGAACATGAAAACAAAATAGTCTACTTCTTGACTTTGAGTTTCAAATGATTTGGAAGGGAAAATGAAATGCCTGGTTATGTGGGTTTAACAATGGGAAAGGATGAGAAGAGCATGTGCAGGAGACAGGAGCTTCAACATCAGGGCCTTGCTGGGAAGCAGACCCTGAGCCCTGAGCCACCAAAGGACAAATGTTGAGGAGGATATGGGAGGGGAGATAACAAGTTGGAGAAACTCAAGAGCAAGAAGACATGTGACTCACTCTACCCACTTTCTCAAGAGACAGTCCAGGGAATGAGTGAGGCACTGCGTTCCACCTCCATGTAGCATTGACAGTGAGAAGAAATGCGCATGTGGGTACCCAGGCAGAAAGCTTAAAACAACTTTATATGGTCTCTGCACCTGAAGTCTGCTGTGGGGATACAGAACACATTCTGAGGAACCCAGAGCAGAGACAGTGTCTTAAAGAAGTCCTGCAGTTGGAAAAAAGGGAGGGACCACTTTAATCTACTGACAACCAAATGCAAGATGGGGTTGGGGACATCATTTCAGTAGATGTCAGTGAGGATAACGAATGATGCCAAGGACCAGACACAACACACACACACAACTTGATACTGAATAAGCTTTCGAGAACTTTAAAAGGACTGCAGAGACAACAGAAGGGTAAACAGTTAATTGACTGCAATTAAATTTTGACATCCAGTAGAGTAAGAGTTCAGAGATGAAATTAATTTCAGTGAAGAATGCTATTTTTCTTGTACAACTACAATCAGAAGTGTGACAAATGCTCAGATTCCAGGATCCCTTAGCTGGGTGACAGCTGGGAGGAGAAAAAGAGGGGATAGAGAGTAGGGATCTGGGTACCCCTGCCTCGCAGTTTGCTTTCCATGGGGACTGCATCACAAATGAGGCTCATCGTAGCTCAAGGAATGCTTACTGCCTGGTTCTGCTCAGCAAGGCTCTCAGTCAGAAAATATAATTGATGTACACAGAGCTCTTGCCAGCTCATAGAGAAAGGGCCTCTAATTCAGAGAAAAAGGAGTTGGGCCTCTGCCAGTCATATACATTTTATGTTTCATATGGGCATCAGTCAGACCCTGATTTCAGGCTGACAAACCAGGAAAAATAAAACTGTCAGAATGCAGGCAGGCTCTTGATGGGGGCTGTTAGCTTGGTAATGGAAGGGAATGTTATTGCTCTAGGCATTTGCATAATATCTATTGATCAAGCCTCCTCAACACTACTATTCTTCCTGTGAGGTCTGGCAGTGTGGGTGGATGGTTTAGGCTCACATCACAGCCTCTGCACACTCAGGGTGGACCACAGTCCCCAACATGGCTTAAGAATGAGGCAGAGAGTCCCCAGTGTCCAAACCAGAGGCATCCTCCATCAACATGAGACAGAAAGTCGATGTAGTCGGGTTTTACTCATAGCTCTGGCGACAACCGAGTTGTGTGACCTTGGGCAAGCTGCCAGTCTGTTCTGTTCCTCTCTGCATTCCACACTGCCTGGAATCCCTCCATTAGAGATCCCTCCTGGGCCAAGGTTTGAAGCCCCTATTAAAATGAAAATGCTGTTGAGAGAATTAGATGCCTTTAGCCATTCAGTTTAGTTCAGTCATGTCCGACTCTGTACGACCCATGGCCTGCAGCACACCAGGCTTCCCTGTCCATCACCAACTCCCAGAGCTTGCTCAAACTCATGTCCATTGAGTCAGTGATGCCATCCAACCATCTCATTCTCTGTCATCCCCTTCTCCTCCCGCCTTCACTCTTTCCCAGCATCAGGGTCTTTTCCAATGACTCAGCTCTTCGCATCAGGTGGCCAAAGTATTGGAGTTTCAGCTTCAGCATCAATCCTTCCAATGAATGAATATTCAGGACTGATTTCCTTTAGGATTGACTGGTTTGATCTCCTTGCAGTCCAAGGGACACTCAAGAGTCTTCTCCAGCACCCCAGTTCAAAAGCACCAATTCCTTGGCACTCACTTTTCCTTATGGTCCAACTCTCACATCCATACATGAGCACTGGAAAACCAGAGCTTTGACTAGATGGACTTCGCCAGCAAAGTTATGCCTCTGCTTTTTAATATGCTGTCTAGGTTGGTCATAGCTTTTCTTCCAAGGAGTAAGCATCTTTTAATTTTATGGCTGCAGTCACCATCTGCAGTGATTTTGCAACTTAGGAAAATAAAGTTTCTTTAGCCACTTTAGCCATTAGCTCCCAAGAATTAGTTTGTCAGATTCATTTGTTTACAGCTGAGAGCTTTCAGTTTTAGTGGACTGACATGAGGCAGGAGCAGGTGAGAGAAGGCTAAGTGGAGTGTTGAGAATCTCCTGCCTGGGATTTAGGTAGGTGACATAGGGAAGGATCCTGGTGAGTCATTATAGGCTCAGAGATGCAAGTACATCCATCTCCTCACAGTGCCTGAATCCCTGACTAGGGGACTGAGGATCTGGAGTAATCCCCTCCTCCTAAGCAAGCTACTTGGAAGCTCCAAGGTAATACTGAGAAAAGACCCTGAGCCCAGCCTTATACAAGACTGAGGCCTAATGCTCCTCCAAGGTGGCAATCCTTAAGAGAAGGTGTAACAGGCACACACTGAAGTCAAGCATGTGACCTTGAATCTCCTCTTCTTCCAGATAAATAATACCCTATTCCCTTTCTGCAACCTGTACAACCCCAACAAAACCGAGCCCCCCTGAAGCCACTCTCCGCCTGATGTTTCTGAAGAAACCTCCAACTTCGGTCTAAAAGAAACCTCTCAGAGGCAATGGTATTTATCTTTGGTGGTAAATCACATGAAACATGGCAAAGTATCTTAAATTTCCTCTGGGTCCATTCATTTACTTCCAAAGTCTCCATTAGCTGCTCAGAATCGCTTCTTTCTCTGCCTTCTAGGCACTCTCTTCTCCAAGATTTCTTCCTAAACATTCCAAGGAAAGGGGGAAGTGGGTAGAAAGGGGAAGGAGAAGGAAGGAAGGAAAACTCACATTATTGAGAGCCTACTAGTTCCAAACACTTTGACATTTAATCTTCACAAAGTAAGTATACTTACTTCAATTTTGTAAGATGTCTAAGTAAGTTGCCCAAGGTCACATAGCAATTAAGTGGCAGACGATGGATTCAAATAATGCCTGTGTCAAAGGCCAGGCCCAATTACACTCAAAAGAATTTCTATCCTCCTGAGAACCTGAGAGCCAAGCCCCAGGGATCCCAGGGTGGGCATTGAATAGGGCAGAAAGTAAGGAGGATATCAGCTGCTCATCACAGTTTGGCCATGATTATAATAAGTGCTCCAATTAAAGTTCAATTTTATTACTTTAGAAGGTTTCTTTTATATTCCAAATCTGATGAGAAGTTCAATTTCTAAAAATGGAGATCTGTTGAATATTTAAAATTCAGGTCTTCAGTTAAATCTTTTAAGAAGACTCTTCCTGTGTTTGCCCTTACTCTGGTGTCTATCTAATTTTAGAATTCAGAATTTTACTAGGTATTTGAGAGAGTGGGGCATAGAGAAGCCTAGGTTATGAGTCTTATCCAGGAGTCTCTCATAGTCTGGGAGGAAAGACTAGTAAATTAAATGACACAGACTTATTAAATGGTGAATGACAGTATGTGCTTTGTAGTTCCACACCTTCACAGGTGCTGCTCTTGCTACCTGAGTGCCCTTCTCTCGCTTGGGTCTGTCTAGCAAAGCCTGGCTCATTCTTCAACATGAAAAACTCAAGGGATGGATACCTCTGTGAAGAATGCCTTGTCCTCCTGGTTCCCACTTTACCAGATTTGATCAATTACCACATCTTTTATACAGATGCCATGCAATACTGTCTGCTATTTTACATGTCTCCCTTTGACACTGGAATGTGAGGAAGTTGAGGACAGAAATAGTGTTTTCTTTCTTGAATTCCCAGCATATGGCATGGTGTCTGAAGCCTAGCAGACAGAAATCAACAATTATAGACTGATGATCATTTAAATAAGCACTAAATGAAGTTATACAAATTGAGGACCTCCAGGGGAAAACGGTGGGAACTTGATGGAGGGGGGTGGAGTTTGTGTTGTGTCTTAGAGGATGAGTAATACTGGAGTTGTTGATGCTGCAAATAGTGTAAGAGAAAGTTATCAGCTAGAAGGATAAAACAGAAAAAAAGAATATCTTCCCAGATGTTTCATGGTAGTTCTGCTTTCACGTATCCCACCCTATTGTTACATGTTGTCAGCTTCAGAATGAGGAATATTGTTCCACAGAGAAGAATGGGTGTTATTCCAAACCACATTGAGTTGAATGTTCATCATGAACAGAAGACCTGAGGAGCAGAACTGCCCAACAGGACACCTAGAGTTTTAAACACAAGGACATAGGATGACCTTATATGGGGCCCAATCCAATACCAAGAAGAAGGTCCAGACATCTTGAAGCCCCTAAATTATCTTTGACTGTTGTCCACAAACATTTGCAGAAACCTTGCCAGCTCCAAGAGGGTCACCCAGGAACAGGACTCTTTCTCATCTCCTCTTTTCTACCTGACCTCCTGAGATCTACTATCCTCTTTGCAGCAGATAGTTGACTCATCAAAAGGCCATCTACATCAAAACTTGCTCTCAGACAGAGGGTTTTCAGGGCAGCGAAGGATGCTATAATGATAGATACATGTTATTATACTTCTAAATCCATCCTCCAGGATGTACAACACCAGGAGTGAACCCTAATGTAAACTACAAACTTTGGATGATTATAATGTATCACTGTAGTTTATACATGCGTGATTGCTTGCTCAGTAGCTTCAGTCATGTCTGACTCTTGGCAACCCCATGGACTGTAGCCAGCCAGGCTCCTCTGTCCATGGGAATTCTCCAGGCAAGGATGCTGGAATGGGTTGTCATGCTCTCCTTCAGGAAAGCTTCTCAAACCAGTGATCAAACCAAAGTCTCATGGATTCTTTACCCAGTGAGCCACCTGGGAAATCGCACTGTAGTTCATCTCTCATAACAAATGCAACCCTCTTGTGCAGGGTGGGTAGTGAGGGAGGCTGTGGGGGCAGGGAGTATACGAGAGCTCTGCACTTTTACTTGATTTTTCTGTAACCCTAAAACTGCCCTAAAAAATAAAGTCCTCATAAAATAAGACAAAAACTTGCTTTCAAGAAAGAATAATAATAATGCACACCTTATATACAGGTAGACATGGTATTATATACTCAATGACTGTATATTCTCTTTGATGGTAACAGTGGCTGCTTCTGAGGAGGGGACTAAGTGACTAGGAGTCAAAAATAGGAGGAAATTGTCTTTTTATTTTTAGATTTTATTATTTTATTGAAATATGAAATCTAATCCCATGAAGTATCTGTAAGTATCTGCTGATGTGTTTCCACAAACTGAACACACCTGAGTAACCATCACCCAAATCAAGAAACATAGCATTATTAGCTGCCCGCTAAGCCTCCTCCCTCATTTCCCATCACCACCCAACACCTCCACTCAGGGTAATTCCCTGAGGCAAAGGTCAGATTTCACCTGATTCTGTACCTTATCTAGATGGAATCTAGATGTGTGCTTTTCTGTCTGGCTTCTTTTGCTTAGCATTTGTTCAAGAGATTCATCACCATTATAGCCTGTAGTTACAGACCATTCACTCTATTGAATGGCATTTCATTGTATAAATATACCACAATCGATTTCTCTGTTTTACTGGTGATGGGCATGTAGGTAATTTCCAGTTTAGAGCTATTATGACTATTACTGCCTTGAACATTTCAGACACATTGTTTTGTGTGACAGTTATTTTTTATTATTTGTGTTACTTGAATTTTGTATTATATGCTTGCATTGCTTATAAAGAACACAGAAACCATATTTTAAAAGCACCTTCTAGGGCATTTTAATTTGGATCAGAGATTTCACTCCTTCCCTGCCAATAAGTAAGCAGAAAAATTAATAACAATAGCGAATATTTCATGGGACTTCCCTCATAGCTCAGTTGGTAAAGAATCTGCCTGCAATGCAGGAGACACCGGTTCGATTCCTGGTTCAGGAATATCTGCAGGAGAAGGGATAGGCTAACCACTCTAGTATTCTTGGGCTTCCCTTGTGGCTCAGCTGGTAAAGAATCTGCCTTCAATGCAGGAGACTTGGGAAGATCCCCTGGAGAAGGGAAAGACACTCCAGTATTCTGGCTTGATGCTTACTGAATCAACTGTTTGCAAAACAAACAGAAAACCTTTTTATTTTCTCATTTATTCCTGCACATCACCTGAGCAGGTGATACTCTTGTTACTCTCATGTTTGACCTACAGAAACTGAAACTGGGGAGTTTAAATAATTTGCCCAGAGTCATAGTTAGCAAATAGAGTTCAAACACAGTTCAAACACAGGTCCCTGACTCTAAAGCTTGTGCTTTGACCGCTGATGCACAGACAGGGCTGGGCAGCCAGGGAGCCAGTCAGACTGGAGAAGGAGGAGCTCAAATACAGCAGATTCAAATGCCCGCCAGCCCAGCCTTACAGCATGGTTTGCTCTTTGCCCCCTTTACGTCCTAATGAATCAAATCATTTTGAACATGAAAGAGAGAGAGATTGGATTTTTGCTAAGATGAAAGAACGGAATCTGGCTCCACCTGGTATCTTCAAAGCTCTCCAATGTAAGCTAGCAGAAAACACTTCAGTGCAATGAAGTGGCAATTTAATAATTCCCCAAGAATACAGGAAGATTTGGCAAAGTCACAAGCAATCTGGATCCACCAGCACTTGGGCATAATGGAAAGAGCAGGAGTCTTAAGCTTTAGAGCAGAGGTAAGCCAGCTTTTTCTATTAAGAGCCAGATAATAAACATTTTAGGTTTTGAGGGCCATATTATCTCTGTCACAACCACCCAACTCTGCCGTTGTTGCACGAAAGCAGGCATGGAAAATATGTAACTGAATGGGAGTGGTTGTGTGCCAACAGAACTTTACCTATGGACGTTGAAATTTGAATTTCACATTATTTTCATGTGCCACAAAAATATTTTTCTTCTCTTGATTTTTTCAAAAATTAAAACACATTTTAAAATATTCCTAGTCTGAGATAGGTCTTTATATTTTTATTATTTTTATTGGAGAATCCTTGTATGAAATTACTGAGTAGAGAAAAATGTTTTCAAAATTCTTGAAGATAAAGAAGATTCTTAGTTTGACAACTGTACAAAATTAAGTGGTGGGTTCTGGAGATCTGGGTTGAATTCTGGCTCCACCATTTATTATTTACATGGCTTTAGAAACATTACTTGAATTCTCCCAGCTTCCTTTCTCTCTTGGAGAAATGAGCAGAGGGGGCTCCATGCATGCAGGTCCTCTTTTGTGACTGGCACTAAGTCTGTGCTTTGCTGACGTTAACCCTCATAATGACCACAAGAAGCAGAAATTATACTATTGCCTCTTTTTGAACAGTTATAGTGTTGGGAAGAGATTATGTACGTAATTTTGCCTGACTTGGCCTTCCTTGTTTATTGAGGTCAATCCTTATTATATGCAGAAGTTTCTATATTGGTTCAATGATAGTTTTCTTGCTTCTTCTAAGATTCTGTGCTTTTTTTTTTAGTATCTGTTGTTGTACTGCACATTAGAGTGAATCACTTCATCTAATTATTCTATTCAGTTAGGAGTATATAAAAAGTCCAATTTATACTCCAAATATCACTGAAGCAAAGTTGAATGCACATTCTGAATGAATGATCACTATTTCTATTTATGTGCACAGTGGAGAGTCTGGCTCAGATACATTCATATAAAACACTGCATTAAATAAGAGAATGTCTGTGAATTGCCTAGTACAATGCCTGGCACAAGGGTAGTCTGCCAATATTTGTCCCCAACCTGCTTAAAGACAAGGATCAGACTCAGAGAGCTTTTTCTTGGGAAAAGTGTCACCTGGAAATATGAAGCCAAAATGACACTTTACTTCCATACTCACCTCATACTCTTCCCAGCCTCAGGCCTGGAAACAACCATCTTCAAGGAGCCATGGAGACCAGGATATATTTGAGTGAAAGGGCTATAGAACTGGGACTGTTCTAAGCACACCAGTTTATTTTCTCAGTCTAAGCCTCAATATCCTTTCATATTTCAGTGATTCTCAAATGGAAGCAGTTTAGGGGCATTTGGAAATGGCGAGGCATCTGGAGTCATCAGAGAGTCCAGGGATGTGAAATTTCCTATAATGCACAGAGCAGTCTAGACTGATAAAGAATGGCCCCACGAACAGCATCCCTGCTAACAAATAGCTATCCAATCCCTGAATCAGTCATCACAGCTTGTCTTTCTTGAGTTCTGTTTCCTCAAGTATTGGCTCAGTTGTCAGGCACTCAGTTAACTTAATCACCACCCTTTCCTCAGTAGGTGCCAAATATATTGAATTAACTACCATGCCTTATGGTAGATAAAACAGCCAGCCTTGACTGTTGATCTGATTTAAACAGAGCCTCAACATCTTACTTATTAGCTCTTTTCAGAAAACTATCTTCCAGCAAATTGGTTATGAACTCAGAACTTATGGTGAAGTCCATTCATTTCTAGTCTATGTAGTGGTCCATCTAGTCATTCAGCCCTGTTTGTTGCATCAACACCAATTAAAGGTACCCAGGGCTAACACCATGCATTTTACCAAGTACTTTACAAGCTATTTAACCTTCACAATATCCCTATAAATCATGCACTCTTATTATCATTTTTTTACAAAGGATCTGATACTCAGCATGGTTAGTAACATACCCAAGATGGTGCAGCTGTATTATGTGGCAGAACCAAAATTCCAAACCCCTTCAGTCAGGCCCCAGGACCCCTGCATGCACTGCCTGTAACATGTAAGACATACTGAATAAAATAGAAAATACAAAATAAAATACAAGAACCATGGAAAATGTTAAACTACAGGGACAACAAAATCAAAAACAAATTTAAGTTTTGAGGTACTACAAAGTTATTGTAGCTGACTATATTTCACTCTGTGTTTCCTAGTAGCCAAAACTAAGGACAAAACTCCTCAGATATGATTCCTTTCAGCCTTGAGAGAAATGCATCTCAAGAAGTTTCTGGATCATGAACATTGATCCTGTGGAGCCTTGCATGCAAGACTTTGAAAAGACTTCAATAAAACATTCCCTGCAATGTCCTTGTGTGCGTGTGTGCATGCACAGTCGCTTCAGTCGTGCCTGACTCTTCACAGCCCTATGGACAGGTAACCTGTAACCAGACAGTCTCCTCTGTCCATGAGATTGTCCAGGCCAGAATACTGGAGTGAGTTGGCATGCCCTCCTTCAAGCGATCTTCCTGACCCAGGGATCAAACCCACATCTCCTAAGTTCCCTGAATTGCAAGCAGATTCTTTACTGCTGAGCCACTGGGGAAGTCCAAACCATCCTTAGAGTAAGTGATTCTCATAGACCTTCAGTAGGAGACGAGAGCATGAGGACTGTTCCAGGACAGAGGGAATGAAAAGTGTCCAATGAACTGAGAAGACATCTTGAGACCAAAAAACGAGGCAGGTAGCTTCATATACTCAGTGAATCAGTTTATTACAGGGTCACTTACTCACAGGGTTGGATTAGGTTGGGGGCAGACAATGATCTAGAAGCATTCACAGGTGAACCCCACACTGGCGAGGGGCCACTGGGACAATTTTACAGTTAACCTAGGGTATGGGAGTAGGTGCTGGGAAACAGGAAGCATGCTCCTAACTTAAGATTTATGAATGGGTAACTTATCTCATGGGTGTCAGGAACATATCAGCGAAGGTTTTCATTGTTTGGGGATTAAGAGCATAGAGGCTACCTGGTCCTCTATGATTACTTGTTGTTGTTATTCGGTAGCTCAGTCATATCTGACTCTTTGAGACCCCATGGACTGCAGCATGCCAGGCTTCCCTGTCCTTCACCATCTCCTGGAACTTGCTCAAACTCATGTCCATTGAGTCAATGATGCCATCCAACCATCCCATCCTCTGCTGTTCACTTCTCCTCCTGCCTTCAATCTTTCCCACCATCAAGGTCTTTTCTAATGAGTCAGCTCTTTGCATCAGATGGACAAAATATTGGATCTTCAGCTTCAGCATCAGTCCTTCCAATGAATATTCAGGACTGATTTCCTTTATGATGGACTAGTTGGATCTCCTTGCAGTTCAAGGGACTCTCAGGAGTCTTCTCCAACACCACAATTCAAAAGCATCAATTCTTCAGTGCTCAGCCTTCTTGATAGTCTACTCTCACATCCGTACATGACCACTGAAAAACCATAGCTTTGACTATACGGTCCTCTGTTGGCCAAGTAATGTTTCTGCTTTTTTAAATATGCTGTCCAGATTTGTCATAGCTTTTCTTCCAAAGAGTGTCTTTTAATTTCAGGGCTGCAGTCACTGTCTGCAGTGATTTTGGATCCCAAGAAAATAAAGTCTGTCACTGTTTACATTGTTTCCATATCTATTTGCCATGAAGTGATGAGACCAGCAAGAATACACAGAAGAACTGTACAAAAAAAATCTTCACGACCCAGATAATCACAATGGTGTAATCACTCACCTAGAGCCAGACATCCTGGAATGTGAAGTCAAGGGGGCCTTAGGAAGCATCACTACCAACAAAGCTTGTGGAGGTGATGGAATTTCAGTTGAGCTATTTCAAACCCTAAAAGATGATGATATGAAAGTGCTGCACTCAATATGTCAGCAAATTTGGAAAACTCAGCAGTGGCCACAGGACTGGAAAAGGTCAGTTTTCATTCCAATCCTTAAGAAAGGCAATGCCAAAGAATGCTCAAAGTACTGCACAATTGCACTCATCTCACACGCTGGTAATGTTCAAAATTCTCCAAGCCAGGCTTCAGCAATACGTGAACCATGAACTTCCAAATGTTCAAGCTGGTTTTAGAAAAGGCAGAGGAACCAGAGATCAAATTGCCAACATCTGCTGGATCATTGAAAAAGCAAGAGCGTTCCAGAAAAACATCTATTTCTGCTTCATTGGCTATGACAAAGCCTTTGATTGTGTGGATCACAATAAACTTTGGAAAATTCTGAAAGAGATAGGAATACCAGATCACCCGACCTGGCTCTTGAGAAACCTGTATGCAGGTCAGGAAGCAACAGTTAGAACTGGACATGGAACAACAGACTGGTTCCAAATATGAAAAGGAGTACGTCAAGGCTGTATATTGTCACTATGCTTATTTAACTTATATGCAGAGTATATCATGAGAAACGCTAGGCTGGAAGAAGCACAAGCTGGAATCAAGATTGCTAGGAGAAATATATATAGCCTCAGATATGCAGATGACACCACCCTTATGGCAGAAAGGGAAGAAGAACTAAAGAGCCTCTTGATGAAAGTAAAAGAGGATGGGGGGAAATTGGCTTAAAGCTCAACATTCAGAAAACTAAGATCATGGCATCCGGTCCAATCACTTCATGGCAATGATGTGAAACAGTGGAAGATGGGGAAACAGTGGAAACAGGGGCTGACTTTATTTTGGGGGGCTCCAAAATCACTGCAGATGGTGATTGCAGCTATGAAATTAAAAGATGCTTACTCCTTGGAAGGAAAGTTATGACCAACCTAGACAGCATATTAAAAAGCAAAGACATTACTTTGTCAACAAAGCTCCATCTAATCAAAGCTATGGTTTTCCCAGTGGTCATGTATGGATGTGAAAGTTGGACTATAAAGAAAGCTCAGGGCTGAAGAATCGATGCTTTTGAACTATAGTGTTGGAGAAGACTCTTGAGAGTCCCTTGAACCGCAAGGAGATCCAACCAGTCCATCCTAAAGAAAATCAGTCCTGGGTGTTCATTGGAAGGACTGATGTTGAAGCTGAAACTCCAGTACTTTGACCACCTGATTCAAAGAGCTGACTCATTTGAAAAGACCCTGATGCTGGGAAAGATTGAAGGCAGGAGGATAAGGGGACAACAGGGGATGAGATGGTTGGATGGCATCACCAACTCAATGGAAATGTGTTTGGGTAAACTCTGGGAGTTGGTGATGGACAGGGAGGCCTGGTGTGCTGCGATTCATGGGGTTGCAAACAGTCGGACACAACTGAGCAACTGAAGTGAACTGAACTGATGAGATCAGATGGGCCTGGTATTTTGCATGATGTACTCTGTATTTAAGTTAAATAAGCAGGATGACAATATATAGCCTTGATGTACTCCTTTCCCAATTTGGAACCAGTTCATTGTTCCAAGTCCAGTTCTAATTGTTGCTTCTTGCCTTGCATAGAGGTTTTGCAGGAGGTAGGTAAGGTAGCCTTGTATTCCCATCTCTTTAAGAATTTTCCACAGTTTGTTATGATCCACACAGTCAAACGCTTTAGCATAGTCAATGAGGCAGAAGTAAATGCTTTTCTGGAATTCTCTTGCCTTTTCTATGATCCAATGGATGTTGGTAATTTGATCTCTATGATTATTAAACAACATATATTAACTACAAACCCTTGATGACAGAGGTGCAGATGACGCTTGGGCAGTGTCAGTGAAATAAGATATTTACTGAGATCTTAAATTATATAAAGGGGCAGCCATAAAGACCATCTCAAGACAATGATAGTCCAAATATTTCTTGATATAATCTACCACATCCATCCCAACCTGCTACAACTCATTTGTCCTTGGGCAAGAGGACAAAGGGAAAAAAAATGACATTCAAAGAACTTGTTTCTTGGATAACTACAAATGAATTTCCCAACCCCTACACTTAGATTTCTAAACATCCTATAATAAATTGATTCACTGATGCCAATTCTTTTTAATAGGAAAACACAATCTCATTAAAATAGGAAATAAGTTGTCCATTTCTTACATTTATACTGAGTCAGTTTGAGTCCCATGTTGTGTAGGGATGATTGTGCATGACCCTGCCTCAAGACATTTCCACATAAAGTGGAGGAGAAATAGTAGTGACTCAGTGCCTTATTTTCCCTTATCTTAAGGAAACGTTTGCTCTTGCTGAACCTGATGTTTGTACATATGAGTTTAAGAATTCTTCACCACTCAGCAATGAACAATGACCTAGGCTGACCAGTTGGCCTCATTAAATGAGATTCTTGGCTTTTGAGCACAACAGAAGCAAAGGGAATAAGTTTTAGGAGGAGTTGGGTTTCTTTAATTGGACACATGATTTTTATTTGTTTGGTGGACCAATGGAGAATGAGAGACATTAGTGGCATTTTATGACTTGTTAAGACTAATTGAAAAATATCAGGAATGAAGTTTTCTGTGAAGAGAGTGCTCTAATGAGAATGGATGTGATGATTATTTACCTAATTGAGCAATAATGACTGAGGTGCAGGCCACTTTTCCCGGGATTAATAAAGAAGCCGGGAGTTGACAGTTTAGGCCATTAAGCTCAGCTAGTCCTCAATCTTGGTGAAGGACATGGTGCCAGAATCATATTAGCATTGTAAAATGAGCACAAAACTTAGAGACACAAGAACTTACTTTTCTGAGAAATAATTTTATCTGGCAGTTAATCACCTGACATCAGTTTGGGCAATGCAAGTTCTCTCATTAAACTAACTTTCACATAAGGTCTTGAAATCTTGTTCCATTTAGAGTGTTCTCAAGCATATGGTTGTTATAGAAGCAAAGTGGGAGAGAGTGGGATCCTTAGTAATATCAAAAATAGTTTCCTGTGCAACTGCAAGCAAACAAACCATTATCACCTCCCTTGCTTCTAAAACAAAACAAACAACGCAACGACACTGAATTGAACTAGAAGCATCACAAACCCTGGAGATTCATGGTTGAAATTATTGCCCAGAGTGTCCCTACAGTCAAACCAAGTAACACTCCTCCACAATCCCTACTTGGCACTAAAAGTATCTTACACTATCAGAAATCTCAATCTTATAGAAATTGTGTTTGTATTCAATAGCCCCCTATCCAGTGCAACAAATGTTCATGTACTATTCACTTGCCAAGAAAAAGAGCTACTCAGCTTTCTAGGTATTCACTATTCCTATAATTCTGCTCTGCATGGGAAAGTTCAAATATCAACTTAGAGCAAGTAGAAATGGTGCTTCAGTTTTCTCTCTATGCAGAGTGAATCCTACACAGGTGGCCTTGCATTTTCAAGGTATTTGCAAATCTGTTTTGTAAGCCAACATTTTCTTCTTTTTCTAGCAAACACTGAGTATTTTGCAAGACAGTATAAAAAGGGATGAGAATATAAACATGAATAAGGCACAGCCACTGTGGTATTGCAACCTAGCAGAGACCTTAGAATCAAGAGAGCTCTTTTTTTTAATTGGGGTATAGTTGCTTTACAATATTGTGTTAGTTTCTGCTGTACAACAAAGTGAATCAGCTATACATATACATATGTCCCCTCCATCTCAGACCTCCCTCCCACCACCATCCCCAAGCCCTGCCACCACCAGCCCCTGTAATCAAGGTCATCACAGAGCACCAAGCTGAGTTCCCTATGCTATGTAGCAGGTTCCCACTAGCTGTCTATCTTACACATACACATGGAATGTTACTCGGCCACTAAAAGGAGTGAAATTGGGTCATTTGTAGAGCGAGCTCTTTTGGAAACCTATTGAGGGAGCAAAACTTCCAGTCATATTCCTCCTTCCAGCATCTGGATTTCTAATCATTATCTTAATCTACACTGAAGAAGATGGTTAATGTGGCTCTATCTGCTCTGAGGCATCGCCTCTGCAGGAGCCTGCAGGCAGCCAACCAAGCAGCAGCAGTAATAATGTAGTCATTACCTAGTAGGAAGTTACCAAGCTTTTACCACATGATAAAACAGCGTCAGGGTCCAGAGACATAAAGGTGAATTAAAAAAAACCTTATCTTCCCAAACTATAGTGTAATTGAAAAGAAATATTAACAATGTCAGTGTGTTACAGGTACTTCCAGGGAATCAGCCAATCTCAATAGTCTTCAGCAAGAAGAACACGAAGCATCATAAAGGAGGTAATATTGAACTAAACTTTTCAACGCTAAGAGATATCGTTCAGGTAGAGGTACATAAAGAACTTGCCAAGTCAAGGGACCGACGTAAAGAAAGGTGCTGGCGGAGGAAAACACTGGGGATGCTCAAGGAACAGTACGGTCTTCTCTCTTAACTACATCTTAAGTGCCTCACTTGACTAAGCAGCACTTCCACTCTTTCTGCAAACTAGCAGAAAACACCCTACCAGCATCTGTGGCAAGACGGATGGACACTAATGAGCCTGTGCCCTTTCCACTTCCACTTCTTATATCACGTGAGTCACAGGAGTTTGTTCCCAGTCAGTTTGTGCCAGTGGTACTCATTACTGAAATTATATAATTAACATAAACAACACCAGAGAGTTGTTGTTTCTGTGAAAATTAAGTTGGATATTTTGAAAACAACTTAACTTTTATTTTTACTGAGTCACTAAAAGAAGCTACAATAGAAGCAAGCCCAGGAAATGGAACTATAAAAGAATAAAGGAGGATTATAAAATCCCCTACAATGAGATTCTGCCTCAAATTGCTTTGCTTATATCTCAAGTTCTCACTCTAAAAAAACCAGGACTGGAAATCATGAGAGATGCATTATGGAGGCATTTTATGCACTAAAAAAGGATGATTCATAAAATCAAAGTCTTGTCCCTATGTTAAAGATAAGACAAATGTACACTCAAGTTTTATGTTAAGATATTTTAAGGTGGTTTTGTGGGTGTGCTTTCTTTCTTTAACCAATGTTTTGACCATCCAACTGGTGTCGCTATTAATGTACTGGTTGAAAGGGTTTCTCCTGTAGCATGAATTTAGAGAGGATGAGAAAAGATCAAACTGAAGAAAGAGGCAAGAAGGCTCCAAAAGTCACAATAGGGCATTTGGACTTTATTCTATAGATCAGGGAGTGGCAAACTATAGCCCACAGGTCAGTCTCAGCCCCAAACCCATTTTTATAAATAAAGTTTCATGGTGACATAGCCATGTCCATTCAGTTAGAGTACCACCTATGGCTCACACTACAGTGGCAGAGCTGAAGAGTTGTTATAGAGATGGTGTGCAGGTGTACAAGAAGGTTTAGGCCATGCCTACAGGAAAAGCATGAAATACTTCCTTCTTGCCAGTCACTTCTTCCAACAAAAACCCTAGGCCACTGCAGGACCAAATGCCCTAGAGAATAAGGAAAGGCACAGAAATAAAAATCCCTCAACTCTTGGGGATGGAGGTATAAAATGGCTGGACCAGGATATTAAACTAACACTAATTAGAAGTCTCCTACCTAGACAGCATATTAAAAAGCAGAGACATTACTTTGCCAACAAAGGTCCGTCTAGTCAAGGCTATGGTTTTTCCATTGGTCATGTATGGATGTGAGAGTTGGACTGTGAAGAAAGCTGAGCACCGAAGAATTGATGCTTTTGAACTGTGGTGTTGGAGAAGACTCTTGAGAGTCCCTTGGACTGCAAGGAGATCCAATCAGTCCATCCTAAAGGAGATCAGTCCTGGGTGTTCATTGGAAGGACTGATTGTGAAGCTGAAACTCCAATACTTTGGCCACCTCATGCAAAGAGTTGACTCATTGGAAAAGACCCTGATGCTGGGAGGGATTGGGGGCAGGAGGAGAAGGGGACAACAGAGGATGAGATGGCTACAGTCCAAAGCGTTGCAAAGAGTCAGACATGACTGAGCAACTGAGCACAGCACAGTACACTCATGGTCGAATAAATAAAACACATTGAGAATATCAAGTGGTACCAAGGATGCACAAGTATTTCTTATACTTTATTGGTGAGGAGCACTCTGGTGCAGCAACTCTGTAAAACAGTTGAGCAGTTTCTTATGAAAAGCTATACTTACCCTAGGGCCCAACAGTCTACTCCTGGGTATTTACCCTAAGAAAATGAAAACTTATGTTCACATAAAATCTTATATAGGAATGTTCATAGCAGTTTTATTTGGGACAGCTGAAACCTGGAAGCAACCCAAATAGAATGAGCTTATCCTCCTATATTTGCAGGAGGCACCACCATCTACCCACTCCAGTACCCTAATATACTATTGACTCCTCCCTCTACCTCACTTTTAAAACACCAAAGTCCTCCTTATTTTACCTTCAAAATAGATGTCATATTGCATTTTCTTCTCTATTTTTGCTCCTATTTGACATACGCTAGGTACCAATGTTCTCTTTCTTGAACTTCTGCACAGTTCCCTAACAAATATAAATGGCGATTCCAGTATTGTGTGTTAGTAACTCAGTCGTGTCTGAGTCTTTGCAATCACATCGACTGTAGCCTGCCAGGCTTCTCTGTCCATGGAATTCTCTAGGCAAGAATACTGGAGTGGGTAGCAATTCCCTCCTCCAGGATATCTTCCTGACCCTGAGATTGAAATCAGCTCACCTGCATTGCAGGCCAATTCTTTATCATCTGAGCTAACCAAAGAAGCCCAATTTAAGTATTGAACCTACCAAATTGATCTACCTCCTCCCCCCACCCACAACCATTACAGTAACTAAAGAAGCTATGTAAAACACATGTTTGAATACATAAACATTTAATTTTCCCCCAGTATATGGAAAAAAAAAAAAAAAGAAAGCTCCTTTAATCGGCGCATAAGACCTTAAAATTCCTTGGATTCTTGACTCTCCAGGCACATTTCTTGCCACTTTCAAGCACCTGTTTTAGGCTTCAGCAACAACAAATAGATATTGTTTCATATGCAAAAGCGATGAGTTTCTCATCTCACTCTGTCTCACCTCTGTAACTTCAATTATGCTGTCATCTGTGCCAGAGTTAACATCCTTCCCTCCCTCTTCCACTGGCCTGTCCAAACTTTTAGGGTTCAGATCAGTGGTCACCTCATTTTGACTTCTCCCTACAATACCCATAATCCTGCTCCAACTGGGAACCCACTTTCATGTTTGTAAGAATCTGTCAAAGGAGCACTAGAGACTGCTGTGAGCCTGTTTTGGCTTTTCTGAGTTTAACAGTTTCCTAGAATTGTTCACAGAGGAGATTTTAAAAAGCAAGAGTAATACATAGAAGTGACTAAGCCTTTCAAGTGTGCCCTTTGCTCCCAAGGTCCCATTAATTGCCATTTAGGGAAGGCTTATTTGCAATGTCCTCAATTACTTAGGCAACTAAATAGCATTTACTGATCAGATAGAGCAGCATTTGCTTAATAGCAAATAACAAATGCAGTGGCACAGTCCATTGATAGTCTCCTCCCAGAGATGGGCTTATTTAAGTTTGAGCTCCAGAGGGAAATTGCTTTTTTTTTTTACTGGAGTACATTATAATTGTTCACATAACCACTTAGATCTAGAGATTGGTAGGTTTGTTTTTCCCTTACTTTTTAAAAAAATTAAGTAATAAATAAGCCAAAAGAGCATATCCAAGTAACTTCAGTGTCCATTCCACTCATTTGAGTCTATTCCTGCCAGTAAAAGCTTCATGAAATTCCTATCTGATCAAATCACAACCCCACAACTCTGAAGACCCTGCTTTCAATTGACCTTCTCAGCTAGAACATCTCTGACTACCCAGAATTGCCATGAGATTTCTCTTCTCCAACTTTTTGGACAGTTTTGTGGTAGTTTCTATGTATTTTCCAATGCTTCTAATTGTTGTTACATATAGAGAAACAAAAAGGAAGAAACAGGCAGACCACTGATGTTCAATATAAAAATGCCAGTTGGGGACTTGGCAAGGGGCAGGCAAGACCAGATTGTGGAAGGCTTTGATGCTAAACTCAGGGCTCAGACTTTATTAATGGTGAAGATTCAGATAGAGAAGGTTTTCAGGTCCTTGACAGAGTGTTATATCCCATGTCTCAAGAAAGTGGCCCTAAGTCAATGAATCTGTCTTAAGTTCTCGTCCTATCCATTGATCAGCAGAAAATCCCTGAAGCACTGATTTGAGAATGATTCTGGATCACATAATTAATGAGAGATATCTGCATAGAGGTACGGGGAGAAGGAACTTCTAGACACACAGCATATTTCACCATAGCTCTGGACATCTATATAACTTACATAGTATGCAATTATAGAACTGAGCATAAAGTCTCTAACATTGGTCTCAGATTTTGGCCTCAATTCCTCAGTAGTTTAAAAAATTAAGTCAATTAATCATGCACTTGACTTTGTCCAAAGAGGAAAGAAGAAGAAAGTGAGGAAGAGGACCACAACTCATGTAGGGCGGTAACAAGAAGTCCAAGTTGTAAAATGATGGGTGCAGAAAGGAACTTTTGAAAGGCTTCATGGGAATAAATATTTGCCTTTTCTCAGTTTTGCCTTATATTGGTCCTCACACTGTCCTTGGTTTAGTACCGGTCTCAACATCTTTAAATCTCCTCTTCTGTGACTTAAAAGGTCAACTCTGATAATATTTCTTTTCAGTCATTACAAAAATTCTTCCTAAGTGGCTGCATCTGAGTGGTGACAGACTAATAATAAAATGTAACTCCTACCTTGCCTTTCATTTTCTCTATTGAAAGTGAAAATGAAAGTCGCTCAGTCGTGTCTGACTCTTTGCAACCCCATGGACTGTAGTCCATGGAATTCTCCAGGCCAGAATACTGGAGTGGGTAGCCTTTCCCTTCTTCAGGGTATCTTCCTGACCCAGGGATCGAACCCAGGTCTCCCACATTGCAGGTAGATTCTTTACCAGCTGAGCTATCAGGGAAGCCATTTGCCACCTAGAAAATCAGAAGAAAAAAAAAAAAGGCTCCAGGAATTCATTTCTACTGTAGCATAGTTGCAAATTTGAAAGAGACTGAAATCAACCACTTTTATGTATTTTTGTTAGATTCTTTCACAGGACTGGTTAACATCTTGACAGATATCATTTGGAGATTCACTGGAGACTTCATGGCACCTGACCTGGTTTGCCGCGTAGTCCGCTATTTGCAGGTATGTAGCACCTTCCAAATATGATGAGACAAACTGACACTAATATTACCTCTTGGATTCTTCATAAGGAAAATAGTATAAAACCTGTACTCTGATGTAACAAATTGCTCACTTCTTCATAGTTGAAAGGACAAGCAAAATTTATAATATTTTTCATGTTTTTGTTTGTTAAAAATAATACATATATTAAAAAAATACAAGTAAGCACTAATAAGAATATAAGCATTCCTAGTTCAAGCATTCGGTAAAATTTCTGGGTTATTATTCTTTTTGACATTTTCTGGCTGTCTTAGTCCAAGGATGCTAATGTAAAAATACCGTTCTGACCTGGAGAATTTCATGGACTATATAGTCCATGGGGTCACAGTCAGACATGACTGAGCAACTTTCACAGAGTAGGCGGCTTATAAACAACAATTTATTTCTCATAGTTCTGGAGGCTGGAAGTCAAAAATCAGTGTACCAGCCTGGCCAGGTGAGGGGCTTCCTCCAGACTGCAGACATCTCATTATTTCCTCATATACCACAACCAAATGGGATTTATTCCAGGTATGCAAGGCTGGTTCAACATTCAAAACTCCATTGATGTAATTCATAACATCAAAAGGTAAGAAAAGATTATATGATCCTATCAGTAGATACAGAAAAAACATTTGAGAAAACCCTATACCCACTCGTAATAAAAACTCCCAGCAAACTATGCATAGAGAGAAACTTCCTTGATAACAAAAATCTACAAAAAACCTAGAACTAACCTCAGATTTAATGGTGAAAAGCTAGAAGCTTTCCTCTTGAGACTGGAAATAATACGAAGATGTCTCCTCTCACACTAGTATTCAGCATCATGCTAGAAGTTCCAACTAATTCAAAATGACAAGAAAAAAAAAAGGTTACGCAGATTGGTACCGAAAAATGAAATTAAAAACATCTGTGTTCACAAATAACTTTGTCTATATAGACAATAAAGTGAAAACCAGCAAAGTCACAGAATACAAGGTTAGGGGACAACAGAGGATGAGATGGTTCAATGGATATGAGTTTGAGTAGGCTCCGGGAGTTGGTGATGGACAGGGATGCCTGGAGTGCTGCAGTCGATGGGGTTGCAAAGAGTCAGACACGACTGAGTGACTGAACTGAACTGAACACACAAAAGTTCAGATTTTTTTCATATCCCAGCAATAAACAATTTGAAGTTAAAATTAAAAAACACAGTACTATTTATGTTAGCACCAAAAATATGAAATATTTAGGTATAAATCTAACAAAATATGTGAAAGATCAATATGAGGAAAACTGGAAAAACTCTGGAAAAAATCAAACAATATCTTGAAATGTATAGATTTTCCATGTTCATAGATAGGAAGACTCACTATTTTCAAGATGATAATTCTGCCAGTACGACTTATAAATTCAACGCAATTCCAATCAAAATCCCACCAGGTTATCTTATAGACATGGACAAACCTTAAAGTTTAAGTAAAAGACACAGAACAGTAAATACAACACTGAAAAAGAAGAATATGATTGGAAGATTGACCCTATCTGATTTCAAGAATTACTATAATGCTGCAAAAATCAAAACAGCATGATACTGGAAAAGAATCAACAAATGGATCAATGGAACAGAATAGAGGGTACAGAAAGGGATACACACAAAAAGTCTAATGGATCTTTAACAAAGGATCAAAGACAATTCAATGGAGAAAGGATAGCCTATTCAAGAAATGCTACTGGAGTCACTGGATATCCATTTGCAAAAACAAATAAGTAAGAATCCAACCACAGACTTCACACCTTTCACAAGAACTAACTCAATATGGATCACAGATTGGAATGAAATATGAAGTACTATAAAACTACTAGAAAATAACAGGAGAAAATTAGGGGACTTTGGGTCTTTCTGTGTTTAAGATATAACATCAAAAACACAATCCATGAAACAATTGAAAGTTAGTGTTTTATGAAAATTTAAAATTTATTCTTTGCAAAAGAGACTGTCGAGAAACTGGAAAAATAAGGCACAGAATTGGGGAAAATATAAAAAACATATATTTGATAAAGAAACAAAAGTGAAAGAAAGAAAGTGAAGTTGCTCAGTCGTGTCCAACTCTTTGCGATCCCAGGGATTGTAGCCTACCAAGTTCCTCTGTCCATGGGATTTTCCAGGCAAGAATACTGGAGTGGGTTGCCATTTTCTTCTCTAGGAGATCTTCCTGACCCAGGGATTCAACCCGGGTATCCCACATTTTAGGCAGATGCTTTACCATCTGAGCCACCAGGGAAGTCAAAGAAACAAAGAAATCCTCAAATAACAATAAGAAAATAAACAACCCTCATCAAAGTGGTCAAAAGACCTGAACAGATACTTCACCAAAGAAGATCTACAGATGACAAGCAAGCATATAGAAAGAATTTCAACGTTCATTACTTAGGCATTAGGAAATTCCAAATTAAAACATTAAGATTCTACTACACACCTATTAGAATGGCTAAAAAAATTTTTTAAACTGACGATACGAAAAGGGACTGAGAACATGTAGCTATCGGAGGTCTCATTCATCTTTTGTGGAAATGCAAAACGGCACACTTTAGAAGACAGTTTGGCAGTTTCTTATAAACTTGAATATACTCTTATCATACGATATAGCAATTGTGCTCCTAGGTATTTACTCAATTGAGTTGACAACTTATATCCACATGAAAGTCTGCATAAGAATGTTTATAGCAGTTTTATTCACAATTGCCAGAAATTGAAAGCAAGATACTCCTCAGAAGCTGAATGGATAAATAAACCCAACTGAGCTATCAAGCCATGAAAAGTCATGGAGCAATCTTAAGAGCACATCGCTAAGTGAAAGAAGCAAGTCTAAGAAGACTATGTTTGTGTGATTATAACTACATGACATTGGAAAAGGCAAAACTGTGCAGACAGTAAAAAGATCAGTGGCTGCCAGTGATTTGGAAAGATTAGATAAGGCACAAGGGATTTTTAGGACAGTAAATCTCTTCTGTATAACACTATAATAAAGGATACATGGCATTATGCATTTATCAAAACCCATGGAACTGTACAACACAAATAGTGAATCTCAATATAAGCCATGGACTTAAGTTATCATAATGTATCAATATCAGTTTGTTAATTTTAAAAAATTTACTACACTAATATAAGGTTTAATAAGAAGAGAAAATGTATGTGGGGGGTGGCTAATATGGGTACTCTTTGTCTTATCTGCTCAATTTTTTCTGTAAAACTAAAATTGTTCTAAAAGATATAGTATATTGATTTTTTAAAGTCAGCCCAGAGATTCTACTTTAAATGAATCCAATCTGGCATTTTTCTAAACAAAAAAATTTAAGTTTTCTGCATTTAAGTCTCACTTTTCTACAAGATTTTTTTTTTTTTTTGGTTTCATATTTCCTAGGTCATTTTTGTCAGAATTGAGGGTGGGATAGTGAGAATTTAGACATATGTCCTGAAGCTTCCATCTGTTCTCCAAATGGTATCCCATATGTTGTTGATGTGTAGAATTTTCATTGTTGACATTTATGAATTGACTATAATTGTACTTTAATTTCCTTCTTGACTCAAGTTAATTATAAGGCTGCTTAAATTTCCAAGTGGTGTTTAAAAAAAACCTATGATACTAATTTCAGCTTTCATTGCTTGTTGTTTTAAATTTGTGAATTGTATAAATTCCACTTTTTGGAATATATTGAGGGTTTTTTTTTTCCTTGATAGCTTAGTTTATGATTAATTTTTGAAATACTGCTTAGATATTTTATAATAATGTGTATCATTCTTAGCATTTGTTTAATTATTTCTACCTATGTATTACTGTACTTGTTTCCTCTGTAGAACTTCGAACATTTTAGTTATATATATTTAGTGTTACACTATTGTTACATTTAGGTTTAGTGATATTCTGTTGCCATTGTGGTATTGTATCTATTATTATATAAATGATCCCTTCAATCCATGTAGTACTAATTGCTTTGAATTTAACTTGTCTAATAGTACTATTGCAATGAATGCTTTCTTATAGTTTTCAGTTGCTCACTATACCATTGGCCATCACTCTACTTTTAAACTTTGATAATCTTTTGGTTTTAGAAGTTTCTCTTCTAAATAGTATACAGATGGATTTGGGGAGGAGTTGTGTAAACAGTCTTTGTTTCAGTGGAGGAGCTCAAGCCATTTGTTTTTATTTTGACAAATAGTGTTTGGTACTATTTCAATCATATCATTTTAATCTTTCTGTGTTAATTTTTTATTCACTCATTTTTTCCCTTTCTATATATTTGGTTATAATTGTGGTAGGCTGAAAAATGGCCCCCCAAACATTTCTAAATCCTAATACATGAAACCTATGTATGTTACCTTATATGGCAAAAAAAGACTTTGTAGATGTGATTAAGTTAATGATTTTGAAATGAGAAGACTATTCTGAATTATCTCAATAATTATTACTATTGAGTCCAAAGGCAAACATACACATCCTTGTAAGAGGCAGGCAGAGGAAGATTTGACACACAGACAGAAGAGGCACTGTAACCATGGGCTTAGAGATGGTATTGGTGTGACCACAATTCAAAGAACTCTCGTAGGCACCTAAAGCTGGAAAGACTAGGGAAAAATTCTCCCCCAGAGCATCGAGAGAAAGGCTACCAACACCTTGATTTTGACCCAGTACAACTGATTCTGACTTCAGAAACATAAAAGAATAAATTTATGTTGGTTTAAAAGCCACAGTGTTTGTGGTAATTTGTTATGGTGGCCATAGGACTCAAATAAATCTTTTTTTCTCTATTTCTATTTTACTCTATCATAGCTTATCTTTAAAGTGCAATACATCTTATCAAAGTAAAAACAACAAAAAAGATGTCTAAAATATCTAAATAGAAATTTGATATCTAAAATATCTAAACAGAAAATTGCTGTCCTTCTACTTTCTGCCCTCATCCAACTCACCAAATTTTCCCTGAAATATTATGCAATTATATTCATAGCTATTTTATAAACATTTTGTGTTTTTCTCACTCATTGCTTACTATGGCTTTAGTATTCTATCCCCTTTCCTCTTCTTGAGTACTTAATTTCAAGACAATTCTCAGTCAGCATAAATGTTTCTTCAAGAAAGATTTTTTCCAAAAGTAGGTGATGCTTTCCTTCTACTTATATGTAAGAAAAGTATTCTGTGCCTTGGTACAAAAATATTTACCAAATTTTTGAATCACAATTTTTCTTTCAAAAGTCATTAATGTTTTTGTTCTGTTTTCTGGCACTAATTTTTGTGGAGAGGAGGCATGACAATTTGAGGTGTATTTCTTTCAGATAATCTTTAAGATTAAAAAAAAAAAAAAAAAAAAAACCCTGTTTAGATGTTTGAAGACTCCTGAAGTTAAATATTCTTTCTGACTGTCTCTCAAAAGTAGGTATCTTTTTATTAATCATCCTGCTTCTCTGGCTAGTCTGTTGTGACCTTTCCTCCTGCCCAGGTCCTGAATTTGTGTGAGCCAGTCATCTCATCAGCACAGCCGCAGATGCCACAATTCTCATGACTGTCTCGTCACAACATTCTAACCATGCAGTTCTCCCATTGAGAGTTCTCTTTCCTATCCTTCTCCTCAACTCAATGTGGCCAGCATTAACAATCCTGAATCCATGGACCCCACAAAGAAATCCCAGTTTTCTCTAAGGAGATAATCTTCTTATTTTTGTTGTTGTTGTAAAAACTGTATGCCATTTTTCTCTCTGATCACTCATCAGCTTCTTAGCAAGATGAGAATTTCTTCTTATATCCCTCAGGGGAGGCTTCAATCTCTGGTCAGTTTTCAGAACACCCTCTCCATGGCACCATCTGCAACACAGATGCTGGGATGTGTATGTGGCAGTGTTACAGAAATAAAAATAATAAAGAACATTGATGTAGCTGATTATTTTTCTGAGGCAGGGAATTAACAAAGGTACAAATTCAGACAGAGATTATTTAAAAAGTCATGTTATTCCTAATTAGTCTTAGAAGAAATTCAGACACTCACCCTTAGACTTCAGTCTTCGAGTTACTTTCTACTCACTATGAATTTGACCCAAAATTTACAAAGTAGTGATGGCTAGACTCCTGGTAGAAATGAGGCTCAAAGTTACTGGAAAATTTTGCATCTTGATAATCCTTTCAGATATATTTCATTTAATTACCTTTTGAGTATGTTCTTCACAGAAGAGATATTAACCTCTTAAATCAAAATTTTCTTCTCTGCAAAGTATGCAAATACCACTGTACACAGGATAACTAAAGGACATGGGTAAGCTTAATGAAAGAGGGTGGGAAGGCAGAAGAGGGGACCCAAAGGCTGACCCTAGTGGGCGGCTCTGCTGCAGAAGTGGATGAAGAAGGGGAGCTCTAAGAGTGTCAGCCCAGATGGTGATAGATGATACAAAACAGCACCCGGGCCCCTTAAAGCCAGATCCCTCCTATCATCTTTCAACAACTCACATTGATAAAAGGCAAATGAACATTTGTTTCTAATTATTCTGGAATGTCAACTGTAGCAGAGAAAATTAGTTTAGCTTTAAAAGTCAATTACAAACAAATGTACCGCGCAAATGTCAAAGGAGACTGATCCTTGGAGAAATGTGGAGTCTCCAAGGAGCCAAGCGAAAGAGTGAGCAAGTGAGAACTGGAGGCACTCTCACCTGTCAGAGCCAGCCAAGCAAAGTCCAGCACCAAGAAGAGCCATCTTCTGCCTGGGCGGGAGTCAGGCATACCTGTCCATACTCCAAACCTCATCCAGCCCTTGGTTTGGTGCCTAGGTTTCCAAATAGCACAAAACGCTCTTCTTCCCAGCACGTGCGTTTCCTCACCATTATGAAACCACTCACCTCCTTGCACTTCTGTCTTCAGGTTGTGCTGCTCTATGCCTCTACCTACGTCCTGGTGTCCCTCAGCATAGACAGATACCATGCCATCGTCTACCCCATGAAGTTCCTGCAAGGAGGTGAGCAGGCTCAACCAAGTACTATCCCTGGGTGAGGGGTTTTGCTAATATTATCCTCTTAGTAATGGTTCTTTTCCTCTCCCTTTCCCCTCTTCTTCCCCTTCCTTCCCCACTTCTTGAGTCTGATTGTTGAAAAAGACGTAGAAAAGAAACTTGGCTGCCTGGGAAAAGGCTGACAGTTGGCCTGCATGGCCAAGAGCTGTGTGGAAAGATGCTTTGCTGAGCCCATCCTGTGACCATTTACCTTGACACTGGTGCTTCTAGCTTTTTTTTTAGAGTAGCGTTGACACACATAACTATCCAAACTAAGGAACACTCCCACTTTAACTTGCTTATTTTCCATAAAGAAGCATTTTGCCTTCCTTACCCCAAAACCATGGAAATACCTGGAAAAATCTTTCAAATTGATAATTATAATGGAAACAAGGAAAACCCTCTTTGATCCAGAGATAGTGAAGAATCCCTGAAAGAAGGAAGCAGACCGGTCAGGGGGAAGGCTGAAGGCACACAACCCATAGTACACACAGATGATGCTACAGCAATGAGGCAGAGATCTTCCTAAATAGATTGTGGAATAGCCTGGAGCAAGACAGACTCGGGGAAACTGGCAGGGTGATTCTTGGAGCACAATGCGGACCTTCTATCATAGCACATCTCCCTTCCTGCTGTCCTTCCCCTTCCCAGATGTGCAGCAAGGATGAACATCTCTGCTTCCAAGTAGTGGGGACACTGGATTTCGAGAGACAGGGTGGGGCCCTGGGGAGCAGTGACACCTTGGAGGGATGGTGGATACCCAGTCATAGGACTAAGTGTCTATTGTCCATTGCTCTGCCCACAGGCGGAGGCCACTTACATCTCTGACCTCCAAAAGCAAATAAGAGTCCAAAGTACTTCACTTTTCCAAGCAGGCTATGTAACTGATAAAATGAAGAACCTAACATGAAATCTTGTCTACAAAAATGAGATGCAGTCAACATCATGAAAAAGTGTGACAAAAGCCAAACTGGACAAAATAGATAATATGTTTAAAATGCCATTCTGCAGAATTTAGACCTAAGGAAACAAAACAGAACAAGCAGAACTTTAGAATAAGTAGCAATAATGTCATCAGATACTATTAAATACATCAGGCAGTACTGACAAAGATACTTTGGATGGCAACGTAGCAATACCTAATTAAAATGTAAAATGTACAGCCCTTTGATATAGAAGTTCTACTTCTTGGTATCTTCTCTGGACAAATGCTGACACATGTGCATATATACATATGTGTTGTGTATTGTAGCATTACTCAGAATATCAGGAATTCAATGCTCACCTTGGTGTCCCTCAATGGAGGAATGGCTAGCACCTATGTAGAAATTTTAATAGCTTAGGTTCATTGATTGTGTACTATGTACTAGTCATGATTCTAAGTTCTTTGTATATGTTAAATACTTTAATCCTCACAATAGCTCTGTGATATGGGTTCCATTATTATTTGCATCTTAGTCTGGGCAGTTGCAATTCAAAGAGTTAAAGAAGTTTGCCCAAGATCACAGTTAGTAGTTGCAGGGGCAGGATTTGAACCCAGATGGTCTGGGTTCAGCTCAGGTGCACTCAATTACTATATATCCTGTCTCTCAAAGAAGAGGTAGGACAGCCATGGAGAGAGATATGCATCACTATGAAAATGTCTGTATCATATTTTGAGTAATAAAAACAATATATATGCAGTATGTATATAGTATAACATTAATACAAAGAAAAACTCAAAACAACACTAGATATTGTGTAGAGAGAGAGAAGAGCAGGAAAGAATGCAAGAAATAGGAAGGTCTCAGAATAATAAACAATTGCCCACAAAAATGCATACCAACTAGTACTTACCTCTGGGGATGGGAGTTGGAATCTCCATAGTGACCACAGGAACTTATATGCCATTAGGTAATTTTTATACCAGCAATACATCAGTGTGATGTGAAACTAATTTTAAGATAAAATTGATATCTATTTCTAAGGCTTTTTGTAGGTTACATGTAAGTGTGTGTGTGAAGGGGTGCAATCTGAACTAAGGTTTCTGGACACTGTTATGGTCTAGTGATTATGGCAAAGAAGGAAGTGGGGGAGGAAACGGGGTAAATGGGAGAGACATTTTATGATATGTGTATGCAAAAGTATGATACATTTACTCATCCATCTACTTATTAACACCCAGCAAGCTCTGGGGAGGATTGCAGACAATGTACAATACAATAGACAATACTTCTATACCAGAGTATTTCAAGATGAAAAAGTTGCAGAAAAGAAAAGATAAGTATAAGAAAACGTGTGAGGGGTGTCCCAGGACATTTGCTAGAGGTAGAGGCTTTGGGATCCATAGCCAAGGGGGAAACATGGTGAGTTATATGTCTAACCATATTCATTAGCTAAGAAACAAATCAACTATTTAGGTTATGGAAAATATGACTGGTTCTGGGAGATACTGCCCAATATTATGGATTGGTCCCTAAATTACAGGAAAGACAGCAATGAATATTATAGTGCTCTTTAAAATATGGAAAGCAATTTATTTCCTCACTATAAAATTAATAGAGGCTTCATGTAGGGCACTTGGAAAATAATCATCTCTAATAACTTCAGGGAGAGATGCAAGCTTGGAAACAGAAATTAGCCACTTTCCCTTCCTCCGCCCAGATCCAACTGAAGTCATGGAAGAAGCATACAAATAGGAGGACACTTGCAGCTGGGAAGGGAGCCGAGGAAAGATGTCATCCAAAGACTAGAAACTTCAAGGAATCCCCAGCACATGGGGATCAGATTAAACATAACATGGATGCCAGGCCCTCTAGGAAAGCTGCATGGCCCTGCAGGAAGATGAAAAGATCCTCACGGTTACAGGATGAGGTAGTTGGTGGAACAGGGTGGAGGGAAGTGTGTGCTAGAGCCATCTTGGTGCTCCAGCTCGTTGGAATATAGGGGGTGGGGGGCAGGATGGAGAAGGCAGGCAGAAGGAGAGTCCCCCCAGAGCAGCACAGAGAAGGGACTCTCCTGCGACTGAGTGAGCACATGGCAACAGCAACAAGACCAAAGGAAGGAGAGCAGAAACGCTGGCGTGAACACAGTTTACTGATGCTTTACTGCTTTTTACTTAAGCGGTAGTTTCCTTAGCCAGCAACTCCAGAGGAGTCATCAATTTTAAAGCTCTTTAGTAAAATTAAATGTGAGAATATTCAGGAAAGCATCAACCAATAATGAAGAGAGATATATAGTGTCAGATATTGAAATATAAAACTGTTAATTATAACTGTTTACTACTTAAAGTCTCTGATATCAAAGAGCTTTCCTGAGTTTTCAAGCAGGTGCAGGAGAGTCCCCAACGCTACTGGGTCTCTGGTTACATGCACCTTCTTTGTAGGTGAAGATGGAGAAGCTGTGTACAGTTAGTAAAAGCAAGACCTGGAGCTGACTGTGGCTCAGATCATCAGCTCCTGATAGCAAAATTCAGGCTTTAAACTAAAGAAAGTGGGGGAAAACCACTAGGCCAGTCAAGTATGACTTAAATCCAACCCCCTATGAATATACAGTGGAGTTGACAAATAGATTCAAGAGATTAGATCTAGTAAACAGAGTGCCTGAAGAACTATGGTTAGAGGTTTGTAATATTGTACAGGAGGCAGCAAACAAAACTATCCCAAAGAAAAATAAATGCAAGAGGCAAAGGGGTTATTGGAGGGGGCTTTACGAACAGCTGAGGAAAGAAGAAAGGTTAAAAACAAGGGAAAAAGGAATGATGGGAAGATCTAAAAAGACTGTATTATAATTCTACCCCACGGTTCCTGCTTGTTCAGTATGCCAGTTATATCTGTTTTCTAAATCTTTCCAATAACTCTTTTCAGAGTGACAGTTCAGCAAGAACAGAATCCCAGATATTATTCTCCCATATATTTGGGATTCAAGATTCTAATAGAGTCCCTAGTTTCTTCTAGAATTGTTCTCACTTCTTATAGTCTTCCTGATCACACCTTACTCACCTCTCTACAACACCTCATGACTCTACATTTCCCTTCCCCACCCCGACACATGAACTGGCTTTCCAATTTTAAAGCTGGGAGGTGGAGGGAGGTGTCCTGTCCCTGGATGAAGGGGCCCACCAGGGTCAGTCAGCACAGACAGCACAGCTACAGTGGGGATGAAGATGAAGAGCTTCAACACCGGCTTAACAGAAAGCATCATAAAAACTGTTTCAAAAGAACACTCTCATGTGTATTAATTGTCTCCATCTGACCCCATCATGGTTAGATGAGCAGAGTGTTTTTTTTTTTTTTTTTAATTCCACTTTCAAGAACTCAGTTTGAGACTGAGTGGTTTGCCCAAGGTCAAAACATCATATTTGAAAGAGCCCAGATCTAGTGTGTGGGGTCAGAGCTACCAGACTTCAGGGCTTGGTTGGAAGAACTCTGCTCTCCAGAACCAAGTCCACTGCTCTTTCTCTGCCTTACCACTCCTCCCTTGTTCCTTCAAACAAAAGAGGGCTATTGAACATTTGCCAAACAGCTTTCAAACACTGTCACAGTGCTTCATGTGGCTAGGTATGTGAGAAGAATAACAACCAGATCAAAGGCCCCATCTCTGCCTTTCAGGATGAGCAAGGCACCAGAGACAAGCATTTGCACAGCAACCTATCAAAAGTACATGATACAAACTAAGCTTCATAGTACTGTAGGAATGTGTCAGCATCTCCAGTCAAACAGGTAAATCAGAGAGAGGAGAGATTGGGCCAAGCAGTGCTCTAGCTTCTGTGATTAAATTCTCCCTTTAATCCTTCCATCAGCCCTGGATGCAGGTCCTATTACCCTCATTTTATACATGAGGAAACTGAGGCTCTGAGAGTTCTAGAATTCCTCTCCCACCACGATCTTTTTCCACACCAGACACCAAGTGTGCTCCCAGAGGCTGTTTCCAGATGCCCAGGCATCCCTCTCTTTTCTTTGAGCAGAAAAGCAGGCCAAGGTCCTCATCATGATTGCCTGGAGCCTCTCTTTCCTGTTCTCCATTCCTACCCTTATCATATTTGGGAAAAGGAAACTCTCCAACGGCGAAGTGCAGTGCTGGGCCCTGTGGCCCGACGACTCCTACTGGACCCCGTACATGACCATCGTGGCCTTCCTGGTGTATTTCATCCCCCTGACAATCATCAGGTAAGAGGCCAGCTGGCCAGACACACACAGGGGCCTTCCCAGTTCACCAGCTGCTGTTCTCTTTCCTTCCAGGGCACTCATTGCTCCTAGTGTCCTTTGGGGAACTGGCTAGGAGACAAGATCTTATGTAAAGCTACCATATGCTAAGTTCAGCTCCTCCAAAGTGGAATGAGGAGGAGGGAGCTAACATTTTATGATTATGTGCTATGGGGCAGGCCTTGTGAAAAGGGGCTAACAATTAGCCCATCCAACACAACTCTATGAAATGACTACTCTTATCCCCATTTTATAAATGACAAAACTCAAGCACAAAGAAGTCAAGTAACTTATTCAACATAACATGGGATTTAACGCCAGGTTTGTCTGATTTCATATCCTGTTCTCTCTCCTATATCATGCAACTTTTCAAATATAAGACCTAGTACCAGTTTCAGAAACCTTATAATTGAAAAGACAGACAAACTTGAAACAAAACTGAAAAAAAAACAAAAACACAGTACACACAAAAATATGCTAGCATGTGTATTCTATGAAGTCAAACAATGTCAGGGAGCACTTCTTGGAAGCATCCTTTAAAGGAGGAAAGCCTTCAGATAGGAGAAGGGGAAGGTAGGGAGAGCAGGTTACCTGGTGACTGGGGATAAGGGTGCATATGGTGACTGGAAAGGACAGGCAGGCAGTGCCAGTGGAAGAGAAGTTGGCGATAAACTCTTTCTGGATGGGGTGAGGCTCCCTGTGAAGGGCCTTAAGAAACAAGCTGTAGGATGTTCCCTTTGCCCTGCAGCCAATGGTGGGCCAAAGATGGTCTTTCAGTAGAGAAGATCACAAGCTTCTGGACAAGGCACGGCCTCCCTTAGTCACATCACAGGATCCTCTCTGAAAGGGTGACTCAGCACAGGTTGGCGGGATTGGGAACAGCAGGGAGATAATTGGCTTGATAAGTACAAACATGGAACTTGCTGATTCTGCACCTCTTGAGTGTTCCCAAGTCTACTATCAAGTGCCACATAAGTAGTCCTGGGCAAATGAAGATCAGCCTTTGTGTTTCAATATTAATAGCATAAATAACGCTGTGATAAAAATCTTAGTACTTAAAATTATTCATGAGTCCCTGATTATTTCCTCAGAACTCATTCTAATGGAATTGCTAGATCATAGATGATGTTCATTTTAAGACTTTTGATGCATATTCATAACCTGCCCTATAAAAAAATGTGTATTCCTGCCAACAGCAAACAAGAGCTCTGATTTTTCTTCCCCTGACCCAGAGAAAGGTGATATCATTTCTTTATTAAATCTTTGCTGATCACAAAGGTTTAAAAAAGTATCTCATTGTTTCCATATGCATTTCTTGGATTAAGCGATTGGGTATTTTCAAGTGCTTTCTGACGTTACAGGAATTACTTCTTCTTGCTCTTTGTTCATCTTTGTCTCATAAGATGCTAAAGCTGGAAAAAATGTTATCCATCACACAGTCCATCCCCTAAACTTTTCACAAGTAAACCTAGAGCTAAAAGAAATGAAATGACTTGCTTTCCATCAAAGGTAGACAGGAGCAGAGTGATTCCCACAGTCAGCCTCTCAGCCTTTCTGAGATTGGATATTGTCCAGTCATCTCTGCTGAATCCACAAGTTAACATCTATACTGTATTTCAACTTAGTGGTCTCTTAACCAAGCTGAATCTGGGAGGAAGCTGGAAGGGAAGATGAAAGTTATTTAGACAGTTGATCAAAACTAGGTAACAGCCATGTTAAAAGAAGCACAGAAAGAGGCCAGCTGCAATGGTAAGAAAGTATTTGGAAGGAAGCAAATCATGTCGTCACAGGCAACCGACACATTGATTTCAGCAGCAGCAAATATCCCTGTTTCTCTCCTGATTGATTTCCCATCAGCTCCTGAAATCAGTCAAAACCCCTGTTCCATAGGGTGGATGCAACCCTGAAGCTCAGGCTCACAACATGCTGTCTGGCCAGATCTCTCACTCAGGGCTGTCATGGTCTGAAATTTCCCCCATTCATTCAAGCTGCCTTTTCTCCAACTTGCCTACAGTCCAGCTTGTGCATTTTGTAGTGTCCTTGGAAAACACTAAGTCTAACTTAATGATTCAAGGGTGTGATTTCAAAAGTCCTTTTCACTCAGCCCTTGTCAGACAAAGGCATCAGTAAATCCTGCTCCTTGATGCTTGCTTCCAGCCAGGGCTGAACCATGAAAATGCAGAGTGACCTTGCTCTGTACTTTAGCTCCCCTGAAGCGTTTCCTACCTACTCAATCATTATCTTCCTTCTCCTGCCTCTTGTGGTCAGCCTTCTGCGGGAGAAAGAGCTTCTCTCTGGGAGGATGCATCAGAGCAAGTCACCTGTTCTTGAATGAGGACCAGGCACGAATGAAGTTTTGTGAGGCATTTGTTTTCCAACTAGTTTGAGGGATAAGTTGCTATAATTCCATCTGTCTCAGAGGTAAAGAGCAACTCTTTTTCACTGTTTTTTTTTTTTTCTTAACCACACTTTGGCACCCTGAGCTTGATTCTGTTGCTAGTGACTCTTTCGGATAAGTTTAAACTCTTAATTCCAAGACTGAGTAGAAGAAAGAAACAACTCAAGTGTTCACTAGTTTTATTAACCATGTCTCATGCTTTATTGTCCCTCCTGCATGATACATTTATATACATATATATATACATATAAATGTACATTCTCACCAAAATGATCGCAATATATATATATATATATGTTGTTTTAATTTGCATTTCTTTCATCACAAATGAGGTTGAACATACTGAATACCACTTCAGTGAGTTGCGCAAGCCCCTCTGCCATGACAAGGCTGTGATACATGAAGGGGAGCACATCTTATGTGTTCATTATTGTTTTTGTTTGCTTTGTATTTATTCATGTATTTCCGGCCGTGTTGGGTCTTCGCTGCCGGGCGCCGGCTCTGTCTAGTTGCCGCAGCGCAGGAGCTCCTCTCTGGCTGGGTCCTGGGCGTCTCACTGCGGCGGCTGCTCCTGGTGAGGGGCACGGCCTCTCGGCGGCGGCCCGCTGCAGCTGGGCGCGTGGGCTCGCTGGCTGTGCTCCGGGCTCCGGAGCACTGGCTCCAGAGTTGCAGCGCATGGGCTTAGTTGCTCAGCAGCATGTGGGATCTTCCCAGGTCAGGGATCGAACCCATGTCTCCCGCGATTCTTTACCACTGAACTACCAGGGATGACCTATTTCTGTTTTTTAAGTAACTTACCTATTCATATTCTTCTTCTCCATTTATCTTATTCTCTCTCTTTAGAGATATTTTTATATAAAAACTTCCCCTGTTTTTATATGATTAGGATATTTCCCTAGTTTGTCCCTAGTTTGCCTTTTCATTTTGAATATGATTTTATTTTGCTTTCAGTTAATAAGACTGCCATAATCAAGAGAAGGAGAGAAATTATGAATAACTAAAATTAGAAAGTCATATGAATCAGTTTGAAAAAAGAATCATAGGAAAGTACTTGGCAAAAGTTTATATAAATGCATATGAAAAAATGAATGAAATGTAAATGGTTTTTCTGTAATCTATAAACATTTTACATTTTAGTGTATTCACATCCACTCACACTTGACATTTTTTATTTCTATTCTCTCTTAGGAAAGAATAAGTTCATTTCACAAACTTATCTATATTTTAATTTAACTTTTAAATGATTTATTATTTTACTTATTTGAAAATAATTTGAGTTTTGGGAGCATGTTAAAAATATCACTTTAAAATTGTTTTATTTTATTGTGATGTCTGATTTTGAGGTTTTACTTGATTTTTATGTAATATAAATTAGAAATCTAAGTTAAATTTGTTTTTTTTAAATGCTGGGTCATTCACTCCAACATTACTTACTGAATAATTTACCTTTTCTGTATGGTATGAAATGGTAATTCTATCATATGCATAGTTATATTATAAATGTTCTTACTGTTTAGGAGCTTTCTAGTTTCTTCACTTTGTTTTTGTTTTCTCTATTCTTTATCTCTAGAGAAACCTTTATACAATAACTTTCTCTTCTTTAATATATTATAAATATTTCCTAAGTTCTTCATTTGTTTCTTCATTTTGAATATGTTTTCCTTTTTCTCACATGAAAATATTCTTAATAGCATTTTTCTCATATCAAACTGGAAATATTTTTAAAAGACTTGGAAGTGAGGGACACAGTGGGAGGCAGAGAGTGAAATTTTTCTACAAACTTTCTTAAAAAACAATTTAATAAAATACAATGATAATCCTTCAAAAGTTTATACAGCAAAAGAAATCAATGGAGAGTTTCAGATTAGCAGATGCAAACTATTACACATATGGATAAACAAGGTCCTACTGTATAGCACAGGGAGCTATATATCCTGTAATAAACCATAATGGAAAATAATATGAAAAAGAGTATATGTATAACTGAATCACTTTTCTGTACAGCAGAAATCAACACACTATAAATCAACACACTTCAAAAAAATTTTTAAAAAGTAAAAATTTTTAAATAGAAAAGAAATCAATCAAAAATGTCCAAGCGGAAGAGGAAATTACATGGTCCTGATTAAAAAGTACTACCTTCTGAAGGTACCCCCTTCTCATTAAAAAGTCTCTGGGAATATAAAATATAATGCATACATAATATTCCACAGTGTGGTTGAATATGCTTTCATTTTGTTTCCAGTTAGTAGAGATTGACACAATTCAGAAAAGGAGAGACCACACAAATAATTAAATTAGTGATTTTTCTGCTACTAATATTACATTGTTTTAATGGCTGTAGCTTTCTATACATTTAATATCTGCTAAGACAAGGTCTATGCCTTTTTTAAATTCTAAGGCTGTTCCTGGGGAAGATGCTCACACACTCCCTGCACCCAATACTCCAGCCAGAACAAGCCAGCTGAACACCCCACACTCCTCTCACCCCTGGGCCTTTGTGCACCATTCCTTATGTCTGGGCACTCCTCCAGACTCACTCTGCCTCACTTCTGGCAAAATGATTCACATTCTTTCTGTCTTATTTCAAAGACTGATGGAGTTGTCTCTGCCAATCCTAGGCCACATCTGACCTCAACTTGTCCAAGCTGCCATTAAGGCTTCATGGGAGTGTCATTGCCTGCTTCTGCAATTGGATCTCTTGAGCATGTGACTCTTGTCTCAATCTCTAGACTCCGAACTCAGCACATAATGAACACTTTGTAAATGTTAGATTAAATAAAGAATGCAGACCTGACTGCTGAACTTCCTCAATTAGACCGAAGTATTATATCACTCCATCTCTCTCTCTCTCTCTCTCTCTCTCTCACACACACACACACACACACACACACACACACACATCTAGTATGGAAATTTCTGGTTATTTAATGCCTAGATCAGTTTCTGGCATATGGCAGATACTCCATAAATACATGTGAAAGGAAAGAAGAGAGAGAGAGGAAGAAAGGCAGAGAGAAAGGGAAAGAGGAAGGAAGGAGTCATATTGTCAGTGGCAAACTCTCCTGAGAGCTGTGTGTGGATAAAGATTTAGCTGTTCCATCACTAATTAAATCAGGCTCCAAGGACCTGAAACCACAGTGACTGACAGTAAAGGCAATGCATTGTTTTTCTGGGTCACCAAACTCCTGTTGTTTCAAAATTTACTTGACTTGTCTGACTGTTGCTGGGAAAGGTTTTTAGCCCCACTGTAATTGATTTACTTTAGATATGGTTATCTTCTTTCTACCTAATTGATTTATCATTCTCCTATCATTTTTACTCTAGGAGATGAAGGTAGAGGCATAAAAGACCCGTAGCTGACAACTGCAAAACAATAAGTGGAAAAATGCACATTGGTCATGGAGCACTGATTTATATTATGCGAAAAAAAATCCATTTATTTTGTTTGGGTAAAGGGGGTCATGTTGTGGGTAAAGCCCCATTCAGAGGTCAATACAGGTCTGTGGACTACAAGGTCATGGTAGATAGAAGGGCCCAAGGTCCTAGCCAGCACTGTCCATGGCACGAGGTGTTCAAGGCCAAAGTATATTGTCGGAGGGATGGCAAGAGTTAGGTCTTTTGAAAAAACCATCATTACTAGCCTGCTAGATTATGGTAGATGCTTATATTTGAACTCCCCATATCCATTCCACTCTAAGCTGCTCATGGCAACCCCTCCCCTTAGCCTGTGAATGCTTCAGATCTAATTCTAGGCAATGAAATGTGAGACAGTGTCTTTTGAAGAGCTTTTGGAAAGATTTCCCCATTTTAAGCAAACAAAACAGTATGAAATGAAAAATAAAAATCTTCCTTCCCCTGTTTCCCTTCTCAGAAGCAGCAGTGTTAAGATCTTGTTATACACCCTTCCAATTCAATTCACATGCCAGCATATATATATGTACAGAAACAAATTAAACATACTGAAGGACATCTGATCTTTGAAAAAAAAAAAAGTTGATCAATCGCTTCACTTTCCTGTTTAGAGCCATTCAGTGGATTTCTATTGTTTCAGGACAAAATGTCCAAGACCTCTAATCCTGTACTCAAGGCCATGTGTGACCTGGTCCATGCCTCACTCTCCATCCATGTCTTAGGCCACACAGCTGCCTACTCACCATGATTCAACCACACTGGCCTTCTCTAAGTTCTTCAAATGGGCCTGATCCCTCCTGTCTCAGAGACTTTGCACATGCTATTCCCTCTGCTTGAATGACCATCTTATTTTTTTGCATTTATTCTTCAGATCTTAGCTGAAACTACACCTCTTCTGGAAAGGCTTCCCGGAAGCCTTTCAAGCCAAGCCTCTGTTACATACTCTTTCATCCCCTATATCTTATCTTCATGGCATTAGTGTTAGTGAAACTAGTTAATGAGGAGAGAGACACTTTTGATCAGGAAGCATCTTTAAGCCACTAGTAGGAGAAGAGTGAAAAGGACCACATGAAGCATGCCAAGTGAAGCAGCAGCTCCCCCTACTCCCGCTTCTACACCCACTCATGCTTAGCTTCTAGTTAGATCTACAGAGCACAGCTGGACCTCATACTCAGGCCCCAGAACGAAGCAAAGGTGGAAACAGAGATGGAACCTGTGGCTCTAAGACTGTGATGGGCATCCATCAAGTCCCTGACCTGTGCTGAGTAGGAGTCATGAAATGGGCACTTTTGGTCTGAATGGAATGTTCTCCCTTTATCTTGAGGACAGAGGGAAATTTTGATTCCATTTCCTGACACTCCTCATACACAATCTAGAAACAAGACACAGGAAGCAGCCTCAGGCATCCTCTTAAGAACTTAATGCCACTCGAAAAGTTTTCCTCTGGTTTGCACTCTTGCACTCTTCCATGACCAGGAGCTGCCTTCGGAAGGCAATGGAAGAAAATGGGTCTGTGTCTGGATCACCTTCCATAAAATCAAGAAATAAACCAGCCAGGAAAGGGATACTTTACTTAACCTTAGGTTTTCAGGTTTCTAAGAAGCTTGAAGTAAAGCTATGCCTTCTGAGAGAATGGAGATAAATAAAAGACATGGAAGAAGTTGACCCAAAAGGATGGAGATGCTATTCCTCAGCTGTTTCTGAGAATGGGCCATTTCTGGATCTGCTTGATCTTTAAGATATGACTGCTATAGACAAGGGACTTTCCAGGTGGCTCAGTGGTAAAGAACCACCTACCAAATACAGGGGATAGAGGAGACATGGGTTCAGTCTCTGGGTCAGGAAGATCCCCTGCAGCAGGAAATGGCAGCCCACTCCAGTATTCTTGCCTGTGAAGTCCTATGGACAGAGGAACCTGGTGGGATACAATCCATGGGTCACTAAAAGTTGAGCACACATGCACAGCACAGACAAGACTCAAGTATTATACCAAGTGTGATACCAGCCTGGAGGCCCCAAGGAAGAGGGAGCCAACTGTCACCGAGGAAGAGAAAGGTTTCATGTCAAGGTGATACATGGAGAATGGGCTAAAAAGATGTATTTTCAGGAAGCAAAGGAGACACAGAGAAATGGAAGACATTGGACCTTATGTTCACCCAAAGTCAACTACATATTAAGCATGAATTGGGGTCAGCTTAGCTGGCTACTCCTGTTGCTGACATGGAAGAAGGTGTATTGAGAGACAGTGGATTAGAGGGAGGCGGGATGATGATGATAGAGGTGAAGAAGGCAGAGAGAGATTGTGGGAGGCTTTAGATGCCCTGCTCAAGAGACTAGAGAGCATCATGTAGGAAAGTGGGGGCACTGGAGGGTTTTTAAGCCAAGGAATGATTCTCTGTCCCAAAGCTCCAGTTCTGATGGCAAGTGGTATGGGCATTCCAGATGGTAGCAAAGTGGAGATGCTTATGACAATGGCAATAAATCAGGCAAGAGATGATAAGGAGTGTTTGTTCTGGCAACGCATATATTAAAATTAGAAGGATACAAAGAAAATTTTCTTGGCCCCCGGAATAACGATGACACATTAATTTGTGAGTTCATGCATATTTCTGTGTTTAATGGATACAAAGTTTCAGCTGGGGAAAATGAGAAAGTTTTGGAGATGGATGATAGTGATAGTTGTACAGCAATGTCAGTGTACTTAATGCGGCCAAACTGTACACTTAAAAATGGATAAAATAGTAAATTTTATGTTATACTTATTTCATCACAATAAAAAGGTTCCAGATATTAAACAAGAAGAGACTGTAAGGGTCTGAAGTAATGCTGAAGAGCAGAAGTGGAAAGGAAGGTACAGATGATGGAGACATTTTGAAGTGACAATTCACAAAATTTGCTGATTAATTAGATGAAAGGAAGAAGGAACCCATGTCTTCCTTCTTCCTTCAGCAAGAAAGAAATAAATGTATTCACAGTTCTCTCTGATGTATGACTGTTACATCCTGAGAAGTGGCCGGATTTGGGAAATAAAATAAGGGGGCATCCTACTTATTAGTTTTCCTGTCTAACAGTAAAGCTGCTCCTGGCTTTCTACTTGCCTGACTGATCCTAGCGAGACAAGGTAGGGGTGACTAAGGCCCAAACCCCTAACACATAAAACCTTTCTTAATTTTCCATTGTGTATATGGTTGATACTCAATAAATACTTAAATTATTGATCAATTAAGCAGCGGGGTTGCAACTGTGGTACTCAATTACACTTGATGATATTGTAACCTTTCCTTGTATTTCATTTATCTGGGGAAAAGTTTACTTGATCTAACAAATATTCAACTTAGGGAAAAGAATAGATTCACTAGCAATTTGCTTTCTCATTTTTTCTTTAATGTAGACAAACAATTTCCAGCAAAGTCCTGGGCAGGTATAGGAGGGGTGAGGATGCTACTCAAAGACCCTGAGTTTTCCTGGCAGACTCAGAGGAAGTTCTCTGAGCAGGGAAAAGCAATAAGGAAGGTTTTACCATAGTCATTAATTGAGTTATGTTACAGAGATCATTAAAAGCAATTAGTGCTTTGTCACCTACTATGAACTAGAACTCTGATTTTTTTTTTTTAACCAAGTGATTCTCAAGAGGGATGTTAGTGCAGTTTTAAAATGAAGCAATGCTTTGTCTCAAAGTTTTTAGTCAAGGTTCTTAGTATATTAGAAATGTCAAATAACTAATTAAAGAAGGGTATGTTTATATTTATCAAAGGGGATAAAGGATACAAAATTTGCTAATGCTTTTGAGTCATTAGTCCTTTTTTCCTGTTAGGTGCAGATTTTGTTGCTGTTGTTTAGTCGCTCGGTCGTGTCTGACTCTGCGAACCCATGGACTATAGCGCACCAGGCTCCTCTGTCCATGGGATTTCCCAGGCAAGAATACTGGACTGGGTTGCCATTTCCTCTTCCAGGGGATCTTCCTAACCCAGGGATCAAACCCACGTCTCCTTTATTGTAGGCGAATTCTTTACTACTGAGTCACCAGGGAAGCCCCTAGGTGCAGATTACACCATTTAATAGTAGGTGTGATAGCATGTGAAAAATGAAGAAGGGAGGGAAAGAAGATGACATTCATTGAGCTTCTGATAATTTTAAAACACTGTGTATAGCACTTTAAAGTTTGTCACATTTGATCCCTAAAAAAACTCTTTACGTTTGCATTATTAACTTGATTTGATGGTCTAAACTAAGACCCAGTCTTTCAGTGGGTTCTGGCTGCTATGACAGAACACCACAGAGTAGGTGTCTTGCAAACAACAGAAACACATTTCTCATGGTACTGGAGGCTGGAAGTCTGGAATTAGGTTGCCACTTCAGTTGGGTGGGGCCTCCATGGTGGCTCAGTGGTAAAGAATCCGCCTGCAATGCAGGAGATGCAAGTTTGACCCCTAGGTTGGGAAGATCCCCTGGAGAAGGAAATGGCAATCCACTCCAGTATTCTTGCCTGGAAAGCCCATGGACAAAGGAACTTGGCGGGCTACAGTCCATGGGGACGCAAAGGAGTAGGACATGAATTAGCACCTGAGCATGAGCAGGAGCACAGTTGGGTGAGGGCTCTCTTCCAGGCTGCAGGCTTCTCCTTGTAGCCTCACACGACAAGAATGTCAAGAGAATTCTGTGGGAATATCCTCTTACAAGGACATTAATCCCACTCATGAGGATGCCACCCTCCACATGACCCAAGCACCTCCCAAAAGCCCCATATCCTGATAACACCACACTGGACAGTAGGATTTCAACATATAAGTTTCGGGGGGAGGGACACAACATTCTCCCGATTTCACACAGTGTATTAGTTTTCTATTTCTGGGTAACACATCATTATTTTAAGTCACCAGGTTCATGATAATCTATCTCTTAATGGGTTCGGGTTGCTATGACTTATTATCTCTCAGTTTCTGTGGGTCAGAGTCTGGACACAGTTTAACTGGGTCCTCTGCTTAGGTGTCTGCCAGGGCTGGGGCGTTATCAGAGGCTCAAGTAAGGAAAGATTTTCCTCCAAGTTTCCCTGGACTTCTGGCAGAATTGATTTCTTGGGGCTAATGGACTCACAAAAGCTTGCTTCTTCAAAGCTAGCAATGCACTAGAGACACTAGCAAGACAGATCCTACACACTTATGTAATCATAGACATCCCATCACTTTCACCCCAATGCACTGATAAGCAAGTCACAGGTCTGGCCACACTCAAGGGGAGAGGATGACACAGTGATGTGAACACCTGAGGTAGGAATTATGGAGCCAAGGAAAGCCTGTCAAGGCCAAACAACCAGCAAATAATAGAGCTAGTTACAAATCTAAATTTTTCTGACCCCAAACCCTGTGTTTGGATTCCAATCTCAGCTGTACCTCTGATCATCTGAATTATCTTGGAGAAATCACTTCATTTCACCCAGTCCAGGCCTCCTGACTTAAAAAAAAAAAAAAGAAGTGGCTGCCATCTATTGTGACTCTGTAATCAGGAAGGATGGGGGGCAGACCATGGTTGAGAGACCCTTGCCTCCATATCTCACACTTGGGGAACTGGAGTGGTCCTCAGAGTGGGGACCCATCAGCCACTTTAATACTATCTTTGGTCCTTTCTGCAGTGTCATCTATGCCATTGTGATCAAAACTATTTGGGTCAAAAGCAAAGCCTATGAGACAGTGATTTCCAACTGCTCAGGTAAGTCTTTCATCTGCATCACTAAATCCTTAAGCTAATTTTGCTTCTGCAGAGGTTTTTCTCTAGCAAACATGAACTGGGGTTTTACAGTTATAACAAGCCTGCTGTTATATCAGGGCCCAGCTGGCTGGTCAGACCCCCCAAAAGCTGTTTCAGGCAGGCTTTGCCTTCTCCACACGGCTCTCCCAAAATCTGAGGAAGGAGGACTTTGGGTCTAGCTGAGCTGTACCAGCAGAGCCCCTCGAGACAGCTCTAAGCCAGGGTCTGAGGGTAACCCTATCTGGTGGCTTTGCAGAGAGGCACCCAAGAGGACTCTGAGATAAAAGAGACGACCATGAAGGGAGGAGGCCACATGTTCAGCAAAACATGAGGACAGACATTTCTACTTGGCTTAAACTCACAGAAAAACTGTCATCTAACCACAGAACAGTCCTGGGCCCTAGGACAGTCAAGGCAGAATACATACCCTCCCCATGGTTTGAGCATACCCCACACAGCAGAACAAGCCCAAGACTGCCTGCTACAGCCCTTCCCCAAATCCCATTTCAGCTACCTTACTTCTGAGCACCACCTACACAATAGGTGTGGAGACTTGGAGGCCCATCTGCTTCCCAGGCAGACACCGCTGGGCCTCTGAGAACAACCTGGAGAGAACACAGCACACCAACATGCCCGTGAGAGAAGAGAAGGTCTCCTGGGCATCTAATTACTATAAAATGGCTAGTTCTGAAAAAGGAAACTATGGAATTTCCATGGACCAAGACCATACATATATATTCATTTTGCAAAAATTATCATCCATCTTCTACAAATGGAAATCATATTAACTTTTTTTTCATTTATTTTTATTCATTGGAGGCTAATTACTTTACAATATTGTAGTGCTTTTTGCCATACATTGACATGAATCAGCCACGGATTTCCATGTGTTCCCCATCCCGATGCCCCCTCCCGCCTCCCTCTCCATCCCATCCCTCTGGGTCTTCCCAGTGCACCTGCCCTAAGCACCCATCTCATGCATCCAACCTGGGCTGGTGATCTGTTTCACCCTTGATAGTATACTTGTTTCAATGCTGTTCTCTCTGAACATCCCACCCTTGCCTTCTCCCACAGAGTCTAAAAGTCTGTTCTGTACATCTGTGTCTCTTTTTCTATTTTGCATATATGGTTATCATTACCATCTTTTTAAATTCCATATATATGCATTAGTATACTCTACTGGTCTTTATCTTTCTGGCTTACTTCACTCTGTATAATAGGCTCCAGTTTCATCCATCTCATTAGAACTGATTCAAATGAATTCTTTTTAGTGGCTGAGTAATATTCCATAGTGTATATGTACCACAGCTTCCTCATCCATTCGTCTGCTGATGGGCATCTAGGTTGCTTCCATGTCCTGGCTATTATAAACCGTGCTGTGATGAACATTGGGGTACAAGTGTCTCTTTCAGATATGGTTTACTTGGTGTGTATGCCCAGGAGTGGGATTGCTGGGTCATATGGCAGTTCTATTTCCAGTTTTTTTAAGGAATCTCCACACTGTTCTCCATAGTGGCTGTACTAGTTTGCATTCCCACCAACAGTGTAAGAAGGTTCCCTTTTCTCCACACCCTCTCCAGCATTTATTGCTTGTAGACTTTTGGATAGCAGCCATTCTGACTGGTGTGTGATGGTACCTCATTGAGGTTTTGATTTGCATTTCTCTGATAATGAGTGATGTTGAGCATCTTTTCATGTGTTTGTTAGCCATCTGTATGTCTTCTTTGGAGAAATGTCTGTTTAGATCTTTGGCTCATTTTTTGATTGGGTCATTTATTTTTCTGGAATTGAGCTGCAGGAGTTGCTTGTATATTTTTGAGATTAATCCTTTGTCTGTTTCTTCATTTGTTATTATTTTCTCCCATTCTGAAGGCTGTCTTTTCACTTTGTTTATAGTTTCCTTTGTTGTGCAAAAGTCTTTAAGTTTCATTAGGTCCTATTTGTTTATTTTTGCTTTTATTTCCAATATTCTGGGAGGTGAGTCATAGAGGATCCTGCTGTGATTTATGTCGGAGAGTGTTTTGCCTATGTTCTCCTCTAGGAGTTTTATAGTTTCTGGTCTTACATTTAGATCTTTAATCCATTTTGAGTTTATTTTTGTGTATGGTGTTAGAAAGTGTTCTAGTTTCATTCTTTTACAAGTGGTTGACCAGTTTTCCCAGCACCACTTGTTAAAGAGGTTGTCTTTTTTCCATTGTATATCCTTGCCTCCTTTGTCGAAGATAAGGTGTCCGTAGGTATGTGGATTTATCTCTGGGCTTTCTAGTCTGTTCCATTGATCTATATTTCTGTCTTTGTGCCAATACCATACTGTCTTGATGACTGTGGCTTTGTAGTATAGTCTGAAGTCAGGCAGGTTGATTCCTCCAGTTCCATTCTTCTTTCTCAAGGTTACTTTGGCTATTCCAGGTTTTTTGTATTTCCATACAAATTGTGAAATTATTTGTTCTAGTTCTGTGAATACCATTGGTAGCTTGATAGGGATTGCATTGAATCTATAGATTGCTTTGGGTAGTATACTCATTTTCACAATATTGATTCTTTCGATCCATGAACACGGTATATCATATTAACTTTTAAGTTATACCTATCTATATAGATATATCATTGCATAGCCTGGGAAGATTTTCAATTGAGTTGTCACTTAACAGAGTTCATGATCCTAGTTTGACAGCTCAAGTGAGGTAGGACCCAAGGGTTTTGGAAAGCCCAGAGCTCTAGGTTGGAGGGGGAACACAGGGAAAAGGAGGGTGTTTTAGTGTGCTCAGGCTGCCATAACAATATACCACAGTGAGTGGCTTAAACAATAAATTTATTTTATCACATGGAAACCCAAGTTGAGGTACCAGTCAATGCCGTTCCTGGTAAGAGCTCTCTTCTTGGATTGCAGATGGCCTTGCTGGCTTCTTGCTATCTACTCACAAAGCAGAGAGGAGAGACAGAAATTTTTCTACTGTCTCTTCTTATCAGGGCACTAATTCCATCATAAGATTCCTGTTCTCATCTAACTCTATTTCCCAAAGGCCCCATCCCCAAATATCAATACCATCACATTGGGAGGTTAAGTCTTCAACTTATGAATTCTGTGATAACACAAATATACAGTGCATAACAGGGGAAGAGTCAGTGGGAAAAGTGAGGAGAGAGAGAGACAGTGGAAATAAACATATGCTAACCAGTGGGAATAGACAGGCTATTTATTCAAAGCTTGCTATAGCAAGGGAATCAGCCTCCATCACTTGTCTTTTGACAGAAACACAAAATCAGTCAGAGGAGTGGTAAAGTCTCAGACGTGCCCTGATTGGGGGCTGTTGTCATGGGGAACCTGTGAGTGTGCTGATTAAAAGCACAGCATCCTGTGTGATGGGTTAGGCGCGCATATTTGGCTTTCTCTGGTTGGTTTTAAGTTCACAATAGGGACAAAAATTAAAGAGCTATCAGTCAGTAGTCAAGTCTTGGGTATTTGTGGTAGACTGTTCCAGGAGGTATTATTCAGTTTATGGACTCTGGGTTAGAAACAGTGGTCTGACTTCCTACAAGTCTGGCTTGCATAGAGTAGGTTGGTTTCCTTGACTCGTTACTGTAATGGGTTGGTTTCCTGGGATGGTTGCCTGCAGAGTGTGGGTCAAAGCTCCATCTTAAATACGGTCTGGCTACCATCCATTTGCTTGCCTAGTCTGTCAGCACAGACTGACAAGGCAGAGAGAGAGAGTGCATCTACTGTCAGCCACTTCTGGGATCTTTCCATACTCCCTGAATCCTTACACAACTCGGGAAGGTGGTGTCATCATTTCTCTCTTACAAATGGAAGACAGGCTCAAAGGTTAAGCAATGTGCTTGTTTTCATAGGTAGCTCATGACATAGCAGGAATCAAATGCACACATGACTGGCTAGAAAGCCTATGTTTTCTCTCCCACATCAGACTGCCTCTCGGAAGAAAGAACATTACAGAACGAAAGGTGGTGAATGACTGAAAAAAGAGCTCAATTTTTAAACTTTTTTTTTTTAATTATAAAACTCAAACTCAGGATTGTTGGCATGGCTGTCACCCGCCAGCCTCTCTGCTGAGCTCTGCCTTCAGAGCACTCTTCCAGAATCATCTCCCGAAGTGTTTTGATGTATTTAAAAATCTAAAAGGTGACCTAATTTTGCTTAAGTAGGCTGAGGTCTTCCTGTACTTTCAGATTTAAATCAGATTGGTTTAAACCCTTGTCTCTGATTTCTGCCAGTTCCAGGAGACTGGTGTGTCCTCTCTCACTGTCCCTCTGAGCTCTCACCCCACTGTCTCACCTCCAACAGCTCTTCTGTTCCCTCCGCTCTTGGTCCAATGAATTATGGAATCCATCTCATTTCCTTAGGCTTGAAGTGATGAAGAGTTTCCACATTCTGTCAGTGACCCCACCACCTGCAGGATCTCCCACTTTTATCTCAGCAGGCCTTTTACATCTGTGATTACCCTGTCTCTCTCCAGAGTCCTTCAAATCTCCCTGCTACTCAATTTTCTAGTTCCTGCACTCTTGGGTTCCCCCATCCTCCAGTCCCTGAGATTTTATAAAGCTGCAAAGAGATCCATTTTTCACTGACATATGCTATACCTCTCCTCTCCAAAGGTGGAAATGGCTACAATCAGTTTTTATTCTCTAGTACAAGTTTATATGTCCATCATATCAATTTTTTAGTTGTCTATATTTTTTGTATCAGCATCACTGACCCTCTTCTGGAATGAGGAGCAGAGAGTAGTTCCAAAAAGCCTGTGTACTTTCTGTATCTTATTCATAAGCAGCTTGATTTTCAATCTCATTATAGCCAAGTAACTCTAGAGTTGGCTAGTAAAAAGGGTTTCCACTGGTTTTAGTATTCCAGGATTATTGCCCATCAACAAGCGGAAATAAGCAATGATTAGTGTGAACAGAAGCTAACTTTGTAAACACGGCTGCAAAATTCAAGTTTCAGAATCATTCTTCTTCCTGGAAAGTATGTCTATTTTCTCCCCCTCAAGTCTGACAGAAAGGGAAAGAAAGAACTATTTAATAAATGATCTACAGACTTTCCCCAAAACAAGTGCTTGGCAGGCGAGAGATAGAGATTATGAGGTTTCCAATCCTGTAGGTTATCCTTTATAAATGGGTTTATTTTTGATGCCCAGGGATGTTTACTCTTGATGCCCAGGGATGTTTACTCCTATTAAACATAACATTTACTGCCTGGGGGCAGGAGATGGAAGAGGTGCACCCATAAAATGGACAAAGTGTAACATATCTGGATATAACTGCATCTGGCCAATATGACTTGAAAGTTATGATGTGATCCATGCTATAGCCAAAGTACATGTTTCCAATTAAATGGGGCAGAACAAGTTGAAGAAAAAAGTTTCTGATTAGGAGCAATTGGGTTGAAGTCCTGATCTGCTGCTGCTGATGCTGCTAAGTCACTTCAGTTGTGTCCGACTCTGGGCGACCCCACAGACGGCAGTCCACCAGGCTCCGCCGTCCCTGGGATTCTCCAGGCAAGAACACTGTAGTGGGTTGCCATTTCCTTCTCCAATGCATGAAAGGGAAAAGTGAAAGTGAAGTCGTTCAGTAGTGTCCGACTCTTTGCGACCCCATGGACTGCAGCCTACCAGGCTCCTCCGTCCATGGGATTTTCCAGGCAAGAGTACTGGAGTGGGGTGCCATTGCCTTCTCTGAAAATCCTGATCACTTCCAGCTAAATAAACTTAAAATAAGCCCATTAAGTACTTTTCTTTATCAGTACATGAGAGTGAAATGGCTTTTCTGCAAACAACTACCTTCAACAAAAAGCATAAGGAACTTTATGAAAAAAAAGTTGTTTAGTCACTAAATCAGGTCCAACTCTTGCAACTCCTATGTACTAAAGCCTACCAGGCTCCTCTGTCCATGGTATTTCCCAAGAATACTGGAGTGGGTTGCCATTTCCTTTTCCATGTGAAAAAAAAAATACAAATATAAAATAAATGAAACATATATACAGCATGTTTGTGGATAGCAAGATTCAGTACTATAAAGGTATCAGTTCTCCTCAAATGATTCACAGATTGATACAGTTACAATCAAAATTCAAATGGGATGTTTTCTTAAGCTTGATAAGCCAATTCAAAAATATTCATGGAAATTTCAAGAGTCAAGAAAACCCAGGAAGACAGTTCTAGAGAATTACAGCAAGGTAGTAAAAGTGTTAGTCGCTCAGTTTTGCCCAACTATTTGCAACCCCATGGACTGCAGCCCACCAAGCTCCTCTGTCCATGAGATTTTCCAGGCAAGGATACTGGAGTGGCTTGCCATTTCCTTCTCCAGGGGATCTTCCCAACCCAGGGATCAAACCCAGGTCTCCTGCACTGCAGGCAGATTCTTTACCAACTGAGCTATAAGAAAAGCCCGAGAGTAAAGGTTTAATGTATAAACACTGATTTATCATAAAGTCAGAGTGACTAATGGAGTGTGACATAGACACAATTCAATAGGAAAAAAAAAAAAAACAGCTCCAAAGAGACTCACACATATCATATAAGCACTTGACATATGTCAGAAGATCATAGGGTAATAAATTAATTGGATCTTCACCTCAATTCATAGGCATAATTAAATTCCAGGGAAATTAGAAACTTAGATGTGAAATGTAAGACTTTAAAAAATTTTTAAGGACAATGAAGGATGTTATCTTTATGACATTGGAATAAGAAAGGATTTCTTAAACAAGAGACAAGATGCATTAAACCAAAAAATTGATAAATAGATTTGACTCTATTTATATTTAAAAGTCAAGCCAAAAAGTGGAAGAAGCTATTTGCAATACATTATCTAGGAAAAGATTAGTATCTAGAATGTATGAAGAATTCTTAAGAATCAATAAAAATATTTTTTAAAAAGAGAAATAGAAGAAAAATGAGGAAGACACCAACACATTTCATAAGAGGGAAAAGAGAAATGGCCAAAAACAAGGTTCTCAACCTCACTGATACGTGAGGAAAGTATACATTTAAACTTCAACTAGGTACAATTTGTCACTCACAGGACTGGTAAAGTTTTAAAATCTGGTATTTCTAAGTACTAACAAAGATATAAACCTCATGGATTATCTAGCAATATCATTCCTAAAAATCTTAGTAGACTTCTAACTTATTTGCTTCCAGTCAGCTTCACCAGCAACCATATCCAAACAGTCTTTCTGAAAATAATTCTCAGGTCTGACTAGTTTCTTTGCTTCCTCATTCAGTCCCCTAGAATAGAAGCTAGCTTGAGGTCATCTGAAACAATAGGTGGGAGGCCACATCCTTAGTCTGCCTTACCTCTCAGGAATGATTCTGAATGGGTCACTGCTGTGTGTCAACTTCTGTTACAACTGAATTTGGATACTGGCTTCATTGGCATAAGATGTACACAGTCAGAACGTATACACATTTGCTTTAGTAGTCCGTTTGCATTTTCAATTTGCATTGGGCCATACAAAGTATGTAGCTGGTGCTATGACGACCAAAAACAATCAAGCCATGCAACTCTATAAGATTCCAGATTTTAAGGGGCTTCCTTGGTGGCTCAGTGAAAGAATCCATGACATGGGTTTGATCTCTCGCCCAGGCAGATCCCACATGCCATGTGGCAGCTAACCCTGTGTGCCACAGCTATTGAGCCCACGTGCTGCAACTACTGAAGCCCAGTGCCCTAGAGACCATGCTCCGCTACAAGAGAAGCCACTGCAATGAGAAGCCCAGGCACCACAACCAGAGTACCCTCTACTCCCCGCCACTAGGAAAAGCCCAAGTACAGCAATGAAGACCCAGCAGAGCGAAAAAATACATTAAAATTTTTTAAAGGTTTCCAAATTCTAGAACTTTCCCTAACTTCCTTCATTTTTGTTCATATTCCAACCAACTCTTGTCTGAGTTCATCTCTTTTTTTCTAATACTTTGCTAAACACAGCTGGTGGCAATCAACACACACTATTAACATTCTGTTTACCAACTGTGATAGTTAATTTTCTGTGTCAACTTGATTGTGCTAGCCAGATAGCTGGTAAAACATTATTTCTAAGTGTGTCTAGAGGGCATTCCTGGAAGCATTTGAATCTGCACACTAAGTAAAGAAGACAGGCCTCACCAGTGACAGTGAGAATCATCTAATCCACTGAGGGCCAGAACAGAACTAAAAGCAACAGAAGGACAAATCTGCTCAAGCTGGGGCATCCATCTTGTCCTACTCTCTTCTTGGGACCTCAGACTAGGACAAAGATTTACACTATTGGTTGCCTGATTCTCCAGCGTTTTGACTTAGATGTACATCATCAACTCTCCTGGTTTTTATGTTTTTGGATTTGGGCTGAATTAGACCATCAGACCTCTTGGTTCTCCAGTCTGCAGACAGCAGATTATGGAACTTAGCCTCCATAACTGCATGAGTCAATTTCTATAATAAATTTCCACATATACATGGATATAGATAGCAATACAGACATATATGTTCTCTTTCTCTGGTATAGAGAATCCTAACTCTATACACCACCTTTGTACTCTCCCTGGGGGTCCATACTCAATAAGCATACACCCTGCCTTCCCTTTATAGCACTTCTATCCAGTGCATCTCTACTGTCCCAGCTTGCCCTATCAGTCTCCTCACTACCTGCTCCCTGCCTGTAGGCCAATGCTGCATGCTGTCGGTTTGCATTATGACAGCAGTGCATGTGAAGCTTCAATCTCTGCTTTAGTTAAGGAAGCACTAGCAGCTATATCAGAGAAACCCTCAAATATAGTAACCTTAACAAAATAGAAATTTGTTTTTTGTTCAGTTAAAGTCCAATTGACAGTAAAGGTCAAAGGGAAAGAAACATAGTCATTCAGAAACTCAAGCAGATGAAGATGCTGCCACTCTTTAACAAATGGCTACTAAGGTATGACTTAGCATCAGTATCCAGCAGACTGGGGATGAGGGAAGACAGCATGAAGGATTACTCAGGGAGTTTATCTGAGCCAGGCCTGAGTTCTCCCCATGTTCCTATAGGCAGAACTTAATCACATGACTACCCCCTGCTGAAAAGAAAACGAAGATCATGGCATCTGGTCCCATCGCTTCAAGGCAAATAGATGGGGAAACAATGGAAACAGTGGCAGGTTTTATTTTCTTGGGCTCCAAAATCATGTGGACAGTGACTGCAGCCATGAAATTAAAAGATGCTTGCTCCTTGGAAGAAAAGCTATGACCAACCTAGACAGCATATTAAAAAGCAGAGACATTGCTTTGTCAACAAAGGTCCATCTAGTCAAAGCCATAGTTTTTCCAGTGGTCATGTATGGATGTGAGAGTTGGGTCACAAAGAAAGCTGAGCACTGAAGAATTGATGCTTTTGAACTGTGGTGTTGGAGAAGACTCTTGAGAGTCCCTTGGACTGCAAGGAGATCAAACCGTTAATCCTAAAGGAAATCGGTCCTGAAGATTCATTGGAAAGACTGATGCTGAGCTGAAGCTCCAATACTTTGACCACCTGATTCGAAGAGCTGACTCATTAGAAAAGACCCTGATGCTGGGAAAGACTGAAGGCAGGAGGAGAAGAGGACAACAGAGGATGAGATGGTTGGATGGCATCACCGACTTGATGGACATGAGTTTGATGAACATGCAGTCCATGGGGTTACAAAGAGTTGGACACGACTGAGTGAGTGAACTGAAATGAACACCCTCTGCTGAAAAGGAGGCTGGGAAATGTCATCTCTCTGTGGGCCTCGGGGACAAAGGAAAGAATGTGGTGGATAGCTAACCTGTCTGTCACAATTATTTTGGGTCTGCCAGTGTTCCTGGTTCCACCTGAACTGAGGAGCTGAGGAATACACAAGGCTGTGAGTTAGGTTAGTTAGGTCATACTTCCTTGTATCTATGACCTTCTGTTTTTAAAAAAGAAAACACACACAAGGAAAGGAAGTGGAGGTGGCCAAAGTCCTGAGCTAAGTAGATGAGACATAATGTGCTAAAAATAGTTCATATTAAGGTTATATTCATAAAGAGGTCATCAATGATCAGAAATTAAAAATTTAAAAAGTTCAAAATTTTTAGAACTCAGGCATAACTGTTAAAATGTTCGATTTTTAAAATTAATCTGAAATACATGAAGTACCAACATATGAAAAAATAATGATTTTAAAATATTATCAGGTAGACTTCCTTGTTAACAAACAAATCACCCAGACTCTTGTAGGTCCACTTATGCCTACCCCCAGCCCCAACCAGACAGGACTTCATTTAAAATCTCAGGACATCAGTTTTTCCCCCTTCAGAGGCTCAGCCCACCAAAAAAAAAAAAAAAAGAAGGTTCCCAGTGGCTCTGCAAGTGGCATGAGGAAGAAAAGGAGCAGCAACTGGCCACTTCGGATACATCCTTGAACTAAGACAGCCCAAGGCAGCATCCTGCTTCCAGTCCAAAATCTAATCCACTCACTGCCTCTAGGCTACCCCCTATTAATGCACAGTGACAGCTGAATTTAACTGCTTTTCTCTCCTGCTCAGCCCCAAGGCCTGAGGGGAAATAATCCTTTTATCTCCCAATAAAGGAGAATTACTGGTATTTTGCAGCTCAGCTCACTTTGAAGAGCCATCTTCAGGAGCTGGAGGTTTTGCATTTCCTAGAGTGGTTAGATTAAAGATGCTTTTCACTGATCTCCTTGGGAGATGGAATGGTAAGAGTTGATTATATTGTCACCCAGTTGCCCTGTGGAAAGTACTGCAAGTTTCCATTTTAAACAGATTTTAGAGCACAAATGTCATTCTCAAAAAGTTTTCTGAAAAACTAAGTCTTCAGAGCCATGCCGTTTAGGAGCCAGCTGTTACACCAGCAAATGGAGATACTTTGAAAAGATACCATATGATCTGCTGTCATTTTTACTCGCCCCCATGGCTATAATCCCATCCTGATAATTATCTGATGTATATAAATTCTATATACAGATAATACTGAATAGTAGCCTATCTAAATATAGTAATGAGTCTTCCCAGGTGATTCAGAGGTAAAGAATCTGCCTATCAAGCAGGAGGCTTGGGAAGATCCCTGGGTTGGGAAGATCCCCTGGAGAAGGATTTGGCAACCCTCTCCAGTATTCTTGCCTGGAGAATCCCATGGACAGAGGAGACTGATTGGCTACAATCCATGGGGTCACGTAAGAGTTGGATATGACAGAGCGACTGAACAACAACAACAAATTTACAAACAACAACAAATGATTTTCTGTTCAATTCCATAAAGGCAGCTCATTCCTCCTGAAACACTGTTAAAATTTCATTCATCCCAACTAATAAGGAAATTGACATTCTCGCTATGGGGCTTGGCACCTTGAGTACATTATTTTATTTTAATCTTCAAGACAACTCTGTGAATTAGGTGTTTTATGCTTCATTTTTGAAAGTGGGAAACTGAGGCTGGGAATAGTAGGCAATTTGCATGAGATGACACCACTAGTTAGTTGTGGAACTGGAGTGTGTATTCAGGTTTGATCTTGAAGTCTGTATCCTTCCCAAGACACTACCTTGGAAATCAGGGCTTCAACCTTGGCACTGTCAGTGTTTTGAACTATATAATTCTTCTTTTGTGGGGGACTATCCTGTGCATTGGAGAAGGCAATGGCAACCCATTCCAGTACTCTTGCCTGGAAAATTCCATGGACAGAGGAGCCTGGTAGGTTGCAGTCCATGGGGTCACCAACAGTTGGACACGACTGAGTGACTTCACTTTCACTTTTCACTTTCATGCACTGGAGAAGGAAATGGCAACCCACTCCAGTGTTCTTGACTGGAGAATCCCAGGGATGGGGGTGCCTGGTGGGCTGCCGTCTATGGGGTTGCACAGAGTTAGACACGACTGAAGCGACTTAGCAGCAGTAGCAGCAGCAGTCCTGTGCATTGAAGGATATTTAGCAGCATTCCTGGTCTCTGCCCACTAGATGCCTGGAACACCCACCCCAACCACTGTGACAATCAAAAATGTGTCCAGTCATAACCCCAGGGGCAATACTTTCCCACCTAAAAACCACTGCTGCAAACACTCCTAAAGCATTTTCTCCCTTACACCACTGAAATTTTGTGGTTCTGTGAAATGCACGGAATAATCTGAAGGCCCTAATAGTGCCTAAGAGTGGTCTTACAGGGTAGACATCAAGAAATAAAAATCAATTATATAATTAAATATAGCATTTCAGTTCACTGCACAGAAAAAGCCCCTTATTCCTATTATTCCTGCTAACAGCTTGTCTTCTCCAATGAGTAAGCATTCAAACTGTGAAAACAGACAGAAGCTTCGATGACTTGCAGCTGCCTCAGAAATTCAGCCCAAACTCCTCAGGGAGACATTCAAGGTCTTCCCACTTTGGCCTCAGTCCTTCTCCCCACCCTCAAACCAGCGTCCTTTCAGGCTCCAGCCAAGCAAGATGACTCACCAAGATTCTAACACTTCCTACATTTTCTCATTTCCCGTCTTGGCTGAGGACTTCCCCTCTGCTTCAGGCGTCTTTCCCAATCCTACGCCCCCACCCCCAGCACGGCCTTGGGAATTTCCGCCTCTGCCTTGTGGCCACCCTCTGCATTACAATGGGAGAACGGCTTCCTTCTTCTTTCATACTTGGTTTTTGGTTTTAGTCTTTCTCATCTCGCCCAACCTCATGCTGAGTGATCTTTCCTGTTGGATTGAAAGTTCCCAGAGAAGAGGAACTCTATTTTTAGCCTATTTAGTTTAGTCCTTATCTCTTGGTGGGTTGGACTGGACTGGATTGCAGACAGGGTAGAATAAATAGCACAAAGGTAAATTTCATACCAGTTTCCATGAGGATTTAAATACATTTCAAATGTGACATCTGCAGGTGTAGTGAGGGCCAGTGAACATGGTATTTGGGCTCTAGGGTAGTCCTACCTCATATGACTTAAGTGTGCCGTGGGTGGGCCTCTGACCTCGGCCACCACTAGGGCTGTGTCCCTTGAGCCTTAATCACTGGCACGCAACAGAGGGTGTGTTGGGCTGGCCTTCTGTCCATGCCTCTCCCTCATTGAGGGTCTGCTTACGTCCAGAGGGAGGGCATCTTTTCCCAGTTTTCACAAAGGCACCATGAGGGCTGGTAGAAGCCATGATAGTAAAAACTCTCCCACAGCTTCAAGTCACTCTGTGTTAAGTGCCTGCATTCCTAAATGTGCCATTTAACTACTCCTTCTACTAAGAACTACTGTGCTGAATTCTGCCCACCTAATCAGTTATTTGTTTTACCACCACTCCTTGACTAGAGACGGGCTTATATTAATTCATTCAATAAATATTAATCATTCACTAGTTTAGAGGATACAGGAGTGAGGAAAACAAAGTCTCTGTCTCCATCAAGCTTACATTCTAGTGGATTCTTAAATTTAATCCTCCCATGTTTAGTATCAAACAACCCACATAAGATTAAAGTTATAACCAGGCTCTTATTTGGAACAGGTTTTATTATATCTCTGGCTTGAGCTTTCGTTGAGAGTGGAATTTCTGAGTTAGATGAGTAAGTTCATCTGGGGTAAGATTTCTAGGAAAACGGCTTTGTCCTAGGTGGCTGAAGGGACAAGACCAATGTCTCGGCATCACCCCCTGTGGTCATGTGGCTCATTCCAGATTCAGTTGATTCAGGGCATCCAGCCAAGTCTCTTGAGAGTCTGGATGTCCCAATGCATTTGCATTTTACTTTAAGCTGCAAAGTGAGCAGTTTCTAGCATCCAGGCCATTTACTCTGAATATGTCAAAGGGCAGGGCGGGGGCAGGGGGGGTTCCTCCTGGGCATAGGTGAGGAGGATGTAGGTGGTCCCATGACAACTGTGGGTCTAACCTACAATGTTCCTATCGGCAGAAGCAGCACTTCACTTTATGGTTCGCTTTTTGCATCTGCAGATGGAAAGCTGTGCACCAGTTACAACCGAGGGCTCATCTCAAAGGCAAAGATCAAGGCTATCAAGTATAGTGTTGTCATCATTCTCGGTAAGCAACATCCCTCCTTGTGTTGTAAAACTGTGGACATTCCAAAAACAAATTTGTACCTGGGACCTGGTGACACGAAGTGCACACAGGGAAAAAATGTGTCTGTGGGAACGTCTGCCTCTTCCCAATTAGAAAGGAATGTGTGTGTGGAGCTTACCAGTGTCTCTGTAGCTCCCACACTGGCCAACATTTGGTTCCCTATATCTATCTTTATGAATATTGTTGTCCAACACAGCCATGGGGTGGATAATGTGGAGAAAATATCTAAGTAAGACATTACTAGCTGAAGCGGATGTTCACCATCATCTAGTTGACCCAGTTGCTTTTCTGAAGGCATACACTCCCCAGAGCTGAAGTTCAACAACTTAGGAAGACAGAAGTGACATTCCATTTCTTCTGGATATTTAATTTTAAGGTCACCATAAATTCTTCCCTAATGGATGCCTTATTTTCCCTGCTCGCTCCTGTCATTTTCCCTTTCCTTTTGTTTCTTTTTTGGTCTCTCTACTCTTAAGACCCATAAAGTCACTTCATCCAAGAAAAAAAGGTATTTCTAGAGCACCTAATATATGTCAGATTGGTGTTATATTCTTTGTCATTCCCAAACCTTCAAAACTTCCTCCCCGTTTTGTCCCCTCAGTTAATGGCCCTGATTCTTTTTTTTTTTTTAATCACCCTGATTCTTATTTCACAAGGAAAACACTCTTGTCAGAATAGAACTTCCTCACTCACCTGCCTTCATATCCATGGACCTACCTGCATCTCTGCCTTTTCTCCTATTACTATGGATAAACTGTCTCTGTTCCTTAATCCAAAATGCACTTGAGCTCCGTATCCCATTCCTCCCTGCTAACTCGAGAATTCTCTTCCTGCAATCATCTCCTCTCCCCAACAGGTATCCCCCTTGCCTGGATCATATGCACATACACATATGTAACAGCTCCCTCTATAAACTCCCCAGTAACAGACCCTCTTCTTTAACACTCTCCTTTCAAGCAGACCTCCTCCCTTTTTCATCTGTCATTCTCTGGAGCCTATTTCTATTAGCTTTCTTTCCTATTACTCTAGTAAAGGCATACTTATCAAGGTAACCACAGCCAACAAAATGCCAGATGTCAATACTCAGTCCTTAGTTGATTTCTAAACAACATTTGCTCAGTCCTTCTTTGGAACACTTCCTTTGCTTAGAAATTATATCTATGATTTCTACTTGAAATTTTTTTATAATTCTACTTGAAATTTTTATTGATGATAAGCTTAGCATACTCGACATGAAAAACCAGAAGTCTTAGCATGCTTTCTTATCTCCTGCAAGTTTACTCGTCCTCCTGTGTTCCCGAGTTTAGTAAATGACTTCATCTTCCATCGACACCAAAAACCTAAGGGTCATCTGTCTGTCATTATTCTGTTTCTCTTCCACGCCACATATCTAGTCTATCAGTAAGGCACAGAAGCTTTACCTGCAAAAGAGATCTCAAATTCAACCAGTTTTCAGCATCTATACAATTATTTCCTTGATCTAAGCTCCCACCAACTGCTCCCAGGAACACTGGAACTGCAACTGATCTTCTCTTAATCCTTCTCTGCAAAGCAGATAATGTGATCTTTTTAAAAATGTTAATCAGACACTATCACAACCCTGCAAACTCACCTATGGATTCCCATTACATTGGAATAAAATCTTACTTTTTCCCATGTCTTACACAGTGATCCGTCCTCCAGCCAAATATCCAGACCCATGCCCCTGCTCTCTTCCTTGCCCATTCTATATATAACAGTCACACTGGTTTTCTTGCTGTTTCTTCAAATGTCAATTTGTTCATACCTTGCAATATTTCCCACCTGAAATGCCCTACCTTCAGATGGTGGCATGGCTTATCCATGCCATGGCTTAATAACATCTTGCTTTCCAACACCACCACCTCTTCAGAAAGGCCGTCTTGGCAAGTCTTAAATGTCTCTCCTATAGTCTTTACCCTACCTTATTTTTCCTTTGTATTTCTACTTCCACTTGACAGTATAGGATATATATTGATCTGTTTATTGTCTATCTCTCCTGCTGGCAAAATCCCCATGAGCAATGACTTTCGCTTTTGTTTTCCTTACATTATCACCAAGGGCTTATAGGGTCCTTGCACACTGTGCTTAATTAATATCTGTTGAAAGAACGAATGGGGATATGCATGAAGGAAAAGATTTGTGCCATTTCCTTTTTTACCTAACTCAAAATACGACCCCTCCCTGCCCATCTTGTAGCTCTTAGGAGCTCTGGGAGCACAGCTCTCATGTTAGCTCTGCTAGTACATTAAGTCACTAGAGTTGTCCATCTCGCCTTTCTAAAATGCATCTGCAAATGCCAAACAGACCACATGCCGTGTGACTTAGCCAGAATACAATCACAAAACAACACTGCAGGCAGACCTGGGGATAGAGCATATACCACCCACTGGAGCTCAAAATCCTTTCCCCAGAAGCTTCTGAAGTAGATCAGAGATTATCTTGCTTTCCCAGACAATTAGGAGCATGATACACATGATGTTGAGTCAGGAAGCATACCTTATATATATGTTTCAGAGCCAGTATTGCCTTTTATAATCAAGAGCCATAAACATAGGCACTGGATTCCCTTTAGTCAGAGAGCAAGAAAGTCCACAAGGAGGTCAGCCATGTCAACAATCCAATCAGACCAAAATGCCCCTTCCTATAACAAATATTTTGTAATGCCCCTTTACCATTCTGAAATGAAATGTATACAAAAACCTATGTACCTAACATAATTCTTAAAAGGTTAATGTATAACATAAAGGGAGAATAGGAAGAAAATAATTTATAATAAAATAATACAGATTTCAATATATAAATACTTGGATACAGTCCTTAGTAGAATAATGAAGTAATAATAATTACAAATGGAAACCAATGCAGGTGTGTTTTCGTGGAGACATAAAAAATAAAGCAGTGTTGCTGACATTGATTTTATTTTCCCAGTAGGTGAACAAATCCTCCTAAAGTTTCAAATTAAACAAAGGAATCTTTCCTCTATTTGCAAGGGAATTGGACTTCTGGAAAACTCAGTATTTATTTAAAATATTGTGGTCATATATAAAATAGAATCAGGTTTCTAGACTGGGGTCATTATAAACAGATTCTCTGCTCCATAAATGTTCAAATGGGCATTTGAAGGATGTATGGGACATGGATGGGACTGGCTGCATGATGCAGGAGAACAGGTATCCCTAGGAAAACCAGAACCAATACACACAAATATATACACACGCATTTTCAAAATTCCCCCAGACAGAAGCTTTGCCCCTGCATGCCCCAGAACCACTATCTGCGCCAATGCCAGGCTTTACCACCAGAACCCAGAATGTTCAATGGTCTTTGTGTTAGAACTGTTCCCTTTTAACAGACTGTCAAGGTCAAGGAGGAGAAAAAAAAAAAAAACATGCATCAGTCAAAGAGTTATGGCGACAAGCTGATTCCTGCAGTCAGATGGCAAAGGAAGCCTGACTTCCCTGAGGAAAAATCCTATGACTGAGAAAGGGAAGAAAGAGACTGGAGAGGATGGGGCGAGAAAGTAAGAGCGAGTACATGTGGGTTCCAGTCAACCCCAAGAAGGTTTATCTCTATGGTATTAATCTGCGTTCTCCAGAGAAATTACATATACATATATAAAGATATTTATTGTAAACAATTGGCTCATTTGACTGTGAAGCTGAAAAGTCCCCAGATCTCCAGATCCAGGAGAGCTAATGGTGTCGTCTCAGTCTGAGTCAAAGTATAAAGGCCAAAGAGGATCAAAGTCTTAGCCAGAAGACAGTCAAGCAAACAGAGTGACTCCTCTCTCACTCACTCTTTTTGTATTCAAACCTATGGATAGATCACTGCCCACCCACATTGGGGAGGATAATTTACTTTTCTTAATCTACAAATTCAAATGTTAATCTCATTCAGAAATACTCTGAGAACACAGAAATAATCAGAAGTACTGATTAACAAAAAAATCTGAGCATCCTATGACCTAGTCAAGGTGGCACATAAAATTGGCCATCACACTCTGGGTCTCCATTTCTCATCTCCTTCCTCTGAGGATTTGGATCCAAGCAGAATCAGGGTCTTACGCACACTAATGGACTTGGTAAGGGGTATATAGTTGGGTGTTGCCTGGAGAGGCTGACTTGAAAATGGAAAATAAAATTGAGAATCTTGTGACTTAGCCAGGCTGTGTTTTGAAACATTAGATATCACCCCTGCCCCTCGCCTACCCCCAAAGAGGAGTCACTATGAAGTGCTCCCTGTTCTTTACCATAGAGTCTCCAAAGGGATTTGCTGAATTTTCTTTCACACTGTGTAGAATGAGAGGCTAAGGCCATGCTGAACAGCTCCCAGCCTTTCAAGGATCACTACAGTAGTTAAATCAGACCCTCCCTTTACAGAGAGAGAAGCTCCAGCAAATTTACTCAATTTTAGAAATGCGTCAGTGGGATGTAATGTATATATGTGTAGATGTGTGTGTGTGTGTTTGTTTAAGTAAACATGACATTAATATGAACACACACAACTGTTCTAAATATCTCTGAGATCCCAGGTGCTAAGGAACCTCCTCATTAAAGCTCCACTCGGGGCCAACACAGAGGGCCCCCTGGGCTGTGGGCTGCTACAGTCCTAATGGTTCTCTTCTCCCCAGCCTTCATCTGCTGTTGGAGTCCCTACTTCCTCTTTGACATTTTGGACAATTTCAGCCTCCTTCCAAACACTAAGGAGCGTTTCTACGCCTCTGTGATCATTCAGAACCTGCCTGCCTTGAATAGTGCCATCAACCCCCTCATCTACTGTGTTTTCAGCAACTCCGTATGCTTCCCCTGCAGGTAAGGGGCATTCAGACATGGGGAAGCCCACTGCACTTACCTCCAACCTTTGTCTTCCTCATGCTAGAGCTCCCTGGCGGGTTATAGATGAGAAACTGAGAGTCAAAAAGTTTCCCCTAGTGTGACAGGTTCAAATCCAGGCCCCTCGGCCATGGCTCATGCTTTCTCCTATACCACATCACCTCTTATAGCAATCATCCTAATTGAGTCACATGTAGAAGATCCTTATTTTAGTTCAAAGCTTCTCCACATGAGTTGCCTCAATACAATGCCATGGAGATAGCAGAACACAAAGAATATCATTTTACAGATAAATTAAGGCTCACAGGTTAAGTGACGTTATTGAGATTAGATGAATAATTAGTTACAGAGCTGAAACTAGATCCCTCCCACAATGACTCAGTCTGCTGTTTTTCAGCTGTTTTACTGCACAAGCTACAGGGAGTAGGTGGAAAAATCCATAGGAGATGGAATCATAGTGGAACTGTTTCAGGCTTGGGTTTGATGCCCTCCATTGAATCTCTCTTCCATCAGTTGACAAGACCTTTCAAGTCCTTCTAGAATTATGGATGAATGGTAGCATTTCTCAGTGATCCTAAACATCATTGATATGTTAGAAGGGCTACCATCCCTCACCTGCCTTGCCTCTGGCCTCTCACCCATCAGCCCCTCACTGCCCTCCCATTTCCTCTTGTCTCCATGATAGAATTGCAGAATGGTTGCAGGCTTGGGTTTGATGCTGCCATTGTTGATTCATAGCTATGTGTGACCTAGGGAAAGTTATTTAACTTCCATAAACCTCCATTTCCTCACATGTAAAAAGGGGCTAATAGCACTAGCAGTGCCTACATCTTGGCCAGTGATGTCCTTGTCACTGGGCTCTGGTACTGATCAGTAGGAAGGAGGGCTGTGAGTGGCGGGGAAGTATAGTGAGGGCTATTACATTAAAAGTGTTTAGCACAATGCCTGATCCTTAATAAGTTCTCCGCAAGTGCTAGCTCCTAACAGTTAAATTTTTCATGACGCATGATTTTTCCTCTTTGTTCTTTCTTTAGGGAGCAAAGATCACGGGATTCCAGAATGACATGTCGGGAGAGAACTGAGAAGCATGAGATGCAGGTTCTGTCCAAGCCAGAATTCATGTAGGTCATGGGGCAGCAGTAGCACTGGGCTGAGCCCCATCAACTCTCCTGGGTTCCCATTAGCACCTTGGGCCTGTGTATAAAGCTTGAGCCAACTTCTCTGACCTGCACCGTTCATCGCTTGGGGGATATGCAAGGCAAACATCGTAAAGAGTGTGAGTCACCTGCCTCAGCAAGTATTGGCCAATAGGAAGTTACAAACTACTCACACCAGCCAGGAAAGATACCCTTTCTTTCCCTACCATTCCCAGCTGCCCTTCTCACTGGTCAGCACCAGAATCAACGGACAGAGACATTGCCGGCCCGGGGCCCAGGCTTGGGCAAGCAGAGGGGATTGACTAAAAAAGCATGTTTGTACATGTTCTTATAATTACAATTTAAGAAGTAAATAAAAGGCTTACCTGAGCCTAGATTTTCCTCCCATTTTTGGATTCAAGTTTCAGTAGCTGTGGCCAAAGAGATGTTTGTCCTTGAAATGCCAACAAATAATAAATTCATTTCCAGGCATTGAGGCTTTGCGTCTCCTCTGCAGATGGCCATGGTTGGCAGATGGATGTGTTGGCAGCAGCCAACCTCACAGTCCCATTGTATCGACAGATGATTTGCAGAAAGAACATAAGTGCTGGCCCTCCAGAGAAAAATCGAAATTGAGGGGTACTTTATCTGGTAGGAAAAGAAATAGCGCAAAAAGTCATGGGGTTCTGACCTCCAGGCTCTGAGAGTTGGCACCTGGGTCTCACACATGTCTTTCTGACCCTCTGAAGGCTCCTCCCTTTGCATTCCACACTTAGGGCACTCTGGGCTCCATGTCTCATACCTCAGGGACACTTCTCTCTCTATAGTTGGGAGCTGAATGCCTGTGGCTTTTCCAGGCATGATGTTTCTGTAATATCTTTATCATTTTTGCACATTTTAGCCATTGTCTATCTAACACCTTGGCTGGGAAGCGCTCGTGGGCCTTATTTTGACAAGTCTGGAGTTTGATATATATAAGCATAATCCAAGTGAAATATGACTAAATGTTTTCTAATCAATTTTTGCTGTCAGATTTTTCCATAAGTGGAAGTGGAATAATTTAATTTGATTATATATACATCCCCACCCACGGCTCTAGGATGTGTGTGAGCTCCTTATTTTTAGCCTCACATACATTCTTGACATTAAAATCTCCTTGGCAAAATCCTCCTTCCCAAAATTATCCTGAGCTTAAGTCTTTTTTCGTCTACTGCTAGTGGAGTTATTATTTTAATAGCACTCCATTCCTCATTATGGTGTCAACCCAAAGACTTCATGCTTAAGGTCACAGTGGCATTTTTCCCATAAACTCTCTTTTCAATTCCATCTGACCTTAAGAAAAGTATCTCTTAGGTAGAAATCAGACTCCTCAGTCACCAGCTCTCTTAGAAGTACTTTCTGAATTTGAGGAGACTGAATAATCTAGTTGTACATCTACAGAACAGTATTGAAGGCTGTCTTCCTTCCTGTCCAACCAGCTAAATATGAACAAACCTGGAAGCTTTGAGAAGTGCTTTTTGACATTTCACTTTAAATCAAGATGTGCTACGGAATACCCACATAATCATTGCTAAAATAACTGTCTGCATGGGAGTCAATTAACAGTGCAAAATCTGGTGGCTGTCCTTCTTACATGGCAAAATGGGAGGCCTGGGTTCTTTTGACAGATGCTTTAAATCTCGGTCAAGCTCTGGTCTGAAAAAGGCATTACATGCCTACCTCATCCATCAGTAGACTTTGAAAGTTAAGGAGAGAGTCAAGTGAGGGGTTTTGTGGGCTTTAAAAACTGTGAATGTGATTTTGTAGTTATTGTAGTGCTGAGACTCCTATTCCCAGTGAAGACTGGAGATCAGTAAGATAATGGTACAGGCTGCTGCAAGACAAGCTGTCAGTACAATGAAACTTGCTTCATATTGGTGAGGACTTTGGGATTCTCATTTTCATGTATTTTCTGAGCTTGAGGAAACATGATTTAAACACTAAGGAATGCTGGTAATAGTTTCATAGTCTTATGACCTTGGAACAAATTATTTAATGTTTCTGAGCATCAACCATCTCATCTGTAAGATGGGAACAAAATAAGGCTGGAGCAGAGAGTCTTGTGGGTTCTTTACAGATACAGGTTCTGAGATTATAATGGCTTAAATTACATCCATAGAGTCATAGCTTCTGGAATTTCTTCCCCAGAGGGACAATGACTGTATGACTCATAGCCGAGTTATTTGCTCTTTAGAAGGTGTAATTTCTCCATCTATCACCATGAAGTCAGAGAAACATCATTTCCCAATTGGGAAATACAGTTTGAACTCTTGGAGAAAATAAGCAGGTTAGTGTTGTGATGTCATGTTTATAGCCTTGGATGCCCAAGTGGGGCCAGAGAAGCCGGCAGAGTGATATATAAAATTAAGAAGCTTACTTCCTACACCAAGATGTTACAGACACCTATGACTGCATTATCACTTAGCTTCAGGCATAGGCAAAAATTTAGGATAATAAGGATAGATGTGTTTAATATATTTAGCCATGCTAGAGAAAATAAGTGTCTCCGCTTTACTGAACTAAATTAAATATGAATGGTAAAAACTTTCCTTCCAGGGCTTGTGTTGAGCATAATTTAACGGAAGTTTAATTTTGCCAGGCAACATTTCCCATACCTTTTTAATGGCTTTAATTTGTGATTAATGATGAGAAAAAAGTATCCCTTCTCAATCAAACACGCAGCTTAAACTTGCTTCACCACATCATTATGACAACTCTAGACATCCATATACAGAAAGGACCTTGCCTCTTCCTTCTGCATCCACAGGGTCAGAAGGGACCACAAGCCTGCATCTGGTGGGGAAACAGGAAAACAAAAATATTTTTAGCAAGAAATAAAGTAGCTCTACTCTTCTAAAGTCATCTTAAGTGAGCTACAGTCCTTCTGGCAACTAGACTTTTTTTACAGTCATATGAATATACCTCACTTTATATGCAGATCTAACAGTGTTTCTTGCAGTTTTTCAATTGCATTTGATTGAAAGTAAATGGTCCTGTTGAGGGGCCAACCTCCTCGCTTTTGGAAACCTGAAAAACACACGCCTCATGTCTCTGCAGCTGCATTTTAAGACTGCATTATCCTCAACAGGGCTGGTTTGATTAACATTTTAAAAATGCAATTCCATGCATACAGAATGTTAAGATGGACAGAGGCTTGAGTCATGTAGTCTCATGGTTTTCTGACTATTTGGGGACTCTCTAAGAGGTCCCAAAGAAGTGACTCAGTATTCATACTCATGTATACAACAATAGCATTTATATAAAGTCTAGACAAAATTAAGATAGTTAAATTGCTTAAAGTCCTTGCATTACCTGGAATGTGGTAATGTGGTAGATTAGACATTGATACACCAAGAATGCATGTTTTCATTTCAAGAATGTAGGTTGTAATCACTAAAATAATAGAAATAAAGAACTATATAACTTTGAAACTAAAAGAGAAGAAAAACATGATAAAAGGACTCAAGCAGTCTAAAAGAAGGCAAGAAAAGAGAAGCAGAAATATGAATAGCTGGGACAAATAGAAAGCACATAGGAAAATGGTGGATTTTTTATCCAAATATATTAATAACTGTAATAATGTAAGCAGATTAAATACTCCAGTTTTTTTTAGATTAGACTTTCAAAGAAACAACTATATGTTATTTGCAAGAGACATGCCTAAAACACAAGGACACAGAACGTTTGGAAATAAAAGAATGGACAAAGGTATTCCATGGAAACAGTACTAAAAACTGATGAGACTGTATTAATAAAAACTAAATACATTTTAAGGGAAAAAAAGCATTAGTGGCATTAAACAGGGACATTTCAAGTGATAAATGTTTCAGTTCAGTGAGTGATATAACTCTAAATTTCTAAGCATTTACAAGATGGCCTCAAAATATGTATTTTCAAAAGTTGTCAGAACCATCAAACAAATAGACAAGTCCACAGACATAGTGGGGAATTTTGTCACATTTAATTTCAATAATTGAAAGAGACAAAAACTAGGAATGATCTACAGAACTGGAACAACATGAATAACACAGGGAGAGCACATTATCCTACCACTACAAAGTAAACGTCTTTTCAAGCACATGTGAAGCAGTTACAAAACTTGACCATATGTCAGCCATAAATAAAATAAGCTTCAAAACATTCAAAAGATTGAGCTCATAAAGCCTGGTTTCTCTGATCACAATGCAATTATGCTAGAACTCAAGAGCAAGAGCTTAACTAGAAGATTACCAGGTTTGGAAATCAGAAAATATACTTCTTAGTACCTATAATCAAAGAAAAAAGTACATGGAAAATAGGAAACAATCATATTGAATGATAATGAAATTATATCAAAAGTGTGGGATACAAACAAACATACTAAAAAGAAGAATTTTTCTTCTTTTCCTTTAAGTTAATGAACAAATCATCTAGTTCATGAAGTTAGGGAAATTCACCAAAACAAAGCCACAGGAAATACAAGCAAGAAAATAATGAGCAGGAGTAAATTTAATAAAATAGAAAAGAAACATGTAATTTTAGAAGCTCAAAAGACAAAATTCTGTTTTTTGAAAAAATAATAAAAGCAATAAAGCTCTTGTGAGATTGGTCAAAGGGAAAAAAGAGAGCAGGCACAAGTAAGCAGTATTATTTATTTTAAGGATATCCCTGTAGGTCTTGAAGTCAATAAAGAGATAATAAAAGGATATTATGATCAAGTTTATACTAAAGCAAACTGAAAATATAGATGAACAGCCAGCTTACTATAACCGACATAAGAAGAAACAGAAAAGTTGAGTAGTAAATATCATAACCACTAAAGAAAAAATATGCCTTCATTGGAGAGTTCTACCACAATTTAAATAAAAAGCAACTCCAATTCTATATACTTATACTCTTAAGGAGACTATAAAAAGAGTGTCTTTTGAAACTATTTATTAGACTAAAAATGACATAATGTCAAAGCCCTACAAAGATATTACCAAAAGGAAAATTACAAGTGAAATTTTGTCATGAAAATAAAAACAAAAGTTCCAAATTAAATTTTAGCAAACCAAATCTGGCAAAATATAAAAAGACTAAAACACATGACCAAGTTGTATTCATTTCAGGACTGCAAGTTGTCTTAATATTAGTAAACTACTCAAATAACTCATTATACTAATAGATTACAAGAGTTAAAAAAACACATTATCAGTGTAACAGATACAGGGGAAATGTTTGATAAAATTATTGGACATTAAGTCACAATAAAAGATTTTCACAAATTTGAGTTAAAAATAAATCCCTAACTCTAAAGATTATGTACCAAAAATCCTAATGATAAAACTTTGAGGTAGTCCCTTTGAAATAAAGAATGAATGAGTAAAGAATGCTAATTTCATCACTTTATTCAACATTGTACTAAGATCCTAGCCAATATAGCAAAGCAAGCAAAAACAAAAAGATAAAAGGCATAAGGATTGGCAATGCATAATAAAAATCAATTTATTATTGATATAAATATATAGTGGAATATCAAAACAATATACATTAGAATTAATAATTATATTATAATTGTAAATAATTAAAAGTAATCATAAAGTTTAGTATGGTTGCAGGATACAAAATCAATATACAAAAGTCAATATCATTTCCACACAAGAGCAACAAACAGAAAATTATTTTTCAATTGCAATTTACAATAGCCTTAAAAGATCAAGTCCTAGAAATAAATTCATAAATGGTGTGTAAATCTCTATGGAGGAATCATAGTACTATTGACAGGTATTAAAAAGGAACTAATTAAATGTAGAAATAAATACACCATGATTTATCATAAAATCATCCATTCTTCTCCAATCAATCAGTAAGGTTAATATAGTAACAATCAAAGCTCCAGCAGGAATTCTATAGAACTTTGCAAGTTGCCTCTAAAAATTTATAGAGAAATGCAGAAGGCCAAAATTAGCCAAGACGTTTTAGACCGAGAAAAAAGAAGTGGGAATATTTGATCAGCTAGATATTTGACCTTATTACAAAGCCATAATAATAAAAGTTATAGTATTGTGTCAGAGTAGACAAAATAACAAATATAACAGTAAAAAAGTTCAGAAAAAGATGTCCACATATAGGAAAACTTGTTTATTTCAGAGACAGCATTGCAGAGGAATGGAAAAAGGGTGCTCTTTCAATACATGATATAAGGAAAATTGGGCAGTTACATGGAAAAAAATGAAAATGAAAGCCTGGTGGATTATATGCAAAAGTGCTTCCAGATGGATTATGGATCTAACTGCATGAAATAAAACACCTTGAAGAAATAATGTAGGAGAATATCTTTAAGATCTCTGAATAGGGCAAGAGCTCTTTAAACAAACCACAAAAACTGCTGCTTTTAAAGGAAAAAAATTAATAAATTTGATTACCAAAAAATTAGAAAATCAAAAGACATCATAAAAAAGGGTGAAAAAGCAAGTGATAGAATGGGAAATGATATTTGCAAATGACCAAGATCTACTATTTAGAATATGTAAAACTCACATAAATCACTAAGAAAAGACAATTGAAAACATATAGAAATTGATCAGGACTTGATTTCAGAAAATAAATTTTCCAAAAGGCCAATAAAACACCAAATGAAAAGGTGTCAAATCTCACTGAAGTCAGGGAAAAGTAAATTAAATCACAATGAGATACTAATATGCACCCACCAGATTGGCAAAAATTTAAAACTTTGACAATATCAAGTGTTGGTGAAGATGTGAAGCATCAGAAATTTTCATTGTTTTCTGGTGGTAAATATTTAGTACAACCTAAGGATCAAACTAGAGTCTCTCACATTGCAGGCAGATTCTTTACCATCTCAGCCACCAGGAAGGCTCCCACAACCATTCTAGCCTTTAATTAATAAAGTTAAGGATGTATATACCCTATGACTTGGCAGTTCCGTTCCTGAGTATAGATACTACAGAAGAGTATAATTACGTGAGCCTTAATATATGTGAAAGAATATTCATAATAATTAGAGAAGGGAATGGCAACCCACTCCAGTATTCTTCCCTGGAAAATCTCCAGGACAAGAGGAGACAGGTGGGCTACAGTTCATGGGGTTGCAAAAGAGTCAGACACAATTTAGCAACTTAACAACAATCATAATAATACTGATTTATACGAACCATAACTGGAGGTGAAACAAATGCCTACCAGGACAATAGATTAAAAAATATGGTATATTTCATACAATAAAGTACTTTATAGCACCAAAAATGACCCAAAAAACCCCCACCCCAGCTGCTTGTCACAACATGAAAAAAATCTTTAAAAACATAATACAAAAATAAAGAGGATAAATACTAAAAGATACTATATGATTTCAATTATGTAAAATTCACAGCCAGCCAAATTTTACTACTGTATTTAGGGATGCATGCACAGGTGATAAAATTATAAAGCAATGCAAGGAAATTAGTTTTATAAAGTAATTTATAAAAGCAAAGAGTGGGGCTCCTTTGTGGGATGGGAAAGAGCCGTGTTTGGGAGGGAGCCTGCAGAAGAGGTGCTGGTAAGGTTCTATTTCTTGCTCTGGGTGTTCACTTTCTAATTACTCATTAAGCTATATATTTACATTTGGTGTGCTTTTATGAGTGTGTGTTATATTTCACAATTAAAAGTTTCTAAAACTGTAACTCTTCAAAGCCTTTTAGGACCATTATTCTGGAAGCAGTGCAGAGAAGGCAGCCAGACTGGAAACAGGAAGGTGATCAACTGGGTCTCGATTACACACAAGAAACAGCAGAGATGAGACGGCCCAAAGATGCTTCTGGGCTCCTTCTCTGCATTCTGAGCCAGCAATGTATCATCCACATCCAGTAACAGGAATATTGATGCCAGCAATTTTCAAAATCTGCAGAAACAGCTTGGCTCCTCCATAGAGTCTTGAGTGTCAGTCCAGTGGAAATCAGTATCTAGCTTCTGTTCTCTTGTTGCCTATTGAGGAGTCCTGGAATCCTAACGTCCTTACTCATAACTCCAACCCCCATGTCCATCCAAAGAGTCTCCTCCTCCTATCTGCCCTTTCTCATCCCTAATGTATAGCAGGTAGATAACAAGCCTGCTGTGTTACTCCCCAAGTACAGCCACATCAGCACTCCTCCAGAGAGGATCTCATGTAAAGAGGGAACGTTTGAGGCATTGCTGCCCTATCGCCAAAGAACTAACTGCCAAAAAAAGTAGATACTTTGAGCCTGCAGGAGGTGGCCAGGAGAAATATTTGGGGTCAAAAGCATGTTGACTCATCTCCATGATGATTTGACAGGGTTTAAGAAGGCTGATTAAAGGGTCCCAAATTTTGCTGCATCACAGAATCACCCACAGTCTTAGGAAAGAAGTACAGATCTTGAGATCTCCAACCGCATTCTGATTGATTGGTCTCTGAGTACAGCCTGGAAGTCTGTATGTACAGCAAGCCACTCAGGTGATCTTGTGCAGGGGTTCCTGCAGCTCTTCGAGGCGCCAGTACTTAGGAACCAGTGCTTAACAGGATGCCAGGTCTTTAAAGCCCACGTTTCTCATGGCCAGGAAGGGCGCGGGCCACCTTGGCTTACCTCTGTCCAGTTGCCCTGGGTCCAACCTGAGGACAAATGTTCTTCTAAGAGTCCAACTTCATCACCTTGCAACTGTCCAGATAATGGTTAGGTAAACCCAGGACTAAATGTTGTTTCTTCTCTCCACTGTGGACTAAATGCTCTTTCACCACAAGAAGATAGACCTTAGTATACAGTGTTTTACATGCAGGTAGATACCCAAATGAAATCAAGTGGGGAAGCATGGCCATGAGTTTACGTGATGTCTGAGAACAAGGAAGGATGCCTCTGAAGGGATGTCTGGGGGCTGTAAAAACATGCAGATAGGGTATTATACTGAAGCCCTTGAGAGCAACCTTTCTTAACCTTTCCAGTCTCAGGACCCCTTTATGCTTATTTATGGACTTCCCTGGAGGCTTAGATGGTAAAGAATCCACCTGCAAAGCAAGAGACTTGAGTTCAATCTTTGGGTTGAGAAGATTCCCCTGGAGTAGGAAATGGCAACCCATTCCAGTATTCTTGCCTGGAGAATTCCATGGAAAGAGGAACCTAGAGGGCTACAGTCCATGGGATCACAAAGAGTCAGACATAACTGACTGACTTTCACATGCTTGTTTATGTGGATTATACCCATAGATATTTACTGCATTAAAAATTAAATGTGAGAAACTGTTTAATATTTACCTATGAATTCATTTATAAATAACAATAATAAACTCAATACATAGTAACATAAATATCTTCTATATGGAAAGTAACTATTTCCCTCTTCAAAAAAAAATTTAGCAGGAAGATCAACTTGTTTTAACTTTTTGTAAATCTCTTTAAGTTTGGCTTAATAGAAGACAGCTGGATTTTCAGATCTTCTGCATTCAATCTGTGGCAATATGTTGTTTTGATAGAAATATGTAAAGAAAATCAGGCTTCACACAAATATGTAGTTAGGGGAAAAAAGGAGTATTTTAATCTGCTTCTGCACTCAATCTGTTGTGCTATTCCATGCCATGTGACCTCTGGAAAATTCCACTGTACACAAGAGAGAAAGAAAATGAAAAAGGCCCAAAAAACATTCTAGTGCTACTATGAAAATAGTTTTGATCTCACAGACCCTCCCTGAAAGGTCCTCTCCACTCACCAGGATCTGGACCACACTTTAAGGATTGCTGCCTTAAAGAAAAACAGTGTGCACATGTATTTGCCAACAGCAATAGCTATTGCTTTAATACTGCTGTCCTGGCTGCAAAGTGGAGGCAGGATGAGGTGGGTAGGCTAACAGGCCATGTGTATCTGTTTGCAAAGCAGGGTAAAGCACTAATTATAGGCAATTATGATTTCGACTTTGCTCCAAGACGACACCTCAACAGGTAAACCTAGTGATTAAACCTACCTCTGCTGTGGGCCATAGCCCATAGTCCTACTCAATCAAGATCCTCAGGGCATGTCCAGGACTGGGGGCAAGTGGTGGTTGGACTGAGAAAGACAGTGATCAGTGCATGTATGTATGCTTAGTCGCTCAGTCAAGTCTGACTCTTTGCAACCCCATGGACTGCAGCCTACCAGGCCCCTCTGTCCATGGAATTCTCCAGGCAAGAATACTGGAGTGGGTTGCCATTTCCTTCTCCAAGAATGGTCAATATTCACCTCTAAAACTACTGTGTTTACAGGGCTCTGAATGTGAGCAGACAAATGACTCTCCTCATATGCTCAAATGGACTTGCTAAGTCAGCCTACCCAGACCACTTTCTTTAACACTGAGGCTGCCAATCCAGCAATCCTGATCTGCTGCAGTTTTGTGGTTTTTTGTTTTGTTTTTTTTCTGCACCAGCACCTATCATCTTCCAATGCACTGTATAATATGATTATGATTATGTTTACTGCTTATTGCCCACATCTCCCATGAGACAAGGTTCTTTGCCTGTTTTGTTCACTGCTGTATCCCCTGGACCAGAACAGTGCCTGGGATAGAGTACGTGTTGATAAATGCTAGCGAACTAGTAAGATTTATGGGTAAAGGGGAAGAGGTGAACACTAGCCTCTGGCAGGCAGTCTGCACCCGGGAGAGGAGGAAGGCTGAGCTGAGCATGCCCAGTTTATTCTCTCCAAATTCATGACACAGTAAGGCCATTCCTTCCTCTTCGAACAACTGAAGAGCAAATAAAAGTTGAAAATGTGACATCTCTCCATGAAAGGACACATCAGAAATGAAGAAGCATCATCCACCACTGACTTTCCACAATTATTTGTTCTTAACTCTATGTGACTAACTATTAAGCCTATGGTCAGTCAGGGGTGTGGTGATTCTCCAATGAGGAGATCAGAAGTTCTATCAAGACCTTTCTCTTCCTCTTTTATCAGGTACTCCCCCAATGCCACCTACTTCATCTGGACCCTTTATGCTCCTACTGTCTCTTTGCTCCAAGTCCACCCTCCACTCCATTTGATGCTGAAGCTGAGGCTGGGACTCTGCAAACTACACTTTCCAATTCCTTTATTAGTTGTTTTTTGTTAGGTAAGGTCTGCCAAAGGGAGATGGGCAGGATATGCAAAAAAGAACACAATTTGGGGGAAATACAGGGCTTCCTTTCTGTATTTCAATCATCAGCTTCCCCACCATCTCCTCAGGGTTACTAGCAGGATTCAGACCACACCTCTCCTCAGGTGCATGAAGCTTGCCCCAGAGACCTCAGCATCTGTCCTGGGGGCCCTCCTCTGAACTCCTAGGGTAATGCCTCCTTCCTTTTGTTCTCCAGTCTTAGGGGTGGTAGCTGCTGTCTGTAGTTATTAATCCCTAGGCTACCATTCTTCTTTGCTATTTCAGTTCTCTAGTACCTGTGCACCCAATTCTGCACTAAGTCCCTTCTTTCTGAAATACCTACCATGGCTTCTCTTTCCCTTGTATGGCCCCTGACTGGTACAGTTCCCCAGTGGACCCTCCTGGGACCACTGATGGACAAGTTAGAACTGATCCCCACAGGGCTCTTATGTGAGTCAGAAACTCTCTATTAATTAAATCTCTATATTGCTGTTAATTAATTCCCTATTCCATTTTTCTTTCTTAATATTGTCCTACCACACTATCCAATATAGCTCGAGTGATCATACTGCCCAGCTCAACCCAAACAGTATAGGTTTATGACTATTGTCCCAGCATAATTATTAATAGAGCCTCCTTTTTCTCTCAGAACTATCCCAGTTTGGGTGATAAATTATATTGTCACTCTAATCATTATATGCTCTACAAAGAAATTAAATCATGTTAAGATATTCCAGCAATAAAATACCAATTACAAGATGTTCCAAGTTTGAATATTAATCCTTTCTCATCATGAATTTTCTGGGAAGAAATTAAATTTCAATGATTGAAGTCAATGATTAAGTTAGAGTTCAAATATATTAAAGTCCAAAGGATTTAAGGTCCAAAATCATATTCTTTACCCATCTGATTTAAGGGTTGAAGAAAATTAGAGTCCAATTCCCTCCCAATTTGTTATTCAACTCCTGTGTTTTATTTCTCAATGTTCCAAGGATTTGCACCAAACGTTGGAGTTGAGGGGTCCAAAAATAGCCTCTGTTCCCCACGAGAGCTTTGAATAGATTATAAAATCAAACAAAGGACAACAGGAGGGAGATTAGAGCAACACCGTTATTACTAACAAATGTGGCTTGTACCTGCAGTCAAGCTGCTGCTGCACCTGCCAAGTCGCTTCAGTCGTGTCCGACTCTATGCGACCCCATAGACAGCAGCCCACCAGGCTCCTCCGTCCATGGGATTTTCCAGGCAAGAGTACTGGAGTGGGGTGCCGTTGCCTTCTCCACCTGCAGTCAAGAGAGCCTGCTAACAATGAACTCTAGAATTAAGCTTCCCCACTGTGGTAAATAGGCTTCCCTGGTAGTTCAGCTGGTAAAGAACCCGCCTGTAACACAGGAGACCCCAGTTCAATTCCTGGATTGGGAATATCTCCTGGAGAAGGAATAGGCTACCCACTCCAGTATTTTTGGACTTTCCTGGTGGCTCAGATAGTAAAAAGTCTGCCTGCAATGCAGGAGAACCTGGGTTCAATCCCTGGGTTAGGAAGATCCCCTGGAGGATGGCATGGCAACCCATTCCAGTAATCTTGCCTGGAAAATCCCCATGGACAGAGGACCCTGGCAGGTTACAGTCCATGGGGTCTCAAAGAGTCAGACATGACTGAGCGACTAAGCATGCATGCACTCACTGTGGCACATGGAGCTACTGCTCACTAATATCTGTATTTACCCTTTCTCTTGGACACAGCTGTACTGTGCATTTCTCAGCCTCTCTTACAGGTAACTTTGGCCATATGAATTTTAGGCAATGGATCATAAAAAAGTCGTGTGTTCTCTTTTATAGCATAATCCATAAAAACTTCCATTGAGTATTTCTCATGCTACCCCCAACCTCATCTGCAAGCTGAATGGAAAAAACTCTGAGGACTTAGAAAAGGGTGAAGCTAAAAAATTTCTGGAAGTTGTTTCTCGAGGCCCTCAGGCCACCCTGCCTTCTCTACCCTCTAATTTCCTGGAACTGACCCAGGACAGGTTCTCCTACAGCAGTGCGTTAGCAACTCAGAGGAGACATAAAGAAGCAGAAGAAAACATCTATACCCCGTGGACAGCTCAAGTCCAAGAGAGAGTGAGTAGAGCTGAGCTGAGCATGCTCAGTATTATCCTCCTGCCTTCAAATCACTCAGATTAAACCTCACCAGGTAGGACTGAGGGAGCCTCTTTCTAGAGAAAGATGATCACACCTCCCCAGGAAAAATTTCTCCCCATCAAAGGAGTGTTTTCTTTTTTGTGCACCCCCGGTTTTGACTTCTAACAATCTTTCCTTTGTTTCCCATCCAGATTATACTAGCTCTTTCTCAAGACATACCCACTCCTAATTTCCTTGGTATAAAACAGAAGAGAATTACCTTTGCTTCTGTCTTGTGATTAGTCTGTGGAAAGCCAGACAAATAGGCTTCCCTGGACAAAGTGAAAGTCGCTCAGTCGTGTCCAGCTCTTTGAGATCCCACGGGCTATACAGTCCACGGAACTCTCCAGGCCAGAATACTGGAGTGGGTAGCTGTTCCCTTCTCCAGGGGGTTTTCCCAACCCAGGGATCAAATCCATGCCTCCCACATTGCAGGCGGATTCTTTACCAGCTGAGCCACCAGGGAAGCCCCCTGGACAAAGTTGAGTGAAAGTTAGAGGAGAAACAGCCCTTCTTGACCTCCCTCTCCACCTACTCCTGACTGCAGAGTCCAGGAAAGGTGATTCTTAGCAGACATATCAGCGGATCCGTAGCACATTCTTCCATTGTTCTTTGAAGATTAGTGATACTTACAAATTAAGTAAGTGATTATTACAAATCACCAGGCTCTTTCTGAAGGAAGTTTGTACCCTCAGCAACTCCCTGCCTCAGAGTTCACCTGCCATGGAGACCGCCTTCCTTTTCTTGAAATAGAGAGATGAGTTCAGATTCTCACCACAGCAGGAATAATGCTGGCATGGGCTCCCTTTAATGTGCTTTCCACACCCACAGTCTTTTCTGAAGGACACCGTCCTGCCTTTAATACTCAGGCCAGTGCTCGGTCCCATGTGGCCTAGTACCTTCTGGCTAAAGCAGATTAGACCAAGGTAGACCACCAACCCGTGGGGCCTCATCTACAGACTCGTCAGCAGATGCCAAGAGAATGAGTCATTTAGTGGGATCTGAAACCCAAATTTTATACAATCAAATGGGAGAGGTCAAAATGGACCATTTTAAGCTCATAAGACAGTAGGACCCAGGAGTAAGCAGAGAAAATTGACAAAGGACAATGGGGCAGCTGTACAGAGAAACTCAAGTGGAGAGAGGAGGTGGGAGAGAGACCAGAGAGAGACAGAACAGTTCGGAGGAACTCATCTATGGCGGTATCTTGGACCTGACAGTTGTTCAATTCCTTCTAGCCCCCTTTTTCACTGTGCCTTAGGTGACTAGAACAACTCATTTCCATAATTGTTATCAGAATGTGATGAGTGTTTCCCTAGAAAACCACGAACATGTGAGCTTCTTCTTACCTACCTGTCAGATGGCTTGAGCAACTACGTTTGGGAATAAAGTGTGGATAAATAATATAGAGTTTGGCAATACTGGCACTTTGGGAAGAAAGGAGAGTAAGAGAGTGAATATTTGCTTTGTTCTTTAGGTTAATATGAGGTTCAGAGGTTAAGGTAAAGGAGAAGATATCCACAGCAAAACTCATGCCAAATTGAAGAATTCTCCAGACCATAGGAAGAAATAAAGGCAATTCCTTCAAGGACATTGTGTGTGTGCATAGCCTCACATTCAGTAGAGAGCTCAGTTATGAAAAGGAGGTGCTCTGAAATTTGCAGAATGAATAAACTAATGAGGCACATCTACCCCAGATGGAGAAAGCCTATCCGTTTTATTAAAATTTTCCAACCCTTAAAAGTTATAACATGAGAAGCTGCAATATATTGAATTATCTCAATCCTCTGCCCCCCAAACAAAGAAGTTAATAAGGAAATCAAGTGAGATGAATCTAAGACTGACAGTTCAAATAGGCCAAATAGCCAAAATATCTGCGGTATGTTAGAATACTTTAAATAAGGCCCTGGTGAATTGCCTTTATTAAAGAGCAAGGAGTCCTCAGAAAGGACGTTTTTCGACCTGCCGGAAGTAAAAGTGAGGAGGAGCCTAGAACCCCTTATCACCCTGTAGTGCTTGCTTCCCTGCCGGCACCCCCAGCATGCCCTTATGCCTGTCCAGCCTGTCCATCCCCAAGTAGCTCTGGTCCAGCTGGGGAGAACGTCAGCATCCTGACCAATGAGAGTTTAAGGTCCCTCAGCAGGCAGTAATCCCCAAGTCAAAGGAAGGGAATGAGATATGAACACAGAGCTGCACTCGACATCCAGTGCAAACCCCGGCAGAACCCGCCTCTGGTACACAGCAGCACCTGCACTTGTCCAGAGGATGGGCGAGGGTGAGCCTGCTCTGGGCATGAGAGAGAGTGAACGTGCGCTAAAGGGAAGAGCTGGGTGCCCAGCACAGCCCAGGAAGACAGGCCTGGTTCTTCAGAGGAGAGAGGCGACCTGGTATCCTGTGGTATCCACCACTGTGTTGGCCACTTTGGCAACTCCAGTTTAGACCCATCAGGGCTGCTCTCTCCCCTTCTGTTAAAGTAGAATACACACGGGGAGAGAGGCACTGCCAGCCCTCAGCCAGTCAAAGGGCCAGGTACGGGGCCAGGATGAGGAGGGGCCCTGGCCGCACCACCAAGCCTGCTTGGAGGAAGCAGCGGCACCAGGGGGAGTGGAGACCACCTCTCCTGAGGAACTGGGACGACCTCACAGGGAAGCTCACTTGGTGTAGCATTAGGTCCAGAGTTCTGAGGAAGGGAATCCCATAAAGACCACAGAAAGAAGACCGGCCTCCAAGACCGGCTGACACAGGATGGTAGCGGGCAGGACTGTTCCTAAGCAGCAACCTCTGGAAACTGCGGGCAAGGAGTGGTCCTTCATCACCAGGTGAGGGCAAGGATGAGTGGAACAGGGATTGGACAACAGGACAATTCATGTGAAACAGTCAAATAATTCAAAGGGTAAAAACACAGGCTGGGTCACTCAGAGTGCCTGAAAGTGATTATTCTAACATGCAAATTTGATGACATCAGATCCTGTTTAAAATTGTTGCCTTTTCTCCTTTCCCACACGCCGCACATTACCTCAGACCATAATTAACGACCCCCAGGACACGTGTCATAGTTCTCACTGCCACTAGACTTGCGTCGTCCCCTCCCCCCACACTGCTTTTGGGGATCAGGCCTTGAATCTTTCTTAGGAGGTGGAACTGGCAGGGGTGGGGGCAGTGGTCTGTATTAGGTGATAGACAACAGAAAGTGATGTTTTCTGAACTAGAACGTATGATTTTTGTGCCAAGTAGGCTAGCTACTTTTTCGTGCTCCATTTCATTTCACTGTCGCATCCCCTCATGAGGCAAATGTCAGTATCTGCACTTTGCAGATGAGGAAAATGAGACTCAGAAAGGACATGCAAAATGCCCAAGCCATGGAGCCCTAAGTGGGGTGTGGGGCTTGAACTTGGGCTTCCTGACATTATGTCTCATAGTGTGAACCACTGGTAACATTTCTCTGGCCTCATCTTTCTTCTCCTCAGAGCCCCAGTACAACATTTATTTATCTGCCTACCAACATTTCTTCCTTGATCTGCTGAGGTCTGACTTAACCAAACCTCACTGTCACCTTCTGTCCACCTGTCCTTTACTCCCTACATCTCCCCCTCTGCACTCACCCTTGGAAGACTCCATCAGAATTTGCTGTAGCTTCACTCTCATTTTCCTGAGAAGAGCTGAATAGACCTGAGCATGTCCAGGGTCTACAGTATTTCTGAGGAAGGTGGAGGGGCCCAGGCAGGGGCTGTGTGAACAAAGGCTCTTACGATAGTGCTTTCAGGGTGACGTGCACACAATGCCTTGTATTTTGTCTCTTAATCATCCCCTGGTCTATCTGGCTGGTGTCTGACATTGAAATCCTGCAACATCCAGTGAATAAAGAGCCATTGTGTTTTTTCCCAAACAGAATTGGGCCTGTCACTCCAGTCACAGAAAGGAGCCTGGTCTCTTTAGTCAGTATTTGCAATGACATTGTCCCTGCTGGTCATTATTCTGCCCGAACAATAGCAGCCAGGTGTCACCAGGATCACGAACCAGCACAGCTGCAGGCCTCCATGAAGTCATGAGGCTTGACACCCTCTTGGAGAATGGCTTGAATGTTCAACTTAAACTTGGGGAGCTTCTGGCCAATCCAGTGACGAAGCTGCAGGGCCAGGTTCCTTCCTGAGCCTCTTGGTGGCTTGCCTGAACATGCAGCCTCTGATGTCACCCCTTGAATCAGGTCCTTGAGGGTAGGGCACTGGAAGTAGTTGTGCCCTTTGGAAGATGTAACCCATTAGAACAGGGCTCCCATGTGTATGGGAATCCCCTGGGATCTGGGGGAAACACAGTTTGGATTCAGCCTGAGATTGTGTTTCTAACAAGCTTCCAGGTGAGATGACTGGTGCTGCTCTGGGACCATGTTTTCACTCACAAGGGCTTAGAGCCTCTCTCAGCCCCAGGGTGGGACTAGAGCTGAGATGTGAGGGGTGTCTCTGAGGCTCTGAGGAAGCTGCTCAGCTGGAGTCAGCTGTGATGCCATTGTCCCCTGTGCAGACACCCAGACACGGCAGCAGGGACCAGCCCTCAGGGAAGAGCTGAAGAGGATGCAAGTAATGATCAGAGATGCTCACAGAATAAAAAAAGGTGGGGGATAGATATAAGTGGTGGTCTTATTGGAAGAGGAGATACAGGGTTGGGGGTGGACGATATGTCACGTGAGGAGTTCCCAAAATAAGGTCACACACAAGAAGACCCCAGTCCTTCTTCATTTCGATCAGCCTTTCCTCTTCCCCAGAGTCTTCTCTTCCATGTCAGCCTCAAGATGCTGACTGTGTGATGCTCTCGAGGAGAAAGCCAGAAACCCTGCAGTGGGCCCTTCCTGGCTCCTCTCTCACTGTGTGCTGCAGGTGGTCCCGGGCCACTTCTGTCTGCTCACGACGGCACACGGACACCAGGGGTTCTGAAAATGAGTCTCAGTAGGCTGGGCTGTGTCAGAACCTCCGGGGGGCTTGTGAAAAATTTAGTGTACAAACCTAGAAATTCTGACACAGTAACATGTGGGAAAGAGCCCTGGAATTTACAAAAAGGTTTAAGCTCCCCAGGCTACTTTGAAGCACAACCAAACTTGAAAAGTGCCAATTTACACAAAATACTACTACCATCCAACTATACAAAATGCGGCTAACAAAAGGTAGCTAAATGCCAATATTATAGTGTAATTCCATTTGCTTGTATGTTATATGTATATGCTTTATAGTATATAATAAACAGTATACCTTCAACTTTGTAAATATACAAACACATTAGATATATAGATATATAGATACCTGAGAAGAAGGATGATAGGATTATAGGGCTTTTCTTCTTTTATTCCTTTCTCTTCTTTACTCCTGCTTTCCAGCCCCACTGCCCAAAGGACAGGGGTGACCCCAGGCTCCCTTGTCCCTGTGACACAGACAAGACTGTCATAGAAGGAATTTATAGTCACAGATCCCTACAAACAAGAGACACACCATGCCATGCCACGCAAGGCCACAGGGTAGGTAAGGAGGCAGAAGAGGAGAGAGAGGAGAGCAGGGCCCAGAGCTTTTTTGGGGTTTTCCCTAGAAAGGATGGGCCAGGCAAGATATGTATAATCAGTAAGCTTAGGGTGGGAAAGTTTGAAGGAGTTCAACAGGCTCTGGGCTGTGTGGGTGGTCTCTGTGTGTTTGAGACCTGGCTCTGGGGTAATTGAGGGCAGGAGGAATGCTGACTTGTTCTGTGTGAGTTTGATAAAGGAGATGATGTAGATGTGGGCTCTGGGTTGGTTGGTTTGTATATCACAGGTGCACTCTTGGGAAAGTCATTTGCTACCTTTAGAAATTAGCTGGCCCTGGGAGGGCCAGTCTCTCTAAGATCAAGGCTTCAAATGTCAGAGTATCAATAATACAAAAATGTTTAAAAATATAGTCAATTTTGCTTTGCATAATCAACCTTCAAAAATGCCATGGAGGTCTTTAAATGACACAGAGCAAAATCAATTGCAGGGTAAGAAGCTTTGTGTATTTTTTAGAATCTTGTGAGCTGGACACAGATTTCAGGGCTCTTCCACTCTCCTGTTTAAATGGTGAGCCTCATAATTTTAGCATTAACTTTTACAAAGCACTTTCTTTCACACATTTTACTTTATTTAATTTCCATAACCATTCTAAGAGATAAGCATTTGGTTCCTATTTGATTCATAAAGAAGCAGTCTGGTGGGATTTGGGGTCAGAGGAGTGAAAAACAAGGGACACATTACCATGTGTCAAGTTCTCCTAAAGGCTTCCCTGGTGGCTCAGATGGTAAAGAATCTACCTGCAGTGTGGCAGACCTGAGTTTGTTCCCTGGGTTGGAAAGATCCCCTGGAGAAGGGAATAGCTACCCATTTCAGTATTCTTGCCTGGAGAATTCCATGGACAGAGGAGTCTAGTGAGCTACGGTCCATGGAGTCCCAAGGAATTGGACTTGATTGAAAGGTAGTGTTCTTCTTAGGTTCAGAGAAGCTAAGTGACCCTAGGCGAAAGCCAGAAGCTGAAATGTCCCCCTGGGTTAGACAATGAACCCACATTGGTTTCTTCTCAAAACCGTACCCTTTCCACTATATTCACTGATTCAAGCAGTAGTGGCAAACCCCCATATGTCCCAGATGCTATTCTGGATGCTGTACAAAGATGGATAGGCAAAGATAAGCAAAATAGATGGCATGCTCCCTAGTCTTGAGGAGTTTGCAGAAGAGTAGGGAGAAAGATATTAATAAATTTATCATCAAGATATAAAATGAGAATGGTGCTTAAAAATTTGAAGGAACACTTGTGAGGCACTGAGCCCACCTCCAAAATCCTGGGCCAGGAGCTATTACCAACCCAGCAGCCCTGCTCAGGGCACTGAAGCTGTTTCCTGGTCCATGATAACTGCCAATGCATCTCCTTCCTAACGGGTACTGCCTGACCCTTCACTGCCCACCTTTTCCTCTAGCAGGTCAGGAGAGTGATGGCCACTCAAACCAGATTCCAACTGTATCAGAAGACAAGGCAGAGAAGAGCCAACAAATATGTTTTTTAGGGTGGTTAGGAAAAATCCCAGAAATATGAGTCTGCCTGAAAGAACTTTCTTCTTCAGAAGGAAGCGATGGATAGCATTTGTTACCTACATAAAGATACCAAGAATCCTCCCTTTTCTTTTAAAATTCTGACTCAGGGAGTGTGAAGGGAAGACTTTTTAAGAGGGGAAAGCTGCTGGGAAGGTTCCCGTGCTCTTTAGGGGGAGCCACAGAAAGAGACACTGAGTATTGAGAGGTCTGACAGTGATGCTCCAATGTGGTTGCTAACACCAAAGACACAGTCAGCACCCAGAGGGCCTGAGCAGACAGTCAGACCTCGGTCCGCAGCATGTCACTGGGCCCCCAAAGCAGCTGTGCCTGCAGTCCTCCTACTTCAGAACTTCCTAACACCCAAGATAATAAAATCCTTGTCTAAATCAACTTGAGATAGGGTTTCTTCAAGACAAATATATTTTAACTGATGCATAAAAACTTTTATTTTCAGTATCATGAAGTTTACTTTCAACTTCATGGGAGCAAAGTCATTGATGTCTTCTACCTAGATCAAAGGTATCTTTTTAAGTAAATGGTTTATTGAAATATAGCTACCTGATACAAAGAGCTGACTCACTGGAAAAGACCCTGATGCTGGGAAAGACTGAGGGCAGGAGGAGAAGGGGATGACAGAGGATGAGATGGTTGAATGACATCATCAACTCTATGGACATGAGTTTGAGCAAGCTCTGGGAAGGACAGGGAAGCTTGGTGTGCTGCAGTCCATGGGGTCGCAAAGAGATGGACAGCACTGGGCAACTGGACAACAAGCATACATTTGAAAATTTGTACAAATCCTAGATACACAATTTGATGAATTATGATAATGGAAACACATGCATGCAATCATCCAGGTTAGACCTAGAAAAAATTGGAGAAATTTGGATAAGTAGAAGTTAAAGGGCCAGCCAGGCATAGTATGTAAAAGGAAAAACATGAGTCTAAGTCCCAGGGTAAGACCTTACGAAGCAGTGAAGGGAGACAATGAGGATACTGCTTGACAAACATGGATCATTAGGATAAAGAAAGTCCATTCAGACTCATTTATTATGTGAATTTTTATAGACTTGTCCTGCTGATGGACCTTGTTGTTGGGACCCAACAATTCTATTCCTATTGGGAATATAAAGGGGAAGAATCTGAGAAATACCCAATCTAAGGTGAACAGCCACTTAGAGAAACACAGGTTAGTAAATACACATGTATTTTCTTGCTCTTTCAGCTAAGAGGGACTAAAAGCAGTGACACTCCAGAAGCAGTGAGCACATGTAGTGATTTCTAATACCATTCTCTAATGCAAGGCATCAGGGTTTATCTAGAGCTGATTCTACTGCTGGGGCAGGAAATACAAGTTGAGCCTGGAACATCTTGTAGATGCACTTTTCTCTAAGAATGTCAGGCTCATCATCATTGGCACTCACCATGTGATTGGTTTTACAAAGGTCACAGCTATGATGAGAGACCGGAAATGTCACTGTGGTCACTTATCTCCCTTCTTCATCCAGAGCCATTGACAAGGCTGGTGTAAAGATGGTATCATGGGTTGAAAATTGGTCACTCAAATATAACAGGTTTTAACTACTGAAACTTGTAAATGTTATAAAGAAGAAGAATCATTGTAGGTATGACTAAAATCAAGGATCTTGACACGGGGAGATTATCCTGGAATATCAGGATGGGCTATAATGTGATTACAAGTGTCCTTATAAAAGAAAACAGTGACAATTCACACAGGGAAGAAAGGCAATGTGACTGCAGAAGCAGAGACTGAAGCAGCCACAAGTCAAGGAAAGCCAGTTGCCACCAGAAGCTGAAAGAGGCAAGGAACAGATTTTCCCCAGAGCACCCAAAAGGAGTGCCATCCTACACCTTGATTTCAGCCCACTGATACTGATTTCAGATCTCCAGAACACTGGGAGAATAAATTTCTGCTATTTTAAAATACCAAATTTGGGGGGATTTGTTATAGTAGTGGCTGGGCCAAAGCAGAAATGATGCTGAGTTGTGGTGAGTGTAAAGTGAGTGTAAAGTGTGGTGAAAGTAAAGTCCAATGTTGTAAAGAACACTATTGCATAGGAAATTGGAATGTTAGGTCCATGAATCAAAGTAAATTGGGTGTGGTCAAGCAGGAGATGGCAAGAGTGAACATTGACATCTTGAGAAATCAGTGAACTAAAATGGACATGAATGGGCAAATTTAATTCAGATGACCATTATATCTACTACTGTGGGCAAGAATCCCTTAGAAGAAATGGGATAGACCTCACAGTCAACAAAAGAGTCTGAAATGCAGGAAACTAATACCTATGGCAAAATACGCATTCCACTAATAAGTGAGAAAACGCACCCTCTGAGGTTCCTGATGTCTTGTTGGTCCAGGTCTTGTCTTGGGTTCTTAGTCTGTCCTCTTGGGAACAACTGCCCCAGCCCCCACCTCAGCTACCCTAGGCAGTGACTGTATCCTCTGTTTTAAGCAGGTCTCCTCATGTGGCATCCTCACCTATGACAAATCTCTCTGCTTCCTGCACCCAAGTTGTCCCACTGGTTCCACTTCTTCTCTGCCCCTGCTCATCATGCCTGATGTTCTGCTCACAAGAGACAAGGAAGCACTGAGACCTCATCCCTGTTCCCATATGCTACCCTCAGACTCTTATCTTTGGCTTCAAGAGATAGCATACCTCTGCATTTCTGCTGTAACACTAATGTGCTCAGACTTCACAGGACGTGTTAGGCCATGGCAAGCTCTCTGCGGAAAATGTTCAACTGAGTAGGGTCACAAGGTGCAGAAGCAGGAAATGAATAAGAAAATCCAAGGATAGAATGAGGGAAATGGTACAACCCGATTGTTCTAGTGATGAAGAAAAAGTGAGCAAGGAGGGAAGGAGCTGCAAGGTCACTTGCAGGTGGCAGGAAGATGAGCAGCATCAGGAGAGAGGTTATGGGCAGTGGCTGGGGTAAGCCTATCCTAGCAGGTGGAGTCCAGAGCTGCCCTTTGACCTGGGGTCTGGTGCCACCACATTGAAGGAGGCATTGCCAGGCTGGATGGAGCAAAGGTTGGATGTGGTCTCCCCATCCCACACCACCAACTGTGGTTCTCCTATACTAGTAGGTTGAGAAATAGCCAGCCCCCCTCCCTAAAGACATTCGGCTCTCAGTCTCAGAATCTTTCACCTTACAGTGGAGGGAATTTTGTAGATATGATTAAGTTAAGGATCTCAGAATGGGGAGATTATGCCCGATGTAATCACAAGGTTCTGACAAGAGAGATGTAGGAGACTCAGAGTCTGTAGCAGGAGATGTGATGACAGAAGCAAGAAGTTGGAATGGAGTGGAGTACAGGTAGCTTCTAGATTTTGAAAAAGGGAAGGTAATAGACTCTTCCTAAAACCTCCAGAAGGAACACAGCCCTGCTGACATTTTGGTTTTGGATTTCTGACTTCTAGAACTGTATATAGTTTTTAGTCACTAGGTTTGTAGTCATTTGTCACAGTGGCTGTAGGAGATGAATATACTCCTATACAGTCCAAGGAGGGCTGATGGGCGCACGTAAGGCTTAGGATTTTTGCTGAGACTTCAAGGAGCAAGATATGCTGCAAATGGCAATATCAGCAGCTTCTGAGGTCCCCAGTTGAGAGTCAGGAAAGAAGAACAGAACCCAGCATCCCCACAGTGCCAGAGTGAAGCAAGTCACACTTCTGGTAACAGATGGAATGGCTGTGCCCCGCTGGCACTAGCACATACAATGCCATCATCTCCTGGTCATTCACTCACTTGATAGAATGCTTTTTATGTTGCCTAAAAGGTCATCCATCTAGGTTGTGAGGCCAGTGTCCACCCAGAGCCCCTGGATCCTTCTCCAGGTTGATGGCATGTATGTGCTAGTGCCAGCGGGACATAGCCATTCCATCTGTCACCAGAAGTGTGACCTGCTTCACCCTGGCACTGTGGGGACACTGAGTTCTGTTCTTCTTTCCTGATTCTCACCCACAGAGAGGAAAGGGAGCCAGCAAAAGCGAGTTTGGGAAGACTGTGGGATGCAAGGAAGGCACTTCTCCAGCCCAGCCAGCCTGCCAGGCCAGCACCAGCGTCACCACTCTGCCAACTGCAGCTGGCATCCCAGACGCTTGCAAATTTAAGGTGAAGAAATAGGGAACCTCTAGCTGCCTGCAGGCTCCGTTTCTCCACCCTGTGCTCCATTCCCTTCAAAAAAGCAATTTCAAGCTACCTCCCTACAGAGAATTAGCGTAATAGGCTGAGCCCTGGCAATACCATCCTAATTCTTTCATTCGAAGCACGTGTTCATTATAGACTTTCAAATAAATCATATTGCTGGCTCCAAAACAGAATGTTCCTCTGGGCTCACGTGCAACTCAGGAAACAACAGGACCACAGTCTCTGTGACATGCCAGGCATTCAGGCCTGACTATTAAAAGCTAGAAAGTGGCTGAAATTAGAGCTATGTTCCTACTATGTTCTTAAAGTAATGACCACTGATCCACTGGTGCATTTTCTGTAGAGAAAGTAATAATAGAATAATAAAAATTTGCATGCACCTGCACTGCTTGAAGGGGGCTGGAACACCAGCCTGTAGGACAGCAGCAGGCAGTGGCTTAAGCCCTGGAAGGTTATGCAAGGCAGACTTTCCAGGCAGAGTTGAGCCAGCACCAGCACACTGAAACTTCTGATCCTAATACCAGTACTCTCTCCACTGCCCATTCTGTTCACTATTGGTAACCCCAACCTTTTTGCTGAAGCCCCCCGAATTCCAATATGCCTCCTAAGGGTAGTGCAACTCTCCAACAGTCCACCTAAACTCATGTTAGCTTTTTCTTTAACCTCATTTTTTAGGTTGACTGGTGGGAGCAGACGATGATTGGTCCTCATGTACACTGTCTTGCTCCCTTCAGCAGGACCTCCACCTCTGGGCAGACCCCCTCGGGTTCTTTCTCACCCACCTGCACTCTGCCTCTAACTGGGTAGGAGATTTAGGCTGATATCTTACGTTTTCAGGGAAGAGGAGTGAAGGCTCTTGGATTCCTCTCTTTATACTGGGAGTTGTTGCATCTGGCACTTAATGAAAAGGCATATTGATTTCCATTTGGCTATTGATCCTCGTGTATAAACCTCTTATCAGGTAATGACACTGGGAGGCCAGTGTGGTTGAGTCCAGAGCCCTTAACAAGTCCTATAGTTCAGGAAACAAAGCCACGGGAGGTCATTTTGCAGACCTTGGTCAGTAAGTAACTATCACTGAAGGGGAAAGAAATCAATTATATACCTTGATCAGTCAACACTTAATTATTTAAAAATCATATCATCGTATTTGGGCATTACTTAAATGACTTGCAAACTAGTTTTGATAAACCAGTAAATGAATTTGACTTAGGACTGTGCCAACACTTGTAGGACAACGACAGACCTCTGTGATAGGCAGAATAATGGCCTCCAAAAATGCCCACATCCTAACTCCAAATTTAGGAGTATGTTAGGTTATAGAGCAAAGGGGAATTAAGGTTGCAGGTGCAATTAGGATTGTTAATCACATGACTTGAAAATAGGGAAATTATCCCAGCTTATAGGGATAGACCCAGCATAATCAGGGGTCTTAAGTGAAAGAGGTCCTTAAATGAAAGTGGAAAAGGGTCAAGGCACGGCCCCAGAGAACTTGGCCTGACATTGTTGGCTTTGAAGAAGGGCAGGAGGAACAAGTCAACAAATCTGAGTGGCCTCTAGAAGCTGGAAAAAGCAAGGACATGTATTCTCCCTTAGAAACTCCAGAAGGAACACAGCCCTGCTGACACCTTGATTTTTAGCCCAGTGAGACCCATTCAGACTTCTGACCTCCAGAACTGTAATAAATTTGTGCTGCTTTAAGCCACTGTGTTTGGGAAAATTTGTTACAGCTGAAACAGGAAACCCTCTCAATCTGAATTTTTCATCTTTAGTACTATTGACATATAGGGCTGGAAAATTCTTTGTTCTGGGGGCTGTCTTGGGAACTGTAGGATCCCTCACTTCTAACCATTAGATGCCAGTAGAACATCCCTCCCCAAGTTAAGACAACCAAGAATGCCTCCAGACATTTCTTTGAGTGGGGAGATGAAGGGGAAAATCATCCCTGTTTCAGAACCTCTGCTCCAAATCTACCATCCTGTCCATTTCCATATGTACTTGCCCTCACACACATGGGATTTTGGTCACCGACCTTTTCTTTGTGGATGCTTCTGGATGAAGTCTTTGATGCCAATTGAAAACAAACTACCACACAAAATTGGTATTAGTCTCTGATGCCTCAGAGTGAGTTTCTATCATTTCGACTAAGTTGGTTTGGAGTAGCTAATGAGTTTGTTGTTTAGTTGATAAGTCGTGTCTGACTCTTTCGCAGCTCCATGGACTGCCAGCTCCTCTGCTCATGGGATTTCCCAGGCAAGAATACTGGAGTGGGTTGCCATTTCCTTATCCAAACAAACTGGTTTGATAAGGAGAGAGAAAAAGGAATCTGAACACACTATTAAGTAAAGAAAAGGACATAAAAACTGACATATAGATGGATACAAGGCAAACTCTTCTCATTCCATGCAATGCTCTTAATCAATTAAGCCAAATTGAAGCATGCACATGAGTAAGATGTGACTTCTACCCTTAGGATCTCACTGTCTCATAAGGGAGACTCACAGGCAATTAAAAAAAAAAAAACTTTCAGTAGAGATTAGAAGGACTGTATACACACCATGGTCATATATTTTGAATTAAGACTCTATGGCCTGGACACAAGCTCTGAGAAAGCATAACAATAGAAACAAATATTTGAAATCAAGACTACCTCAGAAAGTATGTCCATGCCACCCATAAGAGGTATATTCAGCAACATGTATGGACCTAGAAATGATCATACTAAGTGAAATAAGTCAGAAAGAAAAAGACAAATATCATATGATATTGCTCATATGTGGAATCTAAAAAAATGATACAAATGACTTACATGCAAAACAGAAATAGACCCAAACATAGAAAATAAATTTTTGGTTACCGAAGGGGAAAGAAAAGGAGAGGGATAAATTAGGAGACTGGGATTAATATACACACACTACTGAAACAGATAAGGACCTACTATATAGCAAAGGGAACAATACTCAATATTTTATAATAATCTACAAAGGAAAATAATGTGAAAAGGACACATATATATAGACATATACATATATGCATATCCCCTTCATGGATTACTGCCTTGTCACGGCAAAGGGGCTTGCATAACTCAATGAAACTATGAGCCATGCCATGCAGGGCCACCCAAGACAGACAGGTCACAGGGGAGAGTTCTGACAAAATGTGGACTTGGGCAAACTCTGGGAGATGGTGAGGGACAGAGAGGCCTGGTGTGCTGCAGTCCACGCGGGTCGCAAAGAGTCAGACATGACTTGGTAACGGAACAACAACAATATATATGTATAAATATATATCTGAATCACTTCGCTTTAGACCTGAAAGTAACACAACATTCTAAATCAACTATACTTCAATTAAAAAAATTTAATTTAGTTTAAAAATATTTAAAAGAGATATATAGATTGCAACTGGAAGCTTCCAGAGCATGGATTCACATGGGCAAAAAGGAGTGACCCACAACCCACACAGCAGAAATCCACGCACAGAGAGGCAGGACAGGAAAGCATATGGCTCACATCTAGAGTCAATCAGCAAGTCCAAATAGATGTGGCTGCCTAAAAAGGTAATTCCAAATATGCATCATACTCAAGTCTTAAAAAAAACAGATGACATAGGAATGATTTTTATTTAAAAATATATTATCAGTCAAGAAATTCTTCAAGAGTAGATGCTAAGGATTTAACCTAGATTCTTCTCTCTTCCTAATCACCCATGGTGCCACCTTGTGCAAGGTGCTTCTCGGTACCTCTGTTTCCACATCTGTAACATGGGAATAATAATGTCTTCCCTGAGGGCCACTGAAGGAGTCGTATATCCAGACTAAGTGCTTTATAATTGTTCCTATGAAAATCACTAAAAGTGTTATTGCCAAAAGAGCTTAAAAAATGGATGGACTACATAGTCCACCTGTAGGACTCCTTGCCACCGGGCGGAGTGCTGGGTTTGACCCCTTGAAGGCACTGGCACACGTTGCTGGGGGAGAGACCTAGGAGTGGGAAAGCAGCCATGGCACGGGACGCTCCAGGGCCAGCAGAGGGGCAGAAGGGGGAGCGGGGAGAAAGCCCAAGCTTCCCAGACCAGAGAAGGATGACTGTTTACAACCTCACCCACGTGCCCTGGGGTCTCAGACTGAGAAGTCCCTGCACATACTGCACAAGAGACCACGTGCAGAGCAGTCACTGAGAACTTTCCAACTTTCCAGATGGACATTAGGGAGTGGTGAGGCCCCTGGTGAACTGGAGTCTCTGGAAGGAGAGGGTCACCCCTCATTTCCAGTCAACAGTTGTCATGATAATGTTAGCAGATCTCGTTTTTAAATAAGAAAAGCTGGAAATCAGAAATGTCATGGGGAACTTCCCATGTTTTAAGAAGATAGCTCTTTGGTCTTTTAGCAGATTCAGCCTACAGACCACCCTTGTGAGACTCCAGGTTAGAGGCTTATAAAATAACCTTTTCTGCCATGTCTTTTGATGTGAGAACACCATCGGCAAGAAGTCTGGGTACTTTTCTTGTAAGATTCTGATGAGCCCCAGAGGAAGAAATTATTTCCAAGTTTCTCTGGAAGAATCTATATATTGATTAAAGTAGTGTTATTACCTTAACACCACTTTACTGCTACTTTTACTGCCTCAGCTGGCAGCTTACCAATCTCTTCAAGGTCAGGAGGGTAGGAATCATTTGCTATCTCCTTCTCCTGGCCCCCACAGCCAGGTCCTATAAAATGGATCTCTTCAGTATCTCATACTGCTCATGGGGTTCTCAAGGCAAGAATACTGAAGTGGTTTGCCACTCCCTTCTCCAGTGGACCACTTTTTGTCAGAAGTCTCCACCATGACCTGTCCGTCTTGAGTGGCCCTACACAGCATGGCTCATAGTTTCACTGAGCTAGACAAGGCTGTGGTCCATGTGATTAGATTGGTTAGTTTTTTGTGATTGTGGTTTTCAGTCTGTCTTCCCTCTGATGGAGAAGGATAAGAGGCTTATGGAAGCTTCCTGATGGGAGAGACTGATCAGAGAGGGAAACTGGGTCTTGTGTTCTGATGGGCGGGGCCATGCTCAGTAAATCTTTAATCCAACTTTCAGTTGAAGGGTGGAGCTGTGTTCCCTCCCTGCTGTTTGTGTGCTTAGTCGCTCAATCTGTCTGACTCTTTGTGACCCCATGGACTGTAGCCCGCCAGGCTCCTCTGTCCAAGGGGATTCTCCAGGCAAGAATACTGGAGTGGCTTGCCATGGCCTCCTCCAGGGGATCTTCCCCACCTAGGGATCGAACCCAGGTCTCCCACATTGCAGGCGGATTTTTTTTTTTTTTTTTTTTTTACCGTCTAAACCATCAGGGAAGCCCAAGAATACTGGAGTGGATAGCCTATCCCTTCTCCAGAGAATTCTTCCGACCCAGGAATCTAACCGAGGTCTCCTGCATTGCAGGTGGAGTCTCCACAGCCTGAGCCACCAAGGAAGCTCATAGTCATAGGGAACATTTTTAAGACTTGAAGTTTGGGATGACCTATGAGCAAGCCTAGTTTGGAAGAAGGGATTGTGGGCCAAACTATGGTGGAGGTAAGGAAGATAATGGTGACCTCCTTCAAAAGATCTCATGCATGTACTGCTACACTCAGTGCCCCCAACCCTGCAGCAGGTCACCACCAGCCCACGCCTCCACTGGAGACTCCTGGACACTCACAGGCAAGTTTGGGTCAGTCTCTTGTGGGAATGAGGATGAGATGGTTGCAGAGGATGAGATGGTGGGATGGCATCACCGACTGCATGGATATGAGTTTGGGTAAACTCTGGGAGTTGGTGATGGCACAGGGAGGCCTGGCGTGCTGCAGTCCGTGGGGTCGCAAAGAGTCGGACACAACTGAGCGACTGAACTGAACTCAGTATTTCATAGATCTGCTATACCCACTGATACTTCAGGTGATTCTATCCTGTTGTGAAACCCTGCTGATGTTTCCTAAAAGGTCCTCATGCATCCACTTGACCAGGTCCTTCTGCACACTCCACTCTGAAAAGTAACCATCCAAAGCATACATCTTATGAGCTTGTGTCACTCCTTCACTTTGGAACCACTCAACGATTCTATATCACTATTGGCAAGTCAAAACCTGAGCTCCTTGGCATTACATACATATCAAGAGAGCACTGAATATTTGCATGAGTCTGGGTGCTGGAGGCAACAGGAAGCTGGGACTATCAGGTAGGGGCCATACTGTACAGAACCTTGAATGCCATGCTGAGAAGTTGGCTCCATTACATAAGCAGTGCAGAGCCATGGATGGTTTGAAGCAGAGATGAAACTCGTCTGGTCTAAATTTTCTACTTTCCAACATTGTTTGCTTCCTTCACAGCACTTATTATAGTTTGTAATTATTTCACTGACTTGTTTATTTTTCCAAATCTCCCATTTAACTCAATACTATGAGAGGAAAGAAACCATATATGTTTTGTTCACATTTATTTCTCTACTACCCTGTAAATGTCTGGCATATAGTAGGAATTAAATTAAAAGCTGTTGAATAAATGAGCAAATGAATGATGCATGCAGGAATGAATGAGTAGAATGAACACAAAATTAACCACGGGTTCCATTCAACCCACACCTCACCATGCTCGTTTATATAAAGACCTTTCAGAACTATGTCAGGACAAGCTGTGCATTTTGATGAAGTTTTGTAATGCAGGCTAGAGCAGCAGTGACTGGATGTTAATGACATCCATTTTTATTGACTAAAGCACAACGCAGAGGCAGCCAGTAGGAAGTGACTAGAGGAATAAGACCTTCAAAAGTGCATACATGCCATAATTAACTGAAAAGTCTGCTTACTGTTACTAGGAGCATAAATGCCAAGATTTGGTATTCAACTTGGTCTATAAACATGAAATACCAAGAGAATTTGCAACAGACTTCAGTCAGGTATGCCTTCTTTTAATTCAAATCGATCAAATTCTTTAACAATTTGGATATTTGCTGAAATGTTATCAGAGGTCTTCTTCGGACAGTTAGATTTTCTCAGTTTTCTAAATTTTCAGTAATAAATATATATTACTTTAAAAATTTTAAAAAACAGGATAAACAACAAGGTCCTACTGCATAGCAGAGCAATACTCAATATCCTGTGATAAACCATAATGAAAAAGAATATGAAAGAGAATGCATAAATATGTATAACTGAATCACTTTGCTATACAGCAGAAATCAACACAAAATTGTAAATCAACTATACTTCAATAAAAAATTTCAGAAAGGCAATAAAACCTTAAGAAATGCTTCCTAAGAAGGGAATCAATTTATTGTGTGTTGTCTGAAGCCGTATAATTGATATTTTTCAAATCCTTTCTATACCTGTTTTGATCCTCACAATCATGAATTTTTAGAGTAGGTGGAAATCTTATAAGATCATCTCATAACTTTCTCATATTTCACAGGTAAAATTTTGACTACCCAGTACCCTTTCCCCACTGCATGTAATTCTAAACAAGCTATCAATCATGAGGATGAGTAGGGTGGAGGGAATGTGGAGAGGCTAAGAAACAAGACCCAAACTAAGCAACCACAGAGTAATTTAAATAATTTCTCTAGAAACAATAAATAATCCAGTAGTGTTCACATGACTCAAATGGCCACCCTGATTATTTCTGCTGGGGAGAGGTTTATTCTTTTAGTGTTGGCCCTCAAGTTAAGGAAAGATGTGGGCCTGGAATGGCATTCAAACCTTGAATGACATATGCTTGGCTCAATTCCTTGGATTTCCCGGAAAAGTATTAAGCCAATAAATTACTTTTTTTTTGCTGAAGGTTGGAATTTATTTTCTGTCACATACATCAGAGAGAAATCTTAATAAATAACCACCCATTACTAATGCCATTTTTTCTTTTTGTTTATTTAGTTTTTAAAAGAAAGACAGACTGCCATATGCAGCACCTCATTTGGGCGTTCTGCAGTTTTGTAAGCCTGACTGCTCTACGTTTACCTGCAAATGGACCTGAAGAGATTGACTGAAGAACCTGGCAGGGGAGTGCAGCTACTCATGTAGGCTTGACTAAAGGCTGGTTCCACTCTACAAGTGAAAGTTGTCCTCTTCAACTAAGTGTGTAGCTTTGGGAGGGATGCGCATAGGAGCAGTGAGGGAGGAAAGGGACACTTGCCTAGCCAGCCAGATCAGTCAAATCAATCCTAGTGATCAATGTGGCAACAGATGTCACAGTCAGATCACCCTCATTGAGGTCAGATAGCCCTCACATTCTGTTTTCTTTATTAAGGTCTCAAAGATGAGGACTATAAGATATCCCTGAGTCTCCTATCTCTATTATTTTTTTCTAGTAGTAATAGAAAAAGATAATTATTTATGTTCAACTTAAACTTTCTGCCATAATTTTCAGTTAGAGACTTTTGCTTCTATTGGAGAGAGTAACAAGAACTGAATTTACTTTCCTATTAAAATAACAACAAAAAACAAAACATGTGAAAAAAAAAAGATTCTCAAGTCACTGGATATTAGGCAATGAAGGGTAGCGATCCTGGAGATAGCTAACTAGTAAGGTGACCCCTAGCACTGTCTCTGATTATTGCCTTGAGAGCAATATGAAAGGGGGAGCCTATGAAGAGGGGAGCCAGATAGACCCTGATGAACTCCTCGAATTGAGAGTCTAGGGAGAAGAAGGGAGCTTAAGCTTGCAAAGCTGAGTACCAAAAAGGAGACAACTTCTCAGAGAGTGATCTGAAGGTTCCTTGGGTACTCAGCACAGTACTGATCAGCGTATGCACTTAAGGAAACTACCCAATTCTGGGTGCAAACTACCTTGAAGGATTAGAGAACAATGTCCAGTGCTCACACAGGATAGTGAATCGTGCCTGTTTCTGCCAGTCAGAGAAAAACACATAGTTCATACACATTGGGTAGTGCCCAGGAAAATTATGTAGTAGAGAATAAGTGGTCTAAGCCGAACACAGTTCTGAACCCACCTAAAAAATATCATAAAAGCAGACATACAAGATCTATTTCAAAGTAACTTAATTCCATCCCAGAACAAAGTTCAAGGATTTATAGGAATATAAAAATGCTCAGCACCCAAAAGGATAAAATTCACATTTGGCATAATCAAAGACTATCAGATATGCAAAGAAGAAAGAAATCATGACCCATAATGAGAAGATGAATCTATTAATAGAAACTGATCCCAAACTAACACAGATAGTAGAATAAGTAGAAAAGGACATTAAATCATTTGTTAGAACTGTTTTTTATTCAGTATGTCCAAAAGTTATGGAGAGATAGGGAAATATTTAAGACCCACTTAGAACTTCAGGGCATGAAAACTATCATGTCTAAGATATAAAATACACTGGATGGCATTCAGAGGAGATTAGACATTTCAGGGGGGAAGATCAGTAAACCTAAAGGCACAGCAACAGAAATTATCCAAAATCCCGTGTGGCACTAAGTGGTAAAGAGTCCACCTGCCAGGGCAGGAGACACAGGAGATGCAGGTTTGATCCTTTAGTCAGGAGGACCCCCCGGAGGAGCGCAAGGCAACCCACTCCAGTATTCTTGTCTGGAGAATCCCACGGACTGAGAAGCTTGGAGGGCTACAGCCCATAGGGTCACAAAGAGTCAGACACGACTGAAGTGACTTAACACACACACACACAAAATGAAAACCAGAGAGTGAAAAGAATCCCTTCCTCTTGCCCCACCTACACCAAAAACAATCAATGAGTTGCAGGTCAATTACAGGCAATCTAAAATGTATGAAGTTGGCGTCTCTAAAAGAGACAATAGATAAAGGGGTATGGACAGAAAATATATTTAAAGAAATAATGGCTTAAAATTTTCCAAATTTGACGACTACTATAAACTCATGGATCAGAAAAAGCTCAAGGAAGCCCTAGGATAAGAAACATGAAGAAAACTATACTACAACTCATCCCAATCAAACTGCTAAACTTATTGACCATAGAGTCCTAGGAACATCATTTAAAAATTACTGTTCCCATTCAATGTCCTCATTTTATAGATGAGGAAACTAAATTTCAGAGAAGTAATTTACCCAGTAACATACAGAATGTTAGTGTCAAAGTCCAGTGTTTTTTCCTCAACATTCAGCCAGAAACCTTGTCATTCTTGAAACCTCCCTTAGGAATGAGCAGGATCCTATGGGGCCTCTCAAGGACAGACCCCTTCCCCATATCCTCTGATTTAGTTCTCCTCTGAAATACCTAGATAACAGTATCTGATGCACATTTTCTGAGTTATTTTACAGATGCTATAACCTCTACCAAATAGAGGAAGCTAACCACTTGATGATCTTGGAGTACCCAATCCCCAGACCTGCTGGTGCCTGAGGACTGATAATGTAACCCCCTGGGACACCACCCTGTTACCTCACCATCAGTCAGACAATTGTGCATGAGTTGATCACATACCCTGCAATTCCCCTCCCTAACCTTGCCTTTAAAAATGCTTCCCTGAAACCCATCAAGGAGTTCGGGTTTTTTAAACATTAGCTATCCTGGACTCCTTGTCTGACACCTCTCAATAAATGCTGCACTTTCCTTCACCACAACCTGATGTAAGTAGATTGGCTGTACTGCAAGGGCAAGCAGACCCAGGTTTGGTTTGATAACACTTTCAAAACCAATTTCACAGTCTATAACATTGCCTTTCACACTCAAGGTTTTCTTTTAGCACAAACTCTACAACTCTAAGAGTCAGTGAACGCCTGGACATTTGGACAGGAATGACACTAAACAACAGAAACGAAAATCTTCAGATCAGAAACCTCTGCAGGGAGTGCAAGCTCACTGTGAAATGCCAGGTGAAAAGACAGTGCTGTGTATTCTGAGGTGGCAATTCTGCTTGGAATCGGCAGCCATTTTTCTGTCATCACTTAAGTCATTTTCCTGTTCAGCTCAGAAGGCAGCCCTGGCTCTGCTAGGAGTGACAGATGCTATGCTGAGCAGAGCCCCCAGCCCATCCCATCTCAGCAGCCAGGCCCGTTTCAGCAACGGCTGAGTGAAAGGGGCAGATGTGGAGCCAGACTATTTTGACAGGAGATTGATTTTCTCCTCTCTGCCCTACCCATCCCCCAAGCCTTTTCTCTTTCCTTATGGATTATTCTTACTTTCAACTAAAAGCAAAGAGGAACAGCAAGAAAATTATTCTGGAAGGGTTGGGGAGACACCTGGGAAAACCTCAGAGATTTTCAATATTAAGAAGGGGTAGGGATCAGTCCACCAGGATTTGCTTGTCTGTGCCTGGTGGTGTGATTAAGGGAAGAGAAAGAGAGGGAGATGTTAATTTCTTTTTTTTTTTTTAAAGATATCTTGATACAGAATTCATTTCAAAGAGATTCCTGATTCTCTGGATGGGAAAAATAACCTAACAGGAATTTTGATTATGAATGTGAAGCCCCCTGGGAATAGATAACCTAGATAAGAAGGTTACAGAAAAGAACTGAAATCAGGTTTTTTCAAAGAGATAGTAGCACTGCCGTGTTCACTGCATTCATAAGAACCAACTTGGGAAAACAAACTAAATGTCTACCAACAAATGAAAGGTTTTAGAAAAGGTGGTATGTACACACAACAGAATATTATTTGCCTTTTTTTAAAAGAGGGAAATCCTGCTATATGTGACAACACAGATGAACCTTGAAGACATTACGCTGAGTGAAATAAGCGTCATTGGCTGAATATTGCAAGATTCCACTTAATGTAAGGTATCCAAAATGGTTGAATTTTAAAAAACAAAGAATAAAATGGTGGTTGCCATGGGCTTGTGGAAGGGGGAGGTGGGGAATTACTAACCAAGAGGAACAAAATTTCAGTTAAACAAGATGAAAATTTCTAGAGAATTGCTGTATAACATTGTGCTACAGTTTATTGATTATTCTCTTAAAATCTGATAGGAAGGCAGATCACATGTTCTTACCATAAGTTTTTTTTTTTTTCCTTTAAAGGGGGGAGGTGGTAAGACAATGAGGAGATAAATTGTTCTGCATAATGAAAGGGAATTTAGGATTTGACCAGAGGGTCAAATTTACGGTCACTAGTGGTTGCGAGCTGGGAGCTGTTGGCCAGAGGAGGAGGAAAGTGACGGAGAGCAGGACTGAGACCTGGAGCCTGGCAGAGAGCAGGGCCAAGGGCCTGAGCAGGGCCAAGGGCCTGAGCCTCCTGATGAGGAGGCTGAAAAACTTTATGTACAATACCTCATGTCATCTACGTAAGAGCCATATGACACTGGCATTGTCTCATCCCATTTTACCCAGGGGGATACTGGGCATTCCAGATGTTAACTGGCTTGTGTTTGTAGAGCTGAGTGTCCAAGTCTGGATTCCAAACTGATTAACTGTTCCCGAGGCCGTGTTCTTTCCACCACACCAAGGTGAATGGGGTGGCTTGGACTAGGACCTGGAGAGCAACTTTCTAATTTCAGCTTTATTACTGAGTACTGGGCTTCCCAGGTGGTGCTAGTGATAAAGAACCTGCCTGCCAATGCAGGAGACATCAGACACCAGACTTCGATCCCTAGGTCGGGAAGATCCCCTGGAGGAAGGCATGGCAACCCACTCCAGTATTCTCGCCGGAGACTCCCATGGACAGAGGAGCCTGGCGGGCTGCAATCCATAGGGTCAGTAAGAGTCAGACATGACTGAAGTGACTTAGCATGCACATGCACGCCCGGAGTACTAGCATGAATTTGGGCAAGTTGCTTCCCATTTCAAGGCCTCAGTTTTTCCATTTATATATGAAAAAAAAAAAAATGTTGATTTCAGCCTTGTCAGCAAACCCTTTCTTCTAAAAGCCTGTGGTTTTGGAACCCAGCAGAACCCTATGCCCCAACCCTCTGCAAGTAAGTACAAAGACCCTTCTGTTTCCTGCCTCTTGTTTGTAGAAAAGCTGCAATCTCCCAGGCCTCCTTGAGTCAAAAAAGAGCAGCCTTAAGCATTAAGGATTAGTACAACAGAGTCACAGACTCACTGTCTGATGCAGTTGTTTCACAGATACTATGACTGCCTTCAGCAGAACCCCTTTTGCCTTGTCACTTTAGCAAAGCTTCACTGTAACTAAACGTGGTTTCAGACTCCCTTGTGCTCTGCTCACCTCTGCCCCAGCACACTTTTCAAATCTTTTGATCACACAATACTTTGCCTAACCTGTTGGTTCTTTCTGTAGATCAAAGAAATAGAAATGAAGACTAATTAACAGATGACCAGATCTCTTCCCTAGCTTTCTCTTCAGTAATCTTGTGAACAAACTGTGTGAACAACATAATGTCTAGAGAAAGATTACAAGAAGTTGAGAGGCCTGCATGCAATGGATTGGTGGCAGGGATGGTCCTGGCCCCTATCTCAAAGACTAACTGAGATGACTTCCTCCTTTACCCTTAAAAGGTTCATGGCCAAGTACAATCTTCAGAGTTGGTTTTGGGGGAACATAAGTCCGCCTTCTCCCTAGATCGCTGACTGTCTGATTAAAAGCAACTTTCCTTTCCTCCAACAACTGCCTCTAGGATATTGAGTTCTGAGTGGTGAGCATCTAGACCTGGGATCGGTAACAGATTTTATCAACCTAACTGACTGCTTCTGACCTTTTAAATGAGACGCCTGTCTCCCTACTCCCTCTGTTCCCTCCCTTCACATTGAACTGAGGGCCCATCGTGTGCCAGGCACCAAGGGAAGTACCACTTACAAATAATGATTACTGGAGAAATTGAGGATTTTCTCTCAGCCACCTGCCACATCTATGGTGGGTCCTTCTTTACATGTGTATTAGTATCTAAGAGTGTCTATTTTTTTTCAATATTGAATGGAGAATAATTATAATATATGCATAAAGTATAAATAATGATAGTTAAGTCACACCTTTATATCCACTACCCAATTTCAAAGAACACATAACCTTCAACTGTGAAGACCCTTGTGTATCTCCCATTCTCTGAAAGACAGTCCCTAATTTTACTTAAAATTTACTTGTCTTTCTTCATATTTTATCACATTTTAGTCCCTTAAAAATGTGTTTAACTTTACATCTTATTGAACTTTTCTCTATATGAACTCATATCACATATATTCTTCTACAACTTGAGGGTTTTTTTTTTTTTTTTTGGCTTAGCAATATTTTCCCAAGAGTCATGCATGTTATTGCCTATAACTGTTTTACAGTTTTACATACTCAACGGGACACTGCAGGATGACTATACCTCAATGTCTTTATTCATTCTATGGTTGACTCCAGACACATGGGCAGGTGATCTTCTGGTTGTCTGCTGTGAAGAACACTTGGCAGTGAACTTCTTAGATATGTCTCCTGCTGCACTTGTTTGTTTTTTTCTGGGGTATAAACTTAAGGAGTGGAGAAACTAGGTGATAGTATGTATAATCTCAAATTCATCAGGTAGTGCCATATATTTCCAAAAGTTACCCTCCAGAGGGGGTGAAGACTTCCTGTTGCCCCACCCTTTTCCCAGTACTTTAAAAATCTAATCAATATCGTGAATTATAAAAGTTGTCTTATGGTTTCATTTTGCATTTCTCTGATTATGAGCAGGTCGGATTTTTTTTTAAAGATTATGAGCCACCTGCATTTCTTTTTCAGGAAATGTGATGCTTTGGGCCAATTTTCTTTGTATTTTTTTTACTCTTTGTAGGATTTCTTTATTCTGGATGCTGATCTTTATTGTCAGGTAGACAAGTTGAAAATACCTTCCTCACCTCATGGATTGCTTCACTTGTTTCATCGTCTTTTGGTGAACAGAAGTTATTAACCACAACAGAGTGAATCATTCACTCCTTTCCTTTTACAGTTAATTGTAGTTTTAGGAAGTCCTTTTTGAGAAAATCCTACTTGAGGACATAAAGATAGTATCCTATATTGTCTTCTAGACTTTATAGTATACTCTTTAGGTTTTCAGTCTATCTGGGATTTTCTTATGTATGATGTGAGGTATGGAAATAATGTTTTTCATATAGATAACCAATTGTCAACTTCATTTATTAAATATATGCACATGCTTGTTTTGGGCTATTAGTCAATTTTGATATTCCTGTGCTAATACTTATATAGCTGTTGTGGTAAATCTTTCTAGATAGTAGGGGAAAATGCCCCTATTTCATGTCCTTCAGATTTGTCTTGATTATTCACCCATGAAAATTTTACATTCAGCTTCTCAAGCTCTATTAAAAGCCCTACTGGTATATTAAAATATAGGTCAATTTAAGGTGAACTAGTATTTTTATATCTTAAGTTCAGTTTATTGCTAGGTTCTTGTTTGCATCTTTGTTCATGAATGTAATAGACCTGTGATTTTCCTATCCTGACTTCATCCCACTCTGCTCTTGTTATTTAATGTTACAGTTGCCCAAAAACTGGGGTTCTCTTATTTCCTATTCTCTAGGTGTCTGTATGGATTGACATTATCTGTGCCTTAAATGTTTGGTAGAAGAAGTCTGCAAAACTCTCTGGATTTATTGTTTTCTTTGAAGAGAGACCTTTAAAAATTATTAATTTCTTTGCTGGGGATAAGACTACTCCTAAATTCTATTTTTTTCTTGGATTAATTGCATACTCTAGAAATTTAACCATTTATCTAAGTGTTCAAATTTATTGACAAAATTGTCATAACTTCTCCTCCACCTACTGCTCTGCAGCTTCTGCAATTCACCACTCATGCTTTTTATTCACCACTCATGCTTTTTATGTCTTGTTCTCCTCTCCTTTAAGAATTTTTTCAAATAACCAATTTTGGCTTTTTTGATATCTTTATTTCATCAAGTTCTGCTTGTATTTCCTTCAGTTTGGGGATGGGGTATTCTGCTGTTCTTTGTCTATATGCCTGTCATTGACATTTGAATTCATTTTTAGTTTAATATGTACATTTTGGACTATATAGGGGAAAAAAACATATTCCTAGATTTGCTTTAATAAAATATACCCCACAAGCAGTTTGTAGTATATCATTGCTCTATTTTTTCCTCAAATTTTCATCATAGATTCTTCATTGATTTATGGAGTATTTAAGACTGTTTTTTAAATTTTATATTGATTTCTCACATTAAGGGGTTTTAATCATTACTTCTTTTGAGAATTGCCATGTGATCCCATTTAGGACCACTTTTTTCATTTAACCAATATTGAGCACCCATATATGCCAGGTATTGTTCTAGGTGCCTGGGTTACATCAGCGAAATAAACAGATTGAAAATGTTTGCCTTCCTGGAGGTCATGCTTTGTCAGTTCTTGGAAATATCCCACATGCTGGAATAGAAGGTGTATTCTTCATTTGTATAGTGTAGTTGTACTATATAGGACCATTACATCAAGATTCCTTTATTACTAAAACCATATATCCCTAGTGACTTTTTTGCCTGCTTATTACATCAATTTCTAAGTCACATTTGTTATACTTTCCTGTTGTGTTTGCGGATTTGTCTACTTCTCTTATTTTTAATTACCACCCTAGGAGGCATATCCTTTTTAAAGGTAAAAAGAATGAGTCTCAAATAATAACATGTCTTATCCTATAAAGTTTGCAAAGAATGGATCTAGGATTCTAATTTAGTTGTCTCAATTATGGTAATATGAATTGTATGACTACTGTCATATGTTTTGTCTAATATCCTTATCTAGTGACAACATGAATCTCTCCCCATCCTATGGGAATCTCCTCCTCCCAAACTTTAATTGAACTCCTAATCAGAGTTCCCAGCTTCCTGGTCAGCAGGAAATGTACACAGCACTGGCCATCATAGTATCCTGGGCCACACAAACCAAATGAGGCCAAAGACAGTGCTTCCTTTGGAGACAGACATATCCATCTTTGCCATATTGCTTCCCAATGGTTATTGGATTACCAGCCATTTCTGAATGTACCAAGGTAGCTAGCTAGGATATGGAGAAGGTAAGGGCAACCCACTCCAGAACTCTTGCCTGGAAAATCCCATGGACGGAGGAGCCTGGTAGGCTGCAGTCCATGGGGCTGCTAAGAATTGAACACGACTGAGTGACTTTCCCTTTCATGCACTGGAGAAGGAAATGGCAACCCACTCGTGTTCGTGCCTGGAGAATCCCAGGGACAGGGGAGCCTGGTGGGCTGCCATCTATAGGGTTGCACAGAGTCAGACATGACTGAAGTAACTTAGCAGCAGCAGCAGCTAGGATATGTTAATGATGTTAATTTTTGTTTAATTATTTATGAAAGAAATTTTTCTTCTACATATGATATTAATCTAATCTGAAGAGATTCTGCATTTCCTTATCATTTCATCTCCACAGTTAGGATACATAATCTTCCTTTTCTTTTAGTTTAAAAAGTAAATTACAGTGCCACCTAGAATTTACTGCAACATTGAATAAAGCATGTTTTATTTAAAAAAATTATTAAGTATTACCACTTTCTAGGCACTGTGTTAGGAGGAACTGTGGATTTGGAATGGAATAAGACACAGGTCCAGTCTGAAAGGACACAGTGCAGTACAAGTCATATTAAATGTGTGGAATTTAAAAATAAATAAATAAATAAAAAATAAAAATAAAAAAATAAATAAATAAAATTTAAAAAAATAAAATAATAAATGTGTGGAATTTAGGAGTGATAGGAACGTGGACAGTGGGGACAGTTCACTCTGCCAAAGGGAAGGCAGTTAGGACAGTCTTCACAGAGGAGTTGACATTTGAGTTAAACTACATCTTGAAATAAAAACCGATCAAGAAAGCATATTCCAGGAAATGAAAAAACAATCAGTAAAGAGAAGAAACAAGATTCTACACAACAAATGTTAAATTGTCAAAGTGAACTTTAAATTAGTTTATTTTTATTCTTTTTTTGCTTTTGGCTGTTATATTCCCATTTCTCATTGGCACTCAAATCAGGGTTTATAAATATGTTGGGATCTATGCTGTCACTATCCCACCTCTCATACCCACCATGGCAATTACCTCTAACTGAACACAAAGTTCTTTCCTCAGAGAGTCTACTCAACACTAAGTTCCATGATTAATAAAATATCAATAGAAACAGTCAATCATTATTAATAAAAGAGTGTATATGAAAGAAACTTGCTTACCATTTCTAATTCAATTGGGCAGAGACATGGGAAGAGTGGACATCCAGATGTAAGGCAGGGAAGCCCACATTTTTTAAAGGTCCAAATCTTAGGACTCCTCCCAGATTGATTACATTCTAATTTGTGGAGATGGGGCTTCAGTATTTTTCAAGCTTCACAAATAATTTCCAATGTATTGACAAGTTTGAGGATGACTGCCATCTGTGTTAGAAAAAAGTCAAATTCATCACAGATTTAAAAGAGCTGGGAGGATTACTGAATTACAACTCCTAGGGAGAGAATGTTCTAGGGCAAGAGGGAGGTCTCTGAATCTGGACTCTGGTTAATAAGGAAATACCAAGAGTGAAGATCCAGGGGGACAGGGCCAGAGATGTGGGCTGTGTTTATAAAGTTGAGCCTTCAGGTATCTTTTTTTAAAGATCAGCTTTTATGGTCTGATGCCAAATCTTAGAAATTGTCACTCTTATTTTCATTTCTATTTTTTTTTTTTTTAGAAATGAGTAAGCACTAAAGCTTTAAGAGCATTCAGCATCACAACTGAATGAGCTGAATTTTGCTACATTAAACTTTCTTTCAAGGTATTAAATTTGCATATGGGGGAGCTCAGATACTTAAAAAAATCAAGGAAATTACATTATGCTGAATTTAAAAGAACATGCCTTCGTAAACAGAATACTCCATAGTGTTACTATTTATTTAAAGTTCTTTTGACAACTCATTGTTTATTTAAAGTAATTAGAATTTTGGGCTAGGTAAAAAAGAGTATAGAAAGTATTGCTTTGAAAACAGAGCCAATATCAATACTATCTGAATCTCTTACCTTTAATTATAGTACAATGACTCAAAATCTTAAGAGAGAAAGTCTTCAACTCACAAGCTCATTCAGAATTTTTAAATCGCTCTCATGGGAGGACAGGTAAGATGAAAGAGTTTTCAAGACTTTTCTATACCTTAATGTCCTTTTTAACGTTGAATGTAAAAGCGTGTTTGTTCTGATACAGTACTGTGAAATAAAGATCAAGTACGTAATGAAGTTCATCCTCTTTTTCTGCATAGGTAACAATTTTACTGATTTAAATTAGAAACTTCTAGTTGTGGGGAAGGAGAATGGGAAGGCAGGAGAGAGAAAACAGGTGATCTGTGGACCACAGCTGATCCTTAACTGCTCCCTAATAGAGAAGACTGAGGATTTCTGGGGCCAAACAAAAGTAATGAAGTGGAAAATAAAGTTTTAAAATTCATGCACATCACTGAATTTATCTATTTTCTTTTAGGCAATGTAATTTTACAAAAGTAAATTTGATCTCACATGATTTCACTCTTTTTCAATCTCTGAACTGAAAAGAAACAGGTCTAAACCTAGTCTATAGTACACAAGTTCAAAATACTTAAATGGTCCATACTACCTGTTCAGCACAGTGCAAGTGAGCTATATTAATGTCTGATTACAAACTACCTTATCTGTTCTTGCTTAAAAAGCACATTATCTGTTCTTTGCTCCTTGCAAGTTCCACTGAAGCATGCTCCCTAAGAGACAAAGAAAGAACTCCATAAAATTCAGTTCCCAATATAGGGACCCTCTAGCCTGTCTTAGTGGGATAAGCACTGTCAGAAATGAAGCGCCCCCTAGAGGCCAGTATTCCAGACAGTCTCTTCCCATCCATTAGAACAGCTTTTCTCAAGAATACTCCCTGCAGGAATAGCATAGCGTTACCTGAGAACTAGTTAGAATGCAAATTCTGGGGTCCTATCTGGCTTACTACTTTTGGGCTACTATAACAAGATACCACAAACTAGGTGTCTTAAAAAGAACAGAAATTTATTTCTTACAGAGGCTGGAAGTCTAAGATCAAGGTGCCAGCTGATTCAGTATTTGGTGGGAGCCTACTTCCTAGTTCATACATTGCATCTTGTAGCTGTGATCTCACATGGAGGAGGCAGCAAGGGAGTTTTCTTGGGCCTCTTTTATAAGGGCACTAATACCATTTATGAGAGCTCCATCCTCATGACCTAATCACCTCAAGTGCCCCACCTCCTAGTATTATCACCTTTCGGATTAGGGTTTTAACATATGAATTTTGGGGACACAAACATTCAGCTCACAGCACCACCTTAGGCCAACCTTTGTTATGAATCAGAAACCTTTGTGGTGAGGTGCAGTACTCTGTTTTAACAAGCCCTCCAGCTGATTCTGATTCTCACACTATCTTTGAGAATCACTCTTCTTCAACATGTCAGAGAATGAAGGTATTACTGTGTAAAAACTTACAGAGGCATGAATTAAGCTAACCTGTCTTGCCTCCTAGCAGATTAAAAAAAAAAAAAAAACTAAGTTGATGTTTGTATCAAACTAATACAAGGAGTTATAATTTAGAAAATGTCATGAGGCCAAACTGTGGTTTAATGTACGAAAAGAAGCTTTCAGCAACTCTGGAATTACCCTGAAAATATGACTTTAAAAAATGATTGTGTCCCTTGACATAAACAATAAAGTAACATAAGTGTATATAATGCCATAAATACGAGAAGAGTGTGGGGAACCTTAACAGCTATTCCACCACTGATAAAGAGGTTTGAGTAGCTCCATGGACCTTTAATCCTTCCTCTTTATTCAGGACTGCAATCTGCCACAGACCAGTTCGTGGTTATCTGACTACAGAATGAGGCTAAACATATGTACAGCTAAGAAGGAAATGAAAATAAGAATTAAAAAAAAAAAAAACACTCCATATTTTCATGATCTTTTTTATTTAACATACATAGTACATGTAAACAACTGGCATAAAATTCATAAAAATACAATTCCCGTATGCATTATCAATTTACTCCTGATACATTCTTTCATTTTCTCCTTAGTATCATTGTCCTATTTTAACACTACACTGTTTCTGCTAAGCACTTTTAAGAGGCTTATCTTTTTTTAGGAATACTGTCCCAACTTTTTTTTCCTTTCCTAATGTCATAGCAATAGCTATTTTTATCACTGCCCTGCCCATTCTAACCTTCCTCAGACTAAAGCAAAAATATTTTTAAATGCTAAAAATGCATAAAATACTGAGCTCTAATACTGTTTATCATGTGTATCGAACCTACTACTACTCTGTGTTGCCATAAAAGATATTTATAACCTTCAGCACTGGCTGCTACAGATGTGACCAAGCCGAGTGTGCAGCGTAGCCCAGGGCGTCTGTTCTAAACTGACTGGCCTAAAACATAATCATAGCTTGCTGGTGGAGCTACATGAATAAATACTGTTACGAAAGGAGTCTTCTGAAAATAATAATTAAAAACAAAAACCCTAATTTGACTACTTTTATCTTTTCCCAGCATATAAGACAGTTATAACACTATTTTAATGTTTTTCTATGTGGAATTTCAAATAATTACATGTAAACTTACTGGGAAGGGGATTATTTAAAGGTGGGGAAAAATAGACAATGACTTTAAAAGTAAAATTTAAAAAAAAAAAACAGTAACTGCTGGATGTACAAAACACACTTATGTGAGAAACTGGGAAATAAAGCAGAGTACACACTTCTCCTCTCCCACCCATGGTGGCTTTCATCCTCTCAGGCCTCAAGTGCCCACTTCGCTTTTTTCTTCATTGCTGCATCACTGCTTAAATTCTACTCCTAATCCAAACTCCCCAGATGCTTCCTTGTTTTCTAAAACTGGCTAAAGACTAAGACCAAGAAATTAGTCACCCAGTGAGCCAGAAAGAGGGGGAGGCACCTGAAGTTACTGACCATCTTGGCCAGCAGGAGGCTCCCTGGGAAAGACGGGCTCTGGGGCAGGCTGGGGGCTGCACCTGCCTCCGCCTGGGCTGTCTTGGCAGCTGTCTGTTCTAAGCAAGCTAGTGCTTCCCCCAGACCAGGCTTGTCCTTGGGCTCTGGAGAGAAGGCAGAAAGAGAAGAGCTCTTCAGTGGCTCCCCGGAGCGGGCACCGGAAACCAGCCCCGAGGACTCAGGTCTCAAGGACAATCCACAATGAGGTTAATCTGCCTGTGGTTAATAAAGAGAACACTGTGTAATTAAACGTGTCGTCTGCCAGAGTCATGGTTTGCTAAGAACGTTAAATCTTAAAACCATTTCTCAGAACTATGAGGGTTCACTGTTTTGTAGAATCTCATTTCACACAAATTAACTTCTAAGAAACAAAAATTCACACTAGGAATTTAAAGCAGGTTGGAAAAGTTTCAAGATACAAATCAACAGATAAAAAAGTAAAGAGGAAGACTGAATATATTAGTCCCTCACACTGAAATGATGGTTTTTGAAACCAAAATTATAACATAAGGTTTAAGGCTTTGTCTTATTAAAGACAGGCAATTTTAAAAGTAAAATATAAAAACTCCATTCATTTATCATTATTTATTTACTGTGTGACCAAAAAACTAGTCATATTTTATGGTATCTTAATAATAAAAGAAAAATTACCATATACTACAGTCTTCCACTATAAATTATATCTACTCACATATACATTAGTTGCTAGATGCATCTGTGGTTGTTCAAAATAGCTTTTCTTAAAACAATTATACATGAAAACTTTTAAGTGGTTTAAAGTTATTAAAATATAAACATTCAAATACTACTAAAAATGAGAAAAATACACAATTGTCATTAAACTTTTTAAACCAAGAATAAGTGACTGATAAGCAATTGAGTAAATAGCACTTATTTGACACAGAATATTGAAAAGAAACAGACAGGCCAACATACACTAATGCCACATGGTTGGCAGTTATAGGAATGTGGTCCTAATGACTAGGTCCAAGAACTTGGATTTATAACGGGCAGGAAATGCTTTATTAACAAGAGCAACAGAGAACAAAGAATGTGAAGAAGGGAAATAAATTATAGGTCGACATAGCAAATATCCATGTCTGCTCCAGCTATTCTTACTGAAGTTGATGACAGGTGCTGACATGACTGAGGGGCTTACAATAATCACTGAAATGTTCAAAAGACAAGAGCAAAAGGCAGAGAACAAAGCAAGGGGCATTAATAGTCCACAAATTGTAAAATCAGCCCCTACATAGTTGAGAAGTGACTATATTTTCACATCACCCTTGTTATGACCCATCATATTTTTTTATACAGGTAGCTTTGCTCACTTTAGGACAAATATTTAAGTCAAATACAAGCATATACTCATTTGCATAGCAAATTTTAAGGGGTGCATTGAAATAATAACCAACTGATAAAGTATAAGTATTTTTACATTCAGACTGACCAAATAAGACGTTTTCTATTTGAAAACAGTTACCTATAAAAGTTTTGGGAATCTGAATTAAAAACAAGGCATGAGTTATTAGCAAAACATGGAAACCATTACTGGTGGAATTCTCTGTAGGCAGCAGTCACTCCTCTATAACTTCTAAGACTTTGTAAACACTGTTCTGGAATACAGTGGTGAAGTGAGGCTTGGACTCCTTTACTAAGAGGTTACATAAGGGAGGTTTCCCAGCATTAGCAGGATCTTCCACATCCCAGATTTCAGGCATACTGCATCCAGGCCTAGAAAAATTAAAGTGTAGATTTTAAAAAGATCACTGTATGTTACATAATGGAAGATAAAGGAACACACTTTTTATGTTCCTACCCTCATTTCTTTTTCCACTTAAAATAAATTAGCTTTCTTTAAAAAAAAAAAAAAACCCATCACAGTTATTTTTATTTAAGCTTCCATAAATCCTTTCTAGAACAAGGTGAACACAGCAAAGGTGATGATAAAGAAAGAAAAAGACATATAATATACGTGAATTAAGGCGGTGGGGTAAGAGATCTCAGCTGAATTCTGCATCAGCTACTTACCAAAAATATGGTGTTGGGTAGTTCACTCAATCTCACTCTCCACATTGGTAAAATGGGACATACCCATGACGTAAGGGACTAAGGGGGAGACTGTACCAGCATGAGGCCCAGCACAATGTAAGAGGAATACTGATGCAGAAAATTATACAGGATACCTCCAAGAGATCCCAGCTTTGGTTCCATACCACCACAATAAAGCAAACATTACAATAAAGTGAGTACCCAAATTTTTTAGTTGTATTGCCAAGTGCATGTAAACGTTATGTTTATGCTGAATGCTATTAAGTGTGCAATTACATATCTTAATTTAAAAATTCTTTAATGCTAAAAAGATGTTAACCATCATCTGAGTCTTCAGTGAAAGGCTTCATAAACTTTTCGCTGATGGAGGGTCTTGCCTCAATGTTGATGGCTACTGATCAATCAGGGTGATGGTTGCAGATAGTTGGGGTGGCTATGGAAATTTCTTAAATTAAGACAATATAATGATGCTTGCGCCCTTAATGGACTCTTTCTTTCATGAACGTTTCTCTGTAGCACACAATGCTGTTTTTAACATATTACCCACAGTAATTTCTTTCAAAATTGGAATCAATATTCTCAAACCCTGCCACTGCTTTATCAACTAAATTTATGTAATATTCTAAATCCTTTGTTGTTATTTTAACAGTCTTCACAGCATCTTCACCAGGAGTAGAGTTCATCTCAAAAAACCACTTTCTGTGCCCATCCATAAGAAGTAACTTCTCATCTGCTAGTTTCATCATGAGATGGTAGCAATTCAGTTACACCTTCAGGCTCTACTTCTAAAGCTAATTGTCTTGCTACTTCCACCACATCTGCAGTCCCTTACTCCACCACAGTCTTGAACCCCTCAAAGTCATCCAGGAGAGGTGGAGTCAGCTTCTCCCAAGCTCCTGCTAACTCTGAGACTTTGACCTCTTCCCAGGAATCACAAATGCCCTTAATGGTATCTAGACTTGTGAATCCTTCCCAAAATGGTTTTCAATTGACTTTGCCCAGATCCAACAGAAGAATACTGGCTATGGCAGCTATAGCCTTACAAAGTGTATTTCTTAAATTATAAGACATCGAAATGGAAATTACTTGAACTGTGGGGCTGCAGAATGGATGCTGCATTAGAAGGCATGAAAACAACATTAATCTCATTGTACATTCGTTCAAGCTTTTGGGTGATCAGGTGCATTGTCAACGAGCAGTCATACTTTGAAATGAATCTTTTTTTCCCTTAGTAACAGCTTAGAATAGTCAGAAACCATATTGTAAACAGTTGTGCTGTCATCCAGGCTTGAAGCACAGGCAAAGTAGGTTTATCATAGCTCAGTAGGGCCCTAGGGTTTTCAGAATGATAAATGGAGCTCTGGCTTCAGCTTCAAGTCACCAGCAGCTTTAGCCTCTAATAAGAGAGATCAAGCTCCAGGAGTTGGGTATGGACAGGGAAGCATGGCATGCTACAGTCCCGGGGGTCGCAGAGTTGGACACAACTGGGCAACTGAACTAACTGAAGAGAGACAGCCCATTCTTGGAAGATTTGAAGCCAGGTACTGACTTGTCCTCTCTAGTTATGGAAGTCCTAGATGGCATCTTCTTCCAATAGAAGGCTGTTTCATCACTGAAAATCTGTTGCTTAGTGTAGCCACTTTCAATAATGATCTTAGCTAGACCTGAATAATTTGCTCCAGCTTCTACATCAGCACTTGCTGCTTCACCTTGTACTCTGATATTATGGAGATGGATTTTTCCCTTAAACCTCATGAACCAACCTCTGCTGGTTTCAGACTTTACCACTGTGGCTTCCTCACCTTCTCAACCTTTACAGAACTAAAGAGAGTTATGGCCTTGCTCTGAATTAGTCACTGGCTTAAGGGGATGTTGTGGCTGGTTTGATCTTTCATCCAGACCACTAAAACTTTCTCCATATTAGCAATAATGCTGTTTCATTTTCTTATAATTCATGTATTAACTGGCATAGCACTTTCTTTCAAAATCTTTTCCTTTGTATTCATTATGTGGCCAACTGTTTGGCATAAGAAGCCTAGCTTTTGACCCATCTTGGCCTTTGATATGCCTTCCTTACTTAGTCATTTATAATTTTTGTTTCAAAGTAAGAGACATGCAACTCTTCCTTTCACTTGAACATTTAGAAGTCACTGAAAAATTATTAATTGGCCTGTATTTCACAGAACAGGAAGGCCTAAGGAGAAGGAGAGAGACAGGGGAACAGCTGGTTGGTGGAACAGTCAGGACACACACAACATTCACCCATCAAGTTTGCCATCATACACGGGTACAGTACAAGGTGCCCCAAGACAATTACAATAGTAACAGCAAAGATCACTGGTCACAGATCACCATGATAAATATAAGAATGAAAAAAGTTGAAATATTTTAATTACCACCAAAATGTGACATGAAAGAGATGGGAATACCAGACCACCTGACCTGCCTCTTGAGAAATCTGTATGCAGGCCAGGAAGCAACAGTTAGAACTGGACATGGAACAACAGACTGCTTCCAAATAGGAAAAGGAGTACGTCAAGGCTGTATATTGTCACCCTGCTTATTTAACCTATATGCAGAGTACATCATGAGAAACACTGGGCTGGAAGAAGCACAAACTGGAATCAAGATTGCTGGGAGAAATATCAATAACCTCAGATATGCAGATGACACCACCCTTAGGGCAGAAAGTGAAGAGGAACTAAAAAGCCTCTTGATGAAAGTGAAAGAGGAGAGGGAAAAAGTTGGCTTAAAGCTCAACATTCAGAAAACTAAGATCATGGCATCTGGTCCCATCACTTCATGGCAAATAGATGGGGAAACAGTGGAAACAGTATCAGACTTTATTTTTTTGGGCTCCAAAATCACTACAGATGGTGACTACAGCCATGAAATTAAAAGATGCTTACTCCTTGGAAGGAAAGTTATGACCAACTTAGACAGGATACTAAAAAGCAGAGACATTACTTTGCCAACAAAGGTCTGTCTGGTCAAGGCTATGGTTTTTCCAGTGGTCATGTATGGATGTGAGAGTTGGACTATAAAGCTAAGCACCAAAGAATTGATGCTTTTGAACTGTGGTGTTGGAGAAGACTCTTGAGAGTCCCTTGGACTGCAAGGAGATCCAACCAGTCCATCCTAAAGGAAATCAGTCCTGGGTGTTCACTGGAAGGACTGATGCTGAAGCTGAAACTCCAATACTTTGGCCACCTGATGTGAAGAGCTGATTCATTTGAAAAGACCCTGATGCTGGGAAAGATTAAGGGCAGGTGGAGAAGGGGATGAGATGGTTGAATGGCATCACTGACTCAATGGACATGAGTTTGAGTAACTCCAGGAGTTGGTGATGGACAGGGAGGCCTGGCGTGCTGCCGTCCATGGCGTTGCCAAGAGTCGGACACGACTGAGCGACTGAACTGAACTGAACTGACATGGAGACACAAGGTGACACTTTATTATTTACCAAATCCATTCTTACCTCCACTAAACAGTAACTGATATATTATTTTCAAATATATTACCTGTTTTATAATCACCAATGTATTAATAATAACTGATTCAGGAAAGTGTAAGAAGTGGATGAGTGGATGCAAGAACTATCTGGTGAAAGGCTTTGATTATAAAGGACATTTGTCTCCTTAAAACGGAGAGACTTGGGGACACTCTTTAATCAAGTTATCAAACTTACCATCACCAATAACAGAACAAAGTGACAGGTATCTCCCAAAGTGACATAATGGAAAGTACACAACACCATCTATGCAGTGTTCTTGCCAAATTTTGCCAGACTGAATCTAATAATGTGAAATAAGTTAGACAAATTCAAATGTGGGACATTCTTGCAAGACAACTGGCCTGGACTCTTCCAAATATCAATCAAAAACAAAAAAAGTGAAAGGGATTTCACAAATTTTACATTTTTAAAATGTTAAAAAACAGAAAACCCAAGGAAAAATTATAGAGATTTGACAATAGCTTGTGTTTATCAGAGTTGCTTCACTTTTCTTTATAAGAGAAAACACCATTTCCAACAAGTCCCTTGAATTCCCAATGGCAGTCCCATGACCCTGCTCTTTACCACAAGGCAAGCACTAGACAAGAATGCACATGCTTTCTCTTTTTCAGTAACATCTTTAATTTAAAGGGAACCTTCACTCAAAGGGTGTCAAAATATGAACCTATCAAAATAAATAAATAGAAGCCACTGTCACCTCCAATGCCCTTCCTCAGAGGTGCTTCTATAAACAATCCAGCATGCATTCTGCTTGACCTTTTTTATTCATGTTCAGACATACAAACACACAAAAACACAGGCACAGACATTTATATTCACAGGTGCTCCTGGATTGCTTTTACAAAACTGAGATTAACCTGGGCCTTCTCACTTAACAATAAAAAGTGGTCACAGTCTCATTTCATAAAGACCTACTTTATTCTTTTTCATAGGTGTAGTACTTTTATGTATTATCTAATCACTCTTTCATGAATAGATATCTTAATTGTTTCTCATTTTTGTCATTATAAAACAATGCTGGTATAAATAATTTTGTGCCTTTATCTTTCTATAAGCTAAGTTTCTGTTTCTAGAAGCAGTGCTATCACCATGTCAAAATGCTATTCAACTTGCACTATGAGTCTACCAAATTATCTTCCAAAAATATTACCAGTGAGTGTTCCCACAAAACAGTATTCAGTGCACACTTTTCTTCACACCCTCGCTGATATGAGATTCTATTAACCTATGAAAATATGACTGGGCTTGGGTTTTCTATCTTTTAATTTTCTCACACATACCAAGGCCAAACTGTTATTATACTGCAGGCCAATGATAGTAGAGAGTGAAACACACATGAAGCACCAGCTACTGAGTTCAACTGCTTTCAGGAAAAGAAGAGGGCAAAGAGCCGCCTTTGTGAGCTCTAAGTATAACATCCTTCAGTCCTCGTCTGGGTTTTCTAAAGTTTCCTGAGGCCAGTCAGCTATGTCTTTAAAACAGCATTAGTGAAATCTCAATAATTTTCTTCTCAATTAATGTATTTTAATTTTATGTCAACTCTATTATGGGAATTAATGAGAAAGAGCAGAGAACAGACAACAAAAAAGGAGCTAATTAAAAACTGAATCTATAACTTGTATTTGAGTATATTTTCTTACTTGTATTTGAACACAGGGTATCAAGTATTTCAAGAATAATCAAGCACACAATTAAGCCACTTTGTAAATGAGAGTACACATATACAGTGCCCACCATGGCAGATACTAGTTTAAGCTCCAGGTGGATATTAGTCCCTCTTCCTTTTCTTCTCCTACACTATTTCCCTATTTGCTCCCCCTGTTTGGGCACATTTTTCAACAACTGCCTTAGGCTGGCATGACAGAATTGGAGAGTGAGGGCCACGGCAGGAAGGAAGGTTCCAATTGTGGTTGACAGCTCTGGCCAGAAACTCAGTTCTTCCTACTGTGGAAGTAAGAGTACTGAGTATTAGTCCTTCTCCCCTTTCCTCTTCTGAGCCCTCCATTTGCTTCTCTGCCAGAACAGAGAGCACAGCTGTGTTTTGTTTCAAGCTTTGAGCAGAGTGCACCTGCCTAAGATTTCCTGATACTTATAATCCTGTAGAAGATGGAGAGTGTCGTTACTGAGGGGGAAACCAGATGAAAGGAAGCCACCTCTTTTTCCTCTCTCTCCACTCCTGCTGCCCCAAACAAAACAAGGGCAATCAGTGCAACCGGGGAAACCCAGCACAAACCTCCACCCCACCCAACTCTCAGCCTTGTGCCTGGAGGTGAGCTCCAAATGAAGATGATCAGAAGGCAGTTAATTCACTGCTGACTTTGTGCAGTGTGAGAGATTTATTGCCATACTTCCTAAATTTGTCTTTTGATCCTTTCTTGTGTACAAAAACCAGTGCTCTGCCCATCAGAACATGAGACTACTACAGTTATGCAAATCCAAGGAGGTCCATCAACATCTGAGAATAAAGAAGGCCAGCCTCTGCAATTTTCACATATTCAAATATGCATGGATCTAGGGGAAAATGAAGACTCTTGAATCAAGGTTCATCACTTGCTTGGGGAAGAGAGCTCACAATTTTTATATCCCAGTAACTTGCAGGTGTTTCAGGTTGGCATCACTGAACTTGAGAGTCAGAAAGTAAACCCTGAGACAGTAAAGATCCCAATGCTGGCAGAAATCTCTGCCAAGAAACTTGAGTCCTTCTGACTGTAAACGTCAGGCCGACATTCATTTATTACAATGTCTTCATCCAACTGTTATGAGAGATGCTTACGACTTTTTGTCCTAAATTTATACAACAAAGTTAAAGGTTATGTATATAAGTTTAATACATATCCTTATGTTCATAAAGACATGGAGCATTTTCTCAATTATGACTCAGTACCATTTTCTGTAGATCTTGATTAAATTCCAGTCACTTGGGATATATTCACTGGAAAATCATTCAACAATAAACAATTATTTGAGTTTCCTTGTGGGCAACACTTGATAGATACTGCCTCAGAACTATTTTTACTCCTGAGTCAATATTTAATCATTTTATCTTAACACCCTTCGTGTATCACTGAAATACATGGTGAATGAGATTGATTAAGCCACAGATATAGCAATCTCCTGAAGATTTCTGTTTAAAGAGTAATGAAAATTTAAAAAAAAAATAATAGTGTTCCATAAAATATCCTTGATTTCTGATAAAAACTACTTTCTATATTCCTTACGGGATGATGCTTCAGTATTTTAATAGCAAGCTATCATTTGCTATCCAGTCACCCAAGTGCAACATTTCTAAATAATTTGTCTATTTTACAATTCACATTTGCTTTTAAAATCTTACCAACTCTTATTGCTCTAATCTGCTTAGTGAACTTCTCTGTGAAAATAGAAAAAATTTATAAACCCAAGAGAATACGGGTTGCTGTAATGTTAATCATTTTGCCACTCAAATAAGATACAAACAGTAAGATAGAAGCTTCACTCTAAGTCAGAAGTTCCCCAACCTTTTTGGCACCAGGGACCAGTTTCATGGAAGATAATTGTTCCACAGAAGCAGGGCAGAGGAGGGTTTCAGGATGATTCAAGTGCATTATACTTATTGTGCACTTTACTTCTATTATTACAAAGTTCCAACTCAGATCATCAGGCATTAGACCCAGACGTTGGGGGATCCCTGCTCTCAGGTGAAGCTGGGAGAGGGGCCCCTCTATCCCAGGATGTACGTTGCAGAGATGCAGCATGGACAAAGCTGCTGGCCTTCATTACAGTGAGACTCTCCACTACCTGATTTCAACTCTACAAGTCTTTTAAAAGAAAATACATCCAACTTTAAATTAGAGTTTTTCAAAAAAACATCAAAGGCAAGTATGAACAATTTGGGAAATTATCAATAAGTACACATGCAAAGGTAATGTGCACATGCAAATCATTATAAATTAAATAGATATTTATAATGATATGAAAAGAAAAAAACTCCAAATAATTATCAGAAAGGTTTTTCGACATATACTTTGCTAAATATTATATATGTTTCACACAGATAACTAGTAAAGCACTTGCCATGAGACTGAATTAACTTTAATGTCTTATGAATATAAAGTACTGTTGCTCAGTACTCACTTGGATCTTCTTATACACCACGATTCTTCCAGAATGTAGTAATTCACTTGTAACTTTATCAATTCTCGCTTCACTTCTTCAGCTGCTTTTCGACTATACATTGAATATACTATTTTCGTTCTGGCTCTTTAAAGAAAAATAATTGGGCAGAAGATTTTCAAGATCAAAAGAATGCAATCAACCTATTCGGACAGAAGTGCTGAACGGAACTAGAAGAAAGACTCTATAGAAAAATCAGGTCAAGAGAACATTCTTCACAAGAGGTCCTGGCTCAGGGGCTTTGGGGAGACCAACCAAAATAGGCGCAAGTAGCACAAGAGTCCTGAGAGAAAAAGGTCAGTTTAAAGAACCCTTTCATCTCCAAACTTAGTCTTTTGGTTTGTTTGATTGCTTGTTTTAAATTCTCCATCACTCTATCACAGATAAGAGTATGAGCTACACAAAGACAACTACAGGACTACTTTAAAGGTTTGTTGTTAACTTTAAAGGTACGACAGTCCTAACTTTGATAACCAACAATTAATATTAAATGGCTCTCCATTTAATTAAAAATTAAAACAAAAACTAAATTTATTCAACACAACTGCCCTAGAAATTAGTTTGCTAAAATTGATTTTTTAATGAAAAAGCTTTTTATTTATAAAAGGTTATGTCCCACTGTTACACAAAATAACCTATATTAATAAGATTCACCAATCACTTAGGAAATGACTAGCGGGCCAACCGAGAAGTTATATGAAAATTTAACCTTTTTCCTTTTCAGAAAGAACACAGGCTTCCCTGGTGGCTCAGACAGTAAAGAATCTGCCTGCAGTGTTGGGAGACCCAGGTTCGATCCCTGGGTTGGGAAGATCCTCTGGAGAAGGAAATGGCAACCCACTTCAATATTCTTGCCTGGAGAATTCCATGGATAGAGAAGCCTAGTGGGCTATAGTCCATGGGGTCGCAAAGAGTTGGACATGACAGAGCGCCAAACATTTTCAAAGAAAACACAACATTCTAACTTATGAAAAAATAGTAGAAACAAAAAACATGATCATTCCAGTAGGGCTATATTGGTGAAAATTAGAGAATAAAAAGTAAAACCTATCCTTGAATTAGATTCCATTTTAACTGACTCCTCAGAATTCAAGAAAAATATCCTATGAGAAAACCTTAATAAAAACTATAGGCTAATGAATTTTCTGGAGGAATTTAAAAGTGATGATAACTAATAAGGACCTGGGTGTTCTGGAGCCCTGTATAACACAGACACTGTGTGATTTCTTTTTGCTGCCGAGAGAAGAGAACCCGAAAGACTGTAGCTTTATTGTCTTATGGGGCCTTAACAGTTTGTACTGAACTTAGCCATGTTATCTCAGTATTCTATGTCCCCAACCTCTATATACTCCAATTCACCATAGCCTTTTTGAAACACTTCTTGTTATGCTGCTGGTTCCCTCACTCATTTTCTATTTGTATGAAAAACTTGTTTTCAACAATGTGATAACTGTGTACTAACCTTAAACCTGCATCTTCATAATGTGGATGATTCACAATGGGCCGAAGAGCTGAGAGTTTAACACTTGCCATTGTGGGCATGGCACCTGCAAACACTGCATCTGCAAAGCAGGAACCAAGGTCTTAGGAAGGCACCTGGGGAACGTGACAAGGAGTCTCCCTCTGGTCAGCTCAGTTACTTCCCAGGTTAAAAAGCTGAGGCCTGAATCGTGACATAAAGATTCAGTAACAGAACCAGAATGAATTGGGTAGCTGATAAAAGGATGGTCAGCAACCAAGTCTGGATGAAATATTTTCAAGACAAAGCCTCATCACTGAAGGTTTCTGTTTCTTTTGGTTGGTTGTTTTTAGTGTCTTTTCCTGATTCTAAGAAGAAGTAACACATTGACTAGAGAAGTTTTACAGCACCAAGGAATTCTAGAAGATGATTCAATATTCAGTCACTTGATATTCAGATCACAACAAAAAGTTCCCTTTGGATACATGAATCAAGTATCACATTCCTTGAGTTCACTTCAAGAGGGAATGTGAAGGACTGAGATTAAAAATTAATCAGGAAAATAAGCATACCATAAATCATTTTAAACTGTGCCATGCAAAACTTTGGATATATTTTGAAAAAATTAGATTTTATGGAAAACAGAGAAATAAATTATTAAGAAAATATTTACAACATTTCTTTTGCAAATTTCTTAAGCAAGATTAACATCTCTCTCTTTCTGGATAATCAAGAAACAGGGTTTCTTAGAAAGATTAAAACCATTGGAAGTAACGTGAGTTGAGGATTGTGCAATTGTATATAAAACCACAGGGAAAACCACAACTAAATAATGAGACTTTTTTACCTGGTTTAGTACTATATTTAATCCATTCTATAAGTTCTTCTTGTGGCAAATTGCTGAATTCCCCTACTATATTCCACTGGGTTTGTAAATTTGCAGAACCTTGTATTGACATTGCTGCTAACACAGCAAAAACAACAGCACCAGGATGCACTTTGCAAAAGAGCCATCCAAATAGCTGAAATCAAATTAAGAACACATTGACCATGGTTAGTACAAAGCAGCCTGCATCCTGAAATAAGTAAAAGTTCTTTCCAGAGAAGAATACAGTCTCTGCTAGCATCCCAGATACAGGACTAATAATTAGAAGGGAAAGTTCCAGAAACAATAACCTGAGGGGTCAAAAGAATTCTACCATTAGCTTCATATAGGTAGGACATGATTTAAGAAATTCTTCTCTCAATTTGCTCTCTCTACTTCCAGGTTCCAGTAAGGTCAGGCCTGCCTAAATAATTTGCCAAACTCAGTGCAAAATAAAAACATGGTTTCTTTGTCTGACAATTTTTAAGAAGTTCAAAGCAGCGAATAGCAATGCATCAATCTAGGTGCAGAGTCCTTCTGAGTGTGAGCCCCTGTATAATCACTGCTTTCTGTCAATATCTACATAGTTACCATTCATGAATTTAGGCTGAACTGAATCAGTGTTTGTTGTATGCCTAGGACCATTTTAGAAGTTAAATGGATAAAGGATCTGCTTTGACCCTTAACCTTTGGAAAGATTATAACAAAACCATGAAGAACTTCAGTTATAACAATTTAAAGAACTTTGGGCAATTCAATACTATTTTAGAGCCACTTAATAACAAAGGCTGGGGTAAAATTATCACAGCAGCTATAATACCAACATAACAATCATCTCACCTGTCTTGAGCAGATCAAGGAAGCCATAACGCACATGTGGGGTGTCAAGAAGAGTTTTAGTCTCATAATTAAAACACCAAGGACTGTATATGCTAACAGTTGTAATGCGTGATAAACCAGCTGAAAGACAGAGAACATACTCCTAATATTTAAGAATATATTGTTAAATTGGTGAATATACTAGAAAAGTGTACTTTTTCTTAGAAACAATATTTTGATTTCTGAAATAAACAAGTCTTAAAATTCACTTTCAAACTTTTCCATTTTATTAGAGGGCTAAAATAATAAAATCCTTAAGGCAAATGGACCTATAATTCCACTCAGAATCAAGCCTGGGGTTAACAAAGCCCACGCTTCTGAACCAGGTGGAAATATGAAATACAGTGTTAGCAACTATAGTCACCATGCCATTGCTAAGAAAGAGTGTCAGGGAATGTCTAACAGTAGGATTCCTGTGTGCTGTTTCCTATCTCTCTTGAGCCCTCTGTTCCTTATCAGTCCATGTCCAGCGAGAGGAGCAGGCAAGCCTCTCCCAGGACGGAGATCAAAGAGATGGGATGCTTGCATAGGATTTCCTTCATTAGCTTTTCCATTTGGTGAAAGGGGATTATTTACGACCCTCTTTTGATATGGATCGCCTTTTGGCCTTATGGCCTCTATTGCTCCTGGCTTCCTTGGTAACTTGTAAAGTCTGGTCTCTTGATCTTTATCTGAAGAAGCTACCTTGTATTACAGTATATATACTCTTACAGAATTCAATAAAGCACCCTTGTTCCACCAGAGCTTGGGTCCCCATGTCTTTCTCTCTCTTTCTCTCTCTCTCTCTCTCTCCTTCTGGCTGATTCCCTGGAGCATGAAGGCCGGCTGCATAACCCAGGGAATATTAGCCTCTTTCCTTCTTTCACTTTCTCATCGTGGACTCTGGACCACCAGGTTCCGGTCAACAAGAGGTTCCTAGAAGTCTTCATCACAAGAAAAAAATTTTGAGTAACTATGTATGGCAACAATTTTAACTAGACTTACTGTGGTGATCAATCCACAAGGTATGCAAATTCAAATCATTATGTTGTACATTTGAAACTACCATTATATGTCAATTATACCTCACCTAAAAAGAAATAGGCTGAATCACCAAGAAATGGGAATAGCAACCAGTCACGTCTCTGAGGCCTCTGGGCAAGGTGAACAGAGAGGAAAATGATCTCCAATCATGTGAAAGATACTCTGCAAAAGTGCCTAAATGGACCCGAGCAGTGAACTGCTATTACCCTGACGATGATCAGAAGAGACCAAGTGAGTTTCCTAGCTACCTACTTTAACAAATGAATGGTCATGTTTGAAGTATTCTCATAAAAACACATACTGGCCTATTTTGAGGATGATTAGTGACTTACCAATAAAGTCAGAAAATGAACTAGAAAGAAAAGTCCAAACATATACAAACATTAAAACAAGGCACATTTTGGTAATATTTAAGTCTTTACCTCTCCATGATCAAACTGGTGTTTTCTGAAATAGAAAAAGAAATACTAATATTGACTCACCATTGAAGCACTTTAATCATGTGCATTTTTACCTGACAAACATGAGTTTTACAACTTCCATAATATTCCCTCAGGACACATACGTGTAAACCAAAAGAACTAAAAGTTATAAACCAAACCAGTGCTACAGTCTTTTAAACAGTTTATTTTGCACATCCCACATATCTGACTACATGGGTATTTTGAGGCCAACAGGACTCGCTGGCTGCCGTGTATTACATACCTCACAGGTAACATCCTGACAAAGCAGAGAGTGGAAAGAAACTCTGAAGCCCTCACAGGCCCATAGCCCTACTTCCTGTCCCCAGCGGCCCCTCGGCTCCCAGTAAACTATAACTGCCACAGAGACAATACAGGAAGCCACACACAAGACTTTTGTACAGCAGCAGTTCTGAAACAAAAAATAGCCACAAACTGCCACCTTTAGTTTTGTTTGGTAGTTTTAGTTTCCTAAGAAAGGATACATCTTTATAGGCCCATCCTCCCCACATCTCACTCCGGTCCCCTTCCCAACCCTGTGTTGAGTCTCATCACAGCACTGAGAGCAAAGTTCAAAAATGGGAACCCAGATGTGCCATTCTTAAGACTTTCTAGTTGGCTGTGGGGTTTTTTTTGTTTTTGGTAATTACACATAGTCTTCTTTAGATGGTCCCCATCTTTCACCCCTGAAATTCACCTTCTACCGTGTTCCCTCTTGACCAACTGTGCTCCGTTACACTAGACTCATTTTACGCCTTAAAACATCAGACAGCTCCTTTGACTTCCATATTCAGTGCCTCCCACCTTGATCACTCACACTCTATTTCCCTGTTTTATCTTCTCATAGAAAATAAAATGTTCATTTACAGGTTTACTTGATTATCCTCTGACTCTCCCTACTGAAAAGAACCCTTCAGGAGGACAGGGTACAAATCCATCCATCCACTCAATTTCACTGAACACTGAAGACACAGCAGTAAATAAGATGGGAGGAAAAAAAACTGTGCCCCAGAGTTTACATATAAGCTGAAGGAGACAAATAGAAAGCAAATAAGCAAACATTCCATGGCAATAAATACTGTGCAGAGAAAAGGAAACCAGGGAAAAGATGCAGGGACTACTGGGTGTCCAGGGTGGTATATTAATCCGTGTGGTCACCAACTGAGTGAACTTTGAGCAAAGCCTTGAGGACCCAAGAATTTGAGCCTGAGGATCCCCAATGGAAGAGCACTTCAGGCAGAGAGAACAGACAAGACAAAGCCTCATGGTAGCAGGCTTCCTGGCAGGCTGACAGTAAAGACGGCATGATTAGAGAAGAGGGAGCCAGGAGGAAAATGAGATGAAGAAGATCCAGCAGAAGTGTGCTGACAGGGAAGCACATTCAGAGGCTCAGTACTACATTCACAGAATTTGAGATTCTCACCAGACATCCAAATAGAGATGACAAACAGTGAGTCTATGTATAAATCTTAAGTTCAAGGGAGAAGTCTGGATCAGAGATACAAATATACAACTTGATAACACATGCCTTCTCTATCCTAAACACTGAAATATTTCAAGACCTAGAACAATGCCTAGCAAATACAGTTCAATCTTTTTTTTTTTTGAATGAACAAATGATTCAATTAACCCCCAATCTAGGTAATCTGGGTAGCATAAAATCTGATTGGACGATTTGGCTTCAAAATTACTGATGTACTAGCAAAGAGTAAATATATTAGGCAAATGAAGGAAGTGAATGGGTCCTCCTTTATTCTTCCTTCGTTCTAAGTACAAATTATCTATTACCATTTATTAAGCACCTAGAATGTTAATATGACAATTAACATTACATTAACTTTGATCTTACAACTATTTATTATCCCAACTGACAGCTAAGGAAAGCAAGTCACAGAGCTAGTAAGGAGCAAAGCCAGGTCTATATATTGACTGGTTTCGGAACCAATACATTTTCTACTTCATCATGCTGTCTTTATCCTCCTTGAACCCCGAGGTCCCTGAATAAAGGAGACACTGGTACTCACATCTTGAGAATTAATATGTGTATCCTACCCCTTCCCTTCTTATATTGGCATATGACTTTGGTACTTAATGCAAAACGAAATGTCAATGTGCCTTTCTCCTATCCAAAAAGCTCTGATCCTACCTAGATTGAAAGCCCCATGAAGCTCAAGTGTTTTTCTATAATTATTTCTATAGTGGAGTTATTATTGAAAAGACTCTTGTTTCTGTGAAATGTTCCACCTTTCTCTTCCAGATGCATATTATAGTTATAACCTTTAGCCCTTTTCTGAGCTCTTACAAATTTTTCATCTCAATCGAAGATAAATTTTGGCTTTATGTACTAGAAGCTTTTTCCTTTTCCCTAGCCCTCAAAGGTGTCAGGTAGAAGCAAGGGTACAGTTACAATAAATTGCTTCTAAATGAGAACAAGGATTGTCTCAAAAGTGCATGCAATAATTTATCACTGGGTGTAGGTTAAAGAACAATATATAAGGCTCTGTGTGTTATAAAAGAAAATATATAGACACACAAATTCAACAATCTCTACTGCCTCTGAAAAAAATCCCACAAAAGAATGAAACTATAATTAAAACTTCCTTTACTCCATCCTCTAATCTCATCCCCTACTAATAATTACAAGTTTTATCTTTCCACATCCCTCCTACATACAAATAAACATATAAAATCTTCATATTTAAAATAAAAGTATAATCATCCTTTATATGTTTTATAATTTTTAATTCAAGGACGTATGATGAAATATCTCTGTAAAGAATTCTACTTTCTGACTGGGTCATAATTAAACCAATCTTGTACTATTGAATACTTTGGCTGTTTTCATTTTCACATTATACACACCACCACAGTGGGCATCTCTATACCATCACCTTTGCATTTTTATGAGAGTTTTTAGGGGACACATTTGCACTGGTGAAACTGCTGGGTTAAAGGACAGACCCACCATACGTTTTGCTTTATTGCCAAACTGCCCTCCCACCCTTGCAAGCACTGGATTAATTTTTACAAACCTGACAAGTAAAAAGGTTTCCACGTTATCATGGAACTGAGCACTTTTTCATGTATCTATTTACTCATGCACAAGTCTTTATCACTCAACTACTATTCTTTCCTCATATGCCAGGCACTGCATATAAACTGCTGAATTGAACAGAAATGGCCATCCCCCCTTTCAGGAGATATAGGCAACAACACAGCAGTTTGTAAACACAGAGTGATAAATGCTGAGAGAAAGAAAAAGGGTGTGATGGTGGAGAATAACAAGCAAGAAGACAAGGGATCTACTCAGAGATGATAGGCAGAAAAGGCTTCTTATGGAGGTGACATTTAAGCAAGGATTAGAGAACTGAGTCATGCCAAGACAGGCTGTGGGAAGCAGGGGCACAATTACAGGCTTAGGGCACAACCACTGCAAGGGCAGGAAGCCAATTTTCATGGTCAAAGAGCACAAAAGAGATTAGTGGGACATGAGGGTAGTGGGAAAGGGAAAATGGGAACATGTTTTCTCAACTGCCTGTGTGTACCTTTCACTCATTTTTCAAATGGGTTTTTAGCATTTTTCTTGTTAATTTATAGAAGTTCTTTATGTGTGATGGTCATTATTACCTTGTTATGATCTGCAAACATTTCCCCCAAGTTGTATTTGCTTTGAATAATGCTTACAGTATTTTACCAAAGAACTTATCTGGTCAACCATATCAACCTTTCCTTCTAGCTTATCGGTTTTATGCTGTTCTTAACAAGGCCTCTAACCCTAACATTATAATAAACTCTTGGTTTATTTAGGAATTTAACTTTTCTCTGTATTTAAATCTTTGATCCATCTGGAATTTATTTTATGTAAATAGTGAGGTATGAGTCCACTTTTACATTCCCCTCTTTTTCTGTCAAAAGGCTGTCCATTGGTCCTAAAACCATCAGCAAGTAATTTGTTTCACCTGCCAAACTAAAGCACAAAGCTGTGTCCTTCAAGTAGAAGTAAGTGTAGGGCTACTGTCAGAGCAACTGGATGGGACTTAAGAGACAAGCAAGTGATGTGCCTGGCTCTGCTCACAGAGGGAATAAGGATAAAAGCAGAGAAGGGAGATGCCAACAACTGAAACATCAGTTATCAAATGTTGCATGCACAACACATAACTATAAAATTAATACACTATTGCTTCATTTGCTATTATTTTCTCCCAATCTGAGGGCTGTCTTTTCACCTTACTTATAGTTTCCTTTAACAACAGACAAAGGATTAATCTCAAAAATATACAAGCAACTCCTCCAGCTCAACTCCAGAAAAATAAATGACCCAATCAAAAAATGGGCCAAAGAACTCAACAGACATTTCTCCAAGGAAGACATACGGATGGCAAAAAAACACATGAAAAGATGCTCAACATCACTCATTATCAGAGAAATGCAAATCAAAACCACAATGAGGTACCATTACACGCCAGTCAGGATGGCTGCTATCCAAAAGTTTACAAGCAATAAATGCTGGAGAGGGTGTGGAGAAAAGGGGACCCTCTTACACTGTTGGTGGGAATGCAAACTAGTACAGCCGCTATGGAAAACAGTGTGGAGATTCCTTAAAAAGCTGGAAATAGAACTGCCATATGACCCAGCAATACCACTTCTAGGCATACACACCAAGGAAACCAGATCTGAAAGAGATACATGCACCCCAATGTTCATCGCAGCACTGTTTATAATAGCCAGGACATGGAAGCAACCTAGATGCCCATCAGCAGACGAATGGATGAGGAAGCTGTGGTACATATACACCATGGAATATTACTCAGCCATTAAAAAGAATTCATTTGAATCAGTTCTAATGAGATGGATGAAACTGGAGCCCATTATACAGAGCGAAGTAAGCCAGAAAGATAAAGACCATTACAGTATACTAACACATATATATGGAATTTAGAAAGATGGTAACGATAACCCTATATGCAAAACAGAAAAAGAGACTCAGATGTATAGAACAGACTTGTGGACTCTGTGGGAGAAGGCAAGGGTGGGATGTTTCAAGAGAACAGCATCGAAACATGTATATTTAGGGTAAAACAGATCACCAGCCCAGGTTGGATGCATGAGACAAGTGCTCGGGGCTGGTGCACTGGGAAGACCCAGAGGGGAGGGGTGGAGAGGGAGGTGGGAGGGGGGACCGGGATGGGGAATACATGTAAATCCATGGCTAATTCATTTCAATGTATGACAAAAACCACTGCAATATAAGAAAAAAAAATAAGTAAATAAATAAAATAAAATTAATACACTATAAACACCTACTTAATAAACTGGAGGAAGTAACAAAGTCATTAATGCCATATTTACCTTATATGTGTCTGTTGTTTAGTTAAGACAACCCACATGTCACTAACAACCTGCAAATAAATTTTTAAACACTTTATAACAGCTGTATTGGAAAAAAATTTTCAAGTAACATATTTTCTAGACTTTCAAACTTTTACTTACTTTAAAATACAGAAGTATGGAGATAAGAAGTAACTCAGAAATAGTAATTATGACAACAAAATCTTACATTTGTATAGTACTTAATCATATCTCTAACCAACCCTGTTCAGATAGGTTTTATTATCATGTTATAAATGAACAACAGGCTCAGAAGGATTAAATGATCTTCCTGAAGGTGGACAACAACTAAGAAGGGTCTTGAAACCTGACCTTTCAGCTTCTAATTCACCTTTAGTGAATTCCACCATGTTCAGGGTCTTGGTAGTGCCTCTACTTAATTATACACTATACAGGAATAATAACTATGGTGCCCAAAGAGGAGGGTAAAGGGGCCATCTGATTCTCACTCTTCCCTTGCTTTTTAATGAAGATGATGTGAGGCCAGTAACAACCTCTCCGACCTTCCAATTTTGCATTTCCCAAAATGGAAATAATAGTATCTGTACCCTAGAATGTTATTGAAGAACCAATTGAAATAAGGTATGTGAAATAGTTAGATTATAAATATATGATGTGAATAATAATTACAATACAGAATATTCCACAAATACATGACATTGTACTAACACAGAAATAATAGCTCTGAATTAGAAAACCTTTAGGGTGTATCATTTATTTTTCAATTACAGACTAATCCCAAGTCATTTACTTAAAACATCTGTAGTTATAAAGTTCACTAACTCTTAAGAAGAAAAAAGAATATTACACCGCTCTTTGATAAAAATTGGAACTTCCTTGGCCTGATTTATATCTGGACTTAAGATTTCATTATCAAAGCCAAGTTGGGAGTCTAACTATTTCATTGAGTTTAGTAATACATTGTTAATATTCTATTTTTCCTTTTGATTAATAATAAGCTCTATCCAGAAGTTAATGAATACTGCACAAATGACTTAGAAAGACATATGTTAAATATTTTAATAAAATACTACATAAAAGTTAAAAGTGAGTCTGTAATAATTTACATAAACAGAAACAACTGTATGTGGGCCAATATGATCTCTCTGATCCTATCTTTCAAAATACATGACTATCAAAATATAAGTGTTCTTTTCTTAGGTTTACTTTATGTTGCTAACTAGCACAACATTTTTTAAGATTTATAAATATTCATCAAACACTATTAGTAAGAAAACACAGAATGTGTTTCAGTTAAGTCTATATAAGCATTGTGTTAGGTTAACATGTTGCCTAGTATATGTAACTACTATGAAGAAATAAGAAAATGTTTTATTATGAGAAAATACTCACAAGGTAAAGGATAGACTTACCTTTCTAATGATTACAACAAACACAACAAGAACAACTGGAAGCAATAATGTCTTTGTATACCTCAAGGGAGTCTGAAATTCAAAGAAGTGTTTCATTAGAGAAAAATGTTATTTCAAATGAAACTGCAAATCATGAACCAAGTGAATTTTAAAACATGTTAAGAAACTTGTGCATTCACCAATCTACCCACTGATTCCCATAATAAAAATGAAGATACATTTCCATATAAATGAATTTCCCCAAAATGCTGAGTTGAAAACACTAACAGATACAGTTCCCAAACACTTTTAAGTGTAAAACGCAACTAGAAAGATTACTATTCACTTTTGTACAGTACTATTCTAACTAGAGAGCCCAATATTCAATGAGGGTCAGCAGAATGGCATGAGCTTTCCTGTGCATTTTATCTGGAATAAAAATCACATGTATGATATCCAGATACAAACACACACACACAATAATGATCAATGTTTATGAAAGGAGTAAAACATTTTTACACTTTCTTCAGTAACAGGTAAAAAACTACAAAAAAAAATTTTTTTTTAACTAAAAAAGCCCTACACATTGCAATCCTATACACCTCTCAATAATTTGAGATCACAGTCTCAAACAATTCTCGGCCTAAAATTTCTAAATTGCAATCAATTTGCTCATTATGAACACATTCCCTCACAAAAGTAATCTTTTATCATTACATGAAATTATGCATGCTTTCCTCAATATGTTTATAAACAGAAGGCTAGATTTAACCATATTAAAAATACTGGTACATTTTAATTCTACAAAGCATAAGGTAAGTAGCATTTTCTGATTTCCCTCTCCTTAGTCAAATTTTTTCACTTTCTATTCTGTATTAGACAAACAATTTTGATAATTTATACAAAGTACAGTCTTTATGAGCTAGAAATCCCAATAAAATAGGATTTTTACATTTTTATTTTACTATTTACCTTTATAAACATTTGCATATTACTATTTTAAAGTATATAAATATATTTCTATTTTGTAATTTTTAAATTGTTTTAACATGCAAAAATTACATAACAAACTATTTTATTATTTCAAAAATTAGACATTTCCTAATAATAACTAACAATAAATATAAGAAAAATAGTAAGATTGACATGTCCTTTAAAAAGGAAGTATTTTTAAAGACTGTGTTAAAAATACTTAACAAAGTTTAAAAGAGCTCAAACAATTTTAACATTATATTCCAAAAGTTTATTAGCGTGAAGTAAGTCAGAAAGAGAAAAACAAATATCATGTATTAATGCATATATGTGCAATCTAGAAAAATGGTACCCATGAACCCATCTGTAGGGCTGAAATAGAGATGGAGATGTACAGAACAGACATGTGGACACAGTGGGTGTGAGGAAGGGGGCGTGGGGTGAGTTAGGAGATTAGGACTACATATATACACTAGTATGTATAAAACAGGTTAGTGGGGCGCCTGCTGTAACAGTGGAGAGCTCAGCTGAGCGCTCTGTGGTGGTCTCGAGGGTGGGGTTGTCGGGGGAGGTCCTGGAGGGACTGACATAGAGCTGACTCCTTTGCTGCACAGCAGAAGCCAACACAACGTCATAAAGCAATAACACCTCAATTAAAAAAAAGAACAAACGCAAAGGGAAGAACCACAGTGAGGGACGTGTGCACATGCTTGTTCTACTGAAATTATAAATTATTTTATTTTAATATTTCTCATAATTATTGATTTTATTCTAAGAATAAAAGTTACATACACTCATTGTGAACACTAGAAAATGGAGAAAAAATAAAGGAGATGATGAATTTCACATTTTAATCAGTTATCAGTATTTCCTCCCTGATGGACTGTATAAGTTCACGTCCTTCGCCCATTTCTGCATAGGTGGGTAGGGGAACAGCATGGGGCTGTACTTTTGGTGCTGAGAAAGAGTGAGGGTCCTTGATAATTTTTTATTGATTTGAACTATCTCCTAAACTAATTAATCTTTAGTTTCATTGATTTATCGCAAGAATCATCCCAGTTAGTTATTTGATTTTAATTTTTATAATATTTAGTGTATAAAACTGTACATATAACAGTTTTAAGTTATATGCAGACAAATCTATTAATCATTCTCATATGCATTTTGCACTAATATGATGCTCATTAAAATATGAAGTTAAGAAATATTTCTCAAATTTTTCAAGCTTCATTTATATTTAACACATCAACTGAAATGAAGTTTGGCATATGATACAAAGCTTTAACCTGATTTCCCAACCCAATTCAATTTTTCAAATAATATTCATGAAACAATGCATCTTTTATCGTTTAGCTGTGCTTTCTGCTCTCTTCATTTCATATCAAGTACATACACAAAAACATAGGTAAGTACATACACATGGGGTCTACCCAGCATTGTCTATTTTTGGCCATAATGTTCCTGTTTTGATATCTGTGTACTTTAAATACTGTTGCTTTCCATTTTCATATCTAAAATGCAAAGATCTTCCTCACTGGTTTTTATTATCTTTCAATAGTACAATTCAATTAAAATATGACTACTATAGAAAATTTAGAAGAAGCAAATTACAAAATAAAGTTAATCACTAATTACCTCTTCACCAAAAAAAAGAAAACCAGTTTTAAAATTTTGCTGACACTTTATGTGTGCTAATTATAGGTCAATAAGATCACAGCATGTTGCTTTCCCTATTATACATCTTAAGTGTCTTTCCATACCAGTATGATGCTGTGTTAAATTGTTCCCTCTTCCCACCATGCGACAGATACCCTCTCTCTGAACCTGCACTGTGCTCTGCCTTACAGCACAGTCCCTGTGAAGACACCTATGGAGATGAGGAATGGCAGGCTGGACACAGCTGTGCCACTGTCTTCAAATTGGCTGAAGCCACGCTATGCCTTAGTAAACTATTTCTTCTGTTACATAACTGATGATTCACACTCTCGAGGCTATGTAGTGGCGTGTTTATTTTCAATAATGTTAAGGGGTTCACACTGAGCCCTAATTTATCTGTTGATGCCTATACTTTCTTTACCATCTTCTTGTAGGAGTCTTGATCTGCTATAGGCATGCATTTTAATGTTCTGTAAGATACGTTTCCCTATTTTCTTTCAGCAGGCTTAACATTATCACTTGTACACTTTTTATCAGCCATTACGTGTCAAAACTACTTGCCAGAACACAGGAAATGAAGACTGATAAGTCACTGGAGTAAAGAGTCATCTGCCATGTGGCACACTCTCGTCCAACTGGTCTGCAATTCAGTGGCTGGCCCCGTGGGGGTCAGGGAAAATGACTGTGTCAGCAGAGGGATGCTGGCCAGCTACACACACACACACACTTTTGAAGAAAAATGTCTCAGAGATAATTAAATATCCTCATAAATCAGGGTCACATGGATGTGGCCCACAATCACAATTACAGGGCCCATATATATACATACACACACACACACACACACAAAAGGCACATATATACAAATGTCTTTGAACCAAACTAGCTCATAAAGTATTACAAAATAGTATTTAATGTGAAACATCTTAAAATATCAAAGGTATTTCCTAAGTATCTCCTTTCATCCTCATAATATCTGTTTGTAGCATAGTACCAGCAACTAGTAAGCTACAGTTCAAAGAATGAGAGTCACTTGCTCAAAAACATAAATAATATTGTAGACTTCTATCTCACAATCCACTAAACTACTCTCAGATTTCCTTCTAAACACACGAGTACAGTTTTAGAAAGACAAATGTTGTTGGAATGAAAAACCTGTATTCAATGATATTTCAAATCAATGAGATGATTCAAACAATCACAAAGCAAGTGGAAACTGAAAAGCTTGAGAGTTTCACTGAATCAATGCTACCCTTGAAAGGAAGCAACATGAAATGCTTCTGTGTTTACTTATCCTAAAAACTATTGCTAGGCTGAACGCATGTTTCTAAATTATCAAAATAAGAAGAGATCATGTTATTTCATGAGGCTGTACTAATGTAAATAGGAACATCTTGGCTTAAGCTTCAAGGTTTTCCTTTTTCTTCAAACTGAGATAAGAGCACAGAAGTAAGAATCTGAATAACAGGAGAACCCTTTATGAAAACTGAATGAACCAAAACCTAAGGAAAGAAAAGGATAAATCCCATCTTACCTCCTTCTCCATAAAGTCAAACTCTGCTGCACATGTATACAATAAAGTGTCAAAATCCTTGTAACTGAAGAATTTTGATGTTAATAAGTTGCCAATATGAGCCTAGTAAGGAATAAAGGGAGACACCATTAGATTATGCCGTACATTGCTATAACTCATTTCAATCTTAACAGTACCTAAAAACAGCTTCCATTGCATTGCAGAACTTGCTGTTCTAACACCCAGCTGTTTTTGGACCCTCCGACTTCACAGTCTCCGTTTTTTGGCTGACATGATAGCAACAACACCCTGCCTTCCACGCACCATCAACAACATTCCACAGGCTTTTACCCTTGGGTTTTCCCTGCTCAAGGTGTTAAACCTTGTGAAATACACTACAAGGTATCCAGTGGGCTTGGTAACACACACAGGCATCCATCAATCACAAGCGGACATCATGTTTCAGAGTAAAGAAAAACAAACATAATTCAGAATTTCTGAAAGGCTGACTGAAAAGACTTTTTTGAAAGAAGTAGACTCCAGGCAGACCTTGGAATAAAACACACCTTTTGACTGACAGTCAGCATCTGTGTATTCTTCACATATCAGCAAGTTCACACTTATATCATCTCACTTACTTCCCACAACAAGCCACATGAGGAAGCTGGAATTATTTTCATTTAACAAATGAGAAAACATCTGCCAAAGTTTCAACTCATTATTGTCTAAAAGAGCAAGACTCGTAGGAAGGGGGATAAATTATATCCAGAGCAAATCATGACTAAAACGCTAAACGATACATAAATGAAGTGGGGCGGGGGGAGTGAATAGGAACTCAATGGCGATGGGATATCCTGAAGACTCTCAAATGCTGTGTCTTGTGGGGAAGAAATGTATGCTGATAAGTTTAAGAAACCAATAGGGAGAACACCTTGGCCTAAAAATGCATATGCAAACCACCAATCCAAGGAAAAGGAAAAGAATCTAAAAGGAAAGCAAAATAGTTGGAAAATCTCAATAAATGAAAGAAAGAAGTCCCAAAATAATGATAACTGCCACAAATGTAAAGATCTTAAGTTCACTAATTAAAGACAGATGCTCAATTAGAGTTAAGGGAAAAAATTCAGTACCATGTTGTCTACAAAAGATATGTTTAAAAGTTTGCAGAAAGGCTAAAAACAGAAAAAGAGAACAAGATATATCACATACAGTGAACCACAGAAACCTGCATTAGCAAATGTAATGTCTCAGAAAACTAAATTCAAACAAAAACATATGAAAAAGACAACAAATGACATTATATGCTGATAAAACAAACAACAAAGCAAGATTATACATATCATAAACATCTTTTCAGTGAATGGTATAAATTCAAAGTGTATAAAAGCACAATTGAAAAAGTCTCTAGAAAGAAAAAATAAGTTGACAATATTTGTTGGATATGTGAATTTCTACAATGCAAATTATTTTTTTCTAATCACCAATGCAGCAAAACTGGAAAACAATAACTAAGAAAGACTTTAAAAGTCCTCTCAGACAGAAACTGAGTAACATAAAACTTATCTTTGGGCTAAAAAAGAAAATTACAAAATAGTTCACTTGGAAGATGCAAAAAAGGTACTACTTATAGGGAAATTTATAGATTTAAAATGTGTTTATCATAATATAAGAGAGGTGAAAAAAAGAGCCAAGCACTTTCCCTCAAGCATCAGAAAAAGGTTCAGAGCAATCCCAAAGAAATAAGAATAAAGGAAATGAGGATGACAGATTTCAGTTACAAAGAAAAATACAATAAAATCAAACAGGAGTTTTAAAAAAGTGGTACTTTGGAAATATTAATGTAATAAATAGAAAGTAGAAAACATAGCAAAAAATAAAAGCACCTCTTTATTATAATATTGATTCTAAGTCCAAAGAAGGAAAATTAAAAAACATAAAAGACAATTTCACATATATGTAAAAAATTTCAATAAGAATTTTTTCACTAACTGAATCCTACAATAACTTTTTAAAAACATGACCCATTTGATGACATATATGAAATGGGTGAGTTTCTACTAAAGATATAAACTACCAGTAGCTTCCTAAAGAAAGTGGGATTTGTAGTAGAAAATCTTCCCATGAACAAAACTTCAGATCCTGAGGGCTTCACGGTCAAATTCTAACAAACATTTAAGGAAGAAATAATATCAATTCTATATAAATTCTCACTGAAAATAGGAGATTGAACAATTTCCAATAACTTTAGCAAGCACAGCATTACCTTGAAATTAAAACCAGGCAAAAGCATTACAAGAAAATAAAACTACAGATTAACATTAAAAATTAACATAAGTCCTTAAAAATATTAGCCAACCAAATCCAGCAATATTTAGAAAAACTAATACATTGTAAACAAGTGAGGCTATCTGAGAAACACAATGATGGATCAACACTCAAAAATCAATGAATGTGGGGACTTGCAGATACAGCAAAGAACAACATTAGTAAATACCCTCCTCCAGTAACAACTATGAAATTGGACAAAACTGTCAAAAATCATATTAGGTTCAAGAAAATGATCAAAAGGAAAACAAATGTAGAAAATTCATTTATTTTAAAAAAAGAAAAAAAAATGATGACCTCTGTGTGGAAATAGTGGGAGTTTGTGGCACTGTTGCTTTGGCCATTGGTTTAGTGGCTAAGTTGTGTTCAACTCTTGTGAGCCCATGGACTGTAACCCACCAGGCTCCTCTGTCCATGGGATTTTCCAGGCAAGAATACTGAAGTGGGTTGTCATTTCCTTCTCCAGAGGATCTTCCTGACCCAGGAATCAAACCCAAGTCTCCTGCACTGGTGGGCAGTCTCCTGCCATGCAAGCAGATTCTTTACCACTAAGCCACCAGGGATTCCCACTTTGGCCACTAACACCCAGCATTATATCACCACTGCTTCCCTGAGCTCGGTCAGCGCAATGGTCGTAACTGGATGGGGCTGACCATGGAAGCAGAACATCTGCTACTGGAAGGAGCTGACTTGTTTGGGGGCAGAAAGCAAAAAAATCTGTGCACTGTCAGTAAAAGCAGCAAAGGATTACAGTATCAGTTTGGTGAACAGCAGATTTACAGACTAGCTAGAAATGTTAGAGATTCTGCAAAAGAGACAATCCATGAGGGGTAGATAAGTTCTCCCATCCCTGGTGACTGGAAAACTGTCCACAGATGCTGAGGGATCTAAGAGAGCCCAAGCTCTCTACAAATCTATGACCATCTGGGAGGTAGTATGAACATTCATGGAAGATCCAAGAAGGTGAGCGGGCACGGCAGAAAGGAAAAGAAGAGACAAACTCAACGTTCAGATGAGAGTTAACAGAACAGGTCTGAAGGGTATCCTTTGAAAAACCAGCTTGCAAGGTTGACCCCTGGCTGACATCAGGGAACTTAGATTCTGCAAGGATCCCACCACCCTAAACAATACTAGTGGCTTTTACTGAACACCTACGTGGCTTCTGGGAGTTTGGAATTTTGATATGTGTGAGGCAGAGGGTGCCTGTGTTACCAGTCCCCAGTAAAAATATTGGGGCACCAAGTGCTAAACTTCCCTGTTGGACAACATCAGTTTTTACCAAGGATGAGAAATCCAGGATAGGCCAACAAATGCCTCCTTGGATTCCTAAAGGACAGGGAAGTATGTGCCTTATTATCTTAACAGAAAAAAACCAATGCTTCTCAATAGCTGTATGGCCTTGCCTTTCTCCTTCCTCTGACCAATGTCAAAATTAAGAATTTATAAGCTGATGTTCCTGATCAATGTTACATATTTCCAGAAATACCAACACTGCAACTAAATTATTTCTGATTTAGACATAACTTTTTATAATATTTTTTTTTTACCCTGGTTCAATACCAGGCTGTGGCAGAAATGACAACAGTCACTTTAACCTGAATTAACAATTTAACTGGACTGTCTTCCCCCAGGGAGTAGTCAGATTCCATAAACCTAGGACTTGAGCTATTTCCCATTTCTTCCTGCTCATTCTCTGTATTCTGGCTGACTCAATCACCTTTTAGCATTCATCTTCACAGTTAACTTTTAGGAGGCTTCCTTGACTCCTCCTGTGGATTTGTGCAGCACTCTGTACCTGGTTTTTTTTTTTTTTTAATGAAGTTTTAAAAATACATTTTGCAGTTGTTAAATTTTTATTTATTTATTTTTGGCCATGCCACACAGCATGCAGGATCTTTAGTTCTCCAACCAGGGACTGAACCCATGACCCCTGAAATGAAAGCTCGGAGTCTGGACTGCCATGGAAGTTCCACTCTTCTTATCACAGCTTCTATTACACTGTCTTATAGTTGCTAGAAATTGTCCCTATATCCCATTAGACTGTGTCTTACTCAGTTTTGTATCTCTAGGATGCATTCTACTGTCAGGCCCAGAGCAGGTGCACTGAATGACCGAATAAATGCATTTTAGGTTATACTTTTAAACTTTAAAAATATCTTTCCACAGGTTGTAGACTACCCCTATAATAGTCCAGAGGTTCTCAATCTTTTTTAAGCAAACAATTCTGTTCATATGAAAACCTGTATAGATGTCCACTATGTAAGAGATTAAAGCTAGACTATCCTGGATGAAAAGAATCAAAAAGGAGACTGGGAAGTAGATGGACCTCACCAAAGAGCCTGTGAAGTCCCAGAACGTCACAGAACTCATTTTCAAAACCACAACTTAAATCTATTACAGGAGGAAGAAAGACAGTCAATTAAAATAAATTACAAAAAAAAACTGTGGTTTACTCTTTCCACATTGGTTAGTGTCCTCTTTTAATTTAATTAATGTGTTCACCAAAATATCAAAATAAAACAGACAAAGCAAAATTACAGATAGGGTGAATCTTTTCCAATTTTAAAACAAAATTCTTCTCATTTTATTATCTCTCCTACCCAAATACCAAAGAAAGTAAAACCAATAATAGTAAAAATGTCTCTCACAAGACTAACTTGGATTAAATCATCTATAAAAGCTTATAAATAAACCTTTCATAAGCACTGACCAGAAAACTGGAAGAATAAAAAAGGAATGAATCTATAATTTATTATTTAAGAGGCTCTGAAGGTGGTGTCTTTGTTGCAAAAGGGGATTATAAAGAGGAAAATAACTGCACAGGTCTTAAAATTTGAGCTTAAGTCTCTGGAGCTTTCTTTAAAATTTTAAAACCTTTGTGATATAGGAAGACCAATAAGAGACTGTGTCAAAAATTACTTTTGAAGAATAGACTATATACTTAGTCACATTTACTTTCTATTAGAGTAGATAGATAAAATAACAGGTGAATAGACCCCACCTTGAATTTAGCTTAAACAGTGGCACTTGGCAACTCTAGTAATTTATTCTAAGCCTGTTTATTTCAAGTCTTTCAAGTTAAAGCAAAAATAAACTTACATCATCTGCAATACCAAAGATTTTAGATGTCAAATACTTTAGTATGACAGTTCCAAATAACCAAAAACATCCTTGGATAACCTACAAAAGAAAAATATAGCAAAACAAAACTAAACCAATGCATCATACAGCCATTGCATAGACATAGCCTAGGAAGAAAAAAATAAATGCTTTAATCACATGTGAAGTAATTATCTCTATAGCCAAGAGAAAATGCTGAAACACATGCACCTTAAAATAAAGAATGTTACTTCAAAATCAAGGGCTGTCACCAGAAAAAAAAATATATACAATCTTCTTATCAAAGTTAATATTTTATAGGAGATTTACACAGCAATTGCAGTTAAATTTCCCTTCCACTAAAAGTTTCTTACACATGTACTGCTCCTCAGAAAAAGCATAGGTAATAAAACACAAAAACTGAAATTCTTTAACTACCTATCCAATATTAATCTTGCTTTACGAAAAGAGTAATTTGGCACATTAAAATTGAGCCCTAATATGTTATAAAACTGTTAGATCGCCTGCATTATATAGATCAATTCCTTGAAAGTAAAACATAAAACCAATGATATATTTAGAGAAGGAAGAATGTATGCATTCAAGTAGATTGACTCTTACCCATAAAGTAAGTTCAGATACATTTATTTTCAGGAAATATGGTTTCATTGCCAGTAAACCCTGCATGGAGAAAATAACATAGCATGAAGTTAATAATTACAGACACAAATTCAGGTACCAAAAAAATACTTATAAATAACACGACCCTCAAGAATCTAAAATTCAGCACAATTTTCATTGTTTCACATAGAATCAATACAAGTTCATTTGATTTCAAGGAGCCCTGTTTTGTCCAGAATATTTTAGGTCAATTAGTCACTTTGTAAAGTTGAAAGAAAAATCTCCACACATAAATTTCTGTAATTGACTTCTATGACTGGTTCTGATTTACCTAAGAATCAAGAAATATATAACAATTTCAGAATTTTAGATAGGTGTCTTATAAGATTTTCCTTAAGTTAAAATATTACTAACTCCTTGAATAAAGTATGAATGAATTTTTAATGAACCAACTAAATAGTTCTCAACCAAATCTGATTTCTTTCCAGATACATAACAAACTTCCAAAGTACAATCTATAAAGGTCTAAATCTACTTTCAACTTGGCAAAAATATGGTTAGAGATCAAAACATAAATACATGAACTCAAATTAAATCTTTTCAGAAGTTTCTGAATATCTGAAAATACAAAATGTGTTACAATTAAGGTTTCAAAGTGATAACTAGAAACAAAAATAGACAAATGTGCATTTATATAGTTAAATATATAAAAATATGTTACATTCTGTACCTGTTGCCATCATTTATTTTTATACATCAAAATATTGATACATGAAATATGCATAATGCTTAATCTATACCTGAGACATACCTCAGCATCAAGCACCTAGTAGGAAGCCTAACACACTGTAGGTGCTCAATAGAACTGAAGAGAATTTCCTGCAAAATGTACTTAAGATTAGATTTTATTGATAGGCAATCTTCCATTCAATGGCTTTCCTGTACACAAGTACCAACAGTCATGTACTTTACCCTGAGTAATACTAGGAATTCCCCGCACACACATGTAAATACAGAATTGAGTCCATTGTCACATTTCCTAATTACAAACAGAATCTATGATTGTAAGAACTATCACTAATATCAAAGCACAGTTAATGAGGGGTGTTTTTCAGTCATTATTGAAAACAGAGCATCAACCACATGCTAATTGCTAATTTCTGTGCTGGAGTATACTCAAGTCACACAACCTGAAAAGGATGGTGGTCCAGACTGGGAAGAGGTATTTGGGAAACAGAATTTTTTAAAAAAATTTACTTGTAAAATTGGACAAAGAAATAGCAGATTCCAAATTTGTTAATGGGTTCTAGAAATCAAGAAAGACAAAATGATCTGACTTACTTAAATGACTATTCAAGAAGTAGAATATATTTCAGTTAAGACAGTGCAATATGCTTTCATCTCCAAGAAACCAGTCTAAAACTAAAGCATGTATATGTTAAATATAAGGAATAATTTCTTTCCTCTTAGGTATGCAAAACATTGTAATACAGAAACCCATTGGAAAAAAAAAAGGAGTAACCACCTCTGCAAGTCTTTAAGTTTAGAGAGACATATTTTATTTAGAAGGTCATTCTATCAAAAGTGGTAGAAGGTGTTAGATGACCTGTTACCCCAATTCTGTAAGAATGTCTCTCCATAATCTACATCTGCTCTTAGTGATCTAGGAAAATATAACTGAATCATCACCTGATTTAAATTATCTGAATAAGTCATACAAATAGACATGAAGGGAAAAAATTAAAAATAACAAGTCCTCAAGCCTCTCTCTGATCACAGTGGGACAAGAAGGAGACTGCTGTGAGATGCCAAAAGGAGGAAACGGGGTGACAAAGCGGGGAAAGAAGAGGATAAACACTGAAAGGAGGGGAGGAAACAAGAAAAAGAGGAGAGCATAGAAACCATTCTAAAATAAACCCTGGGCCAAAAGTCAGGTGACATAAGAGATGAGAGAGAAAGGACAGATTGCTTTACAAAGCAAAGCACTGTGTTTTCAGGCATTAATTTTTGTTGTGCTTCTTTGGAAGCGAGAACTTAAATACATTATCACATTATACGCATTTAGTAAGACACTTGAAACAGTTTTTGAAAGATAATCCCTCATGAATCTCAAACCAGTGATAAACTGGTAAACCATTAGTTTCAAAAACAGACATTTACTTAAGGAACACTTACCCAAATAATTACCAAAGAGGAAGCATAATAAGAAGTTAATAACATTGAGTTTCCAAACATCAAAACAAAACAAAGTGCAAGAGAAATCTGAAAAAATCCAAGAAAAATATAATTAACATACAGAAAACCAAAAACAAAATTATTTTTATTCTGAAAACTGCACATGCCCATGATGAACAAAATTTGAACCATTCAAAAGGGAATATACAAGGAAAAGAGCCTGCATTCTATGCCCCACTTCAAAACCCCAGAAATCACCACCACCACCAATTCCCTGTGCATCCTTACATTCACATATACAAATTCTAGTTTATAACTTTTTTAAAACCACAAATGAAAAGCTGGCCCAGAAGCTATGCTATTGCTTGCTTTTACTCTCAGTTTGTTTCAAAGAGCTTTACATATCAACTTAAAACAATTTAATTCATTCTGTTGAATAACTGAAAAAAGTACTCCACTCTAGAGACACGCTATAATTTATGCAACCAGTACTCTGAACACTTAAGTGCTTTCCAGTTTTGTCTTGCTGTTAGTTTTGTTTTTCCTATTATAAACACTGCTGAGAAAACATCCTTATGCATCTATCTTATATATTAGTACATGCCAACACATTTATGGGATAAATTATTATCATGGGTCAAGGATACAAACATTTTAAAATTTGAGAAAATATTGACAAATTTCCATACAAAATACCATACTCTCCACCAGTAGGGTATGAGAGTTCCTGCCAATATTGTGCATTATTCTTTTTAAATATCTGCCAATCTAACAAAAAAAAAAAAGGTTGCTTCATTGTTTCATTTGTTTCTATTCATCTTTCCATTCTTAGGGATGAGACATATAGCATCTTTTCTTCTATTCACTACTCACATTGTTTTGTGTGTGTATGAGTTGCCTACTCCTAGTGTCGATTTTTCTATTGGGTTTTCGTATTTTCCTAAGCACTCCTTCATATATTATAGAGCATAGCTCCTTACCAAGCAAACATATTATAAATATTTTCCCAGTTCATTTTTATCTTTGTTTGTGGTATTTATTATAACTGTTTCCTAAATTTTTACATTAGTCAGTTTATCATTCATTTCCTGTAAGAATTTAGAATTTACCTCCATTATAAGAAAAGCCTTTAAAAATAAAGTAATCCATGCTTTCTTTCAGTAGTTTTATTTTTGATCCACATACATAAAATTTACATAAGAATTTTATAATCAGCCTAAATTTGAAAAAATGACATTTGTATTAAAATTGCTTTATTCTATAATGTACATTACACTATATTTTAGCTACATCTGCCCACTATCAAATCTTTAAATTTGAAAATAGTACACATTGTTTCCATTTTTTAAGTCTTCTTTTACATATATCAATGGTGTAAAGTTTTCTTCATATGATCCTGCCTATTAAGTTTATTTCAAAGTATATTATCCATGTTGCTATTATATCACAAATCTTTTCACATTTTGATTTTTTTATATTTAGAAAAATTATGTTATGTATGAATAAATGAATATAAACTTCCATTGTTTCTAGTAGTAATTACTTTACTAATTTTGGTTTTTTAAGCATTCAGAAGCATATCAATTACAAACAATGATACTTTTATATCTTCCTTTTCTATCTGAGACTCATTTTTAGTCAGTTGTATAAGTTAATATTTATGCAACAATGTTAAGAGTGGCAGAAGACATATTTCTTAAATTTCTGGCATTAATGGCAATAGTTTTATTCATTCATCATGTTGCATGATACTAGCTTTTGGCTTAAAGTACATGTATGTATCAAAAGTTCAACGAAGCATCCATCTATTTTCATTTAATTAAGATCTTAAAAATCAGAAACAGATGTTGACTTTATCAAATGCTGTTATAATATCAAAGGAAAAGGTGTTCAATATCACTAGTCATTAGTAAATGCAAATCAAAACCACAATGAGACATCACCTCATAATCTAACACCTGTTGGAAAGACCATTATCAAAAAGCCAAGAGATAAGTATTGGTGAGGATGTAGAGAATAAAAAGCCCTTTTTCCCACTATTGGTGGGAAAGTATCAATAAGTTGGTACACTATGGAGGACAGTATGGAAGTTCCTTAAGAAATTAAAAATAGAACTATCATATGAGCCAGAAAATCCACCCCTGGCATATACTCAAAGGAAACAAAAACAGGATCTCCAAGAGATATGTGCACTCCCATGTTCACTGCAGCAATGTTCACAATAGCCAAGACATGGAAATAGTCTAAGTTTCCACTGATTGATGAATGGATATGGAAAATGTGGCATATACACAATAGACCAAAACTCAGCCACAAAAAAAAAGGAAGTCCCTGCCATTTGCATCAGCATGGATGGACCCTGAGAACATTTATGCCAGGTGAATGACCCACTCAGGAAAAGACAAACACCACATGATTCCACTTATATGAGGTTCCTAGAGTAGTTAAAAGTATAGACATAGGAAGCAGAATGAGGGTTTCCAGGGCACTGGGTGGGGGTGGGGCGCAGGGGAGGAAGGAGTATAGGGAGTTATAACTCTACAGGGTATAGAGCTTCATTTTTGCAAGATTAAGAGAGTTGTGGAAATAGATAGTGGTGATGTTTGCCCAATAATAAGAATGTACTTAATATCACTGATGTGTATACCTAAAACAATTAAGATGGTAAAGTTTATGATATTATTTTATCATAATAAAAAATGGAAAAAAATTCATTTTGGAGGCAATTTCATATTTTTTTTCCCTTATGTAACTATGGAGATTCAGGAGTTTGTAAAGCAAAGATAGTCCATAGTATGTAACTGATTCCATAGTTAGTAAGTGACATGATCAAACATATATCATTTATCCAAGATAGGTTCTACTATAAACTAAACCTGTGTCATGTTAGTACTTTTAAAACTATAACTTTAAGTCAAAGTCCTCATCCATAGCTGCTTATGTGATGACAGACTAAGGGCTTAACAATTATTCTAATTTTTACTGCAATATAAAAAAGAAAAAACATATTAAACACTTTGCGGGAAAAAAATCAAGTGTGAAAAAGGATAAGTACTGTCCAATTCCATTCATGCACAGATTTGAAACCCTAACAAAATAATAGTAAGTGAATCCAGGAATATATATTTTGCTTAGCTCAGAGAAGCAAGGCTGCTTAACATAGAAAATCAATCAATGCAATTCTTCATAGTAACATATTAAAGAGGGAAATAACACATAGGATCTCTAGACAGATGTAGAAAAGCATTTGATGAAACTGAGCCTTTACTGATTTCTTTGAAAAAGTACTCAAAGCATAATGAGAACAAAGGACAAAGAAGCCAGCAGAAAGTAGCTGGTCAAATCAGGAACAATTCAAGCATCAAAATAAATAATGAATGTACTGGATTACACTGCAGTGAATAAAATAAATGACGTTTTTTTCTTGGTCATAAGAGAGAAATTGATGAAAATTTTGAATAGGAATAACACAGAAGAGAAAAGATAAAGGGCCTATAAACATACCAAAACACGTTCAACTTTACTGAAAACCAGAGAAAAATGTAAATTAAGGTCATAAGATACCATTTTATATTCTCCAGACTGACAAAATTAAAAAAAAGATACAGAACAACAAGGACTGTTATATGTTACTGTTCAAAGTAGTCTAATCACTTTTGAAAAGCAATGTAATATTAAATTGTGAAACTGAACATGTATTTAATCTACCACCTAAAAATTCTACTATAAGTAAATAGCTTAGAGGAACTCTATATTTATTTCTCCGGAGGTATGTGGAAAAATGCACAGCATTATTCATAAAAGGAGAAAGAGAGGGGAAAAAAAATCTAAACATCTTTCAACAAGAACATGGATAAATAAATTGTGTTTAATTTATACAATAAGAAACATAAGGCAAAGAAAATGCCCGAACTCCAGTAACATACAAATTTCAGAAATCTGAGTGAAAACATATTTTACACAAAAAGGAAACCATTTTATAAACTTCAAAAACAATACAAAAATTTAATTATAAAAATCTATTATCTACGCATAAGTATATGTATATGGTAAAGTCATAAAGGAAAACAATTATAATTTGAAAGGTCAAGCTCATGGTTATCTCCAAGAGAAGTGAGGCAGCTATATTCAGGACACAAGGGCTTCAAAGTAATGATGGTTCCAGTTTTCAGCTGGAGGGCAGGCTCATGACTGTTCATTTTATAACTGTTTGTAATTTATCTTATAAATGTCCTTTTATATGTACCAATTATTAGACAACAAAAAATATATGGCTGTAGTATAAACCCTGACAGTTGAGATTTTTTTTCTTTTTAGTCATACAAGTGCCTGACTTAAGCTTTTACTGCAATCCACTTCAAATATGGCTATCTCTTGAATAAACATACTGCCAGCCACAGAACTAAAGTCAGGTCACCTGCCCCTACTGAGGCTCCTTTGTTTTAGAGATCTTGGTTAATTTCAATACCTGACCTCTGGGCCAGTCTTTTCCCTTCCTGTGATTTAAATTCCCACTCTTATGTTTTAAATCCACCAAAAAGGAGGAGCCCTGAAAACCCTATGCCCTCATCCTAGATGCCAACAAAGGCAGAATCCCAGGTGCACACTTGCTCCCTACCTCTCCCATACCTCCCCTGTCCCCATCACATCTCAATCTCCCATCCACTGACAGCTGGCCCTCTCTAACCTCCTCGGGGTATCATGGCTTGTCCTTTTCTATAGTCCATACCACCTTCCAAAATACTATATAAGTCTCCAGTTTACTATGTTTATTATTTATCTTCTGTCTTCTCTCCTTCCTCTACTAGGATGTAATCCACACACATGCTGGGATCTTTGCAATTCTACTCACTGATATGTCCCATGTGCCTCAATAGTTGGTGCTCAATAAACGGATATTCCACTTTAACAGAAGTTTCCTGGATAACATACCATTCCATGGTCTCTTTCACAAATTATCTTTTTTACTGATAACGTATAAGTTGGGCACAAACTCAAATCAGGTAATATGACCCAAAATAAAATTTTCAGGGTGGCCTATTTAAAACAAGATCTGTTAATTATATCACAGTTTTTGAGTAACACTTGTTTTAGTTATGGAACTATGTTAAAACTAGTTTCAGCCATGAATAACTCAAATATTAATCAGGAGCTTGTTTTAAGGTCAAGATATACGGGAAAAAACAAATTTAAAAATCATTACCATGTGCATATAAGTGATCTTCCGTAACTTGCTTATGTCAATGTATCCCACAACATAGAGTGCAAATAATGATGCAATCTGAAATTTAAAAAGTTATGTGGAAAAAAAAAGTTATGTGAAAATTTAAAATTATACATATATAATGAATAGATTAAAAAATTAAGAAAGGAATTATGCTTATTTTGCCTCAAATTTATACTTATATAGAAGGTTCTTTAGTTTCCCTCTTACCTGCTAATTTATTATTAAACATGGTGAATACATTAATATAGCAAATATCGGTTGACTATTCTCTTCCATTCACTTTTCTCTCAAGTAACCATGTAAATTATCTGCTTTGCAGATTATTCAAAACAATATCCCTTTTAATGTCAGAGTGACTCTACTGCCGACATGTACAATTACAAAGTGCCTTGCTTGAACAATATGAAAATGCAATTATAATGTGACAATTAATACATAATTGGGAAAGATATATTAAAAGCTAAAAAATAATTATTTAATGCATGTGTGTAAAAATATATTAAGTTCTGCTTGTTAATCACACCTAAAAAGTATCTCCATTAGTGTTCTCCTTCATACTTGTACAAATATTCTAGTGCTAGCTATAATCAAATTTATCAAATTTCAAGCTAGAAATACTTGTATTACAAAGGTATTAAATTTTTTAACAGTTTTAAAGAAAACTGTGAATGTGTTTTCCATGAATTCTAAGAGTACTGGAGTTATTCATATGAATTAATTGATTATATGAATAAACTGATTAAACAATGTACCTCTTAGTAAAATGGTTCAGCTGGTAAAGAATCCGCCCGCAATGCGGGAAACCTGGGTTCAATCCCTGGGTTGGGAAGATCCCCTGGAGAAGGGAAAGGCTACCAAGTCCAGTACTCTGGCCTGGAGAATTCCATGGACTGTATAGTCCATGAGGTTGCAAACAGTTGGACACGACCAAGCAACTTTCACTTTCACTTTTTTAGTAAAATAGAGAGGTATTCAAACAGTGTCTTTCCATCTTTCTTCATGGAAAAAGCAATTCAAATTAAATTCCATGCTTCTCTTACTACACAAATACGTTTTAAACAAACAGCAAAATAGCTGAATACTTATAAACATATGTCTTAAGTTTTATTCATCAAGTTTTTAATCACCAAGTAATCTACAATAAATTTTCCTAAAAGCAAGAAAACAATGTTTCCCTTTACCCAGATTTCTCCATGGGGAACACGTCATTGCTGAAGGGTGACTGATATGATACAACAACTGTGGCAAGTGTGTTGTTACTCAGTGTAAGCCCCACAGAGAAGCATGTTACTACCTCCACTCACTCCATGCAACTCCCCCCATTCCCCACTCCCCAGATAAAAAACATAAAGCTGGCCATCTCCACTAACTGGAGGGTAGGAACTCTCCCGTTCCATTCCAGGGGTTAAGCAATACACAACAGGCCACTGCGTTTTAAGGAGTGACCCTCAGGGACATTTTAAACCAGAAACATTTAAAATGTCATCAAACTAAAGAAGACAAGAGAATCTAAAAGGTAATATCAAATAAAGAATTAAGTACAAATAGAGCCACCTGCAATGCAGGAGACCCAGGTCCAATCCTTGGGATGGAAAGATTCCCTGGAGAAGGAAATAGCTATGCACTCCAGTATTTTTGCCTGGAGAATTCCAGGGACAGAGGAGCCCGGCAGGCTACAGTCATGGTGTCACAGAGTTAGACACGACTGAGCAACTAACACTTTCACTTTTTCAAAGCATCTCTTAAAAAAAAAAAAAATATGATAGAAACAGCTAACCTGACATCCTGTTAAGCACTGGTAATGTGTTAGGAGTCTTATAATACATACATGACCCCATCTGATCCTAATCACAACCCAATACAGTAGGCTATTTCATTTTCTCTACTTCATATATGAGAAAACAAACTAAGAAAAGTTAGGCTGTCTGTCCAACAGAGGGAACAGAGTTAGGTCTCAAATCCAGGCTTGACTTCATTTCTCAAGCAAGACATTTCAAAGGACATTAAAAAACAACTCAAGTTGCTTTATATGAATAGGAATAAGGCCAGTATAAGAAAGAATCAAAGCAGTGGGGGCAGGGAAAAATGAGCACACATTCTACTCCCCTTTCTCAACACCCATTAATAATAAATCTTATTTATTGCCCTATCTTGAAACTTCTTTCAAAATATCAACTGAAAAAAACATTTTAGGACTTAGAATCATGTAACATATCAGTTCTATAATTTTAGATAATTAAGTTCTTGTAATCAAATACACTAAACTTAATTCAGTTTAAAAACATAAGCACCTTACCTGAGTAAGGAGGACAAACTGAGCAAACTGCCAGGGAAGCATAAAGAATACATTGGAAATGCAGAGTGCAATCAAGCTTCCTCTGTGAAGTTTCGTAGCCCTTAAAAAGATAAAATAAGTTTAACCAGAAAAGATCCCCTGGAGAAGGAAATGGCAGCCCAGTCCAGTATTACTGCTTGGAGAATTCTGTGGACAGAGGAGCCTGGTAGGCTCCATAGTCCATGGGGTCGCATAGAGTCAGATACGACTGACTGATTAACAGACACACACAACCAGAAAACATTCTAGCATGGCTCCAAACCGCTACAAATTAGAATCTCTAAATACAATCAGTTATAACATATACAATGAGCCAATGAATTAATAAATTATGCCTACTGACACCCAATTACAACAATTTCCTATGAAATGTAAATACCCAGTATAACTATAACAAGGGCTTCCCAGGGTGACTCAGTGGTGAAGAATCCACCTGCCAATGAAGGAGACACGGGTTCAATCTTCGGGTTGGGAAGATACCCTGAAGAAGGAAATGGCAACCCACACCAGTATTCTTGCCTGGGAAATTCCATGGACAGAAAAGCCTGGTGACTACAGTCCATGGATTTGCAAAAGAGTCAGAAAGACTCGGCAACTAAGCAACAGCAATAACTGTAAAAAACAAAGTTGCCAAAGGAGAGAGGGGGAAAATCAAAGTCAGTGTATCCACTGAGTTTTTTCAAACTATATTTTGGTGAATTCATAGCCAAATATATATATGTAAAGCTGCATTCAATAGATTAATTTGGAGAGACAGATGATGTCTATGAAAAAAATCACAGAAGTAGAAGATTCTAAGCAATAAGTATTCTGCAGACAAGCAAGCGTTTAGGATATGGGCTGAGCAGCTGACAGAGGTTTCCTGGAGGAGATGAGATAAAAGCTGGGTCCTGCATGAATAGGACACAAAAAAGAGAAGAGGAGGAAAAGGCAGGGGGCGTTTGGGGCTCTGATCTGAGCAGCTGTGGACAATCAGAGCACATTAGCAAGGGAATGAGAGGAAGAAAAAGTTTGCCAGCTCTGGATTTAAGACAGAGGCAGAGAGAGGTAGGTGAAAAGCAGAAAATTGAGACGGATGGGCAGTCTACTGTGTGCATTGTATTAGAGAAAAAAGCCAAGATCAAGACTGTGGTTGTGGAGACACAGCACGTGCGGTGGACAATCAGGTGTTCATACAGCACATCACTTCTTCCCAAAGTGTTCCAGAGGGAAACGTCTATCACGGTGAGCCAGAACTAAAGGCTATGAATTCAGAGTTCAGCTTTCTCGAAGATGCTAAAGAAGCTCTAATTTCCATAATAAAAGAGGGATTTAAGGGAGAGCATCAGGCTGGAGTTGCAAAGACTTTATTTTTTTTTTTCCATTTATTTTTATTAGTTGGAGGCTAATTACTTTACATCATTGCAGTGGTTTTTGTCATACAATGAAATGAATTAGCCATGGATTTACATGTATTCCCCATCCCGGTCCCCCCTCCCACCTCCCTCTCCACCCGATCCCTCTGGGTCTTCCCAGTGCACCAGGCCCGAGCACTTGTCTCATGCACCCAACCTGGGCTGGTGATCTGTTTCACCCTAGATAATATACATGGAGTTGTAAAGACTTTAAAAGCTAATACAAGAGTTACCACCCATCCCATATTCTGTGAAAGGCCAGTCTAAAAACACTACCTAAGAGACAGAGCCCACTGGCTCTATTCCTGCTAAGATCATCGTGGGGAAATGGATCACCCAAGGGTTTGATGTAACAGATTTCAACCAGTTCTCCTGAATTCTGCACTGAACAGAGTTAGACTAGTCTGAGTCATCTTCAGATTTTCATCGTGCTCTGTTCCATTGTTTCCTACACTCCACTTTATCTTCACCCTCTGAAACAAGGCAGCATCCATCTAAATTCTGTATCTGTCAATAGAAGGGGAGGGGACTGTTCTCCTTTAAACTCTCTTTCCACCAGTGTGGTGCCTGCATCTCTATTAGGTCTCTAATTGAAGGCCAGAGAAACAGGGAAGAGCCCAATCCAACCCTAAATGTCTAGGAGGAATTCTCCTAGTGTATCTTTATCTACTCAGGTTTCTTTCTACTCCTGCTATCCAGTTCTCAGGAATGCTAAACAAATGTAGAAAAAAGAACTACACATGTGACAGTTCCTGACCACACCTATTCTATGAACTGTTCTTGTTTGTGTAGGATATTGCCACCAGCTTTCCCACTTCTTTCTATTTTTGGAAGGCTGTTGTGGTGGCAGAAAATGGAGATGGCAGAAGTGGAAGCAGATTTGTTGCTCCTCCAGCAGTATCTGTGGACCACTAATTAAAGGAAAGAAGACTAAAAGGCAGATGAAGAAAATGTTTTGGGTAGTAATATGTTTTGAAGTTATATTCTTAAAATACCTTTATGAAATCAACCTAGCAACAGCATCATCTTAATTATTTTATTACATTGTTTTTATAGCAGAAGTTTAAAAAATTCCAGCTTAAGTTATTCAATGCAAAACAAACAACCTCTAAAGATAAGTCAAAATTACCTGAGAATATGAGTCACAAGCAACATCTGAAGTACAAGGAATGGATATGAGAAGCTTTCACGAAGAGGAGGTGTCCACATCACACGGGTACACTGAAAAAAAAAAAAAATTCATAGTGTATGGTACCTTTGCTAAATGTGTTGAATAAGACATACCAATTGAAAGTTGCTATTAAGCTTTTCTCACAATGTAATGGTGTGCCAGAAAACAAACTATTGATACTAACATTTTTAACAATAGCCAAATTAGGAGGAAGGCACACAAGGCATAAGACCTAGTGAAACAGTAACATCATGAATTGTCAACAGTGAAGTCCTAAAAAGCTTCACCTGCAGCTTAAAAGGAAAAGAGGGAAAGCACCAGCAAGAAAATGTTCTGCCACAATTAAAAACACTACATTTGAGTTGGCTATGAAAATTAACTATATAGTTTGTCTTCTTTCACATGAATTTTAGCAAAACTATTCATAACTAGTTCAATAACCTCAGATTTATCCTCAGATATGCAGATGACACCACCCTTATGGCAGAAAGCGAAGAGGAACTAAAATGCCTCTTTATGCAAGTAAGAGGAGAGTGAAACAGCTGGCTTAAAACTCAACATGCAAAAAACTAAGATCATGGCATCCGGTTCCATCACCTCATGGCAAATAGATGGGGAAACAATGGAAACAGTCACAGACTTTATTTTCTTGGGCTCCAAAATCACTGCAGATGGTGACTGCAGCCGTGACATTAAAAGACACTTGCTCCTGGGAAGATAAGCTATGATCAACCTAGACAGCACATTAAAAAGCAGAGACATTACTTTACCGACAAAGGTCTGTATATTCAAAGCTATTGTTTTTCCAGTAGTCATGTATAAATGTGAGAGTCGTACCACACAAAGAAAGCTGATGCCGAAGAATTGACTTTTGAACTGTGGTGCTGGAGAAGACTCTTGAGAGTCCTTTGGACTGCAAGGAGATCAAACCAGTCCATCCTAAAGGAAATCAGTCCTGAGTATTCATTGGAATGACTGATGCTGAAGCTGAAACTCCAATACTTTGGCCACCTGATGCGAAGAACTGACTCATTGGAAAAGACTCTGATGCTGGGAAAGATTGAAGGCAGGAGGAGAAGGGGAAAGGATGAGATGGTTGAATGGCATCACTGACTCGATGGACATGAGTTTGAGCAAGCTCCGGGAGTTGGTGATGGACAGGGAGGCCTGGCATGTTACAGTCCATGGGGTCGCAAAGAGTCAGACATGACTGAGGGACTGAACTGAACTGATTCATAACTAATATTTCAAAACTCACTGGGGACATCACTGTTTGTATTTTTATTGGTAATACTGCTTAAAAGGAGCACTCCATTTTTGTTTTTACTTCTTTGACCTGAGCTGCTGAGTATTTATAAAAAGTGGTACAGGAGATCAAATAAAATAATAGAAATTCTAAAATAGTTATCAGTCTTTCTGAAAGCTAACTTTGGATTTGATTAAATAATATAATAGTCCAGTTTTAGCACTCTATCATGTTTCTGCATATATATTTAATGTATTAATAAGTCCATGTTTCCATTTGAAGAAAACAGCACTGGATTAAATGTAAAACAATTTGATATCACTACTACTAAGCTAGTCACACCAGAGGAAATCATTGCATCTTTCAAGTCAAGTAGGGTAAATTTAAGGAATATATAGAATGACAAAGATCATAATGGAAACAAGCCTTTATCTTAGCTCTGCTTTAAACTATTAGACATCTCTACTACCCCTATAGAAAGTTTGAGTCAATTTATTTCTTTTTCTACCAAAGCTCACCATTCCCTGTGAAATTAACATAAACATATATTTGTAAGTGAACTTACATGCAAGAGAATATGAAAAGATTGAAAAAGTCTTTAAAAATGCCTGTTTGTTGCTGAGATGCAATTTTTAAAAAATCAGTTAGTTTATTAAATTAACTAGTTTATTAGAGATTTCAGTATGATTGACAGAGGAAATGTATAATCAAAATTTATAAAGCTACCAATCACTATGCAAAAACCAGTAAGAAAATATTTAAACTATATAAAACACTATTTGAAAATTTTCCTTAGACTATTCACCTACATTTATTTCATTACTAAATTCAACAATATTGTCATCTCTTAGAAATTCATTTCTCTTAATAGCAAAAGTCACTCAGTTTGCTAAAACTCAATTACATCCTCTGTAAAGTATGGATAAGAAAGCTCAATTATAAATTATAACAAAGAGCAAGGTTTTCTCCTTCTAAAATGTTAAGAGTGAATGAATTCAAATGTATGTGAATTCTTATTGTTCTTATTGTTTCTCCAATAACACAAGGTGCTTTTCTAGATCTGATACAAACATAACTGCTGATCCAAATACCATATAACATGAAAATTAAAAAAAAAAGCTTTGTCTTAATCATACCTTAAGTTACAATAAGTAAGTATTTTTATTTAACTATAATTTTAAGTGGAAAGTAAAAATCTATAATTCTCTTTATAGGTTGAAATGTAAGAATTAAAGGAGGAAATATACATGTGAACTGCTTCAAAAAGGATTACAGAAGTGTATTCTGCACTCTGACAAAGAATAAGAAATTCTTTAATTGTGAAAATATATTCAATAAAAAAATCTTGCACTGTTTAAACTGTCCTCATCCACTACATAATTTTTAATCTATTTTGGCTTGGTAAGGGCTAAATCTTTTAGTCATGTACTCAAGAATCAAAAACAAAGGAATTTCAGCAACAAACGGCTTCATTTTTCAAACTCTCTTTTCAAATAGTTGACTTACACTACTAAAGATCTGAGCCTAATCTAACTGATTTCTTTTCATAATTTAAAAATAGAAATAGAACTGACTAGTCAATTATAACTTATAGTTAGTATCAAACAGATCATGTTTAAGGCTTGTTCCAAGAGTTTTAATTAGAGTTAACATATAAGGTTTGGGCTTAAAACAAACGATCCTACCTCTTGACTGCGGCACTGCTGTATTAGCTACAATATTACTTTAAACACTATACAAGTGATTCCAAAATGATTCCTGACCTCCATGGGTTTGGCTACTCCTTTTCTAAGAATGGTACAGCTTTAAGGATTCAACTATCCAGATGTCAACCATAAAAATGCTGGATGCAACAAAAAAATGCAACAGCCACACAACATCATCTAGCTGATGTTACCTGGGCAGTCCCATTGTTTAGGCAGACCCTTAGCTTGGCACTGGCTTTATGAGGCTGGTGGGACCGCACCTTTATAAGTCAGGTAGGTTTCTTGGAGCTTCTATCTCTTTCTGTACCATGTACTGATACGCTGCCTGATTAAACCGTCAGTTATTGATACATATGTCAATTTGAATCCGTAACACAATTCCGGCTCACACAAAAATCAACGCCTCGGTGACACAGAAGTGCTCCTGACAAGCCCTGTGTGCCCATGTGCTCAGCCATTCAGTCACGTTCGGCTTTCTAAGGACCTGTGCGCTGCAGCCTGCCAGGCCCCTCTGTGGGGTTTTTCAGGTGAAGGTTGCCATTTCCTCCTCCAGGGGATGTTCCCAACCCAGGGATCAAACCCAGGTCTTCCGGGTCTCCGGTACTGCAGGCAGATTCTTTACCCACTGAGCCATCAGGGAAGCCCTTACTCTCTTAATAAAGTATTTCTATTGGTTCTATGGAAAGAAATGTTTATTTTTGTCTCTGATCTTCCAGGATATCAGCATACCCTACCATAACGTTTGCAAAAAACTTCTGTGAAATGAGTCAGCCTTGTTGGATAAGCAATACCTTACATCTTCAGGACTCCATCCTTTGCAGCAGTAACTCAAACCTGACCTTTCCCTACATATTTAAACATAGAAAAAATGTCTGACAAGGTGTTATCAACTCCACCACCTTTACTATGCGGTTGTAAACCAAACTACTCAAGGTTATCAACATGCTCAATATTCTGCATACAGTATGAAAGTATTCGTCATGACACAAAAACAATATAAATATAAAATGAAACAAATTATTACAACTGCATTAAATGGTAACCTAACAGAGAAGCAAAAATAATTTAGGTATATATTGAGCTATTTTACTTTTGAACTCTGTACTCCTTGGCAGAATATGATCTTAGGAAACAAAGAACAGCAAAGAAATCTTAAACTTTACTTAGTAGGTTTATGGTTAGTAATCATATTAGTGTACTAATTTTGAAATTATTTTGTATATACTATAGAATAAAGAAAATAAATAAATACATTTAGATTATGGGGAGGAAGAAGATACAAATATGAAGTAGGGGAAGGCAGAGTTTATAATACTAGATGACTAGATCAGAATTAATGGAGAAATCAGTGTGAATTAATGATTTTTGCTGAAAGAAGCTAAAAGTGATTATATCCAAGCAGTAATAAGCACACCAAGCACCCTGCTTTTGGTCTCTAAATACCATTTTCCACCAGCAGGATCTAAGATTCCTTGGAAAACAGCTGATTCCAAATCTAGGGACAGGAAAGTACTAAGTGATTTTGAAACAGCTTTTTGTGCAAGAAAGTAAGTGTTCAAAGAACACTGAGGGAAATAAATAAAGAACACTGGACATATCAAAAGGGCAGAGAATAGTACCAAAATGCACATGCATGCCTACACACACACACACAACTTAGGAATTAATCTAACAAAAAACTGCAATATATAAAACATTGCTGAAATAATTGAAGATTGATATAAATGAAGAATAATTATGTTTACAGATGGGAAGATTTGATATATTTAGAATGCCACTTCTCCCTAAATTGATCTAGAGATCAAGGCAATAACAAAAGTCCCAGCAGGTTGTATATGTGCTGAGGGAAGGAGGAATCATGGAAAACTGATTCTGAAATTCATATGGAAATACAAAGAACCTGGACTAACTAAAGCAACAATGGAAAAAAGAAAGTTAGAGACTTTTACCACCAGATATCAAACTTTTAAAGCTATAATATTTAAGATAGTGTGATACTGACTTAAAGATAAACAGCCAAACTGGAACAGATTTGAGAGTCTAAAAACCAATCTACTGATATTCAGTCACTTGATTAATGACAAAAGCATCAATACAATTCAATGGAAATAGAATTGTCTTTTCAACAAACAGTACTAAATTAATTTAATATTCAGATTTAGGGTGACGAAGCAGAGACAAGCAGGGACTTTCCCTGGCAGTTCAGTGGTTAAGACTTCACTTTCCAATGTAAGGGTGCAGATTCCATCCTTGGCTGGGGAACTAAGATCCCACCTGCCTCATGGCCAAAAAACCAAAACAGAAAACAGAAGCAATATCGTAACAAATTCAATAAAGACTTTAAAATACAGTCAACATTAAAAAAAAAAAAAATTTGAAAAAAGAAGAAGCACTGAAGAACAGTCAAGAGGCAGAGACAAGTCACAATCTCATGCTGTGCTTAGCTTCCAGAAAACTGCTGAAGTTGAATCCAGTGATGGACTGATACTAAAAAGCTAAAAATTAACCTCCTCCAAATTCAATTGCTTGTAAGATCAAAGAGATCATACCTTGGAGTTAGCATCTGGGAAACTGGAGATTGAGCCACAGGGCAGAAATCTCCTTCATTCATTTGAAACTGGAGGAAATTTTAAATTAAAACTACAGCACTGCCCGGCTTAGCAAAACTCATGGTGGGATCCAATCTCTTGGCCCTCTTACCCTATATGCCCAACACAGGAAAAGATACTCCCTCTCTGACGGAAAAAAAAAAAAAAAACAAGCAAAAACAATTATTTAGTTCAGGCTTTATCATTCTGTTATACAAAATAACTTGCATTAAATAGAAATGTATGAGACATGTAAAATCAAATATATAACCCACAATCAAAAGTAAATTCTAGTCAGAAAACTTAAATCCACAGAGAACATTAATGTTGAAATTAGCAGAGAGGGAATTTAACTATAATCATTGGGTTTAAAAATTTACAGAAAAAGATGGACAAAATGGGTGAACAGATAGGAATTTTCAATAGAGAAATAGAAGCTCGGGGAAAAACTGAAATTTATAATATCTAAAATTAAAAAATCACTGAATGGGCATTAATGCAGACAATGTGTCAGAATAAAGTATCAATGAACTCAGGGACAGGGCAAAAGACTATATCCAAATAGAGACAAAGAGAAACAAACAAACAAAGATGAAGAAAGTAACAAAAACCTGTGGGACAACATCAAAAGCTGAACATACATGGAATTAGAATCCTCAAAGACAGTAAGAAAGAGAATGGGGAAGACAAAATATCTGAACAAAAAATATTTGCTAAAGTTTTCTAAAAACTGATTTAAAAAATCAACCCACGGAACAAAGATATTCAGTGAAACCTAAGCAGGATACACACAAAGAAGACCACATTTAAGTTCATCACCATCAAACCAAGAGAAATCAAATACAAAAAGAAAGCTTCAAACCACTATAGAAAACATATTACATTCAGGGAAACAACAGTGTGATAGATGACTTTTCAAACAATGGAAGCAAGAAGACAAAGAATGACATTTAAAGAGCTTAAACATAAAAGTTTTCAACCCAGAATTCTTATCCAGCAAAAAAAAAAAAAAAAAAAAAAGCACTTAAAAAAAAGAAGGAAAATAAGGATGTTTTTAGAAAGGCAAAAGCTAAGAGAACTTATTGGCAGCAGATCTGCACCACAATGCTAAATAAAGAGAAGAGAAATTACACCAGATGGAAACCCAGATCTGCAGGAAGAAATGAAGAACACCACCGAAACCCAAATTGAAACATTCAGCTATGAAAGATGACTAGGAGTTAACCAGGCATAGATTAGGAGACACAGGGAGAGGGAAATATGCAGGACACAGGAAAGAGCATGTGCAAAGGCCCTGAGACAGGAAAAGGAGCAGTCCTTTCTGGGAACTGGAGGAAGGAAGGACAGCAGGACTGAGGCAAAAAGAAAATGCCCTAGAGTGGAGAGACCCAGAAGGGGCCAGGTCATGAAAGATGTTGTGCGCTAGTTTTCTACCACATTACAAGCTATTACTAGTCTTCAAAATACATCAACAGATTCATCTCCAACTAAGACTAGCACACACTCCGTTTTTGGACTTTTGGAGTTAAGTTTCACAAATACACACAGCACTCAATGGCCTGAATAAATAATACATCTTGCACTTACACTATCTACCAAACTAATGTAAAAAATATTTAAATCATGTCACTCATCTGCAGGTAACCCTCCATGGCCTTTCCATCTGCTCCAAATGAACCTCACAATGACTGATAGGACTACAGAATCGGCTCTTTCCACATCCCACCTTCCACCTTTCACTGTCTGGCCTTATACCTTCCACTCTCTGCTCCTCCAAAATGGCCTCCTTGCTTCTCCCCAAATAAATCAGGAGACCCCCCCAACCCCCCCCACCTTTAGCAGAAGACTGTTCCACCTTCACATCCACAAAGGACCTTTGTTTTACTAACTGAAACATCTGCAGCCTCTACAGGTCCTGACAGGGTAGGCCCTCAGTATATGCTGTTGTTTTTTCCCTATGTATTTTTTTTGAAGTATAGTTGATTTACAGTGTTGTTAATTCCTATTACACAGCAAAGTGATTTGGCTATATATGTTGTTTTAAATCAGTTGAATAAACAGAAGACCCAGAAAAAATGTCCTTACCACCATTAGAAATGAAAGGAAGGAAGGAAGAGGAAAAGAGGAAAGAAAAAGTTCCTTAAATTGGCAAGAAAAAATCTTATCATAAAAAGCTAAACAAACCTATTTCACATAAAATGAATTTTTAACAGTCAAAAACTGGAGAAAAGTACTGCATTTAGGTTTTTTTAATGTACCCATCTAAGTGCTTTTCAATTAACATGCTAAAAATCAACCAATGCTATACACATCTTATAATAAGAAAACATTTTAAAAGCAAAGCAAAATTGTTAGTTCTCATCTTAGCAAAAATTCTCAATAGGAACAGAATTAACATTTAATTAAAAAGTTGGATAAGTAAAAACATCTGCATAATTTTTATTATAAAATAAAAATTTTGTATATAGCCTCAATATTACTGATCATTACTATGAGCCACTAATAGCTTCTTTATTGTGTTTTCACATTTTTCAGATTTGAGGGTTTTAAATTTTCCTTTTAAATAATTTGATTAATCATTTATGCGACACAATTTGTAGTTCTTTTATTAAAGCAAAAATTCCCCCTTGTAAAACCATCTGAGAAAGGAATACTTCAGAAAGTACATCATATAAAGAAATGGCAACCCACTCCAGCATTCTTGCATGGGAAATGCTGTGGACAGACGAGCCTTGTGGGCGACAGTCCACAGAGCTGGGAAAGAGCTGGGCGTGACTTAACAACTAAACAACAACAATGAAAACAAGAATACTACCTGAGACTCAATTACAGAGCAAATTAAATAATGGAAATAGAACTTAAAAGCAGGAAGCAATTCACAACTGTTTTTTCACACATAAACCACTCACTCAGATGATTTAAACAACTCTTCTAAGAAAGAAGGGTACCACTCAGAAAACCGCCAGACATTCCAGTGGGACACACACTGTGATTCTCTGGAAAAGTTCACTAAATACATGAATAGTTAAACCAGAGTAGATGCTGTGCTCCCCCTCCACACAATATAAAAAAAACTATGTACTTTAAACAACACTTTTAAAGATCAGAAGAAAACAAGGGTCTGGAAATCTTACAATCTGAAAACCAAACAAAAAATTATAATAAAATGGTTTTCAGTTACTTGTGATCTCACAATTATTTTATCCAAAACTACAGTTTATGTTCTCAATTAATATCATTACTCAAAATGGTCACTTACATACTTTAAAGCTATAGTCATTGATATAAGTACAATTATTTACTTAACTAATTCAGGAAAACTACAGTTTTAATTCTAATCTCATTTAGTTAATCTTTTCCTAAGTAGAAAGTAAACCCTACGTATGTTTCAATATATCAAGTAGCTGAAAAGTGTTTTAAAAAAAATCCATCAACCTGAAAAATGAACTGAGCTGTCTATTTCATTGTTAAAAACTGAAAAGACTTTGCCAAGAAAGATGGGCATGCTACATGAGTATCAAAATTATTAGAAAAACATACAATCAAAAATTAATAATCCCTAATTTACACTGAGAATAACACAGTAGACCTTTCTGCTTAAAAGATGGTAATATTTAAGGCTGTGCCTTGACTTCAAAATTTTCAATAATCTCTTTCTTCTAACATCTCACTGTGAACACCCAATGCTCCTTTCTTCCACTGTTAAACAATTATTTCCTATTTCTTAGGGCATTCTCACAGACTTGTGTTTCCAAATGTTTTATGGTCCGCACCAAGGCACTGAGCAGCATCCACATTCAGAAGAGCCAAATAATTCTTTGTTTTCTTTGTTCAAACTTCAGACCAAATCAATGAATTGATGTCATATTGCAATCAACTGTGAAATTAATCTATAAAGTCACTCTAGCTTTAAATTTCTATGATTTTAAATACTACACATGTGCTAGTTTAAGTTTCATTAGTAATCCACTAAATAATAGGAAAAATAAGTCCAACCCTGAGTCTACAGTTTAGTTTTTGTATGACTACCCTCAGAGCTTTGTAACATGTATATATTCAAATATTGTAGGCAGCGTGGAAACACTTAAAAGGATTAAGTTACTTCACACAAAGCAACCTGACCTTTTATATGAGAATTCCCCTCATAGAAAACTTTCATGAAAGAAAACTAGACACACACACACACACACACACATATATATATATATTACTAGAAATTCATTTATAATTATAATTTAGTGGAAGGATTTCATTGGCATCTTGAATTTATATTAAAATTTAACCTAAAATAAGTTACCAATGATAATATAAACAATTATACAAGTTAATAATTACTTAGTAGCAACTATGTGTCAAACACTGTTTGAAACACATTACAAATATGAACTTATTTTATCTCCCAATAATCCAGTGAGATGGATAACATCATTATGCCCATTTACAAAGAGAAAACTAGGGTGGGTGAGATTAAAGGGCTTGCCCAGGTCACTCAGTCACTAAATGGCAGAGTCAGGATTTGAACACAGGTAGCCTGGATGCAGAGTCTATTCTTTTTACAATGCTATTCTCTTTAGAAAGAACTTGGATACATGCACAAGTTTATAGATACAATAAAACATTCTGCAAAAGACACTTAAAAGTATATCAAGATTTAATATAAATGCAGTAAAATAGAAACATATGCTATAGCTCCTACATCAAAAAGTTACCTTCCACAAGAAGTTAGTGGATACATGGTTAGCTTATTTTTACTACAGTTAAAACAAGTTTTCACAATTTTAAATTATATACAGAATTAACACAGACCCACTATTTCTTTAAGCCACTAAGAGATGTAGCAAAAGATACAATGGTTATAAAATTTAAGATAAATGCTAATGTTTAAAATTTGAATCAAAATAAGATTAAACATTTAAAGACTGCTACTATAGATTAAATTTAAAGAAATTAGAGAAACTTAAATGCTTATATATTTCTATATTTTATATTGGTAAAATTTTGTATTAGCAAAATGTCTCAAAATTTTAAAAAATACTTAAATGAAAATCATATTTCTAGAAGTAAAAATCCCTAAACAGTTTGAAAATATTTGTTTACTACCTACCTCTCCATGATTGAAAAAGAAGCACAACACTGTAACCAAGCCTCCTAAACGGCTGCCGCTGGAAAAGAATATAAGAAAATGTAACTCCGGTAACAGAAACCAGGTCAATCCTAATAAAACCCTGAAATAACATAGCATGATAATCTGCTAGTACTATAAAAAGTTTTAGTTTAGCCACACTAGAACTCTATTGTTTACAAAACAGCTTATTTCCTCTAATGTATCATTAGTTTAAAAAAAAAAAAAAGTCTTGTTTTTTAAAAAATCATTTTCCATCCTCAAAATATACAGAAAAACAGAAACTGACAAGGAATAAAAAAAATTCTTATTCATCATGTTACTACTGTGCACCATGCAACCTGATCTTTCTTTTTTCATTTTTTAAACTTCTTTAGTACCAACTATTTTTCTTTGCATATAATATACATTCAGGAGAAAGGATGGAAGCTAGTACAGAAAAGTGCTTTATGGTCAGAAAGCTGGAAATCACCACACTGCCTCCTACTCTTGGAAATTCACAAAGTGTGTTAGCATGTGAAAGATTTAACTAATTCAGTACTTCCCAAACCCTATCTCCAAACTACCTTTATACATGCTTAGGAAACACTAGTTTACAGATTAAGTTTTATCATTTGTTTTCAAAAAATTGGAAAACATAACACAAATATCAAAATATGAGAATCTGGCTTATACCACTAACTAAGAAACCACAATGGTATAGTTTGACAGTCCTAACAGTTAAAGCTTCATTTGCTCAGGTAAAGATGAAATATGTCCCCATTCTACTCTGACCTTGACCAAAAGCATCTGCACAAGGGAAAGGAAGGCTGTTTTCAAGTTTGTTTCGTCATTTCTTTCATCTCTACTCTTGAGGTCTTTGAGTTCTCTTTAGCTCATGTTTCTTTCTTGTAATTTTACCCAGATGTCCTTCCTTCTTTCTATCCATCCAGAAATATGTGTATATCACAGAAAAGCAACAAAGAATTAGACATAGGTATTCTAGGCCATTATGTTTACTCTTCAGGGTGTACGAATGAGGAAACACAGAGGCGATATGTGAGATGGCAGGGATAATTCATGTACCAAGAACATATACCCTCCCCAACACCCCCAGAAGGAAACAGGTAGGGCTGGGATCCCCAGCACATAGGGACAGTCAGCCTTGGCTCAAGAGGGACGTCGAGTCTGCATGTTTAGTGGCAAGGAGTTTACAGAGTTGCTCTTTTCTCCAGAGTTAGGGCATAGAGCCACCTGCTGCTCAAGAGAACAGGGAGCAGTGCTAAAGGTCTGAGGAACATGGAGCAGGAGGTGTCTGAATACCACCTGCACTTAGGAGAGAGGTAAGGAGGGAACACAGAAGGGTTGTAGAGCCCTCTTTATGGGATCAATAGAAGTTCAAGATCACAAATTGTCACAGACACACTAACAGCTACGCTGTGTGATCTTTCTCCACTGGTGATTAACGTGGACCGGCACAAATGAAATATAAAGGGGCAAAGAAACAGCATGCTGGCCAGGCAGTAGTGGAGTGATGGATTACAGAAATAAGAAAAGCAGATAAAGGAGCTAGAAAAGGGTACAGGACAGGGGTTGGAAGTTGGGGTTCTCTCCTCAAGAGGCATAGCATGGCTACTTCAAAAGACCAGTAAACAGGCAAACTCCAGGCTCACTGCAAGTGATGAGACTTTAGGAAGCTTAAGAATGCATTATGGGGACTTCCCTGGTGGTCCAGTGGTTAAGAATCTGCCTGCCATTGCAGGGGACACGGGTTTGATCCCTAACCTAGGAAGATTCCACATGCCACAGGGCAACTGAGCCCGCACCCCACAACTACTGAAACCTGCCCACCCTAGAGCCCGGGCTTTGCAACGAGAGAGTAGCCCTGCTCGCTGCAACTAGAGAAAGCCTGCGTGTGGCAATGACGCACCACTGAAAATAAGCTTTTTAAGAAAAAGAATGAGTTATGGATTTAAATAATTAGATGTTTAAATATTGGGTATTAAAGAAAAAATATGTTTTAACAATTTGAACATATTCTAACAAGACAAAAAGCCATATATCTATATATTTTTAAAAAATGGTTTCCTGCCAGCAACCCTCCTCCAATCCTATTCACCAAAGACAATCAGTAACAACATTTGCTGTGTGTCCATCCTTCCAAATCCTTCTCTATAACCATACAAAAACATGTTTTAGTGTTATTATACTATTAACATCCCTCCAAAATGTCCCTCTCCTAATTAATCTGTTATTCCTAATTCATACATTTAACCCAAAGCATTCTTTTCAACAGATGCCATATATTGCACAGTACAAACACTTTGCAATTTGTTCTGCCCTTTCCCTGTTACTGGTCATACAGATGTTTTTTAGTTCCTTGTTATAATTTTTTAAATGATAAAATAACATCTTTGTACATGTAAAAAATAGTGTTTTTACTTCTATTAGATAGACCTGTGAGACTGTCAACTCAAAGAATGCAGACTTTCCAAAAAAGCCACTCCAGTCCACACCCTCACCAGTGTATGAGGAGTTGATTTCGCTATAACACAGAACCCACTGTGCCCAGACCCTTTTACATTTTGCCCATAGGAAGGGTGGAGATTTTTTCTCACTGTTATTTTGATTTGTTCCTCCTGCCTATTTGTAGAAAGCGTTATGTCAGTGGGTTGTTTCATTTTGCTTTCATTTACTCTTCTGTGAATTGTTCTGTTCACATTCTTATCTGTTTTTCTATTGGATTTTCTGTTTTAGATTATTTATTTAAAGATTCAGTTCAATTCAGTTCAGTCAGTCGCTCGTGTCCAACTCTTTGCGACCCCATGAATCCCAGCATGCCAGGCCTCCCTGTCCATCACCAACTCCCAGAGTTTACTCAAACACATGTTCATCGCATCGGTGATGCCATCCAGCCATTTCATCCTCTGTCGTCCCCTTCTCCTCCTGCCCTCAATTCCTCCCAGTATCAGGGTCTTTTCCAACGAGTCAACTCTTCACATGAGGTGGCCAAAGCATTGGAGTTTCAGCTTCAGCATCAGTCCTTCCAATGAACACCCAGGACTGATCTCCTTTGGGATGGACTGGTTGGATCTCCTTGCAGTCCAAGGGACTCTCAAGAGCTCCAACTCCACAGTTCAAAAGCATCAATTTTTCGGCACTCAGCTTTCTTCACAGTCCAACTCTCACATCCATACATGACCACTGGAAAAACCATAGCCTTGACTAGACAGACCTTTGTTGGCAAAGTAATGTCTCTGCTTTTTAATACAGGGATATAAATTTTTTACTGTCATATATGTGACAAAACCTTTTGGTATAACTTATGGTTTACTCTACAATAAAAAATTTAACTTTATGTAGCTAATTTTATAGTAAAAGGTCAATATTTTTTTCTTTTTTCCTTCTGCATTTCCTGGCTTGTCTGTGAAGGTCTTCCCCATCTCAAAATTTTACAGTGTTCTCCTATAATAAGATTATAGTGCAGCATCTTTTATGATTACAGACAGCTTTGCTTAACCAGGCAGAGAGGCAGATTTTCTGATATATTGTGGCTCTGCATAGACAAGACCAGAGAATAAACTTTGCTTATCTACAAGGAATGTTCTAAGTTCCAACCATTAGGAAATGATATGCAATAAATCCAAATCAGTGTTCCAGTGTTTAACTTCCTACCCTCTGATGCTTAAAGACTATCACATAGGTCATTTTTATTTTGCTAAACAGAAAAAAGGTAGCAATCAGAATACCTAAAATTAATTTTTTTCCCATTACAGTTGATTAGTTGCTATTTCAGCATTCCCTAGTGGTTAAAAAAAAAAAAGTTTCTTCTGCAATATTACCACCAACTGTCAGAAAATATGAAAGCTCCTATTGTGCAAATTTTAAAGCATTCTAAGCTTGGTAAACATTTACCACAGTTATTCATACATCCCAATTAACCTTCTGGACCTTAATTTCCTTAGATATAAAATAAGAGGATAAGAACATAAAAAACCTTAAAAATATTTATCAATTCTAATGTTTAATAATCTTATAATTTTCTTCTTCCCCAAATCTTTCTGTAAAGTGGATTTAAACCAGTCATCACATTTTGGTAGGCTCTGTTAATCATTGTGGTTTTTACCTCTATATACCAAAGAATTATGAAACATGCAAAGTTCAAAATAAAGAAACGAAAGTAATCATTGTTGTTTAGTCATTAGGTGGTGTCCAACTCTTTTCCGACCCTACAGACTGCAGCCTGCCAGGTTCCTCTGTCCATGAGGTTTCCCAGGCCAGACTACTGGAGTGGGTTCCCATTTCCTTCTCCAGGGGATCTTCCCGACCCAGAGATCAAACCCCCATCTCTTGCATTGTAGGCATATTCTTTACCTCTATGCCACCAGGGAAGCCTGATATTAAATTATGCTTGTATAAATGCTTAAAAAGGAGAATATGAAAGAGTAATTTAGAAACAAATCAATCAAGAGGATTTCAAGTCTCGAGTTTGAGATGTAAGCCTCAGCATCTGCTAACCCACCAGACCTGACTGAGAGCTGAGCATCCTCCCTTGAACTGTTTTATTGTTTAGTCACTAAGTCGTGCATGACTCTTTGCAACCCCACGGACTGTAGCCCGCCATGGGATTCTGTCCATGGAATTCTCCAGGCAAGAATACAGGAGTGGGTTGCCATTTCCTCCTCCAGGGGATCTTCCTGATCCAGGGATGGAACCCGCGACTACTGTTTGGCAGGCGGGTTCTTTACCACTGAGCCACCAGGGAAGCCCTCTCTTAGGGGCAGGGATATTTTGAACATTAAGAAAAGAGAAAGTAAAAGGTGAGAAAGAGAATGAGAATCAGGAGGGCTAAGAAAAGTTCTCAGCTTGGTCCTGCCAGTCTGTTATAAGCAAATAATCAATGCCTTTAATTTAACTTTGTCTGCTAGGACCAAGAAAAAGAGTTTTATTTACAAGATTGTGAACTTCTTGATACATCACTGCAGCTGTTGCAGTGCCAAATACTGAGCCTCTCCTAAGGCAGAGATTCAAAAGGTATCTTTAGAGTAAGCGAAAACATGAAAAGTCTTCAATCAAAACACTTCTGGCATTCATTTTGGGGAACCCTGTGGTTAAACATACATTTCCTGTCACTGGTACTGGGACCTCCACTCCATGATGCACAACTTCCTCCCCATCAGCTCAGCCTCTACCCAGATGCTTCCTTCCCCTCCTGCCTTGAAACCTCACTCTGCTGGGAAAGGCACTCTGTCAGGCTCCTACATGGCTCCAGGCCCAGAGGTGAGGCCAGCAGTCTCCTCTATTGTCATCTTCACTAAACCCGGCACATCAGAGCTCATTTCTCTCACATGCTCTCTTCAGAGCTCTCATCTCCCAACAGTCGAGCGCATTCCCGTTATTCACAGCTTTCTCCCACCTCAAAGGCACACCGAGTTTCTTAACCCTCGGCCGAGCACCACTGGAGAATATTATACCAATGTGCAAACCTGTGCTGTCCTAAAATTATAAAACAAAAATTTTAAAACCTGTCAATCACAAATCCTCATCAACTATGCCTCCCACATATCTCAGAGACCGTCCGCTTCTCTCCATCCCACCCCCTCTAAAGTAGCTCCGGCCACCACCCCCTTCCCCATGGACAACTGGAACAGCTTCACGCACAGCTTCATCAGGCTGTGCATCCATGCTCATGCCTCCCACAGTATATTCTCCACATTATGCCATTGTTACAAATAAATGAACACAATGACACTAACTATCCGCTCAATCCTTCACTGGCATTCCACTGTTCTCTGGAGGAAGTTCGAACACCTAAACATGTCTAGGATGCTGTGTGGGATCTGGTTGTGCATATACCTCCAGATCCCTTTCACTATTCTTCCTTCTACCCCAAAACCTGTGCTCCAGTTGCACTGTACTTGTTATAGTCCCTCAAATGAAATCACAGTGACTGCAGTGAGTAAAATAGCCTGGTGGGGAATAGGACTGATGGCAGAAGAAGAGATTCTAGGAAGAGAGATGCCTAAGAGAGAATACCATGGTGTCTTAGTAAGAGTGATGCTGGGGGATCCCAGAGAGAGAGAGAATGTCAGACTGTCCCAGGGAGACAGAATGCTGGGGGGAAAAGAAAGAAGTACAGGAATGCTAGAGATATTCTGAATAAAGAAACCAATGGGATTTTGTGACTACTTGGATGTCAGAGGTAACAAAAGGGGATAGTTATGGATATCTTCTCAGGCTCAGACTTGAGCAACAAGCTGTGCAGTTAGTGTCATTTGCTGAGATAATGACACAAGAGGAGGCAGATTCTGTAGAAAAGACACCAATATTTTCAACTAATAACTTTCATCAATTTATGCATGCTGAAGAGAAATACTTATCTTTTAAATATTCATATACAACTGTTATACCAAATGATTAAAGATGTGTTAGCCCACCAAGCTAATAGAACATTCAAAAACAAAAACCAAAAAACATGGAACTGGAAAAGTTTGAGGTGATACAATTCACAGTCTATTTAAGACACATTTTAAACCAAAATTCCACCCTGTGTAAACAGTAAATGCTGATTCATTAATGAAGAACAAAAAACGTCAAGTAAAAGCAAAATTAGCATAAAGGATAAGAAATTCAACTTTTCCTTAAAACAGGTGAAGGGCTAGGGAGGAGTAAAGTCTTGATATAAAAACTTAGTTCTGCCACAGAGCCTAAAAAGAAAAAAAAAGAAAAAACTACTGCATCACTTCATAGGTGACTTGGGTTGGGTCATTAGAAGGACATGTATGAAAACTGGTCATATTAACTGTGACTATTCACTTCAGGACAGAAAGTAAAAGTCAAAGTCGCTCAGTTGTGTCCAACTCTTTGTGACCCCATGGACTATACAGTCCATGTAATTCTCCAGGCCAGGATACTGGAGCGGGTAGCCATTCCCTTCTCTGGGGGATCTTCACAACCCAGGGATTGATTCCAGGTCTCCCACACTGCAGGCGAATTCTTTACCAGCCAAGCTACCAGGGAAGAAAGGAGGGCATTAAGCAAAATTAAAAGGGAGGTCTGACTACAGACTAATCTTCCAGGTCCTCAAGGTGTCTGGAACCTATTTAGAAATAAATAAAGTAGTTCCGAAAAAAAAAAAAAATTCTAGTATCAAGGAAGCCACTATGAATCTCCAATGGCCAAAGAAGATAACAAAAGAACAGAAAACCAGAAGAGGATTTTCTTTGCACTCTGTGACTGGTTGGTTTCTCATGTGAAAGAAAAGGCATTTTCTGATAAGTAGCTATGATCTACAAAAGAATGGCCAGGCTTTTCTCACAATACAAATTGAAGGAGGATCTGCAGGTGAGAGACAATGGAAAAAAAACAAAATAAAACTTCAAGCTCAGAACTCTTTAGAAGAGCTGGAAATTTCATAGAAACTACAGTAAAACATAAAAGGTAAAATAAGGGAGGGGAGAAAAAAACATAAAATTTTATTTCAATCCAAGAGTCCCCTATCCAAACAATAGGATTTTGAGGAAACGAGACAATGGAGAAGAGAAAGTCATCAAAGAAATAATATAGAAAGTTTCCCCCAGAAGAATGCACATGTGCAGAGGAACAAAGCCTTTAGAGTATCTGATATAAAGAATGAAACAAAATCTACTACATCATAACCTTTATTTAAGACATGGAAAAAAGAATCCAAAAGCTGCCAGAGAGAAAACATGAACCAGGTACAAAAGGAACTGATGTCAGAACAGCACCTAATTTTGAAAATACAGTGAATCTTAGAAGACAGCGGAATAAAGTCTGAAGAAAACCAAAGTACTGAGTTGGCCAAAAAGTTTATTCAGGTTTTTTAGGAAAAACCCAAATGAACTTTTCTACAACCAGTCAAACTAATGACCGTATAGTGTGGAATCAAAAGACACAGGGTTCGGGGAGACAGGCCCCAAGGTTTAGGAGTGGGAGAACTGAAATGGTAAATTTTATATATTTGGCAACACATAAATTGTTTTACAGTTTACTTGTGGTTTATAATTAATCGGTATACAAAAAGTGAAGGAAAACAAAATAACAGATGACTCTTAATTACAAGAAAAAAAATGTTTCCATGTAAACAATTATTTAACCTGCCAGACGCAGGGCTTCCCAGGAGGGACAGCAGTAAAGAATCTGCCTGCCAAAGTAAGAGACACAAGAGAGGCAGGTTTGATCCCTGGGTCGGGAAGATCCCCTGGAGGAGGAAATGGCATCCCACTCCAGTATTCTTGCCTGGAACATTCCATGGACAGAAGAGCCTGGCGGGCTGCGCTCCACGGGGTCACAGAGAGTCAGACACCACTCAGCGGGCCAAGCACAGAGCAGAGCACGCAACTAAGCAGCGTGCGATATTTATATGGTCATAACAACATAAATATGGACTACTGTCTGAAAGTGATTCCTCTGGACAAAGAAATGGATGGGCGATGGGGACAGACAGGGCAAGGGGCTGGTGCTTCATTTCACTACAAAAGCCAACACAGAAAATAACGACAATTAACTTTCAAATCACACCAATAAGTCTCATACCCAGCTGTAGAAGAGAATAAAAAAGAAAAAATAGCTCAATAAACTTATTTGGGAACTTGCTGATTTTCACTGGACAAAGAACTATAAGTAAAACAATCATAAAAATTTCCCAGGTAACATGAAAAAAGACATTCTTATTCATCACCAAAGGAAATAAAATACTACATCTTATTACTTTTTTAAGAGAGGATAGTGGGTACTATAGTAGATAATCACAGAGATGCATGAAACATAAAATAAGGGGTTTCATATAGCTGTTTCTTATAAAGCCCTAAAAGTAAAGTTCAGTAAAAGTATTCTCCATGGAGAACAACAAACAAAAGCCCAGGGAGACAGCAGGGTCTGGAGAGGTAACAGGCAGCACAGGTGGCCTCAGAACAGCTTTACTCACTGCTCACTGTTTTCTCGGAGGAGGCAATGGCACCCCACTCCAGGACTCTCGCCTGGAAAATCCCATGGACAGAGGAGCCTGGTGGGCTGCAGTCCATGGGTCGCAAAGAGTCGGACATGACTGAGCGACTTCACTTTCACTTTTCTCTTTCATGCACTGGAGAAGGAAATGGCAGCCCCCTCCAGTGTTCTTGACTGGAGAATCCCAGGGACGGCGGAGCCTGGTGGGCTGCCGTCTATGGGGTCGCACAGAGTCAGACACGACTGAAGCGACTTAGGAGCAGCAGCAGCACTGTTTCCTACAGAAGATGTGCTCAGATGATGCTTAATCTAGAATAGAAAGCCAAATGCTGAAAGAGCCTCAAAACCAGAAAGAGGTATTTTCTGGGCACCCTGGAGAACACTGAATGGAAAAGGGCTCAAAGATTCTATAACATGATCTAAAAATCATACTCAAAATGAGGTGCTTAACGATTCTATTTCTTGTCTTATGAACTGTGGGGAAAGGATTTTTGTCCATCCTTCAGCTACAGCTTCCACACCTCTCTACAGAAACTCTAAAGATGGCGGCGGCCATAACCAAGCACGAAAGCGCTGGGCACGGCGCTCCTCTGTGGAAACCCTGAAGAGCTTCATGTCATCACTGTACCATCCTCAGACTAAAACCAGACAAAAGCATGGCTTGGCCTGGCTGCCAGATAATCTCCACAGGAGCGGCTGGCGGTACAGGCGGATGGGACCACATTCTCACCACGGTGAGGCCAGACTGCAGTAGCGGAAGGAACAGGAAGATTAGACTGGGGTGACAAGGACACCCAAGCAGTAGTCCAACCAAAAAATCTTGTTTCCATTTTGTCCTCTGAGAGGAAAATGAAGAGACATTCCTTAGCAGAAGGGGAGGAATCAAGAAAAAGACAGGCTGAAGGACAGTGACAAAGAATAACTACTTTGTACAAGTAGGGATGAACTCTATAAAACCAATAGGGGGATGAGCCCTAAAACAAAAACACATCTTCTAAGGGACATCCTTCTTTCAGGGCTAATTCTGTCCTATACTAGTTTTCCACTGATAGAAATATTCAAGGTTTGTTTTGAATTCCTCTAAACTTCAAAGGAAGGCAAAATGATTAAAGCCAACAAACCTGTGAAACAGATGTACTTCTGGAGCACACACACACACAGCCAGACAGACACCTCTATCAGAGAAGTAACAGAGACAGAAGACAATCCAGTAGGAGTGAAAAGGAGAGTGAGATGATATGGACAGGCTAGGCCTCCTTGGGTAAAAGGCCTTTCAAATTCCCAGTTTGAGTTTTTATTAAGCCCAAATAATTGTTTCCTGTTCCCTAATTCCAACAAGATCTCTGTATCCCAGGACCACATCCCTCTTTTATTTAACTAGTCAGAGTATCTCTGGTGAGCTATTTAGAAAAAAGAAAAAAGAAATCCTGTTTAGAAACTCTCTTATTATTTGTATACATCTTTTATATCAATAAAATTTATAATAAATTTTATTTAATATGTATTTTTTTCCAGAGAGCTGCCTGTTAAACATTTACCAGCACACCATAGCTTCAGGGTGAATAAATAGTTATATATACCATCCAAACTATTCTTACTTAACAATCTCAATTTCCAGAATAATACTAAAATCAAACAACAAAGAAGAAAAGGATTAATATTACTTGCATGACATCTGCCCTTCAGGTCCAACAAGAAAAGCTTTTGGCATTTATCAATAAGAGAATTCCATCTCTCAGGAACGAATGAGTTTCTCCAAGAAGCAATGAGGGCTTTCCTAACCACCTGCTAACTACTCTCACATGTTCCAACCTCCCTGCAGAACAGAGAGATGTGGGGTCTTGAGAAACTGGCACCCAGAAACTGTTAGTCTGAAGCTGAGAAATTTCAGATTATCTTATGAAATACATAACTGTAACTATGACTTAACAAACACAGCTTTTAGAAAATAATTAACAATAGGTATTTTGAAGAAATACTAAAATACTGAGAATTCCAGACAAAAAGGTATATTATGAATAGGTCGGGTTTGCAAAAACATCTTACTTCATCTCCTCAAGTCAGAGCTTGGCAGCCCAGCTCCATTTCACCGCTTGTATATGTTTTCTGTTTCCCCTTCCACTTCCATTTCTGGTGAAATGAACTGGCTTACTTGACCTCAGAAAACTTATATATGTATTATTTTAAAACAAATATACTTCTGGATTTTAAAACATCATACTCAATTTGCCTATAAACTTCTAATCTGCTCAAGAAATTTCAACTTTCATTTCTCAATAGAAACATAGTTTTTATAAAAAGATTCTAAATTCAATCGAAGATATCCTCCCCTTTATTCTTAACCCACATGTTAAGAAGTCTGCAGCTTTATCCCACTTTATAAAATTAGAAGGGTGACAAACCTAACAATCAAGGAAGGAAACATTAAGAACTACCTAGTAATTTGAGACTTCTAAAAAATATTCATGTCAAGAACATTTAAAAATGCAATGAAAAAACAATCATAGAAAAAGTGATAGAAGACTTGATTCACCGTAGTATAAACCAAGGCTCCCTACTAGAATATAATTTATACACTTGGGCCCCCAGGGTGCAGTATAACTGTCAAGAGAATAAAAGTGACTCCACAATGATCAGTTGGGGATGGCTAAGGCTTGGAAGATTCTAGATTTTAGGATGTGTTTAGACAGGACTAAAGAGATTATGCAGGGAAATGAAAATATGTGACACTAGTGTGGTCTCTACCCAAGCACAGCTCCAGAGGGTAGGCCACCAAGGTACAAGAGTCAGACAACACCAAAGGGGCCAGCTGGGCTCAGAGCAGTAAAATGGGTGCGGCTGAAACAGGACCCAGCACTCAGAGCTGGGAGAAGAACCAGAGACAGCTATTTGGAAAGACCCAAATCCTCTTAAGGTAAAGTCACTCCCTCCCGCTACCCCAAGCAGTGAGCGGTCTACAGTTATTGTTTTTGTTTTTTTTTTAGCCTAAAACTACAGTAAGAAATAAGACTTTACACCACAACTCAGCACACATACATGTATATACATATATACAATAAGTAACAAACAGAAGTTTCTCTAAATGACACCTATTTTATAAAGTACGGTATGCGTTATTATTTATATATTTTTTTCACCTAAGTAGGAATTGCTGGTCCCAACTCACTAAACTGATCTTAAAATCCCCTATGAGGTAACACCCTCCTGTTTGACAGACTACTGAATTGGTCACTGGTTGACTTTGGGGTGAGGTGGGTGTCAAAGGTCACATGAGTTCATAGCTCAGCTTTGAATCTTGTCCCTCTATTGGTCACATTGCTGATTTCCTGCACTTGCTTTGGAAGAGGTTTCCAGTCTGGCATTAAGGTCATTCAACAACCAGCCCAACTCTTTGCTCCAATCTGATCTTCCACAATGCCTCCTCAGTCATTTGTATCCCACGAAACCTGATCTGCTTTCTACCCACTCCCTATCCCAAAATGTCCACCTCTGCTTCTCCCCAGGGTTCTTTTCTCCTCCACCTATCCAAAATGCTCTGATCCTCCAAGACAGAGCTAGATCAACTGCTCCACACAGAACAAATGTCTCCTGCCTCCAGAACTGAAAGCTTTATCCTTGCAGTCTATCTTCAACTGACACACATCCACCCTGCTGCCATCTCCAACCTCACCCCACCACCATGCTCTCAGAACCCAAACGTGCAGTCTCAAAAAGAGACCACTTAGTATGCACTTCAGGTGCAGACTGAACAAATGAACATGGAGGGAGAATACTGCTCTCCACAGACTAAAAAATTTCTGGCCAGGGCCCAAAGCACCAAAAATCCCTCAACCAAAACCAGAGTCTCATATTCACTGCAGCAGATATTGTGTCTTCAACCTCTGAAATAATTGTTATAGTAAGCATTATAAGAAAATGATACTGCATGCTTACTTTTAATGTTTAGAAATTCTTCTTTCAATTAAAAAAGAGCAGAACTATAGGTTAGCAATTTAGTAAGAATGTCATGTTCCATGTTTTAACTTCTCTTAAACTCTGATCTCCCAAATGCAATAAAGACAGCTGGGTACTACTCAGCAAAATGAATAGATTCCCCCCAAACTCATCTAACTTTGGCTTTTCATGAGACAAAGCACCCTGGCTTTGCTTTCCTTCAAATGTCAGCTTCCTCTCCTGCTTACCAGATAATTCTGTTAAATTAGTTCTATGTATCTTGTTTCAAAAACAAAATTCTTCACATCATCTTTTAATCAAGAATTTTCATTTCGGTCTCCCCTAATTATGTAATTCAAAGAACTTACTTAGAGCAAAGTCAGAAATATTAGCATCAAAGTATCTTATATCTTTATGCAAATATATCTAATAGCTTCCTCATTTGACAAGTATTTATCAAGCAACTGGTATATACTCAGACACTGAGCTAGGATGCAAGAGATCTTTGAGGTACTAAACTGAAAATGCCACACTTCCAAAGCAAAGAAGACAACAGGATAATAGCAGATTCACATGCGTTAACCCAAATTGAAAATTACATACATACGCTATACTCCTGGACCTCAAAGAATCAGGAAGAAGTGAAAAAAGAAAATTCTAAAGATACTCTGAAGCTAAAATAATTCAAACAAGTAGTAGTAGGAATGGTCAAAAAAGGAGAAATAGAAACACAAAACTCAGAAAATATGCTAATCTTTTAGTTTTAGAAATGCTGCTCAACTATGAAGTAAATGAAGTCAGTTATTAAATATCTGTATAGGACTATATTTCTATTTAACATTAGCAGAATAGTCACTAACACCATTTGACAATAAATGGTCCTTTCCCTTATGTTCCCAATATTTTATGTAACCAACATACACTGCTTATGTATAAAAGCCCACGAATATTTAATATTTATCAAATAGCCCCGCCCTGCTCTACTTAAGCCTTTAAAATCATTTTAAATGTGGCCAGCTATGCCAATGGTGAAATCATTCAAATGGGAAATAATTTTGTATCTACTAATAGATATATTAGAAATGACACTGTCATAAAACTGAACTATAAGTCAATCATTATCTCAATGTTCTTACTATTCTAGTATACAGTATAAACCATACATATTAAAAATGAATAGTCTTACCTTAAATATGTGCCATATATGAAGAACAATGCCATCATTAGTCCATTTAAAATAAAAATTACAGCAACATAAAAGCAAGCAGGATCTCCCAATCCTTTAAAAAATTAAAAAAAAAAAAAAAAACACTTTAACTATAGGTTACTTTATGTGTCTGACAATTCACATTAACATGTGACTATTTTGAAAATGGTTGCCAGATACATTAAATGGTTGCCTTGGTTCCCATGTGAACACATGACACTAGTGTGGAACATAGGTAAGACCAGAGAAGTACCTGTAGTGGTTACAAAACAGGGCTGCAAATGCATGGATACTCCTCCTGTAGAGGTCTGGGGTCTGTGCCCCTGCTTTTAAGTCTGGCTGGGCTTGTGACTGCTTCAGCAGACCATGGCAGAAGCCATATGGAAAAGGACATGCAGTATCCAACTTGGAGCCCGGTACCACATGAGAAGCCTAACTACCCTGAGATACTATGCTATACAAAAGCACAAGATGCACGAAAAGGGCACTTGTAGGTGCAGTGAGGCTCAGCCGGGCTCAGCCTTGCAGGTACCCCAGTCAAGCAGCCAGAATGTAAGTGAAGTAGCTCCAAGTTAATTCCAGCGTTCCCAGCCACTTGAGTCTAGCAGAGTTCTCTGACATCGCAGAAACAAACCAACCATTCTATACCCTGCCCAAATTCCCTACTAGCAGAAACCATAAACATAATAAAATCGTTGTTTACACCACTAAGTTTGCTGTAAATTTATTATACTGCAACAGACAACAGGACAGCATCACAGAAACTCGCCTTCACAGCTTTCAATCGGGCTGAGTCCTTCTCCTCTGGTAACTGTCCAACATATCTTGGTTTGAATACCAATCAAATCCATTATTTTGGTATAAATCCTGTACCAGCTGGCTAAGATCACCTAATTGAAAAAGAGGAGGAGACATTATAAGAAAAAAGTATCCTCAACAGTTTCCTTACTAGAATATTTTTGAGATATTTTGATAATCGACAAATTTTCCCTTCCTGTACCATCCCCATCTGGGTCTCTTTAAATCTAGTAAAAGGAGCTTCACAGTCCCCTATGTAGATTCTTCACTGGTCAGTCTTCATCTGTTCACCCATGGCTAAGAATAAAATATAACAAAAGATATACAAATCTGTAATCTTCAAAAGCTATAAAATTCAACTAAGGGACATAAAACAAGAGCTGAACAAACAGAAAGATATTCTATCTTCCTGAACAGATTTAATTTTTCAAGATGTGAATTCTTCCTCAAATTAATTCATAAACATAAAACAAAGCTAAGCAAAACCTCAAGTGTCTACTGAGATGTGTTATATGGAAAAATGACAAAATGGAGATAACTGAAGAAAACGTCCTAACAGATAATAAAATGTGCTACTTATATAATTAAAATAGTGTGATGCTGGCACAAGAACAGTCAGATCAAAGTAACCATGGCAGAGGCAGTGGAGCGCCACAGGTCTCTCTCAGGGCTGAGGCACTCATTCCCTGAGCAGCTGGGAGGGCTGGTGGCTGACAGCCCTCAGCTGGGTCTCTGGGAGCTACCCTCTGCATAGAGGGTAAATTCACTAAAGGTCACCCTCCCCAAGGGAACTGCAGCCATAACTAGTCAACAGGGGGGGAATATAAAGGCCAGAGGTCCTTACTTCAGGTAGGACAACTCTGTAGGGTCATCCCAGTTCCAGAGCTTCCCCAGAGATTGGCTGAGGCCTCTGCTGTGACTCAAGTCCTCTGCCTGCCTCCTCCTAATTCCTTCATCCCCCTTCAGATATTGCCTCCAAGGGAGTTCCCCTATATACTTCAGGTACAGATCTCCATCTTAAAGCCTATTTCCCAGGACCTCAACCTAAGGTAACACTGAACAGAAAGTCTAAAAGTAGTTGAAAGCATATGTATATAATAATTTTGGAAATAATAAAAGAAGCAGACAGAAGTTGGACCACTCACCCAAGTGTGAGGTTGCACAGAAAACCATTTTGCAAAAATAAAAGGTTCGATTCTTGCCCCAAAACTGAGTATTCAAACAAATTTCAGAAAAATTAAAAATGTAAATCTCAAAAACATAACAATTAAGAATGAAGTTTTTTAATATATATGAATGAATAAAAAACATAAATCTAAAAGATTCATAGACATGATAGCTCTGAAGAGAAAAAATACATTCAGATCATACTGTACCAAGCTAAAGTGCAAACAAAAAGCTGGAGAAAATGTCGTATCCATATAGCATAGCATTAACCTCCTACATATAATGAGCTCTTAAAAATATCAATAAGAATATAGACAAAGGGCATGAATAAGCAATTATTTTTAAAAGTGAAAATGCATTTAATACAAAGCAGTGAAAATATACATGTACATACACAAATATATAGCAATGAACAAAACACATCATGTGATCTTAATTTTTTTAGCCATTAAATTAGCAAGGATGCAGAGAAACAAGCATTTTCAAAAACACTGCCCATGGTAATTTTCATTAATAAATCCTATCTAGAAAGCACTTTGGCAACATGTACCAAAATCATTAAAGCCTATATTCTGTTGAACTAAATAGTTTCACATCCACAAATGTATAGTTTAAAAAAATACGTATATGTGTATCCCCATCCACAAATTTAGAGTTTAAAAAAACATATGGATATGTGTAAAGATTTTGCTTCAAGAATGTTTATTGCAGCTTTAGGATATTTTAAAAGTTGAAAACAACCAAAATTTTCATAAAGGATGAACTAAATAAACAATGGCAGATTGCATTACAGCCATAAAAAAATGATGCTGTTGAAAAAAGATGATTTAGGAAGATGGTTTTAAATATTCTTAAAAGACAAAAAGCACTTATAAAAAAAAGTTGTGTGATCCCATTGCTGGAAAAGTAAATGCAGACATGCATAGAAAGTACTCAATAAGCACTTTGGTGGTTATTTATTGGTCTCTATCTCCTCCAAAATTAAGTAGGCTAACTCAGTTCACCTGGAAATTAGACTCCTTTTACTCAATGGGAAATGACCAAGAGCCCTGATTAGTGCTGATACTGAGCCCAAGCTTGAGATCTCACAGCACCAAGGCAGCCATGGCCCTGTTGCATCAGGCAACACACGTAGCAGCATCAGCATGCTATGAAGGGGGCACCAAGGGGAAGCGCGCTTAAACAGGAGAACCTCAAGAAAGACGTCACTGAGGGAGTCACATCCCAGGTAGGTCCTGGAGAATGCCTAGGGATGCATTAAATGGTTACTGATAGCACTGCCTTCCTATCTCAGCTCCCTTCTTCCACTCCCGCCAGGGGAAAAACGCATCCAATTAAATGAAGAATCTCAGATAAGGAAGAAACAGTATTCAGCAAATGACATGTAAAGGTCATGTAATACCTATTAACATACCAAATCTAGTTTTCACATTTTCTAAACCATGCAATCATAATACTCATTTCCATAAAATCATTAAAGACCCCAAAAATTAATAATGATTTTTTCATATTCCTTTATAAGAAAAGATACCCATTTACTTTTTTAAAAAAGATAAAATTTAATATATTGAATTAGATCTTAGATTTAGAATCACCATTTAATATAAGTAATACTTTATAAAGTATGAAAATCATAATTGAAAAAGTATCTTACCTCAGGGTAAAGATTGAACCTTTTTAATGTATTAATAACAAGGGGATATTCAGTCAGTTTATCATTCATAATCATCCATACTCCATTCAAAAATGAGGGTGCTTCCACAATAGTCTTAAAGTAGGAATAATACAGTCCCTGAAACAAGCACATGTTATAATAAAAAGTACATAATTACTATGCCTCGAATTAGCTTAAAATAAAACTTAAATGTATTGTTTTTGCAAAACAAAGCAATCACACACATAACAGCTACAATTTCTCAGGTTTCTGATCACTAACAAATCCTCAGGTTGCAAAAAACTTACATATTTTAGCATAACCTTGTCTTAATTGAACAACTGATCTCAAAACAGCTTCCAAAATAGCTTTAACCTTTAAAAAGTCATATAACTCAGTCACACGCTCATTTAGGAAACCCCTATAACCCTTACTAATTGAGGAGTTAAAAAAGGCTTCTTTTAGTGTTAGAAAGGGCTCTTCTCAGCTCAGCGTAAGGTAACAGCCCATCAGAACCAGGGCTGTGAAGACAGGAGAGAGGGACAGTGGTAGTACTCCCATTTTGAGGAAAAAAATGTTTTACCAGTAGTTACAGATGGATATGAGAGCTGGACCACAAAGAAAGCAGAGCACCGAAGAACTGATGTTTCTGAATTGTGGTGCTGGAGAAGACTCTTGAGAGTCTCTTGGACAGCAGGGAGACCAAACCAGTCAATCCTAAAGGAAATCAATCCTGAATACTCACTGGAAAGACTAATGCTGAAACTGAAGCGCCAATACTTTGGCCACATTATGTGAAGGGCTGACTCCAAATGCAATATAACTGGTATCTTTATAATAAGAGGGAAATTTAAACAGAGATATAGGGGAAAATGTTTCATGAAGACAGAGGCAGAGATTGGAGTCATGGTACCTACAATGCAAGTCAAGGATTGCCAGAACCATGAGAACCAGAATGAAGTCAGAGAGAACATGCTCCTGCCATCACCTAGATTTTAGACTTCTGGCCTCCATAACTGTGAGAAAATAAACTTCTGCTTTTTTAAGGTACAAGTACTTTGTTATGACAGCCCCCCAGGAAACTACAACCTACCTTGTTTATAGGTTTGATTTTGGAAGCATGTAAATATCTTATATAACTAAAATTTAGAAACAAAAAATTTTACATTCCTAAATATCCAAAAATATATATAAGAATCACTTATTAAATTGGGAAAGGATTTCAAACAAATTTAAGATACAGTAATTTTACTGTACATTGCTAGTTGAATATACAGTAAAGTCAAAACTAAAACCACAAACAAGTTTTAAATTATTTCTAGTAATCATTTTTAACAATATACTTGAACTTTTATTCCTCAAATACAGGTAATATGAAGCCAAGATTCTCAGGCTGACAGAAGAGATACAAATTTAATATCAAAAAAGTAATTAATCCTAAATTTGAATTTAGAAATATAAATTAATAATTTATTTTTTCTTTTTAAAAAATAGTTTCTTAATTCTATCTACTAAAAAGGCCTAGACACAGTGGCCAATCTAGTATAAAATACTAGTAATGAGCACCTCTATCACCAAAATTGGGGCCTGTAAATACCATTTGCTACTGGAAGGAATTAGGGCTCCTTAGAATACTGGATGATTACAGGTCTGTAAAGGAAATGCCTTGCAGTAGCAGAAAGTAAGGAAGCTACAGAACACTAGTGAGGTCATATAAAGGAGAGTGTATGTGTGAACATGTGTGTGTGTGTGTGTATGCACACACGCTCAATCATTTCCAACTTTGTGCAACCCCATGGACTATAAAGCCCACCAGGCTCCTCTGTCCATCAACTTTTCCAGGCAAGAATACTGGAGCAGGTTGCCATTTCATACTCTAGGGGATCTTCCCTAGAGGAAAGGGACAGGGATCAAACCCATGTTTCTTACATCTCCTGCACTGGCAGGCAGATTCTTTACCACTGAGCCATCTGGGAATCCCATATCAAGGAATCACAAAGCCAACTGCAAGGGCTCTCACCAGCGAAAGACAGGTAAGTTTAAGAAATCTGTTAAAATCTATCAGGCCGTAAAGGTACACCCCAAGACAGAACTCTGCTTGTCACCATTAAAAGATGCTAGAGAAGCAACTCACTTTTCTGAAAAGTTGTAATAGAAGGAAAGCATCAAGCATCTTCCTGTCTTTCCTGTATAAAGTGTAGCTCAGGAAGAACACCAAAAGTTCTTCTTTATGGAGTTATTATGGCTAGTAAATGCCCATTCCTCCAGGTCATTTAAACACTGATTTATATTTGATGATATTAAGTAACTGTTCTTCAATATTTTCAAATGTGACAATGATACTGCGGTTAACAAAAAAGTCCTTTCTTTTGAGACATACACAATATTTACAGATGAAATGATATGGTTTCCTTTAAAAAGAGATGGGTATATGAAAATGTAGATGACAGAAAAATGGCTGTGTGTCCTCAGTTGTTGAAGCTAGAGGAATGGGTAGGGGGAATTGGGTCTACTCTTTCTACTTTAAAATATCTTTGAAAATTTCCGTAAGAAGCTTAAAATATTTAGATTGTTAAACTACTACAATAAAATCATACATGAAAACTAACCATTTCAGTGCGAAAAGCCATCTCTCTTTCCAATGTTGAGAGGTGAGAAAAATGACGATCATTTTCAAAGAGGTGTGTTATATGACTCCTGTAAAACAAAACAGTAACAAAGCAACAGTGTTAAAACTTGTACTAAGTATAATTTTAAAAGAAACTCTAAAAGCAAAAATAAAATATTAATACCCTACATATTTACACTTAATTTTGTATTAAAACTCAAACACAACAGTATCCATATTTGCTCTTCCATTCAACATATCTTATACTTCCACTAAAATTTCTCTCTATAAGAAAACACATTCAAATTAGATTTTAAAATTAGAATGAGCCAGAATAATGATATTATAAGCCAAATACAACAAAATTATAGATTAAATTATAAATGTCATTGGGTTACTATTTCAGAAATGTCTGATTTATGAAATTCATATTTCTTTCTGTCCAGAAGATTAAAAAACTTAATCTTCTCAATATGAACACTATATTAATGTTAAGCAGAGTTTCAAATATAACCTCATTAATAATAGATCTCTTTTTTATTAAAAATTGCATTATTCTGGCTCTGATTTATCAATTAAACTACATTTTCATACTAGTTTGCTGCATATAATATATATTCATCCTTATACTGGAATTATTCATATATATATATATATATATATATATGAGAAATAGGACGATAGGCTGTAAACATCTGCCTAAAATATACCAAGGAGAAAAACGTTCTTACCAGTGCAACACTGCTGCAAAGGCAGCTGCAAAAAAAAAGAAACATAAACCATTATTTTAGCATTAAAAGTGTTTTCACCTTACAGAAAAGCATTACAAGATAAACATGATAAAGTCTGGGAACTGTAAATCCTGAACTCTTAAGGAGTGGATAAAGAAAATGGACTCTTCAAAAAAAGTCGCAGAGCTCTGCTTAAAATACCAATGGAGTAAATTATAAAAGAATTAAGCATATAGCTATAATTTTCATTCACTCAGCAAAATAAATGAGGAGCTATTAATATTATTTGCCAACAACCATACAAGAAATCTTCAGATGGAAAGTTCCACAAACTCAACTGCAAGAGAAGGACAGAATCAATGGTGAGAGGCAAAAGAATAAAAGATATGGTAACTTCAGGGAACAGGACTGGAGAGGGATAGAAAAAAGGAACTATCACTTTGATACATGCTGCAATATCTGAATTTTTATAATAAGTTTTAATGTTTTTAAACAAACTTAAAATAAAACAGGAAGAAAAAGAGGTGAAGAAAGAAAATTGGAAAATAGAGAGAAAAACTGGTAATAAAACCAGTCTCATATAAGAATCAATAGTTTGCCTTCTGTTCAAGTACAAAGAACACATTAAAAAGAATCCGAAAAACACCATTCAGTATTCTTATATCACAAGATTCATCTTACTGTAGGCTTCTGATTAAGTAACTACAAGGAAACCAACTATGAAATACTCTTAGAAATGAAAGACAAGCAGCTCAGATCTCATTGTCTTACTTTTATAAAGGTATTTCTATCTAAAAATTTTAAAGTTCATTTTACCTAGAAGATACTAATGGTTACAAAAGACAAAGAGTTACTCTTTCTAGATCATTGAAACTATAAATATTTAACCAGGTTTGTCATTTGACATTTGTTTGTCAAGGGTTCTTTGATCTTTTGAAACTTTGATTTCTTGTTGAGCAATCTACTATCCACTTCCTTTAAAGATGTCATACCACCATAATAAAATTTGGGCTTTATTTTCTTAATGACCTAACTATTATGTCCTGAATAAATTATTCTTCTGTCACAGAATGTAAATACCACCTTTATCATACTGAAGAATTGTTACACTTTGGTAATCCCTTAGAGATTATAACTTTTATTTCATTTATAAATAAATATGGGAAGAATCTACATGTTTACAGCACATATATGTTATTATCCATAAACATATAGATTCAATTATTCCAACTCTCTTTTCAATTGCTCCTGACAAAACTCCTATCAGTAGAACTAATAATATAAACTTAACTCATATTTCTTATTAAGTCTTTGCTGGGAGTTTTAACACTTTTTCCCCTGCTAAAAAAATATGAAATTTTGTTTTCATTATACTTCACTGGATATTGTTAATGTATTTATTTTTGAAGTGTATTTATTTGTAATGTATTTCCTCTGCTATACAATTGATTCTTCTAGTTTTTTTTTTTTTTTTTTGGCTTATCATCTCTAATTCTCCATTTTAAGTAATATTTTAAAAAGATAATTTTGTTCCTGTTTAATAATTTTACTATTAGTTTGTTCTTCCCATCTGACAATAATGATAAACTTCTAGAATAATACTAAGTAATTCTGGTAAAAGAGGGCAAACAGTATTCCGGTGACTTTAACAGAAATGCATTTTACATTATGCCTTTAAATTAGCCTCTGACCTTCACAATTCTGCAGTAATACATATGATTTTTCAAGATCATCAGCTCTCTGCTCCCTCAGAATACTATACTTTCTCAGAAGGAGGAAGACACAAAGTCCTTTTGGTGCCTTCCTTTAATTCAATCCTTGCAGCACTAGGCAATTCTTGGATTTCTCAGCATCTGAATGACCCTCTTTCAGTTTCCAAGGTTGATGCATAATCTGCCCAATGTTTTAAATTCCTCTTTTCATTTCAATTTAACAATAACAATAGTTAATTAGTAGCAGTAGTAGTAACAAAGCAGCTAACATCTGAATTCTTATTACCTGCCAGGCATTTTTCAGCGCTTTACTTGACCTAACATAAGAAGTCCTCACAAGCATCCTATGTGTTAAGTACCAATGTTTCCCGGGTATACAAATAATAAGGGCTTCAGGTGGCTCAGTGGTAAAGAATCCACCCGCCAATGCAGGAGACTCATGAGGTGCAGGTTTGATGGGGAAGATGCCCTGGAGGAGGAAATGGCAACCCACTCCAGTATGCTTGCTGGGAAACCCCAGGGATAGAGGAGGGCTACAGTCCATGGGGTCGCAGTCCAAGGGGTTGCAGAGAGTCAGCAGGACTGAGTGACTTAGTATACAGCACACATATAGATAATAAGTTGATTCCCAGGGAACTTTAGAAACTAGCCCAAGAAACAAAGTGGATAAACAGAGAAAGGGAAGTTGGAAGCAGGAATTCTGACCTAAGACCTCTGTACTGTGTGGCCTCTTGTAGAGGACAGAGGGGCTGCAACAAAGGCCTCCTTACCCTAAAGTATCTTATTCCCCTTTCATCTTTCTTTTATTATTCAAAAAAAAAAGAAAAAAAAAAGCTATAATTCATCTGTTGATAAGGGCAGTGTATTTTATAGAAGCTATTTTTATATAAAAGTATAGAATTATGCTTTAGTTTATTCAATTGAGATAAATTCTATGTGTATGTCATCTGAAAATGAAAACCCCAGTAAGTAAAGCAGATACTGCTTTGTGAGCACATAATTTAAGCATAAAGACATAAAATGACAAAAACTTCTTAAAGCATCCCCAAAGAGCTTTTCATGCCTTCTTGCCTACAGAAAAGATTATGATTTTCTCTAAATATATTCTGGTGATTATTAATCCTGTGTATAGTCTTTTGGCGGTGTCACAAAATTGATAACCAATTTTTCCAGTTTAACACATATGTTATTTTTGTCATTCTAAAAATCAGAACATAAAAAAAAAAAACTTTCAAAAAATCCAAAACTACTCTATAAGAAAAATGATTGTTCAAAGAGTGAAGGTTTGCTTTGTAATCTAACTCAAAAGACTGCAATCTTGTGGCTGAGAATTCTGTAAGGCTCTTAAGTTTTGCTGGAAGCACACAAATTACCAATACTCTGAAACTAAACTGGCCACTCCTTCCATTTTCTGATTAAAGAAATTTCGTACCAGATTATATGTCACATTACATCAATTTTCAGCCTTACAGGATTTGAGCTGCTTCTTCATTGAAAATTATTCTTCTTCAGTTATTAGAATCCTGTTAAAACAAAATAGAATGTAATTCCCTGAGGGGAGAAACAATGTTTTACTGAATTCTACCATAGTAGTACTTAGCAAGAAGCTGAAAACAAAGGCCAACTCAAATGCTGAATTAATGCATATAAGGGGGATAATTAAATAATCCTAAATCATGTCCACATAATAAACCAAAGTTGAATATACTTTGATAGCTAGCTACACACACACACACACACACACACACACACACACAGTGTGCATATAATTGCTTTGTTTTCAAAAATAGAGTCGCTGTGATCAGTGTAAATCAGACCCTTTGCCTAGGTGCAGCCTGCTGCCTAAGCCTCCAGGTGCTTAGGGGTGCTCTGAACCCCAGCACAGTAGAGTTCCAGAGGCCCGCCCGGCTCTGCTACCGCTGACACCCCTCTGTCCAGCCACAGCTCAGGAAGTGCGGAGGAGGTGCCTCATGTTGCTCCCCGCCCCAGGCATAGCCTGCACCATTTCACTGCCGTGAGGAGGGCAGGAGGAACGGAGAAAGAAAGAAACAGAACAGGAGGTTATTCCACGCTGCTCTGCTCAGTCCTCATGGGCTCCTAAATCCCATCCCCTCTCCAACCAGCAGATCCCCCAGATCTCTCTCCCCAACTCTCGCAGTCTCTCCCTTCCTCCAGGCCGCCTTGCCCTAGCAGGTGACTCAGAAGTCCTGGTCTCTTCCACAGACCCTCCCGGCCACCCACCCAGTTAGGATTCCAGGGAAGTGCAGCTCCACGACCTGCTTTCCTAAGGTTCCTCAGCCAAGTCTGCTGCACACAAAAGTTGGACACCCACCGCCCTTTCTCTCTTCCTCCTTCTCGAGGTAGAAAGCAGGGACTGTGAAGCTGTGGAGCCAGGGTGCTGTGGCTCCCTTCACCCCTCTGTGATAACCTGCCAGCCACAGAACTCCAGCCACGACTACAGTTGCCCACCTACCCTACACTGAATCCCTTACATGTGGACTTCATAACTAGTACTTGCCTTAACTCTCAGAATTCCTTCACAAGCTCTCTTAATTTGAGCCTCACAACAATCTTGTATTTATTCTCATTTTACAGATGAAAAACTGGGCCTCTGAGAGGGTATTTCCCCCAAAGTAAAAACCTGGACCCAGCCTCCCTCTCAAGCCTCAGTTTCTCTCCAGTGACAGAGCTGCCTCCCTTTCGATCTGCATGCATTTGATGACATCATCTTGTAACAATATTTATATGGAGAAATACATTCTAAGTCCAAAATGACTTGCAAAATTTAAAAATACAACTTATTCCTAAATTGAGGTTAATCCGTACTTAAAGCATTCTGCAATTTTGGCCTCCCTAATGCCCAAGTGACAAAATGACAAAAAAAGAAGTTAAGAACTCTTCTTAAATCCACTGGATGAGATTTTCAAATCAATCTTGACAAGTTCCATATTCAACCTCTTCCTAATATTACTAACAGTTGTTTTCAAGGGACCATTCAGAGTTTACAAGTTTCTTTTCAGAAGCTGAAGTCACTAGGAAGTAGTCTACCAGTTTCACACCAAGTCTTTCCTAGAGAAGGAAGTCAATTTCTAAACGTACAGATTTAAGCATCTCCTCCCCATGTCTGAAGTCCCATTGGCTTTCCCATAGCTCACACCATGGAGCCCACATTCTGGCCTTTTTCTGGTTAATTCCACCACACACCCTTCACACAGGCTGCATAGGGCAACAATCCTCCAAAATACCTAGCGTTTTAATGATGCTTCCTGATAGCTTCCCTGATAGATCAGTTGGTAAAGAATCCGCCTGCAATGCAAGAGACCCCAGTTCGATCCCTGGGTTGGGAAGATCCCCTGGAGAAGGGAAAGGCTACCCACTCCAGTATTCTGGCCTGGAGAATTCTATGGACTACTGTCCATGGGGTCACAAAGAGTCAGACATGACTGAGCGACTTTCATTTTAATTATGCTATATACCTGAAAACTCTTAATTCCTCTTTCAAAGTTAAAGGAATTCAAAAGTGGTATTTTGAGAAGCCTGTCCTGCCAACACACCTATTAAACCTTGCTTGTTGTATTGTTGTCGTTGTTTAGTCGCTAAGTTGTGTTTGACTCTTTGCAACCCCACAGATTGCCCACCAGGCTCCTCTGTCCATGGGATTTCCCAGGCAAGAATACTGGAGTGGGTTGCCATTTTCTCCTCCAGAGGATCTTCCCAACCCAGGGATTGAACCTGTGTCACCTGCATTGGCAGGCATATTCCTTGCCTTACTGAGGCACCAGGAAAGTTCATTATACCTTGTTAGGGAAGTTAAAATGGAGGAGGTCTTGTTCAGGCTTCAGAAGTAGGAGAGCAGGCCTCTGATCTACTTCTGACCTCCCTGAACACTGTCCAGAATCCATGCCTGCCTGCAAGCACAGCAAGTCTGGAAGCACTTTAGGGAAGAAAGGGAGTAGGTCTTAGAATTTTCTTGAGCCCCTGAGGGTCTGGCCAACCCCCTCTTCCCTGCTCCCAGGGTCTAAGATGTCTTGTGACTCACAAGATGAAACAAACAGCACTGTAAAAGACGGTAAAACCAGAGCTGCTTTTTTGCATGCTAACTGATGATGTTATCAGTTTGTGTATTGGAATTAGAAGTGGGATCCCTCGAAGCTGCAATTTGAAGTCTCACCAAAGGTCTGGCCACTGCCTGGGACCCTTTCCCAATTGGGATTCCAGATTGCTGTCATTCAGAACTCACCAGCGCTGTTTAAGTCTGGATGTTGGTGATGTATATGCTGTTACACATGTATGTTTCACATATATGATAGTGAAGGACGGGGAAGTCCGGTGTGCTGCATTTCAGGGGCTCTCAAAGAGTCAGGCACAACAGGGACTGGACAACAATGCTGTTACTTCTATTGTTTCTAACTTTTTTCTTTTAATGACTGTATATTTAAATTAAGTCAAATAATCTATAAAAAGTTGAAATTGTTTATGTGTTTGTAAGGTACGCTTTCTTTTGTTAATGAATCCTTCAAACCTAAAGCGAAAGTAAAAACTTTCCTCCAAAGTTACCTTTATCACAGTTCCCTATGCTAGAGTACTTGACAGTGAGCTTATGGTTAATTCATCTTAATATCCACAACTTCTAGCATCATGCCTGGCACCTCAATGGGTTGAACTGTTAAAGGACTATCACCAGGCAAGAGAAATTAGAGAATATACTAAAGTAAAGGATCTAAACAGCTAAGGATAATATCTAAGCATTCCTAACTGCTCAAAAGGTTCCCATTATGTGAAGGTAAAATGGTTAATCCATCTTAATATCTACATCTTCTAGCATCACGCCTGGCACCTCAATGGCTTGAGCTGTTAAAAGACTACCACCATATAAGAGAAATTAGAGAATATACTCAAGTAAAACACCTAAACACCTAAGGACGGAATCTAAGCATTCCAAACTGCTCAAAGGGTTCTCATTCTGTGAAGGTAAAATACACATAACAAAATTAATATACTGAAAGAAATTATGCTTCTAATCTATAGTACCTAGAATAAATCAAAGCCCAGTTTCCATGTAGTAAACTAATAAGTGAAAAAGACATTCTTTAGAAGCCAGTTTGGGAAGGAGAAAACAGTCATGTATACCTCAGGCTCAGCTCCTTCCTTCTTTCTAGCACCTATTTTGTATGTCATAAAGTGCTTTAAAGTCAACAAGTATCTAAATACCACTTAGGTGCACAACACATTTTCCTAGAAACTGAGAACATTAAAGAAATATAAGCCAACATCTGTGGCTTTAAAGATAAAATCTTTGAGAGATAAGATTTAGGTACATAAAATAATGAGAGAACACCCGCACCCAAGCAAATAGCACAAAGTCTATGAACTGTAAGAAATCTGAGAAGGCAGATCAATAATAGCCACTCAGGGCAGGGTTTATTAAAGTGGGATTGGGTGGGCAGAAGTGGGGGGAGAGGCTGGATTTCAGGACATGATTACAACTGAGGAGAGGATTTATGTTGAGTAGCCAAAAGACAGCTACAATAAAGCTGGATGTGGACTCTGATCCAACACAGCAGAAGAATCCCATCACTAATATTGATGATACAGAATACTCATGATATTGACAGTAATGAGGTATCAACTGAAGACTCACTCACTATATGTACAGGCTGTCTGGCTCTCAGAGCCCTATGAACACCAGGGGTGAGGGGATGGGGGGTGGGCGGGCGTTGTCATAGCTGCTCAGCCAATGGTACCAAGAATGGGAGCCAGCAGAGTGCCCCCTGGGCCAGAAATCTCTACATTTTGAAGAGATCATTTACTCTCACACTCACACCACACAAACATTATCATTTTTTATGTGCACCACGACATACCAAAAAAGGTTCAGAAGCACTTTCAGTCAGTAAAGAAACAGAGCAAGATTCACAAAGAACATCATAAAGCAGCAACATAGAGCAAAAGTGATCTAAACCCTGGGATTGCATTAGAATCATCAGTGTTGCTAAATAAAACTAGAGATGTCTGGGTATTAATCCAGGGCTCCTAAATCTGAAACTCCAGATTTTTTATTTCAATACTTGAATGATTCTAATATACAATCAAGGTTAATTATCACTGGTACAGAAATGGCTGGAGCAAAATATTCATACTTGTTCACAAAATGTAAGAATTGGCTGCTTTGTACTCCACATGTTTTTTAGCAATAATTAGGTCACCTGGGAGCTTATCAGAAATTCAGACTCCCAGGTCCCATTCCAGATCCCCAGGCCCCTGAGCTGATTTATAAACACTTCTAAGGGCAATGCCTCAACACTGACAGCACACTGGAATCATCTCGGAGCTCTGGACATTGCTAGATCTGGTACTGGGGATGATTCTAACATGCAACCACGGATGAAAACACTGGTGGCGGTGGGGCATGTTAAGACTGCATTCCTGAGCCCCCACTCTCAGAGATCCTGATGCAATAGATCTCACTTGGGCTTGGAAAGCTACACTTTTAACAGTTTTTATTATGAAAAGGGAAACATGAATTCAAAAGGTATTCTGAAGGAAAAATTGTCAAAATCCTGACAGGTGAGAATTATAATCAAGAAAGGGAAAGAATTAAAATTAAGAATCAAATTATTTTTTACATTCTTAAGAAGAAATATTCCTTGGATTTCATATGACTTATTTAGCCTCAGTCTCACTTTCATCAAATGTGAAATGAGGGTTTTTACTTGGTTATCTCTACTCCTAGCATTTAATAACTCTGCACAGCTACAACTGGGGGCGTCCCAGGTGGCACAGTGGTAAAGAACCGGCCTTCCAATGCAGGAGACACAGGTTCAATCCTAGGTTGGGAAAATCCACTGAACAAGGAAATGCCAACCCACTCCAATATTCTTGCCTGGGAAGTCCTATGGACAGAGGAGCCTGATGGGGTCTCGAAGACGGACACAACTTAGTGACTAAACAGCTACAACTACTAACACTAATAAGGACTTCATATTTTCCAAAGGACCTCCAAGATTATTTTGCTTTTCTTTTGGATCTTTCTGCTCCCCAAACTAAAAGCCTTGGCAGGTTTGACCCTTTTAATTTGTTTTCTTGGTTCAGTAGGCAAAAAATGCACTCAATTAATTAATAAGACATTGCCTCTCAAAGTGAGAGGCAGGATTATTTTAAAATTCAGTCATGCTATTATTTTCTCCCAATCTGAGGGCTGTTAAAAAGAATTCATGTGAATCAGTTCTAATGAGATGGATGAAACTGGAGCCCATTATACAGAGCAAAGTAAGCCAGAAAGATAAAGACCATTACAGTATACTAACACATATATATGGAATTTAGAAAGATGGTAACGATAACCCTATATGCAAAACAGAAAAAGAGACTCAGATGTATAGAACAGACTTGTGGACTCTGGGAGAAGGCGAGGGTGGGATGTTTCAAGAGAACAGCATTAAAACATGTATATTATCTAGGGTGAAACAGATCACCAGCCCAGGTTGGGTGCATGAGACAAGTGCTCGGGCCTGGTGCACTGGGAAGACCCAGAGGGTCTCCCCAGTGAGGGAGGTGGGAGGGGGGACCGGGATGGGGAATACATGTAAATCCATGGCTAATTCATTTCAATGTATGACAAAAACTACTGTAATGATGTAAAGTAACTAGCCTCCAACTAATAAAAATAAATGGAAAAATAAATAAATAAATAAAATTCAGTCATGACTGGAAGAAAACTATATAACTCCTAGATAAGATCAAGAATTCACAGTGGTCTATGTAATTATACTTGTAAGATTGACCATAGTTAACTTGAATCTGCTCCATATATTTGACACTGAGCAAAATAGTATCTTACAACAGTTAGGGAAAAATTAAGAAATTTCAATTATCATAAACAAACCTAACAACTATTTATCAGTTGTAGTTCACAGAGCACTTTCAAAGATTAAGCAAAAAGATCCAGAACTCTTTTTGAGGCAAAAAATGGCTCTTATTTTCCCATGAGGCCCAAGGTCACAAGACTTCCAGGATAGCCTGGGTTTCATGACTCTGGTTTTCTTCTCATTGGAAGCTCAAACAGAAAAAAATGCTAATAAGCACACTTAACCAAAAGGATGTACTGGCATAAAGGAGAAAACTCCTGAGGAATAATTTAAAAATCAAGGACAAAGGTTTACTTAGAAGTGAATGAAAACAGAACATGAAAAGTAAATACCACCACCCCCAAACAGTATAAAAATTAGACTTCTAAACAGAGAATTATACAATGTAAATTTTCACACTTTAAAAATATTTATGTATACACATATATTACAGTGTGTTGGTCGCTCAGTCGTGTTTGACTCTTTGTGACCCCATGGACTATAGCCCACCAGGCTCCTCTGTCCATGGAATTCTCCAGGCAAGAATACTGGAGTGGATAACCATTCCCTTCTCTGGGGGATCTTCCCAACCCAGTGACTGAACCTGGATCTCCTGCACTGCAGGCAGAATCTTTACTGTCTGAGCCACCAAGGAAGATGCCAAATATTAAAAATATTTATGTATATACATATATTAAAGTAGGCAATACTTAATACAACAACTACCCAATACATGTGTTTTTAAAGCAATAAATTCTAACTTCCTTTTAAAATCATATCCTCACATAACATGGACAGAAATATTTTAAAAATCAAATAGTAACTTACATTAGCAATTTTAATAAAGTAACTTTCTCTTGACTGAAAAAAATGCATTTCAGTTTTTAAAGAACAAGTAGCGATAAAATATACACCTGAAATAATATGGTAGGCTCACTAAATGCTTCTGAGCAATCATAGTGAAACTGTAAAGCTTTAGTAAATCTAACAGGAAAAAATGTAGAAGCTGCATCTCTTCCCTAGAGAGGAAAAAAAAAAAAGATCCATATATACACAGTACACCCCCAGGCCCATCATATGAAGCAAGAGATTTTAACAAGTTCATTAATCAATAAGCCATTTAAGTTTTAAGGTTACAGCTATGGATTCTCAATGCTATGTATTCTCTCCAAATTTCAAACTGCCCTTGGGTAGCACATTTTGCTTATCTGTTAAATGATTAAGAAAACTATGACACTGATTTTTAATATTTTGCTCTGCTTTTTTTAATGACAATCCCAACCAACCAATCAAAAACAATTCAAAATTTAGTAGTTTCCAAAAAAAAAATAGCTATGCGAACACAAAATGGAGGCTGACAGGTTGACCATAAGGATTTAGCAAACAGAGCAATGCCCTAAATGAACATAAGCCACCAAAGTAGAACTCCTGCTAAAAAAGTTATCAGGTCTTAGAATATATGAGATCATCTTCCCATTACAGTATCTTTGACAGCTGCCTTAGATTGTAGATCTGAAACCTACAATTTAACAGATGTACCAAACTAGTCAAGATCATCGTTGTTTAGTTGCTAAGTCATGTCTGATTCTTTGTGACCTCATGGACTGTAGCCCAGCAGGTGACTCTGTCCATGGGATTTCCCAGGCAAGAATACAGGTATGGATTGCCATTTCCATGTCCAGATCTTCCTGACCCAGGGAACCTGAGTCTCCTGTCTGGCAGGCAGATTCTTTACCACTGAGACACCCGGGAAGCCCCAAGAAACCAAGATACTTTACCTTTAATCTCAGACTTCACTCAGTGAATTCACAAGAGATGTCAGGCCATTTACCTGTCTCACTTTAGTTTCCTCAGATATAAAATTCCAGGAGTTAACTTTTAAGTTTTAGATTTTCATGAAACTTCCAAGGAGATCAAAGATGAGAGAAGTAAGAAATCAGGTCTTTTGTTAGGGACATTAAAATGGAGGAAGTCTTGCTCAGGCCTTACCAGGCCTCTGACCCGCTTCTGACCTCCCTGGACACTGCCCGGATTCCATGCCTGCCTGCAAGCCTTCCTGCACAGTAAATCAGGAAGCACTTTAGATAAGAAAGGGAGTAGGTCTTGGAACTCTAGAGCCCCTGGAGGTCTGGCCAACCCCTCAGTGTCTAACGAAATCCTATGTCCCACAAGGTGAAACAAACAGCATAGTAAAAGTTAAACCAGAGCTTCATTTTTGCATGAATTCAGTTTGCAGCCTGAGATCATAAGCAGGAGCTCCCAAAGCTGCAATCTGCATTCTCACTCATGGAGAGGACACTGCCTGGGACCTTTTCCCAATTGGGACTCCAGACTGCTGTCATTGGGACTGCCCAGCACTGTTCCAGTCTGGGTGTAGGTTGGCCAAATTTGGTTAGGTATACGCTGTTACTTCTTTCTATTGTTTCTATTTTTCTTTTAATGATTATACATTTAAATTAAGTCAAGTAATCTAGAAAAAAAATGAAACTATTTGTGAGTAACAAGTGGTTTCTTTCGTTAACGAAAGCTTTGAACCTAATATGAAAGTAAAATTTTGGCAAAACGGTCTTATTTTAAAAAAAACTTTTAAACATACGAGAAAACAGTAGCACTCTGCTAGTTATATAAGTACTTTATGATTAGTATCAAAACGTGGGGGAAAGAGTCTGAGCTGTGACATTTGCAGCACTGAAAGGCTGCAGGGCAAAAAGCAGTGGTTACTGTTAGGAAGTAACAGGAAAACACAATGCAGAGCAGTGGCTTCTTGGGCAAATCTGAGCTGGTGTGAAAATAAGAATAAATCCTCATCCTTCTCAATTAAAACAATATTCTCAAATTAAAAATCTGTCAAGATGGCAAGTTTTCAAGTTATTGGCCAAGTGATTTATAAACTGCATTTTAAGATATAGTTGGTGCTACTGTTCATTGGAAGGACTGATGCTGAAGCTGAAACTCCAGTACTTTGGCCACCTCATGTGCAGAGCTGACTCATTAGAAAAGGCCCTGATGCTGGGAAGGGTTGGGGGCAGGAGGAGAAGGGGACGACAGAGGATGAGATGGCTGGATGGCATCACCAACTCGATGGACGTGAGTCTGAGTAAACTCTGAGAGTTGGTGACGGGCAGGGAGGCCTGGCCTGCTGCAATTCATGGGGTCACAAAGAGTCGGACACGACTGAGCAACTGAACTGAACTGAACTGTAAACTAGAAGATAAATCCTTGGTCACTACAATGAATCACTCAGAATTTCTGTGACTGATTTTGGTGACTATGCTACTAGGTTAACATTTGCTGCCATGATTAAAATTATAAAATGCCATCCAAGAAATCAATTATATGTAGTGAAAGTACTGAAAAACACACTTGATAATTTGTTACTTTGGAAAGGAAGTCAAATATGATGAAATATGCCAGGCAAACATGAAGATATATGAGCTCTTAAATGCACTTGCGGCGGGGTGGGGGGGGCGGGGGCGGCTGTGTGGCGGGAGATAGTAATAATGCTAAGAAAATTAGTATTAAAGCAAAAATAAAAGTTACAATAGTTGTAGATTTATGTACTCTAAAAATGAATTCTTTCAGTTTTTAAACTTGTTCCTGCTCAATGATTTATGAATAATGAAAGATCATCCATGGAGAACTGATCTTCCCTATGAAACTGGACTGCTTTTTATGGGATTAACTATAATGTTTATAAGTAGTGTTTAAGAGCATGAACTCTGGAGCCATATTGCTTGGGTTCAAGTCCTGACCTTTCCACATTCTAGGGGTGACCTTGGGCAAGTTATTTAACATCTGTGTGCTCACATCCCCCATTTGGTAAAATGGGTATGACGATCAGTGTCATGTCAAAGACTGAGTTATTAGTTAAATGAGTTTGAGATAAGTCAGTTAATCTAAAGTAGTTGGAACTATGCCTGGTACACAGTGAACCTCACATATACAGAAATGCTATCATGAATTCCCAAGAATTTATTTAGTATCACCCATTTGCTGAAGACTCCCTATTTTAGGTTCCCACTCAGCCATTTTATGTCCCTCACCTACTTTACATTTGTACTTGGACTTCTCACAAACGTCTCAAAGGTAACATGTCCCAAGAGAGAATGAAATCTTGACCTTCTCCCTTAAATCTGTCCTCTCACCACATCCCTAGTCTTCACCATCTCCATGAATCTCCAGTTAATACAACAGACATATCAGATGATAAATGGCAGCCCACAGTCCATGTTGGGAAAACAAGAGAAATTAGAAGAAACCTTAGTAAACTTTGTTGTCTGGGTCCACATTTAAAAGAGGGGAGGGGCAGTTACACTAGTTCCAGGGGACTGCTGCCAAGTAGGAATGTCAGCTCTGTGATGAGGGACAGAGATACTCAGATGTTCAGTCATGCCCGACTCTTTGTGGCCCCATGGACCATAGCCCACCAGGCTTCTCTGTACAGGGAAGTCTGTGATGAGGGACAGACTGTTCCTAAAGGGAAGCAGAACATGATTTTAAAGCTACTGATGCTTCCTTCCACGTCATCCCACCCCATTCTGGTTTGTCTGACCTGTGGCTTAGCTATCAGGATTTTTTTTAAGTTTCCAGGTGACATCAGTACACAGCCAAGATTGAGAACTAGTCTAGTCCAGGCCTCCCATTTTAATATGTGTACAAACTGAGACTCAAAGAAGCTACATGCTTAGCCCAGGCACCAACAAGTTCGAAACAGGTACAGAATCAGCAAACAGTTCTTTAAGGCTGTTTACAAACAGCATTTTTTGAAAAAGGACAGAACAGAAAATCAGGGTGTACTGTATATTACAGGGTGAGTAGAGTACATGACCTTTTAACTTTAAATATTGTGTACATACTTATCCTTAGTCTCCACTTCCCTTTTCAAATTCATTCTCCTCCGTTCTCTGCCCTGTTCCTGGCCCCAGGAGGCTGACTCTACACAATGATTCAGTTGGGCCCCTTGCCAAAGGATATCCAGTTGGTCAGCCAGTGAGAGGCACCAGTGGGAAACCAGAGGGTGGGCAGAGTGTCTGGGATCCCTCCTCGTGGGTGATCCTGCCCCCACTGCACAGCTTTCCCTGGGTTCAGCTCCGGAGGGAGCTCCCTTTCCACTTCAGGTCCAGAAGTGGTGGCATCTTCCCACTGGTGACAATCCCTGGGTGCTTCAGTGTCCTCTGTGGGTTCCCTAAACCTGCTCATACTTCTGAAAACAGGCCACTTATTAAATCTGCTTCCTGCCAGGACACTGACATACACAAATAGTTTGACAGACAGATGCATAAATGTACAGGGTTGGATTTTCACAAGTGTGAGCATGTTTAGTGGAATTGTGTTGCTTACTGAAGGTTGTGGTCAAAAAAGTTGGAGAAATAGTCATGGTTTTTTCTACTACACCACTGCCTCCCCTGGCTGATAAAGGGAGCTACTGGGTTAAAACTTCTAAAAATAAACATTTCAAAAACCTTCTTTACGACTGTTACCATTTAATAGTAAACAGTGCCTAAAAGAAAGACATGTTTAATAAAATGAATTTTAACAGAGCTTAGACTGCTGAACAGTGGAAAGGGCCAGTTTGACAAGAAGTGAGTTTCCCACTTCTAGGAACCCCAAGTCAGTCTCTCTTTAAAAGGTGTGCTTCTATCAGGGAGCCCCAAATGGTTAAAATTTCTTTCAAAACATAAATGAAGCAATTTTTATCATAGCAAAATACTGTACTAAAAAACCACATCATGTCAGTTCAACTCTGATTTGTGGAAGGTAAAGAAGAGTGAAATGAGACAGCTTTCAAAAATGTCCAAACCCTGCTCCTTTTTATAGGATCTGAAAGAACAGATCCAGAGAAAGAACTAAGCGTCCCAGGTCTGACTATTCTCCAGGACCATCTTTCAAGCTGCCCTATGGCCTCACGTAAACAGCTATCAAGGACAGAAAGTCTCTAGACCTTGGTCTGGTCATCCAACCTCCATCCATCTGAAGCCCAGTGTCCAAAGTATATCCAAAACTGTGGGACCTTCACTGTACCTCCTTCTAATACCTGAAGTGCCACACTGCTATAGTAATATAAAACTGTACTTAGGTCTGAGCATTACTAGATCCAAATATAAGCCATCCAATATAAGATCCAAATGAAATGCAATTAGGAGCAAAGAAAATATGCACAAAAATGGCAACAGATATTCTATGGTTTGTTACCATAACCTCCCTGAAGGAGTGATACCATTCCATATTTTGCTACGAAGTGGTTAATGTTTACAGCAGCTGGGGGGGGGGGGGGGGGGGATGCAATTTCATCCTGCCCTGCATGTGTGCTAAGTTGCTTCAGTCCTGCCCAACTCTTTGGGACCCTATTGACTGTGGCCCACCAGGCTCCTTTGTCCATGGGATTCTCCAGGCAAGAATACTGGAATGGGCTGCCATTTCCTCATCCAGGAGATCTTCCAGATCCAGAGATTGAACCCCAGGTCTCCAGTGGCTCCTGCATTGCAGGCAGATTCTTTACCACTGAGCTACCAGTGAAGCCCCCTTCATCCTGTCACCAGATATCAAATCAGTATCATGTATGCGCTTTTACAATAGCAACTAAAACTTGTTAAATGCGTTGATACAAAGTGTCTAGACATGCTGTACCCCAGCTCCTTTGAGTTCTGCTCCTCAGGACATGACCTGGAGTAAGGAGGGCAGGTGATAAACCCGTGTCACAGAGAAGGTAACACTCACAAAGGAAATAACTTCAAACTTAACCAACTTAAACACCTTGAGCTGGATCAGGAGCCTCTGTCTCATCCACTGTACCATGCTGCCTCCCCAAGGTGAATTTATCTAACCTGCATGCTGACAAGATTTTTCATGCTCACTACTGAAAAAAGAAACATACTGAAAATACTGAATTTTTCTAAACTTGAATCAATCATAGAAAAAAAAGTACCCCAATAGTAATATCAACCTATCTGCACCCATCAAAATATGTGTGTGTGATGTCTGTGGCTTTTTATAATTTAGTGGCTTCTAGTGATGCCTGTGATCTCAAGGGAGGCTGATATGCTATATTTTACTCCCTGATCTATACTGAACTCCAAATTCATTGATGTCACTAAGGGAATTAGAAAGGACAAAGAGTTAAATAATTCAGTAGCCAAAGTCCATTAATGACATTATATAGGAAAGGCAGTGTTACAGCTTTTTACTAGCTGACTTAGAAAAATCAGGCCTATCATTCAAACTGCTGTAACTTGCCTTATCAGAATGTCAATCAGGAAACAAAGGAAACCTAAAGTCGTTCCACAACACGCGAATGTTTCAACTTTATTTTTTTCAATACATCATTACACATTATCCGCTCGGTCAATGTAGTGGATGAGGAGGAGAGCCCTCCATACCGATCATTGCTAGGTCAGCAGGGTCCCAGCTTGGGCGCCCCAAACACAACGCGACCTGAAAAGTACTTGCGAAGGGGAATCACAAACAAAGTGCCATCGGCTGTGTTTGCAGTCAAGACGAAAAAGGCACGGTAAAATTTAATGATAAGTTTAGCAACTTTATAGAACAGCGGACGAGCTTTTGCTTTGAGCTCAGCAGAATCACTTCCAACCCAAAGCAAACCATCCTCCCGGACAGGGGCCGAGATAACGGGAAGGCGGCCGGTCCGCGCCAATCAACAGCGCCTGAGTCTGGTTAGCGCAGACCTGCCAGTTCGCAGCCAGGCCGGGCAGCTGTTGATTTCGGGGCCATTTTTTTTTAAAATCAGAGCAAGTAGGAAGGGAGTGAGGAAGGCTGAGCCTGAGGGAGGGGGACTGAAAGAAGAGATAAGGACGTCCCAGGAAAAGTCGAAGAGGGTTGCAAACTGGCGGGGACCGACCGGCGGAGCTCGGCGGCGCGGAAGCCTGAGGAGAGCGGAGAGAAAGGGTAGAGGGGGCCCGCGCCTCAAAGTTCCGCGTCCCGGCGGCGCCCGCGCGCTGGGCTGCTCACCTAGCAGGAGCGTGGTCCAGGTTCGGCCGCGCCCCGAGCGCCGCAGGCCCAGCGCCCCGCGCAGCCCGGCCGCCAAGCGCCCCCCAAGGCCGCCCCCGGCGGGTGGCGCGGCGCACTCGGCTCTGGGCCCCTTCCTGCCCGCGGCGCCCTTGCGCCGAGGGGACGGGGGCGCGCGCTCGGGCCCGGGCTCCCCGGCGCCGACATCTGGCGACCCCCTCAGCGGAGACTGCGAGGCGCGGGGCGGCTGGGGCGGCTTAGGGGCCGCCTCCCGGTGCTTGTTCCGCGCCTGCAGGACCATCTTGGCATAGTCGCGCCCGCTCGCTGCGCGCGCCCGGACGGCGGCCGGGAAACGCCGGGCTGGCGGGGCGGCCCCGGCGCCGCTCACTCTCCGGCAGGCGGGCGGGCGTGCGGAGGGCGGGCCGGTCCCTCCCCGCGAGCGGAGAGGCGGGGAGAGCTGCAAGGCCGGGCGGCGGCTGCCTGCTGGCGGTGCGGCCAGGAGGCGGCGCCGGACTGGAGCGCCTGCCGCCGTTGCCGCCGCTCCGGTTGTCACGGCGACCGCGGAACGCCGGGGGGCGGGGGCGGGGACACTGAGCGGCCGCGGCCCCGCTCCCGCCGCCCCTCCGCTCCGGACGCGCGCTCCCGGCCGGCCAACGCGCACGCGCGGACTTCCGGCGGGGGCAGGGGCCGCCCAGCGACCCATGCCCTGCTTCGGACCCGCGTGGGGATCGGCCAGGCTAAGGCACGAACCTCCCTCAGGGAGCAGCTGTTCCTCCCATTGGGAGCGGTCGGGAAGAAGAAAGGTCCCTCTGGGGGAGGGGGCCGCTGGTGGAAGTTTCGGACCCGATTAAGGCTGAAAGTGGAGCCCGGGGAAGCCCGCGTGGCACCAGCAGCTCGTAGCGGGAGCGGCTGGACTGGAGTGGGGAGGCGGGGGCGGGCAGGCGCTCGGGAATGACCACGCGGGGGCGCTGTGCGAGCGCTCTGGCGCCTCGGTGGCCCAGCCGCTGGAAGAAGAACCGAACAAAGTAGAGCCGCTGGATCACGTTACTCCACGACGTATGGCCTCTCAGTTTAAAATGCTACCGAAAACAGCTCCCGCGCTAACTGATGCGACAAGCAGGGCAGCCTGATTTAAAATGGCATCAGAGTATCTCCAGGGGAGCTGATAAGGATCGAGACCCAAGTGTGTGCCTGACATTAAAACTGAAGAACCGGGATAGGAGGTGACAAAATTTAATGGACAGAGAAGAAAAAATTATCAACAAGTGTGTTCTGTTAGTTTCAAATGCTGTCACCTTGTGGCTTGAAAGAAAGCAGAAAAACTTTCAGTTCAGTCCAGTCGCTCAGTCGTGTCCGACTCTTTGCGATCCCATGAATCACAGCACGCCAGGCCTCCTTGTCCATCACCAACTCCCGGAGTTTATTCAAACACATGTCCATCGTGTCGATGATGCCATCCAGCCATCTCATCCTCTGTCGTCCCCTTCTCTTCCTGCCCCCAATCCCTCCCAGCATCAGGGTCTTTTCCAATGAGTCAACTCTTCACATGAGGTGGCCAAAGTACTGGAGTTTCAGCTTCAGCATCAGTCCTTCCAATGAACACCCAGGACTGATCTCCTTTAGGATGGACTGGTTGGATCTCCTTGCAATCCAAGGGACTCTCAACAGTCTTTTCCAACACCACAGCTCAAAACTTTACTTGCTGTTTACTTGCTGTTAAAACACAAAACTGTAGTCGAAAACCCATTTTTCTTTCCCTTAGCAAGCGGAAGGCATGACTGAAGGGAGCCTAGGAAGACTGGGAAGATTAGGGAGATCCCAGTCATCCTTCTCCCGCCACCCCACCTTTACATTCTTTGCACAAAACCCTACAGCCGGGTGGATAAGTTCCTTTCCTTGCAGTGTCCGGTGGACTTGTTCCAAAAAGTTGTCCTTAATTCCCAATTTTGTAAATCAAGCCACATTGTTATCTCCGTTGTAATTCCAGGTGCTTCACGTGGCTGTGTATCCTTGCCCTTAAGTTTTTTTTTTTTTGCCCAGTGATTTTGTTATTTATTGTCCTATTTAGCTCAGTCCGTAAAGCATCTGCCTGCAATGCGGGAGACCTGGGTTCAATTCCTGGGTCGGGAAGATCCCCTGGAGAAGGAAATGGCAACCCACCCCAGTTTTCTTGCCTGGAGAATCCCATGGACAGAAGAGCCTGGCGGGCTACAGTTTGTGGGATCGCAAGAGTCGGACACGACTTAGCACTATCTTTTCGTTATTTAAGGAAGTTAGTATCAGCATTCATTCACTGTTATTCCTTCTTAGAGGCAATTATTTTGTAAAGGGAAAAAACTGCCATGCTAATTAGTAATCCTTCATATTCTATATTTTGTGAATTTAAATTTTCACTTGTCTTTCATCGAAGCAGGGAACAAGTATTTTTAGACGCTGGTTTTTAAAAATTATTGAAGTGAATGCTTAGATTCTGAAATAATGTATCAGGTGGATCCAGTGTGTTACCCTCTGGATTCAACTGGTACCGTTTTTGCCAGAGAAAACTCTTGTTGGATGAATAAATGAGTGAGTGAGGGAATGAATGAGGAGATAACATAACCAGATGAAGATTCATTATGCTGTGTTCTGCACTGCACCTGGCAGTTACTTAGTTCTAGCCCTCCTCTCCCTTGGTCTCTTAATTTCTAGAGGACAAAGAAGCTTTTCTTCTCAGCTTCATTTTGGCCCACAGAGCCTGACTGTGAAAGTTTGTTAAACTGAATTGAAAGAGGAACACCTGTTGTTTATGACACACCCAGTGGCTTTTGATCAGTTCCACCATTGCTGAGTCCCTTTGCCAAGTGGAGAATCCCAGAGAAGGGCAGTCTAGTGTATTAGTCAAGACACATGCTAATGAAAAGCCCATATTTCAGTCTCTGGTCTGACACGTACCAGCCCTGTGACGTTGGCCAAGTTACCAGACATTTTAGAGTCTCGATCTCCTCATCCCTAAAATAAGAGTAATAAAGGTGTCTACCTCACAGATCTGTAAAAAAGAAATAAATATGACAGTGTATGTAAGGTATCTAACCATTCCTTCCATCAGAGTAACTGCTCAGTAAATGTCCAAAGCGGTGGATGCTGTATATGGAGGATGGCAAGTCCTCTGTCCTTCCAAAGCCTGAGGCTGACAGTTCAGAATGGGTGTGAAGATGCAGGGGAGTAGAGTGCTGTAGAACAGGGACGGCTGTGTGATCTTCCAACCAGTCCCACCCTCTCTGGGCTGCAAGTTTCTCAGCTGTCTGAGCAGTTGCTCCTCCCCTTAAAGTTCCCTGCTTCCCACACGTGCTTTACAAATAAGGACCGTCTGGTGGATCCTTAAGCTTGTATTAAATGGTAAGCAACTCCTCCTACTTCTCTCTCCCCTCCCCCAAGAGAGGAAGGATGCTTCACACAGGGAGGATGGTAGAGCAGAAAATGGAATAGTCATGAAGGTTATGTGCCAGACTTCATTTTGTTGAGATGCACAAGAGCAGGCAGTGCAGTTTATTCATATTCATATCTTTAGGCTAAGGACTGCCACATAGTGGTGAATGCTAGAGAGAGACAGAGAACTAAAAGCTGCACTTAAAAAAAAAGTGTTGCATGCAGATGATCCTATGAATTAATTCAAGATTATAATGATTATAGATTAAGTATTACAATTACTGACCACCTTTAATGCTTTCTTCCCCAAGGAGTTCCAGATGTACCAGGAAAGTACTTCCTTATGTGACATTATAGAAATACTGGATCAAAGCAGACAAATTCTGAGGAGAGAAACCCCACACAGCAGGACTTCCTGGTGGTCTACTGGCAAGGGGGTCCTGCGTTCAATCCCTGGTCAGGAAACTAGGTCCCATGTCTGCAACTAACACCTAAGGCAGCCAAATGAATAAATAAATAAGTTGTTGTTATTGTTGTTGTTGTTTAAAGAAAAAAGAAACCCCACAGAACAACAACACGTGAATTCCTCATCTGGTCACCAAGGTACAAGCCCAATCCTTTTCTTACTGAAAGCTGCATTTTGGACATTTGAAATAACAACTTTTAATCAAAAAACTAATTTTGTAAAAAATGTTGGGGATGGAGAAATGAGAGATTAAAAGAAAGAAATGAGCATAAAATAATAAAGACAAGTAAATGCCCCCAAATAAAGTTTAGCAATATTATAGAGACCAGGGAAATACTGTTAAGTGAACCACAGAAAGTAAAATTTGGCCAAAGGAAGGCTGCTGAGAGCCAATTTTCTTATTTGTTTCCATTGGCATTTTTAAAGCCCTATTTAAAACTTCCAAATTTCCCCCTTTTCCTCTCACTCCCTCTCCTACCCGCAGAGTGACAGCTAAAGGGGAATCTTGACTGTGGTATCTACTTCTCATTTCCTTAGAGTAAGTCACTTGATCTCCCTATTGCAGAACTGTCTGGGGCTCAAGTTGTAGATTCTGACAGCTCCCTCAGTGGTTGCTCATATCAAGAGAGGAACCTGTATAACCAAAGCACACTTTACAGAAACCTAAAATGGGAACAACAGAGTACATCTGTATAACATTCAACTTTCTACAAAGCTCCAACATTAACTTGTCACTGTGTTATAGTGTACTCCTTTAGACTCTAGTGAGAACAAATGTAAATTGCTACTTTATTGCTTTTCAGATTTTATCTTCTGTCTTTCTGGTAGCTGACCTTATAATTTAATCTGTTCATGCTCCAATGAGTGTTCCTGAGAAACTCAAAAAGTTCATTATTAGTCCTAGTTCTAGTTCATCATTCAAGAGACACTCCATTACAGAGTGGCATGTCTCTCTAAAATGCAGTTCCTGTTACTGAGTGCTTACTATGTCCTTGGTGTTTTAGTGGATTTTAGAGACAGTAAAAATTCACATAAAGTCTTCATCCCCAAAGGGCTTGCAGTTTAGACAGAGAGGCAGGGTAAGCTAGGAGCACATTTGATTGTTCAGGAGAATGTATGATTCAGAGCTTAAGTACTGAAAGAGTTCCAAAGAGGAGAGACCACATCTGACACAATTTAGGAGTTTTCAGGGAGGAGATGAAACTTCTCTAAGCATTATTGGGACAATAGATCTTGGTTAAACAGAAGGAAGCTTGGAAAACACATTACAGAGAGGGAACAGCATGTTTCTGAAACTCTTGTGTGCCTGGCCCATAGTAAGTGCTAATAGAAACATTTTAAATTCTTTTCAGTATGAGGAAGGGAAGAAACAACTAATTCGAGGAATAAATAGATGAAAAAGACTGGAGCATGAAATGCTTAGAATGCTCACACATGGATCCTGGGTCTCAGAGCTCCCAGATCTCTCTGTAACTGAGGAAACTACTTGCTAAAGGATGCTGAGCATACCTGCCCCCGTCTACCCTCCCCTCCACTGCCCCAGTGCCCCACAAACACACCCAGATAGACTTAGAAACACTGGAAGCCAGTGAATTCCACCATTAGCCTCTAATTTGGGCAGAGACTTCTTTGTATCCAGCAGGACTTTGCTGACTCATAGCCTGAGCCTCATGCTCACCTGCCTCCAGATGCAGATAAGGTAGGGGATGGATTCATCTGGATACTGAATGGTCAGTGCTTGAGCCCATTCTCCAGGATAAGCAACTGGATATATCACACAACTTATCTGCTCCCTGCTAAACTGTTTCATTGACCCAACCTTATCTTGTGCTCCCTGAGGCCAACAATCCATCCCTCATATACTCAGCTCATCTCAGTAGTGTCTAAATCTTGGCTCTTTTAAAGGCCCTTTCTCCCATAACAGGTTCATTCCCTCATTAACTCCACCCCCTTGTTTCCTTGGCTCTCCTTTCTGCCTCTGGAAAGCTCCCCTGGGGCCCTTGTCATCTTTACCTTTCATCATTGCTGTTCTCTTCAGGCAGCACCATTTACTCTAGTTCTGGTCCCCAGTCCTCTTAATTCCTACCATTGCTACAACTGACTGGAGCACCTTTCTAATACTGAACCTCTCTGCTCCTTGACACCCTCATCTCTGGTGACCTGCATTCCTACTCTGTGTGATCCCCCATCTTATGGCCACACCCTGCTCTTTGTTGTCACCCCAATCTGGCTTTACTGCTGCAGTTAAAATTCAAGCGACCCACCTCCAGTGCCTCTAAGTCTCCTTGTTATTCCAACCATCTCGTCCTCTGTCGTCCCCTTCTCCTCCTGCCTTCAATCTTTCCCAGCATCAGGGTCTTTTCTAATGAGTTGGCTCTTGGCATCAGGTGACCAAAATATTGGAGCTTCAGCTTCAACATCAGTTCTTCCAAAGAATATTCAGGACTGATTTCCTTTAGGGTTGACTGGTTTGATCTCTCTGTAGTCCAAGTGACTCTCAAGAGTCTTCTCCAACACCACAGTTCAAAAGTATCAATTCTTTAGTGTTCAGCCTCACATCCATACATGACTACCAGAAAAACCATAGCTTGACTATACGGACCTTTGTCGGTAAAGTAACGTCTCTGCTTTTTAATATGCTGTCTAGGTTAGTCATAGCTTTTCTTCCAAGAAGCAAGCATCTTTTAATTTCATGGCTGCAGTCACCATCTTCAGTGGATTTGGAGTCCAAGAAAATAAAGTCTGTCACTGTTTCCATTGTTTCCCCATATATTAGGTATACTTGATCTCATATATTAGTTACAAGCAGAGAGTCAATAATATAATATTGTGTATCAACTACACTTCAATTAAAAAGAAACCTTTTACAATTCAGCAAGTTAAATGAAATGTTTAAAAAAATTAGTTCATCTTACTAATACCTTATTTTGTTCTAAATTTCTTTTCTTTTGTGACTATCTGGACCAATGTATGCATTTCAGAAGCCATTGACTGAATCGGTTGGTTGAGGAAGAAAGAGTATGGTGAGACAAGAATTGTTCCAAGGAGGATGATCCTTGGAATGGAGAGGAGGCAGAGGCAGAAGGCGACAGTAAGGGAACAGACAGCGCAGTAGAAGCACAGAGACAGAGATGACGCTGATGTTAGGGGCCCTTAAGCAGCTGGATGCAGCAACTCTGGGCAGCTGCCCTGAACCCCCAGGACAGGCCACCTGTTGAACTCCAAACCTGCCTCATCAATACTTTCACTGGAGGAGTTCACCTTCACCAATTTATTTACTGGAATTAAGTGCACAATTTTGTTTTAGAGATAGCATTTCTGCTTTAAAAAGTATAGTCAATCAAAACACCTAAGAAATTTGTTTTCTGGTTTTGGGGGGGGCTATGATGGGTCTTCAGTGCTGCACAGGCTTTTCTCTAGTTGCAGCAAGTGGGGGTTACACTCTAGTTGTGATGCATGGGCTTCTCATTGTGGTGGCCTCTCGTTGCAGAGCACAGGCTCTAGGACTCTGGCTTCAATAGTTGCGGCCCATGGGCTCAATAATTGTGGCTCCAGGGCTCCAGAGCACAGGCTAGTAGCTGTGACCCATAGGCTTAGTCCCTCTGTGGCATGTGGGATCTTCCCGGACCAGGGATCGAACCCAGGACTCATGCATTGGCAGGCAGATTCTTTACCACTGAGCCACCAGGGAAACCTGGAAGTTTGTTTAAAATGCAGATGACTGGCTCATGCCCCTAGAAAGTGAGAAGTTGGAGTGAAGCCACAGGTAGCCTGTGTGTCTAGCCAGGAGGCTTCTGACAACACCTTATAAAACCTGGCCTGGGTGATAGCATAAGACTTACTTACTTTATATGAGTTCATTCTGAGTGTTTGGAGGTCACACTTCCCAGTAAATTAAGATTGTTTTGCTTCAATCAAAACCACAATGAGGTACCATTACACGCCAGTCAGGATGGCTGCTATCCAAAAGTCTACAAGCAATAAATGCTGGAGAGGGTGTGGAGAAAAGGGAACCCTCTTACACTGTTGGTGGGAATGCAAATTAGTACAGCCACTATGGAGAACAGTGTGGAGATTTCTTAAAAAACTGGAAATAGAACTGCCATATGACCCAGCAATCCCACTCCTGGGCATACACACTGAGGAAACCAGCCAGATCTGAAAGAGATATGTGCACCCCAATGTTCATCACAGCACTGTTTATAATAGCCAGGACATGGAAGCAACCTAGATGCCCATCTGCAGACGAATGGATGAGGAAGCTGTGGTACATATACACCATGGAATATTACTCAGCCATTAAAAAGAATTCATTTGAATCAGTTCTAATGAGATGGATGAAACTGGAGCCCATTATACAGAGTGAAGTAACCCAGAAAGATAAAGACCATTACAGTATACTAACACATATATATGGAATTTAGAAAGATGATAATGATAACCCTATATGTAAAACAGAAAAAGAGACACAGATGTACAGAACAGACTTTTGGACTCTGTGGGAGAAGGCGAGGGTGGGATGTTTCAAGAGAACAGCATCAAAACATGTATATTATCTAGGGTGAAACAGATCACCAGCCCAGGTTGGATGCATGAGACAAGTGCTCGGGGCTGGTGCACTGGGAAGACCCAGAGGGATCGGATAGAGAGGGAGGTGGGAGGGGGGATCGGGATGGGGAATACATGTAACTCCATGGCTGATTCATGTCGATGTATGACAAAAACCACTACAATATTGTAAAGTAATTAGCCTCCGACTAATAAAAATAAATGAAAAAAAAAGATTGTTTTGCTTCTACTTTGCATTTTTTGATGACAAAGATTTTCTCAAATCCCTCCATTAATATTTATGTTATTAGTATTTAAGAATCTATTAGTATTAGTATTTAGTATTAATAGTAATACTAATCTAATAGTATTACTATTAGTATTTAATAATCTGTACGTTTGAGAAGGAGAAGCAAACAAATTGTCCCTATAGAAAAAAATGGACAAAGCCATAGAGATTCATCTTCATAAAGTTTTTTCTTCATCTTTCTCTTTGGGGTTATATTTTGGGTGAATAGCAATTAATGTCCATAATAATTCTTCTTTAGTAGTTTAAGATGGATCTTGGAAATAAGTCTTGAAAATACTGCCCAGAAAATGAGTAGGTAACAATAGGCTATGTACTATTAATAAAACTTTGCTGAAAGATTACACAATATATTATTCTGAGTCCTGCCAGAAGCATCTTTGGTGTCACCTGACCCTTTTCTGGAACATGAGATCGGAGGAAGGAGGTACCAGGAATACAAACAGGCACTTGATGTGGACCCACAGGCCTGCCAGTTCGCACCCTGGAGCTCTGGCAACATTAATGTTACCTGGGAGCCTTTAAAATGATGCCAAAGCCCAGACCTGACTCAGATCAATGAAATCAGAAAGGATGAGCATCTGTATCTTTTAGTAGCTCCCTGGTGACTGCCAAACAGTGAGGCTGAGATCCAAAACTTTAGGGAAAGAGGAAACTGATCTCTGTTTTTATTCCTTAGCTGCATGACAGATTGTTAGCGTATATTAATTTGTCTTTATGCAGGGTCTCTGCAGTAAAGGATAAAACGCGGACATTCAGGGAATGCAGATGCTGTTCTGATCAAAACAAAGTGGCTTTCCCGCATCAGAGGCATCCCTTGTCCACAACACTGGTCTCCACGTGAGTCCCTCTTCGACACTTAGATCAGCTCACAAATGTTCGTTTAATCTGCAGAGCACAGTAGTACACAGCACTGGTTGGAAAACTCTTCGGAAATTCAACCTGGAAAGCCAGGAATTCATCTGCTAAACTCCTGCTCCTCTGCTCAGCCCAGCCTTGGCTCTACTTCAGCTTGGAAACCTTGACCAGGAATCTCCCCTTCTCCCTGCCCCCTCCCTGGACTGGGCAGAAACAAAAGAGCCTGAAAATGATAGATGTAGGGAAGGAGAAATGGATCAAGGTACAAGTATGAAGAGCCAATGAAGAGAGTCATGAAGTATTTTGGAGAAAAGCTCCTTGTGCCAAATCTCATTTTTCCTGGAGCTACCCAAGCCCAAGACATATTTCTGGAGCCAGCCAAAGAAGAGGCGCATGGAATTTTAAGTATCTTGAAAACAAAAGAAATCCAGGCTGAGATGTCCAATGTATTTATATTCAGGCACAGTGCAACACAGTAATGATATATTTGTTCTTTACATCCCAAAACAACATGACTTACAAGACATTGAGGAAAACCCTCAAAAAAGGAAAAGGCTCACAATAACAAATAATAGTAGCTGCTATAAAACTAGCCTTGGCCAGATTTCAGGCACTGTTCTATGTCTTTTATATACATCATTTAATCCTCCCCTCAGCAACCTACAGGGTGCATGCTATTATTATCCCCATTTTGAAGGGTAGCAATCATGGAGAGGCTGAGTAACTTGCCCAGGGGCAGAGCTGTTTAGAGAGAGCTGGGGTAGTGACCCCATGGGGCCACCCTGCCTCACCCTTGAGTCCATGCAATCTTGTGTGGTGGAACATTCTTAAAAGACAGACACCATGAATTGTGGTTTCCTTTAAGAGCTAAAAATTGCCTCCTTCCAAATAAAGGCTATCCAACAATTACAGGCTTTCACAAGAAAGGATGTTCAGGGCAACTGAGTGTGGCAGATCACGGGGATTAACTTGAGTTCTCTTTAATTTGTATATTGTTTTCAATATAAGTCATTGGTAGACTTGGGAACCCTATTGTTAGTAACAGATGACTTGCACCATTGCTGACAGCCCACTGCAACACCCCAGCGCGTTGTGACACCACCGCTGTGGGAACCACCAGCCTGGAAAATAGGCCTAAAGAGGAAGATATTTATGTGACTGAGTTGGAGAAGGTAGCTGGAAGGTGGGTGAAACTAGACATCAGCAGTTTGTGTCAGGCCTCCCAGGGCAGTGCTTTCTGGAAAAGGGGACAAGAAAAGGAGCTGGCTTTGGAACATACACATCACATTGTTGCAGCTGAGCCTGCAGAGATAGGCTTCGGGGCATCCTGCCACCTGCCAAGAATACAGGACAGAAGCCCCAGAAGCCACAGTATTTATAATCTAAGATAAAATCACTCCTGGTTGAGAATTTTCCCCTTTGACACAACAAATGACAGGCGCTGGGGGGCTTCCCTGGTGGCTCAGTTGGTAAAGAATCTGCCTGCAATTCAGGAGACCTGGGTTCAGAAATCTCTGGGTCAGGAAGATCCCCTGGAGCAGGAAGTGGCAACCCACCCCAGTATTCTTGCCTGGAAAATCCCTTGAATAGAGGAGCCTGGGGGCTTATAGTCCATAGGGTCACAAAGAGTCAGACACGACTGAGCACACATGCATTGGGGGAAGAATAACCACTTCTCCCAGGACATGTGGAGGCTTCTATTTGGGCATTTTGGCCCCTTGACACCAGGTCAGCTAGGTGACTTTGGTCATGAGTTCATCTGCATTAGCCCCATTCTACCTCTATTCCCCCCAAAAGAATCTAGCCAAGAAGTATTATTCCCATTCAGTGTGAGGAGAAATGAAAGCTCTGTGGAGGTTTCAATGCAAAACTGTTAATTTTTTGATGTTCTTGCCATGAAGACAAAAGATCTATATTCCCTCCCCTAGAACAAAGGCATGACCTTCCACACCTCCTTGAAAACAATGAACTGTGACCTGTGAGGCTGGGTCACAAAAGGCCCTTGACTTCTGCTTGCCACTCTCCTGGGACAAGTCCCCTTGGAGCCTGGGCCTTGGTGTAAGAAGTCTAGCTGCCCTGAAGCCACCGTGCTGGAGTCCATATGGAGAGACCATACTGTTAGGGAAGAGTATCCTGAGGAGCCCCAGATGAGATCTTCTAGTCCCTAGCTGTCTAGGACTCCCCAGGCCAGCGACCAGACATATGAATGGAGTAGAGTTCAACAAAACTGGAGCCCAGCCACTGTGCAGCTTTGTAGGACCAAAAAGTTCCTCACTGGGCTCCATCAGCCCCCACACAGTGAAAGATAATACATGCTCATTTGTTTATGCCACCAAGTTAGTAATGATTTGCTGTGCGGCAGGCTCTAAGAGAAGTCGCTTTCCAAGATTACTAAGGGACTTTCCAGTGGAGCTGGGGCTGGAATCAGTTCATTCCATTCAATGCAGTATTTAATAACCAGAGAGGCGTGGCCCCTGGGGACCAGACAAGAAGAAGATACTGCCCAAACCCTCTGCAGTCACGGCCTCCACCTTAAGCGGCCTCCTGCAGGCAGCCCCTCCGTGCTGGAGGTGGATGGGGTGACTGAGCCCCACTGTCGCTGGTTTCTAGAAGGAATTGGCTCCAGGGCATTCTGGCTATTTCTCTGCAGCTTGTTGTGTACAGGTGGCTTCTGGCACGAAGAGGTGCCAAGCCTGCCACCAGCCTTGGCTTTCCCTCCAGCCCTGCTCTGATGAGCTGGTTGGCTGTGTTTACAATTGAAAGCAGACAGCGTTGCAAAGGTAGGTAGTTACCACACAGCCTGCCTGCAGAGTGTAGCTTGGCTCTGATGAATTATGTCCAGTCCCTGGTCTCACATTTGGCTGGATCTGCAGGAAAAATATGTGTGTTTTGGGCCCCAGCTGATCTTTTAATCTAGCTTCTGTTCTAACATAAACATTCTCTGTTAAAATTGTAAACTTTCAACTGCTTTTCAAAATAGACTGGTATAAAGGCATAAAATATATAAAAATCATTTTTACTTTGTAATGAGCTCAGGGCTTTTGGGTGGCCAGCACTCACTCAGCCTCCCGAGTTTGTCCTGTAAGTCAAGGGGTTAGGCATTTACAGCAAAAACCAAGGGAATGGTGCCCCAACCGCAGGGCACAGCAGTCCTATGGTATTCTGTGCTAGGCAAAAATAGTACTCCTTTTCATTTCTGAGGTATATGTAGTGTATTTTCATTTAATCTTCACGATTCATGAATGAAATAAACAAATATTGATCAAGTATTGATTTGATTAAACACCAAATCAGTTTTGTTTAAAAAATGAGAACTAGCTTATTTTTGCCCGTCATAAAATCAAAGCCCAATTAAAATGTATTTGCCAAATTTATAGTGCTGCTTTCTAGGTCTCCTTTAATCAAAGAATTCCTAAACATAAAGAAGAAGAAGAAAGGGGAGGGGAAGAAAATGAGGGAGAATTCAACATTGTGATGAGGAGTAAATATTATGTTTAGAATATTATGCACAATGCCTGGCCTATGATAGATACTCAATAAATGCAATTATAGATCTTTATTATTCTGCCTTGTCTCTCCAAAACCTCTTCACCAGGAAGATACAAATGAGGTCAAACTCACAGGGCTATTTAAATTTCTTTTACTGCTTGGCTGGCTCATATCTGCGGGACCTTTGAGCATCCTGCACTGTAAGTTCCCACACCAGCATTTCTGGGACTTTCCAGACATGTCTATCAGGTGTATAAGAACTAGCCTGCTGACTGCCCTGCACATCTGCCTATGCCTTGCCTGTCACCAGCACACCCTGCTTTCAGTTGCCACAGCCTGGAAGCTTCCCCTGCTGGGAGAAGAGAGGTCCAGTTCCTTTGCCACCCACCTGCTCTGGTGACCTGAGCGAAGCTGACAGCAAAATGTGGGGAGAGAACCATCTCTGTGTTAACAGCTGTGGGAGGGATGCTGAGCAGGGCTCCTTGTGACCTCCTGTGTTAGAAATTTACAGACAGAATGATCATTTTTAAATAGGCATTGATTTATTTTTCCTCTCCCCAAGAAACAGATAAGCACCTGCATCCCAGGGGCTGGGCTGGGCTGGGTGGGGACAAATAGCTACCTTTACACCAGCCTTGGATTCTTCACTGTCTTCAGCAGTGAAGGCTGTGCTAACAGGGCCGGTTTACTGCCCTCAGACCTCTTCTCTTGGGCGATCTCCGCCCCCGCCAGGGATCTGCCCACGGTGGGCCCAGCTGGCGTCTCCTCCAGCGTGCTCTTCTGCCTGTGCAGGCAGGCTGCTGCAGGTCCACGTCTTGACTGCTGGTCACTCATGCTAGCCTCCCGCCGCCGCTGCTTCACTCCTGTTCTGTGGAGCACTGCCTCCTGCATCTCCATCCTCCTCAAGGAATGGCCACTGTGGCTGCCACAGGTTCTGTCCAGCTCCCACTGGACTTGGCTCTTCCTGTCCCAAAGTGACAATTCTGGCAAGTGAGAAGCCTGGCCTCTCAGGTGGATGGAAAGAAACCAGTATGCATTGAGCACCCCACTAAATGTCAGGGTGTCTGGCCACATCTTTCCTAGCTGTCCAGGATTCCCCTTTTGCAGCATGAGTGAGAGGAGCTTACTTTGCCATAGCCAGGAGGCTGACTTCGAAACCAACTCTGGCTGAATCAAAAATTCATGCTTCCTAGAACTTTGCTGTCTCTGTGTCCCCGAGGGAATCTTTGCCTGTCAGTGGTCACACCTCATGGTGTCCTGAGAGTTATTAAAAGCCCCTCAAGAGCTAGGCTGAACATGACTCGGAGTAACAATTCTGACCACCACGTTCCTCCCACATAGCCCCTAAACAATCCATGGACCGAATCCCCATCACTCGTTACGCTAGTACCTTTCTTGGGGTCTGCAGTTACTGTCTACAGCCCCTCCTTGAGAGTCATCCTAAGCTCCGAGGTATTGATATTTTCCTCCAATGAATCTCCAGTGTCTCCAAGGAACCTGGGTCCCCAGAGAACATGGGGCCCCTGGTGGCCTTCCTAGTGATGTCTACTCTTTCCTTACTGATACAGGTAGTTTTTGCTCCCCCACTGCCCCTGTCTGTTAATTTAGCTGGAGCTTTATGCATTTTGTTGATATTTTCATAGACTTTGTTACTGTTTTTCTGATTTCACTTTCATTGATTTTTGCTCTTATCTCTATGTATTCCTTCCTTCTGCATACTTTTGATTGAACTTGTTTTCTCTTTTCCAATTTTTTAACGTGGAAGCTTAGACTGTTGATTTGAGACTTTCTTTTTTTAATATGAGCAATTAATGTTATGAATATTTTCTCAAAGCACTTCCAATTGTTATACTTTTATTGCTATTCATTTTAAAATTTTTTCTTATTTCCCTCCAAACTTCCCTTACTTCTTTGACCAATGGACTATTTGTATAGTATTGTTTAGTTCCCAAATGTTTGGATGTTTTCTAGCTATCTTTCTGCTATTGATTTTGTTTCTTTAATATTGGGATATTTATTACTATCTACATACCTGAGTGCTTTCAATTATTTTTTTTAATTTAGATTTTATTTAATGACCCAGAATATGCCCATATAGGCACTTTAAAAGAATGTGATTTTTGCTCTTTTGGAGTAGATTGGCATCTGTTCAAATCTGCTGGAGATTTTTGGGAGTTTTTCTCCCCTGAAATTCCTGGATAATATTGATTTTTGTTTGTTTGCTTTAGCAACTAATTAACCTCATTAGGTACAGATAAAAATTTCTGTGGAACTGGTTTCACCTCAGGTCAGGTCTCAAAGTGGCTATGATACAGCTTTAGGTCTGACTCATTCATGTGAAGCCTGGGCGATAAGCCCAGAGCTATGTTGGTTTGTACACAGAATTTAGATCATTTGTTTCCCCAGTTCTGGCCTCTGCAGGGTTTCCCACACACTCTCCAGTTCCCAGGGTCACTGGTACCAGGTTCCTCTGGCCAGAAAAAGGGGTCCTCAGAGAGTTTATTTGGATCTGTTCTGCAGTTTTACGTGACTGGCACTACATTCAGGGCAGAGTGGTGAGATAAAGGAGAGGAAACAAACAAGAATGGAGCTTCCCACATCATCTTCGGAATGCAGAGAACCCTTTTTGCCTGATCCTCTGACCAGAGAGACTCAATTTTTTTTCCTCAGGGCTTTAGGTGTTCATACCACAACCACTGCCATGAAGTTCCAGACTGGGGCCACTCTTGTGTTACAAATAGAAAAAGACGAGGAAAAAAATTGAGATACGCCCCACACTTCTCAGGTTGCAGGGGGCCCCCTTTCTCGCTTTGGTTGACAAAGTTAGGTTCAGAGTTCTGATGTCTGGCTGCTGTCCAGTTCCATAACTAGGGCCACTTTCCTGGGAGAAGAGTGAAATAAAGGAAGAAAAATGACCCCAAATACTGGTTTTTCAATTTTTTACTTTCCTCTGCTTACTTTTCAGAATCCTTAAGTATCTGAGTTTCATTGCGTCGGTTTTAGCCGTAGTTAGAGAGGGGGGGTACAAAGGGCTTACTTCATCTTGGCCAACAACAGTAGTTGAGTAATATTAAATACCTAACAATTACTGAATTCTATGTACAATTTGCATCTCCCTGTCCTTCCCTTTCTGGGAAGGCTTTGTAAAATGCTGAATTTGTGGGGATTTTGGAGATGCTGTGGGAATCTGACTTCTGCTTTCACTGAGAGGTGCTGAGAGCTTCATGGGTTGTCCGTTAGTCCACATGCAGCTCTTTTGCAAACTGATAACTTCAACCTCCCATGAGTCATTATGATCCAGGGTCCCATGCAGTGTTCATATGTGTTTCTGTGTTTATTTTCACATTCTGGAAATATATGGGGCCTGTAATGCTTGGGATAACTGTCGGTTTATTTGTCTGTCTCCCCCTGAGGGTCCTCGAGGGCAAAGAATGCAACACTGCCTTCTGAGCATCTTCCATTTTCAGAGGCATGGCAAGCCAGTGATCTTTGTTAAAAATTGTCTGATTTTGCCTTGAAAGTGACATTCTTGGCATGAGTGCCAGCATTTTTCTTGTCTGTTAACCATGTCTGAGGATAATAACCCGTCACACATCTCTGAGAGCTATCCTGTAATCACAGGCTCTGCTCCCTGAGAGAGGGTCAACACTTCACAAACATCAGTGTTCTTCAGCTATCAGACGTGGTCACACTGAATATTCTCTACTTCAGGGACAGGTAAACTAAACCATGGCAAAGCCAAGCGTCTTTGGACTCACCCTAAAGTTACTGATCACCATGAAGAAGTTGAAATAGAAAATCTGCGTCAACCCAGACGCATTGTAGTAGATCTGACCTCAATTGCCCTCAGCTGCCTAGTTGACAGCTCAATATGCACTTACACTCATTTTTACTCTTGTATTAAGACATCACTTAATAGGTTTTCTGACATCCTCTGTATCTCTGGCTGCGTGGACAACCAAATGCAGCAGCGTGCCATGCTTCACCCACATCGTTGTGCTCTCCCACCGCCATATCATTTCCATCTTCTTGTGGAGCAAAAGCCTTAAAAATGTTTCTTCGTTTTTGGGGTTTTTTTAAGCTTACATTCTGCTGGTTTGAGTGCAGGGCAATTTTATGTTATTTTCCAAGTCTTTTACATACTTGGGGAACTTTGCCTTCGAGAGGGATCAGCAAGACGTCACATCAGCCATTCACCTCCATGTTCTAAACCCGGTCTGGCTGAATGCTCCATTCATATCACTGGGGATAGCTCCACACCCTCCGGAGATACGCGGAGTTGCGCACACACACCTCACACCATCACAGAGTTGCCTCAGATGAGAATTTGATTTCCTCCAGAGCATTTTAAATTCCAGCAAATGGGCTCTATTTGGAAAAAAAACAAAACAAAACAGGAAATGCTGTGAAGGCCTGTGCCCTTGTCTTTTGTTCAAGGCTAATCTTGTGCTTGACCCAGCAAAGACGCCTGTAGTCTGGACAGCAGAGACCTGAACTTCTCCAAGAGCAAACAGGGTCCTAAGTCTGCCGGTGAGCCTGGCGCTGAGTCAGCTGTGCAACTCACTGTCTCTGCAGCTCCCCACGGAATCACTTTGTAAAAATATTTTCTTCCTTTTTTATTGAGATATAACTGACCTATTACTGTGAGAATAGAAAGAGCAGGAGTCCTGCTGTGACCTGGAGCTCCTGGGTTTACAGAATGACCTGTGTGCCTGCCTCCCTTTCCCTCTCCACTGCTGCACCAGCCAAGACTGGCTCCCCACCCCCAGGTTCAGCCTTGCCCTGCACCCCCAGGCCATACCAACCCTACCACTGCTCCTTCTGTCACCAGCCATGAAAAAAATGCTTACAAAGTACTTAACTGAATTAAACTGGATTGAATTCAGGGTCCAAGCATGTTACTAAAAAAATCATCAACATAAAGTTTTGGAAGTTCTTTCTTGAAAACATATGAATGTAAACGTCCTTACCTTTCAAATGACTGAGAGCATATGCTGTGAGACAGTCTATTAGCTATCCATTTTCACTTTTGTTTTGCAACAATAAATATTTACATTATTTCATCTATCTTCTAAAATTTCTTATGAAGGTAGAACTCTAGAACTCCAGTGCTTACATATCTCTCACCTGAATCTGAAAGTTTCTGCCATTTTCACATTTTAGTGTAAACTGCTTTGCTCTTCTCCTCCTCCTGAAATTAAGATGTCAGTGGCAATGAGTCTTCACAGATCATGGGCTTTTAAGAGCCAAAGACCTTACAGATCATCTGAATTAGAGTGGGATGGGGATAAGAAACATGTGTTCAGTCATGTCTGACTCTTGGCAACCCCATGGACTGTAACCTGCCAGGCTTCTCGGCCCATGGAATTCTCCAGGCAAGAATACTGGAGTGGGATGCCATTTCCTCCTCCAGGGGACCTTCTCAACATAGGGATTGAACCCATGTCTCTTGTATCTCCTGCATTGGCAGGCAGATTCTTAACCACTAGTGCCACTTGGGAAGCCAAACTAGAGCGAGTTGCCTACAAAAGAGACTTCTGCTGGTCAGGTAAGCGAAGAGTAGCTGCAAACAGAAAAGACAGACATCCATCATAAAAGAGTGGATTTCAGCTAAGCAATATTATAATATGCTTGGTTATTTTTTTAAATTTCAAGACCCATTGATTTCCCTTATTTGCCCAGTCTGATTCTCCATGGAAACCATGTACACAGAATCTGTTTGTATATATAAATTCATCCTGAAAACATTTACCAAGTACTTATGAAATCAGGCATTGAGTTAGGTCTTGGGCATGCAAAGGAAGGCTTTTCTATGAAGGCCTGTTTTGTACTCCTAGAGAAAATCGTCACCAGCAAAGCCCACTGGATACCCAGGAAAAATATTGGTAAGATGTAATCTAGGTGATAAGGCCTAATCTCTTCTTTTGGGCTCAGTCCCACTTACCTATAGGTGGCGGTATGCAGAGGCCTTGTACCTAACACGTCAGATTAGAGTTCCCAGTGTGAGCCGCTGCGCTGACAGCTCCACTTGGTGGGCTGCCTGCAGAGACACTGCGCCTGACACTGCGAGCTGGAGCCCTGAGCAACATGTGTCTGCCCCGAGAGAATGCCTTACCCTTCACCTCCAAAGTCTATAAAGCAGCTCTTTGGGGAGAGCGTGTGTCTCGAACACAAGCTCATACCTCTCCATTCTCTGATCAAAGGATGAAGCTTGCCTTTGCTTCTGCACCAAACTTGGTTTTATTCTATTGGTGCAAGCAACACTGAGCAGGAGAATCCTTGTGGGCCCCAGCTCAAAAGGGTTGGAAACCAAGTGAAGGTTAATAGAGTGAAAGCCACTGAAATGTTGATCCTGCAATGGAAATCTTTATCCTACAGTGGAGGCATAAAGGAGGAAGCAGAAATTTCATTCCCATTTTTCTGATCTGGAGAATAGAATAGGTGACCTTGTGAAAAGTCTCTGTATACTTTTATATTTATCTCATATTTATCTTCTGAAATAGACTCAGTTAAGAAAACTGTTATAATGCCAAACATTTCTTGCCTTAATAATGACTACATTCATTTTTCTGCAGGAGGGGGTGGTTCTAGAGACAGCAATGTCTTTCATTGAGGATCTCTTTCTACTTTTCTATGAACTTGCTTCTGATTCAGGAGGGCTGTGGATACACCCAATATGAGGATGGTTTTGTGTGCATGTCAGAAGATTTGTAAGTATGAAAGTATCTAACAAAGACTATCAGTTCATACAAGTGTGTGTGTGAATCCATAATTAAAAACCACCTAAGCTGAGAAAGTGGCATTAGCTAAAACATTGTAAAATCAAAGTTTATTTTCTCTTGGGTGCTAGTAATAGTAGGAAAATAGTGCCTAAGGGAAAAAAAAAATAAATCACCTGTTGAGGGGAGCAGAGTGTGGAAAAGTTGGCTGGGTTGAGATTGAGTCCCCAGTCTAAGTAGATAATCTGAGAGATTGGTCTGACAAGGCAAGTTTTATACTACCACTGTCCACCATCATGGTTTTATCCAATTATGTGAAAAAGAGCTTCTGAGAAGCTGCTCCAGACAAACAAGATAGCTACTATCATCTACCTCAACCACCAGCCACCTCCTTCCTTTCCCTCCACATCTTCCCCTCTTTCACCATCCCTTCCCTTCTCCAAACCTTGTTTCCAGTAGCAGGAGTGAGAGGTAGCGAAAAGAGAGGGAACCACTTGTTAAAGAACCAAGCCACAAATCCTTGCCTCTGTTTACCCTTTTTCGTATTTGACTCTCTTAAGGTTAAGTCATCTGTAAGAACAGGAATTTAGAAAAATACTTGCAAACTCCATTTAGAAGTAAAGTGAAACAGCCACTTTCACCCACCTCTACCCAATGAGCCTGTGACATCAGGTAAAATTCGTACACTGGACATCAACTCCCTTGATGGTATTCGTGTCCTCTCTAAAAGCAGTTATTTTTCTGTTTCAACTTGCCTTGCCTTTACTGGCAAGAAGCTTATCAGAAGCTAAACTTTGGAGACCTGAGATGGTTGGGTTTCTTATTTTATACCTAAAGGGAAAGCCAACTGAGTAAATTCTAAGTTATTTTAAAGGCAACGTGATCCGGCTACACTATAGTTAACACCTTTTGTAGAATAAGCCGTAAGTGAGAGTCGCTTAGTCGTGTCCGACTGTTTTTAGCAGAATGGCTTTTTAAAATTAAAGATATGGAACTAGCCCTGATCAGAGAAACAACACAGTAGTAAAGCTTCTGCAAATTGACATAGCAAAACGCTGATAATAGACTCTAGAGGGGGCAGAGTCCCTGAGGAATAAAGAACCCCCACCTAGGCAGCAGTCCTCTGTGCTCATGTTCAGTCGGTTCCTGGACTTTTATAAGAACAACGAAAAGAACAATAAGCAACTTAACTGGACGCTTAACTCTGTTTTATACTCTTTACATGTGTTACCTCTTTTTCCTCAAAAGGCCATTTTGAGGGATATACCTTTATTACCTCCATTTTGTAGATGATAAAATTTTAAAATGTTAAATAAAATGCCCAGCTAGTGAGTGACAGAGCAGGGATCCAAACTCAGTCTTAATTTAGATACTGATATTTTGAACTTGATCCTCAGAGTACCTAATACAGTGTTGGATACTTGAAAATAATTAAGACTATGTTGATCCATCTGAGGGATAATTGGCTCAGCAGGTGAAGAATCTGCCTGCAATGCAGGAGACACAGGAGATGCAGGTTCGATCCCCAGGTTGGGAAGATCCCCTGGAGAAGGAAATGGCAACCCATTCCAGTATTTTTGCCTGGAGAATCCCATGGACAGAGGAGTCTGGTGGGCTACAGTCCATGGGGTTGCAAAGAGTTGGAAATGACTGGGCACACAAGCAAACTAATAACTGTATAAGAGGGACAGCAAACAGGAAAAGAGACCTAACGGGATCACTCACCACTCAGTTCTTCTAGTTATTCTCCACATTATTCATTCATACAGTATTTACTGAAATTTTACTAGGGAGTATCTAGTGTACCTAGTACAGTGTACCTCCGTAGTGTACTAGTGTACACAGTACAGTGCCAGGTACTGTAGTGGGTGGAAAACAGAAATAAATAAGATACGAATCTTGTATTTTAGTAGTTCACAGCTCAATGAAAGATTCCCAAGGATAATTGGACAACTTACATGGTCAAACAACATGGCAAAGGGAGTGATGTTAGCAGACTATGGAGGAGCTGGCAGGACCCCAGCTTCCAGGAGGTGGGGGCTTTTGAGCAGAGACATGAAAGATGAGCAAGAGGAGAGAACAGTTAAGGCCTTGATGGACTGGGTGGAGAGTGTGAGCACAGGCAAGAGAAAGGGACATGGCGATTTCAAGCAGTTCATTGTTGCTGCAGTGAGAGTGCTGTGTTGGGAGTATCAGTGTATCCGTGGTCGTGGACAGGGAGGGAGGGACGAAATCAAACAGAACCTTCTAAGGCATGGGAGGTGGGAGTTGGATGGATGAAATAGCAGAGGTGTGGGGGCAAGGGAGAGAAGCAGGAATTACGCTTCTATCACTATCTGTGAGTAAATCACAGTGTTAAAAAAAAAATGCAATTCATGTCCTTGAGTTCTCTTCATTTCTCCTTTGGATTTTTCCTATATTCTATTAAAGTGAAAGTGAAAGTGTTAGTCACTCAATCATGTTGGACTCTTTGAGACCCGCCATGGACTGTAACCTGCCGGGCTCCTCCATGGAATTCTCCAGGCAAGAATACTGGAGTGGGTTGCCATTCTCTTCTCCAGGGAATCTTCTCAACCCAGGATCAAACCCAAGTCTCCTAAATTGCAGGCAGACTCTTACTCTTTAATCAGGGACGCCCCCTATTTTCTATTAAAACACATGTAAACATGAAACACATTTCATTCACAAAATAACGTACCTACAAAAAGTGTTAAGGAATCAGTTTGCTGAAATATCATACCTATAGAAAGCATTAAGGAACCAGTTTGCATGGCAACTCACTCCTGTATTCTTGACTGGAGAATCCCATGGAGAGAAGAGCCTGGGGGAATGCAGCCCTTGGAGTCACAAAGAGGACACTATTTCATGACAAATGTTATAATACTTTATAGCCAGCAGATGGCACTAGGCATATATAAAATAAACATTTTGGGCACTGTAACTTTTCAGTGGCCATTCCCTTCTAGTTATTACCCCAAAAAATTGCTTTTATAATACAACAAATCATTTTGGTAAGTATGGGGAATAAACACGAACTATGTTTCAGATTATGATAGCTTTGCTTTTCAGTATAGTAGAGAGTATCTAATAAAGCCCAGCTGTTCATTTAAGATAACTGGACTTGGCTAGAGTAATTTTGTGATCAAATTTCAGTGTCTAAATCCTCAAAGAAGCGTGCATGTGTATTTACTAAGCTTTGATGGTTTGAATGCCTGGCTTCTATGGTTCACATAGCACTTTATTCTGGGAACTCTGAGGTTTGACTAAGGTCCAAGGTGTGAGAAGCATGGGCATCTCATAGTCATGCAGTCCCCCTCTCCTGACAACAGCTACCACGATATAACCCCAAAAGGGATTACCTTCAGCGCCTCAGTGAGCTTCTAAAAGGAAATTTCATTGGTGGCACCATCTCTGAGTAGTCAGGAAAATTCATGGAAAACTAGCATGGGTGCAACTAGATTTTCCTACAGTCAGGGTTGTTTTGTTTTGTATTTATAAGCCCTGCACACACACAGAACAGCACAACTCTCCAGAATCCCTGGCAGACTGAGACAAAACCGTGAACTTGTTCTGCTTGGGATTCGGGCTGGCAATCCACCTAGGTTAGTTTGGATTCTCCAGGAAACAGACGCTGAGAGAGGGCAAGAGGCTTATTGGAAGGGGAATCACCTGTTAGATTTTAGGAATGAGGTGGATCTGATACCTACAACAGGAGGAGCAAGAAAGGAGAGCCAGGGGGATCCAACCAAGTCTTGGCTTACTCAGTAGGGAGTTCCAAAGTCCAGCACTGGGCAGAGATGGCCAGGCCCTGGTACCCTGCTATGCCCCGTCACTGGTTGGGGACTTCCTGGAAGAGTGTGACCTTCGCTTGAACACTAGTGGAAGATGCAGAAGGGGCTGCAGGAGGCCATCAGTACACTGTAGTTGGACAGTTAGTTTTTTTTCCCAGAAGGAGGTCTGAGGGCAGGTGTACCTTTGTGGCTGCCACACTAGCCTAGTTAAACTATTCATGTTAAGATCCCCTTTGTATTCCTTAGGTCTCTCTCAGATGGAGGTGTGTGAACAGACTGTTGCTTTTCCAGTAGTTGAGGTGCTATTTCTGTACAGATGTTAACTCCTAGATTCTTGGGTCATGATTCAATCAAGAATATTCCATGAAGGGCCCTTCAGCTTCATTTGAAAAATCTCGATGTCTATACATGAATCATACATACCTCTTTTATGGAATTTAAAAAAATAAAGACTGCTGTCTGCGTTCAAAAGTTACAGATGAATTTTAATATCAAGCAATCATAATAAGGAAGTCAGTATCTGCAAAGGCTCCTCTAACATAAGCCAAAGTCAATATAAGTGATTTTGTTACATATTTGCTCTTTTGGATTAATAATTCTTAGATCTTTCTTATTAACACCTCGGTCAATGTTGACTCAGTGTCTGGATCACATGGGTGGTACTTTCTAACACACTTCCACATGGAACATCTTATTTATGCACATGATTCAAGGTATTCAAGGTGAGAAAGGTGTTATACTCAATTTACAGATGAAGGAACAGAGCCTGAGAGGTAACAGATTTAAGAGTAAGGCTTGCGTGTCTTTACACTCCAGAGGCCTAGCTTTCCTTTAAACCCTGCTGCTTTCAGGATCTGCCCGTCTCTCCAACTTACGGTAAATACCTCCACAGCCAGGTGCTCTCACTGAACCAAACTGCAGTTCCTGGATTGAGCCATGTCCCCTGATGATCCCATGCTGCCTCCTTTACCTGGAAAGACCCCCACCACCACTGTGGCCCCCTTTACTTGGTTACTTGCTGTTTTCCCTATAAGATCAGATCAAGCAGCACCTCCGCTAGGATATCTTTTATGAAAGGACCCAGTCGTCTTTCCTTCCATTGTGCTCCAGCACTGATCACAGTGCGATGATTTATCACTTGCTATCTGAACAGACTCTTGTATATTGTATCTATACAGTTGGAAAACAATGTACTTTGAAAAGATCAAAGACAGACCTCTAAGAGCTACAGAGCATATGAAGAGTATTAGATAGTAAATATTAATACTTGATTAGATCTTATTTTAAAGAAAAGCAGTGTACCCTATTAATATTAGGGAAATGTATTAGAAATTTTGCTTTTGAAAAAACATCTAATGGATATATACAGTATTCTATTAACTGTGTACATTTTGTATTTTTTCTAATCTTTGTATTTAGCATGATACAAGAGAAACAGGGAGGCTAATTTGAAGTTCTAAACAAGGTACTGCTGAGTAATAAAATCTTGACCTTTGAAAAAATAAAAACAAATTTGCATTTATCTTAACTATTAAACAACATGAATATTTGATATGCAGAGGCTGTCAAATACTCTGATGGGTTGAAAAAACAGAATTCTCATCACATGGAGGCTATGTTAAGGACATGAAGAAGCCACATTATATTGCACATTTTTAAAAAATATTCTGAATTGTAACAAAATTTCTATGAATGATGTCTTTCTTCAGTCTATAATTTTTAAAAAGCTATACCACCATATAAAGTACCATATATCATGTACTTTCTCTCCACTACTATTATGGATTTTCCAACTTTCCCTTTATGAACATGAATTACTTTTATAGAAAAAAATTTTTAAATAAGAATAAAAAATAATAATAACTTTCTACCCAGTTTGGTTGTTCAGTACAGGCACTGTCATATCATCTGCCACTTAAAGAACCTAAGTAATACACTGCACAAATGTATGCTCATCTACAATGTGAGAATTTGACAAGTTGTACTCCAGTCTGATGACACTTGTTTAAGCACCCTAGAACCACTAAAAGAGAATCTGAGCTTTAAGAACCACTGATGTGGTATCAAGGCCTTACTTTGAAGGGTATAAAATATATCAAACATTATCAAGTATAAACACATCTTAATTACAATATGAAAACTTATATACTTCACACTCAGTTAAGAACAGGGACCTTAAAGCACCCAGGGTTCCTCTGGATTGCACTCTCTTAGAAGTGGCTGCCAGCCTAACTCTTGTATGAATTATGCCTATGCTTTTATTGTTCTGCTACACATGAATCTCCTAATATTCTTGTTTTGCTTTTAGGCTATATACAAATACCATATATACTTACAGATGTATACACATACAACCATTGATAACTTTTTTATTCTTTTTTCAAAAATGTATGTATCTGGTTTTGGCTGCTGTGTGTGTTCATTGCAGTGTGGGCTTTCTCTAGTTGCTGTGAGCAGGGGCTGCTCTGTGTGGTGAGCAGGCTTCTTACTGTGGTGGTTTCTCTAGCTACAGAGCACAGGCTCCAGGCAGGTTTCAGTAGTTGTGGCATGTGGGATCTTTCCAGACCAGGCGTTAAACCCATGTTCCCTGCACTGGCAGGCAGATTCTTAATCACTGGGCCACCGGGAAAATTCCAAGTTTTGTATTCTTAACTTTATATTTGAGATTCATTCCTATTGACATGTGAATAGATGGTTTACCCCTGTATAATATTGCATTATATGGAACTATTTTGCTTTACTCACTTACTCTATTGGTGCCTTTATGTTGTTTCCAGCTCCCTCCACCAGGTACAAATAATGCTTCCATGAACATTCTTGGGTTTGAAAATTTAATAATTCTGCCTTCTATAACCTATAAAAAGCAGCCCAGATGAGATCAATAATAATGGTATAAGAAATTTCATACATAAAACACAATTTACAAAGTTAATGGTGTCCAAGCATGAAATTACGATCATTGAATCCTTATTTAAAAGCAGTGGAAGCACTGAGATTTTTTAATGGGGCATTTAATATTAAATACGACATACTGGATATACTACAAAGTATATTATATAGTATAAAGTATATGGTATAAATTATAAACTATTTTAGACAGCCTGAAGCATCATGCCCAGCTTATTGAGGAGTAGGTAAACTAATATGGCATTTTTATCAACTTTACGGAGTAGTTAATGACAAGACAGACTCACCAACAGTGAGGATCTGTAACACAGCTGGTCTCAGTGCCAGGCTGGGCTTTCATAAAATATATGCAGACAAATGTAAACAGACAATGTACAGAAGGAAATGCACCATTTACAAACATGAATAGGTGGCCCAATCACACAAACCATGGGATAAATGCAAATTAAAATGATAATACCATTTTGAGTGTCACAAATTAGCAAAAAACATTAATTAAAAACCCAATGCTAATGAGTGTTGTGAGATGAGCATTATCATTAGCTGATTTTTGGTGATGCATACATTTGCAGAGGTAATTTGAGGCAAACTGCATTGACAGTATCCATAGTGTTTTATTGAAAGGAATTTATGGGAATGTACCCTAAAGAAATAATTTGAAAATTTAAAAAGGAATTCATGGCAGTGTTATATACATATCTTATATATCATACTATGATATCCACATAGTTGCAAAAGTGGAAACAGCTAAACAATGGTTAAGATGCAAATATCTGCATATATTTATATACAAAATAGGGTATTATGGAGCCATTAAAAATAGTTGGTATGTAATACTTTCATGTTTATTACATGAAGAACAAAACATAAAACTGCATTAAAACAACAAAAACTTATGCCTAAAGGTTGGAAGAAAACAATGAGATATTAATAATGTCTTGATGAACATTTTCGCCTTTTAAATTTTCTTTTTTTTTCAAAACAAATTTTCCATAATGAGTTTGTATGGCTTGTATAATACAAACACATAAAATATAAGCATAGTTTTATTATTAAAATTAACATGAAAAGTGAAGTGAAAGTCACTCAGTCATGTCCAACTCTTTTTGATATATAGTCCATGGAATTTCCCAGGCCAGAATACTGGAGTGGATAGCCATTCCCTTCTCCAGGAGATCTTCCCAACCCAGGGATTGAACCCAGGTCTCCTGCATTGCAGGTGGATTCTTTATCAGCTGAGCTACCAGGGAATCCGCCATGAAAAGTATTCAATGATTTTTTTTTCTATGCATGCAAGGTTTAATAAGACCTTATAATACACTCTATCCAATTTTATCTGCTTGTTTATGAGATGACATAAGTACAGAGTGAAGGACAGTGACACGATGTCTAGTTCCATTGCTGTTTTAGGCTCTTGATAGCCAAGTCCATAAATATAAAAAGGTCTCTGGTCAATTGAGAATATGTGTCTTTCCAAGTTTTTCTCCTCAGTGGTCAATTTTTTAAAATTTATTGTTAATTGGAGGATAATCGCTTTACAATGTTGTCTTGGTTTCTGCTGGTCTTAGTTCTACTTTCTAACAGAATTCCATCTGTAACAAAACTTTCAAGACTGATTTAACTGTCAAATCTGTTTGACATTTTCTATGCTATAAAGATTTCTCCTTCAGGAACATAGCTTTTTGTCAACAATAATCAGTATCTATTTTAAAAAAAAAAGTGAGCTTAAAGTTTCCCTGCCATTCTGTATTCCTCTTAGACGAAAATCAGCCCCAACATAGACTGTTCTATTTCTAACAAACTTGTGCTTGCCTTTCGATCCTCCTTTTTCCATTTATTTTTATTAGTTGGAGGCTAATTACTTTATAATATTGCAGTGGTTTTTGCCATACATTGACATGAATCAGCCATGGATTTACATGTGTTCCCCATCCTGAACCGCCCTCCTACCTCCCTCCCCATATTCAATGATTTTTGATGTAGTGTTATTAGCAGCAAGACTAGCATATAACACACGCATTATTCACTGAAGCTGTATATCAGCTTCTGACAACTTGATGGTGGAGGGAATTGCTGAGCTTGTGCACAACTCACTTTTATCATGGTTTCAAATAAGTGTGCAAAAATACGACCATAGAAAACTAAGGAAAATGCTTCCTTGCACGAGGAAAAATCTACCCATTACTCAACAAACAGCATTCATGCATATTTTTTTTCAGATTTCCAAAGAATAAATAATAAAATGTACACAGACAAGAATCTAATAACCTAATTTATATTAAAAAAGTAAGCAGTAGTCCAGTATTCTTACTTATTTACACTAAAGAAAAGTAGGACTATTTGCACTAGTATATGAACCTATTTACTGGGAAGGAATGGAGACACAGATGTAAAGAACAGACTTGTGGCCACAGTGGGGGGAGGAGGGAGTGGGATGAATGGAGAAAGTAGCATCAACATATATGCACAGCCATGTGTAACATGGATAGCTGGTGCTAAGTTCCTCTATAATACAGGAAGCCCAGCCAGGCACTCGGTAATGACCTAGAGGGGTGACAGTTGGGGATGGGAGGGAGGCTCAGGAGGGAGGTGATACATGTACAACTGTGGCTGATTTGAACAGCTGTATGGCAGAAACTATCATAATGCTGTAAAGTTATTTCCCTCCAATTAAAGAATAAATCTTTTTTAAAAAGTAGGACTATTTTGAATTCTGAAATGAGACAACACACCAGGTAACACGGTATTACAGAACTGGTTATTGGTGGGTAAGGGAGAAAGAGTACACGGGCTAACAATTGTTGAGGGCCTGTATGTGCCGTAACACATCATCTCACTAATCCTCAAAATGACTCTGCCAAGTAGGTAGTGTGAGTCTCCTTTATGTGTTAAGAAACTGAAGTTTTCAGAGTCAAGCCACATGGCCAAGAATAGTGCCTAACATACAGTAAGTGTTCAGTAAATACCTTTTCGATGGATGGCAGGTAATATACCTAGTAAATGAAAGTTATCAGGATTTACACTGAGATTCACCTGGTTACAAAGCCACACTATTTCCTCCATAGTACATTGCCTTTTGTGTGAGACTACACAGAATTGTTTTAAAATGGTTAACTATCAGTGTAAACATGGTCAGGAAACCATGATTTCTACCTTCATATCAGAGTGATTCAATTTCCAAATGTGTTTTAGTAAAGAATGAAGAAAGACAGAAAACACATGCCAGGATCTTCAAGGGCTTTTTTAATTTAAAACATATATAGCATGTGAAAATAACATAAATTCATATTAATACATTATATTTATATGAAATATGTTTTAGTTAATCCAACTCATCCATTTTTGTTGCTAAATTCTAGCAATTTCTTTTCAATGTTGCTTATGAAAATACCATAAAAAATGTGCTGCTTTAATTTCATTAATCTTAGGTGTTGTAGCTCTTTTCTTAATCCCACATTTACACCAAATGAAATATTTGAAAATGCTAAAATAATGCTTTCTTAGTGGGTTTGCATCCTGTATTAAAATATTTTATAACTATAAAAGGTGAAAATAATTTTATTGATTCCCTATATATAAATCCATGTAAATATATACTTGTACTGCATATTTTATTAACTGATAAAGTTCTTTAAAAATTCTACCAACTTCTTTAGAATAGTTCTTATGAAAGCATCATCCAAAATATATTTCAATTTTTGTGTTAGGTGTTCTATCTCATTTACTTCTTTGCCCCATACTTAGATCAAAACAAAGTATCTGAAAATGTGAATATAAATACAATGTTGTATTCTTAGCTGTTCTGTATCTTGTATTAAAATATTTTACAACTATAATAAAAGTTGAAAAATAATTTATTGGTTTTCCTGTATATGTAATTTTCTACCTACTATAAGTGAACTAATCTATGGAATTAAGTCATTTTGCTATCTCAAACACAGAGAAGGCCAAAAACAAGGGAATTACAAACATTCCAAGATTATTAAAGTTAAAATACTACAGATATGGCATAGGCTACATCTGTCAATCAGAGAGAGTGTTTAACTTTCCACTTGGCAACCATATTTTCCAGATAACTACCACTTTTCAAAGCATTACTGTTGGGTAGGTTTTACACTGGAAGAGATCTATCAAACATTACTGTCCTCATCCAAAACCAAAACTAAACAAGGACTTAAAACATATTATTAAAAAAGATGGTGACTGGGGTAAAAATGACTATGACCAATGAGCTATGGGACTTCAAGATAAAAATGTCTTTGCTTCTTCAAATTTTATTTGATAAATTTAACTGGGTTTTCTTTTCTGATTATGCTTAAGCCCTAAATTTGGCTGTGTACTATAACAATTTTAATTTACTTGGCTAGTAAAAGAAAAAAAAAACCCACTGGATTCTAAAAGACAGATTAATAATCTGTTGAACTTAAATTGAGAACTGATCAGTGGAAAATATCTGGCTGGATAAATAAATTTTAAAAGACTGAAAACATTGCAAAATAAGCTGTTTTGAAAAATACTTAACTTGAAATGATAAAAAAAAGTTGTTAAAAGCTATTAAAAGATCTTTCCTGAGGGCTACTAAAGGCAAAAATAACCTTAATAGACACATGGTTACAAACAAATTTCCTCACAAAAGTAGAGGTTGTGATCAGTAGCAGGATCTTAGGGAAGTGTCATTTCAGAAACTGCATTAGTCTCTTCTAAGTGTTTTAAAGAGTTTGAGTTGGTACATCCTAGAACTAGCGAAAATTCAAAGCAATTTGCCTAGCTGGATACAAAAGGACTTATATATTCTTGATTTATTCAATTTCATTGTTCTTTTACATATACTTTTCTTCTTTAAAACTTTAAGATGAACATTTATTTATGGAACATGAAATGATTTATTCATTTATATGACAAGTTTAATAAGGCTGACACATTCAATGGAAAACAAAGAAATAATTTACCTTTTAGAAATTAGAAAAACTTTAAATCATTTTTCCTATCTTGTTTTTAAGGGTCCCTTATTAAAGCTTATGATTTTTATTAATGTAAATAAACTAAATTGATTGTTTTTGTACACCTCTTTGCACCATAGTGTAAGGGCAGTCTTTTCTCAATTAACCTTTAACACTCTGTACATGCTATTCTGAAACACTGTGGTGAAGTATGGCCTCGCATCCTTGAGCAAGACGCTACATAAGGGAGGGTTAGCTGAGTTAGAAGGGTCTTCCACATCCCAAATTTCAAGCATACTGCAACCAGGCCTGAAAAAATAGGCACATATATATATATTAAAAATGCATTCATATCTAGAAGAACTATAATTATAAAATATCTCAGATTTTTAGAGACTAACATTTAATAAATTAAAGATCTTAGTGCATTTCAAAAAACATGTTTAAAATTTAGAGATATTAATAATAAAATGAAATTATGCTATATTTTATATTCTAGTTAACCAAATAACCAATGTATTATTGAATCAAATAATAAGAGCTCAATGTAATTCAGAAACATATATTTAAAAATCCACCTTCAAAGTGAAATATAAATGAATATACGTTCTAAGCAGTACTGCCATCCAAACATAATACCCATTTACAGTAGAATGAGACAAATTAAAGCAAAGTTAATAGTTAGTCTAATTCCTGATGAATTGCCTACTTCATATTCTTGAACTTAAATTTTGAAATAAACTAGCATGAAAACATATAAAGTCCAAAGCAGGAGAGAGAAGCTCTTCTGCAGTGTTACTCTCCTCAGCTCTTCCCTTTCTGAGTGGACTGAATGAGATACTTCTCACTAGAGAATAACCCTGCACGGGAATCATTACAGGGAAGAAGTCAGACAATATCAGTCTATATTGAGGCAAAATTTATGTACAATAAAGTTCACTCAGTTTATGTGTAAATTTTCATAAGCATGGGGAAATGTGTATAGGTGTGTGAGCACCATCATAATCATAACACGGGAAATTTCCATCACCTCAACAAGTTCCCTGGTACCCTTTTATAGTCAACCCTCTCCCTGAAACATCAGCCTGGGTAAGTACTTATCTTCCTTCCACACTATAGTGTTGCCTTTTTAGAATATGCTAGAAAATACATATTGGGCATATGCTACACACATGGTTACTCAAGTGGTAACATTTTTATCCTTTCTACTTCAACCTTTCTTTCATGCATTTGTACTTAAAATGCATCTTCCTGTAAGGAAGGACATAAATGGGTTTTGCTTTTGTATTCAGTCTCAATCTCTGGCATTTGATTGGAGTGTTTAGTCCCCACTCACATTTGCAAGTACTGATATACTTCTTCCTATACATTATTTATTAGATTTTAAAATTAGATACAAAAATCAGCTATTAAAATCTCTAAAATTAGCTCTTCAAAAGTCTCATATAGCCAATTCCTAATTATTCATAGGAGAAATGAAAATTCTTAATGTTAAGATTAATACAACTAAGGACTTTTTAAATCGAGGAGACTAAACAAAGGCCTGAAGATATTCATTACACATCTCAGAATTTTGATGTATTTTTAGGTATTCAAAATTCAGAAATTTAAAACTGTTAATTAGAAACATTTTCTTATTATGTCTTTCTGAGTTATGTGAAACTTTTCTTATGTGTCTTATAAATCCAATGTAAATCAGCTGTAGTAGCAGAATGCTAGTATCTCACTTTGCTATAAATTCAGATCTGTATTTTAGATATCTAATAAAAGTTTAAAAAACTTGAAAATTATGGAAAAAAGCTACATTCAGATGTTAAAATGAAAGAATTAGGATAGCAAAATATACTATCATTTCTGAAATTACATTATGCTTAAATAGTATATTTCCATGCAAGAATTTTAAATAAAATGCCAAGATAACAATTTAATGGAATTAATTTAAAATAAAAAATTTTAAAGCATCAAGACTGCTGTAATGAAGTAAAACATTCACTGCTTTAAAATATACAATATATCATAGAGCATAGGGGTCATACTCACTTAGTTCTCACAACACACCATGCCTCTTCTAAAATGTAGTAATTTACATGTAACTCCACCAACTTATCTCTCACTTCTTTTGCAGATTTTCGACTATATGCGGAGTAAACTATTTTTGTCCGAGCTCTTTAAATTCAAACAAGTTAAAAAAAAGTTTCTAAATAAGTGATAATAGAGTTGACTAAAGAAATTTTGTTACCATATTAAAACCCCAATGCTTACTGAATGGAGCACTGATTAACATGACCCCAAACAGCATGAATTATTTGGGGATAGAAATTTCCACATTTTACTTACATTTTACATGTTCTAAAACTTACAGAAATTTGAATTTTGCAGGTAGTGATTATCAGTGTATAAGCCAGTTTAGAGTCTAGAGACAGGTAGCAGTATAATAGTTCAGAATATAAAATTAGCTTTGCATAATTCATAAAATAACTAATCTGGGAGAAATTCAGATAGAGGCTAAATATTGTGAAAATACAGATTTCAGTAGATAATTTCATTTAGAGAAGGTCTGAAAGACATATGAGTTGAAGCTGAATATAGTAAATAGAATAATCAGACAGTGGGCACCTACAGTAGTGGTCAGGTAGAGAAAGTACCCTAACAGAAACTTGAGAGACAGAAAGCTTAGCAAAATATGGTAGACAGATGATTTAGCTCTAAATGGGAATTTTTATAAAATCCTAAATAAATGATCAATTATACATTAGACTTTTCTTAGGAGCTCAAGCATACAGAATGCCCAATCTTCGAAACCAAACATAAAACTTTAAATAATTTAAAATATTACCTTTAACAATAAACCAAAGTCACATTAAAAGGAAAAGATTATCCAATTACTAGGATGATTAAAATAATTTTTAAAAGTCACTTAAAGAAACAAAACTTTCAGATTTCAGTGGAAACTAGAGTTCCCATAATCAACTAGCAAAAGAGCAACCCAAATTTTCATAAAAGCATTTAACATAGTGGACTTCATAAACTCTTTTTACCTGTGAAAAAAGGCTAATCATTGGCCACCAGTAAGATCAAGAGTGGTTTCTTTCAGGCAGAGGGGCTGTGGAATCTAGAACGGGGGTTGGCAAATGATGGCCATGAGCCAAGTCTATTCCCTTCTTGTTACTACTACTTAGGAGTGTCACTGGAACACACACACCCACAGAAACACACAGAGGCTAGTCATAAATGTGATCTATTTTTTACTTTGAGCAAAATTTAGTTTTGCTTTTTTCAGTTTTCAGCAATTTATTAAGGTTGCTTTAACAGGTGCATGTTGTAATTTCTGAATTGTTATTACTTTTTAACTTCTAGAATGAACATGAGGATGAAAGAACGTGTATGTGTGTGTATAAAAACTTTCCCTATTCCTATAAGTCAGTAGAAGTCACTGGTGTGTCTGGTTGTCGTATTCTGTCAGTTGCCCACCTCAAGTCTGCATCCTCATAATGTGGGTGATTCACAATGGGGTGAAGAGTGGAAAGCTTGACACTTGCCATTGTAGGCATGGCACCAGCAAAAACAGCATCTGGAAAACAAGATTATATTTCTTAACAACATGTTTTAAAGAAGATCAAAGGTTAATCATCTGTAATATTTGAACCCAATTAAGAAAGATGTACTGTTGCTCAGTCATGTCCAGCTCCTTCTGACCCCATGGACTGTCGATACTAGGCTCTTCTGTCCATTTGGGATTTTTCTGGCAAGAATACCAGAGTAGATTGCCATTTCCTCCTCCAAGGGATCTTCCCAACCCAGGAATCAAACCTACATCGCAGGGAGATTCTTCACCGTCTGAGCCGCCAGGGAAGCCCAGGAATACTGGAGTGGGTAGCCTATCCCTTCTCCAGGGGATCTTCCCAACCCAGGAATCAAACCAGGCTCTCCCGATTGCAGGCGGATTCTTTACCAGAAGAGCTACCAGGGAAGCCCAAGAAAGATGAAGTACAGTTAAAATAATAATCATTGACAGCATTCTTTTTTTTCACTTAATATTTACTGATGGTCTACAAAATAATAGCCAACTTTTGTTAAATGTTATCTTGGTGCCACACACTTGGTGATTATACAATTTAAGTTGCACAGCTTTGGGGGTGGGTTCTATGTTATTCCTGTTTTGTAGATTAGGAAGCTAAGAGACAGCAAAGCAATTAGCCCAAGATAGCACAGCTAGGAACTATCAGGGCCCACCCTCTTAGCCACTTCACTAGAGCACACTGCCCTGTTCAAGCGCTATACTAACAGCACTACAAAGACAGGACTGGGAAGAACTGTAAAATTTCATATCTTGTTCAATAGTCTAAAGTTCTAGGAACTAGAAGACTTATAAAGGGCAAGTCTCACGGTACATATTTTAAAGTGAGTTTCGTGGGTTATGAACTGTAATCCTGAGAACTTGCCAGATGAAGGCATTGTTTTCTTCCCTCAGATCACTCTTAAATATTCATAACTAAGTCTTCTTAGTTTTTGTTTGACTTTATAAATATATACATTTCATCAAACCATTTCATTACGTGTTAGTAGTAGTTTCTGGAGTAATACCATGTACAAATCCGTTGCTTTCTGGTTATAACTAGTGATACACCAAAATCTACTGTGTGGCTTCAGTTTTAGTTGTATTTCTTGAGAGACAAAAAGACCAAATGGAAAGAAATAAATATGATTTATTATAATCATATAATAAATTATTATATAATTAGGAAGATCATTATCACTTTTAATCAGCAAAGTAAAACCACCAATAAGAACTAGGCATATTACTCAGATCTACTGGAAATAATTGAATATTTATTTTCAAATATAATCAATCATTCTAAATGTAACTTTGAATGAATTTGTTGTTGCTGTTCAGTTGCTTAGTCATGTCCAACTCTTTGCAAACCCATGGGCTGCAGCACACTGGCTTCCCTGTCCTTCACCATCTCCTGGAACTTGCTCAAACTCATGTCCATTGAGTCAGTGATGCCATCAAACCATCTCATCCTCTGTCATCCCCTCCTCCTCCTGCCCTCAATCTTTCCCAGCATCAGGGTCTTTTCCAATGAGTCAGTTCTCGCATCAGGTGGCAAAAGTATTGAAGCTTCAGCTTTAGCATCAGTCCTTCCAATGAATATTCAGGATTGATTTCCTTCAGGATTGACTGGTTTGATCTCCTGGCCAACTCTCAAGAGTCTTCTCCAACATCACAGTTCAAAAAAAGTATCAGTTCTTCGGCACTCAGCTTTCTTTATGGTCTAGCTCTCACATCCAAATATGACTACTGGAAAAACCATAGCTTTGACTAGACAGACCTTTGTCCGCTAAGTAATGTCTCTGCTTTTTAATATGCTGTCTAGGTCTGTCATAGCTTTTCTTCCAAGGAGCAAGTGTCTTTTAATTTTATGGCTGCAGTCACTATCTGTAGTGATTTTGAAGCCCAAGAAAATAAAGTCTCTCATTGTTTCCATTTTTTCCCCATCTATTTGACATGACTGGATACCATGATCTTCATTTGTTCAACGCTGAGTTTTAAGCCAACTTTTTCACTCTCCTCTTTCACCTTCATCAAGAGGCTTGTTAGTTCCTCTTTGCTTTCTGCCACAAGGGTGGTGTCATCTGCATATCTGAGGCTATTGATATTTCTTCCAGCAATCTTGATTCCAGCTTGCACTTCATCCAGCCCGGCATTTTGCATGATGTGCTCTACACATAAGTTAAATAAGCAAGGTGACAATATACAGCTTTGACATACTCCTTTCCCAATTTCGAACCAGTCTGTTGTTCCATGTCCAGTTCTAACTGTTGCTTCTTGACCTGCATACAGGTTTCTCAGGAGGCAGGTTAGACGGTTTAGTATTCTCATCTATTGAAGAATTTTCCATATTTTGTTGTGGCCCACACAGTCAAAGGCTTTATTTAGCATGATCAAATGAAGCAGAAGTAGATGCCTTTTTGGACTTCTGCTTTTTCTATGATCCAACGGATGTTGGCAATTTGATCTCTGGTTCCTCTGTCTTTTCTAAATCCAGCTTGAACATCTGGAAGTTCTTGGTTCGTGAAGCCTAGTCTGGAGAATTTTGAACATTACTTTGCTAGCAGGTGAGATGAGTGCAATTGTGCAGTACTTTGAGCATTCTATGGCATTGGCTTTCTTTGGGACTGGAATGAAAACTGACTTTTTCCAGTGCTGTGGCCACTGCTGAGTTTTTCAAATTTGCTGGAATACTGAGTGCAGCACTTTCACAGCATCATCTTTTAGGATTTGAAATAGCTCAACTGGAATTCCATCACCTCCACAAGCTTTGTTTATAGTCATGCTTCCTAAGACCTACTTGACTTTGCATTCCAGGATGTCTGGCTCTAGGCAAGTGATTGCACCATCGTGGTTATCTGGGTCATTAGATCTTTTTTGTACAGTTCTTCTGTGTATTCTTGCCACCTCCTCTCAATATCTTCTGTTTCTGTTTGGTCCATACCATTTCTGTCCTTTATTGAGCCCATCTTTGCATGAAATGTTCCCTTGGTATCTCTAATTTTCTTTAAGAGATCTCTAGTCTTTCCCATTCTATTGTTTTCCTCTGTTTCTTTGAATTGTTCACTTAGGAAGGCTTTCTTATCTCTCCTTGCTATTCTTTGTAACTCTGCATTCAAATGGGTGTATCTTTTCTTTTTTCCTTTGCCTTTCACTTCTCTTTTTTTCTCATCTATTTGTAAGGCCTCCTCAGCCAACCATTTTGTCTTTTTGCATTTCTTTTTCTTGGGCATGGTTTTGATCACCACCTCCTGTACAATGTTATGAAACTCTGTCCATAGTGCTTCAGGCACTCTATCAGATCTAATCCCTTGAATCCATTTGTCACATCCACTGTATAATTGTAGGGATTTGATTTTGGTCATACCTGAATGGCCTTGTGGTTTTCCCTACTTTCTTCAATTTAAGTCTGAATTTGGCAATAAGGAGGAGTTCATGATCTGAGCCACAGTCAGCTCTTGGTCTTGTTTTTCTGAGTGTACAGAGCTTCTCCATCTTCAGCTGCAAAGACTATAATCAATCTGATTTCAGTACTGGCCATCTGGTGATGTCCTTGTGTAGAGTTGTCTCTTTTGTGTTGCAAGAGGGTGTTTGCTATGTTGGAAGATGGTGTATGCATTCTGTTGGCAAAGCTCTATTAGCCTTTGCCCTGCTTTATTTTGTACTCCAAGGCCAAATTTGCCTGTTATTCTAGGTATCTCTTGACTTTCTACTTTTGCATTCCAGTCTCCTGTGATGAAAAGGATATCTTTTTTGCTTTTAGTTCTAGAAGGTCTTGTAGGTCTTCACAGATCATTCAACTTCAGCTTCCTTGGCATTAGTGGTTGGTGCATAGACTTAGATTACTGTGATACTGAATGGTTTGCTTTGGAAACAAACAGAGATCATTCTGTTGTTTTTGAGACTACAACCAAGTATTGCATTTTGGACTCTTTTGTTGACTATGAGGGCTATTACATTTCTTCTAAGGGATTTATTTCTCTTCATATGCCTTAAATTAAAAAAATATATAAATAAACTGAAGTAAACATTTTTATTACTGTAAGATTCAATAATTAATGATGAAAAGCTCTTAGACAAGAGTAGTAGTTCTCAGTCAGGAGTAATTTTGTTCCTGGCAACTTCTGGAGACATTTTTGTTTACCACACTGTTAAGGGAGAGGTAATACTGATATCTGATTGGTAGAAGAAAGGAATGCTGCTAATGTTGCTAAATATTGTCCTGCCAGTGTAAAGGGTAGCCCCGAATATCAAAGTTGAGAAACTCTGGGCTAGAGCGACCCAAGCTCAGGACCAGGGTCATCCAGAAGAAACTAGGGAAGCCTGTCCAGCAAGAACTGGAATCATGAAGAAGAAACTGTCTATGAAACAGAGGGAAAGGGAGAAATACTCCGTAGCTGCTTCTTTCCTCTTGGGAGTAGGGCATCAAATTTGAGCATGACAGGGAAACCACAGAATCTTTTCTATAATATATTTAAATCTCCAATTAGCCTACTGCATGTATTAGAAAAAAGTATCCCTTCTGATCTGACAGAACCTCACTAATACATGACTTGTGAGTGGACCACAAGCTGGATTACAGTCCCCACTTGTCCTCTCAACTGAGCACCTCCGTGCTGTGTACAATCTATGCAAAGCCACATGGTAGACCTGAATGTAAGCTTTAGTCTCACCTTCTACAGCATCTCAAGCTTCTTTTAATAAAACAGGTGGTAACCATGAAAGAACTCATAATACAGAGACGAGAAAAACTGGTAGGATCAAAGAAGAGGCAAAAATGAGGTAGGAGTTTGTGGGAATTGTCTTAGAAGGATAAGTTGCTAAACATAGGCTTTTTTTTTGCCAAAAACCCAAGACAAACACTGGATAAAAGATGCAAGCAAACATGAAAAGAACAGATACCTTTTAAAGCTTTGGAAAAACAGGTGTAAGTGGTGAGGGGTGAGAGAGAGTAAAGGCAGTAACTACCTTGTACCTTATAGGGAAAAGTAAAATATTAATTCAAAAATTCTGATTAAATTAGACTGGAAGCTCTAAGATTCAGTGTCTAAGTGATGAGGCATTGTCATCTACACCCTTTGAAAGCCACAGACCAAATATCTGAGTTGAAGTTTATAAGAGTTTACCTGAATGATAGCTAATTAGTAAAATGATGACTACCAAATAAGAGAAGAGGAAAGTGGCTCAAAGAGTCACAGGATAAATTTAAATAAATCATAGTGAAGAAATTAAGCCAGAAAAAACTGTCTTGAACAGGACTATAGAGTAGTTGCAGAAAACAGCATAGAATATATTCATTCTCTGCAAAGGTATTAAAAATGGAGTAAATATCAATCTGCTTGAGGTGGTCTTAGACAAAAGACTGTAAGAAAAGAAAAACTAAAGAACATTTTAAACTATTTAAAAGTAGCATGTATAATCATCTTTTTGACATGAGTTAGTGAAAAAACCCGGAAGTCCAAGATTTTAACCCTTCTGTATGTGACTGGTTTTATAGACATGGAGCAGAGGGTAAGCACTGACGGAAGTAACAGGAAGGGTGTTGTTAACCTCCCCACAGTCAACGCTGGTTTCTCCAGTGGCCTGTTACATGCTGTGAAAGTTTGTCATTAAAGGCTTTTTACTTTGAGCTGTCACTGTTATGATTAAAATACAATAATAATCTCAGAGTTATAGCATATAACTTGTGAACAATCATTAACTCTATATATCAATTAACATTCTTTTTGACAGGTATCCAGGAGGGGTTTAAAGAGGACACAACATTTCTTTTTGGAAATTTGACTTGGTGAACACTGCAGTTAACACACTAAAAATGTGTGAAGGTATGAATGCATGTTTTTTTAAATTGTATATATCAGTTCAGTTCAGTCGCTTAGTCGTGTCCAACTCTTTGCGACCCAATGAACTGCAGCACACCAGGCCTCCCTGTCCATCACAAATTCCTGGAGTCTACCCAAACCCATGACCATCCAGTCGGTGATGCCATCCAGCCATCTCATCCTCTGTCGTCCCCTTCTCCTCCTGCTCCCAATCCCTCCCAGCATCAGGGTCTTTTCCAACAAGTCAACCCTTTACATGAGGTGGCCAAAGTACTGGAGTTTCAGCTTCAACATCAGTCCTTCCAATGAACACCCAGGACTGATCTGCTTTAGGATGGACTTGTTGGATCTCCTTGCAGTCCAAGGGACTCTCAAGAGTCTTCTGCAACACCATAGTTCAAAAACAATTCTTTGGCACTCAGCTTTCTTTATAGTCCAACTCTCACATCCATGCATGACTACTGGAAAAACCATAGCCTTGACTAGATATGTCTCTGCTTTTTAATATGCTATCTAAGTTGGTCATAACTTTCCTTCCAAGGAGTAAATGTCTTAATTTCATGGCTACAATCACCATCTGCAGTGATTTTAGAGCTCAGAAAAATAGTCAGCCACTGTTGGCACTGTTTCCCCATCTATTTGCCATGAAGTGATGGGACCAGATGCCATGATCATAGTTTTCTGAATGTTAAGCTTTAAGCCAACTTTTTCACTCTCCTCTTTCACTTTCATCAAGAGGCTTTTTAGTTCCCCTTCACTTTCTGCCATAAGGGTAGTGTCATCTGCATATCTGAGGTTATTGATATTTTTCCTGGCAATCTTGATTCCAGCTTGTGTTTCTTCCAGCCCAGCGTTTGTCATGATGTACTCTGCATATAAATAAGCAGGGTGACAATATACAGCGCCTTGAAGTACTCCTTTTCCTGTTTGGAACCAGTCTGTTGTTCCATATCCAGTTCTAATTGTTGCTTCCTGACCTGCATACAAGTTTCTCAAGAGGCAGGTCAGGTGGTGTGGTATTCCCATCTCTTTCAGAATTTTCAGTTTATTGTGATTTATCACAGTTTATTGTGATCCACACAGTTGAAGGCTTTGGCATAGTCATAATTGTATATATACATACATATATATGTGAAATGACAACTATACAACATATACAAACGTATAACAACATATAATGTGTGTGAGTGTATGTGTGTGTGCTAGCTATACATATAATCAAAATAGCTACATACCTGGCCTGGTATTGTATTTGATCCACTGTATCAGTTCTTCCTGGGGCAAATTATTAAATTCTCCTATTATGCTCCATTGATTATGGAGGTTTACATAACCTTGTATTGACATTACTGTTACAAGACTGAGGATAAAAGTCATAAAACGAACTCTGCAAAAAAGCCAGCCAAAGAGCTGAAATGAAAGAAACCATTTATTTATAATTCTTATATGAACAGTGCTATTGGGTCAATAATATATTCTCACCTTTCTACCAAAACCAAGATGGATTACCATTTGATACTAATAATATACAGAATATAATAATTATCTATTGTTTAAAATCAGCAAATATTTTAGAATTATATAATCCAGTTAAAATGGAGTTTACTTTCCTCTTGAAAGAATTAAACAAGAAATACCTGATCCTTCCAGTACAGATTTACAACCAGGAGTTAAGGTTCAGTTCAGTTCAGTTCAGTTTAGTCGCTCAGTCACGTCTGACTCTGCAACCCCATGAATCGCAGCATGCCAGGCCTCCCAGTCCATCACCAACTCCCAGAGTCTACTCAAACCCATGTCCATTGAGTCAGTGATGCCATCCAGCCATCTCATCCTCTGTCGTCCCCTTTTCCTCCTGCCCCCAAACCCTCCCAGCATCAGGGTCTTTTCCAATGAGTCAACTCTTTGCATAAGATGGCCAAAGTACTGTAGTTTCAGCTTCAGCATCAGGAATTAAGGTTAGCAAATCATAATTTTGACATATCCCCGAACTAAAATTCTGTAATATCTGGATGTCTTTTATGGACATCTTGAATATCTAGGGAAATACCATTAATACTGACAATTTTTATCCTCTCAGGAATTTAAGTATTATGATATTCTAAGGCAAAACATTTTTAATCAAAACCAAGTAAGGGGTCTCCAGAAGTAACTTGGTCCCAAAATTCTAGCTACTTTATCTAGCTGTCTTGCATATGAGCTACAGTAACAGAACCCTAGAAATTGACAATTTTTCCACCGATTATCCAAGCCCAACAGGACAATACTACAGCAATTGCACTGCATCTTCTCTAGTATCACAAGAGCACTTGAGGATAGTTTTGATGGGCTGTGAAGCTGTTCTACTGACCTGAATTTCAAAAACTATATTAGTGAGAATACTAATAGAGGGGAAAGTCACAGAATTATCAGCTAAAATCTAGGAATAAATTTCAAAGCTACTTGAATTTGCTTTTCTTATCCTATAAAGGCACCCCACTCCAGTACTCTTGCCTGGAAAATCCCATGGACGGAGGAGCCTATCCATGGGGTCGTGAAGAGTCGGACATGACTGAGCGACTTCACTTTCACTATGCTATAATGAATCACAAACTAGTACTTTAAATCACTTAAGATAAAAAAACACCGAGTGCTTTTATGTTTTAAATTAGTGAGCAAAACCATGATTAACTACATTATAGTTGCTATAGTATTATAGAGTAGTTATAAAAGAATGAAACCTTACCCGCCGAGAACATATCAGGGAAGCCATAACACACATGTGAGGTGTCAAAAAGAGTTTCAGCCTCATAATTAAAATGGCAAGGAAAGTAAATGCAAGCAACTGCAATGTGTGAAAAATTATCTATAAAAACACAAAATAAAATTAATTTTCACTTTATATTTTAAAATTAGTATATGTACAATAAAGTATGTTAAAACTATTGTTATTCACTAGGACAAGGATCTTTTACCTCAGTAATACATCTATTAATATTCATTCATTCATTCAACAAAGATTTATCAAATGCCTGCTATATGCCAGGTACTGTTCTGAGTGCTTTGGATACAGTAGGGTGCTAAAACAACACTGAGCAATTCCTGTCCTCATGAGACTCACATTTTAGTACATTTAGTAAGGAGAGACAGAAAATTGAATAGACATATCAAATAACAAAACTTATTAAACAGTCTTTCAGAAAGTGGTAAGTACAATGGAAAAGGAAGTAGAGCTGAAAAGGAGACTGAAGTGCAGGTGCGGTGTCAGGTCACAGGCAGAAGCTGCAAGTGTGCTTAGGATCATCAGGGTGGAACTCCTCAAAAAGGTGGTATTTGAGCAAGGACCTATACCAGGTGAGAAAGAGAGTCACAGAGACTTAAAAATATGGGATGCTTCACAAATTTGTGATATTCAGTCAGCAACAAAAATCATAACACAATTTAGATTATTTTAGAAGTAGTGGAATTGTATAAATATTTGTACTAATCAGTAGGACACCCCATTTTGATTAAGATGGAGTTTCACTGAGCTAAGTTTTCAAACAAAACTTTTCTAATAGACATATTCATAAAATATCAACAAACTCCTCAGTACATAAATAGACAAGGAATTAATACAAGTAAAAGTAACCAAATATTCATATTCTAAACCACTAATATTAAAACAAGGTAAATAGTAAAAATAATGTTTTCATCTATAAAATTGACTTGAGTATTGGAGAGTATGCCATGAAACCACACACTGTAACAAATCAGTATATTTCTGTAATTTAGAAATATTTATCAAGATTCTAGAAAAGAGCCAAACTTGGATAGGGTCTAGCCATGATCCTAGAACCAAACCAACCTAAATTTCGGTTCTAGGTATTTAAGGGAATAATCAAAACATAAAAATACTTCTACAAAGATGGTAACTGAAGTGAATTTTTCACACCAGAAATAGAAACAAACTAAATGAACAATGTAGAAGATTAATTATAGCATTTTCACATGTGAAAAGTAAAGTGTTAGTTCCTCAGCTGTGTCTGACTCTTTGTGACCCCATGTACTGTAGCCCCCCAGGCTCCTCTGTCCATGAGATTCTCCAGGCAAGAAAACCGCAGTGGGTTTCCATTCTCTTCTTCAGGGGATCTTCCAAGGCAGTAATCAAAGCCAGGTCTCCTGCATTTCCTGCATTGTAGGCGGATTCTTTATCATCTGAGCTACCAGAGAAGCTCCATTATCATATGTATATAGACATTAATATACTGGAAGACTATTTAATGGTGTGGAATAGTTTTCAAAAACAAAGATCATGTCATATGGTCCCATTACTTCATAGCAAATATATGGGGGAAAAATGGAAACAGTGACAGACTTTATTTTGGGGGGCTCCAAAAATCACTGCAGATGGTGACTGCAGCCATGAAATTAAAAGACGCTTGCTCCTTGCAAAAAAAACCATGGCAAACCTAGACAACATATTCAAAATCATAGCCATCACTTTGCCAACAAAGGTCCATATAGTTAAAGCTATGGTTTTTCCAGTAATCATGTACAGATGTGACAGCTGGACCATAAAGAAGGTCAAATGCTGAAGAATTGATGTTTTTCAACTGTGGTGCTGAAGAAGATGCTTGAGAGTCCCTTGGACAGCAAGATCAAACCAGTCAATCCTAAAGGAAATCAATCCTGAATATTCATTGGAAGGACTGATGCTGAAGCTTCAGTGACCACCTGACACGAAGAGCCGACTCACTGGAAAAGACACCGATACTAGGAAAAATTGAAGGCAGGAGGACAAGAGGATAACAAGAGTATGAGATGGTTGGATGGCATCACCAACATGATGGACATGAGTTGAGCAAACTCTGGAAGATGGTGAAGGATAGGGAAGTCTGGCATACTGCAGTCCACGGGACTGCAGAGTCTGACACGATTTAGCAACTGAACCAAAGTTTTCAGAATATAAAATTCTATATTTACAAAATAATATTAATTGTGTGAAAACCATTTATGTGTGTATATAGTATATATGCACAGGGGGAAAGGCTATAAGAGAGTATACCTAAAAAGTTTACAGAGATTATTTCTGAATGGTAATTTTTCTGATTTTTCAAATTTTAAAAACGTGCTATTCTTATAATCAGAAACATATAATTGATATTTCAAACAGAATGGCATATGACCCAGCAATCCCACTGCTTGGCATACACAGAAATGAAAGAGACACATGTACCTCAACGTTCATCGCAGCCTGTTTACAATAGCCAGGAAATGGAAGCAACCTAGATGTCCATGGACAGAGGTTTGTGACATTGTACAGGAGACAGCAATCAAGACCATCCCCAGAAAAAGAAATGCAAAAAAGTAAAACAGCTGTCTGAGGAGGCCTTACAAATAGTTGTGAAACGAAGACAAGCGAAAAGCAAAGGAGAAAAGGAAAGATATTCCCATTTAAATGTAGAGTTCAAGAGACTAGCAAGGAGAGATGAGAAAGCCTTCCTCAATGATCAGTGCAAAGAAATAGAGGAAAACGATAGAATGGGAAAGACTGAAGATCTCTTCGAGAAAATTAGAGATACCAAGGGAACATTTCATGCAAAGACGGGCTCAATAAAGGACAGAAATGGTATGGACCTAACAGAAGCTATTAAGAAGAGGTGGCAAGAATACACAGAAGAACTATACAAAAAAGATCTTCACGACCAAGATAAACATGATGGTGTGATCACTCACACTCACCCAGAGCCAGACATCCTGGAATGTGAAGTCAAGTGGGCCTTAGGAAGCATCACTACGAACAAAGCTAGTGGAGGAGGTGGAATTCCAGTTGAGCTATTTGAAATCCTAAAAGAAAATGCTGCACGCAATATGTCAGCAAATTTGGAAAACTCAGCAGTGGCCACAGCACTGGAAAAGGTCAGTTTTCATTCCAATCCCAAAGAGAGGCAATGTCAAAGAATGCTCAAAGCACTGCACAATTGCACTCATCTCATATGCTAGTAAAGTAATGTTCAAAATTCCCCAAGCCAGGCTTCAGCAATACGTGAACCGTTAACTTCCAAATGCTCAAGTTGGTTTTGGAAAAGGCAGAGGAACCAGAGATCAAATTGCCAACATCCACTGGGTCACTGAAAAAGCAAGAGAGTTCCAGAAAAACATTTATTTCTGCTTTATTGACTATGCCAAAGCCTTTGACTGTGTGGATCACAATAAACTGTGGACAATTCTGAAGGAGATGGGAATACCAGACCACCTGACCTGCCTCTTAAGAAATCTATATGCAGGTCAGGAAGCAACAGTTAGAACTGGACATGGAACAACAGACTGGTTCCAAACAGGAAAAGGAGTACGTCAAGGCTGTATATTGTCACCCTGCTTATTTAACTTATATGCAGAGTACATCATGAGAAATGCTGGGCTGGAGGAAGCACAAGCTGGAATCAAGATTGCCAGGAAAAATATCAATAACCTCAGATATGCAGATGACACTACCCTTATGGCAGAAAGTGAAGGGGAACTAAAAAGCCTCTTGATGAAAGTGAAAGAGGAGAGTGAAAAAGTTGGCTTAAAGCTTAACATTCAGAAAACTATGATCATGGCATCTGGTCCCATCACTTCATGGCAAATAGATGGGGAAACAGTGCCAACAGTGGCTGACTATTTTTCTGGGCTCTAAAATCACTGCAGATGGTGATTGTAGCCATGAAATTAAGACGTTTACTCCTTGGAAGGAAAGTTATGACCAACTTAGATAGCATATTAAAAAGCAGAGACATATCTAGTCAAGGCTATGGTTTTTCCAGTAGTCATGCATGGATGTGAGAGTTGGACTATAAAGAAAGCTGAGTGCCAAAGAATTGTTTTTGAACTATGGTGTTGCAGAAGACTCTTGAGAGTCCCTTGGACTGCAAGGAGATTCAACAAGTCCATCCTAAAGCAGATCAGTCCTGGGTGTTCATTGGAAGGACTGATGTTGAAGCTGAAACTCCAGTACTTTGGCCACCTGGTGCAAAGAGCTGACTCATTGGAAAAGACCCTGATGCTGGGAAAGATTGAGGGCAGGGGGAGAAGGGGATGACAGAGGATGAGATGGTTGAATGGCATTATCGACTCAATGGACATGGGTTTGGGTAGACTCTGGCAGTTGGTGATGGACAGGGAGGCCTGCCATGCTGCGGTTCATGGGGTTAAAAAGAGTCTGACAGACTGAGCGACAGAACTGAACTGAGATGTCCATCAGCAGATGAATGGATAAGAAAACTGTGGTATATATAACAATGGAATATTACTCAGCTATTAAAAAGAATACATTTGAATCAGTTCTAATGAGGTGGATGAAACTGGAGCCTATTATACAGAGCAAAGTAAGGCAGAAAGAAAAACACCAATATAGTATATTAATGCATATATATGGAATTTAGAAAGATGGTAATGATGACCCTATATGCGAGACAGCAAAAGAGACATAGGTGTAAAGAACAGACTGTTGGACTCTGTGGGAGAAGGCGAGGGTGGTACAATTTGAGAGAATAGCATTGAAACATGTCATATGTGAAACAGATCACTAGTCGAGGTTCGATGCATGAGGCAGGGTGCTCAGGGCTGGTGCACTGGGACAACCATGAGGGATGAGATGGGGGGGCGGGGGAGGAGGGTCAGGATGGGGAACACATGTACACCCATGGCTGATTCATGTGAATGTATGGCAGAAACCACCACAATGTTGTAAAGTAATTAGCCTCCAATTAAAATAAAAATAAACAGAATCACAAAAATTGTACCTAAAGCTATTTTTTTTCATTTTTAAAATGATGTTTAAAATGCAATCTTTAATTTTTAAAAATAATTCTTGAACCCAAGTTTGGAATATGGAACATTTATTTCAAAATCAACCCTTCATTTTCCTTTAGTCAGAATCACCCTTGGACAAAATCTGAATCATGTTTTGGAGAAAGAAAAGAAACCTACACATTTCACACCCAAATAGGTCCTTTTTTGGAGGGCCACTAAATCACAGATTGGTAGATTATGTGAGCTAGTCTACTTTAATCAACTACCCAAAACAGGGATCACTTCTATAAATCTATGAACAGAATATTCACCATTTCCAGAATAGGAATATGCCATAGGAGTACCTATTACAAAGATAGATGCTGTATATATGTGAGAAAATCTTTTCTAAAACTGAACTGATGTTTTCCTGTAACTTCCACACCTATTGGTGCATCTCAGTTCTCGATTATCTAAAAATTGTAATTATGATTTTGCATTATTAACTTATACTTTCTCTCCAAACTATTCAACAATATAGTTCTAATAATCTGTGAATACAGAAGTGTACAGATTCCCAAAATATATTACTTAATACCAGTTTCTCAAAAGAAGTAATCCCTCCTCCAAATTCTGTATCACTTCACTTTTTTAACTGAATAGCTCCAAATAAGTTGTATGTTATGACATATGCCTTTGGCTGTATGTCATATAAAGCCCTTTGGTTATAACAGAAAAACTTTGTTTATAATATAAAACACAAAATAAAATGGACTTAAATATGAAGGATCTAATATAAAGTAATCACATAATATAATAAACTAGGGACTAGACAAAAATGAAGGCTGATGCAATACTGACTGTCATGCTCAAAATGAGGTATGAGTATGTTAAAAGAATATTCAGGAGTTAATTCTAAATGTTATCTCTCCCTAGACTATCTTTTCACAAGTTCTTCACAGTATTATGATATTCTGGAACTAAATAGTTTCTAAATCTCTTTCTTTTTCTTTCCTGTGAATTACTATGTATTCCTTCACTAATTTCTAAGCTCGTAACATAGAAAAGTTGGCTAAAAGAAACTAATTTGATGGAATAAATAAAACACAAGTACATTAAATTATGAGTAAAAAAATCACAATAGACTCCATTAATCTAACAAACTTTAATAATATCATGACAGTAGGGAGGTAACCCAGGGGTTCATTTAGTGAGTTGAAATTTGCAGACTGTCCCTGTTTCAGAGGGTTGGCACAAAGCAAGGAACTTAGAACTTACTCCCTGGTGAAAAAATTATCCTAAGGAATTCTCACCTAATTTTGAAACAAGCTGGAATGTACAACCTTTTGTTATCATATCACATTCAGAGTTTGTCAAGGTTTGTGCCTCTCATACCCTGTCATCCCTAAGGTGAAAACAGTTCCATCCCAAACCAAAGAGATTTATCAAGTGTGGATTACAAGTGGAAGTAGGATTAGGTTCCAGGAAGACACAAGACTTCACATTGGTACTGCCCAGAAAGCTATCATCTCCTTCTATGAGATCTACTATTTTTAGAAATTTACATCTCTAATCTGCTTATGTATCAGGAGTTTAACATACCGACTTCGGTTTAAAAAATTAGAGATTTTCTATCACTGAACTCTTTTTGGTCAGCTTGATTTCTAATTGCCTTTCAAAAAATATATATATACATCTTCTTCACTGCCAAAAGACTAAAGTATTTAAAACTCAGAACTGACCATACCATCTCCAACTTTAACAACAAGGTCCTAATAAAGTCCAGCTTCTGTGCATACAAAGCTCCCACAGTCTAATGCTGCTTACGTTTCCAACCCTCTTGTCTTTTTATCCATCAGCAAACCTGATTTGCGTTATATCTATAGGTAAATTTGGAAAACTCAACAGTAGCCACAGGATTGGAAAAGGTCAGTTTTCATTTCAGTCCCAGAGAAAGGCAATGCCAACAAATGTTCAAACTACTGCACAATTGCATTCATCTCACACACTAGCAAAGTAATACTCAAAATTCTCCAAGCTAGGCCTCAACAGTATGTGAATGAGAACTTCCAGATGTTCAAGCTGGATTTACCAAAGGCAGAGGAACAAGAGATCAAATTGCCAGTATCTGTTGGATCACTGAAAAAACAGAAGTCCAGAAAAACATCTATTTCTGCTTTATTGACTATGCCAAAGCCTTTGACTGTGTGGATCACAATAAGCTGTAGAAAATTCTGAAGGAGATGGGAATACCAGACCACCTAACCTGCCTCCTGAGAAACATGCATGCAAGTCAAGAAGCAACAGTTAGAATAGGACATGGAACAACAGACTGGTTCCAAATAGGAAAAGGAGTACGTCAAGGCTGTATATTGTCACCCTGTTTATTTAACTTATATGCAGAGTACATCATGCAAAATGCCATGCTGGATGAAGCACAAGCTGGAATCAAGACTGCAGGGAGAAATATCAATAACCTCAGATATGCAGATGACACCACCCTTAGGGCAGAAAACAAAGAAGAACTAAAGAGCCTCTTGATGAAAGTGAAAGAGGAGAGTGAAAAAGCTGGTTTAAAACTCAACATTCAGAAAACTAAGATCAGGGCATGCAGTCCCATCACTTCATGGCAACTAGATGAGGAAAAAATGGAAACAATGAGAGACTTTATTTTCTTGGGCTCTAAAATCACTGTAGATGGTGACTGCAGCCATGAAATTAAAGGACATTTGGTCCTTGGAAGAAAAGCTATGACAAACATAGACAGCATATTAAAAAGCAGAGACATTACTTAGCGGACAAAGGTCTGTCTAGTCAAAGCTATGATTTTTCCAGTAGTCATATTTGGATGTGAGAGCTAGACCATAAAGAAAGCTGAGTGCCGAAGAACTGATACTTTTAAACTGTGATGTTGGAGAAGACTCTTGAGAGTTGGCCAGGAGATCAAACCAGACAATCCTAAAGGAAATCAATCCTGAATATTCATTGGAAGGACTGATGCTGAAGTTTAAGCTTCAATACTTTTGCCACCTGATGTGAAGAACTGACTCACTGGAAAAGGCCCTGATGCTGGGAAAGATTGAAGGCAGGAGGAGAAGGGAACAACAGAGGATGGGATGGTTGGATGACATCACTGACTCGATGGACATGAGTTTGAGCAAGCTCTGGGAGTTGGTGATGGACAGGGAAGGCTGGGCTGCTGCAGTCCATGGAGTCACAGAGTCAGACACAACTGAGTGACTGAACTGAGCTAAACCAGATAAATTTATTATTTTCTGTCTTTCTTGCACACGTGCATCCTTTGTCTTCAGCTAGGTGTTCCTCTATATACATTTTAAAAACCTTTCTCCAACTACCACATCCCCTCCACACAGATTTAATCACTTCTTCTGTACTACTTTTATATCTCCCTTTGTCATTGCACATATACTTACATGTTCTCATTTTTTCCTTCTACCATATACCTTCATTTCCATAGAAATAGAAACCTGGTGTATAGTAGGCACATAATAAAGATTGAATGGATAAATATACAGAATTAACACAAAAGAGAAAAGTGGGCAAAATAAGAATAAATGGATAAATGAAAGACAATGAGAAGGTAGCAAACTAACGTGAAAAAGGGAGGCAGAAACTTAAGGAATACTGTATGGAATTAGGTGGTTGCAGAGTGAATGACAAACAGCATAGATTTTTGTTGCTACACTCTCTGGATTCATAGTACTTGACTCTACAAAGCTCAGGTCACTCTAGCTTTCTGACTTTAGGCAAGTTACTGACCATCTCTTTGCCACATTTTTTAACCTGTGAAATAAAAAGTAATAGTATTTACATCAGTGGGTTGTTGTGAGAATGAAAGTATTAAAGTATGTAATTAACTACCCACCCCAACCAAAATACCTGGCACTCAGGAAGCAGTAAAGTACTGACTACTCCTCTGAGAGCACTGGAAATGGACTGGTAGTGGATAAATTCAAGATTTACTGCAATTCACTGTGAGACCTTAGGTCCCCAGTTCTTAGCAGAGACTCTTTGCTTTTATTCCTAGAAACAGAGCAAGATTCCACTTCCCAGCCTCACTGGCAGTCAGGTGTGGCCACATGTCTGAGTTCTGGCTATGAGCAGGAAGCGATATTTACCGATCTTTTCCAGGGCTAGCTCTTACAAAGCCTCCAGTGTGCAGTGTTCTTTTTTCTTTGCTGTCTTGTACAAATCAAGCCTGAAAACCACATGTTAAAGATGGCAGAACCATAGGGAGAAGGAATCTGGGTCCCTGAAACACTGCTTGCTGGAGAACCACCTGCTAATCCGAAACTCTGGTTTTAACTTTATGTGAGCAAAGAATTAAACTTCCACTGAGTTAAGTCATTTTGATGTTATCATTTATCTTTAAAAGCTAATATCATATAATTAACATAATTTTCTTATTCGCAAAGTAGGAATAATATTATGAGATTCAAACAGCACGGTACATGGCACATAGTAACTATTCAAAACATATTGTTTATCATCATAAGCTATTCCTATTAAGTTCACAATCAGTTGTCCTTTCATGTAAATTTGACCTGTCCCTTAAGACTCAAAGTTCTATTACTTAGGAAATCATATTTATAGCCCATGCTGATCTTTCTCTTATCACAAAACAATTTGGCACCATAAAAAAAGACTATCCTGTTTTGTTCTCCATTGAAAAATTAGATGTATCTGAGAGCAGGAACACTGCTATACCATCTGTTGTATCCTATAACACTGCTAAGATTATAACTGATTGACCATCAAGTCTGTATGTGTAAAAGTCACCAGCCACAGTACCTACCCTGATAGTCCACAGCTGATTGGCTCAGCAGGCTAGAAATTAATGTTTATTATTGTTGAATGAATGAATGAATGAAAGTAATGTAATCATACTCAGTGGTCATAAATCAACTTTCTGGTTGTCAAGTCCTTACCACTCTTCAAAATTGAAAGCAGTATAAAAAGTGGGAAGGATCATCAGAAATTTACTACCAGTACTGAACTATTTTAGCACTGCTGATGGTGTACCTGCAACAAGGTTATACCTTTGTGAATATCCTTGAACTTAAATATAATACACAAAACTAGCAGAGATTAAAATGAAAGCTTTACCTCACCATGTTCAAGAAGCTGTTTTCTGGAATAAAACAAAAATATTCTCTATTAACTGATTGTCCATTATACTATGATTATATCAGAATGAACCTCCACTTATTTGCTCTTATATTTTAAATAAATTAATATATAAATAAAGCCATTAGATAAAAATTACTAAGTTCTACCAAAAAATTACTAAATTAGATAAAAATTACTAAAAATGATGGAAATTTAAAAGGTATGATTTATAGTCATTCTATTTAAAGTATATCAAAATGCCCTTCTTTGGTTAAGATAAAATGGGTTTTACTGATTGCTAAATACGACCTCTGGAAAAATAAATAATAAAAAGAATATTTACTAAATATTCAATCACATACATATATTATGCTTTAGATAAGCATGACTGTAACTTTTGAGTTATTTTTATTTTTCACAATTATAAATAACATGAACATCCTTGTACTTAAAACTCTGTAAGCATTTCTGAGTAGTTCCTTAGGAAATTTCTAGAATAAAAATTTTTGGGTAAAGCATATAAATATTTTTAGTTCCACAAAAGTTGTTTTACAAATTTTATAAATATTTATGCCTAAAAATTTACTAAATTTTTATGGCACACCTACTGTGTTCCAGACACTGTGCAGTGAACACAGTGTGAACAGAATAGATCCTGTTCTTATTCTCCAGTTTATGTTAGATTGGCAAGAGGTACAAGACTGCTTATTTTATTGCCCATTGTAAAGACAATATTTCACTTCTTAACAAAGCTTTGTAGTATAAAAGGCCTTCTCATATGGATTTTGGGTTTGGCAAGAGAAGTAAGACAGTATAAATATGAAAGTATGAAGTATAAGGAAGTTCAGGGGCACACACAGATCCAGAGATTAAAAAAAAAAGAGTAGTGAGGGGAAGGCCTCTTAGGAGAGTAATGAAATCACGAAATTATTTTTCCACCACTGCAGCTTCTTCCTGACTTCCACAGTCAAGGGTGGAAGTGGGGGTGTATGGATGGGTTCCCATATGTCCAGAAACCTGTCAGTCACAACAGAATCCTGTAGTGAGCAATTGCAGGTAAGGGAGAGGCCTGGTAGGTAAGTATTATAATCACCAAAGATCCCAACAATAACTATGGATACAAATAAATCTAGTAACTAACTTAGAATATCAGTATACAACCAAATCATGAGAAACAAATAGGATGAAAGAAAAACACCAAGATAAATGAGCAAATGAACTGAACTCTCAAGAAAGTGTTAATATAAGTAATAAGAGTATTAAATGAAAGTTCCAATTATTTTCACAGATGCTTAAGAGAACACTGCATCCATACAAATAAAACAATCTGTAATAAAATAGAGCTTTCAGAGATAATGAAAAAAATGTATTTGCCAAATTTAAAACCTCAAAAGAAGGTCAAATAGTAGTGTACACAACTGAAAGTTGTGTTGAAGATGCATTCATGAAATTCTGAGAAGAGAAAAAAGAAATTAAAATATGATAAATGTAATAGATGTTCAAAAAAGAGAGGCTAAAGCAAAAGAGAGGGAGAGAGAATATCCCTTGAGCTAAAGAAAAATCTGAGTGTTCAGATTAAAATTTTCATGAATAATTATATAAATAGGGCAGAAATTTTATTTAAGAAATAACAGCTGAAAACCTGCAAACTCTGGAGAGAGATATGGACATTCAAGTACATGAAGCTCATAGGTAACTCCACACACACACTGCAAATTCACTAGATATAATAAATCCATCAAAAGCAAAAAATGAACTTTGAAAACAAAAAATCATCTCATATAAGGGAACCCCTTTAAGGCTATCAGCAGATTTCTCAACAGAAACCTTGCAAGCCAGGAGAGACTGAGATACTTAAAAGTGCTCAAATAAAAGAATCCACCATCTAAGAATACTTCACTTAGCAAAGCTGTCTTTCAGATGAAGGTGAGACAGACTTTCCCAGACAAATAGAGTTGAAGGAGTCATCATCACTAGACCTGCCTTATAAGAAATGCTAAATAGAGTCCTTCAAGCTGAAATGAAAGCATGCTAATTAGTAACATAAACATACATGAAAGTATAAAATTTGCTAGTAAAAGTAACTATATAGTCAACCTCAGAATACTGTAATACTGTAATAGTGGTGTGTAAATCACTTAACTCTAGTATAAAAAGACCAAAGCATTAAAAAATAAATATAGCTACAATAATTTGCTAACAGATACACAATATAAGAAGATACAGATTGTGACATCAAAAGCATAAAATAGGGACAAGGGAAGTAAAAAAGCAGAATTTTTATATATAAATGAAGTTAAGCTGTTATCAGCTTAAAACAGACTCATAACTATAAGATGTATTATGATAAGCATACAGCAAAAAGTACAACAAAAACGTACAACAGATATACAAAAGATAAAGGAATCAAAGTATACCACTATGAAAATCATCACATGATGAAGAAAGATAGCATGAAAGGAAGACAGACACTACAAAACAGAAACAAGCTGGCAAAAATAAGCCATCCCCATCTACCAACAATTACTTTAAGTATAAATTGATTAAATTCTCTAAAGATAGTAGGTAAACGGATAAAAAACAAGACCCAATCATGCTGCCTATGAGAGTCTCATTTTAGTTTTAAGGATACACATGAAGTAAAAGTGAACGGATGGCAAAAAGTATTCCACTAAAATGGAAATGAAAAGAAAGCAAGGGTGTGTATATATGTATTATATATAAAATCAGGAGAAACAGCCTAAGTTGAAAAATGTAACAAGAGATACAGGATATCCCAGGATATTCAGATCAGGCCTGTTGGAAATTTATCATCAAATCTTTGAGGATGACAGACCACTTTAGATGATCACAAAGACCTAGATAAACTTTAGATAAAAAGTCCCTGAGAGGTGCCCTTCCCCTCTCTCTCTGTTACTTGCATGTGTCCTCAATAGGCTTCTGATCAGCATACTTATCCTCTGCAGACACTATACCCAGGAAAAGTCCTTCCTAGCATTAAGCGATAGGAAGCTACTGAAACTCGAAAACCTGACTCTCGATCAATGCTGCTTTCAGAGAAAGGTCTTGATCAAAAGGGAGAAAGAAGAAAAAAATAGAAATCTCAATTAAATAGGAGTCAGGAGACAAGAAGGGGGAACTTTCGTGCCCTGAAACAATAGCAGAGTCCAATAAGAAGAACAAGGATTCCTCTCCTTTCCTGGCAAGTATTCAGCCAATGAAAAGCCATGAATTTTTTCTTTACTATAGCTCTCACAACTTTGTTTTCCCTTCCATAGAAGTGTTCTCTTCTCCTTGCTGTGCAGGGACTTGCATGTGGCTGACCACGGTGGTAAACCTCAAAGTGCAATCCTTTGCTGATCCCCAATAAACCCAACTTTGCTGAAGAAATTATCTGGCAGTCCAATTGTTTTAGGTCAACAATGAATAAAGGAAATGTGGTATGTGTGTATACTCTAAAACAATAATACTCTAATACAATAGAGTATTATTCCACCATAAAAAAAAAAAGAAAAACAAGGAAATCCTGTCATTCTCAACTACATGGATAAACCTGGAAGGCATTATGCTATGTGAAATAGGGCAGACAGGGAAAGACAAATATTTTATGATATCACTCATATGTGGAATCTAAAAATGACCGCCCAAAACGTAAAACTCAGAAACAGCAGAATGGTAGTTGCCAGGCTCTGGGGACTGGGCATAATGACATGATGTTCCTTAAAGGGTACAAACATTTAGTTATAAGATGAAGAAATTCTGATGAAGCAATATACACCATACTGACTATAGTTGACAATACTGCATTGTATACTTGACATTTGCTCATAAGGTAGGCCTTAAGTATCTACACACATACAAACACTCAGAGTAACTCTGTGAGGTGACAGATGTGTTGAATGTGTTAATTAACTTGGTTGTGATCACTTCACAACATTTATGAATATCAGATCATTGCATTATATACTTTACACATATTTATTTTGCAAAAAATGAAAACTATGAAAGAGAATATGGGAAACTATTTTAATGATAATGATGTGGGGAAGTGTATCTAAGCACAGAAATTAACAGAAAACAGAGAGCATACAGTTGTGATTGTATAGAAATTTTAATCTTCTATAGAGCAATGATCATTAATAAGTTATAAACTGACATTCTAGAATAAATAATGTTATACACATAATAGACAAAAGATTACTGTCTATAATATAAAAAGACACCATAAATAAATTTTCAAATGGACAAAAAGAAATACAAATAGCCAACAGACATATGGAAAGATGTACTTCACTGGTAAAGATGTAAAACTTCACTTCACTTTCTAAAATGAGTTACTTCTTAAAAAACTACCAGTAACAAAGTGTGATTAAGAAAACTTAATAACATTGGTGTTCATAGAGATGCAGAGAAATGGATACCCTCACCATTATAAGCTCTCAGTATCCACCAAATTATAAAATATTCATAGTCCCATTTCAAATATGTTAAAGATTCTAAATACTGAAATAAGTGTCCATATGAATGTGTATAAAGTTGATAATTACTCATAGCATTGGTTGTTATGACAAAAAGAGAAACATAATCTAAACCTTCACTAATGTGAGAATGGCTAAGTATGTGATAGTCACTCGTGATAATGAATAAATAAAACATGGGGACTACTATAAAGTATGAGCAAGATGCCCAAGAGAAACTGTTAAATAAAAGTAAAGTTACAGAATAATACCAGTAAAAAAAAATACATTGTGCTTTCAGAAGTATTTTCTGAAATGATACATACTAAGCCGTTTATAAACAGCACTAATTGAGGAATACATCTAAGAGAGGGGAATATTTCTTCTTTTCCTGATATACTATTTTTTCTGATTGTATCACCATAAGCATATAGTTGACCCTTGAACTACACAACAGTGAGGGGTGCAGTTGAAAGTCTGAGTATAAATTACAGTCAGCTCTCCATATACTTGGTCCCTCTATATCCTGAAATTCGATCAACCACAGATCTAGTAATAGTGTAATGTTTATTACTGAAAAAAGTCTGCGAATAAGTGGAACCATGCAGTTCAAATCCATGTTGTTCAACAGTCAACTGTATTATTTTGTGGTTTAAAGGACCCTTCTGCCAGATACTCATAGAGAGCCAAAACTTTCAGGAATGTAATCACCAAGAAAGACCTCCTTATTTCCACCAATTTGCCCCCTCAAGTCTGTCCTCTACATTGTTGTTGTTGTTTCAGTCACTAAGTCATGTCCAACTCTTTTGCGAACCCATGGACTATAGTCTGCCAGGCTACTCTTCTTGTTCATGGGATTTCCAGGCAAGAATATTAGAGTGAGACATTTACTTCTCCGGGGGTTCCTCCTGACCCAGGGATGGAATCCGCATATCCTGCATTGACAAGTGGACTCTTGACCACTGACTGAGCCACCAGACCCTCTCCATTTTTTTGAGACAGCAGCCATGTATCCTGGGCTTCCCAGGTGGCACTAGTGGTAAAGAGCTCACCAGCCAATGCAGGAGACATAAGAGGCATGGTTTTGATACCTGAGCGGGGAAGATACCCTGGAGGAGGGTGTGGAAACCCACTCCAATATTCTCGTCTGGAGAATCCAACGGACAGAGGAGCCTGGCGGGCTACAGTCCACAGGGTCACAGAGAGTCATTCAAGACTGAAGTAGCTTAGCACACATGCCATGTACCCCTGCTTCTTCTATTATTCAGTTAAATATCTCAAGTCTCTTAATGCACTCCTTATGTGAATAGTTTTCAGAGCTCTAAAAACATTGCTTTTAGATTGTCAAGACACATTCTCTGGCTTCCACCTGATCAGAACAAGGTAGAGTGGATCTATTAACTCTCTTGATTTGGAAACAATTTCAACAAATAAGACTTTACCATTTCAACTATAAGATTCTAATTAGCTCTTCTGGCTACCATACAAAGTTGTTTACTAAAAATATAAGCAGGGGGCACAGGGTTCATGGAAACAATGTGCACTAATTTTATAATTTTTCTGTAAATCTAAATTGTCCTAAAAATAAACTTTATTAAAAAACAATAAATCTAATGGCTATATCTACAAATATAATGCAATTTGAGTTAAATTTTTTTCTCAGAGGAAGTTTTCCTCACAATTTACTTCTCATGTCCTTTAACAGTGTGTGATTTAGTTATATTTTGCTTATATTTGTTTATACCGTAATTCTAGTGACTGCTAAAACCACAAATAAATGTAATAAAACAGTTTAACAATAAATGTAGGAAAAACTATTTCATGAATACTCAGAAAAGCAAGTTGCTTTCTCTGAAAGTTAAAAAAATCACCAAAAAAAAAAAAAAAAACACTTTGGCTTACTTCTGTCACTGACTTTAAATTGTAGTGGTATATTAAATTAAACCAATTTAAACTTTGAGTTAACTCACAAATATAAATCCTTCAAAACAAGTCCAAATACATAAAAGAGACACAGCCATCATACAGTCTTTTTTTTTTTCCAAAAAGAAGAAATCTAAATTTGGTTCATGTTTCCTTTCATAATCATAATGCTGAAGTTTAATGTACATTCATTTGGAAAACTGATATTATACTAAGTTATTTAATAACCAAATATTAAAAACAACTATGATATAATTACCTTAGATAAGTGTTTGCACATAAGACACACAGAATATCACGAAAAGCCTATGAACAGAAACAAATTGATGAAACATCTAAGGAATTAAGTGATATTTAAAATTCCCTGATTCATTAACAAAGACATCCCTACTAGAAAGAAGTATTTTTACTATTAAAACAAGTCCTTGGGAACAATTTAGTTCCAGCTCTGCCTTAGGAAAGCAGTATTTTGAAGTTGTAACCTCCTTTTCTATGAAAATAAAAGGTACTAGAGTAAATCTTTCAGGTCTAAAATTCTAAGGTTTATATATGGGTAAATAGATGAGGAAACAGTGGAAACAGTGTCAGACTTTATTTTGGGGGGCTCTAAAATCTCTGCAGATGGTGATTGCAGCCATGAAATTAAAAGACGCTTACTCCTTGGAACGAAAGTTATGACCAACCTAGATAGCATATTAAAAAGCAGAGACATTACTTTGCCAACAAAAGTCCATTTAGTCAAGGCTATGGTTTTTACAGTGGTCATGTATGGATGTGAGAGTTGGACTGTGAAGAAAGCTGAGCACCGAAGAATTGATGCTTTTGAACTGTGGTGTTGGAGAAGACTCTTGAGAGTCCCTTGGACTGCAAGGAGATCCAACCAGTCCATCCTAAAGGAGATCAGTCCTGGGTGTTTACTGGAAGGACTGATGCTGTAGCTGAAACTCCAATACTTTGGCCACCTTATTCGAAGAGTTGACTCATTGGAAAGACCCTGAGGCTGGGAAGGATTGGGGGCAGGAGAAGAAGGGGACGACAGAGGATGAGATGGCTGGATGGCATCATGAACTCAATGGGCATGAGTTTGAGTAAACTCCAGGAGTTTGTGATGGACAGGGAGGCCTGGCGTGCTGCAGTTCATGGGGTCGCAAAGAGTTGGACACGACTGAACTACTGAACTGAACTGAATTTCTGACTGGAATTTAAGTTTATATTTTACTAGATGCAAGTGAGCTGTAGTTGGGGAATTGGTTTCCACAAAGGAGGCAGGTTCCTCTAGGTATTTCAGAGGCTATTTTATCTCGAACTTCCAAGAAATTAGGACTTTCTCTATCTCTGTCTACAAAGACTATATTCCTACCTCAAACTCTTGAGTATTATAAAATTAGCTGTGGCATACCTGCTTCCCTGGTCTACCTCAGCCTGAAGTGACTACTACAGAAGGCCTAAGAGCACTTATTAAGATGTATCAGCTAATGATGAGAGAGGGAGAAAGGAAGGAATGAAGATGAGTATGAAGCTAATGTTGGCCAAAGAGGTTTAAACAGCATTTATAGACAAGAAATTTACAAGAACTTAAAATTTTGTACTCTGCATGAAATGTGGCTTATAACTCACAGATAAACATTGGAAAGATACATAATAAAATTTGAACTCAAATGTTAAATCTAAGTTTAGAATTTTTAACTTCTCTCATTGATCCAAGAGCATCCTACATGGAAGAATGTTTCAAATTAACAAAAATGAGATTACACTACTTTTGACAAGCAAAAGCCTATTCAAAGGTATAGACAACAGAACGCACACATTTATAGGAGTCTAAGATTCAGTAGTGTCATGGTAAAATCATACTACACATTCCTTGCTCCTTTCCTTCCCAGAAGTGATTTCACACAAGTGAAAAGTTAAATGAACATCAGAAGTATCCCTGATATGGAAAATGAGCCATAACAGGACAAGTAAAGACTGAGGCATTTATGTGGATGCAAAAGTGTGGTTAAGCTTTAATGGCTGCAGGGATGGTTATGTCTGCGTATGTGCATGTGTGTGAGGGGGATGCGTGTGTGTGCATGTCGGCTACTGCACAAACATGGCTTGAGCTGTGGAATGTTTGGGGGCTAATATTATGTTTATGAGGCTTTGTATCTTTATTTTTAAAATAGTTAATAGTAGATCTAGCTATCATTTTCTCCTGTGCTGGATATCTCCCCAATGAATAGATAATTCTTGCCTTAGTACTTCCAAGTGGGACCTCGTAAGAGTAACACAAGCTGACGTGATGGCATAGAGAAACTGGCTAATAGAGAGAACCTGCAACTTGAGCTGCTGCTGCTGAGTCGCTTCAGTCGTGTCCGACTCTGTGCGACCCCCGGGCTGCAGCCTACCAGGCTCCTCCGCCCGTGAGATTTTCCAGGCCAGAGTACTGGAGTGGGGTGCCAGTGCCGTCTCCGGCAACTTGAGGCAGGCAGAGGCGAAGCGAGGGAGGGTAGCAAGCTTGTGTGCAGTTTGCTCCCTCTCTCGCATCACCTCTGTCTATCCTGACTCTTTCCAAGTGGTGCCTGGGGAACTAGACCAGGGGTGAAGCAGCACAGATGTAGAGGGAATGCCTTCCTCACTCATCAATTATTCATCTTCAATGTGAAAACAAAAGAATAAGAAATGTGGGAACTGGAACTACATCGAGAGATAGGCAATTTGACTTTAAATATAGAATACTGACTTCAAAAGAACCAGCTGAAGTAGAGACAACTTGCTGTGACAGTAAAGAAAGAACGTTACTGCTATCTGCTTAAAAGCATAAAACACCTACTGACTAAAGGCAGGACAATTTTTCAATAATATAAATAAAGATGGTTCAAAATTGCTAAAAACTGAGGACCCATTGTCTTTAACCAGGCTTTCAGATAAACTACTCCCAGACCAAGAAAATCTTCCAGTAATATTTTAAACATTAGCTCTTCTATGGTGATAATACTTTCTTTTTTGTGTGTGTGAAAACAGTGAACAGTAGAGAATGATATTTTAATGGCTATACAAATTTCTACTCATGTTTCAAAATGGATCAAGACTTTTTCGAATGTGTCTTATTTTGAAAGATACCGAAATGGTCATTCTAATTTTCTTTTTTAGTACCAATAACAACTGCAATTATTTAATCATTTGGGAAATTATTTGTTTAATGTCCCCACTGGATCAGAATGTGAGTTTCAAGATAGGGTGGACTTGTCTTATTTATCCCAGTGTACCTACAGTGTTAACAAAGCTCTTACCATATAGTGGGTAACTGACACATTCCTTTTGAAAGAATAAATGAAAATATCTTTTCTAATGTGGCAGATTAAAAACTCCATATAAAGTGATATAAAGAAAAATCTGAATAAAAAAAGGCTTTAGGGAGGGGAAGAGTCTTCCTAAAAGTAAGACAGAATTCTGAGCTATTAGCACTAATCTAAGTCCTTAAACCCAAAAGCAAGTAAAAAAAAAATTTTTAAATACCTTTTTAAAGATAAAATAAGTAATCACCACAACAGTTGGAAGCAATAATGTCTTTGAGTATCGCACTGGTGTCTGAAATGTAGCAAATTATTCAAAATATTTTTTATTAAATTTTATACAATAAAAATCTATGTCAAATTGTCACAATGAGATTTCTTAAAGGTAAAAGATATCCTTTGTCATTAACAGAAAATATATCATCAAGTTTCATGTTCTAACATAAGAATCAAAATTATAATGAGTTACACAAATATATAAAAAATTATAATGATAAAAACTATTAAAGCAAACTTAGCTATGGATATTATTTTTTTCCTTTCTTGGGTTTTATCTTTCCTTTATTTATATAATAGTAAGCTTTAAAATGTGTGTTTATTGACCCCTGGGTCCTAGATTATCATCTCCTGGGTTTTAACTTTCTATTATTTTCATTTGTGAAACTATAGGACTAACAACTGAGAAAGACTAGGTAATTACTGTAAGTATAAATACTGAAATAAGGGCAGCAGCTAAATAATTCTCATGAGTTGTGATAGGGAGTGATTTACCATTTAACTATATATTTCTTAAAGGCAGGAACCAAGTTATTTAACTCTTTGTAGTCCTATTACAAACTGCCTCATAGATAATTAATGGTCAATAATTGCTTTTGAATGAATGTATGACTGATTTGACAATAAGAGAATAATATATGATTACTAGCACATTTACTTGGCAACATTTTATTATAAAATTTTGTAATATTTGAGATATTAAATAAAATAAAACTGAATTTTTAAAAAACAAAACAATAATTTGGGCTTATTTTTCCTGAATGCTCTCATACCTCCAACTGGCCTATATTATTAAAAGTAACTGAACTGCAATAATAGTAATTGACATTAGGTCACATCCCGTGCACTTGCTCTGGTAGGGGCCATTGTTTACTGATATTACATGTAAGAAACTAGATGAGAATGCCCATATTATTAGCAAAAATCATCATAAAAAATGATAAGAATAAATAAATTGGGTGTTTCCAAATAAAATTTTTGAGTTTCAGATTAAAGAGAAACTTAAGAGCAAGAACTCTTCATACCTGTAGAGGAAAAACAATAAAAGAATCACTCATACCGCTTTTTCCATGAAGTCAAATTCAGGAGCACAGGTATAAATTAAGGTATCAAAATCTGTATATCTTAAGATTCTGGCGGCAATAAGGTCACTCAGGCGAATCTGGAAGAAAAATTATAATTACAAAAATAATTATAGTTAATAATTGGTTTGCTGCAGCAGTAATAACGTCTACAGAGAAGATATATCCATGGTACATGGATGCCCCTTCAAGAAAACAAAAAATACAGTGAACCCCATTATGTGCTGAGTTATGAAAAAAATTGAAAACAAATAAAAATATCAAGAGAAATGAAAAGGAAAAAGAAGTCAGGAAAAATAAGTAGATAAGATGATAATACAAAGAATGAGCTAAAATCAACATTTGCTGGGCACAAACCACCATGCAGTTGACCATGAAATTTCATGATCAGATCATTTATCAAGAACAAAACATTTCATGTTAACTCCTTTTACCACATATTGTAAATCATTAACAAATTTTCCATGTTTTGTCATTCACAAAGCCTCATACATTAAGCACAATTTTTTGGTGCTTCTTAATGGTTTTTCCAGTGGTCATGTTTGGATATGAGAGTTGGACTACAAAGAAAGCTGTGTGCTGAAGAATTGATGCTTTTGAACTATGGTGTTGAAGAAGACTCTTGAGAGTCCCTTGGACTGCAAGGAGATCCAACCAGTCCATCCTAAAGGAGATCAGTCCTGGGTGTTCATTGGAAGGACTGATGTTGAAGCTGAAACTCCAATACTCTGGCCACCTGATGGGAAGAGCTGACTCATTTGAAAAGACTCTGATGCTGAAAAAGAGTTTGTGATGGACAGGGAAACCTGGCGTGCTGCGGTTCATGGGGTCGCAAAGAGTTGGACATGAATGAGCGACTGAACTGAACTGAACTGAATTTTTCAGACATACATTGAAGCCATTGACAATGAAGTTATTCTTCAAGAGAATTACAACAACTATGCATACCACTCTGATTTAGTTACTTGGTCTGGAAGGCCTGTTTTGATCATTTATTATTTACTTTGGAGAGATAATTATTTTTACACTGCATCCTTAGAAGGTAAGAAAAATATCTAGTATGCAAAGTAGTAATTCAAATTACTTTACAAGAACATAAATTATTTTATATCAACTCCGATGATTATAGTTTTCAATTACTCACCATTGCCCTTATCTATCAGTACAAAGCATAATTTACAGTTAACTTTATTTTTCTAATTTAGAGTAGGGCTGGTGACTAATGATAATTTAACCAGGCCACTTTAGTTTCAATCTTTCTCACAGTTGTCACACAGAAGTCACTTAAGAATACCAAGGTGTATGTGTGTGTTTTAGGATTTGTAAAGAGTTGGGTGACAATGTAGGCAAGTCAAGAAAGAAAATCACAGATCAAGTTAATAATAACTTAAATTGCCTAAATACAGTTTACCATAAAATATACATCCCCTAAAGAATAAAAATTTAAGAACAACAAATAAACCTAATAAAGCACAATGCAGAGCTAACCGTAAATGACAAATCCTTATATTTTGAAATTTCATTTACCATGAATATGTATATAGGGTCAATTGTACTGGATAGTGATAGCACTTGTCATTTTAAGAGAGTTATCTACTATAATCCCTTGTTAAGTTTGAAGCAATTTCATCAGCAGACAGGGTTCTAACTGGAGAGTACTAGATATGGTAAATTTCAGAGTAGATTATTGCATGATACACTCATCTATCTTCTACCCAAACAGAAAGTGCTAAAAATCAAAAGTTAAATTCATGCACTGCTTTCTATTCCCTAAACAAATTAGCTGATAGGAATTTATCTTTGAAAAGAGCCATCATTGGAGGCATTAGCCTTAAAACAGACAGAAACATTGTGCATTAGGGATGTGGTCCACATATGTTCTAGAAGATGAAAAGATAGAGAATTATCATATTCTTTATATAAGAAAAACTTTAAAGATATCAAATCACACCTTAATTTTAGTGTCTAATTAAAAATAAAACTAAGTTCTATATTTCAAAATTGAGGACAGACTGTTCATATTTACATTTATAATGAATCAGTAATTTGCTAAACAAATTATTTGTATTTTAACCAAAATATAAACAACTATTTAACATAACTTTTTCCTAGAAGGTTTAGTCACCATTCATTAATGTACTTTTTTCTTAGTGGGCTGAAAAAAATCTACAAGATTTTAGTACTGACTCTGCCAATAGCTAGCTTGGGACTTTGAAGAAGGTACTCAGCCTCCATAAGATATAGAGGTTTCATTTTAAAATAGATAATTTCAAAGTCTTCTCCAACTATGCAATTACAGAACTTTTAATATTCTAACTAGAAAGTAGTTAGTTAGTTCAGTCGCTCAGTCGTGTCCGACTCTTTGCAACCCCATGAACTGCAGCACTCCAGGTTTCCCTGTCCATCACAAACTCCTGGAGTTTACTCAAACTCATGCCCATCGAGTCGGTGATGCCATCCAGACATCTCATCCTCTGTCGTCCCCTTCTTCTCCTGCCCCCAATCCTTCCCAGCATCAGGGTCTTTCCAATGAGTCAACTCTTCACATGAGGTGGTCAAAGTATTGGAGTTTCAGCTTCAGCATCAGTCCTTCCAATGAACACCCAGGACTGATCTCCTTTAGGATGGACTACTGGTTGGATCTCCTTGCAGTCCAAGGAACTCTCAAGAGTCTTCTCCAACACCACAATTCAAAAGCATCAATTCTTTGGCGCTCAGCTTTCTTCACAGTCCAACTCTCACATCCATACATGACCACTGGAAAAACCATAGCCTTGACTAGACGGACTTTTGTTGGCAAAATAATGTCTCTGCTTTTTAATATGCTATCTAGGTTGGTCATAACTTTCCTTCCAAGGAGTAAGCGTCTTTTAATTTCATGGTTGCAATCACCATCTGCAGTGATTTTAGAGCCCCCCAAAATAAAGTCTGACACTGTTTCCACCATCTCCCCATCTATTTCCCATGAGGTAATGGGACCAGACGCCATGATCTTAGTTTTCTGAATGTTAAGCTTTAAGCCAACTTTTTCACTCTCCTCTTTCACTTTCATCAAGAGGCTTTTTAATTCCTCCTCACTTTCTGCCATAAGGGTGGTGTCATCTGCATATCTGAGGTTATTGATATTTCTCCTGGCAATCTTGATTCCAGCTTGTGCTTCTTCCAGCCCAGCGTTTCTCATGATGTACTGTGCATATAAGTTAAATAAGCAGGGTGACAATATACAGCCTTGACGTACTCCTTTCCCTATTTGGAACCAGTCTGTTGTTCCATGTCCAGTTCTAACTGTAGCTTCCTGACCTGCATACAGGTTTCTCAAGAGGCAGGTCAGGTGGTCTGGTATTCCCATCTCTTTCAGAATTTTCCACAGTTTATTGTGATCCACACAGTCAAAGGCTTTGGCGTAGTCAATAAAGCAGAAATAGATGTTTTTTCTGGAACTCTCTAGCTTTTTCGATGATCCAGTGGATATTGGCAATTTGATCTCTGGTTCCTCTGCCTTTTCTAAAATGAGTTTGAACATCTGGAAGTTCTCGGTTCACGTATTGCTGAAACCTGGCTTGGAGAATTTTGAGCATTACTTTAATAGCGTGTGAGATAAGTGCATTTGTGCAGCAGTTTGAGCATTCTTTGGGATTGCTTTTCTTTGGGACTGGAATGAAAACTGACCTCTTCCAGTCCTGTGGCCACTGCTGAGTTTTCCAAATTTCCTGGCATATTGAGTGCAGCACTTTCACAGTATAATCTTCTAGGATTTTATATAGCTCAACTGGATTTCCATCACATCCAGTAGCTTTGTTCATAGTGATGATTTCTAAGGCCCACTCGACTTCACATTCCAGGATGTCTGGCTCTAGGTGAGTGATCACACCATTGTGATTATCTGGGTCTTGAAGATCTTTTTTGTAAAGTTCTTCTGTGTATTCTTGCCACCTCTTCTTAATATCTTCTGCTTCTGTTAGGTCCATACCATTTCTGTCCTTTATTGAGCCCATTTTTGCATGAAATGTTCCCTTGGTATCTCTAATTTTCCTGAAGAGATCTCTAGTCTTTCCCATTCTATTGTTTTCCTCTATTTCTTTGCATTGATCGCGGAGGAAGGCTTTCTTATCTCTCCTGGCTATTCTTTGGAACTCTGCATTCAAATTGGAGTATCCTTCCTTTTCTCCTTTGCTTTTCGCTTCTCTTCGTTTCACAGCTATTTGTAAGGCCTCCTCAGACAACCATTTTGCCTTTTTGCATTTCTTTTCCATGGGGATGGTCTTGATCCCTGTCTCCTAAACAATGTAACGAACCTCCATCCATAGTTCATCAGGCTCTCTGTCTATCAGATCTAGTCCCTTAAATCTATTTCTGTATAGTCGTAAGGATTTGATTTAGGTCATACCTGAATGATCTAGTGAATGGTCTAGAAAGTACTTACATGGTCTGAAACACCTAAAATTTTAGATGTCAGAAATTTCAAAACGATTGTTCCACAAAACCAACAACTACCTTGAATTACCTAGAAAATAAACAAAATAGATAGAAGTCAGAAGACTAAAAAGCCCTTTCTCTTGGAAATTATTAATAACAAACATTCTAATAACAAGTCTTAAGTGAAAGGGAAACACAAACTTGAAGAATTTTTTAAAAAATAAGGTAATGAAAACTACATACTAGAAACTAAGGAATGTATGTAACACAGTGATCAGAAGAAAATTCATGGCCTCATAAAACTTTTATCAATAAAAAAATGGGGGAGAATGGATCCATGGATATGTATGGCTGAGTCCCTTTGCTGTTCAACTGAATCTATCACATTGTTAATCAGCTATATCCCAGTACAAAATAAAAAGTTTGTAAAAATTAAGAGTAAAAATAAATGAAAAGCCTGACTCAAATATCTAGATAAAAAAACAACAAAATAAAAAGAAAACACATGAAAGGAAATACTCAAGAGAAAAATAGTCAATTATATTTACACTTATGTATATCCATTTTGTTGTCCTTTATTTCTTCTGAATGTTCTAAGATTCTTTCTCTCATCATTTACTTCCTGCTTTGAGGACTTCCGTTTAAGGGTTGCTCTGCTAAAAACAAATTCTTAGTTTTCCCTCATCTATGTTTTACTTTCCTCTTCATTTCAAAAAGACACTTTTACTGTATATATAAATTATCATTCACAATTCTTTCCAGCATTTTTCAAATGCTGTGCCATATCCTTCTGGCTCCCATAGTTATACAAGAAGTCTGATACAATTCAAACCTGTTTGGGCCTAAAGGTAATGTCCCATTTCTTCCTATCTCCTTTCAAAACTTTTTCTTTGCCTTTAGTTTGCAGCAGTTTATGATTGTGCCTTGACATGGATTTTGTTAGCTTTATCCTACTTTGGATTCACTCAGTTTCATGACATACATACATACATACACACACACACACACACACACACAATCATACACACACATATGCATATGGATACTTTTGAGCTGCTAATCTTTTCTATTTTAGATCCATGGAGTATTTTTTAGTACAGATGGAATTTAAAAATCTATGTTCATGAGTAAACCTAGGCTTAACCATACTGTTCATGCCTGACCTTAGTCCTGAGCTTTAGATTACCAACATGGTTTTGTTTTCCTTCTTGTAAGGATTTATATTCCTTATGATACACACAGAGTTCCCCTTGGGCTTTGAGTAAATTTCAGCATAAGCTCAGTTCAATATTTACCTTGCAACTAAAAACTGAGGTCTTCCATTAAGCACTGAATTTGCTCTTATTGAGGAAAACTGTAAGTGAATCACTTAGGCCTAAAAGCACTTGTTTAGGCTTTACGTCATAAATACTTATCTCTGCTAAAGATACACAGAAGCTGAAAATAGAGAATACCTAATACCTAGCAAGGGGAAAAAGAATCTTTCTTCCAACTTACCACATGATGGTAAAGAATATTAAAATTAGGATTTGATCACTCATAAGTGACAATTCTCCTATACATTATTTTACTGTCATTCAATGCAAAACACAAAGATTTCCTTGTTTTCAAATTTCCCAATTATGACAGAGTAAGATATGCAACATAATCTTTATTCCATAGGCATGTAAGAATTACTTGGAGTAATAAAATAGGTGTTTTTGTAAAAAAAAAAAAAGTGTCAGTTCAAAAACAGTTTTGCCTTTTCTTTTTTACTCTTTTTAAAAAAAAAAAAAAAGCCATATAAAGTGAGAATATCTTTTATGCTGTTTAGATGACCATGATGGTTCATTTCTCCCTTTCGCAAGAGATTGGTGGTATTAACTATATCAATTTTAAAACATACATATAAATCGAATATTCATAATGTCTTAACTTTTCTCTCATTCAGATATTTTTCTTTGAAATTCTTGAGTTGAAAGCTTTTTATTGTTTCTGATCTAAAACTGAAAATATACAAGACAATAAACTTTCCTCTGAGCACAATATTGGCAGAATTCCCTAAATATCCACAGGCACTGCTGATTTGCTATCATTTTACAATAATTTGTAATTAATACTTTGCTTTTCTTTTGAATTCAATTATTAAATAAAAATCTTTAAATTTTCTTAGATTTCTTGGTTTAATCTTTTAAAAAACAGTCATTGCCAATTTTTCTGAAATAAAATAAACTCATATATCACACATTAGAAGGGTAATGGGATTCAATAACTTACATGCATTTCCATCATGAGGATGGGAGAATGCCTCCAGTAGTGAGAAACTGGCAACTCATTCCATTTTGTTCATTTGTGTTCAGAGTACATATTTACCTTATATTTTCCAGTTTTACCATAACAATATGTAATATGTAATCACACAGTTCTTCTATATGGCAGATTTTATTTTTTAGAAAGAGTACATTAAAGACCCAGAGAAAAAGAATGTCATCTGTCTGATATGAGAATTAAGTCATCGCAACACCTACCTAATAAAACAGTTACTTTACTTTGTAACATAACACACAAGTATAAAGGTGATATGGGCCATTCATGTGTGGCCCATGTGAAACAAAGATCAGGTAGTGGCTGAGCTTCGAAATTAAAAAGGGACTGTGAGATTGTAAGGAAAATGTTAAAAAGACAAAGATAATAAGAATCTAAAGATGGAAGATGAAGACTGATGATGAATAAATGCAGAAAAAAACAAAAAGGGACAGCAAGGACAGAACTACAGATTGAGTTATGTTGAAGAAAAGGTTACTAAGTCTAAAGAAAAAGAAAAAAAAAACCTCAAAGCAAATGGAAAAAAAAATTAAAAGCAAGGTAGTAGGGGTATAGCAGAATGAAAAGTAAAGAAGAAAGGCCTGAGAATACTGCTGAAATAAATGAACAAACTTCTTGAAAATGACTTGTAAATGTTGCTAAGGACTATTTCCCACCTTATGAAAGTAGCTATAATACTTATTAACTATAAATCATTGAATTATTAAAGTATATTACTTGTATTCAGTTTATAGAAATAAAGAAGGATTTGAAGAAATTGTGGTAAAAATGTTGAATCTTACCCAAAAATGGAGTTCAGATACTCCAAATCTTTGAATTTCATTTCTCTTTAGAATTATCACCTAAAATGCATATGATATAAAATAATTAAATAAAATTAACATTTATATCTTATATGAATGATACATTTCAAAAATCATGCAACCCCTTCTACCTTGGTTATCACCAGACATTTTCCTTCATTTTGGATTTTCCTGAATTTGGAAATGGAAAATTTGGGGGGGTGTGAGAGCCAAATGCTTTCTGTGCCAAAATGTTGACTCTAGAATCAAGTTAATTCCTCACTGAGTTACTTGGGATGTTTTATGTAGGAAAATTCCTCTGAGGAGGCAGATGGTGTGGGGAAGGTATATTCCATGCAAGTGTACATATAAGTTACCCAGCAAAAGGAAAATTCTTCCTCTCCAAACTCCCACAAATTTTAAAATGTTAAAAAATATGTCTAACTGAATTTATATGAAAGAAAAGATACTTATCGGGTGCCAAGGAAAGAAGGTGATTTTTAAAAACTAAACCATTTATTAGGAGAGAACCTATGACAGTTTTTAAGGAGGTCTGTAGAACAGAGTTACAGTACAAATGTGAGCTTATATTAAAAGGGAGGGCAGCAGAAGTGACTTGAGGCTATGTAAGGTTAATTAAAACTCGTGCATACAGCTGGGATCCTCAAAATCCCTGGGATCCTTGGTGCTATCAACTAAATATTTATGTCCCTGAACAAATCCATATGTTGAAATGATAATCTCAAATGCAACATATTTAGATGTGGAAACTTTGTGAGGTAATTATATAACATTTTGAAAGTGGGAATTTCATAGATGGGCTTAATGCCTTTCTAAGAAGACACATAACAAAGAAAATTCCTTTATCCATCATGGGAGGACAAAGCAGATATCTGTCTATAAATCAAAAAGAAAGCTCTTATCAAGAATTAAATCAGGTGACATCTTGATCTTACACATTCCAGCATTTAGAATTGTAAAAAACAGATTTCTACAAAAGCTACCCAGTCTGGTATTTTTATTATAGCAGTCTAAACTGACAAAGATGTACAGGGACTAGGAATACTTCTACTACTATCTCTGTAAGTTGGTAAGGTATTTGTTTATTCTCAAGTTTGTATTGAAAAATAAAGGCTCCAATGAGAAACAAATCTTAGGCCTGTGTATTATTTAGATCTGGAGAATTTTGTATCATCTAATTGACCCAAGATGAGCCAGATTTCCTGAACTTCCAACAAGAGAAAAATATAAATGTACCACATTATACAATGCAAAATTGCTTATAAATGCAAAATACAAGAAATAAACCAAGTGCCCAGACACAGGACAGTGGTTAAATTATCTATAAAATATGCAGAAGGGAATACTTACTATGAAATTATATGAAAGGTTGAAGATCTCTATCCAAGAAAGGTTACTAAGTGATACCCAGGATAGGTTGATAAATCAAAAATGCAAAAGACTGTAGTATGCTACATTTCATGTAAGTAAGAAGGGTTATGATAAAATATATATGTAATATTTATTAGTGCAAAAAAAGAAAAAACTAAATGGCTAAACTAGAAAACCAATGAGCTATCTCACTTATAAGAAATAGGGAGGGGACTTCCCTGGTGAAGCCCCTGTGATTAAGAATCCACACTGCAATGCAGGGGATGCAGGTTCAATCCCTGGTTGGGGAACTAAGATCACATGTGCCTCAAAGTAACTGGTTCCTTCGCCACAAACGGAAAGTCCATGCACCACAATGAAAGATCCCACATGATGCAATGAAGATCCTAGGACCCAACACAGTCAAATAAATAAATACTTTTTAAAAAAGAAATAGGCAGGACCAAAAGTGCAAAGAATAAGGTGGAAGGGATGAGAGAGAGTGGTATTTTCTGAGTATAAGATGTATATTTCTTATTCCTAGAAACATAGTACTTTTCACCACAAAAATAATTAAAATCAAGCAAGAGGGAACTTTTGCTTGTGGTCAAAGTTGGTACAACAAGAAACAAATTTACTTTCCCATCTTTAACAACTAAACACAAGCAAAATAGGTAAGAGACTACTATGAACAATTAAATGTCAATGTATTATATTATAAAAAATGGATCCATTCCTAGAAGCACATAATCTGCCAAGACAGAATCATGAAGAAACAAAAACTCTGATCACACCTGTAACTAGTAAGGATACTGAATCATATTCACAAATCTCTCAAAAAAGAAAAGCGGGACCAGTTGACTTTACGGGTGAATTCTACCAAATATTTCAAGAACTAACATCAATCCTTCTCAAAACTCTTCCAAAAAATGGAAGAGAAAGGAATAATTCCAAACATATTTCATAAGGCCAGCGTGTTTCAGATACCAAAGTTAGACAAGGACACTACAAGAAAACTAAACTATAGACAAATATCCCAGATGAACACAAATGCAAAAGTTCTTATCAAAATATTATCAAACCAAATTTAACATCACATTAAAAGATCACACACGATGGTCAAGTGATAATTATCTTTGCAATGTTAGGATGGTTTAATATAACAAGGCATAAAAATCACATAATCATTTCAATCAGTGCAGAAAAACATTTGATAAAATCTGACACCCTTTCATAATAAAAACTCTCAACAAACTAAAGGGAAATTATCTCAACATAATTAAGATCATATTGGAAAATCCCATTGCTAACATCATACTCAATAGTAAAAAACTAAAAGCTTTCCTTTAAGATCAGGAACAAGGAAAATGTAAAATTATCTCTGTTCACAGATGGCATCAACTTAAATGTAGAAGACACTAAAGATTTTACACATACACACACAGTGTTAGAATTAATAAGTTCTGCAAAGCATCAGGGTACAAACACAACAAAGAAACTATGCTGCATTTCTATACATTAACAATGAACTATCTGAAAAGGAAATTAAGAAAATAATGCTATTCACAATAGCCTAAAAGTGTATAAGATAGTAAGGATAAACATAACCAAAGAGGTGAAAGGTTTATACACTGAAAACACTTTTGAAAATAATTAAAGAAGACACAAATGGAAAGACAGTATCTGTTTTTCTGTCTGACTTATTTCAGATAGTATTATGTCAAGGTCTACCCATGTTGTCACAAATGGTAGGAAAAGCTTTAGCTACCATTTCCAGTGCCTTTCATAGAGCCAGACTGATATCTAATATTATAATATATTCTTTTCATGAAAGACCTTCTTTAACGTTTCTTTTAGTGTAAAACTGCTGGTCATAAACTCTTTATTTTGCCTTCATTCTTGAAAGACATGTTTGCTGAATATAGAATCATAGATAGCATTTTTAAGTATTTTAAAGATGTTGCTTGACTGTTCTTGCTTATATTTTTTTCTTAAGAAAAATCTTCTGACATCCTTATTCTTTGTTCTTCTATATTTAAAATGTACTACTTCTCTTGCTGCTCTCAAGATTTTATCACTGACCTTGAACAAACTGATAATATGCCTTAAAGGTCCATCTAGTCAAGGCTATGGTTTTTCCAGTGGTCATGTATGGATGTGAGAGATGGATTATAAAGAAAGCTGAGCGCAGAATCGATGCTTTTGAACTGTGGTGTTGGAGAAGACACTTGAGAGTCCCTTGGACTGCAAGGAGATCCAACCAGTCCATCCTAAATGAGATCAGTCCTGAATATTCATTGGAAGGACTGATGCTGAAGCAGAAACTCCAATACTTTGGCCACCTCATGCGAAGAATTGACACACTGAAAAAGACCCTGATGCTGGGGGGGACTGGGGGCAGGAGGAGAAGGGGATGACAGAGGATGAGATGGTTGGATGGCATCACCGACTCAATGAACATGGGTTGGGGTGAACTCCGGGAGTTGGTGATGGACAGGGAGGCCTGGCGTGCTGCGATTCATGGGTTCGAAAAGAGTTGGACACGACTGAGAGACTCAACTGAACTTTATGTTTCTTGTACTTGAGATTCATTGAAATCCTTCATCTCTGAGATCAAATTTGGAAAATTTTTGGTCATGATTTCTTCAAATATTTTTCTACCTCTCCCCAACTCCACTGATTTAGACATGTACTTTTCATACATAAACTGTAACTGGGGGATTAGAAGATCACCATTTTTGCAATCCTTATTGAATTAATGAATCTGGTATTAAGCACTGGAGGCTGTGATCATAAAAAGAGAGGTACCAGATAACAAGTGCTTTCTGCTTAAAGAACAATACTATAGATTTGCCAAAGGTATTAAACTTGAACATGTCTAAGCTTTAGATTCAAGTATTAATACAGAAGACAAAAGAAGATGTAAAGCTGCCTCATAAGGATTCAGAGAGTTAAATCTAGATCACAGAACCCTTCACATGTTCAGTGACCCAAGTTTTCCAACAAATAGGTATTCCAGGAAGAAAACATGGAGACATATTAGAAACCTGTAGATTAAAAACAGAAACTTGATAAAATTATAAGGAAAAGCTTGGAGTGATCAAGTGATCTTGACTATAGCCAAGGAGGCGCTACTGTTTTAGAGCACCTCTAGGTCACATGGAGGGCTTCTCTAACGGTTAAACAAGTTCTGGTTTTTGGTTTTGATGTGATGGTATTTTAAGGATGTATAACAGTCCTTAATAACAGTATTATTAACTCTTATCAGTACTAGTCAGCATATAAAAATTGGTTTTATAAAGTTTTATATATCTGCTATATTTCAAAATAAAGGTTTTCATAAAAAGGCAGATGAGCAGAATATAACAAGTTCTCTACTCTGTAATGCTGAAAAAGTTTGACAAAATGCTGAAAAGAGCCTGTGTCTTTTGGAGATAGAAAGAGGAGAGCTTACTCACTGTGAGGCAAAAAAAAAAAGTATGGGGCGATAAAAAAGTTAAAACCTAAATTTCAAGAATATATATATATATATATATATATATATATATATATATATAGTGTGTGTGTGTGTAAAACTGAGTCACTTTACTCTACAACAAAAATTGGCACAATGCTGTAAAACAACCATACTTCAACTCTGAAAAGTGGGGGGGAACCCTAAATCTCGAAAAGATTCAATCAATGCACCATACATGGAAAAGTGCTATATTTTGGTATTTCTGTATTAAGTTATCATTTTCTGATCATTGTGGAAAGGGAATATCCCAGGAACATTCCAGTGAAGGAGACCATTCCAGGTTCTGGCATATGAACATCAAAAGTGTGACTATAAGGTAATAAAACTGATTTACTGAACCACCATTCCAAATACAACTTCAAACGAGAGTTAGTCCATGAAAGTAAGTTACATGAGGAGACTATACGCTTATTCTAATTATGTTGCCATTGCTCAAAACAGTTTGGAACTCCTCTTTCTAAACTTCATAATTCAGAGATTATTTCCTTATGGGTGCAAGTTTGCAAGTGAGTAATAATCCAGAAAGGGCCCTATTTTTTCTTGTTAATTGTTGTTGTGCTCAGTCTTGTCTGACTCTTGGTGACTTCATGGTATAGCCCATTAGGCTCCTCTGTCTATAGAATTTTCCAGGCAAGAATACTGGAGTGGGTTGCCATTTCCTACTCCAGGGGATCTTCCCGACCCAGGGACTGAACCCACATTTTTTGCATCTCCTGCATTGACAGACAGATTCTTTATCACTAGTGCCACTTGGGAAACCCATTTATTCTTCCTAACCTATATTAAATGGTTAAAATTGCTATTTGAAGGTAAAAAAAGATCTTTATGAGCTTAACAAATACTCACCAGTGTTATTAACAGAGATGAAGAATAATAAGAAGATAAATACATTGGATTTCCAAACATGAATACAAAACAAAGGAAAACTGAAATCTGAAAATTGAAGAAAATAAATACATTTTATAGTTATTAGATAAATATCATAATGCATACTTTGTCTACAAGGATATAGTCATTTCTAATATAAAATTTACTTGCATAGAATATTAATAAATAGATCTTGACCAAGAATTTCAACACACTAACAGGTTCTAAGTATCTTCAACACCATAAATACTATATGACAGAATTTAATTTTTTTCTCATTTGCAACTTGGCACCAAAAAAAAGCTATTATTTCTACCAATTTAATAATGGAATGCTATAAAAAGAAAGACTTAGTTATAAGTATTAGTTTTCTACTCTGAGTTTAGTTAAACTACTTGAGGACTTCTCTCAATAAGGAAGTTTTATTTTACATTCTTTAATTTTCACTTCTTATTTTCTTAAAGGAGATGTGTTTGGAAACTAATATAAAAAGAGTAATGGAAAAACATTTACAGAGTATCATAGTCATGCAAAGTATTAAAAAATCTCAGGTCTCAGACAGAAAAGGAAGTTTCAAAAGTAGTGACAATAATAATAAAACAAAAAAATTTTAAAGTTTCATTGGGTACAAAACATCTGCAGTCCAGTTGAAAGTAAAGTCGCTATGTCATTCAGTTATCCTTCTAATATTATCAACATCATATGTATTAAATACTACCTGAGAGGAGGTATATAAAACAGTTTTATTTTATAAACTCTGAAATCTTATTTTAATATATGACTTATAAGTATTTAAAACATTACCATGTTCGCATGAATTATCTTCTGAAACTTGTTTGGCTCAATGTACCCCACAACATACATAGGAAATAATGAGGCTATCTGAAATAAAAACATAAAAAAGCAGAAGTGAAGCAAAGTAATTGTAAGAGGACAGTCATATTTCTAATAATTAAAGTCAGAATAATGTGAGCCAACCTCCTCACTAGTGACTAGAACAGCTCGAAAAAATACTAAAACTACCTGTATGAAAGGACTTCCGTGTGACTCAGTGGTAAAGAATCCACTTGCCAAGCAGAGGAGCCTTGGCGGGCTACAGTCCATTGGGTTGCAAAAGAGACAGACACGACTTAGCAACTAAACAACAACAACCTGTATGAAAGCCACAGACTACTAATAAGGTGAAAAAGAATTAGTAAGCTAAGACCAGAGCAGATAGAAATCTACCCCGATGCGCATGACATTTTGGATCACTTCTCTTCCAGAGGCATCTGCCAGTTCCACCAGCAGCAGATGCCTGCCAGCTGAGAGGCAATTTCTACATACTCAGCAGCCAGGTACTCCCAAGAGTGAGATTTCTGCTAAGTCCCCAAGATTTGGTTTGGGACTTCCACGAGTTATACTATAAGCGTGAGTGCTCAGTCGCTCAGTCGTGTCTGACTTTTTGCAACCCCATGGCCTGCATTCCACCAGGTTCCTCTGTCCAGAGAGTCTCCAGGCAAGGATACTGGAGCAGGTTGCCATTTCCTCTTCCAGGGGATCTTCCCGACACAGGGATTGAACCCATGTCTCCTGTGTCTCTGTATTGGCAGGTAGATTCTTTACCACTGAGCTACCTGGGAAGCCCTTATATGAGAGGCAACCAGAAATCAAAGCATCCCTCCAAAATACTGAAGCCCATCTTTGAATTATCTCATTCTCTGATTGCAGGAGTATGATTAAAGATTGTTAGTCCCTGTATTTGCCTGCTGGATGAAAATTTAATTTTTTCTGGAAGAAATGAATATCATCTTAGTCTCAAATTAACTCTACAATTGTTCATTAATGTCTAATACCATATCAAAACTAATCAGATATAGGAGGAAATATGGCATTATCACTAAGACAACAGAAACAGATCTAAAAAGAATCTAAATCTAGTTCAGGGGTAAGCAAACTTTTTATGGAAAAAGCCAGATAGTAAATGTATTATGATTTATAGGCCACACACAGACTCAACTTCTTCTATGTTTTTCTATGTATATTCTTCTATGTTTTTAAACAACATTATAAAAATATTAAAACTACTCTTAGCTCACAAATCACTCAAAAACATGTCTGGCATCATCAGACACAGACTTTATGTTTCACATATGCACAGAAATAATACCTAAGAATGAAAATTTCAGAAAGGTACTCAAAGCCATAAAAAATAAAATAAAGATATACAACTAGTATTACAATAATCAATAATGAGAAGTCAAAGATGGATTTAAAAGCAGGTGAAACACAGGCAAACAAAAAAGTGATAAATTGAAAGAGAGATCAGAAGAAAGTATAAAGTGACAAAGGGATGAACAACATATGAAAGAACGTAAAAGATGTAAAACATACAGTGTAAAGATCATACTTTACATCTCAGAAAAGGTTGAGGGATTTATACTTAAAAGACATTTTACCCGAGAAGTTCCCAAACTCTACAGAAAAAAAAAATCAAGCCATGACGCATAAAGTATTACTGCTGCTGCTGCTAAGTTGCTTCAGTCGTGTCCAACTCTTGTGTGATCCCACAGACAGTAGCCCACCAAGCTCCTCTGCCCCTGGTATTCTCCAGGCAAGAATACTGGAGTGGGTTGCCATTTCCTTACTAGCCCCCAGCAAAGGATAAATTAAAACAAATAAAACCCAACCGCACTTAGGCATGTTGTAGTAAAAACTGCTTATAACCAAAGGCAAAGAGTAAATCCTTAAATACAGTCTGAAACTAACTGACTTTAAGACTTAAGCTTCTGTAATCAAGACATCATGGTACTGGAGAAAAAATAAACAAACTGACCAAAGGAATAAAACAGAGGGTCCCAAGATAGATCCACACAATCACAGGCAACTGAGCTTTGACAGCAGAGCAAAGGTAATTCAATGAGGAAATGACAGTCTTTTCAGTGTAACGTGCTGGAAGACTTGGACATGCATGTATTAAAAAAAAAAATCTAGACCTTTCAAAAAAGGTCTTTCAAAAAACTAACTCAAATTTATTTTAGATTTAAATGTAGAACCCAGACTAAAAAACTTATAAAAGATAATATAGGAGAAAATCAAGGTGATCTTAATTAAGGATGAGTTTTTCGACAGATAAGCATAAGCATCATACACGGGGAAAAAACTGATAAACTGAGCTTCCTTAAAATTAAAAATTCCAGCTCCACAAAGGACACTATAAAAAAGCTAAAAGACAAGCAAGGTATTATGAGAAAATCATTACATAACTCATATCTAATAAAGGTCTGTAAATAAATAAAGCATGTAAATACTAAGAACTATCAAAACTCAGAAATAAGAAAACAAATAACCCAATTTAAAAATGGGCAAAATACATCACCAGACGAATGGATGAGGAAGCTGTGGTACATATACACCATGGAATATTACTCAGCCATTAAAAAGAATTCATTTGAATCAGTTCTAATGAGATGGATGAAACTGGAGCCCATCATACAGACTGAAGTAAGCCAGAAAGATAAAGACCAATACAGTATACTAACGCACATATATGGAATTTAGAAAGATGGTAACGATAACCCTATATGCAAAACAGAAAAAGAGACACAGATGTACAGAACAGACTGGGAGAAGGCGAGGGTGGGATGTTTTCAAAGAACAGCATGTATATTATCTATAGTGAAACAGATCACCAGCCCAGGTGGGATGCATGAGACAACTGCTCGGGCCTGGTGCACTGGGAAGACCCAGAGTAATCAGGTGGAGAGGGAGGTGGGAGGGGGGATCGGGATGGGGAATACATGTAAATCCATGGCTGATTCATGTCAATGTATGACAAAACCCACTGCAATGTTGTGAAGTAATTAGCCTCCAACTAATAAAAATAAATGGAAAAAAAATGGGCAAAATATCAGAACAAATACCTGACCAAAGAAGATACGCAGAAGGCAAATAAGCACACATAAAGATTGAAAGGCAATACTATATTAGGGAACTGTAAATCAGAAAAACAAGACACTGCTACACACCTATTAGAGTGGCTGAAATTCAAAAACTTGACACAACTGGTAATTTCTTAAAAGATCAGTCTTACGATACACTCCATCAATCATAATCCTGGGCACTTACCCAACTGAGCTGAAATCTTTGGCCCACTCAAAACCTTCACATGAATTTTTATAGCATCTCAAATCATGTTATTTGGTGACTAGTCATGATTTTTTCAAGAGATGAATGGATAAACAAACTGTGGTACATTCAGACAACAAAATATTATTCATCAGTAAAAAGAAAAAAGCTATCACTCATGAAAAGACATGGAGGAACCTAAAATACATATGGCTAAGTGAAAGAAGACAGTCTAAAAAAGTAACATGATATATGATTCTAACCATATGACATTTTATTCTGGTTGTATTTTATTTCATTAAAAATTGCAGAGCTCAACCGTGAATTACAGTATTAACATTTCTTGTATTTTAGATGGCTGCACTCACAATAACAATTATGACTGGGCCCAGGAATTCTTTTGTTTGGGTCTTTGAAAAGTCCCATGCAATTTAACATTCAGCAGTGACCAGATTATGGATTTGTTGTAGAAATAATACAATGATGGACAACTCATTTAAGAATTCCAAAGAGATTTTTACTTCAAGAGGTACCAGTTGAAGACGGTTGATGACTTTCAAGTAATAACCAAATTACCTGAATATAGTTTCCCTAAATTTTGCTTATAACTTAACTGCTTAGAGCTTAAAGTACAATTTTCTGGAAATGAGTCTATAAATTCAAATCTATTCAATGGGTACCAGAGGGCCAATGCTATCTTCACCCTAAAGAAACTTACTTGCTGGTGGTGTGGAAAAAAAGGCAAGGGCACAAATGTTTCAGCAAACCTCTTTTCAACACATTATCAAGTGCCTCATGGAGCAAGCTCAAGCAAGACCACAGAACCTCAGAGTCAAAACAGAGAGCAGAATGTTGGTTGGGGGCTTGGGGACAGGGGGATGAGGGAGATGTTGGACAAAGGATATAAATTTGCAACTAGAAGATGAATCGCAAAGAATCGGACACAACTGAGCGAGACTGAGAAGATGACTAAGTGCTGGAGATCTACTGTATCGCATAGTTATTACAGTCAATACTATACTATATAATTCACAGTTGCTAAGAGACTAGATCTTAAATGTTCTCACGAAAAAATGAAATAATAATTATGTGACTTGATAGAGGTGTTAACTAACACTATGATACTAATCAGGTGATAATCATATTGTAATGTAATAACATATTAAATAAACACTGTACACTTAAACTTTATAAATGTTAATTATATCTCAATAAAAATTAAAAAAACTAAAAGTTTAGTATATCTTTTGAATGGATAAAAAATCATTAAGGCAATATCAAAATTACCCAAGGAACTAAATAGTTTTATCAGCACCACTAAATTAATACATTTGCTTGCAAGGCAATGATGTACATTGGAAATCTACTATGTTGGTGTATGCAAATAATGAAAACCACAGACATTCTGTGTTACTAATAGTTATAGATCAAATATAAGGAAGTAAGGCAGAGTGAATATTCTAAATATGCTTTAGACATGTGGCATAAACTAGGTTGAGATTGTAACTCCATTTTTTATAGATAATTCCACATACAAAAGATTCTTGGCAGAATTTCTCACTGCCAATAAAGAATACCATTACACATTATCAGTGTTTGTTAAGTGGAAAGGAGTTCTAAGAAAAATTCATAGTAGGAAATTTCATCAAAATTGACTTTTACTCTGCTTTCCTGATGGCTCGGATGGTAAAGAATCTGACTGCAGTGCAGAAGAACCAGGTTTGATCCGTGGGTCAGGAAGATACCCCAGTATAGCAACCCACTCCAGTAGGCTTGGCTGGAGAATTCCATTGACAGAGGACCATGGTGGGCTATAGTCCATGGGGCTGGAAATAGTTGTCAACTGACCACCTGATGTGAAGAGCTGACTCATTTGAAAAGACCCTGATGCTGGGAAAGATTGGGGATAGGAGGAGAAGGGGACAACAGAGGATGAGGTGGCTGGATGGCATCACCAACTCAATGGACATGAGTTTAGGTAAACTCTGGGAGTTGGTGATGGACAGGGAGGCCTGGTGTGCCGCGGTCCATGGGGTCACAAAGAGTCAGACACGACTGAGAGACTGAACTGAACTGAACTGAGTGATGAACACTTTCACTTTCTGCTTCCCCAGCTCGGTTTCTTGCCATTAGTTACTTAGTTGTTTGGGGTAACAAGATATGGTCTCAGTTTACTCCATGATATCAAGATTAAAGCTCTGAGAAATGGTGTCCAGTAAGGTTCTGCTCTTCAGACAAAACAACCAACATTTAGCTGGATTAGAAGCAGAAATCCCCTAGCATGAAGAGTTAAAGTGGCCCTTATCATGTTATGCAGCTTGGCACCTAAAATGATTACTCAGGCAAAAGGAGAATCTACAGGTAGATTTACAGAGATCACCTCAAATATCAATAGGAAATATTATGGATTAAAATAAGAGCAAAAGTTCTCTTTTACAGGTTGACCTTTAATATCTGCCTAACCAACACATTAACAGAAGGTAGGATTATGTAATTTTTTAAAAATCAAACACTTATGTAAACTTTATAATCATTCAATATTTTGAAAATCTATTAGGACACAAATATAACCACATTTAAAATTTCTCCAAAATGAAAAAGAACATTTAAAAAAGAATGTATATATGTGTATAACTGAGTCACTTCGCTGTATAGCAGACATTGGCACAGCATTGTAAATCAACTATACTTCAACAAAAAAATTTTTTATATGGAAACACCCAAGTACATCTTGCATTCGACTTAAATTAGTTTAAAATCATCTTACCTGTGTAAAAAGTATAAACTGAGCAAATTGCCAGGGAAGCATAAAAGCAACATTGGAAAGGCAGAGAGCAATAAAGCGCCTTCTACTATTGTTCGTGGTCCTTAATGAAGAGAATTGACACCAATAAGTTTTACTATATATAAAAGTAGCCTATCATTGAACTGAAAGACTGGTTGCAAAATGTTAAAATCTAATGATCCCCTTACCTTTGATGTAAGATAACAAAATACAGTTAACTTTTAAAAGCACATTAAAAAGAACAAAATATTTGAATTATAAAAATTCTTATAATAAAACAATCAAAATTAGAGCTTTAAATAAGATATTGTATCTAGTTTATCAGTATTTTAAACATATAGCACAATAATTAGTCATTATTTTGCAATTAACTTTTAACGGAGTATAATCCATAAAAATAATGAATCACACTTCTGTATATCTAAAACTAATAGAATACTGTAAAACAACTATATTCAACTAAAACTTTATTTTCCTTTAACGATGCATGACATTAGACATTTAATACTCCAGCGAGAAGGTCAGAAAATAGACTGTGAACTGACTTTGCATACCTTGAGATATTTACATTGTACAAGCAGCAGTAGCTTTCATATACCACCACTTTTAAGTTTTGAAAAATGTTAAGTGCTGGTGAAATTATAAGCTAGCGACCAAGAGAGAAATTTAAAGGACATTTTCAACAATGACTTCAAAGGAATGATTCTGGAATACAGTTAAACTAATCATATTGAAATTTAAACTGTCCATTTCTCAATTATGAGATATATCAGTAACCAATACCTTTTACCACATAAGACTTTAGTATCTTTTAGAATATGAAAAAATGCAAACATTTTGTGTAAATTATAAAATTCTGTTATTTTTCTAAAGGTGATACATTGTTATAATATGGTACATAAATTTTCAAAAGTAAAAATTTTAATGATCATACTGTTTAGTAATATATCACAAAATATATTAAGTACTCAGCTATGGTTATAAAATAAAAATTACTTTTGACTAAAGTCCATCTTAAAGGAAATCAGTCCTGAATATTCATTGGAAGGACTAATGCTGAAGCTGAAACTCCAATACTTGAGCCACCTCATGTGAAGATCTGACTCATTTGAAAAGACCCTGAATGCTGGGAAAGATTGAAGGTGGGAGGAGAAGGGGACAACAAAGGATGAGATGGTTGGATGGTATCACTGACTCAACGGACATGAGTTTGAGTAAACTCTGGGAGCTGGTGATGGACAGGGAGGCCTGGCAAGCTGTAGTCCATAAAGTCACAGAGTCGGACACAACTTAGTGACTAAACTGAACTGAACTGAAAGTGTGGAGTATAACACATGCATTCAAGCATACAATTCTAAGTGTTCTAATTAATGTATTTCCTTCCATGAAATCTTTGCCTGGTCAGACTAATATCACTTCAAAAAATTTAAACAAATGGAAAAATAAATGGATAAAAATTAGATTCCCAAATCCAAATTCAATCCAAAAAAAAAAACCTTTCATGAAGGTAAGGTAGTCTGCACCTTTTTAGAGGTTGGTACTACCCCAGTTTCCCTTTATGTATCTTCAAGTAAACACATAAAGGGCTTTAAAAGGCTACAAGACAGTGTGCTAAGTGCTCCACGGTTAAAGAGATAAATGTAGCATGGTTTCTGTTTTCAGTGGCATTTTACTAAACTAAGTGTATATTTAGACATTTGTGTGTGTGTGTGTGTGTGTGTGTGTGTGTGGTGTGTGTGTGTGTGTGTGCTGCATTAACAAATCTATGGTTTTAAGAAATAAGATGTACATAAATGATCTTAATATAGGCAAAATTTGATGGGTACTAATAAGTGATCATTAATAATGATCACTATCCCATTTCCCTGGGAGTTTGCAGGGGATAGTGATCACTATTTCATTCAGTGATAGATCTCAATAACATTCTATGAAACCTATCTACATGGTAGTTATTTATATAGCATTATACTATTTATGTTTTTGATGTTGTTGCTCAGAATTTCAAATTTTCTGAAATGCTTATAAAGTTAATCCCAACCAAAACATATGTCCAGGAAAAAAAAGTTGAGATGAAATTTCAGTTAAACCTCTAGAAATATCTGGAGTTCAGAAATATTAATAAACATATGAACATAGATACTCCTTATCTAACTCAGCATTTCCCAAATTCATTTGTGCATCAAAAACTTATTTCATGCTTCATCAGAGCCACAGATTGGAAAACAGTCAGTCAGAGTACAAGAGGATTGAGGGGAAAAAGTACTAGCTTCTGAAAACCCTTTGAATCTTGTTGTTCAGCAGCTAAGTGATGTCCGACTCTTTGTGACCCCATGGATTGCAGCACGGCAGGCCTCCCTGACCCTCACTATCTCCTGGAGTTTGCCGAAGTTCAAGTCCACTGAATGAATCAGTTCTGCCATCCATTTCATTCTCTGTTGCCCTCTTCTCCTTTTGCCTTCAATCGTTCCCAGCATCAGGGTCTTTTCCAATGAGTCTGCTCTTTTCACCAGGTGGCCAAAGTACTGGAGCTTCAACTTCAGCATCAGTCCCACCAATGAATATTCAGGATTGATTTCCTTTAGGATTGACTGGCTTGATCTCCTTACTGTCCAAGGGACTCTTGGGAGTCTTCTCTAGTACCACGGTTCGAAAGCATCATATCTTTGGTGCTCTGCCTTCCTTATGGTCCACCTCTCATATCTGTACATGACTATTGGAAAGAACATAGCTTTGACTATACGGACCTATTTTAGCACAGTGATGTCTTTGCTTCTTAATACACTGTCTAGGTTTGTCATAACTTTCCTTCCAAGAAGTAGGCTTCTTCTAATTTCAAGGCTGCAGTCATCATCTGCAGTGATTTTAGAGCCCAAGAAGAGGAAAATTTACCTCTGCTTCCACTTTTTCCCCTTCTTGTCATGAAGTGATGGGACCAGATGCCATGACCTTTTTTTTTTTTTTTAATGCTGAGTGTTAAGCCAGTTTTTTTGCTCTCCTCTTTCACCATCATCAAGAGGCTCTTTAGTTCCTCTTCACTTTCTGCCATTAGAGTGGTATCAACTGCTTATATGAGGTTGTGAGTATTTCTCCCGGCAATCTTGATTCCAGCTTGTAACTCATCCAACTCAGCATTTTGCATGATGTACTCTGCACATAAGTTAAATAAGCAGGGTGACAATATGCACCCTTGTCGTACTCCTTTACTAATTTTGAACCAGTCAGTTGTTCTATGTAAGGTTCTAACTGTTGCTTCTTGACATGCATACAGGTTTCTCAACAGACAAGTAAGACAGTCTGGTATTTCCATCTGTTTAAGAATTTTCCACAGTTTGTTTAGATCCAATCAAAAATTTTAGTGTAGTCAATGCAACAGAAGTACACATTTTTTGGAATTCCCTTGCTTTCTCCATGATCCAATAAATGTTGGCAATTTGATCTCTGGTTCCTCTGCCTTTTCTAGACCCAGCCTGTACATCTGGAAGTTCTCAATTCATGTACTGCTGAAGCCTACCTTGAAGGATTTTGATCATAACCTTACTAACATGGAAAGTGAGCACAGTTGTCTGGTAGTTCAAACATTTTTCAGCACAGACCTTATTGGGAATTGGGATGAAGACTTACCTTTTCCAGTCTGGTGGCCACTACTGGGTTTTCCAAATTTGCTGACATATTGAGTGCAGTAGTTCAACAGCCTCATCTTTTAGGATTTGAAATAGTTCAGCTGGAATTCCATTACCTCCACTAGCTTTATTGGTAGTGTCCGACTACTCAGTCATGTCCAACTCTTGGCGACTGTATAGTCCGGAATTCTCTAGGCTGGAATACTAGAGTGGATAGCCTTTCCCTTCTCCAGGGGATTTTCCTGACCCAGTAATAGAACTGGGGTCTCCTGCACTGCAGGTGGATTCTTTACCAATTGAACTATCATGGAACCCCTTATTGGTAGCAATGCTTCCTAAAGCCCACTTGACTTCAACAGTCTAGGATGTCTGACTCTAGGAGAATGACCACACCATCATGGGTATCTGGGTCATTAAGACCTTTTTTTGTACAGTTCTTTATGTATTCTGGCCACCACCTCTTCTTAACCTCTTCTGACTCTGTTAGGTCTTTACCATTTCTGTCCTTTATCATGCCCATCTTTGGATGAAATGTTCCTTTGATATCTTCAATTTTCTTGAAGAGATCGCCAGTCTTTCCCATTCTATTATTTTCTTCTATTTCTTTGCATTGTTCATTGAAGAAGCCTTCTTGTCTCTCCCGGCTATTCTCTGGAACTCTGCATTCAGTTGGGGAAAACTTCCTTATCTCCTGTGCTTTTTGCTTCTCTTCTTCCTTCAGCTATTTAGAAAGCCTCTTCAGATCACCACTTTGCCTTCTTGCATTTTTCTTTGGGATGGTTTTGGTCACTGCCTCCCGTACAGTGTTATGAACCTCTGTCCATAGTCCTTCAGGCGCTCTGTTCAGTAGATCTAATCCCTTGAATCTATTTGTCATCTCCACCGTATAATCATGAGGGACTGGAGTTAGGTCATACCTTAAGAGCCTAGTAGTTTTGCCAATTTTCTTTAGCTAAAGCCTGAATTTTCCTATAAGCAGCTGATGATCTGAGCCATAGTCAGCTCCAGGTCTTGTTTTTGCTGACTGTATAGAACTTCTCGATCTTCAGCTGCAAAGAATATAATCAATCTGATTTCAGTATTGACCATTTAGTGATGTCCATGTGTGGAGTCATCTCTTGTGTTGTTGGAAAAGGATGTTTGCTATCACCAGTGCATTCTCTTGGCAGAATTCAGTTAGGCTTTGCCCTGCTGCTTCATTTTGTATTGCAAGGCCAAACTTGCCTGTTATCCTAGGTATCTCTTGACTTCCTACTTTTGCATTCCAATCCCCTATGATGAAAAGGACATCTTTTATGTTGTTAGTTCTAGAAGGCCCTGTAGGTCTTCATAGAATTGGTCAACTTCAGCTTCTTCAGCATCAGTGGTTGGGACACAGACTCAGATTACTGTGATGCTGAATCGATTACTGTGATACTTGAAACTTTACCAAATATATATCATCACACACATATTAGTTTATTAAAACAATGTAATTATCTAAAATCTGTAGCCTAAACTATTTTAAGTGGAAAGCAATTTTTTTTTACATAGTGATTTTAGATCTTGTTTAAACTGGATACAATTTAATTTTGAATAATATTTAAAAATTGAGCCTAAATTTAGTAACTATAACAATAGGTTGAAATAATTTCGAGAAACTCATAATTTATCTAGATTTGTTTTATAAATTAAAATTACCTGAGTATCACAGTTAAGATGTACATCTGAAGTACAAGAAATGGATATGAAAAACTTTCCCGGAGAGGTGGTGTCCACATCACCCGAGTAGCCTGAAATCATTAAATTGCTTATTTTACTCTATGTTCCATTGCAATAAACATCATTAATTTAATAATCATGGGTAGGTTGGCCCTGGCTGGTCTTAGTAATTTTCATATTAGGCTTATTTATTTCTGAATACCTGGTATAGCTTCTCAGTTTTTGGAGTTCTCTTATAGGACATAGTCATTAGGTAGAGAGCCATTAACTACCAAGTCCAGAAACAAGTAAAAGATAGGTCAGGCCAAATCTAAGGACATCCAAAGGACAAAGAAGATGATAGGGTTAGGAGCAGTGAGGATTCTGGGAACAACAAACCAGATCCACATTCCAGCTCTGTAGTGATAACTGTGGCACCCCAGGGCTTTGGGATTTATGCATGATTTGTGCATGATCAGAAAAAAATAAACAAATGTCACCTAGGGCCTTCACAAACACCAAGAGTTTGTACATGACAAGTATAGTGAGTACAAACATATATTATAAATAATTAAGACTGTCTTTGAATTTGTGAAATGTACCTTTGGAAGAGTTAATTGCAAACTTCTAAAAACGAGGAGTATTCGGGAATCACCGATATGATGTTTATAATGTAAGTATTAATTATCAGTAAATTTCATACAGTCTTTAAAACTATATTCAAGACAAATGGGACTGTGATCTCATGGACTGTAGCCAGTCAGGCTCCTCTGTCCATGGAACTCTGCAGGCAAGAATACTGGAATGGGGAGCCATTCTCTTCTCCAGAAAATCTTCCCAACACAGGGATTGAACTGGGGTCTCCTGCACAGCAGGCAGATTCATTACCATCTGAGCCACCAGGTAAACCCAGATAAATGGATGGAAATATTACAAACTATTATATCAAGAATTCTGAAATTCTAGAAAAGAATCTAAACTCTTATAACCTTGCAAGGGTCTTAAAATTCATTGTTCTTCCTACAGGAAACCAAATTGTAAACCTTGGAAGATGAATTACATACAATATGTATAAGAAGATTAAAACATAATGCCAGTTGTCTGGCATACTCAAAAGAAAAGCCTTGTTTTTTTGCATAAAGACAAGACACATTCTTTTGTATAACACATTGTTGACTGACAATATATTTAAGTTAATATATTTAAGATATTTATGTATAATTTTATGATTCCCTTCCCAGGTGGTGCTAGTGGGAAACAACCTGCCTGTCAGTGCAGGAGATGTGAGACACGGTTCCATCCTTGAGTCGAGAAGATCCCCTGGAGGAAGGCACAGCAACCCACTCCAGTATTCTTGCCTGGAGAATCCCATGGACAGAGGAGCCTGGCAGACTATAGTCCATAGGGTCACACAGAGTCGGACATGACTGAAGAGACTTAGCACGCACTTGTCTAATTGATTTTTTTTTAAATAACCAAGTATCTACCTTTCCCAACAGTAATGAGTAGAGACTTCTACCCTATATAATCTGTGCCATAAGATATTACATATTTTGATTATAAAAACTAGCAGTCAAGATTCTTCCACTTTTCACTGCCAAAACCTCAGCATCTAACACAGGGCCTGGCACACATTTTGTACTTCTTTTGTTGAATGAATCTATCATATTCGAAATAAGTTTTCATGAGCTCTTTTTAGGTGAATCCTGTTTTGGTGGACTGAGTTACTAAGTTAATTTCTGTTTTGAATTCAGCAATTTGTGTTATTAAAGGGATCATGATGTAATAGAAGTGAGGTTTTAGAATCAGAGAGAAGGATAAGAGGAAACCCAGCTTCATCATGGAGTCAAGGTGGAATCTTGACTATGTAATTTAACCTCTCCAAATTTCAATTTCATATCTTCTACTGTGAAGATATCAACCACCTCTCTAAAAAGTCTGATGGAAGTATATGAGATAATGTATATAAGGTGTCTGAACTCATCAAGTATAATATTTCCTTTTTCCACAAAATATATGTAACACATATACATGCTAAAAACCAAGAAGGATATTTTATATCATAAATTCTAATTACTGTGTAAAAATGTGGATCAATATGATTAAAATAACTAATTATACAAGATTCTTTAAAATATTGCAAAGTCCTAAGTAAGATACAATTAAATACTGCTTTAATATACTGCCCTTTCTATTTCTAAAAATTATTTTCTAGAAAACAAACCTCTCCATGGTTGAAAAAGTAGCATAAAACTGTAATTATACCTCCAAGTTGAGTCCCACTGTAAAAAAAAAATATATATATACAATCAAAATTCACATAAAATATAGTGACTTTTTCACAAAATTATTTTAGATTTTAAAATGCCACAGTACTAAACCATATAAAATAACAACAAAAATTTCAAAAATTTCAAACTAAACTCATGTAGTTAATGTTTTACTACTGAATGTATAAAGATCCAAAGTATAAAGTAGTCTGAATCTTACAATTTATTGTATTAATAATATTTTCTAAGTATAATATTAGATGTGAACACAAAATATTTTTTAACACAGGCCAGCACTTTAGAGTGTATATACTCCATTCTTTGAATATTCTGAGTGGAGGCAAATTTTGGTCATCAAATTGGATATCAGTGGCTGAGAGATGAAGAGTCTAACAGTTTCATGTAGCAGTAGCTGAACCATCTAAACTGCAGCAAATATTGTTTTGCTGAGTCCCAACGAGCAACATTGTAGAATATAAAACTCAGATCAAAGATGCCTGATAATTATCAAAGATTAAGAACCATTTCTTAAGGTTGCCTTTCTTTAAAGTACTGTTCATCATTATACACACAGCTTCACACTCAGAAGACAAATACTGGTTTAATGACTGAAAAAAGGGAAGAATGAGTTCAACACACAAGCAGAGGGAAGCTAGTTGCAAGTGATTTACTTTGAGATTTTCACTAAGGGAACTACAAAGGACACACTTTGGAGAAAAAATTGAGAGGAAGAAGGTACGAGAAGCAAGAATAAATGCTGCATATAGAAACTAGGAACATGTAGAGAAATCTAAAGAAGACTTGACAACATGAAAAAACCCAGCGGTCACTACTGTGGAGGGGTACTAGGAGCTCTAAATTTCTAATTATTAGACTTAGAACAGCTACAACATGCTAGGAACTGATTTCAGGTACAATGTTCTAAATTCCATGTATTGATCAAAAAGAAGAGGAAAGATATCAGAAGTTAAGTATGCATGTTAAAGTTTTATCATTAGCCACCAAAAGAACAGAAACACAATACCTGTGTCCCAAGTTAGTGTCCGCAGGGGAGAGTAGCCAAGGTTAAGCAACAGAAAATTTCCCCCCAAACCCCTATTTCTTTTGTTCCTCATATGCCATAGTTTCTAGTCTCCTCACACTTTTGGTGACACTTTTATAGTCAACATATGTTATATCTACATATCCTTCTTAAAGACTGGAGCATAATAAAGCATTGATATCCTGGAACTGTGTAACCAATTTAAAGAAGACTGTCACCTCATGGGTAGTTTTCCTAATGAAAAATACTACTTTTTTAAATGTCTTGGTCTAGTGTAAAATTTTCCATATTTGAAAAAAAGCATAATAAATACAAACTTAAAATAGAACATCTTAAAGCCTCTTAGCATAATCTAAAAGTAATTCTTTTCCGTCAAAAAACTGATGAGTTTATATATTTTTCTATATAGCATACATATGGAAAAGTGCATTAAGGTTTTCAGATAGTTTACAAAACACTTATAAATTGAATATTCTTTTAACCACCGTATGTTGCTGAAATAGAAAACAGAGATCACATCCTGACACCTCACATGCCATCCCTTGAGACAGCCACTATCCGAGTTCTGTAATTATCAACATAACTGCTTCTATACGCATCATACTATCATTTACTTTTAGCTGTGTTCAAACTTTATACAAATATAATTTTGCAGTATTTTCAAATTCTGTACCTGCTTTGACTCATTCAACATTGTATTTGTAACATTTTTTTCCATGTTTATGTTTGGAGCTATAGTTCATTCACTCTTATTGTTGTATAATATTTCCCTATACTAATAAACTTACAATGTGTACATTTCTCTGGGGAGGGACATTTGTTTCTAGTTTGGAGTTACTACAGACAATGATGTTATATTATTGTTCATATTTTCTGGTGTACATGTAGAAGAGTTTCTTAGGCATATTTATTTCAAACTGGAATTGCTGAATTATAAGGTATCTACATATTCAAATTACTAGATAATACACAATGTTTTTCCAAAATAGTTGTACTAATTTATATGTCTACCAACTGGGGATAAAAGTTCCTGTTGTCAATCTCCCCACCCCAGGGATCGAACCCAGGTCTCCTTCATTGCAGGCAGATTCTTTACCATCTGAGCTAGCAGAGAAGCCCTTTGTCAGTCTAGTAGATGTGAGATAGTATCTCACTGTGGTTAAAATGAATATTTTCAGAATTAATATGGTGATCAATTTTAAATATGTTTTTGGCAATTTGGAACTCTCCTGGAAAATGTCTTTTCATATTTTTTCCAGATTTCAATTGGGTGGTCTTATTTTGTCTACTTCCTAGAATATAAATTCCAAAAGGACAGGGATTATTTGTTTTTGTATTCCTAGCTCCTATAGAATACTGCTCCCAGTCACAGTAGGCATCTAATAATTCTCAAATTAATGAGCATAAGTTTGGATACCACATCCATAACTTTGGATTACCCCATAAGGATAAAAAGGAGGGCTTTTAATATCTTAAAGATGTTATTTTAGTGACTAGCTCTACTTTGAGGCTGAATATTTGGCTAAGCTTTTGAAAAAAATAAAATCTAAAAGTTTCCAGCTGTTAGTCAATTAATCTTGTTAATTATTCTTTTAATTTAATCAACCAATGTCAGAAAGTTCTTATCACCCCACCGAAATGTCTTTTAATAGAGTAGTCTTACCTCAGGTAAGCACCATACATGAAGAACAATCCCATCATTATTCCATTTAAAATAAAAATCACACCAACATAAAAGCAAGCAGGGTCTCCCAATCCTTTAAAAAGACACAGATGATTAAGTATTTAATGAGGAAATGACTATATAGCAATTGAGCATAACTATCTCAGTGCTTTGTAATCAAGAGCTCATGAATTAGATGAAAGCTTTGAGGCTCAGACTGCTGCTCTATTTAATAGTTACATTAGTACTTTCCCCATACATGAGGTGTTATTGGTTACATTTATATTTTTCCCCACTGAAGTATTATCATACTGTCATGATTAGTTGGTGCTTCATTTTATTTAGGTGATGCTCCTATTGTTCAGTATCTAGAACTGTCTGTAGAATTACTTGATAAATCACGAGAGAAAATCCATTACATTAATTTTATCCTGGATGACTTATACATGGCCCCTGATCTTTAGGCGCAGCTTTAGTCTATAGGAGATAAACTGATCCATTACTACGTATAGCCAGGACCATAATATTTAATATATTCCATGTATAAACACCATGTACATGGGATATATTGACACAGACATAATCTACTAGGTGCTTTTCCATTATCATTTCACATAATACTCAGAACAAATCTTTGAAAATACCTGGTATGAAAATACATTTTTCAATGGTTGAGAAAACAACACAGAAAACTTAACCTGCCAAAAGTTATTTAGCTGTAACTGGTGGAGCCAGGATTTGAGGGCTAGCCTTTCTGATTTCTTCTACTTCTCCAATCACTCTTTTTCAGTCTGACCTAATAATTCCTCTTCCTATACACGCCCTCCTTCAACACTGAACTACTTAAGGATCAGTCATATGCCCTCTTCTTTTTTAAATCTGCATATTCTCCTCAAGGAAATTCTTTCACTTCCGTGGTTCCAATTACCATCTACATACAGATGATGCCAAGTCTACATTCAAATGAGAACTTTATTCCTGTATGTATGTACATAGGTAGCCACTTGACATCTTTACTTTGGAATCTCTCAGATACCTCAAATTAATGAACCAATTCAAATCTGCTACTTTTATAATGTTTCTTACCACTCTGAATGGAGGGACTCAATTACTTAAACCAGAAACCCAACAATATTACATAAATTCATTCTCTTTCCTCTTTCCCATCAATCATCAAATCCTTTCATTTCTGCTTCTGACTCTCTCTCAAATCCATTCATTTTCCAGTTACCTTCCCTGCAATCACTTGCTGAGAGCAAAATAGTTTCCTACCTGGACTCACTGAATTCACTTTTGTCCTTTACTAATTATCTTTTCCATGTAATTGCCAAAATCATGCTTTAAAAATAAAAATCTGTCAAAATTCTTCAATGAATACATATAATATCCATAGCCAGTAAATGGTTCTTCATTATCTGACTCTTGCTTACATTCCAAACATCATTTCACACCGTGTTTTCTTCTCTAACTGTTCAAGGAAGTCTAGCTTTCTTTCAATTCTCTCTTGCTTCAGAACTTTGGAATACGCTGGTCCCTATTCTTGAAACACTTCATTTATCCTCAGCAATCTTATTTTCTTGTTTGTAATATCCACCACAGTTGTACCTGCTAACATCCCTCTTATGCTGTAAAATCTATGATGGTAAGGCGCCATGTTTACCAGGTTTATCTTAGGATCTCAAGTGCCAATACTAACCTGTCACTTAGTGGTAACTTAATAAATACCATATATATATTCATATATAAGGTGATTTTTTTCCAACCCTCAGAAAAGGTTCTATGCTGGCTGAATCTCTCATTTTAGAGGCATTCTCTCAATTCCTTTGTGTAAAATAGTTTAACTGTCCTCAAATATCCTCTACCACCACTATTTTAGATATTACAAAGACCATCTGAGGGAATCAGTAAAAATGTAAGGGAAAGATGGAAATACAGATTTAGGATATATTCTGAGAACAGAATGTTATTGCACACAAGTTAACAGAAAAAAATTATATATATAAAACAATGTAGAGAATATGAAAAAGAAAAAAAAACAACTATGTAAGTGTTATACAAGTAGATACATGTGATTGCAAATAAAGGTTTCAAGGTACAGCATCATACTTACATTGTAATAATGCTAAATTACAAATATCTTAAATAAGAATGACAATTACAGATTCTGTAAAACTGTTAAATGATTCTAAAAGTGGTTCTCTGACAAAGATACTGATGTAGAAGATGTATATGAAGAGTTTGATTAGAACTATTCATGGACTGTGAGAGCACAAAAAAGTAGAACTTCTAAAGTAATCTTTATTATATATGTCTGATTTTTAAATATTTATGCATGACTAAATTTTTACATTAACTATGTTAACTATTACAGGTAGAACTGTGACTATTTGATCTACGTCCCCCAAATTTACATATTCAAGCCACCTCAGAACCTTTCTTGTACCTTCTGAAATGAAGGAATGTCTTATAATCAGTATGACCTTACACAGATATATATTAATATTCAAATTAAATTCCAAATTAATACTCATGTTAGTAAGTACACTGCCTTCTCAAAAAATTACTTTAAAGGGTAAAGGTAAATATTTAGGTGAATCAGTTCTATAGTGTTTTTAAAGAAAAAAAATCAATCATAATAGTTAATAATAATTCTTAGAGAGTCATAATATTATAAAATGTTTATGTAAACCTTAATGACAATATACAGCAGCATTTTAGGAAGAAACATACCTTCACAGCTTTGAACTTCATTTAGAGGTTCAATTCTGGTCACGTTCCAGCAGGTCTTAGTTTCTAACCCAAATAAATTCATTATTCCCACAACTGTGCGATAGCAGAAGGCTATAATCACCTAAAAAAGATAAAAAAGATAATAGATATACATTATCTTCATAATTATAATTTTTCCAAAATATCATTTTATGATGGCTGCCTTTAACATTATAAACTTTGATGAATTTAAATCATTTCATGTGGAAAACAGTCACTTAAAAATTTTATATACACACACAAGTTGTGTATTACTGAGTAATGCATAGCTACACAGTTTATGTTGTGACTGACATCTCTGTAATATACTCTTTTAAACAACTGAAACAGAATAGTAGCTATAAAATCAAGCATTAAGTATATAATTAAAATATGAAGATAATTAATAGAAAACATACAAAGCTTTACAGGAGTATTTTATAACATTTCTCTTAGGCCCTTGAACTTACTCTCTTCATAGTCTAAAAACCAACTCATAGTCTATAAAAACAACTGCACGTGGAATAATAGCTCCTATGCCCATTAAGCATTAACATTTGATTAAGCAGATTTAATTAACCAATCCTTCCCAATCTGAAATCTGCTTTAAAAATTTTAAAGACAAAGGAAATTAGCAACAAAAAATTACAAAAAAAAATGCTGATTCCTGGGATATTGTTTTTTAAAAATAATTTTATAGATTTGAGAAAACTAATGCAGATCACTGTGCAGGGGAGGGGCGGGGACAAGTTAAAAAATAAAGACTTCAAAGGGAAAGTAAAAATCATCTAGAACTAACTACTTTTACTATTTTGGTGACCATCCTTCCAGTTTCTCCCTAGGCACAAAAGACAGGTAGCTAGTGTCACTGAGGCCTCCCTTGTGGCGCTAGTGACAAAGAACCTGCCTGCCAATGGAGGTTAGATCTAAGAGACCTAGGTTCGATCTCTGGGTCGGGAAGATCCCCTGGAAGAGGGCACAGCAACCCATTCCAATAATCTTGCCTGGAGAATCCCATGGACAGAGGAGCCTGACAGGCTGCAATCCATAGGGTCACACAGGGTTGGACATGACTGAAGCGACTTAGCATGCACACATGCAGTTTTTCATTGTACAATATTATACAAGTAGTTAATGTAATACACATCAGTAAATATCATAAAAAACTTTTCATGTATAATATAGATTTACTGTATCACTTAATTTTGTAAAACTGACATTCTGCTAAAATTTCTAACTTCTAGTGTATTTTTCATAAATGTACAAAAATTTGTCACATTAAATGTATGTGCAAAATCTAGAATTATACTCCTTTATGAGATGTCATTTAATACAGGAAGAAAGCATGACTTTGAAGTCAAAATAAACAAAAAATTCTGACTCTACAAGTTACGGTTTCTATGGTGTGAAGCAATCCTTCGGCCTCTGAACCTCAGCCACCTCGTCTCTAAAATGACATTAATGACCCCCTCACAAGAGTGATGGGGGACTGGAGCTTACATATATAAGTGCTGGTATAGAGTAAGCATTAAATGCCTTTGCCTTTTTAAAACACATTGTTTCAAATTCACATTTTAAGATGAGAAATTAATCTCCTTGTGAACACAAAGTATGGACATTTACTTCAACACTAAAGTACCACATAAGGCTGCAAGCAAAGCTAAATCTTCTCCATATTGTATCTATGCAATATGAAAATAAGACTGGACGAGCCCTTGTTGGCTGTCATTTACATGCTTTCAAGTTTTAAAAATGACTCAACTACATTATCATGATTACTTCTTCATAACATCAAAGTAACTGAAAATTGTGCAAATTATTCAATAAATTTTTTGATAAGTAAAAAGAAAAAACTAGCTAATCTTTTAAAGACCATACTGATGGAAATTAGTAGAACAAAAAACAGAGATTTAATGATATAAAATTCCAAAAGTAACTCAAAACTAAAAATATTAATTATCAAACACTGGAAGAACTTGGCCTAGTCCAATAAGCTAAATCTTTATCTTATTTACATAGAGTAAGTCAACATTAACTAAAGTTGAAGATTCAACAAATAGTTTTTTTTCTCTTTGATTTTTCTATTTTCACTAGAATTATCCAGATAATCATTAGAGGAAATAAGGTCAAAGTGCTTCTGAAAAGTAAGATGGGATATAGAGAAAGCTGATGCAGAAAACTGCTTCTTTCATCTTAAATCTTATGTAGGTCTATACAATTGTTACTACCACAAATTATATTGAAAAGCACTTATAGAAATCAAAGAAAGAAAGAAATCTGAGAAACCCCTAAGTTCTTTGAAATTCAATAACACAATATTTAAATATCCAGTGGATCAAAGAAGAAACCACATGGAAAATTAGAAAAGCACTTAAACTGAAGATTTTTTAAAAGGCAATATTTAAATAATGTAAATGTCCACTTTTGGGAAATGGAGTGGATGTATTTTTCTCTGTTCCTACAAGTGTAACTAGAACTTCTGCGAATCATATAAATCAAACATAAGAAGAAAGGTAGAAAAAAAAAGGCACACTAGCTAGGAATCTCAGGACCCAAGGAATGACATGGTGGTAAGTTCCCTGGCCTTTCCTTTTACCTTATTTTCTCAGATTTGAAGTCAGAGTCTGGCAACCAGAAACACCACTGGGGGCTTACACGGCATTCAGAAAAGACCTACTCTTTCTAGCCAACGGACTAGGAAAGCAGCAGCCTACAAATAGATAACTTTTAGACAATAAAAACAACCAAACACTCAAAAAAACAAAACATACACACACACATATAGTTCCATTCTCTTCAACAGAGATCAAATGGAGTATGTAGATAAAAATTTTATCAAGGTTTTTAAATTCTCTAAACATAATGAATTTAAGCTACAAATTAATAACAAAGATAAATCTTCAAACACTTGAAAAGTAAAAGAAACCCACTAGAAAAAGTCCATGGACGAAGTAAGAAACCTCAAGGGAAATAAAATATATTAAATCAAATTTTTTAAAAAGTACAAGGTTTCCAAGTCCATGTAAGAAGCTTATAATTTGCCACTCCATTCTAATAAGAAAAAAATTAAACAAGCTGAAAAGTCAACTCTTCTTAGATCCAAAAGAGAAGTGAGGTCACTAGGCAAAGTGCTGCTCTCAGACTGTAAAGGTTGACAGGCAAGTACAGAGAATCACAACTTATTGGAGCAAAAATCCAGGGGTAGAAACCTCCATGGGAACCAGATGGAGAAACGGAAAACCTAAATTGTAAGTGATGACTTGCTAGAGGCACAGTGTAAACAATTCTGAGAATCAAAAACTCCAGGGAGACCCAGTAATAGGGACAATGCCCACATATTTATGAATTTTATCTCTAGGAGATCACTAGTTTCTTACAGTGATATCAGAAAAAAATCTGTTTCTGAGGGGGAAGTGGAAAGAGGAGCATTTTGAAATACACCAGAGTACTCTGTTCTTAACAAGGCCTGCCCTTGAAGGAGACTATTCTACCAGTAGGCCTAACCAGCTAGGGTTTTAAACTACAGGGTGGCAGAGTAATACCCAACTCCATCCCTCTATGTGAGAGAAGGGAAATACCCAACTCCAGCCCACTCTAGTCATCCTGCTGTGCCTAAATGGGAAAGAAAAAACCGAGAAGCACCTGCAAAGCTCACAGTCCAGAGGTACAGGTTCACAAAACATTGAGACCTAATTACAGAATTACAGAATGCTTCCCTTACACTAGTAAAGGCCTATTCATGCCAGCTCTTTGTACCTACTACCTCAAGCTAGCTATTAAGAAAGGCATCATAAGGTATACTAAAAACCAAAACACAGTTTGAAGAAACAGCAAGCATCAGAACTAGACTTAGATATATGGCAGGTATGTTGAAATTGTAAGACTAGGAATTCAGAACAACAATAATTAATGTGCTAAAGGCTCTAACAGATAAAGAAAAAAGCATGCAAGAACAGACTGGCAATGTTAGCAGAGACATTATCTATACACTGTTAACAGAATACACAACAGAAATCAAGAATGCCTTTGATGTGCTTATTAGTATGCTGGACCTGGCTGAGGAAAGAATCTCTGAGTTTCAGCATACTTCAATAAGAAACCTCCAAAACTGAAAATCAAAAATATAAAAGACAAAAATAAGAGAACAGAATATCCAAGAACTGGGACAACCACAGAAGGTACACCATACATGTAATGGGAATGCCATAGGAGAAAAGATAAAGAAACAGAAGATATATTATGAATAGAAACAATGACTGGGAATTTCCTCACATCAAACTACAGGTACAGAAAGCTTAGAGAACATCAACCATGATAAATGCCAAAAATCTATACCTATTCATAAATCATATATATTGAATATGCATATAACATTCGAACTATAAAAAATTAAAGATAAAGAAAAATTCTTACAGAAGTCAGAAGAAAAACATGCCTTACTTAAGAAGGAATAAAGGTTAAGAAGTACATCTGACTTCTCAGAAACTATTCAATTTAAGAAGAAAATGAAATATTTAAAGAGTTGAGAGGATAAAAACCAACTTAGAATTTTGTATCATGTGAAATTATCCTTTAAAAGTGCAGGAGAAATACTTTCTCAAACAAACAAAAATTGAAAGACTCTGTATATTTTTTAGAGAGATAAGAAAGATACGGATTAGAAAACTTGGATCCACAGAAAAAGCATCAAAGAAAGAATAAGTGAAGATAAAAAAAACTTTTACTTACTCTTAATTGATCTAAAGTATAATAACTTTGTTCAAAATTATAACAGCAACAGTGTATTAATTTATGCATGGTTGTGCATGTACTTAAACTTATGCATAATAAACATAAATGACAGCAATGATTCAGGGTTGGAAGGGAGGAATTAGAATTATTTTGTTATTATAAGGTCCTCACACATACATATACACACACATACACACACACACACACACACTGCCCTGAAAGTGGTTTAGTATTACCTGAAAGTGATCTTGGATTCATTTTAAATGTATACTGCAATCTCTAGGTCAACCACCAAGAAAAGTTTAAAAAACAGAATTATAACTAATACAGTAAGAAAGAGAAAATGAAATAATATAAAATGCTCAGTTAGAACCACAAAAGGCATGAACCGAGTGGACTCAAAATAGAAACAAAAAACAAGGGCAACAAATATAAAATATTGTAGCAACAAACATAGTTGATATCAATCTATGTCAATAATTACTTAGAACATCAATGATCTAAATGCACCAATCAAAAGACAGATTATCAGAGTAAATCAGAAAATCAAGACTCAAACATACTTTGTCTAAACTAACTTTAAATATAAAGACACATATAGATTAAGAGTAAATGAAGAGGACTTCCCTGGTGGTCCAGTAGTTAAGAATCCACCTGCCAATGGAGGGGACACGGGTTCCATCCCTGGTTGGGTAAGATTCCATGTGCTACGGAGCAACTAAGCCTGTGAGCTAAAACTACCAAAGCCCATGCACCCTAGAGCCCATCCTTTGCAACAAGAGAAGCCACCGCAATGAGAAGCCTGTGTACCACAAACAAGAGTAGCCCCACTTGCCCCAACTGGAGAAAGCCCTTGCACAGCAAAAAAGATCCAGTGCAGCCAAAAATAAATATGTTTTAAAAAGAGCAAATGAATAAAGTAAGATATACTATGCAAAAACTAATTAAAAGAAAGTCAGAGTAGCTGTACTAATTTCAGACAGAGCAAAACTTCATGAAAAGTTACCAGGGCTTAAAAAGTGTATCACATAATGATAAAGGGGTCAGTTCTAAAAGGAGACATGGTAATCCTCAATGTGCCTGTGTCTAAAAACAGGGCATTAATAAAATCAATAGGCCTACAGCCAGGCTAAGAAAAAAGAGAAAGAACACAAATTACTAATATCAGAAATGGAAGAGGGGTCATCCTTATAGATCTCATAACATTAAAAAGGATAGTAAAGGAATAATGGGGCTTCCCTGGTAGCTCAGTGGTAAAGAATCCACCTGCCAATGCAGAAAACATGGGTTTGACCCCTGGGTCAGGAAGATTCCCTGGAGAAGGAAATGCCAATCCATTTAGGTATTCTGGCTTGGAAAATCTCATGGACAGAGGAGTCTGGCGGGCTATAGTCCATGGGGTTTCAAAAGAGTTGGACCTGACTGAGCAACTAAACAACCAACACAACAAAAGGAATAATGAACAACCCTATGCCCACAAATGTGATAACCTATGAACCATCTCCATCTGTGAATCTGTGGCTCCTTCCCATCTCGCTTGTCTATTACACTGGCCATTATTGCCATACTAATAAACTGCAAAATTCTGAAAGAGATGGGAATACCAGACCATCTGACCTGCCTCTTGAGAAACCTATATGCAGGTCAGGAAGCTACAGTTAGAACTGGACATGGAACAACAGACTGGTTCCAAATAGGGAAAGGAGTACGTCAAGGCTGTATATTGTCACACTGCTTATTTAACTTATATGCAGAGTACATAATGAGATACGCTGGGCTAGATGAAGCACAAGCTGGAATCAAGATTGCTGGGAGAAATATCAATAATCTCAGGTAGGCAGATGACACCACCCTTATGGCAGAAAGTAAAGGGGAACTAAAAAGCCTCTTGATGAAAGTGAAAGAAGAGAGCGAAAAAGTTGGCTTAAAGCTCAACATTCAGAAAACTAAGATCATGGCATCTGGTCCCATCATTTCATGGCAAATAGACGGGGAAACAGTGGAAACAGTGTCAGACTTTATTTTTTTGAACTCCAAAATCACTGCAGATGGTGATTGCAACCATGAAACCAAAAGACGCTCACTCCTTGGAAGGAAAGTTATGACCAACCTAGATAGCATATTAAAAAGCAGAGACATTACTTTGCAAACAAAAGTTCATCTAGTCAAGGCTATGGTTTTTCCAGTGGTCATGTATGGATGTGAGAGTTGGACTGTGAAGAAAGCTGAGCACCAAAGAATTGATGCTTTTGAATTATGGTGGTGGAGAAGACTCTTGAGTCCCTTGGACTGCAAGCAGATCCAACCAGTCCATCCTAAAGGAGATCAGTCCTGGGTGTTCATTGGAAGGACTGATGCTGAAGCTGAAACTCCAATACTTTGGCCATCTCATGCGAAGGGCTGACTCATTGGAAAAGACCCTGATGCTGGGAGGGATTGGGGGCAAGAGGAGAAGGGGACGACAGAGGATGAGATGGCTGGATGGCATCACCAACTCGATGGACATGTGTTTGAGTAAACTCGGGGAGTTTGTGATGGACAGGAAGGCCTGGTATGCTGCAATTCATGGGGTCGCAAAGAGTCTGACACGACTGAGCGACTGAACTGAACTTAACTGAAGGTTCTATTCTTTAAGTTCATGTGAGAATAATTTCTGGGCTTTTTGATTGAGGAAAGGAACTTTTGATGCAGTGCTCAACTATAAGGACACATACAACAATCAGTAAACTTTATAGATCCCTTCCTTCCTATAACATCATCATTGTGCTTATAACTTCTATCTGATAAAAGAAGAAATCCCACTACAAACATTTGACCCAAAACATTGCTTACCTCTGGATAAAGATGGAAGCGTTTCACTGTATTAATTACAAGGGGATATTCAGTGAGCCTGTCATTCATAATCATCCATAGTCCTTGCAAAAATGAAGGTGCTTCAACAATGGTCTTGAAGTAGGAATAATAAAGTCCCTTTTAAAAAGTACAAATTGTCAACGTAAGTTAATTTTTAAAATACTTATTTTTCTAACTCTTTTTAGACAATTGATTCTAAAAAGGAAAAAAGATTGATAATAAGACTTCCTAATTTCTACTTACTATTGCATTCTTGAATGCAAACAAATGCATACCTTTTCAGGTCATCACTATACTATTCTTTCATATTTTCCATAGATTTGAAAAAGAGTTAAAGGGATGATACAACGTTTTAAGGAATTTTTCTAATAGCACCTTATAATAAGCAATCAATACATTTTTAATTCTACCAAGCCTGATTTTACCCCCGTATTGTGAGACACCTAGAGGCTGAGATCTGATAATTCTGGCATAGGTATGACTTTGTGTCATTGTATAACTTTGCATAATTACTTATATTTCTCCAACTCTTTAGAAATAATGTATGATGGTCACAAGAGCATCAGATGGCACTTCATGCTTTCCCCTTCCTTTCCAGTTCCACTGACTGGCTCTGAACAAAGTGAAAGCTAACTAAATGTGAGCTACTGTTCATGACAGAAATGTGTCCTCAAAGAGGGGTTATTCTAGTGCATTACTACAGCATGTGAAATGATTATTTTATTAGGCTAGTAAAATTGCTATCTAAAATTCAAAGATTAACAAAAGTATGCTGTTTCATATTACTTACTCATCAATTTCCTGCTTTCTTTCCTAAAAAGTAAAGGGCCACATAGTTTGTAATATACGTTCCTCTCAAAATCATTAAAAGTAACCTTCAACTCTATACTCATTCTGGCTTCATACAACTATAAATTACTTTATTTTTTTACAGATTAAGCAACAGTAGCAACTATTAAAATTAAAGACTTGTTTTAGCTAATATCTGAAATGGCACTTCTTCATAATTTTAATTAGTATCAATAGAGCAAGTTCATATAAGGATCTTTCCTTTTTGCTTATGAGAAACAAGGCAATACAACAAAAAGATATTTAATATGCATGTCTGTACTAGCAGAAAGAGAAAACATACACATTTTTATTATTAACTTATTATTTTTATGTATGGTACTGTGCTGTGTGCTTCATTCACTTCCTCTTTCTTCATTTTCAATAAAATCCTGTAAGGCTGGCATTACTTCTAATTAACAGATGAGACTGAGAATCAGATGACTTACTCATCATTATACAACAAAGCACAGAACTGCTATCTGAATCTAGTGATCTGTCATTGAAGCCCAGACGCCGACAAAGCTACAGTTCAGTTCAGTTCAGTCGCTCAGTAATGTCCGACTCTTTGCGACCCCATGAACCGCAGCATGCCAGGCCTCCCTGTCCATCACCAACTCTTTATCAAATAATATTTTATACCCTCTCTTTGGAAATAACACCTATATATTAAAAATTCAAATGCCATACAAATGCTAACATGTCCAACTCTTCAAAGCCTTTAAGTGGCTATATGGTGAGAGATTTATAAAGCAATGGCTAAGATACCTAGGCGAGGCACATTTATAGACAGGAGTAGAATAGAGGTCACTACGGATGTGGTGAGAAAGCAGTGGGAGCAGGGACTTACCTGCTTAACAGGTACAGTCTATTTGGGATAATAATGCTCTGGAGATGGATGAGGGTTAATGGTTGCACAACATAAGTGTGTTTAATGCCACAGAACTATATACTTAGAAATAATTGAAATGGTAAATTTTTCTAATTTTTATTCTTTAATTAAAATTTTTAATTTAGTCACAATTAAAGGCAAATAAAAGAGCCAATTTCAGCTCTTTTCTTGGCCCCTAACTAGCTCATCTGGACAGTCCTGGATTCTCTTAATTGTAAATTTCTGCAATTCAGGCATTCTTTATTCCAGTTAATCCCCACAACAATTATGTAAAATATAGATTACATTATCCATTTTACAGATTCGGTGTCAAAAGAACAGAAAAAGTATTAAAGAAATGATATCAAAAGTTCTCTAAAAGAGATTATCTGGAAATCAAGAGAGCTTAAAAAAAAATTTAAAGAGCCAGCTAAAACTGGCCAACTCTACCCGAGAAGAAAGCAATTTCCAATAATTCTGATAGGTCTGTAACACTTCTTAAACTCTGTCTTTGTTTTCCTTTTCTCTGCTATTATAATTGATCTTTACTATCTTATAAAGAAGTCTGCCTTTAGAAAAGGAAGAGAATGTGACAATAGAATCCTGAAACACTTTTCTGTTGTATATATTTTTTAGATTCCATATATCAAAATAAGTAGTAAAATAGAAGGGAATTGTTGGATCATATGGTAGTTCTATTTTTAGTTTTTAGAGAACCCTGTACACTGTTTTCCATAGTAGCTGTACCGATTTACATTCCCATCAACCGGGTAGGAGAGTTTCCTTTCTTCCAAAATTTCATCAACATTTGTTATTTGTAGACATTGCAATGGTAGCCATTCTGACCAGTGTGAGGCGATATCTCATTGAGGTTTTGACTTGCACTTCTCTAACAATTTGTGATGTTGAGCATCTTTTCCTGTGCCTGTTTGCCATCTGTATGTCTTCTTTGGAAAAAGTTTATTCACATCTTCTGTCAATTTTTCAAAATTTTTTTATATTGAGTTGTATGAGCTGTTTATGTATTTTGGATATTAACCACTTATCAGTCATAGAATTTACAAATATTTTCTCCCACTCAGTAGGTTGTCTTTAGTTTTGAGAATGGTTTCTTCAGCTCCCCAAAAGCTTTCAGGTTTAACTAGGCTCTATTTATTTATTTCTGCTTTTATTCATTTTGCCTTAGGAGACAGATCCAAAAAAAAAACACTGCTACAATTTATGTCAAACCATATTCTGCCTGTGTTCTCTTCTGGGAGATTTATGGTTTCAGGTCTTACATTTAGGTCTTTAATCCATTTTGACTGTACTCTTGCTTACAAAGTGAGGACTAAAACACTTTTTATTTAAATAATACACCTATAGGCCAGATTTCAAAAACAAACCTATGGTTACCAAAGGGGAAATGTGGGTGAAGGACAGGGAGAGATAAATTAGGAGCTTGGGATTAACATACACACATTACTGTATATAAAATAGATAACCAACAAGGACCTATTATACAGCACAGAGAACTCTATTCAATATTCTATAATAATCTACAGAAGCAAAGAATCTGAAAAAGAATGAAAATATGTATATGTATAACTGAATCAGTCTGCTATACACCTGAAACTAACACAACATTGTAAGTCAACTATATCCCAATAAAATTCTTTTTAAAAACAGCAAAAATAAAATAAACCTACAATAGTGTGAGAAATAGTGCAATTCACCAAAATTCATTTTCAGATCCTAATAAATTTGCACCTTACTATTTTTAAACTACAAATGAATTCATTAGAAGAAAGAACCTAACCATTTCAGTGCGAAAAGTCATCTCCCGTTCTAAGGCTGAGAGGTGAGAAAAATGACGATCATTTTCAAAAAGTGTTATCAAATGTACCCTAGAAGAAAAACAACATGTTTCAAAAACAGGGCTAAACTAACTATTATAAACAAAGTATAAAAACCATAAGAAGAACAAAGAATAAATTTTCACAATAAATATTGAGATAACTTTATAATTTGCCAATTTGTATATTTTTAGGCATTTATAATCCGGCACTATAACACAGATAATTGTATATCTCCCCTTCATGGATCACTGCCTTGTCATGGTGAAGGGGCTTGCATAACTCAATGAAGCTATAAGCCATGTGGTGTACGGTCATCCAAGATGGATGGATCATAGTGGAGAGTTCTGACAAAACATGATCCACTGGAGCAGGGAGGCCTGGCAAGTTGCAGTCCATGGGGTCGCAAAGAGTCAGACATGACTGGGAGACTGAACAACAATTGTAGATCTAAAACTCTTGTAGATTTCTCCATCATTCTTCCCATTCCAGGCATCTAAATCAAAACTGAGGCATGCTTTTGTTTATCTGTTATGTTTTACAAGTGTTTCTAATGTACCAGGTTTGGGAAATGTCTCTAACTGCTGAAAAGATTTAGAATGTAATTTTAAATAAAATTATTTTAGGTTAAATCAGTTTTTAAATAAGTAGAATACTATATAAAGTGCCAAAGAAAACAGGATTGTACTTAAAAATGTTTCATCAGTACAACTTAAAAAAAAAAAAACCCAGCTGTAGGTACTGAAATAGGAACTTATGTGACAAATAAAATTGTAGTCAGCAATTCACTATCCTTAAATTATACAGTAGATGAACATTGGGGTGCATGTGTCTCTTTCAGATCTGGCTTCCTCAGTGTGTATGCCCAGAAGTGGGATTGTTCATCGCAGCACTGTTTATAATAGCCAGGACATGGAAGCAACCTAGATGCCCATCTGCAGACGAATGGATGAGGAAGCTGTGGTACATATACACCATGGAATATTACTCAGCCATTAAAAAGAATTCATTTGAATCAGTTCTAATGAGATGGATGAAACTGGAGCCCATTATACAGAGCGAAGTGAGCCAGAAAGATAAAGACCATTACAGTATACTAACACATATATATGGAATTTAGAAAGATGGTAACGATAACCCTATATGCAAAACAGAAAAAGAGACTCAGATGTATAGAACAGACTTTTGGACTCTGTGGGAGAAGGCGAGGGTGGGATGTTTCAAGAGAACAGCATCGAAACATGTATATTATCTAGGGTGAAACAGATTACCAGCCCAGGTTGGATGCATGAGACAAGCGCTCGGGGCTGGCGCACTGGGAAGACCCAGAGGGATCGGGTGGAGAGGGAGGTGGGAGGGGGGACCGGGATGGGGAATACATGTATATCCATGGCTGATTCATGTCAATGTATGACAAGAACCACTACAATATTGTGAAGTAATTAGCCTCCAACTAATAAAAAAATAAAAAATAAAAAAAATAAACCCAGCTTGGATATCTGAAAAAAAAAAATTATACAGTAGATGCTTTCCAATGAAGTAGAAAATAAAACAAAATTCCATATAGCAACCCTGTCTTCCACTCACCTTCATTTACACTTAGGACATATACCAGGGTATCACAAGCTGTAGAAAATGTTTCTTACCATTACAGTCTTAGTCCTATTAACAACATAAGATCTCCCTGCAGAATAATGGTCAGAAAAGCACTATCCCAACAGGACTCGGGGCAGATCCCATTCTTTCCAAGAGCAGAAATCCTTGAGCTCAGGTAGGATGAAGATACGTCAGAGGAAAATTATTTTATATATGTTTTTTTACAAAAAATATATCAGTTATGTAAAATAATGTGTATGTGTATGCACACTCAAAGGCTCATTTCATTCTGTATTACCATTTCAGGGTGTTTATCTTCATTTCTACCTGATTTACAACTGACAGGTGCTACTAAAACTTTACAGAAACCCTCAGTTTCTGTCACTGCCACTGCTGCTGCTGCTAAGTCGCTTCAGTTGTGTCCGACCCTGTGCGACCCCAGAGATGGCAGCCCACCAGGCTCCCCCGTCCCTGGGATTCTCCAGGCAGGAACACTGGAGTGGGCTGCCATTTCCTTCTCCAATGCATGCATACATGCTAAGTCGCTTCAGTCATGTCCGACTCTGTTCGACCCCATGGACAGCAGCCCACCAGGCTCCTCTGTCCACGGGATTCTCCAGACAAGAATACTGGAGTGGGCTGCCATTTCCTTCTCCGTTATGTCACTAACAACTCTCAATTACTATAAAATGAGGACATTTTTCACATGAAATAAACATGAAAACTACACTACAAAAGCTAAATATTTAGGAAATACAGTGGTGAACTTTTTGGTAAAGCAAAAATATTTTAATTCATAAATTATTATTCCCATAATGCACTCACTTATAAATGTTTCACACATGAGGTTTTTAAAGTTTTATACACACACACACATATATGTTAACTGGTAAACATATAGATATTCTATACACATAGCAAGCAGTTATTATTTTACATATACAAACAGTAATACTAATTTTTATTATCCAAATGTTTTTATTTATATCAAATTGAAACTAATCTTACCAGTGCAACACTGCCACAAAGACAGCTGGAAAAAGAAAAAAAGGAAAAAGTCATTAAACGTTGCTTTATTATAATATGCCTTTAAAATGATTACTTAATAACTTTTAAAACAAACACTGCAATGTTGGAAGCTCCCAATCATTCTTCTCCAGCTCTTTTTCCATATTCTCACCATCCTGAGCTCAGTCCTAGCACTCTTCAATATTTCTCAGATGTCTAGATTTATGTCACAATCAGCAAACTATGGTCTATGGTCTGCCTGGTCTGTTTTGCCTGCAAGCTAAAAATGGTTATTAATGTTTTTAAGGGTTGTAAAAAATAGGAAGGAAGAATAAATAACATAGACTATATGTGGCCTGAAGTTTAGAATTTTTACTACTTGGGTCTTTACAGAAAAAGTATATACTCACTACATATGTTAACTTTTCATCTAATACATATGTAATACTATGAACCACTTTAAAATTAAACCTATACCTTTCCTCTCAACTCAGATAAGGTTTCATTAACTTTAAGACAGACAATGTCCTACTCAACTACATTTGTATCCTCTTTCTTATTCTCAAGGCAATTACTCTTAAAAATAATATTTAAGAAAAAAATCAAATATCCTACTAAGTCCATCTAGCTTTCAAAAATCTTCAAAATATTAGTGTCTCCCACTCCCTCCCCTTAACCCACATTCCATACCCAACAAAACTGTAAGGTGTAATTTGTCAATACTGTAAATGCAAAGGAGGGCTTATCACAGCTCCTTCTAAAGTTGTGATTAAAAGCTTGTGTCCTGTATCCTGCCTCTGTCAATTTCACCTCTGAAAGTGACCCAACCTTATACCTTACTGACACAAAGACCATTTGACACAAGCACTCTCAACATCTCTTATATCCATTTCAACATTTCTCTATATAGTGATCTTTGCTTCTCTGTTCTCTACCATCTCAGAAGAGGAAGCATCTCCTCTCTTTTCTACTGATAGCTTCTCAAATTCATGCCTTTAGCTCCATCCTTCCCAATATTCCAAGACTGAACCATCAAGTATTCACTCTCTTCGAACCTCAATCTCACCCTCTCTCCTTGGTCCTTCCCCTTTAGCCTTTAATATTCCCAGGCCTTAAAATACTTCTCTTGATATAGTAGACCTTCCAACTACGAAATATTCTCTTCTCCATCCCCTGCCATGTCTGACAAGATGATCAGCCAACATCTTTAAAGTTCCTATAACTCTTTTAAATGACTAATGAGCCTTCAGTTATCAACATCAACAGTCTCTTTCAATTCTCCTGCTTTTCAATCTCTCTGTAGCATTTCACCAGATCCTTAGATTTCTTTCTCTATCAAGTCCCATCATATCAACTCTGCCAGTTCTTCCATTTCCTGACCATTTTGTTTTTATATGCTTCTCTATCTGGTTTTTCTCTTTTCTCTCCTAAAGTATGCAGGGGTTTTCCCAAGTATCTTTACTTTGCTCTCTTTTCTATCTTGGAAATCTCACTCAATATTCATGTTTCGACTCACTTCTACATGAATAATTCCCAAATCTACAATCTTCATGCCTGACCAAATGTTCTCTCTTCCTCTCATTACATTCCTTTCCTCTTCTACCTCATCTCCTACCCAGTTGCTCTCAATATGTTTCCATCAACTTTCACCTCTGACTTCTCTTCTCCATTCCTACTTTCGCTTCCCTTCATGAAGACCACTACTGTCTGGGGCTTCCCTGGTCCAATGGTTAAGAGTCCACTCTGCGATGCAGGGACACCGGTTTGATCCTTGGTCCCAGAGGATCCCACATGCCACTGCACAGCAACTAAGCCTGAGCACCATAACTATTGAGCCTGTGCTCTAGAGCTTGGAAGCTGCAAGTACTGAGCCCACACAGGTAGCAACTACCGAAGCCCTGGTGCCTAAAGCCTGTGATCCCCAACAAGAGAAGCCAGTGCACCCCAACTAGAGAAAGTCCACATGCAGCAACACTTATTACCACCAAAAAATAAAATAATAAATATTAAAAGACTGCTATTGTCTGGATTTTAGCATTCAACTGTTTTTTTCTACCTCAGTCCACATCCAGTCCATTTTACACACTGCTGTCAAATTAATCTCTCTGAAGCACACTTCTGATCATGTCACTCTATTTATGTCATTCAATGTCAACATCAAGAACGTACTAAATGTCACAAAACTGTTCACTTTAAAAATGGTTAATTTTATGTTATGTGCATTTCACCTTGTTAAAAAACAAAATTATATTCCTAAAAAAAAATTCATCAGTGCCACCCTACTGAATGAAGTTCAAATGCCTTAAATGTAGACTTGAATTAGACTTCCCAACCAATCTTTTGAACACTCTACGTTCTCTTTTTGTAACCTTACTTTTATTTCATATTTTCTTACTTCCATAGCTCTGATTATGCTGTTCTATAGGCCTCTAATACTTGTTCTCTGCTCCACACATCCAAATATTACCCTTTTTTGGTCACAATTAAAATCCTACATTTCCCGTAACTACACATCTGACAAAATCTAAATATGAACCCCTATCTATTATTTCTCAAGTACTGTCTACATGCTCCAAATGTGGAGATCCATTCTACTTTAATATCAGCAATCAACTTATGATGGAAAAGAAATCACAGCTTACATTAGGAGACATCTATCTATATTTCAATGTATAACAGCAGCCAGTCTGAGCAAGGACTAGGCTCAAAACTGATCTTAATGAAACAGCAAAATTTACATCTTCAAAAATTAGAAATGCAAATAAAGAAAAATCTTTCAAGAGCTTAAATAAGAAGGCAATTTAGGCACCAAGCTCCTCAGCAATATGAAAGTAAATAGATACCAACATGGGGAAATGTATTGCCTAATCTGATCCTATTTCTCCTGTGAAAGATTCTCAACTCATTAAAATCAACACATTATTTTGCTTCATTCAAGGTGCAGAAAAATATAAAGTCTGACATCCCCCTCCCCTTAAGCTACCCTATCATTTTCACTAGGGATAAATGGCTACCTTAAGATGACATTTTGTTGGTGACACATGAAGTTATCACTGTGCCTGCAAACCCTTGAAAATGTTTTAAAATAAGAACTAAGAAAAATAAAATAAGAACTAAGGGGGCTCGGAATTCTTGTCAGCGATTTTCCGGATATTGGAACTCGCCATTATTGCTGTCAGACTTGCTTGTTTGTTAAACTGATATTCAAGATTCACGGAAACAACTTCCAACCCTAGGCTCAAGAGGGTCCACGGGTCTCTCCAGTGTGAGCCTAGCCGCACGGGAGTGCTAGTCCCGGAGCTGTCAGGGCTCCTGCAAGGGGTTTTCCTCGGTCATTTCCGCTCACCTATGCCGAAGGCCCCCTTGCCCGAGACCTGACGTCTTTGCAATAGTTGCGCCTTGTCCCAGAGCTGTTCCAGAAAAGCGCGGAGAAACTGAAAGCGGCCATTCAGAAGATCGGTCCTTGTGACCATCTCCACTGGCACGCAATTCTGCGTTTTCAGGTTTCGGATCCTCCGCGGCGAATACTCCCGGGCGCCCCCTGGCAGGTTCCCCCTGCGTGTGGGCAAAGGCAGCTCCGGCCTTTTCACCTCCTCCTTCGGCTCCTCCTCCAACTCCGGCTCCCCAGCTCCTGTGGCGCTGCGCCGCCGCCTAGACTGCGTGGAGCGGAGAGAGTGCGACGGCTCTGAAGCCGCACCTCTGAGCTTATTCCTCGTTTGCCCGACCATTTTCTCATAGTCCCCGTTCGGATGGGGCTGGTACTCTCTCCGGCGCAGGCCCGGCCAAGTCAGGGAGGTCCGCAAGAGGGCCTGGCTCGGCTCACAGCCTCAACGACTCGCCGCAGCGCCGTTGCAGGCTGCCCGGTCGTCAAGGCGACCGCGAAACAAAACCCAGGCTGCCTGGCGCCGCTCGTGCGCCGCTCATGCGCGCAGCCCCACGTGCGCTTATCTTGAGCACCCTGCCACGTGCGCCGCCCACGCGTTCAGCCCTAGGTGCGCTTATCCAGACCACCACGCGCAACCTCCCGCGTGCGCTACCACGCGTGCAGCCCCACGTGCGCAGGTCCTTAGCACCGCCCCTCGCGGGCCCTCCCACGTGCGCCCCCACGTGTCCATTCTGTAGTGAGCGGACTGCTCAGCGCCCCACGCACGTCTCCAAGCGCGTTTCCCCGCGCATTCTCTCACGTGCGCGGCTCAGCTGTCATATCTTGCTAGCGGACAAGACTGAAGAACTTTCTTCCTTTTAATTCCTTTCTTCGAGTTTAGCCTTAGCTTTGTTTTCGCCAAAAGGTTGTCTGTTTCAAGGTTATTAACAAGAAAGAAGATCTCAATGTTAAAAAGTAACCGTGGCGGGGGGGGGGGGGGGGGGGGTGGAAAGCGAGGGAAGGAAACCAGAGCCTGTGACGCGCCTGGCACTTATTAGGAGCGTCTCTCCTCGCCTCCTTGGAACACTTGGCTGGTATGGGACACCTAGAGTCTATCTCCTACACCGAGGCAGTGGCCCGAGGCTGCAGGCAACAGGTGGCATAGCTGGCATGAGCCGGGTGAGTCTAACGGCACAGCCTCAGGTTGAATGCGAATTCGGTGTTGTCCCCTTTGAGGACAGAGTTTATCCATCTATTCTGAAGTGAAATTGTGTCCCAAATCAGGTTGCTCAGAATTCCTCAGCAGGTGAGCGCGGAGCTGTGCTCAGCACTCTCACCTTTCTGAACCAGAAACCACATGGGGGCCACTTAAAAAGGAGAAACCCAGAGTCTGTGCGGAGCCATACGCGACGCCACAGCGACTGGCAAAGATGCACAGGGACCTTGGCGCTTGTCTTGTCCTCTGCTCCCGGCCCTGAGGCCAGAGCCCACACCGCCTCACGTCCCATCTGTTTCCCGACGGATCCAACTCCCTAAACCCCTTTCCCCAGATCTGGTCTAGACGCCCTGCGGCTAGGTTAATTTCCCGGATACCACACCGCTCAGAAATGCTCAGGACTCCCATTAGCCCATAAATAAAAGTTAAACTCCTTGGCTTGTTTATTGGCACCTTTAGTAGCCTGCCCCGTCTACCTTTTCAACTTCAATTTCCCACGTCCCCAACACAGATCTTCCTCTCCAGTCATTCCAAGTGAGGTCTTCAATGTGACTCGTAACTACCCCTTTACTCATACCCTAAAGCTCTCTTGTAGCGTTTTCATCCGTTTTTGCCTGCCTCTTTAAATTCTGTTACGTTCCAAGCCCCATACGGTTTCTCCAGCTCAGGTTAATTTCCCTATTTTGCAGGTCTAAACCAGTTACCGACAGCATTATTCATCTTGTCACTTAAATTCAGTAAGTGTTATTATTAATTTGCTGGTTTGTAAGATTTTTTTCCCCCCAAGGAACCTTTCTATATTCCTGGCACTGTGTTTGCTGCTTAAAATGTTCACGCATTTAGGGAATTCCCTTACAATCCAGTGGTTAGGACCCCGCTCTTTAACTGCTGAGGGCTCGGATTCAATCCTCACCCCGACCTCCACCTACCACCCCCCCTGCCCCGCGAGGCTAAAAAAATTAACAAAATGTTTTCGAATTTAATTCACACAGTAACTGTATGAATTAGGAAACCGTGGACTAAGGATTTAGTGATTTACCCAAGTTTTAACAACTGAAAAATCGTCCAATTCTGAGTTTAAAATCCAAGGCACTTATGGGTGGTTGATAAAAACATTATTGAAAAAATATGCAAACTCAAAAAATACCTAATTTTTTCATATGAATATTCTAATATTGTTTTTGGAGTGCTCTAATCAGATTATGTTTTCATTTAATGAAAAGGAAATTATAGAATTATTGAAGACATGAATGGGGTGTATTTGCACCTTTATGTATGTATTAGAGCATCTGGTTCTGGAGCCTTTTTATTTCTCTTTGATCTATCATTATTATTGGTGTATTTACAGGCTACTACTTCTGGTACCAGTTTGGGAAATTTATATTTGCCAACAGACATTTCAGGTCAACTGAATTATACACTTTTACCTGAAATCAATATGGTGATCTGTGCCTTTTCTAAAAATCAGTGTTTTCCCAATTAATCTGTTTATTCGTCAACCCTGTGATTTTTTTCCTAGATGTGTTTAAATTATATCTTGTTGAATATTTTCAAAGGTAATTCAGGGTCCCTGTTGATAGATTATCTACTTAAGTGATTTTATGTTTTACATCTTTGTTTTTTGTGAGGAGTGGGTAGTTTTTTGGGAGCAAAGAGTGGCTGCTACTGGGATGTTGACCACATGTCATTTTCAGTGACATTTTCTTGTATAACTCTGAACTGAAATTTCTGATTTTGGTCTTCTCTTCAGTCTATTTTGTCTGTTTCTTATGTTTCTCTCTTTGAGAGTTTGTTTCTTCCAGTTTCCTGTTGCCTTTTGGATCACCCCATGTGCAAACAGAATAAAGCACACGCTTACCCCTTGGTCTAGCCCTCAAAGGTTCAAATCTGGTCGTGTTCTCCATTTAAAAAATAATTTTTATGATGTTCATTGTACTATTATTTACATAAATGAAAATTAGAAGAACTCCCATGTCAAACAGTGAATTACAGAATACCGATGATGGTGAAGCATTACTAAATTGAATAAAGTAATTTTAAATGAATATTTAACAGTATAGGAAAATACTTATAGTGTTAAAGGTGGGCTTACTGGGTGGAGCTAATGGTAAAGAACCTGCCTTCCAGTGCAGGAGATGCTGGAGATGTGGGTCGATCCCTGAGTCAGAAAGATCCTCTGGAGGAGGGCATCCAGTATTCTTACCTAGAAAATCCCATGGACAGAGAAGCCTGGCAGACTACTGTCCATAACGTCATAAAGAGTTGGACACGGATTGAAGTGATTTAGCATGCTTATAGTGTTAAAGGTAAAATAAGCAGTGTATATATGATTCAGTGTATAGTAAACACATAGAATTAACTGTGTCCCATGGACTTCCCAGAGAAGGCAATGACAGCCCACTCCAGTACTCTTGCATGCAGAATCCCAGGGACAGAAGAGCCTAGTGGGCTGCCATCTGTGGGGTCGCACAGAGTTGGACACGACTGAAGCGACTTAACAGTAGCAGCATGGACTTCCCTGGTGGCTCAGATGGTAAGGCGTCTGCCTGCAATGCAGGAGATCTGGCTTTGATCCCTGGGTGAGGAAGATCCCCTGGAGAAGAAAATGGCAATCCACTCCAGTGCTCTTGCCTGGAAAATCCCATGGACAGAGGAGCCTACATAGGTTTAACATAGGAGTAACCCCATACATAGGAGTAACCCCATAGGCTACAGTCCATGGGGTTGCAGAGTCAGACACGAGTGACTCCCCATACTCTGCTCTAAATCTTTTACATAGAAGACTCATATATGGAAAATTACCAGTGTGTGACCTTTAGTTAGTAACTTAGTCACTCTAATATTTATCTCTTGATCTGAAAAATGCAGAAGCACCTAAAACATAGTAAAGCATCTAAAAGAGTACATGCTTACTTTTAAAATTATTACTATATCTTGGGGACTTATCTGGTAGTCCAGTGGTTAAGATTCCAAGCTGCCACTGCAAGGGGCAGGGCTTTGATTCTTGGTCAGGGAACTAAGGTCATACATGTTGTACATTGTGACCAAAAAATAAGATAAAGATATTACTGTATCTTGCTCTAGAGTGACCATATTTAGAGTAATACTGATGAATATTACCTCCAATTAATGTTTTGCTCATGTATATTTTTGTCATTAGTTTTATGTTAGTTCTATTGTTAAACAGTAATAAGAGTTCTGTGTTTACTACTTAACTGAGAAAACAGTTGGCTAAATGATTTTGCATTCTTTCAGTAAGGGGAGGGATAGATTGTGTCTGTGTGGGGAAACATGACACTCAGTTTTATTCTGTTGAACAGAATCTTGGCATGTTTTCATCTTGTATAACATCTCTAACAGTGTTCATTTATTTTGAGCTAGTTATTTTGGATACAGTTGTTGTAGTCATATTTTAGCTACATGCTTGTTAATGACAATGACTTAAATCAGTATTCCTGATACTTATTTTCTGCTGAACTGATAGTGCATTATAATTTTATATAATGCAATATATTCTTAAATTATTTTTTCCTTTGAAATGAATATAATATGTGATTTAGCAAATTGTTTCCCTCACATAGAGATTTTCCCATCATCTATGTCTAAAACTTGTCACAGTTTTCTTTTAGAAAAGCCAATTGTTTCTCTTTATGCCAAAATGCAGTGAAACTGTAAAACCAGAAGATGGCAGTAATGACTTGTAAATCAGGATTTTAAAAATTAACAAGTTTTTAAGTTCATTTTTTTAGTATATGTGCTGCCGCAGCGAGCACAAAGTTCATTTTTTTAAATATGAAAAAAATCACTGTTATTGTAATATATCAGTTAACCAAATAGGAAATGTAGGGAAATTCCAAATTAATCCAACATAAAAATATTACATTGTATATTTCATATATCAAAATAATTAAGATATTCATCATGGCCAGTGTTCAGTTTTCACAATGATAATGATTTTGCTTTCAGTGAGTCAGATATTTTTAATCAAGTTTAAGTGTTTTAACTTTGCACAGATACATAGATATAAATTTAAGTGGATAGATGAGTTACATCTATATCTAGCTTAGTTATATGGATCTGGAAAGATTGAGATAATTAAGAGAATATTGTTTTGAAAATGTTAAATTTTCCACATACAAGTTGATAATTTAAAATACTAATTTCACTTTAATAATATGCATACAAAATAAGGTTTTATTTGTACTATGTCACAGTTTCTTATACATTACTTTTTTCCTCCTCTTTATGGAACCAAGAGTTGGAATTGGCATCAAAGTGTTTACCTCTAGCCTGTCATCATTAACTAGTCCCAAAGATGAGAGCAAAATTCTTAGGCTCTCATGATTATGCTAACTGTTATTGAGCCACAAGATTTTTTCAGAGCATTTTGATTTAGTGATTTTATTCATTTAAGTTTTTAAAAGATAAACTAATAGGATTCATTTTCTGTATTTTTGCAAGACTTCCTATAAATTCACAAAGATGAAAAAATTTGTTTATTCATGTGTCTCTGTATTTGTTTCAAAAATAGAATAACCATAGACTCAGTTTTCTTGGTGGCTGTTTATTTTCTGATTGGTCTGTTTTATATATGTTAAAAGGTCCTTTCAAATTCATCTGCAGCAAGTTACTTCCACTAAAAGAAATGTCTTTGCACATGTATGTTTTATAAAATAACTGCTTCAGTCTAAAAATGTTACATATCTTACATTGATTCATTTTTACATAGTTCATTTGCTGCTATGAATTACTTTATAGAGCCTGTCTCAATTCTAGTTTTATGCAGGTGCTTGTTCATAGAAGAAAATGGAAAGTCATCAAATTGCAGTGAAGCATACAGCTTGAATATAAATACATCTGTATGTGACACTTGGTGTAAACACTACCTTTTCATCCACAGGAGAAAAGGTATCTTGGAATAAGTTGAAATTTTTGGAAGTTCTAGTCCTTCTGTGTCTATGAGGGTCCTATTCTTTTAAAACTGTCTCTTTCAACCACCCATACTGGTTAGTTCCCCAGGCCTATATTAGATGAAATGAGATCTGCTTGACCTTAAACAGTCTTATATAGAAATATTTCATTCAGAGGAAGGAAGATAATCCATTAATTAATCGGGAGAATTCCTTCACCTCCCCCACAGAGAGACTACCTGACCGCATAATATGTGCACACTGATTTGAGCAGAAGGATACTCGGTAATCAGTTTTAAGTGACTTAACCATAACATACACAACCACGGGCATGTATTTATGTCATACCCTCAAAGTCCATTTTTCCATGAACCCAATGGTGATAGTTCCTTGAATAATTTCCAACAGATGGATTTAAAAAAATTTACAATCAAAGTGACTAATACAGGAACTACTACAAATAAGCGAAAGTCTGAGACCACGTTAAAGAATGGACTATTGTTTATGTATGAGCAGGTTAGATGCAAAATACAGCAAAAAGAGAAGTGAAACGTAAGTGTGCTGTGTTTTATGTCTCATTTTAGATTGACTTAAGAGTTGACTGTGTGGATCACAATAAACTGTGGAAAATTCTGAAAGAGATGGGCATACCAGACCACCTGACCTGCCTCTTGAGAAACCTATATGCAGGTCAGGAAGCAACAGTTAGAACTGGACATGGAACAAGACTGGTTCCAAATAGGAAAAGGAGTTCGTCAAGGCTGTATATTGTCATCCTGCTTATTTAACTTATATGCAGAGTACATCATGAGAAACGCTGGGCTGGAAGAAGCACAAGCTGGAATCAAGATTGCCAGGAGAAATATCAATAACCTCAGATATGCAGATGACACCACCCTTATGGCAGAAAGTGAAGGGGAACTAAAAAGTCTCTTGATGAAAGTGAAAGAGGAGAGTGAAAAAGTTGGCTTAAAGCTCAACATTCAGAAAACTAAGATCATGGCATCTGGTCCCATCATTTCATGGCAAATAGATGAGGAAACAGTGGAAACAGTGTCATTAGACTATTTTTTGAGCTCCAAAATCACTGCAGATGGTGATTGCAGCCATGAAATTAAGATGCTTACTCCTGAAGTAAAGTTATGACCAACCTAGATAGCATATTAAAAAGCAGAGACATTACTTTGCCAACAAAGGTTTGTCTAGTCAAGGCTATGGTTTTTCCAGTGGTCATGTATGGATGTGAGAGTTGGACTGTGAAGAAAGCTAAGCGCCAAAGAATTGATGCTTTTGAATTGTGGTGTTGCAGAAGACTCTTGAGAGTCCCTTGGACTGCAAGGAGATCCAACCAGTCCATCCTAAAGGAGATCAGTCCTGGGTGTTCATTGGAAGGACTGATGCTGAAGCTGAAAGTCCAATACTTTGGCCACCTCATGCGAAGGGCTGACTCATTGGAAAAGACCCTGATGCTGGGAAGGATTGAGGGCAGGAGGAGAAAGGGATGACAGAGGATGAGATGGCTGTACGGCATCACCGACTCAACAGACATGGGTTTGGGTAGACTCCGGGATTTGGTGATGGATAGGGAGGCCTGGCGCGCTGCGATTCACGGGGTCGCAAAGAGTCAGATACGACTGAGCAACTGAACTGAAGATTTAACTTTGATTATGACATAGTGGTAAAGAAATATCACAGTAGGATATTAGCCAGGATGTCTTGGCAATTTACTTCACCAGCTCTGATTTCTTCAACTATGAAATAAAGACTTTGGACTACATAGCCTTATTAAAGGACTTCCTAGTTGGCCCTAGTGGTAAAGAACCCACCTGCCAATACAGGAGACATTAAGAGACACAGGTTCAATCCCTGGGTTGGGAAGATGCCCTGGAAGAGGGCATGGCAACCCACTCCAGTATTCTTGTCTGGAGAATCCCATGGACAAAGAAGCCTGGCAGGCTAGAGTTCATGGGGTTGCAAAGAGTCAGTCATGACTGAAGCCACTTAGCGTGCACACACAGCCTTATTTAAGTCTTTTAAGCTTGATTCCAGTTAGTATTTGAGCATATGTTTAGGTAGCTGGAAAAATATACATGGTGAGTTATATAGTGCCCTATAGTGAGTTACATAGTACCAAACTCCCTTGTCAACCGTGCTTCTCTTCTCTCCTTACCTGCCTCTAGCTATGTGTTCAGATTCCACCTTGATGGTCTTACTCTCTGCAATCTTCCCCACAGTTTGTTCCCTATCCTGTCCTTCAGTTGCTACACCTCACTGCCAACTCAGATGAACTAAGCCTATCTCACTCTACCTATTCAGCCCAGCCCCAACCTGGCCTCCACTGCATACCTAATCTCTGTTCTGGTTCTTTCCTGATTCTATATGCTGTCCAGTCTCTTAAATACAGTTGACTTCATTGTTCCTATTCTCTAATTACATCCATCCTTTAGAAGCCTAAATGGGAACTAGTGTATAAAAGGAAGAGGAAACATCCCTAAATAATTGTTTTTATGAAGACTACCAAGCTCTTTCTTTGGACATATCCTGCTTTCACATAAATATTGACCTGTCCTTAAAAGGTAAATGTGGAAGTTTAAAATTTCCTTGTCATTGCTACAATCTGACACTCTTCTTGAGACTCATCAGTGACAACGTAAAATTCGGTAAGAGAAAAATTGTTGAGTTATATGTTTATATTTCTTAATTAAGATTATGTACCTGGAGACACAGAAGACAATGTATTGTATAATTCTTTGTATATGAAATGCCCAGCAGAAGGATATTCAGAGAAACAGAAAATAAAGGCAATGTAGGCCTTAATTTTTCTTTCTAAAATCTAGAAATATTTGTTATAGGGCTTAGCATAGAGTCTGAGTTATGAATACAGACAGGGTTTGAAACCTGGCTATCTCACTTACTTTGTAGGTCTCTGAGCATTTAATTTCTCTAAGCCTCAATTTTCTCATACCTCAAATGGGGAGTAATAATAGCTCATACCTCAAAGAATTGTTGTAAAGATTAAGTAAGATAATATATATAAAGTATATAGATATAGTAAATGTTTTATAAGAGGAAATAATTATTACCATATCAAGGCTCAAGATGGAAATGGAATTATTTATATCATCTTTTTCTTTTCCAGGGAGTCCAAAGAAACAGCTACAGTTATTCCTAAGGAAAAAAAAAAAAGAGGAGATAAAAATAACCCAATTTAAATTGAGAGCCTAAAACCATACAATGCTATCTAATAGGCAGAATTATCTTCTTTTTACAGATAAAAAGGAATTTTGAGTCAGGGAGAAGATTTTAGACTGCTCACTCCTAACTCACAAGTACACATGATTTACTCCCCTGGAAGTCCTCAAAGTTGACAAGTTGGGCCCTAAAAAATGGAAATGAAATATTTTCTGGATAGCTTTTTTTATGTGTTAAAGTAACAGCTTTAGTGATATATAATTCACATACCATGAAATATATTCTTTTAACGTGTAGGATTCAGTGGCTTTAGTATATTCACAGTGTTGTGGAACAATCACTGCTAATTCCACATTTTTACTACCCCCCGCCCCCAAAATATATCATACTAGTTAGCTGTCATTCCCATTTCTCCTTCCTTCTATCCCCTAGCAGTCTGCTTTCTGTCTCTCTGAATATCTTTCTACTGGGCATTCATATAAATGGAATCACACAGTATGTTGTCTTTTGTGTCTGGCTTCATTCACCTAGTATAATGTTTTCAAGTTTCCTCCATGTTGTAGCACATTATCAGTACTTCATTTCTTCTTATAGCTAAATAATATTTAATTACATAAATATAACAAAGTTAATTTATCTTTTTACCAGTTGATGGACATTTGGGTTGTTTCTACTTTTATGGATATTATGGATAATACTACTATGAATATAGATGCACAAGTTTTTATGTGAACATATGTTTTCATTTCTCCTAGATACATACCGGGCATAGAATTCCTAGGTCATGTGGTAATTTTACCTTTAACATTTTAATGAGCAACCAGGCTGTTTTCCAAAGTGGCCATACCGTTTTATATTCTCAACACCAATGTACAAGGGGTCCAGTTTCTTTACATCCTTGCCAACACTGGTTACTCTCAATCTTTTGATTATAGCCATCATAGTGGGTGTGAAGTGGTAGCTCACTGGCTTTTTTAAATTGTTGTTGTTTAGTCATTAAGTCCTGTTCCACTCTTTTGCAACCCTGTGAACTGTAGCCTACCAGGCTCCTCCTGTCCGTGGGATTTTCCAAGCAAGAGTACTTGGGTTGCCATTTCCTTGTCTAGGCGATCTTTCTGACCCAGGGATTGAACCTGCATCTCTTGCATTGGCAGCTGGGTTAAAGGGCTAATTTTTTAAAATTAATATACTTTATTTCTTAGAATAGTTTTAGAATTACATAAAAACTGGGCAGAAAGTACGGAATTCCTATATATCCCCATATGCCCTTCACACAGTTTTTCCTGTTGCACACAGTTTTTCCTGTTAGTAACATTTTGCAATAGTTTGGTACATTTGTTACAATTGATAAACTAATAATGATACATTTTTATTAACTTATGTAATTATAGTTTGCATTATGGCTCACTCTTTGAGCTATATGGTTCTTTGGGCTTTGACAAATGCATCATGTCATGTATCCACCATTATAATATCATTAGAATTGTTTCATCACCCTAAAAAGTCAATATGTTTCACCTTTTCATCCCTCTCTCTTCTCAAACCTCTGCAAACCACTGATCTTTTTACTATCTCCATGTGCTTAGTCACTCAGTCATGTCCGACTGTTTGAGACCCCATGGACTGTAGTCTGCCAGGCTCCTTTGTCCATGGGGAATTCTCCAGACAAGAATACTGGAGTGGGTTGCCATGACCTTCTCCAGGGGATCTTCCCAACCCAGGTATCGAACCCAGGTCTCCCACATTGCAGGCGGTTTTTTTTTTTTTTTTTAACTCTATTTTTTTTTTTGTTATTTTTTTTCCATTTATTTTTATTAGTTGGAGGCTAATTACTTTACATCATTGCAGTAGTTTTTGTCATACATTGAAATGAATTAGCCATGGATTTACATGTATTCCCCATCCCGGTCCCCCCTCCCACCTCCCTCTCCACCCGATCCCTCTGGGTCTTCCCAGTGCACCAGCCCCGAGCACTTGTCTCATGCACCCAACCTGGGCTGGTGATCTGTTTCACCCTAGATAATATACATGTTTTGATGCTGTTCTCTTGAAACATCCCACCCTCGCCTTCTCCCAGAGTCCACAAGTCTGTTCTATACATCTGAGTCTCTTTTTCTGTTTTGCATATAGGGTTATCGTTACCATCTTTCTAAATTCCATATATATGTGTTAGTATACTGTAACGGTCTTTATCTTTCTGGCTTACTTCGCTCTGTATAATGGGTTCCAGTTTCATCCATCTCATTAGAACTGATTCAAATGAGTTCTTTTTAATGGCTGAGTAATATTCCATGGTGTATATGTACCACAGCTTCCTCATCCATTCGTCTGCAGATGGGCATCTAGGTTGCTTCCATGTCCTGGCTATTATAAACAGTGCTGCGATGAACATTGGGGTGCACGTGTCTCTTTCAGATCTGGTTTCCTCGGTGTGTATGCCCAGAAGTGGGATTGCTGGGTCATATGGCAGTTCTATTTCCAGCTTTTTAAGAAATCTCCACACTGTTCTCCATAGTGGCTGTACTAGTTTGCATTCCTACCAACAGTGTAAGAGGGTTCCCTTTTCTCCACACCCTCTCCAGCATTTATTGCTTGTAGACTTTTGGATAGCAGCCATCCTGACTGGCGTATAATGGTACCTCATTGTGGTTTTGATTTGCATTTCTCTGATAATGAGTGATGTTGAGCATCTTTTCATGTGTTTGTTAGCCATCTGTATGTCTTCCTTGGAGAAATGTCTGTTTAGTTCTTTGGCCCATTTTTTGATTGGGTCATTTATTTTTCTGGAGTTGAGCTGGAGGAGTTGCTTGTATATTTTTGAGATTAATCCTTTGTCTGTTGGTTCGTTTGCTATTATTTTCTCCCAATCTGAGGGCTGTCTTTTCACCTTGCTTATAGTTTCCTTTGTTGTGCAAAAGATTTTAAGTTTCATTAGGTCCCATTTGTTTATTTTTGCTTTTGTTTCTAAAATTCTGGGATGTGGGTCATAGAGGATCCTGCTGTGATTTATGTCAGAGAGTGTTTTGCCTGTGTTCTCCTCTAGGAGTTTTATAGTTTCTGGTCTTACATTTAGATCTTTAATCCATTTTGAGTTTATTTTTGTGTATGGTGTTAGAAAGTGTTCTAGTTTCATTCTTTTCCAGGTGGTTGACCAGTTTTCCCAGCACCACTTGTTAAAGAGGTTGTCTTTTTTCCATTGTATGTCCTTGCCTCCTTTGTTGAAGATAAGGTGACCATAGGTTCGTGGATTTATCTCTGGGCTTTCTATTCTGTTCCATTGACCTATATTTCTGTCTTTGTGCCACTACCATACTGTCTTGATGACTGTGGCTTTGTAGTATAGTCTGAAGTCAGGCAGATTGATTCCTCCAGTTCCATTCTTCTTTCTCAGGATTACTTTAGCTATTCGAGGTTTTTTGTATTTCCATACAAACTGTGAAATTATTTGTTCTAGTTCTGTGAAAAATACCGTTGCTAGTTTGATAGGGATTGCACTGAATCTATAGATTGCTTTGGGTAGTATAGCCATTTTGACAATACTGATTCTTCCAATCCATGAACACGGTATATTTCTCCATCTGTTTGTGTCCTCTTTGATTTCTTTCATCAGTGTTTTATAGTTTTCTATGTATAGGTCTTTTGTTTCTTTAGGTAGATATACTCCTAAGTATTTTATTCTTTTTGTTGCAATGGTGAATGGTATTGTTTCCTTAATTTCTCTTTCTGTTTTCTCATTGTTAGTGTATAGGAATGCAAGAGATTTCTGTGTGTTAATTTTATATCCTGCAACTTTACTATATTCATTGATTAGCTCTAGTAATTTTCTGGTAGAGTCTTTAGGGTTTTCTATGTAGAGGATCATGTCATCTGCAAACAGAGAGAGTTTCACTTCTTCTTTTCCTATCTGGATTCCTTTTACTTCTTTTTCTGCCCTGATTGCTGTGGCCAACACTTCCAAAACTATGTTGAATAGTAGTGGTGAGAGTGGGCACCCTTGTCTTGTTCCTGATTTCAGGGGAAATGCTTTCAAATTTTCACCATTGAGGGTGATGCTTGCTGTGGGTTTGTCATATATAGCTTTTATTATGTTGAGGTATGTTCCTTCTATTCCTGCTTTCTGGAGAGTTTTAATCATAAATGGATGTTGAATTTTGTCAAAGGCTTTTTCTGCATCTATTGAGATAATCATATGGTTTTTATCTTTCAATTTGTTAATGTGGTGTATTACATTGATTGATTTGCAGATATTAAAGAATCCTTGCATTCCTGGGATAAAGCCCACTTGGTCATGATGTATGATTTTTTTAATATGTTGTTGGATTCTGTTTGCTAGAATTTTGTTAAGGATTTTTGCATCTATGTTCATCAGTGATATTGGCCTGTAGTTTTCTTTGTTTGTGGCATCTTTGTCTGGTTTTGGAATTAGGGTGATGGTGGCCTCATACAATGAGTTTGGAAGTTTACCTTCTTCTGCAATTTTCTGGAAGAGTTTGAGTAAGATAGGTGTTAGCTCTTCTCTAAATTTTTGGTAGAATTCAGCTGTGAAGCCATCTGGTCCTGGGCTTTTGTTTGCTGGAAGATTTCTGATTACAGTTTCGATTTCCTTGCTTGTGATCATTTTGTTAAGATCTTCTATTTCTTCCTGGTTTAGTTTTGGAAAGTTATACTTCTCTAAGAACTTGTCCATTTCTTCCAAGTTGTCCATTTTATTGGCATAGAGCTGCTGGTAGTAGTCTCTTATGATCCTTTGTATTTCAGTGTTGTCTGTTGTGATCTCTCCATTTTCGTTTCTAATTTTGTTAATTTGGTTCTTCTCCCTTCGTTTCTTAATGAGTCTTGCTAATGGTTTGTCAATTTTGTTTATTTTTTCAAAAAACCAGCTTTTAGCTTTGTTAATTTTTGCTATGATCTCTTTTGTTTCTTTTGCATTTATTTCTGCCCTAATTTTTAAGATTTCTTTCCTTCTACTAACCCTGGGGTTCTTCATTTCTTCCTCCTCTAGTTGCTTTAGGTGTAGAGTTAGGTTATCTATTTGACTTTTTTCTTGTTTCTTGACGTAGCCCTGTAATGCTATGAATCTTCCCCTTAGCACTGCTTTTACAGTGTCCCATAGGTTTTGGGTTGTTGTGTTTTCATTTTCATTCATTTCTATGCATATTTTGATTTCTTTTTTGATTTCTTCTATGATTTGTTGGTTATTCAGAAGCGTGTTGTTTAGCCTCCATATGTTTGAATTTTTAATAATTTTTTTCCTGTAACTGAGATCTAATCTTACTGCACTGTGGTCAGAAAAGATGACTGGAATGATTTCAGTCTTTTTGAATTTACCAAGACTAGATTTATGGCCCAGGATGTGATCTATTCTGGAGAAGGTTCCGTGTGCACTTGAGAAAAAGGTGAAGTTGATTGATTGGGGGTGAAACGTCCTATAGATGTCAATTAGGTCTAGCTGGTCCATTGTGTCCATTAAAGTTTGTGTTTCCTTGTTCATTTTCTGTTTAGTTGATCTATCCATAGTTGTGAGTGGGGTATTAAAGTCTCCTACTATTATTGTGTTACTATTAATTTCCTCTTTCATACTCGTTAGCGTTTGCCTTACATATTGTGGTGCTCCTATGTTGGGTGCATATATATTTATAATTGTTATATCTTCTTCTTGGATTGATCCTTTGATCATTATGTAGTGTCCATCTTTGTCTCTTTTCACAGCCTTTATTTGAAAGTCTATTTTATCTGATATGACTATTGCGACTCCTGCTTTCTTTTGGTCTCCGTTTGCATGGAGTATTTTTTTCCAGCCCTTCACTTTTAGTCTGTATGTGTCCCTTGTTTTGAGGTGGGTCTCTTGTAGACAGCATATATAGGGGTCTTGCTTTTGTATCCATTCAGCCAGCCTTTGTCTTTTGGTTGGGGCATTCAACCCATTTACATTTAAGGTAATTATTGATAGGTATGGTCCCGCTGCCATTTATTTTGTTGTTTGGGGTTCACGTTTATACCACCTTTCTGTGTTTCCTGTCTAGAGAAGATCCTTTAGTATTTGTTGAAGAGCTGGTTTGGTGGTGCTGAATTCTCTCAGCTTTTGCTTGTCTGTAAAGCTTTTGAGTTCTCCTTCATATCTGAATGAGATCCTTGCTGGGTAGAGTAATCTAGGTTGTAGGTTATTCTCTTTCATTACTTTAAGTATGTCCTGCCATTCCCTTCTGGCCTGAAGGGTTTCTATTGATAGATCAGCTGTTATCCTTATGGGAATCCCTTTGTGTGTTATTTGTTGTTTCTCCCTTGATGCTTTTAATATTTGTTCTTTGTGTTTGATATTTGTTAATTTGATTACTATGTGTCTTGGGGTGTTTTGCCTTGGGTTTATCCTGTTTGGGACTCTCTGGGTTTCTTGGACATGGGTGGCTATTTCCTTCCCCATTTTAGGGAAGTTTTCAGCTATTATCTCCTCGAGTATCTTCTCATGGCCTTTCTTTTTGTCTTCTTCTTCTGGGACTCCTATGATTCGAATGTTGGGGTGTTTCACATTGTCCCAGAGGTCCCTGAGGTTGTCCTCATTTCTTTTGATTCTTTTTTCTGTTTTCCTCTCTGCTTCATTTCTTTCCACCATTTTATCTTCTAACTCACTTATCCTATCTTCTGTCTCTGTTATTCTACTCATGGTTCCCTCCAGAGTGTTTTTAATCTCATTTATTTCATTATTCATTTTTAATTGACTTTTTTTATTTCTTCTAGGTCCTTGTTAAACATTTCTTGCATCTTCTCAATCTTTGTCTCCAGGCTATTTATTTGTAACTCCATGTTGTTTTCAAGATTTTGGATCATTTTTATTATCATTATTCTAAATTCTTTTTCAGGTAGATTCCCTATTTCCTCCTCTTTTGTTTGACTTGGTGGGCTTTTTTCATGTTCCTTTACCTGTTGGGTATTTCTCTGCCTTTTCATCTTGTTTAGATTGCTGTGTCTGGAGTGGGCTTTCTGTATTCTTGTGGACTGTGGTTCCTTTTTATTGTGGAGGTTTCACCCAGTGGGTGGGGTTGGACGATTGGTTTGTCAAGGTTTCCTGGTTAGGGAAGCTTGTGTCAGCGTTCTGGTGCGTGCAATTGGATTTCTTCTCTCTGGAGTGCAATGGAGTGTCCAGTAATGAGTTTTGCGATGGGTCTCTGTGTTAGGTGTGACTTTGGAGAGCCTGTATGTTGACACTCAGGTCTATGTTCCTGAGTTGCTAAAGAATTTGCATGGTATATCTTGTACTGGAGCTTATTGGCTCTTGGGTAGTGGTTGGTTTTGGTGTAGGTATGGAAGCTTTTGGATGGTTTCTTATTCCTTAATGTTCCGTGTAGTCAGGAGTTTTCTGGTTTTCTCAGGATTTGGGCTTAAGTCTCCTGCCTCTGGATTTCAGTTTTATTCTTCCAATAGTCTCAAGACTTCTCCAACTATACAACACTGATAATAAAACTTCTAGGTTAATGGTGAAAAGATTCTCCACCGTGAGAGACAACCAGAGAGGTTCACAGAGTTACATGAAGAATAGGAGAGGGAGGAAGGAGATAGAGGTGAGCAGGAGGAGAAAAAGGGGACTTAAGAGGAGAGAGACAGATCTACGCAGTTATCTGTTCCCAAAGTGTTCTCCGTAGCCCAGACACCCACAAAGATTCACAGAGTTGGATTGGGAAGAGAAGGGGAAAGGAGGAAATAGAGGTGTTCTGAGGTAGAAAACAGAGAGTCAAAAGCGGGAGAGTATCACCACACTCCTGAATAGAAATGGGAACTGAATACTGGATTCTTAAATGACCAAAATTTATATCACATACTACTGAAAAACAAAGATTAAAAATCTAGTGTAGAGGTTAGGCTCTTTGAAATACAATATTTAAAAACAAAAACAAAAACACGAAAAAAATTTAGAACTGTATATGAAGTTTGGTTTAAAAATAGGGTTTCTCTCTCTTTTTTTTTTTGGCAAGCTTATAGTGAAATGAAATGAAAATTAAGGAATAATAGAGGAGTATTAGAGGACTTTAAAACGAAATAGGAGAGAAAAACAAGAAAAAAAAAGAAAAAAAAATTTTTTTTCCCTAATTAAAAAAATCGTAAAAATATATGAAAATGAAAGTTGAGGAGTAATGGGGGAGTAATAGGGAATTTTAAAAGAAAATAAAAGAGAAAAAATAAAAAATAAAAAAAAAAAAGAAAGAAAAAAATTTTTTTAATTAAAAAATATATATACATATATATCTAGGAATTTCTCTGGAGTTGTTGCGGTCAGTGTAGGTTCAGTTCAATTTCAGATAGCTCCTCTTTCCAGCTTACACTTCTCGATATCTGTAGGCCCCTTCCGGTGTAGTCGGTGTTACCTTCAGGGATTTTAATCTGTTGCACCGGTCCTTTCTGAAGTGGTTCCCTTTGTTTATTTGGCTTCTGTTTGCCGTCTCTTTGGTGTCTAATTTCCGCCCTGACACAGGCGGGCGGAGGTGATCTCTTATTTAGGTTCTCTAGTTCAGTTCAGTCCTGCTATGGGGAGGGCGGGGCGCTGCAGACAGATACCGCTCTGTGTGGATAGCACTCACCGTGTTCCGGTCACACTGGGTTTGCCCCGCTCACGGGTGTCAGTGCTTTCCCCGTCTACACTGCTCAGGCTCCCGGCTGCTCTATATGGAGCGGGCCCTGCGTTGAGTGCGGTTATAGTTTTCGGGTACTCCACAAAAGCGCAGATTCGGTTGCTCCTGCGTTTTGTGCCTTCCCCGGCCTGAGCGGTTCAGGCAGCCAGAGGCTTGGGCGCACTCTCCCGGGTGCAGCACGCCTTTTCCCTCCGCGGCGAGCGGCTCAGGCAGCGAGAGGCTTGGGCGCAATCTCCCCGGGTACGGCGCGCTTTTTCCCTCCGCGGCCCCAGCACGCACCGCCAGTCGGGTCTCAGGAAATCTTTAGCTAGAACCTGGAGGCCTGTTTGCAGTGTGGGGGGTGGTGGCTTCTCAGGGGCTGAGTTTGCCCTTTTCCCCTCCCCCCTGCCTCCTACCTCCAGCGGGGATGGGCTGGCTCTTCTCTGGAGATTCTCAGTCCCTTTGTTTTGCGTATCGCCGGCAGTGTGTTCGGGCCAGTTAATTTTGTCCCTTGCTATCCCACAGTTTAAAAAAGCTCCCTCCGATTGCTCTCAGGGTCTTCGGGCCGGTCCTTACCCTAAGCAATGCCGCCCGCTCCTCTCCGTTCCGCCCCGCTTGTTGCTGGCGGGTACGGGCGTCTGGGGTACTTTTCTGCTGGGAGTTGCTTTTAGGCACGTAATCTGTGGGCCTTGTTTAATTTTTCCTCCCAGTTAGAATGCCGAAAACTTCCCCCAGTCCCGCCAGTGAGAGGGTTTCCTGGTGATTGGAAACTTCCTCTATTAAGACTCCCTTCCCGGGACGGGTCTCCGTCCGTAGCTCTTTTGACTCCCTTTTTATCTTTTCTATTTTGTCCTACCTCCCTTCGAAGACAATGGGCTGCTTTTCTGGGCGCCTGATGTCCTCTGCTAGCGATCAGAAGTTGTTTTGTGAAATTTGCTCAGCATTCAAATGTTCTTTCGATGAATTTGTAGGAGAGAAAGTGGCCTCCCCGTCCTATTCCTCCGCCATCTTGGCTCCTCCCTCTGCAGGCGGTTTCTTTACTATCTGAGCCACTAGGGCAGTCCACTATCCCCATAGTTTCGCATTTTCCAGAATGTCATACACAGTGGCTGTACCATTTTGCATTCTCACCAGCAATAACTGTTATTTGCCCTTGTCAGCATTTGGCATTGTTGGTGTTTTGGATTTTAGCCATTCTAACAGGTGTGTAATGGTATCTCATTGTTGCTTGAATTTGCATTTCCCAAGTGACATGTGATGTTGAGCATATTTTAATGTTTATTTGCCACCTTTATATATTTTCTTGGTTATGTTGTCTATTCAGATAGATCTCTTGCCTATTAAAAATATGGTTTGTTTTCTGATTGATGAGTTTGAATAGGTCTTTGTATATTAATACAAGCCCATTATCAGATATGTGTTTTGCAAATATATTCTCCCAGTTGTGGCCAATCTTTTCATTCTCTTAATAATGTCTTTCACAGAAAATTTTTTTTTTAATTTTAATATAGTCCACCATATTAACTTTGTCTTCAGTGGATCATGCTTTTGATGTTGTATCCAAAAATCCAAAATCACCTAAATTCTCTCCTGTTATGTTCTAGGAGTTTTATAGTTTTGCATTTTACATTGAGATCCATGATCCATCTGTGGTTAATTTTTGTGAAGGGTGAAAAGTCTTTGTCTAGGTTCATTATTTTACATGTGGATATTCAGTTGTCCTGGCATAATTTTTTTTTTTTTTAAGTTACAGTTTCTCCACTGAATTGCCTTTGCTTCATTGTCAGGGATCAGTTGACTGTATTCATATGGGTTTATTTTCTGGGCTCTCCATTGTGTTTTGTGGATCTACTTGTCCCTTCTTTTACCAATACCATACTGTCTTTATTCATGTAGCTTTATAGTAAATTTTTAAGTTGAGTACTGTCAGTCCTCCAGCTTTGTTCTTTTTCAATATTTTGGTTGGCTGTTCTGGGACTTTTGCATATAAACTTTAGAATCAGTCTGGTGATGGGCACAAAACTTGCTGGAATTTTGACTGGAATTGTGCTGAGTCTGTAAATCCAATTGGTTTTCACTCTTGAGTATCTGTATGCACACATAGAATATATCTCCACTTATTTAGATTTTCTTTGATTTCTTTCATCAGTTTCATCATTTTCTTCTTATAGATCTTGTCCATATTTTATTATATTTATACCTAAGTATTTCTTCTCTTACATTTTGCTGCTGATATAAACGGTGTTGTATTTTTAATTTCAAATTACAATTGTTCATTGCTGGTAGATTAGAAAGTATTTGATTATTTTTATTGACTTTGCATCCTGTTACCTTGTTATAATTGCTTATTCTTTGTTCTTTAAGTTTTTTGTTGGTAGCATGTTAATATTATATATATATTGAGTAATAATGAGAGAGAAAAACATCCTTAAAACTGTAAGCAAACTGAAAAAATGAACCCAGTTGCAAATAAATAGCATAACTATATAGGAAGAAAAACTAGTCTAATTAACTACTAAACATGTCATTTGACTGAATGAATACCCTTAGTTGAATGAGGAGGGAATGTCTACAAACAAATCCTAAACTTTTTAGGAAATTTATTGTAGTTGTAAGAAATAAGTAATATGAAATTACTTGGAGTGTATAGTAGAATTGAGTGAATAAATATGATGATGTTGTTGAGAGCCAGGATTCTCACTGTGGAAGAAGGCAGATACAGATATGAAATGGGGCAAAGCCTGGAAAAAAATACCCTATGGCAGTACATTGGAGTTGGAGATAACAGCATAAACTCATGACTTCTAATACATTTCTAATACACACATTCACACACATACATATATTTGAATGTGTATGCTTACATACACTTGTGTGTTCCTAACTTTGTCAGCTGCAAAGGCCTAGAAACACACCAGAGTGAGTACATCTGGCACCCAGATAATTGGTTCCTAATACAGTTCCCCAACTAACAAAGGAATCTAGGCTCCGGTAGGAATTGTTAATTCCAAGCCTAAGGCAGGAAAGGTACAAGATGAACCTGGAACAATGTGTTATGCCAGAAACTGAAGAAGTACTTTAAAAAAAAGCAAATTAGGACAGGTCAAGAGGACACAGAAGCCAACTTAAGGGGCTCCCGATGACCAAATCTGGGATGTTTTGAGCATCAAAATAACTAAGGGTAGTAATAAACTATAAGCCATTGAAAAATAGGAATTATTTTTCTGTTAAAGAAAGACTGAGAAACTATAAGTACCAGATTAAAGGAGACTAAAGAAAGATAATAACTAAGTGCAAAATGTGATTCTGAACCAGATCTGATCCTTACTGAAAGAAAAAATATGCTACAGAGGACATCACTGGTGTCATTTGACAAAACAGGAATAATATGGTAGATCACAGTATCATACCATGGTCAAAACTCCTGAAGTTGCTAATTCTGCTATTGATATTTAATGGAATCATCTCAATTTTAGGAAGTATACTTTGAGTTACTTAGGAGATAACGGGGCATGATATATGAGCTTACTATAGGGATAATGGGGCATGATACATGAAGCTTACCGTCAGATGTCCAGAAAACCAACTTATATGTATGTGTATATGCACTGACTACTCAGTATGAATCCAAATGATAAATGGAGCAAAAAGTTAACAATTGGTGAATCTGGGTAGAGAGGATACAGAGTTTCTTTGTACTATTCTTGTAACTTTTATGCAAGTTTGGAATTATTCCAAATAGAAGATTTTGTTTTTAAAGGCTGGTGTTTGACAGGCACAGAATATTAAGGTTAATAGAACAGACTTCTGAAAGCACAAGGTTTGATAACGTCAGGCATTTTGTGAGACTGTTACATGGAAAAGTATTAAGACTTTGAATTTGGCTAATCTTATTTTGTGTCAGTATGCTTTGTGTAATATCATTATAGCACATCCAAGAGCTCATGACTGGAATGAGAGGTAGGAGTTCTTTGAGTTTTATGGAGTCTTCAGTATCATTCAGTACAGAGAAGTGCAAAGACTGGCTCATCGGGTAGAGTGAATGAATGAATGAAAAGAACGGTGTAGAAAAATGGGAACTGGTGGCAACTTGAGAGCAGTGTCTTCTCTGAAGACTTTCAAGGACAAAAAGACAAAATCAAAAAACCCTGTGTAGTATTGCTGTGGGTTGTGTCTGTTCTGGGAGTGACTAGTGGGGACCCCTAATCTTACCTAATCTTCCTCTTTTTATTCCAGGTGAGGAAAGGGTACCAAAAGTCACAAAGCAAAGTGTGTGAGATAATGAAAGGTGTAAGTGTGTGCATATATATCAAAAACACACCATATTTAATGAAAGAAATTAATATTCACACATTTGTACTTCTGTACAATTTTGAGTAATATATAATTTTAAGCTGTTTACAAATAGCATGTAATGCTTTCAAATATTACATAATGTTGATAATACATTTCTAGCAGAAATAAATATATTGCACTTAAAAAGAACTTCATTAGATGTTACTTCATAGTATTAGGCTTATAACTTCTTTTTTCATAAAACATTTCCCATGCCCTTCCCCCACCCCCAACACACACACTTCATTACAGTGACTGTTCTCACGCAATTCATTAAGCAAATAAACACAGCAAACAATAAAACTATGATAGAGTCTACTAAAGAGGCTAGATCAAATTTTATCCTTTAGGAAATGAAAGATTTTCTTTTAGGTTTCTTAAACTAAGAAAAGCAACAACTAAATATAGTATTTTAAAGTACCAGAAGTAAAATACAAGTTGTATTTTTTGTCCAGATGTACTATTCACCAAAATGTTTTTATTTTCTTATTATGGGGAGGGGGGATTAGAATTATCTAAGGGAGAAACAGAGAAATAAAGACCAAAAAATACTTAATGGTCTATCAAACATTAATAAATGAACATATTTAAGCATGATGAAGAAAGCTAAGTACTGGAATATTTTATAACTGACATGGGATAGTAGTGACAAAAGGATCTTATGATTTCCTAAAATTTTAAATGTTTTAACCTTCCCTTTGCTTGTTTACATAAAAATCATTATTCCAAAATAATTTAAAAATTTATAAAAATGCATCCTCCACCCAAGCCCAGCTCCCTAAGGGAAGTAGCTGAAACTCTTTTCTGTCCGGTGCTTTATTTCTGTCCAGTCTAGATGTAGAGTATGATATTGTTTTGTTTGTAGTAATATCAATTCCATACACATTTAATAATGAAAAGTTTTCCTTAGTCAATGCAAAATTGAGTAAAAATATTTTTCTTGTCATATTTGATTCTGCACATTATACAACTGACATTTTGAACTTTAGTTACTAAGTCATGGTTTGAGTTTGACCATGTTTTCAATGGGGTGGTCAAGTCAATGTTTATTTTATTTGAAGTTCATTTTTCTCAATATTATTCAGCTTAAATATAAGCAGGACAGCCTGAAAAGCTAATGTGAAATTCAGAACTGGGATAAATATCCTAATATCTCTGTGAAAAATTTTTAGTCTGTATGAATAGGCAGATGCTTTGCTGCTAAGGATACTTATTGTTGGGCTTTTGAGGTTTCCATTTTACCCCCCAGGATAGGCACTGTGACTTGAGAAGTGCAATGACAAAGATACGGATAATAGTGGAGGGAGACGGTTTTGGAATATCTCACAAGTCAGTGTGACTCCTGCACAGGGTATTTACTAGATGATACATCATCATCAGGAAACTTAACATCTCCTACTCTGTGCCCACCTACTAGAAATGATGGTTGACCTTTCAGACAATATACCATCCCTATAAATCCGCAGTGTAATACAAGTTCATTAATGTAGACCTTGTTACCTAATAATTTGCAATATGTTAGACACAAGCTGGATAGGCTTACCTTTATACTGCCAAGGGTGGGCAAGGGGTGGGGTGTAGATTTACTAAGTAAAAGAAATAAAGAGCTTACTCAGAATTATTGATAAATGTTTTAAAAACATATTACATATGTAGAATCTACTAAGTTATGAATTAATTCTTTTGGGTTAGATAAAGCCATTCAGGCAGAGCTGCTCTTTAGCAGCGCTACACATTACCCAAGCTTTTTGATACTGTAATATAGCTGGGGGAACCCTGAATTTATTCCAAATACACCGTAAATCATGCTTTTTATCATTCAATTGCCTTTCTCACTAATTATCTAGTTCTTGCAATTGCTTTTGATAAAACAGACTTTATAGAGTTTTAAATGTTAAATACCCAAAGAGTTAAATAATAAACAGAATAGCTCAGAAGGACCCTTGTGGGGCAAACATCTATCTCTAGTTCCCACGACTAGTGACTGATCAGGTTAAGCTCCATTTCACTTGTGCTTTGACTTTCTTGTTCAAATAATGCTAAGTACTTTTTAAAAAAGTATCTGATTTAGAATTTCAGGTGTGATTTTCCAAGAGCATGCTTTGGTGTCTTTGTCTCTGCTTTTTTGTAAGTATGCTACTTATTTTTAGTCTTATATTGATTAATTACAAAATAAAGTATGAATTCAGGACTTACTATCATAAAACAATATTTAACAAAAATATACAAATCTACTTTGAGACACACCAATTGGGAAAAAATTTCAAAATAGTATTAAAATGATCCTTTCATTCTCCTTGAAAAGAAAATTCAGATATGGGTTCACTTTAGTAGACCAGTCATTTATTAGAGTATTAAGTAGCATCATATAAAATAGTATTTACTTTTGTTATTCCTGCTTTAAGTAGTAGTACTCTATATTAAAAGCACTGACAAACAGGCCAACTATTAAATAGTAAATCCTTATCCTAAGCTCTGTGGATATTTACTTTAAACATTATGCATAACTAACTTTTTAAAGAAATGCACATCTGAGCTATGTTTGAAAGCAAACTACCTGTGGATACTAGGGCATAACATGCAAGAAGTTAGAAACAAGCTTACAGTGTCTGCCATAGGGCTTTGAGATGTTTAGTTAATGTAGCTTCTTGTAAACCTTGGGATACAGTGGAGAAAGGCAATTGCAAGGTCCAACAGTAGCATCAGTTAGACAGGCTGTGCCAATTATACCTTGTTTCATAGGCTGGAAATGCCCAATAAAGGCATTTAATATGGAAAAGCCTAACATTAAAACAACCAAATAAAACCCCACTTGAGTTTGATATGATAAATATATTACATTTTACTTCCAAATACACCTCTACTCTCAGCAGCAAGATTTCCCATCTCTTTGAACAGATTCAGTACTTTCATAGTTAGAACAAAGTAGAATGGATATTACATTAAAAAAAGAGTATTGGGGAGCTTTGTGAAGAAGACAGGTTAAATACTGTATCTAGAGTGCATTATATCTACAGTTGAAGGACTACAAACTTCATTAAACCTCTGTTATTAGGGAAATGAGCTGTTGCAAAATGCCAAATATACTACCCTGATTGTAAATGCCTACATATATATGGCTCCAAAATAATACAAACATAACTATGATATAGTTAAACTATTATAAATATCAAAATAAGGCTTAAGATAGCAAGAGTTGAAAATAAAGTGAATAAATTCTTTAGATTTACTTATAAGCACTTTTAACGTTTCAGTCAGGGTATCATTGTGTTAGCATGCAATTTCATATTATGGACCTAGAAGAATGATTGAGTCACTGAATGTAACACAGTGAGAAAAAAGAACCAATCAGATATATGAACATATAACTATTCATGACCATGGGTTAAGTGATTAAGTAGTGGCTATATGGGCATTGAGAATGGTCATTCATAAAACTTGTCATTCAGTGGCAGTGGCTGATCAAACCACAAAGCAGATTTACTGAAAATGAGAATTTTATCTGGTGCATTTTAACATCCATAAGGTCTTCCAAGGGGCTTCCCTCGTGGCTCAGTGGAAAAGAATCTGCCTGCAATGCAGGAGATGCGGGTTCGATCCCTGGGTTGGGAAGATGCCCTGGAGAAGGAAATGACAACCCACTCCAGTATTCTTGCCCGGAAAATCCCATGGACAGAGGAGCCTGGCAGGGTACAGCCTATGGGGTCACAAAAGAGTCGGATACAACTTAGTGACTAAACAACAACAAAGGTCTCTCAAAGCTGAAGTAAAAATGAAGGGGACTTTAGTACTCATGGCAGAAAAATTCCTTTCAGAATAGGGCAACCATCTTTTTATTATAGCTGTTAAGTGAAAGAAGGTCTCACATGTCAAGGTGTAGAGACTTTAGAGTGTCCCTCAGTGAATAAGTAAGCGGTATATTTACAATGCAATCTAGAAAAAGAAAACCTCAGTTTTACAATGTAACATATAGAGCCTCTTATTTCACAATTGTATATGGAAAATTTTTCCTACATAAATGGCAAATAATTGCAAGAAACAGAATTAGGAAGAAAGACAAGACTGTGAAAAAGAACTTGTCAGGTACTGGCCCTTCAATATTATAGAAAGAACTTTGTGAAGTCATTACCACCTATTCATCCACAAAATAGGATGCATTAGCATTATTATCTTAGCTCCTTCTCCAGCAAACTAACACAAAGGAAAACTAAACATGCTTGAGCTACAGCACTATAAATATTTCTCTATTGGCTCTCATTTCCACAGACAGAATGGACTTAAGTTAGTCATTATGCATCATGGTCAGTGTGTTATACAGTATTGCCTCTGAAGATTCTTTTAACCTGTGGAAACTGGAAAGAAAACCTATACATGTTGACTTTATACATTACTGCATTGACACAGCATTTTTAACCACTAGGAATAATGCACCTTAAGATTCATCTGCCTTGTATTATTAAACTTTCTGGGTAAATTGATAATCCTTTTAGTTCCAGGACTTAGGCTGGCTAAGAACTTTACACTGATTCTCTCTCAAACTCAAAAGCTGTCCCCCAGCTACAGATGAAGCCTGGTCCATGGTGCTTTCCCTCAGTGGTAGGTTTTATTGTTGAGTCCAGCTCTCCTCTTTCATAGGTCCCATGTCTCCTGGAGAGCCCCTGCTCCAACATCCCACATCCCACCCACCCATCCCTGTCCTATATTTCCATACCCATCTGCACATTCTGGATCTGGACTCTCCTATACTTAGAAGAGTCATACAAATGGCGTCATCACAGCAGAAGAATGGCGCAGTCCTTGGATAGCAGCATATGGCCCCTGCTGAAAGTAGTGATGATATCGGGGCATGTGGAATGAGGGGAATGTTGGGCCACTCCCCTGCATGGAGCTGGCAATGGCTGATGGGGTCAGAGGCATCCCAAGTCGGCTATATGGTGGCAGAGAGCCCTGTATGGGGTGAGGAATGGGTGTTGCTATGGATGCCGTGCTGGTGCCGAGAGCAGTCAGGGACTGTGGGTGCTGAAATGCAGGAAAACTGGATGAAGACGATACCCAGGAGCTAAGAGACAAATTATCAGATGTTGTAAAGGCTGATCCTGAAAGAAAAAAAAATCTCATTAGACGAGAAACTCTACTTCAACATGCTAATCAAGAATTACATTATCTGTAAGCGTCAATTTAAAAAAATACATATATATATAGATATAGATCTATAGTTTTAAAGAGAAACAGTTCAATCAGGAGGCATCTCTACCTTTCCACACAAGAGGATATCATTTATACCATATATGGAAGAGAAAATTTGATAAATAGAAAAAGACCTACTCATTAGATTGCAACAGCGCTATTAGAGTGGCTACAGCGCTATTAGAGTGGCTACAGCGCTAGCACCCTGCCTTAAGATAATGACCTGATTCCCTTTAAAGAAGTTCCAAATAGCTGATCACTGTCGTAACCTCCAGCATCCACATAAGTAAGGCTGGACAGATAAGCCTCAACAAAGCTACCTGGTTGCCAAAGCCATTTTGAAAACCCACAAGAGTGTTTTTCTTTTCTTCTTTAATTTTTTTTTTAGCTTCTATAACCCTTTTCTTTTTGAAATAATGAGAATATTTACTATGTTGATTATATTTAAGACAGATACACAAAAATCAAACATTTTAATGTGCCAGCTATACCCAGAAGTTGAAATGTGGGAATAATAAACACTACCAAAAATAAACAATAAATACTTAGAAATGACTCTAAAAAATGCATGATACTTACTCGAAGTTTTTCACACAACTCTACTGAAAGATGGAAGGAAAGGTTTTAATAATTGGAGATACATGACATATTCTCGGATGAAAAATAAAATGTCTTTTTAAAATTCATTTATTCCCAAATTAATTTATTGGTTTAGTATAAAGCCAATGAATGGCTTCCCTGGTGGCTCAGATGGTAAAGAATCTGTCAGCAATGCAGGTGACCTGAGTTCAATCCCTGGGTTGGGAAGATCCCCTGGAGAAGTAAAGGGCAACCCACTCCGGTATACTTGCCTGGAGAATTCCATGGACAGAGGAGCCTGGTGGGTTACAGTCCATAGGATCACAAAGAGTCAAACACAACTGTGTGACTAACACCTTAACTTTCAAAGCCAATGAAATGCCAAACGTTTTTCCACGTTCAATTCAATTTGCAAAATTATCAGGACAAATAATGTTTAGAATATTAAGATATTTTTAATTGTAACAAGGATAGATTTTCCCTACCAGATATAAAAACACGTTATCATGTTTTAAAAACAAAATACTGTGTTTATGAAAATAGCATAGTACTGAGCAAGATTAGAAGCCACATCAATAGAAAATAACAAATTGTCACAATATAATATATACATGCATACTGTATTATCATATACTTAGTATATATAGGAGGGGGGCTTCCAGGTGATGCAGTGATAAAGAATCTGCCTGCCAATGTAGGAGATAAAAGAAATGTGGGTTTGATCCCTGGGTTGGGAAATGTCCTGGAGTAGGAAATGGCAACCCACTCCAGTATTCTTGCTTGGAAAATCCCATGGACAGAGGAGCCTGATGGGCTGTATGTAATCCATGGGGTCACAAAGAGTCGGACATGACTGAGGGACTAACAAACATTCAAAGCCTGAGCACACATGCACATCATTACAGACTATGAGGAATGACAGCTTAGTTTCCATAATTGTTTATTAGCTAATTAACAAGTTGCAAGAGTAAGTTTTTCTTATATCACAATATCCAGAAGTTTAAACAAAGGTTGACAGTGAATTTTCCAACTGCATAATTACTAGTAGCTCATTTGGATTTATTTACAAGAGATGTCATATGTTCTGTCTGTTTATGCTATTACTTATCATGGACATAAAAATATGTCCATATAAGACTCTCCCTATACACACATCCCTGTGCCTAGGCACCCTCTCGTCTCTTTTGTCTGAAGTCCCAGATGCAAAGGGCTCCTCCCTTAACATCTGCAACAGAGGAACTTTTTAATACTCCCGGACTCTCACCACCCAGGACACCACCTCCACACAACATGCTCCACTAGGAGAATCTTCATTTTTCAAATATTTTCCATTCTAATTATTGATCCTAATAAGATATTCCTGATAGAAGTAAAACATATATATTCCCTGATTCTCAGATTGTAAAACAGATTCAGAAAGACTAAGAAACTACCCCTCAAATCCACTAGTTCTTTGGTAGTAGGTAACAGAGAAATCGGAGAAAGCAATGGCATCCCACTCCAGTACTCTTGCCTGGAAAATCCCATGGACGGAGGAGCCTGGTAGGCTGCAGTCCATAGGTTCATGAAGAGTCGGATACAACTAAGCGACTTCACTTTCACTTTTCACTTTCATGCATTGGAAAAGGAAATGGCAACCCACTCCAGTGTTCTTGCCTGGAGAATCCCAGGGACAGAGGAGCCTAGTGGGCGCACAGAGTCGGACATTGACTAAAGCGACTTAGCAGCAGCAGCAACAGAGAAATAACTCCTAAGCCCTGACTCAGAGGCTCAGTGTCCTTTTACTGGAAAACAAGCCACAGGAAAGCTTCAGGCAGCATAATCACTTAAGAGGTAAAGGCAAAATAATGATCAGCCTCAGGCTATCCCTTCCTGAAGAGGCTCCTGAAATACTTTGGGGCCATCTCTCTTCTGAGGACTAGAAGTCTCATCACCTCCCTGTCTTTGTTCTCCATTGGGCACTCTTGCTCTGAGCACTTGCATAGCCTGGAAGCAGTCTTACCTCGATTTTGTGTTGTCTGAACCTCATCCCCCAGCACATCCTCTTCTCCTCCATAGGTACGGATGGGTGAGCGGGCATAGGAATGCTTTTGAATCAGGCTCTCCACACTTTCCCTAGGTTAGAGAATGACACATGGTGAGTAAACCAAAAAGTTAAGTAATCAGAGGAGAGGAGTCTTAAAAATGATTTACTAGTCAGTAAAACCATTTTCATGCGAAGAGTTGACTCATTGGAAAAGACCCTGATCCTGGGAGGGATTGGGGGCAGGAGGAGAAGGGGATGACAGAAGATGAGATGGCTGGATGTCATCACCGATTTGATGGACATGAGTTTGAGTAAACTCTGGGAGTTGGTGATGGACAGGGAGGCCTGGCGTGCTGCGATTCATGGGGTCACAAAGAGTCGGACACGACTGAGCAACTGAACTGACCTGAAAACCATTTTCTCAAAAAACCACCACTTCAGAGGCAGACAACATTCAAAACATACACATTTCATTGTAGACGCCTCAGAAACATGACCTCAAGCATACAAATATGAGGAACTTTGAATTTGTTTCTTATAAATACAAAGAAACAAATAGGACAGGATATGGACAGTCCCCCAAAATTCTACAAAATTAGGGGCAAATGTGAACAAGGAGCTATAAAACATAACCGTAGGAATATAGAGTTTAATGATGTTTAAAAAAAAAAAAACAATGAATTTACCACAAGGAGCTGCAGCCCTGTGACTTTATCAGCTAATGAACACAAAACCCTCACCTGATATGAACGGCATTAATTGAACATCTGATGAAATACTAGCCCATAGTTCAAAATATCATTAGTCATACAAAGACTCCGTGTTTACTAATAAAACCAGTAAGTGCATAGAGTATATGATAATTGCTGAGTCACTTACTCAAGGTCTTAATTCACTGTAATATTAGAGCATGACTGTCCTTCTGGGTAACTTGGGTCATTAAGAAAAAAGTCAATTGAGATGCACAAACTTTAATAAAATGACAGCTATAATATTCAAGCTGGTAAATCTGATTAATCTAATTCAAGCTTTTAATCTAAGCCATGTGTCATACTGTTACTATTTAAAATGAATTTAGGAAAGAATTAGTTATTTTCACATGAGAAAAGAACTTGCTTCAGATACCCTTGAAGACAGCTTCTCTTTATAAAGTTATAAAGGCTTGGCCATCAGTGGGCTGAAATCATGGATGATGTATTTCTAAAGTGCATTCCACTGCCCATCCTAGGCATTTAGGCTGTTCTCTCTCAGCATTTAAGTTCAAAAGCAGAGTGTAGTATCTGCCTCTCTAAAAATGCCCTAATATAAAATTATTTAAACCTTTTTCACATACACCCAAGAAGAATTCTTTAAATAATATAATAAATCATGGCTTTGTGAAATATTTTGCTTCTCTATAAGAAGTATATTATATTCATTTTTTCCTTGGAAAATCACTGGTATCATTACTTATTCTCATCTCTAAGAGGGAGAAAAAAAAGGATTTTATTGAAGTGATTTATTTGTGTCAGGCCTGAAAGTGAACTGAAAGCAATGGCAGTTCTTATATAAAGGATGGCATAATTAAATTATTGCCTTTTAAGTGATTGAAAACAGTGGTGCAAATCAGGGCCATCTCTTCGAAGATGTTACAAAGAATAGACAGCCCATGTTGTTTACTTTATGTCTAATCCCTGTTTCCAGTAGGATGAAAAGTGCAAAGAATTTGTTTAGCCTGGAAGACTATTGTGAGGATTTCTAGACTACTGTGCTCTGGAAAATAAGGGATGACTCATTTAATGAGTTAAGCGATTTAGGTATTACAAGCTAGGACAGTGCCTTGTAATGCTCAGTTCTGTTATATCCCAAAGCAAGAGACAGTAGTTACTTTGGATTTTAATAGATAAATAAACTGGGTAACATTATTGAAGGTTGACTTTTCAATATCTAACACTAATTTTTCCAGGCAAAAAGAATACATCATTATCTTAGGTATCTTTAAGAGATCTCTTCTGACTAATACGTAAGCATCAATTCCAAGAATAATATACACGTGAAGGACACAATCATAGCCAGAAGGTGGGCAAGATAATAGGATAACTGCAGTTATTATGTTGATTCTGCAAAAATGCTCCAAAAATACTAGAAGTCATCTGAACTATTTGTTCAAACTCCAGATAAGCAAAACCAACATACTCTCATCAGTATTGTGAGTTGACTGCCCTTCCTTTATCTCTGAAACTTCAGTACAAATTTCTTAATGCTCAAAATGCAAAATCTTCCCTTTTCCTTCACACTCTTCTTTGCACCACTGCTGTACCTAATATATTCCTCTTTAAATGCATATACTAGATGGATGGCAATTATGTGTTTGCATGATCATCTCTACCACTACACTGTTGGCCTCTGATTGAGGGAGAGAACAATGCTTTATCTAGGCAGTGGTTCTCAAACTTTAGTGTTCTATGAACTGTTTATGTCCCCCAAATTCTTGTTGAAATCTTAATCCCTATTGTGATGATTTTAGGATGTGCATTCTTTAGTAGACAATTAGGTCTTAAGGGTGAAGCCCTCATGATGGGATTAGTACCCTTGTAAGAAAAGAAAAGAGTTTGCTTTAGCTTTCTTTTCCTCAGCCATGTGAGGACACAGTGAGAAGATAGCTGTCTGTGAACCAGAAAGCAGGTCCTCATGAAAAACTGAAATCTGCCAGCTCATTGATCTTAGACTCCCAGCTGTGAGAAATAAATGTCTGTTGTTTAAATCACTCACAGTCTAGGGAATTTTTGTTATAGTAGCCCAACCAGACTAAGACATTGTTCATCAAAATTACCCAGAGGGCTGGCCAAAACACAGATTTTTGGACCCCACCCTCGAGTTTTTGATTTAGTAAGTCCAAGGTATGACCTGAGAATATGATTTCCAGTGTGTTTTCAGGTAACACTGATGCTGCTGATACGGAGGTCACACTTGGAGAACCACCACCCTAGTGTAGTAGTTACTGGAACCTGCTTAGCTCAAATCCTAGTCCTGCCACTTGTTTTGTGTGCCTTTGGGCAAATCACTTCACTTCTCTGTGCCTCAGTTTTGTTATCTGCAACATGAGGATATTAGGTCTTAGAATTATTATTAATTCTAATGGGAGGGAGGTCTGGGAGGGAGGGGACATGGGTGTGCCTATGGCTGATTCTTATTGATGTATGACAAAATCACAAAATTCTGTAAAGTAATTATCCTTCAATTAAAAAATTTAAAAAAAATCTCACTAGGATTATGTGATACAGGCTTTAGACATTAGTCATCCTTGTTACTCATTTCACTTTTGTTAAGCAGTGCAAGTAATTCATTTTCTATTCACTGGAAACTTCTCACCAATTATCTTTTGTAATTGTTGTGTTGGTTGTAATTGTTGTGTTGGTTGTAACAGAGATGTGAAGGATTTGGTATATTTAATTAAATCAATACTAGACTGAACTCAAAGAATTAACAAAATAATATAACTTGAAAAAAATATTGAATGAGTTAAACACACAGAGTTTATATTGGCATTTGGCATATAATAAGTGCTTAGTAATGTTTATAGGTAACAAAATTAAGTTACTATTAAGTATCAAAATCATATTCCTAAAGCTGGCTACATAATCATAATCATTTTAAATTAAATTGAGACTTCTAGTTGCTATAACATGCTATTCTTCATTTAAACCACCCTATAATATATATGGGGTCGCACAGAGTCGGACACGACTGAAGCGACTTAGCAGCAGCAGCAGCAGCATAATATATATGTCACAGAGGAAATTAAGTAAAAATTAAATGTTATTTCAATTTACATCCTAACTTTCTCTCTTTCTAAATATAGACCTAGAAAAAAGCTGCATTCAGGGATAAAATGGCAGGTTCATTAAAATCAAATCCAATTTGTAGGAAACAAAATATTTAAAGTTATCCTTGCTTATCAGTTTTCTCCTGTTTATATCATGTCTTACTGAGCCTTTATAAATAACTTCTTGTCACAATATTTTTCTAAAGATTTATGCAGATAATGTTATAAATTACCATTAGATAATATATCAATATTTGTTGCTTCCACAAAGTACTTAATAAATGAAAACTTTACATAATATAATTGGAGATGTATTATAAATCATTAATTTTGAGAACAGAAATACACACAATGTATTTTGGAAAAACAAAGTAACTCTAATCTTTTTAAAAGCTCTTTCAGATTTTAGTTTATTTTTATTTATTTGACTTAATCTTACTAATTTTTCTTTTCAATAGTAATCTGCGTTTCTGGTTTTATATCATTATTAGCAACTTAAGTAAACTGTACAACTGTGGGGGAAGAAATAGTTCCCTAAGTCTAACCTTTGTGACTAGAACAAAGGTCCCAACCAAAGTACAGATTATGCAGCCTCTAAAAATAAACTTTAGTGAATTGTGAGGTAGGGAACAAATATCCTTCTTACAGATAGAAAGACACAAGCAAGAAAAAAAGAATAAATTACAACCATGAATCAACCATGAATAACTTTGGTACTCTATCAAATTCACTGGTTTGTTTGACACTGTTTTGTAATATAAATGTTTCCTCTTAGAAGCTGTGAATAAATGAGTAACATTCTAAATGCAGGAACATAGATTGCTAGTTAAAAAAGTTTTGTTGTAACTACTTGTCATTCTGTTAAAAAGTCATCTTTTCTTTTTTGTGGCTATTGTCATCAGACTATTTCAACTTATTACACTAATAGATTTTATTTAAAAGCAGGCCTTAACCTGGCTACCAAACAAAATAACTTTCATTTTATACATACAGTCTCTTACACTAACTCTGTCTTTATTGAAGATGATGAAAAAGAAGTTTCTTCAGTAAGAAGCTGTATAGTCAGCTTCCTTATCTGAGTCTGGTCTCTGCTTCCTCCCATTTAATGACGGGTTAGCAGGGAAATGGTGGGCTGGGTAGATGATCTCTAAGATCTAACAATTTATGAACCTACAAATATATAAATAGAAGTAAATTTTTTAGAGTCATTTTGAGAAAGTCCAAGACTAGTTGCAAAGAACCCTGAGTTCTAACCCCAGATCTTCTACTGACGAATTGTGTGATCTGGCAGATCACTCTAGGTCCCACTTGCCTCATTGGTATAATGATAGGGAAACTAAAAATAGTTAAAAATCTTTCTGTGGTTCTTTTTGTCTTTAGTGTAGATTCTACTAGAGTGTTTTTGTTTTGTATGTTTTTGTTTTGGTAGTCATACCACCAACCTAATGATACACATTTAAGTTAATGCTTTATTGTATTTTTTATTTTTTGGAATTTAAAAAAGCATAATTTTCTTATATGGTTATTTAATAAATGATTTACATGATTTCAAGACAAATCTAGAGCACATGGCGTATTGAAAAGGCAAAAAAAAAAAAAAAAACAACAATCAAATATACTCTAGTGGAATCTACACTAAGGACAAAAATAGCCATAAAAAGATTTTTAACTATTTTTAGTTGTCACATTGTTGGAGATAACTTGACATACATGTTCTGAGATTGCTGTGCTTCTATATGCTGTGGGGTAAAGCACACGAGCAATGACAGAATATTCTCTCATAATTCCTGGTGTCACTGAGAGCTAGAGGTTCAGCATGAATGAGAAGAGATGTAGGTGTAAGGTCAGAGGGGTTCAGTAAAAACCTTTTCATTCTGAGCGGAAGTGGGAAGGATTAGTATGAACTCAAGTAGGATTTTACCTTTAAGGTACATGTAGATACACATACATACGTACCCTTCAAATGAGAACAGAGTCTCTCTGGGGAGAGCAGGATTCTGAGAGGTGGAGACTCACATTTGACTTATTTAAAGTTTGAGCACTGGATTTTTACACATTTAAAATATCATTATTTTTCCATTAAAATGCAAGTTTGGGAAACATTGGGAAAAGTATTTTCTACTTCCTTAATAATAAACTGGATTATGTTTTAGAAGCTTTTCTAACACTTACTTTCCCAAATGCCTTTTATACTGTTTTCTAAAGGCCCTACAAGCTTCTAGTACTCTGAAAGAGAAAAAAAAAATTACAACCTATTCTTCAATTATTCATAATTTCTGAGGCACAAGACAGAAGATATATAAAAGTAGCACAGATAATTAAAATTTATAGATAATTTTTAAAAGTACGCATCTCCAGGTTGTTACTTTGTCATCCTGCTTTGCTGTCTTTCTTCTGGCTTGAACTACAGGTGCTAAAATGATCCTAAGAACATGTCTCAAAAACTACCACTGTAAAGACAGGAAGGATAAAGTATTGGCAGAGATCAGATCTCACCAGCTTTGTCAATCAGCATCACCACATGGGCCTCCAAATGAAATTATGAGTTTCTTCATTTTAAATATCATCCTAAGAAGGTAAAATTTCTGGGGAGGAGTTTTCCTCATTGCCATCATTTCCACAGGCCCTTAAAGCTCTAAGCCTAGGATCAGCAAATTTTCTCTGTAAAGGCCAGATGGGAAATATTTTAAGCTTTGAAGGCCTTAGGATCTCTGTCAGATATACTCAGCTCTGTCATTGTAGCCCAAAAGCAACCACATATACATAAATTGAAAAATGTGATTGTCCTTTAATAAAAATTTATAGACAATTTTAATTTTATATTATTACATGTCACAAAATGTTATTTTTATAACTTTTTAAACCATTTAAAATGTAAAGACTATTCTTATCTTGAGGGCTATACCAAACAGGTGGTAGACAACAGAGTTTTCCAACCCCTGCTCTAAGCTATTTAACATATTAGAAATGGGCACCACTTACCCCACACAGCTCTTTATGAAAACTTCACTGCCTCAGAAACTCCACAAGCCAGCTCAGAGCTATGTTAGAACCAACTCTACTTTCTTTTTGGCACCAGAAGTCCTTATTTCCTGTGAACCTCTTTAGCAGATCTGCCAAAAAGTAACTGATGCTCCATTGCCTGATATAGATAAAACTATAAACTTTCAGAATATCAAATTTGCAACCCTGTTTCCAAAAGTTTTCTTCTTTGGCTAAACTAATAGAGAGTATTTGAGCTCTGAGCAAAAGGACCTGATTCCCATTGGGCTTGTGTCCAAATCATGTGTTTGAAAGTTTTGTTCAATGCCAGGGAGTTTTAAACATATTTTACAGAGACTCTCAGTGTGAATCCTGAACCACTAAGGTAAGATAAGCCTATGTATTTCATTCTCTGCCCCACTGACATGACTGAGAAAACAAGGTGGGGTTCAGGAAATTAAGAGTGCCAGCTGCAAACTGACATTTTAGTCACAGGGAAGGAAGTGAAGGAAGCATCAAACAGCTTGAGTTCATTGCTTGATACGGAGGAAGGGTGCCTGGGGGGAGTGAGGGTGCAGTGGGGAAGAAATGAAAAGCCCTCTGTCAGAGCTTAACCTAAACCCCACCTTGGAGCATCAGAGATCAATGATAGAGGCAGCTCTTTGAGTAGCTGATGAGAAGCAGATTCTCACTCTGCTGGAGGCTTTGAGGAAGGAATCCCACAGCAGCACACTCTCAGCTGCACACCGTGGCTTTGGTGCACTGAAAGGTGTGGGGCCAGTGACCACCATGGGCTCTGGAAAAGGGCCATGAGGTTTCCTTGATGGGCATGGAGTGGGAGCTGCTGATTTCCAGCTTCTGAGGCAGACAGGGTAACTTGATCAAAGTTAATGTAAAGTTAAAACTCCCTTTCCCAAGGCTATCTCCTCCTACCTGCAACAACTTCCTAACCCGAACAGAATAATTATATTTCCACATGGACACAGTCACAATAAATTTAAATTATTACCCCTTTTTCAGTCTGCACCTGAAAGATTTTATAGATCCACATGGTTTTATTCACAATTAATCTCAGCTCCTAACACTAAACAGACACTCCATTCTATACATGAGCTAGAGAAAGATAAGTGGACATTACAAAAATACTCTGCAATCCAAAAGAAGAAAACTAATTTTAAAAAACGTAACAAGCAATCTCTTTTGAAACTGCCTTGTTCCAAGAAACAGGGAGAAGTATTTTAAATCTCTAACTGTACATTCAAGTTTTTAGTGAGATTTAAGAACACCCTGTATTGATAAAGCAGGGACTTGCAGACATGAAAAGGAAACAGTTTGGAAATGTAAAAGTATACTTGAAAAATGACAATATAGTAATTACCACATTTTAAAAGAACTTAATAAGGAGAGCAAACAGAATACCTGATGCCGTGGAAAACAGACTCAACAAATTAAAAGATTCATATAAGAAATCCTTCCACTATCAGAGTAAACAGTTAAAAAGATAAAAATTATTAAACAATAGATAAGAGAAGTAGGGAATTGATGTAACATATATATAATAGGAATTTTAGTATGTCTGAATAGAGCAGACAGATTAGAAGCCAGAAGAGGAGAAAAAAAATTTTCTTGAAATGAGCAACAACTTGATTTTTCAAATTGAAGGGCTCAATTGTATTGTAAATACAAATGAAAAAAATTTACAGTTAAACAAATACTGGTACAATTTCCGAATTTCAAAGAAAACTTTCTAAAAGCATATTTTATCAGACAGAAAAAAAAAAAAGATAACTGTCCCACACTGGAAAGACAGTGGGTTTAGCATCAGCTTTTACCCTATCTATAGTATTTAAAAACTAGACAACAAGGAAAGGTTGAAAGAGTTCTGAGGAGAAAAACTGTGACCCTAGTCAGGTTTATAATAATGGCAACAGATCCTCTCAGATATATAGGAACTAATAAAGAGAATAACCCATATATCCTTCCTCAACCAATTATTCAACATTTATCAACAGCTGAGAAGAGTCTGAACACAATTTCAGTAATGAGTACAATAGAAGTGAACATTAAGCAATGAAATGAATAGGACTAGAATTAAATTTAAATGATTTCAGTTGATAGATTTCTGATCCTTACATTAACATTAAGAAAAAGAATTTAAAGAGAAGATGAAGGAGAGACATGAATAAGAAGCTGGATTTTAAGTCCCAGATTATTTAAACCAAAACTATAGGTTGAGGGAGGGGCACTACAAGGAAATAATCACATAATATCTCCAATACTCTGGCCTGGAGAATTCCATGGACTGTACAGTCCATGGGGTCACAGAGTTGGATATGACTTTCACTTTCACTTCACTTTCAAATATCTCCTATTTTACAAGAAAATAAAATGTATAGTTTCATTCCTAACAATAACATAGAAATATCAAATTTACAATTATGTCTTTCAGAATTTAAAAGCATAATTATATTTTTTTTCTTTCCTTTTTTTTTTTCATTTATTTTTATTAGTTGGAGGCTAATTACTTTACAATATTGTAGGGGTTTTTGTCATACATTGACATGAATTAGCCATGGATTTACATGTATTCCCCATCCCGATCCCCCCATATTTAAAAGAAATACAATGAATAAGAGAAAGGATTTTGGTTTCAGACAAACCAACCTGGGTGTGAGGCTCAGCTGTCACAAATTACACTATGTGAATCATAAAGTTTTAATCTCTTTAAGCTTCAGCCGAATAGGAATAATAACCATTCTTTATTATAGAATTATTTTGAAGTATAACTGAAATAAAATGTGTCAACTATTATAGCCCACTGCCTGTAACACATGGTGACTATGGAATGTTAACCATAATAAAGAGGGGGAAGACTTGATAAATTTAACAAAAGACAGGAAGAGAAAATAAAAGGTAAAATGAATAGCTGAACTTAACAAAGAGCAGAAACAGTTAAAAAGAAACAAAACCAAACATATCAGCAGTTGTAACACCTGGAGATAGACAAAATTTTTCTATTAAAACACAAAGACCTTCAGACAAATTTTTAAAAATACAGATAGTCTATGACATTTTACAAAAATACATATCATTATTTACTCAATAAATATTCGAGTGTTTACTGTGTACCAGGCACTATTCCAGGTTCTGGGGATATAGTAGGAAACAAAAGGCAAAGCACTGGACCAATCAGATATTAGGGGCTGCATATTCTAAGCAGAAGGTGAGTATAAAGGCCCTAATTGAGGCTGAGATGGACCTGGCTATGTAAAAAAAAACAAACCAAGCAAGACAAAGGTAGATGAGTTCAGAAAGATAACTGGGAGGGTTGGGATCAGACTATGGCACCTTCCAGGCCTTGTCTGGACGTTGGGTTTCACAGTGAATGGGAAGATGAGTCACTGGAAAGTTCTAAGCAAGACTGATGTGATTTGACTGACTTTTTTTCTTAAAAGATCATTCTGATTGGTGAACTGAAAGCTGACTTAAGAGCAGTAAGAATGGACATAGAAAAATCAACGGAAAATTAACAATCTAGGAAACAGATGATAGTGTCCTAGATAAGGGTGGTAGCAGCAGGAATGGTAGGAAGTAGTTGGACTTCTCTGGATATGGTTTGAAAAATTAGTCAACTGTATGTAGAAGTGAAAGTCGCTCAGTCGTATCTGACTCTTTGCGACCCCATGGATTATACAGTCCATGGAATTCTCCAGACTAGAATACTGGAGTGGGTAACCTTTCCTTTCTCCAGGGGGTCTTCCCAACCCAGGGATCAAACCCAGGTCTCCCACATTGCAGGCAGATTTTTTACTGGCTGAGCCACAAGGGAAGGTGAGAGATAAAGGCAAGCCGGGAAGGGTGACTCCCAGTCTTTTGGCAGAGCAATGGGAAGGATGCAGCTGAGAAGCGAACTGTAAGAGAAGCACAGATGTAGAAGAGTGTGATTGGGCATCCTGTCATAGATGTGTGAAATTTAAGGCACCCTTAAGGGAGAGGGAAAAAGAAAAGAGACAGCCAGAGCTTTGACTCTAGAGAAACCAGAACCAGAGATGTAAATTTGATAGAAGTCAGCATATAATGGCATTTAAAGGCATGAAGCTAACTGCTCAGATCACTCAGGAAGGGGATGTGGACTGAGAAGAGAGGAAATCCAAGGACTAAGGCCTGGACCATATTACTGTTCTACAGATAGAGGACAAGGGGGAGAACCAAGAAGTGGATGGAGAAAGAATGGCCACTGGAGTAGAATAAAAACCAGAGATTGTGAGAGGTCTTGGAAGCAGAGGAAAAACGGAAGAATAAATGGCAAAGAGGAAAAAGGGAGAGAATAAATGACAATGTCAAACCCTGGTAACTCTACTTAAGGAGCTTCACTATAAGGAGTAGAAAACTGGGAGAATCAGTAACTCAAAAGACACATGGCATCAAGAGGAGGCTGTTTTTTACTTGATGAATGAAATGGCAAGATATTTGTTTAATGATGCAAGAGAAGAGGGGTCTCTTGCTGTTAGAACAAAGATTTTTTAAAAATTCAAAGGCAAATAAAACCAACAAATGTTAAGGTATAGCAATATAAGGTTATTCAAAGCAGAACTCAAGACAGGCATTAAATGGGATAGAAGTAAACGCACATCTATCTGACTGATAAACTATGGAACAAACCAAAAAAGCAGTTAAAGGTATTCACCCAAAGAATTCCCCAGATGAATTTATGCACAAGATTCTACAGGATCACTTCTTTGGATTTAAACTGATCAAGCAATAAAAAGCAGGAAGATATTTCAATTCATTCAGACTAGCAAAAACCTGATACTAAAAACTGACAAGGAAGAAGAAACAAAATGTATCTCTATTATGAAGACTGATACAAAAACCTTAAGTGTTAATAAAATATGGGTAAATTAAATTCAGCAATGTATTACAAGAAAAACAGAATCCCGATACGGTATATTCCAGAAATACAAGGATGGAAGGATGGCTCACCATAGACAATATGACTAGAATTAATCCTATTGTTATTTACAAGTAGAAAAATAATTAAAATTGTCTCCATGCATGTTAAAAGAGCGTTTAAAGTCAGTAACATTCAGAATAGCAAAAAGTTCTTAATTTAGGCATGGAAAGGTATTACCTCAGTATGATAAAGAATACCAATCCAAAACCAAAAGCCAATGAAAACCATATATAATGATAAAATACTAGAGGCATTACTAAATAAGTCAAGAATAAGAGAAAAATGCTAACTATCACAACTACATTTTAATAGTGTTCTGGAAATTTTAGTCAATGTAATATAACAAGAAAAAGACATTGTAAAAAGCATGACTATTAGAAAGAAAAAGATAAAATTGTCATTTTTGCTGCTGATATGGAGATCTAAGTAGAAAACTCAAAAGATTAAAAGGAAAAATTATTAAAACTAATGTTTTTTAAGTTCAGTAAAATGGCAGGATGCCAATGACATATAGGAATCAATAACTTTTTATAGACTAGACAGATTTCTAATTAAAAATTCTATTTTCAAAAGTAAGCCACCCCCATGGCTGATTCAAGTCAATGTATGGCAAAAAACCACTACAATATTGTAAAGTAATTAGCCTCCAACTAATAAAAATAAATGGAAAAAAAAAAAAAAGTAAGCCACCCCTAAAATAACCTTCTAGTACACACAAGACAAAAGAAAGCTATCATGAGCCATATATGTAATTTTAAATAGTCTAACGGTCAAAGTTTTAAAAAGCAGATGAGATTAATTTTAGTAATTATTTAACCCAATATATCTGCAAAATATTATTTCAGCATGTTATCAATATCCTAAAACTATTGTTGAGATATTTTCAGCCTTGTTTCACACTAAATCCTGAAAATCAGTGTCTGTTTTTTGTTTTTGTTTTTTTGGTACTTATAGTACTTCTCAATATGGAATAGCCACATTTCTTCACTAACCATCTATGGCCATTGGCTATTAAACTGGACAATGTAATTCTAATAAACCTAGCTATGTGCCTGAAAAAAATGTGTAGGACTTACAGACTTGAAAATACCCTAACTTATAAAGAACGTAAGAAGTTTCAGTAAAAAGACAAACATATGATGTATTCCTAGAAGTCTCAGTAAAGGCATCATTTTTCTCCCCCAAATTATTATACAAGTTCAACACAAGCCCAATCATAATTCCAATGACTTTTTCTTTTAGAAGACTGGACAAAATGATTCCAAACACTGGAAGTATAAATGTCAAACAGTATCAAGAAAACTTGAAAATGACAAGTAAAAAGATCTGGAGTTTGTCATATCAGATACCTGACTCCTTTTTTCCTGTTGCCTGGTAATGTCTATTCTACTTTCTCTGTCAGTATTCAGTACTATATATTTTCTAACATATTCCTTTCCCACTTACTCTATTTGTACAAAACAAAAACAAAAAACCTAACAGAAGAAACTTAATTTTGAACATTTAAATATCTTCATAGTCCTTTCTCCTTTCTCAGAAGTAATACCATGCTTTCACTTACTATCTTTCTTTCACTTAGAAAGTGTCCCTTCACTCCCCCAAAAAGAAAACTGACAGACTATCTGTAAGTTATATTTACGGTATGGCACTAGCAGATAATTCTCTCCCTGAACTAAATAGCTATAAATCAGATATTGAGAAACCCTTTTAGACTTTTGATTTGCTTCTTAGCTGTCCATTTGTAGGTATATGTACAAAGCATCTAATGAAAATACCTTCTACTTTTGTTAATGGCACTAGTTTTCTTTTACAAATGAGGGTGATGTTGTCCTTGGGAGTAAGGCTACACGTGAAGAATGTTGAGACATTAGGTATCTGAATAGAACCTCATAAAATGAGAGTGAGAAAATCAGAATGGCTTTTAGAGTATCTACAAAGCTTGTGCAGATGTAGAAGGAATACTGTGAGTTTAGAGGTATAAGGCATACAGATCCAGTCCTAAAGGCATTTTTGTTTGGGTATCCCATACAGGAGCTGTAAATCTGGGACAGGAAACTTGAAATCATTAAGGTCACATATTTATAACACCATATTCAATTAGGTTAGAAAAGTGCAATTTCTGTCATCATGTCATAAAAAGATGTGTTTTTCTCTCAGATCTCTTATTTTACAAACGCTCTCTATATTGTTACAAATAGGGCTGTTTTCCATCAGTTACAAGGGGCAATTCAATTACTAGATGGTTTAGTGCAGTAACTGACTCCAGACTAATTTAATTTCTTTAGGTCTCCAAAGATCAATTGATCTGATTTGTTCCATCCCCAAAGGCTGTTTAGGAAAAATTCAGACTTAAATACCTGGAAATGAAATCCAAAACCTTGGCCAATTTCACACTACTTAGGTCATCTTGCAAACTTGCAGCTAGTCTCATAAGATGCTCTTTTAGCCCTCAGACCACTGAAAGCTTCTAAGTTTCATGTACATGTGAGTGTTCCCGACATCAGGATGTTTACTCAGTTAAGTGGAAAATGTGGCTGCATGCATTATCAAGTCCGTCACTCTAAATGGCAGTCAGTCTGGGTCCCTGTCTCTCATAAACATAAGTAAAACTAAAGGGGCTATTTTTATTCTAGAAGTATTTTATTAAGATTATTGAAAGTCACTTGGATGGGGTAAAACTATGCTCATCTCAGTTCAGTTCAGTTCAGTCGCTCAGTCATGTCTGACTCTGCAACACCATGGACCGCAGTATGCCAGCTTACCTGTCTATCACCAACTCCCGGAATTTACTCAAACTCATGTCCATTAAGTTGGTGATGCCATCCAACCATCTCCTCCTCTGTCATCCCCTTCTCCTCCCACATTCATCATTTCAGGCATCAGGATCTTTTCTAATGAGTCAATTCTTCACATCAGGTGGCCAAAGTTTTAGAGTTTCAGCTTCAGCATCAGTCCTTCCAATGAGTATTCAGGATTGATTTCCTTTAGGATGGATTGGTTGGATCTCCTTGCAGTCCAAGGGACTCTCAAGAGTCTTCTCCAACACCACAGTTCAAAAGCATCAATTCTTCAGGGCTCAGCTTTCTTTATAGTCCAACTCTCACATCCATACATGACTACTGGAAAAACCAAACCTTTGACTAGACAGACCTTGGTTGGCAAAGTAATGTCTCTGCTTTTTAAAATGTTGTCTAGGTTGGTCATAACTTTTGCTTCTTCCAAGAAGCAAGCGTCTCTTAATTTCATTGCTGCAAACACCATCTGCAGTGATTTTGGAGCCCAAAAAATATAGTCTTGTCACTGTTTCCATTGGTTCCCCATCTATTTGCCATGAAGTGATGGGATGAGATGCCATGATCTTTGTTTTCTGAATGTTGAGTTTTAAGCCAGCTTTTTCACTCTTCTCTTTCACTTTCATCAAGAGGCTCTTTAGTTCTTCTTTGCTTTCTGACATAAGGGTGGTGTCATCTGCACATCTGAGGTTATTGACATTTCTCCTGGCAATCCTGATTCCAGTTTGTGCTTCATCCAGTCCAGCATTTCTCATGATGTCCTCTGCATGTAAGTTAAATAAGCAGGGTGACAATATACAGTCTTGACGTACTTCTTTCCCAATTTGGAATCAGTCTGTTGTTTCATGTCCAATTCTAACTGTTGCTTCTTGACCTGCATACAGATTTCTCAGGAAGCAGGTCAGGTGGTCTGGTATTCCCATCTCTTTCTGAATTTTCCACAGTTTGTTGTGATCCATATAGTCAAAGGCTTTGGCATAGTCAATAAAGCAGAAATAGATGTTTTTCTGGAACTCTCTTACTTTTCCAATGATCCAACAGATGTTGGCCATTTAATCTCTGGTTCCTCTGCCCTCTCTAAATCTAGCTTGATTATCTGGAATTTCATGATTCACATACTGTTGGAGCCTGGCTTGGAGAATTTTGAGCATTACTTTCCTAGCGTGTGAGATGAGTGCAATTGTGCGTAGTTTGAGCATTCTTTGGCATTGCCTTTCTTTGGGACTGGAATGAAAACTGACCTTTTCCAGTCCTGTGGCCACCTGCTGAGTTTTCCAAATTTGCTGGCATACCCAGTGCAGCACTTTGACAGCATCATCTTTTAGGATTTGAAATAGCTCAACTGGAATCCCATCATCTCCACTACCTTTGTTCATAGTGATGCTTCCTAAGGCCCACTTGACTTTGCATTCCAGGATGTCAGCCTCTAGGTGAGTGATCACACTATTGTGATTATCTGGGTCATGAAAATCTTTTTTGTATAGTCTTCTGTGTATTCTTGCCACCTCTTCTTAATATCTTCCGCTTCTGTTAGGTTCATACTATTTCTGTCCTTTATTGTGCCCATTTTGGCATGAAATATTCCATTGGTGTCTCTAATTTTCTTGAAGAGATCTCTAGTCTTTCCCATTCTATTGTTTTCCTCTATTTCTTTACACTGATGACTGAGGAAGGCTTTGTTATCTCTAATTGATATTCTTTGGAACTCTGCATTCAAATGGGGATATCTTTCCTTTTCTTCTTTGCCTTTTGCTTCTCTTCTTTTCACAGCTATTTGTAAGGCCTCCTCAGACAGCCATTTTGTCTTTTTGCATCTCTTTTTCTGGGGATGTCTCCTGTACAGTGTCACAAACCTCCGTCCATAATTCTTCAGGCACTCTATCAGAGCCAATCCCTTGAATCTATTTCTCACTTTCACTGTATAATTGTAAGGGATTTGATTTAGGTCATACCTGAATGGCCTAGTGGTTTTCCCTACTTTCTTCAATTTAAGTCTGAATTTGGCAATAAGGTGTTCATGATCTGAGTCAAAGTCAGCTCCCAGTTTTGTTTTTGCTGACTGTATAGAGTTTTTCCATCTTTGCCTGCAAAAAAATATAATCAGTGTGATTTTGATATTGACCATCTGGTCATTTCCACGTGTAGAGTCTTCCCTTGTGGTGTTGGAGAGGGTTTTGCTATGACCAGTGCGTTCTCTTGGCAAAACTCTATTAGCCTTTGCCCTGCTTCATTTTGTACTTCAAGGCCAAATTTGCCTGTTATTCCAGGTATTTCTTGACTCCCTACTTTTGCATTCCAGTCCCTGATAATGCAAAGGACACCTTTTTTGGGGGTGTTAGTTCTTGAAGGTCTTGTAGGTCTTCATAGAACCATTCAGCTTCTTCAGCATTACTAGTCGGGGTATAGACTTGGATTCCTGTGATATTGAATGATTTGCCTTGGAAATGAACAGACCATCCTGTTGTTTTTGAGATTGCATCGAAGTATTGCATTTTGGACTCTTTTGTTAACTATGATGGCTACTCCATTTCTTCTAAGGGATTCTTGCCCATAGTAGTAGATATAATGGTCATCTGAGTTAAATTCACCCGTTCCAGTCCAATTTTAGTCTGCTGACTCCTAAAATGTCAATGTTCACTCTTGCCATCTCCTGTTTGACTACTTCCAATTTGCCTTGATTCATAGACCTAACATTCCAGGTTCCTATGCAATATTGCTCATAGGAACAATAGCATCGGACTTTACTTCCATCACCAGTCACATCCACAACTGGATGTTGTTTTTGCTCTGGCCCCATCTCTTCATTCTTTCTGGAGTTATTTCTCCACTGATCTCCAGTAGCGTATTGGGCACCTACTGACCTGGGGAGTTCATCTTTCAGTGTCCTATCTTTTTGCCTTTTCATACTGTTCTCAAGGCAAGAATACTAAAGTGGTTTGCCATTCCCTTCTCCAGTGGACCACGTTTTGTCAAGACTGTCCGCCATGACCCGTCCATCTTGGGAGGCCCTACATGTCATGGCTCATAGTTTCACTGAGTTAGACAAGGCTGTAGTCCATGTGATCAGATTGGTTAGTTTTCTATGATTGTAGCTTTCAGTCTGTCTGCCCTCTGATGTTTAAGGATAAGAGGCTTATGGAAGCTTCCTGATGGGAGACACTGAGGGGGAAACTGGGTCTCGTTCTGATGGGCGGGGCCATGCTCAGTTCAGTTCAGTTCAGTTGCTCAGTCATGTCCGACTCTTTCCGACCCCATGAATCACAGCATGCCAGGCCTCCCTGTCCATCACCAATTCCCGGAGTTTACTCAAACTCATATCCATGAGTGGGTGATGCCATCTAGCTATCTCATCCTCTAAACCTTTAATCCAATCTTCTGTTGATGGGCTGGGCTGTGTTCCCTTCCCTGTTATTTGGCCTGAGGCCAAACTGTGGTGGAGGTAATGAAGATGATACTTTGCCAACAAAGGTCCATCTAGTCAAGGCTATGGTTTTTCCAGTTGTCATGTATGGATGTGAGAGCTGGACTGTGAAGAAAGCTGAGCGCTGAAAAATTGATGCTTTTGAACTGTGGTGTTGGAGAAGACTCTTGAGAGTCCCTTGGACTGCAAGGAGATCCAACCAGTCCATCCTAAAGGAGATCAGTCCTGGGTGTTCATTGGAAGGACTGATGTTGAAGCTGAAACTCTAATACTTTGGCCACCTCATGCAAAAAGATGACTCATTGGAAAAGACCCTGATGGTGGGAGGGATTGGGGGCAGGAGGAGAAGGGGACGACAGAGGATGAGATGGCTGGATGGCATCACCGACTCAATGGACATGAGTTTGAATAAGCTCTGGGAGTTGGTGATGGACAGGGAGGCCTGGCGTGCTGCGATTCATGGGGTTGCAAAGAGTTGGACATGACTGAGCAACTGAACTGAACTGAATGAAGATAATGGTGACCTCCTTCAAAAGTTCCCATGCAGGCACTGCTACAGGCAATGCCCCCAACCCTGCAGCAGGCCACTGCTGACCCACACCTCTGCCAGATGCTCATCTAGTAAAATATAATTATTTTACATTTTCAGATTTTGAAAGTGCTTTCATAAATGTCATCTTACATGGTCCTTATAATAAAGTGAGCAGCATTATGTTCTCCATTTTATACATGAGGAAACAGACTCAGGGTAACTTCTGAGGATCACTTAGAAGTGATCTTACTTAATTTAGTTACTTAAGATCTTACTTAAGTGATCTACTTAACTTAGGTAACTTCTCTAGGATCACTCAGCCAGGAAAAGGCAGAGCACAGATTCTAACCCATGGCTTTGTCTTCATATACCATGCTCAACCCCTGACCTGAAACAGAAGATATGAGGCACACTATAAAAACACATCTCTACTGCCCCACTGAACCACTGTCTTCATTTTTGCCTGATACCTGATTAGAAAAGAGAAAAAATTCACTTATTATAATCCCACTTGCATAAATACAGTGTGAATCAGTGCCTTTGGCACTCTAGAAACAGGAGATGAGAAAGATCACAGCTAAATGGAAGTAGCCTTTTTAAAACACCTCCTGGTAGTTCAGATGGTAAAGTATCTGCCGACAGTGTGGGAGACCCAGGTTTGATCCCTGGGTTGGGAAGATTCCCCTGGAGAAGGAAATGGCAACCCACTCCAGTACTCTTGTCTGGAAAATCCCATGGAGAGAGGAGCCTGGTAGGCTACAGTCCATGGGGTCACAAAATGTCTTTGTAAATGTGGACTCCTCTGTCACCCATGCTGCTGATACCAATTTCTCAATGATTTGGATCTTATGGCCTATTTGCATGCCTATGTTCTACCTAATTGAAGTTACCTTCTTGCCATCCATTTTGCAAGGGATTTTCAACCACAAGCTCAAGTTCCTTTCCCTGATCTCAGTACCCCCAATCACTTGTCAGGCTCTTCAACTAATTAATCTTTTCTACTCAAATGCCTGCCCAACTTTCAGTCTCTCCTACTGGATTCTTTGCCTCCCCACTGAGCTTCTATATCTTTCCCGGCAAAATCAAAACCACACCCTTATGCTCTGGCATTGGGAAGGATGACTGAAGGATCAGATGTTGCTAAAATTTATAATAATCCTTTAATTTGAGTTGCCAGAACAGGAAAGAGAAGTGCTGAGGTCAGGACATGTGACCATGTGGTAGGTGACGAAGTGTGTCAGAACCATGTAGCAGTTGGTGGGGAAATCACATAAAGATCTGGAGATAAAATAAACCAGAGGGCTGGTAGTTAGGGTACTCCACCTGTCTATAAAGATTCCAGGACATATAAGAGATTAAATACAGAGGATGAATAAAATCTGATGATTTAATGTATAAAATGGCGGCTGTTTTATAATTTAAATTTGCAAAGACAGTAGAATTTAAGTGTGTTCACCAAAAATTAAACAGTAAGTACAGAAAGTTGCATAGTACGCTTAGGGGTACAAATAATCAGTTAGGTTGAAAAAAAATCTTTTCTTTGAAAAAAACATTTTTGACATTCATATTGGGTAACTCTGCATCTCAATATAGTCATTACTCATCACATAAACAGTCTCACACTTTGTGAACCATTTTAATTAAAAATTAGGGTCAATTACAGGCACATGATTGTCACTTGCCTTAAAGGTCCTGTTATCCAATAGCTTTCCTATTAAACACACGCATTCTACACTGTAGATAAAATATGCACCTTGATTTAAACTGCCTCTTTTTGCTTCAAAATTCCAAACTACCTTTATAGTCTTTATGTTAGCAAATATATCCACTTCAGAAAGCAACAGCTATTAAGATTCTATTTTCTCTGTGGATTGCCACTTAAGACATGAAGCTTAATATCATCAAGAGGACTGAGTTTTTGATAACAAAGAAGCCCTATTTTTTGCAGTTGAATTAATGTCCTGTTCAAAGAAACCACTTCACTCAGAAATGGAGCATAGAATAGATCCAGCTGCAGCGGCTGTCAGAACTTCAGCAGTTGCATATCTGTAGGGTTTATAACCGGAAATGAAGGTCAGGCAGAGAACAGGAGATTATACAGAGTATTGGAGACTATATACAGTAAAATTATGTCTCTTTGGTGTTGCAAGGAGTGTGCTCTTAGAAGCTAGTGCTTTTCTTTATCTTATCTGGGCAAAAAAGTAAACAGAAAATTCTCATTACCTCTCAATGTCCGTGAGCCTGGAGGAGTCCCGGAATCCTTTGGCAAAAGGGTTACTATCTATTTTCAGCTTGGTTATCTGGAAAGGGAAGATGAGTACACAAAACAGTGTCATGTTTGTGGTCAAGGAAACAAAATCAGAAATAAAAAGTTTGTTCATTTTCCATCATAGCACCCCAAGAATGTCTAAGAATATCTTAATATCACTCAGTATTGTGACAAAACTTGAAATTGCTAAAGAAATTCACAAATTTGGGTGAATTGGTCAGAGAAGGCATCAAGGAAGAGGAAGTATCTGAGGACAGAGTATCTGTTCCTAAAACAGGCTGGATGTCAATAAACAGAGACAGTTAGAAATGCGGGCCTGTTATGAACAGTGTGCCTGATGTGAGAAGTATTTAAGAGTAGTGAAAGGTTAGGGTGGACTAGGCAATGAGGAAACTGTTCAGAACTGGACAATACCCGCCAGCATGGGTGGGTAACGGGAATGAAAACAAGAATGTTGCCTCATGCTGACTTGACAGCCTCATTTGTTAATACCATGGGCACCTATATATACCGTAATAGATACCTCAATAATAGCTTCATGTTCAACACTGTACTGAAAAACATGATACAAATACATGATATAAAGTTTTCAGCATATAAATTTACCCCATTCCCTCTCCATCTGACTAAATTAGAATCAAATTAATGGGTCTCCTGTTACCCTCCCATAGAATGTTACTTACAGACTCTACGCTTATTTGGAAAAAAGTATTTGAAAAAAATAGTCTTATTTCCTAATAAGAATCATAGTCTGAAGTACTAAGTGTCTATGCTGTGCTAGCCATAATTCCCACAGTACACAATATTAATGTAGAAAGATTCATTAAAACATATGCACTTCATGTTTCAGGGAAAATATATTAGGTACAAAAAAATAAATAAAGGAAACACTAATTAAAAGATACTTGACTTGCTAAAAGGCATGGAGGAGAATGTAGGACACAACTAGTTAGAACCACAGACACCTTTAAAGAGAGTCATAGCTCATTTGTGTCCAAATGAGAGCCCACATTCATCTTTGGAGAGAGGGAGAAACACACACGCAATAGTCTTAACCTGAAAAAAAGTTAGAGGCTGAGGGAGGCATGCCTTCCTCTTTCAAAGTAAATAATAAACACAATTAAAAACAGAACAATTAACAACAGTTTGAAATATTGTTTTGCCAATACTTTTCCTTTGATCAGAATGTATCTACTGTTCACTTTAAACCATTAACACCTAAAGAACTGCTTTATTCATTACAAAAGAAAATCATTGTTTTTCTTTCTAAAGTTTTCTCAGTATGTGCTAACCAATGTGCAAAGTACAAAAAGCTATATACCTCACTCAGAATAGAACTTCCCACACTGTCCTGGCCAGAGAGATGCTACTTCTCTATCATTAATATTGGCAAGTTGTAAGATTGATTCTTTGGTATTAGTTTTTTTCTTATACAAGTTATTTACTTTGATTTTCTAGCATATTTATTTAAATTTATTTTTAAGGACACTTGGCAGTACCTCAGAAATTCTTATTTTTAGCCTTATTTTTAGACATTTACTTTAGAGCAGCCAAAAATAAAATTGCTAATTTCCTTTTTAGCTTAGTTAATGGAAAATGGTAAACAGTGAAGAAAATAACTTAGATAAGTAAGAAACCTGTTCTTAATGGACAACAACAGGACTTTAGGTGTGCATAGAAAGAAATATACAGGAACTGCTGAGGTTGTCCCTAGTGTATGGCCATCAATAGTTTGTAGAGAACCTCTCTCACACTCAGTCACCTCTTTAATTAAGGGCATGGATTTCTAAAAGGTAAAGTCTATTTTAACCATTCTTTTCAGACTAGGATTTAGTACTGAAGGTCAATTTTCAGGGCAAAGGCAAAATATTTTGTTTGAAATAAATTATAAACATCTTATAAAGTCCAAACAATCAATATATTTTAGGATTATAAATTATCAACAAGATTTTTGAATCCTCAAAGACAGGATTTTTTTCATCTCTTTCTACTGAATAATTATAAATGAAATATTTCAGATTTCTAAATTGCTTTATAGTTCATGAAAACACTTTCACAATAATTCATCAACAAAACTGAGAACATGCAGTCCCTAAAATTCCACGGAGCAGGCAGAGGGATACACAGCTGACCAGAACTGGAAGTCATTTAAGTGTTACTAAAAAGGATGGCAGAACATTCACTGCAGTGTTACTGACATTAAGGGTGAACCAATCCCAGAAATTTTCAAACTGAAACTGTGAGGTAGATGAATAAAGTTAAGGCTCCTTTCAAGTTTAGTTTCTACAAGCTCATTTATAAGATTAAAAAGTGAATGGATTTGCCAGTGGATAAAATTTTCTGAAGACAGAAGCAAATAATATCTGATGCAGAAACAATTTTGAACAAAGTCCTTTTGCAACCATCCCTCTAAAATGTGAACCATCTCAGGAATTCCCTGGTAGTCCAGTGGGTAGGATTCAGTGCTTTCACTGCCAGGCCCTGGGTTCAGTCCGTGGTCAGGGAACTAAGATCCTGCAAGCCGTGCAGTGCAGCAATAAAAAAATGAAATACAATTTTTAAAAATGTGAACCACATCAAGCTTTCTTTGAGTCTTCATAAACTAAAAGAATATAAAATATTATCCATATAATAACTAAAGACTTTCTATCCACTTTGTCCCTGAAAAGGATTTTGAGAATTCTATTTGTTATTTGTATTTCCAAAAGGTAAAGACTATTAGCTTAGAATGTGATGATTGTGGAGTTACTGTAGAGAGTAAATACTTTCAGTGTGTGTTGTCAGCTAATGTGTCACAGTATCTAGTATTACCACCATAACTTTGAATGAGGAAGTAAATAAAATTCAACACAGGTTTTCAGATTTCTTTGGAACTTTCTTTCATTTATTAGAATTTTTCTCTTTCTAGTATCTTTATAGTATTTCTTTCATCATCCCCAAGAGTACCAATGGTAACTTTTCTACTTTATAGTTTGATATAATTTCAAACTGTAACTTCAAGAATAGTATATACAGCTAGATTTACCAATTGGTTCAGCACTGATTTAACTTTAGTGTGCTAGTTAGAAAAGGAGCTCAGGACATTAACCCAGTATTTACTTTCTCTATGGGCCGTGTTACCTAATTCCTGTTATCTAATAATTACTTTTGAAAGTTAGAGGATAAAAGCTGAATAGATCTCTTACTACAGTTGTTTGGGGCCCCTGAACTGATCACTACAGTCTTGAACAGGCTTTATGAAGTACTGATTAACAACACAGGAACTGTGGGTTAACCTTCTTAATGAGCTCACTGTGGTGTCGCTAGACTCAGTCTATCAGGGTGCCAACAGTAAGTTGCTTAGAAATGTTGGTTGAACTTTGCTTCAAAAACAAGCAGTCAGAAATATGATTTCATGTTTACCAGTTATAGACTAAGCGAAATTCTTTTTAAGTTTATATAAAAAGCATTTTGTTTTCTATTTTCAGAAAAAATTTTTAAATAGCAAAGTTTTAACATTCTAGTTAATCATACATTTTTAAAAGTTTAGGCACAGATTTTATCCCATAGATATTTAAATAAAAACCAGTAGCTAACAGAAATTCAGTTTTGCAGATATAGTTTTACATCCCTTTGTGAAATTTGGGAGAACTGAGAAAGTTAGAACTGACGAAAGAAAGGATCTGAGTTATATACAGTGATTTCAGTTGGACATCATTTTCGTAATATAAAACACCTCCAGCTTTTAACACCATTGGACAATGTCACCCATGTCAAAGGTAAAACTAAAAGAAGGATCCCAAAATAGTCAATTACTGAACATAATATGTATAGAACCCCATGTGAAACTACTGAAATGTCTTTATGAGTCAACAACAAATTTTAAAAATGCAGTGTTTTTCATTTTGTGAGGAAAAACAATTAGCAAGTAAGGACAGTAGTATGTGCTTAAGAAATCCTGCAGTTTCAAGTGTATCTACACACATGCAAATCACAGACTGAAAGTGAAAAGTGAAAGAGTCAGTCACTCAGTGTATCTGACTTTTTGTGACCCCATGGACTGTAACCCACCAGGCTCCTCTGTCCATAGAGTTCTCCAGGCAAGAATACTGGAGTGTAAAACAAACAAAAAAAGAATACTGGAGTGGGTTGCCGTTCCCTTCTCCAGGGATCTTCCCGACCCAAGGATCGAACTGGGCCTCCTGCATTGCAGATAGATACTTTACCATTTGAGCCACCAGGGAAGCCCATTCCAGCAAAAATATACCCCTCCCCTTTTTTTTTCATGTATCGTCTTGAAAATATGGATCATAATGCATTTCCTAACCACAAAATTCACTTATTCAACATCTCCTTTATCTATAGATAAGTGTATGCATAAATAGAGGGCAGAATTTTACACTGCCAGCTGCACCAAACAGAAGGGGACTTTTTCCAATAGTTATTATTCCATGTGATATCACTGGACTCTGAGTAGAGCTGAGGTTCCCAACCACAAGGTGAAATTGGCCCTCAGAGACCATTTCTCCAATTATCAGGAAAAGATCTGTCCAAAGGCATTTAAAAATGAAACCTGACCTACACTTCAACTCTAAAGCAATGGCTTGCCTGCTCAAAAACAATGTATGACCTTTAAATCTTAAATTATAAAATAGTTTGTTGAGAGTGTAATGTATTTAGCTTTAAACTAATAATGTAAAGAAATGCAATCATTTCCTCACAAAAACCAGAGGAAAAAAATAGGAAAAAAAGCGCCTTTTTCATTTCTCACAAATAAAACTACCAGACACAATAAATGAGAAGCTTTTTCACAAATTCTATTGGACACTTTGATTTTGCTGTTAATATATATGAAAGTAATGTCTATCCAAAGTTTAGGAGATATAAATATGATCTTAAGTGTGAAATTTTAAATCTTTTATGTTTTTTAGCCATGAAAAACTTATTTTATATTATACTTAGTACATATTTAATTTGTTTAATTCCTATATATTTATTTTATGTTTATTATAGGCAAATCAGTAGACAAGCATGATATAGCAGTGTTTATTTCTATGCTTCTACCTTTAAAGCCATAACCCCTAGCACAATGTCAGTGTAGGGGGGATGGGATGTACACACACACACACACACACACACACATGTGTGTGTGCACGCACGCGGCATTGTGCTAGGGATTATGGCTTTCAAGGTAGAAGCATAGAAATAAACTCAGACCTGGCAGGATCTATTGAGAAAATCAGTTCTGAATTTAGTCATTTTTATTGTGGTTATTTAGCAATGAAATGATATACCAATCATATTAATCATTACACTTAATGATGCAGTGAAAGCTAGATAGGCACTGGTAGGTGGATTTTTGAGCCCACTTATAATCTTAACTAGAAATAAACATTTCTCAAGAGGAGTAACTAGTATTGGGATATGTGGTTATTAGAATCTTAACCTATTTTAACTAAGTATTTTCAAATTCAGTTTCCCAGCCTTTACACTGTCAGTGGTCACTTTTTTAATCCTGCAATCTAGCATGATGCTTTCAAAAAGTAGGAATTAACACCCAAAAGGAATTATCCCACTTACCAGATTTGTGACCTTGGGGTAGTGTATTAACCATTCTGAACCTCAGTTTCTTCATCCACAAAATGGAGCTCTTAGGGCCTTATTCAGGGGATTAGTATCAGAATTAAGTGAGATATTGATTAAAAATATAGAGATTTTTTTTTCTAAGTTAAAAGTAACATCCAAACCATGAACCTTTGGTGAATACTAGTGTAGGGGAAGGGGGTAGAGGCTATAAAGACATTTGTTGGTCCATCCTGAAATTTTTAATACAAACTCAGTTTTAAATGTGTTAAAGATATTGTAGTTACAAAATAATCTTATTGTCAGTCTGGGCTTGTAGAAGTACTTACAAGTAAAGTATCAAGATGCATACAACTTAGTTTCAAATGATTGAGAGAAGGGGGAAAGTATATACCTCAACAGAGGTTGAGAAATGGAGCAGGGAAGGTAAAAAACTGCAAAAATTTAATTGTTGAATCTGGGTAGAGAGTACATGTGCTTCATTTTACTATTTGTTTAACTTTTGGATTTTGAAAATCTTCCAGATAAATGTTGAGTGGGAACAAAAGAATTCAATGAGATAATGTCACTAAAGCATACAGCTCCTATTAGAAACAGCTAATGCCAGAGGATATTCTGTCAATTTAGAATGATGACCATCTTGTCACACTGATTACTGTCAGTGTGGGGAGCTCCCTGCACAGAGCAGGTAAGCAGTGAGCATATGCTGAGAAGAAAAGAAATTAACATAAAGAACTAAAACCCTTTAAAATAGGATGTCTTGAATCCATCAGGGTCACAAGCTGAGAGGAGGTGAGGTTCTGCTTTTTTGGGGACATAAGTACCTAAAGCTTAGAGGTTAAGAACACTGACATTTAACACCTAACCACCTGGATTTAAATCTATGATAGAAGCAGCAAGGTCTCATTGGATAAGTTATTTAACTCCATGCCTCAATTCTTTTGGCTATAAAATGCAACATAAAAATACTGTTGTTCCTACCTCAAAATATTATTGTGAGGATTAAATAAGACAATGTACTTTAAATGGTGTTTTGCACATGGTAAGTACCCAAATATTAGCTATTATTATAATCATGTAGATAATAGCCTCCTGTTCCATTTTATGTGATATGAGAGGTCCTGCCAATATTTATTCAGGATTGCGCTTTTGTCAATTAGACCAAATTTCAGATGTTATACTTAAAATTCCCTTAATTTTGTTCTGTCCATAATTTTCACAGATGATTTTCATAAAAGCAATGAAGTTTTCACATGACAAATTTTTCTTTCATTCTCAAACATCAACAGGGTCTCTTGTATTTCCCTAATAGCTCAGATGGTAAAGCATCCACCAGCAATGCAAGAATCCTGGGTTCGATCCTTGGGTTAGGAAGATCCCCTGGAGAAGGAAATGGCAACCCACTCCAATATTCTTGCCTGAATAATTCCATGGACAGAGGAGCCTGGCGGGCCACAGTCTATGCAGCTGCAAAGAGTTGGACACAACTGAGCACACACACACACACACACACACACACACACACACACACACACACAATGTTATATGAGTCTTTCCCTGGTAGCCCAGTAGGTAAAGAATGTGCCTGCAGTGCAGGAGATGTGGGTTCGATCCCTGGGTTGGGAAGATCCCCTGAAGAAGGAAATGGCAACCCACTCCAGTATCTTTGCCTGGAAAATCCTATGTACAGAGGAGCCTGGCGGGTTGCAGTCCAAGGGTCGCAAAGAGTCGGACACAACTGAGTGACTAATACTTTCTTTTTTCAATGTTTATAGTATAAAAGCTACTAATTCAGTTAGTATAAGTTGAATGCATGTTTCAGGAATCTTTTGTGAACCTATGACATATATATACATGTGTCCTCAAATAAGTTGAAAACGGGATTGTTGATGTCAGTGTTCTAGATTCTAAGAAAAGTAAGATTAGTGTTTTAGGCCTCTGTGGGCTTCAGTCTATACCCAAATTTTTAACTTGGACATTCTCTGAAAGTTGGCACTCTTGTGTTATTTTAGGGATAATAAAAAAGTTATAGTACTTTGCTTTCACTTAAAGATAAATAGTATGATAACATTTGTACATTGATTTCATTATTTATACATTAGTTCATTTTTTAAAATGCCACTAATTTTGAAAAATCCATATGGTGACAAATCCTCTTTGGACATTCCAGAGACAGTCTAATAGTCACAACATGCCTTTTTGATAGAGTGCCTTAGAGTTTCCAAAGGCATGTTTATGTATAGCATCTCATTTGAGCTTTACAGGAATTCCCTAAGATGGGCCAGTTCTTAGTCCCAGTTTACAGGCAAAGAAAATGGCAGCCACAGTGATGAACTGAAGTCTACTCAAAGTCATATAGAAAGCCTTCAAGTTTATGCTGACCATGAAAGAATAAATGGGGAAGAATCTTAATAGCACCCAGTCCTTAGCAACACTTTAATAATTATTTACCAACTTAGTCTAAGCCTTAGAAATGCATAAAATTTAAATATGATTTACAAGAGTAGAAAATATAAAACTCAATATTATAAATTAGATTTCTTGATGTTTACATAATACAGTTTATTATCTAAAGAGGTATTTAAAATCATTCTACTATAATTAGCCTGAATTTCAGCTGAGTAAGTCTCACAAAATATCTAACAAATCAATAATTTGGATAGTTGGCTAGACTGTGTGTGCTAATTTAGCAGAAAAACTGAACTTTAAAATTTTATGAATTCATGAGTATATGGTTATGTACATCATGAGACCCTACCAAGAGGAGGTAAAGGAAGCTGGTAAGAAGTCAGTTTGGGATAGGTTTTGGCAGGAGAATGGGCCATAAACAGCTTGACTGGGAAAGTAACGGTTCTAGGAAACACAGACCTTTATAACACTGAGCTGCAGTCACTCAACATACTTGGAGGTCCCGGGGCTGAGTCTCCATAGCTTTCTTCAAAGTAAACTTCCGTTTTGAGTACTGGGATAGCCCTTCTCTCCAAAAAGATAAAAGCATCTCCTAAAACCTCATCTTTTTTGGCAAAAAAAATTGTGAAGGGTACACTCACCAGTTGATTCTGGTAGGCAGTGACTGCTGTAAAAACTGTTTCTGGAAAGATGAATGTTCTGAATTCTTCAGACTTCAGATTGAGTAATGAGGCTGTGTGGTCTTTCTTCTTAATGATGTGCACCCGTGGCTGGTACTTATGCATTGAGTTCAAAATTATCTACAACAAAGAATGGCAAGCACAGTACTGAAATGTAGGTTTTTATGTTGCTAAACAGGCCCAATTACAATGAGGCAAAGAAAGAATCATAAAATCTACAGTTTCAAATGCAGTTTTAAGATTAAAATTGACCCTTTTCATCCTTCAGGCAAGTAGTTTGTACATAATACTGCAGAGTCATCATTGTGAATCACACTTTACCAAAACAACTGCAAATAACACAGGTTGTTTCAAGTGTTCTTTCTAAAATTATAGCAGAAAAAGTCATCTGGAGGATAGGTTTATTTTGAAAAAAAAAAAAGTTTTTGTTTTTTAGTCTGGTTAGAGGCAGTATGTCTCTAAATTTTCTAAAGTAAGAAATTACATATTTGAGGAAGCAGATTGTTACTTGGGACAGTGGGGGTTTGGGGGTTGGGGTGGGTGGCGGATGGTAGGGAAATAAAACTTAAAAGGCAGTGAGGTGTGAGAGAGACTTTGGTTGGAATACTGAATCCGATACTTTCTCGCTCTTTTAATCTTGGGTCAAGTGATCGTACCTTTCTCACCCCATTTTCTTAAATGCAAAAGCATTTAAGTTTTAAACTCACAGGAGTTGTGGTGAGAATCAGATGATGTAACTCTTGTAAATCACATAGCAAATACGAAGTGCTCAGTAAACGTAACTGTATTATCATCATCATCATCATGTCTGATAGTTTCATTGATTCCAACTTCCAGTTACAAACTAAATAGGAATGATAATGACAGCTGTCTTCCATTCTATAGCTAATAAAAGTTGCCCAATACTTAGAAATCAGAAACATACCCTTGTTTACAAAGGCACTATTTTTCATGTATCATTTAAATAAAATACAGTTGCCATTATGAAATTTGAACAACAAAATTTACTTTCAGATATTAAAGATTTTCTATATCTTCCCCAATGCCACACCCAGACAGCTACCTAAGTATACAAAATTGAGTATGTTTTTCTTGGGATAACAGGGCTCACATTGTATGCCCTTAACCTCAGGAGCCTAGCAGAGAGCATGGTTCTCAGAGGAGGTGTTTAATACATGCTGTGGCAGGACCAGGGTCAACAGCATGCAGTATTGTTGCTCTCTTGTTTCCTTGGCTAACTTGGGTGTGGGTGAATGTTAATGCTGGTTGACTTTAGGAGAGTTAAATACTAGTCACTGTGAGATAACTGATATAGAATCAATCTATTTCTGCACTGAGATATACACCAACAAAGTTACAGGGCATTAACTGGCATAGAATTTTGAACACGCCATCTTTTTATGATCCCAAATCTGAACAGGAATTACTGAAGCAAATAAGAGCTTCAAATGAATCAAAATAAACTTTAAAAAGTTATCTCTTTGTATAATGCATTTATTCCAAGGAATTCAAGAATCTGTGCTCAGTCCTAAAACTGGAATAAACTTGAAGTGACAAAGCCAAACATTTGCCTCCTGAAACTGGTATAAGAAAAACCTGAGCATTCACTATATGTTCTACCAAGAAGATAAGAGTTTTCAAATCACATACGCACACACATACATACACACTGGAAAAAGCCCTAAGTTTTAAATAAGGTCCCCTCTTCCTTATTTATACCAGCCCTAGGTTAATTTCCTTTAGGAAAGGGTATCGGACAGACTCAGACCTGAGACTGAATCTCAGACCCCAGGGCTTCTTGAACCTCTGCTCAGGCTTTCATGGATCTAAGAAATACTGATAGAAATGTAGACTTTACTTCATTAGAGAAATAAATTCCTGGAAATAAGAAATTTTCCTATTATAAAAACCAAAAATGTATCTGTAAAGGGGGGCTTCTTCAGGGCTGATTCAGAGAACTTGTCTAAACAACACAAGATCTAAAAGATTTCCTTGTAGCTTTCAGAACATACTGTTTCTAGTGAAAAAGAGTTATATTAAATAATAAAATTTTAAAGCCAAAACGGATATTAGCAATCATCTAAGATTTAGGCAAACAATTTGTCACGATCTGATCTTGGCATAATCAGACTAGAACCCAGAGCTCCTGAAGTATAGGTTAGTGCTATTCCTCTTCATGAAACTGATGCCGAAAGGAAAACACACCAATTCTGGACAACTGAGTTGTAGGTTAACCTAGTTACTCTGACTTGGTCAGAAAAAACAAAGTCTCTTGTGGGCATATGAATGGTGGCAGTGCCTGAAGTGATTTACTTGGTTTTAGGGTCAATCCAATTTTTAGAACCATGTCTAGAGCTCTCTATTTTATTATATATGTATATGTAACCATTTTTTTTTAAGTTTTGAAACTCTTCTACTAAATTGCATAGATCCAATAAAAATTAAAATCTTAAGTAACAAGAGCTTTAGTAAAAGGGATAAGAGAGAGAATAATTATATGAGAATATCTAAGCCAAGGAGAGAAATTATGAAAATACCAACTTGCTTTCTGGCATACAGGGCAAAGGAAGAAAAAAAAAAAGAAACAGTATTCTCCTCATCACAAAGAAGCATGCATGTCTGTCTGAAGTTTCCTTAGCATAAATTCTAAAACACTTTTTAAAATGTAAATCTTTACTTAAGAGCATGAAATAACATCACAGATAGTTCCTTAAAAAGCAGTCTTAGCATGTGTAAAAGCCTTTGTTAATGGCTGTTCTGTTAAATGTTGATAGGAGCTCAGAATTCCAGTTTCTCTTTTCTCCACATTTTGATGAATTCCTTATTGATATATAAAATCAAATCATTTTGTTTTTAACAGCAAGACTTCTCTGTGTTCTAAATATTCATAAGATTCACTATAGAGGAGACATGTAATAAGCGAACAGCACTTTTCCAAATTTATTTGTACACAAAACCCTTTGGTCCCATTGTATCTCACAAGAATGTATTCTGCAGAACACACTTTGGGAAACCTCCACAGGAGGTCTCAGCCCCATTCCCTTTATGCTGTGTTATCTATCACTGATAGAAATTAAATATTTAATCCAAGAATGGGCTATAGTAACCTCCAAAATGCACATGCCCTGTGTTTAGTTGGCACAGGTGGTAAAGCATTTGCAGAAGTGGGATTCCATGGTGCCAAAGGTCCCTGACCCTCTTACATAGTAATGGCATACAGCATCTCTGTACGTATAAGGGTTCCCCAAAGAACACAAGAATGTTCTCACAGGATGACTCAGAGCGGGAAGGTTGGAGGGGAAAAAGGAGAAAAGGAAGAGACTTCAAGAGAGAGAGTTTCACGTGGCTTCTCCATTCTACCCCAGGGAATCCATGTAGTCCAAGTACTGTACTTACATGGCCATGCTGATCCAGTTCATTGTTTGTGAGTTTCACCTTTTCAAAAGACACCATCTGTTTGAGTAGCTGCTCGCCAGTAAAAGGAGAGTCTGGATGTACATACAACCTAAGAAAATTATGACAGAATTTTATTGAGACATTTAAAAAAAATCTCTCTGTGGGTTTTAAAATACCCTGATTCTAAAGGAACACAAAAATCTCATATAAATGGTGAATTTTTATTTGCCTCATTTAATCTCAAATTTAATAATACAGCAATGCCAAAATAATGCTAAAACATACAGATGTGTTTCTTTGTGTACCAATGATTTTAAAGGGGTAATACTTAATACATTTCCTATTATTAATTTTCAAGGGATAATACTTAATACATTTTCTATTATTTGCTGAGCAAGTTGTTTTTTTAAAGGTGATTTTTTTTTTCATCTAATTAATCAACTACTGGTCTGCTTCTGTCAAATATAAAATTCAATTGTAGGTATTTTCAAAAGAAGGTCTAGGTTAAACTAATTGCATAATGAGCTCCTAGTATAAACATTGCTAAAAAGCAGTGAAGACAAATAATTTAAGAGGAAACAATTCTAGAGAATCTATCCATTTAAACTCGAAGGTGGCTCAGTTTAAAGTTTGTTTTCTTTATAAGCATGACAGTAATTTTTATACAGTGACTCAGGGAACTTTTAATAGCTCACATAGTCTATTTGCTTCTCCTGGTACCTTAATATTATTTCTTTCATCATTACCTTGTTAAGTGCTCGCTAATGAGAGTGAAAACAAGCTGGGTAAGCTTCAAATTATTTAGTGTATTTATCTGTAAGTAGACTAAGCACTCCCCCCTCCCAAAAAAAAGCTTTGATGGGGGAAAAATGTACTTATCAGGCATTTGTCATTTATTGATCAGCTGCTATGTTTTTGGCTAGCTTTTACCTACTGACAGTTAAATGCAAGTCATTTGCTTTACCTGCAAAGCTTTAAACTAAGTACAACCCTTTGTAAATCACAATCCTAATATCCACTCAACAGAAGCTTTTCTGAAGTCATGGGAGATCACAGAACTAATAACACGAGAAGGAAATGTTCTTGATTTAACGGGATAAATTCCTTTATCCATGCCACAGGTTATTTATATTTATATTTTGTAGAGAATCTTTGTAACTACCATTAAACATACATATTATGGAGGGAACAAAGGAAAGGAAAAAAGTTTTTTAAAAAAGCCTTTCCTAACAATATTCATGTAAAGAATAAGAAGTCTATGCCCTGGTTTGTCACACAGAGGACTAACAATAGAAGAATTGGAATCACAGGCTGCAACTCACAAAGCCCACCAGAATCTAAGCAAAAAACAGGCTAATAGTACCAAAGACTCTTACCAAACCCATACAAGAACTTTAAAGGTTTTAGGTATTTGTCTGCCTGAATAATTTTTTAAAGGAGTGCTCAGAATTGCCTTTCAGTTGAAGTATTCTTCAATGACACACCATAATATTAAATTGCTTTTCAAGTATCACCCTTCCAAGGCTGTTACTCTATAGACACAGTTGTTTTACTAATAAGCACCACATCCTGATTAGAAAAAACACTGATGCTGGGAAAAATGGAAGGTAGGAGGAGAAGGAGACGACAGAGGACGAGATGGTTGGATGGCACCGCTGACTGAATAGACTGAGTTTGAGCAAGCTCTGGAAGATGACGAAGGTCAGGGAAGCCTGGCGTGCTGCAGTCCATAGGGTCACAAAGATTCAGACAGGACTGAGGGCCTAAGCAACAACAACCACATCCTACCCACTCCTCCAAAGAGGAGTAAAAATATTTAGTCCTAAAAGTTGATGAGATGGTCCCTCTTTATGTATCAATTTACCACATATAATAAGATTAATAAATAATAATTTAAATATCAACTTTTTTAAAGAAAGGAAATGTCCTATATGAAAAAAAAAACATTATTTAGGTTATGTATAATGTCTTGCCCATTACTATGATCAAATGATACTGTCAAGCATCATTTCTTCTGATTAGAAACAAGTGACTGATGAATTTTAGCCTAAAATAAAATCTTTCAAAGAGCTAGAATTGCAAGGAATTTCTACCATAAGTGCAAAAATGATCACCTCCCAAATTCTTTACCTTTCCCTTATGTAGCTAGAAATTATAGCAGTGTCTTTTAATAGCAATAAAAAATAGTTGCTTGTATAATCTAGAATATTTCTATCCTATAAGGCACAAACATTTTAATCTAATATCAATATAAATAAACTGAACTAGGATGAATGAAAAAGCCTACAGGAAGCCCCGCTTCTCTCAAGTCTCGTGGGACTTAAAATTCCAGCAATAGCTTAAACATGCTTCAGTTAAGATAGTGTATTGGTACATGCTTTCTTTTTCCAGCCAGAACAGATTAGTAACATAAACAAGGCATGTCATATTTCCAACTGGCCTAAACCAGTTCCCCATACCTTTAGATAGGAGGAAAATGTATGCTAAATAAGAGTGATTAACTTCTTAGAGAAAGGACTTAGAGGAAAAAAAAAAAGAAAAGGGGTGGGGGAGGCTGCTTGTAAAAATGGTTAGGAATCTGCTAAAATACTCCGCTCTCTGTCTCTTTTCTTTCTCTCTTCCCCCTTTAAAAAAAATTGTAAATATTGGAAAGAAGCTCTAGATTAATGTGAACTGGCTAGTTAATAGTAAATAGTAGAGAACACTAATTATATTTAAATATCTATTGTAAATTTTTCATTTACAGTCACTCAAAATGAGTGTCATTAAAATTTTTTTTTAGTCCTGATTGTTATTTAATATATCGATTTGGAAAGGCTGGGATCCTTCCTAGTCTCTTGTGGAAATGGAAAACTCAGAGAGGCTCCTTTTAATCTTGTCTCTAGTGTACTTAACAGACTGCAAGCTTAATAATGTGATCGACTACTAAGTAAGCTTAATATTCCATTTGAACTGTATGTGTAAATTATCTGTGTTGATTCTGTGCCTTAAGACTCCAAACTATATACTTAAAAAGAACCATACTTTGAACCATAACATCAAAGTTCCTTAACCCGTACATTTAAATAAATTCTTAGCCTTGATATGAACTGCCTATCAATTATAAAAATTACATAGTCATAAAACAACTTTAAAGCTGTAAGTTTTGGTTTTAGAGCCCTAAATGTATAATCAGCTATGTAAATGTAGTGTAAAATGTAAAGATTCACTGTTTGTATTAAACAGTGCCTGTTAGATTTCTGTTCTTCAGCTAGTCATAGTAACATAAAGTAAAAATGCCATTTTCTTCCCTCCAGAATGCTCACTTGGGCAAAGCAGCAGCTATAAAGGTTTGCATGTGATTTGTTAAACAGGGTTCTCCTGGAAAAACATTACCAATGACTAGGACAAAAATGGGCATGTTTTGTTTGGGTCATTACCTAACATATTAATTGAATAATTTTTCAGTGAAAGTATATTAACCTGATGTTGAATTACATTTATCCACTAATTATGGAGGGGGGGGGGAGAGTTTGTTGTTCATACTTAAAAATCTCTGAGCCTTTTACTAGTCAAAAAAAAAAACCCACATTTACCAAAATGATGTTTACTATGTGAAGTTATAACCACACTATAACAAATATCTACTACAAGCTACAAATACACTAAAATGCACACTTTTAAAAAGAATTTTAGGGCAGTCACTTCATCAGTAGGTTTATTCTGTTGGGTGTTAGCCAAATAGAAACTAGGGGTGTCATATGAAATGGGTCCAGATTTCTAACAAATATTCTAATTGAAATTTAAGAAAAGCTTTGAAATGAATTATGAAGAAAGATAATATTAAAGGCAGTGTTCTGAGTACAAACTCTGCCTTTCTCAGAGACTAATCCATATTTTGTATAGTTAATCCTGGAGTGCCTGGGCTTGGAACGCTTTCTTACCGGAACTCACGGCTTTAGAAACAGACCTGCTGAAAATTCAAACAGCCAGGGCAGGAGATATTTTGCTTGGCTAAGAATCTGGAGACACAAACCTGGCTGGCAGTGGAGGGTCCGCTTTGCCAGCCACCAGCCAGGAGGACCGATGGTAGGCATAGCGGTACCTCTTGTTGTCCACAGGGACGATGTCCATCAGGACTATGTACTTGGCCTCAGAATCCACACCGGAAAAGGACACACGGATGGTAGGAAACATCCTCCTGACACAGTGAGACAAAGAGAATCGCCAGAATTAGAGAGGAAGAGAGGTCCCTTCCCTCTCTACCCAGCCCCCAAACTCTTTGTTTCCTGTAAAGCCACAGAGATGTGAATACAGAGACTGACCTTCTCCCAAGCCTAGATAATCTTAAGTGTCATCTCTACAGGAGTCCTCATTAATACCCAAAGGTCTGCAATTAGGGGAAATCCTGTGCTATATCATCAAGCCCATTAGGCTCTGAACCGATGTCTCCAGAGCAGACAGAGTCCTATAACCTCCTTGTGTTGCAGGGAGAAAACTCACCCCGTCTTAGTAGAAAGCCAGAGCGGAGTTCTCAGGTTGATTTTCTTTTCAGGAGACTCTGAGAGGGTGCGTCCCAGAGACCTGAGAGCTGGAGCATTCAGACGCCAAGGGGCCACCGATCCCTAGAGCCTTAGCCCCAGTCCCAGGAGCTGCCTTCCTGCCTTCCCTGAGTCAGCCCGGACTTCGGTGTCTAGGGGCCCCGCACCAGAGCTCCTTCCTACCAGGAGTGTGGTCATTTCAAATTTCATTCTATCTCCCTGATTTTAATTTTAGTTTTTAATGGGAGCTTCTGCAAATAAAAGGAAGATAAAAAGGTGATAAAAAGGAAGCCACCTGCCTCCCTCACAACAGGAAGCAGCCCGCCTTGCACCGGAGCAGCCTGCCCTGCACCACAGCAGGCACAAGTCAAGTTCCCGCTTCCCTCCATATGCAAACTTAGCACCCAAAAGACAACAGGCTGCAGGGAGCAAGAGAGCCCAGTCTCTTGCCCTTAGGGTGGGGGTAGGGCTTCCTATAGCCAGATCCCAAGAAAGCAAATGCCTGGACACCTGTCTCAGTAGATCTTTCCAAAAGCAAGTCAGTGGAAGGAAACTCTCCTGGAGCAAAGCTTCCTCTTCAAGCTCAGTACTAGCAGTTTCACCCAGTTCCTGGAGACTCCCTATGCCACTCAGGGCACCGTTCCCTCCTCCCCACTCCTCAGCTGACAAGGCCCTCCTGCTACCTGCCAGACTTGGTGATGATCATCTCCGTGCCTAGCTCATGGAATTTGTCCCAGAGCTCCTTGGTCTCCAGGCTGCAGGCAATTTTGGCCATTTCCTCGCTGGGGATGATGGGGGTGGTGGGGATCAGTGGCTCGGTGCACAGAGAGGAGGAGGAGGGGCTGCTGCTGCCCGCACCGCTGCCACCAAACTCCCCGTGAGCATCTAGGCTGGTCAGCTCTCCCAGGGGCTGAGCGCAGGAAGACTTCTCAACAAATTGTTCTGCAGGCAAAAAGAATTGAGAATGACAGCTCATTCTGTCAATCAAAGATATAAGAAGGACAGCAGCACAACTAAAATAGGTACTGAGATTTGACTTTGGAAAAGTTATGCTCAGGATCTCCCGGAGGGCAGTGAAAACCATTCACTACATAAACCAAGCCTGAGAGTCCTGTGGAGTGGCATGGCTCCTGCTTGCTTGCTTACTGAACCAAATGAGTGAGTTCTAGAACCATGGCTTGTTACCATTACTTGAAACCCACTTTGGAGAAGAAAAAATGTGAGGAGTGGATATTGGGGACGACAATGATCATAAAGAATTAAAAACAAATATTCCTGTTGTTATCCCTCCGCACTCTTCTCAGTTTGTGGGCCCTGGTACCAGTTCTTCCTCTCTGACAAAGAGGAGACACTTTTTCCACGGAGATCAAAGCAGCGAAAATATCAGCTCCTTCCTCACTTTAAGAGGAACCTCCCTTCCCTCCTGGAGCCCTCTCCCCATAAGAGAAAATGAAAAGGGGGTGTGGTGTGCTGTGGTGTTGGGGATGTGGTTTTTTAAAAAAAAAAATTAAGTCACTTCACTTCTTTGCCCGGTTCTCAGTTTCCCAGACTTTCAGATGTTAGATTGGAACATTTTCCCTATCAGTCTGAGATCTTATGAAAGACTAACATATTGCTTGTTAAATCACAGCAGTACGCTCTCCAATTTTTTGGACTTAGCTTGAAACAATTACTTGAGGGACAATGTGTTTATTTTCTCTCTCTCAAAAAATGTTCTGTGAGGAAAAGAACCCCAAACCCAGACTAGCAGAGTGTTAAAGTAGGAAGAATAGTTTTCCATCAACCATCAGGCTAGAATACCACTGCCTATGAACCAAACATTCTCCTCCACAGCTGATAAGGGCCTGGGACTACACCAGTCACTTTGATGGAATACAGGGGGAGTTTTGTAATTGGCCCAATTATCTTGCGTCCCTTAAAAAAGAAACTACTTGAATCGACAATGTGAAACTGAACTCCAAAACAACTCTGTTCTAAGTGCCCTCAAGGAATTGAAATAAGTTCTAAGTACACACACACACACACACACACACACAATGTTTTATTTCTCTTTGACTCGGGGCAGGCAAGCAGGAGGTAGAGAATTTTAACCTTCTCTTACAATAATAATCCAACTCATGAAAAAATTTTTAAATAAGAATAATCAAATTAATTATCATATCCTTGTTTTCAAATTCAAAGAGAACCATGCGATCACAAAATTATATTTTCTACTAATATTTTCAGAAACACATTCACATAACATCTTTATAGGGAATTAATAAGTAGCCTTAAAATTTTTCTGACAATTGAAAAAGGCAAATTCCAAGCTCCAAACTAACCGGTGTGTCAGGGTGGGGAAATGGAAGAAGAAAATGATACAGAAATGTTCTAACACAATGTTTTATGTCAGTTATATCTCGATTTAAAAAAATTTAATGACTTAGTTGTTGAGGTGATTCTTTTGAATAGACCTAATGTGTTTAAATAAGCAATCATGAGACACCTCTGACTCCCACCCTATACTTTCTTTAGCATCTCGCTAGTGTTGCATTCTCTCTTAACAGGTATTTCACGTGCTGGAGTCCTCGGCTTATAGTCAATAATAGTGCTCGGTTGAACTGGCCCTAGAAAGGGACTAAGATGCCTTCAGGTTCTTTCAGAGTCTGTCTCAAAAGCCCCAGGGGAGGAAGGATGCTCACTTTACAGACTGGAATGAGGTGGGGGTACCTTGAGCTGTGAATGGTTTTATAGTTTAGAATTCAGAGGAAGGTATTTTCCCCCTCAGGAAAGTAGAGAAGGAAGCAGCGTTGAAATGACAGTAGAGCTGAAGCTAGCATGTTTCCCAGTCTACTGCACACCTGTCAGAAATTTTAACCTGAAATTCTCTTTCCTTGTTAGCTGCCAAACAGTAGTGCGGACATTTATTTATAAAGAGCTCGGAGGCCTCCTAAATAGGAGTGGATACCGATACCGTTGGGAAGGGCCACAAAGTTAACTTTTAAATTAGTGGTGAATTTTTTTCTAAACAGTTGGAGTTTATCTGATTGGTTATTTCCATTTCTTTGGCAGGTTTAGATTTACACGGGAGGTTAGATAGGAAGAACCAGAGAAAGAGAGTGAAAACCACGGAGGAGAGACTTTTTGACATGTTTTCTGCAGATCTTCCTGTTTCCTTTGCCTTGGTTCTAAGTTTCTGCAGGGATTCTAGCTCTCTCTTCTCTCTGCTGAGGCCCCTTATTTTTCTTCTCTAACATTTCATCTTCCATATTATTATTGTGTTTCAAGGTGTGAGATGTTAAAATGTTGAGAAAGGACAGGGAGAAGAAGAAAAAAATTGAAGTTAAGAAGTTTTAAAAAATTACCCTAAGTTTACTTGATGCTTTTCACTATTTTAGGACTACCAGATGATCAGAATGTGAACTAATTATTACCCAGGGACCCAAAAGGTGATGATGAGAACACTTCTTTCTCCCAATTGTGAAGGGACTTGAAACACCTCTCCAGCAGTTTCTTTCTCACACAATTCACTCATGCTAAGGGTAGTATAGTCACTTTTCTCCCTTTGCTCTGAGCATAGTGTCTTCTATAAATGGTAAAGGTTGTTAAATAAACAGTATAGCTAAAAGTTGAGGAATTTGGGAAATGGTTACTGGCTAATGTTTTTGCCAACCTCCACTGAAAGTGACAGCAGCTATGAAATGATGTCTTACTGATATATCTGGAGCTTCTCTAAAGAAAATGGTTCATTCCGGTAGATCTGGCTTATTCTACAGCACCTGACAGGGGTCTTAAGGAGCTGACTTTGTGTAATCTATTCAAGTCAGGAAAAAACAAAATTAAACTAGCATCTTGTGAAGTGACAGTCTCCTTGGTTGCAAATGCACAAGCAGGTGTTAGATGCATCATAAATTCTGTCGAGTCTTAAAAAGGGGCTTTTATTCATTATTCATCCCTAAATCTTTTATCCCAAAAGTGTTACACTCACACACACACACACACACACACACACACACACCCCGGATGTTCGATTTGACAAAAGCATTCTAGACAAATCGGTAAGGAAAGCGACGTATGAGGTATGAAACTGGTTGCATATAACAACACTGTGAAGTCCCCAAAGAATCTGGGCCTAAGAGGGGAAAAAAAAAAAAAATTTCCCACCCGCAATATAAGTCTGTGGTCAGAGCTGCCGCGCGAGCCGGAAAAGGTGGCCACCCTCAAAAGCGTCGTGCAGCTAGGGGACAGAAGGACAAACAAATGTGCCGCCCCCCCCCACCCCAAAGCCTGCCCATCCCGGACAGTCTAGCAGCCCGACTTACCCAGTGGTTTGATAGTGTTCTCCGTTGCTTCCTTCTCTTTGGAGCCGCCGCTCGACATCAGCGCGGCGATGGAGAAGGCGTTGGCCCTGGAAGAAAGCTGGGGCTTGGGCGATGCCGTGAACTCCATGGCCCCTAGTGTGCGGTCCTGGCCAGGGACCGGGCCTGCCGAACTGCTGTCCAGCTTCCCCAAAAGAGACAAAGACCGAAACACAGCGCAAAGTTTCCAAGTGCAGCCAGAGGGGAGCCAGGGACTCTAGATGAGTCAGCCCCAACCTCCCAAGAGCTCCACACCGGTGTCTCCTTTCCCCCACCGCAAGAGCCTTTAGCCGCTGAGACTTCGAACTAGCCAGAGAGTACCAACTGCGGGCTCAACCGAGTGTGCAAGTACCGGGACGCTCCGCAGGGCACAGGCTGCGCCGCCGGAAGCTGAAGACTAGCATGAGCTGCGCTAAGCCCAGAGGTCCTGCAGCACCCGCTCCACGTCTTTCCTCCCTCCGCACTCTGGGGACAGTCAGAGCGGCTCAGAGTCGCTGAAAGGGGGCGGATGCTTGGGAGTCTGAGCGTGGCCGTGCGAGCGCGGCGGGGCGCGGAGGACACTGCGCCCGGGCGCTCGAAGCCCTGCGCCTTAATTTGCTGGCAGCGGCGATCCCGGCGGCCCGCAGCCAGTCAGCGCTGCCACACGTCACCGCTTCCTGATTCCGCCACCGGGGGCGGGGCTGCGGGCCGGGTGGGGAGGGTGCGCCCGGGGCGCGGTGTCCGTGTGGCCTCACTCACAGCCTGGTGGAACCTGGCATCCGTTCGGGGAATGGGGTGCCACCACCAGGCTAGTGCAGCGACCGCGGATGCAGCCCTTCAGGTCTCGCAATCCCGGAGTGGGAGGGAGGTGCTCGCTGTCGGGAGGGGGCATTTTTGTCTCGTCTTAAGACCTGGGATCCTAGGAGTGGCCCACTGCGGGAATCCAGACCAGAAGAAGCCTCGGGGAGTTCTTGATTCTCCCATTCTTTTTCTTACTGGTAATCAAAGTTCCAAAAGAAAGTTGGAAAGTGCTAGAAATGGGACAAACTGGCGCCGTAGAGTCGGCGCCTAAGGGATAGATCCCATTTGCCCGGCAGCGTGAAGGGCTGGATCCCAGAACCCGATGGGCTTCAGAATCGGACTGCTAGACAATGGGTCTGGAGAGAAGCAACCTTGAGAACGATGCGCTAAGGGTGGGCTGTAAGCATTTGGCCAAGGATGCTCTCAGAACCACGGCTGCTTTTGCACACTGGTGCGCCTCTCGTTCGGGGTTCCTATTCCCAAAAGGGACTGGAAAATCGGGCCTTGACGGAAGGGAAGGTGAGGGGCGATCGACGTGCTGGTGGCGCGGCGCCCTGCGGGGACCACGCGACGCGCAGTGGGAGAGTGCGAGCCCCGCCGCGCCCGCGCTTGGCGGACGCCGAGCCTTCAGTCTTCACAAACTCGGACTTCCCACGGCCTTGTGGGGGTCGTCTTGTTGGCCTTGCTCAGCTTGAATAACTCAAATTCTCCAAATTCGCGGGGTAATCCGCTTCACTTGGAGCCGCGTAAACTCAGGCTGACACACACACTCAAGCTGTACATGTAAATATTTGCTCCCCTTTCCAGTCGGTCTGGCGATTAGGAGCCTCTTGGTAGGTCTTTTTTAAAAAGAAAGAGAAGAAGGAAAACAGCCCCCTTTTTCTCACCCCCACATTTTCCTCTCTCCATGGCACAGACATTCTCCACCCCTTGAAACAAACTTATGAGGGGAAAAAGCTGAAACTCAAAAGTTGAAATCAGCCATGTAAGTAACATGATGACAGGTGGGGAACTTGTGAGTTAAGACTGTCTTGTCACCATATGTCAATAGTTTCTAACAACACACTGCATAACAGTGACTAAGGAATAATTTTGAAATACCTCTGTGTACACAGAGCGTTTGTGTACATTTGGGGTAAATTCGTAAAACTATAGATTTTTGTGCTGGAAACGATTTATACTGTCTAGCCCATGTCCATTTGCTTTGACAGTGAGAAACCGAGTCTGGCTAGCAGCGTTATGCATCTCCCCTAAAATCGCCCCAACCGGCTAGAAGCACAGGACCTGCACTCCAGGCAGAGATCTTGATCACACCCCAGCCCTGCCGCTGTGCCTGGTCTCTTCACACCGGAGACCATAGTAAAGTAACGCTGGTTGAGAATGCTTTCAGCTTAAACCTTAGTAAGATAGAGGCAGCACCACTTCATGTGCCTGAAGGTTCGTTTCTATTCTTGAGTCTCCGGTTCTTTGCTGCTTTTGGACAACCCAGACCCTTGGATTAACAAATCTTCCCCCCAGCAGGCAAACATAGTCCACTTCAATCAATGCAACAGTGACATTTCCCTTGTTTAAATTTAAGGCACACAAGCTTGTTCCTGTCCTGTCTCAAATGCTTAGGGTTTGGCCAGGAAGGAAGATTTCTGTCAAGAGCGGGTGTCTTGGGGGGGGGGGCGTTGTTTGTTGGGATGAGCGATGGCATAGTGTCTAGAATTTCACGCTTCAATTGAGCATCGAAAATCTTATTTGCTGGTTTTAGTTTTCAAAAACTTATTGTGAAATTATACCTAGATTTTTAAAAAATGCATTTCTACACAGAAGAAGCATCATATCTTTTCTTAATTATCTTAGTGGTTGAGGCTGGAATTTGAATAATTTCATGACAGGGACAGTTTTAGAAAATTTGGCAGAGCAAGGGGGGAAATGCTTTGCCCCCAGTCAGTTTCCACTTTTCCAATTGCCCACGCACTCTGTCCGGTTCTGGGTCTTTGGTGGGCAGTGAACTTGGACTGTTCATCCTTCTAAAGACAAAATAGGAAGCTAAACTAGCTAAGCTAGTGCTGGGAGGCAGGCGCCAAATCAGAGAAACTGAAAAGTCCACTTTAAACAAACTCGGGGCTCGAGAGGTGAGCCTTTTGGGGATCCCTAAAAAGCAATGTATCTTGTTGGTGTTGAAACCGCAGCAATAAAATGTATACTGCAACATAATTATCTGGGGCGCACTGTCCCTGCTCTTAGATTTATTGCCTTTGCAAATCAATACTGTGCTGTAAGAGCCGGGAACCGGTACTTGGCAGGGAGGTACCATCATAGAGTGATTAAAAGCCCACCCGAAGAGAAGATCGCCCGGTTCTGAGGTCCCATCGTGTTAGCGCGGGTTAATAGGTAAAGCCACCGAGGGGGTTGGAACTAAGTAATCACATTAACACTTTCCAGAAGGTCCTTCTTAGGCTGACGTCAGGCGGGAGTGGGGGAAGGGGTGAGACTGGGGAGAGAGGGGTCCGGATAGTCCATTCCACTTGGAGAAGACTTTGAATCTTGACTTTAACCCGCTTTAGCCCTCCCTGAGACTCGGTATAAGTTACCTCAATTTCTTAAAACCTTAGTTTCATCATCTAAATTAATTTATTCCTACCTAGAATATTGCTGTAGGTTAAACTAGATAAAGTTCGTAAAGCGCCTGAACAGTTACCCCAGTATAAATGAACTATAAATACAGAATTTTATTGTATTTAATTTTTGAACTGCAATTTTGCGATCTCAGAAATGTTTCTTTCGCATGCTCACATGCAGGTAGCTGTGCAAACAGTTTTGGAGTGTATGGATTGGGGTCTCATGGTGATAATGGGCGATTATTTACAACTTGCTAAACTTTGGAACTCAGGAATTAAAATTTGAGGTTATATGCCTGAAATTGGTTATACGGAGTTTGATTATATGGAGGACTGGAAGATGTCTCCTTATACACAGCGCCGCTTCAAATTTTCCTCTGTAACTTCTGAAACTCAAAAGTTGGTCGACTTCAGAACTGTGCAGGAAGAAACGGTTTCACGATTTCGGCCAATGGCTTCTCGCTTAAATGAATGTTGAAGCTAACGCAGAACCCTCCGCTGACAGCGGTAAGAACCCTCCACCGGTATAGGAGACGAGAGCTGTGCCGGAGCGGCAGGACCCGGTGCCAGACCGAGAGCTCCGCCGGGTACCCGAGGAGACCGGTTTCTCAACACGCGGGCAGCTCTACTCTCGAGATCCCGTCCCCATTCTGTCCTCCGCTCTTTTTGGTAAACGCCTTAAAAGCAAAAGAAATGGGCTTCGGTGCCTTTGGATTCCTAAATTCGGTTTACCGAACAGGAAACCCACCCGAAGTAGTGTGGGGAGCGCGGCCGCAATCCCTTGAAAGCAGCTGCTACACGTCCCGGGGGCGCGCCGAGAGTAGCGCGCATCGTTGTGCCGCGTAGGGAGCGCGCAACGCGGCCTCGGATTTCATTGTGCGAGGAATGGAGTGGTCCAAACCTTTCCTCAGAGGAACCGCGGAGTTCCTCTGGAGTTACAAGTGCACATCCTGATGGAGTTAAGTTTTCTTGAATCCAAGTGTCTGCGAGAAGCTCCTCGTCTAGCTTTGGCTGCAAGAACGGGCCGGTCCGCCGGAGCTCCCGTCCACCCCGGAGGCCCCAGGAACGGGCGAAGCAAGGCACCCCGCCCAATTCCGTTTCTAAGGGCGAGGCAAAGATCAGTTCTTCAAGAGGCGCGGCCAGAGTGTGTCATCTGATTGTCCCTGTGTGGATGGGTGGATAGGTGGGTGGGTGGGTGTTCGCACGCGCGCTTACACGCGGCCAGGACTTCACTCTGGCGCCCGGCTGTGGAACCGAGGAAAGGGATGTCGTGTGGGCCTAAGGCAGGTGGCACGCATCTCCAGGGCCTGTGCCTTCAGATGGTGAAGGGAAAAATTCTTCGGGGGCCAGAGCCCCGGGCACTCCTCAGGCTCAAGGAGGCCTTAGACTGTGGGTGCGCGCCACCACCAGGCTACTGGAACTTGCACTCCTGGGGCCTTCTCGGGTTCCCAAGGTGTGGCGCCACCGAGCCTAAACGCTGAGATCAGGTGCGGAGCCCCAGAGCCTCCTCACAGACTGTTCCCTCAGGGCTGCGACCCTCCAGCTCCTTCCCTTGACCACTCGCATGCTTGTACATCCCCCAGGAGCTCGAGGCTGCAAAACCTAAGCACCGCAGGCCTCCTCCTGACCAGGGAAGAACTTGTGCGCTAGAATTGGGTGCACAACTCGAAGCGTGATCCCAAGAACAGCAAAGAAAGATCTCTTCTGATCCTCTGATCTAGGAATCCAGATCTGCTCTCTTTCACCCCTTCTCCACCGTCCCTCCTCTTCCTCCACACGTGCTCCCGCCCGCCTTCCCAATCCTTTTGGGACATCCTCACCTTCTGTCTCTCAAGGCCTGGCTGCTGATCAATTACGTGTTTAACACTTAGGTATTTCGTACATCAATGAATTTTTGCATGAATTTTGATTCTTTAAATTACTGTATTAAAATATTATTTTTTGTTAGCCTTAAAGTTTAGGCTTCATCATAATCTCGGCCGACTTAGGGAGGTTAAGAATTTGATCGAAATTATACTGATAATAAGCAGTAGAGCGGAGGTTCCCACGCAAATCTCTAGTTTCGAAAGCCTCCTTTTCCCCATCACTATTATCACGCACATGGGACTGACTCAATGGGAACTCCCGCTAGGAGGAGGAAAGCGGGCAGAGGGTGGTGCCCTGCTCCAGGATGAAGGTCTTCTTGGCCAGGTCCCAGGTGCCCTGGTCCAGCGGTGTGGAAGCATGAGGCTTGCGTGGATAGCGAAGGCAGTAGCCAGACAGGACACGACTGAGCATGCTTCCTGAGCTGTGGTTTCTTAGGTGTTTAAAAACAAACTCAAAAGTAAATGAGGCAACTTCCATAAAAGAGCAACCACAGCTCTCTTGTGAGCGCTACTCCTCCCGCAAAGCAGTGTCAGTTTTGCAGATATCAGATATCACCTAATGAAACTTACAGCGGTTACTGCATTTTGGAAGGTGATCCAGCTTTCCAGCAACTAAGTGATTGCTGGAGGAGGTTCTGCCTTTGCTTTTCAGGAGCTGGAACCTGCTGTTTGGTGACAACTTGTCCAGGTCCTTATCAAGAATTTTGAGAGCTCAAGGCAGGGAAGACCCAGGCAGGAAGTAGTCCTGCAGAGTCTCTGCAGCCTGCTCCCATTGCAAAGTCTACCCAGAAGCAATTTGATTGAAGCTCATCTTAGTCTCTTCCCTGTGGAGGGCAAAATACACTCAGTAACGACTTGGGTGCCTTTTCTCAAATATCAACATGTTCTAGACGACTTGAAGCAAGTAAGGGAACAAAGATGTATGTATCTCACAAAAGATAGAGTGCAGAGTATTTGTTCATTTATCTGATATTACCTGGTACTTAACCCTGGGCTGGATACTGTGCTTAGTTGGATGAATAAACCACTGATCAGAACCCTAATATTTCTGCCTTATGCAACTCAGTCTGGTGGGAGACAACAATAATAAGCACATAAAACTGCTCACAACACACACACACACACACACACACACACACACACACACACAATGGAACTTGTGATAAAGACGAGGAAACAAGGAGCAGCGATCATTGCTGATTAAACCTATTTATGGTTACGGACATTCCTTACTTCTGGACAAGGCACTGGCTTATGGGGCAGGGGGAGATGGTGTCGGATAATTTGCATGTGATTCCTGCCTATCAAGGATTCAAAACCTAGCTGGAGATTATAAAAGAGCATCAATGTGAAAAGTATACATTACAGTCTTCTCAACATAGAACTAAAAGAACTCTTAGGATGTAGGGGCATACAGGCAGACTAAACAACTTTAATTAAAAAAGCTTGCAGAAGAAGGTATGGGGCCTGGCATTAGAAACATTAGAAACACCAGTTTGGAGAAAATGCCTCTATTTCCATATCTGTAAAAACAAACTACATCAAGTGTGTTGTGAAGATTAATGTCTTCATGAGGGTAAAGGATTTCACAGATATTATTATTAGCCAACTCTGGAACTTGGGCAAGGCCCCTTTTCAGTTTAATACATATTACACATTTGTAATGGATACAGATTAGATCTGATGGAGAACTGTATTCAAGAGCCCCAGTTTCCACCTTGGAATTGTAAGGAATGTAAGAAAAAGCTTTCTCTCTGGGGTCTGTGAAAGTGTCTGGGTCTTATTCAATTTCTGTGGTGTAAGAGAAACCCATAGGTTGCCACTAGGAAGGGGCCAGGTCCCTGGGGATGCTCAAGACACTTGGCCTCTCTGTCGTGAATGCCCTCCTTGGAAAGGCTTGGAGGTCCACAGTTGGCCTCTGGACAGCATTTCCTTCCATTGACTCACGTGATTGGAAGGCGTTCTATGTACATTTCAAGCCTGGATGCTAGTTTTTCAACGCATTACAAAGAGCTATTGCGTACTAATATGTGCTAGTCTCTGCAGTAGGCTTTCCAAGAAATAAGTAATGTTATAATAATAACAGTCGCGTAGCATTATCATGTGCATTTTAAAGTTGCAGAAAATGAGGCTCCGAACGCTGAACGCGAAGTAACTCACTTGATCTGGGCACACGAATAGATAGTTTCATGGGGAAGAGCAATTGATCTTGGACTGTGTGAGCAGAGTCTTTCGGCTCCACAATCTTAACCTCTAACCCACATCTAATGCTGTCGCTAACCTGATTAGTTTCCAGTTCTGGAAACAGAGGCAGTTCGGAGGAAAGGGCTAAATTTTCCCTGTCTGTTTGTAAATAACAGCCCCTGTAACCTGTAAACATCTGCCTGTCTTTGTTGTTGGTCCACCTGCTCGAGAACGTTGATCCTTCAAATATCAGCAGATTTAACTCGCTTGCCCATGGTCCACTCTCCCCGCGCGCAAAGCAGAAGGAGGGCCAAGTAAAGGTCTTTCATTGTCGCACGTAGACCGCGAGTCCAGGCGCTTAGTCACTATTTTCTTCTTTTCTGGGGTTAATTACCCATTAATCTACACGTTTCGAGGAGGCGGCGAGGGGGATGGAGGCGGGGCGGCCTTGGAGATCGTGCACAGCTTGACTGGCTTCTGCGTACCCTGCGAGTATGGAAGGAAGACTTGCGAGCGTTGGAGATTAGAAGACAGCTTTGTCCTTTACTAGTCAAATGACCCTGGGTTATCTGGACTGCTCTAAGCCTTAGTTTCCCTAGCGCGAAGCGAGAGGCTCGCACAGTGCCCGGCGCCGGCTGAGCACACTGGGAGCCGCGGCCCCCGTAAGGCACATGCGATGGCAGGAAGCCGACACTGCAACCGAGAGGCGCAGACTCACCGAGCCCTCGGGCTTGCAAGGCTCACTGTCGCCTCGCGGATCCGCTGGTTCTCTCCCTCCAACCCACCCTCTCCTTTGCGGCTGTCATAGGGTCAGACCTCCACGTTGGAGAGACCACGACAGGTCAGAGTGAAGGGGACAACAGCGCTGTACGCCCGACTCCACCACGTTTTATCACTTGGTGACGCTAGAGACGGAATCAGATTCCTAAAGATGCTTCCTAAAACGACGCCGTAGGGGTCCCTGCTAACGACCGAACGGAGGAGAAGCAGACCCTAACCCACTTCTCTGCTAGCGGTCCTCGGGCCACCCTCCCGCACACGCGGCTCCAACCCAGGACCCGAGGCCCAAGACAGTAGCCTCAGCTCCAACCGCCGCAGTCCCTGCGGCTGCGACGCAGACATTAAAGTTAGAGCTCCCGCCACTGCCAGTCCCTGCCTAGTCGGCGCGGTGACGGTGGCGCTGGCGGCGGCGGGGGCCTTCCCTTGGCTGCCCCGCCATTTAATCAGGGCTATTATCAGACTGGGCTTGCAGGATGGCGCCGGCCGAGCTTTACCCCCATTAGCGTAGGGCAGGGTGGGGGCTGGGTCCCCAGACCGCCGTCTGTCCCAACGCAGCTGCAGCGCTTCTGGGGCGCTTTGAGGAAGGCCGAGCCGCGGGGTCTGGTGGCGGCTAGTGCTGTCTCAAACCAGTTCTTCTCAAGCTGACAGTTTATTAGACTTTTATTTCCTACCTCTCGACTCGACCTTTACTAGCTCTTTGGCGTTGGAGCAAATCATTGAACTTTTTTGAGACTCAGTTTCTCATCTGTAAAATGGATCTGCTTAGATACTTCGCTCAAGGTCCTCTTGAAGATAAACCCAGATGATGCATCTAAGATAAACTAAGAAGGTTCAGACCACAAATGGTGTTAGTACTATTATTACACTAGAATTTTATGTTTTTTTTTTTTTTTTAAAAACATTCCCCACCCAACCCCGGCCCGTTTGATTTTTTTTTAAAAAAAAAGTGTAGAGACCAAAGACGTCCAAAGATTACTTAAAAACTTGCTGGATTTGTTCATGACTTGCTGGGATCTAATTTCTCCTCTGCCACTTGCTCTTCGTGTGACTTTGGAGACTTCATGTCTGTTTGTGCCTCTTTGCCTTAGCTGTAAAATGGATGGAATACTTCCGCCTGCGTTATTAGACTGTTGGGCACATTAAATAAAATGATGCATGGGGCTTCCCCGGTGGCGCAGATGGTAAAGAATCCACCTGCAATGCAGGAGACCCAGGTTTGATGCCTGGTTGGGGAAGATCCTCTGGAGATGGAAATGGCTACTCACTCTAGTATTCTCACCTGGAGAATCCCATGGACAGAGGAGCCTGGCTGGCTGCAGTCCGTGGGTTCACAAAAAGTTGGACACGACCTACTAACGCATGCACGTGTAGAATGCTGAGTAGGGTCTCCTTAAGCATAGGTTATTAGTTATTAGCAAAGTGTTTTTACAAACCACATTCTTTAGGTTTGTTTTTAATCTTCCTACAAGCAAGCAACTGTCTCCTGATGTTAAGGAATATTCATGTTGGGGTTGGGGTGTCAGGTTTAGGGCTGAATGTCAGGTCTGGAAATGCCAGGAAAGAGAATCATACAACTGTGTCTTCTAGCCTCTGAAGTTTCCTCTTTGCATTCCCATCACAATGCCCTATAGATGTCATCCATTTAAGATAAAAGTCTCAACAACACAATCAGTCACTGTTATTTTCAGATGGCTGCTAAAAAATTAGCACTCTCAGCAACCCCAGTATTCTTGGCAGTAGTTTCTAATCAGTAAAATATAATTAACAAAGCAAGACTAATTATTAAAGTGACCTTCTAAGTAGTGAATGTTTGTGAATATTCTTAAGTGGGATGTGCTGGGCACAGAGCCCAATCTTTAATGACTGTGCTCAGCTTCAGTCAGCACTGGTCTCACCTCATAGGTCTCCCCAAAATCCTAGAGGTGCTTTTGAATTGACTTTCTTCATCTGACATGAAGTAAATGGCCCATATAATGGTTATTTCAAGTGCTTATATGTGCTTGGCAATATCCTAAGCACTTTACCTGTATTATCTCATTTTTCCCACTTTATAGATGAGGAGACTATAGAATTTCATGGACAAAGGCACAGAGAGGTTATTTAACTTACTATAAATCACACAGCTAATAGTTGGTGGAGTATAGGTTTAAATTCTTATTTTCCTTTCTCTTGTGCCCCCATCTCCCAGCACTTATAGCCCCTTCTCTTTTGCACCTCCAAAAACACTTTAAAACCAATGTGTCTGGAAGAAATCAAGCAAACAAAATACCTCAGAAAGTTCTGTGCTTCTAAGGAGGCACCTAGGGATGGAAGCTACCATTCGTGGCAGGATTCTGAAGGCCTTCTTGTCAGTCACTTATCCTTTGTGCCACAGTACATTCTTCTGGAAGATGATTGAATGCTTCTTATATAACTGCTAGTTATAGTGTATAAGTAACATTTGTGTGTGTGTGAAAGTCGTTCAGTTGTGTCCCACTCTTTGTGACCCCATGGACTGTAGCCTGCCAGGCTCCTCTGTCCATGAAATTCTCCAGGCCAGAATACTGGAGTGGGTAACTGTTCCCTTCTCCAGGGCATCTTCCCAACCCAGGGATTGAACCCAGGTATCCCGAATTGCAAGGCGGATTCTTTACCATCTGAGTCACCAGGAAAGCCCCAAGTAACATTTACCTAGACCTAATGTATATCAAAGTCTGTGGTAAGTGCTTTTATATACATCATTTCATTGTAAAATACATTTCATAGATTTTATTTGATAGGAAATATTTTCTACATCACAGGGCTTTTGTGATGATCCAATGGATCACATTATTAGGAAGTATTAAAAAAAAATAAGACATTATTATAAATGGCTATTCTTTAAAAATTCTGAAAAAAAAAAAAACTTTTTTTGAACAGTGATCTTTCACTGTGAGGCTCAAAGTCTACCTGAATCCAAAGCACCTAAGAATTTTGTGTATTTCTTTCTTCTACTCAGAGTGACTAGACTCAGGTCCCCTGGTGCCTAACAGAGCACCCCAAGAAACTCCTGAATTCCTAGTCTTTTTCATGGCACTACAGTCTTCCTATTGACCACATTTAGCTTTGTATTTGACTAGAGCCAGTGAGAAACAAGAAATTCCCAGAACTTCTGTGAAGCCATCTGTGGTTAATCAAGATATTCCGCACTGAAACTTACAACTTTCATAATTTCCCACCACACCTTTAACAGGAAAGGGTGGCTTCTTATTCTGATATGTCTGTTGTTTCTGTCAAGAGAAAATACTAGAAAAAGCATGGCTGACTCTGCACAAGTTGAGAAAAAAAGAACCACCAGCAATTACCCCCATCCCAGCACACCCACCACACACAAACACGTTACTTAGAGGGTTGTGAGGTCCTTAGGTTGGATTACTATACAGCAGGGATCAGGATATTGTGGAATGTTTGAAAAGGCCAACAGGGTCAATAAAATTCAGCCTCTCCCATTTTGTGGATGAGGAAATGGAAAATTGAAGCCTAGATCATAAAGTGACACACCCAAAGTCACTTATGCTGCTGGTCATATCCTTGAACCAGGTTGCTTGACTTCAAATTAATGTTGATTCTCTGACAGGGACTCTGCTTAGGGACAAGAAAGCCCTCTTGTTATCTGTCATTGTTTCCTTATTTATGTAGCTACACTCTCTCATTCAAGGCTCACACATATTGGGTTTTGGTGATGCTCATGAAGTCCAAAGAACCCAATCTGAATTCTGCAGCAAGGCTTCATCTGGGCATGAGCACAGAAGAAAACTCAGAATCCTGCCCTTGGCATCCGGGTTTGACTTCCTGAGCAGTTCCTCGTCATCTGGATTGTATTGTAGAGCAGTCATGTTTGGATTTAAGATTGCCAGGCCTACAGGATTGAATTGCTCATTTTGCTGGGGGTGGTGGGAGGGTGGGAGTAGAAGAGAGGGATTTACATATGACCAGATAAAACGCAAGTATATGAAACACAATTTTAAGGAATGGGGGGAGGGGTTGAGATAATGTGTACACTGGTTAGGATTCTATGTTGCTCAGTTCAGTTCAGTCGTTCAGTCTTGTCTGACTCTTTGCAGTCCCCATGGACTGCTAGTGGCAAATTTTTTCAACTTAGTTTAACAATAAAAGGAATTTGTCAGCCTATCTATTTAAATAGGTAAAGTGTGATTCAAGGCACAAAGGAAATCTTTTTCTCATTTCTGGCTTCTTGGTGTTGGTGGTAATTTTTCTTAGGCTTTTTTTTTTTTCCTTTGAGATCACAAGATAGCTGTCTGCTGGTCTCCTGGCTATGTTTTTCCTTCTCGTACCTACCTATTAGGAAATAGTCATCAAAGGAGTCCAGAAAATGTCATTTATATCTCATTCGCCCTGATTTAGGATAATGTGCTTTGAACCCCTCAAACTATGATCCAAAGGATTGGGGTTCACTGATTGGCTTGTTTGGGAGTTTGTAACCCCTGAAATTTCAGGTTAGTGGAAGTCCTCCCAAACCATGTGACTGAGACCAGGAAAGGGGTGACTTCATTAAAGTGAAATGAGGTTACTATTGGCCAACATGAGCTTGGGAAACCTTGCTTAAGAAAGTTTTCTTTTCTTTTTTTTTTTTTTGCTTTTCAGGAGACTTGGGAATGGTGTCCCAAAGGAAGCTTATGAGAACCCAGGTTGCTTCAGATGTCACCTAGTTTTGAACATCTTTCCAACAACAACAATTTTATCATTTTCAAATGGTATTTAAAAAATCAAAAGAATAATAGTATTTTGTAACATATGAAAATTATACAAAACTCAAATTTCAATGTCCACAAATAACCCCCGTTTGCAGGGGATAGCAAACATTTTCTGTAAAGGGCCATATAGAAAATATTTTGGCTTGCAGGCCGTATGGTCTCTGTTAAAATTATTCAACTCTGCCATTGTAAAATAATAGCAGTCATAGGCAATATTTAAACAAACAAAGTGGCTGTGTTCTGATAAAAATTATATTTATGGACACTGAAATTTGAAAGTCATATAATTGTCACTTGTCACGAAAATTTTTCTTAAATTGATATTTTCAGCCACGTTAAAATGTAAAGATCATTCTTGGCTGTGCTGTGGTAAGTTGTTTCAGTTGTGTCCATCTTTTTGTGACCCTATGGACTGTAGCCTGCCAGGCTTCTCTGTCCATGGGATTCTCCAGGCAAGAATTTTGGAATGGGCTGCCATGCCCTCTTCCAGGGGATCTTCCTAACCCAGGGATTGAATCCGCGTCTCTTAACGTCTCCAGTATTAGCAGGCAGGTTCTTTACCACTAGCACCACCTGGGAAAGTGTTATTCTTGGCTAGCAGGCTATATAAAAACAGGTGATTGGTCAGATTTGGCCCATGGGCCATACTTTGCAGGCCCATTTTACTGGCTGCCTTTGTAGGCCAACAGCAGAGCTGAGTAGCTGTGACAGAGACCACATTGCCTAGGAAGCTTAAAATATTTACCAGTTGGCCTTGTATTAAAAAACTTTGCTGCTGCTTACTCTAGAATGATACTTTTCACACTTCAGTTTACATACAGAGCACTTGGGGGTCTTGTTAAAATACAGATTCTGATTCTGCAAGTTTGGGTCAGTCTGCATTTCAGCAAGTTCTGAGATGGCCCACATTTGGAGGATTTTTTTCAATCCTTCTTGGGGCCTCCTATAACAAAAAGCTGAGAGGAACTCTTCTCTCACTCCACATCCACTTGTTGAATTAAAATCATTTTTTCAGAAGGCTAGGGATCTGCATATTACATAAACAGATTTTAACTCTGTGGTTCTTTTTGAGAAGGATTAATCTAAATGCTTTAATGAAAATTCAGTAACAAATTCACCGAGGACAGGATTATCCTAACAATTGACTTCAGAGCTGGTGAGATTTTGGTGACATTTGTTCAGCCAAGGATTAATACTGTATTTTAAAAAATTTATTTATTATAGCACACAGATTGTTTATTTGTTGGTTAGTCTCCAAGGAATGAATGCTGCTTATACTATCTTAATTTCCTGTGGAGACAGTGATTTAGGTATACTGACTGCTGGTTGACTGGCACATACACCACATTTTCCCCATTTTAGTTATACGTTTATGATGTCATATCTGCTAACGTATGTGCATGTGCATGCTCAGTTGTGTCCAACTCTTTGCGACCACATGGACTGTAGCCTACCAGGCTTCTCTGTCCATGGAATTTTCCAGGCAAGAATTCTGGAGCAGGTTGCCATTTCCTTCTCCAGGGGGTCTTACTGACCCAGGGATTGAATGCACTTCTGCATCTCCTGAATTGGCAGGCAGATTCTTTACCACTGCACCACCTGGGAAGCCCCAATTAATGTACAGATAGGTTTAAAGAGTAAGGCTTGGGTTTTTATCTGTTCTTTATGTAGTAGTAAGGTAAATTTTCAGTAAAACCCCATTAAATCCTTTCTTTGTTGACTTTCTCCTTCTTTCTTCCCTCCATTCTTTCCTTTTCTTGATGGCCATCGTCTTCATTTTTTTATTTCCAACTTCAGTAAACTTCTCAAGCATTAACAATCAAAAAACATGCAGCTTTTATATTAGAGCTAAGAAAAAAGGGGGGAAATGGAGAATCTTTACCAGACTTGGGATTTGGGGCTTTCAGAATGTGAGGACAACTATGAGCAGCCAACCTGAGAGCCCTGAAGGGTGGAGACTGAGCAGCTATGAAAGTAGAACACTCTCACCCCTAATTGAGTGGGGAATCTGTGTTGTGATGTGTGATGTGTCAGACACTGTTCAAACAGCATTCATGACACTGTGGTCACATGAGTGGAAAAGCACTGTTCGTTTTCTTCCTTTTATACTTGCTAATGACCCAAAGTCAGCTTCCTAATTCAATCTGTGCACTTGGTCATATAAGCCAGGCCTGTCAGTACTGTCTGCTTCTTGTGGGAGCTTGATAGGAGATGGGGGGATGGAGAGGAGGGTGGAAGTAAATGTTCCATTTAAAGCCTGCGGGGAAGTGTTGGGCAGGTTGCAGAACTATTAATCTATTATTAATTTAAGTTTTATTTGCTTCATATTGGATCCTGATGGGTATTTTATTTTTATTTAAATTAGTGGAATTTCTTAGAAAAAGAAAAAACCGAGTAGGTGAAAGTTAATAATGATAATTTTTAGAAAGGCTATCTTGAAAGTTCTTAAATGGTTAGACTTATTTAACTAAGTCATGTTGATAGAGAAAAGCAACCTTCTACTAAAAATAAAAACAAATGAACTTATCAGAATTGTGTCGAGAGAGCTTTCTATTCCTGACTTGATTCTACCATAATGCAGAATGATTAACCTTCTAGCTTAAAAGGCTGCAGAGTAAAAGAAACCTGAAAATGAAAATCCCCTTAGACCTCTTAGAATAAATTATGTGGATTTGCTAAGTACACAGACTGGCCCTCTTAAAAGGGAGATAACCACTTTAACTATTGCTTTGGAAAGAGAATCCATAAGACCAATTACGAGTCTTATTTTACATTAGTGATTTTACACCAGTGAAAGTAACCACCTTGGGTCCTTCACAAGGTGTTGTTTTAAAACAAAAACCAAATGAATTTGGAATCTGTTTACATTTCAAAGATAAAACAGCAAAGTATAGTAAAGAGCCTGCCAGACCAGGAGTCAGAAAACTGCGTTCTCTCCACTCCGAGTAACCCCAGCTTGCTGTGAACCTCAGTTTTTCATCTATGAAAGGTAGAGAAAAACATCTGCCCTGCATTCTTCATGGTATGTTTTTTCTATTAGTTGATTGTGGTACTTTTGTGAAGCACATTTGAAATTAGAAGAATATGAAATTTCCCTTTGAAAATTATGAATTTTAGCAAAAGATATTTTGGAAGATTGGAATAGATTTATTGTGATGTAAAAGCATTTACCTGACTAAGATAAAATTATATTCCATTTTCCTCTTTCCTCTCCTAACCTCAGCTTTCTTAAAGTAAAAATTATATATAAAATATCAGGAAGGGAAGGAAACTAGTCTTTAAAAAATTTTTTTTGTTCTTTTTTGGCTACATTGCATGGCTTGCAGGATCTTACTTTCCAGACACACTCTCTTGGCAGTGAAAATGTGGAGTCCTAACCACTGGACCGCCAGGGAATTCCCTTGGTTTTTCTCTATGTTGATCACAGCTTCTGTAGTAGGCAGACTCCATGATGGCCCCCCATGAATCCACCTTTTGGCATCACATCCTTGAGTGGTTCACTCCTATATTGTTCCAAGATTAGTCTGTGTGAGTGATGGTGCATCACTTGCAAGATAAGGTCATAGAATACTGAAGGTTTCCTGTCCCTGTTTCTCTTTCTGTCTCTCTGAGCTGTCTCTCTGTGCGGAACAAGCTGCCATGCTATGAGCAGACTGATATAGAGTCCCATGTGCCTAGGAACTGAAGTCTCCTGCCAACAACCAAGGTTAGAAGCAGATCCTCCAACCCACATCAAGTTTCTTGATGATTCAGTCTTGCCCGACAGCTGGACTGCAGCCCCATGAGAAATCTTGACTTAGAATCACCCAGTCAATCTGCTCCCATATCCCCTGCCCTTGGACACAGTCTGAAATAATAAACATTTGTTATTTTAAGATGTTAAGTTTGGGGGTAATTTGTTAGGCAGCAATAAATAACTGATACAGGTTTTAACAGGAAGAGAAAATGTCAGAGATGCAGCTGATGAATTCTTTTAAATTCTTTAAGAGAATTTAACCAAGAAAGCCTGTTGGGTACACATTTCCTTACTCATCAGTTTAGCTCTGATAAGGATTTGAGAGGCAAAATGTCAAGATATAGTAATTTAATCAAATAAAGTGTGTTTTGACGTTGATGCTGCCCTTGACAAATCATAGCAGACACTTGAGACAATTGTGCAGCATGGAGAGAAGAGGAATTTACTGAGACCAAGGTGGCTTAGTCAGGCTCTAGTCAGGAAAACAGTCCATGCCAGGGAGCTCAGTAGAGGGAATTTGAGATGGGGATCCAGGTGCAGAGATTGAGAAGACTAGCAGAAAATGGAGAGGAAACTTGGATTAGCAATAACAAGAAATTGCTACCACCCCTGTGACTGGAGAAACTAGGAGCTGTCATGTACCAGGGCCTGGAATGATAGTGTGGGCTACTTGGCCAAAGTTGAAACCATAGAGAAGAAGTTACACTTCTTCTAGAAATGCTGTCCCAGGTACAGAGAGATAGAGAGAAGCACTGTGGCTCTGCTCCCTTGGCAGGGCTTCATCACCCACCAGCCCCACAACTGGCTAGCCTAACTAGAATCCACTTAGAAAGAGAACCTTGGAAATACAGTTTGCCAGAGTCGTCCGCCTTGTGAAACAGAGCAGGGAAGGTGTGAAGAATGGATCTGAGAGCTAGCAGGCTGGCACAATCCACCATTTCTGCTAATCAACAGCTGTTCCATATTCCCACCCATTTTTATTTCCCAGACACTGTCAACCACATGCCTCTATCATTCACACAAATAAAGACTCTCACTCTCCTTAGAAGAGGAGACACAAAGTCTTATCAGTCATTTCAGAGTCCATTTCTACCCATTCAATGTATAGAATCACCAGATGATACAATTCTCCCTTTTAGGATCACATGTGACTCCTATGGTCTAGTACTTTATAAGTAATTTCCTACACAAACAATAGTGGAGGAGAAGGAAAAGAAATTATTGTTTGTGTATGCATGCTTGCTAAGCTGCTTCAGTAGTGTCTGACTCTTTGCTATCCCATGGACTGTACTCCACCAAGCTCCTCTGTCCATGGGATTCTGCAGGCAAGAATACTAGAGTGGGTTGCCATGCACTTCTTCAGGGGCCCTTCCTAACCCAGGGATTGAACCTGGGTCTCCCACATTGCAGGCAGATTCTTTATTGTCTGAACCACCTTTGAAACCCATTGTTTCTGTATATTTTATATCATATCCTGCCTGTGTGCTAAGTTGCTTCAGTTGTCCAAGAGTTGTCCAACTCTGTCCAAGAGTTGACCCCATGGACTGTAGCCTGCCAGACTCTTCTGCCTATGGAATTTTCCAGGCAAGAATACTGGAGCAGGTTGCCATTCCCTCCTCATTATATCATATCACATTATATTAAATTATAATGTCTTATGTATATACAGAATTACAAAATATGCATCATTACTATAGTCCTCATTTCTATAACTGATTATCAGGCCAAGTTAATGTTGATATTTATCACTTTCTTTTTTTTACTACACATTTCATGTTCCCTTTGTCCCCAGCTTGCACCTCAGTTAGGGATTTTTATTTGGTGAGAAGAACCAAAATTTCATTCTTGAATTTTCTGTGGTCATAGTGCTATTGCCTTTATTTAATTGCTGTAATCTTCCATTAAACTTATACAGAGGCAATAAGAGGTATCCCAGTGAGTTTTGGTTCTAGAGAGTTCTCCACACTCCCATTATGTAGCAGCAACCTAATTCCTCCTTTGTAATTAAGATCCAATGTCTCAACCAGCATTGTACCCCTTTCTCTTCCTGTTGGGCTGGTGCCATGAAGAACACAGATTCAGAGCCAAATTTAGTAGAATCATTGCACTGTCTCCTAGTGAAAGCATTTCTCCCCTAGGAACCTCTAAAGAATCATAGCCCAAGGTCTTGGGGCTAGAAAGCTAATGCTCTTTAGGGCATCATTAAGTGTAGAAGGCTCACTGCTTGATATCACCTCCTTCCATTCTTTTATATCTAGACCACCGTATTATGGCTATTGGGGAGAAAGCACCACATTTATTGTGGTTCAGAATGTATATTATCCTGAAGAACAGCATCTCAGGTAGGTAGAATAATGCCACACTCCCCCCCTCCCCACCCCCCAGGAATATGTACATATGTACCTTAATCTCTGAAATCTGTGGCTATGTCAGCCTACAAAGCAAAAAAGAACTAACATTACAGATATAGAGTTCATCTTAAGATAGGAAAAGTAGCTTGAATTATCCAGATGGGCCCAGTGTAATAAAAAGTGTGCTTAAAAGTAGAAGAGAGACACAAGAGAAACAGAGGAGCGGATGTGGTGATAGAAGCAAGGTCAGAGTAGTGAGATATGACATGGACTCAATTCTCCTTTAGTTGCTTTGAAGACGGAGGAAGGGAACCATGAGCCAAGGAATGCAGATAGACTCTAAAAGCTGGAAAAGCCCAGGAAATCCTGGACTCCTGGATTCTACCTAGAGCTTACAGAAAAGAACACAGCCCTACCAAAGACTTAACATGAGTGGGACCTGTACTACAGGAATACAAGGTGATAAAAGTGCATTGCTTAAGCCACTAAGTTTGTGGTGGTTTTTTAACTGCAGAAACAAAAAGCCAATATAGTACCTCAGTCTCTCAGGGTGTTTATCTCTCAGTGCTGTATAAATCTGTAGTAAGCCATTCTACTATCAGGCCAGATGCTTATGAATGAAGAGCTTTATCATGAGATCAGTAAGTTCTATGAGAGTGCTTTCATTGCTGGATTTTCTCACCATAAAATGAGTTCCTTGGTTAGAAATGTAACGGTGAATTAATCCCACAGGTGGTGGTGTTGGCAGGGACACTAGCAGAGAATATAAATCCAGGGTGTATCCAAATCAACTGGATAGGGTTAAGCCCATGGTTACTCTCTCCTTGTACCACCATGGTTGTTTGGTACCTGGACCGCTGGCAGTTTTGCGCATGGGTCCACTGAGCAAGCAAGCATTGGAGTGACTGAGGAAAGAAGAAATTTCATCCACTGAATAGCTCATCTTTTCCACCTGAATATTAAGCATCTTCTCTGTGGTAGATGCCCTTTGAAGAGTATTCACATGGGACTCAATTATCTTCATACTCTATAACCATTCTGGGTAATTCAGCTGCCTGAATTATCCTCAAAGTATATGATACTTTCTTGTTGTCAACCTCATTCTTTCCAAGCCTTTGATCACCTGGGCAACTTAAACTATGAATCTTATCTATGAATAAGAGTAGATCCATACCTTAGGACATCTCTCCTTCCAGGCACACTAGACAACCAGATGTACTACTTAAAGATTTTTTCACTGAAAGTTCCCTTTCCCTCTGCCTATAAGGCCACCCTAGACTGTAACTTTTAGTGTGGCAGCTGGCATTCCCTATTAGAACCAGCTTGTCATGCATATTTATTTGTAAACCAGGCCCAAGTATTTTCTTCCTTCAATACAGAGTTGGGACTCCTCATGAGTTCCATAGAATTGGACTGAGGGAAGTGGTGGTGCACGGAAGAAAATGCCCAGATAGTCTAAGAGTTAACTACCTGTTCAAGCATTTTACTTGAGCCTTCCAGGCCTGCTCAAGAGCAAACTTATATATGCCATTCCCCCTTGATAACGGGTTATTTTCTTGTCCACCCTAACTTGTGGCTTGCTGGCTCAGATAACACTGCAGTTCAATGAGTGGCTTTATAGTATTACGTATTCAATCCCTTTCAGGGCCAGTAGTAAGTAAGAGGCTATTCTCAAAAGGAAAAGTTCAGCAGTGTGGAACATGGGCTAGAACCCCCAGAACATGTGGAACCCCCAGAGTTTAGGGGTCTGTGCAGGATCTTCTACTTGTGGCTTACCACAGAGCCCACACAGCATCATTCTTTGCAACAGGTACTTCTGGCACTAACATATCTGTGAGGTCAGAAGATCTGAGTCACAGAGAAGCTTGTATCATACCTTGGAGAAAATAAAGAGCCTCTGAAAACTATTGATAACAATCTCACAGGTAACTCAGTAAAAGACTTGAAGCAGGAAATTTTGTTAAGGAGCCTATTGTCTTCAAAATGTAAGAGGCCCACCAAACATTGTACCACCAAAGTGAGAATCAGATCATTTTTCATTTTGATCAAAATGTTCCACTTGTCTTTCACCTATGTGTTCCTGAAATCTAAAAATGTTCTTGAGTGACAGGTCCATGACTTTTTTATGGGGTTTACCTTCTGCTTGGTAGACTATATGTATCTTACTAAGGCATACAAAAAAATCTTCACAACCCAGATAATCACAATGGTGTGATCACTCACCTAGAGGCCGACATCCAGGAATGCAAAGTCAAGTGGGCCTTAGGAAGCATCACTACAAACAAAGCTAGTGGAGGTGATGGAATTCCAGTTGAGCTATTTCAAATCCTAAAAGATGATGCTGTCAAAGTGCTGCACTGGGTATGCTAGCAAATTTGGAAAACTCAGCAGTGGCCACAGGACTGGAAAAGATCAGTTTTCATTCCAATCCCAAAGAAAGGCAATGCCAAAGAATGCTCAAACTACCACACATTTGCACTCGTCTCACACGCTAGCAAAGTAATGCTCAAAATTCTCCAAGCCAGTCTTCAACAATACATGAATCATGAATTACCAGATGTTCAAGCTGGTTTTAGAAAAGGCAGGGGAACCAGAGATTAAATTGCCAACATCTACTGGATGATCGAAAAAGCGAGAGAGTTCCATAAAAACATCTACTTCTGCTTTATTGACTACGCCAAAGCCTTTGAGTGTGTGGACCACAACACACTATGGAAAATTCTGAAAGAGATAGGAATACCCGACCACCTGACCTGGCTCTTAAGAAATTTATATGCAGGTCATGAAGCAACAGTTAGAACTGGACATGGAACAACAGACTGGTTCCAAATAGGGAAAGGATTATGTCAGGGCTGTATACTGTCACCCTGCTTATTTAACTTATATGCAGAGTACATCATGAGAAATGCTGGGCTGGATGAAGCACAAACTGGAATCAAGATTTCCAGGAGAAATATCAATAACCTCAGATGTGCAGATGACACCACACTTATGGCAGAAAGCGAAAACGAACTAAAGAGCCTCTTGATGAAAGTGAAAGAGGAAAGTGAAAAAGTTGGCTTAAAACTCAACATTCAGAAAACTAAGATCATGGCATCTGGTCCCACCACTTCATGGCAAATAGGTGGGGAAACAATGGAAACAGTGCTGATTTTATTTTGGGGGGCTCCAGAATCACTGCAGATGGTGGCTGCAGCCATGAAATTAAAAGATGCTTATTCCTTGGAAGGAAATTTATGACCAACCTAGAGAGCATATTAAAAAGCAGAGACATTACTTTGTCAACAAAGATCTATCTAGTCAAGGTTATGATTTTTCCAGTGGTCCTGTATGGATGTAAGAGTTGGACTGTGAAGAAAGCTGAGCACCAAATAATTGATGCTTTTGAACTGTGGTGTTGGAGAAGACTCTTGAGAGTCCCTTGGACTGCAAGGAGATCCAACCAGTCCATTCTAAAGGAAATCAGTCCTGAATATTCATTGGAAGGACTGATGTTGAAGCTGAAAGTCCAATACTTTGGCCACCTGATGTGAAGAGCTGACTCATTTGAAAAGACCCTGATGCTGGGAAAGGTTGAAGGCAGGAGGAGAAGGGGATGACAGAGGATGAAATGGTTGGGTGGCATTACCAACTCAATGGACATGAGTTTGAGTAAACTCTGGGAGTTGGTGATGGACAGGGAGGCCTGGTATGCTGCAGTCCATGGGGTGGCAAAGATTTGTACATGACTGAGTGACTGAACTGACTGAAGGCATCTAAGATACTTGCTGTTACTGTTTACCAGGTCCAGTCACCAAGATGTTATTAATGTGATGGGCCCAGCATGATGGTCTTGGAAGGTCAAATGATCAGGGACCCAATGGACAATTTTATGACAAGGAGCAGGAGAGCTGACATAGCCCTGAAGCAAGACAGTGAAGGTATACCACTGTTCTTATGAGCTACTGTATTGATTGTGTCTATGCTCAGTCGTGTCTGACTTTTTGTGGCCCCATGGACTGTAACCTGCCAGGCTCCTCTGTCCATGGAATTTTCCAGGCAAGATTACTGCAGTAGGGTGCCATGTCCTTCTTAAGGGGATCTTCCCTACCCAGGGACTGAACCTGCATCTCTTGTGTCTCCTTCAATGGAAGGTGGGTTCTTTACCAGCTGAGCCACCAGGGAAGTTCATCTGTTCACTGACACAGAAAGAAAAGCATTTGTCGTATCATGAGTTGCCTAATAAGTACCAGGCACTCTGTTAAATTTTTTCAGTAAATATATATACATCTGAAACATCAATTACAATTGATACACAGGTTTATTAATTTAACACTAATTTCTATCCTCCAAATGGAGTCATTCTCTAACTGGCTTTTGCCCAGGTCAAAAACAGATGGGTTAAAATGGATAAGAATAGGAGTCATCACCCCTGAAGCTTCCAAGTCTTTTGATGCTACCATGAACCTCTGCAATTCTTCAAGGTGCATTTGGTTTATTATTTTGATTGAAAGGGATAGTTCCAGGGTCTTCAACTTGGTAGTTCCTGCCAATGTAGCCCTTACATCAAGTCAGGGAGCCAATGAAGATATTTTTTCTATTCTCTCACAGTATGTCTTTTCCAACTATGTTCTCTCTGAGAAAATAGCTACATGGATAGGGAAGTAGGCCCATTCTAGGATTGACCAGGACCCAAACTCCATTTATGACCTTCAGTTCAGTTCAGCTCAGTCACTCAGTCCTGTCTGACTCTTTGCGACCCCATGAATTGCAGCATGCCAGGCCTCCCTGTCCATCACCAACTCCCGGAGTTTACTCAAACTCATGTCCATCGAGTCGGTGATGCCATCCAACCATCTCATCCTCTGTCGTCCCCTTCTCCTCCTGCCCCTTAGACCTCCATAAACCTCCCTGTGTATCTAATGGATCACAATGAAATGTAGGCTCACAGCCAGTGTCTAATAACTTCTGAAGTATTGGTATTAATGGCTTTTTTTTCCTTTTCCTGGTGCATTGTGGGGATGTGAGCAGGTAATTAAAGAAAATACTGTCAGACCATGTTCATGTTATAAAGCCTTTATGGAATTCCTTTCACTTTTCTGGTGGGTTTTAGTAAATAATCAAAGGAAATGTTGTATGTAACTCTTCAGACTATTTATCTTCTTTATCTGTGCCCCCTTTCTTGTACCATAAAATTATAAATTCATAAATGTTCTCGTGCCTATAGATGTTAATATGCTTTTTTGTACCCTAACTATAAAAAAGTCAGAAATAATGTATTTTGGCAACCTACTTAGTTGAAAATTGTGATGATCAGAAAGAAAATAAATCTGAATGAAGAAAGCACTGGCTAAAAAATATAGTCATAGACCACTTTGGGGAAGATGTGGAGAAAGATTTACAATGTACACCTATGGCAATGGGACCTGCTTTTAGCTCAAATTAAGGACTCTGGGTCTGCCCAGTGGCTTAAGTTTGGAAACTAAATGAAAGGTCTTTCTTTACTTCATGTTATGGCAAACACAAGTCTGAGGTATGCTCACTAAACCTTACAAGTTTTCTGATGATGTAAATCAAGTAGTATTTTGCCAGGCAGTCTATTTCTTTCCTAGAAGCACCATGATCAATTAACGATTATCATTAATTCTTATGTGTTTAAACACTCCAGTTGCCATTCAGCCATGCTGTCATGATATATTACACCCACCTTGCTGCCACTTGGCCACTACTTGTCTGAAATCCCATCATTCCCACTGAAATCAGCATGCCTATTTCAGTGATAATATCTCCCACTACCACTGGATTCCTGCCTCTCCAAACATTTTTTAAATTCCATAATAGACTATATCCTAACACTTCCTAGGTATGCAGGGGTAGGTTGTCCATACTAAATTCACTGTGATATATTCATCTTGGTAAGCTTTCAGATTCCTTCTTCCACATTATACAAAAAGTTCCAGCATCTTGATCTCATTGAATATAAATCATCAGTCTATAGGTTCAATTATCCAAACAAGCAAAATGTTAGAGTCATTTGCAGCCAGGTAAGCTAGCATGTTAAATTCAGAAGGTTGGATAAGTGTGCCCATATTCATAAATTAACCTATACTATATTGGTCTAATAATTATTGATACCCACACTGGTGCCCAGCTTCTAACTAATATAAGTTATCAATAAATTGAAAATGTTCCATATATAAGCTATATCTTCCCAGACAGACTTTACAATTCTCCTCTTGAGGTGTGCTGTGATCTGATCTTTTCTCTAGATCTGGAGGTAATGAGAGAAATGAGGAATGGTTTTGCAAAGAAAAAGTATCCTCTGGGAAGCAACTTCAAACAGGGAAAATATGATCTTATCCTTCATGTAAGAGATTCGCTGATGCTACATATTCAACTTTCAGTAACCCAGCACAATTCAGTTCAAATATGGTCATTAGCTATGTGTGCCCTGAGGCTATAAGAAATTTAATATTTTGAGGCTGCTATAGCATATCTGATTCTCAGGAATGCCTTGAGTTGAGAGTTAATTCACTGAACTTATAATTTTATTTCTGTTTGTTCCCCAGCACTATTAGAAATATCCAGCCTATTTCATGAGTTTTTCTTTATTTATTAATAGTAATGATCAGATGAGGCAGCTATTTGATCTCTTAAAGCCTTCCTTCAAACAGCAGTTTATCCTAGGCAACCACATGTAATAACTGAAGTAACCTTGATGTCATTTTATGTTACATATCATCAGTATTCATTCCCCACAAGCAATGGGTCTTCCTGAACAATGCAAACACTTCCTAACTATTTAACTCCATCAATCCCCTTCCAACCTTTTATGGTATTGTTAGCATATGTTTTACTTTACATATTCTGTGAACTCCACAGGCACAATTATTGTTATTATCTTAAACAATATTTTAAAAATTTACCCATGCACTTTTAGCTTTTCCCAGTGCTTTCATTCTTTTTTTATTGAAAATTAAAAAAAAATTAACTGGAGGATAGTTGATTTCCAATGCTGTGTTAGTTTCTGATGTACAACAAAGTGAATCAGTTACACATACATCCACTCTTTTTTAGATTCTTTTCCCATATCGGTCATTATAGAGTATTGTGTAGAGCTCACTGTGCTATACAGTAGCCCCTTATTATCTATTTTATATGTAGTAGTGTGTATGTATATGTCAATCCCAATCTCCCAATTTATCCCTCCCCCTCTATAACCATAAGTTTGTTTTTCACATCTGTGACTCTATTTCTGTTTTGTAAATAAGTTCATTTGTGCCATTTTTTTTATTCCACATATAAGTGATAGCATGTGATATTTGTCTTTCTCTGTCTGACACACTTCACTCAGTACGATAATCTCTAGGTTCATCCATGTTCCTGCAAATGGCATTATTTCATTCTTTCTTATAGCTAAGTAATATTCTATTACATATATGTACCACATCTTCTTTATCCATTCCTCTGTCAATGGGCATTTAGGTTGCTTCCATGCTTTCATTCTTTCCCTGGTGGTGTTGGTTTAGTCACTCAGTCGTGTCCGACTTTTGCAACTGCATGGATCCTCTGTCCATGGTATTCTCCAGGCAAGAATACTGGAGTGGTTTGCCATTTCCTTCTCCAGGGGATCTTCCCAACCCAGGAATCGAATCCGGGTCTCCTGCATTGCAGGCAGATTCTTTACCAACTGAGCTACAAGGGAAGCCACCCCCCTGAAGTTCTATATTTTCATCAGAGATTACTGTCTTTTAGTCTGAAGAATTTGTTTTGACATTTTTTTTTACAGCTGAGGTAATTAATTTTCTTAATTATTTGTAACAAATGTACCATACTAATATAGATGTAAATAATAGAGGAAACCTTTCAGACTTGGGCAGGTCTATTCAGTCTGCCATTTACTAGAACTACTGGGCAGAGCTATGGAAAAGCTTCAGGGTATATGACCTCTCTTCCTTTGTAGTATGATTAGGTTTCATCTAGGCATAGCAATCTCCTCCTCTTTCTTCCTTGGGCACAGGTGCAGTGAGGGCCTCCAGCTGTCGGGACTGCAGAGCTGGCTCAGCAGAGGCGCTGTCTTCTGGGCACACAGGTGAACAGGAGAGGACATGGTCACAGCAAGCACTGTGTATCAGAGACACGCAGGAGGCGACGTGGCAATGTTGCCTGGAAAGCCTTCCTAGAGAAGACTTTGAAGGACGGTTGTGTGTGTGTGTTAGTTGTTCAGTCATGTCCGACTCTGTGACCCCACGGGCTGTAGCCCGCCAGGCTTCTCTGTCCGTGGAATTCTCCAGGCAAGAACACTGGCGTGGATTGACAGATGGTTAGGAGTTCATAACCCAGCCAACTAACAAAGCCAGTTAGAATTAATGAAGCGAGTTTCTTTCTTAGATTGAAAAGAGAGTGTTGGGAAAATGCAGAGACCAGAGGAAGTGGTGCTTATGTTCCACCTCGCATACTATTAGACACTCCATCCACATCTTTGTGTAACAATTTAAGGAAAAAATAAAAGCATGCTTGTGTGCATGTGGCTACAGTAGAGAATCATTTTACACATATGGGCATGAACTCCAAACAGGAAAATAAATGACTCTCAAATCATGTTAATAGTCATGTGGTTACAATGTGCTTCGGCCAGGAGCTGCCTGCAGAGAGAGATGTGACTTGCCCAAAAAGCTAACACTTGAGTAAAATGCAGATGCACAGTAGAAAAGCAGGCCATCCCACTGTGAGAATCCAGGCAGTAACACGATATCATACCCAGTCGGGGCTTGTCTTCTTCAAGGTCTGGCTCTTAATGACCTCTCAAAATAGGCTAGCCTTTTCTGTGATGCCTGGAGCAAGGTGCTATGTGGACGTCTTTTCTAATCTTTTCTGATGACAGGCCTGATGACCTTCAGTGGCACACAAACTTTCTGACGGAAAAAAAAAATATAAAGTGCAGAAGCCTAAACAATGCAGTTCCCAGGATTAGCAGACCATGTCCAGCCTTCACCTTGAATTCTTCATCTTGCTCAGTTTCCCATTAACATGAGACAAGGTATTAAAAAGGTCGGGGTTTTCAACCAGACCAGGGTGCTTGGTTTTCTTTATGGGTCTATCTTTGCAGCAAAATTAAAAGCCTCACTTTAAAAATTTATTAACAGCTTGAGAGGCCAAAAAGAAATCTAAAAGTGATGTTCAGAGAAACATTCTGTGGCCTGGAGAGGGGTGCTCATGATATTAATGTGAAACTACCTGTACCCATTCTCCTTTCAATAGCATGTCAGGGCACAAAGCCTCCCTTATAAGATCTGACAAGCGTATGTTCTAGAGGAAGCGGAGGGGAAGCTCTCCGTTCATATGACTAATTAGACGGACTTCATGCTGGGTTGCTCTTTTTTGATGCGGGTCCTGGTCCTAATTGTCAGTTTGCTCCTCAGAAAGTAAGGTTGAGTTCAAATGCTTATGTGCCCTGTTTTCTTTTAGCATTCCTGACCTGAAACTGATGCAGGGTGACAGGGAACAGACGGGAAAGACTTCTCGTTGCATTCAGAGTAAACCTTTTCAAGTTCCCCACTTGGAAGACCGGACCACTAGCAGCAGCTTTTACAGGCTATGTTTATCAATTAACATGGCTCACACCAGCTGGGAGTTCTGCCTAGGTGCGCAAGCCTCTGTGATGGGCAGCTCAGCCCAAGTGAAGAGACCAGAGGCGCTTATTGGTCATGTCTGCTTGGATAGCTATCCAACGGCCAAGGCAGTTACTGGCACAGACATGGCAATGTGTTTAGGGATAATATTGGGAAATGAAGTATGACAGGTTGATTGCAAGAATGGCTGCAATTCTTTACCCTCCCCCCCCTCATATCCATGCCCTTTGCAGTGTTCCTCCTATCAAAGGTTGGGGTCTATTGCCCCTCCTTTAAATCCGGGCTGGCTTTTTGATTCGCATTGCCCAACTGAGTGAGGTGGGAGTTTATATCAGATCAAGGCCAGATCTGGAGAGGCCTGAGCCCTGATGCTCTAGCTCTTGAGACAATGCTTTGTGCACTAGTGGAAGACTGAGAGAACATATGAAGCAGATCTGAAGCATCCCAACTGGGGCCATCTTAGATCATTCTACACCCAGCTGACCCACCACCTGACTGAAGCATAATCAAGCCCACCGAGATCAACCCAGCTTGACTCAGGCCATAATCATAAGTACCACACAGCCAAACTGTATGTAGACTTAAGAGCAAAATGAAATGCTTATTGTTTTCAGTGATTTAACTTTGAGGTGTGTTTTAGGTCAAGCCCTCTGGGAAGCAGATACCAAGCTGGAATTACAGGTACAAGGGATTTACTGGATTAAATGCTATTGAAAGATGAAGGGGAGAGACCAAGAAGCTGAGAGCCTTCAGGCTGAGACACAGGTCTGACCCCTGTGGAAGACAGAGGGCAGGAAAGATTGAGTAGTTAAGAGCTTCAGGCTGCAGCACAGGGCTAGAACTATTCCGGCTGGCCTGACCACAAGTTCTTCAGCCAAAAGAACCCCATGTGAAAGGAATCCCATGTTTTGCAGGAGTGGCTCTGTATTATCATGCCCACTGTGTTCAGTCATTGGAAATGTGAATCATACCCTTACTGACTTGCGGATGGATCCAGGAGGGCAGCAGTTGGGCCATTAATCAGTTATACTCCCCACAGCAGGAAATACAAATGGCTTAAGTTGGCTTGTTACCCAACATTATTGAGGCAACAGATATACTCATCAGTTCAGTTCAGTTGCTCAGTTGTGTCCTACTCTTTGCAACCCCATGGACTGTAGCATGCCAAGCTTCCCTGTCCATCACTAACTCCCGGAGCTTGCCTAAACTCATGTCCATCGAGTCAGTGATGCCATCCAACCATCTCATCCTCTGTTGTCCCCTTCTCTTCCTGCCTTCAATCTTTCCCAGACTCAGGTCTTTCCTAATGAGTTGGCCCTTCATATCAGGTGGCCAAAGTGTTGGAGCTTCATCATCACCATCAGTCCTTCCAATGAATATATTCATACACAGGACAAATAGGTTTCTGTTCCTCTAGAGACTTTTGTTGTGTTGTGAGCTTAGCCTATCTTCATCCTATCATGCCTCTGTAACTAAAACGAGAGGAGAATCTTTTCATTGAATAACATCAAAATGTTTAAAGGTTTTGGCTAACTGTAGCTTCCAGACCAAGAATGTCCTGTTAAAAATGCAACAGACTCAACATTCCATTCCTCTAGAAGGCATTATTTTGTTCATTATTTTGTCCAGGAAGGTGTCACATAGTGTCTACCATGGCAGGCCAGGAGGAAACAGAGCCCTTGCTTAAAAGGCTTTTAATTACCTAGATTTGAAATTGGCTTCAACTTGTGAGATAAAATTTGTGGAATATTGTTGTTGATGACAAATCCTTTATATATCTGTATGGCCTAGATTAGCATGCCTCATTATTAATTGTTTTTATAAAAGCAGTTTAATTACTAAGCATTTGTAATCACAATTATTAATTAGTGTTTTATAGATATCTGGGAAGAAGATACAACCTCAAATTCAATTAACAATTATGGAGCTCCTTATATTGCTAGGCATTTTGCCAGGGACATATTTTATTGAATTCTCACCCAAACTGCAGGAAGTACTTATTATCTCTGTTTGTCTCAGTGATCACACTGCTGGTAACTCAAAGAGTAAAGGCTTGGAGTCGGGCTTCTGACTTCGTAATTCACGTACTCCACAATCATTCACTGAGCATCCAAACTATTCTAGGAGCTGTGCTATTTGATAGTAGTACAAACACAGTTCCTGTTCTCAAATCATCTACAGATTAGTAGGTAAGACACATATTACGTTTTTATGAACCTCAGTGAGATACATGCTATAATTGAGAGAAGCACAGGGCACTTAAGACACAGAAATGAAACCTCTTTGGGGATATTTGTGTTCTCTCAAAGTTTGTATGTTGAAGTTTGAACTCAGTACTCAGATGTGACTGCATTTGGAGACTGGGTCATTAAAGAGGTGGTTAAGGTGAAATATGGTCATATTACTAATCCAATATGACTAGTATTCTTATAGGAAGAGGAGATTGGCCACAGACATGTACACACACAGAGGAGAGACCGTATCAAGAGACAGGGAGATAACAGCCATCTATAAGGCAGGGAGAGAGGCTGCAGGAGAAACCAAACCTGCTGACACCTTGATTTTGGTCTTCTAGCCTCCAGAGCTGCGAGAAAACAAATCTCTGCTTTTTAAATCATCCAGTCTGTGGTATTTTATTATGGCAGCCCTAGCAAACTAATACAGAACCTAATTATACTGAGTGGGGTAGTGGGAAAAAGCTGTTACAGGAGGATCTCAAACAGAGGTGTCAGGATGTAAGAATGAACATGAAACTGAGATGAAGAAACACGGCGTTTAGCCCCTGCCGGCATGGCATCACTGAATAGCCTTTAGCAAGTCACTTCCTTCCTCTGGGCATCAGCTTTCTCATCTGTGAAATGAGAGGATAAATCTTGAAAAGGGTTTCTAAAACTGTTTCATGGAACACTGATTCCTCAAGACATTTCTCAGAAGAAGGGAGATAGGGACGTCTCTGTGGGGAGATACTTACACTACATTCCCTCTTGGTTGTTCAAAACACGGAGCTGCACATTGTAGGTTCTGAGAAGTCCTGTTTTATGTAGAATTCACCTATTTATTTAGACACAAAACACCATTTCCATAGCACATTCCTTAGTACTAATGTGGGTTCCAAAGTAACCACACTGAGCCATTCAGGTCCAAGTTTCTTATCTCTCTGTTTTCCGACTCCAATACTTAGGACTTTAAATATTTAAAATAAAACATTTTAAAAAGTCCCAACTACAAAGTCTTCAGAGTCTAGGGCTTAGACCTGTGACTTACAAACCACTGATCCATAAAGGTAGTTCTAACACCAGAAACAAATGGTGGAAAGGAGATGGTATTTATTTGGTTTGTATTCTCCTGCTTGATATTTTTCTATTTATTACTAGTATTTAAACCTAATTCTTTTTGATCGTCTTATTTCTTTAGCAAAAAGTCATCAGACAATGTTGAATAACAGTGATGATAGTGGAAATCCTTGTCTTGTTTTTGACTTTAATGCAAACACTCCAGTGTTGCACTATTACTTTGATATCAACTGTCAATCAAAAAAACCCTATTCTTTACTATGCTAAGGAAATACCTTTTTATTTTTAGTTTTTAAAGAGTTCTTGTGAACAGAAGTTCTGTTGTCTTTTTAAAAAATCCTTTTTGGCTTTTATAGATATCATCATATACCTTTAGCCTTTGAATTATTAGTGTTTAACAATTATTCATTTATTATTCACTTGATAAAATTATCCTTACACTATTAGGACAGTGGTACCTTAGTCATGATATATTATGTTGTTGTTGTTGTTCAGTCGCTCAGTCGTGTCCTACTCTTTGCGACCCATGGACTGCAGCATGCCAGGCTTCCCTGCCCTTCACCATCTCCCAGAGCTTGCTCAAACTCATGTCCATTGAGTTGGTGATGCCATCCAACCATCTCATCCTCTGTCATCCCCTTCTCCCCCTGCCTTCAATCTTTCCCAGCATCAGGGTCTTTTCTAATGGGTCAACTCTTTGCATCAGATGGCCAAAGCTTCATCTTTAGCATCAGTCCTTCCAATGAATATTCAGGATTGATTTCCGCTAGGATTGACTGGTTTGTGGTATGTGTTGATTGATTTCAGAATTTCAACTGAATATAATTATTGACTTTCTGCTGACTATGTGTGTGTGTTCAGTCACTTCAGTTGTGTCTGACTCTTTGTGACCCCATAGACTGTAGCCTGCCAGGTTCCTCTGTCCATGGGATTATGCAGGCAAGAATACTGAAGTGGGTTGCCATGCCCTTCTCCAGGAGATCTTCCCAATCCAGGAGTTGAACCGTAGTTTCCTGAATCTCCTGCATTGCAGACAGATTCTTTTACTGCTGAGCCACAAAGGCTCAGCTGACTATAATCAGATGTATATATTATATAAACATTTTAAACAAAGCAAAATTTTGAATATCAAAATGTAATATCAAATTACATCAGGATGCTTTAGTTACCTTATATGATCAAACTGCCCAACTCTGGTTCAAGGTGATAGCTGTAGTCAGCTGTTAATCTATTGGAATACTCAGCAATGCATGCATAGAATTTGATGAAATATGGACAATCTTCTAAAGAAAATTGTTATGCAAATCTTAGTTTATATTCATTAGGTGTAAGAACAACAAATATGACAAAAAGAGTTGTTTTTTAAGGCCAAATTGTAAAATAAGGCAATGAAAAAGGAATTAAAAATATGTTAACAATTATCTTTGAAAATTCTCCTCTATTAACCCACTTAATAAAATATTAATATATAAAAATTCTTTTTTTCTGATAGGTTCAGTTCTGGCTGTGAAAACACCACTTCTGATCTCAGTTAACAAATACACCTAACATGTTCTTGTTGTAAGATCCTAGATTTAAGAGTGGTATCTTATCTAAGGACTTCCCTGGTGGTTCAGATGATAAAGAGTCTGTTGGCAATGTGGGAGACCCAGGTTCAAACTTTTTCTCAGATTGACTTTTAGAATATGTAAACAACAGAGCTAGACTAATTATTATGATAAAGTGAAAAAAATCACCAGAATGGATATTCTATATCTCTTATCTTCATAATGTAAAACAAAACAAAGAAAATAAGACACCAGGGGAAATGACATTAGGTTGATTTATTTGGTAGTTAACCAGTTTATTTCAAATTTATTACTGATTTAAATGCTAACTCAAATCTTGATAGTAATACTCAGATACACATCAATGACAGATTATTAATTTATGCTTATGTCAGCAGTGTTTCCCATCCATGGAGATAATCAGGCATTGGAGATCTTCAGAAAACACACACACACACACACACACACACACACACACACACACACATACATTAAGTCCCCTAACATCATTAGCCTCTTAATTTCTCTTACACCATAGCAATAACCATGGAGCTCAGCTTGTGCAAAAGCACTGTTACAGAAGCCATGGAAAAAAACCTTTGTGGTTTTTCCAATCCTGAGAATTCTTGGACAACTTCTTTGCTAAATGAGGGGCATGATGCAATGGATCATAGAATATTAGGGTTAGAAGGGCCCAATTTACTGTTGATAGCTCAGTTGGCTTTATCACATGCATTCCCTTATTTTTTGGACATCGTTGAAAGCACTAAAGACAAATGCCCTATCAAGAAATTGAAGAAAAGTCTCAGGTAAGAGTAGAGTAGTATTCTCTTATGTGCAGTCATATCTGTGGACCCAAACTAGAGATATTCTCTTATTGAAATTACAGAATGCCAGAACTAAGTGAACTTAGAGATCCCTTTGTTCTACCAGTTTGCTATAAAGTGAGTGCCAGAGTGCTTGAGTGGTGTGCTTTCTCACTATAGCGCAGTGCCTACAAGCTCATCTGTCTCATTTCTTTGACTGCATTTACCAAACTCATGTTAGATTAGAGTTATATGACAAGCCAGGGTATGTGGGCATGAGTGCTGTGTGCCATTCTAAGCCTGGCACAATCCTCTTCTTTCACTTAGTCAAATACAAAGGATGCTGTGGTGGACTCAGGAACTTCTAGAAGCTAGAAGCCCAAATGATGAAAAAAACTGATTTCCCTAAAATAATACATTAAAGTCTGGACACTCGATTAGACCATGACATGGGTGAGAACTATAGTGCTAGGCTACTAAAATTTGGGGAGTTGTCTGTTACAGCAACTAGTGAAATTATCTGACTAATACACTGATGGTGTAACTTGGTGGTAAAAAAGTTATAAATAGGTTTTCTAATATCCTTGCTCTCAATTACATACCATTCTTTAGGCAGAAATTATTTATCTGCACAGGAATGTTTTTCTTCTTGAATACCTTCCAAGAGAGGAGAAATTGAACTTTTGTAAAGCTGAGTGACAAGCTATGGATGTGATTAAACTTACAAGTTCTCAGTTTTTTTGATAGTAGCACGTACTTTTTTTTTCTTTCAGATGTGGTTGTTGGGCAATTGTCCAATGTGAAATGAACTGTGCTTTTTTCTCATTGCTTTTAAGACATGGAGGAATTTAGCAATGTTTAGGCACCTCTGGAAATTTCTCAGGAGTTAAGGGAAATGACTCAATCTGCTTGGGTAAGATGGTCTCATCTGCTTTTCATGATTCCTTTTATTCTTATCATTTGCTTAGAAAATGATTAAGAACACCATAGGTGGGGAATATTCCACTTGACTCTCTGGTCTGTTGATTGAAAATGGAGCCTCCATTAAGCTGTTGATGCCCTGTCTCCATAAATTTGCAAATGAGCCTGAAAATAATCTCAATTTCATGTTCATGGAGAGATGGAGAGAATGTTTGCTCTTTCTAGCCACTGTATTAGACTCGCTGTTATATCTCATTGTGCTAAAAAAGGGTGAATTCTGTTTCTTACTTGGAAATAATGAGCTTTTCAAGTGACATTTCCTGTGAGATATTTTTTCTGTTCTTGTTACTTTTTCCAGTATGTTTTTCTGATTTAAATTTTTTTCAGACTATGATAAAAGTTAATTTATTTTTAGTCTTTTTGTATCACTTAGTTTACACTTCTTTCTTCTTAGAAAAATAGAACTTTGGGAAAAAATAAAATTCTTGACAGAAAGACAGACATCATATGATATCACTTATATGTGGAATCCAATAAAATGATGCAAGTGAATTTGATGAACACTTTAACTTGAGTTGACCAACTGGCATGTTTTTCAGTCCCCAGATAGATGAATTGTAATTGACTCCCTTTGGAGATTATCTCATAATTTTCAAGGCAGATTATGAAGTAGTTTGACCTAAACCAACATCTGTTTGAAGAAGTTAGAAAAAGACCAGCAAAATAAACTCAAATAAAGTAGAAGGAAATACGTATGATGACATAAATTAATAAAATGGAAAATATAGATATGATAGAGAGGGTCAACAAGACCAAAATTTTGTTCTTTGAAAAGACTGTTAAAGTTGATCAAGAAATAAACTGGCAAAACTGACCAAGAAAAACAAGAGCGATCTCTCTTATTTTCTAATATATTCACTTCAGGGCTATAATTTTCTTTCTTGAAAACTTTTTTGGCTGCAACCCACAAGTTTTCAAGTGTAGATATTTTTTGGTTAGCATTATATTCAGATAATTTCTAATTCCATTATGATTTCTTCTTTGACCCACAGTTTATTGAGGAGTATATTTATTAATTTCCAAGGACATTGATTTTATCTAATTTTTAGGTTTATTTCATTGTGTTCAGAGGTTATTCTTCACAGGTTTTCAATCACTTGAAATTTTCATGAGATTTTCTTCATGATCTAGTATTAATATAAGTACCATTAAAAAAAAATTCTATTTGTACTTGAAAGACACATATGCTGTGTTGTACATATGTCAGTTGGTTAAAGTATATAATCATTTTGGTAATGTCGTCTATGTTCTTTCTGACTTTCGTCTGTCAGTAGGGATACAGAAGCTTTCAGCAACATGATGGCAAGTAACTGATCAGTTTCTGAGAGAGACAATTATGGATTTGTTCCTTTTTCCTTATAACTCTGTCAGAACTTCTCTTTGTATACTTTGATGGCATATTTTAGGTATATATACACTGGTAAGCAAACCTTTTCTTATTACATATTGTATTTTTAATCTCCAGTAAGTATTTTATACCTAAGCCTACTAGTTTAGTATTAACATGGCTGCACCAGCTTTCACTTGGCTGTGACTGTCACTGACTATGTGTAAATATTATATGTAACATATATGTGATTATTTAATGTTCTATCTTTTTTGTTTCTCATGTTTTAGATGTGCATCTTATATGCCATATGTAGTTTTTTCTTTCTGAACCCAGTCTATCTTTGTCTATGATTAATATTTCATTCTTTTATGCAGTGAGAAGTATTATAATACAGTACTATGACTAAATCTGTTTTTAAAAAAATGTAGACCCAATTTAACAGCTTGGATTTAGGGTTGTAGACAGTAAGACTTGATTGTAGCTACTGACTGAGAAAATTCTTACTGGGTTTCTGGACAGTACCCAAACAAGTCATATGACAGACAGGGTTGTCTGAAACGTTCTTTTTTTTTTTCCTTTTCCTGAGAGTCATGTTATCTGACAGAGTACATGAGATCATGAGATGGGAAGCAGGAGTGACCTGCCTGGCCAGTCAGCTCAGGCCCATCCACCCTGGCTCCTTACGAGCGACAAATGCCAGGGCCAGATTGCCCTGACATCCAGGATGCCCTGAGGGGTGTTCCGTTCCTTCTCTGATCCCCAGTGACTGGAAGCAAAGTGGCCATGTGCAGCTTCACCGCCTTCTGTGCAGATTTGGTGCTGTGGTGTGGGACAAGAGTGTTTCCACCTTCAGTGTTTGTTTAAGTAGATTTCCATCTGAAGAATGACAGCATTTTTCCCCCTCTATCTCAGATTTCAAATCATGATGACGTGATTTCAGTGCTTCATTCTCTAGCCTGATAGAGATGATACCTAGAGCTAATGGAGCTCCCTGTATAGTCCTGACTATACTATTTATATTCAGTTGCACCTCTGAATCTGTCTCTTGCACATTGGGCATGAGTGCCATGAATAATTCTGTCTCTTGTTCAAATTTAGTCTCCTTTATATCCTGGCATAAATTAAGCATTCTATAAAATGACAGGGACATGAAAGGGGAGTAAATAATCTTTATAGTAGCTGTTTTACTGAGAAATGTGGAAGAGTTAGAGAAAGTCAGTGATAAGAGAGGAAAGGTTCCTTCACAATTGTTTATATGTCTTTTCTTTGGGAACTTACTGCTGTAAAGAGGTTAAGACATGCTTAATTATTATATATAACTTGAAGTCCAAAGTGGTGTCTTCTTTTTGTCCCCAGTTTATAATGCAAATTATTATTTTTCATGAAATTCCTCCAGTAGTTTTTAGTATTTTGATACTGAAAAGATTTAGGGGCAATAATCATACAGTGTGACACCTGCCTGGTTTGTATTTGTTAGAATCCAGCCCTCTCTGTGATGTTCAGGTTTCAGCAGAAGGTGTTACCAAGGTCTTTGAGCCCTTGGGGCTTGGTTCTTTCTGCCAAGGAGGAGCTACATGTTTTTGAAGATATAAACTACTTTCAAGAAACACTGTATCATTTATAATAACGGTGAAAGCTATTGGACAACTGGTTAATATTGCTTGAGTATGAAAGAAACTCAGCATCCTCTCCAACAATTTAAATTCTAAAGCAAGATGTCTACCTCTGAACTCAAACCATCACATAATCATTGAGGCTTCTGCCCAGATGAATACAGCTACTTGACAAACAACCAAGGGCTACTGGGAATAGAATGTACTGATGTCAATGGCTCTTTCTAACTAGTGATTTGAAAGGAATCATGCAGTTTTGTTTGGGGTATATAAGGTGATGCAAAAGGCAAAGAAGAAAAGGAAAGATATACGCATTTGAATGCAGAGTTCCAAAGAATAGCAAGGAGAGATAAGAAAGGCTTCCTCAGTCATCAGTGCAAAGAAATAGAGGAAAATAATAGAATGGGAAAGATGAGAGATTTCTTCAAGAAAATTAGAGATAGCACGGGAACATTTCATACCAACATGGGCACAATAAAAGACAGAAATAGTGTGGACCTAATAGAAGCAGCAGATATTAGAAGAGGTGGCAAGAATACACAGAAGAACTATACAAAAAAGATCTTCATGACCCAGATAACCAGTATGGTGTGATCACTCACCTAGAGCCTGACATCCTGAAATGTGAGGTCAAGTGGGCCTTAGGAAGCATCACTACGAACAAAGCTAGTGGAGGTGATGGAATTCCATTGAGCTGTTTCAAATCCTAAAAGATGATGCTGTGAAAGTGCTGCACTCAATATGTCAGCAAATTTGGAAAAGTCAGCAGTGGCCACAGCACTGGAAAAGGTCACCTTTCATTCCAATCTCAAAGAAAGGCAATACCAAAGAATGCTCAAACCACCACAAAATTGCACTCATCTCACATGCTAGCAAAGTAATGCTCAAAATTCTCCAAGACAGGCTTCAACAGTACATGAACTGTGAAATTCCAGATGTCCAAGCTAGATTTAGAAAAGGCCGAGGAACCAGAGATCAAATTGCCAACATCCACTGGATCACTGAAAAAGCAAGAGTTCCAGAAAAACATCTACTTCTGCTTTACTGACTACACCAAAGCCTTTGACTGTGTGGACCACAACAAACTCTGGAAAATTCTGAAAGAGATAGGAATGCCAGACCACGTGACCTGCCTCCTGAGAAATCTGTATGCAGGTCAAGAAGCAACAGCTAGAACTGGACATGGAACAACAGACTGATTCCAAATCAGGAAAGGAGTATGTCAAGGCTGTATATTGTCACTCTGCTTATTTCACTTATATGCAGAGTACATCGTGAGAAACTCTAGGCTGGATGAAGCACAAGCTGCAATCAAAATTTCCAGGAGAAATATCAATAACCTCAGATGTGCAGATGACACCACCCTTATGGCAGAAAGCAAAGAAGAACTAAAGAGCCTCTTGATGAAAGTGAAAGAGGAAAGTGAAAAAGTTGGCTTAAAGCTCAACACTCAGAAAACTAAGATCATGGCATCCAGTCCCATCACTTCATGGCAAATAGATAGGGAAAGAATGGAAACAATGACAGACTGTTTATTTTGGGCTCCAAAATCACTGCAGATGGTGACTGCAGCCATGAAATTAAAAGACGCTTTCTCCTTGGAAGAAAAGCTATGACCAACCTAGAGAGCATATTAAAAAGCAGAGACATTACTTTGCCAGCAAAGGTCCATCTAGTGAAAGCTGTGGTTTTTCCAGTAGTCATGTACAGATGTGAGAGTTGGACTATAAAGAAAGCTGAGTACTGAAGAATTGATGCTTTTGAACTATAATGTTGGAGAAGACTCTTTAGAGTCCCTTGGACTGCAAGGAGATCCAACCAGTCCATCCTAAAGGAGATCAGTCCTAGGTGTTCATTGGAAGGACTGATGTTGAAGCTAAAAGTCCAATACTTTGGCCACCTGATGTGAAGAGCTGACTCATTTGAAAAGACCCTGATGCTGGGAAAGATTGAGGGCAGGAGGAGAAGGGGCTGACAGAGGATGAGATGGTTGAATGGCCTCACCGACTCCATGGACGTGAGTTTGAGTAAACTCCAGGAGTTGGTGATGGACAGGTAAGCCTGGTGTGCTGCAGTCCATGGGGTCACAAAGAATTGGACATGACTGAGTGACTGAACTGAACTGAAAGTGACTCATTCTAAATTATGAGTTAATGGAAGGCATGTAGATGTTAAGGACTCAGTTCTAGTATCATATATGCTGGTGTCACATCTTCTAATTAAAGTAAAAAATAAATCTGGAATGTTCTTATATGCTATAAGTCCAGGTGAAAGAGGTGGTACAAAAACTACCATTTGTTGAATAAAGTTTAGGAATGTTTTCAAGGTCTTCCTACCTGGCATGAATTTGAGGCTATCTGAGCCACAGTAGCTATTTTGAAGTTGGTTCTGTTTTGCCACTTATAGGAGGGGAATTCATTCTTGGGAATGAAGACACTGAGATATTAGGAGAGAATTTCAGAGAAGCAGGAGGGTGATAATGATATTGCTAAACAGTAGTATCCAGCGATGTATCGAGGTACATAGTCCCAGAAAACGGCCATAAGAAAATGGCATGAAGTGGTAAAGGGAGGATTCTTAACGTCAGTATTTTTCCATGGGAACCCTGTTGGCATCTTTGGAAGGACAACTGTTCTTCAGAGGAGTGCCCTGAACAATGTGGGACATCCAGCAAGCCTAGTCCTCAGTACACTAACACCCTCACATCATTGCATAACAATCATATATGCCCCTACATACTTCTAAATGCTCCCAGGGGAGTAATACTGTCCTCCATTGAGGGTTACTAGTTCAGTTCAGTTCAGTTCAATCGTTCAATCATGTCTGACTCTTTGCAACATCATGGACCACAGCATGCCAGGCCTCCCTGTCCATTACCAACTCCCGGAGCTTACCCAAACTCATGTCCATTGAGTCTGTGATGCCATCCAACCATCTCATCCTCTGTCAGCCCCTTCTCCTCCTGCCCTCAATCTTCCCCAGCATCAGGGTCTTTTCAAATGAGTCAGCTCTTCACATCAGGAGGCCAAAGTGTTAGACTTTCAGCTTCAACATCAGTCCTTCCAATGAACACCCAGGACTGATCTCCTTTAGGATGGACTGGTTGGATCTCCTTGCAGTCCAAGGGACTCTAAAGAATCTTCTCCAATACTACAGTTGAAAAGCATCAATTCTTCAGTGCTCAGCTTCTTTATAGTCCAACTCTCACATCCATACATGACCACTGGAAAAACCATAGCCTTGACTAGACGGACCTTTGTTGGCAAAGTAATGTCTCTGCCTTTTAATATGCTATCTAGGTTGGTTGTAACTTTCCTTCCAAGGAGTAAGCATCTTTTAATTTCATGGCTGCAGTCACTATCTGCAGTGATTTTGAAGCCCCCCAAAATAATGTCAGCCACTGTTTCCACTCTTTCCCCATCTATTTGCCATGAAGTGATGGGGCCAGATGCCATGATCTTACTTTTCTGAATGTTGAGCTTTAAGCCAACTTTTTCACTCTTCTCTTTCACTTTCATCAAGAGGCTCTTTAGATACCCTTCACTTTCTGCCATAAGTGTGGTGTCATCTGCATATCTGAGGTTATTGATATTTCTCCCAGCAAACTTGATTCCAGCTTGTCAGCGTGGCATTTCTCATGATGTACTCTGCATATAAGTTAAATAAGCAGGGTGACAATATACAGCCTTGACGTACTCCTTTTCCTATTTGGAGTCAAGTCTGTTGTTCCATGTCCAGTTCTAACTGTTGCTTCCTGACCTGCATACAGGTTTCTCAAGAGACAGGCCAGGTGGTCTGGTATTGTCATTTCTTTCAGAATTTTCCACAGTTTATTGTGATCCACACAGTCAAAGGCTTTGGCATAGTCAGTAAAACAGAAGTAGATGTTTTTCTGGAACTCTCTTGCTTTTGCGATTACTAGTAGATGTTCCGAAATCCAGAATCTATACTGGGTTTTGCTACTATCATACTATGAGTCTATGGACAAGTCTTTTTTACCTCGGTTCAGTTCAGTTCAGTTTGGTCGCTCAGTCACGTCCCACTCTTTGCAACCTCATGGACTGCAGCACACCAGGCTTCCTTGTCCATCGCTAATTCCCAGAGCTTTCTCAAATTCATCTTCATCGAGTCAGTGATGCCATCCAACCATCTCATCCTCTGTTGTCCCCTTTTCCTCCTGCCTTCAATCTTTTCCCAGTATCAGGGTCTTTTCTAATGAGTCATTTCTTCCTATCAGGTGGCCAAAATATTGGAGCTTCAGCTTCAGCATCAGTCCTTCCAATGAATATTCAGGACTGATATTGTTTGGGATTGACTGGTTTGATCTTGCTGTCCAAGTGACTCTCAAGAGTCTTCTCCAACACCACAGTTCAAAAGCATCAATTCCTCGGCACTCAGCCTTCTTTATGGTCCAACTCTTACATCCATACTGGACTACTGAAAAAACTACAGCTTTGACTAGATGAACCTAACCTATATAAGCCCAATTAGTTTCCTCATCTGAAAAATTTAAAGGACTGGAAATTGTTAGACCTCTTTCTCTTCTTACATTCACTCAATCTATAATTTCTAAGCATAAGAAAATATGACTAAATGGTCTCCTTAGATTCTACAAAGTGTACCCAAAAAGCCACAGGAAAACCTGTCTTAGATTATTTTCTCCAAAGAAACTAAACTCAGGCAATGAATTGCAGATATTGCCAGTCTTCTAGAAATGATGAATCTTTTTCCTTCATATTTGTTTTCCCTAGAAAACCATGGCTCATTTCTACTTGTACTGGGTGGAAATAGGAAGGAAATCAAATTAAAAAGGGAGAGTAAAAGCTTGATTTTAAGTGAATTTGATGAGAAATACTAATTTATAAAGTCATTGCTTGCCTCCTGTTTATTTCATTTTTAGCTTCCCCTCCCCTCTCCCACCTTTTCCCTTTCTCTAAGGGCTAGGCTTTTATCACTGGGATCATTGATAAAAGTCCTACTTTTCTGTGTGACATTGCAAAAAGGATCTGTGTACCCAGGAACATTCTCACCATTTCCAAAGTATCCAATCTTTGTCTCACTTGCTCTGTAGAAATGTTTCCCCTTGGGGTGTTCTTACTCACATGAGTGGTTTAAGTCTACATTAATACACTTATTTCAACTAGACCTTTAATCAATATTTCATGGGATGCATTGAGAGGACCCACTTAATCTCTTTTAGTCTCTGCAGGTGTAGGAGTGAGAGAACGCACTGGCCCGAGAAGACCAGTGTTATTTACACACAAATGTAGATGTTCCTATCGATCATAGGCTTGTTGGGATAATACTTGTGATGAATCATTTACAGGAAGGGGACAAGGCAGCTTATGTTTTACAGAGTGGGACTTTTGGTTCCTTAAATCTCTATCAGAGTCCCATTACTGAAGAAGTCAAGGATAACTATTGGGTTGACCTCCTGGTAAGGAAAAATAGTAATACAAATAAAACAGCTTGCATAGGCAGACCAACTGGGGCCACAAAGTATTCTAAGGTTTGTGAACTCTGATATTTTGAAGAGATCTCAGAATTTTATCCTCTACAGACAAATGAAACTCCAAAAGTGAGAAAGCTGGAGGGCCTTTAGAAAGGTAATTTCTTTTTTGGTAATGTTTATAGTACGGTGGTAAGTTGTCTGGGACTTGGAATTAGTAGGACTTTGCTGATTCTGGCTTCTAAACTTATTATCTATATGAATGTGGACATTTTACTTTATGCTTCTTAAACATCACTTCCTCAGCTTAAAATATTTATTTAATGGCTCACATGTGTTAAGCACTTACTACGTGTAAGATAATAATACATGTCTAAATTCTTAGTATATTATTTTTATAGTCCTCAAAATAGTCTTAATAGGGAGGTAAGACTATTGACTACTGTAACTACTTAGTAAGTTTGCAAGTGAAATTTATTCTACTTTTTCTTTGTTTTCAAAATTATTTTAGCTATTTTAATTCTTTTGAGAATAAACTTGTCTGTAAATTTTATAATAAGTTTGTCTATACCTTTGGGCTTCCCAGGTGATACTGTACTGTGTGTGCTAAGTCACTACAGTCATGTCTGACTCTTTGTGACCCTATGAACTGCAGGCTGTCCGGCTCCTCTGACCATGGGATTCTCCAGGCAAGAATACTGGAGTGGGTTGCCATGCCCTCCTCCAGGGGATCAGGGCTAGTGGTAAAGAATCTGCCTGCCAATGCAGGCAATCCTTGGGTTGGGAAGATCCCCTGGAGTAGAAAATGGAAAACCACTTCAGTATTCTTGCCTGGAAAACCCCACAGCTAGAGGAGCCTGGTATGCTATAGTTCATGGGTCACAGAGTCAGACACGACTGCTCAAGTGACCACACACACATACCTATAGAAACCTTGCTGTGATTTTGGCAAGAACTGAATTAAACCTATGAATCAATTTGGAGAGAAATGACATTTATTATATTGAGTCTTCAATCCGTGAAAATTGTTCATTATTTAGATCTTTGATTTCTTTCATCAGCTGTTTGTAATTTTTAGCATATACAGCCCGTACATATTTTGTTAGATTTATATATAAGTACTTAATTTTGAAGAGTGATTGTATACATTATATATGGTATTATGTTTTTAATTTCATTTCTCACATGTTCACTGCTATAGAAATATGGTTGATTTTTGGTTTTTTATTTGTATTCTGCAAATTTGCTGAACTCAATTCTAGTATTTTTTTTTTTTTTTTTTTGGAGAATCCTTGGGATTTTCTATGTAGTCAATCATGTTGTCTGTGAATTGTTGTTGTTGTTATTGTTGTTTAGTGGCTGATCATGTCCAACTCTTTTGAGACCCCATGGACCATCAGACTCCTCTGTCCATGGGCTTTTCCAGGCAAGAATACTGGAGTGGATTGCCATGTCCTTCCCAACCCAGGGGTCAAACCCCTGTCTCCTGCATAGGCAGGCAGATTCTTTATCACAGAGCCACCAGGGAAGCCCTGTTGTCTGTGAATAGGGAATGTTTTATTTTTTTCCCTTTCCAGCCTGTATGCCTTTTACTTCCTTTTCTCGCCTTACTACACTGGCTAACACTTCCTGTTTTATATTGAATAAGAGTGGTGAAGGCCATCTTGCCTTGTTTCAAATCTGGGGGAGAAAGCATTTCAACTTTTCGTCATTAAGTATCTGTGATTTGTAGGATTTTTGTAGCCTGTATATCAAGCTGAGGAAATTCTCCTCTATTTATAGTTTGCTGAGAGTTCTTATTATAAATGGATGTTGAATTTTTTCCAGTGGTTCTTTTTTTGTTTGTTTTTTGGCCTTATTGATATGTGCGTGCGTGATCGGTCACTTCAGTCGTGTCTGACTCTCTGTGACCCTATGGACTGTAGCCCACCAGGCTCCTCTGTCCATGAGATTTTCCAGGCAAGAATACTGGAGTGGGTTGCCATGCCTACCTCCAGGGTCTCTTCCCGACTTAGGGATCGAACCCGTGTCTCTTATGTCTCCTGCACTGGCAGGTGGGTTCTTTACCACTAGTGCCACCTGGGAAGCCCCTTGATATGATGTTTTTTCTTATTTAGTCTATTATTATAATGAATGACATTGATTGGTTTTTAATTGTTGAACCAGCCTTGCATTCCTGGAAAGAATTCCTCTTGGCCAAACTGTATCATTTTGTTTATATATTGATTTGATTTGTTAATTTTGATTTGATTTGTTAATATTTTGTGGAGAACATTTGCATCTATTTTATGGGAGATAATGTTTTGTAATGTTTTTGTCTGGTATTGTTATTGAGATGAAAATTTTAATTTTAATTTTTGAGTTGGTATGTAGGAAGGCTACTAATTTTTCCATTTTGCTGTTATATCCAGTCACTTGAAATTTTGTTTCAATTCTAATAACTTTTTAATTTTTTCTTTTTATATTCTAGTCTTACAATTGTAACTTCTATTTTTAAAAAAAACGCTTTGATCTCTTCCTCTCTCCCAAATTGATACAGTTTTTATTTGTTCTTGAATTCATGCATTACCTAGTGCCTCTGCAATCCCTACAACAATTTTATTAATTTATATTTTATAACTATAACATTATATAAGGTGTCTGTGCATAGTATTACTAATAAATTTAACCTCCTTCCTAATTGCAATGATATTTCCTTAAAATTGAGATATAATTGACATATTACATCATACTAGTTTTAGGTGTACAATATAATGGTTTGATATATGTCAATACTGTTAAATGATTACCACAATAATTAGCATCTGTCATCACACACAGTTACAATTTTGTTTCCTGTGAAGAGAACTTTTAAAATTTATTCTCTTAGCAACTTTCAGATTTACATTATTAATAACTATAGTCACCATGCTGAACATTATATTCCCAGGGCTTATTTATCTTACAGCTGTATGTTTGTACATTTTGACCACCTTTACCTGTTTTGCATACCCCGAACCCCCACCTCTGGCAACCACAAATCTGTTCTCATAAGTTCAGGATTTCTTAGACTTCACATGAAGTTAATCATTTATATTTGTCCATGTATCATACTATTTGTCTTTCTCTGAGAACCTTAACTCTTAAATTCACCATTAAAATAACAGTCTTAGATTTTATAGTTATCTATCTTTTTTGGTATTTTGTTTTCTATTTTTTAAATTTATGTTTTTATTATTAATTAACTTCTTCCTTATTTAGTTTTTTAGTTTCATTCATTGAACACTTGGTATATTTATTTTCTGGCTGTTAAGTTTCTTCTGAATACTCTTTGGTCACATTTCATAGATATCAAAACATAATGTTTTCATTATCATTTATTGCTAAATATTTATCATTTCAATTTTGTTTTCTTCTTGCTTCTAACCCCTGCCAACCACTGATCTTTGTACTGTTTCCATAGGTTTGCCTTTTCCAGAATGTTATATAGTTGGGATCATTCAGTATGTAGCCTTTTCAGATTGACACCTGTAACTTGGTAACAAGCAGTTAAGCTCCCTCTGTGTCTTTTCATGGCTTGATAGTTCATTTCTTTTTAGCACTGAATAATAATCTATTGTCTGGATGAACCAAAGTTTATTCACTCATTCACCTACTGAAGGACATCTTAGTTGCTTCCACGTTTAGGCAGTTATGAATAAAGCTGCTATATATTCTTGTGTATGTTTCTTTGTGAACAGTTTTCATCATTTGGGTAGATACCAATAAGCACAACTGCTGGATCTTGTAAAAGTATGCTTAGTTTGTAAGAAACTGCCAAACTGTCTCCCAAAGTGGCTGTGCCATTTTGCATTCCTATCAGCAATGAAGGAGAGTTCCTGATATGCTACATCTTTGCCAACACTTGGTATTGTCAGGGTTTTGGATTTTGGCTATCTAATAGGTGTCATTTGTATATCATTCTTATTTTAATTTACATTCCCTAGTGACATGATATGGATCATCTTTTCATGTGCTTTTTTTTTTTTTTGTCGTCTGTGTATCTTCTTTGGTGAGCATTGCTTTATTACTCTAATGACTGTTCTTAAATTTTTGTGAACATCTGAGGAAATGCATGAATTTTTTGAATTATAAAAGCAACAATAATTGTTATAAAATTACAGTAGCATGGAAGTCCTAATAGTAAAAACAAAAGTCCATTTCAACCCCCTGGAAAAGTTATTAATGAATATTATACTTTCAGATTTATTGATGCACAAATAAGTATGATTTTCTGTGTAATATGACTATACTATACATATGGAATAACATATTTAAGTTCATTGTGCTTTCCCTCTCTACTGGCACAAATTTTAGTTAAAATCATTTAATTTTAGCTTGACTGTTCATTTTTAATTCCAGTTTTTGCCTCAATATTTCCTAACAATTTCATCAAGTTCACAACCATATTAAAATCCTCTAGCTTTTATTTGTATTTGTGTTATCTTTGTTTATCATCAACCCTTTTATTTCAAGATTTACTCTTTGTTCATTTTGTTTTACTGAAGAATTTCGTTGCATGTTTTTCAAATATTGAAGATTCATCTATTTTACCATAACATTAGGTGTTAATATCATTATCTTCTAGCATTCTGTGTTGAAAAATAAAGTTGAACAGTGGTCAAATGCTAGTTCCTTCATAAATAATTCATTCCTTTATTTTCAGAGTGAGTTAAGAAACTTTTGGGGATATGTATAGATAAACATTTATTCATTATTTTTTCTCAGTGATCAATAGTGAAGTTCCAAGTGTATTCATCTCAGTTGTCCTGTATTGTTTCTTTTATTGATTTTTCCCTTCTCCTGTCTGTTAATCTCTTTCTTCCTTTTATTTGAAATGGATCTTCTAAGTATATCCTCTAAGTCTTTTTTTTTTGTCTTGTTTTAAATTTCTTTATTTTTCTCTTTTTTTGAAAATTTCTTTGCTTAGTATTCCAGATCTTAAATTTGGCCATTGGGTAGTCCATTTTAATTACTTCAATTTAAAACACTTCTTTTGAGCAGTTGTTTCCTTTTTCTTTGACATCCTCTTTAAAAATAACATCTTATCTTTTTCTTGTTTTATGAACAAAACATCAACCTGAAAATTTTGGAGGTTGCTGATTAGAATTTTTAAATTTTGCTTTCATATTTTGTATCTTTTGGTTTCTTCAGTATTGCTTTTTCTGACTGTTCATCTTGGCTCTTCCTTTGGCACCTGTGGTTTTTCTTAAATGTTTGGTGATCTTTCATTGCTCATTTAAATTTATAAATTAAAGACTTGGATGATGAGTGTTTGGGGTTGGCATGGATTTCCCTTTTTGTGCATATCTCTTTCCATAATAGGTTTTTCTCCTGATTGGAAGGAATGAGTGTAGATTGACCTGCTTATCTTGTAGACAGGGGTATTTATCTTTAGAGTGGATTAGGAAAGCAAGTTGGGCTTCTACACACCTGTCAAAGTAAAGAAGATTTTACCTTGATACTAGAATACTTTGGAATTCCTTAATTCCTGGAAAAATTTTCTTTCTTCCCTACTTACTTTCCCTGCATAATCATTATGTAGGACTGGAATTTCCCAGAGCCCTATTCTACTTTTCTCTTTCTGAACTCAAAAAATGTTAGGACACCCTCTCCCCACAGCCCCTAAAGGCAGAATTGCCGCCATAGAAAGTACTCCTGAGGCTTTGTCCTGGAGGCAGACCCCATGGCTAGCCTTCCTGTCCATATGCAGGAGTAGACAGGGACTACAGACCAAGCTGTTCAGCAAGCAGTCCCTTCATTGTCCTCAGGATTGCCCCATGTCAGGATCTCCTCCAGGTCTGGTTTCTGTTCACTGCATCTGAAGATTCTAGAACTCCTGGGGATGAACAGCTCTCTTCTCAGTAGCCTTTTCCCCACCCTGTTTTGTGGATAGTTTATTTCTACTCTGGTTTCTTTATCAATCTGATCTTATTAGTTTTCTAACTTCTAGAAATTCCCCCAAACATAAGGTCTCCTGGCGATATCATTTCTTATTCCTCAGCTTGTTATAAATGTATTTTTCAATTGTATATTTTGTGTCATTTCAATTAGATTTTGGTAGAGAGAGGAGGCAAATATGTGTCCTTAGTCTGCCACGTTGAAATGGAAGTCTTCAACTGTTCTTGATCCACAGTTACGTTTCTACAGGCAAAGCAAATGTAATCTGTCACCAGTATGTAGATTCTAGTTTAAATGATCTTTTAGTTTCTAAATTAAAGCCCTCAAGCAAGAATTCTTATCCTAAGGCTCATGGATCCCTAGAGATCAATTAAGCCCTAAATAGTCTCTAGGGGGCTATAGGAGAGAAAACTAGAATAAAGCCCTTTGAAAACACTTTTTCATGGACTACTTAAAATGGAAATGGACAACTAATGGAAGATAAATAAAATCTAAAACTGCACATATCATTCAGGAAAACCTTATGCAAGATAACTTTTTCCAAGCATTATGTGAAATTTTAACATACAGAAAAGTTGAAAGAATTGCACAGCAAACATCCATATACTTATTTAGTTTGGACAATTAACATTTAACTCTGTTTGCTTTATCTTACATCTATCTGTTCTTCTATCCATTAATAAATTCTTCTTTCCTCTTTGATGTATCTCCAAGGAAGTTTGAGTCATTAATGTACTTTAGGAGGTAATTTTAAAATGACAATATATTTTCTCTGATTTTCCTTTTTCTCATTTCCTTTCTCTCTTTTTGTCATCATATTCTTATGACCCTAATAGAAGAGTTTCCTTCTGGACATAATGTTTTTGTCTGCTTGGTTGGCTAATTGGGTGGGTGTTTAGACATACAAACCAGATTGGCTGATTTAAGGACCAGTGGAAACTCACCTTTTCTGCAAACCCTTCTTTAATAGAATGGGTTGACAATCCTTTCTCTTGTGATCTTGGAGCACTTTGGGCAAATCTACTGTTATCAGATTGGCATTGTGATTATTGCTTTATATGACTGTCTTCTCTTTTGACTATAGGATCCTATATGTGTATGCGCGTGTATTTGTGGTTGTGGGGGACAGTGGATTAGAGACTAAGTCTTGTTTATCTCTGTGTCCAAGAGCTGAAACAGTTCCTGGAACAAATTAATAAATCAGATGGTGAACAAATGGATCAGTACTTGCCCACTTTGACTAAACAAATCAGTTCACAATTGCTTTTTATGATCATTGAAAGGAAGTGAAAGTGAAAGTAGCTCAGTCGTGTCCAACTCTTTGTGACTCCATGGACTATAGTCCATGGAATTCTCCAGGCCAGAATACTGGAGTGGGTGGCCTTTCCCTTCTCCAGGGGATCTTCCCAACCCAGGGATTGAACCCAGGTCCCCTGCATTGCAAGCAGATTCTATCTGAGAATTCTATCAGGGAATCCCTTTGGATCATTGCTTCATGTTAAATTAGAATGATTGCTTAAGAGTATTTGCAGTCCATATAACTGATATAGTTTTTGTATAGTTTTTTAAGTAGGTAAGAAGATGGTTGAAGTGAGGCTCCTTACATCATTCCAGATGTAAAGTCAAGAGTAGATATCACTGCAGCTTCCTGGTGGTCCGGTGATGAAGACTTCACCTTCCATTGGAGGGTTTGATCCCTGGTAGGGGAGCTAAGATCCCACATGCCTTGCAGTCAAAAAACGAAGGCATAAAACAGAAACAATCTGTAACAAATTCAATAAAGACTTTAAAAATATTTCACATCAAAAGTATCTTTTAAAGAAAGAGTAGATATCACTATGCAAAAATGGAATCTATCAAGACATAACCTCAGATTCCTTGACAAACCCATTGTCATCTTTATTCTGTTTTGCTAATGTCATCAAAAACTAGTCACACTTTTTTTTCATTAGGAATAACAGACACCATACCATTGTAAAGACATTGCTCATGACTTTTACTTTTTCTCAATTTTAGAAGTTTTCCCAAGTTTAATTTTAGTAGCCGTCTCAGTGATGGGACTAGAACTTTGCATGTTGATCCAGCTTCTCTGGTCGTCATCCATTTCTTTGAGCCTAGGTGATTCAAGAACCAGCCCCACTAAAGAAACACAGGGCAGGTATTAAACTTTTTTTTTTTTTAATGAAATATGATGTGCTTCCCACTGTACTAGGTAATTTACATTGGTTATTTTTGTCTAAGTGGCTTCCAACTGAGGGAAGATTGTATTAGCTGGTTGAAATCATTTAGTTGAACTGTCTACATGGCTACTGGATCTTGGTTCCTTGCTGATTTGAGGGAAAGGAAATCTTCCTCTTCTTTTGTGTTTGTCTTCATGATTTAATATTGTACTCAAGAGCCGTGCTAGAGGCCCACAGGGAATACTGGGCTCACATAAATATTTACTTTTCAAAAATGAAAGTGCTTCAGAGAGTTCCCTGGTGGGAAAGACCAGGGGAAGACTCTTGGGTCGTTTTTTTAGGTTCCTGATCTTTAAGACAAAGGACACAGACCCTTTCCTTCACTTTATCCTTATTCTCCACAGGCAGCTGCAGCTCTTTGGTAGCCCTGGGTGTTCATTTGACCAGATAAAACAAATGTGGCCTAGGAGGGGATTAAAGTGTAATTTACCTTGGAAGAACACCACAGACTGGAGTCCTTTCTGAGCCAGGTACACCTGCAGGAACATCCCAGAAGCCTGCCTCTGTCTCGTGGCACCAACACATCCCCCAGACACCACTGGGTGGCTGGGTTCCCCAGGATGCTGCTTTAGGGCAGTCTCTGCTTGCAGGAGCAGATAAGTGAGCTTAAAGGGGCCTTTTATCAGCTGCTATGTTCACAGAGGCCATATGATCTTCAAGGAGTTGCTTAGAGATTTAAAGCACTGATGTGACAGGGATGCTTTGATTCCAATGTACCAGCCATTTCCTTGCAGCCAGTGTTTACATAAACTTGAAAAAATCTGCCACTACTGTTCATCGCCCTCATTTTTCAGCCCTAATGGTAATTACATTCCAAGGACTAGGAGAGATTTAGCATCCTTCAAGTCTGGGGTTAGATTCTCCTGTAGACGTGGCACAGTGTTGCAGCCCAGCTCTTAGGAGCATGGGCAGAGTGGGATACAGGAAACAAACACAGGAAAAATTTCTCAGATGGAATTTTGAAATCAGCCCCCAGGAAGAGTAAATTTGTTTATTGACTATTAGTGTATATGCAAATTTCTGACTTAAAAGACTCAAAGTCTCTTGTTTTAAATTTTTAATTGGAGAATCATTGCTTTACAATGTTCTGTTGGTTTATGTCATGCAAAAACATGAATCAGTCATAAGTATACATATGTCCCTTCGCTCTTGAACCTCCCTCCCACCCTCCACTCCACTCCACCGCTTTTGTTTATCCCAGAGCACTGGGTTGAGCTGCTGTGTTATACAGCAACTTCCCACTAGCTATCTGTTTTACATTTGGTAATGTATATGTTTCAGTGCTACTCTCTCAATTGTCCCACCCTTTTCTTCCCCTGCTGTGTCCAAAGTCTCTTTTTGCTTTAATGTATGAATCAAAATTCAAGAAGTAGAAGTTGTGACTTTCTCACTGCACCCTGAGAAAACTGCGGTCTCTTTCCCAGGCCTTGTGTTATTCCCCTCACTCCCCTTCCTTCCCAAATTCAGATCCTTTCCTTTTCTTTCCAATAGTAAAGTTGGGACTCTGTGAAGGAGACAGACCTGTCCCATAAGTATAGATGCCAAACCAAAACAATAGAAGGTAGTATTAAGAATTGAGACCGTTTGCCTCCCGTCAAGGACATGTGCTTGCCCTTTGACCTTGCCTCTCCCTGTCTTTCATTTCTAATGGGGCCTCCTTGTCTGTCCCTGTTTTTGTTCAGTTGCTAAGTTGTGTCTGACTCTGTGACCCCATGGACTGTAGCACGCCAGGCTTCCCTGTCCTTCACTATCTCCCAGACCAAATTCAAACTCATGTCCATTGAGTTGATGATACAATCTCATCCTCTGCCACTCTCTTCTCCTTTTGCCTTCCATCTTTCCCAGCATCAAGGTCTTTTCCAGTGAGTTGGCTCTTTGTATCACGTAGCTGAAGTATTGGAGCTTCAGCTTCAGCTGTCCCTACCATCGTCTATTTTTCTTCCTTGGTCAGTCTTTCCTTAAGAAACCCCAATCAGTCAACGCCTATATCTACTTTCATGTGAGAGCAAGGGGAAAAACAGAAAGATTTTGGATGGGAGAGTGGAGTTTTGTGTGCGAGAGTAAAATTTTTTTTTTTTCTCTCTTCACTCCTTTTCCCAAATGAAGGCCCTAAGGATGAAGCTGGTGGACACTAGGGGACCATATCCTGGTCTTGAGCATGTCAGCTACTTCTTGGGCAGTTCTCTGATTTCTGTTTGGCACCCTTGGTGCCTCTGAATCCTGACCCTAGGTGCTTTGGTGAGCCCTGCCTTCAGGCTGATCTTTGGAATGGCGCTGAGGGCACTGAGCACAGTCACACAGACCAAAGGAACTGAATCCCATTCCCGGGATCCAGAGCAAGGATCCTGATGGAGACGACTTCTTCCTCTCAAAGGCTGAGCCTCTGGCAGACTTCTTTTCCATCTGTACAGGAAAGCCAGCTTTCAATAAATAGTTTTAATAGCTTTTATCCTGCTCTTGCATCCAAGAGCTGTCCCAGAGCAAAACTCTTGGCTTTTCTCTAAACCAGCTCTGTTTGGGAATATGAAAGTCCATAGAGCTTAGTATATGGATACCAGCATTCTTCAACTTGCCTATCTTAAGTAGAAATTTAGGGGCAGATGCAAGTTTTGTGAGGCTTGAAAGCTTGCACATGACATTTTAAAATCACCAATCTGAGGGGGGTAAGATGAAGTAAAAGATAGAGTGGAAAGAGCAGTCTTGACAAATTGTGTTAAAATGTTTTACTTTAGCAACTTAAACAACATATGACCATGTTAGCACATCACTGATGGTCATTCAAAGAGCCTATTCAAGTGAGGAGCCCCACAGTCCATGCTTCATTAGCTTCATTATAAACTTGCTTCTGTAGGAATGTTTTCCTCTTAAAACTATGAAAACACATTCTTCCTGTCCACCAAAACATGTTTCGAAAAAAGCTTTTCAAATGATCTTTGTACAATTTAGTCATGTTTTATCCCAGTAATTCTTCTTTTGGCAATGTAGTCTAAAAAAGCAACTAGATTAATGAAACAGCTTTAGGTGCAAAGATGTCTATTGCAGCATTACTTATAACAGAAAAACTTTAATAACTAGCAACATGGGAATAACAAAGTACAATGTGATCTATGCATTTGGTGGAGTATTTTACTATTAGTGCCAGTGATTTTTCTTTTCTTTATCAATTGCATATAATAAAATTTGGGAAAATATTAATATACCAATATCATCAGAAAATAGTAGCACACAAAAGTTATATAAACAGTATATATAAACAGCCAATTGATAACATTGCCTTTGCATTTCCAGCTCTTCGGAAGTATTCTTGCATTACACACATCTTCTTAGGTAAGCAGAAAAAAGTTCTGAACCCCTTGGGTCTTTGAAATTATCAAAATTGAAGACCAACACTGATCACACTAGAAAAAAGTGTCATTTTAAAATATCCTCCAATTTTATATTGTTTTTTAAAGATAATTCTTGATATTAATGGGAACATGAAGAAATCAGCACTTTTATTTATTGCTGATTGAAGAATAATAAAGATAACTTTTTAAAAAATTATTTGAGCATTATTAATCAAAAGCCTTAAATTTATTAATACCCTTTGACACAGTAATCCCAATTCTGAGCTTTCTATTACAAGGAAATTACAACAAATATAAAGGTAGTATGTATAAGGATGCCAATTGCAATGAAATATATAGTAGGGAAACATTTGCTGTTGTTCAGTCACTCAGTTGTGTCCAACTCTTTGTGACCCCATGGACTACAGCACACTAGGCTTTCCTGTCCTTCACCATCTCCCGGAGCTTGCTTAAATTAATGTCCATCAAGTTGGTGATGTCATTCAACCATCTTGTCCTCTGTCATCCCCTCCTCTTCCTGCCTTCAGGCTTCCCCAGCATCAGGGTCAGTTCTTCACTTGAGTCAGTTCTTCACATCAGGTGGCCAAAGTATTGGAGTCTCAGCTTCAGCATCAGTCCCAATGAATATTCAGGACTGATTTCCTTTAGGATTGACTGGTTTGATCTCCTTACAGTCCAAGAGACTCTCAAGAGTCTTCTCCAACACCACAGTTTGAAAGCATCAACTCATTGGCACTTAGGAAAGCATTACTAACAACTTAAAGATCCAACATTAGAGAAATTATCTTTAAAAGTCACTGTGTATCTATAATGATATATTAGCCATAGAAATGGCAAAACAGGTAAGAAAGAAAGGATAAAATACACACAAGGACATACAATGGAGCTATAAGTGAGGTTGATACAAAAAATAAATGTGAAAGAATTTATTTTGTTTACATACCAGTCACTGTTCTAAGCTGTTTATGAATATTTAGCCATTTAATCTTCATAATGACCCTACGGGGTTGGTTCTATAATTATTCCCACCTATGGGTGATGATGGACAAGTGGCAAAGAGGTTGGGTAACTGGTCCCAACTCACAAAGCTGATGAATGGTGGAGCTCTAATTCTCATTCAGAAGTCTAACTCCAGAAGTCTCTGCTCTATGCTGTGCTGCTTCAGACTTAGCACTAAGCTATTTATTAACCAACAAAAAGCTGGAAATTAGACCAGCTACTCCATTCAATGCTATTAACAGGAGAATAAAACAATTTAGTATAAGCTTTTTCTGAGGCTAAAACCAGAAAGAATACCATATAGGTAGAATGTAGTGTTACTTAATGAACATCATCCCTGAAAGAGGCCATAGCACACCTCATATGCCAGTTTTTATACTCGGTCCTTATGGTGCACTGAGCCAAAAATACCTTATTTTGGTCATCTCACTAAAGAATCTGAGCATTGCTAGACTGTGGTAATCACCACTACCCACACCCAAAGGATACTTCAGCAAGAGCGATTCTATAGCGTGAGGGTGGAGGTAAGGGAGCTACAACAATGTTCAAATGCATTAATAAGATAACTTATTCAAGAATCAATTAAGAAATATCTGAAAGAATAAATGGGGTGCATAGTCTTCATATTGTACTCCATAAATACTGTTCCTCTCAGTCAGAGCTTAAGATGCATGCTAATTTAGTAATCCTATTTATTCTCAAAATTCTGTGTAGGTTGACAAACTGGGTATATTAGCTACTTGAAGAGAAGTAAAGGGACTCTCCTAAACTGTAGTCCAGGTGCTCTGCCCTCTTTGTCCAGGATTGTGCGCCGTCGAGCGTCGGTGAAGAGTTGTGGTCTTCTATCCGTCCCCCTCAGACAGTCCGTGAGGCTCTGCAAGTCTGTGAGTTCTCACAGGAGCTGCTGGAACAGTCAGCTATCGTGGGGCAGGCATAGCAAGCTCCTTTGCCCTCAGTCAGCCGGGATGAGACTGTAACTTGCAAACTGATGAAAAATACTAGTTTAAAAATGTAGAAGGGTCCTTTAGACTAGATATTTATCCTATCCCTATACCTCTTTCCTTGTGACGGACAGGGAGGCCTGGGGCGCTGTTGTCAGCAAAGTAACATCTCCGCTTTTTAATACACTGTATACATTTGTCATAACTTTCTTGCCAAGGAGCAAGTGTCTTAATTTCACGGCTGAAGTCACAGTCTGCAATGATTTTGGAACCCAAGAATATAAAGTCTGTCACTGTTTAAATTGTTTCCCCATCTATTTGCCATGGAGTGATGGAACCACATGCCATGATCTTCGTTTTTTGAATGTTGAGTTTTAAGCCAGCTTTTTCACACTCCTCTTTCAACTTCATCAAGAAACTCTTTAGTTCCTCTTTGCTTTCTGCTGTAAGGGTGGTGTCATCTGCATATCTGAGGTTATTGATATCTCTCCTGGCAAACTTGGTTCCAGCTTGTGCTTCATCCAGCCTGGCATTTCACAGAATGTACTCTGCATATAAGTTAAATAAGCAGGGTGACAATATACAGCCTTGACGTACTCCTTTCCCAATTTTGAACCAGTCCATTGTTCCACATCCTGTTCTAACTGTTGCTTCTTGACCTGCATACAGATATCTCAGGAGCCAGGTAAGGTGATCTGGTATTCCCATCTCTTTCGGAATTTTCCACAGTTTGTTGTTATCCACACAGTCAAAAGCTTTAGCATAGTCAGTGAAGCAGAAGTAGATGTTTTTATGGAATTCTCTTGCTTTTTCTGTGATCCAACAGATGTTCGCAATTTGATTTCTGATTCCTCTGCCTTTTCTAAATCCAGCTTGAACATCTGGAAGTTCTTGGTTCACATACTGTTGGAGCCTAGCTTGCGGGATTTTTAGCATGACCTTGCTAGCATGTGAAATAAGTGCAATTGTGCAGTAGTTTGAACATTTTTTGGCATTGCCCTTCTTTGGGATTGGAATGAAAATTGACATTTTCCAGTCCAGTGGCCATTGCTGAGTTTTCCAAATTTTCTGGTGTATTGAGTGCAGCACTTTCACAGCATAATCTTCTAGGATTTTATATAGCTCAACTGGATTTCCATCACCTCCACTAACTTTGTTTGGAGTCATACTTTCTAAGGCCCACTTGACTTCACATTCCAGGATGTCTGGCTCTAGGTGAGTGGTTACACCATCATGGTTATCTGGGTCATTAAGATCTTTTTTGTAAGTCCTTCTGTGTATTCTTGCCACATCTTCTTAATATCTTCTGCTTCTATTAGGTCCATACCATTTCTGTCCTTTATTGTGCCCATCTTTTCATGAAATGTTCCCTTGGTATCTCTAATTTTCTTGAAGAGATCTCTAGTCTTTCCCATTCTATTGTCTTTCTCTATTTCTTTGCATTCATCACTGAGGAAGGCATTCTTATCTCTTCTTGCTATTCTTTGGAACTCTGCATTCAGATGGATATAGCTTTCCTTTTCTCCTTTGCCTTTCATTTCTCTTCTTTCCTCAGCCATTTGTAAGACCTCCTCAGACCACCATTTTGCTTTTTTGCATTTCTTCTTGGGGATGATTTTGATCACTGCCTCCTGTACAGTGTTATGAACCTCAGTCCATAGTTCTTCAGGCACTCTTGTCTATCAGATCTAATCCCTTGATTCTATTTGTCACTTTCACTGTATAATCAAAAGGAATTTGACTTAGGTCATTACCTGAATGGCCTAGTGGTTTTCCCTACTTTCTTCAATTTAAGTCTAAATTTGACAATAAGGAGTTCATGATCTGAGCAACAGTCAGCTCCCAGTCTTGTTTTAGCTGACTGTATAGAGCTTCTTCATCTTTGGCTGCAAAGAATATAATCAATCTGATTTCGGTATTGACCATCTGGTGATGTCCATGTGTAGAGCTGTCTCTTGTGTTGTTGGAAGAGAGTGTTACCTATGACCAGTGTGTTCTCTTGGTAAAACTATTAGCATTTGCGCTTCTGCATTTTGTACTCCTAGACCAAACTTTCCTGTTACTCCAGGTATCTCTTGACTTCCTACTTTTGCATTTCAGTCCCCTATGGTGAAAAGGACATCTTTTGGGGGTTTGGGCTGTTGTTTTGTTTTCTTTGGGTGTGATTCCCACTCCTTGCCAGATGTCACTGTTATGTGACATCTGTGAGATATGAGTTACTGTCATTAACCAGGACGTTTTTTATGTTCACTTGCCATGGGCATTTTATTGGAACTCCTAAATAAATATACACATATGGGATTACAGCTAATTGGAGAGGACTAATCTGTCTTTTCAATGTAGCTTGCTGTGCAAAATATCACCCTACACTCCTTTGTATTAATTGTAGCAGGGAAAAGATTTCATTTTACTAGGGGCAGGCCGTGATTCCACCTATGCTTTTTTTTTTTAAATTATTAAAGGCATGTGTTAAATGTGTTATATATATTTGCATTTTTGTTAAAGATATATTTGATTACAAATATTAAGTGTTGTTTATGTTTGTATACACAAGTGCTTGCTTAGTCGCTAAGTCGTGCCTAACTCTTTGCAACACTATGGACTGTAGCCCGTCAGTCTCCTCTGTCCATAAATTTCTCCAGGCAAGAATATTGAAGTGGGTTGCCATTTCTTCCTTCAGGGGATCTTCCCAACCCAGGGATTGAACTGCGTCTCCTGCATTGGCCGACTAATTCTTTACCACTGAGCTACCTGGGAAGCCCATATGTATACATAGATTTTTTTCCCAAATGTTATATGTGTCTATCTGGCTTTGTGTGTATTAGTCTCTCAGTCGTGTCTGACTCTTTGCAGCCCCATGGACTGAAGCCCGCCTGCCTCTGTTCATTGAATTCTGTAGGCAAGAATACTGTAGTGGGTTGCCATTCCCTTCTCCAGGGGATCTTCCTGACCCAGGTATCGAACCTGGGTCTCCTGCATGGCAGGCAGATTCTTTACTGTCTGAGCCACAGGAAAGCTCCTATCTGGCTTTATAAATAGCTATTTTTGGACAATGATAGGTGAAGTGTGAGTTTTTTCTCATTCATTCCATTTTACATTTTATAGGCCTTTTCAATTTGAAATTCACTTTTCTCTTTAGCTCTGAAAAATTTCTTTGGTTATTTATTTGATAATTATCTTCTCTGCATTTATTTGTTATCATTCATTTAGCTCTCCTCTTAGTGGATATTGGACCTCCTGGTTTGATGCTGTGTCTTTAATCTGTGCGGGCTTCCCAGGTGGCTCAATGGTAAGGAATCCACCTGCCAGTGCAGGAGACTCAGGTTCAATCCCGGGGTTGAGAAGGTCCTCTAGAGGAGGAAATGGCAACTCACTCCAGTATCATTGTCTGGAGAATCCCATGGACAGAGGAGCCTGGTGGGGTCACAAAAAGTTGGACATAACTTAGTGACTGAGCACTCGTGTACATCTTTATTGTTCATATGTTTCATCCCTTGGCCTTTTTACTTTTGTGCTCTGAGAGGTTTTCTAGACTTTCCTCCAATACTTCTATTGTATTTTTATTTCAGAATCATATTTTTATTTTTCTTAATTAATTAATTTGTTTTTGTTTGCACTGTCTTCATTGCTGCACCAGGCTTTCTCTAGTTGCAGGGAGTTGGGGTTACTCTGTTGTGGTGCATGGGCTTCTCAACACAGGCTCTAGGTGCACAAGCTTCAGCAGTTGTGGCGCACAAGCCTAGTCGCTCCACGGCATGTGGAATCTTTCTGGATCAGGGATTGAACCCGTGTCCCCTGCATCGGCAGGTAGTCTTATCCATTGTGCCAACAGGGAAGTTCCCAGTCGTATTCTTAATTTCCAAGACGATTTTCTTGTACCCTGATCATCCTTTAGCGTAGTTTCCTATTCTTGATTTGTAAATTAAATGGCTTTTTAAATCTCACTGAACCTGCTGATTAGATTTATATTTTTAAATAACTGAACTTGAATCATATTCATGTTCAGTTTTCCTTGCTCTTTCTCTTTCAAACTGCTTTTTTTCTCCTAAAGTGTCTGGATAACTTTGAATGCTCACTGATATACAAGAGTGTGGACTAGGCAGGCAAATCTCTACTCATGGGCATGGACTTGTTACTGACAGACATGTCTTTAAGGTGAGCGGGTGGGGAGTGAACCATTCTGCTTCCAAAAGCTAGGATGATGACTGCTTTACTTTTAGGTGCTAATACCTCCAGTAGTTGCCTTAGTTCACTCCAGATATAGAGTAACTTTTTTTTTTTTTAAAGAAAACTGCCACACCTCTCCCTCTCCCCCCTCCCTGTTTTTTTTTTTTTTTTTAAACCAAGGATAAATGTCTGCCTGCCTGACATTTGTGCAAGGAGAGAGGTATTTTCTATTTTGTTTATAGCCCTTTCACTCATTCCCTGGTTTTCAGCTCTGCTTCTTATTTATGCTCTTGTATGTGTTCCCTCTGAGTCCAGAGGTTCTGTAGTTTTGCTGCTTTTGGATTCGTGCAGCTTCCTCAAGGTCACTGTTTCCCGGCTGTGCTTCAAACCAATGATGCCTCTACATTTACTTTCTATCATCTGGAAATTTGTTATAATCTCTTATCTGTTGATGAGTATCCTTCTATTGACTTGCCGTTGCAGGCTTATACAACTCTGTTGCTTTACCATCATTTTTCTGAGGACCAGGACACGCCATGATGGAGTGTCTACCATGGGGATTTAGTCTGTCATCCTAAAGTAGAATCCTTTCATCTATTTAAGAAGAAGCCCTTAAATTCCATGGGAGATGTTTGATTTCAGCCAAGTGTTGAAAAATAAGTAGAATTTACATGGAAATAGAGAATTGTAGAAGATAGACCAAAGAGAGGACAAGTTTGTGCAGTAATGTGGAGATGGGTATTGGCCATCTTAGGTTTGAAGAATAATGAGTATGTTAGCCAAGCAGAATCCCAGAGTTCCAGCGGGAGAGTCATGGGAAATAAGACTTAAAAAGTAGTCTGGATCTAGAGTTTTTAGTTCTAGATGGGAAAACTTGGCTGTTTTGAGCAGAGCAGAAAGGCAACAAAATCAGTACTTTAGAAAGATTTATTTGGCATGACGTGAAATATACTTTGGAGGGAGATAGACTAGAGGCAGAGAGCCAATTAGGAAACAGGTATAATCATCCATTTATGAAATGAGGGATGGTGGCAGCAAGAAGGAAAATTGGGAAGAGATGGCAAATTAGAAATAAAAATCTATAGTACTTAGTGACTGATTAGCTATGGAAGATAAGATGACTATAAGTATTCAGCTCTGGATAACTATGAAGAATTACTGGCATTGATGTAGTTCAAAAAGTCACAGGTACGTATCCTAATTCCACCTCCTCTCTCTGCTAAGAGTAGGTCACACACAGTATAATCTTTGTTTTCAGCGTAGGTTTTTACAGGTGGTGATAGCAGTGGTGGTAGTTGTAGTGATGATGGTGGAGATGGTGATAGAGGCAGTGGCAGAAATAGTGATGATGGTGGCCATGGTAATACTGAAGGTGGTGGCAGTGGTGGCAGTAATATGGCAGAGGTGATAATTGTGGTGGGGCTTGCTTGCAACAGTGAAACGGGCAGCGGCGGTAGCAATGGAGGTGGTGTTAGCAGCAGCAGTAACGGCGGCAATGGAATGGTGCTGGCGGGAATTTTGGAGGGGGATGTTGGTGGGCATGATGGAGGTAAGAGAAGTGATGGTGATGGAGAATAGAAGTCTAGTGGTGATGGTGGTGATGGAAATAGTGGTGGTAGTGGTTGTATGATGAGGGTGGTGAAAGCACAGATGGCCTTTAATGACGGAGGGGGTTGTATGATGGTTCTGATGGCAATTGTGGTGAATGATTATGGTAGGGACTGAGGTGGTGAGAAAGGTGATAGTGATAATGGTGTTGATGCAGGATGGATATGTTAGTGATAGTATAAATAATTGTAGTGGTGATTGCGGTGTGGGTTGTTAGTGATAGAGGGAGTTAGAACAGTGGGAATAAAAGGAATGATCATGAAGCTAACATTCCTGGTGACTGGTAGGTGTGGTAGTAGATGGCATGTCTTAGCTATGCAGCTATAAATTTTAAATCTTGAGTTTACCCTTGTCTACTCATATCATATTTAGGAGAGTAGCAGAAGGCTTAGCTGTCCACACAGTTGTGTGACCCCGTCCTACCCTTTAGTCACAGCTGGTTAGAAGTAGACATCCACCTCAGAAGACAGTCCTTAGGCTGGTTGAGCTAAGATTTTCAACCACTAGAGTTTAATTATGAGACTAGAAAATTGTAGCTATAAGATGTGGATATTTGAATGGAAAAGACTTGTGGAGTCAGAGCCTGAGTCATCACCATGGTAATAAGATGCTGTGTAGCGTTAAGGTTAAGAAAGAGTTCACTAAATAATTTTTTTTTAATTAAAAGTAAATAAATTTTTAAAAATTAAAAAAAAAAAGAGTTCACAAGTTATGAGTAAACCGAAAAGGGCAATGTGCCGATAGAGGCAGGAAATGAAGTAGGGGGCAGAGAGGAACAGAAATGAGAGACAAAACAGCAGCCTCCTTCCTAACTGACAAGGTCCAGGCCTCATGGATTCCCAAAGGGACCATCCAAGTCTATTCTGGTTTCAAGTGGCCATGAAATTGTCAATTGTATCCTTTCCATGAACTTCTTTATTTGAATTTCTTTTTGTGAGTTTCTATTCCTTGCCATCAAACATCAGGGACTAAGATATTTATGAAATGAATTGCTTATTTTTCATGCTATCTGCAAACTTCAAGGTCACTAGGCCCTTGATACCACTATTAGATGCTTTTGTGTTTGGACTCAGCCGTCTCCTCAGGAGCTTCTATGTTGAACAGATTATGCACCAGAAAATTATATTTAACATCAGGTCCATTTCACAGAGTCCAGTCTTTATTTACTATAATCTATTACTTACTAATGCCCTTTCAATATCTCAAAATTAGAGTTCCCTCACCTAGGACCACACATCCTGCTTCTCTCGTGGAAGCAATGTCTCTAGACTCCTATAACCTCTTGTATGGTCTTATTTTTCTGGTTTGCACTGTCTTGACTTACACCTTGACCCTCCTTCTCTGCCTTCTTCCTCCAGATGCCAAACCTAGACTGTCCATCTGTCTATGGTTTTGACTTACTCAAAAGATCCTGACTCTGGTGTCTCTCTCCCAAGGATGGATGAGCACAACCGACTGATAAGCTGCACTTGGAACTGATGTTCTACACTTCTGCCAGGTTGGTGAGAGAGGAGGTCGATCTTTATCTACTGAGTACATGTACCAGGTATTCTACAGCCTGTTAGGTCAGAATGTCTGCCTTTATTCTATAGATGACAAACCTGAAATTCTGAGTAATTAAGGCAATATGTCCAAGTTTATATGCCAAATGAGTGGCAGATGGGGTGTGAACCCAAGTGTGTTTGACTTAAAACATGTTTTCCTTTAAACTGTGCTGATTTGCCTTGACCATTCAACGTCCATTCTCCCCTTCCTTCTTCATACCAAACCCTGGTTTTGTTTGGTGTGGAAATATGTCCCTCTAAAAGACTCCATAGTCCAGGCTCCTTGAAGCAAGGAAGCATGGGCATGTGAAAGCTGGTATGAAAGTCAAAGGTTTGTATGGGGCTTTTAGGAAAGCTACTTAAAGCTTCAAGTTGGGAGGGGAGATTTCCCCTTTTATTTTTCTTGCTGCTTGGAGTGGAGCTCTGATAACCCTTGACATGACGAGATCCTAAAGGTGGAATCCACAGTCTAGGGTAGTCTGGGTCCCTAAAGGCAACAGTGCTGCCATATCAGTTTTGAAATGCCTGTTTCTGGACTCTTCTGTGGAGGAGATATAAACACCTATTTTGTTTGAGCTACTTTTATATGTGGTATGATTCAAGCACCTCCTATGTGAAACACTGCTCTAGCACTCAAACCTTTTGTTGCTCCCGTTTCAGATGAAGACCCTAGGTTCCAATAAGCTTAAATAATTAACTTAAGCTCACACAGATAGTTCAGTGGTGTCTCTTGACTTTAGAGAATATTGCTCTAATAGAATGAAGTCTAAACTCCTTAACATGAAATATGAAATACCCATGATCTAACCATTGTCTTTTCTCTCATCTTACATTTTGTTTTACACTTTTGAAAATGCTGTTTCCTCGCCTAGAATTATCTGCCCCTAATTTTTCACTGGGAATCTCCTACTCATCCTTAAAGACCCAGTCAAAGTGCTACCTCCTCTGAAGTCTTTCCTAAGCAGCTGTCTCATGACATAGGTCTTCCTTCATCTGTGTCCCTACTGCTCCATGCTGTGCCTTATTAAGGCACCATGTGGCATATAGCATGGTAATTGTCTACATGCCTGTCTTCCTTCTAAAATGTCAGCTTCTTTAGAGGTCATAATTTTCTACCTCTATATCCTCAGTATTTGTTCACTGCCTAGCACATAAGAAGAAAATTTTTATTGAATGACTGACTGCTCAAACGAATAAAAGTAGGCATCAAGTTGCATGGTACCTTTTAGTAAACTTCAGGTGCTAAACATCGCATAAAGAGGCTTGTCTCCTCATAGATCTCCTAGGCCACCTGGGGAGCATGTCATTGTGGGACTGCTATCGGTGGGCACTTGTGAGAGCTCATTTCCATGGAGGCTCTTCAGTTCACTGTACTCTCATTCCATAGCCTCCGTGTCTAAAGAGGATTGTGGCTTATTTCCAATTCAAAACATAGTTTTGTTAGGGAATGTGACTGAAAAGATCATAAAGATAGATCTGATTCTTGTTTGAATCCTCTCAAGAAATTAAATCAGTTCTGACACAGCATTCTTTTTCAAGATTTTGAAAACTTCGAATCCATTTTAAACTAGATTGTGATCGACAAACCCACTGAAACATTAGCAAACAGTTAAATACTAATTAGCCAAGTCCCTGCTAACCTCCCAGCTGTCAAAGGCATAGACAGAAACAAAAGCTTCTATTAAACCTGAGTTGGTCCCTGAGGAGGAAGAGGTCAGAGGGGGGTGTTCAGTCAGCTGTGAGATTATGTGAACCAAGTCTTAAGTGATAATCATAAAAAACATGCAAATGTCCCTTTATTTGTTTAAAAAGACATTACATTGACATGAAAACTCTCCTTCTGTCATTTTCTCCATCATTTAACTGTCACCCATTATTTTTAGGATGAAGTTCAAAACCTTTTCCCTGACTTTCTACCACCCCATAGGATTTCCAGTTGTATTTGTCACTTACTCCTCCTCGTCTTGGACCTTCTGCTCAAGGCTATGTGCCCTTAGATACATAAAGTTGGGGGAGAGATAACTGCAAGATACAAGGTGGATGGAAATACTGAGATTGTGAATGGTGGTAGTGGTAGTAGGAGGGGGAGTGAGTATTGAGAACGGATGGTGAGGAAAGCTGCTTCTTGAAGACCCAAAATGGACTGCACAGAAAGACTTCAAATCTACTACTATGGGCGAATTCTCTGTGTTTACACTTCACTGCCCTCCATCATTTCTCCTAATTGTTTTTCAGAATTCAACCAAGGATAGCCCAGTACTGTAGTGCAAGTCCTTCATTCAAGTGAAGTCACACTAAAACCTATGTATCCTCCATCCCATTGCAATAAGAAACTTTTCTTTTACTCCTTGGTATATAGGTGAATTTTCAGGTGGAGTGGAGAAAGCAGTGTCCATTTTACATAAATCTTTATAAAACTCTCACAGGCATTTAAAATTCCCCAAAGGTTAAGAAACATCCATTTAGAAGAGACTAATATGATTGATTAAAGCAGAGCTTCTTAAAGTATAGCTTGTGGACTACTTATATTAGGATCAACTAGAGAGCTTGTTTTTAATATAAATCCTTGGACCTTGACTCAGAACTTTCAAATTGGAAAATCTGGGGTGTGCACCTAAGAAACTGCATTTAAAAATCCTCGCAGAAAATGTACTTTATCAGATGAGAACAACTGACTTTAAATGGATCTAGGTTCATGTTTGTTGGTACTTTATAATTACGCATATTCCTGAATACTCAAAGTTGAAAAGTTAATGCCTTGAGTATGCCTGAAAGATAATTATATCATCAGAATTAATTATGATTTGTCCTCCTTCCTTCAATTTTTGCATTTTTTTTTTCTCATCTTACACTGGCTATATTGGAGAACAGGAGTTGGCAAATTATGGTCCATAGCCCTAATCCAGTCACCATCTAGTTTTGCATGACCCATGAATGGTTTTTACATTTCTAAATGGTTTATCTATAAGTACCTACATAATACCCTCTACGTTGCCTCTTGGCAGCCAAAGCCTAAAATATTTCCCAGGTAGCTCTTGACTCAGAAAGTTTGATGACCCACCAACAAAGGATGAGAGCTCCTGTTCTTCATATCCCTGATTGTCAGCTTTTGGTATTGTCAGAATTTTTTTTAGCATCTAATTTTTTTGTATATATCTAATAGGTACATAGAAGTGTCTCGTGGTTCTAATTTGCATGTTTCTAATGGCTAGTGATGTTTAGTGTCTTAATGTGTTTATTTGCCATCCGGATATCTTCTTTGCTGAAATGTCTGTTCAAATCTTTGAACCTTTATGAAAAACTGAATTCTTTTCTTATTGTTGGGTTTTAAGAGTTCTTTATATATTCTGGATACAAGTCCTTTGTCAGGAATATGGTTTGCAAATATTTAATTCTGTTGAGTGTTTTATGCAGAAGAAAACTTTTTAATTTTAATTAAGTCCAGTGTATCATTAAAAATATTTTTCCCCATGTCATGCTGTTGGTATTATATGCAAGAACTCTTCCCTTAACCCAAAGTCACAAAAATTTTCTTCTGAAAGTTTTGTGGTTTTACAAAATTTTACATTTAGAGTTATAATTGGTTAAGTTATGTTATAAAATGTGAAGTAAAGTTTGAGTTTCTTTCTTTTCCTTTTTTTTTTTGCATATGGGTATTCAGTTGTTTCAACAGCATTTTTAGAAAGACTGTTAGACTATTTTAGACTACTAGCGCTCAGCTTTCTTTATAGTCCAACTATCTATCAAAAATAAGTTAGCCATATTTATGTAGGTCTCTTTCTGTTTGAATCCTCCAACTTTACTCTTTAAAAATTACTTTGATTATTCTAGCTCATTTACTTTTCCATATAAATTTTAGAGTCAGCCTGTCCATATATTCAACTGTTCTGTGGGATTTTGATTGCAATTGAGTTAAATCTAAAGATCAATTTGGGGAAAACAAATTTTAATTTAAGATTTTAATATATGTTAACTGTGTTGAGTGTTTGAATTCATGGATACAGAAAGTATCTTCATTTACTTAGGTCTTCTTTGATATTTCATCAAATTTTGTAGTTTTCAGGATACAGATACTAAACATGGTTTTGGTTGGGTTTTCTTCATTTGTTTTGATTTTATGCCTAAATTTTCTCTTTTTTCAAGCTATCTAAATAGGTAATTTTTTTTCAGTTTCTTATTGTTGATTTCTAATAAATAGGAATACAATTGATTTTTGTGTATTGACCTTGTATCCTGTGATCTTGCTAAACTCACTTGCAAGTTCTAGGAATTTTTTGGTGTTGAATTTCATCAAATGCTTTTTCTGCAGCAGCTGATGTATGATCATATGGGCTTTTTTTGCTTTAGTCAATTAATATGGTAGATTATATTGGTTTATTTTTAAATGCTGAAACTGCCTAGTGTTTCTGCAGTAAAAACTTTTCTTTTTGGTGATGTATTGTTTCTTTTACTGATTGCTGGAATTGATTTGATGATATTTTCTTAAGGATTTTAATCTCATGTATAAGGATTTATGTCCTTAGTTTTCTTTTCTTGTGCTATTTTTGTCTTGTTTGGTATCAGGTTAATGATGCTGCATGATATGACTTGGAAAATGTTTTCCCTTCTATCTTCTGGAAGATATTGTGTCAAATTTCTGCTATTATTTCTTTATATTTGTTAGAATACACCAATTAAACCATGTGGACTGAAAACTCTTTTTGGGTAGTGTTTAAACTAAATTTTCCATTTCTTCAAGAGACATAGACTAGTAGGATTCTATTCCTTTGTGGATAAATTTTGGTAGTTTGTGATTTTCAAGAAATTGGACCATTTCATCTAAGCCGTTAAACTTTTATCCATAGGGTTGTTTAATATTTCTGTATTATTCTTTTATTGTCTATGGGGTCTATATTGATATTCTCTTTTTCAATTTTTATGTTAATAATTATTGTGTTCTTTACTTTTTCCTTTCTGTCAATCTGTTCATAGTTTTACCATTATAATTATTGTCACAAAGAATCAGCTTTTAGTTTCATTAATGTTCTTTGTTGCTTTTCTCTTTTCAGTTTTAGTGATTTCTGCTCTTATGTTTATTTGTGTTTCCTTTCCTCTACTTGGACATCTGTATTTTAATTGTTATACTATTACAGCTTAACACTTAACCACTTAATTTTGTTTCAACTCAAATGATTACAGTATGTCTTCAACCAGTTATTTTCAAAGAAAATAATACTTATGTCATATGACTTTTTAAGCCCTGCCTCCTTGAAAATTTTTCTCTGTTGGTCATACATGAAAGCCAGTCTAAAATTCTTAGGTTGCAACATTTTCCCTTTAGAAACCTATAGATGTGGCTTCACTGTCATCTAGAATTAAGATTATAGAGGTATCTGAAGCTATCTTTATTTGTGTTCTGACTTAAGAAACAGATTTTCCCTTCTGCTAATGACATTTTAAATTTATTTTTGTAGTTTAAATTTTTCTAAGAAGTGGGCCAATTTCCAATAGTTTTTATCTGGTGTTTTTACCTGGTGTTTGATCTCCAGGTCTTTATTCAGCTCAGAAAAGTTATTAGATGATATTAAAAGTTATTAAATGATTATTGCTTTATATATCTTTTTCTTTTGTTAAATAATAATTCTGGTCTCTTCATAGTAAGTACTATTGGTTATTCAAATAGTGATTTACCATTCCTTTTTCTATATTTCTATTGACTTTCAAGTTTTGTTTTTTTAAACTTATTTCTCTGTTATACCTCTGCAGTCTGTAATAGGTTTTTATTTTGTTACCTCTTGTCTCATCTTATTCTCTTGAATTTAGATTTTTAAAAATAGATTTGCTTATGTTTATTAAGGTTATTTCCTGTTGTTCTCTTTTGTACATGCCAATTATTTTCTGAAATTTTATTCTGACTCTTACATTGGACATTTCCTAGGTTTATGCTTTTGTTTTATTTTCCCTCAGTTTTGCAGTAGTTTTCTTCTCTTACCCAGTCACTGTCTAGAACAGGGCCTGGCATGTAGTAGAGGTTCAGTGGACATTTGTTTGATGAATTAATTGTGAGGAAGGTGAAATCTTTCTAGGCATTGGGTCTGTGAATTAACCCTGGGCCTGCTCTTACTGTGGCTATGTAATGGTCTAATGTCCCTTTTCAGATCTACAACTGCAGGCTGATTGATGCACATAGTTTCCAGTCTAACTCCTAGCTTACTACCACTGTGTCTCTTTTTCATTCAGATGATATCTTCCCCTATATCTGACATCCACCTGTAGTAATGATGGAATGTGTGAGCAAGCATCATTTCCATGGCTACCAAAGTTCATCTGCACATATCTATATCTATAATAGTTTCTCATGGTGGTTACAATACTCAAGTGAAAGCTTCCTATTTGTGTTTCTACCCAACTGATATCTGGCTTTTGCTCTTTGGCTGTACAAAGATGTGAAACAGAGCAGGGAGATTTGTAGGCAGATGTATTCAGTCATTGAAGGAAAGGCTTATGACCAATTTTCTGGGTGGTACAGACAGACTTCCAGAAGTCTCTGAAATCAGTGGTGGTATAAAATGCAGTATCATTTTATGTTTCATCACTTTTTTGGTGTTCCTATTTAAATCATTGAGAAGTTGGACACTGTTAAACACAGAGCTACTAGCCAATACCATTTTGAGCTAGAACTTCATTTCTAGCCTATTTTTAAAATATTAGAATTTATTTTAAAATCCAGCCAGAATCTAGGGCATTTATTTTGAATGAAGACACATTGCTGTTATTTCTTATCATATTCACCTCCTCCTACACACGCTTATACGTAAATATGCCAAAACTAAATACTCACACTGTGCACTCACTACAGTCAGTTGATAAAGAATTTTGAAACAATTTATAAATATTTATTAGAGTAAAATAATAGCAACTGTTGCCAAAAATAGCATCCCATCTAAGTATATTCACAGCAGATGAACTCCAGAATCACTTTGTGCTGATTCATTTTTTCATTTTATTCTAATGCTAACATGTTATTCCCTCCCAAATCACTTCAGAGCTATCAACTGCTCTCCCTCATGAACTCCCAGTCCAATTAGCAAACCCTTATGTATCTTATTACACTATCTTTCACAGTGTCTACTGATTTCCAAGTCCAGCACAATATATTTCTAGTCTAGGTCTTCCCATAGGAATTTTTTGCAATTCTTAAATGTCGAAGAATTTATTTTGAAAACAAAAGCAGATAAACAAGTAGTAAAAAATGTGTTATTTTCTTCCCAAGAAAGATTACTGTAAAATGTCTGAAAAACTAAGACTTCTGATTTATCATCTACAATAATCCCGTTTTACACATTGACCTTAACCAATCTCAAACTTTTTCCCTTCATAACTGGGGAAAAATAGTTGGGGAAACTCCATAAGGTACAGAAACAAAGGCAGAGAAATACTCAAATAAAAAAAAGAAAAACAGGAAGCCATAGGCTATATATGCATACACACACACACACACACACACACACACACGTTTTCATTTAAAATGTTTTAGCAGCCAGCTTACTGATCAATTTCCTCACCTTCTTTTGACCCTTTTTTAAAACAGTTAACATAGTCTAAATCATTGCATTTACTGCTTTTAGATCTGATGTTTTTCTTTGTTTGAACAATGGCTGTAATCATGTTTTCTCAGGTCTCTTAGAAGTTACACTAATAAGAAGTAGCAGACGGTCCTCTCCCATGCATTCTAAAAGCAGATTTTTCATGTGGCAAGACAAAAAAGGAAAAAAATATCATTTAACATAAAATAAGGCCCTATATCTGAGACCCTGTGAGGTCATGTCTGTACAGAAGATTGGACTCCTGCTTAAGTTTTTCTTATGGAGGCAGGAGTGATTTGGTGATGACATAGAGGGGCCCTGATAGGGGACTGTCAACTTTTTCTTAGGTGACAAGACTAGTTCAGAAAAACAAAAAATTATCCAATCAGCTCCTCCCTGGCTTTCCCAGGGCAAAATTTTAGAAGCTTGTCTAAATCACCTCCAACTGCCTCCTTTGAAAATAGGTGTTGATGTGAAAAATTAGGACTCTCTGGTTCTTACCACAAGCACTACCTTTCTCTTCTCACTGGCAAAAGTATGAATACAAAGGTGGCCCGAAGTGCTTCTTGAAGGTTTATTTCCAAACTAAACACCAAGTACAATTGTGTTCTCAGTACCATCAACTGGCTCATCAAATATATGTCAGAAAATATACAAAAGTATGTGTATGTTTGGTGGTGGGGAAAGATTAATTTCAAACTTGACAGAAGAATTTGTCAGGAGGATATCTGTTTTTGTTTTGTGAAATGCCTTAATGAACCATCTTGTAAAAAGACCCCATAGAGCATGGTGTGAGGTCCTAGTTAGGCAGAGAGAAATAAGCTATTCTGCCTCCCAAGTTGGGCTTCCAAAGAGATCTCCAGAAGGAGAATAGCTGGTCCCAGAATAGGGAAAGGGGGCAAGCAGAGTAATATGACAAGAGACTAGAGAGAGGCAGCCTAAGAAAGTAGCTGGTGGTTAAAAGCTGAAAAGACAGTCACGCAGACATTCCCAATGCTAGGTATGATGGAGATATTTTTAATAGCTAAGTTGTTTAATATCTACTCTTAAGTTCTTTGTATTACATAGTTGATTCAGTCTTAGTCTTGTGCGAACCCTGTATTAATGAATCCTGAGCTATTCATGGTTCCTGCAAGATTAGTACAAGGAAAAATACAAGGTTAGGTTCCTGTGAGCCTCTGGTAAAACATTTTCATCATTGTCAGTATATAAACTTGTCTCATGTGTGTTTCTGTTTAAAGACACCTTTTAATATATTGTTGCTTCATTAACATTGAATTCATGGCCAGTAGCACTATAAATTGTGATTGAAAATCATTTATCTATACACATATTGTCTCTATAAGGCACATCATAGTCTCCTGCACCTAGGAACACTAGACAACAATTCAACACTATGCATGGGGGAGCATTTTAGACAGTGAAACCATCACCAGAAAAGCACAAAAATGTGGGGAAAATGGCATTAAATGTACTGCAAAGAGCTCTCATTTACAGTATGAGCTGAAACAAGAAGGCAGAGTATTGCCTTGTTCTCACCTCAGCCGAGACTGTGCATGTTGGGTAACTTAAATATTTTTCCACTCTGCTCATGTTCATGAATAACCACTGTGAGTATTGATTTTGGGATTACAAAATATTTTTATCTAGTAAGTGAACTCACAGTTGTGGAATCCTCAAATGGTGGGGACTGACTTTATTTTGATATAATCTTTTCTCATGGTGACCCCCAAAATGTTTGTAAATGCTTGTTTTACACCACTTCCCGTTGTGTTCATTTAGGAGAAATCAAGGAATTAACATGATGTCCCATCACTGGGTTGATGTATGTCAGAGTTCCTGATACCTAGTTAATACTAATTATTGTGGTCATTTTTCTTAGTATTTCATGATTACTCTTACTATTTTAAAAGTTTCAGCTATGTAAAGGACGGATATGTGAGCATCTGTGTAGGAGAGCAGCATGCAAAGTAACCTGCTCCGTGTTAGCTCTATAAGGAGGGTTTTAGCTCCAGAATCCTTGTTTTTATTTGCCCCTACTCCTTGCTCCTAAATTCGTTCTCTGTCCCCAACAGTGCAATTGTGATGAGGACATCATATGATGAGTCACTTCTCTTAAGAGACTACTGTCAAAAAAAAGAACCTTATACAGGGATCCCTTGCTTTTTGAAAGTTTAATTTATGCCTCTTTGCTTTTATTAAAGACCTTCATCAGCACCTGGTTTTGCTATTCGAAAGGAATTTTCTCTTTTATGAAGAAAAGTGCTTCTTTGCTTTATGTCATTTCTGCTTTATGAAAGATTTCTTAGGAATGCTCTCCTTTCAGATAGTGGGGGAAATATGTATTTATTATTTGCATCTTAGTAGCTGGAATCAAGATTGCCGGGAGAAATATCGATAACCTCAGATATGCAGACGACACTACCCTTAGGCAGAAAGTGAAGAGGAACTAAAAAGCCTCTTGATGAAAGTGAAAGAGGAGAGTGAAAAAGTTGGCTTAAAGATCAACATTCAGAAAACTAAGATCATGGCATCTGGTCCCATCACTTCATGGGAAGTGGAAACTTCATGGGATGGGGAAACAATGGAAACAGTGAGAGACTTTATTTTGGGGGGCTCCAAAATCACTGCAGATGTTGACTGCAGCCATGAAATTAAAAGATGCTTACTCCTTAGAAGGAAAGTTATGATCAACCTGGATAGCATATTTAAAAGCAGAGACATTACTTTGCCAACAAAGGTCCATCTAGTCAAGGGTATGGTTTTTCCAGTAGCCATGTATGGATGTGAGAGTTGGACTGTGAAGAAAGCTGAGCACCGAAAAATTGATGCTTGTGAACTGTGGTGTTGGAGAAGACTCTTGAGAGTCCCTTGGACTGCAAGGAGATCCAACCAGTCCATCCTAAAGGAGATCAGTCCTGGGTGTTCATTGGAAGGACTGATGTTGAAGCTGAAACTCCAGTACTTTGGCCACCTCATGCAAAGAGAAAAGATTGGAAAAGACCCTGATGCTGGGAGGGATTGGGGGCAGGAGGAGAAGGGGATGACAGAGGATGAGATGGCTGGATGGCATCTCCAACTCGATGGACATGGGTTTGGGTAGACTCCTGGAGTTGGTGATAGACAGGAGGGCCTGGCGTGCTGCGATTCACGGGGTCGCAAAGAGTAGGACACAACCGAGTGACTGAACTGAACTGAACTGAAATACTCTTCATCTACTATTCCATTTAGTAACCTAACTTTCCCTTCTTCCCCTCTACTCCCCTCTTTCCTTCCTTCTTTCTCCTGGAGGTAATTAATGCTAAAAGGAATTCATGGCTTAATCAGAACACTCATGGCTTCAGAAGGGGGCTCTCCCTCTTACAGTTTCCTTTGGCAGCCCTTTACTAGGACAAGGAGCTTGTGGCCAAACTTCCAGTCTCAGTCAGAAATTCTGCAACTGAGATCCCTAGCACGTATAAATCCCAAAATTCGAAAGTTTTGTCTAACAAGCTTACTGTGGATTGCCATACAGATTGCCAATGTGAGAACCATCTCCAAATATGCTATTAAATCCTCCGAATTAATTCTCTGTCACCAGCTGTGCAGTTGTGATCAGTCCAGTTCAGTTTAGGCGCTCAGTCATGTTTGACTCTTTGCAACCCCCATGGACTGCAGCAGGCCAGGCTTCCATGTCCATCACCGACTCCCAGAGATTGCTCAGACTCATGTCCATCGAGTGGGTGATGCCATCCAAGCTTCTCATCCTCTGTCGTCCCCTTCTCCTCCTGCCTTCAATCTTTCCCATCATCAGGGTCTTTCCCAATGAGTCAGTTCTTCACATCAGGTGGCCAAAGTATTGGAGTTTCAGCTTCAGCATCAGTCCTTCCAGTGAATATCAGGACTGATTTCCTTTAGGGTTGACTGGTTTGATTTGTTTTGAGGAGAGCCAAACTCCATTTCCATATTAGCTTTCTCATCAATACAGTGGGGGAAACAAACAAACACACAAACATCCTGGGCTGGAGGTCAGGCCTTGGGGACTTGTCCCAAGGTTCTGCCACTACCAGGATGGGTGACCTTAGCCAGGTTCCATTACCAGCCTTAGGTTGAAGCTTTATTCTCTATAAACTAAATAGATAGAACTGAGATAAACTTTAATGTAGATCTGACAAATTTAAGAAGGGGAAAAAGAGTACATGTGTTAAATTCTAATTAAACTTGAATTTCAGAGAAACAACAAATAATTTTTTGTGTAAATATATCACATTCAGTATTTGAAACATGCTTCTGCTTAAAAGGCTTCCTTGGTGGCTCGCATGGTAAAGAATCTGCCTGCAATGCAGGAAATCTGGGTTTGATCCCTGGTTTGGGAAAATCCCCTGGAGAAGGGAATGGCTACCCACTCTAGTATTCTTGCCTGGAGAATTCCATGGACAGAGGAGCTTGGCAGCTACAGTCTATGGGGTTGCAAAGAGTCAGACATGCCTGTGTCTCTGTGTAGCTATCATCTCTTGGCACGTCTATGAGGTGTCTATGAGGCTTTGGGGCTTGTGGTGATCTGTATCTGCCTGATACTCAGTGTGAATGACCTTCAGAGAATAACGATTACTGCTCTACCTTCATGTCCAAACATTGTCCCTATTCCCCCTTTGACTAATTCTAACTCAGAGCAACGTAGAGAAGAGGCTCATGGACAACAGTTCCTGCTTAACCAACCTGAGGCAGTACAGTCATATTCAGGAAATCCAGAGGAATCTATTGAAAAGTTATTTGAATTAGTAACAGAATTTGGCAGGTAACAGGGAGATAAAATAATGGCTTACTTATATAACAGTGATAATGAGTTGGAAGATATAACAGGAAAAATCCCATTTGGCAACTAAAAACATAAAATACTTAGGGATAACATCAGCAAGAACTGAGCGGTGTCTGTCTACATGTTACATACTTCACAGCATTATTGAGAAACATTAAAGCAAATTTGAGTAAATGGAAACGTGAACCATGTTCTCTCGTGCAAACTTCGTATTGTAAAGATGTCAATTCTTTGTTTAATTTTTAAATGTGGGGCAATTCCAATAAAATTCCAATAGCATTATTTTTGAGAACACATAAAATTATTTTAGAATTCATCTGAAAGAATAAATGAGACTAACAAAATTTAGAAAAAGAATAATGAAGGAGGGCTTGCCTTACCAGATGTGAAGACATATTTCAGAGTTATGATAAGTAAAACAATACAAGATTGACACCTAAGGAGACAGACATGCCAATCACTGGAATGAAATACTGAGATGTGATAAAAATGATATTTCAAACCACTAAATAAAGAATAGACTATTTAATAAATGATATTGGGGCAAACAGTTAACCAGTTGGGAAAAAAATGAAGCTAGATTATCAGACTCAACACACAGCCAAAGCCTCTTCTGAGCAGCCCCTGCCTTCCCACCACCACTGGTACCCTCCATCCAGTGTTTGTGGCTCCTCCCGCCTCCCTTCTGCCCTGTATCTCCTGCCACAGTCCTCCGCTCAGCATGGCTCTCCTCCTCACACCCCTTCCACTTCTCTCCATGCCTGCATAATACAATCTAAGCTCCATAACCCGGCATTCAAGACGTCCCCCTCTGGCCCCTGTGCCTCCCCCTGCCCTCAGGTATCTTCATGACCACTTTCAGGGCAGCCCCACCAGCCTGCTTCCTGCTATTGTCGTCTCCCAGTGGGTCTGTCATGTTGTTTTGTCCTTCCTACTGATTTCTCCTCAGCTGCCCTGCCTGGCCAAAACCATCCCACCATTTGGTTCTGCTCAGATTATACTGTGTCTGAGACGCTTTTTTAGCAATCTTCCTGCCATTGCAGTATGTTCACTCCTTTGTTATAACACATGCCTGATACTACAGTTCTTTGTATGAGAGCTTTATCTTTTCATCCACCGTGTTATTTTCCACAGTGCAAGGAACTCGGTTTGCATTTGATTAACTGAATTCACCCTGCTGCATAGGCTGCATAGGAATTGACAATTTTCAAAGGATTTGAGTGTACAAGTGCACTCAGCACTGAAAATAGTCTAAGTATTGTATTTTTAATGGAATAATCCTTTATTTATATAGTGTTCTACCATTTATTTATAAATGTCTTTCACATAATGAGAACCAGTCTGAGTAAATATTTGCATTTTCCTGGAGAAACTGATTTATCTAATGTTACATGGACAGTTAGAGGGCAGAGTTGGGGTATAAAATCTGATTTCTTCCTTTCCAGTGCTGTGCCTTGTTGACCTCAGTAGTTCCACTGGAAAAGAACCTCAAGGTCTTATGTTATGAGAGGGCATCACTCTAATATCCACTGTCTTCCTACAGGGTTGCAGAAATTATGATTGCAGAAGCCCTTTGGTTGTTTAGAGTCTGAATAGAATGGAGATTCTTTTGTGATTAATTCATCAGGCATATCAGTGTTGCCAGTTCATGGATGTCCCACCTGACCACCAGACTTTTGTCCCCTAGTCTGTGGAGTGACTGCTAGGTTTTCTCCTTTCTTAAGTGCGGGTAGGGCCTCACTGCTTCACGGCTGACATGGCGGGCTTGCCCGGCCTCCTTCACGGAGGTCATTGGACCCTGTATGTTTTCCTACAAATGTCTCTGGCATTTGAGAAGCGAGTGAGCCCCACAGTGCCTGCTTGTTCACAGAGGGCCTTATCAGTTGTTGATGAGACCCTGTCTAGGCTCACAGACAGGCAGTTTCCTCCAGCCCCAGAGCCTGAGCGCACTGTGGAGCCAGAAGAAGGTGATAAGCCTCCGAGAAGATTTTTTAGGAGCCTTGCCTATCTTTCACACCAAGTCGCCAGGGTACATTTTCCATGGTCGCCATTTACAGATAGGGTGGCTGCTCTGGATAAGGCAGGGGCGGTCGTGGGGGGCGGGGATGGGGAACAGTGAAGGGGGCAAATGGTTTTTCCAATTAGCCACCCTCGGGTCTCCCTCAGGACCCTGTAGGATTTGTCTCAGACAACTTTTTTTTTTTCTTTTTCATTGTAAAAATTCCTCTGTAGCCAGCTAAGCAAACCTCTGAGGCTGGCTCCAAAGCAATCCGACAGAGAAGACCCAGATCATGATGGTAAAAGTTGAATCTTGTTGGGCCTTAACTGTGGGGAATGTTCCTTCTGCAGCTGCCAGACAGGAGGGCTGTGGCCATGGGGGAAGCAGGACTGCCACAGAAAAGCCTGATACAAAGCCCCGTGTTTTAGGGCAGTCAGGTTACAGGACATACATGGTAGAGTCTACACAAGTCAACCCTTGAGGGCTCCCTCAAGTCCCTCCTTGCCGAGGGTTTGGGCAAGGCGGCCAGAGGACAGCACAGGGAATAATAACCTGTGCTTGACCGAAAAGCAAGACGTGTTCATTTCCTTGGGATCCAGAAGATCTGTCTTCTCTTTGGAGTCTTTCTAAGAGCTATAAATGAGTGATGCCAAGGGTGTACTGCTGATTTATAGCATTCACAAAAAGTTAAATGAGGGCTTCTTATCATGTTTGGAAAATACATCATCTTGTTTTCTTCTTTGGACAAGTAAATGTGTTATAGCCTCTACAAAGAGAATGGAGGTACAATCCACTTTTAAAATGGAGTGTTTCAAGTTACTTATTAAGTGCCTATCCATTGCATTGTCTCATTTAATTGTTAATAACACTATTTTCCAATGAAGAACTGAGGTTCAGGGAGTTAAACCACATGTCCAGAGTTACACAGCTAGCAGAGGCAGAGAGGGATTCCGTCGAGTTACTCCTTCCTTCCATTTCTTGCTGCTTACTGCTTTTTAACGATTAGTTTTGTTTTGGTCATTCCTCCAAAGAGCAAACCAAGATAGAGTGTAGCCTTCTAGAGTCAACTGGGGAAGTAAAGCATGAGGTTTGGTGATGATACAACCGTGTGTGTGTTGGCTGATGTGGAGGGGAACACGTGAGTGGCTGTAATGTAAGGTGGACCACTCTGAAGTAAAGTTATTTTATAAGATGCCAACAAAAGACTGCTTACTCCTTTTCTTGATTTGTTTTCCCAGTGATAACATAAATACCATTACCACTGCTTTGAAATACACTTTGTTAAGTTTCCCCCCGTCAACTCACATCATAATCTCAAAAATTTTGTCTCAGCTATTATGGTGTGGGGCAGGCAGTTTGGGTCTAGCCTCCTGTTCTTGGGTGAGATGATGCCTATACTGACTGCAGTACATTGATGGCCACATAGAAAATGGACAAGTGGTAGCCATAATTGTCATTATGGTCATTATTGTTTCCAGCAAGCAGCAATGAGTGTGACAATGAACTGGGTACTTCACTGCAAAGAGAAATACACAAACACAGTACAAATGAAAAATACAAATGATATGACTTCATTTAAGGCTCCCAAACAGCCCCAGAGGAAAAAGCGCCAGTAGCCTGTTAGACCACTTTGTAAGTAGGATTCCTCCATGGCTAAAGCTTGGACACTCTTCTTTCTGGTTTCTGTTTATTCTAAGAAACTTGAGCCTTGGGGAGAAAGACAGGTGGAAATGCCTTTCTGATCCCCTGGGAAGAAGGAACTAATTATTAGTCTGCAGAAGAGATCCCCAAGACTAACATCCACCTTCCTGTCCAGCTTCCTTTATTTTGCAACTTGATAACTCAAGGCAGCCACAGTGAAGACCACCAACTACTCACCCTCTAGGTAAAATTCCTCACTGGAACTTGGATTTTGAGTTTACTTTGGGGAAGTGATATGGGTACCAGAAGCCACAGCGCACGGTGTTAGCACTGTTGGCCACTGGATGCTGCCCAGTCCCAAACAGCTCTCTTTTAAACTTAGCCTGAAATGGTCACAATACTTCTTAGTGACCCCAACAGTCTTTCTACCTTTTGAATTCTGGGGACAGACTCTGCCACTGAAGGTGCTTCAAGAATCATTTCATAGCATCAGTGGTTTTACTTTTCAATACAGTGCTAGGAGAATGATTAGAAACTTTGGTGTACCGGACTCATTTGGAAAAATAACGAGACGAGGAAAGGGTGGGTGGTAAGCACATTCATGTCTACTTTATTGATGATGAAATAGAAGACAGAAGGTTACACTAACTCTGAGAATTTAAATCCTGAAAGATTCCTGGATCCCAGAGAGCAAAATGCCTGGGTTTGTCTGGTTGTGCATTTAACACAGCTTGACTGACTAGCAGGAGGGGCTGTATTTTCCAACTTTGTGCTCTAATCTGGGAAGTATGCCTCAAGGGTACGCTAAGGAGCTGGTTTTAGTATCCCTAAGGCCCAAAGCCTGTGACTCAATACCCTCTCTTGACCACTAACACTGCCACGTGGATGTCACACCTCTCTTACTTATGATGCAACTTTACCCCAGAGATCCCTGTCTCACCAAGAAGGAATGTGTGAATTGCCCCCTGGGGACTCCTCGTTACTTGAGTTACTGCATGTCCCAGCATTTATGAGCCTTCCTTCTCACATATTTTTACTGGTAAAATTAAGAACAAAATTTTCCATTGGAAAAATAAATACAATGTGTAATTTTATTTTCTTAAAGGCATAATTTGTTTCTTCTCTACAGTAAAGTCTCTTTTACCCATCATCTAATCAACTTGAAATTCAATAACCCAAATTAAAAAAAAAAATCAGTTGTCTTAATAAAAGGAGGACGAATAATAAACACTGCTCCATTAGGAAAAAATGTGAAAGCAGTTTTCAGAGAATACAATAGTGGAGCCAGTATGCTTTTCACTTAATACCCAAATCAGCATTTCTTAAAGCATGTGCACTGGGATAACCAGGTATCAGAGACCCCAGGAAGAAGGACCCCACTTCCCTGAACCTTGGAAACTCTAAAAACCACTGCCTGCTGCTCCCACATCTGCAGAGCTGTACCAAGATCTTGAGGCATGGTTCATAATTCTCAAAGTTCTTTCCAAATAATTCAGTCTCATTTGATTGGCAAATGTAGCTTTGCTGCTGCTGCTAAGTCGCTTCAGTCGTGTCCGACTCTGTGTGACCCCATAGATAGCAGCCCACCAGGCTCCTCTGTCCCTGGGATTCTCCAGGCAAGAATACTGGAGTGGGTTGCCATTTCCTTCTCCAAAATGTAGCTTTATTGCCCTTTAATTCTTTGAGAATTAATTGGCTCTTTGGTGCAACTGACATAACTCAGCCAGCTATTGGCATAACTAGTGAGTCACAGAGCTCTCCTATTTTCTCTGGAAAAGTTTGGGGCTTTTTGCACGTGTAAAAAGGAAGGTGATTTTTTTTTTTCCTTTTCCAAATTTGCTGAGTTACTTTCAGTGAGTGTCAAAGATGGCCTTCATTTTATTCACTAGTCAGTTTTAGGCTCTTTAGACTTTTCCTTTCTCCTACTGAAGTGACTTCAGAATTTAAAGTAAATATTTTCTTTAAAAATCTGTGTCCTGAGCAACCCAAACGTCCACTGTTAGATGAATGAATAAGTAAAATGTGGTATTTAAATGCAATGGAATATTATTTGACTATTAAAAGGAGATTGACACATGCTACATGTATGAACTTGAACCCATTATGCTAAGTGAAATAAACTAGACAGAAAAAGACAAAATATTGTACAGTGTCACTTGTGAGATACCTAGAGCAGTCAAATCAAATTCATAGAAACAGACAGTATAATGCTGATTGCCAGGGGCCGGGGGGAGAGGGGAGGTGAAGAGTTATTACTTCATGGGTGCAGGGTTTCAGTTTCACAAGATGAAAAGAGTTCTGGAGATGGATGGGGATGATGGTTGCACAATAATGTGGAAGTATTTAATGCCACTAAATTGTCAAAAAAAAGAGACATGGTTAAAAATATTAAATTGTATGTTATATATATATATATATATATTGCCACAAGTTAAATATTTTCATGTCCTGCGGATATTACCATCTCTTGGCCATGATTTGGGGGGTTTTGGGTGGAAAATGAAGATGCAACTGTCTCTCCAGAGCACTTGGGGACAGCTCTGAAGCTTTCAGTTCTGTCAAGCAGATGCCAGAGTTCAGTTGCCTGCAGTCAGGATCCCTGATGTCCAGGACACTTAACAGAGCCTTTTCCTGGGTCCATGTTTTTTCTTGACAAAGTGATAATGCTCCTAATTAGCGAGGAGACCTGTGCCCCGACAGCCTGACAAGCCGGGCCCTTGGCCTCTGGGCTGGAGAGGCAGGGGGCAGAGGGCTGTCTGCAGGACCAGCTTGGGGGCTGAAGCCAATCCGCTTGGGAGCAGATGAGCACCCAGCAGACAAGAGGCAGGGGCTGGAGGGAAGAAGAGGCCCATAGATAGAGAGGGCAAGAGGGGAATGTTTTGCTGACAGAAAAGAGATATATTTTAGACTGACTTCTAATGCTTGCTATGCCTTAATCTCATTGCCAGAGCACAATGCTCTCTGGATAACCTGAGTTAATGTCTTCTATACTCTTCCTCTAGCGAGGACCCAAAGAGACTGCAAAAGAGTGTCTCTCTTCTCTCTATGCTTCTTTCTAGATAATCAAAACCCATGAGGATTCTTTTCAAAAATATTTTTTTTAATTTATTTGGCAGTACCAGGTCTTAGTGGCAGCATGCAAACACTTAGCTGTAGCACATGGGATCTAGTTCCTTGACCAGGAATTGAACCTGGGCCCCCAGCATTGGAATGCAGAATCTTATCCACTGAACAACTATCAGAGAAGTCCCCATGAGAACTCTTAATGAATGATTTAAAACAAATCAGGGGACCTTAACAACTAAAGGTCACCTCCAACTGTGTGGCATCCTGCCCTTTCTCTTCTCTTCTGTCTCTCCTGAGACAGGCCCTCACATCTTAAAGACTGTTGTCCTCACTGACCTCCATAATGCAATTGTGTGTTAATAGTGGCCCCAAATATATATCCACCTAGATCCTGTACATATCATCATATCTGGAAAAAATGTTTTCACAAATGTAATTAAGGATTTGGAGATAGGGTGATCCCTAAGTCCAGTGACAAGTGTCCACGTCACAGGAAGGCAGAAGGAGATCTGAGACACAGAGGAGAGGCCATTTGAGGTTAGAGACAAAAATGGAGGGATGTAGTCACAAACCACTGATAAAGAGTCTGTCTGCAATGCAGGAGACCCCAGTTCGATTCCTGGGTCAAGAAGATCCCTTGGAAAAGAGATAGGCTACCCACTCCAGTATTGTTGGGCTTCCGTGGTGGCTAAGACGGTAAAGAATCCACCTGCAATGCAGAAGACCTGGGTTTGATCCCTGGTTTGGGAAGATCCCCTGAAGAAGTGCATGGCAACCCCCTCCAGTATACTTGCCTGGAGAATCCCTATGGACAGAGCAACCTAGCAGGCTACAGTCCATGGAATCACAAAGGGTTGGACTTGACTGAGTGACTAAGCACAGCACAGCACAAGCTCAAACCAAGGAATTGCTGAAAGTGGCAAAGATGATTCCCTCTCTAGAGCCTTTGGAGGAAGTACAGCCCTGTCAGCCCTTGATTTCAGACTTCTGGTGTTCAGAACTATGAGAGTATAAATTCCTGTTGTTATAAGCCATTAAATTTGTTGGAGCAGCTCTAGAAAATGAATTACAAATGCCAATACTTAAAACCAGCATGGTGGTCTTCTTTATTGCTGAATTGTAACTGTTGGAACTTGCAATTTATTTTCTTGAGAAAGAGCCACATCAGTGGCATATTGGCAGTGCTTCTCACTTCTCAAACTGTGTGCCCATGCATCACCCAGGGACCCTGTTTTGGGGCAGGCTGTGAGACAGCCTCAGGGCTGGGGCCCACGATTCTGTCTCTGTGCCTTATCTTCCTCACCTGTTATACAATGAGCTTGGGCTAGTGTTGCTCAAGTTTTTTCTAGCTCGAATTTTCTGTAAGTATGGGATGCTTCTCCTCTAACACTTACTTACTTACTATGGGATGCTTTCCACACACAGACAGAAGACTCTGTGGGGTCCCAGTGTCCACCCTGATCTTTGAACACCAACCTTTACTTTCAGTATGAGGCCTTTCTTCTCATTTCGCTTATACTAGAGCACAAAATGTCCTGATTCTCTGCAATGTAAAAGAAAGTAATAGGACACTCCTTTGTCCATTGTGGCTGTGGTTTTCTCACTGGTCAGCTGAGGCATTACCCCCCACCCCTGCTCCCTACCCCTACACTCTGCCAAATAAGTTGTGAGCTTTCTTCTGAAGAGCTAATTCCCATGAATGAATTGTTGCTGAGCCTCCATTTTCAGAGGAGTGTGTTGTGTGTGTGTGTGTGTGTGTTGGTGTTAATAATCCTCACTGACTACATCCCCTTGGTCAGCTCGTGCACATAACTGAGTGTGAAGTCTAACTGTTCAGAGTCTGCAACTGTGATTTGTGTTCCCTTGGCACAGTCTGGAAAATACCCATTCTCTGTGGGTGTTGCTCTGTGGGCATAAAATGTCCACTGCCTTTATCAGAATGTCACTCCCTTAATACATGGTTTTAACAAAAAGCACTTTACTTCTAAGATTGACACTGTAGAAAATTGCGAAAATGCTATATGAATGTCCCATAATCCCAGCAGGATGGCTGCTTTCAAAAGTCACATTTCCATTCCTCTGAGTTCTTATTGCCTGAGCACACATCTAGAAGTAAGCACTTAAGAGCTTTGGTTTAAAAAAACCTGATAAGGCGGGAGCCATTGTTCTTTCCTGGGTGTCCTTTCCTGGTATCTCCTAGTATCTCAGTATCTTTCCAGGTATCTCTTGCATAACTGCTCCCCATGACCTTTTTCTTGCTACATCTTGCTTTACTTCTGAGCGCATATTGGAAAATTCTTCCCATGTGTTTGAGCTCAAATTCTCAAGAGAAAGAATCTAATCAGAGGAGGACCTTTTCGTTTTTCATGGGGCTACTACAAGATTGTTGGTCAACCACTGATTCGTTCTCCCAGATCATGTGGTCCTGGGCCATGTGACTCAACTTGACCAAATCAGCTATGGCTCAGGTATCACAGGACACAGGCAGCAGCGGACTGGGGGGGCAGGCAGACTTTCTGTGAAGAGGATGTAGGAAGGGCTGGTGGTAACCCAGTTTCCAGGGCACGTGCTTCCCTCCTCTTTCTCTGAAAGGGCGATAGATGTAAAAGGCCTCTGTGGAGACTCAGGGGACAGGAGGTCATAGCTGTACAGTGAGTACCAGTGCCTCTTTGTCTCAGTCTTCGAAGTTGAGAAGTGGTGAAGTCAAAGTCACAGAGAACTGAAACTGACCTTCTTGAAATAAGTGTGTTCCGGAACCAAAAATGAGCTGGTGCCCTTGTAGAGGTTCAGTCCAACATATCAAAACATTGTCAGGGAGAGCAGGCTGCAGAACTTCTGGGAAGTGATGGGTGTGAGAGGGCAGGAGAGGCAAGCTCTCAGCCATGAATGTGTGGTGTGCACTTGGACATGAATCAGGCTGAGCCTACCACACTGCACATCAAGGGTCATGGCACTGTGTGAATTCCATTTGCAGGTTCCCTTTTTTAAAAGGCAGAGCTGACCTCCTCAGCTCTAATGGAGAGGAGCAGCCTCAAGATGACAACCAGAGAGGAGCAGGTTTCCCCGGCCCTCAGGAGACTTCGTCTGTGTCGGGCATCCACTTTGTTTCTGCTGGCCTCAGCTCCCCACTGCATTGCCACCTCCTTCCCACTTTCTGTACTGCTCACTTTTACTAAATATTTCTTGTGTTTGAACAGCATAATGTAGCATCAAATGTGACTTGTCTTTTAGAATAATGCAATAAAGCGTCTGGAAGAAAATTAAGAATATCTTCACATCTTCATATCAGAAGCTTGGTAAAAGATTTAATATACAAAAAGAACTAATGATAAAGAAATAAGCAAATTGGGAATGTCAAAATTAAAAGTTTTTGCATATCAAAAGATGTTATCCAGAAAATGAAAAGAAGCCAAACACTGAGAGAAATATCTACAATATGCATTTGTATATTATATTATGATAAATACTTTTATAAATGCATAAATATTATGATATGTATTACTACAAATCAGTAATAAAAACATAAGCAACCCAATAAAAAATAAGCTAAAGACTTGAACAGACATTAAATGGTCTTTAAATCATGCAGAGTGCTCAACGTATTACTCATCAGGAAAATGCAATTTAGAAACCACAAGGTGTTATCACTTCATAGCCACTCAGGTAGTTGTAATAATTTAAAAGGCTTATAGCATGAACAGTATATTAATTTGATGTGGAAAAATGGAACTCATATATGTTGCTGTTGAAAGGGCCAATGGTATAACCACTTTAGATAACTGTTTAGCATGTATTCTTTAGCTGTTAAGAACCACCTATACCACAACTACCAGTTCATTTCTAGGTATTTACCCAAAAGGGATAAAAACATACACCCATACATAGATTTGTTCAAGAATGTTCATAATGGTTTTATTCTTAATGATGAGAAACTGGAAATAGCAAACATGCCCATCAACAGGTTAATGTAAAAACAATCTGTGTGGTATATTCATATAATGGAATTAATAACAAAAAATTTTTGATATACACAAAAATGTGATTAAATCTAAAAACAATTATGGGTGCTAGACACAACAGACTACTTTCTTTGTGATTCTGTTTATATAAATTTGTAAAACTCACAAAAATCATCTATAGTGATAGAAATCAGAGCAATGGTTTTCTTTCAGGGGTGGGGCAAGGGGCAAAGAGTGACTGCGAAGGGTTCTAAGAACTTTCTGGGGTGATGGGAATGTTTTATATCTTTTTTGGTCTTTATTTGTTTCGATTAATTTTATTGGAGTACAGTTGATTTACAGTGTTGTGTTAGTTTCTGTTGTTCAGCAAAGTGAATCAGTTATACATATACATATATCCACTCTTTTTCAGATTATTTTCCTATATAAGTCATTACAGAACATTAAGAGTTCCCTGGGATAAATTGGGAGATTGGGTTTACATGTACACTGTACTATATATAAAATAAATTAACTAATAAGATCCTACTATATAGAAGGAAATGTTTTATATCTTAAGTGGGATGTTAGTTACATGATGTAGTTGATGCTATGGTACCCTGTCCAGATGCCCTCTTTAGGACTCACGACCCATGCCCCAGTGCTGGGAATATCAGTCAGGATAACTTACACCTGCGTTCCTTACTAGATATTGCCCTTGGCTCCAGAGAAATGCCTTGCCCAGTTGTCTTCCATGGAGTGACCATGACTGATGACTGTTCGCAGGCATTCAAAGACCCAACACCTTGCCTTACTCTGGACACTCTAAAGGACCATCCCTTCTCCAAAGCTCCCCATAGGATCAGCCAAGGCTTCAGCTGCAACAACATTGTAGGTCAGCTTCTCTCTGTTCTTAGCCCTGCCTTTCCCACTTTATCATTTTATAGTATATACTAGTAAACTTTATGTACCAGCTTTCGACTTCAGGATCTGTTTCCAGAAAATCGAACCAAAAATGGTCCTAAGAATGAACTCTAAAATAGGATTTTGGAGCTGGGTAAATGGCCAACCAATTGACAATGAGAATCCTGTGAAGAGTCCTTAGCATGCTTTATGGTATGGTTGTTAAAATGTGTACAGGTGGTAGACATGATTGGACTATCAATGGAAGGGCATGTGTTGGGTGGTACACTTGGGTGAATATGGAAAGCAGCAGCCACAAGGATTGTGGGCTTGAGTAGTTGTTACTGAATACATGGATGTGTTAAATGAAGAGTGACTGTCTCATCATGATTAACCACCAATTCAAGGCAAACTGTGACACTCAGAGGACATCCTAGGCAACATTAAGGAAACACTAATCTATTATCAAAATAAAAACACTGTGAAGGATCAGATACAGAACAATGAAGCTTTAGTGAAGGTTGATTTCAGAGTCTGGAACTCTAATTCAGCAGAAAGGGGACCCTTAAAATTGGGTCTGGGATATCTGAGTAGATGTTGCTGAGAATCTTGAACTCTTAAATCACCTTAAGCCTTCTGGTCTGTAAATGGTCCACTCCTGCTAATTAAAAAAACAGTGCTTTTTCCCTTGCTTGAAGCGTATGCAGAAATCATAAGTGAAATAATTACCTTACAAGACAATGTTTGTCCTCACTCAGGATCTCCCCCAACCTTACCATCCCCCTTACTGACTGATATGCAAGTCAGGTCCCCAGGAGGAGCAATTTTGAAAGTCCATGGCATGTATAGTCAGTAGAATTTACATAGTCCTTCCCTATGGCCATTTATCTAGATAACCATGCATTTAACAAAAGGGATCATTTACACACTTTTCAGGAATTGCTGGACACCCTAGAGTCTTGACTCAGGAAACACATTCTATGTGATACACCAGTAAACAGCAAGAATACATATTTATTCAGAGATGGAATAGATAGTAGATTTTCTTGTTATTACTATCAGCAATAAACAATATTAGGTAAAATTCATCGAACAACTACTATGTACCAAGAACATTCACCTTTGCTCTCTCATTTAATCCTAATAACAACCCTGTGAATGGCTTCACCATCTCATAGAGAAGGAAACTGAGGCTCGGAGATCTGAGATAAATGTCCCATCTTCATGAATCTTATGAGAGGTGAAGTCAGAATTTCAGCCTAGTCTGCTGACTGTGAAACCAGTACTGTTTCTGTCACACTAAATTGTATCCTGGTTGCAAAGATTTGTGGTCCAGTCACCTTGGAGAAAACACTTGGCTCCCAGCAAGTGGACTTAAGAAAATATGCTTTTTCTTTCATGTTTTTGAAGACAGAATCAGTCATAAAGGGCATTCCTTTAAGACCTTCTGCTTTGAAGTGATAAAAGCTAGATTGAGGGAAGGCTCACAGGCCCCTGATCTGGGCTCACCCCTGCCCTTGGAGCCAGGAAATGTGATTTCTTCTGCCATTCCTTTCACTTACTGCACTTGCTCTGCTTCTTGGGTCTCCAGTGATTTTTTTTTTTCCTTAAGAAAAGAAGATAGCTTGGGTTAATTTCAAGTTCTCCACAATTTATCTGTACTGAGCTGGAAGAGTGTTGAGTGGGAAAGGGTTTCATTGTCCACGAGGGCCTCACAGCTCTTCAACACCCACCACTTCTGCCTCATGTCAAAGGAAAGCAAATAGGTTTATTAAATAGCTGTCAAACTGAATGAGCAAGCGCCGAGAACACGCAGAAGGGAGATTGGATTAGAGGTAGAGGACATGCCGCACTAAACAAGGGCACAGATTTATGGCCTGGGCCATGCGGCCTCAGAAATGATGCCGAGGTAGATATGCATGAGGGGGCAGGCGGGGCCAAGGAAGTGAATGGTGAGGGACAGAAGGAAAGGCTGAAGCATAACATGCTGCCAGAAAGGCCATGCTTTTCCTTCCAGCACTCAGAACACTGGAAAATGCAGCCTTTGATTTTCTAGCCTCTCCAGTATTGGATAGACCAAGAAGATTAGAATTAGTATTGAGTGAGTCCATTTGCAGCATCTGTTATATTACTTGTGTTACTTTCAAGCTGGTTTATATCGAGTTTTAAGTTACTTGAAACTTATGTATCAAGTAGTGAATATTGATCACTTTTTTTTGAAATCTTGAAGAGTCTGTATATGAGGTAAAGGAGTTCTGAGTTTAACTATGGGGAATTAGGACTCTCTTTGAGTAGGAGGATGACTTATGAATGTCTTAGATTTGTTTTCTTTATTTAGAAAACAATCACCTTACAAAATGACAAGCAAGATGAATATTCACCTGAGTGGTTACTGCAGCCATTCAAGTATAGAGAAGTGATATTCTGAAAGGCGATGAATTAAGGTAGAAATAAACTCTCATTTGAGACATGTTTCTAGGGAAGAATTGGTGAAAGCCTATGCTTAGAACTCTTGTATTTATATTTGAAATACCAGGTGTTCATTTAAATAAAATGGGTCTTTATTATAAGGGTACAGTGGTATCTGACAGGACCTAGAACAAAGGAACTAGGACTCAAGAGATTAGAGTTGGTGCTCTTTGTCTCTCCTCTTCCCTTATTTTTCCTCATCTTCATCATCCCCTTTCTGTATCTAAATATTGACTTCCTCTGCCTTCCTATGTTCCCGGGAAGAAAGCAGGCAGCTTCTGAGTTAATATGGCCCTCTTTCTTTCTCTCCCATTTAAAATTCCCATTGAGGGGACTCTTCTTGGCCCAGCTAGAATGAATGCTCACCCCTGAGCCAATCAGACATGACCCTAGGAAGAGGGAACAGTGGGGGCAGGGAGTTCACTTGTGCCAGGTTCCTCTCTGAATCTTGGAAGGGAATTGTAAAGTACATTAGCCTAGTGGGTCTCCATCCTCTCCAAACTCGGTTCCACTGGATGTGGACCAGAGTGAGTTGGAAAGGCAGAGGGACAGTCAGTGATGATAGCTTGGCTCCTGGTCTGAGTGAGAGAATGCAGCACCATTTCTCTGGATGAGAGTTTAAGGTTCCTACAATATACTGAACTGTGGACATTTTTTAATATAGAACAGTATGAACCAGAGAGAAGCAGCCCAAGATTCCTCTCACTGACCATGGCATTTTGACTTCACCCACGTTTGAAGTGATCTGGAGATCCTTTCAACCCCAGTGAAATATAAGTTTGAATAGAGACAAAGCCAGTTTGGGGGCAATTGGCATCTGTAAGATTAAGGAAAACCTGAGGCTTAGGGGACTTCCTTTGTGTTGTTGTTCAGTCGCTCAGTCTTGTCCAACTCTTGGACACAAAGGATGAAATGTTGGATGGTATCACTGACTCAATGGACATGAATTTGAGTAAACTGTGGGAAACAGTGAACGACAGGGAAGCCTGGAGTGCTGCAGTCCATGGGGTTGCAAAGAGTTGGACACAACTGAGTGAATGAACAATAAATCACTGGTAGTACCAGGCTTCTCTGGCCTTCACTATCTCCTGGAGTTTGCTCAAACTCATGTCCATTGAGTCAGTGATGCCATCCAACCATCTCCCCTCTGTCGTCCCCTTTTCCTCCTGCACTCAATCTTTCCCAGCATCGGGGTCTTTTCCAGTGAGTCAGCTCTTCACATCAGCTGGCTTTCCATCAGGGACTTCCTAGTACCTTCCAAGAGTAGAGTGACCCTTTGGCCCCAGAACTTTTATCCGCAGACCAGACTGGAGTGTGAGGAAGGCATGGCAGAGTCTGTGGCTGCTCTGGCTACTCACGTGCTACCTGTTGGCTTTATGCTTTGGAGAACAAGGAGCTGTTAGCCACACCTGGGCTATTATCAGTTTATGAGTGATAATAAGGAAAGTGGAAAGCTAGGCCCCAGTGTGGGGGTAGCGGGGGCAAGAGTCGGTTACACATGCTATTTCGCTAACACTCATAGCAGAAATTACTAATTGACCCAGGAGTTATTTTTCAGAGTTAAGAGAGAGTCCTTGTCACTGGAGAGCTTCAGACAGCCTGTCAGTTCATTAGTACATGTGATTAGCAGAGTCAGTTACCCTGACACAGGCAACAGCCGGAGGGGGAAACAAGTGAGTCTGGGCCCAGCATGGCTGGTTCACTTATTTTGTAGAACACTGAAAGGTTTGTGGCAACAATAAGCATGACTCCAACACAAAGTTCTAGCTTCCATGTGAAGGTACCTTAACCTTCTAACCCTTATTGGTAGAGTTATGCAGATTTTACAATGGGCTCTTTCACAGAATTTAATTTCATTCTCATAGCAACTCTGTTGAGCTAGTGCAAACTCAGTGAACTTATAGATGAAAGGACTGATAGCTGAAAATATGAAAGGTTATCTTCAAGTTCAACCAGCTGGGACCAGCTTTCTTGTTTTACCTAGAACTGGACAGTCTGACTGCTGGTTAGTGTAATTTTTACTGCTCCAAACTATAGTTTGAGACCACATTCTTCTGCTGACTTGTCTAGCAAAAATAATTTTTCTCAAGTTATATGTCAGGTGATATTCCTTTAGAGTCTTGGTTCTCCAAGTCTGGTGTGCAGATCAGCGATATCAGTGTCCATTGGGAGTTCATCACAAATGCAGAATCTTTAGTCCCACGCCAGACCTCCTGAGTTGGAATATGCTTCTTAATAAGACCCCTAGCTGATTCACGTGCATAGTAAATTTTGAGAAATGCTGCTCTAGAAGAGTCTATACTTTTCAAATGCTCCACTGTGGCAAAAGGGATTCTACAGGCAAAAAAAACTTTGAGAAACAGTGAATCCTATTCTTTTTATGCATTAGTATATTAAAGGCTTGGGGAAAGTTCCAAAATAAAGAAAATTTAACTTTGCTTAGCTCAGTGTTTCCCAAATTTGGATGTTCATGGACTGTTTGTATGAGTAACATGTATTAATATACCATGGATTTACTGTTTAACAAAATTTGAGACATACTGCCACAGAATAAGACAGGACAAAACCTAACTGCTTTTATGTGTGTAGTGAAAAATAGTTTAAAGAAATACACCATCAAAAACTGATCTGGTAACCTACTGTTTACATTATCTTCAAGTGATGATAGCACTGCTATTTTAAGGGTATCAATATGGGAAAATGAATTTTAAAAAAAGATATTCAAGGAAGGGAAAACAAAAGCAATCTATGAGAAAAAATGGGTAGCAATTTGATGTGGGCAGATATGTTTGACCAAGAGAAAAATGGATAAAAGCATAAAAATTTGTTTCATTAAATTATCACAGTTTTCTGCATCAGAGCCTTCCACATAAGGGGAAACATTATAAAATGGGATAAGGGCCTGTTTTTTGTCATATATGTGATCTCATTTAATCTTTGCAATAATTCTGTGAGATATGTATTATTATTCTATTGTGCAAGTGAAGAAACTGAGGCTCAGAAAGATTTGATCATTTGCCGAGGGTCACATGGCTGGTGAGCATGATTTCAACAGCACATTTGGTGACTAAGAAGCCCAGGCTCTTTAACCTTTATGTAGTTTGGCACAGAAAACATAGTGAGAAGTCTGGGCCTCTGGAGGACTGGGCCTGATTTCAGTCTGGAATCCTCAGGAAAGGGTGCAGGGGAGCTGTTATTCAGGTTGCCAGTCCCTCATGATTGACGTGCTTAGCACCAGCTTTGGGTGTCTGTCTGTGCTCCTGCGGGGGCTGCTCTGGGATCTGGTACATCACACCCAACAAGTTGTCTCCTATACTTCAGCTTCCCCTGGAGCCCCCACCCGCTACCCCTCAGATTAATAGAAAGAAGCTGCCACAGACAGGCGGCCAGCCACTCCCACCTGAATGTGACCAAGTAAAATAGATTATTGAACAAAGAAATGAATAGAAAGAATTGAGGGGCTGAGAAGGTGGAGGGACAGCAGCAACTAAGTTGCCTGTTTCTAAACAACGGCTGTTGGAATAATTGATTGCGGGAAAAGCCAGACTCGGTTTGGTCTAGTTTGGTGATCACTAACTCAACTACCTAATTTTCAGGGAAAACATTTGTCTCCAGTAAATAAAAACAGAATAAACAGTGAGACTCATATGCTGCCTTTCAGAGAACTTCAGTCACAGGTCGGATGTGCAAAAGGAGACAGCTGGGGAAATCTGGACTTGGGTGAGCACAAGTGACAGCAAGAACAATAACAGTAACAACCAATATCAAGTTATTGGTGATATTATTGATAAATTAACCCATTTAGTTGTCAGATTAAGGTGATAAGCATCATTATTATCCCCATTTTATAGATGATAAAACCGAGGCCCTGAAACTTCACTGATTTGTGCTTAAAGTTTCATAGCCAGCAGGTGACAAATACTTAGAAGACAGATTCTTCACCCCATCCTGCCCTGCCGTGGTTTTCTTACTGGGAAAATGAGAGGGTGCTGTCAGATTCCTCTTTGCCAAACCTTTGTCATTTTCTTAACACCTTCAAACTTTCTGGTCAATTCTCTTACTATTAATACTATTATTTTCTTAAAACTTTTTGTAAACCAACTTTTTTGGGGGAAAGTTTAAATAAGTCTATTAAAAAGGAAACATATCAAAATGTAGGTTGAAAACTAATATCTCTTAGCTAGAAGATAAACAATAAATATGTGAAAAAGATTACTGAGTCTGAGGCATAGTCCTATTTCTCCTTGCTAAAAAGAGAGGTTAACCAGTATTATAGATATGTTAGGACCTATTAGATTCCATTCATAATTTTCCTCTTGGATATAATCAGAAGTATTGAAAGAGAGCAGGAAAAGCCTTGCTTATGATTGCACTTAGGGAATCGCTACATTGCCCATTTCCCAGGTCTTTCTTCAATATCACAAAACTGAAAAAGCATGCCAAAATGCCGGGGGTCGGAAACCTAAAGAGCCTTAAGTCAGTGGTGAGGCTTCTTTGGCTCTGATGGGCCCTGACTCAGGTTATTTGTGTGCTGATCATGCAGAGAGAAATGGTGAGGGCATCTTCCTTCCCCAGTCAAGAGGAATCTCCTAGTAGAGTGGTCCAAGCTCCAAAACATCCAGGTAGTCTTGTGGTAGAAGTCTGTGACTACACATCCAGCATGCCTCTCCTTTCAGGCACATGAAGGGACCACACTTCACCACCACCACCCACACTTTGACAAAAGCCATGACCCTTTGACTTGCTTTGGCCAATGAAGCATGAGAGGAAATGATATAAAATCATTTCCTGGTGGAAGCATTTAAGAGCTAGTGCATGCTCTCTCTTTGACTGCTGCAGTGAATAGTGGGACCTCCTGTGGAAACAGCAGAGAGATAAGGTGGTGAAGCCTCCATCAGCATGGGTCCCCAAATGACCACTGTATACAGCAAGGCCCCACACCATCCTAGCTCTCTACTGACTCACAAGAGCACTCATGTTGCTTTAATCCACTCGAACTTTTCAGTCCTTTGAGGTTAAAGCATAGGCCAGCCTATTCTGACTGATAAAGGGACAGAGCTCTTACACTGACCACCAAGGCTACAGATCCAGGTCCTGATCATCTGGTGATCTCTTCTCTGTGATGGAAGTCCCCTCTTTGGTCATTATTTCTGCCTGTTCATTATCAGCAAAATTGGAAATCTTCAGATGCTTCTGGTATCATCTGTAGCCACAGTTCTGGAAACTCTGCAGATAATGCTCTTACCAAGCCTTGGTATCCTGAGCCCCCAGGGCTATAGTCCCTGGGTACTTTTTATTTTCTATTGGGTTATAGCTGATTAACAATGTTGTGATGGTTTCAGGTGAAGAACAGCAAAAGGACTGACCCTTACATATAAGTGTATTCCGTCTCCCCCAAACTCCTCTCTCACCCTGGGTTCTTGTTCTTGACCCTTCACCATAATCAACAATGTTTCTGTAAAATGAGACTGATGCTCCCTGGCTCTGTGTTAACCTCAGTTAAGTGTGCCCCAGAAGCAAAAGTTCTTGGGCACCAAGGATTCCAGCATTTAGAGATAAAGTTCTTTGGATTCACACATGCAACCTCTTCCCTCAGATGCAAGCACACCGGGCTGGCCAGGTCATTTCTTCCATGCTGCGTTCCATGTCTTCAGCCTCTATCACGGCCCTTCCTCTCAACAGACATGTTATATGTATCAAACCAGAAAGATCTTTTCCCCTGAAGTCTCCTCATCAGCTGTGAAGAAACAGTGGGTGCTGATGGATGTGAAGGGAGTATCTGAGTGTCTGCACTGGCCCATCCAGGGCACTCTGTATGTGGTGGCCTTACATATAGTTTCTATGTACATGGGGTCTAATTTTTCCTCATAGACTGTAGGCTCCCCAAAGGAAAGAAATATTTCTTGATTATGTCTGCATCTGTCAGGTTATCTATTTCTTCATGACAAGCCTCCTCAAACTAAGTGGTATGAAACAAAAACAATTTTATTATGCTCATAGATTCTGGAGATCATAAATTCAATTGGCACTCTAGGATATCAAGAACCCTACTTACTTGCAAGCTCACAAGCTAACATGTCACAGTTTTGAGGGTGCAAGCACAAAATATGAGACTTCTAGACCAGAGACAAATGACTTTATTGCTCACAGCAATAACAGTATTTTGAGTATCAGTATTTTCTCATGTCAGTTCCCTGAAACCCAATTCCCACAGGGTGATGGGATGAGAGCAGGTGACACCTGCACACACAATGGGTAACATTACAGAAGAGGAGCCCTAAGCTTAGGGGAGCTGAATCTTCTATAGTAGGAAGTAAGCATGCCTGACATAAACTCCAGAGAAAGGTATTTTCTTTACAATATAGGCTGCTGTTTGTTTTCCAAGTCTGCAAGAAAATCTGCCCTTTGCTTCAGAGGCAAGTACTCCTTCTCCTGTAGTAAAAGATGGTCTGGAACAAGGGCAATTTGTGCTTCTCCTTATAAGACATGCCGAAATGCTAACAACCCAGGGAGAGTTGTCTCCCAATGTGGCAGTGGCTTAAAGTGTCTAGAGCCTCAGCTGGGAAGACTCACATGGCTGGGGGCTGGAATTATGTGGAAGCCTCTTCATGCACATCTCATGGCTCAGCAGACTTAAAAACTGTCCTCAGCTGGGACTGTTAACTGCTACCACGTTCTGTATGGGTTGGGATTCTCACATCATGGCAGTTGGATACAGAAAAGGAATATTGTAAGAGGGCATGTGGAAAACAACTGAACAAATAGAACCCAGAGGGAAACTGCGTAGTATTTCCTGACTGGCCTTAAGAGTCATGCAGATTTGCTCTGCCACCTTCTCTTGGTTATAAGCAAGTCATTAGGGCAGGCCAGATGCAAGAGGAGGGTAATTAACCAAGGTCACATTAGAGAAGAGCAATGAGATGGAATGCCTTTGTGGTCATCCTTGGAAAGTAGGCCCATGGTGTGTAGTGCCAACCCAAATGCCACCGTTCATGCTTAGTGTAGTGGAAAGAAACCAGCCTAAATATCTACAGGGCTCTGTTTCAGTTTCTGTTGTACCAATAAACTACCTGGCCATCACCTTGGGCAAGTCACTTGCCTAACTGAGCCCCTGAGATCCTAGTTCCCTGGGAGAGCACCTGGAGCATAAAAGGAACCTGTCCTTCTTGCTTCACTAGGTTATTGTGAAAGTCATGTGAAAGTGCTTTGAGGGTCCTGGATGTGCCAGGCAAATAAGCAAGGAGTTCTAAGGATTATCTCATATATGGCTGTCCAGGAGGTACAGTGTCTGCAGACCATCTGCATTGGAGGCTCTCTTGGAGCCTTACTGGATAAGAGGCACAAAGCTTCAAAATAAATAATGTAACCAAAGCCTTTTAATGCTTATAATCAAGTTATCCATGAAGAGGAGGGGTAGCACCTGGCTTTCTTGCCCTCTAAAGGCTAGAGAACAATAAAAGGATTAAACATACTATGAAGTTGCTTCTAGGGTGTTCCTAAGCAGGAGCCTCCTATACCTAGTCAAAAGAAAATGAAGAGAAAGAGAGAGAGAGTGAGAGTGGCAGATAGGATTGTGGAGAGAGATGCAAAGAGCAGAATGGATAACTGACCCTGAATGATAGAGACCCATATCCCACTGCTGAGTACAGTTGCTAACTACAGGAGACTTAGCAATGGGTGCATGCAACTTCCTGAGCCCTCACTGTCCACACCTTAGAACTGATTATGGGGAACAGAGGGGGAAATATTTTTAGTTTAGAACATCAAAAAGGCTTGAAGTGTTGCATAGTAATGTTGTTGAGCATTTACTATGAGCAGAAATTTCATAAATCTGGGAGCTGAGTATTATTATTATAAGAGAAGAAACCAGGGTGCAGAGAAGAGAAGCAGATTCCCCAGACTTCATGGCCTGGAAGGGATAAAAGCACGACTTAAACTGAAGACTATTTGGCTCCAAAGCCCAGCCTTCTCCATCATTTCCCTTATTTATTTGCCTCTTAGCAGGGGTAAAAGTAGGCAGGAGAAGGGCTAAGAGAGTGTGTGAGAGTAGAAACTGGAGTAAGAAGAGGTCATCTGAGCTGTGCCAGCCAAGGGTTGCCATGAGGCATTCTGCCATGTCCCCAGCATCAGCCTGATACTTTTGCAGAGTAAGAGCCAAGGGATAGGTCGAGGGAAAGCTGCCTGGTCAAGTAGGTGAGTAGTTGCTATATTTTCAAAGCTTGAGACTGATTCATTCTGGGCAAAGTGCTGCTTCTGGAGCACCTCTGGTCTCACTTTACTCTTCTTGATGTGTGCCACTCTACTCTTTTTATAGCTTGGTTTAGAGAGTATTTTTTGAGTGCTTGTTATGTGCAAGACACTTGCCTGCCTCTGGGGATGCCATGATGAATATGATTTCCTTGCCCTGGATGAGCACTCAATTTAATGGGAGAAACAGATCATTTTTATTCAGACTAATTAATGCCCTTATAGAGGAAAAAGCATAAGACTATATCCAGGCTCACCAGGGGTAGCAACAGTCAAAGAAGGCTTCTTGGAGAATTTAATGGCTTAGTTGAGTCTTCAAGGACAATAGTTGAAAAGCAAGGGGAGCATGATCAAAGTTATGGTGCATGGAAAATAGTTTTGAATTAATTGCTGCTATACCAGTGTACATTATGATTTCTTTCCTTCTGTCACTTAAAATGCCTTTAGTTTTAGGTTGTATAATACCCAACTCAGACAGGCTTAAACAATAAGTGGACCACTAAACAGTTGTAGGATTGAAAGGGGGCTGTAACTGCAGAAAGAGTAGGGACTTTTAAAATCTTTAAAAGCCTTAAGAAAAATTTAAATGAAGTCCTAAACTTTTGAGAAAATATAAATTAAGAAAAAAGACAAAGAAATAGAAAATCTGTATATACCATGAACTCCTTAAAGAACTAAACCAGTAGACATAAATCTCTTTGGCAAAGAGGACATAACATGGTGCAGCTGGAAAGTTTTACAAACCTTACAAGAAACATATAGCTCTTATACAAACTGATAATCTTCTAATTAGTGGAGACAAATCATTTAATTTCCTCCCTAAATTTAGGAAAACATATAAAATTTAACAGCCATTAGTGCTATGAAACCCTCAGCAAACCATACATTAAAGAGAATTTCCTTAACCTCTCAAAAACCAAGGACATCTGTTATACTTGATGGTGAAACATTAGACATATGCATGTGAAGTCAACCACAAACAAGAGGGCCTATTTTTACCTCTCCTAGTCCACATTGTACTGGATGTTCTAGCCAATGCAATAGGACAAGGGGGGAAAGTTAAAGATATAAGAAATGAATGAAAAAGACAAATTACTGTTGTTTATAGATTAAATAGAAAACAAATGAGCAGAAGATCTAAATAGACATTTCTCCAAAGAAGACATACAGGTGGCCAATAAGCACATGAAAAGATGCTTATGGTAGCTAATTATTAGAAAAGTGCAAATCAAAATTACAATGAGGTACCACCTCCCACCAGACAGAATGGCCATGGTTAAAAGTCTACAAATAATAAATATTGGAGATAGTGTGGAGAAAAGAAAACCCTCTTACACTGTTGGTGGGAATATAACTTGGTATAATCACTTTGGAAAACAACATGTAGGTTCCTCAAAAGACTAAAAATAGAGTTACTATATGATCCAGCAATTCCACTCCTGGTCATACACCCAGACAAAACTATAATTTGAAAGGATACATGCACCCCTATGTTCATAATAGCAATATTCACAATAACCAAGACATGGGGAAAGTTTGCATATCCATTGATAGATGACTAAAGAAATGAGTAGATAAAGAAATCTATTCTTTATGAATAGGTAAATTAATTATATATATATATATTTATTTATTTAACTCATCCATAAGAAAGAATGAACTCATCCATAAGATATTACTCATCCACAAGAAAGAATGAACTAATGCCATTTACAGTAACATGGGTGGACTTGAATTATCATACTAGGTGAAATAAATCAGAAAGAGAATGAAAAATGCCATGTAATATCATTTGTATGTTAAATCTGAAATATGACACAAATGAACATATCTACAAAAAAGAAACAGACTGAAGACATAGAGGACAGACTTGTGGTTGCCAAGGGTGACGGAATCAGGGAGGAAACGATTGGGAGTTTGGGATTAGCAGATGCAAACTAGTATATCAGTTCAGTTCAGTCACTCAGCCATGCCTGACTCTTTGTGACCCCATGGAATGCAGCATGATAGGCCTTCCTGTCCATCACCAACTCTCAGAAATTACTCAATCTCATTTCCATTGAGTCAGTGACGCCATCCAACCATCTCATCGTCTGTCGTCCCCTTCTCCTCCTGCCTTCAGTCTTTCCCAGCATAAGGGTCTTTTCAAATGAGTCAGCTCTTCACATCAGGTAGCCAAATTATTGGAGTTTCAGCTTCAGTTTCAGTCTTTCCAATGAACACCCAGGACTGATTTCCTTTAGGATGGACTGGTTGGATCTCTTTGCAGTCCAAGGGACTCTCAAGAGTCTTCTCCAACACCAGGGTTCAAAAGCATCAATTCTTTGGCGCTCAGCTTTCTCTATAGTCCAAATCTCACATCCATACATGACCACTGGAAAAACCATAGGCTTGACTATCTGGACCTTTGTTGGCAAAATAATGTCTTTACTTTTTAATATGCTGTCTAGGTTGGTCATAACTTTCCTTCCAAGGAGTAAGCATCTTTTAATTTCATGGCTGCAATCATCATCTGCAGTGATTTTGGAGCCCCCCAGAAATAAAGTCTCTCACTGTTTCCATTGTTTCCCCATCTATTTGCCATGAAGTGATGGGACAGTATGCCATGATTTTAGTTTTCTGAATGTTGAATTTTAAGCCAACTTTTTCACTCTCCTCTTTCACTTTCATCAACAGGCTCTTTAGTTCTTCTTCACTTTCTGCCATAAGGGTGGTGTCATTTACATATCTGAGGTTATTTATATTTCTCCCAGCAGTCTTGATTCCACCTTGTGCTTCATCCAGCCCAGTGTTTCTCATGATGTATTCTGCATATAAGTTAAATAAGCAGGGTGACAATATACAGCCCTGACATACTCCTTTCCCTATTTGGAACCAGTCTGTTGTTCCATGTCCAGTTCTAACTGTTGCTTCATGACCTACCTACAGATTTCTCAAGAGGCAGGTCAGGTGGTCTAGTACTCCCATCTCTTTCAGAATTTTCCACAGTTTATTGTGATCCACATGGTCAAAGGCTTTGGTATAGTCAGTAAAGCAGAAATAGATGTTTTTCTGCAACGCTCTCACTTCTTCGATGATCCAGTGGGTGTTGGCAATTTGATCTCTTGCTCCTCTGCCTTTTCTAAAACCAGCTTGAACATCTGGAAGTTCACAGTTCATGTATTGTTGAAGCCTGGCTTGGAGAATTTTAAGCATTACTTTACTAGCTTGTGAGATGAGTGCAATTGTGCAGTAATTTGAGCATTCTTTGGCATTGCCTTTCTTTGGGATTGGAATGAAAACTGACCTTTTCCAGCACTGTGGCCACTGCTGAGTTTTCCAAATTTGCTCACATATTGAGTGCAGCACTTTCACAGCATCATCTTTTAGGATTTAAAACAGCTCAATGGAATTCCATCACCTCCACTAGCTTTGTTCGTAGTGATGCTTCCTAAGGCCCACTTGACTTCACATTCCAGGATGTCAGACTCTAGGTGAGTGATCACACCATCGTGATTATCTGGCTCATGAAGATCTTTTTCATACAGTTCTTCTGTGTATTCTTGTCACCTCTTCTTAATATCTTCTGCTTCTGTTAGGTCCATAAAATTTCTGTCCTTTATTGAGCCCATCTTTCTATGAAATGTTCCCTTGGTATCTCTAATTTTCTTGAAGAGTTCTCTAGTCTTTCCCATTCTATTGTTTTCCCTATTTCTTTGCACTGATGACTGAGGAAGGCTTTCTTATCTCTCCTTGCTATTCCTTGGAATTCTGCATTCAAATGGGTATATGTTTCCTTTTCTCCTTTGCTTTTCACTTCTCTTCTTTTCACAGCTCTTTCCCCCTCAGAGAGCCATTTTCCTTTTTTGCATTTCTTTTTCTTGGGGATGGTCTTGATCCCTGTCTCCTATACAATGTCATGAACCTCCACCCATAGTTCATCAGGCACTCTGTCTGTCAGATCTAGTCCCTTAAATCTACTTCTCACTTCCATTGTAAATCATAAGGGATTTGATTTAGGTCATAGCTAAATGGGCTAGTGGTTTTCCCTACTTTCTTCAATTTAAGTCTGAATTTGGCAATAAGGAGTTCATGATCTGAGCCACAGTTAGCTCCTGGTCTTATTTTTGCTGACTGTATAGAGCTTCTCCATATAGGACATATTATAGCAACAAAAGTATAATGTGGCCAGAATAAAAAATAACAAAAGTTATGAAAATCTTTTATAAATAAAATATAAACTAATATACATAGGATGGATAAACAACAAGATCTCACTGTATAACAGAGAGAACTATGTTCAATATCCTGTGATAAACCATAATGGAAAGGAATATGCAAAGAATCTGTAACTGAGTCACTGTGCTATACAGCAGAAATTAACGCAACATTGTAAATCAACTATACTTCAATAAGATTATAAAAAGAAGAAAACAAAAAAGGGTTACAAATAAACTATTTGAACTAAGCTTTTGACAAAACCACTTGATATAAGATCAACATAAAATAATCAACAAAATCTCAATATACTTAAAACAACAAATTAGAAAATATACTAGAAATCCTTAACAAAATTCTAGCAAACAGAATCCAACAACATATTAAAAAAATCATACACCATGACCAAGTGGGCTTTATCCCAGGAATGCAAGGATTCTTTAATATCTGCAAATCAATCAATGTAATACACCACATTAACAAATTGAAAGATAAAAACCATATGATTATCTCAATAGATGCAGAGAAAGCCTTTGACAAAATTCAACACTCATTTATGATTAAAACTCTCCAGAAAGCAGGAATAGAAGGAACATACCTCAACATAATAAAAGCTATATATGACAAACCCACAGCAAGCATCACCCTCAATGGTGAAAAATTGAAAGCATTTCCCTGAAATCAGGAACAAGACAAGGGTGCCCACTCTCACCACTACTATTCAACATAGTTTTGGAAGTGTTGGCCACAGCAATCAGGGCAGAAAAAGAAGTAAAAGGAATCCAGATAGGAAAAGAAGAAGTGAAACTCTCTCTGTTTGCAGATGACATGATCCTCTACATAGAAAACCCTAAAGACTCTACCAGAAAATTACTAGAGCTAATCAACAAATACAGTAAAGTTGCAGGATATAAAATTAACACAGAGAAATCTCTTGCATTCCTATACACTGACAATGAGAAAACAGAAAGAGAAATTAAGGAAACGATACCATTCACCATTGCAACAAAAAGAATAAAATGCTTGGGAGTATATCTACCTAAAGAAACAAATGACCTATACATAAAAAACTATAAAACACTGATGAAAGAAATCAAAGAGGACACAAAGAGATAGAGAAACATACCGTGTTCATGGATTGGAAGAATCAATATTGTCAAAATGGCTATTCTACCCAAAGCAATCTATAGATTCAATGCAATCCCTATCAAGCTACCAACGGTATTTTTCACAGAACTAGAACAAATAATTTCACAATTTGTATGGAAATACAAAAAACCTCGAATAGCCAAAGTAATCCTGAGAAAGAAGAATGGAACTGGAGGAATCAACCTGCCTGACTTCAGGCTCTACTACAAAGCCACAGTCATCAAGACAGTATGGTACTGGCACAAAGACAGAAATATAGATCAATGGAACAGAATAGAAAGCCCAGAGATAAATCCACGAACCTATGGTCACCTTATCTTCGACAAAGGAGGCAAGGATATACAATGGAAAAAAGACAAGCTCTTTAACAAGTGGTGCTGGGAAAACTGGTCAACCACCTGGAAAAGAATGAAACTAGAACACTTTCTAACACCATACACAAAAATAAACTCAAAATGGATTAAAGATCTAAATGTAAGACCAGAAACTATAAAACTCCTAGAGGAGAACATAGGCAAAACACTCTCTGACATAAATCACAGCAGGATCCTCTATGACCCACCTCCCAGAATATTGGAAATAAAAGCAAAAATAAACAAATGGGACCTAATGAAACTTAAAAGCTTTTGCACAACAAAGGAAACTAAACTATAAGCAAGGTGAAAAGACAGCCCTCAGATTGGGAGAAAATAATAGCAAACGAAGTAACAGACAAAGGATTAATCTCAAAAATATACAAGCAACGGCTCCAGCTCAACTCCAGAAAAACAAATGACCCAATCAAAAAATGGGCCAAAGAACTAAACAGACATTTCTCCAAGGAAGACATACAGATGGCTAACAAACACATGAAAAGATGCTCAACATCACTCATTATCAGAGAAATGCAAATCAAAACCACAATGAGGTACCGTTACATTCCAGTCAGGATGGCTGCTATCCAAAAGTCTACAAGCAATAAATGCTAGAGAGGGTGTGGAGAAAAGGGAACCCTCTTACACTGTTGGTGGGAATGCAAACTAGTACAGCCACTATGGAGAACAGTGTGGAGATTTCTTTAAAAACTGGAAATAGAACTGCCATATGACCCATCAATACCACTTCTGGGCATACACACTGAGGAAACCAGATCTGAAAGAGACACGTGCACCCCAATGTTCATCACAGCACTGTTTATAATAGCCAGGATATGGAAGCAACCTAGATGCCTATCAGCAGATAAATGGGTAAGGAAGCTGTGGTACATATACACCATGGAATATTACTCAGCCATTAAAAAGAATTCATTTGAATCAGTTCTAATGAGATGGATGAAACTGGAGCCCATTGTACAGAGTGAAGTAAGCCAAAAAGATAAAGAACAGTACAGCATACTAACACATATATATGGAATTTAGAAAGATGGTAATGATAACCCTATATGCAAAACAGAAAAAGAGACACAGATGTACAGAACAGACTTTTGGACTCTGTGCGAGAAGGCAAGGGTGGGATGTTTCGAAAGAACAGCATGTATATTATCTAGGGTGAAACAGATCACCAGCCCAGGTGGGATGCATGAGACAAGTGCTCAGGCCTGGTGCACTGGGAAGACCCAGAGGAATCGGGTGGAGAGGGAGGTAGGAGGGGGGATCGGGATGGGGAATACATGTAACTCCATGGCTGATTCATGTCAATGTATGACAAAACCCACTGCAATGTTGTGAAGTAATTAGCCTCCAACTAATAAAAATAAATGAAAAGAAAAAGAAACTAAAACAAAAAAAAGAAAACAAACATCTAAACCCAGGCAGGATGGTTCTTTGGGACACTAGTCCACCATCTTCTTTGTTTGATGGCTTTCTGAATAAAGTTTCCATTTCTTTCCCCATCAAAAAAAAAAATATATATATATATATATATATACTAGAAAATGTATTATAGCAACAAAATTATAATGTGGGCAGAAGAAAATTTAGCAAAAGATATGAAAATCTTCTATAAAGAAAATATAAGACATTATTGGATGACATGGAAAATAGCTCAGATAAATGAAGAAGTATGCCATCTCTATGGGCAAGAAGAATCAATACCATAAAAATGTAAAATTTCCCTCAAGTTAATGTATTACTTCAATTAAATTCCAAGCAAAGCACCCAGTATATGTATTTTTGCTATAACCTGCCAGTAGAATCTAAAAGTATTAAAAATAAAAGCCTAAAATAGTTAGGCATTTTTGAAGATGAAAAAAGCATAGGAATTTTCTTAAAAGAGATATCAAGCCTTATTATAAAGCTATCATAATTAATAGTGTGTGGTATTTGTATAGATTATGCTAGCAAGCCATAAACAGACACCCACAAGTCTCTGTAAACTTTGTCTATGAAAGATGTAGCATTATGAATCACTGGAGAAAAGATATTCTATTCAGTGGATATTGCTGGGCCAGTTAGTTAGCCATACAAAAAGAAATTGGATCTTTACCTCAAATAATACACAAAAATTAATTCTAGGTAAATTAAAGAACTAAATGCAAATAGTGAAACATTTAGGAAAACAATGAAGGAAAAATTTAACAGTTACAGAAAATAATTTCTTAAAATACAATATGCTAAAACTATTTTTTAAAGTTTGATAAATTTCACTGATTAAAATATTTCTGTATGGAGAAATATGCCATAAATATAACTAACAGATATTGTATTTATAAAGGGAAATAGGAATGAGAAATGATAATTGTAGGTATATAACCTTCAGAAGATTAGTATGTAAATCATATTAAAAACTCCTAAAAGTAATAATTGCAAGACAAACAACTCAGTAGGAAAATAGGCAAAGAATATTAATTTCCTTTAGTGTCCTTTTTCCCTATTCCATTTAATAACAGGACTTCTGGAGTTTAGATATATAATTGACTGTGCTGAGGACTGTATTTTCTAGCTTCCTTGTAGCTAAGTATGTCCAGATGACTAAATCTTTGGCCAATCATGTTAATGGAAGCAATGTGTCCATTCTAGTCATATGTTTTAAGAAGGCCATTGTTTGCTAAGGACTTCTGCCCCATCTCTGTTTCTCATGGGCTAGAATGCAGACTTAGTTGAAGTCTATGAGTCATCTGGTGAACTAAGACCAAACCCTAGAGAGTGGCATGGTAATGAAGTTGAAGGAATTTGGATTCCTGGGTTACTTCCTAGAGCAGAATTGCCTACCTATCCTAATCGGCCCACCCATTCCTGCCTTATTATGCAAGAGAACAATGAATTTCTTTGATATTTGAGCCTCTGAATTTGGAGATCTTTGTTACACCAGTTTTACTTATATCCCAACTAATGTAGACAGGAGTAGGAAATTGAAATGAATGATACACAAATATGTATATTATATATAATAGATTGAAATAAATGATATAAAAATACGTATTGTGTTGTTCAGTCACCCAGTTGTGTCCGACTATTTGTAACCCCATGGACTGCAGCACACCAAACCTCCATGTCCCTCACTATCTCCCAGAGTTTGCATCAGATGGCCAAAATACTGGAGCTTCAGGTTCAGCATCAGTCCTTCCAGTGAATATTCAGGGTTGATCTCCCTTAAGGATTGATTGCTTTGATCTCCTTGCTATCCAAGGGACTTTCAGGAGTCTTCTCCAGTACCACAGTTCGAAGGCATCAATTCTTTGGCATTCTGCCTTCTTTATGGTCCAGCTCTCACAACTGTATGTGACCACTGGGAAGACCACAGCCTTGACTATATGGACCTTTGTCGGCAGAGTAATGTCTCCGTTTTTCAACACACTGTCTAGGTTTGTCATTGCTTTCCTGCCAAGAAGCAATTGTCTTCTGATTTCATGGCTGCAGTCACTATCCATGGTGATTTTGGAGCCCAAGAAGAGGAAATCTGTCACTATTTCCACCTTTTCCCCTTCAATTTGCCATGCAGTAATGGGGCTGGATGCCATGAACTTGGTTTTTTTAATATTTAGTCTTAAGCTGACTCTTTCACTTTCCTCTTTCACCCTCATTAAGAGGCTCTTTAGTTTTCTTCGCTTTCTACCATTAGAGCGGTATCATCCACATATCTGAGGTTGTTGATACCTAGACAAATGTGTATATTATTATTTAAATAAATATTTATTTTTTAAAACATCCTAAAATAGAGTACTACTGTGGGGAAAAACATGAAAAAGGATATTAATGTTAAACACCCACCCAAATCCACATGTTGAAGTCCTAAACTCCAGTGCCTCAGAATGCAACCTTGTTTGAAAATAAAGTCATGGCAGAAGTGATTGGTTAAGTTCAAATGAGGTCTATTTAAGATGGGCCCTAATCCAATATGACTGTTGTCTAATTTCCCCATTAGTCACTTGGCTGGTGTCTAATGGAAAATTTAGACACAAACATAGAAATGAACAGAGGGAGATGATGTGATGAGACACAGTCATCTATAAGCCAAGAAGACCTGGGACAGACGCTTCCTCACAGCCCTCAGAAGGAACCAACTTTGCCAACATCTTCATTTTGGAATTCCAGCTTCCAGAATTGTGAGACAATCAATTTCTGTTGTTTAAGCCACCCAGTTTATAGTGCTTACTTATGGCAGCCTTAGCAAACTAATCCACCTGTGTGTGTTCAGTTGCTAAGTTGTGTCCAACTCTTTATGATCCTGTGGACTATAGCCTGCTAGGCTCCTCTGTGGGATTCTCCAGGCAAAGATACTGAAGTGGGTAGCCATTTCCTACTCCAGGGGATCTTCCCAAACCAGGGATTGAATCCATGTCTCTTGCGTCTCCTGCACTGCAAGGGGATTCTTTACTTGCTGAATCACTGGGGAAGTCCAAACTAAACTACCTATGACCCAACAATTCCTTGTATAGGTGTATGTCTACAGAAACTCTCACAAGAGTGTACCAGAAGTTACACAGAAGGATGAAGCATTGCAATAATGAAACATTGGATATTCATCAATAAGAAAATAAATATTATACATAAAGTATATTAACACAGTAGAAAACTCTACTGCAGAACAATGATGAACTGGTAGCATCTCAATAGGGATTAAAATATGTAAAAATTTTAAAATTCACATCCAAAAATATTTTTAAATAAAATTTTAAAACAAAATAAAATACAAGTTGAGAAAAAGTATTTGTGACATAAGAGAGCAAATGGATTTTTATTCTTTTTGCTATGAAGAGTTCTTATAAATAATGAGAAAAAGATAAATACTTCCATACAAAGGGACAAGACACAGCAGCACTTTGAAGAAAAATGTAAATAACAAATAAATGTAGGAAAAAATATTCATTATCACTAAGAACAAACAAATACAATCTTACATCAGAAGAGAAACCAAAAAGATTTAAAATCTTAACTTTGCAAAGATTAGTAGCCCACCAAGCTCCTCTGTGCATGAGATTTTCCAGGTAAGAATAGTGGAGTAGGTTGCCATTTCCTTCTCCAGGAGACCTTCCCAGTCTAGAGATCAAACCCACAGCTCCTGCTGCATCTCCTGCATTGCAGGTGGATTCTTTACCACTGAACCACCAGGAAACCCCATTCCCAAGTGGCTCAGTGGTAAAGAATCTGTCTGCCAACACAGGAGACGTAGGTTTGTATCTGAGTATGCGAAGATGAGATTATTAATCAATGCCAGTGAAATGTGATGTCAGCTTATTTGAAGGACAGTTTTACAGTATTTTTTTCTTTTTCTTTTTTTATTTTTTTCATTGCAGTGGTTTTTGTCATACATTGAAATGAATTAGCCATGGATTTACATGTATTCCCCATCCCGGTCCCCCCTCCCACCTCCCTCTCCACCCGATCCCTCTGGGTCTTCCCAGTGCACCAGCCCCGAGCACTTGTCTCATGCATCCAACCTAGGCTGGTGATCTGTTTCACCCTAGATAATATACATGTTTCGATGCTGTTCTCTTGAAACATCCCACCCTCACCTTCTCCCACAGAGTTCACAAGTCTGTTCTATACATCTGAGTCTCTTTTTCTGTTTTGCATATAGGGTTATTGTTACCATCTTTCTAAATTCCACCACACTGTTCTCCATAGTGGCTGTACTAGTTTGCATTCCCACCAACAGTGTAAGAGGGTTCCCTTTTCTCCACACCCTCTCCAGCATTTATTGCTTGTAGACTTTTGGATAGCAGCCATCCTGACTGGCGTGTAACGGTACCTCATTGTGGTTTTGATTTGCATTTCTCTGATAATGAGTGATGTTGAGCATCTTTTCATGTGTTTGTTAGCCATCTGTATGTCTTCCTTGGAGAAATGTCTGTTGAGTTCTTTGGCCCATTTTTTGATTGGGTCATTTATTTCTCTGGAGTTGAGCTGGAGGAGTTGCTTGTATATTTTTGAGATTAATCCTTTGTCTGTTGCTTCGTTTGCTATTATTTTCTCCCAATCTGAGGGCTGTCTTTTCACCTTGCTTATAGTTTCCTTTGTTGTGCAAAAGCTTTTAAGTTTCATTAGGTCCCATTTGTTTATTTTTGCTTTTATTTCCAATATTCTGGGAGGTGGGTCATAGAGGATCCTGCTGTGATTTATGTCAGAGAGTGTTTTGCCTATGTTCTCCTCTAGGAGTTTTATAGTTTCTGGTCTTACATTTAGATCTTTAATCCATTTTGAGTTTATTTTTGTGTATGGTGTTAGAAAGTGTTCTAGTTTCATTCTTTTCCAGGTGGTTGACCAGTTTTCCCAGCACCACTTGTTAAAGAGCTTGTCTTTTTTCCATTGTATATCCTTGCCTCCTTTGTCGAAGATAAGGTGACCATAGGTTCGTGGATTTATCTCTGGGCTTTCTATTCTGTTCCATTGATCTATATTTCTGTCTTTGTGCCAGTACCATACTGTCTTGATGACTGTGGCTTTGTAGTAGAGCCTGAAGTCAGGCAGGTTGATTCCTCCAGTTCCATTCTTCTTTCTCAGGATTACTTTGGCTATTCGAGGTTTTTTGTATTTCCATACAAATTGTGAAATTATTTGTTCTAGTTCTGTGAAAAATACCGTTGGTAGCTTGATAGGGATTGCATTGAATCTATAGATTGCTTTGGGTAGAATGTGCATTTTGACAAAATTGATTCTTCCAATCCATGAACACGGTATGTTTCTCTATCTGTTTGTGTCCTCTTTGATTTCTTTCATCGGTGTTTTATAGTTTTTTATGTATAGGTCATTTGTTTCTTTAGGTAGATATACTCCCAAGCATTTTATTCTTTTTGTTGCAATGGTGAATGGTATCGTTTCCTTAATTTCTCTTTCTGTTTTCTCATTGTCAGTGTATAGGAATGCAAGAGATTTCTCTGTGTTAATTTTATATCCTGCAACTTTACTGTATTCGTTGATTAGCTCTAGTAATTTTCTGGTAGAGTCTTTAGGGTTTTCTATGTAGAGGATCATGTCATCTGCAAACAGAGAGAGTTTCACTTCTTCTTTTCCTATCTGGATTCCTTTTACTTCTTTTTCTGCCCTGATTGCTGTGGCGAACACTTCCAAAACTATGTTGAATAGTAGTGGTGAGAGTGGGCACCCTTGTCTTGTTCCTGATTTCAGGGGAAATGCTTTCAATTTTTCACCATTGAGGGTGATGCTTGCTGTGGGTTTGTCATATATAGCTTTTATTATGTTGAGGTATGTTCCTTCTATTCCTGCTTTCTGGAGAGTTTTAATCATAAATGGATGTCGAATTTTGTCAAAGGCTTTTTCTGCATCTATTGAGATAATCATATGGTTTTTATCTTTCAATTTGTTAATGTGGTGTATTACATTGATTTATTTGCAGATATTAAAGAATCCTTGCATTCCTGGGATAAAGCCCACTTGGTCATGGTGTATGATTTTTTTAATATGTTGTTGGATTCTGTTTGCTAGAATTTTGTTAAGGATTTTTGCATCTATGTTCATCAGTGATATTGGCCTGTAGTTTTCTTTTTTTGTGGCATCTTTGTCTGGTTTTGGAATTAGGGTGATGGTGGCCTCATAGAATGAGTTTGGAAGTTTACCTTCTTCTGCAATTTTCTGGAAGAGTTTGTGTAAGGTAGGTGTTAGCTCTTCTCTAAATTTTTGGTAGAATTCAGCTGTGAAGCCATCTGGTCCTGGGCTTTTGTTTGCTGGAAGATTTCTGATTACAGTTTCGATTTCCTTGCTTGTGATCATTCTGTTAAGATCTTCTATTTCTTCCTGGTTCAGTTTTGGAAAGTTATACTTCTCTAAGAACTTGTCCATTTCTTCCAAGTTGTCCATTTTATTGGCATAGAGCTGCTGGTAGTAGTCTCTTATGATCCTTTGTATTTCAGTGTTGTCTGTTGTGATCTCTCCATTTTCATTTCTAATTTTGTTAATTTGGTTCTTCTCCCTTTGTTTCTTAATGAGTCTTGCTAATGGTTTGTCAATTTTATTTTTACAAAAAAACAGCTTTTAGCTTTGTTGATTTTTGCTATGGTCTCTTTAGTTTCTTTTGCATTTATTTCTCCCCTAATTTTTAAGATTTCTTTCCTTCTACCAACCCTGGGGTTCTTCATTTCTTCCTCTCTAGTTGCTTTAGGTGTAGAGTTAGGTTATTTATTTGACTTTTTTCTTGTTTCTTGAGGTAGGCCTGTAATGCTATGAATCTTCCCCTTAGCACTACCTTTACAGTGTCCCATAGGTTTTGGGTTGTTTTCATTTTCATTCATTTCTATGCATATTTTGATTTCTTTTTTGATTTCTTCTATGATTTGTTGGTTATTCAGAAGCGTGTTGTTTAGCCTCCATATGTTTGAATTTTTAATAATTTTTTTTCCTGTAATTGAGATCTAATCTTACTGCACTGTGGTCAGAAAAGATGACTGGAATGATTTCATTTTTTTTTAATTTACCAAGACTAGATTTACGGCCCAGGATGTGATCTATTCTGGAGAAGGTTCCGTGAGCACTTGAGAAAAAGGTGAAGTTGGTTGTTTGGGGGTGAAACGTCCTATAGATGTCAATTAGGTGTAGCTGGTCCATTGTGTCCTTTAAAGTTTCTGTTTCCTTGTTCATTTTCTGTTTAGTTGATCTATCCATAGTTGTGAGTGGGGTATTAAAGTCTCCTACTATTATTGTGTTACTATTAATTTCCTCTTTCATACTCGTTAGTGTTTGCCTTACATATTGCGGTGCTCCTATGTTGGGTGCATATATATTTATAATTGTTATATCTTCTTCTTGGATTGATCCTTTGATCATTATGTAGTGTCCATCTTTGTCTCTTTTCACAGCCTTTATTTGAAAGTCTATTTTATCTGATATGAGTATTGCGACTCCTGCTTTCTTTTGGTCTCCGTTTGTGTGGAATATTTTTTTCCAGCCCTTCACTTTTAGTCTATATGTGTCCCTTGCTTTGAGGTGGGTCTCTTGTAGACAGCATATATAGGGGTCTTGCTTTTGTATCCATTCAGCCAGCCTTTGTCTTTTGGTTGGGGCATTCAACCCATTTACATTTAAGGTAATTATTGATAGGTATGGTCCCGTTGCCATTTATTTTGTTGTTTGGGGTTCACGTTTATACCACCTTTCTGTGTTTCCTGTCTAGAGAAGATCCTTTAGTATTTGTTGAAGAGCTGGTTTGGTGGTGCTGAATTCTCTCAGCTTTTGCTTGTCTGTAAAGCTTTTGAGTTCTCCTTCATATCTGAATGAGATCCTTGCTGGGTGCAGTAATCTAGGTTGTAGGTTATTCTCTTTCATTAAGTATGTCCTGCCATTCCCTTCTGGCCTGAAGGGTTTCTATTGATAGATCAGCTGTTATCCTTATGGGAATCCCTTTGTGTGTTATTTGTTGTTTCTCCCTTGCTGCTTTTAATATTTGTTCTTTGTGTTTGATCTTTGTTAATTTGATTACTATGTGTCTTGGGGTGTTTTCGCCTTGGGTTTATCCTGTTTGGGACTCTCTGGGTTTCTTGGACTTGGGTGACTATTTCCTTCCCCATTTTAAGGAAGTTTTCAGCTATTATCTCCTCGAGTATCTTCTCATGGCCTTTCTTTTTGTCTTCTTCTTCTGGGACTCCTATGATTCGAATGTTGGGGCATTTCACATTGTCCCAGAGGTCCCTGAGGTTGTCCTCATTTCTTTTGATTCTTTTTTCTTTTTTCCTCTCTGCTTCATTTATTTCCACCATTTTATCTTCTAACTCACTTATCCTATCTTCTGTCTCTGTTATTCTACTCATGGTTCCCTCCAGAGTGTTTTTGATCTCATTTATTTCATTATTCATTTTTAATTGACTTTTTTTTATTTCTTCTAGGTCCTTGTTAAACATTTCTTGCATCTTCTCAATCTTTGTCTCCAGGCTCTTTATTTGTAACTCCATTTTGTTTTCAAGATTTTGGATCATTTTTATTATGATTATGCTAAATTCTTTTTCAGGTAGATTCCCTATTTCCTCCTCTTTTGTTTGACTTGGTGAGCTTTTTTCATGTTCCTTTATCTGTTGGGTATTTCTCTTCCTTTTCATCTTGTTTAGATTGCTGTGTCTGGAGTGGGCTTTCTGTATTCTTGTGGACTGTGGTTCCTTTTTATTGTGGAGGTTTCACCCAGTGGGTGGGGTTGGACGATTGGTTTGTCAAGGTTTCCTGGTTAGGGAAGCTTGTGTCAGTGTTCTAGTGCGTGGAATTGGATTTCTTCTCTCTGGAGTGCAATGGAGTGTCCAGTAATGAGTTTTGCGATCGGTCTATGTGTTAGGTGTGACTTGGACAGCCTGTATGTTGACACTCAGGTCTATGTTCCTGCGTTGCTAAAGAATTTGCGTGGTATGTCTTGTACTAGAGCTTATTGGCTCTTCGGTGGTGGTTGGTTTTGGTGTAGGTATGGAGGCGTTTGGATGGTCTCTTATTCCTTAATGTTCCATGTAGTCAGGAGTTTTCTGGTTTTCTCAGGTTTTGGGCTTAAGTCTCCTGCCTCTGGATTTCAGTTTTATTCTTCCAATAGTCTCAAGACTTCTCCAACTATACAGCACTGATAATAAAACTTCTAGGTTAATGGTGAAAAGATTCTCCACCGTGAGAGACAACCAGAGAGGTTCACAGAGTTACATGAAGAATACGAGAGGGAGGAAGGAGATAGAGGTGAGCAGGAGGAGAAAAAGAGGACTCAAGAGGAGAGAGACAAATCTACACAGTTATCTGTTCCCAAAGTGTTCTCTGTAGCCCAGACACCCACAAAGATTCACAGAATTGGATTGGGAAGAGAAGGGGAAAGGAGGAAATAGAGGTGTTCTGAGGTAGAAAACAGAGAGTCAAAAGTGGGAGAGTAATCACCACACTCCTGAATAGAAATGGGAACTGAATATTGGATTCTTAAATGTCCAAAATTTATATCACATACTGAAAAACAAAGATTAAAAATCTAGTGTAGAGGTTAGACTCTTTGAAATACAATATTTAAAAACAAAAACACAAAAAAAATTTAGAACTGTATATGAAGTTTGGTTTAAAAATAGGGTTTCTCTCTCTCTCTTTTTTTTTTTTGGCAAGGTTATAGTGAAATGAAAATGAAAATTAAGGAATAATAGAGGAGTATTAGAGGACTTTAAAAGGAAATAGGAGAGAGAAACAAGAAAAAGAAAAAAAAAAAGAAAAAAAATTTTTTCCCTAATTAAAAAAATCGTAAAAATATATGAAAATGAAAGTTGAGGAGTAATGGGGGAGTAATAGGGAATTTTAAAAGAAAATAAAAGAGAAAAAATAAAAAATTTTAAAAAAGGAAAGAAAAAAAATTTTTTTTTAATTAAAAAAAAATACATATATATCTAGGAATTTCTCTGGAGTTGTTGCGGTCAGTGTAGGTTCAGTTCAATTTCAGATAGCTCCTCTTTCCAGCTTACACTTCTCGATATCTGTAGGTCCCTTCCGGTGTAGTCAGTGTTACCTTCAGGGATTTTAATCTGTTGCACCGGTCCTTTCTGAAGGGGTTCCCTTTGTTTATTTGGCTTCTGTTTGCCGTCTCTTCGGTGTCTAATTTCCGCCCTGACACAGGCGGGTGGAGGTGATCTCTTATTTAGGTTCGTACGGGGAGGGCGGGGCGCTGCAGACAGATACCGCTCCGTGTGACTAGCACTCACCAGCCACACTGGGTTTGCCCCGCTCACGGGTGTCAGTGCTTTCCCCGTCTACACTGCTCAGGCTCCCGGCTGCTCTATATGGACCGGGCCCTGCGTTGAGTGCGGTTCCAGTTTTCGGCTACTACCCAAAGCGCGGATTCAGTTGCGCCTGCGTTTTGTGCCTTTCCCGGCCTGAGCGGTTCAGGCAGCCAGGGGCTTGGGCGTACTCTCCCCGGGTGCAGCGCGCCTTTTCCCTCCGCGGCGAGTGGCTCAGGAAGCCAGAGGCTTGGGCGCAATCTCCCCGGGTACGGCGCGCTTTTTCCTTCCGTGGTCCCAGCGCGCGCCGCCAGTCGAGTCTCAGGAAGTCTTTAGATAGGAACCCGGGGCCTGTTTGCAGTGTGGGAGGGTGTGGCTTCTCTGGGGCCGAGTTTGCCCTTTTCCCCTCCCCCCTGCCTCCTACCTCCAGCGGGGATGGGCCGGCTCTTCTCTGGAGATTCTCAGTCCCTTTGTTTTGCGAACCGCCGGCCGGTTAATTTTGTCCCTTGCTATCCCACAGTTTAAAAAAAACTCCCTCCGATTGCTCTCAGGGTCTTCGGGCCGGTCCTAAGCAATGCCGCCCGCTCCTCTCCGTTCCGCCCCCGCTTGTTGCTGGCGGGTGCGGGCGTCTGGGGTACTTTTCTGCTGGGAGTTGCTTTTAGGCATGTAATCTGTGGGCCTTATTTAATTTTTCCTCCAAGTTAGATTGCCGAAAACTTCCCCCAGTCCCGCCAGTGCGAGGGTTTCCTGGTGATTGGAAACTTCCTCTATTAAGACTCCCTTCCCAGGACGGGTCTCCGTCCGTAGCTCTTTTGTCTCCCTTTTTATCTTTTATATTTTGTCCTACCTCCCTTCGAAGACAATTGGCTGCTTTTCTGGGCGCCTGATGTCCTCTGCTAGCGATCAGAAGTTGTTTTGTGAAATTTGCTCAAGTTTTACAGTATTAAAAACAACTAAAATGTGGAAACCTTTTTGTCCTCCAATATGAATATATCTTAAAATAATAAGAAAGTAACTCAAAGATGTAATCAACCTTGTTCATAATTACCATAAAGTTGTCAATGCAGACTAATCAGAAACAGCTTTTAAATGGTTAGTATATTTTTAATTTTTTTTTAATTGAAAGGAATTGTTTTATAGAATTTCGTGGTTTTCTGTCATACATCAACAAGAATCAGCTATAGGGACACCCATGTCCCCTCCCTCCTGAATCTGCCTCCCATCTCCCTCTCCACCCCACCCTTCAGCCTGTTGCAGAGTCTCTGTTTGAGTTCCCTGAGTCATACAGTAAATTCCCATTGGCTATCTCTTTTATATATGGTATTATAAATTTCCATGTTACTCTCTCTGTCCATCTCCCCTTCTCCCTCCTCCCCTCCCCCCATGTTCATAGGTCTGTTCTCTATGTCTGCTTCTCCCATGGCTGCCCTGAAAATAAATTCATCAGTGCCATCTTTTTAGATTCTATGTATATGTGTCAGTATATGATATTTATATTTCTCTTTCTGACTTACTTCACTCTATATAATAGGCTCTAGTTTCGTCCACCTCATTAGAACTGATTCAAATGTGTTCCTTTTACAGCTGAGTAGTATTTCATTGTATATATGTACCACAGCTTCTTTATCCATTCATCTATTGATGGACATCTAGGTTGCTTCCATGTTCTAGCTATTGTAAATAGTGCTGCAGTGAATACTGGTGTACATGTGTCCTTTTCAATTTTGGTTTCCTCAGGGTATATGCCAAGGAGTGGGATTGCTGGATCATATGATGCTTTTATTCCTAGCTTTTTAAGGAATCTCCATACTGTTTTCCATAGTGGCTATATCAGTTTACATTCCCACCAGCAATGCAAGATGTTCCCTTTTCTCCACACTCTCTCCAACATTTATTGTTTGTAGACTTTTTGATGATGGCCATTCTGACTGGTGTGAGGTGGTATCTCATTGTAGTTTTGATTTGCCTTTCTCTAATAAGGAGCGATGTTGAACATCTTTTCATGTGCTTGTTAGCCATGTCTCCTCAGGTCCCTCTCCCATGGTTAGTATATTTTTAATCTAAATAAATACTGACGCATCCTTAAACTATCCAGTATTGCTATTTATCACTCCCAATATATTTTTTTCTATTTTTTAAAAGGAAGCATATAAGGCAGTAATCAGTGTATAGGGTAGGGTCTTCACTGGAGGATGAAGAACTTCAGGGTGACAAACATAACAGCCTGGCTTAGCACAGTGAAGGGGGCACCTGTGTCCTCCAGACAAGGAAGTGGTGGGGGACCACCCTGCAATCAATTGCAGAGGGAGAACTACTCCCTTGGTTTGACAGAGGGGTCCTTTCACCTGGCAAATGTTCTCTGCATGGAGAAAGGACTGGAGTGAACCATTTAGTTGGGGCTAAAACGTTGATTTTTAAAGTTTTTTCAGTATATTTGAAACATTTCAAAATTGAAAGAGCTTTAAAGGAGCTATAACAGAAAGGCTCCAATTTTAAATAACAACTCAAAACTTCAAAAGCTAGTAATAAACTTTATAAGCTAAGTGTAAGATCTCTATGAAGAAAACCAGAACACCTAGCAAGGAGCTTAAAAGAAGATGGTCAAAATGAAATCTGAGGCTGAAGCCTGACATATAAAATAGATGCTAATATTTGTTGAGCAAACAGATAACAGACTCCATTTATCAGGCACGAATTTATGCCAGACACCCCGCAAAGTGCTTCATGTACATTGTCCCGGTTAATCCTCTAATGATCCAGCAAAGCATGGATTACCAAAATCCCTGTTTTACATATGAGAACACCATGGAAGATTGAGGTTCTCTGTTTAAGATCAGAGAACCGGAAGTCCTGGTTTGTAGCTCAGGAATGCCTGGCTCCAGAACTAGGATCTTCACCCCACTGTAAAACCTGTCTCATTTAAGTGGGGTGGAGTCCTACCTCATGACACCCTCATACTCTCTAGGAATAAGGAACTATATCTGCTAAGATAGGAAAACAGTATAGCTCTGTAAAATCTTGGCTGATTCAATGTTTCTTGTATTCTGTTCTGTGTCATCTAATTTTTAAATTTTAAATTGTAGCCAGTGTCTTTGGTGCCAACCAGTGTAGGGGTGGCAGAAAGAAACAGATGAAAGGATCTCAAGGGAAAGATGAGACAGCAGTAGAGGGAGGGCGCTCCATCCTCCTATAGGGACTGCTTCTGGGGCTAATCCTTGAAGGCTTTGTGGTTCAGTTTTGTAAGTGATTTCCTGCCACCAAAAGAGGGTAAGAAACTCTGGAATCCAACACCCTGAGGTTCAAGTCTCATTTCTTCCTCTTGGTAGATGTATGAATTCAGGAAAGTTACTCAGCATCTCTGGACCTCAGTTTCTTTATCCTCATAAAAGAGTTGTCAGGGCTAAATGAGCTAGTGAACGAATAGTGTATGATTCAGAATTTAGCATATGATAAACCCAAATTATGTCTTACTCATCATCATCATTGTCATCATGGTCATATCACCATCATTCTCTGAACCTAGCAGCCACCCCAAGAACCTCAACTCCCAAGACTTCCTACTGCTCTGAGCACATAGCCTCAACTTAACTGTGAGTTCCCCTCAGCACATGATAGACCAGGGCCCTGGGAAATGCCCACTCCATCAGGCTCTTGCTCCCAAGCCCAGGGCTGAGAATTGTTTGTGAAAGCCTGAATGAGAGGCTGATAACTCAAGATAAGATAGGCAATCAGCTTAGACTCACCACTGCAGACTTCTGGTCTACTTGTAAAATGAGTCTTGTCATTTATTTGACAGTCCCCAGGATTTCATAGGGGGAGGGACAAATAAAGTCAAGCCCCCAGTGGAATGTTGCCGATAGCCTCAAGTGAGGAGTTAGGTGTTCTGGGGGCCCCCAAGCTTAGGCAGCCCCTCAATATCCTAGCCATCTTGAAGCCCACCATTCATTTCAGCCAGTGTTTATAGAGTACCAACCATGAGAGGCAAGTCCAGGTGGTTTTCCTCTTTAAAGACCAGAAAAATATTTGCACTTCAAATGTATTTAATGTGGTTTCAAAAATTTAACTTGGAGCAGAAGTATCCCATTGGTATCCCTCTAGCCACCAGCTGCCCTTTAGTCATCTCTTCCTTAAGTGGTTGGGAACTCAAGACTTGGCCAGCAAAGATCTGAGTTCAGAGGCTGACTCAGCAGCTCTGAGCCCATTTTCTCCTCATTCTGCTCCCAGTTTCACAGGCTTGTGATGGTTAAATGAGATTGTGCATAAAGCATCCAGGAATGCATGCACCTCATTAAATTAATCCTAAAGAAAATAACTGCTAAAGCAGAGGATCCTCCAGCCACTTTATCTTCTTTATATAGAGTGTCTTTATGTATTAGGTCTCCTTAGAATTCAGATACCATAGTCAGAGGAGGGAGGCCCCATTCAGTCACGGCATATGGCAGGCCTGCCATGCCAGCGTATGGCCTGGGCCTTTGAAGCCTGCTTATCTGTGAATGTCTTCCCCACCCACTTATGCTTGCAGGTGTGGTTCACTTCACTCGATATTCTTAGCACCTAAAAGTAGGACCTGGCATTATGTGGTCACCTCAATCTTTATCTGCTGAAAGAGAGGTCAAAGAATGAATGATACAAAACAGAAAACAGTGAGGGGGAAAAAAGTTATCCTATTGTTTAACTACAACTTGATGCTTATTCTTTAAGATCCAGATCAACATCTTCTCTTTTTATTTTTTTATTTTTATTTATTTATTTATTTATTTTTAATGAGGTTGGGCTCAATTTCTTTTTTTTTTTTTTTCATTTATTTTTATTAGTTGGAGGCTAATTACTTTACATCATTGCAGTGGTTTTTGTCATACATTGAAATGAATTAGCCATGGATTTACATGTATTCCCCATCCCAGTCCCCCCTCCCACCTCCCTCTCCACCCGATCCCTCTGGGTCTTCCCAGTGCACCAGGCCCAAGCACTTGTCTCATGCACCCAACCTGGGCTGGTGATCTGTTTCACCCTAGATAATATACATGTTTCAATGCTGTTCTCTTGAAACATCCCACCCTCGCCTTCTCCCAGAGTCTACAAGTCTGTTCTATACATCTGAGTCTCTTTTTCTGTTTTGCATATAGGGTTATCATTACCATCTTTCTAAAGTCCATATATATGTGTTAGTAACTCTCCTGGCTCCCTCACCTTTTCCCTTTCTTCCCACCATGTCCTGCATGTCTCTCCTCTCCCTTGCTCCCATCTCTCCTTTTCCCATGATAGAATGGATATCTCTTGGTCTCCTTCCTCTTAGAAAATCTACAGAGGGAATGTAAATGAGATGGAATGCACTGGACATGGTTAACACAGCAGGGGTAAATGCAATGCCCTCCAATCACTGAGGCATTGCCAGTGGGATCCATTTGTCTATGGAATGGCTGGCTCTTCCTCATGCCAAAAAAGCAGAGTAGCAGAGTGGGACAAAAGAACATGCATCTGGATGCAAGCCTAGAAACAAAGGGTAGGGTCATCTTACAGAGCGTACTTCAGAAAGTTTAAAGGGAGAGAGAGAAGAGGTATTACTATGGAAGGCCTGCTGTGGCCACCCAGCGAGGCAGAGAACATGAACAGTATTTCTGTCCAATAAATCGGTGCTTCTCAATGCTGTGCACACCAGGTGTTAGCTGGAGATTTTGTCAAAAATTCAGATTCTGCTTTGGTAGATCTAGGGGTGGGCCTGAGATACTATACTTCTAACAAGCTCCTGAGTGATGCTAGTGCTCCTGGTCCAGGAATCACACTTTGAGTATCAAAAGTTTAATGCAAAAACCCCTAAAATGTTTTCCTGGCATGTTCTCTCTCATCTTTTTAAAGATGTGAACAGGTCACCCAACAGAAATCGAAAGGCTTTGAACAGCCTGGTGTCCAAAGGGATTCTCTGGTCTCTCCTCACCGCCCCCCCTTCTTACAGCCTTTGCCTGGACACTCCCCAACATAGGGCAGCCTCCTCCAGGCAGCCTAGGCTGACGGGGGATTAGGAATTCCAAGAGCTCAATTTTAAACCTCTAGCTTGATCCCCAGAACCACATATAGCTCCCACAGCATAGATGAGGGCAGCCATAAAACGTCACCCTCAGGCTTCCTTCACAGAACACTTAAGCCGTACGGAATTTCATTTCACTGTCTATTCTCCCTTCTAGATAGGTGACTTAAGAGCATGTTTGTAGATATTTCTGCCTCTTTGTACCCTCCTTTACCCGAACACACACAACCAGTACACACTGAGCACCTGAGGAAATGATTATTTCTTTTTTCTCAAAGTTTTTAACATAGTAGGTACTTGGTAAATGTTTGTTAAACTAATTAACAAAAGTCTTGACTTTTTTTTCACTACTTGAGCTAATCAAATTAGATTTTCTGAAGGCAGTCAAATTTCTTTTGCATGACAGCACAGGTTTTGTGAGCTTCAGTGGTTTTACTGAAGATAACTGGCAAGGAGAAGAAAAGAAACAAAAACCGTGGTTCCTGGAACAAACTGTAATACTAGTTGCTCACAGTGTGAGGTGAACAGGATTGGATTAGCCTGTTTAAAAAATCACAGAATTCAGAACTAGAAGATATCTTAGACATTGCCTAATCCTAAAATGACAAATTCCTGACAGGAAACAAGTCATTTCTCTCCATTCCTGTGCATGTGGCAGACATCACTAATCAATCATGGTACTTCCCCTGATAAATGTAGATGCGACTTCAGAAACCTAAGGGGTTTTTTGGTTATTATTCATTTAAACCTAGGGTTTAAATGTAATACTGGGTTTCTTCACCTGTCCACTGGTGAACACTTAGGCTTCTTAGCGTATCCATCTGAACGCCTGCTTTATAGTTCTCTTATAAAACTGTTCATCCAATGTCTCTTTGCCTCCACAAGTCACCACTCTGGCTGAACTGTCTTGAGTTCAAGGTAAGAGAGACGCACACTGTGTTGTGCAGAGCATCCTGAGGCCCGGACTGCAGCTTGTTAATTCATTCATTACTGGTGAAATATCTATAAGACCAGGCACTGGTTTGACCTATGTTCACCTCTGTATCATAAGCACCTAAGATATTGTTTGTTCTTGCATAAATGATGGATGGATAGAAGAATAAATGCTTGAATAGTTACCTCTCATAGAATGATGCCTGGTAGTCCCTAGCAAGGACACTCTTCTTCTAACTCTTGCTAACGCTCAGAAAGATAATTTTCCTTCTTTTTAAAATTAATTTATTTATTTTAATAGGAGACTAATTACAATATTGTAGTGGTTTTTGCCATACACTGACATGAATCAGCCATGGGTGTACATGTGTCCCTCATCCTGAACCCCCTCCCACCTTCCTCCCCATCCCATCCCTCAGGGTTGTCCCAGTGCACTGGCTTTGAGTGCCCTGTTTCATGTATCAAACTTGGACTGATCATCTATTTCATATATGGTAACATACGTGTTTCAGAGCTATTCTCTCAAATCATCCCACCCTCGCCTTTTCCCAGAGTCCAAAAGTCTGTTCTTTATATCTCACATATAGGGTCATCGTTACCATCTTTCTAAATTCCATATATATGAGTTAATATACTGTATTGGTGTTTTTCTTTCTGACTTGCTTCACTCTGTGTAATAGGTTCCAGTTTCATCTACCTCATTAGAATAGATTCAAATGCATTCTTTTTAATAGCTAAGTAATATTCCATTGTGTATATGTACCACAGCTTTCTTACCCATTTATCTGTCGATGGACATCTAGGTTGCTTCCATGTCCTAGCTATCGTAAACAGTGCTGCAATGAACATTGGGGTACATGTGTCTCTTTCAAATCCAGTTTCCTTGGTGTGTATGCCCAGCAGTGGCATTGCTGAGTCATATGGCGGTTCTATTTCCAGTTTTTTAAGGAATCTCCACACTGTTCTTCATAGTGGCTGTACAAGTTTGCATTCCCACCAACAGTGTAAGAGGGTTCCCTTTTCTCTACACCCTCTCCAGCATTTATTGTTTGTAGACTTTTGGATAGCAGCCATTCTTTTTTTTATACTGAGCACACTCTACACACAGCCTCACATGCAAGGAGTCCCCAAGGGCAGCACTCACTTGGTCAGGAGGCACTTCTAAATGGGTTTTAACCTGTGCCTTCTAGACTCCATTCAGTCAACTAGATTGTTTCTGTGGATGGAACTGGTCTAAGTTCTGTCCTTTACTATTTATGTAAAATGCTATCTTAGATCTTCTGCATAAACATCTTGTTTAATCTCAAGCACAGTTGGACAAGGCAGTTATCATGAGTCTATTTTATAGTGGAGGAAATGGAGGCTCAGTAAGGTCACTTGGTTTGCTCAGGCTGACACAGCTGCAGAGCAGACTGTGAGCTCTGTCCGCCTGACTCACAAGTCTGTGCTTTTGCAAAGGGGGCTATGGCTAACTGGTGTCATAGAGCTCACGGTAAACCGACCAGTTGTACCAAGAAGGCGAGGATTTCTGCATTTGTGATCATCTGCTTACATAAAGAGTAATTCTCCCTACAGCTGGTGAGGAGGGGCCTGGCCTTTGCTGCCCCTGTTTGTCCATTGTTCCTGGATGTCTCTAAGTCCCCCAGAGTGGAAAGGCTAGGCTGGTCAATCCTGCATAAAGGGACAGTGGAGGGAGGGGCTCCTTTCAGGTATTACCCAATTAAGGATTTACTGAGGATAAAAAAAGAGCAAGAGCAGGTTTGTGGCCCATCTTTACCCGCCTGCCCCACCCCAGCCATCAGCGCCAGAGGCAGCAGCTGCAGTCTGGGAATGACCCAGGCACTGCTTGTCACCTCACGGCCCTGGAACACCCCCCAGGCCTCATCCAGCCCTTGGCTGCCTGGACTCTCAGCTAAAGCTTGGGGGCACTGGGAAAGCCCCACTTTGTGTAATTGTTTAATTATCATGTCAATGTAGATTCATTAGTATGGCAGCTGTCATTGCAAATAGGGGAGGAGGGGGCTCCCAGAGCCCCTAGGGTCAGCCTAATTGATGTAGTGAACAGAATACTGTATTTACTCAACAATGGTTTGGGTTTCCCTTCTGACCTGGGAAGGGCATCAGTGCTTACCGGGAATCAATAGCAGCTGAATTTTCATCCACAGAGATGGGACTATATCCATGGGCTTAACCCCTCCAGGCTCTTCCTGAGAATAGATAGGCATCCCTACTGCATTGAGAGGCTGCAGTCTTTTACTTCTCCCAGGTCAGAAGAGATGTGGGTGTGAGAGTGGTAGAATTACATTCCTGTCTTAACAGAAGTGTTGACTATGTTCTATTTAATTTTGATTTCTGCAAAGGTCTGACTAGGTCACATTCACCTCTGCAGCCCTCCCAGCTAGTGCAGGGTATAGAACAGCCTAATGTTTAAAAAATGTTTGTAGAATAAGTAATAACTTGCTTTTATTGAATACTGACTGTGATAGGCACTGCCCCAAGATTTTACAGTTATATAGCAGGCTCCCCAGGTAGCTCAGCTGTAAAGAATCCACCTGCCAACACAATAGATGCGGGTTTGATCCCTGGGTCGGGAAGATCCCCTGGAAGAGGAAATGGCGACTCACTCCAGTGTTCTTGCCTGGAAAGTTCCATGGACAGAGGTGCCAGGCAAGGCTACATACCATGGGGTCTCAAAGAGTCAGATATGACTTAGCGACTAAACAACAACAACAACAACAAATCAACTTATAATTCTCACAGTAACCCTCTGAGAAGCACTGTTCTTGCTATTTATTGCTGTGTAACTATTATAACTTCCTGTAGTGGCTGAAAACAACAATTTGTTGCTGTTATATCTCATGACTCCATGAATCAGGTATTTGGACAAGGTACAAAAGGGAAGACTTACCTCTGCTCAATAATGTCTAGGCCTCAGGGTAACTTGAAGTCTTGGGGGTATTACAGCTAGAGGCTGTCTGGGTCTCTCTCTCTCTCTCTCTCTCTCCCCCCACCCAAATCCACAGCATCTTTAAGTGGCTAGCCTGGGCTTCCTCACAGCATGGCAACCTCTTCTGTGGCAGTTTGGGCTGCATGAGGCCAAAGCAGAACCTGACAATCCTCTTAAAGACTAGGCTTGGGGGATTTCCCTGGTGGTTCAGTGGTTAAGAATCCACCCTACAATGCAGGAGACAGGTTCAATCCCTGGTCAGGGGACTAATATCCCACTAAGCATGCCCACACAGCACCTGAGCCTATACCACAGCTAGAGAGTATGTGCACCATAATGAAAGACCCCTGTATGATGCAACAAAGACCTGTGTGCCACAACTGGGCTGAAGCAGCCAAATAGATAAGTAAATAAAGAGCATGGAACTGGCATATGACACTTCACTAGACCTTACTGGTCAAAACAGTCACAAGCCAGCTCAGATTTAAGAAGAGGAGAAATAGGTGGCAGCTCTTGAGTAGAAAAGTATCAGAGACTTTGCAGCCATTGCCAGTGCACCATAGAGACTATGATTATTTCCAAATACAAATGAGGAAACCAAGACCTAGGGAGGAGAGACTGGCTGACTCTTCTGTGTCACATAGCCAGTAAGTGGGGGCACTATGGGCTGGAAGCAGGAAGTCCAACTCTGGAACCCTTAATTGCTGCAGACCTGCTCTGTAACCTCAGGTTACTCACTCCCTTCCTCAGGCCTTGGCTCCATATAAAGTAAGGGAGTTGGACCATATTCTTTCAAAAGTCCCCTCTCACTTGAGTAGTTTCTAATTCCTAGCCACAAAGAAAATAATCTCACCCTGCATTTGTGCTTATACTGCTTTGGGGCACAAGTGGTTGAACTGTCCCTTTCTAATTTAAAATTTCTCAAGAATTTTAAAATGTGAGTTAAGTATCCAGAGATTCCTCAGAAAAGTCAAATCAAGGGGAAGCCAATTTGTAAGTACGTGAGTTACAGGGAATGTGGTTCTCAGGTCTTTAGAAGAAATCCACTCACAGACTTAGAGAATGAGCTTATGGATACCAGTGGGGAAGTATATGGAAGGAAGAGATATTTAGGGAGTTGGGATGGACGTGTACACATTGCTATGTTTAAAATGGATAACCAACAAAGTCCTACTGAATAGCACAGGGAATTATGCTCAATGTTAGATGGTAGCCTGGATGAAAGTGAAGTCTGGGGGAGAAAAGACACTTATATATGTATGGCTGAGTTGCTTTGCTATGCACCTAAAACTATCACAACACAGCTAATGGGCTATACTCCAATATAAAATAAAATAGTTTGTTTTTTTTACAGAAAGAAACCCAAGGGTACTGGGGCTGATATTCATCTACTAATTCTTCCCCACAGATGTTTTAGCCCCAGAAAGTGGACTCCTCAACTTCTCTCAGGCTTTGATTTATAACCTTGAAACCATTCCCAACTTGTGACTAGACCCATGGATTTTTCTAGTCTTCTTAAGAGAAGGAAGCAGACTAAAGAGACTAAACTCCTTTTTGTGAAGAAGAGAAACTGTCCTGACAGCTTTAGGCTGCTAAACATCCCAAGGTGATCAGGCTCCCGAGGAATGAGGTTTCAAAGGCTGGTCATTGGGGTCGGGCATGGGAGGGGTATCATGCAACGGGTCTAAATCAAGAACTGGAACACAGTCTTGGCTTACACAGGACAAACTGCCTGTGTGACCTTGGGCAAGACATTTAACCCCTCTGTGGCATGGTTTCTTCATCAGTAAAGAAAGGGATTTGATCAAGCCCAGGAGGACAGATAGGCTTCATCATTGGTGCCAACTTCACTCACTGAAAGTGGCTCCCAAAAGGGCCTATGCGGAGGGTCCTTGCACTGTGCCGAGAGTGTCCTGTGACAGGAAGCTCTTTGGAGTTGGAGTGAGCCAGAGATGCCTGAGTTCAAATCTCAGATCCTCCATTTAGTAAATGTGTGATCCTTGAAAACTGTCCTAAATTTTTTGAAATCACTTTTTATCTGCTAAACAGGAGTCATGAGGCTTTTCTTCATAGAATTGATGGTGACCTAATTGAGACAGCCTGGAAAAACCTTTCAACCAGAGCCAGGCACAACATATGTGTTCAATAAAGGCTCATTGAATCTGAAATCTGAGCATCACTAGGATATACAGTGACAGGCAGGGAGGCCTTTAGTTACTTAAATGTCCTGTCAAATGTAGCAAAACCCATATCTTAATAGTCTGTGCCATTTTAGATCAACCTTAAGACTGTGTTTAATGCTGTAAGCATGATGGAATATGGAAAACATAAAGCAAATGTACTTTTCTCTTCTAAAACATGGACATGATACTTATCTACACAATGGGTAAAAATGAGCATTAAATGAGAAAAAAATTGTAAAATTCTGGTGCCCAGCAGGTGCTTGACAACAGTGGGCATGGAGAGGTTAGAACTCTTAACCTCACCCAACATTGGAAGACAGAGAATGGAGAAAAACATGGATAAATCAACATAGAAAAAGCCTCAGCTTCATCCTCTACTCCTTGCCAAAACTGCCCCTGTGTGTAAGTTCCATGAATGTAAATGCAAGGTATGCTGACTCTGAATTTTGGAATGTTGGGTAGGGAAGACAGGGGTCTGATGATGTTATGGTCTAATACTTGGGTAGCTCAGTCGGTAAAGAATCTGCCTGCAGTGCAGACCAGGGTTCGATTCCTGGGTCAGGAAGATCCCCTGGAGAAGGAAATGGCAAACCACTCCAGTATTCTTGCCTGGAAAATCCCATGGACAGAGGAGCCTGGCGGGCTATAATCCATGAGGTCATAAGAGTTGGACATGACTTAGCAACTTTCAAATTTAGTCCATTAGGTATGTAAGTGAATGAACATTCTTCATGGTGCCATCCCCATGGCACAGAGAGGTTTGGAAATGCCGAAGGTCACATAGCTATGACATTTTAGGAAAATGACCCAGGGTAGGAAGACCCACTATCCTAAGCCAGGGAGGCCTCCAGAGTGGTGAAGCCAGGCATTCCTATGTTCAGCCCCAGTGCTTATTATTCTCATGACCTTGGGCAAGAGACTGACTAATCTTTTCAAGACTCAGTCTCCTCATCAATGAAGTGGGGATACTAATCATAGTAATGCCTGTCTTGTTCTCCTGCCTTGAAGACTGGGTTAAATGATGTACATAATAAGATGAGCACTGTGCCTGGCACATAATAGATGGTTGATTATTTTCAGATTACTCCTCTTTAAAAGGAGTATTGTATCCTCTTTAAATGTAGTATTTCACTGCATTTACAGCCACATTGAAATCATTACAATGAATCTGGGAACTAAGAAGGCCTCAGACATTTAAATCAGTGTCTGTTAATTACATGGATGCAGTTTCATGTGTGTGTCTGTGTGTGTACACTTCTTTTTCATGAAAGTATGACTTTTCAGTCACAGAAAAGCCTCCCTATGCTTGGGGTTTAGTGTTGAGGTGAAAATCTAAAATGATCCAGGGAGTTTAAGAGAAATGATTTATACAAGCATATAAATAATGCCCATAATTTAAAGCTCAGTGTTTCTTTTACTCATATTCTGTGGTTCATCAGTTTGTCTCCCCAAACTGCCTTTTTGTTTCATGAGACAGCACTCCTTACAAATTAGGTGTAACTTTGGATGATTTGCTGACCCTCACTGAGCAGGGTCTCCCTTTCTCCCTTACCTATAACATTCACTTTGCATCGTAACCAAATGCAGCCTCCCCATTGCTCCCCCACCTTCCATTGGGAATGATCTCTTTATCAATAACCCGACCCCTGGAAGCCCAGTGGGTGACTCTTTAGTGCCCCCGACACCAATGCAGATGGGGGTTTTGGATCCCCAGTGTAATCCCAGCCTGAAATGTTACCAGGAGCCCTACGGCTCTTCAATTACCTTCCTTGGCCTGTCAAGACCACAGCATCTCAAATTCAGTTAGCTGGTCTTTGGGTCTCAGCCAAGGCCCAGCCTCTGCTCCTAATGACAGCCAGCTGAGGGGACACTGAGAGGGGCTAAATTCAATTTGCAGCCCTTCTAATGAGATTAAGGGAGCAGGGTTTTTTATTTTCTCCAAAGTTTGCCATGGGCAGGATGAATGATGGCCCAGGGATGAGCTGTCAACGTCAACAAAGGCTCCAAGCTGGGAGAAGGGGGATGGGAGACAAGGATGGGAGAGAGAGAGGGAGAGATTTTCCAGACAGAGCCAAGGAGCTCTAAGTGAATCGCCCAGCAGGTGACAATGTCTGGCTGGCAGAGTGTCACTCTGTGGACAGGATGCCGTCAAGAATGAATCTGGAGGAAAGGTAAATGTCAATCATAAGCAATATTCCCAAGTAGAATTTCTTTTTTCCCCTTGCTTATGAATTCTTTCTCACCCTTTTTGACTTTCCAAACATCATGAAGAAAACTGTATTTCTTAAAATGAGTCAACTCGGAAGTATTTACTCAAATAAAAGAGCAAGGCTCCCACTGATCTTCTTCCCGGAACAGTCCAGCCTTGGCTGAACGGACCTGTGCGTCTTTTAGTCCGAGAGCTCCCACTGAGCTAGTCAGTTAGGACCTCAGATGCCCACAGTGTGTTGTGGCTGGTGGTGAAGCACCAGAAGGTACTTTATCCGATGCAGAGTAATGTCGAGGTAAGCAAAACCCATCTAATGTCTGTTTTAGTTAGCACCCACCTCTGAGTGTCAACAGCTTAGTTGCGGGGGTACCCTGAAGAAATGGAGCAAGACATTTTTCTGGGTCCAAATGAGACATAGAGGGAAAGCCCTTTAGGAAATCTGAAGAGGAAGAGGCTTTTGTGGTTAGGAGAGAGCAAGGAAACTTTGTTTTTAGCTGTACCCTGAAAGAGGATGAGATCTAGAGAGGCTGAGAGAAGGAACTCAGATGAGTCCCTTGTGGCTGAAGGTTTCAGGCTTCTACTTGCAGGCCCCCCTGTGTCCTGTTTCAGGGTCTCTCCTGCTGGAAACTGTAATAGTCCTGCCACCAAGTCTGGATCTCAGGCTCTAAGCACCTTCTTAGATCTCTACAGAGATGGTTCATACATACAGCAGAGCTCCCACCCAGCTTCCTGTCCCACACTCAAACCCTCCATCCATGCAGCAGTCCTGCACCAGATCCCAGCTGTGACCCTGATGCCTAGAGTTGCCTGGATTTGGTTTCACGTACTTTGTCTCTTGTTCACATGCTACTGCCTGAAGTCCTGTTCCTAGTAGACTGATAACTGGGGACCATGACATAACTGCCCTTTTCTTACTTCCCTTGAATATGGAAACCAACCCTGACTAAGGCCTTTAGTTAGCTTCAGAACGTGTCAACACAAGTTACAGCAGCTTATGGGCACACAGCAGACACTTGCTACATGTGCTGCATTTCTATTGACTGAAATGGGCTTATGAGGAAGGTGAACCTTGATTAGACTTGAGGGTGGGAGCAGTTAGACACGAGGCACCCATGTGGGAGGAAAGCTCAGAGCCAGGATCATGTTGTTGGTATTCAGAGAACAATAGTCCCTCTCCTCTAACACATTCCTGGTGGCCGAGGTTTGACCTCCACTGCCCACTATTTAGGCCCGCAACTGGCTGTTCAGGGCTGGTACCACAGCCTGAACTTGGCCATCAGCCAGATGGACTAGAGGAATCCTACAAATTTCAGAACCCAGAACATCTCAGGGCCATGTTGTAGCCAGAACTGTCAGAGAATATCTCCCACACAAAACAACCACAAAATTCTTTCAGGGCTTGTGAAGGATTATGTTGGGTTGTTGGGTTTGAGATAAATCGAGTTACTAATCCTACCCAGTATCTTACAAGTTCAATGCTGCTGAGAAATACAACTCTAAGATGCTGGAATTCTGAGCCTGAAAGAGCTCAGTTTTTTAACTAATCATGGCTGCTCTGTTAATGTGTCTTCTTTTATGTTATGAATTGTTTCTGTACCTTTTCTTCTGGCTTCACTGACTTGTATTAAAATTCCTTGTGAAAAAATCATTCTGTCCTGGGGCAAGGGGGAGGCAGGGTTTGTGCCATGAATTGATAGAGACATCAGAAATTCAAGACAAAGGCCTGAGACTTCCCAACTTGCCTTCACTCTGTCTTGCAGTGGGAAGAGCAGGGTATTTAGGTCTTAATAAGGAAGCCCTGTCCTGAAAGGTCCTGTCCGGAGGCACTTTGCATGGGCCCGTGAGCCAGCCCCTGTCCCTTTCCCACCTGAGGCTACGACTGAGATGGAGAAATAATCTGGGAGAAATAGAAAAGATAAAGATGGCAAGGGTTAAGAATGTCCTGTTATCAATGTGGATGCTTATTAATAAGAAGGAGTCACTAAAGGTCAGTTCCCCAGGAACCAGAACTCTCTGCTGTAAAACACATTTTCAATCACAATGGATTTTCATGCCTATTTTCTTTTTTAAAAAATTTATTTATTTGGCTACACTGGGTCTTAGTTGTGTCACGCAGGATCTTTCATTGCTGTGAGCAGGCTCTCTAGCTGTGGCATGAGGACTTAGTTGCTCTGCAGCGTGTGGGAGCTTAGTTTCCCAACCAAGGATTGAACCCACATCCCCTGCATTGCAGAGAGGATTCTTAACCACTGGACCACCAGGAAAGTCCCCATATGCCTATTTTCTTATGTGAGCCTTACAGCAAGTCTGTGAAGAAGGTATCTTGATCTCCATTTTAAGGTGAGAAATCAGAGGCACCCCAGACTTAAATGAATTGCTTAAGTTCATGCAAGGATAAGCTTAGGATGCAAGGCCAGGTCTGCCTGATGCCAGATATACTGCTATGGCTATTACCCTACACTTCATCTTAATACACAACCTGTGTGGACAACCCTCCACATCTCCTCTGACTGCACTCCTCTGTGGAGACCCAGACTCTTCTGTCACCCTCTGATGGTGGAACTGGTGGCCCATTAGGAGAAAATCATCACAGGACTGCTCCCTTGTGCCAGCTTTGTGTTGAAGAAAGAACCTCACTGCTATTTAGGAGCGCACTGAATAAGTGGGCCCTGGAGCCAAGAGCCCTGGGCTGGGCTGCTCAGCCCTGCTGTTGCCAGCTCCTACTGTGATCTTGAGCAAGGGACTTCCTCTCTCTGCATGCCCTCTTGACTCCTTGCCTGTTCTGATGCTCCCAGCTTCACATTCTCCAACTGCCCAAACATCCTGAATGGTCACTTAAATCCATTTCTTACTTCCTACAAATTACATTTTGCTTCTGTTCTTCTTATTCTCTTCCTGGCCTTCCCTATTTGCTGTGCCGAGTTCAGTTAACACTCTGGTGTGGTCATGAACATTTCCAATGCAAAAACTCAGCCACCCCCAGTGCATGCTGGGTTTGTTAAAAAATACCCGTTGGGCCCGCCCCTTCCAGGGCAATGCCAGACCAGGGGATGGAGCCCTGGGTCTCTTCACTTTGCGCCACATTATCACAGAAAGGTGGATTAGAAGTTATCTCCGCTCTGCTTTCTCTCAGAGCTCCTTGGCAACACAGCCACCTCGATATAAATACACACTAGAAATGTGCACAGCCTCATACTCACAGTGGAAGCCTTCAGAGGCTGGGGCGGGTCGGAGGCGTGGGGGTGGTGCAGCACAGATGCTGCCAGGGAGCAAGGACGTCACGTCAGGAGATCCTCAGGATGCAAAGGGGTGCCAGCCTCACCGCTTCAAGGTCAAATATGGCACTCATCAAATAGAAGACCTGTGATCCCTGATAATTCTCAGGTGTGTGTGCTGAGTCGCTTCAGTTGTGTCCGACTCTTTGTGACCCCTTGGACTGTAGCCCACCAGGCTCCTCTGTCCATGGGGTTCTCCAGGCAAGAATACAGGAGTGGGTTGCCATGTCCTCCTCCAGAATTCTCTGGCACCCCATCCCAAATGCTGGAGATCTTTCATCTCCCTAGTTAGTGACAGATTTCACAATTGGAGCTTCTTTTGCATTCTTTGCAATTAAAGCAAGAGCGAAATCACCTTTCCTTTCTTTGTTTCTCTAATAACTTTTCTTCCTGGTGCTGCTAATGTTCCATTCAGGTTGAAATTCTGTTGCTTTTGATCACTGGTCATATCAAGATCTAAAAAGAATAAAGGTTAAAATCAAACACAATGAAATTGTGCTTCTATGTGTAATAATGTGTAACATTTTAGGATTTCACTAATGAAAGGAATTATAAACAAGTCCACTCCTAGCATATCCTTAACTTTGGTGTCTAAAATAGTATCAAATATTTAGGAAACCAATGCAAAATGATTCTCATGGTTAATACTGGTTCAGTAGCATGCCATTCCCTTCCACTGGCCCTGTTCTAGGCAGGACCATATACTCAACTACGCGCAAACATGATTCAAGCACATTTAGGTGATGCATGCTTAAAAGACGGCAAAAAAAAAAAAAAAAAAGCTCTCTTTGCTTGGAGGCAAGAGAATAAAACCCCCCAAATATCTCTCATGTATATGATAGGCCTCTTAAGATTTAGTCATTAGGATCTGTCAGGCATTTCCAAACTACAAAGGACCTGAAAAGAGAGTACAATAAAGACATCAGAGACCTAAAATGCCAGGCCAAAGAGAAGAACCAGAAGGAGCAAGATTTGTTCACTGTAAATATTTTAAAACTGTATCCTTATCTTGGTTCAGTGCTGTGTGCTGTCTTGTCTTTGATAATTGTAAATATTTAATGTACTATAGCTCCATCTCCTTACTGATATAGGAAAGATGAATAAATCCATATGCACAGGATGTGTGTTTTCACTTGCTGTGCAGACTGCTTGAAAGAGAGTGGCCTGTGAGGGACTGTTGTGGATGGTTGTACCCTGGACAAGGGTGCCTGCCTGGTAGAAGGGGCTGAGAAACAAGCCCCAAACACCCAACTCAGGGGTTGCTGGGTCATTTCTGAGCTAACAAGCAAACAATTTCTTTCTGCAATTAGCTGGGACTGGAGGGTGTTTTGGTTTGGTTTGGTTTTGGCTTTTACAATTCACAGTTTACTAGTGTGAAGGAAATAGAGCAGATCAGATAAGAAAAGTGCTTCTGTTTAATAAAAAGCAAAATCTAGCAACTTTTAAGTCTCAGTTTGATTTTCTTTAAAATGAAAGTGTTTACTCCTTTAGCAGCCTAAGCCCTATCTCGGGACTCAATTTTCTCTGCACACTGATCAAAAGAAACTTCTGAAAGCAAGAGTCTACTACAAGAGGAAGGAGGGTGAGGCAGTAAAGAAAGAAGGTGGCTCAAGAAGCCTGGTTCTCTGAAGACCTTCTGTCCGGCATCCGCCCCACTCCTGACACCTGACTTGATTTGCCCCAGCAGGTAACCAGGTCTCTACTGCCTTCAGTTCCTCCAACCTTCTCATTATTCCATTCTCGCTCAATTCTGATCCTGCCTCCATGATTCCCTCACTCCAGGGACTGTGGATGCGTTGGTTCTATTAAAGGCAGTGAGTATCACCTGTTTTCTAGGTGCTAGCAGAAAAGCAGGCAGAGGAACCGTAGAGATTCTAGCTGGAACCATGGTCAGGAATAGCCTTCCACAGTTACTGTGACCTTGTAAAGAAGAAACCTGGGAAACACCTGTAAGGCTCAAAGACTCAACTCACATCTTTGAATTGTAATCATTAAAGGAGGAAGTTTTGGTAACTCTTAAAGCAAGCAGGGTAGGCAAGGCAGCCTGACGCTCTACTTAGGAGAGCTAGCCATAAGGCCAAAGGGCCTGAATTCCAACCCATCTCCACAGTTTTAATACAGAAGGCTCCTGAGCATGGACTCCAGTGGCCTCTGTCGCCTCATCTCTAAAGAGAGAGTAATGGAAGTTTGAGTCTCATTGGGTTGTCCTAAGAATTAAGTGTTAATGCTCTTGTAAAGTTGCCTAGAGCAGTATTTGAAAGGCTAAGTTGTCAAGGTGTATTGGCTATTGCTATGATTATTATGCTCAAAAGAGTTGGGGTGGTAGAACTCTGAGAAACTTCTACAGCCAGAGGCAGATTGATTTCCAAATTTGGCCATTAAGATGTTCAGTTTCCATGTTAGGGAAAGCCAGAGGCACAGTAGGCTTACATAACACCCAAAAGCACCAAGCATACACAACATACATACTCGTGCACACGCAGATTCATCTTGCAGCCATACACACAGACATGCACAACTCCAGAAATAGCCTGGGGCAGTATATCCAATCAAAGTTGCATGGATGGTGGCAGACTTTGTTTGGCTTAGCTACCATCCAGTTGATTCCTGACCTAAATGCCAAGATGCCATGATACAAATTGGGATGTGCCAGGGTCAGGTCTCTACTGGGTCTGCTGAAAGAGAGTTGACAGAGGGTTTGCTGCTACAAAGGCCTCTGAGAACTCCATCCTTTCTTCTCCCTCACCCTTCCCCTTTCTCTCCAGGAGTTTCAGGGAATAGTATGAGCCATTGTTAAAGGTCTTGGGATGGAGGGTCCCAGCTGCCAATACCTAAAGATAGCAGTAGGTGGTAATGTTGTTGTTGATGACCTATTCTCCAGAGAGACTGAAGCAATGTCAGAGCATCCTAGCTCAGTACAAAGAGGGTGTCCAATAAGCAGTTGCTGAATAAATGGCCAAAAAAGTAATGATAGATTCCAGCTCCAGCCACTTATTGACTAATATCCTTGGGTAAGTCACATACCCTTTCTTTAGCTTCCTCAGATGTAAAAGGGAGATAAACATTCCAATCCATAGGACTACGTGAAGATTGAATATTAAACCAAATTAGAGACTCAGTGTACAATGGTATCTTTCCTCTCCAAAGTGTAGGGCCCCCAGGGTAGTGCAAGCAAGGAACAGTCTCTTTGAGATGAACAGTTGTGGACTATGTACTTTAACATAGAATCAGGAACAATGGTGCTTGAGAGTTTGTGATGAGGACATTTCTGGCTAAGAAAAGCTGTTATGTGTATTTCCCTTTATGGGGCAGACACAGTGCAGTTCTCCCATCTCCCATGCCCACTAGGAAATCCATACTTCACAGCTTAGGCCTCCTGGCTTAGGAGGCAGGTGCAACCTGCCCAGGGTGCCCTTTGAGAGGTAGAAATCTCCCTGAGTTTTTGCTATCTGTATCAGTTTTATGGCCTCTTTTTGCTTTGCTCATTTAGTTAGTTAGTCTTTAGGGAAAATGGGCTAGGCTAGGGAGCAGAGAAAGCAAGACTCAAATGTGTCTGAAGCCAGGGCCCAATACTAATAGAACAAACCAGAGACTCTCACAGGCAGAGGGAGCAGCTTTGTTTACAGAAGCCGAACAGGGATCCTTAATGGGCTTGACTGGTTAAAATTCTAGGACAGCCTCCCACTGTTTGATTTTCTAGGTATTTCAAGGCATTTCCAAGTTTCTCAAAAGCATAAAATATTGAGACATACTGAGGTCTACCTCTTTTTCATATACCTATCACAAATTCACTTTAAATCACTGTAATAAGCACACATGAACGCCATGTTGTAGGGTGTATTTGGATGCAGGATACATCAAGAAATCATGAGAGTGTGCTGTAAGGCCCAGGCGGGTGGGAACCACTGTACCAGACCACTATTTTATGTCCCTCTTGGGACTTGACGATCATAAATATTCTTCCCACAATTTCCAGCTGTATTTCTCAGTAGGATATGGGAAGTTACTCTGCAGTCTCTAATTTGCCCCTTTTTGTGTGTGGATTTAAAGATGTTTTAATAGTTTTCTTATCTCTCAAGACATCTTTCTTATGTGACATGGGGGATTCCTCTCCTCCCTACACTTCTTTCTCTCACTCGTCCCTAAAGATGTGTCATTCCATCATCACCTCTTCAACTAGTGTGAAGAACCAGAGATGTACACTGAATAAGATGACAGTTTCTGCTCTCATGGCCCCATGAACTCAGCCTCATGGAGAGAGAGAATACATACACAACTTACGTAAATAAGTGATATGAGATAAATACTTTGATGTGCTGTCCAAACCCCTCTTCAGGACAGGAGAAGCCACTCTCAGCTGCTGGGAGTTCTTCCAGATATAACCCTCAGCCCAACCCTTGTAGAGATTTCCCTAACTAAAGAGGGTTACCTCACCCAAAGTCATGCCTTGGTCCCAGGGTATTCAATATCCAATGCCATTTGACCCATTGCTTACTCTGGACAAACATGAAGGGCCATCTAGCTTCTAAACTCCCCAGATGTGCAAACTCAGTACCTTCTTCTCATAGGTTGAACTGTTAGGCAGTCAAAATTCTGTTAGCAACCAATATGCCTTCTTCCATCAACTCTTCATAAACGAGATATCATAGAGCAAAAACTGAGGACTGGTAATGGCCAGTGACCTTCTAAGGGGTTACAATCTCCAGAAATAGGAACAGCTGGGGTGATGGTGGCAAGAATCTTGAGAGCAATGCATTTTTGGAGTGATGACTTTTTCACATTCCAGTGGTTCTGAGTATTGTAGAGCCAGATAGAAAAGAATGCCTCCTGAGCAAGGCAATGATACATTAATAAAAACCTGAGAAGTACTGGAAACTGTACTGAAAGCTGTGAACATCAATCCACCTTTCAACCATAGAACGAAGAACAGGAACCAACCATCACTAGTAGATAAAGCATAGAGCCAAGGGCAATCCACATGGGTTATCTGTTGACAACACTGAGCTTAAATTGCCCTCGCCTTTTTGAAAATGAGTAATGCTTTTGAAAACTTCCTGGTAACAGCTGTTTGGATTTAAAATAGAATGCATATTTAGGATGATAAGAGAAAATAGAATATATTCTTCATTAAAAAAACTGAAAATGAAAGAAAAGGAAGTATGAAAACCAGAAATCAAAAAAGAATGAGACAGATTTAAGATGAAATAAATAAATTTTAACAATAAAAGTAAGTAGGTTGAGCTTGTCTAATAATAGGTCAATTGTTTCGTACAGAGTGGAAAAACCTATTTAACTTTAGAGACAAACTATAAATACATTAAAATAAAGATTTAATTGAAAGTGTAGCATATGGTTACCAACAGAAAGCAGGAGTCACAGTTTTCATTGTGAGGAGTCATGATGCTCAGTGGAGGAGGTTACAGGTTCTTTCCCCTCCCCTCTGTCTGCTTAGTTTCTCTCTCCTGCACTGCTTTCTGGAGATGAATCACAGCTTCACAGACAGATCTGAGGGAGGAAATCAAAGAACTGTCTTCCACATGGACAGGACATGGTAAGGCCTGATGTGTCAGAAACATGTGGCAGATTATATGAGGCAAGAAGGAGAAAGGCACCAAGATAAAGACTCAAGACAGTGTACCAAGAGATATTTCATCAGACTAGGAGAGTGAGTGTCTTCTAAAACAGGAGATTGTCAAAAGTCTCCTTTAAATGGTCGAGAGAGACACAAGTAAAATTAGAATTCCAAGCTTAACTTACCCCGACCACCTTTTTAAAATGAAACACCAGTTAAAGACCAGACTTTCTCAAAGAATCTCAAAATTTTTCAGAAGTTAACAACAACAACAACAAAATAATAATTTACAGGTCATACTCTTGGTCACAAAACAGTAAACCAGAAATTAAAGACATTTATTTCAATTAAATCCCCAACTACTTATAAACTGTAAACTTTATTTTTTTCTAAAGTTCTTTTGTTAGAGAGCAAATGAAATGGTAACACAATTATTTAGAAAGCAATATATAGAATTTGGCCAAAATTATAATAAGAAGAATATTCATAGCACAAGTTTTTATTATTAAACAGGGAAAAAGAAAAGAAAATAACAATTCACATCATGAAAGTATAAAGAAAACATTTAAAAATATAAGAAAAGAGAGGAAACATTAACAAAGACAGAAGCAGAAATATTATTAAAAGTAATAAAATTGAGAAATGGGCTGATTGTTTGTAAAGACCAGTGAACATGGACAAATATCTAATTGCTATAATTTAAGAAAAGTGACAGATATACAATATTAAAAATAGGAAACATCATTACAATTTTTCAAATTTTAAGCATAGACTTGATCAGAGTACTGTATGACTGATTAATGATTTGGAAAGAACAAAGTTAAATTCTTAGTCATACCAGATCCCAAATCAATTCCAGATAGATTAAGGTGCAAAAATAAAATATCTGTAAATATTTATATTTATTAGCAGTATAGATGCATTTTATAAATATGAAATATTTGATCAATTGTATCATATTAAAAAACCAAAACTCCTATACAGGAAAAAAAAGAAAACTAAAAAGCAAATGACAAATTTCTAATATGTCATTAAAAGTATTTCTAATAAGTATAATAAAATATCAGTGACCCTAATACATAAAACATATGAATATAAAAATAAATAGAAATGAATAAAATAGCAATCTCAAAAGTCAAATGCACTTATTTGAAATATTTGGAGTTTTTAAAATTGTAAGATATGTTCATGTAAAAGTGGTAACTAATAAGAACCTACTGTATAGCGTAAAGGAACTCTACTCAGTACTCTGTAGTGGCCTATATGGGAAAAGATTCTTAAAAAGGAATAGATATATGTGTATGTAAAACTGACTCACTTTGCTATACACCTAAAACTAACACAACATTGTAAATCAACTATATCCCAATAAAAGTTATTTTAAAAACTGAGAAAAAAGTGAGAGTTTTTGGCCTGTTGAATTGGAAAACATTAAAAATAATAATCATCTTTTGATATAAACATTTTGGGGTATAGTTGGGATATGTATCAACAAATTCTTTAGAATGTGCACACATTTCTCCTGGAATTTCACTTCTAGGAAGGTACAAGGAAATAATCTGACCAATGTGTAACTATTTAGTTACAGTGATTATTGCTATATTTAAAAAAAAATCATATTCCCAAATTAAGAGCAGGGTTAATTTTTAGCAACAGAGGATTGGTAAAGTTAATTATGGACCCTCCGTGTAACCAAGAAAAAATAATATGGCACACCTATATTTATTAACCCTGAAAGATGCTATTAATTGTAATATATTCAGCATAAAGAACACATTACAGTATAAGCAGTAATATTTCATTCTTATTTTAAAATACATATATGTATAATTATGTATTTATTATGTTTGCATATTCTTCAGACATTTCTGTTATTAATGGGTGAGACTGGGGATGGCTGTTGATCTTTTATATTTTATACTCTATAATATATTCATATTCTGTTATTTTACAAAAGAGAGAGAAAAGAAAGAGAACATTAAGTGAAACCAACTGCATTTTTTAAAAAACCAGAGGCACTGGCTATGGTAGAGCTTATACAGTTCTACCTTTATGTTATTTTGCATATTTTATACATGGGTCCGTTTTCACATTCATTTTGTGCCTGCATCATTATTCCCTCAAGGACAATTCATTATTCCTTTGTGTGCCCAGCATTCTATGTATTGTGCATATTATTCAATGTTAGTATTTCAGGAAAAGAAGAAAGGAAGGCAGGGAGAAAGGAGTGGGGGCAGAGAGAGGGGAAAAGGAAAGAAGGGCATGAGGGAGGAAAGGAGGAAAAGAGGGAGAAAGGAGGAGATAAGAGGGAGGGAGCGGGAAAGGAAGGAAGGAGGGAGGGAGGAAAGGACAGAGGAAGAGTAGAAGGGAAAATGGGAGGAAGGAAGGGAAGGAGGGAGGGAGGGAGGGAGGGAGGGATGAAGGGAGGGACGCTGGGGGAACAAGGGGAACAAAATTGGGTTATAGGCATCATTTCTGCACAAACATACTTTTACCTCCTGGAGATAGAACCAGAATCCCAACCAGGCTGCCTCCTATACCCAAGCCACATTTCTGCCATGCCACTCTGTTTCAGATACCTTGTGATGCTGTTGGGCTCAGACTAGTGGGAGCCAGTCTAAGAAAATCTTTTCCCACAAGGTATGAGTGCTTTTGCAGATGTTTGCTAACATATCAACAGCTGGAGCACTGCCTAACACAGTTCCTCAATCATAGCAGACATTACCTAATTGATAAGGGCGTCCCTCTGAGCACGGCAGCCTGTTCCCAGTTCTGTGTGACACACAATCAGACTCTGTTCCCTTTCCCCGTGACATCAACATTCTTGGCTAGGCCGTTGGAGGGGAACTCCTTTTCCACCCAAGATAAACTGAAATCTTGGGACAGAACCATTCCCCAAGGATCTGCACCGCCACATTCTCCCATCCACTCCCATCTTCCCGGTCCACACAGTGCTCCAATTCTAGCCATGAGCTGCTCTTCAGGCCTCACTGACATTGACCCCAGTGCAGCTGTAACTCTTCACCAGCTCCTTGTGACAGCGGGAAACAGATTGGAAGGACCAGGCATCTGGTGTCAGTGGACGTACACACATGAACCTCTGGGGCTGGGACCATCTCTCCCTCTCCTTCCCCTGTGCCCTCCCTCCACACATACACACACAATTATGAATCAACACTGACAATGTCCATCTGGTCTTTTCTAGCTATAGGGTCGTGGTGATAGCTTATTTCCTTAATAGCATTTGGGGATGGCCTGTGAACCCAAGAAGCAATAGGCCCTGGCTACCTGTGGCCAGCTCAGGCCATGGCACAGAGAGAAACACAAAGAGCCCAATTAGAGGAAACCCCCCTGAAATGCAGCCCTAGACAAATCCATCTTCTGTCATTTCTTATGCCTATTGGACGACCTTGTAGGTGTTGAGATCCTTGACTAATATAGCATGTCCCTCAAGTACTGTGATGGAGAAGGCAATGGCAACCCACTCCAGTACTCTTGCCTGGAAAATCCCATGGACAGAGGAGCCTGGTAGGCTGCAGTCATGGGGTCGCGAAGAGTCGGACACGACTGAGCGACTTCACTTTCACTTTTCACTTTCAAGCACTGGAGAAGGAAATGGCAACCCACTCCAGTGTTCTTGCCTGGAGAATCCCAGGGGCAGGGAAGCCTGGTGGGCTGCTGTCTATGGGGTCGCACAGAGTCGGTCACGACTGAAGCGACTTAGTAGTAGCAGCAGCAGCGAGTACTATTATCCTTATCTGGGTTGAAAAGGAAATTTTTGCTACTAATAGTCCCAGGCCCCTGAGATTAAAGGAAATACACAATCAGTAGGAGAAAGAACATCAGAGTTTGGATTGGGGTTGGGGGGAGGCTTTATATTGGTGGGAGGAAGGGAAGTTTAAATAAATGAAAGGTTAGTCTGTCTTATAGCATAACGGAGAATTTAGAGCCAAATAGACACAAATGCAAACACTGGCTCTGCCAGTTACTAGCATTATAACTTGGGGCAAATTTTTCTCTCTCAGCTTTCATTTTCTCATGTAGTTCTTATAAAGATTCAGTGAGAAAATGTATATAAATCCCTGGTCTGGAGTAAGGAATAAAAGCAATTTTTAAAATGTGTATAAAGAGTTTTGAAGTCAGTTTATTGATAAATGTGTCTAGATTGCCAGTTCTTCCTTTTGTCAGGTTGGTATTATCTTCCCGTTCCATAGTAAATCATGACATAATTAGCATTGTTGTCTGTAATCAGAAGTAAATGGTGCCCAGCATTTAAAAGAGAATGCTAGAATGGGAAAAGTCTCAAAATCATCTTACTCAGACCTGGGCCTTTTACAGATGAGGAACCTAAGCCCTGAGGAGAGAAAGTGAGGACATAACTGATGCTCGGGAGCTTGAACCCGAGCCTCGCCATGTGTCTTCTGTCGCTAGGAGCGCCTCGGGTATAGGGGGAGTTGTGGGCATAGGCCTAGACCCTAGTCCCTTAACAAGTGGATGCTGCAGGGTGAGCTCAGGTTCTCATTCACCTGACCTCTAGAGCAGTCATACTGTGCCTCTTGAGGCTTCAGGAAAATTTTTTCATATTTCCTCTGTTTATTGTTGTCAAGGTTGGGTCTCCACTGGAATGTTCAGTCTCAGATTTTTGCTAAAATACCCCCTCTGTAGGAAGTTAGGGTTGATATAGAAAACACCCCACCCCCACACTCACACCTATTGACTTGTAGTGAGGTGGCTTCATCCTGACTAGCTATGAGTTGTGGGAATGACTAAAATTTGAGCCCTGGGTCCATGAACAGGCTTAGCATTTACACCCCCAGGGCTGCCCAGAGTGCCTGGGGAGAGCCTAATGGAGTCTGATCACTAGTGGGAAGTTGAGGGGTCAGGGGTCACCTTCATAGGTGGCCAATGGAGACCAAGCTGGTCTCTAAACCCCCAATACAGTGAAGAATGACAGAAGAGACCCTGGCCTGGTTCACCTGTTTTGGCCTTTTGCTCTGTCCCTGGTCCCACAATGCTGGGAGACCTTGGGCAATCATACCCCTCCCTCTGGGTTTCTTCAAGGTAGAGAAGAATGGTTGCGAGAACCTCTTTCAGATCCAACACTGTGGGATGCTCACCATGCTGGCCACCCACCTCTCCCCGCCTTGTAGGCCTCTGCAACCCCAACTAAAACTAGAGCAGAGCCCACCGGGCCCCTCCTCACTCCCTACCCCTTGAAGAATTTGCATCTCCAGAGGGAAGGGTATCATGTAGAATTTCTCTTTCATTCACCTGAGTACAGACAGCCAACTTTTCCTGCCATGGGAGCCCATCAAAGAGTGGACTAAATAAACTTCTATTTTCATATCTCATTCTCTTGAAGAGAACACAGCCATAACTCCACAGAGAGTAAACACACACGGTCTAATCTTTCTCCTCACTGGGACAGTTTGTTGAAACTGGTGAAATGATGCAGACCCTGCCGAAATGGTTTGATAAGAGCTGTAAGTCTGACTTCGTGATTATTAAACAGAGGGAGTTTAACTCAGTTGCTTCTGATAGTTTTAAAAAGAACCTTCTTTTTTACTTGCATCTTACTCCCTGACATATGTACACATGACTTATACATATATGAAGCTCAAATATCTATCGAGGCACCCCTGACTTCTTGTTTTCTTTGGGAGGGTGTCTGTGCCTTTAGAGAGAGAGAAAATCCCACCCCAATTTTGTGATCACTCACTTGGTTATTAGAGACATCATGAAAGAGAAGCCACAGTCTGAATGATTCATACTGCACAAGAATTATGCTGAAAAAAGAGTAGTCAGTGGCGTTTTGGATACACAACTTTTTCTTAGAGCAGGCATCAGCAAAGGGGAAGCCGCCGGTCGAATCTGGCGTATCGCCAATTTTTTTAAGGCTACAAATTTACATTTTTGAATGGTTAAAAAAGTCAAAAGAGGAATGGTATTTTATGACACAGGAAAATTATACGAAATTCAAATTTCAGTGTCTACAAATAAAGTTTTATTGGAATACAGCCTCATTCATTCATTTAAGTGTCATCCTGTGGTGCTTTCAGGCAGACAGACTTGAGCCATATTTACTATCTGAATCTTTACAGAGAATGTTCGCTGATTTCTGGGCTAGAAAAGTCTTAGAAGTTTTTCTTAATACAAGTATATTTTTTCATACCATTTCACAGATGGATGAACTGGGAGAAGGAGACTTCAATAATGTTCTCAATGTGTTTGAGCCCAAATAAAGCAGATTTCTCACCCCTACGAAGCTGAATTCCCTTCTAATCCCTCCACAATGCACTGGCCATCAGAAGATATCCCCCACAGAAGGGCTGTTGAAATGTCCATTAAGAAAAATTGATTCTGAAGTGTGACATCATGTCCTTGAAGATACATGATATCATGACAGGACATGATATAATGTCCTGTGCAAAAATAAATTGCATTGTCAGAGCCTCAGTGGCTTTAGGAGGAAAGATATGGCTGTGAAAATAAAATCATAATTTGTGAAACTATGATATTTGTAGAAGGAATGTTCAGCATTGAGAATTCTTCCCTTTATAGTAAACACTACATTTTGTGTTAGCTGCTCCATGATTACTGACTTGCTTCCTTTGTTCTTTCATTGAAACACATAAGAACTGAGTTTCCCATGCTTATTTTATTTTTAGGCTTTTGCCTTCACTCAGTGATATTTCTCAGGAAGGTCACTTTCCAATTCAACTTCTTACATACTATTAAAGCAACACCAGGTTGAGAATTCCCAGAACTTCTTCTTTTTTTCCCTTAAATTCATTTTTAATGAAAACACTGAGGATTATGAAATCATCTAATTCATTTAAGTGCTGTAGGAAGTTTCAGAGAAAATAATGTACAGCCATATCCTACATGCCAGAGTATAGGTGGCCTAAGAAAAGGGAGGGGGGAGAAATTGTCCCTTCTTGGGATGAAATGCATAAATTCTGTTATAGTTCATAAATGATGGTTTATAGGTCATAAATGATGTTTCCAAACCCAAACTTTGTGTGCTGTTTTCACAGACAATTCCCTACTGATCCAAGAGTGTTTTCCCAGCTCAGAATTCCATTTGAAAACAGGGTGTCTGAGTTCCCATACCCTGTCTAAGAGTCTTATCCCCACAAAATCACCTTCATTCCCCACCACCCAGTGCACTTCATATCTCATTTAATACACATTCATATTGAAGACTGGAAAAGAGAGTCCAAGTTAACTGCTTCTTTTGAGTGACTTCTCTGTGTCAGACACTGCGTGAGCGACTACCCTGGACTTTATATTAATTCTCACAGCCCTCAGTGATGCTCACTGTTATCCACATTTCACAAGGGGAAACCAGGGCTTGTGCTGCTGCTGCTGCTGCTAAGTCGCTTCAGTCGTGTCCGACTCTGTGCGACCCCATAGACGGCAGCCCACCAGGCTCCCCCGGCCCTGGGATTCTCCAAGCAAGAACACTGGAGTGGGTAGAAGTTAAATATTTTGTCCCAAATTGCACAGCTATGGATTCTAGGAATTCAAGTCAACCCAACACTGATAGTCTTTGCCACCCTCATCCCTTCCCAAATTGCTTCTCTAAATAAAATGAATCAGACTGAAACTGATTTTGGAGTGATTTGAGTTTGACATAGGAAGACTGTCCCAAGAGTCCATAATGTTAAATGTTAGAACATAAAGAAGGGTCTTGTGGAATCACTTCAGGAAAACTCTAAAATAATCTATCCTGCATTTCCATGGTGAACAACTTCTGAGTTGAACATGCTTTCTTTATTTTTTTAATTGAAGTATAGTTGATTTATGATATTGTGTTGGTTTTAGGTATAGAGCAAAGGGATTCAGTTGTATATGTTTCTCAGATTATGTTCCATTATAGGTTATTACAAAACATTGAATATAATTCCCAGTACTATGCAATAAATCCTTGTTGCTTATCTGTTTTACCTATAGTAGTTTGTATCTATTAATTCCATACTCCTAATTTGTTCTTCTCACCCTCCTTCTCCCTTTTGATAACAATAAGTTTGTTTTCTTTGAGTTTGTTTCTGTTTTGCATATAGATTTATTTGTATTAATTTTTAGATTCCACATATAAGCTCTATCATATAGTGTTTGTCTTTGTTTGACTTCACTAAGCATAATATTCTCTAGGTTCATCCTTGTTGCTACAAATGGCAATATTTCACTCTTTTATGGCTGAGTAGTATTCCATTGTGTGTGTGTGTATATATATATATATATATATTGCACAATGTGTGCGATGTATGTGTATATACACACAGTGTTTATATATGTGTGTACACAGTATTTATATGTGTGTGTGTGTGTATAGACACACACAAACACCATGTCTTCTTAAGTCAATCATCTGTTGAAGGACATTCAGATTGTTTCATTGTCTTAGCTATTGTAAATTGTGCTGCTATGCAAATTGGAGTGCATGTATCTTTTTTAAAAAACATTTTATTTATTTATTTATTTTGACTGTGCTGGGATTTTGTTGATGGGCAGGCAATTGGGGGCTACTCTCTAGTTGTGGTACACAGGCTTCTAATTGCAGTGGCTTCTCTCTTTGCAGAGCATGAGCTCTAGGGCACATGGGCTCTAGTAGTTGCAGCTTGCAGTCTCTAGTTCACAGGCTCAGTAGTTGTGCCACATGGACCCAGTTGCTCTGTGGCACATGAAATCTTCCTGGATCAGGGATTAAACCCAGGTCTCCCGCATTGGCAGGTGGATTCTTCACCACTGAGCCATCAGGGAAGCCCTGGAGTACATGTATCTTTTTAAGGTGATACCCCATTGTGGTTTGATTTTCATTTCTCTTATAATAAGTGATATGGAGCATCTTTTCATGTGACTACTAGCCATCTGTGTGTCTTTGAAAAAAAAATCTATTTAGGTCTTGTGCTCAGTTTTTTTAATCTTATACAAATATTTTATTTTTATTTTCTTATTGAAGTATAGTTGCTGTGCAATATATGTTACAGGTATACAGTATAGTGATTCACAATTTTTAAAGGTTATACTCCACTTATAATTGTTATAAAATATTGACTGGAGTGGATTGCCATTTCCTTCTTAGGGGATCTTCCCAACACAGGGATTGAACCCATGTCTCCCACTTAGCAGGCAAATTCTTTACCACTGAGCCACCGGGGAAGCCTGTATATATATATATATATATCTTGTTTATCCATTCATCTGTCAATGGGCACTTTCATATCTTGGTGGCTATAAATAATGTTGCTATGAACATTGGAGTGCATGTATCTTTACAAATTAGTGTTTTTGTTTTTTCAGATATATACCCAAGAGTGGTGTTGCTGGGTCATATGATAGTTCTATTTTTAGTTTTTTGTATTATTATTGTGTTATTTTTAGTACTTTTAGTTTTTTCCATGGTGGCTACACCAACATGCATTCTTACCAACAGTGTATGAGTATCCCCTTTTCTCCACATCCTCACCAGTATTTGTTATTTGTGTTCTTTTTGATGATGACCATTCTGACCAATGTGAGGTGATATTGCATCGTGGCTTGGATTTGCATTTCCCTTTGGATTAGTGATGTTGAACATCTTTTCATTTTCCTATTGGCCATCTGCATTTTTTCATTGGAAAAATGTCTCTCACTTTTCTGCACATTTTGTAATTGGAATTTTGGGGTTTTTTTTATATTGAGTTGTATGGGCTGTTTACATAAGTCAGAAATTAACCCCTTATCAAGTCATATCATTTACAAATATCTTCTCCCACTCAGTGGGTTGTCTTTTCATTTTATTGATGGTTTCTTTTGTTGAACAAAAACTTCTAAGTTTAATTAGGTCCCATTTTTAAATTTTTGTTCTTATTTCCTTTGCTTCAGGAAATGGATCCAACTTGTTAGGGTTTTTTTAAAGTTTATATTGAGTTGTGTGAACAATGCTTTCTTGAAGTTAATATTTTAAAATCCTTAAAATTCTGAAGCCATTTGGCAAGTTAGGACCAGAGTTAGAATTTCTGGACTTATCTATCTCATTAGCCATCACATCCAAGCAAAACCCCCCAGATAGTCAATGGGCAGTTGCCCTGGGCCCAACTTGTGCAACTTGACCCAGAGGTGACTCAGGAGAACTCTGATAGAGGGCTGAACCACTGAACACTGCTCAGCTACAACACTTAACACTTGCCTTTTCTCCCTCTCTCTGATGTTAATGGCTGATTTCCCCAAGGTTCTTTTTTCACCTTTTAACCATGTGTCTGTCACCTCGGCTTGTTAATGGCTTTTGGGCATCCTTTGGCACAGTGCATCACTATGTAGTTCCATAGAGACTCCTGCCAGCCTTTCTTCTTGGTTAGGAGTTGCTTACAAGTTGTAAATCAGCATATTAGTCACAGTTAATGTTTACTCAAGAACTTTCTGAACAGCCTGGGAGTGTGGTTTACAGTGTGGGATAGTAGAAGGATGCTTCAAGCAGAAACCAGCTTGGGGGATAGATTGAGACGAGCCTCTAGGCAGCATTTGAGGATGCCATTCTCTAAGATGAGGTCTCTCAGCACTTGGAGCACCAGAGATGGCATATTCATCTAGAAGGCCACAAAATTAAAGAAATTGCTATACCAGAATTTCCCTCAGAAGTCCTAGCTGAGTACCCACTCTTACTCTGAAGCCTCAAATATCAGTTTGTTTAGACGATTATTTTTTTGAGAATATGGATTGTTGTATCACCACAAAACAGGAGATCCTCATATCTTTCTGCCCTGTGGGTACGGAAGGGACCTGGGAGAGTCACTGCCAGTCACAGGCAGCAGCTTATTTCATTGTTGATGGAAACAGATGATGAGTTGAAATAGCAATTTTGCACCATATTGGAGCCACTTGGGTGGTATGAATACCAGCTTTTCTTTAAGGAAGAAGACAATCTGTTTAAAGTATGTCCTTCATATAAAAATTCATAAGTCTAAAATGCAGAGCATCATCTCTTAGGCTACTTGTGACTTTTAGGAATAACGTCAAAACATTTGGGAAATGATGCTGTGGACTTCCTTGAACTCAAATATCTGACCCCTACTCATGAGAGATTTGATGCAGCCAGAAAGTGAGCACACTTTCCATTTCTAGTTCCTTAAAGGGTAGCAAGAAGAAGGCCATTCTCAAGCCTGTGGAAAGAAAAAGCTGGTGTTTCTTCTCATTTAAGTCTTCTCATCCTGGGAGCAGGAATTTGGGCAACAAGAATATAAAAGGTGCTTTGGGACCAGCCTGGCCAACTGATCAAGCTAGAGCTCTCAACAAGAACAGGAAGATGGCCAAATCAAGTAAATGGATTTCAAGAGAGGGGATTTCAACAGGCTTAAGGGATTCATTGAAAAGCCTCTACAGAAAAGAGATCAAGGGTCAGACAGGGGCCCTGAGACGGCCAGGTGTTCTTGCAGGAACCAAATTCCACAAAGCTCCTGCATTGTTACCATTCACTAAAAACAGACATGGAAGGTAAATGGCAGTCCAGCAAGCAAACCCTGGGCTTTATAGGAGTGGAGACACATACCAAAGTGACTGAGAAATTGTAAAATGGACTCACTCCCAGGGAGGGTGACGAAGAAATCTGAAAAACGTGTTTAAGGAAGGCAGGAACTTGGAAACAGGATTTGAGACGTAAGCTTTCAGGGGACACAGAGGAAGGTAGAGGGAAACACTATCCCTTTATTGGGGCGGTGGGGGGGCGGGAAGGAAGAAATGACCACAAGCCCTCTCCCAAGGTCTGAGGTCTGGGAGGTTCATTTAGCCTGTGAATGTGACTTGAAAATGAGAATGAAAAATGAGCGTTCCTTAAGAGCATACAGTGCTTTACAGTTTTCAATATACTTTCCAGCCATCTTATTGGAGCCACCTCCCAAGTCAGTGGAAACATTTGGAAGGTAGGTAACCCACAAGGAGAAAAGGCGTAAGTAGGCTAGACATTGATGCCTACATCAGATCATGGACACAGTTTGACTTACACAGTCTGAGAACTTGTGTCCCAGGCCACTAAGAGACATTTCCAGGTGCACAGCAAAACCATATGGAATGGAGGAATGATTCGAGGTATTAATAACTTTCTTAAAACTCAGTCCCTATGCCAGAAAACCCCTGGCAAGACAAAAACAATGCTACATTACTTTGCAGGCACATAGAAGTGAATAGGGAATTACATTTCTTACCCAGGAATTCATTCATCCAAAAAGTACTTGTGAAGGACCTACTACGTGTGAAGTGCTATCCTAGATTCAGTGACAACCAACATTGTGTCATAAATGTAAGCCTCCCATCAGACCAATATAATTAACAGGTTTGATGTTTGGATTAGAATCTATCCTTGTCATCTGTCTTGACTTTGCTAGCTGCCAGTTGTGCCACACATATCATTGCCCTCTGTAAACAGAGGAAGATGATGTGTGCTGATGCCCGGAGAATATCCATGTATAATGAAATAATCAACCCAGATGGCGAAAAGTGTCAGATCTTATGTCTGCTTTGCTCCTCTAACAATTCTAGTAGATAAGGAAGGCGTTTTACCAGTGAGGTGACAGATTCAGAAGGAATAGTTACCATGCCCATGGGTCCACACAGACAGGGAGGAATGAAGCCAGACTGGGTTCCAAGTCATGCCACCTTATGAAGTTCTTCCAGAAAGGATTTGTATTGCTGTTGCAGAGAATGGAGCAGAAGACAACACACTAATGTACAGACCACAAGAGGCCAAATGTAAAGATATCAGAGTCCCTTGCGATTAGAGTCTCTAACTCAAGTCCAGGATGCCCAATTAAATTTGAATTTCAGATAAGTTCCAAATATTGCCCTGTCTTGTTTCATTTTGTGTTTTGTGGCTAAATTTAGACACACTTTCTCGGATTCCCTGGGAAGTTACAAACTGTGATCAAGGGACCCTTGCCACCTACTCCTTTGGAGCCCAATATCAATCTCTCCTGAAAGGTTGTAGAAACTGCCTCCTTGTTTATAACCTTGAGTTTGCTTCCTTCTTTAAAGGAGAATTTTGACCTGATGGAACAGTCATGATTGTTTCTCCAAGAAGCAGAAAAATTGGAATAGAAATAAGATAGGCAGCTGCCATGTGTGGAACTCTGACTTGTGCTTCACACCTTAGGACAATGCTAAGTGTTAGCTGTGATTTTCTCCATTTTACAGAGTCTGTTAACTGAGGCCCAAACCAATAAAGTGTGAGGACCTAGGATTTAAATGCATATAGACCACTCTTCTGTGTTTTTCCCATTATGCTCCCTGATGAAAGAATTTGCATGTTCCAGAAACTGGACCTGAGCTCCTTTTATAATATTTCCTAACAACTTGCAACAATGAGTCTTCCTCTAGTGGCAAAGACATCTTGAAGCAGGAGAATATGTAAAGGGGCTCAGGAGGGCTGTTAAGACTTGACAAGCAATGGAAAGGTGTCAGAATGACAGATGTTGTCTTGTCCCAACAGCAGAATCTCCCTTTGGGGAGCAATTGAATGTAATACAGCGTCCACCTTTTGGGGTAAGGTCAGGGCTGGTAACCTCTCCCTGTGGAGATCTCGATGGTCTTGTCTTCAGGCACTCAGCTACTCAGCTCAAGGCCTCACTCTTTTTCCCAGCTGCCTTTTCACAGCTCCCACCAGAGCCCCCAGCAATCACAATGAAATGATATACCTGAACTGTGGATGTTTGGTGAGGGAACAAATAGAAATGCTTTTCTCAAGCGTGTGTATTGATGGGGAGAGAAGGGAGAGGTACAGAGGCTCCTGGCAGTTTTCCATCATCTACTGCCTTCAATAATCCTAAGCACATGGTTATGTCCTTTTGATTCTCTGACTTAAAGTCCTTGGTTATCCATCCTGCTTCTTGGAATGCCCACTACCGAGAGAATCCACTTTCATTTTACCTCTAGCATTCATGAAGTGAGGAGAAGGGATAGTGAGTGAGAAAATGAGTATATTCAAAGTCAGACTCATCACAGGTCAACCCTCCCTTCCACCCCCACAAGTCTGCCCACCACTCTCTCTAAAAGGCTTTTTGCATGAGCGATCCATACAAATTCAATTTGGGACTCACAATAGAATGGCCACATAGAACCAATGGATAGGCCAGGTTAAAAATTAAATATATGGATCATCTTCAGGAGGGGAACTTTGGTTGATAACATTACTCTCTTAGCCAAGGGTTGATGGTCAGGACTAAAGGTTGCCCCACATATTTCAAAGATGTTCTGCTCAGACCTGAAAACAGTAGGTACATTCTGGAAGAACTAGGTAAACTCATCAGTAGCCCAGAGGCAGGGATAAAGTGGTGACACTAGATCAACTATATAGATTTGGAGATGTGTTACCTTAAGAGGACAGAACAATGAGAAAATGTACCTTAATGGACCCTACTCATAAATTTCCATTCAAAAATGTATCCTGATCTGTGTTAGGCTAGGCTTCCAGTTTAGTCAATCTCCTGTCATAGGAGTTTGCTACATATTGAGGGGTTTTTGCATGACCGTTTTTTATCCTCATAGTACCCAGAACTTCCTCTTCCCTCTGCCTGACACTTCCCTCAGAAAACGATCTTCAGAAAGGTCTTAATTCTCGCCCCCCTCCCTGATACATGAACTAGCACCCCTAGTACCCTCTGCCCATTATTCAGTTTTATTTCTCTTCATTCCTGTATGTCTTTGTCTGCCCAGAATTCTATGTGGGCTAGATCAAACAATTTAAGCACCAGGATGACTTTGAGAGGAAGAAATTTCCATCAAAACAGAAACTTTCAATGTTTATGGGGTGTGTGTATGTGTGTGTGTGTATACAAGTGTGTAAGAAGGAATAACCCTTCCCCATTGCCTTTGGTGTTAGTTCTGGTTTATGGAGCAACACTCAAGAAGATGCTTTTGTTTGTTTTATCTAACCCATATGGAGTAGTTCACAATGTGCAAAGCAATTGCTTGCTTTCATGTGAGCTTTCCACTTCCCACTGTAGGTAGGCCAGCATTGTTTGTTTTAAAGATGAGGGAACTGAGTTTAGACAGACTGGTGGACTTGTGGAATGTTCTGAGGTCAGTAAAGAGGAGAGAAGGGCCCAAGGTAACCACTTAGGCACATCAGACGCTGGGCGCAGCTTTACTGTAAGGAAGTCGTATTCGTAAGCTGATAACAACTCGGTGAAGACAACAAGGCAACTGGCCCAGCACACCTCTTCTCAGTGTCCCCCAGGGAACAGGGGAAAGTGGAGACAGGGGGGCTATGTGGCCCTGGGCTTGTCGCTTTGTCCCTGTGAGTCTCAGTCTACTGAGGGGACTGTAATAGCTCTCTTTCAGGAGTTGTTGTGATGATCAGAATTAACAAGTGTCAAGTGCCTAAATTATGCCTGTCCTGAGCTCAAGATAAAGTCACAAACCCAGAATCTGTTGCTAACCAACCTACTAAAAAGCCAGGTAAAGTCTTGTTGAGTGGGTTTTCAGATAAGAGGAATTTAAAATTCATAGTTACAGTGTTATTAGATTCTAACACTGGAGGAGAAATCCACTACTTGGTCAACGTCCTCTGGCTTGTTTGTCTTTGCGTCAGAGTTTAGCAGAGTGTGGCTGCACTTTTCACTGGGTCCATTGCTGCTGCCTCCCACCTCTGCAGAGACTCCTCCCTCCTCTGCAGAGGCTCCTCCCACCTCTGCAGAGGCTCCTCCCACTTCTGCAGAGGCTCCTCCCACCTCTGCAGAGGCCCCTCCCACCTCTGCAGAGGCTCCTCCCTCCCAGTTCTCAGCTCGCCGTCCCAAGGCACCTTGTGTCCATCCTGGGCCCATTCCTTCTCTCATCTACCCTGACAGCTCCTGAACTTAAAGCACCCCTTCTTGTAAGACATTTTACCTTAGAGACAAGAAAATGTCCTTCCTCGAAAGCCTCCGTTGCATCTTGCTTCTCCTCCAAGCCATCGCCTGAGCTCGTCCTTTTCTGCCAATCATTCTGAGTGTCTGGTTTTATGGCTGTGGCATGGATAACCCCTCCATGTCCTTTCCAGTCTCTCCTCCCAGGCTTTACCTCAGTGGCCCCACACAACTCCCTCTTCTGCCTTTGTATACTTTGAGTCCTTCCTCCTGGAATATCCCTCTACCTTCCTTCATTTGGTGAATGCCTACTCACACTTTGAGGCCAGTTTGGTATTGTCTCCTTTTATCACCTTGGAGAAGTTAGTCCCGTTCTCCTCTGCCCTTGCATGGATGGGTATGTGAGCATGCTTCTTGTAGATTTCTGTGTAGACATCCCTCTCCCCATCTGGGGAGAATATACTTGAGAATGGCAACTGTGAGTGCCACAACTCCATTCCTTCCAGGGGTAGACTGGTCAGGCTGTTTGGCTAGTTGAGGTATCCTGACCCCCTTCTTGCTGCCACACCCCACCTTCTGTGACATTCTATTCGATGGGGCATAGGCACTCAACAAGTATATATCAAATTAAGGAAGAAAGAAAGGAGGAGAGAGAGAGGGCAAACGTATTTTCATCCCTCCTCTTCCCAGTTCTCCCTCTGGAAAACAATGGATGGGGAAAAATTCCTGAATATGTCCATCCTTCTGTTAACTTCTTTCCTCCTCTCTGATGCTGACTTCTTGACTCTGGACCAAGTTCATGTGTTCTCTGTACTTTGGTAGCTTCTTTCTCACAAGGCTTCTCAGTTCCTCCTGCAAATAGTCCCATTGGAGCTCTTCACCCACCCTGACAAAAGCCTCAATGTGTCCAAACTGCAGGGCAAGCAGAGCTGGCCTCTAGCTGTGACCCCCACACACACACACTGTGGGCACAGTACAAATGTTCCTCATTGCAAGCCCTCCCTGTTCCAGCATCCACTTGCAGACTAGCGGTCCAATCTTCCCCATGAAGGAAAGCATATCCCTAAGTCAGAGGTAGTGCTCGTTTTCTATAGCTTGGGGTAGAAACTCACATTGCATGTTTATCTAATGTTGAGAACATTGAAATCATCATCATGGGATTTAACAGTTTGACGTACAGTCAGTTCCTTTGCAACATGATATCTGTGCTTCTAAAATTTACCACACCATGCAGAACCACACAATGAAAACAGCAAGTTGTTAATCATTTAAAAATATATAGAAATACCATAATAAATATGGTGCATTACCTTGAAAGGGACTTGAAATTTGCTTCTCAGGAGTGGGTGTCAGAGGGGTTGCAACTGTGACAAGTGGTAGAAGGAGATATATCTGAAGCTGGGTGGAAAGCTATAGTATTAGATGTGGGTGTGTGTGTGTGTGTGTACCATAACTCACATAGTAAACCCAGGTGGCTGGTAGATGTTAGAGGTATTTGCATGTGTGTGATTATGGATTCCTACACAGCTCATTTCAGCTAGGTGCAGATTTCTACCTTTCCTCGTGTTTCTTGTGATCAGACCCACACATGCTCAGCTCAAGTTATTCCCTAGTATTTCAATTGCGTTGGAATAAATTTGCATTTTCAAAACAAGTGCTATAGTAGAACTGGCTGTACACTCCAACAGACTGTGACCCAGGTGCTTGCCCACATCTATTTATACAATGACATTTCCCCCCATAAAATCTGTACTGTCAGGGGATAAAATTTGTAAAGTTATTTTAACAATAAAAAGCATCTAAAAATGTTATTATTTTTCACCAGGACTTTTAAAGTTACCCCAGTGTCCTTCCAGAAGACAGGAGAAAGAACAGTTTGCTCATAGCCTATCTCTTTAAGACCAGTACTTTTTTTCCCATTATACACTTTGCTTCATTTTTTCTTGACCAACCATGCTTTCATTCAGGTTCTTGCTTTGCTTTTGCCTTCTGGCCTCACCTTCTGTGGGAAAGAGCTAGCTATAAGCTTGAAAAATAAAAGACAAATTCCATATAACCTGGAAGTTGGCAGTTTCTCTTCAGTAGTTATCATCTGCATCCCAGTTTAAAAAAAAAGGTGCCCCCTCTAGGTGGGCACAGCATTGTGGCAGGGTGCACTGTGGATGCATCTCAGCTTCCACCAGGTGGTCCCTGGGTGAGGTGCCCTTGTGCAGAGGATATAGCCTGGCCAGGCTTACCTGACTGCCTGACTATCTTAGGCTCAGCAGGTCATGAGTGTATTGGTGTTGAACCTGGAGACTCAGCATGGTGAGAGAGGAGGAGGAGGAATGAGAACCTGGCCTGAGACCCTGAACAAATGCAAGCAGGAAAGTCCCCTGCAGAGACTGACCCAGAGTCACCTAGACAGGGCTGAGTCATGCTCCAAGCAAGGGAGCTGGGGTCCTGTGCCAGGGCTGGCTGCCAGGCGGAGGGAGGAGGACTGACACACCCAGAGGTCAGGGCCAGGCAACCACATCACCAGGCAGCATGTGGCTGCTGTGTCCTCTGTCCTTTGGCTCATGGGCTTGGGAAAGCATCTATCCTCAGCCTCTCTGGGCAGAGACCTGGGACTGTGGTAGGCTTTCAGGCTTGGTGAGAATGTATTAGAGCCTGGGGAGGGGACTCCATACTATACTCACTGACTCAGAATCTCCAAGAGATGAACCTAAGAATCTGTATTTTTAACCAGCCCCACCCCAGAAGATTTTTATGGCCAGGCCAGCTTGGCAAACCCTGACCTAGACCAACGATTTGCAGAGTTCCTTTTAGCAGCAAAATTCTGCAAAGGAAATGTTTGCAGAAGCCAAGGTTGCCCCCAGGTGAAGCAGGGAGGAGCCTACAACCCCACCCACTCAGGTTCTTTCTAATCTCTCTCCTTGAGGTAGAGACTCTTAGGGTCAACAGAAGAGAATTTGAAAATCACTGATTTAGTCCAATAACCCATTTTACAGAAAAGAAAGTTGAGGCCCCAAAAAGTTGATGTGTCTTTGCCAGTGATCACAGGGTAGGAAGTGACAGGGCCACTTTACAAGCTGAAGCACTTAGGTCTGCTTTCGATCTAAAGCCAGGGGTACTTTTAAACTAGAAAACCAGGCAGGTGAGTAGGGAAGGGCTGGTTCTGGAGAGGCCCCACACAGTGAGATCTGGGCTTTAATCATTTACCTCTAAACCCAACCAGCTTTGTAGCAAAGAAGCCACACACATGTGGGAGGGCAGAGTCAATGTCAGAACTAAATCTACATGAGGCTTAAAATGCTAGGCCCTTTCCCTGAGTGAGAAAAGAATCAATTCTGTGTTAGAACAATGAGTGAAAGTGCAGAGCCACTGCCAAACTTAGAACTGAAACTACTCAGTTTCAGCCTGTTGAGATTTACAATGTGTGTTTTTTAAAGAAGGCAGAATATGGGGAGGATTTCTTCCATTCTCTGGCCCTCTTCACTCTCAAGGAGAAGTTCCTGGGACCTCAGTGTGCTTGTGAGGACTTGAAACCCAGGGGCACTCTATCTGGGTGCCAGACCTCTTCAGGCCTCTTCACAAGTAGAGACATTGATACAGGTGGATCAAGGTTAAGTACCTGAGGATTACTCTGTGTTTTCTTTCTGCTGCAAATGGTGCCCAAATGAATAGAGGCTGGGTCAAGGAGCAGGGAGTGCAGAGTGGGAGGGTCTCAGAGGGACCTGGATTACATTCTTACCCCTCCCACCAAAGTTTTTTTTTTTTTTCTTTACAAAGAGAGACATCACATAACAAAATAAGAGAGAGTGAGAGAGACAGAGGAGAGACAGAGATTGAGAATAATGGGGTGTGGAGAAGGAAGCAAGAAAGAGAGAAACCAAAGAAGAAATGTCTTTTTCCATGCATAAAGAAAGACAAAAGAATATGAGTTGAATCATATGTATTTGTTTACCTGAAGGGTGTTTATCCCTTTAGTTTCAGGGATAACAAAGATACATTTAAAATGGCAACCCCACTGACCCTCCCCTCCTGACCATGGTTCATGATCAATCCTCACATGAGCAGACCAAGGGCATCTGGAGGTCTTAGATGGCTGTGCACGAATCAGGATTGCCCAGAAATGGCGGCAGCCTGTGGGTCGGGTTTACTCCTTGGAGCAAAGCTTAGGGCTTCCCAGAAGAGGAGTGGAACAGGGTTCCAATCAGAAGCTGACTCTGCCATCTCTGGCTTGAGCTCTCAGCTGTGTAGTCCACCCTCCCAGGTTGATTCTGTGGCTCATCTACTCTGGAAATCCCTCTCAGAAAAGGGATTCAGAAGAGGGCTAGAAAGAATCTGGGAGTGAAACAGCCTCTGGTTAGCAAAGTCTGATACAGTCTTTCCCAGCTTCCCAGGAAAACACCCACAGAAACTGGGAAAGCTAGAAAATACTCTGCAACACTAACAATCAAGAGAGACATATGGCATTCGCTTCAGAATGTTTCAGCAGAATCAAGAAAAATTCACCCAGATGTAAAATGGACCCTGTTTAAAAAAGATAAAAAGACACATCATGTCTTCTTCCCAATGTCTCTTCCTAAACTCAGAAAAGCCAAATTTAGCTGCAAAGAAGTTCCACCCCTTCTACCCTTCTTTCATGGATCTGGTAGGCCACCAGGGTCCCACTTTCCTCCTGGCCCTGCCTTCCTTCCCACTTCATTTCTACAGATACAGCAGCCTGGGCTGTTCAGTGAAGGTGGAAAGAATGGGAAGTGATCGTCCCACAGTTCAGGCCTTGCTTGATACCTCTCATGTGATCCCCAGCAGTGTTTCCTAAACTGCCTCCTTTTTAAATGTGGAAAACTTCCCACTTGAAATGACTAAGTGAGCCTATGTGAACATCATGAGCAAATGCATGATTTCTATAATGGCCTTCCATAATGGATCCCATACGACTTTCAGAAATTATTAAAGGAAGAAGATCTACAAATATGGAATCCGGAGCAGCAGGAATAAGTCTAGAGAGAAAGCCTCCACCACTTGACCCCTTAATTCTTGCTGTGTTCACCTCCTGTCAACTATTATAGGCTAACAAAATCTGCCATTTCTTTCCTGTGTTTATTAGAGGGGCTTCACAGACATTATCTCTCGTCCTCGTTTTAAAACAAACCAAAAAGCAAATATTCTCACCCCTATATAGGCATAGAGACTGAAGAGGATCACTCCTCCACCCCATCCCTGTCGAGAGTCCACTCTGCCGTCTCTCAGTGGCCAGCTCCCAATTCTCTTCACCCCTGAATCCCCTGTTTCTTTGTACATTCTGGTATTGTTTTCTTTTTTTCTGTCTGGAGTCCTGCTCCCCTTTGTCAGCCAAACATCACTCACTCTTCAGCATTTGGTTCCACATGTTCTCTGGAAACTCCCTGGACCCCTTCTCCCTGCTGCCACCCCTCATCCCATCATTCCCTTCTGTACTTACTTTTAAGACCTTGGTTGTAATGATTTATATGTTTTATCTTCTCCTTCTCCACAGCATGTTCATATCTGCACACAAGATTTTCTCAGTTATGGGTCAATGATAACTCATTTGAAGTGGCTTCAAACAAAACAAATAAAAAGTGAGGAGGCATGTTCCTTTAAGCCACTGAGTTTGTGGTAACTTGTGACACAATAGATAACACAGAACAATGCCTTCCTCATGTGTAAAAGGTTAAACCTGGTAACAGCTCAATTAACATGGTTAACCAATCAGTAACTACTCAACCTTTCCCACATTGCTATTTTCTTGGTCATTTCTAACCTGAGAAGGGGTGATTTTCTGTGTTTTTAGAGGTGTGCCATTTAGAATGTAGGTCACTAATCAATCAAATTAAAACAGACGAGTTTCCTGCCATTGCCAACCCTCCTTTGGAAACTTGACAACAAACCTCTTAATGTATGTTATTTGGAATCCGATGAAAGCGTTCACAATGCAATCTACGTGTGTAATGCCAGCAAAAACTGAGTTTTTGATGAAGAGTCATCATCACTTGGCCATTCCTGTCTTTAAAAAAAGTATAAACGGAAGATGCAGGGCCAAAACTTAACAAAAGGACTATCAACACCATCACATTTTAAAAATGTGTTTGAGATCAAATACTTTATGTTTGTCTTATTAGTTCTTTCCGCACCATCCAATCCTCCAGCACAATAATAGTTGTAGTCTATGCAAGTGACAGAATAATACAGCAAAGATAATGTGATCCAAGACACAATCCATTGGTCAACCAAAGACAAGCTGTGATTCTCTATCTCATTAGTCAAATTGCTTCCCCTCTCCCTACTCTTAATTAGAAATTAAATTTGTGGTTTTTAAGACATTTACACAAAGTTTAGAAATGATTAATTCTTGGCTGTATTTTCAGGCTTTTACACATAAATTTATACACACAATGAATAATCCTTAAATGGAAACAATTCAATTTAATTTAACACATTTATTGAATACTCAAATACGTGCTAAATGTTGGTAATAGCACAGTGACACAACATTGCCCGTGAAGTTGTCCCAGTTTTTCAATAAATTAAATTGAAAATCTGTTTAAAATTCAAAGAAACAATTTATGCTAGGTTTCAATGCTTATGTAATTTGCGAGAAGGCATTATGAGGACTTTTAAATTTTAAAATATGTTAAAATATTTCAATAAATACATGTTAAATGAATAAATTAATGTTGCAGTTCATGTTCATTAGTTGACTAAAGTTGATCACAGCATAATTTGTGTTTCTATTGACACATCCTTAAACAATTATAGCAAAGTTTAACTCATGATTGTCATCTGATTTGTGGTTAGTTAGTACTTCAAAATTGTGTTTGCTGATAAACTTTTTCTGGGACTCACTGATGGATTCTTTTTAACACCCTTTCATTTTGCTAAGAGCCCTGAATGAAATAGCTGAGCAATTCAATTGTGAGTTTGAGAGCAGAAATATCAACACTTCCATAAGCTGTTAGCTTCTTGGTCATGACGGATACACAGTGTCTTGGTCAATTTGGTCACTCTATAAGTAGACTCCTTTGTAAATAGAAATATATATGTGATGCAAAACTGACATGTAATGTAAAGATAATCTAAACTAGTTGCTAAAAAGCAATATAATAGGCTTTTTAAAATATGAGTGAGAGATTTGCCTGGAGATCCTGAACTTCAAGACTTTCTGTTCTGTGCTGACAACTGAGGGGAGCTTGAAGCCTCCTTCACCCCAGAAGCTGCTGTGTGATCCATTTGCAGCTCATGCAAGAGGTCGTTTTCACACACTCTCTTCCATGTCATCACACAAACCCATGCTTCTTGGCCCAGCAGAACACCGTAGGAATGAAGTTAGCCTATGTCCCCATTCCTTCCTTCCACTATTTGAAAGTGAAGATTAATAAAAAACCTATTGAAGAAGAATGCTGTCTCTCCTTTTATACAGTGAAGTTATCTTTCATGTAACTTCTTGAGGATCTCTTACTTTAGATGAATGGGTTAGAGCAGTTATACCTCTCTAACAGATGTAGGTACTGCCTATGGCTTTCTGAATCTGAATCTGTCTTCCCTTTCTACTGCCTATCAGGATCCTTCCAGACTGCCTCAGGCTTCTGAGCCCCTTGGTGGTCTATTTTGACATCTGTTTACCCTTATCTCGAATCATTTTAGCTGATAGGCCTTTCCTTGGAATAGTTGTCTAACAGATTTTTTTAAACTCCCCTAACAAGTACTTAGGAAATTATCTTAGTGGCCTGTGAGAGTGACAGTCCCAAGACCTCCAAAAAGAGGATCACTAGGTATGCATGTTCCCACGCTTGACTGTCTCCTAAATCGAATAGTACATGATCTTTTAAAACTTTTCTTTCAGCCATGAGGAATACAGATTCTGTCCAAGATACCTCTGTTTAAACCCATTTCTGGCCCTTACTAATAATTCAGTTTTGAAAAGTCACAACTTTCTCATCTGTGAAATGAAGGTAAAACCATGAGCGTCACAGGGCTGATGAGGGAGAGAAAGTCCAGGACTGTGCCCTCCCCAGCCCGTGGTGTGAAGTTGGTGGAGCGGGTCCTCCAGGAGAATCGAATCTGTTCCCCCAGCTCCCTTCTCCTGGGAATAGGAAATGAGTGAGAGCATCAGAAAGGACCCAGTGCTCTCAATCTCGCACCTGTCAGTGCTGCTCAGTGGCTCTGTCTCTAGGGGACCCTTTCCCCCATAGTTTCCTTCCGTCTTCCTCCATTCCTCCTGCCACACATCACACAACTCAGACCTCTATCATGGATATCCATCCAAGGAACCCTATGGAAGGAGAAACCCAAATCAGCCAATCAAAACCTGCCTCACACTGTCCAGCAAAGAGCAAAGTAAAAACAAAAGGCTAAGTCTCTACCACAGAGGAAAAAATTCAGTCTATGCTCTGTAGATATTAATCTACATCAAGAAATAGCCTAGCATAGGTTGTTGGTACAATGGGTAAGAATCTTCCTGCAAATGCAGGGGACACAGGTTTGATACCTGTCTGGGAAGATTACACATGCCTTGGAGCAGCTAAGCCTGTGTGCCACAGTCAGCCCTCTAGAGCCCATGAATCACAACTACCGAAGCCCAAACGACCTAGAGTCTGCACTACACAACTACCGAGCCCATATGCTATGGCTACTGAAGCCCGCGTGCCTAGAGCCGTGCTCCGCAACAAGAGAAGCCTCCGCAATGAAAAGCCTGTGCACACAGCGAAGAGCAGCCCTCACTCACTGCAACTAGAGAGCGCCCCCCCGCAGCAACAAAGAACCAGCGCAACAAAAATTAATAAATAAATAGTCGTCTAAAAAAAACAAACTTAAAAAAAAAAGAAATAAACCTAGCATAAAAAGGTCAAGAGGATCTTTCAGTTCAGATAAAACTTTAGAATTCTGGGAAAGTGATTTTGTTTTTAACCAAGTACCAGAAACAGGAGGTACTGCTCATCCTGTTACACTCATTCATAGAAAAATAAAGCAGATTAGATAAAAATAAATCAAAATGAAGCTGATTACAAACTTTTTTCTTTTTTTCATCTTGATACATGTTTTGAAAATTCACCACTTGAAACTGAGGAAGACCAATTCCAGAGAATATGATAACATAATTGATGACCTCTCAAAGAAGTAGAAGTTCTGGCTTAATAATACTAGCTAATGTTTGGTGATTGCTCACCATGTTAGAATGTGAATGACTTTGCTCCATGTTTATTAGGCGTCATTTAATTCACTCTCGCAATAACCCTGTGTGGATGGTTAGTGTTAACTCAGTCTTACAGATGAAGAAACGAAGGCATAGAGAGGCTTATTAGCTTGTTCAAGGTCACATGAGTTGTAAATAATGGAGCTGAGATTTGAAGTGAGGAGTTAGATTCCAGAACCCATGTTCTGCACCAGGCTGCCATGCACAGCAACTCAAGGTGTAAATGGCTTGACTGAGGGAGAAAGAAAGAGACTTTAGGGTGGTGTTAGGAAGTCTTATGTGCCTGGTGACTAGAAAAAAGATGGTTCCTGAAAAGTGTCTCTGGAAAACAAGATCTGAAAACCAGGTCCTGCAGAAGGGAGGCTGGATTTAGGTGAGGACTTCCTCTAGAAGGAGTTAGGTTTGAGGCAGAGACTCTGGGGTAATAGCTTGCAAGTGTTCTTTGCCACTAGAACATCATTTGAAAATATTTTTCATTTTCAAATGAAAAATATGGAGGTCACAATGGCAGACAGACTTAAAGGTGGCCATCCAACCTGTGCCCTCTAGTGTTCACATCTGTATAATCCCCTCCCCTTCAGTGTGGGTGGGACCTGTGGCTTGCTTCTGACCAATAGAATACGGCAAACGTGATGATATCACTCCGATGACTGTGCTATATTATAAAAGATTACCTTGCTAGTGGAGTCCACTGCTAGAGATTCTTCTTACCATCATGATGAAGTTAGTGTGCATGAGGAGAAATTGTAGGCAGCTTCCCCCTGCCAACCAATGAGAAGCCATGCCCCTCAGTTCCAGAGCTGTAAGGAAATGAATTCTGCCAGCAACCAGAATGAGTTCAGCAATGGATGCTTCCCTAGTCAAGTCTTCAGATGGGAACACAACCCAGTCAATTCCTTGACTGTAGGCTTCTGAGACCCCAAGGAGAAGACCCAACTAAGCCATGCCTAGACTCCTGACCAGTGTTTTAAGCCACTGAGTTTGTGGTAATTTGTTACAATAGCAACAGGAAGCTAATACAGTCACAGTATGGGAAGCACCCAGAGTGGAAGTACAACTACTCTTAGGGGCTTTGAGGACTAGGAGGAAACAAGTTAGTAAAGGAAATTTGTCAAGGAGGCCACTGCTATTCGGTAGAGGAAGCCTGGCTCTAATCACTGCCCAGTTCTGGGCCTGCAAGGAACCACACACACTTTCCAGCCACTCTCCCTCTGGGGTGCTTTGGGGCCTCTCACCAAATGAAAGATCATCTTATACTCTCCCAGAAAATCATGAAGGTTGGGAAGGGGCTCCACATGCTGACATCTGCCTGTGGAGTGGAGGGCATGCCTCTCAGGGAAAGTGCGACCCCACTGCAGAAAAGAAAGCTAGGTGCTGGGGTGGCAAACACTGCTCTGCCCACAGTAGGCCCACACTTGTGTCTTTTCTGCTTAGTAGACACAAGCTGTTGATCTTCTCTGCCAAAGCTGGGTAGTTCATTGTCCACTAGAAAACGAAATCCTTCTATTTTTCCCTTTCCCTCTGCTCCCTTATACTCAAAACCAATACTATTTTCAACTAAGTTGTAATTCAGTGCTATTTTAGGTAGAATGTTAAGGGGAACCTAGCCATATTTATGTCCCAGAAATACACTCACAGACAGAAAATGCTAATGTCCATTACAAAGTAATTGGGTCCTATCTGTAAGTTATGTGAAAGATAATCATTACTTTGCTTAAAACCTTAACTTGGTTGCTTGTTATTATGTGAAAGCACAGCAACGAACTCTATTTTTGCTAAGAAATGCGTAAATGTAAAATGCATTAAGTCCAAATCTTGGTTACTGACAGTTACTAACCACCTTCATGAAATCAAAAGAGCTCTGTCTTAACTCATTCTTAGGTTGAATAAGAGGGAAAACTCCTATTTACTGAGTTTATAACATAGCAGGCCCTGTGCTCAGCACTCAGTATGCTTTATCTCCTGAAATCCTCACAGCAATGACATGGAAAAGAGAACATAATCATCTGCAACTTAGGGAAGGAGAAACTACGTTTGAGGAGGTCAGAATGAGTGCTCAGTTGGACAGTCCCAAACCTAATGCCCCACATTAGGCATTAGGCATTCTGTGTCTGTTCACCACACAGAAAGAAGGGTCAACAGGACTCCATCTATGTTCATTATTCTTTTCCTCAAATTAGATTAAAAGTCCTGAAGACAGAATCCAAAACTCCATGGCCACAGGAAAAATTTTCTTGGTTTTTAAAAGCTCAGAAACCCAGAGGAAAGCACTGCATGCTCTGGCAGCATCTAACCTGCCTACAGAAAACCAGCTGCACCTGCAACCCAACACCTTCAAGAGAGTCTCCACCAACAAAGCTCCTCCCAAACATGGGCCCCCCTCCTTCTGTGGCCTTGTAGAGGTAGAAGATGATCAGTCTTGTCCACCATGGCAAACTCAGCGCTAAGCACAGAGGAGATGAGACCCTCAGGCAATGTTTGTTAAATAAGTGAATGAGTAAATGTATGGATACATAGATAGATGGATAGATGAACAGATAGGTAGACAAAAGGAAAGACAGATTAATGGATGGATGGTTGGATGGATATGACAAAACTCAATTCAAGAGAGGGAGAGAAACAAGCTCAGCTCCTTTCATATCAGCTTTTCATTTTTGGTCATGGACTACTGGGAATCCCAGAACTATACAATGTAAAATATGAATAAGGAATACACAGTTTGTTCCTTTATTGTTTGAGCCACATGTTTTCCAAGATTTATTTTAAAAGTGATGGTAGACAACATTTATTTTATTAAGCATCAGTCAAAGAGCTTTCTAAAAATCAGCAAATTGAAAGACAAACATTCCTGCCCTGTTGAGTTCTTGAGTATGGGGTCTCAATACTTAACCCCTGAGTGGACAAGTAGGGAACTTGACAAAAGGCACATTTCAAGAGGGAAGCACAGAATCTTATCATGGTCCTGCCTGAATACTAACAAATTAGGAAATTATGCCAAGCTAGATCAACAAAATGCCCAGCTGGCCATTCAAACACCATGGCTCTAAGCCTTTCAGCATTTTTGAAATTTAACCAGAGTCACTGGTAAGGCTGGTTCCCAAGAGTGGATCTCTTGACCCTGACATGGCGAATGAGGTGATACCCTCATGGGTAAAGAGTGCATAGCTCCATACATTGAAGGAAGGCACAGTTTTCCTGTCCTTTTACAAGGAACCATGACCTCATCCTGCCACATCTCCTGTCTCCAAAATGCATCCCTCAGAGGCCAAAGAAGCTGGCAAACAGGGAAGCAGGAGATGTCATATCAGTGAGAAAGGCTGCTTTGTTGTGAAGTCCCCTTGAGTGGGGACATCTGCCAGACTGGCCATGTGAAGCTGAAGACATGGCTATGATGATCCAGAAGGAAGCAAACAATGATATACGAACTTTTTCCACTAGCCTTGCTCCTTACGAGAAAGCTGTTTCCAGATGAGGCCTTTCATCAACTTCCTACCAAGAGACCTCAAGGCGCCTAAACCTGTTCTGTACCATATGGATCATCTAATAAAAACAGCATCTAATGACACGTACCCTCAGTTATCTAGGAGCTGTTAACTTAGGGTGTGGGTTAGCCAGAACCTCAGCTTCCTCTTGCACTCCAGGGCTGGCTTGGCTTGCGCAGCATTCCAGCTCCTTCCCAGAGGAGGCCTGAGCAAGGCTCACCCTGGCTGCTTTCCTGTTAGCATTCGTAGCATTCTAAAAAGCCAATGTCAGAACAGACCTTGCCCATCAACCTATTTCAATTTTTTCATTTTACAGATGAGGAAAATGAGACACAGATTGGGGAATTTAGTAGCTGAACTGAACCTCAAATTTGAGTCCTAGGATTTTAGTCCAATGTTCTTCCTGTCATGTTTAATTCCAGTTCGAAATGTAATTGGCTTACTTCACTCTATAAAACAGACTCTGGGTTCATCCACCTAACTAAAGCTGACTCAATTTAATTCCTTTTTATGGCTAAGTAATATTCCATTGTATATATGTATCACATCTACTTTATCCATTCCTGTTGATGGACATCTAGGTTGTTTCCGTGACCTAGAGGGGTGGGACAGGAAGGGGGAGGGAGGCCAAAGACAGAGGGGAGTTATGTAGTTATGACTGATTCATGTTATTGTATGCAGATACCAACACAACATTGTAAAGCAATTATCCTCCAATTAAAAGATAAAAAAAATAATTGGGTGAGGAAAGGCTGATACCAGTGGTACTGGCAAGTTTGGAGACTCATATTTTCTTTGTTAATGTATTCTTCACTCAACAACTCCCCATTTCCTATATATCAAGCCTAAAGATGTTGGCCTGGGATAGGAGTAGAAAACAGATTTCATCTTGAAGGCCAAGCTTATAATTTATCAGTTGCTGGAGCTTTACAGAGAAGGAAAGAGTGCCATGAGTGATTAATGATGACTTTCTTGGACAAAAAAGTGGAGACGTGCCAGTCCCTGACTTGGACAGAAAGACCCTCTATAATCTGGCCTCATCTTATTCATTTTTCCTTTCTCTCAAATAAGGGCCCTCTGCTGGGGTTAGAACCTGACTCAAACTTCCCACAGAACCACATCAGTGTCTCTCTTAGTTCTGCTTCAGAACTTTCTTCTTTTGTATTTTCCTGCCCAGGATACTCTCCATGATTCTCTCACAAGCCCTATGTCTTCATAGATCCTTCCTGACCACCAAGCCCACACAGATATCAGCTGCGCTGTAAAGGATGATGCAGCTTAGCACTTAAGTTGCATGACTCTGTGCCTGAGTTTTTCCTTTGTGCTAGTCTTTTCTCCTCCACTAGGAAAGGTTTCTTGTTACTCCCAAGAATCATGGAGTGCAGTAAGCTTCAGTAATTGACATTAGAATTCAATGTGGACAGCAAATTTAATTTTAATTTTTGTATATACTATAAGATAGGTCCTTGTTGCTTATCCATTTAAAATACAGCAGTCAATCCCCAATTCCCTAACAATCCCTCTCACACCACTCTTCCCCCATCGTAACCATAAATTTGTTCTCTAAGTCTGTGAGTCTGTTTCTGCTTTGTAAATAAGTTCATTTGTATCATTTTTTTTTTTTTAGGATTCTCTGTATAAGCAATATCATATATTTCTCTTCCTCTGTCTGACTTACTTCACACAACATGGCAGTCTCTAGATCCACCCATGTTGCTGCACGTGGCATTATTTTATTCTTTTTATGGCTGAGTAATATGCTGTTGTATATACACCACATCTTCTGTATCTGCTCCTCTATTGATGGACTTGGTCTAGCCTATTGTACGCAGTGCTGCAAGGAACATTAGGGTGCATGTATCCTTCAGGACCATGTTTTAAACATATGCATGGATATTTTATGATCGAAGAGAAGTGACACTTGAGGATGCCCTGTCCTTTACCCTTCCCTTCTCACTCACTCAGCCATGACTTCCTATTAAACTCAATCATGCTGAGGTTCTAACAAAAGCAGCATTTTCTATAAACCAAACCCAAGTGTATGCCTAAGCAATCTCATTTGGTATAAATTCTTGGCACTTCAGTAAGTCAAGGAGAGATATTGTCAAGCCTTCCAAGTACACTTTTAACTCAAGCTAAGCAGACGTTGACTGTCATTTATTCTAGGATTTGTTTTTCAAAACTTAACAAGGAAGTCAGATACAAATAATATCCCTAAAGATTTTTGCTATAGCTCTTCATCCAAAATATTTGTAATCTCTTCCCCTTAGCAAAAACCTGCAAGTTTTTCTTACCAAGAAATAAAACACAAACAATTACACTAATATTATTTTGTATAAAAATATTAGTAAATTAATGTATTATTTATACAGTGGCCATCTCTAAAAAAACTCATAAATTTGTGTTAGACAGTGGGTGCAGGAAGAAATAAAATTTCAGTCTTTTTTACTATGATTAAGGACTCTTATCTTTTTCTAGTTTCTTTTTGGGTAAGACTGGTAGTGCTTATAGATAACCCTCTCCATCATCCACCCCCTTCCTCAGCAACATTCCTTCACTTCCCACTTTGAGCAAGAGCGCCATTAGAATCTTTGAGTGACTTACATGGCCACCACCTTTGCTCCCCTAGATGAGTAAGAAGGTCTCTCTTATGAATCATGGTAAGTCACCTGCTTCCTCACTGTCCTAGGTGTGGAAAAGTTTGCCTCACATACACTCAGCTTTTTAGGGTTTGAAACTTTATTTTTAAGTGATGGGCCAGTTCCCCACACCATGAACAGTGAGAGAGAGAAAAGCAGGTCCTCTCTGCCTGGGCCAGAACTGAGCACACCCACTACCTACAGCCCAATGACATGTGAAGGACACAGGCTGCCCCCCAGGGCAGGGCATTTGAAGAGGAGGCCTGGAAGGCAGGGTTCTGAACTCCGCCTGCCCCAGAGTCAGAGCTGCCCTGCTTTAATCCTTACCACGGTCTGTACACACTGAGGTTCTGAGTGACCTGATTACATACGAGCTCTTTTTTAAAAAATGGGAAAACTATCAAGCTAATGAACGTCTCACTGCCTGAGGATTCCTTTTACCCTGGGAGCAAAAAGTTATGGAGGGTGTAGGAAGTAGGAACCAAGTTTATTTGAGCCATTGTTTGTTTTTTTTTCCCCCACAAGAAAAAAGGAATCTATGAAGGTAAAATTTTTAAAACATTTGCACAGAAGTCTGTTTAAAAAGACAGTTTCATAGATTTTCAAAGGGAATTTTTACAACCAAAAACACGACAACAGCACTATATCAAAAGAGAGGACCATCCTTTAAATGACAGAAGTTTAGTTTTCTAAAAAATGCAACACACGTCTTGCTTCTCTCTTCTGAGGTGGACAGGTGGACATTCCACCAGGGCCTGCTCCTTGGAACCTTCCAACCTTGGGGATGGTGGGGGTTTACAGTGGAGGCAGAGGACATGGGTCAGACGGGCCCACGTGTATTTCCCAGGCCCTTCCTTCTCTCCTGTGGCTGGCTATAGAGCCTCTGAGTGTCTGAATGTCTGGAGACTCGATTACTAGTTCCGTCAAGTCTGGCCAGAGTCTGGGAGCCAGCGTGGCAGTGTTTGTGGAGCCAAAGTGGAGATTAAGTCATGTTTTAGAAGTGACCTCTGTCCACCCTTTCTGCAGGCATCCTCTCCCCTCTGGGCCTCACTCCCCAGCAACTCGCCACCTACATGCTTTTGTTCTGAGTGAGCCCCTCCCTGCCAACACAGGACTCAACACCGTCACCTCCCGACCCCCACCCACCCCCGTGTTGCCTTCTCTTCAAATGGACCTAGTCTTTGTTGTTCTAATTAGATTATCTCTGCCTTAGGGACCTAAGGGACAGTCCCCGGCAGCCCTGGCTGGAAAGGAAGGTCGCATAATCCCTGTTATCAAGAGGCTTGTCATTTAGCATGTAGATCAACTAATTCTTTCAATATCAGGGGAGCAATTGTGCATCTTAATATTGATTTTTTTGGAGATACAATCGCCTGCATTCCTGAGTCAGACTCACTTACTGAAGCTAAAAGGTTCCACTTACTGTATTATGAAATCACCCCCGCCCCCAGCACACACTCCATCCCAATTTAATGTTACAAAGCTGGACAAATCTGAAGGGCTTTGTGTTTTTCCACTTGGTCCAATTTCAGAATGAGCATCCAGCAGAGGAGAAAAAGAAAAAACATTTCTGGTTATTTTAAGACTTCACGTATATTTGTTTTTGCAGTGGGGATGGGGGCGTATTTTGCCATTTCCCCCATCCACCTGGTCTGCCCACACTTCCTATACTCCCCAAACTTTGCCATACAGTGATATCGGGTTCTTAATATGAGAAGGCCAGCTTACTGGATTTCCTTATTTCACGATGAATTAGAAGACTGGGCTTTCAAATTAAGCTGGGGGCATTTTCTTATCAAACACCCTTCCAAGTCAGTGGGAAGCAGAGAAAGAAAAATTTGAGCTACAGCAGTAAATACTACTACCAATAATAAAAACTATCTTATCAAAGATTCAAAAATGCACTGCGGTTTGGGACAGGCAGAGGTGCTGATTCTATGTTATGAAGGGATATGAGACAAAGGCAAATAGCAGCCAAAGGGCAAATGTACAATTTCTTCTACTCAGAAAGTTCAGTGGCCCTAAATGTGAGAGTGCTACACAGCATCATCCACCGGAATATCAGTCATGAATCTTTCCACTACTTACTAAGCATCAGCCATAGGATTGGCACTAAACTACTGAGTGTGTCCTAAGTCTTTGACAGCACTGTTCCACTTCATTCTCATAGCAAGCCTTTGAGTCATGGTCTACTAATTATTCCTATCTTATAGTTGAAACTACTAAGGCCAAGAAAGATTATGTGATTTGCTCAAGTTCCTAGAACCAATAAGTAGCAGAGACAGATTCCAACCCAAGGCTGCCTGTCCAACCCCTAAACATGTAGTCTCAAATAGAAAACTGCTGTTCATGCTTTGCTGGTTGGTAAGGGGATGCATTCATCTATTCCATCATCTGTCCATTTATTCCAACATGATTGCTCATCTTTCAGGCCCTCGGTGCCAAGGATAGCAAAGAACACACAGCACAGGATGGGAGACAGACAAAAATAAATAAATACTGTAGCATCAAATAAGGTGATGCTTGCTCCCATAGAGATGTGTGAATTCAGGAGGAATATTGAAGAGGTCTCTCTTAGAGATTTCACAGAAGATTTTAGTGTTTGTTTTGTTTTGAAAAAGTCCTTAAAATAATTAATTGCCTAAGAGAGAATGGGGAAAGGACTGCTTTTCACTAGACACCTGTTTTGTACATGAGCTAATGTAATCATGGTATTTACCTTTGCATTTACTGAAATCTTCTATCTACTGAGCTCTGGATGTGTATTGACATTTTACTGTTTCAAAGTGAAACTAACAAAGTCTTTAAACAGAAAAGCAGATATAACTGACTTCAAAACACTTGGAGATCTCCTATGCATTGGGAATACGATACTAATACATAACTTTTTTGTCGTTACTTAGGGAGAAGTTATATTCACATTTTGTTGTGTAATGATAATGCAGTGTGTGGTTAAGCAGCCTTGTAAAATTTCTGTCCTAGAATCTCAAACTCTTACTGTATTGTTTTGCTTACCTATCTGTCTTATGCTATTAGACTGCAAAACCTTTATGGAACATTAGATGAGATCCTGGATCAGTGTCTGACACATAGTAGGTGCTCAGGAAATATTGGTTAAAATAGAAAAATGAATGCATGACTGAATTAACTAATGCCTACAAAACTTCTTCCTGAAGCAAATGCTATACCCGTTTTACCATGTGTTTGTACCATGACCACCTCATACTCTTATGGAATAGTCCTGGCTTGATATATTCTGTTTTCTTGTTCCCACCAACCATCAAAACATTTGTTTTAATATTTGAGCAGCATCTGTTAACTTACTTCTTGTGCTCAAAAACAATTACCAAGATTCTTGGTAGGATCCATGTGTCCCAGTTTTCCTGTTGGAAAACAAAGTTTCCATAGCAACAAATAAACTCTGTTCTTGAATGAGATCGACACCATTAGAGTGTGTGAAAATGATGAGCTAGAATTACAATCCAACAATTTAGATTCTAATGGTTTTGGTGTGCTCACTAAGGAAAAAGACCACTTTATATAATAACATTTATTTACTTACTAATAAGCACTTGTGAAGTATTCTGAGAATATTGAACATGTATTGATTGTGGAAAGTATTGTTTAATGCTCTAGTGAAAATCTGATTGAAAATATTTGACTTGGTTTTTGTTTCTCATCATCACATTTTTATCTATCTGACATGACTTTTTTGATCATTTTAGAGGCTTAGATGTTAAACAAAGCACAGCATAGTAAATAACTTAAGGTCTACAGTGGACATTTGTCATATTTTTGCCTGCCCATCAACTTTTAAATGACCACCTTTATTAACTGAAATACCTGTGTCTCCTAGAGTATAAGTTATTTGCCTCCCTTGCAGCTAGAACACAGCATATGACCCAGATGTCCAGCAAATCAGGGATACCTGGGCAAGACTTTCATACAGAAGATCCTGTTACAGAAATGGCTTCAAAACAGGTGAAATAAGCTAGTGCAGTAAAGGTAAATCCCTGGTACTTCATGCTTGCCAGCAGCAGAGACCATGATTTCCTCATCAGGCTATTTTTCTCTGAAGTGTTCGAGCACTGGTGCAAGGCACTGAGCTTCCAGCCTCTTTCTCTAGGGCATCCCCTCAAGTCTGAGTTCCTTCATATCCTTCAACAAGTCTTTCTCCTACTTTTTAACTGGTTAGAGATGATTCTGGTTGTCTTGCAACTAGAAATGTGGACTGTTAAAAAAACTACATCCATCATAAAAATAATCTTGACACCCAAACAGAGTATATTATCTGTGAAGTCCAGGGTGAACTCTGAGTATGTCTGCAGGTGCCAGAAAACAGGCTGAAAAATCAAACTGATAATCATACGGCAATCCTAGTAATTCTTTGTGGTAATATGGTTAGAGGATTTTTTTTTGTTGTTGGACATAATACTATATTTAATCAAACTTCTTGGAAGGTGATTCTGAGCTTCCTGAGCCCTAATACTGGCTTTCCAAGTACTGGCTTTCCTCATAGCTCAGTTGGTAAAGAATCTGTCTGTAATGCAGGAGACCTGGGTTCAGTTCCTGGGTCAGGAAGATCCCCTGGAGAAGGAAACAGCAACCCACTCCAGTGTTCTTGCCTAGAAAACCCAATGGACAGAGGAGTCTGGCAGGCTACAGTTCATAGGGTTGCAAGAGTCAGAACACGAACTAGCAACTAAACCAAACCCACCAGTCTCCAAGTACAGTCACATTCTGAGGCAGTAAGGATCAGGATCTCAAGTTATGAATTTGGTGGGGGGAGGCAGTGGGACACAATTCATCCCGTAACACTTGTGTTCATCTAAATTGTCTCAATCAAGGCTGTTTTAGGGAAGTTAATTTTAAAAGTTATCATGACTTCTATTAAGTTTGAAATAAACCTTTATAATGAAATTATTTGTTGATTATTATCCAAAAACTCTATTTTGGAAAACAGATGAAACTTCTGCTTCCCCAAGCCCCCAGGTTCCATTCTTAATAAAGTTGGAAGGAGAAGCAGATAGCTTGTATTACTAGTATTATTTTTTTAAAAAAAACACTTAACAAGACCAGGATTTTCAAATGAAAACAACCAGAGCTAAAGAAAAATAAACACTAACTATACCTCTCTGTCTCCCACCTGCAGAAGCTCTTGTGCTATTGCTCAGAACACGGTAGGAATTAATTCAGGCCTCTGCTTATGGGAAGTGCCCTGCCCTCCTTTGGGTGGGCCAGCAGGCATGTAGGAAATGGCACACAGAAGGAGAAAGACCGAGTGCTGAAAAACAGCATCTTCTCTACTCCCCTCCACACGCAAAGCTTTGACTGATCCCAGTGTAATGGGAAGAGTGAACCCTGGAGAGGCACTGACGATAGCTTGTGTGTGGTGCTCGTCTCTGTCCAGAGAGAGGACTGTCTCTCTTTGTTTGTCTAAGCATCATTCATGTTTTCTCAAGGGCTGTCTGTTGGGTTGGCCACAAAGTTGCTTTTCTCTCTTGTGGAAACTTATTTAGAGATTTTGTCAAAATCTGAATTGGGCCATAGAAATGTGTCACACATGTGAATATTATCCATCATAGGTACTAGAGAACAAAAAGTTGAAAGTCACTGACCCAGACCAGTCTTTACCAAATGTTAGTGTATCTGTTAGAGTTTGATCAGAGAAAAACAATTTCTATAAATGATATGAAATAAGGAATATATGAAAGGAATTATACCAGCACTGTTCAGTATAGCTTTCTGTGATGATAGAAATGTTTTGTATCTGCCCTCTTTGATAACATAGTCACTAGGTACACATGTGAAATCTGGCAAGCACAACTGAGGAACTGGAGTTTCAATTTTCTATAATTTTAATCAATTGGATTGTTAATAGTCACACGTGACTTGTAGCTCCTATACTGGATAGCACAGAATTAGATCTTACCCTATTGTAGGGGTTGGTGAATGAATCTCCGGATGGGGCTTGTCTTTGTATCTGAAGTGGGTGGGCCTGAAGTTGCTGTTGAGCCACAGGGCCAGCAGCAGGAGAGACAAACTGGAGTGAAGTAGAGGAGAGCAAGGACATGCTGGAACCCACAAGGAAAAATGGGGACCATGTCTGTCTTTTGCACCTGTAATTTTGGTGGACACAGGTGATCTGCAGAAGGCAGTACCCTTCCCCTCAGAACTGCACATACCTATGGCCCAGGGCTCAGAGAAGCTGAAGGGGGAGATCCCATGGAGGCTCTGTCTTGGCAGATGAACTTCTTTCTCTGACTAGGTGAACTAGGAGATCATCAATAAGGGAGATACAAGCTGCCTTTGGAATGTAATGGCTGCAGTGTCACTGCCACAGATGTCTGTTGTGGCCCATCCTCACTCAGAACCACACAGGGAAAGGAATTCTGAGAAATTCTGTGTAACACACAAGCATCCCAGTTGGTCCAAGAAGAGATGATATTAACTTTTCCTCCTGCCCTCCTTAGGCCCTTCCTCAATTACGGTGGATATAGCTTGGCCTTACTCTCTTTGTTCTCCTCCTGTTCCTCACTCTTAAAATACACAGAAGGTAATTTAGAGCATACCAGTGAGTAGTGCATTTAGGGTAGCTCTTCCAAAACTAAGCTGTTGTGTTGAGAACTTTGCCCATTTTATTTATCAAAAGATAAATGGATCTTTTGATTTTTATAGTGGGCATTTGTTCATGTATTGTCTGACAATAAATGAGAAGTAGAATGAAGGAATCAGAATTTCTATTCTAACAAATCCCTCTGATTCTACTTTGATTCCTTATGGCTCCATTTCTTCACAGTTTGTGGAAGAAAAATGCCATTACACAGAAGAGCCAGCTTGTACTTGGATAACAATTTCAATATACTTACAGTTTACTCCTTAGAAGCTGTCAAAAAAGTTTGGCACTAAATACAACCCAAAAGTCACAGTAAAGAAGAGCAATTATTTATAATCTTATTTTCACATCTTTTTTAAAGGTTAACCATGTGTTTTATCCAAGACAATCTGCTTTTATTAATGCCATGACTGGACATATGTAAATGATAATATGAGTTTACTTCACAAGAAGGCTCCGATTTAACATTTCCATTATACGATAGGGAGATTCTAACAAGGGCTGGATAAACTCAGTGTTTTCCTAAAACAATGATTATTATTCACAAAAGAATCACAAACTCTACACTTAAGAATGTATATTGTCTTCCACATTAAGCAGTGTTTCACTTTCATACCTGATATGTTAACACTACTGATGAATATCTTAATAAGTACAAGTTTATCAAGTTCTTTGAGAGTCTTGGAAGAAAAAGTAAAGTAATTCAAGGATTCAGTCCAGACTAAATGGTGTGCCCTAATAGATCAAAAGCCTGAAGGAAACCAAGCTGTGGAAAAGTAATGATGTAAATAAAAATGTGTTTTAAATCCTTGCTTGGCGACTATCCTCGCTCAGGCCACAAAGGCTTGGTGCCATCAGATGCATTAATGCTAAGATACTGGTCACTAGTGGGGGAGGGGGAAATGGTGAAAGCTTTTTGCCTGTGGATCCAGGGAGCTGCTTATAAGCCTGAAATGCATTCAGCTGATGCATCAGACATCAGTTATTGAAGAAGCAGAGGCGATGAACTTACTTTAGCATTGACCTGACCCAAGGGGATAAACACATTGCAACGTGATGAGTTACTTCAACAGTGAAGAGATGCCCAATGTCAAAATGCCACAGGGCTACACATTGTTCCAAGGCTGGGACTGGATTTCCTCGAGACTGTCTCAAAGTGGTGGGATTTCTGAAGTGTCTGCAGAGATGCAGCCCTTCCGCATCCCTACCCCTACCACTCATTGTAGGAAGAGCAGCGTAACTTCTCCTGGGAAACAACAATGGAAAATCCTTAAGGACCCATGCAAGTAAACAGTGCTTGGCGGTCTGAGGACATAGCAAGGTATGGGTAGTAGCTGAGAAGACATTTAAAAGGATCTCCTCTTCTCTGCTGAGTCATTTTCAACCTGTTGAAGCCCTCAAAGTGTTTAAGACTTGGGCTGGAGAACAGCATAAGAATGAGCATCAAAAGTCTTGGCTTCTGAGCCTTTTGCTCAGATTTGGAAATCTTCCTAAAACAGGGAACTTTAATAGCATAGGATTAAGAGCTAGGGCTTGAGAGTCAGGCATTCTGGCTTCAGATTTTCATCTCTCATGTATGGATGTGAGAGTTGGACGATGAAGAAAGCTGAGCGCCGAAGAATTGATGCTTTTGAACTGTGATGTTGGAGAAGACTCTTGAGAGTCCCTTGGACTGCAAGAAGATCCAACCAGTGCGTCCTAGAGGAGATCAGTCCTGGGTGTTCATTGGAAGGACTGATGTTGAAGCTGAAACTCCAATACTTTGGCCACCTCATGCGAAGAGTTGACTCATTGAAAAAGACCCTAATGCTGGGAAGGATTGGGGGCAGGAGAGGAAGGGGACGACGGAGGATGAGACGGCTGGATGGCATCACCAACTCGATGGACACAGGTTTGGGTAGACTCCAGGAGTTTGTGATGGACAGGGAGGCCTGGTGTGCTGCGGTTCATGGGGTTGCAAAGGGTCAGACACAACTGTGCAACTGAACTAAACTGAACTGAAATAGTTGTGCAAACTTGGAAAAGGTAATTAACTTCTCTGAATCATTTCCTCATCTACAAAGTGGACTCATCATAACATTGATCAGAATGAATTAGGATTAGGTTGATCTGCAAGTCCTGGGAAACCCAAGATAACAGTGGTTTTATTGAGATAGAAGTCTATTTCTCTCTCATAATGCAGCAATCCAGGCCAGGTATGGAGATTCCACATGACCACACCATTTTTAATGGTGACTTTAATATCTATGCAAAATGAATGCTGCAGCTCCAGTCCTCACTCACACATTCCATGAGGAAGCAGGCAAGAAGGGAATGGCCTTCCCCTTTATAGACCTGTCCCATAAATTACACAGCTCTCTTACTTTCTTTTGTCTCAGACTTAATCACACAGCCACACCAGGTTGCAAGAGTCCGGGAAATGTGGTCTATATTCTGGATGGCCATGTCCCCAGCTGCAGTTTGGGAAGTCTTTTACTGAGAGGAAGGAAGGATATTGGGAGATGCATAGGATTCTCCGCTATCCAACCTATCACGGTATATGCAGATTCAGATAGTACTGATAAAGTGCTTTGCACAGAGGCCGGGCCAAAGGAAGTGCTCCAAGAATGTTTAGAATCGCTGCCATGCCTTACTCCACCCAAAGCACCCACGTTGGCTTGCTTGTTCCCAGGAGGGTGCTGCACCTGTTAGATAGGACGTAGAGCAGTGTATGTAAAGACGCTGCTTGTGGAGCATGGAGAGCAGGGGGCTGTTGAGGGTCAGGGCTGGGGCTGTGGTGACATGAATGAGGCACTCACCTTTGGTGCAAAATTTAGGAGGGTATGTGTTGCCAAAATTCTCAGTACTCAAGAATAATAATACTTCAATATTTTAAAAAACCAGAATGAATGCAAAATATCTATAGTGGACAGAAATAAAGATGGGATCCAGCTCTGCACTTCAGCAACTCACTTTACCTGCTTTACCCTAATCCTAGACCTATCAGATCCTATTCTTCCTGGCAGCCCTTTCTCAGGCCTGAAAGAATTAGTACAGTGTTAAGGGGATTTGTTTAAAACCTGGGGGATATATCTGCAATAATTAAATAGGATCCAACAAAATTATAAGCTCTCTAAGGTACATGGATGTCTTTAATCTATATGTTTAAAGAGAAACAATAGTCCTTTTAAAATTTATAAAATCCGTACTACCTAAATCACAAGAAAGAAAATGGAAAGCACTTAAAATTGTACCACTAAGAAAATCTTAATTAATATTTTAATGTCAATCTTTCCAAAATTTTTAAGTGGTGTGTGTGTGTATATATATATATACACACACATATAAATATATATATATGTATATATCCATAGATACATTTAAAATGGAATCTTTCATTATATAACACAATCTACCTTTTCATTTGACAGTATTTCTGTATTACTATATATTCTTCTACAATATAACTTCTTTTTAAAGTTTTTTATTAGAATATAGTTGATTTACAATGTTGTATTAATTTCTACTGTACAGCAAAGTGCGGTAATACACTGTACTTTGTAAAACACTTTGTACTGCACTCAGTAATACACTTTGCTGAATGTATATGCATTCTTTTTCATATTTTTCCATTACGGTTTATCACAGGATATGAAATATAGTTCCCTGTGCTATATAGTAGAATCTTGTTGTTTATCCACTCTGTATGTAATGGTTTGTACCTGCTAATCCCAAACTCCCGATCCTTCCCTCCACCAGCCCTACTCTACTCTCCCTTGGCAACCAGAAGTCTCTTCTCTGTATTTCTGAGTCTGTTCCTGTTTTGTAGACCTGTTCATTAGTGTTATATTTTAGATTCCACATACAAGTGATATCATGTGGTATTTGTCTTTCTTTTTCTGATTTACTATGATCATCTTTAGGTCCATCCATGTTGCTGCAAATGGCATTATTTCTGTTTTTATGGCCGAGTAATACTCCATTATCTGTATATACCACATTTTCTTTATCCACTTATCTGTTGATGGATGTTTAGGTTTCTTCCATCTCTTGGCTATTGTAAATAGTGCTACTATGAACATAGGGGTGTGTGTATCTTTTCAAATTATAGATTTGTCTGGATAAATGCCAGGAGAGTGATTGCTGAATTGTATGGCAACTCAGTTTGTTTTTGAGGAACCTCCATAGTGTTTTCCATATGGCTGCACCAATTTACAATCCTACCAACAGTGCAGAAAGGTCCCCTTTTCTCCACACCCCTTCCAGCATTTGTTATTTGTAGACTTTTTATTGATGGCCATTCTGACTCATGTGAAGTGATACCTCACTGTAGTTTTGATATGCATTTCCCTAATAATTAGTGATGATTAACATATTTTCATGCGCCTCTTGGCCATCTGTATGTCTTCTTTGGAGAAATGTTTATTTAAGTCTTATACCCATTTTTTCAGCATAATGGAATGCTCCATGAATTTGTGTGTCATTCTTGCACAGGGACCATGCTAATCTTTTCTGCATCATTCTAATGTTTTAGTATACGTGCTGCTGAAGCAAGCACTACAATACAATTTCTTCTGTTGTGTGTATGTACCAAATTTAGATTGTTTCCAATTTTTTTGCCCTTATAAATAGCTCTGAAGTATGTATCCTTATGGTTACATTCTTTTTGCAATTACTTCATTGCTTATTTACTTCGCTGTTGTTATTCAGTCACCAATTCGTGTCTGACTCTTTGTGACCCCATGGACTACAACACACCAGACTTCCCTGTCTCTCACCATCTCCAGGAATTTGCCCAGATTCATGTCCATTGAATTGGTGATGCCATCCAACCATCTCATCCTCTGTCATGGTCTTCTGCCTTCAATCTTTCCTAGCATTAGGGTCTTTTCCAGTGAGTCAGCTGTTCGCATCAGGTCACCAAAGTATTGAAACTTCAGCTTCAGCAAAATCCTTCCAAAGAGTATTCAGGGTTGATTTCCTTTAAGATTGACTGATTTGAGTCCAGGTTTGATGCATGAGGCAGGGTGCTCACAGCTGGTGCACTGGGATGACCCTGAGGGATGGGATGGGGAGGGATGTGGGAGGGAAGGTCAAAATGGGGAACACATGTACACCCATGACTGATTCATGTGAATGTATGGCAAAACCACCACAATATTGTAAAGTAATTAGCATCCAATTAAAAAAAAATGACTGGTTTGATCTCCCTGCTTTCCAAGACACTCTCAAGAGTCTTCTCCAGCACCACAGTTTGAAAACATCAATTCGTTGGTGCTCTGCCTTCTTTATTGTCCAGCTCTCACATCCGTACATGGCTACTAGAAAGACTATGAAAGTGAAAGTGGCTCGGTCATGTCTGACTCTTCCCAACCCCATGGACTATACAGTCCAAGGAATTCACCAGGCCAGAATACTGGAATGGGTAGCCTTTCCCTTCTCCAGGGCATCTTGCCCAACCCAGGGATTGAACCCAGGTCTCCTGCATTGCAGGCGTGTTCTTTACCAGCTGAGCCACTGGCGAAGCCCAAGAAGGACTATAGCCTTGACTATACAGACCTCTGTCAGCAAAGTGATGCCTTTGCTTTTTAACACACTGTCTAGGTTTGTCATCTTTCCTGCCAAAAAGCAATCATCTTCTAATTTCATGGCTACAGTTACCAGCCACGGTGATTTTAGAGCCCAAGAAGAGGAAATCTATCACTATTTCCACATTTTCACCTTCTATTTGTCATGAAGTGATGGGGCTAGATGTCATGATCTTTGTTTTTTTAATATTGAGTTTTAAGCTGGCTTTTTCACTCTCTTCCTTCACCCTCATCAAGAAGCTCTTTAGTTCCTCTTCACTTTCTGCCATTAGAGTGGTATTTTATTTGATATAAATTCCTAAAAGAGGAATTGCTAGTCAACCCTCTTAAGACCACCAAATAGCCTTCGAAAAATTTTCTACCAGTTCATGCTACTTTCAGAAGTGTATGAGAGTCTGTGTTTCTCATACCCTGACAACACTGAGAATAATCAATTTTTAAAATCTCTACTGATTTAACTAGTAACAAATAAAGATAAAACTTTTATATTCACATGTCTTTAAATGCTAATGAAGGTCAAGATTTTTGCATTTTTATTACTATTTGCATTTTTTCAAATAAATTGCATGAAGAGGTAAGACCTATAATGGCAGAGACTTATAGCTTTCTGTTCCTTTATGTCTTCCAAGCATCTACAACAGTGCCTGACAAAGAATAAGCACTCAATAAATATTTGTTGAATGAATGAAAGTGTTCAGTAATTTCTAAGAGTTCTTTATCAAAGGCATTAATATTTAGGATAGGTTTCAAATATTTCTCTCCATTTATCATGTACCTGTCAGCTTTATTTATCATATTCTACTACAAGTTTATAAAATTCAGTGTTTTTCTTCTTGTTTTCTCTCTTTGTGTCAGGATATTACATGTACCAGGACTCTATTTGTGGGTGTATACATTTTTTTTTAACTTTTTTTAATGTTCTGAATCATATGTACCTTATTTTACTCTATATTGTACATGCTTTTAGTTTTTTCAGATAGAGAACTATCTTCTGCAAAAAAGTATCTTTTTCTCTTTGTCAATATTTTTACATCTTATTTCATTTTCTTAAAATTCTTTAACTTCCAGAAAAATACCTAAAAATAGTGGTTACAGTTGGTATCTTTTTCTTGTTTTTTGATTTAAAGAGAAGTCCTCCTTATTTGGTGGCTATTTATTTCAAGGTGGTAATTCCAGGATTCTTAAATTTTTTTTCTATATTAGAAATTTATTTTTAAAAATCTGCAATAGATTTTGGATTTTTCCACGTGTTTCTGACACCACTATTTTTGGTATTTCGATCTAACATTTTCCTTGTTCTATTAATATGGTTAATTATATTAAAAAATTTCCTAAAATTATATCATTCTTATACTCACAGAATAAACTCACTTGGGCATAGTCTATTTTTTAATGTAATTCTAGTTTTGATTTGCTAATATTTCATATAGTGTTATTATATTTTTACTTATACATTTATTCTATAGTTGTCCCTTTTTAAGGCACTTTTTCAGTTCAGTCACTCTGTTGTGTCCAACTCTTTGCCACCCCATGGCCTGCAGCACACCAGGCTTCCTTGTCCATCACCGACTCCCGGAGCTTACTAAAACTCATGTCCATAGACTCAGTGATGCCATCCAGCCATCTCATCCTCTGTCGTCCCCTTCTCCTCCTGCCTTTCAATCTTTCCTCGCATCAGGATCTTTTCCAATGAGTCAGTTCTTCACATCAGATGGCCAAGTATTGGAGTTTCAGCTTCAGCATCAGTCCTTCCAATGAATATTCAGGACTGATCTCCTTTAGGATGGACTGGTTGGATCTCCTTGCAGTCCAAGGGACTCTCAAGAGTCTTCTCCAATACCACAGTTCAAAAGCATCAGTTCTTTGGCACTCAGCTTTCTCTATAGTCCAACTCTCACATCCATACACAACTACTGGAAAAATCATAGCTTTGACTAGACGGACCTTTGTTGGCAAAGTAATGTCTCTGCTTTTTAACATGCTGTCTAGGTTGGTTATGACTTTTCTTCCAAGGAGCAAGCGTCTTTTAATTTCATGGCTGCAGTCACCATCTACAGTGATTTTGGAGTCCAAAAAAATAAAGTCTCTCACTGTTTCCATTGTTTCCAGTCTACTTGACTTGAAGTGATGGGACCAGATGCCATGATTTTAGTTTTCTAAATGTTGAATTTTAAGCCAACTTTTTCACTCTCCTCTTTCACTTTCATCAAGAGACTCTTTAGTTCTTCTTTGCTTTCTGCCATAAGAGTGGTGTCATCTGCGTATCTGAAATTATTGATATTTCTCCTGGCAATTTTGATTCCAGCTTGTGCCTCATCCAGCCTGGCATTTCTCATGATGTATTCTACATATAAGTTAAATGGGTGACAATATATAGCCTTGATATACTCCTTTCCCTATCTGGAATCAGTCTGTTGTTCCATGTCCAGTTCTAGCTGTTGCTTCTTGACCTGCATACAGATTTCTCAGACAGCAGGTCAAGTGGTCTGGTATTCCATCTCTTTCAGAATTTTCCAGAGTGTGTTGTGTTCCACACAATCAAAGGCTTTAGTGTAGTCAATAAAGCAGAAGTAGGTGTTTTTCTGGAAGTCTCTCACTTTTTTGATGATCCAGTGGATGTTGGCAATTTGATCTCTGATTACACTGCCTTTTCTAAATCCAGCTTGAACAACTGGGATTTCATGGTTCACATACTGTTGAAGCCTGGCTTGGAGAATTTTGAGCATTACTTTGCTAGTGTGTGAGGTGAGTACAATTGTGCAGTAGTTTGAACATTCTTTGGCATCACCTTTCTTTGGGATTGGAAAAAAAAACTGACCTTTTCCAGTCCTGTGGCCACTGCTGAGTTTTCCAAATGTGCTAGCATGTTGAGTGCAGCACATTTACAGCATCATCTTTTAGGATTTGAAATAGCTCAACTGGAATTCCATCACCTCCACTAGCTTTGTTCGTAGTGATGCTTCCTAAGGCCCACTTAACTTTGCATTCCAGGATGTCTGGCTCTAGGTGAGTGACCACACCATCATGGTTATCCGGGTCATTAAGAATTTTTTTGTATAGTTATTCTGTGTATTCTCGCCACCTCTACTTAATATCTTCTGCTTCTGTTACGTCCATACCATTTCTGTCCTTTATTGTTTGCACCTTTGCAGGTACATATACACCATGGAATATTACTCAGCCATTAAAAAGAATTCATTTGAATCAGTTCTAATGAGATGGATGAAACTGGAGCCCATTATACAGAGTGAAGTAAGCCAGAAAGATAAAGACCATTACAGTAAACTAACACATATATATGGAATTTAGAAAGATGGTAATGATAACCCTATATGCAAAACAGAAAAAGAGACTCAGATGTATAGAACAGACTTGTGGACTCTGGGAGAAGGCGAGGGTGGGATGTTTCAAGAGAACAGCATCGAAACATGTATATTATCTAGGGTGAAACAGATCACCAGCCCAGGTTGGATGCATGAGACAAGTGCTCGGGCCTGGTGCACTGGGAAGACCCAGAGGGATGGGGTGGAGAGGGAGGTGGGAGGGGGGACCGGGATGGGGAATACATGTAAATCCATGCCTAATTCATTTCAATGTATGACAAAAACCACTGCAATGATGTAAAGTAATTAGCCTCCAACTAATAAAAATAAATGGAAAAAATAAAAAATTTAAAAAAATTTAAAAAATAAAGGAGAAAAAATTATCAAAAAAAAAAAATGTTCCCTTGGTATCTCTAACTTTCTTGAAGAGATCTCTAGTCTTTCCCATTCTATTGTTTTCTCTATTTCTTTGCATTGATCACTGAGGAAGTCTTTCTTATCTCTCCTTTCTGATCTTTAGAACTCTGCATTCAAGTGGGTATATCTTTCCTTTTCTCCTATGCCTTTTGTTTCTCTTCTTTTCTCGGCTATTTTTAAGGCCTCCTCAGACAATCATTTTGCCTTTTTGCATTTCTTTTTCTTGGGGATGGTCTTGATCACTGCCTCCTGTACAATGTTATGAACCTCCGTCCATAGTTCTTTAGGCACTCTGTCTATCAGATCTAACCCCTTGAATCTATTTGTCACTTCCACTGTATAATCAAAAGGGATTTGATTTAGGTCATACTTGAATGGCCTAGTGGTTTTGCCTACTTTCTTCAATTTAAGTCTGAATTTGGCAATAAGGAGTTCATGATATGAGCCACAGTCAGCTCCCGGTCTTTTCTTTCCTTTTTTCTTTTTTCTTTTTTTGCTGACTGTATAGAGCTTCTCCATCTTTGGCTGCAAAGAATATAGTCAATCTGATTTCAGTATTGACCATCTGGTGATGTCCATGTGTAGAGTCTTCTCTTGTGTTGTTGGACGAGGGTGTTTGCTATGACCAGTGTGTTCTCTTGGAAAAACTCTGTTAACCTTTGCCCTGCTTCATTCTGTACTCCAATGCCAAATTTGCCTGTTACTCCAGGTATCTCTTGACTTCCTACTTTTGCATTCCAGTCCCCTATAATGAAAAGGGCATCTTTTTTGGGTGTCAGTTCTAGAAGGTCTTGTAGATCTTCATAGAACCATTCAACTTCAGCTTCTTTAGCATTACTCATTGAGGTAGTGACTTGGATTACTGTGATATAGAATGGTGTGCCTTGGAAACAAACAGAGATTATTCTGTCATTTTTGAGATTGCATCCAAGTACTGCATTTTGGACTCTTTTGATGACTGTGATGGGTACTCCATTTCTGCTAAAGGATTCTTTCCCACAGTAGTATATATAATGGTCATCTGAGTTAAATTCACCCATTCCAGTCCATTTTAGTTCACTGATTCCTAAAATGTTGATGTGATCACAAGATGGTGGAGTAGAAGGATGTGCACTCATCTTCTCCTGAGAGAACCTCAAAATTACAACTCACTGCTGAACAACTGTCAGCAGGAGAATGTTGGAGTGTTTGGGTGTGTCCCCCATGGAGGTACTGGCATCAGGGTTATATTAGTTTTCTAAAATAAATTGTATAGCTTTTATTTTCTTCCTTTTTAATAGGTTTCATAGCAGGGGAACTATGCATTCCTCAAAGAGGTACACATACCAAAGAATTTGTTAATACATTTGTCTGGATACAGTACTTTAACAGTAGGTTTTCCATGCTTTTTGTTCTGTGTAGACTCTCAAGATTCTTTTATACAAACTGGATCATTTGTATTTTCATTTTAAAAATTTCATTTAATCAGGATTTTAAAATTTATAGATATAGAGATGTACATTATATTTTCTTAAAAGTTTTCAAAATCTTTTTAATCTTGCCTAAATCCACTTCTCATTATTGGTATTTTATGTTGGGTGTTTTTATTTGGGGGGTTAGTTCTTTTTTCTCTCTTTTTCCATTTTTATTATGTTGTGTGGAGCTTGCCAATGTAATTAGCCCTGTTGAAAGAATGGATTTTGGATTTACCATCATTTCTCCACTTTTGTAATTAATTAATTGCTTTAAACTTAATGCATCCTTCCTGCTTCCCTTATATTTCTCTCTCTTTCTGGATCAGGTTAAATATTTATTCCTTATATAAGAATAAGCATAATGTTTATTTGAATGCTTATAACAGCTTTGAATGGGTTTAACAATTCCTATTTTGCCAAGATCCTTGGCTATTTGATCTCATTAACATTATTAATCTTTTAAAAATTTTTCATATTAAAAATTTAATAGCTTTATTGGTATAATTGATTTTTGAAACTGTGTACATTTAATGTGTACAATTTGATGAGTTTGAACATACATACATAGCATACAGCTATGAAGCCTTCACCACATCAAGGCAAAAAACTTATCTATCACCTCCAAAAAGTTCTTTGTGCCCTTTCATTTTGTTTTGTGGTAATAACACTTAACATGAGATTTACTCTCCTAGCAAGTTTTTAAGTGTATTGTAACAAGGTGTGCGCTTGTACGAGGTGTGCACAGTATTACAGTGTTGCTAGTCTTTGTGTGAAAAGTTACCATCATTGGCTTCTGTGCTGCTTGGAGCAGCTTTGGGCGAGTGAACTTTGGGCTGTTTGACTGCAGGAGGAAACAGCCTCTCGTGAAAGTTAGCAAATGTGTAGGTGGGCTCTAAGCTGGTTCCTAACCCATGATTGCCTATCTGCTCCTTGAACTTGCCTCGTAACCCAGTAAGATAAACTCCTCAATGTCTGGTACTTAGCCATGGTCTGAGCTTGTGGCAGAACCTACTCTGCCACTTCTTCAGAAACCAGACATGGGACTGTTCTGACTGTTGCCCTTCTTTGAATTTTTACCATTTTCAGGTGGATTTGCCCACAATGTTAGGAGAAAAGCAAATCCAGAGAGTGGTGTTTTGTTTTTTGTTTTTTGTTTTTTGTGAAAGCTCAGAACAAAGATGTCTAGCCCGGTCTAAAGGCTTGAGAAAACTTTCTGATGGAGAAAATGGTGCCTGCTGGACTGATAGAGAAGGAACAGGTAAGTTTCAGAATGGGGAGGGGGGACAAGAAACTCCTTCAATTGTCTGGTCAAATGCAGACTACAGTTTTTGATAACCAGAGCTGTGGCCTTAAACTCTCTTTGTATGCTACTAAAGTACAATCGTTAAAAAGTTAAAAACATGACTACTGTGAAAATATGAAAGGAATATGTGTCAGAAGTTTTATGTGACTCATGAATTAATTGAAGAACCTATTAGATATTAAGGTTGTTTTAATGGAGAATTTGGAGAATAAAGATATCTATCTATAAGCAATCAAGAAAGCTTAAAATTGCTAATAGATGCAAAACTTTATCTATTAATATCTGAAAGGGCAATAAAATGTAATGTTTGTAGTTATCTTTTCTATACCCACAGGGTGAAATGCATATGCTTTGTTGTGGACAAGAATTGTTTGCATTATTATCAAGTTTTCTACACGTTACTGCTACCACTATGGTTGGAAAATAGCCTAATCAATAGAAAGACAGTCAAAAGTGGACACCTTGTAGGGCATGCTAGACAATGCCCAGTAAGCCACTGAGAGGACGCTCAATGGTCTCTTTTGCCCATTTTCAAGTTTTAGACAGTTTTTGTGATAATCCCTTTTTAAATTGTGAAAAATAGTAATTCTTGTTTCCAGCAAATTCATTATTGAGTGGATAAAATATACGTGAGCCCGCTGCATCTCTGCCTCCCTGCCTGGATTCAGATCTTGTCTATATTCTAATAATCTCTATTGTGTGTCCTGGGAAGGTCATTCGGGTTTACTCTTGCTATCAAGGGTAACACATTCAGCAAATTCTTCAGCTCTTGTCATCTCCCCAGCAGCCTTTTGTAGTCCTTTTAACAGTCTGCTGGGCTGAGCAGGAAGAGACAGGTTGCTCTGGGCAGTGTTCAACAGCACAGCTCTTTGTCTCTTGTTGTCAGCCAGCTCTGTCACTACATTGTTCTTCAGGCGGCATGCCTTTGATGGACTATCTACCCCTCATGTCTCAACACTCAGGGCAGCATTTGGAGAAACAGCAGCCCTACACTGTTCCTTCTGGCGTAGAATAATCCCGTTAGGATACCATGTGCTATCAACTCAATTCCATAGATTTGTTGAGAGTACTGTGAGGGAGTCCCAAAAATGTAAAGGCATGCTCCTTGTTCTCAAGGAGTTGTCCACCTGCTAGAGAAACAAGCCATACACAAGAAAAAATTACAAAGGCTAGAAAAAGAGCATAGAAGGAAGATAGGACCCAAATCTCTACTACCCTATTTGTATGATCTTGGACACGTATTTTTTTTTTAACATTATTGCTGAGGTATAATTTGTTTACCATAAAATCTACTCATTGTAAGTATGCATTTCAATAAAATTATTTTTAGTAATTTTACAGAACTGTGCAAATATCACTTCAATCCAATTTTAGAACATTTCCATCATTCCAAAAAGTTCCCTATGACCAGTTAAACCTTCCTCATCCCAGCTCTAAACAATTGTTGACCTCCTTTCTATTTCCATAGATTTGGCTTTTCTAGAAATTTCATGTAAATGGAATCACGCAGTATATACTCACTTGTGTATGCCTGCTTTTCCTTAGCAAAACATTTTTGAACTTCAACTATGTTGTCGCATGTATTAGCATACATTCATTCCTTTTGATTGCTGAGTTATATTTCATTTTATAGATATACCACATTTCATTTATCCATTCACAGCAGATGGATATTTGGACTATCTCAGTTTTAGCCTATTATGAATAATGCTTCTGTGATCATTCAGTTGTTAATCTTTGTGTAAATGTATGTTTTCATTTCTCTTGGGTGATAGCTAAGAGTGGATTTGTTGGATTGTTTGATAAGTATCTGTTTAACTTTTCAAGAAACTATCACATTCTTTTCCAAAGTGGTCCTACCATTTTACATTCCCATCAGCAATGCATGAAGTTCTAATTTCTCCACATCCTCATCAATACTTGTTATTATCTGTTCTTTCAACTATAGCCATCCTAGTGGGTGGTATATACCAATGAATGATATCTCATTGTGGTTTGATTTGCATTTTCCTAATAGTTATTGATGTTATACATATTTTAATGTGATGGTTAGCCATTCATCTACCTTCTTGGGAAAAATGTCTGTTCATATCTGACCTATTGTGTTGCTTATCTTCTTATTACTGAGCTGGAAGTGTTGTTTATACATTCTGGATACAAATTCCATACCAGATATATGACGTACAAGTATTTTCTCCCGGTCTGTGGCTTGTCTTTTCATTTTCTTAATGGACAAATTATTTGAGCTAGTGAAGTCTAACTTCAGTTTTTGCATAGACATTGTGGGAAAATTAACAATACCTATTTTCAGAACTGCTGAAAGAGTTAAAAGAGGCAATGCAAAAAACACTTAGCACGGAGTCTGGAAATATTAGGAGGCTCCTGAATGCTTAATGAATAGTCTGAATATAAGAAAACATGTGGGGAAATGCCAAATTGCAGCTATACAATGAGTGTTTCGCATGTTCAGGAAGGAAAGAAATCAAGCAAGAGCTACAGATTCCATAGCACATAGTGGAAGTAATACCTCGAGACAAGCATTGAAGGATGAAAATTACTGCACATAGGAAGGTAGTCCAGGATAGGGGAATAGCCAGCAGGGGCACAGAGGCCAAAGGAAGCAAACTATGTGAGGATGGCAGAAAGGAGACCAATTTACTACAGACTGTGTTCTTCATACAGAGCCAAATATTGTGCAAGCCTGATGTGTTTATATTAGTAAGTAAAACAGGCATTTTGTCCAGTTCTTTAACACTCAAGTTTTTTTTTAAGTGATATTTCTGTTTGGAAATGGGAAAAATCAAAGAAATAGCAAAAATATTCTAGGCAATGTAAAGATATGTCATCAATACTGGAAAAAAAAAAAACCCTGCAAATGTTTTAGTTGATGTGCAAACACTGTGGTACCTGAAAAGGCCAGTCAGAGGATAGGGCCCAGGCCAGCTGCCCCAGCCATACACTTGCTAGGGTCATGAGTCATCATGCAGTCTTGTAACCTGAGCCAATTTAAAACTGAGACCATGTTGTCAAGGACTCAGCAGCAGCCAAAGACAGATTTAACAACCAGACTCCTAAATCAGGAAACCCAGGCTGTTATGAAAAGAGGGTAAACCCCAAAAGTCAGGATGTGTTAACAGCTGATGTCTGTTCGAGCTTACTACATACCTGGGACAGGGTCAAGTTTTTACATGAGTGATCTCATTTAATCTTTGCTCTTTCACGTGAAAAAGGTCCTGTTATCATCCCCATTTTACAAATGAGGAAACCAACTCTCATTGAGGTTAAGATACACGGTAGAGCTGGAGGTTGAACTTAAACCATCTGACCCAAGCCCTTACCCTTAAGCACAGTCTCTCCTGCCCATGTCCCAGGCTGGGCTCACATCAATGGCAAGAATCACTTGGTTTCCTCATCAGTCAGCATGAGGCCTGGCACAAAGGCAGGTACCGAAGACCTGTATACAGGATGGAGACTGGCAGGGAGCAAAGCCAAAGCAACACCTGACATCGCAGTAAAGAGGAAGCTGAGCACTGCATACCCCAGGCACAGGTAAACAGCCTAATCAGCTGTGAGGTGGAATACAGGAACATCTGGGTAGTAGGAGTTAAGAGTTCCAAAGTGTAAATCATCTACCTCTTAAACATCCATCTGAGCAGTTCCAGGTTTTGCCCTCTATAGTAGTAACTTCACTTCACCCCACTTTATTTCACAGGACTTTGTGGAGCCAGTCCCATAATTGTCCCACTGGGGCTTGTACATGACCCAGGGAGTTCAATAAAAGAAGATCACACTTGCAGCTGCCTGGGAGAAGTTGGAAACTGCTTCTCCAATCTGCATTATCCTGCACAGCATGGTGGTTCAGGGTCAGCCACACCTACCTTTTGCACCTATCTGATGGCCAAGGAGTTTAACCTCTCTGGACTCAATTTCATCTTCTCTAAAATGTAAATAATAAAAATTTCTACCCAAAAGTAAGCTAGAGAGTATACAGGAAAGTTTAAAACATTGCCTTTAAAATCATGAGCACAGGGCATGGCATTTAGGAAGACTCAAAAACTCTTAGTATTATCATTCTACATTCTCAGATGCTAGCTCCAAAACCCCTGTTAAGTGGGGAGCATCCATTCCCCAAACACATTGCATCCTTCCTGTGCAATCCCAGGGTGCATAACCAGGACACCATTGGGCTGACTTGCCAATCTTATCCTCTGTAGAGGAATGGATGAACTCTCTGAAGATAAAGCATCCCTAATGCCCTCCCTGGGGGTCCCAGGTGGCACAGTGGTAACGAATCCGACGGCAATGCAGGAGACTCAGAAGACACAGGTTTGACCCCTGGGTAGAGAGACTTCCCTGGAGAAGGAAATGGCAGCCCACTCCAATATTCTTGCCTGAGAAATCCTATGGACAGAGGAGCCTGGCCGGCTACAGTCCATGGGCCAAAAAAGAGTCAGACACGACTTAGGAGACTAAACAACAACAATAATGCCCTTCCTTCCTTTGTAATTCTCCACCCCCTTTTTTCCCTTTCAGCCTAGTAGACAAAGAACGAGTCTCCTGGCGTCTCGCCAGATGTAGCAGGAAGTTATGAATGAGGATTGCACAGGACAGTTGACTCTCTACAGAGATAGGCCCTAAATTAATCCTGAAGGCTCGGCAGGAACCACAGGAAGCTTGGAGCCATGAGGCCACCACTTAACACTTACATATCTCTGTCTATCCTGGAGCAGTAGGCAAACAATAGCCTAATCCACTAAAGGCCTGGGGGAGGTATTATTAGTCATGGACTATCTGAGACCAACCTTTAGGAACATACACTCAGGGCCAGAATCTGGAATCAGGTCACTGGTGGGCCTAGGATCCTTATATGAGTCTATGAGGAATGTCAGAAAATTTCCAACAACTGGTTAATGTCCACCAGTGCTTAGCAAATTAAGCCTGTGTTGAAGCGTCAGTGCCCAAAGGACTGATTTATTGAACTGCCCTAATTAGGATCTTGTAACACATCAAGGGGCCATTAAAGAAAAAAGTGCTGGCTTCAGAGACCAAGGAGTATACATAAACATGGTTTGTCTCTTCGCCAGGCCCAACAAATGCCAATCTGACACTGCAGTCAGCTCTAGTGGGACAGCAGCCATCAATTAAATTAAAACATTGACCCATCTGCTGGAGCAAGCATGATGTAACATTATCCCCCATGTCCATTTTCTCCTTTTCTTGCCTTCCTCCCCCTTTAGAAGTCTGAAGCTAGCTCAGAGTCAAATCTGGGAAAACTCCTGGATTAAAAAACCACCCAGAAAAATCTGCCACTGAGGATTCAGAAATAAGCTGAGAGAGTCCATCAGCTTCTGGATTACGGTCCTCTTCCCTCTGTCACTACCATGTCTTTCATACACATCTTCCTTTTGAGATCTCCTTAGCCACAGATGAGAACATCTTTCCCTGTACTCACATCTTGCTGAGCAATCCAGTCTTGCTGCTAAGAGTATAATGCCGTAATTATTTCTGCCCAGGCTTCAACCCTAACACTGCCAGCTCATTCTCTATAAACTTGAGCAAGGTACTCAATCTCTCTGTCTTGGTTTCTTCATCTGTAAAGAGAATTAATAAACAATTAACCTATTTTATAAGGCGGCTAGGAGGATAAGAAATGTATGTCAACTGCCTGATACATAGTTAAAGTTTGATGGATATAATGGTTGCTATTACATACTATTATGTTAAAGGGCTTCCCTGGTGGCTCAGACCATAAAGAATCTGCCTGCAATGCAGGATCCAGGTTCGATCCCTGGGTCAGGAAGATTCCCTGGAGAAGGGAGTAGCAACCCACTCCAGTACTCTTGCCTGGAGAATTCCATGGACCGAGGAGCCTAGCAAGCTACAGTCCATGGGGTCACAAAGAGTTGGACACAACTGACCAACTAACACACAGACACACATTATGATAAAAGGAGACCTGGATGACCATGAGAACCTAATAAACATTAGCAAACAAGTCTTTATAGAAGGCTGTCCTTGTGGCCAAGACAGAGAATACCGCTCAGGATATCAAGATGCCTATGTCAAAGTATCCTAGATTGCCCCAGATGCAAAACATTCTACAAACCCAGTAAGCTTCTTATGCTTAGCTAATTGTCTAAGCTTCCATTTTTGCCAACATTGAAGAACATAATGCAGAAAGTGTCAATAACTCACTACAAGTAACAGGGTTCCTTGACTAATTCCAGGTCTGCTATGGATAAGTCTGGAGCTCCTTGTCATAAAAGACAGCAAGGAAACTGTCGCAATCCACTGGGGTCAAGGCAAAAGGATCAGGAGCTGTCTAAAAGAGTTCCCACCAACCAGAGGTGGGGTATTCTGAGAATCAATAAGAATAATAACTGCTACAATGGATGAAATGGATGTGTTATAGGGAATCAATTCATTATTTTTAAATAGAAATAATGGCAAATAAAATAACCTCTTCAATATGAACTGTAATTCAGGGTAACCAAATTGTTGATGAAGGGAGGTTTTTCTTTATAGCATTTCCAGCTAATAAATGCAGAAGGGATGATAGACTCTTACCATTTTGCATTACTAATGAGTTAATTTATTTATTCAGTAATGATCATAATATCATAAAAAGAGAGACAATCAAACATTTTATTCCTCCCAATGAAAAGTACATACCACCATCTATAAAGTGGTCTTATCAAAAATATCACATTTTAATCTGATCAAACTCTAGATCTAAGCACTGATTTGAAAGCAATCGAAAATAGGAAAACATGCTAAACAACACCATGCGGATACAACCAGCAGACTCTAGACTGTGAGAAAACCTATGGGACAAATGATTGGTTTCTTCAACAAACAAAGAGAAAGCTGAAAAGAGAGAGCCTATAAATTAAAAAATGACCCATGCTAAAAGCACCAAGTGATGGTGAGGATGTGGAGCAACAGGAAAACTCATTCATTGCTAGTGGAAGCACAAAGTGGAAGATATTTGGTAGTTTCTTATAAAACTAAACAGTCTCTTACCATGTGATCTAGCAATTACACTCCTCGGCAGTTACCCAAATAAGTTGAAAACTTATATTCACACAAAAGTTGTCGTTGTTGTTTAGTCGCTAAGTTGGATCAGACTTGCGACCCCATAGACTATAACCTGCCAGGCTCCTCTGTCCATAGGATTCTCCAGGCAAGAATCCTGAAGTGAGTTGCCATTTCCTTCTTCAGGGATCTTTCCAAGAAGGGGATCAAACCTTTGTCTCCTGCATTAGCAAGTGGATCCTTTACCAAGGAGCCACCAGGGAAGCCCATTCACACAAACCCAGCAAGTAAATGTTTAGTGCAACTTTATTCACAACTACCAGAACTTGAAAGCAATCAAAATGTCCTTTAGTAATTGAATTCATAAACAAATTGTGGAACATCCAGAGAATGAAGTATTATTTGGTACTAAAAAGAAATGAGCTTTCAAACCATGAAAAGACATGAAGGAAATGTAAATGAATATCACTAAATGAATTAAAGCAATCTGAAAGGCTACGTATTTTATGATTCCAACTATACATGACATTGTGGAAGAGACAAAACTATGGATGCAGCAAAAAGATCAGTGGTTGCCTGGGATTAGTGGGGAGGGAATGATGAATAAACAGAACACAGATTTTTAGGGCAGTAAAACTATATCTATATGATGCTATAATGTACACATGACTGTATGATATTATAATGGCAGATATATGTCATTATATTTTGTCAAAACCAATAGAAGACACAATAAAAGAGTGACCCCTAATGTAAACTGTGGACTTCGAGTGGTAATAATACATCACTGTAGGTTTATCCATTGTTACAATCAGACCACTCTGGTGCAAGATGTTGATAGGAATTTGTGGGTATGTGAAGACAGGGGACATGTGGAAGCTCTCTACTTTCCGTTCAATTTTGTTTTTTTTTCCCACTCAATTCTGTTGCAAATATAAAACTTATCTGAAAAATTGTTTAAAAATTCTGAAAAACTTCTCTGAAAAGGTGTAGTTTTAAAGAAAAACAACCCATATGAGAAACCAACTGATTGCAATGTATGAGACTTATCTGGATCCTGATATGAACAAACTATATCTAGGAGGTGGGGTAGGAGACAGGGAGGAGAAATGCCTAGATATTGAATGATATTAAGGAATTATTATAATAATTTTAGAGGTAACAAGGTACTGTGGTTATATTTGAAAAATAGTTCTTGTCCAAATACTGAATTCTGAAATGTGTATGTAATACTATGAAGTCTGAGATTTGCTTTAAAAAATTTTCTGGTAGGAGAGCAAGTGACTAAAAAAATGCATAAAATAAGATTGGCTGGATGATGGATGCATAAGGTTCATTATGCTGCTTGCAGGTGATCAGGGGTCCCCAAGGCCAGGTCAAAGGCAGAAACTCTGAATCAAATTTGTTTCTCCTTTGTGCCTAAAGCCTGACTCTCTTGCATGAAAAGCAGAGACTGTCAGATGCAAAAGAGCTAAATAACTGTGCTGATGAAGAAAGAGATTCTGAAAGATGAGATGACTTGTCAAAGGTCACAGAGTTTGGTAATGGCAAGACTAGAAATAAGGTCTGGATGCCAGCTAAAAGTCTAACACATAGCCTCTCCTCCCCCATTCACTTATCCTGTTTTTCCAGCTGTTTTTCTTTCTCTATATGCCTCAATCATACATTTATTGTGCCTGAAATCCCCAAGCTGGAGTTCACTGAGTAGCCTCTGTGACAAGGCCAGGTCCCCTGCTCTCACTGATGCCCCGAGGTGACTGCCACCCACAGCTGTCAGGATGCAGTGCTTTGGGGGCCTGTGTGTCACTCTGACTCATACTGGAGCCCCAGGACTCCAGATCAGAAAGCAGTCTGTCATTCTAGTTGAGTGATGGCCAGTTCCCTTGACTGTTCATGAGATGTACATCTGTTCAATGACTATCTCAGAAAGAAGCACAATTGGAGAGGGTGTGAGTGGAGAGAGAGAGAGGATTCCATTTTATCCATGACTCATTGGAAAAGATCCTGATGCTGTGAAAGATTGAAGGCAAAAGGAGAAGAAGGTGGCAGAGGAAGAGATGGTTAGATAGCATCACTAACTAAATAGACATGAATATGAGCAAACTCCAGGAGATAGTGAAGGACAAGGAAGCCTGGTGTTCTGCAGTCCATAGGGTGACAAAAAATCAGACACAACTTAGCAACTGAACACACACATAGCACATACTACTGTCAAGAACCTGTGTAAGAACTCTGAGCCTTGCTGCCCATGAACCCAGCTCTAATGTCACTGAAGGCCATGAGGGATTCCTAGAAATCCAGGGGCCTGCCCACTAAATCAGATAAATATCCTTGCCCCTACCTCTCTTCCTCCCTGGCTTCCTTCTTTTCTTCCTTCTTTCTCTATGTATGTAGGTGCTAGGTTTAGGTGGTGGGGAGGGGGGGATTAAAACCATGGTTCAGTTCAGTTCAGTTCAGTCACTCAGTCGTGTCCGACTCTCTGCGACCCCATAAATCTCAGCACACCAGGCTTCCCTGTCCATCACAAACTCCTGGAGTTTACTCAAACACATGGCCATCAAGTTGGTTATGCCATCCAACCATCTCATCCTCTGTCGTCCCCTTCTCCTCCTGCCCCCAATCCCTCCCAGCATCAGGGTCTTTTCCAATGAGTCACCTCTTTGCATGAGTTGGCCAAAGTATTGGAGTTTCAACTACAACATCAGTCCTTCCAATGAACACCCAGGACTGATCTGCTTTAGAATGGACTGGTTGGATCTCCTTGCAGTCCAAGGAACTCTCAAGAGTCTTCTCCAACACCACAGTTCAAAGGCATCAATTCTTCAGCATTCAGCTTTCTTCACAGTCCAACTCTCACATCCTTACATGACCACTGGAAAAACCATAGCCTTGACTAGACAAACCTTTGTTGGCAAAATAATGTCTCTGCTTTTTAATATGCTATCTAGGTTGGTCATAACTTTCCTTCCAAGGAGTAAGCATCTTTTAATTTCATGGCTGCAATCATTATGGTATCTAATCTTAAAAAGCTCAAAGACAAACATGAGACAACAGCAATTTATAAGATATAAATCCCATATTTGTCATTGAATCTTTATCACAGACCTTTAAGAAAGATCTGCCACACACACTGACATTTAGGAGACTGCTTAGAGATGACAGGAAATTCACCCAAGGTCACAGAATCAGTAACTAGCAGGACAAGAATTTGAACCCACCTGTGAATGCAGAACTCAAGCTCCTCACTAGTAAGATTGAGAAGATACTAGAACCTCCCTTGCTTCTTCTCTGTTGTCTTTTGCCTCCCCAGCCCCGCCCTATGTAGACAGAAGATTCCTGAGGAATTTACTTTCAGTAGTTTCTCCGTAGCTAGTAGAGCCTGAAGAACATTTAAGGATTTAGCAGAGCAGCCGTTGGCTATCAACATCCTAGTGACTCTTCCTGGAGTCAGCAGGCCCTTTGTGGAGGAGAAGGAGCTCTTCTCAGGCTCTCAACCCTGGCTCTCTTCCCACTTTCAGGACTTGATTGTGCAATAGGTGCAAACAAAGTCAGAACGGATTTTAACAACACTACTGAAATCCTCTAGTCCTACTTTACAGCTTCAAAGTGTCACCATCACGGACGTGGTGTAGGTGCTCAATATGTTAACATTTCATGGCCCTAAACTAGTGTTTCAGGGACTTCCTACCACAGCCTAAACCCCACAGTCCAGAATTGCTCCCCATCTCCCTCTGAGGCTGGAGCTGGGCTGGATGGGCATCAAAGGACCAGAGAATGAGGCCTGGCCAGCTACTGTAGACAGCCCCGCCCCCCACCTCCTGCCCAGTTAATACAACATGTCCTTTGTCCCTTATAATTTCCTGGGAAGCAAGCAAAAAGATACTTCTCATTTTACAGACAAGGAAATTGAGGCACAGAAAGATAATATTATTTGTCCAGGGTCCTAAATCCTTCAGCTAGTAACAGAGCTGAGACCATCTCCTGGATCTTCTGACACTTAGACCTTTGTTCTTTTCCACTATCCATTAAGGCAGTAGATGCAAGTCCTTATTGTAACATGTTGCTATTCTTTAGTCTTTTAAAAGAGATCCCTATTAAAACATCGCTAAGTAGTGGCAACAACAGGGTCAATCTCCCATAATAAGGTCATCTGCTAATAATTTTCCCTCTCACCCAAGTTCCTTTATTCTCTGGTCCCCTGGTCGTTTCCCACTTCCCATCCATTATCACCACCTGCCTTGGGCTACTTTTCCATGGGACATGCCCAGTACCTCCCATTTCAGTGAGGGTCCCCAGGAGGTAGGCATCGTTGGGGATTCTCACTTCTGATACAAATGTCAAAGTAAGAGAAATTGGGAAATAAAGAAGAAAGGGAACATGTGGGACCAGCAGCTATCTTATCTCTCCAATCCCTGGGAGAGAGATTTCCGGCTTCTACAAACAACCAAGCTCTGAAAGGAGGCTTCTTTTACATACACTTTGCAGGGATGACTTAAGTAAGTCTTGACGACTCTCTTTCCCTGGAGACTAGACTAAAAGTATTGTTTAGAAATCTAATATATGGTTTATTTACTCAATTTGTGCTGAGCTCCACAGTTCCTTCAGGCCAGCCTCACTCGCCCATTACTCTATTAATGCTCCATTACTGAAATTAGTGCTGTAATTGGAGGGGGAAGGGCCGAGGAAGGGGGCACTCCTTAAAGGCACAGGTCTCCTTTAATCACATCACGGGCAGAGGCATGGAACTGTTGTAGGGGCCACATGCATGTTTGGGCCAAAGCAAAGCCTTAACAGCCAGGCAGCAGGAACCTATAGTGCAGCGTGAGTTGCACTGACCAGTCAGCACGCGGCACCTTGAGGCCCAGCCGCTGCTCCAGCTCCCTAGACGATGATGCTTTTACCCACACCGAACCCCTCACAGCAGCAGTTCCGAACAAACCACCAGAGCACCTCTGACCTCTCACTCTTAGCCTGTGACGGCAAGGCCGTTTCTCCTAAGCTCCCTGTGCTTCCCTTCTCCTTCCATCAGCACGCCTGTGTACTCCGGCTCCTTTCTTGCTTGAAACGAGCCCCTTACAGACCACCGCCCATTCGCACACCTACTGCACCTCCAGTCTGGGCCATGCCGGCCTCCCCGAAGATCAGTTCCAGAGTCTTCTCTCCCACACACCGACTGACTTCTCTTCGGCAAGGTACACTAGCCAGCTGTCCCTTATCTGGATCATCACTCCCTCTCACAAATAAGTTTCTTTGGAAGAGCACCCACACTCCTTGCCTCTCAATCATCGCTTCCTACTCACTTCTCAAAAACTTAAGATCTGAATTGTAACCTCTCCTATCTACTGAACTAGCTTGTTTAAAGGTCACCAGCTATGAAATCCAGAGACTATTTCTCAATTCTTTTCTTCCATAGGACATCACTGTAGCATCTAAAATTGCCATATATTCTCTTCCTGGAGTGAATTTTTACTTTGGCACCTGTGAATAATTAGTGAATAATATTTTCACCAAGGATTAATCTCAAAAACATACAAGCAACTCCTCCAGCTCAAAACCAGAAAAATAAATGACCCAATCAAAAAATGGGCCAAAGAACTAAACAGACATTTCTCCAAGGAAGACATACAGATGGCAAAAAAACACATGAAAAGATGCTCAACATCACTCATTATCAGAGAAATGCAAATCAAAACCACAATGAGGTACCATTACACGCCAGTCAGGATGGCTGCTATCCAAAAGTCTACAAGCAATAAATGCTGGAGAGGGTGTGGAGAAAAGGGAACCCTCTTACACTGCTGGTGGGAATGCAAACTAGTACAGCCACTATGGAGAACAGTGTGGAGATTTCTTAAAAAGCTGGAAATAGAACTGCCATATGACCCATCAATCCCACTTCTGGGCATACACACCGAAGAACCCAGGTCTGAAAGAGACACGTGCACCCCAATGTTCATCGCAGCACTGTTTATAATAGCCAGGACACGGAAGCAACCTAGATGCCCATCAGCAGACTAATGGATGAGGAAGCTGTGGTACATATACACCATGGAATATTACTCAGCCATTAAAAAGAATTCATTTGAATCAGTTCTAATGAGATGGATGAAACTGGAGCCCATTATACAGAGCGAAGTGAGCCAGAAAGATAAAGACCATTACAGTATACTAACACATATATATGGAATTTAGAAAGATGGTAATGATAACCCTATATGCAAAACAGAAAAAGAGACTCAGATGTATAGAACAGACTTGTGGACTCTGGGAGAAGGCGAGGGTGGGATGTTTCAAGAGAACAGCATCGAAACATGTATATTATCTAGGGGGAAATAGATCACCAGCCCAGGTTGGATGCATGAGACAAGTGCTCGGGCCTGGTGCACTGGGAAGACCCAGAGGGATCGGGTGGACAGGGAGGTGGGAGGGGGGACCGGGATGGGGAATACATGTAAATCCATGGCTAATTCATTTCAATGTATGACAAAAACCACTGCAATGATGTAAAGTAATTAGCCTCCAACTAATAAAAATAAATGGAAAAGAAAATATTTTCACCAAATTCTTCTTTCTGACAAAACATTCTCTTTCCACAGCCGTGATTCTTGCCATATTTTTAAAGAGCCACGGGTTGTTTTAAAAATCTGATACACACACACGCACATATATGCCCATTCACGGCCCCAATGAAAGTCTGTAAATGCCACCTCTCTTCTTTACTTTCTTTCCTGGCAATCTTGACAGTTCCTATTTTAAAAATCATAAGCGTTTAAACATTTCCAAATTAAACATTCAACCTTGGTCGCTTTACCAGTTGTACACCTGCATTTTCAGCTGCCTGATGAACATCCCACAAGGACCTTAAACACGTCTTCACCTCACATCCTGCTTTACTCTTTTCTTTCTCTGTTATTGGCTTGGTGATATCTTTGTTGTTGTGCCTCCTGAAAACCTTGGAATCATTATTAACCCTTCTAGTTTCCTAAACCTGCCCCCGGCAGATTGTACTGTTATCCACAGTGTTGTCTGTAGCTCTCCTCTGAGTTACAGTATGGCTTCTCCAATTTTAAGCAATCACATAATTAAACAACAGCATTCCAAGAAGGAAGAATGAATACAAAAACAAAGGTTTCACCCCTGTAATCCATTTTATTGGGGAGAAATATCTTTTTCAAATGTTGTCCTGAAGACTCTTATGGAAGTCTTACTGGCCAGAACTGAGTCAGATATCCATCCTAGGGCTGGTCACTAGAAAAGGGCATCTGAATTGCTATGACTGACTCAGTTTCATCGTAACTGATCCAACATGGCAGAGCAGGTTAAACAGGATTAAAATGGACATTCCTTTAGCAAGAAAGAAGGGAAAAGTCTATTCATTAAGCTTGTAGGCAACTATGTCTGTCATGACACAGTATTATTATTTATCAATTTATTGGTCCAGACTGGGAGTTCCTTAAAGGAACAAAGACTGTGTCTGTTTCACCTTGAAGTCATCCATGTCTCTCACTATGCGCTCAGTTGTTCAGTCATGGCCAACTCTTTGTGACCCCATGGACAGCAGCTAGCTGGGCTCCCCTGTCCAAGAGGATTCTCCAGGCAAGAATACTGGAGTGGGTTGCCATTTCCTTCTTCAGGGGTCTGTCACTATACAGGTGTTTAAAAGATATTTGCAAAGGATGAATGAAGAACCCTACATCTCCTGATTTCCCAGGTTCTTAGCATCTTATCAGAGCAAAAAGTTGACTTGATGGCCTCTGTGCTTCCCTCGTGGCTCAGATGGTAAAACGTCTGCCTACAGTGCGGGAGACCTGGGTTCAATCCCTGGGTTGGGAAGATCCCCTGGAGAAGGAAATGGCAACCCACTCCAGTACTCTTGCCTGGAAAATTCCATGGACGGAGGAGCCTGGGCTACAGTCCATGGGGTCGCAAAGAGTCGGACATGACTGAGCAACTTCACTTGGCTTGGCTTGTGTAGAAAAGGAGAAAGCTGAGGAGACTCATTGCCACTTCACCTTAAATGGAACTAACATCTAACATTCCCAAGAAGCCTAGGTTATTTTAAGGGTATGTGGGTGAAATACTATTAGTATCTCACATCTCTCTATCCTTTATTGCTGTTACTGAATCTAGAGGCAGACGTGCTAAAATATAGCTGAAATGCCTGGTCTCAGGGCATTTCTGGCCAAGTCAAAGTTAGAAGGATAAGAAATCCCACAAGGTTGTTCTTGTAAAGCTTAAGGCTATGTCTTGGGAAAACTCAAGGTTTATGGAGAAGTGGCTGTCCTTCAGGGTGTTCTCTGGGTCCGGGAAGAGCTGCAGACTCACACCTTCTCTGGGCAGAGTGACATCTTCCACTGCCAGGGAGAAGTCCCCACTAATGATTTTCCAAACACAGCACTTCTAAGTGGCCTGTTGTTCTCTGGTGGGAGCACAGCTCAAAAAAAGATGGAGGGCAGCTGTGAGGGTGAACGAGATCATGTAATGAAAGTGCTACTTTAGATGAGATTTGAAAAATAAGTCCCTAGCACAGTGCTGGCCCTGCAATAGATGTTAATAAATGTTTATTGATTGCTATCCGATTCAGTGTTTCATATCCCAACTCTGGGACTCAGGATAGGGAACGGACGGTCCACTATAAATAGTCCAAATGTTTGATCTTAATTAATATATTTACCAAGGTGTAAGATGCAAGTTTGGGGCTTCCCAGGTGGTGCTAGTGGTAAAGAACTTGGCTGCCAATGCAGGAGACTTAAGTGACGCAGGTTAAATCCCTGGATTGGGAAGATCGCCTGAGGAAGGGCGTGGCAACCCACTCCAGTATTCTTGCTTGGAGAATCCCATGGACAGAGGACCCTGGGGGGCTATAGTCCATAGGGTCACAAAGAGTCGGTCACAACTGAAGCAACTTAGCAAGCATGCATGCAAGTTTAGACCTTTCTAATACCTCTCTGTGATGGAAATGACTATTCAATTGATATCCAATAATCCAATCAATATACTGCAAAGTATAATAACAAAATCTTGAATTTTGTGATTTTTCTCTGCAGTCAAGTCAATAAATCAAGAAAGTGTTAAAACAGAAAGTAGAACATTCTGATCCATCCCTTAATCAGTAGTTGACCTAACTGATTAGAATCTACCTGATTAAAATAATACAGCATATGGGGTTTAGGATATTATTTAATCCAATGCTCTCCTGTAATATATGAAGAAACTAGGACCCCAAGAAATTAAAAGACTGACTCAAGGATGTCAGTCTTTCAAAGGGAAGGACTAGATTTCCTGACTCTCAAATCTGTAATCTTTCCTGTCCCCAGACTGTCCCACAGTCCTCTCTGTTGTGGACCTAAAGACTCCCAGCTGCACAGGTGTAAATATACCATGGACCTTCTAACAGAAGTCATTAGTAGCTTGCCATCAGATGCGAATGACCCTTTAAATCTGTGTTCCTATAGAAGAAACAAATTTGTGTGAATTTGATGGTATGGGGTGCAGCTAAGTTTGAAGACCTTATTAGAAGGAATGCAGATAGTTTGAACTTCCACACACTCATGGTACTTGTGATTCCGGATGCCCAAACTGCTCACCAGAGTCCCACATTTGATCTAGCTTATTCAGAAAGAAATCAAGCCCAGCCAGCCACTGAGAACCAAGAATGTCCAAAATAGAATTCCCTGGCGGGGCTTGAACTCTTATCTACTTCTCAGAGTACACCTCTCTAACCCAGAGTTTTGGACTGCCCATTCTATATTTCTTTATTCATCAAACTGATATTTACAGAGACCTTGCCTGGAGAATCCCAGGGACAACGGAGCCTGGTGGGCTGCTGTCTATGGGGTCGCTGCTAAGCAACTTAGCAGCAGCAGGAGCAGCAATATGTAGCAAGAATGATGTAAGGCTATAGAAACGGTTAAGCCATGGCCTCTTCTCTGGAGAAACACATTCTGTAGTTTGGAGACATGCTTGAGCACAGCTAGTTCAAGTTCTGAGGAGTAAGTGCTACGGTTGTCATATGTACGCAGGAAAGGGTGCAGCTCCCTCTGTCTGAGAGAGATTTGTCCTGGTGTCTATCTAGTGGACAAGGGCAAGGTGGGCATCCCAAGCAGCAGGGGCAGCATGTGCAAAGACTCAGAAGCATGCAAGACTTATGCCTATCATATTAGACTGATTCAGTTCTCCAACTATTCAATCCATGTCTCGTAAATCTAGGGATTCACTAGAAGATGTGAAGGCCGATATGAGACTCCACAGTGAGGTTCAAAACTCCCATGTTTATGTAGTCAGGAATTTCAGCACTTTGCCATGTCCATTGCTATTCATCATCCCACCACCACCAACCCATAAGAAAAGAGAATAGTGACAGAGTCAACCCTGATCAGATTATGAAATGGGTAATGACTGATTCTGTTTCTGTCTTGTCTGCTCCTTTCTCCAGCCGCAGATGTTCTGGAACCCCCTTTTCCATCATACCTTCACCTCCTCTGATATCAACCATTGGTTCAGTTTGATTTGAGCCCTCATGCTCCCCACTCGGGCTTTGGTCTTCTACAGAGGTTTCAGGGATCATGGCACTAGTGTGAGGGCCATTCCAGATGAGTGCCACCTCTTGTGCCCAACCTGCAACCCTGGAGGACTGAGGCTAGAGAACAATGTTGATAGAAACTCTGGAGTACAGAGGAGCTAGGAGGGGCCTGGAAGAGGGACATGGAGCCCTGGGAAATGCAGGGTCCACTGTGGGTGAGAACTAGGAAGGGCAGGGAGTAGTTTTCATATTTACTCAGATGTTTGACCTAAAGTCATAATACTACTTGGAAAACACCAGAAATACTGAAAAGAGTAAATCTCATCATAGGACAAAATAAAACTGTCCTATGGTAAAATAGAATTGGGGGAGGAAAAAAATATGTGTATGGGCAACCAAAAAGTCTTACTGACTAAACTTGGCCTAAGAGTATTAGATTTAATCAAACATTTTGAAGTATATATATTGAAGTGATCATATTGGGTTTTATTTTTGATCCATTGGTTGATTACTAAACTAATCCATTGATTAAGGAATTTGTAATAATATTAAAATAATTTTACATATCTGAAATTAACACTGTATCATAATAGACAACTTTTAAAATAATCTGTCAAATTCAGTTTGCTAGTATTTTATTTGAAATGTTTGTGCTTCTCATTTTGACATGGGAACCCTAATTTGAAGGTGATCTTGACTTTGGCTTTTTTCTTCTGAAGCATGTATAATTATCAGATTTGCTATACATCCTTAGGTCTTGAGATCTGCCACTATCACCATTTTATCTTTTAATCATTTTCCACTATGGCCAGGAAAATTTTTTTCAAGTTTCTCCTCTTCATTTCTGGTGTAATTTTATAGACAAAGATATTGTCTTTCACTTACCATTTGCAGTTGGATTTTAATCCTGCTACTACATTTGGAATTACACACATTTTTATTATTTCATCAAACTACATTTGCACACTGCCTTAATCTCAGCCCATTCTGATTTTGCAGCTTCCTCTTCTTGTTTCATAAACATAGAAAGAAGATTTATTCCACAAGTCTTCTTTTTCTAACAGAATAACACTTTAGAGACATGAATCATCAGGTAAAGTCTCCCACAATTGGCATACCTTGCAGTACCTTTTCTGTAGGCCTCTTATTAATCTTTTCTTTCCATTCATCCTTGAGACATCAGATTTCTATCCAAGCCTGGAGTTTCTAGTAGCCCCCACCACTCACCTCACATTTTGGTGCAGTATCTGCCTTTCTAACCTACAGAGCTAAGCACTAGCCACTAGGTTGATTTGCAGGCCTTTGCACTGAATAATGCGACTGGGCTGAAGTTAGATTTCCCTTGTTCCAACTCTCAGGTTCTTGAAGATACAGGTTTAATCCCTCTTGTACACAGTTTAGAACACAAAAGATGAGGCCCCTTATCCAGAACTCTGTCCAGAACTCTTGCAGACTCTACCCTGCTTCTGATGCTTCTCTTTGGGCATCTAATTGAGCCAATATGCAATGTACTTCTTCCAGTTCCCCTCTGCTTTGTGGTAACTGTGGCTTTTGAATGAATACAGGGGAAAATGATTGGAAGGCAGTGGTGTGAGGGGCAGAGGTTTAGTGGGTGGCAACCTGGGGAAAGATAGGGCTCTAGCATCTCGCCTAGCTCTGAAGACAGTGGAGGAGAGACAGCTTGTTTTTCTAATCCTTGTCCCTGTGACTTGAAGATAAGGACATCAATAGAAAGTGTTTAGTTTATTTCATCTCAACTCTTTGAATTTGGGTGTTTCAAATGGAGAATGTGTGCCCATAAACTACTTCTCAATCCATTCCTATTGATGAGGTCCAGAATTTAATTTCACATATATCATCTCTTACATTTTATTAAATAGTTATTACCTGCTTGGTTTTTTTCTTTGTTTGAATTTTCATGATATTTATACTGCCATGTAGAAGTCAGGGGGACTATGCCAGGTATTATACACCAAGTTAAATCAGAAATCCTTATTTCTGTGTTCTAAATTTCACTGAATTTTATTCTTAACTTTTTTCCCTAACTAGATAACCATTGTAAATATTCAGAATTGTGCAGGGCTTTAGTGCAGTGATCCTTTTAGGTTATTAACTTACATAAAATAACTATTGCACTTTTTAAAATTATTTTGTTTTCTTTCTCTCTTGTTCCTAATCTTTGGGTGGGGATATCTTTCCTTCTGGATTCCCTCTAGGGACTACACTGTTCTTCCTGATGCAAAGTCTCTATTTCTGAAAAGGGAGTCATAAAATCTCAAATCTGGAAGAAAAATTTTAAAAGGTCTAATCTGATCATCATGCTCTTTTGGAATCCCCTCCACCCTTCTCTCTACCTCTCACCTACCCCTACATATTCACCAAGGGGTCGTTGGTCCTCTGTATGAACACCTCCAGTGGCTGGGAACTCATCATGTCTTGAGGTAGTCAGTTCCATCTCTAGGAAGTTTGGATTGTTATAAAGTTGCTTCTTAAAACATGTTCCTCTTTTACTTCCTTGCCAGTAATGCTGGTTCTCTCACATGTGGACGCAGAGTCTGAGTCTGTTTCCTGTTCCACACAAGTGCCTATCAGGCTTCTGAAGGCAGATTTCATTCTCTTCCTCCACCCCAAGTTCTCTCTTCTCTGAGATAAACATGTTGAGTTCTTTCAATCGCTCCTACCATTCCTTGTAACTACTTAGCTCTGTCATTCTATACTCATGGCAGTTCTCAGTTCATTTAATGGGAAGTAGGAACACTAAGGTGTCTAAGAGCCAGAAGGTGAAAGTGCCAGGGAGAAGATGCCTACTGACTAGGCCAGGGTATCAACCAAGGGCAAGACAGGACTTTCAAGGAAGATGGGTAGAAAGTGTTTATTCCAAACTAGAGCCGCTATCATCAGTGAGAGGAGACGGCCTCTCACGTAGGAAAGCTAGACAGGCTAACAACAAAGTGAATTCCAAAGGTGTAGACAGGGTGAAAGGACACCAATAGGAAAGTGTTGTCCCCAGAGCTGGTGACAGTGGGACACAGTCGCCGTCCCTGGGCCTAAAGGGGTGAGGGTGGGGAATGGGTCACAGTTGAATACTGTGCAAAAACTGTTACTGGTAAAACTTTTTTATTACCTTTGTTTAAAAAATGTGAACATGGATAAAAATTTTATTGCTTATATCTATGAACCCTCACTTTTGGATATTAATTAGCACCTATTAAGCTACTAAGAACTTAATGGCTTTAATCACCAAACAAGGAATGAACTAAGTCATTGCAATGGCTAAAGTGGGAACAGAAAGAGACAGGCATTCTGAGGCTTATTTGAAAGGGGCCTGTGAGCAAGTGCCAAGCCCTTTTCCAGGCGGGAATCTCACCCCTCTTCCCCACCCTCCTGCTCCCAGAGGTGGTGATTATATGTCCCTGTTTGGCTCAGGTCTGAAGCCTCCCTGGCTGGGAGGCAGCTGGCACTGGCCCAGGCATGAATGTGTGCCTACCCCTCCGGGCCCCACTTCTAGCAGGTCACCGGGTCTGTGTTGTCACCTTGAAACATTTGAGAGAGCTGTGAGCTTCAGAAGGTGAGACGTGTGGGGCTGCGAGCTGGGGGTGGGGCGGACCAGTCTTGGAGGGTGGCTGGAGAGCTTTTGACAGCCCAGACCAGAGCCCAGGGTCCTATTCCTGACGACGTGAGCCCCCAGGCAGGCGCCGAGTGGATAAGAGTGTAGACAGTGAGGCCGGCCGTGATGCTTGCCAGCACCTGCAGATAGCAGGCAAATAATTGGCACATGTTTAAAAAAAATTAAAAAGCTATTGGATGTGAGTATTTTCTAACAGTGTCTGGCGGGAGTGCCTGGGAGGAATTTAATCAGCAAGAGTTGTTTAAATGGGGCTTCGCACACAGGCCCTGGCGAGGCTCGTAATGAACTTCGTATCATGTGCCACTCCTGTCTGCTGAGGACATTCAATTTGTTAATTCTGCAGCTGGTGAGAGAGGTCAGATAGGAAAGTGACGATTGTTTTCTGACGTTCCAACCCCTGCTCACATCTTTCTAATTAATCCTTTTAGGAGCCACGGGTAGATTAAGAAGGAGAAAAGGTGAGGGAAGCAAGCATGAGAGAAATTGATGGAAAGACAGCGTTGCCCTTCTCTTCTCAAATGGGATGGGATGTGGGGAGCTGGGGGTGGGAGAGGAAAGGCAGATCTTGGCCTGCTGCCCGTGGCTCTCCTCATTCAAAGGGAAATCAGATGCTGCAAAGAGACGGGGCCCACAGAGGCCGCCAGATACTCTCCGATGGTGGCTGTCTCTTTTATACCAGGGTCACAGAAGGAAGGGCCCTTGGTCTCCACCGCTTGATTTGGGACTGACCCCAGCCATCAGGAGCTATGGAGGTATGTGGCCTCCCAGGTAGAGTGGAAAGCTGTGCAGGGTGAGGGTGTGATTTGCTGTAAAAGGACCAGGTCACTGATCTTTGGAATTTTGTAGGAATGTCCCCTGGGTGCCAGAAGACCTGATCAGGTGTCTCCAGGCTTTATGTCCCGTTGCTCTTGCCTGCCTGTGTGAGTTGCCGCTGGTGTGCATATCTTCTCCTTACCCTTCCAGATCCATTTTTTCCTCTTTCTCCACCTTGCTCTCTGCCACGGACACGGACCCCTATGGATCCTGCCCATGGACTCCCTAGCCTCTGGGCCTGGTCAGTGGGAGCCCCATAGTGGGAGGGAGGAGAGCAGGAGGTTGCCTAGGCTGACCGGGTTCTGCACGAGGAGGTGTGCACCTCACAACAGTCTCTCCTTCTTGCTTTCTGCGCCCTCTCTCTCCCTGCTGACAGCTGTGTTGCTCCCAGCCTAGCTTCCTGCACTGCCCCTCTGGCTCCCCTCTCCCCACCCGTGACTTTGTCCTTTGTGTCTTTGTGAGTAAACACTCCTCAAATTATCCTAACTAAAAATCCCTTTTTCTCACTGGGACATTGATACTAACTAGTGTCTGATGGATAAGGCAAAACCAAGTTTGCATCTGACCTCTATTCATGGTAAGGACTTGAGAAAGTTATGTGAGACTAGGTTAACTTCATCTCTAAAATGAGGATGATGATACCAACCCACAGCATTGTGAAATACCCTGAAGCAAACACCCAATGGTTATTTTATTAATACCCTGCTCTTGATTAGTAGAACCACAAAAATCAGCAAATAGTATGAAATAAGAGTACAGAGAACTCCTGAATTGTTACCAAATCTAAGAACTTCACATACTTCTGCTGTGTGACTCCAGCTTGCTGGTGCCGTTTGATACAGCATTCCTCTGCCCTGCTCAAAACTGTCCATCTGTGGCAGGCACTGGGCCTGGTACACGGGTGTCCACTGTATATCTTGATGGCTCTTTGTGTCCTTCGGTGCTTTCACTCATTCTCTGACATGTTCATCCTGTATACATTTGCTGGATCACCTTCTATGTATGTGCAAGGTATTGTGCTAGGTCCTGGGAAATCAGAGACGAATCAGCACCAGACCTCAGCATGCTTCCAACCAAAGGTTTAGCAGACGGTTCTAAATCCCTAACTTTGATCAAATAATAAAATGTCACCAAGCAGAAAGGAGGAAATGATTACTTCTGTGTTGTATGTGTGCTTGTGTTAGGGGAGGAGGGTCTGGGAAGGCACTTCTAGGGCCTTAAAAGTTGAGCTTCCCAGAGAACAGAGAAAAGCTCTACGGACAGAGGGAGCAGCATGGGCAAAGTCTCAGAGACAGGAGAGTACGGGATGCGCAGGTGGAGCGGGAAGTGGATCTACCAGCAGTTCATAGTGGCTGGAGTGTGGGGTCCAAAGGTACTAAGGGCAGGGGGATTCAGGGGAATGAAGACCAGCTCAGGAGTGGGAAAGACCTGAAAATTGCCCTGAGAAATTTAACTTTGATTTAGAAGGCAAAGGGGAAGTAGCAAAAATTCTTCATTTTGGAAAGAAAACTCTGGCATGGACTTCATTTAGTACAGTAAGACGTGTACTTTGTGTTTTTTGTAATCAACTGCACTCTAACAGTAAGCCTCCAGTCCGGTGAGCTGGCCGGAGATGGATACAGAGCCATCACTGTCATTGACCCAGAGGCTTCACTGAGAACTCCCCTTTCCCAGATGCCACCCAGAATGGTGCCCCATTCCCAAAGTCTTGCACTAGCAAACCTCCAGGAGTCCCCACAATGTCATCCCTTTGAAACCTGTCCACCTCCTCAGGGACTGCCATAGAGTGGCAGTGGATCCCATATCACATGTGCAGTTCACTGACCAGAAACCACTCCCCAACCTGAGGGTCAACTTTCTCTTGTCCTTATTTGACCCTTAGAATCCTTCCTCTCTCCCACATCACCCTCTTTCTGAACACACAGCCTAATCTGCCAGAAGCATTTACAAAATATAGGCGGAGTCTGTGACTTACAAGTTTTTGTTTTCTACTCTCCTGCAAAAATTCCCCAAAGCAAGATAATGCTAAGGGTCTGACAGCTTGCTTGAAATGTGGGAGAGGGAAAACCCAGATACTGAACACAATGACTTAGTCCATGAAGTCACCCACCTGTGCACACTTAGAAAGCCTTCAATAACCCGTTACTAAGTAGGACACTCCACATTCTGATACTGTGTCTACTGAAGTAATTATCCAAATAATTTGGTCTCCCAAGTGCTATGAGCAAAAGCACCAGATAGCTGAGACAACAGCAGGAACTTTTAACTTAAATTTGGAATACGTTCATAACCATCACACCTAAAATAGTCTCTACTAGACAGTAAACTTCTTCAGGGCAGAACTATTAACTGTAATGGTCTTAAACTTTAGAGTTTAATTTTTATCTCTAAGTTATATGAGCTTGAGCAAATTATTTGAATCCCTTGAGCCCGTTTTCTCATCAATAAAATAGGGCTCACCTTTTAGCACTGTGAGAATATGGTACATAAAGGGACCTGGCAGAGAGTGTGCATTCAATAAATGCTGACTGGATGGAAGGTCATATGGACCGACAGATGAACATCTCAGCCCTTTGATTTAATCTGCTTGTGTTGTACAAGTGTCAGAGGCCTCAAAGAATTATTTAAATAATGATTTCAAGATGCTCAACATCACTCATTATCAGAGAAATGCAAATCAAAACCACAATGAGGTACCATTATACGCCAGTCAGGATGGCTGCTATCCAAAAGTCTACAAGCAATAAATGCTGGAGAGGGTGTGGAGAAAAGGGAACCCTCTTACACTGTTGGTGGGAATGCAAATTAGTACAGCCACTATGGAAAACAGTGTGGAGATTTCTTAAAAAGCTGGAAATAGAACTGCCATATGACCCAGCGGTCCCACTTCTGGGCATACACACCGGGGAGGCCAGATCTGAGGGAGACACGTGCACCCCAATGTTCATCGCAGCACTGTTTGTAATAGCCAGGACATGGAAGCAACCCGGATGCCCATCAGCAGACGAATGGGTGGGGAAGCTGTGGTGCATATACACCATGGAATGTTGCTCAGCCATTGAAAGGAATTCATTTGAATCAGTTCTGATGAGATGGATGAAGCTGGAGCCCATTGTACGGAGCGAGGTGGGCCAGAGGGATAAAGACCATTACAGTGTGCTAACACATATATGTGGAGTTTAGAGGGATGGTGACGATAGCCCTGTATGCAAAACGGAGGGGGAGACTCAGATGTGTAGAACAGGCTTGTGGACTCTGGGAGAAGGCGAGGGTGGGATGTTTCAAGAGAACAGCATTGAAACATGTATATTATCTAGGGTGAAACAGATCGCCAGCCCAGGTTGGGTGCATGAGACGGGTGCTCGGGCCTGGTGCACTGGGAAGACCCGGAGGGATCGGGTGGAGAGGGAGGTGGGAGGGGGGACCGGGATGGGGAATACATGTGGATCCATGGCTGATTCATTTCAATGTGTGACAAGGACTACTGTAATGATGTAAAGTAATTAGCCTCCAACTAATGAAAATAAATGGGAAAAATAATAATAATAATAATGATTTCAATCAAAACATCATTGGGAACTTTGCACCTTGGAATAATATCTAAGCATTTTGTGAGCTCTCAGGTTAAGTGTAACTTCTAAACTAGGGTCTAAACAGGGCTCTCTGTCTTGCCTATGTAGATTATTGCACATAAAAAGAAATACTGAGAGCAGGGAGAGAGGAGGTGGTAGTCAATTACCTCTTTATCAGGTGTAAGGACAGCACATTCTTCCATTCATTAGCACCCACTTGTACCTGCCAAGAGAAGGCCAATCAGCTGCCATTTGTCTGGGGCACGAATGAAGAGGTGGGGAAAATAGAAGAGATGACCCAGGAGACAGATGATGACCCAGCGGCAGTAGAAACGGCCAAGGAAGGAAGTTTAGACTGCTTACCTCCAGGAAGGTACTAGCTCTCCTGGCCTCAGAATGGAAAAGATTTGAAAACCCCACTGGCCCTTGGAGTCTGAAGATCATTTGGATCATTGATAATCATAATAAAGTTGCTCCTGAGGGCAAGGAGAAGTCACTGAAGTGGCAGAAAAACAAATCTACCCAATGTACTGATCAGGCAATTGATGTAATTGTTCTGAGCAAGGAACAGCAATCTCCAGGGCCTGTGAGTAAACAAGTGAAGCAAAAGGAAGTAACACTATAAGGGAACTACCATGATTAACTGTACAGTCTAAACAGGGAAGGTTACATATAGGTTATCAGGTTTTTCATTTTTTCAAATAAGCCTGAGATTTGGATGTATTTGTGAAATCTCCCAATTTTAAATGTGTTGTCACTTGTAGGACACATGTTTTCCAGGGTTTTTTGTTTGTTTTTTGTTTTGTTTTGTTTTGTTTTACTTTTTATCTAGTTTATCATTTTAATGTCAGTTAAAACTTTTTGAGTTAAATCACTTGCACTTTTCACCTTTAAACTTTTTCTTTTATTTTCAAACTTAAAGATTATTCCTCTACAAAAGGCCTGATAAATAGTTAACTCAAATTTTCAACTTTTTCTAATATAGTAAGTCCCTAACATACAAATGAATTCCATTCCAAGGGCATATTCATAAATCCAATTTGTTCATAAGTCCAACAAAGTTAACTGAGGTACCCAACTAACACAATCAGCTATATAGTTCTGTACTGTAATAGGTTTATAATACTTTTCACATAATAATACATAAAAAACCAACAAAAATAAAGTGTTTTAATCTTACAGTATAGTACCTTGAAAAGTACAGTAGTACAGTACAAAAGCTGGCACACGGGGGCTGGCATCAAGTGAATAGGCAAGAGGAGTTACTGATTGAAGATGGGAGATGGTAGAGCTGAAGATTATCAGCAATAGGAGATGGAGGGAAAGCTACGGTCTCACTCGCGCCTGATGTTGATGGCACAGGTTCTGGTTCCTTGCTGGATTCACTTCTATCTACCCTCTTGAGAAAACGATCCAGTGATGTCTAGGTAGTAGCTCTCTTTCTCATCATAGATGACACTGTAGCACTGGATTGCATTCTGAGCGGCCGCTGCAACCTTCGTGTACAATTCTGTGTTTAGGTCACGGGCCTCAAAAACTGACAGTGCCTCCTTGAATCAAGAAAATCCCTCGCCATTTCCTGCATCTTGAATCTCTTTGGTTTTTCAGTTACTTTTACTTCCTCTTGTCTCTCTTCAGCCTTTCTTGGCACTTGGCACTTCCAGTACCAGCTATAGCAGTACCAGCTATATCATTGCTGCTTTTATGCTTGCTTTCGGCCATCCTGGGCTTGAAATAAAAATACTGTATTCTCTACAGTAGAATACACAAAATCCACTTGTCGAGGATGCTTGCACGTGACAGTGTACACCAGACAGGTGAATTAACTTACACGATTGAACATGCGAACACACATTCGCATTTTTGAATGTTTGCAACTTGAAGATTTGTATGTAGGGAACTTACTATATTTGAAAATAAATCCACTTTGGATTTATTTTGGTTCATAATAAAAAGGATGATCTAAATAGTACTCTGCTATAGGATGCTAATCAATTATTCCACCCATTTATATGTAATCTTGGTCCTTTTTCCAAATTAATTTATAATGCATATCTTATCAAACATTTAAATATGAAAGACTATTTCTGTGTTATTTCTTCCATTGATGTATCTGTTGTTGAATCAGTGCCATAAAGTTTAAATTATTGTAACTTTACAGTGTGATTTACTAGCAGGAAGAGCTAAGTAGCATTTCCGCCTGCTGCTGTACTCACCTTTCTCAAAATCATCTTTCATATTTTTGGTTTATGTCATATGAGATTTTGAATTATTTTTGTCATGTTTCCTGCAAAACATCCTGTATATATTTTATTGGAATTGCATCTTGCCAATCTATTAATGGGAAAGGATGAAATATTCATGATACTTGATTCCTCATTTAAGAATATAGTATGTCTTGCCATTTATCTGTCATCTTTTTTATCCTTTATATCCTTTTGTAATTCTGTTTATAGAGACTGAACCTGAACAAATGTAGATTCAAATAATGATGTAAGTAAAAGTATATGTATCTGAAGGACTGAAAGTTTAGACAGTGTGAGTGACTCTGCCCATCTTTCACTCACTGAGCACATTTTGGAGAGGAATGGGGGATCAGCCCCAGCTTCTGGCACTTTTCATGGTGTCAGCATCTCAAGGTGACACCTACACTAGGTTGTATAGATTGTTTGACTATATAAGATTTTAGCTAAGAGTTCAGGCTGTGATCTAACTCCTGAGTAAAAGGTGCTTCCACTCTAGTTCACAAGCACCTGTTGTTAAGCTTATTAGACAGATTATATTTCTTTTATTTATTATGTAGTTTATATTTTCTTTTCTACTGTGAGATCTTTTCTTACAATAGTGTCTTTCTCAGTAATTTTTACCTTGTTACAAAAAAAATCATTGTTCTTTACATACAATTTGTAAATTCAAGTATCAATAGGAAGAAAATGAAAAGTATTAGTAGAAAAACAGGATACAACGAAGCTCCCATTTCTCAGTCCCCTACAGAAACATTTAAAAAAAATAATAACTAGTGATTGGCTAAAGGGGTTCTGGAAAATAGCCAAAGGTTGACAGCAATCAAACAAATCTCCAATCAAGGAAAGGTGTATTCAAAATGGTAGAAAATTTTGTGACATTTTTATTCACCTCTGTTCCATCCCCTCCCTAATGGGGAACAGACTTGGTCCAGAGGAGAGAGTAGGCCAGCTCCCAAATCTCTCCCTTCAAACAGAGAGAGCAGCACAGACTTTATTTGCAATGTTATAACTTGTCTGGGAGCAGCCTGAAGGATTGATCTCTGTTCTGCCTAACTTGCTATTGTTGTTTAGTCACTAAGTTGTATCCAACTTTTTGTGACCCCATGAACTGCAGCACAGCAGGCTTCCTGGTCCTTCACTATCTCCTGGAGTTTGTGCAAACTCATGTCCATTGAGTTAGTGATGTTTTCTAACCATCTCATCCTCTGCCACTCCATTCTCATCCTACCCTCAACCTTTCCCGACATCAGGGTCTTTTCCAATGAATTGGCTCTTTGCATCAAGAGGCCAAACTATTGGAGCTTCAGCTTCAACATCAGTCCTTCTAATGAATATTCAGGGTTGATTTCCTTTAGGATTGACTGGTTTGATCGCTTCACTGTCCAAGGGACTCTCAAGAGTCCCAGCACCACAATTTGAAAGCATCAATTCTTCAGCACTCAGCCTTCTTTATGGTCCAGCTCTCACATCCATACATGACTACTGAAAAAGCCATAGCTTTGACTAAACGGACCTTTGGTGGCAAAGTGATGTCTCTGCTTTTTAATATGTTGTCTATATTTGTTACAGCTTTTCTTCCAAGGAGCAAGCCTTACCTGTAGCTTGTGGTGAATGGTGGCATGACTTACATCTCAGGCTGGGGAAAATGGCAAAAAGCAGCAAGTATAGCTCATAAAATCTGCAGGCACCTGAGGCAAGACATATAAATAAAGAGGTAAGCAATAAAACACCTAAAGTGCTGAAGAGACACTGAGTTGAAACTGTTTGGGAAATTAAGACCTCCAAAAATATTCAGTTCCTTTTATGTTCAGGAGGATTGAAAAAGCCACATATAGTTTCATGCAGGACATGTGTTTAGAAATGATTTGCAAAAAATTCTTAAACTTCTACCTTGGGTTGATTTCAAGACTCAAAGTATATCCAACTATTAAGGAGAGGAATGCCCAAGCATAGAATCTATCTGCAAAGACTGAGAGAGGTGACTATTATCAAAATGTGCAACTCCACGATAAAATAAAATAAAATAAAGTGCACAAAGAAACATAAAAACATGGCCCATTCAAAGAACAAAAAAAATCTCTAGAAACAATCCCCGAGGAAATACAGACTTCAGATTTACTAGAAAAAGACTTTAAAAATTGTGTTTAAGTGAGAAAGCTAAAGGAAAACGTGAAGAGTCAAAGGAAATCAGAAAAGTGATGCATGATTAAAATGAGAATTTTAACAATGAAGTCAACAGCAGAAGGAAAACTGGAAGATTCACAAATGTACGGAAATGTAAAATGCTAAACAACCAGTGGGTCAAAGAAAACATCACAAGAAAAATTGGAAGATAGCTTGAGATAATGAAAATTAAAACAGACAAAGGGTGCTCGCTTTGGCAGCACATATTCTAAAATTGGAACGATAGAGAAGATTAGCATGGCCCCTGCACAAGGATGACACGCAAATTGTGAAGCATTCCATATTTTTTTGAATCAGTTCTAATGAGATGGATGAAACTGGAGCCCATTATACAGAGTGAAGTAAGCCAGAAAGATAAATACCAATACAGTATACTAACACATATATATGGAATTTAGAAAGATGGTAATGATAACCCTATATGCAAAACAGAAAAGGAGACACAGATGTACAGAACAGACTTTTGGACTCTGTGGGAGAAGGCGAAGGTGGGATGTTTTGAGAGAACAGCATCGAAACATGTATATTATCAAGGGTGAAACAGATCACCAGCCCAGGTTGGATGCATGAGGCAAGTGCTCAGGGCTGGTGCACCGGGAAGACCCAGAGGGATCGGGTGGAGAGGGAGGTGGGAGGGGGGATCGGGATGGGGAATACATGTAAATCCATGGCTGATTCGTGTCAATGTATGGCAAAAACCACTACAATATTGTAAAGTAATTAGCCTCCAACTAATAAAAATAAATGGAAAAAAATAGAAAATTAAAACATTGCCTACTGAAACTTATAGAATATAGCAAAAGCAGTGCTAAGAGGGAAATTTATACTTGCCACCACTTACATTAAAAATTAAGAAAGATCTCAAACCAACAGACTCATTTAACAACATAAGGAACTAAGAAAACAAGAACAAACTATCAAAATCTAACAGAAGGAAAGAAATTATATAGATTAGAGTAGCAAGGGCTTCCCAGGTGGCACTAGTGGTAAGGAACCTGGTGCCTGCTAATGCAGGAGACATAAGAGACCATGGGTTCAACCCCTGGGTCAGGAAGATCCCCTGAAGAAGAGCATGGCAACCAACTCTAGTATTCTCACCTGGAGAATCCCATGGACAGAGGAGCCTGGAGGGCTACCGTCCATAGGGTTTCAAAGAGCTAGACACAACTGAAGCGACTTAGCATGCACATATACACAGAATAACAATTTTTAAAAATTAGAGAATAGAAAAGCAATAAAGTCAACAAAACTGAAAATTGGCTCTTTGAAAAGAATAAAATTAGCTAACCATTAATTACATTAAAAAAGAGAAGAAGACTCTACTAAAATCAGAAATGAAAGATGGGGCATCATTACCAATTTTACAGAAATATGATGGTAGCAAAATATAAACAATTATATGACAACAAATTGGATAACGTAGATGAGATGTAAAAATTCCTAGCAACACACAACCTACCAAGAATGAATCATGAAGAAAAGTGTTAGTAATCACACCACTCATTATTCTGATGTCTACATAACAGACAGATGAATGGATAGACAGGAACCAAAATTATATCTCCTACACTGAGCTGCTTCTTATTTTACCTCTTCAATTAGTGACATATTTTGAACATCTACTGGCACCGTTTACAATTACTGTTTAACATCTACTGTTTACCATTTACTGTCCAGAATATGTTGAACATTTACTGTCCAACATGGTAGCCACTAACCAAATGTGGCTATTTACATCTTAATTTATATTAATTAAAATTCAACAAAATTTAAGCATTCAGTTCCTTGGTGTATTAGCTTCCTATTGTCACTAGAACAAATTACCACAAACTTAGTGGCTTAACACTGCACAAACTTTTTATCATACAATTCTGGGGCCAGAAGTTCAACATGGGCTAACTTCAGGGTATTAGCAGAGCTGCATTCCTTCTGGAGGCTCTAAAGGAGAATCTACTTCCTTGCCTTTTCCAGCCTGTAGAAGCTATGTTCCTTGGCTAGCAGCTCCTTCATCCATCTCCAAAATTAGCACTTTAACACCTTCAGCTCTATCTGACTCTGACTCTTCTGCCTCCTTCTTATAAGGACCCTAGTGACTACCTTGGGCCCACCCAGATAATTCAGGATAATCTCCCATCTCAAGATCATATCTTAATCATGCCTACAAATCCCTTCTTCCATGCAATGAAAGATGGTCACAGGTTCTGGAAATTAGGACATGGACATCCTTTAGGGGCCATTTTGGGGACAGACTCTACCTGCCACACTCTCAAGTTTTCAGTAGATTGAACAGCACAGATTATAGAACATCTTTACATCGCAGAAATTTCTTTTGCCAATGTAGAGTTAAAAAGTTTTGACAATTACTTACCTTCTTGGTGCCTACTTTCCTCCTCTGTAGAACGTATGTGTAGAGTTGTTGAGTCAGAGAATTAATTGCATTGAGCTTTATGTGGTACTTGCAATGTGCCAGGCACTGCTCCAAGCACTTTACATATTTTACCTTCTTTAATCTCCACAACAATCCTATGAAGTAGATGAATGATTATTTATAGATAAGGAAACTGACAACAACCCTATGAAGCAAATGAATGATTCTTCATAGATAAGGAAACTGAGACACAAGAGGTTAAGTACTTTGCACAAGATTATGCAGCAAAACATGAGGTAGCACATTGCACCACGCCATATGCTCCCCATTACACAGACTATCACATCTAATCCACCCAACAGCCCTACAAGGTAAATCCTATTACAATCAGGAACACTGAGACTTGGTTGAATAACTCAATAGGCTACGTAACTTGCTCAAGATCGAACACACAGAGTATACATTGGTAGTAAGATACAAACTCATGTTCTTTCCACCTGTGGATAGGCAGAGATACTGGAATTAAGGGCAATGAATGTTCATCTCACAGAAGAAAATAAAAACTGTGCCAATGCAAGATATAAAAGCCATCTCAGTTCCCTATGTGCCTGCCCTACAGAGCCCCTGACAGTGCAGTGGTAGCAAGCACCAAGGCCATGTGCTTTTCTACCCACCCAAGGGGGTGCTATTGAAGGTTAGCTATAGCTCACATTGCTGAGCTCAGGGTAGGGAGCTCAGCTCAGTCTTGTTGCCAGGATGATAAAAGACAATGGGAAGAAACCAAAGTTGGAGCGTGAAAATGATTTCAGAGGCTTTAATAAAAACTTGGGCTTTGAAATTAGGAAAGGGAAGCTCTCCATAATAGCCAAATCAAGACCCACAAATTGAATACAGGGCCAGAGTGATCGATGGAGCCCTAATTAAAGAGCAGCTTGGCTGTCTGCTGCAGGCTTCGTGTGAGGCCAGCCCTCCCCTGGCTCTCTCAGTTCTCCCCCGTGACTCCCTCCCCCAGCATTCATGTTCATGCTTTCACTGTGATGGATGGCTCAAGCAAGCCTGGAAAGAAAGCTCTGCATTGAAGCAGAGCTTGGGCAGTCCACAGAGCAAAACCTCCATTTGCCTCATAAAGGAAGAGCAATAATGTATTTTCTCATGCAGAAAGCATTTATGTGGCACCCGTTCTGTGACAAGCATCTGCTGAGCCCTTCCTGGCCCTCCCTTCCTAACTTATCCCAGTCTTCTCTCTCTGTGCTTCTCCTACCCATCCAGAGCTCTGGCCATGAGTTCTTCCAGGCACATGCTTCCCCTTTTACCTGCAGTGTCCTCCCCTACCCTGTTTGTCTGGAAAACTCCTACCTAGACTTCAAAACCTCAGCTGCATCTTTCTGGTTTTATATTGATGTTGTATTATACAGTGTCCATCTGTCCCCACCAGACCAGGAGCTCCTTGACTCTGAGGACTGAGTCTTGTTGATCTCTGGATTCTTAGAGTTGAATACAGGGCCTGGCAATGTGGGTACTCATTCCATATGAATTGGCAAAATAATGGGGGATCCAGCAATAAGCTATAGTTCTAGTCTGGTAAAAGAGATATGAGGCACACACAAGTCACCATACCACACCATACCATAGGCAAAATTTGCTGAAAACACAAATGAGCTACTTCTCGAACTGTCGGACACCAGAGGATAAGCAAATTATGTAAGCCTGGAGGACAAGCAAAGGAGGCACATGGATGAAGCCATAGAGATGGAGCAGACTTTCCACAAGCATTTTCATTTTCTGGAATTTGGTGGGATGTTAGAATCTCCATTTGCCCTCTTGTGATCACCAGAGAGGGGCAGAAAGGGAATAAGTTTAACAGGCAGGAGTGCATATTCTTTCAGGAAGTCTGATCATGTTGGTGTCCGGAGAAGAGGAAAGTTGGGGAGAGAAGGAAGGGAAATCTTCCTTGCAGGGATCCTCTTTCTTTCTTCCCAAATGTTGTTTTTTTGCCTGCCCTATCCTTTCTGTTCAGGTGAGGTGAAGTAATGTAGTGGTTAAAACCTGAATGTCAGGAAACTCAGTTCAAAGCCAGATTCTGTCACATATGGCCCTTGTCTGTATCCTATTTGGGATTCACATTCCTCATCTGGAAGCAGGATATAAATGCCTGCCTCAAAGAGATAGGAGGAATGAAATGGAGCAGACATGCCGTATCAGTCAGGGTTCAGAGCAGGAAGCAGAAACTACTCTGGCCAGAAAGACTGAAGACAGGGAATTATGTGCTGACAAAAGCTTCAAGTCTGGAGGAGTTACTCCCAGAACACACGGAAGTGGGCCCCAAATGACGCAGGCAAGAACGTAGGGCATCAGGAGCCCCACCACCAGAATGATCAAATTCAAACACGCCACCTACAGCAAGACTGCAGGCCAACCCATGGCCCTTCTGTAGGTGAATTCATCCATACCAGGGTGGGCAGCCCGGGTTGAGGTTGAGCGTCTCACAATGGCAGGCCTGGGGCAGAGTGCCAGTGAGGACACACAGGACTCTGGGTGAGCACTGTGGATGCAGGCCCTTCAGGTAGGGGCCAGGTGAGATAAAGGGCCACAAGCCACCCTGGTGTGTGACAAAGCTTGGCTCCAAATGGGGAAGCAGGGCCTTCCTCTCACATCAACACAGAACCCAAGGAGGACCCTGGGCATGCAGCTCAAATATGGCACCTTGAGATCAGCTTTTGAAACCCAAGGACACAATCCTGTATACAAAGGCCAGTGTCCTTCAGCAGTGGCAGAGACATGGCCCCACTCTTGGTGGCCTTGTGGGCCACAGGCATCACCAGGGTACAGGACACAGAGGACCCGAGAAGAGGATGAATTCCCCTTGGGCAGCCCCAGGGTCAAGGCTAGATTAGGATGTTTGGAGGTCTCTGCAATACACGGTGGCATTATGAGGACCCCCCAACCCCACCCCATGTGAATCAAGCTCCAGGCAATACAAAACAAATGCATCAGCATATCCAACCATGTTTGTTTTTGCGCTGATGACCCATTGGATGCTTTTACCACAGTATCAAAATCTCTCCACACCCTCCCTACCCCATTAAAGCACAATTACAGCAAGAATTTGTCACCCCAAAAACACACTTGTTTGCCTCGGTGGGCACTGTCCTAAGACTCAGAGAACAAACTGGGCAAGACTTTTAATGGGTCTGGAGGACCTGTATACAGCAGAGCAAAGGGACTAGGAAGATTTGGATTCAATACAACTATCAAAAATCCATAAAAACTCGCAGAGGAGAAAGGCCTGGGGAGTCCTTGGATAATATGGCATTTTAAATATTATCTCGGATGGTCCAGGGTTTCTCAGAGGCAATATTTTCCTACCATGTGAATCAAAGGAGGAGAAATTCAAGACTCCAGACTGAAACGATCTCCTCTAATGTGGAACTTCCCCAGCTGCCCCTGCAAATCTCTTCAGAAGGAAAGCCAAAAGGTCAGGTTTTGATGGCGGCGCACAGCACAAGGACAGCAGGGTACACAGAGTAAGGCCAGCCTGCCCTGCTCCCAGCACTTCCAGCACCATTCTGTTCGTTTCATTAAGGTATGAATTCAGGGGAACGTCTTCAGCAAGGAGCCACATACAGATAAAGACCCTCTTCCTTCTATTGATATAAAGCAGGGCAACCCCCAGAAAAGACACACAACTCACCAGCAGAAAATCTATCCTTCCTTTCTTTCGCCATTTCCCTTCTTTTCCTTCCTCCCAGCCTTCTCTGCCTTCTCCTTTTCTTTTCCTCCTCCCTTCCATTTTTTCTTCCGTAATCCATTAATCCATTCAACAAATATTTATTATGTACCTGGAGAAGGAAATGGCAACCCACTCCAGCATTCTTGCCTGGAGTATCCCATGGACAGAGGAGCCTTGCAGGCTACAACCCATGAGGTCACAAGAGTCAGGCACTACTTAGCAACTAAAGCACCACCACCACTGTGTCCTACTTCTCTAAGGAGAAGACACTGCAGGGCAGCAAGCTCAAAAACTTTGAGGCAGGGGGGTTCTTGCTATGTTTGAGGAGCAGAAGGGTGGCTTCTCTGGCTGGAGCTAAGTGACCAACGGAATGAGAATGAAGAAGCGGGCTGGAGGCGCTGGATCCCACAGGATCCTGTCCTCTATGGCAAGGGTTGGGATTTTATTCCATGGGTTATGAAAGCTGTGGGGTTTGTAAGTAGGAGAATTAAATGATCTGCCTTTCATTAAAAAAAAAAAAAATCTACCTGTGCACATGCTGACATACTTAGGGGAAGAATACTGATGTCCCAGTCAGTGCAGTTCAGTCGCCCAGTCACGTCTGACTCTCCAACCCCATGGACTGCAGCACGCCGGGCCTCCCTGTCCATTGCCAACTCCCAGAGTTTACTCAAACTCATGTCCATTGAGCTGATGATGCCATCCAATCATCTCATCCTCTGTTGTCCCCTTCTTCTCCCACCCTCAGTCCTTCCCAGCATCAAGGTCTTTTCCAATGAGTCAGTTCTTTGCATCAGGTGGCCAAAGTATTGGAGTTTCAGTTTCAGCATCAGTCCTTTCAATGAATATTCAGGACTGATTTCCTTTAGGATTGACTGGTTGGATCTCCTTGCAGTCCAAGGGACTCTCAGGAATCTTCTCCAACACCACAGTTCAAAAGCATCAATTCTTCGGCACTCAGCTTTCTTTATAGTCCAACTCTCACATCCATACATGACTACTGGAAAAACCGTAGCTTTGACTAGATGGACTTAGTTGGCAAAGTAATGTCTCTGCTTTTTAATATGCTGTCTAGGTCTGTCATAACTTTTCTTCCAAAAAAGCAAGTGTCTTAATTTCCTGACTGCAGTCACCATCTGCAGTGATTTTGAAGCCCGAAAAAATAAAGTCTCTCACTATTTCCACTGTTTCCCCATCTATTTGCCATGAAGTGATGGGGCTGGTTGCCATGATTTTAGTTTTCTGAATGTTGAGCTTTAAGCCAGCTTTTTCACTCTCCTCTTTCACTTTCATCAAGAGGCTCTTTAGTTCTTCTTTGCTTTCTGCCATAAGGGTGGTCATGTGCATACCTGAGGTTTTTGATATTTCTCCTGGCAATCTTGGTCCCAGCTTGTGCTTCATCCAGTCCAGTATTTCTCATGATGTACTCTGCATATAAGTTAAATAAGCAGGGTGACAATATACAGCCTTGACATATTCCTTTCCCTATTTGGAACAAGTCTGTTGTTCCATGTCCAGTTCTAATTGTTGCTTCTTGACCTGCATACAGATTTCTCAAGAGGAAGGTCAGGTGATCTGATATTCCCATCTCTTTGAAGAATTTTCCAGAGTTTGTTGTGGTCCACAGTCAAAGGCTTTGGCATAGTCAATAAAGCAGAAGTAGATGTTTTTCTGGAACTCTCTTGCTTTTTCAATGATCCACCGGATGTTGGCAATTTGATCTCTGGTTCCTCTGCCTTTTCTAAATCCAGCTTGAACATCTGGAAGTTCATGATTCACGTATTGCTGAAGACTGCCTTGGAGAATTTTGAGCGTTACTTTACTAGCGTGTGAGATGAGTGCAGTTGTGTGGTAGCTTGAACATTCTTTTGCAGTGCTGTGGCTACTGCTGAGTTTTCCAAATTTGCTCGCATACTGAGTGCAACACTTTCACAGCATCATCTTTTAGGATTTGAAATAATTCAACTGGAATTCCATCACCTCCACTAGCTTTGTTCATAGTGGTGCTTCCTAACTGATGTCTACAACTTACTTTCAATGCATCAAAAAATAAGATAGTTTGAGGGACGGATGGAGGAATAGATCTATGAAAAAAGTAAGTATGATAAAATGTTCGTGGTTGAATCTAGGGATTGACATATGGATATTCACTGTAAAACATGCTCTTTTGTACATTTGATATTTTTCATAGTAAAATGTTTTTTAAAACTCACTCTGGCTTCTAGGGAAATAACCTGGAGGTAGACAAAAGAGGAAGCTGGGAGGTGATGATGGAGCCTATTGCTCGAGCCTGGCTACAGGTGATGGAACCCTAGGCCAGGGGAATACTTGAAATCAGTGAGTGGCAAGAAGTTTGTTGGAAAAGACAGTTAGCAGACACTTGGGCATCAAGGATTGAGTGGAATCAATTGTCCAATCATTGTGCACAGGATGTGGCTAGTTTCAGTTGAAATCTTGCCTCTTCTACTTGCTGTGTGACCTTGAGCAGATTACTTTATCACTCTGAGCCTCCATTTCTTTGAGAGTGAAACTAGGGGTATAGAATTAACCATGCAATGTTCTTTTCAATAACATGGCTCACATAAATTGCAAAAAAAAAAAGAAAAAAAAATTGGAAACATAGTAGATAATAAATATTAAGGCTGGCAAGTACTTGAAAATAATTAGCGATGCTGATAACCATTTAAAACACAAACTCTGCTACCATAAAATACTAGAAGATGAAAAATGTCCACTAGTACTAAAATGTGGAATGAAATCTGAAACTGCCATGCAAAAATTTTTTATAATTAGAAAAAATCCTCAGAGCAATAGCACAGGAAACCTTAGTCAAAGGAGAAATGAAGAAAATAAGTTCCTCTTTAACCTCCAAGAGGACTTCCACACATTTTCAAGCAGAAAGGGCCAATATGAAATCTTTAGGTCCAACCTCAGTTTATATGAACAAACTTTGTCTCCAGTAGTTTTCCAGAACCATCTAATACCTTTAATAAAAAAAAAAAAAGCTGGAACACTCTCACATCCAGAGCTTGCAGTCACAGCCTCAGTGCGTTTGAGCTCCTAATGACTTTCTGAGGTCTTCACACTCTCAGGTTTTGGCTAAACCCAGGAGTAAAAATGCCAAAACATGATGGACAAGACATTCTTTTGTAAAGGTACTGGAAAGTCCATACAAGATATCCAGTAAATTGAAATTTCTGTGCCAAAACAGTTGAATCAATTGATTACTCCCAGCAAAAACTTTCTCCCCAATTCTCTCTCTCTCTCCCCCTCTCTCCCTCTAACTCTCTCCCTTCCCCCAAGTCCCCCTGGAATTGCCTCACTCTCCTGGAACCTCTGATTCAGCTGTACAAATAGCAGAAAAAATAATTACAAGTCAGAAGGGCAAATGCTCCAAATGCCCTTTGGACAGTTTGTTTTTTTCCCACCAGGACTTGGCATCTTAGTCTCCTTGTGGGAGAAGTTTTTGTGAGTCCAAGCCATTCAGGTGGTGAAAAGATGGTCCAAAGGTGGCATTTCTGGTGTGGTTAGGAATCATGGTCCTAATTCCATACCAGGACTGCTGTGGGTCAGTGCTGCCTATCTGCTCTGTCATTGAATAGCCAGAAAATCTTGGGGTTCTCTGTGAGATACTCACTGAGATGTTGACTCTACCCAGCCGAGGTGACTTCATATTTAATGAGTTTAGATGTGTTTGATGACCTCAAGATTCAGCAATGTAGCAAAAATGTGTATAATATGCCAGGCCCAGTGTTTTACATGTATTGAGCCATTTAATCATCACAATAACCCCATAAAGCAGACACTGTTGTCACCCCTCATTTGTAGATTAAAGAAACTGAGTCACAGAAAGGCACAGTGACTTGCCCAAGGTCACACAGCCAGTAAGTGAGAGGGCTGGAATTTGGACGTGGCAAAGTTAGGATTCTTCTCAAACCCAATCCAGTTTCCTCCTCTGGCACTGGTGACCCATGTTATAATAGTTCCATCAGTGTCCCCACGTCCAAGCCCCGTGGGGTCCTGACTTCCCACACAAATCTCAAGTGATATAACTGCTCATCCCACAGATAAATTACATCTCTGGCTTTCACAGGTGCCATGCATTTCCTGGCAAAATATTAAAAAATAATAATACCGCAAATTTAAATCCTGACAGAATTCTGGTATAAATGCCTATGGACATGTCTGACAGATTGAGGTGGTCCCAGCAGAAAACAGATCATGGCAGGGGCCACACAATCCCTGGAGCAGAAATCCTCTGCAAGGGACATAGGAATCTAATGCTGTGGCCCAGCCCGAGCTATGGGCCCGTGCATGAGGAGTCGGGGGACTCTGGGTACAGAACAACACCAGATCCTGTGCTGACCAGGTCCTTCATGCAGCAGGTGTGAGTCCTAGGGACAGAGAGCTGCAAGGGAATTGAAAGGGCCGTCTCACTTGAGGCTCAAGCAGCCGTGTTCTGCAGCTGGCTGATTCTAACATGAAGAAGGGAATGAAGAGGGCAGTGTTCTCACTTCCAAGAGAGCAGCTTGGGTTCCACGAGCATCAGCGTGGAGACAAATGGAGTGAGAGCCTCCCAGCAGCAGCAGCCCTGGGGGTGGCCAGCTGTTCTTGACGTGGAGGCTCAGAGAGTCCCAGCTCCCGGCACCGTGGTGCAGAGGGTCTCTAGCAACCTGCCTGTGGGCAGCTTGGGCAGCAGGCTAGAGGCAAGCTCAGGGGCCCTGTCTGAGATATCTAAAGGACCGTTTGTTTACTGGCCATGCTAACGAGCAGTGACCAGAGTTGATTCTTAGACACATGCAAGCATCCCTGGAAATTTCCAAGAAATGACAGGAGCCAGGAAGGAAAATTCTTCTGAAGACTGGAATGCTTGCAGATAAGTTGGTTGCAGCTTGTAGCCTTCAAGGGCCAGCTTAATGCAACCACCTCTGTACTCACTGGCTTGTGAAGCCTGAGTAATCAGGACATGCGCGTTTTAAAACTGGAGAATTCTGACTCTGGTATTAAGTAAGTGCTGAAAACGCAGATGGCAAAAGTGTCCATGTCTCTGGATTTCATCACTGGACAGTTTCAACTCCCATAATTGTCTGTGTGATATAAGAATGCATTAAAAAGTGCTGTTTAAAAAAACTGCTCTGAGCACTTTCTCCCAAGGACCCCTCTAGTCATTCCCCTATGTAGTGCTCCCCAGCTCTTGGCCCATTTAATTCTATCCTTGGCCCTTGCTCCTCCTTATCCTGTCTCCCCACATGAATGATCTAGGTTTGGAGCTAGCCACCCCAACTTCTTCCTTTGTCCTCAATGTGTGCACCACATGGTGGGTGAGACCCTCCTGGCCCTGGCTGTAGCCCAGTGAGCCCTCCACAAGCCCAGGCCCTCCCTCTGCAAGGAAGGAGAATGGAATACAAAGGCCTAGATCTTCATTTTAGAACCAGTCTTGTGCACTGACGTTGCAAATGCCAAAGCCTGTCCCACCACCCCCAGTCGACCCCCCTGCAACTGGGCTAGTGAAGCCCTCTGAAGACTCTGGGGGAAATCCTATGTTCACTCCAGTTTAGTAACAAGGACTGAAATAAGGGAGCTGACCAGCCTTCATGACCTGCTTTCCACTTGCCCAAACACCAGCTCACACAAGTCTCCTTCAAGGACGTGATTTAATGTCTCTGCTTTACAACAGAGCAAACTTACATTCATAAAGTCCACCCAGTAAGTCACAGACAGAGCCACAGGAATTAGAACTAAAAGTCTCTACACTCTTAATGGCCATGTTTCTTCCTTTGTTCGCTTCCTCTGGGATTTGGTTAACGGGCTTGAACCAGACCTAAGGAGGTCACCAGCTGGAATGGTATTTGCTGTGACATAGCACACCTCAGCAGGAGGCCCTGTAGATCAGCTTGGAATCTGCAACCTAGCAACCTGAATATTTTGTCTTCTGCAGGAACTTGAGGCAGGGGCAGGACCACTATATTTTGGTCTCTTGATGCTTCCATTTAGCTTTGGCCTCTATCATGAGTCTGTTTTCTTAAGCATTTATGTCTCATATTTAGTGGTATTGTTTTCAATAACAAGGTATCCTAGAATGTAGTATCTTGTGATGCGTTATAAATAGGATACTGTTTTTTAAAACCTTATAAACAGTGTCACAAATTATTAATGCTTGTATCAGATGAAGTAAATTAATCATATTTTATCACAGTATGCTGAATTCTAAAAAAAACTTTTAGTCAAATAAAGTCTATCATTTCCCAAGTTCCAGTAACTCTGTAGTAAAATCAACTGTCAGATCTTAGTATTTACAATATTGAACAGTGCTGCCAACACCCTTCAGAAAGGAAGCCCATTTTTCCAGGAAACCCAAAATTGTCCATACTTTGCCGAGGGGTTTCTCCCATTAAGTAGGAAGATGGCCAAGTGGGTTTCAAATAGATGATCTTCACTGCTGTATAGACTGGCCTATGCAATCTCATCCTTCCTGGAGACAAAAAAAAAAAAATGCAAAGTGAATACAAAACCTTGAAAATTTTATAGTTACTTAGGCTATATAGGTCTAATTTTCTGCCCATCCCCTGATGTCTAAAGAAGTATTTTCTTACCTTGACCTCATACATCTTCCCACATGGCAGCCAGCAGCTTTCGTGGTGCAACCTCTGGATAAAAGAGAAGCACATTTGTGGCTGCCTCTGGCTTTCTTCTATGCCACGTTGCACTATCACTTTGTGTTCTGGAGTTCAGGCTCCCAGCACCAGTCAGGGTTAGTGTGAAAACCATACTCCCTACCTCCTTGGCATCTGGGTACAGACATCAGATTGCTTACACAGCAGGCTTTTGGGGCTAAAGTGTGGTGTTACCACAGATTTCAGGAGATCCAGGCCTTCCAAGGAGACATGTGCCTGGGGAGAAAAGCCCTGGAGTGCATTTTCTCACATTGGCCTAGTCTTACTGCTGGCTTGGCTCCCTAGACTTCCCTGCATAGGTCAGTTTATAGGGCTTGACTGAGAATCTTCCAGCACTTAAATCACAGCCCATCCCTTGGTGCTAAGCTGAGTGGCTAAAAGAAAACATAGAGTTTCTACTATAAATTATGTGCATAGCCCTCAAGTCTTTGGTCCAGCTAAAGGTACATCTTTTCATAATCAGGGATTGTGTTTGTGACTCCACATCCCTCACTTTGTTCAGAAGGACACTTACTGTATTCAGTTACTGTGGGTGTCATTCTGTTCCATCACTCGCTAACAACACTAAAACATTTTACACTGTTGGAACACTTTGTCAGGAGAACTGCTCAAATGAATGCTTAAAAGCAGCTTTGCATAGCACAATAGATAATCGATGCTTATTGCCCAAGAACTGAAGTCATTTTGCATCTTTAGAAGTTGTTTAATTAACTGAATAATTGGGCTTTCTAATGGATAAATATTTAGAGCAGATATCTATCATCAAATTTCTCTTCATACCATCTTCCTTCTAGAATCAGTGGATTCTCTTTATTGAGAGTGCTTGAAAATCAAACAAGCAATATGATCTTAATTATATTTAAAAATGCATAGAAAAAAAAGCTGTCAGGACAGATGCCAATAAATTAGCAGTGATTATTCACGAGTGATAAGATATTGGAAATCTTTCATTTCTTTTTTACTTTTAATACATTTTCTAAGTTTTATACACAATATATCTTTACTTTTATAACCTCGAAATAAAAACAGACTTTTAACAACTACTGCATGCAATTTGTATTTACTATCTGATTATAACTATAAAAAATATATGTAACTCAAAAGGATTAGAAGTAGATATATTAATGTGTTAATAGTAACCGTCTCTACATGGTAGCAAATTGGTTGAATTTTTTCCTACATTTTCAAAATGTTCCCTAATTACAAATAAATATTGTTTCCAACAGTAACAATAAATAATAGAAACTTGATGCATAGTTTTTCTTCCCTTCTCCTGACTGACATCAAGAATGAAGAAGATGGGAAGAGCTGCATTTTGTAAAACCCCAGTGTAGGTCCTGCGTGAGGGGAAGGAGAGCCTCGACTGCCTTTCTCCACGAGTCTGGGCCTTCACCCATGCAATCCAGGGCCCCCTCCCTTGCCCTGTGCATTCCATTGCTGCCAGGATAGTGTCCCAAGGTCTCTTGGCAACAACTTCCACTAAGCAGTCTTGAAGAATTCACGGACCATGACAGCTTTCCTCTAAGACCCCCAGAAGGAGTTCCGCTGAGCCCCAAGTGGGAGACTCTCCCTCCGCCAAGGTCACAGGGGCTTGCAGGGGTGAGGAGGTCAGCACTCAATCCCGTGGCTGCAGTGTGTTTCCCTATGCTGGGAAAAGCACCTCGGAGACAGAAAGGTGAAATGTGAACTAAAAATAGAGTGGCGCTAGCCCAGGCCACTGGGGGCTGGGGCAGCAAACAGAGGCAGACACAACAGAAGGGCTGAACGAGCTGAGGACAGACGGCCCCTCGCAGCCTCTCACATCTGCTCTAAATCAGACCCTGTTTTCTGCAGCTTCCACCATGGCTCAAGGCTGACCTCGCCACCATTGGCATCTTTCTCCCTGCACTTAGGAGTGCTGCTGGCATCCCAAGACCATTCCTGTGGGGGTTTATGCAGAAAAGAGAAGCCGTGAGATACTATAGCTCTTGGTTGAGGCCTTGGGGAAAGTTTGTTCTCACCTGAATAATTTAAGCAGCCCTCACCAGAGCAGAATGTTACTGTCCTGTGTAGTTCAAGAAAAATGGACTCTACCACTGAAGCCCCAAATCTGCCCTTTGCTGGCCCAACAGGACTTTCTGGTAAAGAAATCCTGTTAGGCTCTCCTTCTGCTCACAAACTATTAGTAGCAGACACAATGCAGCCTTGACCTCTGCCAGAGTCTGGGAGCCAGCCCTGGATGGGACAGGTGGCTCTTTAAAGCTTCATATTCCTCATCTATACAATGGGCATGTTGCTGTCTCAGGACTGCTGTGCTGTGCACCCTGCAGACTTCTCCCTTCTTCCTCTGGGCTGTAAAACACAATTACTAAAACTTCAAGATAATTCAGAAGGACTCAATTCATCCTTTGGATGGTTGTTTTCTGTTTTTTAAAAGCCTGTTACAAACTAGTATTTGATAAGCTATCGATGTCTGTGGACACCCTTAAAAGAACTACTTTCAGGATTGTGAGGCAAAGGCCCTGGCAGCAAATGCAATTCCACTTAGAGTATTTCAATTGAAGAGGTATGGGCAGGTCAAAGGGACCCCAGATGGATTCTGAGGCAGTCAGGCACAAGCAATGGCAGGAAGTCAATATCCCAGGTCTTCAGGGGCAAGGAAGGAGATACCCATACTGATAGCTGCTTTGGAGGGCCTCCCAGGCAGGAGTTGAAGTCCTCAGTCACAGAAGCACAGAACAAGGCAGTGAAGCATGGAAGGAAGGGGAGAAACACCCCAACCTCACTCTCCATCACCTTCCTTTCTCCCACTGATGCCTCCCATGTGCCAAGCCCAACCAGAGGCCAGAGGGTGAGGGGAGCCTGAGGGATGTAGCCCTCAGAAGGGGTCAGAACCAGAGGGTATTGAGCAGGGCAGAGGAGAATGAAGGTGAGGCCTGGAGGGTGACTAGAGACCAACCAGCCCCATGCACTTCCCAAGCACATATTATGAGCAGTTGCTTTACAGATCACCAGTCCTCTTTATCCATTCAGTCCCACCTTCAGAAAGCACTACTGAGCATCTTCTGTATTCCAGGCTTGAGAGAGAAATTTGGGATGTAAAGATGAATGAGATACCATTTCCTTGCCTTTGAGGAGTTCAGGTCCTAGTGGGGTGATTCAGCAGTAATCATTCAGTATCCACACTGCACTCAGCTAGATAACCTGGTAGTTTTGCATTATGGTAAGGATACTTAATGTGAGGTCTGTCCTCTTAACAAAACTTCAAGGCACAAAGTTCAGCTACCTACAGTAGCTCTAGGTAGTGTTGCAAGCTGATCTCTAGAACTTATTCATCTTGTTTAAGTGAAGCTTTAAGCCAGTTGATTATCAACTCCTTGTTTCTCCCTCCTGGCAATCACCATTCCTCTCTTTGATTCTGTGAATTTGATGGCTTTAGATCCCTCCCAATAAGCAGAATCATGCAGTATTTGTCCTTCTGTGATTGGCTTATTCCACTCAATAGAATTTCTTCAAACTTCAACTATGTAGTTGCAAATTGCAGGATCTCCTTCTTTTTTAATAAAAGCACTTACAGGGAGGTGATTTCCCACCATGCCTCTCCTCTCCTGCTATGAGGGGGACAGGGGATTTTGGGTTTTGACACCAGTCAGGAGAGCAAAGACCTAATTTCCAGGCCCTCATCACTGCTAACCAGATGGCTGACCTTTGATCACCCTTTATGGTCTCTGAGCGTCAGTTTCTTCTTCTGTAGAATTAAGCAATTGTATTAAATGCCACTGAGGTCTCTTCTGCCTTTGAATGGTTATAGTTCTGTGCGAATTAGATAATGCATCAAACATGTGTCCAGGGGTGTGTGCTGGTAGACATCCACATACAAACGTTTGGATAAATATGTTTCCTCCCTGAGGTCCTTGCCATTTTGGGGGGAAAGTTGGTTAAATGGTAGTTCCAACACTGAATTTCATAAGAATGAAAATATTATTTTCAGCATCTTCCTCTAGTATGCTTTTTCATTTCCTTTTCTTTTTTTTCTCAGAAAATGCCATAATATAAATGTTAAGATCATTATAGAAAAGGAATCCTTCCTGATGAGCTTGGGATCCTATAGTAATTATATTAAACTAGGCCTTTTATTGCTGGTTAATGAAATTCTTTTAAAATTGAACCAGCTTCAAGTAAACTGATTTGCATTGATTTGGTGATGTATAGAGCTCAAGCCACTCTATGTATAAGCAAATTAAAAGCCTTAAGCCCTGCAGCCAAGCTGCACAGGCCCCAGCTGAAAAATTGATCCCATGGTTCCCTCCAGGGGCACCTTGCTCTGGGGTTGGTGCTGCTTAAAGGGACACAGTCAATTTCTTTGGCAGAAAATAAATTAATTAGGAGAAAAGAAAAATCATGTTCATCCTGGATTAAACCATTTCCCAAGTTACCAAAGACAATCTTTGTAATGACAAAGTCATCTTGGATGCCTCCTAAGTCCACCCCACACACTTACGTGACAACTCGGGGGAGGCCTCCTGCTCCTCCTCCTCTGCACCCTACACGGTCTTGGTGCTCTGGTCCTCCCATCCATCCTACCGCCCCATGGCAGCCTGGTACCCTGCTTTCCATCAACCCCAACAGGCTCTGTCCTTCTGGAGAGGATGGAGGAAGGACCACACAGAGAGCCTCATAGGCACCAGGTCCAGGAACCGGGGGAATCTGGAAAACAAATGTCTCTGTCACAGCGCCCTTCTCTCCTTCCCGCTCTATAGAGAGGCAAAGCAAGGTTTTGTGTTGACCTGTGTATTTAAAAAAAAACACCTTCATCTTCTCTCTCTGGGGATACGCTGCTTGGGTTTATACCTAGCCAACTTTCTTTCAGCTCTAAACCTATTGCCACATACCCATATGATCAGTATTAAAATATTAAAATCATTATTTGATTATTGATTCTATGACAGTGTTATGATATATATGCCTTATGGTAGTATTATTATAGATTTGATTTGTATTAAAGTTAACACTGAATGATTACTTTTCAACTACTACTATAAAAATTTAGGTGCACATATGTGACCTAAGTTTAGACAATATCTATGCCAGTCATGAATTATGGCACCGTCCATGGTTAAGGTTCAGAATAGAATCATAGAACTGGACCTGAAATTAAACTAGATAAGCCCTATAACTAATAAATTAATCCACTCAATCTCTTTTTCAACATTTCTACTCGACATGGAATTCACTTAATTCACATGGCAAAGATGGAATGTTAGACCCTTAAAGAAACTTTTTAGGACAAGCAAACTCATTTTTGGATAAGGAAAAAAAAAGCAGGAGAGAGGTTCAAATGGCTTGCCCAGGCCCCGCAGAGGCAGAGGGAGCCCGAGGCGGGCTGAGCCACTGCCTCCGCACCCCAGCCTGTGCTCCCCTCCTCAATGTGTGGCATCACAAAGCCTGTCTTGAGAGCACACTTAATGGGAGAGGACCGTGTCCATTGTACATGTAAGGAGTTCCTCTGAATTATCTTTTATCCCAAAGAATCATGTGACTTCTATTCTATTCTATAATACATCCATTTTCTTTTAATATAAAAATATATTGACTTCATTGCTGATCTAAGAAGGGCTGTGTGTTTATTCTGAGATTGCTGGTGCCCTGGCCTACCACTGTGCGCTTCCAACAATACCTATAACCTACTTTGAAAAGCTAAAGTTTATCTAAGAATTAAAACAGTCCTTAGATTAATTCAACAAATACTAGTTTATGTACTTAATAAATATTTGTTGAGTGCCTGTTTGTCACCTGTTGAACTGAGCACCTAATATATATTATCTCATTCAATCTTTATATTAATTCTCTGAGATCAATATCATTTTCCCCATTTATAGATAAGGAAACAGGTTCAGAGAAGTTAAGCAAGTTGCCAGAGTTCACACAGCTAGTAAGTAAGTGGCAGACTGAAATTTAAATCCTGGTCTGGATTTGTAATCCCTGTCTGAGTCAAAACTCGTTTGGTTGCAAGTGATACAAACCCAAGAAACTCAACTCATATAACTAGGAAAGTTCACTGGTAAAGTTAGAGTAGTGACACTTTTCTATATTTTTGGCTCATCCTCTCACTGAGTACTGATCTCTCCTACAGCAGATGGCTCCTTCATATTGGGGAAGTTATAGAGAAAGGAACATGACTGCAGGTAACTCGAACTTAGATCAGACCATCTCAGCAGCCCATGGAACTGAGAGCCTCAGAAACCCACCACCCCTAAAGTGCTCTGATAGGCCTGGATGGGGTTAGCGTCCATCTTAGGACGAGTCACAACCCCATAAGATGGGATGACTTCAGTTGGCCTGCCTGAACCATGTACCCAACCTCATGGCTGAAATAAGCGTGGGTGGATGTAGCTGCAGTAATTAGCAGTCCCATGCACCACAGGACCATGCAGCCAGTCCAAATGAAAGAATTCTTGGCTGACAAAATACAGTAGATGTCCTCAGACAGCTAATGAGGTTATCTAAAAAATAACACTTATAACAAAAATCAATGTATTGGTCTTCAACGCTCTTTCTCTGCCCTGTGGTAGAAGCAGGAAAGATTACTTAGCTTCTGCCCATGCCCCCAATTTTACAATCACAGTTTTGAAGCATTCCCCACTCAACCTGAGGGAAAGGGCAGGGAGGAAGGTAGGCTTCCCGTAGTTAGTACAGCCCCAGAGACCAATCATTTACCTAACAGAGCTACCTGCCAAAATGTCTGAACAATTCTCTTTGCAGAAAAATGGAAAGAAAGATTGCTTGATCCCCATAAACTCTCCCAAAGAGTGTTACCTCTCGGGTGCTTGCCCCTCCCATTGGCGCCCCCATCCTCCAGCTGTCCTTCTCTGGGGGTGCTCAACCTAGTTCCTGAACATGCAGGCAAAAGTCAGGTAGCCCTTGTCACCACTGAAGACTGAGTTTCCAGACCAAACTCCACACTTGCCAATAACTATTTACTTTACAGAGGCAAAGCACAAAGCCCTGGGCCTGGTCAGGGCTGAGTGGCTGAGAAAGGGCCTTAATGAGCCCTGAGAAGCCTGCCTTCCCAGCAAAATAAGTGCTCAAGGTTAATGTCGTCAGAATTGAGGGAGAATACCTTGTTTTGACTGAGAGATCAAAGCTAGGGGAGTTTTTGATCAGAATTGCCTGGACAAATATTTTAGCTTCCAATTTATTCTGATTATGCAGAACAGGCCTGAGAGGGTCACAGCCAGTTAGAGAGACGGTCACTCAGCCCAGCCAGGCTGGAGGGAGGACAACTCTTGTTTGGGAGTCCTGGGATTGGAGAGCCTGTGGGAAGTCTCAGAGGTAGGCAAAATCCGTCTGGCCCGGCTTGCTGAGCTTTTAGCACTCCAGTGAAGACAGGTTCAAACTGGAAGGGGCCTCAGAGACCCCTCTTGGTTTGGGACCTTGTTCCAGTGGCTTGCCACACGGCCAGCTAATAGCCAAGCTGGGAGGAGAATCAGGCCACCCTCTCCTAACCCCACCACCTGCACGGCTCCCCATGCTCCCTGCTGAAAACGTCTGCAGTAAAATATGAGCTTGACCACAAACTGTAGACTCTGGGGAAACATCTACAAGAAGCCTTGGGGTTGCCCCCGACAAGCGGGGGTGAGCCCATCCAACTGCAGTCACAGCTGTAGCTCCAAGGGGCTGTGAAAGGCCTTGGGAAGCCCAGGGAGGAAGGGCAACCTTGGAGTTACAAACACACCGGGAGCAATCCCCATCCCGCCCCAAGCCCTGAAAGAGGCAGATGTTGTTTTCCAGAGCCGGCTCAGAGAGCAAGCTGAAGATGCGCTTTCAGAGATCCTCACAGGGCCCAATCCTAGGACCATCGTAGGAGGACTTTACTGTGACTACAGATACTTGATGGGCACCACTCTGTAGCAGGCATGGTGCTTTCACATAAGTTACTTTTTGAAAGCTTTTAACAAGTCTGCTATGCTGTCTCCATTTTATAATAATGAACTCGAGGCGCAGAGAGGTACAATACTTTGCACAAGGCAAATTAACTACTACACAGCATATGTAGGGTTAGTACCTGACTGGTCTTCAAAGCCTCTTCAGAATCAAACAGTTATCCTGACTTCCCTGCATCAGCTGTACCTTGGATTAACTGAATAGTTTGGTGTTTTGGAAGATTCTAACTAATAAGTCAAAGAGGAATGATAAATTTAGAAATTTATTTAGAAAATCACCACTCTGCAACCACTAATGAAGAAATATTGGCTTGGCCAAAAAGTTCATTTGAGTTTTTCTATAACATCTTACAGAAAAATCTGAATGGACTTTTTGGCTAATCCAATAATTCTAGGTAATAATCATCAATAACTCAGAAATTGACTAGGTAAAAAAACTTAAGGGGGAATTATATCCCTGAGGGGGACCCCAATGTGATACAGCAGGAAGGTGTACACACAACCTGTTGTCGGAAAAACCAGGCCTGAATCTGATCAAGTCACGGAAACTACTATCAGCTTGCAGGGAAAAACAGGGGATAGAGGAACCTGTTAAACTATACCATGAACTTGTAAAAGTCCAAACCTTGAGAAATTGTTCAGTTCAAAACAACCTGGTTTCTTACACAAATAAATTGATAGAGAGGAAAAGAGAAAGGGGGTACTTATGGACTGAAAGAGGACTAAGAGGCAGAGTAACCAAATGAAATTTACAAACCTTGCTTAGATACCAATTCAAACAAATCAACTATATAAAAATGTTTTCTAAACAGTAAAGTAAAAGTGAATACTTACTAGATATTCAATGATACCGAGTATATTAGCTTTCTATCACCACCATAACAAATTACCACAAATTTAGCAGCTTAAACCAGCTCCCACTTATTATTTCACAATTCTGTAGGCCAAAATCTAAGTAGAGCATAGCTGGGGTGGCTGGCTTAGAGTCTCACAAGGCCACAATCAAGACATTAGCTGGGCCTTTATGGAGGCTTTGGGGAAGAATCTGGTTTCAAACGATTGAGGTTGTTGACTGAATCAGGTTTCTTGTGCTATAGGACTAAGATCTCCATTTCCTGTTAGCCCTTAGCAAGAAAAAAATTCTTAGTTCTTAGAGGCCTCTCTCTGGTCCTTGCTCATGTTCCCTCCATCCCAGAGCCAGCAACAACTTGTTAAACTCTTTCCACACTCAGAATCTCTCCAAATTTCCCTCCTGTTGCATCTTCCTTCTACTTTTCTCCTCCTTTTCCAGGTGAAGACAACTGTCGGCTTGTTAAGAGCTCACATGATCAGATTGTGCCTACCCAAATAATCCAGAAGAATTTCCCTGTCTTAAGGCTTCTAACCTTAATTACATCTGCAAAGCCCCTTTTGCTATGTTTTCATTTTCCCAAGATTAGGCTGTGGACATATTAAGGGGAGTAGGGTAGGGGACTAATGTCCTGCCTACCACACCAAGGAATTAGGTGGTTTTTAGGAGTGGTAATGCTGTTGTGATTATGATTTAAAGTAAAATGGTTCTTATCTTTTAGATTTCATTGTTGTTGTTCAGTCACCCAGTCATGTCCAACTCTTTGCAACCCCATGACTTCAGCATGCCAGGCCTTCCTGTCCCTCACCATCTCCAGGAGTTTGCTCAAATTCATGTCCATTGCATCAGCGATGCCATCCAGCCATCACATCCTCTGACGTCCTCTTTTGTCTCTGCCCTCAATCTTTTCCAGCATCAGGGAAGAAACATTTATAGATGAAATTATATAATAACTGATATTTTCTCAAAATAATCTAAAGAGTTAGGAAAAGTGGAGGAGAGTGTATGTGAAACAGGGTTAGCCCTGTTTTCATCATTGCTAAACTTGAATGTTAAGCTCATGAAGATACATTCTTTTATCCATTCTGTTTTTGAATATGTATGAAATTTTCTATAACTTACAAAAAAGGTAGGGGAGCCCTTTCCACCACACCAGCAATCCTCAAAATTCAGTGGAATCACTAAAAAGTTTGTTAAATATGCATATTCCTGAGTCCCATGCTGCAGATCCTGGTTCAGTAGCATTGGAACGGGCTTCAGGGGGTCTCTAATATTAATGTCATTGACCATACTTTAAGATACACTGTGCTATTATGGGAAGTTTAATAAGAAAGTAGTAAAATATAAATATCAGGCAAAAAAAAATCTTAGGATCAAAGGATAGGCAGATTGGGTTGGTTGGAGAAAACAGGAAGGCTCCCTGAGAGAGACAATACCTGAGATAAGGTCATCCAAGGATAGATAGAATTTTAATAGCATATTTGGGATTTTCTTGCAAACCACAGAGGCTGGAAAATGTGGGGCATAGCCAAGAGTTCCCAGTTTATCAAGCTTGGTGGAGAAATAAGGTCAGTGAAGGGGATATATAACTTAATAGAAGGTAGGGGTCTTGTTGTGCAGAGTCTCAAGTGCTATGGTTTGTATGTCAGTCTCCAGGCAAGGCAACTATTGATTGATGTGTTTACAGAGGAGAATAATGTGTTTGGAGTTAGGCATTCCAACCCAAGGGCTTTGCTGGTGGCTTAGTGGTAAGGAATCCACCTGCCAATGCAGGAGACGCAGATTTGATCCCTAGGCAGGAAGAGGGAAATGGTAATGCCACTCCAGTATTCTTGCCTGGGAAATCCCATGGACAGAGGAATCTGGTTGGTTATAGTCCATGGGATCTCAAAGAGTTGGACACAACTTAGCGACTAGACAACAACAAATTCCAACCCAAAATCACATTTCAGAATAAGTCTTATTTCTAACCTTGGTCAAAAAATACTGGAAAATTTGAATGTGCTATTCCTAATAACATCTTTGCCAAAACTAAGACTGCCACTCAGAAAGCCATGCCCTTCTTTCTATGTGGGGGCCTGTTGTGCAGTGGGGGTAGCCAAGCTTCAAATGAATCCCTTCTCCTTTCTGCCTTTACAAACACACTATGCACAATTATGTGCTTGCCTCAAAAGAGAAATAACCAAAATGGCAAATGTATAATAGATCATTAGAGCTATTATATTAAATCCTAGCCAAATAAGCTTGTTATTTTTCTAAGTATTGACTAAGTATGTTAAGATTCAAGCTACTGTTTGGAAAGATGAAACCAACTTCACATTTTTCTTTGTGTATTTTGAAATTCCTGAGGAGCAGACAATGAAGTTGAGGAAGCTGGATCTGAGTTATCCCTTTGGGAAGTGGTGAACGTAAATTATTACTCTTCATTCTCTTCTAAAAGTGCCTCTTATATGTTCAAAGAGAATATTAAAGGCTCAGAATGTTTCACAACATTTTTGCCCCTGTGAACCCAGAGTTCAGTGTTAAACAGTTATGTTTGTCACACATAAATGCAAAAGGCAGTGTATAAACACACTCACACACACAGTCATACACACTAAATTTTATCAAAAATAGAAAAGACCACACACAATTTCTGCTGAATTTTATTGCATCTAAAACACTATTGATTATTAAGACACATCATTAAACTATGACAATCTATTGGTTATAAAATACATCCTAATTTCAAAGATATTAAAATTTCAGTCAATGAATAATGATATTTTGTTTAACTCCTCCTCTGGAACAGAGCTCACATCACACACTCCATAAATGTTACTGTTAGTCATCAGTAGCATAAATGTCCCTAACCCCCAATCTGTCATATACCAGTGATAACTAAATGTTTGTTGAATACAAACCCAAGTGTCTGTGCTACACACAATTAATGCCACGTACCGCTCAGGGTGCAAAGACAGATAAGCATTTAATTAGCAAGAGAAGTCTTCATTGAAATCCTACCATGAAGACTTTCACTCAGTCGCCCCACATTACTTAGCAAACTGGTTCCCACATTTAGCATGCATCAGAATCATCTGGAGGGTGATTAAAACATGATCCCTTAATCTCTGCCCTGGAGTGAAGAAGGCCTCCATATTCTGCCCACTCTCTGCCACACATGGTGAGATACAGCTCCAGGACCTGCTGCAGACAAGTTCTCGATATGTCTCAGAGCCTCAAACACTGGACAGAACTTGCTAAATGACAACCTGTCCCAATACTTAATATTATTTGCTGGAGTTTCAGGGAAAACTTTACCTCATGCTCCCTGCAGAGCCTGCAGTAAAAAAAGATCAAGCCCTGAGCCTCTGGAGCGGGAGCACTGACTCCAAGACCCTAGACCACCAGAGAACTAACCCTAGGGAGTATCAAATAGTGAGAACTCACACAAAGGAAACCACTTGAATACAAGACCCAGCATCACCCAAATATCAGTAGCACCCTGTGCAGGATGCCTCATCTAAACAACAAACAAAACAAAAATACAAACCCAGTAATCAGCAGACAGGGCTACCACCTCACTCAGCCTTGCCCATCAGAGGAAAAGCAAACAAACAAAAACTCAGCACAAATCTCACCCTGTACGAAGCTTACACAAACCACTGGACCAATCTTAGGAGGGCAGAAACCAAAAGGAAGAAAGTATTTAACCTTGAAACCTGGGAAAAGGAGACCTCAAACACAATAAGTTTAAAAAATAATAATAAAAAGGCAGAGAAACCCTACATAAATGAAGGAACAAACTAGAAACATAGAAGTCCCAATAAATGAAGAGGAAATAGGCAAACTACCTGAAAAAGAATTCAGAATAATGATAGTAAATATGATCAAAAACCTTGAAAACAAAATGGTGAAAATGCAAGAATCAATTAACAAAGACCTAGAAGAATTAAAGAGTAAACATACAGAGACAAATTACACAATTACTGAAATTAAAAATACTCTAGAAGGAATCAATAGCAGACTATCTGAAACAGAAGAATGAATCAGTGAGTTGGAAGATAAAATGGTGGAAATAACTTCAGAATAAAGTAAAACAAATGAAAAGAACTGAGGATAGTCTCAGAGACCTCTGAGACAATATCAAATGCACCAACATTCAAATTATAGGGGTCCCAGAAGAAGAGAAAAAGAAAGGGTATGAGAAAATTTTTGAAGAGATGATAGTTGAAAATTTCCCCAACATGGAAAACGAAATAGTTGATCAAGTCCAAGAGGCACAAAGAGTCCCATACAGGATAAACCCAAGGAAAGATATGCCAAGACACATACTAATCAAACTAACAAAGACTAAAGTAAAGAAAGAATATTAAAAGCAGCAAGGGAGAAACAAGTAACATACAAGGGAAACCCCCTATGCTTAACAGCTGATCTTTCAGCAGAAAGTCTGCAGGCCAGAAGGGAATGGCAGGATATATTTAAAGTACTGAAAGGGGAAGATCTACAACCAAGATTACAGTACCCAGCAAGGATCTCATTCAAAATTGATGGAGATATAAAAAGCCTTTCAGACAAGCAAAAATTAAGAGAATTCAGTACCACCAAGCCAGCTTTACAACAAATGTTAAAGGGACTTATATAGTCAAGAAATACAAGAGAAGAAGAAAGATCTACAAAATCAACCCCAAACAATTAAGAAAATTGCAATAGGAATGTATATATCAGTAACTACTTTAAATGTAAATGGATTAAATGCTGCAACCAAAAGACACAGACTGGCTGAATGGATACAAAAACAATACCCATATATATGCTGTCTACAAGAAACCCACTTCAGACCTAAAGAGACATATAGACTGAAAGTGAGAAGATGGAAAAATATATTCCATGCAAATGAGAAGCAAAAGAAAGCTAGAGTAGCAAGCCTCATATCACACAAAATAGACCTTAATATAAAGATTACAAGAGATAAGGAAGGACACTACATAATGATCAAGGCATCAATCCAAGAGGAAGAAATAACAATTGTAAATATCTATGCACCCAACATAGGAGCACCTCAATACATAAGACAAACACTAACAGACATAAAAGGAGAAATTAACAGTAACACAATAATAGTAGGAGAACTTAACACCCCACTCACACCAAAGGACAGATTATCAAAACAGAAAATTAGTAAGGAAACACAAGTCTTAAATGATACATTAGATGAGATGGATCTCATCTATATCTTCAGGACATTCCATCCAAATGCAGAAAAATACACCTTCTTCTCAAGCACACATGGAACATTCTCCAGGATAGAACACATCTTGGGTCACAAATAAAACCTCAGTAAATTTAAGAAAATTTAAATCATATCAAGCATCTTCTCTGACCACAGTGCTATGAGACTAGAAATCAATTACAAGAAAAAAAAAAACTGTAAGAAACACAAACACATGGAGACTAAACAACACATTTCTAAGTAACCAATAGGTTAACTGAAGAAATCAAAAAGGAAATAAAAAAATTTATAGAAACAAATGTCAATGAAAACACAACAATTAAGAGGGAAGTTTATAGCAATATAATCCTACCTCAAGAAACAAGAAAAACATTCAATAGATAACCTAACTTTACACCTAAAACAACTGGAAAAAGAAGAACAAAAAACACCCAAAATTAGTAGAAGGAAAGAAATCATAAAGATCTGAACAGAAATAAATGAAAAAGAAATGAAAGAAACAGTAGTAAAGATTAATAAAACTAAAAGTTGGTTCTTTGAGAAGATAAACAAAATTAATAAGCCTTCTGCCATAGTCATCAAGAAAAAAAGAGAGAAGAATCAAATCAGCAAAATAAGAAATGAAAAAGGAGATGTTACAACAGACAATGCAGAAATACAAAGGATTATAAGAGACTATTATGAACAACTATATGGCAATAAAATGGATAACTTAGAAGAAATGGACAGATTCTTAGAAAAGTTCAGTCTTCCAAGACCGAACCAGGAAGATATAGAAATTATGAACAACCCTTACAAGCACTGAAATTGAAGCTGTGATAAAAAAATCTCCTAAAAAACAAAAGCCCAGGATCAGATGGCTTCACAGGAGAAGTCTATTGGACATTTAGAGAAGAGCTAATGCCTATCCTTCTAAAACTCTCAAAAAATTGCAGAGGAAGGAACACTTCCAAACTCATTCTACAAGGCCACCATCACCCTGATACCAAAACCAGACAAAGTCAACACAGAAACAGAAAACTACAAGTCGATATCACTGATGAATGTAGATGCAAAAATCCTCAACAAAATTTTAGTAAACAGAATTCAGCAACACATCAAAAAGTTCAAACACCATGATCAAGTTGGGTTTATTCCAGGAATGCAAGGATTCTTCAATATACACAAATCAATCAATGTGATATACTATATTAACAAATTAAAAGATAAAAACCATATGATAATCTCAATGCTGCTACTGCTACTGCTAAGTCACTTCAGTCAACCCCATTCCTGGGATTCTCCAGGCAAGAACACTGGAGTGGGTTGCCACTTCCTTCTCCAATGCATAAAAGTGAAAAGTGAAAGCGCAGAAAAAGCCTTTGACAAAATCTAGCACCCATTTATTATTAAAATGCTTCAAAAAATGGGCATGGAAAGAACCTACCTCAACATAGTAAAGGCCATGTATGATAAGCCTACAGCAAATATTATTCTCAATGGTGAAAAACTGAAAGCATTCCCCCTAAAATAAGAATACAAGGGTGTACACTTTTTTTTTTCATTTATTTTTATTAGTTGGAGGCTAATTACTTTACATCATTACAGTAGTTTTTGTCATACATTGAAATGAATTAGCCATGGATTTACATGTATTCCCCATCCCAAGGGTGTACACTTTTGCCACTGTTATTCAACATAGTTCTGGAAGTCCTAGCTACAGCAATCAGATAAGAAAAAGAAATAAAAGGAATCCAGATCAGAAAAGAAGAAATAAAGCTCTGCTGTTTGCAGATGACATGATACTGTACACAGAAAACCCTAAAGATAGTATCAGAAAATTACTAGAGCTAACCAATGGATTTATCAAAGTTGCAGAATACAAAATCAATACACAGAACTCACTGGCATTTCTATATACTAACAATGAAAAATCAGAAAGAAATTAAGGAATCAATTCCATTCACCATTGCAACAAAAAGAATTAAATATCTAGGAATAAACTTACCTTAGGAGACAAAAGAACTGTACACAGAAAATTATAAGACACTAATGAAAGAAATCAAACATGACATAAACAGGTGGAAAGATATTCCATGTTCCTGGGTAGGAAGAATCAATATTATGAAAATGGCTATACTACCAAATGCAATCTACAGATTCAATGTGATCCCTATCAAATTACCAATGGCATTTTTCACAGAACTAGGACAAAAAATTTCACAATTCATATGGAAACACAAAAGACCCCAAATAGCCAAAGCAGTCTTGAGAAAGAAGAATGGAGCTGGAGGGATCAACCTTCCTGACTTCAGATTATACTACAAAGCTACAGTTATCAAGACAGTATGGTACTGGCACAAAAACAGAAATATAGACCAGTGGAACAAAATAGAAAGTCCAGAAATAAAGCCATGCACTTATGGGTACCTTATTTTTGATGAAGGAGGCAAGAATATACAATGGGGCAAAGACAGTCTCTTCAATAAATGGTGCTGGGAAAACTAGACAGTTACATGTAAAAGAGTGAAATTAGAACACTTCCTAAAACCATACACAAAGATAAGCTCAAAATGGATTAAAGACCTAAATGTAAGACCAGAAACTATAAAACTCTTCTAGGAAAATAAGGCAGAACACTCAATAACATAAATCAAAGCAAGATCCTCTATGACCCACCTTCTAGAGTAACGGAAATAAAAACAAAAGTAAACAAGTGGGACCTGATTAAACTTAAAAGCTTTTGCACAGGAAAAGAAACTATAAGCAAGGTGAAAAGACAACCCTCAGAATGGGAGAAAATAATAGCAAATGAAATAACTGACAAAGGATTAATTTCCAAAATATACAAGCAGCTCATACAACTCAATGCCAGAAAAACAAACAACCCAATCAAAAAGTAGAAAAAAGACCTAAACAGACATTTCTCCAAAGAAGACATACAGATGGCTAACAAACACATGAAAAGATGCTCAACATCACTCATTATTAGAGAAATGAAAATCAAAACTATCATAAGATATAACCTCACACCACTCAGAATGGCCATCATTAAAAAGTCTACAAACAATAAATGCTGGAAAGGGTGTGGAGAAAAGGGAATGCTCTTGCACTGTTGGTGGGAATGTAAACTGATACAGCCACTATGGAAGATGGTATGGAGATTCCTTAAAAAACAAGAATAAAACCACCTTATGACCTGGCAATTTCACTCCTAGTCATATATCCTGAGGAAATCAAAATTGAAAAAGACACATGTATCCCATTGTTCATTGCAGCACTATTTACAATAGCTAGAACTTGGAAGCAACCTAGATGTCCATCGATAGATGAATGGATAAAGAAGTTATGGTACATATACACAATGGAATATTACTCAGCCATAAAAAGGAACACATTTGAGTAGTTCTGATGAGGTGGATGAACCTTGAACCTATTATACAGAATGAAGTAATTCAGAAAGAGAATGATAAATATCATATTCTAATGCATATATACAGAATCTAGAAAAATGGTACTGAAGAATTTATTTACAGGGCAGCAATGGAGAAACAGACATAGAGAATAGACTTATGGACAAGGGGAGAGGGGAGGAGAGGGTGAGATGTATGGAAAGAGTAACATGGAAACTTACATTAACATTTGGAAAATAGAGAGCCAATGGAAATTGGCTGTATGGCTCAGGAAACTCAAACAGGGGTTCTGTATCAATCTAGAGGGGTGGGATGGGGAGGGAGATGGGAGGGAGGTTCAAAAGGGAGGGGATATATGTATACCTGTGGCTGATTCATGTTGAGGTTTGACAGAAAACAACAAAATTTTGTAAAGCAGTTATCCTTCAATTAAAAAAATAAAAATCCCTTGACCCTACTCCCAGAGTTTCTAATGCAGTAGGTCCAGATTAGGGCCCAAGAATTTGCATTTATAAGTTCCCAGGTGACTCTGACCCTGCTGTTTTCAGGTACCACACTTGAAGTCCCATTGACATCAAGCGTGATCTCTGTCCCCAGGGAGTTCCTAGTCTATTTAAAGAAATAAAGAAAGCTCACACAAAGCTCTAGCAAATGACAAAGACCTCTCTCTAATTTTATTTATGAGTGTGACTCAGATAAGGAAAGAGAAAAGTGAAGCCCAGGCAGCCAGGGTGGATCCATGTCACTGATAAGATCACACTTGGGACCTTGAAGACTTTGTCTGTGAGTCACAGAGCTGATGCTGAGTAGTGCCCTCTGTGAGTGGATGGCATCTGTTCGGATTGGCCTATACCCCATCCTGCCACGTTGGTGTCTATTATGGTTATTCAGAGCCAATACCTGTCAGGTGTGGCAAGTGACGGAGAGATTGACAAGGGAATCCAGGTAGAGGAAAGAAACCCAGAGGAGGGAAAGAGGGTTCTGATTGGTGAGAAAACCAGCCTGACTAGGCAGAGCACATCACCAGGCAGAAGTGCAAAGGAGCCGAGAGGTGAGAATGGGGTATAGCTGCAAAAGGGGCCTGTGAAGATAGCCTAGAGAGAGGCATTCAGGTCAAGGTGCAGCATATTCCAGACACGAAGGATGAATGCCTAGAGCCAGGTCAGGGCAGCATGAGCAGAGAAGTAAGAGCAGACAAAACTACGGTTTAAAGGAGAACTCAACAGAGCTTATTGCGTATTGGGCACAGGTTAAAAACGGGGACTGCTAAAGATGAGGATGAAAGACTTCGAAAATGGGAAGGACTTCAGGAAAAAAAGACACTGTACAAAGGAAAAGTTACTGAACAGTGAAGATGTGTGTGGTTTGCAAGAGTGCATTTGGCTGCTGATGGGCAAGTGAGATTTTGTCAAGCTTCAGAGACATGCTATAGGGCTCAGGGGGAGGACAGGATTCAAGGCAGGGACATAGGAAGTCATTGGTCTAGAGATGTGAGTTGAAGCCAAGGATGTGTGAAGAGTTTGAAGGAGGAAACTCAGGAGAAAACTGACGTTTGAAAAGTACCTAAAGTGGGGCCAGGAAAAGCTATCTATTGAGTTCGACTGCCTGTATGGAGTACCAACTTCATGCCAGACCAGAAGTATGGTGGAATGGAGACATTGATGTGGTACCTTCACAAGACAAATGACTACATGGCGTTCAGAATGTAAAGCATCTGAGATGGTGAGCTGCACTCAAAGTTAGAAAGGACACAGGAGAACCTCCTATAAACCATGTGTGCTGTTAAAGGAGGTGGCTAGGAGAATTTATGGATGGCTTCCTGGAGGAGGTGATGCCTACACTGAGAACTGACAGATGAGCAGGAGGTGGAAGCTGAAGAACAGTGATAAGGTATATTTTATTCAGAGACCTAATTTTCAAAGGAAATAAACAGTTTGTATGTGTGCTCAGTTGTGTCCAACTCTTTGCGACCTCATAAACTATAGCCCACCTGGCTCCTCTGTCCATGGGATTTTCCAGGCAAGACTGCTGGAGTGGGTTACCGTTTCCTTCTCGAGGGAGAAACAGTTTGGTCTGGTTTTAAATGATAGTATTTGATATTTTCATTGTCGCCATTGATATTTTTCTGATAAACAAGCTTAAAAAGAAAACCAGGAGAATGTAACATCAATGGTCAAGGGAGAGTAGTTTCATAACGCATGAATTGGCACGCCTAGATGCTGCCAGTCCTGACGGAGAATATGCATAGAGCAGCAGGTGGGTTGTGCAATGAAAAAATCAATGGCACCTTTAGGCAAAAGCCATCATCATGGATAAAAGTGGCCATTACACAATGATAAAAGGAACTATCCTGTTAGAAAGATGTAACAATCCTGAACTGTATAGTTGTAATAACATAGCCTCAGGTCATACAAAGCAAAAATTAACAACTATAGAAAGAAAATATCAAATCCACTATCATAGTAAAAGATTTTAGGACAGTTGTCACAGAAACAAATAGAACATGCAGACAAAAGAAAAAGTCTCAAGTAAATCAAAGATTTGAACATCTTAATGAACAACTTGAGTGTATATTAACTATGCCTAACATTTAGAAATACGTGAACTGTGCACTTCCAGATGTTCAAGCAGGTTTTAGAAAAGGCAGAGGAATCAGAGATCAAATTGCCAACATCCGCTGGATCATTGAAAAAACAAGAGAGTTTCAGAAAAACATCTATTTCTGCTTTATTGACTATGCTAAAACCTTTGACTGTGTGGATCACAATAAACTGTGGAAAATTCTTAAGGAGATGGGAATACCAGACCACCTGACCTGCCTCTTGAGAAACTTATATGCAGGTCAGGAAGCAACAGTTAGAACTGGACATGGAACAACAGATTGGTTCCAAATAGGAAAAGGAGTATGTCAAGGTGTATATTGTCACCCTGCTTATTTAACTTCTATGCAGAGTACATCATGAGAAATGCTGGGCTGGAAGAAGCACAAGCTGGAATCAAGATTGCTGGGAGAAATATCAATAACCTCAGATATGCAGATGACACCACCCTTATGGCAGAAAGTGAAGGGGAACTAAAGAGCCTCTTGATGAAAGTGAAAGAGGGGAGTGAAAAAGTTGGCTTAAAGCTGAACATTCAGAAAGCTAAGATCATGGCATCTGTTCCCATCACTTCATGGCAAATAGATGGGGAAACAGTGGAAACAGTGTCAGACTTTATTTTGGGGGCTCCAAAATCACTGCAGATGGTGATTGCAGCCATGAAATTAAAAGACGCTTACTGCTTGGAAGGAAAGTTATGACCAACCTAGATAGCATATTAAAAAGCAGAGACATTACTTTGTCAACAAAGGTCTGTCTAGTCAAGGTTACATGACCAGTGGTCATGTATGAATGTGAGAGTTGGACTGTGAAGAAAGCTGAGTGCAGAAGAATTGATGCTTTTGAACTGTGGTGTTGGAGAAGACTCTTGAGAGTCCCTTGGACTGCAAGGAGATCCAACCAGTCCATCCTAAAGAAGATCAGTCCTGGGTGTCATTGGAAGGACTGATGTTGAAGCTGAAACTCCAATACTTTGGCCACATGATGCGAAGACCTGACTCATTTGAAAAGACCCTGATGCTGGGAAAGATTGAGGGCGGGAGATAGAAGAAGGGGATGACAGAGAATGAGATGGTTGGATGGCATCTCCAACTCAATCGACATGGGTTTGGGTGGACTCCAGGAGTTGGTGATGAACAGGTAGGCCTGGTATGCTGCGGTTCATGGGGTCACAAAGAGTCGGACACGACTGAGCAACTGAACTGAACTGAACTGAACATTTAGAGAATATACATTATTTTACAAGTATGTATAAAACATGCATAGCATGTGGCAGGCACCAGGTAAGTCTCTCAAGGAATTTATAATCTGATAGAGAGAGATAATGGGCTTCCCTAGGTGGTACTAGTGGTAAAGAACACGCCTGCCAATGCAGGAGACATAAGAGATGTTGATTTGATCCCTTGGTCAGGAAGATCCCCTGGAGGAGGGCATGGCAACTCACTCCAGTATTCTTGCCTGGAGAATTCCATGGACAGAGGAGCCTGGTGGGTTACAGTCCAAAAGGGTTGCAAAGAGTTAACCAGAACTGAAACAACTTAGGACGCATGCACGTAAAGAGATAAGCGCATGATGGTCATCTAGCTTTGTGATCTATGCCTTGTTGAAACTTCAGGAGCAGGAAAATTAAACTAAATGAGGTTGATTCCCTTACTCATTCTGTGTCCTAGAAAGGGTCCCCTGGCCACATTCTGGCCAGTTCTGCCTCCTCCCCTGGGTCACCTCCAGTCAAGGCTAGGTACCTGTCCCAGGGTCAAGGCTTAAAGAGAAACTGCCTCTGGGAGGGGCCCTGTGGGACTCCAAATGCCAGGCAGGCATAGGGAACAAAACAGACCAAAGGAGCAACCCCATGAAAAAGAAAAAAGGCCCCTTTCCCCTCCCCAGAGAGGAGGAGGATGAAAGAGCACCTAAGCACAGTTCCAAATTTTGTCCTTGCTGACTTAAAATATCATTTTCCTTTTTAAAAATGGAGCTTGAAAGTGTTTCTAGTTCCTGACTTGACTTTGTGTACCAAATCTGCTGACCACAGGTAGAGCAGGTCTAGAGGGACATTTCCCAAGCTTTTCAAATCACTTTTGCATGATGCTTCTTATAGCATCTTGAGGAGCTGCTTTCTACAAAACACAGTCTGGGAAATGCAGAAAATATTGTTTCCCAAATGGCTTCCTTTCAACTTTCTGTAAGCACACTTTGCAACAATGGCCCCCTCACAAATACTGAAAGCAGAAGATTCCTCAGTAGACTCCCATGTGAGCCTCCTCAGCACTGTCGCTCCAGGGCCTGTTTACCGGGATTCTCTGCCATAAACAGGTTAAATACACAATAAGGAGGCATCTAGGGCTGAGAATGCACCCTGCAGTGGAGCTGTTCATTTTCCTTCCACTAGTAAAGCCGACCTTGGCTTTGTCATTTCACAATCTAAATGGTTGGGTGCTGTTGTATTACCGTTGTTACCATCCACATTTTTTTTCCTTGGGGAAAATGCTGAAAATAAATGAGTCTTGATACAGTGACAGGGATCTAATACCTGTGAGCATTTCTGCTTTTAAGAACTTGCTGGTGATATGTACACAGCCATGTCACTCACCAGCCTCATCTGTGCTCCGTCAGCACATCCCCTTCTCCCCACGGCAGCAGAACAGAATATGGCATTGTCAGTGTGGTGGCTCCCTAAACCCCAGAAGCCTGTTGTGTGGCCCTGATGAAAACGTATTTCACCAGACTCTGTGTCAGCACAGGCCTGTGGCTGGTGTTCAGCTTTCCTTTAGAAACCAGGCCAGGGAAAAGACCTTAGACTCACTCCTTGATGCCCAAGTCAATGAGAAGTGCTAGTTCATGACAGTGACACTGGCCAGTGGTGACTGAGAAGATGGTGACTGGGTGAATGACAGGGGGCTGGGTGACATCCTGTAACACAGCTCCCATCATGTTCAATCAGCTGAGAGCACCTCGGGTCTGAGGGTTATACCTCTGGGGCCTTTAGGGAAGTCTCCAGATTTCAGCATGCCCGTGAATGACTCATGGTGTGCTCTGGCCAGCTGAAGCGTTAAAGATGATTTAGAGCAAGTGGAACTCATTTGTGGTTAGATGGACATCTTTAAGTGTCCAATTGCCAGCTTTTCTGGGGCTTCAAAACCTACTGAGCTTGGAACAAAGCCAGGCCCATGCAAAACTGTGGATAGGTTTATGCTCCCCTCTCCCTGGCTCCCTCCAATGCTTTCTTTCCCCATCTGGGTGCCCCTGCCCTCAGGCCCTCACATACTCATGCTGTCCCTAAAGCTCCCTCAGCATAACGTAACAAAATGGAAGACACCTTTAAATGAGGACGGTGCCAGGAGTTACACACACACACATTTTCTTATCCACACAAAAGTTTTGCATTTAACATTAAGGAAATTAAGTTACTCACCCTCAAACCACAGCAAAGGTACCAAAAATGACATTAGAATCCAAGTTGAGTTGATTCCATCCTTACCCACCTTCCCTGCCCCTCTACTTGCTATTGCACCCAGAATATCCATAATCCTCCCTATTAACTTTTCCCTCCCACCTATGTTTCATTCCTTCTCAGCTGAAAACTAAGCTGCCTAAAGTAGTGGTTCTCAAAGTGTGGTCCCAGACTGACTTTAGCATCACCTGGAAATACAGATTCTTAGACTCCACATCTAAAGGACCTACTAAATCAGAGACTCTGGTGGTAGCACCCAGCAATCTGTGTTTTAATAAAGCTCTGCAGATATGCTTGATGACCATGAAAGCATAAGGACCACTTGGCTAAAGGAGTCAATCATGTGGCTGAGATTACCAAGCCATGAATAAATTCTCCCCACCTAGTATGAGAAAATACCTGAAGCTCTAGAAAATTACAGTTGTCTGGGTCTCCTAGGAGTGTTTACAGTTATTGTCTCTGGTATTCTGTCTTCCAGATCATACCCATCTTCCCCTCAAGTCCTGTAGGACCAGCTTGGGCTGTCATGGACCTGTCCCTGTGACCCATACCAGCTACCATTCTTAGCCTGGAGTTTTTTGTCACATCCTCCCAGTGAGTGAGATAATTTCATTTGCATTGACTTTCCAATGGTAAACTATTCAAAACAGCAACAACAAAAACCTTGAATGAAGACAAAATGAAAGGAGGAGAAAGGGGGATGACCAGACTATAGGAAAATAATAGGATGGGTTTCTGTTGATGAACACTTAGGTTGCTTTCATGTGCTGGCAATTGTAAATAATGCTGCTAGGAAAATTGGGGTACATGTAGCTTTTTGAATTAGGGTTTTCACTTTGTTCATATACATATCCAGGAGTGGAACTGATAAATCATATGATAGATAAATCTAAATTTTTGTGTGAAATTTCCAAAATTTCTAATGAAAGCTCAGTTTTTTAAATCTGACCAAATGGAACTTTCTGAGGTCTGAATGGCATCTCAGGGTCACCAGTTTGCAGTCTTAGGTCTAAGGGAAGAGCAGAGTCATGCAAACATTTAATAATTTCCACAAAAGAAAACCCCATATGGCTAAGGGTAAAGCATACAAAAAGGATCCCGGGGTAAGGACCAAGATGGTTCAGAGAAGAAAAATATTGGGGAGATCATAAGGTTATTTGGCTGAGAACTGGACAAATTATCATCATGGCCTGTCTACATTAATCAAATCTGCCAGATAATTACTCACCTCCCTACTTTCCAGAGCCTGTTGAGTATTCATTTTCACAGTTGCATCCTAAATTTAGCTCTAACTTCTGATAACTGGGACCTTGCTTCGGGTCTGTTCTCTGACCTGGTCCTGGCTAACATCCAAGACTCCAACATGCTACAGAGGTGTAGAAGTTACAACCTGAGTTCTGTTGCTTTGCTGCTGGCCCTTCAGGCCTAACGCTTCAGAGCCCCAGACAGAACGTGAGCAATCATTGCTTGCCTGTAACTCGTGGGAACAGCTCATGGGACTATATAGATATTTTGGAGTTTAGTACATATGTATTATACTTAGTCCATACCCTTAGTTCTAACTTAATTCCCCATAAGTAATCCTTGTTTTAGGAAAGAGGTAATTGGAGCCCAAAGAGGTTAAGTAACTTGTGCCCAAGGGCCACCCAGCCAGGAAGTGGTAATCCTGGGGTTTTTACCTAGGTCTTCTATGTTATATCCACCCTTTCCTCTACATCTTCATGCATTGTTGAAGTTAAATCAATCCAAATTACCTCCTCACTAAAACACTTTCAATAATTCCCTGGTGTAGTGTCTTAAAAAATAAAATACAGAGTAAGGGCATTTGAGGCCAACTGGTTTCAGCGCAAACTCAAGCAGGTGACCCTGCCTCCCTGCCCATCAGTCTTCTCTCCTGTAAAGCAGAGATTCTATATACTCAGGAGATGCCAGGAAGAATACATTCATTGTGCAGAAAAAGAATCTAGTCTAGTGCCTGGCACACATGAAACACCCACTAAATGGAACGTGCCTTTCCTAATTGGAGGATTGGGCAGTTTCCATAATATGTGTTGGGAAGTCCACACACACGTCCCCCTCTTATGATATTTGGTCACTTGACAGAGTTGCCAAAGGTGAGAGCCTTTGCTGCACCCTCCTTCCATCCTAAAAAAGTGCAGAGGCCCCAGCTTCTTGTCCTCACCCTCAGAATCATTGTAGATATCAGTCATTCCACAGGATGCATTCCACAGAACGCGATGTTCCTTGATATCAGTAGGTGCTGGGTTCATAAAATCCCAAGTTAAGCAAAGTTAAACAGATATTTTTCCTGTAGAACTTTTCAAAGTTTTTAAAGTATGAAGATAATTTATGACACTCAAAGAGAACAGCATACAGCCTTACCCGAATTTATTTAACTACAGTGCCTTGTTTTTTCACTGAGAATCTTGCCAGATATGCATCTTGAAAAATACATGTTGGGAAATACTGGTCTGACACTTAGAACCATTCCCATCACCAGATTGAAGTGATGCCTGCAGCTCTGCTGAGTCTACACCAGGGCAGCCCACCAGTGAATTTTCCAAGAGTCCCATCATTTAAATATCTAATGGTTTTATCTTCTGCAGCATGCACTAATATCCAGGCCAGTAAAGTTTGGGTATACATTTCAGAGCTCCAATAGAACTAGGACTGGAGCTTAAAGATCTGTGGCCACTTTGGGGCAGGAGATAATGGGGAGGCAGAGCCACCTACAGGACACGTGTGTTACTGCACAAGGAGAGCAGGTAGGAGCCCATGGACGGAGGGGGATGCAACGGAGCACCTAGGGGAAGTTGTTCTACCCTCTCTTTACTTCAGATGGGCATTTCACAGCGAGAGCATGGTTTTTACAGGCAGACCTTTTATTTTTGTCTTATGAGAGTGAGTAGAGAGATGTGATCTTGACCAAACGTGTGTGTTGGGGATGGAGGGGATATGAAGTAGATGTTTGCTCTGTAGGGTTGAATGTTCATTAAAGAATTCAGAAAAGTGGGCCCATTTTCAGTGACTCCATATCAACAATAATGTAACAGCAGGATTATTTTCACTCTGACAATGAGATGTGCCCAATGGTTTACAGGACATTTTGCGCAAAACATTTGTGGGCTCTTCATTATAGCAACTAAAGCCTCACAGTTGTTTCCTAGATGTGTCTTTAGTATTTTGAAAAATATACTTTTCTCCCCAAAAGTGAAGACAACAGCACTTATGTCATAAGAGCTCTGCCTGATAGACAACATTTTGTGATAAAAGCAAAATGAGAAGCATGTTAATACTCTGCCTGATGGACAACATTTTGTGATAAAAGCAAAATGAGAAGCATGTTAATGCACTTAGTAACAGGTGTGCACAGATGTGTTCAGGCTGATGGAAATGCTTTTATCAGACCTCTCAGGGCAGGCAAGGGAGGAGAGTCATGTGCTGGGACAGATCATTCCCAGCTCCTTTTGTGTGCAAGGAATGAGGGTCATTCCTTCATCCAATGTACAACAATGTTTCCTGGCCTGTTACCTGCCTACCAGACACAATGATAGGTGCAGCAGACCTACCTAGCAGACCTGGTAGGTGCAGCCTGGTGAGACAAAATGCATGGCCTCATCCTTGAGATGCCTGGTCCCACCAGCCAACAGTAGTGGGAGCAACATTTCCAAGTAGGGAGAAGATCATCCTTTGAAAAGTTCTAATTAAGAGATGTTCCCATACTTAGAATAGAATTTGCCAGCAAGGAATAAAGAGAAGCCTGCTGCATTTTGTTAGGCAGGACAGTTATGCCCAAAGTAGAAATCAATTTGTCTTTTCCAACAATTCACTTGGATTCATGCCCTTATGAACACTCTATCTGAAAATTTTTATGAAGAAAATTCAGCCTATTTCTATAAGAACATACTATCTAAGCAGTCTGTACATAAGAGAAGCTTCAATTATTTTGATGATTGATAGTTTATAATCAGAAATGCTAATGAAAGCAGCTTTATAATCTGAAAATCCAAACATTAAGAACCCCAAAATGATGCTTATCATTCAGAATTCTCTTGGCTCACTCTTTGCCTTGCTTTTTTTTTCTTCTTTTACATCTAGTTTTTTGTTTCCACTATTGACTATTTTATTTTTTCTTTAAAGTTATTTTACCTCCTTTAAGGAATAAATACATAGTTTTTAATATTAGAAACTGTTGTGGAAGAGAGCTTACTTCTATTATTTTTAACTTGGGTTATCTAGCTGAATTATCTACGTAAAAGCCTTGAATGTTAGTATTCCCCAGAGACCAGATCAACAGTAACTCAGAAATAATTACGTAAAATCTGAAAGAACCCTCAAATTCTAAAACCTCAAAACACTACTTATTTCTGCAGTTGTAAAAAGCAACATGCTTCTTAATGACGAAGTCCATAAAACCCACAAGATGTGGCTTTAGCTGTAAAACAAAACAACTGCAGAAGACAAGAGAATTTCTGGAGAAAAACATATTCAACTCTAAATATTTCATACCAGAAATGTAAATGGAAGTTATCCTAGTGCTTACTTTGGGGCTGAAGTATAGATTGGGAAGGGGCATGAGGAAAGTTTCTGGAATCCTGGGATGTCTTATGTTCCACCTTGGTGGTGGTCAGACACATAATTGTTGTTTTTAAGTCTGTAAGTCATGTCCGACTCTTTTGCGACCCCATGGACTGTATCCTGCCAGGCTCCTCTGTCCATGGGATTTCCCAGGCAAGAATACTGGAATGGGTTATCATTTCCTTTTCCAAGGGATCTGCCCAACCCAGGGATTGAAATTGAGTCTCCTGCATTGTAGGTGGATTCTTTACCACTGAGCCCTGAGGGAAGTAAGACATGTGATTACTGATGTTAAAATTATCAAGTTGTACGCCACAATTGGTGTACTTGATTTACTTAACTGTGTTAAACATTAATTAAATTTATAGTATTTAAATTTATTCTATAATACCTTAATTGAATTAAACATTCTTTTCTATATTATACCTTATATGTATTGAATTAATACATATGTATGTAGGATTTTTCATTTCAGAAATCTCACTGAATCTTAAGATAACCCAAAGTAAAATTTTAAAGGGGTTAAATTTCATTCACTATAGTCTATCTATAGTCTTTTTTCCCAAAGTAAGGAAATGGACATATATATAATTTTAAAGTGTCCACCTAAAGTAAGGAATAAAACCAAAACATGTCCTGCTTGGAAAGAATCAGTACATCTTGCACCCAGATGAGCGACCTGGGTCTCCCAGGCCTCCTCACACACAGGCCCGAACTCTGCTCTCCAGTGAACCCGCCAGGCTGGTCCTGAGCCCCTGGGGAGCTGGGCTTGGAGGGGCTCCTCTCAGGAAGCAAGGGGACAGTTGGAGCTGTGAGAGAAGCAGGAGTCCTGACCTGCCTGGGTCTGAGCGAGCAGCACTGCATGTTTAAAGACTCAGAAAATCCTCATTCAGCCGGTTGAACAAGGGCTCCCCAGGGAGCCAGGGAGCTGAGAGGGGGTGAAAGGCTGTGTCCCAGGGCTCACAGAGACCCAGCTGCCTGTGCACTCTTTACTGCTGATCTGCCCGCATACCTCATCGCAACAGTGGACAGCTTGAATTTCAGTGATTTTCAGTGGGAGAATATGTATCTCTTGAAAATGTATATTTTCTAGAATCTTATAAACGTTAAATAGCATATCAGAGATGCAGTGCCCAGGTGATTCTTAGTGAAACAGGCCTCATTCATGTCAATGGAACCAGCACAGACGGGCCACCACACTCTCAATGCCAAGTGCTGGGCAGAGTCCTGGAGAAACAGAGATCCACAGAAACATGGATTCAGTGTGGAAAGCAGGCTGGCAAATGAGCCATTGCCAGCGATGCCAACTATGTCATGGACAAGTACAGAGTATTGATGGAAGTATAATGCACTGGAGACTCTTTCCAGGCAAGTTAGGGAAGCTCTGTGAGTGAAAGTCACTCAGTCGTGTCTGACTCTTTGTGACCCCATGGACTATACAGACCATGGAATTCTCCAGGCCAGAATACTGGAGTGGGTAGCCTTTCCCTTCTCCAGGGGATCTTCCCAACCCAGGGATCGAACACAGGTTTCCCTCATTGCAGGCGGATGCTTTACCAGCTGAGCCACAAGGGAAGCCCAAGAATACTGGAGTGGGTAGCCTATCCCTTCTCCAGGGGATCTTCCTGAGCCAGGAATCGAACTGGGGTCTCCTGCGTTGCAGGTGGATTCTTTACCAACTGAGCTACTAGAGAAGCTCTAAAGAGGAAATAATTTCCAACTGTGTCTTGATAAAACCCATGTGTTGCAGGAAAATCATAACATATTCTAATGTAAGATATGATGAGGAAAGTAAAAAAGTCCCCCAGAGTGCCACCAAACAGGGCAGTCACTGCTAGCCTCTTAAGTACCCACATCTAGACTTCTGCCTAGCCAGGGTTCATTCACCATTGACCACAGTTTGCTTGCCCTTTGCTAAGGTTTTTGCACAATCTCATTTTATCCTCACAGCAAACCTGGACAGGAGGTAGAATTGGAGAGAATGGTACTGAGGTAGGGGATTGGCATGTGTTTTTCTGGTTTACTGGCAAGGAGATGAGGATGTTTAAGGAAGAGAATTAACCTGCTTGGGTTAGTACACCCTACCACCTGATCTGTCTGACAACAGAGCCCTGGTTCCTTACCGTCTCAGACGATGGGTCCTGTTCCGAGCTCCAAGCTGGGAGTCCAGGGTGACCCGGAAAATGAGGGTGGGGAGAAGCAGGTGGTGAGTGGCAGGAAGTGAAGCTGGGTGTGGAAAACACTGAGTGCTTGGCTGAGAAGTCTGGACTTCACCCTGAAAATAATGAAGTGTCATGTAGATTCCTAAGCATGAAAGTAATGAAATCTGTTTTGTGCTCTAGAAAGATCCTGCTGGCAGCAAGTGGGGGCATAACCTGCAGCGGGGTGAGTGTTATGAAGCAGTTCAAATGCAAAATGAGGAGATGACCCTCAACCAGAACAGCAGACTGGGGGAAGGTATCCAAGAAACATGCAGGAGGAATCACTGAGGGAAAGGAGGTAGGGATGAGGAAGAAAGAGGAAGTCAGGGAGGACTCTAAGCTGGGTCCTAGTCTCGGCGACAGTGGGGGGTTCTGTTCATGAGGACCCTTTCCTGTGCTGAGCACTGTGTAGACACTGAAGTACAAGGGTGACTTAGGACTGACCTAGTTCATAATTGGTACTCTTGGATAGACCCATGACAGCATTATCCTACTCCACATTCCCCTTGATGGAGAAGATGGGAGTGGGGAGACCCTTGTGTACATGACAGCCTGACACAAATGTGTCACTTGAACATGACACAGATTTTCAAGAATAGCCATTCTGGGGGTTTGAAGCCAGAGGGTTGGACTAAGACTGGTTTTTAATCATTTACAAAAATATCTAGACTCTGTACTGAATTGCAGTGGACGAAGAAAGAAACCATTTATTTCCATTTCTTTAATGCCATCAACATGAACTTGGAGTTTTCACATCCCAGATCTTGGTGCCATGCAAGGACACATTCAATCAGATTCTCCTACAGGGCTATTATTTTAAACTCATCTAGACTTCTGCTCTTTGCGTTATTAGACAAAAATCTTAGATATATGTTTGGCAGAATGGTATTAATCAGATTTGATAAATCCTGGTATTTTATAGATAGTGACTTAGCCCTGTTGGAGTGGAGTGCACATAATTGGAGAAGCTTTCAGATTTTGGATATCTCCAGTATCATCGCTTTATGTGGTGGGAATTTTGAATCACAAACTCAGGTGAGCTAGTATTGTGTTTTCTTTAATTCCTATCTCTTCCTTTGCTTTCTGACTCACAGTCCCTTCCTACTGATTGAACACTGAGCGTCAGTCTTTCTGGTTGTTTCTAGTGGAAAGGGAAAGTTGCTCAGCTGTGTCCGACTCTTTGCCACCCCATGGCCTGCAGGCCTTCAGGCCCCTCTGTGCACGGAATTCCCCAGGCAAGAAAACCGGAGTGGGCAGCCATGCCCTTCTCCAGGGGATCTTCCCAACCCTGAGGATCAAACGCAGGTCTCCAACATTGCAGGCGGATTCTTTACCCTCTGAGCCACCAGGGAAGCCCAAGAACACTGGAGTGGGTAGCCTATCCGTTCTCCAGGGGATCTTCCCGAGCCAGGAATTGAACTGTGGTCTTCTAACTTCCTCCCAACTGGGCTTGTACCGTAGGAATCTCACCAAGACAGGTGTCCAGGTGTTCCTAAACCACTGCCCAACAGTCAGACGACTGCCTCTGGCCCTGTCTTCCTAGACTCAAGGGCATAAACTAAAAGCCTATTAACTCATTGTGGCCTGGACAAGTCTGGAGTTTGTTTTTTAGCCCACACACTGATTTTTTTAATCAGGACATTTCATATTTTTTTATTTCTATTACTAGTAATTAAGTCGCTAAGTCTTGTCCGACTCTTGTGACCCCATGGACTATAGCCTGCCAGGTTCCTCTGTCCATGGGATTCTCCAGGCAAGAACACTGGAGTGGTTGCCATTTCCTTCTCCAGGGGATCTTCCCGACCCAGGAATCGAACCCCGGGTCTCCTGCATTGCAGGCAGATTCTTTACCAATTGAGCTATTACAAGCTTCTCCTAAAAGATGTAGAAACACTGGACCCACATGTTCCTGGCACTGACGATGTAGAAACACTGGACCCACATGTGCCTGGCACTGACCAGCTACGGCTGGGCAGCAGCTGCCACTTCAGAAAGGACTGAGTCCTCTAGCCCAACCCCGTCTGGGCTTCCTAAGATGCCCCACAGATTCAACTGCCATCCACCACCCCTACATCATTCCCCCACACTTCTGTTTTTCTCATAGGAGAAAAATCATTTTCTGTCTCTATCATAGAGCAAGTTCCCAACACTGAGACAGAGATTAACGCCGGAAGTTTATCAAGAAGTGCTGTTGGAGTCTGGACCTGGTGAGGAAGAGAAGCGTGCAGAAGTGAGCAGAGGGAGAAGCTGGGCTCCCACGAAATCTCACTAGTGGCCTCACCCAGCCTCATGAGAAGCTGGGAGGCAGCAGCCCTTTTGTTGTGGTGAAAGGAGCCAGGCCTTTAAACTCCTGAACCACCTAGTCATTGCTGTGGCTGCCCCAGATAAAGGAGCAAGACCTTGGACCCGGTAGGTGTCTTCAGCTGAGGGCAGGTCCTTGGCAGCTGGGGAACTGGCCCTTTATTCTGACGGGGGACCTGGGTGGTGTGTGGCAGCATCAACCATGGCACCATGTGGGACAGGTGGAGTCGGCAGGCTGCGAGGTGTGCTGCAGGCCCCCCACTCATGCACACTGCATCCCTGCTCCCAGTGGGCATTTGGGTCAGTGCTTCTCTCTGGGGGTTCTGCTGGAGCCCGAGGACAGCTGCCTGGGATGCGGGCAGCGCTCATACAGCCTCATGTTCCTCCCACATCTCTCTCGTTCTGCCTCCTGACCCACCACCACCAAGGCCACAGAAAACTTCTTCTAGTCTGGGGAAATCCTACTCCCATTGTATTTCCTCCACAAATCCCCTCACCACTGCCTTTCAATCCTACTGCAAAGCCTCTAAGTTCCCTCAACAGAGAATTTCAGAATACACAGAGGTCAAAAAGAACTCCTGGTTATTTCTGCTTCCCTCCTTGCCAGAAATCTCCCTGAGACAATGAGCATGGAGAAAGCTATTTGTTGAACTAGGAAGGAGGTAAATGAGAAAATATAAGGAGATTAAAAACTTAAGTGAGTATTGCTGGCTCTCCACTGACACAGAGCCTGACCAGGAATCAGACCAAGCAGCAAGAGAGCACAGGCCTGTGTCTCAGTCAGAAATCCTTTGCAATGGACCTTGACTCAGAGTCCTTGCTATTTTGTGAACGAGTTTGTATGAAATGAACAGAAGCTCAAGGAAACACCAAGGGTGGGAAGTGGGCTTGAGGGAGGGAAAGATGAGCACTCAGACACTGTATGGGATAAGGGAGGCCTCCCTGCAAGGACACTCTGTAGAGCTCCAAGGTGCCTGGGATTCAGACAGGAGAGAGGAAGAGTCAGGACACTTAAGGAAGATGGGCTGATGGTAGGACCACATTTGCTTTTCTCTGAACTCTCAGTGAGAAAAATCATCTTCCCTAACTTCAAGAAGCTCCTAGAAAACTGAGTGTAGACAGCAAGGGCTTCCCCACAGACTGGGATGTTTGGAGGAAGGGTGGAGGGGTGGTAGACTAGGCTTGAGGGAGCGAGGATTAGAGGATGATTTTTGCAGAAGGTGACACCTACCATGGCCTTTAGGGGATGGAAAGGATTGCACCAAGCAGGGAGCATTTCTTCATGGCTGAGGGCAGAAGAGAACCATGGTTCTTTCAGAACACCTGTGCTGCATTCATCTCCCCTGTACTGAAGAGAGAGCAGAAAGAGGTGGACTGTGGGGAAGTATCCTTGACAAGATTCTTAAATAATTCCTCATGCTTCCTTAATATGACCCCCATCAAATACACACATGAGACTAGCTCTGGAAAAGGGAAACATTTCAAAGCAGAAGGCAGCCACTTGTCTAAGTTCGATGACAATTGCACTCTCTAGGAAGAGAGCCTGTTGCCCTTAGAAAATGAAGACAGAGACAGCTCACAAGGAAGACAAAATTGAATTGGCTTAGTCAATTTTCATTTCTCTCCAGCTCACCAGATTAATATTAACTGTTATCAGGTGACTCAATTAACCTCTCTGCTCCTTAAATTAATTACTCTTACCACATTGTTCATGGTGAGGGATGGAGAGTTCATTCACGAAAGCTCTTTTGAGTATCTGCTATGTGCCAAGCGTCATCAGATAGCTGGAGATTCAAAGATGAAAAACAGACTCATCAGCGGGAGTAAAATTGCCAACAGGAGACTCACACAGACTGCCAGCAGTGTTGAAACTGTGTTGCATGGATAATGAAAATGTGGATGCACAAGAGTTGTCCTAATACACTTCCAGTTCCCAGCAAGGACTTTCTGGAGAAGCAGCACATGCGCCCACTCCAGAGAGGCTTCTCAGAACTCCGTCCCTTACAGAGGTTGGGCTGTGACGAAAGAACTGCTTTGGGATGTCCACTGGGAAAGGCTTTCAGCTCTACTTTATGTTTGAAATTTTTCATTTAGAAAAAGGGTGAGAGAGAAAAATCCTCTTTTAAACCAGTGCTTCTCAAATTTTGATATGCATAAGAGTCATCTGGGGTCTTGATAAAACACCAGTGCTGACTTAGGAGGTAAGGCTGGGGCAGCATTTCTAACAAGCTCTCAAGTGATGCTGATATTCCTGATCTGGGAATCAGACTTTTAAGTAGCAAGGTTTTTAAATGACATAAATTGTTTGATATTACAAAGATGTGGGTGCACTCCAACAAGTTCGATCAACTCAGTGTATTAAGTAAACAAGGTAGAGCTACCCAAGTGACAAGAGAGAGCCCTTTCCAGGGGACATGGAAAGCAGAGAGACCTGTAACATAAATACATACTATTTAAAGGAAACAGGAAAGTGACTCTATGCTTTTGTGTGTTGGACACTCACTAGGATCACTGGGGGTATATTAAACACTGTGATGTCTGGACCCCACCTCAGAGATGATACTTTAACACGTCTACAGTGCCCAGGGATTGACATTTTAAAAATCTTCCTAGAGAACTTTGATGTGCACCATCTAATCAGTGTTCTCCAATGAGTCTGGAGCTGGCAAGGTGAGAAGCCAGTACTCTAGTAATGAACGTTCTCCTTACTCCTTCTTGGGAGCATTAGAGCACAGAGGGAGCTTGAGTTATCTTATTTCCCAGCAGGGAGGCTGGGCTGGGCTGAGCCAATCCCAGTCCCCTCATGCAGTGTGGTGCAGTTATTCCTTCCACCATTAGACGTTTAGGGCTGACAAAGAACTTGGGGCTCATGAAGGCTGTTTAAGGTCACAGTCACAGAGTAAAGGGCACTAGGTCTTGGTGGCTCAGATGGTAAGGAGTCTTCCTGCATGCAGGAGTCTTGGGTTTGATCCCTGGGTTGGGAAGATCCTATGGCGTAGGGAATGGCAATCTGCTCCAGTATTCTTGCCTGGGAAATTCCATGGACAGGGGAGACTGGCAGGCTGTAGTCCATGGTGTCACAAAGAGTCAGACACGACTGAATGACTAACACGTTCAGAAGCCCAGGGTATGCCCTTGCACCACCCACTTTCTGGGGAGCTGAGCCACCTGGGAAAGCAGAAGAAATCCACGGCCACAATTTAAAAACCTGAAAAATCAAGAGGTCTGGGTTTAGAGGGCCTGTTTTCAGGATTGCCCAGGCTGACACTGCAGTGACAGGGCAGCAGAACATGAGCGCCGCCTCTCAAGAAGAGCTTGGGAGGAGTGGGGTGAGAATGTTGTCAGAAGTGTGCCAAGGGCATAAAGGGGCATTTGGGGCCATAAGAGGGAGCAGAGTTTGGGGAGAGGGAGTCATATAAAAGACTTTGAGGTGTGCGGGCATGGGGTTATAGGGTGTCTGGGGGCACATGAAGAGTGTGAGAAATATGGGATTGAAGGGGTATGGGCTAGGGGAGTGTGCAAGGGATGTGTGCAGGCATGCCAAAGCAGACAGCAGGCTAAGACCACTGCTGCTCTCTTCCTCAGTGTTTTCCCAGTAACAGCTGCACCTTTGCAGTACAGATTCAGCCGCTGGCACTTGTGTGATGCTTGAGTCCAAGCACAGATTCGCTAGGCACTGGCCCCACCTAGTGTTGGCAGTATTTTATTGGCCATTTTACCAGAGTTCATAGTCACCTGTTTTCACTGAGTTCAACCAACAAACGGACTGTATTCCCAAAGAGGGTTTATGAATTAATTGTCTGGCGCTCTGGCGCTCAGGATGTAGTTTTTGCAACAACTCTCAGGCTGATAAGAATAATAACAATAAAATACAGTAGTAACAATAGATAACAGAAGTGGTAATGGAGTGTTCACTATGTGCATGGCCTTTTATAAAATAGTGCTTGTTTTCTCTTTCAGTTGTGGCAGTACTGCGGTGAGTTGGCTGTGATGATCAACCTCCACTTTCCAGAGGGAGAAACGAGCAATGGAGAGAGCTGGTAATTTATTTCAGGTCCCACAGCTGGGAAGCAGCTCCGACCACTCGAATGTGGACTCCAACCCAGACCTGTCTGTCCCGAGTCACACCAGCTGAAGTCTATGTGACTCCAAAGCTGTGTTGACATATGGCAGAAAATTACAGCTGTAATTACAGTGTCTATTACAAGGAAGTAACAACATTTAATAAATTAGCCTACTTTTTAAAATCTTGAACATTAAGGTTTTGTTGAAAGGAGTTTTCTATTGAGAAACTGGTTTTCTATCAAAAATTTCTTAACATTTTACATTTTCCAATTCCTGACTCCTACCACCCCTATGCAACTTTCCTTTTGGTATATCATGATTTATCTCAGGAACCTTGAGAACAAGCCAGATACAACCAGCCTGGCCAAAGAAGCACAGGTCAGCTCTGTTCTCCTCTTGGACCGGTGCAAGCTATCAAAATGAGAGGAAAGGACATAATCTGTGCCACACAGCCTAAGTTAACCAGGGAACAAAAATAACTGATTAATTCAAATTAATTGATAATCGAATTGATCTCTTCAAATTAATCAAAGAAAGAAGAACATTCCAATGGAAAAATAAGCAAATAACATGAAAAGGCAATCCACAAAAGGATAAGCATGAAATGGCCATAAACCCATGAAAAGATTGCTGAAGTTCTATAGAACTTCAATTAAATGAAATATGCTGAACCATTATATTTACAGTGTCTGGATCTGTTTTGAGGTTTTTTTAAGGTAGCAGTATTAGTGAGGATTCACAAGGAAAGGCCCTCCCATTTTTTGCTGGTGTATAGTGGTACAGCTTCTCTGTAGAGCAACTGGAAATATGCATCACACATCTTCACAAAGTGCCTGCCCTTTGCTTAGCAATTTCACTTGAAAGGATTCATCCTGAGGAAACAGAGAGGGGTGTACCATAAGATTAGGAGCAAGCAGTGCGTTCTGTATGACCCCAGTTTTGTAAGGAAAAAACCATACACACATCTTTAAGATAAAGTCTAGGAAAATATAAACCAAAAAATAAAGTGTGGTTATCACTAGATTATGGGTTCAGGACTGATTTTATATTTTCTGCTTTTTTCTTTAATGAATATGTACCAATCCTGTAATTTTTAGGTTGTAAGTATGTATGTACATGAGCGTGCCTGCTTGCGCGTGCGTACACACACACACACACACACACACACATATGATTACAGCCAAAGAAATCAGACACTTTTGTCTCAAGCAGTGGTCTCCAAAGTAGAGGAAGAGGCGTGCCAGGGTGTGCTAAAGATGATCTGTGAGGATGATGTCAGGAGAAAATATTAACGATTTTATTTATGTTTATTTTTCCTCAAAAAATTAGGAAGACATTGTGTTAGTAACATTTAACAAGCAAGCTAATGCTGACTTCTCAGGGGTCCAGAGGTCAACCAGGCACAGTCATGTAGCCTGAGCGTTCCTGATGACAGATGAGCTCCCAGGACAGACAGCTTTACTCTCTCCTTCACTTGCTTCCCTCGTCGCATGCCCCGCCCACTTGCATCAGTGTGTGACTCTGGGATTCAGATTTAACTAAGCTAGCCCTCAGGATATAGATAAGTAGCTTGAAAAGATTCCTGCCAATAGATGGCAGATTGCAGATAATAATAGTAACAATGATGCAAGCACAGCAAACAGTTGTGTTATTAGATAAAAGTTGCAACAATCTAATCAGATCTGACAAGAAGTCAGCTGGAAAGAGCAAAAAAGTGTCCAGGTAGAGGTGATATTTTAACAACAACAAGGATAAGTAAGACAGAAACTGCATCTAAACTCTAAAGAGATTATATTGTTTAGTTAAAAATCAAAGTGCACAGGAAGGAACTTACGGGTGCCGTGGGGGAAGGATAGGTGAAAGCAGTGGTTAGGGAGTTTGGGATGGATATGTACACACTGCTATATTTAAAATGGATAACCAACAAGGACCTGCTGTATAGTACATGTTTAGCTCAATGTTGTGTAGCAGTCTGGATGGGAAGGGAGTTTGGGAGAAAATGATACATATATATGTGTGGCTAAGTCCCTTCACTATTCACTTGAAACTATCACAACACTGTCACTCAGCTACACCCCAGTACAAGATAAAAAGCTTTTTTTAAAAAAAGAGCAAAGCGCAGAACATGGGGTAATAATCAACCACTTGTGAAATAGAAAGGAGGTAACAGGCTTGTATGTGCATTTAACAGTATTGGAAAGCTATACCAGACATGAACAATAGTAGCAACTGGTTAAGAGCAGGAACTGGGGAGACTGACAGGGAAGGAAGATTTCAATGTTTTCATTGTTGAAGTTTGAACCACATGAATGTATTACTCCTCAAAAAAGTAAAAACGATATTTTAATAACCTTTTTCTCAGGATCTTTTCCAAACGTTTCTGAACTATGTTCTACCGAAAAAACCTCTACTCTTGGAATCTGCCTTACTGCTTTACAAGATCCAATTTAAAAGCTATAAATGGTTAGATTTGCCTCATTTTTAACACTTATTTGCCACCAAAAATCTATTCTTCAGAACGTTTCTGAAAGTGGCAGTGGAAAGAAACAGGAGAGGGAAAGGGAGGAAGAGAGTATAGAAAGTTGCAGTGGATGCCTCTTGCCTCTAATCAGAGGGACTCCAATGTTCTCCCCTTTCAATTTGTCACACTGCCCTGCCTTATCTGTGAGGAACTTTTGCCTCTGAGCATTTAGCAAAAGTTTTACCACCTCCTTCTAGACAGCACACAGGTCACGGGATCTTAAATACTACCTTGGACAACATAGATCCCACCCTCCTAGGAATGTCTGCTTGACTTGATAGATAAGCCTTGCACATCCACTTTAACAGCATTTTTAATACTGTCCTGGGAAGTGACTTGAAAATACAGCAAGATTAAGTCTTATGAAATCCCCAGGCAACTTCTTGTATTTGGTTCAACATTAGTAACCTGAAAGCCTTGCCTCACCTGCCAAAGCAGTGTCTGATTTTGAGCCTGTAAAGTGGCTCCTCACCTCTAAAGGATTCCTAGAGGGTCTCCAGGAGATTCTGCAGGGGGTCAACAAGTCCTGGGCCAATGGAATTTGTGTTGGACATTTTAAACGTCACCAGTCTCAACTCAAAGGAGATCCTCAATTTCACCTTTCTTATAGACCTTCTAAGTCAATACTGTGAATCGTTTTCTTTTTGAACATGTATCTCTTTTCAGATATCTACTTTGCCATCTTTATTGTGGCTTACAGTGTTATTTTTAAAATGTATTTAAATTCCCTTTCAAACAGAATGTATAATATCTGTTTCCCTCCCTTCCCTGTGGGTCCCAAACCAGTTCCTGGAAGGAGGAAAACCCACGAGGTTGACTGTTAGGAACTGAGAGATGTGCTCAGTGCCATTAGTCTTAGGGAAATGCAAACAAAAACCACAGTTAGATCCCACTTCATATCTGCTACAGTGGCCATAATCAAATATACCAGACAATAAAAAGGGTTGGGACCAATGTGGATAAATTGAAAATGTTACACTCTGCCAGTAGGAATGAAAAAAGGTGCAGCTACTGTGAAAAACAGTTTGGCAGTTTCTCAAACAGTTTAATATAAAGTTACTCTGCAATTTCACTCCTAGGTATACCTCCAAAAAAATTGAAAACAGATGTTCACACATAAACTTGCACTGAAAATTTCATAGCAGTGCTACTCAAAATGATCAAAAGGAAACAATCCAGATGCACAACTGATGAATGGATGAACAAAATGGGATTTGGCCATACAATGGAATACCATTCAGCCACAAAAAGGAGCAAGGTCCAGATACAGACTACAACATGGATAAACCTGGAAAATATTATGGTAAGTGAAAGATGCAAGACACAAAAAGTCACATATTTATGGTTCCATTTATATGAAATAGGACAGAAGAGGTAGATCCAGGGACAGAAAGATTGCTGACTGCCAGGGACTGGGTGGATGGTTAAGTAGAGAGTGACTGCTTAATGGCTATGGGGTTTCTCTTTGAGGTGATGGAAAAGTTTTGGAACTATCTATTGGTGACAGTCTTGCAACATTGTGAATATGCTACAAGCCACTGAATTGTATATTTTTAAATGGTTATTTTCTGTTACATGAATTTTACCGTGATTTTAAAAAACTAGGGATGGTGGTCCCCATCCTATGGCTTGTGGTCTCCCTATTTCTTCTCCATGCAAATCTTGGGTAAATGACAAATCAAACTGCAAATATTTGATACTTCCTGGTGGTCCAGTGGTTAAGACTTGTCGTTTCCACTTCAGGGGACATGGATTGGATCCCTAGTCTGAGATCTCACATGCATGCTATACAACGAGGTCAAAAAAGAAAAAGAGAGACACGGCCTCCCTCAGAGGAGCCTCTGAGAAGAGACAGAACTCAGGCAGTCTCCCCAGGTAACTCTAGTATGTGGCCCAGGTGATATCACCTGTGTGGGCTAATCCCATCACACTAGGTATTCCTCACACAAGGCAACCAATTAAGGTCAGAGAAGACACACGTCCTATGGGCTTTCAAGTTTCTTGAAGAAAAGCTACCTTTGGGATCTCTGACCTCAAGAAGCTGTGATTCTGATGAGGCCAGGATGAGGGATGGAGGGAGGAAGCCACATCTATTTCATCTACACTGCGGCCAGGGTCATTACACAGAAATGGTTTCCTCGGCCGTGGAATCCCCATGCTCACTGTCAAATGCTAGAAATGGAATGAACAATTAGAATATCATACTGTCAATCCATTTCATAGGACGGCCCTCGTTTACTTCCTAAATAAGTGGATTTGTTTGAAGATGAATTTATTTCCAATCAATTCTGTCAGCTCTCCATATCATAAACCTGTGTTTTCTTTTACAAAGCATTTGCTGAATTCTGTTCTCTTGGATGTGGGTTTAGAAGCTTGCATCCTGAAGATTTAGGATACCCTATTTTTACTTTGCTTTTCTCCTTTTGACTTTCTGGGTGCACATGCCCCTGGCATTTCAGCCCTTATACTAATGATTTTCAGAGTGTGGTTCAATTCCCGGGTCGGAAAGATCCCCTGGAGAAGGGATAGGCTGCCCACTCCAGTATTCTTGGGCCTCCCTGTGGCTCAGCTGGTAAAGAACCTGCCTGCGATGCGGGAGACCTGGGCTTGATCCCTGGGTTAGGAAGATCCCCTGGAGAAGGGAAAGGCTACCCACTCCAGCATTCTGGCCTGGAGAATTCCATGAACTGTATAGTCTATGGGGTCGCAGAGTCCATAGACTGAGCGACTTTCACTTTAGTATTCTAGGCTTTGATTTAACCATCTGTGCAAGGAAGGCAATGGCATCTATTGAATACCCACACAGACTGGATTTTGAAGCTTTTAAGACCGAGATAAAGTTTGACTTCATTTTAAGATGGAAAATCGAAGCACTTCCCTGATGACTCAGTGGTAAAGAATCCACCTGTCAATGCAGAAGACACAGGTTTCATTCCTGATCCAGGAGGATCCCACATGCCACAGAGCAGCTAAGCCCCTGCACCACAACTGTTAAGCCTGTGCTCTAGAGCCCAGGAGCCACAACTACTGAGCCCATGTGCTGCAACTACTGAAGCCCAAGCACCTAGAACCCGTGCTCCACTGCAAGAGAAGCCCACGCATCACAACTAGAGAGTAGCCCCCACTCTCCATAACTGGGAAAGAAGTCCACACAACTGGAGAGAAGTCCATACAACAATGAAGACCCAGCACAACCAAAAATAAATAAAATTATTATTTTTTAAAAAAAGATGTAAAATCGAGGCTCTGGTTGTCAAGTCACATTGCTATGGTCTCAGCTAGTAAGGAGCAGAGCTGGGTCTCAAACTGCATTCACCTGTCATCAAAGTTGCAGTTCCCTCTGCACCCCTCCCATCCTCCAATTTCAGAACATCATAGTTCCTAGGGTAGGTATGAGAACAGGAAGATACAGAAGAACATGGCAGATCCCTGGATTCTTAAAACAATTATCTTGGCTGAATAAGAATGGGTGGTGTAGTCAGTGGCAGTTCAATCTGTTCAGAGAAAAGGTATTGCAAAAAACCGCCTCATTCTCTCCCAAAGAGCAAACATATCCCCACCCCCAAAAAAGAAACGTTTCATTCATTCAATATATTTTTCCTGAGCACCGAGGCTCTGCAAAGTCTAAGAGTAACAGCAGAGAACAAGAGTAAGGTCCCTGCTTCTGGTCAATGATCAAACTAAGTAAGATGCTGATTCAGTTCAGTCACTCAGCTGTGTCCGACTCTTTGTGAGCCCATGGACTGCAGCACACCAGGCTTCCCTGCCCATCACCAACTCCCAGAGCTTGCTCATACTCACATCCATCGAGTCAGTGATGCCAACCAACCATCTCATCCTCTGTCGTCCCCTTCTCCTCCTGCCTTCAATCTTTCCCAGCATCAGTGTCTTTTCTAATGAGTCAGTTCTTCACATCAGGTGGCCAAAGTATTGGAGCTTCAGCTTCAGCATCAGTCCTTCTAGTGAATATTCAGGACTGATGGCCTTTAGGATTGACTGGTTTGATCTTCTTGCACTCCAAGGGACTCTCAAGAATCTTCTCCAACATCACAGTTCAAAAGCATCAATTCTTTGGCACTCAGCTTTCTTTATAGTCCAACTCTCACATCCATTCATGACTACTGGAAAAACCACAGCCTTGACTAGATGGACCTTTGTTGGCAAAGTAATGTTTCTGCTTTTTAATATGCTGTCTATGTTGGTTACAGCTTTTCTTCCAAGAAGCAAGTGTCTTTTAATTTCATGGCTGCAGTCACCATCTGCAGTGATTTTGGAGCCCTAGAAAATAAAGTCTGTCACTGTTTCCATTATTTCCCCATCTATTTGCCATGAAGTGATGGGACCAGATGCCGTGATCTTAGTTTTTTGAATGTTGAGTTTTAACCCAACTTTTCACTCTCCTCTTTCACTTTCATCAAGAGGCTTTTTAGTTCCTCTTCACTTTCTGCCATAAGGGTGGTGTCGTGGGCACATCTGAGATTATTGATATTTCTCCCAGCAATCTTGATTCCGACTTGCGCTTCATCCAGCCCAGCATTTTGCATGATGTGCTCTGCATATAAGTTAAATAAGCAAGGTGAGAATATACAGCCTTGATGTACTTCTTTCCTGATTTGGAACCAGTCTGTTGTTCCATGTCCGCTTCTAACTGTTGCTTCTTGACCTGCATACAGATTGCTCAGATGGCAGGTAAGGTGGTCTGGTAGTCCCATATCTTTAAGAATTTTCCAGTTTGTTTTGATCCACACAGTCAAGATGCTGATTAAGAGCCTGCATTTATTAAGCATTTTATAGCCCAGATATTTCTCCACCAAAGATGGGTTTATTCAAAATCAGCAGAGAACTGCGATTTGGGGTTTACAACCATCCAAATTCCTACCCAACAAGGAAAGAAGAACTCTTTAATAGAGGGAAAAATAAAGGTTGGGAGGGCTACATTAGCAGAGAGTCCATGGCTTTTCATTGAGTCCTTGCCTGGAAAGAGGAATGTTTCTTCTTTCTGTTGGATTCAGCTATTAGGCAGGGTGTCAGAGCTCCCCTATTAGTCTTCCAACTCTATTTAATTGAGATTTCTGTCTGTTTTTCTTTTTACAAAAGCAAGAAGGGGGTTCAAAGCAACAGGTATAAAAGCCTCTGCCTCACCCCAGCCAGATGCCTCCCTCAGTGGTAGAACTGTGAACACAGGAAATCTCAGTGCTTCAGGGAAAAGAATCATTGCTCAGGTAATTCCTACTTGCAGGAGAGAACAAATTCTCCTATCCAACTCTCCTCTTGGCGCCAGAGACTTCAAAAACAAATACTGCTAACAGAGGTCACTAGTGTCAGTTCACATGCCTGTGATATTAGCCACCAGACAGTCCCTCCGAGAATGACCTTTCCCTCAGGTGGGCCCACAGACCGGGCAAGCTGAGCCCTGCTTGCCCCATCCTGCCCCATAGCCTTCAGGGCTTACAGCTCAGGCCTCGTCAGACCTCCATAGCGAGAGAAGCTTGAAAAGATCGTGGAGCAGTCCCCAAAGAGGCAGTAAAAGCTGAGGGACACATGCTTTTTTAAGACGAGCACATGACCATCTTTGATAGATTTTTTTTTTCCGTTTTTGGGGTGGCAATAATGGAATACTCATTGAGTATGTAATTTTTAACTGATGCAGATCCACCCCTTCCTGCTTTGTTTCATGAGACAGAAGATGCAATTTTAGGGGTGTGGAAATGTTTGCATTCTGATCAGAATCACAAGCCAACCCAGTGCTTGAATGTATGCCAAGACCAGCCCCCCAGCAGAGCAGGACAACCAAGGGAAAACGTTTCCATTTCAGTCTCTGGCTTTTCTTACTGGATGGATTTTCTCTGCCCCCACTGTGCCATTTGCATTGTCTGTCCCCACCCTGAGACATTCTAGTCAGGACTGGAAAGCAAAGGCCAGGAGCCTGTTCACAGATGTCTTTGAGAGGGAAAGTTGGATGGATCTGGCGGCTGGTCCTGGGTGGTCTACAGACTCGAATATCATGGTGGATTCATGAGTTGGGAGATGAAGCTGCAAGGTGGCTGCTGCAGCAGTAGAGGAAATCTGGGTGGAATGCTGGGGGAGGACTCCTGGGTGCTGGCAGTTAGATCTTGACCTGGATGGGGTTACAGAGGTGTCCTTTTACTTCACAAAAAGCCATTGTCCTGAACATAAAGGTCATAAATGTATTTCTTTTTCATGCAGTGGGAATGCTTGTTGCATTTTATAATCTTTTTTTGAAACATGCCTTTTAAAAAGGCATCCTGAAGCATTTCCAGTTTAATCACAATATTGCTGCCAAGTCCTCCTGATGGTGGGTGTAAGTCAGGAAACGTCTGTGAAAGGGAAATGTCACTCTCTAGATACCCAAAAAGAGAGGAATTTGTTTTTTTTCTGTGGGAGACAGCAGACAGGGGAGATATGGGCTTCCTGGGTGCCTGGGTCCTCCGTGCCCAGCGGGCTGCAAGGCTGCAGAGTTGGAGCTGGTGGGTGACTGCACCAGGTGAGAAGACCAGAGAGGCAGGGTGGCCATCTGGCAGCTGCTGAAAGACGGAGCCGCCAGGGGCCCCCGCAGAAGCTGGCATCCCGATCTCTGCTACAGTCATGGCAGATTATGTGAGGTAAAACGTGTTCTTTATAAAGCCACTCCCAACTTTTCATTAGCTTGCTTTTCTCTTAACAAGAAAACTAATCAGGAGAAACAGCAAGAGATCCCCAAGCTGGACCTGAGTTCTCTCTCCAGCGTGGCCAAATGTGGCTGAACCCAGACCAAATAGAGATGTTTACTGACAGCCTAATAAACAAATGGGCCCCTTTGAATGTAACCTTGATGAATGGAGCATCCAGGTGTTTTCAATAATGGCAATAAGCACTGCAACTCAAAGTATTTCTGATTCAAGTATAATGCATTATTAGGCCATTAGAGGCTGAGCACAGAGGACCATTTGGACACGGCCCTATCAATAATGCTGCTTCCCAGCCTGCATTTAGGCCTGGGGAATTAGTCATCCTGATATTCTATTTAATAAAAACCTCAAGAAGAAGCATCAAAAATCACATTACATTTTAACAGGGTTACAGCAGCCCGGGAGAACCACAAGTTTAATTTTCATAAGAGCATTCATTCCTCAATTATGTCAGACATGAAAATGTAAATGGCAAATTTAATGCTAACAATATCCCTCAAAGCACATTGGCAGGTAAAGGCGCATTACATCGAGTGGATGCTGGCTGCATATTAAGCAGCACCCGAAGTGAGACATCGCAGGGGTGGCAGGGGGAGGGCTGGGGGTGAAGAGAGGAGGAGGGATTCAGGCTACTTAGCTAGGCTGCCCCTGGAAGAGCTATCGCCTTAAAGCAGCAGGGCAGGGAGGAAGGATGACAGAACTGCCAACGAAGATGAAACTTGCAAGTCTTAGCAATGTGGGCTTCCCGGCACCCCCTCATGGCACTTCCCATAGGTGCCAAAAGCCCAGTTTTTCTGTTAAATGACAGCAGTCAAAAGGTGCTAAAGAAGGCATTCAAGGGCTAAAAGTGAGCACAACTTCCAAGGTATTTCCAGGAATTGTATGACATGTGAAATGGAATTTGTATTTTAAATAGGTTAGTGACTCCCTCTCCCTCAGTTTTCTGGTCAAGAATATGGTAGAAAGAGAGAGTATTGTTTATATTTTTAACAGAAGCCACTGACATCAATCACCAAACAATTTTATTTCCTTTTTCCATAAAGAAAATTGTCTCTGAAAGATGTTCATGATGTTTTGATTAGTTTTTTTTTTAAAAAGTGATCAATGCCCCCCAAAAAAGTCTGATATTACTTATGTACAGGCATACCTCAGAGATATTGCAAATTCAGTTACAGACCACCACAATAAAGTGAATATTGCAATAGAGCAAGTCACACAAATTTTTGTGTGAGTATATAAAACTTAAGAAAACAATGCATATTAATTTTTAATCAATTTTTAAAATATTTAATTTTATTTTAAAATTAAGTCCCCCTTAATTTTTAAAAATATTTCATTGTTAAAAAACACTATCATCTGACAACATGAGGTTGCCAGAAGTCTTCCATTGTAAAACACACAGTACGTTTGAAGCACAGTAAAGCAAACCGCAATAAAATGAGATATGCCTGTACATGCATAAGAAGTCCTCTGAAATATTATGCACCAAGCTACTAAGGGTATCTAATGAGCATGCATTTACCTTTATAAGCAAAAATATTAATGACAAAGATTTTTTAAAGATAGAAGCCCCATTAGAGAATGTCCATTCATGGATAGAGCCATCTCTCTGATGACAGGCAGTTGTATCATTCCTTCTGAGTTACTCTGTGTTTGTAATTAAATCAGAATCATAAAACATGAGAGCAGAAAGAAGGCTCAGATGCAGTCTAGTCTCATCCTTCCCTTCACTGTGGAGGACGCAAAGGGCCAGAGAGGTTCATTCATTTAAGAAAGATTTGCCAAGAGTCTGAGGTATGCCAGGCAGGACTCGAGGCTCTGGGCTTCCCTCCAGGGCATCATTGAAGCCACAGACTTAAAACTCTAGGGAAATATATCACTGATAACTGGATTTCATAACCTGACATGTGACAGCAAATTTTACCATGCTTTCATTTTGTTGGAAATTCACCTTTCTAAAGATCTATTCAGATATTTGTTATTTCAAATAATGTAATGAGTCATTGGTATATATATATTTTCTCTTTTCGTATGAGAAAGCCTTCATAAAGGTTAAAAAAGGAAAATTTTCAAACTGTTATTTTATATGTGAAAGATCCAATAGGGAAAACATAAGGAAGTATGCACATTAAGTTGATGAAAACAAGCTTTTATTAAGTGCATACCTCTTATAAGACCCTGTGATGATTGCTAAGGATACAGCATCTCACAGTCTGGGGAAGGAGCTAAGCACATAAACAAATAAGACAGTACAGTGCCATGTGCTGCGGCTACTAAGTCACTTCAGTCGTGTCCAACTCTGTGCAACTCCATAGAGGGCAGCCCACCAGGCTCCCCCGTCCCTGGGATTCTCCAGGCAAGAACACTGGAGTGGGTTGCCATTCCTTCTCCAATGCATGAAAGTGAAAAGTGAAAGTGAAGTCACTCAGTGGTGTCCGACTCTTCACGACCCCATGGACCACAGCCTACCAGGCTTCTCTGTCCATGGGATTTTCCAGGCAAGAGTACTGGAGTGGGGTGCCATTGCCTTCTCCACAGTGCCATGTAGGTCTGCGTAAAAGTGCATATCAGATGTGGCATGGTATTGAGGGGTCAGTAGTGACTTTGGGGGAGGTTTTAGTGACCGATTCACTGGGGTAACATCCAAGCTGAGTTTTTAGTAATAAACAGGCATTTGCCCAATGTATATAAGAAGTAAAGAGCATTTCTGCAAAAGGAACAACAGTTGCTAAGCTTGTTATGTATTAAATCACATGATGTATGAGATATGCTAGTGCACAGGGTGAAGGACCCCATGGGAGTGGAGTGAGAGGGGCAGGGAGGCAGGAGCCAGAGCACAGTGGGCTCCTATACCATGAAAAGAAGTTAGATTTTATTCCAACAGCTGTGTGAAAAGAACTGTCCTAACCAGCTCTTTACTTTATAGAGAGTATTTTGATAGCTAAGGACTGGGACTAGAAGGCATCAGATGAAGGTGAGGAGACTAGAAAACTAATGAAAATAATAGTCCAGGTCAAAAAAATGAGGCTAAGGCTAAAACTGAAAGGCAAGGTGGGAAGGGACACATGAAAGAGACACATAGGAGGTAAAACCTTTCAGACGTATTGGATGTGGGATGAGAAAGAGCGAGAATCAATGATGAACTTGGGGTTAGGGGGTTTGACTTTGGAATCTCCGGGAGTGATGATGTCTCCTAGTAAATAGAAAAATCAAGAGAGGAGTTTGGTGGGCTAGAGTAGGGATCTAATTTAGCTTTAGACAGGTTGAGTTTGAGGAGGCTTTTGGACATTCAAGGAAACTTTTTGATGGACATCAGCTATGGTACTCCAGAGAAAGTTCTACCTGGAGACACAGACTTGTAAGCTTCATCACATGATAGTGGTTTAAACTCCGAGAGTGAATTAGTTTTTTGGTCTAGGGGAAAAATGAATGAAAAAAAAAAGGTATATCTACTAAGGAACAAAAATGTTAAGATCTAGATAGAACAATAAAAACTAGGCTAAAACAATAAATATAATAAAAACTAAGATCCAGATAAAACAATAAAGACCAGAGAAGTAGTGAAATAGCCCGACAGTAACCAGATTACAGACTAACAGAGCAGTTTTGGGGTAAGAACTGAGTCATACTTCTTTAGCCAAGGGAAGGCTATCACGAAACATGTGGCATGAATAATGGGGGAGACGTTAAGTCCCACAGTGATAGGTGAGCTGCATGCATGGAAGCCTACACGGATGACTGGAAGCCAGCTGTCAAAGATGGGGATGAGGTTAGCGTTATTAAGCAGGCATGTCACTTTGGGGTCCCTCGAGTAACTTAAAATAAGACCAAGAGTTACAAAATCAGAGGAAGCACACCAAATCATAGGAAATATTATTGATGCCTTATTTCTGGCTAGAGTTCAGAGTAACTGATGCCAGGTATGTAAAGCCCAAGTTCCCAGACATTCTTAACAGGATTTTAAAATATTTTTAATTGGAGGAGTTCCCTGGTGGTCCAGTGGTCAGAACTCGGCGCTTTCACTGCAGTGCTGTGCTGTGCTTAGTCACTCAGTTGCGTCAGACTCTTTGCAACCACATGGACTGTAGCCCACCAGGCTCCTCTGTCCATGGGGATTCTCCAGGCAAGAATACCGAAATGGGTTGCCATGCCCTCCTCCAGGGGATCTTCCCTGCCCAGGGATCAAACCCAGGTCTCCTGCTTTGCAGGCAGATTCTTTACCAGCTGAGCCACCAGAGAAGCCCAACAATACTGGAGTGGGTAGCCTGTCCCTCCCCCAGGGGATCCTGCTGACCCAGGAATTGAACCGGGGTCACCTGCATTGCAGGGGGACTCTTTACCAGCTGAGCTCCCAGTGAAAACCTTCACTGCAGTGACCTGGGTTCAATTCCTGGCCCAGGAACTGAGATCCTGCAAGCTGCATGGTGTGGCCAAGAAAATTAATTTAAATTAAAATGTTTTAAATTTTAATTAAAAAAAGAGGAAACTCTTTTTTTCCTTTTCATCATGTATCATCCCATATCATATATCATGATCCATTCCTATCTTCAGCTCCTTCCCTACACTTAACAATCCATATCCTATGACAGGAGAAGGGAGAGCATTATTAAGAGAAATGGGAGGCATTTGCCAGCCACAGTGATCTCCACCTTATCATGGCTGTCTGTCTTCTCCCTGTCAGCAGTAAGCATCTGTCACATACTGACTATCTTAACTCTTGGGGTTCCTTTCCTAAGTCCAGAATCAAAAGAATAGAGGTTTGAAATCACAGTCATTCTACAATGAATGGGGAACTGGTAAAGATGAGGAGATGGTAAAATGTGAATATTCTAAGACAAAGAGTTACATTTTGTCTCCATGTAGTGAACCAGAAGACAAGATAACAAGGCAGGATGAGGCAAGGACCTTGTTTAAGCCAGTAGAACAATGGGGAGACATTCTAACTAGAGATCTGACTCTGCGTTCTTGTCACATAGAGACTATCCACTCCAGTATTCTTGGGCTTCCCTGGTAGCTCAGATGGTAAAGAATTCACCTGCATTGTGAGAGACCTGGGTTCAATCCCTGGGTTGGAAAGATCCCCTGGAGAAGGGAATGGGTACCTACTCCAGTAGTCCCAGCCTGGAGAATTCCATGGACAGAGGAGCCTGGCAGGCTATAGTCCATGAGGTCGGAAAAAGTTGGACACGACTGAGCGGCTTTCACTTTCACTTTCTGGTCACATCAAGGGCTATAAGCATTTCTCCCTTTTGCCTGGAAGCCATCATGTACCACTGCTGAAGAGCATGGTAAGACAAGAGGCAGGTTAAGAATTGTTCATTGTATCATAGCCAAGTGCATGGAAGGCGAACACCTGATATTGGGCTGAGAGAGTAGCCTCCTGCCCTCTGGCTTAAAGTTTCCATGTGAGGGACATGACTCTTGGCCTCTCCTTCACCCCCCGGCCTGAGAAGAGCAGTGAACTATTGGACTATTTAATCTGCGATTGCATCTGTGCAGAGCTCTGTAGAAGTCACCACCAGCAGAAGGCACTGCTTCTCTTCTAGGTTTCCTGGAGAAACAGAGCATTGGCTGACAGTTTATGTGAGGCACCTGGATGAGCTCCACTTTACACAAAATAAATTTACAATGGTAGTCTTTATATGTACCCAGAATTGACTTCCATTGGCAAATATACTGTGTGCCCAGGATTTGATTTTGCCCAGAAGAGATTGACAATAACAAGCACACATTAACTGAATGGGATTTGGAATACTGAAGGAGCCAGGGGAGAAATATTCAGAAGGTATTCAAGCCTTTCTCTGTGCTGGGCCTTGAACCTTATGTACATTAAGACCATCTCATCTTCACAGTAATTCCATTTGACAGTTAGGGAAATAGTGTCAGAGAGATTAGGCAACTTGCCATGATGGCACAGGTGAAAAGAGACAGAACCTGCATTTGAATGTCTCAGGTCTGTCGAATTCCAAAGTTCAATTGCTCAATCAGTCAGCTGCACTGCCAAATGGCGAGTAATTTGTTTCCTGCGTTTTCTATTTGTTTATAGTTCAGCCCTATGACAGAGCAGAGAAACCAATTGTCAAGGCATAGCAGAAATGTTTGAGATTTTACTTAGGAGTTCAGAAAATTCGTAGGATCTGGTAGGATAATTTTATCTACTGCTCTGTCTAAGGAACGTTTTCCTGAAATCAAAGCTGTTGCTGCTTAGGGAAGTGGCAGGGACATGGGCTTTGAGAAAGACAGTCCAGAGTTAGAATCCTAGCTCTGCCTCTTATTAACTGAGTGACACTAAGCAAGATTGCTTTACTTCAGAGTCTTAGTTTCCTCGTTTGGAAAATGGGGCTGATGATGCCATGCCGCGCTTAGTCGCTTCAGTCATATCCAACTCCTTTGCCGTTGCATAGACTGTAGCCCACCAGCCTCCTCTGCCTATGGGATTTTTCAGGCAAGAATACTGGGGTGAGTTGCCATGCCCTCTTCCAGAGGACCTTCCCAACCCAGGGATCAAACTCATGTCTCCTGCATTGCAGGCAGATTCTTTACCACTGAGCCACCAGGGAAGCCCATATAAAATACCTACATGGCGTAGTATATACCTACATACTATAGTATGCTCACATGTTGTAATATACCACATACTGTATACTATAGTCTGCCTTCATAATGTTGGTTCTCTTCCTTACTTCAAGTTGTGAAAATTATAGAAAGCGATCATAATGATATAGCTTGCATTCCAAAAACAGAAATTAAGAGTGTTGTTCAGTCACTAAGTCCTGTCTGACTCTTTGCAAACCCCATGGACTGCAGCACACCAGGCTTCCCTGTCCTTCACTATCTGCCGAAGTTTGCTCAAACTCATGTTCATTGAGTCAGTGATGCCATCCAACCATCTCATCCTCTATCGCCCCTTTCTCCTCCTGCCCTCAATCTTTCCCAGCATCAAGGTTTTTTCCAATGAGTTGGTTTTTTGCATCAGGTAGCTAAAGTACTAGAGCTTCAGCTTCAGCTGAATAATTACTTCCAATAAAATATTCAGGTTGATTTCCTTTAGGATTGACTGATTTGATGATCTTGCTGCCCAAGAGACTCTCAAGAGTCTTCTCTGGCACCACAATTCGAAAGTATCAATTCTTTGTTGCTCAGACTTTTTCATGGTCCAGCACTCACATCTGTACATGACTACTGGAAAAACCATAACTTTAACTTAAATAGATCTTTGTTGGCAAAGTTGTATCTCTGCTTTTTAATATGCTGTCTAGGTTTGGCATAGCTTTCCTTCCAAGGAGCAAGAGTCTTTTAATTTCATGGCTACAGTCACCATTTGCAATCATTTTTGGAGCCCAAGAGAATAAAATCTGTCACTGTTTCCACTTTTCCATCTTCTATTTGACATGAAGTGATGGGACCAGTCATGTCGAACTCTTCGAAACCCCACAAACTATAGCCTGCCAGGCTCCTCTGTCTTTGGGACTTTTCCAGGCAAGAACACTGGAGTAAATTGCTATTTCCTACTCGAGGGAATCTTTCTGATCCAGGGATCAAACTCATTTCCTGCACTGGCAGGTGGATTCTTTACCACTAGCACCATGTGGGAAGCACTTGAGAGAGGATACTAACACCAGAACTGTTCAGAGGACCTAAAGCCAGGCTTCTTTCCATTCACATCCCAGTGAGTATCAGTTCTTTATCAACTACTCAGGAAAATTTACAAAACCCACACCTCACTGGAGACATTAAGCATGGCAGACAGTTTCCTGAGATGGGTCATAGTGATCCCTATCTCCAGGTATTATACCCTTGTGTAATCCTCTCCCCTTGAGTATGGGCTGAACTTGGTGCTCACTTCTAAAGAATAGCAAACCGCAAAAGCAATAAGATGTCATCTCTGAGACTAGGTTAAGAAACTGCAACTTCCATCTCCCTATTTTTCCTTTTCCCTTTCCTTCAATGTCTGTTCCTTCTTCCCTTTGGCAAATGTTTTGGCCATGTCAGGTACAAATCACAACCATCTCTCCAGTTTTGCCTCTCCTGGCTCTAACAAAGCTCGTGGATAGAGCAGGCAAAAAAAAAATTGTTTGCCTTAGAGAGTGGGTTACAGAGGAGACAGTGAACACTCAGGATGAATATCTGACCCTGCTGCACCCAGGGATGGGCTTGGGCTGCTCCCCAAACAAGCACAAACTCCATGGCTTTGTGCACTTCAGCATAAAAGAACATCAGATCCTTAGAGAAGTTAATGCTGCCAGTGGACAATCCGGAGGTGTTAACTGCTGTGTCTAGAGAAATTAGATCCCCTGGACTAAAATTTTCCACTGAGAACTTTTTATAGTTTCTATTTCCATTTGTAATTATATTTGGGAAGGGTGGGCTTAACAGATACTTTTGAGCTAGAGATGTTTTACATGCTCGTGAATTAAATAAGGGTTTTATCCTACAGCCAAATTGTTAAAAAATGTCTCAGGCAGGAAGAAAGCCAAGTTCTACCAAGACAGAATTTCTCAAGGTCTTGGAAGCCAGTGTCTGGTTGAAAATTTGCTACAGCCTCATTTGGGGCATTCAGATAACTCTGACTATACCCTGATAGGCTGTTTGAGTCATTATCTCCCCTAAGAAGATCCAGTTCCAAGAGCAGGAAATTAAATAGCTTATTTTAGCCAAGAAGACTGCCGCAAATTAGCTAACTCCATTAGTTTCATTGCAGTGCTTATCTCACTCTGAAGGACAGCCTTGGGGCAGCAAAGCAGCTCTTAACTGCTGAGAATGGGGGTGGGGGCTCCCGCTGCATTAAGGCACAGCCTCAGGAGTGTCTGCAGAAAGGACAGTGCCATTAGGTGTCCTAAATGCCACCACTTTGGGTTCAAACAGGATTCTCTCTGATAATCTTTAACAAATCCGTGAGCTCTGTGAGGATGAGGATATTATCCTTTATCTCTGAGTATATTCTAAGGTGTCCTGTTTTCAGCTAAAGCCAAATTTTCTAACCTCTGAAAAGGGGGTGACAATGATCACACACTAGATGCTGCAGAGAACATTGTAAGTTATGCACCCAGAGTCCCTAACATGGTTCCTGGCTTAAGTAACCACTCAATATTCATATACTTAAATTAATGAATGAGTAAGTGAATATTGCATAAGCTATCATGGAGATAAAATTAACCTTAAAAAAAATCTTTATTTTTGTGTGTGCTATCTGTCAGACACCATTTTTAATGGACAGAGAGCATCAAAATATGTAGCAGAGAAGAACAATGTTTTTGCAACCTGCTCTACTAATATAAAATTTAATAAAGTAAAAATAACTTATTATCATTATGGCCATTTTACAGGTGAGCAAAATGAGTATTTCAGGGGTTGAGTAATTTGCTGAAGCTATTCACAAGTATACAATAAGGTTTTCATAATTACATGAGTATCTGTTGAGTATATACTATTTGCCAAATACTTTACATACATTAGCTCTTACTATCTCAGCAGCCTCATCATTATGCTATGGGCTATTAACTCCACATAACAAAGGAAGAAGCAGAGGCTCAGAGGAGTGAAATGTTTATGATCTGTTAGTGGCAGAGCAGGGACTCACACCAGATGGTCCCGGTGGCAAAGTCCATGTGCTTCATCCCAACATTGAGCCATTAGAGCATGTGCACCCTCTACCATAGGATAAGAACTCCCTGTGAGGGTGTCAGTCTCAGGGAACAGGATGGGTCATATTCAGTTTCATGTCCTTCTCAGGGCTGGCACAGTGCATGTCTACAAAGAAGAATTTGAAAAATACGACACCTATTCTCTGCTCATGCTTGGGAAATGCTCTGCAAGTCTCTTATATAAGGTAGCTGGCATCTTTTGAGGAAGTGTATTAGAGTTCTCCAGAAAAACAGAATCAATAAAATGTGTGTGTGTGTGTGTGTGTGTGGAAACAGATCTATTTTTAGAAATTGATTCATACAATTATGGTGACAGGCAAGGTGAAAATCTACAGGATGGGCCAACAGGTTAGGGAGCCAGGAAGGGCCAGTCAGTCCTCAGATCCAGTCCCAAGGCCATCTGCTGGCAGAATTCTCTTTTTGCTTGGAAAAGTACAGTCTTTTGTTCATTCGGGGCTTCACCTGATTGGGTGCAGCCCACCCACATTATGGAGGAAAATCTACATTACTCAAAGTCCACCAATTTAAATGTTAATCTCATCCAAAAACACCCTCACAGAAACATCTAGAATGTTTGACTACATGGCTGGGCACCATGGCTCAGCCAAGTGGACACATAAAATTACCAATCATAAGAAGTTAGACAAAAACATTTAAAAATATACACATGGATCCATCCATAGCTCTGCCTTCAAGAGACAAGCAGAGGACATACCATACTCTCTGACTGGCAGAGTCCACTTATGTACCAGATACTACTTTTATTGGAAATGTTTTGTGATGAAATGTACTGAGAGTGACTGATAAAGGTACTGAGGAATCATGCAGGGTTCCAGACTGGACAGTGAACCTATGGCAGGGAAGCCCAAGGAGAAGCAGTTAGATGTCTCCTAGGAAGAAATTCAAATGATGAGGCAGGTCATGAGTCTGTGTGGGTGGGCCCCAAGAGGTCACACACAGGTGTGACTAACTCACAGGATGTACCACAGTCTGGAGTCTGACATGGGTTCATAAACTTATTGCTTTTTCAGAACACTAGAGAGGTTCATCTTCTCAAGCAGCCCACATAAACTAAGTTTAAGAGACCAATGTGAAAACAGGAAAGTTTTTCTTAAACTCCATTTCTTAAACTCCAGTTAATAACTGCCATGAGCCAGGTTGATCTTCTTCAAGTAAATCAAATGACCCTGTTCAAAACCTTCAAATAAATTAAAATCAAGGAAGTCTTTGCACTGCAAGTTCTGAATCTGGATTCTACCGCTGTTTCTGACCTCATTCCCTAACACCTGCCAGCCACTTTGTACGTGTACTCAAGCCAATATGGCTTCTTGCTATTCTTTCCTCATGTTACCCTGCTGCATCCCCTCCGCAGGGCAATTGCCTCTTTGCTGACCAGCCCATTCCTTCTTTCAGCAGGTTTATAGATCAAGGCACTAAGTGTGGCCTCCAGTCAACAACCATGGACAAACTGAGGGCCGCAATCCAGCATCCTTAAAAGGAATCAAATTCTACCATCAATCATGTGGGTGAGCTGGGAAGGGCACCCTGCTCCAGCTGGGCCTTGAAAGGACAGCAGCCCTGGAGACACCTTGTTTGCAACTTTAGGAGAGACCCTGAGCTAGAGGATCCAGTTAAGTCATGCCCAGATTCCTGACCTGCAGAAACCATGAGATGATATATGGGTTGTTTTAAGCTGGCCAAGTTTTGGAGTAATTTGTTACAAAGCAATAGATAGCTAATATATCAAGTGATTTAAGTGCTGCACAGTTTTTCATGTGAGTAAATATGGTCCAGAAAACAGAAATAATTAAAATCAGTTCCAAGCTTTACTAATATTTTGTAAAGAAAGTGAAGGCAGGAGAAAGACCATACAAATGATGTTATAAAGGAGAAGAAGCATAAACATTTCTTGTATTAGTCATGGTAAGCTAATCTGAGAACAAACAACCCTGAATTATCTTGTTTTTGAAAGTCTTGTTTTTCCTCCTGCTAAGTCCAGTAGTTAATGACTATCTTCCAAGAGTAGGATGGCTAATCATTCTAGTTTTCTCAGAACTGGAGGGCTTCACAGGACATGAACGCTCTGTGCTAAAACCAGAAAAGCCTCAGGCAAACCAGGATGAGTTGGTCATCTATCCAAAAATAACTCCTTGAGCCAGCTCAGGATCTTCATTGATTCTTCCACATTTATTCACATTCCTTTAGTGAGAACTAATCACATGGCCTCACCACAGACTTCCTGAAGGAACAGTAGATAAGAATACACCTGCCAACGCAGGGAACATGGGTTTGATCCCATCCGGGAAGATTCCACATACCTCAGAGCAACTAAGCCCATGCGCCACAGCTGCTGAGCCTGGGCTCTAGAGACTGTGAGCTGCAACCACTGAGCCCGTGTGCAGCAACCTCTAAAAATAAGCCCACGTGCCTGCAGTCCATGCTCTGCAACAAGAGAAGCCACAGCAATAGAAGCCTGTGCACCACAATAAAGAGTAGCCCTCACTCACGACAACTAGAGAAAGCCACCACCAGCACAACCAAAAATGAAAATAAATAAATAATAGTCACGTGGCCCCGCCAGATGCAAAGAAGCTGGCAGTGTTGTCTAGCTGGGTCTCTGGAAAGAAAAACTGGGTTGATGAGCATGTCACCAGTCTTTTTCCAGTGCCCCAGCTTCCTGTGGAGTCTCAAGGGAGTCCTGAGAATGTGTATTTGCAGTTAAACTTCCTCTCAGTAGGCCACCTTGACATCATGGAGTGCCATTAGTCTAGTCAGTCAGTTATCAGAGATAAAGTTTCTCTAATGCAGGAAGCCAGCTACAATAAGAAGAAACCATAAAACAAAGAAGGAATAAAGGAAGAAAAAGGGATAAGCTGACCAAATCTCTTTTCAAGTCAAAGAATCAAAAAGCGATGACTTACAGTTCTTGCCCCTCTCCTGAAAATTAAATCTATATGCCTATGTATGTGTATAACAATTCCTAGGTGTAGAATAATACTTGTTAGTGGTAAAGGGAAGGTTTATATTCTCAGATGATAGAAGTCTTGCATTAAGAAATACTACTGCACAATTGAGACACATTTTTAAAAAAATAATTAAAGTTTAAGATTGAATTTTACATAGTTTTCCAGAAGAATCTCTTGCCTGGGCTATGTAAAAATTTTCCTCCAAGATGGGAGATGCTGCTTAATACAGTTTCGCCTGGTTCCCCCTGATGAGACAGTGTTAGTCCCCATCAAAGAGTTTTGACAACAAAAGTATTAATATTACCAGAAGCTAAAGTAAAGACCAGTCAAGAATCTAGAATCCAGAGAAAAATTCTATCAGCAAAGGTCTTCGGGTAACTGTTGTTGCCAGATTGAACTGGTTACATGACATGTGACCGAAAGTATCATGGTTCTTTGAGCTCAGGACAAAGTTCTGGAGGTCATATCAGAAGGGGTTCAGGTTGAAAGAGGTTTCAAAGATCTGGGGAAGAGGAATAAGAAGACTAGCAATTATAAGACTAGTAACTACTATACATTTGATGTGATGTACCATGTGATGGTTTCCTGCTAATGTTTGCCTACCTACTATACACTCACTTCAGTCTGTGGTTTATCCAAATTGTCGTGTCTTTGGCCTCCTCCAGCATAACTATCTTGGGGAAACTAAGGTGACACAGTGGTAATTAAATAGCTGTGAGGAAATCAGTTCCTGCTGTCATGGGGTAAAGATGCCCCAAAACACTGCTTTGGTTTCTGGGGTATACTCAGTTCAGTTCAGTTCAAGCCCAAATGTGGAAAGAAGCAGTAACAGAATGCTGGAAAGATCAAGCTCTTTTCACAGTGGAAGCTTCAGTGGCTGGTTAGCACAATTCAGCAAAGTGAGATGATAAGGAAGGGGCAGTCAATGCAGATGAATAAATGACTCCTTCCATGCAACCCTTTATCTAAATTTGTCAAAAAAAAAAAAAATACTTGACAGGAAATACATAACCCTAAAGTAGTAGCCTGATACATTTATTAACTATAACTGAGTTTTCTAAAGACACAGCAGAGTTAATTCAGTGTTTATGCTTAGGGGAAGACTTAAATGTCTGGCCCCTTCTACTATTTAAAATTTAGAAAACCAGAATGTTCCTGATGAGAATCAGATAGCTATATCTCTTGAAGAAACATGCCTAGAAATATGACACTAAATGTCTACCTGACCCTGTTTGGGTACCATTTTGCAAATGGTGAGTCAAGTAAATATAGCTAGTCCATGTGAAGGCACTAGAGGTAAAAATTCCCAGTATCTAGTGCCCAAACATGATCAAAGATGGTGAGACCTGATGTGTAATTTGTCTGCTAGTTCAGACCTCTCTTCTAAATAAGTTTTTAAACTTGATTAAGATACCTGAAATACACATTATGCAAAGAACTATATACACATTTATCTCTTTATCAACTGTCTGTGTATTTATCTATGTATGTATCTATCCATGTTATTGTAGGTTAACTTAAGCACAAATACATACAATTACAAAGTCAAATAGTATACAAGTCTAATGACATCATACTTCTGGAATTATCTACCAGTCCTTATCACTAGGAAATGTTGCCAGGCTGAACTGGTTTTCAGCTATTACCCCCAGGAGACAACTGACAATGTTTGAAGACATTTTTTACCATTACAGGTTGGAGGTGCGATGTCACTGGCATTTAGCTTGTAGAGGTATTTGTAGCTTGTAGAGGTAGCTTGTAGAGTGTACTAAACACTCTGTAGTGCGGGTTCTTAGTTGCAAACTACAGAATCAACTGTACTTAGTTTAAACAGAAAATGAATCGTTTCAAGGCTATCAAGCAGCTCACAGTATTTCCAGAAGAGTCAGAGAGTCAGTCTTAGAGCGAAACAGCTGGAGTCGTGTCCAAACACCAGGGCAACAAAGACCCACAGACACAGCATGGGCGCTTTGCCACCACCTTCACCAAAAGACTGAGTCTAGCCAGCCCTGCTTTCTCTCACTGATTACTTCTGAATCGGAATTTCACACAGTATGCCTAGTTGACAGAGATTGAAGTAATGCCTTGCAATACATGATGGGGCTATGGAAAAGATGGAAAAGCAGCTAATTTGTGGACGCATGACATGATAGCCAGTTTTTAAAAAGCGTAGCGAGTAGCACAGCTGTGAGACTGAAAGCCAAAGGAATTCGTGATCACCTTACTGTAACTGAAATAATGTTTTTTATAAAGGAACACCACATTTAATTATTTATAACAAATATATATTAAATTAAGTGTCTATAAACAGAGACACTCATAAACCAAGGTTATGTATTGAGCAGTTGATGAAAATGTGATGAGAGGCTTGAAAGAGCCCCAATCTGTATTTCCTCTAGAAGCAGTGATTCCTTATTCACTATTTCAGTATTTGTGGCAACTTTAATCACTGCAGATGGTGATTGCAGCCATGATTGAGGTCAGGAGGAGAAGGGGACGACAGAGGATGAGATGGCTGGATGGCATCACTGACTCTATGGTCATGAATTTACATGAACTCCAGGAGTTGGTGATGGACAGGGAGGCCTGGAGTGCTGTGACTCATGGGGTCGCAAAGAGTCGGACACGACTGAGCGACTGAACTGAACTGAACTAAGCCATAACTACTGCAGATAATGAGAATCACTGCACCTTAGGAAGAACCACTCAGGATCAACTTCACCCTAAAGTATATTTTCCTGATGGCTTGTAGTTTTCTGAAGGCACATCCAAAAGGCTACTGAGTGCCTGGTGGGAGGGTCGCTGTAGAGGAAGAGAGGAAGTCCCGGAGAAAGGGCATGTGGGAGAAAGAGACAAGCTCCTCCCGCTCCCCAGGAAATTATGGTTCAACGCAGAGGCTCCTGGAGTAGAAACCCAGTGAGTGATGTGCCAAAGATCTGCGAGCTCAGTGACCGTGATGCTTATTCTTGTGATTCAGTTCTGTCTTCAGCTCTGTCTTTTTTGCACTTGCCCCACAGTTACAGAAAGCTTTCCTTGTGACAACCTTTTGCAGTCAACAATAAGGTATATGTTCCTCATGCCACGGTTACACTAGCCAGGTCAACTAGCCATCAACTGTAACTCCTGGAAAGGACTAGCACCACACAATGTGATTCAGCCTGAGAATATTTTAGAAATGGCCAGGCTGACAGACAAGCAACTTTCTGCCAGCCAATCGGCCACTCTAGAGTTTACAGCCTTTACAGACTCACTCAACAAAGAACAACATTTCTCAGTCCCAGAAAATATACACAAAGTATATGTCTGGTAATATTAATGTCAAGGAAACAGCAATATTTATTGAGCACTTCCTCTGTAACAAGCAATGATATCAGTACTTAACTTTCTATAACTTGTAGAGCTTAGTGTACATCAAAGTCCAGTTAATTAGAACAGCATTTGGAAGAAATGATCTCTTTGGGCATGGAAGTTTCTTCCATATTGATGTAAATTTAGGCAGTGTTATTTCTGATCTCAAATTAGATGTGTGTCATGGCAATAGACAACCACTGAGGGCTTAGCAATGATCGTATTACATTATATTTGTTCATGGAATAAATATTTCTTAAGTGCCTATTTTGAGAAAGAGGGAAGGTTGGGTCCTGAGCGCACCAAGTAGAACAGGGTCTCTGCCCACAGGAATTTACAGCTGACAGAGCAAAGGATCGCAAAGTAAAATGACTGAAAGGAAAGCATCTTACCTGTGAGAAGTGAACTGTAGACACATTGCTATAGAGGTTCAGAACAGGGAAATTTCTCCTGCAGAGGAGGCACTGGGATGGCTGTCAGATGAGAGGATGTCTGAAGTATATGGGAAGAGAGGGCAAGGAGGTGGTAGAATGGGAGAGAGGGAGCAGGGCTCAGAAGGCAGGCAGCTTCTGCGGAGAGTCTGTCACGGAGCAGAAAGCCACACAGCACGGAGGAAAAGAGAGTGTCCAGCATTTGTTATGTTTCAGACCCTGGGTTAGGACTAGGATGCAGAGATAAGGCTCCTGTCCTCAAGCGGCTCATGCTCTAAGTGGTGCTTCTTGAAGTGCATCCCCAGTGAGATAAGAAGCATTGTCTGCAACAAAAAGCAACATGTCGATTCCTTATTAAGTCTGGATAGGCAACAAGTGAGCTATCTAATGAAGGAATTGACTTACATGACAAGGAGCAGGCATGCCGTACTTGGAGCTGTGCTTCTCTAGAACAACAGCCTGCAACATGAGGCTAGTGCAAGAAGACATATGGGCAGAGAAAGAGAATGTTTAAATGTCCTCTTATATAGAGCTGCAGTCTCTTACTGACATCTTTGGGGCCAGATGTATTTTGGATTTTCCTTTGGATGTCTTAGAGGCAAAATGGTGCACATAGACTAAGTGTAACTTAACACAAGCCATTAGGACAACACCCGCTCATCAGATACAGGAGCATTCCTGCAGCAAAATCCATGACTGATCCTCAAACAGCGTAAACAGTGACTCTAAAGTCTTTCATCAGCAGGGGTCGGGTTTTGCTCCTGTTGGAAGACAATTTTCCTCAGATATCTTGGCATTTCTGCACACTCCAAGTCTTCTGAGCAAAGTCATTGGTGAGCTATGTTCAGAGATGACTAAAACGGCAAACATGCTTTGGGAGCTGGAGAGAGTGAGTGCATTTGATAAGGAGAATGTCTTCCTCCCTGAAGACATTCCAGGATTGTCAAGCTTCCTCAGAAATGTCCCAGGGCAGTAAAGATATTGTCTTCCTCAGGGACACCCGAGAGAGGCAGGCACCATCCTTACTATACTCCCCATTCCTAGAACTTGGACTCAGCAAAGTTAACTCACCTGGCAGTCCCACTACCAAAAAGCAGTGGAGCTGGATTGGAACGAGATTCTGCAGGGTTCAGTCAGATGCCCTGCCTTGCTCTCATGCACTGTGCTTAGATGAGGACATGCCAAAAGCATCGCCTGCCATGGAACCTTATTTAAGGCAAATCTCTTAACTGCTCTGACCCTTTTTCCTTATCTGTAATACATTTCACTTCTGAAAAGTATGAGAATTTGGCAAAATGATCTTGAGATGGTACACAGTGAGATATTCTAAAAATTAAAAGGTGATATGAAATGTAAGAGACTATAATTCATGTCACTACAATCATTATGGTCCTAAAACACACAAAATGGGAGTGAGTAAAGTGACTTCTAGCCTCGCCACTACCTCCTATAGTGGCCTGCAGAGACCCAGCAGTACCCAGGAGCCCTGCGTTGTTCGGGTACCGGCCTTGTCCAACAGCACCCCCAGGGAGTGGCCAAGAGACGAGGGAAAGGAAGCTTTGGCCTTGCAGAAGCAGAATTCGTCCTGCTTCCTGCATCCTTCATTTTAAAATAGTGAAGCTCTCCCTGAGTGTGAAAGGGAGTGCTGTGGAGCTGCTGTGCTTTGATTTTACCCAGAAATTAACGAGGAGAAGAGCAGTTCCAGAGCCTCTCTGGGTAGGAATGAGGACTGCACACTTAATTCCCCTGACTTAGCTAAACAATCCCCACGGCCAGCCTCATGGAATTTAGAAAGAGTAAATATTTTTTAGAGGTCAAGCAAACGATTTTGTTTTCTAAATACATGCTGACATGGGGTCTGGGGAAGAGAAATATAGGTTCAGATTAGATCTAAGGAACAGAAACTCACATTTAAGCCCCAGCCATGCATCAGACACAGACAGAGCTGGGCATGCACACTGTTGTCTCCTTACTTCTCTCTACAGCCCAGGAAGGAATGACCATCATCCTCATTTATTACAGATGAGAGAGGAAAAGCTCATAGAGGTTAACAGATCTGTCACAGACATGTGGATGGCAAGTAACAGACATGGGCTCTAAACCCATCTTGCCCATCTCCAATACTCATGCTGTTTCCTGGTCATTCTGCTCAGCTGACTTTTTAAGATCACTGATGACCAAAAGAATAAACACACTGTCATGCTGGTGCTTCTTCATGTTTGGACAAAGCTTCTTTTCCTTTGGCTGATTAGAAAATTAGCTCCTTAAGATAATAACATAGTGCTATTGACTTTCCCATCTCCCCCTCAGATACTAATGAGCAATGCCTTTAGAAGTTGACATAGATGTCCCTGCTTTGCTAGCTTTATTCACTACTCAGTTGCTATATTCAATCTGCACCTACAGTGCTGCTGAAAAGTGGAGGATGAACTGAATTTAAAGTGAAAGTGTTAGTCACTCAGTCATGTCCGACTCTGTGACCCTGTGGACTGTAGTCTGCCAGGCTCCTGTGTAGAGGGAATTTTTCAGGCAAGTATACTGGAGTGGGTGGCCATTCCCTTCGCTAGAGGATCTTCCCAACTCAGGGATCTAACTCAGGTCTCCTGCATTGCAGGCTTATTTTTTACCATCTGAGCAACCAGGGAAGCCCAGAGCAGATCAGTCAGTTACCAGAAGCGGCACCCTGGAGCCAGGGTCCAGCTTTGGTGACAAGTCAGAGCCCCCAGGAGGAAGCTGGGCTCCTTCAGTGACAGTGGTGGCTCACTGGCCTCCAGTCCCATAACTCAGAAAGTGACAGGCTTCCTCCTATTCATGGCCATGCATACCTCTGTTCACCGACCACCCCCCCACCTCAGATTTTTGTTGCTGGAACTTGTGTTGTAAACCAGCATTAAAGGTACAGAGTCTAGTTTAGGCTTGAAATTGAAAGGGAGATTTGAAAAAGGTCTGAAAAAAATGTTAAATATTATTAAAGCACTCAAAAACTGAAAAAGAAAAAGGTTGGGTAGAGACGAGAAAGAGAGAGAGAAGGAGAGTGAATGGTCACTGTCTAGAGAAAGGGGATGCTGTTGAAACACAAACAACTCTTTATTTTTGGATGTATTTTTGTTGCAGAAAATCCAAGAAGATATAACCTTTTTATATCATTGGACATTTACTATACAGTGGGCACTGCTTTGGCATGCTACCTACATTATCTGGAATGAGGTCTCCTTACAGTAAACCCAAACTGCACACCCATTGATGCCTTTCAGAGAAAAGAGAGGAATGCAAATGAGGAGAAAGAGTGGGGAAGGGAGGGAGAAAAAGAACGGGCTAGGCAGGTAGCTGTGAGCATGCATGCTCTAGTACTGTGTTACACAGGGAACTGACGTCATAGCACTTGGCCTCACATCCACTCCGCAAACGGAAAAGTAGGCATGAGTCTTCCCCTTTAAGAGATGGGGAAACTACAGTCCCGATAGAGTCACGTGGCTAGCAACTAACTCTCAAACTAAGATTCCAAAGCTGAATGGACACAAAAGAATTCTGATAGGGCAACCAAGGGAATTACATTTCTTTCCTTATAAAATAACCATGACACTATGGCAACATTGAAGTTTTACTAAATAATTAAGATTGTTGTTCAGTCACTCAGTCATGTCCGACTCTTTGCTACCGCATGGACTGCAGCACACCAGTCTTCCCTGTCCTTCACCATCTCCCAGACCGTGCGCAAACTCATGCCCATCGAGTCGGTGATGCCATCCAACCATCTTATCCTGTGTTGTCCCCTTCTCCTCCTGCCTTCAATCTTTCCCAGCATCAGGGTCTGTTCCAGTCAGTCAGCTCTTTGCATCAGGTGGTCAAAGTATTGGAGCTTCAGCTTCAGCTTCAGTATCAGTCCTTCCAATGAATATTCAGGATTGATTTCCCTTAGGATTAACTGGTTTGATCTCCTTGCAGTCTAAGAGACTCTCAAGAGTCTTCTCCAACACCACATTTCAAAAGCATCAGTTCTTCGGTGCTCAGCCTTCTTTATGGTCCAACTCTCACATCCTTACATGACTACTGGAAAAACCATAGCTTTGGCTACATGGTCCTTTGTTGTTAAAGTAATGTCTCTGCTGTTAAATACGCTGTCTATGTTTGTCATAGCTTTTCTTCTAAGGAGCAAGTGTCTTTTAATTTCATAGCTGCAGTTACTGTCTGCAGTGATTTTTGCAGCCCAGGAAAATAAAGTCTGTCACCGTTTCCATTGTTTCCCCATCTATTAGCTATTAAGTGATGGGAGCAGATGCCATGATCTTAGTTTTTTGAATGTTAGGTTTTAAGCCAGCTTTTTCACTCTCTTCTTTCACTTTTATCAAGAGGCTCTTTAGTTCCTCTCTGCTTTCTGCATTAAGGTGATGTCATCTGCATATCTGAGGTTATTGATATTTATCTTGATTCCAGCTTGTGCTTCATCCAGTCCAGCACTTTGCATGTTGTATTCTGCATGTAAGTTAAATAAGCAGGGTGACAATATACAGCCCTGATGTACTCCTTTCCCAGTTTTGAACCAGTCCATTGTTCCATGTCCAGTTCTAACTGTTGCTTCTTGACCTGCATACAGGTTTCTCAGGAGTCAGGTAAGGTGGTCTGGTAGATCAATAGGATGCTTGCCTTCATTATGAACTCTATATACTCATATTCAGTATAGATAGTTCTATGTTTTGATTCCAGTGTACATGGGACAATTACCATGTACTGTAGTACCAGTTCTAGTCACCTCATACCTATTAATTTGCATATTTTATTAAAGTATAAGGAACTCAAATCATGTGCTATCAAGTGGGAGCTGGCAACTGATCCTCAGGGCCAAGGAGACCTTGAACAGTGTTGTATAGTATGGAGGATGAATATCAAAATGCTTCCTGGAGGAGGTGCTGAGACCATACTAAGTCTACTCTCTTGGTCAGAAACCCTAAGAACCAAGATCTAGAACCAAAAATGGGAGGAGAGCTCAGGAACCAGGAGAACTAAGAGCTGTCTGGAAGTATTCTCTGATTAATAGAGGAAGGATAAATTTGCATCCTTCTGACCTTTATTTTACCTGTTCCAAGTACACATGGGATGAGTAGACCATTCCTGACACATTTTAGCCTGTTGAAGATCATGTTTTTCATCATACATTACTAGTTTACCATCTTGGCTTCTATCCAGATCTCAGAGCTATGTCTGGCATATGGTAAGCTCTCAATAAATACTATATGAATAAACAATTTTTTAGTGTGTCCAGGGATTGATGTTTCTAAATTTACAAACCCTGTCCCCCACCTGAGTGGAGACCACCTGAGTGGCCAGCTGGCATTTCAAGATGACACCTCCATCTCTGTTAACCAACAAGACACCCAGTTTGAAAAACATAGACTTCCCTAACCAGGAAGTCATTTCTGCATCAGCACAGGATAGCTGGGCTCTCCTTTTAGAGAAAGTAGAAATCTGAACAAAGGACTCCCGAGACCTCATCCTTTATTTTCAGGGAGAAAAATCTCTTTCACAAAAGTAAAAGCATGTGACCAAGCTGTAACCTCACGGAGGTCATCAATGAGACAGCTCACCCTAGAACTTTGTCTGCAGTTCTGAACTCAGGGTGTGGAGAGGCACTCATGGAATTCAGCCCAGATATGCATTTCCTTTTATACTGATTCCCTCTAACTGCTGTAAACCGTGTTCCCAAGTTTTCATGCACCAATCTTTCAAAGCAGATTCCCTCAAAAATTTCTAGTGAAAAAAAGAAAAGAAAATTCTAGTGGTGAAAACAAAGGAAAGACTAGAAACCTGAGAAGGAAAGAGAAAATCCTACATGAGTAAATCAGAAACATGATCAGAAACCAAAACCATCCAGAAACTGCAAATATGAAAAAAATATTTCCTATATATTTTTAAAACTACTCTTTGCCTATTTATTTAGATGTTACCTTCTTTCAACAGACAAACTTAAGTCACATACATGTATATTTGCTTCATGAAAAGAATAATGAGGTAGAAATATGTATTGTGTTTAAAGACTGCCTGGGTTCATATTCTGACCAGTGCTTTAATCAGCTATGTGACCTTGGGTTGATGCCTCTGGCCTCAGTTTCCTCACTTTTAAAATAGAGATGGTAAAATAGCTACCTTTTAAGAATGTTGCATGGACTGATCTCCATTTGAGGCCCAAAAGAAAATATATTTACCTATATGACTACCTATTAAGTACCAAGATTTTAGTAGGTATTTTTTCATACTTTAATATATCTCACAGTAGCTTATAAAGGAGATATTATTATTCATATTTCATAGATAAAATACTAGAAGCTCAGAGAGTTTGAGTAATTTGACCAAAACAACATAGATATTAAGGGCAAGGCAGATATTTGAACCAGGTCTTCCTGACAGCAAAACTTCCAAGTTGTAGACAAGGCAGCTCCCTAGGTCCCCAGACATCATGTAGCAGTTCCTTGTTCTCATAGTTATAGGTGATCAGCCTTCCCCAAATGCTCAACAAGCCCCTCCGATGAACTCTCACAATGCAGGGACTACTATACATGTGGGAGAGAACATTTAAATCTAATGCCTGAGCCTGAGTTCTCTTCACTTAAGATATTAAAAAATATACCACATTGGTAAAAGCAGACTTTATACAATGCCAGAGGAGCACAAATATCACGGAAAATGCCTTCCTTGCACAATGCTTAGGGTTTGCTTGTATGACTAGCCTGCATTCCAAAAGCTTTGGCTTGTTGCACTGAAATAATTCATGGGCTAATACAGTGCAAGATCATGTAACAGTGCTCAGATGTACTCAGTAAATGATACATTTTACTATTGATTCACTTTATTTTCAAAACAACATTAGAGATATTTGTTATCTCCTTTTTATAGATGAAGAAACCAAAGCGTGGACAATAAAGCAACTAAATAGCTATATTGATTGCTGCATAAGAAATCTCCCCAAAAACTTAGTAGCTTAACACAGCAATAAACAATTAATTTATCTTCCACTGTCTTTGTAGGTCAGGAGTTGGGAAATGGCTTGGATAGGGGTACTTCTGGCTTAGTTCTCATAAGTTTTCAGTCAAGCTGTCAGCTAGGACAGGCTGACAGAACTGGAGGATTTGTTTCCAAGGGGGGCTCACACACTGGTGCTGGTTGTTGGTGGAAAGCCTTAGTTCCTCCCAATGTGGGGCTCTCCATTGGCTGATTGAGTGCCCTCATGACATGGCGACTGGCTTCCCTCAGAGTGAGCTATATCAATAACCTCAGATATGCAGATGACACCACATTTATGGCAGAAAGTGAAGAAGAACTAAAGAGCCTCTTGATGAAAGTGAAAGAGGAGAGTGAAAAAGTTGGTTTAAAACTCAACATCCAGAAAACTAAGCTCATGGCATCCGGTCCCATCACTTCATGGCAAATAGATGGGAAGAAATGGAAACACTGACAGATTTTATTTTGGGGGGCTCCAAAATCACTGCAGATGGTAACTGCAGCCATGAAATTAAAAGATGCTTGATCCTTGGAAGAAAAGTCATAACCAACCTAGAGAGCATGTTAAAAAGCAGAGACATTACTTTGCCAACAAAGGTCCATCTAGTCAAAGCTATGGTTTTTCCAGTAGTCATGTATGGATGTGAGAGTTGGACTATAAAGAAAACTGAGTGCCAAAGAATTGATGTTTTTGAACTGTGGTGTTGGAGAAAATTCTTGAGAGTCCCTTGGACAGCAAGGAGATCCAATCAGTCCATCCTAAAGGAAGGTCCTGAGTATTCATTGCAAGGACTGATGCTGAAGTTGAAACTCCAAATCTTTGGCCACCTGATGCGAAGAACTGACTCATAGGAAAAGACCGTGATGCTGGGAAAGATTGAAAGCTGGAGAAGGGAACGACAGAGGATGAGATGGTTGGATGGCATCACTGACTCAATGGACATGAGTTTGAGTAAACTCCGGGAGTTGGTGATGGGAAGCCTGGCGTGCTGCAGTCCATGGGGTCACAAAAAGTCAAACATGACTGAGCAACTAAACTGAACTGAACTGAGAATGAGCTATCCAAAATGCAGAGGGCAAAATGGAAGCTATCCGTTTGGTTACTCACAGCATCACTTCAACCACATTCTGTTTGTTAGTGGCAAATCTCTGAGTTCAACCCACATTCATCGGAGGGAGAAAGAAACTCCATTTTTTTAAAGGAAGTATGTCAAAGAATCTATGATATATTCTAAAGTCACCGCAGAGGCAGAACTGGAATTCTCATTTATCCCTTTCTGACTTTACAACTCCAGCTCTTTTTCTGATAGCCAAGTTAAAAAGACACCATGAATGTTTCCACGGCTTACCTCCTCTTCCCTGATAGACATCATAAGCAATCCCAGTACTCATACTGCTGAAGCTCAGCTTGGCCTAAGTATCTCTCTCACACCATGTGCCAGGAAATCACCACCAATCATTTCAGAGTAAGCACACAAGTAGAAATGAACTCCATTCCTGTCCCTCCCTGTCCTACCATGCTTACATAGGAAAACCTCACAGGTGTTGTAGGTTTGAGCTATCTTAGAGTCCCTAATCTTGAGGATCACCTCTTGGACTCTCTGTGAAACAAGATTTTTAATAATGAACCGCTCTCACAAAAGTGCTCTAAGGAGGAAAATGCTTTAGGAAGCCTCATTTATTCTAAGCTTTAGAAAATCCTCCAAATTCCATAACTTTACTGAAACTGTGCAGACACACCCCAGTAATGCATTTATTCTCTAATGGCAGGAGGAGAGGATTATATTCAATATCTACAGTGTTCTTTACTTAATACGGGTGCTCTCACCCACAGGTGCACATTGTAATCACCAGAGCCATGACGTGGCCCCAATCTCAAGAGATTCTGCTATGATTGATCTGGGGTACAGCCTGAGATCTGGGGACTTTTCATAACTCCCCATGTGATTCTAAATTTCAGCCAGTTCTGAGAATAACTGATATAACACTTCATTCTCATTGTCAAATAAGTGTTCCCACTGTGTATGCATTAATGCATGCCACTTTGTAATGACTAAATGAACATATTAAAAGAATTTGGAGTGATTGGCCCCAGGCAATATTCAAAATTTACCACCATTTTTCAAAATAGCAATCTCAGTTTTTGAGTTTAGATTGTCCTCCTGTAGTTTTTCCTATTTGTATTAAATGGACAAACCCACCTAATTCAATTTAAAAAAATCCAATTATTTTGCACTTTTATGTGACTTTAACATTTTCCATAAGCATCTCCCAAACCCCCTTTTCTCACCCAGTGCTCCCTTCCAATCCATAATTCTTCCCAGTGTATCAAAAATATGAGATCACCTTAGAGCAAATGTAAAATTCTGTTGATATGGGATTTTATGATTTGTTGCTGTTCAGTCACTCAGTCACGTCTGGCTCTTTGCGACCCCATGGACTGCAGCATGTCAGGCTTCTCTGTCCTTCACTATCTCCCCAAGTCTGCTCAAACTCATGTCCATTGAGTCGATGATGCCATCCAACCATCTCATCCTCTGTCACCCGTTTCTCCTGCCCTCAGTCTCTCCCAGCATCAGAGATTTCATAATAGTTTTAGTAAATACTTTTCTCTTCCTCACACAGTCAACTCTTACTTTCCTAGATTAACAGAGAGATTAGCCAGATAATCTAAAAATGCCATTTTTCTCTCAAATATCACATCTATCCTAAAAAAGATATATTTTTAACTGAGACATTTTCATTTTTACACCTTAGCCAAGACAAGGACCAATGATCACCATAAGATGTTGAAAGATTCTGGGAATTCGGGCATGCCAGCAATCCCCTGAATACAGTTTCTATACTTTATTTCACATTAAAATCCCATACCAGGCTGCATCCCATAGAGCTAAATTAGAATCACTGAAGGTAGAAGTCAGGCATTTGTACAGTTTGTAAAAATTTCCCAGGTGATTCTAATGTGCAACAAAGTTTGGGAACTACTGTCTTAACACTTTACTGCTTAATCTTTATAGGTCTGTGAGCAAAATAAATGTTCTACATTTTTAAGCTACTTCAGGGGAAAAACACCTGCTCAGATGGGAGATATTTGTGTACCAAAGTTTATTTACTGAGCTAAAAACTGTGTAACACAGTGAAGAACTTGAAAAATCCAAATGTCTCTTCATTTAGCAAGATCTAAAATTCAAGCAGAACATATTATTTCAATAAAGTATTACCTATTGGATTTGGAGGCTAAATAAAAGTGCAGTTTATCAGTGTGTTCCTTTTTCTACCTTTACTGTAACTGACTATCTAAATATGGCATAACATTCACAACTAAAGGTCAAATTAAAATTGATACCAAGAACTGGGTTTTTAATCATAGAAATAAATAGTATTTATATTGTACAGGATAGCAATTTATTAGCTTAGCACAAAATTACATCTATACCACTTTTTCCTTTCTTAATCTTATACTACTTCCTTGTGATGTCATTTATTAGCCAGTTTAGGTCATTAATTTTTTCCAGTTTTTTAAAAAATAATTGACATACATCTCTGTATATGTTGAAGGTATACAGCATGGTAGTTTGATTTACAAACATTGTGAGATGATTACCAAAATAGGCTCAGTTCATTAATTCTTACATGGTATCCTTATTTTTTAATGTCTTAATAGGGATTTTAAGATCCCTTAGGAGAAGGGATCATGTAAATCAAGTAATATTTATTGAGCCTGTACTATGTGGCAAGAGCTATATTAGCCCATCAATAGGTTTTTGTGTCTCCTATAGCTATGTTTTTGTGTCCCCTTTAGCTATGACAGAGGATGAGATGGTTGAATGGCATCACCAACTCAATGGATATGAGTTTGGGTAAACTCTGAGAGTTGGTGATGGACAGGGAGACCTGGCATGCTGCGGTTCATGGGGTTGCAAAGAGCCGGACACAACTGAGCGACTGAACTGAACTGACTCATAGCTATGTTATTTAATTTGCAGTTTACAGTCAATAGTAAGACCAACTTAGTGGTCTGGCCACCTTTTTATTAATGACAGTATAAAACAGAAGCAAATAAAAAGAAATAGCAAATGACAGCATATTAAGGATATACTCACATATTAAGGATAAGTTTACAGTAAATGAAATCTTCAGTTGTGTGTGTGTGTGTGTGTGTGTGTGTGTGTTGAGTCTCAAAGCAGAATATTTTTCTCCATTAGAGAGATTTGAAATATATTGGGATAGAACAGTGTTTTGTGCATCATAGTGTTCCGTAAATAGTTCTTGATTAAGTAAATAAAGTCAAAAGTTCTAGAAATGGGGTTTTGGTTTGTTTTTGTTTTGCTCTAACCTGTTAGAAGTTCCTCTGGCTGAAAACAGAAATCACCTTGTAACTTTGGTATTCTTTTGGCTCTGAGCACTGAAGGGGCCTCTTTTTCACTTGTAAGTATAACGGACTGAGGCCCCTGCAGGTAGAGGAGCAGGCAGGATGTCTGTGGCCTGGACAGCTCATTTCCTCAAGCCCTTTTGGTATGCAGAGATGGTTTCTGGGCCATGGACTTCTTTGTCTAGTGTCAAGAAGACTCCTGGGAAAATAAGAATTGAACACCTGACTCTGTCCATTTGAGCTTCAAAAGACATGGAATGGTCCCAGCCAAGGTCCATGGCTAGCAAAGGAGAACTCTCCATGAGGCAAGAGGCGTCTGGACAGGTTTGGAACCCACAGGATAGAGAGGACCCCCAGCACAGCCAAATGGAGGAGATTTTGACATGAAGAAAATGTGCTTTCTGCAAAGAGAAGCTGATGGAACCTTAGAAAAACAAGCAGAAAAATAATGAAGATATTAATATCCCAAACTGATCTTTTAAAATGCATACTAGTGATTTGCAGTGTAAAGCTCTGGCACTTTTAACTCACTAATAGCCGCTAATTGTCTTCCACACTCTGCATCCCCGATGATTGTGATTAATGAGGTCATTTATTCTTGTTGTTATCCATATGGCAGAAGTAACATATACAGCCCATTTATACTCTGAATTCCTTCAATGGCTTCACTTCACTGAGATGAGAGGAATGTGGCCATATTCAGAGATGGCCAAGAATTCTACATAGTGGTTAGGTCAGATGAACCACAGTATTTCACTGCAATGTATATAAGTTTGAAGGCTGGAAAGACACATATAAATTGAATCACTTAGTAAATATCTGGGTGCTTACCATATGCTAAGCACAAGAAAATAAAATATAATTTTTTATACCATGAAATTATAATAAAGTTCTACCCACATTGAAAGTGAAAATTGCTCAGTCATGTCCAACTCTGTGTGACCCCATGAACTGTAGCCTGCAAGGCTCCTCTGACCATTCAATTCTCCAGGCCAGAATACTGGAGTGGGTAGCCATTCCTTTCTCCAGGGGATCTTCCCAACCCAGGGATCGAACCTAGGTCTCCTGCATTGTAGGCGGATTCTTTACCCTGTGAGCCACCAGAGAAGCCCAAGAAAACTGGAGTGGGTATCCTATCCCTTCTCCAGTGGATCGTCTCAGCCCAGGAATTGAACCAGGGTCTCCTGCATTGCAGGCAGACTCTCTACCCACATTAGTGGTACAACTAAGGAGGCCACTAGCTGCCATATGGCTTCAAAATGGTGAAATTCAGAGCAGACATTAAGATAATGTGAACAAATTTTAAAATATTACTTGAAAACACAAAATATCACAAAATGAGAAAAATCTCTAAAGACAGGCTTAAGAATAAGCCACCAACATACTTGACTCACATCAAGACAACAGACCTCAGACAGAGGTTATCTGAGCAACCACTTATATGAGTGTTTTGATGGATAAAATTTATAGAAATGAGTAATCATGTATCTCTTATGTTTCATTCACAAAATATTTAGGGGTGGAAGGTAATATCTGACATCCTTGCTTCTGAATTGGGTCATTACAACATCTCCACGTAATTTTCTTTCCAAATCAGTGTTTACATATGTTTTAATAAGACAACCTGCGTTCTTCATAGTTTAAATTGCAGTGTGGATGTTCAGTGACCTCCCTTTAAGCAAGAGGCAATAATCTGACAAAAGGCTTTTCTCACTGCAAAAGGAAGAAAAGTGTCTTTGTGGAATGTTTTTGTCATTCATTATCCTCCCCCTCTGCAAACTACCATTTGCCAGGCCTGTAGACATTCTGTGATAAGCAGGAGTGCTGTCGTCAGAAATAGGCTCCACAGGACTGAAAAATAGCTTTCTTGTGAAGGAATAACTTCTTGCTTTTACAGATCTGAAGAAGGGTTAGGAGAAAGATTTGATGAACAATTTTTAGGCTAAATTCCACTTGGAAAAACAAACTTTGGCTTAGATCTTTGTTCCTCAAAAGATGGAGGGTTTTATTCTTGTACAGTATAAATTATGGTCTTTCATCTTCTCCAGGGAAACCAAATACACATTGAACTTTTTATTTTTACTTGTTCGTATATCTTAAGGTTTCAGTTTCTTTGAGAGTTTTTATTTCTCATGGCTATTATCCTTTTGTTCTGGTTATAATAAGTAGAGATACTTTCAATATTTTGTGATTTCAGTTTGACTTGAGATCCATATAAACTATACTCAAAGTTCTTCACATCATTTCAGTGTACATGAGAAAAGGCCTAGGACTGGAAACCAGGTGACCTGCATTCTAGTTCAGCTCTGTCTCTAGCTGTCTGTATGATCTTGAGCAAGTCGTTTAGCCTCTCTGGGCCTGAGTTGTCTCATCTACAAAACAAAAAACTTAGAGGAGATGTTTTCTTCTCCTTTGGATGTTTAGTTAAACCTCTTTTAGAACTAATTTTAGGGCTAAAATTGTATGATTTTTGTTTTTAAGTGTCTCCCCTGCAAGACCTTTGTGCTAAATGTGGCTCATTAGCTATTCACAAAGTATTCATAGCCCCTTCTTGCATGCTTTCCTCAGTCATGGGCTGGAAATCTAATATTCTTGATATTCAAACTCCTTCGTGCTTAAATGGAATGGTCATGTAAGCGGGTTCTGGTCTCTGATGTTAGTCAAAGTCTCTAGAGGGAAGTTCCAGAAAAGCTTTTTTAAAAGAATAGGTTTAGCTTTAATGTCCCTTCCCCTTTTCACTCCCACTTCTATCTTCCTGCTTGTGATGTGGACAAGAACCTGTAACCGCAGCCTGTGACTGCGAGGCACAAATACAAGGACAAAGGCTATACACTAATGCTAGTGGAGGAAAAAGATGAGAAGAGCCTGGTTTACAAATGCATCCCTGAACTATCACACCACACCTAGCTGACCTGCATTACACTTCTTGTTGCTTGAAACAAATAAATCCTCTCCTATTCAGAGTACTGTTAACTGGGCTTTCTATAAGCTGTAAATGAATGCAGTCATAATAAACCTTAAAACTAATCAGTTCGGAAAAGTAGGGATTTTAGAACATACCTCGGTAACTTTAGAGTTAATCCTCCTTCTTAGAATCAGTTTCCACTTTGTAATGACTTTTCTTTGCCTTTGCTTAGCACTTCTATCACTCTTCCCCAGCGTCTGGATCCTCTACCCATCCCCTTCTCCCTCTGTGATGTGCTCCCTGCCTCTTCCCAATAAAGCAGATCACAGCCTCCTCTGTGCCACCACCATCCCTGGCACTCTCCTCTATTTTTGCCCCATCTCATTTTTCTGGAACTTATTTAGTCAAGCTTTCTCTCTTATTAAAACCAGAAGTCTCTAGAGGGTAGTCAGCATGTCTTCAGTTCAGTTCACTTCAGTCAATCAGTTGTGTCCGACTCTTTGTGACCCTATTAACCGCGGCACACCAGGCCTCCCTGTCCAACACCAACTCCTGGAGTTTACCCAAACTCATGTCCATTGAGTTGGTGATGCCATCCAACCATCTCATCCTCTGTCATCCCCTTCTCCTCCTGCCCTCAATCTTTCCCAGCATCAGGGTCTTTTCAAATGAGTCAGGTCTTTGCATCAGGTGCCCAAAGGTATTGGAGTTTCAGCTTCAACATCAGTTCTTCCAATGAACACTCAGGACTGATCGCTTTAGGATTGACTGGTTGGATCTCCTTGCAGTCCAAGGGACTCTCAAGTCTTCTCCAACACCACAGTTCAAAAGCATCAATTCTTCAGCATTCAGCTTTCTTTATATTCCAACTCTCACATCCATACATGACCACTGGAAAAACCATAGCCTTGACTAGATGGACCTTTGTGGGCAAAGTAATGTCTCTGCTTTTTAATATGCTATCTAGGTTGGTCATAACTTTCCTTCCAAAGAGTAAGTGCCTTTTAATTTCATGGCTGCAATCACCATCTGCAGTGATTTTCAAGCCCAGAAATGGTCAGCCACTGTTTCCACTGTTTCCCCATCTATTTGCCATGAAGTGATGGGACCAGATGCCATGATCTTAGTTTTCTGAATGTTCAGCTTTAAGCCAACTTTTTCACTCTCCTCTTTCACTTTCATCAAGAGGCTTTTTAGTTCCCCTTCACTTTCTGCCATAAGGGTGGTGTCATCTGCATATCTGAGGTTATTGATATTTCTCCCGGCAATCTTGATTCCAGCTTGTGCTTCCTCCAGCCCAGAGTTTCTCATGATGTACTCTGCATAGAAGTTAAATAAGCAGGGTGACAATATACAGCCTTGACATACTCCTTTTCCTATTTGGAAGCAGTCTGTTGTTCCATGTCCAGTTCTAACTGTTGCTCCCTGACCTGCATACCTTACACAGCCCTGTTTATCCCAAGTATGGCTTTGAACCTGGTACATAATAGATGTTCAATAAATGGTAATTTGGTTATTCCATTTTGACTGAGTGCATTAATTTATTAATCTTATAATCATTTGACAGACTCACTGCTTATGTGGAAGTAGCTGAGGACCACTGGATTTCATGACGGTTGTTCTATATGGAGACTGTATAATTCTTGATAATTCTATCTGGACTGCATAATTGACACTGTCATTTACCTCTAAACACATTATACACTGAACTTTCAAAAGGGGTTTCTTTGAAACAGCAAATCTGTGTCTAACTCAGCCAACTCTCCCCCCTTTTCTGATGCAGCAATAGAACTGACCATGAATTTATTAATTTAAGGGAAACAAAATATGTGATTAAGGTCCTAAAACTCATGGAAATGAAAACCAGGGAGCTTTTCACAAGCAGTGCTTAGTAAACATTTATTATGCCTGAATAACACGCATTGTGCTTTTCCTGGGACAGTGTTTTTACAAATGGAAGACATGACAAGATATCAATTCATTCTGATCTATTGATTTCCTTGGCATAGCACAGAAAGAAGACATTCAGAATTACAGATTGTGTGTGTGTGTGTTTAAGTCAAGAACTGACCTAAAGGAAAAGAAAAAAAGAAATGACCTAAAAAGGTCAAAAAAGCAACTAGGATATAATAGGATTGTGTGAGATTACATTAAAGCCTACAGTTACTCAGTTTATTACAGTTTGCTACGAACCACTAAAATGTCTATCTATCTAGGCAAATTAAAGCTAATTCAGTTATGCTTAAGAAAGCTCAGATAATTAATATTTTAGTAGCCCTCATTCACTGAAGCTATGGATAAAACATGTCTTCTCAAGGGAAGTGAGTTTCCTAGTGAAAAGCAACACAGTTGAGAAGAGTGTTCTGAGACTAATAATTCACATACCAAATTCACAATTTAGGGCTACAGTTTTTACCTGTATTATTATAAAATTAATGAACCAGTTGTTTTTCTTTGGGAAATTTAATCATCTTCCTTTTCTACATAAGTAAATTTATTTTAAAAAGAATTGCAAATCTCTATTATACCACAAATTTAAATAAATAAATGACAGATGAGGGAAAGCTTGCCCGGCTTTGGACTCTATATTTGTGTATATTAGGGATACTATTCTCTGCTAGGCTCTAAGTCAGAGGCCTGTTCTTTCTTTTTTAAAGTGAGATAAAATATTATGGGCTTCCCCAGGGGCTTAGTAGTAAAGAAGCCACCTGATAATGCAGGTGATGCAGGAGATGCAGGTTCGATCCCTGGGTCGGGAAGATCCCCTGGAGAAGGGGATCTGCAGTATTCTTGCCTGGAGAATCCCATGGACAGAGGAACCTGGCAGGCTGCAGTCCATGGGGTTGCAAAGAGCTAGACATGACTGAGCACACACGCATTTGCAGGAAAATGTTACAGAGGTGAGAGGTGTTAGAAACACACTGGTATTAACCTGAGAAATTTTCATTAACATAACAGTAAAGATAATTAAAAAGGGGACATTTTTCTTATAATGTTATTTTACATCAGGTCCACGTGCCATGTAAAGTCCTTTAAAATACCATCAGATAAGTACATCCTGTTAGTGTTAGTCGTTCAGTCATTCCAACTCTTTTTGACCCTGTGGGTTGTAGCCCAAAAGGCTCCTCTGTAAAACAGGCATAACAAAGTACCACAATGGCATACAGTTAGAGAACAGAATGTCATAATTTTTTTTAAATGCACACTGAAGTGTGAAGATATCTGTAGTTTTTTATGTTTTTAAACAATTCAACTCGGCTAGGCTGAACCATATCTCCCAGAATTCCCAGAAATATTTCTGGTTAAGGCACATCTCAAAAGATACTTTATGTGAGATTTGGAGGGTTAAAATGAAGCAGCAGCCATTTTTATTTTTATGCCCAGGCTATTATAGGAAAACTAGATAAAACTAATGGAATTTAAAAAAAAAAAAAAACTAATGGAATTGCTTCTACCCGAGAAAATAGTGATTCAAAAGTAGTATCTCAGTCCTGGCGGCATTACAGAGAGTACCACCTAGGAGCGCTTGAAGGATGCAAAGGTGGTGATTCCTGCCCATCCATCCTCAATCATCCCCATTCAGCTCGCTGATTTGGCCTGTGCAGTAGAAGAATGACAGTGGATTAGCATAAACTTAATCAGGTGGTGACTGCAATTGCAGCTGCTATTCCAAATATAGTGTTATTACTGGAGCAAATCAACAAATCCCTTCATACCTGATCAGCTGTATTGGTCTGGCAAATGTGTTCATTTTTCTCTTTACCTGTTAGTCAAGACCACTAAAAGTAGTTTGCTTTCAGCTGAGAAGGCCAGTAATTTGCTTTCACTCTCCTATTTCAGAGGTATCAACTCTCCAGCCCTAGTCTATAGGGATCTTGGTCACCATTTCCACTCTGCATGATATCATTCTGGTCTGTTGCATTGAAAATACTTATGCTAACTGGATCTGTTGAGAGGAAGTAGTGACTACTCTAGACCTGTTGAGAAGATACTTGCATGCCAGAAATAGGAAATAAGTCCCCCTGAAAATCAGAACCCTTCGACCTCAGTGAAAATTTGAGGGGTCCAGTGATCTGAGGCATGTCGGTATATCCCTTCCAAGGAATATCCCTTCCAAGATGAAGGGCATATTGCTGCATCTGTTCCTTCCTACCACAAAGAAAAAACACAATCCCTAGTAAGTCTCTTTGGGTTTAATGTATACCTCATTTGGTCATGGTCATGTTATTCCATCCCATTTACCCAGTGATCTGAAAGGCTCCCAGTTTTTGGTGTGTTCCAGAACAAGAGGAGGCACTACCATAGGTCCAGGCTGCCCTGCAGACACCCACAGGTGTGGATGGTGCCTGAATGTGCTGCAGCACCCCATCAGCAAATGGAGGCGGTCTACTTGAGATGGCTCTCCAGCAGGTCCTAGAGGCCCTAGTGTGTTCCATGAGAAACAAAGTCCCCTACCCCCACCACATCGCTTTCTCTCTCTCTCGACCCACCCATATGGCCTCATTAAGAGCATATGCTTCCCTACACCAATCAGTGGGTCCTTGTCAATTCAGCATGGCTTTTCTACACATGGGTCCTGATGGCTGATTCTGGAGGTCAGAGCACCCTGAGAGTACTCCAGCTTCCCTCACTTATTTTTATCAGAGCTGATATTGTCAGTGGATTTACATTTTTCCTGAATCAAAGGGATAAGCTTTTTACCAACAAAAGTGTATCTCCTGCCAGACAGCCAACGTTTAGCTGAATAAAAATTTCCAAATGACTTCTATGTAAAAGTATATGAAACATCTATGAAAAATCATGGCTGCACATGTTACTGACCCCCAGAGAGTTGAAGGAAGTCAGAGCCTGACCTCAGGCCACCAGATATCATAGTCACCTCCCTGCTCACCTTCCTGAGGATAACTTTCAAGGAAGAGTGTCTCAGAGGGCCATGGCCCAACATGGCCTGGAGCCCAGCCCCAAGAGTTCCCTGGCAGCCATGGCTCCACCAGGCACTTGACAGGCTCCCCACAGCACTTGACAGGGCCTCCCCAAGTGCTCGGCCAGGAACTGAAACAACAAAGAACAAGGGGACACAAGGAGAAGGGAGGACAAATTCAACAAAGAATTCACAGGTAATGTCTTGCTAGGAAATTTTGTAAGTCTCTGTCCTTAGTCTTTCCAGTCTTATAAATCCAACTGCTGACTCAGCTCTCCGTGTGGCTGTCTAATAAGCACCCCACATGTGACAGAAATCTTGATTCACCGCTCCTTTCCCCAGACCTGCCCCACCCCTGTCTTCCTATTCTTAGGAAACAGCACCACTATCCACTCAGCAGTTTAGCATGGAAACCTTGGAGTCAAAATCGCTGACATGGGGCGCTTGCAACACAACTGTGACTTGGGGGTGGAGGGGTAGACCTAGAACAAGAGGAGATGTGCGAGCAGGGACTAGTGTGTACTCTAGAGTCAGACCACCTGCATTCACAACTGGCTAGCTCACTCACGAGATTTGTGCATGTGGGCAATGTACTAACTTGCCATATCTAACCATATCTAACCTAACACTCTACCACATCTAACTTTCAGGTTTTTCCTGTGAAACATCAAGATCACCATAGTATCAACCACCAAGGTTGTTGTGAGAATTACACAACCTCAGTGTGGCAGTTGTCCAAGGTCAGTTCACCTATGGCAGTAGAAAGTGAGCCAGTTTCTGCTAGTTCACTGTCTCCTCCCTAGAGTCACGGAGGCAAGACAGAATTAGAGCTACATGATCAGCCACCTACAATGAGTTGAGTAGCATCAGCAGGAGAAATGGCACCCTGGGGGTACCCTAGAAGGTCCCTCCATAATTATACTTGGATTTATAAACTTGTATGGATGTGAGAGTTGGACTATAAAGAAAGCTGAGCACCCAAAAATTGATGTTTTTGAACTGTGGTGTTTGAGAAGACTCTTGAGAGTCCCTTGGAGAGCAAGGAGATCCGACCAGTCAATCCTAAAGGAGATCAGTCCTGGGTGTTCATTGGAAGGACTGATATTGAAACTCCAATACTTTGGCCACCTGATGCGAAGAACTGACTCATTGGAAAAGACCCTGATGCTGGGAAAGATTGAAGGCAGGAGGAGAAAGGGATGACAGAGGACGAGAGGGTTGGATGGTATGACCGACTCAATGGACATGAGTTTGAATAAGCTCCGGGAGTTGGTGATGGACAGGGAAGCCTGGAGTGCTGGAGTCATGGGGTCGCAAAGAGTCAGACACAACTGAGCAACTGAACTGAACCAAACCCCAAACTTTCCTTTGTTTATTCTATCTTCTAACTGTCACGTTTCCAACTACAGCTCCTCTCAGAGTGGTGCACACCTGAGTCTCCACAGTGCTGCCCCCTTCCAGCTCACAATAGGTTTCTACACCCTCCTCTTTGTTCACCATGTCACTCAGACAGGGATCCTCGTTTAGGGTCTTTGACTACTTCTATACCTCTCCTGGGGCCTTTGTAGTTTCCTAAATGGATGTGATTTGATTGATTGCTTATTAAAATCGTTGTCTTCAGATGATAAATCCAAAATTATTATGACTTCTGGCTTACTCCCAACAATGAAAGAATTGTATATATATGTGTGTGTGTGTGTGTATACTTTTTTTGTACTTATTTTTTTCATTTATTTTTATTAGTTGGAGGCTAATTACTTTACGATATTGTAGTGGTTTTTGCCATACACTGACATGAATCAGCCATGGATTTACATGTGTTCCCCATCCCAATCCCCCTCCCACCTCCCTTCCCATCCCATCCCTCTGGGTCTTCCCAGTGCACCAGCCCTGAGCACTTGTCTCATGCATCAGACCTGGGCTGGAGATCTGTTTCACACTTGATAATATACATGTTTTGATGCTATTCTCTCAGATCATCCCACCCTCACCTTCTCCCATAGAGTCCAAAAGTCTGTTCTATACATCTATGTCTCTTTTTCTGTCTTGCATATAGGGTTATCGTTACCATCTTTCTAAATTCCATATAAATGTGTTAGTATAGTGTATTGGTGTTTATCTTTCTGGCTTACTTCACTCTGTATAATGGGCTCCAGTTTCATCTATATATTCATTTTTAAAATATTCTTTTCCATTATGGTTTATCATAGAATATTGAATACAGTTCTCTGTGCTATACAGTAGGACCTTGTTGTTTATTCATTCTATGTATAGAAGCTTATACCTACTAACCCCAGCCCCCGACTTCACCTGTCGTCCCCTAACCTCCTCTCCCTTGGCAACCAGCAGTCTATTCTCTATGTCGGTGATTCTGTTTGTGTTTTATAGATAGATTCACTTGTGTCATATTTTAGATTCCACATATAAGTGATATCATATGGTATTTATTTTTCTCTTTCTGACTTACTTCACTTAGTATGATAATCTCTAGTTGCATCCATATCACTGCAAATGGTAGTATTTCACTCTTTTTTACAACTGAGTCATATTCTGTTGTGTATATATACCACATCTTTCTTATCCATTCATCTGATGATGGACATTTAGTTTGTTTCCATGTCTTGGCTATTTAGAATAGCGCTGCTATGAACATAGGGATGCATGAATCTTCTTGACATATAGTTTTGTCTGGAAATGTGCCCAGGAGTGGAATTGCTGGGTCATATGGTAATTCTATTTTTAGTTTTCTGAGAAAGCTCCACACTGTTTTTCACAGTGGCTATACCAGTTTACATTTCCACCAACAGTGTAGGAGGGTTCCCTTTTCTTCACACTCTCTCTAGCATTTGTTATTTGTAGGGTTTTTAATGATGGCTATTCTGATTGAAGCAGGGCAAAGGCTAACAGAGTTTTGCCAAGAGAATGCACTGGTCATAGCAAACACCCTCTTCCAACAACACAAGAGAAGACTCTACACATGGACACCACCAGATGGTCAACACCAAAATCAGATTGATTATATTCTTTGCAGCCAAAGATGGACAAGCTCTATACAGTCAGCAAAAACAATACCGGGAGCTGACTGTGGCTCAGATCATGAATTCTTTATTGCCACATTCAGACTTAAATTGAAGAAAGTAGGGAAAACCACTAGACCTAAATCAAATCCCTTATGACTATACAGTGGAAGTGAGAAATAGATTTAAGGGACTAGATCTGATAGAGTGCCTGATGAACTATGGACGGAGGTTCGTGACATTGTACAGGAGACAGGAATCAAGACCATCCCGATGGAAAAGAAATGCAAAAAGGCAAAATGGTTGTCTGAGGAGGCCTTACAAATAGCTGTGAAAAGAAGAGAAGCAAAAAGCAAAGGAGAAAAGTAAAGATATTCCCATTTGAATGCAGAGTTCCAAAGAATAGCCAGGAGAGATAAGAAAGCCTTCGTCAGTGATCAATGCAAAGAAATAGAGGAAAACAACAGAATGGGAAAGACTAGAAATCTCTTCAAGAAAATTAGAGATGCCAAGGGAACATTTCATGCAAAGATGTGTTCAATAAAGGACAAAAATGGTATGGACCTAACAGAAGCAGAAGATATTAAGAAGAGGTGGCAAGAATATACAGAAGAACTGTACAAAAAAGATCTTCACGACCCACATAATCACGATGGTGTGATCACTTACCTAGAGCCAGGCATCCTGGAATGTGAAGTCAAGTGGGCTTTAAGAATCATCACTACGAACAAAGCTAGTGGAGGTGATGGAATTCCAGTTGAGCTATTTCAAATCCTGAAAGATGATGCTGTGAAAGTGCTGCGCTCAATATGCCAGCAAATTTGGAAAACTCAGCAGTGGCCACAGGACTGGAAAAGGTCAGTTTTCATTCCAATCCCAAAGAAATACAATGCCAAAGAATGCTCAAACTACTGCACAATTGCACTTATCTCACATGCTAGTAAAGTAATGCTCAAAATTCTCCAAGCCAGGCTTCAGCAATACGTGAACCATGAACTTCCAGATGTTCAAGCTGGTTTTAGAAAAGGCAGAGGAACCAGAGATCAAATTGCCAACATCCACTGGATCATCGAAAAAGCAAGAGAGTTCCAGAAAAACACCTATTTCTGCTTTATTGACTATGCCAAAGCCTTAGACTGTGTGGATCACAATAAACTGTGGAAAATTCAGAAAGAGATGGGAATACTAGACCACCTGACCTGGCTCTTGGGAAACTTATATGCAGGTCAGGAAGCAACAGTTAGAACTGGACATGGAACAACAGACTGCTTCCAAATAGGAAAAGGAGTACGTCAAGGCTGTATATTGTCACCCTGCTTATTTAACTTCTATGCAGAGTACATCATGAGAAATGCTGGGCTGGAAGAAGCACAAGCTGGAATCTAGATTGCTGGGAGAAATATCAATAACCTCAGATATGCAGATGACACCACCCTTATGGCAGAATGTGAAGAGGAACTAAAAAGCCTCTTGATGAAAGTGAAAGAGGAGAGTGAAAAAGTTGGCTTAAAGCTCAACATTCAGAAAACTAAGATCATGGCATCTGGTCCCATCACTTCATGGGAAATAGATGGGGAGACAGTGGAAACAGTGTCAGACTTTATTTTGGGGGGCTCCAAAATCACTGCAGATGGTGATTGTAGCCATGAAATTAAAAGGTGCTTACTCCTTGGAAGGAAAGTTATGATCAACCTAGATAGCATATTAAAAGGCAGAGACATTACTTTGCCAACAAAGGTTCATCTAGTCAAGGCTGTGGTTTTTCCAGTAGTCATGTATGGTTGTGAGAGTTGGACTGTGAAGAAAGCTGAGTGCAGAAGAATTGATGCTTTTGAACTGTGGTGTTGGAAAAGACTCTTGAGAGTCCCTTGGACTGCAAGGAGATCCAACCAGTCCATCCTAAAGGAGATCAGTCCTGGGTATGCATTGGAAGGACTGATGCCGAAGCTGAAACTCCAATACTTTGGTCACCTCATGCGAGGAGTTGACTGGTTGGAAAAGACCCTGATGCTGGGAGGGATTGGGGACAGGAGGAGAAGGGGACGACAGAGGATGAGATAGTTGGGTGGTATCACCGACTCGATGGACATGGGTTTGAGTAAACTCTGGGAGTTGGTGATGGACAGGGAGGCCTGGCGTGCTGCAATTCATGGGGTTGCAAAGAGTCGGACATGACTGAGTGACTGAACTGAACTGATTCTGACTGGTATGAGGTGGTACCACAGTGTCATTTTGATTTGCATTTCTCTAATAAGTGAAAGTGAAATAATTAGTGATGTTGAGCATCTTTTCATGTGCCTGTTGGCCATCTGGATTTCTCTTTGGAGAAATGTTTATTTAGGTCTTCAGCACATTTTCTGATTAGGTTTTTTATTTTTTTTCTGGTTGAGTTGTAAAGTTGTTTGTATATTTTGGAAGTTAAACCCTTGTCAATTATTTGCAAATATTTTGCAACTATTTGAAAATATTTCCTCCAATTCTGTAAGTTGTATTTTCATTTTGTCTAGAAATATGTTTTCTAATTTGATAAAGTGTCAGAAATAGATGTACTATCATTTAAGGATCAAGTTCTTCCATGCCATGTCACCCACTGATGAAATAATCATTTAAATATATATGAATGATGGAAAAATATTTAATGATAGGTCCAATATAATATATACATTGTTTTGAAATGTATTAATAGGTTAATTATATTTTAAAGCTATAGTTAAAATATTTATATTTATTATTATACATGTGTATATATCCAAACATAATCATGAGGGGTTATTAGTAAATCTTTCACTGAAAATTGCTACATAAATTGAGTAAAACTAGAAAAAGTTTTTCCTGTCAAAAAATGACTGATTATTCAATAGAATCTGTGCTCCTTACAGTATTACATTTATCTACACACTATCTTTACTCAAAAGGCCCCAAGGAATTAATTAAGATCACTAGCTAAGAGGGAATTAATACTATAGTAAATACTCCTTACTTTTCCAACATAAGTACAACTGGAGAAATGGAGGAGTCTGTGATTAGACTAAAACAATGGGACAAGACCTGGATCCCTAGAGCAGACCCACCTGGACTTCAGGACATGTTTTCCTGGCCTGCATTTAGTCACCTGCCAGCTTCTTATAAAGCCTAGTTTTTCTTTCATAATTGCCTATATCCCACTTGACTGGGACATCCCATACAGAGACAACCATTGTGTCATGCACCATCACTATCATGTCAGATCATTCAACAATGCACCCCACAATCAAAGGAGCAAGAAGTACTGACTTGTCTAAGAGCAAATGATATTCTCTGGACAACCTCTTGACAAGCAGAATATCAGTAATGGTGAGAATCTCAACATCACAGATTAATGTCCTGTGACCTAACTTCATCTGCCCTTGACCAAAATTGAGAATTAGAGGGAAAAAAACCTCTGAAAGCCATCAGCTGTCACTACTGGCACAACCCTGATGTTCTGCTAAAAATACAGTTTCACAGAACACCAACGTTAGATGCGGTCACTCTGGGACCATGATCAGTTCAGTTCAGTTCAGTCGCTCAGTCGTGTCCGACTCTTTGCGACCCCATGAATTGCAGCATGCCAGGCCTCCCTGTCCATGATAGAGCGAGCCAAAAGTGAGACTCCTCTGAAATTATGTGTGAGTACAAAAGCAAGGATGCTGAAACATGCAAATAATCAAATGTCTCCCTCTTTCAGCCAACATGAATGACCACTGCCTTTTTGCTAATTATACCTGTAGTTCCACTCCATTTCTCATCTCCCAGGTAAAACTTATTGCTATCTAAGCACGGATTTGATATGACTTCCTGACAGCATCCAATCCAGAGAAGTCCCCTGCTTCTTTAAACACTCCATAAAATCACCTGACACAAGTGTAAATTCTGAGTTACTTCCTGGTGTGGGCTCCTTTGTTGTAGTAACACAGGCAAATTCATTCCACTACAGACATGGTCTTTGGGAGCTGTGGGCAACATTAACTAATACCAAGAACCATTTTGAGTCCTTTGATGCAAATATGATCAAATGTCCAGGGAAAACAGAAGAAATTACAAGCGGAAATAACAATTATTGCTCACTAGACATGTGCTTGGAGAAGGCAATGGCACCCCACTCCAGTACTCTTACCTGGAAAATCCCATGGACAGAGGAGCCTGGTAGGCTGCAGTCCATGGTGTCGCGAAGAGTCGGACACGACTGAGCGACTTCACTTTCACTTTTCACTTTCATGCATTGGAGAAGGAAATGGCAACCCACTCCAGTGTTCTTGCCTGGAGAATCCCAGGGACGGCAGAGTCTGGTGGGCTGCCGTCTCTGGGGTCACACAGAGTCGGACACGACTGATGAAGCGACTTAGGAGCAGCAGCAGACATGTGCTGGAAGGCATTTACACATGGTGGCCTTTATCTCACTGTGACTCTGATTTTCTGCATTCCCTCACAGCCCCCATTGCCATCCATCAGCAGGCCCTCTGAGCTCTAACTCGCGGAACACCTCAAATCCGACCACTTCTCATCCTCTGCACTGCACACAGGCAGCCCGGCCTTCCTCAGCCACCACTTGCATTATTGCCACAGCCTGTGGAGGGATCTCTGGGGCTCGGTTCCTGCCCTGAGTTCCCTCCCACTGTCCATTTGTCTCACCACAGCCAGAGCGAGTTTTACAAACAGGAACTACACATATATATTTATATATATGTGTGTGTGTGTGTGTGTGTGTGTGTGTAATATTGAGTTTATGAAAAGATGTTTAATCTCAACAAGCAACTAAACATTTTGATGTTAAAATAGCACATTGTACAGTACAGTACTTGGCACAAAGTGACTACTCAAGGAATATTTATTGTATACATGAAGAACAGTTTTTCATCTAACAATTGGCAAAGATTAAAAAATAAAATTCATAGTTATTGGCAAGAGCTCACAGAAAGGGCACTCTGTATATTTATGGAGATATTGTGCATTTTATCAGGAAATTTGTCTCTGAAATGTCCATATCCTTTGAGCAAACACTTTCATATTTAAGTTTCTTATTTAAGGATGTGCACAAAAAAAGCTCTATTTACAGTAGTCCAGGCATTTTAAGTAGCAGTTTAATCTTTAATGTTCAAGAAGGATATTCTTTAGGTTATAAAAATTTATCATGGAATAGAAAGGGGTTTTTTGTTGTTGAGTGTTATATTTGTTCCCTATTGTTGCTGTAACAGTTTGCCACCAACAACACAAATTTATTACCTTAACAGTTCTGGAGGTCATAATTCAGAAATAGGTCTTATTGGGCTAAAATCAAGGTGTCAGCAGGACTATGTTCCTTCAGGAGACTCTAGGAGAGAATCCAGTTCCTTGCCTTTTCTAGCTTCTGTGTTTCTTGGCTCACAGCTTTTTCCTCTATCTTCAAATCCAATAGCATATCATCTTCAAATCTCTAATTCTGACCTGCTCATCTGCCTCCCTCTTCTACTGTGTGTGTGTGTGTGTGTGTGTGTGTGTGTGTGTGTGCGCGCGCGCGCACTCAGTCACTCAATCGTATCTGACTCTTTGCGATCCCATAGACTGTAACCTGCCAGGCTCCTCTGTCCATGGAATTTTCCAGGCAAGGATACTGTAGTGGGTTGTCATCTCCTTCTCCAGGGGGTCTTCCCAACCCAGAGATCACATCCAGGTCTCTTGCATCTCCTGCATTGGCAGGCAGATTCTTTGGCACTAGCATCACCTGAGAAGCCCCTTCCTCTTTAAAGGACACTTGTAGTTGCATAGGCCTACCTCTATAATCCAAAATAACATCCTGATTTTAAGATCACTTGATTTAGCAGCTTAATTCTTTCTATGACCTTAATTACCTCTTGCCAGGTAACATAACATAGAGGCTCTAGAGATTCTAATGTAAACATTTTTGTATTACCATTACTGTGTCTATCACATGGAATATGAAAATTTTGATCTCCTTCCTAAGCAAATCATGACCCTTCCAATCTATAAATGAGTCCTCAAACTTCAGAGGAAGGCTAGAGACTGTGGTCTCAGACTGCAGATAAGGAACAAGACTGTGCAGCACATATAAAGTACCTTCATGACGACCATAATCATGGTGGATGGGATCGGCATTGTTCTTACTGTTTGAAACCCAAATATTCAGGCAGTTATGGTGGCCTGACCTGAGCCCAAGTAGACCTCTGATGCTCAGACCCTAGGTTGATATACTTGAAGCAATCAGGAGGAGAAACAAATCAGACGAGTTCCTAGACCATCTGAGAGTCAAAGCTGGAGAAACGAAGTTCAAACATAAAGTTCGTCCAGCAAAAGTAGGGCTGATGCTGTGAGACCAACCAATGGCAGAAGCCAAGTATAATAGAGATGGAACTAGAATTTAGCATCAAAAAAGCAAGCGCATTGAAAGTACCCACAGTGACTATTTGCCAGTTGCCTTCACCGGCAAGTCAGACTAGCTTAAAAGTACAGGTTTGGTTGACATCATTTTTCTCAGATAATGTCTCACTTTTCTCATTTTTCAGAGAAGAAATGTAAGCTACGTCATTGTTTTGAATTATTTTCATTTTATTCCCACAAACTGAAGACTTTCAGTGGTTAGAAGATGAAACTTTGGCCTTATGCCAAATAGTAATAGTAATCCTAATGTAGAGGCAGCTTTTAAAGCTTTGGGTCGCCTCCCCTACCTCATCCCCAACTTCTTTGCAGATTACTTATTTGTAGTGTGTACAAAACAAAGGTAAAGGAGATGGAAACCTGCATCTTTATGCACACCGCCCACACATTTCCAAGAATTTGTACTGTACTGATCCCCCTTCCATCCAGGTAGCAACATCTTTTTTTTGCTGCAATAATGGGATTACAGTGATGAAGGAAACAGAATACCATCAGAGTGATGCATGAAACCTCTAGTTTATTTCACTGTAACTCAGAGAAAAGAGCTTTAGTGTTCAGCCTTCTGACCAGTATGCTTCCTAGATTCAAATGAGTGAAGAAAACAAAGAACTACAGCTAACTTTAGGCTAAAATGTGGAGGGTGGGAAAGACTGTATAGACTAAAGGAAGAAAAGCACCTTGGCAAATTGTTTTTCCCAAAAAAGGATCAAGCAAACAAAGCCCACATTTTTATTGTAAATGATAACTTGGTACCTGAATACTGAAATTCTTAGGACTTAAGAGGCAAGAACCACAAGTTACTAATAAGCTAAAAGAAAGCAGGGCATGGTGGAACCACCTCAAGACTCAATCGCAGACATTAGTCTCCTTTTCCCTACCTGCAAATGTGTGTCCGGTTGGTATGAAAAAAATATATTCTCTTAAGTCTGACCACAAGCTAAGTTAACAGAAGAAACATTTCTTTTGGCTTCAGTCCTCTGCCTCATCCCAGCGCTTGCATTTCTCACTCAAAGCTAAAGTCAAGGGCAAGACTTCTTCTTGTACCACGTCAAGGAAGCAGTATTGAAAGCAAAGTATTTGATTTTAAGAAAGGAAGGCCTGTTCTCAAGGCCTAAACATTCAGCTGTAAAATGTGTAAACCGTGTCATGGAATTCTGGCTGTGGTATGTGTCAAGCTAAGAAAACAACATGCCATCTCACCACTCTACATAACACGGAAGTACGGAGAGGCTGAGATAGATAAACACATACACATGTAGTTACTTATGATATTAAAATAGGGGAGCTGCTGGGGAAACTTTGCTGCTGAAGAATTAAAGCTGCCATTGTATAAAAACTATGGAAATGTTGGCTTGATACCGTCATCTGTTGAGCAGTGGTTATAAAAATATGTTACTGGGAATTATCAAGTTAAAGGAATATCTTGTTTTTCATGAGACAGGCTTCAGAAGTAGATGTTTGTAAATGAAGCCGTATTAGGCATCAGTTCAGTTCAGTTCAGTCGCTCAGTCGTGTCCCACTCTTTGCAACCCCATGAATCGCAGCCCTCCAGGCCTCCCTGTCCATCACCATGGTCCCATTTAAAAAGCTTTTGTAGCACTCGTCACCTTCTACCACGGTCTATAATTTACTTATTTGTTACGCTTTTGTTTATTGACTCTCCATCTCACTGCAACATGTAGATCTCTGCATATGGTGGCTGCTGCTGCCACCACTACTGCCCCTGGCCCAGAACGCAGCTGAAACCTCAACCCTGAAGCTTCCTGCTCCGTATCTGCAGCTCTCTCCTCTCTACCACGCCACGCTCAGGCCCAGCGTGCTAACTCTAACACTCGGTACCCTAACGGTGTTACAGGGCTATTTGGTTCTCAAACAGGGAAGAAGTTCTCCCTTTTACCAACTTCACTCCATAACTTCAGCGCCTACTTGGTGTCCGCATAGACATGCCCTGATATACTCTTTCAACCTTAAAATTCCTCAACAGCTAATACCTCCTGGGCACTTACTATGTGCCAGCCACTGTCCTGGGTACTTGGGATACAAAGATAGACACAAACTTCTAAGTTAATTCAGCTTACATTTCTTCATTGTCCATTGAAACTGATCCTGTATCCAATGCCTCTCTATAAATTTACTGTTTAGCTACATTTAGAATAAGCCCCACATTGAAATGTCAACCTGACACCAATTTTTGGTGGTTGCCCTTTAAGATACGCAGGCAATAGAGCCTGTAGTACTCCAGCTCTCTGGGGTTTATTTTTTACCTTACTTTACATTTACTACAAATGCAGGTGCTCCCCTCCCCTAGGTCCCTGAGAAAAGGATCATTGAGCGCAAGTGTCACAGGTTCTATAAATTCTGTTGTCATTTCAATGAGACTCCTTTTACACTCCTGGAGTAACCAAAATGCCAAATTGAATTATTGTAGAATTCTGAAATAAACCTCTTAATCCTTTCAGAAATTTCTGTCAATCTGCTTCCATCTGACCATACTGGTCCATGATCCAGCCCTGTGGAAACTCTTGCCCAGGCAAAGCATTGGAGGTTTTTAGTTGGAGTGTAATTAATGTGCCAAGTCATAACTATCATGAAAATATTTCAAAAGGTCAATATAATGATAAGCTTTCCCTTGTCTCTTTCTTGAAATTCTTCTCCAGCTTAAACCAATTGCCTAAGTCACTTAAAGACCTTTAAACAAAATGAAATCCTAATGATGTCTCTGCCATGAATAATTAATTGTTCATGTACAATCTTCTCAACAAAATCCATCCTCATTAGATTAGAGGTTTTCTCAAGATATGTGAGTTCATTATGGACATTTTTACCTCCTCCTTGTGTCTTTCTTTCTTTGTCCATTTTATCTGTGTCTGTGATCTGAGATTCCATCACCCTGGCAAGCCTCCAAAGAGAAATAGTTGTAAGGCAATTAAGGACCTTTGAGAAGTGGTAGAATCTCTTACTACTTTAAAACGTGGTGGCTTAATTGAGAGAGCAACAACAGAGAAGGACTGAACTTACTCTGGAGGTAAGGCAGTTTGTTCTTTTCAGAGGGAAGAGAAAAGGAGAGTAGGGAAGGTATGTTTGTCCACCTTCTTAGGAACTGACATTTTATCCATGAGTCTTCTGTCTTTCTGACAAAGCTTTGATGACTGGAAAGCCTTGAGAAGAAATTAACATTGTAACAATAGAACATCTTGTACTTTCTTTTTAGATGATGAAATGCAAGGTCGTAGACACAATGGGAGAAATTTTAGGGGTCATCTCGCGTTCATTTGACAACTATGATTTCTGCTCTCTGTCACAGTTCCAGCCACTGAGCCAAAAGGAATCTTGTCCCCATCCCATTCATAGCCCTGCCTTTTCAATCTTCCCTCTTCACCCATAAATGTGTACAATTCTTCCAACTGTATTTCTGAATTGTCATATTTATTACAAGTGTGTTTCAATGTTTAAAACTAATCTAAATCAAGAAAAGGATATCATCTGTAATTCAAACATGTTTTCTGTTTTTGTATTTATACATTTCTATTATACATTATGTCTAAATTATTGCTCTTTTTCAAAGTAATGGTCTAAAGAACACTTAGGGATAGGATGAACTTGGCAAATGCGGGACAAAGCTTTTTGTTTCACATTTCTTTTCACATAGCTATACAGTAGACAAAATTTTGTATTCCCTATTTTTATCTAGTCTACCATATGCATTTTTGAAATTAAACATAGTCCTTACAACCATCATTTGGAAAAGCTGCTTGAGAGTCCGTTGGTGGACATATGCTACTTTAACAAACCAGTTAATAATACTGCAATGAGCATCTTTCTGCATGCTTTTTTAATATCTAGGATTATTTCCATAGGTTCAACTCTTAGAAGTAGGACTACTAAATCAAAGGATAATATTTAGATTGTTGAGATATATTGTGAAAACTTTCCCAAAACACTGTTCCAATTTCTAATCCTACATCTTATTCAATTAACAGGATTAATTAACTTTCAATTTAATGTGGGCATAATGTACAGAAGGTGACTGTTTATTGTGAAATATATCATATGTACACAAAAGTATATAAAATTTATGCAGTTAAAGAGTAACAATAAATTAACACCTATGTCCCCATTCCCTGTTTAAGAAATAGAATATTATGAATATTTAGAAGCCCTTATAGTATTGCTATATTGTAGCAGCTACAGACAGATCTCATAACTTCATTAGCTTAAAACACATGCATACACACCTCATACACATTTATACCTTCTTTACATTATCATCCACGCACTCCAGGGAACTCTCCTTGACACCTCCAGCAAAAACTTAAGACTTTAGGTTGTTTCTGTCTTGTAATTCTACCGTCTCAGAAGTCACAGAGATGGTCGTAAGACAGCAGGGATCTTGAAATTTTGTTGTCAGCATATTGTGGCTGCCTTCTCTATCTGTAAAATGCCTACCATCCTAGGAACTTCCTTCATCCTACCATCCATAGGAACTTCCTTCATCCTACCATCCATAGGAACCTCCTTCATCCTACCATCCATAGGAACTTCCCTGTGGACTCCCTTCACCTCTCTCTGATATTGACTCTCCTCTCTCTGCTATTGATTCCAGTATCCCATGGCTTCCTTTTGTTTTTGTGTGTTTTTTTTTAAATTCTTCAAGCTTAGTAAGTATAGTTGATGAAAGCCTGTAACTCTTAACTCCAGTATCTGGAATCCTGAGGGTCTTTCCAATTCTGTTTGTCTTTTTTAGTTTGTTTGTTTGTTTTTCTTTTTCTGAAGAAACACATCCCTCAGCAGCTTCTTAATAAAGGATGTGGGAGAGGTCAATTTTCTAGAAAATCCAAATGCTTTTTTGAGGTGAAAACATAGTCTTTACAACCATCATTTAGAAATGCTGTCTGACATTCCATCAAGTAAATACGCCCTTGTTTTGTTAAAACAAGGTTTGTTAACCATGCCCTTTTTAGACATTCATATTGTTTCCCATTTTTACTACTATTAGCAATGCTGCAGGAAGCATCTTTCTGCATCTGGACACCTACTGAGGACCAGGTACCTCATGGGCACAGTAGAGAGCCAGGCACAGTCTAGTGCGTGCAAAACAAGAGGAGCAGCAAAGGGAAGCAAGGTGTATTCATGTGCTTCATTGAGAAACAGGTGATTGTTTCCCTAAGAATCTGAGATACAAAACAGCCTACTGCAGTATATACCTTTCTCTGCAGTGTTTATCCCAACTTAAGTGCAATTTTGCAATTTTAATACATATTAATCTTTGGTTTTGACATTAAGGTAGTAACCTTTTAAATTACTTACCAGCGATCTTTCTGTGGCACCCATTTCAGTTAACACATCTCTGTGTATATCCCCACATCCACATCCTGCCCAACCCACCTCTCAAATTTCAGTCTTGCCAACTGAAAGTGCTCCCAATGACCAAGGCTGGGACAGTCTTAGCAACAAAATACAGAAGTTTTGGATTAAAACCCAAAGAAGTTGTGCTGTGTATATATATGTGTGTGTGTGTCTGTGTGTGTGTGTGTATAATGGAATATTACTCAGCCATTAAAAAGAATGAAATAATAACATTTGTAGCAACATAGATGGACCTAGAGATTGGCATACTGAGTGAAGTAAATCAGACAGAGAAAGAGAAATATCATATGATAGCCATTATATATGGAATCTAAAAAGAAATAATCCAAAATGAATTTACTTACAAAACAGATACAGACTTAGAACGAACTTACAGTTGCCAGAGGAAGGATGGGGAGAAGGGATAGTTAGGGAGTTTAGAATGGACGTGTACACACTGCTATACTTAAAATGGATAACCAACAGGGGGTACTGTATAGCACATGGAACTCTGCTCAATGTTACGTGGCAATCTGGGTGGGAGAGGAGTTTGGGGGAGAAGGTATACACATACATGAAGAACAAGTCCCTTCGCTATTCACCTGAAACTATCACATCATTAATCAGCTACACCCCAAAACAAAATAAAAAGATTTAAAAAAATCCAAAGTATAAAATACATAAGCATTCATGAATTCATACTGACATATAAATGGTTGAAAGAAATAAGCAGGCGAGAAGAGACAAATCTCCCATGCAGAAAAATTCTAAATAGTACTTGTAGGTACTCTGCTCTCATGGTGGTGGAGCCAAACTCCCAGCTCCTTAAATGTGGGCTTCACACAGTGACTTCACTTCAAAGAGCACAGAATAGAAAGAGAGGAGATAAGAGTAAATTTATAACAGGGAAATATGACAAACACTACCTCAGCCAGGTGACCATTATCAACCACAATAGTGACAGGTCATGTTGATGGTGTGTGCTTTTTATATGATGTGATGAAAATGTCACTTTACCTCTGTGCCTGTTCCTTAAAAAATGCAGGACTCCAATCTAATTATGAGAAAAATATCAGATGACTCCCAAAGGAGGAACATCCTACAAAATACCTGATCAGTACTCCTCAGAACTGTCAAGGTCATCAAAAAGTTACAAAAATCATCTAAGGAATAGTCACAGCCCAGAGCAGTTTAGGTAGACATGAAAACTAAATTTACTGTGATAGCCTAGAGAGGATTCTGAAACAGAAAAGGGACATGAGGTAAAGATTAAGGAGATAAAATATGGGCTTCAGTTAATAACATATATATCAATACTGATTCATTTCTTGCAACAAATTTACCATACCAATGTAAAGGGTTAATAATAAGGGAAATTGGCTGCAAGGTATGTGGGAACTCTTTGTACTTTCTTTGCAATTTTCTCTGTAAATCTAAAACTTCTAAAAGTTTATTTTTTTTAAGTTAAAGGTCAGGGCTTCCCTGGTAGCTCACTGGCAAAGAATCCACCTGCCAATGCAGGAGTCACAGATTTGATCCCTGATCCAGGAGGAGCCCACACGCCACGGAGCAACGAAGCCCGTGCACCGCAACGCTTGAGCCTGCGCTCTGGAGTCAGGAGCCACACCACCGAAGCCCAAGCGCCAGAGAGCCCAGGCTCCCCAACGAGAGAAGCCACAGCAACAAGCCCACGCTCCACAACTAGAGAGTAGCCCCTGCTCGCAGCCAACTAGAGCAAAGTCCACCCAGAAACAACGACCTAGCACAGCCAAAAATAAATAAATTTTAAAAATTTTAAGCTAAAAGTCAATGAAACATTAAGTTACGGAGGCCATTTTCATGTGTATGTTTTAGATTTAGCCACTAATGATTATATCCCTGGAGAACCCCATGGACAGAGGAGCCGGGCTACAGTCATGGGGCTACAGTCCATAGCGTCACTAAGAATCAGATACTACTCAGCAACTGAGCACACAGGCGCAATAAAAGATGAGGACTGAATAAAAATATTTCCCAAGAGAATTACTAAGTAAGACTTAAGGCATAAGGTGCCACATCATTATCAAATACTGTCGTCTCATCATTTTCTGCTAAAGTATCCTGAAGTAGAGACCGTCAAAAAGTTTCCCTGGTGCCTCAGGGAATGCAGGAGACCCGGGTTTGATTCCTGGGTCAGGAAGATTCCCTGGAGAAGCGAATGGCTACACGTTCCAGTATTCTTGCCTGGAGAATTCCATGAACAGAGGAGCCTGGCAGGCTGTGGTCCGTGGGGTCGCAAAGAGTCAAACACGCCTGAGAGACTAACACTTTCACTGCCGGAAAGATAGTGATCTGATTCAAACCACCAGGAGCTAACTGTGCATGTAGAAAAACAGTATGACCACAATGCTCAACTCCTTCGGGAACCGCTCATTTGTGTGTTGCCCACCCCCCCCCACACACACACAGCACACCCTTGAATCACCTACACAGAGGTTATTTTTATCCTCTGTATTTTTCTGTATGTTTCAAATATTCTATAATAGTGTTAAGGTAATGTTTTCATATTAGTAATTTTTTCCTACTAACCTTTCAGACTCAATAATTTCAGACTTGACAGATAGTTACAAAATAATGCAAGAATTCCTGTACACCATTCACCCCACTTCCCCAAATGTTAACATTTTACATAGCCATGGTACAGTAATCAAAACCAAGAAACTAACTTGAAGCAAAAGTGAAAGTGTTAGTCACTCAATCATGTCTAACTCTCTGTGACCCCATGGACTGTAGCCAGCCAGGCTTCTCCCACCATGGAATTCTCCAGGCAAGAATACTGGAGTGGATTGCCATTTCTTTCTCCAGAGGATCTTCCCAACCCAGGTCTTCGGCATCACAGTCAGATTCTTTGCTGTCTGAGCCACCATTATTAACTAATCTACAGACTGTATTCAAATGTCACCAGTTGTCCCACTGATGTCCTTTTTCTGGTCCAGAATTGCAATCCAAGATCCTGCATTGCATTTAGTTGCCATGTCTCCAATGTGAGGCAGTTCCTTAGTCTATCTCTGCTTTTGATGCCCTTAACGCTTCTGCAGGGTCAAAGGAAAACAGTTAAACCCGTCCAATTTATGACTATCTCCCCAAAAGAATTTTATTAAAGGCAGCTCTCTAGATAGTTGCCAGCATACCAGGGAAGAGCTTTGAAATAGGCTCTAATCCCAGATGACCCGAACCCCAAGCAAGGCCACAGAGGGGCGGGAGGAGGATAGGAGCATGGTTGAGCAGGGCAGACTATACCCCAGTAGTTTTTGTACCTACAGTTTTATAAACATCTATGGCAGTGCCAAAGTTCTTAGATGCCCAGAGACCTCTCCTCACTGGCAGGAACTTCTGAGATAGGGGAGCCCATTGTGAATGAGATTACGTGCCCAAGTCCACTCACCAGGGCTTGGTGAAGCGAAAAGTTCAACTCAAGACTGTCTGAAAAAAGTCCAGGCTGTCAGTACTACATATCCTGAAGCTGACTGAGGGTCACACTCTCCAGCCTTCTCAGAGTTTAGCATCAAGGATCAGAATGTGAAGGCCACGAGAAATGTTCCTTTTTTCTATTCTTTCTCTTGCGGCTTTGAAGTGGCCTGGTGCCCCCAGTCTCTGAAATCACCTTTCTCCAGGCCCGCAGCAGAAGAGATATGTGGTGTTACACCTCCATCTAGTGGTAAAAGCGGTAAAGTGCAACGCCACCGTCCCCGCCGCGCCAGTCACACTTCTGACAGTCTAACAAGTCGTTTAGCAGAGGTTGACAACCTTGCAGAAGCAACTCACCAAGATCTAATCAATGTACTGTGACTTCTTGCCCCGAGAATACCGTGAACAGGCAAGCCTGGCAGGCGACAGTACATACGGTTGCAAGCAGTCAGACGCGACTGAAGCAACTTAACAGGCACACACGTGCTCTAACTTCATCGTGTTAGAAGCCACATAAACAAGCCAATGTGGTTTATTTGAAAGAGGCGATGGAGATAAATGGACCAAGATATAATCTCTTCCCTGCTCTTACTTAAAGTGACTTTGTTAAGTCTCTGACATGTCTCTGAACATTAGTTTTCTCATATTAAAATGGGGGCTCATAATATCTACATGTAAGGTAGTTACACCTTGATGAGTCCTGAGTTCACAGTAAATCCCAGATAAACATGTATTCCTTCTCACACTCCTCTCTACCTCCTTGTGCACAATTTGCATGACAAGCTGGAGTCATCAAAATGAAAGAGATAATTCATAAGAGGTTCAAAAATGTTTTTCCAAAACGTTGGACAGACTGTAAATTTCAGAGTCCATATTGCATAGAATTTAGGCCAGGGACTCTGGCACTGGGGCTGCCTTGTTTTGAATAGCAACTCTGCCAGTTGCTTGGTTTTCCATCTGTAAAATAGAAATATTAATAAAGATACCTACCCCCTAGGGTTTTTGTGAGGATTAAATATATTAATATCAGCAAAGCACTTAGAACAATATGCATTTGATGTGTGGATCTATTATCAGTAACATTTCATAATGATGTGCGTGTGTGCGTGGGTAGTCTCTTCAATTGAGACCGACTCTTTGCGACGCTATGGACTGTAGCCCACCAGGCTCCTCTGTGCATGGGATTCTCCAGGCAAAGATACTGGAGTGGGTTGCCCATGCCCTACTCCAGATCTTCCCAACCCAGGAATCAAACCGGAGTCTCTTACACCTCCTGCCTTGGCAGGCGGGTTCTTTACCACTAGCGCCACCTGCTGATCCCAAAAAGCAGGGGTGAGGCTGGGTAGGCTCCAAGTCAGTTTATTTGATTTGTAAAAGAAAATGTTACACGTTCCACATTTCTCATCCTTTTGAATGTTACTACTCTATCTCTTGTGATTTCCCCAAAATACACACACACAGACACACACATTCTATCTTCAGATACTTATAATTTGATGCCTCTTGACTAAGCTAGCTTCCTGGTCCATCACTAAGCTGGTGCAAAGCCTTTCTGAGTGGCAAAATGCCTGAGTGACTGCATACCCTCTTACTCTATTAATGCTTCTTACCCTTGAATCTGCTTTGGATACTAAGCACACCCATTTTCTGTTCGTTAATACTTGCATGAGAAGTCTTTTTCCATCTTTTTACTTTCAACCTTACTTTCAGCTATCCTTCAGTTCAGTTCAGTCCAGTCTCTCAGTTGTGTCCGACTCTGCGACCCCATGAAGCGCAGCACACCAGACCTCCCTGTTCATCACAAACTCCCAGAGTTTACTCAAACTCATGTCCATCGAGTCGGTGATGCCATCCAGCCATCTCATCCTGTCGTCCCCTTCTCCTCCTGCCCCCAATTCCTCCCAGCATCAGGGTCTTTTCCAATGAGTCAACTCTTCGCATGAGGGGGCCAAAGTATTGGAGTTTCAGCTGTCCTTACATTGTATTTAAGGCATGTTGTTTTCAAGTCTCATAGAATTGGGTTTTGTTCTTGTAGTTAATTTCTAATCTCATCATAAAACATATTCAGAGTAATGATAGTAAAGATGATCCAATACTTCCAAAAAAGAATGGAAGCACAGATCAAGAAGATACAAGAAACATTAAACACACCAATATTTGTATTATAGGGGTCCAAAAAGGAGAATAGAGAGGAAAAGGACCTGAGAAAATATTTAAAGATACAATGGCTGAAAATCTCCCTAAGGTGGGAAGTGAAACAGTCACCCTAGTCCAGAAAGTGCAGAGTTGCAGGCAGGATAAACCCAAGGAGGAACACGCTGAAACACATAGTTATCTATGGTTTCTCTCAATGCTCAGTAAAGAATCTGCCTGCAGCGCAGGAGACCCGGGTTTGATTCCTGGGTCAGGAAGATCCCCTGGAGAAGACAATGGCAACCCACTCCAGTATTCTTCCCTGGAAATTCCATGGATAGAGGAGCCCACCAGGCCACAGTCCATGGACTCAAGAGTCAGACACAACTTAGCGACTAAACCACCACAAAGACAAAAAATATTAAAATCAATAAGAGGGAAGCAACAAATAACATACAAAGGAATCCCCAGGTTTTGTCCTTAAGTTGTAATGTTTAGTCCATTCATGCTTGATGTATTGATACATTTGGATTTAAATCTACCTTCCTGATTTTTTGTTTTCTGTTTGCTCCCATCTCTTTTCTCCATTCTTGCCTTCATTTGAATTTTAAATTTTATATTCCTTTTCTACTGTCCTGTTAGTTTTACATTCTTTTATTGGTTTTAGAAAATATCGTAGAAATTGCACCCTGCTTCATTCATTTTTCATATAGTGTCTTGATCATTTCCAAGACAATTCAAGGACCTCAGGATACTCAATCCTATTTACCTCCCATCAGTTACATGCTATTTTTGTCATGTATTTTAATTCTTTATACACGTAAGACTCCATAAAGCATAAATGGATTATTTTATGGCAATATCCTTTTAGATTTATGCACAGATTTACCTTTCCAATGCTTTTCTGCTTTTTTCTGCACCTCCAAGCCATGACATGTGATAATTTCCCTTCTGCCCAAAAACCCATTAGTATTTCCCTTTCCAATGGTGACAAATACTGTTTTCATTTGCTTGAAAATGTCTTTCAAAGGATATTTCTGCTGCACATTATCTTCCATATTGGCTGTTATTTTCTATAAGCTCTTTGAAAATATCACTTACGAGGCTTACTTACTGTTGCTCCTTTGGAAATGAGCTACACTTTCCTCCGGCTACTTTTAAAAGTTTGTTTCTCAGCAGTTTTACTCTGTAGTAATTTGTCATGATTTTCTTTGTATTTATTCTGCTTGGAAGCCAATAATATTTCTACTGTCTATGGCTCAGTGTCTTTCATCAGTTTTGAAAATTTCTTAGCCATTATCTCTTCAAGTGTTGTCTGCCCTATTCTCCCCCCAGTATCATTCTGGATAATTTTTTTACCTTCCAATTCACTAATTCTCTCTTAAACTGTGACTATCAAAGCGATCTACTGATTTCTTAACTTCAGTCACATTATTTTTAAGTTCTAGAATTTTATTTTTATATAATTTCCAATTGTCTCCTGAAGTTTTTCCATCTTGTCCTGTAAATCCTTTAACATTTTGATCACAGTTATTATAAGGTCTCTATCAGATAATGCTGAATATCTTAATTTTCTGAGGTTTATCTGTTTCATTCTCTCCTTTTTGGTCAAATCTTAATGTGTTTGTATTGCTAGTTATACTTTTTATTGGGATTAACAGACTTTGAACAATTATAGAGACAATTTGAGAAACTGCATGATGTTATCTTTCTTCAGAGGGGGTTATTTTTGCTTTTGGCTGTCCACTAGGTTTGGGACCAGTTGCCTCATTCAGTTAGGGACTGAGATCACTTGAGGCTGGGCTTCAGTGCTTGTGAGTATAGACTCAATTTCCAGTTCTCCTTCACTCAAGGGGTAGACCTTTGGGGATCCAATAAGAAAACCTAGGACGTTTAAAGGACATTTCTTCTTGGTGCAATCAGAACTCTAAATTTTGTTTCCTATGAGTCTACCAAAATTTTTGCTGTTTCTCTCACTTGTTCTTGAATTACAAAGTGCTTCTAAGAGTAAAACGTGGCACCAAACATAGGTCTCATCTGTGTGGAGTATCTGCCCCTGCTTTCTTGATAGCTCTCTGATGCTTTAATAGATATCTATATCCTAACTGTTTTAGTTTTCTCAGCAGAGGGGTTGGGGCAAAACAAGCTAATCACCCATTACTGGAAACTGAAGTCTCTATGTGCTTTATTTGAAAAGTTACTTTTAGAAAATTCAAGTTCTGAAGTAAAATAGACTTGAGTCTGTCACTTACTAGCTATATGACTTAAAGTGAGCTATTTTTCACGAGTCTTAGTTACCTTATCTGAAAAATGGAACTAACAATAGCACTTACCTTGAGTTGCTTTAAATATTTTTTCAATGCAGGTATAGTATTCAGCACAGAGCCAGAAATATAACAAATGTTCAGATGTTAGTAGAGCAGCTTTTAAAACATTATCATGGTTTTTATTAATTATATAAATTAACACATAATGATAGCCTCTCTCCATGCACCCTCTGTGAGGAATAACTGGTAAAGATGCTATATAGATCTTAATTTTTCCAACTTTCCTATGGCTTGGGAATAGCTGAGCAAAATGGCTTACTGCACCACATTAAATAGTTTATATAGCCATCAATATTTTCACTTTGGAAAACAGATCAATTGGAGTAAAAGAGTTAGAATATAGCAGCAGGATTAAAGTAAGCTTTGGCAAGAAGGCTCTTGAAACTAGCACCCTATACTGGGGCCTCCAGGGCTTATCCCCCAAGTGTGATGTGAGACATTAACCACTGAGATGTGCTCTGGAAGGAGTCAGATCTCCTGCTGTCGTCCCTATTTGGGCTGAGGCCCCATGATGCTGGAAAAAGCCTTCCACCTACTAAGACTCTTGGACAGTCGAGAAGCTCCAGGTGCTTTGGAATAGGAACCCTAATTATTCTGGGCTCTTTTTGTAAGAAAAACTTTTATTTCAAAGATGCCATGGTATTTTAATTTTAAAAGGCTTGCATTGCTCCCCAACACTTTTATTCAAGAAGTATCATTATTCTTCTTTATTTTTACATGTCTTATTTAAATGTTCTTAAACGCTACTGTTATACACTTAAACATCTGTTGACAGTAGACTTCATGGTAAACATTCTTGTCACAGTTTTTCAAATTCAAAAAAAATTAATGTTTAAATATTAAAACAACCAAAATATCATTTATGTGTAAGATAAGTGAAGTGAAAGTCATACAGTCGTGTCCGACTCTTAGCCCACCAGGCTCCTCTGTCCATGGATCTCTAGGCAAGATTACTGGAGTAGGTAGCCATTCCCTCTTCCAGGAGATCTTCCCAACCCAGGAATCGAACCCAGGTCTTTTGTATTGCAGCGGGACTCTTTAGCATCTGAGCCACAAGGGAAGCCCAAGAATACTGGAGTGGGGAGCCTATCCCTTCTGCAGGGGATCTTCCTGACCCAGGAATTGAACCAGGGTCTTGTGCATTGCAGGCGGATTCCTTACCAGCTGAGTTACCAGGGAAGCCCTCGTAAGATATAAAATACAATATATATGTTTTATACCCACCATGCAGCCCGTTTCCCAGGTTGCAGTGAGAGTGTGTGATGCCATTTGGGGGGTGAGTCAGCTAACCACATCAGGACTCTCAGGAAAGACCAGTAGTTGGGAATACCACATTCCATCCATCAACATAATTCCAGATACAACAGGCCTCAGGGTCTGCTCTACACCGGACGTACAGAGAGCCGACAACAGAGCAGCACACCTTAGTCTCTTCTCAGGGAAGCAAAGCACCCACGGGGACTACACTAGTGAGGCTCCAAACCTGGCCTTGCCTCCCCTACTCTGAAAAGCCAAATTTCAATAGGGATGATGGAGCCAGAGGAACTAGTTAGAATGATGATAGGTGGCAGCATCAAGCTATGGTGAAAACAGTTCCAATTCTTCAGCCCTCAGGATCACTCTTTCCTTTTACCCAGCTAATAAAAACCAACCCTTTCACCCATACTGCTTGACCTGGTGCCTCAAATGGTAAAGAATCTGAGGAGACCCAGAATCTCCTCAGAGGGTAAAGAATGAGGGAGACCCAGCTTCGATCCCTGGGTCAGGAAGATCCCCTAGAAAAGGGAATGGCTACCCACTCCAGTATTCTTGCCTGGGAAACCCCATGGACAGAGGAGCCTGGTGGGCTAGAATGCACGCGGTCACGAAGAGTCAGACACGACTGAGCGACCAACACTAGACGAGACACAGAAAGTCTAGTCTTTGCCTGGGAAGTGTTTCAGTCCCATCCTGATTGTTGCTAGTCACCATTTAGCCTGGAGACCAGTATCTGGGCTTCTGTGTGGCTCTTTTTCCATCTGGAAACCATCTCCATGCTACAACTGCCTTCTAAGCACCATCTGGCCACAGCATGGGCACAGCTCCTCCCTTAATCATCCAAACCATAGCTGACACTGGGTTGTAGTTTCTGACAAAGACTTACTAGAAGTAAGACTAATATGAGGGAATTAACAATGTAGAGAAAATAATTAAAATAGAGTAGTATAATACATTTCATCTTTATTAGAATGCTTAGCCACAGCCTTTCACAGGGGGTCTACTACCAACATCCTTCTCCTTAGGGCCCAACCTGCAGTTAGGATGCAGAGACCCGCTCATTCCCTTCAGATGGGTGTCCCCCACAATAATGCTCCCCTCTATGAATTCTGCGGCTCCAGCTCTCCCCTGTCCAACTCCCAACTGAAGATACGAGACTGAGGCTGCTCAATCTCATAATTACATCTGCGTTCCTACTCTACCCACCGACTCTATTTTTAGGATCTGACCTACGGAACATTTCTTTCAACTCTGACAGTTTATTTATTTAGTTCCCAGGTTAAAATCCAGACGCTCCCTCTGGATGCAATGATTGTATCAGCCCTGAAACAAGCCATCCTTAACCATGAACCCAAACGGTGTAAAAATGTACCACACCTCAGCCTGGTGGACAGCGATCGTATATTACTGTAACAGTTTTATATATACTTTTATATACATTTCACATGAGTTAAAGTTCTTTCATAGTTAAGTTCTCCTATCTGCATTTATTCAATTTTAATTAGCTACCCTATAAGAGACTTACTCCTTTCTTAGGAAAGATCAAATTGACTTTCACAGGGATTTTTAAATAAACTAAAGAGGTTTCAGACTACCTGAGAACTAGAAGATATCCATCTGGAATAAAAAGAGGTGAAAATGACCTTGAAGACTTCAGCAACTCCAGAACTACTGAAATTTACATAGATTTTTGTATGGAGAGAGTATAATATGGGACAGTTTGAATAAATATACAAGACAGTTTTACCATAATTGACCTTTTATTTTTAAAAAAATTACAGGGAGTGATTTCCAGAATCTTATTTTATAAAAGTACTGCCTATATCAAATATTTTATATCACTATTAATTCCACTGAAGAGCTGCCTTTTTTTTAAAAGTACTAATTCCAATTGATGGGACACATGCCCTTAAAATAGAAAGTTTCCATTTATTCAAATGTCAAAATGAAGATTATTGAGAAGTTTATTGCTTTATGACTGGGCAAGATGCTACTAGCACATTTTAGGTAATTAATATTCTTCATTAAAAACTATGAGGTCATTCTGTTTAAAACTTTTAGGATAATTCACAGAAAATAGATATATTTATTCAAATTATACATTGAAGGGCTGGGCTATAAGCTATAGACATTTATATGTGAAGCAGCTCTTTAAAGAAATAAGACACACAAGTGTGTCTTGATACAATATACATAATTGAAATTAATAAAACCTGGAAGACCAATATTGTTAAGCTATGTTCTGTTAGGATCTTTAAAAAAAAAAAAATCACACATTTAGTAGTCTATTTGTGCTTAAAATATTCATATGCATGAGAAGTTTAAAGAAAAAAACACCTCTGTACATGATGATGAAAAGAAAGTAATAAATTTTTTTGAAATTGCACTGTTATTTAAAACACTTTCCTAAATTCAGACCCTCCTTTGCAGCTGGCACAGTTTTTCAAGTCTAATTGGCAACCTGGGGAGGCCCCTCTGGTATTAGTGAAGTAAAGAATGTGGTGATAAAAGACCAGGCTGACGCCATTAATCCAGGCCTTTGAATCGCACTGGCATCTTCACCTGCATCTTCTCCACTCTCATCTTCAAGCCCATCATCCATAAGACGCTCCTTTCAAACAAAACAAGAAACATATTCCTAAGTGATCTTAACAGCTACCATGAACTCATTACAAAAAAAGGAGAGAGTTAAATTCTTCCCAAAGAAGGAATATGAGTATATAATAAGGAAGTAGAACTATCTGGTCATTAGAGATCCTCCTTAAGCCCAAAACTGATAAACTCCTCCTTGTTCAAGTTCAAAGAAATAACTGCCAGTTTAATACAATAATTTCTCATTGTGAGCATAACTTTCTAGGCTATTTTTAGAAAGAATGATGTTAGTTCTTTCCACTTACTAATACTTGACTGACTCAGTATTATAGGTTCTCTGGGATTAAACCACACATTTACATGTTAACTTTTCTTCAATACTATGAAATACCCGAGATTCTTTTATTATATTGGTCTCATACAGTGCTGAAGAAACACCTATATTTAACTATATGAAAACCTCATGAGCATACCATTTCTTCAAGTTCTAGATTGTTTGCATTCTGTACATCATTGTTAACTTCGGCATTATTGTTGGGAGCCTGTTGCTGAACTCCTTCTTGCCTAAAAGGAAACCATCCAGCTTGGTGTCTGCTCAGTAAAATAAAGAGAAAAGAAAATAAGTCACAACTGTTTTTACTCGTAACACTATGAAATATTAGGGTCCTACAAGAGCAAAATGATTAGAACATTTTCATTCATGGGTTGAACTATGATAAATGAAAAAGCCAAATTTCCTTCTTCAGGTCAAGAACTACTCCTCTCAAAGCAATGACAGGAAAACAGGAATCATTTTAAGTCTATCCTGAGCTAGTAAGACATATCAGGAGTCCTAAAATCATTTTTTGATATTTTTCAAAATGAAATTCAACTAGATATTTATTTGCTTCCTAAGAAAAAAGGGGAGCAAGGGACAGTTAGTCTACTTAAGAAAAAAAATCTGACCTATATCTAACAGACTTATTATCGATAACTATAGTTAATTAAAAAGAAACTCTTCTACAAGACTGCATCATGTACTCAAGTTCTAAATGATTACTAGAGAGCATACCTAACTGAACTAACCATTTTTATAAAAAGTAGTAAAGGGAAAAAATCTTGCTTCTAGACAACTGTCATAAACGTTCTTACAAAACATAACTTGCTTTGCTCTTGATGCTAGGTATCTGAAGCCCAACATTCATATTCCTCCACTCAACATTCACAACAGACTACCACATGCCAGATTCCATGCTTAACAGTTTTAGAAAGTAATCGTAAGGAATGAACACCACTCACAGATAAACCAGCAGCATGGCTCCCATCACCATGATAAAGCGACTAAATGAAGAATAGAAATATACAATGCTAAGCAGGATCGCCGCCCGAGAGAAGGTGTACATCCAGTCTAGCCAGTCTCGATTGAAGTCTTCCTCGTTTAGCACTGGCCCTCCCTGTGCATTCATTTGAACATTTTCATTCATGGGTCGATTTTCTTGGGCCACAAGGTTTGGAGCTGGTGGGGGTTCTTCCCCAGGCACATGTGCCAAATTTAGCGGCTGTGTAGCAGCAGGCTGGGCTGGGTTAGCATTTGACGTGGCCTGAGCTGAAACTGCAGCTTGACTGAAATAGTCACCGAAATAAATATTACAAAGAAAGAGAAAAACATTTATCATACAACATTATATTTTTCAGAACTTCCCGGGAAGCCATATGTATTTTTCATAAACCTTACATGGAATATCACAACTCCTATACCACATTTCCTAGGTAAGTATAATTCCCAGGGCAAAAGTAGAGCCAACAGAGATAGTAGGAATAGTTCAGGAAAGGATGTTCTCCCAGCCTGGTAGTCTAGGACAGCAGGGGAGAGATGGAAGAGATTAAAAAGCAGCCATGTTATCACTATTTGGTTCTTTCACCAGATTATAAGGCTGTGACCAAATCTTTTCCCCAAAATTTTCCTTAACTGCCTCTTTTGCTATTCTACGTAGGATAAATACCGCTTGCCCCACCACGCGCACACCACCACCTCTCCCTCAGACAAATCTTTTAAAAGATTTGTCTAACTAAGTACATTAATCATTACCCTGTGTGTAACGATTTGTATTGGTGATTTGAATAAGTGATTTGTATTGGTATTTTCAAATTTAACCAGGTCCCAGACAACAATCCCTCAATCCCAATCCTGACTTTTGGGAACTCCACCTGGAAAACACTGGTGTAGATCCTCGTCAAGTTACGAAGATGTGTGGTCCTGAAGTTTGCTTATAATTTGACTGCTTAAGAGTCAAAATAAATTTTCCTGTAAAAGACTACCAGTAAAGTGATAATATATCTGAAATTTGCTTTAAACTATTCAGCAAAGAGGGGAAAGTTGTAGAATCAGACAGTCATGAATTGATAAATGTTTAAAAGCTGGGTGGTGAGAACACAAGAGTTCATTTTATTTATTCTGTCTTTATATATGTTGAATTTTCTCTACAAGAAAGTTTTAAAATCAAGATAGCAAAATGAAATAGAAGTTTTCCATGGTACAAAAGCTTATTTAAGCTAGTATGCTAATACACTGTGTCTGTAGTCAAAGTCACTCAGTCGTGTCCAACTCTTTGCAACCCCATGGACTACACAGTCCATGGAATTCTCCAAGTCAGAATACTGGAGTGGGTAGCTATTCCCTTCTCCAGGGGATCTTCCCAACCCAGGAATCGAACCCAGGTCTCCCTCATTGCAGGCGGATTCTTTACCAGCTGAGCCACAAGGGAAGCCCCGTATTCATTTCCAGACTACTTCCTACCTTGTGGACATTCTGATTCATAAGTGAGTTATTTCATTAAAGGTGAAAACTTAAGTCTCTGAAGTTAAATGATGCACATTAAGATTATATGATTCAGTAGCTAACTCCAATAAGCCCCACTTATCTTACACAGTTCCCGTGATGTAAACAAGACAAGAGATGTAAAGATATAGTGTAATACTAAGGCTTCCCCAGGTGGCGCTAATGATAAAGAGCCCAATAAGAGACTCAGGTTCAATCCCTGGGTCAGGAAGATCCTCTAGAGAATGGCATGGCAACCCACTCCAGTATTCTTGCCTGGAGAATCCCATGAACAGAGGAGCCTGGCGGGCTACAGCCCATAGGGCACAAAGAATTGGACACGACCGAAGTGACTAATTATGATAATGATTACCATGACAACAGGTAAGGTATAAAGAGCCTGCCTGGAGCCAAGAGATTACACAGGACAGCATGAGGATACGAAGTTAATAAAGCAGGTTAGCTTTATGGGGTAAGGTCTAGAGGAAGAATAAGGATACAGAGTTCACACTGTAGGCAAGAGGGCCATCTAATGTTTTAGGGAATGGAGAATGATGGACTCAATTATGTGTTAAGTTAACCTGGCAAGTAGCACAATGAATTACAGTCAAGAGCCTAAAAGGAGGAAAAGTGATTGCATTAAAGTGGGTCTAATATTAGAAAGATCTAGGCAAAACATTAGAAGTAAAATATAGGGAAGGACAGAAGCTAGGAACAACACACTAATTCATCTTGGTAAGTTGTTGAGTTCAGGGATAACAGAAGCTAGAATCAAAGCTGATTAATGTTAAGAGCTTGAAGGATGACTAAGAAGAGACAGTATCAGTGACAAGGAAGTCAAGAAGGAGAATGCACATAACAAGATGATGCAAAGTTCAGACCTAACTGAATTTAAGGGAAAGGCAAATTTCTCTATGGAAATCTCCAACAATTAAGTGGCGACACAAGATGAGGCATGGGAGAGGAAGAACTGGGAGCCATCACACAGAGCTAACAACTAAGGCCAGAGAAAAAGGAAATCCAAGAGGACTAGCCCGGGGCTGAATCCCATCTTCCCTACCAGACTGCGTATTGCAAGGCACATGGTAAGTATACAAATACTTAACTGAACAAGAAATGTCACCATTTAGAAAAAGGGAAAATAACAGGCTATCAAAGGATACAAAATGAGTAATCAGAAAGAGAAAAAGAGTGAACAGGATAACAGAATCACAGAAACAGGAGAGGAGAACACTAAAGAGAAGCTAGAAATGTTAAATGAATACATAGGAAGTCCAGCACAAAGAACACCAAAAAGCTATTCCATGCTGAGACTGTTTCATGCTGATCAGAAGCAAAACTTACTAAAATACAGAGAAGTCCAGAAGGCATATTAGCCACAAGTGAAGGCGACATCATGATCAGCCTCCTTGATGTATGATTCTTTCTATTCCCTTTTTTAGTTGACATCCTATCTTCATTTAGATTTGCTGCCTTCCAGTGAAACTTTCCTGTTTTCCCCTCTTAAATAGATAAAATGTTCTCTTTAAGAAAGCACCTGAATACTGCCAAATATAACTAAGGGAGAGGGGAAGAAGCAGAGAATAGGTTTAGTTGATGTGAACAGGATGTGTACCCTTTTTCTTTTAGCCAAATAATTTAAAATAATTTTTAAAAACCAATGATATACATCAGTATATAAAATCCCAAATCAACTCACTTAGGATGAAAAAGAAAATAAAGCAGATAACACAATGTGTAAAAAAATCAACTCAAACTGACTTACTATTGCATATAATACTGATGAGCATACATCTGTTGCCACCACAACATCTGCAGTGGGTTGAAAGCAGGATACACTGGGAATCCAGCCGGAACAGCCTGCCCAGGAAGCTGGTTGTCTACATTTCTGCAATAGAGTAATAAAAAAAGTGTCTTTTAATGCTCCAGAAGTTGAAAGCATTTCTCTACATTTTTATTTCCAAACTAAGTCATCCATTGACAAAACATACTAAAACTTACTGAAAAAAAATACTTATTTTCAACATTCCTCAAGTAAGACACTGTGTATCTGTGTTAGTCCCTCAGTCATGTGCGACTCTTTGCAACCCCATGGACTGTAGCTCTCCAGGCTCCTCTATCCATAGAATTCTCCAGGCAAGAATACTGGAGTGGGTTGCCATTCCCTTCTCCAGATCTTCCTGACCCAGGAATCAAACCCAGGTCTCCTGCATTGCAGGCAGACTCTTTATCATCGGAGCCACCAGGAAAGACATTACAGCTTATCTAAGATGATCCTGATCCCACATATACGGAACAACTAACATCACAGCCTAGAATCAGACTACTACATGAGTAAGAAACAAACTTCTATGATGTTAAGATTCTAAAATTTTTAGTTACGTTGTTAATTGTTAGTCAATTGTCAAAATGTTTTGTAAAAGTGATTTAATAAATATCACATTTTCCACATAAGCTTAAGTTAAATAAAAATTAAAAGCTGAACTCTGGGCTTCCATGATGACATAGCAGTAAAGAATCTGCCTGCCAATGCAGGAGACATGGGTTCTCCCCTCGACCCAGGAGAATCCCGCATGCCCTGGAGCAGCTAAGCCAGTGTGCCACAACTAGAGCCTGGGAGCCGCAAATACTGAAACGCACTTGCCCTAGAGCCCGTGCTCTGCAACAAGTGAAGCCACCGCAACAGGAAGCTAGCACATTATAACTGGAGTACCTCCCGCTGCTGCAACTGAAGAAAAGCCCACACAGCATCAAAGATCCAGCACAGCCAAAAATAAATAAAATTATTTTTTAAAGGACTGAACTTTAATCAGGTCCTAGATCTAACTACAAGTTTACAGGTAATCTATGAAAACAGAGGAAAATATTAAAGACACCACATGGATGTAGTTAGTTGAATCTAGACTACTATGGGAAATTAGAACATAGAACAACAGAAAAAGCATAAAGTAAAAAAAGATAGGGATAGGGATTGGATTAAAAAGAGCCTTAAGAAACATCAACCAAATGCAGTAAGTCAATCTCTGAATACTGATCCAATCAAAACCACCATAAAAAGCTATTTGGGACAATCTGGGAAAAAGGAACATCAACTGAGTATTCAGTTCAGTTCAGTCGCTCAGTCATGTCTGACTCTTTGCGACCCCATGAATCCCAGCATGCCAGGCCTCCCTGTCCATCACCAACTCCCAGAGTTTACCCAAACTCATGTCCACCAAGTCGGTGATGCTATCCAGCCATCTCATCCTCTGTCATCTCCTTCTCCTCCTGCCCCCAATCCCTCCCAGCATCAGGGTCTTTTCCAATGAGTCAACTCTTCGCATGAGGTTGCCAAAGTACTGGAGTTTCAGCCTCAGCATCAATCCTTCCAATGAACACCCAGAACTGATCTCCTTTAGGATGGACTGGTTGGATCTCCTTGCAGTCCAAGGGACTCTCAAGTGTCTTCTCCAACACAATTCAAAAGCATCAATTTTTTGGCACTCACTCAGCTTTCTTCACAGTCCAACTCTCACATCCATACATGACCACTGGAAAAACCATAGCCTTGACTAGACAGACCTTTGTGGGCAAAGTAACGTCTCTGCTTTTTAATATGCTATCTAGGTTGGTCATAATTTTCCTTCCATGGAGTAAGCACCTTTTAATTTCATGGCTGCAATCACCATCTGCAGTGATTTTGGAGCCCCCCAGAAATAAAGTCTGACACTGTTTCCACTGTTTCCCCATCTATTTGCCATGAGGTGATGGGACCGGATACCATGATCCTAGTTTTCTGAATGTTGAGCTTTAAGCCAACTTTTTCACTCTCCTCTTTCACTTTCATCAAGAGGCTTTTTAGTTCCTCTTCACATTCTGCCATAAGGGTGGTGTCATCTGCATATCTGAGGTTACTGATATTTCTCCCAGCAATCTTGATTCCAGCTTGTGCTTCTTCCAGCCCAGCATTTCTCATGATGTACTCTGCATAGAAGTTAAATAAGCAGGGTGACAATATACAGCTTTGATGTACTCCTCTTCCTATTAGGAAGCAGTCTGTTGTTCCATGTCCAGTTCTAACTGTTGCTTCCTGACCTGCATATAGGTTTCTCAAGAGGTGGGTCAGGTGGTCTGGTATTCCTATCTCTTTTAGAATTTTCCACAATTTATTGTGATCCACACAGTCAAAGGCTTTGGCATAGTCAATAAAGCAGAAATAGGTGTTTTTCTGGAACTCTCTTGCTTTTTCAATGATCCAGCAGATGTTGGCAATTTGATCTCTTCTTCCTCTGCCTTTTCTAAAACCAGCTTGAACATCTGGAAGTTCACGGCTCACGTACTGCTGAAGCCTGGCTTGGAGAATTTTGAGCATGTGAGATGAGTGTGATTGTGCAGTAGTTTGAGCATTCTTTCTGACTGCCTTTCTTTGGGATTGGAATAAAAACTGACCTTTTCCAGTCCTGTGGCCAATGCTGAGTTTTCCAAATTTGCTCATATATTGAGTGCAGCACTTTCACAGCATCATCTTTTAGGATTTGAAATAGCTCAACTGGAATTCCATCACCTCCACTAGCTTTGTTCATAATGATGCTTTCTAAGGCCCACCTGACTTCACATTCCAGGATGTCTGGCTCCAGGTGAGTGATCACACCATCATGATTATCTGGGTCATGAAGATCTTTTTGGTACAGTTCTTCTGTGTATTCCTGCTGCCTCTTCTTAATATCTTCTGCTTCTGTTAGGTCCATACCATTTCAGTCCTTTATTGAGCCCATCTTTGCATGAAATGTTCCCTTGGTAGCTCTAATTTTCTTGAAGAGATCTCTAGACTTTCCCATTCTATTGTTTTCCTCTATTTCTTTGCACTGATCGCTGAGGAAGGCTTTCTTATCTCTCCTTGCTATCCTTTGGAACTCTGCATTCAAATGGGTGTATCTTTCCTTTTCTCCTTTGCTTTTCACTTCTCTTCTTTTCACAGCTATTTGTAAGGCCTCTTCACATAGCCATTTTGCTTTTTTGCATTTCTTTTCCATCGGGATGGTCTTGATCTCTGTCTCCTGTACAATGTCACGAACCTCCATCCATAGTTCATCAGGCTCTCTGTCTATCAGATCCAGTCCCTTAAATCTATTTCTCACTTGCACTGTATAATCATAAGGGATTTGATTTAGGTCATACCTGAATGGTCTAGTGGTTTTCCCTACTTTCTTCAATTTAAGTCTGAATGTGGCAATAAAGAATTCATGATCTGAGCCACAGTCAGCTCCCGGTCTTGTTTTTGCTGCCTGTATAGAGCTTGTCCATCTTTGGCTGCAAAGAATATAATCAATCTGATTTCGGTGTTGAGCATCTTGTGATGTCCATGTGTAGAGTCTTCTCTTGTGTTTTGAATTGAGTATTAAATGATATTAAAGAATTTTTAATTCTGTTGCATGTTCTAATGGTATGTGATTCTTATAGTCCATATCTGTCATATCTGTTACAGATACACAGTATTTACAGATGAAGGGATATGATGTCTAAGATTACTTTAAAAATACTTCAGCCCAAGTGAAAAAAAAAAGAGGTACACGGGAAAGGTTGAAGAGCTGTTGTCTATTAACTGTTGCTGAAGCTGGATGTTAGATAAGATCCTTATAATAGAGATTCATTAGTATGCTTTTAAAGTTAAGAATTATAAAGGAGAGGAGATGAACTGGAAACTTCAACAATCAGAAACAAATTCTTTCAAAGAAAACCTGCATGGAATTCCCACTTTATTTCAGAATATGCCTTTTCAAGACTCTCCACACTACTTTGTTCTCCCTTGCTGAACTTCCTTAAAATCAGCCCCAATGTTACCAGCTATGAAGCTCTCCCACCCTCTGAAAGCACACAGTCACTCCCTCCTCCAGGCTCCTGCAGAATTTTGTCAAAGCCTTAGAAGCACATCAGGGAATGGCAATGTATTTGCCAATCTGACCTACTTCCATTGAGGGCAACTACATAATTCATTTTCCTGTCTTCAGTGCCCAGCTACCGCAAATTCTAAGTAAATCTTTCCTGAAGAAAGCCACATGATCCTTATATGACAAATTTGCTTATTCAGTCAGGTTGCTTCAAATCTGACCAATAGATCTGACTAGAGAAAAGTTTTAAATGGGAGAGTAGAGGGGAGAGAACCACCATTATAAATGAAATCAAAACACAAATGGTAACACAGAAAAATATACTGAAACAAATGATAAAATATTCACTTCAACAAGACAGTTAACAAACACAGACTTTCCAGTCAGATGTGGATTTGAATTCTAGTCCTGCTACTGACTGCTGAAGTAAGGCAGGCTACGTACCTTTTAGCCTCCTTCTCCTCATTCATAAATTGGGAGAGAACAGTACCTAAGCCACAGAGTTGGTATAAAGTTCAATGAAATAAAGCATGTATAAGTGCTTAATACAATGCTGAGCTTATGCTAAGTAATTATTAATACTAAGTAATACTCAATGGTATCAATTAGTAATATTCTTTTACATAAAGAACTGTCATAAATGAACTTTTTAAAATACCAACATGCCAACAAATAAACAGTTCACAAAACAGAATAAAAAGAATGTCTCTTTATCATGTCTAAACTAAAACAAGGGCACTCCAACTTACTGCACTGGGATGTATGAATTTGTAATGGTATGGTGAATCAGGCTCTTAACAACTGTTACTGAAAGATACACTATAACTTTTCTTTTTATGGCTGAATAGTATTCCATTGTGTATAAATGTACCATGAGTTCTTTATCCATTTTCTCCCTAGGGACACTGAGGTTGCTTCCTTATGGTTATTATAGATAATGCTGCAGTGAACATGTGAGCACATATATCTCTTCAAATTAAGTGTTTTCATTTTCTTCAGATACTTAGAACTGGACCTACTGGATCACATGCTAGTTCTGTTAATTTTTTTAGGAAACTCCATAATGTTTTCCATAGTGGGTGTACCAATTTACATTGCCAGCAACAGTACACAAGGGTTCCCTTTTCTCCACAATCCTGACAACACTTATTAATTGTTGTCTTTTTAATAACAGCCATTCTGACAGGTGTGAGGTATCTCACTGTGCTTTTGACCTGCATTGGTCTGATGATCAGTGATGTTGAGCATCTTTTCATATAACTGCTGGCCATCTGTATGCCTTCTTGGAAGAAAGTCTATTCAGGTCCTCTGCCCGTTTATAAACTGGATTATTTGGTTTTCTGCTATTGTATGAGTTCTTTATATATTTTATATATAACCCCTTATCAGGCATATGATTTGTAAATACTTTATCCTAGTCAGTGGGTTGCCTTTTCATTTTGCTGATGATTTCTTTTACTGTGCAAAAGCTTTTTAGTCTAATGTAATTCCATTTATTTAGTTTTGTTTTCATTGTCAAATCTAAAAATCATCACCAAGTCCAGTGTCAAGGAGCTTTATTTTGTTCTAGGATTTTAATGGTTTCAAGCCTTATATTCAAATCAAATTCATTTTGAGTTAACTTTTTCTTTTTTGGCCAAGCTGTGTGGCTTGCAGGACCTTAGTTTCCTAATCAGGGATTGAACCTGCACCCTCAGCAGTGAAAGTACCTAGTCCTTACCACTGGACTGCCAGAGAATTCTTATTTTGAGTTAATTATATGTAGGATATAAAATAGTAGTCTAGCTTAATTTTGTTGCAGTTTTTCCAACACCATATATTGAAGAGACTGTCCTTTCCTAATTGTATAATCTTGCTTCTTGTCATAAATTAATTGATTATATATGTATGGGTTTATTTCTGGGTTCTCTATTCTGTTCCACTAATCTGTTTTTATGGCAATACCATATTGTTTTAATTACTATTACTCCATAGTATAGTTTGAAATCAGGGAGTGTGATGCCTTTAGCTTTGTTCTTCTCAAGGTTGCTATGGCTATTTAGGATCTTGTGGTTCTGTACAAATTTTAGGATTGTTCACTTCTGTGAAAAATATTTGCAATTTTGACAGACACTGACTGAATCTATAGATTGCTTTGAGAGTATGGACATTTTAACAACACTAATTCTTCATTTTAACAACACTAACTCATGAGCATTTGTGTCTTCAATTTCTTTCATTATCTTATAATTTTCAGTGCATAGGCCTTTGAGGTAATTGCTAATGCAAACTTTAAATGTTGTATATCTATATTTGATCTGGAAATATGTCCAGACTACATTCTTTTTTAAAAGATTTATAAAATAAAATAGTATGATGTTTCTATTTTAAAAGTATACTTAGAAAAGTATTTAGAAGGAAACTACAAAAATGTTAGTAACACTTATTTCTGGGTGGTGGGTTATAAGCAGTTTTTTATATAAAAAATCAAATAACAGAAGATTACAATGAGTAGGTTTTCAGTTTTTTTAATTATAAAACAAGGCTGCTATTATTTCAGGCAGGGAAATTAAGTGTACAAAACAGTGGGCAATTTTTTATGAACCAGTCAGCAATTTTTAGAGTTAAATAAACATGACAGCATAACACACTGTGAGTACAAAACACTCAAGATTTATAAATGTGACATTATAAATGGACAGCTAATGTGGTGATGCACATGTACTGTTTGGTCTTCTCATTGTTTCCTCAAGAGCTTAATGGGCAAATAATCACCTGCATTAGGATGTCTTGACGAGTTAGGCTCCCAGAATGCTGTTAAGTTGGCAGAGTCCTAAACACTACCCCAGACCTAGTGATTCAAAAACTCAAGGAACAGTGATCAGAATTTAGCAATTTTAAAGACTGAGAGTACTAACCTACATGGTGGAAAACACATGTGACTAGCTAAATATAAGCTGTGATGGGAGTCTAAAAATGATGTGGAGAGATTATATTTTGTTGGTGAATTCTTCAAGGTCACTAAATTACTGCTCTTGCACATTTAAGGCAAGGCTATATTAAATAAAATTTACTTAAAGACAGATGTAAAGTCTTCATTAGTAAAAGATTACAACTATAAGATTAGGTTAAATCACATTCATTGTTAAGCCGAATAACCTACTTATTGAACTTTCACTTAAATTGCTTTGTAAATCACAAAGTGCTCTTTCCAAATACAGACTTATTTTTCAGCATCTGGTACTGGCATTCATTCAGATGTTTCAGCGTGTCAGACTCACCAATGCCTATAAATATGTTTGCTGAATGAACATACAGCATTCACTTATAAGTATGAATGAATTTATAAATAATTGCTAACATATCACTGAACTCTTTACATACATGAACTCTTAATCCACACAGAAATCCTGTATAATAAGTACTATTATCTCCAGATCATGAGCAAACTGAGGCAAAGAAGAGAAGAGACTTGCCCAAGCTAGTCAGTGGATAGGGCTAGGATTCAAACTAGGGCAGGCTGACTCCTGAATCTGTACATCCACTAAGCTATACTGCTCTCCTGATTTAAAACTAAATATTATTTAAGGATTTTACCTCTTTTCATCTTACTACTCATTTTTAGCAAAATAAACACTATTTCAGATTTTTCTAATCTGTTTTATATACTTCTAAGAGCTAAATGCATTTGCTCCAAAGTCTGTTTATTTTCTCAACAGACTAGTTTAAAGAAATTATTATCTGTTTCCAAGATATCCATGGTCTTATTCTGAAAACATGCAACTTTATATACTTTATTACAGAGTATATATTCACTGTATAGGTACTTAATGCTAGTGAACTGTGCACTTTAAAAATGCTTTAAAAGGTTTATTTTATGCATATTTTACCTTAATTTAATAAATCAAGAGTTAAAATATATATATTAATATATTCACTGTAAGTATGAGAAAGAGTTAAAAACATTATTGTGCAGATATAACTATTGTCAACATATCATTATATATTCTTCAAGGTTTATTATATCCATTCTCACTTTCCATCACTACCACCATATTTGGTAAAATATTAGTAACAGCACTCTGTATAAATTGAGAGGAACTGAACTGTCTTATTCTGCAAAAAAGTCAGAAAAGGAATCACTGTCATAAGACAAACTATTTTAAGCCACTATTCTACCATATAAATCGTGACAATACTTTTTTTACAAATAACAAAGTTCTGGTTTGTAATAATCATTTTCTGAAAACAAAAATAGTTTCATGAGGTGCTTTACAAAAGTCTACAATCGGCCTCACTAAACACTTATTTTTAGAAGAAAAACTCAAGAATATGAGACAAATGAGTCTTATTATTTGTCTATATACTCAGCTTTGTTTTTCTACATTAAGAATTGAATTAAGTTTATAAAGTTCTAAGTAAAAAGTAGCCACATGTTATTACATCCCCTTTGGCTTAAGAGTTAATGGCTACTCCTTGGTTACATCACTTACTACCATTTTGGGGGGTCCCAGCCATTTGCTTATTTCCAGCCTCACCATCATAGATCTGGAGCACTGTCACACACTGCAGTCCCACAGCACAATATGCAGTGCAAAACAACTATCAGTAACTATTATTCCTGTTTCCTTTACTTCAAAAGTACTCCAGTTTCAGACAGACCCAGATCTAAACTGTATTCCCCAAGATCCTCCTCTCTGAGCTGTCCACAGCTGCTGTGGCTGTTGGCGGCATTCCCCCTGAACTGCCTAACCCAAGAGGCCTATTGTAATTGCTAAATATAAGGTAGCCATAGCAAGCTTCTTGAGTAAACTCTTAAGAAAGTCTCTGGATAACACGCAATAGTTAGCATATCTTCATAATACATCCCCATAATACTTATCATAATACTCAGTCTTAGTTGTTACCAAGCCTGGCTGATCATAAACATCAGTAGAACTTTTAAAAAACAGATTACTAGGCTCTATACTCTTTCAAGAACACTCTTATTCACCCATCTTTTCTCCAGAAGACTAATTTGAGTAGATCTATAGTGAGACCGGAGCTTCCCTGATGGCTTAGTGGTAAAGAATCTGCCTGCCAATGCCCAAGATGTAGGAGACACAGGTTCAATCCCTGCGTAAGGAAGATACCCTGGAGGAGGAAATGGCAGCCTATTCTTGCCTGTAAAATTCCATGGACAGAAGAGCCTGGTGGGCTTTTGTCCTTAGGGTCACAAAGTTGGACACGACTGAGCACTTTGAGCATGACATAGTGAGATTGAGTAAAAACAAAAATTTTAGTTAACTAGATCCTTGCTATTCAAACTACAGTCAAAGCATCAGAAGCATCAGCATCACAGCAGAGCTCACTGGAAATACAGAATCTCAGGCCCTGTTAGACCAACTGAATCAGAACCTGCATGTTAACATCTCCAGGTGATTAGCACAAACATTAAAGACTGAAAGGTACTGCCCCAGACAATTCTAATGTACAACCAGCTTTCAAAAGCACTGCTCCAAAGAATTCGGTGGCAGTCCAGTGCTCTCACTGCAGAGGCCCCAGGTTCAGTCCCTGGTCAGGGAACTAAAATCCCACAAACCACACAGGACAGCCCCCAAAAAACTGCTGCACCTCTAATTCGCAAAACATATAATCAGGTATATGAATAAATTTCAAATGTACTTTGATTAGTGAAGGCAGCTACCATGAAAGTCTGGAGTCATAGATCTTTAAGAGGACCAAAGCTATCAGAGATTCACTCACCCTTGCATTACATATGGGACCTGATGACTCTGTGCTGGGTCAGTTTGTGCTTGTGGAAGGGTACGTTGCCTCAATCCTTCTGAGGAAGAACTGGTAGCTAAAGTCAAGGTTTCTTGACTGGATGATGGAGTTGATGATCCTGACTGATCTGAACTCTACAAACAAAAATGTAATTATTTTTTTCAAGGAGATTTAACTCATTATAATCACAATATTATAGACACATTACTAAAAATGTATCTGTGAAATCCCTCCTCAAAGAGTGAATTCTAGAAATTTACTGATTTGACTTGTGTGCCCAGCATAATAGGTATATGTATTTATTTATATATATGGGTATAAATAATTTAATTCTCATGAGACTAAAGAGTTTAGAAAATAAAAATCCATTAATTATACAATAATAGTCCATTTCTCAACTATAAAAGGCTGAGTAGTCATTATATACCAAAAATAGCATACAAAATTTGTGAAAATTAATGCATGCAAAGCTCTTTTCATGATGCTTAACACATAAGGAAGTGTTCAATAATGGTACTAATAACTGGATCACTTAAACAGTTACTATGCGCCAGCTACTGTATAACATGCTATTAGTCATATACTGGTTTAAAACACTGAAGAGCATGCTAGAATTTGGTGTTATCTCTGACATTAACAAGGAACATAACCTTACAATTCGCTTAACCCCCTAAAGTTACAGCTTTCCTATAAGAAATGAGAATGAACTAGATTTTCACAATTCCTTTCAGTCCTAAAATCCTATTAGTTTAAAGATACTACCAACAAATACTGTTTTTTTTTAACAAAATGAACAAGATACCAAACAGAATTTTAAAATTCTCATGCATTAATGGTGTCAGTAACTTACAGATTCAACAACTTCAATCAATATAACCCCTTGAAGACCACCTCAACTTGTTGCTGTTTGAAAATAGTTTGTCAAGTGTTTTATGTAAATTTAAAACACAATTACAGTTTATATAAATTACCTACTTTAAAAAACTGGATACAAGATAATTTCAACATCCTTCCAAGTTTGTTGAAATCACATTTACTGGTACTGCCTTCCTGTTCACAGCATGTCTTTTTGCATGTCTACCTTCCTTACTCCTGCCATGTGAACGGTCCTAAGGACCTCTGAAAAATTAGCAAAAGCTTTAGAATGTCATTCCATACCAAACAGACACCAAATATCCACTAGGGAGGCTGATTATTAGGTACACAACCTGCAAAGTCTTCTTTGTTGGCAAGATTTCAAATTAAATGGGTCATCAAAATATGGTATTCACTAAAAAAATTTAATAGAAGAAAGGCCTAGCCATTTGGCAGCACACCCTAATTTCTCTAGAACTAATTATTCCTGACCTTATTATATAACTTTCATGACCAGATTTTTAAGACATTATCAAGTCCCACTGAAATTTATCAGCCATAAAAAAATTAAGAGGAATTCAATTTCATTCTCCTTTGATACTTCTTAGATTTTTTATAACACACCTCTGAAAAACTGAATATATATTCTAAAGAAATGAAATCATGGCTGAGGAACCACTAAAAAAGGGAAAAGAAAGTTCTCTGTCAACAGAAACAGGAGTAACACAACTGTTCAAAGACTATAAACAAAATTCTATGCCAGTACCAGGGTTCTGTCCCTTCTTATGCAAGGTAGGAAACATAGACAGACCCTTAGGTTTATCGACAAAACAAATTTCAGTTTGGTGAAAGCTGAATTCCCATGACCAGTACTAGAAAATACTTATCATCGAGGCTATGCTAATTAAAGAGAGCAACTACAAGATCTAGTTTCTTAAAGAAGCAGTTAACAATCAGTATCTCGTCATCATCCCTGCCATCCCGTCCCCCCCTCAAAATGTCGGCTGGATTCCGGACAAGGAGGAAAGCACACCTAGCAGCACAGAGCTCCCGACCCAGGAGGCTCTACACAAGCGGCCCACTCGGCCAGCCCTTTCCGGCACCTCCACAGTGTCCCACAAAGCGCTGACAGGAAACCAAAATAATTTACTGTAAGAGAATTTGGACAGTGTAAAAGACGTCTAAGTTGAAAAGTTCAACTAGTTTTTTAAATTTCCAAAACAATTTCAGGCAGATGGAAAAATAAGGAGGGAAAAATGAATACTCAAGCCTGAAAGAACTGGGTACATCAAGTAATTATTCCTCTCAGAGTTGGAACATATATTCAAATCCAGTCATTTTAAAAAATAATTACTGACCAAGCAATCTTCTTCAAGAAGATTTAGCAAACTTAAAGTTTAAATAATTTAATCTACCTTGATTAAATATAATATATAAAATACCTTAAACATTTCTGAAATATTGGCTGTAGAGTTTATATTATATAACCATATCATAATTCTGTCTTTTTAGTATTTCAGTAATTAAACCCTTGAAGATTGGCTCTATTACTGACCTGCCATATAGTAAATTATAACTCATGGGAAACAGGCTTCAAGGGATTACATTGTATATTGGATCTCTAAAAATGAAGTTTAAATGATTAACTTAAGCTGTTCACAACACAGTCTCACCACCCACAAGATCCAGTTGTTCTGTTTTCCACTTAGTTTTTAGAGGCAAGAGGGACAATCAGAAAACTTCAGCATTTGCTCTGCCCAAAACAACTCACAGAATTGCTGTTGGATGCCAGTGCTTCATGACTTTCTCTATTGGTGCTGGATTTTGGAGAACTGGGAGGAGTCCGAGAAGTACATACTAGATGAACCATATGATACTCATCTTGCTAAAATTAAAGAAAATTACATTTAAAGGGTAGTACTGGAAAGTACACAGCTCAAAAATGTCAGTAGCTAAGCAGAAATACTTAACTCAAAACTTAAGTTTCTTCCTACCATAGCCATTTTCTCAATAATAAATTGTTGTCACCTGCACATAAATTGGGACCCTTCTGAATTCAATATTTCCTCCATGCTCAGAAAATGGTCTCAATACTCAGGAACTACTATATGAAAAAAATTATTATTTTGTTTACCAAGGGATTTTGAAGCAAACACTGCTGTAAAGTTGTATCAATGCAATCTATTATTTCAATATAAAAATACTACACACATTAATATCAGTACTGTGACAGTCACATTGAGGCTGAGGCCTACAAACTTTGAATAGTAAATGTTTTCATTATTTGAAAACTTATAATGATAAGGAAACTCAAATAACCTCACTATAATCTCATCTGTCTGAATTTTAGCAACAGTATTTTATTTCTTAAGTCAAAAACTGGTTTTATCTCTATCACCGATACACAGATGTAGAGCATCTATTTGAACTATATTCTGTAAATATTCCAAATGTGTCTCCATAAATCTACAACTATGAGTGAAGGAAAATACTCTAACTGACATTCTAGCTTAATGATTTCATGAGTATATTTATCATAGGCATAAAGCAAGTAAATAAGGTAGAGTAAGGAAAGGCAGAGAAGAACAAAGGATGGCGCAGTAATTTTAAAAAGTCAGAAAATGATTTTTTTTTAAGTGGGGGGAGGGGGGAGGGGACGCGGCAGGAAGTAAAGAAAAGATGCCCAGTTGTGAGAAAGAGAAACAAAGCTCTAGGAATTCATCATCTTCCATAAACAAGAACTGTGCTTAATTCTGAGGTGAATCCAAGAGAGGGCAGGAGTCAGTCCCTCCCTAAAGAGACTCATGATGTTGTTAAAAGAACAGACTAGGGCTTCCCTGGCGGCTCAGTGGTAAACAATCTGCCTGCCAGTGCAGGAGCCGCGGGTTTGACCCCTGATCTGGGCAGATCCCACATGCAGCAACTAAGCCCAGGCGCCGCAACTACTGAGCCTGTGCGCTAGAGCCCGAGAGCTGCATTTACTGAAGCCCGCGCGCCCTGGAGCCTGTGCCTGGCAACAAGACAAGTCTCCGCAGTGAGAAGCCCGCACACTGCGGCTGGAGAGTAGCTCCCACTCTCCAACTGGAGAAAAGCTGGCATAGCGATGAAGACCCAGCAGCCAAAAACAAACAAATAAATAAATTGTTAAAAGGACAGACTAGCACATTAGAGCACAATTAGAGAAATACATAAATCAGTCTTTTGCACAAAACTGAGACACATGAACCATGACTGTTTTAGGGGTTTAGAGGAAGAAGTTAATAGGAGTTAGAATACTAAAGAAAGGCATTCCCAGAAATAGCATTACATGAGGTTCACCAAGCAAAGCAGGTAGAAAGGATGCCTGATTTAAAATGTCCCTTTAGCTTGGGAATACAGAACAGTAAAAAAAGCATCCAAGTGTAAGATGTTCATCCGTACAAACCTAGTTTCAAAGATCATATTAACCACAATTACCTCATAGTATTTATTCACCTTTGGGAAATGTTTCTATAAAACATTTTATAACTAAACAGGTAAAGTCAATGACAGCATTTAACTGAAAGAAGTAAAGGGTTATACAGTTCAGTGATCTGCTCAAATTGCAAAGATACTGTTCAAACGTTCTATGATAAGGGACACAACAGTCCTTTGACTGAAGCTGGGTGGTTTTTGTTTGTTGTTTTTTTTTTGGGGGGGGGCGGGCAGGGGATTGGCCATAGAGAGGCCCATGTGGGATCTTAGTTCCGAGCGCCCTGCAGTGATAGTGCAGGGTCTTAACCACTGGACCACCATGGAAATCCCAAAGCATGTTAAGTATTCTGGTTGGAAATGGTTTATGGCAGCAAAACCCTTTTTAGAAGTATGCATGTTCAGACTCTAGCTATCCTTGGGTTAAAATAATACATCTATATTTCAAAGAGCATATAGTAAAAAAAGTTTTTAAGGATAAAACTAGGAAAGAAAATGAAGAGGTGGAACATAGTGGATTTGGGGGGTAGTGAATATTCTGTACAGTATTATAAGGTGGATAGCTGTCATTATACATTTATTAAAGCCTACAGAAAGTACACCACCAAGAGTGAACCCTAATGTAAACTATGGGTTTGGGGTGATGATGTCAATGCAGGCTTCAACTCTTTAACTACTGTAGCACTCTAATGTAGACTGATGTAGAATGCTGTTAGTGGGAGTAGCTGTGTATGTGTGGAGGCAGAAGTTATATGGCTAATCTTTATACCTTCTGCCCAATTTTGCTATGAACCTAAAACTACTCTAAAAAATAAAGTCTATTAAGAAAAGAAAGAGGGGAGGATATATGCTACAAAAGCCAGTATTTTTGAGAGAGAGGGAGAAGTAGAGAGAGAGAGACAGTGACAGATGTTATTAAACCACTTTGGCAACCTGAAACTACATAATTAAAATGAAAATGACAGTAGGAAGTCACACTAACAAAGCTAAAATGTCAACTATCTAAACAGAAGGAATACACCAGTGTAAGGTTTTTTAAAATTTCCCACAGGTGATCACAAACATACACAAGAGCATAAAGAGATTAGGGATATCTGGAAAACACTGAGTTAAGTCAAAAATCTAAAGTGAAATCTAACAGCTATATATTCAATTCTGCTACATTCACAAGCAAAAAGAATCTCAAATGCAGAAAAATTCTAAAAGTATAAATTCCACAAATAAACATGAGCTAAAAGCTGCCATTAAAGTAACTAGTATTCTATCTATCAAAAAATTATATTAAAATATATTTAACTCTGAGTACCAGGATTCAAAGTTTGCTGATGGACCAAGTGAGCTTCCTTCTGTAATATTTGATGTCCCAAAATTAAACTACTAACCCAAGTTAACTTGTATTAAAATGTCATGTAGTTTCATCAAAAACGGATTTAAGAGAGGGGACTGTTACCAGTCTACTTGACCGATCTACTCCTGCATTAGTGATCTTCCACAAGATAACAAATCCCTGAACACAAATATGTAATGCTATTTCAGATTTAGCTATCAGATGGATATATAAAACTGTTAACCAATCAGAATCACCTATTATGCTACCCAAAAGGGTTGATTTTAAGTGTCTAAGAACTAAATTGGTTGGATATCAAAAGAAAGTTCAGAACATATTTCCTCTGGCACTCTGAGTAACTGGTATTGAATAGTGGTGGAAAAGCTTACTTTTCTGAGAATGTCTTTCAGCTGCAGATGATCGGGAAGCAGTCTGCCCGAATACACCAATCTCTGATCCTTCGTCAACTAAGAAATGGGATAAAGAAAAAAATTCAACTTTTTCTAATTATACAAATAGAAGGTTGGGAATAAGATGCCTTACTATGGGTAAAGTAAACTTCCCCTTAGGCACAAGTAAGCAGAAAACTGACATAATTTAAGAATTTGGTTTTTCCAAATTCCATTTAGGACATTAAAAGTTCAGCAAATGGTAACATATCTACTGTAGATATAATAAAATACAGATAATTACCAAATTATCTTTAAAACAGGGGAAAAACAGGTAAATTGGAAGTCGGTCTTTCAGCCACAATACAATGCATATGTGACTATCACTAAAAACCTTCAAGACTACTAATGAGAAGGTGGCTGGCTTTCTATTTAACAGTCCACAATGGGATAAAATTTCAAGGTCACCAGTGTTACTTTGCATTATTTTGTCAGTATTTTTAACCAAAAGTATACATAAAATTTATTTTCTTATTCAGTAACACCATGCAGGGTAATTTATCAGTTTTAAATTCAAAAGCCATTTGGATATAGTTTACAGTCTTAGATAACTATTCTAGTTTTTATCATTCTTGCCATTCTCATGAATACCTTTGTACATTTTTCAAAAACACAAGACTAAAGAAAAACAAGCTCAAGTGCATGGAGATCCAAGGGCCATCTCCATATACAACCCAAAATATAAAATAAATTCTGGTTATCTCTGCCTTATTTTGTACTTCTAATAAATCTGCTAAATGCTCACACTACAAGCATTAGGTATTTAAAATAAAAACACTTATGTACAGTCCCTGTAAGACCTCCTATTTCATAATGGAGAAACAGGCAAGCGTTCCTTGAACTCTATTAAAAAAAATATTGGCTATATTGACAACTACTAAACATGCCAAATCCAAGCAACAACTATAACAATTTTTAAACAGTCTATATATGCAACATGGCTACTAAAAAAGGGTCTACATTAAAATTAACCACAGTAAAAAGAGCCATTCTATAGTTAAGATCTGTGGTTCAGGGTATCTTAGGTACCAAAGATCAAAAGAAGGTATAGTTGTCCTTCCAAGATACTTAGCTTTTAGGCGTAATTTAATTTCCCCAGAAGTATTTTTGAGTGCACTATTCCAAAAATGCACCTATACAAATTCTTATATATAAACAACCAAATACAACACAGGATTTTTTTTAAAAACTACGTATCGTATCAAATACGATATTGTATTTGATACAATACAAATAAACACTGAGTGGGGCACAATAGTAAATTATATAACATAAGTTAAATGCTAAGCAGATAAAGACTGATTTAAGCCCTGAAGAAATGAATTAGATAATGCTTTATAAGTTTCTACAATATACTTATTACTTCAGCTGCAACCTAAAGAAGTTCCTTTGATAAATACTATAGCCATCATAAACTATCAGCTCAAGCATTTAATAGGTACTCCTATGTCATATCATTTGATACAGAAAAAATCAGTCTTTTCTTATGAAGTTTTTTACTTTACTATTAAATTATCAAACACAAAAGTGGAGAGAATAAAATGAAGCCCCTTACCATCTTTAGAATTCCCAAATATCCAGCTCCAACAATTATCAACATTTTGCTATTCTTGTTTCATTTACCCACCCCCATTTCATTTTTGGCAAGGAAAAGAGTTTTAAGACAAACACCCCATATCATTTCTGTTCACGTGTTAAAAAACAGCATGTATCTGGAGCAGCTGTTTTTGCAACTAACCACAATATTACCACCTTCAATAAAATAAACATTAATTTCTTATTAAGTAATATCCAGTACAGTTCAATTTGCCCCACTTGCTCAAAAATGTCTTTTTAGGGATGTGTGCTGTGCTGTGCTGAGTCGCTCAGTTGTGTCCGACCCTGTGACCCCATGGACTGCAGCCCCTGCCAGGCTCCTCTGTCCATGGGGATTCTCCAGGCAAGAATACTGGAGTAGGTTGCCATGCCCTTCTCCAGGGGTCACCCCAACCCAGGGATCAAACCCAGGTCTTCTGCATTGCAGGCAGATTCTTTACCATCTGATGGTTTGTCTAAATCAGAATCAAACAAGGTTCACACATGGAATTGGGATGTTATGTCTCTTTTAATCTTTTAACAGCTTCCACTTCTTTCAAAATTTTCCCTAGCTATTTGTTGAAGAAAACATATTGCAGTCTGGATGTTAAGTGACTGTGTTCTTCTGGTATGGTATAGTTTGTCCTGTAGTCTCTGTAAATGCAGTTAGATCTGGAGGGTTGATTAACTTCAAGTTCTTTTTTGTTTGACAAGAGAACTTCCTGTTGTATCACATCATTATTAGCACATGTAGACTGGGTGACCTACTTTTAGTCATGTTAAGATCGATCAGTGTATTTAAATATTGTCAGCCTGATTCATCCCCTATGAAGTCTGCCATCAAACATTCACCTTATTAATAACTTAGATCAAACTGCCTAGATCCATTATTTCATTAGGGGTAGGAAATAATTTTGACCTCGTAGTCTGTAAGAGCTTCCTTGCTTTCGGGCACATAAGGTTCACTTTCCACATTTCTTTTGCCAGGCCTGGAAACAGCCACAGTTCCAAGGGCTTTGATTCCTTTTAATAGGAAACGGCATCTAAAGACAAAATCTGGGGTCTAAGGGTACGTATGGTCACTTGCTATTATTTCTAAGATTCTTCAAGAGAGATACCAAATATGTATTTTTCAAAAGGAGAAACTTAAAACCCTGAGTGAATATTCATTTTTCTGATTTTAATTGAATGGTATATGTTTTTTATTTTATTTATACATCTGTCACCCTGAAAATGTTTTTTACTAATGATATTAACAAAATTATGCCATTAGCAAAAGTACTTATGTGCTTTATCCTACTATGTATAATCTCAATAATACTGGATGAGGTTTAAGATTTCTTGTCACTTTTGCAGTCCTTAGATATATCCTACTAGAGATATGAAGTCAAAATACTGTTTCAAAATTACTTGTAATAATTCTTCTTGTAATTTTGTTAACATCCTGACATTGTTAAATTGTTTTGTTACCATCTAGGATTTTTTTTGCTATTTAATTTTTAAAATTATATATAAAATACACAGAAACAAAGGAAAAATTATAGAACAACGTACAAAGAGGTTTAGCTTCTGTCCCCTATCCTCTTCCTCTGTAACTTTGAATTACCCTTCCATGGTTTTTTAACAACATAAAAAAATCTGAATATAAGCACACTTGTGTATCCCTTCTTTTCTCACATAAAAGGTAGAACATGATACTCACTCTTTAGTACTTTGTTTTCTCTTATTTTACCCTGGCAAGTACTCCTTAGCAGTATAAAGATGTCTTCCCCACTCTTTTTGAATGCTCTATTACACAGAAATACTAAAGTTTACAACATGGATATTTGAATGTTTCTAGGTTTTTGTTATATATTCATAGTGTCCTTCTTTCACACTATTCTATTTATTTCTCTATATCCCCCACCATATCCTGCAACATCGAGCTCGCTGGTGACTTTGATAAAAGCAATCTTGGTGGAACAGTAGGGTAAAAACTTTACTGGGATGTATTTAAGAGAAAAGGATAGGAATACAGTTACAAATAATGAATATTCAGAATTTATAAGGAGTTGTGCACTAAAGACAGAACGGGAATAAAGGTAATAGCTGGAAGGGAAGTGGAGTCAACAGAGGGTCTTGTTTGTTTTACTGTTTTGTTTTTTTGTTTTTTTTGAGGAAAGAGAAATAACATGTTTGTATGCCAATAGAAATAATCATCCTCAGAATGATTCCAAAGTGATGATGCAGGAGAGAAAAACAGAAAATTTCAAGAGCAATGTTCTTGAGTAACTCATAACGGGTAAAATCTTGTGTGAAGGAGTTGAACTTAGAGAATATGGCAGAGATAGGCGAAGAAATGTTAAGAAACTTGTACACAATCCCACTACCACCACTCTTTGCTTCAGTTTTCTTATTTAAAAAATGAGGGCAAAATAGTACCTATTTCACAAGGTTGAATTTTCACAACAATAAAAATGCACACAAACCTCTAACAACAGAGCAGAACACTTAGAAAACATTCAATGAGCATTTGACACTAATCTCTAACAACTGCTTCTCTGACATCATGCAGTTTCATGAAGATCTAATGAGAGATTTTGTGACAGTACTGGTAAGTTGTATGACCAGTAGCAGACTACCTTTGTTCATTATGTATAAGAACATGATTAGGATACTGCTAAATAGGTTTGGTTAAAGTTGCAATAACTATCAATTTAATGACTAAAAAAGCAAGCCCTAATCCATGTTTGAAGAGCTTTCAAGAATCAGTCTAAAATGACGTTTATAAATAACAAAAAGAAAACTTTTAATTCATTTCACCTCTACATAGAAAAATATTTGAAATTAGTAAAAAAAAAAAAAAAAAGTCAAGAAGTCCATGTGCAAAGCATAAATTACTTACCTTCAGATTTTTAGTGAAAGGATGTACTGAGTGGATGGGATGAAAGAAGGATGCAAGAAGTATTTATCAACTACTTCAAAATGTAAGAAAATATATATTAGCTACTTTCTATATAGGTAATCTCCATTTTACTATTAAACTGTAGCAGTAATGGAATTACTCATGTACTTTATCACAAGTATCATTTTTAAACAAGATGGGACATAAAAGTATGCTAGAATACTCTATTTTGGACTACTGACATGTATATATATAAATTAAGTACAATGGCAATCCAACTTAGTTTACTCTCATAATTATTTAGTAGATAGGTTTAAAACAATTATTTCACAGAAACAATACAGACCACTATTAGTCAGCAACCTCATAGACTCCAGAAGCCCATGCTTGAAAAACTTAGCCATATAAATTAAACACATTTAGAAAGATCACTTCGTTTAGAATATAGGTACTAAAATCTCATGAGAGTCAGCTATAAAGTATTCATTCAGTTATCTATAATGATACTTCTTATATGAAAATTAAAAACTCCAAATTAAAAATTTTAAGAACTCCTAGGGGAGGAGCCAAGATGGCGGAGGAATAGGACGGGGAGACCACTTTCTCCCCTACAAATTCATCGAAAGAACAACTGAACGCAGAGCAAACTTCACAAAACAACTTCTGAACGCTAGCTGAGGACATCAGGCGCCCAGAAAAGCAGTCCACTGTCTTCGAAAGGAGGTAGGACAAAATATAAAAGATAAAAAGAGAGACAAAAGAGCTAGGGATGGAGACCCGTCCCGGGAAGGGAGTCTTAATAGAGGAAGTTTCCAAACACCAGGAAACCCTGGCACTGGCGGGACTGGGAGAAGTTTTCAAATCTCGGAGGGCAACCTAACTGGGAGGAAAAATAAATAAAACCCACAGATTACCTGCCTAAAAGCAACTCCCAGCAGAAAAGTACCCCAGACGCCCGCATCCGCCACCAGCAAGTGGGGGGCCGAACGGAGAGGAGCGGGCGGCACTGCTTAGGGTAAGGACCGGGTCTGAGTGCCCTGAGGGCAATCGGAGGGAGCTTTTGTGAGATAGCAACTTAAACTGTGGGACAGCAAACGAGAGAGAGAAAATTAACCGGCCCGAACACACTGCCGGCCGTTCACAGAACAAAGGGACCGAGCAAGTCCAGAGGAGCTAGCCGGCTGCGGACCGGCCCAGCCCCACCACAGGCAGGAGGCAGGGGGAGGGGAAAGGGGCAAACTCGGCCCCAAAGACGGCATCCCCTACCACACTGCAAACAGGCCTCCAGTTTCTAACCAAAGACTTCCTGAGATTCTGGATGGTTGGCATCCGCTGGGGGGGTCGCGGCTAAACACAAGGCGCATGCACCCGACTGGCGCCAGCGGAAACTGAGGCTGGGGCTGCGGAGGGGAGAAGGCGCACCGCACCCAGGAAGAGTGCGCCCGTCAAGCTCCTGGCTGTCTGAGCTGCTCGGCGGGGAAGGCACAAAACGCAGGCGCAACCGAGTCCGCGCTTTTGTGTGAGTACCCGAAAACTGGAACCGCACGCAACACAGGGCACGCTCCCTATAGAGTAGACGGGAAAGCAGCGCCCCTCCCTCTCCGCAGCGCGACGGAACTAGCGAACCTGAACAAGAGACCACCTCCGCCCGCCTGTGTCAGGGCGGAAATTAGGCACTGAAGAGACCAGCAAACAGAAGCCAAATAAACAAAGGGAACCTCTTCAGAAGGGACCTGTGCAACAGATTAAAAGAATACATGTAATTCCATGGCTGATTCATGTCAATGTATGATAAAACCCACTGAAATGCTGTGAAGTAATTAGCCTCCAACTAATAAAAATAAATGAAAAAAAAATTTCAATGAAAAAATAAATAAATAAAAAAATAAATAAAATCCCTGTAGATAACACCAACTACACCAGAAGGGGCCTATAGATATCGAGAAGTGTAAGCTGGAACGAGGAGCTATCTGAAACTGAACCAAACCCACACTGATCACAATAGCTCCAGAGAAATTCCTAGATATATTTTTACCCTTTTTAATTAAATTTTTTAAAATTTTTTTAAAAATTTAAATTTAAAAAATTTTTTTTAATTTTTTTTTATTTTTTCTCTTTTATTTTCTTCTAAAATTCCCTATTACTCCCCCATTACTCCTTAACTTTCATTTTCATATATTTTTATGATTTTTTTAATTAGGAAAAAAAATTTTTTTTTCTTTTTCTCTTATTTTCCTTTAAAGTCCTCTATTACTCCTCTGCTACTCCTTAATTTTAATTTTCATTTCACTATAACCTTGCAAAAAAAAAAAAAGAGAAGCCCTATTATTTAAACCAAACTTCATATATATTTCTAAAATTTTTTGTGTTTTTGTTTTTAATATTGTATCTTTTAAGAGTCTAACCTCTCCTCTAGATTTCTAATCTTTGTTTTTCAGTATGTGGTATAAATTTTGGACATTTAAGAATCCAATATTCAGTTCCCATTTTTATTCAGGAGTGTGTTGATTACTCTCTCCCACTTTTGACTCTCCTTTTCAACCTCAGAACACCTCTATTTCCTCCTTTCCCCTTCTCCTCCCAATGCAATTCTGTGAATCTTTGTGGGTGTCTGGGCTACGGAGAACTCTTTGGGAACAGACAACTGTGTAGATCTGTCTCTCTCCTCTTGAGTCCCCCTTTTTCTCCTCCTGCTCATCTCTATCTCCCTCCTCCCTCTCCTTTTCTTCATGTAACTCTGTGAACCTCTCTGGGTGTCCCTCACAGTGGAGAATCTTTTCACCATTAACCTAGAAGTTTTATTATCAGTACTGTATAGTTGGAGAAGTCTTGAGACTATTGGAAGAATAAAACTGAAATCAAGAGGCGGGAGACTTAAGCCCAAAACCTAAGAACATCAGAAAACTCCTGACTACGCGGAACATTAAGTAATAAGAGACCATCCAAAAGCCTCCATACCTACACTGAAACCAACCACCACCCAAGAGCCAGTAAGTTTCAGAGCAAGACATACCACACAAATTCTCTAGCAACGCAGGAACACAGCCCTGAGCGTCAACATACAGGCTGCCCAAAGTCACACCTAACACATAGACCCATCTCAGAACTCATTACTGGGCACTCCATTGCACTCCAGAGAGAAGAAATCCAGTTCCATGCACCAGAACACTGACACAAGCTTCCCTAACCAGGAAACCTTGACAAGCCAATTGTCCAACCCCACCCGTTGGGTGAAACCTCCACAATAAAAAGGAACCACAGACCTCCAAAATACAGAAAGCCCACTCCAGACACAGCAATCTAAACAAGATGAAAAGGCAGAGAAATACCCAACAGGTAAAGGAACATGAAAAATGCCCACCAAGTCAAACAAAAGAGGAGGAGATAGGGAATCTACCTGAAAAAGAATTTAGAATGATGATAATAAAAATGATCCAAAATCTTGAAAACAAAATGGAGTTACAGATAAATAGCTTGGAGACAAAGACTGAGAAGATGCAAGAAATGTTTAATAATAGAAGAAATAAAATAATAGAAGAAATAAAAAAGAGTCAATTAAAAATGAATAATGCAATAAATGAGATCAAAAACACTCTGGAGGGAACCAAGAGTAGAATAACAGAGACAGAAGATAGGATAAGTGAGGTAGAAGATAAAATAGTGGAAATAAATGAAGCAGAGAGGAAAAAAGAAAAAAGAATCAAAAGAAATGAGGACAACCTCAGGGACCTCTGGGACAATGTGAAATGCCCCAACATTTGAATCATAGGAATCCCAGAAGAAGAAGACAAAAAGAAAGGCCATGAGAAAATACTCGAGGAGATAATAGCTGAAAACTTCCCTAAAATGGGGAAGGAAATAGCCACCCAAGTCCAAGAAACCCAGAGAGTCCCAAACAGGATAAACCCAAGGCAAAACATCCCAAGACACATATTAATCAAATTAACAAAGATCAAACACAAAGAACAAATATTAAAAGCAGCAAGGGAGAAACAACAAATAACACACAAAGGGATTCCCATAAGGATAACAGCTGATCTATCAATAGAAACCCTTCAGGCCAGAAGGGAATGGCAGGACATACTTAAAGTAATGAAAGAGAATAACCTACAACCTAGATTACTGCACCCAGCAAGGATCTCATTCAGGTATGAAGGAGAATTCAAAAGCTTTACAGACAAGCAAAATTTGAGAGAATTCAGCACCACCAAATCAGCTCTTCAACAAATGCTAAAGGATCTTCTCTAGACAGGAAACACAGAAAGGTTGTATAAACGTGAACCCAAAACAAGAAAGTAAATGGCAACGGGACCATACTTATCAATAATTACCTTAAATGTAAATGGGTTGAATGCCCCAACCAAAAGACAAAGACTGGCTGAATGGATACAAAAGCAAGACCCCTATATATGCTGTCTACAAGAGACCCACCTCAAAACAAGAGACACATACAGACTAAAAGTGAAGGGCTGGAAAAAAATATTTCATGCAAACGGAGAAGAAAAGAAAGCAGGAGTTGCAATACTCATATCAGATAAAATAGACTTTCAAATAAAGGCTGTGAAAAGAGACAAAGAAGGACACTACATAATGATCAAAGGATCAATCCAAGAAGATATAAAAATTATAAATATATATGCACCCAACATAAGAGCACCGCAATATGTAAGGCAAACACTAACGAGTATGAAAGAGGAAATTAATAGTAACACAATAGTGGGAGACTTTAATACCCCACTCACAACTATGGATAGATCAACTAAACAGAAAATTAACAAGGAAACACAAACTTTAAAGGACACAATGGACCAGCTAGACCTAACTGACATCTATAGGACGTTTCACCCCAAAGCAATCAACTTCACCTTTTTCTCAAGTGCACACGGAACCTTCTCCAGAATAGATCACATCCTGGGCCATAAATCTAGTCTTGGTAAATTCAAAAAAATTGAAATCATTCCAGTCATCTTTTCTGACCACAGTGCAGTAAGATTAGATCTCAATTACAGGAAAAAAATTGTTAAAAATTCAAACATATGGAGGCTAAATAACACGCTTCTGAATAACCAACAAATCATAGAAGAAATCAAAATATACATAGAAATGAATGAAAATGAAAACACAACAACCCAAAACCTATGGGACACTGTAAAAGCAGTGCTAAGGGGAAGGTTCATAGCATTACAGGCTTACCTCAAGAAACAAGGAAAAAGTCAAACAAATAACCTAACTCTACACCTAAAGCAACTAGAGAAGGAAGAAATGAAGAACCCCAAGGTTAGTAGAAGGAAAGAAATCTTAAAAATTAGGGCAGAAATAAATGCGAAAGAAACTAAAGAGACCATAGCAAAAATCAACAAAGCTAAAAGCTGGTTTTTTGAAAAAATAAACAAAATTGACAAACCATTAGCAAGACTCATTAAGAAACAAAGGGAGAAGAACCAAATTAACAAAATTAGAAATGAAAATGGAGAGATCACAACAGACAACACTGAAATACAAAGGATCATAAGAGACTACTACCAGCAGCTCTATGCCAATAAAATGGACAACTTGGAAGAAATGGACAAATCCTTAGAAAAGTCTAACTTTCCAAAACTGAACCAGGAAGAAACAAAAGATCTTTACAGACCCATCACAAGCAAGGAAATCAAAACTGTAATCAGAAATCTTCCAGCAAACAAAAGCCCAGGACCAGATGGCTTCACAGCTGAATTCTACCAAAAATTTAGAGAAGAGCTAACACCTATCTTACTCAAACTCTTCCAGAAAATTGCAGAAGAAGGTAAACTTCCAAACTCATTCTATGAGGCCACCATCACCCTAATTCAAAAACCACACAAAGATGCCACAAAAAAAGAGAACTAGAGGCCAATATCACTGATGAACATAGATGCAAAAATCCTTAACAAAATTCTAGCAAACAGAATCCAACAACATATTAAGAAAATCATACACCATGACCAAGTGGGCTTTATCCCAGGAATGCAAGGATTCTTTAATATCTGCAAATCAATCAATGTAATACACCACATTAACAAATTGAAAGATAAAAACCATATGATTATCTCAATAGATGCAGATAAAGCCTTTGACAAAATTCAACACCCATTTATGATTAAAACTCTCCAGAAAGCAGGAAGAGAAGGAACATACCTCAACATAACAAAGCTATATATGACAAACCCACAGCAAGCATTACCCTCAATGGTGAAAAATTGAAAGCATTTCCCCTAAAATCAGGAACAAGACAAGGCTGCCCACTCTCACCACTGCTATTCAACATAGTTTTGGAAGTTTTGGCCACAGCAATCAGAGCAGAAAAAGAAGAAAAAGGAATCCAGATAGGAAAAGAAGAAGAGAAACTCTCGCTGTTTGCAGATGATATGATCCTCTACATAGAAAACCCTAAAGACTCTACCAGAAAATTACTAGAGCTAATCAATGAATATAGTAAAGTTGCAGGATATAAAATTAACACACAGAAATCCCTTGCATTCCTATACACTAACAATGAGAAAACAGAAAGAGAAATTAAGGAAATAATACCATTTACCATTGCAACAAAAAGATTAAATTCTTAGGAGTATATCTACCTAAAGAAACAAAAGACCTATACATAGAAAACTATAAAACACTGATGAAAGAAATCAAAGAGGACACAAACAGATGGAGAAATATACCGTGTTCATGGATTGGAAGAATCAATATTGTCAAAATGACTATACTACCCAAAGCAATCTATAGATTCAATGCAATCCCTATTAAGCTACCAATGGTATTTTTCACAGAACTAGAACAAATAATTTCACAATTTGTATGGAAATACAAAAAACCTCGAATAGCTAAAGTAATCTTGAGAAAGAAGAATGGAACTGGAGGAATCAACCTGCCTGACTTCAGACTATACTACAAAGCCACAGTCATCAAGACAGTATGGTACTGGCACAAAGACAGAAATATAGATCAATGGAACAGAATAGAAAGCCCAGAGATAAATCCACGAACCTATGGTCACCTTATCTTCGACAAAGGAGGCAAGGATATACAATGGAAAAAAGACAACCTCTTTAACAAGTGGTGCTGGGAAAACTGGTCAACCACTTGTAAAAGAATGAAACTAGAACACTTTCTAACACCATATACAAAAATAAACTCAAAATGGATTAAAGATCTAAATGTAAGACCAGAAACTATAAAACTCCTAGAGGAGAACATAAGCAAAACACTTTCCAACATAAATCACAGCAGGATCCTCTATGACCCACCTCCCAGAATAAAAGCAAAAATAAATAAATGGGACCTAATAAAACTTAAAAGCTTTTGCACAACAAAGGAAACTATAAGCAAGGCGAAAAGACAGCCCTCAGATTGGGAGAAAATAATAGCAAACGAAGCAACAAAAGATTAATCTCAAAAATATACAAGCAACTCCTGCAGCTCAATTCCAGAAAAATAAATGACCCAATCAAAAAAAGGGCCAAAGAACTAAACAGGCATTTCTCCAAAGAAGACATACAGATGGCTAACAAACACATGAAAAGATGCTCAACATCACTCATTATCAGAGAAATGCAAATCAAAACCACAATGAGGTACCATTACATGCCAGTCAGGATGGCTGCTATCCAAAAGTCTACAAGCAATAAATGCTGGAGAGGGTGTGGAGAAAAGGGAACCCTCTTACACTTGGTGTAAGAATGCAATGTTGGTGGGAATGTTGGTGGGAATGCAAACTAGTACAGCTGCTATGGAAAACAGTGTGGAGATTTCTTAAAAAACTGGAAATAGAACTGCCATATGACCCAGCAATCCCACTTCTGGGCATACACACCAAGGAAACCAGGTCTGAAAGAGAAACGTGCACCCCAATGTTCATCGCAGCACTGTTTATAATAGCCAGGACATGGAAGCAACCTAGATGTCCACCAGCAGATGAATGGATAAGGAAGCTGTGGTACATATACACCATGGAATGTTACTCAGCCATTAAAAAGAATTCATTTGAATCAGTTCTAATGAGATGGATGAAACTGGAGCCCATTATACAGAGTGAAGTAAGCCAGAAAGATAAAGAACATTACAGCATACTAACACATATATATGGAATTTAGAAAGATGGTAATGATAACCCTATATGCAAAATGGAAAAAGAGACACAGATGTACAGAACAGACTTTTGGACTCTGTGGGAGAAGGCGAGGGTGGGATGTTTCAAGAGAACAGCATCGAAACATGTATATTATCTAGGGTGAAACAGATCACCAGACCAGGTTGGATGCATGAGACAAGTGCTTGGGCCTGGTGCACTGGGAAGACCCAGAGGGATCGGGTAGAGAGGGAGGTGGGAGGGGGGATCGGGATGGGGAATACCTGTAACTGCATGGCTGATCCATGTCAATGTATGACAAAACCCACTACAATATTGTAAAGTAATTAGCCCCCAACTAATAAAAATAAATGAAAAAAAAAAAAAGAATTCCTAGTCCTAAAACTATGAGTCCCAGTTTCAGAAATACATACAAATACTCATCAAACTTTCAAACCTAACAGCACATAATCTATTTAACCCAAAATATAGCTGACTGAAATAGCACTACTAGAAGCCCAGAGACTGATAATCCCTTATCGCCAAGTCCTATTTTTTTAAAGCCTATACCCATGGGCTTCCCTGGTGGCTCCGATGGTAAAAACATCTGCCTGCAATGCTGGAGACCCAGGTTCGATCCCTGGGTCAGGAAGATCCCCTGGAGAAGGAAATGGCAACCCACTCCAGTACTCTTGCCTGGAAAATTCCATGGATGGAGGAGCCTGGTGGGCTACAGTCCATGGGGCCACAGAGCTGGACATGACTGAGCAACTTCACTTTCTTTCTTTCATACCCACTGAACAGAAAGGCTGGGTAATGGCCAAGCAAGTCCCTCAGCAGGATGAGGAATAGCATGGCCGAAAGTGCCTAGCAAAAGTTCTGACATTTGCAAGGAGAAAAGACCATGGTGTTCACCATTTGTACCTCTGGAAGAGCAATAAAAGTTTAGAAAATCCATTAAAAGGCATTTTTATATTTAATTCATACCACTGGTCACTGTCCCTCCAGAGTCCTTTGCTAAATTTTCCATCCAATTCTAAAAGTTAAGAAAGCTTCTTCAGCTGAGATGCAAATTTGCTTCTCTATGCAAGGCCTTTCTCTCCCTCTCAGACCCAGATCCATATACCCAACCATTTATTAGACATCTAACACCTTCAGATATCTTTAGAGGTTTTTTTTTTTCCCCCCTTTGGCCACACCAGGCAACATGTGGGATCTTAGTTCTAGGACCAGGGATCAAACTCATGCCCCCTGCAGCAGATATGCAGAATCTTAACAACTGGACCACAAGGGAAGTCCCCACCTTCAGGTTCTTAGTAAGCAACTCAAAGTCAAAACATCTACAACAGTTCTCAGTTCCCAATTCTCCAGATCTTTTCTCTTACTTGTTCCCTATTTCTTAAACAACTTGCCACCAGCTGTTTAAGCCAAAACTCTGGGCATTATCCTCAATTTTTCTCTCACCTTGTCTAACATATCTAACCATCAGCAAATCTCATGGACTCTATCTCCAGAAGCCCCTCTCAATCCATTTCTTTCCATTTCCACTGTCATTAATCTAAACCATTACCTCTTGCCTGAACTTCTGTAATATTAATAGCATCTTTAATTGGTCTTCATACACTCTGGTCTACAGTCAGTAAACAGTGATCTTTTAAAAATGTGAATCACTCCTGTCACTCTCTAGTAGATCTCTACCAGTCTGGATTTAATTCTAATTCCTTACCATAACCAGATGGTCCCAGCAGATCTGCTTTCTGTCTCTTTCCCACATCCTCTGATTTTATTCTTTCCTCCTCTCTCACTAGCCAAATGGGCAATCACTTAGATCTCCAAATATGCTAAGCTCGTCACCAACTCAGACACCATACCGTAGTATTCTCTCCCAGCTCTTGCAGACCTAACTCTCTTAATCATCTTTTGGGTCTTAGCTTTAAAATGACCTTCTCAAAAAAAAAATCAAAAAATTTTTTAAAAAAATGACCTTCTCAGAGAGGCCTTACCTGATTTACAACCTTAAAGAAGAGTATACTCTTTTACACACCCAGTTTGTTTTCTTCATAACACAAACCATAATCTGTAATTATGTGCATGAGTTTATTTCCCTAAGTGGGATATGACTATCAAGAACAAAAGAGGGTCCATGTCTGTCTAGTTCATCCCTTTGCTCCCACAGCCTAGCCATGTGTCCTGCAGAGATGCTAAATGCCACTCTATTAAATGAAGTGTTATGAGTCCCAAAGTGCTTACACAGATTTGGAAGACATAACTAATTTGAAATTCATTGTATCAGTTATTTTACATGTAATCATTAAGAATGAAAATGAAGTGTTCAGTTAGTAGTCAGTCTATGAATCACAATACTAGCTTAAAATACTTGCTGCTGCTAAATTCATCTGGTTCATTTCTGCAAATGGTACTGATATTAGCATATTATTATCAAGGAACAATCATGTGTTCGTATCTTAGCATTAACTTTTCTCTAAATAAATAGTCAACTTCAAATAAACTTTTATCTTTCCACAGCAAGGGACCATCAAATTTTCAAAAAACCAGAACAAAATTACATTGTACCCTGAAAAAAATACATGAAGCAAAAACAAGTATGGATGAGAATGTGAAGAAAGTAGAACCCTTATACATTACTAGTGGGAATATAAAATGGCATGGCCTCTTAAAAAGCTTAGCAGTTCCTCAGAAAACTACCATAGGATTCAGTATACATCCACTCCATTCCTAGGCATATACCAAAGAGAAGTGAAAACCTACATCCACACAAAAGCCTGTGAGAGAAAATGCACAGCAGAAAAAAGTAGAAACAGCTCAAACGCCTATCAACTGATGAATGGACAAGCAAAATGTGACATCTATGAATACAAGCAATGGAATATTATTTGGTCATAAAAAGTAATGAAGAACTGATACATGTTATAACATGAATGAATCGTGTAAACATGCTAAATGAAAGAGTAAGACATAGATCATATAAATTATAGTTCCATTTGTGTGAAACTTTCAGAATAGGTGAACACGTAGAGACAAAAAGCAGATTAGCAGTTACCAAGGACTGAGCAGAGAACGAGAGACGGCTAGTGAGTATGCGGTGATGAAAATGTTCTGGACATTAGAACATCAGACAGTGGCGATGACTGTACAACTTTGTAAAGTATTAAAAGCCACTGAATTGTACGTGTTAAAGGCTTAATTTTATATCTCAATTTTTATATTATATCTCATTTAATTATATCTCAATTTTTAAAACTGTTTCTCTAAATGGAATATTCAAATACGTTCAGGTAATCAGAAGTAAAAGGAAAAAGAATTCTTTAATTTTACTGTGGTTGAAAATAGATAAAAAGTTTTCAGATGCATAAATTGAATAAGACCTGAAATTTTCTCCACTAAAAAAAAATACTGAAAAAATTCAGTTTAAATATCAGTAATTTAATTTAAATATCTGGAAAATCAGTGCTTAGACACAGTAACAAACCACACAACAATCAACTGAATTTTCAATTGGTTTGGATTATAAACCACAGTATTAGGAAAAGAACGGATTTTGAGATCTCAATTCAAACTCAGTTTAACTCGTAAAAGTGACAATTTTATTTATCCAGACATACTAATGACAGTATTTTTTACTTTGATTAAAAATTCATTTCTGTATTAGGGTAAGTAATGCTAACTGCTATAACAAACCTGAAGATCTCAGTAGCTTAGCACAACAGAAGTTCATTTTTCTCTCAATTAAAACAACATTACATGGTATCCTTTAAATATAAAAATTCATAAGACTCAGGACTGGTAAATATAAAACAAAGTACTAGTGAAATTGTCAATTAAAAATTTCTTCTGTTAAGATACTGTCTACACAGAGTAACATGTAAATACACTTGACTACCTCTGTAACAGCACCAGCATTCTTCCTGCTGCTCACACCCTACATCCAATAGTCAGCAGACCCTAACAGGGATGCTATTAACAGTGCTTCCCAGGTGACTCTAGTGGTAAAGAACCCGCCTGCCAGTGCAGGTTAGACGTAAGAGACAGGTTCGATCCCTGGGTCGGGAAGATCCCCTGGAGGAGGGCACAGCAACCCACTCCAGTATTCTTGCCTGGAGAATTCCAAGGACAGGGGAGCCTGGCAGGCTGAAGTCCTTAGGGTCACACAGAGTTGGACACGACTGAAGTGACTTAGTACTGCTGCTGCTGCTAAGTCACTTCAGTCGTGTCCGCCTCTGTGCGACCCCATCCCTGGGATTCTGGATGAATCCCTGGAGTGGGTTGCCGTTTCCTTCTCCAATGCATAAAAGTGAAAAGTGAAAGTGAAATCGCTCAGCTACAGTCACCTACCAGGCTCCTCCATCCATGGGATTTTCCAGGCAAGAGTACTGGAGTGGGGTGCCACTGCCTTCTCCGGACTTAGTACTACACACTGTTAATACTCTCACCATCTCCACAGCTCCACCCTAGATGAAGCCTGGCGACATATGGCAGAGCAGAGGCAGCTAAATTACCAAGCTGGAAACATCCTGTTGGCACTCTGAGTAGCCCAGAGACAGAACTATACCACTCCAAACAAACAGCTGCTTAATCAGCTGGCCCCAAAACTTAACCACCTACTTAACAGAGATTGCTAAAAACCAAGGTGAGGAAAGCTCATCTGCTAGTATAATATGCAAAAATAAATCCTAAACTGGGAAAAGATGTTTTCTTTCTGAAAGGTTTACATATATTTTATCTGAAGTGTCTGACTTTTTAATGTTTAACTCAATAGCAAAATGAAATACCATATATCCCTAATGCATTTAAAATACTCACAAGAGTCTAACATGAGTTTACTAAGGGAACAACACTTTTTTATTTCTGGAAAGTCATGTGGTTGCTTGCTCATCAGTCATTAGGTCATGTCTGACTCTTTGCAACCCTATGGCCTGTACCCCACCAGGCTTCTCTGTCCATGAAATTTTCCAGACAAGACTAATGGAGTGCATTGCCATCTCCTTCTCCAGGGGATCTTCCCAACCCAGGGATCAAACCTGCATCTCCTGCATTCGCAGGCAGATTCTTCACCACTGAGCCACCTGGGAAGCCCAGAAAGTCATGTAGTTGCTATCAAAAGATTAGATTTTTTATGTGAAGGACTCAATGGGTCTCTCATGATTATGCATGGCTTAAAAAAATCATGTCCTTAGTATATCCAACTTCAACATAATCAAACAGCTCAGTAAATGCAACAGTCAACTTACATGTTGGTTCAAAGAACTACAGTCCAATTTCTTTGAAAATAGTTAACTATTAACATTTCAGTACTTACATATAATTCAGCTACAAATGTCAAACAGCCTTAAAGAACTAGTTCACAGGAAGTGCACAAAGTATCATTTTCTATGGGAAATGAATTCTGTGAATTCATACTGAAATGTATCTCCCTCTTATTTCCACTAGGTCCACCCAATCTAATGCTTCAGGAAATTTAGAGACTGTAAATGGAAGCACAGCTTAACCAAACTGCCTCTACCTCTTATCCTCTTACAACATAGTAAACAAAACAGGCTCACAGAGCTTAAACAATAATTTCCTCTAGAACTCCAAAGGGACATTCTCTGCTTAGCTGTTTCTACTCACAGGCCAAATTTTGTGTACCTACAACAGAGATGCCAGAATGTGTGACTGTTGTGGTTCATACAAACAAGCAGGAATGTGAAATGATAGGCAAAGCTATGTACTTTGAAGTCTTAAGATATTATGGTCCCATACCTTCTTTATAATTTATCAAAATCACAAAAATAACCACAGTCTAAGCTGATACATTAGAACAGTATTAAAACTATGTTTACCCATTCACCTGTAGTCTTTAGATGATAAACCATCTGAACACACACATCTTTTTACAGTTTATTTACTTCTTTTTAACTTGCAAGTATATAACTGGTAGAGCCAAGCCCTAAATGCCTTTCTTCATGTTATTATATATAACCACATATGTTTAAGATCTGAGGCTTGCAAGTCAGACCAGACCAACCTAAATACAAATTCTGATTCTAAAGTTCTATGACCTTGGGCAAAAAAAATAACCAAGTCTCAGCTTCCTCATCTATAACAGAGAGCTGATAATAAAACTTACAGCATAACCTATTAGGAATAAATGTGATAAATATATAAAATGCTTAGTAGAATGACTGGTATACATAACAACCACTTAGTAAATGTCAGTTTAAAATCAGAGCACCAAATATGACAGTTAAGTAAAAGCATTCAAGACCATCAAATCTGTATTTATTATGTATGGGAATTCCACGGCAGTCCAGTGGTTAGGACTCCATGCTGTCACTGCTGAGGGCCAGTTTCAATTCCTGATCAAAGAACCAAAATCCCACAACCAGCACAGTGCTGCAACCCACCCCCACCCCCTCAAACACACACACACCAAAAAATTATTATGTAAAGGAAAGGAATAAAGTTCTAGAAAAATTCTATTTTTAAAAGCACTGATGAATGATGAAACAAAACATCACCTTCACAGTACTGTTATTTTCCAAAAAAGACATTAGAAAAAGGCTACAAGAGGAGCTAAATAAAACAAACTTTGGTCAGCACTCATTCAAACCTTTTAACTTTCCATCAACCTTTGATAAAAATCTTATAAAACAAAAATTAGTGTGGATTATAGCCCCTTTAAATCAATAGTTCTGAGGTGATTAAGCAAGCAGATTTTAAAAATGACCTGTCTAGTTATGATAAGTGAAGTAAGTCAGAAAGAGAAAGATAAATGCTATATGATATCACTTATATGTGCAATCTAAAAAATATAGCAAACTAGTGAATATAACAAATATAGCTAGTGAATATAACAAAAAAGAAACATATTCACAAATAGAACAAACTAGTGGTTACCAGTGAAGAGAGGGAAGGGGGACAGTAATAAAAGGGTAGGGGACTAAGAGATACAAACTATAATGTGTAAAATTTAAGTTATAAGGATATATTGCACAACACAGGGAATATAGCCAATATTTTACAAGTTTTTTTTTTTTAAACGACCTTCCTAAGTAAGGTAATAGGGAATTACAAAAGTAAGGGAGATATAAACCTCAAATTGTGTTATAAAAGCTACTTCTACTGACAATGAAAGTCAGACTCCTATCTGAACTCTAGGCAATTTGATTATGCAATGTTATATTCTCAGAATAGAATCTATACAACTAGCTCTATTCCAATTTCTTTAATTCTAAAAGAATCAGAGCAAAGGCACAATTTGAAAAGGCAGCAAGAGAGGGGAAATCTATCCAGAACTGAGGGACATGCTCAACAGGCACTCTGAGTTCAAGACTGAAAAAGGGGAAGCAAAAGGATACAAGTCCCTTCAAACCTGACTTCAAGGGTAAATCACGTTCATCTTAGTTTGTGTATAAGAGCAAATAGTAAAAAACAAGATAATGAAAAAGGTGCCTAATTGGATTTACAGATTCTTATTTTTTATTTCCCATTTTTAAAGTTTTCTCTAGGATAGTCCATTCTACTGAATAACATTAAGTTCAACAGTTTTGATATTTACATACCTGGTCTAAACTAGATCAAAGTCTGAAACTGCTCAAGTAAAAGTAGTCCTCTTGATAGGCTATCTTCACACACTAGTAGCAATTACCTAAATTTCAGAATAATTATTTCACACTACAGGCCAAGTTTAAGAACTGAAAACCTAAAATCATTAAGTGATGACAAATGTCACATTAGAATATGATTCACAGTTATATACACTATCAACATGAACTGCTGCCCTGCTGCTGCTGCTGCTAAGTCACTTCAGTTGTGTCCGACTTTGTGCGACCCCATAGACAGCAGCCCACCAGGCCCCCGTCCCTGGGATTCTCCAGGCAAGAGCACTGGAGTGGGAACTGCTGCACTGACCAGGTCTTAAACCATGTTCTAAACCAAGTATCAACACCAAAGTTAGATAAATCTCCACCAGAGCTCAATTTCAGATCTGAAGTTTTCTATAATGACTGTTTAAACTTCTGCATAAATGTAGCAACTGCCTTGCTTCCTAACTGGAAAACACTTCCCCCCTGGCAGCCCATTATAGATCTATAATCTTTTAACACAGTACTATACTACCAAGTACTAGATAATATAAAGCACTCAGAATCATCAGGGCAACAAGAACTCTGAAAGAACAGTTAAAAAAACAAACTATCATCTTACCTCCTTAAAACTGTATCAATTCCTTAAGAAAAACGTTTCTGTGAATCCTTTCTAAAACAGCTTCACATTCCCTTAACCCGGCTCTCGAGTGGACTGTTCCCATCCTGTGTTCCTACAACACTCAGTACAGCCCTCTTGTATGACACCAGTCACATGATATTGTAAGTCTGTATCCCCCGCTAGACCTGAGCTACCTAAGAGCAAAGGACTCCTATCACCTTTTAGCTTAGTATACACATAGACCTTCATATGCCAGATCAGTAAATCCTGATTAAATAAACAAATGAAGCCCAAGAACATGTGCTTTGGAAGGAGGAGTATATTTGTTGTGAGTTTGGTTTATTGAGGGAAGGAGAGGTTGAATTAAATGAAGTCAGTATCTGACCACAAAACTAAAATCTTAAGATTTTACACACTGTTGCAAAGTTTAGCCAGAATTCCATTAACAGCATGTAGAGATCCTAAAAGAACAACTTCAAATCTCCATTCTTCTCCTTCCGACAGCTCTCATTTATTTTCCTAGAAGCCACTGCTCACAGGGACCAAGGCCCTCTACTTTACCTGACCCACCAGACCCAATAAGAGCAGTAATGACGAGAGTTACAAGCTTTTCTACTTCTTGCTATGAAACAGCTGCTTCTACCAGGCACTGAACTCTTCTCTGCTTTGAAGTCCACCCACCTCCACCAGGCAGAGATGCAAAGAATTAGGCATGAGAAATGATCTGTTAAACACCAACTAGCACTTAAGATACTCTGAAACAGAATCAATATTAAGTAGTCACTGTGGGTGGTCATAAGAACCTAAGCTTCCTTTATATTAAATCATTGATATAATATTGTTTATATTGTTAAATTTCTCTGTTCTAAATAACAACTTTACAAGTAAACTTTAAGAACTCCAATTCCTATGCTGAGGACTCCCTATGGCTTTGGAGTATCATTAAACAGTTGGTCTGTTCAACAACTGTGCTACTTCCAATCAGGTCTAGGTGATTAAAAAGTCACAATGTTACATGTGTCAAATCTAATAACCTTACAAAGTTTCAGTGAAGTTCTATGAAAATAAACATATGTACACCATCCCCACTCTCATTAACCTAGAAATAAACTTCAGATATTTTCACTTGGAGAAAACCTGCTGGAGGAGAAAAAAAGGTGTGCCACAAGGCTAGGTAATTAATAGGCTACATATTATTTGGTACAGCTTCCAAAAGTGCCTCCAGCGTGGCCTAGACACAAGCGGGTTAGGAGGGTGGGGTGTAGAGAAGTTTGCAGCTTATCTATCCTCCAGCAGCTGACTGATCCAGATGGGCACTGACAGCCCTCCACTGGAGATTAGCGCTAAGAGAGCAGAACTTCTGGCAAAAACAGACTTATCTCAGGTTCAGGTTAAGACAAATGTGTTTCACACTCCTCTCTTATATACTTCTTTAAAAAGAAAAAGTTTCAGAAAAGTGATAACTCGTCCTATCACAGTACAAATCAAGTCCCTTTTGGTTTACTCACATAAAGATCCTCACATAAGTATATATTTGAGCACATATCTTAGGTAAGTACTTAAGATATATGCTCAATAATGGCTCTGTTATGAACAGTACTATGGACATCCATGACTTTCAATTCCAACTACCCTAAAAAGCTATTTTCTACTTCATCATATGCAATAGGAAATTTTTTGCACAACAGAAATTTTTAAAAAGAAATTGTTACCCCTGTGTAAATCTTTGCTTTCAAGACAAGATGTGAATGAATTAGAGTTCCAACAATTTTGTTCCAAGCACTTAAATACATCAGGGTTTTTACTTTTCCTTCTAAGAATATTTGTATGAAAAAATACTGACAAACATAGCTAATGCCAACTAACAGTTGTTTTTCTACATCTCCTGTTTTTGCAATAACTGCCTTATTTCTACAGTTGTTCTAGAAACCTAAACGCCTAACTAAACGTAATACTGTAACACTGAAACAATACTCATTCATTAATACCTTAATATAGATCAAGTGTCTTCCTTACTTGTGTGCATAAAACAAGTGTTAAATAAAACCTGGAAAGCACAGTTGCCTTCCAACACATCCTTACTGCTGGCTTAAATTTGCCCGATTCCAAAAATATCTGCCACCCTAAAAATCCAAGCCTCTTCATTAATTAAAAAAAAAAAAAGTTTAGTAATCGCTGAAAACTACTTATTCAGGGACGAAATTTTTACACAGTGAACAAGAAAGCCTCACTTTCACACACTGTACATGACATATTTCTCTAAATTATTCCAAGACTTAATTATCAACTATGTTGATAACTTTCAAATCTAACTTTCAGAACAGATGGAGGTGTACTGTCCGTTTTATTATGTTTGCAATATCCAGATATGATTCAGAACGGAAAACACTGCCACACTGATTAAAAAATGGCTATATGAACGGAATGAAACGATGTACCAAATGGTGGGGGGGTGGAAGGACTGTTCTCTTCTAAATTAAGAAAATTTCTGTGTCCTCTACAACAGAAAAATGAGAGAGGGAGGGGCAGGAGAAAGTCAAACTAAAAACTCTTTGCTTCTTAAAACATATATACTAGTGTGGAAACTGTAACTTTTATAGAGGTCACAGGCTTATTTCCAAGAAAAAATTCACTCTTCAGCAGAGAGCAAATTTCTGGGCCAGGTGTTGAAAGTAAAAAGGAATTTTAGTCTAATAAGTAATAAAAGCTTTAAAATGGGTTGTAGTGCTTATCTTTTTTTTTTTTTAAGGATGCATCTGTCATTCTCACATTAGGTTGATGACTTTACGTACAAGGAAAACAGTCCTATTGTATGCCTGCCAATTCTCACGTCCCTTGATATTTCTGTATACTCTTTACTAATTAACTGAACCTCATCAGGAAGACATTAATGATTGTTCAGACACTCAAGAGAGACACATAACCTCGGGATGCAAAATACCTCACAATTAAAAAGGGACCTATTTGACTCAAGAGGGGAGGGGATAAGCAGGGGTTAAGGGAGTACAGGGCACGAAACGCTGCTGGCCAGAGCAGCTGTGCCCAGCTTGTAGACACTTACTGGTTTGCTAGGGTACACGTTAGACAGATGCGTTTTTAGTTTCCCCACGGTCCAGTTCAAGAAGCAGCTAATAGTCTGGTCACTGTATTTCTGATTCGGTGCTTTAATGATGAGGGTCACAGGAATCTCCATCCCATTTTGGTCCATGGTGCCCCCAAAGTCTTACAGAGTCAAGAGGAGCAGCAGTTAAGCCCAAATGAGCCGAGACTGTTACCGCCGGCGCAGCTGGGATGGGGACGCAAGCGAGTGTGTTCTTAATATTCCTTGTCCAAGTCAGTCATCGGGCGATACAAAGGCCATTGCAGGTACCGACGATGATGGGCAGCGGCGGCGGCGAGGTCTGGGGGCCCGGCCGTGAGTGCAGTTTTCCCCGCCAGGTCCGGGCTCTGCCGGGCTCCGCCGGGCTCCGGACTGCAGGAGGCCCGGGTGAGAGAGAAAGCCGTGAGAAGGGAGGGAGGGGTGAGGGCGAGACAGCCCGAGCCACCGCCCCGCCCCCGCCGCGACCCCTAGCCTGAAACGCAACAAGGCCCCTACGCGATGGTCCCTCCACGCGGGTTAGAGAAGGGGACGGGCCGCTCAGGGCGGCCAGCCGCGACAGGCAAGGCTACCTGAGAGATGGCCGCAGGTCCCGCCACCGCTACCCTCCGCGCCCAAGCACGGCCACCGATCGCACAGTCTGGCCGGGCGTCCTTCGCGGCGGCCGCACCCTTCCTGCTGATCCGCGGCGCCCAGGGTCCGGCCCCGGGTCTCGCGAGGCGGCGCGGTGGCAGCTGGAGAAGTTGGCCGAAGGGCGCGGTTCGTTCTCCACCCGACCCCTCGAGCAGGGGAGCCGCGGCTCACTGCCGGGTGCGGCCGAGGCGGCGGCAGGTGGCAGGAGGGCGGGGACTAGAGTCGGGGCGCCGGCCGCGAGCGCGCTGGTTTTGTTGTTGTTGTGAAGAAGGTCCGGGTCCCTTTAAGCCGGAAAACGCAGGGCGGAAGTGCGTCACGGGCGGCTTGCCCGGGCACGGGGCACTCCAGGTCCTGTCGGCGCCGCCCGCCGCCCGTCGTGGCTGGCTCCCGACACCTTGGGCCAAATTTTTGGTCTCCCGGAAGCCACTTGCGTGCGTCGAGCCCTCCATGGCAGACCATGCCCTCCGCCCCGCTTCTCCCGCAGCACTTGGGCCTTAGCACTAGCACATTCTGTTTCGACCACACCCTGAAGACTTGGGAAGTGTTGCTCCATCCTTAGAGTTGTCGAATGCTGAATCAAACTTCTGCCCAAAATTTCTTGTGTCGACTGTGTGCAAGGCACGGTACCTGGATCTTTAGTGGAGGAGAGACTATGGGTACGTTGCTTATGGGGAAGGCCTTCAGTTAAACCTGAAGTCTGCCTATTCTTGTGATCCAGGTTGACTTTTCTGAGCCTCAGTTTGTTTCTCTGAATGGGGAGGATGATGCCTACCTGACTGCGTGCTGTTGAGCTATGTAAACCATTTGGTACAGTTTTGGCGTATGGCAGTCTCTCAACTAAATGTTAATTTCCATGTCCTTCCTCTTCATCTTCTCAGAAGTTGACAAGTATTTGTTTACTGAGCAGGTATCTTGTGTTCAGTAAGAGATGAAGACAGATGGCAGTGTTATTTTTCTGTTTTATGGCTGAGACGTGGGACCGCGAAGGTTCAGGCTACTGCCCCAAGCTGACTTACTCTCTATTCTCTGCACAGGCTTAGGAGTCAGTGCAGTAAGTTAAGTTTGTTAGATGCGTATTTGCGCAGCTCCAGGCGTTCACTTGTAGGTGAATACAAGCAGATACTGCAGGGGGCTTTAGAGACCTGGTCTCTAATCCTCTCAGCTTCCTAAGACTTTCAGGAAAGTTAGTGACCAAGAGGAGATTCTTCCTCTCAACAGCTGATGCAGCAGGATCCCTTACATCCTCTCCACCTCTTTCTTTGTGACAGGACACCTACCATATCTTAGCTATAAACTCGTAATGCGCTTCTGAAGTAAGAGTGAAGTTTCCTTTATTTCTTGTCATGGAATGAGAACAACTTGCTAGGACTTGTATTTTCTGTAGCAGGTCTTTTTCTAGTCATTTTAATAGAACCTTAACTTAATTCTAGCTTCAAACACTTTTTCAGACTCCTTTTCATCTAGCAGCAGCCTTTTGACACAATTAAAGCCCATAAGAAGAAAGGTGAAGTTGCTACTGGGGCTTCTAGGAGAGTGTTCAAGTGGACATGTTCTGTAGACTAGAGCTCATCCTTGCCCTACACCTGTCTTTCTTCCTGGAGGAGTATGATGCCAGTGGTGGGGCAGCCACAGCTCAGTCATGAAGCAACACATAGAACAAAGGCCTATAAACACAAAGATGGCGGACCAGAACAACTGAAAGAGACTGGATCCTTTATGGCATAATTAAACACCACTTAAGTCCCAAGTGACTGCTGTAAGAATTCTTTGATGTCCAACTCCTTTTTAAGCCAGGAAGTCTTCCTGACCTGCAACTGCTTCGACACCGCCAACCAACCCTGCAGCTCATGTCACTAATGCTCGTGACTCAGACTTCCAGGAATCCTTTAGAATAATGTGGTCATCTCACTTAGCTCGCTGAAGTGTACATTATTAGTGAAATATAAATTATTAAGACAGATTGTACATTTTACTGATAGACACTAAAGTAGGGTTCATCAAAGATTCAGTAACATGGACAAAATCATTTTAAAATGTAATGAACATTCAAGAGATTGAGTATAAAGGTGATAAGAGTATCTGACAGAAATGATTTTTTTTTTTTTGCTTTACAGCCACCTAAATTAAATACCTGAAAATGCTTTTGATTCTGTTGAACTTGGCCACAATAAAAGCAGTATGTAAATATGATCCCATTTTTGTTAAATTATGTGTATATGTGATGTGTATAGGACAATGTATGAAAGGTTCAGGTCAGTTCAGTTGCTCAGTTGTGTCCAACTCTTTGTGACCCCGTGGACTGCAGCACGCCAGGCTTCCCTGTCCATCACCAATTCCCAGAGCTTGCTCAAACTCGTGTCCACAACTTTGGTGATGCCATCCAACCATCTCGTCCTCTGTCATCCCCTTTTCCTGCCTTCAGTCTTGCCCAGCATCAGGGTCTTCACCATGAGTTAGTTCTTCGCATCAGGTGGCCAAAGTATTGGAGCTTCAGCATCAGTCCTTCCAATGAATATTCAGGATGGATTTCCCTTAGGATTGACTGGTTGGATCTCCTTGCAGTCCGATGGACTCTCAATATCTACTCCAACGCCACAGTTCAAAAGCATCAATTCTTTGGCACTCACCTTTCTTTATGGTCCAGTTCTCACATCCATACATGACTACTTGAAAAATCATAGCTTTGACTATATGGATTGTTGTTGGCAAAGTAATGCCTCTGCTTTTTAATATACTGTCTGAGTTTGTCATAGCTTTTCTTCCAAGGAGCAAGCATCTTTTAATTTCACAGCTGCAGTCACCATTTGCAGTGATTTGGAGCCCAAGAAAATAGTCTGTCACTGTTTCCATTGTTTCCCCCATCTGTTTGCCATGAAGTGATGGGACCGGATGCCATGATCTTAGTTTTCTGAATGTTGAGTTTCAAGACAGCTTTTTCCGTCTCCTCTTTCACTTTCATCCAGAGGCTATTCAGTTCCTCTTTGCTTTCTGCAATAGAGGTGGTGTCACCTGTATATCTGAGGTTATTGATATTTCTCCTGGCGATCTTGACTCCAGCTTGTGCTTCATTCAGCCTGACATTTTGCATGATGTACTCTGCATATAAGTTAAATAAGCAGGGTGACATTATATAGCCCTGATGTACTCCTTTCCCAGTTTGGAATGTCTGTTGTTCCATGTCCAGTTCTAACTGTTGCTTCTTGACCTGTATACAGATTTCTCAGGAGGCAGTTAAGGTAGTCTGGCATTCCCATCTCTTTAAGAATTTTCCACAGTTTGTTGTGATCCACATAGTCAAAGGCTTTGGAATAGTCAATAAAGCAGAAGTAGATGTTTTTCTGGAAGTCTCTTGCTTTTTCGATGGTCGAACAGATCAGTTTGATCTCTAGTTCCTCTGCCTTTTCCTAAATCCAGCTTAAACATCTGGAAGTTCTTGGTTCACATACTGTTGAAGCCTCATTTGGAGAATTTTGAGCATTACTTTGCTAGCATGTAAGATAAGTGAAATTGTGCAGTAGTTCAAACATTGTTTTGCATTGCCTTTCTTTAGGATTGGAATGAAAACTGACCTTTTCCAGTCCTGTGGCCAATGCTGAGTTTTCTAAATTTGCTGGCATATTGAGTGCAGCACTTTCACAACATCATCTTTTAGGTCTTGAAATAGCTCAGCTGTAATTCCATCACCTCCACTAGCCTTGTTTGCAGTGATGCTTCCTAAGGCCCACTTGACTTCACATTCCAGGATGTCTGGCTCTAGGTGAGTGATCACCATCGTGGTTATCTGGGTCATTAAGATCTCTCTTGTGTAGTTCTTCTGTGTATTCTTGCCACCTCTTCTTAATATCTTCTGCTTCTGTTAGGTCCATACTGTTTCTGTCCTTTGTTTTGCCCATCTTTGCATGAAATGTTCCCTTGGTGTCCCTAATTTTCTTGAAGAAATATCTAGTCCTTCCCATTCTATTGTTTTCCTCTATTTCTTTTCATTGATCAGTGAAAGGTTAGTCCCCAGAATATTGGTTGGTGGTGTTTAACTTGGTATTTGGGATAGGAAAAATATTTAGCATGTAGTGTATACAAGTCAGCAGTTATTTAGAGGCCACTATGAGCTGTTTGTTCCTTGTCCATGTTGCAGATAAGAAAGGGAAATGTGAAAGAACTACACATTTCACTTACCATTTGCTAAAGACAGTGTGCAATGAGAGTGTTTATGTACTACTTGTTGTTCAGTTGCTAGGTCATGTCAGCCTCTTTACAACGCCATGGACTGCAGTACACCAGGCTCCTCTGTCCTCCGGTATCTCCCAGAGTTTGCTCAAATTCATGTCTATTGAGTCAGTGATGCCATCTAACTGTCCCATCCTCTGCCGCCCCCTTCTCCTTTTGCCTTCTTTGATCTTTCCCAGTGTCACAGTCTTTCCCAGTGAATCAGCTCTTCAAATCAAGTGGCCCAAGTATTAGAGCTTCAGTTTCAGCAACAGTCTTTCCAATGAATATTCAGGGTTTATTTCCTTTAGGATTTTTGATCTCCCTGCAGTCCAGGGGACTCTCAAGAGTCTTCTCTAGCACATTCAAAAGCATCAGGTTTTCAGCGCTCCGCCTTCTTTATGGTCCAACTCTCACATCCATACATGACTACTGGAAAAACCATAACTTTGACACTTTGTCAGCAAAGTGACATGTCTGCTTTTTAATACTGTATCTAGGTTTGTCATAGCTTTTCTTCCAAGGAACAAGCGTCTTTTAATTTCATGACTACAGTCACTGTCTTCAGTGATTTTTGGAGCCCAAAAAAATAAAACCTGTCACTGTTTCCACTTTTTCCCCTTTTATTTGCCATGAAGTGATGGGACTGGATTCCATGATCTTAGTTTTTCTCAGTGTTGAGTTTTAAGCCAGCTTTTTCATTCTCATTCACCCTCATCAAGAAGCTCTTCAGTTCCTCTTTGCTTTCTGCCATTAGGGTGGTTCTTGTGCTTAGTTGCTCAGTTGTTTCCGACTCTTTGCAACCTCTAGGCTGTAGCCCGCCAGGCTCCTCTGTCCCTGTGGATTCCCCAGGCAAGAATACTGCAGTGGGTTGCCATGCCCTCCTCCAGGGGATCTTCCCAACCCAGGAATCAAACCCAGGTCTCCTGCTTTGCAGGTGGATTCTTTACCTACTGAGACTTTAGAGTGATATCATCTGCACATCTGAGGTTGTTGATACTTCTCCTGGCAGTCTTGATTCCAGCATGTGATTCATCCTGCCTGGCGTTTTGCATGATGTACTCTACATAGAAATTAAATAAGCCAGGTGACAATATACAGCCTTGTCATACTCCTTTCCCAAATTTGAGCCATTCAGTTTTTCCACTTTCAGGTGCTTAAGGTGGGATACTAATAGGTAATACTGGATTTATGATTTGTTAAAACCAAATCCACTTTAACAATATTAACTATTTGTTCAATAGACATAACCTTAGTAATTAGTTCAGTAATTCAGGGTGATTTCTGCCCATGGAGTAATTTTGTCGACAAGCAAAACACTGAAAGAAAATTATTTGCAAGTAATAATATTAATTTCCAGTATTTGTGAGATATTTACTTCCAATTCTTTTCATTGAGAAGGAGGGCAGGTTGAGAAGCTTATATGGACTCCTGTGAGATTCCACTTTCTTTTAAAATTTTAAAGAAAAGTGCTTATTACCAAGTTTTTCTTACTTAAACTTGGAATACCTTTCTGAAAGTTAACATATTTTCTGATGTTGAATAATGTAGTTTTCAGTGTTTTGGTTTTTTATTTTTGATAACTCTCTTGGGAGGAAAGTTAAGTGATGATCTTGCAGTTGCAGATTTCAAAAATGGTATTGGCCATCTGGCTTCTGATTCCTTCTATTTCTTCTTATACCAGACTTGTCTTTTTCCTTAAGATGCTGTGCCACAAAGCATCTAATCAAGTCTCAATCAAATTTATTGTTTAAAAACAAGTGAAATCCTACACTTGAAGCCTAGGAAAATTAGCTCATTTCAACATTGCACTTTCAAAATCTTAATTGGTTCCAGATGTTTGATTATAAGCCATACTGTAGAAAATGGAAGGAAGAAAACCACACATGCATTAAATGCCTAATGGGTGATTTGAGTGATGGGTCATTTAATGAATTTTCAGAACAGCCCTGAGAGGTAGTGAGGGCAGTGAAGCTCAGAAAGGGTAAGTGTCTTGCCCAAAGTCACACAGCTAGTAACTTCCAAATAGAATTCTGATTCCTCTGTAATGCACACTCTTTCCACTCCACTGAACTGTCTTATTTAAAGATATTCATGTATAACAAGACACATTCAGGAAGAAAAGCCTTTCAGGAACAACATATTAGAGGTCCTCTAGATCAACTTTCCATGTACTGCCAGAATCACTTTTCTTATATTTCTGAAAGGCAATCAGCCAGCTTTGACTTAAACCCTTCCAGGCAGAAGGGGCACCACAGTTTTTACTACTGTATGACATGTTGTTAAAAAGCCATGATTATTGTGAGTTTAAAATTTATAAAAATTGCTGTATGTAAATCCATGGCTAACTCATTTCAATGTATGACAAAAACCACTGCAATGATGTAAAGTAATTAGTCTCCAACTAATAAAAATAAATGGAAAAAAAAATTGCTGTAATTTGTCATAGGCCACTTTTCTCATCTTGACTAATCCAGAATACGTTTTTTTTTTTTCTTCCATATCTACCCTTTAAGTGGTTAAATGCTGTCTGCATCTTCTCCAGACTAAATATTCCCAGATCCATCAACCATCTTTAAGAATAGTTTCCAGAACAGCAACAACAACAGAAAGAATAGTTTCCAGAGCACTTGAAATATTGACTCACCTTTGAACACACTAGTTTGCATAACCCTCCTCAATTACGTGATCATAATGAACATTTTCACATGTGATTTCCCTAGAATAGTCTTCATAAGGACACATCTGTATTTCTACTAATTTCGTATTAATATAAAACTTCATAAGCTAGTTTAGCAGTTGGATTTCCTGCTCTTCAGAAACATGTGTCTAGTTAATTCTTAGAGCAATCATTTGGCTATGACTGAAGTCTAATTTCTCTGATAATTTAATCCATTGATTGATTTATGATAATGCTTGGAGAAAATTTTAGCAAATGGCATCTCACTGGCCTCTTCTAGGTGACCAGAGGAAGGAAGGAAGAGGAAACCCCTTATATTTTTCACCCTCTAAAGAATTTTGACTTAAATGCAGGTTTTAGTTATCTATTGCTGCAAAACAAGTGGCCCCCAAAACCGTGGGTCAGAATTTGGGGAACGTCTTTGCTGTTGGTTCTGGTTTTGAGTCTCTTGTGAAGTTGCAGTCAGGATTTCAGCTGGCATTCAGTTATCTGAAAGCTAAGTTGGGACTGGAGGACCTAATTCCAGGGTGGCAAGTTGGGCTGGTTTTTGGTGTGAAGTCTCAGTTCCTCCTCATGTGGGTCTCTCCACAGGACTGGTTTTGAATATCTGCAATGGACAGCTGGAATCCTCCCAAATTAGAGAGACTAGAGACCAAGACTTAAGCAGCAATACCTTTCGTAACTTAATTTCTGAAATCATATACTGTCACCTACATGATGCTCTATTTGGTCACAAAGATCAGCTCTGAGTTGGAGGAGGAGAGTAGATAGGAGCATGAATACCAGGAGATAAGGACCACCTGTCATACTGGGGGCCAGTTACAATACTGTACCTTACCAAAGCATAGCAGGTCATAATGGATACCCTGTTCTTTCTATGTGCAGCTATCCAAGTCCAAATCCCAATAACCTGGCAATTGTTTTACAACTGCTTACCTTTCCTCTGGCCCCTCACTTCTCAGAGCTGTTTCACCAATTTCCTCTCCTCAAAATTACAACTATCTAATTATACTGGCTGGGCTTCCCAGGTGACACTAGTGGTAAAGAATCTGTCTGCCAATACAGGAGAAGTAAAACATGTGGGTTCAATCCCTGGGTCGGGAAAATCCCTTGGAGGAGGACGTGGCAACCACTCCAGTATTCTTGCCTGGGAAATTCCCTGGATAGAGGAGCTTGGCGAGCTACAGTCCTTGGGGTCACAAAGAGTCAGACATGACTGAGCGCACACACACACACACACAGCTGCATTGGCTTATTTATCAAATGTTTATACGTGTTTTTTGCTAAATGCAAATATAGTTTAACTGAGTTTAGGAATATTAACTTTGCTTTACTACATTCAGATAACTTTAAGAATAATTACTAAAGTGAATATGGAGAGTAGTCATTGGCCTAACTCGGGGGTTCTTAATCTGAGTCTAGAGATGTACCCTGAATTATCTGTAGCACTGTGTACATGGGCATTTATTCAGAGGGAGAGTCCACAGTTTTTATCAGCTTCTTGAAGGGGCCCTTTGTAACATCTTTGAGAACCACCACAAAATTTAGTCTTCATTGTAAGGTTTTTCCAATCAAAGGAAATGGCTTATTGAACCAGTTACCAAGTTATTGCCTCAAGGGCCCCAAACACTCCATTGACTGCTTTAAGATAATAGAAGTGTGCGCGCTCAGCACATCTTCTTTTTCCTTTCCCAGCTCTCACTGTGCTAAGCTTTGTCAGCCTGGGGCACTGGAGGGACACGGTTTCTCCGCCTGTGTGGTGTGGTGTGCTCCTATAGACAGGCTCTTAGAGTGTGGGTGGTTCTGCAGCCCTCAGTGCCAGCAGTGTCCTGTGGCCAGCGGTGTGTAGCATATCCCATGAACAGCTTCTCCAGGGACCCTGTCAGGCAACTTTTCAGGCAACAGCCATTCAGGCAACAGCTTTCCCTGGAACCCCATCAAGTGGCTTCACGTGGAGAACCACCCATACAAAGCTGTCCTTGAACAGCTTCCCCTCAGACCCCTCAGGCAGCTTTGCATCCGCAGCAAACTTCTCTGAGGTGAAATGAGCCACAGTTACTGCTCTTCTTCAGGGAGGGTCTCTCTCAGCCCTAAAGGCAGTAGATCATCACTATATCTGATTTTCCTGTAATCTTTAGAATTCTCTTAATTCCTTACTGGCATCTCCTTATCAGTTCAGTTCCCTGTTATAAGTGGTGATTCTTTATATTTAACCTTCTGTGTTCAAAATATTGTTTGATTTCTGTCCCTTGAATGGACCCTAACTGATAGAGAATTGGTATCAGTAGTGATCCCAGGAGATAAACACACAAAGAATTTGAGGGTTGCTTTGGTCATGTCCTTTGGCTGGGTTCCTCCCTGTTGAGAAGTAAGATGAGGGCATTACAAGTAATCAGAATTTCAGTTGTGGTTAATCTTGAAGCAAATGATTGCCCAAGTAGTTGCTACACTTGACTGTTAGTGGCAGTTAATATGTCTGTAAGGACAATGATATGGGATAAAGTCTTCTGAGTGTCCTTTAGCACTTACAGAAAGAAAATGACAAGCTCATGTCTTTCAACTCTCAGGGCAAGTCACAGTCTAAGACCAGAAAGCCTTTGTGATAACTATAAAAGAATCATTTTGTTCTTTCAGACATAGGGGTGATATTGTAAAAAATCAACCAATTTTATTTTAAGGATTGCTGAATTGTAGTGATAGTTGTACTCACAGACCCATCAAATTTTTCACATGACAAATCAGTGGTTTCCAGTGGGGAGTTGGGGAGTGGGAGGTACAAACTATTGGCTATAAGATCAGCTACAGGGATGTATAATACAGTATGGGGAATATAGCCAATATTTTGTAATAAGTGTAAATGGAGTGTAAACTTTAAAATTGTATAAAAAATTTAAAAAGGGCAAAACAGCAAAAAGTGAACAGAGAAGAAAGACCAGGATTACAGAGAAAAACAAAATATACTGGGCATAAAGAAAAAGGATACTAAGAAAGAGAAAGGAAAACCAAAAGTGGATGCAACCTGCATTTTTTAAATGTTATCATCATTTTTATTATTACTAAAATAAAGTGGCTAATTTTTAAATGTTTACCTAAAAGTTAAAGCACTCAATGGGAAACAACAGGATTCTGAAAATTGGCATAGGGCAGCTGCTTTATTAGAGAGAAAGCCGATCATCTTGAAACTACAAGTCACTCTAAGCTCCCTGTATTCAAGAAAGACATTTGCCCTCCGGAGACTAGCCTTCTTTTGCTTAAAAACCCTGTGATAACTTTACCCAGGGAAGAGGCCTTAAAAGGGCCTCTTATTCCCCACAAGACACACCATCAGTTCGGTTCAGTTCAGTTGCTCAGTCGTGTCCGACTCTTTGCGACCCCATGAATTACAGCACACCAGGCCTCCAGGTCCATCACAAACTCCCAGAGTTTACTCAAACTCATGTCCATCGAGTCAATGATGCCATCCAGCCATCTCATCCTCCATCGTCCCCTTCTCCTCCTGCTCCCAATCCCTCCCAGCATCAGGATCTCTTCCAATGAGTCAACTCTTCACATGAGGTGGCCATGAAGTATTGAAGTTTCAGTTTCAGCATCAGTCTTTCCAATGAACACCCAGGACTGATCTCCTTTAGGATGGACTGGTTGGATCTCCTTGCAATCCAGGGGACTCTCAAGAGTCTTCTCTAACACCACAGTTCAAAAGCATCAATTTTTCAACACTCAGCTTTCTTCACAGTCCAACTCTCACATCCATCCATGACCACTGGAAAAACCATAGCCTTGACTAGACGGACTTTTGTTGGCAAAGTAATGTCTCTGCTTTTTAATATGCTATCTAGGTTGGTCATAACTTTCCTTCCAAGGAGTAAGTGTCTTTTAATTTCATGGCTGCAGTCAGCATCTGCAGTGATTTTGGAGCCCCCCAAAATAAAGTCTGACACTGTTTCCCCATCTATTTCCCATGAAGTCATGGGATCAGATACCATGATTTTAGTTTTCTGAATTGTTGAGCTTTAAGCCAACTTTTCCACTCTTCTCTTTCACTTTCATCAAGAGGCTTTTTAGTTCCTCTTCACTTTCTGCCATAACGGTGGTGAACCACCCCCTATTGCCCCTAGACCTATAACAGGTTAGATCTCAGCCTGCTCCACGGGGACAGGAACACTCATTGACCCAGGAAGAAATAGCTTACACACCAAAGTAATTGCAAGACTTAACTAATCTAGATCAGTAGAAACAGGAAGTATATCCTAAGGGTGTTAGATCCCAGAGGATGAACTATAACACTAGATTAAGCCAAATTTTGGATATAAGTGCACTTTGTAGAGATTCCAGGTTTAATGTGTTAGTTAATGAAGCTAAAGGGAGCTCTCACAATTTACTTACTGGTTGACTGAAACCTGGACTCAACCTACGTTTAATGCAGCTGAGATACCAGAGCCACCTATATCATGTAAATAAAGGAATCAAATGGCCTAGGAAGATAGGAATGTTAAACTATCATTTGTTACCTGCACACCCACCCTTCAGCGTTCCATTAGAAGGCCCAGTAGATGCTCACTTACCCCAGGCATTGAGAAATACATGAGTGAGGGGGGTCCCCACATCCTTGTAAAGCTCTCCGTTCCCCTTTTTGTAGACCAGGCCTGACTAAAGGAGACACTGCCCCTGAGATGAACTCCGAGTCACAGTGCCATTTGGAAGACACTCCCCTGAAAGGACGAGGATCTGTTTTGTAGGATCAGAGACCACTGTATGCAGATGACTACCAGTTCTTAGCTCAACTGCAAAAATATTTACTGTTCACCATTTGCAATGATATTTGTGTTACTATTATAGAGGACACAAGGAATTGTAAGATGTACTTGCTTTCAAGGAGTTTACAACTTAGAAGAAAGTAAGACAGACTCACAAATAACTATAAAACAAAACAGAGTAAGGGAAGTAGGTCCTTCTACAACCCAGCCAGTTTATTTCTCACCCCTAAAAAAAAAGAAAAGTGAGGAAGAGTTTATGATCTGCTGTATTAAAGTGGGCTGAGGGCAAGAGGCAAACAGTAATTTGACATGATTCTTCCTTTCCTCAGCTTTTCCCAACTTTTTCTCACATTTCCTGCAGCTTATGTGTTCATTAAAACCAATCCACTGCCTTTCCTCAGGCCCAGCAGAGACTGTAATATCAGAGAGCCCCAGCTATGCCCCAGAAAGTAAGATGGACCTCTCACTACCAGGCATGTATGTCCACTTCCCCCTTATTAAGTCCTGTTTTTCACTGTGCCATTCTTTTTTTTTTTCCATTTATTAGTTGGAGGCTAACTAATATTGTAGTGGTTTTTGTCATACATTGACGTGAATCAGCCATGGATTTACATGTGTTCCCCATCCCGGTCCCCCCTCCCACCTCCCTCTCCACCCGATCCCTCTGGGTCTTCCCAGTGCACCAGGCCCGAGCACTTGTCTCATGCATCCAACCTGTGCACACTGTGCCATTCTTAAGGACAGCCTCATCCTTCTTCATCACCCTCTCTACCATCCCTCCCATTTCACTTCCAGTAACTACAGCAATTTCTCTATTTTGGTAGTGGTATCCCAAGTAGTTGTGTTAAGATTCAGAGGCCAGATCTGGGATCAGCAGGATAACTGATTTAACTGACATGGATAAGGAAAGGGAATGACAGCTAGGTCAAGTACTTCAATTACTGTGTGCTAGAAACCCACTTCATTCATTCAAAGTATTTCACATTGCAGAGGTTTTGTATTTTTTGTCTTATCTTGAAAAATGTTTCCAAAAACATGCATAACAATTTTTAAATAGTTTCATAATTGGTCAATAGAAAAGGTCAAAGTTCTTGAGAAAAATCTTGTCTTTGAGTTCACATTTTTTTTTTCCTCCTTCTTAGTTTCTTTCTTTGTGTCATGACTCCCTGGGGTTTGTAAACAAGGCTGAGTCTTTGAAACAGCAAACTAGCTTTGACTAAGAAAATTTGTTAAATTCCAGGTTTTAGAGAGTAATAAGACAGCTTCTTGTGTATAGTCTTTGTAATGCTCATTCTTAAAGAATGCCTGATTTTATCTCCCTGAAAGAATTTATGTTTCACAACTTTGATGTTGCCCAGTACAAAAGGCTCAGCTCTGTTGCAAGAATTTGTAACTAAGGTCACTCCAGAATGAGGACAGCAAATTAATCAAGTACTTGTTACAAATGTGGGGTATGCTTGGTGCATTTATATAGTGATCTCTTTAGTGATCTCTTTGAATCCCTTCAAGATAAACCCTGAACCCTCACTTTCAAACTTACCCTGTCCCATCCTTACATGGTTTGTCTGTGCTTCCATGAGAAATCTGTTGCGCTTACCATGTGATAATTATCTCTTGATATTTATCATCTGTGAGCTCCCTGAGGCTGGATATTATGCCTTAAATTTTTTATCACTATTGCCTCGCACAACCCCTTTTTCTTTAATAACACTGAATGTTATTGACTAAATTATAATACTCATTTTACAGAAAATGTAAATGAGTTAAGTAATTTGCTCAAGGTGACTCAGTTAATAATTGATAAAGTTATTTATTGATACAAAAGCCCGTGAATTTTATGGTGTTTCCTATTTGTTTCTATTTAACACCACTTCTGGCTTTCATATTTGTAGGATTTGGGGTAACCATCTATGTCCTCTTTCATGTATGCAATAGCAGACAGTAGAGTGTCTAAGAGAACTACAGGGCAAATATCTGGGCCAAATTGAGATGTACCATGAGGTCAACAAAAGGATTACAGAATCGTCACAGGGACAAAGTTCCTAAGTGATGGGAGGACATCACTCTTCAGACATCTGCTAGGAATCCCAGGGAGCCAAAAGCAACCTCTCTGATTAACTATAAGCATGCTTGTTATCTGCCCAGAAAAAGAAAAACCACAGAAATTTGAACATTGTACTAATTCTTATCTCTTATACACTTTCCTCTGTCATTTAATGATTAGCCATACCACAGGCCTTTTCCTACTAACCTCTCTGCCAAACTCAGGATTTTAATCGATTTTTTTTTTTTTTTTTACTGCACATATGACTATAGTCTCCTATAATTACTATATACTTGTAGCATTTTATTTTGTATGTATGAGAGAAAATAAGCTTAAAGAAGGAAAACAAAGCTCAGTGTAAATTAGTACTTTTTCTCAGGTTCATATGAGAGATGGTCGTCTTTGCTCCCCACCATTTATATCTTGGTTCTTCAGGTTTTTTTTTCGTTGTTGTTGTTTTTCAAAATTTATTTAGAAACCTCCATTGTGGATATGGGTCTCTCGTGACACAGGGATCAAACCCACATCTCTTGAGTCTCCTGCATTGGAAGGTGGATTCTTGAGTACTGCACCACCTAGGAAGCCACATATGGGTCTCATTTTGTCTTATTAGCAACATAAACCTTTTTTAAAAAATTATTTTATAAGGTTTTTATCAGCTTCAATCTTCTTTTATTTAAAACATTTTTTAACTTTATAAGAAATTCTAGTCTAATTTGTATGCCCTCACCATCCTAAGTTAGCAAGTATCATTATTTTTTATTTCCTCTGATTTCCACTATCTCTGAGTGCATATTTATAATTAATTCATATGTACAGAGTTTTATAAAGTTGTAATAATATATACACACAGTTTTAGAAATTTCTTTTTTCACTCGTTTTTATAAGTTTCTAAATTTCTATTTGATTATTTTTTATTTCTACATAGTCATATTTATTAGTGCTAAAGTTTCAAAATACTGTATAAACATGCCATAATTTTATTTAATCATTTCTCAAGTCTTAGATATGTAGATTCATAGTTTTTCATTATTAAAAAGAATGCTTCTATAAACATCCTGGTTTGCTTAGCCCTATACTTGAAATATAGTCCCATAAGAATGATTACTAAGTCAAGGGATCTGAACTCTTGATATACATTGGCCCATTATATTTTTAAATCAATTGAAAATAAATTTAAATTTAAGTAAAAATTACAGATGGATTCTTTACCAGCTGAGCCACAAGGGAAGCCCATGAATTTGGTATTATTTAACTTGCTTCAGTCCTGCTATTAATATATTATGTGGGGTCATCCAACATTTTAAAATATGTCAAAAATACATCATTTAGTCCATTTTGTGGCAAGTGATAATAGTCTTATCAAAAAGGCATGAATAGATTCAGGAATCATCTTTCCCATTCTTCGTTTATTTCCCATTGATATTATCCATATCATTCCTTGTTGGGCTTTCTCCATAGTAGGAAAAATGGCCAGCTGAGATCTCAAGGGCTTCCCTGGTGGCTCACATGGTAAAGAATCCACCTGCAATGCAGGAGATCTGGGTTCAATCCCTGGGTTGGGAAGATCCCCTGGAGGAGGGTATGGCAAACCCACTCCAGTATTCTTGCCTAGAGAATCCCCATGGACAGAGGAACCTGATAGGCTACAGTCCACCAGGTCACAAGGTCACAAAGAGTCAGACATGACTGAGTATAAGCACACAACACAGAGATCTCTTCTATTTATTTAAGACTTGTGCTTTCACACACCAGATCTCATTAAAGGATTCTGATTATCCTTGCTTGGCTCTGATGCCCACCCTGGATTAATCATTTTGTCCGTGGGGACTTTGCTGGCCATCCAGTGGTTAAGACTCTGCCCTTATAATGCAGAGGGCACAGGTTCCATCCCTGGTCAGGGAACTAAGATCCCACACACTGTGCAGGGCAGAAGAAAACACTAAGGAATCATCTTGCTCTTGAAGACATAGTACTCTGGATGGCCCATCTTGGTCACATGATGACCATATGGGTTAGAAGGCAGGGCACCGTGATTGACAGTCCTGAAAGAACCGTGGACGTGGAAAGAGGTAAGGGGTCTTAGATGGGCTATTAGCAGACAAAAACAATGTATCTATCATATGTGGTATTTCATATTGTTTCTAAACTCCTTCACATTTATAAATGTAAATATAGACTTGACCCTATTTAAGACTGTGAAGTAAGAAGTTTTACTTTCTTGCTCTCTTATCTCCCCTTTTCTGTATCCTTCTCCTTTTCTCCCAGACCTACCATGATTGTCCAGTGACCTACGGTATTTTCTAATCTGTTTCCCATCAAAACTTACTTTTGGCTAACAGGAGTTGAAAAGAATCCAGAAAAATCAAATTAAGATTCAGGATTCAAATTACTATCCTCCATAGAGCTGATTAGTTTTTCTTCAAGGACAATCACATAAGACTAAGTAAGGTAAAATTTGCAGGGGAAGGAGACATCTGAGCACCTTCAAATAATCCCCTTCTAGTAGCAATTCATTTTTCTCCCTTCAATTGCTAGTAATATCTTTAGTGGAAAGGATGCAAGAGATGACTAGGACCCAGGATCTTTAACTTAAATCCTGTCTAGTTAGCATTCCCTGTGTGGCTCAGATGGTAAAGAACCTGCCTGCTATGTGGAAGACCTGGGTTCGATCCCTGGCTTGGGAAGATCCATGGAGTTGCAAAAAGTTGAACATGACTGAGCGACTAACACTTTCATCGTAGGAAATGGGCTTCTTCAGTGGCTCAGATGGTAAAGAATCAGCCTGCAATCTAAGAGACTCAGGAGTTGCAGGTTCCATCCCTGGGTTGGAAAGATCCCCTGGAGAAGGGCATGGCAACCCACCTCAGTATTCTTGCCTGGAGAATCCCATGCACAGAGGAGCCTGGTGGGCCACAGTCCATAGGGTTGCAGAGTGTGACTTATCAACTGAGAACATGCACGCCATAGGAAATCACATGTAGAACTCAAGGCTAGCCAATGCAGTGGTGAGGCTTTTGCTCAAACCCCTCTATTTAAAAAAATAGAAATAGTCAAAAGCATAAGCTCTAGAATCAGCCCAACGTGTGCTCAAAAGTGGCTCTATCATTTATTACCAGGAGTCTTAGTACCTTGACTATAAGATGGGGATAGTAATTTCTACCTCATGGGGTGCTGTTAGAATTTTTTTTAAATAATTCATACAGACTGCTTAGCTCAGTGACTGGCACATAGTAAGCCCTCAATAAGTGAGAATCATTTGATGATGATGAAGGATGAAAAGGAGGTAGAAGAGAGGAAAAGGAGGGGGAGGAGAACGGGGAAGAGGATGAGGATGAGAAGGAAGAAGGCATATCACAAAGGAAACTTCTTTTCACTTGGCTGCAAGTTGGTCTTAGGACCTAAGATAATGGTCTTCAAAAAGTGTTGTCCTTATACCTCTGAAATAATTTTTTAAACTATGAACCTCCTCCTCTACTTTTAAATTGACATCTGAAGGTTTTCTTTCGAGTTTAAATAGTTAGAAAGGACATTCCTGCATTTTACAAATAGTGGCTTTTTCAAATAAAACTTTTATGTCACTTTTAGCTAGTTGTTACTGTCATTCACTTTCTTAATATCCAGGGTTCCCAAGCCTATAACAAGGTATCAAAATTTTAATTACACCTCTTTTTCTTTTACTTGGCAGTAACTTATTTAATCTTCTAGGGTCAGAAAAGGAAATTTTAAGTTTGTTACTTTCACTACACTTTTGCCATTACCATATGCTTAAAATATATTTTCTTTTTTTTTTAATAGACTTTTTTTTTCCATTTATTTTTATTAGTTGGAGGCTAATTACTTTACATCATTGCAGTGGTTTTTGTCATACATTGAAATGAATTAGCCATGGATTTACATGTATTCCCCATCCCGGTCCCCCCTCCCACCTCCCTCTCCAGCCGATCCCTCTGGGTCTTCCCAGTGCACCAGGCCCGAGCACTTGTCTCATGCACCCAACCTGGGCTGGTGATCTGTTTCACCCTAGATAATATACATGTTTCAATGCTGTTCTCTTGAAACATCCCACCCTCGCCTTCTCCCAGAGTCCACAAGTCTGTTCTATACATCTGAGTCTCTTTTTCTGTTTTGCATATAGGGTTATCGTTACCATCTTTCTAAATTCCATATATATGTGTTAGTATACTGTAATGGTCTTTATCTTTCTGGCTTACTTCGCTCTGTATAATGGGCTCCAGTTTCATCCATCTCATTAGAACTGATTCAAATGAATTCTTTTAATGGCTAAGCTTAAAATATATTTTCATGAAAATCTCAGAGCTACAGATGTCACTTGTTTTGTTCATGGCCCATATCTGTTATATAATTTAATTATAAAGCCATCATAATTTTTTTTTCTCTAGAAAAGTGAAGGGAAATGAATTCTGAGTAAAAGACTATATACCTATATACACATATACATTTATCAGGTATCTATACCCAGTTGACCCTTGAACAACATGGGTTTGGACAGCAGGTCCACTTACACTTGGATTTTTTCAGTAACTACACATTTCAGGGATACACGATCAGACTTCCCTGGTGGTCCAGTGGTTGGAAATCCACCTGCCAATGCAGGGAACAGGGGTTTGATTCCTGGACCAGGAAGATTCCACATGCCACGGATCAGCTAAGCGTGTGTGCCATGACTACTGAAACCTGCATCGTCTAGAGCCTGTAAGCTGCAACTCCTGAGCCCCAGTGCTGCAGCTACTGAAGTCCCCCACCCTAGAACCCGTGCTCTACAACAGGAGACGCCACCACCGTGAGGGGCCCGTGCACTGCAGCTAGAGAGTAGCTCCAGAGACGCAGCAACAAAGACCCAGTGCAACCAAAAATACATAAATAAAATTTAAAGAAATACACAATCCCCAGTCCCTGGCTGGTTGAATCCAAGGATGCAGAAGTGTGGATACTAAGAACCAACTGCAAATTGTAAGTGGATTTTCCACTGCGTGGGGTGGGCCTGGGGAGCAGCACTCTCAATCACCACCCCCCACTCCTACTTCAAGGGTCAGTTGTACATTCATACAGATAGTTTGGAGAACCAAGTCCCATACCAATAAAAGTAGGCTGCACTGCTTTTCCTTCCCAGGCCCTTTTCCTATTCCCCCCACCCCTTTCTTCTTAAACCCACATCAAAGTCCAGCACGGCATCAGTCTAAACACTGAGATGATCTACCCAAAAAAAAGGACAAGGAACTGAGAAAACAGCCCAATTCTGTACTAATGAGACCCAAGGGTGTCTCACTTTTGTTGGACACTTACTGGCGTGGGTGGAGCTTCCCTTTCACTATTGGCCAAAATGCTACAACTGTGTGAAATATCAGTCACAGTGAACTGAAATTCAAAACTGAATTATATTTTCAAATACTGTGTGTGAATCAAAAGTACAGTTTTAGTACTGCCGACATGTCATTTGATGTAATTCAACAACATTTTTCTATTAAGTCCATGAACCAACAGAGTGCAGTTACTCCCCAATCCTTCTCTCAGATGGACACCTAAGGGGAAAGGGACAATTTGATGATGCTTGTCAGAATCTTAAAAGAGGACCGTAATTGGGAAGGGATGAGGATGTGTCTGGGGGCCAGTAATGTTCTTTTTCTTGACTTGGATAGTGGTGGATACACTGTTACTTACTTTATAACTGTTGAAAGTATTCCTCTAAGTATACTGCAGAATTTCAAAACTATAGCGAAGTATACTTACTAGATTATTCACTTAAAATAGTTCTCCCCAAATTTAAAAAAATATGTAGAAGTAATTTTATATTATTATATATAATAGTGAAAAGGCTAAATACCTGATAGTGAAGGTTTGGTTAAATAAAGTGTAGCATAGTCATACATTGGAATATTATACTGCTTTTTAAAAATTATATACAGGTAAATAAGTATGGAAATAGAATGACATTAAGTGAAAACCAAATTGCAAAAAACCATGTTCAGTAATATCCCATTTCACTTACATAGTCCATATGTAAAGAAGACTTTCTGGAAATATATAAACCAGAGGATTAATAGTCAAATTGTGGTGAGAGTTTTATTTCTTTTTGCTTACTTTTATTTTCTAATTTTTCTAAATAAACTTGTTTTTTACTATTTTGTTAAGAAAAATTATTTTTAATTTTTAAAATCTCATCCTTTGAGCCAGCAGAAAGCCCTGTTGGCATTATTCTCAGTTTTGACTTTTTAAATTTTTTAAATAAATAAGCATTTTAAAAGGATGATCAGTTCTCTTCATAAACCCTTATATTTTTAAATATGAATGAGTGGAATTAGGCACTTTTAAGTGTTAAGGTAATTTCATGTTTTAAGTTTTAATTTCTATAAGGAATCTTTTCTGAAATCAAAATTGGTACTAAAAAAAACCAACTATTTTGATGTTTTTAGAAGCTGTAGTTTTAAAAAGTATTTTAGACAGGATTAGATGATATTTTTCTTTTATTCTATTTTTTAAAATTTTGCTCACAGATTCTTCAGTCTTTTAGACAAAAGCCTCATTTGAAGGTTATAGTCAAGTTATGAGCTTCATCTTTACTATCACACTTTTAAATTTCTTCTTAGAGGTGCTTAGTGCCATATTTTCAAAAGGAAATACACTCATTTGTAAACAGGAAACTGACGAAATGCACCGTGAAATGCTCTATTGCTGCGGTTAACCGCATTAGCCACTGGGTGGCTCCACTGTTTCGTTCCATTCACTGTCTCTGATGATGGAAGTTTCCAATGAAAACATGAGATGAAGAGCAGGGCTTTATTTGCAGAATGCTTAATTAGGAACTGATGCAGCATTTACATTCTAGACATTTTATTTAGAAACAGTTCTGCTCATGTATGCAATATTTCTTCTGTCCTTTGATAACTGGGCATTTAACTTGCCAAGGAGGGGAAAGGAAATTGTATTTTTTTTCCCTTAGTATTGCATCATTTCCTATTCCATTTTTTAAATCAGAATCAAGAATTCTTCATTGATGACATCTTGTCTATTTTCATAGGTATCATTTTCAGAGTCCTATAATAAAATAATAATAAATAGAGCCCTATAATAAAATAATTCGAGGGAAAACAAGAAATTACCACTAGACCAGAAGTATATTATGTTCTCCTTTTGGAAAGGTAGAAAGCTACATTGCTGATAGCTTCCATCTCTAAGAGATGTCAATGTGTTTCAGTAAGAGCTGGTGAATAGAAAAAAGAGATAGAAATAACCCACAAAGATGTAGAATTGTAGAAGGGATCGCTACAGCTAACTCTTCCTGGGGTCACAGATCTACACCTTGGGACTGATCACAATTTAAAAACTTGACCTCAATTTGTATTTCTAGATGCCATTACATTTGCATTTTGTGCATTCATGATAAACTTCTTCTCCATCCTGTCTTCTTTTAGTCTAATTTTTCTAGCCCAAACCTATTACTTTCTTTTGTGTTCTTGGCTCCTTTTGTAATTTCCTATCCTTATTTATCTTTTTTTTTTTCAACGTCCCTTTTCATTTGTGAGATTGAATGCATAATTTTTGAATGACAGTTATTGTTTAAAAATTCTGCTTTAGACCTGAATCATTCCTTTAGAGGAAAGAAATTCCAGAAATCTAACATAAATGGCTCAGACATTCAAATATGAATACAATTAAATATTTGAGCTAGTAATCACTATTTTTTAATAAATTAGCTGTATAACTAATTTCCTTATTCCTTGGGGGAAACTCATGAATGGCAGAATCAGATGAAAACCATTTGAATTCAATCAACAGTGAAATTAGAGAGAGAGCATGTTTTTGATCATAAACTATAAATAGAGTAACTAAAACCAGAATGTGGTGTAGATGACAGAAAGTAGAATTTAAAGTGAGTAGAATTTAAATATCAAGTTCACCTTATCAGAAAAAAATACAGTCATGAGTTACAGAATACATCATTTAAAATATATTCAAATAGATGAAGAAGTAAGGTAAGGTCTTAGATCCTAGGTTTCTGAATTAATATGAAATTCACAGAGTTTTCTGCAGAAGAAGAGGGAAGTAAAGAATCTGACTGCTGATCCAGGAGAGAGGATGAATCTCAACTATCCTCCTACCAGAAGACAAATCCACACAAAAACCTACAAGCCCAGTCATGCGTCAAAGCCCTTTTCTGGCTATCATATACATCAATTGTACTATCTCTCCTGTTGAAAACAAGAATATTTCCAGAGTGTGAGAGCCAAACAGCAGTAGCCATTTCCACCCCGAGGCTCCATTATCTCCCAAGGCTCCTGGGATTAGACTTAGGCTTTGTTTAATCAGGCTCTGCAGTGGCTGGGCCCATGAAACATCAGTTTTTATTTGAGTCACATAACTTTTGAATGAGATTAAATCTGTAAAATTCTTCATCTGTAAATAAACTTGTATAGATAAAGATTTAGATTAAAAACAAATATTCTTAAATGTCTAATGTATTGGTGCAAATTATGCCATCCCCTCTTGCTGAAACCTGAGTCCATCATTTTTTCCTTCTTTTTATTTTGATAATGAGGTGTTTCCAAAATACAGAAAATTATAAAGAGTCATATAATGAATTTCCAGGTACCCATTGTCAAGCCACGTCTAATTTTAACATTTCCCTTATTTGCCTGATGTCTTTACCTAGAATCTTTAAAAAAAAAAAATTAAAACATTTCAGATACAAACGAAAGCCCTAGTAACATCCCTGCCAAGCCTTCTCTCCATCATCCTGCCCAAAAAGTAACCACTACCATGAATTTGCTGTTTATCATCCCATGCATGTTTTTATATTTTACAGTGTTTGTATGTATTCCTAAAAAAAAAGTATATGAATGTTTTAACCTTTTATAAAAATAGCACCACACTGTATATAACCTACAATTTGATTTATTTACTTAATGTCATATTTTTATCTATTATGGTACATTCACCATCAATCTTTGCTTTAATTTAGACCAATAGCTCAGTTTTCTCTGATTTTGCTCAAATCACTGGACAATTTGTCCATATAGAAGTTTACCATCTAGTGGAAAAAGTGAATAACTTTTTGAAATAGACAACTTTTTGAAACACAGCCATGATTTTAATCCCATCTGTTTACCGTGGAGAAACTAAGGAAAAAAATGTGTATTTTCAGACTTTCTCATATAGTCTGGACTGAGCTATTCAAGTCATTTCCAAACAGTTCTTCTATGTGTTATGAAGACCAATAAATATATCACTGAGCTGTTTGGTTAACAGATAAAAGTGGAGAGATCTTGTCCTAGGAGTTAGTAGTCCTACAGTATCTTTCACAATTTACTTAACTTCTCTGGACTCTAGTTTCTCTCATATACAAAATCAATCAGTTGAACCAGAGAATCTGGTGCTGATTTTCAATGACCTATGAAATAGTTAAATAAAAATTATATAGGCTTAAAATTCTTGTCATATGCTTTAGTAGAATTTCATTTTCTGTATGAAATAAATTTTATTATACTTCTTTGATAAGGAAAGTACATAATGTATGAATACCCAATCTTTAGGGACATGGACTATATTTAGGTATTAAATTATTGTATAAATGTATAGTTCTAATTTTGCTTTCATCACACATTTTGTTCACATCTTTAATCTATTTACTTCTGAGTCCTTGGTGATAAGCCCCTGTCCCAGGTGTGACGTTGCTCTTATGAGGAAATAGGATCCACTTCCATGATGCATTTCATCATGTGGACTCAGGAGCACTTTGTAGGAACACTCTGTATAGGCAAATTATAAGGGCTACAAATGTGCGCATATGGTATTAGAATTACCCTCAGATTATTTGGCAGTCTTGGTTAGTATTTCTGGGCCCTTCAAATACAAGGATAGAGCTCTTAAAGCTGCAGCCTACAGAATCCTCCCTCAATTTTTTATCAGAAAAACAATATCATTCATTTTAGAGGATTTTTAAATTCCTAATTGCAGATGTAAATAACAGTTTGGAAAATGGCTGAATATAATAAAAAGTATAATTTCCCCATAAAACTAGAAGCTTTATAGTAACACAAAGATGCTCTCCTTCTACTTCCATCCTCCTCCTCCTACCTACCAACTCTGACCTAAGAACTGCCACCTACCAACTCCTGTCCACAATACAAAAGAGACAATAGAAAATCCTTTTAAACCATCATTTACCTTGAAGTAAACCTAAAAGTGTGATCAGGAATATAAACAACATAGGTGCTAAAAAGCTATGAAAATAAATTTTGAAGATCGCCCAAATATCTAATAGCTTTTTCACCAATACTCTGCTTAAAAAATATAAATTCACATAAATAATGGATTATAATGATGATTTGCCTTTGAACAGCCTGTTTTCCCCTAATTGATTGCTATAGGTAATTGCCCTATTTTGCCTTATTTTTAGAAAAAAAAAAAAATCTACTTTTTGTGGAAAGCCATCTTCATCATGTATCCTTTTAGTCCATTGTTTCTTAAGATTTTTGCATTCATAAACACTAGTTTTATCATCTTTTAGGGATATGATAAAATTATGTTAAACACTTGTATTAAAGCTATAGACTTCCATTAGTGCTGTATGTAACAGCCTTATCCCCATTAGGCTTTGCAAATTATATTTAAGGAATTGAGGAACTTCCTTCATTAATTTTATTCTCATTAATTCTTCTAGGACATTTATTCATTAAACAAGATGGTTATTAAACTATGTCCATTAAGTGTGTAAGGCATGTTACTAGTCAAACATCAAGGCTCTAAGTCGGTAAGATTTCATGATTAAGTATAGCTCTCTTAATAGTCAATGATCTTGTTCTCACATTCCCCACCACCAAAGTCTTTCATTTCACTGCTATATGTTCTTACTTACTCCACTTAGATCCTCTTATCCCACCTGCTTTCCCATAATTCTTTGCTCACAGTTTCATTTTTCCCACTTAGGTTCAGTCACATCTGCTCTAATCTGTAGTCACATTTTGCCTTAAACCCTAGGCAGAGGAACAGAGGCAATACTATCAACCTGCCCAAGAGCACTGCAGTTGTAAGGCGTAGATAGGCAGAGGTAATGGGCATTCACATGAATCTGGGCCAGGCCTGGGGACCTGCTGAGCTAGCCAGCTCAGAGACAGCAACGAGAAGGCAACAGGAAGCAGGAGGCATTACCTTTATTTTAAGTTCCCAGAGCAGAAACAAAGAAGGTGCTCCTCCTTGGACATCAAAAGAGAAAGAATTCTCAAGGAAAAAGTAGGAAACCATGATTGAAATCCCAGGATGATCAAGTTCCAGTGCTATGTCCAAAAGTCAGTGAGGTAGGGCCAAGAGTTTATCTTGTGGCTTGGCTTTATCAGTATGTGGGTGTATGTCAGTCCTATCAGCTAAGCTGATAGTTGCCAAGAGAGGCAAGCAAGAGTGTCAGAGAAAACGTGATGGCAGAAGACACCACAGGAGTTGCTGAGGCCTGTGTTGGGAAGTAGACTGCAAAACTGGCAGAGGCTGCTGGGCCTAATCAGGCACCAGGAATGACAGAGAGGCCAACACAGGTTAGTCATGTGACCGCTGGGCATGACAGACCAGATTGGCCAGTACCATAGCTGAGGCCATGTGGGCTTTGACTCAGGGACTTAGAAAAGCTGGGGCACTTAGGAGAACGTGGAAGAAATGCAATAGATAAGCCAAAGTAGTGAGTGGTCAGGATGAATAGACAGGCCAGGCCAGATGGCTTTCTTACTATGTGTTCAACTTTCCAGCTGCGATCAAATAATCAAATTAAAATAAGTCAATTTATGCCAAGATCGATTTTAATCCTATGTTTTGCTGGTAATACAGGATCATTGACTATATCAGTAATGCCATGCTAAACCCGTTTTGAAATGGAAGCAATTGTGTCCCTTATTATTGGTCTGAATATGTTCAACAAAAAGGAGAGGATGAAGGCAAGACCATGCAACTTTTTAAAAAAAATTAACGCAGTCTAATAAGGTCTAGGGAATCTTAAGAAGATTTAACAGACAAAGTTGAGATTGCTATAACTATGTTGCAAACACATTTTCCAGAAATAATTTATTTCAATTAGTCATATTTTAATCTTCCACTAAAGTATAATTTTAATTTAATGAAAAAACTACCATTTAAATACTAATGTAATCTTTTTCTTTATACAACACATAAAAAATTGTTTTTGTATTTGTGAAGACTGAACATTAAACTTGGGTTCAAGTCTTTGGCTAAGAACAATTAATTAGCAAATTCATAAGTTAAAATTTGTAATTCCATTGTGACATTGAGTAACTGGTTAGTATAGATAAGGTTGTCAGCACATAAAAAAAGGGTAATCTTGTCTCAGTTGTACCTATAGATTGCAAATTTTGTGTCAGTTCAAATTTTTGACAACAGATGCTAATGACTTTACCGAAAGCAGAAGATAATTAGAATGGAAATGTAAATATAACCCCAGTTGATTAGTGTGCTCATTGTACTTCCTTATTATGCTAGCAGATATCCAGTCTTTAAGTTGACCTGCAATTTATTGAACAGTGTCATGGGAGCATAATTTTTTACATGGTTTTTCCAAAGTTTCTATCAATTCATCCTAGCAACAGAGCCAAGTGTTAGTTAGTGTTGCCTGAGTTACAACAGCTGCCCTGGGAATCTTATCCAAACAGCAAGTTAACTGCTATTCACAGTAATATCTGGTCTTTCCCACCCCTAAACATACACAAAAGATTTTTGTCATTCTTGGCACCGGGCAATAGAAGTAGCAAGACATGCCAGTAGAACTCTAAAGGCAAAATGTCCTTCCACCTGTTTTATTCTGTAAGACAGACTTCCAAGTGCGAGGCGGTGTGGAGGGCTGTTTCCTTGAATGGCAGCTGAATGTGCCAGCAGGATCTTTGGCAGCAATGCCCAGGCACTGAAGCTGGGCATTCAGGAGAACTAAATGGAGAAAAGAAACTTGAGCACAGGGCTTCCTGGAACATTGAGAACCTGAATGGGAGATTCAGAAGTACCAGATTCTCTCTCTTCTTGCACCAGCCAAGGTCAGATTTCCAAGCTCCTGTTTATTCTAATCATTCCCCAAAAAAGTGCTATTGCAATTTATGAAGGTAATAAAAACACTCGTTTCTTCTTTTAGAAAATAGTGTTACTTACTGTTGTAGTATGCTCTGGCTTGAGAACTTTTTCCCCATCCTAATGTAAAAGCTTCATACCACAAATGTAGCAAGACCATGTGAAGAGGTTCAAGGAAGACAAGTGACTTAGTCTATACCTCAAATGGACAACTCCTTAGGTGAGGGGAATGGATAGGACAGCTTGCTTGTTGACCATCCTTTGATGTCTTGTCAACAGAAGGCTGGAGTTGAAGTCTGGCCTCTGCCTGCTTGGCAGACAGAAATCTCATCACTCAGCAGGACATCTACATGGGCAGAACCTTAGGCAGATATGCATGCGTGCATGCTCAGTCACTTCAGTCATGTCTGACTCTCTGTGACCCCATGGACCCTAGCCCACCAGGCTACTCTGTCCATGGGATTCTCTAGCCGAGAATACTGGAGTGGGTTGCCATTTCCTCCTCCAGGGAATCTTCCTGATCAATCTTCCCAGGCACTGAACCTGTGTCTCTTATGACTTCTGTATTGGTAGGCTGGTTTTTGCCACTGCCATCATAAAGCACTCATTACAAGTAAGGAGGCTAAATCGATAGCAAAAGACTTAGAAGTCACAGGCCTTTGTTAAATGGGTGCTGTCTACCTGGTGTCCTCTGGAACCTAGCTTCAAACCTAGAAACCTCGCCGTTTAGGAAAATAATAAGCACCATCTAAGGGGGCAAGGAAGAATTTCTTTAGCTATTTTTATTTGTCAAGAAGCTTAACATAATTGTTTACTCAAAATCAAGGCTCAAGGATGACTTTTAGTTATAGCGGGAAAAAAAGCTTGACTTTTTGGTTTCCTCTTGGGAAGAGAAATTTATTATTATTTAACAAATTGTGTTTGCTTATAAAGAAATTCTTTCAACGGGGATTTTGTGGAGGAAATCATATTAAAAGGGGTTTTCCAAGAGGAAGATATTAGAAAACACCATGCTGGTGAAAACCGTTTAAGGGATGTTATTTTTCAAATTGTTTTCATAAAAATTTGCAGACAGTGGCTAACTTCCCATTATACTTTGCATCTGATTCAATCAAAGCTTAAAGATTTTAGAAGATTGTTAAAGGAGTGGCTGTGGGAAATTCCAGAGCTGCTGCCGCCTGTGGAGACTTCCTTTACTGAGTGTCTCAGATCCCAGACACTGCCTTATTTGCCAGAGCTGCAAGGAAATGGTAGAAATTCCGTAAAAGAAGGTCTTGCTTAAGCCAGGGAGCCTTCTCATAGAGTTACAGATTCTTCAAAAACATTTTGCCACAGCAGAGGCAAAGCATGCATAGGCTTCCACAGATTAAAGAAATGTAGAAGGCAATGTCTATTATTAGTCCTCCTCTCATTTACTCAGCAAGAACAAAATCCAAAAATAAATGGAAAAAAAAAAGAACAAAATCCATTGTTTTCAACTGACCCAGAAGCAGATTTATTTATTAAATCATCAGGCACTGCTCATGTACCTTTCATGCTGGGTTTTATGCTAAGTGATGGAGGTATAAAGATGAAAAAGACTTGTGGTGCAACAGTTAGGACTGGCCAAAACTGACCTAGGTGACTCATTCTGGGTTGCCTGGTTTCATCACATTCCTCCTCAAAGGAGGGGATCTGTCTTATACAGTGCCTCCCAGCTTCAGTAAAACTACTTGGAACAATGCCAAAATCACCTGTTCCGGAACAAATCCTGTACTACAACAAACAGGGTTTCATTTTCAGTTCTGCTGGGGTTTCTGGCCAAGGGAAGAAGTGGAAAGCTGTCTGCTGCCCTTCCTAGCTGTCAAATGCAGAGCTTGCTCAGGTAAAGTGCCTGTCTTAAACCTCCCTCCACTATTTGTTTGGATGGATTGTAGAGATATTTGTTCATTTGTTTAGTTACTTTATCAAAGCTGTTTCAAGACTTAAGAGAGACAATGGCCTGAAAAGTACCTTGAGAGAATATAAAGTTCTATTTAGGTACCATCATTTAAATATCAAAAATGTATTTACTATAGATTATCAGTCCCATTCTCTTTTTGTTTTTAAGTTAGGAACTTATTCTCCAGATAAAGGCTTATTGTGAAGCCTAAAATATAAAATAGATATAAAATGACCTGCTGTGACTGAAGTCAGATAGAAAGGGAGAATTACAAGGGTTCCAAGGAGCACAGTTTAAAAAGAAGCAATGCAAAAGATGAAGAGCTTAGCAGCTTCTTTTAAAAATAAATCCCCCCCCAAAAAATAAATAAATGAATAAATCCCAGTTGTCTGTAGCTTGATGGTGGTGGTCAATATGCAAGCCTGCACATGTGATTAGAGTACATAGAACAAACTATGCACATATACAAACACATACATGTACAACTGGTGAGATCTGAATAAGATTGGTGGATTGTATCAATGTCAATTTCCTGACTATATTGTTTTAATGCTACAGCCTTGGAAGTTGTTACAGCTGGGGAAAACTGGGTGAAGAATACAGAGAATTTCCATTATTTCTGCCAACTGCATATAAGTCTACAATCACCTTAAAATAAAAATCTTCATTAAAAAATAAATAAAAACCACAGTGTAGATTTCTTTTCCTGTTGTTTTCCTCCTCCTAAGATCTCAGAAAGGTCTAATAAAAACCTACCTATGACCAAGAGCTGAGATTCTTTATCGTCCATATTAATGGACGTAGACAGGTGTTATCAGGAAACCTTCAGGTATAAGTAGCAGATAATGCATGCTGACCCAACTGATTTTAGCAATAAGGAAAATATGGTGGATTATATCATGAGAAGTCTTGAGTAAGGTAGTCCTAGGTCAATTGACTCACCAGCTCAACATCATCATCAAGGGCCCACATTCCCTGTCATTTGCAGCAAATATTAATAAATTTTGTCCTCAGGCTAACTTTGTCACAGTTGCAAGCTGGTTGTTATCATGCCATATTCCCCATGCCGATGCAGAAATTATTTCTTTTCACAAGTCTCATTTTCAAAGCAAGGAAAACGTTTACGAGTCTTTCTAGTCATTCTCTTTGCCCACTTATTTTCATTTACCAGAATCACATCACAAGCACTTCCCTAGGTGGATCACTGGCCAGTGTGACAGGATTGCCATTATTGTTGGATGGAATCCCTGGGAGTGGGAGATGGTTACATCTGAAAAAATCAGCACTTAGACAGTGAGCAAGAGCCAAGGACAGACAGGGTGATGAGTAGGCAATCCATTACCAAGGAGCCGTAATAATGTGGAATGAGAGTTGTTCTAAGAAGGTTCCCAGACATTTCTTTCAGCAGTTCAGCCATGGAGTCTCCCAGAAAGTTTTGACACAAGCTCAGAAAGTGATGAAGATGGAGTAGGTGCTAGACCCCACAGAACAAATGAAACGAACACTTTTACAGCCAGTTCCTGATTCCACACCATGGAGCCATGGAGAATGGCTCTCCCTGCACGCCTTGGAGACAGAACTAGGAGGAGAGCAGGGGATAGAGGTTGCTATAGCAGAAGACCTGCTCATAAAGATTTTTTTTTTAAATTTACCCCAAATGTCTGACCTTCAAGCACAGCACCCAGTACAGCATTGTCATTGATTCTTTTCTTAAGGAATCACTTGTCGTTGATTCCTTGCTGTGTAAGATATAACTCCTTGGAACAGGAGGAAGGGATTTAGGCTTTTGGAGACCAGACCAGAGACAAAGAAAGCCTCTTAATCTGATGCCAGATGAGGGGAGAGTCCAGGAGAGAACAGGAGTCAGAATGTGTTGGAAGATGTGAACATATTGCTGAGGGTGGTACAAAATATGATGCAAAAGTGGAACTTTTAGTTCCTCCCTCTCTGCATTGTCAACCTAAGGAGGCAGGGACTCTGACATCTTCTCCCATACCTATCTGTATCCCCAATGCCTGTCATTTTGTACATGTAAATATTGATTTAATTAAAATTTTCTGTTTCTACTCCTGTATTATAAAAACCTAGAAAGCCATGTTCTTGCTGGACCATAGCCTCAAGAAGAAGGGAAGGAAACTAAATGTATTGCTCTTTCAAAGAATATACAAAGATAGTCTTTATATCTGTCATACTCCTTATTTATGTGGTCCTCTACCAGGACCTAAGCCCAGTGGAGACAGCAGCTCACAGAACCCCAGTCCCAGGGCAGCATATAATGGACAAGAAGATGCCTTCCTATCAGGGAAAGCCTTCTTCATCCTTGTGCTTGAGTAAGGGTGGAGGTGCTGGGATTGGGGGCACAACTATTATTCCCTGGTCTAAATCTTACTGCTAAATTTAGACCTGAGTGCTACATCTGCAAGCTTAAAGGGCCTGGTGTCCACAGGCCAAAGGTTGTTCTCCCCAGAGTCTGGGCAGTGGGAAACTGTGTGAACTGATGAATGAGCTCATCTAAATTTCAAAAGAATGGAAGAAAATGCTGTTCCTCTCCACTTTCCCACCCCACCCCCTTACCCCAAACTTTACAAAGGACCTTACAAATTCCCCCTCAAAGCTACAGAACCAAAACTTGACAGTCCTCTCCTCTATTTGCTCCTTTTCCTCCTTTCTTTTCTTTCTCCATTCTTCTCTCCCTTTCCCTTCCTCTCTATTTTTTTTTGTGACTCCCTGTTTTTCCCCTGCTTCCTCAACTCTTCTTCCTCCTCCTCCTTCCTTGGAACTGAAAGTATACTTTACTGTTTAATGAAAGCAATTATTTCTTTTTCATAGTGTTTTCTGATCCTTCATAAAAAATGACTCTTCTCTCCTAAATTGGCTTTCATAATAATTACCTGAAGATTAAAGGATCGTATATGTGTGAATTTAGTATATTAAAAGGAAAAAAATATATTTAAAGACTAACATTTAAGCATTCTGGCCTCTATCATTTTAAAATGAGAGTTTAACTTGATGCCATTCATATTGGAATTCCTAAAATTACAACCATCATCTGTGTTTTACAGGCTTCCCTTATCTATCCAAACATTTCCTGTTCTGTTTTCTTTTTCTCCAGAGACCCATAACAACTTACTTATTGTTGGTTTGAGGTCTCATTGGGGAAAGAGAGGGACATAAAGGCTTTTTAAACTAACATGAATCCAAACTCTCCAGGAGAGGTGGAAAAAGGCATGAGATGTTGGCCCTGACCTAGGCTGGCATGTTTAATTTTGCCTAACTGAGTTCACTTCAGAATGTAAACGTCTTCCTGCTTAATTAATTTTAAATTTCTCAAATTTGTTTTTCAGAATTCAGTGTGCCCTTGTGCAATTATGTATTGCCACATTTGTGCATAATATCACCAGTTCTCAAAAACCCAAGCCCACACACAGATCTGAGGCCAGCAATGCCAGTTAACACTCATATAGAACTTCCCACGTGCCAGGCATTATATGAAGTTCTTCAGATCTATCAACTCATTTAATTCTTTGACAACCTTACAAAGTAGGTGACTGAGTCTGCTGGGGCTGCCATAACAAAATACCATAGACTGGCTCAAACAGACATTTATATTTTCGCAGTTTTAAAGACGCGAAGTCCAAAGGCCAAGGTGCCAACGGCAGTGTCGGTGTCGTGAGCTGTCCCTTCACGCGGCAGTCACTGGAAGGTGGCAGCCCTTCCAGCTGGGTGCTCCCGTGGCCTTTCCTTCGTGCTTGTGTAGAGAGGAAAGGTGAGCAATCTTCCTAGTGTCTTTTATTAAAAGACACTAATCGTACCTCATCAGGGCCCCACCCTTGGGATTTCATTTAACCTTAATTATGTTCTTAGAGGTCCCATGTCTAAATACTACTCTGGAGTTTAGGACTTCAGTGTATGAATTTGTGGGGAACCCAAGCATGCTATCCATAGCAGTAGATAATGTTCTCCATATTTTTCAGATTAGGAAACTGAGGTCCAGACAGGTTGAGTAACCTGCCCAAGGTCACAGAGGTAGCAAAGGGCAACACTGGGATCTGAACTTCAGCATCATGCCCTTAGCCACTGTGCTGTGCTGTCTCTCATCACCTAGCATGAATCTTAATGTGCCGTCTAACAACACCAACCCCTAGTAGAACTTTAAACCTGTCCTATAGTGACCACAGCTTTGCTATGCCTTCTAAAAAAGCTTCCTGGAAGGGAAATAATCCCTGACTATGAAAGAAAAGAGTGAAAAAGCTGGCTTAAAACTCAGCATTCAAAAAACTAAGATCATGACATCCAGTCCCATCACTTCATGGCAGATAGATGGGGAAACAATGGAAACAGTGACGGTCTTTATTTTCTTGGCCATCAAAATCACTGCAGTTGGTGACTGCAGCTATGAAATTAAAAGACGCTTGCTGCTTGGAAGAAAAGCTAGGACCAAGATAGGCAGCATATTAAAAAGCAGAGACATTACTTTGTCAACAACAGTCATTATAGTCAAAGCTATGGTTTTTCTAGTAGTCATGTATGGATGTGAGAGTTGAACCATAAAGAAAGTTGAGTGCCAAAGAATTGATGCTTTTGAAGTGTAGTGTTGGAGAAGACTCTTGAGAGTCCTTTGGACTGCAAGGAGATCCAACCAGTCCACCCTCAAGGAGATCAGTCCTGGGTGTTCATTGGAAGGACTGATGCTGAAACTGAAATTCCAATACTTTGGCAACCTGATGCAAAGAACTGACTCATTAGAAAAGACCCTGATGCTAGGAAAGATTAAAGGTGGGAGGAGAGGGGAATGACAGAGGATTAGATGGTTGGATGGCATCACTGACTCAATGGATATGAGTTTGAGTAAGCTCCGGGAGTTCGTGATGGACAGGGAAGTCTGGCATGCTACAGTCCATGGGGTCACAAAGAGTCAGACACGACTAAGTGAACTAAACTGATTATTATTTTATTATAAATAGACTTCTTTATTATCATATTTATAGAAATAACATATAGTTACTACAATCTAGTTCTTTAAAATGCTTGTACATCTTAGTGAAGCATCTAGTGAAGTCTTCCTGTTTGTTTATGTTTATATAAACTGATTATAATCAGTTGTAGTGTTTTAAAGATTCCATTACTTTTTAAGAACTTAAAGCTTTTTAATCCAAATTTCTATGCAGAAAACTGGAACACTGTAATTTGTTGAGACTACTCTGGCAATTCTTACCAATCAGTGAAGAAACTACCTTACACTAACTTACAGACTTTGCTTGTTCAATTCAAATATGTATTGAGGGGAATCTGATTACCTTATTGGCAACAGTCCTAGGGTTTTTAATGGAAGTTGAGAGGGAAAGACACAATGCATTGGATAAGAGCTAAGATTCTATTATAGAATCTGGCTATCCAGGTCTGGATCCTAACTGCTGTGTGAGCTCTGCTGTGTCCTCAATTCCACTTTCCTTATTTGTAAAATAAAGCTAATAGTAGCTTTTACCTTATATGAGGATTAAGTGAGAGAATCCATAAATGTAATTAAACAGTGTCTGGCTCACTAAAAAATCCATTTCCCCCACATTACTGAGGTATAATTGACATGTAACATTGTATAAGTTTAAAATACACTGTATAATGATTGTATATGCTTATATTGCAGTATGATTACCACCAGGTTAGTTAACACTTCTGTCACCTCACATGGTAACAAATATGCACGTGTGCACTTGGTAAGAGCTTTTAAAGTAAAGTGTCATTGACCCTAGTCACCATGCCGTATGTTCCAGCCCCAGAACATGTTCGTCTTGCATTTGGACGTTTGCACCCTTTCAGCACCTGCTTCCGTTGCTCCGCTACCCTCACCCCCAGTCCTGACAACCACCAGTCTGCTCTGCTTCTATGAGCTTGTTACTTTTTTTAATCCTACCTATGAGCAAGATCATATGGTCTTTTTCTTTCTCTGACCTATTTCACTTAGCACAAGGACCTCAAAAACAAACTTCTTTTAAATTTTAAACTTTTAAAAAGAATGTTTTATACTTTTCAAAAAATTCTCCAAATCCTCTAGCAGGAGGAGATGTAATGAGGGTTAAATGAAAGAATTATAAATGTCTTGAGAGCTCAATATCCCACCAAGACCATTCTCAGTATTACTAGTTTCACCAGGAAATAGTAGAAGCCTCCTACTAGGGTAAAGCAGGGCCTCACAGAGGCAAGAGCCTTCTCGACCACAAAGCTCGCTCTTGAACCGCAGCCGCTTACCCCAGCCTCACGTGAGCCTTGGGGAGGAGCTCTTGCTTGGTCTCCATGACAAACAGGCCTGCACCTGTGTAACTCTTGTGGATTTTTTTGACATAAATGTGCATGTATGCTCAGTCTTTTTTGGAGAAGACATTGTGATGTGGGGCATTTATCTTCAAGATCTGCTTGAAACTAGTTATTTCAGTTATGAGAGTGAATTAAAACTACTAAACCCTACATAAAATATATTTTGGCCAGCTGAGCCTAATTTTAGATTGTTGGTATTGATACCCATCAGCACAATTACCACCCCCGCAGACTCTATAGCATCTGTTTGCCTCTATTAATATGGGCGGAAGCTTTTTGTGTGTGACTTGAGAGCAGACCCCAGTGGTGTTGCTGGGACAGGCAAGAACCATGAAGGTTTGAGGGGTGGTAGAGATTGTTTCCCCCACCTAGATCTTTGAACTTGGTTTTAAGCCCCAGGGTTTAGAAAGATGAAAGTCAGAAACTGGGAAAACTATTCACAAGAAATGTTTATGATTCTCAGTCCAGAGCACCACTCTTTCAGATCCCAGGTCACAAAGCAGAGCACGGAACTGGAGGGAAGAGGCCATTTTCCCTGCTTGCTCAGGAAATGTCATTCTGCTCTGACAACTCAAAGGCTGGCTGACTTGGCAGCACTGGGAGAGACTGTGGACTTGGCACCATCAGCGCTGATTTCATGATGGGCAGTGACAGTACTGATGCTTTCCAAGTGGCCCTGCAGGAAGCAGACCTGGAGGAGCCAGAGCAGAAGAGAAAGGACCAGGTGGACCTGTGTGGTTTCAGCAGCTGGTTTGTAAGCACGAATGACACATCCTGTTGGGGACGCCCAGAAAGAGCTGCAGGACACTGAAGTCAAGCTGAGATCCTGTTGTTACCTTTGTAATTTGAACATCAAAAGGAAACATAACCTGATTTTACATAGTCTGGGAGACCTGAACAGGCTGTAATGAAACTGTAATTGCAATTAATAGACTACTTTATAAGTAACTTAATTTCATGGAATAATTAGTGGCTTATGCTAAAACGAGATCAGTGACTTATCAGTACAGTAAAACAAGGAAATTATAGCCATTTACAAAATGTTTATGAATTGGAAAAATTGAGATGCAAGTGAAAAATCTGAATTAGGTTAAACAAAAAGAGAAAAACACAGAGCTTAGCAAGAATGAGACTTGCTTCATGAACAGCTTTTTACCATAAGTTCCAGCATTCTATTTCAAGAAGAGTTCGGAAGTAGAAATTTGAATAGAAGATGGACTGAGCACTTGTCTTGGACATTTACATGCCACTGTATTTAAGACTGAGAAAATATCAGTTGTTTCCATCAAAGGGTGAGGGGTTGATGGACATGGGTACCTTTGTTACCACTGCTGACCTCAGGGCACCCTTAGCTTTTGAGCCACTTCCAAACCCACCTTGTAACCACCAGAGGACATGTGGCATTGGTTTCCTCTCCTCCAGGTGAGAACCACCTGGTGTGCAGACAGTGAATCCAGTAGGAGGTGTGGCTGCAGCAGTAGACCAGCCCTGTAGAACCTCCACACACTTCCTATTGACTGGCATCCCACTTTGAGTTCCAATGCAAAACACCTTCTAGCAAACTCTGTTGTTAAAGCAGCTTCCCTGAGAACAGGAACCAAGCCAGCACTCAGTGGTAGCCCAGCTTGACCATCTCATATTGTCTCTTTACCTCTAGCAACTGAGCTTTAACTGCTTATCCTTCAGCTCTCAGCTGGTAAGTCACTTCTTCAGAGAAGCCCTCCCTGACTAGGTTAGAACTTTCATTGCCCTCTTTACTTTTTTGTAACTAATTAGTACTGACAAAATTCTGTATGTAATTACTGCAGATAATATGAACAAAGATCATGGCTATATTGTTCACTCATGGACCCTCAATGCTGGCACACAGTAAATAAAAAATTCTTGTTGCATGAATGAATCTGATCTGCAAGTGTCATCTGCAAGACTTCCCCTACATGGCTTAAGGATTCAGCTAAAGCTCTTGGTGTTTTGCTTCATTTGCCCCACTCCTCTTATTTATATTTTTAATTATTTGTTTTTCATATTAGATATGCAATAGGTGAAAACATGGTCATTGTAAAAAATATCTAATTAGCACATATACACACTTATGAAAGTTATGTATTAGTCACTCAGTCGTGTCTGACTCTTTGTGACCCCATGGACTGTAGCCCACCAGGCTCCTCTGTCCAAAGGAGTTTTATAGGCAAGAATACTGGAGTCAGTTGCCATTTCGTCCTCCAGAGGATCTTCCTGACCCAGGGATAGAACCCAGGCTTCCCACATTGAAGGCAGATTCTTTATCATCTGGGCCACTGGGGAAGCCCTCTATATATGTAAGTTATGCCACAGTAAATAAATAAATAAATAAATTTTTTTTTTAACTACCATTCAGCTTCACAATTCCATACCAACCCAGCCTTATTCCTTTTCCCAGTCATAAAAGCACTGTTCACAGTTTCATGTGCAGACTTTCAGATCTCTTTGTATTTTTTTCATACATACATGTGTCTTCATACATGTGTGTGGTTTCATACACATATATACATATAGATATTCATATATTCATGTATATATACAACATATTCATACATTGAGAGTATTTTAGTCAAAGTCGAAAATACTCTCCAGAAGCCATCCTAGGTATTGCAGAGGGACTTTAAATAGGTGATGGAAGAGTTGAGAGGCCAGAGAACAGCGGGAAGCCACTATCAACTCTGGGGCTCGAGGGATGAAGAGAGAAGGCAGTTACGGGAACCCTGGTTCCGAGACTGCTTGGGAGAACTGTGAACCATGACAGCACTTCCAGGATAAATCAGGAACTATGGAGAGAGGGTTGTACAGCAGGCTCTGGAGACATGGACATGATGTTGCCAGACACACAGATCTGAAGCAGAGGAAAGGGCAAGAGATAACCAGGCTTTTCCCCTCTTATTTTCTGGGGTTCCATCACTGGCTCTCTTTGGCCAGGTCCATAAGCAAGCCTGAGACAAGTAACTCCAAGGGATGCAAAACTCAAGATTGAGGATGGTAGAGAATAGATCTGAGAGCAAACAGACAAAAGACCAGCATGCATAGCTTAAAATAAAATACATAAATAGCATCATGGTATGTGCAGTGTTCTAAATTTATCATATCACTTTTATAGGGACAAAACCTGGATGAAATGAACATTGAGAGCAGGCTTGATCCACAAGATCGAGGATACAGCGGTAGAGCACAGAGGTAGGTGGCAAAAGACAGATGTGCTGTTACCGGAGAAATACACTCTCAGCTAAGGGAAAGGTCTGTCACAAACAGCAGCTCCAAGGACTGGTGTGTGGGTGGGTGCAGGTCTTGTTCCAAAGTAACCAGGTCTGACCTGCTCTGCAGAGAGTAGAAAGAAGGCAGGGTGGGTTATAGACTCCTTATTGTCCATGAGTAGCCTCCAGATTCAGAGATTTCACAGCCTGGAGGGAGCTTAGGTCTCCCATCTCAACTCATAATTGCTGCAGAATAAGGAACTGAAAAAGCAGAGAAGTGGAGTGATGGGCCCAGGCAGGCCAAAAGACCACAAGCCTATTTTTTGTCATTTGGGGGCTTGAAGGGCATGATATGGGGGAGGTGCTGAGGGCCAGTTTAGCAAGCATGCCTCCTCTTCTGGCTGGGAGTCACTGAGCAGTCCAGCAGAGAAGGGCTGGCGAAAAACAAGGGGCTGTAGAAGCAATTACTCCAGGACGACCTATTTTGTAAACAATGCTAGGTACCTGGCATGTCTTATTAAGGAATTCACCAAAAAAAAAAAAAAAAAAAAAGATATTTTCCTTAGAAACTCCTCCAGCCTCCCAAATCTGGTTTTAATTGCCTTTGTCAGAACCTTCAGTCTGTCCTAGGCCCCGTGCTAGATAGATGAATCTAGGTGCAATAATGGATAAAGCATATACTTCTAGGATTTCTGAGTCTCACAGGGGATCAGCAGTGGATAAAAATGATTATGATATGATCTGATAAATTAATAATATCTGTAGCACAGAAGAGGAAGTGAATAATTGCTGAGGGAGGGGAGCCCACGGAGGTAGGCAGAGAAGGCTTCACAAAGGTGACATCAGAGAAGGTATAGAAGCAAGAATAGGAGCTCTTCAGACCTCCAACTCCAATTTTATGCTAACAGCATTAAATCAACCTTCTCTGAAACACCACTGTTAATTCTTCAAGGATTTACAAAGCAACAGTTCTTGCTCCATCTACCTCTCATTACATAATAAGAAATGAAACCACACACATATATATACACCATTTTTGAAAGTAAATGATAGATAAAGTGAGTCCACTGGCCCCATCGACCAGGGTCAGCAGGACCAGACTGACCTTCAGAGACGCTGTGCATTGAGAAGTTGACACTCACCACATGTAGTCAAATATCCAAGCAATGCCTTCAGTCAAATGCCTCCAAGGCAGTCCAGCAAAGTTCTGACTTTTCCTACAACAACACATTTTATGTTTTTGAAAATATCAAATAGCCACTTACTACCATAAAAGTTTTTTCCCCCCATTATTTTAGTGCGTCTGCTTTGAAAGTGAAAGTGAAGTCGCTCAGTCATGTCTAACTCTTTGCGACCCCATGGACTATAGCCCCCCAGGCTCCTCCGTCCATGGGATCTTCCAGGCAGAATACTGGAGTGGGTTGCCATTTCCTTCTCCAGGGAATCTTCCTGACCCAGGGATTGAACCCAGGTCTCCTGCATTGCTGGCAGACGCTTTACCATCTGAACCCCTGTGCTATTACCCAGACACGTGTATGGCCTGCCTGTGGGTGATCCTACCCTGAGGAGAGACTTCTTCCACTCTAAGACACCCCAGGTGAGGTCGACCTCATCAAGTTCACATCCCTGCTCTCAACTAAGTGGACCTGAAGCTGTTCTTTCACTTCCTTAAACAGCACATGCATAAAGATTTCGTTCCTCATCCCCTTCGGTCATTAAATATTCACCTTGCAAACTCAGGAAGGCCCAGTGGTCTGGTTAACCAGAAAGAAAGGCTAATGGGAGATGCTATTAGCATCTCTTAGCCGTTCCTAGCCAAAGGAAGACTGTGTTACAGTGCAGCATTTATGAGCACAGGCTTTTGAAACAGACATGATTGTGTCCAACACTTGCTCTTTCACTTCCCCGTGTGATCTTGGGCAGGTTACTTTACACTGGTAAGCCCAAGTTTTATCTTCTGTAAAATGTGCTTAATAATAGCACCTGCATCATAAGGTCATTCTTTCAACAAGTATTTAATATACTCCGACTCTGTGCCAGGCACTGTGTTTGAAGAGGGAGATTCACCAATGAACAAACAAAAATCCCCACCCTAGAGCTTACATTCTAGTGGAAGAAGATAGACAACACAAATAAAAAATAAATAAATTATATACTATGTTGAAAGGAAAGGGGCTCAGAAACATTGAGGGTGTTGCTATTTTAGATGGAGTGACTAGAAGAGCCTGAGTGAGGAGGGGATTCGAGGGATGGAGAGCAGCAGGTGGACTTTCAAGGGGCAGTCTTCCAGGCAAAGGGAACAGCCTGAGCCGGAGGCCCTGAGGCAGGAGCAGGCCTAGAACGTTTGAGGAACAGTGAGTCTGGCTGGAACCGACTGAGGGCGGGGGCAGGGGAGGGAAGTGAGGTCAGACAGCATGAGAGCAGAGGAGTGGTGTGTGCTGACTCGTATTTGAATAGGATCATCGGGCTTTGGGTTGAGAAGGACTTAGGAGGGCAGGGCTGGAAGCTGGGAAACCGGTTAGGAAACTCCTCCAGTGATCCTAGAGAGAGATGAGCATAGTCCATCCTCACCTTGGCGCCCAACCCCAACCAACTCTGGATTAGAATATGATTCCACACACGCACATCTGGCAAGGGAAGAGCTCAGCTTTGTTCTCCTTTCTGCATCATTCTCAGTCAACCCGTCTATGGCCTTTCCTTAGTCATCTTGCTTTCAATCTTTTTCCCCTTGTCTTCTCTCTCTGCTTCCTCCTCACCCTGTTGTCGGCCTTTTTCTTGCTCTTATGAATGGTCTGTTCTTCTAGGGCACAGTTTGGGAGGGAGGTTGTTCTGTCTTGGGGAGAGAGCAGTGTGGCTCTTGGCCTGTGGTTCCATGGGGTACATGAGAAGGGTAACGGAGCAGATTAAGGGTGACAGGCACTCAAGGTGCCCAAAGAGACAGCTCTGCCATGAAGGTCATACCAGTGTCACAGGAGGAGCTTTTGTTGCCTGGTCAGAGTTCAGCTAGGAAAAATGAAGCTTCTGTGTGTTTTAGGTACTTCCTAAATGGTCAATAATGCAGGGAGTTAGAGGCTGATCACCACCGGTTAGACCAGGAGAGCAAAGCTCGAAAGGCCATTTTCAGGAAATCACGAATTATGGGAGTTCTAAAGAAGCCACCACAAATAACCTCATAGCCTTCAGTGCCAAAGCAAGAGATTCTCAGAAGGATCCTCAATGATACCAGCCACTAACTTCGTGTCACAATACCAAATGTTACTGCAGGTAGTAGGGATTTTCCTAGAAGCCATTTCGATGGTGAGACTAATAGCCATGACTTAACTATACACAGAATTGTCTGAAAAATCACATATCCCACTAAATCCAAACTCAGTATGTCCTCAACTCAGCTTCCCCTTAGCCAGAGACCCAGGATACCCGTGGCCACTCTAATCCCCCTAACTAGCTGGCAGAAGGGAAGTCAGCATGTAGCAAGACAGCGTTTTTAATTGTCTTAAAATATCTTACTTTTGCTAATTTTATGAAAACATATGACCCTGTGCACACATTGCTAGGCTCTCCCAGGGTCCTGGAAGGTGTGCCGCAAGCGAGACTCCTGGAGATTAAGCTTCTCATGGAAAATCTGCCTCTGTCTAGAGAAGAAGTAATTTACCTTCACTGACCAGAGAGCTGATTATAAGAAGGGGCTTTGGACCAGTATGAAGGGTTTCCTTGGGTTTCATTTGTAGCAGTAATGTTTTATTCAGCTTGGGAGTTGCTAATAGCACTACTAGATTGTTTATTAAATTAATAAAAATTTGAATTAGTAGATAATGACCCACTTCATGTAGCCTTTACACTCAGACCTTTGAATCACTCCCTTTTGGTCAACAGGCCCCTTGCTTGCCCATTCTACAAATGTGTATTGAGGGCATCCTCTGTGCTAAGCTCACAATGGTGAGGAAAGGAAACATGAACTCTGCCTTTATGGGGCTGTAAGGAGAAAAGATAAGTAATCAGCTAATCAGCCAAGTCTCTAATTACAGGACTACGAAGGAAAAGTTCAGGGTCCTACTAAGAGCGTAGGATGAGAAAGCCTAGTTTAGTGGAGGTGACAGGAAAGACTGAAGGATTCCTTCTTTCAACAGTTATTTTTGCGTACCTACTCTGTTCATTCAGTCCTAAGGGCCAGGATAATGGTAAGGAAGAATTGCAGGCTTCCCTGCCTCCCTCCACCTCTCTCTCCAGGGGGAGGCACTTTCACAGAATCAGGTTGCACCTATCTGTAAATGACCATCTGATGGTGGCCTCCATGAAAGCATGATGCAGATGAATATGTGGGCATGTGCGCAGAGGGTTGGTACAATAGGACAGGCTTTTTGAAGGGGCCACAGTGCACTGAGAACCAGAGGCAGAGTTAGCTGCTGGATGAGAAGGCGGAAGGGCTTGAGGATATTCTTCTAAGCAAAAGGAACTGTAGGAGGAAAGGCCTGGGGACAGGACTTAGGACAGAGCACACGGGGAAGAGAAAGACGAACCGAGACCAGTGTGGCTGGGACAGCTCCGAGGGAGGGCAGGTATGCCTACATGTGGCTGGAAAGATAGAACAGATTCATGTGCCTAACACAGATGGGAGCCAACAACAAAATAAATGAGTAAAGGAACAAATAAAACCAAACAAATACAAACACATAGATACAGAGAATAGAGCAGAAGGGAAGAAGGGAATTGGGGGGGGTGGGCAGGGGTAAAATGGGTAAAGGCAATCCACGTCTGGTGACAGAAACTAAATCTTTGGTTGTGGCATGCTGTAGTGTATACAGAAATAGAAAAATAGTGTTGTACCCATGAAGCTTATATAATATTATAAACCAATGTTGCTGTTGTTCAGTCATCCAGTCGTGTCTGACTCTTTGTGACCCCAGGGTCTGTAACCCGCCAGGCTCCTCTGTCCACGGGATCCTCTAGGCAAAAATACCAGAGTGGGTTGCCATTTCCTTCTTCAGAGGATCTTCCCAACCCAGGGATGGATGCTGGGTCTCCTGTGCTGCAGGCGGATTCTTTACTGACTGAGCCACCAGGGAAACCCCAGTGTTACCTTAATAAAAAAGTTCTTAAACCTTAAAAATAAATAATAAGTTAATAAATAAATCCGAAGATCCTGAGGAGTGAAGAAGCATGGCCGAATTGGCACTTAAAAGGGTCTCTGTGGCTGTAGAGAGAATATTGGATTACAAGGGATGCTTTGCCAGTAGCTGCATCTTAATTACTTCCCCCTTTCTCACTTTCCTTTCCGGTAGCTGCAGAGATTCAAATAAACGCATGCCCAATATGCAGTTCAAAGCTCCCTGACACTGAAGGGCTGGCCGCATAGCCTGGAGAAGAGCACACTGCCTTCAGTCAGGCAGACGCACTTTAGATCCCTCCTCTACCTCCAGTCCGCTGGTGGGGCCAGACAAGGCATTTTCCCTCTCTAAAACCCACTCTCCACCTCGTCTACAAAGTGGAAGAACAGTGTCTGCTCCACTGAACTGAATGAGTCACAGAACAACTGTGTGCAAGTTACCGGGCATTGGCAGAACTCAAGATCTGTCAGCTGTTACTGGAAGTAACTGCAGGATGGTTAAGATAGTAAGAGTAAGATTTCTAATCAAAAACTGTACTAGTAAAAGCCCTGGGATTACAGCATGTTCTTGCCTATTGAAAAATATATAGGGTTTCACTGATAGTCCAGTGGTTTAGAATCTGCCTGCCAGTGCTGGGGACGTGGGTTCAATCCCTGATCTGGGAAGATCCCACATGCTGTGGCACAACTAAGCCCATGTACCACAACTACTGAGCCTGTGCTCAGAGCCCACGAGCCGCGGTTACTGAAGCCTGTGCGCCCGGAGCCCGTACTCTGCAACAAGAGAAGCCACCGCAGTGAGAAGCCTGCATTCTCAACAAGAGAGTAGCTCCTGCTCACTGCAACTAGAAAAGCCATCCCACAGCAACAGAGATCCAACAAAGCCCCCCCAATTTTTTTTTAAAAAGATTCCTCTATGTCTTTAAAAAAAAAGAGAGATATATATGGAAAGTGAAAGTGAAGTCGCTCAGTCATGTCTGACTCTTTGCAACCCCTTAGACTGCAGCCTCCCAGGCTCCTCCATCCGTGGGATTCTCCAGGCAAGAATACTGGAGTGGGTTGCCATTTCCTTCTCCAGGGGATATTCCCGGCTCAGGCATTGAACCTGGGTCTCCTGCATTGCAGGCGGACGCTTTACCCTCTAAGCCATATATATATATATATATATATATATATATATAGGGACTTTCCTGGTGGTCCAGTGGTTCAGAATCTGCCTGCCAGTGCAAAGGATACCGGTTTAACCTCTGATTCGAGAAGATTCCGTATGCTGTGGGATAGATAAGCCTGCAAGCCACAAACTACTGAGCCTGTACTCTGCAACAAGGGAAGCCACCACAGTGAAAAAAAAAAGCCTGTGAAAGGCAACAAAGACTAGCCACAACTTCTGCAACTAGAGAAAGCTGCACACATCAATGAAGCAAAAACCCAATGCAGGGAAAATAAATTTTTAAATATATATAAATACATATATATGTAATATTATACATTTACTTAAATACTACATTTTAAATGAGAGCTATCTAATGAAATCTTCCTAGTACTGATGTTGGAAAACAAGCCTATATTATTTATGCAATTTAAAAATATATATATACACAATAAAATTTAAAAGTTTCTGAGTAAATTATATTGTACATGAATTGCCTTATCTCTGGTCTTTTCCTGTATGCAGTTATTTTCTAAAGAAACTGAACCCATTTGTTAGCCTGTCCATCCCCCAGACTGAACATTAGCTTCTCAAGAATAATTTTATTTATCTTATTTCTCCAGAGTCTACTGAGAGTCTAGCACTCACTCAGTAGTGGGTGCCCAATAAAAACTTGCAGAATGGAAAGATGAAGAAAAAATTAATAAATTTAACTTATGAGTCTGGCAGCTATATTGTATGAATCAAAATCAAGATACATTTGTCTGACCTACACAGTATGAGTGTCTTAGAGAGAATTTGGCATGGAATATTTGCTATCCAGACTGTCCTGAAAAGTTCAGGATGTATGACCAAAATATACCTCAAATAGCTGCATCTGTTGTAAAGGAGCTACAGCAAGCCACTATAACAAATTCCACTGTCTGTGTTCTACTAATTTTTCATTATAAAAATTGTCCCATGCTCTTTGTTCATAGTAGAAGGAACAATCCAGAAGATTTTAAAGGATGTCTGTTTAACCTTTAACACAAGGACTCTGGATTTGCTTTTGTCTTATCTCACTCACTATTATTAATTAGTTGCACTGCTCAGACCTCTTCCATCACACACACACAAAACAGCCAAACATTTTGTTTGTTAAGCACAGCTGAGGCTGGCTCAACAGAGTGTCTATTCAAGAGAGGGAAATAAAATATGCAGCAAAGCAAGGAGACAGGGAACAAAGAACCCAGTATGACAATTAACAGGAGAGCTAAACAAACATTCAGAACACCATCAGGAAGGTAAAAAGCCTCAAGTGTCTAGAAAAGAGAGAAGCTGGAGGGGAAAGCCTGAGAGGACCTGAAAAGACCAATTTAAGTCAATGAAGAAATGTAGGACTTTGTTATAAACGATTATTTTTTTAAAGTCAGGTTTACTAAAGTATAATTTTTACACAGTAAAATAAACCTTCTTAGAGTATAGTTCTGAGAGTTTTAAACATCACATATAGATGTGTAGTTACTACCACAATCAAGATATAGGATAGTTTCACCATCTCGAAATTCTCTCTTGCTCCTTTTTAATCAACTCCTCCCTCACCCTTAGCTCCTAACAACCACTACCATGTGTGCTGTCCTTCTCGTTTCGCCTGCTTTAAAGGAATTTAATAAGAGAACTTAAAATGGGGGGGAAAGGAACTGAGACTTTTTCCCCCTATACCCATGAATACATCATTTGCTGAACTTTTATTTATTAAGTATCTATTATTTGCCAAAGATTCTACATACCTCATCTTTCATTTTTACAGCTTGTCCATGAAGGAAGTTATGTCCCATTTTCCAGATGAGAGCTAAGAGTCAAAGAGGTGCTAGTAAGAGGCAAAGCCAAGATTCAAAATCAAAGTTGATCAAAAATGCCACCATGGCTTATCTCTGGGTGTTAGGATTATAGCTCATCTGTGCTTTCTTCTTTGTACATTGTTTGTACTATAAAAGTTTTCAACAATAAGTTTATATTATTTTTGCAGCCAGAAAAATTGCCTTCATAATATATATACACGCACACATATGTATATATGTACTACATACATACATACGTACATACAAGGTTTGATTCTCTGTTGATCAAAAAGGGGAAAGGTAGAAAAGAGTTTAAAAGAGGATAAAGAAAACACTCCTCTTAGCAACTGGCACTCAGAACTGAGAAACCAGAATCAAATTTACCAAAAGAACCAGAGCACAGCTTTGTTTTGTCTCTAGATCTCATCAGAGTCTAATAGCTCTACCTTTGAAAGTTCTGTAGCGCAAATGCCCTTCCAGAGCACTGAAGACAAGCCCTGGAGGCCTGTAAAAACCCATTAGGCCACTCAGATCCAAAAGACAATCCTCCTTAGCTTCTTCCTGCCTCATCTCCATGTGATACAGTAGGAACAAGCTAACTATCGTGAATAAGTGAGAGCACAACAGCCTTTTACCACTCCAGGAGAGGCAGGAAAGTGAATAACTTAAGGCCAAGGCTAAAAGGGACACAGAACATCTTTTATTGTGGGATAGTGGGGAGTTCTATTTTAATAGTCTACATTGGGAGAATATTACCCATCACAGCACTATAAGAAGAACTCATGAGGGCATCCTTCGGCCTTTAAGCAGAATCCAGTTGTTGCTTGTTTCAAAAATATTTGAGTAATCTTACAAAAATGTATAAAGTACAAGATTAAAAAATAATAATAAATTGGGTATTGGGACTAGGTGCTTGTGTGCATGCTAAGTCACTTCAGTCATGTCTGACTCTGTGCAACCCTATGGGCTGTAGCCCACCAGGCTCATCTGTCATGGGATTTCCCAGGCAAGAACACTGGAGTGAGTTGCCATGTCCTCCTCCAGGGGATCTTCCCGACCCAGAGATCGAACCCTCATCTCTTAAATCTTCTGCATTGACAGGTGGGTTCTTTACCACTTGCACCACCTGGGAAGCCTGGGACTAGGTTCAGTTCAGTTCAGTTCAGTCCAGTCGCTTAGTCGTGTCCGACTCTTTGTGACCCCATGAATTGCAGCACGCCAGGCCTCCCTGTCCATCACCAGCTCCTGGAGTTTACTCAAACTCATGTCCACTGAGTCAGTGATGCCATCCAACCATCTTATCCTCTGTCGTCCCCTTCTCCTCCTGCCCCCAATCCCTCCCAGCATCAGGGTCTTTTCCAATGAGTCAACTCTTCACATGAGGTGGCCAGAGTATTGGAGTTTCAGCTTCAGCATCAGTCCTTCCAATGAACACCCAGGACTGATCTCCTTTATGGAGATGGACTGGTTGATGGACTGGTTGGATCTCCTTGCAGTCCAACAGACTCTCAAGAGTCTTCTCCAACACCACAGTTCAAAAGCATCAATTCTTCTGCACTCAGCTTTCTTCACAGTCTAACTCTCACATCCATATATGACCACTGGGAAAACCATAGCCTTGACTAGACAGACCTTTGTTGGCAAAGTAATGTCTCTGCTTTTTAATATGCTATCTAGGTTGGTATTAACTTTCTTTCCAAGGAGTAAGTGTCTTTTAATTTCATGGCTGCAACCACCATCTGCAGTGATTTTGGAGCCCCTAAAAATAAAGTCTGACACTGTTTCCACTGTCTCCCCATCTAGGTACTGAAATAGAAAAACAATAAACATTGACACCCTCCCCCCACCTCACATGACACAATTAATTTAAGAGGGATTGCTGACCTAAATGTAAAAGTGAAAACTCTAATGCTTCTGGAAAAAAATAGAGGAGACTATCTTTACAACTTTAAATAGCAAAGTTTTCTTAGATAAGATAAGCAAAACCTTTAAAAATGGATAGATTATACCAAAATTTTAAACTTTTGCTCATAAAAAGACAGTGTTAATGGAATACAAAGAAATATATCATATACTGATATAAAATATTGGCAAGACATACCTTTGACAAAGTTTTAGTATCTAAAATATGTAAAGAACTCCTATATCTCAAACATTTGAAAAACCATACAACTCAATTTGGTTTGACTTAAACAGACACTACACAATGGAAGATATATTAATGGCCTATAAGCAGTTTAAAAGATACTTAATATCATTAATTATCAGGGAAATATAAATTAAAGCCACACTGAGATATTACTATGTGCATGAAAAACTAAAATAATTTGACAAAACAGACTGGCAACACTAAATGTTGGGAGAACATAGAACAACCTGAACTCTCATATAGTGTTGATGGTATAATCACTTTGGGAAAAGGACTGACAGTTTCTTATGAAATTAGACATGCATCTACCCTATGACCCAACAATTCCACTCCAGGAATGTGGCCAAGAGTTATGAGAGCATTTCTCCAAAGCAACTTGTACAAAAACATTCATAACAGTTGTAATTGCTAAGCAAACTGAGGTATATTCATACAAAGGAATACTAATCAGCAGTATAAAGAAACAAATTCTGGTGCACGAAACAGTGTGGATAAATCTTTAAACATTATGTTGAATGATAAAAGATTTATATAAGAATACTTACTGTGTGATTCCATTTATATAAAGTTCTAAAACAGGTAAAACTAATCTACAGTGGGAGAAAAAATCAGAACAGTAGGTGCCTCTGAGGTTGTAAGGATGAAAGAAAAGACATGAGAGAATTTGCTAGACTGATGGAAATATTCTGTATCTTGATCAGGATTTATGTTCCACAAATATATTCATTTCTCAAAAATCTTTGAATGGTATATTTAAGGTACGTGCATTTTGTTGTATGTCAATTTTATATTACTCAAAAACAGAAAAGAACTGTAATCAAATATTGAATTTGTGTTAATGATATGCATACTAAAACATATAGGGGTAAAGTGTATAGATGTTTGCAATTTACTTTGAAACACATCAAAAAGTAATTGAAAAGAAGGATGTATACATGGACAGGCATGTGATAAAGCAAGTACAGTAAAAGGTTAATCATAGAATCTAGATGGATGGTATATGGATGTTAATATAAAATTCTGTCATCTTTTTCTAGTCGACAAATTATATAATGAAATATTGGGAAAAAATAAGTTAGGATTTAGGAGAAAAGAAAAGTAAAGTTCAGGCAAAAGGATGAAACTTAAGTCAGGACCTTATAAGGAAGTATAGGTCTGTCTTATAGTTTCCTAAGAGCCAAAGCAAAAGGGAAAAGTGGATGATGTGCAGGAGAGGAAGAGGAAGAGATAAAAGCGAAGGAGGAAAAGAGAGCAAGATCTCATTTACACAGTTAGCAATGCCTGTATGGTTGAAAAAAAATGTTCTAGTAAAGCACCATTTTTCCTGATACAGGCAAGTTTTCATGAAGAAGGTACCGTGTGCCTGTGGTTCTATTAGTTAGGATAAGGACTTGAAACAGAGACCTTTACTTCTTATACAAGTAAAAAACTCATTCCTCTCTTGTATAATTAGTCTACAAGTAGTGCTCTAGGGGCTTCCCAGGTGGCGCGAGTGGTAAAGAACCCGCCTCCCAATGCAGGAGACACAGGTTCAATCCCTGGGTTGGGAAGATCCCCTGGAGGAGGGCATGGCAACCCACTCCGGTAGTTTTGCCTAGAGAATCCCCATGGATGGAAGAGCCTGGTGGGCTACAATCCATAGGGTCACAAAGAGTTAGACGTGACTGAAGTGACTTAGCATGCATACACAGTGCTCTGGGGCCAGAATGGTGGCATTATTCAAAGGAAAATAGGTGGTTGGAGCTCCAAAATTCTACAACATAGAAAAAGGCTTCAATTATTTTATCCAAGAAGAAATTATGTACAAAAATAGACTCAAGAATCTCTAAGAAATACTCTTATCACTTGTCTTATTGATCTACTCCATTGTATGTTGCTGAATCCATTCCTCTCTGAAATGTATACTACATAATAGAGCATATGTAGCGACATACTCGGAGAAGGCGATGGCACCCCGCTCCAGTACTCTGGCCTGGAAAATCCCATGGACAGAGGAGCCTGGTAGGCTGCAGTCCATGGGGTCGCGAAGAGTCGGATACGACTGAGAGACTTCACTTTCACTTTTCACTTTCCTTCATTGGAGAAGGAAATGGCAACCCACTCCAGTGTTCTTGCCTGGAGAATCCCAGGGACGGGGGAGCCTGGTGGGCTGCCGTCTGTGGGGTCGCACAGAGTCGGACATGACAGAAGTGACTTAGCAGCAGCAGCAGCTACATACTAGAACGACAATACTATCTTTCTTATACCACATTTCAACAATTCTGAGATGCATAATTTTTTCCCACATTTTGACATCTCTGAGATTGACATGGGTCTTACAGTCAATGGCATGTCATTTTTTAAATTTCTTAATAGTGTATAAAATAATGGTGTTTCTTAAAATCAATGGCATGTTACATTTAATAAGACAGAATTATCCAGTGCTTCATGGTTCAAAGTGTTTTCATCCTATTCAATTCTTACAACATCATATTTTGGTGAGGTGGGTAGTTATTCCTATTCCAAATATAGACATTGAGATTCAGAGAGTTTAAATGACTTCTCTAAGGTCCTCTGCTAGCTATAATGAAGCCATAACACTAATCTGAATTCTCTAAATTTGAAATGTCCTGCTTTCTCCCAATATTACACAAAATATTTAGAGAATGAAATCTCCATGGAAACAGGAATTTTGTTTTATTCGCTACTTTAGCACCAGAGCAGAAAACATTACTTGGCTCATAGCAGATAGTCAAATGTTTATTTAGTGAATTAGTATTACAGAAGGGAATGAGAGGTCAGAATGGAAAGAACCTGTGGACTGTGGTAAGCTGGGAAGTTTACACAGAGGGTAACTATCCTGCCATTTTTTCTCTTCTTTGATGAACTTATCATTCATCACGCAAATAGCATCTACTTCATGGTGCCTTCCACAGGTTAAGTTAAATATATTAATTCCCTAATAACTTGAAAGGCAACCTAGTATAGTGCAAAGCATCCTGATTTTTGCATGAGAAGACCTTTGCATGAGAAGATTTTTGCATGATTTAAAATTCCTTCTGATTTTAACTACCTATTAGCAAAAAACTTTGGGAGAAATTACTTAGCTTCAGTTTTCTTACCCACAAAATTAGAAATAATAAAACCTACTGGAAATCCATGGCTGATTCATGTCAATGTATGACAAAACCCACTACAATATTGTAGAGTAGTTAGCCTCCAGCTAGTGGAAATAAATGAAAGAAAAAAAAAAACCTACTGGATTGCATCATTGTGAAACTTAAATGAGACCAGAATGTAAATGTACCTGAAACATAGTAGGAGCTCAATAATAATACTGTAATTCTTTTCTCTTTCTTACATGTACATGCTCCACTTGAACTTGATAAATACTTCCATTTTTTAACTTCACGTTTTTCTCCCCATGACTGTGTATTTCTAAAAGAACTGCATCTCTTCAGAACCCAGGAGAGTGCCAGACTCATTCTAAATGCTCTTAAGTATTTTCAGAGCTTATTCACTCACTTATTTAATTCATAAATATTTATCATATTCCTATTATGTGCCAGGTTCTTTTCTAGTTGCTGACACTCCACCAATGGACAGAACTAATGAAAATCTCTGTCCCTTTGCAGGCAGATAAACAATACAGGAATAAATAACATGGTGATAAGTCCTGTGGAGAAAAATAAAGAGAAAGGATAGGGATAGGAAGTGTGGGAGATGGTCATGGGTGACTTTTTGTAATATTAATATTAGTATTAAAGAGTGTTAAAGAAAAGCCTTACTCATGTGGTGATATTTGAGAGAGACTTAAAGGAAATGAGGGGAATGCCATGCAGTAATCTGGGTTAAATTAGATGAGCAACATGAATATTTGTAGGAAAAATAAATAGCAAAGAATAGAACATTCCAGAATGTGAGAACATTTGACCAAAAACCTGATAGACTTAAGTAGACGGCTTGCTTGGGCAGTATAAAATGAACCAGTCCAACTGGAGTATCAGGACTTTGAATGCCAGGAAAAGAATCTGTATTTTATCTTATAGACAATGGTGATCAGCTGGAGCCTTTTATCCTAGAGGATGTGACAGAAACCAAACAGTACTATAGGAAGCTTAACCTGGTAGAGCAACCCTGCAGAAAACATTAAAGGGAAAGGATAGCAGTTCCAGCATGGACATCTTGAGTTTGATGCCACCATGGGTTTTCAAGAAGATCATGCTCAGAAAACAGTCAGAAATGCAGGCCTAGAGTCAAGAGAGAGAGTTGAGGGTTTGAGATTTGAGGGGTTGTAGCCCATCTAAATCCTGACAGCTGATTGTAATAATCTTCCAAGAGTCACCGACTCTGTGAGCAACAGACAGACCTTGTTAGAATTTTACTTTTGTCCTAAAAACTGGTAGGACATTACTCTTTGGAATTTTCCAAACTTATGCCAAGACTACAGATTCAGTCAGCAGTAATGAGAATGATATGCAGGACCTGACAGGGAGACATGCCAGAAAATTAAGTAGGAAAAAAACCTGAAAGGTGGGGCACAACGTGCCTTGGGAAGCTCAGACTCTTGAGAAATCTGGAAGAACATATATCATGCCAGATGCTTCAGCCTTATGGGAGGGCTTTTGTTTAAAAATGTGCTATGTGCAATGATTTAGAAACCCTTCAAAAAGCAGCATGCCAGGGATTCATCCTGTCTGAAAAAACAAACAGCCCCTCACATTTGACTTTTCAATCTCACCACTGATTGGAAATAACAAAAGTGATCTCTTTGCTATTTGGAGTAATTTCTCTTTCACCCACCAACAAGCAGGATGGGGGAAGGGGTATCTCTGAAAACCAAGGAGTGGGGTTTATACAATTTGGGGAGAAAAGTTGCAGGGGGCAATTATACCCTTATGTATGATCCTTGTATAAAGACCACTCATGTGCCTGTGGCTATGTGACAGTGGAGTCTGTCACTGTGGGTTTTAAATTGAGAAAAAAAGGGGGAACTTACTTTATTGAAATAAACTTGATTCCTATCCACAAAAGCAAAGGGCTGCCATTATTCTGGAATCCTAATCAGGTGTCTGTGTGCCTATAATTAGCCACTGGCTCCTAGAAAGGAAAAAAGCAGGGCCTCCTTTACTTGAAGTGTATTTTCTTAGCCCAGGAATCTTTAAATATGTTGCTTACATAACCCCCAAAAGAATTTTTAAGACTATGTAACTCCTCACATATTTTAAGTTGTCATTGAAAAATTTTCATCAGAGGATAAGATGATGATAAATTGTAATTAAGATAAATATTTCATGACACTATTTGGTAAAATAGGTTATAACTTCCCAAAGAATAAAATACCTCAAATCTTAAGGAGGTCATGTAAAAATTTTATAAACCAGTTCTATCCAAATCCAAAAAATTTGCTTGTCTTGCAAGACATTCCAGTTAACTTTAAGAGAATCAGCATCACTAACTTACACTGTTCAGCTGTTCCAAATCTAGAGCTTCCCCACAGAGGTTCCCCAGTTATTCTACTTCTAATGCCAACTTCACTCATTATAGAAATACAAGTAAGACAGGCAAAGGAGGGAGGCTCCTTGCATGTAAGGAAGCTTGATTAATAACAAACAAACATGTCATTACCAAACCAATATTTCTTTCTTGATTTTTACTTCTATATGTATCTATAAAAAATGAATGCTTTCCTACACAGCCGAAATAGCACTGTAGCCCTTAACAAAAATAGCCTGTCCATGTTAAAATTTCTCACATGTCCCCCAAATGCCCTTTATGAGATGGTTCATACAATCCAGGATTCAATCGTGGGTGTATATTGCATCTGGTTGCTATATCCCTTAAGTCTCTTTTAATCTAGAACATACATTCTACACAGGGGTGATGTTGTCCATAAGGGAGTGAAAATTGGTTCTTAAGGGATGAAAAAACTGTTACTCTTTTTATGTAGAAAGCACAGTACATGTAGTCATAAACATATACACAGTATGACTGTGATATTGGATGGTAGGGAGACAGGAAAAAATGTCTAAAAAGGCCTTAGGGGGTAGGGGAATGAACAATAATGAAAAAAAGTTTGAGAAATACTGATCTAGAATGATCCCTCTTTCATGATACCAAGGGATTGATGAATTGGTATCTAAATCAGTATTTCAGTGTATTCTCTCCTTGGTCCTAAAAGGTTTTCATAGCCCAGGGCAATACCCTATTGTAAGATTTGGGTTGAGTAAGGTGGCAGACATGGAAATGTGCTGCTCAGATATTCCTCCAAGAAAAAACTTGCTGCCCAGCTAGGAGGAGTGTGTCTAGCTGAGATTCCTCAATTTCTCAGTGGAAGTCATACTCTCTGGGGATGACCCCCACCAATGAGCAAGGCTGCTGCATAGGGACCTGGCTATTTCCACCCTACAGGAATACTTCAAAGGGGCAGTCTTGTCTCTGGAGCTCCCCAATTATCTGGCAGAGATGTTGTGGGATCCTTATTATAGTCTGGCAACTCCAGCTGCCCAATCCTGCCTTCTCCTTTTTTCTTTCATGAGTGCTACTTCCCTGTAGAACATTTGCACTCTGAACTCTCAGCATCTTCTTCCTGGAGAACCAAACTGGCTTATTCTTAGCAGATCATATTTATGAAAGAATTAGGAGGTTGAAGATTTGGAAATTGATTCCCTTGAAACTGTATCCTCGAATTCTTCCCCTATCCCAGATGTAAGGAACTAATCAAGGTTCAATTAGAAAAGCAGAACATTAGGAAATATATATATTTAATATGGGATTTATTATAGGAATCTAATATCAAACAATTGGGGGACCTGGTTACACAACTTATGTGAGCCTTTTGGTTCTGTGTTCGGTGCTGAAGCCTGAAATACTCAGAGAAAGCATTTGGGAAAGAAAAGTGTGAAGTGAGGAAAGCAAGGGCCTCTGAGCCACCAGTTTTCATGATGTGGTAATCTCTAGGAGAAGCTGGTGTCCTTCATCAGGGAGCTAAACACGTATCTGGTCCAGGAGTTGGGGAGGTTGGAGAAGCCGGAGGCCTGGCTTCTCTTCCATCCCAACACGCGCCAGCAGGTCAGCCACAACATGAATCAACTGCAACAGCACCTGTGCCTACAGCAGCCTACCATGTGCAAAACAAATCGAGCTGCTGCTCCACTGTGTCACATCCCAGTTCATGTAACGTGTCTCTTAAAGCCTACACTAGCCTGGGGCTATGTAGGCAAGAGAGTGCTGGGTGCCCTAGTTTCAGTTTAGCTGAGTTGGTATGAAAATCCACCCAGTAGGGGGTCTCCAAACCCAGTTTAAGGACCGCTGACTAAACCAATGGCAAAGCGTCAGAGAGCCCTTCTAAAAGTTGTGCTTGGGAGTTTAGGATTAAATTTCTAGCTTTGTTGTGTATCCCAAAAGTGAATGTGCTAAACCTAAAACTCTATCAGCAAGGGAGGCTGTTAGTCATTTACTCCAGGACTAGAGTATGTGGAGGGGTAAGGGGAAGTTTTCAGTCTTACAGGCCTGGGTGTGGCGCTGTTGACTATTAACCTCTTGGAGTTTCAGTTTCTTCCTCCTTTAAAGGGGCTAATAATCCCTACTTTGATGGATTTGATGAGGATTACATTACAGTAGCCTACAGGAAACCCAAGTGTACATTACCTGCATATAGTAAATGCTTAGTAAATGTCAACTATTCTTTCAAGTATGTCAGAGCTTCCAGATTAATAAAAGCATGTTGAGATCTTAGATCTGCTAACTCTCTAGAGGATCACACAAGTCAAAGTCTGCTTAAGCCATGGTTAGGACTCAGAGAACCATCAGTTTGTGCCCCATAAAACCAGAGTTCTCCATGTCCTTGAGTTTCAAGAGTAAGAAGGAAAACTCAGAGGGTCCGATTGGTTACCTTTCTACTGATGAAGGCCATCAGTAGCTGCAGGCAAAGACATTAGTCAATAGTAAACCAGGCTTCATGTTGCTATTGCAATTCAATATTTCCTGAAGGCAGGGGCCTCCTTCATGCCTCAGAGAGTTGAAATTGACCTGAGAATTATGGAGGCAAATAAAGTTATGAAGGATGAAAGAAGGTCATGCCTGTCCTCTCATAATTCGATTCTCTTCATCCCCTGCTCTCTTACACCAATATATAACTTAAGGGCCACAAATATCCTTCATGGTCAGAATGCACTTGATCCTGAATTAGTCAACAATCTGGTTGCAACAAACAGAAGCCCAGGCTTCCCTGGTGACTCAGTGGTAAAGAATCTGCCTGCCAGTCCAAGAGACACTGGTTTGATCCCTGATCCAGGAAGATCCCACATGCCGCAGAGCAACTAAATCCAGGTGCGACAACTACTGAGCCTATGCTCTAGAACCTGGGTGGGGCCCTCATGCCCTAAACCCAGGGCTCCCCAACAAGAGGGACCACCACCATGAGAAACCTGCACAGCACTAGAGAGTAGTCCCCACTCTCTGCAACTAGAGAGCCCATGCAGTAAAAAAAGACCCAGCACAGCCAAAAATAAATAAATAAATACAATTATTTTTTTTTAAAAGAAACAGAAACCCAAGTCAAACCAGCTATAAACAAACAAGTAAGTAAACAAGGATGAAAGAAAAAAGGAAAGATGGAAGAAAAGAGTAAGATTACCATTTATCAGTTTATTTTTATTTGGTTCATTCAGTTGAAGTCCAGGAGGAGTGGACCTCAAAGGATTACAGAGACTTAGCAATGCAGTTATATCTCTGTCTCTGTTTCTCTCTCTTTCTCTGTCCACTTGCTTCACCTCTCTGTTCTGTTTACATTATCTCTTACTACAGATGGGCTTGCCCTACCTTGCTGTGGGGAAGAAGAGCATGATTCAGACCATTACTGGTTGTATCATCTCATCTAGTGATAACAACCTCCTTTCCCCAAGCCTGATATAAAGTCCCAGGGAAAGACCCTAATTGGCTCAGCTTGATGCACAAACACGTTTCTAGCCAATCCCTGTGGCCAAGTAGATGGAACTATGTTGGTCGAGTCTGGATCTCAGGTTCAACAGACTGAAGACTGGTTTGGCAACCCATTAAAGCTACAAGAAGGGGTGGATCATTTCTCCCAAATGAAATAATATATAGTACTGGAAGAAGATAGGGGAGGAGATGCTGAATAGACACAATTGACAGGTATCCATTAAAGATCCTTTGTGTTTCAAGGTTTTGTTTTCAAATAAATGTTTCTTTCAGAGACAGAGACTTTTACAGTGGCAAAGAAGAAAACTCTTTATTGGTAGAAAGAGGAGAAAATGTGCAGGAGGGAGGAGCTAGGGGAATCAGATTGTCATTTAAACTCTTCTGGAAAGTATATCATCTCTTTGACTTCCGGTATTTATCTGTGGGAGTATGACTCTCATATTTTCTTCTAGAGCCTTTAATCCAAGTATCTAAGCCTCAGGGGATAAGAGTAGCACCTACCTTATAGTACTTCTATGAGAAATAGATGAATTAATCCAAGTAAAATATGTAGTGTAATACCTGATACACGGAAAGCTATTTTTACAAATAGAAATGTAATTTCTGTTTACTTATGTAGCACGATTTCCCCACTACACACTGAGGGCTCTTGGTTGCAAATAGTTGCAACTTCTTAGGATTCTTTTTCTGGCCCAGAGAGACTCATTTGGAGGGCGAATGCCCCCCATATCAACTCTCAACTGACAGGAGTTAGTGGATAAATACTCTAGCTTCCTCATTTCTCAGTGAAATAACTCTGAGTTCCCCAGCATGACTGCACTCCAATTGATTCATCTGAGAACATACCCCTTTTTTGGCTTCTCTTCCTCCCGTCTTACTACTTTCACTCCCCTAATGGTGTTTTCTGGAATCATCTCCTAAATAAACTACTTGCACTTGAATTCTAATATCAGGATCTGCCTCTGGGGAATCTAAACTTTGAAAAAAAAGTTTTTGAAAGAAAATGCACCACAATGTTCTGCATCGTTATTCTGTGACGAGTGGGATTATAAAATATAAATTATAAATCCTTTTGTCATCTATATCTAAAACATTTTTTCACAAATATGAACATGGATAACAACTAATTGATTATTGAAACAGTCTGAAACATTACACTTACTTTTAGTTTCTTCAGAACCTGAGCACCTTTTCCTTCTGTTAATAATTCTAATTCTTTGTAACTAATAAATAAATCTTTTTTTACACTCACTTTTTACACTCACTAAGTCCATGCCCAGCCCTATGCCTTTACTCATACTTTATCTAACACTTTCTATTACCTCTTCATCAAACCCCCACTCCCAATTCGTTCCAGCCCGTAAGCCATTTTGTGTCCATTTATTCTATGTATTACTTAATTGACATTATTAGTTCTTCCCATACTTGGCATCATTTTAAAGAGATACATGTGAAATACTGCTTTGCTATAGGCCTCTCAACTTTCTAGAATATTTGGATCAGCAATAGAACTACTTTCAACACAAAAATGGTGTTAGACCAATTCAAGATAAAATACTCCCTCCCCAATTATTTACGATAATATCTGAGCTGCATCTGCTGTTTCAGTCTTTAACAAAGGAGCTGTTTTATAGAACCACAGCAATGGGGGATGAGAAGGAAAGAACAGAAGCTGGCTCTGATGCACTCATTCCACCATCCATAAATGATCTTTTCATGAGGACACAGCCGATAAGGAGAGAAGGAAAGACAAAAAGCATTCTTGACTGTGGAATGGAATAGCAGCTCCCCCTCTGTGTCTGATTCAGTTGCTCAGAATGGCTTTCTTATGGCTGCGCCTCTTGTGAATTATGAGTCTCTCTCCCTTTCTCTTCCCCCCAGGCTTCATATTAAAGACAAGACGCAGCTGCCAGGGCCTCCAGAGATTTCCCAGCAGTCTACTATGGTGAAATAAAATACCATGTTATGCTGGAAAACTAGCCAGTCCTTTTTTCACATGGGCTGTGCTATCTCATGGCCTGGATAAAGGATTCCAGGCCTGGACACTTACTACTTTTTCTGAGATTTGTGGGATGACCTTCTAGACGACAGTACTCAATCTTTTGGTGTTTCAGCTTCCTAGCATAATATTTATAATTACCTCCTAAAGAGACTATATACATTTGTATACCATTGGAGCAACTATTTTACTTCCAAGGAGGGAGAGGTTCTGTGGCCCTGTTGCCACAGATGATTTGGGATTTTGATAGGCTTGTGATCTTCTTTATTTGCATCTTTTGTGTCATTACTACCAGAAGGATTGCATTATATAAATGGGCTGAGGTTTATACATAATGATTGGTTGAACTGCTTCTGATATTTCAATCTTAGCTTTATCTGCCCAGAGGAAAATAAATCCAGCTAAAATAGGTTTGTAACCTTACATGGAGATTTGGAATACGCTACTGAAATGTTGGAGTATGCTGGTGAAATCAAACTGGAGACTATCTTTAGTTAAACAGTTAAAACCCTATCACAGACTGAGGCTGAAAGTAAACATGATGCCCCATGTTTTTCTCATATCCTGATTTCAATCTTTAAATAATAGGATAGACTTCAAATCCCAGCAAAGGCTGGGGTAAGTCTATAGACAAGGAGAAGGAAGAATGTGAGAAATTACTGAGTTGTTGTTGATGACAGTAGCTCTCCAAGTGTGGACAGACAGTCCTCCATGCACATTCCTTTCTCTCTCTTCTGTTTCACCCTGCTTATTAGCTAGCAAATAGAATAAATAAACACCCTTCCTCTTGTATATACTTTGTTTTCAGAAGCCTTTAATAGATTAAAATCATCAGGTGCTAAGTATCGAATTTCTTTCTAACCTTTTTGTGGGGTGTACATGGAAGAATAGGTAAGGATCAAATTAGTCATACGAAGGTTAATTTTTAATATGCAATTGGATAAATAGGTCCCTTTGGGAATACCCAAGTAAAATCAGAAAGTAGTTCAATTTACCAACTGAGGGGTAAAGATGGAATCTTAATTATTTTTCTATCTTTTTGTAATGCATGCTCAGTCACTTTAGTCGTGTCTGACCCTGCAACCACATGGATCATAGTCCAGCAATCTACTCTGTCCGTGAGATTTTCCTGGCAAGACTACTGGAGTGGGTTGCCATTTTCTTCTCCAGGGGATTTCCCAACCCAGGGATTTTTGTAATTAGTGCTCAATAAATATAGTTGGGTTGAATTTTTTTTTAGTTTTTAAAAAATATTTATTCATTTGGCTATGCCAGGTCTTAGTCGTGGCATGCAGACTCTTAGTTGTGGCAAATGAGAACTAGTTCCCTGACCAGGGATTCAACCTGGGTCCGCTAGCATTGGTAGTGCAGAGTCCTAGCCACTGGACCACCAGGGAAGTCCCTGGGTTGAATTATTAAATTGAAATTATCCATGCCTATGTTGAATAACATCATCTGCAAGGAAATATTCTATTAAATGCAATGAATATATAAACTATACCTTGAACTTTTCTCCTTTTCAGTTGTGAGGTTAAAATGCTTTTAAGTATAACACTAATTTTTCAAATTGTAACTATCTCTAAGGAAGGAAATTAACATCATTCCATTTTACAGATATGAGAACTGAAGTGTAAGGTGCTCTGGCCAGAGTGAGTCAGTCAGTCGGAGTCAGAATAGAACGGTGTGAAGATGGGAATAGAGGGAGCAGAAATGAAGTCTATCATCTGCTTTGAGGTTCCTTTTTCTCTCTTTCCCCACTGACTGTATAACAACTTGGGAAGGCCTAGCATTGCCTTCTGATACAATGGGAGAAACTTTCTCCTGCCCATCAGAGGGGTAGGACAAGGAGGAAAATCTTTGGACTCAGTCAGGATGGAACCTCTGTTTAGTTCCCCACTATAGACTCCCATCCACCCCATACATTCCGATGCCTACCTAACTTGACACTTGACTTGGCCCTAGTGAACCCTGGTCAAGTGAAAGAATGAATGAATAGAAGCCTTGTGACTCCAATTTAGGCATTTGAACCATTGAATCAGTATTTTTAAAAATGGTACAGTCATCCCCTTTAAATGCCCCCAGCATCATTTATTTTCAACTGTCCCTGCAAAAACAGAAATGAGAATCTCTCCACGTGTTATATAGGACCATACACATTAGATTGTAGTGATACCCTTTTCTAATCAACAGATACCTAAGTAAACAAATAAACACAAATACCATATATGAGGAAGGGTCTTCAACACAGTATGAAGTGAGAAAGTTTTAAAGCAATCCATTCACTGGGCTACATGCTTTTAAATGCATTATCTCATTTGATCCTCACAAAAATCTGAGATGGGTGTTCTTTTGAGCTCCTTTTTATAGATACAGAAACTAAGACTGAGAAGTTAAGTAACTTGCCCAAAATCACACAGCTTGAAAATGAAGAATCTGTTTTAATCTGTTTGAATCTAGAGCCTGGCATCTTACTCCCTCCCTCTGGTTCTTACCCCTATGCTGGCTTTTTGAATCCTCTCTTGCTTCTCTTCTGTCCCTTTTTTCTCAATTTCTGTATCTGTCTGTCTGTTCTCTCTCTCTCCTCTCTCTTTTCTCTCTCTGTTTCTCTCCTGCCACATATGATAAATAGCTTTCTTCACATTCTCCAAAGGGTCCATGATTTAGAAATTTTCATTGCCAGAGAGCCTTGCCAGGCCCAGATTCACAGGCCCAGCAGGATGTCTACAATTCCAGCCACCAGGTCATTGCTTCAAGTCACTGCCCAGCTGCTGAGCACACCCCAGACTCAAAGATGCTGCCTGGGCTGGGGCTGTTCATGCATTTTGTCACTGGGATTTGAAAATGGCAATTATTAACTTTAGAAGCAGTGTTTAGAAATGGCTGCCACTAGATTTTGTCAACTAGTTTGTATGAACATGGGTTATCAATATAAATAATTTGCATTAGAGATTTGCTTGAGTGCTCCTGTAAAGACCTTCTTCATGCTCTAGAAATTATGAACATCAAAAGATTATCCAAGCAACAGTGGCATGCCTTGCAGAGAGCTCTCCAATACAGGTGTGCCTCAGGTCACGTCCTCGCGTCTCAACCCTTCTGCTCTCAGTGGTAGGGGCTTGACTATCCTTGACAGAGATGAAAACAGCCCAGCATGGAACTTGGAACCCAGTAGCAAAGATTTTTTAAATGTTCACAAGGATAACAATAAAGGATAGAATGCAACCTAATATTACCCTCTCAGGGCAATGGATAAGGAGTAGTAATGATTTCTTTAAAGAGAGAAAATCCTTAAGTTGTGTGTGATATTTTTTTTTTTTTTAGGAGGTTGGAGAAAAGAGGAAACCATAGAGCATATTCTGAGATGGGCAACCTTCCAAACATCACAATTACTTCTGTGGAAAAGCAGAGTTAAGACTGAGAGGGTAAAAGTCCAGAAAGTCAATGGCCGGTCTGTATTTAAAACTTGTTTTGTACATCTGGAGATAAAGAAATCAAGGGGCCAAGGAAAGAATAGAGTTAATGACCCACATGGTAGTCAATGAGTGTTACTGGAGGGCTGGCTGCTACTATGGGAAGAGTACAGAGGCTGAGAATTGCAGAATTAACCACTAACACTGAAGGGTCCTTGGGCTGAGACCTTTCCATGGTTTATTTTGTTTTACTATAAATCATTTACTTAATACACTGTAGTTCTTAGGATAGTATACTCTGTATTAATTTATGACCATTATCGAGTTGAAAGAGAAAACACAAAGTTTGTATATGAAAGAAAACATGTCTCAAATTGTTTCCTTTAGATCCAGGACTGAATGTAGGAAATCAATGCCAAGACTCATTATTTAAGGGTTGCCTAAACTCTAGCAGTTGTTGAATGATCTTAAACCCTAGTCAAATTGGCAATGGAGTAGTTTGCCCCACTCCCCCCCCCAAAATCCTACTTTTTGTAAATGTCTATCCATTCTGACTTGAAAATATTCTCAAACGTTTTGGAAGAACACAGAGCTAGGGAGTTCAGTAGCTTGGTGAGAGAGTTGTAAGAACTTGACCCTCTTCAATATACGTTCATCAAAAACTCAATTTTTTCAGTAGGAAATTTATTCAGAGAACATTTATTCTTCTAATTCATTTTCCACTTGCAATCCTATCTGTTAGATGGGATGTTTCAAGGAATGATTTAAAAAAAAAAAAAAAGAAAGCTATAATGCAAGCATTTCTCTGAAAAAGAAGTTTGTACTACATTTGCCCTTTATCTGATTGCAATTATCTTTCTCCAAAAAAATCTTGCTAGAACTTGCAAAGTTCTACAGAAATTGGTATGGAGTAGTCAGGCAATGGCAAGTACAAGAGTGAAAGAAAACAGCAAGTTCTGACTTTGAAAAGTATTTACATACATTCCAGTGCATTCCAAACACATAAAGAATAAACTTAGTAGGGAAAGGCATTCCATGCCCAAAGCTGAATCTTTGAAACTGGGATCCGAGAAAAAGAAAAACTTCGTGTTACTGCTAAGCATAGAGAAACAGAGCAGAAATTATAGGCCTAAATGAAGTGTTCCTGGAAGATTCGTGAGCGAGAAGGGCAAGCATCCACCAAGTAGATACTTCTCATAAGGACATGCTTTGCAATTTGAGCATTTTTGAAGTTGCAATGGAATTTTAAAGCCATCCAGAAACAACAGATGTTTGAACGCAAATGATCCAATGTCTTGATGCCAAAATTAGGACTCTGATGAGGAACGTTAGAATTCTAACATATGAAGAACTACTTCAGGAACTCTTCTCCAGGGGAACAGTTGAAAGAGATTTATTCTGTGACTTGCTGACCCACCCTTAATCTTTGCCCGTTTATACTCTAAGTGATAAACATTTCTGTCAAATGGAAACAAATCAAAATGCAAGTCTCTTTCCTAGGTCTAACTTCAATCTCCTCTCTCTCCCCTTTGAGCACTCAATCTCTAAATTGAATTATGAAACTAGGAAGAGGACTCGTCTAAACTTTTACATATGAAAACCAATAATAGGATATCATTGAACATACACAGCACAGAATTATCTAGCTAATTTAGTAGTTGTAAGCAGCAAGTCACATAGATATTTCAAACAAGCCAACTGGCCAATATCAACTCCCACCAACAATAAATAAGCAGACTCCACTTTGCAAGGTACTTTTCCCCCCCAGATTAACTTGGTAACAGATAAATGCCAAATCTCTGCTTTTATTTAGTTTCAAGGATATATTGAGGTTTTAGTATAATTCTCAAGCAAGAGAGTTGTTTTCTCAGGCTTGTCAGATCAACTTTGCCCCCACCTCTCTCTGTTAAACAAGTAAATGCAACTTAGATATCAAATCCCCTTATTCAACTTTCAAAGAAACTTTTTGTACATCTCACTTATCAACTCAACTTCCCAACAAGGTAGCAAGAACTATTGGTTTCCAGAAGGATGTTAGCATATTTCATATTTCTTATTTCAGCGACATAAATACTCTAAAATAGCTCCTGTGAGGAGAAAGTGGCAGTATGGTCATGGTTCTAAAAGGGAGTCAGGAGCTCAAACTGAAACTGCATTTTAAAAATAGCATAGCAGCTATGATTATAATTTAGCTCCACAGCATGTAAGCGTGGTATGAACAGGAAACGGGAATACATCTTCTGAGCCTGATAAGATTCTCTAATGTAAGACATATGCTCTGCTTCTTAGCTGGAGAACTAGACCTAGCCAGAAAGAAGAAAAGCATATATGTTTATCCTTAACCCAAAGATTAAACCTATCAACCTTGGAAGACTTTTTGAATTACTGTTGAATTAAGTGATGAAGTCAAGAATTGCCGCATAGATTTCAAATCCAAAAAAAAAAAAAAACTTTCTAGAAAATTGAAGATTTGAAGTAACTTCCAGAGGAAAATTAATTAAGTGAGCTATGCATCCCAAGACTGTGTTATCTCAGTGCAACCTCCACAGGGCAGAGACACTCCTTAGAGAAATCAGTGCTAATCAAGGGGACACTCCTGACAAAATAATCTCCATTGTTTATAAAAGGCCAAGTTGAATTCAGTAAGGAGCACGTGTTTTAAAAACATTCTACAATATCAATAATTATTCCTAATTCTACTTATGATGAATAGAAACATGACAAAATGCCCTTGAGATTGCTCTTCCATTCTAGGAAGGAACTGATGGTTTCGACATATATTTCCAGGTTAGCATTGAGGACAAAACATAAGATAAAGAAAGCAACATTACTCAGCATTGATACATGGCAGTACATCAAAGTACATATGGACTTACTATATCACCCACGCTTATAGTCAACATTAGGAACAGTGGAAAGGAGCTGATACCAATGTCTGTCATCAAAATACAAATTTTGATTTATTACCCTTTGATGCAAATTGTCGTAAAGAAAACCAATAACAGCTGGAAAAGAAGCCAACAGAAAAAGAGTAGTTTCTAGGCTCCATTTCTTTACAAACAGAAGGCTAGAGAGATTTGTCTGGTTATTCAGAATAAGAATGAATTTGCTCATTCAACAAAAATTTATCAAGTGCTTCCTTTGCATGAGGCACTTCTGCAGTTGCCAGGGATCTGGCAGTAAGAAAGACAGAGAAGGAGCTTACATTCCAGTAGAAGTCATTCAGTTAATATATAGACAAGAGACTGTGAAGGGAAAGAGTGCTGTTAAGGGAATGAAAGGGTGATGTGTAGAGAAAAACAAAATAGGTGGGGACTGTTTTAAGTAGGATGGTCAAACAAAGATTTGCTTGAGCAGAGACTTGAATAAAGAGAAGTCAAATGGGTAAATATACAGGAGAATGTTCTAAGGGTAGAGGCAAAGCTAGTGCCAGAGGTCCTGAGGTCAGAACAAAGTTTGACTTCTTCAAGGAAACGAATTTAGTGAGGTCAAAATGTGGTGCTTGATAAGGAGATGGGAAGAGAAGTGGTTGGGAAGGCAGTAAGGGGCCAGATTGTACAGGACCTGTTGTTGTACCTTGGTAAGAGGTTAGAATTTCATTTGAAACACAGTGAAAAGTCACTGGAGAATTTTATGTGACCTTGATTTATTTTTAATTATAAAATATTCCAGGTATCCGAGAATGTATGTATGGATAACAAGAGAATGAATGCCTCAAGAAATTAGACTCTGTTGAAATCCCCCCCTTTCTGAACCTAATCCCCTCTCTCTTTAAAGGTAACTCCTATTCTGAATTTTATTTTTACAATTCTCATGCATGTTTTGTGCTTTTACCACACACGCACACACACACACACCACACTCATACATACCCATAAACAATATGTATAACACTGCCTTGGTTTTTTAAAAAGCTTAATGTGTAATTGGCTTTGCATGTTTTCAAACTTTATATGAATTGTACCATACTGTATCAGCTCTATGACTTGCTCTTTTTCCCCTCTGTTATAGTTTTTTTGAGATTTGCTCATTCTCATAGAGTTCTTCTTATTCATTTATTTTTAACAATTGTTTAGTATTCTCTTATATTAAAATACTGCAATTTATTCATCCTTTGACTGATGGGCATTTATGTTGTCTTTAATGTTTCTATTCATATCTCTTTGAGCAGGTAATGGAATACAGAGAGACAAGAGTGGAAATGTAAACCAGTTGGAAGACTCTTCAGAGTGCAGCAGAAAGCCAGCAGTGGCTACAGTTAAGGTAGCAGCAACTGAAATGAAGAGACATGGAGAAATTTAGTATATATTTTGGAAATGCAGCTGATGGGACTTTTCGCATAGATTTAATAGGAAGGTGGAGTTGCAGAGAGAAGGTAAGAAATCAAGGAATAATCCTAACTTTTGGTGTTAAGCTATTTTTGAGGCATCTAAAGGCCCAAATCTTAGAACTTCGTAAGGTAACATGTGATGTGATATCTTCCTTCTCTAGTGCCTTGAAATGTACAAAATTTTGTTGAATGAATAAATAATGGAGTTTATAATTGGTTCTCTATGGTACATTGAGATTATATTGAGATTTACTTACATGGCAATCTAGAATATTTTCAGGTAAAATGAAATGAATTGGGGTTTTGTTAAAATAATCAAAGGGGGGCTATTTGTGTTTGAGGGTTTTTAGTAAAACAAGATTGACTCTATATTAAACATTTTTTTAAGCTGAGTGATGGGTATATGGGAGTTGAACTTTTGTAAATATTTGAAAATTATCATGTTAAAACGTTTAAGAACAGGTAAGAAAAAATTTTAACTATTTTCTCATCAAGATGAGAGTTGTCTCAATATGGCTCTTTAAATAAACATCCAAATACATAATAACCACTCCTCCTAAGTATGTTGTCCAAGAATTCAGGAAGCCTAGGCAAAGTTCGTAACCTTTTGGGATTTATTAACTCCTTAGAGAATTTGATGAAATATGTGAACACTTTTCCCAGGAAAAAAAGACACAGATGCGCAATTTTGCATAAATATATCAGGTTGTTCTTTTTTTTTTTAAAGCTGTTGTCATAAACCAGGTTAAGAAATCCAAATAGATTCAGGAAAAGACCTCGCTAAAGTTCTGACTTTAGGACTACAAGTTCTCAGGTAATTTGTTAAGATGGAATTTTGTCCTATTAGTTTTTTTAATGTTCTACTTTCCACACTTGGTGCTTACATTCCTACCTAGAGTTTGCGGTTGGATGATTGAAGTCTGAGTCTTGTCTTTGCCACTTTCAAGCTATATGATCCTGGAAAAATCACTTAACCTTTCTAAGTTTCACCTTCTCTGGAATACACCAAGTACTATTGGTGATAAAAATGAGCTAATATAATTGAAAGTCCTTTGTAAGATTTAAAGAGCACTATAAGTTAGTGGTAAAAATTTATGCTTATGTACCAAGAACTCTTATAAACATTTTAAGTACCATTATTAACCTTATTTTTACACATGAAGAAACTGAGACACACAGAAATTAAGTAACATGCCTAATGTCATATGGCTCGTCAGGGGTTGAGTTAGAATTTGAGCCCAGCCAATCTGACTCTAGAGTGTACATTCTTAATCTTTAAGCTGTGAATTTTAGCATTGTTCACCCTGCATATAACACCCCTCCACCGCTCCATGATATTATATTGTGCTCATCAGATGAATGCTATCAACCTAGGACTGAGAGAGAAACTGTAATTCAAGTAGCAGCCAAATTCCAAGGGGAAAAGATGATGCCATCTTGTCTTACTTTTTAATTTAAAAAAATTAAAGTTTTTAGTGAAAATTAAATTTTTATTTTTTAATTTTCTTCTGTTTAATATTTATACTGTAAGATTTGATTTGATTTAAGTTCTTTTTCTGGAGCAGTTGTTAACTCCAGAGTTGGGGCAGAGAAAATAAAAGGTGAGTCTGGAGCATCTTATGATGACAAAAACAGTAAGAAAGTACTCAAAACCCAGTGGCAGCATATGAAAAAGACATAGGGTCCAACCAGAAAGGACTCCCAATAACTAAAGATGAAACAATCTGAGCAAGAAATAAAATAGCAATAGAATTGGATTATGATCCAGAGTAAAATATTCATGAATCTTACTAATATTAACAAGTGAATTTTAAAATAAGAGGGGGATGAAAAGACTGTCTATCTTACAAAAAAAAAAAAGGAAAATAGAAGTGAAGAAATAGAAAACTGAACATAGAACACCACAGTAATATTTGTTGCAGGCAAGGTCCTTCAGTGGATACTAAAATCAGTGGAATAGAAACAGGATGTTTTCATAATCTCAAAGTGTCTCCCCCAAATATTTATTAATTATAAAGATAAAACTAGTAATTTTATAGTAGAGAAACCTGGCAAATAGCACCTTAATCAAGTGATGGGACTTAACATCACTGGCGTAAGATACCAACTTTGTGAAGTCCTGGATTATGATGTCCTGAGAAGGGTACATCACTTCAGTGAACTCTGATAAAAAATGCATAAAACTCAATTTAATCAAGAGAAAATAGCAAACATAGGAAATTGTACCAAAAACTGACTAATATTCTTCATAAGTGTCAAAGTCATGAAAGACAAGGAGAGGCTGAGGAATGGTCCACATGGTTGGAGACTAACCAGAGCTGACAAATCCATGGTGTTTGGGAAAGGCATCACGGGAAAGGACCATAGGGTAAACAGGGTATCCAAAGGACGTCTGCAGATTCGTTATTTGCTATTATTAGGTATTATACCAATGCTAATTTCTTAATTTTGATTATTATGCTAGGGGTCACATAAACTGTTGAACTCTTATGGGAAACTGGATCAAAGGTACACAGGAACTCTGTTCAATGTTTGTAACTTTTCCGTAAGTCAAATTGTTTCAAAACAAGAAGTTACAAACAAAACATAAGCCCTGATTTTGCATTGTTTTAAACATTTGTTTGAACTGTCTATTCTAGTTTCTCCAGATTCAGTCATTTGAGTACCAATTTCAGGATTCTTACCAGTATTCCCAACATTTAATGTTTTCTCACAATATTTTACAGGGGAGGAAATTGAAGCATAGTGAAGTAAATGACTCAGCATCACTGAACTAACAGGTTGTTGAGTCAGGATTCACTTTTAAGTAGCTTAACACAGTCTATGGTAACTTTTCTAGATTACCTTCCAATACTGCTATCACCTCTGCCGTTATTTACTTGGTAGCTTCTTTAGAATTGACCCAGTTTATTTCAAACTCTAAAATTAAACAAAGTGGTAAGCTATGTTATAAGGTCCTCAGGATAGAAATTTTTGTTTTCTCCACTGATGTACCACAAGTTCATTGAATAGTGCGTGGCACGTTAAAGATACTCAATAAAAATGTATATTGAATGAATGAATTTAAAACTTTATATCAGAACTGTAAGTGGAAAGTCAGCATCATTTTACAGAAATAGAAAGTAATCTTCAAAATAAATATAATGAGAATAGTAGTGTTATTAAATGCTGCTGCTTCCTGATTGCTCTGGACCTGAGGCTTGGTATTTCTATATTTAAAAAGTAGTGCGAGGGAGGGCTTCCCTGATGGCTCAGTAATGAAGAATCTGCCTGCCAATACAGGAGACACGGATTCTATCCTTGATCTAGGAAGACTCCACATGCCTCAGAGCAGCTAAGCCAATGTGCCACACTACTGAGCCTGTCCTCTAGCGCTCAGGAGCCATAACTACTGATCCCACGCACAACCAACCCTTGCGCCCTAGTGCCTGCACTTCACAACAAGAGAGCCACAATGAGAAGCTCACACTCTGCAGCTAGAGCGTGGCCCCTGCTCCCCACAACTGGAGAGAAGACCACACAGCAACGAGGACCCAGCACAGTCAATAAATAAATAAATATATAAAAACTTTATATGATAACAGTAAATGGAAAGGCAGCATCATTTTCTAGACACAGAGAGTAAACTTCAAAATAAATACAATGAGAATAACACAGTGTTATGAAATATTGTTGCTTCCTGATTGCTCTGGACTTGAGGCCCGATATTTCTATATTTAAAAAGTAATGCAAGGGGGAAGAAAAGTAACACCAATATTAGTGTTAGTTAGTGTTAGTCACTCAGTCGTGACTGACCCTTTGCGACCCCATGGACTGTAGCTCACCAGGCTCTATGAGAAGGTATTAAAAAGGATACCAGTTACAGACTTTCTCCTTGATTTAATCAGAAAATTTCAATGAGAATGACAGAGAGAATACTTTTCTGAGTAAATCGGCTTTATCTAAAGTTGTATCAATTTGTACATGACCAACATAAGGGACCATTCTTTGGGGAAGATGGTTCTGTTCTAAAGGGACCAATCGAGTGAGGGTTCAATGTGAGATTAGACAACTCAGTCTCTCTTGACCATCTTCATGCCTTAAATGTCACTCTTATCTTCTGTAGTCTCCTTCCTCTTCTTGCTTACATCTCATTTCTATCTCTAATCCCTTATAGAATTATTTTTAGTTCTTGTAGCACTCCTTAGTGCATACCTCTTTAATAGCACTTAAAATATAAATTCATCATTATTTTTCCCAAGTCTGTCAACTTCACTTAAATTGTAATTATGTAGGACATCAGGGAGTGTGTGATATTTACATCTCCAGAGCTCTTACCAGTATCTAACAAAATGGTAGGCCCAAAACAACCTGTTGAATTATTAAATTAAGAAAATTACAGAAATTATAGGGGAAGAAAAAAACTGTGTGATTTTCTATCATCCTTTAAGCTGTGATTTTGTCCTCACTTGTGTTTGAAAAGCTTATTATTTGGATCCTTTATAAAGTCTTCCCAGGCTCACATGCAGGTCCTCCATGAAGATGAAAAGTAAATAGCAATTGTTTCTTTCAAAAGCTCTTAGGATTAATTTGCTTCCTTGAATGATTATAATATATTGCTCTTCCTTTGCAGAATATTTGCTAAAACCTGATGGATGCTTCCCTTGTAGACATTACTGATGTGTTTTTGTCACTGACAGGAAGGCAAGAGTAGGCTCTTCAAAAGTTTGGAGCTCAGAGTCAGGGTCTTTTCTCATCCTAGTATAAGGATGATACCGCTTAGTGATTAGACAAGGGGATAGAGTGAAGTTTTCATTCTTCTGGGTCTTTTTGAATATCACTTAGCAATGGAGCTTTTTGATTGTTTGATTTTGTTTGATTTTGATTACTATTTAGTGAAGTTTTTACATGGTGTGTGATTTCAAAGGTAATGTCTAGAGAGGAGGGTGGGAAGGTAAAGAGAAAGAAGGAGACTTTTACCCTTCAGTTGGAACCATTCTTAAATGTTGAATTTTTAAATGTTTATTTATTTTGAAAGTCCTTATTGAATTTGTTACAATATTGCTTCGGTTTTATGTTTTGGTCCTTTGGCTACAAGGCATGTGGGATCTTAGGTCTCCACCAGGGATCAAACCTGCACCCCCTGCTTTGGAAGGTGAAATTGTAACCACTGGACTGCCAGGGAAGTCCCTGGTGGATTTTTTATTTTTAACATGTAGATATATTGTGTTTACATTAAAACAACAATAAAAAGATTTAAAGATCTTCTAATAGTCCCTGAAACAAATTTAGAAGTTTGAGTGCTAAATTTAATTATCATCTATACTTCTTTTGGTTTCCAGATGAAGCATTGCCAACACAACATATTAGGTAATGTGATAAATACAGAAATTCTATTTTTTCTTAATGGCAACATTCACATTTGAAGCAAGCTGTCAGTAGCAAACAGCTTTGCTTGAGTAGCCTGGTTTAGCAGATGTCTTTGTTAGGAATGTGACAATTATCACCATTATTTATTTCACTGAATATCAAGTGGTACAGAGGGAAGCCAAGTCTTCATCAATAGTGCACGTGGTTAATTACATCATTCTATCTCCTCACATGCCTTAATCTTTGTTACTTGCTCTCAAAATAATCATAAAAGGACATATCTTACTGACTTAAAACCAAATGCAAAGTTACTATTAACTATCACACAAAACTATGTAGACTACAAGAGAAAAGGAAACTATTTTTTCCAGCCACTTATTACTTGCTATTTAATAGTATTAGGTAACATTTACCGAGCACTTAGACTATACCAGAGAATGAGTAAGCATGTTACATGTATTATCTTTTTTAATTATAGTCAATCTCCCCTAACATTTGCATACATTCTTTCATCTACACTGTGCTATCCTTTTAACATGTTATTATTGGTTACACTAGTCCATGACTAGTTTTGATATTATGAATATCATGAATTTTTATCCATTGAATATTTCCAGCTATAGAAGTTCTATTATGAATGGAAAATTTATACTATAATAAAGACCAAATCAATGAAGAACAAAATAAAAATCTTCCTCATCAAAATAAGCTAAATTTTCTTCTGTAAATTAAGTCAAAGCAACTCTTGCTATAGAATTCAACAATTCAAAAAATAATAAAACACCCACTGTAGGAGCACTTTGTATTCATTATGTTGGATACAGAAATAAATTAGTCTGTCCCTTTCTTCTAAGTGCATGGTCTAATGGAGAAGAGAAACAATTGCATACTAAGACTGATTGTGGTAAATTCTGTGTTCCAAATAAAACCAAGTACCTAATAATGTGGGGAGGCTCTTGTTTTGATTTTGGTATTGGGGAAAGAGCATTTTGGAGGAGAATGATGTGAATTAGGCTTGACAACCAGGTAAACTTGCAAAAGTTTATCTGGAAGGAAGGGCAAGTGACAAAGGCAATAATTTTATAAAAGGCAACTGAGCACAGGGCCTGTTTCGCGGGTGGGGCTGGGGGGGGGGGGGTTGTCCATATGACTTGTCACACACCAGGGTGCAAGATTGAGTGGAATTTAAGGTTAGAGTGATGGATTTGGACCAAATCACGGAGAACTTTGACTACAGAGGCAGTGGGGAGGAAAGAAAAATCTTGAAGCCCAAAGTGACTCACCTAAATCTGAAGATTTGGAAGATGACTCCAGCAGTGATGTTAGGAAAAGCTAACATTTAGGGTATGAGTAGGGGGAGAATTAAATAAGCCAAAGAAAAGGAAAGAGCTTTTGTTATTGTTGTCTTGTTTTTGTGTTGTTTTTAATGTAAAAGTATTTGACGTGTGAATGGCAAAATTGATTTGCTATTATTCCACTAAATGGAAGAAAAACAAATGGAAAGTAAGGAAACCATTTAAGAGGCTGGCTATGCAATGGTCCAGACGAGAAAAGTGAGTTTCTGAAAGAAGGTAGTAAGCAGAGGAGATTGATTTGAAAGATAACGGTGCAAAGAGACTTCACTGGATTGATTAGAAGATAAAAACCCAGGAATGAAAAGTGATGAGTTTAATTTAGATCAGACTTTAAGATGTCTGTAATACATCAATGTGTATTATACATTGATCATATGTACATCAGCATATAGTTAGGAACAGAATCTGATTAAGGGAAGATGGATGAGGTCTAAAGGTACAGAGCTGAGAGTCAGTCTCATAAAGGGGGTAGCTAGGTAGATCAAACTGTTAAATACTATGAGATTGCCAGGACTGTCAAGACTTAAGAGGACTGAACACTGAACCTTCGGAAAGTTTATATTTAAAGGACTTGTTTTAAGGTAGGGAAGGTGTGAGGCAGGTTAGGAATTTTGGAAAAAAGCTAAACAGAAGCAGTCCTTGAGACAGAAGGACCAAAGCAATATAATGTGGGCTCCAGTGGAGATGACAGTTCTAGTAAGAAGGTGGTGGTGAATATTGTCAAATTCTGCTAAAAACAGAATTTGAGCAGAAGATCTAAGAATTTTTGGCTTCAGGACTTTCCATAGGCTGATGATGCTGAGGATCAAGAGGGAGAAGAAACCAAGATAGAAATTAGAATCAAGGGAGAGGATTAACCCAGGAGAGAAAGGTTTGTAGGTGTCGAGGGAGGCACAGAAACGGAAGGGGAGTAGATGAAGAGGAGAAGATGGAAGGGGATCATAGTCTAGAAGGACCTAGGGAGGGAGGAGAGAATAGGAGAGATGGAAACACTAGCCTTAGAAGGAAATTAGGAAAAGTCTTCAGAGGTTGGAAAGAAGACAAAAGGAATGGGTGATAATTTGAACAGAATGAAATTTATGTAGAATTCATATCAGATGATCTCCAGCTTCCCAAGGTAGCAAAAAGAGGGTGGAGGTAGGTGTAGAAATTTAAAGGAAGTGCAAAAGATTGGAACAACAGCTATGTTTATTTTCTTTTTTGGGGGGTGGGAGTGTGCCCCACAGCATATGGGATCTTAGTTCCCTGATCAGGGATCGAACCTGTACCCCGTGCGTTGACAGTGCAGGATCTTAACCACTGGACCACCAGAGAAGTCCAATAGCCACATGTATTTTAAGGGTGAATTGATGAGAGGGAAGAAAGGGAATTCCCAGGGTTATTGAATTTCCAGGCAGATTGGAAAAATATATGTTAGAGCATCCAATCAACCCAGTTATGCCCATTTTCACCAGAACTGTTCGGCTGCCTAGAAAAGGAACAAGAAACAGATGGCTGGCCTAACCAGGGCTGGAGATTGGCAGAACAATTTTGACCCAAGATGAGTGACGTAAGTCATCGGGATGCAGGTGCAGTGAGCACAGTGGAAAAACTTTCCCTGAGGAAAGCTGTCCTAAAGTAGGTGCCTTGGGAGGTACATCCTGAGAGGCCAGGAAGGCTGATGAAAGGGAAAAGAGAAAAGGGACTGGGCCTGAAAATCTGAAGGGGGGAGGGGGTCAGAAAAAGTGAGGTAACAGAAGAGAGAAATAGGTAGAGGTCAGAGGAGGCTTCAGTTTGAAAGTCTCAGATGTGGAGAGGTTATGGATGGTGGTAAAAACTAAGGTGTGGTGATACTAAGGAATATCTGAGGCAGAATGAGATGGAGTCACAGAGCTCAAGGTAAAGGAACTAATAGGCCAGAAAGAAAGATTATTAACATGGAATTTGAATCCCAAAGGAAAATACACTGGAGATAGGCAATATTTTTTGTATGACTAAAACACATTGATGTGATAATAAAACACATCAGCAGCTAGAAGAATACTTGGAAGGAAGATATGTATTTTTGAACAACAATCTTGTTCATTCAACAAATACATATTGATCTGTGTGTGAAACTGTATGTAATAAGCATGATATGGTAGATTCCTCCCTAGCAATGGTTTCACTAAGATTCAGCCTTCACTTTCCACTGTCAAAGAGTACAACGTAGCACTCAATGACTTTGTACTAAAAACTGGAAATACAGACTGGTTACTTGGAAAAAGAAATGGTAGAAAAGCTAAACCTTGACACACTACCATATACTTAAATAAGTGGTTGAATCAAGTAATAGTGATTCCCAGGAAATTACTTGTACTCAACTTGAAACTACTCATCTTAATATTTTGCCTTAGAGTATAAACTTTCACACTCAGAGACTGTCTTCAGTTGATGAACCCAGACCTCCAGCCTATCTTGCTCTGGATTGTCTTGGTGGTGGAATATCTGTGGCCACAAATGTGGGAACCACAGTAAAGTAGGCTCACTGGTTCTTTGTAGCCCAGATGGGGAAACACACTCACAATTTTCTAAAGTTCTAAAAATAAATAAGTTGTTTTTTTTAGAGACAAGTACTCTATTATATACACTCATTAGGAGATTGTGCAGAGTTTGGGGTGCTGTAATCATCCAACTCAAAGCTGAATTGTTAGCCAGATGTTGAAAAATATATCTAAATGGGCTCTGGGAGTACATGTTATCTCTGAATCTCCCCAAAGAATGTTGATCTAGTCCTAAAGCATTTATTTACACATTCTTTTCAAATGTTCTTCAAACCCAGAAGCCTTATTTTGTATCATGTACCTTGGTCCAATATAGACAAAGTGTTGATAATTGTTGAAGCTGCGTGATGGGTATGAAGATTTACGATACTCTTCTCTCTACTTTAGATATGTTTGAAATTCCCCACACTAACAAATTTTTTTAAAAAGGAGAAAAAGGAGATAAGTCCTTTTATTGTGCTTGTAGAGCAATGAGACCCCTTTCTTGCTTTTCCCCTTCCTGCTGGCATACACTGTAACCTATCAGAAAGTACTTACCCCAGTTCCCTTTTTTCTAGAACAAACTAGAATGTACTACCCAACCCTAAGATTTGAATGACATATCATCATTATTATTTCAAATACTCCTTCATGCTTCATAAAACTCTTCCATATGCTGTCATTTCATTGACTTTCATGGAACTTCTGTACTCACAGGCATTCTCCCAAATAGTTGCCTTCCCAAAATACATCCCAAAAGAAAACAAGCTTTAATCATTCAGAAACCAGTCTTCATTGCATGTATAGTATGTGCCATTATTTTTAAATTCCATGGCTAAATATCTTCATAAGGAAAAAAATAACATCGAACAGCAAACATTTATTTGTTCTATAAACATGTATTAAGCACCCACTATCTGCAAGGTAGATACTTCAGTCTTGGTTTCACATCATGCTTGCAACTTCTGCATAGAATCAAGAATCGGTGAAGATTAGTGAGATGGCCCTTCCAGTGAGGGAAGAGGAGCTTTTTTTAAAAATGCATATTCTCTGGCTCTACATACAGTGAAGTTTTAGGTCTGGGTGGTTCCAGGAAGTGTTGAGAACCCTTGGTTTAAAACACCAAGTCTGAAGGGGACCAGAGCAGCCTCCAGTCTGACTGAAACTGAAACTGGTACTGCCACTCATGGAGTGTATTTGGTAAATATAAAGCAGGTAAGATACGTACCTGAAGCTTCATCCTGTTACTGGAAGGTATAAGAAAAGAGGGTGCAAGCTTAGATAAAAATTCAGCAGAATTTGGGCAAGTAGTTAGGACTCAGAGCTGACTGGACTTAGGCTCAAGGCTGGGCTTTTATCCTGGTGTTATTTTCAGCAGAGATCCAGAAAGAACTGATCGTGTATTCGATCCCTTTTGTGTAACAGGCACTGTACAAAGCTCTTTACTTACAAAATCACATTACATCCTCCTGACTGCCCTGTGAGACTGGCTAACTTGCTGAAGATCAAATGGCCAATAAGTGGATGAATTGTATTTGAATCTAAGTCTGTTCTGAATGCAAAACCTTTACTCTTTCTTTCTATCCATGGTATGCACAGAGACTGGGGCAAAGGCTTGCTAGGCTCACCCAGGGGTGATAGCTAGGAGGATCATTTGACTATAAAGGACTCTGCTAACATGAGGCATTAGGCATCTATTTCCTACTCACTTTATTCACTAGTGGTTAAAATAAATTCCCCATGACTCCTGACCTACAGGGTTCTCATTATCCCCAGATTATGTCCTAGGCAACATAGTGAAGTTGACAAATTTGTCTTTGTGTCCCGAGCCACCCCAATTTTACCTGTTTCTTCCCCTGTCCTTTAGGAGGGGACTATTGTTTTCATAGTCTTCACCTCCATTCACATCAAGCAGTACATGTCTGATGACAGATGAAGCCTTGTGCTTTGGGGACCTACTGCTTTTGAAGAGTAGGCACTTAGAAGAATGATGTCGATATGAGAGGAAGGAGCTAGGAAGGAATTGGAAGATATGCTGAATTCCCTGAAATCACGCTTGTAGGCAGGTGGTAGCACATTTAAATTGATCCCATTGCTATCTGAAGAGAAATGATAACATTTCAGGGGATGTGATAATCAAGAGTCCTGCTGCTCCAGAGATTCTCTTAAAGCACTTTTCATCCCACTGTACAGCCTATCCGTACAAAGTCTTCATTTTACAGGGAACAATACATATGTGTGTGTTTCTCACAGAGATTGTAATCAGGGAGCACAATCCATCAAAGCCTCTTTCTTTTGATAACTGAAGTTATAGACCCAGACTCTGCTTTATTAGTATTCCAAACACCAGTACTGCCCTACCCTACAATAAACAGAGTAAACAAGAGTGGCTCTCCTGGTACTCCCCACCACCTCTTGATCATTGTTAAGGAGAGCCCAAAATTATGGAATTTTTTCCTTTACTTATCAGAATCACTTGTAAGTGCAAAAATGTTCTGGCAAATATTTCTGATTAGTGACTATCAAATATGGAGAGATGGATGGATGGATATATACAGAGATAGAGTTTATTGAAAGGTGGTAGTTTACTGAAAGAATATAGTAATGATCTGTAAATGTGATAAGAAGATATTAAGCTGGAAGGCAATTTTCTGTATCCTGAATACACAACAGAGCCTTGATTTCTGCCATGATAAAATCAAAATTGTAAAACTTGCCTCAAAAAGTTTTTTTTGAGGACTGGGTGTAATACATGTTAGTCACTAACAATGCCTAGGATTTCAAAGATCTTTGGATGTTTGTGAACAATTTGTTTTTGATGTACCTCATTCTGGTATAGCTGGAAAAGGTCAGTTTTCATTCCAATACCTAAGTAAGGCAATCCCAAAGAATGCTCAAACTACCGCACAATTGTACTCATCTCACACCCTAGTAAATTAATGCTCAAAATTCTCCAAGCCAGGCTTCAGCAATACATGAACCGTGAAATTCCAGATGTTCAAGCTGGTTTTAGAAAAGGCAGAAGAACCAGCGATCAAATTGCCAACACCTGTTGGATCATCGAAAAAGCAAGAGAGTTCCAGAAAAACATCTATTTCTGCTTTATTGACTACGCCAAAGCCTTCGACTGTGTGGATCACAATAAACTGTGGAAAATTCTGAAAGAGATGGGAATAGCAGACCACCTGACCCACCTTTTGAGAAACCTGTATGCAGGTCAGGAAGCAACAGTAAGAACTGGACATGGAACAACAGATTGGTTCCAAATAGGAAAAGGAGTACGTCAAGGCTGTATACTGTCACCCTGCTTATTTAACTTCTATGCAGAGTACATCATAAGAAACACGGGACTGGAAGAAGCACAAGCTGGAATCAAGATTGCTGGGAGAAATATCAATAACCTCAGATATGCAGATGACACCACCCTTATGGCAGAAAGTGAAGAGGAACTAAAAAGTCTCTTGATGAAAGTGAAAGAGGAGAGTGAAAAAGTTGGCTTAAAGCTGAACATTCAGAAAACTAAGATCATGGCATCTGGTTCCGTCACTTCATGGCAAATAGATGGGAAAACAGTGGAAACAGTGTCAGACTTTATTTTTTGGGCTCCAAAATCACTGCAGATGATGATTGCGGCCATGAAATTAAAAAACGCTTACTCCTTGGAAGGAAAGTTATGACCAACCTAGATAGCATATTAAAAAGCAGAGACATTACTTTGCCAACAAAGGTCCATCTGGTCAAGGCTATGGTTTTTCCAGTGGTCATGTATGGATGTGAGAGTTGGACTGTGAAGAAAGTTGAGTGCTGAAAAATTGATGCTTTTGAATTGTGGTGTTGGAGAAGACTATTGAGAGACCGACTGCAAGGAGATCCAACCAGTCCATCCTGAAGGAGGTCAGTCCTGGGTGTTCATTGGAAGGACTGATGCTGAAGCTGAAACTCCAGTACTTTGGCCACCTCATGCGAAGAGTTGACTCATTGGAAAAGACCCTGATGCTGGGAGGGACTGGGGGCAGGAAGAGAAGGGGATGACAGAGGATGAGATGGTTGGATGGCATCACCATCTCATGGACATGGGTTTGAGTAAACTCCGGGAGTTGGTGATGGACAGGGAGGCCTGGTGTGCTGCGATTCATGGTGTCGCAGAGTCGGACACGGCTGAGCGACTGAACTGAACGGAACTGAACTGATTCTGGTATGGCACTAAGAGGAAGAAGTTATTATAAGGTATTTTCCTGTTGAATTATCCTCCATTTTCATTATGTGAACCATGAAACAAAAAAAATTTTTCCCACTTAATTTCTCTCAGATTTCTTCCACTGATTGATGGGAATAAATAGCTCACCTTTGCAGAATATTTTAAGTTCATTAGATAAATCTTTAGATTAAGATAATTATATCACCCTATATTAGCCTGGTGGCTAGGTTGAGTTCACAGATTTCTGGAGACTGTATGTTAACACATTCCCTCTGCCTGACCGTCCCCTCCCCATCAGCCTTCATTATATTTATGTGTGTGCTTCTCAGAGAAAAAACTAGGGAGGAAACTTGAAATTACCCGAGGATCCACATTCTCCTCAGCAGCCAACTTCAGTAACTTTCGCATATTTGACATAGTTTCAATTTCCTGAAGAAGAGTGACTCACCCAGAGTTACACAGCCACAGTAGCTGGAATAATTGGTCTCCAGGTCTCCTAATATTTCTTTCTTCTTTCAGCAATTCCTTTTACTTATAAAGTGAGAGATTGCTTCGCTCAAGACTGCTGCATGTTAGACACAAAAGGAAAGGATGAGGGAGAGTACCTGCCTGTGATTGAAAAAGAGGCTTTTACTTCTGTGATCTCTTCATTCTCTTTTTTTTTTTTTCCCAGAGTACATGTTAGTTGCTTATACACCACACTGAACCGTAGGTTTGGGGAGCTTGAGCTTACTTTTCTTCAACAGGTTAGTATCTTAGGAAGCAAAGAGTCAGGCCTGCCTCTATTCAGAACTGATCAGGATTGAGAGAGAAGTAAAGGTGGACCTCTTTCTCTCTGCCGAACTTAGCCAATAGCAAAGTCAGCTAAGCCTTTCATTTGAATGTCAGGAGGATGCCAAAAGAAAACAGACAAACCCAGAAATCTCATGGTGAGGCTAAAAAAAAAGCAACCCAGAAAAATCTCCACCATGTCAAATCTTGGAGGAGAGGGGAATTGCATAGGAAAGTGTTTTTGGGTTTTGTTTTTTGCATGACTTTTTCCTCAATGTGTTTGTATGTGTGTGTAATGGAAGTTGAGGATAAAGACCAAACATGAGGATGAGACAGCAATCTCTTCCTATTTACAATAGTTTCAGGTTTCTTTCTTTCTTTTTTTTTTTTAACCTTTTTTTGGTATTGCTTTTTCTACTCTATTCAGTTTCCTAAGACACATATGAATCCTAAAAACATATGCAATTATTTCCAAAACATTTTGGTATTTTCCAAAAATTTGGGGTGTCTACTATATGCAAGGCATTATGCTAGGTTTGCAAAAGATGAAAAGATAGCTAAGTTTTAGTCTATCTTCAGGGTCTGCAGTCTCATAGCAAAAGTAATTCATGGTCATGTTTGCTCAATGATCTGTAAAAGCAGCTACATTTTACAAGAGAAAACATTTTAATTGTCTGATGCTCATTGACAGCATTTAAATGTCATGGACACTGAGGTCAAACCAAAAACCTATTTTGAACTAATAAACAATTAAATGAATGCTTTTATCAGAAAGAAGGATTTCAGAAGAGTTTACTCATTCGTGTATTATAAATTTTAAAAGGAAAAGAGTTACACTCATGTATATGTGAACTATAGGCTATAAAAAATATAATATCATCTGCAATACATCTGCTTCATTTAAATGCAGATTCTAACATTTATAGTTTCAGTAGTTGGTGTTGTGGCCTTATACATAACATGAAAAAATAATACTTGAGGAAGTTCCTGAATTTGTAGGTGGCTGATGTAGTTAGGGTTCTTCTAGTTTAAGATAGTAGATTCTATTAAGACACAAATGTAGCCTTTTGAAATAAGAACTCTAGGGGGAAATACCTATAATTAAGCATCAGTGTTTGCTGCTGTGTTGCTACTATTTTGGATGCTAATAATGGCCATTATTTTTGTTTCATAAAATCTGTTTATCTGTTTTTAGCAGTTGACTGGCAAGATTTATCATTTATTGCCAAATTTCTAGAAGCAAATCAAAGAAAAAAGAGTATCAACTGAAACCTATGAATAAATCTCAATCATAATTCCTTCCATGAGTTGAATCATACCTGTGGGTAAAAATCACCAACATTATCATTTGATCTTTTTTTTTCAGACACGTATCTAAAATAGGATCCAATGAACATCAAATGATTAAAGGTATAATACAAGAAAGAGTCTTTTAGTTGTTGGAAACCTCATAAAGGAAGTGATGACAGACTGTTTTAACTAAGCATTTGTCCTCCACCAGTAAATCTCCATGGTAATCCAATGCAATTGCTTCACATAAAGCAAGCACATTAGTCTGGCACAGGCATTTGCTTCCTCTCTGAATTTCCTGTTTTCCTGGATGTGAGATCTCAGAGCTGCACCTTCAGGAAACAGTCAGTCACTCAGAGGTCTACTAGGAAAAGTGATTTTGAGAGGGTAAGTTCCTACTGCTTAAAGTGACAGCCTTGTTCTAATGTAACACATTCCATCTACACAAACTTACTTAAGTACTATTCAATTCACTTTTCAAACCTCTTATAATAGCAGGAGGCATTCAATCATTGCCAAAGTCAATATATTAAGTCTGGTTGTTGAAGGCAGCTGGTTTCCCATAAAACCATGTGTTCCTATTTCCTATTTCAGTCAGTTTATGATTCAGTGGTAGGAAATGCCAAAGGGAGTTGGCAACAATGGCATTTTCCACTCATAATAGATTTTTTTTAATGTACTTTGGATTTTTCTCCAATATTGTGCTCGGTGGTATTTCTACCGTGTAATCAGATTGGATGGTTCACAACAAGGTGATGACTGGCAAGAAAACCTCAAGGTAAATGGCTTCCTCTTTTCCCTCAGCCCCAGGGGCAACCGTGCTACCGATCTATTATCAGGAACGTGGAGTCCTCAGAGGAAAGTGGGACTTTCATCAACATTAGAAGTAAATTTCCAGGAGAGCCCCGGAATTTGAAAATTCTTTGAGGCTCCAGTGATATGTTGAGATAAATCAGGCCTCCTGGGGCAGTCTGGATTCAAATATCCTATTTCTGTGCCGCTTTCTCCCCAGACCCTCCTTGGCTGGTGGGAAAAAGAAAAACTCCTCCTTCTAAGGTAAAGAATTTAAGAATGAGAGCTGTTTGCTGTTTTTAAAACATGATTCTCTCATTCTATTTTGTCTTATTTTTGTTTTGTTATCACTGCTATGTCTTTTGGCTCCTCTTCCTCTGTGGGGTAAAGTTTGATCTTTACAAAGAAAGAGGAAGTATGAGGCTTTCTTTTTTTCTAATTTCTGTTCACTCCTTGTATAACCTTGCAAGTGTCACTTGACTTCCTGTACTGTGTAGATTCTTAATCTATAAAAGAGCATGTCAATATCTATTCCTCTTCATTTGAAAAACATTAACAGTCAATCATTTTAGTTACATTATTTGACCTCAACAGAACTTTCCTCTAATAACTATGCTTTTTAGTCATGAATTTAACACTAGAATGCATTATTGTTTTTCAAATATTTAAAATTTAAATACAAAAATATTTAAACCATACTCACCTTGATTCCCTGTGTTTATATTTCATTACACTTAAAAGAGATTTTGTAGGTGGTAGAATATTCCTTTTGAGAAATACCTTGAATTACGAGGCTTCATATTCAAAATTTGACTTGAATAAAATATATTCCCATATTCATTAATAATATGAAACTAAACTAGCTTCAGTCTTTGCAAGTTATGTCTTTATTTTCACAAGAAAAAAGTTTTAGTCAGTTAATGACTTTATTTTACATATCATTTCTCAGTTCACTTCAGTTCGTTCAGTCGTGTCTGACTCTGCGACCCCAGACTGGACTGTAGCATGCCAGGCTTATCATTTCTCAGTGCTCTTCCACTTCTCTTCAAAGGTAGAAAGAAAAGTACTCAAGGGCTTTTTGAATATTAGGACATTACTGTTAACAAACAGATATGCAGAGTACCTGATCCACTTCATAAAATACCCATCTGAAATTTAAAGCTCCACTCCTATAACCCAGCCTGACTTTGTCTGCTAAGTTTTGGCAATGTAGTAAACAGGACAAACTTGTTCTATAAGAAGTGCCATCTCATACTGTCACTTTCTTTTTTTAAATAATTTTTAAAATTGATTTACTTTTGGCTGTACTAGGTCTTTGTTGCTATGCAGGCTTTTCTCTTGGAGTGAGTGGGGGCTACTCTTGATTGCATTGTGCAGGCTTCTTATTGCAGTGGTTTCTTCTGTTGCAGAGAACAGGCTCAAGCATGTGGGATCTTCTTGGATCAGTAATTGAACTTGAGTCTCCTGCATTGGTTGGTGGATTCTTTACCACTGAGTCACCAGGGAAGCCCCATACTGTCACTTTTTGAGTTGGTCCTTAAGGAAAATCTTTGGGTAGACCTAATATCATTCATATGTCTTTCTTCTTGCATTAAAGGTAGAAGTACCTGAAAATTATAAAAAAACAAGCAAATGAAATGCCTTCTTACCCTTTCATGAGACCAAATGTCTAACAAATGAGAATAGGATTCAGGACAACAGAGGAACAAGTCTCTTCATATGAGGTTTTGTGTATTGGAAAGCCATGAAGTATTTGAAAGTTGTCTCAGGTTTTTACAAATTCTGAGACCTCGAGTAAATCACTTTACTTCTCTGAACATTGGTTTCCTCATTTAAAAAATAAGGGTAATATCTATTTCACACTGTTTTATTGATTAAATTTGATTGATGTGAAATGACCAGCTATAAAAATTCTTATCTTCAAGTCAACTATCAGATTGTGATAGGTAGTCCTGGTTCTATTACCAAAGCTAGAAGGTTAGTCCATATTTATCACAGATAATTACCAAAACAATTACATTCATATAACATTCCATAGTTTACAAAGCACATTCACCTAAAAATTACATTTCATTTATGTATATTCAGATAATTACCCTGGGTATTTTTTTTTTTTTTTGGCTCAGCTGGGCTATTTAAAATACTAAAAGATGATGCTGTTAAAGTGTTGCACACAATATGTTGACAAATTTGGAAAACTCAGAAGTAGCCTCATGGAACTGGAAAAACTCATTTCAATCCCAAAGAAGCACAATGCCAAAGAATGTTCAAACTGCCATAAAATTGCACTCATTTCACATGCTAGCAAGGTCTTGCTCAAAATCCTTTAAGCTAGACTTCAGCAGTACATGAACCAAGAACTTCTAGATGTACAAAATGGGTTTCAAAGAAGCTGAGGCACCAGAGATCAAATTGTCAACACTTGTTGGATCATGGAGCAAGCAAGGACGTTCCAGAAAAACATCTACTTCTACTTCATTGACTATGCTAAAGCCTTTGACTGTGTGGATCACAGTCAAACAAACTGGAAGTCCTTAAACAGATGAGAGTGCCAGACCACCTTGTTTGTCTTGTGAGAAAGCTGTATGTGGGTCAAGAAGCAACAGTTACAACTGGGCTGGGAACAATAGACTGGTTCAAAATTGGGAAAGGAGTACAACAAGGCTGTATATTATCACCCTGTTTATTTAAATTCTATGTATGCCAAATGCCAGGCTGGGTTAATCACAAGCTGGAATCAATATGGCCAGGAAAAATATCAATAACCTCAGATATTCAGATGATACCACCCTAATGGCAGAAAGCAAAGAGGAACTAAAGAGCCTCTTGATGAAGGTGAAAGAGGAGAGTGAAAAAGCTGTCTTAAAACTCAACATTCAAAAAATGAAAATCATGGCATCTGGTTCCATCACTTCAGGGCAAATAGATGGGGAAAAAATGGAAACAGTGATAGACTTTATTTTCTTGGGCTCCAAAATCACTGCAGATGGTGACTGCACCGTGAAATTAAAAGACTCTTGCTTCTTGGACGAAAAGTTATGACCAACCAAACAGCACATTAAAAAGCAGAGACATCACTTTGCTGACAAAAGTCCATATAGTCAAAGCTATGGTTTTTTTTTTTTTCTACTAGACATGTATGGATGTGAGAGTTGAACCATAAAGAAGGCTGAGGACTGAAAAATAGATACTTTCAAAGTAGTTCTGGAGAAGACACTTGAGTGTCCCTTGGACAGTAAGATCAAACCAGTCAATCCTAAAGAAAATCAGCCCTGAATATTCATTGGAAGGACTGTTGCTGAAGCTCTAATACTTTGGCCACCTGATGTAAAGAGACAACTCATTGGAAAAGACCCTGGTACTGGGAAAGATTGAGGGCAGGAGGAGAAAAGGGCAACAGAGGATGAGATGGTTGGATGGCATCAATAGTTCATTGCACATAAGTTTGAGCAAATTCTGGGAGATAGTGAAGGCCAGGGAAGTCTGCCATGCTGCGGTCCATAGGGTCACAAAGAATCAGACACAACTTTAGAGACTGAACAACAACAAAAATGGGGATAAGAGGGTACCATGTCCAATCTTGGTACATCAAGGGAGGCTTTTAGAAACAATGATGATGCTTAAGGGAGAAAACCTGGTAAGCAATCCAAGTATAAAAAGGAGAGCGAAGTAGCCCAAACATAGTGAGAAGCAAGATTTGCTAGAGTTTAGAGAAAGGCATGGTAGTTTGGCCATTAATAAGAAAATGTATCATGTAATTTTCCTGAAGGATAATTTGAAGATTTAAAACAGGGGCCTGACATAGTTAAAGTTTAGAAAGGTCACTCTGGGTACAATATGAAGAATAAGTTGGAGTAGAACAGGGTAACAGGCAGACAAGACTATTGCAGGAGGTATTAACATCGGTCAAGCTGGAATAGTAGTCCTGGTGGTATGTGTGTGTGTCGGTATGCTCAGTTGTGTTCAAACTGTGTGGGTATCTTGGTGTCACTCTTTTGACACCATGGACTGTAGCCTGCTGGGCTCCTCTGTCCATGGAATTTTCCAAGCGAGAATACTAGAGCAGGTTGCCATTTCCTACATGAGGAGGTCTTCCCAACCCAGGGATTGAACCTGCATCTCTTATATCTCCTGCACTGGCAGGCTGATTCTTTACCACTATGCCAGTAGTGGTGGAGATGGAGAGAAATGGAGAAATTAGAGATATATGAGAAAGGAAAACTACCAGGACTTTGTGATGGCTATAGGAGGTGAGAGAGAGGGAGAGGTTGAGTATCATACCCACATTTCTAGCTTAGGCAGTTAGTTTGATTATGATGTCACTTAGAGACTGGGAACATAAAAGCACATATAATGAAAATGAAGGGTTTAATTTCAGATACACTGTTTTGAGATATCTTGGAACATCAGGACATATATTTTGAGCACAGTCAGGTGTGCAGAATTGTAGTAAGGAGAGAGAACTGGACTAGAAATATATTCTTAAGAGTTATCAGCATATACATGGTCACTGAGCCATGGAAGTGAATGAACTCACCAAGGAGAGTATAAAAAGTGAGATAGGAATAAATTGACTAGGATATAACTCTGAGGTATATGGACAAATAAGCAACAGGCAGAAGATGAAGATCCTAGAAGGTAAAATAGAGAAGCCAGAGATCTAGGATGAAAGCTAGCAATGTGTGGTTTCACAAATCAAGAGTAGTAAATACAGCAGGCCACAGGCAATAGTGTCAAATGTTCAAGTGAAAATTCTTTTAAAAGGGTCCACTTGGTTGAATGAAAAAGTTGTTCATGACCTTGTGGAGAATTTCAGTGGAGTAATAGGGACAGAACCCAGAAGTTTATTGAGTAAATAAATAATCCATTGAGTGAAGTTACTGGGAAGACAATCCAAAGAATAAGCTAAAGAGATGGAATACAGGGAATATGTAGAAATATGTGCTTCAGATGGGAAGGGGAACCTGATCCATTGTGATATCTGAAAGTTATCATAAGACTACATAAGACATGTAGTTTTATAAAAGTGGGGGCGGGAGGTTCTTGGAGTTCTTCTCTGATGGGTTCTATTTTTTGCTGAGAGTGAATGAGGGAGATGGTTTGAAAACAATGGAGCAAATCTGAAGTGGATGTTGTGGAAAAGAGTGCTAACTAGGGAAACAAGCATTGCTTGGCAAAGCTGAGACTGGACATTGTAAATATGCAGTTAAAATAGATTACATAGTCTATCCAAATTTCAGATGAGTTTTTGGTTTTTTTTTTTTTTTTAAGTTGGCAAACCCATAGTTTTTCTTTTTTTTTTTTTTTTGTTATGCTGGGTCTTCGTTGCTGCTCACAGCTCTCTCCAGTTGTGGTAAGCAGAGGTTACCCTCTGTTGAAGTGCATGGCTTCTTCTCCCTGGGGTGGCATCTCTTGTTGCAAGCACAGGCTCCAGGCGCAGGGCTTCAGTGGTTGCATCATGCGGGCTCAGCAGTTGTGGCGCATGGGCTTTAGTTGCTCTGCAGCATGAGGAATCTTCCTGGACCAGGGAACGAACCTTTGTCCCCTGCATTGGCAGGTGGATTCCTGTCCTCTGTATCACCAGGGAAGTTCCAGTTCTTTGTTTTTAACAAACTATTTCTGAATCAGAAGGTTAAGGTCTAGACTAAATTTTCTTTACAAATATAATACTGCAGACAGTGCAGTAGAGATCATGAAACGAATACTATAATTTTCTATCTCTCCATTCCCTCCTTTCCCATATAATTTATAATACACAGATGCATGCACACAAACATACACATTATATTATCATTTACTATTAGAACTCCTCAGAGAGGAAGTTCCAAAAGATGTCATCATCTCACTGCCTATAATCTTCCCTTTAATTTTCAGTGGAAAGTAGTAAGGAAATTATTGTGTGTGGTGGAATTTGTAGGAGAGTATGAACAAACCCAGGCAAATAACTTATTAATATTTTATTAATATTAATAAACTTATTAATAAATTATTGATACTTATATTAATAATTTATCCATTTCCAGAGAGCAAAATAACAAAATTCACCTCTTTCACATCCATTAAGAGATTTGCTTCAAAGAAACTTGTCAATAGAGATGGGAGACTTTCTTCCTTATAAACTATTAGATTTTATTAAACAATAACAGTATTCAGCATAATTTTATATTTTAAAATAATCCATTTGTAGGTAATTTATTAAGCATATACTGTACTATTAACTGAGCATATCTAACCCTCACAAAAACTCAATTGGACAGGATTATTCCCATTTATAGGTGAGGAAATTGGATCACAGAAAGCTTAAGCAAATTGCCCTCAGGCATTTGGCTAGTCAATGGTAGAGATGGGATGTGAACCAAAGCAGTTTGACTCCAGAAGTCACACATTTAAATTATCTGCTGCACTGCCTTCTCCACAGAAGAAATTTAACAAGATTTTCCAAGTAAAGCACTCCTGGGATGTTTCAGAAATTCAACAGGATTGGTTGAGCAGGCAAGTTGTAACACACTTAATATATATATAAGCAATTTAGTATAAATGGAGACTTAAGAAACAGTATTAAGATACAAAATGAGCTGTTTTCTTAGATAACATTTTTATTAAATTACTTGGAAACATTTGAAGTATAGAAACGAGTACAGAAAATAAGTACAATTTAACATCTATGTATCCTCCGCCTACCTTGAAGGTTTTGCCACATTTTCTGCAAATTATTTTTGATAGAAGATGAAATATTCTATGAAGTGAAACCTATCACATTCTCTTCTCCTCTCTGGAACTAATCGCTATTCTGAATTTGGTATCTATAATTTCCTTATGTGATCTTCAGTTTCTTATTGTTAAATTATTTATGATATACCATATACATCTTTCTGTAAGTTATTTTCCTCAATATTAATGAACTCTAAATTAATACTAGTAGCTTTAGTTCATTAATTTCCGTTTTTTAGGATTCTGTGTATTTCGGTTTGTCCAATAAAGTCACTTGTTCATCCATTCTCCTGTAAGTGAATATTTAAATTGTTCTACTAATATAAGTAATGCTATGAGAAAGAGAAACACCAATACAGTATACTAACGCATATATATGGAATTTAAAAAGATGGTAACGATAACCCTATATGCAAGACAGAAAAAGAGACACAGATATATAGAACAGACTTTTGGACTCTGTGGGAGAAGGCGAGGGTGGGATGATCTGAGAGAATAGCATTGAAACATGTATATTATCAAGTGTGAAACAGATCGCCAGCCCAGGTTGGAGACAAGTGCACTGGAAGACCTGGTGCACTGGAAGACCCAGAGGGATGGGATGGGGGTTCAGGATGGGGAACACATGTAAATCCATGGCTGACTCATGTCAATGTATGGCAAAAACCACTACAATATTTTATGGCAAAACCCACTCCAACTAATAAAAATAAATGAAAAAAAATGCTATGAACATTCTTGTGTGAGTTCATGATAATTACATATGCATACAATTCCATAACATGCAGTTTAACAGGAAACATAATACGTGTGCATGAACTATACAGTGAACACAGCGATTATTTTTTATGAAACTTACAAAAGATCACCTGTTGTTCTGAGCAAAAGGAGGCTACGTTCACTAGAAAATAGCTGGGGAAGGCGCCAACGACCAAGCAACATTCACTGCTAATTAATAGTAGGAGACCACACACTTTAACCCATACTTTTTAACTGATACTCAATAGTTTCACGTGTGTCCATTCATTTTCTCAACTACGGCGTGAGCACCACGAGGACAAAACCGGGCCCCAACAGGCTGAACCAATACGAGTGTGATCGTGAAAAGTCCGCAGTGGAAGCTGCAGCAGTCGACCTCTTCGCTGTGCCAAGCCACTGGAAAGTGACAGCGCGAGGGCAATGTCGGGGTAACCAGGGCCTAACCTCACTTTTCATTCCGAACGTGAAGGAAACTGAGGAACCGGGGACGGATGGGGGTATATACACCCGCCTCGAAGTAATCTCTCCACTTGCATTCACATTAGTGCCAGTTCAGTAACCTGGAGCCAAAGCATACATGATACCCTACCCAAAGCGTCGCCTCCCAGCCTGGCCTCTTTTAGTGGCGCCTCTTTGCCTTACGCCAATTTCGTAAGTAAGCGCTGAGACCAACCCAGAGGCTCCTCCAGCTCCGAAACCTGACGTGAAAACTCGCGGGGCTGCACTAACGGCAGCCATCTTTGATTCGGGCAAAACCACACCCTCGCACCCCACGGACCACTCCCTCTCAGCGTCCCCAGGCTTTTCAACCACTAACGTAAGGCGTTAACCTTAGCGGCGGTGTTGAAGAAACACGCACAGAAGCCTGACTATCCATGACCCCGGAGGTGCCAGATCCCGCCAATGTTAACATGGCGGCTAAACCCGAGCAGCAAAAGAGCGCTGACGCCAATGAAGTCATGCTCAAAAAACGAGCAAGTCGGCGGGGCAGCGATGAAGTAATCTCGCGAGATCGAAGCCAGCCTCCTCTCGGCCCGGAAGCCTCGTCTGAGGGGGCGGAGGGGCGGAGGAGGGAGCGGGAGTCCGGCGAGAACCAGTGGAGGAGTCCGCCCGCTGTTGCCTGCGTAAGCGGAGCAGCGACTCCGGGCGGCTACGCCGCGGAATCGGCGTAGGCGGCTTTGGAGAATCGGCGGGCTGCGCTGCGCCCGGGCTGGTCGCGGAGGAGGGAGGGGATGTCGGTCAGTGCGAGATCCGCTGCTGCTGAGGAGAGGAGCGTCAACAGCAGCACCATGGGTGAGTCTCAGCTTTGGGCCGTCGCGACTCGGGTCGGAGGCTCTGGACGCTGGGGGGCTCTGCGGCCCCCCGATCGGGTGGTGGTGGGGGAAACGCCCTGAGGCGAGGCGCGGCGCTGGGGCGAAAGCAGGTGAGGTGGGGGGCGACGGCGGGCCCGGGGCGCGGCGGTGGTGGCGGACCCGGGGGGAGGGGAGGCGGCGGCAGTGACAGTTTGAATTGAATGTGCGGAGAACCGAGGCGGCGGCATTTCCTGTACCGCGGCGGGCGGGCCCGGAGAGTGGAGAGACGAGAGCCGCGGCCTCCGCCGCCGGACCCCGAGCAGGGTCTCCTTTGCCGGGCCTCCGGCTCCGCGGCCCTGCTTCTTCGCGTCAGCGGCCGCTGCTCCAGCGGCGGAGCTCCCCTCGTGGGGGAGTGGGCCTGGCGAGGAGGGTGGGAATGTGTGTGCGCGTCCGGGTGAGGGTGCTGTGTGGGCCGGCCCCGGGAGGGCGGCGGCGGGGAGGGAGGAAGAGGGATGCATCAGGCTGAAGCTGCGGTGCAGGCGGCGGCGGCTGCTGCAGCGGCTCCAGTGACTGTGTCGCCTCCTCGCTCCCTCTCCCCGCCTCTAGAGCTTCTTTTCCCCAGGCGCGGCCCCGGAGGCCGGTGGATGGCGGGCAAAGCTTGAATAAGGAGGATAAGGAGCCTGGTTTGGGCTTAATTTTTAAGAAAAAGGGAAAAGAGAACGTTTAGGAAGGGCGCCCTCCGGAGGAGCTGAAGGGCTGGGAAGGGTCTTTGAAAAAGGGAGGGAGTTGGAAATACGGACTGGCGATGTTTAAGGAAATTAAGTTTTGAAAATATTTAAGTATTCTCATTTATTCTCTTAAGAAGCCCTTTCATTTCCTTTTCTCCTCCACGTATTGGAAAAAGAACGAGGCCATTTCATTCACATTTTCCACTCCCGAGTTCCATTTCATACTGTGTATATAGTAGGAAATATCAACTGAAAATTTTCTAACACATTTCTATTTGCAGAGTTACATTTTGAGAGTACACGGTTTCGCATCTGGGTTGTGAGGTCCAGGTGTTTGTTTAGATACTGAGTTAGTTTATTCTTGCGACTTTATTGTTCTAGTTCAACTTTATGGTTTCTCTTGGTGGTGTTACTTTGATGAAATGGAAGGATATTTTTCTGAGTACCCCTTGGTAATCGAAATCAACAGGTAATCTAGATTCTAAAGCATTTTACGTATTTATTAAGGTGATGAGTAAAGTCAGTTCCCTTATAAAAAGTTGTTTATAAGCAAGTTTAGGAGGGAAGTTTTTTGGCATTAGGTGCACAGGTAGAGATGAACTTTATGAAATCCTGATAGACTGAAGGATACTGCCTTAGCAGTGTATAAACAATTACGAATCTAGTTAATGCTTCTTGGATCTCTTATTCCTTCAAATAGCAGGGGAAGAGCAGGGAGGAGTGGGGAATGGGGGCAGGAAACAATCTTTTATCCCACCCAGCTGTTCAGTGGGTGGGGCTAGAGGAGATTGGGTTGAGTGGAGCTATGGAATAAATGTTGAAGCTCCGTAGATAGTTGTATGGTAGCACTGTGTCCTTCTGTGTTTGGACAGCATGACGGAGCCAGGTCTTCTCAATACAGTTATTAAAAATATCACATGCTCTTAGGCTCACAGAATTGAAGCGCATAACTGAAAAATTTATTTTGAGTTTATGGCAAGTAGATTTTAATTTGCAGAAACTATTATAATTGTGTAAAATAAAAGTGTCTGGTTTCTGATTTTGATTTCGAGGTATTTGATACATAACTACAGAAAAGGTAATTTATGTATCAGATACATATCAGTTACCGTTAGATTGTTTCAAAACTTTGTTATAAAATTGATTCTTTGGATTTGCATATTTTCCCATAGAAATAATCTTAAATAACTACATGTCAGGACTTTTGGGCTGTTCTGAAAGATTAGAACAATTGTAGAGGGTTAAAAATGACAACTCAGGTGGTAAAGAATCCTCCTGAGATAGGGAAGAGGAGGGTTTGATCCCTGGGTCAGGAATATCCCCTGGAGAAGGAAATGGCAACCCACTCAAGTATTCTTACCTGGGAAATCCCATGGATGGAGGAGCCTGGCGGGCTACAGTCCATGGGGTTGCAAAAGAGTTGGACATGGATTAGTGAGTAAACAGCAACAAAAAATGAAAGGAAGGAGGAAGAGTTAGATTTCCAAGATCTCAGTAATGGGGAGTGGTCAGATGAGTAGACCACTTGGTGTGAAGATAGTGGGTTGAGCAAGTTGGTCTCAGACTTGTTAGAAATTGATGGTATATGTATTCACTATAGACTCTATTCTTGTATTTGCCAATAGAGTATTATTATCTAATTAAATTATCAGCTGAGAACATGTTTCACATTTTAAGCTAATAAACTATCTTCAGTTGTTGATTAGAAGTAGAAACTTAATTTAACATTTATACATTTTACTAAATTTTGAGACAAACTTTTTTATTTTTCTATACAAGGTTTGGACTCTAAATGACAAAATCTATTGCACAATGAAACTGCTATAGAAAAAAATGTGTTTTTGCGGAGTAGAATTTTAAGGTAGTGTGATTATAGGTTAGGCTTGCCAGATGAGAGCACACTGTTAAATGTAGACCTACACTTGATCTCTACAGCAGTGTTTTGCAGACTGTGAGTTGAGACAAGTGGATGTTGAAATCAGTTTTGTGGATTTCTATCAATATTTTACAAAGTAGGAAAGAAAAAAATAGCAGTACATTGTAGAAATTTGGAGTGGTAAATTTTGTTGTGTTTGTATTGTGTTGAGATATAACTTTTTTTTTTTAAATTGAGAATTGTGATCAAAAAAGTTTGTAAAAACACTTGGGGATGTGCAGTATGGATTGGTGAAGTTGAAGATCTTTAAACTTTACGACAGAGGTCGTAATGTGAGGATGTAAGACCAAATGAAATTAAGTCTTATTTTTGATTCATTTATTGTGTACTTTATGTAACTGGTGTGATTAGAAAGATCTGAGATCTACTTTTCCTTGAGAGGAGGTCATCTCCCACGGTTATATAGAAAGCAGGGTGGGTCGCAAAATAAGATAGTATTATATCATTCCATGTCTCTGCTCTTGACTTTGAGGAGAAAAGAATGTTTTTGGTCTTGTCCTTTTGCATTATGGAAGATGTGGAGAGCCAGATTTTGAGCATGAGCTTGGGTAAAAGGGACCAAAAAGGCAGCTTGGTTAGCATTCAGCGTTGAAGGCCTTAGGTGAGACACACAAAAGGTCCTTGTAATTCATACTTGGTGCAGTGTAACTCTACAGAGATAGGGATTACAGATAGGGATTTGAATTCAAAGTATTAATAATAACAGAAATAGAGTATAAGGACTAGGGTGTGTAGTATAAGGACTTTGGTGTCAGACAGACATGCAGTCAAATCCTGCCTTTGCCACTTAATAGATGTATCAGTCAATAATAGGTTTAGGTTAGTGCTTCTCAAACGATGAAGGGTGTTTTTTTTTGTTTTTTAAAATTTCCAATTCACTGTTGACTGACACAATTGTAAAGTACAAGTTATTGCAAGTTATTTTTACTAACTTGTATTATTTTTACTAATGCAGATGAAATTTAAAAAGGCAAAAATAACAAGCCCCAATTTTTAAAGATCCAATAGACATAAATTATTCTGGTATAAGAATTTTCATTTCTGTGTTCTACATTTGTATTTCTCTGGTGTAAACCATTGAACAATCAGACTGGTCCCTCCATAGACTATGCTTCGAATAGTTCCGGGTTAAACCATGGTGCAGTAACAAATAGCCCTAAAAATCTTAGTGGCAGTAGTTTAAAGATGAGGTCATGCCTGTCCTGAAGTTCGTGTATTTTATTTTAAGCAATCGTTTTTTAATTTCAGAAGTACTTTGAAGATTGAGAAGAGTACATAAGTATCCCCTGAGGTTGGGGAGTAAAGCCTAATCTTGCTTACATTATTCTGAAGTGTATTTTAGGTATTTATGTGACATTTATTTTAGATATTCATGTGACATTTGCGTTTTATCTGTATTTGTTTGACATATATAAGTGAAACTCAGACATGTCCAACTCTTTTGTGACTCCATGGACTGTTTCCCACCAGACTCCTCTGTCCATGGGATTCACCATGCAGGAATACTGGAGTGGGTTGCCATTTTCCTTCTCCACCAGATCTTCCAAACCCAGAGATTGAACCTGGGTCTCCTTATCACCTGAGACCTCAGGGAAGACCCATATACAATATAAAGATAACCCCCCCCCTTCTTCCTCACCAATGTGGGATTAAAAATTGACTTTCCTGAAGATATGTTAATTCTATTCTTTTGTTTACCTCTGGGGCCACTACTGAGTACTTTTGATAGCTTCATTTGAGATGGGGCTCAGATCAAGGTTTCTCAGACTGGGCAAGAGTGCAGTTTGGCGTTTTTAATTTGGAGGGTGTGGGCTGTCTTGTGCATTGTCCAATGTTGACCAGCATCCCTGGCCTCTACTAACTAGATACCAGTAGCAGTTCATCCTCCTCAGTGATGACAGGGGAAAAAAAAGTCTCCAGACATTGCCAAATGTCACCTGGGAGGGCCAGTTTGAGAACCACCATACTAGGTGATGGAGAACCCTTTGAAAGATCATAGCAGTTGAGGAAGAAAAAAAGTCTTTGTTAAACATCTGGTTCATAATTCTTCCTCCTAGAACTCCTACCACTTGGTATTTCTCAAAGTTAGAAATCAGAATCACCTAGGTAGCTAGTGCTCATTTTACATGCTAGCAAGATAATGCTGCAAAATCCTTCAAGCTAGTATTCAGCAGCACCTGAACCGAGAACTTCCAGATGTACAAGCTGGGTTTAGAAAAGGCAAAGGAACCAGAGATCAAATTGGCAACATTCATTGGATCTTAGAAAAGCAAGGGAGTTCCAGAAAAACATCTGCTTTTGCTTCATTGACTATGCTGAATTCTTTGTGTGGATACTGGAAAATTCTTAAGAGATGGGAATAGCAGACCACTTTACCTGTCTCCCAGGAAACCTATTTGCAACAGGTTAATAAGCAACAGTTGGAACCAGTTATAGAATGATAGATTAGTTCAAAATTGGGAAATGGGTACGTTAAGTCTGTATGTTATCACCCTGCTTATTTAACTTACATGCAGAGTACATCCTGCAAAATGCCTGGCTGGAATCGAGATTGCCAGGAGAAATAGCAACAACCTCAGATATGCAGATGATACCCCTCTAATGGCAGAAAGTGAAGAGGAACAAAAGAGCCTCTCGATGAAAGTGAAAGAGGAGAGTGAAAACCTGGCTTAAAAACACATAATTCAGAAAATTAAGATCATGGCGTCTGGTCCCATCACTTCATGGCGAATAAATAGATGGGGAAAAAGTGGAAACAGTGACAGGCTTTATTTTCTTGGGCTCCAAATTCATTGTGGATGGTGACTGCAGCCATGGAATTAAAAGAGTCTTGCTCCTTGGAAGAAAAACTATGACAAACCTAGACAGCATATTAAAAAGCAGAGACATCACTTTGCCAACAAAGGTCCATATAGTCAAAGTTGTGGTTTTTCTAGTAGTCCTGTGTGGATGTGAGAGTTGGACCATAAGGAAGGCTGTGCACCAAAGAATTGATGCTTCCAAATTGTGCTGGAGAAAACTCTTGAGAGTCCCTTGGATAGAGAGGAGTATCATTTCTTGAAACAGGTAATTTAAAACATGAAATTCAGAGTCTGTGGGACAACTAAGTGAGCATAGTAGAGTCTCAATACCAGGAGAGACATCTAGGATGGAAAATAAGCATTTTAAGGTTTTTGTAAATTTATTCATTTGTGCTTTGAATTTTTATGTTTAGTAATTGAATGTCTATGTTGAAGAAAAGGTGTACTCTAGTTTGGTGAATAAATTTTTTGATATTTTTATAAGACTTGGTATTTTTAGTTTGGTGAGCAAACTTGAAGGAAATTGGAATAAAGTGATTTGTGTGAAACTTATGTGTTCTTCACAGCTAGACAGACTGAGGTTAATAATTTCTTTAGTACTAAAATGTCTAGCCATTAAAAATTTTTACTGATACTTTCAAAGCAGTAGCTGTTTCAAACTGTTTGCTAGTGTTTCTTTATATCAGTGACATTTTTTTATCCTTATGTGTTCAAATTGTTCATTCAGATTATAATCAGAGTTCTTCCTTTTTTGAGGAAGATTTTGGTATATATTGTCAATCAGTTTTCAAAAATACTAGAAATATTTTGAGTGAGGTAATTATTTGTGTAAGAGGAGGCAAAACCTTCATAGCAATCTTAGTGCTTTCTGGTTATTCTATTATAATGACTAGGGTACTACCTCATTTGTTACATGTTTTTGGGTCGATACAAGGAAAACTTTTTCAGTAACTAGTCTACCTTAAAGCATCAACATTTTATACCATTTTTAATTTTAAAAAGTTTGGTAGATATATTTATTTCCTCTTGTGATTAAATACATTAACCAAGAGGGGAAAAAAGCCGCTAAATTATTAATATTTCAATCACTGAAGTTTGATTTGTTTTCTTAATTACACACTTTTTTCATGGTTGTGATTATATTAGTGGTATATTAGTGACTAGTTGTTCTCAACCCTGGTTAGGCATTGGAAACACTTTCAGTTTTTTTTTGTTTTTTTTTTTTAATTTTTTTTTCCACTTTCAGTTTTTAATGTACCTGGAGGCTTGTTAATTCACTGGGTGTGAGGTGGGGCTCAGAAATCTACTTTTTTTTTTTTTTTTTAGTATTTTAGGTAGTTTTGATGAGCAACCAGGGTTGATAACTTCTGATGTGAATTATGTGGGATAATATATGTAAAAGTGCTCTGTAAACTCTTTAAAATTTATACAAAACCAAGGTACTATTCTCAATATTTAATAATATTTTTGGTGTATTAATCTATATACAGGTTATTTTAAGTATGTATATGGTGTTTTTAATATTGATATTCTAATTGTCTAGACATTTTATTATTTCAAGATGTTCAGTTTCATTATTTTAGAACTATAAATAGTATAAAAAGAGTATGGTTAAGCCTCTTCTACCTCCCCCAGTTATTTTCCTAGGGCATTTGTTAGTTTAGTATCTTAAACTTGTTTTTAATTTATATTTTTCATATTACTGGAGAGAGACATTTGTTATGAATAATCCAGTTAGCTTCCCTGCTTTCCTAAGAATATACTGAATTTGTTAAAATCACTATCAGGAATATTTTGTTTTGTGCTGTGATTTATATATGGGACTATTAAATAATGCAATATGAGAGTCATTTTTGTTTTTAAATTACACATAGTTTTTCACATTTTTGTGCTCTCAGGAATGTACCTAACTTCTTCTGTCCTTGAAGTTTGTAGCTGTTCAGCTTGCTGTTAATAATCTTTGTATTTTAGCTGCTCAGTCATTTCCTGGTTCATTTCTTTATTGAAGTTCTGCTCTCTGTTAAGTATTGGGTTAGATTTCCATTTTAATTCCCAGCTATGTTGTTTTTATTTTTTTAAATTAAAAAACAAACAAACAAAACAGAACATGGCAGCCCAGACACGGTGACTAACAGGTCAGGCATGACAGCAAGATGGAGAGCGCTGTCAGGTTTGGAAACACAATGCGATAGTTCCCTAGAGGCAGCTCTGAACCTACAGCTTGTATTTCATTTCTATATCAGCTAGTACTTTACTGCAGGAAGGGGAACCCCTTCCAGGGCCCAAGAGTGGGCTCTTGCCTAACACTCGGAAATGAATGGTCCGAGGACACACACGTGCTGACAAAGCAAGAGACTTTACTGGGAAAGGGCGCCGAGGTGGAGAGCGGTAGGGTGAGGGAACCCAGGAGAACTGCTCTGCTTCCTGGTTGTCAGTCTCAGGTTTTAGGGTAATGGAATCAGTTTCCAGATTGTCTTTGGCCAATCATTCCAACTCAAGTGCCCTTCCTGGTGGCCCTCCTATTGCTCAGCCAAGATGGATGCCAGAGAGAAGTATTCTGGGAAGTTAAATCCCAGTTATATATTCTGACACCTGTGCAATATATTCTGACACCTGAGTGAAAAGGGAAGAAATTTAAGTAGAAATGATTTTTGTTTTATGGATGTATAAAATAATGTGCAAATAGAAAACAACTAATAAAATTAAAATACATATTCATTGTATAATTTGCAAAACCAAATTTGCTCTGAGCACAACTTGTAGTCTGTTTTCTGATTGCTGAGAAGGGCAAATTGAGTAAACATGAGAACTTGGCATGAAAGAATGAAATTGTTGCCATTTCCTTCTCCAGGGAATCTTCCCTACCCAGGGGTCAAACCCAGGTCTCCTGCATTCCAGGCAGATTCTTTATTAACTGAGCCACCAGGGAATCCCCAATCTTAGAACTGTAGTCAATCCTGTCACATTTTGTATTAGAATATAAAAGTTGATCTAATACAGAAAAGTAAGAGTTACTTAACCAGTTGCTTAATTCAGGTGTGAGCCTAAAAAATAACTAGAGTGACTTATTTGGTAAGTTATTGTTTTTTAGTCTTTAAGTTGTGTCCAACTCTGCGACCTCATGGGACTGTGTACACACCAGGCTCGTCTGTCCTCTGTCTCCCAGAGTGCTCAAATTCATGTCCATTGAGTTGGTGGTGCTGTCTAACCATCTCATCTTCTGTCATCCCTTTCTCCTCCTGCCTTCAATCATTCCCAGCATCAGGGTCTTTTCCAAAGAGTTGGCTATTCTCATCAGGTGGCCAAAGTATTGGAGCTTCAGCTTCAGCAACGGTCCTTCCAATAAACAGTCATGATTGATTTCCTTTAGGATTGACTGGTTTGATCTCCTTGCAGTCCAGGGGACTCTCAAGAGTTTTCTCCAGCACCACAGTTCAAAAGCATCAATTCTTCGGTGCTCAGCCTTCTTTATGGTCCAACTCACATCCATGCGTGACTACTGAAAAAACCATAGCTTTGACTATGTGAACCTTTGTGGGCAGAGTGATGTCTCTGCTTTTTAGGACGCTGTCTAGGTTTGTCGTAGCATTCTTTCCAAGGAGCAAGGATCTTAATTTCATGGCTGCATTCACCATCCGCAGTGATTTTCAAGCCCACAAAATCAAATCTGTCCCTGCTTCCACTTTTCCCTCTTGTATTTGCCATGGAGTAATGGGACCATATACCATCATCTTAGTTTTTTTTTTTTTTTAATTTATCTATTTTTAATTGAATGATAATTGCCTTACAGAATTTTGTTGTTTTCTGTCAAACATCAATGTGAATCAGCTAGATCTTAGTTTTTTTTAATGTTGAATTTCACAGTAGCGTTTTCATTTTCCTCTTTCATCCTCATCAGGAGACTCTAGTTCTTTTTCACTTTCTGCCATTAGAGTGATGTCATCTGTGTATCTGAGGTTGTTGATATTTCTCCCGGCAATCTGACAAGTAGACCCACCAAAGATACTTGTTTGTGTTTGATCATGGTGCTGTGCTGTTAAAAAGATAATTACACAGATGTAGTTCCTTTTTTTACATTTCTGAAAGTTTGAAATAATTGTAGACTTGCTGAAAAGTTGCAGCCTGTATCCTTTTGAAACTTAAGTATTTGGTGAACATGGAGGAAGTGCAAAGATAATACCAGAAACATGCATGTACAATGTGTTACATGAGATAAATATGCCATCAACATTAGTACTGGCTAGGAAGAAGTGACCCAAGATGGACGGGTCATGGCGGAGAGGTCTGACAGAATGTGGTCCACTGGAGAAGGGAATGGCAAACCACTTCAGTATTCTTGCCTTGAGAACCCCATGAACAGTATGAAAAGGCAAAATGATAGGATACTGAAAGAGGAACTCCACAGGTCGGTAGGTGCCCAATATGCTACTGGAGATCAGTGGAGAAATAACTCCAGAAAGAATGAAGGGATGGAGCCAAAGCAAAAACAATACCCAGTTGTGGATGTGACTGGTGATAGAAGCAAGATCCGATGCTGTAAAGAGCAATATTGCATAGGAACCTGGAATGTTAGGTCCATGAATCAAGGCAAAGGAAGTGGTCAAACAGGAGATGGCAAGAGTGAGTGTTGACATTCTAGGAATCAGCGAACTAAAATGGACTGGAATGGGTGAATATAACTCAGATGACCATTATATCTACTACAGTGGGCAGGAATCCCTTAGAAGAAATGGAGTAGCCATCATGGTCAACAGAAGAGTCTGGAATACAGTACTTGGATGCAATCTCAAAAATGGCAGAAAGATCTCTGTTCGTTTCCAAGGCAAACCATTCAATATCACGGTAATCCAAGCCTGTGCCCCAACTAGTAATGCTGAAGAAGCTGAAGTTGAATGGTTCTATGAAGACCTACAAGGCCTTTTAGGACTAACACCCCCAAAAAATGTCCTTTTCATTATAGGGGACTGGAATGCAAAAGTAGGAAGTCAAGAAACACCTGGAGTAACAGACAAATTTGGCCTTGGAGTACAGAATGAAGCAGGGCAAAGGCTAATAGAGTTCTGCCAAGAGAACACACTGGTTGTAGCAAACACCCTCTTCCACAACACAAGAGAAGACTCTACACATGGTCATCACCAGATGGTCAGCACCGAAATCAGATTGATCATATTCTTTGCAGCAAAAGATGGAGAAGCTCTATACAGTCAGCAAAAACAAGACAGGGAGCTGACTGTGGCTCAGATCATGAACTCCTTATTGCCAAATTCAGACTTAAATTGAAGAAAGGGAAAACCACTAGACCATTCAGGTATGACCTAAATCAAATCCCTTATGATTATACAGTGGAAGTGAGAAATAGATTTAAGGGACTAGATCTTATAGGCAGAGTGCCTGATGAACTATGGACGGAGGTACGTGACATTGTACAGGAGACAGGGATCAAGACCATCCCCATGGAAAAGAAATGCAAAAAGGCAAAATGGTTGTCTGAGGAGGCCTTACAAATAGCTGTGAAACGAAGAGAAGCAAAAAGCAAAGGAGAAAAGGAAAGATATTCCCATTTGAATGCAGAGTTCCAAAGAATAGCCAGGAGAGGTCAGAAAGCCTTCCTCAGCAATCAATGCGAAGAAATAGAGGAAAACAGAAGAATGGGAAAGACTAGAGATCTCTTCAAGAAAATTAGAGCTACCAAGGGAACATTTCATGCAAAGATGGGCTCAATAAAGGACAGAAATGGCATGGACCTAAGAGAAGCAGAAGATATTAAGAAGAAGTGGCAAGAATACCCAGAAGAACTGTACAAAAAAGATCTTCACGACCCAGATAATTATGATGGTGTGATCACTCACCTAGAGCCAGACATCCTGGAATGTGAAGTCAGGTGGGCCATCACTATGAACAAAGTAGTGGAGGTGATGAAATTCCAGTTGGGCTATTTCAAATCCTGAAAGATGATGCTGTGAAAGTGTTGCACTCAATATGCCAGCAAATTTGGAAAACTCAGCAGCGGCCTCAGGACTGGAAAAGGTCAGTTTTCATTCCAGTCCTTAAGAAAGGCAATCCCAAAGAATGCTCAAACCACCGCATAGTTGCACTCATCTCACACGCTAGTAAAACTCATCTCACACGCTAGTAAAGTAACGCTCAAAATTCTCCAAGCCAGGCTTCAGCAATACATGAACCGTGAAATTCCAGATGTTCAAGCTGGTTTTAGAAAAGGCAGAGGAAGCAGAGATCAAATTGCCAACACCCGCTGGATCATCGAAAAAGCAAGAGAGTTCCAGAAAAACATCTATTTCTGCTTTATTGACTATGCCAAAACCTTTGACTGTGTGGATCACAATAAACTGTGGAAAATTCTGAAAGAGATGGGAATACCAGACCACCTGACCCACCTTTTGAGAAACCTATATGCAGGTCAGGAAGCAACAGTTAGAACTGGACATGGACCAACTGACTGGTTCCAAATAGGAAAAGGAGTACGTCAAGGTGTATATTGTCACCCTGCTTATTTAACTTCTATGCAGAGTACATCATGAGAAATGCTGGGCTGGAAGAAGCACAAGCTGGAATCAAGGTTGCCGGGAGAAATATCAATAACCTCAGATATGCAGATGATGCCACCCTTATGGCAGAAAGTGAAGAGGAACTAAAAAGTCTCTTGATGAACGTGAAAGAGGAGAGTGAAAAAGTTGGCTTAAAGCTCAACATTCAGAAAACTAAGATCATGGCATCTGGTCCCATCACTTCATGGCAAATAAATGGGGAAACAGTGGAAGCAGTGTCAGACTTTATTTTTTGGGGGCTTGAAAATCACTGCAGATGGTGATTGCAGCCATGAAATTAAAAGACGCTTACTCCTTGGAAAGTCATGACCAACCTAGATAGCATATTAAAAAGTAGAGACATTACTTTGCCATTAAAGGTCCATCTAGTAAAGGCTTTGGTTTTTCCAGTGGTCACGTATGGATGTGAGAGTTGGACTATGAAGAAACCTGAGCGCCGAAAAATGGATGCTTTTGAACTGTGGTGTTGGAGAAGACTCTTTGAGAGTCCCTTGGACTGCAAGGAGATTCAGCCAGTCTATCCTAAAGGAGGTCAGTCCTGGGTGATCATTGGAAGGACTGATGCTGAAGCTGAAACTCCAATACTTTGGGCACCTCATGTGACGAGTTGACTCATTGGAAAAGACCTGGTGCTGGGAGGGATTGGGGGCAGGAGGAGAAGGGGACAAGAGAGGATGAGATGGCTGGATGGCATCACCGACTCGATGGACATGAGTTTGAGTGAACTCCGGGAGTTGGTGATGGACAGGGAGGCCTAGCATGCTGCGATTTATGGGGTCGCAAAGAGTCAGATACGACTGAGCGACTGAACTGAACTGAACTCAACTGAAGGTCCTTGTTTAAGAAAAAAAAAAGAAAAAACTTATTTCCTAGGCCCTACCAGCAACATTCTAATTCCCTATTTCTAGACTTAGGACCCAGGTATTTGTTTTTATCAAGCTTCCCAGATGTTTCTGATTATAGCCAGGTTTAGAAATCATTTAACTGCAAGATAAAAGTCCAGAGACCTTGATAATAGCTTTGTCTATTGCACAACCACTGTAACAACTGTCGTTTATTGTGCTTATTGTATCTGAAGTGCCAAATATTTCAAGTATTTCATATATATCTTACAATAGCCTCATAAATACGTTGTCCCAGTCTAAGGCTCAGAAAGGTTATGTGGCTTACCCATCCAAAGTGTAGCTCCAAGTTACAGCAGATACTAGATTTTTTATTTCTAGCTTTATTTTTACAGTGCTCCACACTGTTATCTATGGAGGATATATTCCAAGGTCCCCAGTGGATGCTTGAAACCACAGATAGTAATACCCAAGCCTGTATGTATTGTTTTTTCCTATACATACATACTTAGGATAAAGTTTAACTTATGAATTAGACACAGTAAGAGATGGACAACAATAGCTAATAATAAAGCAGAACAGTTGTAACTATGCTGTAATAAAGGTTGTTATAAAAAATGTGGTCTCTCTCTCAAGTTCAACTCTGCCAGAAATGTGGCAGTGGCTTCTTCATTGGCAGACTCAGCCTCTCCAGTAATTTTTATATTTTTCAGTTGAAATCTATTCTTGAGTCTGTGTAACCATTTCATTTTTGAGTAAATGACTTGGTATCACTTGTTTTAGGGGATCCCTTGCTTGCTAAAGGTGTCATACAGGGTCCATGCTTTCTGGTGTGACCTGTTGCCATCATTTGTAACATGTTTTATGTTCGTGTCTTCCACCCATAGATTTAATGCCTTTTCCATCCTGACTTTTCCATTTGTCTTGCACTGTGACTTTTCCATTTATCAGGCACTGTGGCTGTAACTTTGCAGTTTGAGGTGTTATCAGCAAAAGTAGCATAATTTTTTTTTCCTTTTTCTCAATTTCATGGATAGAAGATTCCTTTTTACAGTGAATCTTAGCAACCTAAGGTACAGTTTCTTTTTCCTTATTAAATCAAGACCTTCACCTTTTCATTTATGGGAAGTACTTTATAGCTTCTCTTTCATATATGTAAATTGCCAGAATTCCAACTCTTATTCTTTGGCGCCATTATTAAGTAACATTATGAAGTGAGGGTTACTTGAACACAAGTATTGCAATATCACAGCGGGTGATCTGATTATACTGAGAAGTCTAAGTGACCAATGGGCAGGATATACAGAACAGAGGGATGAATCACATCACAGGCTGGACAGAGCAGGACAGCACAGGAAGGTGTGAGATTTCATCATGCTATTCAGAACAGCACACAATTTAAAACTGATGAATTGCTTATTTCTGGAATTTTCCATTTAGTATTTTCAGATCGCAGTTGACAGCTGGTAGCTGAAACCTTGAAAAGCAAAACTTGAGGTGAAGGGGGACTCTTACTGACCTATGATTATCTTATATATTTTTTAATTAAAAACTTGGGTAGTCATTTTAGGGTCTCTTTGCTTGGCTTTTTCCTTCTATTTAGGTCAAATCATGTTTTGTATTCTTTGCTTATGCTGTTTTTACCTATCTTGAAGTCACATCCATCCATTAAGGAAGGCCCAGCTCAAAACTACTGATTCTGGGAAGCTTTTCCCATCTTTGATCCTTTCCGTAACTTGAACTCCTTTAAGACTGCTCTCCTAGTAGGTAACAGCATTGTCAATTTGTAAAAATGTATTTTCAGTTATTGTTTATGGTTAATATTACAAATATGGTGGGTGGCGTAGTTAGTTGCAGTATTGTGATGGGTAGCATGCTTTTTTGAGCCCTATCTCTGGCATTACTACATATAGTACTGCTTTTGAGTAGAATGCTGTTTGTGTGTGTGTGTTTTAGCAAAAACACAAGAGAACAAATCCATACTTTTATTTATTTACTTTTCAATAAGTTTAAATCCTCAAAGGGTACAGCATCACACAGAGTCTGTGTCCGGTGGCCTTAGTGAGAAGGTTGCTTCGGAATTTGGCACAAACCATGCCACTGTTTACATGAGCATGAGTTGTCTTTCCCTGGATTACTCTGGTTTTGTTAGGTTTTCTGCCAAGAGTTACCGTGTTGTTCTTTGCTTTGTACGCGTAAGTACGTCTCTTGCCTAGATAGAATTCAGTTTCTTCTCAAGCATATACACCTTCGATTTTCAGGAGAGCTGTGTACTCCCTCTTGGTTCCATAGACCCTGCTTATAAGCCGGCAAAAATGGCCTTGGGCCACAGCCTTCCAGACGTATTTGTTGTTTTAGAAGTCCTGTTCCCAGCGGGCCTCCACAGGGTCCAAGATGGCCGAAAGAGAAACCATTATTTTTATAATGGAATAAATTAACCGACCTTGGTTATGGAAAAAGTTAGCATTTTCTGTTTTGAGGTTTCAAATTACTTTGGCTGCTTCAGTAGCTCAACAAGGCAGGCTTTTCAAATCTTCTATTGTAGAGTAAATTTATAAACATACAGAAACATTTATCATCATAAATTAATAATTTCAGCAGTAATGTAATTTAGTTTGCAATACAGTTTTTTTACTAGTATTTTCTTGGAACTTTATTAGTCTGCTAGGACTGCCATTACAGAAAACCACAGATGAGGTGGCTTAAACAACAGACATTTGTTTTCTCACAGTTCTGGAGGCTGGAAGTCCAGTATTAAGGTGCCGGCAGATTTGGTTTCTGGTGAAGAGTCTTCCTGGATTACATATGGCCACCTTCTGTCTGTGTCCTCACGTGGCCTTTGTGTAACCTGTGGAGGAGAAAGGGTTATCTCCAGTGTGTCTTCCTCTTCTTGTAAGGATACCAGCTCCACGTGATGGGCCCTACTCGAATGACCTCCTTTAACCTTAGTTACGCCCTTTAAGGCCCTGTTTCCCAGATACAATTACATTGGGATTAGGGCTTCATTATAAGAATTTTGGGTGTATGCAGTTTGGCCTGTAACAGGAATTGAATTTCTGTTTTCCTGTGTATGGTGGTGTAATAGCTATAGAAAATTTTTTTTTAAAATCAGATAATAAATACTTTGTTTCTACCTACCTTTTTATTAGGCAAGTAATGTTAAAATGAATATCAGTTGAACATTTTATGAGTCATGGGATTCAGTATTTTGGCAGGAAATGGCTTTAATATCTTTTAGAAGCTGACTTGAGAGGTATATGCTGGAAATAATTTGAACTCTTTGATAAAACTGCTGTGTTACGTACAGAATGCATATATATCATGAGTACACAAGGTATGGTAGTGACTGATTAAAATGAACTAAAGTTAATCCTTTAAAACTTTTGCCTATGTTCTTCAAACTTGTTTTTTCATCCTTCTATTTTCACAAGATCTCGGGATTGGATGTATTGTCATTTAACCTAATTATGCAAATGGTACTCTTAATTTCCCCTGCAGCCTGCCTGTGACTGTAACTCTGACTAGTATTGTAGCCACAAGCATATACGGCTGTTGAGCACTTGAAATGTTGCTAGTCTGAATTGACATTTGATATAAGTGTAAAATGCACAGAGGATTTTGCAAAGACTTAAAGAATATAAAATATCTAATTCATTTTTATGTTGATTGCATGTTGAAATAATGTCTTGGATATATTGAGTTAAAATATATTACTACAGTGGAGTTTTTGTTGTTGTTCAGTTGCTAAGTTGTGTCTGACTCTTGGTGACATTGTGGACTGCAGCACACCAGGCTTCCATGTCCTTCACTATCTCCTGGAGTTTGCTCAGACTCATGTCCATTGAGTCGGTGATGCCATCTGATTGTGTTTACTTGTTTGTTTTTACTTTTTTAAATGTGGCTTTTAGAAAATTTAAAATTACATATATGACTTGTGTTATATTTCTAACAAACAGAGCTGATTTAGTCTGTTAAAAACTCAGCTGCCTACTGAGATAACACATTTTATCTTTGAATAGCTGTCACTATTAATTTTTTTCTTCCTATTTTTATATATATCTGTCTTGATATTTGCATTCTGACATTCTCATTTATTCCCTAGGACCAAAAAGATAAGTCTGATTTCTCTTTTTAATATTTTTGCTTAGTAGTTTGGAGACAACTATCTTTTATTGTGACTTTTAGTCTTTCCATTTCCTTTAGCAACGTTTATATGGTAGGGAGTCATATCCCTCCAGCCATTTTTACTCCCCTTTGAACTTCATTTGGTATATATCCCTGCTAATACCAGGAAATGAAATGAATATCTTGTGATCTTAAAATTGCAGATTGAATCAATCTTTTGTGACCTTCTACGTGCTATATAAATCTGTTAATGAGGCCTGAAGTTAAGTTACCTTTTAGGGAAACCTTAATTCTTATACTGATATAGAGTATAGTGTCAACTCAGATGTCTCTACCTTTTCCCCTTGTGCTGCCATTATTTTATCTTGCTTCTTCAGGACTGTTTTTTTTTTTTTAATTAGACATACTTAATTGAGTGGGTGAAATGTGTCCCTCCTCCTCATTTGCAGTCCCATTTTATAGTTTTGTCCTTAACTGAAACTTTCTTTTAGATTGTGGTTTGAGGGTGGGAAAAAGGACACAATTTGGATCCATATATTTCCATAGCAGATTTCATTTGGGTTCTGAATGTGTCATATAAAGTATTTATTACCTTTTTCAGCTTTTAGCATGTATATATTTAGAGTGTATCTTTTGTTTTCATCACAATATTAAATAATGTTCAGTTCAGTTGCTCAGTCATGTCTGACTTTTTGCAACCCTATGGACTGCAGCACACCCGGGCCTCCCTGTCCATCACCAACTCCTGGAGTTTACTCAAACTTGTCTCCATTGAGACGGTGATGCCATCCAACCATCTCATCCTCTGTCGTCGCCTTCTCCTCCTGCCTTCAATCTTTCCCAGCATCTGGGCTTAATTAAGAATGGATTCTTGCTGTATATAATTTTGCTGAAGTTGATATACAACTAATCAGCTATTAATCCATCTTATTTTATTGGTCCTCCAGTTTTTATTTCTCTGCCTTGCCCCTATTCACATCATGATTGAAATCTTGTCTGAATTACCTCATATAATTTCCTCCTTTGCAGTCTAATGAATATGTCAGCAATGGAAAATAAGATCTGATTTATAAAGAAGAAAACCCACACTAACTTGTAAATGACTTCATTTTCTTTCTGTGTGATTTTTTTTTTAATGTAAATGCTTCAGGTTTCTTAATAATAACTTTGGAAAATAGAAAGAGTATAAAAGTAAATTACCCCCAAATCCAGTTAGCAAAATATAACCAATGTTAAAATATGTATGTATCTTCTTTTTGGCTTTTTTCTTTGTCAGCTTAAAAAACTTTGATAGTGGTGCATGGTTACACTTCTCTTGGGTAAATAGTTAGCCTAAGTTGTAGGTAGGTGTACATGTAACTTCTTAAGAAATTGCCAAACCATTTTGCAACATAAATGTTAACGTTTATGTTCTCATCAAGAGTGTGTAAAAATGTTTGCTAATTTCACATACTAACTCCTGGGATGGCCCCTCTTACTAATTTTAGCCATTCTAGTGGAATAATTAGTGGATAAAACATTGTGATTATAATTGTTATTTTACTAATGAGTAATGATGTTAAGGATCTTATCATGTGCTTGTTTGCCATCTATATATCTTTGATGGTCTGTTGAAATATTTGGTCCATTTTTAAGTTGTATTGTCTAATTAAGTTGTATATTTTAGATACTAGTTCTTTGTTGAACTATGCAAATAACTTATTTCTCATCATATCTTTATTTACTATCAATAATTCTTATTTGCCACAAATATTACTGTATTGCTTGCCTTAGTAGTGATTTTCTGGGGTTTTTTTGGCTGCTCTGCATGGTTTGCAGAATCTTAGTTCCCTGACCAGGGATTGAACCCATGGAATTCCTTTATAAGAAATAATTGTTCTATCTCATACATTCATTCATTCAGTTATTTATTAATACTGGTAGGACACATGAATATTAATTTTGTCATTGTTTATTGCTCAGATTATCCTGAATCTGACTGTTGGGAGCTCTTTGCTGTTAGCTCATATTCATCTTTCAGCATGCCTCATCATTTGTTTTGGAGCACTTCTTTATTTTCTGGTTTGTCTTTCAGGTTCCTTTTATCTCAGAATAGTGTTTAGAAACCAAGGTCTCAGCTCTAAAAGTGCTTGTTGCTCCTGCTTCTAGGTGTTTTGAACAAATAGATCTAAGGAATTTTATTTTTTGTGTACATTCACACATCTGTATTTCTATACCTATCTTTGTGTAAATATATTTGTTTATATATATTAAAAACCATGAATTCATACTGATAAACCAGTTCCTTATTTGTAACTACTTTCTCAAACAGTGGAAATTTTGGCTCTCATCTACAGTTTATTTATTATTTGTTCAGTTCTGGTATACATGTAAATGTAATTTCAGAATTACTATTATAAATATATTTACTTCCTAGAGTGTAGTATTGTGTACATCTCTTTTGGTATTTCAGTTCAGTTCAGTTGCTCAGTCGTGTCCAACTCTTTGCGACCCAATGAATTGCAGCACACCAGGCCTGCCTGTCCATCACCAACTCCTGGAGTTTACCCAAACACATGTCCATCGAGTCGGTGATGGCATCCAGCCATCTCATTCTCTGTCGTCCCCTTCTCCTCCTGCCCCCAATCCTTCCCAGCATCAGGGTCTTTTCCAGTTAGTCAACTCTTCATGTGAGGTGGCCAAAGTATTGGAGTTTCAGCTTCAGCATCAGTCCTTCCAATGAATACCCAGGACTGATCTCCTTTAGGATGGACTGGTTGGATCTCCTTGCAGTCCAAGGGACACTCAAGAGTCTTCTCCACCACCACAGTTCAGTCTCATACTATATAGGCAGCATACTGTTTTCCAGTGTTCCATTCTGTTCTTACCCATTTTGTTCATTGCTCTTATGTTACTCATTTGAAATATAGTTTTGTTACTGTTTCTAGTCCATTTTGAGTTCTTCTCACATTCTGGCAGGTTTTGGTTCTTTTTTTCATTGGGATATACGAAATGTTGTTCAGTTGCTAGCTCATGTCTGACTCTTTGTGACCGTATGAACTGTAGCTCACCAGGCTTCTCTGTACTCCACTGTGTCCGGGAGTTTGCTCAAATTTATGTCTGTTGAGTTGGTGAGGCTATCTATCTCATCCTCTGCTGCCCCCTTCTCCTTTTGCCTTTAGTCTTTCCCAGCATCAGGGTCTTTTCCAGTAATCAGCTCTTCGCATCATGTGGCTAAAGTATTGGAGCTTCAGCTTCAGCCTCAGTCCATCCAATGAACATTCAAGATTGATTTCTTTTAGAAGTGACTAGTTTGGTCTCCTTGCTGTCCAAGAGACTCTCAAGAGTTTTCTCCAGCACCACAGTTTGAAAGCATCAATTCTTAGATGCTCAGCCTTCTTTGTGGTCCAGCACTCACATCCACACATGGAGAAAAGCTATGGAAAAACGATAGCTTTGATAGTATGAACCTTTGTTGGCCAAGTATTATGTCTCTGCCTTTTAATACACTGTCTAGGTTTGTTGTAGCTTTACTTCCAAGGAGCAAGTCTCTTTTAATTTCATGGCTGCAGTCACTGTCTGCAGTGATTTTGGAGCCCAAGAAAATAAAGTCTGTCACTGTTACTCCACTTTTGCCCCATCTGTGGCTTCCCAGGAGGTGCTATTGGTAAAGAACTCGCCTGCCAGTGCCGGAGACATAAGTGACAAGTGTTCGATCCATGGGTCAGGAAGATACCCTGGAGAAGGAAATGGTAACCCACTCCAGTATTCTTGCCTGGAGAATCCCATGGACAGAGGAGCCTGGTGGGGCTACTACAGTCCATGGGGTTGCAAAGAGTCAGACATGACTGAAGTGACTTAACACTCACACATTTGCCAAGAAGTGATAGGACCAGATGATCTTCATTTTTTGAATATTGAGTTTTAAGTTAGCATTTTCACTCTCCTCTTTAACCTTCATCAAGAGGCTCTTTAGTTCCTCTTTGGTTCCTGTCATTAGAGTGGTATTATGTGCATATCTGAGGTTGTTGATATTTCTCCCGGCAATCTTGATTCCAGCTTGTGATTCACCCAGCCAGGCATTTTAGATGATGTACTCTGCATATAAGTTAAATAAGCAGGGTGACAATATACAGCCTTGATGTACTCCCTCCTACTGTCTTGCTGGGGCTTCTCCTTTGCCCTTGGACATTGGGTATCTTTTTTTGGTGGGATCCAAAATTTTCCTGTTAATGGTTGTTCAGCAGTGAGTTGTATTTGTAGTTCTTGCAATAGTTAGAACTGGACATAGAAAGACAGAAGTAGAGGAAAACAACAGAATGGGAAAGACTAGAGATCTCTTCAAGAAAGTTAGAGATACTAGGGAACATTTCATGCAAAGATGGGCTCAATAAAGGACAGAAATGGTATGGACCTAACAGAAGCAGAAGATATTAAGAAGAGGTGGCAGGAATACACAGAAGAACTATACAAAAAAGATCTTCATGACCCAGATAACCACAATGGTGTGATCACTCATCTAGAGCCAGACATCCTGGAATACGAAGTCAAGTGGGCCTTAAAGCATCACTCTGAACAAAGCTAGTGGAGGTGATGGAATTCCAGTTGAGCTATTTCAAATCCTGAAAGATGATGCTGTGAAAGTTCTGCACTCAATATGCCAGCAAATTTGGAAAATTCAGCAGGGGACTCAGAACTGGAAAAGATCAGTTTTCATTCCAGTCCCAAAGAAAGGCATTGCCAAAGACTGCTCAAACTACTGCACAATTGCACTTACCTCACACACTAGCAACGTAATGCTCAAAATTCTCCAAGCCAGGCTTCAGCAATATGTGCATGTGAAATTCCAGATGTTCAAGCTGGCTTTAGAAAAGGCAGAGGGACCAGAGATCAAATTGCCAACATCCGTTGGATCATTGAAAAAGCAGGAGAGTTCCAGAAAAACATCTACAAAGTGGAAAATTTGTAAAGAGAGGGGCATACCAGACCATGTGACCTGCCTCCTGAGAAATTTGTATGCAGGTCAAGAAGCAACAGTCAGAACTGGACATGGAACAACAGACTGATTCCAAATTGGGAAAGGAATACATCAAGGCTGTATATTGTCACTCTGCTTATTTAACTTATATGCAGAGTACATCTTGAGAAATGATGGGCTGGATGAAGCACAGGCCAGAATCTAGATTGCCAGGAGAAATATCAATAACCTCAGATATGCAGATGACACCACCCTTATGGCAGAAAGCAAAGAAGAGCTAAAGAGCCTGTTGATGAAAGTGAAAGAGGAGAGTGAAAAGGTTGGCTTAAAACTCAACATTCCAGAAAACTAAGATCATAGCATCCGGTCCCATCACTTCATGGCAAGTAGATGGGGAAATAATGGAAACAGTGACTGACTATTTTTTGGGGGGCTCCAGAATCACTGCAGATGATGATTGCAGCCATGAAATTAAAAGATTCTTGCTCTTTGGAAGAAAAGCTATGACCAACCTAGACAGTATCTTAAAGAGCAGAGACATTACTTTACCAACAAAGGTCCGTCTGGTCAAAGCTATGGTTTTTCCAGTAGTCATGTATGAATGTGAGAGTTGGACTGTAAAGAAAGCTGAGTGCCGGAGAATTGATGCTTTTGAACTGTGGTGTTGGAGAAGACTCTTGAGAGTCCCTTGGACTTGAAGGAGATCCAGCCAGTCCATCCTAAAGGAGATCAGTCCTGAATGTTCATTGGAAGGACTGATGCTGAAGCTCCAATACTTTGGCCACTTGATGTGAAGAACTAACTCGTGGTAATGACCCTGATGCTGGGAATGATTGAAGGCAGGAGGAGAAAGGGATGACAGAAGATGAGACGGTTGGATGGCATCACTGACTCTGTGGACATGAGTTTGAGTAAGCTCCGGGAGTTGGTGATGGACAGGGAGGCGTGGTGTGCTGCAGTCCATGGGGTTGTAGAGTTGGACACAACTGAGCGACTGAACTGAACTGTATGGTAGTTTGGACATTCTTTGGCACTGCCTTTCTTTAGGATTGGAGTGAAAACTGGCTTTGCCAGTCCTTTGGCCACTGCTGAGTTTTCCAAATTTGCTGACATATTGAGTGTAGTCCTTTAACAGCATCATCTTTTAGGATTTTAAATAGCTCTTTTGGAATTCCGTCACCTCCACTAGCTTTGTTTGTAATAACGTTCTTAAGACCCACTTGACTTCACACTCCATGATGTCCAACTCTAGGTAAAACATTACTGTGGTATTAATCTCAGTTCTGTAAAACAGTATGTCTGGAAGTGTCCCTTCCATGTCTTATCTCTTTTACACTTTTACCCATCTCATTTTCCTTTTCTACCATTTAACCACCCATCTGTTTGGGTGACCAATCTTAATGGTTTCTTGCTTAGTTTTTAATTTCTTCCTATCATCTTACACAGATGAGAAGATACACATAGGAAAGCAGATATAAAAATTATATTGAGTTGGCAAAAAAATTCTTCTGAGTTTTTCTATAAGCTGTTACAAGAAAATGCAAATGAACTTTTTATCCAACCCAACGTATGAAAAGCAGTGTATTATGGACACTACATACTTGATTTTATGACAGCTTTATTAAGATACAATTCACATGCTGTAAAATTCACCCCTTTAAATTGAACAATTCTGTTATTTTTAGTGTATTAACAGAGTTGTGCAACCATCGTTACGTCTAATTTGAGGACATTTTCATCAACCCCAAGTGAAACTGTGTATCTTAACAATTACTCCCGTTCCCTCCTATTCCCAGGTCTTGACAACAGCTAATCTACTTTCCATCTCTATAGAATTTCCTATTCTGAGCATTTCATATAAATGAAATCATAGAATATTTTTTTGTAATTAGCTTCTTTCACTTGCCATGATGTTTTAAGGTTCAACCATATTGTAGCATCCATCAGTATTTCATACCTTTTTATTATTAAATGATATTTTATTGCATAGGTGTGCATGTGCACGTGTGCTCAGTCATGTCTGACTCTTTGAGACCCTAAGGACTGCAGCCTGTCAGGCTGATGTGTCTGTGGAATTTTCCAGGCACGAATACTGGAGTGGGTTGCCATTTCCTCCTCCAGGGGATCTTCCAGCCCCAGGGATTGAACTAGTGTCTCTTAACATCTCTTTCATTGGCAGGTGGGTTCTTTACCACCAGCACCACCTGGGAAGCCCCATTAGCCATTAGAGAATTGCAAGTGAAAACAACAGTGATACTATCACTCTGGCAATGATAGTTTAAAGGGACAGACTAATAACAAGTGTGAACATGGATGTGGAGAAACTGAAACCTCTCACATTACTGGTGGGAATGTTAAATGTCACAGCTGCTTCAGCAAACAGTTTGGCAGTTCCTCAGAAAGTTACCCTAAGATGCAGCAATTACATCCCTACATATATATATCCAAAAGAGGAAGCATAAGTCCATATGAAAACATTATGAATGGATAAACAAAATTATGTATTATTTATACAATAAGGCTTCCCTGGTGGCTCAGTGGTAAAGAATCTGCCTGCCAATGTAGTATTCTTGCCTGAAGAATCCCATGGATAGAGGAGCTTGGGAGGCAACAATCCATAGGGTGGCAGAGTTGAATGTGACTGAAGTGACTTAGCATGCAAGCACACAATGGCTAATGATGCTCAACATCTTTACATGTGCCCGTTGGCAATTTGTATATCTTCTGTGGAAAAGTCAAAGTGTTAGTTGCTCAGTCGTGTCTGACTCTGTGACTCCATGGACTGTAGCCTGCCATGTTCCTCTGTCCATGGGATTCTCTAAGCAAGAATACTGGAGTGGGTTCACGTTCCCTTCTTCATGAGATCTTCATGACTGGGGGATCTAACCCTGGTCTCCCAAATTGCAGGCAGATTCTTTACCATCTGAGCCACCAGGGAAGCCCATCTTCTGTGGGGCAATGTTTATTAAAGTGCTGTGCCCAATTTTTAGTTAGGTTATTTATCTTTTCAGTTATTGCCCTGGAGATTACCTTTAATAACTTACAACATTATAATTTGGGTTTTTACCAGCTTAATTTCAGTAAAATACAGTAGTTTTGCTCCTGAGTACTTTCATTTCCTTTTACCTCCTTCGTGCTCCTAGTGTCATACAAATTACTTCTTTCTAGTTTATAAACCCCAAAACAAAGTTTAATAATTATTGCTTTGTAATTTCAGTCAGTTAAAAAAATTTTTTTTTCAGTCACTCAGTTGTGTCCGACTCTCTGCAGCCCCATGGACTGCAGCATGCCAGGTTTCCCTGTCCCATTACCAACTCCAAGAGCTTGCTCAAACTCATGTCCATCGAGTTGGTGGTGCCGTCCAACCATCTCATCCTCCATTGTCCCCTGCATTGCGGTCTTTTCCAATGAGTCATTTCTTTGCATCGGGTGGCCAAAGTATTGGAGCTTCAGCTTCAGCATCAGTCCTTCTAATGACTGTTCAGGACTGATTTCCTTTAGGATTGACTGGTTTGATCTCCTTGCAGTCCAAGGGACTCTCAAGAATCTTCTCCAACACCACAGTTCAAAAGCATCAATTCTTCTGCACTCAGCTTTCTTTATGATCCAACTCTCACATCCATACATGAATACTGGAAAAACCATAGCCTTGACTAGGTGGATCTTTGTTAACAAAGTAATGTCTCTGCTTTTTAATACGCTGTCTAGCTTTTCTTCCCAGGAGCAGGCATCTTTTAATTTCATGGCTGCAGTCACCATCTGCAGTGATTTTGGAGCACAAGAAAATAAAGTATGTTTCCACTATTTTCACTGTTTCCATTATTTCCCCATCTATTTGCCATGAAGTGATGGGACCGGATGCCATGATCTTAGTTTTCTAAATGTTTAGTTTTAAGCCAACTTTTTCACTCTCCTCTTTCACTTTCATCAAGAGGATCTTTTTTTTTTTCTATGTACAGTAGATAAAAGTTTTATTAGACTGCAGAATGTTGTTTCATGGAAATTAAGATAAACATGTTTCACACAAGACATTTTGCCATGAAGTGAAGTGAAGTTGCTCAGTCGTGTCCGACTCTTTGTGATCCCATGGACTGTAGCCTACTAGGCTCCTCGGTCCATGGGATTTTCCAGGCAAGAGTACTGGAGTGGGTTGCCATTTCCTTCTCCCATCAAGAGGATCTTTAGTTCCTCTTCACTTTCTGCCATAAGGGTAATTGCCGTGTAAAGTGTGCCTTTAAATCAGGTAGAAGAGAGTTGCAAATAAAAATTATATTTGTGCTATCTTTTGTGTTTACTTATTATGTAGTGTTTTTATCTGATTGTGAGGAATTTTCAGTTTTTGCTTATCAGAGAATGTCTTAAGTTCAGCTTTATTTTTGAAAGATGCCTTTGGTAGATACTGAATTCTTGGTTGACAGTCTTTTTGTTTTAACGTCTTCAATATGTCATCCATCTACTTTCTGGCCTGTGTGGTTTCTGATGAGATGTTAGTCATTATTCATATTGAGTCACCTATATATATAGGTCATTTAAGTCTCTTGCTGCTTTCCTGATTCTTTGTCTATTTTTTGACAATTTGATTGTGATGAGTCTAGCTGTGGATCTCTGCTTTTTCTCTGTTTGAAGTTGCTGAGCTTTTATTGTGTTGACATGTTTTTCTTCAGATTTGGGATGTTCTCTGCCATTGTTTCTTCAAACATACGTTTTGCCTCTTTCTTTCTCTCCTTGTCTTTTTCCCTCTGTCCTTTTTTCCAGCACTTGTGGACTCCCATTATGTGTATGTTGGTATGCTTGATTTTGTTCCACAATTTCTGGCTGTGTAGTTTTTTATTCCCTCTCTTATTATCTCTGTTCCTTAGCCTGGTAAATGTTATTTGACGATGTTATTTTGCTAGCTCGTATCAGTTTTTGAACCTCTTTCTCTCTAATGAAATTTCATTTCAGTTATTCTACTTTTTAAAAATAATTTTCTTTATTTTTGCTTGTGCTGGGTCTTCGTTGCTTTGAGCTTTTCTCTAGTTTCGGAGAGTGGGGCCCTTCTCCTGCTGTGGTGTGCAGGTTTCTCCTTGTGGTGGCTTCTCTTATTGTGGAGCATGGGCTCTAGGGCACATTGGCTTCTGTAGTTGCCACACGTGGGCTGTCGTTGCAGTTCCTAGTCTCAAGCACAGACTGAGTAGTTCTGACACACCAGCTTATTTGCTTTGTGGCAGGTGGGATCTTCCCAGACCAGGGAGCCAACCAGTGTCCCCTGCATTGGCAGGCATATTCTTTACCATTGAGCCACCAAGGTAGCCCTCTACTTTTCAACTTGAAGATTTTTATTTGGTTCTTTTTAATAATTTCTTTCTGTTTGTTAATCATCTCTAATTGGTGAATGTAGTTCTTATACTTCCTTTTAGTTTTTTAGAAATGATTTCCTTTAGTTATTTAAATGTATTCAAAATAGCAGATTTAAAGTTTTTGCCTAATGTCTGAGTTTTCTCAGGGTTAGCTTCTGTTGATTGCTTTTTCCCCCCATGAATGTGGGTTATACTTTTATACTTTCTTGTTTTTTTTTTTTTTTTTTTTTTTTGCATCATAATTTTTTGTTGAAAACTGGGCATTTTAAGCAAAACAGCATGGCAACTGTGGTTAAATTCTCCATCTCCCCTCTTTCCTCCACCCCAGGGTTTATTATTGTTTTTTTGTTGTTTAGTGACTTTTGGGGAACTAATTCTGTAAAGTCTGTTTTCTTTGTCTTGTTTTGTCACTGAAGTCTTTAGTTATTCTAGTGGTTGGTTGTGGGGTCTTGCAAGGAGTCAGACAGGTCAAATAATCTTTTTTGGGAATGGAGCTTTGAAGGAGCCTATTCTCTTCCAGTTGCTGACTGGGTGCTGATTTTTGCCATGATTGCATGCTGTTGGTTTTCAAGGCTACTGTAAAACAGGTGAGGGAAGATACGAATGGGCAAGTTAAAATGCAATAGGAACTGCTGTTTTTACTGACATCCAGCCCTTTTTCTTGAATAAGTTTCCTTTGAATTGCTGTAACTCTTTTGTTCATTTCCAGGGTTCAGAAGAAATTGATTTTGACAATTTTGCCTCTTACCACTTTTAATGAAGGAGAGAATTTTCTTAAGTCTTTATTCTGGTAATTTCTTTAATCACTCCACTGTACATCCTTTTGTTTTCCAGTGTACACGTAAGAAAGCTTTAAAAGTAAATATTACTGTGCCAGCTGTCTAATAATAGTTTTTCCATTCAGTATATTGCTATCTGTCATGTCTGTTCTTCCAGAAGTATTAGTGGCTGCATGGTGTTTTAACACATGGGAGTAACACAATATATTATTTGTTTCACTTGTTTTTGAAACTTTGGTTTTTATGATTTTTCATTATCCTTAACAGTGCTTTGTTGAATGTTGTTTTATCTAAACCTTATAAATTTATAAGGTATAAATTTGTGGAAGTGGAATTTATTGAGTGTGAGAGCATGAAGACTTGTTTTCGATGCATGTGGCCAAGTTGATCTTTAGGGAAGTGGTTTCATTTATATTCCACCAGTCATGTGTGAAAGTGCCTATTTTCCCACATCCTTACACACTATTGGGTACTACTGTTCATTTAATTTACTGCTTTCCAGTAGATCTTTTGTTATGAAAATGTACTATATCTATGAAATTTCTTTTTCTGTATCTAGTAGGGTAATCACTACCAACATGTGGCTCTTGAGCACTTGAAATGTAGCTAGTCCTAAATAAGGTGTGCTGTATTTCAAAGATTATTACAAAGCAAAAGCATGTAGAAAAATTAATAATGTAAAGTGAATCATAATAACTTTTTATCTTGACTGCACGTTGAGATGTGAATATTGTATGTACTTGGGTGAAATAAAATAATGTTAATTTCACCTTTTTACTCTTCATGTGTCTACTGGAATATTTATTACATATTCATCTTATATTTCAGTCAGTGGTTGTCTAGACTGTAAACCATTCTTCCTTTAAAAAAAAGCCCTGCTTCTTTAAAGCTTATGCTATTTAATAACAGTATTTTCTCACCCTTCTTAAATTTGTCAGATACTTTATCCCTGTTTTCTCTTTATTTGTTAAAGATGGCACCAAACAGTTTTTCTTTCTACTCCAAGCCCTGTTATCATTCTGGGGCGTATTTAGTGACCATGTGTAAAACTTGTTCAGTAATTTACTTACACATTATCTGGGATTATTGTTGAACCTGGAGAAGGAGATGGCAATCCACTCCAGTACTCTTGCCTGCAAAATTCCATGGATGGAGGAGCCTGGTAGGCTACAGTCCATGGGGTCGCAAAGAGTCGGACACGACTGAGCGACTTCACTTTACTTCATTGTTAAGCCACCATTTTAACGGCTCCGTGTGGTCATCATCTGGAACTTCTCTTCCACCTCTGAAGACGTATATGGCTTTTTCTGTCTATAACTTCATATTGTTTTAGCTGTCTCATTTCCTTACTTCGTACCTTGGATCCTTGACCCTCTCCATTTTGTTCAGTGATTCACTTCAGCCATACTTGTCAGCTCTCTTGATGCCTTGTAGTTTTTGTGCGCACCTTCTGTGAAATAACAGCTTCAAATAACAGTCTTGGCTTACATTCAATTACAGGTTGCTACTGGAGTAAAAGATCACATGGTTCAGTTCAGTCACTCAGTTGTGTCCAGTTCTTTGCGACCCCATGGACTGCAGCATGCCGGGCTTCCCTGTCCATCACAGATTTTATCCTAAACTAGTGGACAGAATTGCTTGGCTGCCTGCTGTGTATTCCTAGCCCTTCTTTTTGTTTTGATGGTTGCTGATTCAAATCTTTGTCTCTTAAAATTCCCTGGTAAGTCCCTTTGGGATTAGCAAATGATTTTTCTCTCTGATGTTTAAAGAAAATCCTTTCAACTCCAGAATGTTATCTGTATCCTAGTTTACCTTCCTTTCTTTAGCCACTTGTCTAGGTAATGCTTTTTTTTTTTTTAATTTTTATTTTAAAAAGTTTATTTGTTGAAATGTAGATTTACAATGTTGTGTTAATGTCTGCTGTACAGCAAAGTGACTCATTTATATACACATATGCATTCTTTTTTATGTTCCTTTCCATTGTGGTTTATCCCAGGGTATTGAACATAGTTCTTTGTGCTATATACTAGGACCTTGTTTATCCATTCTATATGTAATAACTTGCATCTACTGATCCCAAACTCCCAGCATTTAAGCATGCAACTATCTTTTTTTTTAATTCCCGAAACCCTGCCTTAACCCTTTGTTGTTCTCTAAATTCTACTTTATTGCTCTTCTGTTTGCAGATGAGCATTCAGAAAGAATTGACTTGTTTATGCTCACTGTCTGCAGTTATTCACTATTTATTTCCATTATGCCTCCATCTCTCTTTCCCTTATCTGTCCACTGCTCTTACAATGGTCCCTGATAATGTTAAATAGATTCTTTTCTATCTCTGTATTGACCACTCCAGAACATTTGGTACAGTTGACCACTTCTTAAAGGAGGCCACTACAGTTGACCTCCTTGAACTGCTTCTAAAAACTATTTTCCTCATTCTTTTTTCACCTTTTTCTAGGTTGTGTAGGTGATAGTGATGGGGTTTTGTTGTTGGTTGTGGCCTGCTTCCTACTTTGAATCCTGTATTTGGATTCATAACCCATGGCCTTCGTACCATTTAAACGTTGATGACTTAAAATGTTAATATCTGCCCTAAAATGTTAGTATCTGCCTAACCTAGATATTTCTAGAACTTCTAACTTTTATATATATAGCTGCCTACTAGATATTTGTTTTCCTAAAGCCCATTTTTTAGCACCTTAAACTCAAGTGAATTTTGCTTTTAGTGACTGGAACCACCATCAATCCAACTCAGTCTAAATTCATAAATTTAGAATTTATGTCTTGCTGTTCCCCCCGCAAGTTACAGAGACTTGTCACTTCAGCTCGTTAATATCTAATCCAGAATTGTCCATTAGAAGTTAATGTAAGTCACATATGTAATTTAAGCTTTTCTGGTAGCCTAGGCTTCCCTAGTGGCTCAGATGGTAAAGAATCTGTCTGCAGTGCAGGAGACGTGGGTTTGATCCCTGGGGTGGGAAGATCCCCTGGAGAAGTAAATGGCAAGCCACTGCAGTATTCTTGCCTAGAGAATCCCATAGACAGAGGACCCTGGCAGGCTATAGTCCATAGGGTCACACAGAGTTGGACATGACTGAAGTGACTGCATGCAGGCATGTTAAAAAGTTGAAAAGAATGAATTTAATTTTAGTATCAGATTTTTATATAGCCCAGTATAGCTAAAATTTTATTTCAATATGTAATCAGTGTAAAAATTGACATTTCATTCTTTTTTTTTCATAATAAGTCTTTAAAACCTGATTTGTGGAACTTCCCTGCTGGTCCAGTGGCTAAGGCTCCATGCTCCCAGAGCAGGGGTCCTGGGGTTTGATCCCTGGTCAGGGAACTAGATCCCACATGCTTCAACTAAGACCCAGCACAATCAAATAAATAAGTATATATTAAAAAAAACACGGTTTGTATTTTAATGCTTAGTGTGTGTGTGAAAGTGGCTCAGTTGTGTCCAACTCTTTGCAACTTCGTGGACTATACAGTCCGTGGAATTCTCTAGGCCAGAATATCGGAGTAGATAGCCGTTCCCGTCTCCAGGGGATCTTCCCAACCCAGGGATTGAACCCAGGTCTCCTGCATTGCAGGTGGATTCTTTACCAACGGAGCCAGAGCATATCCCAATTCAGACTTGCTAAATTTCAAGTGATCCATAGCCACATGGAGCTAGTGGCTACCGTAATGAACAGTAGTGTTCTAATTTAATTTCTCTTAATCCTTGCTACTTCTGTCATGGTTCAGGTCCTAATTTCTTCCCTGGGCTACTGCAACAGATCTTGAAATTGCTACCAGTATCTCCTCAATATTCTTGTTAGTTGTAATTTTCTAAAATATGAATGTGACTTGACTTGTGAATTAATGTGATAGTGCAGTTTTCTGCTTAAAATCCTTTAATACACTTCATAAGTTTTCAATATGATGCCTCATCTGAGTTCTTTACTGTGGCCTACAAAGTCCTCTGTGATCTGAATTTTGCTTGACTTCGTGCTCTGCGTCTCCTGGACCTTGATTATGAGGTGTACTGAACTGTTTTTAATTACCATAAAGATCTGTACTTTCTTCTCTTGCTTTTGGGCGTTTACAGTTGTCAATTTCCTTGCCCATATTGTGCAGCACCTACCCAGATTTCTCATCAGAGTAAGGCCTGCTAGTCCTTCAGATCTGAAGATTCTGACAACAGGATGGGTTTCTCCTTTTTGTTCTCATAGCTGTCTTCCTATGCTTGCTTCCACTATAGTGTTTATCACTGTGTTAATAGAATTAATTAATTAATTAATCTGACCTCAGATTCTTAGTTTCACAAGCAGGGACCTTGTTTTCATTAGCTTCTATATCCCTAGTCGGTAATGCATACATTATGTGAGTCCAGTAGCTATGTTAAATGAATGAGTGTGGCCAGTAATTCTATAAGAAGAGATTTAAATTCCAAGTTAAGAGCAAAGAAAAAAATTTATTTAAAATTTTAAGTTACCTGTTTCTTAACATGTGTTCATACAGATATTAAAATCTTTTAGGTAGAGTAACCAAGAATCCAGAATAAGATTAAGAAAGTAAAAGTTGGTTCTGCTTGTACACAGTTGTTCATCTCAGTAAAAAGGGAGGAGTTAGGGGCATGCAAACTAAGGTATGACCTTTAAAGAAAATTGCGGAGGAGACAATAAAGTTAATATTTAGGAAACACTTATGTGATCCTGTAACATCTTAGTAGTATTGTTGTATTAAATCTAGAATCTAGGTACTTTTGCACCAGTTATATTAAAAATACTTAAGTAGTGAATTTCTGTAACTTTCCCCTTGAATTAAGTAAGAGATGGTAGGAATTTCAAGTGCTGGATAGTTTCGTCTATAAGTATGATGTAAGGCTTCTGTTAGAGTTAATAAGTAGACAAGTAAATTTGTGTACCTTTGTCTTTTGTAGTGAGTGGTTGTTTTTGTGTTTAGAATTACATAAACTTTAGGAGAAAGCTTGCAGTTTATCTGTGTTTTAAAATTCAAAGTGATGCAGCTTGAATTTGAAATTATGTATAAAAGACCAAATGTTACCTTTGAAATTTTAAGTTACTGATGTAAACCTTCCTTGAATCTTTATAGTGGGATTTTTTTCTTTCTTTTTTATTATAGTAGTTACTAAGTGGAGAAATAGAACCCTGGTCATATTTAGGTAATTTGGGGCTGAATATCTCTTTTGTAAAGTTGGAGAGTTCAGTTCAGTCGCTCAGTCGTGTCCGACTTTGCGACCCCATGGAGTGCAGCGTACCAGGCTTCCCTGTCCATCACCAGCTCCTGGGGCTTGCTCAGACTCATGTCCGTGTTGCCGTCCAACCGTCTCATCCTCTGTCGCCCCCTTCTCCTGCATTCAATTTTTCTCAGCATCACGGTCTTTTCCAATGAGTCAGTTCTTCGCCATCAGGTGGCTGAAGTATTGGAGTTTCAGCTTCACCATCAGTCCTTCCAAAGAATACTCAGGACTGATTTCCTTTAGGATTGACTAGTTTGATCTCCTTGAAGTTGCAGTCCAAGGGACTCTCAAGAGTCTTCTCCAGCACCACAGTTCAAAAGCATCAGTTCTTTGGTGCTCAGCTTTCTTTATGGTCCAGCTCTCACATCCGTACATGCCTCCTGGAAAACCGTAGTTTTGACTAGATGGACTTTTGTCGGCAAAATGATGTCTCGGCTAATTGATGTGCTATCTTGGTCATAGCTTTTCTTCCAAGGCACAAAGTGTCTTTTAATTTCATGGCTGCAGTCACCATCTGCAGTGATTTTGGAGCCCAAGAAAATAAAGTCTGTCACTGTTTCCATTGTTTCCCCATCTATTTGCCATGGAGTGATGGGACTGGATGCCACGATCTTAGTTTTTTAAATGTTTAGTTTTAGGCCAGCTTTTTCACTCTCCTCTTTCACTTTCATCAAGAGACTCTTTAGTTCCTTCCTCTTCACTTTCTGCCATAAGGGTGGTGTCATCTGTGTATCTGAGATTATTGATATTTCTCCCGGCAATCTTGATTCCAGCTTGTGCTTCATGCAGCTCGGCATTTCGCATGATGTTCTCTGCATATAAGTTAAATAAGCAGGATGACAGTATACAGCCTTGACGTACTCCTTTCCCAATTTGGAACCAGTCTGTTGTTCCATGTCTGGTTCTAACTGTTGCTTCCTAACCTGCATGCAGGTTTCTCAAGAGGCAGGTAAGGTGGTATGGTATGCCCATCTCTTTAAGAATTTTCCACAGTTGTTGTCTTTTACACAGCAAAGGCTTTGGTGTAATAAATAAAGCAGGTGTTTTTCTGGAATTCTCTTTGCTTTTTCGATGATCCAATGGATGTTGAAATCTCTGGTTCCTCTGCCTTTTCTAAATCCAGCTTGAACACCTGGAAGTTCACAGTTCGCATACTGTTGAAGCCTGGCTTGGAGAATTTTGAGGATTACTTTGCTAGTGTGTGAGATGAGCAGTTTTGTGGTAGTTTGAATATTCTTTGGCATTGCCCTTCCTTGGGATTGAAATGAAAATTGATCTTTTCCACTCCTGTGGCCACTGCTGAGTTTTCCAAATTTGCTGGCATATTGAGTGCAGCACTTTAACAGCATCATCTTTTTTTTTTTTCCATTTATTTTTATTAGTTGGAGGCTAATTACTTTACATCATTGCAGTGGTTTTTGTCATACACTGAAATGAATTAGCCATGAATTTACATGTATTCCCCATCCCGGTCCCCCCTACCACCCCCCTCTCCACCCGATCCCTCTGGGTCTTCCCAGTGCACCACGCCCGAGCACTTGTCTCATGCACACAACCTGGGCTGGTGATCTGTTTCACCCTAGATAACATACATGTTTCGATGCTAACAGCATCATCTTTTAGGATTTGAAATAGCTCAACTGGAATTGCATCACCTCCACTAGCTTTGTTCGTAGTGATGCTTCCTAAGGCGCACTTAACATTGTATTCCGGGATGTCTGGCTCTACATGAGTGATGGAGAGAGTTGAAGGTTTATAGTAGATCCTATAAAAATGTTTTAATTTTCCCTCAAATTCTCACTTTTATTGCTTCCAACCTATTACAACTCAGTTTTGTTGTTGTTCCCCGAAAGCATATTTAGCAGTTTTCAAAATAAGGTGCTCTTTTTCTCCTTTGGAAAATATATGTTAATTTACAAATATTAATATTTGTTGATATTCATATTCAAATTTTTAAAATGATAATAGGTTTTCAGATGCCGAGATTTTGATAACTTTACTTTGAAATAAGAACAAATGGTAGAGACTATAAACGAATCTTAAGAGTTCCAATAATCTATTATTGAAACCTTTTTGAGGCATCTTGTTCTTTGAATATAATTGATTTCTAGAAGTAAGTTTAAGTAAGTTAATCACTGCAATTACTGCGTATTGAAGTTGGTTTTTCCACAGGTAGTGAAATAGCAAGCAATGGAATTGTAGTTTGATTTTCTTAAATGTGAATTTGACATAGAGATTTGGCATATCTTTTAGGTAGTTACCGAAAGATTCAGCATGTGGTTTTAGAGAATATGATTTGATAATTGTTTCTTCTTACATAACTGATGATTGAAATCAAGTAATACTCTTAAGATATTTTGAGTGAAGCCTGGGTGAATATACTTTTATCTACATTTGCATGCTTATAAAGTGTCACAGTTACATCACTCGGGTCTATAAATAATGTTTCTTTATCCAGAGATTATATTTCACACTGGCACTGTGAGCGTTATATTTGTCCAGAAAAAGAATCAGTGGGTGGTTAAATCTTCTGAATTACAGACTGTGGTTGATTTTAGAATTTGGGGAAGGCAAGATTCTTATGAAATGTGAAAAGTTTATGTGTTTTAGTCAGCCAATGTTATATTTTAGTATATTCCCTAAATCTGTCTTTTGTGTTTAGACAGTCTCTTTCTCAGGAGAAATTTTCCTGAGAGTGTATTTTTGTTTATTTTTTTAAACAAGTCCTGTATATCAGCACTCTGTTAGGAATGTAGAGATGAATATGACATGATTTTCTTCCTCAGGGAAATCAGTCATATGGGCAAACTGGCAAATGACATGCTTAATTTTAAAATAATTTAAAAGGTAATTATTTCTAAAATTATATTAGTTAACATATACAGAGACTTATCTACTCTCAAACTAGTCAATCTTCTTCCTCACTGTGTTACTGAGACTGCTCTTGTGTAGAATTACCAGTAATCTTATTTCCAAATTTTATGGTCACATCTCTGGTATTTTTCATTTGACTTGTCAGTAGCATTTAACACAGTTGAGTGACCTGGAGCCAGCTCTAGTTTCCTTTCCTCCTCACTGACTGATCTCACTCTTTTTCTGCCTGGCGTCTCCGTGTCGGAGTGCTCTGGGAAGCTGCCTGTGTGCTGTGCTGTGCTCGGTCGCTCAGTCGTGTCCAACTCTTTGTGACCCCATGGACTGTAGCCCACTAAACTCCTCTTTCCATGGGGATTCTCCAGGCAAGATTACTGGAGTGGATTGCAATGTCCTCCCCAAGGGGGGGATCTTCCCAGCCCAGGGATCGAACCCTCTGGTCTCTTGCATTGCAGGTGGATTCTTAAGCCAGCAGGGAAGCCCCAGGAAACTGCCTAGAACCCCTTTCATCTATCTCTCTTTGAGAATATAATCCTCTCCCAGTACTATCTATATGCTTGTGTTTCCTAAATCTATTTTTTTCAGCAACAACCAACCCTGGAATTTCTGAATTCATATGTTTAACTGCCTATGACCATTTCTTCTTAAATATGTAATAGAGTCTTCAACACATTCAAAGCTTTTTTTGATTTTGGCCCTCACCATTCACTCTTTTCCTCCTCTTTGTCCCCTCTTTCTGTGGAGCTATCACTAGCCATTGAGTTGTTCAAGTCAAGTAGTGAGAGTTATCTTTTGTCTCTTTTACCAATCACATGTAATGCACCAGAAGTGTCCTGACAATTCTTCCTTCAAAACCTGTTCTGAATCTTTCCATCTCTTTACATCCACACCATCTAAATTCAGTATACCCTTTCTTTCTTCAGCTATTGTAGTAGGCTTCTTAGCAGTTTTCTTATTTCCATTTCTTCTCTTAGCAGTAAGAACTATCTTTAAAACACAAATCAGGTCAGGTCACTTGCCTGTGTAAAACCCTCCAGTGGCTTCCCATCACGCCTAAAATAACACTCAAATTTCCTGCTTTGACTGGGTCCCACGTTATCTGGCCCCTGCCTGCCTCCCTGGCCTATTTTCTACCACTTGTCCCCTGGTCCACTACCTTACTTCTTTGGAGTTCATATACTTTCTTTTTGTTCCTGAAAGTACCAGGTTCACCCCCACTTTAGGGCCCACCGCTTTATCCTAGAATGCTTTTCCCTGTTTTCTTACTTCAGTTTCCCAGTTGTCCCTAAGACTGTTCTGTGACTTGACGATAAAGCAGTGAATTAGACACAGGGGTAGACTGAGGCATTTTTCTTACACCTTTTGTATGGTGGGTTTTTTGAACATGTAACCTAAAATATTTTCTCTGAAACTTCTTCAGTTCTCTCAGATGGTCAGATAGCTTCTTCTTTTTGATGTCACAACTTCTGTAATTCCTTTAATCTGTACCTTGATGGAGTTTACGTTCTAGTTGGAGGTAGAGTAGGTGAAGATCACCATAAATAAGATTTGTATGTATGTTAAATGGTGATAGGTGCTAAAAGGGAAAAAAAAAACATAAAGCAACAAAGTGCTGAGATGAGGAGTAGGTTGTAGTTTTAGGTAGGGTATTACAGAGCAGTCCTCTCTATGGAGGTGACATTTGAATACTCACTGTCTTTTCTAGGTTGTGATATAACTCATAGATTTGTTCAACATAGAAAAAAAGACATACCCTTTTTATAGACATTTTGTCCAAAGATAGTCTTATTTTCTTCTCTGTGCTCTATTCATTGTCTTTCAGTTTTCATAGGTCACATTTACTTCATCTTTCCATTTGTTATTGTTTGAAGTCTTTAGCTTCCTTTCCTATATCCCCAGGTTTGCATTTCTTCCAATTCTGAACTTTAATTATTTGAAATATAGTAATACTGTAATAAGATCCTAGCAAAAATATTGGCATTTATCTGATCTGGTCTGTCTTAATCCAGTGACTGACAGCAAAATTGTATGAAATTTACATTTTTTTTTCTTCTTGGAGTTTAAAGTTGGTCCTTGTATATCTTCTTGAAATTTCATACCTTACACTTTTTTCATCATTTCTTGTAAGACTTCAGGTGCAAGGCATAGTGATTGTCCTTTATGAAAAGATAGGAGGTCTTCGATTCTATGTTTTATCAGGAAAGCTGATAAAGTGGACTCACTGGGCTTTATATCCAACAAAAAAATATTTCGTTGATGTGAGTAGAAAAAAAGTCTACTTTCAGTATATTTGTAATTGATCTCTAATTTGTTGAGTTACATGTAAGTAACTTTTGTTTTCCCCCCTCTTCATTTTACTATGTTCCAATGGATTTCTCTCCCCTGTTTGGACTGAATGTGCCATGAATGATTCTTGGAATTCCTCGTTTACTGTTCCTCTGTGGATCTGTTCTGTTGGAATCTGGAACACTGGAATGATGGAAACATGTTCTTTACAAAGTAGCTGTGAGTATACTACATAATTAATACAGAGGCTTTTTTCTGGTCTAAGTTAAATTTCAGTTACAATTGGATGAAATATGAATCAAGGAAGCTTTAAATTTAATACATAGTCTTAACTCTGCACATAGTAGGCTTTCAAATATTTGACTTTAAAATATTCTGATCAGTGTCCTAACTAGTATATTTAAAATTAGCCTCTAATTTAATTGGCTTACTTATCTGCTCAACATTTGTCTTAAAATTAATTTAAATGAATTTTAAAAAAGGGTAAAAGATTATGGATGGAATATTTAGTTATATATGTGATACTAGTGAGGAATGCAGAGTGCATTCCTTTGTTAAATCCAAATGTATTGAATTATTACTTTGATCCCATATGAGTGTTTTTGGATGAGAATTTAAATGTGGCAAAAACCTTTAAGAGAAATGTGTATCTCTTAGGAATATTATTTTTAAATGATGAATGGCGTTATGTTTTAATAATGAATAAGACCTACCTCTAAGTAAATTAATCAGTAAGACTCTACTCACTCAGATGGTCTGAACTATGGACAGTATTTCTCACCAATGGGTAAGTTGAAAGTCACACTGATTTTCTATGCCAATTTAGAAGTAGGTTTGTATGAATTACTCATGGAATTATTGGTGAGGTCATCAAAGAATCAAAAGCTATACAGAAAACGGAATTAAAGTTTACTTTAAAACCAGGGTAAATCTGATGTCCGGTAAAAGCATTGAGGTGACATTACTGGACCTGGTATAAAAGTTTGAAAGATAATGTTTACTGATTGACATTGATCATGAGAGCATTTAAGGGTTTATGAAAAATTTTAAACTCCACATTTTTATTTTATTTCATGAATAAGAAGGTGAATTTCAAGAAACTCCTGCCTGTGGTTTTTAGTAAGAGCAAAGGGAATGATTAATAGAGTCCTTAATATAATTTTATATAAGATTTTATATATATAATAGAATATATGTAATATAATATATAATAATATAATATATTGTTAATATAAAATATATAATTAATAATATAATATAATCTATAGTATAACAGGGAAGCCTGGCATGCTGCAGTCCACGGTGTTTCAAAGAGTCTAACACGACTGAGTGACTGAACTGAATATAATCTTAAGGGGATTTGAATTTTTTTATTGTGAAGAATCCTTTGTTGTTTTTTTAGTTGCTTGATCAGAATCTTAGTGTTAGTAACTTACTATAAATTTAAATCTTTGCTCTGAGGCATGTTTTTTAAATTTTTATTTTATTCCCTTGGGTTTTTATAATTGACTCAGTTGAGTTCAGTTCAGTTGCTCAGTTATGTCTGACTCTTTGCAACCCCATGGACTGCAGCATGCCAGGCTTCCCTGTTCATCACCAACTCCCAGAGCTTGCTCAGACTCATGTCCATCGAGTCAGTGATGTCATCTGACAGTCTCATAGACTTTTATAATTGACTACTATTAATCAACTTGTGCTCAGTTTATTTTGTCCATTTCTTCGATTAATACTTTTATTGGTAATACTATAAAATCAGTTTGAGTCACCATGATTAAGAGTTTGTATGATTTTCTAAAAATAGGTTAATGAAGAGAATTTGAAATGTATGATAGAAGCATTTTGTTGACATATTAATAATTGAGCCCCTTTTACTAATTTTCTCAGCAACAGAAGAACCTTGAAGGCTATGTGGGATTTGCCAATCTCCCAAATCAAGTATACAGAAAATCAGTGAAGAGAGGTTTTGAATTCACACTTATGGTTGTGGGTAAGATATGATTTCTCACTAAAGTTGAATTTTGGTCCAAGTTTCAAACTATTTCATGAACTCTGAATGTTTTAAGAAAACAGTAGCCCAAGTAACTGCAGCAATCAATGTTATTTTTTTTGTTGTTATGCAGATACACTTTAAAATTTAACTTGGTAGCATAGTGGGATTTAAGTATTTTCTTGCCTCTTTTTTTGTAGGTGGCGCAGTTTTGGAAACTGCGGGGAAGGGAAGTAGAAGTTGAAAAGCAGTGGGAGGTGGGTAGTGGAACAGAAAACTGGAGAAGTTCTCTTCAGTTGGTGCTTCAAAAGGAAATAGCATCTGGTGATTACTTATTACTCTAGGATAGTTTTATTTTTTGGCTCATGTAGTGCATTGAAGCCATATCATCTGAGTGTTTAACTTAAACATATGTTCTCTAAATCTGAAAAAGAAGGATGGGGTAGAGGATCATAATCATGCAGTGATTACGCTGGGAGTTCATTCGTTGAGTGTTAGCCCTGGAATAAGTGAGATATGACTCTGCTCCTTCTTTGGTTCACTCATTTTTCTCTTGTGTGTGTTTCATCCTGTGAACACCTTTCCCTGCCTGTAATCGATTTTAAGAGATTGTGAGGGGTTATTTTAATTGTAGTTTAGTAACATCATTCATATATGAAAAAACACTTTACCATGTGTTAAGATTAGTTTTCTTAAATAACAGTCTTAATCTTAAATGACTTTATAATATTTTCACCTCATATAGGCTGACTTGATAACCTGGCTCCTTAGTTTGATGCAATTTATTGTATTTCTCTATTTGTTTTAAGAAGATGGAAGGCAGAATTATTGCCTTGATGAAGAAAATTGAGTTGATGCTGGATCTTTATGTATTGTGCATTAAAATTTTCTAATTATATTCCACACCTGGTATTTTATTTTGGTGTTGAATTAGATTATTGAATTAGGTATGAAATACTCCTTCATTGAAGGGAAGAATATTTTATCAACTGACCAGAATATTTTGCCTGAGGGTCAGTTTGTGGCTGTTTGGAAGTATCTGTGTTGTAATAATTCATAGTTAAAATGTGGTACAAAATCTGCAAACTTGATACTTGCCTGTCCCTGGTTGAATAAAAAGTATGGTACACCTGGCTTGCAAATTGCTGCTGTAGAGCAGAGGTGTGGGTCTAGATAGGTGAATCAGATATGCAGGACACACCTCCTCATAGGTTGGTAACATACATCGTTATACATGAAGAAATACTGCATATTATATTTACATTTACTGTGTAATGTTAGTGATCTTAAATGACAAACTGGAGACAAATAAAAGGTCATTTTTTAATTTGTAAAAAAAAACCTCCTAGGTCCATTAGGAGAACCGTAACGGTTTTCAAAAAATTTTTATTATTAAAACTTAAAAGAGTGACTTTTTCAGTGTCTACTTAGTAATGTCTGGGAGTGAAGGCCAGATATTTGGTTTGAAATTGCTGTGACTTTTTTCCAGGTGAAAGATATTTAATAATCAGCTGATCTTGACTTTTAGAGGAAATATGGAATCTCTGAATGTAACTTACTAATTTTTTTTGTTGTTGCCACAATTAATACTTGAACATTTTGTATTTAACACGTACATTTTATTTAATTAAATCAGCCATTGTGCACGTTGCAGCTATGCATTGTTAGTGTTGTATTTTTTTCCATTAACTAATACATGCCATCATAGATATATTCAATCAGTGTTACCATCATGGGAACAAGATGCTGATTCTTACTAGTTTTTTGGTTAGACCTTTTGTCAACTGTAGCTTGTTTTTTATCTTTGATAAGACTTAAAATGAGAATAAAAGAGAATGGATATCAATATTATTATTCTGTTCTCCCCCCCCCAATACCTTGAACATTACTGTTTAATTAGCTGTCTGTGTAGACTTGAGTACAAGGTCTGAATCTTTTCATCTACATAGTTGCAATGTGTGACACATAAAAGTCACCTTTTAAGTATTTTATACATTGTTTTTCAGACTGCAGGCCATATCTGACATTTCTGTGTATAAATCATAGAAAACTAGAGTTAACCTTGCTGTAACATTCTTGACTTAGAGACTACAAGCTATTCCTTATAAACTGAGTCCTCATTTTTGTGATTTATGCTCAGAGCAGCTTTGACTCTTAGAACAGTTTTCGGTGTGAGATTTATACATTGATACAAACTGAGAATCTATTTTTAACAGTTGATTTCTAAATATCTTCACCCTTTGTTGGGAAACCTTTATCCATTAACTTTGCTTCATAAGCAATATTTATTATTTACTTGAGGGACTTTTTTGCATAAAAGAGGCATATTGGTATTCCTGTCTTTTCTTGCCTAAAGGAGCTTATAATTTACATAACGATATAAAATATACATAAAAAGATAACATTTTCAGGAAGTAAATATAAGTTAGTAGAGTCACACAGAAATTAAGAACAGATGTTTAAAGGTATAGGAGAGCTTATCCCTGGTTGGACATTATTACTGCCTTATTTGAGGAAGAGGTATTAGGGCAGATTTTTTAAGACTAGAATTGGGATAGACATTGAGTGGGCAGTCCAGTTGGAAAAACAATAGCCAACAAAAATCAGCACCGACATAACATTATGTGTCAGGCAATATTTCAAGTACATAAAGTATTGACACTTTATTTCTGTAACTCATACAGTCCTTAACAGTAATCTTATAAGTATTATTGTTTTTTCTATTTTAAAGATGCAAAAACTGAGGCATGGAGATATTAGTTACTTGCCCATGGTGACACTGCTATCAGATGCCAGAACCAAACCCAGTCTATGTCTGGTGTGTTCTTAAGCACTATGCAGAGGCTCATTTGGAAATACTGGATATAGTGCACCCATTATGCTTTGAACTTATATGATTTCAACTAGATATTCTGTTTTCCCTAAAAAAATTAAAGAGACAAAGAAGGGCAGACAGAAAAAAGAATGAGAATTTTAGATAATTTAAATAATGCAAGCAGTTTTTTTCTGCCATTCTACTGGAATGAATTTCTGTCCTAGGGTCAGCATGAAGTGGGAGAGGTGAATTTTCTATTCCTACCCAGTCATTTCAGCTTCCACATACTTTCATAGTTTGTGCATCTCACCTTGTTCAGTTAGTCTAGGTGCCTTAATATAAACTAGTTACTTCTTAAGTGCTCAAGAAAAATATATCTGTTTCAGTGCAGGAAGAAAACTAGTTGTCAGGTAATATGTAATTGTGCTTTATAGATGATATGAAGGAGCACAGGGCAATTTAAGATTAATTGGCATTGTGCATTGATTTTAGGATCCTATCCGGAAGAGTTCACTTTGTAATAGTTGGAAATAAGGCTGGAAGAGTAGGCTAGCGTAGATTTTAAAGTCCTTGATTGCCTCCAGGATGAAGAGATTGGAATTCCTGATTTTGAATCTTTATTTGAAAATTTAGTTTAAAACCCAGCATCAGCAATATTAAATAATGAAGATAGTTAGGTCTTTAATGTAAAAGCGTCAAACCTGTTTGGGCTCAGAACTTGACAGTTGTTTGTGTGCTTCTTAATTAGACTTGCCTATGCTCTGAGATGGAAATGGCAACCCACTCCAGTATTCTTGCCTGGAAAATCCCACGGATGAAGGAGCCTGGCATGTTGCAGTCCATGGGCTCGCAGAGTCAGACATGACTGAGTGATTTCACTTAAAAAAAAGCATGCTCTGAGAATAAAATGTTAAATTCCTGATTTTACTAGAATCTTCAAAGGGGTAGAACTAAAGTAGAGTGCTTTATCTGACGAGAAAATATTTTGAAAAGCAAGTGCATTAAATCTGTTACTTTGGATTTTTTGAAGAAAAAATTCAGCTTAATCATTTTTATAGTCCTAAGCTTTGCAAAATTTTTATAGCAGAGGTTTTTTTTTTTTATCTTCATAATTTAGTTGACCTATATCCAATGTCTTTAGTAGCACTGGCCTTTTTTTTTTTTTTTTTTGGCAGAAGGAGCTTAGAACATGGTGGTTTAGCCATTTTGGGGATTCAGAGTTTATCATAATGTGTATTTTATGTATGACTTACTAGTAAAGTTTAGGAGGTATTTAATGAGTGACAGAATAAACAATGATTGTCATAGATAATTTCCCCCCAACTTATTGTTGGTGTTTATATTACTTTAGTTAGTTAGTTGAAGAAATTGAAAAGTAGTATTGGCCATTTTATATCTAGGTTATTGGGCATTTAGTGGAGTTATGCTTAATTCTGGCATTAAGATATGTTGAATACTTGAAATGCTTTAATACTTCAGAATTTCCTGCCCTGAGCTCTGTATTTTTATTTTTCTTTTAGTAATAAAAGTAATTTAACTAATGATGATTGCACAACGTTGTGAATACAGAAAACCCACTGAGTTATACACTTATAAAAATAGTGCATTTTTTTTTTTTTTTTGAGAAAAATAGTGCATTTTTGTTACATGAATTTTGTTTCAAAGAAATAATTTAGCCAAAGCAGAGAAAGTTTAGGGGGGGGAAAAACTCACCTACTATTTAGATTTTTGTATTCCTTCTAGGGGTTTCAGCTACATATTTTAAAAAGAGCTTTTGTAATAAAGTTAATGTGTTTCATTGTAGAAATTAGGAAAAGCAGAAAAGCAAAATGAAAATAAATATTACCATAATCTGTCATCCAGTGGTAACTCTTAAGCATAGAAACATACAGTGTTTTTGTTTGTCTGTATCTGTAATGTCTGTGATTGTCTTATAAAATTTAGCAGTAAATTATGATCATCTTTAATATTAGATATTTTTTTATAATCTTACTATGCTTGAGTTGCAAATTTCATTGTCTTTTGTAGGTTAGGTATACTAAAATTTGCCTTGTTGTCCAGTATCAATATAGTTAAAGTAAACATGGTTGTAGTTATATCTGTCCTTGCAATTTTATTTAATTCTTTAGGATAAAGCTTTGTCAGTTTGAATTGGTATTTTTTTTGAAGGCTTCTGAGGTGTTTTAAGGGTTTTAATATTAATACCAAATTGACCTAAGATAGATTGTATACCATTTTGCACACTAATCAGGTGTTGATAGCATACTGCCATCAGTGGGTATTATAGTGTTTCTTTGCCAATTTAATACCTAAAAATTGGTGTCTTATTTTCATTCTATATAGTATTGTTGCTGGTTAACTTTTTAATTATTTGTGTTTATCTTTGGTTTTGTAAATTATATATTCTAGTTTAATTTTAAAAGCTATATTCCCTCATGGCTAGTTCATGTCAATGTATGACAAAAACCACTACAATATTGTAAAGTAATTAGCATCCAACTAATAAAAATAAATGAAAAAAAAAAGCAATAGAAAAACAAACAAACAAAAAGCTATATTCCTTTTTTTCCTTATATAGATGCTCTAAGGATATTGTTGTGGTTGTGGTTGGGTATTGACTCTTTCTCAGAATTTTTCTTGTGTCATGTTATATATTAACCTGATTTTTATATTGTCCACGTAGTCTTTTTTTCTTTTGGCTTGTATCTTTGATACCTGCCTGCTTGATTCAGTCTTATTAGGGATTCCACTGTATATAAGTATATAGACTAAGGTTTACTTTTTTTATTTTGCAATTTAGATCCATGTGAATTTTTTGATGTGAGATGTGAGACAGGAATTTGATATTTATTTTACCTTATTTTTTAAATGGTTAATTTAGTCTTCCTAAAACCATTTATTACAAACTTGAATTCTGAAGATATATGTGCTTGTTTAGTTCTCTTTCTCAACCTTTGGTTTAGTTCATTCTAGTTCTTCCTATATAAATGCTATATTACATTATTACAGTTATAAATTACAGTAATTATGTTGTTTCTTCTATGAGAAGATCACTGGAGTTTATGCTTATTTATGGAGATAGATATATAAGTAAACAATATGTAAAATAATTAGATTGTATTATTTTATAGGAAGGAAGTAAACATGGTGGGAACTGTTTAGGGCCTCAGTAAGATGCACCTCTCAAAAAAGAGACTTTTCCATAATAATACTTGAAACTTGTGAAAATTAAGAAATACTAAAAAATGAAATGACTTACCAGCAAGAGGTAATTATCATTAACATTTTGCTATGTTTATCCTCAGTGTTTTACTTTTGACAGCTGCATATTTCCAACTGTGGCTATATCAAATTTTAGACTCTCATTTGATTTTTGAATGATTTGTGTGTTTAATTTTATAATAATGCTGCAGTAAAAATTTTAGAGAATGGAAATTTTGGTCAACATTTTAACTGAGATGTTTAATGACTACATTGTATTCTAATTTGTGACTGAATATATGATAGTTTTTATAGCTTATTTCTCCATTAATGGACTTTAAATTTGTTTTTACCCTTGTTACAAATGACAGGGCAATGGAGATCTTTAAACAGGTAGGACTTGTGTATATGTATTGGGAGCAGAGGGCAATATCACTGTTTATAGTCCCTGAAGTTGGATTTTTGCAGCAAAGTGTTTGAATATTTTGTGGCTCTAGAAACATTAGCAAATTATTTTCTTAAAAGCTTATGCTACTAAATATTTTTTTTAAGGGAAAATATATTTTTTCCTGAATTTTAGAAGATTTATGGTATGTTGAGGATATCCCATTCCATGTTTGCTCTGACTGTTACAGATGCTTAATAGCAAAATGTAAAGATAGGTGAAAACACTGTAAGGGAATATAGTAGAGAAGAGCTAAAGTCCAAGTTAACTACACCACGAATCATTAAAGTGTTATTATCAACCTTACCTGCCTCCTGAGAAACCTGTATGTTGGTTAAGAAGCAACAGTTAGAACTGGACATGGAACAACCAACTGATTGCAGATTGGGAAAGGAGTACGTCAAGGTTGTATATTGTCATCTTGCCCATTCGACTTACTTGCAAAGTACATCATAAGAAGTGCCGGGCTGGATGAAGCTCAAGCTGGAATCAGAATTGCTGGGAGAAATATCAATAACCTGAGATATGCAGATGATACCATCCTAATGGCAGAAAGTGAAGAGGAGCTAAAGAAGCCTCTTGATTAAGATGAAAGAGAGTGAAAAAGCTGCTTAAAACTCAACATTCAGAAAACTAAGATCATGACCTCTGGTCCTATCACATCACGACAAATAGGGAAAAAAAGGAAAAAGTTACAGGCTTATTTTCTTGAGCTCCAAATTCACTGCAGATGGTGACTGCAGCCATGAAATTAAAAGACTCTTCTCCTTGGAAGAAAACTTATGACAAACCTAGACAGCCTGTATTAAAAAGCAGAAATAACACTTTGCCAGCAAAGGTCCGTCTAGTCAAAACTATGGTTTTTCCAGTAGTCATGTATGGATGTGAGAGTTGGACCATAAAAAATGCTGAGTGCCGAAGAATTGATGCTTTTGAACTGTGGTGTTGAAGACTTGAGAGTCTCCTGGACTGCAAGGAGATCCAACCAGTCCATCCTAAAGGAAATCAGTCCTGAATATTCATTGGAAGGACTGATGGTGAAGCTGAAACTCCAATACTTTGGCCACCTGATGCGTAGAACTGACTCCCTGGAAAAGACCCTGATGCTAGGAAAGATTAAGCGCAGAAGGAGAAAGGGGAGACAGTTGGATGGCATCATTGACTCAGTGGACACGCGTATGAGCAAATTCCAGAAGATAGTGAAGGACAAGGATGCCTTGCATGCTGCAGACCATGGGTGGCAAAGAGTTACTTAACAACTCAACAACAACAAAGATACTAAAGATTATGGAGCTGACTTTCCAAGGGGAAAGTAATGAGGGACTAGGACTTTGCCAGTGGCTCAGCAGTGAAGAATCTGCCTGCAATGCAGGAGACACAAGAGATGTGGGTTTGATTTCTGGGTCAGAAAGATCCCCTGGAGGAGGAAATAGCAACTCACTAGAGTATTCTTGCCTGGAGAATCCCATGGACAGAGGAGCCTGGTGGGCTACAGTCCATAGGGTTGAAAAGTGTCAGACACAACTGAGCATGAAGGGGCTCTAAATGGGTTCACTGGCAATAAATGCTGGAGAGGGTGTGGAGAAAACGGAACCCTCTTACACTGTTGGTGGGAATGCTAACTAGTACAGCTGCTATGGAGAACAGTGTGGAGATTTCTTAAAAAACTGGAAATAGAACTGCCATATGACCCAGCAATCCCACTTCTGGTCATACACACTGAGGAAACCAGATCTGAAAGAGACACGTGCACCCCTATGTTCATTGCAGCACTGTTTATAATTGCCAGGACATGGAAGCAACCTAGATGTCCATCAGCAGACGAATGGATAAGGAAGCTGTGGTACATATACACCATGGAATATTACCCATTAAAAAGAATTCATTTGAATCAGTTCTAATGAGATGGATGAAACTGGAGCCCATTATACAGAGTGAAGTAAGCCAGAAAGATAAACACCAATACAGTATACTAACGCATATATATGGAATTTAAAAAGATGGTAACGATAACCCTATATGTAAAACAGAAAAAGAGACACAGATGTACAGAACAGACTTTTGGACTCTGTGGGAGAAGGCGAGGGTGGGATGTTTAGAGAGAATAGCATCGAAACATGTATATTATCTATGGTGAAACAGATCACCATCCCAGGCTGGATGCATGAGACAAGTGCTCAGGCCTGGTGCACTGGGAAGACCCAGAGGAATCGGGTGGAGAGGGAGGTGGGAGGGGGGATCGGGATGGGAGAATACATGTAACTGCATGGCTGATTCATGTCAATGTATGACAAAAACCACTACAATATTGTGAAGTAGTTAGCCTCCAACTAATAAAAATAAATGAAAAAAAATTATTAAATAAAAAAACAAAACAATATGAAAAAAAAAAAATAAATGGGTTCACTGACTGAGCTTCCTGAAATACAATTGAGATTTTTATCATTTATTTTCTGGGGAGAGATTGTGTATTTGCATTTTCAGAGAGGTTGTTAATTCACATAAAAATTGAGAACTATAGGTACAAAGTATTTTGCATAATTGGAAGTGTGTGACACTGATTTATTGTGATTCTTGTGCTGAGATAGTGTTTTAATTAATTTTGTAACATTTGTAAAGACAAAAATTACAAGTACAGTACACAGTTATTTGCTCTCTGTAACATTTGTGATGCACAATGCCTCATTGCCCCTTAAATACTTGCACATTTCTCTTCCTCAACGATCTTCTACTGCATAGCCATTAATATACCATCAAAATCAGAAAATAGCAAATGAATGTTTGTGTACATACATATATATAGAAAGTGAAAGTGTTAGTCTCTCATTTGTGTCCAACTCTTTGCAACCTTATGGGCTGTAGCCTGCCAAGCTCCTCTACTCATGATATTCTCCAGGCAGGTATACTGGAGTGGATAGCCATTCCTTTCTGCAAGGGATCTTCCCAACCCAGGGATTGAACTTGGTCTCCTGCGTTGCAGTCAGATTCTTTACTGTCTGAGCCACCAGGCAAGCCCCACATATATATGGACACAAAAACATAAATACTTTTGTATCTATAGTGTATCTGCATCTATTATATTTGTTGAAAATCATTAAGTTTACAGTGGTATTTCCAGTTTCAGTTCATTATCACAGCATATATTTACTTTTTTAAAAAACTGAATTATAGTTTCTGTACAATATTACATGTTGTAGGTATACAATATAGTGATTCATAATTTTTTAATTGTCCTTACTTATTTGATCAGTTTTTCTGTATGAAACTAATCTTCTGTCCAGGCTTTTCTCTTCCTCCCTGTGGTGGAGTATCACTACTCACCCCTCTCAAGTGCTCTGACACCCTGTGGCAAGCCATTCTTCATGCCTTCCTCATTGTTTTTGATTTCAGGCCTTCTCCCAGACTCCTTTGGAAAGCTGTCTTTATCTTGTAGACTCCTATTAGCTTGCCCTGGGCCACTGTGCCTTTCCCTCCAGCATGTTCACCTGATGTCCTTAGCCTCAGATAATGATTTCTGGACTGAATATTTAGGAAGAAAGTGGAAGAGAAGGAGCTGAAATAAGTTTGAAGGGTTTAAAAACTAATATTTAACTGTTATAGAGTTAACTGGCATATGAATAGGAGAAATTATTTTTTTTATTCTTCTGTAACACAGGTTAAAAAAATTGATAAAATTGTAGTTTGGGGCTGCCATAGGAAACAAGTGACTAAAAGGAGACAAAAGTGTGGAAAAAATTTAGTTTGGAAATGAAACTTACTTGCAGAGGTGTATAGCATTTCAGTGGTTACATTTACATATATTTTGACAAACAGAGTTTGTAAAACCGTTGAATGGCCTTCAAATTTATTGATGGTTGAAACTAATAGATTCATATTTAGAAGGGAGAAAACTTTAGATTTTGGGGCTCTGTTCTTGCACTGCCCAGAACTCTCAAGTAAGTGGATGATATGAAGATGTTTTCTTCATTAAGCCCAAATAATAACTTCCTTGACTCTTTACATGGCACACTAAATGTGTACTACTGAAACACTTATTAAATTGTAATTAGTAGTGTGTATTACCCTAGAAATGCCGTTGAGAGTTGAAGTAGTCATTTTCGTTTTTATATCATTAGCTTAGTCCATAACTCCTAGTACTTTACTGCTAATCAGTGTATGTCAGCTAAATTACTGATCATTCAATTAAAATCTGTTCTCAGGACTATGACAGAAATACTGTGGAAATCTTGTTTTATGTTATCACTGTAAATGTTACTACCTGTAACAAAATTAACAATTCATAGCCCTCTATCATAAAAATTTGAGTTAGTTAACAATGAACCACCAATCATGTTACACTTCTGATTCCTTGGTATCTTCTCTGATATTTTGACAAGATCTTACTTTTTATGATTCACATATTTTAAAACTAGCTGTTTCCCTCTTTATTTTCCTTAGTGAATGCTAGCCACAGTTGAAAATTAGAGGGAAAAGTTTAATCCTTCCCCCACCATATGAAAAGACTGATAGTAGTCATAAAAAACTTATGATATCAGTTATATAGGATAAAGATGCCTATTAAACTAACTGAACTACTAACAACTGGTGCCATGTTAATTGATAATTATATGATTTTTAATTTATTTTGACTTTGTATTACATATTTTCTGAAGTTATTGATGTTTTAGTAAAAATTAGCTGTACATTGGTATGGTCTGTTAGACTTGACATGAAGGGTTAGAGAAGTAGTATGTGAATCTTAGTGGAAATTGTTTTACCTCCCTCCTTTCTCACTTTAGACAGAAGCATTTTTATAAAAAGTTTATAGAAGTATGAAAAGTATGACTTTTTGGAATCTAGTTTATAGAGTATACTTAAATTGATTGGTATATGGGTAAATTAGAAATGGGTTTTTTTTGTGGTTTTCTTTTAACATACATTGTGATTAATTTTTCTTCTTTTTTTGTCAGCAGACTTCTACTTTTTCGTACTTACCTGATTTCTTGCCTTGTTTACAGACATTCATTAATTGTCTGTAATAAGCATTTATACTTCTTTTATGCTTTATTGCACTGAAGTAGCAATATATAATCCAAGTGGGATGTTCCTTCATGACTTTCATCTCTAGGAATGTATCACTGTTTAATTGTATCAGATACATTACTTTTTTTTTTTAGCATTACTTTTAAAAAACACAGGCTGTAGAATTATGAAGCTAAAAATCCTTTCCAAATACGAGTCTGACTTGATAGCTAAGAAAATTAGGGCTAAGAACTTATTCTAATAGGGAGTCTCTATAGTATATTTTGTAATGTCACTTCCTTGTCCTCCAAGAAGTAATTGGATGAAAGCAATTTTGATTATAACACTGGTTGAATATTTAAGCTTGATAAGTTGAGTTTAACAGATTTCCCCCTCTGTTTCTTTTAGGTGAGTCTGGACTGGGAAAGTCAACATTAATCAACTCATTATTCCTCACAGATTTGTATTCTCCAGAGTATCCAGGTCCTTCCCATAGAATAAAAAAGACTGTACAGGTATGTGTATTGTTAATTGATGATAAGATGGGGTAATATTAACAGATACAAAACACATTCTATAAATTATTTTTTATAGATACTTTCCATCTGGTTTGTTACGGACTGAACGTGGTTAAGATCTCTATTAATATGTTCTCTGTGTTATTGTTGTTTTAGTTTCTTAAGTCACATCCAGCTCTGGAGACCCCATAGATGGTAGCCCGCCAGGTTCCTCTGTCCATGGGATTTCCCAGGCAGCAATACTAGAGCTGTTGCCATTTCTTATGCCAAGGGATCTTCCTGACCTAGGGATCAAACCTGCCTCTCCTGCATTGGCAGGCGGATTCTTTATCACTGAGCCACCTGTACTTCCCCACAAAACATATTCTGTGACTTGCATTTATATATAGGTAGATTTCAAATTTGACCTTAGCCAGTGTAAAGTGTTAGTAAACATGGTTGTTGTTGAAAAAGAAATTGATTGAGAAGTGCATGTAATTAGAGGGACTTTCTTGATTTAGAACCTTATGAATTTGTCTTAAGGATCCTCCTAGAGATTATACTGTGATACAGTAAATGATAACGTTTAGAGTTATGCTGCAATATCATAACTACTTGCCATATGTAGCTATTTAAGTTTAAATAAGTTAAAAGTCATTGAAGCAAAAAATTCTGTTTCTCAGTTGCACTGGGTACATTTCAAGTAGTAGTATGTGGCAAGTAGCTGCCATTTGGAGCAGTGCAGATTATCTCCACCATTGCAGAAAATTCTGTTGGACAGGGTACAGAAAACATGACTTGTGTCAAAGCCATTAGTATTTGTTTTAGTGAGTGGCATGATACCACGTGATAGTTAAATGGCAGTAACAATTTGTTAATACTTTAAGCTATGTGTGGTCTAATTTAGTACTTATCAATCTTTAATGTGCATTTAGATCATCTGAGGAGCTCGTTAAACTTAGTTCCTGTTCTAGTAAGTCTGAAGTGAGCTGAGATTCAGTGTTTCTAACCAAATCCAAGGTGATGCAAATGCTGCTAGCAAAATGTTAGACTCTCTAGTTCTAGTGATATGTTGTCCAGGACAGTAGCTGGTAGTCACATGTTGCTGTTGAGGTCTTAAAATGTGAGATGTCTATGTTGAGGTGCAAGTATAAAATATACCCCAGATTTTGAAGTCTTAGTTTGTTTAAAAAAAACCAACATTATTTTATTAATGAATTTTTCTATTGATTACATTTTGTAATAATGATTAATTGGTTATATTGGGTTAAGTAAAATTCATTAATTTCATCTGTTGCTACTTTGTAAATTAGCTACTGAAATTTTAAAATTACTTATGTAGTTCACATTACATTTTTGTTAGGCAGCACTGCTCTAAACTACTGATTGAAAGATTTGTTGATAGATTGATGCAGTAATACATAGCACATAAGCAGAAAAGGAGTGGAGTGAACAGTTCTAGCAGAAGCATGTCTTATTGAGGCAGTGATGCTGGAGCTGGATATTTTGTTTCTTCTTTTTAAAGTTTTCTGTTTTAGGAATTTTTAAAATACCCTTTATGGAGCTTGAGATTTCGAAATACCTGCAAAAAATCTGTGTTCTGAAAACTCGATACTATACTACATTGCTTATTTATTTTGTGATATATTGGATATTTCAACCTAATCAAGAAGATAAACTTTAAACTTTATTAATTTAAGTATATAAATCCAGAATTAGTAACTAGTTATATAGAAATGTTAAGGAAACCCCACAGTGTAGATTCCTAAGTTCAGGGATACTTAGTGTAAAATGTCTGTTAAGTATTAATGGTCATATATCTACCAGTGGTGTTCTTGGCAGTTAGTACTGGTGAGGAAACTTTCTGAGTCCTTTTTGTAGTTTGTTAGCACGTGCATAATGCAAGGTCGACATTAATAATAAAACAACACTTAATAAATCATTAACATCTTCCAGGTACTATTCCAAACACTTCAGATGCATTTATTTAATTCTTGCAGTAATTTTTTCAGGTAAATGGTGTTATTATCCCTATTTTACAGATGTGGAAATTGGGGCACAGAGATGATGATATGCCTAAGGATCATGTAGTTAGCCTACCAGAATAAGGATACAAATCTAAGCACTATGGTTTAGTCTGTATTGTATAAAACTATGCTATCTCTCTGTAGAAACTTAATAAGTGTTAGTTTAGTAGATTAACGAGTTCTTAATATGTGGATTAGCTTTACTTTTTAATGATGTTTGGTCCAAAAAATTGTCATTTTTCTTTCATTTATGTTGCCTTTTCCTTGAAAAATCTTACGTATGGAGATAGATTTCCCAGTTAGGCAGTTTAGACAAACTGAATTGATCTGTGAGGTTATTTCTTCATAGTTAGGTAATATATGAGTTTAGTTTTAAAAAATGGAAAATTAGGTCATAAGGTAAAAAATGGAATTAAGTCTTAAGGCTGATCTATCTGATGCTAGCTAGTAAGGAATACCTAGTGTTTTTACTTTTAAATGGTACACACATGATATTCATTATTGCTTATTATATTTGAATTTTCAAGCTGGACTCTGGAGGATATTGACTGACCATTATGTACTAGGTTTGAAATTGCAGTAAACTTCTTGGTGGATGATGGAAGCCAATTAATCATAAAAGTTTCATAACTTACCATGTTTTATTGTATTTTATTTAAACAAAATAGGCAAGTGGACAGTATTTTTAGCTCTTTCAATTCACCCAGTGCAGTGATTTTTTGCAAGTGTCTCAACAGATGACGTGTATTGATACTTGGCAATCTAAGGAATTCAACACATGGAAATCTAGTTTAACATACTTTGCAACAAAGTATTTGCTCAAACAAGGAGAGTTTGCTTTACCCCCATCCCTCTTCCCCCTCCCCACCCCCACCCCCACCCCCACCCTAGTTCTTACACTTTAGGCTTATCCTGGTTTGGCCAAACCAACCTCTTTGCTGTTCTTTGAGCAGACTGATCTCTTCCACTCCAGGGGCCTTCCACTTTGTTTCTCTGCTTGCAGTGGTTTTCCTTGAGATATCTTCATGGCTTGCTTCCTAATTTTCATCAGTTCTCTGTTTAAAAGTTACTTTCTTATTGGAGCCTTTCTTGACCACTCTATAAACTCTGTAAGGGTAGGGACTCCTTTTTATTCACCCTTACAAGCTAAGTTCCTAGCACTGCATCTGTTAAATGTTAACATCCAATATTTGTTGACTGACTGAACAAAAAATTTTTAAAAATTTGTTTGAGGATCTTTGAAGTTTTGTTTCTACTTTGTTTTTGGTCTGAAATTTTATAAAACACTATCATAGATTAAGTGGAATGATTTCAAATTTGAGAATCTTTGAAATTTTAAATTTGATCTTTTTTGAAATTTTGTTGATTATTTTTGTCTTAAGCAGAATTATTTTGCATTTAATTTTTAAGTTGCTGTGTAGTTTGTATACTAAAAGGGCACAAATTTAAGCATAGAACTTGGTGAGTTTTATATATGTATTCATATATCTGGGTTTCCCTGGTGGCCAGTGGTAAAGAATCTGCCTGCCAAAGTAGGAGACATGGGTGTGATTCCTGCAGAAGGAAATGATGACCCACTCTAGTATTCTTACTTGGGAAATCCCGTGGATGGAGCCTGGTGGGCTACAGTCCATGGAGTCACAAAAAGTTGGACATGACTTGGTGACTAAACAGCAGCATTAATTCATATATCCAAGTAACCACTTCCCAGATTAAGATACAGTATTTTTCTAGGAACCTGGAAGGCTTCCTTGTGTCTTCTCTCACTCAATATTACACCCGCCCCACTTAAAAACACCTTTCTGACATCTCCATAGATTAATTTTTCTGTTCTTGAACTTCATTTAGATATATTCTTAAGTCTGGTTTCTTTCACTGAGGATTATGTGTGTGGTATTTATTCATGTTGTATAGCTGTAGTTCTTTTTATTGTTTTATAATATTCTACTATATGACTATATCACTGCCTGTCCTCTTCATTGTAGATAAGCATATGGGTTTTCAGTTTTTGACTGACATAAATGTTCTTGTATATATCTTTTGGTGGACATAAGTACTCATTTCTGTTGTGTATGTGTATGTATGTGCACCTGTGTGTATACATAAAGACATTCATTTTTCCCCCTTGATTTCTTAAAGATTGAACATGTCTTTTATACTCATAAATTGTTTAGATTTCATGAAGTGTTTTGACCATCTTAATACTTCCTATTTTTTCCTTCTTGAGATTTGCAGATGTTTCTTATCGAGATAACAATCCCTTACATTTCATTTATTGCAGGTAGTTTCTCCTAGGCTGGTATCTGTTAAAAGATGGGAGAAGCTCTCAATTTGTCAGAATTATATTTATACTGGTCTGTCTCCAGAATAATGCTGTCTTAAACTCACTTTGCCTTCTTTTAAGGTAACACTTCAAAGGTTACCTTAACCTTCTGTTGTGAATGTTTTCCCAGCTCTCCCTTTTTTGAAAACAAAGGCATAATTAGACTAAGGCTATCTCTAGTAATATTTTTAAGACTAAGGCCTGTGTACCACTATTAAATCTCCTCCTTTTACCAAAAGTGAGACCTTTAACATTTGAGAACTAGATTGATGCTCATTGAAATCCCAGAGAAGTCCTCTTTCTTGACGTACCATGGAGGTATCCTTTGTTATACTGGAAACAAGATGAAGGTCGTCTGAACTCTTTTCTCCACTTATCTAGGAGAGAACATGACATGTTCCTAGTCATTCAGTTGTTAGAGAATAGAATGTAATTTTCTTTTACAGTTGAGTGGTTTTTCACCAAGCTCTAATAATCTAGCAGATGATCTCTCTTGGAAGCTTTTAAATTCTCTCAGTGAAGAGTGATTAGAAGTATTACATCTTAGCCCAGACATATTAGACCAGGAAAAACATACAATCCTGAGTTTCAAAAAGCAAATGTCTGCAATTTCCCTGACCTAAAGGCTTTCTGGAACACTTCCAACTGTCAAAAAGAAGAAGAGAAGTAACATCCTGTGATGTGGCCAAATAGGGAGTGAAACTTCTATAAAGACCACAATCTCATCATCTCTTCACCGGGCATTATTTATTTACAAGAGGCTTGTGTCTTAAAGAAGAAATTCCTTCACATTCACAGTCTTGGAAGAAAGGAGAAAAACTATCTACTCCGAGCAGACAAATGATTCTGAGTTTCCAGTGTATCAGTGGTTCTGATCTGAGTGAACTTTTCGGTAATAGATAGAAGTCTTCTGAGATTAATTCCCAACATCCTATCTTTGGCCTTAGAAACCTAAGCTGTGCATTTCCGAATGTGAGCTGACATTCTGGTCCTGTAGTTCTTTATACCAGTCTTCTCAAAGTACACTGTGCTTCACAATCACTTGGAAGCCTTGCTCAAACAGTCTGTCAAGTCCCCCTCCCCATATTTGAGGCAGAACCCAAAGAATTTGGCATTTCTTTTAAGTTTCCAAGCTATTCAACTGCCAGTCTGGGTACTATACTTTGCTGACCACTCCTTGTGTTTCTGGCCTGCTGCGGACTGATTTCATCCTATCTCTGTGAAAGAGAGTAAGAGAATGAACTGTTTTTTCCTGAGTTCTTTCAGTATAGTTCTAATTGAATGAAATGGCACCATGCTACTTTCACTTTCATCCATATATATATTTTCCCAATAGACTAATTAAAGTTATAGAAAAAATTTGAACACTTAAGTCCTACTTCAAATTCTAATCTCAAACATAGATGCTTAGATTAACAATTTTCAAGAAAAACATTATTAATACATACAATGTTATATACATGGTAGCAAATTTTACAATCTTCTTATATTTAAAAATTTTTATATCATATTTCATTTCAGCAAAAGTTTGCCAGCCATCTCCTAGGGAAAGGAGATAGTTGGCAACCTTCCTCGGGAAAGACCATCCTTTATTCTGAAACTAAGTCCATTTCAGTTTCTTTTGTGAAGTGACAGTACTAGATTTGTTTTTTCTTTCAGTTTTTGTTTTTTTGAAAGTTTTATTATTTTTATTTGGCTTCACCAGGTCTTAGTTGGGGAAGTTGGAGCACGTGGGATCTAGTTCCCCAGCCAGGGATTGAACCTGGGCCTTTTGCATTAGGAGTGTGGAGTCTTAGCCACTGGACCACCAGGGAAGTCCTTTTTATTTTTTTTCCCAGATTTTTAGTTGGCAGCCTTATGTTGGTCATCTTTAAAACTTTTTTCTTGGTTTATGAAGTTCAATAAATCACTATTTTAGATTAGATGGGTACAAAAGTTTTGGAGGTGAGAAGTGAAAGCAATGCATCCTGTCCCTAAGATAACTTCTTATGACTCCTTGAAACATCTTTTAGAGTCCAGTTAGGAAACTCTGCTGTTAATGTTGGTCCAGTTTTGATAATTTTTTTGAAGCAGTCATATACAGAGCAGGTATTTGAATACTTGTCCTTTACCAGGTTTGGGGGCTAGAAGGATGATGGACACAGAGTTCTCAAGATTGTCACTGTCATGTGAAGGATATAGCAAACAGCCATGATATAGTGAGAAAGATGCTGCTCTAGGGTGGTATAGAGGTGACTTTGGCAAGGTGTATTTTAGTGAAATAGGAATAGAGGGCAGGGTGACAGTGAGTTGGGCAGTGACTTTGTGAGTCAGTGAAGATGGGAATAGCTCTGAAGGAAGGGATGAGAGGGAATACCTAGAGGTCGAGTGTAGGGGACAGAGACAATGGTTTGGTTTTTATTTCTAAAAAAGACCTGAAAATGTTTGTATCCTATGGAGAATCAGTTCCTAAGAGATGAGAGATTGAAGGTACAGGGGAACTAGTCTAAATAGTTGTCAAGATGACTCTGAAATGGAAATTGGTCAAATCCCCACCATAGATTGAGAAATTAGCCTCAGGGAAAAAAGAAATCTATTCCACTGAACAGGAGAGAACATTGAAAAAAGCTTCAGAAAGATTGGGGATGGTCTTGAGAACCCTCCCACACTGTTGGTGGGAATGTGAATTGGTGCAGCTACTATGGAGAACACTAGGGAGCTTCCTTAAAAAACTAAAAACAGAGGTACTATATCATTCAGCAGTCCCATTCCTTAGCATATATCTGGAGAAAACTCAAATCCAAAAAGACAGATGCACCCCAGTGTTCATGGCAGCACTGTGTACAATTATCAAGACATGGAAGCAACTTAAATGTCCACTGACAGATGGATAAAGAAAATGGGGGGGGGGGTGTGTGTGTGCGCGCGCACACATGCACGTGTATAATGGAATATTACTTAGCCATAAAAAGAATGAAACCGCCATTTTCAGCAGCAGATATTACACTTAAGTAAGTCAGGAGAATGACAAATTCCATATGATGTCAATATGTGAAGTCTAAAAACATGATACAAATGAATTTTATTTATAAAACAGAAACAGACTCATAGAAAACAAACTTACGGTTACCAAAGGGGAAAGGAGGAGGGTTTAATTAGGAATTTGGAATTAACAGATACGTACCACATTATATAAAATAGATAAGCAACAAGGACCTACTATATAGCACAGGGAGCTATATTCAGTACCTTGTAATAACTTATAATGGAAAAGGAAATGAAAAAGAATGTATATATCCATTTGAATGTAAATAAAATGTAAATAAGAAGGATTATATGTTTACATACTTTTCCATGAACCTGAAACATTATCAGTCAACTGTACTTCAGTTTAAAAAATTTAAAAAATATACAGCAACAACAAATTGGGATGTTTTTGTCTTCCAGTGAAGATCAAGTACTTTGCTGAGCATGGTGGCAGAGATGGTAAGGTAGAGCTTGTGTGCATGTGTGAGTGCTCAGACACTTCAGTCGTGTCCAGCTCTCTGTGACCCTGTGGACTGTAGCCCGCCAGGCTCCTCTGTTCATGGGATTCTCCAGGCAAGAAGACTGGAGTGGGTTGCCAAGCCCTTCCTCCAGGGGATCTTCCTGACCCAGGGACTGAACCCACAAAAGTCTCCTGCATTGCAGGCAGGTTCTTTATCCGCCGAGCCACCTGGGAAGCCCCAAGATAGAACTTGGGAAGAATCATACTAGAAGAGACATGAGTTGAAGGAGCAAATAATTATCAGATGACCTGGAAATTCCTGTCAAAGTTGAAGTTAATGAAATTTATGGAAAAGCATTTTAGCTGGAAAGGAAAAGAAAGGATTTGGGAGGGGTTTGCTAATAGAAAATGAAAGGGACATGGGAATTAAGATTTCAGTGTAAGGAGACAGGGGAATGAGGTATATAGTGGTTCAGAGAGTAGAAGGCAGAATTACAGTGTTTGGATCAAGTTTCTTCTCAGCTTGTTCTCAGTCTTGGTGAGAAGGAAGTAGTCTTTAAGCGTAACTATTCTGTTGGTCATTTCCTCTCTTAAGTATCTTGTTGAACATAATGAAGTGTATATGATGATGCTTGTCTTTTGAGTTATTAAATAATCTAGAATAGAGTTTGTGTTTGAGCCAAATGGAATATCGCAGACTGTTCAAGTTTCTACTAGTCAAGTCTGCAGAGCTTTGGCTGTAATGCCATCTGAGCAAGTATAGGTGGAGGTAAGCTCTTGACAGAAAATTTTAACCCTCTCCTCAAATGTTAATATAGTTAGAAAACTTTATCTTAAAAAATGACTCAAACATTAAGTTAGAAAAGTGTAGTGTGTTTAATAGTCTTTCAGAAATGGAAGACTTGAAGCTGTATGAACAGTGAAAGTTGGACGTTTTCTCAGATTGAAAAACTGTAAATATTAGAAAAAGTGTGAGTTTCTGGAATCTAGGAATCCAAAATAGCCCTTAATTATTATACATAAACAATATAATAGGCTTTAATTTTCTTTTTCAAAGAAAAGCTCATTTGAAAGTGCCTTTGATTCATTCATTCCTTTGGTATTAAATTATGTGTTTAATCTTTGAGAACTCTGAGTGATGCCAGAAAATATGCTGATGTGACCTGCTTAAGTAAAGTGCATGGGAAAGTGGCCATTTGGAATAGATTTCTTAAGAAAAGTTTGAAATTCCTGGACTTGAACTAATTTGTTTTCCATGGATCCCATGAGGATACTTGCAAAACCAGATGATAGGATACAGTTGGATCCTGTGAATGGCACTAGTTTACAGTTATGTTTTCTGGATTTCTTCCACATGTTGCCGTCTTCTTTGTATTTGACCATGTATGGATACACAGAATTTCATAGGCCAAAGAAGAAAAGAAGCTTCTGTATAAAAAGCAGATCTTCATTTGTCTTATCACTCCAATAAAGTTGTTGAACTAATTTTTTTTTTAAACAAGGAAGCAAAAATCTTAAAATTTAAGCTCTTGTGGTGTGTGATTAGTATACAGCCTAGTAGTGGAGGTAGAAATGTGCTTTGTTTGGTAATGAGAGAACCAGAAATGGTTTGGAGTAAAATCAGGAGATGATTCATGTAGAACAGTTATATTTTTGCATCAGTTCTAATACACGATACCATGTCATTTAAAATAATTTTTGAGAATTTTTAGGTGAAGGGATGGTTACTTTGGATATTTCTGCTTCAGTGACAGTTACCATAAATGGATAACTTATTTTTATGAAGGAGATGAAGGTGAATTACATATATATTGAGATGTTAGATTTGAATAGATTGTTCTTTTTTAAAAAATTGTAATATAATTGACATATAACCAGATTGTCCTTTTTAACTGTAGACAGCTAATAGATATATAGAATGTGAATATCTAAGCCACATGAAGTAATATCACTCAATTGTTTTTAGTTTTGATAATCTACACTGATGAGTCTGATTATTTCCACAGTTATTTTGCCTCTCTCAGATTATTAGAGTAACTCAATATCAGACAGACTGTATTATCTTAGCTATGTGGTGTGAAACAGTATTCTCCCAAGCAGTGTGCAACCATCGTTGATACTGAAGGTGACCAGAAAATATTAGAGCCCGTATCTATTGATGTTTAACTTTTTTAATTTACAGAGAAATTGACCCTTCCTGCTATTTAGTATTCAGATAACCAATTTTATATGTTTGGTAGATAAATAAATGTACTTACATTTGGGATATCTAAAATTTTCACTGAGAGTTTACATTAGGGTCAAAGCAGTTTAAAAACCATTGGTCTAAAAGATAAGAACTTTGTCTCTTATTTGTCTAAAAGATTGGAAGCCTTTCTATGAATATGCATGTCCAAATTACAGTTTCAGCAAGTTTCTTTTTTGATAATGCTCTTTTAACAAAATACTTTTTTTTTTCTTTTAACAAAATTTCTGATTGCTGTCAATCTTCCCCATAGAATTCAGTAGTCACTAAGTCACGTGTGGATTGGGAGGATCCCCTGGAGAAGGAAATGGCAACCCACTCCAGTATTCTTGCCTGGAAAATCCCATGGACAGAGGAGCTTGGGAGGCTACAGTCCATGGGGTCACCAAAGAGTCAGACATGACTTAGTGACTGAACAGCAACCATAACAGCAAAGCCACCTGTAACTGTTTCAATTTAACTTAAATAAAATTGAACATTCAGTTCCTCAGTTGCTCTAGTCAGGTTTCAAGAACTTGTTAACCACATGGGTAAGCAAGCTAGTATGTATTGGATAGTGTCGATATAGAACCATTTCCATCATCTCAGTTCTATTGAGCAATGCTGCTGTACACTTTTCACTCAGCAGTCTTAGTTTCAGCTCTTCAGTCTCTTCATCCATCAGCTAGCATCTGTAAGAAAATGTCAGAGGGTAATGGAAAGACGTCATCAATTTTTTAATCTGTAAAGGTAAATCAAACTTTTCCTAGCCAGAAATTAGTCTCTTTTCCTTTCCCAATTCTGTTAATCAACATAGATAGTTGAAATTGTTTTTCATGTGATTACATTTCCCTCTTAAGTCTAGTAGTACTTAATTGGTACCATCCTATGGCATGTAACATTCAAAGTTTAATTCTTGCCTCTTAAGTTAGCCTATCAGCATATTTGGAACCTCTAGTCTTACTAAACACTATATATAAATTAAATGAAAGCCTATTTTTTTCTGGGAGAATGATTCTCCTTTTCTGTTTGAATGAGTGTTTGCTTTATGTAGGAGCAACATATGTCCAAGATGAATGATTTTTACATTCTAAAACAGAATTTGGGGTTACAGAATATCTTAGATTGTAGGAAGAACTGCTATTATTGTTTAAGTCCAATTCCTTTTCTTGAATAGAACATTTTTACAAACTCTAAAGAGAACTGAAGATTTTAATCAGAGTTAGTAGCCTGGTGGGCTGATGCCTATGGGGTCACACAGAGTCGGACACAACTGAAGTGACTTAGCAGCAGCAGCAGCAGTAAGGTTTTACCCTACCAGAATACATGTTTTTTCAATGCCTGGATCTTCGCTGATTGCTTTGACCTGAATGGACAATAACACATTCGAGAAGAAAGTTGGCTCTTAGTCATGACATAAACACAAATGTAAATAATTATAGCCATGCTGAGAAAGATTTGGGAATGGTAATAAGTTCACTTGAGTATTGGGACCAAAGTAGATGGAGATAGTCCAGAAAACATTTACTGCAAATGGTAGATTAAATGTACTTGCTGATAAATCATATTTGCTCTCTGTGAATTACTTGATCATTCAAGCACATTGTTTATTTGTATTATTAGATGTGCATTTATGTTGTTTAAGTTTTATATGGCTTTAGTAATTAATATTTTATCAGTTCCTATTTTCCTTCTTTATACCAACTATGAGCTGTAAACCCATTATTTATGTATGTACTTTTCTTTTAAGTAACCTGGACACTCAACATCTACAGTAACTGATTCTAAAGAAAGTGGCTGGGTGGGTAGATTTACTTTACAAAAAGCTTCCTATTTGGTTTTGATTAACACTTGTCTCCCTACATCTTACCTTCTAGAAAACCACAGATATAATGTATGTTATTAATATCTGTACACAATGACTCTCTTACAGGTGGAACAGTCCAAAGTTTTAATCAAAGAAGGTGGTGTTCAGTTGCTGCTCACAATAGTCGATACCCCAGGATTTGGAGATGCAGTGGATAATAGTAATTGGTAAGAAGGGTTTGTCCCACTCTGTGGGAGAAGGCGAGGGTGGGATGTTTCGAAAGAACAGCATCGAAACATGTATATTATCTATAGTGAAACAGATCACCAGCCCAGGTTGGATGCATGAGACAAGTGCTCAGGCCTGGTGCACTGGGAAGACCCAGAGGGATCGGGTGGAGAGGGAGGTGGGAGAGGGAGGTGGGAGGGGGGATCGGGATGGGGAATACATGTAACTGTATGGCTGATTCATGTCAATGTATGACAAAACCCACTGCAATATTGTAAAGTAATTAGCCTCCAACTAATAAAAATAAATGAAAAAGAAAAAAAAGGGTTTGTCCCTACTGCTTTCCATTGCATTTGGGAATAGGGCTGGTTAGACTTTTTTAACATTTTAGATCTTCTCACCTATGGTTACTGAAATTTAAGTAATATGGCTTGGGTTCATATATCAACTTTGCCACTTACTGTCATTGTTGCTTAACTTCTTTGAACTGATTTCCTTTTCTATAAAATGATGATAACACTTTTCATAGAATTATTTTGAAGATAGACTCTAAAACATAGATTAAAGAATTCTCATTATTATAAGAAATTTGAAACTTTTCATTCTTCGCTATTAATTTTATGTTTTCCGTCACACCCTAATTTAAATATGATTTTAGACTTTCAGTTTTTCCATAAGTTGTAAGTGAAGAAAACATCCATGACTTTCTATTTGGAAATAAGATAATAGGAGCTTATAAAAATATTTTAATTTTTCTTTGAGTTCTGCATTATTTTTGAAGTAAATTTCTTCAACTTTTGAAATTCCTAAATAAATTCATCATGAGGCTTCTGTGTTGTTTAATCTTTTCATTTGAAATCTAAAACTCTGTGGATGTAATTTTTCATGTTGTAAAGTGTGTTTTTTGTTATTTAATCACTTAGTCATGTCTGACTCTTTAGTGACCCCATGGACAGTCTGCCAGGCTCCTCTGTCCATAGGATTTCCCAGGCAAGAATACTGAACTGGGTTGCCATTTTCTTCTCCAGGAGGTCTTCCTGACCCAGGGATCTTGGTGGATTCTTTACCACTGAGGTATCTGGGAAGCACCGTTCATATGTGGAATCTCAACTTAATTATTTTATTTATTTGCATTCTACAGCTGGCAGCCTGTTATCGACTACATTGATAGTAAGTTCGAGGACTACCTAAATGCAGAATCTAGAGTGAACAGACGTCAGATGCCTGATAACAGGGTGCAGTGTTGTTTATACTTCATTGCTCCTTCAGGACATGGGTCAGTACCTGAATACTTCCGATAATCTTTTTGTTGTTTTATTATTACTCATCTTTGGGTGCATGTGTTAGTAATCCTCATCTCTGTGGAGTACATTTAACTGTACAACTTGTGAAGTTCCAAATTCCATATAAAAATGATTTATAAAAAACATAAGCCCTAGCCACGCTAAAAATGATTTTACTTTTTAGTATCTCATGTGTAAGACTGTGCTTCATGGAGAGGAATATTGTTTTCATCATGGTTTGGTGTCTCATTGTGGCTAATTTAGCTTTCTTGTTTGACCAGTCCGCCGCAGATTAAACAATCAAGTAAGGAGAAACACGCCTAACAATTAGCTTAGACATATTCTAAGAAACTCCAAAGATATTATTTATTATACATCTGGTAGATAACATTGCAAAAGAACTTAAGTACCAAGGTTATCATGTGCCATTTCTTTTTTCACTAAATCTATTTCACTAATCTTCTATTTTACCTTAGCTGTCACAGTCAGATTGTTTAAGTATCCTGTCATCAGTACTAACCTTCTACTTATTAGGAGTTAAAATTAAGATCTGAGTATTTAGACATGTATCTGATCTGATTGTTTTTGTTTGTATGGTCAGCTTGTACTCCTGTTTTGGTTGTTTGTATTTCTTTGTCATTTTGAGGAGATATGTGTGTCATCATCAACTGCAGATGTTTGTACTTACTCTGCTTTAAAGTGAAAGTGAAGTCGCTCAGTCGTGACTAACTCTTTGCGACCCCATGAACTGTAGCCTACTAGGCTCCTCCGTCCATGGGATTTTCCAGGCAAGAGTACTGGAGTGGTCTGCCATTTCCTTCTCCAGGGGATCTTCCTGAACCAGGGATCGAACCTGAGTCTCCCACATTGCAGGCAGACACTTTACCATCTGACCCACCAGGGAAGCCCTCTTCTTTAGTCTTTGATTAAGTGACTTAGCAAAACTCTGCCCCCTGATGATTGTAACTCGACCATCTCCACCAAAAGGGACTGGACTGTTAGACTAAATAGCATTAAGTCATCTAACACCCCAATTACAGTAGTGTGAACCAGTTCCTTCAAGTGAAAGTGAAAGTCGCTCAGTCATATCCAACTCTTTCTAACCCCATGGATGTCCATGGGATTCTCTAGGCCATGATACTAGAGTGGGTACCTTTTCCCTTCTCCAGGGGATCTCCCCAACCCAGGGATCAAACCCAGGTCTCCTACAATCCAGGCAGATTCTTTACCAGCTGAGCCACAAGGGAAGCCCAGGAATACTGAAGTGGACAGCTTATCCCTTCTCCAGCAGATCATCCTGACCCAGGAATCAAACCGGGGTCTCTTGCATTGCAGGCAGATTCTTTACCAACTGAGCTATCAGGGAAACCCACTTTCAAAAGTGTATCTTTCTCTTCTGTCTTCTGCTTCTTCACCTTTTGCCTCAGATAGGCTAGTGCCCATTATTACCATCTTGGTTGAACAGAAAGCCTTAATTTTATAGTTTACCATTTTTGCACTGTCTGATTGTAGTGGTGCAGCTGTTTCTTTTTCATTTCTAATATTCTTCTGTAGTATTCTCAGAAAATTATATATTTAAAGCCCAAAATTGACTTATCTACTTAAAAGGCTAAAAAAAAAAAACAAGCAAACTCAAAATACCACACTGTGTAGTTTTTTTCTGAGAACTTGTTAGTTTCTTCTTGAATTTTTATGTGTATATATATGTATTTATCATTCTAATATAACTTGTTAGGGCTTTTTCCTGAAAGCCAGCAAAGTAAACTCTTAACCTGTAGTTAAGTCAATAGAAATTTGTCAGTTTATATCCACTTTTTATTATTTTAGATCTTTTGGACTCTTTCCAACATTTAGTAATTCTCATGAAATCACATTTCTCTTATCCCCGAGGGAAAATATAGTCCTTAAAATTGCATGGGAAATACAATTTTTTTTTAAAAGAAAAAATTTTGATATTATGTGTAGTGGCTTGGGACCATTTCTTGTTTGTCACAAGGGATGAGAGTTCCAGATTTTAATTTTTTATGTATAACAACGTGCTTTTGAGTAGTTTGTCAGCTTAACTATTTTTAGAAATGGAAGAAAGTTTTGCCTACTGGTATATGCTGCTGTGGATTAAGTGACATAATATGACATTGAATTTTCTGTAGAGAGTTCCAAATTCCATGCTCACTAAAGAGTGAAATTCCAGGCAGTATAGTAGAGGAATTATGACCTTTTACCTGGGTAGTCCCTGGATTCCCTTTTTAGAGGTTCTGTTTTTGGAGTAATTATATATTGGTCCAGCAGTGTATTTTCTGTGTCCCTTACCCCACCAAGTGTCATCACTGAACAAAGGGTTAATATGTGATTTCAGCTGTTGTTGCTTCATTTCCTTTGTTCAGTGGTTGGTAACTGATTTGGAACTTGAATTTTTAAATGGTGTTTTTACAAACCTTTTGAATTTTGATTGCTACTTTGAAAAAAGTATCAGTTTTATATAGATTTTTTTCCCTTAGAAATGTATATACGTATGTATGTTTAATAACTATTTGTCATTTGCCCTCTATTCATTTTACTTACTTTGCTGTAGGCTTTGAGGTGTTAAATCGTTTTTTCTCTTTGTGAGTGTTTGATCGCTCAGTCGTGTTCAACTCTGCGACCCCATGGACTGTTGCTCCTCTGCCCCTGGGATTTCCCAGGCAAGAATTTGGAGTGGGTTTCCATTTCCTTCTCCAGGGTGTCTTCCTGACCCAGGGGTCGAACCTGGGTCTCCTGCATTGCAAGTGGATTGTTCAGTGTCTGAGTCACCAGGGAAGGGTTTATCTTTTAGAAATTCTATAAAGGACTTCCCATTGTGTTAAAAAAAAAAAAAAAAAAAGACTTAAAAATTAGATTTGTTGGAAAAGATGACCTGAAATAAAATTAATGGATAGAGGAAAAATTTCAACCAGATTGTAATCTGTTGTGAAATAAGTGTTTTCTGTTGGCATTTTGTAAGCTTTTAAAATTTGTATTCTAGTGTAAGGGGGCAGAGGGTTTTATCAGGGGTTTTATAAAGGTTATATCTAAAGTTTAATTTTGTAAAAAATGATTTAATATTCTTCAGCCCTATCATTTTATGTTTGAGAAGTTGACTACCCTGATTTCCTTGTCATGGCTCTTTTCAAGTATCTTTCTCTTGGAAAGTTGAAATAATAAATGTTCTGTGAATGTTGTTTTACTTTAAGCGTAAAATCTTGTTAACTTGGATTACAGTTTAATATCTTATATTAAGATTGATTAAAATTATAGATTACCTGAATTCTGTCACCAGTTTAATGAGGTGGTAGCGGTAATAATTTAACTTTGTCCTGCATATAATCGGGAAGGTAAACTCTAAAAATTTACAAATGTGAGATTTTTAAAAAAATATATAGTGGAAATAATTAAGTTTATTTTATGTGCTCCATATTTCTCTCTTAAAATTTTTTTTTTTGGCTCTGCTGGGTCTTCAGTGCTGCGTGTGGGCTTTCTCTAGTTGTGGTGAGCAGGGACTGCTCTCGTGGTGCTTGGCCTCCTTATTGCAATGCCTTCTATTGTAGAACATGGGCTCTAGGGCGTGTAGGTAGTTTGGTAGTTGCTGCACATGGGCTAAGTAGTTGTGGCGTGGGGGCTTAGTTGCTCTACAGCATGTGGAGTCTTCCCAAACCAAGGATCAAACCTGTGTCCTCTGCATTGGCAGGCAGATTCTTAATCACTGAAACACCAGGGCAGTCCCAAGTCTGAGATTGATTGACTGAGCCATGGCTTTTATATTTAGTGTTATGGAATGATTGATGAAAAACAGGCAAAAACTTAAATATTTTCTCAAAATCAAAAGGTTTTTCAGTTACCACTAGTGAGATAAGTGTGCTGTTTATAGATAAATATAGTGTTATTCCAGCCACACACTCTTTCTGTAGTGTTCTCTGAATCAAAATTCAAAGGATTTAAGATGAGAATTAGAATTGAAGCTGTTTCATTTCTCTATTTCTGCCTTCCTTCCTCCTTACCCTGTCTTTCTGCCAATCAGCGTGTCACTACCACAAAGAAGAATAGTATTATTCATCAGTAAAAAAGGAGTATCTCATTAGTCTCTGGACCCCCCAATACACCAAACAGTATATATATTAAACTATAGTATGCTAAGAGAACTCAAACAAGGGCTTTCTGTTTATTTTAAAATATTAGTCCATAAAATTTATAATGAAATTAGATCTTTATTCCATTTTCCTCATGTTTTATCAAAGCTAAGGAATACTGTATTTCTATGTAGAGTACTGCTGCTATCTTCATTTATTTTGTTAAATATTAATTTTTAGTCTATAGAGTACTCTGCATGTGAGGAATAGCTGATTTTCATTTACAGTTATTCAAAGATGTAAGGAAAATTACAGCAGCTTAGTTTTTTAGTCAGGACATATTTGGACACCTTTCAAGTTTTGGCACTGTACTAGATATTACAGAAGAGATGAATGAGACAAAGGCCTTTGCTCTTAAGGATCTTCTAGTGAGAAGACAAGTAGGTGGTTACTATTTGACAGATTCAGTGTTGTGATCCCTTAGGCTTCTAGTCTTAGGTTGGAGAAGAATTCTCAGAGGAAATGAGAATAGTAAGCTAGGTTCTAAAGGACAAATAGGAATTAGGCAAGCCAGCTAGATTGGGGATGGGAATGGAGTTGTTCCAGGCCAAGGAAATATGGCCAAAGTATGGTGATTTCAAGATACTGTGAGAAGTTCAAAAAGGCTGGCATATTGGAAGTAGAAAGTAGCAAAAATGCTAAGGGATGCTGAGAGATGAGGTGAGCTGAAGAGGTTATGTTTTCACAGGCTTTGTAGGCCACACTCACTTAAGGAATCTGGCTTTAGTAAGGTTTTCAGTCTGGGAATGACTTGATCGGAATTGGATTTTAGAAACATCACACTGACTGCAGTGTGCATGGTTTTGAGGGGAACTAGATAGATCCTTGTCATTATCAAAGTTTGGTGGCCTGAACCAAAGTAATGGAAAGGAGATTAAATATATAAATATTTTTATTTGTTCAGCAGATTCTGGTGAATCTTTGGAATGGATAAATACAGGAAGTTTATCCAATCTGAATCCCACGTTTCAGCTTTGAGTAACTGGGTGGATTGAAGTGTTACTTACTGAGATAGAAAGCATAGAAGGGGAGTAGGTATTTGGGGGTTCAGATGAACTTTTGATTTTGAGATGCCAAAATGGAATGTCCGAGTAGTATTTCATCAGGTGAACACAAGCCTGGAACATGAGAATGAGATCCGGGCTAGGTGTAAAGACTTGGGAGTTATTGACTCATAAAGGATTTTAGAAGTTGTAGTTAATGATAAGCTCAGAATGTAGAGAAGAAAAGACCTAATAGAGAATTCTGAGTCATGTACCTTTTAAGGGACTAGCTTACAAAGAGGATCCTGGAAATTACCTTAAGTGAACAGCTTGTGAGAGAGTAATGTCAGTGCTGCATAATGGGCAAATTAAAAAATACCATTAAACACCACAGTGTTTATGAGTTGGCTGCTGCTAACTAATTATATTAGCAGCCTGAAAGTATTTGATGACCTTAAAAAGTATAGTGGCCAAGTGGAGGCAATAGAGTCTAATGAATAAAAGGGATGATGAAGAAGATGTTCTTTTGAGCCCCTTCTCTGAGAAATATACTGGGTAACAAGAAGTAAAAGAGGATTATAATTTTTCATTAAAAACAAGACAGATTTCCCAAATTTGAGTGATAAGTAGAGTCTCTTATAGGAAAGCTTATTAGGAGCCTTTCTGAATTTTCTGATTCTACACTTGGGTCCACATGCTGTGACCAAGGTGTTAAAACACAGGAGTCAAAGGTTTCTTAGGCATTCCAGTGCTTGAAATCCTGTTCTTCCTAACTGTTGCTGGCCCAATATACATCTTTAGAGAGTGTTTCTGATGAGTAAATGAAGTAGTTCCAATGTATGTAATTTTAACATTGGTCTGTGAAAAATCTGTTCTCCTGAATTGTTCAATCCAGTCATATTAAATATTGTGTATTTCAGACTTAAACCATTGGATATTGAGTTTATGAAGCGTTTGCATGAAAAAGTGAATATCATTCCACTTATTGCCAAAGCAGACACACTCACGCCAGAGGAATGCCAACAGTTTAAGAAACAGGTAAGTAAAATGAGTTTGGGAATTCTTAGTATTCTAATACTACTCATGTAATTTGCAGTTTTTCATATTTTCATTATAATATGTATAGTGTGTTCCTCCTGCTACTTGATTGTGTGTGTGTGTGGTTGTTTACACTATATTAAAAATAACTGTTGAAAATTAGTCTCCTGCTTTAGTTTTCTCCTAGGAGCCTGTAAGTATTATCATAGTGCGCTTCTGTGTGTGTGCTCAGTTGTTTAGTTGTGTCCAATTGTTTGTGATCCCATGGACTGTAGCCTGCCAGGCTCCTCGGTCTGGAATTTTCCAGGCAAGAATACTAGAGTGGGTTGCCATTCCCTACTTCACGGGATCTTCTGACCCAGGGCTCGAATCTCTGTCTCTTGTGCCTCCTCTGTTGTCAGGAGGATTCTCTGCCACTGAGCCACGTGGGAAACCATAATGCCCTTATCCTTTGTCAGTTTAAATAAGGCTATTTTAGATGTTTCTGTATAGCTTCCACCACCACCTGTCCCCATAGGCAGTCTCCCACATTGCAGGTGGATTCTTTACCAGCTGAGCCACAAAGGAAGGCCCATTTTAGATGTTTCTGTATAGCTTGTGTGTGCCACTGCCCTTCCCCACACCCTTTATAGAATTACTTTCCTAGACTGAATTCCTGGGGAGAGGATTACTTTTTAAAGGGTATAATTATTTTGTCATGGTGCTTTCTCAATAAAACAGTCAAAATTCTTTTTATGACAGGTATGTTTGTTCCAGTGCCTTGCCAGCATTGTCATTATTTTTTTTTAAACTTTTTTGGACTAAGGTGGTACCTAATAATTTCTTTAACTTTCAATTTTCCAGAAAAGCTGAACATTTTAAATCAGGGGTTTAGTTTTCCCTCAGTGTTGTGTTTTTAGGTTACTATACATTGTATTTTATGAAATGTAGGATCAGTTTCTGGAACTACTTTCCTATTCTAGTAGCCTGTTTTTAAATTTTAGGCCAGTGTTATGTCTTTTAAGAGCTTCCCTGGTGGCTCAGACAGTGAAGAATCTGCCTGCAGTGTGGGAGACCTGGGTTCGATCCCTGGGTCAGGAAGATCCCCTAGAGAAGGGAGTGACTACCCACTCCAGTATTCTTGAGGATTCCATGGACAGAGGAGCCTGGCAGGCTATAGTCCATGGGGTTGCAGAGTTGGACACAACTGAGCATCTAGCAGTGTATGTCTTTTGAATTGAAGCTAAGTTGTATAATATTTTAAAAGAGATTTTAGAGTTTATTATCTCTTACTGTCCTTCTAGTCTTTTGTAACAGAGTACTTTGGTTCTTCATCTTCTTCAGTATGAATTTTAAAATAACTTGAGAACTATTAGAAAAATGAAAACCTGTGGAAATTTGCTTTGAAATTGTGTTAAGTCCATATAAATTTTTAGAATGTTTTACTACATTATTTTTACTGTATCTGATATTTCTACCAGGAAATTTTTTATTTTACATTTATTAGCTCCATTTTTATTTTGTAATTTCTAAGTTCAGATACTAGTCATATAGTATAGTAATATTTCTCTTTATCTTAATTTGGAATTGTACTAAAAATGAAGAAATAAAAAAGGTGAATAAGCAGTGATCTCTACTTCCAAATTGGTCACTTGCAGTGGTTGTCAATTTACTTTTTATTTATTTATTCTTTTGTTTAGCCAGAGGTGTTTATCAGAGTCATGTAGAGAACTTTTTCAAAATGATTTATTGGACCATAGCTCTACTAGTTGGTTTTGTAGGTTAAGATACAACTTTGTATTTGTTATTGTGAAGATGCTCACTCAGGCTATTTTAATATACAACCTCTGACTAAAAGTCATTGCTCTTAGAGCTAGCTACTAGTCTTTTTTCTTCTAGTCTTGTATCAGGTTGGCCAAAAAGTATGTTCAGAAAGCGTACAAAAAAAACCTGAATGAACTTTTTGGCCAACATTAGGTTGACACATAATCTGACACCTCATCATTTATTCTTAGGGTTTTTTTTTCTAACTAGATACATAACCCAGTTGTAAAAGATAGGTGGTCTTGTTTATTTCCATGGCAACTCTGCTGTGGTAGCCGTGTAGCACATTTTGTTTCAGGTCCCTTTGCTGCTGCTGGGGACCCTGGTAGTGAGTGTAGCATTAAACTACCAGTACAGGTGGGGAGCTAGTTTTAGGTTTATTCACCATCAGTTTGTTTGTTATAAGTTTGAATAGGGTAGGTATTCAACATTATTTGGATGTCTGTATTCTTATTTGAATTTAGAGTGATTTTGGGCAAAATAAATTAATCTGAGGTCATTTCTGATGTTACTAGTAAGTTATCTTTCTTTTTTCTGTATTCTCATTGATTATTATTATAAAATTCATTAGCTTCTTAATTTCCAGGGCATGTTTTCTCCCTGTGTGCTTGTCTGATCTTTTATCTGTTGCTCCTTGATGTGTGTGTATGCACATGTACTTGCAAGGATATTTTCTGATAAGTTCACATTTTTTTTCCTAGAGCCAGTGCTATACTTAATTTTATTTACCTTTGCTCAATTCTACTAAAAACTTTAGGTGAGTTTAAGCTCTGTTGATTCAGCTGAATAAAATAGTTGGTAAGAATTTGTCTAAAGGTATCTCAGTCATTATAAATAAATGACCCAAAACTACTAGAGTAGAAATCAACTAGTGAAGCCATTTCTGGAATCTTACATCATTTTTAGAACTCTTTGGGTGTTGTAACCTTATAAGTTTAACATTGCTGAAGCAATTGGATTTAGAGAATGGTACTTATATATAAACTTTACAGAAAAAAAAACCACCAGCATACTATTTTGGTTTTAAATTACATTTTGCATTGTTGAAAAACAGTAAAGGAACTGGAGCTAAAGACTCAGGAATTTAAGAAGAGTATAATAAAAATAAAGCTAATATCTAAAATTATATGTGGTGCTCTTTTACTGACTTTCTCTTTCATCTTAGATAATGAAAGAAATCCAAGAACATAAAATTAAAATATATGAATTCCCAGAGACAGATGATGAAGAAGAAAATAAGCTTGTTAAAAAGATAAAGGTAGGTTCATTCCCTTACATATACTGACATGTGTTAGGGCCTTAGAAACACTATAATAGCTGCTGTAAAGGCCAGAAATAGCAGTGTTTATAGGGACTTCCTGAGGGTCCAGTGGTTAAGACTGTGTACTTCCACTGCAGCGGGCCCAAGTTCAGTCCTTTTTCAGGGAACTAAGAATCCCACATGCCATGTGGCACATACATATATAAATGTTTTTAAACAATTGACATAACAATAAATGAGATTATTGACTATTTAGTTCACCTTTATGATTAACTTTGTTGTTTGACTGTTATGTATAATAAAGCATTATATGGAATAGAGAGATAAGTAACAGTTCTTGTTTTCAGATGGTTTTCAATTAACTGATTTCATATTTTATAATTTTCCCCCTTAGAAACAAACAGGTAATGGGAATGAAAGGGGAAGCATAATGAGAAGACAAAGGATTTGCTCTTAAGCACTATTGTGCTTATTCTTTAAGAGCCAAAAATAAGTTTTATTTTGTTCTTTTATAAAAATCAATCAAAAATCCATTCCGACATAATTTTCTATATTTTTGACTTACAGTGGTTTCCTAAGTACCCTGGATCTAAAAATGATATATTGATTAATAACATTCTCTGCTTCTAGAGCTATTAAGGTTGATTTATGACCAAGTAGGCAAACTAGCCACAAGTCTCATTTTTTCCTTCTAGCTGCCAGTATATTGTTTACCCTTTAAAATTTTTCCAGTATGGAACACTTCTTTTTGGAATGATGCTTTAACAAATAATCTGATCAGTATATGCCTTAATATTCTTAAACTTTAGTGAAGTATAATTTTGTTTGTTGTTTACATTGGTAACAATGTCATACAATGGCAATTTACTAAATAGTAATTGAATGACCTGTAAAAGTGAATGCAAAAACTGTTGGGGTAATAATGTTTTTTGCTTACCTGCTGAGTAATGTAACTTCTTTATTCTTGAATTTGTGAGGACTACAGAGATGTATTTGAACAAGAATACTTTGTTTTATAGGACCGTTTACCTCTTGCTGTGGTAGGTAGTAATACTATCATTGAAGTTAATGGCAAAAGGGTCAGAGGAAGGCAGTATCCTTGGGGTGTTGCAGAAGGTAAGGTTTTCTTCAGTGAATGGCTTTCTATAAGATCTCACAAATGTTATAAAAGCTTTGTATTTAGTAAATAGTGTAATATGCATACTGCATTGATATAGTCTAGATTTTCAAAGATCTGAATTCAGTTTTGTTGAGCCTCATCTCCTTATTAAATACATTCACGTTTCTCAGACCTTATGTCCTGCTGTGTCAGGCAAGTATATGTTAAGTCTTAATGTTGTAGTACTTTAGAAGCCATTTGTCAGTATTCATCCTCCCACCTCTGCCCCACCATTAAGCCTATTCCTGTTTTCTTGTTTGAAAACACACTTGCAGTGCAGGGGTTCTTTATCTGGGGCCCAAAAATTGCTTCCAAGGGATCTAATAAACCTTCTGAAACTGAAAACAGTTTTGGAGAAAAGGCCTGTCATTTTTATCTGAGTCCCAATTGGGTCTGGGACCCTAAAGAATGAGAACAGCTGTCAGAAGCCCAATTAAAACATTAGTGTTTTGCTTTCTTCAGGGCAGAAATCAGCTTCTTGGCATCACATCTTTAGAGCAAGAAAGTTTGTTATTAAGAGATCCTCTATACTAATTTTTTAAAGAAGTTTTAAACAGCAATATAATCTTAGTTATAGAGTCAATTCTTGGAAGCCTTCTTGGCATTAAATATGTTTCCCAAAATTTGTGTTCATTATACTGGTTTATACTAATATTTAATCTTCAGTGTTATAGTAACTTGGAATAAAGATTGAGTTATGATTACAATTTGTTGATATTACTTTGAAAACATACATAATTTTTAGGATATTTTCCAAGTTAATGTTCTTACGAATGACTTTCCCAACTGGAGATACTGTGCTCACTCTCAGCTCTTTTCATCACCATGTAACCATCAGTTTCTGAGCTGAGACTTTAAAACTAGTATAGACCTTAGAAATCTGCACAGAGGAAATTGCTTTGTATCTTTAGTTTTAGGTTATCCCCCTCCAAGAGTGTTCTTTTAGTGATACATTTAAAAAAAAAAAAAAGGAACGTTGAAGTTCTTGGCTTAAGTTTTCAGTTTGGTTAACTTGAGGTTTTTCTAAAGTGATTCCTCACCCACCCTAGACCCCCAACATTAAGTACTATTTTACAGTGTTAAATTCTTAATGAAACACTGACCTAAGATATCTAATACTTTGTATATTCTCTCATTGTTAACACCCAGTTTCCTTTGAAAAGAATGGGTTTAGTGGAAGTAATATATATGGTCTGATTTTTTTTTTTTTTGTAGTTGAAAACGGTGAACATTGTGATTTTACAATTCTAAGAAATATGTTGATAAGGTAAGTGTAAGCAGTGATGAAAATAACACAAATTTTTCTTTCCCTAAATAAAATTAGTCTCAGATTTAGTTTTTTGTTTTCTATAAATTTAGCTAATTTAAATTGGTATCTTCATTCTAGCACTGGAGCAAGCACTGCCTAGAGACAGATTTGGATTACTTTGCCAAGGTTTTTAACTCTAGAGGAAAAATACAAAACAGGCTGTGTGACTAGAGATATATAGGAAAGTGGGTCTTTAAATCATTGTACTTTGTGTTGTGGTTTAATACTGAAAGAAATATAGAAGTAGACAGGAATAGACTTTTGCTCTTCTTTAATGTGAAAAGCTCGTGGAAACTGGAAGAGAAGGCTTAAGTTTTAGGTCAGAAGCTGGACTTCAAATATTTAAAAGATACACAGCTTAGTAGCTGGTGAGTGGAGCATTTTTGTTACTGAAGCACTGAAAAACTGATCTTCCTCCCAGGAAGGAAAAACATTAGTTCTAAATTGTACCTTGTACATCTGATGAAAGAGAAGGAAAGCATGTGAAAACAGGACAGTAAGTTAATTCTGATTAGAGGAACCAGGACCTGAATTAGAAAATTAACAGCAGAGAGGAAATTCTGAAGAAAAAGTTGAAAGGATCCAGAGATAAGGAACAAAAAGAGGATCAAAATGAACCTCATTGTTTTCATGTTGAGATAAATTCCTTCCTCATGCTATTTCATACCCTTTTGCTCTTTTTTTCCTCTTTCATCATGCTTGCTTCTCCAGATCCTCAATACATACTATTCTTTTCAGCCTCCAGTTTTACATGTCCATCTTAGGTTGATGTCTTTTCATTTTTATACTACTCTCCACTTTTCCCAGTATACAAGAATTTCTTTAGCTATGTGGAAGTAACAGGAATATTGATGATAATTGGAAATCATGGAACAACAAGAAGATCATTCTTAAAAGTGAGGGGGGAAATTTGAGTCAAACTGCTACCTCAAGAAATATACAAGAGATAGGAGTGAATGTTGAAATTGAGATTGCTGTGTAATTGATTTTTCTCAAAAGAACTCATGACTAGATGCTCTGATAGAAAGTAGATGGTGTTAATTCAGCCACAGCGGTTGCCAGGCCTCCCTCACACAGTGGGAGGAGAGCAAATGCACATGAAAGGATGTTCATCTCCCTTGGTTTTGACAAAACAGTGCTTCAGGTTCTATTACAATCTCTTTGCTTTCTCTTCAATTTTGAAAATGTGACTTCAGAAGAACTAATAATCTCTGATAATTTTATATATGTAAAGAATGTTTCATAAATATTAATTGCCAGTGCATGCCCTCTGATTTTATTATTCTCAATTTTAAATCTATGCTACTTACCTAGTGCTTGAAGCAGTGATAATCTTTAACTTTGTCTTATATGTTTTATATGCAATCAGTAATTGCCTATGTACATAAAATACTATAGAAAAGGAAGCTAGTTAGTAGCCAGACTTTGAACATTTGAAGGTATGCAGCCTTCTCTCTGATGAGTGGGACTCAGTAGTATATAGGCATTACAAGCAAATGGACCATTCCTACAGGGAAGCAACAAGACAATCATACATGTGTGGAAATATTAAAAATTCTAAAATTATGTAATATTACATAATTTATATATATAATATATATAAGTAGATATGCTATGTACATTTACATGTATTAAAGAAATTCAGAGTAAGTATTAAGTGGTATATTTTCATGGAGCAGAACCAGGTAGAGAAGGATTTATGAAAATAGTTGCCTTAAGATGGATTAAGATAAATAAAGTCATCAGATGTTTATATGTGGGATTGGGAGTGATCCTACTTAACTTTTTTATCAAGTAGAGTGAAGATATTGTCTTCAACTTCTTGAGGTAGATGGTTATGCAATTTTGCTTAATAAAAATTTCGTTTATTTGTTAAATTTGTTTTAGCACACTTATTTTTTCTTTCCTAAGGCATAAATGTTCACTTACACTTCTGCTAGATGTTTACTTTGCCTCTTAACATAATTTTTCATTTATAGTCTTTGAAACATGTAAAACATCCTTGATAAATACACTTTGAAAATAAGTTTAGGAATATTTTACTTTATTGCTTCTAAGTTCAGAGGAGAGGTAAGGTATATGTTAGCTCATGTCTTTATGATAAAGGCACATAGTAGATATTTAATAAATACTTGAAGGAAATATCAATACCAATATTCCATATGTCTATGAGTTCCAAATAAGTGAAATCTTTCAGGTTAAAGTCAGTAGTAGTGGTTGCTTCTCAGAAAGACCCAAGTTCAAAGCTATGTCATTTTGCTAATTTAGAGAACTGACTGTTGCAGGCAAAGCAAGGAAGACAATGGAAAAGAGGAAAACTTGATAAAAATAATTTCAGGATGTGGCAGTAGACATTGCCAAAATCAAATAGAGAAGGAAAACAAAAGGAGAGAAGAGAATGGTATAGTATCAGCAATCAGAAATGGAAGAGATAAATTCAAGAAACTGGAGAAAACTATATTACTAATTATTTTAAGTGTTTAAGAATGAGTTGATTTTTAAAAGAGTAAAGTAAAACGTCTTTAATCAAGTGGAAATAGAGACTTATAACCTGAAAAATATCAGAACCAAGTAATCCTAAAAAAAGGTTATTTTAGTGAAAGGGAAAAATCTTTCATCTGAACATCTTTCAAAAAGTGTTCAGTGACATTAATGAAAATAGTTTAAGGCTAGCTAATAAGTCCACCTTGTTTTACATACCTTGTATTTCAGCTAAGTACGTTACCTCAGGTCCTTTAATGATTTTTTAATGATGCATTGATGAGTTAATATATGATATTTAAAATTACAAAAAGATGGTTTTATACTGGCATGGTTATTTGTTTTTATTATTCTCTACGTAGAGAAATTGAAAACAGTAATATGTCCTAGAAAATCAGCAATATTTATCATGTCTCAGCTCCAAATCAGTTTTTTCTAGGGCCCATTGTATGCTCTGTGTTAAGAGTGCAAAAGGTAATGGCACGTTTTTTGTAAAAGGGGATGTTTACAGTATGAAGAGGTTATATGCTGTCACCTATCACATATACTGGTACCATAAAAGACTGGCAGCCAGGGAGAAGGTGGTCTTGGGTTAGAGGGGCTTGACTTCAAGTCTGCCAGGAGAGCTCCCAAAGCAGAATGGAAGAACTCTGAAGTTTGAGAGTCAGTGACAAATTTAGTCCCAATCATTGGATATGCTCGGAGTAAGAAACTGCCTGACTTGACAGAAGTAGAGAGGGATAGAGCTTTAGCTAACTCCAGTGGCCATGGAAAGTGTATATTCATCAAGGGGCAGAGTATAAAGGACAGTGAGGCTTGTGGAAAACCCAGTCTTAGAAATAGGAGGAGTAAACTATCAGAGAATTGCACAAAAATGTCCCATAGAGGATGAATCATGGTAATTGGCTTTCACAAAAGGGCAAAGTAATAGTAAATGTTTCTTGGCTATCAGAATGAAAACAGTAACACCTTTGTTTGTCTCTCATAAGGGAGTTTTGGTAAAGTGGTGGAGATGAAAGATGGGGGATTAGAAGTGCAGGAATGAATGATGGCAAAAAGGAAGATAAAATGATACAGAGTACTGCCACACCATGTATATCCAAGAACATTGCATTGGTAAAGGATACAATAAAGCAGCTCACGGGAGTCTTTTAGCATCTTGAAACACTAGGGAATGGTAAAATTGTTTCATGTATAGGTATCTCCTATATATTGATTTTATGTATCATAGATAATGTCTGCTATGAGCAGACATTGATTTAACCGAAATACCACATTTACAGGACAATTGGAATAAACAGGAATTTATTCAAAATTAAAATTACACAGTTTGAAGCCAACTTGATGTGTAATCTGTGTATTCCTATATATTAACCTGAATAAAAACTCAAATATTAGTAATATTAAGGAAATATTAGGGAAAGCAATTTCTTTTAGGTTTATGAACTTCAGTAGGAACTAATCGACCTTTCCTTCTCTAGTAAAATAAAATATATACTATAAAGGTAAATACTCTTCTCTAGCAATGTCATTCTTTAGTAACTGCTTTGAGAGAATTTATGGCTTCTAAACTTTAATTTGGAACTTATATTTCCATTAATGTCAAGTTATCTCATTATATCTTGCTCTCCCTTACATATAAGTGAAGTGTCTTACAAGTGTCTTCCTTGAAAAGTTTCAAGTCTGAATTTTTTGTTTGCTAAAAGTTTGAATTTACACCAGAGCTTTTTTAATAGAAGCAAATTCTTTATGTGTCTTTTATTTATGACAGAACACATATGCAGGACTTGAAAGATGTCACTAATAATGTACACTATGAGAACTACCGGAGCAGAAAACTGGCAGCTGTGACTTATAATGGAGTTGATAATAACAAAAATAAAGGGCAGCTTACTAAGTAAGTATACATCGATTCTTCCAGGAATGGTATTATTTATTTAGTAAAAAATCCTATTATTTCATTGCCATCAAATTCCTCTTGGCTACTCAATAGAAAATTGGAATAGTGTTCTTTATGGGCTTCCCTAGTGGCTCAGATGGTAAAGAATCTGCCTGTAATGCAGGAGTCCCAGGTTTGATCCCTGTGTTGGGAATGTCTCCTGGAGAAGGGAATGGCTACCCACTCCAGTATTCTTGCCTGGAGAATTCCACAGAGGAGCCTGGTGGGCTACAGTCCATGGGTCACAAAGAGTCGGATACAACCGAGTGACTAACACTTTTACTTTTTCATACATTTTTTTTTTTTTTAGACATAATGCTATTGCACATGTAATAAAGTATAGTATAAACATAACTTACATGCCCAGGGAAGCCAAAAAACTTGTGTGATTCCCTCTATTTCTATATTTGTTTTGCTTTATTGAGATGGTTAAGTTGTGGTTACCTTTTTCCCATATGTTAATTTTATCTTTCTTTTCTATAGCCTTTTCCATCTTTATCAATAACTGAATTCATAGAAATGACTGAAAATACAGGTTTTCAAAGGGTAATCCTCCTAACTCTTTTGGTACATGACAAAGCTTTCATTGATCTAAAGATATATAAAGACAGTTTTCTGAAATTCCCCCCCACCTTTTAAATTACATCTTTTATTCATGTGTCCTTTCATGAAAATATGATGATGGTATTGTTTTACTTATGTTTAGTTTTAACACTCTCACTTGGCAAAATAAAATGTTGGTAACTATTGTTTCCCAAAATGTTTGGAAAATTTTGTTGCTCTTAGAAATCCTTAATTTAACTGAAATTCTTTTGGAAAATGCTGTATGACAATTGCTATATGTTTGTATACGTAGTGACCAACCAAACCACCAAACTAAGAAGCACAAGTAGTAAATGTACTTGTTTAAAGAGTTCTTCAGGAAAGACCACATATAATTTAAGTGAACTTTGGTTGTCTTTTCGTTATACTCAAAATGTAATACATTTGAGCATTTATACATTTATACATTTCTTTGTCCAAAATGTAGGGCGTATAACACAACCACAGTAGGGTCTTAGGTCAGCCTTAAATGTGGTCTTTGCATGAAAAGGGTAAGTCGTTTTTCAGGATCCCCTTGAAAAGATCCCTAAAAGAAGCTAAGTTGCATCTTTGAGGATTTAATATGATGTTCAGATTATGTTGGCCTGTTTTTTAAAAAATCTTTTACTGGGTCTTTTTTTGGGTTGAGTTACATTGAATTTCTCTGACAAGCTTAGTTTATAAGCTTTAGCTTGTTAGTGTGTGTCAGCAGTGTTTTCATTTAAAAATGGGCAGACAATGAAATAATTTAAATGGTTTTTCTAGCTATCTAATAAAGTTTCATTTGAATAAATGTGATGACAAAAAGTTATCCTTTTTCCTGTTTTCTACATTATAAACACATTTTTGTATTATGGTTTTCTAACTAGCACTTTAATAAAGATGACTAGAATTGATATGCTAATTAATTTAACATTTATAAAATCATTTTGACTGGTAAGAGTCTTCAAAAAGTTAATTTTTTATATGTGTGACCATTTTCTTATAATACTGGAATATCACTCTTGGTTAGGAGGCAAGTATTTTTACAAGGCTGAAAGACAGAAAGTACATGTGTGAAATAATGAGCATGTCTTTGAAAGTATGCATATGTAAATAGGTTTAGAAATTTGAACAGACTGTCAGAAGATAGTTGCATAGCATATTTACTTTCATAATGATTTGGTATAGGAATTACTAACAGAATTTGGAAAAGAAATTAAGTATCTTCAACAAATTTGGCCATAAACTTTTGTTTTAGGAACGTGAAAGTGAAGGTCGCTCAGTTGTGTCCGACTGTTTGCGACCCCACAGACTATACAGTCCATGGAATTCTCCAGGCCATGATACTGGAGTGGGTAGCCTTTCCCTTCTCCAGGGGATCATCCCAACCCAGGGATTGAACCCAGGTCTCCCGCATTGCAGGTCGATTCTTTACCAGCTGAGCCCCTTTAATCTGTGGATTTGCTTTTAATTGCTACTTTTATTTTGGTTTATTGTAAGTATGTTTTGTTGTTTAGGCACTATGTTACGTCCCACTTCTGTGACCACATGGACTGTAGCCCTCCAGGCTCTTCTGTCCATGAGATTTCCCAGGCAAGAATACTGGAGAGGGTTAACCTTTTTCTTTTCCATTTATGTGTGCTAAGTCTCTATTTTTTGTTCTTTCAGATATGGCACACTTGAAGACATTTCATTTGTTTTTCCAAAGACATAAGCAGTTTTAGTATGTAAAGATTTTCAATATTTAAAAACAAATTTTAAAACATCAAAGCTCTACAATCTTCTGTTTTCCTTCAAGAGTTATATAAATGATAATTTAGGTGACAGTGCTCCACTCTTAGTAAGGTGGTAGGTAGGTAGCCTTTTCATGTGCAAAGTATACTACAGATTCTTTACATTTATATGGATTGGTTTATTCCTCCCAAGGATGAAATTAAAGACTATTTAATAGATAGGTTATTATTAGTGGGAATATATATTTAATTTTAAAATCACAATTCCATCTGAATTTAATTATTTTTTTAAATTCTAGTGTTATAATTTATATAATGTTTACAATATATTTTCGAGTTGCAGCAGTGCTGTTGGATAATCTTCAATTGCTTAACATATTCAGTTATTTAAGATGGCCAATTCAAAAATCATTTTTAAGGGTATTTTTTTCCTAGAGTCTAAAAATGTTTTGGGGAATGGCAGAAGTGAGCTTTATAGAAATAAAACAAAAGCTTTGAACACTTACTAGAAAAAATGCTTGTGTGAACACACAACACAAACACACACGTTTGTTGTGTGATTTCAGGACTTCATTGACATTCTGCCCAAGAGATTTGAGGCCCCTATATTAAAAATACCTGCCATAAATATATCAGCTTTCAGTGAAATAATGATATTTACACTTTAAAATTTATTTCAGTTTACCTAGCTTTTTTAATGTTGATTCTCCTAAGTTAATGTTTGGTTTATTTTCATTTTCAGAACTCCTGATTAATTGTTTAATTATTAAAACATACTGCAGGTTTGTTCATTTGATGAAGAAATATCCTTTAGTTAAGTAACAGTTTGTTCTAATTTATACTAATTGCAAAAACAAATCCTCATGGTCGCAATGGTACATCACATTTTTGTCTTTCCTTTTTGCTAAGAAAAATCAGTAGGCAGTGTTCTTCTGTCCTGTTATTAATTTAATATATTCCATCTCGGTCTCTTGTTCTCCTCCTTGATAGGGAAGAATAGTTCTGTGATGGTCAGAAATACTCAGCCTCATAAGGAGAGAACTCACCATAATCAGTGTGTCATATCAAGATCAAAGTGACTAGCCTTGAAGTTATAGATGAAATACAAAGCCTGATTGTTTTTAAGCCATAATTTAACTTTTTTAACCACTTTATTCATTTAGGTTTGCAATTAAATGGTCAAAGCTTGTTTTTGTGGAAGCATAATATACGTGTTTTATCAACAAAGTAAGAAAGGGGCCTGTCTCTTTTAATCTGTCCCAGTGTTCGTTAATAGGTTTTTAGAGATCCTGAAGGCCACAGAGCCCACTTTTCTTTCTTCTCTGGGACTGTAGTAGGTTACTGATACTTTGCCATTCTGTTTTCTCTATAAGTATACTAACCTTCACATAAAGCATATTTGTAGTATTTTTCAACAGAAAATTTTGGAAAACACTGTGCAGAGATTTGAGTCTGTGAAGTTGAATAGAGTGGACTACTTTTTAATTTCTGTTTTCTAGCATTTCAGAAATGTCAGGATATTCATTTGCTTCTGATACTCTCTTTGTCTGCCTCCCTCCCTCCTCCTCCTTCATTAGTTCAATACCATTTTTCATATTAAAATTTTGTTTAGAAATTAATTTTCTTCTAGTTTTTCTTTTTGAGAATGTATTTAGGGAATGTGTCTTTTCCATTTTCCTTCTACGTAGGTCTTGTTTTATGTGTTTTCTTTAGATTTGATATGCATTAGGTTTAGGGAGACTTCAAGTTATGAAACTTCATGGAAGGAAGTTCTAGATTATAAATATAAATTTTATAAGTTTCTGAAGAATTTTTTCACATGTTCGTACATAAAACTTCAAATCTGTGTTCTGTGTTATTTAAGGTGGTGTCAGAATAATTAAAAGCTTATTTTGAAGCTTGTTTTCAAAAAACAGAAAGCAGAGAATTTAGTAATGGCATACAACAGCTCATTTGTTTTCATCACTGTTTTAGAGTTTTGTATTACACTTTTCATTTTTAGACATTTAAAGATTGTCTTTAATGTTCATAACAGGAGCCCGCTTGCACAAATGGAAGAAGAAAGAAGGGAACATGTAGCTAAAATGAAGAAGATGGAGATGGAGATGGAACAGGTGTTTGAGATGAAGGTCAAAGAAAAAGTTCAAAAACTGAAGGACTCTGAAGCTGAGGTAATTAACCATATATTTTCACCTTTGACAAAATACTCCTTTTCAAAATAATGTAAATAAAATTCATAGATAATGTAACCATTCTATAGATTTTTTTCACATGTAATATGCAAATTTAATGTGTGTGTGTGTGTGTTCACTCGAACTCTTTGCGACCCCGTGGATTGTAGCCTGCCAGGTTCCTCTGTCCATGGGGTTTCCCAGACAAGAATGTTGGACAGGGTTGCCATTTCCTCCCCCAAGGGAGCTTCCTAACCCAGGGATTGAACCCGCATCTCCTTGACTCCTGCATTGGCAGGCAGAGTCTTTACCTCTGAGCCACCTGGGAAGTCAATATGCTAATATAACTTAAAAGAGAAATGAAAGCAAGCATTATGTTTACAATAATATATATTTTAATAATGTGTTTAGATACAAGTATACTTGGTAGGAAGACATAGTAGAATATCTGAAGTAAATTTTATTAGCTATAGTTAACAAATTATGAGAAATGAAATTTTAAGCCTTTCCATATAGTCAGTATAGGAAAGTAACAGAGTTTTGGGTAAATACAAGAGTAAAAAGTAGCTTTAGGATAGTAATAATCGACCAGACTTACTTGCATATGAATGGAGAAAGAAAGAACCCTAATTAAACTATGGGCATGCTGTGATAAATTACAGACAAAGAGGAAGAAATGAAGGAATGTGATTTTTGTAGATGAGTTGGGCCTTATGTAACCCTAGTGTCAGTGTAAGTCCATTGTTGCAAAAGTCAAGTAGGGTAGTGACAAAGCATTCCAGCAAGCTGTTCTACTACCTTAGAATCCATCTACATGTTGAATATATTTAGTTTCTATTAATCAAAAAGATTATGAAGACATACCCGTCTGTAAGTGATAAGAAATAAAAGATGGAGAAAAAATACACTTAACACAAAAATCTATGGAGAAGGAAATGGCAACCCACTCCAGTATTCTTGCCGGGAGAATCCCAGGGACAGAGAAGCCTGGTGGGCTGCCGTCTATGGGGTCACACAGAGTCGGACATGACAGAAGTGACTTAGTAGCAGCAGCAGCAGCATTGAATAAGTATTTGGCTTGATGTCCAAGAGCAGTAGAAGAAACTATAGGTAAACACAAATCAGCAATTTCAGTATGATGTTTTCTCAGCATAGATTTATTATCATTGTGCTGAAAATTACTTTTAAATATGTAGGATGACATTAATATGAAGTACTTTAAATATTTAAATATTAATATGAAATACTTTTTAAAAAAAATTTTAATTGGAAGATAATTGCTTTACAGTATTGTGTTTCTGCCATACATCAACATGAATCAGTCATACAATATGAAATACTTTAAAAATTACTTTTAATAAAATTCAGTGATTAAATGTGGATCCACTAATATGATAATATTTGTATTTAAACATATTAAGAAGAGACTCAGATTTAGTTTGTTACATCTTACAGTTGGTCTCTTTGCTTTTGTAATTACTACATAAAATACATAAGCTTTCTTTGACTAAATATATGTTTAGTCATACTTGAATAGTATGACAAAAGTACTCTAATCCATTGAGTAGACAGAATGCAGAGTATTCAGTAGTTTTGAGGAAGTGTTTTTATTCCACATTAGATTTCTCTTAAATTACTGAGCTTTTCATGTAATCTCTCATCACAAAAAAAGTTACTTCCACTGCTGTTACATTTATAATATGTGTTTAATTCAGTGGAGATATAGAATAGCTCCTCCAGGTTTAAGATTGCCAGTTCTGCAGAACTAGTATCTTGGGTACCTGTTATTAAGATGACATTTAGGAGATTAAGTTTGTTTTATTAATTAGGTTTTTATTAAATCTATCCATTTGAGTCTCTGCCCCTTCACCAGTTAATAAGTAATTTGGAAAATCCCTATCAGAAAGTAAATAAAAACAGGAATAATCAAGAGTGTGTATTATTTCCACACTTAGGTTTCGATGAAAATCTGAAAGGAGTTGAATTTACATTTAGAACATTTAGGGTCTCCTCCTAAGAGTAAATGTCATAAGCAATTATGATACTGTAGATTTAGAACCTTTTAAGAGTTTTTATGATTACTGTGAATGGTGAAAACAGAGTTTTGTAACACTTAACTACTCTTTGAAGAATAGTCTTTATTAGCATTGAAAGAAACTGTAAAGCATGGTGGGCCAGGTTTCCGCTAATTCTGTGAGCCATATAAGTATATAAATATGAAGTCTATTTAACCTTGTATAATATTGTTTTCTCAAGTGCTAGATATATTTATTTGAGGCATAGCTGCTAATATCCTGCAGCACAGTGTATTAGGCACAGTACTAAGCATCTTTCATAGATCATGTTGAGTCACACCACAGCCCTACAAGGTGGATATTATTGTCCCATTTCCATTTTTTACATGAGAGGAAAGATAAATTAACTTCGTCAGTGCTGCATGACTTAGTCATTATTTTAATGCACCTAACTGTGCTCTTAATCCTAGACAAGTCTACAGTCATGTATCCACCATTTCGAATCTTTAAAAGCTCTGAAAACTGCAAAGTCAGAAACAGAACTAACAGTTTTACCGCCACTTGATGTGAATATTTATATACTTTGCTGCAAAAATCAAGAATGTGTTTGATTATAGATGCTACCTTAGACAGCCCAGGTGTTGGTTTGTAAATATAGTAAATAGACCTTTCTAAGTGGAATTGGCTTTCAGAAATCTGAAAAATTCCGAACTATGTAATACATCTAACCCTAAGAATTTCTAGAAAGTGAAGGATTGTGACCTGCACTTTTAACCTACATGCAGTTAACACAAAAGAAGATGTGTATGTGATAGAAAGGTACAGATAAAGAATGATTAACACTTGTAAACCTACAGCTCCGTTTCAAAAATACAGCATCATCAGTTCATTTGAGGCAGCTGTGTTTCTCTCCCCTATTGTATCCCTCTCTCCTCCTCAGAAGTAACTATGCTGGATCGTGTGTATATAATTCCCTTCCATTTTCTCTTTTTAATAACTAAAGGCATTTCCCTGTGTTCCTATTTTCTGATATTTTCTTAGTAATGTGTTTGCTATCATCAGGAAGATGTTACTTCAAATTTGATTCATGTTTGCATAAATATATTTTAGATGGTTTCATTTTGTAGGAACTGCATGAAATATTTGGAATAGAAATGAATACGAAGTCACCTTTTGTGGGTTTATGAAGTAACGAAGAAAACAGATTGTATGCAAAATTATAATCCAAATTCAAGATGTTAACTCATTGATGTAATACAGTCTTTAATGAACATAATTCCTGGACATCTGAAAGTTTTTATTTAATAAATAATTGTTAAGTTATTCGATGTAGTTAGTTAGATTTATTTGTTTATTTTTTGCTGTGATTGTTTTCCACAGAAATGGATTGACTAGTGCCTAAATGGACTATGTAATGAACCACTAGATAAACTCTTTGTTTCTGCAGTTACTTTGCATGCGTGTTTTTTATCTTTCAGCCAGCATTCTTTTCAGCATTAATTCTCAATAGAGAAAGAACCATCTGTTTCAGAATCATGGGGGCTTGTTGAAAGGGTGGATTTCTAGACTTAAAAACCCAGAAATTCTAATTCAATATGTCTGGTTAGGTCCAGGATTCTATATTTTTAACAAGCATTTAGGTGGTTCATACGAAGACTGACATTTGAGAACTACTGCTTTATAAGAATCCAGGGACCTTGTCTCCTCATCTTGTAACTCTTACATTCTTACCTATTTGCTTTCTTTTCACTTGTCTCGCTTTCTTAAACTTGGAATTGTGAGACAAGTTCGATCTTAGTTCTGCTGCTTTTGGCTAATGACTTTGGACAAGTGACATAGACTGCAGCTGCGACTGCTCCTCTAGGAGTAGGAACAAGTGGTGTCTCCTCTGCCCAGCTTCCTACATGTTTGTGAGTAAGGAATAATGAGATGATAAAGATATGAGTATGCCCATTACAAAGTACTACACAACTGTAGCTTATTGTACTTTTTTTTTTAACCCCTTGTTTCCCAAGATTATTCTCTTTGGTCACTGGCATTTTGGATGGTAAGTCCTATAGAAAGAAGACTTTTAGACAGTGCTTTCCACGTGGTGCTCTGAATTTATAGCGTAAGAACTGAATGCTCAGCTTTTAACATTAGACTGCTCGGATGAAATGTATTTCTGATTTCTCAGACAGTTTTATTTTATGTATTGTGCTCTGAACTAGCTCCAACGGCGCCATGAGCAAATGAAAAAGAATTTGGAAGCACAGCACAAAGAATTAGAGGAAAAGCGTCGTCAGTTTGAAGATGAGAAAGCAAACTGGGAAGCCCAACAACGTATTTTAGAACAACAGAACTCTTCAAGGTATCTGATGTCAGATTCCCAAGAAATATGTGTATTAGCTTAAATAATTATTTTCCTATTTATTTTAAAAACATTAATATTTAAGACATTGTCCATTATCATACATCCCAAGCACAAGTTATTTTCACAGATGAATATTTTATATAGATTGATTCACTCCATTATAATAGTATTTTTTCCACTGTAAACATTTTCATGACTTAATAATCTTCATAATTATAATTTAGTACCTTCACAACATTCTCTTCAGGTGATTCACCATAATTAGTTGTTTACCTCTTCCTGTCAAATATTGGACATAATGGTTGTGTGTAGTTTTTGGCAAACAGCATTGCTGCAATGTTCTCTTTACATTTAGAGGTATATTTTTATTGTGTTGGATTATTTCATTAAGATAAAGTTTCAGATACCTAGTTTCTAATGTAGCTAGTTACTCTTAATTTACTCAAAAATCGGGTAGTCTTTGTACTTTGGTCTTCTTTTCCTCAATAGTCCCATTTAAAACTGAAAAGTTGCATCCCTGTAAGGATTCTGCAATTTACCCTCACTGCTAAATGTTTTCAGGTTTAGACATTTGTTCTGTAACACTGTGCGTCTATTAACTTTTCCCTTAAGAAAGATGAAAATTTATCTGTGAAAAAAAAGCATTTCAGAATGCAGATGGCTGTAAGAGAAAAGGATATCTTACTTGATGTCAGTTGACCTTTTTTGATTTGTACTATTTCCTTTAGGAAAAATTTTTTTTGTGTAAAAAAATGGGTTTTTGTCATATTTCTTACTGTTTGTCTTGGAATTTTGTCAAATATTTGTCCAAGAAAATATTATAGATTAGCATTGTCCTTATTGTTAACTTCTAAATCTTTTAATTTTAAAATAAAAATGTAACGCAATTGAAAATCCAACATAGTTTTAGTTGGTTTAGCTATTGGTATCATATGTTATCTATGTTTATAAAGTAGTTACTCATTTTGATTGTTTTTGTTCACTCATTTAGAACCTTGGAAAAGAACAAGAAGAAAGGGAAGATCTTTTAAACCCTCTATTGACCACCAGTTACGTATTAGTTGCCAATATGCCAGCTTGGACATCAGTGTTTGTTGGATCCGTTTGACCAATTTGCACCGGTTTTATCCTTAATGATGGATTTAACAGCATGACAAAAATTATTATTATTATTTTTTTGTTCTTGATGGAGATTAAGATGCCTTGAATTGTCTAGGGTTGTTGTGTACTTAGAAACTAACAGCTCTAAGTACCTTTCCTACATTTTCTTTTTTTTATTAAACAGATGTCTTCATTTTAATGCAAGAAAACATTTTACTGTTGTACAATCATGTTCTGGTGGTTTGATTGTTTACAGGATATTCCAAAATAAAAGGACTCTGAAAGGTTTCATTGAGGATAAATTGCCATAATATGATGCAAACTATGCTTCTTTATGATAATTATAATACAGAGGTTCCATTCAATGCAGCGTATACAATAATGTAATTTAGTCTAACACAGTGGACCCTATTTTTTGACACTTCCATTGTTTAAAAATACACATGGAAAAAAAAAACCTATATGCTTACAATGCACCTAGAGCTTTTTTATAACAACTTTTTTTTGTTTGTTTGTTTTGAATTCTTGAAATATATATTATTCTCATTTAGTACCCTCTTTAGCCAGAATCTCATTACTGCTTCGTTTTTGTAATAACATTTAATTTAGGTATTTTCCATATATTGGCCCTGCTAAAAAATAGAATATAGCATCTTTCATATGATAGGAACCAACAAGGAAACTTTCCTTTAATTCCCTTTTTACACTTTATGGTAAGTAGCAGGGGGGAAAATGCATTTATAGATCATTTCTAGGCAAAATTGTGAAGCTAACAACCAACCTATTTCTACCTATGTGCAGTCTCTTTAATTTTACTAGAAATGGGAATCATGGCCTCTTGAAAAGAAAAAAAAGTCACCATTCTGCATTTAGCTGTATTCATATATTGCATTTCTGTATTTTTTGTTTGTATTGTAAAAAATTCACATAATAAACAATGTTGTGATGTAATTGAGTGTGGGGTCTTAAATATTCTGCAGTTGATAGAAAAGACTAGAATGTGTTTGGGAAGAAACTTTCCAATTTGAATTTGGCTTCATGATTGTAACTCTTTGTTTGTTCATTTAGAATGCGTTTGTGCTGATTTTCTAATATATGGAATGTATCTATCTACTTGTTACTGTCTCCTATTAACACAATTCTCTGAGAACAAATTTCAACTCACCAGGTGAAGTCTCAAGTCCTTGGACTGAAATTTTTTAACTGGAAAAGAGAGTGGTATAATTTCTTTTCACTAAAGTCAAATGATAAGAGATTTTAACAAAATGCTTTGTGATATTTTAATGATTAATGCAACATAGTTTGTAACTTTAAAAAGTTTCACTGTATCTTTTGATGATCCTGTCAGAAGGAAGTAACTGATTATGATGATTACCCAATATTTTTGTTGATTTTAGAAAGTGAAGGTTTAAATAAAACAGGATGCTTAAAAGATCCTTGTTGCTTTTCAGAGATACATAGATATAAAGTATAGAGCATATTAGGAAGATCATCCACTTTACAGAATCTTGACTTCACATGTAAGTTCATTCTGTGATACTATTTTTAAAGCAGATCTTATGAGACATTGAAAACATGATTTAAGATTACTTCAGTAACAATTTATCCTTACTTGTTGGCCATCACTACTTAAAGATTGTCTTTGAAAATATAGTGCTTTCTGCTATGTGTGGTTTTTTTTTTAATTGGCTGTTACTCCAAGACCAGAATCAGATATTCAGAAATAACTGTACATAAATATGCAGAGATATTTTTTGTTTGGTTTGGTTCTTACAATAGAGATTTGGTTAACGCCCCTAACCAGAAAAGTTTGGTTTTAGGAAGAATAACTTACTGAATTTGGAGACTGCAAAATCAGAAAGTGTATATTGACCACCTGTCTAACTGGTAAGTACTATTGCTTCTAGAAACAAGTTCTCATAGGTGCCATTTTAAAATTCTATATGCATTGTGATAACTTTGTAAAGTCACCTTTATTCTATTACCCTAGTGAAAACTTTCAGAAGTTGTAAACAGCAAACTTGTAAACAGCAAAATGGACAGTACCTAGTCTCCATTGTGAGAGCTATTATAATAAACTGGAGTAACTCTTTAACCACTGTGCTGTTTAAATGAGGCCAGAGAAGCCCTGATCCAGGTGCACATCGCATGGCGGAGTCATGCTGCCACCTAGTGGGAGTGAAAGCTTATTGTTTTTGTCAAGTTCACATTGGACCTGTGGCTTATTTCTGTGGAGCGCAGGTTCTAATTTTGAAAGCTAAGGAGATATAGACTTGTGCTTCTCAGACTCATTAGCTTAGTGTCACACCACCACCCACATATTCTGACTCTTTGCACCTTTCATACCTTTTATCCTCTTGGAAAAAGACCTAGGAATGTGGAGGTAAGGGCATAGTAGGTGAGCAAAAAGGTGGAAAGAATGTCAGATTGCAACAATAGCAAAGTGTTGATGTAGCAAGTCATTTAGATCACTGTCTCCAAACCTGATACTGTTTCTTTGTGAAAATATTTTTGAGCATGTATGTGTGATTATACCTATATAGTAAATTATATACAGGTAGCACTATGTTAGGGCTTCCCAGGTGGCGCTAGTGGTGAAGAACCCACCTGCCAGTGTGGGAGACCCAAGCGACGTGAACTTGATCCCTGGGTAGGGAAGATCCCCTGGAGGAGGAAATAGCGATCCACTCCAGTAATCTCACCTGGGAAATCCCATAGACAGAGAAGCCTGGCAGCCTGTTGTCCATGAGGCAACAAAGGGTTGGACACAACGAAGCAAGCACCATGTTAATACAAACATTATGAAACAATTTTTATTTATTTATTTATTTTTAAAAGATAGTCATTTATTTATTTATTTATTAGTTGGAGGCTAATTACATCATTACAGTAGTTTTTGTCATATATTGAAATGAATTAGCCATGGATTTACATGTATTCCCCATCCCGGTCCCCCCTCCCACCTCCCTGTCCACCCGATCCCTCTGGGTCTTCCCAGTGCACCAGGCCCGAGCACTTGTCTCATGCACCCAACCTGGGCTGGTGATCTGTTTCACCCTAGATAATATACATGTTTCAATGCTGTATGAAACAATTTTTAAAACTCAAAAAAAGTTTAGCACTCTTCCCAAGCCCCAGTAAATTATCTAATATACTCTACTTTGGAAGCCCTTGGTTTAATATGGTAGTCGGTAGTATGTAGATCATTAATATTACTGTTGAATCCCTAAGGAAGTCCTGCCATGGTATCCTACTTGATGTAAAAGGAAAAATTATTGTCTATCCGATAAATCGAAATCTTTTCTAAAAAATAGCTTGCAAATAAAAACAAAAGTTTGTGTACTTCATTCAGGATATTTACCCTACCTCAGACAGTCAACTAAATAGTTTGTGTACATTATCTTCATTTAATCCTTATTAGAAAGCAGTGTCATCCTTTCCATAGATGTGGAAACAGCTTTGGAGGTGGTTAGTGACTTATCCAGTAAGAGGTGGTAGCTGGTGAAGTTGGGAGTATGAACTGGTCTTGGCAACGGCAGGACCTGTGTGCCTCAGTCTTATGCCATATGACTCCCTGGTGTGTGTGCCAGAAAACACAAAACACTGACTAATCACCTCAGTTCAAACCCCATCGGTGTAAATTAGGTATGTTACTTTCTGTTTCTGAGTATCTGTCTCTTCAGCCCTAAGATAAGGCTCACACCTCCCTTGCTAGTTCAGAGTGCAGGTTACACTGTGACTGTGCATGCGAAGGTGCCTGGACCTTGAGAGAATTTCTTGAATTTTAAGAAATGCAATTTAACTGAAAACAGTTCAACACCTTACCCCCCTCCCAGAATGTTGATGGATGTGGTGATGCCAGGGCCATGACACACCAAGAATATTGTTTTCTCCTACTTTTAGGTAAGTTTGCATGCTGCCATGCTAAGCCTCCAGACATGTTGCTTTGTACACAGAGCCTTTTTGGAATTACTAAATGAGGTATGTTTCAACAATAGGGTACACCATAGAAATAAGCTGATTTTGGTTAAGAGCAGGTTTTCTACAGTGCTAGTAACAAGAGTTAAAAAAAAGTCCTTCTTAGTAATGCTGAGCTGGTTTATCAGTATCTCATCTCTGATGAAAATACTGCTGCTTTTCAAGCAGACTTGGTTCCCATGATTTGGGATTAACCCATAGAATGTTCAGAGTTTAGTGTAAGCCATTTTCAACAAAAAATAGGGACTGACAATTTCCTGTGTTCTTTAGACTTTCAAAGCTTCACAGGAAGAATGAAGACTATTCTTGGCCTGAACAATGTGCCCCATGGGGTGTTGGGCCCAGCCAAACAGCATTGTATTAGCAAAGGAGGGTCAAGTGAAAGGAGACCTTGTTCTGTGCCAGGGTTCTCAAAGGGTAGCCTGAAACCACACTGGCCACCCAGACCCAGTTTTAGATGCAGTGTTTGTGGACCTGGTGAAACCTCATGCCATTCAGGCTTTTTGAAATCCTTTGGGATGGAGAGAGGGAGTAGTAGTTGACACCTCTGAGAATAGGGATCCGTGAGAACTTGGCAGAAGGGGAGAGGCTAATTGGGGGAAATGGTAAGACTCTGCCAACAAGTGTCTATTTTTTGTTCTCTTCCTCTTCAAAGTGAGTCCTTCTTAGCTTACAGGTGTGTTGCAAGGAATAATGTCTCACCCTGGATGTTTACAAGGAAATAGCAGACCACAGAGGCCCCATGAGCTGGCTCTCATCCAAGTGTGGAGTACTGAACTAGGTCTAGCAGGGGCTTACAACTTTTTCCCCCTCATTTAGTTCCATTGTTTTTGAACTTCACTATGGAGTCTTTCATATTTAAATGTATGCTCCAGGCCCAGGAAAGTTCTGTGTTTTGGGTAAGCTAGTTATTTAAGCAACTTGGCAAATGGTAGGTGAAGTGATGGGTGCCATGACACAGACCCTGGAATTAATGTGAATTTTCTTCCCTTGCTTTTTAGAAGTAAAGAGTATATATTTTGTCTGACTGGGAGTGGGGGAGCTGTAATTTTTTTTTTGGCTAGGAATAAATCTCGTGATTATACAAATCTATAGCTTAATGTGGTTTGCTTTTCAGACCAAAAAAAAGTAATTAATGGAACATAGTTCTTTCACTTAGACACCAAAATAAAATTCTCCTTAAACCTTTAGGTTGCTGAGTACAGGTATAAGAAACTCAAATTTGCACTTTCTTTCCCAAACCTTTACTTCATTAGTTCTTAATTAGACCTCATCCCTTGTAGTCATACTTGGAAAAGGAATAGAGGCCACTGAGGCAAGCTCACTTCTGTGGTGTCTTCCTTCAGATGGGATTGGCCCAGGTATAATCCATGTCCAGAAGAGATGGACTTTCTCTAACTTGTGCTTTGAGGACTGACGAACTTACCCTACCAAGTGGGAGCATTTCGACATTCGAACTGGGAAGAATTCCTACTTTACCAAGGGAGAAAAAACTCAGTTGGAAATTGAGGCAAGGGGACAAAAATCAGCAAAAGGTGAAGCAACAAATGTTTGTTGAGTACCAACTATGTGCCAGATACAGACTTCACATAAATTTCAAAGATCAGTAGAATGCTATGACATGGCCATTTTAACCCCTCATTAAAAACAAGCATACTAGAATGGATTAAGAAGTGTGTATGTTTATTCAATGGACTATTACTTAGCCATGAAAAAGAATGAAATAATGCCATTTGTAGCAACATGGATGGACCTGAAGACGATCATACTAAGTGAAGCAAGTCATACAGGGAAAGACAAATATATCAATTCTGTGTGGAATCTTAAAAATGATACAAATGAACATATTTACAAAACAGATTCATAGACATAGAAAGCAAACATGGCTACCAAGGGGGAAAGAAGGGAGAGAAATAGGAGTTTGTGACTAACAGATAAACACTATGTATAAAATAAGCTAACAAGGACCTACTGTATAGCACAGGGAACTATATTGAATATCTTGTAATAAGCTGTAAGGGAAAAGAGTCTGAGAAATATATATATAATTGAATCACTTTTCTGTATGCCTGAAACAAGCACGACATTGTGAAATCTGTGCTTCAATAAAAGAAGGAAAAGCAAAAGACAAATTTCATTGTGAAATTTTATCTTGGTATTAATTATCCATTGCTGCATACAAAGCAAAAACTACCTGCTAACCTGAGTAACGATAACATTTATAGTTTATTACGGTTTAATAATAACATTTCTTAGTTTCTGCAGGTCAGAGATTAGTTGGGTGGTTCTGACTGGGGACTGTCATTTAGATGTCTGGAGGGCTGGCATTCAAGATGGCTTAGTTGGATCACTGGTAAGTGGATTTTCAGGAGGCCTCAGTCCTTTGCTACATGGACTTCTCCGTAGGGCTCCTTGAATGTCCTTGTGACATGGTGACGGGTTTTTTCTCCAGAACAAATGATCCAAGAGAGAGCAAGGTGTAAGCCACGATGCCTCTTATGATCTAGCTTTGAAGGTCACATAATGCCCTTTCTGCAATATGCCATTTATTGTTGATGCAGCTCAGCCCTGTTCATTGTGGGAGGCAGCTGTACAAAAGCTGAATGCCAGGAGGTCACTGCTACATTATATCTTCTTTTGTTTAATAAATATTTTTTCAAATTTTAGTTTAATAAAATTATTTAAATATTTTAATAAACATGTTTACAAATAATGCTGTGAACATTTCTGTACACATCTTGCCCAAATATGGGAGTTTCCATAGGCTTACGCATCTTGAACAAAGCCAGCAAATCGGTGCCTTTAGGTTCACAAGCCTCCGTCAAGTTTTCTGTGAGTCATCATGTAAAATGTTCTATCCACTGCCCCCATCCCCACTCAGATCAAATGTCCCCATAGACCCAACCCAGGGACTTAGTTAACTCCATCTTTACAGTTTGAACCAGAAAAAAGCAGGAGTTCTCCCCCTGCCTGAAAATGTGAAAAAGGGAAGATCTACAGCAGACCCAGGAGGCTGGGTGGCAGAGCCGTGGTCACAGAGATAACTGTGAGCCACCCAGCGCCGCTGCTCCCCTACAGACTTCTCCTCCTAGGGATTATGGGTGAATGAGGTACAGATTCTTCACCCAACCTGGGCATTTGTGCTCAACCCATGCATATCCCACACTCTAGTTCTGTGTTGGCTGTTGTGGGAGCTCCACCTGGCAGCCCCTGAACCTTGGCCCTCATGAGCCTTCAACTCTCTCCGTCCCTCCTTGCTGTCCACCCTGGGCCAGGGTTTCCAGGGGCCCCTCCTCCTCGGGTCATGGATGCACCCAAAGCCCACATCTCAGCACTCCTCCCTCACAAGTGTAATTGTTAGTCGCTCAGTCGTGCCCGACTCGGCGACCCCATGGACTGCAGCCCACCAGGCTCTGCGTCCATGAGGTTTTCCAGGCAAGGCTACTGGAGTGGGTTGCCATTTCCTTCTCCCAACAGCCCCTCACAGGGTTGGCTTCCTATTGGTACCACCAACAGAGTCTCTAATTCTTCCCCATTTCTAGATACTTATGGAATTTTTTTCCTGCTGATTTTCAGCTTTGGCAAAAAGTACTTTTTTCTGAACCATTTTTTAATCATTTGCAGCCCTGTGCCCTTTGAATTAGGTTGTTAGGTGTGTATTTCCTAGAAACAAATCCTCATAATAGTTAAAACTTGATGAAATTTAATGAGCTTTTAATAAAACTTAAAAACATAGATCCTCTTTGTTAGATTAATGACAGGTTGATGTCAGGAGGCCTCAAGTCCCTTGCTACATGGACCTGCTTGAGTGTCCTTATCTTCAAATATATATATATATTTGTGTTCATATTGTGTACACTGCACTTTGCTTGGATGGGATCAAGTGGTCAGGTTGACACCTAAGTCTAGGTGTCTTCTCTCTGCCACGTGGGATGGACTCGTTCTCATTCATTCATTCTCATTCTCTCTATCCGATCTCTGAGCCCGGGCCAGCCAAGATTTTTCCCGCCCTGCAGCAAGACTTCCAGCGCAGGAATCCCCCGCCACCTTGAAGATGAAAGCAGTGGAAGGTAGTAGCCCCTGCCCGGTTCACCAGTGCTGTGGAAGGCAGGCTCCGTGCTGCCCCCTGGCGGCCGCAGACGCCTGCACAGGGCCTGGCTCTTCAACGCAGCACTGAGTCGACTCAGCCCTAAGGTCTGTGGGCACAGCCTCTTCCTTCTTACTCCAATTTGAGCATCAGCGGCGGATGGAGGCTGTTGGGACAGAAGGTGGCCGCATGCCCACGCACGCTGAGACCCATGCCGGGAGGCGGCTTTCCAGAGTGCCTGGCGCCCCTGAATTCCACACCACTCAATTGTTGGATTTTATATTGTTTTAAGAAATACTTCAAGACCTTTTATTTTTATTTGTTTAAGGGGAAGAGTTTTAAGAATGTTACAAAAGTAAGACTCTTGAACAAAACATTACAACCAAACATAAAGCATGAACAGTTTAAAAGGTTCCTTAAAATGTTAAATATAGAATTACCATTTGACCCAGAAATTCCACTTCTGGGTATATACCCAGAAGAGGGAAAAGCAGGGATGAGAGCAGATACTTGCACATTTGTGTTCAGCAGCATTATTCACCATAGCCACAAGGAAGCAACCTGAGTGTCCATGGACAGATGTAAGGATAAACAGAACATGGTGTATATCAACACATACAGTGGACTATATTCATCAACCATAAAAAGGAAGGAAATTCTGACACAGGCTACAATATGGATGAACATGCTAAATGAAAAAAAAAAAAGACACCGAACACAATAAGACAAATGTAATTCCATTTATAAGAAATACCTAGAATAGGCAAATTATAAGGATAGAAAGGCCAGATGTTACTGGGCCCTTGGGGGAGGGGATATGGGAGTTACTGTTTAATGGGTGCAGAGTTTTGGTTTGGAGTATGGGAAATTTTTGAAAATGGTAGTGATGGCTGCACATTGTCAATGTAATTCATGTCACTGAATTGTACACTTAAAAGATGGTTTCAATGGAAGTTTTAATTATATACATATATGTATTTTATAATTTAAAAGCTAGTTAAGAGAAAAAAGAAAACATTGAATTTACCTCTCTACTATTCTACCACCCTGAAGCAGTCAAGTAACTTAACTGGAGTTTGGAGTCATGTAAATGGAAGAGCTAGGGTTTGAACTGTTTGCAAACCACGCAAGATTAAAACGGACCGCCAGTCTCTAAGCAGCCAGCAGCACCATGATCAGGTGCCTTTCGCAGCCTTGCATCTCATCTCCCTGGGAGCACCAGTTGGTGAGTCATCACCACTTCATTCTCCCTTTCCTTTCCGGGGGGACTGACCTGGACCTGGACCTTTAGCATACTGTCTCCAAGTCTCCCCAAGACATAGAATGACTTAAGACTGTTCTTGAACGCAGTATAGCCCATTCAAAGCCCAGATTAGCACAATGGGCAGGAGACCTTGGTGGCCTCCCAGAGACCCCCTGTCCTCCTTAGGCCCCATGACTGGGGCTATCATAGCCACCTCATCTCTAGAGACCTTCCCTTCTCCTGCAGCTCCCTCCTCATGCCCTGTCCCTCTGAAATCTCAAGTTCCCTCTCCCCATCCCACCACTGTCTCCACCCACTCCTGTTCTTACCTCAGAGACTCCACCCTCTGCCTCACTTCCCTCCCTCCCCAACACTGTGGGCAATGCCCAGCAGGTATGGCAAAGTTCTGCTTATGTCTCCAAAAAGTGGAGCAGGGGAAATTTTGAAGTGATATTTTTTAAAAAGCCATCAAATTGCTTTTCATGGGAAACCAAGATTTTTTTCAGAATCTTAAATTTTGTTGGACTGTTGACAGTTTCAGATTGTTTTTATTTTGAATTGGATAGATGAGTGGGAAGGGGGGGACCATTAGGCTTAGAGGGTTTACAGCCTCTGCGTATCTTGATGTGGCCCTGCCCAGTCTGCCTGATGGTGGGTCTTCTTTCTCTTGCTTGTTCTCACGGGGACCTGAGCATCATAAAGAGGCCAGATCTGAGAAGAGCTGGGAGAGCAGGAGGTGGAAGGAACCTTCAGGCTGTATCAGAGGAGTTTGCTATCTCTGCGAAATGTTTAGGAGGAATGGGACTGGGCCAGGGAGAAGCTAGGCTCAGGGTAGGGTGGTCACCCTAGGGGTGCCCATTTTGGGCAGAGGTCAAGGACGGTAGGGCATCAGCTTTCTGGTGGCTGGGGAAGGGGAGGCACTGATCTCTGCTTGGAGTGTCAGCTTGGCTAGGTCGGAGCGCACACAGGACTAGGCGTCCCCAGACCTTACCATGTTCTTGGTGGATGGGGGACCTGTCTGGAAAAGGAGTTGGACACACACTCGTGTGCTCCTCCTGGGGTTGTGGCAGCACATAGTGGGTCTCACAGTGTTATTTTGGCCACTTGAAAAGCCTGCTGACATTGCCTAGCAAGTGGTGAATTTATAGGAATGGGTGTGTGGATGGAGGCCCGTCTGCCCTCATCCGGTGCCCTGCCCACTTCTCTGGAGAAGATGCAGTGGGGAGCAAGCACGCGCCAGGATCCCCATCTAGGGAAAGCTGGGAATACTCCCCGTGGGCACCAGGGGGCAGCACTGCTCCAGCATCAGGCTCCTACTGAGTACCCTTTCCTGGCCTCGGCAGCTGCAGTGGCACTAAGTTCTTGGGGCTATTAGTTTTGGATTTTTAGAAATAAAAGGCATTTTAAGGGTCATAAACTTGGTGAGGGTCCATATAGTAGTAGGTGGAGAAACTTAGTCTGAGGAAAAAAATATGAAACAGGTTCTGCTCTTTAGTTCTAATGACAAACAAGCCCTTTGTCCTCTTTGCCTCAGTTTCTCCATCTGTCAGACTGGGACAATTTCTTCTACACCTACAGCTTAAGAAACTGTTGTGCTAAAAGGTGCAATTGATGAGAAACGATTTCCCCATGTTCGAGGTAGCTGGCACAGAGTCATGGGCATTCCTACAGTGAAGAAATGTGCCAGTGTCACACCTTTATAAGTAGATTCATGAGTCTGTCCTTTGGAATTAATTTTCCATAGTTGGAAACATGCGGCAGATGAATGATGCTTCCTGCTTCTGCAAGTTGACATAACCAAGAGGCCGTGGGTGGGCTGGCAGAGCAACAGACTTGTTTGGCCTCAAAAGAAGGGAGAATCCACAAAGTCAGGGTCATACTTGGCCAGTGGAGACCTCACAGAAAGTGGAAGCCTCTCTTCAGGACGTGTGTTGGTGGGTTTGTGGTACCCATTATTGGACATCCAACTATAAGATCTTCCTTTTGCTGTCTTGTTTTGCCCAGATATAAACAATCACCCTGAAAGTGAGAAGAGGGAGAATGAGTCGGAGGTCAGTTTCCTTGTGGCTGAACTTCTTGTCAACTTTTTGTGAAAGAGCCTGGTCCTGCTCATCCCAGGAAGGCAGTGAAGCCAGGGCAGCATGAGACATGACAGGATGAATTTCTGTAGCTGGCAGAGCCCTGGACGGGCAGGCAGAATGCACGGCAGTCCAGCAAGTCATCCTTACCATTAGACAAAGGGAGGCTTAGCAGATGGTATGCAGTTTCCTAAAAGGCATCGAGTTTAAAAGTCCATTCAGCCCAAAGTATTTACACAAATCTCAACCTTGAGCATCAGGTAGGTGCCAGTCCTGACTCTGCTACCTGACCCTGAGCAAGTTCCCTGACATTTATTTTTAACTCTCATGTTCATCATCTGGAGAACAGAGACACTTATTTCTTCCATGCAGAATTGCTGTGCAGATTAAATGAGCTTGCTTCTCTCAGGTGCCTAGGAGAGCATCCAGAGTGCAGTAAGTTCTCAGTAAATATCAGTGTAGCAGGATGTGGAGTGAGAGGTTGAGAAATTTGGTTGTTTAGTTTCATGAATATTTTGTTTAAGTATTTCTGTTTATCTTTGTGGGGTGGGGACAGAGTGGGCTTATGACTAATTAGGAAAAAATGAAAGCTATCTTTCTTCTTCTAGGAAGAGAATCAGACTTTGCTGTTCTTAAGATCTTGACCCCTCCTTACATCTAGAAAACATTTGTGGTTTTAAGGCTAATGCCCTGTGGTAGTGCAAAGGGGCAGAATGCATGAATTTGCAGACTTGAAAAGGGTACAGTGGGTGGAGTCTGCCTTCTATCTCCCAAGGTCTGGAAAGAAGCATCTTGCCCTCACCTGTAAGGGAGAGCTGGGTGCAGGGCATGGTGGGCCCTTGTGGGGAGCCCTGAGCAGGCCCAGCAGAGAGATCCTGGGGTTGCCCTGGGGACCCCTTCCTTTCAGGGTCCTACCAGATAAAGACAGGAGTCCAGTGGATGTGCTGTGGGGTGAGACCACAGCACTGCTCAGATGTGGGGTCCACCCTGACCTGGACTCCTAGGGGATCTTTTTGAGGCTATGTGATCCTCCCAGCTCTACCCAGAATCTTTGTGGGACCCAAAGGAGGAGCCCAATTTTAAATACCTTCCAGTCTTAGTGGGTGGTTTACAGTAAATTAGATGAGGGGAAATCTGATATTATTTGCCTCAAGATTAATTCCTTGTGAGTGAAATGCAAAGCTAAAATTGATAACATTTGCTTGGGTCTTGGAATCTCAGCAAGTCAGAACTGCTGAAAAGTGTAATTTTCATCTGGTGGTTTTGGTTTTCTTGACATCAAACTGATAGAGGCCTGAGGAACAACAAACCATACAGACACAGCAACAATACAGGGCAGAGGGAGAAAGATAAGAAATAGAGTAGGGTCTCAAGCCCACTACTAATCCTATTAACTAAAATACATGTGAACACACAATGGCGCCGCATGTGTCATACATTCAAGGGTCTGTCTCACAGCGGTAAGGGAGGTGCACGTGGGGACAGAGGGAACCCACAGGTAAAGAAAAGACATCAATAGAGGGCCACCTGCACTGGCACCAGTGCCTGGGTCGTGAGGCTGGGAGGGTGACTAGGGCAGATCTGCGGGGGCCATCCGACGAGGCAAGAGACAGGCAAAAACGATGGGCTTGAACCTTGGGGATCCTGCCACAGATGCCACCAACCTACAGACAATGCCATGAGGCTTCAGGGCATCTGCTCAGCACACAGGGAGCTTTCCAGGCCTGTATCTGCCCTTCTGTTCATGTTAAGTGTCTGGCGTTGACCCACTCAGATCCTGACGCCTGGGTGAATTCATGTGGGCTCACCCAGAAGTTTCTCTGGTTTCCATAAACACTATACACAGCTTACATCTAACAGGAACTTCCCATTTAATTTCTTTCAGGATTGACATTAAAAGTAAACTGGTCTACTTAAAGCATAGAATCTTAACACACCCCACTGGGAAAACTCTCCTTCTGTAGGCCAAAGCCTATCAGGCTTTTTGGATTTTATAGAAGAACCTGAACGGAGAGTCAGGCCACACCTGTCTGCTGACCCTGAAGTGATGGGAATTGTCTCTGGATTGTCTTAGTTGGGGAGACGGGGTGTGCCTGTAGCGCTGATGTCACAGATCAATGCTGATGATACACAGCTTCATCCAGGGAGGTCTGTTAGGAACCGAGTCTGTGCCCACAGAGGTCCCTGCTTCTTTCTGGAATAAATGATTAAACTTCAGTTATGGTACAATCAAACAATACAATTAAAAAATATTTATTTATTCCTTTGCCTGCTCCAGGTCTTAGCTGTGGCACATGGGATCTAGTTCCTTGGCCAGGGAAGGAACCTGGGCTCCCTGCATTACGAGTGTGAAGAATCTTTACCACTGGGCCACCAGGGAAGTCCCAGACAATGTAATATTTTGCTGGGATACAAATGCTACTTTTGAACCATTCTTATTGACATGGGAAAATGTTAATGTCACATCCATTCAAATAATAGGTGACTAAACCACAACAACACCACCTCTGTGGCAAAAGGTCAGCTGATTAGAGAGAGGAGCAGAAACAGGAACAGACCACATAGAAATCTACTGGAAATAACTCTTTGGCAGAAAAAAAAGAAAGCTGTTTTCTATCGCATAGCTAATTGACTTGCTTTTCAGACCTCTTGAGCCAGAAGAGATCACCCCAGGGTCATAAACTTCACTGTTGCAGATCACAGGCACAGAAGGAGAGCTTCAGCCCTGCAAAGCACTGAATGATCTGGGGTCCCAGTGATGTCCTGCTCTGGGGACCACAGGGTTTCCCCAGCAGGGTGTGCTTGAGGACTGTACGTTCCTGCCTCCTCTTGCTGTGGTCCTGATACCCAGGTGCAGTCTCAGGACCCTCGCTTGTGGTAAAGAGAATCGGGAAAGCTAGACATTTGGACAGATGAAAAAGCCAAAGAAATCCAAGTGGCCCCCGCAACTCATACACTCTTTCATAAATGCCATCCCCAAGAAAAATGCCACATCCTCTAGCATAGGAAATGGCAACCCACTCCAGTATTCTTGCCTGGAAAATTCCACAGACAGAGGAGTCTGATGGCAGTTGCGTGGAAGTTCAGTCCATGAAGTTGCAAAGAGTGGGACATGACTAAGCACACATGTGCTGTCCTCAGCTCCTGTCCTGTCCTAAGGAAAGGATTGCAGAAATTAGAGTGTATGTAAAGAAACTATTTCTAGTTATCTTTTTATTGTGGTTCCTCAAGTTGGGTCCACACTCTTGAGTCAGTCTTCCTCTCTGCCAAACCTTAAACAGGTCATGGGGGCCTGGCTGAGCCCAGGGCCACCCAGAGTGTACTCAGACTGCAGTCCTGAGGACCAGTGAAATCAGATGAAAGTCATGCGTTGAGGGCTTCCTAAATGTTCGTTCCCCTCCTGGGCCACCCACTGGCTCCTCTGGGACATTGGCTATAAGTTGCCCTGATCAAATAAACAACCAAACATTTTTGTACAGAGATGTAGCGAAGAGGTGAACCACTGGGTTCAGCCAACAAATTCATGGCCAAGAAGTGTTTCATAAGGAAGAAATAGGTCAAATATTTTGTATGATGATCCTTAGTGGCAGGGTAAGGGACAAACTATTGGGACCTCAAAATAATCACAGTCCCCTGGCTTATGAGCATATCTGCTCTGGAATGCAGGGCTCCTCACAAGTGTGGTTTTAGTTCCAAATAATAGGGGTCAAAGGGCACACCTTTACAATAGGCAAGCTTCTGTTCCTCATTCTTAGGACTTGAGTGGGTTTTGCTTGTTTATACTGTTTGTTTAATTTTTAAAGATTCACTTTTGATTGGAGGATAATTGCTTTACAATGTTGTGTTGGTTTCTGCCACACATCAACTGAATCCGCCGTAGGTGTACATATATTCCTTCCCTCTTGAACCTCCCTCCAACCTCCCACCCCATCCCAGCCCTCTCGGCTGTCTCAGAGCACGAGGTTGAGCTCCCTGTGGTATACAGCAGCTCCCCATTAGCTATCTATTTTACGTACGGTGGGTTGGGAAGATACCCTGGAGAAGAGAGTGGCTCCCACTCCAGTATTCTTGCCTGGAGTGTTCCATGGACAGAGGAGCCTAGTGGGCTACAGTCCATGGGTTCACAAAGAGGTGGATTCAGCTGAGTGACTAACACACACACACATTTACATATGGTCATATGTATTTACATATGGTTGTATTTCAATGCTGCTTTCTCTATTTGTCCCATCCTCTAGCATAACTGTTCATTTCTCCTTGAATTTAACTTCACATCTCTTCTTTAATGCTGGTTTGTTGGCAGTTTTTTTCACGACTGTGTGGATTCACATCAAGCACACATATCTGATACACCATCCAGAGGGGGACTTTTCCATCAGTGCCTCTCCTGAGCCCTGATGATTTCAGAATTGCACTTCAGAGAATAAATGAAAGTCTAAATCCTAGATTGAACTGAATTCAGAATAAGGCAGCATGACTAGTCCATCAGCATAATCAATATTTTCTACACCTAAGAGAGTTTAGGAAACCTGAATTCATAGACCCAAACCTCCATTACCATTTGCTAGCAGTTCCCTCATCAGTAAAATGAGGATGACTGTACCTGCCCAGCCACCCTCACAGATTATGGGAAGATCAAATAATGTCATGAGTGTGGAAGCACTTTGTGAGTCACACAGACAGACCTGGAATTGAGGTTTATTTCTACCATTTATTGACCATGAGACCTTTGAAGTGTTACTTCACCTCACTGAGTCTTCAATATCTGTAAGGAAGGACACTGGTACCTGCCCACAGATGAGCTGTAAAGATTAAGTGGGATTCAATGTATTTAAAGAATGCATGCTAACTGCTAAATAAATGGTAGCTATTATTATTGTGATTACACCTAAGTTTAGAGCAGTTGCGTCAACATTATCATGTTTCATCAGCATCATCCATAGACATGAAACAAAGAAGGATATTTTTGGAGTTGAGGGCAGGAAAGTTTGGAAAATGTGCAGGAGGAGGAAAGTGCGTGATGGGTACAGGGGAAAGTTAGGAGAAAATGGTCTTTCTGGAGTGAAATTCTGTGACAGAGAACCTTGAGGAACCAAGTCCATGAAACCAGCAGAAGTCAGACAGTGAAGTCCGCTCACAGCTAGAATAAGAGCTTTGATCTCGGTCCTGGGAATGTCAGGCCCTGAACTCTCTATTTAGTGCTGGCCAGAGTGACTGGATTCTTCCCTCCTGACCTAGTGCCAGGACCTCACAGCAGCAGAACTTCTGAGCAAATAGGGCAGTAGGAGGGGCCCACAGCAGAGAGGGGCCCTGGTTGGGCTACTTTGCTGAGGGCCCCTGTGGTCAGCCCCAGGGTCATTGGCTCCCTGGCTGTGGTGCCAGCTGGGCTCATCTCCCATTTGTTTATCAGTGACCTCACCTGATGCTCTGGCCATCAAGTCTTCAGATGTCATCTAATACCTTGACTACATTTTTTTTTAATGTGTTTAAAACCAGTTTTTTAAAAAGAAATAAATGATTATTATTTTGGAATATTCTCCAAATAAAAACAGTAATTCCATTTTTAGATCTAATTAGTGTCATTTTACTTTCACTATGTAGTTGTATCTTTTTTTTTTTTAAGACTTTTTTAAAGAGCTGTTTAAGGGTCATGGAAAAATTGAGGGGAAGGTACAGATTACCCAAATACTTCCTGCCCCCATATGCATAGCTTCCCATGTTATCAACAGCCCACACCAGAATGGGACATTTGTTATAATGGATGAGCTTACTTTGACATACTGTTATTGCCTGAAGTCCATACTTTGTTTACATTATGGGTTGCTCTTGGTGTCTTAATACTTATGAGTCTGGACAAATGTATGGTGACCTGTGTCCATCATTATGGTATCCTTTACAGTATTTTCACTGCCCTAAAAACCTCTGTCTTCCACCTGGCATCCCTTCCCACCAACCCCATATCCTTTGGCAATCAACCACTGATGTTTTTACTGTTTTTATAGTTTTGCCTTTTTTAGAATGTCGTATAGCTGGTATGATATAGTATGTAGCCTTTTCAGATGGGCTTCTTTCACTTAGAAATATTCATTGAATTTTCTTCTATGTCATTTCATGGCTGCATAGCTCATTACTTTTTAGTACTGAGTAATATTTCATTATTTGATGTACCACACTTTATTTGCTCATTCATCTACAGTAGGGCATCTTGGTTATTTCCACATTTTGGCAATTATGAATCAAACTGATATAAACTTATAGTTTTTAAATATAATTTTGTAATATGCTTCTTTCATTCAACAATCGATCATGAATGGGACTTCCCTGGTGGTCCAGTGGTTAAGACTCTATGTTTCCACTGCAGGGGGCATGTGTTCAATCTCTGGTCAGATCCTGCAGCTGCACAGCCAAAACAAAAAAAGATAAGTATTCCTTATCCGTAAGTATTCCTGTGCAGTCTTATTTTAAGGATCACTCTGTAATCCATCACATGGGTTACATGAGTTAACACCAGTAAAGCCCTTGAAGCGATGAGTGGCATTTGGTAAGCACTCAATATATCTTAACAATTATTATAATCTGGATATGTGTACAAACTATATACAACTTAACCATCCCTTTCTTATTGGACTTGAAGTTTGTTTTCACTGATACAAGTAATGCTCCAGTGTGCATTCTTGTGGACAAACATGCACTCTGATGATTTCCTCAGGGTGTATTCTTAGTTGTAGAATGGCTGAGCCACAGAATATGTAACTTCTTTCCATTTATCAACACAGATTCCTTTACCAATTTACATATGCTCCAGTCTACTAAAGAACTTTTTTTTCTCTCCCAGTGAGTCTGGGTTTGGAGCTAGAGTCTCCTCTGAGAGTGAGGGGATGCTATGGTGGGTAAAAACACGACCACCCCCATTTTATGACAGGAGCTGGAAGGTTTGATCCCAGAGGCTAAACAAGAGTACATGCAACCAGAAATGAAGTCATGAGTAAAGTGCCTGACTTAGCTGCATCTCAATTTCTTGACCTGTAAAATGGCTTCAGCATCACCTGCAACTCTTAAAATGTATGAGAAGATTAAATGAAATGGCTGTCTCTAACTAGTGTTGAGCACATATATGAAGGACTCATACATGGCAGCAGTCGCTAGCAGATATAGAAGCAAAACAATTAGTAATGCCACTGCAGAAACTTTGGAGACACTGTAAAGATTTGTGAGTGCTAAACTAGTGAGCATAGACATTATTCCACAGAACATGAGGATCCATTGAAGTTTTTGGTCCAGGGACCAATATGCCCACAACAGGGCTAAGGAGACTGGACCCAGTAGGCTGAGCGGTGGACTGAGGCAGTGGCACCTGGAGGCAGAGGCCAGTCCAGAGGTCACTGAGACTATCCAGAAGAGACAGGTCACAACAGACATTTTTGCCTTATGGATATTAAAAGCAATTATTTCTAACATTTGTTCTATGAACAGGAGAAATGACAAGCTCTAAAGCCCAGAATTTCTGTGTTGTTTTTATTTAAAATCCATTGGTCACTTAAGAATAGTGTATGCTCTTGCCCAACATGGGAATGTACTTAATACCCCCGAGTGAGTGTGAAGGTCGCTCAGTCATGTCTGACTCTTTGCAACCCCATGGACTATACAGTCCATGCAATTCTCCAGGCCAGAATACTGAAGTCGGTAGTCTTTCCCTTCTCCAGGGGATCTTCCCAACCCAGGGATCAAACCCAGGTCTCCTGCATTGCAGGCGGATTCTTTACCAGCTGAGCCACAAGGGAAGCCCTAATACCCTTGAACATACACTTAAAATGGTTAAGATGTTAAGCTTTATGTTATGTGCATTTTACTAAAATTTTAAATAATTTAAAAAATAAGTTAAAAAAACTCAGAGGAATTCATAGTTAGAAAAAGGGTCAGGGCGGCAGGAAAAAAGATATGCACAATATCTGCTGGTGGGGGAGGGCACATTTAGCCCTCTTTCAAAGAGTCTGCCTGCAGTGCAGGAGCCCTGGGCTTGATCCCTAGCTCAAGAAGATCCCCTCAAGAAGGGAAAGACTACTCACTCCAGCATTCTTGCCTGGAGAATTCCACGGACAAGAGGAGCCTGGCGAGTTATAGTTCATGGAGTCACAAAGAATCAGGCAAGACTGAGCAACTAACACTTTCACTTTCACTTCAGACAATAGCAAATGATGAGGAAGAAGGGCCATGGACATTAACATTAGCCTTATAGTCACACAAGTCTTGGATATAAATCATGGTTCTGAATTCAGTCTGTGAACTTGAACTAATCATTGTAACCATTACAAGCTTCAGTAACTTTCTCTTTAGAAGGTAGATAACAGTACCAGATTTTCTTGTTTACGGAATGAAGCAAAGATCAAACCAGACAGTGAAATCAAATAAGTAATAAGTTCTGAGTTTTCTTTATTTTGTCAACTTTCAGTTCTACACCCCAAGCAGATTCAAGATGCTTCTAAATTAAGCTTCTACCATGAACTTGAAAACATTAAGTCCCAGCTTGGATCCTATCATGGGATTTCATCTCAGGGCTTGGGACGTTTTATATCAAATAGTGCTGAGAGGAGATGCAGACATGGAAGGAAACAGCATCTGTCTGCACATTCCCTTTTCCCCGCCAACTTCCAGGTATTCAGTAAAGGAATCTGTTCCAAAAGGCCACACTGTCTTGTTCTGTTATAGCAGATCATGTCAGAAGTGATTGTTCCATGCAGCAGCTGATAAATTGACATTTAATGGTTTTCCATGTCTTTCAAGAGTTTTATAATGGAAATATTAAGTAAATGTAATATATGGAAATATATATACAAAAAAGAATAGTGCATGCCTCTTTTGGAAGTTAAGTTTAAGGACATGAGTTCTGTTACTGCTGGGTTGATATCAATAATTCTCTGCTTAAATCATGGCATGTGGTTTAGAAATAAGCATCAGGGATCCTTGACACAGGACGGATGGCTTTTCGGTTACTTGGTAGCTGGTCAGACCATTTACGGGTGATTATTTTTTTCTGTCCTCCTTCCGTCTCCTTTTATCAGCCAGTTCTCTCAGTTAATATATCCATCAAAGTACAAGAATGGAGCAAAGATGGAAAATCCTGTCATGTTACAAACATTATCTCCAGTGAGGGTTATATGATACTACCTATGAATGTCAACTGTTTGGGTTGTTCAGAGCCCCCATTCAGGCAGAAAATGCTGAGGTAGCTTTGGTCTTGACCACGGCAACCTGGAAGGGTGATGTTTCTCACCGCACACACCAGGGATGGCTAATGGTCCATGTGAACAAGCCAGGGGTTAGTCTATTGCAATATTAATGATTATGACTTAGTTTTGGCTCAAATTAATAATTCGTTCATTATTACTTGACTGTTTGAACGTAGCCAGTCCTCCGAGGCTTGGCTTGCATTCAAGTGTCTGTTGCCGGGAGTTCCAGGGCCTGCTCCTGCACTGTCAGAGCTTTCCAGCGGACTCAGAGACCCCTGATTCACACACTGCCTTCAGAGAACTGAGTTGGACCTCATTTTGGTGACTGGTTTAGACTTTTGGTGACTGATGGATTGAATCTTTGGTTCTTTGAGTTCTGTGGATTTTGGTGACCTCTCCAATACGAGTTGTGAGATTTTCTCTGTCAACTCTGGCTCCACAGCTTCCTTCCAAACTCAGCTAACTTTCCACCACCTCCATTTTTCCCAGCATATGATGTATTTATGAGAAAGCAGATGTCATCTCATTAATACTTCAGAAATCTATGCCAGGCAACTCCTCATTGGAAAGATGTAGGGTGTTTAATTCATATGGTCTATGTCTATGTGTCTTTCATGTCCAACTGTTTGCGACCCCATGGATTGTAGCCCACCGGGCTCCTCTGTCCATGGAATTTTCCAGGCAGGAATACTGGAGAGGGTTACTGTTTCCTCCTCCAAAGGATCTTCCTGACCCAGGGATTAGACTCACCTCTCTTGCATCTTCTGCATTGGCAGGCAGATTCTTTACCGCTGCACCCCCTGGGAAGCTTTTTAATTCGTATAGTATAACCCAGATATCAACTACAGTCTCAGGATCTATAGGCTTAATTCTAACCTCTTCCCATTGAATATAGAAGTCTAAAGCCTTGCAAGATGCTTCTGAATTCTTGACATTTTTTATGATCAACTTCCCACTGAATTCATTTCTTTGCCCCAGTTTTGTTCTACTCTCTGCATCTTGGCGCTGGCTGTTCTTCATTTGTGTCACTCCTTTGACCCAAACTAGAGGCACAACAATTCTATCTTCTTAGTTCCCCTAACACAATAGTGAAAGCAAATCATTGCATGTAGCAGAACTTTGGCTGCAACCACTTGAAATCCATGTTTGTGCTAAGAAGTTCTCACTGGCTGCAGCACCCACAGCACTCCTGCTCCTTGTCTCTTTCTGACTCTTTTCGCTCTTCTCTTTCCTTTCCTCTCCTCTCTTTTTTGCTTCCCCCTCCTACTCAGGAACAAAAACAACATTTATAACATCACTCACTTTTTGTGTGTTTGTTTTCTACATGTATCTTTATAGTCTCGCTTTCTGCCCCCCAAAACAGCTTTTCTGCGGGGAAGCAGAGCACTGAAGGGAGCCAGACTGCTTGGGTTCCAATCCCCGTGCTACCTTGTTCTCTGGATATTACTCTGGGCAAGTCATTTCAGTTCTCTGTGTCTCAGCTTCCTGTTCTGTAAAGAATGGACAAAAAGTCCTCATATGATTATAGAGAGGACCAAACAAGTTAATGTGCCATCCGTGGAGAAGCAGGTAAACAAACTGTGGTGTAATCACACAGTGGAGTACTATTCAGTCATGAAAAAGGATTGCGGTACTGATACCTGCTGTAACGGAATAACTCTCAAAAATGTTATACTAAGTGAAAGAAGCCAGACAAAAATGTTACATATCATATGATTTCTTCTTAAAGACGTATCCAGAATAGGTAAATTCATAGAGACAGAAAACAGATTGATGGCTACCAGGAGACAGTAAGGGTGGGGAGGAGGCAACAGAGAAGAATGACTGCTTAATGGTATAGAATGTTCTACTGGGGTGATTAAAAAGTTCTGAAACTAGAAAGAAGTGGTAATTGTACAACATTTGTGAATGCATTGAATGTAACTGAATTATATATTTTAAAAAATGCTTTAAAAGCTGATTGATTTCAGCTTTTAAAATAAATAAATGTAAACATTTTGCATAGTTCCTGGCATACAGTAAATAATCAAAATACCTATCACCCCCTCCAGCCAGCAGAGATGATTATTAATCTCAGCTATTTTCAAAATAAGGGGAAAGTCATTAAATAGCAAGCAGTGTAAGGGAGTCTCAGGCCCCAGGGAGAGAATTTTCCTAAGGCATGCCCACCCTGCTAAGACAATAACATTTCATCTTATTATAAGAACAAATGGGAACCTGGGTTCTAGAGTAAAGTCAGTAGTTCTTGGAGTCTTTTGTCTCATTAATGTGGTTCCAGGAATTGGAAGTTGGAAAAATATTCTATTGTTTAAATATTTCTGGCATCTACAATTTTCCTTCCATCTTCGTTAATGTCTTAGCCACACAGGCTTGCTCTGCCATGCTGCCTCTCCCAAATCAGGCTTGTTAGAAAGACTGAACTATGCCACGGGAAGGTCTTCAGACCTCACCAAAATCTCACTAAGGCCCTTCTGTAAGGACTACATCTTGTTCAGGATGCTCAGACCAGCCAGTCATGTGCCCCAGCTGTCTGCAACGGCAGCCTTTCTAATTGCTGTTACTAAATATATAGGACACCCTGTATGATGCAAGTAACACATCTTCATCTCCATGGTGACCAGGCAAATTCTTCCTCCAAACACATTCCTTTGCAGCATATGTCTACCAGGGACTGTAGAGAGCCAGTGAAGCTGTGGGCCTGGCAAAGGGGGATCCCAACTCCTTTCTGGTTCTAAGAACTGAGTGGCCTGTGCTCTGCTCTTCGACTGTCTGTAGCAATTTTGTCAAAACCAAACTCACTAATTTCTATCACTTAAAACTGGTTCAGGAAAAAAGCATTCAAGAGAAGGAGACTCTTAAGGTGACAGCTGGGAATCGGCTACATCAGAGGATGCTGGATTCACCGGGTCATCCAGAAGATGCAGACTCAATGCTGACAGAACCAATCCCAGAAGCACCCACAGGAATCCCTTTTGGGGGAGAGTCTCTTCAAGGATGGAGCTAAAAAAAAAATGTAGGTGACTCAAGGGAGGCTCTTCCTTCCAAGGACATTGTAAGAACCATTTACCCTCCACTTACAAGTAGAGCAGGGTCAGACGAAAATGAGTGGGTGTGGGTGGTTGGCAGGGGCTGTCCCACTTGCAATGACTGTAGCATCACATGGCAGTCCCCTGATTTTTCACTTGAGTGCCTTTGGGCCTCTTTTTAATGTGACCCCTGGACTTGTCTTAATGCTGCTCCCTCCTGGCCCTTCTTAAGCACCCATTAGTGCTGTTCTGAGCTCATGGTGGAGATTCATCACCTCAACCTCATGCCCAGAAGTAAGGAACTACCTTCAGAGTTTCCGACTTGCTGACGGAAACCCAGCTCAAAAACTGGAGCCATTTTCCTCAGGTTGCTCTTCGGAGCCACCTGGCACAGAAAGCCACTTAAAGACCTGCTCATGGGCTGAATGAAATCGCATTGTTTATTGTGGGAAGAAGTCCTCCTCTGATATTTACTGCCAAACTCAGGTTTCTTTTGGAAAATTCAGTACTTGTTCTTAAGAGTCAGTTTCTTCAGTTGCAGTGAGGGTGTGGATCTGCTCACCCATTTCCCACCTCTGAGCTGTGCCTGTCGGGGCAAAGATTCCAGCCTCCCACCTTCCCTCACTGGCCATGTGAAGGAGGATAGACAGCATGTGTATGCACTTGAATCTCTGAACTGTTGCTGCTGAGACTCAGCTGCCTGTGGAGAAGGTGGCCACGCATCCCAGTTTGCCAGGGACAAGCCGTGTGTGTATATCTGCTGTCCTTGAATGATTTTAAAAGGCCTCTTTCACTCTCAGAAGGGTCCTGTCTCTTGATAAGATAGGTGATAAGATCCTTTACGCAACAGAATCTTGTGTCTCACTGGTGACAGCCCAAGCATTTGCACTGTTTTCCTTCAGTTCTAGGATTTTTCAGATTTACTGGATTCTTAGGTTGGCGGAAAGCAGTGCAATTTTCATGGCCTTGATATGAGTCCTAACTGGTTCTCTTTTAAACTCAAAGTAGTTATAAATATTCTGTCCAATATATTTGGCCCTCAATATATTGGCTCTAGAGTGGCTCTAGTGGCTCTCAGAGTGCGTCCAAAAGACTCTGCTAAAGTCTTATGATTTGCACTGAATGACAACAGCTGTGTCCCACAAGGAAACTGTAAGTCAGCAGATAGAATGGATTCAGGTTCAAGTTTTTATACACCTTTGGTAGATGATCCTGCTTGTCAGTTGGCAGATAAACAAATGCACAAGTGCTGAGTATGAACTTTCAAATGTTCAGAAAGTATTTAATAACATATTTTTAATGAGATAAGAATACCTGGAACATGGTCATAATTTCACTAGGTAAAATTCATTTATGCAATGGAATTTAATATATCAACAAGTTATAGTATGTGAGTATTAAATTCATATCTAACATTTGTTGTTTTAATATGTACCAGACCAGTGTTGAATGAGTCACATACATAACCTATTTCATCCTTGCAGTGACCCCATGAGATAGGAACTGTGGTCACCCATGTATTGTAAAAGAGAAAACTGGGAAGAGACTCCAGGTCTCACAACTTCCAGGTGCTCTGTCACCTGAACTCTTTTGAAATGCACTTTGAAACTTCCTAGCTAGTCATTATACTAAAAAAAAAAGCATCTGTCATCTGATTTTTGCCCTTAGGCCATGATTCCATAGCAATTAGAGAAGTTTCCTGAAGCTACAGTGAGATCTGAATTTTCCTTTTGACCCTGAAGAGACCCTGAAAAACCTCTTCATTTGCTATAGGCTTTTTTGTTTTTAAGAGAAAAGCAATGAATCTGGAAAAACTGAGGCTGTGTCATATTAAATACGATGCTGCTGGTTATGCTAGCACTTTTTGATGTAATGCTCTATTACTTCCAGGCCCCCCACTTTAGTCCACCTCTCTCCATTATTCCCCCATGGTAGCTGAGGTGGTAAAGAGTCTGCCTGCAACGCAGAAGACCCGGGTTCAATCCCTGGTTTGGGAAGATTCTCTGAAGAAGGGAATGGCAACCCACTCCAGTATTCTTGCCTGGAGAATTCCATGGACAGAGGAGTCTGGCGGGCTATAGTCCTTGGGGTGGCAAAGAGTCGGACATGACTGAGCAACTAACACTTCCACACTTTTCACTTCACAAGGAGGGCACACTGGTATTGTCAGTTCAGTTCAGTTCAGTTCAGTTGCTCAGTCGTGTCCGACTCTTTGTGACCCCATGAATCGCAGCACGCCAGGCCTCCCTGTCCATCACCAACTCCCAGAGTTTACCCAAACTCATGTCCATCGAGTCGGTGATGCCATCCAGCCATCTCATCCTCTGTCGTCCCCTTCTTTTCCTGCTCCCAATCTCTCCCAGCATCAGGGTCTTTTCCAATGAGTCAACTCTTTGCATGAGGTGGCCAAAGTATTGGAGTTTCAGCTTCAGCATCAGTCCTTCCAGTGAATACCCATGACTGATCTGCTTTAGGATGGACTGGTTGGATCTTCTTGCAGTCCAAAGGACTCTCAAGAATCTTCTCCCAATACCACAGTTCAAAAGCATCAATTCTTTGGCGCTCAACTTTCTTCATAGTCCAACTCTCACGTCCATACATGACCACTGGAAAAACCATAACCTTGACTAGATGGACCTTTGTTGGCAAAGTAATGTCTCTGTTTTTTAATATGCTGTCTAGTTGGGTCATAACTTTCCTTCCAAAGAGTAAGCGTCTTTTAATTTCATTGCTTCAATCACCATCTGCAGTGATTTTGGAGCCCAAAGAAATAAAGTCTGACACTGTTTCCACTGTTTCCCCATCTGTTTCTGAAGTGATGGGACCAGATGCCATGATCTTAGTTTTCTGAATGTTGAGCTTTAAGCCAACTTTTTTACTCTCCTCTTTCACTTTCATCAAAAGGCTTTTTAGTTCCTCTTCACTTTCTGTCATAAGGGTGGTGTCATCTGCATATCTGAGGTTATTGATATTTCTTCCAGCAATCTTGATTCCAGCTTGTGCTTCATCCAGCCCAGCATTTCTCATGATGTTCTCTGCATAGAATTTAAATAAGCAGGGTGACAATATACAGACTTGACATACTCCTTTTCCTATTTGGAACCAGTCTGTTGGTCCATGTCCAGTTCTAACTGTTGCTTCCTGACCTGCATATAGGTTTCTCAAGAGGTGGGTCAGGTGGTCTGGTATTCCCATCTCTTTCAGAATTTTTCACAGTTTATTGTGATCCACACAGTCGAAGGCTTTGGCATAGTCAATAAAGCAGAAATAGGTGTTTTTCTGGAACTCTCTTGCTTTTTCGATGATCCAGTGGATGTTGGCAATTTGATCTCTGGTTCCTCTGCCTTTTCTAAAACCAGCTTGAACATCTGGATAGTTCATGGTTCACATATTGCTGAAGCCTGGCTTGGAGAATTTTGAGCATTACTTTACTAGCATGTGAGATAAGTGCAATTGTGCGGTAGTTTGAGCATTCTTTGGCATTGTATTTCTTTGGGATTAGAATGAAAACTGACCTTTTCCAGTCCTGTGGCCACTGCTGAGTTTTCCAAATTTGCTGGCATATTGAGCGCAGCACTTTCACAGCATCATCTTTCAGGATTTGAGATAGTTCAACTGGAATTCCATCACCTCCACCAGCTTTGTTCATAGTGATGCTTCCTAAGGCCCACTTGACTTCACATTCCAGGATGTCTGTCTCTAGGTGAATGATCACACATCGTGATTATCTGGATCATGAAGATCTTTTTTGTACAGTTCTTCTGGGTATTCTTGCCACCTCTTCTTAATATCTTCTGCTTCTGTTAGGTCCATACCATCTCTGTCCTTTATTGAGCCCATTTTTGCATAAATGTTCCCTTGGTATCTCTAATTTACTTGAAGAGATCTCTCGTCTTTCCCATTCTGTTGTTTTCCTCTATTTCTTTGCATTGATCGCTAAAGAAGGCTTTCTTATCTCTCCTTGCTATTCTTTAGAACTCTGCATTCAAAAGAGAATGTCTTTCCTTTTCTCCTTTGCTTTTCGCTTCTCTTCTCTTCACAGCTATTTGTAAGGCCTCCTCAGACAGCCATTTTGCTTTTTTGCATTTCTTTTCCATGGGGATGGTCTTGATCCCTGTCTCCTGTACAATGTCATGAACCTCCGTCCATAGTTCATCAGGCACTCTGTCTATCAGATCTAGTCCCTTAAATATATTTCTTACTTCCACTGTATAGTCATAAGGAATTTGATTTAGGTCATACCTGAATGGTCTAGTGGTTTTCCCTACTTTCTTCAATTTAAGTCTATTGTAATCTGGTACAAAATAGATGCTCAGTAAACATTGGTTTTAAGAATGAATGCATTTTAAGTAAATGAAGCAATGACTCAACATCACTTTCACAAAGATTATGAGATGGAATCCTGCAGAAACTGCTGCATTTTGCCAAATCCCCTTTCTTAAATCTCTGGATGACTGCCAGGAAATTAAATCTCTACATTTCCTGGTTAATTAAATGTAAGAGATTGACTAGTGATGTAAATGTTTCCCCTTGATCCTATGGCTTCAACAAAACCTTTGGAAAGTGGGGAAGAGAAAGATTACCTGTCTGTGCCTTGTTGACTGAGCATGCCCTTCAGTCTGGTCTCTTCTAAACTCACCAGTGAGCCTTTCACTGCTGTGTGAGAGTGGTCATGCTTCCTATGCCTCCCACTGTGCCTAAGCTTTACTTTGGGACTTGACATGTCACTGTCCTCGGTGAACAGAGCTCTCTTATCCCATCTGCCACCCACCTATGCATTTCTCCTTTCTCACCAGGCAGCCAGACCACGTTCCTGCTGTTTCCTTTTTAGTGATTGGCAATAGGCCACCTGAGCCTGGAAAACCTTTCCTGCCTCCTGAGAGTCCGGCGGGGAGGACCCAGAGAGGCAACTGACCCAGCCGAGATGCTTGTCTTGTTCAAGCAGGGAGTGCACTTACTGCCAAAAGTGCTGAAGGCTTTTGTGTCCCCCAGTGCTTTTGGCTTTTGCAAAGCCTGAACAAGCTTTGCATTCCAATGCTCTGCTTTCCTGGAAAGCTCTCTTGTCTTTTCTCCAGGGCTTCATCTCATTTCTGCTCAGCACCAGACAGAATTACCATGGGTGCATCTTCTGGCCTCTGGGCCTTCTCGGGTCCACAGAGTGTAGGTCATGTTTTCTCCATATAGCTTTTAAAACAATTATTACAAAGTTAGTAAATATATTCATGGAAGGAAATTGAGAAATTCAGGAAACAAAAGTAAAATTATCTATTATTATCTCGTGCTAACATCTATTAACATTTTACTATTGATGTGTAGTCTTTTTTATTTCAGTCTGTTTTCTTGATTATTAGGGGGAAAAACAAATAGAATTATGCCAGCTTGAATATTTGCTTAACTACTGATTCATTTTTATGCTTTTCCCTTATTAATTTTAAAAAAATTTGTGATAATTTTAGATTACAGAAAAGTGGCAAAGATAGTACAGTTCCCACATACCCTTAATCCAACTTCCCATCATGTTAAAATCTTATATAACTATGGTTATTTGTCAAAAATAAGAAAGTCACACTTGTCTGATATTATTAACTACAGATTTTTTTTTTTTTTTTTTTTTAGGATTTTACCAGTCTTTCCTTGCTTTTCATGACCTTGGTACTTTTGAAGGGAACTGATCAGGTATTTTGTAGGATACCCCTCAGTTTGTCTAATGTTTTTCTAATGATTAGATTTGGGTTATGGACTTTGGGAAAGAAGACCACAGAGGTGTCTTTTCACTTCCTTCAGTTCAGTTCAGTTGCTCAGTCATGTCTGACTCTGCGACCCCATGAACTGCAGCGTGCCAGGCTTCCCTGTCCACACACCAACTTCTGGAGCTTGCCCAAACTCATGTCCATTGAGTCGGTGATGCCATCTAACCATCTCATCTTCTGTTGTCCCCTTCTCCTCCCACCTTCAACCTTTCCCAACATCAGTGTCTTTTCCAATGAGTCAGTTCTTTGCATCAGGTGGCCAAAGTGTTGGAGCTTCAGCATCATCCTTCCAATGAGTATTCAGGACTGATTTCCTTTAAAATTAATTGGTTTGATCTCTTTGCTCTCCAAGGGACTCTCAAGAGTCTTCTCCAACACCACAGTTCAAAAGCATCAGTTCACTTCCTTATGTTTTCCTATGAAATACACACTCTCAAGGTGGCACAGCTGGTAGAGAACCCGTCTGCCAATTCATTAGACACAAGAGATGAGAGTTCAGTCCCTGGGTCGGGAAGATTCCCTGGAGAAGGAAATGGCAATTGCTCCAGTGTTCTTGCCTGGGAAATCTTATAGACAGAGGAGCCGGGCAGGCTGTAGTCCACAGGGTCACAAAGAGTTTGACATGACTGTGCACATGTATACTTAACTTATGCACACCTCGCCTAGAACTTTTGGATCAAAGAAGAAGTTAAAACTGTGATTTATTAAGCAGCCTCATGAAGTGTATCTTCAACCACTTCATGCGCAGTGCCTGGCCCGGGGCTGCCCCAAGTAGGTGCTTCCTTGGTGTTTGTTTCATGGTTGGCATTAGGGACCAGGCCAGGACACTTCCCTCTGGGGAAATGATGGGCTGGATGGTAGCTGCTTCATTCATACTGAGAGACAACAGGAAAAGAAAGATCACCATTAAAAGTGGAGACCATTGCAGAACTATTTACAATAGCTAGAACATGGAAACAACCTAGATGTCCATCGACAGACAAATGGATAAAGAAGCTGTGGTACATATATGTGATAGAATATTACTCAGTCATAAAAAGGAATGCATTTGAGTCAGTTCTAATGAGGTGGACAAACCTAGAACCTATTATACTGAGTGAAGTAAGTCAGAAAGAGAAAGAGAAATATCATATACTAATGCATACATATGGAATCTAGAAAGATGATATTGATGAATTTATTTTCAGGGTAGCAATGGAGAAACAGACATGGAAAACAGACTTATGGACATGGGGCGGGGGGGGGGGGCGGGGGGTAGGAGGATGGGAGGGTGAGATGTATGGAAAGAGTAACATGGAAACTTACAATACCACATGTAGAACAGGTAGCCGATGGGAATTTTCTGTAGGACTCAGGGAACTCCAACAGAGGCTCTGTGACAATATAGAAGGGTGGGATGGGGAGGGAGATGGGAGGGAGGTTCAAGAGGGGACATTTGTGTATCTATGGCTGATTCATGTTGTTTAACAGAAAACAACAAAATTCTGTAAAGCAATTATCCTTCAATTAAAAAAAAAAAGCAGAGACCAGTTTGTGTTTAGAAGAAATGTATCATTTCCTTGAAAATTAAGACATAGATGTGAAAATGGACACAAGGAAAGATGAAGATATTGAGGGAAGAAAGATATTAGAGTACAAAGTGCTGGAGACAGTTGTGTGTCCCAGTTATCCCCAAATACCCAGGACCCTCATGGAGAAGGCAGGAACTCTGGGAAAGGAAATGGGGAGGAGGCTGACTCTTACACAGAACCCTGTCCAGGCCTCTGCCTGACCTCTTTTGGGCACCTTCTTGCTCCCTCCCTGGCATTGTAGCCCTCTGGCTTGTTCTAGAATATTCACACGGCCTTCCTTTTTGTGTCACTGGTTTTACTGAAGGTTTGGAGACAATGGTAGGTGATTCAGGCACAGGCCATGCATCTCTGTTCCCCAAGCTCACCTCCTGTCCCACAGAGGAGAGTCTCAGACTAGCTGACCTGCCTTTTCAGCCCAGGCCTCCTGCCAGGGTACTGGTCCCCACTCTTGAGTCCCCTCTTCCCCTTCTACCATCCCCAGCCTACCTCCCCACAAATTCTGAGAGAAATTGGGAATCTCGTTCTTTTGTTTCCAACTTCTCACTCAAACTCTTCTTGGTTTCAACTTTCACAACCAAAAGGACAGTCAATATTTCTTTTCAAACAGAGAAGCCCTACTCAGAAGTCACCATCTTTGGCCACACACACACACTGGCTGGCATAAGCTTCAAAATGCCCAGGGAAGAGAGGAAGGGGTGTGATATCATCTTCCAGACCCCGTGGTGGGAATATGACTCAAGCCATGGGTTTCTGAGGGGACTGGAAGGGCCGAGAGAACTTCAGATGGCTGGGGGGGTGGGGTATTTTTTTTAAATACCTTGCATTACAATTTTAAAATCTTCTTGTAAGAACTTTGCATTCAGTCACATCAAGATTTTATGATTGACAGTCACCCTCTGGTTGTTCTTTCTGAGGAGGACTCTGCTGTTGATCTAAGAGTTGCATTCCCATAAGGAGATCTCTAAGGCATTCACTATGGGCTTATCCAAGGGTTACCATTTCCTTAGACCTTCAAGGTTGGATCACCCTGACCATAGGTTTACAGAGTTGTGAGTGAGTGGTTTTCTTTTGTTCTCAAGTAAGTAGTCATGTATGGATTTGAGAGCTGGACTGTAAAGAAAGTTGAGCGCCAAACAATTGATGCTTTTGAACCATGGCATTGGAGAAGACTCTTCAGAGTCCCTTGGACTGCAACGAGATCAAACCAGTCAGTCCTAAAGGAAATCAGTCCTGAATATTCATTGGAAGGACTAAAGCTGAAGCTCCAATACTTTTGCCGCCTGATGCAGAGAACTGACTCATTGGAAAAGACCCTGATATTGGGAAAGATTGAAGGTGGGAGGAGAAGGGGATGACAGAGGATGAGTTGGTTGGATGGCATCACCGACTCGATGGGCATGTGTTTGAGCAAGGTCTGGGAGTTGGTGATGGACAGGGAAGCCTGGCGTGGTGCAGCTCAAGGGGTCGCAAAGACACTGATGTAAGGAAAAAGGAAAATCTAAGTAGGTAAAGACAATTATCTTTAGTTATCACAACTGAGTAACTGAACTGAACTGAAGAATAAAAGCATGATAGAAAAACACAGACTGTACATTTGACTTTAAGAAAAATGGCACTCAGGTAACACTGGCTTCTTTTATTGGTTTCCCAGAAAGCTTTCTTGTCATGCCTTTTTCGTTTTTGAGTTCAGTTTACCTGAGGACAAAGCTAGTGCAGAATTGTCTTGTTTTTGTATCTGGTTATCTTTAACAGGCCCCAAAAGTGTCTGCTAGCTGCCTAGAAAATGGATTACTTGTGCCTCTGCTGGTTCTCTTGGTTCTGCTGGCTTGTTTTTTATTTTCACTGGTGTCAAAGGGAGATTAAAGCAGTAACGGCTCTTTGCCCTCTCCCCTCTACCAGGCAAGATGGACCGAGTTAGGGCAGAAGATATTCAGATGGCCTGTAAGATCCCCATGAGACTGCAGTGCTTCCCCCAGGCTATGGGGATGAGACTGACAGAAGGACAACCAGCAACGCTAAAGCACTGGGTTCAAGACACTGATGTCATTACCTAGATCAAGGTTACTTTGGTTGTAGCTAAAGAGAAAGTCATCTCAAAACAGCTTCGGCCAAGGTGGACCTTTATTATTAAAGAAAGAGTTTTCAGAACACCCTGGATACTCTTTATTGCTCCCTCTTTCTCCAGTCTTTCCTTCTCTCTCTTCGACAGGTTTCCACTGGCTCATTCAAGCTAACCAGCCCAGGCTGAGACCCATGTGTTACCAACTCCAGGCTCCAAAGAGAGAATTGGATTGTCTTCATTTAAATGAACTCTGTCTGGGAGTGGAGTGGGGGTGAGGGAGTCCTTGTCATGTAATAGAAAGATGGCTAAAACTGAGGGCTGAAAATATACCTTTAAGGTTATCTGTTACTGAGCTTGTCCCTTCAAATTTCGGCTCCCTCCATGGTGACATCACTGTGGCAGTGATGATGGAATGGCTCAGACAACAAGAAATGGTATTCAGGTATTTTCCCTAGCCACCAGGGTTCTGGCAGTTGATTCAACCACAAGTTGAAATACCTAGTATATGTCATATACTATCCTAGGCTCTGAAGACAGGAGTGTAAACCAGATACATATTGAGGCTCAGTATGATTCGGTTTATGTACTGAAACACATTTAAAGCCAGAGTCCAAAATTAATTACACTTAAGCCAAATTATACTTTTTTGCTTTCCAAAAGAATTAAGAAACATTAATGGGGAACACATTTATAACTCCTCAAAGCCTTCTAAAATCTCTTTTGTCTCTTTTCCCAGCATGTGATAGATGCTCCAGAATATCTTACTTGTCAAATTGCCTTTGAACTCCTATTGATGCCTAGTTTCATCCTACAGCTCAGGGCCTGTCTCTCTCCACCCATGTTTCCAGGCTCATCCAAGCATTTTGTAACTTGGTTTGTAAAGACTAAATTCTTTTTCAGGGAGTAAGCAAAAAGGAAAATCTGAGTAGGTAAAGACAAAATTATCTTTAGTTGGTTAGGGATGGGTGGAGAGAGAGAAAATACTGAAATCCTGTGTAATCTTTAATCACATTCATTTCACCTGTGACCTGCCTTCACTAATCAAGGTTGTTTTAATTGTTGCTACAAAAGACCTGTGTATCCTCCAAGTGGCATGTAGTCTAATAAGATGTTTACCAGAGCTGTTTTTTAGGAACGTGGAGTCATCTGTGTATAGTTTGAGCTGAGCGTGTTAAGACCCCTGACTCCAATTGTGTGAGTGGCTTGTGTGAGTGTCGGCTCAGTGACCTTTTGATGTCAGAGGACTGAAAACTCCATCCTCAGATCATGCTAAGCACCTCCATTTTGAGCGTGCAGAGGCCTGTAGCTTAGCTGCACCTGTGCAGAATGATGATTACCGAGCATTTCTTTACTTTTCCATATGCTCCCCATGCTCCCTACACCCCAGACTGCCCTGCTGCTATATTCTTTATCATATAAATACACCACACCTTGCAGGTAAACCCTCTTTTTTGCCACAAACTTCAGCATCTTGGTATCTCAGCTTGCTGCATGGGGCAAAATAAGCCTGGTTTGGCCACAATGCCTCCATCATACAGAGACGAAAGGAACCAGGTACTTGCCCTATTTGGTGGAGGAGTGTGAAAGGAAGGCAGGTCAGAGGCTAGCACGGCTTCTCCTGGGGTCTTGGGGGGTGTATCTGGGAGAGTCCCACAAATGTTTGAGGGTTATGTCAAGATGAATGGGAGTTTCAGGAGGTGTAGAATTTAATTCAACACACGGTGAAAGCATAATGACTTTGAGAGGTAGCTTTATCGTTTCTGATTACAGATGAGAAAAATTAGCTCAAGATAAACTGTAACTTGCACACCCATGATCACGCTAGTGGTAGGCGGCAGAAGGTAGAGCTGGAGTCCTTTTTGACTTGAAAGACCATGTTTTTAACCTTGAACCACACTACTGCTCTTAACTGAAATCTTTCTCCAAATTTTACCAGCTACATCCAGATCTTGGGTCTCAGACCTCAGAACCTCACAATGTCACATGGTGACATTGACTGGAATCTCACTTAAGTATATTGCTAGTTTGCATCTCACACATCTGGCTGTGACAAAATAGTAGAAATGTCTTTCTCAAAAAACTAAACTAAAATTCGAAAGAGATTCATAGTGACTTGACAAGGAAACACAACTCTCTCCTCACAGGACTTTCTCTGCCTTGCTGCCCAGGGACCCTTTACACTCTTCCCACCCTCCAGGGCTGCCCCGGGAGAGCCCTTCTCTGAACTGAGCTGCTGAACATTCCAGACTGCTTCTGGGAGAAGTGTGTTCTGATGAGTGGAGAAAGAGTAGGACAAACCACATTTGAAGTATAGCTGTCAAAAGGCGTCCATCCATCCATATGTTTGTTCATGATCTTTTCAGATTCTGATTTTTCTTATCAACAGCTAGGAAGCTTGTATGTCAATGCTGCAGTGTGGACTCTGGTCCATCTCCAGTCTATAAATAAAAGCGGAGCTCCATTCCCTGCCAGCACATTGCCTGGGACAATGGCCAGGTGCCTGGGGGTGGGGATGTTATTAGAGGCTCAATAAATATTTGTTGAATCTTGAATAAATTCATCCCCTGAAACCTGCTAAGAAGTGGTGAATAGTCAGAGGTGAGAAAAAGTACCCTTCTCCCAGGAGATTGATTTTGTTATTATATTAGAAATAGAATTGCACATTAGCATGTGCTTAGAGCCAGTTGGAAATCTGTCCATTAATCCTGATAAAATTCAACTTATTACAAATCTCTTCTTGCTATCCTTGGGTTAGGTTTTTAGGGGTTTTAATATAATATATCTACACGAATTCCCAGTCCAATGGTTAGGGCTCACTCTTTCGCTACTGTGGACTAAGGTTCAGCCTCTGGTAGGGGAACTAAGTTTCACAAGCATCCTAGCAAGGCCAAATAATAATAATAGTGTATCTACAAAATGGAAAGCTAGAAGAACTCCAAAGTCATCTAAGATTGATCTGAACAAGGAGATATGATATTGTCCCTTGAGGTGCATGAGAAGTGCCAGATCATCCCCATATATACCGTAATAAAGAAAACCTGGCCAATGGGAATTTGGAGGAATGAGATAATTTTGGCCAGAGGTGGTAAGGGAAGAATATAGGGAATGATCATCATTCTTTTGGGGAGGGCACACCCCACAGCATGTGGGATTTTAGTTCCCTGACTGGGGATTGAGATCGAACCCATGCCCCCTCCAGTGGAAGTACAAATTCTTAACTACTGGACCACCAGGGAAGTCCCTCATTCTTTTTTAAAGAAATATTTCTGAGCATCACCCAAGCTAGGCACTGGTACTGGGATGAGCAAGATTAAGTTCCTGCTTCCAAGGAGCTCGTGGCACTGGAAGAGCTGACTCCGCCAGTGGTTAGGGTAATAGTTGATGCTTCTCTGTGTGCTGTGCGGGCAGACCAGGTGGACAGGGGGAGGGACCCCAACTGAGCTAGCTAGACCACAGAGAAGGCTTTCTAGGGAACATGCCTCTAGACCTGGACTTGAAGAATGAGGCAGACAAAGATGAAGATGGATAAGTTCAGGTAAGAGGGATACTGTGAAACTGCTTTGAAAAGAGAGAGGTTTGGTTTCGCTGCAGCGAGAGAGCTCAGAGACGAGGCCGTGGTACCCGAAAGAGTCCATCACAAGGGATTTTGCTGCCAGAAACACCACCCAGAGGCTGGAGGCAGGGAATGCTGTGAAGACACCTGGCATAAGTGGAAAGTAATGAGCAACTTGGCTTTACCAGTGGAAAGGAATGAGACCAAGGAGAGACCTATAGATATTTTGGGTGGAATTTTCCACGTGTTCATGGGGGCAGTAAGTAGGTTCCAGTCGCTGGAAGTGAGGGTGACTGATGCTGGATGCCAAGGGCTGGGAGGGGGTTGAGATTTTTCCTGCTTGCATGTGAATCAGTTGCTCTGCCACAGTGCATGGATGCTGACAGAAGACATGTGACGCCTGAGTCAGGACCATGAGTTGGGACCAAGCACTCTATTACTTGTAGCAATAGCAGAATCCCGAGTGTCAGGACAGTCACATTGGTTGCAAGCCCCCAGGGGCTACACAAGTGGGTCTAGGTAGACACCCACAGCCACAGTGGGTGACACCCAGGGAAGGGACCCTGGGCCTGGGGAGCCCAGCACCTTATAGCAGCCTGTTCTTTGAAGGAGAGATATTATCTCATCCCCTGCTGGAGCTTGCTGAAAGCACAACCTGGAGAAACAGCCCGGAAACAGCTAAAGGGAGCCCAAGGCCTTGGCAAGAGGTGCAGAGTGCCAGAGACCCTTGTGTCTTCCAACTGGGGAAAGGATGCTTTGTGTCAAATGTTGAAGGGCTGTGCATCCAAAATAAGCAACTTGGAATTTATGCTGTAGGTAAAGGGAAACCAGTGTAACTTTTTTTGAATAACCAAGGACTATTAAATTGGGGAACTTCATCTGGAAATGGGTGCAAGGCTGGAGCAGATTAAAGATATCCATACATTCCCAGACATTCCTTTCCCAGAGCGGTAGGATGTTTCTTGACACAGAGCAGGCTTTGTGACTGATTTGATGAGAGTAACACCCTGCGCTAGAAAACTGGAAGCTTCCATCTCCTCAGTCTTGGGTCTCTCTGGTAGCCTTGAGCCATGTAAGACTACTCTGAGATTGCCATGCTAGAAAGGCCATATCTAGGCCCTCCAGCCTCGACCCAGCTCTGCTCAATGCCAGATCTGTGGGTGATGCTGTCTTGGACCCTCCAAGTGGGCCTGTCCGCCAGCTGTGGACTCCTGAGTGACTTTGGTGGGCATCACATGGAGAAGAAGAGTCACCCAGCTGAATCCTGTTCAAATGCAAACACACTCTTAAGATGTAAAAAAATGATTGTTGTTTGAAAAACCGAGTTTTAGAGAAGGGGCATACCTTATTTTATTTGTTGCATTTTGTCATACTTCACAGATACTGATTTTTCTTTTTTAATTGAAGCTTTGTGGTAACTCTGCATTGAGCAAGTCTATCAGCACCATTTATCCAACAGCATTTGCTCTCTTCATGTCTGTGTCACATTTTGGTAGTTCTCATATTATTTCAGACTTTTTCATTATTGTGCTCTGTGATCAGTGATCTCTGTTACCATTGACAAAAGATTATGACTCACTGAAAGCTCAGATGATGGCATTTTTTAGCAATAAAGTATTTTAAATCAAGGTATGTGTTTTTGTAAAGAACACAATGCTAGTCACACTTAATTGACTACAGTATAGCGTAAACATAACTTTTGTATGCACTTGGAAATGAAAAAAATTCATGTGACTTGCTTTATTGCAATATTCTTCTTATTGCAGTGGTCTGGAACTGAACACACAATATCTCTGAGGCTATGCCTGTAGGTGTTGAGCTGCAGATGAGATTGGAGGCAAGGAGTCCAACAGTCTATACTAAACTGGAAGGAGATAAGCAGGGCTTGCTTTAGAAACCCAGTGGAAGCAAGAGTCCTTAAAGAGACACAGCGGAGGTGTTTAGTTGAATAAGTACCGAAACCTTCATGCCATGTCAGAGCACTACTCCTCCAATGAAGGTGCAACACACACACATCCATGGGCCTTTGTTAATCTGTGTCCTTGGGTTTGGCAACCTTCTCTCCAGCTGCATCTTTTAAGACTTAGGTTAAAAGTCAATTCCTTTTGTGCAGTCATTTCCTTAAAGAGTATTTGTTGCTTCCTCCTCTTTCCCCAGATTCCCCAGCTGGGCCTCTGGTGTGGGATTTGCTGGCCACTGGATGTGAGCATCTCCCCCATGGACTGGTGTTCCTTCAGGTAAAATTCTGTGCTCTTTCATTTCCGTGTCCTCAGGTGCTGGTTTCTGGTCTCAAGGCCTGGGTGTTTGAGGCACATAGTAGGTGATCAACACGATTTGCAAACAAAATGTTGGTTGAGTTTCCAGTATAAGATGTACAGTTCTATGGTTCTCTTGTTTCATGTTCAGGTTGAAGTTTTTGTTTCTGGACACTATTTTCTTGTGAAAATTACTGCTGTCTGGATCCTACTCTGAGGCTTCTGATACAATTGGTCTGGGTTGCAGGTCTGGGCTGCAGCTTGGGCACTGAGAGTTTTAAAAGTTGCTCAGATGATTCCAGCATGCAGTCAGGGCTGAAATCATGATTGTGATTCAATCTCCATTTCTGAGATCGCTCTTCGATCTCTTAGTCTCTCCTCTCACCAGGATGAACTGTGTGTTCTTCATTAAACAAGTTTGGGGAGGGCCTGCCAGAGGGGCAAGGGTCCAGAGAAAAATGCCTGCAAGAACTTAAGGATAAAGACCCTGAGAGTGAGCACGGGTGTGTGTGTACATGTACATACATATATATATACGTATAGTATCCTTTCATGATAATAGCTGTAGCCATGTGGCAAGACTTGGCCATGGATGGCTGGCAGGAAGGAGGGAGCGAGGAGAGTGAAAGTGACCAGCTCTGGAAACTGGGAAGGTTGCTCGAGGTCTCTGTTCATCCGTGTTACCACCTGAGACCCCTCTTAAAAGCTGCCTGTCCAAACAGACCTGGCAGTTTGAGTAGGCAGTGTGGCAGGGTTTGAGAGCTTGATTTGTAGAGTAATCCAGTTCAGCTCCTAGCATTGGCCTTTCTATCTGTGTGACTTGGCTACTGACTTAACCTCTCTGAACCTGTTTCCTTACACACAAAATGTATATTTTAACAAGGTTTTTGAGAAGATTCAATGAGGTTACAGTTATAAAATGTGTACTTATAAAAGGCTTGGTACAAGCATGCATTGAGAGCTAAGTAAACATAAACTGCTAGAATCACTGTCATCCTTCTGTCCCTCTTTTTTCTTTCTCTCGTATAAACACACTAGCATTTTAGGGCCTCTTTTCTTTTGCAGTTCTAAAACCTCCAATCAGACAGTGCAGTGGGCCAGAGCACTTGTCCTCCAGGAGCTGTGGGTGTGGGTTGCTGAGGGCTCAGAGGTGCGCCCCTGTCCTCCAGAATTGTCCCCAGCCCAACAGGAACCACCTCTCCCAGGGGTATCCACCAACCGCCCCCCCTACCCCCGCCAAACGCATCTAATACCTGACATAGACACAAGCGTGGCCTCTTTGTCATGGTGAAGTCAACTCTGTGCTGCAACTCTTACTCCAGAGCACCCCATGGGAAGGCTGAAGTCAGACACCAGCTGAAGCCATATCACCTGCCTTAGCCTCCTTCCCTCTCTCCCTTTGTCTTGAAAGCATCCCCCCAATAAAGCAAGTAAATCAGCCCTGAATATTTATTGGAAGAACTGATGCTGAAGCTAAAGCTCCAATACTTTCGCCACCTGATGCGAAGAACTGACTCATTGGAAAAGACCCTGGTGCTGGGAAAGATTGAAGGCAGGAGGAGAAGGGGACGACAGAGGTTGAGATGGTAGGATGGAATCACTGCCTCAGTAGACATGAGTTTGAGCAAGCTCCGGGAGTTGGTGATGGACAGGGAAGCCCAGTGTGCTGCAGTCCATGGGGTCACAAAGAGTTGGACACGACTGAGCAACTGAACAACAACAACATAATAAAGCAAGTGCACTGAATCCCTGCTTTAGGCTCTTGGAAGATTTTGGGAGCATGGCCTGTGGCTGACAGTCTGCAGAGTTCTTTGTTGAGGCTTCCCCTCAGACACTGTCAAGCCTTCACTCCATGCTGTGCAGCCTGATAGGGAACCTTTACTCTCAGGCCAGGAGCCTGGGTCTCTGATATGGGAAGGGGAGTCAGATTCCTGCTGGAACAGGGGAGGCATTTAAATAACGCTCAAACCACAAAGCACTCAGCCTTTCATCTGGCTTCTCCAGGTCACATATGTTTGTCACCTGTGACCCTCTCTGCCTAGTGGAGCTGCTGTCCTGCGCCTTTCTGCTCTGCCCTCCCATCGGGCTGTAAGCATCCGAGGGACAGGAGCTGCAGCTGGGTGGTTTCTGTACCCCCCAGCACTCAGCCTGCATATAGTAGGTGTTCAGTAAACATTTGAGGAATTTGGAATGAAAAACATGTACAGCCAAGATCACCAAAGAAAGCAGACAGCAGGGACCCACCAAGAGTTGGGCCTGCCAGGTAAGATGGAAGATCCCAAAAAGAAGCAGCTGTTAATCCCCGGGCGGAGTCACAATGCTGCAAGCACCCTGTAGGCTCTCGTTTAGCTCTTAAACCATCTGTGGTACATTTTACCATCTCCATTTTACTGGTAAAGTCATTGAGACTCAGAAAAATAAGTTACTTGACCAATATAAAAAGTGGTGGAGTCAGATTTCAAGCCCTTTGGTTGTAGTCTTTCCGTGATCACAGGATCTGAAATGACATCCTAGAGTTGCTCTTCTGGGAAACTGTATCCCCACTCATGCTTGAGCTAGAAAGGCCCAGCTGGTGGCTGAATTGGAGGCAGCCTGCTAAGGTGGCTGGGTGGAGGTGGAGACGGAGTTTGGATATGAATCCACTCTTACTGGGGAACCACAGAGTTAGGAGCATCGCAGTGTGGCTCCAAGGAGTCAGGCTTCAGAGGCCAGGCTGGTGCGATGGACTGTCCAGAGAAGGGTGCCGCCGGGCCAGATGCTGGATTTGCTTAGACTTGCTGGCTCTGGGCAGGCGGGAGCCCCAGGCGCGGAGCCGTGTGACTCTCCCTGGGCTCCATTTCTCATCAGTCAAGAGAGCAGGGTGACTGGAAGTTTTCTTCCAGCTCCAAGTCCCCAATTGTCAACCAGTGAAAGGTCCGATGTTTCCCATCCCTCTTTGCTCCTCTCTGTGTAAATCCTGGGCTCCCGACCAGTGATCCAGTCCTTCAGCCCAGCCAAGGCGACAGAAAGCCTGACTTTCTCAGCCCTGAAAAGAGCTGACAGGCTGTTGTCCAGGCGCCCCTCCACAGAAGGCGTTGACAGGGCTGGGAGAGGAGACTGGCACGGGAGCCTTCTCGAGCTGTTCCACAAAGGACCTCTTCTCTTTCCCAGGCATGATGACAAATACTGCTGCTCCCTCTGGCTGTAAGGGCCAGGGGGTGTAGACACGGTTCCCATGCCTGGGCTCTTAGGAAAATTGCAAGCAAAGGAGAAAAAAAAAAAAACAAAAAACACTGCATGGACTTTTGGCTGTGCTTCTTGACTTGATGCCAGATAACCACTGGGTTCAAAATGACATCACTATCGACTATCTGAGTAATTTCTGTTTGACCGTCTTGCAAGAATAGCTACCTTGGCAACCGATTATCATCTGTTCCCTAATGACTTGTGCAGAGGAGCAGTCTCCTTTACGCTGGAAACCGGTGGCCTTAAAGCTGGATCTGGCCAGCTGCCCCATCCTGGGTCTCTGAGTGGATTGCTTGGTATTCAGAAATGGAGCTGGGTTTGACAGCCTGCTTTGTCTGTTAAGTGGCAAGGGCCAGGCCAGCGGTGCTGGGATTCCCAGTGTTACCGCCCTCACCCTCAGCAGTGGATTCGGCTGAGCCTCTGGGATGCTCTGCTCTGGGGAGGGTCTGATGTGATACACCCCCCACCTCATGCTGGCCTATCCTTCTGAAGCCACTGAGGGTCCTGTTCCTCATACTTCCACTCTCTCTTGCCTTTTGCTTGGCTCACCAGACACCACTTGTTGGCCTCTGTGCTTCAGATGAATTAAGCAGAAAGTGGGAATGAAGCTGAAGATAAAGAAATGATGTTCAGAAAGTTGAAGTGACAACACAGCTGCTGAGTGGTGAGGCTGGGATTTGAACCTCAGTCTGTGTCTCCCTGACCCCTGACCTTCTACAGGAGTCAGTGATGCTGTCTCAGCGAGAGCTAGTAGAGCCCAGAATGTGCCTTAAAAACAAAAAAGGTGTATAATAGCAAATATTCACACACTTTTGATCACACAAAGGATCACAAATGTTATGGAATGAATGAGCGATATTTGGCCATGTATTGTGAGTCTGAGGCCCTCTGACTACAACATAAGCTTAGGGGGACAGAGCTGCCCTGCTCTCATTTCCTGACTTTGATCTTGGGCTTCAGGGAGGGAAAAAGCTTTCTGACTCTGGCAGACCTTCCTACAGTCTCCCAAATACTTCCTTCAGGTAGTAGAAGGGCTACCTAGGCCAGCTTCCCCATCATCTATCTTTGAGCAAAAGGAGGTTAAATTCAACCTTCTAAGTCCAGGGGAAGAAAGTCAAAGGGGATTAGAATTATTGGAGACTAGCTCTTTTGAGGGGTGCTACACTTTATACACGTAATCTCATTTCTAATTTACCATGTTACCCATTTTGCAGATCAGAACATGGAGGTTCAGAGAAGGCAAAAAATGTAGGTTAAAATAGTTAAACTTTTATTGTTTATAGCGGGCACCAATTTTTTTTTTTTAAGAGAGGAAATGTCTTTATTTGCTTAGATATCTTTATAAACACCTTGGGTGGGAAGTAAGGCCCAAAGGGCAGGAGCCTCAGCTAGGACACCAAAGCAGAGGCCGAGCCCCCCGCTCTGGGGTCAGGGGCAGGGACTAGATGGAGAGAAGGATGGCAAGAGGATCAGCAAGATGCCAAGAGAGCCTGGGGATAAGTGACTCCAAGTGCCCAGGAAAAATCTCCAGTTATGACTGCCTTTGTGGTGCTCCCCAAACCTGCTTGAAACCTTGCTAGAGAATTCTTCTTATGAGTGGGGTTTGTTTGCAGGAACTATAGAAAAGGGTGTATCCTTGTCTGCTCCCATGAGGTAAGGAGCAGTTTCAGCCAGTGTGGAATCAGGACGCTAGAGCCCAAGGTGGCCCTGGGAATGGGAGCCTCTCCACATGCAATACTGACATTGGCAGGAATCCTGCAGGGGGCATGGCCTTCTCTCGATGACAGGAGAGATCTAAGCAGACCTCAGGCTGGTGCCGTGCTGGAGCTGGCCTCACTGCAGAACATCCCTTCCCAGAATCCCATTCAGTGGTCCACCTTACGTCACATCTGCCACGGTAGGAGGAGTTGCACCATGGAAAATGGCAAATACCATAAACCAGGGCTTTTTTTTTTTTTTTTCCTTTTGATAGCTTACTGTTGAACATTTACCAGAAGACCCCTGCTTCATGCAGATCAGGAGAACTTTTGATCTGTTTACATTCTCTTGCCAGGTTGTTCAAATGTTGAAGGACGGTTAGAGGTTGCAAGTTCTGAAGGCAAGATTTGTGGACTGTTCTCATTTTTGAATTATGAGGGAGTTCTGACCAGAGTGGAGCCATAGAACGGACGCTTGTAGGCTTAAAAAGGAGAAGGAGGAAACACTACAAATATTAATAATTGCCTTTTGTATGTGAGACTGAAATACTCCTCAGCAATAAAACGGAGTAAACTGTGGATACATGCTATACTTATGATGAGCAAAAGAAACCAGACAGAATATGACTGTACTTATATGAAATTCTAGAAAATGAAAGTAAATCTATAGTGACAGAAAACATATCAGTGGTTGCCTGTGGATGAGGAATGATGATCCATAGGGGTAGGGATGGATGGTTGGGTGGTTGGGAGGGATTACAAAAGTGTATGAAGAAATTTGGAGGAAATAACAGATATAGTCACTATCTTGCTTGTAGTGATGGTTTCATGGATGTGTACGTGTTCAGATTTACCAAATGGTTTGTTTTTTTGAGTATCACTTTCATATCTTTTGTGTGTGTGAATTGTCTTCTCATATTCTTTCCCAGCTTTCTGAGTTTTGGTCCCTCAGTATTTAAAAAGTAATTTATGTATTAAGGTTAGTAACCCCTTGCCCCTCGTCTATGTTATATGTTGCAAATATGTCCTCCCAGTTTGTTAGTTGACTTTCAACTCTGTTTACAATGTATCTTGTCATGCAAAACTTTTTGTTTTTATGTCATCAAATTTATCAATCTTTTCTTGCCTCTGGATTTTAAACCATAGATAACTTTATTTTTGTGTCAAGGTTATAGAGAAATTCACCAATATTTTCTTCTAGTAATTGTATGGCTTCATTTTTTATGTTAAGGTCTTTCATTCATTTGGATTTTATTCTTGTGTGTGGTATAAGATATGGTACTAATATGATTTTTACCATATGGTTACCTACTTTTCCTAGCATTATTTCTTAAAAACTCTATCTTGACTCCAGTGATTTGAGAGCTGGCTCAACTCCATTTGAAGGAATAAAGTAATAAAACATTATTAACTGCTAACATTTTCCCCAGGATTTGCCGTGTTAAGTAAACTATAAGCACTGTCTCATTTAACCTTCACAATCTAATTAGGCATTTAATATCAATAACCCAAATTTATAGATTAACAAACTGAGGCTCTAAATGTTATGTGGTTTAACGAATGTCACAGAGCTGATGAAATCAAAACCCAGATCTGACTCTTACCCATTCTCTAGGAAGACTTAACATGAAGTTAGGTCATCCTACTCTTAACCTTGGGTATCTATATCAAAACTCATTTTCTGGAACTCATAGCTGTTATCTCAGGCCATGTAAATTTTAGCTAAGATTGTATTGCTGGTCAGGTTGGTTGGTGATTTCTTGAGATGAGTGAAGACAGCCCTCTTGTTTAGAACAGCAGACTATGAACTCTTCGGACCTACTAAGAGCTTGCCTATCAGTATGTTTATTCTAGCAGAGTAGGCTAGACAAAGACAAACAATAAAGTATCGTGAATGATAAGTGCTTTAATGAAAATAAAACCAGGTTCTGTGATGGAGAGTGGCCAGGTGGCTCTTTAGATGAGTGATTGGGGAAAATCTCCCTGAGAAACTTGCATGTAAGCTGGAGTCTGAGAGACAAGAAAGGGCAGGCCATGGGCATATGTAAGGAAGAATGTCCCGGGCAGAGGGACAAGCAAATTCAAAGGCCCTGAGTCAGGACCAGGTTTGATGCACTGGAAGAATAAAATGAAGGCCAGCATGGTTGGAGTAAAGAAGAAGGGCCATAATGAGAGAAATCAGAGCACAATCCATGTCATGTAGGGTGTTGTGGCCAGGATACAAAGTTTCTTTGTGTAATAGGAAACCTTAGGTGGCTTAAATCCAAGGAATGGCATCAGTTCAGATTTAGTAGATATGACTCTGGAAGATCTGTAGAGAATGGACTGTGTGAGGCTAGAAGCTGGGGGAACAGTCAGGGCTTTTGTTGGAATCCAGGCTAGAGATGGTGAGGACCTGGGTTAGCGTGCTAGCAGTGGAGATGAAAAAATGTCTCAAGACTGAGTCAACAGGAATCCTTAAATGATTGGGAGTGAGGGGAGGGGGACAGTTAGTGGGTGGGTGATGGTGGTGCTTGCCACCATCAGATGGGGTGGGCTGGAGGACAAGTATGTTTAGGGAGGGTGGGAAAATCAATAGTTCAGTTTGGACTTGTCAAATTTAGCATGCTGACTGGATATCAAAGTGGGCAGATAGACATGAATTTGGATTTGGGAAAAGAGGAGGAGCTGCAGACACAAATACGAAAGTTGCTGTCAAGAGTATTTAAAGTTATGAATTGAATGAGATTATCCCAAGCTATGACAAACCTCAGTCAGTCAGTCAGTTCAGTTGCTCAGTTGTGTCCAACTCTTTGTGACCCCATGGACTGCAGCACATTGGGCTTCCCTGTCCATCACTAACTCCCAGAGCTTGGGCATGAGTTTGAGCAAATATGAAAGTTGCTGTCAAGAGTATTTAAAGTTATGAATTGAATGAATTTATCCAAACTGATGACAAACCTAGACAGCATATTAAAAAGCAGAGATATCACTTTGCTGACAAAGTCTGTATAGTCAAACCTATGGTTTTTCCAGTAGTCATGTATGGATGTGAGAGCTGGACCATAAAAAAAGGCTGAGCACCAAAGAATTGATCCTTTTGAACTGCGGTGCTGGAGAAGACTCTTGAGAGTCCCTTGGACAGCAAGAAGATCAAACCAATCAATCAACCCTGAATGTTCATTGGAAGGACTGATGCTGAAGCTGAAGCTCCAATACATTGGCCACCTGATGTGAAAAGCTGACTCGTTGGAAAAGACCCCAGTGCTGGGAAAGATTGAAGGCAGGAAGAGAAGCAGTGACAGAGGATCAGATGGTTGGATGGCATCACCAACTCAATGGATATGAGTTTGAGCAAACTCTGGGAGACAGTAAAGGACAGGGAAGCCTGACAGTGCTACAGTCCTTGGGGTCACAAAGAGTCAGACATGACTTAGTAACTGAACATCAACAAATCCAAGGGGGGGTGTGTAGGTAAAAAGAGGGCCCAGGACTCATAGCAGAAGCACAGAAACTGTAAGAGCACAGGGGCTATACTTAGCTCACCCCAAGACTGAGGAGCCAGCCTGACTGGAGGAGAGGCCCTGTGTGGTGCAATGTTAGGAAACCAATGGGAGATGCAGGAGGGTCAGTTAAGGATGACCCCAAAGCACTAGAGAGGTTGACCCACGTGGAGAAAAGTGGGATTCACTGTTGAATTTGAGGCTGGAAATGGCCTGGATCGAGGGCATCTGAGCAGGTGAGCAGGTGAGCCTGTGCCAGGGCTGTGGCAGCATCTCAGGATTGGGGCCAGGTAAGGGGATTGCCTTCAAAATGAGACACTTCAAAGAAAAATCTATAGAATTTGTGAATTAAAGACCTCTCTCTCAGCCCTCCATGGCTCTAGTAGTCCAGGACTAAAACCAGTCGCTGCCCCAACCCCGCGTCCTCTCCATCTCCTTGTAATAATGCCTTACTGCAAACCACCTGACCACAAAGGTATGTTCAGAGGGGGTATTTGAGTCTACATGGAAGGAGCCAGCTCTGCAAGCCACTGGGGGAGGAGCGTTTCTGGCAGAGGGAATGGCAACTGCAGGAGAATGAATGTGTAGGGAAGAAGGCATTCTGGCTGCCGGACAGAGAATGCGAGTTTAAACATTCAGTGGGGGAGCAGTGGCTAAATCTGTAGAGAGGAGTTTTGGCAGAAGATGGGGACGGGAAATTCTGCTACTTTCAATACAGTCATTCAAATCTGGAGACTATCACTTCCGAAAGAGGAATTCCATCTGTGCTTTCTTTACAAGAAGGCCAGTCTTTGGACACCAACCTCCAATGTCAGTGCAGCTCTGAGATTGAGTGCTTTTTGGAACCAGACCACCAGGGTGGGACTTCTGACCCTAAAAGTGTCCTGGATATGCAACCTTAAAGCAAGTCACCTATTCTCTCTAAACCTCAGTCTCCTTTTCTATAAATTGGGGATAATAACAATCCCATCTCAGGATAGAATGAGATAGTTAATGTAAATATTATAATCACTTAATACATATTAGCTGGGCTTCCCAGATGGCGCTAGTGGTAAAGAACCTGCCTGCCAACGCAGGAGACATAAGAGACATGAGTTCAATCCCTGGGTCGGGACATCTCCTGGAGGAGGGCATGGCAACCTATTCAAGTATTCTTGCCTAGAGAATCCCATGGACTGAGGAGTCTGGTGGGCTATAGTCCATAGCGTCACACGGAGTTGGACATGACTGAAGTGACTTAGCACACACAAATGCACACATTAGCTATTATAATAATGATCCCATTGAGAGATAAGTTGAAAGCTTCTACAGATAAGTAGAAAGCTTGTCCTATATGGTTTGTCTCAAATGGTTTGGCCCTGTACGTGCCAAATTGTTCAGTCTGCAAGTTTCTGTGTTAGACAAATTCTCAATGTTATGAGTAATCTCTAAACCCCTGTAACAGTGTGAGCGTTAGAAGTGAACTTTGTTGTGTAAAAAAATTTCCCCTTGCTTTTAACTGCTTTAAAGGAAAAGATGATAGAGGAGGGCACGAGGAGCCAGGAGTGGGCAAAGGAGAGGGAGGAGGTGATTCTGAGTGACTGTTGACTGTCGACTGTCGATGCCTCCACCAGCAATGGGGGATCAGAAATGACAGGCCACTTCCTGTGCTGCCTCAGTCCCATCAGTGACCGGGAACACCGCAAAAGTCTGAAAAGGGTAATAAATGGCAGTCAGGAAGGATTTTTGACAGAAGAGCTAATTCCTGGGCAGAATCTAAATTGTCCAAAGATGAAGGCACAACAGGAAGCAGTGAAGTGACCCTTGTGTTCAAATGAGAGAACATTCTGGCATCCCTGGATTTCACATGAAGAAATCAGGCCCTTACCCTGGACTACAATAAAACTTGAGTAAAATGCAACCTGCCAAAGAGAAACACAGAAACAGAGGGCTACTCCATTTCTTTTTTTTTAAACTTTTTATTTTAAATTGGAGTATAGTTGGTTAATACTGCTGTTAAGTTTCAGGTACACAGCAAAGTGATTCAGCTATGCACATATCTATTCTTCTTCAAACTCTTTTCCCATTTAGGTTTAAGTTGTTACGTAATACTAAGCAGAGTACCCTGACAGCACAGGCTTCTGACCAGAAATTTAAAGCAGTAGTGGCCCAAACTCAAGTTTCTCAGGCTCTTGGTGGATGAACTTCTTCTCATGCCCCCAGTTTTTGTATAAAATCAGTCAGATCTCTGGGCTTCCAAAAAACCTTTACCCTTGTCAGATCTCCCAGTCATGGTTGTGTAATGAGGTGGAGAAATCTTATTTCTCAGGCTTCTTCTCGGAGGAAATACTGTATATGTGGAAAGAAATGTTTTGCCCTGCCTCTTGGGAGGGAGGGTAAGACCCCGTGAACATGACCAAGTGCTGAAGGTTGTTGCTGAATCAGAGGGACCAGAAGAGGTCCATATTCCTCCTGAGAGGGGAGGGGAGGAGAATGAGAAAGGAGTGGGTGTGGAAGTCAGTTCTTGCCCCACATACTTTAATATTTACTCAAGGGGATAACTTCAGGCCAAGCTTGGTGCAAATGGGCTACCAGTTTTACGGGGTAGAAGGTGATGAAGGGGTTGAGCACTGTCCTGGATGATGCAGGCAAAACAGAGGCAGGACAGACCCTGAGCTGGAGAGGCAGGAGGGCAGGGAGGCCTTGCTGGAGTCTGGATTACAATTATCCACAGGTGACCCCCCACCACCCCTGCCATTAGCTCTCCTGTAAGCGTGTGAAGCCCAGCTCAAGAGTCTGAGCTTGCAGAGAGATGTTTAGACAGGCCTGGCCACCTGGAGCCAGGTGTGGTGACTATAAGATTGTCATTCACTATTACCAAGAGGGCTTTGTACTTTCCCATGGCCCTTGGCTAATCGGAATCCCATTTGCTTCAAGTCAACACTCCCACTCAAAAGCAAACTTCCAGTACACCCCGGAACCGTGTAGGACATGCTGTCTGTATTTGAATTAGGACTGGTGTCCTTGACTCAGCGAGGTTCTCAGACCGACTTCCTTCCGAGGGCTTCCAAGGCTCTGTCAACCTTTCGTTGGCTGTGTCTCCCCACAGCATCAACTCAGAGCGCATCCTCCCATTGCATCCAGGTAGCCACCACCTGGTCCTAGCCACTGATGTCAGTCAAGGAGAATTTAGAATCCCGGCTTGGTCATGCATGTGTAGGTAAAGTATTATTTACCTAATATAAATGTTTATGAGCTTTTTTAGTGCTTGCTTCTTTTTTCTAGTCATATTTCATACTTGAATCTCAGTGCTCACTTCACTCCAAATGAGGCAATGCAGTTCAAATGAGGGATGGCACTCGAGTGGCAACTAAGGAAGAAGTCACAATTTAGGGACACAATTATCCTTCTCCTTTGATCTTTCCCCCAAATCCTTCCAGCAGGTAGGACATGGAGCAGGTAGGACATGGACAGCTGAAAAGAGAGATTTATGCTTGACACGAGTTTCTAATGTCAAGTGTGTGCGTGCTTAGACTTGTCCAACACTTTGCGATCCCATGGACTGTAGACTGCCAGGCTCCTCTGTCCATGGGATTTCTCAGGAAAGAATACTGGGGTGGGTTGCCATTTCGTCCTCCAGGGGATGTTCCTGACCCAGGGGTTGAACCCATGTCTCCTGTGTCTCCTGCTTTGACAAGGGGATTCTTTACCACTGAGCCACCTGAGAAACCCTAGAGGTGTTTCTTTTTTTTTTTTTTTGGAGATAAAATTAACAGCTTTATTGTCACTAGAGCCAGGATAGAGATACTGTAGCATGGACCTGCAATCACAATCAAGCTTGCTGCCATTTGCCCCAAATCTAGACATATATCCATCTGCTGATGGAGTAATCTGCAAGGCAAATACTTAATCTATTTAGCTTCCTGCCTGAACAAGAAACCACTACCCTCCACTCATCAAGAGTCAAGAGTAGGGACAAAGGGAATGAAGCCACACATATACTTGGTAAATACAGGTATACTCCTTTTAAAAATAGGAATCAATTGATGTTGAAGCTAGAGGTGTTTCTAATACCTACCTTGAGGTACGTGGAGGGAGCTGGTTTGGAATAAAGAGTCTTCTTGTTGAGTTTCCAGTTGCATAGAAAGTCAGACTTGCTTGAGCCCCAGATGTGAAAATGACTAGAGAAGGAGTCACATCCTTTTGCAGATCAGATATGACTATTCTGAGTTCTATGGACCTAGAAATAAAGGAAATCCACAGGCAGTTTCCAGAGGGCAGAAAGAGAAAGACGCTAACCCAAGCATATGGGATTGGTGGGAAAACTTGGTTTAAATTTGATAGCATCTTCCTGAGGCTGAACATGGAAACAATTAGCATTTGAGGTAATATGGCACCTGGTGGGTAGAAGCAATGTAATATGGTAGCAGGATAGGACCAAGAAGAGAGACAGCCAGTAGGGGACCCCCTCATGGTTAGAATGTGGCTGACAGTCTCTAGGGACAATGGGTGAACTCTGACCATCAAGTTTTAAAGTTCTCTTTTTCTGCATTGTAATCCTGTTTGTTTTTGTAAATTAATTAGTTTATTTTAATTGGAGGCTAACTACTTTACAATTCTGTAGTGGTTTTTGCCATACATTGATGTGAATCAGCCATGGGTGTACATGTGTCCCCCATCCTGAACCCCCCTCCCACCTCCCTCCCCATCCCATCCCTCAGGGTTGTCCCAGTGCACCGGCCCTGAGCGCCCTGTCTCATGCACTGAACCTTGGGCTGTCAATCTATTTCACATATGGTCATTGTAATCCTCTTTTGTCACTCTAAATCTTCAGTAAAATTTGCCGAATCCAAATGTCTTGTGTCAATTGTGTTTGAGAGAATAAAGAAAGGGACCTATTCCTTAGGCATATTCTTAGGGGTGCAGCTGACCTGGAAGATGGGCTCAGCGTGGAGGAGCCTAAATTGTCAACAGATGTTGAGGGAGTCAGAGAGAGTGTGGAGCAGTGGTCCAGTGAGAGGGGTGACAAGCAAACCTCAGCCACAGACATTCCTATTTTCCCTTTCGGCTTTTCACTCCCTTTCCCCATCATCACATCCTCCTTGTCTCTTTTAATTTATACTCTGTTTTATTCTCCCCTTAAAGAAGGAAGATGCTAGATATTAGACCTGAAGGTAACTTTGACAAAATCTGGAAGCGAACTCTGGGCCCCCATTTCTCTTCATTGTGCTACATGGTCTTGGTGGTTGCCCTGCTGCTGAAACAGTCCAAGAGTCGATTCTGATTTTGCAAGAATAATAGTTGTGGTTCAAATAAATCTCTTGCTCAATTTTTGAGATCTGGAGATTTTGCCACATAACTATTCTGTCGCCAGGAATTCATACCCCCGAGGCTTTTCTCTCATCATTTAAGATTTTTTAAGAAGATAATTTAGCTAAGCGCTGGTTGCCAGATTGACAGTCTTAAAAACAAGAGGTGAAATCCAATCTGGACAGAGCCTATGCCCACTGTCTATATTTAGGGAAAAGATTACTCACCCATATGGTCAGCTAGGAATAGAGCATTACTGGGGCTGGGGGTGGGGTAGAGACTTAAAACAGCCTTGACCCTAAATCTCCTGCTCTCCGTTGGAACTGGGGAGGGGCAGTGGTCGGTGGCTGGAAGGGACAGGAATTGTTCTGGGTTTACCGGGGTATGCAATGCAAGAGTTTCCCAAAACCAATCCAGCATTTTGCAGTGTGATAAAAATAATCCTTCCTTCTAAAAATAGCCCTCTTAGAAACCAGAGGCCTGGATTTAATTGCAGTCACTTTATAGTGACCATGTACCAAGGTACCAAGGCCCATGCTGGTTCTTTGCAATATTACCTGTTGTAACCCTGCTCCAACCCCATGAAGCAAGTATTTCTTTCCCCACCACAAAAATGAGCACATTAAAGGTCTGAGAAGGAATTGAAAGCCAGCATATCACTTAACCTCAATTGTTTACATTTTCTTCAAATCTCCTAGGCTGGAAGTTCCCAAACCTGGTTGCATATCAGAATAAATGGAGACACTAAAAAAAAAAAAAAAAACAAATTCCTGAGATTTACCCCAGCCCTGGTAAATCATGGTTTTGGGCAGGGACAGTAATTTCCCAAGGTGATTTGGTTGCACAGTCCTGCTGTCCAAGATTCGGATGGCGACAGGGCGATGCCAGGAGTGCTTGGGAAAGTCCAGAGTGCCACCTCCATGTTCTTTCAGCCGAGAGCCCTAAGTGTCCTCCAGTTACCCTAGACTTCTCTGGGTCCTTCCACTCAGCCTAATTCCCTCTAACCTCAGGGCTTCCCCTCTGCTGGGAAGCCTTCCCATCCCTGTCTGCCTCCTCCTTGAATCTGCATGTCATTGCCTCCTGGAGTCTGCCCTTTCCCTTGGGGTGGGGTGATGTGCCTCTGCACTTTCTCTTAGAACACATCATGTTTTGTAATTACATATCGTGTGAATTTTAAAATTTAATATTGGTCTCACCTACTAGTTGGTAAGTGCCATAAAGGCAAGGGACTAAGTTTGTTTCACTCAAAATTATACCTCCTGGGCCTTATACTTTCGATGGAGGGAAGGAACGAATGAATGACCTGAGATGAGTGTGGAAGCAGGAATAGGAGAATGGGGTTCTAGTCCTGGTTTGGTGCCAATTTGCTGCTGCACAACAATTTGGCAAGCTACTCCTTATTTCAGATTCCATTTCCTCCCCTGATAAACAAGGGGACTAGATTAGACCCATGGGTGCCGTGCTAAATTGTTTCAGTTGCGTCTGACTCTTTGTGACCCTATGGACTGTAGCCGACCAGGCTCCTCTGTCCGTGGGATTCTCCAGGCAAGAATACTGGCATGGGTTGCCATGCCCTCCTCCAGGGGATCTTCCCAACCCAGGGATCAAACCTATATCTCTTGTCTCCTGCATTGACAGGAGTGCTCTTTACCACTAGCACCACCTGGGAAGCCCCAGAACCATGGGTGTCACACTCCACTAAGTGTCAGAGTTGCTAGGGAGCTTTGGTCAAGTGGAGTCCATCTCTCCTTCAGCAGGTCTGGAGTGGGTCTGGGGCCACATTCTAGATGAGCCCCAGAGGTGCTGATTAGGTGGGTCCCAGGAGTGGAATGGGGGGCACATTTTAATAACACTGGGTTGGGTAAATTCTGAGGTCTTTTCTAGCTATGACATTTTGTCATTTTTTCAGTTAGCAAACAGTTCTTGTGGTCTGTGTGTGAGGAAGAGAGAGAAGACTCAGAAAAATTGTGACTTCTCAGAACTCGCATTCCTCACATGGCTGCCAGATCATGCCATCCACGAGAGGCAAAGTGGAGACCTTGGTTGCCATTTGCTTTGTAAATCACTATACTTGGAATCACCACTTCTTGATATAAGGAATTCACTGCAATGCACTCCATGTTAAAAAATATACTGGAAATTTGAACTGTTCTCAGAAGACTCCAGATAGTATTCAGGACTTCCAAGGGTCGGAAACCATCCTTGCAATGAATGGAAATTCTGGGAGAGAGGGAAGGCCATTTAATTAAGGCCTCTCTTCTCCTCCACTTAAAAAAAATTATAAAACAAAAATGGAAAGCCACATGAAATAAAGCTTTAGGTTTGTGATTTCTTAATCACTACTCACTTCATGAAATAGCTTTGCCAGTCCCCCAGAAGCCCCTCTGCACCCTCTTAACTTTCCTGTCCCTTGAAAGTAAGTACTTCCTTGACTTTTAAAGTTATCACTTTCTGATGTTTCTAGTTCTATCACCTGATTGTGTATTCCTGGTCTTTATAGTTTCAACTTGCCATTTGTTAAAAACATTGGTTATGTCTTTAATGTCCCATTAGATTCACAGTCCTAGCCCTCTAAGACAAGCTTCCCTCATAGCTCAGTTGGTAAAGAATCTGCCTGCAATGCAGGAGACCCAGATTTAATCCCTGGATCAGGAAGATACCCTGGAGAATGGAATGGCTACCCACTCCAGTATTCTTGCCTGGAGAATCCCGTGGACAGAGGAGCTTGGTGGGCTACAGTCCATGGGGTTGCAAGAATCGGATGTGACTTGGTGACTGAACCACCACAGCCCTATAAGATTGAGGGGCATGTAACCTGCAGAGTTTCTCACAGGCTGGATTTTGCTGATTGCATACTCATGGTGCAGTTCAACCTGTTCCTTTGTACTTGGTATTTCCTGAAAGTTGGCAGCTGGAATCAGCGGTTTCATCAGTCTCATTTCCAATCCATTTGGCAAGACTATCGGCAGTGGTGTGTTCTTTCATCAGAAGGCACATAATGTCTGGTTTTCCCTCCCTTCTCTCCTTCTCCCTCCCCTTCCACTTTTCTTCTCCTCCTCTCTCTGTCTTTTTCTCTCCCTCTCCCTCCCTCCCTTCATGCTGTTGGCCACCACTGATGTCGTGATCAGTGTCAGAAGCCATTAATTCATTAGGGACTGAAAAAATTGTGACAGTCTAATTCTGTAATTTCTTACTTATTTAATTATTGAAAAACTGTAGGAAGTGAAGCTTTCCCTCATCTACAATTTGGTTAGCTGGTGCTACCCTTCATATAGGGAAGGCAAGATGACTGAAACATTCTTTCCTTAACTTAGCACCTTTTAAGATGATGAATTATTTCTCTATCATACTCTCCAGGTGACCACCTACATTAAAAATACTAGGAGCTCACATATGTTATGTTAAATGAGTGTCAATCTTTTGGAATGATTATTCTTTCTGAATCTCAATTGCTTTATCTTTGGCCAGAGGCAACCTCTTCAAGTTGGCTAGCAGGGGTCCTTCTGTCTGAGGGGGCTCCCCTCTCTCCTTCTCTAATCTGAATTTAAATCATATTCTCCAATCGTTTTGCTCTTGGGACTATTGAGAGCATATTTGAAGACATCCCTTCCCTCTGGCACTATTTCCATCTCTGGCTGTGAACTTTCTAACAATGAAACATGTCAGTGGATCTCAAGAATGCATCCTTCTATTGCTGAAAGTATCTGGATTCATCTTGTGAAAAGCAGGAGTCAACTGTTACAGCTAAGAGGAGCCTAACACGACATGACAACTAAATGTAATGTGGTATCCCAAATGGGAAAAACAACACTAGGTAAAAGCTAAGGAAATAGGAACAGAGTATGGACTTGGGTTACTAATAGTGTAACAATCATTAACTGTGATGGAAGTACCATGCTGTAAGATGTTAGATGTTAATTAGAGGGAGCTGGTTATGAGATATATAGGAACTCCCTGTATTATCTTAGGGCTTCCCTCATAGCTCAGTTGGTAAAGAATCTGCCTTCAATGCAGGAGACCCGGGTTCAATTCCTGGGTCAGGAAGATCCACTGGAGAAGGGATAGGCTACCCACTCCAGTATTCTTGGGCTTCCCTTGTGTCTCAGCTGGTAAAGAATCAGGCTGCAGTGCAGGAGATCTGGGTTTGATCCCTTAGTTGGGAAGATCCATCTCCTGGAGAAACGAATGGCTACCCACTCCAGTTTTCCGGCCTGGAGAATTCCGTGGACTGTATATAGTCCATGGGGTCACAAAGGGTTGGACACAACTGAACGACTTTCACTTTGTACTATCTTTGCAATTTTCCCATAAATCTAAAACTTTTCTAAAGTAAACAATTTACTTTAAAAAAGGAGAAATGGGAGTCTAGGTAGCTTTGTAGGCTTATATCTATTGTAAACTCAGTAAACTCACCAGCAGATTTAACATGAAGTTCACAAGGAGATGCAGAGGAAACAGAATGATCAGGTGAGTGGCAAAATCTCCTAAAGGGCATGAATTATGAACCAAGTCTCTAACTTGAGGGTTTAGGAGGTAGGGTGTGAATTAACCAAGGCAAATCAAATATGTATATTTATCTTTCTTTTTTTTTTTTTTGGAAGCCCTTTTAAATGACAATAAAGAATTTTTTAAGGGTAAACCCAAAGAACAACAACAACAAAAAAAAAAAAACGGAAGAGTAGAAGAACAGAAAAAATGAGATCAACCAAGTTTTGGAAGCTAAAGGTTGTCAGTTGATCGGATGAGGGGAAATTGCTTCAATAGCACAGAGAAATTCAAACCTCCGTATTGCTGAGGAGATGCTAGGAAAGGACTAAAGGAGAAAACCAAGGAAGAGTTAAGACATGGGCTCCAGAAAACAGAGGTTCCAATGCAGGGCAGCAGGTGAGAGGGGTCCCCAGGGAGACTGCTGTTTAGCAGGCATGAGAGCCACCAGTGCGGACAGGAACAGGACACTGAAGGCTACAAGTGAGACTCCTAAAATTACAAAAAGAAGCATTTATTAATACGAGGAAATTTGTTTTAAGTACAAGAAAAGAAATGACTCTATTGATCTACTAGTCTCAGTTGTGAAAGAGGGTGAATGTGTGTGAAGAAAGTGTAAGAGAATTCCATTTTCACCTTGTATAGTAAAAAGTCAACAGAGGGTGCATAAATGTGAAACATTATTTTCACCTAGAAATGATGACCATTAAAGAAAAAGACAGGTGGAAGAGAAAGTTGAGGTTTATCACCCCAAAGTTATGGGCTGAGTTGTATCCCCCTCCAAAAATTCATAGGTTGAAGTCCTAACTCCCAGTACCTCAGAAATGACTGAATTTGGGGACAGGACCTTTAAAGGAATAATTCAGATAAAGGAATAATTCAGTTAAAATGAGGTTACTGTTATTGTTGTTCAGTCACTAAGTCTGTCCAACTCTTTGTGACCCCATGGATTGTAGCACACGTCTTCCCTGTCCTCCACTATCTCTTGGAGTTTGCTTAAATTCATATTCATTGAGTCAGTGATGCTGTCTAATCATCTCCGCTTCTGCTGCCCTCTTCTCCTTTTACCTTCAATCTTTCCCAGCATCAGGGTCTTTTCTAATGAGACAGCTCTTTGCATCAAGTAGCCAAACTGTTGGATCTTCAGCTCCAGCATCAGTCCTTCCAATGAATATTCAGGACTGATTTCCTTTAGGATTGACTGGTTTGATCTCCTTGCAGTCCAAGGGACTCTGAAGAGTCTTCTCCAACACCACAGTTCAAAAGCATCAATTCTTCAGTGCTCAGCTTTTTTATGGTCCAATTCTCTACATGACTACTGGAACAATCATAGCTTCGACTATATGGACCTTTGTTGACATAGTGATGTCTTTGCTTTTTCTGGGGGTGGAGCTCAATCAGAAGGACTTGGGCCCCCGTCTTTGCTTTTTAATATGCTATCTAGGTTTGTCATAGCTTTTCTTCCAAGGAGCAAACGTCTTTTAATTTCATGACTGCAGTCACCATCTACAGTGATCTTGGAGCCCAGGAAAGAAAATCTGTCACTGCCTTTATATTTTCCCATTCTATTTGCCATGAAGTGATGGGACCGGATGCCATGATCTTTGTGTTTTGAATGTTGAGCTTTAAGTCAGCTCTTTCACTCTCCTCTTTTACCCTCATCAAGAGGTTTTTTTAGTTCTTCTTCACTTTCTGCCATTAGAGTGGTGTCACCTGCATATCTGCTGCTGCTAAGTTCCTTCAGTTGTCCGACTCTGTGCGACCCCATAGACGGCAGCCCACCAGGCTCTGCCATCCCTGGGATTCTCCAGGCAAGAACAATGGAGTGGGTTGCCATTTCCTTCTCCAATGTGTGAAAGTGAAAAGTGAAAGTGAAGTTGCTCAGTCGTGTCTGACTCTTCGAGACCCCATGGACTGCAGCCTACCAGGCTCCCCCATCCATGGGATTTTCCAGGCAAGAGTACTGTAGTGGGGTGCCATTGCCTTCTCCACTGCATATCTGAGGTTGTTGATATGGAATGGCTACTAGGATGGTTCTAATCCACTGGTGGCCTTGTAAGAAATCAGGACACAGACATACACAAGACCGTATGAAGACACAGAGAGGAGCCAACCTTCTTCAAGCCAAGGAGGGAGGCCTCAGAAGAAACCAACCTTGCCAACACTTTGATTTCAGACTTCTGGCTTCTAGAACTGTGATACAGTAGCAGTGTCATGTGAGCCACCAGTCTGCAGTCCTTGGTTATGGCGGCCCCAGCAGGCTAATGCGCTCAGGCTCCAGATACGGAAGTGGACATTCCTGAAGCAGTAGTCCTGGGGAACAGGTATACAAGGCCATGGACTTGCATGCAGCCTCTGAGCTGGGCCCTGATTCTTCTGCCGCATGAAAACCAATGTTTTCAGGGATGCTTCAGCTTACTGGAGTGTCTGGTCAACTAAGACTGCCTGCAGAGGGTGACGTCCCTTGGCACAGCGAAGCTCCCTTGGTGTGGCTCTCCCACTTGTTGACAGGACATGGGTGGGCTCCTCAGTGCTGCTTCCTTCAGTCCTTTTGGACAAACTGTTTTTGCCTTTGGGACTTCCCTCTTTGGAAGTCACAGAGGCACAGTGTCCAGGAGAATTCCGTGGAAGGCAAGCTGCCTTGTTTTCGTTTTTTGGCAGATGCTGAAATTATCTTGCTGTTTGTACTACAGAGACACTATAAATATTCTTTTGAGTGAACCTCTGCATGTTCCTGTAAAATTTTATGATCTTCCATGTGAACAAACTGATAGTACAACATTGATACTGAAGAAAAGAATTTCTGAGATATCTCATGTGAGGTTCAGTAACATTATGGAAATATGACCTTTCTCATGAGTCTATATATTGCAAACTAAAATTATAAGGAAACTCCCCCAACTTGAGTAGTAAAACCATTTTTTCTTCTTTGTGATACTTTTGACAGCCTGCTAACAAGTACTTAGAGACTGACTCCCTGTTCTAGTTCAATTTTGTCTTCTCTGTATGAATTTGGGTATGAGTGTATGATAGTGCATCTATAATATTAAATTTTGTTATAGTGTTTCCAAATACTAGTGGAGATAGAGTCACTCTTCCAAACTGCTTGCTCTTGTTTCAAGCACTAGATATGCTATCTTGGGAATCCTGTCAGGGCTGAAGATTCTCTAGAAGAAATAGACTCTGGTTCTATTTGTCCTCTTGTCAATCCAAGTTCATGAGCTTTAAGAGAAAAGTGGACAGAGGAAGTTGGCATATCAATGGCCTTTGGCTTTGTAAATCTGTTGAAACTTCCTGCTATGGCCAGTTTTAGAGCTTCTCAGGTGGCGCTAGTGGTAAAGAACCCACCTGCCAATGCAGGAGATGTAAGAGACTCGGGTTCGATCCCTAGATTGGGAAGATCCCCTGGAGGAGGGCATGACTACCCACTCCAGTATTCTTCCCTGGAGAATCCCATGGAAAGAGAAGCCTGGCAGGCTACGGTCCATGAGATCACAAAGAGTCGGACATGACTGAAGCAACTTAGCACATGCACAATGGCCAAGTTTGTTGTTGTTATTTTTTACCTTATTATCCCAAATGTGAGGGCTTTACAGTTTCTGCTAAAGTAGTGCGTATGTCTGTTTGTGTTAATAGCCTGAGTTGTCGTGGGTGCGATAGGCCTCCTCACTCCTGGTTGGGCCCACGCCTAACTAGCCTTTCACAGCTGTGTTCACGGCAGCCCCAAGTGCACGTAAGGGGCAGCTGTCCTGGTTCTATTTTGCAACTGCTGTCTTTGTGTGTCTTCATTTTTCTGGATACTTCTCCTGTGCCATTGTAATAACAGGAGCCCAGTGGTTGTATCAGGCAGACTGCCTTTTTCTGCAGCACACAGAATTGCAGTGAATGATAGCAGTGTGTTGTTCACCTTCAAGGGGTCTTTCAGGAGGATGGAGTAACTAGCAGCTATAAAGCAGCAAAAAGGCGGTCTCTGGCAATGTTCTGTAAAAAAATAAAATAAAAATAATGTTTCAGAGCCTCATCTGCATAATAGTAACAGAATTTAGTATAATGATATACTGCATAATAATAAAATTCCATTCTTTAAAATTCTGAAATGCATTGTCTATATACTTGCTTTCTTCATTTTTGTAATGAATTACTTTGGAATATTCATTTCACCACAAGTCCAGCAAGGTCCTGACCACAGCCCATTTAGAGGGTCAACTTGCTTTACATGTCTCAAGGAATTCAGTTGATGAAATAGCTTGAATTAACCAAGAAATAAAATGCTAATGTTCTAAAGGTATGCTTTCACCTCTTTTTAAAAGATTGTACTATCTTATGAAAATATATTCAAAATATTATTAAATAACAGTATCATCTTATGGTATGAATTCATGCTGAGTTGCTTCAGTTATGTCTGACTCTTTGCGACCCTATGGACTGTAACCCGCCAGGTTTCTTTATCCATGGGATTCTCTAGGCAAGAATACATGGAGTTGCCATGTCCTCCTCCAGGGGATTTTCCTAACCCAGGGATCAAATCCAGGTCTCCTGCATTGGCAGGAGGATTCTTTACCACTGGTGCCACCTGGGAAGCCCCACATCTTATGGTAACATGCTAAAATAAGTTGTCTGTAATAGGTATGGCCTATATTTTTGAGTTTTATGGAATACTGAAAACAAACATCATAAAAAAGCAGTTTAATTTAAGAATGTTCATGCAAATTTGGAGGAGCTTAGAGAGAAATTAATCTTGAGACAAAGTATCTGGCTCATTTATTCTAAGTATACAGTATCTTCATTGTAGAAACTTTCACAGCACTGCATGGTTGGTGTCATAAATCTGTGACAACCCATGATAAGTCATATATTACACAGTTAAAAGTATCATGTTGCTGCAAATTTGGTTTGATAAAGCTCTGCATAATTTAGAGGTTAAAAAGAAATGTTCACTTTTCAATTAAGTAATTTCCATGGTAAAAGGGTTTAAATTGAAGTGACATAAAACAATTTTCATCTAAAAATGTATTATATCACAGCCATAATTCAAGTAGGCTTTAGAAAATGTTGCATTTTGTCTAATTAGCAATTAGCATAGAGATTTGATGATTTCCCTGGGAAAGTTGTTCTAGTATTCAGGATAGAAGGTCACATTTCACACATCTGTCTGCCATGCACACAAACGCATGCCTTCTGCCTCACATACCTTTGCTTTCTGTGTCACTTACCCTTTGAGGCTGATTTCCAGAGCTTTCCACCAGGGCAAGATGAACCTCCTCTTCTCTGAACATCTTCAGCCCACCCTCCCACCCTCTCTGCTGCACGGTTGGGGGGAGGCGGGCTTTAGAAAATGGAAACTGAAGGTTCCACTTTGCAAATCTTCACAATCTCCAATTTCACATAAACATTACACCCCCAGGGAGATTGAACCAAGAGACTGAAGTCAGACATTTGTTTGAAATCACCAAGCAAAATCTAACATAAAGAGGGCTGTGACATGACAGCAGGGTAGAACATCAAAGACCAAATGTTTATTCCTCAGGACTTTAGCAGCCTTGAGAGAGCCATGGATCTGTCGGTTGGGGAAGCCTAACTACACAGGTTAGCTCCCCAGGTGATCCTCAGGGGTGGGGGCTAACCTATCAGCTACTATTCCAGGTATTTCGTGTCTTGTATGTTTGATGCTTGTGGCTTAGACACATCTGTGTGTGCGTGTTAAGTTGCTTCAGTTGTGTCTGACTTTCTGCGACCCTATGGACTGTAGCCCACCTGGCTTTTCTGTCCATGGAATTCTCCAGGCAAGAATACTACGCCTTCCTCCAGGGGATCTTCACCCAGGGATCAAACCCACATCTCTTTTGTCTCCTGCATTGGCAGATGAGTTCTTTACCCCTAGCACCATCTGGGAAGCCCTTAAACACATCTGAAGTGCCTAATTAATGCCAGAGAACCCAAAGTGTTGTCACCACAGACACCAGTGCACAGACCAGCCTATCCCAGTGTCATCTTTCATGATCTCTGATGTTGGGCTGCTCTCGTGCCTGAAGTTCTGCAATTATAGATTCAACCTTTGTTTCCTGGTAAAAAGCTGTCCTTACTGAGAGAGAAAGTGCTGTGTTGGATCCTTCCTATATTCCAGAGCCTCCCTGATGAGCTGAGGCATTGTATTCATGATCTCAAATACCTCATAGTTTTGCTGTCTATCAATATGTCCTCAAACTATATCTCCACATTTTCTGCTTCTTTTGGGTAATTCTGGTCCCAACATTTGGAAGACCATTCTGCTAAGAGAAAAACTCCCAACCATAAAACAAATTTTAAAAGAAGGAAACCCAAAGCAATTAAAGCTTTAATTTTTTATGACCCATATTTCTATAAATGTAAATGACTTATAAACATCATGAAAGATTAACCACGTTGGTAATCCAGGGTTATGTACGATGTCAAGTTGCTCCCCATTGTCAATGAAAAGCTCTCAGGCAGCAGTTTCTAAAAACAAACAGAAGCTTCCAAATGTCCCATCAGGGGAGTAAGAGCTCTCTGGAGGCCACATTTTACACAAGTGCCAGTCTTGAATGGAGGGAAAGACTGCACTGGACTCCAGGCAGGGCAGAAAAGAGAACAACATGGGAGGATGCAGGACAGACCTACAGGGAATCCACCAGGGGTTGTGACCTGATGCAGCAGGTGCTTTGGCAGAGGGGACACCTCCTACCAACATTAAATTCAGGGCTCATATGTGTTTATGTATCAGGAAGTTATATCAGAGAGGAGGCCCTGTTAGAGACTGAACTTGTTTTATTTCCTTTTCTTCAGCACCATAGATATGGGCTGTGTCCTGGAGTAATGAATGCTGGAAATGGTCTTGGGGCCTAACAGTGTCCTCCAGAAAGGGCATCAGGGGGCCCTGGGAAGTCACGGCCCGTGGCCTGCTGTAGCTGGGAGGCTGTCCAGGGAGAGAGGAAAGCTCACCGAGAGGAAGGGGACGAGTGGCTCTGGGTCCCACCCACTTGGAACCAGCTTGAGCCCTGGGAAGAGATGAAGCACTTTGAGAGACACTGTGGGGGCAGGGCTCAAGCATCCTTAGTTGGTTCAGGGCTTGGGGGTGGGCTTGTCTTCCCTAGAGAAAGCATTGCACCCTGCTTAGTCTTCCCAACCAGCAAAAGGTCTTCGCAGCAGGGGATGGGCAGCATTGTTGTCAGGGAAACAGTCTTCTGCACAACACCATGTGTCGGGAGAACCACTGGAACTGAACAGACTAGCTCTAGTTAGCTCTTCTGTGGGTGTGAGAAGCTGGACCAATCCACTCTGAGTGGTATAAGGACGATTAGGGCTGCAGGGGGAAGGGAGGCCTCAGTAGCAAGAGCCTTGTTTCCTGATAATAGAGTATATGGGATGGACAGTTATTTTGTGTCTAATAACTGTTGTCCGCTAACCCAACAATCCTCTGGAAAAGCCTTTTCTGGAAGAACTCACCTCCCATGACTGAGACTTGAAATGCCAAGTACTCATGCTCTCAGACTGTCTTGGGATGTGGTCCAGTTTCTTTTATTTATTGTAGAGTCACATTGTTGTGTTCATTGCTACTGTACAGCAAAATGACTCAGTTATATACACATATTTTTCATATGCTTTTCTATTATGGTTTATCACTGGATATTGAATGTAGTTCCCTGTGCTATACAGTAGGACCTTATTGTTTATCCATTCTATATATGCCAACAATTATAGCATCTGCTAATCCAAAACTTCCAATCCAACCTTCTCCCATTCCCCTGCCCCTTGGCAATCACCAGTCTCTTCTCTGTCCCTGATTCTGTTCCATAGATATGTCTACTTGTGTCATATTTTAGATTCCACATGTAAGTGATATTTGGTATTTGTCTTTCTCCTTCTGACTTACTTCACTTAGTATGATAGTCTCAAGTTGCATCCACGTTGCTGCAAATGGCATTATATCATTTTTTTAATGATTGAGCAATATTCCACTGTATATATGTACTATATTTTCTTCATCCATTCATCTGTCATGACCATTTAGACTGTTTCCATGACTTGACTATTGTGAATAGTGCTTCTATGAGTATGGGGGTGTATGTATCTTCTTGAATTATAGTTTGTCTGGATATATGCCCAAGAGTGGGAGTGCTGAATCATATGGTAATTCTAATTTTATGGTATGTGGTCCAGTTTTGATCAATGAGACCATGGGATAGTTTCCTATGAGCTTGAGGGGAAATTGTTTTTTTTCCTGGTAAAAAGAGAGGGATAGGCAAGAAAAGTTTGACTCTTTCTTTCTTGTCTTAAACATAGCTTGAGTGTGAACATGACATTTGGAGCCGTGGCAGCAATATTGTGAACATGAAGAAAAGCCCAAGAGTATCATAAGTCAACTCAGAACTCTGATAATAAACAGCCACCAAACCAACCTTAGAATCACTTACTTCAGAACTTCTTGTTAGGTGAGAAAATACCCCCTCCCTTTATATTTTATTTTAGTTGGGTATTCTATTAGTTGCCATTGAAAACATTTCCATCAATTAGCAATGTAAATGACAGAAAACCCAACTAACCCTGGCTTAAATCATAGGGACATATATTATTTACTTAATAGAAAGACTAAAAATAGATGATGCTGAGGTTGGTTCATTGGCTCAGCCACGTCATCAAGAATGCAGACTCTCCTCATGCATCAGCAATAGATTCTGACCTTTGGTTTTTGCCTCATGGTTGCAAAGTGGTTGCCAGCAGCTGCAAACATTCCATCCTGGCATAGGCTAGGGCAGGAAGAGGAGGGCAGAAAGGGGTCCTCCTCCCCAGCTACCTCTCTGTAATCAGGGAAGAACATCTTTTTTGGCATAGTCCACTCGCTGGCAAGAGGGAATGAGACAGCCACTGGTGACTTGAAGCAGGTTCTGCTTGGCATCTGCTCTTTTCTTCCTCGTCTGCTCTTCTCCTTTCTCAGCACGTCCATTGCCCTTGCTGGCAACCCTCAGAGTCTCTCGGTGATGCTACATTCTTGGGGTTTCTTTTAAACAAAGCATGAGAGTAAAGCATGTTTGAGCTTTGCTCTGTCAGTGGGGCCCCAAAGAGACTGCATGTTCCCCCTGCAGTCTGCATGTTCCCCCAGGCCAGAAAGCCACCTTTCCTCCTTTTCTAAACGCCTCCTTGCTTTTGTCCCAGGCCCTGATAAATATGGAGAATGTCCATATTCTATGTTCCCTTCCAAAGACAAGAACGCGCCCCTGGACGGTAGCAATGACCAAGTAAACAACACGAAGGAGACACCAAGGACTTACTTATGTCGGCTCACTGATTAAATAAACTAATGCCTTGAGTCTATCGTCTTTGGAAAAATTGCAGCAATCACTGCCTGACTTTTGTCTAAAATGGCAGAGTTGCAGCATTACTAACAGTGTCTCCAGTGGCCTTGCAAAAGAGACAGACGCTATGGGAGGAATGTGGTCAATTCAATCCATTTGATGAGCTTTGGAAGTGAGCAAAAGGTCAGCAGAGGAGCATTCTAAAATTAAGACTCATGAACAGTTTGCCTCTGGGCCTTGTCTTCCTGCTCACCCCTGTCTGCCTTCACATTATTTCCACCAGGCCCAAGTGACAGTCCCTTCTTTTTAGACTTGTCATTTCTTGGTTTTCTTTTTTCACAATGTACCTCCTTATTCTTACTCCATTTTCACACACAAAGAGAGTCAGACCAACAAATGAGAGAAAGGAAAGAAATCCCCCACACACTTAAGCAGGATTCTCTTCTTGTCAGTGCTGGAGTTGGCTGTTTCCATGGACATTCAGAGTTCTCTCCTAAAATAATCATGCCACATGGAGACTGCAGAATTGAAGGTGCAGATATGGCTACATTATAAAGAGATCCTCACCTCCATCCATTGTCTAACACAAGTTAGAAGTTTTTCACTTACATACCTTTGCTTTCTGAGTCACATCAGATCTGTTTAGGTGGTCTCAGGCCCGCAGGGTGATTCAGTGGTATCTAGACCCCAGGCCACTTTGCTTCTCCAATCCTGGCATGCAGCTTCCACCTCATGGTCAAGGTTGGCTGCACCATCTCCCATTATCACAGCCTACATTCCAGCCGGCAGGAGTGGAGCACTCCCCCTACTTTTAAGGGGCGTTACAAGCTGCCCTCATCCCTTCTGCTCAAATCCATTGACCAGAACCTGGTCACATGGCCACATCAAGCTACAAGGGGTGAAAACTGGACAATTGTGTCGGGAGGCCCAGTGTGCTAGCTACAGTGTGAGAATTCTGTCACTGAAGTGCTTGCTAAGTGCTTGCTAAGTTTTACTTGGGTTACTTGGTGGAATTCTCACAACAAAAGCAGATACTCTTCTAGTGTCCATGTTACAAGTGAGGAAGCTGAGGCACAGAAAGCCCACCCACTCCCAAAGCAGACCCTACTTTGTTAAGGAACTGCCAGTGGGTGGATGGTAAATGGGGAGGGAAGCCAGCAAGGGCTCCATTTCAGGCAAAATCCCCACTCCCATCCCACCCCACCCCACCCCACCCAACCCTGATCCTGCAGCATGTGCAATGCCATGAAAAGTACAAAAAAAGCCAGGTCTGTGGGCCTAGAAGGTGCTGGATGAATGAGGGAGTGAGGAAATTAGTGAATGTATGGGCTCAAAACTTGATTATTCTCAGGAGGACAGGAGATGAGCTGAAAATAATTTTGGGAAATAGATTTTCCTCCAAACTGCTTAATCATCTCCTCATCCTCCTGACCCCCCAGGAGGTTCTAACCCAACTTTCTATGCAGCAGCCTTGAATGAGAGCACCTGTTGCCCTCAGGTGTGAGGTAGAGAGTCAGCACTGCGGATGTTCTTTTTCCATCCTTGTCTGAACCTGACCAACCTGTAGCTTGGCTGAAGCATTGCCTTGTGAAGTTGGGGAAGTTTCTGGAAGCTTCACCTCTCTGATCCGAAACAAGGGAGATTAGAATAGTTTGTCCTTGTCTGAAAATCACTTTGAGACTTGCAGGCAGCAAATAGCCCTCTGAATAAAATACAATCTTCCTTCTGCCAGACCAAACATCCTCAAGGTCAGGTTCACAAATCCCACAAGAAGTATGAAGTTTATGGGTCACTGAGGGAGGGACTGGCATCAGGGGCTTGGACTGGGAGGGGGGCTCCAATCCCCTGCACCTCCCACCATTCCCTGAACAATGAAAGATCCCGAAGTCTTTTTATTGATTAGGTAGATGAGGCCATCAGTTTAATGACAATAATATGACTTGAGGAAAAGGTCCTACATTCTCAAATAGAATAAAAGGAGACCAGCTGAATAAGAGACAAGGTTGCTTTTTCTCCCTCCAGCGTAATCTCCTAGGCCCCCTCTCTGAGTCAAGAGCATATCTCCTGTGAAATTTTGCCCTGCAAATCCCCAGGATCTTTAAATTTCACAGTTCCTGCCTAATGTCCTAGGGAAATGGCTTCATCCAGAGTCTGCGGGGGACTCACAGGGGGCACAAGGACATTTAAAAAAGGATCCCTCATTTAACAGCTGTTGGAAGTGGTCACATGTGAGCCCTGGGCTGGCCTTTGCTGCCCTTGGTCTCTGTTCCCATTTTTGTCCCAGTTGTGCCGGGTGAGTTTGCCAGAGTCTTTAAAGTCCTGGCATGATTCACTGGGAGGCACTTGGCAGATGCCAAGCGTGATTGTGACACCATCAGAATAATCTCCATTCCAGGTACCAAATAGCTGTTGCTAAGAATTGGAAAGAATATTATTTTCTTTCTGAGAATTTGCAATTTGGCCGGCATTGGGGGAGGAATTTCTTAAGGGCTGTGGGTGGATGGTGGGGGTTCTATTTGTGGAGTTACCGTGTTTCTCCTCACCAATCCTCATCGAGCCTCACACCCACACAGTCCTGCAGAGTAGCTGCGGCTGCTTCCGTCTTACAGATGTTTCCCAGATATTTATGGCTTAGGTGCAGCAGAGCCTTGAATGTCTGAGACTTGGATTCGCACCTATCTCTCTAACTTGAAATATACCATTTTCCTACCTCCATGCTATCTTGGGGGCTTCCCTGATAGCTCAGCTGGTAAAGAACCCGCCTGCAATGTGGGAGACCTGGGTTCAATCTCTGGGTTGGGAAGATCCCCTGGAGAAAGGAAAGGCCCAATCTAGTATTCTGACCTGCAGAATTCCATGGACTCTGTAGTCTGTGGGATCGCAAAGAGTCAGACATGACTGAGCGACTTTCACATACATATGCTATCTTGAATTCAAATAGAAGTTTTGTGGGGTTTTTCTGAGAATTAAACATCTTCCCACACACCTGGAAGTGAGAGACTGGCTTGTCACCTGTGGCCCACCTCTCTGTTCCTTCACAGGTGGTCAGTCTTAGGAAAACTGGAAGAGGACCCAAATCTCTATCCCCAAATTCTTAAACCAGATGCATTTTAAAATCAGAAAAAAAGTATGCAAGATTTTTCAGATTTTATAAAGGAATTATTGTATATGTGTCTTGTCTTACATAAGACCTGGTAGGTCTGGGGCCACACCCTGAAATGAATCACATCAGTATTTCTGCAATGGAATATTCACAGCAGTGGGATAATAAAGATTATAAAGAGCCACATGGGAATTTAGGTCAGGTTTTTGCTACCAAATTAGATATGCCAAATTTCAGGTTTTCAGAGTCTTAGGGATTTGGGAGTCACTATAAGTCACGGTAGATCAGCAGGTGGTGCTTAAGGGCCCTTCTTCTCCTGTAAATCCTCTCCAGAAGAGTCTGCTGGGCAAATGTATGGTCAGCAGGCACACTCCACATGAAAGTGGCTTGGTCTGGAATTCTTTCGGCTGTACCTGAAGAGGAAATCCCAGTCCTTGGGCATTTTCAGGACACAAAGACCAGGGAGCCAGACTTGCTGAGCTCTTTGACTGACTGCCATGGAGAGCTGTGTGTCCTTAGGGAAAGTGCTGAACCTCTCTGGTCTACTAAGTGAGGAGAGAGCAGAGGGGAAGCTCTGCTCTGGATTCTCTCGGGGCAGTTGGCCCTGTGCAGCTCTGAAGCTGCAGTGAGGCTCTGCAGACCTCCAGACCAGGACTAAGTCTCTGCACCCCTGGGCAGGCATTCCCCCACCACAGGCATCACTGTCCGGGGCTGTGGGTTTGGGGGTGTGAGGTTTAACTGCTTTGTAACAGAGTCTGCCCCACCAGCCACCAGCTTAGCTTGGACCTGATGACGCCCCAGTTTCTTTACCTAGGTAATGAGCATAGTAACAACAGATCCCACAGCATAGAATGAGCGAGAAGCTCCATGGAGCTAGTGCATGTTCAGCTCAGTGCCTAGAACACACATGACACTGACTAACTAAGAAACAGCTCATACTATTCTCACTAGGGAGATAGGACCTGTATCCATGACCATAACAAATGACAACAACCTAGTGGTTTAAAACAACAGGATTGATTCTCTCACAGTTCTGGAGGCTCTAAGCTAGAAACCAAGGTGCAGGCAGGGTGGGTTCCCTCTGGAGGTTCAGATGGAGAGTCTATTCCATGCCTTTCTTTACCTTTCAGTGGCTGTTGGCAATCCTCAGCATCCCTTGGCTTGTGGTCACATCATTCTGATCTGTCTCCACCTTCATGTGGCCTCTGTGTGTCAAAACTTCCCATCTTTTCTCTTATAAGGACACTTATTACCAGATTTAGGGCCCACCCTTAATCCAGAATGATCTCATCTTGAGATCCTTCCTTTAATTGCATCTGCAAAGACCCTATGTCTGAATAAGATCACTTTCATAGGTTCTAGTGGTTAGGATTTGTGTGTTTCTTCTGGAGGGAATACAAATCAACCCACTACAGGGCTAGATATTAAGTTCACAGGGTTGAAAGTGTAGTAAAGATAGCACCAGATGTGCTATCAGGTTGTTAGTTGACCCCTACAGGGGTCCCCTTATGGGGACCATCACTACAGGAGTTACTCTGACAGTGTAAATGGTATGGGTTTCAGATCAAGCCCTGAAACACTGGGCAGTTTTGCATTTCACCAAAGTGAGGCTCAGTTTCCTTATCTCTGAAATGGACATGATAAGCCCTACCTCCAGGTGTTCTTGTGAGGAGTAAAGTCCATTAAATGCTCCATAAGATGTCCTCTCCATAAAGTGATCCATTAACAGTTTCCTTCCTTGCCCCCACGTTCTTTTGTCTGGTAACATGAATGTGGTTGGGGCCCAGAATCCTCTCGTAAATCCAAGCTGAAAGTCTGCAGTAAGGCCCCTGTGTCCCCATGGTTAGATCACTACAGTGCCAGCCATGGCGTAAGTTTTGTCAGTCAGAGGTCTTCTTTGATCAGCCAAGCGGTCTGCAAGGTCCAGGCCTACATTTCCAGGGACAAGTGCCTGATCTCTGGGAGCCGATCCTGTGGAACCCACCCCAATCCACACCCCCAGCCTTGCCAACCCTTGAGAGGATTTCAAACCCTGAAGAGCATTTCAGAGTTGTTGTGCATGCTCAGTTGTGTCTGACTCTTTGTGGCCCCATGGGCTACAGTCCTCTAGTCTCCTCTGTCCATGGGATTTCCCAGGCAAGAATACTCGAATGGATTGCCATTTCCTCCTCTAGATCTTCCTCACCCAGGTATCAAACCTGTGTCTCCTGCATCTCCTGCATCTCCTGCATTGGCAGGCAGATTCTTTACCACTGCATCTCAAGGTTGTTGTTCAGTAGCCAAGTCATGTCCAACTCTGTCCAACCCCATGGACTGCAGCACGCCAGGCTTCCCTGTCCGTCACCATCTCCCAGAGTTTACCAAAGTTCATGTCCACTGAAGCAGTAATGTCATCCAACCATCTCATCCTCTGCTACCTCCTTCTCCTGCTGCCCAGCATCAGGGTCTTTTCCCAAGAGTCAGCTCTTTGCATCAGGTGGCCAAAGTATTGGAGCTTCAGCTTTAGTATTAGTCCCTCCAGTAAACACTCAGAGTTGATTTCCTTTAGGATTGGATGGTTTGATCTCCTTGCAATCCAAGGGATTCTTAAGAGTCTTTCCCAGCATGACAGTTCAAAAGCATCAATTCTTTGGCATTCTGCCTTCTTTATGGTCCAGCTCTCACATCTGTACATGACTACTGGAAAAACCAGTAGTCTCAACTATACAGACCTTTGTCAGAAAAGTAATGTCTTTGGTTTTCAATACACTGTCTAGGTTTCTCATAAGGTTGCTGTAAAACAAAACAGTGTCCGGGATGGGTTTCAAGGCACCAGCCTCAGTTCTTCTGAGGCCTGTGTGGGACCATAGAGAAAAGCCGTGGCGCCCCTAGCTGGCTTCTCTTCTTGTTCTGAGGTGGGTTGAGAAGCTGTGCTCTGTCCCTGTGGGATGGTTCTGGTGGGTCACTGACGCTGCTCCCAGGGCCTGTTTGTTCTCTTGGAACACATGTGCCTTTCTCTGAGCGAGTTTTATGTCATAGGGTAGGATTTTGGTTTCTGTAGGAGGTGCTGGAGTACCTAGTCTGTGCGCCAGGCAGACCCAGCATTTTAACTCTTGAGCAAATAACGTAATTCTTCAGTAATAACACTGCCAGCCATAAGTTTTTGGATGTCATAGTTTGTTTTAGCTTCTGTCATAGAAACTCAGAAAACCCAGAGGGGGCATGAGCTTTTGCCATCTGTGGTGGGACAGGAAGGGGCTGGCGGGCTGACTGGCCCCTCCACACCTTGGGAACCCATTTCCACTCCTCTGTGGAAGGGAGCTCAGCCAGCAGGCTTTTGCTCCTGCGCACCTCCTCTGCCCCACCCTCACCCTGTCTTTTGTTTTGAAGGCTGGTTTTTGGAGGATCCTCCCCAAACCAGTTGTTTCCAAAACACAGGGCACCCTAACCCAGGAAGGTCCAAGTGCTGGTTCCCTCCACCCATCCTCCGGGCTCCCCAGGCTGTGTTCCTGAGCCAGGCTCTTTATGACGCAGGAAGGTCACACTGCCCTTCTTGTCCTTCCACATAGCTGTGCCGAGTGACCGGGGTGTGAATGACGGCAACAGGGTTGTTTGATGTCTGTGAGGTTCTGAGCAACATGTCTTCAAAGTATCCCCCCAGGTGACACTTACCCCACTTTACAGATGAGGAAAATGAGCCCCAGAGAGGTCAAGAGTGGCTTCTCTGGGCTCTAAAGTGGTGGAATTACAATGGGGCCGATTAGAGGGAAATAGGCGCTGGAGACTGAGGATCCATTTTGCTTATGGACGTGGATGATTGAGCAGGGACTCAAAAGGGGCATGGGAAAGGGAGGGACACAGAGGCGCAGCCCTGCAGGGCCCACACAGCCGTGGAGGGCAGAGGGCTGACGGGTAGCGCTAGCAGATGAGGCTGGATGGATGGCCCCGGTGGGTACATATCAATCAGGCCAGGTCACGGCTAGACATACTTCCACTATCTGCTCTCCAAGCATGCACCCTCCTCCCCTAGACTCATCAACTTCTCTCTCGTCCCAGCAACAAGGAACTAACCTAGGAAGGCACTAGGAGAGTGTAGATGCCACCTTCAGTGCCCCCCCCCCCACTCCCGTAATCCTGTCCAACATCTGTCACCATAATGTCTCTTGACTCTCCTGATTGGCAATGCTCATCTCTTTAGTGGTTTGGTGGGACTGGACCTTACCAGGAAACCTAACCATCCATGATTACTACATCTATCCATCAGTTCCCAGAGAGCTTTGTAATGTTATCACTTTGACTATTTCCCTTCCTTCCACTGGCTCTGTATTCATATAATAAAGGACTGTGTGGATGGACCTGTGATCGATGCCACACCACGCCTGAGCTTTCTACCAGCTCCACACTTTCAGCTTTCCTAGATGTAGGATTCCTGGGGTCAAAACTGGCCAGTATGTCCATTCATTGCTCTGACCTCACCTGGTCTGTACTGGCCAATGGGCTGAAAAACATGGTCCCTGCTCTCAGAGAGAGAGAGAAGACACTCAAAAGGGGGCTGAGGGAAAACAGCCAGGTTTCTCCCTTTCCCCAGGGAATTCTGGAGCAACTTAATAGCAGTGGAAATTCTTAAGGAGAGAACATTACTACATATTATTTATCGTTATCACTATTAATTATGAATGAGTCATGAGAATATCAGAATGACTTGGGAGAAGTTCCCCCATGGCAATAGAAATTCCCTTAATGGAAACACATTTCTAGCTTGCCCCCAGATCCTTAGTCAAGATCCTAACTGGGGGGAAGAAATGCACAGGGCATCCATGTGGGCAAGGGGAGGGCAAAACACCAGCAGCATCATGTCCAACCACGGAAGTCCAGGTCATTTGTGGACTGAGATTGAGTCCTTAACAATGGGACTCTTGAGGGTTCCTTGGACTGCAAGGAGATCAAACCAGTCAATCCTAAAGGAAATCAACCCTGAATAGTCATTGGAAGGAGTGATGCTGAAGCTCCAATACTTTGGCCACCTGATATGAAAAGGTGACTCATTGAAAAAGACCCTGATACTGGGAAAGATTGAGGGCAGGAGGACAAGGGGATGACAGAGGATGAGATGGTTGGATGGTACTACTGACTCAACGGACATGAGTTTGAGTAAACTCCGGGAGTTGGTGATGGACAGGGAGGCCTGCCATGCTGCAGTTCCTGCAGTTGCAAAGAGTTGGACACAACTGAGTGACTGAACAACAACAAATGAAAGTTAAGAGGAATTACACTTGTCACTTGACACAAAGTCATATTCTAGCCTGCTCAGTTGTACTGAACTCCCCAGGACAGAAAAATCCCCAGTTCTGTTGTAGTTACTGCTACCTTGGGATACATTTGTTGCTGTTGTTCAAAATGAGAGCAGCAACAGTGGCCATGGGGTTTTTTTGTTCTGATGATGAGTGATGTTCCAGCCCTCAGCAGGGAATGGTGCTCTGGCTACTGTGTGGATGTCTGCAGTTACCTCCCATCTGTCAGCCAACATCATCTACATGGCCCCCACCTGCCACTAGAGTGGCTGAGTCAGCAGGAGGAGTCTGGGCCCAGGCGCTAGCTGGACTGGCCTCAGGGAGGGATAAGATCCCTGAGGCTGTGAGATCCATGTTCAGATGAAGGCCAGTGGGATTGCTGGAGGCATGTGAGGCTGTGGGCAATCTCACGACTCCGGGTCTGGGGTTAAAGATCTGTCCACAGAGCAGAATCAGCTCGTACCTACTGACCCCTGATAGGTGAACACTGCAGCAGAGGTCTGCCGGGGCCCTAGGGGAGAGCACTGTGGAATGTTCCAAGGAAGCTTACAGTCAAGGCATACAGAGACAGCCCATGTGGGGGAGAAGACCAGTTCAGCACAGCACCGTCTCTCATGAGGCCACCATTACAGCCTCTGCTTGGTCTGCTAGTGCCCCCTGTGGCCCCTCAATCCATCTTTCCTGCACCATCAGGGACCTGCCTGGACCGGCACTTCTCAAACTCCAAAGTGCCCCCACGGGTCCTGGGGATCGTGTAATATCACTAAAATGCAGATCTCTCAGACCCTGTGTGTCTACCAAGCACAGGGAGGCCAAGGCTGCTGGGCAGCTGAAAGGTACCTAGAGGTCAGCAGCAGAGTTAAATGTGTGCTCTCGGGCAACGTGACCTTTGGAATGTCCCTCTGTCTGGCTCTGCTATCTCCTTCTCTGTAGAATGTGGCTGCAATGAAGATCACAGGGCTCAGTGGATGAAACGCCCCGAGGCCAGTGTCTGGTCTGCAGTGCAGATGTGCGCATGGGCCCTTATTGCCGCTTGCCGCTCCTCTCCGTCACCCCTGCAGATCAGCCAGCCTCACGCCCCACTGTCATACATACCTTTGCTTTTCTCTGCATCTGGAATGGCCTTCTAAGGGATTCTTGCCCACAGTAGTAGATATAATGGAGTAGTAGATACAAAAGAGTCCAAAATGCAGTACTTGAATGCAATCTCAAAAACGGCAGAATGATCTCTGTTCATTTCCAAGGCAAACCATTCAATATCACAGTAATCCAAGTCTACCTGACCAGTAATGCTAAAGAAGCTGAAGTTGAACGGTTCTATGAAGACCTAGAAGAAATAGACCTTCTAGAAATAACACCCAAAAAAGATGTCCTTTTCATTATAGGGGACTGGAATGCAAAAGTAGGAAGTCAAGAAACACTGGAATAACAGGCGGATTTGGCCTTGGAGTACAGAATGAAGCAGGGCAAGGGCTAATAGAGTTTTGCCAAGAGAACGCACTGGTTGTAGCGAACACCCTCTTCCAACAACACAAGAAAAGACTCTACACAAGGACATCACCAGATGATCAATACCGAAATCAGATTGATTATATTTTTTGCACACAAAAATGAGAAGCTCTATACCGTCAGCAAAAATAAGACCAGGAGCTGATTGTGGCTCAGATCATGAACTCCTTATTGTCAAATTCAGACTTAAATTGAAGAAAGCAGGGGAAACCACTAGACCATTCAGGTAAGACCTAAATCAAATCCTTTATGATTATACACTGGAAGTGAAAAATAGATTCAAGGGATTAGATCTGATAAAGTGCCTGAAGAACTATGGACAGAGATTCATGATGCTGTACAGGAGACAGGGATCAAGACCATCACCAAGAAAAAGAAATGTAAAAAAGCAAAAAGGCTGTCTGAGGAGGCCTTACAAATAACTGTGAAAAGAAGAGAGGCAAAAAGCAAAGGAGAAATGGAAAGATATTCTCATTTGAATGCAGAGTTCCAAAGAATAGCAAGGAGAGACAAGAAAGCCTTCCTCAGTGATCAGTGCAAAGAAATAGAGGAAAACAATAGAATGGGAAAGACTAGAGATCTCTTCAAGAAAATTGGAGACACCAATGGAATATTTCATGCAAAGATGGCTCAATAAAGGACAGAAATGATATGGACCTAACAGAAGCAGAAGACATTAAAAAGAGGTGGCACGAATATACAGAAGAACTATACAAAAAAGATCTTCATGATGCAGATAATCAGGATAGTTTGATCACTCACCTAGAGCCAGACATCCTGGAATGCAAAGTCAAGTGGGCCTTAGAAATCATCACTATGAACAAAGCTAGTGGAGGTGATGGAATTCCAGTTGAGCTATTTCAAATCCTAAAAGATGATGCTGTGAAAGTGCTACACTCAATATGCCAGCAAATTTGGAAAACTCAGCAGTGGCCACAGCACCTGGAAAAGGTCAGTTTTCATTCCAGTCCCAAAGAAAGGCAATACCAAAGAATGCTCAAACTACCACACAATTGCACTCATCTTTCACACTAGTAAAGTAATGCTCAAAATTCTCCAAGCCAGACTTCAACAATACGTGAACCGTGAACTTCCAGATGCTCAAGTTGGATTTAGAAAAGACAGAGGAGCCAGAGGTCAAATTGCTGTCATCCACTGGATCATTGAAAAAGCAAGAGAGCTCCCGGAAAACATCTACTTCTGCTTTGTCAACTACGCCAAAGCCTTTGACTATGTGGATCACAACAAACTGCGGAAAATTCTGAAAGAGATGGGAATACCAGACCACCTGACCTGCCTCTTGAGAAATCTATATGTGGGCCAGGAAACAACAGTTAGAACTGGACATGGAACAACAGACTGGTTCCAAATAGGGAAAGGAGTACATAAAGGTTGTATATTGTCACCCTGCTTATTTAACTTCTATGCAGAGTACATCATGAGAAATGCTGGGCTGAAGGAAGCACAAGCTGGAATCAAGATTGCTGGAAGAAATATCAATAACCTCAGATATGCAGATGACACCACCCTTACAGCAGAAAGGGAAGAAGAACTAAAGAGCCTCTTGATGAAAGTGAAAGAGGAGAGTGAAAAAGTTGGCTTAAAGCTCAACATTCAGAAAACTAAGATCATGGCATCCAGTCCCATCACTTCACGGCGAATAGAAGGGGAAACAGTGGAAACAGTGGCAGACTTTATTTTTTGGGGGGGCTCCAAAATCACTGCAGATGGTGATTGCAGCCATGAAATTAAAAGACGCTTACTCCTTGGAAGAAAAGTCATGACCAACCTAGATAGCATATTAAAAAGCAGAGACATTACTTTGCCAACAAAGGTCCATCTAGTCAAGGCTATGGTTTTTCTAGTAGTCTTGTATGTATGTGAGAGTTGGACTATAAAGAAAGCTGGGTGCTGAAGAATTGCTTTTGAACTATAATGTTGGAGAAGACTCTTGAGAGTCCCTTGGACTGCAAGGAGATTCTACCACTCCATCCTAAAGGATATCAGTCCTGAATATTCATTGGAAGGACTGGTGCTGAAGCTGAAGCTCCAATACTTTGGCCACCTGATGTGAAGAGCTAACTCATTTGGAAAGACCCTGATGCTGAAAAAGATTGAGGGCAGGAAGAGAAGGGGCCGACAGAGGAGGAGATGGTTGGATAGCCTCACCAACTCAATGGACATGAGTTTGAGTAAACTCTGGGAGTTGGTGATGGACAGGGAGGCTTGGCGTGCTGCAGTCCATGGGGTCGCAAAGAGTCAGACATGACTGAGCGACTGAACTGAACTGGAATACCCTTTTCTCCCCAGTCCACTGGCAAAGTCCTCTTCATTCTTCCAGGCTCCCAGACCTGAGCCCACCCCCAAAGGAGACTGTTCACAGGGCTGAGTAGCCCCTTGACCGTGAGTTCCAGGGGGACAGGAAGTGTTTCTACCTTCTTGTATCCCAGTCTGTACATCACCTTACACATAGTGGGTTTCAGTAAATGATAATGAGACAGTAATGGATGAGACAGCAAATGCTTCAGCTCTTTCTTCTGTGACTTCTATGAGTCTGGGCTCTACTGAGAGAGGCTAAACCAGTATTTCTCAACCTTTACTGCACATCACCATTCCCTATAGTCTTTTTAAGAACCAGAAATTCCTGGGTCCCACTCCAGACCTACTTGAGACAACATTTCAGGGAGAGAATATCATGCACATTCATTTATTTACTTACTTGTCTTGTTCTCTGAGTACCGACTAGTTATAGTTAAGTATTTTTTTATTCAATGTCTTATAGCCCATTATTATTGCTAGTTTTATGCCACATTGTTTCAGATTTAGCCTTCTGGTCCCTGTGTCCTCTTGACATGTCCTCATCACTCTTGGAGTAATTCCTTGCTTTCCTGTGTACAAGAGTTCCCAGATTCATTTTGTGGTGTATTTCTTACAAAGCACAACAGGTGATTCTGATGCACATCTGGGTTTTGGAAGCCATCATGTTGATCAGTAGCTTGAAATCACCAACAGGGTTAGCTCAGATTGCCAGAACCCATAGCAACAGGCAGAGGAATATTCTTGGGCAGAAGCTAGTGAAGGAAGCTCAGTGTTCCTTAAGACTCCCAGGCTGCATCCCTGAGGATGGCTGGCTCACCACGGAAGACAGGTGATTCAGGCAAGCTGCCTGGCAGAGGTTCCGAGATGCCATCTGCCCAGCCAGTTACAGATGGCAAATGCCTAGTGTGCCCAAGGCAACAACTGCAGGAAACAGGAAGGAGGCTGTACAGAGGAGGACTTTAAGCAAAGAGCTGGACAGGACTGAGTGACTGAACTGAACTGAGTGTGTTTCTCAACAGGTAGAAGTCATATTAATCTTAACTGTCTGCCTGGGGCAGTAATCATCATGAGGTCTGAGGAATCATTCCTAGGAATTTCCCAGGGCTGGAAAAGACTGGTAGCTCCCATCAAGGAACCCTGTAGAGTATTTCTCTGGAGGAGGCCAGGTATCACAAATGCCTTGTTTTAGACAGCACTTTTCTTCCTAAGAATGCAAAGTGCTTTCACAGATGGCTCATTTGTTTTCAAATAATTTTTAATGTAAAATCATTTGTACAACCTGAACAGAGATTAAAAAAAAAAGACTCACAATTCTGTACTGCCTTGACAAGTTTTCTGTAGATCTAACATTATGCCAAAATGAGTTTTAAAAATAGAGTCTCAATTTACAACATCGTGGGGACCAGCATAATGTCCCTACCTGCAGATGTTCACATCCTGAACCTGTGAATCTATTACCTTCCATGACAGAAGGGACTTCGCAGATGCTTAGAGTAAAGTAAGCATCCTGAGGTGGAAAGTTTATTTAGAATCATCTGGGTGGGCCTGTTGTAATCACAAGAATCATTATAAGGGGCAGAGATACGATGATGGAAGCAAAGGTGAGAAGGACGGTGGGGGAGAGAGGGACTTGAATATGTTACCCTGCTGGCTTTGAAGATAGAGAAAGGGTCCATAAGCTCATTCATAGAAACAAGAGAAGTAAGGAAGCAGATTCTATCTAAAGCCTCCAGAAACAGTGCAGCCCTGCTGACACCTTGCTTTTAAGAACTATTTCAGACTTTTGACTTCCAAAACTGTAAAGGAATAAGTTTGGTTGTTGGCTTATGTATAACTGATTATAGCAGCAATGGAGACTAATATACTGATTTAAAATATTTTAATGAATTAATTTTTATTGAAGTGTAATTGATTTTCAATGTTGTTTTAGTTGTAAGCAAAGAGATTCAGTGATGCATATACCACGTTGCTGTTGCGTCAACCAGCTTGCTTTTTAGTCATAATCTCTTTACTTTGCCGTATCACATTTTGTAAACTCTTCCCATGAAAATACAGCTGTAATCAAAAATACTCTCTCCATTTCTTTCTCCACTATCTGGACCCCTACTACCCACCTTTCTGTGATTGCTAATGCTGCTGTTCTGCACCAAAAAGGCTTGTTTACCTGAAGTTTCCTCTTCAACGTTAGCCTTGTGCTCTTTTAATACCTCTGGAGTTTAATTGAGCATCTATTATTATCCTTTTCTTGAATGCATATGGAAATGGAGATTCAGGAGTGCAGGTGCAATAAACCTTCCCATATGCAGACTGTCAGCTGTCCACAAGGTAATTCTCTATAAGCAGAGCGTGGATTCCCCAACCCCTGCAGTAAGCCCCACTCCTCTGCTGTGGGCAAAAGTTCCCTGAGATGAATTTACTGGCATCCCAAAGATAACCAGGAAAATGATTCATGGTTCAAAATCCACTTCTCCCTTTCACACATGATTACCTAGAAGCTGCAGTAATGCAGTGGTATGTCCAGAGCTCCTGGCAGGAATACCCAGCTAAAGCCAGTATGTAGGCACTCAATGTCCTGTTTTTTCTGCATTCTCATGTTATCCACAAATGACCCAACTTCCCATCTACCATCACAGGCCCAGAGACTTCCTGCCCATGAGAGGAATAGGCTTTAAAAGTAAGCAAATCTAGATGCAGAATAGCCATAGAGAGTCTGGGGAGAGGCAAAGGTGTCCTGTCGCAACTGAGGGGACAGAGGCTCCATTGAGAATCACCCAGGCCAGGGCCCCTCCTCATGTAGTTCAGATCCCCTGCCCTCCCCTTCCCCTGGTTCCCACCACTATGCTTCCTGTCCTGCTCCTTCGTATTGGTGACCCGGCTAAAGTGTCTGCTTGCTTGCTTCTTTCCTCTTCTGGTTTAAGATGTGACTTAGTATGTTTACACACCTAGGCTCATGCCCAACCTCCTCCCACCACAGCCCCTGGCCCAGCCCAGGCTCCCAGGCTCCTGCCCTGCTCTGGGCCCCCACCTGCACATCAGGAGACCCTGCGCAGTTTCTCTCAGAATCGCAAGGACATCTTGATGAACCTGCAAAACCTAAAAGATAGGAAGAGAGCAAAGGAGGCCTGATGAATGAAAAAAATGAATGTCAATTAAAAAGCCTCATTTAATTATTGGTTTTCTCTTGCTCTGTAACCCCAAACTCTTTCCGAATATGCTACTGAGTTGCTAAAATGATTGACTTGTTCTTCCCCAGAGATGTGTAGCCAAGAAGGAAAGAAGAAACGGAGCAGGAGCTAGCAGCCCACAGCAGTCGGGTGCTGATTGGCTGAAAGCTTTCTGGATTAGAAACCAAACATTTGAAAATACAGGTTAAGGAGGGACTGTGGAGTTTGCTGCAGGTTTCTGTTCCAGTCCTAGCTTTTGTTTTGAATGATGGTTTTTCCAGTCCTAATTTCATTAAAGAATAAAACAAAAAGCCTAAGGAAGTAATGGGAAGCCAGACATGGACCAATGACAACAGAGTGGCGTGAACGAAAGACGGTGATTAATCCCTAATCCAATTCTGTGTACCTGAGATCCAGGAAATAGAGTGCAGGAATAAATCACATCTCCAGTGGCCTCAGCAGGGCCTCTGTTGAGGGGAGGGGAGTCAGGCTGCAACACTTCCTTCCGGACTACCCTGGCACCCAGAGGGGGCCTGGCAGGAGATCAAGCTGAGCAGAGCTGACTGTGTCTAGTGAGAGGCTGCCACCTGCACCTGTGTGAGTCAACAGGTCCTATTTTCAACACCCCCAGAAAATGGGGGGTCAGCCTCTGCCAGTGAGAACATGGACATAGAGGCCAATGTGACTGGCCCTTTGAAAATTAGCCCAGGTTTGCAGGGCCAGGGATGGGGGGAGAGGTGCCAGCAAAACGTCTTCAGACCTCCCTGCCGCCCATTCCTCACAGGGATCCACCCCTGGGGCACTCCAAGCCACGCAGTTATGACACCTCATTATCTCCTCCCCACCAGAAGCCAGGTTTTGTGGAGCCTAAAGAGTAAACAATTTGGGGAGCCTTTAAGGAAAATGAACATAAATTTACTAATGCAAAAAGCAGATACCAGAACAAAACCAGATATTTATCTAGAAGTGAGGGCTACCTAGCTATTTAGCTTTGTTCTCTGGGCATAGAGATCATCACTCCCATTTTAAAGGTCATGAAAAGAAGAGTGGGTATAGGTATATGTACAGGGCTTCCCTGGTGGTTCAGCAGTAAAGACTCTGCCTGCCTATTCAGGAGGCCTGGGTTTGATCCCTGGGTCAGGAAGATCCCCTGGAGAAAGAAATGGCAACCCACTGCAGTATTCTTGCCTGGGCAATCCCATGGACTGAGGGACATGGTGGGTTATAGTCCATGGAGTCACAAAGATTCAGACACGACTTAGCAACTAAAGCAACAACAAATATGTGTGTGATTAACTGATTCACTCTGCTATACATCAGAAACTAACACAACATTGTAAATCAACTATACTCCAATAAAAGAGTTTTTTTAAAAGAAGGCACAAGATTGAGGCCCAGATTGGTGAAGTGACTTACCCAAGGTCAAACACTAGGCAATGAGTTAACTAGGATTATAACCCAAATCAGTTCCATGTGACCCAGCTGGGTGGCTTCCAATAACCTCTGATGGTGGTGCTGATGGGGGGAGGGGGAGTTGCTACTGTTCCAGAAAGACCGGTTATCTTATCTGCATCCTAAAATGATTCATGCCATCAGCCAATTCATTCACGTTTATCCAGGGCATATTTTTTTTTATGCTGGGGCAGTGCAGGGGCCTGGGAGTCGACAGGAGAGAAGTAATGGAGCCTCCTGCTCCCCAGGAGGCAAATAGAAAATGAACCCCACTACCACCCGCACTTCTGGTCATTGAGCACTGGTGTGGGAAAGAAGGTCACCGAGCAAAACATGTATATTGTATTTTACTGGCTGTTCCTAAAGGCCTCAGGGAAGGAATCATCTGTGTTTAGAGCAATAATTCAATAAGCCTTTGGAAGCAGAAGATGAGAGCCTGTGGGCTTGGGTTGGAAAAGGACTATGAAGAGGTGACTGCACCACTTTAGGTTGGAACCAACATACTGCGGGGGCCAGAAAAGAGGAGGGAGAGCTAAGAGGAGGCAGAAAAGTCAGAAATATTTAAAAAAAAACAACAACAAGGTTATCTGTACTAGGTTCAGTACAACTGTGTTTTTACAATGTAAATCTCCACATGCCCAAGGTTTCAGTAAAGCTGGACCACACACATGGCCTTGAGCAGATGATGAGTGTGAGAATGAGAAAGTGTGTGAGTATGTATGAGTGTGTGTGTGTGCACGCAGGCGCACACGTGCGCATGTGTGTGCCTGTGTCTGATGCTGAGTTCCACATCTGGATTAGATTAAAACCTAATGGAGGAAAATATGATGGAGTAGGAACAAGAAATCTGATGCCTGGGACTTTACTGGAAATCCTACCTTGGCTCTGGGCAGTTGGGCAGATGAGATCATCTCTGGGTCTGAAGGGCAGGCGGGTCCCATCTGGCACTGCTGTTGTGAAAGGGAAGTCACACTGCTGAGTCCCCCGTGCACCCAGTCCCATGGGCCTGCCATACGCATTGTCTCACACAGTCTTCCCTCAGTCAATAAGAGAGAGTTTCTCCGTCCTTACTTTGTAGATAAAGAACTCAAGGCTCAGACAGGTTAAATAACTTGCAGAGGGCAGTAACAACAATTAAGAACAGATTTATCTGATGTCACAGCCCGTCCTGATTCTGTGGCTCCCCTGGCCTGGCCGTGATAGTCCTTTCACTTTGGTCCATTTCTAGACCCATTGGTGCCAGGTCTCATCACAAGAACTAATAGAGCACTGGACATGGACCAGTCCGGGGGTTTGGCTGACAGTCCGCAGGCCCCCACAAGGCAGGCGCTCTGCTCCGCTTCCCCCCAGCTTCTCCTCTTCTTCCCTCCCACCCCTCTCCCTGTCAGGGTTCTCATGGAAGCCAGTGGAGTGCTGCTGACCCAGTCACCCACTCCCACCTTTTCCATGGGGGCATCATCCCCCCTGCTGCCCAGGTTGTCCCTGAATGATCCACCAAGTCTGTGGAAGCAGTTTGTTTTTTTTAAATTTTATTTTTAAATTTATTTTTGTCTGTGCTGGGTCTTCATTACTGCATGGGGTTTTCTCTAGCCGCGGAGAGCAGGGGCTATTCTCTAGCTGCGATGCATGGGCTTCTCATTGCAGTGGTTTCTCTTATCACAGAGCATGGCTCAATAGTTGTGGTGTAGGGGTTAATTTGCTCCACAGCATGTGGGATCTTCCCAGTCCAGGGATGGAACCCTGCATCTCCTGCATTGAGAGGCGGATTCTTTACCACTGAGATACTAGGGAAGCCCTGGAAGTTGTTTTTAAGTGTGACTTCTCACTAAGTGAAAATGCTAACAGTGAATATGTATTATTTTGTGTGTTTGTATACATGTGTCTTCACAGAAATTGAGAGAACATATTACTAGAGTTATTTAAATAGATGAGGTTTTTAAAAACTTGACTGTAGGTAAAGTACTGAGTCATGCCAACTAATTTTAATGTGTTGACCATCTGACTGCCACCAGGACACAGCCGCTTGGTTTTTTTTGGTCAAGTGTTAAATAGCTGTCAAGTCAGCTATTGAGTGATAATAAGCATCCAATTATCACTGAAAATGGAGTCTGGTCCCAGTATCCTGCCTGTGCTTGGAGATTCAAGGAGAGCTCCATTGCTGGTAGAGCTAGCCCCACACATCTAGGAGGGACAAATAAAATGGTTCTTTACTGAGTGCCTCTTATGTGCCAGTCACCAGGCAAAGCATACCGCATCCATAATCTTGTCCTAGCTGCTTGGCAAAGTGGGCACCACTATTATCCTCACATTAGAGGAGAGGAAATTAGTGCCTAGGGTCATCAGCTGATCAGTGTTGAGGGTCATGTTTAGGGCTCTTCACAAACAATCCCAATCCAGTTATTCAGTTCTTTTTCCCAAAATAAGGGAGGGTTGTACTTTCCTAGCCCCTCAGTGTTGGTAACACATGTCTCTTCTAGGTAGAAGTGGTTTCCTCATCTCCCACTGGGGAGAAATAGCATCTATCCCATAACCTGCTGGGAGGATCAAATGTAGTAATAAATGCAATAATGTATATAAAAATATATATTAATAGCATAGTGTATGGCACATTGTAAGGGTTTAATGATGTTAGCTGTTACTATTTTCATGATGATGATTACATGATGTTGCTCCTTGAGAATTTTCAGCTTCTTCCTGTTATGTTATATATTAAGTCACAGCCAGCTGTCTCAGCCAGGCATTCCAGGTGTCACTTCCTGATGTTTCTGTCATGGCTCAGGAAGCTCGGAGGCCACCTTACTTGGTGCCGGAGCCTGCCGGCAAACGAACCGGTCACGGGCGCAATCGCCGAAATACCTGAGAAATAAAAGAAAGGACTAGGAAAGAAAAGACTAGAAAAGAATGGGGTTGAGAGGGACAGAGTCTGCTTGCGTCTGACTCTGCCAACTTTATTGAAGAATACCACACCTATATATATGCTAACAGGAGTTGCTAATAGATCAAAGGTTTGCATATGTGCAGAGCTACAGGCACAGGTGTTTTAAATTCCTCCACTTAAGATCAGTAAAGCATCACCCTAGCACCCAACTGAAATCAATAGAACATTAACTGGATAGAAAACAGGCTTCAATCATGACGAGTTTATCAGCAACAGGTGAACAGGTGAAAGATCACTACAGCAATTTCCTTGATGGAGGTGAGAAAGGCCAACCTGTGCTTTAATAAATCAGGGGTGGCGGGACAGAGAGGGATCTCTTGATCTCTCTCAGAGCCAAGAAGGAGCCTGAGCAGTCAGGCTGGCTCCCCGCATCTCCCCCTTTTCTTTTGACTAATGGCCTTTATATCTCCCTCAAAGGAAATGGCTGCGTTTGCAAATGGGAAAACATCAACAATCTTTTATATATCATTTCAGACAGGCATTGACAAATGCAAGAACCAAAGGTTGTATTCACAAATCCATCAAGTGTTATTTGGGGCTACGCATCTTATACCAGGATTATTGTTCCAGTCTGACCCAGGCCACACAAAGGACTTATTAGTATCAAACGTCACATCTATCACAATTTTACATTTGTAGGAAAGTAACAGTCCCATATGTTTCATCAGGTTTCCTGGGAGTGTTCAGCCTTCAAATGTTGGTATATGAGTCTTTTGCTCCCAGCAAATGTCAGTATTAAGAATGGGCCCGGGAAACAAAAGCATTGGCTTCAGGCTGAGGGAAGGCTTGATTATCGCACAGGCCAAAGTGAGCACAGTGTAAGCTAGGGCTTGTCGAGGTTGAGCCGTCTCTGCAGTTATCCTCCTTGCTTGAAGAATAAACTCATGCATCTGCTGATTTATCGGGAGAAGATTCCTCTGTTAAAGAGTCAGACGACTCATCTGCTGGTTTAGGGATCTCCTCCGTCTGGCGTACCAGCCTTTCTGGAAGCCAGCGCGGTACTTCGGCATCCTGTGGAAAAACACATACATAACCCCTCCCCCAAATTAATACTGGATCCGGACCATGCCATGAATTGTCTAATGAGTCTTTCCATACATCCATCTGCCAAAGGTGATTAGGTAAGAGTCCATGAGGGTTGACACCTAGATGAGGGACTGGAAGAAATTCAGGACAAACAGAACAAGATTTAACAAATTAAAAGGCTGTAAGAGATATTGAAAACAGACTTTGTGAACCACTGAAAGTTCGACTTCTTGAGCGAAGGTATATCCAGTCTGCCAGGAAAAAGATTAACCACAAAAGCAGAAAAACAATCTTTTAAATCTATAATTATTTTAAACGTTTTACGAGGGATCCCTGCAGGCGAGGGCAGGCCAAGCTGTAAGGGTCCCATGACAATCATAGTTTCATTTACTTTGCGGAGGTCCTGCAAAAGCCTCCATTTTCCAGATTTCTTCTTTATAACAAATATTGGTGAATTCCAAGGGGAATTGGAAGGCTCAATATGTCCTAAGCTCAATTGTTCCTGCACCAATTGTTCAGCTGCTGAAATTTTTTCTTTGGTTAGGGGCCACTGATCAACCCAAACAGGCTCATCAGTCTTCCAACTGATAGGATCTGCATGAGTTACAGGAAAATCAGAGGTCCCTGTCAAAAACACCCTAGGCTTGCTCTGGTGGGGCGAGGAGTGGATACAATAGGGCAAGTAATTCCTTGATTACTCTTTCCTAGTCCCTGCTGTGGAAGTAGACCTTGATTCATCATCATATCTGAGATGACTTGATTTGGAGCAAACATATATACACCCATTTGTTGCATAACATCTCTTCCCCAAAGATTAACAGGGAGATGAGGCAGAATAAAAGGTTGGAAATCGCCCTCGTGTCCTTCTAAATCATTCCAGTGAAGGAGGCCGCTACTCTGTTGTGGGTTTTGAGATTGACCTATGCCCCTCAGAGTAGAACAAGCTTCTTGCTTCGGCCAATGCTGTGGCCAATGTTCCTCAGCTATAACTGACACATCTGCACCAGTGTCCAAAATTCCAGAGAATCTTTTTCCTTCAATAATGAGCTCTAATTTTGGTCTTTGAGCCGAAATAGATTGAACCCAATAAACATCAGAGGAACCAAAACCACCAGCCTTCCTTTCTCTCTGTGAGGCAATCTTTCCTTCCACATGAAGGGGTAACAAAATTAATTGGGCAATTCTTTGATCAATAGGTATACTAATAATGTTGAGGGGGGCACAAGCCATAATTTTAATTTCCCCAGTATAGTCAGCATCAATCACGCCAGGGGAAATGGACAATCCCTTCATGGTCCAACTGCTCCTGCCAATAATTAATCCAACTGTTCCTTTTGGTAGTGGTCCAAATACCCCTGTAGGAATGGCTTGCATCCCCATATCTGGGGTTAATACTGTGTGGGCGGCAGCGCACAAGTCCAATCCTGCGCTGCCTGGGGTGGCTCGGTAGAGGTTTTCGATACCAAGTCGATCAGGTTTGGTTGTGACTCGGCTTTGAGTGCCCCATAACACTGTTTCGGGGCCTGGGGCTGGCCCCTCACCCAGTTTCCCGAGACAGGAGGCAGAGGTTTACCTTCTATGTCAGTCTTAGAACGACAGTCTCTGGCCCAATGTTTTCCCTTTTTACATCTAGGGCAGACATTAGGATTTTTTGCCGAATCAGGGTTATTGTTCCTTTTTGGGCATTGAGCCATACGATGTCCCATTTGTCCACATGAAAAACAGCTTCCTGGTGGCCCGCTTCTTTTTATATTTCCCTTATTCCTTGCTTGTTGGTACAAAACCTCTTTAATAGACTTTCCTTGAATAGCTGCGGCCATAGAAAGCCCTTGAAGGTAAGAAGGGCCAATATCAGCACAAATTCTAACATAATCTGTTAAATTTCCCTTTTTCCTGTAAGGTCGCAGAGCGGCTTGGCACGCAGCATTTGCATTCTCATAGGCCATCTGTTTTGTTAAAATAAGACCTGCCTCTTCATCTCCTATAATCTTAGATATTGCATCTAATAGACGAGCAACAAAATCCTGATAAGGCTCGTCAGGCCCTTGCCGAATTTTCGAAAGATCTTCAGTCTTTCTATTAGAAACGGGAAGTTTCTTCCAGGCTTTTAATGCAGCTTCACTAATCTGAAGGTAAGCTTGTTCTGGATAATTTAGTTGTGCATCAAGAGCCCTAAAGACTCCTTCTCCCATTAGCATGTCAAAATTAATTTGTAACCCATTACGGCGATTACGATCTTCAATAAGACCACAAACTTCTCCATACTCGGAGCGCCAGAGCAAATAATCGCCTCCAGAAAGGCAGGCGCGTGTAATAGCTTTCCAATCGTTGGGTGGCAGATATTGGGCTCCGAGGCTCTCAATTATAGCTAATGTAAAAGGTGCCGTGGGTCCATACTGGGCACAAGCCTGCTTAAGCTCCTTTAACTGTTTAAATGGAACAGGCTCATAATGCCTGCAGCGGTTAGCGTCTTCAAAAACTGGAAAAATCATGGAATATCCCTCAAGGCTTTCTCCTTGGTCTCTAGCATGTTTAACAGCCATTTGAAGTGGGGAAAGGACAGGTTTTTCAAATTTCAAAGGAGAATATACAGGAGCTGTAGGTATTAAGGGAGCCTCAACCAAAGGAGGAGGCATAGGAGGAACTGGGATGGGATCCAATCCTGCCACAACAGACGGTGTATTGAAGTGCTGCGGCTTGGGACCCGAAGGAGACAGTAACTCTAATTGCTCCACTCTCTGTGATATAGATGTTAACATTTCTTTAAGTTCCAAAAAGGGGGATGCTTTGTCCTTCCCTTTTGTGACAATAAAAGCATCCCAATTCTCTCTATTGTACTCAAATGCTTTCTCATCTAGTTCTCCTTGATCCTCATGAGAGAGTTCAGACTCTGAGTCAGATGTTAAAGCAACAGCCTCCTTTTTACTAGATTTTGGGTCTTCCGGGAAATTGCAAATATGTTCAACTGTCCCGGAGGTAGGTTGCAGATTTTTAGGAGTTATAAACTTTAGAGCAGTTAACATCATTTTTAACGTAGAAACAAAGAACTGTTTACTACTACTTTGACCCATGATTTTTACTCTCAACTATACCCTCTCCACCCACAATATCTGCAACTTTAAACGCTGCCCGCGGGATTATTTGTTTTTGGGTGGCTGTAGTCCGGGATCCGCTCATGTCCCTGTGCGGGCGCCACTTGCCGGAGCCTGCCGGCAAACGAACCGGTCACGGGCGCAATCGCCGAAATACCTGAGAAATAAAAGAAAGGACTAGGAAAGAAAAGACTAGAAAAGAATGGGGTTGAGAGGGACAGAGTCTGCTTGCGTCTGACTCTGCCAACTTTATTGAAGAATACCACACCTATATATATGCTAACAGGAGTTGCTAATAGATCAAAGGTTTGCATATGTGCAGAGCTACAGGCACAGGTGTTTTAAATTCCTCCACTTAAGATCAGTAAAGCATCACCCTAGCACCCAACTGAAATCAATAGAACATTAACTGGATAGAAAACAGGCTTCAATCATGACGAGTTTATCAGCAACAGGTGAACAGGTGAAAGATCACTACAGCAATTTCCTTGATGGAGGTGAGAAAGGCCAACCTGTGCTTTAATAAATCAGGGGTGGCGGGACAGAGAGGGATCTCTTGATCTCTCTCAGAGCCAAGAAGGAGCCTGAGCAGTCAGGCTGGCTCCCCGCAACTTGGCACATAGACTATATGAGGGAAGTTGGGGAGGTGAAGACAGGACTGCTTTGAGTAGTCCAGCCTCTGGAGTGCTCTATTAGCCTAGCCCCAGGTGGTGTTAGTAGTAAAGAACTCGCCTGCCAATGCAGGAGACTTTTAAGAGATGTGGTTTCGATCCCTGGGTCAGGAAGATCCTCTGTCAAAGGAAATGGCAACCCACTCCAGTATTCTTGCCTGGAGAATCCCAAGGACGGTGGAACCTGGAGGGCTATAGTCCACTGGGTCACAAAGAGTCCAGGACGACTGAGCACACATTAGCACAGTGCATATCCGGGCCAATCCCGGATATGGCTGGAAGGGCCAGTCCAGCAGGAAGAACACAGCCACTGGGGGCTAGGTGAAGCAATCTTGGGATTTAGTGTTGGACATTGTGCCTGCTGCACTTTTTAAAAATATTTTATTTATTTATGGCTGCAGTGGGTTTTCCTCGCAGCACACGGGCCTTTCTCTAGTTGGACCACTGTCTCACTGCGATGTGCATGCTTATTGTGGTGGCTTCTCTTGTGGAGCACAGACTCTTGGACATGCAAGCTTCAGTAGTTGTGGCTCATGGGCTTAGTTGCCCTGAAGCATGTGGAATCTTAGTTCCTGGAACAAAGATTGAATCTGTGTCCCCTGCATTAGCAGAGAGATTCTTAACCACTGGGCCACCACAGAAGTCCTGTGCCTGCTGTTGAAAGCGAGGTGTCCTTACTGTTTATAGCACTGGATACAAAATATATATTTGAGTTCTCATTTTAGGCAAGATGCAATAAGCACAATTAAACATGCCTCTCCCACTGAATGTGACAATAATTCTCAGACAGAATTCCTGGAGCAGCTACTGGAAGACAATGAAAAGGAAACAGGAGCCGGTGGGTTGGGGAAGGAGATCAGAATTTCAAATACCACTGATACCACTGTGAGTCCCTATGTTTCTCCCTTGGGCACCAGCTGACCTCAACTCACATGCAGCCTGAAAACTGGAAGTAAGCACCAGATGCAAACAGAAAGGACTGCAAAAGGAACACTTGTTATCTGGCCTGAGGAGAGGAAAGAGGTGCTGCTAAGTGTCATAGAAAGTGAGGAAAGCCCCTGGTTGTTTTTCTCCAATCTCCCACCTTGACCTTCAGCTGATCCTGTGGTAGTAGCAGTGAATGTAGGACAAAATTTGACTGCTTTTTTTCCTGCCTGTCCTTCCATTGCTTGGCTCATACTCAGACACACTCAGAGGAGGTGCACAGATGCTCAGAGAAACGAAACCCCCAGCTTTCAGACCAGAGGGCCACAAGGGAGCTAAATGTTTCAGATCTCAGAAAGGCAAGAGCTTAAGAGAGAAGAGTTTCTGGGCTTATTTCTAAGCTCTGTGAGTTTTGAGGACTGGACTGTGGATCACAGAATCACCCAGACTCCCAAATGGCCACTGGGCAGCACACAGATCCAAGTAGCACATGCAAAGTCTTTGAACACGGAACTGAAATTGAAACCACAGCCTATAGAGAAGGGTTAGGACTTGAGGCTGGAGCTTACCTTCTAGATGGATAACCTGCTAAAATAAAACAAAACAGAATTTATCATTCTCTGTAGGATTTAAGTAGAGCATAGATTCTCAGAATGTAATATTCAAATGTCTAGGATATAATTTGAAACTACTCAGCATATGCAGAGCCAGAAAAATATCAACTTATAAGGGAAAGGACAATCAAGAGATGACACAAACATTGAAATTACTATTACTGGATAAAGATGCTAAAGCAGCTATTGTATTTAAACTCCAAGTAAGAGTGAATTCTCTTCAAATGACTGGAAAGATAAAATAATTTAAGCAAAGAGAGTGAAGATATAATGAAGAACTAAATAGAAATTTGGGGGAAACTTAAAAATCCAATAACTGAAATAAAACATTCATGAAAGAATCAATAGCAAAATAGAGAGGAGTCACATGATGATAGGTCAATAAGAATTATCCAATCTGAACAAAGAGAAAAAAATTGAAAAACAAAAAAAACCAATGAACAGAGTCCTGGGTGCATGTGGAACAATATCAAAAAGTCTAACATTCACATTATCAGAGTTTCAGAAAGAGAGAGAAAAGAGTATGGTGTAAAAATTTTATTTGAAGAGGCAACTTCCCTGGTAGTCCAATGGTTAAGACTCTGAGTAGAGGGCACAGATTTGATCTCTGGCAGGGGAACTAGGATACTGTGTGGTGCATCGAAAAAAAATTTTTTTAATTTTATTTGAAGAAATAATGGGTAGATACTTCTCAGATTTGGTGACAGACATAAATTTACTGATTCAAAAAGCTCAGTGAACTTTGAATAAGACAAACCCGAAGGAATCTATGCTCAGACACATCATAATCAAGCGACTAAAAACTAAGACAAAGAAAAAACTCTTAAAAACAACTAGAGAAAAATAGTGCTTCATTTTGCACTATAGAGAAAGACTGACTTGAGTCTTTGTGAATTTTTCATAGAAAACAGTGGAGGCCAGAGGAAATGGAACAACATTTCTAAAATGCTGGCAGAAAAACTGTCAACCAAGATTCTTTGTCTGCTAAAAACGTTGTTTTCCCAAATAGTCTCAGTGAAGGAAAATTGAGAGATGCTCTAAAATAAATACTAAGGGAATGGTTTCCCCCTGAGACTGGGAACAAGACAAGGATGTTCTCGAAAAAAAATTATAGTGAGGAGGAATAAACTGTGGTTGCCAGAGATTAGGGTTGGGGGTATGTGGTTGCAAAGGAGAAACACAAGGATTTTGGGGGATGACAGATTTTCTATATCCTGTTGCGGTGATTGCATGAAACTATATATAAGGGGAAAATTCAGAACTGTTACATGAGAAAGTAAAAAGAAAAGGAACCTGGAAAAAGAACTGGGGTGGGACTAGAAGAGACAAAAGGAAAACGAACTGAAGCTTCCTCTCACCTGCATGAAGCTCATTCAAATCCATCCACCAAAGTTCTGAAGACACCTCAACCTCCCATGAAAACCCTGCCCTTGAATTCCCATGAATTAGGCCCTTCCTTTTCTTATTACAAGAGATGAACCCAGATGCTAAGAGCAAGCAATGCAAGTCTCCTATTCATTTTTTCAAAAATGAGTCCTGGAGCATCAACTGTGTATCCAGTAGCCAGTGGTACAGATGTGAATAACAGAGGTTAGCTCCCAACCTTTAAGAACTAATGTCTAAGAGGATAGGCAGCAGAGCATAGAAAATAAGCACATAAATCAGATGGTGATGAAACTAAACAGAGACTAAAATGGAGTGATGCAATGGGGTTCTGGAACACGTCCACTCTCCACTTAGTAGGGGGCTGCTGTGGGCAAAGATCTAACTGCGCCATGCCTTGGTGACCTCAGCTGTAAAGTTTGGGTAATGATGGTAGCTACACCTGAGGGTGTGAGAATTCTGCAAAGTAATTTCTATTCCATGGGATCAGTGTACTTCTTGAACATGGTATATGATCACTAAATGTTAGGTACTTTAATTATTAGTAGTTTCATAACTATTTAGAGTTGCTTCAAGCTTCAGTGAACTCCCCTGAGCACTGAGGAAGACCTCCCCCACCACCCTGCTGACTTTGTGCTCTTTTCCCATGTATCAAGGAACTGGAGATTGCCTGCTAAGGCAGCCTCTTCATTAACTGAATAGAACCCTTTAAAATCATGTCCTGAGGAGTGTAGAAAGCTCCTGGGATCAGAAAAAAGCTGGGTTGAAGTCTGGCTCTGCCCATATTTGCTGTGTGACCATGGGCAAGTGGCTTAAATTCTCTGAGCCTCATTTTTCTAAACCATAAAATACTAATCACACATGCTGTTCAGAGCTGAATGTCAGCCAAGAATGTTTCATTATGGTAGTTATTTTTGTTATTATTAAGTCATGTAATTTGGAATCTAGGCAAAGGTTAATTCTGGGAATTGAATTAAGCAAGCCATTGGAGCAAGCAGGATGCACAGCCCTGGGGTGGAAGTAATTGATGGGAAGAAAACCCCACCCCTATCCTGTCATTGTGCAGGACAGTGGAGTCCTCTGCCATGGGGTTATTGAGTGGTCAGAGCAGAAAGGATCCATAAATGTCAGTGGCCTGACCACCTCACTTTCAGACAGGAAGGTGGACACAGTGACTTGCCCCAGGCCACAGGGTCCCTTGAAAGCTCAGCTGTGTCCCCTAAGATCAGGGATGTCACTGGACTTCTGTAAACATGTGTGAATTCCCCACCAACAGTTACTGTGACTAAGGAAGGGGACAACGGCCACCCCAGTGATGGATAGACAGGGTGGGCACCAGTGGGCAGGGGCGGGCTGGATATGCCTGAGAGAAAAGTCAAAGCAAACCACAAAGATGGTCCCTTCTAGCAATAAGTTCCTTTTGCTATTTGTCATTTTATCACCACTTCGTGGGAACTTGCTATCTTTGCATACTGTATTTTTTCACATGTGTACACATATGTATACATATACACATGTATCTGTATATGCACACATGTGTGCATGTATGCATGGGTTTCTCAGGTGGTGCAGTGGTAAAGAATCCACCTGCCAATGCAGAAGATGCAAGAGACACAGGTTTGATCCCTGGGTTGGGAAGATCTCCTGGAGTAGGAAATAGCAACCCACTCCAGTATTCTTGGGCTTCCCTGGTGGCTCAGAGGTTAAAGCATCTGCTTGCAATGTGGGAGACCTGAGTTCGATCCCTGGGTCGGGAAGATCCCCTGGAGAAGGAAATGGCAACCCACTCCAGTATTCTTGCCTGGAGAATCCCATGGATGGAGGAGCTTGGTGGGCTACAGTCCACAGGGTCATGAAGAGTCAGACACAACTGAGCAACTTCACTTCACTTCACTTCCAGTATTCTTGCCTGGAAAATTCCATAGACAGAGGACCCTGGTGGGCTACAGAGAGTCAGACATGACTGAGCATGCACAGCATACACGCATGTGTGTGTGCATGTGTGTGTGTGTATATAACATGTATAAATATATTTTCTTCCTGTCTAAACTTGTTTTTATTTTCCTAAGCATACTTCTTGGTGAGAAGTTTTTAATATTGATGGAATATAATTTACCAATTTTTTCTCTCATATTTAGTATTTCTTTGTTCTGTCTCAAAAACTTTGCCTCCTCCTAAGTAGAATGTATTTTTCTGCTATATTTTCTTCTGGAAAGCTTTCTAGTTTTAGTTTTTACATTAAGATCTATCATGTATCTTGAATTCCTTGTTCGTGTGTGGCATGAAGTTAAAGGTGGAATCAAGGATCTTTTTTTTCACAAGACGTTCGGTTGCTCCTGCACTGTTGTTTGAAAAGATACTCCCTTTCCTGAGCAAATGCATTGACTGCCCTGAGGATCTATTTCAGAACTCCTCTTTCATTCATGTGCTCAGCTGTCCTTACATCAATACCATACTGTCCTGGTTACTGTAACTTTACAGGAAACCTGGGACTCAGGGAGTGTTAAGGTCTACAACTGTGACTTCTTTTCCTTTTTTTTTTATTGTGGTGGTAAAAGTCACATAATATAAAATACACACTTTTACCAGTATTTAACTGTATAGTTCAGTGGCGCTAAGTACATCCACATTGTTGTGCAACTCTCACCAACATCCATTTCCTGAATTTTCACTTTCCTAAACTGAAACTGTGTCCCCATTAAACTCTAATTCTCCATGGCTCCTCCTCACCCCCACCCGCTCTGGCCCCTGGCATCTACCAATGTACTTTCTGACTGTATGAATTTGACTACTCCAGGTAGCTTGTACAAGTGGAATCAAACAGTATTTGTCTGTACCTAGTGTACATTGAAAATAATTTTCAAGGTTAAATTAATATCTCTCCTACAAACAGATTGCACCTTCTTTTTTCCCTTGTTATATATAGTAGGTTCTCATTAGTTATCTGTCATACATAGTAGTTTCCTCCTGGACTATGGCTCAGAGGGTAAAAGCATCTGCTTGCAATACAGGAGACCCAGGTTCAATCCCTGGGTTGGGAAGATCACCTGGAGAAGGAAATGGCAACCCACTCCAGTACTCTTGCCTGGAAAATTCCACGGATGGAGGAACCTCGTAGGTTACAGTCCATGGGGTTGCAAAGAGTCGGACACGACTGAGTAACTTGACCTCACTATACACAGTAGTGTACATATGTCAATTTTCATCTCCCAGCTTGTCTCCCTCTACCTTTCCCTCTTGGTGTACATACGTTTGTTCTGTACTTCTGTATCTGTATTTCTGCTTTGTAAATAGGTTTATCTGTATCATTTTTCTAGTTTTCTTTTCAATGCCTTGACAAATCCGGTTCTTTGTATTTCTACATAAATTTTTGAAACTGCATGTCAATTTCTACACAAAGTCTTCTGGAATTTTTCTTCAATACTAGACTTGCTTTTTTAAAACAATTTTAAGTTAACATAGAAAATGAACAGAAAGTGGAGTCCCCATATATCCTCCCTCATCCAGTTTCCCCTTTGAATAACATGTAGCAGTAATGTGGTACACCTGTTAAAGCTGATGAATCAATAATGGCTTTCCTAGTGGCTCAGACAGTAAAGAATCTACCTACCTCCTGAGTCCAGGAGATCTGGACTCAATACCTAGGCCAGGGAAGATCCCCTGGAGAAAGGAATGGCAGCCCACTCCGGTATTCTTGTCCATGGACAGAGGAACCTGGCAGGCTACAGTCCATGGGGTCACAAAGAGTTGTACACGACTGAGCAACAAAAACAATATTAATGCACTGTAATTAAAGTTCATAGTTTACATAGAGTTTCGCTCTTTGTGTTCTGTAGTCCATGCATCTTGACAAAGGCCTAGAATCTTGTATCCACCATTAAGAGAATCATGCACAATAGTTTCATTACCCTAAAAATTCTGCATACTCCTCTTATTCATCCCTCCCCATCCCCAACCACTGGCAATCACTGATCATTTTATGACCTCTATCGTTATGCCTTTTCTAGAATGTCAGATAATTGGAATCATATACAACTTTTTCAGGTTGGTTTCTTTAACTTAGCATTGTGCATTTGTTTCCCCCATGTTTTTTTTTTTTTTTTTAATTGGGGTAGAATTGCTTTACAATGTTGTATTAGTTTCTGCTGTATCCTCCAATTTTTCAGTAGCTCAAAATCTCATTTTATTTTATTGCTGAATAAAATCACAATAGAATGGGAAAGACTAGAGATCCCTCAAAAAAATTGGACTTATCAAGGGAATACTTCATGCAAGGATGGGCATGATAAAGAACAGAAATGGTAAGGACCTAACAGAAGCAGAAGAGATTAAGAAGTGGCAATAATACACAGAAGAACTGTACAAAAAAGGTCTTAATGACTCAGATTACCACAATTGTGTGGTCACTCATGTAGAGCTGACATTCTGGAGTGTGAAGTCAAGTGGGCCATGGTGCTGCTGCTTCTAAGTCACTTCAGTCGTGTCCGACTCTGTACGACTCCATAGATGGCAGCCCCCAGGCTCCGCCAGTCCCTGGGATTCTCCAGGCAAGAACACTGGAGTGAGTTGCCATTTCCTTCTCCAGTGCATGAAAGTGAAAAGTGAAAGTGAAGTCGCTCAGTCGTGTCTGACTCTTCAAGACCCCATGGACTGCATCCTACCAGGCTCCTCTGTCCATAGGATTTTCCAGGCAAGAGTACTGGAGTGGGTTGCCATTGCCTTCTCCAAATGTGGGCCATAGGAAGCATTATTAAGAACAAAGCTAGTGGAGGTGATAGAACTCTAGCTGAGCTATTTCAAATCCTAAAAGATGATGCTGTTTAAAGTGCTGAACTCAATACGCCAGCAAATTTGGAAAACTCAGCAGTGACCATAGGACTGGAAAAGGTCAGTTTTCCTTCTAATCCCAAAGAAGAGCAATGCCAAAGAATGTTCAAACTACTGTACAATTGAGCTCATTTCACATGCTAGGAACATGATGCTCAAAATCCTTCAAGCCAGCTTTGGTAGTATGTGAATCGAGAACTTCCAGATGTACAAGTTGAATTTAGAAAAGGCAGAGGAGTTAGAAATCAAATGGCCAACATTTGTTGGATTGTGGAGAAAGGAAGAGAGTTCCAGAAAAACGTCTACTTCTGCTTCATTGACTACACTAAATCCTTTGTGTGGATCACAACAAGCTGTGGGAAATTCTCAAAGAGATGGCAATACTAGACCACATTACCTGTATCCTGAGGAAGCTGTATGCAGGTCAAGAAGCAACTGGACAAGAAACAACAGGCTGGTTCCAAATAGGAAAAGGAGTACAACAAAGCTGTATATTGTCACCCTGCTTATTTAACTTACATGCATAGTACATCATGCGAAATGCCAAGCTGGATGAATCACAAGCTGGAATCAAGATTGCCAGGAAAAATATCAACAATCTCAGATATGCAAATAATACCACTCTAATGGCAGAAAGTAAAGAGGAACAAAGGTGGCTTGAAACTCAATATTCAAAAAACTAAGATTACAGCATCCGGTCACATCACTTCATGGCAAATAGATGGGGAAACAGTGAAAACAGTGACAGATTTTATTTTCCTGGGCTCCAAAAATCACTGCAGACAGTGACTGCAGTCATGAAATTAAAAGGCATTTACTCCTTGGAAGAAAAGCTATGACAAACCCAGACAGCATATTAAAATGCAGAGACATCACTTTTTCCACAAAGGTCTGTACAGTCAAAGCTATGGTTTTTCTAGTCATGTACAGATGTGAGGGTTAGACCATAAAGAAAGCTGAGTGCTGAAGAATTGATGCTTTTGAACTGTCTCGCTGGAGAAGACTCTTGGGAGTCCCTTGGACTGGAAGGAGATCAAACCAATCAATCCTAAAGGAAGTCAACCCTGATTATTCATGGTTTTATGTATGATTTCAAAACTGATAGAATTTTACTCTTTAAATGTGTACAGTTTAGTGTACTTCAATTATACCTCAATAAAGCTGGAAAACTTTATAAAAATAAAAAGTAAAATAGAAATGAATGCTCTTGAAAAGCTTTAAGAAATGATAGATTGGAGGGGGGTGGTGTTTACACGAGGGAACAGGTCGTTGCAGTAGGTGAGCAAAGGTGGAGAATAAGGCTGAGGGGGAGGACATGCGGTCAAGAAGTTGAATCTGGAGCTAACAGAAGAGAAAACCAGGGATCATTCCCCAGTTAGGGTGAGGGCCCCAGGAGAGGGAGTACCAAAAGACTTTAAGACCAACGATGTCTGACAGTCACTCTAATCTGCAGTGCTATCCCCTGAATCTCTGACTAGAAATGTTATAGACTTGGAAGGGTGTTGCTTGGGGGAAATAAAGGAACTGAGTCTCTCTGGGTGGATTTAGGATAGTAAGAAGGGGATAACTAACTCATGCAAGTCGGGAGAAAGATCTGGGATTCATTGGAAGCAGAAAATCACAGTCTAAGGTGACCTGGTAAAATACCTGACTTTCAAGAATCCCCACTGAAATTGGGAACTTGGCTGGAAATTACGCAGGGAATGAACTCACAAAGGACAGGAAAATTTAAGGCCTGCTGACATCTGTGTTACGTGAGTGTATCAAAGGGCAGGGGTCACATCATTCCAGCTGAATGCCACATCCGGCAGCCACTGCTTCTTGCGGCAGAGTTCTCACCTGGGACCCCGGTCAGAGAGACAAAGGTCGCTGGCCTTCTGCTTCTCTGTCAGCGGTCAAAGGTAAATGGTAGTTCAGGCAAACGGAGAGGTGGTGGAAGGTAAGAAGAGAAAGTGTTTTTCAGTTTTCAGTTTCAATATCCATGATGCTGGCAGTAGAGGTACTTTGAAGGGTGTGGCTGTACTTGCCAATGACCTTGAGGAATCTGTGTTTCCGTATATGGACCTCTTCTTCAGCAGAGGTGGCCATGCAACCCTGCAGTGTTTTGGACTTATGGCTAACAACACTAACTTACTAAATTAAAAAAGAAATAAAGAAAAATGAGAAAAAAGTAATGAAAAAATGAGAAAAAGCATAAGGTGACAAAAATAAAAGAATAAAGTAAAAAAGAAAAATTAGGGAAAGATTAAAAGAACAAAGAAAGAAAATTAAAATGAAAATTAAAATAGAAAAAATAAGAAAAAATGGGGGAAGGGGGAAAAGTAGAGGAAGAGGACAAAAATAACCAGCAAAGCAGACTGTGATGTATGAAGATATATATGTGTATATATATGGTCTTTATCCCCTGTTCTTGGCACAGAGTTTCTAATTTCTAAAATCTTAGTAGAATTCCTGAGTGATATGGTGAAAGGAATGTAAGTTTTTATTCATAATAAACCCTTTTCAAGCAGACCAAATTTTATGCTAATTAGGTGACTAGTAGCTAAGAGCCCCCAGGCAGCCCCTAGATATCATCCTAGGTAGCTGACATCCTCAGATGGGGAGGTTGCCATGGTAACTAATCATGTGATTAGTGGGTTGGAACTTTCAGCCCCATCTCACCATCAATTTCCAGGGAGGGAAAAGGGGCTGGGGATAATCACCAGTGGTTAAAGATCTAATCTATCTTGCTTGTAAAAAAAACCTCCATAAGATGAAGGGGCTAGATCTTCTGGGCTGGTGAGTGCATTCAGTTGTCAGGAGGGTGATACACTCCCAAACTCCATGCAAAAAGAAGCTCCTGTGCTTGGGAACCTTCTCATCTTGCCATATGTAGCTCTTCATTTGCCTGTCCTCTATAACATCCTCCACAGTAAATCAGTAATACCAAGTGTTTCCCTGAGTTCTGTGAGTCATTATAGAAAATTACTGGCCCTGAGAGCATGGGAACCCCCAGTTTGTAGCTAAGTCAAACAGGGGTTGGGAAAAGCCTAGGGGTTCACTACTTGTAGTTGACATCTGAATGGAGGGCAGTCTTGTGGAACTGAGCCCTTAACCTATGGGGCCAGCACTGATATGGGGCAGTTAGTCAGAATTGAATAAAATCATAGAGGTGAGAGGGAGGTACGAGTGGGAGGGGATATATGTACATAAGTGACTGATTCACTTTGTTGTACAGCAGAAACTAACACAATATTATAAAGTAGCTATACCCCAATTTAAAAAAAAAAAAAATATATATATATATATATATATGGGGCACCCACTTGGTGTCCACAGATAACTAGAGAATTGCCTGATGTGGAAAACCTACACATTAGGTGTCAAAAGTATTGTGACAGAAACAAAATTCAAGAAGAAAAAGAAGCTAATGTTGGTGAAACTCCATTAGGTGACCAAGAGCCAGACGCCTGAGCTAGAAGGAGCAAAACCCTAGGCCCAGCCAAAGATTTATTAGGTGCCTGGAATTCCATAACAATGGCTCCTTATAAAGTCAGAGCAAGAAATGGACCTGTCACTGCTATGGATAAGCCAAAGTAGCTTTCTTATTTTTGGACTCAAAATCCTTTTACTCTTACAAACCCAAAGAGCTTCTCATTCATCTGGATTGTAGTGATCTTTTAGAAATTACAACCTGTAGGATGCTTCAGTGACCTTTTTATTTCTAGTTCACAAAACTATAACAATTTTTGACCTTTAAAGAGCTTATAACGTTGACACCTCAACTATTAAATTTCCTTTTCTTTAAACTCTCAATGATTGGTCTCAAAATGATGCCACAACTTAATTGGCATTGTGGTACTATATGAAGATGTTCCATTGGATAAGACATGATAAAATACATTGTTAACACCTCTAAAGTTGAGGGGGTGATAGCTTTCACTATCTTATTTGCAGTGTGTTTTTGAGTAGATTCCTCCCTTATACAAGCCAGAGAACTCTTTATGTCCATCAGGGTAGCTTTAGATGTAACGGATGCATCTGTAAGTCAACAGAGCAAGAATTCTTTATTTTTTGGAGTACTTAATAGACATTTTAAAAAATTTATTTATCAATTGAAGGATAATTGCTTTCCAGAATTTTGTTGTTTTCTGCCAAATATCAATATGAATAAGCCATAGATATACATATGTCCCCTCCTTCCAATCTCCCTCCCCATCCTATCCCTCTAGGTTGTTACAGAGCCCCTGTTTGAGTTCCTGAGTCATGCAGCAAATTCCCACTGGCTCTCTGTTTTATATATGGTAATGTAAGTTTCCATGTTACTCTCTCCACCAATCTACCCTCTTCTTCCTCCCCCAACCCCATGTCCATAAGTTTGTTCTATATGTCTGTTTCTCCATTGCTGTCCTGCAAATAAATTTTTCTGTACCATCTTTCTAGATTCCATATATATGCACTAATATACGATATTTATCTTTTTCTGACTTACTTCACTCTGTATAATAAGCTCTAGGTTCATCCACCTCATTAGAACTGACTCAACTAATAGACATTTTTTTTTTTTTTAATTTTATTTTTTATTTTTATTTTTATTTTTTTTTAATTTTTATTAGTTGGAGGCTAATTACTTTACATCATTACAGTAGTTTTTGTTATACATTGATATGAATTAGCCATGGATTTACATGTATTCCCCATCCCAGTCCCCCCTCCCACCTCCCTCTCCACCCGATCCCTCTGGGTCTTCCCAGTGCACCAGGCCCGAGCACTTGTCTCATGTACCCAACCTGAGCTGGTTATCCGTTTCACCCTAGATAATACACATGTTTCAATGCTGTTCTCCTGAAACATCCCACCCTCGCCTTCTCCCAGAGTCCACAAGTCTGTTCCATACATCTGAGTCTCTTTTTCTGTTTTGCATATAGGGTTATCGTTACCATCTTTCTAAAGTCCATATATATGTGTTAGTATACTGTAATGGTCTTTATCTTTCTGGCTTACTTCGTTCTGTATAATGGGCTCCAGTTTCATCCATCTCATTAGAAGTGATTCAAATGAATTCTTTTTAATGGCTGAGTAATATTCCATGGTGTATATGTACCACAGCTTCCTCATCCATTCGTCTGCTGATGGGCATCTGGGTTGCTTCCATGTCCTGGCTATTATAAACAGTGCTGCGATGAACATTGGGGTGCATGTGGCTCTTTCAGATCTGGTTTCCTAATAGACATTTTTAAGAGCAATTTAGGTCTATAGAAAAACAGTAGAAGAAGCAGAGATTTCCCACTACCCCCTGCCCCCATACAGGCACAGCCTCCCCCACTATCATCCCACCAGCCGGGTACATTAGTTGCAAATGATGAACCTACACTGACACACCATTATTACCCAAAGGCCATAGTTTATATGACAACCCTTCATTCTTTGTATTGTACATTCTATGAGTTTGGGTGAGTGTATAATGACACATACTCATCATTATAGTATCATACAGAGTAGTTTCACTGCCCTCAAAATCCTCTGTGCCCCAGCTATTCATCCTTCTGTCCCACAACCCCTGTCAACCACTGATCTTTTCGCTGCCTGCCATTTTGCTTTTTCCAGAATGTCATATAGTTAGAATCACACAGTATGTCACCTTTTCAAAGTGGCCATCTTTCACTTAATAATATGCATTTAAGGTTCCTCTCTGCCTTTTCATGACTTGATAGCTCATTTCTTTTTAACACTGAATTGTATTCCTGGATGTAAACCACAGTTTATTTATCTATTCAGCTACTGAAGGACATCTTGGTTGCTTCCAAGTTTTGGCAATCAAAAATAAAGCTACTCAAAACATCTGTGTGTACTTTTTGTGTGGATATATTTTCAACTCCTTTGGATAAATATCAAGGAGCATAATTACTTGATCATATGGTAAGTGTGTGTTTAGTTTTGTAAGAAACTACCAAACTGTCTTCCAAAATGGCTGTGCCATGTTGCATTTCCACCTGCATTTGGTGTTTTAGACTTTGGCCATTTAATAGATATTTAGTGTATCTGATGGTCTTTGTAATTTGTATATTATGTTTAACACCTTTTTATATGCTTATTTGCCTTTGTATATCTTCTTTGGTGAGGTGCACATTATTAAAATGGGTCATTTGCTTTTCTATTGTTGAATTGTAAGTGTTCTTTGTATGTTTTGGATAACAGTCTTCTATCAGATTCATCTTTTGCAAATAGTATCTCCCAGTCTGTGGCTTGTCTTAATGGCATCGGTGTCTATCACAGAGCAGACATTTTTAATTCTGCTGGGATTTTGATTGAGATTGCATTGAGCCCGTGGGTCAATTTGTGTTGGCAATAGTTTACTGAGGAGAAATTGCCAAGCATCAGGACAGCCCAGCATAAGCAGGGAGTGGTAAAGGCTGGCATACTGCTAGCCCAGGAGGAAGGGCTGAGTTTTATGTTAATGGGTGCCGTCTCCCTTTCCGCCCACCCTCAGGCCTGAGTCATAGCGTCACGGTTGTACCTTTCCCAGTGTACCCTTGGTACAGCTTTGAACACACCTCTGCACAGACACACTCACACACTGTGGCCCATAGCTGCAGACACCTGTGGAGGCTTCCTGGGATGCACCCTTTTATGGCCTAAAGAGATGCCAACCCAAGGAAAATGCAGGCCATGTTCCTGCTCAGATCAACTGGACTAATTAGTCCTCCTGCTGTGAAGGGAGAGACCTCGTTTTATGGCCATAAAGGCAGGCGGGACAAAAATAAGATACACATTCCAGAGACTTGTGTCACCCTCCCCAGAGCTGGGTAAATACAGTGGTTGGGCAGTGGCATAAAACGTTGTCACTCAGACACACAGTGGCCTTCTGCGGGTCTCACCCACTGGAAACCCTCCCCGGAGTCTCTTTCTTTCAGCCTATGTGCTCCCCAGGCTTCTGGAGTTACTATTTTCCTCCAGCCTCCTTCTCCCAAGCAAGACTTCTGCACATTTTCTTCTAAATCTGAATTTCTCAGGGATAAAATTAGATCAGAGATCTGGGGTTTCCAGGAAGCTGCCTGGGGAGTGGGTGACTGTAAGCCATTAACCATAAGGATAAGTTAAAACAACACTAATAAAAATGATGTTTCTGCAGGAAGAAGCAGCCCTTGAGCCAATTATCTTGAGAATGGGTTATGTCCTTCTCTGACCCAGGCCGAATGTCTTTCTGTTTTCCTAGTGGATTCTGCCCTTAAAATCACATTTGCCTTTAAATCAGAGACTCGATTTCCCCCACCTGGATGACCCCTGCCTTTGCTGCTGCTGCTCCTGGAACATGATTCCTTGTCCTTCCCTCCAGTCATGGCCTCCGAGGTCCCTGGATCTCCTGCTGCACCATATAACGATGCCCCCCTCAGCAGCCATCAGACACACTCGTCTCTGCATTTCACATAGTTGCACTCAATAAATATTGAGTCAGAGTTGGTGCTTTAAATAAAATCTAAGGCTAACACACACGTGCCATCCTGCAGAAACCCTACCGCTGGCAGGGAGACTCAGCAGACATGCCCCTTGGGGTACACACGATACTGTATATGTACGTGTGCGTGTGTGTTCATGGGGAACTGTGAGGCCTCCTGCGATGAGGCTGTAACTCACTGAGCAAGAGACAAGGTCCCCTCTAAGAATCAAGGTTTGAGGTAGGAGTTTTCCTAGGTAAGTTTTCATTGGGGTCACCAGCCTCAAACCATGGGATGTCAGATGGTTGCCCACTTCCTGCCCCAACTTTCTGGAAGATTTGACCTGAAGCTTAACTAATACCCTGGCTTTGGGGCAGCATGGCCTTCCCTGTCATTTCTCTGGGGTTTTCTCATTAGTCTCACATTCCCACATGACTCACTTCGGTTCTGTCCATCTTTCACCATTTTCTACCAAGAAATCTCCTCACATTCAAGCACTTCATGAGCTGAAGAGATATGTTGAGGTTTCTGGGGTCTCAAGAGGGGTCACATTGAGGTTCACACGAGACTTTTTGTCAGCTGTTTCCACCCTCCTGTCTCTCAAACAACAAATTATTAATCTCATCTGACACCAAGTGGTTTACATCACATTCAGGCCCCCTTAAGATCTCATCTTCTAGCCCAAGAGCCATTCTTTTTAATATCTGTTTTCTTACTAAGAAAGGTTCCAGAGGAAAAAGTCTTCTTTTGAATTAAAAGTAACATCAAAGCGGGGTACAGCAAGATGTTGGACGTAAGAAAGTTTTGCTTTCTCCTGCCACCAAAAATAATTTGGTGAAGTTATTCTGAACCTTGGTTTCCTCATCTGTAGAATGGATGCAGTGATATCTATCAGTCTTCCCAGGTTACTCAGGATTCATGGCATGTAATAGGTCCTCATAAATGCTCACTTCTTTCCCTTCCCTGGTTGACAGAAACCCCATGGTGTTGACAGGGAAGCCTGGAATATAGTCCTAGCTCTGTCATGAACAGTTGAGCGAGCCTGTGGTACTTTGCTCTGCCCGTCTAGATATAAGGTTTCTTCCTTGAAAATAAGAGGTGCAGAAAGGCTGGTTTCTAGACGGATTTTATTTTACTATTAAAATTTTGAAGAGAAGTGTTTTTCTCCTAGGAATTTTAGTTTTAGTGTTGAAAGAGTCTCAAGAGAAGGGCATCAGGTTTTCAGGGATGAATCTGGGGATGGGGTGAGGCTAAAGCCCATGTCATTGTCCTCCTGGGATCTGCCAGAGAGTCCCTAAACATTTTAGGAGTAACCTCTCTAGTGGTGGAACAGCAAGGAGGCAAGAGTTTTGTGAAGCAGTGGGGTCTTCTGATGCTAAGATTCGAGGGAAAATGGGCCAAGGAGGAGAGTGTTAAAAGAAAATTAGAAGAGAAAATTAGGCAGATATTCTCTCCTGCCAAGTTGCTTTTGCAATCTCCAAATGGTGGAGCTAGAAGCAATCATTTGAGAACTGCTGGTCAAATCTACTGCAACCTAGATGAGCAAATGGTGACTCCAAGGGCCTGAGGAATCGGCTCAGGTCTCCCCACCCTGAACTTGGTAATTCCTGTCACACCACGTCCCTTCCACGGAAGCCACTTCTATTTCAGTTAGTTATGACTCCAAGAAGGGAAACCAGTGTGTATTTTGGCTTGAAGAAATGGCAGGACTAGTTTTCTTTAAAAAGCGTTCTTCGGGGACACTGTTAGTCTCACACAGTGCTAATAGAGGATGATGTTTCTGTTTCCCAGCACCATCAGTTGCCATGTGTGCAAACTTTCATTTTTAATGTAGCATGATTCTCAGCCATGCTTGGGCTAAAAATAGAAGGGCTTCTATTCTGGCAGGAATTATAAGACAAAAGTAAATGAGGGTAGGAAACAATCATTTCTAAAAAATAAATAAAAATAAATATTGATTAGACTTTCATTTACTTAAAAGTGTAGCCTAGCAGACCAGTTGTAGTTCCAATTACATTTCTCCACATTATTCTGAATTTTTTAAAAATATTCTGAATGTTTTAGATGCTTCCCCTCTTTCTGCCTTCTAACTAGCCATGAGTGCTTCCAAAGCTATGAGAAGAGAGGCCAAAAGGCAACTGTCAGTGCAAGCCGGAGAATCCCTTTGGAAGCATTGTGAGATAACAGACCTATTCCCTACCCACCCTCTACCTCCCTGGCCCTTCGTTTGCCTTTGCCCATTCTTTTTCAGTTGATTCATAGCTGGTTCACTCCCCAGGTGTGGGGATCGCCCTCCCAGGGTATCTAGCACAGACACAAGCATCATGGGGACCATGGCTATGGGCCAGGAAGGAGGCCGAGGGGAAGGGGTTCTCCAAGGACCCCCTGAAGACCACGGTGAAGACCTCTTGGTGCCCACTTGGAATCACTGTAAGACCTACATTTGCAGAGTGACAACTATGTAACAGGCATTATGATAAATACATAACTACCCCAAGAGGATGAGACCATTGTTATTTTTCCCATTTAACAGATGAGAAAGCTGAGAGACAGAGTAGTTTGGGAAGTCAGCCAAAGTCACACAGTGAGTACAAGGGTAGAGTCATAGAGTCAGGTTAAGAACCCAGGTTGTCTGACTCCAGAGTCCATACTTTTAATCACTACCCAGATTGCCTCAAAATGATACATTCAAAGGGCTTGGTGCAACCAGGACACCCATACATTGCAGGTAGGAGTGGAAATCAGTACATCCATGCTGGGGTCTCATAAAGTTAAATGGATAAAAGTCACATAATAGCAACTCCCTTTCTAGTTATAAACCCAGGAGAAATGAGTACATATAGGTACCAAAAGACACATACAAGAATGTCCACATGTTCACAGCACTATTCACCATAGCCGAACACTGGAAATCACCTAAATGTCCCCAACAATAAATCATGGTATGTTCATCCAGTGGAGGACTTACTGTATAGCAACGAGAATAAACAAACTGCATACAATACTAAGGATCAATCTCACCACCAGTTCTGACAGAAAGAAGCCTGACCACAGAAAGTACACAGTGTATGAACTGAAGTGAAAGCATTAGTCAATCAGTCGTGTCCTTGCCTCTTGGCAACCCTGTGGACTAGTAGCTCACCAGGATCGTTTATGCATGAAATTCTCTAAGCAATAACACTGGAGTGGGTTGCCATTCCTTTCTCTGGGGATCTTCCCAGCCAGAGACTGAACCCACATTGCAGGCAGATTCCTTACTGTTTGTGCTACCAGGGAAGCCCTCATGTTGTGAGTCCATATTTTTAAATTTCAAAATACTCAAAGCCAATGCATCCTGCTGAAGGTCAGAGTAGCAGTCACCTAGAAGAGGGCACCGGGGAGACTTCTGGGGGTGCTGGCAAGATTCTGCTTCTTGATCGCAGTGCTAGTTACGTGGGTGTGTTGTCTTTATGAAAATAAATCAAGCTATATACACTTACAATCTGTACAATTTTCATGTATGTTTTACTTGAATCGAAAGTTTACCTTTAAAATAAATACCTAGGACAGTGTCTGCCAATACAGAGGACTCAGCAGTGTGAGTCCATTCCTTCCCTCTCTTTCCTTTGCCAGCCTGCCAGTGTCTGGATGATCCTCACTGGTTTCACCTGTCCAGGCATTGGCCTTCCAATGATGTCACAGGGTCTGGGGTCAAGGATAGCTGCGTCATAATGGGACGTCCACAGTCTGAGACCTGGGATGAGGGGGGGTGTCTAGGAGATTTCTGTGGGCCAAGGCCAAGAGAACATCTGTCCCCTCAGTGGGGCTACTCAGTGGGTTCACAGGGGGTTGCACCCTCTTTGCCCCTGTAGGGTCATTGTTGGCTGGTGTGTAGTGGACTGAATTCATGGCCAGAAGAGCATGGTTTGAATTTAGCTTCTGCTGAAAACTCACTCTGCCACTGTGCAAGTCATTTAGCACAATGGAGACTCCACTTTCCCGTCACAAAGCTCTTAGTGATCTTATGTAGGCAGTGTTTGCGCAAGGGCTATGTAAACACAGGACCTCATGAATAATAATGAGGAGTGAGAGCACAGAGAAAGGACCAGCACAGCTAGAACGGGGCGCGGCCCTGCAAAGCTGTACCATCACCTGCTTTCCGTATCTGACAGTGTCATGCTCCCTCCACTTGCCTGGCTCTGCTTTAAAAAGGCTGGGTGGGGCTTAACTTCTTGTGGTTCATGTCCTGGTCTCTGCAATACCCCCACAGACAAGGCGGCCGCCTGCAGAAGCTTCACGATTTGGGCTTCCTGCAAGCCCCTTCGTGAATACCGCTCCCTAGGCTTCTCCAGGTCTAAAAGCAGTACCAGCTGGTTGGTTTCATCAACAGTGATGGTCCTCTGTGAGCAGGCAGCTTTCATACGAGAGGGTTCCCAGAGGACGGGGATGTTTTTCTTGTTGCTGAATCCCCTCCACCCAACGAACTCTTGTCCTGCCTCTGAGAATCTCCGGTGATAGTGAACTTGCTGATTTCCACATGCTGCCTTCCACAGAGAGACCTTGAAAAGAGATTGTGGCCTCATCATTGGAGTAAGGCTCGTAAATCTGAGGCTGTGCCCTTGTGTTCAGAGAACAGGCACTGGGAGGGAAGGGTTTTGTAAGAACAGATCGTGCTGCCTGTTGTTGAGCAGAGCCGGATCCCCCTCAGCCTGCTTGCCGTGTAGAGCCAAGATGCCACAGAAGGAGCCTAGGATAGGGGAGAAACAAGGCTTGGCAGAGTGTAGCACTTGTCTCAGCACATCCACGGCAGGAAGAAGGCTGGACTATGAGTGGGCACAGGACCGAGTCCATCAGGCAGATGGTCCTGCCTAGTGCTGCTGCTGCTAAGTCGCTTCAGTCGTGTCCGACTGTGCAACCCCATAGACGGCAGCCCACCAGGCTCCCCCATCCCTGGAATTCTCCAGGCAAGGACACTGGAGTGGGTTGCCATTCCTTCTCCAATGCATGAAAGTGAAAAGTGAAAGTGAAGTCGCTCAGTGGTGTCCAACTCTTTGTGACCCCATGGACTGCAGCCTACCAGGCTCCTCCATCCATGGGATTTGCCAGGCAAGAATACTGGAGTGGGGTGCCATTGCCTTCTCCACCTGCCTAGTGCAGCCTGTCTCAAATCTCCTGCTCCCAGGGCTCTTTGATATCATTAAAAGGATTGAAGACTAAAGAGCTTTCCTGGGTTTTATCCGTAAGTCAAAACACAAAATGTTCTTAAATATTCATTCAATAATTTGTTTAGAAGTGTCAAATTGCCTGGATTTGAATCCCATTTCTGCCACCTAGTAAGTGCTCAGTATGAGCTGTTGTTGGTATTAGCGCAGCAGGTACTCAATACAGACTTGTTTGATTTTATTTCTAAAGTGCAATATCTGGAATCTCCCACCATAGGATTCAAACCAGTGCCTCAATTTCAGCAAGGAGCTCTATATGTTAATACTATTGCTGTGTAAATATATGCCATGTTGTTCCTCTCTTGCAAATAGATTGGAATAGTACGAATCCTAGTAACAGAATGGACCCTTGCAATAGTCATAGCACCTTCTTGGCCAGAGGACAAATGTCCCCCCATGCTGAGAGACCTTGGCCAGCTTTTTAGCCTCTCTGAGCTGTATATTGCCTATTCTGCAAAATGAGATTAGTAACAATGCCTGCCTCATAGGTTTGCTGTGAGAATTAACTAAGGTAAGGCTCCCGCCCTGCCCCACCCCCACCTGCCACATAGTTAGCACTCCCTAACTGTTACCTATTATTAATTTAAACCAAAGATTTTCAGTAACCAGTCTGAGTTACACCCCTCAGGCTCAACCTTCTAGAAATGCCACAAAAATAGCACCCTAGATGAGCTAGTTTGTGGGATTTTAGATCAGAAGTTGTTGAATTATATTTCTAGTACTTTCTCTAGGTGCTGGGTCATCAGAGACAAATCCCACAGCTGGTCAGTGTTTGGGGTGTGTCTGCTCCTTGGACACTGGCTGCACCAGCAGACACATGGGGGCCGCCACTGGCTGAGTCACACATCCAGCATTTCCATCTCATCTGCCAACAGGAGCGCCGTGATTGGCTCTGAAAGTGAAAGTCGCTCAATCGACTCTTTGCCACCCCATAGACTATATAGTTCATTGACTTCTCCAGGCCAGAATCTTGGAATGGGTAGCCTTTCCCCTCCCCAGGGGATCTTCCCGATCCAGGAATCGAACCAGGTTTTTCTGCATTGCAGGTGGATTCTTTACCAACTGAGCTATCAACAGAGCAAAGCTCTGGCTGTGCTCAAAAGTGGAGAAAGCTCCGAACCCTCACTGGGCCCAGTGCAGGGAGCCCTTCTCGCTGGGGCTGGTGATGCTTTCCAGAGCTGAGGCTGATGGAATTTGCAGCAAAGACATAAAATTCCATTTCAGCAAAGCTCCAAATCACTCCCACTTTCCCCCTTTGTGATTTTACGGTCTATATCCTTCTTGATAGTTACTACATGTGTTTCTCCCCTGCCCTGAGAATCACTTATAGATATAATTCCCAGATTAAAAGACACATTTCTTCTGATTCTGGAAATTCATCTTTACATCACAGCCCTGTGAACCTCTATCATATCTGCTTTGAAGACAAGTCATTGTTACTCAGGGCTTCCCCAGTAGCTCAGTGGTAAAGAATCTGTCTGCAATGCAGGAGCCACAGGAGACTCGGGTTTGATCCCTGGGTCAGGAAGATCTCCTGGAGAGGCGTAGCAACCCACTCCAGTATTCTTGCCTGGAGAATCCCATGAACAGAGGAGCCTGGTGGGCTATAGTCCATAGAGTCACAAAGAGTCGGACACGACTGAAACAACTGAGCATGCACACATTGTTATTCAACAATGCCACAGACATTTACTGACCTCCACCTGTTTGCCAAACATTGTGAATTGATACAAGGGTAAAAAGGTAAACCACCTCTGAGCCAGCCCTGGGAGCTGTGTCTTGGGTGACATGGAGACAGCTGCACCAACAAAGGCCTGCAGGGCAGAGGGAGGTGGGGGAGGGAAGGGCCCCTGGCCAGGCTGCTGGAGGAAGAGGAGGGAGTGGCGATGGGGCCTGCTTCCTCCAGGTTAGCAAGGACCATGTCCCACCGTGTGTCCCCACTGTGTTGCGCTCATGTCCTCCCCTCTAGTCCCTGCATGGCTGGCTCCTCTTGCCATCAGGTTCCATTTGAAACGTTAACCTCTGCAAAAAGATGCTCCTGTCCATCTGATTTGCAGCAGCCCCTCCTCCCAGCTCTCTTTCACACTGACATGTTTTATTTTGCTCACAGCATCTATCATTAAACATTTCATTTACCTGTTCACTTGGACATCATATGTTTCCCTGACCTAGTAAATACCCAGTGAGCATTCATTTGCTGAATGATTGGCAGAGCCTCTAAATGAAGATGAATGAATGAACAACATACTCATAGATGCTAAATCACTAGTTGACATCCCATGAACAATTTTGGTAAAGTTAAAAATAGTTAATGTAATAGATGTAATTACTATCTTTAACATATTGGATTTTTTCATGAGAATATTAGACTGGGGGCTTCCATGATTACAGGATAAAATGGACAAAAATTAATATAAGAGAAATTTTGTAGTGAGGTCCTACCAATTAGAAACATACATCTGAGTAAAGACTTTAGTTCTAGAGACTTCAGGGGAAAATGACTGTTAGTTTTAACAGTTTATTCCATTACTGACCTGAATACAGGAAGCTCAACCTGATGTGGGAGGCTATTACAGGGTAGGCCAGCCAGCCAGCCATACCCCAGAGAATATTTCCAGAATCTTCCATTACACACTGATACATGTAACATTTTTATATGTAAATGCATCTATTTTTTTGTATGTTTATGTATATATACACAAGGGAATAATAAAATATGGGGAGACTGTTTAACTATTTCAGTTTGAGCTATACAGGCACCCCCAACAGGTCAGCTGTCCTATCTTTTAGGCACACTTGCAATGATGCATTCTGGAACATTCTTGGTACTATTAAATAGTGAGTTCATTATCTGGCAAAAGTGCCATGGACATTTGAAACAGTCTTACAGGTTTGGGCCAAATGTTTGTATTTCTGGAGAGTTAATCACCTAGGAAAGATACAGTATGTATAACACTATCTGGGGCTTCCCAGATGATGCTAGTGGTGAAGAACCTGCTTGCCAATGCAGGTTAGACATAAGAGATGCAGGTTCAATCCCCTGGCCCCAGAAGATCTGGAAGATCCCCTGGAGGAGGGCATGGCAACCCATTCCAGTATTCTTGCCTAGGGAATCCCATGGACAAAGGAAGCTGGTGGGTTGCAGTCCATAGGGTCACACAGAGTCAGACATGACTGAAGTGACTTAGTACACACATGCATACACATAGCACTATTAGTGACACTATTTAGTGCCAGGCCCAGAGTAAGGAAGCAAGCATGCAGAAAACCTGAATGGACAAATGACAGAAACAGACACACAACTAGCTGCTATATGGAGCAGGGCTCCTGAAGTACACTCGGGAGTTAGGGAACCTGTTAAAGGGGTTGTCAATGTGACTGAGGTACCTAGAAGGCTTTCTGAAGGTGGTTTCAACAGCTAGAATATGATGGCCAAGTGGGGTCTTGCTGGGTGTAGAATAGGAGGGTCTGGGACTCCTATCCCAGACCCTGGCAAGGGATGGCCTTGCCAGATTGAAGGAACATATGTACAAAAGTAGGAAAGTAAAAATAGCCTGCAGCATTGAAGATGCATAGACGTGGGCAAGAACCAGATGAGGCTGCAGAAGCAAACAGGACCCTATCACTATCACTAGAGATCTTGGGTTTGATCTCTAGTTCAGACTCCAGGGAGTCTGAACCCTGTTCTTAAAGGTAAGGGCTGTCATGGAAGGATTGCCACAGACCTGACTCTTATAAAGAAGCCTTTGGCAGCTGTGAAGATGTATCAGGGAATTCCCTGGATGTCCAATGGTTAGAACTACAGTGCTTTCATTGATGTGGCACAGGTTCAATCCCTGGTCGAGGAACTAGGATCACACAAGCCACATAGCAGGGTGGGAAAAAAAAAAAAAAAGTAGCATCAGATGGGAGGAAACCCCCAGTTCTTAGCAATAATTCCAGGGAGTGGAGAACCAAGGAGGGGAGATGGAGATGGGAGAGAGTAAAAAGAGAGTGGCCTCAGGCTATGGGAGACAGAGGGGATGTGATGAAGAGAGGAGTGTGGAGGATGAGAACCACTGTGCACCAGGCCTTGTTCTAGGCGCCTGGGCTCCATAGTGGACAGAACAGAATGACAGCCCCACCTGATGGCTCTGGCATCTCATAGGAGGAGCCAAACAGAAATAAGCAAGTCTGTAGGTAATAAACCAGAGCTGGAGGACAATAAAGATAGCAAGGAATTCCCCGGTGGTCCAGCAGTTAGGACTCTGCACTTCTACTGCAGGGGGCATGGGTTCTGGCCCTGGTCAGGGGATCCTGAAGCATGGCCAAAAGAAAAAAAAAAAAAAGATAGCAGTCCTGATAAACAGGATGGCCTGCTTGAAATTTTAGACAAGTGGCTTGTGAAGGCCTGCAGGACCTGAGGAAACCAGCCCAGTGGCTCTTTGGGGAAAAGCATTCCAGGCGGAGTGAACAGCAATGCAAAGGCCCTGGAGCAGAGTATGTCTGGCTTGTTCCAGGAACTTCAAAGCGCCTGTGTAGCTGGAAGGACCAGGAAGGAGAATAGCAGATGAGATAAGAGAGCTGCAGGGTGATGTGAGGGCAAGAAGGACTGTGAGGAAACTTACAGGCTGTTGTAAGAACTTTGCCTTTTACTCTGAGTGAGATGGAAACTAGTGGAGGGTTGTGAGCAGGCAGAGGGGGATGTGCTCAGACCTCGATTGCTATAATTGACTCTGGTTTAGGGTAGAGAATAGACAGGAAGGGGCAAGGGCGGAAGCAAGGAGACCTCCTTTAGCTGGGGCAGCAGAGGTGGTGAAAATCATCAGATCCTGGCTTTATTTTAAAGGCCAAACACAAGGCGTTGCTGATAGAGTAGATGTGTCTGAGGGAGAGAAGTCAAGGTGACTCTGAGTGTTTTGACCTGAGCAGCTACAAGATTGGAAATGCCATTTCCAAGGTCAGAAGATCAGATGTGGAGCTGGTTTCCAAGTGGGGAGGAGGACAATCATGGGATTACTTAGGGAAGCGGGTTTGAGATGGCAAGAGATACTGTTTCAACTAGCAGGGAATTATAGAGGCCTGGGTCTCACCTGGCCTTCAGATGGAGCTGTGGGACGGGGCAAGTAGGAAGGCCAGATAGGCAGCACCCTGCACAGTGTTCTGATGGGACCATCCTCTTGTCTCTTAGGGTGTTTGGAATTCTGTCTTTAATGTCATGGTTCCTAATGGAGCTGTCTGACATAATCACCAGGAAAGTGAAAGTGGAAAGTGAAAGCAAAAGTTGCTCAGTTGTGTCCAACTCTTTGCAACCCCATGGACTGTATAGTCCAAGAAATTCTCCAGGCCAGAATACTGGAGTGGGTAGCCTTTCCCTTCTCCACAGGATCTTCCCAACCAACAGGTGGGCTTTTTAAAGATACAGATACCTGGGTCTCACTTCAAATCTATAGAACATGAATCCCAGAAGTGGGGTCCAAAGCTAGAAAAATGTTCAAAATCTGCATCAGGTGATTGTAATGAACACCACTGCATAAGATTTCCCACATATAAGGGGCTTTCTGTTGGTTTTATTGCTGCTTTAAAACTAAGTGAGTCAAAACAATGAGAAGACAAGCTACAATCTTAGCCTGGGAAAAACTGTTTGCAGAAGACATATTTGATAAAGGATTTTTATCCAAAACACACAAAGAATTCTTAAAGCTCAACAATAAGAAGACAAACAATCCAATTAAAAAATGAGCAAATACTTGAATAAGTACCTCACCAAAGAATATATACAGATGGCAAATGAACATACAAAAAGATGTTCAACATCATATGTCGTTAGGAAATTGAAAATTAAAGCAACAGTAAGCTACCATCACATACCTATTAGACAGGCCAAAATCCAAAACACTGGACAACACCAAATGCTGGTGAGGATGTGGAGCATAAGGAACTCTCATTCATTGCTGGTGGGAATGCAAAACAGTACAGCCACTTGGGAAGAGACTTAGGTAGTTTCTTGCGAAAGTAAACACATTTACCATACCATCCAACAGTCACACTCCTTGGTATTTACTCAAAGGTGTTGAAAACTAATGTCTGTACAAATATCTGCACACAAATGCTTATATTAGCTTTGTTCATAATTACAAAAAAATTACTGTTCTTCAGTAGGTGAATGGAACAAATAAATTGTGATATATCTAGACAATGAATGTTATTCAGTACTAAAATGAGCTATCAAGCTATGAAAAGGCATAGAGGAATCTCAAATGCATATTGCATTGTTGAAGAAGTCAATCTGAAAAGGCAATGTACTGTATGATTCTAACCATATGACCTTCTGGGAAAGACAAAACTACAGTGAGAATAAAAAAGGTCAGTGGCTGCCAGGGGTTGACAGGAGGGATAAATACTCAGAGAACAGGGAAAATCTACGGCAGCAAAACTACACTGTATGATACTGTAGTGGTGAATACATGCCTGTGTACATTTGTCAAAACCCATAGAATATACAATACCAAGAGTAAACCCTAATGTAAACTATTGACTCTGGTTGATAAAAAGCAAAACTAAGGGGCTGAAAATTTATGGGGAGGACAGACAAAAGAACATAGGAGCCTGCCTTTTGTGCCAGGGAATCAGCAGGTGCTAGAGGTAGAGTAAGTGAATAGATTGGGGCAATCACAACCCTTCTGGAGCTTATATTCTTGTAAAGCCTGTTTGAAAAGCATAGAGACAGGAAGGGAAAGCAAGAGTGCCTGGAATTTGTGCCTCAGACTGATCTTCTGTCTCTGCCTAGAGAGAGGTTCCCTGTGGTGTAGGGTAGGAGGGTAGCACACCCAAAGCTCTGTACCAGGATAAGATTCCAAAGAGACGCTCCGTCATCATCCCACCTCCTTGGACCTCAATGGAATGCTTACCCCCTCAGCCCTAGGCAGCCCCTGTTTCTTCCTGCCCACCCCACTCCCCTCAACAGATGTCTTGACATTCAAAAGAATTGAAAATGGGATTGCAAAGGGCTATTTGACACCTATGTTTATAAAAAGAAAGTGAAGTTGCTCAGTCATGTCTGACTCTTTGTGACCCCATGGACTGTAGCCTACCAGGGTCCTCCTTCCATGGAATTTTCCAGGCAAGAGTACTGGAGTGGGTTGCCATTTCCTTCTCCAGGGGATCTTTCCGACCCAGGGATCGAACCCAGGTCTCCTGCATTGCAGGCAGATGCTTTACCGTCTGAGCCACCAGGGAAGCCCTCTTTACAGAAGCATTATTCAAAAAGCCAAAAATGAAAGCATCCCAAGTGTCCACCAATGGATGGATGGATAAGCAAAATGTGATACGTACATACAGTGGAATATTATTCAGCTTTAGACGGGAAGTTCTGACACACAGTACAACATGAGTGAATCTTGAGGACATTATGCTGAATGAGATATCAGTCATATTTTAAAAAAATTTATTGAAGCATAGTTTATTTGTGATATTGTATTCATTTTTTTCTGTACAACAAAGTGACTCAGTTATACATATATGTATTCCTGAAAAGTCAATCATAAAAGGACAATTATTTTCAACAAAATGTTAGTTATAGAAGAAAAATTCTCTTTTTTAATTAAAAAAACTTTTTTATTGAAGTATAGTCAACTTACAATGTTGTGCCAATCCCTGCTATATAGCAAAGGGAGTCGATGTACACATGAAGACTTTCTTTTTTATAATCTTTTCCATTATGGTTTATCACAGGATATTGAATATAATTCCCTGTGCTGTACAGTAGGATTTTGCTGTTTATCCATCCTATATGTAATAGCTTACATCTGCTAATCTCAGACTCCCAATCTTTCCCTTCCCCACCCTTCTCCCTCTTGGCAAACTCAAGTCTGGTATGCATGTCCGTGAGTCTGTTTCCGTTTCGTAGATAAGTTCATTTGTGTCATATTTTAGATTCCACATATAAGTGATATCATATGGTATTTGCCTTTCTCTTTCTGACTTAGTATGATAATCCCTCGTTGCACATAAAAGGGCAATTCTTGTATGAGGTACCTAGGTGGGGAGTTAAATTCCTTGAAACAGAAGGTAGATTACCAGGAGATAGAAGGAGGGAGGGAATGGGGAGCTGTTGTTGAATGGGTACATGGTTTCAGTTTGGAAAAATTTTTTTAAAAAGTTGTAGTGCTAAATAGTGGTGATGGTCGTGTAACTGTGTGAATGTATTAATACTCAAATTCTGAACCGTATGCTTGAAATGGTAAATTTTATGTTAGGTGTAATTTACCACAATTTTATAAAAGGGAGTTAGGCACTTTTTATAATTCATTAGTTAACTTTTGGCTGTGTTGGTTCCTCCTTTAGGTTTGGGCTTTCTCTAGCTGCGGTGAGAGGGGGCTACTCTCCCGTTGCAGCACGTGGGCTTCTCATTGCCGTGGCTTCTCCTGTTGTGGAGCACGGGCTCTAGTGTATGTGGGCTTCAGGAGTTGCAGCATGTGGGCTCAATCGTGGTGGTTCTCCTTCTCTGCTACGCTGTCCCCGGCCTCAGAGCTTCTGCTCTAGAAGCTGGCTCGCTTTCTCAATTTCCTGGCCTGCACATGAACTCACAGGGCACTCCCTACCTCACTCTCCAGAGAGGTTCTTTCATCTTCAGCTTTCATGCTCACTGCCTCCTCCCCGTAGTCCCCAGTTCACATTTTCAAGAAATCAGATTGGTTATCCCACCTGGGGGGCACATGCACATTATAAGTGTCTGGCAAGTTTATGGGCTGGTACCCTTGCCCCAATCAGCTTTGCCATGTTAGTAGACAGCCTCCTGGGCAGTCTGGTCAACAGGGCTCTGGCCACCCAACCCTCAATGGGCAGCAGGAATGGGGAGTCCTGAGGATGGGATTCACTGGAACAGTAGTGACCTAATTGGAATCCTTCAGAGAACTTACCGGTTCTCTAACCATCCCAAAGTCAGCCATCTCTCCCTCCCTTCACTGTCCCCAGAACTGTGCACCATTATTTGTTATTCTGTTGCTCATACACTCTGGAAACAATAAGTTATACATAAGACAAGGCCTGCCTTATTCACTTTTATACACCCAAATCACCATATGGCAGCAGTCAAAAGTTTGCTAATAAACTAATTAATGGGCAGATGAAAACAGAGAGTTATGGATTTGTTTTTCTTTTTTAATAATTATTTTCATTTGGCTGCACCAGGTCTTAGCTGCAGCACTTGGGATCTTTGATCTTCTTTGTGACATGCAGGATCGTTAGCTGTGACACGTGAATTCTTAGCTGTGGCATATGGAATCTAGTTCCCTGACCAGGGATCAAACCCAAGCCCTTGCATTGGGAGCATGAAGCATCAGCCACTGGACCACCAGGGAAGTCCCAGAAACATGGATTTGGAATCTGAAGACCCCAGTTGAGGCACCCAAGGTTAACCTTTGTGACCTTTGTAAAAGCATCTAATTTCTCTGGGCCTTGGCCTCAAATTCTGCAGCATAAGTGGGCTAAAATCCACCAGTGGTCCAAAATGTGTTCCATTCCATCTCCCCAGAGCAGTTGAATGAGTGTCTTTCCAGCAGAATTCCTTTAAGTCTTTCACATGATAATGGACCTTACAAACCTTCCAGAGAGAGAACACTTCCCAAATGCCTTTGTCCCAATAGTCCTTTAAACTTGGACATCCTATGTGGCATGGGCAGGGAAGATGAAACATCTGTTTGGGATGCACATAATTCTAAGGGCTGATTTAGCCTCCAAGAATTTTGACTACATATAGATCCATTCACTGCCTCGTGTCTATTCACCCAGGAGAAATGGCTTTGGGTTTTAAATTGGCTACCTTTAGTTGTTTCCTGTATATATCTCTCACTCATGGTTGTCTGAGGTTCGTTTTCCTCTGTTTACCCGTGAACTGAAGGTAACCAAGGCCACTGAGTCAGATTCTATGAAGTGTTTTCTCCTTATCTCAGGGTGACGTGGTACCTCCTACTTCCAAGAAAGATAAGGCACTGGCACACCAGGTCACTGCGGCAGAAACACCACGTGAAGGCATCTGAGAAGGCAGCCGTGACCGAGGAAGTCCCCTGAGTTTCCATGTCACTGCCCGATCAGTATCTCGGCCAGGTAATTAGTGGGAGGCATGATCTAACCTGTGGGTTTATCGTAGGAAAGTTAAGTAGCTTTCGGGCTTCCCTGATAGCTCAGCTGGTAGAGAATCCGCCTGCAATGCGGGAGATCTGGGTTTAGTCCCTGGGTTGGGAAGATCCCCTGGAGGAGGGAAAGACTACCCACTCCAGTATTCTGTCCTGGAGAATTCCATGGACAGTCCATGAGGTCCCAAAGGGGCGGACACAACTGAGCGACTTTTCATTTGACTTACTTGCACTTTAGTTTTCATGACTTTGGTTAATGGCCAGATAGTATAACTGACTGGAGAACAAGATGCACTGTGAAATCAAAATATGGGGTGCCGGGGCTGCCAGAGCTGGGAAGTGCTCTCCTGTAGTAGTTTCTGGAGCTGTTCTCAGAAAGTACCTGAAAACTGGGTGCCTTAAAACAACAGTGTTCTCCTCAGGCCAGAAGTCTGAAGTCAACTTGTCAACAATACCATATTCCTACAAAACTCCTTGCGAAGGATCCTTCCTTGGCTCTTCCAGCTTCTGATAGCCCTAGATGTTTTCCAGCTCTTGCCAGCATAGCTCCAATCTCTGCCTCCATCTTCACATGGCCTTCTTCCTTCTAGATCTGTGTCCAAATTTTCCTCTTCTTAAAAGGACACCAGTCATATTGGATTGGGGGCCCCCCTCATGACTTCATCTTGAATATATTGGCAATAACCCTTTCTCCAAACAAGGTCACAGTCACAGGAACCAGAGATTAAGACTCCAGTATATCTCTTGGGGGATATAATTAAAAACACAACACCCCTCATTTTAAGAAAAAGCATGCTTTGGTCTTTTGTGAAAGTTGTGTTGCCTTTAAAAAAATATTTTAAAATTTTATTTATGTATTTGACTGTGTTGACTCTTCATCGTGGCTTGGGGAATCTACTTCCCTGACCAGGAATAGAATCTGGGCCCCTTGCATTGGGAGCATGGAGTCTTAGCCACTGGATCACCAGGGAAGTCCAAACAATAAGCATGTTTAGGGAATTCCCTGGTGGCCTAGTTATTAGGACTCCAGGTCTTCACTGCAGTAGCCCGAGTTCAAACCCTGGTCAGGAAACTGAGACCCTGTAAGCTGTGTGGTGCAGCCAAAGGAAAAAAGCATGTTTGGGTGCCAGCTGCATATGGTATGTTGCACCTGTCCCTCTCCTACCTGTAAACAATGACTATCTTATCTCTTCTTTGGGGCCTGTTTTTGGTTTTGAGAGAGGAGAATCCAGAGTCTAGGCACCTTCAGCATGAAAGGTAGCATTTAGGGCCAAGTAAGTCCAGAGTACTTGAGACCATTTTTGCAGATGAGGGTATATCTCAAGTCACTGTAATGCGGGGCTTAGGAGCCAGCTGGGCTCTGGTTCGAATCCTGCGTCCACCAGTTGGTACCTGCGTGACTCTGAGCATAGCTCTCTACTACTCTGAACTGTGGCTTCCTCACAGGGAGATGGGATTGATACCAATGGTTCTCATCTGAGGAAGATTTTGCCCCTTGGGAGCTATGTGGCAATACCTGCAGATATTTTTGATTCCACAGTTGAGGAATGTTACTGGTATCTAGAGAGGCCAGGGATGCTGCTAAACACCCTGCAATGCACAGGACAGCTCCCACAGCCAAGAATTATCTGGCTTCAAATGTCAATAGTTAGGAGGTGGAGAAACCCTGTCCATCATATGGGGTTGATAATAATTTTTGAAAACAAGGCAGGCAAAGTGCCCAGTACATGCCTGGCATTGTGTCAGTCCAATAAATGGTAGGTCTACATGTTGAAAAGTAGAGAGTTTGTGACAATCTCATAAAAGTATGTGAACTCCTTAGAATTTTCAGGGTAGGAATAGGAAAAAGGCTCTCAAACTCAGTGTTGTCCCTGAATTATGAATTGCCAAGAAACATAAGGAATGGGAGAAATACAATTGTCTAATGCAGGTAATGAGTCATATAGAAGGGTGTTGTGCTTGTTATGTCACATATGTTGGCCTCTTTTCCTGTACCACCTCATTTAATCATTTTAGCAACATTAGGAGGTAAGAATCTTTATTCCAAATTTATAGGTGAAGAAACTGAGGCTCATAAGAGTTAAGATCCTATCCCTGGGTTACGTATCATAAGTGGTAAAGTTGGTATTTGAATCCAAGTTTCTCTGTTACCAAGCCATGACTCTCTGTCGCCCTGCCCTGACTCATATGTAATCATTGCAACAGACAAACTTATTAGTCATGAACCCAGCAATGTGAACGCTGAGGAATGCAGCCAGGGAGGGCCTCAGGAGAATAAGGAACCCGTTGAAGGTGCCTCAAAGATTTCAAAAGGTTTCGACCACTCTAAGATCTCCTCTTTTCTTTCCTGCCTTTGAATCCAGGCCCTTCTTGGTGTTCTGTCTGGTGACTCTGACAGCTGAACCTGGCCTGCCCTTGAAGAACAATACAAATGCTAAAAAATAAACCCATTTGCTACCCATTAGTTTCCCATGACAAATCCTCAGGGTCACAGAGCACCAGCATTCTACAAAGAAGAGAGCATCTATTCTAACCAGAGATGTAACAACAATAGCACAAAAGTTGGGGGTGAAAAAATGGAAGTGTACTTGTGTACAATTTTCGAATATATGTGAAGTGGTATGATATCACATGAAGACAGTGATAAATTAAAGATATACACTATAATATAAACCCTAAGACAACCGCTAAAATAATGATACAAAGATTTACATCTAATGAGTCACAAAGGAGATAAAATGGAACAGTTCACCAAAGAAGATAAACAAATGTCCAGTAAGCACTTGAAAAGATGCTCAACATTATTAGTTGTCAGGGAAATGCAGATCAACACCATAGTGAGATACTGCTTTATACCAACTAGGATGGCTATAAATGTAAAGACAGATATGAACAAATTTTGGAGAGAATGTGGAGAATTTAGAAACCTCATATACTGCTAGTAGGAATGTAAAATGGAGCAGTCACTTTGTAACAGACTGGCAGCAATTCAAATACAGAGTTGTCATTTGTTGTTGATTTTCAGTCGCTAAGTCATGTCCAACTCTTTGCAAATGCATGAACTGCAGCACTCCAGGCTTCCCGGTCCTTCACTATCTCCTGGAGTTTGCTCAAACTCATGTCTACTGAGTGGGTGATGCCATCCAACCATTTCATCCTCTGTCACCCCTTTCTCCTCCTGCCCTTAATCTTTCCCAGCATCAGGGTCTTTTCCAACGAGTTGGCTCTTCGCATTAGGTGGCCAAAGTATTGGAGCTTCAGGTTCAGCATCAGTCCTTTCAGTGAATATTCAGGGTTGATTTCCTTTAGGACTGGGAATTATCATATGACCGAGCAATTCTACTCCTAGGAATATACACAGGAGAAATAAAACATATGTCCACACAAAACATGAATAGTTGTGGCAGTGTTATTCATGAAATGTCCATTAACTGATGAATGGATAAACAAATGTGGTATGTCCATACAGTGAAATTCATTTATAAAAAGGAATGAAGTATGGATACATACTGCAACATGGGTGAACTGTGAAGACATTCCACTAAGTGAAAGAAACCAGTCACAATAGGCCCATATTATATGATTCCACTTGTATAAAATGTCCAGATTAGGCAAATCTAAAAAGGCAGAAAGTAGATTCGTATTTGTTTAGGGCTGGGGGCAGGGTATGAATGGGAGGATTTGGGGTAATAGCTAAAGGTATGAGGTTTCTTTTTGGAGTGATTTTTTATAAATATGGTGATGGCCACACAATTCTGTGTATATACTAGTAATCACTGAATTACATACTTTTTAAATTGGTGAATTGTATCTCCAAAAAACTGTTACAAAAAAGTAATCAATCCAAAAGTAGGCAGAAAGAGAGGGAAAAAGTATTAAGTGGAACAAAGAGAATATAAACATCAAGATGTTCAATTTAAACTTAATCATATTAATCATCTCATTAAATTTAAATGGCCTCTATCTCATTTATACTCTGATCTAAGATCAGTTTAAAACACTTGTTCACAAACTATGAATCAGAGTCATCTGGAGGCTTAACAAATACCCAGAGCTTCTAATGGAATTGGTCTTGGGGGGAGGAGCCTGCGTATTGAGATTTTCACAAGTGCCCCTGGCATTCCCATGTGGCGCCAAGGGAAGAACCACTGCCTGTAAAACATGGTATTTATACTGAAGTCTTTCTTGAATACATTTAGGGCTTTTTGCCATATCTGAGCACCATCTGGACCTGGAGATATATGGTTGTATATGGGACAGCTATATCAAACCCCCAAAGGAAAACAATATAATTAAATTTTATCTTAATACTGTTGCCTGTCAAGATTCTGGACCTGAGATCACTGATTGGATGAGATCACTGATTTGATGAGATCACTGATTGGATATGGAAAGAGATTACCAGATCTGAGAACATGTTATGGTCACAGCAGCCCTGACCTGAGACCTTCCCCTTAGCGATGGCCAGATAAATGAAAAGGGAGAGATTCCCCATTGAGGGGTTCAATTGTTTTTAGCTCTGTGTCTTCTTAACTGTCTCTTCCTTACCACCACTGGATCACACTTTGGGGGAAGCTGTTTAAATCCTTCAAGTTTATTTCTTAAGGAAGTCATTCCTGGAAGTAGGACTATGAGGTTAGGACTATGACTACCAGATTATCAGGTACTTTTCCAATATTTAGGAGAAATGTAGCTTAAAAACAATGGCAATGGCAATGATGAAAGGGAAGAGAAGGTGAGAACCAGAGAAGTGCATCATAAGTTGAACTTGGCATGGTGTTGACATTGAGACTGATGTTGCCAAGTGAGCCTAAAATGGGAGGCAGAGCAGAGGAGGGCCACCTGCTGCCTGTGTATGTATGAGAGCTGTTTCCCCTAACTGCAGCCAGAGGAACTTCCTCCCCTGGCCCATGGGCTGCTTGAAGGAGGCTCCTCACCCCACTCACAGAAGTGCGGGGCCCAAGGGCATTGCCTGATTCCCTCCTCTGCCTCTGGAGCATTCTGAGCTAGGCAAAGTCTCCTAATTAGGCACCCAGAAATCAAAGTGCTAAGCGTAACCAAGAAGTATGTTTCAGAAACCCTCCAATTTAATCAACAATAAAGAATCAGCTATACTGTGAGAAAGCAGAAGTCTGAAACGAACTGCACATGTTGCTTTTAAGAGGAAATGAATAAAGCAAATGGGAGCTAGAGTTCCTAAGTGTGATGGTGATAATCACATTGCCTTTAAATATTAATGAATATTATTTTCTGTAGTAATAATAACTCTGGCACTACCACCAGAGGCAACATAGAGCCTTTGATGGTAAATGTTCTCCATTCTGGTACTGTAAATGAAGCCACCTTGTTCTGTTGGGACTTTGCTATAATAATCTCCAGCCAAATGCTCCATAAGAAATAAAATACCACTCAAGAGAGGCATTTAAGATGTTGGGGGAAATGACAAAAGCCTTCAACTGTCAGACATGAAATGAAGCAATTTATAAGTCAATAGAAGATGAGGGGTTTTTTTTTTTTTTTTGAGAATCTTTTCTGAGACTTTATTTTTTTAACATAAATTTATTTATTTTAATTGGAGGCTAATTACTTTACAATATTGTAGTGGTTTTGCCATACATTGACAAGAATCCACCACAGGTGTACATGTGTTCCCCATCCTGTATCCCCCTCCCACCTCCCTTCCCATCCCATCCCTCTGGGTCATTCCAGTGCACCAGCCCTGAGCACCCTGTCTCATGCATCAAACCTGGACTGGTGATTCATTTCACATATGATAATATACATGTTTCAATGCCATTCTCTCAAATCATCCCACCCTCACCCTCTCCCACAGGGTCCAAAAGACTGTTCTATACATCTGTGTCTCTTTTGCTGTCTTGCATATAGGGTTATTGTTACCATCTTTCTAAATTCCATATATATGTGTTAGTATACTGTATTGGTGTTTTTCTTTCTGGCTTACTTCACTCTGTATAATAGGCTCCAGTTTCATCCACCTCATTAGAATTGATTCAAATGTATTCTTTTTAATGGCTGAGTAATATTCCATTGTGTATATGTACCACAGCTTTCTTATCCATTCGTCTGCTGATGGACATCTAGGTTGCTTCCATGTCCTGGCTATTATAAACAGTGCTGTGATGAACATTGGCGTACACGTGTCTCTTTCAATTCTGGTTTCTTTGGTGTGTATTCCCAGTAGTGGGATTGCTGGGTCATGTGGCAGTTCTATTTCCAGTTTTTTTAAGGAATCTCCACACTGTTCTCCATAGTGGCTGTACTAGTTTGCATTCCCACCAACAGTGTAAAAGGGTTCCCTTTTCTCCACGCCTTCTCCAGCATTGATTGCTTGTAGACTTTTGGATAGCAGCCATTCTGACTGGTGTGAAATGGCACCTTATTGTGGTTTTGATTTGCATTTCTCTGATAATGAGTGATGTTGAGCATCTTTTCATGTGTTTTTTAGCCATCTGTATGTCTTCCTTGGAGAAATGTCTGTTTAGTTCTTTGGCCCATTTTTTGATTGGATTGTTTATTTTTCTGGAATTGAACTACAGGAGTTGCTTGTATATTTTTGAGATTAATTCTTTGTCAGTTGCTTCATTTGCTATTATTTTCTCCCATTCTGAAGGGGGCTTTTTCACCTTGCTTATAGTTTCCTTTGTTGTGCAAAAGATTTTAAGTTTAATTAGGTCCCATTTGTTTATTTCTGCTTTTATTTCCAATAGTCTGGGAGCTGGGTCATAGAGGATCCTGTTTTGCCTATGTTTTCCTCTAGGAGTTTTATAGTCTCTGGTCTTACATTTAGATCTTTAATCCATTTTGAGTTTACTTTTGTGTATGGTGTTAGAAAGTGTTCTAGTTTCATTCTTTTACAAGTGGTTGACCAGTTTTCCCCGCACCACTTGTTAAAGAGATTGTCTTTTCTCCATTGTATATTCTTACCTCCATTGTTGAAGATAAGGTGTCCATAGGTGCATGGATTTATCTCTGGGCTTTCTATTTTGTCCCACTGATCTATATTTCTGTCTTTGTGCCAGTACCATACTGTCTTGATGACTGTGGCTTTGTAGTAGAGCCTGAAGTCAGGCAGGTTGATTCCTCCAGTTCCATTCTTCTTTCTCAAGATTGCTTTGGCTATTCGAGATTTTTTTGTATTTCCATACAAACTGTGAAATTGTTTGTTCTAGCTCTGTGAAAAATACTGTTGGTAGCTTGACAGGGATTGCATTGAATCAATAGATTGCTTTGGGTAGTATACTCATTTTCACTATATTGATTTTTCCAATCCATGAACATGGTATATTTCTCCATCTATTTGTGTCCTCTTTGATTTCTTTCACCAGTGTTTTATAGTTTTCTATAAACAGGTCTTTTGTTTCCCTAGGTAGATATATTCCTAAGTACTTTATTCTTTTCATTGCAATGGTGAATGGAATTGTTTCCTTAATTTCTTTCTGTTTTCTCATTGTTAGTGTATAGGAATGCAACAGATTTCTGTGTTAATTTTATATCCTGCAACTTTACTATATTCATTGATAAACTCTGAGGATGAGTTTTGTAAGCAGGAATATGATACAAAGAAACCCAAACTGGTGCTGTCAAAATTTCTTTCCTGCCTTTCAATCCACTTTCCTGGAAGAAGGCCAAGTCCACTGAAGGAAGGAAAAATAACACTTCTGGATTCCCTAAAAGGTGTAAATTGAGGTGCCTGTTTTTAACTGCTTTTGAGTTCAGTCGTGGGGGCTCAGGCTAAGCCATTTAGTAAAACCAAAACAGATGCAGCCTTGCTTACAAGAATGAGAGCTGTTTCTTCCATGTATCTCAACAGAGAAATAGGTTCTTCTAACAGCAGTGACCCCTTGACAGATAAATTGGTACATTTACGAACAGACAAATGGATTGCCAATGGGAAATTTTTTGTTTACAATCCTTTCTATTTACTTTATTGTCATAGAAATGTTTTGATTAATTCTCTTAAAAAAACAGGATTTGGTGTTGGGGGTGGGGGAAGCTTTCCTCAATAGACAATCTGAATAGGTCTATATCTATTAAGGAAACTGAATCAATAACCTTCCAAAACAGAAAGCGCCAGGCTCAGATGTGTTCACCAGTGAATTATGCCAAATAAATGTGGAAGAAATGATACCAGTTCTCAATGATTCCTTCCCAAAGACAGAAGCAGAAGGAATACCTTCTTAACTTGTTCTATGAGACCAGTACTACACTAATACCAAAATCAGACAAAAACATTGCATTAGTTCATGCAAAGGAACATTTCTGTACAGTATTATGATGTGAGTGGAGTTGTGGCACCATTTTGAGACCAGTCATTCAGAGTTTAAAGAAAAAAAAGAATTAAAATTTTAAGTGTAGACATTATGAACTTTTTAAAAGTCAAAAATTATTATAGATTTTCAAACTAGAAAGGAAAAGGGCACTGACTCACCCTACAGGTTTTAATTTCAAAGAAGGTAAATATCAATTGCTATAATCCACATAAACAAAAAGCACCTTAAAAAAAAAAAAAGCAGTAAATGATTTTGAATCAGAAAAGAGAATATCACTCTGTTATCTCTAGCTGTAATGGGTTCATTTCTTGCTCTGACCTCATAAAGAGCCATTGTTATAGAATTCCAGACACCTATGTAGGTCCCTGGCTGGGCCAAGGTTTTTGGTCAGTCTAGCCCTGGAAGCTAGCTTTTGGTCATCTGAGGGATTTTCATCAAAGTTAAATTTTTTCTTCTTTAGCTTTTTGTCTATTTTGCTTAGTATTCCCCTTGCCCCCTTTTTCTCATTTTTCTCTATCCTTTTAATTTTTCTAATTTAAAATTTTTCATCCCACTTTTATTTTGCCTTTATTGTGTTATACTTTTTATTTTTCATTTTTTTTCTCACGTTTTTCTTCTTTTCAATTTCCCTCATTTTTCTTTATTTTTTCTCACCTTTTTCTTTATTATGGGGGTGGAAACTGAGCAGAATACATACTATTCCCTTCAACATGTCCATGGAGTATGAAAAACTGCTCAAAAAATCCATCATCCTCAACCTCATCAAGGGAGGCTCTTGAGAAGAAATCATAAAGAATTCATGGATCAACATGGGCCATGGGAGGGACCAATACCTTACATAGAGCCATTACCTGACTACAGGGATCCCAGGTAGACTGAGCTGATGGTGTCCATGGGCTACACATGGGAAGGGATCCATGACTTGTAAATGGGCCAGAAGTATGATGAACTGAAGTGATGGTCACCTATGTGCTCCTAGCCAACAAGATACCTGAGCTGGAGGGCTGTATCATTACCCTGAAACTGGCTCCTTTGACTAGTCTAACCAACAGCTGCCCCCCTTATCTATCCTGCAAAGTATAGCTCACCCAAAGCAGCAGAGCTTCATTCCTACTCTGAGAACAGTCAGAGCAGCAGCACATGAACATCAGTGGCCTGACAGCAGGGATCAATAGTTACGATGGAAGCCCAGCAGCAGCCAAAGTGCTGCCAAGCCCCTACCTGGCTGGAGAAGACCACCCCAGTACCACCCTTGGTGTGGCTCTGTGGTCTCCCCCTGCACTCACACATCACCAGCAGCACTGGTGGAACCCCCAGATGGAACCAAACTCCCCAGAGGGTATCCTCCAAAGAAAACTCCATCCACACTGGGCAGCTTAGACAGGGTCTGACCACCAGAGTTTGCCTGACAATGTGGCCCCAGTCTCTCCCCCAGCAGCAGCCAGGGGCCAATGGGAAGGTAAAAGCCCTTTACCTTCATCTGCACCTGTGTTTCAGGTCAATCAGAAAGAACCAGCTTGAAGTTGAAAGCCGAGCCAAGAGGAAACCTCAAGTAGTCCAGGCAGTAATATAAACCAGAAAGCACATCGGGAGGTCAGGTAGGCTCCCTGCACTTTACACAGAGCATGATGATCACAAGATCCATGGAGCTCAAAGAGGTGGTTCAGGAGATCAGATGCTGGAAGAAAACATTTGTGGGTGGGAGCTGAGCTGCTGTGGGTACAGGGCCCCTCCTGGACAGGACTTTGTGTGGTGGAGGATGCAGATGTGCAATCTGTCCGGTCTTCACTCAGGAGTTCAGATAAGGAGATATCCACCATCTCTACAGCCTTCAAAAGCATAGTATCCAAGATAACTGGCAGTTCAAAGGACTGCCATGGGGCAGTAAGGAGATGAGGAGAAGACCCTGGCTGGAGCCCCAGGCCAGCCCGTGCCCTGAGCCTGGTTGAACTTCTGAGGCTAGACTGTTACCCTGGGCATTTCTCCTCTTCCCTGCTCTTCTCCATCCTGTCTTCTGTGTTTGTGGAGGAGGGGAAACAGCTTAGTAGAAATAAATGCAATAAAAAAGTTTATTTGGGGGGCTTCCCTGGGTAAACACAGGAGACATGGGTTAGATCCCTGATCCAGGAAGATCACACATGCTGCAGAGAAACTAAACCTGTGCACCACAACTATTGAGCCTGTGCTCTTGAGCCTGGGAGCTGCAACTACTGAAGTCCATGTACTGTAGAACCCATGCTCCACAAAAGAAGCCACTACAACGAGAAGCCTGAGCACCACAACTAGAGAGTAACCCCTGCTGTCCACAACTAGAGAAAATCCCACGAAGCAACCAAGACCCAGTACAGCCTATATATATATATATATGAAACATTTTGTTTAAACATAATCATTTAAAAAAACTACCCTGCTTTATTGCTACAGCTGTCACAAGACACTCATTAACCACTGGGCAAGAGATAGGCCCTTGCCAAAATTTTCTCATGACCCAATTGAATAAAAACAAAAACCACTTTTCTTGGAGGAAATCAAAGCCTGGTGAAACTTTCCTAAGAATGAGACAAAGGTCAATGAGTTGTAAAGGGGACAACATGTGGAGCCATGACACTGGCTTTTCTTGCTGGAGAAACAAGACCTGAGGATCACATCTATATGATATACTTTGCTGTGAGGCAACCACTTCAGTATTTATAAGCTTAAAACAAGGCATTTGTATTCTGTTTCATGACACCTGGCCTTCTGGGTCCCCGATCCTAACTTGGGGATGTTCACGGGTCTCTTCTACTAGCTCCAGACTCGCCTTCTTGGACCCTTGTTCCCCTTCAACTTCCTCTTCTCCACCCTGGGTCACATATCCCTCTTCCCTAAAATTATACTATCCTTTCTTTTTTCCCTTTAAGTTGAAAGAGTACTCCTTTTTATTTTGATTTTTTTAAGATTTCCTCCCAGTCTTTGTTGAGGTCTGACTGAAGCACACTAAACTGCACATATTTAAAGAGTACAATTTTATCAGTTTTGACATACTAATACATACAACCATGAAATGCCAAACATTTCTATCATCCCCCAAAGTTTCCTTGTGTCCTTTTTTAACCTATAAATCCTACCCCCAAGAAACTGCTGATCTGCTTTCTCTGTATTTAGTTTGTATTTTTCCATGGAATCATAAAATATTTAGGTTTTTTGGGAGGGGGCATGGCTTTCTTTCAGTATGGTTTTGAGATCTTCAATATTGTGGATGTTAATAGTTTTTTATTACTGAGTAGTATTCTACTGTATGGATGATATACCACAATTTGTTTATCCATTCTCTACTGGTAGATTTAAATTGTTTCTCGGTTTTTGCTAAATAAGAAAGTTCCTATTAAAATTCATGTGCAAGACTGGGTTTATGCTTTCATTTCTCCTTGGTAAATACTTAGGAATGGAATTGTTGGGTTTTTCCCTGGTGGTTCAGACGCTAAAGAGTCTGCCCACAATGCAGGAGACCTAGGCTTGATCCTTCTCCTCTGGAGAAGGAAATGGCTACCCACTCTAGTATTCTTGCCTGGAGAATCCCATGGGCAGAGGAGCCTAGCAGGCTATAGTCCATGGGGTCTCAAAGAGTCAGACATGAGTGACTGATATTTAACTTTTCATGCTAGATGTATGTTGAGCTTTTTAAGAAATTGCCAAACTGATTTCAAAATGGTTGTATCTTCTTCTCACACTGCCACCAGCAATGTATGCGAGAGTCAATTGCTCCACATTCCCACCAACATTTGGTATGGTCAATCGTTCAAAATTTAGCCATCCTGCTGTGATTTTTGCTTGTTTCGATGCACAGTAGTTTAGCTACTAATGGCTTCATTTCTTTTCTTTCTTTTTTAGTACTTTTATTTATGTGGCTGTGACAGGTCTTAGTTGTGGCATGCAGAATCTTTAATTGTGGCTTGCAAACTCTTAGTTGTGGCAAGTGAACTCTTAGTTTCAGCATGTGGGATCTAGTTCCCTAAGGAGAGATCAAACCCAGGGCCCCTGCACTGGGAACGCAGAGTCTCAGCTACTGGACCACCAGGAAAGTCCCTGGCCTCATTTCTAAAAGGTGGAACATACACTTCTGTTTATAGGAAACAAAACCAGATTATGTCTGCTGTGCCAGTGAAGTTAATAGTTTCCCTCTTACCCTCCAAAGTGTTCTAGATTAAACAATAAAAATGTTCCAGCCCAACTAGCAATGCCCCTAGGCTGTCCATCTACAGCCACAAAGGCCCATTAAGGTATTCTGATCAACAAAGATTTCTCCCTCCTCTTAAGATATTTCCGGTTAAATTTTTTTTTTCTTTATCACAACAGGATTACAGGAGGAAAGAAGTGGCATAACGTAGCCCAGTGCTAGGGCAAGGAAGCAAGTAGAGGAGATAAAGGGGGTCAGACAAGATCCTGTTGACTTTTGGGCTGCATGCAGTCAAGAGGAACATAGATAAGATCTATTCCCTCACTTTCCCCCACAAAAACCAGGAAATGCCCTTTTTTTGTCTAGCTAGTTTGACTTGGATTTCTGTCATCTGCAATTAAGAGTCCCAACCAGTATACATATAAAGGCGATAGCATTTTGCCAAATCTTGGTTGGCTCACATTTCACATCTGAAGTACCTCTGCCGTCCCTGAGAGTTGGTTTTTGCTGACCTAGCCTGGGGGATTTAAAACAGAAACACCGGTCACATTGATTGGGGATGAAACTTCAGAGGTCACTGAACACCCAGGATCAAAGTGTTCAGTGGTATCACCTCTGGGTTTGTTTAATGGAATACTCTAGCTCTATGTATCCGCTGTAATACAGCCGACTTTAATTTTTAAAGTGTCATTTATTGGCATGATTCAAAAACCCTTCTGAATTTTGGGAAGCCAGCTTCCATTTCCAACTGGCATGTTCTTCCTCCTTAATAACTAGATTTAATACTTACAGAAAATATCCATATTTACTCAGAGCGCTAAACGTGCAAATGAGCAACGCAGTAAGTGACCTACGCGAACACAGCTCTAACCGGCGGTGCGCGCCCTCTCCTAGTAGCATAGAGTTGCTAGGGTTGTACGTAAGCAGAGTAAAGATAATACACAAGAGGAAGAAAAGAGGACGACGAAAGAGGGCGGCGGAAGACAAAAAGTTCCCATTCAGTCCTCGAATGTTCTCAGAACGCAGGCTAGGCTCCCGACCCGTAGGTGTGCCTCCCACACAGGGAGTGTCTTCGCCTGTCCCCACGCCCCAAAGACGGACTAAATTTGGGCTGACGGCCCTGTAGCCTTTGCCGCACCCCTAGCTGCAGCCCACCGAAAAGCTGTTGGGAGAGTCCCGGCTCGGGCGAGACTAAAAATCCTCTATCCCGTACAGCCAGCCTTTGGTCCCCGATAGCAACCCGAGCTCAGAGGGAGCGGACCGCAGGACAGCCTGTGGGTGACCCGCCGCTGTGGCGTCGACCCCGCCTCTTCAGCCCCTAAGTCCCGCCTCCACGCTCGCGGGGCCCGCCCCCTTCCGCCCGGGCCCCGCTTCTGCTTTCAGGGTTCCATCACCACCTCTTCGCGCTGGGGCCAGCCCTCTCGCAGCATAGCCCCGCCTCTCACACTCTTGGGCCTTGCATTCCACCACCTCACGTCCTGGCCCCGCCCCCGCACCCCGCGGCCCCGCCTCCTGAACATCAGGGCCCGCCCTGCGCTCTCGGGTTTGAAGCCCTGCTGTCCCGGCCTAGAGCTCCGGCCCCGCCCCCACGTGCCCTCGGAGTCCGGGGGAGGGGTTGGCGCTCGCGAGGAGGTGTGGCCGTAGTGCGGGAGGAGGCGCGGGCCTGGCGGCCGGGACTTTGGCTTTGACACAGACGGCGATCGGCGGTGGTGCCTTTGGTGCTGGGCTCTGGACCCGATTCTGGCGGATCCCGCGTCCGAGTCGGGGGAAGGACTTTTCGTTTGGATCAACGCAACTGCGGCAGCGCCGCCAGTCCTGGTGCAGCCGCAAGACTTGGTGCAGCCACAGCTGCCGGATTTTACCGCCGCTGCCGCCTCTGCGAAGCCCTGCAGCTCCTGCCGGTTCTGGGAGAGCCACTCAAGAGTTTTCTCCAGCAGAAACAGCTGGGACGCGCGGCCCGAGGTGGCGTGGGAGGGATCCCGCGGCCAGCCACTGATCGGCACCTGCGCCGGCGCTGTCCCGGGCTGGCCTCAGGCTTCTGAGCCGCAGGTGGAAGGAGGACGCCCCGGAGGAGCAGCTGAGAGGTGGGGCGCCAGGAACGGCGCCGAATCTGGTAGAGGATGATAAACCCTTTCTCTGAGCCCGCACTAGTGAGGATGGAATTCCAAAGTTGCTGGTGGTGCTGTGTCAGGAGCAGGGGGAGTGGGGATGCCTACTCCCTTTTGCCTGAGAGTTTAAATGGGAGCGACTGGAGGCGGGAAGATGGCCCCAGTGCTGGGAGGGTTGAGAGGCAAGGAGAGGTGTAGGCTGGTGGGGATAGGTCTACTTCCAGGAGAAGCTGCTTATAGCGTTTTTTGACCCTAACGTGATAAAAATTGGGCTTCACTAGAGGAAAATCCTCATGGGACAGCCCCCTTGTGTGTGTTTTCTGACGTTCACGGACAGACATAAGCCATGGACTCCTGGCTAAGAATCCCAGCTGTAGGTAGGGAGTGCTAATGCAAACTGATTAACTGATTCAATCGATTTGTGTTTATTTGTTTTCCAGGTGGCCAAGTGAAAGGTAGTTTTGGACACTTGTGGCATGGTTATTTAATGTTTGTCTAGGTAACCATTTCATGCCCTGAATCCTGCACCTTCCCTTCTTCTGTGCCTGTGAGGTCTACTGGGCTTCCTCCCTAGCCAAAAGGCTTCCTGGACTCCTGATCCTGGCCAGCCATGGGGAGCACCCTGGGCTGCCACCGCTCCATTCCCCGGGACCCCTCGGACCTGTCCCATAGTCGCAAGTTCAGCGCAGCCTGCAACTTCAGCAACATCCTGGTCAACCAGGAGAGACTCAACATCAACACCGCCACGGAGGAGGAGCTGATGACCCTGCCTGGGGTGACGCGCGCGGTGGCAAGGAGCATTGTGGAGTACCGCGAGTACATCGGTGGCTTCAAGAAAGTGGAGGACCTGGCCCTTGTCAGTGGCGTGGGTGCCACCAAGCTGGAGCAGGTCAAGTTTGAGATCTGCGTGAGCAGCAAGGGCAGCTCGGCGCAGCACTCCCCCAGCTCCCTGCGGAGGGACTTGATGGCAGAGCAGCAGCCTCACCACCTGGCCACCGCCGCCGCTGTGCCTCTCACCCCGCGTGTCAACATCAACACAGCCACCCCGGCCCAGCTCATGAGCGTGCGGGGCCTCACGGAGAAGATGGCCGTCAGCATCGTGGACTACCGCCGTGAGCATGGGCCCTTCCGCAGTGTCGAGGACCTGGTGAGGATGGGCGGGATCAATGCCGCCTTCCTGGACAGGATACGGCACCAGGTGTTTGCCGAGAGGTCCAGGCCCCCGTCCACCCACACCAACGGCGGTCTGACCTTCACCGCCAAGCCTCACCCCAGCCCCACCTCACTAAGCTTGCAGAGTGAAGACCTGGACCTGCCGCCTGGGGGTCCGACTCAGATCATCTCCACGAGGCCCTCGGTGGAGGCCTTTGGAGGCACGAGGGACGGGCGGCCTGTGCTGAGGCTGGCCACCTGGAACTTGCAGGGCTGTTCGGTGGAGAAGGCCAACAACCCCGGGGTGCGAGAGGTGGTGTGCATGACGCTCCTGGAAAACAGGTGAGGATAAGAACCAGCAAGGGCATTGAGTATGAAGGCAGCTCTTGCATGGCTTCATCTGTGCATGCAAGTAAGTGGATTTGGGGGAGGGTAGGGAGAAGGCAAGATTTTTAAATTAGTGGGCTTGAGGCCGCTGCCAATATGGTGCAGTATTCTGAGTGGCTGAGCTCTCCTGCTCCAGAATTTTCTAAATAGAGCTTTCTGGACTTGAGGTCTGTGTCTTGAACATGGTTTATCTGAGATTAATTCCTAAATTTGGGATCAGTGGAGACTGTATTAGTGTTACTGCTTTGGAAAATGTTTGACTCCCAAGACTTCATGGGGTTTACACCAGATGAGGCTCTCAGAGCCTGGGAACTGTTGCCCTTCTGCATGTGTGAAAGAGCTAGTCAGAGTTTTTTTTTCTTGGGGGGCAAAGTCACATTTGTTCTACCAAATATGCTTATTTGTGTCCAGAAAAATCTTTGCAAAGACCAGGTATTTGCAAACACACACACTATGTAAATATATTTACCAAAACGTTGCAAATGAATCACCCTTCATTCTTTTTCCTTATTTAGCCTGAAGGTGGTTTTTAGGCCCACAGTTACAGCCCCAGATATATGTAAACCTCCCCTGTCTGAGGGCCAGAAAAGGCCAAGCCGATTGTATGGTGAACGTTGGCCGGATTTCCACATTTGAACATAGAAGAGAGTTGTATGATGCTCTCTTACTGAGTGTTTACCTTATTCACAACGCGACTCTCTGTGGGAACTTCCGTTAACACTCCCTAAAACAAAACAATATTATTGTAGCAGCAACTCCCCCTGTTAGTGAAATAGTGCAATATATAACACAATCAACTTTGGGAAGGAAAGAAATATTTCTAATAGTCCCTTCCAGGGCAAAACCCCTCTGATCCTGCTCTGAAGGGAATTGGCTCTGCCACCATTCCACACCACCCCCACCCCCTACCCCACGCCCACTCCTGCCTTGAGATGCAGTATGCTTGGGACCACGCACTGGTTTTTTTTGTACTGGGTTGTTGGTGACATGAAGTGAGTTCTCAGCGGGAAATCACAGTGCATTGTGGCAGAGCATCAGGAAAAACGAGTGAGGAGAGAACCAGGTCAGAGCATTTCCCTGGCACTGTTCCACTGGCGTGCTCTGTCACTGAGTGTTAGGAACTTGCACCACTCAGGGAACGGGACCTGGGGAACCCGAATGCACTTCCTGCAACTCCACATCCTCTATTTGGCATCATAACTCACTCCTTTTGCAAAACCATGTAGTACACAGGGGAGGACAGGACTCAACCCGGGAGATACTTGTGGGGAATGAGTGGACAGTTGTTCTTTTCATCCGTGGCTGCATGGCTGTACGTCTGGGCAAGGAGAAGGGAGGAGGAGGGCTGACTGTTTAATTCCTATTATGAGTTTTCTTAAGGCTTAGTTTGGGGATGGAGGAGGATGAATCAGGAGCTGAAGTTGCCCCCATGGGGATGACCGACTGGGTAGCCCTTGCCCACTTACCATGACAGATTTTTCAAGTGTGGTCTCTGGAAACCAGCATCAGCAACTGCCTTGGGAACCTTGGGTTTTCCGCAACCTCTGGATAGTTCTGATACACAATAAAGTTGCATCCTGTTGTACTGTGTGTTGGCAGTCACCAGCCCCAGTCCTGTGGACTGCTCTGTGAACATTTCCCCTGAAGTGTCTTTTCTGACAAGTCCGGTGAGTCCAGGCAGCGCTTTCTAGGTATACTTTCTTTGATGATTCCAATCATCCTTGTAGTTATTCAACCATGTGATGGTCCTTCTGGACAGAGTTTGAAGGGCTTACTCAGGTTCTAGAACAGATGAATGTGAAGGGTGGAAAATGGGAGAGTGAGCAGGAAACAGCCGACTTCAGAGCGAGCTCCGGTCTGCAGTGCAGACCACGGCGACCAGGAGCACCGAGAGAGTGGTAACGCCCAGTGAGGGATTTGTCCTGGTGTCTCTTCTTTAGATTTCCTGGAGGGGTGATGATTTGTTGAAGACAGTTGACTACTTTCCTCAGGTGAGAGTTCAGGAAGAGCTTACCCAGAAGGGTGAGCTTACCCAGAAGGGTGTAGAAGAGAGCATCTGGGAGCCACTTTAAATGTGACCCATGTCGCCATCTTATTTCTCACACTTTGCCACAACTGTTGTCCTGTGGGTTGGTGTCTCTTTTTGCCTGTTCATGATGTGTTCAGTGTTCTGGGCACTCTAAACACCTTGTTAGTGTTTGGTAAACCTGAAGTAATTGGCTTAGGGCCTGACTCCCTGCAGAACTGGAATGGGTCCATTGGTTTACGGCACTGAAAGAAGCCTGGCTGTGACAGAGTGGATCACATGTCCTCAAAACAGCTGTGCACATTCTCCAGGAGCTGTGTTCATCCTGATTCACAAAGTTATCTCACATTCCAGTTGATCCTTTTATTAGCAAGAGGAAAGAAATTTGATTTGAGCAAGAATGAGTGCATGCAGGTAATTTTTGGGATGCTCTTTGTGTGTGTGTGTGTATATATGAGATTCCTTGGTGGCTCAGATAGTAAAGCATCTGCCCGCCATGCGGGAGACCCAGGTTCGATCCCTGGGTGGGGAAGATCCCCTGGAGAAGGAAATGGCAACCCACTTCAGTACTCTTGCTTAGAAAATTCCATGGATGGAGGAGCCTGGTAGGCTACAGTCCATGGGGTCGCAAAGAGTCAGACACAACTGAACAACTTCACTTTCACTTTCATATATATATATATATATATATGTACACACATATATATAATAATATAAGAGTTATGTGATTTTTGAATGTGCCTTTGTATTTTCACAGCTTTCTCAGTAACTCTGGGAAGTAGGTGATGCATGCTTTTATTATTGAGTCTCCATCTTTGAGTAAGGAAACTAAAACCAAAAAGGTGAAGTGACTTGCCTCTATCCCACAGCTCTTTAGTATGTCAGCTGGAACTAGGACCCAGAACCTTCTGACTTTAGACCTGTGCTCTTTGCAAGTGTGCTGTTTTATAAGCACCTTACTTTTATCCTGCCTCTTGTTCAGACATTCCACACTCTGCCTAACCAGGGGCATTTGCCAGATTGTGTACTAGTCCTATTTTTGTACATTAAATTCATTGTAAAGGAAAAAATAAAACCCCCAGCTCCAACCTTTTCATGTGTTAAATTGGTGAAATTCCTTAACTTCTTGACATCTCAGTTTTTCCATATGATAAATGTAGCTAATGTAAAACATACACATACGCAGAGAGAAACACAAACCCTTGGGCACATTTTTTGCAGAGGGAATAGCTGGCTCTTGTTTTTCTCTCTGTGGATGTGTGTGTGTTTTCTTGCCTTGCTGAGACTCTAACAAGATAGAGTCTTTTCTGGCCCTGAGATGCTGCTGCCTTGGTGGACAAGTGTGTGTGAGCTACAAGAAATCATGTCTTGCACATGCAGCCTGAGATAGAGCAGAAAGCTCAATAATCACACGATTACCAGGAACCTTCAAGGATGTCATGCTGTGGCACAGAACTGACAGGTTTTATCAGATTCCTTTGCCAAGTGTCAATCTTAGGCAATGTTTTCCCTTGTTTTCAGGATTTATGGAGCAAGACTAAAAGAGGAATGCTTCTGCTAAATACTCTTGCAAAATTTGATGGTAGCCCACATATGAAATGAAGATTGTTTATTTTTTTCTCTTCCAGTTTTATTGAGATATAGTTTACATATAGCACTGTAGAAGTTTAAAGTATACAGCATAATGATTTGACTTACAGATGTCATGCAATGATGACCACAATATGTTTAGTGAAAATCCGTCATCTCATATAGGTACAAAATCAAAGAAATAGAAAAAAAACATTTTTTCCTTGTCATGAGAACTCTTAGGATTTACTCTCCTAACAACTTTCATGGATTACTTGCAGAAGTGCTAATTATGTTAATCATGTTATACATTGTCTCCCTAGTACTTTTTCACCTTTTAACTGGAAATTTGTACTTTTTGACTACCTCATCCAACTTCCCCTGCCTCTATGCCTTACCTCTGGTAACCACAAATCTGATCTCTCTTCCTAGGAGTTTGTTTGTTTTTTTTTTGAAGTAAACTTGTCCTGTAACACTAGGTTAGTTCCTGATGTATCACATAATAATTCAATATTTCTATACATTTCAAGATGATCACCATGATAAGTCTAGTTATGCTCTGTCACTGTACAAAGATACTATATGATTATTGATTGTATTCTCCACACTGAACACTGTACTTGTGACTCACTTCTTTTGTAATTTGAAGTTTCTACCTGTTAATCTCCCTCGCTTATTTCTCTTCTCCCCCCCTTCCCCTCTGGCAACTGTTCTCTGCATCTGTGACTCTGTTTAGCTATGTTTGTTAATTTGCTTTGTTTTCTAAATTCCACATATAGTAGTAGTAGTTTAGTCGCTAAGTCATGTCCTACTCTTGCGACCCCATGGACTGTAGCTTGCCAGCCTCCTCTATCCTTGGGATTCTTCAGGCAAGAATATTGGAGTGAGCTGCCATTTCCTTCTCCAGGGATATTCCACATATAGTGTTTGTCTTTTTCTGTCTGACTTATTTCACTTAGCATAATATCCTCCAAGTTCATCCATGTTGTTGCAGATGGCAAAATTTCATTCTTTGTGGTTAAGTTCCATTATGTGTGTGTGTGTCTATATGTATATACAACATCTTTATCCATTCATTTATCAGTGAGAACTTAGGTTGCTTCCATATCTTGGTTATTGTAAACATCACTCCAATGAACATACAGGTGCATATATCTTTTTCTTTGGATCTGTACCCTGGAGTGGAATTGCGGGATCACATAGTAGTTCTAGTTGTAGTTTTTTTGAGGAACTTTCATAGTGTTTTCCATAGTGGCTATGCCAATTTACATTCCCACCAACAGTGCACAAGTGTTCCTTTTTCTCACGTCCTTGTCAGCATTTGTTATTTGTGTCTTTTTGATGATAACTATTCTGACAGGTGTAAGGAAATACCTCATTGTGATTTTAACTTGCATCTCCTGATAATTAGTGATTTTGAGAAGGTTGTTTGAATTTTACTTTTTGTTTTTGCTGAGGAATTGTTCAGTTTTGAACAGTCCTTTGGTTTCTGAAAGCATAAGCCCTGTAGGAGCTGACAGATAATCTCCAGAAGATATAAGGAGTTTAGCATCCCACTTGCACATTTCCCCATGGTCTCCATCAGACGGTAATGTGAGTGTCAAAGTCTTGAGCCTTGTAATGGTCTGAATCTGTTTTCTTGCCTCATGTTTGTTTGTGGTGTCAAAGCACAAGGTGAATTAGTGCATGACAGCATGCACTCCTTGTGAAAAAAGGGATTTTAGTTTGTCAGACTTGATTAATAGGCTTAGTATAGACACAGCCCATCTTGTTGTTTGATTCATTCATGGAAAAACATGTATTGAATGGCTTCTATGTACATGTATATGCTAAGTTTGGGAGTCAGACTGGCCCTGTTTTTAAGCCAAGTTAAGCAAATGTGAATCACCTTTTATGGCTCAGCCTCAAAACATTTGGAAAAATCCATACATTTTATCAGAAGTGACTGAGTAGGACTGATACTGGGTTGGATTTTTAATAAGAGTAATGGGCTCATCCTAAGGGACTGAAAGTTGGTGGATGCAGCCAGACATACCATCTGGGGGCAAAGTGCCCAGCAGTTGCCTTAAAGTAGAAATTGTGAAATCTATTTTGACAGCTGTGGAAATGGAGGCTCAGAGAGATTAAATAGCATCCGTGTGGCCTTCAGAAATGAAGATGTTGGAATCAGGTTTTGAAGGCAGGCATTTGTTTGATTTCAGAGCAGGGAATGGAGGTATCTTTTCCCAAATTCCATGGCCTTGACTGACCCTCACCCACCTGCTCTTTCCTCCCTCTCTTGGGCCTCAGGCTGGCCAGGCATCAGAACTTTACCTAAACTCTCAGGCCTCTGGAGACCTCTGCTCCCTTCCTGTTTTTGTTCCTCTGAAGGACAGGGCTTTGGGCCAGAGGTGGAGCGCTCCAGAGGGTGCCAGGTCCCCCCGCACTGGGACCCTCAAATGTGAGCCTGCAACCTTGGCTCCACTCCAAGGCCGAGTTCCGGTTTTCTGAGCCAGGGAGCTCTGGGTTTCCAGAGAGAAAGGTGGTCAGTAGTAAGACTGCTGAGGATTAATGAGAGAAGAGGGTGTGAATGAAGGGAGGGCCTGGGGTGGGCAGACACAGGGCTTATTTCACCAAAGGAACAACTCTTCCTTTGGTCATTCCAGAAAGCTGGGCCCGTTGGGATCTCATTAGTAGTGGGGTTGGGGGGGGGGGGGGATGCGGTATGTGTTGAAAGTATTGATTCTTCCAGAAGATATTCATTCCTTTATTTATTCATTCAACAGAAATTTTTTGAGCTCTCATTAAGTACCAGGCTCTGGTAATAAAGTGTAGGATATGACAAAGCCAGTGCTCTCATGGAGTTTGTATTTTAGGCAGGAAGACAGACAAGTCAGTACACAGATAAATACCTACAGATAGTGGTGAAAGCTGAGGGTGATGGAGGCTTGCTGAGTAGATGGGGGTCAAGGAAGCCTCACCTGAGAAGCTAAGGAGCCAGGCATGGTGGAAAAAGTTGGAATTCCTCTGCTTCACTAGAGGACCCAGCAGGTGCCAAGACCGCGAGAGAGCTTGCTTCAGACAGAGAGCTGGAGCTCCGGGCTGGGAAGGTGGCTGTGGTTGCAGGGGGAGGCAGGGCCAGGGGGGTGGGGCCGCAGAGGATTAGAAGCAGAAATTGAAGAATTAACTGTTATCAGAGTGTTCTGCCTGCTGGGGGGGGTTTCTTGGAGTGTGTCCTAGGAGTTGACTAAGTGAGACTATTATAGAATACAGGCTGAAAAGGATGGTGACAGGAGAGCAGAAGTGGGTGGCGATAAGAGGATCTTTTAGAGACAAAAACTGAAAAGACTTGCCTGTGTTTTGGATATTGTGGAGATTAACTGGGTAGATTCCTAGAAGACATTCTCAGAAGCATTTGAGAAATCTGGAGGCTGACTCACATGCCTCTGCGTTATGTCGGCATGATGTAGCTTTGGTGACCTTACCCCTCCGTCTGCTCTTGCCTCACTCTGGACAAGTGTGGGATCTTGGTCCACAGTAGATGGAGAAAGAGGCCATGAGGTCCTCTGTGTAGACCAGGTGCTGGACTGCACCCCATGGGCCAAGAAAGAGCCTGGGGACAGTGACAGAGACATCAGTGGATTATTGGACAAGGATCTTACACAAAGGGCCCTGGAGCAACATACCACCTGGTGTGGCAGACTGTGGGGCAAGACATGAGAGCAATCTTTGGTACTTAGGGGAGGAGGAGGCTACCGTTATAGGGAAGAATTGAAGTCAGGTGGGCTCATCAGTTACCAGGGACTAGTTAAGTCCCATAATTAAGAGGACTGGATAGACATGTGAGTGAAACAGATTGGTCGAGCTGGGATATACAGAGCAACAGAACAGTTATATTAAATGGCCTAACCATATATTTGTGCTGTGCTGTGCTCAGTCATGTCCAACTCTTTGCAACCCCATGGACTGTAGCCTGCGAGGCTCCTCTGTTCATGGAATTTTCCAGGCAAGAATGCTGGAGTGGGTTGCTATTTCCTCCTCCCAGAGGATCTTCTTGAACCAGGGATTGATCCCACATCTCTCATGTCTCCTGCATTGGCAGCCAGATTCTTTACCATTGTACCACCTGGGAAACCCCAAAAGACATTTACAGAAGTTAAATTCAACGTGGATTGAATTTAAGTGCACTTACCTAGTGAGGTCAGAGGCACAGGGTGATGTCAGGGAGCTCACAGTCTCACAAGGAGACACAGTCCCAGGTACTTACCGGGTCCATGTCTGTTTTGAAGAAAGAGGTCAAGCTTAAGCTCAGGGGTCTGGTACCTGTTTGCCTGGCTCTGGAGGTGGATGGAGAACTCAGCATAGGGAAAGGATGTGCGGACAGGATCAAGGTGGTTGGAAAGGAATTAGTCTGGAGGGGAGGCCAGGATCTGAGCAGTGGGAGTGGTGGCCATCAGGGTGAAGCTGAATATCAGCAGTTCCCCATGCAGCCATCAGGTGAGGAGCAGGAAGTCAGTCAGTTCCTGACTTGCACAGGCTCAAGATGTGAATCATTCAGACGAGGAGCTCCATGGTAGAGAATAGCATTGCGGTTTGTGTTATTTGTATTTCAAAATGACCTAATCTTACAAAAGATTTTATCCCAGAGTTCTTAACAGTCTCTGCCAGTAACAAGATCATGCATTTCACTGATATATGACGTGTTCCTCATGGACACTCTGGTCTTTGTGCTGTCATATACGGCTGAGTGGAAATTCCACACCTGTGACTCTTTTCAAAACATCCAGGATATTATGCAGAAATGCCCTGCTCTGCTTGCAGGCTTGTAGTTCTCAACAGAGATTTAGGAACCTAGAAACTTGCCTACCCTATTCCTGATGACTGTACACAGGCCTCATCTGGACAGCAGTTCTTATTGTAATGTTTTGATTGACAACTGCCAAACAATTGGACTCCAGCAGATAGGAACCCTGAGGAGATGTGCTCAGAGTAAGCAGTTCTTTACTGAGAAGCCTTAACTCCTTCTGCTAAGCTATTGGGGAGAGAAACCCTGAGTTTTCTTTACTGAATACAGCTCTCTACCTCTGTTGCTTTGTTGTTTGTTTCCAACAAACCCTTGTTTGTAGTGAGTTCTATTTTGATTCAGCCATTACCTGATTAAGCTGTTAATCTGGGCCTTCAATTACTTTATCTAGAGACTGCTGTAAACTCCTGAAATGCGATGCCGAAGCCAAGAGAATGTTGTTACGTGGCCACGTTGAAGGTTATGTGCGTTTGGGGTGTGGTTTTATTGTGCTGCAGGCATCTGAATCCTATTTGCTCACCCAAAAGCTAGAGAATGAAATCAGTACTTGGTCTTTCTCAGCTAAGGCTGAAATCTTGGTGTCTTTTAAAATGGGAGATGTCAGATAAAATTGCTGTTTTTAAAAATACTGATCCAATTATCTGTTACAAAAAAAAAAACTCTCTAGAATGTGTTTTGATTAAGCAAATTGAGTCTGCCTTAAATATTTTTGCATTCTCTCTTTTCTTATATGAGGAAAAAGTAAAAGTTTTAGTGGCCTCTCAGTACCGGTGATTGGGTTTCCCATGTGGCTCAGTGGTAAAAAAATTCACCTGCAGGAGATTTAAGAGACTCAGGTTCGATCCCTGAGCTGGGAGAATCCCCTGGAGGAGAAAATGGCAACCCACTCCGGTACTCTTGCCTGGAAAAATCCCATGGACAAAAGAGCTTGGTGGGCTACAGTCCACAGGGTCGGGGAGAGTCAGACACGGCTGCCAGTAGACTCGGGGCTTCGTCTTTCTGTGTTTGCTGGGTCACCTCTGCAGCTGCAGTTCATTGTGTCATTTTACTGGTGAGTTCTTTGCAAAGTTGTAAAGTCATTTTTAACTTGAGGACTCATTTTAAATGTCAAAATACTGTATGTCCCTCCCCCACATAATGGTAATTGTGTTCAGCGTCCACAACTGTGGTAGCAAGAGGTGTACTAAGAACAAAAACAATGATAGTAACACTGATAGTTATTGTGGTTGATGTCCAGGGCTAAGTAGCTTTCCTTTGGGTATCATCATCAGTCTTAACATGCAGAAATGATGGCTCAGGGAGGTTGAGTAATTTTCCCCAGAGTCACAAAACTTTTAGGTGACAGAGCTTGGATTATAACCTAAGCAATTAGATTCCAAGGTGTGATGATAAAGTACTTAGTTCACTAATGCTTTTCCACAGCATTGTGTTTTATTCATCACCCCAGCCTTTTTACTAGACTAAGTGCTCTCTAACCAACTTGGTTCGAGTTTCACAGTCATGAGCTTTCATAAGTATGCTGACAACGTTATCATCAGTGTGTGTATGTCCAGTATTTCTTTGTTCAAAGTGGAGCAAGGATATTTGGAAAGCAGTCTGAGTGTGGAATGCTATGCTTTTACAACTTTTCAGTCTTTTACAATCGGCTTGCCCACACCTGTTTTTACAACAGTTTCTTCAAACAATTTGCCTGCATAGAAGCTTTCCAAATATTCATCTTCCTTTTCTTAGAAGCAGCTTCTCTTTCTGCTCAGACTCCTGTTTCGACAGCCAATGTCACAGGAGGAGACCATGGCAATATGCACAATGGGCATGAACAAGTCTGGGGACAGACCCAGCTGAACCTGGGTGAGCACGTGAGAAAGGGGAACTCATCACCTGGGAGAACGAAGTGTGGCATGGTGCCCAGTTCTCAGCGTGTTTGATGAAGGGAATGAGGACAGTCTGCTGAGCGGGTCCCTTGGGTAGGGGCTGGTTAGGAGAATCTCTTTTGTGTTTTTAAGGACACTAGTACCTGGCCCAAGTTACATTACTTCTGTAGTCTAGAGACTGTATTTGCTGTGGATATACTGGGTTGGCCAAAAAATTCATTCAGGTTAATGAATTTTTTTTTGGCCAACTCAACATATTATAGACCCCTGGCGGTAACTGAGGGTTGTTACTGATAGACTATTATTTTTTCTAGATTGACGCAAAAATATAAGGCCAAGAGTTCATTGCTCCAATTTCTTTCCCCAATTTTTTTTGCCACTTTCAGAAATATGAGGTGAAGGAGTAATTAGCTTTTAAAAAATTTTTTTACTTAAGACCTGGATTAGTCAGCATTTTCTTCAGTGCGGTAGAGAGCCTGCTTATGAAACTCACTAATGTGAGCTGGGAGGGATTTAATAAGCAGGTAGACTGGAGTCAGTGGTATATAAAACATCTTCCCAAGTTTGTAACTCTGCACCATCTTTTTAAACTGTTCTAGATTTTATGTTCAAGTTCGATTTTTAAATTCATGTTCATACATGTGAAACTGTGTCAGACACTGTGGTGTCACAGTACTCACATGCTGGGCTCTGTTAAATGTTAGGGCTGTTTGGAATGGATTTGTAATCTTGAATTGTTTTAGTTTTGTTGCTTCCAATATTGACAGTAACAGTGCAAGTAATATTTGGATAGTGTTAGTTTCAACTTACGGAGAAGGCAATGGCAACCCACTCCGGTACTCTTGCTTGGAAAATCTCATGGATGGAGGAGCCTGGTAGGCTGCAGTCCATGGGGTAGTGAAGAGTCGGACACGACTGAACAACCTCACTTTCACTTTTCACTTTCATGCACTGGAGAAGGAAATGGCAACCCACTCCAGTGTTCTTACCTGGAGGATCCCAGGGAGCCTGGTGGGCTGCCGTCTATGGGGTCACACAGAGTCGGACACGGCTGAAGCGACTTAGCAGCAGCAGTTTCAACTGAAATATTGTTGGAGTTTCAACTTGGAAATACAAGTTGCTTCTGTCCATTCAACTTTTCAGTAATTGAAGAGCATCTGAAACTCTAAGAGTTGTTCAGAATGTTACTATTTTACATGTGTTAGTGTACATGCTTCCATACTACTTTCCATTCATCTCACTCTCTCCTTCCTCTCCCTGGCCCTTGTCCATAAGTCTGTTCCCTATGTCTGCATCTCCATTGCTTCCCTGTGAATAGGTTCATCAGACTCCAGGGACTCAAACTGGGGTTATGTAACAACCTAGAGGAGTGGGAAAGGGTGGGAAGTGGGAGGGAGATTCAAGAAGAAGGAGACATATGTACACCTCTGACTAATTCATGTTGATGTGTGACAGAAATCAAACCAATATTGTAAACCAATCATCAATCAATTAAAAATATAATTAAAATGTTACTATTTGCAACCACTAATCTATGAAGATCAGGAATTTCTTTTTTTTTTTCCATTTATTTTTATTAGTTGGAGGCTAATCACTTTACATCATTGCAGTGGTTTTTGTCATACATTGAAATGAATTAGCCATGGATTTACATGTATTCCCCATCCCGGTCCCCCCTCCCACCTCCCTCTCTACTTGATCCCTCTGGGTCTTCCCAGTGCACCAGGCCCGAGCACTTGTCTCATGCATCCAACCTGGGCTGGTGATCAGGAATTTCTTGATCTACCAAAGAAAAATGTAAAAATAAACTGGGTAATGAGTGAAAGATAAGAATGTGTGATCACCATAACCCCTGATTTCACATACAGTATCTATATATCAAAGCAACTGTGGCATTTTTCTTGACTGATTGTATTGGTAAAGGCTATATATTGGAATGTACTCAGTTCTTCTGAATCACGAAAGTCCCTTCCAACCCTGAGGGTTTTTGTACAGAGAGGGAAAATGGTTACTATTTCTACCAAATGTCCTTCAATTCAGAACAGGAAAAGTAGTTGTTTTTGCAGGTAAAATTGTATCAGTTTGCTAGGGCTGTCATATCAAAGGAGCACAGATTAGGCAGCTTAAACAAAAGAAATTTATTTTCTCACAATTCTAGAGCCTGGAAGTCCAAGGTGTCAACAGGGTTGGTTTCTCCTTGGCTTGTAGATAGCTGTCATCTTGCTGCATCTTCATGTGGTCTTCCCTGGGTACCTGCCTGTGTTCAAATGTCCTCTTTTTTCCCCCTAATATTTATTTGGCTGCATCAGGTATTAGTTGGGGCATGCAGGATCTTTGATCTTCATTGAGGCATTCGGGGGCTTGAGATGTGGCATATGGGATCTAGTTCCCTGACCAGGAATCGAACTTGGGGCCCCTGCATTAGAAGCACAGAGTCTTAGCCATGGGACCACCAAGTGAGTCCCCAAATTTCGTCTTCTTAAAAGGACATTGGTCTTATTGGATTGGGGCTACTCTAATGGCATCCAAATGCAGTCACATGCTAGAGTACTAGGGATTAGGACCCCAACATTGGAGGACCTGATTCAGCCCGTAACAAGAGGGGGGTAAGAAAAATCGCTCAGGAACTTCCTCTTTGGCTACTTGTGAGGAAACTTGTTCCTCTTGGTTTTTCCTGGGGCAATGATGATGTCAAGTACTTGTTTAACAAAGAGTTTAAAGCTGGAGAAAGCTGCCTTGGAGTTACTGGAGTGACAGTCTACTGGACAAGAGAAATGGCTTTCTGGCTGGGTAATAGCAGGTATGCACCAGTAGTTAGGGACTAGGATTTGTTTCCTTTGAACTTCTCTCCTTCCAATTTGCCAGTCCTCGGTTTTCTCCTAAAATGCCAGCAGTGACCGAACCTTCTACCTACCCCCACCAAGGCAGCAGCTCCAGTTTGCCAAGTTCTCTGCTTGCCCTTGGCTACTAGTAATGGTGACACATGAGTTGGCCTGCCCTTCAGAATTTTAGTGCCCTTTAGCATTGCTGTGGAGAGGCGTGATTCAGAGGGACCTCTGAAGCCTACTCACCTTCAGCTGTCCCGGACTTCCTGTTAAGCATCCCCGTCATGGGCTCCCCTATTGGCCTGAGATTCCCCTCCCATTACAGTCTCTGTTGTCATTGCCTGCATGATACCTTCGGAACTCCCAGACTGTACATATAACCTAGTTTCAGCACAATAACACTTGGGAATTTGTGGAAAGGAGAAATGACCCCTGGCATCTACTATTTACTTTGCCCCATGTGGTGTTGCTCAGCCTTTTATATTCATTAACTAATTTAATCTTTGCACCATCCCAATGAGGCTGGCAAAGTATTCCCACCTTACACATAAGGAGCCTCAAATAATTTAAGTAAACTTGCCTGAGGCACATAGTTGGTGGGTGTAAAGCAGAAATTCAAAGCTGGGCAGAATTACTCAGAGCCCAAACTCATTTACATTCAGATGCAGAGAATCCATAAACCTGGAGATGGCACCAGGGGGTTAAGGAAGGGGACATTTCTTTTCTAAACATTTTGTATCTAGAAAATGTATAAGACGAGTTTCAAAGGAGGTACTTTCTGGAATGGGTCCCAGCTGGCCCTTGAGGAAGTCATCCAATTCCATCATCCAGTGAGGTCAGGGTGTGGGGCTTTGGGGACACAAGATTTTTTAAAAATTGAGATATAATTTCCATACAATGCAATTCACCCTTTTAAAATGTACAGTTTGGTTTTTAGTATAATTACAAAGTTGTGCAGCCCTCAGCACTGTTTCTGAACATTTGTATCACCCACAAGGAAACTCCATACCGGTAGTCACACCTCTCCTCCCAGCCCGAGGCAACCACTTATCTACTTTCTGTCTTTTGGATTTGTCTGTCCAGCTCATTTTATATAAATGGAATTATATAATATATGGTCTTTTGTATCTGGATTTTTTTTTTACTTAGATTCATCCATGTTGTAGCATGTGTATTTCTTTTTTATGGCTGAATAATATTCCATTATAGGGATGTAACTCATTTATGCCTGCAATGTAGGAAACCTGGGTTCAGTCCCTGGATCGGGAAGATCCCCTGGAGAAGGGAATGGCAACCCACTCCAGTATTCTTGCCTGGAAAATTCCATGGACAGAGGAGCCTGGCAGGCTACGGTCCATGGGGTCGCACACAGTCAGACATGACTGAGTGACTAATACTTTCATTTTCTTTACTCAGTCATCAGCTGATGGACATTTAGATTCTTTTTACTTTTTAGCTATTGTAAATAATGCTGCTATGAACTCTTATGGACAAGTTTATGTATGACATATGTTTTCATTTCGCTTGGGTATGTACCTAAGAGTGGAGTTGCTGAGTCACATGGTAATTCTGTTTAACACTTTGAGGAACTTCTAGACTATTTTCCAGAATGACTGAACCCTTTTACACCCCCACCAGCAATATCTGAGAGCTCCTCTTTTCTGCACATCCTCCCCAACACTTGTTATTCCTTCTTTTTTATTATAATCATATTAATTGACATGAAGTGGTATCTTGTTAGGGGTTTTAGCTGCATTTCTCTAATGACTTGTGATTTTTGGCATCTTCTCATGTGTTTATTGGCCATTTATACATCTTATTTGGAGAGCTGTCTGTTTAGAGCTGGACACCTGTTCTCAACACTTGTTTCCAAGCTGATAAAATATAAGATACCTTGGTACTGACTCCCTTTTCACTCCATATTTCCCCTCTTCCTTGCTTCTTAGTCACAGAATCATTATACCAGAGCCTCACCTGGAGTAATTGTTTTGTAACAGAAAAACTGCCGGTCATCCTACAGAAACAGTCCCCCATTGAAGAAGGAACCTGGAGAATCCCATTTGCTTCCTTACACATTCTACTTGGAGCGGTCTGGCTCCACTGCAGTTGTGACACTGTCCTTGAGAAGTACTTGGTGTCCTTTGATTTTCACATTCAAGTTATGTGTTTTGGATGGAACTTTAGTGCTTGTTTTACTTTTCCCCAAAGTCAAAAGTAACGTATGCCAAGATTTGCTGTGAAAGGTGATCCGGATAGGCGTGCGTGCGTACCTGAGTGCTCAGTTGTGTCTGACTCTTTTCAAACCCATGGGCTGTAGCCCGCCAGGCTCCTCTGTCCATGGAATTTTCCAGGCAAGAATACTGGAATGGGTTGTTGTTTCCTACTTCAGGGGATCTTCCCGACCCAGGGATCGCACCTGCATCTCCTGCATTGGCAGGCAAATTCTTTACCACTGAGCCACCTGGGAAGCCAATTTGGAGATTGTTGCTGTTCAGTCACTCCTTTGTGTCCAACTTTTTGCAACCCATGGACTACAGCATGCCAGGCTTCCCTGTCCTTTACTACCTCCTGGAGTTTGCTAAGATTCATGTAAGTTTTTCTTCCAAGGAGCAAGCGTCTTTTAATTTCATGGCTGCAGTCACCATCTGCAGTGATTTTGGAGTCCCCCAAAATAAAGTCTGTCACTGTTTCCACTGTTTTCCCATCTGTTTGCCATGAGGGCTTCCCAGGTGGTGCTAGTGGTAAAGAATCCACCTGCCAAAACAGAAGACCCAAGGTTTGATCCTTGGGTTGGGAAGATCCCCTGGAGAAGGAAGAGGCAACCCACCCCAGTTTTCTTGCCTGGACAATCTCATGGACAGAGGAGCCTGGTGGGCTACAGTCCTTGGGGTCACAGAGAGTTATACACAACTGAAGCAACTTAGCACACACATTTGCCATGAAGTGATGGGAGCAGATGCCATGATCTTAGCTCTTTGAATGTTGAGTTTGAAGTCAATGTTTTCACTCTCCTCTTTCACCTTCTTCAAGAGGCTCTTCAGTTCCTCTTTGCTTTCTGCCATAAGGGTGGTGTCATCTGCATATCTGAGGTTATTGATATTTCTCCCAGCAATCTTGATTCCAGCTTGAGCTTCATCCAGCCCTGCATTTTGCATAATGTACTCTGCATATAAGTTGGATAAGCAGAGTGACAGTATACAGTCTTAACATTCTCCTTTCCCAATTTGGAACCAGTCCATTGTTCAATGTCAGTTCTAACTGTTGCTCCTTGACCTGCATACAGATTTCTCAAGAGGCAGGTAACATGGTCTGGTATTCCCATCTCTTGAAGAATTTTCCACAGTTTGTTGTGATTTACACAGTCAAAGGCTTTAGTGTAGTCAGTGAAGCCAAAGTAGGTGTTTTCTGGAATTCCCTTGCTTTTTCTATGATCCCACAGATGTTAGCAATTTGATCTCTGACTCCTCTGCCTTTTCTAAATGCACCTTGTTCATCTGGAAGTTCTTGGGTCACATATTATTGAAGCCTAGTTCATGACAATATCTGCAAATTCCAGAATGCTGGGTCAGGAAAGAACCATGGAGGAGCACCTCCCACAGAACTGAGTCCCCCCAGACAAATGAAATGATATGTATAATGTTTATTTCCTTATTCTTTTGAACCAAGCTATAGAGTGTTGAATCATTAGACTCTTCAGTTTATGGCACCCTATCCTCCTTCAGTGCTAGGTTCCACTTCTATTTGGTTTTATTTAAAAATTGTCTTTCCTTCTTCATCTCTATGCTCATTCATTCCCCTCCCGTAGATTCAGTGCAAAGTGTTAAATATATGTCCTTAGACATATCTTTGAAAAATGTAACAGTTTCATCTACAAAGAAACCTGTGTTTTTATGGTTTCAAGCTAGTTCTTTGCTCTGACTGCTGCTTAATCATTGGCCACGTGGACGGGTAGGTGCTCCATGTACCTGTCTATCACCAGTTGATGGAAACCAGGCTGCCTTGCGCTTCCTGCTACCAATGAGGCCACTATGGCCTTCACATACTTTTCCGGCCATTTGGATTCCCTCTTTGGGGGACAGCTTTTGCCCATATTATAAAATTTGAAGTTGCTTCCCCACCCCCCAGTTGTTTTGAAATGTTCATGCACCTTCTAAATGCCAGTCCCTGTTTTGGTCTCAGAGATTGCAAAGCTCTTCTCACACTTTATCATCTTCTGTTAACATTGTGGTGCCCTACACACAACAGAAATTCTTAATTTTGCTGTAGTTAAATCTATCAAGGGCTTCTCTGGTAGCTCAGCTGGTAAAGAATCTGCCTGCAATGCAGGAGGCCCCAGTTGGATTCCTGGGTTGGGAAGATCCGCTGGAGAAGCATTAGGCTACCCACTCCAGTATTCCTGGGCTCCCCTGGTAGCTCACACAGTAAAGAATCTGCCTACAACGCGGGAGACCTGGGTCCAGTCCCTGGGTGGGGAAGATCCCCTGGAGGAGGGCATGGCAACCCACTCTAGTATTCTTGCCTGGAGAATCTCCATGGTCAGAGGAGTCTGGTGGACTATGGTCCATTGGGTCCCAAAGAGTTGGACACTACTGAGCACCCAAGCACAGCACAAATCTATCAGTTCCCTTTTGGATGCTATCTAACAAATCCATCTTACCCCAGTTTCACTCTTATATTTTCCTCTTAGCTTCTCAGTTGTGTAGTTTTATCCTTCACATTTAAATTTTCACTGTGTCTGGAGTCTATCTTTGAGTAGGTGTGAGGTACAGATACAGTTGTTTTTTTCCTAGTCCCAGCCACCAACAACTTGCTCTTCGCCCCCTGATTTGTCGGGGACCTTTGTTATCCTTTGTCATCTGTGTGTATCACATTTGATGTGTGGCAACTACCATGCTTGGGTGTCTTTGCCACGTTGTTGTTAATATTGTGGCATCTGGCTAGGTAACTCTCCTTGTGTTTTTCGGCTTAAAAAATTCCCTAACCGTAGAGAACAGGAGTGGCTGCCTCGGCTCTGGATTCCTGGGGCGGTGGGTGTCTGATCCCAACTGCAGGCGGCTGTGAGACGAGAGCCTGGCCACTGAGCCTGGCAGGGGATATGGGCTCCAAGGGTGGTGCCAGTGAGGAAGCAGACATTGGGCAGATGGGTGGGGCCGTGGGGACCGTGGTCTCACTGGGGCCGCCTTCCCTGGGTCGGGCCCAGGCTCCGAGAAGCAGCTGGGGCCACTTAGGAGGGGTTGTGCCACTGCCTGATCCTGTCCGGGGGTGAGGACGGATGGATGTGGTGTGTGGGTGGGTCCTGTGGAAGGGGCGGGAGCACCCACGGGGCTGCTCCCCATGTCAGGCTCTGATCAGAGGGGCAGTGAAGAGTCCCCTTTTTGTGCAGGCTCCTGTCATCTCCTGCATCAGCTGGAGGCTTCAACCCTCTTCCCGCACGGTACAGGCACAGGGCCAGGGTTGTGTCTGTTTGGTTTGCACCATCCTGCACACCCACAAGCGACAGGCGCTCACCAACAACATTGAGAAGAAAAGGGAAGCAGGCAGAGTCTGGGAAGGGCTTTGGAGCCAACTCCACCAGGAATCCCGCCCATTATTAGCCTTGCGGCCTGGGGCAGGCTGCTTAATCAACTGAACTTTGCCTCTTTGATAGGGCCTGTAACAGGGCAAACTGGCTGCTCAGTGAAGAGGGTAAGAGGTGTATATATAGCCCCTGGGCTGCCCATGGTAGGTGCTCAGTAAGTGGGAGTTGTCAGCTGGGGGTTATCTCACAGGAAAGCTCTCCAGTTCATTAAGCATGTCCTCTGCCAGGTTGTACCAGGCATTCAGGCAGAGATGAATGAATGACCTAGCCGCGCCCTTTGATGAGCTCACAGTTCAGCAGTGAGATAATTACAAGCAGACAATAGCTGACTAATGCTGAGATCAGGGTGTAAACTCCAGCTATGGAGGATACATCTTTTAGCCCAACCTGGAGGTCCTCAGGAGGCTTTTTAGAGGAGAAGAAGCCCAACTGAGTCTTGAAAGGTGACTGAAGTTATTAATAGCTGAGGAAATAAAGGTAGAAGGGCATTCCACACAGAGGGACTGGGAGGAGCAAAGCCTAGAAACAGGGAGCTAGTACATGCTGAAAAAAAAAAACAAACCCTAAACATTTAAGTTTTAGAATCAGTTTAAGTTTCTCAAATATCCTTTTGGAATTTTGATTGGAATTGCATTGACTTTACAGATGAAATTTCAGAAAATCTGATATCATTGCAATGATATGTCAACTTTTCCTAGAACATCTATATTTTCTTCATTTAGTTACATTTTCTTTTGGAATTTTTAATAAAGCTTAACATTTCTCCATGAAGGTCCTGTGCATTCTTTGTGAGGTTAGCTCTTAGATACTTTGATTTCCTGTTTTTAAAATTTCCAGAGAATAAAGTTCTAGTTTTCTTTGTTAGTCATTCCAGTTTTTAACTGCTCTTATTATCACAATACTCTTCCTTTACCTACATCCCTTATTTGTAATTTATGTCAATTTTTCTAAGTCTTTACTAGTAGAAGTTAAAAAACAGCCTGTCAGAACCTCTCTGAGGCTCTCTCTGTATGTTTGGAGACCTCAGTTCAATCTCCTTCCACCTTATATTCTCACCCTGAATAATTTAAGTTTATTTTGCCTTTCTCCATGATTTATATTTTTCAAGCATAAATCAATTCTCTGGCTTTAAATCACAGGTTGTCCTTATATGAGTAGATATACAAATATGAGCATGACTGGTGTAAGAACCAAAACACAGCTGCTGGTTTATACAAAAAAACAAAAGTTCCCAAAAGTAGTGGCCATAAATTATAAAATGTTTAAGTTTAAAATTAGTTTTCTTTGTGCAGAGCAACCCTTGAAGTGAGTCAGACTTTATGACAAATTTGAAATCAAAGAACTCGGAATTATCTTTTACAGTTCAAATATCATTTATTGAGTCTTATTTTTGCAAATCTTTTTTGCTTCTCACGTGTCCATAGACTCCTGCTTGTCTGACCACAGACAAATGTCTGTACATGCCTCCACCCACAGAGTGTCTGGGTATGCAAGAGTTATAAATATACCTATCTTTTAAATAGATCTTTATCTTTAATGTTAATTGCATCTTTGCTTCTTCCACTTTCTCACTGAGTAAGTATGGTTGGGAAGATCTGTATGCAGTTGGCTACACACTGCCTTCTAATTATTTGCAAGCTCTCCTTTATGGTTAGTATCAGCCAAGCTGAGTGATAGTGGCATCTGATTTCACCTAAAAACAACCCAGGTGGAAGTTAGAAATTTTTTTTCCCCCAGGTTTCCAAATAGCCTGGTGGCTGCCCCCATAACCTTGGTCTTTTGCATGGTTCTAGGCCTAACTGTGAAGTTTGGTTTTTGGTGTCCAAGTAGGGGCACCATAGTTTTTATATGAAACATACAAAAAATATAAATAATACTTGGGCCCTTTACCCCCTCTTGTCAATGCATTTTACTTTCTTGAGGACTCAGAGCACTTATATCTTGCTGTCGTTCTTTTAGATCTCTTCCACCTCACACCTTCTGTGCTTGGAAAATTTACTTCCTTATGGACTTGGTGGACAGCAGAGTCCACCACCCATGGGGAAAGCTGGAAATACAAAGGCTTGCTTCCCTAGCCTGCTTTGCAGCTAGGGCCTGGACTCAGCAGGTCAATGTGTCTAATCTCTGAGTTGGGAGCCAGTGGCACTAAGAGTTCAGGAACTATGAAGAGGTCACTTTGTAATCTATAAAAATGTCGAGTCTCTATGTTGTACATCGGAAACCAATGTGATGTTGTAAATCAACTATGCTGTGCTGTGCTTAGTCGCTCAGTTGTGTCCGACTCTTTGAGAGAATCCCCATGGACTCGAGCCCTCCAGGCTCCTCTGTCTGTGGGGATTCTCCAGGCAAGAATACTGGAGTGGGTAGCCATGCCCTTCTCTAGGGGATCTTCCCAACCCAGGAATTGAGCCCAGGTCTCCTGCATTGCAGGCGGATTCTTTACCGTCTGAGCCACCAGGAAGTCCTAGAATACTGGAGTGGGTAGCCATGCCCTTCTCTAGGGGATCTTCCCAACCCAGGAATTGAGCCCAGGTCTCCTGCATTGCAGGCGGATTCTTTACCGTCTGAGCCACCAGGAAGTCCAAGAATACTGGGGTGGGTAGCCTATCCCTTCTCCAGGGAAACTTCCTGACCAGGAATTGAACCGGGGTTTCCTGGATTGCAGGCAGATTCTTTACCAGCTGAGCTACCAGGGCAGCCCATAACTATACTTCAGTTTAAAAAATTAAATATCTATTCACATCTAAACTTCAGATAAATTTCTATGTTTCTTTATATAAAGAAGGAAGAGGGCAGTTCCTTGGAAGTCCAGTGGTTAAGACTCCATGCTTCCAATGCTGGGGGCCAGGGAGCAGGGGGAAGGAGAGAAAGAGAAAAAAAAAACGTTGCAATTAAAAAAAGAGAGCTCCCTCTGGCCACAGGGACAATTTGCTCAGGATTGTGTCTCTGGGACAGTCGAGAGAGTGTCGCTAGTGGCAGGGAGTGATGTCCAGAGCTGGTGCTGTCCACTGCACAGGCTGCTGTGTCAGGATTTGGCATTGCAATAGTGGGGTCCTTACTACCTTACTTCTGGGTCGTGTTTTCTTCTTGTTCCTGATTGTACAGTTCTTGCTCTTTAATATCCTTGTAATGAACTACTCTTCTTCCTAATTCAGCCAGTGTTGGGATATGTAACTCCTGGACCCAGTGGTTTTAAAACAATTTAGCCAATGAAAGTTGCTCAGTCGTGTCTGACTCTGCGACCCCCACGGACTATACAGTCTGTGGAATTCTCTAGGCTAGAATACTGGAATGAGTAGCCTTTCCCTTCTCCAGGGGATCTTCCCAACCCAGGGATCAAGCCCAGGTCTCCCACATTGCAGGCAGATTCTTTACCAGCTGAGCCACCAGTAGTCTCATATGGAAGTATAACCTATAAACTCAATTAAATGGGGTCTGCTCACGGTTAGGGGCCCAGAAGGGGTCTCCACTACCCAAAGTCCTAGACATGTTGAAATCCACTGCTCTGGACATGTCGTGATCCGGGATCAGTCACTACCTCCCTGCCCATGTTACCCAGGCCCTGTTCTCTGCCAGGAGACCCCTGGACAAACAGAGGATGGCATTTGCTACTGGTTCTTCATGGTCTGTAATTTCAGGCTCTTTGTGTGCTGCCCATTCTAAGACCCTGGCTTCTCTGCCTTCTGGTTGTTCTCACCAGGTGAATGGTGACACACATGGCCCATGCCTGGACCCAAACCTCGCACATGTGTGGACATCTGGATCAGAGGGCGTTTATTATGTCTGTCTTGAGAGCCATCTTCAAAACACAAATTCATTTATAAGATTTTTAAAAACTTAACAACTGACTAATCAGGAAGGGCTGAAATTCACCCTCACTTGTAAAGAAGGATGTGTTTTATAGTAGGGTCTCTCAACCTTGGAAGTTCTGAATTTACAATTTTTTTTTGTTTTGAGGTTATCATAAATTCATGTTCTAATGACATTTTGAGCCAGGTGATTCTTAGCTGTGAGGGCTGGCCTACAAGGTGTTTATCGACATCCCTCTACTCACTAGATACCAGGAGCACCCCCTGCCCCACGTATGACAACCAAAACTGTCTCCAGATGAATATCCCCTGGGAGACAAACTTGTCCCTGGTTAAGAGTCACTGCTCTAGAGGCATCATAAAGGAGACACCAACAGCAAATGTGACCACTCTGGGGACTAGGGCCCAGCCTGATGGCTTTTCCGTGACTTCATACAAGTGCTGGATCCTGGGGCCCAGGCTAAACAGGGAAAAGGGGAAGTCACAGGGGCTGAGAGGCAGACTGTCCTGTCCCAGCAAGGTTGAAGAAGTGTGGGTGACTTCTTTTAGCTGCAGGGCTGGGGGGATGGAGGCTGGGCATGTATAGTTTTAGCTGTGGGGCGTGTAGAGTTTTAGCTGTGGAGCAGGTAGTGTGGATGAAGTTGAAACAGAAGAAGATGTAGGCTGAGGAATAGAAGGCAAGGCTGAGGAGGTGAGGCCCAGGGACTGCTCTGTACCCATGCCCCTTGTTGGGCTTCTGAGTAAAGGGGAAACTCAGGAATCACAAATGGACGCACCTCCCTGGTGATGAGGGTGAGTCCAGCACGGGGTGAGGTTGGGGCTGTGAGAAGGGCAGGGAAGCTGAGCAAAGACCCCACGGAAGGAAGTTTCCCAAAGAGGATCAAGCCAAGCCTTCTCAGTGTAGGTCAGGGCGCTTGCTTGATGGCAAATTATTTCAAGAATGGCCTGGAGAAGCCTCCCTCCCTCACACAGCCCAGAACAGAGCAGAAATTTGGAAGAAGGAGAGAAGAGGTAGGGCCCCTTATCCCTGGGCCTTGTTTCATGTTAGCAAAATCAGGTCTCATGGGAGCCCAGTAAATGCAGCAAGTTTTCTTATGCAGTAGCTATTTGAATAAAATTTATTCAAATTACAGAATAGAAAAAATATTAATATTTCCATTCAGATGCTGGGAGGTACCACTGTTACAGTTGTGAACATATAGGAAAAACATTAGCAGAGATTGAGATACTCAAGTATTAATGTTTATATTTCTGTGGGAGATGTTATAATATTGCCTTAGTAATGGCTTCCCAAGTGGCTCAGTGGTAAAGAATCCACCTGCAATACAGGAGATGTGGGTTCAATCCCTGGGTTGGGAGAAGGAAGTGGTAACCCACTCTTGTATTCTTGCCTGGGAAATCCTATGGACAGAGGAGACTGGCAGTCTACGGTCCACGGGGTTGCAAAGAGTTGGACTCAACTTGGTGACTAAACACCACCACCACCAACTTTAAGATAAAAATGAAAGCCTAGTTGAAATAAAATGTTGTTTTTTTGTGTAGAGAAACATCTCAAGTTAATAAATAGCTGTGTTTAACTCTAGATCATGCTAGCTTGATATGTGCTTGACTCTATTATAAATATAGTCCTACATAAACTGCTAATGCCAGAAAGCAGAATCAATCATGTTCAGTGAGGAACAAAGAGGTGGGAGGGACATAGCATATGGTGTAAAATTGTACAGCCTAAAAATAAAGCTGCCTGATTCTCCTCAAGTAGCTCTTAGGAGCTTTGAATGCCTTTGGTGGAAGGAAAAATAATAAATCCCCAAATGATTCAATGTATTTTGACTTAAAATGTCACTGCACACATTTTTAGAGACAGAAAGTGGATTGGTGGTCTGGGCTGGGGGTGGAATGGGGACTGACTGCAAATGGGCTGAAGGAAATTTGGGGAGGATCAAAGTGTTCTAAATCAGTACTGTGGTGATGAGTGCACAGCTATAGATTTTCTGAAAATCATCGAATTGTACACTTAGTGGATCTTATGGTATATAAATTTTACCTCACTAAAGCCTTCACAGAGTTTTTGCCCTAGGCTTTAGGATGACATGCTATTAGACTTCTCAACTGTTCCCATGTCTCTTTGTTTCACTGGTCTTTTCAGGAAATGCCTGACTTAGAGTGTCACATGAGCTCCCCATACCTCATTTTGTCCTGGAAAAGGAGAGATGGTGGACCTACCAGAGATAGTTGGGACAAGTAATTGAATTAACAAATGTAAAGTGCTGACCAGCTGCTGGTTCCTAGTTTCCTCCTCACCATGACCATCATCTGCACCATCATTTGTGGCTGTGGTTGTTTTCTCTCTCTCTCTCTCTGGCCGAGGCCTTGCTCTGGTCCAGGCCTCCTGCAGAGCCTCCCACCGGCTCTGCCCCGCATCCTGTAGTCAGAGGATGACTTCTTAAAGAAAGATCTAACCTTTCTGAAAACGCTGCCATGGCGGCTCCCCACAGGGCTTTACATAGATTCCACACTCTCCAAGCTAACAGGGAGCCCCACCACCATACACACAGTCCCCTCCTGTCCGTCTCCTGTCTCATCTCAAACTCTTTAGCCGTCCCTCAGTCCTTGAGGCTCCTGCCAGTAAGGAATTCTTCCAGTCCCCACCTGGGCTCTGCCTGGAATCATCTTTCCTCCCTTTCTCTTCCTGTCAGTGATAGCCCAGAGCCCCATGAGGCCCTCTTAATCTTGGGACCCGACTTTTGGCTTGTGGTGTGTACATGAGTAATTATTAAAATTACAATTCCGGAGGATTCGAAATTGCTGTAATTAGTCATGTTTCCACTGTGAGCCCCATGAAGTAGGGTGTGCCCTGCTCCTTGCCGGTCATATTAATAGCTTCCTGCACAGTGCCTGGCACTTGGTCAACAGCCCTTGAACATCACCTATCTCTCTGGAGTGCTGACTTGCCTTCCTGCTCAATCTCCCCAGGGAAGTAACATGATCCCAGGTGTTCTGTTCCTCTCAGGAAGCCTTAGGTCTAGAACCCTTTCTCTCTTTGTGTCTTTGCTCAAGAGAAAACTCCTTTTTGTCTTCCAGAGGTTTAACTTAAACTGGAAAAGAGATTATAGGCTTGGCATTTTGCCTGATGGTACTTTTCTAAGGGGAAGATCTGTTTTCCATCTGATCTCCTGGGATCTTAAAGCCCTAAATTAGAAATGCCTTCTTTGCATGAAATAAAAGAGCTCACCCATTAACCATCTGTTCACCTGCAAATCAACTTTTTCTTGTGGAGATCCTCTTTATTTTTCCCACATGTGTGTCTTTAAAATATATCTAAGTGAAGCAATGTTCCGGGGTTTTAATCTGAGAGTCCGTGGTTTACCCCCCACCCTGCTCATCAGCCTTTCCTTCCCCGACCGCTGCTGGGCCAGTGGGGGCTGGCTATTCCCTGAACTTGTATTATCTCATCTATTTAATATTTCCACTTTAACGGTATTTTATAATATACATACTGTTATATTAGTACTTCTATATGGTTTATAGATATAAAAGCAATATTTAAGTAATACATGAATAGGCCGTATGCTCAAAATTACTGAGAGTGCTTCTAGGATGGTTGAGATAGTGGTGCCTTATTTTAAAATTAAGAACAGAATTATGATTACATAGAAAATTATCTGTATGCAGTAGTTTTCAGACTTTAAAGATCAGCAGAAGTTTCCTCAAAGGAAATAGTAGGTAAACTCCAGAATCTAACCGTAAACTCACAGATGGAAGGCTGGGACTGGGGGTCTCACCCACTTCACTTCCCCAGGCATTGATGCTCAACCCGCCACTTATTTCCCATGCCTGCTGCCACCAAGATGCCCCCCTGCTGGCTTCAGGAGGCAGGGCATGGCTGTGCTCCTCAGAGCTCCCCGCAGATTCTGAGCACAGGGGATTCTCCCCAGTGTGGGGAGCACAAGAAGCTTCTCCCCAGCCTGGTGAGCAGTGGCTCCTCTTGAGGCTCTAGGTCAAGCCACCTGAATATTAGCACTATAGCGCCATGGGGGGACTCCATGGAGACTCTTTCCCACCAAAAATACATTTATAGATACAGGAGTCAGGTAGTTGGCAGGGCACAGGAGGCTTAGAACAATTCTGCAACGCTTGGAGGAAGTGCTTCTGGGTCATGCTCCACCTGTGCCTAGGCGTTCCCCCTTTGTTTTGTCACCACCGGCTGTCACATTTCATTGTACCCTTTTCTATTTGGGGTTGACAAGAGAGGTTAGAGGGCAGCAGCTCCTCTCTTCCTTTTCTCCTTCCTGTCCCAGCCACTTGCTCACTCCCTTTTCTGAGTATGTGCAGGGTTGGAGGAAAAGTGTCCAGAAAGGCTGCAGGGTCTTCCCTTCTATCCCATTCCAAAAACCAGTGCTATAGCGCCCTTCTCCGGCATAGCTGTTGGGATATTGGGGATTCTGTGACTGTATCTACGGCTGTAGCTTGTCCCAGACCAGGGCAGTGGGCAGGAGAAAGCTTAGTAGACATGCTCAGGGCATACACAGTGTGACTTTGTGGCAGCCCCAGGAAGTTTGGGCATATAGCTATAGAACACTGGCTCTGAATTTCAGGAGCCTGCATGCATCTGCCTGGGTATCTCACTAGTGCCAGCTTAACCTCAGATCCCAACTTAAAATCCCTTCCTCTGGGAAGCCGGCCCCACCCTGGGCAGATCAGTCTCCTTCCCGGCTCTGTACCTCTTGGGACAGTGGGCACCAGTCATAAGTCACTTCTCCTCTGACTCTCTCTTTTGCTCTACAAGCCCCATACCCTCAGCCCCATTATTGTGTACTGGCCTCATGTAGCACCATCCGCCTTACTGGTCTCCCTGCCTTCCGTCTCCTCGTCACTTTCTAGCTCCAGAGTGACCTGGATCATTAAGGCCTGCCTGCCATTCCTATCATTGCACACCTCCATTGCCTTCAGCAATTTCCTAAAGTCAGGTTGGATAATCTTCAGAATTTACTCAGAGCAATTTTTTGGTGTGGATTCCAGAGCCCACTTAATACCTATGAGATCTGACCTCCTTGGGTGGTTCCCTGGGAAATGGGCATTTGACAAGCTCTCTGGTGATGCTGGTGCAGGCAGCTGAGGACCACTGAGTAGGGTCCACCAGGTGGTCAGCAGTCACCTGTCCACATGCCTTCTTCATTTTGTGGCCCTACTTCACCCTCTACATTCCACGGCCACATTCTGCTGCCCTAATTTCCTTCCTCACCTGGAAACTCTTTACTCAGTGCCACACAAGTAGGTCAGGTAGCCTTTCCTCACTGAAGCTCTCTACTTGTGTGAAATTGAACTACCCATCTTAGGGTTGATTTTTTGTAGGTTTCTCAAGATGAGAGATCATGGAGCTTCCCTAGCAGCCCAGTGGTTAAGATGCAGCACTTCCACTGCAGAGGCCATGGGTTCAATCCCTGGTCGGGGAATTAAGATCCCACATGCCACATGGCACAGTCAAAAAAAAGAAATTTTGAGTTGAATTTGCTAGTTGAGGGTGGCCAGTGTAAGAAGCACTTTGAGTCTGGCCTGAAGGATCTCATGGATCCTTCATGCTCCTAGCCCTCAGCCACCTTTCCTCATTTCAGAGGGAAATGTGGGTATATGTGGAAATACATTGGTATAGGAGATAAATAAATGTAACAGCAGAGTTAGGAAACACCTGAAGTTTCTCTTGGTATCCACTTGATCTCAGTACCACAGATCAGCAGGGAAGTGGGGCTCAAGCCTTCCCTTTGCATAGATTTGTTAGGAGTTTTTATTGCTATATCCCCTATGATATGATCCCAGTATTTCTTTCTTCAGCTTCTCATTTGTCAGTGTTAATGAGGAGAGGGAGGAGAAGGCACAAGACAGTCTTGCCACACAATATTATTCTTTCTCTATCATTGCCAGCAAAAAAAAAAAAAAGATTCCAAGACTTTTGCTACCCCAGTTTCCATCTCTTGTGTTTCTCATCATTGACTAAAGTCATTGTGAAAAGCAAAGGAGAAGAGGAAAGATATAAGTATCTGAATGCAGAGTTCCAAAGAATAGCAAGGATAGATGAGAAAGCCTTCCTCAGTGATCAATACAAAGAAATAGGGGGAAACAGTAGAATGGGAAAGACTAGAGATCTCTTCAAGAAAATTAGAGATACCAAGGGAACATTTCATGCAAAGATGGGCTCAATGAAGGACAGAAATGGTATGGACCTAACAGAAGCAGAAGATATTAAGAAGGGGTGGCAAGAATACACAGAAGAACTGTACAAAAAAGATCTTCACAACCCAGATAATCATGATGGTGTGATCACTCACCTAGAGCCAGACATCCTGGAATGTGAAGTCAAGTGGGCCTTAGGAAGCATCACTAAGAACAAAACTAGTAGAGGTGATGGAATTCCAGTTGAGCTATTTCAAATCCTAAAAGATGATGCTGTGAAAGTACTACACTCAATATGCCAGGAAATTTGGAAAACTCAGCAGTGGCCACAGGACTGGAAAAGGTCAGTTTTCATTCCAATCCCAAAGAAAGTCAATCCCAAAGAATGTTCAAACTACTGCACAATTGCACTCATCTCACATGCCAGTAAAGTAATGCTCAAAATTCTCCAAGCCAGGCTTCAGCAATACCTGAACCATGAACTTCCAGATGTTCAAGCTGAATTTAGAAATGGCAGAGGAACCGGATATGAAATTGCCAACATCTGCTGGATCATTGAAAAAGCAAGAGAGTTCCAGAAAAACATCTATTTCTGCTTTATTGACTATGCCAAAGCCTTTGACTATGTGGATCACAATAAACTGTGGAAAATTCTGAAAGAGATGGGAATACCAGACCACCTGACCTGCCTCTTGAGAAACCTGTATGCAGGTCAGGAAGCAACTGGACATGGAACAACAGACTGGTTCCAAACAGGAAAAGGATTATGTCAAGGCTGTATATGGTCACCCTGTTTATTTAACTTCTATGCAGAGGATATCATGAGAAACACTGGGCTGGAAGAAGAATAAGCTGGAATCAAGGTTGCTGGGAGAAATATCAATAACCTCAGAAATGCAGATGATACCACCCTTATGGCAGAAAGGGAAGAAGAGCTAAAGAGCCTCTTGATGAAAGTGAAAGAGGAGAGTAAAAAAGTTGGCTTAAAGCTCAACATTCAAAAAACTAAGATCATGGCATCTGGTCCCATCACTTCATGGCAAATAGATGGGGAAACAGTGGCTGACTATTTTTTGGGGCTCCAAGATCACTGCAGATGGTGATTGCAGCTATGAAATTAAAAGACACTTACTCCTTGGAAGGAAAGTTATGATCAACCTAGACAGCATATTAAAAAGCAGAGACATTACTTTGTTAACAAAGGTCCATCTAGTCAAGGCTATGGTTTTTCCAGTAGTCATGTATAGATGTGAGAGTTGGACTCTAAAGAAAGCTGAGCACTGAAGAATTGATGCTTTTGAATTGTGGTGTTGGAGAAGACTCTTGAGAGTCCCTTGGACTGCAAGGAGATCCAACCAGTCCATCCTAAAGGAGGTCAGTCCTGGGTGTTCAATGGAAGGACTGATGTTGAAGCTGAAACTCCAATACTTTGGCCACCTGATGCGAAGAGCTGACTCATTTGAAAAGACCCTGATGCCGGGAAAGATTGAGGGCAGGAGGAGAAGGGGACGACAGAGAATGAGATGGTTGGATGACATCGCCGACTCAATGGACATGAGTCTGGGTGAACTCCAGGAGTTGGTGATGGACAGGGAGGCCTGATTTGCTGCGGTTCATTGGGTCACAAAGAGTCAGACATGACTAAGTGACTGAATTGAACTGATTGACAAAAATAAACACTAAACATAATTTATAAAATAGTAGCCTGGAGGGAATGGGAATTAAAATCTCTGATATGCTTCTGGAATTTATCTTACAAACAAACCTGTGCCCAGAGAGTGAAGTCTGGATACGGTTGCATGTTGTCTGTGACATGCAGCACACAGGACCTGGAAACAGCCTGTGTGTCTGCCACAGTACATGGGGGCCAGCCACGCGGGGGGACACGCTGCAACTGGAACAGGGGAGAGAGGACCCACGTGGAAAAACCTCCCTTCTATATCATGAAGGGAAGGAGTAAGGTAGAGAATAGCATAATATTTGTGTGTAAGAAAGGGAGAGAAAAATAAGGCTGGGTATTCATATTTACTTGTAAATGCATTAAGAGAAGTTGAAAGTGAAAGTCTCTCAGTTGTGTCCTATTCTTTGCGACCCCATGGAATTCTCTAGGCCAGAATACTGGAGTGGGTAGCCTTTCCCTTTTCTCCAGTGGATCTTCCCGACCCAGGAATCAAACTGGGGCCTCCTGTATTGCACACAGATTCCTTACCAACTGAGCTGTCAGAGAAGCCCCAAGAGAAGTTGGATGAACACCAAAAATCCAATAAAATGGTCATCTATGGTGGGGGATGCCTGGGGGACAGGGGGTGGGAGCCAGATTTCTCAGTGTGTCTGTCCATAGCATTTTGATTTTTTGAACTGTGTGCATCACCTTCCAAAATTATATAGAAATGAAATAGCTGTAATATCGTTTAAAATATGTTATATAAATGAACTGATTAGTCTTTTGTAATTACATTTGTCTCCTTGTATCCATGGGTTCCACATCCATGGATTCAACCAACTTCAGATCAAAAATCTTTGAGAGGGAAATTCCAAAAATATAAAATTTGAATATACTGTGTGCCAGCAGCTATTTACATAGTATTTGCATTCTATTAGGTGTTATAAATTATTATAATCTAGAGACGACTTTATAAAGGAGGATGTGCTTAGGTGATATGCACAGTATTCTATGCTAATTTATATAAGGAACTTGAGCATCCTTGAATTATGACATCTAAGGGCATCCTGGAACCAATTGCCCCCCAACCCCTCCATGGGTACCTAGAGATGACTGTAAAACCAAACTGGTTTCAGCAGCTTTTACCCTAAGTTCCCACCAAGCTTTCAGGGCAGGATCAGAACTCCTGAACCCCCAACCTGGGGCTCCTTCTGTGCCATTGTACAACAGAAGCAAATAGGCTCCCGTCCTTCAGCAGTTGGCTGCAGGACCAGCTCACAGGGGCAGGCCCTAAAACAGGCCCTTGAAGTTAAACCCAGCATCTTGTACCTGTCCACCCTTTTAAAGGTTGGCTTCATGTCTCTAGATGCTCTTTTGGGTGTCCACACCCAGTTAGTCTCTGCTCTTTATGTCATGTTGATCTTTCACCTCTTGCCTCTTCCTTCCTCTGTGGGCAGTTTAGGTTACCATAGCAACCCTAAAGCTCCTTTGGGGGTGAGTCAGGGCTTCCAGGTGGATGGAGCCAGGCAGTCCTGAGATGAGGCCCTGAAGGGTGGTAGTCCCTGTTTCTAAGCCCCGCTCCTGAGCCAGCTCACACACCAGCTGACCGTGGGCTGTTCTGAGTATCTTAGGATTTGCAGATGGTATGCACATTTCGTCTTGTTCTCCACGGGCGCCAAAACCTGGTGTGCTTGGCGCAAGTTTTGTACTTGGCAAACACACGGTCTAGCTGTGGTCCTGGGAGAGGAAGAAGGTAACGGAGACGCAGTAAGTCTGAGTGTGGTCTCTTTGTGATAAAATCCAGTCACATCTCCTTAGTAGGCCCACCTGACCAAGAGCTCCACAGAATCGCCACTTCCCTATTGTACGGTCCGGTGGTACAGACAGCTCAGGTCACAGGAAGCTGTCACTGTGGGGGTGTTGTCAGGACATCACCAGTCAGTGCTACGACTTCACACCTGATCAAAGAACAGCTTTGCTCAGAATAACTTATGTTTTTGTTTGTTTTCCTCAAACTATGTGACTTTTTCTGCAGTGGCCTACCTTTCTGCTTTGGCTGCTCATAACACAGATTGGTATTCCAGTGTTGATAGTTGTGTAGGTCTCATGTCCTGGATGGTCTTTCCCTCTGGGCTCCTCTCCCCATTCTAGCCAGATTTTTCCTTGTTTTTTAAGTTTATTAATTTTAATAATTATAATTATTTTGTTTATTATAATTTATAGTATATAAATATATAAACTATAATTTATTATAATTATTATATAATTTAATATTTTAAATATTATAATTTCTTGCATATTCTCATAAGCCACCATATATTCCATATGAAATGAGGTTAGATATAAGCACAGAAGCAAATTTTGTGTCTTAGGCTCTGTACCTGACCTGATTTAGTCTTTAAATTTTTCTTTAGGACAAGGGTGACAAGCTTTTTCTGCCAAGTGTCAGGTAGTAAATACTTGAGCCAGTTACTCCCATTTTCTGCTGTGGCATGAGAGCAACCACAGGTAAATGAATGTGGTGATGGTCCAGTAAAGATTTATGGAGAGTAACGTTTGAATTCTGTTTAACTTTCTGATGTTATAAAATATTAATCATTTTGATATTTTTTAACAATTAAAGTCAAAACTATTCTGAGTTTATTGGCAGTACAGAAATGTTTTTCAGGCTGAATGTGGCACCTGGGCTTGCAGTTGGCTGATGCTTGTCCCAAACCACTGCTGTGTTTTGGTCACTTCTAAGAAAGGGGAGGGATTAAGTACACTCAGCAGCCCCCAGACCATGTTTAACCCAGAATCCATCTCAGGTGAGAGACAGTAGCAGAGTCAAGAGTCAAGTGTACCCTGGAAATATCAAACCCGGGACTGTGTGAGGACAGGAAAAAGCCCTGGAACCATAACCCTTCGGTTCTTCCTTCCATTGAAGATTTTCAATCCCTCCAGTTTGAGGCATGAATGATTCTATATGGAGTTCTCTCTCATAATAAGGCAGCTTTTAAAAATAGTAGTTTTGTAAAATGAGTTACTAAGACTTTCACAACATATGTATAAGATATAGAGAATAAGTGATTCCAGGAAAGCTCATATGCCTACCATTCAACTTAAGAAAGAGAACACTGTTATTTTGAAGTTTCCTTTGTGCCCTACCCACACAGAAATCACTACTTGCTAGAAATTTCATCATTGTTCATCATTTCTTTGCTTTTCTGGAGAGTTTTAACACACGTGTTTGTATCCCTAAACAGACACATAGATGAGCTTCATGTAAGTGGAGTAACAGGCCATGTGTTTCTCTGCACCTCTTTTTGTTTACTCAGTCTCATGCTCCCATCATCCGGGCAGAAATGCATACCTGTGGTCTATCCATTCCACCACTGTACATTCCACTGTGTGGGTGGCGGGTACCACAACTAACTTATCCGTTCTACCACTGATAGGCATTCAGGTTGTTTCCAGCTTTGGGTTATCGCAGCAGTACCGCTGCTGCGTCTCTTGGTGCATGTGAGCGAGAATTTCTCTCAGGAATAGGCTAGAGGAAGAGTGGCCAGCTTTTGCTGTCTGATTGAAGAATTATTTCTTTGGTCACACCATCACCAAGCAGCCCTGTGCCGGACATGATGTACCAATGGCAAGAGTGTGGATCCCCAGATCCCTTGCCCTAACTCCCATGGGCTGTGGTCCATCACACTGCTACCCTAGAAAGTGCTGCTCCCTCCAGCTGGTGAAGGTCACAGGTCAGATACCAGCGTCATGAGTTGGGGATGGCTCCTGTCAGGGAAATAAAATCGTGCCTTTGTGACTGCTCATAGTTCCTAAGCAGTCTTGATGTTTCACTTTGTGCCCTGTGTATTGATGGCAGTGTGTTTGTGTGGTGTGTCATTAAGTTTTGCAGGGATCGTGTATTCTATATCAAGTTTCTTTTAAGCTTTATAGACAACCTTTATCTTGGCACAGAAGTGTATAACGTAAATTAGAATATTCCTTTACCAGCTGGAACAAGTATAACTGACCGTTACAGATACTTGAAGTGCATTTACCTTCACTTTTTCCTTCGAGGGATGTATTTATGTTGCGTGGTAGGTTGGTTCCTTCCTGGTGGATGTAGAAAACCAGCAGCATGGAATCCTAGCTCTGCATACCCCAGGGACCCAGAGGCCAAGTGACCAAGACTTTTTAGTACCTGGACTTCACTCCAGCACCTCGCAGGGCCCTCCCCTTCTCCACCATTTCCCTTCTTTCTGTCTTTTGCCCTCCTGTTCCTCAAAAGTCTAGTCTCTTATTTCCTTTGGGTTCACAGTGAAGGTTGATAACAGCCATTGGGGAAAGCACTTTGTGGCATGTTGGCTCCCTGACCCCCAGAAAGTGTATCCCAGGTGGGATCACTCTGAAATTCCAAGTGTGATTCCCAGGAGGAGAAGCAGTGCCTTCTCACCTCTGGCACCAACTCTAGACCTTCAACTGGAATCTGCTGGGTTCCAGAGAGGGTTCTGCAGCCTTATTTAGAGATAACAAGGACTTCCCTGGTGGTCCAGTGGTTAAGACTTCATGCTTCCAGTGCAGGGGGCGGTATGGGTTTCATTCCTGGTCGGGAAAGTTCTGCATACCATGCTGGGGGAAAAAAAAAAGACAACAAAGATGCATTACCACATCCTCCTATTGAATTTTGAAATAGCAGCAGCCTACTGGAAGGACTCAATAATTATCTGTTTTCCCCTTTATGACTAAATTAAGATGTCTGCATTGATCTGAGGGAAGTAAAATGATTCAAGGTGAGCAATTAAAAATAGCTAAAGATAAAATAAAAATATAGAAAAAAATTGAAGATGTTCAATTAAAAAAAAATCCAGATAAATGTACAGATAAGGATGAATGAGTACGTACTTGTGTGGGTGGAAGTATAGGCAAGGTCATTGTCATGGCTGGAATAAATGCCAAATTTGGACTGGTTAAAATTTAGTACAGTAACCATTCTTTCAGTAGTCTTAGGAACTATTATTGGCAGTGTTAAATACTGAACATCTTAGCTGCAATGTGTATTTCTATAACACAGCTCATATGCTATTATGATTATATATATGGGAATGATGTCAGTATAATGTGGAAGTCAGTTGTTCCCAGAGTATTAATATTTTGCAGCAGTGCACAAATCCAGAAGAACTCTGCAAGGTAATGAAGAACACAGAACCCATTCCCCTTGTTCTTGGTTCCTTTTGGCTGCGTGTTCTGACTTTGCATGGCTCTGTCTGAGCTGTCTGCATTTTGCTCTTGTCATTACAGCTCAGCAGCCTCAATTCCTCTGTGCCTCCTCTTCAGTCAAGCCACCTTCACCATTAAGAATTTTAAGTGGATTTTCCTTTTTTAAAAAAATTTTTTAAATTGTGGTAAAATATACATAACATAAAACTTACCACTTTAATCATTTTTAAGTATATTGGCATTAAGAACATTCACGTCATTGTCCAGCTGTCACCACCATGCCTCTCTAGAAGCTTTTTGTCTGCCCAGATTGAAACTACAAACTCATCAAACACTAACTCCTCATTCACTTTCCTCCCCAGCTCCTGGAACAACTGTGATCCTTTTTGTCTCTGTGCATCTGACTCCTCTTAAGTGCCTCATATAAGTGGAATTATATAGTACCTGTCTTTTTGTGACCGGCTTGTTTGACTTAACATCATGTCCTTAAGGTTCATTTGTGCTGTAGCATCTGTCCAATTTCCTTTCATTTTGTGACTGAGTAATATTTCTCTCTATGTATATACCACATTTTGTTTATCCATTAATCTATCTATAGACACTTGGGTCATTTCCACCTTTTGGCTACTATCTGAATAATGCCTCTAGGAACATGGATGTACAAATATCTATCTGCTAGTCCCAATTCTCTACTTATTCATAATTTTACTTGTTTCTAACTGTGCTGCTAATTTTTAACTTGTAATTGTTACTTGCTTTGTTAATTTTCTGGGTACAAATTTGCATCAGTCTTGAACGGTCTGTATCTTTTTATTTTTGTCAGCCCTGTTATTTTTACTACAGGATTTTTAGAACATGTATTTTTTTTTCTGATAGTCAATACAGCCAAAAAAAAAAAAAAAAAAAATAGGGCTTCCCAGGTGACTCTGGTGAAGAATCCACCTGCCAATGCAGGAGACACAGGAGACATGGGTTCAATCCCTGGGTCAGAAAGATCCCCTTGAGAAGGAAATTGCAACCCACTCATGTATTCTTGCTTGGGAAATCCCATGGACAGAGGAGCCTGGTAGGCTATAGTCCATGGGGTCACAAAAAGTCAGACATGAGTTAGCAACTAAGTATACATGCACATAGGAAAAATGATTTATTTGAGGATGAGGCTAGAAATGAGTATGAAGAGGCACTTCTTGTTCTCCCCGCCATCTGTCAGTTATAATGATCGCATTTTATCAGTCTTCTCATGTGTCTGACATCTGCCGCACTGTGCTGGTGTCAGTCTGGATGGTGTGGTAATGGCTTTTGATTCCCACCACACTCTGTTGAGAGGTAGGATGCCACAACCAGCAGCTTTTTGACTGCAGCTGAGACAGGCTGGGTGACTCATCCGGGATGGCCCTATGATCCCATGGGCTGTGTATCAGTTTGTTGTTCAGTCACTCAATTGTATCCAACTCTTTGCGACCCCATGACCTGCAGCATGCCAGGCTTCCCTATCCTTCACCATCTCCCAGAGCTTGTCAAATTCATGTCTATCCAGTCAGTGATGCCATCCAACCATCTCATCCTCTGTTATCCCCTTCTCCTCCTGCCTTCAACCTTTCCCAGAATCAGGGTCATTTCCAGTGAGTTGGCTCTTCACATCAGGTGGCCAAAGTATTGGAGCTTCAACATCAGTCCTTCCCGTGAATATTAAGGATTGATTTCTTTTAGGATTTACTGCCTTGATCTCCTTGCAGATCAATAATCAGCTTCAATTAAAAAAAAAAAAAAGCAAAATTTCCATCAGGACCTTTCCTTTGCTCAGATGAGTTCTCCAGTCAATAATTGAAAGTTAATTCTGCATCTCTTTCTTCGTGTCCTGGTTCCTAGTCATCTGCTGAAATAAGTAGTTTGCATTTGAAAATCTGAGCTCTGAAATGTGTAGATGGATGGCTATTTATAGACATTTATTTTTAAATGTGTTGAAAAACGAGTAGATGAATGCTTATGAGGCCCATTAGTTAGTTCTGATGTTCTACTATGAAAATGCCAAAGGTTATCAAGGATTTAAGTAATTTCATACTCAGAAATGCTTCACAGCAACTCATTATCCAATATTGACTTGCACATTTTAAAATATGTGTTTAAGGCATGACAAATTGAGCATCATGAAGTGAATTTGATCTGACAGATGTCGGGCATCTTGAATAGTCTGATGTAAGTGACCAGGGCCATTGAGACATTCCTGCCCTTCACCCCTCTGCAGCAGTGGTGGGTTTCCGACCATTCCCATCACCCAGCGCCAGCATGTGAGGTTTCAGTGAACAGCACACTGCAGGGTGGTGAGGGGGGACCTAGCCCAGTGCCTGGCACACTGCGCTTCTCCAACCAGTTCCTTAACCCAGTTTATAGAAATTTCAAGATGAGTTTAATCTAAATTATGAAACCTGGATCGTTCCTCTGGTTGAAAAATATGTTGTTGTTGTTGTTTTAAATATCAAATCCTAGCAAAAATAAAATCCATGAATAGTTTTATTTAGTCTTGAAATATTAAGACTCATGTTATTATTAAATGTGCAGATAAATTGAACTTCTTTATGTTATCAGCAGACGTTAATTTCCCTAAATTTTTTTGGAGTTATTTGGTTGTATTAACTTTCAGAGGTTAATGTGAAAATGTGAGAATCTTGAGTCTTGAAATCCAGCCAGTCAGTCTTTACTGAATACCTGCCCTGGGTTAAGAACTCCAGTCAACATAGATGCTTTAGGGATTAAAAAAAAATGTGCGCTCCCCAAAATGACCGAGAGAGAAGGCTTCCACAAAACAACCTACCCACACTTCCTTCCTGAGGTTATTTAACCCTGGATAGGAGTAGAGGTCTGCGATTAGACTTGGTTCATGTCCTGTACCCCAGGCTAGCTGTGTCTGACAGTTTGGGAAAATTCATAACCTTTCTGTGCCTCAGTTTCCCCATCCATAAAATGAAAGCAGCAGGCACCCCTTGGGTTTTGACAACAGGGTGAGAGGTGCACACAGGAAACCTGCAGTCCATGCCGACCACTATTTTTAGCACAGGTGACTCTTGGTGTAGCTTCGGTGACCATCTTCCACTCTCCATTCCTGTGACATACTCAGACAAAAATCAGAGAAGAAGAAATACCGCATGACATCCCTTATATGTGGAATCTAAGAAATGATACAAATGAACTTACAAAACAGGAAGAGACTCTGAGAGAATGAATTTATGGTTGCTGGGGAGAAGGATGGGAGAAAGGGATAGTTAGGGAGTTTGGAGTAGACATGTATACACTGCTATATTGTTATTTTAAATGGACAAACAACAAGGACCTTCTATATAGTACATGCAACTCTGCTCAATGTTGTGTGGCAGGCTGGATGGAAGGGGCGTTTAGGCAAGAATGGATGTATGTGGCTGAGTCCCTTTGCTCTCTACCTGAAACTGTCACAGCATTGCTAATCGGGCTATATCCCAATATAAAATAAAAAGTTAAAAGAAAATATCAGTCTGATGCTGACCGAGAAATGATCCTTGCTTGGTTTTTCAAAGGCTGCGTATGATTTCATCCTTAAGCCCAGGATTACTTTTGAAGGTGACATGATGGGAACAGCGACCAGCACACAGGGTGGCCTTCACAATCTGGCAGGCGGGAAAGCACCTGGCCCCTTCCACCAGCCTCCTTTGTTCTTTGAGGTTTATTTTAGTCCTCTGAGTCTGATACCTAATGGAAGCCTGGCATGTAAAAATAACTCTCATCCGAGTACAGTTGTAAAACAGCTCGCTCTTTGAAAGTGAGAGCGTCGGGGATGAAGCCTGTGGCTTGATCATCCCCGTTATTTTTAGAGAGAAGCCCACCCTCAGGTGCCCACCAGTCCTTCCTGGTCCCTGCCCCCTGGGGTTGACCGAGGCCAGCCTGGAGCGTGGCCTGAACTCACACCCCCGCCCCCCTGCCCCCCGCCAGTGCTCCGGCTTCCTCATTCTGGTCTTTTGCCAGCCGTCCTCCCAGAAGTCATTACCGGTCATTGACCTCTTCCCCAGAAGAATGCTCCAGAGGTCTCTGAACTTGAAACAATTTCCACATTTGCTTTTACACAGGGGCTCATTCCCTTGTTTGGGCCACGTGGGGAATGAACCCCGGCAGCACCAAGTCACGAAGTGCCGGTGGCTTCTCAGGGAAACAGTCTCCGAGAAGAGTTAGTGTGCGCCAGAGCTCGTTACCTAGGGCAGCTGGGTTGTTGGTCCTCAAATTAACTGCATGGTTGGACCGACAAGAGTGAGTTAATAGGATAAGGAGTCGGGGCCCCAAAGTCAGCTAGGCTGAGATGGGTCTGATTGAGAATCTAAAACCCACTGTTAAAAAAAAAAATAAAATAAAACCCACTGTTTCAGCCTAGAGCCCCTGCTGCGGGTGGAACCTTCCTGGCACAGCTGTAGGTGAGCGTGGGCGAGGGTGTGTACTGCACACTGGAGAGATGGGGGTGGAGGAGCCCGGAGGCAGCTGTCACCTGGCCTGCTGAGTCCCCCTCCTCTGTTATGCCGAGACAAGGGTGGCCCTAGTGGGGGCTGGCTATCGTTCACTTTCCGCATTGAGACTTGAGCCCACACTGAAGGACAGTGGCAAGCTCTCAGACTGGGAATGACTAGTGACGTGTTCAGTTGCCTGGTCTAGTGTGCACCATCCCAGGAGGTGTAGATCCGGGCACTTAAAACCATCCCAGATGCAATGCTGGGTCTCTAACCAGACGTGCTTCATTTTGTGACTCAAGGTTGCACTTTTTTGTTAGTCTGAGGGAGCTTATCCTAGGGACAGTTTGTGGCCAGAGACCACAGCCTTTTCTACCTTGGGAATCCAGGATCCTGAGGCTATTTGTGACCCCTGCCCCACGCCCTTGAGGATACATGGGCGGGTTGGGGAGGTCAAGGTTTGAGGCACTGAGACTCTTCCAGGTTATCAGAAGCCTGCAGGTTAAAATGCCTCGTCTCTACCTGCTCTGCACAGGCACGTGGGGCTGAGTTGCATGGACAAGAAGGCGCTGGGCACCTAAGTCTCTCAGTTCAGTTCAGTCACTCCGTCGTGTCTGACTGTTTGCGACCCCATGGACTGCAGCACGCCAGGCCTCCCTGTCCATCACCAACTCCGGGAGCTTACTCAAACTCATGTTCATTGAGTCAGTGATGCCATCCAACCATCTCATCCTCTGTCATCCCCTTCTCCTCCTGCCTTCAATCTTCAACCCTTTTCTAAAAGCAGAGCGCGTGAGTTTTGCATTGCAGATGTGATACTTATTTTTAAACTCTGTGTGCGAGCAGTGACGCATCCCCTGCCAGCTAATCTGTGTTGTGTAAAAGCACACAAACCACAAATTATTGTTAAAAGGGAAGAAAGTCAAAGAACAGACGCAGTGAACCCCTCGTATCATGTGACTCGAGGGAAAAACTCTGCAAGAGGCATTTCTGAGCAGCAGCAGAGGGAAGACCCATGTGACCGGAACGAACAGGCAGCAGATTCTGTCCACCTGTCTTCTCTGGGGTAACTGACACCTTCCTTTGTCTCTGATTTTCAGAGCACTGATGATGTCCATCTCTGTGTGCATGTATTCCTTGTTGCTCTTTCATTAAAATGAGGTGCAGTAATCGGCTTGTACATGCTGAGAGAAAAAAACCAGGAGTATAGAGCTTGCAGTATCATCACAAAGGGAGCAAACATCGGACTTGAGTGGGAGAATCTTACCAGGCCTGCATCTCAGCACTAGGTGATACTAGGCAGCCTGGTTTACTAAAGTCAGAGACTGTCATATAACCCAACTCCCCTTATATTAAAAAAAAAAAATTGGTATTAAAATCTAAGAGTAGAAATGATACTCCTTGGGCCACTAGTAGGACTATGTTGTATTTCCATGAATGAAATTTGAGACCTTCTGGATCAAGAAACGAAAAACATGTGTGGGGGGAATTACTTCTTCTCTGTTCAGAGGTCAGGGCTGGTTGGTCTGCACATTCTCCCTGAGGATGAGTGATGCCCTGATGCTCTGGGTGGGAACGGAAGGCTGTGGCCCAGAATCCCTTCTGTCCCTCAGTTTCCCTCATGGGGATCAGGTTGCTGGAGGGAGGGTGCCTGGGGATGGACTGCGGGACCCGGGCCCTTCACTCTCCCTCTCCAGATAGTCGCAGCCTGGCTCTGCCTGGCCCTGACCCCATCCATTCTCCGAAGAAACTCCTGGTCCAGTGCAAGAGGCAAGCAGGACACAGATTTTGAAGTTAACAGCAGGGGTGCTAATGAGTCTTGGGGTGAATTGAGTGTCAAGAAAGGGTCCCGGAAGAGCTGATGATAAATGCCAAGATCCAAAGTGCCCACCAGGAGAAGTTAGACGAAGAAGAGGCCCAGAGAACAGAGCTCCTGAGAGGAGGAGAGTGTAGGGGTATAGAGTAAGAAGGCAAAGTATGGATGGAGTACAGAGAGAGAGTTTCAGGGGAAATGATCAATAAGTCTGGGCAGGAAGAAAGGGACCCCTTCAAGCAGGCCTTGAGAGGCTACCCAGAGGTTTTGCCGAGGGCAGAGGGAATAACAGGAGGGGCCGGAAGACCAAATGAAGCTCTGGATTTTTCGTGTGTTGATGGAGCCCCATCCTGAGGTGGCAGGTTCCCTCTCCTAGTAGAGAGTGTCTGGAAATGCTTCAGGGACTGCAACTTCTAGAAAGCCTGCCTTTGGACATTGTGGAATATTGTTTTATGTTCCATAAGGAGCAGTCTTGTTAACATGCGCCCAGGGCTGTGTTTTCTAGGAGGAAGTTAGGAATCCAGGCCAACACTGAGTGGATGACCCAGTAGCAGAGCAGTTTCACTCATCCCGGTACACTGTTCTTAAGGTTTTTTTCCCAAATAATCATCATCTTCCTCTAAGGTGCCCTTTAGGGCCATATCACAGCACTGGCAAGAGCTGACAGCAAAATTAAGCCTTGGACACAGCATGAGGGGGTTGGAGAGTTCTGCCTCGAGACTGTGGCTCCAGCTGAGTCCTTTGGGCCAAGCAGCCCCCACCAATCGTGAGACTCCCCAGTCCTGGATTTATTTTGGGTGGCCTTTGAACTTCATGTTTTGAGTCCTTTTCATTCCAGAAGAACTGTGGCTATTTCTGTTGTGAGGTCAAGAAAAGATCTGAGTTCAATATGAGGGACCTTCAGGTTTCTGGTTTCATATAGGACGATGAGGATGTCTACAGTGGACGTCCTTGATTGGGCATGATTTCCAGGCCCTGAGGTCCTCCTTGGCAACAACTTGGGTATATGTAGAGCCAGATTCATTCTTTAGGGTCCGATCCGGGTCCAGGCATGTTAATTACATGTTGAAGGAAGAAATCCTGGAATGATGAATGAAAGAGTGAATGCATCAATGAATGAATGCCAGTTCCAACCTGAGGTACAATTTTCAAGTTGATGATTTTCACCCCAGTAGTTCTTTTGACCTCCCTTTCTGTCCATTCCTTGTGGCCGCCTCCAAGGTGAGTATCCCCTGGGGCAGGGGCACCTGACAGCACTTCTCCAGGCCTGGCCCCTCCTGCTGCCACCTTCTTTCTGCAGCTTGTTACCTCTGCATTTCCCTTGCATCAGAACATAAGTCTGAATCACATCCCCCAGAGCTTGTGAAGACTCAGTTAAGATCTTATTCCCATGGGAAGAGCCCCTATGTGGCTTTCCAGGGATACTATTCTAGCCCAGGGATGGAAAATGGGACAGCCTCTAAGTGATTGTTAATTCTTGCCAGAGCAGCCGTCCTCAGTGACCCTCTACTGAAGGGCCACCTGGGCATCTTTTTAGATGCAGATTCCCTAGCCCCAGTCTGAGTGAGTCTGACTGAGCATGGGATGCCAGCCAGTGATCATAATCCCTAACAGAATCCTAGGTGTTTCTGGGTCAAATGAACAGCAGGGTGAACAATGCACGTAGTTCTGGGTGGTGGGGTCCCCGGCTCCATCTGGACTGGCCTGGGAAGAATGCTGGGAAAGAATGAGGGCAGGAGGAGAAGGGGGCGACAGAGGATGAAATGGTTGAATGGCATCACTGACTCAATGGACATGAGTTTGAGCAAACTCCAGGAGATAGTGAAGGACAGGGAAGCCTGGCGTGCTGTAGTTCATGGGGTCGCAAAGAGTTGGACACAACTTAGCGACTGAACAATCACAATGACAACCATGAGAGAAGTGAATGAGACGTTGCATTGAGTACTAGATCAGCTCTCCTCATCCTAGCTCACCTAACTCTGTAGCTTAGAAGTACACATTTTTAAAATGTGGGCACATTATCCGAAATCCATGTATCCCTGTGTGTGCCAGGATTTAGTTGATTCCATTGGTGATTTAGGTGTATCTTTACGTGGTCTCCAGTTACTCAACATGAATACTCCTGTCCCTGGAGACAGCTAAACTTTCTTTTTGAAGCTAATCCTTCCTAATGCCCCAACTGGGACTGCTGATACAGTGTCTTGCTGACTCATTTCTTCTTTTGCCCATGGCTATATTCCTTCAGTGATCGGGTAGTATTGAGTGCCTGTTCTGCAGGAACCTGACCACTCCTGGTGATACAGTGAAGCTCAAGGGGCAGGGCCCCCTTTCCAAGTACTCTAAGCAGTCACCCTATTTGTGTGCAGTGAGATGGGAGGGCTAACAGGGCTGGCTTGTTGGAGGAACACTGAGGCCTGACAGACTTTGAGGCAAGAGGAGGGCAGGGGGAAACATGTGATTTGCTCATGAGAGATAAGAGGTGACCCAGAGCTGCCCTGACCCATGGCACCCGGGTCAGAGCCAGGCCTGGTGACCAGCTTCCCTGATGGGATACTGTTACCTGCTCCTCACCGTGAGGTTAGGGGTGGATCTGAAAAATGCTTCCCCTCTTAATGACTCACAAAAGAAGCTGAGAAAGCCATCCTCTGAGTCCTGATGCCTTTACGAACTGAGTTTGTGATGTCTTTTCCAATTTTAGTTAAAGACCTCTGACAAAATGTACAATGGTGAGCAGGAAACTCTCTGGGTCTGCCCACAAAGTGTAGAGCACTTGAATGCTGTGATGTCAAGGACCTTCTTCCCTGAAGATAGAAAGGAGGCTTTTCAAGATTAGACATCCTGCATCCCTTCTGTGTGGGAGCACGCTGGATGCTGTGTTTCGTTAAGGCATGGCTATAAAATTGATGAGTGCTCTGGTCATGATTGTCTCTTTCCCAGAGGCCCCAGTCAGACACATTTTCCTAAGTGCATGCTCATGGGCACTTGGGTGGAGCCCACCACCCCCCTTCCACTGATTTCCTATTGCTTTGTGGTCTGAGAGGGAGGCTGGTGGAATGAGAGTGCCCTGCTGGCTGTGCTGGGAGCTCTCTCTATGAGGGGAAGGACCACAGGACTGCGGTGGGGGCGGGGGGTGGGGGGGGTTGGGCAGGGAGCCTCCTTGCTGTAGCTCCAAAGCAGAGGAGCACCTTATACATCAATGAGAGTCTCAGGACACACAGCTTTGTATGGTATCTTTGACTGACATTCCTGCCCAGAAATGCAGGCTTGTTCTCGGAGGATGGGAGCTCTCTTTTCTCTGAGAAATCTTTAAGAAACTTCTCCAAAAGGTGTAGTGTGTTGCCCACACGCAGCACATTCTGCCTCAGACCCATTTATCTAGGTACTGTGCCTCACCAGCTGTTTTTCATTGGGTATCAGGAAACTGAGTTGCCCTGGTTTTCCAGTGCAAGGGCTATCTGAATGATAAAGATTTTCTAGGAAGGAGGGGTTATCATTATTATCATTGTTATTAAAATCTCATCATCCCCTCCCTTTAGAATTTTGAAAGAAAGTGTTACTCAGTCTGACTCTTTGTGACCTCGTGGACTGTAGCCCACCAGGCTCCTCTGTCCATGGGATTCTCCAGGCAAGAATACTGGAATGGGTTGCCATTCCCTTCTCCAGGGGATCTTCCTGATCCAGGGATAGAACCTGGGGCTCCTGCATTGCAGGAAGATTCTTTATCATCTGAGCTACCAGGGAAGCCCCTAAGCTTTTCTGATTACTGGCATGGCCCTTGGAAGTAAGCGGGGAGGACGGGGACTTGCTGAGAGATGGGGGGACATTTTGGTTATAGGAAGGGAGGCCTCATGCTTGGGATTAATAGTAAGTAGTAATTAATAGTAATGTTTGGGATTAATAACTCCATGACTTCTGAAACTTCCAGGACTCTGGACCAGTTTTGCAGAGACTGTGGGGGAAAAACAGTGATGGAGAGACAGCCTGTCATTGGATAGGCCTGGTTCAGATCCCCATTCTCCCTCTCCTGGTTGGGTGATGGCATCCTCTCTGAGTTCCAGCTGCTTCTTCCCTAGACTGGGACTTATACCCTCTGTCTCAAAGCCATGATGCCCCCAGAATCCAGAAAGGACAGGGAAACTTCCCCTGGGGAAGGGAGCTGTGAGCATCAGAAGGATTGGAACCCAGGGGACTGCAGTGAACTCCCCCTCACCTGTACAGGGTTGTCACAGGACCTGCCCCAACACATGACACATGGAGCACCTGGCCCTTCGCAGGTGTTAATAAATGACAGCCATTGTTTATCACCTTGCAAATCTTGAGTTCTTAGTGCTATTTTATAAGATTTGTGGTCTTTCCCCCCCCCCCCCCGCCCCTCCCCAGCATCATATTTCTTTAAGCGAGCCCAGTTTTGCTGCAGAGTAAGAGCTCAGTTCTAGAAAGAAATGCTCACTTTTGGGAATCATTGCCTGCACATTGCCTTTTCTAGGTCAGATGCCATGAGTGTTGGCTTTGCCCTTCAGAACGGTCCTGCTGGGAGGTTGACACTGAGGGTGTTTTTGGTTTATGTTTTTGGATTGTTGTTTTGTTACTGAGAGTACCAAATTTCCCAAGCTAGATTCATGCCTGAGGCTGTGGTTGGAGATTTGCGGGAGTCTTCTGTCACGTGTCTGTTGTGCCAGCTGCTGGCCAAACATGTACTCAGTCTCTTGAGTTCTGTCTGGCTCTCCTCACAGCTCCTCCAGCCCCGCAGTCCTTGATCGTGAGCCTGCCCCAGAATCACCTGTTCAGACATTTGGGCTGTCTCCAGGTAACTCCTCTTGGGGTGGCTATTCATAGCGAAGGGGAAAGCGGTAACTGCAGTGGAAACACGTGCAGACAGCACCACGTGGGACATAGCAGCCTCAAGTATCTTCTGATACGACGTCCCCCCAGATGGGTGCAACCTCAGTTCTGTGGCATTTTTGCCAAAATGCATGATCTGAATTTAATCACAAGGAGACAATGAACAAACCCAAATTGAGAGACTTTCTGCAGATAACCGGCCAGTACTCTTAAATCTGTCAAAGACTGTCACAGGTTGGAGTGGACCCAAGGAGCATGATGCGTTGTGGGCTCCTGAACTGGAGCGGGAGGGAACCTTAGTGGACACTTGGCAAATGTGAATATGGTCTGTAAAATACTATAATTAAAAGTTAATAGTATTGGGTCACTTAAGGCCCTGATTTAGATAATTACACTGTGTTTCATAAGGTATTAACTTTGGGAGAAGCTGCATGAAAGGTCCTGGCATCTTTTTCACAACAGGGTGTAGAGTAAAGTGCTTGCAGTTTGGAGCTGGAAAGGCCTGGTCTGGGGTCAGATCTTGCCTCTGGTAACTATTAGCTGAGCGACACAAAGCAGGTTGCATTTCCTGTGTGAGCCTCTGTTTCCTCATCCCCCCCCTCCCCCCCGACCCCAATGGAGTTTCTCTGAGGATAAATGCATGTGCAATCCACAGTGTGTAACATTCCCTTCCCCAGTGATAAAGAAGGGATTTGTCTTCTTTCCTGCCTTCTAGCCTTTCCCTGACCTGCCCTTTATCTCTTGTCATCTTCCACTGTGCACCTTCTCATGTGGTATTTTCAGAAACCTACATATGCGTTTACATCCAAAGTCTAGAAAGCAGTTTGTTGTTGTTGTTCAGTCGCTATGTTGTATCCAACTCTTTTCAACTCTGTGGACTGCAGCATGCCAGTCTCCGGGGTTTGCTCAAACTCATGTCCATTGAAGTCAACGTTACCATCCATCCATCTCATCCTCTGTCACGGCCTTCTCCTCCTGCCTCAGTCTTTCCCAGCATCAGGGTCTTTTCCATCAGGTGGCCAAAGTATTGGAGCTTCAGCTTCAACATCAGTCCCTCCAATGAATATTCAGGGTTGATTTCCTTTAGGATTGACTAGTTTGATCTTCTTGCAGTCCAAGGGACTCTCAAGAATCTTCTCCAGCACCACAGCTCAAAAGCATCAATTCCCAGGTTGCTGAGATGAGAAACTCTGACTGGCTCTTGCTGTATGAAGCCTGAGGCAGGATTGAGTCCTGGTCCATTCTGCTTCAGCAGCCCTTTTGCCATCTCAGGCATCCTTTAGGATTCTGTCAAAGCCTTCTAGACCCTAGGCCAGCAGCATTGGCATCACCTGAGAGTTTGTCATAAATGCAGAGTCTGAGGCCCCACCCCAGTCCCAGGGACTCAGAATCTTGAATTTTACCAGGTGATTTGAGATTCAAAAAATCCTCTGCTCGAGGACCTGACATAAAAGGACTTGGCTTGCAAGAGAGCAATGTTTCTTTGTCTGTATCTACAGAGGGGGCTAGATGAGAGTTGATGTGAGAGCTGAGAAATGTGAGCTCAGAATAGAAAAGTCTTCAAAATACATCATTCCAGGCCCATCCTTGTGTGGAATTCTCTCCCCTAAAGATTTTAGAGGCCTGAGGCCCTGTCAATAGCCTGGGATTCCAACTGGGGCCTCTACATGGGATTGCCTGGCCAAGGTTTTGCCTGGAAGGGATTGTTTGTTTTCTGTGGGACTTGGGTTTCTTGTTCTGTTTACTCGCCTGTGCCAAACAAGCCTGGAGCCTCCACACGGAGGCTGGTGGCCTCCAGCTGAGGAGGGTGCCCACAGGAAACAGACACAGCCCAGGCTGCTTCTAAGTGACAGAGGCTTTGTGGCAGACCGGATTCCTCTCTGCTGGACTCAGGTGCTGTGCAGGCTGTCTTTTAAATGAAGTTAGCCTTGGTTGGATGATCCATCTTTAAATGCCTTTAAGTTTAACCACCACTAGACTCTACGAGGTGAGACCACCACCAGCCCCATTTTGTAGCCTTGGACTCTGGGACTTAGAAAGGCTAATAGGAGCCTAAGATCATGTGGTGTGTAAGTGGAGTTGCTGTTTGAAGCCAGAGCTTCCTTCAAGCCCAGTTCTTGAACCTTGTGTTGTACTGGCCCAGGTTCCCTTCAGTGCCTAAAGCAGGACGGCCATCCGAGTGCCCTCTCATACACAGCGTGGAGGTGGTGATCCTGCAGTGTCCTTCCTGTCTTTTTGTGCTTGCCCTGGGTGGACCGCTTGTCAGGGCCACATGTCCAGTGGGGCTGGACATGCTGACGGTCACTCTTGGCACGCGGGACAGATATTGGGTTTTGGTTATACAACTGCAATTCCCAGAGAAGGGAGAGTGGCGGGCTGGGGGACCAGGCAGAATGTAGGGCAGTCAGTGCTCGGCTCCTGGAGGCAGGGCTGGGCCAGCATCCAGGCTCCGCACAGTGGCTTTAAATGTGGCCACTTCAACAAGGTCTGGGGCAGTCAGAGGGTGGGCTGCACCTGGGCAGGGAGCAGCTCAGGGTAGCACCATGGGTCGAGGCTGTGCTATGCAGTCGCTGTTACCGTTCTACAGTCAGCTTCCTTCCGTTTCTTCCCCCTTTCTAACAGATGAGCAGAGGAAAGCGGAAAACCATCAGAAATTCTAAACTAATACCCAGCCAGTTTGGCTCATTCTTTCTCCAAGACTCCAGTGAAGGATAGAGGCTGGTGTTTTTAAAAATCTGGTTCTCTTTCAGATGCAACTGAAAGGCTCAGAGGTAATTAGCTGTTCTAGAAAAGACTGTATCATCACCTTAAAAAGCTGCCTCGTGGGAGTAGCCATTATCTGTAGTGGGATGGGAACATGGCAATACCAATAGACTGTGGACCCTCCTCTGCAGGAGCTGAAGAAAACCAGCCTGTTGGTTTAAGGAAAATTAGGCAGTGGGCCAAAAGTCACCAGTCTCTCACTTTTTAATTTGAAAAAACTCTCACAAAATGAGCACATTTTAGTATGAAAATTTAGAGGAGTCAGAAAAGCACAAATAATGAAAAATCACCCTTAATACCACTATTTGGATGAAGTGTTCTGAGCATCTTGGCAAATACACCTCCGATCTCCGTTCCTTTTGTTCATGAATGAATGTTTATTTGTACGGAATTGGGATCATGCTGATGTACAGTGTTATAAAGCACTTTTTTCCCCCTCAGTACTGTTTCAGTCTTTCCCTCATGTTATTAAATGCTCTTTTTAGTAGTGAAATGGCTGTATTAGGTAAAGGCATCATAATTCATCTAAGGATAGCAGCAACCAGGATAAGGATGACCATGAGTAGGATGTGTATAGAACTTGCTTTGTGCTGGGCACTATTCTGAGCTCTGTTTTGTTAACCCACTTTATCATCACACAGTGCTGTGAGATAGGTACTCTTGTTATTCCCATTTAACCTTTGTTGTTTGGCGTTTAAGCTTTTCCTTTTAAAAATATATGTTTTAAACAACTCTGTACTAAGCATACATATTTAAGCACACTCTTGGTTACCTGTAGGTTGCTGCTGGGTCAAAGAGTCTGCGTATTTTAAAGCTCTGATGCCTGTTGCCCATCATCCTAGAATGAGTCTCCACTCTGTGTCCCATCTCCTCTTCCCACTCGTTTTGTCTGGAGCCAATGAGTTGGCTCTTCACATCAGGTGGCCAAAGTAATGGAGCTTCAGCATCAGCAAATGTCTATTGATACCTTCCTGGGCACCAGAACCCGTGCTGGACACTGTAGGTGTACCGATGAATGAATCATGGCTCTTTAATCTCAGGAACTGGTGGGAAGACCATCTTGGAATGGTTATTGACTGGGTGAAAGGTTAGCTGTACATAAAGCCAGGAACAGTGGTTCAAGTTCATTTCTGTTCCCACCAGTGGCCTGTATACACAGGTTACCTCTCTGTCTCTCAACTATGCTGATTCTCAGCAGGGAAAGGGTTAGCTGTGCCTGGTGTCCTGGCTCTCAAGGCAGTGCAAGGCGGGTAGGGGAGAGGGATGGCAACTGAACAGGACACACAGACATCACGTTTCATTAGGAACTGAAGCCGAGAACAGGGTGGTAATGGTGTGAGCTTCTATCATTTACTTCTGTGCTCTTGGGAGATAGATAATGGGAAAAAATTAACAGTCTTGGACTCCAAAGACTGCTCTCCTTTGAAAGCTGTATCATATGTAAGTCACTGCCCCATGATTATCTTGCAATGAGGAAGACATGTCCCATATTTCATATGGGAGGCAGGAAGTGGCCTGCAGAATATTTCAGGCCTCTCTTGAGTTTTGCAAGGGGGTTCAAGTTTCATGGGCAGTGTGGCCCTTCGATTCTGGCTTCTAGTGCTGTGTGGGGGAAGTGTGAAGGCATTTGTCTTGTTTGATTTAGAAAACTGAGCTGCAGGTGGAAAGCATGTGATGTGACTCTTTTCCCCCAAATGATGTGGCTTTCACATGTTTTACTTTTGAAAATGCTTAACAAATTCCCGAAGTGAATTTATCAGGTGATTTTATCAGGATGGCAGAGTATATAGCACTTGGAAACCAGTTTTCTAGCTATTTTTTTTATAGGTTTAACACTTGCAAAGTGGCATTTTCTGCAAAGATGTGACAAGGATAGCAAAGAGTGTTAAGACAAAATTCCATAGAAACTCTTTCTCAGACTCTGGGGTAATGGGGCCACTGACCTAAATAAAAGCAGGAATCCTCCAGTACAATGAGCTCACACTGCCAAGATGGGCTGAATTGAGGCCGTGACATCCTCCACTCACAGGCTGGTCCCATGTGCATTCAAGCCCCAGACAACAAGCAGGCTGCTGTCTAGAGACAGCCAGGCTGCCCCAGACCCTCCCAGAGAGGGTTTCTGACTCCAGTACACTGGCTGAAGGCTGGGTGATAACAAGGCTGTGTCCCTGGATAGAGACACTAAGGAATAGAATTTTATCATAAGAATCCCAGGAAATGAGCAGACCTCGTCAGGCTCCAAGGCTGGGTCAGAGAGAACTGTTTTTGGTGGACTATCCAAGAAACCAGCGCAGAGTCAAAATACAGTTCCATGTATGAGACCTGTGGCATTTAGTTTTCTGCAAGCACAGTTTAAAAAAAGTAAGACAGAACAGGTGGCATTAACTTTAATTTAGCCCAGTAGATCCAAAATAGTAACATCCAACATTTATGTACATAATCAACATAAAAATTACCAATGAAATAGTTTACCTTCTATTCGTGTGCTCTTCAAAATCCAGTGTGTTTTACCCTCAGCAGCACATCTCACTTCATAACCATCACATTTCAAATGCCCAGGAGCAGTATGTGGCTCATGACTGCTGTCTTGGACAGTGCAGGTCTAGAAGCTATATCACTCAGCATCTTATGAGTGAGGCCGAAAGGCCGCTAGGATGTGGTCTGGACCTGTAATGATCACTGTAGCATTTGGTGTCGAGTCTTTCATAGCATTCTTCTGCCACTGGGGGAAAAAAAAAGCTTTCAACCTTAATAACTTAAACTGTAGATTGTAATACTTTCCATTTTCATAGGGCTTTTCCATTACAGGATACTTTAGTATGCTCTCCTAAAACTGTGAGAGAGGCCAGGCAGAAACCATTCCTTTGGCACACGTTTATTAAGGGTATGCTGGGTGCTAGGTCCTGATTGGCAGACAGCTCTTGCCTTCTTGGAGCTCAGATTCCAGTGGAGGGAAAAAGCATCATGCCTCGCTGTAGTTAGAACTGTTGTGGGTATGAGCAGGGGCTATGGAAGCACAAGAGAAACGCTTCTAATTCTGCCCAAGATGTCAGGGGAACACTTGAGAGGCGAGAGATTTGAGCAGAAAGATGGAATGATATCTTTGCTAGGAAGATAAACTGGAGCGAAAGGGAGATGCATTCTGAGTATCATCCATTTGGGTTAGAACTTCTAAGTCTGGAATGTCCATTTTACAGCCCAGACAGGTGGCAGGTTAGGTCACCTGCTTGAAATCCTACTAGATGTCCATAGGCGATAGATTCTGGGAGAGTTCTGATTAGCTAGTTCTGAAGGAGCTTTTCATCTAAAATGTGTCCCTGGATGTGGTCTTTAGGAAGGAAGGAAGTGGTGGGAAGAGCCCTGCCCTGAAACTTAATGATCAGCTGACCTCCATTCCATTGTCCTTTTCTGCCTTCAGCTACAGTTTTTTGTTTTTTTTTTTTGGTACAAGAACATTTTGTATACAATTCTGTAAGATCGCTCTGTTAAAAAGTGAAGTCACTCAGTTGGGTCCAACTCTTTGGCCTGTAGCCTGCCAGACTCCTCCGTCCATGGGATTTTCCAGGCAAGAATACTGGAGCGGGTTGCTATTTCCTTCTCCAGGGGTTCTTCCTGACCCAGGGATGGAACCTGGGTGTCTCACATTGCAGGCAGACTCTTTACTGTCTGAGCCGCCAGGGAATCCCTTCCCTCTGTTAAAGTTCATGCTTTGAAAGCTGTTTTCAGTATTTCTGTTGTAGTTACTGGGGAGTCCTGGGGGAGACAGCACCAATTCTGGATGTTTCCATTCCCAAGTGAACCGACCACCCATCTGGAATATCAGTGCAAGGATTTTAACACACAAGGAGCTGGGCTCTTGCCTTTTGTCCATACAAGGCCGTTGGCCACCACTAGGGCAAGACAGAGCACCCACACGCCTGCCTGGGGCCTGCTGCCCTCCAGGAATGGTGAGGCTCCTCTGCACTCAGCAGTTTTTATTTTTATCTCATCAGCGTGTTCCTCCTTTTAAAGTGTGAATCCTAGTGACCCGAATGAGCTGTCTGTCTGGGCCTGGGCCAGCAGGCCTAGGTTACTCCAGTTCAGAGGCGGCCCTGGTCTGGGGTGGCAGCGATGGGGGTTCCCAGTGTGACTGCATGGGGCGGGGCAGGGAGCCAAAGTGGCCTGCCAGACGGACAAGTTTTCAAACTAGGAGAAGGTTATTCTTGAAGTAAACCAGACCCTGTATTCCCCTCTCCCTCATCCCCTTCGTAACAGCCCTTTTAAAAGAACAAGCAAAGTTTGCAAAATTCCGATGTTAATATTTAGAAACACAAAATCAAGTAGGCATACCTCTTCCAGTTTGGTTGTGGGTGGATTTCAGGCCTGTTGCCTTTGGCATCCACACATGAGGCTCTGCTGAGATTTCATCCATGCTGATGCATCAGAACAGCATGATTTCATACTTAGAGGTTGGACACGGGAGTTGGGGGGTTGCTCTTTCCCTGGAATTGAGTGACGGCTGCCCCAGGCTCACAGGGGAGGATGTGGTAGAGTTTTAGAAACAGGAAGACAGAAGGCCTGCCCCACCCCACTGCTGGCTCATGAAGCTGGCATGAGTCAGAGGGAAGAAATGTAATATTTGTGGGCCCCCTATGCTATACCACGGAGAAGGAAATGGCAACCCACTCCAGTATTCTTGCCTGGGAAATCCCATGGACAGAGGAGCCTGGCGGGCTCCAGTCCATGGGGTTGCAAAGAGTCGGACACAACTGAGTGACTAACACACACACACGCTGTACCAGGACCTGTGTTAAGTGCTTTTCCTCTGTAGACACACACACACACACACACACACACACACACACACACCCACCCTCTGTACCAGGACCTGTGTTAAGTGCTTTTCCTCTGTAGACACACACACACACACACACACACACACACACACCCTCTGTACCAGGACCTGTGTTAAGTGCTTTTCCTCTGTAGACACACACACACACACACACACACACACACACACACCCACCCACGCACCCTCTGTACCAGGACCTGTGTTAAGTGCTTTTCCTCTGTAGACACACACACACACACACCCTCTGTACCAGGACCTGTGTTAAGTGCTTTTCCTCTGTAGACACACACACACACACACCCTCTGTACCAGGACCTGTGTTAAGTGCTTTTCCTCTGTAGACACACACACACACACACACACACACACCCACCCACCCACCCACCCTCTGTACCAGGACCTGTGTTAAGTGCTTTTCCTCTGTAGACACACACACACACACACACACACACACACGCTGTACCAGGACCTGTGTTAAGTGCTTTTCTTCTGTAGACACACACACACACACACACACACACACACACACCCTCTGTAGGCGCATGAGTCCCGCACAGCTCTTCTGTGGGCTTATCATTATAGAGGTAGTTTTGCTTCCTGGTAATTGGACCAGCAGCATCACCTGGGAACTTGTTAGAAATGCAGGTTCTCAGGCCCTACTCATGCTTTTCAGAATGAGGACTCTGGAGAGGGGCCAAGGCATCTGTGTTTAAACAAGCCCTCCAGGCAAGCCCGATGCACTCTAAAGCTTGGAAGCCTCTACTCCAGAGGTTAAAAACACAGGCCCAGAGCTGATCTGGGCTCAAACCTCAGGCATATGGCTTTTGGCAAGTCGGGCAACCACTCTGCTTTGGTGTTCTCACCTATAGATTGGAGGTGTGAATAGTATCCACCTCACAGGGCTGTGTGGATTACATTAAGGAGTATATGGTGAAACTGGGGCAGTGCTGGCGCGTGGTGAGCACACCCTGAGTATTTGGTCTCCTTCACTCAGAGTCGGCCAGCTTTGATCCCAGGTCTGCTGGACCTCAAAGCCACCTACTCATTTTATGGGACCAGCCGTCCCTTAGAAATCAAATTCAATTAGCTGTAACCATGTCTCAAACACTGTAGGCTGCTCTGTAGGCCTGCTGGCCAGGCGGGTCTCCTCTCTCCCTGCCAGCTCTAGTTCCTTAGTAGGAGCTGCTTGAACAGGGAGAGAAAGATTTTAAGACCAAGGCCGAGTTTAGCATGTGGCTGCCTTTATTGATTAGTGTGTATGATACACGAGGGGTTCCTTCCTCTTGCTGTTGCCGGTTTCAGGCAACTTAGTGTGAATTTCTGAGCCGTTCCTGTTACTAGGCTTTAAAGGAAGGCTATTAAGAGTGACTGCTTAATGTGGCAAGCCGGAGGAGTTGTGTGGGCTGTACATGTTCATGGTGGGTCGGCAGGAGGCTGCGTGTGGTTTGTGGGCCTTGCCTGGCCCAGGAATTGGTCTGGGGCTGTTGCTTTTGGGAAATGTGGGTGGCGGTAGCCACGGGAGAGGGCTGGTTGAGAATCAGTATTTTCTGAATCCTGGCCACATATCTTTCCATTTTATCATGATTAATAGGAGCTTTTAGTCCCATTTTGCAGCTATGGGAAGGACTGCCATAATGAAGTACCATAGAATGTGCAAATTAAACAACAGAATTTGTTTCCTCATGGTTCTGGGAAGTAAAAATCTGAGATCAAAGTGTCAGCAAAGTTGACTTCTGAGGCTCCTTTCCGAAGCTTAACTATTGTGTCTTCACATGGTCTTCCCTCTATACTCAGCTGTGTCTAAATTTCCTCTTTTTTTTTTTTTTTTTTAAGGATACCTGTCATATTTTATTAGGCTTCCCAAGTGGTGCAGTGGTAAAGAATCCACCTGCCAGTGCAGGAGATGCAAGAGATGCAGGTTTGATTCCTGGGTCAGGAAGATCTCACGGAGAAGGAAATGACAACTCATTCCAGTATTCTTGCCTGGGAAATCCTATGGACAGAGGAGCCTGGCAGGCTGCAGTTGTATTTTATTAGGGCCACTCTATTGGCTTCATTTTAACTTTAGCTTTTTAAACACCATTCTTGATTACAGTCACATTCTGAAGTCCTAGGGATTAGGACTTTGGCATATGGATTTGGGTGGGGTGGGATACTATTCAACACCTGGCCATGGCACCTGGCCTCAGATATCCACGTGGGTCTTTCAGAAGAGGGAATGCCATGACAGGTTGGCCCTGAGGTGACTGAGTTCATTGAGGACAAAGAGGAGGGAGGAAGGGAGGGGCTGAGGCATCATGTGGACAGTGAGGGTTTTCCAAGCAGAGGGATAGTTGGAGGGCTGGCCGGGGGTGGGGGCATGGAGGGAAGGGAGGGCCCCAGTTTCAGGAGGTGATTGGTTGTAACAGTGCAGGCAAGTGACAGTGAGGGTTCAGAAATAGGTTGGATCTTGAAGAAAATGTCAACATTTTTACTGATAGATTTTTGAATGACTTGAATATGAGGAAAGATAAACTAATTTTCTAGTTTCCTGAGAATATAGCATTTTGCAAAGATGATATTTCTGCCAAAGTCAGTGCCTAGAGTGTTTAATGATTCCAATTAAATCCCAGTGGGCTTTTGGGAAGATGACAGAATGAGTCTAAGATTCTTTTGAAAGGATAAACAGCTGAGAATAGTCAAGACATTTTTTTCATGAAGGGGGGGTAATGATATCCCTTCTAGTTTGTTGCATGCACACTGCCCAGAGTGATCTTTTAAAAACATGAGTCAGGTCCCATCTGATGGTGTCATGGAGTCTCCCTCTGTACCAGGACCTGCAGGCCCTTGGTAGCTGGCTTCCCGAACCCTGCCCCCGCCACCGTCTCGCTCACTAAAGCTCCAGTCACACTGGCTTCCTCCTTGTCCTGGAGAGCACCCCACCTTCAGGGTCACTGCTGCCTGCACACAGAACTGTTTCTTTCTGGTCTGGACTGTCTCCTGCTTCAGTCTTTCTTTCGACTCAGGTTTATGCTCAAAAAGCACCTCCTCTTCAGGGAAGCCTTCCCTGATCACCCTGTCTAAACCACTCTCTCTCCTGTCATTCACTCTTCTCTGCTTTTACCTGGATTACGCACTTTATTTACAGCGAGGTGGGCTTTCCACACTGCCTGAATTATCATCTGGCTTTGCCCCTTATTGCTATGTGGCCACCTGGGTGTCAGTTTTCCTCATCTGTAAAATGGGAATGACACTGCCTATGTCAGGTACTATTGGGAGGATTAGATTTGACACATAAAGTGCCCAACAGCCAAGTACTCTCTGGCTGGCACACAGAGTAAGTATTCAGCAAATGTTATTATTACTTGTTCAATGTAGATTCCCCCAATAGAAAGGGAAAGCAGACAGAGGAATGCTTTGCCTGGTTCACTGGTGTGTATTTGTTGCCCAGAACTGTGCTTGGCACACAGTAGGGGCTTGATAAATGTTTGTTGAGTGAATACATGAAAGCATGATGGTAAAACTATTATAAGTGCACAGTAATTAAAACAGAGTTTGGTGTATGAGTAGAGACAAAGATTAAAGGAATACAAAGATAAAGGAATACAATAATATCTCAAAGCCAGTCCTAGTGTTTATGAGAATTTAAAATGGGATGATGGAACATCACAAATTAGAGGGGAGAAAGGATGGATTATTTAGTAAGCGATTACTTACTAATGCAAATGATTACATCCTCTCCCACAGCATACACCAGAATAAATTCCAATTTGATGTTTCGAGTTAAACCATAGAAAAATAAGAGAATATATAAGATTATCTTATTTTCTAGGTAAGAGTTGGTTTTCTAAGACAAAGCACTGGGAAAAATAGACAAGTGGCTTGGACTGTTTCTACAAATCAACTTCTGTGTATCATAAGTATTAAAAAAAAAGTTTATAGTCAACATAGAAAAATTGCCATATATAATAGAAAAAAAAGTCCTTTACTATATAAATTGTTGCTTATGTAAATCTGTAGGGGAAAAACATTAACATCTCAGTAGAAAAATTATCCAAAGAGAAGACATAGATCATGCACAGAAGAAATACATGCAGGCATTGGGGGGAGTGGAATATTTAACTTATTGGTAATCAAATAAATGCAAAGTAAAGTGAGATAGCATTTTTTTTCCACTCAGGTTACCCAGCAGGGGTTGTGTTAAGAAAGGTACTTTTCTAAATTGCTGGTAAGAGTATACCTGGGTAAAACTTCTCTGGCACAAAGTTTGAAGAGGCTTAACTATATATATACCTTTTGACCTGGTAAAGTCAACTCTAGAAATTTAACCTAAGGAAATAAGCAGAAATGCATCTGATATATGTAATAATAAAGATAGTCATTTTTCATAAATAATAAAAATATGGAAAAGATCTATATATCCAACAATAGAGGGAATAGTGAGTTATGATACGTACACACAGGAAATATCATCCAGACTTTAAAAATACTTTTTCTAAGGTTATTTATATATACATTCTTAACCAGGACCTTTTTTCATCATGCTCACTCAGGGAAAGCAGACCACACAAGAGGTGACTACTGATAACCACTGGTATAACCTTCTACCACATATATTCATGATTGCAGTTCATAAACATGAGACACATAGAGACACATACACATATGGAAATATGACAGAATGTTATCAGTGGTTATTCTCTAATATCTTATTCTGTATATTTTCAAAATTTCCCCTAATGAGTATATATTTTATTGTCATAAGTAAAAAATATATGTTAATTTTAAAAGAATGGCTGTGGGTTTGGAGATATTAATATATGATAAAGGGCAGATTCAGGAGAATTATTGGATGAATAGAATTAACTGGTGTTGGTGACGTTTTAGATGATGGATGAGGCTGAGAGTAGGTGGGTTCAAGAATAATATAGCTCAGGCCTTGATTGGATGGTGTCCAAGTTGGAGGAAGGGATGTAGGATATCTTTGTGGGGGGAAATCTCCTCTAACAAGTTGAATTTGAGGTCCCTCTGTCGCATTGTAGTTAAGAGTCCAGAGGATAATGGAAATATAGAGCTGGAGTTCAGAAGAGAAGTGGGGGCTGGAGAAAGGAATGTCTGTTTGAATTACTGGTCATCACTGTGAGAGAGAAAATATGATTGAATTCTTGAGCTCACTAATATTTAAGGACTTGGCAAAAGCAGTGCCAGACCAGTTCTAACCTATGACACTTCTTCCTTATCCTTTCCTGCCCCAGGCTGAATAACCCCATCCCACCCCCATCGGCTGAGGTCTCAGCACTCTGTTCTCTTTTGGAGCACTCGACTTGTTTGTAATTAAGTGACCACTTGTGTAATTAATTGATCAGTGTAGATGCCCCCACTGGATTGTCAGCTGCGTAAGAGCGAAGCAGGGTCTGTCTTGTCCACTGTTGTTAATCAGGGTTGCCTGACATAGGTTTTCCAGGAGGATGAGTGAATGAAAACAGCAAGCAACCCAAAGAGATAATGGATAAGAAAGATTCAGAGAAGGTTCAGGGGGCCCAAGAGAGTTTCAGGAGAAGAGTTTCAAGGAGAGAGCAGACACCAAGTGCCAGTGATGGTAAGAGATGGAAAATCAATGGGGAAAGCAGTGTTAGAGTGGGGGGTGCAGTCAGGTCCTGGGGGGAAGGGAATGTGATCAGTCATTCAAGCAAAGGTGGACTGTTTGGTCTTGGAAAAGAGGACTGGAAGATCTTCTGAGTGGAAGGATAGTAAGGAGGGAGGGACAAATACAGTTTGTCCCTTAGCATCCATGGGACATTGGTTCCAGGAACCCCCGTGGATTTCTAAATTCAAGGATGCTCAAATCTCTTATATTAAATGGCCTAGCACAATGGCTACAGTTGGCCATCATATCCACAGATTCTGGGATTCTCTCAGAGCACTCCTCCTCAAGTCTGGTCTGGAGATCTTAGATGTGAAACCATGTGAAGTTGGCTGTGTTGAAATCTTCATGAAAGTGGCATTCTTAGCTATTATACGATAATTCAAAAGTTCCCAAAGTATGGGTCCCAGTCTGGCAACTGCCTCTCCTGGGAACTTGTTAGAAAGGCAAATTCATATTTAAATAGAACACCCTGGGGTAGGGCTCAGCAATCCATTTTAACAGCCCTCCAGATGATGCTCACTAAAGTTCGAGAACCACTGCCCTAACCCCAAAACTACAAGCAAGTGGTTGTTGGATATTAACTTGCTCCCCTGACATTTATGCAGGAGCCAGCAACAAAACAACTCCAAGAGCAGGGGTGTCTGTTTTCTTACTGTCTGCTTTCTGGAAGAGTTTTTGAAGTTGTCAACTCAAAACTTGCTTTGGAATTCCCAGAGGTTGGAGAATTAGGCTGATAAGATAGAGGCCCCTGTCTTGCAGAGGCTTCTTCCCTATTGCGTGATCAGCAGTTTTTGCTGGGATTCTGGGCAGCTTTCCTGGCCTGACTCTGAGCACGAGTTTCTGAGCCAGCCAGTTAGGGAAGTGGGGGTGGGGAAGGGGAGCCTCCTGGGCCTCCCTGAATTCTCTATTTTAAATTGAAGACAGTGAAGGACCCCAGGGGTTACAGACTAGAGGATAAGGTTTCACACCAAGCAGCTGGAATTCATAGCCAAGATGTCTGGGACCTGTAGCTTTGAAAACTTGGTGAGATGCTGTTGCTTAACAAAACCCAGCCTCAGCCCACGGGCCTCTGTCCTTGCCAGGACTCAGCACCATTCTGGGTCACCAAGCTCCTGCCACACTTTGGGATTCCCCAGAGATGAAAGCTAGGCAGCCCTGATTACTGCTGTTACTTTCAAGAGGCTTGACTTAGCTGCAGCTTGCAGTATGGATGCTCAGCAGCAAATGTTAATTGCTGGAGGCGTAGAGTGGATTTTTTCCTCTTTGTAACTCAGAGGGACAGATATCCAGACACCAGCCAGATCCCCACACATTTGAAGGTGACCCCACAAACCAGGTGTTGAGATTTCCCAGATGACCCAGCCTCTCAGCAAAGAGTAAGTGCCCATTTGCCCCTGCAGTGGGGTGCCTACTGGCATTCTAAAAGCCTGTGGACACGATGTTTTGGAGGTTTGCTGCCTGGGATTTGTGTTTCAGTCTGTTCTGCGTTGTTGAGCACAGTGTCATGGGTAGATTCTGAGGAGCTGGAACCTAGCCTGTACCCTGCTGGGACTATTCAGGGGAGGGAGGCGAGAGCAGGTAAGTACCTCCACTGTCCCTGGGACCCCCCTAAGTCTCATCTAAGTTCTTTCTTGTTTTGCACACTTGTAAAGGTAAATCTTCCTCTGCTGCCAAAACCACAGGAAAGATGGGAGCACTTGGTTCTGGTTCTAGTTTATTCGTATAATTTTGAGAAAATGACTACATCCAAATACTTTCTTTTTTCTCTCTATGAGTGGGCTTTAGTCGTACTTTTTTTTCCCCACCAGTGGGCCTCTATGTAAAATATTGGGGGCAAAATACTGAAAATAATTATTTATCAAGAGTATTTGGAAACCTAAAATTCCTGTACTGACTGCTCTAGTGTCTCCAGAGGAAAATATCCAGTTAACAAAAGAGAGGAAGGAGAGAGATGGTTCCAGAAATTCACTTAAGTGCCAGAGGTCTGAGTGCTCATTGTACAGGGCTGCTAACGCTCTCGTGGGCCTTCCAGTGTCACTCATAGGTGTGGAAGACATTTCCCAGGACTGAACCACCGCCCCCTGTCATCCACTAGTTCTGATGAAAGAAGAGTTGAAAATAGCCAATAAAATGGTGGTCAAATAAATGTAAATTTGAGTAGCATAATAGCACCTTTCCTACCTATTGGATGAGGGAGGATGTGCAGAAACTACTCAGGACAGGGGAGTGGGTTGTAGAACTACTGATGGAAGTCTAAATCTGCCAAGCAATTTTGCAAAACTTATTTAAATTCTTAAAAATGCATACAGCCCTTGACCTCCTGGAAATTTTTTGTTTGAAACAAAGTTATGCAGAAAGTAGTATGTTCCAAGTTTTTCACCAAAACGATAATTAGAACAGTAAAAAATTAGAAACAGCCTTGATGTCCAACAAGGATTATTAAATTATAGCATATATCTATATTTATATCTGTATCTATCTATATGTATATCTTCATTACAGTTACATCAGCCAGTACTTAATACCATGGAATCATGTCAATTAATAAAAATGACAATAATTTATAACTCAACAGTTTAAAAATAATAGAAATAACATTATGATTCCAGTTTTATAAACTATATGTTTTTAATTTTTTTTTAAAGTCTAAAAGGATTTATATCAAAATGTTAATGGTAATTCCTAGGTTGCAGAATTATGGTTAATGTTTCCTTTCTCTCTCTTTCCTTTTTTTTTTTTAAATTTTCTAAAATTTCTGCAATAAATATGGGCTTAGTAAATTATTTCTTTTAAAAAATAAAGAAACAATTCCTATGAAATATGCCCTCATAATTGCTGCTTTAAACAACTTCCTGCCCAGAGCATCTAACTGGCTGGTTTGCATTACAAGAAGGAATAAACGTTTGCTTTTTACTGATTAATGGGGAAGGAGGCTGTTGCCTCTGACAAAACGCAGAGGTGAATGTCATCTGGCCTAAAAGGAAGAGAAGCCTTGGTAAGAGGTGAAAGTTCAGCACTGAAAGCCAGATGAAGAATTTTGGCTGGCGCATTAAGCTGGAATCACAGACCCTGTATTGTGTTAGATAACTTTCTGATTTCCAGTGTGTTCTGAAAGATTTTTTTCTCTCGCACATTCAGTTAATGGCTCTTACTCTCTCCCAGAAAAATGAAACGAGTAACTAAATTCTTGAGCCAGTGGCAGTGACAGTTGAAAGCAGTAGTTAAGTCTCACAGGGCACAAGTGATGCTGCTTGTTCTAAGGGTCGGGTGATGGGGGAGGGGCCAAGAGCAGAGCCACTCATTTCCTTTTGAGGAACAGCTGGAGGGATCATTTACACTGAGAATTGTGTGAAAATACCACTCTTCTCGGCTGAAAATATGTGATCAAATGTAAAGTTGTAAATGTGATCAAATATTCATTTCATGGTAGCTTGACAGGCTTAGAATGGAAACATTAGATGGTTGAAGAGGAGAGGGTGAGGATGAATGGTGATTTCATCCAGGTTCAGTTCAGTTCAGTCACTCAGTCACATCTGACTCCTTGCGACCCCATGAATCGCAGCACGCCAGACCTCCCTGTCCATCATCAACTCCCGGAGTCCACCCAAACACATGTCCATCGAGTCAGTGATGCCATTCAAACATCTCATCCTCTGTTGTCCCCTTCTCCTCCTGCCCCCAATCCCTCCCAGCATCAGGGTCTTTTCCAATGCGTTAGCTCTTCGAATCAGGTGGCCAAAGTTCTGGAGTTTCAGCTTCAGCATCAGTCCTTCTAATGAACACCCAGGACTGATCTCCTTTAGGATGGACTGGTTGGATCTTCTTGCAGTCCAAGGGACTCTCAAGAGTCTTCTCCAACACCATGGTTCAAAAGCATCAATTTTTCGGCACTCAGCTTTCTTCACAGTCCAACTCTCACATCCATACATGACCACTGGAAAAACCATAGCCTTGACCAGATGGACCATTGTGAGCAAAGTAATGTCTCTGCTTTTTAATATGCCATCTAGGTTGGTCATAACTTTCCTTCCAAGGAGTAAGCGTCTTTTAATTTCATGGCTGCAATCACCATCTGCAGTGATTTTGGTTAGGAAGGGCTGACAAAAGCATCAGAGAAAGCCCCAGACAAAGGCCCTGAAGGAGAAGCATTAATCAGGTCTGCAGTGGAGTTGGAGGCTGGGGTTTCACATTGGGACCTGGGGTCTGCAGGGAGTGGGTCAGCTGAAAGTGAGAGGAAGAATTATTTTGAGGCCAGCCTTTGTGTGAAATATCAGAAATCAAATCATTGGGTGGTAACATTACTATGAAATGTATCAATAATATTTTATATATATATATATATATATGCATGTATGGATTGGTAGATGGTTAGAAGGACAAATATGTGAGAAAACAAATATGGTAAAATGCTAACAGTTGTGGAAGATGGGTGGTAGGTTTGTGGGTGTTCACTGTACAGTTCTATAAACTTCACTGAAGGTTTGGAAAAAAAAATTTAATTAAATATTGGGACCAGAAAGAGCAACTAGATGGCAAAACCTAAACTCATGAGATTTATAGAAAAGATAGGTAACATGGAATTCCCATAGGAATCCCCAAATACAAAAACCTGGGATCTAAAAGAGCCCCAAACCCTTAGTTATTGACCCAAGAGTAGTTGGCCAGCACACATTTAAAATGTGTGTATATGTGTGACCTCCATACTCACAGGATTTGGTCCTCAGAGAGATCCTACAGTGCAAAAGATGAAAATATCAGAAGGAAGCCTAATGAATGGAAAGGGAAGATAGGAAAACATGACAAGATCACCCCAGAGACACCTCACATGGTTCTGGACCAGTAGCTAAGAGAAGACCACAGGAAAGTGGAAGTACAGAGGGAACAGGCTCAGCTACAGCCCACCTTTTGCCAGGTCAGGCCAAGCAGGATGGGGACACAGTCCCCACTGTAGATATTTGATCTGGTGCGTTTGATCTGGTTGATTCATATACCACACCCCTGATCCCACTGCCACCATGAAAGCCAAGGAATAGACAAAAAGGGTTCAGGAAAAGCAGTTGGGGGAAGGTAGTGAAAAGGGTTTCTTCATCCAGGAAAAACTATCTTCAAATGATATTTGCAGCATTTTCTGATTGTATTAGCCAGATGTCTCCTTCTTGTGTAAACATGTGTTGAAAAAAATTGAAGAGGAAGCCTCAAGTTCCAAGACATCCCCAATTCACTTGGATCAGAGAGATGAATGGTAATAACTTGAAAGCCTCCTTGACTTAGGGATGTCTGGACCTGTGTTATCATAACCACTTGGATTAAGGATGATCAATAAGAACCTCATCCAAGGTCTAACGCTTCATCTCTTAACAGTTAAATATGACACTGGGGAGGAAGTTTAGGATGAAATCAGGAGGTACCAGTTAGGGCCCTGAGCCAAGTTTGAATGACCACTTTGCTTTTGAGTAGTGAGAGTAAAGATTTTGTTTTGTTCATTGCTCTGTCTCTGGTGCCCAGAGTCATGCCTGGCATGTAGTGAGTGCTCAGTAAATATTTGTTGAATGAAATAGGAAAAAAGTGAGTCCTTTTAAGTCATACGGACCTGGGCTCAATTCCCTCAGTTTCTAGCTCTTATGTGGACCTTGCACAAATCACTTTGAAGCTGCAAAATAGGAGTAGAAATTCCTGCCTCTTCAGTTGATAATGAAATATCCCAAAGCTAGGAATAAGAAAAACTAATTTTGTAGCATCCAAATCAAATAGCCACTCCCCAAGTGCACTTTAGTTTTGTGATCTGCAGTTTGTTACCACTGTGTCATTGAGGAGAAATTTTGAGGTATGAGTGAAATAGAAGAATAAAGCCTTAGCAGAGAACCTGACATCTGGAAAACACTCAATTAAAAGCATCTTCTTTCTCCCCCTCATTGGTTCTGTCCACATTTCAGTCTGTTCCTGTGTCTTTTCTCCCAAACTTCCTAGGGATAAAACCGCCCAGTCTACTGTAGTTTTCTCTCTCGCCGTTAAACCGTGCCATTAACTTCCTAATGGGCTTCCTTGTGGGGCATCAGACCTTAGATTAGGCCAAAGTTTTAACCTTTTTAGAAAGTGGAATGAAGTGGGCAATTTCCTGCTGCAGAGGAGAAGTGCAGGTTGGAAAAGCCTTTCTCAGTCTCCACCAGGAGCCACCCTCCCCTCCACTGTCCGCCGTTAGGCCTGCTCATCTTCAGCCATTTTCAATTAAAGTCATTCGCCTTTGGCAATTCCCGTGGTTTGTGCTTGAGGTGATTTCCAGAGGGCACTGGCCTGATTCCACACAGAGGGGCTTCCTGAGAGCCAGGATCTGGGATGCCTGCCAAGTACTCAAGAGCCTGAAGGCCTGAAGCCCCCGAAGCTTGACTGAACCTGCCTCAGGAAAGCAGGTTCTCTTTGGGGAATGTCTCCTCATGTGGAGGATCCAGAGCCCTGCAGTTTGAGGGGGAGCCTGTCTTCCCATCTGCTGAACAATCCAGTTGCTAAAAACAGGAGACCAGACATCGTCTTGCCCTTCAGAGATGCTATCTCTGGAAGCATTTGGCTGTTGCTGAAACCATCTTCCTGTTCATCAGAAAGACAGAGGCTCCACCCTGGTTCCAGGTGCCCTGTGGCTTCCAGCCCCTCCTGATTTCTCCCTGATATACCCATGATGACACAGAAAAATAACAAAACTCACAAGTCAGCAAAAAAAAAAAAAAAAAAGGGACTGACAAATGCCAGGATCTTGGAAGCGTCAACTGATTATGTCGAGAAGACAGAGCTGGGCCATGGGGCTCTGTCCAGGGTGTAGTTGATGGTGTGAAGATTCATGGAAAGGAATCCCCAACCCCCCTGCCCCGAGAAAAGTCAGAAAGTACTTTATACCTTCTCTTTTGTTTAGTTCCCGACTGATGTACTTGAAGTAAATTCTAACTGGTTCCCCCCACTTCCACACACACACTTTATTTTCCCTCCTTTTAGCTGCAGGCCTCAGATGTGGTCTTTTGTAAATTCATCTCTCTTTCTCTTTCTTTTTCTACCCCCTGTATCCAAGTAGAGAAAGAAAGCATGGGAATAAAACCAGATGGGGAATAGGGGAAACTGGCAGGATTTCAGTGCATTCTAGTAAGTATGTTTCCCCAAAGCAAAGTGCTGTAAGGAGGGTGCCCTGGGAGCTGTGCATGTGGGAAAATAGAAAGCTTTCTGTCTTGAGTTAAGTCTCAGGGAAGGAAATGAACTTTGTTAGAGCAAGGGTTCTGAATCACTGGAAGCCATGTCTTTGCCCCGTCCTCTCCCACAGCGGATACAAGAAGGAGATCCATTCTTTATGCAGGTGGGCAGAAAATGGAACCACTGCCAGTCTACTCATAACATCTGTTGAAATTTCATCACTAGTCTGGACAAACTTTTCCTTATTCAAGGATTAATGAAGACAAAAAAAAGGGCTTCTCTGGTGGCTCAGGGGTGAAGAATCCACCTGCCAATGCAGGCAATGCAGGAGACACAGGTTTGATTTTCTGGTTCAGGAAGATCTCCAGGAGGAGGAAATGGCAACCTCCACTCTAGTATTCTTGCCTGGGAGATCCTATGGACAGAGGAGCCTGGCAGCCTACATTCCATGGGATTACAAAAAGTCAGACACAGCTGAACAACTGAGCACGCATGCAAAGACAAAAAAGACTGTGGTGAAAAGTCCTCCAGGATAAGGTAAAGGTAATAGCTTCTAAAGACCCAGAAGCAGGTCTGTTTTTGGAAAAATCACCTACAGCAGGCTCCAGAAGAGCATTTGGGGGAAATGTGTATCATTCTCAGTATCTACAAAAAGACATGGCCTCCCTGTAGTAGGAGCAGAAAAATGTAAGGCAAAGATGGGTTGATATGAAAAGGCAACAAAAAGGAAAAAAAAAAAAAAAGATACAGATTAAATGAAGAAAGGTTTTGAGGAAACAAAAACCCAGCTGCAGAACTAAGATCCAAATTTGCAGGAGTATTAATAGAAGAGTATTAATATGTGAGAGGCTGAATAATGCCCCCCCAAAGATGTCCATATCTTAATCTGGGAATCTGTGAACACTGTATGCAAAAACCGACTTTGCTGATGTATTTAAGGTGAGGATCTTGAGAGATTGAGAGGTTATCCTGCATTATCCACCTAGGTCCTAAATCCAGTCACAAGTGTTCTTATGAAAGATAGGCAGAAATTTGATGATAGAAGAGAAGGCAGTGTGACCATGGAGGCAGAGATTGGGACCATGTGACCACAAGCCAAGGAATGTCAGCTGCCACCAGAAGCTAGAAGAGGCAGAGAACAAAGTCTCCCCTGGAGCCTCCCAAGGGAGTATGGTACAGCTGTTCTGACCACTTCATTTGGTCCGGTGATACTGATCTTAGCATTCAGGCCTCCAGAACTGTGAGAGAATAAATGTCTGTCATGGCAAGTCACCGAGTTTGTGATAATTTGCTAGGGCAGGCAGGGAAAGCTAATACAAATACTATGGAATATCAAATCAGTGATGTGGGTGAAGGAAAAAGAAATTTGAGAAATTATTCTGGAAAATAGAAGATAGAGAACAAGAGACAAGGTTTAGATACAGAAGATGGAACTGACAGCCCACATTTGGCTTATCGGTATTGGTGATTATTGGGGTTAGTGCCCTGGACGAACCTAGACAACATATTAAAAAGCAGAGACATTACTTTGCCATCAAAGGTCTATATAGTTAAAGCTATGGTTTTTCCAGTAGTCATGTATGGATGTGAGAGTTGGACTGTGAAGAAAGCTGAGCACCAAAGAATTGATGCTTTTGAACTGTGGTGTTGGAGAAGACTCTTGAGAGTCCCTTGGACTGCAAGGAGATCCAACCAGTCCATCCTAAAGGAAATCAGTCCTTAATATTCATTGGAAGAACTGATGCTGAAGCTGAAACTCCAATACTTTGGCCACCTGATGCGAAAAACTGACTCATTTGAAAAGACCCTGATATAGGGAACTATTGAAGGTGGGAGGAGAAGGGGATGACAGAGGATGAGATGGTTGGATGGCATCACAGACTCAATAGATATGAGTTTGAGCAAACTCTAGGAGTTGGTGATGGATCAGGGAAGCCTGGTGTGCTGCAGTCCATGGGGTCACAAAGAGTCAGACATGACTGAGCAACTGAACTGATCAGATACTTCCCTGAGCTAATGAGAGACTGTGTATAAATGTAAAGAGCTCACTAACCACATTCTAAACAAACTCAGGTGAAAGAGGCCCATATCTGGGCATACCCTGGGGCACATACAGAATACAAGAATAAAGAGGAGGAAAAAAACACATCTCGGAAGTGCCCAAACAGAAGAATCATAAAAATCAAGATGACTTTAGATCTGTTCTCCATACCGAACCTGTCAGATTAGAATACCAGGGAGTTTTTGTGTTTTGTTTTTTTTAAGTTTAGATATATTCACACCTATCTGGGTTGGGAATCTGAAACAGTAAAAGCTCTTCTGCTTATCAAGTAAGTTTGTGAACCATCTATAAAGTTTTTTTAGTGGGGAGAGGGGGTTATGTTGTAGCCCAACTACTTTATACTTGCTGAGGTGTTGTCTGTGTATGTAGCCCATCAGAAAGACATTCTCAGACATGCAAGGGCTTAGAAAATAAACATGTTCCTTTCTTTTAAATTTTAAAGATATGCTGCAGAAGCTGAAGTGGTAAGGAAGAATTGAGCTCAAGAATAGGTCGTATGGGCGCTGCAATCAGTAAACCTACAGAGCAGTTTAAATTATTGTTTTAAGTCTGGTTATCCAGCAAATACAAATGTCAGAAATTGTTCTTAAGATAAACTGTAGAATGGAAAGTCAACAGTGTGTCTGTGTTCTGGGTCTAAACCCTAGAGTGTTGTTAACAGAGATAAACAAGGGAAGAGGAGGTAAAGGTTTGTTGTGTTATTTATGTGAAATTAGTTGGTACCAAAAAAAAGTTAGTTCCTGTATTATTTTAATCTTTAGAGAATTGTTAATGGCTAAAGAAAGATTCTGAATAGTATTGGTATCAGTAACTGCCATTTACTCTGGTAAAAGGATATTTTTACAAGGTTTTTACCTTTTACTAGTACAAGGGGGTTTGCTCTGAGCTAAGCAGCATGCTAACAACTCTGCCTTCATCATCTCTGCTCAAGGCCACAGCTGTGGTTGCCAGGCCCTTTCCCTCCCACCCACTGTTCTTAAGGTTCCTAAGATCCTGAACCAGTAGGTGGTGCCACTTGAACCCCAGGCTGGCTGATCCCAGAGCTCTTCTCTGTCCCTGTGCTAAGATGAAAAACTTACAGGTAAATCCTGGAAGATTCAGAAACAACTGGGAAACACTGGAAACAGGGAAACAAAACTCATCATAAAGTAGACCAAAAAGAACACTGATATATTCTTAAAAGCAGAAAAGGCACAGAGTACTTTCTTCAACCACAGTGCACTAGAATTATAGAAAACACAAAATTATAAACTTTAAAACCCACATACTTAGAGATAAAAAAAAAAGCATAATCCAAACACTACAGAGTCCATAAGAGACCAAAGCAGACTAGACAGAAAGTAACAAGAAGGCTCCATAACTGGATTTGAAACAAGGACAAATATTTACCTGTAGAAAAATTCATGGCTTTATATATACAGAAAATAATCTAGATCAATGAATATTTAATATCTAGATCAATTCATTCAAGAAGGCAAATAGACAAACTAAAAAAACAATGGAAGCTGGAGAAAGAAATCAATAAAGATAAATATTGACCTTAATTAATTAGAAAAATATGTTAGGCTTGATAAATCCTGTTGTTGATTTTCTCAGAAGACCAACAAAATAGACTGATTTCTCAGAATTCTTAGTTTTTTAATTGAGAAAAAATATCTAGACACGTTGATGAGGAAAGGGGCCTGACCACAGAATCAGAAGTTGTTTTTAAGTTAAAAATGATTACTAGTGCAATTCTGGGCTTAAAATTTGAAAATCTGAATGGATTAGACAGTCTTCCAAGAAATGGAACTTATTGTAATTGATACAAGCAGTTGAAAACCTAAATAGAACAAAAACCACAGGAAGATCATCAGAGAAGTTTCCTGCCCACTGTTTTGCAGACTAGTTCTTGCAAACTTGCCAAGAAGAGTTACCCAAGCTAAATTCCACATAGACTGTTCTAGTCCTAATGTGCTGATTCAGGACTTGGCTTTGGAGTTGAAGGGTGGGATGCAAGCATGTTTGGCTGTGGATGCAAGCATGGGACCTGTGAAAGGTCCCATGTGAGAAGAGCCCCGCCTTCCCTGGGAGCTGGTCCTCTCTTCCCAAGTACGTGCCCACTTGCATCCAGAGGCTGATGACCATTGTGTTCTCAACCCTCAGCCAGTGGTGGAACATAATAAAGTATTAGGGGAAATGAGTCTGAACCTAACACCCACGGCAACTTCTAAAATTTGGTGATCAAAAGAGGGAACTCTTCCTTACTTTGTTCAGGGGAAGATAATGGGGAGCTTTCCTTGAAAGGGAAGTATTCAGACAACTGGATTGATATGCTTTCTGAATTTGACTTTTGTGAAGTTTCATAAGTGCCCCCACCCCATCCTACATGGGACACATGAGTAGAGAGAGCGCCAGTTCCTGGGACCAATGGCCCTGCTTACATTTCTGCCCTTCTCTCCATCCTCTCCTCCTGGGGCTCCTCTTCCTTGCTGGAAGGCTGCCTGTCTCCACACCACTAGTTTATTCTGCTGTGGCCAGGACCCTGGCTTCCTGCTGAAGGTGTGCGTGGAAACTCTGCTGTCCTCAGTGGCCTGGCTGCCAGGCCCGGGGACAGTTTGGGCCACTGCGCTGGCACAGGACTTGCATTCCCAGAAACTGCACACTCCTTCCCTTTTTTCATGCCCAAGAGGTTGTGGAAATATTGTATTACCAAAAAACAAAACAAAACCACCCTGGCATTGTTTAGGACTCTTTTGATATTTAGTGTGTTAGTCATTCAGCTGTGTCTGACTCTTTGCGAGCCTAGCAGGCTCCTCTATCCATGGAACTCTCCAGGCAAGAATACTGGAGTGGGTAGCCATTCTCTTCTTCAGGGGATCTTCCTGACCCAGAGATCGAACCAGGGTCTCCTGTATTGCAGGCAGATTCTTTACCATCTGGGCCACCAGGGAAGCCCCTTTCTGACCTTTACGATTCCCCCAAATTGTACAAATGGTGATTATGCTCTTAAAGAAAAGCTGAGCCCTGTGATGATACCATTGGTGGAGGGGCATGATGATACCGCAGGGGAGGGGTGGTGAAAGCAAGAGAGAAGGAGGGAGAGGGAGAGAAGGGAAGAAGCCCTGAGAGGGGTCGTGCCTGCGCTTTATTATATATTTATATATATATTTAGATGGCTCAGATGGTAAAGAATCTGCCTGCAATGCAGGAGACCTGAGTTTGATCCCTGGGTCTGGAAGATCCTCTAGAGAAGGACGTGGAAACCCAGTCCAGTATTCTTGCCTGGAGAATTCCATAGGCAGAGAAGCCTAGTGGGCTACAGTCCATGGGTTGCAAAGAGTCAGACATGATTGAGTGACTATCACTTTTTTCCCCATATTTATATTTATATATAATTATAAAACTAAGATCATGACATCTGGTCCCATCACTTCATGGCAAATAGATGGGGAAACGGGCAGACTTTTTTTTTTTTGGCCTCCAAAATCACTGCAGATGGTGACTGCAGCCATGAAATTTAAAGATGCTTGCTCCTTGGAAGAAAAGTTATGACCAACCTAGACAGCATATTAAAAAGCAGAGACATTACTTTGGCGACAAAGGTCCGTGCAGTCAAAGCTGTGGTTTTTCCAGTGGTCATGTATGGATGTGAAAGTTGGACTATAAAGAAAGCTGAGCACCAAAAAATTGATGCTTTTGAACTGTGGTGTTGGAGAAGACTCTTGAGAGTCCCTTGGACAGAAGGGAGATCCAACCAGTCCATCCTAAAGGAAATCAGCCCTTAATATTCATTGGAAGGATTGATGCTGAAGCTGAAACTCCAATACTTTGGCCACCTGATGCGAAAAACTGACTCATTTGAAAAGATCCTGATACAGGGAAATATTGAATGTGGGAGGAGAAGGGGATGACAGTGGATGAGGTGGTTGGATGGCATTCACCGACTCAATGGACATGAGTTTGAGTAAGATCCAGGAGTTGGTGATGGACAGGGAGGCCTGGCATGCTGCAGTCCATGGGGTTGCAAAGAGTTGGACACAATTGAGCGACTGAACTGAACTGATATTTATTTATTACTATAATAATTATGTGCACTTAATAAAGTGAGGAATTCTTGGCTTACCTTCTGCCCCTGCGGCAAATTGTGCTGAGCACCTACCACCCTACCTCTTCTACCTGGAATTTAATCGCACTGTTTCCCCTTCTTCACCACCCATCCATCCATTCCTCACCCCACGAAACCTGGTTGTCTGTACCACTGCCTGAAAGCTCTCTCTTCCAGAGCGCCAGCCCAGCTTCCCTGGCCTCCTCAGAATCAGAGCCGGCGCCCCCCACTTTTGTGTGTCCCGCTGTCCCCTTGGCTCTTGGGCCGCGTGCTCTGGGTTTTCCTTCACCTTCTTGGCAGTTCCTTCTCTGTCCCCCCAACAGGCCCCGCTCCTCTGCCTGCCTCTTATGTGGTGATGGTCCTTGGGCTCTGTCCCTCTGCACAGCCCCCGGGTGACCTGACTCCTCAGTCACCATCCTCATGCGCCCGGTGTCCCTGCAGAGCCTGGAACTCGCGGGGGGACAGTCAGCTGCTGTTCATACCCCACTGAGAGTTCCCACAGGCCCCAGCGTCAGCGTGTCCAGGACCTGACTCACTGTCTTCAGGCCACATAGCTGGTCCTTCCAGCCCCCATTTTCACAGGCTGGGAGCCGAGGGGATGTTTCTCTCTCACACCCCTCACAGCTGCTGCTTCATCAGGTCCTGCCAGCCGCCCATCTGTTTGAAAATAGCCCAGTGCCTTTTCCCCACACCAGCCTCCATCCTCTCTTCCTAGGTCTCGCTGCCTCCAGTCTTGTCCTCCATCCCACCTCACCCCCATGGGTTCTCCACATCAGAGCCATTTTATACATTGATTGGGCATCTTCTGTGTCCTGGGTCCTCTGCCACACCATCTAAATCGTCTGGCCGCTCCTTGCCCCCCAAGTACAGGCCAAGCTCCTTAGTGTGGCTTAACAAGCCCTCTCAGAGGCCTGGCCCTGCTTGTTTCTGCAGAAGACTCTCTGAGCACGTGTGCCACACCCCGGACACCCCACGTTCCCTGGTCATTCTGCAGTCCCGGGGGGGCGGTGCCTGACCTCCCACCTTGTGCTATTCCTGCCACCCCACCTCTCTGCCTTGCAAGCCCGCAAGTGTCAGCCTGGAAGTCACTTCCCAGGAAGCCTCCCAGCTGTGTGTTATTACGTTCTTCCAAAGGGCTTCGTAGCAGCTGAGTTTGCCTCTAGAGAGCGCTCTTCACCTGGCTGATGCACTTACCTGATTCCTCTGTTAAACTTAGAAGTTTGAAGGCAAAGGCTACGTTGTATCATTGTACATCATTGTTTCCTCTGCATCCAGTAGTGCCTGGTATATAATACTTACCACTTAAATACTTTATCTGGGCAGTGAATGCTGGCTCCATTGTATTACACTTTTTCTGCATTTATTGAAACCTACTATATCTCATGCACTAACCTATGGCACTTAATAAATGCAATGGAAACTCAAAGTGTCAGAATCCTCAGAGAAAGTGGGCTAGAGTGAATTCTTGACTCTGGTGCCACGTGAGTCATAATCTGTTCTGGAAGCGAGAGTTTCTGTATAGTTGGGAGTTTATTCTTTTAAGTGCTTTTGTGCATCCACATAGTTACCTTTTATCTGCCTTTACAGGGGTCACTGAGGTTCATCCAGCCTGCCACCCTAAGCAACAGGGTGCCTCCATCTTCTCTTTAACTTTGCTTCTTTTTTTCCTTGCTGTCAGTGTCTACCTGACTCGTTTCCCTTCACCACTTCAAATTCCATTACAGACCTCACTGTGCCAGCCACTAATGAGCTGAATAAGACATCTGCCCTCAAGCGCTTCACTTCCTTGTAGCTTACTTAGCAAACATTAATTGCATACATTCTAGGTCCTTCTAAGTGTTGCCCATCTTGACTTCAGAACTTGGCCTTGAAATGGCCATTTTCCCAAATAAATCATGGCTGTCAGCTGCTTTTGTGTGACTTGCCTCTCTTCTCGAAGTCAAGTGTGAAAAAGAAAATTGCAGCTTCTATCTGGTGGGAGCTCTGCTGTTTTCAGAGGATGCTGACCCAGCACCAGGTCACCCCACAGTCATGCCCTGTTTAGCCCAGCTCTGCTGGTCCACGTTGGAACCTGGAGAGCCTCAGAGAGACATGCTTCCCATAGCTTGTGCCCCAGCAGCATCCTAGCCCCTTTGAGGTCAGAAACGATAATGCATTCATCTTTGGTTTCCTGGTGCTGGTGTATGTTTGTGGAATTAGCAAAAGGATGGAAAGAGGGCAGGAAGGAGAGAGACATGGAGAAAGGGAGGGAGAGAAGGGGGGCAAAACTGAAATTGAGAGATGAGATTTCTTCCCGGGTAAGAAGTTAGAGGTGTCAAGTGGAGGATTTGGTCAACTGGTCCATTGCTGCTTTGTGTGTGTGAAATTTCCTCCCAGGGAGTATCTGATGTGCTGGAAGAATCTGATACCATAACCCTGAAACAAATACTCCAAACCTGGAGAGTTTCCAATAAGGTGAGAACTAACAGTAGGATAGTTATGTAACGGGAAAAATCTTGAAACTCCTGAAGATTACAACTCTAAGGAGGAAAAAACCCAAGCTTTCTGAAGAAATCCACTGTTATGAGCAGCTATAGCAGTAACTTCTGATTAACATGTATTGTTTCCATTATGAACCTCAAACCATCTAGATTTAAGTGTCCTGTTATCTTTTCTCCACCTGCCCCTAAAGCAAGCTCGTTTGTGTTGCTGGGTTTTAGTAGTGTGAAAAGGTCTTTATTTTTTTTCTGCTCCCGTTCAATACGCAAATCCTATGTGGTATTGATTTTAGAGCAGAAGTTAAATTGGTTTCATCTCACATGCCAACTTCACTGGATTGGCTGTGGCTTACTGAAGCGTTCAGAAGCGTTTAGAAGCTGTATATAAGCTAGAGGGGGAAGTTCCATGCAAAGAGGGGAAGAGGGTTGGAGAGTGTACATGCCAAGTATTTGCTATCCCTGTTCAAGAGGAAAGTAACCTGGTGAAAGCAGGGAATAGCATCCTTTGGATTTTGACTCTGAAAAGGGTCAACAGAAATTGTTTTAATTTCATCTTCATTCAAAGCCTGAGACTGTTGGTTTTCAGATCATGTTCTACAGTGGTTTGAATATAGTATCTTTATGAATAGGGAGAAAAAGAGAGTTGAGTTTATTAACAGTGTTTACATCTTTTTCTCTAACCTGTTGATATCTGATCCTAAATTGGACTTCACGACCGTAAAGAAGGGCAGGAACAAGAGACTGTTTTAGAAGTTCCTCCAATATAAATATTTTCCAGTGGTTATTTCAGAAGCAATTTAAGCTTCTGAAACTTGAGTTACAGCTGGACTCTCCTTAGCCTGTAACTTGCTGTCCATGTTGATAACCTGGAATCTAGAGGTGTGCACTGGGAATTAGAGGGTGCTGAGGAGTGGCTGGTAGCTTTGACCTGCCACCAGACAGAGCAGGCATTTCTACAAATGTGTGTAGCATTATCCACCCCGAGGAAAACACAAAACACACAGAGCCATCTCATTGAAGGCCTTCCTTTTCAGATGGGGAAACTGAGGCTTGACCAGTGATTTTAGTTGTCCATACCAATAGTGACTTGGTCTGTAAGCCCCTGGGCCCTCATAGGCGGCTAGTAAATAAATATTCCTGGGTGTCCTTCATGTCAGTTATAGACACCACAGATGTAGTGAGAAGACCCTTGAGCCCCCGGCCTCAAAGAGCTTTCTGGCTCGTGAGAGGAAACAGACAAAAGCAACCTGACCAATAAATGCTTTAGGCTTCCCAGACGGCTCAGTGGTAAAAACCTGCCTGCCAGTGCAGGAGACTCGGGTTGGATTACTGAGCCGGGAAGATCCCCTTGAGGAGGAAGTGGCAACCTGCTCCAGTATTCTTGCCTGGGAAATCCCTTGTACAGGGGAACCTGGTGGGCTACAACCCATAGGGTCGCAAAAGAGTCAGACATGACTTAGGGACTAAACAACAACCTATAAGTGCACATAAAAAAAAAAGAAAGAAAAAACATCCAAGATGACCAGGGATGCTGCTTGGAGAGGTTAACATTTGTACTGAGCCTGGAATGATGTAATTAGATGTAATTGGTGTTGTCAAGGTCTTGGGGAAGACTTTTCATGTCAGAGAAACCGCAAAAGCAAACACATCCAAGAGATGAAGGAAACTCAGTGACTGGAGCAGAGGGAATGCACAGGGTCTTGTCCACTAGCCCTGATGTCTGCTAAATTATTGTTGTTGGTGGTGGTTTCTTGTGTGCCTTTAACACTTTTATTGCACTTGCTGAACTTGCTTTTAAGTAAACCTTTGCATTTGGTTGGGCAGTGCCTGCCTCTCTGTATAGAGATTATTAAGAATTCTGTAGATTGAGGTGAAACTTGTTACGGGAATAACTTCCTTTGAAGGAGGTGTGTGGTACAGGTGGGGCCCATTTCTGCTCTGGGGAGCTTGTGCAGGTTGGTAGGGGTGCAGTGACCAGTGACCACAAGCAGATTAGCTGGGTGGGGAGGGAGCAGAACGACACCATGGAGAGCTGACCTGCCCCCTAAACAATCTCGCCAAGCTCCCACTTCCTCCTGTGTGCTGGGCAGTCCTGCCCCGGCTGCCTGCTCATTGTGTCCCAGGACACTTTAAAAGCAACTTATCACAGAAGGGACCTGCTCCCACACATCTGAACTCCCTCATCTCAGCTGCTGGCTGAAGTCTGGGCTCTGGCCCCTAAACTGGAAACTGGCGAGTTGTATACACTCCAAGCCCTTTCTCTCCTCCTTGGTGCCTCTGTCCTTGGTTGCCTTTCTCCCCAGTCCCCTCCCCTGGCAAGGCTAACCTGGTCCCTCCTAGAGGAAGCCACCTCTGCCCTCGGCCAGGCTGGGCTCCTCTCAGCTCCCCAGCCAGTCCACTTGTCACCCCGCTGGCCCTTTCCCTCAGTGTGGCCTCCAGGAGGCCGTGAACTCCTTGTGAGCAGGGAGCAGGTCGTAGTCATCAGGTGCTCTTGGCTTCCTGCACCCAGTAGGGCTCCATCCATATGCAGTAACAAATGAGCGGCTGAGCAGGCCGTCTTCGTAAGGAGTGATTTTAGCTATTTGTTCTCACCACAGGGACATCAAGGGAAGATTAGTGCTGAACGTGGGTAGCTGTTTTCTTCTTTATATTCCTCTGAATTTATTGAAGTTGCTTACATAAGCAACTATCAGCTACTTTTAGAAATTTTTGTGGGGAAATGTATGCAACATAAAATTTACTATTTCAGCCATTAATAAGTGTACATTTAGCTGACATTAAGCACATTCACTTTGTGTGCAACCGTCACCAGCATCTCCAGAACATTTTCCCAAACAGAAACTCCATACCCAATAAATAATAACTCCCCATTCCTCCCTCCCCCAGCCCTTGGCAACCACCAATCTACTTTCAGTCTCTTTGGGTGTGACAAGTCTGGGGACTTCATGTAAGAAGAATCATACAGTATTTGTCCTCTTGTGTCTGGTTTATTTCACTGAGCATGATGTCTTCAAGTTTCCTCTATGTTGTAGCAAGTGCCAGAATTTCCTTCTCTTAGGGCTGAATAATATTTTATCATATGTATGTACTGTATTTTGTTTATCCATTTATCCATTGATGTACATTTAAGTTGTTTTCACCTTTTGGCTATTGTGAATCATGCTACTGTGAACGTGGGTGTGCAAATATCTGAGTCCTTGTTTTCAACTCTTTTGGGTATATACCAAGAAGTGGAATTGCTGGATTATATGGTAAAATCATTTTTGCAATTTAGAAACATTTTAGATGGTTCTGAAATGGTCATTTCAGCTCAAACCAAAGGTCACCTTCAGACTGGGGGTGGTATAGAAATGCAGGCTGAAATTTCAGACCTTTGTTTTCATGACTTGTCTCATGCTTGGTGAGGTGAAATGTTTTGTTTTCAAGTGTGCTTTTAATTTTTTTCTTACAGCATCAAGCTGCTAGCTGTGCAAGAACTACTTGACAGAGAGGCCCTGGAAAAGGTAAATATTTTATTCTTCCTACCCCAGATCCACAAATTTAGAGCAGAGTGCCACACACAGGAAAAAATCCACTCTCTATGGCCAAAGACAGCATTTGCAACAAAGTTGGTCTGTTATTTTGTATCTGTAACAGTCAGTGAGCCATGCAGATTTTTAATCAGAATGCCCCCATATTGCTCATAGGCCATTAGCGCTTGCAAACTCTCCCTTGCTTGGCTTTTTCAGAGTTGGGTGAAAGCAGAGGCTCACCTTGCTGTGGGTCAGGCTCTGGAGCAGGCTTTCTGTGCCTGGAAACACCACACACCCCATGCTGCTGGCATGCCAGATTCTGTACTTCCCTCCATCTCTGCTTTTGTGTGTTCTTGTCCGATCTTGTGAATGCTGAAATTGAGGCAGTGAGGTTAGGAAACTTGCTCTAATTAGGAAAATTCGCTAAGTGGCAGAGTAAGGATTTGGGCCCCATAGTTTTATTTCTAAAACCAGTGTTTTTTTCTGTTGACTAGTCAAGTTCATGAGTTTGAACTCCTTTGGGGGCTCCTTCTGCGGTTTGGGAAACTCCATCCTACACGTGCCCTGCAAGGAGCTAGTCAGTGTCTTGGTTCTCCACGTTCAAGTCAGGCACTCAGCTGGGGACCTTTTGCCAGTTGTGGGTTCAATCCGTGTGCTGGGTGGCCCAGGTGGCACCCCGTGGGCCTCCCAAGCAGTTCCCCTGGGTGGCTCAGGACTCTTGCTGAGTATGTGGCCATGGTCACTAATTAGACTCTCTAAGGGTAATGAAAAAGAAAATGGTTAGCGAGATAAGCACCCAAACGATGTTATTCATATAATTTAAAATATTTGATTAGTGGTCAGTCTTCTGGTTGTCACTAAAGCAAAGTCTTTAAGCACCAGGAAGTGATGTGTGGGGAGAGAGGTATCTATCTGAACTCTGGCTCTGAATTTCACGTCTCTCCAGCCTTATTTGTATCACAGATGGAACAAGGGTGGTGCTGCCAGCCTGGCCTCAGAGAGATGACATGAGAACCAAATGAGTTAGTGCGGCGGAAGGGCTTCCTAAGTGCCAAAGTTCTCGACTCATGAATTCTTAACTACTCCTATCAATTCTTAATCCAGCCTTTAAAACATACTAGGTGTACATGAAGATTCTTTGTATGTTCTTGAAACTTTTAAAAAGTTACCCCTCCAGAAACAATTTTCATCTCAGTATTCACTACAGGTATTTGTTTACTCTTAAATTAAAAAAAATTGGACAAAACTGGTAAACGCATGGCGACCATGTGCTAAGGGGTATCAGCACAATAAAAACACAGGCACCAAAAAATATCTATGGCTCTTTAGAGTCGTGTTAATACCCTTTGTGGAGAGGCTCCACAGCCAAGCCGCTGTGGGATACTAAGAGCTTGTGTAGTCCAGCAGAAAGGGAGCTACCGTGGAGTGGGCTCCCCGTGGAGTGGGCATCCTTACTCTGCCACTTAGCTAATTTTCCTAATTAGAGCAATTTCCCTAACCTCACTGCCTCAATTTTAGCATCTACAGGCTTGGACAAGAGCACACACAAGCAATAGTGTGGGGTTCAGACAGCAGGGCCCAGAGCCACCTCGTCCTTCTTAAGCGAGTTATCTTGAGTTATCAACCTTCTCTGTGGTTTACTTTCCTAGTCTGTAAAGTGGGACTCTTTGTAATCCAAAATTCACGGAAGATTTGAGAAGATTAAGTAGACAGCCTATGTAAAGGACTTAACACCATACCTGGCGCTCAGTGGAGAGTCAGCTACTGCCCATGTTTTTTTCCCTTCCTCTTCCTCCTCCCTCCCTCCCTCTTTCTCACCATGTCTGATGATGGTTTTGTACTGTTCCCCTATCTTCATAAATGAACAGTAGAAAGACCAATAAAGTAGTTTAAATATGCACAGGGGCCAGCTAGAAGCCAAGGTCACTCAGTTTCCTTCTTCCCTCTTTCATTTGTGTGTTCATTCATTCATTTACACTACAGGCTTTTGTTGAGCTTTCAATATGCAGGCAAGTAGCAAACATTTCTAGAAAAGCCCAGAAGTGATCAGTAGTCTTGAGCTTGGCAGCCAGTTGTATTTTGAGTGACATGTGGCTTATACCTGGCTTAGTGCTATTTTTTGCAATAAGATTGGTTCAGTTCACGTTAGAATAAGATACATTCCCTAAAGAGCCTATGAATTACAGATTCTCACCTACCCAGACAAATTAAAGAATCACCAAGGAAAGTTCTCAGTAAACTATAGCAATAGCTTTGCTACTCAGAGTGTGCTCTGCCGACCGACAGCATTGTAAGCATGTTAGAAATGCAGACTCTTGGGCCCCATTGCCTGATTCAGTTTTCATTCTGACAAGACCCCAGGTGGTTCATGTATACCAAAGTCCAAGAAGTTCTCCTGAGGAGTATCAGTTACTATCACGATCACTGCTGTTGACTAGTCCAGTTTCATAGAGAACCTCTGAGGTGTCAGCTTTTTGCCTTAGTGGGCAATCAGGCTTGCTTTCTTGTGTCAAAAGAGAAGTAAAACACCAGAAGTCTATTTGTAAGCACTCAGTTTTTATCTCTAGTTTGCCTGCTTTTTCCTTTCATTGAGAAAATAGGCTTAGTTAATTTAATAAGTGGAGCCAGCAAGAATGACCTCAGACACACATCCTACAAACCTTACACCTCTTTAACTATCTTTGCAGTTGGGCTTCATGTGGCAACCTGCTTTAGGGTTTTGCAATTACTGAACTCCTCAGATCCTACCACAATAGGGCTGGTCCCTTCCAGACAGTCCCAACAGTGGGGACTTACACATGCCTTTCACTTATAAGATGGAGGCTTTTCTGAAGGAGTCATTTCCCTCACAGCTATTTGTAGGTGAAATTTCACCAGCAAAATATTTAAATTATGTAAAACATAAAAGGCTACAAACCAGCAGCAGCCGGTTTGGAGCTGCTGCTACAGCTACAAGAATAGTGGTGCTTTTAGTGCGTTTTCTTGCTAATGTTAGACAGTGTTGTGATATTAGCATTTTAGTTCAAAACTAGCAGCCATTTGTCTGACTTGTACTTTCCCTGGCTTTAGGTGGAGAGCTTGTCCATTTTAGGAAGTACCAAGGCTTTGCGGGTTTCTACAGAGCACAGAGGAACTATGGGGAGACTGTTGTAGGAGAGCGGGGGTCCCCTCCCAGCCCCGGCTGTTTAGCCATTAGACCTGGCAGACTGCCTTCCTCAGAGGCCCTGGCCTCTTTGCTTATCCACGTAACTACTTTCTGATCTTTCTGCGGATCTTTCCTCTAAAAGTCGGGTTTCACAGATGATCCTTGATCACATCGTGAAGAGAGGAAAATTCTCCTTTTCATGCTCTGTTAATTCTTTCTCTGCTCCTTGATCCAGTAATTCTTACTGGTTTGAGGGGCTTCCATGTTTCATCTGAATGGAGAGGAGAATGGTGAACATCTGCTCAGTGACCGCCATATACAGAGCAGCAGGTTCCCAGCTTTTACCTCTTCAAACACTTTGTCTGAATTCAGGTGTCATCGTTTGGGATGGAGACTGGGAATATCTGGGAGGTCAAGTTTCTGAATTTTTCTTCTCCATCAATGTTACACAAAGACATATCCCAGACAAGTGACAGTTATTTGTCATTTATTTAAAAAATAAGTTGTAGACCATACAATTAATAATTGCTTCTTGTTCTAAAAGTCTGTTAGAACTTTGAGAAGTTGTGTCTGCAGCATGGCAGGCTCATCTGTCCGTGGGACTTCCCAGGCAAGAATACTGGAGTGGGTTGCCATTTCCTTCTCCAGGGGATCTTCCTGACCCAGGGATCAAACTCGTGTCTCCTACATTGGCAGGCAGATTCTTTATCATTTGAGCATAACTGTCAGGATATGTGACCTTTCTTTGAAAAAGTGTTTGTTTTTGTTTTTTTTTTTTTTGTCAAATATCCATTAGGTGCCAAGAGCAAGGATTTGCTCTGAGACAGATGTAGGTCTTCCCACCTTCTCTGTTTTCTGTGCTCTAAGAGCAGGATGCTTTTGTTTTTCTGAACTCAAGTCATACAGACTTGTTTCCCAGGCTTTATAGATAGGCCCCATCTAATGTCTTTAAACATGGCATTGCACGAAAGGAAACAAAAATATTAGTACAGCTTGATTTAGTAAGATCACTTTTCAATGACCCTTTCAAACAGCTTCCTGCAAAGCTTTAAACAATACTTTGGCCGTTCCCTCCAGCTGGAGGTCACCCTCTCCCTGGAAGGGCCAGAGGGCAGGGCACCAGCTGACCCTAACCGAGACCCAAGTCTGCCTGAAGAGCTGTCTGTGAGAGCCAGGTCTCCTGGGGGTTCAGGATGCCCAACTCATAGTCATCGCCTGTCCTATCCCACCTTGGCTGCCACCCCATTTGCAAAATTGTCTAGGACAAAATGCTTGCCAGTCGCCATGCCTGCTGCTGCGGCTAGACATTTTTCCTAGAATTTCCATTGTGAAGTCTCACTCTTAGTCCAGTTTTCCTGCAGGTAGAGCAGATGATCTCTGTGGCCTCATGCTTTCCATGTGAGATGAAGCATATATATTTCACCAACAAGCCTCAGACTAGAAAAATTGAACTTGGTGTTTGCATGTGGTGGCGAAGCAGGGACTTTTTAGAAGTTAGTAGCTTCCTGCATGGAACTCTGCTCAATGTTATGTGGCAGCCTGAATGGGAGGGGATTTGGGGGGAGAATGGGTACATGTATGTGTATGGCTAAATCCCCTTCACTGTTCCCCTGAAATTATCACAACATTGTTAATTGGCTATACCCCAAATCAAAATTTAAAAAAAAATTTTTTAAGTAGTTAGTAGCTTCCTGGAGATTTTCAGAAGGAAATAAGAGGTAAATGATTATCACATAGATTTGTATGAATAAACTAAGGATGCCAAGTGCTTGTATCTCTAATTGATGGTGGTGGTGTGTTATAAACATTCACACATGCATATGTGTGTGTGCTTAGTCGCTCAGTCATGTCTGACTCTTTGTGACTGCATGGACTGTAGCCTGCCAGGCTCCTCTGTCCATGGGGATTCTCCAGGCAAGAATACTGATGTGGGTTTCCATGCTCTTGCCCAGGGGATCTTTCCAACCCAGGGATCAAACCCAGGTCTCCCTCATTGCAGGCACAAATATAAGCTCTAACTCTGTTATTATGCTCTTTTGGGGTGTTTTTCTCTGTGATTTAGACTTCCTGTTAATGTAGTTTGTGCAGCAGTTGAGTGCTTATGCTGTGCCTAAATCGTACTACATGCCAAGGGAGATAAAATTATAAAAATACACTTGAATGGCATATATGGAATCCCAGAATGTCAGAGCTGAGGGAGGCTGTTTAATCCACTGAGTCCAGCCCTGTCATCCGTCACTGTGCAGACAGCACAGAGAGGTGTTGAAGCATCCTTCTTGCCGGGGCCCATGGCAGTTGTGTTGTAGAATCAGGACCTGCCCCAGTGGACTTGGTTCTCGTCCAGTGCTGTCTTCAGCATGACCACCACCTGTGTCCTCTCGTCTCATTTATCCTGGTCTTCAGCTTCAGTGGACTTTATGGGGGCTTCTGTCTCTGCATATTCCAGGACTGGAAGCAGATCCAGACAGTTGGTCCCCAGTCCAGGTGATGAAGAATTTAAACCCAGGTCTTCTAATCCTTGTGGCAAAACAGACATGGACTTGTGCTGTTTGTCTCCATGGGTGCTCCTTGGTCCAACAGGGAAGACAGAGAACATGGGCTGGAGGTTGGAGGGGAAGGAAATTGGAGATTCAGGGCTCAGGATGCGGACAATCTTGGGGGAGCATCTGAGAACAGAGGAACTCTCAGTGGTGTGAGGGCTGCTGAGAGTCAGGGACAACTGCAAAGGATGGCCCTGAGGCACATGGAAGAGGACAAAGAGCATGCTGCAAACATGCCCTCTGCAGGGTCGGTGTCGAAATGAATTGCTTCAAGAATCTTAACATAAAATGTGCCTTTTACAAAACAGTACTCTGTGTGGATTTAAAAATATCAGAGTGAGATTCTTTAGCAACCTGGATTTGTTTTTCTCCCATGCCTAGTCCTTCACATTGTTGTTGTTTAGTCACTAAGTCATCTCCAACTCCTTTGCTGCCCCATGGACTGTAGCCTGCCAGGATCCTCTGTCCCTGTGATTTCCCAGACAAGAATACTGGAGTGGGTTGCCATTTCCTTCGCCACGGGATCTTCCCAACCCAGGGATCAAACCCAAATGTCCTGTACTACAAGAGGATTCTTTATGGATAAACCACCAAGGAAGCCCATGCATGCATGCATACTCAGTTGCTTCAGTTGTGTCTGACTCTTTGCAACCCCATGGACTTTAGTCTACCAGGCTCCTTTGACCATGGGATTTTTCAGGCAAGAATACTGGTGGGTTGCCATGATCTCTAGGGGATCTTCCCAACCCAGGGATTGAACCTGTGTCTCTTGCATTGCAGGTGGATTCTTTATCACTGAGCCACCAGGGAAGCCTAGAGAAGCCCATAGTCAGAGCTTAATTTGAATGCCATCTTGAATAATCAGTATTCATGTATCTGTTAGATTCCTTAAGTGGGTTGAGCCAATCAGTACCTAATTATGGTTAAACTCTTTGTACTCATGTTCCTGGCTAAATCCCTTCCAGCAGACAGCTTGCTACTTCCTTGAAGGGCTAATGAGCAGAAATGGGGGCCCCTGTGGAGCTCAGCCTCCCGCTGTTCACTGCTTGGAGTCTAGCTCAGGCCCGCAGGGGCCAGTGCAGCCAGCTGCTCACCAGCTCCACTTTGCAGACTGCACACTTGGGTCCTGACCCCATTCGGGAAAGGGCTTTTGGCTGGAATCCCCTGCAGGCCCCTCAGCTGCCAGAAAATGGAGCATCTTGGTGAATTACGGGCCAGGCTTCACAGTTCATTGAACTCCTTATTTTCTTTATTCATGCTCTTTTAAATTTTCTCCTATTCTTTTAAAACCATCACAATATACCATGTATATTTAGGGGCTCCCACTACCATTCTCTTATTAAGAAAAGCTTTTGTTTGAAGTGAGCAAAAAGTAAAGTTCACAAATAGGACTTTTAAATTGCTTTTAGCTTTATTAGCTTTCAAAGATAATTAAAGTAAGCAATGAGGGATCGTTTTAAATGTACTATCACATTGGTAAAGGTTTTTAAACAATAATATGTAATACTGAAGTGATAACACCAGCCTCCCCATTCATTGAGGAGGGTGGTGATAAGGCATTGTCCTTTTGTAAGCTCTGGGGCAGTGTATTTCATTGCCTTTGAGATGTCCCTATGCTATGACCAAGGTAGATTCCTAGGAATCTAGAGGAAATGATCTAGAGGAAATGATCCATAAAAATGTGGAAAAACATTTGACAGCATGCTTTATAATTATGAATCATTTCAGGCAGCTCACTGCTCAGTGGGAAGGGTGAGTTTAAACAGTCTATGATAGGTCTGCCCATGGACAGGTGTGTGGTGGCCATTAAAACTGATAATCAGTCATTAAGCTTTGCATAAATTTTATATAATGTTTACAAAAAGAAGGATAAGCAGTCGTGCCTGCTCTAATTACAACTATGTAAAAGTACACGTATTCATCCTTCCAACCAATTTTTATTAAGTACTTGTGTCAGACTTTGTGCTGGGCTAGGAGACCCATACAGCTGTTACCAAGACTATTATCTTTCCTATCTACCTGTGACTCACATCAGTATTGAGGGAAACATTAGCAATTACACAAATGTGCACTTAAACACAATGGTGATAAACACTGCCCCCCGCCAAAAACACCTAAACAAAATTAAGTCATGGTTGGGGGGGGCACTTAATGCTGTCATAGCATCAGGAAATATGGAAAAAAAAAAAAACAGGTAATTCTTTTTTCCTTTAAAATTTCCTTTATCATTCATTTAGTACTCCTGGAATCAAATTTTTAAGATCCCATAAGACCTCCAATGGGGAAGGAACAAGGTGGACGACAGGTAACCTGGAGGATGGGGCTGTGCACCAAGGCAGAAGTGCTCTCTGAGTGCCCCGGAATCCTGCATGGGAGGGTCTCTCTCCATCAAGGCAAATGATCATGGGCCCTCGGGTCAAATCTGGCAATAGCTAGTTTTCATACATAAAGGTTTATTAAAACGCTGATACACCCATTCATTTACCTACTGTCTGTGGCTGCTCTCACACTACAACGTCGGCATTAAGTAGTTGCTACAGGAAAGGTATATAACCCACAAAACCCCAGTTATCTACTACTTGGGTCTTTGCAGAAAGTTTGCCAACTCCTGTTCTAGATCAGTGGTTCTTGGCTTCTGACCCCTGTAAGTATCAGGTGAGAGCTATGTGACGCCATCCAGAAAATGCACATATGAACCTATACATGTAGTTCAACGTACACATTCTTGAAACTTCTCCATGAAGTCCCTCGGGTTCATACTTCTGGTCCTTGATGAAGGTAGGACTCATTTTTCTACCTCAAAAATGCTGCAATATCTTCTCTCATTGCAACATGGTAGCCTAGTGAGGAAATGTGTCTCAGAGTGGATGACTCACCCTTCCCAGAAAGGCACAGTGTTCAAGGTTTGCAGGGAGGGTCCTTCATGTGGTAAGAGGCCAGTCAGATGTCAGATGAGCCATCCCATTGGCACAGGAACAGCATCCTTTGGGTTACCTTTCTGTGATTTATGGCTTGATCCCATATTGGTTATTCTAAGGAAATTATCTGGTTCATAGAATACCCGTGACCCCATTCTTCTCCCCTTTCTTTCTAGCATCATTTTCTTCCCTGGTAACCTGAGACATTTTTAGGTCTCCTGAAATCTGAAGTGTGTTGCTGCTTGTCCTACTTTCCTCTCCATTGCTGTCCTATTTCTCTTCTTTCATGTACTCATAGTTATCTTTTATTTATTTTTTTGGCTGCACTAGCATAATATGGGATCTTAACTCCCCAACCAGGGGTTGAACCTATGCTCCTTGCATTGGAAGCACAGTCTTAACCACTGGCCTCCAGGGAAGTTCCGTACTCATGGTTACCCTGAATGTAAATTCCCACCCTGCACAACCAGCCTCTATCCCCTTTCAGCTGTCCTTAACCCTTAGGAGCCTAGCCCCTATCCCAGTTAATCTAATTATCATAGTTTACTCTTACCAACTTCTAACCCCAAGCATTTTTACTAAAAATGTTTTTTGCTTCCTATTAAAAATTATTGTGAAACAATTTTATATTGTACTTAAAAATTGTATATGCAGTTATTCTTTTTTGTGGCATATGTACCTATTTCTGTTTCTATCACTTCAGTTGCTCAGTTGTGTATGACTCTCTGCGACCCCATGGATTGCAGCACACCAGGCTCCTCTGTCCATCACCAACTCCCAGAGCTTGCTCAGATTCATGTCCATTGAGTCAGTGATGCCGTCCAACCACCTTATCCTCTGTTGTCCCCTTCTCCTCCTACCTTCAATCTTTCCCAGCATCAGGGTCTTTTCCAATGAGTCGGTTCTGTTTTTATAATGCATGAATAATGTTTTTGTGTTAAAAATATTTTTAAAAATTTTGCAGCCATTTAGATACAGTGCTGTGAATTTAGGAATGGGAAAGGGAAGGAAATCATTCCTAGAGCTTGTCTTATCTAGGTGAGCTGCATGCCCTGGGGAGCCTGAATCAACTGCTGTCTTTTACCTGCGATGGTTGTCCTTAGGGACACTCTCCTTGATGGTTCTATTTCTTTGTCTTCATACTAACCTCTGCATTACTTCTTAGCCTCCTAATTGATTCTGGATTTATAGAGCGAAAAAAGATAAATCTTATAATAGCCATGTGGAATACAAACTTAGGCAGGGGCCAAAATAAGGCCTATAACAAGAGCAGAAGGATCATTTCATTCATGCTTGAAAGTCAAGGGGGCCTTGAAAAATCAACCCTGTCCATGCTTTGCTGAGAATCAGTTTATCATCAACTAGAGAGAATTTTGCTGGCCTCATCTGTGGTGTCACTTGCTTTCAGCCTGACAAAGTGTTTTTGGTATTTCTTATAAGGAAGGTCTGCCAGGAACAAATTCTCATAGTTTTTTGTTTGTTTGTTTGTTTGTTTTTAGTTGGGGAGTGTATTTCATCTTCATTTTTGAAAGTTTTTTTTTTTTTGTAGATATAAGATTCTTCATTGTCAGCACTTTGAATATGTCATTCTGCTGCCTTCTGACCTTCATTGTTTCTGGAAATTTAGCTACTAATCTTGTTAGAAACAGGTGGATTTTGAAAGCGACTGTATTCCTGGGCACCATGTTTTAATGAAGGGGCTTCCCAGGTGGCACAAGTGGTAAAGAATCCACCTGCCATTTCAGAATATTCAGGAGTCACGGGTTCAATCTGTGGTCAGAAAGACCCCCTAGAGAAGGAAATGACAACCCGCTCCAGTATTCTTGGCTGGAAAATCTCATGGACAGGGGAGCCGGGCAGATTATAGTCCATGCGGTCACAGAGAATCAGACACGACTGAGCCCATACATGCCACGTTTTATTTGGGCTCATACTTACTCAGTGTCCTGAATCTCATTCAACTTTAGTGATACAATTTCATTTGTTTGAGGAGACTTCTAAGGCATTATCTATATAAAGTCCAGCAAAACATTTCACTTGGTTTTGGCAAAGATAGAAATGAAAGTACAGAGCATTATGATATTCTAGTATGACCAGAGACTTTGTAGTAAGAAATATCTGAGCTTAATTCTCAAATTATAGGTTATGAAATCAACTGAGTAAGTTATAGTCATCATTTGTTTCACTGTATGTATATGGATGGGTAGATGGATGAATAAATGGATAGATAGAAGGATATATGGATAGATAGATACAGGTATACATACATAGTTGGCAGGAAGACAGCATATATTGGATTGCCGTATAAAATTTTATTTATTGCTATGAGTCATGGTCAGAAAGGCTTGAAAACTGCTATTCTAGACCATTTTTTTTTTGCCTGAAAGAGGGGAAGACAGCCTGTTCTAGGATTTTTTTCCAGCACTGGAAAGGTTCTGCTTACTCTCGGGTATATCCTAAGCACTTTTCCTTCCTGCTTTATTCATTAGTCTCTTAACTATTTTTTGCTTTTCAACAGTAAGAAAATATGCCCAACTCATTGCATCCCCCTCAAAATTGTTGCATGTAGTCATCATCTTATACAAACACTCACACAACCATGATGACAGGAGTTATATACAATTTCCTATTTTATTTGGCCCACCCTCAAATGCTTCTGTTATCAGGAAATGCTAACAATGAGTTGGTACTGAGAGAACTTTCAATTCACTGTTTTAGAGAATTCTGAGACTTTTTGTGAATGATTCATTCATTCATTTCTTGAGAGCATGACTTTGATTCAGCAAAGTATAGGCCAGTGGGAATTTTAAATGAAACAGAAGGGCAGGCAAGTGAAACTCTTTGGCTCAGTTGCTAGAAAGATTTATGCTGGATGTTCTCAGTAGGTAAAATTATACTGATTGAGTTGATCATTAAGACCGGCTTTGCCAGAATTAATTCATTGGCGAGATCTATCAAATTGTTAACTACCCACTTAGAATGAGGAATTCCTACAGTTGATAAAATATTTTTTGTGAACCTTTGGGAGACATTGAAATGGTGAGTTTGGACCTTAACAAGACTCCAAACTTCTGCGAAAGCATCCAACCCACCTTTAGAGATGTAGATCTGTCTTTGTAGAAATTCAGAACAACATGCAGATATCCCTTATGAGAATAATCCAAGACCCCTTTCTAGATTCTAGACTCGTTTCCTCACCACACTCAGTATTGCCACCCCATTTCTTCTCTAGCCCTAGGTCTGTCCCCACTCACCCTTGTCCATGAAATGCAGGCTTATTTCCTATGCAGAATTAACCAGGTTGGAAGAAGACAGCCAGGGAAAACAAGGCAGCACCCCATGTATGAGTTACTCTAAAATTACCTGCCCTCCTAGATGGTGGTTAGTGGCTTCCTACACAAGTGATCAGTCACCAGATTTCAATGTTCTGTAGAAACACTATTGGGTCACTGAGCATCTTCCTGATATGTCCAGCTCTAGGGATCCAGAGGGACCAAAAGCACTCAGGACTAGAAGTCCCCACCGTTTATAAGCTGAAGGGCTGAACCTGGAAGGGAAGGTAGCAATTTCTGGGGTTTTGCCTGAGTTTCCAGATTTGCACCAGCTCTGAGGTTGAGTGGGGGTGGGGGTGCCAGAGCCTTCCCTGCCTTTTTTTTTTTTTATTATTATGAAGTCATGAGACAGTAGTTTTACATTACTGCTGATCTTCTCTATCAGACATGCTTTGTCTCACTCCCTCTCTCCATCTGGCTGAAACCTCTAGTTAGAAAATAAATTGCTGTATATTGATTGTTCATTTTGTTCCTCATCACCCAGACATCCTTATTATGCACTTAGCTTGCTCGGCTGTATTTGTGAACAAGAGAGGAAGAAGTAACACTTATTTTTAGCCTTTGTGTTAAGATATGACAGGGACATTTTTAGATGTTGTTTTGGTGCTTAATTTATTTAGTAACAGCAGTTAATCACCTTTTATTTATGAAGAAGAGAAAAGTGTATGTGTGCACTTACACATGTGCTGTTTGGATAAAGTTCAAGCCAATTTTAATTGATACTTGTAGTATGACTTTCTAGAAAAGTGAAATTTCTAAAAAATGTGAATGCAGAGAGAAAAGTTAAAACATATGCAATTACTACTTGGTCTCTCTAATTTTTGTTTCAATTCTTCATTTGTATGGTTACCAGAGTAACCCTCCTGAAATGCAAGTTTGACCCTTTTACTGCCCTCCTTGTAGTTGCTTCATCTGGAAGCCGAGCTTCCAAATCCATTCATGCACGTGGGCTTGGGTCCTGGCTCAGCCATTTGCCCTATGGGTGATCTTAACCCCTCTAGCCCTATATTCCTCCTCTCTTGAGCAAGGATACTCCTCCCTTGCAGAGCCATGGCTTGGTCGCATCCCGTGATGTGTGTGAAGAGCCAGCAGTGGTGGTTGGCATGTGGCAAGCGTGCCAGTAAAGGCATCCTTCGTCGTGCCTGCAGGGCATGGTCCTGGCATCCATGTGGTCCCCATCTGGGTGCAGCCTGACCTCAGTGACACTCCCCTCTGTCCCGTTAGCTTCCACTCCACCCACTTCCAGTAATTTGAAGGGAGCCTGAAAAGCCTGTAAAAGTAGCATCAGTTTGGCCAATTTTAATTTCCTTTGGCCAAAAACGTGATGAGAAAGGAGTTGACTGGAAGATAGTTTGGGGGTCTGCCTCTCCATTCCTCCCGTTAGCGCAGAAAATTGAGAACCAAGGAGTCTCAGAACATTCTCCAAGATAGAGCGCTGTTTCATGAACTTCCGCCTATGGTTCTTGCTGCCATAAAGTGTCTGGGAGTGAAAAATTGTAGGTCTTTCTATCCCTGGCTGCCCACACAGAAAAGAACAATCAAATCTATGTGGTTTGCCCTGAAATAAAATAGGAAATATGCAGGCTTTAGAGACTAGGATTTGGCATAATGCAAATCAAAATAAAGTAAGTCATGAATCTGTAATACTTTCACCCACAGCTTTGAAGTCTTAAGATTATTGCTCTTGAGAACAGGAGGCTGCATAAACACCATTTAGAACATAGCTGGAGGCTGGCATTTTCTAAGAAAAATGGCCACATTGGCAGTCTCCCTGAGGGTCCATAAGTACTAATTCTGTTTAACGTGACAGTTCCTAAATAACTCTGCGTTCTTCACAGAAACTCATAGAGGAAGTGCTGGAGCCTTGCCGTAGAGTGAGTCTAAGAGAGATCTAGTCTTTAGTGTTTATGGATTGAGAAAATGTGTCCTTGGGGTTTTAAAAAATATGTAAGTGTTCGTGTGGGAGACTAGGGATGGGGTACTAATGTAAGCTGCCAGCTTTGTTCTGCTCCTCCATGATTTTCTTCGGATTTAAATACCTACGTGGTTGTTTCCCACCCTTTTATGTTGTCTTTCTCCCCCTCTGCCCCTATCCTTTCTCTTGCTAATGAGTAAAAATGCTGTTAGTAATCCGTTGTGCTGTGGGATGGTTTGTTGGTGCTCCATCTATACCCATCTTATTCTTTGAGCCTGTTCACTTGAAAATGTCAAAGAGGAAAGAAGACTCGAGAAAAGAAAGAACCGTGGTTGGCTAAGTCATCACGGTTTGTCTTAGGATATGTTAACATCTGCTTGATGAAGATGCCTTTTTGCTTTACAAGTAAAATGTTGTAATATGTATGGTTGACATTTCCTGTTGAATTTTTGGTTCTGTGTGTCAGTAGGAAGTACCAACTGAAACTCTATGCCATCCACCTTCATTGTTGGCATGTTTCTCCAGCCATGTAAAAACATTAGGGTCTGTGGAATGGCATATTTGGCGCAAGCCATGGCAGGACCATCCAAGGGTTTCTGCTCTGACTTGGGGTACATAACTCTGCCTGCAATTCTCTTGTACGCTTCTAAAATAGCTGCAAAAATCCTCCAAAATGCTGCTATTTTCAGAACTGCTTCCACTTAGAATAATTAGTTTCAATCATTACTCACAAGTGTGGTGTCTAATTTGGGACAGAGGACTTACTTTATTTGCCCTAAAACTGTCTCTTTTTTTTTTTTTTTTTTTAGCTTCAGTGAGGCTTCTATAGTCCAAGAATTACCAGGCTGTGCAGGTCTCTCCCACGTGCATTATAACCACGTGGAGAGAAGGCTGGGGTAACCCTGTCTAGAGGCAGCCTCCCCGGTGCAGTGTTCCTGCTCCCCACCTGATCCAGGGACAGCCCAGCCTCACGCTGTACCTAGACTAGCACATGGCATTTGTTGAATGAGAGAATGGTTCCTCTGCTTTATCCTAAACATCTAGTCCATTGCCCAAGTCACTTTTTAAATTATTGACATAAACCATAAAATTAATCAAGAGTCCACTGCCTTGTGTCTCTATGAGTTTGCCTGTTCTGGACATTTCATACAGTATTAGTCCTTTTGAATTTGTTTATTTTCACTCGTATGTCTTGGAGGCTCATTCACGAGGTAGCAGGTTTCATTTAGGGGGTCGTTCAGTACTGTTTCAACATATGGATATAGCACATTTGTTTATCTGTTCTTCAAGTGATGGGCACTTGAGTCATTTCTGTCTTTTAGCTCTTGTGAGTAGTGCTGCAGTGAAGATTCACATATCAGTGTTTTCCTTCTTTTGATCCTAGTTGTGCTATCTTCTAGTTATCTCTCTGATTTGTTCACTGCTCTCCTGTTAGCTGGGCTTCTCTGGTAGCTCAGCTGGTAAAGAATCCGCCTATAATTCAGGAAACCCTGGTTCGATTCCTGGGTTGGGAAGGTCCTCTGGAGAAGGGATAGGCTACCCACTCCAGTATTCTTAGGCTTCCCTGGTGGCTTAGCTGGTAAAGAATCCGCCTGCAGTGCAGAAGACCTGGGTTGGGAAGATCCCCTGGAGAAGGGAACAGTTACCCACTCCAGTATTCTGGCCTGGAGAATTCCATGGACAGAGGAGCCTGGCAGGCTACAGTCCATGGGGTCCATGCATCCATGGGGTCACAGAGTCAGACAGGACTGAGCCCCCATCACGTTCACTTTTCTCCTGTTATCAGGCCACCTTGGTCTCTTGCTGCACTACTTACCTGGTCTGGCCCTTCTCTAGCCTGACTCTACACTGCAGCCCTATGTCCTTTTCAAATGCAGATCTGTTCTTCACGCCCTTCGTTGATTTTAGGATTGCTCAGAGGGTAGGGAGGAAACTCCTTGCAGGCCCGCGGGGTCCTGCCATGGCCAGGTGTCTAAGGATTCCTTGTTCTGCCCCTCCCCATCTGGGCTGCAGACACACTGATCTTTCTGTCCTATAAACTCTCCCTGCTCTGCCCAACCACAGGCCCTTGGCACATGCTATCCCTGTTGCCTGGAATGCTCGCCTCTCCTCTTTGCCTAATTAATGCCTTCTCATCCTGGAATTGCCAGCGCAAGCCTCACCTCTTCAGAGAAACCTTCTCTGACTCAGTCAAACTCACCTCCACCCCCACTGCTACCATCATGGAGGCCCACAGGCTCCTAACCATTTCTTTGCAGCACAAGTTCTAGCCGCATTTTTACATTTGGATGATCATTTGATTCATGACTGCCTACAGAGACAGAAGGCAACTATACACGCAGAACTTGGGTTCTGGAGCCAGGCTGCCTGGGTTCAAACGCCGGCTCTGTCCCTGTTGGCTGTGTGATCTTGGGCAAGTTGGTTAACCTCTGTGCCTGTGTTTTCTCATCCGTCAAACAGGGATCATAATAATACCTACCTTAGAAGGCTGTTGCAAGAATGAAATAAATTCATATGTTTTACATACATGGCCCTGAAATAATCTCAATAAAAGTATAATTAGTATAACTTTAAAAAATAATTTTAAAAAATTTAATTAAAAAAATAAATAGCTGTTCCTATTTTGCTATCCCCACACCCCTCATCTCCAAACTGTAAGCTCAGAGGGGCAGGGAACCACAACTCTTTTGCTCCTATTATAGCTCCAGAGCCTACCTCAAGATAGCCACGTGCTTAGTTCTAGTTACATTTTTACTGAATGATGGGATGAATCCATTCTCTTCTTCACCTGAGAATACTGACACTACGGTGTCCCGTCTCTCCTTCTGTATCTGAGTTTGGGTGGCTCTAGCTTCTGGCATGCAGTGTGGTGGTGCTTGGCCACAACCCCTCCTCCCGCCCACGTGCCCAGCTGGTGTGTTTGGGGAATGGTGCTGCCAGGCGTGGAGGGTCAAGGGTGAGGATCCCCTGACTGTGGCCCTGTGCTTAGGGAGGGCCCAGTCTGTGTGACCACCACAGGAACAGAGGGGACTTGCTGTGTGCCAAGCCCTGTGCACCCCGCTTTAGAAATATCTGACTCATGAGGCCGGAGTGATTTCTGTCCCCTTGTTATAGACAAGGAAACTGAGGCCTGAGCAAGGGAGCCATCTGCCCAAAGTCAAAACTCTTGGTAAGTGGCAGAGCCAAAGTTAGGTCCTGCCAGCCTTTCTCCAGAGCCTGTGTTCTTCAGACTCTCACCCTTAACTAATGAACGTGACCCACTTAAGCACTGAGCATGTGGGAAGGACTCCTCCACTGAAGGCGTTGGGGTGCTGTCCCGATCCTGGACAGTTTTGTTAAAGGCCCCACAGTGAACAGTGGACATTCCCACTGAATTCTGGCTTGTGATCTGCTGGCCCTTTAAACCTGAGGGTCCTGACAGGTTGATGTCAGGACAAATTCTCTGAAGAGACATTAAAAACAAAGCTAGAGGGGAAAAAAATAAAGGTGAGAATGGTTTATCTGCAGATGAACCACACTATTTAGGAAAACTCCCACCTCTTCTGTCAGTCAGAGATGGAAGAAAGAGTCTATTGCTTCCTTTCTGATCTCACAGTCCAAGGACTTAGTGTCTCTGGTCCTTCACTCTCTAGGCTCCTGAGCTTCCACCTGTTTATCACAAGTATGTGCATGAAAAGAAATAGAGCCTCCTGATTCACTTTCAAAAGCAAAGACATTATGATTTTAAACTAACTTACTTGGGATCTTTTTTAGACATGTGGATATAAGCACTGTGAGCACATAGGGTAGAACTGGGGGCTTCCTGGGTAGCTCAGCTGGTAAAGAATCCACCTGCAATGGAGGAGACCCTGGTTCAATTCCTGGGTTGGGAAGATCCCCTGGAGAAGGGATAGGCTACCCACTCCAGGATTCTTGGACTTTCCTGGTGGCTCAGATGGTAAAGAATCCTCCTGCAATGCGGAGACCTGGGTTCAATCGCTGGAGGAGGGCATGGTTACTCATTCTAGTATTCTTGCCTGGAAAATCCCCACGGACAGAAGAGCCTGGAGGGCTATAGTCCATGGGGTTGCAAAGAGTCAGACACTACTGAGCAACTAAGTATAGCACAGGGTAGAATAATGAGGTTTTATTGCTGCCATAGTAGGTGATTTTAGGATGTTTATAATGAAATGAATTGAAACGAGCCCCTAAATAGCAGAAATTCCTCCCAGCCCATGAAATATCCACCACTAGTGGGATAGCATGCTGTGTCCATATGATAGTGTGTTAGATGGTGCATGAAGAGAGTTTGGAAGAGTTTGTAATACTGTGGCACCATTAGAGAAAAACCATGTGTGTCTTTATGAATAATCAACTATACACATATTAATTAAACGCAGAGGAAACATCCTAGAAGTGAATCCACCAAAAATGTTAGCAGTGGTTGTCTTTGCACAGTGATATTCTGCTTAAATTTTTCTTTGTTTCTCTAATTTACAAGTTGTTCTATAATGAGCTTGTGTTTACTGAAACCAGAGCATAAGCCTCAATTTAAAGAGGAGGAGGGGGAAAAGCCACAGAATTACTAGTACAATCTTAACTCCCATCTCAGATTAAGAATCTTAGCATCCAAAGAGCTTCAGAGAAGAAAAGAGCGTCCCTTAAGGGTGGAAGCAAGGGGTGATGAGGTGATGACAAGCATGGAGGCAGCAACATAGGAGCATAAAATCCTCATAGGAGGGCCCCAGGCCCTGTGCCCCTCACTCCCCATCCTAACCTGCCTTCATCTCCAAGAATCTTCAGCTTTCTCTTACTCTCCATTTTATAATTGCCCTTGCAAAAAAAAAAAAAAAAAAAATATATATATATATATATATAACTGCCTTGCAAAGTACCCTCCCTCCCCCTTGCTTATTTTTAACTGTCTCATTCAGGAAACGTATGCTAAGGAGCTCCTGGGAGCATGGAGGAGAGGCTACCAGAACCAGAAGCCACTCCGCAATAGGAGTGCATGGGCATCCCTCCCCTTGACTCTGAAGAAGCAGCTGATGATGAGCTGGTTATGGAGGCGGAGGGAAGGCGTCCTTGTTTGCTTTATGTCTTCCTCAGCATGATAGGGGTGTTTAAACAAGGATGAACAGTCCTCCAGAATCCTTCCGGGTCCCTAGGAAGAGCATGTTCATGGAGCTGACAGAGCAGGGCCTCGCGGGCCAGGTGATGCAAGGGCGGAAAGCTCACTGCTTCTCTGGATGGATGGAGAAGGACGGGCCTGAGCCTTTAGGGCAGGGGCTGCCCCGCGAAGCTCTGAACGCTTGGCTGTGTGTCCCGCTGGTCCCTGGCCCCTACTGGGAGGAAGGCCGTAATTCTGATGTGCTGACCTCCCCGGGAGGGTGGTGTCCCCAGGACCCAGGTAACCTGGAGCATCGGTGAGGAAGCGGGCAGCCGCAGTGTGGTGGTGGTGGTGTGGCTTTTAGCCCCAGAGAATCCCAAATTTGGAACACATATGGTGCAGTACACATACACTTCATCTCACAGGGCAGTGGGTCTAATCCGTGTTTTCTGAGACTTCTCTCCTAAGTGAAGTGCAGTTGAGCCTTCGAGTTGGCTACGCTGGACTTTATCCCACTCGCCGGCTGTGGGTGACCTTGCTGTGGTCCCTCTCTAAGCCCTGCTTTCCTCACGTGTCAGATGAGAGCATCATTAACTGCCTCGCAGGATTGTCATTGGGATCAGATGTGATAATGTGTGAACAGCGCCTAATCGCTGCGCTTCATGAATGCTGGTCCCCGTCCCTTGCCCGCCCTTCCTCGACCTCTGGCTCTCTTTCTCACAGGACTCAGAGCTAACTGGTCGGGAATTACTGGCCACCTATGTTTTCTTACAATTGATGGATGTGTCTAAACTTAAACCTATTAGAATGACTGCCTAGGAAACGTAAGCTCTTAGGCAGTTTAGCAAGGGGTCTCCAGGTGGGACTCAGGGCACATTAAGGAGGGCTGATGCTCTTTTTCAAAAGAGTGGACTCCATTCTCCATGTTTGGGAGAAAGCCTTCAGAAAGTTAACCTGATGTGCCGTCAGAGCAGTCAGCTCCTTTGTGGAGTTCATGGGGTGATTACCACAGAGATAGAGGGAGAAAGGTGTTTTAATGTTTCTGAGAACACTCTTTTCTTTCAGTCTTGTACTTCTCTTCCCGCACCTTCCTCTTTGCCTCTCTCCTAGTGTTCTGGAACCATGCAGTGTTAGAATTTGAAGTGCCCTTCCAAAGCTACAAGGAAATGAGCCCAGTTCTTTATTTCCTTTTAGAACAGGGTAGTTGTTCCGTGAGCCCCCAGGGGCAGAGAAATGGCCATGCTGTCTCCCTCCACAGACACCTGGGCCCTTGGGAAAGGCTCCCGGACACACCCATTGCGGCAGCAATGTTGGGTGAGGGGCTCCAAGCAATCCTGAGGGCCCCAAACTCATGGCTGTCTGGTCTACCTTGCACCTGTCTCCCTTCTGGCATGCATGCCTGTGTTTGCAATTGAGCAGAGGTGACTACACCTTGTCACGGCTCTGTGGGAATGATCTCTTTCTTTTCCATACAGATTGGGAAAGAGGGCGAACAAAAGACTCTTTGCCCTGGCTCTGTGTCCGTGTTACATTTTGCCTCTATGCCTTACTCTGGGGAGAGGAGGCCAGGGCCTTTAAGATGGTTAAGAACGGTTAAGGCACATAGCACTTAGTAGGACAGAGCAATAAATGAGTGTATTGCTGCTCCATAGGCAGTATAGCCTTACAAAGTATCAACATCTGAAAGTCTAAATATGCCCAGAAAACTTTGTAATTGGCTTATCGTTAGAAGTCCAAGCATGATTATTACTTCCCCAGTGGTGCTAGTGGTAAAGAATATGGCTGCCAATGCAGGAGACAGACACAGGTTTGATCCCTGGGTCTGGAAGATCCCCTAGAGGAGGAAATGGCAACCCACTCCAGTATTCTTGCCTGGAGAATCCCATGGACATAGGAGCCTGGCGGGCTACAGTCCATGGGGTCACAAAGAGTTGGACGTGATTGAAGCAATTTAACAAGCATGCAGATGTTAGTCAGCTTTTGCACAGCTCAGTGTTCCTTGAGAGTATGTTAACATTTTTAAGGACCCTAACCATTCCGTGGTTTCACTCTCCACGTGATCACTGACAGACACCCAGAGATCTGCTGGCTTCTAATGTTGCCCATGTGCTTGATGATCCCGGCAAAGCTAAGCCCTTGCTTACTATTAACATTTCAAAAACAAATGCTGTCTGTGTCCTTTGTTCTGTTTCCCGTAGTACTCAAATGAAAGGAAACTGAGTCTCTTGACCTCACCAAGCTTAAGACAGGGCTGCTGGGACTTCCCTGGTGGTCAGTGGTTAAGACCCCATGCTTCCAATGTAAGGGGGCATGGTTCAGTCTTGTTTGGGGAACTAGGGCCCCACATGCCAAGTGGTGCAACCAAAAACACTTTTTTTGTAATTAAAAAACAAAAAAGGGCTGCTTTCATCTATGATGGCCATTCATCCTCTTAAGGCATCTGTGCCTCTCCATCCACCACAGTGTATTGTGTTTCCAAGAGCTGCTGCTGAGTACCCAGAGGGAATGGGTGGGTATCCAGTGGAAAGCTTGTGGTCAAAGAGACGTCACCTCGAGAATTAGGAGAGCAAGCGTAATAGCCAACTCAGTGAGGCAGCTTCATCTGGAACTTTGGCCCTGAGGATTCCAAATGAAAACATACCCCTGCTCGCCATCCAGGAAGCAGGAGAAGGGTGACCACATGGAGTTTGCTTTGAAGACCTGTCTGTCGTCCTGACATTCTGTCCCCAGCTGACTGTATGGTCAGCACTAGCAGTGCATCTTTGTAACTAGCTCCCAGGGCCCCAGGTCTCATTTCACCTTAGCTGGACGGGGAGATGAAGGGGCCGCAGAGCTCGGTGGTGGTTGCACAAGCCACCGAGTGAGGTTGGACGTCTCCCCGTTGTTATTTATGGTCAGGACCAGGTGAACCAAGGAGCATTCATTCCCGGAAAGGAGAGCAGTAGGAGGGGTAAACCAAGTCCAAAAGGCTACCAACCAGGAAAGAGTTTGGTGTCAAGCCTTGGAACCTCTTGTCTCTGCAGAGATGAACAGTCAGCTGGTCCAGACAGACCTGATGTGTGCAGCACATCCTAAGCACAGCCAAAGGAGTCCTGTCTTTTAGAACTTGGCATTTCTGAATGCCAGAAATTTGGGCATCTTGTAGATTGGAGTTTAAAGATCTGACTTAGGCTCCCTGTTGAGAAGCCGAAGTGGAAAGAGGGGTGAATTTGGACTTGACAATCAAGTTCTGCATCTGAGTAGCTGACTGTGGGGCACATACTAAAGACTGATATTACCCCTACTGGATCTGAAGCTCAAGAACAAAGTCCAGCCCATTTGGGGGGTTCTTGTGACTTATCCTGGGACAGAAAAGCCTAAGGTGGGATCCTCAGGAGACATGCCTTTACTCATTCATTCAACAAACGTCCATTGCAGGCCTGTGTGTATGCGGTGGCTGGGCTCCCTCCATGCCTTTATCTCACAGAGTGATCTGCAAAGGACCTTAGTCAGATGCTTACACAGGGCAGAGTGGGAGAGCTGAAATGGTATTTATTTGTTTTGAACAATACAAATTGTCTTTCCTGACTACAGGTATTAAAAATGCAAAGACCAAGTTTGAAAGCAACTATTGTCTCTCTTCCTCTGAACTTCTCAAGCTTTAGTTTAAAATTGGGGAACTTGAGAGTGCATCGCTTGACCCTAACCTCAGATTCCGACTCAGTCAGGGTGGGATGGGCAAACCTGTGGTTTAAAATGAGAGCTGGTGTAATTCTGCTGAATACCGGTGATGGGTTAGCCCCTGGGACTTTAGAAACATAGGTGACAGGCAAGGGCCCTGTGTTGAGATTGTGCAGATCACAGTTACCTGGGAGGCTTTTTTCCAATCATACCCACCTTGCCCCTTCCATTTCCACCCATTCTGCCCTTGGGGACCACTTTTGCTTAAAGTATATTTTCTTCCTTCTGGTGTGTAGGTGAAGCAGAAAATTTGAGAACCAGCTGTTCTTTTAAAAAAAAAAAATTCAACTTCAGGCAGAGTTCAGGTTGAGGGCTCTCAGAGGATGCTTTTGTTTCCCTTTGAAGTGTTTGGGAGAAAGAATCTGAGGACTGGTAAAGGCCGGCTGGCCCCACCCCTTGCAGCGTGTCCAGCCTCACGTGGTCCACCTGTTCTGGCCAGGAGGTGGTGCATTAGGAGACAGACCTCAGTTCACACCTCCCTCTAAACCCTGTCAGCTGTGGAGTCTTGTATTCAACTGACTTATGTTTGGGCCTAACGTTTCTGGGCTGCACTTTCCTCCTGAATAACTGGTAGTGTGATCTGTTGGTGGATAGTAGGAATGGTGTGGACCAAACAAGGGTGCTGTTGGAGTAGGCTTCTCAAAGCTTGCCGAACTTGCACCCTGGGATCCTGTGACAGTGCAGATTCCAGGGCACTGGTGTGGGTGGGCCTGAGAGCTTGCATTTCTAACATGCCCCCAGGTGAGGTTGATGCTACTGGTCCATGGACCACACACTGAGTAGCAAGGATTTAAAGGTGCTCTCCTCAGATTTGCTGTGAACTGTTAGTGCAAGCGGTCAGCTAAGTTATCAAGCTGGCAATTTTTTTCTTGCTCTTTTTTTAAATTTCATTTTTAATTGTGCCAATTCTTTTTTCAGTTCTAGAAATAGGAGAAAATACCTGTTACCTAATGCTGATCATGAAAATTGAGGCATAGAATGCTTTCAGCCATAAACACTGTTCTCCTTGGTCCCTTTTATTGTGTATGCATGTTCAGTTGATCAGTCATGTCCGACTCTTTGCAGCCCCATAGACTGTAGCCTGCCAGGTTCCTCCGTCCATGGAATTTTTCAGTCAAGAATACTGAAGTGGGTTGCCATTTCTTCCTGTAGGGGATCTTCCCAACCCAGGAATCTAACCTAGGTCTCCTGCATTTCCTGCCTTGCAGGCAGATTTCTTTACCTCTGAGCCACCAGGGAAGCCCCCCTTATATTATTAATTGTCCCCAGTAACATAAGAAACTGAAAAAGGAGGCAGAGAGAAGGATCACCTACTCTGTGGGCTGAGAGAAGCATCAAGGGCGAAGCTTCAGATCTACAAAATACAGGCTACCCTTAAGGTTCAGGAATCGTGGTTCCTTGTCTTCCAGAGTTTACCTGTGAGGGAAAGACTTTTAAATATAAAACAAAGAAAAGGAAAATATATTTCCTTCATTCCGTAATGCCAGCTTTAAACCTGAACCAGAGTCACCTGGGAGGGATGTTAAAAGGCAGCTTGCCAGGTCTCACTCAGACACTCAGATTCTGATAGCATTTTAAGTTCCCAGTGATACCGATGCTCACGCTTGAACCAGCACGAAGCTTGTCCCCAGAGCCCATCTTTGAGAGAGGCGTGCATGAAAAACAGTGTCTCTCCTGACCTGTGAGGGTCAGGAGAGATGAGCTTTCTGGCTGCCTGCAGATTGCTCTTCCCAGCACAGCACGGCCTCAGAGGCTGGAGCTCTCCAGTGTAGCTGGTTGGCTAATCACCTCAGGGGCTTTTTAAAAGCTAGAGGTTCCTGGGGTGCATCTTCAGAGATGCAGGCAAGCAGCCAGGTTCAGGCCTGCCTATGTGGAGAGCAGTGAGGCACCAGATGGACACTGGAGAGCTATGCTCCTTTTTAATGACTCTTGGATTCAACTCTAATGATCACTCAGCAAGTGAATGAGTCCCCGGCAGGAAATTGGACCCTCTGGAAGTACATTTTCTCGCTGGATTCCTAAAGTTAGAGTCGATAAATTCTGCATGCATTTTCCAGAGTGCTTCATTTCCTACCCAAGGGTGGCTACCAGCCAGGACCATCTGGCTATGGGGATTCATCCGGGGTGAAGTCCCCCCATTGGGAATAACACCATCCGTGGCAGTGTTGAAAGGGGAATGGATAAAAGTCACTGAGGACCACATCCCAGAGAGAACCTTTCCCAGGCAAACTCAAAGTCAGATTAAGATTGAAGCAGTTACTTAAATAGCCTCAAGAAGAAATTCCTCCTTTTGTCTCTCATACCTGGATTTGAGAATGGTGATCTTCCCTGAAATTTCCTGCTTCACCAGCCGATGCTTGTAGAGCTTCACTGGGCACCATGCTCTGCCAGGTGGGCTTTCTAAAGTCAACCTGGGGACAGCCCCTGCTCTTGTGGCATCCACTACTGGGAAGAGGCAGACACACAAACATGTAACTGTAAAAGCAGGTAACCCTCCCCGGAGGCTCCATCCTTGCCCGAATTTGTTTCCTCCATAGTGCTTGTCACTAGAGAAATGATTCATCTTCTCTCTCAGAGCTCGAGCAACAGGAGAGCAGAGACCAGACCATCAGACCCTGGCCTGTCTCAGCCGCTGGATGTGAACGGCCCAGGAGGGGCATGAGAGCAGCTCTCTGCAGCCAAGGCATCCCTGGAGGAGGCTGCCTACAGACCACTCGCTGCCAGCCCACAACATCACCCCGATCTGAGGCAGATGCTTAGGGAAGAGTGGAAGCTGCAGTGGTTCTCAGATCTTAGCTGGCATCCAAATCACCAAAGGGCTTGTTAAAACACATTTACTGGGCCTCACCCTAGAGTTTCTGATCTGGCAGGTCTAGGGTGGGGCCAGAGAGTTTCCTACAAGTTCCCAGGGGATGCTGATGTTCCTGGGCCCTGGACCACACTTTGAGAACCACAGGGATGGTGTGTCAGTATAGCCATCACAGCTTACCCAGTGGACAGATGGGAGGGGATTGAATGACAGAGAGGCAGAGAGACCTCTAATAAGCTATGCCAGTGAGCCAGGTGGGAGAATATGGAGCTCTGAAATGGCCCATAACAGTGGGATTGGAGAATAGAAAGAGGGCGCTTCCGACAGACGTGATGCTGCATGTGGTCTGGGGAGCGCTAGCCTGTGGGAGGAGAGGGCAGAGTCAGAGTAGCTGGAAGGATGCTTATGCCAGGAATTGAGATGCACTTCGGGGAGGGGAATGGCATGTTCCTTTGGGACCTGCTGGGTTTGTGCTTCTGTGGAAATCTTCTGATGGAAATGTTAAAAAGGAAGTCAAAATACAACTTAAAACTCAAGAGAGAAATCTGAGCTGCTGGTACAGATTTGGGGGCGTTTGGGGTAGAAGTGTAAGCTGAAGCTGTGGGGCTGAGGTTACTTAAGGGTGGCTCTTTGAGGAGATGGCAATGATGCCTCCGAAAGGAAGCCCAGAGACTGGCTGATAGGGCCGGGCAGAGGAAGGGCTGAGTAGGTTGCCCAAGGTGCATGAAGTGCAGGGACCGGAGGTGTCACCCGGAAGGGGCAGCACCAGGTATCAGAGCATCTCAAACAGACCAAATCTGACAAATTCCGGAGACCCCTTAAAAGAACCAGCCCCAAGAGATGGGATTGTGTTTGAGGCACGACTTAGAGGAACTGGCACATGGATTCTGAAACCTGTAGTTTTTCAATTCCTGATTTTATTAATACTTTGTATGATTTTATTTTGTCTTGATGATAAAGTCACCTTACAGTTAAATATTGGTGAAACACACATACAGGAAAAGGAGCTCACCCTGAAAACATACATGAGACTTAGCAACCACTCATGAGGGGTCTTTCTTCTCAGAGGAAAACCAAGGTGAACAATATGGTGGTGCATGGTGAAGGGAGAGTCAGTTGGCACTTTTTAAATTGAAGTATAATTGATTTACAATATTGTATTAGTCTCAGATGTACAACATAGTGATCCAGTAATTTTATACATTATGAAATGACCGTGACATTAAGTTTAGTGACCACCTGTCACTATTTAAAGTTATTTCACAATTATTGACTACTTTCTGGGGGTCTATTTTTGTGCCTCTAACAGGGGTGGAAAAGTACCACGTATCCATGTTCTTCCCTCTGCATTTGATACTGTTCTAGACTCTTCTGGGCCCTTAACCACTGATTTTTTCAAGGATTAAAAAGATTCTGACAACTGCTTTTGAACTATTTGGGGTGGGTTGCTACAAAGAGAATGGCTTGCTCTAAGCTAAAATTCTCCAGGTGATAATTGTATATTTCACCGGCGGACAGTTTGTTTTTTAATTTTCAAGACTTGTTTTGTCATCCTGGTCTTCATAAACCCTGGCTTCTGAAAACACAAGGACGAGGTGTGACAAGTGTCTGAATCAGGCTGAGGAGTCAGGATCCCGCGTTTTCTGGCTCCTCAGGCTGCCTGCAGCAGGAGCTACCTCAGGCGGGAGCACACACCGACGTGTTCTCTGTCTTCACAGTTCTGTACGGAGCTAAACCAACCAGTCCTGCCCAACATCCGCAAGTGGAAAGGGCCCCGGGGATGCTGGAAGGCCGTGGTTTCAGAGGCGCCCTCGACTCAGCTCCAAAAGGTACCCTCATCTGCAGAACGGGACTTTTCTTTCCATTTTCTTTTTTCCAATCACAGACGTTTAAAACCTTTCCTTTGCCAACATCCTTGATGTAATGTTGTATTTCTGCCCATTTTTTAGCTCTTTGCCATTTGTTGCAAAATGCCCTGGTTCTTATTTCCTGTTTGGATCAGGAATGGCCTGCTGCCCAGATAGAAATGGGAACTTGGGTGTTGGGAGGAGAGGAGAAATCCTGTCTGGAGCCAAGGCAGCAAATGGGGTATTTCTGTCCTTTGTCCTTCTAATCCCTTCTCCGCGGTTCCAGCCTCTGCCAAGTTTGTAGAGAGCCCATTGTTCATTGACTGAGAACTTCAGATTCACTTAATTCATACATGAAATATTCGCTTTAGTGGTAAAAATTGTGCATATGGAAATGGTCTGTGGAAACATTCAGCAGATTTTAATTTTGAATTTTCTCTCATTAGTATTGCCCATATGGGTTTAGGTAAATATCTCTATGTATATATTTTCACTCCTACATATATTCAAGACCAGTCTTTACTCACTTGAAATATTCAACATCGGTAGAGTTTTAGATTTTAAAAAAAGGCTCCTGATAGTTAATTATGAGTGGATTACAAAATTTTCCTATAAATGCAGATGTTATATTTTTATCTCTAGGTGTTGGTGCTGTGTGCATGTCAATTGTGTCTGACTCTTCGTGACCCTTGGACTGTAGCCCACCAGGCTCCTCTGTCCATGGGATCATCCTGGCAAGAATAGTGGAGTGGGTTGCCATTCTCTTCTCCAAGGGATCTTCCCAACCCAAGGATCAAACCCTCATCTCCTGTGGCTTTGCATTGGCAGGTGGATTCTTTACCACTGAGCCATGTGAGAAGCCCGTTTGTATCTCTAGTATACCTAATATGCTTATAAACACACATGATATAAATACTTATCTGAGTGATATGGAGATCTGGGACTTTTAAATTGTAATGTTTACTGGATTAAAAGTATCCAGTCACTTATTGACAATAAGCTTTCTTTTTAGCTCCTACTTTAAAGTGTGCTGTAAATCTTATTTCTCTGGGTTTGGGGTGTAAGTGATTGCTGCAGGTGGTAGCCAGGAGGTTGGAAATACAGGATAATTGGAAGGTATCTGGCCTTTACCACTCCAGCCCATGACTGTCCCTTCTCAGTCATCATAGAAATAATACTAACAGGGGACTTCCCTAGTGGTCCAGTGGTTAGGACTCTACACTCTCCCTGCCAGGGTACCGGGTTCAATCCTGGTCAGAGATCTGTGTTCCCACAGGCTGCATGGTGCAGCCAAAAGTAAAATAAAAATAAACTTAAAAAACAGGGCTGGGAGGCTTCCCTGGTGGCTCATTGGTAAAGAATCTGCCTGCCAGTTCAGGAGACAGGGGTGCCATCCCGGGTCCGATAAGATCCCACGTGCTGCGGAGCAACTCAGCCCACACCATGACTATTGAATCTGTGCTCTAGAGCCCAGGAAACACAGCTACTGATCCCCCAGGCAGCAAAGACTGAAGCCCTCTAGACCCCTTGCTCTGCAACAAGAGAAGCCACTGCAGTGAGAAATGCACGCACTGCAGCGAGAGAGGAGCCCCCACTTGGCACAACTAGAGGAAAGCTGGTGTAGCAATGAAGACCCAGCAGAGCCATAAATAAATATACAAAAGTCATTTAAAAAATGTTTTTAATGGCTCAGATGGTAAAGAATCTGCCTACAATGTGGGAGACCCAGGTTCAATCCCTGGGTCGGGAAGATCCCGTAGAGAAGGGCGTGGCTACCCACTCCAGTATTCTTGCCTGGAGAATTCCATGGACAGAGGAGCCTGGTGAGTTCTAGTCCTTGGGGTCAAAAAGAGTCAAACACAACTGAGCAACTAATACTTTCACACATTTTTTTAAAAGGCACTTTACACACATATATGTATAGGTTCACAGGACACACAGTCCATTTAACACTGTTTATCTGTTCAGCAAATTATTAGAAAAGTTACTGTGTGTCAGGCACTGTGCTACATACTAGATGTTCATGGTGAGAAAACTAGACCCAGAAACCTAGCCTCTTTCACTGTTTGCAAGCCCAGGACCTTGACTGAGCCTGATGGAGCCTGTTGGAGATTTTCAAGTCAGGTAACCCTACTCCAGGTCGGGTGTCAAGGCCACTGGGTAACAGTGTGTGGCTGCCTCTCAGATCGCTCAGCCTCAGCTCCTTCATCTGTAAAATGGGATCAACAGCTCCTCCCTCAACTCACAGAGTGGCTATAGAATTTTAAAGGCTACTGTGCATTGAATGCTTATTTAGCAGACATGGGCCAGTGCCTGGCAGGGTACCCATGAGGAAGCAGGTGGTGCTGAGCTGGAAGCTGGCAGCTGCTCAGTAACCAAAGCCACCTCTTGGAGTCTTGTATTTGATCCTCAGCATTACCATTTATCAACTGTGGGGTTTCAGGGAAGTTACTTAACCTCTCTGAGCAGCTGAGTCTTCACATGACAGATGGGCATGTGAGTGGCCATCCTATGGGATGTGATGATTAAAAAGATAATCCTGTGCCTAGTCTGGGATCTTCCCTGCAACATGCCCCTTCTAAAGAAGAGCCCAAGCACTCCAGCTGTGTGAACCCCTCTGAAAGTGCTGGTCTGGGAAATTTGTTGGGGTGACAAGGAGGAACATGCTGTGGTTTAGGGATATGCTTTTGTCTCAGAAACAGCCCCCGGTCACCCAGTGACCCCGCAGGTCACCCCCAGACCCAGTGTAGAGTCTGCAGCTTTCCCTCTGTCTTCTCCTGGCCTTGCCTGCTGCTCCCAGCTCGGGGCTGAGCACCCCACCAGACAGACCTCTCTGCACACTAACACCTCGTCTTCTCCCGCAGGGTGCCGGGTTTGCAGGGTTCCTGTGGGACACAGCGGCCGGGGTGGAGCTGAGAGATGCCGCCTGGCAGGAGAGCTCACCCAGCAATGGGCATGGGAAGCCGGCGTGCCCTAGCCCGTACCTCGCAAGGTTTAAGGTATCACTCCTATTGCTGTGCGGGGCCACTCCTTCTGAAAAGGAGAAAAGCCTACTTTGAACTGTGAGCCAGAGGAGCTCACCTTTTTGCCTGGGTTTGATTCTCTCTCGGGGCTGGGTCAGCACACACAGTCGGGGTTCCCTCGACTGGGAACTTGTCCACAGCAGGAAGGAGAGGAATTTGGGGGAGATCATAGCTCTGGTAACTTGGACCTCTGGGCGGGAAGGAGGTCAAATGGCCGCTTCCCAAACCTGATAAGCAGCAGAATCACCTAGAGAGATTTTCTTAAAATCAGGGTTTCCTGGACCCTGCTCCAGACACTCACAATGCCTGGTTTCCAGAATCACCTCCTGCGCTTCATAAGTGCTCCCAGCGTTGGGTAAGGAAGCCGGGTGTTTTGGAATCTCTGGATTAGAGGGCAGCCGAACTGCTCTGAGGACACCCTTCTCTTACTAGGGAGCCCTCCAGGGGTCACTGGGGCTTGGCAGGGGCCCAGAAGGAGCTTCTGGGTGGTGGGGCCACTGACACCTCCAGACGAGCCCTCTCTCTCCAGAGTTGGGAGCAGCAAGCAGACTGACCTGAGCTGTCTCTCCGATTCCCCTGGATGCCCTGGGAAGTATTCATGCAGAGCAGTCAGAAACTGGGCATCAGGAAGGAGGAAAAGGCAGGAGCCAAAACAGATCACCAAGTCAGCAGTTGGTCTTTCCCCTCAGAAGTCACAGGGTTGGGCGAGAGTGGTCCCTTGTCCCAGAGCCCAGCAAGCTAGCTGCCAGGCTGGGACCCCCCCTCCTATATGCTCTGGAGCCAGAGGGTTGCCGCAGACCTCAGCAGTTTCTCTCTGGCAGCTCCGGGCTGGGGCTGCCTGAGAGCTGGCGGCTGTGCTGACTGTGGTCGGGGGTCCTGCCCACGCTCCCCCTCTCCTCACTCGCAAAGCTGCAGAGATGTTGACGTTCCATGTGCATGCACACAACCCGGGGTGTCTGTGGGTTGTGCTTTTGGCACTGATGTGTCAGTCGGCCAGGTATCACCCCTGAACCCTCCTCCCCAGGTCCCTTTTCTATGTGAAGTGGCTGCACTGGCTTTGGCCAAGCAAGGCAACAGGCAGAACCAGCTAGTATCTCTCAGAGGTGGGCTGGTTTTAAAGATCATTAAGAAATGCTCTCAGATTGAATTATTGGCTCAAATCCTTTGAAGGAAGTGATCCCCGGACAGGTATGAGGCCACTGTGCTTCGTGTCACATCCTAGGCCAGGCAGGTTGTGGGGACAGAGACGTGGCTTTTCTCCCCAGGCAGGGTTTCCTTGCGCACGGCGGAAGGTGTCTCCCTTGAGGTCAGAGCCACGGCCGCAGAGAGAGCCCCCCTAAGTGGGGCCGTGGTGATGGCAAACTGGGGTCACCTCTGTCAGATGAAACTGGCAGCCCCCACTTGGGGGTGCCCTCTGCACACCCCCGCTTCCTGGCAGAGGTTAGTGTTTGTTGCCATGACAAACAGAAGGGTGGGGCTGCCAAACCCAGAGCCGCTGAGCAGTGCTTTGGTGCCCAGGAGACTGACTCTGACGTCACGATTCTGCCCCTGCTCTGGGGATGCAGGCGGGGCATAGCCTGTGCTACAGGGCTCAGCCAGCTTTCATTCTTCATGTTTGAAATCACTGAGCATCAGGCACCGTGATCTCTAGGGGGGGAAGGGAGCGCATGGGGTGGGTGGGATGTGGGGAAGTGGGGAAGGAGGCGGGGCCCAGCCGCAAATCCTGGCGGGGGTGGGGGGTGACAGGCTGGCCCTGTAGGGAGAGCCCCAGGTCTTCATTAACAACCAGCTGCTAACATCACCTCTTCCTCCTTTATAGTTGCTCAGAAGGAAAAAACACAAAAAATTGACGTTTCTAGATGTGCCTGATTTTCCAGGGCTTAAGGAGGAGTAAAGGGGTGCAATGTAGGGGGTCCCCGTGATAGGACAAGAGAGGTCTCGGTCCTGCAAGGGCCTCAGGAAGCTCTCACGATGGCCACCTCCCCTTCCTCCAGGGTGAGCTGCCTCGTGTGTGTTTCCCATCGTCAGGGCTGTTCGCGAAACTGCTTGGGGGTTGGAGGTAATGGACGCAGGCAATGAGAGCATCTCAACCTGTCTCTGGTGCCTTGTTTCATCTTGCCCAGGTAGGAAGTCATGACTTGACGCTGGTGAACCTTCACCTGGCGACCCTGACCCTCCCAGGGGGTGAAAACCTGAGCAAGAATCACAGTGACAGCCATCGCTGGGCTAGCTTCACACAGACCTTGCAGGAAACCCTGAAAGGTAGGAACCATCTTTCTGTGCGGCTGGGCTAGCAGCTCCCACTTCTGCAGGATAGGTGAGGGGTGCCCCTTCCCGGCATCTCTCCCCTCCCATAGGCTGGCTGCCCCGTGGGCAGTGATGCGTACTGAGCGATGTACAGGAAACCGCCATGCCGCCTGCATCCTGGGAAGCCCAGTGCCCCGGGCACGCTCACAGCTGTCTCTGTGGGTCTGGCATGTGGGTTCCACAGTGGGGGTTTTGTGGCTCTCCAGCCTCTCTTGGATGAACAGCACTGGGAGAAGGAGAAACTGAGTGATGATATCCTCCCCCGTGACCCTCATCATGGGCTCCACTGACCCCGTGTGCTCCGGTGATGGTGTCCCCTGAAGATGTGTGCCTGCTCTTCTTGTGAAAGAGAGTTGGTGACTAGGGGAGTGGGGGAGTCCTGATGAGTCCTTTCCTTCCTGGTGGATTGCAGATCTTGCTGGCAGAGCCCTGACACTGACAGAAACACTGGACTTGAATCTTAGCTCCTTCAAATGGCTGTAGGATGTCTGGGAGGTCACCACTCTTCAGGGGCTCACAGGGTGCCCAGGGCTGGGTGGACATCTGATGAAGGACCCAGCATATAGTAGGGGCTCAGCAGACATGAATTGACTCAAAAACATGCCAGGGGGATGAAGAGAACACTGAAAAGAGTGGGACTTCAGAAGACAGGTCGGCTCTGTGCTTTCCCCCCAATAATACCAAACGTTTTCCGTGTGTGGGTTTCAAGGAGGAAGAGTTGAAAGTTGACACAGCTATAAAGACTGGGGTGTGTTCAGCTTGGCTTGGTTTTTCAGAATACTGAGCGTCTCCAGGTGAGGTTTCACAGCTGGAGGCCTGCAATTCTCTTCTGTATTCTAGAGTCTTAATCTGTATTCCTAGCTTGCTAAGCCTTTTTTCCCTTGTTAAATTGGCCCCCTACAAGGTGACTTATGAAGATTTGGCTACAAAGATAGTTCAAAGATAGTTCATTTTGAAGAGTTGAAGAGTTTTATCATGACATGAGACTTGCCATCTTAACCATTTTTAAGTTACAGGTCAGTGGTTTTAAGTATATTTACATTACTTTATAACCGTGACCACCATCCATCTCTAGAACTTTTTCATCTTCCCAAACTGAAACTCTGTACCCATTAAACACAAATTCCCTTCCCTTCCAGACCCTGACAGTCACCTTTCTACTTTGTTTCTATGAACTTGATCACTCTAGGCATCTCATCTAAGTGGAACCTTACAATATTTGTCCTTTTTTGGCCAGTTTATTTCACTTACATTATGTCTTTATGGCTTGTAGTATATATCAGAATTTCCTTTCATTTTTATGGCCAAATACTATTCCATTTGTGAGTCAACGGACCCTTGGACACTTATTTCCATCTTTTGGCTGTTATGGATAATGCTCTTATGAACATTGATGTACAGCTTACATTTCAAACCAGGATGTGCTGCGGCCAGTGTTTTCCTTAAATTATGAGCCTTTGGGCTAAAAAAAAAAGTCAGAAAGATGTTTAAGGCAAGATACTTCATCCAAGGGGCAACTATGTGGGAGACTGTTCACCCACGGCTAGTCTCTAACTCATTATGAAGGATGACTTGATAGCTTTTAAATCTGTGGACATTTCTGTTGTTCTTGATTTCAAGCTTTTCCCTTATACGGAAGGAGGAAGGGAATATGCCAGTCCCTCACTTCTCTGATAACCATAGGCCCTTGCTGTCTTTTCTGATGTTCAGGTGGGGATCAGGTATTTGTCAGAAGACCTGGGCAGGGTATTGTTTCAAGCTGCCAAGGACTATTGAGCCACAGCCTGGCTCAGCCTTGACATGCCCAGGTAAGGACAATGACTCATGTCCCTGTGTCCCCCTGCGTATGACTAACATCCAGCCTGTTGGTAAATGGTGACACGGCAGAGCCAAGGAATCAGGAAGTGCTGCAACCTGCCCAAGGGGTAGCTTGGGTAAATCGATGAGCAGAGGTGGTTTGGCTCAAACAAAGACTGAACCTTTATTCCACAGGCTTCTTTCTATCAGAGCAAACAGAGTCGATTTGGTTAGCAAACTCTGGGCCTTTCCATCTTTGTCTGGAATGTGCAGCCAGATTGACTGACGTCAGTGAGGGCTGAGGGTGGGGTGCCCATCCACTGATAGAATTTTCTTCATTCAGACTGCCCACCCCCCTAGGGCCTGCTCTGTGAACTCAGCCAGAGTCAAACAAGGCAGGGTCATGCTTGGCATCTGAGTAAGACACCCCCAGTGGGGCCTGGCTCCTGCTGTTGTCACCAGCATTTTATAAATCTAGGACTCTGAGGAAGTCAGCCCCAAACATTCTCCCTTCGCTCCTGGAAAATGTGTGTGCTCAGTAGTGTCTGATTCTTTGCGGCCCCAGGGACTGTAGCCTACCAGGCAGCTCCTCTGGCCATGGGATTCTCCAGGCAAGAATACTGGAGTGGATTGCCATGCCCTCCTCCAGGGGATCTTCCTGACCCAGGGATCGAACCTGCGTCTTCTGGGTCTCCTGCATTGGTAGGCAGGTTATTTACCACTAGGGCCACCTGGGAAGCCCTAACTCCTAGAAACTCAGAGGATAACTGTGGAGCCCACCTTGGTGGACAGCTTCCTAGGAGAATTTAGGGCCCTGCACGTCTGTGGGTTGTCAGAGGCAGGGAGTGTCTCCATGTCATCACCAAACTGCTTTAACCAAAGTAGTTCAGTTGCAAGAAACCTGGACAGTCCAATCCAAAATGAGCCATTATTTTCATTCCTGAAGTTACAGAGAGCTTGGTTTATTGACACCTGACACCAGCATCTCTCCTGGGTTCAGAATTTTCTTTTCTTAAAAAAAAAAAAAAATATATATATATATATATATATATATATATATATATATATATTTTTTTTGTCAGTGCTGAGTCTTCATTGTGGCACATGGGCTTTCTCTAGTTGCAGTGAGCGGGGGCTACTCTCTAGTTGCAGTACAAAGGCTTCTCATTGTGGTGGCTTCTCTTGTTGTGGAGCACAGGCTGTAGGATGTGCAGTCTTCATCAGCTGTGGCTTTTGGGCTCTAGAGCATAGGCTTAATAGCTGTGGTACACGAGCTTAGTTGTCCTGTGGCATGTGGGATCATCCCAGACCAGGGATTGAACCCATGTCTCTTGCATTGGTCGGTGGATTCTTTATCACTGAGCCACCAGGAAAACCTCCAGAGCTGTCTTTTTTTGGCTCAAATATTTCATGTTTGTATCCTAATGAAAACCTCTCATTATATGGAAACCTCTGTCTCAGTCTTTCCTAAGTTTTCCTTGAAATTTAACAAAGGTAGCATCTTTCTATTCATTCCTTTTAAAAAATACGTTGCACCTTAATTCTGCAGTTTTCCTCGTGCTTTGTTCACTATTTCTTCCGCGCGTGTTTCTCTGACGTCTGCCAGGCAGCAGACTGTTCCAAGCGTGTGGGGCTCTTCCATCCTAGCTCTGTGTAAAGAGGCCTGGATTTGAGGGCTGGCTTGGTGAGTTTGGTCAGAGCCTCAGCTTCTCACCTGCAAGAGGTCCCCGGCACACGGTGACGACTCAGCGGAGGGTCATTAACACTGGCCACGTAGTTGTTATTAGTATTATTCATAAGTTGACTCTCCTGTTGGAAGTTCGCACTGACTTCTCACGACCAGCTTAGTTGGGCTCGCCCCGCTCTGGGTGCCAGGGTTGTTAGGATCTAGCATGAGGGTCACAGTTGCCTCTCTTGTTGGTCACACAATGGCTGCAGGAAAGACTTCCTTCCATCCCCTTCCCTCCCTCAGGGCCCCCGGAAGAGGATGTCATGTGCAGAACATGAGTGCCCTCTGCTGGTGGCGTGTGTCATTTCACTTTAGATTTCTTTGTCTCTAAGCCATTGTTATTGACGCATATTCGTGTCCCTGAAGATTTGCTGAGTGTCTCAGGTGCATTTGGCCCTTGGTTATGAACTGCTTTCCTTAAAGCTTTTCTTGCAGTGTTTCTCCCTGTGGTAACGTGGCTCCCATGAGGGGAACTTCGAGACAGGAAGTGATGGTCAGGCAGTGGACCGGAATCCCAGGGAGCCAAGCTGGGGCCCACTGTTCTTTCTGAATGTCTCCTCACTTTGGAAAATACTTCATAACTATCCCACTTACTCTTGTAAATCAAACTTGAGTTTGAGAGAGATGTTGAAAATACTTTAAAGTATTTTGCCCTATATTAGTGTGCTGGGGTTCCATAACAAAATACCACAGATTGGATGACTTAAATAACAGGCATTTATTTTCTTACAGTCCTGAAGGCTGGAAAGTCCATGATCAAGGTGTTGGCAGGGGCGGTTTCTTCTGAGGCCTCTCCTCGGCTTGTAGATGTCTGTCTTCTTCCTGTGTCTTCATTTGGGCTTCCTTCTGTGCTCAGTAAATGTTTGTTGAGCTTTTGTTAACAATATGGGCAAGACCCTTGGGGCCTTTTTGTGCTATGAGATTCAGAACCCATGATCCAGAACAGAGGTGATGTTGACATGATACCAACCAAATGTGTCACTAAACTACTCTGAAGGCTTGCAGGGCCGGGGGGTGCGGTGAGGAGGTATTGCACAAGGCACTTGGGAAAATTGGGAGAATAAGAACCATGCCACAGTCCTAACCCTGGTGAGTCAGATCAGACAGTCACGATCCTACTTAAATGAGTGGTGGTCAGTGTTGGGCTAACTCCCCACCACTTCTTACATTTCTGAATTTCTTTCTTCTACTTCTAGGAGAAAAAGACGTGATAGTTTTAGGGGATTTTGGCCAGGGGCCGGACAGCAGTGACTATGATATCTTGAGGAAAGAAAAATTCCACCACCTGATCCCCGCACACACCTTTACCAACATCAGCACCAAGAATCCTCAAGGCTCGAAGACTCTGGACAACATCTGGATCAGTAAAAGCTTAAAGAAGGTTTTCACAGGTAAAGCACGTGTGCTGTTCAGAAACAGAGTGAGAGTCACCTGTCTGAGCTGGCAGTTCACGATTGTCTGGTTTGAGCGAGAGTCAGGAGTGACCTTCCCTCCTCTGCGGGCATTTACCAGGTTACTGTTCAGGTGGCTGTATAATTATCATTCACACAGAGCCACTTTTAAGAGTGAAGGGGTTCTGAAAACTAATTAAAAGGCATTCACTGACCTACATCAGGGACAAAGCAAATGCGTCCCGGGCAGACCTGGTTATCGACTGGCAGCACTGGGTCCTTGCTGCGAACTTTCTCTAGTTGCACTGAGTCGGGGCCACTCTCTAGTTGTGGTGCGTGGGCTTCTCATTGCAGTGATTTCTCTTGTGGAGCACGTGTTCCAGGGCACGTGGGCTTCAGTGGTGTGGTTCACAGGCGCTAGAGCGTGGGCTCGATAGTTGTAGTACACGGGCGTAGTTGCCCCACGACTTGACAGGAATTCAAACCCATGTTCCTTGCATTGGCAGGTGGATTCTTATCCACTGGCCACCCGGGAAGCCCCAACTTAGCCTAATTTTAAGGATACTTAGTCCTTCAGCAAACCCTTCTTGAGCCCTGTCATGCTCAGGCAGTGTGTTGTGGCCTGAGATTTACCAATGCCATCAGCACCCTGAAGAGCAGCAGTTGGGGGTGAGCTGACACGTCACCTGGCATCACTATAGGATGCAGAAGTGCCTTAGGCAGGACTCTGCCAGACCAGGGTGTGGTGGGTAACCTCAGAACTGAAAAGCACTCCCCCAAAACCAGTCACTTGCTGAGCAGACTTTGGGTCATGAAACATTCATAAAAATACAGAAGCGGCAGTAGGGTCTTTGGACGTAAGATAAGAAGAGTAAGATAAGCACCAAAAGTTTGAAAAGTGTCAGTTGATCAGTTGTCGTGTCCGATCTTTGTGACCCCAGGGACTGTAGCCCACCAGGCTCCTCTGTCCATGTGATTTTCCAGGCAAGAATACTGGAGTGGGTAGCCATTCCCTCCTCCAAGGAATCTTCCTGACCCAGGGATCGAACCTGTCTCCTGCACTGCAGGCAGATTCTTTACCATCTGAGTCACCAGAGAAGCCCTTACTAAACCCAAATAGTTGCAGATTATACTTCAGAGAAACGTTAAAAAAAAAAAAAAAATTAAGTACCAATGCTGGAGTCCCACTGTGAGACCAGGACGTGCAGCCAAGACTTGGATCCTCAGGCCTAGAACTTCCAGTCCCGGGCACCAGTGTGCTGTTGGACTGTGTCATAGGAAAATCCAAAGGATGAAGAAAGTAGGCCTCAGAGGGAGTGTCCGTCATGAGACTGGGCGAGACGCAGTTTGCAGAAATGCACCGCTGGCCAGACAGAGGTCGGTGGCAGTGGGAGGCGGTGCTGGAGTGCTTGAGCAGATGGGGCTGGAGAAAAGTTAGAAACCATTGCATCTGTCCCTTGCTCTTTAGCTGTAGAAAGCGAGGTGCAGGGAGCAGTGGCCCCCATCGTGGGACTGTTGCCTGGGCAGCAGAACTCACATCAGAATCCAGGCCTGAAAGTGAAGGTGTTAGTTGCTCAGTTCAGGTCAGTTCAGTTGCTCAGTCATGTCTGACTCTGCGACCCCATGAATCGCAGCACACCAGGCCTCCCTGCTCATCACCAACTCCCGGAGTTTGCTCAAACTCATGTCCATTGAGTCAGCGATGCCATCCAACCATCTCATCCTCCGTCATCCCCTTCTCCTCCCGCCTTCAATATTTCCCAGCATCGAGGTCTTTTCAGATGAGTCAGTTCTTTGAATCAGGTGGCCAAAGTATTGGAGTTTCAGCTTCAGCATCAGTCCTTCCAATGAATATTCAGAACTGATTTCCTTTAGGATGGACTGGTTGGATCTCCTTGCAGTCCAAGGGACTCTCAAGAGTCTTCTCCAACACCACACTTCAAAAGCATCAATTCTTTATGGTCCAACTCTCACATCCATACATGACTACTGGAAAAACCATGGTTTGACTATACAGACCTTTGACAACAAAGTAATTTCTCTGTTTTTTAATATGCTGTCTAGGTTGGTCATAACTTTTCTTCCAAGGAGCAAGCATCTTTTAATTTCATGGCTGCAATCACCATCTGATTTTGGAGCCCAAAAAATAAAGTCTGTCACTGATTCCATTGCTTCCCCATCTATTTGCCATGAAGTGATGGGACTGGATGCCATGATCTTAGTTTTCTGAATGTTGACTTTAAGTCAATTTTTTCACTCTCCTCTTTCACTTTCATCAAGAGGCTCTTTAGTTGTTCTTAGCTTTCTGCCATAAGGGTGGTGTCATCTGCATATCTGAGGTTATTGATATTTCTCCCAGAAATCTTGATTCCAGCTTGTGCTTCCTCTAGCCCAGCATTTCTCATGATATACTCTGTGGATGTAAGAGTTGGACTGTGAAGAAAGCTGAGCACCAAAAAATTGATGCTTTTGAACTGTAGTGTTGGAGAAGACTCTTGAGAGTCCCTTGAACTGCAAGGAAATCCAACCAGTCTATCCTAAAGGAGATCAGTCCTGGGTGTTCATTGGAAGGACTGATGCTGAAGCTGAAACTCCAGTACTTTGGCCACCTCATGTGAAGAGTTGACTCACTGGAAAAGACCCTGATGCTGGGAGGGATTGGGGGCAGGAGGAGAAGGGGACGACAGAGGATGAGATGGCTGAATGCCATCACCAACTTGATGGGCATGAGTTTGAGTAAACTCCGAGAGTTGGTGATGGACAGGGAGGCCTGGCATGCTGCGATTCACGGGGTCGCAAAGAGTCAGACACGACTGAGTGACTGAACTGACTAACTGACTGACTGACTCTGCATAGAAGTTAAATAAGCAGGGTGACAATATACAACCTTGACGTACTCCTTTCCCAATTTGGAACCAGTCTGTTGTTCCATGTCCAGTTCTAATTGTTGCTTCCTGAGCTGCATACAGATTTTTCAGGAGGCAGGTCAGGTGGTCTGGTATTCCCATCTCTTTAAGAATTTTCCACAGTTAGTTGCTTAGTCATGTCCAACTCTTTGCGAGCCTGTGGACTGTAGCCTGCCAGACTCCTCTGTCCACGGAATTCTCTAGGCAAGAATACTGGAGTGGGTTGCCATTCCCTTCTCCAGGGGATCTTCCCAACCCAGGGATTGAACCCAGGTCTCCTGATTACAGGCAGATAGATTCTTCACCCTCTCAGCCACTAGGGAGGCCACCGGAGCCCAGGCCTGGGTCCATTTGATTATCTGGGACGGTTCTCACTGAGGGCCACGGCCATGCTTCTAACTGCTCCATCCTTCCTTCTGTGACTCTTCCACTCTTTCTTAAACACACCTTGAGCTTCACATGTTTCTAAATCTTGACTTTAAAAATACCTTTACTATCTCATAAACTTCTGTAACTTTCTCTTCTTTACCCTTTTTGTAGAACTTTCTCCTTTCCCACCTGCCTTTGCAGCTTTGCTTTGTGAAATAGGACCTTCACTTTGGACGCCTTTGTGGGACCTGTGTCCCTGTGTCAAACACTTATCCTCACTGGTCAGATTGCAAGTGTTTGAAAATAAGGACGGTGTGGGGGCCAGGAGGTGTGTGAATGGGCAGGAGGCCTGGACCCAGGGTAGTTTCAGCACCTCCTTGGCAAACCCTCACTTGTCTGGGAAATCCAATGGGCTGAGACAGCTGATTTGCACAGGCAAGCCAGGTGACTGAGGGGTCTCTTCAGGGAGCCCAGGCTTGCAGACTATGTACAGTGTTGGCCTCCACCCACCCCCCATCCTGACCTCTGGGTCTGTCTTCCCTCTGCCTCCAGGCCACTGGGCTGTAGTGAGAGAAGGCCTCACGAACCCTTGGATTCCAGATAACTGGTCTTGGGGCGGAGTGGCTTCTGAACACTGCCCCGTGCTTGCGGAGTTTTACACGGAGAAGGACTGGAGCAGGAAGGAAGGCACTCGGAACGGCAACGGGCTCACCCTGGAGCGGAGTGAAGCCATCATTAAACACGAGCGATGATGACACCGAATAGGCGTTCCACCCCTTGCCCCCGGGGAGTTTGCCCTTCCCCGTGAAGATGCAGAGCCAGAACCGCCTGCCCTGACAGTGGACAGTGCTTGGGCAGCAACCTGGCTGCCTTCCTCACAGAGTTTGTGGACTCTCATGGGGGAGGGAGCCCAGCAGGCCCTCAAGGTGCTGGATGGTCTGACCAGAACTGGAATGTCTCTGATCTGTGGATGCCACCAGCCTCAGCCACCGGGGGTCATCACCCCACTGCCTGGACTGCAGCTCATGGGGAACAGCAGTGGAGGCTGGAGGCTGGAGGCCGAGCTCTCGTTCCTGACCACCAGTCTGCGATGTTCTGACTGCAAATCCTGTGAAAAGCTTTTAACTTGAGCACTCTCCTCAAATATTTTGAGTGATGATTTTTAGTTTTGTTTTGAAAAAAATAAACAGAGATGAGCCTGCCTGGCTGCAGTGAGAGCCTGGGGGCGGTCCGCGGTCCTGTGTGGGTTTCGTGCCCTGTTCTAATGTCTTGGGCGGGGTGGGGAAGGGGAGAGGCTGTGGCCTGCAGGGTCCTGCACACGGCACCCCTAACCCTGGGAGTTCCTTTTGCATCCTCACCTTGAGATCATGCAGAGGTACCCGTCACACCTTCACTGACCCTTGGAGACCTCTGTCCAATCTTTAGATTGTCTCCTCCCTCCCATCCAGTGCTTCATCCTCTGACCCCTTTGCCGGACCATCTATCACTTTGAAGAACTATTTGAATGATCTCCTTTCCTCCTTCCCCACTCATTTCAGTTCACCTTCAGTTCCCCAGGCATTCCCCACCCAGAGTCTCCATCTGCTAACCCTGAGGAATAGCTGTTGATTCTGGATCCCCAGGAAGCTAAGCCTGGGAGCATCAAGAGAGGGAGGGCCCTCCTTTGAGGGTGGGAGTTGGGGGCGGGGGTCAGGAAGTGTGGGTTAACTGTCATCAAGTACTCTTTCCTTCCCAGGTTGGGGTCTCCTCTGGGTCCCTATGAGACTGGGAATATAATGCCCATTTCACAGCTGAAGAAACAGGCTTACAGAGTTTCACCTCCTGAAGGTCACACAGCCAGTAAGTACATAGACAGGATCCACACTCAGTCCAAAGCCCATGCACACATGTCAGCCCTATGCTGCTGACACTGACGTGTGAGAGAGTTAACAGTGGCAGTGAATGTGTGGACCACCATCACCACCAGTGGGAATCTAGTGACTTGTTGGGCCCAGGACTGGATGGGCAGTGAAAGGGGCCCCGTCCATCAAAGGATGGACACCTGGGGCATCGGGCTCCCAGGAGCACCACTGGTTGTGAGCACAGGAAGGAAACCCCTTTCCGGGGGCTTTTCAGGTACCTGGTCATCACCCATCACTACTCCCAGGAGCTGTCTCTCCAGTGGGTGGGTGAGCAGTGCCTGGAGACCAGGAACCTGTGATAGCTGAGTCTTGACTGAAAGCAGTCGCGTTAGAATGAAAAGTTGTGGTGGGTAGGAAGGGGTGCTTCTCAGCTGAGCTGACCTTTTTTGGTACTTTATCTGCAGTTAAAACTTCCACCTGCATTCACCATTCAGATGCTCCAAGTTCTTTTAGCCAGATTTTTGCACGAAACTGTGGAAAGAAAAGGGCTTCTTAGGTGAGAAGAGGTGAGAAAAATCCAGTTAAACGACCTTTGTGAAAGTCCCTTGATTTGAGCCAAAGGCTGGGGAGCTGAATGGTAGCTCATACACTGGAGTTGGCTCAGTGCCTCTGCTTAGCACTGGCTGGATGCACCCTCACACCCCAGACACAGAATGGGGGTGCGGGGGCGGTGCTTGTTACCTGAGGACCCCAGAAGTGAAGGCATTGCTTGGTAGCCACAGGCCCAGGGTTTGAAGGCAGCAGACCTGGCTGCCAATTCCCAGATCTTTTGTGTCCAAGCTGTGGCCCCTGTAGGTTCTGCTTGTCTGGCTGAGTCCCAGGTTTCTTATTTATTAAGTGAGGATAGAACTCCTCAGGGCTGCAGACAATAAATAACATCTATAAAATTCCCAGCATGCTCAACTCCAGGGGGGGCAGCCATTCTCCCTGGCACATGGTGAGAACTCAACAAGCAGCAGCATTTAAAAATAATTCTTCTATTTTTTTTGCTGTCTTCATTTTATCCCCGGAGTTTCTGTTACCCTCAACTGGAACAGATGCTTCGTGGTTTCCCAACAGTATGCTATCCTGGACTGTCCACTGGTCCAACTGAGCTCTCAAAAGTAATGATCGCACCCAGTGGAGCCTGTCACTGATCATCCCGCCCCACTTTCCACTGAGAAAGACCCAAAGGCTCTGGAAGCGTCCAAGACTGCCCTTCACAGCTCCCCCTGGCGGAGAAACCTGGTAGGACACCCAGTAAATCATCCAGAAACAGAACCTGTGCTTTTTTCTGCTTGAGTTGACAGGATATGGCCAACCGTCTCCCAGAAGTAGCAGTAGCTGGACTCAGACGTGGAATCTCAAGGGTATCGTCGCTGGTCTAACGGTGGGCACACTTAGCCTTTGAAAGTCTCAGTTCCCAGCCAAGCTGTGGGATGATGGAGGTCTCCCCCAGCAGAGAGTGCCTCCTTAGGCTCCTCCCTGCCCCGGCCTGTGAGCCTTTAGCCCAGAGGCAGGATTTTCATTAAAACTTACAGAATTCAAAGCTCAAGTTTTCTAGAAGTGTTAAGATTAATTAATAATAAGATGGCTCATCTCTTCTCTCTCCCCCCGCACAGTAAGTATGAGAGAATTGAATAAAGCTTAAAATCCAAAGGATACTTAAATTTACAAATTATGGATAGTTGTTTAAGCTGGGTGATAGGAACATAGGGATTCATGACACTCTTTTACTTTTGTCTCTTTTAGATGTTTCATAGTCACAATGAAATACATACATACATAATAAAAGGTCCAAGCTTGCCCCAAAATGACAGTGTTCAAAGTTTTATACTTTTAAACAGAAAAACACTACATTTCCCTGTAGGCCAGGTATGCTGAAGTCCTCACAGCAGATGTGGAAACATGTGGAGGGCATTATAACTCTTTCTTCTTATGCCACTCCCTGAAGGAGCATTTTGCTGGGAAGAAGTCACCCAAAGTGATCAAGTGTTAATTCTGGAATGGTGAAATTAAAGTATACATATTTGGAGGTAAAATTAAAATATAGGTATTTGGAATGAAGAGAAGAAAGGGATATTTAAATCCTTAGGTTGCTTTTCATTCATCACACATGGTGCACCCATGAGGTTGGTCTGTGCGTGTCTCCAGCAGGGTGCTCCTGCTGCTGCAAGGGCCTGGTTGCAGAATTCCCTGTATTCTCCATTCTCCCCTTGGTGAGCCTGGAAGAGGTGGGTTTTCCCTGAAGGAGCAGCCAGCAGGAATCTGAGTGCTAGGCCTTAGGAAGCTGGGAATCCTCATGCAGGAGCCAAAGTGACTGCATCTTCCATTTCATAAAAAAACCGTAGGCCCTTTCATAAAACAGAACCCTGAGCCCGCAGACTGTGGGTGCTCCATGGGGAGGGCCAGTTCCTTCCAGCCCAGCTCTCTACCCAGTCTCCATGCTGTGGCCCCTGACCTCAAGGCACTCACTGCTGGCATGCCCCCACCCACAGCACAGATGAGCTTTGGTACAGACCTAAGTGGGCAAAGGGGCTTCCCTGGTGGCTCAGTCGGTAAAGAATCTGCCTGCAATGCAGGAGACCTGGGTTCAGTCCCTGGGTTGGGAAGATCCCCTGGAGAGGGGAACCCACGGCTACCCACTCCAGTATTCTGGTCTGGAGAATTCCATGGACAGAAGAGCCTCATGGGCTACAGTCTATGGGGTCACAAAGAGTCAGACACAATTGACCGACTTTCCCCAAGGGGCAAAGAAACAAGCCAGGGGATCATGAATAAGCTTCCTCATCTTCAGCTTGTGGGGGCAGATGGGAGTCTCCCTGCCTAACCCCACCTGGAGGCCAGCAGCTCCTGCCCCTTGAGAGGACCTTTGGGTAGGTCTGGACTCCCTTCAGGAAGTCCAGAGTGAGGAGAGTGGCAGCATGAGGTCTGCCCATCTGAGGCACCCTTTCCGGGTTGATGGGCCCCCTGGGATGTCTGCCTCCAAGGCGAGAGCCCCGCCCACCACGGCGAGAGCCCCGCCCACCGCAGGAGCGCCTGCTTAGCCTGATCGCTGCTGAAGCCAGGCAGGCTCAGAGGAGTGGAGGTGGGTAGTTTTGCTGAAACTGGGAAGAAGGGATCTGGAGTGGAGCGGGCACTATCTGCCTCCTGAGTGTTCCACGGCTGGCCAGGTGACTTACACAACTAACCTGAGGACATTCTCCAAGGACTTGAGGCCAACTCCATCACCCCCATTATTTGGTAAGTCACAAAGTTGGGATTCCTGACTCAGCTCTGAATGCAAAGGCCTTGTTTTTAAAGTTCTTGTGGGGCGGGAAGCCTCATACTTAAGAATAAACAAAATAACTTGTCAAGCAGAGATATAAATTGCTGTGCGAATCAGAGGAAGAGGGTATATTTTCACCTGGCGGCAAATTTGAGTAGTCTTCCTGGGAAAGTTTTCTGAGCTGGGGCTTTAATGGGCAAGACTGGTGCGGGTGGTGCAGGCAGGCAGAAGACGGTATTCTGGGCAGGGGTTCCTGAGGACAAGGGTGTGGAGGAGGGAAGGGCTCCATCTAGGTCACTCTACCAAGTTTAAGAAAGGTTGTGGGGAGAAGACTAAACAGAACCCAAGGCCAGAGTTAAAAGGCAGCTGGCCTGGGAGCTGGTAGGCTGCTCTGCAGGCCTTGTGCAAAGCAGAGAAAGAGGCTGAAGCGTTGGAGCACCGCAGAGCCCGGCAAGAAACATGCTGGGCCTCACACTGGTCCCTGAGCAAGGGATGAGGCTGGAGTGGAGCAGCGGTGGGCATGGAGGGGCCAGGACAGTGGTCCCCCTCACCCCCGAGGAACAGGCCCCTGGAACTTTTACAGGACGAGCTAGAGGCCCAGCAAGGTGGAGAGGGGAAAGCTCTAGGAGGTACTGAGAGCTCAGCTGTAGTGAGTGTTACAGGCCCAGGCTCCTGTTTAAACCCACCTGGAACTTATTATTGTGACTCTGGCCAAGTTATTTGACCTTCTGTAAGCCTGTTTCCATAAATGAAAAATGGACATGTTTCTACCTCCTTGTAATAAGAAATGAACTATTGGGTGTGTGTGGCAATCCCCTTCCTCATCACCAGCAGTTTCTGTGGTGGCCAAGCCTTTCTGGGAGGTGGAAGTGTTCGGGGAGTCCCCAGACTGCTGCTCTGTGCCCAGACACAGCCCCCAGCCAAGCTCGATGAGGCTCCTTTGTGTGAACAACACCATAAAGAGGGACACGAGATCAGATGCCGGGGTCTGACCGAGAGTGGGGATGCGGGGAGACCTGACCGCCACTAAGAAGCAGGCCACTGCCTGAGAGTGGAGGCAGGAGGACCCTGCATTGGCGAGAAGTCTGCTGAGCATGAAACGGATCACTCGTGGGGATGGGGGGATGACCCTCACTTTCAGGGTCGGCCCACACGACGCATGTTTCACTTGGCACGTTGGATTCTGAGACACTTAAGGGTGTCTGCTTAGAAGCTGAGCTCCCATCAATAGTCAGTGGTGGGAGATGGGCTGTCCTAAGCGCCCTGCTGTCTCTATCGTGATGAATTATTTAATTAAATGATTCTTGCTGTGGGTGGGGAGCACTGGGGACTCAGGTTTTGCTGTGATAAGGAATGCAGTTGGCCTGGAACGTGTCAAGCAGATAAGGAGGCCTGTGGAAAACAAGCGGCCGTGACAAAGGCAGGGGGCATGGAGGAGGGGATGGGGGATAAGGCCACAGGCCCAGGCCCAGGCGCACTTTCTGTGGTCTCCTGCCCTCGGGAAACTGGGAGGCCGCGTGGCCAAGGCTGAGCTGGGGTTGCTGCAGCAGCACACAGACCAAGGAGAGCAGGTGGCAGAGGGCCGGCGTGGCCAGGCCCCCGATACTTGCAGCCTGGAGCAGGGAGGACAAGCTTCGCGCTTCAAAGACAGGGGCAAGGTGTGGTCTGGGGCACCCTGGGGTCACCATTCTCTCTTCACCTCAGGGCTGGGGGCTGGAGGGGAGACGTTCTTTTTCCTCAGATCTGGGTACCCAGGGGGCCAGGTGGGGCCTGGTAACACGGGAAATGCAGGCTGAAGAGCAGCAGGAAAGAGGGCGCTGCCTCGTCCCCCAAGAGCCTGGTCCTTGTGCACAGGGGGTGCCAGGGGGCCTGGGCAGGAGGGGGACAGGAGAGAGAAAAGGCCCCAGAGGAGATGTCCCACCTGCCGGCGTGTTCCTGCATCTGGAGGCCAAACTGCACAAGGCAGCCTGTAGTAGGTGCCTGTGGCTCTGGGGCACCTCCTAGTGTGTGCTGAGCAACTGAGGTCCCATCAGTAGTCTGTGGTGGAAGATGGGTACTCCTAAGTGCCCTGCTGCCTCCGTCATGATGGATTATTTAATTCAGTGATTAAATAATAATTCAGTGATTTGTTGCTGGTGGGGAGCTTTAAGGACTCAGGTTTTACTGTGATGGTGAATGAGGACAATTGGCTGGCACTGTGTGATTGCATCAGAACTGGCTGCTTTGGGCTGAACCCAAGTCTGCAAGCTGGAGGAGGGTGTCAGGCCTCCAAACCCAGGCTCACTCTGTATCCTGGGATGACGTCTTCACTCTGAGTTCAGAGATGTCCTGAGGGGCATTTTTATTAATTTGGTTTTCTATTCAAAATTTTTATATTTATAATTGATTTACAATGTTGCGTCAATTTCAGGTGTACAACAAAGTGATTCAATACATATATCTATTTTTTTCAAATTCTTTTTCCATTTAGGTTATTACAGAATATTGAGTAGATTTCTCTGTGCTGTACAGTAGGTCCTTGTTGATTTATTTTATACATGTAGTATGTCAATCCCAAACTCCTAATTTAGCCCTTCACCCCCTATACTTTTCCCCTTGGTAACCATAAGTTTGTTTTCAGAGTCTGTTTCTGTTCTGTAAACAAGGTCATTTGCATGATATTTTTAGATTTCACATACAAGTGATGTCATGTGACATTTGTTTCTCTGACACTTAGTATGATAATCTCTAGGTTCATCCATGTTGCTGCAAATGCCATTCTTTCTTTCTGATGGTTGAGTAATATTCCATTGTATATATGTACCATGTCTTTTTATCCATTCTTCTGTCAATGGACATTTTAATTGCTTCCATGTCCTAGCTGTTTTATACAGCGCTGCCATGAACATCTGGGTGCATGTATCACTTTGAACCATGTTTTTCTCCAGAAACATCCCCAGGAGTAGGACTGCTGGATCATGTGGTAGATCTATTGTTTAGCTTTTCAAGGAACCTCCACACTGTTCTCCACAGTGGCTGGATCAGTTAACATTTCCACCAACAGTGTACACAGGTTCCACATCCTCTCCAGCATTTATTGTTTATAGACTTTTTTAAAACTTATTTTATATTAGGGTATAGCAGATTAACTATGTTGTGATAGTTTCAGTAAAGGATTCAGCCATACATGTATCCATTCTCCCCCAGGTTCCTCTCCCATCCAGGCTGCCACATAACATTGAGCAGAGTTCCATGTGCTATATAGTAGGTCCTTGCTTGTTTATAGAATTTTTGATGATGGTCATTCTGACTGGTGTAGGGTGATATCTCACTGTAGTTTTGTATTTTTCTAATAATTAGAAATGTTGAGTATCTTTTCATGTGCCTTTGGCCATCTGTGTTCTTTGGAGGATTGGGTTATTTTTGATATTGAGCTTCATGAACTGTTTGTAAATTTTGGAGATTAACCCCTTGTCAGCTGCATTGTTTGCAAATATTTTCTCCCATTCTGTGGGTTGTCTTTTTGTTTTATGGTTTTTCTTTGCTGTGTAAAAGCTTTTGAGTTTAAGTAGGTCCCATTTGTTTATTTTTATTTTTACTCTCATTACTGTAGGAGATGGATTAAAAATTATATTCCTGTGATTAATGCCAAAGAATGTTCTGCCTATGGTCTCCTCTAGGAATTTTATAGTATCAGGTCTTAACATTTAGGTCTTTAATCACACTGAAATCATAAAGTGGCATTTTAAAAGAGGCTACTGAGATGGCTTTACCTCTCAGCTAAGGGGGCACCCTCACTGCTCTATGTTTCAAGGAATCCTATGAATTTTCTAGGCTGTAGAAATCCCCCCATTCACTGACTTTAAAAGCCTAAGGACAGGGAGTCAGGAAGTGCCAGTATGAGGCCCAGCTGGTGGGCCACCTGTGGCCAGCATTTCCCAGACCCTCAGGTTCCATCCTGCTCCACAGTGTTACCTCTGTCTGAGATTTCAAACAAGGAGCGTTTCTTTCCTGAGCAGTGGGGCTCCCGCATCAGTGCATTGAAGGGTCTCCCTAGGACCTCGCTGGCCTGCAGCCCTGACCCAAGTTTCCATGCTAGGATGCTGATTAGGTCTGCCTATGATCTGGGTGGGTCAGTGAAGGTACCCTGAGACACACATTGAGAGACTTGAGGGGAATTCGTTTAAACCGAGTATGGAGACGTCTGGCTGAATCCACTATAAATACCACCCAAGATAGAGATGAGGTGACTGAAACATGAAGACATGCACGAGTTTATAAGAATTTTAGTGTGGCTCTCACTGCCTAAGTAAGGGATTCCTTCACCAGGGGCAGTAACTACCTGTGAAGGAGATCAACAAGGTGCTCAACACATGAAGGGTCAAAGGTGACAAACGGCAGGAGAGCAATCATGACAGTGGCTGTTTATTAAGAGTCTGAGTTCTTGGCTTGCTGTCCCAGTACAGCTCGCAGAGAGGATCTTTCATTACTTCAGTAACCAAACACAGGGACAGTTTTCAAAGATTTGTGTTGCGTAAATCCTTACTATTAATATTTAGAAAACTGCTAAGCAACTGGTGCTCTAGGAATTTTTTTGGAACTTTTCTTCTGAATTTTTCTGAACATATTCTTCATCGTTTATTTATCCAATTCTTAAATTACCAGAGAAATTTTTAAAAGTCCAGTAGTTTCACATTTAGCTCGCAGAGGGGTTTATGGGCCTGCTTGCTGGCAAGCTGCAGTCAGACTGAGTGGTTTTGGTGCTGAGGTCATCAGGGTACAATGAATGCCTAGCAGGATCAGACGCATCCACCTTCACTGGCAACTTCTGGCTTCAGTTCTCATCTGCAGTATATGGTTCTCAAAGCCCGAAATTATCCCTGACAAATATAGTCACACATCCAACCCCAAGACACCTCCAGTGTTTCCCAAAGGCCCTCAGGAATCCCAATTTATAGACCTGTTTACTTGGGGAGTGTGGTGAGAGATGGCTCGATCTTGCTGTGGTTCCCAGTATTTTAATATAACCCAGCTTACAAGGTCTGACAGCTGCATTGTGACATGCAGCTGGTTTGTGACATAAGACCTAAAGACAACAGAGCTATTGTATTAATATATCAAAACAAGATGAGAAATCATCACTTCCTAGGCTCACCTGTGTGAGATCCAGAAACAAGGGGGACCCCAGGTTGTGGGTCACTGTTAGTTGCTGAGCTGAGAAATCTCTTCAGTCAGAGCATCTCTCTCATTTCTCTAAAAGCAAAATACTGATTTTCCTGAGAAATGTCTTAGGTAAGTATGTTAGGAAGCTGTGTTAAGATAAAATACCATCTGAATCTCAAATTGCTCACATTCCATGTATTGTTTATTTCAAACAGACATTAAAATGTTATTAAAGATATCTCTCAAGACTGTAAATACTATATCCTTTAGCATAGACTAGACTCTGTATATTTATATACAGAGTATATATATTGCTTTTCAGTATAGATCATCTCAAGGAATTTTATGACAAACTGGCCAGCAAGAGATTTAAACTGAAGGGAGGAAACAGATTTTGGAAGACCTGCAGGACACGTCAGTAACTCCTTCTCCAGAGCTCTTTAAAGTGGTATACAAATCTTTCCTGGAAAAGTGGTGTGCTGTTACTAAGTCGCTTCAGTCGTGTCAGACTCTGTGCAACCCTGTGAGCTGTAGCCCGTCAGGCTCCTCTGTCCCTGGGATTCTCCAGGCAAGAATAATGGAGTGGGTTGCCATTCCCTTCTCCAGGGGATCTTCCAGACCCAGGGATCAAACCCATGCATCTTATGTCTCCTGCACTGGCAGCAGGGTTCTTTACCACTAGCGCCACCTGGGAAGCCCAGAGGGCCTCTGTATGTGTGTGTTAGTAGCTCAGTCATGTCTGACTCTTTGCAACCCCATGGACTGTAGCTCGCCAGGCTCTTCTGTCTGTGGAATTTCTCAGCCAAGAATACTGGAGTGAGTTGCCATTCCCTTCTCCAGGGGATCTTCCCAACACAGGGATCAAACCTGGGTTCCCCACACTGCAGGCAGACTCTTTACCATCTGAGCCACCAGGGAAGCCCTAGCGGGCCTCGGGTCTGACGTAAAATACTGAAAAGGAAAAGAGCTAAAAGAGGGTGGGAACAAAGAGTTTGTGGTCCCTCTAGTGGACAGTTGTGGAGTGGCAGCCAGAAATTCACTCAAGACCTCTTGTTCAGTCGCTAAGTCCTGTCCAACTCTTTGCAACCCTGTGGGCTGCAGCATGCCAGGCTCATCTCTCCTTCACCATCTCCTGGAGTTTACTCAGATTCATGTCCGTTGAGTCAGTGATGCTATCTAACTATCTTGTACTCTGCTGCCCCCTTCTATTGCCTTCAGTCTTTCTTAGTATTAGGGTCATTTCCAAAGAATCGGCTATTTGCATCAGGTGGCCAAAGTATTGGAGCTTCAGCATCAGTCCTTTCAATGGATATTAAGGGTTGATTTCCTTTACAATTGGCTGGTTTGACCTCCTTGCTGTTCAGGAGACTCTCAAGAATCTTCCCCAGCACCACAGTTTAAAAGCATCAATTCTTTGGTGCTCAGTCTTCTTTATGGTCCAACTCTCACATTCCTACATGATCTTTATGGTCCAACTCTCACATCTGAACACAACTACTGGAAAAACAATAGCTTTGACTACATGGACTTTGTTGGTAAACTGTTATCTCTGCTTTTGAATACGCTGTTTGTCACAGCTTTCCTTCCAAGGAGCAAGCATCTTTTAATTTTGTGGCTGCTGTCACTGTTTGAAGTGACTTTCCAGAACCCAGGAAAATAAAATGTCAGCACTTCCACTTTTTCCCCTTCTATTTGCCATGAAGTGATGGGAACGGATGTTATGATCTTTGTTTTTTGAATGTTAAGTTTTAAGCCAGCTTTTTCACTCCCCTCTTTCACTTTCATCAAGAGACGCTTTAGTTTCTCTGTGCTATCTGCCATTAGTGTGGTATCATCTGCATATATGAGGTTGTTGATATTTCTTCCAGCAATCTTGATTGCAGCTTGTGATTCATCCAGCTCAGCATTTCCCATGATGTACTCTGCAGATAAGTTAAATAAGCAGGGTGACAATATACAACCTTGTCATATTCCTTTCTGAGTTTGGAACCAATCAGTTGTTCCATGTCCAATTTTAACTGCTGCTTCTTGACCTGTATACAGCTTTCTCAGGAGACAGGTAAGGTGGTACAGTACTCCCATCTATTTAAGAATTTTCCACAGTTTGTTGTGATCCACACAGTCACAGGCTTTAATGTGGTCAAAGAAGCAGAAGTAGATGTTTTCTGGAATTCCCTTTCTTTCTCCATGAACCAACGAATGTTGGCAGTTTGATCTCTGGTTACTCTGCCTTTTCTAAACCCAACTTGTACATCTGGAAGTTCTTGGTTCACATATTGATGAAGCCTAGCTTGATGGATTTTGAGCGTAATCTTGCTAGCTTGTGAAATGAGTGCAATTATGTGGTAATTTGAACATTCTTTGGCATTGCCCTTCTTTGGGACTGAAATGAAAACTGATCTTTTCTAGTCCTGTGACCACTGCTGAATTTTCCAACTTTGCTAACATGTTGAGTGCAACACTTTAATGGCATCATCTTTTAGTATTTAACACCAAAAACATTTTGTATTGGGTTACAGCCAATTAACAATGTTGTGGTAATTTCAGGTGAACAGGAAAGGGACTCAGCCATACCCATACATATACACATATCCATTCTTCCCCAAACCCCCCTCTAATACAGGCTGGCACATAACATTGAGCAGAATTCCATGTGCTGTACAGTCTTTGTTGGTTATCCATTTTAAATACAGCAGTGTGTACATGAACTTCCCAAAGTCCCTAACTGTCCCTTCCCCCTGGCAACTATAAATTTGTTTAAGTCTGTGAGTCTCTATTTTGTAAGTAAGTTCATTTGTATCATTTCTTTTTAGATTCCACATATAAGGGATGTCATATATTTCTCCTGTCTGACTTGCTTCATTCAGTATGACACTCTCTAGGTCCATCGATGTTGCTGCAAATGGCATGATTTCATCCTTTTTAATGGCTGAGTAATATTCCACTGTATATATGCACCACATCTTCTTTGTTTCTCTGTCAATGGACATTTAGGTTGCTTCCATGTCTTGGCTATTGTAAACAGTGCTACAATGAACGCTGGGTGCATGTAACTTTTCAGGCCATGCTTTTCTCTGGATATATGCCCAGGAGTGGGATTGCAGGGTCACATGGTAGCTCTATCTTTAGTTTTTTAAGGAACCTCCATACTGTTCTCGATAGTGATTGAACCAATTTACATTCCCACCAAGAGTGCAGGAGGGTTCCCTTCTCTCCACACCCTCTCCAGCATTTTGTGGATTTTTTAATGATAGCTATTCTGAACTGTGTGAGATGATAGTCTCATTGTAATTTTTATTTGCATTTCTCTAATAACTAATGATATTAAATATCTTTTTATGTGCCTATTGTCCTCCTGTATGTACTTTCTAGAGAAAAGTCTTTTCAGGTTTTCTGCCTACTTTTTGAGTTTGTTTTTGCTGCTACTAAGAATCATAAACTGTTTGTAAATTTGGGAAAGTAATCCCTTATTGGTCAGATCATTTGCAAATATTTTCTCCCAATCTGTGGGCTGTCTTTCCATTTTGTTTATTGTTTCCTTTGCTTTGCAAAAGCTTTTGAGTTTAAGTAGGTCCCATTTGTTTATGTTTGCTTTTATTTCCATTATTCTGGGAAATGGATCAAAAAAGATGTTGCTGTGATTTATGTCAAACAGCATTCTGCCTGTATTTTCCTCTAGGAGTTTTATAGTGTCCAATCTCACATTTAGGTCTTTAGTCCATTTTGAGCTTATTTTTGTTTATGGAGTTAAAGAATGATATGATTTTTTTTTTCACATGTGGCTGTCCAGTTTTCCCAGCACCATTTGCTGAAGAAACTGTCTTTCCTGCATTGTGTAACCCTGCCTCCTTTGTCATAGATTAATTGACCATAGGTGCATGGGCTTGTTTCTGGGTTTTCCATCCTGTTCCACAAATCTGTATTTCTATTTTGTGCCAGTACCATACTGTTTTGATGACTATAGCTTTGTAGTATAGTCTGAATTCAAGGAGCCTGATTCCTCCAGCTCCATTTTTCTTTTTCAAGATTGCTTTGGCTATTCAGGGTCTTTTGTATCTCCATACAAATTTTGAAATTTTTTGTTCTCATTCTGTGAGAAATGCCATTGGTAATTTGATAGGAATTGCATAGAATCTGTAAATTGCCTTGGCAGTATACTCATTTTGACAATATTGATTCTCCCAATCCATGAACATGGTATATTTTTCATGGTATATTTTTCCAATCAGCATCTTATAGTTTTTGGTGTACAGGTCTTTTGTCTCCTTAGGTAGGTTTATTCCTAGGTATTTTATTCTTTTTGATGCAACGCAACTGCTTCTTGAACTTGTCTTTCTGATCTTTCACTGTTATTATATAGATATGCAACAGACTTCTGTGTATTAATTCTGTAACCTGCAACTTTACCAAATTCATTGATTAGTTCTAGTAGTATTCTGGCATCATCTTTAGGATATTCTATGTATAGTACCATATCATCTGCAAACAGTGACAGTCCAGCTTCTTCTTTTCCAATTTGAATTCCCTTTACTTCTTTTTCTTCTTTGATTGCTGTAGGTAGGACTTTCAAAACTATGTTGAATAAAAGTGATGAGAGTGGACATCCTTTTCTTGTTCCTGATATTAGAGGGAATGCTTTCAGCTTTTCACCATTGAGTATGATGCCAGCTGTAGGTTTGTCATATATGGCCTCTATTATGTTGAGATATGTACCCTCTATGCTCACTTTCTGGACAGTTTTTAATCATAAATGTGTTCTGAATTTTGATAAAAGTTTTTTCTGCATCCATTGAGATGATCATATGGTTTTTATTCTTCAATTTGCTGATATGGTATATCACATTGATTTTCAGATGATGAAAAATCCTTGCATCCCTGGGGTGAAACCAACTTGATCGAGTATGATCTTTTTAATGTATTGTTGGATATGGGTTGCTAGTATTTTGTTGAGGATTTTTGCATCTATGTTTATCAGTGATATTGGACTGTAGGGTTTTTTTTTTTTTTTGCAGTATCTTTGTCTGATTTTGGTATCATGGTGATGGTGGCCTCATAAAATGTGTTAGGAAATTTTCTTTGTGATTTTTTAGAACAGTTTCAGGATAGGTGTTAACACTTTTCTAAATTTTGATTACATTCACCTGTGAAGCTGTCAGATCCTGGACTTTTGTTTGTTGGGTTTTTAATCACAGTTTCAATTTCAGTGCTTGTGATTGGTCTGTTCATGTTTTATATTTTTTTCTGGTTCTAGGGAGACTTGTACCTTTCTAAGAATTTGTCCATTTCTTCCAGGTTGTCCATTTTATTGGCATACAGTTGTTCATAGTAGTCTCTTATGATCCTTGATATTTTTGTGGAGTCAGTTGTAACTCTTTACATTTCTAATTTTACTGATTTGAGTCCTCTACTTTTTTCCTTTGAGTCTAGCTAAAGACTTATCAATTTTATCTTTTCAAAGAACTAGCTTTTAATTTCATTGATCTTTGTGATTGTTTTGTCTCTATCATTTATTTCTTCTCTGATCTTTATGATTTCCTTCCTTCTACTAACTTTAAAAGGTTTTGTTTTTTTATCTAGCTGTTTTAGGTGTAAGGTTAGATTATTTGAGATTTTTCTTATTTCTTGAGGTAAGATTGTATTGCTATAAACGTCCTTCTTAGAAGAGCTTTTGCTGCATCCCTTAAGTTTTGGAACATTATGTTTTCATTCTCATTTGTCTTTAGGTATTTATTTCCTCTTTGATTTTTTTAGTGATCCATTGGTTGTTTAGTAGCATATTGCTTAGCTGCCACATATTTGTGTTTCTTAGAGTTTTCTCTTCCAGTATATTTCCAATCTCATAGCATTGTTATCAGAAAAGACGCCTGATAAGACAACATCTTTTAGGATTTTAAATAACTTAGTTGGAATTCCATCATGTCTACTAGCTTTGTTCATAGTAATACTTCCTAAGGTCCACTTGACTTCACATTCCAGGATGTCTGTTTCTAGGTGAATGACCACACCATTTTGGGTATCCAGGTCATCAAGACCTTTCTTGTACAGTTCTTTTGTGTATTCTTGCCACCTCTTCTTAATCTCTTCTGCCTGTGTTATGTCTTTACCATTTCTGTCCTTTATCATGCCCATCCTTGCATGAAATATTCCTTTGATATCTCCAATTTTCTTGAAGAGATCTCTAGCTTTTCACATTCTATTGTTTTCCTCTATTTCTTTGCATTGTTCATTAAAGAAGCCTTCTTATCTCTCTTTGTTATTCTCTGGAGCTCTGCATTCAGTTGTGTATTTTGCCTTTTCTCCCTTGCTTTCTACTTCTCTTCTTCAGCTATTTGTAAAGCCTTCTCAGACAACCAGTTTGCCTTCTTGCATTTCTTTTTCTTTGGAATGGTTTTGGTCACTGCCTCCTGTACAGTGTTACAAATCTCCATCCATAGTTCATAGTTTACTAGATCTAATCCCTTGAATCTATTCGCCACTGCCACTGCATAATCATAAAGGACTTTATTTAGGTCATAACTGAATGGCCTAGTGCTTTTCCCTACTTTCTTCAATTTAAGCCTGAATTTTGCAATAAGGAGTTCATGATCTGAGCCACATCCAGCTCCCAGTCTTGTTTTGATGAATGTATAGAGCCTCTCTATTTTTGGCTGCAAAGAATATAATCAGTCTGATTTTGGTATTGACCATTTGGTGAAGTCCCTATGTAGAGTTGTCTCTTGTGTTGTTGGAAGAGGGTGTTTGCTATGACCAGTGTGTTCTCTGGACAAAACTCTGGTAGCCTTTGCCTTGCTTCATTTTGTATTTAAGGCCAAACTTGCCTGTGATTCCACGTATCTCCTGACTTCCTACTTTTGCATTCCAATCCCCTGTGAATAAAAGGACAACTTTTTTCCGGTGTTAGTTCTAGGAGGTCTTGTAGGTCCTCACAGAACCATTCAACTTCAGCTTCTTCAGCATCAATGGTTGGGGTATAGATGTGGATTACTGTGATGTTGAATGATTTGCCTTGGAAACAAATCTAGATCATTCTGCCATTTTTGAGATTGCACCCAAGTACTGCATTTCAGACCCTCTTGTTGACTCTGAGAGCTACTCCATTTCTTCTAAGGGATTTTTGCCCACAGTAGTAGATATAATGGTCATCTGAATTGAATTTGCCCATTCCTGTCCATTTTAGTTCACTGATTCCTAAGATGTTGATGTTCACTCTTGCCATCTCCTGCTTGACCACATCCAATTTACCTTGATTCATGGACCTAACATTCCAGGTTATTGTGCAATATTGTTCTTTACAGCATTGGACATTACTTTCACCACCAGACACACCAACAACTGTGTGTCATTTCCACTTTGGCCCAGCCACTTCATTCTTTCTGGAGCTATTAGTAATTGCCCTCCACTGTTTCCCAGTATTGGACACTTTCTGACTTGGGGGGCTCATAGAACCTCCAGTGCTCAAATAGCTTACCATTGAAAGAACTCTATCTTCCAATACAAAAAAGAGCTCCTGTCCCACTGAACCCAAGAAGATCAGTTTACATGTAAAATCTGAACTATAAAGTACCATGATAAACTAGGAAAATACTATAATTATGATAAAGGTTATTTGTAAAAGGCAAGAAAACCAAACACCTGGTTTATCTAAATTTTAGATGTTTACTCCGTAGGTCATCATATGTTTGTTGCTCTTAAGGACTTTGATATATATGGTGTTATGATTTTTTTCACATTTAGCTCATTCCCAGTTTCTTAATGGTTGCCATGTACTGAAATTCCACCTTTTAAAAAACTGAAATATAGTTGACATAAAATATTGTGTTTATTTCAGCTGCTGCTGTTGTTCAGTCGATCAGTCATATCCAACTCTTTGCGACCCCATGGACTGCAGCACGCCAGGCTCCCCTGCCTGATAGCTTACAGTGACTGGTGCCGCCGGATTCATGGCCTCTGAAGAAGATTTAACTCCAGGACCAAAGACAGTCTCAGTCACTTAGAACTTTGTGTGAATTTTATTAAAGCAACAGAGATAGAGAAAGCTTTCAGCAATAGGCACTAGAAGGGGGCAGGAGAGTATCCCCATTGCCAGTTTTTGCAAGGCATCTTATACTCCTTAGTTAGCTGTTGATCATAGATATAAGAAACACCTCAAGGCTGAGATAGTTGGATCAGGTACAACTCTCTCCCACAATATACTATCTGCACAAGTGGAGTCCTCTCTGGGAGAGATATATTGTATAAGTCTTGAAGGAAAACAGACTTCCAAACAAGATACATAGTTTCATTAATGTGGCTTAAGAAAAACATTTCTGTGAGTAAAATGTATTGTTTTGTTGGGGAATTAGCAGCAGCTCAAGGGGAACTTTTCACTTTCATGCATTCGAGAAGGAAATGGCAACCCACTCCAGTGTTCTTGCCTGGAGAATCCCAGGGATGGGGGAGCCTGGTGGGCTGCCGTCTATGGGGTCGCACAGAGTCAGACATGACTGAACCGACTTAGCAGCAGCAGCAGCAGCAGCAAGGTTGGAAAAAAGTTAACTTTCAGGCAGAACCCATTGTCATCATAGGAACACAGAATTAAAGGAGCCTCCTTCATGGTTAAAGCAGGAGCAAAGGAATGCAGGATGGGAAAAAAAAGGTCCACCACTTGACATTTGTCTCCTCCTGTGGCTTGGGGACCTCTGGCCTCCCTAGTGAGACCTGCCTAGCTGTTAACCCTTTCATGTCCTTCACTGTCTCCCAGAGTTTGCTCAGACTCATGTCCATTGAGTCAATGATGCCATCCAACCATCTCATCCACTGTCTCCCCTTTCTCCTCCTGCCCTCATCTTTCCTGGAATCAGGGTCATTTTCAGTGAGTCAGCTTTTTACATCAGGAAGCCAAAGTATTGGAGCCTCAGCATCAGTCCTTCCAATGAGTATTCAAGGTTGATATCCTTTAGGACTGACCGGTTGGATCTCCTAGGTGTCCAAGAGACTCTTGAGTCTTCTCCAGCATGACAGTTTGAAAGCATCAGTTCCTCAGCACTCATCCTTCTTTATGGCCCAACTCTCACGTCTGTACATGACTCCTGGAAAGGCCAGAAATTTGACTGTATGGACCCTTGTCGGCAAAGTGATGTCTCTGCTTTTGAATACACTGACTAGGTTTGTCATAGCTTTCCTTCCAAAGAGGAAGCATCTTTTAATTTCATGGCTGCGGTCACTGTCCACAGTGATCTTGGAATCCAAGAAAATAAAGTCTGTCACTGTTTCCATTATTTCCCCATTTATTTGCCATGGAGTGATGGGACCAGATGCCATGATCTTAGTTTTTTTAATGTTGAGTTTTAAGCCAGCTTTTTCACTTTCCTCTTTTACCTTCATCAAGAGGCTCTTTAGTTCCTCTTTGCTTTCTGTCATAACTGAGGTGGGTGTCATCTGCATATCTAAGGTTATTGATATTTCTCCCAGCAATCTTGATTACAGCTTGTGCTTCATACTGCCCAGCATTTCACATGATGTACTCTGCATAAAATTAAATAAGCAGGGTGACAATATACAGCCTTGATGTGTTCCTTTCCCAATTTTGAACCAGTCTGTTGTTCCATGTCTGGTTCTCACTGTTGCTTCTTGACCTGCATACAGATTTTTCAGGAGGCAGGTAAGGTGGTCTGGTACTCCCATCTTTTTATTTTCCAGTTTGTTGTGATCCACATAGTCAAAGGCTTTAGTGTAGTCAGTGAAGCAGAAGTTTTTCTGGAATTCCTTTGCTTTTTCTGTGATCCAATGGATACTGGCAATTTTATTTCTGGTTCCTTTGCCTTTTCTAAATCCAGCTTGTACCACTGGAAGTTCTTGGTTAGTATACTTGTGAATGGATTTTGAGCTTAATTTTGGATTTTACAACTTGGAGGATTTTGAGCATTACCTTGCTAGCCTGTGAAATAAGTTCAATTGTGTGGTAGTTTGAACATTCTTTAGCATTGCCCTTCTTTGAGATTGGAATGAAAACTGACCTCTACCAGTCCTCTGGCCACAGCTGAGTTTTCCAAATTTTCTGACATGTTGAGTGTAGCACTTTAACAGCATCATCTTTAAGGATTTGAAATAGCTCAGCTGGAATTCCATCACCTCCACTAGCTTTGTTTGTATTAGTGTTTCCTAAGACCCACTTGACTTCACACTCCAGCATGTCTGGCTCTAGGTGAGTGATCACACCATCGTGGTTGCCCAGGTCATTAAGACCATTTTTGGGTACAGTTCTTCTGTGTATTCTCGCCACCTCTTCTTAATATCTTCTGCTTCTGTTAGGTCCATACCATTTCTGTCCTTTATTGTGAACCTCTTTACAGGAAATGTTCCCTTGGTGTCTCTGATTTTCTTAAAGAGATTTCTAGTCTTTCCCATTCTATTATTTTCCTCTGTTTCTTTGCATTGTTCACTTAAGAAGGCTTTCTTATCTCTTGCCTTTCATTTCTCTTCTTTTCTCAGCTATTTGTAAGGCCTCCTTGACAACCATTTTGCCTCTTTGCATTTCTTTTTCTTGGGGATAGTTTTGATCACTGCCTCCTGTACAATGTTATGAATCTCCATCCATAGTTTTTCAGGTGCTTTGTCTATCAGATCTAATCCCTTGAATCTATTTGTCACTTCCACTGTATAATCATAAGGGATTTGGTTTAGGTCATACCTGAATTGCCTAGTGGTTTTCCCTACTTTCTTCACTTTAAGTCTGAATTTTGCAATAAGGAGTTCATGATCTGAGTCCCACTCAGCTCCCAGTCTTATTTTACTGGCTGTATACAGCTTCTCCATCTTCAGCTGCAAAGAATATAGTCAGTATTTTGGTAATGACTTTCTGGTAATGTCCATGTGTAGACTTGTTTCTTGTGTCATTGGAAGAGGGTGTTTGCTGTGACCAGTGTGTTCTCTGGACAGAACTGTTAGCCTTTGCCCTGCTTCATTTTGTACTCCAAGGCCAAACTTGCCTGTACTCCCAAGTATCTCTTGACTTCCTATTTTTGCATTCCAATCCCCTATGATGAAAAGGAAAACTTTTTTTGGTGTTAGTTCTAGAAAGTCTTGTAGGTCTTCACAGAACCATTCAACTTCAGCTTCTTCAGCATCAATGGTTGGGGTATAGGTGTGGATTACTGCGATATTGAATGATTTGCCTTGGAAAGGAAGAGAGATTTGTTGTTTTTGAGATTGCACCCAAGTTCTGCATTTCAGACTTTCTTGTTGACTATGAGGGCTACTCCATTTCTTCTAAGGGATCCGTGCCTACAGCAATAGATACAATGGTCATTTGAATTAAATTCTCACCCATTCCCGTTCCCTTTTTGTTCACTGATTCCTAAAATGTCAATGTTCACTCTTGCCATCTCCTGTTTGACCACTTCCAATTTACCTTGAGTCATGGGCCTAATATTCCAGGTTCCTATGCAATGTTGTTCTTTACAGCATTGGACATTACTTTCACCACCAGTCACATCCACAACTGGGCATCATTCCTGCTTTGGCTCAGCCTCTTCATTCCTTCTGGAGCTGTTTATCTGCTCTTCTCCAGTAGCATATTGGACACCTCCCGACCTGGCAGGTTCATCTTTCGGTGTCATATCTTCGTGCCTTTTCATACTGTTCATGGGATTCTCAAGGTGTATTGCATTTCAGATGTGCTGCATAGCAATTTGACATTTGCATACATTATGGTCACCTCAGTAAGTTTAGTACCTCTATCCCCATACAAAGTTATTACAGTATTACTGACCATTTCCCTTATGCTGCATATTATATCCCCATGGCTTATTTATAACTGGAGGTTTGTACCTCTTAACCCTCACACTTATTTTACCACCCCCCACCCCAACAATGTCCTCTCATCTGGCACCACCCATTTCTTCTCTATATGAGTCTGTTTTCATTCTATTTTATTTGCTTTGCTTTTTAGATTCTACATGTCGGTGAAATCATACAGTATATCTGTCTTTGTCTGTCTGACTTATATCACTTAATAGAATACCCTCTAGTTCCATCCATGTTGCTGTAAGTGGTAAGATTTCTTTTTTCAAGTCTGAGTAACATTCCATTGTGGGGCTTCCCTGGTGGCTCAGTGGTAAAGAATCCATCTGCCAGTGTAGGAGCCATAGGTTCAATCCCTGGGTTGGGAAGATCCGCTGGAGAAGGAAATGGTAACCCACTCCAGTACTCTTGCCTGGGAAGTCCCATGGACAGCAGAGCCTGGCAGGCTACAGTCCATGGGGTTGCATAAAAGCTGGACAGGACTTAGGGACTAAACAACAACAACATCCCATTGCATATATTTACCACATTTCTTCATCCATTCATTTATCAATGGACACATACATTGCTTCCATATCTTGGCTATTTTAAGTAATGCTGCAATGAACATTGAGTACATGTATCTTGTCAAATTAGTACTTCTATTTTCTTTGGGTAAATACCCAAAAGTGATATTGCTGGATCATATGGCAGTTCTTTTTTTAATTTTTTTGAGAACTCCATACTGTTTTCCATGGGGGACTCAATTTTCAGTCCCACAACAATACATGAGGGTTCCTTTTTCTGTACATCTTTTGTACAGCTTGTTCGTTGTTGTCTTTTTCATCATAGCCATTCTGACAGGTGTGAGGTGTTATCTCATTGTGGTTTTGATTTGCATTTCCCTGATTAGTGGCGTTGAACATTTTTTCATGTGTCTGTGGCCATTAGTATGTTGTCTTTGGGAAAAAAATCTATTCCTCTATCCAGCTTTTTAACTGGGTTGTCTTTTTGTGTTGAGTTGTATGATTTCTTTGTATATTTTGGATATTAATTTATCAGATATATTGGTTTGCAAATATCTTCTCCAAGTTAGTAAGTTGCCTTTTTTATTGATAGTATGCTGTGCAAAAGCTTTTTAGTTTGATGTAGTCTCATTTATTTTTGCTTTTGTTTCTATTGATGGAGACAGATCCAAAAAAATTATTGGTAAGACAGTTGTCAAAGAGCCTACTGCCTGTGTTTTCTACAAGTAGTTTTATGCTTTCAGGTCTTACATATAATTCTTTAATCTATTTTGAGTTTTTTTTATATAGTGTGAATAGTCCAGTTTCATTCTTTTGCATGCAGATGTCCAGTTTTCCCAACATCATTTATTGAAGAGGCTTTTCCCCATTGTATATCCTTGCCTCCTTTGTCACAGATCAATTGGCCATGTAACCTCGTGTTTTTTTTCTGCCAGAACCATGCTATTACTATAGCTTTGTAGTATAACTGGAAATCAGGGAGTGTGATGTTTCCAGTTTTGCTCTTCTTTCTCAAGATTGTTTTACTATTTGGGGTCTTCGTGTTTCCATACAAATTTTAGAATTACTTGATCTAGTTCTGTGAAAAATGTCATTGGTGTTCTGATAAGCATTACACTGAATTGGTTAGTATACTTGAATCATTTTAACAATAGTAAATTCTTCTAACCCATTTGTCATCTTCTGTTTCTTTCATCAGTGTCTTATACTTTTCCAATAGTTTTCTTTTACCTCCTTAGATGTATTTCAGATGTTGTGTTCTTTGTGATGCAATTATAAATGGGATTGTTTCCTTAATTTCTCTTTCTGATCTTTTGTGGTTAGTGTATAGAAATGCAAAAGATTTCTTTATTAATTTTTTTTATCCTGCAACCTTACCAAATTCATTGATCAACTCAAGTAGTTTTCTGGTAGCATCTTTAGGATTTTTTATGTATAGTATGTCATCTGCAAACAGTGACAGTTTCCCTTCCTTTCCAATTTTGATTTCTTTTTGTTTTCTGATTGCTGTGGCTAGGACTTCCAAAATTGTTGGGAAAAAAACATAAGAGTGGACATCCTTGTCTTGTTTCTGATCTTAGAGGAAATGCTTTCAGCTTTTCATCATTATGTATGATGTTAACTGTGGGTTTGTCATATATGGCCTTTATCATGTTGAGGTACATTCCCTCTATGCCCCCTCTCTGGAGAGATTTTGTCATAAATGGGTGTTGAATTTTGTCAAAAAGCATTTTCTGCCTCAATTGAGATGATCATATGGTTTTTACTCAGTGTGGTATATCACACTGATTGATGCAGATATTGAAAAATCCTTGCAACCCTGAGATAAATCCCAGGTGATCATGTTGTATGATCCTTTCAATGTATTGTTGGATTCAATCTCTTAGTATTTTGTCAAGGATTTTTACATGTATGTTCATCAGTGATATTGGGTCTTTTTCTTCCTGGTATCTTTTTCTGGTTTTGGTATCAGCGTGATGGTGGCTCTGGAATGAATTTGGGAGTATTCTTTCATCTGCAATTTTTTGGAACAGTTTCAGAAGGACAGGTGTTAACACTTCTCTAAATGTTTGATAGAAATCACCTGTGAGGCCATCTGGTCCTGGACATTTGTTTGCTGAAAGTTTTTAAATCACAGTTTCAATTTCAGTACTTGGAATGTTCTGTTCATATATTCTATTTCTAGTTCAGTCTTAAAAGATTTTACTTTTCTAAGAATTTGCCCATTTCTTCTAGTTGTCCATTTTATTGGCATACAGTAATCTCTTATGATCCTTTATACTTCTGTGGTGTCCATTGTAACTTCTTTTCATTTCATATTTAATTGATTTGAGCCCTCTCTCCTTTTGGTTGATCAATATGATTAAGAGTTTATCGATTTTATCTTTTCAAAGAACCAGCTCTGTTTCATTCATCTTTTCTGTTTTCTTCATCTCTATTTCTGCTCTGATATTTATGATTTCTTTCCGTCTACTGACTTTGGATTTTCTTTCTTTCTCTAGTTGCTTTAGGCGTAAGTTTCTGTTGTTTTAGATTTTTGTTTTGTGAGTTATGATTTTATTGCTATAAACTTCTTAAAAGTGCTTTTGCTGCATCCCATAGGTTTTTAATTATTGTACCTTTCATTTGTGTGTTGGTATTTTTTTAATTTCATCTTTTGATTTCTAATCTCATAGTGTTGTGGTCAGAAAAGATGTGTGATATGACTTTAGTTTTCTTCAATTGACCATGCTTGCTTTTTGGCTCCCAGCATGTGATCTATCCGAGAATGCCCATGTGCACTTGTGAAGAATGTATATTCTGCTTTCACATGGAACATTCTATAAATAACAATTGCACTCATCTGGTCTAAAGACTCATTTAAGGCCTTTGTTTCCATATGGATTTTCTGTCTAGATGATCTGTCCCTTGATGTTAGTGGGGTGTTAAAGTTCCTCACTGTTTTTGTGTAACTGTTTTTCCTTTTATGACTGTTATCATTTCCCTTATATATGGAGGTGCTCCTATGTTGCTTGCATATATATTTACAATTGTTAAATCTTCTCCTTGGATTGACCCCTTGATACATAGTGTCCTCCTTTGTCTCTTTTAAGTGTTTAAAATCTATTTTGTCTGAGATGAATATTGCTACTCCAGATCTTCTGATTTTCATTTGAATAACTTTACCCATCCCTTTGCTTCTATCTCAGTGTTTTCCTAGATCTGAAGTGGGTCTATTATAGACAGCATATATACAAGTCTTGTTTATGTATCCATTCAGCCAGTCTATGTCTTTTGGTTGGAGCATTTAATCTGTTTACATTTAAGGTAATTATTGATATGTATGCTTTAATTGCAATTTAAAAAATTGTCTTGGATTTGTTCTTGAAGGTCTCTTTTTCTTCCCTTCTCTTGTTCTTGTGTGGTTTGATGATTATTTTTACTGTTGTGTTTGGACTGCTTTTTCTTTTGTGTGTGTGTATCTATTGTTGATTTTTGGTTTGTGGTTACCATAAGGTTTTGCTATAACAATCTCTATATGTGTGTGTGTGTACGCATCTCTCTATATATACACACACACGATTTTTTTTAAGTTGCTAGTCTTTTAATGTCAAATGCACTTGCAATATCCTACATTTTCATCCTCATGATTGCTGGTTTTGATGCCATATTTGTGTGCGGACAAATGTGTATGTTTGCCTTTATCAGTGAGCTTTTCCATTCCTAATTTTCCTCTTTGGGTTGTGGCCTTTTCTGCCCAGAGAAGTTCTTTTAGCATGTGTTGTAAAGCTGGTTTGGTGGTGCTGAATTCTCTTAATTTTTGTTTGTAAAGCTTTTGATTTCTCTAGCAAATCTGAACTAGAGCCTTGCTGAGTATTCTTGTATGTTTTCCCCTTTCATCACTTTAAATATATCCTGCCATTCTCTTCTCACGTGCAGTTTCTGCTGAAAAATCAGATGATAACCATATGAGGATTCCCTTGTATATTTTTGTTGCTTTCCATCCTTGTTGCTTTTAATATTTTCTCTTTGCCATTTGCAACCAATTTTTGTCAGTCTGGTTAATATGTTCCTCCTTGGATTTATCCTGTATGGGACTCTCTGCACTTCCTGGACTTGAGTATTTCCTTTCCAATTTTAGGGACGTTTCCAGCTATACTCTCTTCAAATATTTTCTCAGGCCCTTTCTCGGTTTTCTCTTTCTGGGCCCCTTAAAATGCAAATGTTGGTGTTTAATGTTGTCCCAGTAGTCTCTTAGGATGTCTTTTCCTTCTTTTTTCTTTATTCTGTTCCATAGCTGTGATTTCCATCAATGGTTTTAACGCCCGCTTATTCATTCTTCTGTCTCATTTATTCTGCTGTTGACTCCTTCTAGTTAGTGTTATTTTTCATTTCAGTTATTGTACTGTTCATCTCTATTCTTTAATTCTCTGGCTCTTTGTTAACCATTTCCTGTATCTTCTCAGCCTGTGCTATAATAATTCTTTTTCTGAGATCTTGAATCATCTTTACTATCATTACTCCAGATTCTTATTCAGGCAGATTTCCTGTCTCTACTTCACTTAGTTTTTGGGGTAATTTTGTTTTTTTAAATCTGGACTATATTTCATTGCTGCCTCATTTTGTCTAATTTTGTGGTTTCCATTTCTCAGGCTGCAGTTTTGTAGTTCCTCTTGCTTTTGGTGTCTGCCCCCTCGTGGGTGAGGCTGTTCCATGGTCTCGTGCAGGCTTTGATGGGAGGGATTGGTGTCTGTTCCTGGTGGGTCAAGTGAAGTCATGTACCTGTGGTGGGCAGGGATGTGCTTAGAGGTGGTTGTGGGCTCAGGACTTTAGGCAAGCTGTCTGTGAGAGGTGGTGCTGAGTTCCCACCCTGTTGGTGGTCTGGCCTGGGGCAATCCAGCACTGGAGCCTAACTGCTGCTGTGTGGGGCCAGGTCTCAGGGCCAAAACAGCAACCTCTAGGAGAGCTGACACTGATGATTACGCCCTGGGCCTCTACCACCAGTGTCCTTCCCCCTACAGCGAGCTACAGCTGACTCCTATCTCCCCAGGAAGACGCCGCTGAGACCTTCAGGCAAACTGTTCCAGGTGCTCATGGAGTCATTGCTTTGCTCTGGTTCCCAGTGCTTATGAAACTTTGTATGCATCCTCCAGAGTGGAGTCCGTTTCCCCTAGTCCTGTGGAATTCCTGCTTTCAAGCCCCACTTGCCTTCAAAAGCAAAATGCTCTGGGAGCTCCTCTTTCCAATGCCAGACCCGCAGGCTGGGGAGCCTGAAACGGGACTCAGAACTCTCAGTCACGTGGGAGAGCCCCTGGCAGGTACGGGATTTGATTATATCACGAAAGTGCCCCTCTTACCATCTCACTGTGGCTTGTCTTCAGAAGTAGAGCATCTTTTCTGGTAGGTTCCAGTCTCTCTCTCTTACGGTCACTCATCAGTTAGTTGTGATTTTGGTGTGTTTGTGAGAAGGTGAGCTCCTTTTACTCTGCCATCTTGTTGCCTCCTCTGAGAATATTTAACTTTAAAAATGTCCAGTCTGTTTTTCTTTTTTGACTTGTGACTTTGGTTCTAAGGTATGTAATTAAGTGGAAAGAGCAACACATGCAGAATTATTTATATGATAGTAATCTCTCTGTAAAAAAGGATGAAAGATGAAAAGTATTATATATGTATGTATGCACACGTTAGTTGTTCAGTCGTGTCTGACTCTTTGCAACCCATGGACTGCCAGGCTCTGTCCATGGGACTCTCCAGGCAAAAATTCTGGAGTTGCCATTTCCTTCTCCTATATATATATTTATATATATTTTATGTTTGTGTACATAAGAAGTGGTAAGTTTTATAAGAAACTGAAAATAGTTCTCTCTGTTGGGGGAGAGCTGCAGCAATGGGAGTCACAGGTGGAAAGGACACTTCATATCATTTCATTTTCTAATATTAAATTTTAAATTTCAAAATGCAGTTATTAAACCTAGAATTCGGCTCACATCCATACTGAGTAAAGCAATAAACATGGACTCAAAAATGCAAGAAAATTTTAAAGACAGTATGTGCATATAGTAAATTCAAATAAAAATAGTATGGAGTAAGAATGAGTCTCTTACTTCTGACTTGTAGTCCTTCAATGTCACCAGTGTCTTGTGGAGCTTATCAGAGATGGTCTGTGGCTATACAAGTATGTGTACATGTACATATACATACCATCCCTTTTTAAAAAATCAAATATGAACTGACTTCAAACACTGTTTTGAAATATGCTTTTTTACTTAAATTTTGGAGATTGTTCTACAATGATGTAGAATCTACATCAATACATACAGGTCTACTTTGTTTTTAAATAGGCTGTATAGTTTTAACCTGTAAGTATCATCTAACTAGTTCCTTGCTAATAAATTTTAAGGTTGTTTCTACTCTTTTTTTTTGCAGTACAAAGACCCGTATCTTTGCACAAAGATACATTACATATATTATTTTTGCACATGTATATACAATGTATTTGTGATGAATAAGTGTGTGATAGTATATGTGTACTTATTGTGGAATTGTTGCATTAAGGATATACATGTTCTTAACATTTTTATGTACTGTCTAATAGAGCTCTAGAATCAACTTATCAAAAAATATCCTCTTGAGATTGTGCTTGGAAGTACTTCTTAGAAGGCATATCTAGTGGTAATGACCTTCTTCAACTTTAGTTTGTCTGAGAAAGTCTTTATCTCTCCATTTCTGATGAACAACTTTTTACCATTGGCAGTTTCCTCTTAGCACTTCGAATATATCATTCCACTCTTTCTTGGCCTGTAAGGTTTTCACTGAGAAATCTGCTTAATTATAGTATGGAGGTTCCCGTGTAAGTTACAAGCTTCTTTTCTCTTGCCCTTTTAAAGACTGTCTCCTATAGTTTTATTATGGCATGTCTTGAAGACGATCTCCGAGTTTGACTGATGAATTTCCAAATTTTCCCTCAGATTTGGGAAATTCTCAGCTATTATTTCCTTAATAAGCTTTCTACCCCTTTCTCCCTCTGGAACATCATTAATTTACAAATGTTTTCTTCTGATTGTATCCCATCGATCATGTAGGGTTTCACTATTCTTTTTCACTTTCTTCGTTTTCCTCAGATGATGGGAACTTTGAGATTATTCAGTCAATCTCACAGATTGTTTTTTCTGCTTGACACATTCTGATATGCTATTTTTCATTTCATTCATTGTATTTTTCTACTTCAGAATTCATTTGGTCCTTTATGACTTCTATCTCTTTGTTAAACTGCTCATTTTATTCATGTTTTCTTGTTTCATCAACATTGTTTTTAGCTCACTGAGCCTCCTTACAACAGTTATTTTTAACTCTTTCTCCTGTAAATTACAGATCTCCATGTCTTTGGGATCAATTGAAGATTATCATAATCCTTTAGTAATGTCATATTTTCTTAAAGTTTTGCTTTGTTGTCTTTGTAGTTGAAGAAGCAGTCCCTTCCTTTAGTCTTCACAAACTGCTTCAGGAGAGAAATAACTTTAGTCATCCCTGCTAGAGATTCTGAGGCTTCCTCTGATTAGCCATGGGTAAGTCTGCTCCACAGTCTTTGCTCTCTTATGGCAGAAATCTTGAACTTGTACGTCTTCTCTTGATTCTGCAATGCAGAAGGCTAGATGCTGACAACTCCCTTCTGCTTTCCCAAGAGTGGGGCTAAATGTTTGCTCATGTTTGTGGTCTCTCTCTGGCCTGCAGATTCAGGCTGGCATTTTTTCTTCATGTTCACTAGCAGTCTGGTGCTCAGGAGTGCAGACAGGGAGCCGGCCCTAGGATGGTGTGTGTGTGAGGCACTGGTGCACTGCTGGTTCCCATGGGCCAGTCGGGAGATCTGTGGGTAAGGCGTCCCCTGTGGGCTAGCTTCTTGATGGGACCATCAGTTAGGACTCGTGTGTGTGCTTGCATGCATGCTGTCATGTCTGACTCTTTGCGACCCTGTGGACTGCAGCCCGCCAGGCTCCTCTGTCCAGGGAATTTTCCAGGCAAGAATACTGGGGTGGGTTGCCATTTCCCATCCAGGAGAAACCACAGGCTGAGGAGGTTGCTCTTGGCCCTGAACTGTGCCACCTTGGGGGAAGCATAATGAGGTTAAAATCAAACTCTTCCTCTTCAAAACCTATACTCACTTACTGCTCCAAAAGTGTGCTGAAAATGCTCCACTGGAAACGCAGACTTCCACAAAGGCGCTCTTGTCTGTGGGTGACTGTCTAAGACAGTACTTTCCAGGGGCTTCCACACTGCAGCGGGCTCACAGCCACTGCAGGGGCCAAGCCAGGACCTAGGTCTGCGTGCCTATCAGCCAGTGCATGGGCAGGAGAGAGTCCTACCAGGTGGCCTGGCGTGTAGTGCTGGCTCCCAAAGCTCTCACGAAGTCAGCTGTGTCTGCAGACGGATGCCAAATTGTCTGGGGTGGGTGACACACACAAGGGAAAACTTACTCAGCCAGGTTGATGTCACTTCTGAAGTTGGCTGTCTTTTGTGAAGGCAGCTAGAAGAAATGAGTTTTCAGTAGTCTCTTCTCAGTGGTCAGATTTTCTCTTAGCTTTGTCCCTGTTCTTCAGGCACAGTTCTCCATTCTAAAGGCTAGAAGTTCAAGATTAAGGTGTTGGAAAGTTTGGTTTTTCCTGAAAACCACAGGGGAAGGCTCTGTTCTGGGCCTTTCTCTTTGACTTAGAGATGGCTGCCCTCTCACTTCATCTCCATATGCTTTCTGAGTACTTGAAATTCCACATATTCTTAAGGCTAGCTAAAAAACATTGGTATTTCTTATCCTAGCAGTTTCAAGATATTAATTTCTTTAGCCACTGGAATTAGAGTGAACAAAAATGTAATTACAGCCAACTGACAAGGTCAATGTGTTGACTCCCTTGGGCACCTGCTCAAGGGATGGCCTCAGGGCCTCTGATGACCCAAACAGCTGTATTCTTTAGCCCCGAGGCTAAAGTTGTTCAGGCTCCAAACAAGCCTCGCAAAGAATGGTGATAAAATGTTGTGAATACTTACTACTTTGCAAGGGATCTTTCTCTCTATGCTTCAGATACATGAGCAGACCTGTTTACTCTGGTTTTCATTCTTTTGGGAATACTTTTGGGTACGGTACTGGCACTGCTGTAACCTGGGTCTGTGCCTCTTCCTCACTGGAGTGTGAAAGTTTCTTGTCTTTCTCATCAGAGGACCTCTAATACCCAGCACAGAGCCTGCTCCTCAGGAGATTATGCATAACTAAACAAACAGGGTAGTAAATTAAGACAGACTTTTTCCCTCTCTCCTTTTTCCTGTGCTCCATGGGGAGATACTGAGCTAATCAGAGGAAAGGCAGGGTGTGGCAAATGCAGTATTTCTCTATAAATAAGAATACTAGAAGACAGATGGTATTGATGGTATTGAAATACTTACCACAATAAATACCCAGAAATACAACAATAAAAACATAAGTTTTAAAAGAACAGAAGTTTGCATGCATATATATTGACATAATTCATTTGAGAACCTCAGTGCTATTTATTTCTATTGCAGCTAGACACCAAATGCTCTGATATAAAACAAATGGTACACACTTTAAACACTTTTACAAAGGTGAAAATATAAAGACTATGGATTCATGTTTGCGAAAACCTAACAGTTTATCAGACTTTGACACAGCTATGTTAGAATTACAGTGGACAAAATTGGTGAAATCCTAATCAGTAGCCTATAGCAACTGATTACTCTAATTAAAACTAGTATGAGCTTCAACTATTCTAAGTACCGCTGCTACAATTTTCTATTTCTAAAAACTTTTATTTTGGGAGAACAAAACTGACCTTAATGCTATTTTGAGAAAGAGAATAAACATTAAATCTTCAATCTCAACTTTTAAAGCTTAGAGCTCTTTAAGTATTTCTGCTAATCTTGAACTACTTTTGGTTCAGTGCTAACTTTTGAAATATCTTAATCAGTGTGATTTAAGGTCTTTTTTTCCTTTTTGTCCGGATAGTACTCATGTTTTTTGTCTCTATACCAAAGCAGTAAGGCAAGAAAGGTTTTCCTTTTTCATATCATATAATATCTATCCATTTTAAAATTCAGGGACTGAAACCACTACAAACAATTCTACCACTAGAAAATTAAGGCTGCTATGGTTTTCCTTTATATTTAAACCATAACGTAAGATTAGCAGTGTTATTGCCTACAAATGTTGAATTTATAAGCATTTAGGCTTAAGTAACAGGACATCAATATTGCCATTTCTGTGTTTCAAAAAACATTGCTTTCACAATTACCTTTGATAAGTTTGAAGATGAAGTCAGAAAATACTACACAAAAGCTGGAACTGGGTGACTGTGCTACAGGTAAATAATGCCTGAAGGGACGAGAGTGGTATTCTGGTGTCTGGCTGGTATTGCTGCGCTGTGCCCCCGGCCCCGCAGAGATGGGCAGGGCCCACTCTGGCCTGCATGACACAGGTCCAACGCCTTCGGTGCTCCAAAGGGCCTGGCCTGCTTAATTGGGCGAAACGTGTGGCTTTGCAAGAACTGCCAGGTGCCGGTTGAAGCGTATCATTCTCTGAGTGAGCCCTTCTAGATATGTGAAGGAGAAAAATCACATAACCTAGTCTGCAAGAGAGTTTAGAAAATCCTTTCCTAGCATGAATGTGAACCAGCTTTGCAGAGTACATCTACCAGTGTTAGCACCATAGTTAAGCCTGAATTGAGGTAAAGATACACTCACACACTCTGGGTAGAAATTACAACAGCAATTTTCAATGGGGTATTTACAGCAGTATTCTTTCTGATTACTAAAAAAGCTGTTTGAAAAACCACTTGATCCCAAGTATGTGTGTGTGTATGTGTATATATATATATAAAACACACACAAGTATACATTGAAATTGATAAATGACAAAGCTAGGTATAAGTGTAGTGAAACAGAACTCATTTTTGAAATTCAAACTATATCATTTTTGGCTTGACGAAGTCAAAGATTTTGATTAAATACTCTGAACCAATATCACAGAGCCAGTTTATCAAATGGAATGCCCAGAAATTGCTTCTCAGAGTATAGTTAAGCTTACTGTAGATGCTACCCAGTCAACATCCGCTCCTTGCTCCATTTAATTTAAAAAAAAAGGTAAGTGGCTTCTCTCCTGCCCAACTATTTAGGTAGAAAAACCTCTCTGAGACTTGTATTTTCATTTACATAAAGGAATAGAGAGGAATGGGGAGAAAAGACCCTGAAACTTTGTTAAAATTTTGAAGAGGTACACTATATTTCAGCAAATGAAAACCAAGTTTAGCTAAGGGATAACTGGACAAAAATGAACTAATAACTTTAAAAACTGCTTTTCCCTTCCCTTTAACATTACTTAACATATAAGAAAATAAGTCTTAAATTTCTCATTTTCTAGCTTTTGGGGTTATAACACAGACTGATTTTTCAACGGAGAATAATCACCATCATTTATTACATCAGACAGACCCCTGGAGTTTGAACCACACTGGACTTCGATCTCTAGGCAGAGCTGGTCCTGGTGCTCAGACAGGGGCACTGAGACCAACGCTTACGGCTCAGGAAGACGCTGATCACTCCATTTGACCAGGATTCCTCAAAGACACCTATCAGCAGTATTTTCATCTGCCTCTGAGATTCAGGTAAGAACAGGAGTAACTGTCTCCTGGAGCCTACAGAAACATTTTAGGGAAACAGTTTAACATTTGTTCTCAACTTATTTAGCTGAATACTGCAGACCGTTCTTCAGAAAACTCATGTAAATAGCCATTCTTCTTTTATAAATCTGCTGGTGCCAACTGCACCTAACTGGTAATATACATGGAGGTATAACTTAGCTATGTTCGCAAGGATACTATTTAACATATAAGATCCTTCAGCTCTCTGTCAGTCAGTTCATTCACTTCCATGATCTTCTCTAAGTGCTCCATATATCGGCTATGGTCCTGCAAAAAGTGAGGAATCCTCATGTTTTCAGTAACTGCCAATCCTTTTAAGCGATCCACATCTTCGTAAGAGACCTGAAAAAAGGAAGATCGGTTAATTTTTAAATGTGACTACCAGTTAGATTTTGAAGGGCAGTTTCTTCCTTTGGTCTTAATGAAGTCTGAAGTAGGTAAACTGTTTTTCAAATTAATAACTGGAAAATAAAACTTTACTGTGTTCGATGCATACCCTCACCACATTTTAAAAAGTATGTGATTTAACAATCTCTTGCGAATATAGTTTGTCTAGAAATTCAACAACTAAACAAATCTCCTGCCTAAATCTACGAGAATTGAGAAAATAGAATGTAAATGCTGTATTTATACATTAGAAAAATCAGCACAATTGTATATTAAATTCTTTTTTCTATTTAGTTTGACAAATACAATTTGTGTTTTGTTAAATTCTCTTGCTTTGAAAATTTTAAGTATTTTTTAAAATTTCACATCTCTTTGAAGCCAGTCTTTCACAGGTACTATATTAAGCTTAGGGGTGAAAATTTTATCTGTGCAATGTGAAATTTCAAAACATGGTTGGTTTTAAGAACTATTATCCTCTGATCAACACTCAACTATTTTATTGAATATTTATGTCACTAAGTGTAGTAGGTGATAGGAAGTAGGTTTGGTGTTGATACTGAGGTAGTTTTATCTTCAACCATTCTGAGTTTAATGAGACTGATGCTGGGAAATAAGGTTCTCATTTTAAGAAAAAGGAGATACACACATGAAAGGAAAGGGTTGTAAAAGCACCTTGTGGTGTCTGATTTGAATTAGAATGTCCTTATGATTTAAAACAAATATACAGTTTGCTCATTGAAAAGGTCTAGAAGTATCAGCACCCCAGAAGTGATGTACATACCTTGTGCTGAGATGTTGTTTTCTAAATACCATTTCCCACTAAGAGGAATCAAGACTTCCTTGAAGAAATATCTAAGGTGAGCCCAGAATATTTTACTTTGCTGGGAAACATGTAGACAAGTTTTTAAAAACACAGGAGCAGTCATTGGAAGAGCTGATAAAAGGGAGGAGTGAAATATAACAGAATTCAAATATCTCTATTTTGCTACCACCAGTGTAGTAACTAATTTGGGCAGAAATCATCAAGAGGTGTTAAAACCATTTCTAGAAAGGTTAGAGAATAGTACATTTAAAGGTATCATCCCACAAATTACTTATTAACGCAGTGGTGAAAAGGTACCTTTGCAATGGCGAGATCTGGCAGTAACTAACTTACCCTGGGGACTAAGCACAGCATCACTAATAACGGGACTAATACTACATGCTGTCTAATGTGACACAGAGACAGACACGCGACTCGTTCAAGCAGCATTTCCTGGCAAAAATGTTTAACCTGGAGCTAATGATAAGAAAACAATCTGATAGTCCAGATTCTAGGAATTCTCAAGGAGATTGTCCTGAATTCTTAAAAATGTCATAAAAAAGAAAAAGACTAGGGTGAGGGGGACTTTATAAATTAACAGTTTAAAGAGAACAACTAAATGCAAGACATAAATCTTGACTGGATTTGGGGTCATGAAAAAGCTACAAGGGGCATTTTGGAGATGATCTGGAGAATATGAAGTGGACTTTCTTCAGGCATTATATGGAATCAATGATAAATTTCTTTAGAAAATCATATGGTCATGTCAGAGAATATCCTTGTTCTTGGGAGATCATGCCAATGCATGAAGGGGAGTAGAGTTACACCCGCAGCTCACTTTAAAATATTTTAGAAAAATATGCATATAAAAATTAATGGTTCCAAATTTCCTTCTTTTTCTTACTGTCCACAAAGAAATATTATAACTTGGTTCTGTGACAGAACCCCATTTCTTCCTTCCTGTTATCACATAAGGAATATGATTTTATTGCTAAGGAGTTTCAGCCTGAGACCTAGTTCCTCATGAACTGAGCTGGAGGAAATGCCGATCTGGCGTGTCTGGGAGCTGTGTGCCGCTGCTCTCTCACCTTCCCCAGGGTGGTCAGGAGATGGAAGTCAATGGTCTCTCTGTAGCGGAGGATCTGCAGGATGCCGTCCAAGTACACTTGGTCTTTACTGAAACACCCTGGAGGAATCAAAGTACTGTTTACTTTCTGCTGTTTAAAGAAGTTAAGTAACTAGATACCAGCCCACTCACTTTACTAGAGGAATCAGTCCTGTGTATACAAAAAAAAGGGGTCGAGCAAAATTAGAAATCTAACTCTCGTCGTAACATAAAATGTGAGGTGCCAGGTCTTGAGAACTACCACAATTAAGTGCAGCTGAGTAGCTTCCCTTTAGGAATTCCTTTTCCCTGACTCCCCATCATCAAAACAGCCTTTTCCCCTATAGAAACACTAGTAATTTAAAATACATGATTCATAATTATGCCACCCACCCACCATCTGATCATAAACTTAACTCCCATGATACACTGAAGGCATCTGGGTGGGGAAGGCTGGGTAAAGTAAGCTGTAGAACAGTTAAGTCTCAAGGAGACACTCTGGAGACATGGGATTTCAGAAATCCCTTTGTTTTTTCAAAAAAAATAGTACCCTTTACTCCGTTAAAATTAACTGTAGATGATTTTGATACTACTCCTCCCCCCAATGAAACAAAAAACTAGAACTGAATTTGTCAAGAATATGAAATATATAATGTGAAAATCAGGAATGAGATCTGAGCCTAGATAAAAAGTGGTATTCTACTTACAAGGAAAACCTTTCTCCCATCATGACATAACTTGTATAAATTTTTAAAAATTTTGCTCTAGGTTTAAATGGACTAGAAGGAACTAGAATTCTACCAAATGGAGAATCATATATTAAGAAATTATTGTTCAAGAGTTCCCAAGATGATGGACTAGGAAGACCCTAAGCATACCTCCTCTCAGAGACATACCAAAATTACACAATTTACAGATCAAGTATCAATGACAGCGACCAACCTACCAGAAAATATTTCTACAACAACAGATACAAGGAGGAACCACAGCTAGATGGGCAGGTGGAGAGAAATGGCAGTACAGGTGGGAGACCTAAGAATGGAAGACGAATGGCAGGTATAGAGACCCTTTACAAGGAGCAGGAGAATAAGCCAGACATCACCCTCACCAGCCCCGGCGTCCTGTGTGGGGAAGACAAGGCCCCAGACTGTTTGGCTTTGAAGGTCAGAGGGACCTACTCTGGAGAGATCCAGATACTGTGGAAAAGAAAGACTCCACTCTTAAATGAAAAGGTGCCCAAAAAATTTCACATGCTCTGAGAGCTAGAGAAGGAGCAGTAATTTGAAAGGAGACTGGTCAGAACTATTGTCAATCCTAAAAAATCTCGCAGAAAGGCAGAGGTTAGCCTAGGGACCCAGACACTGGTACGGCCACTTTGGGGAGTTGGTTCTACCATCTCAGAACTGGTGCTGTGAAGCACGAGTTTGGAATCCTCCCTGCAGCTTATAGCCTTGTGACCAGGTCTGGCCCACCCCACTCACCAGCCTGAAGGCACCAATGCTGGGTCATCTCGGACCAAGTAACAAGCCAGGTAGAAATAAATCCCAGTCACAGGCAGACATATACAAGCCCCATGACAATGGCATTTTCCTATACCAAGACTCAGCCCAGCCAGCAGCAGGTGAGACTAGTCCTAACACCTGCTGGACCTCAGCCACCAGCAGGACAACAGCAGCTTGAGACACTTTGGGCATCTTAGCATTGCAGATCAGGTCCCACTTACCAGCGAGCCCACAAAAGTGTCACGACACACAACAGACCAACTCCCAACTGTATCAAAGACCAGTGAACCCACTGGGAGTTTCAGCTCCAACATCATACCCAACTGTGTCAGGAACCCACCCACATTGCTGGCTCAGCAACCTGACAAAGCTCAGAAATTCCAGGAACTAAACAATTCTGCATACTACTAGTCACACATTAAATTAGAAAAAAAACAAAAAGGAGTAAACTTACATCTGAATATAAATAAACAAGTAGATGCACAGTGAAATGTAAATCGACTATATTCACAAGCACTTAGGAGTTAAAGGATACCTGGCATCCACAAGTGTCCCAGAGTAGGTATGAGAAATGGAATACAGAACAGGGGAGATTTCCCAGAAGCCAGTATCAAGAGGTCAATTTTCATCACACCTTCTTATACACAACGTGTTCCAAAAAATGCAGACGATACGCTCTTCACTGGAGAACTGCAGATCGAAACGACAAGGTGTGTCCGCCTAGCAGTAGCAGAATGGACATCACCAAATATCTGCACAGGATAAATGCTAGAGAGGGGCATCCCTGGAGTGGCAGGGAGTGGAAACTGGTAACCGACACTGCAGAACAGGATGGAGGTTATCTCAGGGAGAGGGTCACCTGAGAGTTAAGCAGCAGCAGCCCTGGCCAGCACAGGGACAAAACCCCGTGCTTCGCAAAGCTTAAAGGCGCATGCAGCCCACCCTCGACTGCCTCACGGCTTACAGCAGCCAGGACAGAAAAGCCACAGAACTGTCCAGAAAGAGAGGCAGGGATACAGAAGCTTAGATACAAACACACGAGCGTATACTTCTCCTCATGAACAAGAGGTGGAAAAGACCACACGACTGGACCTGCAGAACATTATACTGCACGACCAAAATCAGAGAAAGACACAAGTTCTATGATAACACTTAGAGGTGGAAACTAAAATTTAGCAAAAAAAAAAAAAAGTTTGAGGGATTCAAAGAAGAGACTCACAGAGAAAAAACAAAACCATATAGTGCCCCCGAGAGAAGGTACATGAGCAGGGAATTTCATTAGGTCATTAGGATTTAACAGGGACCCATTTATACATTTGAATAGATCATCAAAAAGGACCTAGTGTATAGCACAGGCTTTCCTGGTGGCTCAGGTGGTAAAGAATCCGCCTGAAATGCAGGAGACCTGGGTTCGATGCCTGGGTCAGGAAGATCCCCTGGAGGAGGACATGGCAAGCCACTCCAGTATTTTTGCCTGGAGAATCCCATGGATAGAGGAACCTGGTGGGCTACAATCCATGGGGTCACAAAGAGTCGGGCAAGACTGAGCAAGTAAGCAGTGTATAGCACAGAAAACTAGACCCAAAATCTTAACAACTATGGGGAAAGAAGCCTAAAAAGAGTAGATCTCTATCTATCTGAAACTGAACCATGTGGGTCCACAGTAAAATAAAACACCACTGTAAATAAGTTGTATTTCAGTATCAACTAAAACTTAAAAGGCCTACCCTTGTCCAGGGGTTCTTTGCAGTCTGGTGATTACACATCCCCAAGGTCAGAGCAGGCCTGTGTGCCAGGACTGGCAGAGGGCTGAAGGAGATGCGAAGGCTGTGCCAGAAAATGACCTTGCTTGGAGCTGCAGTGCCTGATCCTCCTGAGATGAGACCACCATCTCCAGATCCAGTGGGCACATCCCACAGCCAACTGTTGGCTGTGCCCACCAAAAGAGGTGTACTCTGTGGGCCAGATGAGCTGAGAGGCACCTGGCCGCCGCCTCTGCTGATGGCTTCCCTACCTCTAGCCTCCTTCATTAGAGATGCCCAAAGTACGGACACACCACCCTGCACAAAGACCTTTGAGGGCTTGGCGTTCCCCTGGGCCAAAAGGAGAAGGGAGAGGAAGGAAACACACACAGGCCCCGGGCTGTGTATTTGGCCACATTCCACGCTCATTCACAACCCAGGGCGGAAACAAACTTGCAGAATGACTGTGGATGCCGTGACTCAGGCATGAAGAAAGCCTGCCGCCTGGTGGCTGTTTCTCGTAACTACACCGTTAATACAGGCGCTGAGGAGTACACCATGGATGCATGCAAGGACTGAGAGACAGGCAAGCACACCTGCCATCCAGAGACGTCCCGGCGAAGGTATGAGAGACGGAATTCATAGGAGGGCAGACTTCCCAGAAGCCAATTTCAAGAGGTCAATCTTCATCACACCCTCTTATACATAAAAACTGTCCCACCAAAATACACACGTGTCACTCCTTAGTGGAGAACTGCACATCTAAAGAACAAAGACCCGGATCCCCTGGCAGTCAACAGGATGGCCATCACTGGATGATTACACACGATTGATGCCGGAAAGGGACCCTGACAAACAGGCCCCTCCTACGATGTGGTGGGGAATGGACACTGCTAACGGACATCGGCAGAAGAGGACGGAGGCTTCTTAGGGAAAGAAATAGAGTCACCTGATAATGGAGCAGCTGCACTCCCAGCTGGGAAAGGGACAAAAGCGCGGTGCGTGAAGACCCGCGCGCCCCACCCTTGACCGCAGCACCGTTTACGGCAGCCGGGACAGAAAAGCAACAGAAATGTCCATCACGAGCAGCTGGGCTATAGAAGCCCAGGTACAAACACACAAAGGAATATTACTCCTCCCACGAAAGAAACAGAATAATGCCATTTGGGGGACACATGGCTCGACCAGCAGAACATTATACTGCGTGAACACAACCAGATGAAAAAATATAATAATAATGTATGATAACACTTAAGAGGTGAAAATTCAGATTTATCAAGAGCAGCTTTACCATACAAAAGAGACTTACAGAGAAAAAAAAATATGATGCCCCAAAAGAGAAGGTGCAGGAGCAGGGAATTCCATTAGGTTATTGGGATGAACAGGTTCCCAGTTATACATCTGAAATACATCCTCAAAGAGGACCTAGTGCACGGCACAGGGAACCGGACTCCAAACCCTAACAAATCTGTGGAAAAGAAGCCTTTAAAGGGTAGATCTTTACCTGAAACTGAACCATGTGGGTGCACAGGGAAAAATAAACACGACACTGTAAATTAACTATACTTCAGTATAAGCTAAAATTTTTAAAAAAGAGCCTACCCTCTTCCATGGGGTCTTCGGGGTCCAGGTGAATACACATCCACATGGTCAGAACAGGCTTGTGTCGGAAGGCAGGGCTGGCAGAGGGCTGAAGGAGATGCGAAGGCTGTGCCAGAAAATGATCTTGCTTGGAGCTGTAGGGCCTGGTCCTCTTTGATCGGGACCACAATCTCCATATCCAGCGGGCACATCCCACAGCCTATTTCTGCCCAGTGCCCACCAAAGCAGGTGGACCCTGTAGACCGGAAGAGCTCTGAAAAGTCACCCGGTCCTCCTCCTCTTCTGTGATGGCTCCCCTATCTCTAGCCTCCTTAGGGTTGCCTCAAGTGTGGTTAACACGACCCTGCACAGAGGTCTTCGAGGACTTGGCATTCACTCGGGCCAGTAGGTGAAGGGAGAGGAAAGAAACACAAGCCCTGAGTTGTGTGTTCTGCCACATTCCATGCTCATTCACAACCCAGGGAAAAAAACACAAACTTTCATAATGACTGTTTCATAATGACTGAGTCACAGACCAAGTCACAGAGTCACAGACTCAGGCATGAAGAAAGCCTGCCGCCTGGTGGCTGTTTCTCGTAACTACACTGTTAATACAGGCACTGAGGAGTACACCATGGATGCATGCAAGGACTGAGAGACGGGCAAGCACACCTGCCATCTAGAGACGTCCGGGAAAAGGTATGAGAGGTGGAATTCATAGGAGGGCAGACTTCCCAGAAGCCAATTTCAAGAGGTCAATCTTCATTACACCCTCTTATACATAAAAACTGTACCACCAAAATACACACGTGTCACTCCTTAGTGGAGAATTGCAAATCAAAAGGACAAAGACCTGGATCCCCTGGCAGTCAACAGAATGGCCATCACCAGATGATTACACACGATTGATGCCAGAGAGGGACCTCGACAAACAGGCCCCTCCTATGATGTGGTGGGGAATGGATACTGCTAACAGACATCAGCAGAACAGGACAGAGGTTTGTCAGGGAAAGAAATATAGAGTCACCTGATAATTGATCAACTGCACCCCTAGCTAGTAAAAGGACAAAAACCCAGTGCATAAAGACGCACACATCACACTCTTGACTGCGGCACAGTTTACAGCAGCCAGAACAGAAAAGCAACAGAAATGTCCATCATGAGAGGCAGGGATATAGAAGCTTAGGTACAAACACACAAAGGAATATTACTCCTCCCAAATAAGAAATGGAATAATGCCATTTGGGGACACATGGCTGGACCAGCAGAACATTATACTGTATGAACACAACCAGATGAGGAAAAAATACTGTAAGATAACTCTTATAGGTGAAAATTCAGATTTATGAAGACAAGAGCAGCTTTGAAAACAAGAGAGACTACAGAGAAAAAATAACACCACATGGTGCCCCAAAGGAGAAGGTGCAGGAGCAGGGCATTCCATTAGGTCATTGGGATTAACAGGTACCTAGTCACAGATGTGAAATACATCCTCAAAGAGGACCTAGTGCATGGCACAGGGAACTAGACTCTAAAGCCTAACAAATCTGTGGAAAAGAAGCCTAAAAAGAGTAGATCTCTATCTATCTGGATCTGAATCATGTGGGTGCACAGAGAAAATAAACATGACACTGTAAATCAGCTATACTTCAATATAAACTAAAAATTAATTAAAAAAAAAAACAATGCCTACCCTCTTCCACAGGATGTTCATAGTCCCGGTGGATACACAGCCACTTGGTCAGAACAGGCTTGTGTCTGAAGGCAGGGCTGGCAGAGGGCTGAAGGAGATGGGAAGGCTGTGCCAGCAAATGACCTTGCTTGGAGCTGTAGTTCCTGGTCCTCTTTGAATGGGACCACAATCTCCAGATCCAGCGGGCACATCCCACAGCCTATTTTTGCCCAGTGCCCACCAAGGCAGGTGGACTCCGTGGACTGGAAGAGCTCTGAAAATCCGCCCGGTCTCCTCCTCTTCTGCTGACGGCTTCCCTATCTCGAGCCTCCTTCCTTAGAGCTGCCCCAAGTGCAGCTCACACCAACATGCACAGGCATCTTCGCGGGTTTGGATTCACCCGGGCAGTAGAAGGGAGAAGAAAGAAACACAGGCAAGCCCTGGGCTCTGTGTTTTGCCTCATTCCACTTGTTCACAACCCAGGGAGGGGGAAAATCACCTTGCAGAATGACTCTGGATGCCTGCGTCTGAAGAAAGCCTGCCCCGGTGGCCATTTCTCATAACGACACCCGTAAAGCAGGCACGGAGGAGTATACCACGTATGCAAGGACCGCGAGGCAGGAGAGCTCACCTGCCACCCAGAAATGTCCCAGCGCAGGCATGAGAACGCAATTCACAGGAGGGCAGGCTTCCAAGAAGCCAATTTCAAGAGGTCAATTTTCATCACACCCTCTTATACACAAAAAAAGTTTCCCAGGAAAACACACACCATATTGCTCCTTACCAGAAAACTGCAAATCAGAAGAAGTGTATTCCCTTACTGTCAACAAAATTCCCATCACTGAACAATTACACAGGATAGATGATGGAGAGGGGCCTGCACAAAAAAGAACGCTCGTACAATGTGTCAGGAAATGGAGACTGCTAACAGACATCAGCAGAACAGGATGGAGGTTTCTCAAGGAAAGAAATATAGTCACCTGATAATGGAGCAATTGTACTCCTGGCTGGTAAGGGACAAAACCACCATGCATAAAGATACATGTGCCCCACCCTTGACTGCCACACAGTTTAAAACAGCCCGGACAGAAAAGCAACAAAAATGTTCATCACTAGAGGCAGGAAGATAGAAGCTTAGGTACAAACACACAAAGGAATACTACTACTCCTGAAAAAACAATGGAATAATTCCATTTGGGGACATATGGCTGGACCGGCAGAACATATACTGTGTGAACAAATCAGAGAAAGACATATTTTATGATAACACTTAGAGGTGAAAAGTAAGATTTAGCCAAAAAAAAAAAAAAAAGAGCTTGAGAGTACATAAGAGGCTCACAAAGAAAAAAAATCCATGTGATGCCCAAAAAGAGAAGGTGCAGGAGCAAGGAATTCCATTAAGTCATTGGAATTAACAGGTACCTGTTTACACATTTGAAACAGATCAATAAAAAGGACCCGGTGTGTAGCACAGGGAACAGGATGAAAAAACACTGCCAACTCTATGGGAAAAGAAGCCTAGGAAGAGCTGATCTCTATCTTTCTGATACTGAGCCATGTGTGTGGCACAGTTAAAATCAATGCGACACTGTGAATCATTTATACTACAGTATCAACAAAAACTTAAGATTAAAAAAGCAATGCCTGCCCTCTTCCACGGCATCCCAGTAGACACGCACCCACACGGTGAGCGCAGGCCTCTGTCCCAGGCCAGGGCTGAAGGATCTGGGAAGGCTGTGCCAGCAAGTGAGCTTGCCCTGGACGTGTAGTGCCTGTTCCCTTTGGACGGGAGCACAATCTCCAGATCCAGCAGGCACATCCCACAGCCAAAGGTGCCTAGTGCCGCAAAGCAAGGTAGACTCTGGACTGGAAAAGCTTTGAAAAGTCACCTTGTCCCACGTCTCCTGGAGGTGGCTTCTCTATCTCTAGCCTCTTTCCTTAGAGTCACCCCAGGTATGCACCACAGCATCGCGCGCAGAGCTCCTGGAGTAGTTTGGATGTGCTACGGCTGAAGGAGAAGTTAAAGGGAAGGAAGGCACAGGACGCCTGGGCTGTGTGGTGTCACACTGCATCCTCATTCGGTTGGGTTCTATGTGGCCTCAGCAGCGTCCGAGTCCTTGCGACCTTATGGACTCTAGCCCGCTAAGCTCCTCTGTCCTTGGGATTCTCCAGGCAAGCATACTGGAGCGGGTTACACTGCCCTTCTCCAGGGTGTCTCTACTCTCATTTATGACCCAGGAAAAATAAGTTTCAAAAGGCTCTAGTTTCTTGAGTCACAGACTTGGGCATCAATAAAGCCTGCCACCATGTGGCTGTTTCTTTTTTTTTCATTTATTTTTATTAGTTGGAGGCTAATTACTTTACAACATTGCAGTGGTGGCTGTTTCTTATAACTACACCTTTAAAAAGGCACAAAAGAGCACATCATATTCAGAAAGACTGAGAGCTGGTGAAAGATACCTGCCCTCAACACATGTGCTGGGGTAGTTGAGAAATGTAATTTATAAGAAAGCAGACTTACGTAGCCAATTTCAAGAGGTATATGTTCATCTGGCAGTTTTAAACACAAAATTGGCAGAAGATACTATGCTCTATTTGGGTTGCTATTGGAGAATTGTAGATCAAAAGGACAACTAGATATATCCCCTGGCAGTACTCAGAATGGCCACCACCATAAAGTCTTCAAAGAATAAAAGCTGGAGAGGGACACTGAGAAAAAGGAACCCTCCTACCCTGTTAAAAGAAATGGAATCCTGAAGCAGCCACTCTGCAGAAACAAATGGAGGTTACTTGAACACTAAAAATAGAGGTACCCTATGATCCATCAATCTCACTCCTTGGCAAATATCTGGCAGAAACCCTGGTCTAAAATGATAATGGTAGCCAAGTGTTGGTCACAGAGCTCTTTACAATGACAAATGTTAAGTTTTCCTTGTTGTTTGGTTCCTAAGTCGTGTCCAACTCTTATGATCCCATGCACTACATGGAAGTAACCTAAATATCCACTGACAGAGAAGGTATAAGGAAGATGCTGTACATATTTCCAAAGGAATCTTATTCAGGCATTGAAAAGGATGAAATAATACCACTGGCACCAACTTGAATGGACGTGAAGATTGTCATACTAAGGGAAGTAAGTCAAACAGAGAAAGAGAACTATCACCTGAAGTTGCTTACATGCAGAATCTAAGTAAGATTGATAGAGATGACATAATTCATGAAGTAGAAAGAGATTCACAGACTTAGAAAACCCACATATGGTTACTGAATTGTAAAGGTGGAGGGTAAGGATAAATTAGGAGTTTGGGATTGACATATATAACCTACATTATTGAAAACAGATAACCAAGACGGACCTCCTGTATAGCACAGCGATTGTGCCGATATTCTCTAATAATCTGGGGGAGAAAACCTGAGAAACTATGGATACATGCATATGTATAAAGGAACCATTTTGCTTCATATCTGAAACTAACATTGTTTATCAACCATACTTCAAATAAAAATTAAAAGAAACAAATAGGACCTAAATAAAATGAAACTTTCTGCACTCATGAAGAAACCAAAACAAAAGGAAAGATCACCTACACAATGGGAGAAAAGATTTGCAAAGGATCAACCAAAAAGAGATTAATCTTTAAAATATACAGAGAGTTCGTGCAGCTCAGGATCAATAAAAGCAAACAATGCATTCAAATAATAGGCAGAAGACCTCAACAGACATTTCTCCAGAGAACACATGCAGAACTAAGAGGCATGTGGAGATGCTCAACATCACTAATTACCAGAGGAATGCAAATCAAAACTACAATGAGATATCATCTCTCATCAGTCACAACTGCTATCATCAAAACATCTATGAACAATAAAAGCTGGAGTGGGTATGGAAAAAACTGAATCCTAACTATTGCTGGGCATGTAAACTGGTACAGCCAGTATAGAGAACACCATGCAGTTTCCTTAAGAACTAAAAATAGAAATACCACATGCTCCAGCAATCCCACTCCTGGCACATCTGCCTAAAGCCACCGTTCAGAACATACAGGCAGCCCAATGTGTTTTCAGCAACTGACATGGAAGAAACCAATTTTTCCATCAATAGAATAAGGGGTAAAGAAGATCTGATACACATGCCAAATGGAATAGTACTCAGCCATAGAAAAGAATGAAATAATGCCATTGGCAGCAATATGAATGGACCTGGAGATTCTCATACTAAGTGAAGTCAGTCGAACAGGGAAAGACGAATATCACCTGAAATTGCTAACATGCAGACTCTAAAAAAAATGATACAAATGAAATTATTTACAAAACAAAAACAGACTCACAAACTTAGAAAGCAAACTTAGGGTTATTACCAAAGGGGAAAGATGGAGGGCAGGGACAAATTGGGAGTTAGAGACTTACAATACATTATGATAACTGACAACAGATAGCCAAGAAGGACCTGCTCTATAGCACTGTGAACTCTGCTCAATAGTCTCTAAAAACTGAAATGGGAGAATTTGAGAAAGAAGAGATACATATACATGTACAACTGAATCAATTTACTGTCTACCTGAACTAACAGAACATTGTTAAATCTACTTCAAATTAAAATGAAAATTGAAAGAAACAAATACGATCTAATTATTCTCAAAGGCTTTTGCACAGATAAGGAAACCATGAACAGAAGACAACCCACACAACAGGAGAAAATATTTGCAAAGATTAATCTTGAAAATATACAAAGAGCTCACGCAGTTCAATATCAAACAAAACAAACAACACAATCTAAGAATGGGCAGAAGACCTTAACAGACGTTTCCCCAAAGAAAACACACAGATGGCCACAAGGCACGTGGAGAGATTCTCCACACTGCTAATCAGAGAAATGCAAATCAAAACTACATCAGGTATCACCTCACACCAACACAAATGGTCATGATAAAAAATCTACTAGACATGGGATCTAGAGCGATTTCCTGTATATAAAAAATAAAAGAGCTGAACTGAACTAAACAATAAATACTGAAGAGGATGTTGAGAAAAGTAAATTGACAACAAAAAGTAAATTATGGAGGACATTATGGAAATGCCTCAAAAAAATTAAAACTAGAGCTACCATATGACCCAGCAATGCCACTCCGGGGCATATATCTGGTGAAACTATGGGTAAAGTATATGTGTACCCCAATGTTCACTGCAGTGCTATTTATAATAATGGAAGAAACCAATATGTCTACTGACAGAGGAATGAATAAAGCAGATGTACATGTATACAATGGTATATATCACTCAGCCATTAAAAAGAAGCCAACTGCAGCAATATGGATAGATCAGGAGATTATCATCCTTAGTGAAGACAGAGAAAGACAAAAATCTGATAGCGCTTATATAGTACATCAAAAAAATGATACAAATCAAGTTTGCATCTGTTTGCAAAACAGAAACAATCACAGACTTAGAATACAAACTTATGGTCACCAAAGGAGAACGGTAGAGGGCAAGGATAAACTGGTTGTTTGGGATTAACATGTCCACACTGCTATATTTGAAACAGATAATCAGTAAGGACCTGCTGTATAGAAAAGGGAACTATGGTAAAATTCTGTAGTAACCTAAATGGGTGCTGCACTTGGAAAAGAATAGATATGTGTATATGTGTAACTGAACAACTTCACTGTACACGTTCAACTAACACAACACTGTTATCACAACACTGTTCATCAGCTGTGTGCGTGTATGTGCTCAGGTGTTCAGTCACATCCAGCTCTTCGTGACCCTAATACACTGTGGCCCACCAGGCTCCTCTGTATACTCCAACATAAAAGAAATCTTAAAAAATAAAGTAGAAAAAACCAAAAACATTAGTATGACAAGAAACAAAAAGCAAAGTGTCCAAGATGTCTCCCTATTATACGAGGTTAAAGAGACATTGCTGCCAAAAGTAATGCGTGAACAGTGATTAGATCTAGATTTTTTTCAACACCTGTAAAGACATTTTTGGAAGAGTTGGGAATATTTAAATACTGTATATGGAAGAGTTGATACTGCTGAATTAAAACTCACTTTCTTAAGTGTGATAATGATACTGTTTTAAGTAGAAGAGAATGTTTTTAGTCTCAGGAGATGCATGCTTAAGTTCTTAAGGAATGAAATGTCAAGTGTACAGTCTGCTTTTAAAAATTTAGAGAGAGGACTTCTCTGGTGGTCCGGTGGTTAAGAATTTTCCTGCCAATGCAGAGAACATGGATTCGATCCTTGTTCCAGGGGAGATCCCACATGCCATGGAGCAACTATGCCCATGAGCCACAACTACTGAAGCCAGTGTGCCTAGAGCCTGTGTGCCACAACGAGAGAGGCCACCCCAGTGAGAAGCCCACACCACAATGAGAGAGGGGCCCTCACTCGCTGCAACTAGAGAAAAGCCACAAGGATGACCCGGTGTAGCCAAAACAAACCAATGAAAAAATAATTTTTTAAAAAGTCACAAAGAGGGGGCTTCCCTTTTCATCCAGTGGTTAAGACTTCATCTTTCAATGAAGGGAGTGTAGGCCCAATCCCTGGGCAGGTAGCTAAGACCCCTCATGTGTCTCTTGCCAAAACTCCAAAAACATAAAAAACCAGATGCAATATTGTAACAAATTCAATAAAGACTTAAAAAATGGCCCACATTAAAAAAAACAACAACTTTAAAAACAAAGTCAGAGCGAATAGCATCAAGAAAGTGAAAAGACATACTACAGGAGAAAATATTTCATTATTTGGTAAGAGATTTGTATCTACACTATAAAAAAAAAACTCTTACCTCAATAATAAAGACAAACAAAGCAATTAAAACTGGGAAAATGATCTAAACAGTTCTCCAAAGAAAATACACAAATAGCCGATAGTCACATGAAAAAATACTGAATTCATTAGCCACCAGAAAAACCACGAGTTAACCACTTTATACCCACTAGGATGGCTTTAATAGTAATTAAAACATGAAGATGGTAGGTGTTTTGGAGGACATGGTGTAATAGAAATCCTCATGCACTGTGGTGGGACAGTAAAATGGTGCACTTTGGAAACACCAGCAGTTCCTCAAAAGGTTGGGCACAGAGCTACCTATAAGCCCCAAATTCCACTCCTAAGTATACACTCGGGAGAATTAGCAATATAAGCTTGTACACAAATATTCATAATAGCCAAAAAGTGGAAACAACCAAAATGCCCATTAACTGGTGAAAGAATAAATAAAATGCAGCATATGCATGCACTGGAACACTATTCAGCAATAAAAAAGGACTGGTGATACATGCTACAATATGAACGAACTTTAAAAATATGCTAAGTGAAAGAAAGGATCACAGCCACAAAGGATCACATGTGATTCCACTTACATGAAACATCCAAAACAGGCAAAACTAATAAAAGTAGATTAATGGTTATTTATCACTGGGAACAATGGGGAAAGAGAATAGGGAATGCCTACTAACAGGGTAAGTTTCTTTTGGGGTGATGAAATGTTCTGGAATTAGACAGTGGTATTGTCTGCACAACTCTATGAACATTATAAACACCACTGAACTGTATATTTAAAATGGATAAACTATGTATCTCAATAATACGAAAAAGCAAAAATGGAAAAACGTTAACAACTAGTGAATCCAGAGGAAGGTTATTTTAAGTGTTCAGCCCATCATTATTTCCCAATTTCTGTAGGTTTGAAATTTTTCTTAAGAGATGAGCAAAATGATGCTAACAAAATGTGGTTTGGGAAAATCAGCACTGACCTCAAGTAACAAAGGTTTAATTTTTCAAAGGTGAGTGGGTTCAATGATGGGAAGAGCAGGATGTGACCAAAATCAATAGACAGTTACCCAATAAATCACAAAATCTACAGTTAAGGCACACTCACCTGGTTGAGAGGTATCAGTCCATCCCCTCTTTGCTCGTACACAATAATCCCATCTTGTATTGGGGTCCTTGACAAACCTTCCAATATCTCTGAATAGTTCACAAAAAGACATCTGGCTGGCGCGATAAACAGTGTAGTAGAGGAGGGCAGCCCTCCATAAAAAGGGGTCTTTTCTAAACAGGACACTGTGAATACTTGCCAATCCTTCCTCTGTGGGATTGTTTGGCTTTAGTTCAAGTTTTTTACGGCCAGTCCAACTGTTCCATGGCTGCTGAAGGTTGTTAATACCTCGAAAATAATGTGTGCCTATGGAGAAGAAAAGGCACATGAAAAGCAAGAAGTGCATTCTCATTTTAATTCTTCTCCAAGAAAAGATTCTACCAACAGTTCTAAAACCAAATTGATGTGTACCTAAAAATCAAAGCAGAAAATGGCCTGACCCTAATGCCTTTGGGTTTGACTGAGTACACTGCCTTCAGAGGGATTGTATTTCTCATTAGAAGAGGTATAACTTTTAGGGCAATTTATTCTCTTTCTAAGAGAAGAATTATAGACCTGATATTTGAAAGAATCTCAGAGGTCACTTAATTCCATTCCCTCGGTTGAAGGTGGGTGAACTGGCAGATGCGTCACCGTCTGAGCTACCAGGGAAGCCTGAACCGAAATCCAGAGGAGTTAAATGACTCTCCATTTACATAATACCCTAAAAAACTTAATTTGAAATGAGACGCTAATATTTTCACTTTCAGTTCAAGTGACACCTAACAATTTCATCACTTTTTGCCAAATATTACTAAGAAAAAAAATTTTATAAAAAAACAGGTGCTTGAGGTAATTTGTTATTACAACTGAATAAATGGAGAAGGGTGGTCACCTACCTATTTCATGCCTCAGCATTCCTTCCAGCCAGTGCTCTCGTGCAGTGGAAACATTGATGGTCAGCGTCGGACATCCATTTACTACTGTCATGGAAGCTCGGGAAAGCAGGTCCTCAGTGAGATGAACTACAATCTAAGAAGCACAAGTTAAAATACACACACACACACACAAGACGAAACATAGAAGGCAGGGGGAGAAAGTTTTCACAGACAATAACAGACCCATAAATTAACACCTTTTTCTTTTGTTTATACCAAGAAACCAAGAAGCTGAAATGCAGAATCAATCACTTTGACCCTTGGAATTTTGAGCTTTTGGGAACTCAAGAACCTTTACTAGATTGAAAGAAAAGTAGACAGCTGTGTAGAGGAAGGCACAGAGAATTGAAATTGTGCCTCTGCTCTGCTCGTAAATATAGTCCCTGGGATGAAATGATGCAAAGGAAGGTGCAGGAGCCAGAGTCCTTGTCACTGCTAGGTCAAAGCTTATTTTGAGACTGAACACTAGGAACTGGCCATTAATAAGAAAAGCCACTGTGGCAAATCTCTTCCTTAATAAGTTTCACAAACCAATTCATATATTCCCACAAGCTACACAAAAATAGTAATAAGAGGAAAAATAGAAAAAAACAACACACAATTCAATGCAACAAAAACTTAAACTTGTATTTAAGTAGAAATCTGGATGACTTATTTAATGAGTAAAATAATGTTGGGAAAACAAAACCCACAGAAAAAAAAAAAAAGAAAAACCACGTAGCACTCACTGAGAGTTACAATGTTCAATCAACTCATCATGTTCACTCATGATTTCATACCTCACCCATGCAGCCTTCTTTCACCATGTACTTCCTAACATGACTCCAGATTCGAGTTTTAGATAGCAGGCTACCACCGGTGGCCTGTTCAAATTTTTCATAACTTCCATACTTTTGTAAAGTCAGTTCCATAATATTGATGGACTGTAAAAGAAACAGAAATAAAGAAAGTAAATTGTCTCCGATTACTCTAATGTGAGTAATGAGCTATATGCTTGTCATGACCTGTTCTGTGTTTACTGATTTACAAATTAAATTGTAGCTAAGGTAACACATTTTTCTAATCCTAAAGAGTTTTCACTCATTTTCACACGTTTTTACAAAACACTTATGTACACACTTCTTAGCCCGGGATAAAGAGGCTCAAGCACTGCACATGTCAACATCTAACAGGCTGAGTTCTCTGTTTCTCTTGGCTTCTCTAAGACCATCTGGTGGTTTTGCAGAACTCAGAAGGTATGTCTAGAGACTTATCGCTAGTATATAATTACCACTTGGATAAAGAAAAAAAGTATTTCCAATTTTTAAGAACACACGAAAGAATCAACCATTCTGTGATGATCCTACAGAACTTGATGTTTTCCTTTGGCAGAAAACACAGTCTCAGCATTACTAAAAATACTTTTTATCTTTCATTCAGGGCAGGGTACTATCTACTTTTCATTCTTCATAAATTTTCACATGAAAAGAATATGAATGTTGAGATCTTTTTCTCTAAACAGAAATATACAGAAAGACAGACTAAGAAAACTGGTAAAAAATCACAGATGATCAGCATCTATGGGAAAGCCACCAAAAAGGTAAACATAAGAATGGAAAATGCTATTGAAAGATCTTCTGGAAAAAACATCTAGAAAATTCACATATATATCTTATATGGATGGTGACAGAAGCTAGAAAATTCAGGTATCTGTTATATTAAGTCTACAATTTCTAGCTGTCATCAGACTAGTAAAGAGATGAAAAGCACAGCCTCTAGAGTCACACTACCTGAGCTGACATCCTGGCTCTGCCACCTTCTGGTTGTGTGACTCTGAGCAAGTTACTTATTCCTAAGCCTCCTCATTAGTAAATGAGGATAACTACAATAATGTCTACTTCATGGTTCTGTTGAGAAAAACTACCAGCCTCTGTAAAGCACAGTGGCAGATACAAATAGTCAATACATGTCAATTATTACATCATCATTGTAATCATCACCAGTATGTCATCATTCTTTATAAATATCACCACTGTAGATGACAGGCTTAACACAAAAACTACAGTAAAGTTCAGGCACTACAAGTAAATATATATATCCCCACTGGAAAATACATATTACTAATAAACTAGGCACAAATAATCAAGTTATCATAACAAGAAATGGCTTCAATAGGTCTGCCTGGCTTCTGTTCTCAGAGCTGTTATTATGAAAAGCCTTGCATTTCAAATTATAGCATGCGTGCTCAGTAGTGTCAGACTCTTTGCAACCCATGGACTGAAGCCCGCCAAACTCATCTGTCCCTGGAATTTTCTAGGCAAGAATACTAGAGTGGCTTGCCATTTCCTACTCCAGGGGATCTTCCAGACCCAGGGATTGAACCCACTTCTCCTGCACTAGCAGGCAGAATTCTTTACCACTGTGCCACCTGGTAAAACCTTGGTCCAAAAGCCAGAAGCATTGGAATTGTCCTGGAAACTGGTTTCAACCAGAATTTTGCCTGCCTCCAAGATGCACGCATACTGAATCAGCATCTGCGTTTTAACAACATTCCCCAGGTGATTCACGAGCACAGTAGAAAGCTAGAAGGGTCTCAGAGAATGGGAACACAGCAAATAACCCAGAGGCTAATTTACTTATCTGATAACCAGGGTAATTAAAAGAACAAATTAGCATACAATTAAAAGCCCATTTTAGCAGATTAGCTAAGGTATTTGCATACAGTGGTCTAAAGGTCACTAGTCAACAATATACCAGAGTTAGAAGAAAGTGAGAAATTTCGCCTTATTCCATAAGAGACAGAAGTGGTACTTCTATTTTGGACTTACATTTAGACCTAAAAAAAGCTAAAGAAATTTTTTATTATAACTTGTGCTTATAAGTTTTAAAAAGTATATACTTAATTTAGGAAAAACTAGCTTTTCTAGCATATGCTTACTCAGTAGGAAAATGTTATTATCTGGTTACTATTATAGCAGATATAAACCAGTCTAGAGAATTTAGAAAAACTTAAATACTAGTGATCCTAGTTATCACCAACAAATGGTACTGAATAGAAGACTACATTCACATTCACATTCATAGTAAGAATGCATTTCTATTCATAATAGGGAACAAAGATTTGATTGAAAATTTATCCTGAAAAAGTACCCTAACAAATATAAGATTAAAAAATTACATTGGCAGTTTAATAACAATGGGGAAAACTTATTCCTATCAACTAACTATTACATACATCAAAGAAAGAATAAAAATAATGGGAGCTTTTTTGGAGAAGGGATGTAATTTTTCTATCAAAATGACATACAACAGCACATCATTTCTTTCGCTGCATGACTTACATGCACCAGCATGGTACCAATCCTACCATGGGAGCTACACAGATGGTCCCAAAAGCTTAGCTTAATATGTCATATTCAATCATTCTTCACTGAAGTGCCCATCCTGTTGTCATCTCTAGTTTTTTTTTAAATTAGTTTTCAACTGGTCCAACCTAGACACTTTTGTTAGTGATCACACAGATTTCTAATATCCTTCACTGGCTTCTCAATCCATTTGCATTAGACTCCAACATAGACAGTGGTTGGACAGGTGAATAAATTCAAGTTTTAAGAGACTAGTCAGCAGTCAGTGTTCAGCAGTTACTTCATCAGTGAGTATTTTTGTGTGACAACAATTTCTGCTTCATTATGCAACCTCCTACAGGCCACAGAGATTTTACGAGTATGGTAACTTTGGAAAAAAGAAAAGGCAATAAGCAATTTTAAAAGGCACAAAGAAGCCTGAAAGGATACATCCAAATGCTACTTGATATGATGTTCATCTTTGGGAAAGGGTAATGTGCTACACTGATGTTTATTTGCACTTTACAGGAGTTTTTTGAATTGTTTACAATATGCAAAGGAAAAAATCATTTCTTCTAGCTTCCCTGAGGTATGAGTGACAAATAAAAGTTGCACAATGATGTGTTTAAAGTATATAATGAGATGACAATATATATATACACACACACACACACATACACTGTGGAATGAATACTACAATCAAATTAATTTACAAATCCATCACCTCACATATGCAGTGGGAGCGTCTAAGATCTTAGCAAATTTCAAGTATAAAATAGATTATTATTACCTATAATCATTATGCTGTATTTTAGACACCCAGGATTTATTCCAAGTTTATAACTGAATTTTGGTACCCTCTGATTCACACCTCGCCACAAGTTTTTATTTTTTAAAACAGGAAAAAAAAACATCCATCCTTTCCCCCTAGAGCTCAGAGAATCAATATCTATATCACTTTGAGAATCAAACTTCCACACACCTTCACATGGTTAATACGTTTAAGAGGCAATAAATTTCATGTCAAATCTCTCTTCTCCATTAGTATCATTTAAGTCAATCAGAAAACTACATCTCCCAATATTATTTGGTGGGAGATTCAAACAAGCATCAGGGAATTCCCCAATCATCACTTTCAATTTGCCATTCAGAATATCCCTTTCCTATCTTCAAATATATCTCCACCATTTCTTTAACTTCCAATAACATTCAAGTATTAAAAGAAAAAAGGTTCAAGTTAGTTTAACCAATTTAAAACATAAATCACATATCTAATTAAAGATTTTTCACCTCCCCTAGGCAGGGCCTGGTCTGGGGCCTAAAGAACTTATACTGGGAAAGGAAGGCATAATCAGTGATTTGAGTCCTCCTCATTTCTCCCCCATTTCCCTGCAGGATATTGAATATTCAGTACTTCTAACATATTCTGCAACTCAGCAGGTAAAGAATCTGCCTGCAAATGTAGGTGACACTGGAGACGTGGGTTTGATTCCTGGGCTGGGAAGATCCCCCTGAAGTAGGAAATGGCAACCCACTCCAGTACTCTTGCCTGGAAAATGCCCTGGACAGAGGGGCCTGGTGGGGTCACAGAGAGTCGGACACAACTGAGCGACTGTGTTTCTCGTTTGTGTACTCAGTATATGGAAGGAGGAGTGAACAATTCCTGTGTAACCGGTTCAGCTGCGGTCCTTCTCCCTTGCCTATAATGCTATGGCAGGCCTTTTACAGAAGGTGCCTCCACTGCACAGCTTACTGACCAATCTCCTTCCAACAGAATCTATGCAGGAAGCCCCCCTGAAGTGGACCACTATCAAAACAACTTTTACAAAATTTAAAAGCACAACAGACCTTCATCAAAAAACAAGAAAAAATCTCAAGGAAACAACCTAACCTGGCACGTAAAAGAAAAAGACAAACATACAAAACGTAAATTCAGCAGAAGGAAGGAAATAATAAAGATTAGGGAGGGCTTCCCTGGTGGCTCAGATAGTAAAGAATCTGCCTGCAATGCGTAATACCCAGGTTCGTCCCCTGGGTCAGGAAGATCCCCTGGAGAAAGGCATGGCAACCCACTCCAGTATCCTTGCCTGGAGAATCTCATGGACAGAGGAGCCTGGTGGGCTACAGTCCATGGAGTCACAAAGAGTCAGACACGGCTGAGTGACTAACACATTCTTTCAAAATTCTAAAGGGAGGGGATAAGGAGCTTTTAATAACAATGATAACGATGATAATCCCTCCTTCCTAGAAAATCCTTATCATTCAGATAGCCCTTGCACTGGAAAACCAAGGCGACTTGACAGGACTGAGCAACTGACACTTTCACTTTCTTCACACTCCCTGGTGCCTCAGTGGTGAAGAGTCTTCCTGCCAATGTAGGAGATGCGAGTTCAATTCCTAGTCTGAGAAGATCCCACATGCCTTGGAGCTAAGCCCGTGCATCAGAATGATTGAGCCTGTGCTCCAGAACCTGGGAACTGCAACTGCTGAGCCCACACGCCTCAACCCCTGAAGCCCACAGTCTGCAGAGCCTGCGCTCTGCAACAAAAGAAGCCACAGTGAGCAGCCCATGCAGTGTAGGCCCCACTTGTCATAACTAGAGAAAAGCCTGAGTGGCAATGAAGACCCAGCACAGCCAAAATAAATAAAATTTTAAAAAATAAAGATTAGGGAGGAAATAAAATAAATATTAAAAACAACAGAAAAAATCAACAAAAACAAGAGCTGGTTCTTTAGAAGGGTAAACAAAATTAACCTCTAACCAGGTTCACCAAAAAAAAATGAGAGAGTACCCAAACAAAATAAGAAATGACAAAGGAGAAATCTTGAGTGATACTACAGAAATAGAAAAAAAAAAAAAAACATAAAAGAATACTATCATGTCAACAAATTTGACAACCTAGAAGAAATGGACAACTTTCTAGAAACATACAGCCTGCCAAAACTGAATCAAGAAAAAGATAATATGAAGAGATGGATCACTAGAAGTGAAATAGAATCTGTAATCATAAAGAAAAGTTCCTACAAATCATAGTCCAGGACCCGATGACTTCACAGGTGAAGTCCACCAATCATACAAAGAAGAACTAATACCAGTTCTTTTCAAACTCTTAAAAGAATGAAGTGGAGGGAACATTCCCAAAGATGTTCTATGAGGCCACCATCACCCTGAACCAAGACCAGACAAAGACACCATCATAAAAGAAAATTACAAGCCAGTTATCTTCAATGAATATAGATGCAAAACTTCTCAACAAAATATTAGCAAACCAAATCCCAACAACATATAAGAAAAGATCACACACCATGACCAAGTGGGATTCATCCTCAATTCACAAGGACGGTTCAGCATACACAAAATCAACCACATTACACACATTAACAAGTCAAAAACCACATCTATCTCAATAGATGTAGAAAAAGCACTTAACAAAATTCAACATCCATCCATGATAAACACTCTTACCGAAGCAGGAACAGAGGGAACATATCTCAACATAATAAAAGACATTTATGACAAACCCACAGATAATACTCAACAGTGAAAAGTTAGAAGCCTTCTCACTAAAATCTGGAACAAGTTAAGGATGCCCACTCTCACCACTTCTCTTCAACATTGTATTGGAGGTCCTAGCAGCAATCAGACAAGAAAATGAAGGAAAGGTATCCAAATTGGAAAGTAAAAGATAAAATCGTCACTATATGCAGATGATATGATACCATAAATAGAAAACCCTAAGGACTTCACACAGTTCAGTTCAGTTGCTCAGTCGTGTCCGACTCTTTGTGACCCCATGAACCACAGCACGCCAGGCCTCCCTGTCCATCACCAACTCCCAGAGTCCACCCAAACCCATGTCCACTGAGTCAGTGATGCCATCCAACCATCTCATCCTCTGTCGTCCTTCTCCTCCTGCCCTCAATCTTTCCCAGCATCAGGTCTTTTCAAAGGAGTCAGCTCTTCGCATCAGGTGGCCAAAGTATTGAAGTTTCAGCTTCAACATCAATCCCTCCAGTGAACACCCAGGACTGATCTCCTTTAGGATGGACTGGTTGGATCTCCTTGCAGTCCAAGGGAGTCTCAAGAGTCTTCTCTAACACCACATTTCAAAAGCATCAATTCTTCGGCGCTCAGCCTTCTTTATAGTCCAACTCCCACATCCCTACATGACCACTGGAAAAACCATAGCCTTGACTAGATGGACCTTTGTTGACAAAGTAATGTCTCTGCTTTTCAATATGCTGTCTAGGTTGGTCATAACTTTCCTTCCAAGGAGTAAACGTCTTTTAATTACACAAAAGCTAGGCAAAACATTCTCTGACATAAATCATACTGATATTTTCTTAGGTTAGTCTCCCAAGGAAACTGAAACAAAAGCAAAAATTAACAAATGGGACATAGTCAAGCTTTTGCACAGTAAATAAAACCATTTTTAAAAGAATGAAAAGATAACTTATGAAAGAAAAATTTGCAAATGATGCGACAAGGTTGTAATCTTAAAATATATAAATATCTCATACAACTCAACAACAAAAAACCCAATCGAAAAATGGGCAGATGACCTTAATAGACATTTCCCCAAAGAAGACATACAGATGGCCAGCAGGCACATAAAAAGATGCTCAACATCACTAATTATTAGAGAAAAGTAAATAAAAACTACAATGAGGTACCACCTCACACTGGTCAGAATGGTCATCATTTAAAAGTCTACAAACAACAAATGTTGGAGAGGGTGTGAGGGAACCCTCCTATGCTGTGGGTGGGAATGTAAGTTGGTTCAGCCACCAAGGAAAGAAGTATGGAGGCTACTCAAAAAACTAAAAACAGAATTACCACATGATCCAGCAATCCCACTCCTGGGAATATAACTGGACAAAACTATAATACAAAAAGATACACGCACCCCTATGTTCACAGCAGCATGGCTCACAATAGCCAAACTATGGAAACAGCCTAAATGTCCATCAACAGATGAGTGGATAAAGATGGTGTGGTACATATATACGATGGAATACTACTGAGGCATAACAAAGAATAATGTCATTTGTAGCAACACAGAAACAACTAGAAATTATCATACTAAGTGAATTAAGTCAGAAAGAGAAAGACAAATAGCATATGGTGGTAGTGGTTTAGTCGCTAAGTCATGTCTGACTCTCTGCGGCCCCATGGTATAGCCTGCCAGGCTCCTCTGTCCATGGGATTTCTCAGGCAAGAATACTGGAGTGGGTTGCCATTTCCTTTTCCAGGGGATCTTCCTGACCCAGAGACTGAACCCATATCTCCTGCATTGCAGGCAGTCACAAGTTCTTTAGCACTGAGTCATGTGGAAAGCCCCATATAGCATATGATATCACTTATATGTGGAATCTAAAATGTAGCACAAATGAACCTATCCATAAAACAGAAACAGACTCACAGAGAACAGACTTGGGCTTGCCAAGGGGGAAGAAGGGAAAAAGAGGGAAGGACCAAGAGTTTCAAGAAATGGTGCTGGAGACAAATGGATAAGGAAGCTGTGGTACATATACACCATGGAATATTACTCAGCCATTAAAAAGAATTCATTTGAATCAGTTCTAATGAGATGGATGAAACTGGAGCCCATTATACAGAGCGAAGTAAGCCAGAAAGATAAAGACCATTACAACATACTAACACATATATATGGAATTTAGAAAGATGGTAATGATAACCCTATATGCAAAACAGAAAAAGAGACACAGATGTACAGAACAGACTTTTGGACTCTGGGAGAAGGCGAGGGTGGGATGTTTTGAGAGAACAGCATCGAAACATGTATATTATCTAGGGTGAAACAGATCACCAGCCCAGGTTGGATGCACGAGACAAGTGCTTGGGCCTGGTACACTGGGAAGACCCAGAGGGATCGGGTGGAGAGGGAGGTGGGAGGGGGGATCGGGATGGGGAATACATGTAAATCCATGGCTGATTCATGTCAATGTATGACAAAACCCACTACAATACTGTAAAGTAATTAGCCTCCAAATAATAAAAATAAATGAAAAAAAAAAAAAGAAATGGTGCTGGGATAATTAGATATCAATAAAAGAATAAAATCAGACCCCTACCACATATCATATACAAAAACTAACTCAAAATGTATCAAACACATAAATGTTAGAACTACACAGAAAAGTCTTAGAAGAAAGCATAGGCACACGTTTCATGACCCTGTATTAGGCACTGGTTTCTTAGATATGACACCAAAACATCAAATAACAAAATAGGTAAGTTGGACTTCATTCAAATTAAAAGCTTTTATGCTTCAAAGGTCACTATCAAGAAAGCAGAAAGACAACCCACAGAATGGGAGAGAGGTTTACAAATTTCGTATCTGAAAAGTGACATATCTAAAATATATTAAGAATTCCTATAACTCAATAATAAAAATACAAATAATCCAATTAAAAAATGATCAGAAGATCCAAACACAGTTCTCCAAAGAAGATATACAAATGACCAATAATCTCATGAGAAGATGCTCAATATCATTAGTCATCAGAGAAATACAAATTAAAACCACAATGATATATTACTTCATACCCAGTAGAATAGCTATAAAAACAAAAACAAGTTGACAAAAAAAGAAGAAAAGAGTTAACAATGATGTGGAGAAACTAAAACTCATACACTGTTGGTGGGAATGTAAAATGATGCAGTCACTTTGGAAAAGTTTTCCTTAAAAGAAAACACAGAGTTCCCATATGACCCATTATATACAATCTCTGATCTCCTACCATATGACCAACTACCATATAATCTACTATTAATACTAGGCATATACCCAAGATAACCAAGAACATGTTCACACAAAAGTCTGGACACAAATGTTCATAGCAGCATTGTTCATAACAGCCAAAAAGTGGAAACAATCTAAATATTTATCAACTGATGAATGGACTAATACAATGCAATATATATATGGAATATTATCCAATAATAAAAACTACTGAAACATGCTATGATATGGATTAATCTTGAAAACATGCTAAGTAAATGAAGCCCACAATGAACCACATACTGTATGATTCCATTTATCTGAAAGGTCTGGAACAGTTAAATCCATAAAAAGAAAAATAGATTGATGGTCGTCTAAGGCTGGGTTGGGGTGGGAGTGTTGGTGAGAAATGGTGAGTCACTTCTAATGAGTACAGGGTTTCCTTTTTCAGGTGATAAAATTTTCTCAAATTTGATAGTGATAATCACTACATAATCCTAAGCATATTGACAATCACTTAACTGTACAGTTAGATAGATTAACTACATGGCATGTGAATTATATCCTCATAAAGCCATCATTTAAAAAACGAATAGTAATCAAACAGCACAGTATAATATTTAAACCACTAATTCAGAAAACAAAAAATCTCTGTAGAAAACTTACAGCACTATCTTGTATGATATAGCAAACTTTCTGAAAAATTTCAATACTGTTGAATGATCTAATTTTGGTTTACTTGCTGATTCTGTTTGCTGTTTAGCAATTTGGAAATCTCACCATCAGTCAAAAGCCACTTGAACAGTCATGCACTAAAAACCTATTTCCCTTTTCAAATGCAGCTTTCACTCAATGAAAAACTACATACAATAGGGACACTGATACAATATAAGCCTTGATGTCACTGTGGAAAGACTAGAAGTCAAAAGATCTGGTTTTATGTTGGTGCCCTACCTTTTACTGCGTGACCTTAGGTCTGTCATTTTACCTTTCAGGTTTAGTTTCTTCAATAGCAAAATGGAGATGAAAATCTTTGCCCTACTTACCTAATAGGGTTGGGTGTGAGGATGAAATTAGAGATAGACACTGAGAGTAAAAGAGGGGAGGGAGAGAAAGAGAACTTGTTATGTAGTCTATTTCCCAAACGACTGTGGGCTTCCCAGGTGGCTAAGTGGTCAAGAATCTGTCTGCTGGCACGGGTTTGATCCCTGGGTCTAGAAGACTTCCTGGAGGAGGAAATGGCAACCCACTCCAGTGTTCTTGCCTGGGAAATTCCATGGACAGAAGGGCCTGGCAAGCTACAATCAATGAGGTCCCAAAAGAACAGGACACCGCTTAGAGACTAAACAACAGAGAAATAGAAGAGCATCCTTATATACCAATGTTTTTAAAAACACTGAGCTGTCCCCCCAAAGAAACATACATGCCCAATGAACTTGACCCTGAGTCACAAATTTGGATCTACTGTCTGTAGAGTATTTCATTGAATTTCTCGCATACCATTAATAACATCTTTCATTCATTCATCTTTATGGTTACTTTCTTTCTACCAATCCCTGCTTTTATGTTTCTATTTTAGAATCTTTATAATCTAATTCCAAGCTTGGCCATTAGACTGACAGAGATTACACTGAAATTTACATAGTTTAATACTACTCGGTTGGATGTATGAATAAAATGTTGTGAAAACACAGAAAGGTAAACTCAAGTGGGGCTCTAGAGGAAACAGATGATATTCCAGGTAAAAGGGGATAATATTGTCAAAAGCATACACAAAGCAAAGAAAGTGAAATACAGAGCTTTTAGCCTAGACAGGGACCAGGAACTAATTTATTTAGTGCCAGGGACTCTGTGAGATTCTGGGAGCAGTTAAAATAAATAAAATACACTTTTATTAACAAGGTTAGTCTTGTGGTAAAGGCAAAAAAAGAAATTTAAGGATGATAACAGAGTGATACATGTCATGACAGATAATCTGCCCAAGATGCTGTGGGAGTATAGAGCTGACTTGGGAAACCTTAGCATGCACTAGATCAGGAAACATGAAAGACCTGTAGGCCATGATAACAATTTTGGACTTTATCCTGAATTATGAGGAGCTCTAAAGTTTTGCAGGAAGGAAAGTGACACAATCAGATTTGTACCTTAGACACTGACAGTAGTGTGGAGAGCAGGAGAAACTGCATTTGCCAATAATTCAGTTTTCTATAAGATAGACTGTTCAACTGTGACCAGATTATAATAAAAAGAAAAATGCTTCAATAAATTATATTCTACATATGCAGAACCCAGGAAATAGATCCAAGATACTGAGTCTGCCTTCAATGAAGGAACAAGTGAAAGAACATAGCAGGACAAAGAAAACCATCACCTACAGCCTTCCCCTCAATCCCCTTCTGCCCCTTCTGTCATCAGGGTTGGGGTAGTCTGGATGTATACAATGTTAAGTGGGAGAGTGAGAGGGTAAATGCTACGAAGAGAAGATCTTTGTAAACAGTACATATTAGTACTGCAAACTCTTCTTTACCTACCTACAAGGAAGAAGTAGATATTCAAGCTGTTTTGGAGAAAAGAATTTGTTAAGATAAGAACCTGAGATTGCAGGTTAGGCAAGTTTTCAAAGGCACATCAATGAAGTGTTGTTTCAATGAGTCATCAAGGTCATACCTTCTTCCAAGGACACACAATCTGACTGGGGTGTTTCCATCTCTGTAAGAAAATCTTCCTTGACATTAGGTTAAGAAATGACCTTACGTCTCCAATCTAATACACAAAACTACTATGAGAGTTACTAAACTCAAAATAATCTTATAACTAATGAATCTGGAAAAAGGCTTGTGATTTGCTCAACAAAAAATTATGTCACCTAAGGAGAAGTATAGTTTAAAGAAGACTTGCTTTTCCCTCCCCCTTTATTGTCTGGACAACTTGAGGTCTAATAACACAAAATACCTTAATACTAGTACAATTAAAACATGGCCTCAAAGAAATTTTATATCAAGACATATTATTATCAGTGAAGGTATTTGATTTCCAATGGTGTTATTTCTACCATAAAAGGAAAATGAACACTTGTCTTGTTTTAGAACACAACGTGATTTTATGTATTTATTATACATGCATTTTAATCTAACAATAAATTACCTATCCCATTTTCACTACAAACTCCAAAAGCAAGACATTTTCTGAGGACCATATTTAAAAATCTTTATGTTACGCTATCACCCGCCTCAAAACAGAGCTTATGTGTAATAGATCTGGTCAATCAGAGGTGGCAAACTGGCAACCCAAGGGATGACTGTGGCCCACAAACACGTTTTCATTGGTTTGAACAACCTTTTTTTTCTTCTTTGAGTTAGTTGTCAACATTTATAAATTAGAAGACTTTGTCTAAAATTCAAGTTATCTATCTACTCTTACAATTTCTGAGGATATGATACACTAGATGCAAACTGTAGCCCAACTGCTATCTGGTTTCCAGTTTCCTACAGTGCGCAGACAACTCCCTGCAATCATTTATGATCCCTGCTCAGATCTTACAGGCATGTGACCCTAACTGTACAAAGTCTGCTAACCAGGAAGAAAAAAAAAATTGGAATTTATTTCCTAGCATAATGAAGTTGGGCTTCACTGATAGCTTAGTTGGTAAAGGATCGCCTGCAATGCAGGAGACTCCAGTTCGATGTCTGGGTTGGGAAGATCCCCCGGAGAAGGGAAAGGCTACCCACTCCAGTATTCTGGCCTAGAGAATTCCATGGACTGTATAGTCCATGAGGTGGGTCGCAAAGAGTTGGACACGACTGAGCAACTTTCACTTCACTTCATAATGAAGTTGGTCCATTGAGATACTTACTTTGAATATTTGAACTCCATAAATGAAAATGCAATGCTATGCCACAGAATGTTAAGCATTACGTTATTCCAATTCAGGAAAAAGGTCAGTCAGAATTCTTTTCTTTAAACACCTCTGAGATTGTATGAAAACTCTATCAAGCTACCTTTGATAGCATGGACCATAAACTTCCATTTACTTCAAGAAATAAATTTAGGATACTCTAATTACATAAGCAGAACAGCTTTCCTCCCCCACCCCCCCACCCCCACCGTTAGGCAGATGTAGAATATATTAATACCAAGCAATACTCTAACTCTTAAATAATATGGTTATGATGGAAGTGGTCTTTTTGAGAGACATCAAATACCTGTAAAAACTGGTACTGTTTCACTCACGGACATAGCTTTTTATGTCAAGTCTATGTCACTGTTAACGTTTTATTAGCACTGAGACAATATGCCTGCGCTTGATGACACTGGCTTTGGACTCGGTCTCCAAGCTGCTGGAACCCCTGTCCGCTCTGAGGTATACTGTGTCCTTCCTGATGACTCCTCTCCTTCCCAGAAGGCGCCTGGTCTGTGCTTTCCCCTGGATGCCGCTGGACTTCTGGTGGCAGGAGCTAATTTGACAACCCAGTGATGTTAAGGTAACACCTTCGTGCTAAGTTTCAGGTTCTCACGTTTTAAATTTTTGCCCCATACTACATGCTCATGTAGACATGGTTGCCAGAGAGTCAGCAAGGAATTTACATTTTCCTACATTAAAGATACACTGTGACGTTTAATGTAAAATTCACACGAGTTTAATATAAAATATAGATCTACACACAGCCTGATTTCCTTGGTTATTCTCTTCCTATTTCTGCTGTTAGGCTACCTTCTCAGTAACCTTAGTTTAAAAAGCATTCTTTTGAATTGTCAAATTGAGCACACACTGTAGAAAGAACTGCATTGAAATGGTTTTTTCCACTAGGTTTTGTGCTTAGAGAAACAAATCTCACTTGCTTGTAAAGTTAATTTTAACAAGCCAAAATATTTGCCAATTATGGGTTGAGTTAATAAAGCACTGATATCTGAAGAAAAAGAATTTTCAGTTAACACAGCTGGCAGAAACTCTGAGCTTTTCTGTGATTAACACATGATGTGGAAAAATAGCTAAACATTTTAACAAAACACATGACACAACTGAATACATAATGACATGAAATGGAATCTTTAAGTAATTAGCCATAGTATTTTGTGGGCTGGAACTTAGGTGTGTGGTCCTAGAAAGGGCTCTCAAGGATCACTGAGTCTATTCCCCTCAATATACATATGAGGAAAATGAAGCAGACACTGTGCAATGTTTACATGAGTATATAGTACGGTGCAAAAATTAAAAACAGAACCATTCTGCACCACAGTGTACAAGAAAAACTTCAGAGATCAGGTCTACCTCTCTTTTATAAAGCAAAAGTCCTAAAAAATCTTAAGTCAAAGAATATTTTTTTAAAGAAGGCAATTCTTCCATTTCTTAATACATTTATATGTCTAACAAACCTCTTACTTAAAACGGTAATTCTTATAAATAGCTATAAGATCCATTTCACTACTGGCTAAGAGGGTTATGTTTCAAAATAATGAAAAGATTAACATTTTTTATGGAGTGCTCTGATATGCTAAGATGGAAAGATGAAAAAGACATTTTACTGTACGTTTTTTACATCATTTTTTCGCAAATATATCTACACATTTCTTCTAGTAATTACAAGTCCTTACCATCTCTATTCTTCATTCATACTAACATTCTTCAATACTTAATCCCCCATCCCATCTTTGCTAACTGCATCTTCTCCTCCAGAGGTTACAATATAAGATGCCTGGAACCAAATCAAAGGTTTCAAAAAGTTTTCTTCTTTATAAATCATTTCAGTGGATTTTTTTCACTTAGATGGTGGATGTTAAACATCACTTCCTTCTACAACCTCCACTTCATCCACTTCAGGCTTCGTGGCTTTTTCTGTTGCTGTGTTTTCTACTTACTACGGCTAGTGTAGCACCATCACAGCAGGAAAGCTAAGACGACTGCCTTGATGAAAACTATTTGAGAAGGAGGGAGCAGGGAATAATCTTGTCATTTTAGCCAATCCATACCAATGTTTCCTTCCATTAATATGGATAATCAAAAACTGATTGTATTTGCAAATAACAATTACTTTGAAAAATGTAATGCCTTAGGAATAGGAAAACAATGGATATACTACTTCACTGAAGACATTTTGAAAGTTCATTTATTTTGTTTCAGTTGAAAATAACTTAAATTTTATTTTAACCCTCTTGTCAATTCTCAGTTGTGTATACTTCACATGAAACAGAAAGGAAACAGAAGAAATGCAATGAGGACAGTGGTCAACAGAGAAAAGGTATATATTGTGGGAGCTGCAGAATCCCATGGAGAGAGGAGCCTGGTGGGCTACAGTCCTTAGGGCCACGAAGAGTCAGACACAACTGAAGCGACTTAGCACGCACACATGTGGGAGATGTAATGGATGTTTCTGCTTTTTCCCTGACAGAGTCAAAGGGGCATGGGGAGAGAAGTCAGTCATCTACAGTGCTATGACAGCCTCTGGGGGCACTCTGTACTTGCCTCTTTCAATTTACTCAGTTTACAGTCTAGGCACCCAGGTTTAACCTTGCTATTCTTTCCAAGGCACTAAATGACGCTATATTATGGAGTTGAGACTGCAGCTGTAGCTGGAAGATGGGGATGGGTGCCGAAACAACAGAAGGTAAACACTCATCTTAAGGCTTCCAAAAATCAGCAACTAATAATCACTCTTTCACAGGTTGGCCCAAGCTTAGTTTGTAAATAGCATCCCCCGAAACTGTGCCACACAATGGTCCTTTACAAAGCTGTTAAGAAGTCAGACCTTATAACTCACCAGGAGTCTCAAACTGACAACGACTATAGCCCACAGAGATGTTTTACTTGAGCAATACAATATTTGTTTTTAGTATTGAGTTTTGTATTTTTTCTAAAATCTGAATGTAAATGCCCTAAAAAAAAAAATTAACCTAAGCTTACTATTCCCCGTCTCTTATATCCTGTAAAGTCTGCAGGAAACCAGAAGTAGCCTCAAAAGAATCTTTTCACAATGAAGTCACAGGATGCAATTAACTTCTCCAGCAACTGAGTTGTAAAGAACATGTAAAGATTGGTCTACTAATGAAACTGATTACAAACTTAATGCCCAAGATTTTTTTTATCATAGGCTAGTCACATAAGCACCCCATGCCTAGCAAATCTAAAATTCCAGGCTCCCAAAAGGAAAAGAGGTATTCAGTAAAACATACTGTTTGTACAGTGAGCACGGCAAGCTCCTCATCACTTAGGGAAAGTCCGTATCAGTGTAGGAAACCATTCAACAGTCAAGTTCCCAGAAACTAGGCTCCAATTAGTCTTGCAACCAAGGCTTTCTAAGGATGGTAGTCTCAGGCCTGGTCTCTTAACTCCTCTTACATATCTTTACCATTTATTCCTTGACAGCCAGCGGGGTAGCCTCAGCCCAGGGTTTTTACCCAACACCCCAAAGGCCTTCCTTCTCCCCCCATTTTCCAATCACTGATGATCCCCACTGCTCCAGCTTTACTAACAAGAACATAATTCAAACTTTAATTTATAAGCCAAATAAAAGTTAACTTATTTTGCCTATGTTATTAACTATCACTCGACCAATCAGGGCTTCCAGCTAGCAGGATACTATCCATGATCTACAATGAGATATGATTCCAGTTAGAGCAGAAAATCAGTGACTTAAGCTACCCACTGGCTTTATCATATAAACATATAATTTTCATTTGACTGCTGGAAATACTGCCAAGGATTCTTATCACTGCCCTGAAGACCCTTCTCATCTCTCACTTCCCATCTTGTTCAACAACATCCTGGGTCTGAAGCCATTATGGATTTGATACTTAGGTTTTCCAGGATGGTCAGCCACAAAGAAGAAAGAAAGAATGTACTGGCTGCCAGGTCACTGCTCAAATGTGCCACTAAGGCTTTACTTCTGACTCATTGGTGAGGAGGCACCTGACCCCGCACAGCTTTCAGCATTTTCTCATCCCAGATCCCTTCTTCAGCACCAGGAAGTACTGCGCTCTTTCCTGCAAAGGTCCACAACCTCAGAAAACAGACATTCTCAGTTTCTGACCCTCAAGGTTTGAGGAGCTGAGAGGAGCTGAGACTCAGAATGGCTGCTAGCAAGAGGCTAAGCAGGGTTCAGCAGGCTCCACGTGGAGTTATTTTCAAGTCCTGCAGCCCATGCCAGATGCTCTGAACTACCTAAAGGGCCCAAGTATCTCCTGAAGAAACTACTGCCGAGACTGGGAAAAAACTGAGTCCTGGAACTCCTTGGCATTGATAGCACAACCAATTAGGAATGAACAGAACCTGGGCACTACCTTGGTTCCACTATGGTAGACTTATCTGGCCTGGATTTACCATTGTTCTGCCAATCTGTGCACTAAAGAGGATCACACTCACTGTCCAACAACAATGCAGATTGCCTGCCTTGGAAAGATCCAGATCATGAAACTTACAAGACTACCAGAAAGGGCTTGGCAAGGCCTCAAGATTGGAGGCCAGAGACCAGTGGGCTAGTTGGCCATCCTGACCCCTCTGAGGAGCACAATTCTAAGTTCTGAAACTAGCCCTGAAGCTGCTGCTTTAACGTCACAGCTGGGAAGGGGAAGGATGTATCATGTCGGAATTCATTCAGATGCTAAGTAGGAACTTGAGCGTATTTTATGGGGGGGCCCTGTTCTGATGAATCTCCTTTATTTGATTAAAGTGGTTTGAAGTACATTTGGCTTTTGTTGCGATCATTCTCCCAAATGGTGGCATTTGAAGTATTTAATACCAGCCAGCTAGAATTGCTGGTCCTATTTAGAAGTCTCAAAGGACCCAAGCATAAGAAGTTGGAATTGGGCTAAAATAAAGATTGTAGGGCCAGAAACCAAGCACTGTCAATTCTCAATCTCTGGAGCTGCTGATGCTTCCTAACTCCCATCCAAGGACATGAAAGAGCATTCATTTTGACCTAATGGTGGGAAATCCCTTTACCAACTGGTAGGGCTTGTAGTAAGACTAAAAATTAAAGAATACTGATAAAGAAATCTCAGCCATCTTTTAGCATTAAGGGGGAAAAACACAAATAGAGTTTTTATAATACTGTCAATTTTAAGGGAATGTAATACACACTACTGTATATAAAACAGGTAATAAAGACCTATGGATAGCACAGGGATCTCTGCTCAATACTCTATAATAACCTATATGGGAAAAGAATCTAAAAGAGAGTGGATTCATGTATAACAGATATACTTTTCCGTACACCTGAAACAATACTGTAAATCAACTATACTCTAATTAAAAACGGGGGGTGGGGGGTGGGATGCACTTTGCCTGAGCGACTAAAATAAAGAAAGAAAAGGCTTTAAAAGACTGGTCAGATTTCATATAATCTATAACAAACAATAAAAAAATTTGCTGTCCACAAGTCCAAAGAACTTGCAAAAACCGGGTACCTGCTAAAGACAAATGGAATCATGCGGCTTCATGGAGCCTACAGATTTTCAACCAGTGATGAAGCCAAGTTGAACCTAATGTGTTACAAAAACCCTACACAAAGTTAATTTAGCTAAATGTAGTCTGTTTTTAAGATCTTAGCTCTATGCCCTGAAGGTAAATATCAGCCAATTTCTCCTCAAAAACTTAAGCAGATTTTGAAGTTCATAAGACCTTAACACACAAAACTATGTGCTAAATATCTAAATTGAGCAATTGGAAAGAGACGCTTTTATCATCTGCATCATAATTTGCAAACCCTGAAGGTAATTTAAAAAATTCCATTATTTTCTTCTGTAAGTGAATACTGAAATAGTTATTTGATGATTGTTAAAAATGTCAGTAAAGCATTAAAAAGTTCTTTGGCAAGTTTCAAGCCTCAGTCCCCAAAATGCTGTTTGGGGCCTAAGCAAGCTGTGAATTTAATACAACAGGGAGAACCAGAGATATGCATGCTCCATTTAATGCATTCAGAATCAAAAAGAAAACACAAACACTTGTATGTGGATTTATGAAAGGGCCACAAGTCTAAATCCCAAATGAAAGCTTTGAGCCAGAATCTGAAGCTTTTTCCTAATATAGTTGCTTCCTGACACAATGTTTACATAGTAGATTCTTTATAAATTTTGATTAGAGCAAAGTAATTTAAATATGGGTTGACACTCACCTAGAGAGTTCTTGTCACATATTTATGTATCCTAGATGGGAGATAACTATAAATAATTGGAGTATTTTAGAACTTTTTTGGCTTTCTATAAGATGGCAAATAATTGTTTTCACTACATAAAGTGAAATCATACAACCCAAGTAGCATTTTACCTGCTTAAGAAATCGGTCAGATGCATTGCTGTGCTTGGCCAATACGCTTGGCAGAGAGGGATTAGCGTACTCAAACTGAGGATTGTACGTGTAGTCGGACTTGAAGAACCTCAGTTTTTCTTTCTCCAAGTTGGTGGGCTTTATAGCAGTCAGTATACAAAATTTCTTTCCAGAAAAATCATCTCCTTTTTCAAAACTTCTCGACAGCACAGGCTTTGACTTTGGCTTTGAAAGTGTGGAGAAAATGTGTCGCTTCACCTTTCTTTCATTTTTGGGTTTAGGTGGCAGTACTATGGTGCTTCCTGTAACAGAGACATCATGTGTAAACTTTATAGGACTTGACACTGAACTAGTGACAAACACAGCAGGCTGCCTTTCTAGGCAGTACCAAGTACTACTGCTCATCACAGGCACTGAGGCTTTCATCTTGCGAAGATCTTTACTACGTGAAGAGCTAGGAGATTTGCTGGGTTTTCTACATCTTTTGGAGCCAGCAGAGGAAGGCTGTTTTTGTGAATGATGCTTTTTCTCCTCTTTGCTCTGTAGTAGGACATTGTAACTACTGGTTCCAGTTGTGAAAATGTCCTTCAGTATTCCAGGAGATAAATGTGAAATGCTTCTTTTGCTGTCAATGATCAAGGACGCTTCTGCATTTAGAACGGACTTCTTAGCAAGCTCTTGCTCAGGCCAGTGAAGCTTTTCTGTGTTAATAAAATCAAAACAAAAGAAATAACAAAGATGCCAGATGAAGCAAATTGCTTATAATATAAAAAGCATTCTGAAGAGTCTTTAAACTTTTATAATTTTGCAACAATCTTTGGAAAACACATTTTAAATATTAAAATATTATTAAATTTTGGTCAGGCTAGACATGGTCACTTCTGTAAGAATGTATATACACCAAATTAGCTGTAAAAATCCTTAGCTTCAAATCATTTAGATGATCAAAGTTTATTACAGATATGAGAAATAATATACAATATACATATATATAATAATGTGTATATATTGTAATTGTATATATTGTAATAAAATATAATAATTGTAATATATGTATTATTGCATATACAATAAAATACAATATACAAATAATATACAAATAATCTGAATACTCAACTCTACCAAAGCATGTAGATTTCATAGAAAGGATATACTTTAATGGTATTATCAATATCAAAGCAAAATCCAAGACACTTTCAAAGCCAACAGAATCCTGAAATCTGACACTATATATAAAGATAGCCACAGTAAAAAAAGGACAACACTCTTATCTATATCAAAAACATTTTAAATTAAATGATAAGTATACATTCAAGCACGTTTTAGTAATATCACTGAATATTAATTAGTTGATTTTCTTAATTTTAGGCTATAGGTTAAGATAGGACTTCCCTGGTGGCTCAGCAGTAAAGAATCCATCTGCAATACAGGAGGCATGGGTTCAATCCCTGCATCTGGAAGAACCCCAGAAGAAGGAAATGGCAATCCGCTCCAGTGCTCTTGCCTGGGAAATCCCATGCACAGAGAAGTCTGGCAGGCTACAGTCCATGGGGTCGCAAAGAGATGGACATGACTTAGCAACTAAACAACACAGGTTAATGTTAAAGAAAATCAAGCTTTTTCTTGCCACGTCTTTTAAAAACATAACGACTACATAGGACGTGCACACAAGGTAAGTCGCTCAGTCGTGTCCGACTCTGTGCAGCCACCTGGACTGCAGCCCACCAGGCTCCTCTGTCCAGGGATTTTCCAGGCAAGAATCCTGGAGTGGGTGGCCACGCCCTCCTTCAGGGGACCTTCCCGACCCAGGAATTGAACCCATGTCTCTTACGTCTAACCTGTATTGGCAGAGGATTCTTTATCACTAGCGCCACCAGGGAAGCCCACTATGTACGACACATCGTATGATGAGAGGTCAGTTTTGCCTTTCTCCTCCCAGGATCACAGCTCACTGAAGCTGTGAGCCATGCTGGGCAGGGCCACCTAGGACAGACAAGTCACAGTGAAGAGTTCTGATGAAATGTGGTCCACTGGAGGGGAAAATGGCAACCCACGCCAGGATTTTTGCCTGGAGAACTTCATGGACAGTACAAAAAAGCAAAAAGATTATAATACTGGAAGATGAGCACCCCAGGTTGGAAGGTGTTCAATATGCTACTAGGGAAGAGCTGAAGGCAATTACTAATAGATCCAGTAAGAATGTAGTGGCTGGGCCAAAGCAGGAACAATACTCAGCTGTGGTTGTGTCTCATGGTGAAAATAATGTCCAACACTAAAATAATAGTGCATAGGAACATGAAATGTTACATCCGTGAATTAAGGTAAATTGGACATGATCAAGCAGGAGATGGCAAGACTGAACACTAACATCTTAGGAATCAGAGAACTAAAATGGATGATGGGAGAATTTAATTCAGGTGACTATTATATTTACTACTGTAGGCAAGAATCCCTCACAGAAGACATGGAGTAGCTCTCAAAGTCAATAAGAGTCCAAAATGTAGTACTTGGGTGCAATCTCAAAAATGACAGCATGATCTCAGTTCATTTCCTAGGCAAACCATTTAACATCAGAGTAATCCAAGTCTATGTCCCAACCACTAATGCCAAAGAAGCTGAAGTTGACTACTTCTATGAAGACCTACAACACCTTATAAAGTTAACACCAAAAACGGTATCATTTTCACCACAGGAGATTGGAATGCAAAAGTAGGAAGTCAAAAGATACTTGGAATAACAGGCAAGTTATTGGACTTGGAGTACAGAATGAAACAGGGCAAAGGCTAACAGTTTTGTCAAGAGAACACACTGGTCATAGCAAATACTCTTTTCCAACAACCCAAGAGATGACTCTACACATGGAAATCACCAAATGGGAAATACTGAAATCAGACTGATCATATTCTTTGCAGCCAAAGATGGAGATGCTCTACACAGTCAGCAAAAACAAGCTGACTGTGGCTCAGATCATGAGCTCCTTATTGCAAAATTCAGGCTTATATTGAAGAAAATAGGGAAACCCACTAGGCCATTCAGGTATGACCTAATCAAATCCCTTATGACTAAGCAGTGGATATGACAAATAGATTCAAGGGATTAGATGTGGTGGACAGAGTGCCTGAGGAACTATGGCCGGAGGTTCGTAACACTGTACAGGAGGTGGTGACCAAAAACATCCTGAAGACAAAGTAATGAAAGAAGGCAAGGTGACTATCTGAAGAGGCTTTACAAACAGCTGAGGAAAAAAGGGATGTGAAAGGCAAGGGAGAAAGGAAAAGATATATCCAACTCAATGTGGAGTTCCAGAGAATAGCAAGGCATGATAAGAAGGACTTCTTAAATGAAAAATGCAAAGAAATAGAGGAAAACAATAGAATAGAAAAGACTAGAAACCTCAAGAAAATTGGTGATATCAAGGGAATGTTTCAATCAAGGATAGGCATGATAAAGGACATAAATAGTAAGCCCCTATCAGAAGAGATTAAGAAGAGGCAGCAAGAATACATGAAAGAACTATAGGGTTTTAATGACCCAGATAAGCACAATGTTATGGTCACTCACCTAGAGCCAGACATCCTGGAGTATGAAGCCAAGTGGGCCTTAGGAAGTATTACTACTAACAAAGATGATGGAATTTCAGCTGAGTTATTTAAAACCCTAAAAGATGATGATGTTAAAGTACTGTACTCAATATGTCAGCAAATTCAAAAAACTCAGCAGTGGCCACAGGACTGGAAAAGGTCAGTCTTCATTCCAATCCCAAAGAAGGGCAATGCCAAAGAATGTTCAAACTACCATACAATTGCACTCATTTCACATACTAGTAAGGTTATGCTCAAAATCCTTCAAGCTAGGCTTGTGTTGTGTGCTTAGTCAATTGTATCTGACTCTTTGTGACCCCGATAGACTGCAGCCCACCAGGCACCTCTGTCCATGGGGATTCTCCAGGCAAGAACACTGGAGTGGGTTGCCATGCCCTTCTCCAGGGGATCTTCCCAACCCAGGGATGGAACCCAGGTCTCCCACACTGCAGGAGGATTCTTTACTGACTGAGCCACTGGGGAAGCCTTAAGCAGTACTTATACCAAAAGCTTCCAGATGTACATGCTGGGTTTCAAAGAGGCAGAGGAACGAGAGATCAAACTGCCATCATTCGTTGGATCATGGAGAAAGCAAGGGAATTCCAGAAAACCATCTCCTTCACTGACTACACTAAAACCTTTGACTGCGTAGATCACAACAAACTGGAAAATTCTTAGCGATTGGAATACCAGACAACCTTACCTGTTTCCTGAGACACCTATATGTGGGTCAAGAAGCAACAGTTAGAATCTTACATGGAACAACTGACTGGTTCCAATATGGGAAAGGAATACAATAAGGCTATGTATTGTCTCCCTGCTTATTTAACTTGTATGCAAAGTATATCATGCAAAATGGTGGGCTAGATGAATCACAGGCTGGAATATAGACTGCAGGGAGAAATATCAACAATCTCAGATATGCAGATTACACCACTCTAATGGCAGAAAGCAAAGAGGAATTAAAGAGCCTGCTGATGAAGGTGGAGAAGGAAATGGCAACCCACTCCAGTACTCCTGCCTGGAGAATCCCATGGTCAGAGGAGCCTGGTAGGCTACAGTCCACAGGGTTGCTAAGAGTCCACTTCATTTCACTTTCACTTTCTGATGAAGGTGAAAGAGGAGAGCAGAGTGCACTCTTTCATTCCACAAACACAGGAGTATTGCTAATAGGTACATGAATCTGAAAAACATCTGTATAAAGACTTCATTCTTGTCTTCACCTAGCCTCTAATATGGCTCTGAAGGTAAGGCAGTTCTATGAAGATTTGAGTACTAATACGAGGCAGTATAAGCTTAAATATGAAAAACAAAAGATACAGACAATAATCCAGAATTCAGAGAAGGAAGAGACCAATGTGAAGAGAAACACGAAGAGAATTCAGCTGAACCCTTTAAGAGCTTTCACATTCAATTAACTGACCAAGTGTTCCAGTTTGTCTTAAATTCTCTTATTTGAGTTCCTTTCTGACCACGTCTGCCTATAAAACCTTTTCTAAATCCTTTCTGCAAAGGTGATACATGATTCTCTCAACCAGCTCTTTTGCAAGTCTCATGGATCCTTACACCTCTAATCCTCAACCCTCTGGCTCCTAGTATGGAGGCAATTTCAATACTAGCTGACTTGGACACCTGCCTTCCTTGCCGAGAAAGACAATCCATTAATTCCATTTTTTAAAAAAACTTTATCTACATAGATCTGTCACTCATTCATTCAAGATTAGACATTCAGGGATCCTTTCTATAATAAGTAGTAATAATTTAGAAAAGGGAGAGGTACCAGAGATCAAATTGCCAACATCCTCTGGATCACAGAAAAAGAGAATTCCAGAAAAACATCTACTTCTACTTTGACTAAACCAAAGCCTTTGACTGTGTGGATCACAACAAACTGTGGAAAATTCTGAAAGAGATGGGAATACCAAACCTCCTAACCAGCCCCCTGAGAAATCTGTATGCAGGTCAGGAAGCAACAGAACCAGACATGGAACAACAGACTGGTTCCAAATTGGGAAAGGAGTACGTCAAGGCTGTATACTGTCACCCTGCTTATTTAACTTCTATGCAGAGTACATCATGCGAAATGCCAGGCTGGCTGAAGCACAAGTTGGAATCAAGACTGCTGGGAGAAATATCAATAACCTCAGATATGCAGATGACACTACCCTCATGGCAGAAAGCAAAGAGGAACTGAAGGGCCTCTTGATGAAAGTGAAAGAGGAGAGTGAAAAAGCTGGCTTAAAACTCATTAAACATTCAAAAAACTAAGATCGTGGCATCTGGTCCCATTACTTCATGGCAAATAGATGGGGAAACAATGGAAATAGTGACTGACTATTTTCCTGAGCTCCAAAATCACTGCAGGTGGTGACTACAGCCATGAAATTAAAAGGCACTTACTCCTTGGGAGAAAAGCTATCAGCAACCTAGACAGCATATTAAAAAGCAAACATTACTTTTCTGACAAAGGTCCATCTAGTCAAAGCTATGGTTTTTCCAGTAGTCATGTATGGATGCAAGAGCTTTTCTCTCATAAAAAAAGCTGAGCACCGAAGAATTGATGCTTTTGAACTGTGGTGTTGGAGAAGACTCTTGAGAGTCAAGGAGATCAAACCATTCAATTCTAAAGGAGATCAGTCCTGAATATTCATTGGAAGGACTGATGCTGAAGCTGAAGTTCCAATACTTTGGCCACCTGATGTGAAGAAGTGACTCATGGGAAAAGACCCTGATGCTGGAAAAGATTGAAAGCAGGAGGAGAAGGGGATGACAGAGGATGAGATGGCTGGATGGCATCACTGACTTGATGGATTTGAGTTTGAGCAAGCTTTGGGAGTTGGTGATGGACAGGGAAGCCTGGCGTGCTGCAGTCCACGGGGTTGCAAACAGTCGGACATAACTAAGCAACTGAACTGAATTGAATAAATAATAATAGCATCCACTATTTGTTGACACATTTCATGTGAGTTTGGGATTTCACCAAAGACTATAATGTTTTATCATTTAACCTTCAGAAATGTTAAATAATTTGCTCAAGGTTATATGACAAAGTAGTAAAAAAACAAATTATGATCCAAATGTGTCAGATTACAGAGTCCGTGCTCATTCTATTATATAAGGATAGTCATTCAATTATCAACAGACATTCAGTATTAAATCTGCTACACGCACAGCACTATACCTTTCTTTCTCTGTACAAGACACAGCACCCTATTAAGACACAGTAATCTGAATCACTGAGGTACCAAGATAGGTACCACAACCATGTTCTATTCATCTTTCTCTTTCCAACATCTAGCAACGTATCTGGTAGACATTCAATAAATGTACATTGAATAAATTAATGAATGGCATGATCCTTAAGCTGCCACTCTCTAACCACTGTAGATAAACATGTATTTGTAGTTCTAGAACCATTCTATCTATCTACGAGGAGATCATTGAAGAAGTGGAAAAATAACCTGGAAGACCCTGAACCAGTGGTTCTCAACTAAGAGCAACTGTGCCCTCAATGCATATGACAACCTCCTTGAACAATAGTATTCATCCTAAAATAGTGCTAAGGTAGAGAAACTGTGCACTAAATGTTAAGCTTTAAAACCCAGAAATCATAGGATTTAAGGTAAAGAAACAGTATGAGGTTAAAAGTGGATGATAAACAATCCAAATATGTAAGGTACTCAGAAGTCCTTCTAGTTAACATTTTCTAGGCCAACATATGAAATTTGAATTATACTGTCTAAAGATAACATCAAAGTATAAATTGTGTGTGTGTGAAGTCACTTCAATGGAGTCCAGCTCTTTGTGACCCCATGGACTATAGTCCTCCAGGCTCCTCTGTCCATGGGATTCTCCAGGCAAGAATACTGGAGTGATTGCCATGACCTCCTCCAGGGGATCATCCCAACCCAGGGATCGAACCCACGTCTCTAAACTAGTAGGAGCTAAATAAAATGTCTACTACATGGACAAGCCGAGAGGTAGGATCTAGATTGCACAAGGACACGCTGAAGGCTGACTATACAAAAGGGCTGTTCAGTAACATAAAAAAACAGTGCTAAGTAAACAGAACAAATAAAACTTTCATCAATGGCTGGTAGGTCCCAGATCCTCAAAGGTTTAATACTTAAGTGTTGCCAACTGATAGTCAAAACTGGGTAGGCTGGGCAAACATGGGCTAAGGAACACAAGCTGCAGTCCAAATGCCCATGAACAGTGTTGGTTTCCCTAATAAGACACCACAAATTTAGAAGAGGTGATAATCAAACAAAGACTGAAATGGACACTGAAAGGGAAGAGAGAACTGAGATAAGAACAAGAGTGTCATAAACCTAGAAAAGTCAGGTAAGGACTAAGCACAGCCAGGAAGGTAAAGCGAGGTAATCAGGTTTTTTTCATTTGCTCTTCATAATAAAAAGGAGGGGAGTTACCTCAAATTAAAATCAGTGAATAAACTGCTCCGAAGAATTCCTAATTTGGGTGGTTTATTACAGGTTTTTTTTAATGAATATTCAATGTAAAAGTGATTTGGTTCCTAAAACTTAGGAACCAAATATTGATTAAAGAGCTGTGCTCATAGAGTTTTCTGTTGTTTTGTCATAAAGCATCAGTGACCAAAATTCATACTTTTGTCCCGTTGCAAACAAGCTATAAACTTCAAGATAGTTAAGTTCTAAACTATCTGCTAAAACACTCCCTCCCAGGAGTTTCAGTTCACTTGCGAATTATCTACCTGAGAGATTCAGCATTAGTCCTTTTTAAGCTCCACCTGCTATTAAGTAAGCTGGGAGTACCAACGGTGTATCTATTTCAATAAATGTGAATCCTGCCAAATGCTGATATCCCATTAAGTTCATAAATGCAGGGCAGGTGGGCCTTCAAAGAATTCTTAGAAGATAGATATAAATTAATTTCTCAAGAATCATACTAATCTTAATTTGTTGTCACTGTTTAGTCGCTCAGTTGTGCCCAACCCTTTGTGACCTCACGGACTGCAGCACACCAGGCTTCCTCATTCTTCACTATCTCTAGGAGTTTGCTCAAACTCATGTCCATTGAGTCGATGATGCCATCCAACCATCTCACCCTCTATTGTCCCCTTTTCCTCCTGCCCTCAGTTTTTCCTAGCATCAGGGTCTTTTCCAGTGAGTCAGTTCTTTACATCAGGTGGCCAAAGTATTGGAGCTTCAGCATCAATCCTTCCAAGAATATTTACGGTTGATTTCCTTTACAATTGACTGGTTTGATCTTGCTGTCCAAGGAATGCTCAAACAAATCTTATTTTAGTTGTACTGAGCAGTAGAGAACCTAAAAGACTGTTTTTGTAATTTTAAATACTATTGCTTACTTTAAGAAAAAATAACTTTTAAAACAGGCTTAAGAACATAAAAGGACAAAAAGATATCAATGAATACACCATATTCGCCTGACTCAATTTTTACCGAAAAATTGAGACTTCTTAAAGCATAAGCAGGCTTTGGAGGCAAGTGTAACTCACTTCCTCTCCTAAAAGTAATAAAACTCATACTCTCATATTAAGTCACTATTTAATGTAACATTTTAGCCACCAGCAATTTGCTTCACTATAGCCTTGGAGGAAATGAAAATTTGTTGATCAAAGAAGCCATTCACCCCAAACTGATTACCCGTACTGAGGGAAAATTGCAAAATAATATTACATTAAAATCGGTGGTCAGTATAGTCACATATATACTGAAATTACCAACACAATGAAAGCTGAATTTGTATCTAGAACAGGGGAAAAGAATACCAGGATTCTTGGTTTCCATTCCCAACTCTTTCAATAACCTCTCTGTAATAGCAGCCTAATCACTAAACCCATCGGTGCCTCCTGTTCCTCATCTAAAGAAACAGGAGAGGGGAGGAACACTGTTCACTCAACTCTTAAAAGAGTTTCACAACTGAACAGGTGAGATTTCACAGTAATTATAAGGTCTCTGGCCGAAGGAAAGATCAGATCGTCAGAAACACAGCCTGATGGAAAATACCATTCAACCAATTTTGACCCATAAAATGGCAATCTCACATATTTCACTAATACTTATGAAACCTGAGAAGCTGGGATAATTTTATACCACAAAACAATAGGCTGTTTAGTTACAAACAGAAGGCAAAACAAAATGATCCCAAAACAAGATAAACACTTTAATTTCACCAAGTTGTTATTTACTTAAATGGTATTTGTCAATAGTAGAAAGGATGAATAAATTGTGATATATTTATATACTATTATATTGCAATGAAAAAAAACCTATTAGGTTACAACAGTACAGATGACTCTCAGACAATACTGAGCAAACAGAGCCAGATCACGAGAGTTTATACTGTATAATTTCATTTATATGTGGCTCAAAAACAGACAAAACTAATTTATGGTATTAGAAGACAGAACAGTGATTACCTTTGGGGGAGGGGTTATAATTTAGCAGGAGGTACTAAAGTTTTAGGGGCTAAAAATGCCCTGTATTTTGTTCTGGACAGTGGTTACATATGTACAGATTCATCAGGCTGCCCCTTTAAGACTTGTGAACCCATAAGTTAGACCATAATTTTTTACATGGTATGTTAAAAATTAGTATGTTTGAAAACATTTATTGCCCGATTTGTCTGAATTATAATAATCTTTTAATTCTAATCTGAATTCAACATTATCCAATATAGTTTCTCAACTGTAAGAAGAAAGAGATGAAAAGGTAGTATAAGAACCGAGAAACCCAACTCTTTCAGGATTCTTAAAAATGTCACAGATTCCCAGTTAAGAGCATTTCAGTGTTACTCTATTAATAGCAAGGATTCTTATAATGTGATACTATTGTTTTTTGGCCAGAAACTGCTGAGTTCTATGTGCATTTACAAGCACGAAGAGTATTCTATAATGTAAGGAAATGATGGTTGTGGTCAAAGTAAACACATTAAACTATCTAAAACAACAGTGAACATGCAAGAAAACAAACTTCCCCAGGTATTCCACGTAGGGTGAAGACAAAATTCCTAATTACGGCACATGAAGTGTCTGACGATCACTGCTCTGCCTCTCTGGACACATGTCCACACACATACACACACCCCGCCCCTTAATCAGTCCATTCTAGCCTCTCTTCATTTTGTCCATCCCTCACACTCACCTCTCTCCAGACACAACACTTCATATTCCATTCCCTATACACAAAGAGCTCTCCTGTGTTAGATTAATCCCTATTCATCCCTCAGTTCAAACCTGTTCAGGAAAACTTCCCTAGAATGTTCTTTTGACTCACTTGTCATTGTTGCAGTCTTACATTTGCTTGTACGATGGCCTTCCCCATCACTGAAATTTTAAGCTCCATTATGGCATAAACCTATGTTTGTTTTTGCTCTTTCACTGCTGAGAGGTAACCAAGGAAAGAATATTTGAGAGGAGAAATAGGACATAGGATTTAAATGCCTGAAAGTTGAGGAAAAAGTCATATCTGGATGCATAAAAAATGAAACAATGAGTGATGTTGAAGATAAGTTTTAATCGCAGGTGCCTACTGCTGTAGAACAAACAGGAGCTATATGCCTAAATGTATTCATTCCAAACGGCCAAACACTGCTCTTAGGACTTCTGTCTATTTAAAATGTATTAAAAATGTCTGTTTAAAAATGTATTTTTAAACATTCACTTTTGTTACAAAGGAGCTTCATTTCCAGATGATTAATTAATCACTTCTCATCACATACAAAATACAGGCAGCAGGAATTCACAAATGAACATAATCTTATATGGCTTCTGACAGCATTTTGTTACTCACTGAATGAGATAGATGTCATCTTCTCTATTTCAAAAACAATTTTATAGTCAGGTAAAATGTCATCTTTCCAAGCAAAAATTATTACAGACTTGCCTGTGATAAAACTTAAAAACACCTGGAGTAAACTATCAGCTAACATAGCACTGATGTTAAATGAGATTTTCATGTTGAATTTTGTGGCTTAACTCAGCATATCTTTTAACAAGTGTTTGACTTCCCTAGTGGTTGAGAAAATGGGCTTTGGAAGGGAGTTTCTCTGATTTGAATCTTGGCTATTTATTAGCAGCTGTGTGTAATCTTGATCAAACTACTTGACATTTTTATGCCGAAGCTTCCTTATCTGGAAAATGGAATAAAAATACTACATACCTCACAGTATTAGTGGGAGGATCAAAAAAGTTAATATACATGTAGTGCTGAGAACAATGCTGGCCTGTACTAAGAAGTGGGTGTTAACTATCAGTATCAATGTTATATTCAGCTCCTATAGAAATACTCCATGCAACACTGTAAATACTCCAGTATTTGGAATCAAATCTTATTTTACTCCTTCAACTGGCAGTTCACTAGGATGTCATATTTAGATATTAAATCATGACTAATATGTCAAAAGTGAGATATTATATAGGAAGTAATTTCAGAAACAAGTAACTGTGCTTCAGTCCTGAAATTAAAAAGAAGTTAGCTCTACATTTATAGCTATTTTAAAGCTGAAAAGAAAGGAACACAGTACTTTCCATCAGTACTCTCACCACAAACAAGCTCAATCTTTATCAGAAGAACATGGGATTCTAAGATACCAATGAATAGTGAGGGGATAGAGAGGGATAGTGAGGGGAAAGGAGGGTATACTTTTGGCTAAACTCTCTTCGTAAAGTTTCTGGCCATTGAAAGTGGGTTTTCTAATATGTCAGCAAAATGCTAGGTGTGGGGTTCTAGAATATGGGGGGTTCCTTTTAACTAGTCAAGAAACTTACAAAAGAAATGGAGAAACTAATTTGAAAAATGATCATTTGTTTTAATTTGGGGCTTGAATTGTCTCAAATGACTACTAATTTTTATTGAACTACAGTAATCCACTGCCAAATTATCTTGGGATAGCAAACAAATAGAGTTGGACTGATAAGTGTATTGCCACTAAATTATGGAATGGGGATTCAGACAAGAGAAGTAGGTCTACTATTTTATAAAGTATTTCTCCTAAAGCTTCCAACTGTGTATATTGAAAAGCAGGAAGATCCACGTTGTACAGCTGATTGGTCAGAATACTCACTTTATAAAACTATCATAATTATATTCTACCATTATTTTTGTGCTTTGGGAAAATAATTTTGTTTGATATTATTTCTAAATTGTTATCTAATAACCCTCCTTTTACAAAATCTAACTAGAATATTTTTCTCCAGGGCAGTGGTTCTCAAATGGAGCAGGGGCGGTGGTAATTCTGCCCTCCAGGAGACTTTTGATAAGGTCTGGAGATAATTTTGGTTGTCACAACTGTGTGTGTGTGCGTAGGGGCGTGGGGGGGGGTGGCGAGTTGGGGGTGAGAGGATTACTAACATCTAGCGGGAGAGGCTGGGGATCTGCTAAAGATTCTACAATGCATAGGACAGCCCACAACAAAGAATTACCCACTAATTCAATGTTAACAGTGCCAAGGTTGAGAGACCCTGCTCCAAGGCAAAAAGAAGGTACAGTATTTTAAAGTAACTTTCAACATTTTCATTACATTTTAGATGAAAGAACAGTACCTACATCAAATCACTTTTTTAAAAAAATCTAACGCCTCTGGAATCTTAAATCTTGTAATCGCCGATGCTTCCTATCAACATAAACAACGATGAGACAAATCATAGCAATGTCAGGACTGCACAAAATCAGTTCCCTATTTTATAACATGGAACATGAAATACAGTATAATTAAGACCATAAATATTTTCATTAAAACTTGATTTCGTTATACAATTAAAGATTTTGCAGAAAAATGGTCTACTAGGTATTACAATGCCTTAGAGTAAAAAAACAAGAACAAAAACCTGGTCTTATTCTGATGTTAGTTTCAAGTTTAGAGAATTTCCTTTACTCTGCTGTTCTTAAGTGTTTCTGGTCATATTAGACTATCAAGAACTCTGTCTTGCAGTAATGTTAAACAGAATCAAATGACAGGAAAATGGCCTAGGAAATTATTCTAATATTATGCAAGATCATTTTTAAATAGTATCCACAATTTTTTTTTAATAACAAAAAGCAAATAACTCTCTGACCTGGGGTCTAAACATCCATTTTTTGTGCTTGGTATAACACATATTATACAGTGACCTATTAATATCAACTCAAAACGTTCTGACTTAAGAATAAAAGCATACACACAAACCAGTACAAATATTGATATACAGAGACGTGCTCATTTGCTTAGCTCTTATTTTTCTGAACATTCTAGAAAACTAGATTCCAGTGCACTATAATGCCTGATTACATATTTAATAAGCTTTGAAATAGAATTTAACAATATTTAGATTGTAGGGCCGGTAAGCCAGTATAATTTACCCCATTACAATCCACAGCACGTGCTTACTGATAACTGACAAAACGTATCGGTACCGTTTTCTCTTTCCTGCGCACCTTTTGCCTGAGCACCTTCCGTGGACTCCGCACTGTTCTGGGCGTCGCGTTGGGCACCGGAGCCCAAATCCTACCGTTACCCCGGCCTCCGGTCGGACCCACCCCATACTCGCCGTAAGCGGCGGGAGGACGCTGGCCGCTCCCGCCAGCCCAGGGAGCGCCAAGCTTCCCAGCACTCACCTGTCACTCGAATAGACTCCAACATCGTCCCGCTGAGGCCGCGGGCGGTGGGCTCCGCGGGCGCCGGGGGCGAGGGCCAAATAGGAACCTGGCGAGCCGCCTCTAGCCTCCGGCCGTGCCTCGCACGCGGGGTCGCGGCGGGAGGTTGCTCTCGGCGACCTGGGGTACGATAAGGTGGGAAAGGACGGGCAAAGACGTGCGGACAGAGAGCTGCGCACAGCGCTCCTTCCAGCCCGCAGGTAGCTGGAAGGTACTCAAGGCCGCCCAACGGTAGGCAGCAGCTCTGAGTACCCGCTGCCGTGACGTTGCCGCTCCCCCGTTGCTAGGAAACGCTTCTCGCCGTCCGCGTGCGCCAAGCGTCTTAGAGCCTGCGCGCCGTAGGAGGCGCTCGAGCTACGGTGGCCTGACTCGCAATAGAGAGGAGGAACTACAGCTCCCCGCGTTCACAGCGCTCGCCCACGCCTCGGGGGGCCGGCCCTTGGGAGAGGCTCGTGTCCCCGCCCGCTGGGATACACGCATTTTGACTCCTGGTCTCCGTAGACATTTGTGAGCTGTTACAGAGGGTTTAACTCCGCGGTAAATTTACAAGAGACAGCTGGTGTGTCACTTAGTCCCAGCTGCCAGTTACAAAGCCGGTCTACTCCGGTTTTAGGTACTTTTCCAGGTGCAGAAAAGCTAAAACAACTTTACATTGCAGCTGGTAATAATGAAGGTGCTGGAAGCTCAACCATATTTATCAGTTGAGTGCTCTGGCATAATATCCTTAATACTAAAATACAAGTTTTAATTTATGATTGTGCAATTGATAGCGGCTGAATGTTGCTTTTTGTCTAATATTGCCTAGGAAATGTAGAGACTATGTTGTTGTTCAGATGCCCAGTGGCTTCTGACTCTTTGCAACCCCATGGACTGTAGCATCTAGGCCTCCCTGTCCCTCACTATCTCCCGAAGTGAGCCCAAGTTCATGTCCATTGTATGAGTAATGCTATCCAGCCATCTCATCCTGTGCTGGGCTCTTCTGTTCTCCATCTTTCCCAGCATCAGGGACCTTTCCAATGAATTGGCTGTTTGCATCAGATGACCAAAATACTGGAGCTTCACCTTCAGCATCAGTCCTTCCAAAGAGTATTCATGGTTTGTTTCCCTAAAGATCTATTGGTTTAATCTCCTTCCTGTCCATAAGACTTTCAGTAGAGACTATGCCATTTCACAAACGTTTTCTGAGAGCCTAATATGTGCAAACATCAATATGAACAAAGCTAGTGGAGGGGATGGAATTCCAGTTGAGCTATTTCAAATCCTAAAAGATGATCCACAGCCTTGTCTAACTCAATGAAACTAAGCCATGCTGTGTGGGGCCACCCAGGACGGACGGTTCATGGTGAAGAGGCCTGACAGAATGTGGTCCACTGGAGAAGGGAATAGCAAACCACTTCAGTATTCTTGCCTTGAGAACCCCATGAACAGTATGAAAAGGCAAAAAGGTAGGACACTGAAAGATGAACTCCCCAGGTCAGTAGGTGCCCAATATGCTACTGGAGATCAGTGGAGAAATAACTCCAGAAAGAATGAAGGGATGGAGCCAAAGTAAAAATAACACCCAGTTGTGGATGGGATTGGTGATAGAAGCAAGGTTCAATGCTGTAAAGAGCAATACTGCATAGGAACCTGGAATGTTAGGTCCATGAATCAAGGCAAATTGGAAGTGGTCAAACAGGAGATGGCAAGAGTGAACATCGACATTCTAGGAATCAGTGAATTAAGATGGACAGGAATAGGTGGAATTTAACTCAGATGACAGTTATATCTACTACTGTGGGCAGGAATCCCTTAGAAGAAATGGAGTAGCCATCATAGTCAACAAAAGAGTCTGAAATGCAGTACTTGGATGCAATCTCAAAAACAACAGAATGATCTCTGTTCATTTCCAAGGCAAACCATTCAGTATCATGGTAATCCAACTCTATGCCCCAACCAGTAACACTGAAGAAGCTGAAGTTGAACAGTTCTATGAAGATATACAAGACCTTCTAGAACTAACACCCCAAAAAGATGTCCTTTTCATTATAGGGGACTGGAATGCAAAAGTGGGAAGTCAAGAAACACCTGGAGTAACAGGCAAATTTGGCCTTGGAATATAGAATGAAGCAGGGCAAGGCTAATAGAGTTTTGCCAAGAGAACACACTGGTCATAGCAAACACCTTCTTCCAACAACACAAGAGAAGGCTCTACACATGAACATCACCAGATGGCCAGCACCAAAATCAGATTGATTATATTCTTTGCAGCCAAAGATGGAGAAGCTCTATACAGTCAGCAAAAACAAGACAGGGAGCTGACTGTGGCTCAGATCATGAACTACTTATTGCCAATTTCAGACTTAAATTGAAGAAAGTGGAGAAAATCACTAGACTACTCAGGTATGACCTAAATCAAATCCCTTATGACTATATAGTGGAAGTGACAAATAGATTTAAGGGATTAGATCTGATAGAGTGCCTGATGAACTATGGACGTAGGTTCATGACACTGTACAGGAGACAGGGATCAACACCATCCCCAAGAAAAAGAAATGCAAAAAAGCAAAATGGCTGTCTGAGGATGGCTTACAAATAGCTGTGAAAAGAAGAGAAGCGAAAAGCAAAGGAGGAAAGGAAAGATATACCCATGTGAATGCAGAGTTCCAAAGAACAGCAAGGAGAGATAAGAAAGCCTTCCTCAGTGATCACTGCAAAGAAATGGAGGAAAACAATAGAATGAGAAAGACTAGAGATCTCTTCAAGAAAATTAGAGATACCAAGGGAACACTCCATGCAAAGATGGGTTTGATAAAGGACAGAAATGGTATGGACCTAACAGAAGCAGAAGATATTAAGAAGGGGTGGCAAGAATACCCAGAAGAACTGTACAAAAAGATCTTCATGACCCAAATAATCACAATGGTGTGATCACTCACCTAGAGCCAGACATCCTGGAATGTGAAGTCAAGTGGGTCTTAGGAAGCATCACTATGAACAAAGCTAGTGGAGGGGATGGAATTCCAGTTGAGCTATTTCAAATCCTAAAAGATGATGCTGTGAAAGTGCTGAACTCAATATGCCAGCAAATTTGGAAAACTCAGCAGTGGCCACAGGACTGGAAAATTTCAGTTTTCATCCCAATCCCAAAGAAAGGCAATGCCAAAGAATGCTCAAACTACTGCACAATTGCACTTATCTCACACGCTAGTAAAGTAATACTTAAAATTCTCCAAGCCAGGCTTCAGCAATACATGAACCGTGAACTTCCAAATGTTCAAGCTGGTTTTAGAAAAGGCAGAGGAACCAGAGATCAAATTACCAACATCCGTTGGATCATCAAAAAAGCAACAGAGTTCCAGAAAAACATCTATTTATGCTTGATTGACTATGCCAAAGCCTTTGTGTGGATCACAATAAACTGTGGAAAATTCTTCAAGAGATGTGAATACCAGACCACCTGACCTGCCTCTTGAGAAACCTGTATGCAGGTCAGGAAGCAACATTAGAACCAGACATGGAACAACAGACTGGTTCCAAATAGGTAAAGGAGTACATCAAGGCTCTATATTGTCACCCTGCTTATTTAACTTCTATGCAGAGTACATCATGAGAAACACTGGGCTGGAGGAAACACAAGCTGGAATCAAGATTGCTGGGAGAAATATCAACAACCTCAGACATGCAGATGACTCCACCCTTATGGCAGAAAGTGAAGAAGAACTAAAGAGCCTCTTGATGAAAGTGAAAGAGGAGAGTGAGAAAGTTGGCTTAAAGCTCAATATTCAGAAAACTAAGACCATAGCATCTGGTCCCATCACTTCATGGCAAATAGATGGGGAAACAGTGGAAACAGTGACAGACTTTATTTTGGGGGGGAGCTCCAAAATCACTGCAGATGATTACTGTAGCCATGAAATTAAAAGATGCTTACTCCTGGGGAGAAAAGTCAGGACCAATCTAGATAGCATATTAAAAATCAGAGATATTACTTTGCCAACAAAGGTCCATCTAGTCAAAGCTGTGGTTTTTCCAGTGGTCATGTATGGATATGAGAGTTGGACTATAAAGAAAGCTGAGTGCCAAAGAATTGATGCTTTTGAACTTTGGTGTTGGAAAAGACTCTTATAGTCCCTTGGACTGCAAGAAGATCCAACCAGTCCATCCTAAAGGAAATCAGTCCTGAATATTCATTGGAAGGACTGATGCTGGAGCTGAAACTCCAATACTTTGTGAAACATCCAATACTCATGTGAAGAACTGACTCATTTGAAAAGACCTTAATGCTGGGAAAGATTGAAGGTAGGTGGAGAAGGGGATGACAGAGGATGAGATGGTTGGATGGCATCACCGACCAATGGACATGAGTTTGAGTAAATCTGGAAGTTGGTGATGGACAGGGATGCCTGGCATGAGGCAGTCCATGGGGTCACAAAGAGTCTGACATGACTGAGTGACTGAACTGACTGACTGACTCAATATGTGCAAGCTTTGGAGACAGGCCTTGGCATAAACAAGGGAAATCAGGCTGGATTTTACAGTAGAGGAGGAACTCCTGAGATAAGAGTTGACATGTCAGTTTTCAGAACCACAACTTCTCTTTTAGCTTTCCTCAAAGTCGAGACAGGACACAGAAATAATTGTGGGGTGTGTTTTCAAACTTAGGAACAAAAGGAAAGTTGAAGTTATGTCAGAAACATCATCCTCTATGAATGACAGAGAACATGAGAGTATTTGTACCTTTTTCACTAATTTAAGAAGGAAGGGTGGAAATTTCAGAGTATCACAGATAGTGTATAACCTCACATCCTAGTCTGTCAGAAAATCCTGTGGATACTATCTTCAGAATATATCCAGAATCCAGCCACTTCTCACTATTGCCGCTGCCACCATTCTGGCTCAAGCTACCACCATCTTTTGTCTGGATTATAGCTGTAGCTGAATCCCATATTTCTTTCTTTCTTTTTTTTTTTTTATGGCCCAGGCAGTCTGAGGTTTTTTTGTTTTTGTTTTTCTTTTTTAAATAATGAAACTATGATAACACATTTACAGGAGACTTAACATTGTATTTCCATTCATGCCCTCTTTACTTTATTCTCAAAACTCAGTGGCCAGATTGATCCTATTAAAAAATCAGATAATGTCAGTTTTCTGTGACTGACATTATTCAATGTCTTCCTTTCTTGCCTAGGAGGTCCTTTATGACCTAGCCTCCTGTCATCTCTTTGGTCTCATCTCCCACTGCTCTCCTCTCCTTGGTCTCCTCCAGACACTCTGGCCTCTTAAATATTCCTCAACTATGCCAAGCACTGTTTCACCTCATGACCTTTGCGATTTGCAGCTTTCCCTGCCTGGAATGCTCCCTCACCCCTAGCACCCACCCTAGCCTTGTGTCCACAGGACTAGCTCCTTCACTTTTCAGGACTTAATGTCACTTCTCAGTGAGACCTTTCCTGATCACTCAATTTAAAATTCTATTCCTTTCTCAGATTTCCTAGCTCCTTTTTCTGCTTTATTTTTTCTCCTTAGCACTTAATATTATATAATTTATTATGTCTTCTACTGATTTATCTTGATTATTGTCTGTCTCCATCTCTAGAATAAAATTTCCTTAAGTGCAGTAACTTTTGATTGCTTGCTGCTATATTTCTAGCAACTAGAATAGTGTCTGGCACACAGTATATACTCAATAAATTATTTGTAAATTAATCAGTAGATAATAGAAAGCTTACATTTTTGATGATAATTCAAAGAAAAACAGAATGATATAAAATGGGCATGGAGATAATACCATCTTCAAGTTAAACATTTGATAATAGTAATGAGCAATGAATGCTTTGCATTCAGAAGAGCCGTTGTTCTTGCAACATATGTCCTAAGGGAAAACTGTGTAAATGAACCTTATATACTTATCTTCCTTACATACCTTCCTTAACTTCTTTATATACCTAAAACTGAAACCTGCTTTCCAAGTTTGCTATAAATGCATGTTACCTCTGCAAATTTCTAATTTTTCAAGTCACTGCAGTTTAAGAGCTGTAATTCTCAAAAAAAAAAAAAAAAAGACTAAAAGATGTTTCCAATTCATATATTCAGCATCTAAAGAATTTACTCTGAATGTTTTTACTAAAACAAGCATAATCAGATTGTCTACTTCCATTATATTTTGGAGAAACTAAGATGTATTATTAATTCCACAGCTATTTATTTATATACAAGAGACAGGGCTTAGTGCTTTTAGAGTACATAAAAAACAGTATTTTTATCCACAATGTATTTATCCTTACTGACTAGCATGTGTGTGTATAGACACACACACACACACACACACACACACACAATAAAAGTTAGAAAATGATGTGCACTAAAGGTATACCTTCCTCTTCAACATTTCATTAAACTTAAGAATTGTGCAACTCTTTGCAACCCCATGGACTATACAGTCCATGGAATTTTCCAGGCCAGAATACTGAAGTGGGTAGCTGTTCCCTTCTCCAGGGGATCTTCCCAACCCAGGGATCGAACCCAGGTCTCCCACACTGCAGGTGGATTCTTTACCAGCTGAGCCACCAGGGAAGCCCAAGAATACTAGGGTGGAGAGCCTGTCCCTTCTCCAGGGGATATCAGGGACGCCCTTGATGCCCCTGTAGTTATTTCATTTAGAATATTATTTCTTCTTCACTTTAAACATTATTTCTGTGTTCACCCTGCCAAATTGTCTTGTGGATCATTTTGATTTATAAACATTTTCAGTGATAAATACTATTAATATATAGAGGTACATATCAATTAATTCAAAGCATTAAAAAAAGATATTCTTTGTGTACTATTAGGCACTGAAGTACTCTTACTAACAAATTCATGAAAACAAAGAGTTTATCTAATTTCTTACAAAGCTAGTACTGTTATCAGCTTCTTTTACCATTCCCGCCCATGCCATCATTCATCCTCATCAAGCTTTGTGCATCTGCTTTGTTAATTATTGATTCGTGCTGTGCCTGCTTAGTATTTCCATTGGGTACAGCATCTGCAGCTGTCCACTTGGCTGCTTTTGGGTCAACATTGTTTTTACATATCCGCCAGAACAATGAACAATTCCATCTTTTTAAGAAGCTTTCCTTCCTACTTGTCTCTTTATAAACTTCATTTTCAAAGCACTGATTGCAAAATAAAGTTAAGAATTATTAAAATTGCTTTTACTAATTTGTTTACCTCCAAGAATACACCTCCCCACTTTTTAAAGTTTTACTAAACTTAAGTTTTCCAGTAATAGCCAAGAGTGTTATTGTAGTTATCCTACTGCAGCATTATACTTCACTTTTTAATGTTATTTTTACGTTCAGTACCAGCATTGTATTGTGGATCATTTCAATTTCTGATTCTCTTTAATGATCATTTCCATTAAATTCTAGATTTTAAAAATAATAGAAAAATAGATATTTTTCATAGAAATATTGTTTATTTTTATTTTTTTATTTTTTTCATTTATTTTTATTAGTTGGAGGCTAATTACTTTACAACATTGTAGTGGTTTTTGTCATACGTTGACATGAATCAGCCATGGATTTACAATGTTATGAATAAAGAGCTTATATTTTTCTTATTTTTTCAGTAACTTATTTAATTAACTCACTGTTAACATGTATATTTCATGTATGAACCACACGGCAAGCTGCTGCTGCTCCTAAGTTGCTCCACTCGTGTCCGACTCTGTGTGACCCCATAGGCGGCAGCCCACCAGGCTCCCCCATCCCTGGGATTCTCCAGGCAAGAACACTGGAGTGGGTTGCCATTTCCTTCTCCAGTGACTCTCAGTAACCCCATGGACTGCAGCCTACCAGGCTCCTCCGTCTATGGGATTTTCCAGGCAAGAGTACTGGAGTGGGGTGCCATTGCCTTCTCCACATGGCAAGCTACTCATAGTCAATGCAGTTTCAGGACAAAAGTCAGTTGAAATAAGAGAGGATCAGATTTTTTTTTCAGAAAAAAAATCAACATCTTCCTTTTTAAAGGTTTAGAATATATTTGATCATTAGCCTGGGTCATAAAAGCCAGGAAAGAAGAAATAAGGTGGTGAAGACTGGAGAAGGTCGCTAGTATTGCTAATGCCAGTGGAGAGACAAATAACTATAACATTTCACTTTCTACAGAGAAAGTTCATTTTGTTGAGAGCAGATCAAGTATATGTTTCTCTTGAAACTGAGAAAAGTTAAATTTCTTAAGAAGAAGTTATCTTAGTAACTAAAAAAATAGGACATTAAAAAATATGTTTACTTTTAAATTTCAGATGAGAGTTTAAAAGAACGAGCAGAAGCTTCTAGAAAATACTTTTGACTTTCCTCCTTGTTCTCTTGGAAGCAATTTATAACATTCTGTGTCTTTGGAAATATATGAATTGAAGAAAATTAATCTGCAGTTTGCTGTTATGAAAGAGTAGAGGAACTCTAGTTGCAACATCCCAGATTCTAACAAGCATTAACAGAAGCCTCAGGACAGCTGTAATCAATGTTCCCTGACACATAAAAGTTAAAAAAAAAATCCAAGCAAAGTTGATTTCTCTAGGTTTAAAAAAAATTTTTTTCAGTGCTATTTCAATGCTTTTGGGATGTCTGTATTGAGAGAATGGAACGTGTTCAGTATGTCTTTTTCAGGAGAATGAAAAGCATGAAGTGGAAGCCAAATAAAAGAATGCTTTGTGAAATGGCCTTTGCCTTTTCACGTCAATGAAAATAGAACAGAACAAAAATTCTGGGAAACACTATGAAATTTTTTGATAGGATGTCTTATTGTAAATAAGGGAAGAAGGATACTTTTTAATCAGACAACAGATATATTGTTCATCTTAGTTACATTTTGAAGAAATCAAGATGTGCATTAATATACTCCTTCCACAGATATTTATTAATTATTTATACTGCACACATACAGGAAAGATTTTGCATACTGAAAGATATGCATACTGGTACTGCATACATACATATGTAAACATGATATACTTGTATCAGGCAGTCCTTGGGCACATACCTCAGGGATGCTGTGGTGAATAAATCAAATAGAGTCCTAGTTCTCTTGGAACTGACAGTAGGAGAAATAACAATCAAGTAAACAAATGATGTGGGTTTCCCTGGTGGCTCACTGGTAAAGAATTCCACTGCCAATGCATAAGACATGAGTTCGATCCCTGGGTCGGGAAGATCCCCTGGAGAAGGAAATGGCAACCCACTCCAGTATTCTTGCCTAGGAAATCCCATGGACAAAGGAGCCTGGTGGGCCACAGTCCATGGGGTCACGAAAGGGTTGGACCTGATTATCGACTGAACAACAAACAAATCATGTAATATCAAATACAAATAGGTGCTATGCAGTATAGTACTGTACATCTCTAGTATAGTAGAGATGGTAACTTGAACTATGGAGGGGTCAGAAAAAGCCTCAGAGGAAGTGACTATTGAGCTGAGACTTGAAGGATATGGACAAAAAGTCAGACACGACTGAACAACTGAACTGACTGACCTGAAGGATAAGAAAAAGTCAGCCACAAGACATTTCATGTAGAGGGAGGCTTCAAGCATTCATAGTAGAGAGAACTGCAAAGGCAAAAGCCCAGAGATGGGATGATCTTATCCTGATCCTGGGGGCTATGTGAAGCTCAGCATGGTTGGAATCCAGTGAACTGAGAAAACTGGTAGGAGAAAAGATCTCAGAGGTAGGCAGGGACTAAGGAAAGGAGTTTGGACTTTTTTCTAAGTGCAGTCAGAAGCCACTGGTGGATTTAAAACACAGCTGTGTTTTGTTTTTTGTTTTTAAAGATTGCATTAACTGTTCTGAGAACAATGGAAAAAAGGATAAGAGTGGAAGCAGGGAAACCAGACAGGAGACTCTTGCAGTGGGTCCAGTGATGGTGATGATGGCTTAGAGTGCAATGGAAGCTCTAGAGAGGAAGAGAAGTAAAAGACCCAGGGTATACTTGGAGGCAGAGTTGATAGGTAGGTTGGGTGTGTGGACAGAGTAGGAGGAAAGGAAGAAGGAATTGACAGTGACTCCTAGGATTTTGGCTTGAGCAACTGGGTAGATAGTGGTACCATTTATGGAAATAGAGAAGATTGGAGAAAGAATAGGTTTAGTGGGGAAATTTCATTTTGGATTTAAGTTTAATATACTAGTTAAAAGTCTAAGTCAGGATTTCATATAGTTAGTTGAATATTCTTGTTCAGAGCTCAAGGAAGAGATCATGCCAAAGAAATCAATTTGGGAACCATCAGTATATGGAAGGTATTCTAAGTCAGTGGATCTGATGAGATCACTTAGGGAGTGTGTATAGGTACACAAGAGCAACCAGGGTAGAATTTAAAGTTCTCTGTCACTTAATTGTGGAGCAGAGGAAAAGGAGCCAACAGAGTTATTCACACACACATCACACACATAACACACATTGATCTTCCTCAGCTTATGATGGAGTTATGTCCCGATAAACACAACGTAAGTCAAAAATGCATTTGATGTACCTAACTTACCATATATTATTGCCTAGCCTAGCCTACCTTAAACATGCTCTGAACAATCATATTAGGCTACAGTTGGGCAAAATTATCTAACATGAGGCCTATTATACAACAAAATGATGAATATCTCATGTAATTTATTGAGTACTGTACTGGAAATGAAAACCAGAATGGTTGTATAGGTATTGTTTATCCTTCGGATCACATGGCTGATGGAATGGCATCTTGGTGCAACTGTCCAGCATTATGAGAAAGCATTGTACTGCTTACTGGTAGTCCAGGAAAAAAATCAAAATTCCAAGTACTGTTTCTACTAAAAGCATGTTGCTTTTGCAATATTATAAAGTCCAATTATGGTAAGTAGAACCATCATAAATCAGGGAATCTGCACACACACAGCAATGGCACCCCACTCCAGTACTCTTGCCTGGCAAATCCCATGGACGGAGGAGCCTGGTAGGCTGCAGTCCATGGGGTTGCAAAGAGTCAGACATGACTGAGCGACTTCACTTTCACTTTTCACTTTTATGCACTGGAGAAGGAAATGCAGTGTTCTTGCCCGGAGAATCCCAGGGATGGGGTCGCAGAGTCGGACACAACTGAAGTGACTTAGCAGTAGTAGCAGTATGTAACTATAGCTACATGTGTATATATGTGTGTGTGCATATGTGTAAGTTTTTGTTCTTTAGCTGCTAAGTTGTGTCTGATTCTTTGTGACCCCATGGACTGTAGCCTGCCAGGCTCCTCTGTCCATGGGACTTCGCAGACAAGAATACTGGAGTGGTTGCCATTCCTCTCCTGAGGGAGGAATCGAACCCATGTCTCCTGCACTGCAGGCATATTCTTTATCATCTGAGCCACCGGAAGAAGGTTACATATTGGCAAATTAAATGCAGCTTGCCTAGCACCTTTCAAAGATAGATGAACTACTTAGGGTGTAGCCTCATAGAAAAGGGCAAGATAGGAAGTCAGGGCTAATAAATACATAGGCATGGCTACAAATGAACTACATTTTCAATTTGACCAAGAGTTGGAAGAGGAGCATGAACTGAAGTTTAGGATCAGAGGGGGCTTGCAGGTTTAGTAGGCAAGAGGAACAGTGGAAAAGAGATAAGGATTTGATATTTCAATCAGGAGGCCAGTTTGGGGATTTGAAATCTTGAAGATGGAGCACTTTCTGGTGCACAAGTAGAAGAGAGGAGGAGGTCAGCAGAGGTGGAAGGTTTGTGGAATGATGAGGTCAGTGTAGGATGCTGTGTTCACAGAGAAATCGTCAGCAAACATTTCTTGAGGGCTCAGTACCTGCCAGTCATGAATGGTGCTGAGAAAGATGTGAGAAGCAGGGGAGATGAGAATGAAAGTGAATGTCAGGAACCCTAACATTTGGAAGGGCTAATGACTGAGGATGGTGATGGTGATTGCAGCCATGAAATTAAAAGATGCTTACTCCTTGGAAGGAAGGTTATGACCAACCTAAACAGCATATTAAAAAGCAGAGACATTACTTTGTCAACAAAGGTCCGTCTAGTCAAGCTATGGTTTTTCCAGTGGTCATGTATGGATGTGAGAGTTGGACTATAAAGAAATCTGAGCACAGAAGAATTGATGCTTTTGAACTGTGGTGTTGGAGAAGACTCTTGAGAGTCCCCTGGACTGCAAGGAGATCCAACCAGTCCATCCTGAAGGAGATCAGTCCTGGGTGTTCATTGGAAGGACTGATGTTGAAGCTGAAACGCCAATACTTCGGCCACCTGATGCGAAGAGCTGACTCATTGGAAAAGACCCTCATGCTGGGAAGGATTGAGGGCAGGAAGAGAAGGGGACAACAGAAAATGAGAAGGTTGGATGGCATCACCGACTCAATGGACATGGGTTTGGGTGGACTCTGGGAGCGGTGATGGACAGGGAGGCCTGGCATGTTGCGGTTCATGGGGTCGCAAAGAGTTGCACACGACTGAGTGATGGAACTGAACTGAACTGAATGACTGAAGAGAAGAACCAAGCAAAGTCTGGAAAGATTATGTGAGGAGACATTGTTTAAGTGTTTGGAAACTAAAGAAGTTCATGATAGACATCAGTGGAGTACAATGAACCTTCTTGTTTCAAATTTAAGAATGTTTTATTTTTGAGGTTCCATAAAGAGAGTTTGATGTTTAAGAAACATGGACTTCTGTTATTCTTTAATATTTAAGAGCTACTTTTATATGCATGTGTGCTAAGTCACTTCAGTCATGTTCCACTCTTTGGAACTCCATGTACTGTAGCCTGCCAGACTCCTCTGTTCATGGGATTCTCCAGGCAATAATACTGGAGTGGATTGCCAAGCCCTCCTCCAGGGGCTCTTCCCAAGCCAGAGATGGAAGCTGCATCTCTTCTGTCTCTTGCATTAGCAGGTGGGTTCTTTACCACTAATGACACCTGGGAGGCCCACTTTTTCTTTTATACGGGATTGCTAAAAATTTAAAAAATTTTTAGACTTCTTTGGTGGTCCAATGTTTAGGACTCCCAGCTTTCACTGACCAGGGTCCAGGCTCAGTCCCTGGCTGGGAAACTAAGATCCCACAAGGTGAAATGTGGAAAATTTTTTGTTATTAAAAAATAGGTTCTGTGATTATAGCTTTGAGAAATCGAGGTATGGAAAAGCAGCAATATATAAATTATAGTGCAGTAAGTACATAAAAGAATTCCTCCTTATGAAAGGATTTACTGTGGCCCTTTTAAAGAATGGAATGATTCCCTTAATGCCCTTATAAACCACTTGAGAAAGTAAAAAGGAGATGAAAGATATAAATTTTGAGAAAAGTTGATTGGATAAAGGGAACACGACTGTAGTTGGATTGACTTTTGGAAACAATACAGTATGTTAGGAAACACACAATCTGTTTTCCCTCAATTTTTAATATGAAACAGTTTCATTGATTAAATTAGAAGAGAAAAACATCTGATGCTAAGAACCTTTAAAACTGTTTAAACCCTTAAGATATGATACTAATGTCCATTAATACCAGATACTGTAAGAAATAAACTATCCCACTTAGTAACCATGTATATGACATCACTTGATGATTCTTATTTCTTCACTATAATAAAGGTGTAAAAGAAGTGGCCCTTCAGCCAGATAACCTGAAGTAGAGATCTTGACCTTAATCCTTCTTGCCACTGCTTTATGGTTAGATCTTGGCCTTTTTGATGCCTGTAAAAATAAGAATATTTATTTCATTGTATTATTTTGTGAATGAAATGAGAATGTGTATAAAGTACTTTGAAAAACTAACTGTACATACATAACATAAGGAGTGTCCTTTTTTACACTTTTTCTGTTTTGCTGCCCTCCATTTATTTTATCTGTGAAAAAATGATCACTATTCTCCTTTGTTGGAAAAAAAAGGATCTTTGAAGGGGCAAATATTAATTTACTAGGGCAACATTTAATTTCTAGTCATCTTTGCTTTGGAGCCTTGATTCTATATTTAAATTAATATAATAAGCTGTGATCTTTAAATAACTTGGAAGATTGTGGCTTTTATTTAAACAATTAGAGAAAGACTTTTGATGACTTTCAGAATATTAATATGATTAGAGCAAACTGTATAGTCTAACTAATAATCATGTGAACATAACATGTATTTTCTTTCCTGATTTAGCAATTAAAAATTTTTTTTAAGAAAGCAATTTTAAGGTTGCAATTTATTCAGCAATATATATCTAGCTCAAGAGCACATTTACATTATTATTTTGTATTTTGTGATGAAAATAAACAAATTAACTGAAATGTCAAGATCATAAGCAGGATTTGAAGTCAGGCAGATCTGCTTCAAATTTTTAGGTGATGGTCTTAAACCAAATAGCCTCTTTGGATCTCAGTTTCCCCCATCTCTAAAAATGGAATACTAGTTATCTTACATTCATTCATTTAACAGATATCTATTGAACTCATGTTGCCACAGGGTGCTAGGTAATAGCTATAAAGACAAGTCCCTGCCATTCCATTGCTTACACTCTAGCAGAAAAAGGAGATGATTAAACTTAAACACATAATTAAAATAACCCCATATAAGTGGTAAATGCAATGAAGAAAACATATCAGAATAATAGGATAGAAAGTGGCTTGGGGGCAAAGAGAAGTGGTGTGGCCACCTGAACAGGGAAGTCTTCTTTGAGGAAGTAGCACATTTAAGCTTAGACCCAATTAACGAGGAGAAGCCATGAGTAGACCTAGGAATGTCCAGGGGGTGGAAAGTTCTTGATGCAGGAACAAATTTAGCATATTTTTATGACTGGAAGAAAGTCTTATGAGACTGGAGACTAGTGGAAAAAAGGTAAAGTACTGTGATATTTTCACATGATGTACATGCCAGGCTGAATGAATCACAAGTTGGAATCAAGATGGCAGGAGAAATATCAATAACTTCAGATATGCAGATGATACCACCATAATGGCAGAAAGAAAGGAGGAACTAAAGAGTCTCTTGCTGAAGGTGAAAGAGGAGAGTGAAAAAGCTGGCCTAAAACTCAACATTCGGAAAACTAAGGCCATGGCATCTGGTCCCATCACTTACGGCAAATAGATGGGGAAATAATGGAACCAGTGACAGACTTTATTTTCTTGGGCTCCAAAATCACTGAAGGTGGTGACTGCAGCCATGAAATAAAAGATGCTTGCTCCTTGGAAGGAAAGCTATGACAAACCTACACAGCATATTGAAAAGCAGAGCCATCACTTGGCTGACAAAGGTCCATATAGTCAAAGCTATGGTTTTTCTAGTAGTCACATATGGATGGGAGAGATGGACCATAAAGAAGGCTGAGTGATGATTTTTGAACTGTGGTGTTGGAGAAGACTCTTTTAAGAGTCCCCTGGAGAGCAAGGAGATCAATCCTAAAGGAAATCAAACCAGAATAGTCATTGAAGGACTGATGCTGAAGCTGAAGCTCCAATACTTTGGCCACCTGATGCGAAGAGCTGACTCATTGGAAAAGACCCTGATGCTGGAAAAGATTGAGGGCAGGAGGAGAAGGGGGTGACAGAGGATGAGATGTTTGGATGGCATCACTGACTTAATGGACATGAGTCTGAGAAACTCTGGGAGATAGTGATGGACCGGAAGCCTGGCATGCTTCAGTCCATGGGTTGCAAAGAGTTGGACATGACTTAACAACTCTACAACAATTGTGATATTTGGGCCTCCCCAGGGGATGCTAGTGGTAAAGAACCTGCCTTCCAGTGCAGAAGACATAAGGGGTGTGGGTTCAATCCCTGGGTCATGAAGATGCCCTGGAGGAGGGCATAGCAACCCACTTCAGTATTCTTGCCGGGAGAGTCCCCACAGACAGAGGAGCCTGGTGGGCTACAGTCCATAGGGTCACAAAGAGTCAAAAATGACTGAAGTGATTTAGCACATATGCACATTGTGATATTTGGAGAATATTAGGATACTAGGTGGAGAAGGAAATGGCAACCCACTCCAGTGTTCTTTCCTGGAGAATCTCAGGGACAGAGGAGCCTGGTGGGCTGCTGTTTACGAGGTTGCACAGAGTCAGACACAACTGAAGCGACTTAGCAGCAGCAGCAGCAGCAGCAGGATACGAGGAGAGGAAGGTTAGGCCCAGATCATGTAGGGCCCTGTAGGTTTGATAAAGAATTTGCATATTATCCTACTCGCAACAGAAGACATAAACTGGCTCTACACAAGAAATTGACACTATATAATTTACAATTTAAAAAGCTCCTACCCTTTGGATGAATTACTAAAATATGATAGTTCAGTAGGTTTGTAATAATCATGTTCCTATATACTAATAATAGGTAGTTTAAAGTATAATTAAAATGTATAATTTTAAAAGAAATAACAACAAAGATACATGTGAATACATTAAAGAGTATAACGATCTTTATGGAAGTACATTATATATATTTTTGGAAGATGTTAAAGTAGGCTTAAATTAATGAAGATATATCCATGTGCACTAATAAAATGGTTTGATATCACAAAGATGTGGTATCACAAAGATTGTGTATCACAAAGATTACATAATGAAAACAGTTTGATATTGGAAGAGGACTAGACGAATAGACCAGTAGAATAGAATAAAGAGCTTCTACACAGGCCTCCATGTACAGGTATCATACAAAAGATGCATTACAAGTCAGTGGGGAAAGAATGGACAACTAAATAAATGCTGCTAAGACATTTGGTTTTCCAGATAAAAAACATGATCAACCCAGATAATTTAAAGATGGAACCATGAAAAAAAAAAACATACTTTTTAGAAGAAAAATGGGAGAACATATTTACAACCTCAGGGTAGGGAAGGATTTACTGAGACACGAAAAGCACAAATCCTACTGGAAAATATACATGTATTTAATTACATTAGTAGTAAACATTTCTGTACATCCAAGACATCCCAAAATGAAAAGACAAACCATAAACTAGGGAAAGATATTCTCCAGCCAAAAAACCAGGAAGAGTTATTTTCCTATAAAACAACAAAACACTTTGAATCAATAAGAAAAAGCAACCACATAGAAAAAAGAGCAAAGGATATGAATTTGAAATTCACAGAAAAGGAAAACCGAAAGGCCAATAAACACACGAAATAATGTTCATTTCCACTAGTCATAGGAGAAATGTATACAAACAAGAATGATAGAAGCTAAAAAGCATCCAAGTACTAAGGAGGGAGTATAGTAGCAGACATACTCATAGAAATGTGATTAGAATATAAGTTGTTACAATCACTTTGAAGGGCAATTTATTTTTAATATCTGGCAGTAATACTGAAATATATTTTTTGAAATGATCCTCTAATTCTTAAGTATATTACCCTAGAGAAAGTTTTGCATGGAGACATAAGGAGACATAAAAATATTCATGGCATCATGCGGTCTTTGGAATGAAAAACTGGAAATGAGCTAAATGTCCACTAACAGGATAATGGATATATAAATTACAAGTATATTAATAAAATAGAATTATAGCAGTGATAATGAACAAAATGCAGCTATACCTGTTAGTGAGGATGAATCTCATAAAGAGAACATTCGGAAAAGAAACCAATAGCAGAAATTTTTACTTACAGTAAAAACAAAATGTATGTAAAACACTATATATTGATATAGATATATATGTAGATGTAATAAAAATACATACATTTCACAGGAATGATAAACATGAAAATCAGGATAGTTTAACCCCTGGGGAGTGGAAGGTAAATGGTAGGAAGAAGGAATACATAGGAGACTTTAATTACAAAGGTTTTTAAGCTAGGTGTACATGGTTATCTGTTCTATTCACTAATTTTTTGTTACATTGGAAATATTTTATAGCACAGTTTTTAAAGAAGAAAGGTAGTTCTAACTATCAGGGGGTAAGAAGGGAAACAGGGAGACCTGTTAGGAGATTCAACCAGTCAATCCTAAAGGAAATCAGTCCTGAATATTCAATGGAAGGACTGATGCTGAAGCTGAAACTCCAATACTTTGACCACCTGATGCGAAGAACTGACTCACTGGAAAAGACCCTGATGCTGGAAAAGATTGAAGGTGGGAGGAGAAGGGGAGGACAGAGGATGAGATGGTTGGATGGCATCACTGATTTGATGGACATGAGTTTGAATAAGCTCTGGAGTTGGTGATAGACAGGGAAGCCTGATGTGCTTCAGTCCATGGGGTCGCAAAGAGTTGGACATGAGTGAGTGACTGAACTGAACTGAGACTTCAATCTCCAGCACAGCTTCTGGCACAGAATATGGGTTTAACAAACTTCATCTTTATAGGGTGGTTGCTATTATCATCATTATTAGGGTAAAGACAGATTGTGAATAAACATAAATACTCTGAGTAGTTATATTATGCTACATGTTCTATTTATCTCTTTTAGTCTTTATCAGAATCCAGTTATAAAGAATCTAAGGGGCTTACATGGTAGCTCAGTGGTAAAGAAGAATCTGCCTGCAATGCAGGAGACGCGAGTTCCAACCTTGGGTCGGCAAGACACCCTAGAGAAGAAAATGGCAACACACTCCAGTTGCCTGGAAAATTCCATGGACAAAGGAGCCTCATGGCTCATGAATCTGCCGAGTTGGACATGACTGAGCATGCAGGCACACAGGCATAAAGAATCTAAGGCTCACAGAGGTCAAAGCTGGAAGGCAAAGGGTTTCATTAATTTCTAATGACTCATTTCCCAATGCCGTGTAAACTTCCTCCTGAACCTCCAACCCTAATATATCCACTACTTTCTTGTCCAGCACTTGAAAAAAAAAAATTCAAGCATCTTTTCTCTTTGGTTCATAGCTAGCATGGGCTTCCCTAGTGGCTCAGATGGAAAAAAATCCACCTGCAATGCAGGAGACCTGGGTTCGATCCCTGGGTCAGGAAGATCCCCTGGAGAAGGGAGTGGCTATCCACTTCAGTATTCCCTGGAGAATCCCACGGACAGAGGAGCCTGGAGGGCAACAGTCCATATGGTCACAAAGAGTCAGGCACAAATGAGCAATTAACATTTTTGAGTTGAAAAGAAAGTTAAAGTGAAACTCACTCAGTTGTGTCCAACTCTGTGCGACCCCATGGACTATACAGTCCATGGAATTTTCCAAGCCAAAATACTTGAGTGGGTAGCCTATCCCTTCTCCAGGGGATCTTCCTGACCCAGGAATCGAACCAGGGTCTCCTGCATTGCAGGTGGATTCTTTACCAACTGAGATATCAGGGAAGCCAACACTTTTGAGTTAGATATTAATAATTCAAAACACTTGGGTAGGGCCTTATTACTTATTATAGAATACTTTTTGATTGCTCTCAGTTTTTCAGCTGATCGGCCTAACAACTCTGAGAAAGGCAGGGCAGCTGATTATTTTGGTTTTACAGATGAGAAAACCAAAATCCAGAGGCTAAATTGGAGGTTCTTAACCTGTGACGGGGCTTCCCTGGGGGCTCCGAGGGTAAAGCGCCTGCCTGCAACGCGGCAGACCCAGGTTCAATCCCTTGGTCGGGAAGATCCCCTGGAGAAGGAAATGGCAACCCACTCCAGTACTCTTGCCTGGAAAATCCCATGGATGGAGGAGCCTGACAGGTTACACTCCATGGGGCTGCAAAGAGTCGGACAGGACTGAGCAACTTCACAATCTGTGACCATGAACTTCACGGAATCGTATCTTAAAATGCTTATGGTTGAAAGGGCATTTTTAAGCTTTAATTGTATTTTCAAAGGAGTCTATGACTCCCAAAAAGGTTTAAAAGATAACGAGTTAAATGATTTGCCGAAAGCCTGGGGTCACAAAGTCCTGGTGGAGTCAAGACCCCAAGGAATTTCTTCTCATCCCACGCTCAGAATTCTTTCCATTACTACATATAGTACCACAATTCAAATTACAGATATTACTAGTGAAATACTTTTTGTAATGTTCACTGACTTGCTAAGATAGAAACCTTATTAAATATACTGAAATTCTTACTTGGGAGTAATGGTTTTGGCCTGTTCAACTGTTGGGCAGCCATTCAGAAATCTACACGGTTTTACGGATGAACAAGTCACAACCTGTTTGTCCTCTTTATAGCAAGCCCTAATATAAACTTGCTAAATAAGGTATGAATCTGATACAGTAACTATAAAACGTATTTTTCAATTCTCAATAAAGAATAGTTATGAGACCTAGCTATGATCCAGTGGTGGAAAGTAGACTATGAGCCGAGAATGGGATTTTCATTTCTCCAGGACCAGTTACTTAAAGTGTTAGGGTCTCCCTTCTCTTACCTGTAAAAGAAAGGATAAAAGTGGGAAGCTTCTCAGCTCGAACTTTGCATGCAGTTTGATGGGGTTAAAATAAGAAGGACCGACAGGAGTTTCGTGTATAAGCATTAACAGGTCTGTTAAAGTTAACCTTATTTTCTCAGTGATAAAGGCCAGTGCCCAAGGCGGCTCACTGGTCATTAGCCACAAGTGTCTGGGGGCTCACCAGACCTGGGCCTCAAGAAGGCCAAGACTGAGTCCACCTTGGAGTGAAGCAGGAGCTGGCGAGCAGATGAACAGAAAGCTACGTAAAGTCAAAGGTCCAGTGGGATTCCAAACAGAAGGGCCCTTAATCCTAGATTTAGGAATGAAGGAAAGCAGGAACGCCCAGGCACAAGAGTGTGAAGGGATCTGCTTAAACAGGGTGGGGTGTGCGAGCGTTGGGGGTGGGGCTTTGAGCCAGGAGGCAGTTGATGCGCTGGAGCGCCGCACCTAACGCTGCATCCCCGCCGCCTGGGCCCGGCAGTCACTGAGCCGGCGGAGCCACCCTTGGGAACCTCCCAGCCCCGGCGAGGCCACGTGATCTAGCGCCGGGGCCCGGAGAGGCGTGCCCCGCCCCCCGCCCCGCCCGTGCGCATGCGCGCGGGTCCGGGCGCTGAAATTCAAATTTGAACCGCCGCGGCTGGCCGACTCGGACTTCGGAGGCAGTGGGGAAGAGGAGAGGAGCTTGGGAGAGTTCCCCGCTACCTTCTTGTTTTCTTCAAGTGACCCACTGAGCCGGCACTCACTTTTCTTTTTCTGAATTTGAACCACCGTTTTGGCCGTCTCGTAATCGACACGCGAAGTCCGGGGCGATGGACCCGTTTACCGAGGTGAGAAAACTTGCGGGCAGAGCCAGCCATGACGGCGCCCGCCCCCCACCCTCCCTTCCTACCCTCTGTCAACCTCCCGGCCCACAGGCCGGTGAGCGCGTGCGCGCGCGTGCGCAGAGTGGGCGTGCGAGGGTCCAGCTTGGAGCTGCAGGGTGCGGCGGGTTCCTTCTTCTATGTGGCTGTAATTCATCCGCGGTTTTCTTGTGCTTATCCTGCAGATGAAGCTCTGCGGGGGAAGTTTTTAGTCTGTCCTCAGTAGTAGTAGTGAAAAGACCCCCTGTCAGCCCCGGTGATTATACGCCCCTCTGGAGTGGATCCCTGGGTCTTCCAAGGGTGCGGTAGGGGCCTGACCAAACAGATCCCCTTGGAAGTCAAAGCCGGGATGTTGCAGGGTGGAGTCGGGTGGCCGAGTGACTCAGTACTGTGTGTGCAGCCGCCGCCTGGAAATGGAATGGAATGCGGTTTGCAGGGTTCGTGTGATTCGCAGAGGAGCCGTGCATTTAATGTTAGTCTCAGTCCTGTCCAAACTGCGACCCCGTGCTCTGTCCATGGAATTTTCCAGGCAAGAATACTGGAGTGGGTTGCCATTCCCTTCTCCACTCCATACATTTAAGAATGCAGTGAACGAAGTGACAGCAAAATCTTAAAATAAGCCGATGCCTGACACCATTGCATCCGTTCCTATGAAGTCAATAGTTCTCTTCAGTTTCTATTGGTTACCTAACTAGCAAAGAAGATTCATACCTGAGGTTGACACTAACTGAAAGGAAAATTGCTAGCCTAATATGTTCAAGTCAAAATTTACAGCCCATGATTAAAAAAAAAAAAAGAAACCTGTTTTGGGTGTGTTTATGGAGCATAACATTATAGCAGGACTTAACTCATCTTTTGTTCTTTGGAAATTAAATATGGATTAATTACATCATTACTCTGTCGTTTATTTGTCTAGCTTTGACTTTTGTTGCGAATGTACGTTGACACACTCAGGAATTTAGTGTGGCCAGTTGTCCACTACCCTTTCTTCAAGGACAGTTCCTTTTTTTTATGGTGTTGTGCAAGTGTCAAACTGTTACTTTTTGAGTTGTTGCAAAGTGGGCCTAAAAATGTCTCTACACTAGATTGAAAAGCTTGAGTGGAGAATATTAATACCCCCCCCCTTTTTTTTTGAGATGTAGTTGCAATTCTGTTTAAGATATTAAAAGTTTCGGCAATTAGAGTTTACTTGTATTCAAACACAATATTTGTTTCCAAATTCTCAATCATCTCAGGGATACACATCAATTTGTTAACCTTAAATATTCTAACAGAAAAGTCCTGAGCACATTTTTGTATTAGCTTTAGGGAATAGAGCTGGTGGTTCCCCACATATTTTTCACTTACATTGAAATTTAAAAGGATATGTTATGTTACAACTTAAAATAGGATTCCTTAAAATAATAGCCCTTCCTGTTCTCAATATTTTATATTTCTAAGTAACTGACAAGAGCAAAGCATTTTGAAAGTTGGCTGAAAATTGCACTTCATTTTACTTAAAAATGTTATTCTGAAGCTAGTACAAATCTCAGTTGAAAGAAACTTTTATTTAAAAGTAACTTTTCATTTTAGAGTGCAGCTCAGAAATGTATGTGGTTTAGTGTGTGTGTTTTATATTTTGAGAAGTTAGACCAGTTGCGGTTGGAATCAACAGCTTTGGCATCTTTTCCTTAATTGGGAGTGAGTGAACTATTTGAAATGGTTCCAAAGATTAGGTGCTTAATTATAGCATTCATAACATTTTTGTACAGTGAAGCTAACTGTTCCTCATCTGAAAAGAAAAGGAAATTGAAAGTCAGTTAAAATGACTTTCTCAGCTGGAGTTCCTTATCAGAACCATAGAGCATAGAAAATTATTTGAGAGAAACTATTTTTCTCAGTTTTCCCAGAAGTGATTTTTTTTCTCTCAAAAGTGATTCTTAACCATGACATTCTGCAGGCATAGGAGAGATGTTAATTCATTACACTTTAATGCCAGGGCCTTAAGGATTAATTCTCCTGGTAACTCTTGTTGAGAAAGGCTGTGCTGTGCTCAGTCGTGTCTGACTTTGCGACCCCATGGACTGTAGCTGCAACCATCCTCAACTCTTGTTTCCTCAGACAAGGCTGTTGTGCACTGGTTCCCCTCCCTGTTGTCACTGGTGCTGTCTGGCTCACTTTCTGTCTTCCCGCCTGTTCTACCGGGCAAACTTTGTTTTGACCTCCAGCTCACAGTTTGATTCCCCTTCTTCAGAGAGGAGATCACCTTTCACAATACACATCTCACTTGCATTTATATGTACCTGTTGAACATGTTTTCTGTTAGAATGTAAGCTTCCTGAAGGTAGGAGATTATTCAGAGAGAGATTTCTGAGTATCTTGTGCTTGATGTTCAAGCACAATCCAATAACAGTCTGCTGAATTGATGTGAAAGATAACCATTCAGTGTAAACTGTTTTACAGACAATTAAATCAAGCAGTAACTGTTAGAACATTTTAGCAATATTCTTTTCTTCTAGGAAATCTCAAGTATAATGCATCCATTGCCCAGCAACACATGGCCATATTGTTTTACTGTATCTGCCTCTAATCCTCCTCACTGAATTATTTGGAAGCAAATTCTAGAAGGCATATAATTTTATACATAAATACATAGGTATTCATCACTGAACACTAAAGACTTTTAAAAAAATCATAATGTTATTATCACACCTAAAAAATAAACAGCAGTTCGTTCCTTAAAATCATCAAACATTGTCAGTGTCCAGCTTTTCCTAAGTGTCTCATGATTTTGCAGTCTGAATCAGCATCTAGACAGAATCCACATCAATGTTCCTGATGTTCTTCATGGACCAACCAGAGATAAAGAAAGAATCTATCTTGATTTATGGATAAGCTAGCAGTTAAGGCACATGTTTATTATGATGATCAGCTAATAGCATTAAAAAGTTAAGGTTGATCATATGAATTTGGTTAGTTCTACTGATGGTAAGTTTTTAAAAAACAATTGGATTTAGTCCAACTATAGTTTTTAGTAAAGCAGTTAAGAGTCCAGACTCTGGAGCCTGGTTCTTAATCTTGCCTTGCTACTTGTCAGCTGTGTGACCTATGGCTTGTTATTGAACCCCTACCTGAATTTTTTCATCTCTAAAACAGTAGTAAAAACAGAGTTTCAACAAATCATATTTGAAGATGAAATGAGTTAGTGTCTGCCGACACTGAAAGTACTTTAAATCCTGTCTAAGCACTAGTGGTGGTTGTACTTGTTTCTTGCTGTGCTTAGTCACTCAGCCATATTCGACTCTTTGTGACCCCTTGGGCTGTAGCCCACCCGGCCCCTCAGTCCATGAGGTTTTTCAGGCAAGAAATACTGGAGTGGGCTACGATTTCTTTCTCCAGGGGATTTGCAGACCCAGGGATCAAACCCAGGTCTCCTGTGTCTCCTGCATTGCAGGCAGATTCTTTATCCATTGAACTATCTGGGAAGTTCTTTTTGTACTTGTTGTTAGGTAGATTTAAAGCCATAAACTTATTGCTCATAATGTCAATATTAGCATTTTAGTCTGAAGATCTGCTGATGGTGATGGCCACCCCAGGTTAGCATAGGAAATCCACAGCTAGTTGTGTCAAGTCAGAACTTTCCATGTAGGAACTTTAAAAGAGAAAAAGCTACAATTAAAATATATAAAACATTATTTTCTTGTGATGTTAATTGACAAACATGCTATCACTGTTTTGGATAGAGTTTCTTTAATTTTCCAGAATTAAGTGAACTCTCTTTGATGACCAGGGAAGGAATGCTTCTAGAACATTTTGAAAATAATAAGTTGTTATTGAGTCTACTTTGTTTAAGAAGGTAGGAAATCAGTAATATCTCCCAGAAAAAAATTCTGTCAGAAATGGTTTGAGGGATGTGGGGCAGAAATTGCTTAAGGACTCTACACTTCAGTTATTTTAGATCCCTTCATGTGGAGTATCTTATTTCCTGATTGTTAGTAACTGCACTCTTTTATTTTCTTTTAATGCCTTTATTCTTTGAAGAAGGAGGTGTGATATTTGAAGGAATGTACCTTATAAATAAAAAAAGCACTTAAATTCCTGACACACTATTATAAGGAAGGGTAACTTACGTTTATTTAGCTGTTGACTTTATGCATTTTAGATATATCACTTCTTTTATATTAATAATCTTTGGTATTTATCAGTTTTATATTACAGATTAGGGAACTTTTTTGCTTATCTACTTTAATTTGTTTTAATCTTGAAATTCCTGAATCTGCTGTAACAATAGAACACTTTGTGTATGTTTGAATTGCAAAACCTCATTCTTTTGACCCATTGCGCATAGTAACTGAAAATATACTGACTCATAAGTATTCTAACTGACCAGAGTGGAATGTGGGTGTGTCCATGAATGAACATATTTAGGCTAGTTTTGTATCTTGGGAATGATGTGCTTTATTGTGGGGAAAATTATCAGACATATATGAATTTGCATAATACTGTCACTTTTGAGTTTGTTGAAGACCTTAAAGGATAAAGGCTTTGTGTTTTGGAAGGCATTTGGCTCATAAATTACTCTTTCAGTGACATAGCATTTAGATTAAGTGTTAACTTCTTTCAGTGTGAAATCATTCCTAAGATAAGCTCATGCTTGTTTTTCATATTCAGAGAGACTTAAAAAATGATTATTCTGTCTTAATTAAGCAGTTAAAAAGGTCAGGTGAAGTTAAATTCCTTAGTCTGCAATAATTACTTTATCTGTGTTTGCAGGTGTATACTCCAGCCAGTAATCTGCATGCCTTCTCTGGTTGTGTTCAAAGAGAATGAATTCTTTTACAGGGTTTTGTGTTTGTTATACTATATTGATTCCAATAGGAGCATGATTTGGGGTTTGAAAAGAGTCATATTCATGATTCTGTGAAATACTAAGATTTCAACTTAAAACTGTTTTATTATATATGGATATTTAATTAAATAAAACATGATAATATTTAGGTTGATTTTTCTCTTAGGAAGGATCTTATGTTTTCAAAGGAATATTAAGTCAGTTACCTCTTGCTGTTTACCATCACCCCAAACCTTAGTGGCTGTATTAGTTTTGCTGCTATAAAAAATTACTACAGATTTGCTAGCTTAACATCATACATGTTATCTTTGGTAGGTCAGAAGTCTGTTGGGTTTTGCTGGGTTCAGATCAAGGTGTTAGCAGGATTGTGTTTCTTTTTGAGGATTTGGGGACACCTGTTTCCTCGCCTTGTTTAGCTGATAGAGGCCCCCTGCTTTTTTTGGCTTGCAGCCCCCTTACTCCATCCTCAGTGCCCCCGATTCCATCACTCTGACCTCTGCTTCCCTTGTCACATCTTCTCTGACTCTGACCTTCCAGGCTTCTCTTCCCTCGTAAGGATAGTTGCGATTACATTGTGCTTAGTCAGTCAGTTGTGTCTGACTCTTTGCAACCCCATGGACTGCAGCCTGCCAGGCTCCTCTGTCCATGGGGATTCTCCAGGCAAGAATACTGGAGAGGTTTGCCTCCTCCAGGGGATCTTCCCAGCCCAGGGATCGAACCCAGGTCTCCTGCATTGCAGGCGGATTCTTTACCATCTCAGCCACCAGGGAAACCCAAGAATACTGGAATGGGTAGCCTATCCCTTCTCCAGGTGAGAACTTCCCGACCTAGGAATCAACCTGGGGTCTCCAGCTTTGCGGGCAGATTCTTTACCAGCTGAGCTACCAAGAAGGTCCTGCGATTACATTGGGCCCACCCAGAAAATCCAGATAATCGCTGCATTTCAATGTCATTACTTTAATCACATAAGTAAAGTCCCTTTTGCCGTGTAAGGTAACATATAGGTTCACAGGATTAGGATAATGAACAACTTTAGGAAACCGTTATTTTGCCTACCATCGTGGTTAAAACAACCACCATGTTATTTCCCATGACTCAGTGGCTTAGCATTTGGGCTCAGCTGAGCTGGACTTCTGGTGTCCCCTGGGATCATACAGAAGTCTGCGGTCATATAGAAATTTCTGGGACTGGATGGGCTAAAATGGTCTTCCTCCCAGGTCTGGTGGTTGATGCTGGCTGTCAGCTGGGCCATGTGTCTAGCAGGCTTAACCTGGGCCTCTTCACAGGAAGACAGTGTTCCAAGAGAGTGAGAACAGAAACTGCAAGACCTCTTGAGCCTTGGGATTGGAAGTCACATACACAGTATCACTTCTGCCATGTTTTAACAGTCAAAGTGAATCATAAAGCCAGCCGGATCAAATACCTTTTGAAGGAAGCAGAAAAAAATCTGTGGCCACTTAAAATCTCATGCAGTGAACTTAACACATTTCATTCCCCCTTTAATGGTCATATTATATCTAATCAAATTTTGACATGACAGTGCTCATTTGGCGAATCTTAATTACTGAGAATTTGACTTTTGAAATGTATTTAACTGTTATTATCCATGTCTGGTGACAGTTAGTGATTTGAGAAGTTATCTGAAATTTTGTGAGCCTCTGACTAAACTTATGCTTTAATGCTCTGGTGTGTTGTATGTGTAGAAACTGCTTGAGCGAACCCGTGCCAGACGAGAGAATCTTCAGAGGAAAATGGCTGAGCGGCCCATCCCAGCCGCAAGGGCTCTGACTCACGCCAAGCGGATCAGGGAGCCGCTTTCGGAAGCAAGTAACCAGCAGCCCCTATCTGGGGACAAAGGTAATAGACTTTGTGGGGAAAAGTAAAACTTGCAGTTTTCAAAATGCAAATAAGTGCCAAACACTTTATTGTTCCTGCGGAAGACCAAGGTCTTTGGGAGACAAATGTAATAGCCTCCAGGGGAAAGATCAACCTTTTATTGTATTCCAGGCTTGTTATATTAGGCCTGGAACCTATCAAGCCAGAGCAGAATTTCTAACAAATATTTCAGATTAACTGGTTGAGCTTTATTTTCCTCATTCCAAAATATTGTTAAATCCTCTAAGGGAAGAATTCTACGGGAGCAGTGGAGCACTTACACTGGCCTTAGTGTTGAGTTTCTCTTCCCCTCCTACGTGAACAGGGCGACAAAAGGCAGGCCTGCCTGCAGATGCTTGAAATATCATGAGTCTTTTCATCCTCTGTCTGCTGAACCGTGTCTCAGGCTGGGCACAAAGTATAGGTTGTTAATCTATAGAACTACTGAAATTAAATAGAAACAAAATTAACCACCAACACCCCCACGCACCCCAAGAGGGGCTTCCTTGGTGGCTCAGTGGTAAAGAATCCTTTTGCCAGTGCAGTAGACGTGGGTTCGATCCCTGGGTTGGGAATGTCCCTTGGAAAAGGAAATGGCAACCCACTCTAGTATTCTTGCCTGGAGAATCCCATGGACAGAGGAGCTTGGCAGGCTATAGTCTATGGGGTCACAAAGAGTTGGACACAATATAGCAACTAAAACAAACAACAACTCCTGCAACAAACTCACATGCACCTGGAAAGTTTCTTATTCTTTCCTAAATCCTGACATCCTCAAGCTTGTATCAGTCAGCTGGTTTAATCTTTTGGAATAATCTGGAGATGATAATATTCTTTAGTAGACATTTAAAATGCACATAGAAAAAGAGTATTACAGAGGGCCAAACCAATATTACAAAAGAGGTGAGGGCATAGTGCTGGTTCCCTACTATTTTGTAAGCTAACCACAGAATGAGAATTTCCCTTTGTATGTTAATACGTTTTGAAGGGAAGGAATACCATATATACTACATGGGAAAACAGAGATCTAGCTCTAGTCTAGGATCTCTTCACTGTGGCACAGCTTTATGCAATCAGATATTGAGTACTATGTACTTGAAAACTAGTGGTTAGAACTGTATTTTGATGCTTAAATGGAAATATTTACTGTTTCGTATAAGAAATGTAAACTTAAAGCATTCTATATTTTCAGGTAGTGAAGCGTGTTAAATAGGAACGCTTTCAAAAAATGATTAGATAAGTTCATTTAAAATATACCCTTAAGTGAGTTGAAGAAGATTGGAAAGATTCATGATGTATTATTTACTTAGATTGATATTTATGAGGGCAATTATGACTTCCCACTAATGATACTTCAGTTACTGCCGGAACAAGAACGCTTGGTTAGACAGCCAGTGAAACTGACCTCAAAGGGAATTTACATTCTTACCTTTTAAAGGATTAGCTTTATAGGAGGTATAGTAGAACTCATTCTTGGGTAAAAATTATATTCCTTGTGTTTGGATAGTTCCTTTTTCTTTTAGGACTTTTTAATTCGTTTTATAGGTGTTCATGGAGGTTTTAAATGTAAAATGTTAAACACTTGCATTGATGAATTTGCTTGGTACTGGTCAGATAATTCAGTCAGTCTTTTGGTTCTCTGCCTCCTAAACCTCAAGCCAGGTGCCCTTCTACTCTTGTTTATTGCTCATGAAAAATTGTTTTTAAAAGCAGAAAGCTTGTTTTTACCCTTAGCTCAGGTGTTAAGCTCATGTTAAGCAGGTAACTCGATTTCTCTGGACTTGATTTTTCTTATTTAAAAATGTGGTAACTGGACTGTATGATCTTTAAAATCCCTTAGAACGTTTGCTTTGCTTATTCTGTGTGCATATGTTTTATTTCCTAGTGTCTGAAGACCACAAAGAATATTATACATAAATCTTGAGGATATTATTTGAAGACTTTTTTCATTAAGGTTTTTTTAAACTGTTAAATTATGTGCATACTTAAACAGAAATCTCTCATATCAGATTTCCAAGTTACTGAAAGAAAGTAGAATTTTACATATTTCTTCTTGTGAATGAAATCATTTAAAGGAACAGAGAGAATAGTGTTTTATTCTTTTGTACCTACCATTAAAGTTTTTTCATGCCGTGCAAAATTACAGAACTTTTAATTTTTTGTCCTATTTAACCTAGAGAAATCTTGCACAAAACCATCACCATCCAAAAAACGCTGTTCTGACAACACTGAAGTAGAAGTTTCTGACTTGGAAAATGAAAAGCCAGTGGAGTCAACGTCTGCAAAACCTTGTTCTCCGAGGCCTGTGTCCCCTCAGGCTCAGCCACAGATGCCTCAGACACCCGCTGGTGTCAGTGACTCCTTGGCTGCCCCAGCCTCAGCACCACAGCTGGGTGTGAGGAGCGAGCCGAACTCAAGACTGGGAGCAGCTGCAGCCTCCTCAGTCAGAACACGGATGCAAAAGCTGGCTGAGCAGCGGCGCTGTTGGGATAGTGATGATGTGACAGGTATGCACTCTTGTGGACCGTGTGGCCCTTAAATCTGTTTCAGTGCAATTCAACTTGATAGGTTAAAATGTATCAGTTAACACATGAAGGGTAAATGCTTTTGATCTATGTCCTGAGTATCCATTGCTTGCTAATGGTTTATGTATCATTATATATTTATTGGGTGTGTTCTCGTTGAAGTAAACGATGATGAGGTTCTTAGACTGGTTTACAAAACCTTGATCTTATAAAGGAACTATCTTATATTTGCAATGAAAACACTAAAGGATAAACTGTACTCTTGGCATTATCAACCTTGCTGACCTTCAGTTCTATATTCAAGAAATCCTGTTTCATGGATTCACTGAATAAACCTGAGTGACTAAGGTATGCAATGCTGTTCATAGGGGAAAAAGAAAATTTCAAAAAATATTTATCAAACACCTGCAAAGCATGTAATCATGCTAAGGTGCTGGAGACAGATAAAGTGACCTGATCTTGTATTTCATGGGCCCGTAATCTGATGGAGAGCTTATCTCTAAGCTTATTACGAAAGCGCCTTGGGATGACTTACAAAAATGAGTGTGCATGCTCAGTAGTGTCTGACTCTTTGTGACCCCATGGACTGTAGCCCACCAGGCTCCTCTGTTCATGGGATCTTTCTGGCAAGAATACTGAAGTGGGTTGCCATTCCCTCCTCCAAGGGATCTTCCCGACCCATGGGGGAGGAAACGCAAACCTGACTTTTGCATTTCATGGGCCTGTAATCTGATGGAGAGCTTATCTCCTACCTTGTTACGAAAAACGCCTTGGGGTGACTTACAAAAATACCTATGTTAAAAATTGGAAAAATGAGAAAAATCAACGTGAAGAGAAGGAAAAACAAAGTGAAGGGTAAAGTTAGTTTACTAGATATAGGCCTTAAGGTCCTCCTCACTTCATAGAGATGGTTCTGAACTCACTGGCAGCTGATGCAGAGAGATGAAACACTGTTAGTTACATGATAGTGTTTATAAAATGAAAGAAACAGAGTCATGGTTGGCGCTAAGACCTGAGAGAACGTTCCTCTGTGGGCCCTAAAGATATTTTTGTAGGAGCTAGCGAAGGTGTAAGTTTTCTCAGGGTAGGCAGACAGCTGGCTTCTGGCTCAGTTCAGTAGAAGCAGTGCCGAAGTGAGCCAGCCCAGTGTAAGTGGACAGTCCATGGTGACTAAGCCTTATCCAAGGAAGCTTTGGCTTTCAAATATTATAGGAGAGGAGACTGAGTTCAAAGAGGCTAAGACACCTGCCCACAGTCAGTGCTAAAATGCAAACCCTAGGAGTTTGACTTTAGGGCTCAACTTTTATGTCCTGTCCGATGTTTATGGGTGTGTAATGGGGGTGCTGATATTCTACGCTGTCAGTTACACCTGTTGATTTTAGTAGTGGATGGGGCTAACCATGCTGCTTTTAGTATGTCTGAGGAAACCAGTTAATGTGCCCGAATAGAAAGATGTCCCATTCTATTTTGTAGGAAATATCTATGGGCAGCAGAGTGCAGATTTTCCTTTCAGAAAAAAGAAAGAGTTGTGATCTAATACTTGATCAGAAGAACAATCAAGGCCCTAAGCATTCTTAGGAGAAACTGTCGCCTCTGTGATCTTGAATATTTTGAAAGCAAATATTAACAAATGCCTACCTCAGTCTTGAAAATAAATCTCCTTAAGGCATCGTAGCTTGTCTAATTTTAACCATTGAAACTTATAAATAAAGTGTTTGTGAGGAATGATTTAGTGAGTGCTATTCAAGACTGTGGCTATGTGCCAGTTAAAGGTTTGAGGAATAATAAAGTATAATTTATCTAAAGCCTTTCTTTCTGATGGAGAATAGAAGAGTGAGGGGTCTATTAAGTCCATTTCTAAAGGATGACAGTGAAACTGTCATCTGTTTAGAAGACAGTGCGTAGTCTAAGGAAAATGATAAAGGTATGCAAAAAAGTATTGTAGGGAAGATGGTGGTCAGGGAAGCTTTTCTGGAGGAGACAGAGGCAATTAACCTGGACTTTGAAGGGCAGCTGGCTTCAGGCAGTAGCGATATTCTAGGCAGAAGCAACAGAACATATATATTAATAAAAAGCACAGAGGTATCATAAACACAGTATGTGTATAAAGAGTAGGCATTCTGATATACAATTCCTATGGTATAAAAGCAAGAGATAAATTCAAAGAAAGCAGCAGGGTCCATAGCATTTGGAATTTAATCAGAAGATGATGGGGAGGTACTGAGAATTTAGGTAGGCAAATGCTTTAGAAAGATCACTCTGGCGTCTGAATTAGGAGAGATTGAAGAGGGTAGAGATTTGAAGCAGGAAGATCAGTTAAAACATTAATATTATGATTCAGGCATAATGATGAAGGCCCATGAAAATAAAGAGGCTGCATTTGAGAGATTTAGGAGAAAGAATCTGTGGGACCTAATGACCAGGTGGTGGATGGAAGGGAAAAGGGATGAAGAGGCATGATAAGGAGGAATGTGTTTGAAGCAGTTTCAACATCAGACATATTATTTGAGGTGCATGTGGGATAGTCAGATGGAGGTAGTTGGTAGTTAGAAGGAGACCTTGAAGGTTAGGCTGCAAAGACAGAACTAGTAGAGGGTGATGTCACATATGGAAATACAAGGACTGCCAAATGTGTAGGCATTGGTGAAAATACCAAAGGCAACTTGAGTGCAGCTGTGTATGTGGAAGTCAGATCGAAGTGAGTTGAGTGGTGAGTGAATTTAGTGCAGGGAAAAAGGGACAGTAGCTAAAAGCGGGTGTATGTTGATGAGAGGATGATTGGTTTTTAGCTTTAAGATGAGAGAGAATTGAGCATATTAATGTGTAGAAAACAAAGTTTGTAGAGAGGAAGAAGTGGTTATTTGGTGCAAGATCCCTGAGAAGGTTTAAGGGGAGTAGAATTGAGAATTCAGGCAGATGTATAAGCCTTGGACAGTAGGAGGGATATCTGTTCTGTTGACGGAATTTGTGGAATAGGAAGGGCCATGAACTTTGCCGTATATGCTCTTTATGCATACATACCTTTCATGGTTAAGTATTGCTTGCTGCTGCTGCTGCGAAGTCGCTTCAGTCGTGTCCGACTCTGTGCGACCCCATAGATGGCAACCCATCAGGCTCCCCCGTCCCTGGGATTCTCCAGGCAAGAACACTGGAGTGGGTTGCCATTTCCTCCTCCATGCAGGAAAGTGAAAAGTAAAAGTGAAGTCGCTCAGTCATGTCCGACTCTTAGTGACCCCATGGACTGCAGCCCCCTAGGCTCCTCCATCCATGGGATTTTCCAGGCAAGAGTACTGGAGTGGGTTGCCATTGCCTTCTCTAAGTATTGCTTATTTGAGATTTATTTCCAAATGAAGTAACTGTGCATAAAAACATATTAGTCTAACCCTGTGCTATTGGTATTGTATGTATTGCTATTGGTATGGTATTGGTATTGGATATGATATTGTGCTATTGTTATTGGATATGGTATGATATCCAATATGGTATTGGATATGTTATTCAATACCATAAGCAAGAGTCATATGTCGGTTTTAAATTTAAATTAAAATGAAATAAAGTTTCTTATTGCTCTTATCACAGTTCAAGTGCTCACTAGCCACAGTGGCTAGTTGTTACTCTATTAGATGGCATGGATATAGAACATCTCCATCATTGCAGAAAGTTCTATTGTATAGCACTAGCCTAGTACATTCTAAAAACAAGTATGTTGAATGTGTAATCTTAATTTGTGCAGTGTTATGACATCATTAATTAATTCTAAAAATATAACCTAAATGTATGGTGTTTTATAGATTTCATAATCTATCAAATAATTGAAAAACTAAGTAACAAAGTATTTCTTTTTTAATTTAAGTATCTGATTTGAAAATATATTGTCAAATTTAAGCAGTTTGGTAGTTTCATGTGTATTAGAAAAGCTTTTTGTTGTTGTTTGGAGTGATCCCTTTATTACATACACATATAGCTCATGGACTTTAACTTTCAAAAAATTTTCAGATGATATACCTGAAAGCTCACCCATCTCAGCAATGCCATCAAAGGAAAAGGCTGCCTCCCCTCCCAAACCATCCCTTTCAGATGCCTCAGCAACTCCAGTTGGGAGAAGGGGCCGACTGGCCAACCTTGCTGCAACTATTTGCTCCTGGGAAGATGATGTAAAAACCTCATCTGCAAAGCAAAACAGTGTGCAAGAACAGCCTGGTACCACTTGTTTATCCAAATTTTCCTCTGCAAGTGGAGCATCTGCTAGGATCAATAGCAGCAGTGTTAAGCAGGAAGCTACATGCTGTTCCCAAAGGGATGGTGATGCCTCTTTGAATAAAGCCTCATCCTCGAGTGCTGTGGGTGCATCTTTGATTAATGTTGCAATTTCTAGCCCTGGGGTAAGTAAATATAATTTTGGTATTTGGAAACATTTTTGTTCGTTGTTATGAGTAATAATTTATATTATGTATATATATGTCTGTAGATATGTATTTTATAACATATATATAGGATGTTTATGTATTTTTAGAGTATTTCATAGAAAGTAAAAATAATAAATTTGATATTCTGACCCAAATTAAGTTATCAATTAACAACTAAATTACACAAATTTAATGTACTTCCAAAGTATGTACTTTTGAATGATGGAGCCTCTTCTTACTCATCACGGGAGCCTGAAAATTACTTTCTCTATTAAAATGCTTTATGTATGTGTATAAAAACAAGAAAGACATCAGATATCTCTGAAAGCTAGTAGCTGTAGTTACCTCCAAAAGGCAGTTGTCAAGGGTGGGTGTGATGCTTTCACTGATATCCTTTTGAAGTATTTGGAAGATTACCCTGCCTATGTGTTATCTCAATGGTTTTTAAAAATAATACGAAGAAAACAAAAATGAAAAAAAAAAAAATTGTGTTTCTGAGTGTTATCTTTAAGTGTAGAGCTAGGTTTTGGAATTAGACGTGCATTCAATCCCAGCCCTGCCACATAATTAGAAGTGTGACTTTGGAGAAGTTACTTAATCTTGCAAAAGTATTTTTCCATTTGTAAAATGGGAAAGAAAAGGTTATGGGAGGATTAAATGAGATATTGTTCATAAAGCACTTAGTATGGTACTTGGCACATAGTAAGTAGTACTTATAATTCACCTTGAAGTACATGATACATGATTTAATTAAAATACAAATATATATGTATTTGACCTAATATAGTTAACATCATAAGGGTACTAGTGTGATAATAGAAAAGAAATTGTTTTTCAAAATAGTGACCCTCTCCCTTGTACTAAATTACTCATCAGAATATTATGTACACTAAACTACATAATTTGAATAATCACATTTTCTAAGTTAATTTTTTTCAAACCTTTCAAATTAATTTGATCTATTAGAGAGCAAGAAATTTTTTTTCATGAGTTTACAAAAAGACTATCAAGCATATAGGATTTGAATTTTTTTGTTGTAGAAATATCTTTAACTATTGTGAGTGTTGTTATTTACCCTAAGTATTATCATGTTTCAGAAAGCTACTTCTTCCCCAGTGAAATCTTCTACAACATCCATCACCAGTGCTAAAAATTGTAAGGTACAAAATCCTGAACTACTTCAAAAAACCTCTGTTAGTCCTCTGAAAACAGAAGTATCAAAACCAGTTGAGAAGTCAGCTGTATCCCGTACAGTTCCACCCAAGGAAGAATTAAACAGAGAAATTCATCTGCAGTCTCAACCTAAGGACAAATCTGCAACACCAGGTTACATATTTTAAAAAAATTTAAAGTACTGCCGACTATTTTCATGGTGTCAGTTTTTAGCATTTTAAACATCTAGTTGTGAATGTTACAGTGTTGGTTTGCCAGGGCAAATGTATGAATGCATCAAGTGAGATTTCTTCAAAGTCAACTTTAATTGAGCAAATGAATATTCATTATTGTAGATTAGCCCAGTTACTGGTCAAATAGTTTAACTTGTTACATTTTAACAGTTTAAGCATGTTTTTTTTTTCCTAGAATGACCATGCTAGATACTTTCTTCTATACCTAAAAATCACATTTTAAGGATATAATGCAGAAACATTCTTATAACCAAGTGTGCAGAGCAGTGCATCTCAAGCTGCACTATGACACATCCCTAGTAGCAAAGGGAAGAGAATATGTATATAAATGACTCCACTCTCATTAAATTTATATGTGTGTGTAATATACATGAATATATACATAGGAAAATTCAGTTTTCCTATAGTAAATGGATGCTCCAGGAAGTTCATATTTGTCTTCCAGTGACTTATACTTCTGGTATACCCCCACCTGGTTGAGAAACACAGGACTAAAAATTATGGCTCAGATATATGGTAATATAGTTTACTTTGAGCTATGTTCTTTTTCATTAGAACTGCTCTTTGTATTAATTCTAAATTTTAACTTCTTAAAAATACAGTATCTCCAAAAACAATAGTTCATCATGAAAGAGAAGTATATACCAAGATGATAGTGGGGAATCCATTAGTTACAGGATAAGTAGAATCCAGCAGTCAGTTTCCAGATGAGCCAAAATGAGAAACAATAGCAAAATTCCCATGTGAAATTGGACTATGACTCCCAATATTCTAAAGACTTACGGCATAGATAAGAATGACATAAATAAGAAGTATTCTTGGGAAGTCTCTGCTGATGCATTGGTTAGGACTTGTTGCTTTCACTGCTATCATGGGTCAAATTCTGCCCTTCACTTGCTTTTGCAAATAAAGTTTTATTGGAACACAGCCACACCCATTTACTGTCTGTGGCTGCTTTCATGCTTCAATGCAGGATTGAGTAGTTGTGACAATGGCCATACGGCCTGCAGAGCCCAAAATATTTATTCTCTGGCTGCTTATGGGAAAATGTTTAACAGGTCCTTTTATGTAGTATAACCCTAGCATTGTTATAATGGAAGTGATATATAGTACATTTGTATTATAAATGTATTTCACACTATTTAAAATAAATACTAAGACTTGGTAAAATCAAGACATACTTTAATAAACTAAATTATCCTTAATTATCATTTTTTAAAAAGAACAAGGATTTAATCACTGAATTTTCTTGTTATACTTCCTAAAAGCAAAATAAATAAATTGGGCTGTAGAGATATTAGTAGTTGGGTTATCATGGCCAGGATACTTGGTGTTTAGGGCATATCATTAGTGCACATACAGTCAATTTCCAATTATTTAGGTTCTGATTAAGTAGTTTAAGCATTTTCTAATCCCTTCTGTCCTCTCACTGAACCTTTAAAAAATTTTTTTGTGTTTTTTAAAGTATTAAATCCTATAAAATAAATTTTAGGATATAAAACTAAATAGTATGGTTAAAAAAGTATTTTTAAGTTTTTTGAACTATTTTTCTACTGTTTTCCTTCTGAATGAATATTCTTAGTAGAATCAAAGCATTTTGGAGCTGAATTGGATTTTAGAACATTTCCCATAGAAATCATAATTGTTATTTATTCTAAGTAGCCTCTAAAATGTGTGTATTTTCCTTAGGAGGATCAGGAATTAAGCCTTTTCTGGAACGCTTTGGAGAGCGTTGTCAAGAACATAGCAAAGAAAGTCCAGCTCGTAGCACACCCCATAGGACTCCCATTATCACTCCGAATACAAAGGCCATACAAGAAAGATTATTCAGGCAAAACGCGTCTTCATCTACTACTCATCTAGCACAGCAACTCAAGCAGGTATATCTTACTGCGTTTAACATTCATTACATAGCCTTAGCATAGGACCTAGGCGTCAAATTCTGATACTAGTCTTTTTGACTGAGATAAGTAGCATCTTGATTCTCTGTATCACTTATTTCAAATTAAAAGTGTTGTTGTCTTATATTCCATGTGTATTATGAATTTTTTAACCTTAAAAATGAAGAGAAGCAAAGTTAGTAGTATTTGGATATTAAACATACTTGGCTCTTGTATAAAATAGAGATTTTGATGGTTTTAGGAACGTCAAAAAGAACTAGCATGTCTTCGTAGCCGATTTGACAAGGGCAATTTATGGAGTGCAGAAAAAGGCGAAAACTCAAAGAACAAACAACTAGAAACCAAACAGGTAACATAAACAAGAACTGGGATCTAACTTGTAGTTCTGTATTGTAAAGCAATTCTCTATACACTTTCTTATTCTGATTAACTATGCCACTTTCCATTCATAAACTCTTTAAATGTTCATACCAACTCGGCTTTTCTCCTGTGATATTTTGCCATTTAATGGAACTTCTAACCATGTTTTGGAGAAGGCAATGGCAACCCACTCCAGTACTCTTTGCCTGGAAAGTCCCATGGGCAGAGGAGCCTGGTAGGCTGCAGTCCATGGGGTCGCGAAGAATCGGACACGACTGAGTGACTTCAGTTTCACTTTTCACTTTCATGCTCTGGAGGAGGAAATGGCAGCGCACTCCAGTCTTCTTGCCTGGAGAATCCCAGGGATGGAGGAGCCTGGTGGGCTGCCGTCTGTGGGGTCGCACAGAGTCGGACACGACTGAAGCGACTTAGCAGCAGCAGCAGCAGCTAACCACGTTTATGATGACCTACTTAAAATCGAATTTAAAAAGTATTCTCGTCATTCAACTGATTTCAGATTCCTTTTAACATTCTATTTAGATGTTGATTTTCAAATGTTTCTCAGAATCTACTTTTATCATTAATGATTATATATCTCTCCTCAAATTATCATACATTCATACTATGTATACATTTATACATTTATTTGGTGACCTTTTTAGTCAGCAAATGCCTCCCAGATATCTTTTTGCTCGTATTGTTCTATGTGCTAAGTCGCTTCAGTCGTATCCGACTCTTTGTGAGCCCGTGGGCCGTAGCCCACCAGGCTCCTCTGTCCATGGGATTCTCCAGGCAAGAATACTGGAGTGGGTTGCCATGCCCTCTTCCAGGGGCTCTTCCTGACCCAGGGTTTGAACCCACGTTTCATATGTCTCCTGCATTGAAAGGCAGGTTCTTTACCATCAGTGCCACTTGGGACGCCTCTTACCCATACCACTTCTCATAGTATAATTTCATTGATAAGCCTTCAACAAAATTCTTACCGTGTTAAACTCTCTTCTATTTCATCTACATGCCTATTGTGTACAAAAATACTATGTTAGGAGATATATATATGTATATATATTATAATTTTATTAAAATATGATTGACATACAGCACTGTATAAGTTTAAGGTAGTCAGCATAATGACTTACGTTATGAAATGATGATCATAATAAATTTAGTGAATCTCTATCATCTCATAGATATAAAATTAAAGAAGGAGAAATAAACATATTTCCCTTGTGATATGAACTCTTAGGATTTACTCTTTCATATTTAATTTAGTAGTGTTAATTATGTTAATCATGTTGTACATTATATCTCTAGTACTCATTTGTCTTATAACGGGAAGTTTGTACCTTTTGACCACCTTCATCTAATTCCACATCTCCCTCCCACCTCCTCTGGTAACCACAAAGCTGATTTTTTTTCTATGAATTTGTTTGGTTTCTGAAGTATAATTGACCTACAGCACTATGCTAGTTCCCACACAATATAGTGATTCGTTATTTCTATAGATTACAAAATGGTCATTATGATAAGTCTAGTTACTCTTTGTCACCATACAAAGATATTACATTATTATTGACTGTATTCCCCGTGCTATACATTTTATCCCTGTGACTCATTTATTTTGTAACTGGAAGTTTGTACATCTTAATTTCCCTGTGTTAGGTTACATTTTTAAGCTAAAAATAATAGAATTACATTTAACATGGGTACCAGTAGAAATAAAATAATACATTTAACAATATTCTTTGAGAAGGATCTATTTGATTTTATTTTTTACCAGTTCCCTTGCTTAACAAATCATGCTTCCCAAGGTTCTGATCTCGATCTTTTTTTTTTTTTTTTTGTCTCACTTGTCCTGGAACATCTCTTTCCCATCCTCATATCTAGCTTCAGCCAATCACAGAAATGCTGATAATGCTTGGCTGTGCTGCCCTCACCTCTCTCCTGAGCTCTAGTCGAGCTTTGGTTGACTGGAAGAGCTCTCTTTGCTGGAGTATCTTCCCCATGTAGTCTTTGTCTTCACTTACGGCTTTACTGTATACTTCCTCATCTAAAACAATCTGGTAGTTCTTCCTTGGCTCCTTCCTTTTGTTAGTGTCTTTCTTCCCACTGGCCTCTAGCACATATTATGCATAAATACACACACATCCAGTGGTATGTTTTCTAAATATGTTGCCAGGCTGCCTTGTCCTCTATATTTTCCTCTGCCATTGCCTTACTCATTACTATACCCTTGCATGAGCACCTTGCTTTTAATCTGGCTACTCTCCAGTCCACTGCTAACCCACTGCTGCCAGAAAAATATTTCTAAGAGGCAGATAAGCATGTATTCCTTTGCTTAAAATCCTGGAGAGCTTCCCATAGTCATCAGAAAAATGTCTAAAGTGCCTGACGTGGTATCTAGAGTCATTCAGAAATCTGACTTCTCTTCACTGCTCCTCTGCATGTGTGCTTCAGTCCTGTCATGCAGACTGTTTGCAGTTTCTTGAATGTTCCCGTGTTTTCAGATTTCTTTGTCTTCGCTTTGCTAGTCTCTCTGGGTGAAGTATCTCTGTGATGAACTGCTTCATTAAGAATAGGTCAGACTTTAATTACCTTTGGAAATTTTTACTTGGTCCTTTTCCCAGTTCCCCTCCCTCCTTGTTTGGGTCCATGTCATCCTGTTCATTAGAATATTTATTTTCCTATAAGTGTTTTAACTCTGCTTTCCAGCACTGTATGAGAGCCACATTCTTTTCTATCTACGTTCTTAGGACTTGGCACATAGTAGGAACTCAGAAAATTTGTCTTTGGAAGAAATTCAGTTCAGTGTAGTCGCTCAGTCATGCCCGACTCTTTGCAACCCCATGGACTGCAGCATGCAAGTCTTCCCTGTTCATCAACAACTCCTGGAGCCTACTCAGACTCATGTCTATTGAGTCAGTGATGCCATCCAACCATCTCATCCTCTGTTGTCCCCTTCTCTTCCTGCCTTCAATCTTTCCCAGCATCGGGGTCTTTTCAAATGAGTCAGTTCTTCTCATCGGGTGGCCAAAATTTCAGCTTCAGCATCAGTCCTTCCAATGGATATGTGGGACTGATTTCCTTTAGGAGGAAGAAATGAATGGGCTCATCCTTCTCACTAGCATTTGCTGTTTGATCATCCATTGAGTCGGTGATGTCATCCAGTCATCTCATCCTCTGCCGTCCCCTTGTCCTGTGCTCAGTCTTTCCCAGCATCGGGGTCTTTTCCAATGAATCAGTTCTTTGCATCAGGTGGCCATAGTATTGGAGCTTCAGCATCAGTCCTTCTAAAGAATATTTAGAGTTGATTTCCTTTAGTATTGACTGGTTTGATCTCCTTGCTCTCCAAGGGACTCTCGAGAGTCTTCTACAGCACCACAGTTCGAAAGTGTTGGTTCTTTGGTGCTCAGCCTTCTTTATCATCCAGCTCTCACATCTGTACATGACTACTGGAAAAACCATAGCTTGACTATATGGACCTTTGTCGGCAAAGAGATGTCTCTGCTTTTTAATATGCTGTCTAGGTTTGTCATAGTTTTTTTTCAAGGAGCAAGCTGGAAAAACCATAGCTTTGACTGGACAGACCTTTGTCAGCAAAGTAATGTCTCTGCTTTTTAATATGCTGTCTAGGCTTGTCATAGTTTTTCTTCCAAGGAGCAAACGTCTTTTAATTTCATGGCTGCAGTCACTGTCCACAGGGGTTTTAGAGCCCACGGAAATAAAATCTGCCACTATTTCCATTTTTTCTGCATTTATTTGCCATGAAGTGATGGGACCAGATGCCATGATCATAACAAAAGCAACTCTTTTAATCTATTCCCCTCCCTTCCTTTGCCTCCTTTTCATCCAGGCTTTTCCAAAGGAGTGTCTCTGCTTGTATCTTCCAGTTTTTCTCTGCCTTCTCTCTTGATCTCTCCACTCATGCTCTCGTCACTACCTTTATCAAATTCACCATTGATCTTCAGTAATCACTTTTCTAGTGTTTAACTTGACCTGTTAGCAGCAGTTGACTTTATGAATCACTCCCTTTTGTCTGAAGCACCTTCTTCACTTGGTTGCCAGTATGTTACAGTCTCATGGTTTTCCTTCTCTTTCTCTAGAAATATAGAGCAACAGTTCTTTAAAGTTTTTGTGTTAAATGATTCCTGATAAACCTGTTGAATCCTTCCCTAGACATTTGTACATATGCATATAAAGAAAATTCTGAACACAGTATTGAGAGAGTTCAAGGGTCTTCCCACTTCAGAATTCATCTGTGGTACCCATAGAAAAAGCAGCCTAAGTGATGGGAGGAAAAAGCCGTTGAGTGTGATGTATCTAAAGTCAAGGGAAGAAGGAGCCTTTCAGAAGGAAGGAGTGGTCAGTATTGTCACATGTTTGTTGTAAATGTGGACTGAACCGAGATCACAGTAAGGAGCTTGTTGTGACCTGGCAGAACCTTTTGGTGAAGTGGTGAGGGTAGGAGGCAGGTAGTGGGTGAAGAGTAGAGTCCATTAGTGTAGGCAGCCCCAGAAGTTTGGCTCTAAAGGGGAGGGAGCAAGGATATGGTGGCTGGAAAGGGATGTGGAAGTGGCGTATAGTTTTAGCTTGTGGTTGTTTTGTTCTTTTTGAGGAGACTTAATTATTTTTTCCTCTTATTTGCCTTTCACTTGAATTGGTTTATCTAAAGCTGAACTCTGATGTGAATTTTCATTCTTTCTTGCCTAGTGGTTTCTAAAAAAGATTTTATGTACTGTGAATTATCAGGAATGTGAACTAGTGTTCTAAACATGGGTGGACCCTTTCAACATTCATTTTCTGTTTCGTTCTGAGGAAGTTTACTTCTAACAATGACTCTTATTTGTTTCATTTAATAACATGTAAAAAGACAAGATTTATAGTTTTGAGAAATAACATTTACATCTTCATTTGCTTTTTGCAGGAAATTCACTGTCAGAGCACCCCCCTCAAAAAACAAGTTGGTCCAAGTACCCCATCACTTACAGTAAGAGAAAAAGTGACAGAAAATCAGACACCAGCAAACCCTTCTAATAGAGAACCTTCAGGTAAGCATTTTCTATTTCTATTTCAATTAAAATGTCTATTTCAGTCTATCATAATTTTGGAAACAGCAGAAATGCTGTTCTAGTGTAAAAAGACAAATTAATTTTTTTGTTTCTAGCCATGCTATATGCTTCTTTCTTAGTTCTCTTTCCAGAGTGAGAACTCATACTCTTAATGAGAGTATAAATTTACTATAACTAGTTTTTGGAGAAAAACTCAGTAATATCCATTGAATTGTGAAGTGTGTATACGCCTTGATTCAACTTCTTTGCAAGTGTTTCTCTAAGTTGAATTCTTAGAACTAGTATTCAATGGATGTATGTACAAATTTATTAATCATTGCATCATTTGTAATAGTGGTAAGATTTAAATAACTTAAATGCTCATCAGTAGAAGACTGTAAATAAAGTGTGCTAAATCCATGTAATTGAGTATTATGTAGCTGTTTAAAATAAAGGTACTTTGTAGGCAGTGACATTTAATATAACATAGACAATTTTTTTTGAAATTGTGGTGAAAAACCTATTACTGAAATTCACCATCTTAACAGTTTTTAAGTGTGCAGTTCAGTAGCATTAAGTATATTCACATTGTTGAGGAACTTTCATCAGACAAAACTAAAACTATATCCATTAAACAACAACTCCCCTTTCCCCCTCTTCAGCTCTTGGTCCACCAGCATTCTAATTTCTGTTTCTGTCAATTTGACTACCTTAGATAGCTCATATAAGTGCAGTCATATGGTATCTGTATTTTTGTGACTGGCATATTTAATTTAACATAACGTCCCAGGGTTCATCCATGTTGACATGTCACATGTCAAGTGTGTGACTTGATTACTTTCCTTTTTAAGGCTGAATAATATTTTCTTGCATATATATATACCATATTTTGTTTATCTCTTATTCATTGATGGACATGTGGGTTGTTTCTACTTCTTAGCTATTGTAGGTAGTGGTGTTATGAATATGGGTGTGCAAATATCTCTTTGAGACCCTGCTTTCAGTTCTTTTGGCTATATACCCAGAAGTGGAATTGCTTGATCATATAGTAGTTCTATTTTTAATATTTTTGAGGAACTATTACACTGGTTTCCATATTGGTTACATTATTACATACTGGTCACACAGTGTCAGCAGCAGTGCATGAGGGTTCCAATTTCTCCTCACTCTCCTCAACAATTGATATTTTTTTTGTGTTCTTGATAGTAGCCATCCTAACAGGTATGAGTTGTTAGCTCATTGTGATTTTGATTTACATTTCTCCTATGATTGGTGATGTTGAGCATCTTTTCACATGCTTGTTAGCCATTAGTATATCATCTTTGGAGAAATGTCTGTTCATATCCTTTGCCCATTTTTTTAATCAGGTTGATTTTTTGTTATTGAGTTGTAGGAGTTCTTTTTATATTCTTAATACTAACTTCTTAGATATATGATTTGCAGATGTTTTCTTGCATTCAGTAGGTTGTTTTTTCACTGTGTTGACTGTGTTCTTTGATATATAAACATTCTTTTAATTGATGCATAGTTGATTTACAATATTATCTTAGTTTCAGATGTACAGTGATTAAACATTTTTATAGATTACACTCCATTTGAGTTATTATAAAATATTGTTCCATATGTTGGACAATATAGCCTTGTAACTTACTTATTTAATACATAGTTGTTTGTATCTCTTTATCCCTACCCCAACTGTGCCCTGCTTGCCACATAAGTTTTTCAGTTTGGTATAGTCCCATTTGTCTATTTTTGCTTTTGTTGTCTGTGCTTTTTGTATTATACACAGGAGATCACCAAATCCAGTGTCATAAAGCTTTCTCTCTCTTTTCTTCTGGGAGTTTTGTAGTTTTGAGTCTTATTAGGTCTTTAATCTGTTTTGAGTTGACTTTTGTAAGTGGTGTCAGATAAAAGTCTAACTTAATACCTTGCATGTAGCTATCCAGTTTTTCTAACATTTGTCCTTTCTCCATTGAATTATCATGGCAGCTTTGACCATATATTTGGAGTTTTATTTTTGGGCTCTCTATTCTTTTCCATTTGTCTATATGTCTGTCTTTATATTGGTACCATACTGTATTGATTATTATAGTTTTATAATATATTTTGAAATGAGGAAATGTCAGTCTTTTAACTTTATTCTCTTTCAAATTGTTTTAGATGTTCAGAGGTTCTTGAAGTTCCATATGAATTTTAGGACAGACTTTCTATTTCTCCAAAAAGTGCTTTTGGGATTTTGATAGAAATTGCATTAAGAGGCTTTTACTGAACAATTCTAAGTTTTTATATATATTCAAATTGCTTTTCCTGTTTTTTTTTTTTTTTTAGATTTTACTGAATGTGAAATGACAAAGCCTAGCCCTTTGAAAATAACACTGTTTTTAGAAGAGGACAAATCCTTAAAAGTGACATCAGACCCAAAGGTTGAACAACAGACTGGTTGGTTTTCATTCTCTGTTTCTTATTAACTCTGGATGTGCTAGGAGAATTAGTATTCTCATATTCAAATATGTAGAGTTCTCTATTTCAAAATGTCTTGTGATTTTATAATACCCCTTTTAAAAAAAACTAGGAAATATTCTTGCTTTTGCAAAATATGGTACTGTTAACAGTTATTTTTAGGTCCCATGCCCTGTGAAAATGTGATTAAGGCTGTCACTTCCTTTCCCAGGGAAAGGAAATGTGCTAGCCTTCCACACTCTCATGTACAGTTGGAAGAAGTCGGTGCCCTTGAAGTTTATTTGTGAACCCTGCCCTTATTTGTGATGTTATTATTGTCTTGTTATTGACTACAGTGTGAAAAGACAGTTCTCTGCAAGAGAAAGAGAATTATTTGAAAGGGTATTTTTTGTAAATCTGAAGCTTTTGGCTATTATCTTGCAGTTTGAGTCCTTAATATTCTTAAACCTAAAGCACTGTATCAGCTTTTGATCGTTCCTACCTTCATTACTTAGAAAATGTTATTGGAACATTATAGTAGTATTCTTTTTGTTTTGTTTCTGTAGGAGGTACATTTTCTTAGGGCTTTTTTTTTTTTTTCCTATTTATTGAGTGAGCATATGAATATTAAGTCTTCTCTGTCATTCCTTTAATTCTTAAAGGTCTGAATCACAGTAATCACCTGTTGAAATATTTTTCAGAAGTGGTACGTGAAATTGAGATGAGCGTGGATGATGATGATGATATCAATAGTTCAAAAGTAATTAATGACATCTTCAGTGATGTCCTCGAGGAAGGTGAACTAGATGTGGGAAAGAACCGAGAGGAGATGGATCAAGCAGATGCAGAAAGCAGCGAAGAACAGGAAGATGCACTGAATATTTCCTCCATGTCTTTGCTTGCTCCATTAGCACAAACAGTTGGTGTGGTAAGTCCAGAGGTAAGACAGGACTAAATGTAAATAGGCCTAGGACATAAAGAAACTAAGTAGAATTAGGATCTCTTTTTGTTTTAGTTGGTTCCTGGGGATTTGGCATGCTATAGCCAGGAATATTTTGCAAACTTGATGTTAATTCTTCTTAGAAGAGAGCTTAAAACTCTTCATTGGTTTCCTGTTGGCATCAGATGAAATCCAAACTGTAACATGGCTTAAAAAGCCAAATACTTGGGCTCACATCCTGGCTCTGCCGTGTACTGGTGTTTACTGGTCAAGTTATTTAACCTTTTTGCCGCAATTAAATGTTAAATTAGGTTAAAAACAGTACCTCCATTGTGGAGTTGAAGTGCATATTAAATCATATTAGAACATAAGTATTTAGCACAAGACAGATAACTAACATTTATTAGCTATCACTCTGAACTGAATAACTGAGCTTTTTTGGAAATTGATTCAATTAGAAATATTTTTTAAAAAAAGAGTTACAAGTGTAGGCTTCAGCTGTCTTTGAATTTTTATTCATATACTTTTTAGGGAGGTAGTTTGTCTTGTTTTTTTGATGAATTGGTCAACTTTTTGGATATTTATTTTCTAGTAGTAGGGAAGGCATTCAATTCCTCAGATTTCTCATTTAGAATCAATGTCATCCATAAAATCTAATATCTGATGTGCCTTCCTGCAGAATTTAGTGTCTTCACCTAGATGGGAAGTGAAAGACACGAGCATCAGTGATGAAAGTCCAAAGCCTGGAAAATTCCAAAGAACCCGTGTCCCTCGAGCCGAGTCTGGTGATAGCATTGGTTCGGAAGACCATGATCTTCCTTATAGGTGAGAATATCTTGGAAGACATTCAGTCATTAAGGGTCATGGTTTAGGTTAAAATAAGAAGTTTTGTTATTTATAATTATAATGTTATTAATGTTAATCTTCATAAAACTTTGAAATAGCTTTGGTTACCTTCTTTCACCCAGTGGCATTTTCCATTCTAGTGAAGTGTTCTGCTGATACTTTGCAATATCAGACTCTGCTGATATGTTCAATAAAGCATAGTGCTTAGTGTGTTGCTGGATTTTTAATAGAGTATAACTTATTTCCTGAAGCATCGATGCATATAGATCTCAAAGAGTCAAAGAAACGGACCGTCCTTCGATAAAGCAAGTGATCGTCCGGAAGGAAGATGTTACTTCAAAATTGGAAGAAAAAAAGAATGGTTTTCCTTGTCAGGTTAACATCAAACAGAAGATGCAGGTATGTACTTCACTGGAAAGGGGATTTGAGACTGTGAGCTTGAGAACAAGGACGCAGTCTTATTCATCTGGGTATCCAGAGTGACTCGGATAGTCACTGGCTTGCAGGGCCTCAGGAAGTCAGTCCTGAATTCAGTTTGAGAAAAGTCCTCTTTACTGGAAAAGTTGGAAGCTTGTTTGATATTACTGAAATATTTACTTTTAAGAATGTTTGTCATATGCAAATGAACTTACCTATGAAGAAGAAACTGACTCAAAGATATAGAGAACAGACTTGTGGTTGCCAAGGGGGAGGGGCACGGTGGAGGAATGGATTGGGAATTTGATTAGCATATGCAAACTATTATGCATAGAATGGATAAACAGCAAAGTCCTACTGTATAGCATGCGTGCTTGCTCAGTAGCTTCAGTTGTGTCCAACTCTTTGTGATCCCATGGACTACAGTCCACCAGACTGCTCTGTCCCTGGGATTCTCTAGGCAAGAATACTGGAGTGGGTTGCCATTTCCTTCTCCAGAGGAACTTCCTGACCCAGGGATCGAACCCACATCTCTTATATCTCCGGCATTGGCAGGCTGGTTCTTTACCACTGGCATCACCTGGGAAGCCCTGAGTGGTATAGCATAGAGAACTGTATTCAATGTGATATACTGTATAGCACAGGAAACTATAGTCAATATCCTATGATAAACCATAATGAGAAAGATATGTTAAATGTTTTTGGTGCACAGTCTAGAAACTTGAACAGTGAAACTAACATTTTGACTTTTCTCTCTGGAGATTTTAGAAATTACTAAATTGGATAAATTATAAATAAAGCTTAAATAAAGTAAAAATCATGATTCAATGTGAATTTTTTTTCTCCTCTCATTGGTTTCACTAGGAACTCAATAATGAAATAAATTTGCAGCAGACAGTGATCTATCAGGCTAGTCAGGCTCTTAACTGTTGTGTTGATGAAGAACATGGAAAAGGGTCACTGGAAGAAGCTGAGGCAGAAAGACTTCTTCTAATAGCAAGTATGTGTGGTACACCCAAAACAATTCCAACACAGTTTCACTCCAGGAAAAGCTCATTTTGTCTCATATATTCGGAAATTTCTAATTCTAGGAAAGGGCGTTTTTTGATAGTCTGTTTCAGCCGATCTGTTTTTAATTTTTTTTTTTTTTATGAGGTTTGTGAAAACTTTGCATGTAAAATAAGGCATAGTTTATATGAAAGGGTGAAAGAATCTGGAGTGCATCTGAAGAAATGTAGAGTGTGCTGATAATGAATATATGAATATATTTATACACATACACACTATCTCTGTATGTGTAGCTAAAAACAAGTATATGAATTTTGTTGTGTTGTGTATGTGTGATGAAGGATGACAGGATGGAGACATTAACTGTACAAGAAAACTGACCAAAAGTTGGAGTAGTGAGCATTTTGTGAACAGATGGGTGATCAAGGTTTTACCTAACTACCTATCACCTGTTTATATGAAGGAAGAGTTATTGATTTTTGTCTTTGGTATTGTGTATGGTTGCCACATGAGTGCATTTTCTTGCATTGGTTTCATTTAGAAACAATTGCAGTTTTAATATTTGAAATATTAACTTGCATATTTCTACACAGCTGAGAAGAGAACACTTTTGATTGATGAGTTGAATAAATTGAAGAATGAAGGGCCTCAGAGGAAGAATAAGGCTGGTCCCATATCCCAAAGTGAATTTGTCCCTTCCAGAGGATCAGTTACTTTGTCAGAAATCCGCTTGCCTCTGAAAGCAGATTTTGTCTGCAGTACAGCTCAGAAACCAGGTACGGTGATCTTTATTTTGTCACTTCTACATCATTGTTAAATTATGAACGTCACCTAGGTTGGAATTGTGCAAATGGGAACAAGTAGAGTATCTGGAAAGAAGCAAGGCTTGTATATCTCAGGCCTTGAGTTCCTTTTATGTAAATATGTATCTAAAAATACCCAAGGAAAAATTTCATATATGGTCTTACTGATCTACACAATAGCACAAATGGCTCTAACTGAAAGTAAGGCTTGTTAAACATAATACTGAACATAAATTACCAAGGCAAGTTATTCCGACACAACAGACCATTTCACTTTCATTCATTTTTTTCGTGGAAAGTATTGGGCGTCTAAAATAACTTATTTTACTTACTCTATTCTATGTAAAATTCACTCCATTATGGAAATCTGTTTTTTGAATCCTGAATTACTGGTTGTGGGAGTTAAGAGCATGACAGTATAGTTACTTCTATTGAAATTTTATTTTGTTTAACCCTCTAAATTAAGTAAACTTTTCTGAGCTATGTATTCTACTTAAAATGATATTTAAACAAGGTGGATAAAGGAGGTTATGGCACCAGTATCTGAAAAAGAGGACAAGGTGGTAACTTTCACAGAAATATAGTGTTTTAATTTCAGTTTTGAAATAACAAGCCAGAATATACCCTTTTGGGATATGTACTATTAGCTGAAGAATTTCAGGTCAATAGGTAAAATTTAAAGTCAGCAGAAATTGAGGAATGTATAGTGAAGTTTTTTCAGTTCACATAATAGGAAGATATCTTGATGATGCTATTCCAGGTATGTCTGTCCACTTATGACTTGTCTTTTTGTGTCTGGAAAGTTGACTTTAGAAAATTTTAAATAAATTTTATATAAATCAGTTATAGTATTACTTTATTCATTTGATCTTCCAGAATGCTGATTAGCTAAATCTGATTCTGCTTGTGCATATTAGGTAATGTAATTATTTCTTGCAGATGCAGCAAATTACTATTTCTTAATTATACTAAAAGCAGGAGCTGAAAATATGGTAGCCACACCATTAGCAAGTACTTCAAATTCTCTTAACGGTGACGCTCTAACATTCACTACTACATTTACTCTGTAAGTAAATTAGGCTTTTGGTGGTTGAAACATGTTTTTCTTTTAATAGAATTAATATAGTCTAAGCATACAGGTAGAATTCATAATCTTTGAAATGTAATATGTATGTTATTTTTATATGGACAAATATCTCATTTTTCAATTTGTTGATTTAACTCTTATGTTTCCAGTCTTCCATTGAATAGCATGTTTCTTCCATGTGTCTGCAGGTATTGATCAAAATATCTATTGATATTTTGAAGTGTTTTAACATATATATTTACTATACACACAGACAAAATCTGGACCACAATTTTTTAATATATGCTTTAAATCTATGAATGTACTTAACATTCAGTCTCTGTGTAAGACATTTGTATTTAGTGTTACATATTTTGAAAGTAGAGTCAAAATATAGTTTAGAAAAAAAGTTATTTTTATTATTAAGATCTTGAGTTGTAAAAACTGAAGAAAATATTTGACTTATAGGGAAAAAATTGACTTTTTACCAATTTCTATATTCTTTAATAATTTGTAACTATTGTCTTTAGTTTTAAAACATAGTGAATTCCTTTACTCTCAGTCCTGTAACAGTATTTATGACATCGTTTTTAATGGCATAATTTGATATTTTTATTTTTTCAGGCAAGATGTGTCCAATGACTTTGAAATAAATATTGAAGTTTACAGCTTGGTAAGCAGTTACAGCTTTCTAAAATTACTAATGGTGTGTTTTTCTTAAAAGAATCAGATTTTAAGTTAAATTTTTCTTTAATTTGTATGTAGGTACAAAGGAAAGATCCCTCAGGCCCTGATAAGAAGAAAAAAGCATACAAGTCAAAGGTGAGAATGAAAGAAACGCAGTAAAAATATAATCAGGAGTACGAGATGTAATGTCAGTCTAAAATTATGTATAGTTTTAAAGAATTATCAGGCTCTTGGGTCATTTTTATGCCTCAGATTTCTAGTTACTGCATTTATTAGATATGAATACTGAGAGTAAACTTACAGTGAGTGCCCATAACCCTAATTATAAACTACTGATACACTCAGGCTGGAAATTCCATTTTCTCTGTGTCTACTTGACAACTGACTTGATAATGCGCTGTGCCTGGTCGCCCAGCCGTGTCTGACTGTGTGACCCCGCGGACCGCAGCCCGCCTCTCCAGGCAGGAGTACTGGAGTGGGCGCTGTGTGCTCCTCCAGGGGGTCTTCCCGCCCCGGGATCGAACCCAGCTCTCCCACGTCGCAGGCAGAGCCTTTACTGACCGACCCACCGGGGAGTCTCTGAACTCTCTCAAGCTTCTCCTCTGAACCTTTGTCTTACAGACTCCTCTAAGCAATACTTAGAATGATGTGATTGCTGTAGGCATGTGGAATAGAAACTCCTTAGTTTCTGTCCTTCCTAGCCTTTGCTCTTTTGTTCTTTTTCTATATCATCATTTAAAAGAAGTTTATTTAACTTTAATGAAAAAGGAATAACAGAATGGGGAAAAACCTTAATAAAGAACTCAGGCAAAATGTATTGATATTTAAGAATTACTTTCTGTGTGGGAGAATCTCAAGTTTAGTTAAAGTTCTGAATCGTAATGTTAAATAGGAAATATACTAAGTTATTTTTTTTCTAGGCTATTACTCCTAAGCGACTTCTCACATCGGTAACCTCTGTAAGTAGAATTTTCAAAAAGTTGAAGTTCCTTGAAAAATCTTCACCTTCCACATATACTGCCCTCAATTTGGGAGACCTGGGTTCTATTCCTGGATCAGGAAGATCCTCTGGAGGAGGGAAAGGCTACCCCCCACCCTCCCCTGCCCAGTATTCTTGCCTTGAGATTCCATAGGTAGATGAGTCTGGCAAGCTATAGTCCATGGGGTCATAAAGAGTTGGACACAACTGAGTAACTAAAACTAACCATTTCTACACCCTTAGTGCTTTGGTAATCTTTAAAATATCCTAAAAGGAAAAAATAATGTTTTCTGAAATATAGTCCTTGCAATGTTAAACTTTTGTACTTACTATTTAAATCTTTGTATCATATAAAGAAAATAACATGTTCTTCTTCATGCCTTTTTTTTTTTAGAAAAGCACCCTTCATTCTTCAGGTAAGTGAATCTTGAACTATTTGAAACACTAGAATAAGGAAAAAGAACTAAGCAATTGAATACTTATTCGTGTAACCCTCTTGATTTATGAGTATCTTCTTTAGTCTCCTTTGAATAATATTTTTTTTATGGCTTGTAGTAACCTATAAGATTACTAGCCAGAATAGCCTGCTGTCAGAAACCACCACAGGCCACCAAACTACACATTATTCGGACTCTAGCAGGCACTACACATAGGATACCTAGTCACTTTACAGCTGCAGCAAGTAGCATTACTCTTCACCATAGCTGCTCTTGTTCTGTAGATTTAGTTTGTGCTGTTCACACTGTAGATTTTACCTCTTTTAACTGTACTGATCATGACAATTGTATCATGTCAGAAAGACATCTTTCTAGTTCACTGGGAACTGGGGTGCCAGTAAGCCAGGAAAGACTTTTCCAGAGTAGCATTAGGCCAAAATTTTCCAAAGAGGGTTAGGGTTGAGCTGGTTTCCCTCATCTTTGGACTTTAGACCTCTGCTTCTTGGCACAAGAGAATAGCTGAGAAGAACCACACAGATAAAGTCCTGCTGCTTGTTATCTCATCCTAGGCTATAGCAGTAAAGTCCTTTCATGTCTTTTATAGGAAAGTTGCTTTTTACATACACATTTTTGGGTTCTGTATCTTTAAAAACATCTGCCTCAAATGTTAAGGAGTGCTTGTACCTCATTTAAGTTAGATATAAATACTTAGCAGTTTACTTTCATTAGGAAACATGTTGATGTTTTAGTCCCCCTACCCTGCCCCCATATTAGAAATAAAGGAAAATGAAGCAGTTTTGTTCTTTTTTTCTGTGGCAATTTAATTTCATTCTATTAGGGTGGGGTGAGGAATTGTTATTTTATACAGTAGCATAGTCACTCTGAACTAAACTTCGTTCCGTTTTTCTTTAGTTATGGCCAGTCTTAATGCTGTGCGGACCAGCAACTTTGCCCTTGTTGGATCTTACACTCTGTCGTTATCTTCAATAGGAAACACAAAATTTGCTCTGGACAGGGTAATCCAAATTTATTTATTTATTTACAGAAAAGTTAGGTCAATGGAAATGTCCCATTTCAAGTATTTGAAATCTTTGGCTGAATGTTATATGCTTTTAGAATTGTGTATGTTAATTGGATATAGGTCCTTATATGCATGATATGTTTTTTGATGTTGGAAGTATTTCTCCCTTTACTTAATAGTTAAGTCTTCAAAGCAGTTTATGTTGGTTTATTCTAAATGTCAATTCTGACTAAGAAAATATGCTTCTTGCATATAGATGTTAAGCTTACAGTTTTAAAACAGTATCTTACTCATTTAAAACCAATATTTTGACATGACTAACATTTTTTACATTTAGTTTTACAAAACAGGGAAAGATAGGTTAATTTCTTAGAAAAGTACTCATGAATCTAAGAGATTTCTTTCCCATACTTTACTCTCCAAGTTTAAGACTTCATAGTTTAAATCTTTGTAATATCACTGTTGAGTGCTTTTTACCACAGTATAAGGACTAAACTTTTAATAGCGAACAAGACCATTTTAATTAGTAAGAGAAGTAGAGGCAAACTTTAGTACTAGGTTTGGCTCCTGCTGTATAATACAGACTATTTAAACATACTATAAGAAATTTCTGTGGTCAGAATATAGAGATGTTTAAAAAAAAATTTATGTAACTTTTAATTTAGTAATTCAGCTAGATTAACAAATTGAGTGATTCTGGGTCTTTTTTTCTCTTTGTCTTTTATTTTGTTCGTTTTAGATAAATTATGATGTAAAAGAGCAAGAGCTACTGGGCTATATGTTCCAGGAAAAGGTTGCCACATTTTCTTTGCTTGAAACTAATGAGCTTAAAAATTGTCCTTAATTTTTGGCCCTTATGTTTTTGTTTTACTAACCACTCTCATGTCTTCTTGGTTATTTTGAATAATTAAGGACATTATGTAAATTATTCTTTATTTAGACCCTTGGGCATCTTTTTCTTTACTCTCATAATTCTTTAAGCCTTTCTCTAAAAGTTTTCTAGTTTTTTTTCATGCATGTTTGGTATTTGGGCTTTTCTCCTGTATTTTTTTTCATGTTACAATTCTTTAAGATTTTGTGGTCACTTCAACATTGATTTTCCAGGTACCAAAATGCCAAATTTAATAACTATTCTAAAACTAAAATTTACTCAATATTGTTGACTTCCTACCTATTGAAAAGCCTATTGGTGATGTTTTAAGTAAAAGCGGAAAACTTTTATGGTCTTAATTGACTGATAGGTATGTTGCTATGTAGGTGATGCTGTTTATTTATTTAAAATTCAAATTCATTTAATGCTAAAATTATATAAATATAATCATATACTTTATAAGGTTTTTTTTTTTAGAATTTTTAATATCTCTGTGAAGATCAATTGCAAGCATTTTGTGGGTGTATATGGAAATGCTAATTTGCAAAATACTGGATAGTGTTTTTTATTTTATTTAAAGTTCTTCAAACAAGATTTGCAAATTAGGTAAACATAACTGGAGTTCTATAAACTGTAGTCTTTACTCAATGTTGTCACATAGCCAATTTCTATGTATGTACAGTTTCATTAATCTCTAAAATGAAAAAGATTTCAATGACATTTTTTTTTTTCTTAATTATTTTTATTAGTTGGAGGCTAATTACTTCACAACATTTCAGTGGGTTTTGTCATAAATTGACATAAATCAGCCATGGAGTTACATGTATTCCCCATCCCGATCCCCCCTCCCACCTCCCTCTCCACCTGATTCCTCTGGGTCTTCCCAGTGCACCAGGCCCGAGCACTTGTCTCATGCATCCCACCTGGGCTGGTGATCTGTTTCACTATAGATAAAATACATGCTGTTCTTTTTTTTTTTTTTTTTCCATTTATTTTTATTAGTTGGAGGCTAATTACTTTACATCATTACAGTAGTTTTTCTCATACATTGAAATGAATTAGCCATGGATTTACATGTATTCCCCATCCCAGTCCCCCCTCCCACCTCCCTCTCCACCCGATCCCTCTGGGACTTCCCAGTGCACCAGGCCCGAGCACTTGTCTCATGCACCCAACCTGGGCTGGTGATCTGTTTCACCCTAGATAATATACATGTTTCAATGCTGTTCTCTTGAAACATCCCACCCTCGCCTTCTCCCAGAGTCCACAAGTCTGTTCTATACATCTGTGTCTCTTTTTCTGTTTTGCATATAGGGTTATCGTTACCATCTTTCTAAAGTCCATATATATGTGTTAGTATACTGTAATGGTCTTTATCTTTCTGGCTTACTTCGCTCTGTATAATGGGCTCCAGTTTCATCCATCTCATTAGAACTGATTCAAATGAATTCTTTTTAATGGCTGAGTAATATTCCATGGTGTATATGTACCACAGCTTCCTCATCCATTCGTCTGCTGATGGGCATCTGGGTTGCTTCCATGTCCTGGCTATTATAAACAGTGCTGCGATGAACATTGGGGTGCACGTGTCTCTTTCAGATCTGGTTTCCTTGGTGTGTATGCCCAGAGGTGGGATTGCTGGGTCATATGGCAGTTCTATTTCCAGCTTTTTAAGAAATCTCCACACTGTTTTCCATAGTGGCTGTACTAATTTGCATTCCCACCAACAGTGTAAGAGGGTTCCCTTTTCTCCACACCCTCTCCAGCATTTATTGCTTGTAGACTTTTGGATAGCAGCCATCCTGACTGGCGTGTAATGGTACCTCATTGTGGTTTTGATTTGCATTTCTCTGATAATGAGTGATGTTGAGCATCTTTTCATGTGTTTGTTAGCCATCTGTATGTCTTCCTTGGAGAAATGTCTGTTGAGTTCTTTGGCCCATTTTTTGATTGGGTCATTTATTTTTCTGGAGTTGAGCTGGAGGAGTTGCTTGTATATTTTTGAGATTAATCCTTTGTCTGTTGCTTCGTTTGCTATTATTTTCTCCCAATCTGAGGGCTGTCTTTTCACCTTGCCTGTAGTTTCCTTTGTTGTGCAAAAGCTTTTAAGTTTCATTAGGTCCCATTTGTTTATTTTTGCTTTTGTTTCTAAAATTCTGGGATGTGGGTCATAGAGGATCCTGGTGTGATTTATGTCAGAGAGTGTTTTGCCTATGTTCTCCTCTAGGAGTTTGATAGTTTCTGGTCTTACATTTAGATCTTTAATCCATTTTGAGTTTATTTTTGTGTATGGTGTTAGAAAGTGTTCTAGTTTCATTCTTTTCCAGGTGGTTGACCAGTTTTCCCAGCACCACTTGTTAAAGGGGTTGTCTTTTTTCCATTGTATATCCTTGCCTCCTTTGTCAAAGATAAGGTGTCCATAGGTTCGTGGGTTTATCTCTGGGCTTTCTATTCTGTTCCATTGATCTGTATTTCTGTCTTTGTGCCAGTACCATACTGTCTTGATGACTGTGGCTTTGTAGTAGAGCCTGAAGTCAGGCAGGTTGATTCCTCCAGTTCCATTCTTCTTTCTCAAGATTACTTTGGCTATTCGAGGTTTTTTGTATTTCCATACAAATTGTGAAATTATTTGTTCTAGTTCTGTGAAAAATACCGTTGGTAGCTTGATAGGGATTGCATTGAATCTATAGATTGCTTTGGGTAGAATAGCCGTTTTGACAATATTGATTCTTCCAATCCATGAACACGGTATATTTCTCCATCTGTTTGTGTCCTCTTTGATTTCTTTCATCAGTGTTTTATAGTTTTCTATGTATAGGTCTTTTGTTTCTTTAGGTAGATATACTCCTAAGTATTTTATTCTTTTTGTTGCAATGGTGAATGGTATTGTTTCCTTAATTTCTCTTTCTGGTTTTTCATTGTTAGTGTATAGGAATGCAAGGGATTTCTGTGTGTTAATTTTATATCCTGCCACTTTACTATATTCATTGATTAGCTCTAGTAATTTTCTGGTAGAGTCTTTAAGGTTTTCTATGTAGAGGATCATGTCAATGACATATGTTAAATATAGACTACTCTCTAAAAATTTTTTTCACTGCCATTTTAGTGTTACACAGAAATAAATTGTGATGTGTTTATTCTCTTAATGATTTGTTTTGAAATTATATCTAAAGTATCCTACCACATGACCTGAGTGTAAAATCACTCAATTTAATTGGTTTGTGTTCAGTACTGTAAAGTCTCTTCCTGAGTTAAATACAGTATAATTTAGATGTAAAATTTGTCACAAATGTGCTTTTTTGAGTCACAGGGGGAGGAAATATTTGTTCTAATATCTTACAGTTAATGTAGGAGAATGAGATAGTTAAGTTTAGATGTTTTTTCAATTGGTGGGGGAAGTGGGTGATCTTCTGTATACACATAGTAACCCTATTTGATTAAATTTGAGAGAGCAAACAAGTCTTCCGTGCGCTTCCAGAGACCGACAGTGCAAGGGAGCGTTTGCTTATTTTAATGTTGTCTTGACCAGTAATGACAAGTCACAGTGTTGTCTCTGAGATCCCCTTCAGAATGCAGTTTCTTTTGAAGTTAGCCAGACTGTTGACTCTACAGATATAGGATAGTACTAATAATGAATTCCCTGGTGTCTCAGTTGGTGAAGTGTCTGCCTGTAACGTGGGAGACCTGGGTTCAATCTCTGGGTGGGGAAGATCCCCTGGAGAAGGAAATGGCAACTCACTCCAGTATTCTTGCCTAGAAAATCCCACAGTCAGAGGAGCCTCATGGTCTACAGTCCATGGGGTCACAAAGAGTCAGACACGACTGAGCAACTTCATTTTTCTTATTTGAGGTTATAGATATCTGGTGTAGAGACTGGCATTCTGGAATTTAAATTATGAATCTCAATGAGGCACACTTTCAGATCCTTTCTTTAATAGAGAATCCAGAGTAGTCATAGGTTTTACTGTACTTTTATGGATAAAGGGAGAAAGATATCCCACAATACATCTTCTGACTTAAAGAAATCTCATAGATATATGTTCCTTCCAGGAGATAGAGATGTCAGTTTAAATAGTATTAGGACAAAAAACTGTGAAGTAGAACAACTGACTAGCATTGTAGAATTTTGAAGTTGTAGGAAGAGTGATTAGGTATTCTGGTGTGTCCGAAGCTATCCTGGTTTATGCCTGTTGGCCTTGTGTGATTATTAACAGGTATAATTATTCTCACTCAGAAGTATCTTGGTGTATAAAAAATTACAAAGTAACTCTGATTGTAGAGTACATTTTACACCTCTTAATCATAATCCTTGAGGTGTTGATAATTTTAAAAGACCCTTTTTATTAAACAGAAAACAGAATATGATCACACATTTTGACATGTCTCCACACTTGACTGGGTGTAGTAACATTGACTTCTGTGAATATTCTCAGTTCACCTCAGGACAAGCTTCTCACCAAGAATATTGTCTACTTTTCACATTTTTTTCTCATCTTTCTGAGATTCTTTTTACAGGAGCACTCTCTTGGCTAAATGGTAGAATTCTATTAATTAGCATTGAGAGGCTAAGAGCTTAACACTGACAATATGGAAAAGAAAATGGTAAGGGAATTTATAACAAATGCAGTTAATGAGGCATATGACATCTTGACCCTGATTAGCATTGTAGAATTACATTATAGATGTCATTGAAGTTCAGAAAGTTGAAAGTTTATTTTATGAAATTAGTCTGTTGAAATCTATACTTTTTGGTCAAGAATTCTCCCTTTAGCTTATCTTTATTAGGGTGGAGGAGTAAATTTTTATAAACTAACCTTTCAGTCAAAACTTTCAAATTTAGACTGAACTATGATTATTCCAATCACAGTGTCATTCTTTTTCACTGGGCAGCAGTAATGACAGAGTTAATCATCTGCCTTTCTATCTTGACCCAGGAGTCAATATCACTTTAAATATGTGAATGTTGCCATTTTTTCTAATAACACAATTTCTCCAATTGAATTTTTCTTGTATTTGTAATCTTTAATTTAAATTCAAAATTATTTTAAATTATCACATATACTTAAGCTCTTTTATTATTTAAAAATACTTTTGGCCTGAGCTCTCCTTGCTAAATATTAATATACTGGTGAGAATGATTTATTTAAAATATTTATGTGAATATTTTCATACAAGATAGAAAGCGTGGTTTTATTTGGAAGAAAATATCAATCCCTCAAACTTCCAAGCATTAACAGCAGCAGAGTCTCAATTTAGGCACTTAGTTTTTGTTTTGTCAATTTATACTTCATGTTTTTTAAAGCTATGCTATTGGGTACATAGATACTTAGATTATCATATCTTCTTGATGAATTGTTAACACTTTATCTCTCTGATAGTCATCTTTAAGGTCTATTTTGTTTGTTATTAATAGAATTACATCAGCTTTCTTATGATTAGTGTTTGTATGGTATATCTTTTTCCATTCTTCTTTATTTTTCCTGGCCATAACATGTGGCATGTGGGGTTTTAGTTCCCCAACCAGGGATCAAACCCATGCCCCCTGCAGTGGAAGTGTGGAGCCTAACCCCTGGACCACTGGGGAATCTCCTCTTTTTCCATTTTTTATTCTTAACTTGTCTGTGTTCATCTATGTCAAATTTTTGTCTCATAAGCATATTTTATGGTCATGTTTTGTTATTGTTAAACATTTTTTTGTCTTTTTATTAGAGTGTTTGATATATTTATATTTAATGCAATACTGATAGGGTTGGGTTTAGTCTACTACAAAGCAGGCATAGTTACACTACAGGCTACATGTGGCTTTTGGCCTTTTTTTAAATTTTTTTCTTTTTTTGACAAAAGTTACTTTTGTCACAATTAATGAACTGATATTGATATATTATTAACTAAAGTTCAGCAGCCTGTTTTTGTAACTAAAGTATTGAAACATAATCATGCCCATTTATGTATTGTCTACTGGTGCTGTTTTGCTGTGTCACAGCTGTTCTTTGTTCATTTGTTTTTCCTCTCTTGACTGCTTCTGAGTATTTTGGTTATCATTTTTCTTTTCTGTTGGCTTTTTAGCTGTAACTCCCTGTATTGTTTTTCAGTTATTACTGAGAATTACAATATACATCTTTAGCCTATTACTGTCACACTGCAGTCTACCTTGAAATACAATTACACTTTATGTACCTTGCAACTGTTAGAACCTTGCAATTGTCCATCTTGTTATATTTTACTTCTACCCTTGATATAAACCCCAGTGCACTTATGTTTTCAATCAAGTTTTAAAGGAAATTTAAAAGTATTGTCATTTGTATTTACCAGTTATTGTGTTATTCATTCATTTCATAGAGTCAGACTTCCATGTGGGATTATTGCCTTCTTAGGAAGAAGGTTTTTTTGTTTTTTAATTTCATTATAGCACAAGTCTGCTGGAAATGAATTCCCTAACTTTTGTTTATCTAAAAATGTCTTTACATTGTCTTCATTTCTGAAGGACTGCTAGGCTGACAGGTTTTTTTCCTTTTACCCGTTCTTTTAAAGTTGCCATTTTATTGTTTTCTGACTTTGTTTCTGATCGGCAGTCAGCCACCAGTCTTATATCTTTTCTGTTTTTTAAAATTCTTATTATCTTTATTTTTATTTATTTGGCTTTGGTGGGTCTCCATTGCTGCTCACAGGCTTTCTCTAGTTGCGGCAAGCAGGGGATACTCTTCATTACAGTGGGTAGGCTTCTCGTTGCAGTGGCGTCTCTTGTTATGGAGCATGGGCTGTAGCTGTGTGGGCTTTAGTAGTTATGGCACATGGGCTCTGTAGTTGCGGCTTGCATGCTTAGTTGCCCTGAGGCATGTGGAATCTTCCCCAAGGGGATTGAATCCCTGTCCCCCTCATTGGCAGGCAAATTCTTAATCACTGGACAACTAAGAAAATCCTGTTTTTATTTTTTTATCTGTGCCAGTGCAGCTTGTGGGATCTTAGTTTCCTGACCAGGAATCAAACCTGGGCTCCCATCAGTGAAAGCATCGAGTCTTAACCACTGGACTGCTAGGGAATTCCCCTTTTCCACTGTTAATATTTAAAATTTTTAAAATTTGAGACAGTTTGACCCTTATCTGCCTAGGTGTGGTTTTCTTTGTCATACTGGGTCATTTCTTTTTCATACTAACTTAATGAACTTTATGGAGCTCTGTCTAGTTCATGTTTTACAAGTTTTGGCAAATTCTTAGCCATTATCTCATCAAATATTTCTTCTGCCCTGTTTTTTATTCTTTCTAGGACTCTAGTTAAATTGTATGTTGGACTCTTGATTATGTTCCTACAGATCTATAGCCCACTTTTTTTTTTTTTAATTGTTTTTTCCTTTGTGTTTCATTTTGGATCATTTCTATTTACCAGTCTTTGAGTTCATGTCTTTTTTTCTAATGTGCCCAGTTTCCTGTAAAGCCTATCCAATGAAAGCCTATTCAGTTTCAACTTTTTTCTTATTCTAAAATTCCCATTGGGATTTTTTTTTTTTTGGATATTCTTTAGAGTTTCCATTTCTCTGTCAAAATTCTCCCTTTTCTCACCCATTTTTGTCCTTCTTTTCCTCTAAATTCCATAACAAAGTATAAACTTCCTTGTCTTACAATTCTAACATCTAGATCATCTGTGGACCTGCTATTGACAGGATTTGTTTTCTTTTGATTAAAGGCCACCTTTTCCTGCTTTTTCATGTCTTGTAAAACTTTTGAACTGTAGCCTCGATGTTATGTTATTAAAAGGCAGTAGAGTCTGAAGTAGGTGATGATATTACCCTTTTTTCTCTTAGACAATGTAATCAGTAGTGGAGCTGAGATGGTGTTTTGTTACTTGGGGTTAACTCTTTTTTTTTTTTTTTTTTTTTTGCTTAAGAAGCAGTTTATTTTTTACAATTCTACTGACTAGAAGTCCAAAATCAAGGCTTCGAGGAAGGTGGTGGGTTTTTCCTAAACCCTCTCTCCTTAGCTTGTAGATAGCTGTCTTAGGTATCTTTCACATGGTCTTTTCTCTGTGTGTCTAAATCTTCTCTTTTTATAAGGACACAATCATATTGGATTAGAGTCCCTCCTAATGAACTAATTTAACTTTAGTGACCTCTTTAAAGGCCCTATCTCCAAATATAGTCACATTTTGTGGTATGGGGAGTCAGAACTTCAACATGTGATTTTGGTAAGGGATGGATGGAGAGGGGACACAATTCAACCACAGCATGGTTAAAGCTGTAGCATGAGTTTTAGGATTATAAATGTTGGAAACATATTTGTCTCTAAAGAATAGGAAAAAACTTTATGGGTACAGAATGATTCAACTTTAAAATAAGCAATAAAAAATTCTGTTTTCAATAACTTGTTGGTTTTGTAATTTAGCTTATGTTTATTTTGGTTCAAAGCAATTGTGCTTCCAACGAAAGAATCAGATTCCTTTTTACTCATTCCTCACTAAATGGTTTTGGACACAATGGCAACATGAGATTTCTGTTAAAATATTCATCCTTATCCTCATCATCATCATTAATGTTGGCATCATCATCAAGCTAACAATTATTACCTATTGACTATTTTTTTAAAAAATTAAAAAAAATTTTTAATTGGAGGATAATTGCTTTACGATATTGTGTTGGTTTCTGTTGTACAACAACCTGAATCGATTATAAGTATACATATATCCCCTTCCTCTCGAGCCTCCCTTCTAACCTAATGACTATTGATGTTGAACATTTTTTCATGTGTTTGTTGGCAATGTGTATTTTGATTCTTTTGGATAAATTCTGAGAAGTGGGGTTGATTTATTTTATGATAGTTCTGTTTTTAATATTTTGAGGAACCCTCATACTGAAAAGATTTTCATTTTGATGAAGTTTGTCTATTTTTTTCTTTTGTTGGTCATGGCTTTTGGTATTATATTTGAGAACCTCAGCCAAATCCACAATCACTGAAGATTTACTCATCTATTTTCCTTCTAAGAATTGTATGGCTTTTGCCCTTATATTTAGGTATTGATCCATTTTGAGTTAATTTTTGTATGTGACATGAGGTAGGGATCCAAGCTCACTCTTTTGCATGTGGCTGTCCAGTTTCCCCAGCACCATTTGTTGAAAATACTGCTCTTTCCTCATTGAATGGTTTTGGTACCCTTGTTGAAAATCAATCTGGGTTTATCAATGTATGGGTTTATTTCTGGACTCTCAGTTCTATTCCTATGGTCTGTATGTCTATCCTTATGCCAGTATCACACTGTTCTGATTACTGTAGCTTTGGATTTGAAATTGGGAAGTACAGTTTTGAAGATTGTTTTGGTTATTTGGGGCCTCTTGCAGCTCCATGTGAATTTGAGGATTAACTTTTCCATTCTGTAGTTCACTGTTCTTTATTGCTGAATAATATTATACTGTTTAAATATGCCAGTTGGTTTATCCCATCTTCTATCAAGTATGTTCTGTTGATAGAGACTGGATAAACACATGTATTGTCTTCTTAAATCTGTGTTTTCTTTATCACATTAACTTGGGACTTAGGGTTCTGTTTTTAATCAGACTCTATGTTGAATGAATTTATTCTTCAGAAGCGTTTGTTGCTAAGGAACCAGTGGCTTTTTGGCCGCCTACTTTATATTCCTGCTTTAGAAAATACCATGTTTTCAAGGCATAATATTCCCTATTCATGCTATTCATGATTTAAACATGTTTTATAAAGAAAAACTTTTACAAATAATTTGCTTTCTTTCCTCACAGGTGCCCTTTCTATCTCCTTTGGAAGGTCATATTTATTTAAAAATAAAGTGTCAGGTGAATTCAAGTGTGGAAGAAAGAGGTTTTCTAGTAAGTAACATCACTGGATCTCTATATATATTTTTTCCATCTTTTGAAGTATAGACTTGGTTTCCCATAGGAATGAAAGTCTGTGTGACTAAGCAGTTAACTGGTTCAGTAAAGATTTGTTGCATGATCTACCACTATATGCCTATCACTGTGTTGGTGTTGGAATGTAATGGGCCGCAAAAAGTAATTGCTCCACACAGAAACTTATAGTTAAATAGGAAGAAATACAATGTAGTACTGCAATGGGAGAAAGCATAGAGAGTGTGGGTGCAAATTGGTGGGACACCACATCTTAGGTATGTGTGGGAGGGCTTACCAGAAGCTATTGGAAGTAACTTGTAAACTGGCAACTGAACAAGTCAGCCAGGGGCAGAGAGGAGGGAGATGTGCTCCAGATGAAGGGCACGTACCATGGGCTGGAGGCCTCTTCCCTCTCTCACCCCTACCAGAGAAAAACATGACATATCTAGATAGCGGCAGGTATTTAGATAGTGACACATCTAGAGTCAGAATGTGTATGCAGAGGAAGGGCAGTGAAGCAAGTGATTGGGGCAGGGAAAAGTGTATTTCAGAGACATGAGACCAAGTGTTTGAAAGCCTTTTAATGACTTTATCATGAAGCCAGTGGGGTGCTCTTATAGGATTTTAAGCAGAGGACTAACATCAAATTGGGAGTTTAGGAAGGTCGTTCTGACTGCTCTATGGATGTGGACAGGGAGTGAGGATCTGGAAGAAGACTCGCAAGGAGACTGAATTATTCCTTGAGAGAGGGGATGGTGGCTGACAGTCTGGGTGGAGTGAAGGACTCATCGTGGAGGGCTGAAGGATGAAGAAGGAAGGGTTTGGCTGTAGGGGTGGAGAAGCAAAATTAATAATGTCCCCCAGATCCCTGCCTTGCACAATTTGTTGGGTGACTATACTGAGATCAGGGACCCTGGGAGAGGAGCAAGTGTTTGTGTTTGGGATGGAAAGTGTTTTTCCCCCAAATTTAATTGTGGAAAATTGCAAACATAGAGCGATGTTGATAGAATTTGAATGCCCATATACCCAGCATCTAGGGTTTGCTATTAGCATTTTTTACTGTCCTTGCTTTATCATGTACCTACTACCGAGCTATCCTTCTAACGAGTCCTGAAAATATATTTGTGGGGGAAGAATTTCAAAATATATTGAGGACATTAGCATGTTCCCCTGAATCCTCAGTATCCATCCCCTGAGTTTTTTCACAGGCTTACAGAGATCAAATTGCCAACATCCGCTGGATCATCAAAAAAGCAAGAGAGTTCCAGAAAAACATCTATTTCTGTTTTATTGACTACGCCAAAGGCTTCAACTCTGTGGATCACAATAAACTGTGGAAAATTCTGAAAGAGATGGGAATACCAGACCACCTGACCTGCCTCTGGAGAAACCTGTATGCAGGTTAGGAAGCAACAGTTAGAACTGGACATGGAACAACAGACTGGTTCCCAATAGGAAAAGGAGTACGTTAAGGCTGTATATTGTCACCCTTCTTATTTAACCTATATGCAGAGTACATCATGAGAAACGCTGGGCTGGAAGAAGCACAAACTGGAATCAAGATTGCCAGGAGAAATATCAATAACCTCAGATATGCAGATGACACCACCCTTATGGAAGAAAGTGAAGAGGAACTAAAAAGCCTCTTGATGAAAGTGAAAGAGGAGAGTGAAAAAGTTGTCTTAAAGCTTAACATTCAGAAAACTAAGATCATGGCATCTGGTCCCATCACTTCATGGGAAATAGATGGGGAGACAGTGGAAACAGTGTCAGACTTTAATTTTTTGGGCTCCAAAATCACTGCAGATGGTGATTGCAGCCATGAAATTGAAAGACGCTTACTCCTTGGAAGGAAAGTTATGACCAACCAAGAGAGCATATTACAAAGCAGAGACATTACTTTGCCAACAAAAGTCCATCTGGTCAAGGCTATGGTTTTTCCAGTGGTCATGTATGGATGTGAGAGTTGGACTGTGAAGAAAGCTGAGTGCCGAAAAATTGATGCTTTTGAACTATGGTGTTGTAGAACTCTTGAGAGTCCCTTGGACTGCAAGGAGATCCAACCAGTCCATCCTCAAGGAGATCAGTCCTGGGTGTTCATTGGACGGACTGATGCTGAAGCTGAAACTCCAGTACTTTGGCCACCTCATGCGAAGAACTGAGTCATTGGAAAAGACCCTAATGTTGGGAGGGATTGAGTGCAGGAGAAGAAGGGGACAACAGAGGATGAGATGGTTGGATGGCATCACCAACTCGATGGACATGAGTTTGAGTGAACTCCGGGAGTTGGTGATGGAGAGGGAGGCCTGGCATGCTGCGATTCATGGGGTCGCAAAGAGTCGGACATGACTGAGCGACTGAACTGACTGACTGACTGACTGACTGACATCTATGTAACCCAGATTTCTTTTAAGATACAGAATACTGCCCCCAGAAAGTTTCCTCATGTCCCTTGTCAGTCAATCCCCACCCAAGGGAGAAAGTTTTAATGGTTTAAGTTTTAAACGACTTGAAGTTTAGATGCCTAGAGACATATTTCAGAGGTTTGAGTTTGAAACTCAAGATAGACAATTTAGATGAGGTGAAGGTTTGGAAATCTGCAGCAGAGAGGTAGTATTCAAAGTGCAGGCAGACTTGAATAACCAGGAGAACACTAACATTTAAGCCACAAACCTAAGAAGAGAAGACTACAGCGAGGGCAAGGGATAATTTAGTATCAGTTTTGCCAGGGGAAGAGAGTCTGAAAGAAGGAGTGATCCAGTTAGGTAAGGAGTTATTGGAGGCTGTTGGGCTTATTTATGAGGTGGTCATCCTAGTCTGGCCAAGAGCAGGAGCTAGATTGCAGATGTATTATAAAGGGCATGGAAGATGAAGAATGAGAGTGCAGAAACTCCTTGAAACAAAGTTTGGCTGCAGTGGGGTAAAAAGAATGTACTTGCAGAGGTATGTAGGGTGAAAGAAGGATTTTGTTACATTTTACTAGGACTGAAGAGGCTTGAGTGTCTTTAAATTCAAATGGGTAGCTTCTATAGGGCCAAAGAGGGCGAGGATAGAGGCGATGGGGAACTTGCACTAGGGTTAAGGAATAACGCATGGAACAAAGTCATGAGAGTAAGAGCAAATAAGATCCAAGCCACAGTTCATGATCTTGTACAGAATTACACTTTTTCCATTATCAGAGGAGAAACATACGTGTGTAGAATATACAGAAGATTGTGGGTGTGGTACAAGAAGTAGAGAAAATCTAATAGCTTTGGTTTTCTTTGTGAAGCAAGAGTTTGAACTGTATGACGGGTATCACAAACCAATTGGCAGTTGCTGACAAGAAGAGCTAGACTGTACAGCAAGTCCAAGCAGCCAAGGTGTCTGTAAATCAGGCTTCGTGGCTTTTACACGTGTACATCCAGCAGATGGCACTAGATATTCTTGGAAGAGTGCTTTTGTAAATATCAGACTTGAACACAGTGTACACTTACTGACCTTTTCCTTTAATGTAAATATAATATTTCCACATCTTGCTGTAGATACCTTTAGCACCTGATAGACTCTTATGCCAACTGGTTCATTTGCTTATAAGGTCTGACCTGTTTAACTTTTGAGCTGGGCTCTTAAGTAGTTTAGAGTTATATCTTTTCAGGTTATCTTATGCCAACTGGTTCATTTGCCTATAAGGTCTGACCTGTTTAACTTTTGAGCTGGGCTCTTAAGTAGTTTAGAATTGTATCTTTTCAGGTTAACTCTGTCTTGAATCCTAGAGCCCATTCTTATTGCATCTACACTTACAGAAATGTGGTAAAAAAAAAAAATTGCTCTGGACTCCCACAAATAACTTCTGTCTGCTGTCTAAATAGTGCCTTTTAATTACTTCTAACCTCTATTTAAAAATAGAAGTAGTAATTGAAATTAAAGTTACTTGGTGCAGTTTTCTTTCCTGATGTGTCAGGGGCAGCTGGATCGAAGGAGACTACCAACCAGTGAAACTTGCTAAGTGAGTCTAAAATGGTGCTAGTCTAGCTCTGTCAATACTGATGAGGAGCAAGAAAAGTACATTCTGCATTAGCTGGAAGGTTCCAGTTCTTCTTTGTGATTGTATATTGTCATTTAATTTCCTTGGCCTTCAGTTACCCTAGCTATAAAAATGAAAAATCTGTCCTCTTGTTATTTTTCTCTGATTATAATAGGGAGTAATGATAACTTGGTATTATTTTTATCTATCAAATTTTTCCTTTTCTATTACCTTTATAATGTGAAAGGTGAATATAAACACAGAAGGGAGCCAGTGAGTCATTTGTACTAACTTTGCTCTTGAGATTGAAATAACAAGATTTCTGGTCTTGATACAGAGTAGAATAAAAAAATAAACTTAAGTACTTTAAATAAAAAGAAAATCATGAAAGTTGATTTTGAAGTATGAAATATGTCAGCATACTGAAGTTTAATGTATAGAAAACATTTAATTGATCCTCAGGTTTCTAAAGTCAGTATTTCATTGACTTTTTCAGACCATATTTGAAGATGTTAGTGGTTTTGGTGCCTGGCATCGAAGATGGTGTGTTCTTTCTGGAAATTGTATCTCTTATTGGACTTATCCAGATGATGAAAAACGAAAGGTAATATTAATATTGATGGTCAGTGGTGAAAGCTCTGACTGACTTTTAGGTAATATTTTATGCAAGTGTTCCCTGTGGCCATAAGCCACCCAAATTCCGCACTCAGGTTTATTTACTAAGCCATTAAAATGTAGTGAGTGTGTGTGTGTGTGTGTGTGTGTGTGTGTGTGTGTGTGTGTATTTGTGTAAGAATTTTACATCTTATCCATTCCCTGTGATTTGACCACTCTTTAAAACCTTAAGGTATTTAAGGTATTATTAAATACCTTAAGGCATTTTTCTTTTCCTTTTTTTATTTTCTGGAATGTTTTGTAATTTTTTAAATTGATTTTTAGTCAGAAATATGTTAAATTCACTTTTGTATTTTATTAACAGTTGATTTACCTAAATCTGGGATAAAACAGAAAGAGAAAACCACCATAGGAATATTGTGGTTTTAGTTTGTTTCTAAAATTTGATAATAGAATTTTATGTAATACATTGCATCTTATTTTTTTTAAATTTGATGTTATTGCCCAAGTGTGATAATTTGTTATACAAAGACTGGAAAAAAGAAATAAACAGAATTATAAAGTAAACTCATCTATAAAGATAACTACTGTTCATATTTTGGTTGTATACCCTTCTAAATTTTTTAAATGTATAATATATAATAATTATATATCCATTTATGAATCTTTTAAACAGAAAATATCATGTCTTTTTAAACTGATTTTTACTTGATAGTGTCCTGGTATCTTTCCACACAGGTAAAAATACATCTATGATATTGCATGAGATAACTGTATGTATTACATTGTAGCCATGTAAAATTTTATTTTAAAATTTATTGTGAAATATTTGGAACATTCAAAAAAACATAATTTTCACCAGCCTCTGTATTATCAGTCCAGTTGAAGCTCTTTATATAATTTTCTGTCCCTCACAGAGATAACCACATCCTAAAATTATTTCGTTCCCATGTATTTCTTTAAATTTTTTTATATGTGATATATATAAACAGTTTATTATTGCAGTTGCATATTTTGAAACATTTTACAAATAGTATCGTACTGTATATTCTGTTTTGCAACTTGCATGTTTGAATCACATGATTTGTGAAATTAGTGTAGGCTGGTGTGTGTAGTGTGTATGTAGCTCCAGTTTGCAGAGCTCTAGCCATCTTTCTCTGTACTGAGATACTCCATTAGAAGAATGCATCAGAATCAGTTTATACACTTCTCTTATTTATGGGCACTTAGTTATTTCAAATTGTCGCTGTTATAAACAGATCTGCTATGACTTAATTATATGGATCAGAGCTCTTTCTTTTTTATTTAAATTGGAGTATAATTGCTTTGCAATGTTGTGTTAGTCTCTGCTGTACAATAAAGTGAATCAGCTACATGTATACTTTTCACCCCTCCCTCTTGGACCTCCCTTCCACCCCTAGGCCCCCACCCCACCCATCTGGGTCATCACAGAGCACCAAGCTGGATCAGAGCTCTTTCTCGATTTTGTGTCTAGTAGCAGAATCTCTGGTTTGTAGGGTTTTGCACGTCTTCAGTTTAGCTAGATTTTTTCTGGTGAATCTTGAAATTGGTTGTATAACGTTCTGTTCCCACCAGGAGTTGTCAGTGTTCCACATCCCAGCAACATTTGTTATTTCAGCCTTTTAAACTCTTGAGTATGATAGGTGTGAAATGTTATTTTACTGTGTTTTTATTTTAATTTTCCTTGACTGAGCATTGAGCAAGCATCTTTTCTTATGTGTTTTGGCCGCTTGTTTTTCTTGTCTTTTGCTTGGCATATGCTTTAATTTATCCTTATAGTGTCTTTTCATAAACAGAATTTTTAATGCTAAGATAAATCTGCCAGTTTATTATTTTATTGTTTGCTTTTTTGAGTCTTAGTTAAGAAAACCATCTCTATAGTCATAAAGAATATACTTCCTTATGACTTCTAAAAGTTATAAAGATTTAGGTTTCACATTTAATTTACCTGGAATTGATCCCACCCACCCCCCAATCTGGAAATCCCATTGTGCCAGCATCATGGGATGATCCATTCTTTCCCCACTCATCCACATGCTGTTTCTGGCATATATCAAGATATTGTTTTATATGTGGGTCTATATTTAGGCTTTCTATTCTGTTTTCTTTAGTCTATATCTCTCATTCTCAGTTACCATGGCTTTAAAATAAATCTTTATGCCTGGTAAGTTAACTCTAACTTGTGTTTTTATTCAATAGTGTATTTATTCTTGGTCATTCTTTTTACACACACACACACATATAGAAATAGATGTACCTATATATTTAACTTTTTATAATTTAAAATGTACCCAAAAAAAGAGAAATTAGTAAGAGAGAAATTCCTTATTAATTTTCTTGTTTCATTTATCTCTCCACAGCACACACTTTTTTGTTCTTGTTGGTTTGCTAAGGTATTTTAAAAGCAAATATCACATTTCATATTATATCATATAATCTGTGAGTCAAGGTTTCCAGTTCCTAGCATTGGTAAATATTCTAGGAACCCAAGAAAGCCACATTTCAGGCTAGCCTACCATTCTGCACTCTCTTCCTCATTGATTTTGGCCTAAGAAGGTTTCTTTTGCTGTCTTACAAGTTCAGTTATCTAGCATTTGGGGGGTTATGGGAGGACTCTCAGACTACTTAGTTTCCCATACTTGCTGAAAACATAATATTATCTGTTTAAATAGTACCCTATTACTGTCATTAAATTAGTTTCAGTCTTTTTGGCATTATGAAGAAACAGCAGCTACACCTATATAAGAACTCGCCAGTGGCTCAGTGGTAAAGAATTTGCCTGCCAGTGCAGGAGACAGGAAGATCCCTTGAAGAAAGAAATGGCAACTCCAGTATTCTTGCCTAGGAAATCCCAGGGACAGAGGAGCCTGGCAGGCTATAGTCCGTGGGGTCGCAAAAGAGTCAGACATGACTTACCGACTAAACAACGGCAATACCTATATAAACATCTTTGTGTACCTATATATTTAGTTGGGATAAATTTCTTTTAGGTGAAGTTGTATGGCCTGGATGTGCTCACTTAGAATGTTTTTGATCGCTGTTATTAAATTGTCTACCAGTAATAGACCGTTTTATGCTTTCACTAGCAGTGTGTAAGAATTTTTTACCCCCAACCAATCAACATTGGTTATTACTATTCTTTTCAGACTTGGTTAATCTAATGTTTTCAAATGGTGTATTTCATTCTAATTTCTTTTTGAAATTACTAATACGTTTGACACTTTTGTCGGCAGTTTCTAAATCGTTTGGGCCCAGGACTTCCCTGGTTAAGAATCCTCCTGCCAGCGTAGGGGACATGGGCACAGCCCCTGGTCCGGGATGACTGCGCTATGCCGCGGGGGACTGAGCCCATGTGCTTGGTTGCTGAGCCCACGTGTAGCACCTCCTGGAGCGCCTGCGCCTGGGGCTTGTGCTCTGCAGCGAGAGAGACCACTGCGATGAGAAGCTCGTGCACCGCAGTGAGACGGTAGTCCCTGCTTGCTGCAACTGGAGAAGCCCGGGCACAGCAGCCAAAACCCATACAGCCAAAAATAAATTCAAATAAATAAATACGTTGTTTGGGCCCGTACTTGTCCCTTTTCCCATTTTTCAGCACCATTTAGTCTCACAAAAAAATTTTTTTTTCAATTCTCATACTGTAGGAATGACATGGCTTCTAAAACTCCAAGGCAGTAGTTTGGCCTGCTTTTTTAGAGATATGTAAAAAATATTTATAGATGAAATACTATGTCTAGGTTTCTGTATATAGAAAGGGAAGAAGTAAGAGAGTTAGAGACAAAAGGGGTTGAATGTGTGTTTTTGTTAGAACTGATTAATGGGTACATGGAAGCTCATTATGCTGTTCTTTTTATTTTGTATCTATTTTAAGTTTTCCATAACAAATGGTTTGTTTTTTAAGCTGGCTAAGATCTCCAGTTGACATTTTTGGTTTTTATTTTTATATCCAGCAATAAATAATCATAAATATTAAATATGTTTCTCTAAATACTGTGTAATTAAGTTTTAACTTTTAAATTAATGGCTTTCTTATTTTAAGTTGGTATCAAGTTGAATATTGCTCAATGCTTACTGACTTAAATGGTTTTATTTATTTTCTACTAATCATATTTTTAAAAAATTTGTTTTAAAGAATCCCATAGGAAGATTAAATTTGGCCAATTGTACCAGTCGGCAAATAGAACCAGTCAACAGAGAATTTTGTGCAAGACGCAACACTTTAGAATTAATTACTGTTCGACCACAAAGAGAAGATGACCGAGAGACTCTGGTCAGCCAATGCAGGGACACACTCTGTGTAACCAAGTATGTATTGGGCTATAAATGTTTCTATCAACTAAGTAATTGATTGCTCACTATGTCCTTACCACTGTGAGAAATATGAGAGATGGTCTTTGTCTTTGAAGAGGGTATGATTTAAGAATGAGAAGACAAAACACATACATATCAGTAAGAGAGGAATGTAATAACAAAATTAATATAGTTAAGAAAAACACAGCATTCAAGTTATATCTTAGTTTATCATGTTTTCCACCATATAGTTTAGCCATTTTTGGGGCAGTTAGCTAATATTCTTTGTGTTAAGTTTGAAGATTTCATGTGTAATTGATAAGTATTATTTAAAGAGATTTGACACGTCCCTTCCTGTCCATTCCCAAAGTACCAAAGTACCTTCCCAAAGTACTTCACTCTACTCTGAAAATTTCTGGTTGGTGATGGACAGAATAAACTACTGAGAGTGTCAGTTTTTGTCAACCCTAAACTTAAGTATAAGAAGCAGAAACTTACTGCTAAGAGTCTAAGATTCTTTCCCTTGAATGCCCAAGAGAAGCTTGCAGACCAATTTCAATGTACAAAATTGTGATTAGGGACAAAAGTTAGAATTTGACAAAATCTCTTAATCAGATTGCAGCTGATTATTGCAGACAGGGAGATGGGTAGAACTGGCTCTGTGAGTTTCTGGTGTGGAAATGTCAGATAGCTTAGCCAAGAGACACTCTATTAAAATAGAACAAAGTTGCCCCAATGCCGCCATTTTGTTTTAAAACAGAGAGAAAGGGGACCCATTCTATGGGAATTCTTGATGTCTAGATTGCTTTTAGATTAGTTTAGTTTATTCAGCTCATCCACTCCTTTCCTTTGGGGGTCTTCTGTGCAACAGTGACCTCATTCAGGACCGGAGAGGCAAATTGGATTTATAGTCACGTTCTTTAGTAGCCACCCTGTCTGTGGCCACAGTCAGTGAGGGAACCAAACAAAATTCAGCCCCCAAGTACTTCCTGACTACCATGGCCCTTTTAAACATTACTCACATTTTTCATAGAATCTTGTTTTACTTGTTACATAAACCTTCCCAGATTTCTCCTTCGACCTTCTCCTGTGGTGGAAATAGTTATATCAAAAATTGCTCTAATTATGCTGTACTTCACTTGCATGTAATTTTTCTCATTATAACATTATCATAATTTGAGTGGACCAAGCATTTGAGAGAGGCCCTTTCTCAATTCAGTCTTGACTGAGTCTTTGGCTTTGCTTGGTGGCTTCTTAAAACTTATTTCACTTTTTGATCAAACCTTTTGCAGAGTATATACATTTTGCAGTTATATGTTCTCCTTTGCCTTATTTATCTGTTTCTCCCCAACGCCTTTCTGACCTATGCCTTTTATCTAAATTTAATGTATCACACTTTTATTTCTACAAACCAGCCTTGCTATATTTCCCTTCTTCAATGCAAAGTATTTATCATCTGATCAGTAGTGCCTACTTTGAAATATAGATTAAACATTTGAACTAGAAATGCTTCATCACATGGGAAAGCTGTATTGTACAGTTGAACACTGAGAGGTCAACAGACCTAGGTTTACATCCTGACTCAGTGACTGACTGATGTAGGTTTAAATCCCAACTCAGTGACTTACTGAACGTGACTATGGCATGGTACTTAACTTTGCTGGCTCTCTGAAATCTCCTGTGTCATAAGAAAAGAATAAACTCCACAGAGTGACAGTAAAGGTTAATGAGTAGGTCTACTTAGCGTGTTGTCGTACACTTGGAATGTGCTCAGTAAATGGTCGCTATCTATATTGTAAATGCGTTCCCTCCATTTATTAATAGATGATCAACTCACTGCTTATTCATGCTGCTACCATTACTAGTACCAATGTGGAGAAATTATAAAGATGTAGAAGTATAATACAACATCCTTCTAACACCTGGCTGTAGTCTAGAAGAATGGTCTGACTTGTGACTTAGGGAATTTCCCTCTCCCCCACCTTCACCTGCCCCATCAACTATTCAACTTTTAACTGAATATGGATATAAGGAAGAGATGTGTGAACAGAGAGATTAGGATAAACAAAATCTTAGGATCTTTAGATCACTTATTGTAAATACTGTGCTCTACTAACACAGTGTGGCAAAAAGAAAAAAGGAGACAGTATAAAATAGTATTATCTGTAAGGCCAGGTGAAGGTCCATGAGTCTGTGGAGCTCCTGGGGAGCCTGAGTCAGGGATCTAGGGGGTTGGTCCCCATATTCAGGTGTGTGGTGTGCTTGCTCTTCTAAGAGGTGACCCACCTACCCTCAGTGACTGTCTTGGCACCAGCAAATTGTCCAATCAGATCACCTGTGCAAGATTAGTTACTGTCTTTGATGTGAAGTTCCATCATTTTCATGTGATTGGTGTGAGTTATGGCTCAGCTAACCAATCCACAAGATGATTTTCTTTTATTGTAATTTTAATTTCTTTTCTTTTATTGCACTTTACTATGGATTCCTAATTTGGCATCCATTAAAAAAGGGCAGAGTTACTCCTTTTACTGTTTAGGCTCCCCCCACTTCACCCCAGTAAGAGTACTTGGAGGTATGGAATAGGGGAAAGGATCCTGATCTTTTTGTTTGTTCCTGTAGGAACTGGCTATCTGCAGATACCAAGGAAGAACGGGATCTCTGGATGCAAAAACTCAATCAAGTTCTCGTTGATATTCGCCTCTGGCAACCTGATGCTTGCTATAAACCTATTGGAAAGCCTTAAACTGTGGGACATTTCCATGTGTATAGAGGTTTTCTGACCTATGTCATAAATGTATCTTAAAAGCATCAGATTTGCTGGTTGCATTTTATGCTTTAAATACAAAAGGGTATGTGCCAATATTCATTCACTACATATTATGCAGTATTTATATCTTTTGTATGTACAACTTCACCGGATTTCACTTCTGCTATTCATATATGATTAGAAGAAAAAAGTTTATTATAGTCGATTTTGCTAAATTTTAATTTAAAAGCCTCATTTTCCTAGATATCTAATTATTCAATTATTCATGATAAAACATTTGTTTTAAATGTCTCCTTAGAGCTGTGGGTCTCAAAGTAGAAAGATCTTCCACAATTGGAGACAGAAACCTCCAACTTGACCATTCTTTCTCTAGTGTCAGTACTTTTTTCTGAAGATTGTGGTCATTTACTGATCATGATATATCATTTCTAGAGCACTGAAAAAAATTCTAAGGGACTTTGCAGAAACATTTTTAGTAATGGAGGTAAGAACCTTTTTAAAATAGCAAATGCATATTTTGAAGCTTATGGCTGCCATCAAATAAGACATGTAGACATGGGGGATATTGTGTGAGATTTGGGGGTTAAATGTTTTATTTAGAAGACTTAATCACATGGTTTATGTTTACTCAGTTACTATAGATGCTGTGTGATGCACATTTCCTTGGAATACAGGCTTTTAAAAATAACTATTTTTGCTATATAGCTTACAGGCTCCTCAAATATACCTGGCAAATTACTTCTTTCTGCTCCTATAATAAGAATAAATATAAATTTGAAGACTCTTTATGTAAGAAAAGTAAACCTCACCAAGCTGCTATGGACTAATACTTTGCTTGCCTAAATTCTTGTCTTTTTTTTCACATCCATGTATGACAGTGTCTAGAAATCCATTATGAAAATCACTTGAAAAACTGTTAAGTCATATATTACCTTTAAAAGTCTAATGCCTTTTTTATTCAATTATAAAAGATTGTAAATGTAAACCACAGGCTCAACTTTAAGTACACTTTCAATTTCTTCTTTAAATTGTTAGTTATTGATGGCCTCATTTATAAACACTAAATTCTGTCACCTCCTGTCATTTTATTTTGTATTCATTCAAATGTGTTTTTTCTTGTGTATATTATAAAAATATATTTTATGATCTCCTACCTAAATAAATACTTGCAAATGACTTAAGAAATTAGCTGTTTAAGAAATACTGTTAAGTTATGCTGTATAACTGCTCTGCAGTCTAGGCTGTGGGCTCCCTCAGGGAGTTGTACTGACTTCGTGAGGATATTTCACCATCTTTTTTTTTTTTTTTTTTTTTCATTTTTTTAAATTAGTTGGAGGCTAATTACTTTACAGTATTGTAGTGGTTTTTGCCGTACATTGACAGGAGTCAGCCGTGGATTTACGTATGTTCCCCATCCTGAACCCTCCTCCCACCTCCCTCCCCATCCCATCCCTCTGGGTCATCCTAGTGCACCAGCCCTGAGCACTTGTCTCATGCATCCAACCTGGGCTGGCGATCTGTTTCACATTTGATAATATACATGTTTCAATGCTATTCTCTCAGATCATCCCACCCTCGCCTTCTCCCACAGAGTCCATTTTTTACCTCTGCCCAGTGCTTAGCGCATTGTGTGTTCTTAGAGTCCCTGTTGAGTGAGGAGGTGGATGAAGGATCCATTTCTGAGTCAGTTTGATAGAATATGGTACTTGGATGCACATCTGAGGAGAAGGGGGATGATTCCCAAGTGTTTAGCAGAGACTGGCTAGATAAGTAACATCACCAGCCAAAACAGGGTATAGATTTGGTGGGGTTGATGACAAGTTCACTTTTATTTATTTGTAGGTTTGTGTTATTTTTGAGTAAGTATATACATCATTATACAAAAATTCAAAAGAGAAAAGTTAAGTGAAAAGTATGTCTTTTCCTCTTGTCACAGCCACTTTTGCCAGTTTTGCGGTGTCCTCCTAGAGAGAGTCTGCATATTATTGATTCATCATCATATTTCTCTTCTTTTGTCAATTAAAAACATTCCATCCCAACCTAGAGATTGTCATATTGAATTAAGTAAGTCAGGCAGAGAAAGAGAAATATGGCAAAACATCCCTTGTATGTGGAATCTACAAAGAAATGATACAAATGAACTTACTTACAAAACAAAAACAGACTCACAGACCTAGAGAACAAATTTATGGTTGCTGGGGAAAAGGTTGAAAGGAAGGGATAGTCAGGAAGTTTGGAATGGATATGAACACGCTGCTTTATTTAAAATGGATAAACAACAAGAACCTACTGTATAGCATGGGGAACTCCACTCAGTGTTATGTGGCAGCCTGTATAGAAGGGAAGTTTGGGAGGGAATGGATACTTATATATGTATGGCTAAGTCCCTTCTCTGTTCACCGGAAACCATCACAACATTGTTAATTAGCTATACCCCAATACAAAATAAAAAGTTAAAAAATATTCCGTCTGTACTGTTAAAGAAAAAGGCCCAACAGTATTCCTTAGCAGGCATTATATTTTAGTATATGTAAAGGGGATATGTAAAGCTCAGTTTTAGAAGAAATTTAAGGTGATTATGGAACATATGTTAGCAATATGTCAAACAGTAGAAAATACTGCTCTGAAAATTTCAGTGTCATCTGCCTGTGTTGGCGGAGGCTGGTGTTGAGACATTAGAGTCAATATGGGAGTATGATGTAGAAAGAGAAGCCAGGACAAAAAGAACATGATCTTTATGGAAGAGTGAAAAATGAGTGACTGATGATTATCTTCCATGAAAGAAATACAAGGGTGATGTCTGCGGAGACCAAAGGAGCATCTTATGATTTGACCACAAAATCAAAAAATGAGTTAAAGAAAACAGCTGAAATTTGGAATGGTCAGTTCGATAAAATGGTTCAGCTGAAAAATCAAGTTACAGCAAAATCCACAGAGGAAAAGATTGACAGATTTGATTGCATAAGAAATTTCCTTCCTGACAAATTTAAACAAAGTCTAAGCAAAGTAAGAACATAAGCTTCAGACTAGGAGAAAATATTCACAACATATTTAATAATCTAAGAATTAATATACAAAATATATAAAGAGCTTCTTTGATTGGCTATCATCATTTGAACGTTTACTATGTACCAGGAGATATTCTTGGTGTTTCACATACATTATCTTGTATAATCTTCATGTGACTGTATGAAATAGGCATTGAGTGAGGAAACTAGAACTTAGGTAAGGCAACATGCTTGTTAGCAAGTGGCAAGCCAGGATTTGAACCCAGAGTCCACATACTTTATTATTACACTGTGATGTTTCTCAAATTAAGAAAAAATTTATCCTGAAAAGGAGTCAAATATCACTAGTAGAAAATGCACACACACACACACACACACACACACACATACACAAATCCAAAGAACCAACAGGATATAAAAATAATACTAATTAGCAAAAATACAAATTTAAATGGCAGTGGGTTATTGGCCTTCAGATTATTGGAACTAGTCAGTGTTGCTGAGAAACCTGTGCTCTTGGCGAGAGTGGAAACTGCTACAACCTTCTTGGATGACAGCTTGCCATCCTCCAGTAATCTCTATGCTAACACACAGGATCAGTATGTCAGATCATACTTACATGCGTCAGAGATCTTATCCATATAGAACTTTACTCATAATTTCAAGAACACAAGTGATCAAGGCACTGGCTAAGCAAGAAATCTGAAAAATCCTGCATACTTCCTGGACCTTTCATTCTTACTTTGAACAAGTGATAGATAAGATCACTCATGAGATTTGTGGGACATCAAACACAGCAGGGAGCCTAGAGACAAGGCAACATGGCCATTTTGTGCCCTATATAGTTATATAGCTGGTGTGACTCTCAGGAGTCTTGCCTCATGAATCCATAAATTCTATTTACCATAGCAATTCTTAACCAGCCACATCCTACTAAGAGCATTCCATAGATAAGAGATCTAGCAAATATCACTGGTCTATCAGCCAGGAGGTCTTTTTCAGCACATTTGCAAGAAATTTATGTGTTACCTGCCTTCTTTCTTTCCCAGAACCCCAGATACTTTAACTCCTTCCTTCCCACTCTCTTCAGATGAACTTTCAAATGAGCAAACATACATAAAAGGATGACTCTTACTATAATGTTTTTAAAGAGGAAAAAGAGATAAAAAGGGAAGAAAATTGGAAATATCAGGAAATCATGGCACACCCTTTCTACAAGAAGAAAAGGAAACCATGTATATGTATATTGATATAACTTTTCAGAACAACTTACGGGGAAAAAGGATATGCCCTGCAACATGAAACTATATATGTAACATACAAATATGCAAATACCCAGATGAAAGTGGGGAAGGAACAGCACCAGATTTTATATGGAAAAGTGCAACAGGAAGAGGTTGGGAGTAGTTAGTGCCAGATGGAAAAACGCTTTGAATTTTGACTCTATTTCTAGAATATTTGATTTACATACAATGAAAATATTTTCATTTTGTGCATGTTCATGCACTTGTGAACACTTTAAAATTTAAACTCAGAATGAAACTTTGAGTGGAAGACTGAGTAAATGTAGCCATGCGTTCTGGAAAACAAACTCACTCAGAAGGACAATGCAGATAGTGGAGTGCAGTTTATTACACCGGCAGGCCAAAGACAGAGTCTCCTCTTAGCCAAGGACCCCAACCAGTTTTTCTGAAAACCTTATATACCCTAAGTGTACGTGCCCAAACCCACCTCCCCAAACTCCCTGAAACTAGTCTGAGCAAAGGAAAAGAAAGATACAATCAAAGTTAACCCATGATTCATATGCCTTAAGCCTAGGTAGTTAACAGTGGACAATTATCAATAGGCCTGTGGTCATACCGCAATAAGCATAGTAGAATTTAGGATTCTGTGTGGTTACACAGGTAATTAGGATATTCTTTTAGGCAACAGAGAGTCTAGGTATGAGCATTGGGGCTCTTCCATCCAGGGGGCCTGGTTTTCCAGTTGGTATGTCGTTTCCATAGACACTGGGCATATATCTCAAAGTTCACAGTCAGGCCCAAGATGGAGTCCTACTTTCAAGATGGAGCCTGTTCTGTCTGTTTCCTCCTTCATAAAGACTACAGGGTATTGGATTGAGAAGGGAAAGGCACAATGAGACAATAGTTTGGTGGGGAAATGTTGAGGAAGGATATTTTGTTACTACACTGATGGGGAAGAGTCAAAGGTGAGGGAAGACCTGAGGACAGTGGTAAAAAGGAATTTAAAAGATGGAGGAGGATGAATTTGTGAAGCAGGATGAAGGGTGATAGAACCCAGATGACAAGTGGAGTTTAGACCCCATCCCAGCAGCAGCATGTTCATGGGAACTTTGTGATTAAGCAATGAAGAATTGGGGCACCCAGGCTACGCAGTCATGTGGGACTGGACATGAATGTGGAGTGATCTGTAGGCTTCACTCCTCTTTCATGAAATATGCTGGCTGCTGGGAACCACGTGAAGGCTGAGGCAGCTGCAATGTGGAAACTCCCACAGCTGTTTCAACATGAAACTGGAGCATGACTGAGTATAGCAGAGTCTAAACCCTAACAGTTTATATCATAAAGAGTCTAAACCCTAAAAGCATGTATGCCCCTCTCCCATTTTCAGGGACCTCCAGCAGGCCCTGCCACTACTTCTAACTCCTTCATTTTTTCTTTTTTTTTCATAATCTTTACAAAGATGTTTGTTTCGTGGAATTTAAGCTGCTCATTTTGTCAGATGAAAAATTAGAGGTGAACAACAGCTTACATTTCTAAAACAGATAATCAGTTCTCTTCCCCTTGTTCCATAAAGACAATGTAAATACAAGAGATTTATACATCTTGCTGGTGAATTCACATAATGCTGGTGAATTCCCTGATCCCTTTCTTCTCCTCTCCAGTTACTCTGATCTGTTTTGATCACTGGCCACAGGAGTGGAGTGGTGTTGGGAGTCTATGGCTGTTTGGTATGGTCATTTATTTTATTGCTTGCCCTTTCAGTTCACTCCATTTCTCCAAACGTAGAATCAAAGTTTGAGGTTTAAACCCTTAAACCTCTAGGAATCTCTGTCAGCTTTTTGCATAGGCATTACTCAGGTTCCGAATGGTAGTGAGTCTGCTGTGGAAGGTGCCCAAAGCCAACTATTCCCATAGAGACAGCAACACAGAAGCGCTGGTCCTGCCCTCACGAGGAATTACCTAGCGCTGGTGTCACCATCTCTCTCAGCTGGTCCATGGAATTAGACCCCAGAAAGGCAGTTCCAACTTTAAATTGCTAAAACCTTTTGGCAATGGGCTAATTGCTTTAAAAATGGGGAGAAAATAACAGATCCACTTTAAAGATCTTGCAAGTGGAGAATCTATCCACAAAGATTCCTATAAAAGTTAACTGAAAAAACTGACATGGGTTACTAAGGACTAACCAGGAAAATGTCAGTAATCAGATCTCAGTAAAACCAGGATGATCAGTTTATAGTTCCCTTAGTTTTCGGATTGTCACAAGTGTAGTTAATCAAACCAAAAAACTAAAATAAGAAATAAATGTGGGAGCCATAGGGATAAATGCAACTTCATCCATGGCGACCGGGCAGATTGGTTACACTGGGGTTCCCTGGTGTGGAGCAAGTGCCCTGCGGGAGACTGACCTGAGGAGGGCAGCAGTCAGTGATGCTGAAGCCAACAGGAAGACGTTCCTTCTTCACTGCCTGCTCCTGACTGTTCCAAGAAGGAGTCTCAGTTTGGGTCTGTGTGCTTGGATTTCTATTCTTAACTAATGTCCCTAACAGAGAATCGGAGGCCTCAGGTCACACAACCTTTATCTGGTAAACTGGCTCAGTCCCTCCCTGGGTTGTATGATTATTGTATTATATATTGTATTAGTACAATATAATACAATACAATATGTTGTATTATATATTTCGCAGTTGCCTCTCATTTACAGCAACTGCTAGCAGCTTTGCTTTTTTAGAGCTAACTCCTTTTTTGTTGAAAGCAGAGATAGGAAAACCGCCTGATTTGCAGAATGGCTGCAGAAAGGATTTGTTATTTTGCCTTGAGAGTCCAGGAAAATGGCTATTTGAATTGTCCCTTTTCTTTTAGTTTGGGGAGTTTTTACAGTCCAGGAAAATGACATAGACTCTACTGACACAGTAAGTGTGTCTTGTTAAAACTGTTCAAGTGTTGAAGTCTCAACTCCCTAGCAGGCCTTTGCATGGATGGTGGTGGGACCATGCTTTTTCTGTGGTGTTTGGCTGGGATAGGGTGACTGTTGTCTAAAAGTTTTCTGTCTTGCTAGACTGTCTCTTTTCTGGTTCTTTAACTAGAGCGAAAACTGGTTTTTCTTGGGCTTTTCTTGCCGCCATTGGCCTCTCTGGGTTGCCAGCTTCTCCAGCATGCAATCCAGAATATATCACACAAAAACAAAGTCCAGAGAACTCACCATCATGTTGTTCTTTGGGTCTCGAGTTCTCTAGATGGGCTGGCTGCCTTTTTCTTTTTATCTCTCAGAGCCTTCTGGTGTTTGTTTTACATACAATGCCCAGGGCTTTGACTGTATTTAAAGGGAGGAATAGGAAGAAATGTATCTACTCCATCTTGGTTCCACTGATAGAGTTTAGCAGTCTGTAATTTCCAGAGTTCTCAGGCACTTTGAGTGGGCTTTAATTATGTTAATTTAAACAATCCTTTCTATCATGGAATAATGTTTTTCTTTGATTAATTCTATTAAGAAGTGTCCCAAAAAACTGAAGTTTTTTAAATCGCTTAGGCAATTTTGATGTGAGTTTGAATATCTTTCCATGTGTTTGTTAGTCCTATGCATTGCTTCATTTGTGACTTCCATATTTGCACTGTTTGCCCACATTTCAGTTATCCTTATTATTTGATTTGTAAATTTATATGTTAGGGAGATTAATGTTTGTTTATATGTAGCTGTATCTACACTCAGTTCCTTTACTAGCTGAGCATTCTTCAGCTACAAATTGAATATTCTACTACCTACAACATAATCTATTGGGAGCATTAAATAAGACAATAGATATTAAGGCCTCAGACCAGTAAAAAGGCAAAGTAAATTCCTGATAAGTGGCAGTGATTGTTTATTGTGGAATTAGCTGCCCAAGAAGGTCTAGACAGAGGCAGATATAAATCTGATTAGGCTAGCTGCCTTCCCAACACCAAGATTTCTGTTCTTGTCAGAACAGAAGTTAGAAGTTGCTGGGAATTTAAAGATGTCTAGAAATTCTCTTGGCAACAAATAACACTTTATGGCATTTATTGAAGTTTTGTCATAGAGAAAATAATGGTAATGATACGGTTTTAGAATTGCCTCCACTGAATATAACATCATTTTCTTGTTTTTTTTTTAAGACTTCTTTGAGAAGTTAAAACAACTTTTACTTCTATAAAAGTGGAAAATAGACTTAATCTGCTTTTTTCCACATGTTAGATTTTCATGTGAGTGAAGTCATTTAAAAAATATGTATTTCACAAGATTCAGAGGTTTAGGTGTAGTAAATGAGGTTTAACAAAGCAGGAAACTCCCGACTGGTAAGATGAAAACTTAGATGGTATAGTAATCTTATGGGATTACTTAGATGCTCCATATTACCTATTATTTTGCTCAGTTCTTGGAAGTGTTATGAGCCTCCTGGGACTGATAGGCAAGTTTCAGTTTGCTTGACTCCACCTCCCACGGTGCATTTGAAATAAACATTGTAGAGAGAACATCTTCCCATCTCCTAGTTACAAATTGTTGTGGAAATTTGTAATGTAATCTTAAAATAATATGAAGCCCCTAACAATGTATTGTAAGTCAAAGTCAATGTTAAAGCTGATGAGAAAGAGTCACTATAGCTTTAATTGTCCCAGTCAAATGAAAACATTTAGAAATGTAGGAAATCTTATATAAGAAATCTTCTGAGAATAAAAACCAAAGGAAAAACACACTGATCAAATCATTTATCTACTTTTTGGCTAGTCTGTTGAGAAAGGAATAGTGTAACGGAAGAATACACCTTGGCACAGAACACCAAGTTAGGAAAGAAAAGAAAGAAACTTAAGTGTAAACTACTTTTCTACAACCTAATTCTGTGCTTGCATTCTCTGCTTAGTTGGTTTAGTCGTGTCCAACTCTTTGTGACCCGATGGACTGTAGCCCAGCAGGATCCTCTGTCCATGGGATTTGCCGGGCAAGAATACTGGAGTGGGTTGCCATCCCCTCCTTTAGCAGATCTTCCCAACCCAGGATCAAACCCACTGTCTCCTGCATCTCCTGCATTGCATGTGGACTCTTTACCACTGAGCCACTGGGGATTTTTTTCAAACTACTTTTTTACTCTGCGCCTCTGGCTTCCTGGTTTGTCAAGTGGAAACAAAACTCTGAAGGTTTTGTGATGTAAAAATCCTTTATGAAGCCTGACCTGGGGCATGCAGCTTCAGCCCCTTAATAGAAACTTACTGATCCTTAAGTGAGGTGATGATCACACTGAACATGCTGTGTGATACACAGTTGGTGCTCAATATGTGTCTACCACATGAATTGCATTAAACCAATTAAAATCGATTGCTAATTTTTTAAATTTATTTCTAACTGGAGGGTAATTTGCTTTACAATATTGTGTTGGTTTCTGCCATACATCAACATGAGTCAGCCACAGGAATACATTTGTCCCCTCCCTCCTGAAGCTCCCTGCCCCCTGCCACCCCGTTAGGTTGGCACAGAGCAACAGATTTGAGCTCCCTGCGTCATACGGCAAATTCCCACTGGCTGTCTATTTTACACAAGGTAATGTTTATGTTTCAAAGCTACTCTCTCAGTTCACATACCCTCTGCTCCCCCTACTGTGTCCGCAAGTCTGTTCTCTATGTCAGTGACTCCACTGCTGCCCTGTAAATCGGTCCATCAGTACCATCTTTCTAGATTCCATATATATGCATTAATATACAATATTTGTTTTTCTCTTTCTGACTTACTTCACTCTGTATAATAGGCTCTACGTTCATCCACCTCACTGGAACTGACTCAAATGTGTTTCTTTTTATGGCCAAGTAATATTCCATTGTATATATGTACCACAACCTCTTTATCCATTCATATATGGTCTGGCATAAATCACACTTATATAAAATTAAAACATATAATAATCACACACCTATAAAATTAGCAGGTAATATTAGGAGATCTCTAAGGGTGTTCACACAGAATTCTAGCGTCCCAAGTTTAAAAAATGTATTTTAGCAGTGGCTCAGAGTTTCTTTGGGGTAGCAAATGTCCTTGTTTTGGAAAATGCCTTGAGAGGTGTGACAGAGACTGGAGTGACCCCCGTCTTGATGTAGTGATAGAGCTCAAAGAATGGCATGTTGCTGCTCAGAGTAAAGACTACATTTCCCAGCTGCCCCAGAAGGTTGTAGTGGCCATGAGACAGTTCTGGCCAGTGCGATGTAAGTATGACACTTGTTGCAGCTTTGGGGAATATTCTTCTGGAGACACTTGGCTTGTGTCCTATGTACTTCAATGTTCCATCCTTCTTTTAGCTGCCAGCATCATACAGCTTGAGAAATAAGGCCAGACCTTAGGGTCCTGCGCCACCTGGGAGCAGAAAGGTGCTCCATCTGTTTGAAACAGTGGTAACTACTGTTATGATCTGAACCTCGCATCTTGTTGAGGCTTGGAATACCTTTTCTCTTTCGCCCACAGTCTTCTCTTGAGACTTTCTCTTAAAACCTGCCTTCTGTCATTCCTCCTGCCCCCCTGGCAGACAGTTTTCCTTGGTTCTCTTGCATTTCTGCACAACTTGTGCTTCCCTTGCAAGTTAGTTCTAGACTGTCTTCCCTCAGATGTTGTATAGCGGAAAGCCTTGGAAGAAAAAGTATCTGCCTCTGGAGCAAAGAACAGGTTTGTTTACAATCTTGGAAGATAGAGATAGTGTCTTTCTTGAGCACAAAAGAAAGACATACAGCTCATTATAAAAGATGCAGTTTTCTTAAGTGCAGGGTTCCTCTCCTGTAATGCAGCCCAGAGGATGCACACGTGTCATCTGGTCCTGTTTGCATTATCCTGCAGGAACTGGGGCTTAGGTAACTGGCACAAATGCTGTTCCTCTGATTACTGTTATTGCTGTAAGAAATACAGTCCTTTATCCATAACCCAGGGCTGCCTTCTGTCAACACCCATGAATCTGTGGCTGGCTAACTGGTTAGATTGCAAGCAGGATAAAAATCTCAGACCAAAAAAAAAAAAAAAAAAAAAAATCTCAGACCATTGGTCTGTCTGAGTTTGTCTGATCTGCTTTATGTTTCTAAACCCCAACCTGGGGAATATACGGAGATGCAGGGAACAAAAAAAAAAACAATCCAGGTTGTGAGAAGCAATGCTCATCAAGGACTGATTGAAGGGCAAACATTTTTAACACTGCCTTTGGAACATGTACTTCTGGCTCAAGCACTTGTACTAATTGTGTTTCCATTTTTGCCATCTGCCTATTTCGATGGCCATGATGAGAAAATGCAGTGGGAAATTTACTGTTGTATAGTTTGTTCTGATATTTCAAGGATACATACTACAACATTATGCAGTGTCCTTTTTAGGAGGGCCCACGGGAGAAATTTGTCTCAGGTATTAGGAAAAGCTGCATTTCTGTTGAACAGCTGTGGTATGTTTGTCCTATGGATACTATAAATCTTGTAACTGATTGTGTATCTCAGCACCTTGGAAGAATGGAGCCAAATTTGTGGTTCAGCTTTTAGAATTAATTGAGGTCAGAGAGTATGCATTTGATATACTGTTTACTCCAGGTTGTTTCCCTCAGTCTTTCCTTCATTTATTTATTTTTATATTGTTGCAATATGCCAGGGTTTCATTTTTATTTTCAAATTTTAAGGGCCTGATATTTCTACAAAGTTTATTATAAGACCAGCACATCTGTTTTCCCCACTCCTCCTCCCTCTGGCTCTCACATCTTATCTCTTCCTCTCCTGTGCTTTAAATCCTGGTTTTGGTGAAGCATCTGTGAAAGATGCTGGAAGGTACATTCATGAGAACTAAGTGGTGTGATGTCATTGGTTTACCATCATACTTCACTGGTAATTAGGCCAGTTATAGAATTCTAGGCTAAAAATATTTTTTCCTTAGACTTTGAGGACTTTGGTCCATTGGCTTCTAGTTTCCAGCAGTTCAGCTGTGAAGTCCAAAGCCATTCTGATTTTAATCCCTTGATATGACTTGTTTTTTCTCTCTGGAAGCTTTGTTGGGTTTTCTCTTTATTTCCAGTTTTCTGAAATTTCAGGAAAGTGATGAGCCTTTGTGGACTCTTTTTCTATCCACTGTGCTGAGATTTTGTAATGTGAGAATTCATGTCTTTCAAATGAAGAGCATTTTTCTTTTCTTTTAGTTTTTATTTTATATTGATGTATAGTTGATTAAAAATATTGTGTTAGTTTGAGGTGTACAACAAAATGATTCAATTATATATATGTATACATGTATCTGTTCTTTTTCAAATTCTTTTCCCATTTAGGTCATTATAGAATATTGAGCAGGGTTCCCTCAATAGAGGAATAAGAATACCATTATTGAAGATGACAACCCAAAGACTTGGATTACTCTTCTAGATTGTTGCCACCACTGTGGCTGAAGCAAAAGTGAAGCACATTGTTGTGTTAAAAGTTATAATAACATCCATGGCCATATCTTCCAAATCTCAGGTATCTAACACACTGGCATCTACCAACAATATCTAAGTATTATTCCTTACCTCCACTCTTTACCTGTAGAAGTGTCTACTTCCTGGAAAATGAGCACACAATCTTTGCACACATGCAAAGTTTTGAAAATCACTATCAAAATAAAATGATTTGAAATAATTTTAGCAAAGTCAATGTAGGCATAGACCATTAGTGAAAATTCAGATATTTGCTGTAAACAATCTATTGTTCAGATTCACTCTTCCCCTGGCCTTCAACATTTAACTTTTAAATTTTTCAAAAATACAGAAAATTGAAAGAATGTCACAGTGAATTTTACTCATAACCCTACCAAGGAGATTCAATAGTTGTTAACATTTTGCTTTATCTCTACTTACATATATTTAAAGTTAAATCTATATCTAGATTTTTTCTCTTTTTTTGCTCACCATTTGAGTGAATTTGCAGACATCAGTTTTTCACTCTGCATGTTCTATATTTCCAAACTGTGTTTTATGTGGTCATGAGAGGGCCAAAGGCACATTTCCAAAGTGTTTTTAGCCCATGAGTGTGTGGCTTGGAAGCAGGTCTTCAGCCTTGGTGTGGGTCAGGTGAAGGAAGAATACAAAGAAGCAGTGTTATAAAGTGAACTGCAAGGGTATCTGTATTTTGTTGGCCCCAAATAGGGAAATAATAATGAAAACTTAAACCAAATCAGTTCAAAAGCATCTGAGCCTTAATGTTGACTCCTATATATTTCTGGAAAGCTTTTGTTTAGGCAGGTGACAAACTTGTCCTGGTTTGTCCAAAACTCCTTGGTTTTAGCGTTAAAATACTAGGAGAGCTTTGTGGTGAGCTAAATGGGAAGAAAATCTAAGAAAGAAGGACATATGTATATGTGCGACTAATTCATTTTGCTCTATGGAAGAAACTAACACAATATTGCAACTATACTCCAATTTAAAAAAAAAAAAAAATCCTGGGAGAGCCCTCTGTCCCAGACAAAACTGGATGGCCAGTTACTTAAAATAATTTTCTGACTTCACCTCCCTACTAAGAGTTGGCATTTTTTTCCTTCATTTACTTAACAAAGCCTTACTGAACAGCCATTGGAGTGGGCCCTGGGCTAGATCTGGCCATGTATTGTTAACTGGGAAATGGTCTTTGCTCTGCCAAGATTTGACGCAATCCACTGTATTGGTGGCTCAGTGGTAAAGAATCTGTCGGGGGGAGTGTGTAATTTCTCAGTTCTGTCTTGTCACAACAAAAATTTGAAGCGACGGACAGACCAGTGTTACAGCTCCGTGTTACAGCTCAATTTAGAAAGCAAAGGAAATACATCCTCGAGGCATGATGGTGGGCCAACCCAAAAGATGAGAAGAGAAGCCCCCCCACCTCCAACTCAATTTTGGCTCCTCTTTTTATTTGTTTTTTTTTTCTCCTCCCCCTGAGCCTGTCCTATGTAAATTGGGCTAGCCAGGAGGGCTGTTTGTTTTACCTGAGGCTTTCACTCCTGTCCTGGGACCTTCCCTTGTTCTATTTTCATGGGCTTTTCCCTTCTTTGTCTTTCAGCCACTGCCATTCTGGACTCCTTTTCCCTATTCTAACTACCTAACAAATCCACCTGCCAGTGCAGGAGATGCAGGTGATGAGCAGTTCCATCCTGGGTGGGGAAGATCCCCTGGAGAAGGAAATGGCAATCCATTCCAGTATTCTTGTCTAGAAAATTCCCTGGACAAAGAAGCCTGGTGGGCTACAGTCCATGGGGTTGCAAAGATTAGAACACAACTGAGCGACTATTACTATAACACTATATTGTATTTGCCATGGGTAGTTAAAGACAAATCTTTGCGTTTTGCAAGTGAAGTTTCTTTTCTATTTTAGAGTTGCAGGTAGAAGAAAGAATGAGAAAGATTTTACAGAGAGAATAATGTGGATGGTTCAACACACTTTGTGCAATTGTAGGGGGATTTAGCTACTTTAACTTTACATTTCCACTCATGGTTCCCTAACATAGAAAAATTAGTGAGGAAGATAAACTTGTGGCCACAATCTCTTGTTGTCTCCTGAAAGCCCTCAAAATATTAAGTTACTCAGTGCCCTTTGTAGTAAAAGCAGAAGGTTTTTCACAGCCCAACAGTCCATTTGTGAAAAACAGAAAAAGAAAAAAACTGATGGCAGATTCCTGGCAGGTTGTGCTTATGGCTTAGAATCAGTATCTCTGTCCCTGAAGAAGGTGAGAGTATCACAGGTGCCAGATTCTAGGCTTCATAGCCTGGTAGCTTTGAGCCTCTTTACTAAAGGGTTGAGAAATGGAATATTTCCTGCTATCTCGGTAAACAAAGATGTTGCAGTCATCCGCAATTGCGGCCCTCCAATGTGAGCTGGTGAGCCCTGAGGAAATGCAGGAAAGAAAGAATACCTACCTTTGAGTAGCTATCAGACTACAGCCACTCCCTATGTTCAGACCTGAGGATATTTAGGAAGTGAAAATACAGGATACTGGCCCCAGGTAGCTGAGATTCATATCAAAGAAATGATTTCTGTGAGTCCAGACTCTTGCATCTTCCTGTAAATAGAAAAGTGTTAAATTCCTTACCTTGGGTTATCTGGTTTTCTTTAATTAACAATAATCTTTTGATGTTCCTATCTGCCCTTTGTTGCAACAACTCCTATGTATCCTAGCTCCCCTCTTGCCTTCTCAGAGAAGTTTCTCAGAACTATCTGAAATGCTGTCTCCCAGGATGCAGTCCTCATTTGCCCCAAGTAAAACTTGCAACTCTGGTGTTGTACATTTTTTTCAACAGGGTACCACTTCTGAGATATGAAAATGTTGGCAGCCACCATGTCTTATTATTTTAAAATACTGAGTCCTGTCTGATCACCCTAAGGCCAGGTGTTGGGTTTCTTCATGCCTGTATTTCCAGCTCCTTCCCAGCACCTGGTTGGGAGGAGAATCTCACTGAAGTTGTTGTTTCAAATAGATTTGGATGAAAAAGGGGAAAAAGGAATTTAGATCATTTTACTAAATATGAAGTATAATTGACAAAACGTAAGGCAGAAACATTTTAAAGGACAGCCTGGTTGTGAACTGGAGATATTGTAGGGAGTAGATGATGTTAATGGTGAATTCACCTTCTGTTCCATTTGATTAGGTTCTATCTTCTCAGGTGGCACTAGTGTTAAAGAATCACTGGGTTGAGAAGATACCCTGGAGGAAGTCATGGTAACCCACTCTAGTATTCTTGTCTGGAGAATCCCACGGACAGAGTAGCCTGACGGGCTACCGTCCATGAGGTTGCAAAGAGAAGGAAGGACATGACTGAAGTGATTCAGCACACACACTATTGAAAATACTTAAGATACAAATGTTGCTGTTTTCTTGTTTAACTAAACAAACAAAACTCCTGAGCAAAAATTTGAAGAGCCTAAAGATGCCCATTTTTACCTGCACAGGGCTACTGTGCATCCTACTTCTGAGGATGAAAGGCCAATTCTGTGATTCAGTTCTCAAATTCAAAACCTTTGAGGAATCCTATTACCAGCTTCCCTTCATGGAAACTAGCAGTCTTTGTTACAAAAGCTTAAAAGCTATCAGTAAACTCTCACTTGGAAACAAAGACATTCACTCGCTGAGACTGTTCCATAACCTTGTTTGACTCTCAGAGCTATTATTATTCTTTGTGGACAAGGCAATGCTATTATTCCCAGTTAACAGATGAGGAAGTTGAGTCTCAAGGAGCTTATGTGATTTGCTGAAGATCATGCAGCTAGTAAGTGATAGAATCTAAGTGTTCTAGTTCCAAATTAGTGGTCATTCCATCAAATTTCTCCTATTTACACTGGAGACATGAAGACATAATCTATAATTTTCAAGAAGAAAATATCATGATTCATATAAATATAAAATGAGCATATGTCAGTGATTTTCTGTAACTCACTAATTCATGGGGAAACTGGTGAGACACTAAAACCAGATGAAAGAGCACTCAGGAATAAGATATTTAGAGACTGTATTTGGAAAGACTGCTGGTTTAGATACAGAACTGGTTAATGTCCAGCAGGACAATAAGTTATTCCCTTTGATGTTATCTGTTCTAATAAACATAGTCTATTTACATCTCCACTGAACAAAACCCTAGAAATTAAACTTTGTTCCCAAAGATTTATGAAATATCCTAATTAATAGGAAGTCAAGTCCAGCATGACACTATAAGAACACTGTAATATTTTCTGCCTATTTACAAGTTTCAGATGATTTCAAATGGTCTTTCAAATGTGACTTTTGGTTGAATTTGACAGACAACATAAGAAAAAAGGAAGAAGATATTTGTGGCATTCTCCTTACACATTGTAGAGTTTTTCTTATGCCATTACTTTTGTTGATATATGATACATTATTATTGTTGACAAGTAATATACATGTCAGTTCAGAACCTGCAGGAAATTTGTCATCATCTTTATCATGTAAAGATAAAGCTGTGTAAAGCCATCACATGTATTACAAAAACTGACTTTTGACACACTATGATTATTACCCAAAACATCTAATGTTCTTGTGGTGGTGGTAGTTTAGTCGCTAAGTCATGTCTGACTTCTTGCAACCACATGGACTGTAGCCCACCAGGCTTCTCTGTCCATGGGATTTCCCAGGCAAGAATACTGGAGTGGGTTGCAATTTCCTTCTCCAGGGGATCTTCCCCACCTGGGGATCAAACCTGGGTCTTCTGTATTGCAGGCTGATTCTTTTACTGACTGAGCCACCAAGTACTCTTGTAGTAACTCACTAATTTTCTAGAATGTCCTGAAATTCTATGGACAAAAGTGGATCTTTTCCTTTATTCAACAGATAGTATTTATCTAGTTAGATTTCTCTGGTATAGTGGAAAGACAGATCAGAGTTGGACTATCTGTCTGGTGCCAGTTATGTTAACTTACTTGAACTTTAGTTTCATTATCTGTAAACTGGCAATAATGCTAAACCATGTGTATTCCTAAGTTTAAAAGCATTAATAAATGTTCTTTATATCTGTGCCATAAGCAGCAAAATATTTAACCAAAATATAACCGGATCATTTTGATTTTTAGATATCCTGCCATTTCCTGGAAGATTCTCTTGGGGGATGTGACTGCTTTGATCAACTAGCCACAACTGATGAGGGCCCACCCATTTAACTGCCCCTTAAAGTTATAAGTTAACTTATAAAAGCTGATATGGTGTGGGTGTACATGTGTACATGTGTGTTTGACCTGATAGAAGATAACCCCAAACGTTATGGTGTTGTTGCTCTAAAGGAAGTTAATCAATTTTATACCTAACCTGACATTCTCATTTTTTGCTTTCATTTTCTCACTATTATAGTCTTATTTCTCAAATGCTTTTCTTGCCAGCTGTTTTGTCTCTCTCTTGACCTCCTCAGTAAGTAGTTAAGTAAAGCTTTGTTTTATGTTTTCTAATTGTAAGAGAAAAAGGTTTTTTTAAGTAGTTTGAGAATTAAGCATTTAACAAACTAAACAGAAACAAACAAACAAACAAACAAAAACCAAGCAACCCAAACTTGGTTCCAGAATCTTTGAAGAACAACACAAACTGTCACTGAATATTCCCAGAGACAGGATAGAGGGTATTATCATGCCAAATTGCCAAAATGTGCCATTTAAGTTTCTCTGACTCCCCCAAGTCCCAGACGCATGAGTACTTAAATTCTGTTTGTCCTTCTCCCAAATCGGGGTCTCGCAGTCCCCACACAGTCCCCAGGCTCTGCTGTTGTCACCCCTCCCCTCCTCTGGCAGACACACCCTAAGGTGACTCCCATTCAATGACATGGAATTGTGTGATCTTCTCCTTGAGTGAGGGTGGGAGGGACCTCTGACTTGTTTCTAAGCAGTAGAATATGGTTGATGTGATGAGATGTATTCCTGTGGTTTCATTACCTAAGACTGTTTTAGCAGATTGGAAGGAGACTCTCCTACTGGCCTCAGAGAAGCCAGATGCTATTATGTGAACTGTCTCTGAAGAGAGCTGTGTGGCAGAAAACAGCAGAGTCCTCTATGAGCTGAAGACCTCCATCCTATCACCATAAGGAACGCAATTCTGCCAACACCCATGTGAGCTCGAAAAAGGACCCCAGATTTCAGGAAGGAAACTGACCAGCTCTCAGTGCAGCTGGTGAGACCCTGAACCAGCTAAGCCAGCCTTTGTCTTGATCCTTTGTGAGTAGATCAAGTGAGATAAATCCACAATGAGATAATGAATGGGTGAGGTTTCAAGCTGCTTAGTTTGGATTAATTTGTTACACAGCAAAACACTAGAGCTCTCTTGGCTTTTTTTTTTTTCCCAGACAAAACCCTCTCTTTCTCTTGGTTTCTTTCATTTGCACTCCTATAAACTTCTTCTCAGGAAAACTAAAGGATATTCCTTAGCACCACACTCCTGAGAAACCAGGGTGTGTGTGTGTGTGTGTGTGTGTGTGTATGCAGGCATCAAAAACAGACCAAAAATCTCACTCCACTATCTGATTATATTAATTTGCTCATCCCCCTGGCAAAATCTATTGACTAATAACTATCCAGATGCCAGTAGGCTGCTCTCCAGTATGTGTGTGCATTTCTGCTTCCACAAGCAAATGGAAAAAGAGTCAATGCTGTTTGTTCCCAAATCTGATCATGCCAGTTGTAAATGTTATTGTAAATGACATAGTTAAATATTACATAAACTGAAAGAGGGAGAGGGGAATTTTTTTTTTCTATGAGAACTATGAGTTCTATAAAGAACTACTATCATATCAAGCAGAAAAGAGGAAAGTAAGAGAAATCTAGAAGGATAGTACTCTGAGATGACTTTACAAGTGCCTTTAAATTCTGATTCTTTTCAGGGATCTGAACATTGCACATTGGTTGTTTACGTAAGGCAGAAGCCCTATAGCTCATTCTGCACACTTCTGCTCAAATGAAAGGCCTTGTCCTCACAATACATTGGATGAATGAAAATGAATATTTGAGATGTGTGTGTAATCTTTTATAATGCTTTCCCACTGTAATTGACTTTTTCAATTATTTGGTTGTGTTAGATAAAAGGGCTTCCTCTGAATTTTAATTTTTAACATTTTTTTCTGCTGTCACAATAAGATTGCATACAAGAAATTCTGTTTGTACGTAAAGGACTATTTTGAGCTTATTGGCTGAAAATATTTTAAGAAAAATCTAAGGCCTTGTCATAAAGTGAACTCTTAGATTCTACTGTTTCGTAGAGCAGCAAGCAAAAATAGCTGAAAAGTTAAATGATAGGTTTGACAACAAAACAGGAAAGTCATCTCCAGGTGGTAGCTCTTGATATGTTTTCAAATGAATAACATAACATGGTTGAAAGATACTGTTATTGCTGACCTTGACAAAGAATCAATGGCTGTTGAGAATTAATTTATAAAAGGTAAATAACAAAGAACTCCCAGAGAGGACTTCCTCCACCCTTCCTTCTTTCCTGCTTCTTAGCTCTATAGTTTATAACCCATGTTTATCTTAAGGCATAATGAGATGCCAAACTTATTCCTGATGGTCAGTACAAGAATACAGAATGATCATATCTCTGGAACTAAAAATCCAGACAGTTGGTTTACCAGTGGAGATAGACTAATTGAAACTGTGGTATTAACTTCACTTTTGCTTTGGATTTATATAAAGAACTTGTGACTATTGCTAAGAGTATAAGAATCTGAATTTGGACACTGCCTGAACTGTTGCCTGTATTTCTTTTCTGTCCTTGGGCAGGCCTTTGGAGAAGACAAATACCTTTCTTAGCCAAGGGAGTATTCAAAGTCCTGCTTCAGAATCTGCTAGGATAAGTCTGTTAGGAGGCAGGACATGAGCTAGGTAGAAGATTTGCTTCCTTATGAAGACTCATGAAAGTGGCTTTCCAGACAGTAGGTTCCTTCTTGGGCTTCAGGCTCTAGACACCTGCCTCTTCTTGCCCTGGTCCACATCCAGACAGGCACTTCCTCTGTCAGGCCAAGGGCACATGTCCACTCAGAACCTGCACCTCCCCTCTTGAGTCATGCTCCTGGCTTCTCGGTCCTTAGAAATTCCTACCCAAATGGCCAGACTCTGCTTCAGGGGTCTGTGTGGTTCTTTCCTGGGTCGTCCTCTCAGAGGTCAACCGTGATGATATGCTTCCTTGACCCTGAGGGGTGGCTGTTTAGAGGGTGACATGAATAGGGACTGGAGGTGTGGGTGTCTACATGGAATGCATGGCCCCCTGAGTGTGGGACTCAGGGATTGAGAGAGAAGAGAGGAGCTGCCAACCAGAGACTGCTCACCAAGTTGTGTGGTATAACTCTGAGCAACCCATGATTTCTAAATTCAACCTGGAAGTTATGGTCCTTTGAAGGTATATTTTTCATGGCATTAGAATAGAACATATATACTTTATTTAGCAGCTTGTGAGCATAATTTATAAGTTTTACATATACTTTTCTATAAATGGCATGCAAGTCTTCACTGTACTTTGTCCCAGACTCTGCGTATAGTTGCATTGCTGGTAAAAATACAAATTAGTGCAACCCCTATAGGGCAAGCTGGCAATATCTGTCTCCTCATCTGAAATGAGGGGACACAGCTTTGGGAAATGTTCCTGGTGTTCTCCTTACTTCTGCAAGTAATAAATCCTTCCTTTTCCCCTCTCAAAAAAAATCTATCAAAATTATGTGTGTACTCTATGGCTTGGAGCTTGTCAGGTGGCTCAGTGGTAAAGAATCCACCTGCCAATTCAGGAGATGCAGGAGATGGGGTGTTCAATCTCTGTTTGGGAAGATCCCCTGCAGGAGGAAATGGTCACCCACTCCAGTATTCTTGTCTGGAGAATCCCATGGACACAGGAGACTGGCAGGCTACAGTCCATAGTGTTGCAAAGAGTCAGACACTACTGAGCATGTGTGCACTCTATGGCTCAGAAATTCCACTCCTGGGAATTGCACAGATGAATTTGTACAATTGCAAACTAAAATATACACAATGCAATTTTGAAATCACAGTTGGAAACAATACATGTTCATCAATGAGAGGTAGTTAAATAAGGTAGGGTACACCTATACAGTGGTACAATGGAATATCACCATCCTGCGTGCATGCTCAGTCGTTTCCAACTCTTTGTGACCCATGGACTATAACCTGTCAAGCTCCTCTGTCCATGGAATTTTCCAGGCCGGAATACTGGAGTGGGTAACTGTTCCCTTCTCCAGGGGGTCTTCCCAACCCGTGTCTCCTGCTCTGGCAGGCTAATGCTTTACCACTGAGCCACTTGGGAAGCCCTACAATGGAATATCACGCAGCAGTAAAAGAAGATGTGCAAGTTTTCCATGAACTGATGTGGAAAGATTTTCAACAGTTATCATTAAATATAAGAGCAAGCTGCAGAGAGGAGAGGGGGTGGATTCGTATTTTCCTGTACTTGCAAAAAGGAAGATTGGAAAAAATGAATAGAAATTATTATTTGTGTGTATTTGGGGATGAAAACAAGGTTCTTTACCTTTGTATGTTATTTTTATTTTTCATCTCCATGAATGTATTACCTATTAAAAATATATGTAGATGTTTTTCCCCTTGGAGAAGGAAATGGCAACCCACTCCAGTATTCTTGCCTGGAGAATCCCATGGACAGAGGAGCCTTGCAGGCTACAGCCCATGGGGTCCGCAAGAGTCAGATATGGCTTAGTGACTAAACCATATGTTTTTCATTTTTATTTTAAAAATAAAATAAATATTATTTATATTTATTTTTATAAAAGTTAATGAAAAAAATATTTCCCATTTTTTTTCTCAAAGGAAGAAATACATATATTGTAAAAGAAAATTGAGGTCCAAAATGTGGTTTGAGCTCTGGAGCTCTCAGTGATGGGCACGTGTGTAAGTTGAGGCAGGCGGCTGTGCCGCTTGAGAGCAGTAAGTGTCCTCACTTGGGTCCCAGGCAGGTGGGGTCTCCTGGCTGCACCGTGACTGTACCACACCCTCACTGTTCACCTCAGTCCAGGGGCCCTCCTCCCTGGCACCCTGCTTCTGGCTTCTCCCTACCCAGGGGCCCAAGCACAGTTTCCTCGGGAGACCGGAAGAGGAGCCTCTGAGCAGCTTCTCCTCAGCCTGGGGCCTGGTTATCCTCTCACACGGGGTGTGGTTGCATGTGTGTGTTCTCAGTTGCGTCTGACTTTCGGTGACCCCATGGGCTGTAGCCCTCCAGGCTCCCTGTCGTTGGGATTCTCCAGGCAAGAGTACTGGAGTGGGTTGTCCTTTCCTCCTCCAGGGGATCTTCCTGACCCAGGGATCGAACCCCCATCTCCGTGACTCCTGCATTGGCAGGCAGATTGTTTACCACTTGAGTGAGGTTGGGTGCCAAGAAAACGCTCTGAGGACACAAATAGTCTCCTTCATTCGGATTCTTCTGCAGCTGCAAACATTGAGCTTCTAAAAGCCTCTTCACAGCCTTTTTGACTGAGAACATGGACTTAAAGAACTCCCCTGTTTCCAAGAAAACCATTGTTGAGGGGAGTCAGCTACTTCCGTTTGGCACCCACGGGCCCAGAAGGGGCCTCTGAAGTTCTGAGGGAAGTGGGAGGAGCCGGACTCTGTCCAGGAGGTCTGGGTCTCCAGCCACTGCCCTCGTGGCAGCTCCCAGCCCAGGCCTCTGAGGAGTTTTGCCTCCCTAACCTAGGCAGAGACTGCTGGGACCAGCACATGGGGATTCGTCGAGGCCCAGAAACTCGGGACACAGGACAGTGACCAGATTCTCTAAGGGATGCTGACTCCCTTTTCCCTAGGACTCAAAGCCACATGGGTAGGGGTCGGGGGGTGGTCAATAGGAGCATGCTTGGTCTGATGAATTCCTTTCTACCCAGGGTCCAGTGAGTTTCCCTGCTCCGAGGGGTCAGGGGAGTTGAGGCTCTCTGGTTAAGTGCCTCAGAGGAGAAGTTAGAGGCTTTATTATTTTTTTAAAAATAAATGTATTTATTTTAATTGGAGGATAATTACAAAGTTAGAGTTTTAACAGGGATGCTGGTGTGGAGGCTTGTTACCATTGCTCTAAGTGAGAATAACACTGGCCAGCGGCAGGAGCTTTTTGATGCTGTTTTGCACATTTAAATATTGTGTTTTATTCTACATGCTATTTGTGGTTTTCTCCTTAGTTCCTCCCATCCTTCTTTATTGTCTCAAAGAAGTACCAAGAGCAGGGCTTTAACAGACTGCAGCCTCTTGTCTGCTCAAGGGGAACTGAGTGCAGTGATGTGGACCCAGGACTTGGCTTTGATGTACTCATGACAGGACTCCTGCTTCTCAGGGTCCAGCTTCTCAGCTGTTGCGTTTGGCATGAGAGACTGAATATACAAAACAGACAATGACCAGACTACACATAAGAATAGAACGCTGCCCCATGGTCTGCAGCAACCAGCCAAGAAAACCCGCTCATTATCTATAATAAGCAGCCTAGGAAGCAAGTTTGCTATCTAGATTTGTAGAAAGTGGGGCCATATCTCTAGTAACTGTTTCAGGAAGTCAAAACAGTAGCCTCTGTAACAGTCAACCTCAGATGGTCAAGACTTGATTAACAACTGACAGCTTCCCTAATTTCTGACTCCAATTCCAATTTAGGACCAACCTGAGAAAGCTAAACATGTACTCCTAACCAATTGTATGTAGGATACTGTGCTTCTAGGTAGCCTGCCAAAGCTTCCCCATGCCAACCACCTCGAGTCAGAGCACTCCTGAAGCCTTCCCCTTTTCCCATCATAAAACTTTCCCACTCCTCTGTTTGCCTTTGAGTCTCAGCCAACACAAGTGAAAGATGGCGGCTGACTCCTTTGCTATAGCAATTCTTGAGTAAATTGTCTTTGCCTGTTTCTCATTTGGGTAGCCTTTGTTTATTTCCATGATTGCCACAATTTTCCAAATCTCTCTAATTCTCACATCTAACCCAAAGGAAGCACTTGAATGCTAAGAATGACAGCTCAAAATGGTGTCTTTATTATTTACTTGATACATGCAAATACTTTTTGAAGTTTTCTGAGGTGGAGTGAAAGGATTAAAAGTATTTGAATGTTGGGAACCTGCAAGTATATACTCGTGAGCATGTATGTTGATTCTTATAAAATAGTTCCTTATGAAGCTTTTTTATGTATGTTTTATTGTAATGTGTATATGACAATAGGGCTCTCCTGGTGGCTCGGACAGTAAAGAATCTGCCTGCAATGCAGGAGACCTGGGTTTGATCCCTGCGTGGGGAAGATCCCCTGGAGAAGGGAATGGCAAGCCATGCCAGTATTGTTGCCTGGGAAATCCCATGCACAGAGGAGCCTGGTGGGCTACAGTCCGTGGGGTCGCAGAGTCGATATGACTGAGTGACTAACTCTTTCACCTTCAAACATGACAATATCTCAGTTTATTAGAGTGAATTTACAGAGTTGATTATAGAAATTTTGGAAGGAGTTCAGCACTGGAGGAAGTAACACTGACTTAATCAAATAACCTCTTTCAGTCTAAGGATTGAATTTGTAGCAGCTGAAAGTGGTGCACGAATACATTTGTAGCTTTGAGTTTCACCAGAGGATGGCGCCCATACTTCTCTGATAGGTTTTGCCAAGTTGGTTTGGCATCCTTTCAAGCTGTATCTGAGAGACATTTTAGAGACTGGTTACCTAAACTGTTAACCAAATTAAGGCCTTTATTATTAATTCAGTTAAAATGAGTGTAAGTGTATAACATCTTCAGAACAATTTATGCCAAAGAATTAAGCAGGCTGAAATGAATGGAAAGCTACTTATTTCCTGTAACTGTACTCACACTTTATATTTAATTTATACAACTTTTAAAAACCAATTTCTACAAGTCAGATCTTTCAACATTTTCATTTCCTTGCCATCTGCTGCTTTGTAAACCAGCCATTTAATATGAAAACTTGCTCAGAAGCTGTACTCTTTAATGCACTTACTAGCTCATCAGGTGATTTCTCTAATTGAGCTGTTTGCTCCTCAATTGGGAGGCAGAGTGCAAGTTGCTGGTCTGTTTTCTCGGCTTTCCTGGTGGACTTGAGCCAAAGGTATGGTCATCTTGTTTCCTCTTCTTTGATCCCCTCATTTGTTCAGTGGTGTCTTCTGAACAGGAGTGACCATAATTTTTCCTCCTTAAACTCTGTACCCTGGATACTCAAGGGCTGTCTGGAAGTAGCAGAAGCCTGTGCTCAGAAACTGTGCTTCTTTCTTGAACATGACCCCAGCCTCACTTATATCATACATAGATATGCTTAGTTCTGTCATGTCTGACTCTTTGCGACTCCGTGGACTGTAGCCCACCAGACTCCTCTCTCCATGGGGATTCTCTAGGCAAGAATACTGGAGTGGATTGCTATGCCCTCCTCCAGGGGATCTTCCCAACCTAGGGATCAAACCTGGGTCTCCCGCATTTCAGGCAGATTCTTTATCATCTGAGTGCATCAGGGAAGCACTTATGTAATAGAATCCACTCACATAAAGCAACCACAATCAGCTCACATAAAGTCTTTCAACATAAGTTAAATCCATACATAGAAGGTCTTGCTGTGCCATGAAGTAGGAATAGGGACTCTATAAAGTACTAATAAAACGAATATGTCAGATAGGTTCATAATCCCATTTCTGAAATTCTTAGGGCCAGATGTGCTTCGGGATTCAGAGTATTTGGAATTTAAGTTAATCTGGTGCTTTAACCACATATTATATAATACTCCAGAGGGGTCTACGGCAACTCCCCCTAATCAGAGCAGTAATACTTCTGCAGAGAAACATGAATGTTCTCATTAAGTGGGATGAAGACTAAATGGCCTCGGGTCAGGTCAGCTTTCGCTCCCAAATAAGTTAGGAAAAACTTTTGTATATCTGTGGATTTGAGGAATGTAGATATAAGTGTTGTGGAGTTATATTAGATGGTTTCCATGTGCTATTTCATTTAAATCTCACAGATGTTCTATGTTAACTGCAATAATCTGAGAATGCAATTTAATGCAATTTAATTTAAATATTAAATTACTAGAGAATTCAATTTAATGCAATATTAAATGCAAGAATCTGAGACCTAGGAATAGGAGGGTCAGAGTGGTTAAATAACTTTCCCCAGATCACACAGCAGAGCCAACATTCAAATTTTGGCTTGACTCCAAAAGGGAAAATGTTGCGTTGTCTCCCGCAGTTACTAAAAATTTTGAATATTCTAAAATGCTTTAGCTTCCTTGCCAATTTTGAGTTTTCCACCCATATTTTGTGCTAGTCTTTATTTTCTTTCGGGTCTTTGATACAGAATATGATGGCGCAGTGAACTATTCCACCATGATGGAGAGAAAGCCCATCTCCGGCATCTTCAGGAGCAGCCTTGTTTGGCTGGGAAGCAAGCAGGGCTGCAGCGCTGAAAAGCAAACAGTGGACGCTGCAGACGTCAGATTTTCCAGTGGTTAGACATTTCCCTTGTGTTCCTGGTCCACACAGCTACTCAGCCTTGACGTCGTCTGCAGTATAACCCAGCATCTAACAAATGCCTTGCGCTTTTCTTTTGCAAATGTTGCACCAGCCTGGCCTCCCATAAAGGGATTCTGCTTCTTTGAATGGGGACTGCTAGAAGTCACTTGGCTTAATAAAGTTGTCAGCTGGCCAGGGAGGAACTGTTGGCTTTATTCTGTACATTTTCTCAGGATGGGAATGAATTAAGATAATTGTGTTTTAAAATTATGCTTTCAAGGTAATTCGTGAGCCATGTTCTTTTTTTTGCATCCTAATTATCCTTTTTCTCTTTCCTTTATGTCTTTCCTTCTTCCAAGTTATGATCCCATTTATACTCTAAAGTTTAGGAGCTTACAGTCTTTTTTTTTTTTCCTAATGTTTCTTTTTTGTAATTCAACCAATAGCTTAGCAATTGCATGGACACAAAACTCTTTATAAGCCTGTAAAAATATTACAATTCACAATAAACTCTGAAATATTTTCATGGATTCTTCCAGTGACCTTTTATAGACAAGATTTGTTAGAAAAATGATTCATTGATAGGTGTACATATAACTATATGTTATCCTTAAGGTATTAAAAAATCCTCCTTGACATTTTTATAAAGGTTAATAGCAGTTACAGGTATCAATGCATTCACTAGCTGCCCACCAGTCCATAAAATTTACATACAACGAAGTGCACAAATCACGTTGTACTTTATTGTTTTTTATGTTGTATTCAAAATATATTATAATTTTATTTGTCAATTATTTCTTGATAAAGCTGACCCACTACAATAGGACACAACTTTAAACATGTTTGGATGACTGTTATTTAAAACAAATAAAAATGGAAATTAACAAGTGTTGGTTGAAGATGTGGAGAAATTGGAAGCTTTGTGCATTGCTGGAAGAAATGTAAAATATTGTAGTCACAAGTGAAAAATAGTTCAGTGACTCCTCAAAAAGTTAAATATAGAATTATCATATGATCCAGAAATTCTCCACTCCAAAGAATATACTCAAAAATATTGAAAACAGAGACTCAGATAGATACTAGTAGGTCAGTGTTCCTAGCAGTATTATTCACAATAACCAAAAGGTGGAAGCAACCCAAGTGTACATCAGCAGATGAACAGAATAGCAAAATGTGGTAAATGCATACAAGCTGAATATTTTTAGCTCTAAAAAGGGATTAAATTCTGATACATGATATAACATGGATGAACCTTGAAAGCATGATGCTAAGTGAAATAAGCCAGACACAGAAGGACAAATATTGCATGGTTATAATGAGGTAGCTAGAATATGAGGTACATTATGGGAGGCACCTAGAATGGGCAAATTCCGAGACAAAAAGTAGAATGGAGGTTACTGGGACTAGGGGAAGGAGGAAATGGGGACTTATTGTTCAATCAGTACAGAGTTTGAGTTTGGGATGATGAAAAATTCCTAGAAAAGGATAGTAGAGATGGTTGTACACATCATGATTGTACGTATTGCCACTAAATTATAGACTTAAAAATGGTTAAAATGAGCCAGCACAATATTGTAAAGCAATTATCCTCTAATTAAAAATAAATATTAAAAAGTTAAAATTGAAAATATTATATATTATTAAACAATAAGAATGAAAAGGGCAAAAAGAAGAACGTTTCTAATTATTTCAATTAAAAATACACTTAGGGCTTTATTACATGTATATTTTTATTGAGGTATAATTTACATATAAAATCATATTAGTTTCAGTTTACAACATAATGATTCAATATATGTATATATCATAGGCGATTACCGCAATAAGTCTAGTTAACATCTATCACCATATCTAGTTGCAGTTTTTTCTTGTGATGAGGACTGTTAAGATCTACTCTTTTAACAACTTCAAGTATACAATGTAGTATTAGTCAGCATGCTGCACTTTTCAAAATGTCATATAGCTGGTATCATATAATACATACCCTTATTTTCTTGTTTCTTTTTTTTTGACTTGTGAGATCTTGGTTCCCCAACCAGGGATTGAATCTGGGCACTGGCAGTTAAACCACAGCATCCTAAAGCCTCTGTGTAGCTTTTTTGGCAGAGCATTTATCCTGTTTGGTGTACTCTGAGATTCTAGATCTGAACTTCGATGTCCAACCACTGGACTGCTAGGGAATTCCAATATGTATCCTTTTCAGATTAGCTTCTTTCACTTAGTAAAATACATTTAAGTTTCTTCCAAGTCTCTTCATGGCTCAATAGCTCATTTTTTAAAGCACTGAAGAATATTCCATTGTTTGGTTGTATCACACAGCTAATTTATCTGTTCATCTACTGTAAGATACCTTGATTGCTTCCAAGTTCTGGCAATGATGAATAAAGTTGCTATAAACATCCATGTGCAAGTTCTTGTGTGGACCTAAGTTTTCAACTCTTTTGGGAAAATACCAAGAAGTGGGCTTGCTGGATTGTATCATAGAGTATGTTTGGTTGTTGGTTTTGAAAGAAACTGCCTGTCTTCTCATATAGCTGTATTATTTCATATTCCCAGCAGCAGGGGTGAATGAGAGTTCCTGTTACTCCACGTCCTCACCAACATTGGGTGTTGTCAGTATTTTGGATTTTTGTCATTAGGTTTTTGGTGGTAACATGTTGTTTTAATTTGCTGTTCCCTAATGACATATGTTGTTGAGAATCTTTTCATATGCTCACTTACCATTTGTGTATCTTCTTAATTGAAATGTTCAGATTTTTGGTTCATTTTTTTATTGTTTGTTTTCTCTTATTGCCGAGTTTTAAGAATTATTTGTATATTTTGGATCACAGTCCTGTATCAGATATATATTTTGTAAATAGTTTCCTCCAGTCTATAACATGTGTTCTAATTATCTTGACAGTGTCATTGAGCAAACATTTTAAATTTTAATGAAGTCCAGCTTATCAATGGTTTTTTTCATTGATTGTGTCTTTGGTGTTGAATCTGAAAAGTCTTGTCAAATGCAAGGTCATACAGGTTTTCTCCTATGTTATGCTTTATAGTTTTGTGTTTAGGTCTATGACCCATTTTGGATTAATTTTTATGACTGTGTAAGGTTTGTGTCTGATTCATTTTTTTGCATGTGGGTATCCAGTTATTACAATACCATTTGCTGTCATTTTCCACTGTCTTCTTTCAGAATTTTTATCTCCTGTTTTCTCCAATTTGAAAATGATGTGACTCTGTGTAGCTTTATCAGCAGGGCATTTATCCTATTTGGTGTACTCTGAGATTCTTAGATCTGAGCTTTGATGTCCGACATTAATTTGGGGTAAATTCCTAGTCACTGGGCTTCCCTGGTGGCTCAGATGGTAAAGCGTCTGCCTACAATGTGGGAGACCCATGTTCGATCCCCGGTGAGGGAAGATCCTCTGGAGAAGGAAATGGCAACCCACTCCAGTACTCTTGCCTGGAAAATTCCATGGACGGAGGAACCTGGTAGGCTACAGTCCATGGGGTCGCAAAGAGTTGGACACGACGGAGTGACTTCACTTTCTCTCTTTCTTTTCTTTCTTGGTCATTATTGTTTCAAATATTTTTTTTTCTCTTTCTTCTCCTGGTATTCCTATTATATGTATATTATACCTTTTATAGTTGTCTTACAATTCTTATATATTTTGTTCTTTTTTCCCCCATCTTTTTTCTTTAGCCTTTATTTTAAAATTACAGCTATTTTAAATTTCCAGTTTGGTAATTTCAACATCCTTGTCATATCTGAGTTTTGTGTGATGCTTGCTCTGTCTCTTTAAACTGTGGGTTTCTTTTTGTTTTTGCCTTAAGTATGTCTTCTAATTTTTTGTTGAAAGCCAGACACAATGTACTCAGTACTAGTTTCCTTGAAGGTTTTAAGATGTGATTCTCTGTATCTGCCTGTCTCTCCAACTTTGGGTGCAGTGGTTTGCTCTGTGACCTCAATTTTCTGATAGATCTAAGAGGTTTTTAGTTTATTCAGCTTTTTACTTGTTATTAGGATGGAGTGACAACTTACAAGCTCATTATAGGCCAGACCAGAAACCAGAAGTCTCTCAGGGCAGTTTTATTTTGTATTTATCCAATTATGATCGAAGTTGAACATATTTTCCTATTTTCCTCTGCATAAGGGGCATTTGATCCTTCTGTGAACTTTTCCACTCATTCTCTGCCAAGTTCAAATTTGAATTATCTTTTTCCTTCTTTATTTTTAAGAATTCTTCATATGTTGGGAAGATGATTAGCTCTTTGTGAAATGAATTGAATTCCCTCGCCTACATTTTTCCATTTGTCTTTTGACTCTACATGTGGTGTGTGTGCGTGCTAAGTTGCTTCAGTTGTGTCGGACTCTTTGCGACCCTATGGACAATAGCCTGCCAGGCTCCTCTGTCCATGGGATTCTCTAGGAAAGAATACTGGAGTGGGTTGCCGTGCCCTCCTTCAGGGAATCTTCCCGACCCAGGGATTGAATCTGCGTTTCTTATGTCTCCTGCATTGGCAGGCAGTTTCTTTGCACTACCACCACCTGGGAAGCCCACTTATGGTATATTTTTGCCTTATAAAGCGTTTACTTTTAAAGAAGTAAATTTATAAATGTGTCAGTGTTTCTAGTATGGATGCTAAAAGATTTTGAAATACATGAAAGTAAAGAAGAATTATTTACTATTATTATTCCAAACACCATCTTCCACAGCCACTTCTGTCTCCCAAGGGAGTGGCATTCTTTCTCTTCAAAGTAGATTTTTTGGTAATCGCCCTAATGAATCCTGTAATGTGAAAAGATAGACCTCAGAGGAGTAAGGTGAAGAGAGGAGAAATAATTTGCTCTGCACAATGAAGTAAAAATTGATACATTTCCAGGAATACCTCAAATAGGGACTCAAGGGAGAAGTTGAGAACTGACCAATATGCTAGGTGGCCAGTGAGCCTGGAGCAAGGGACCAATGGAGGATTTCCAGGTGGGGTGTGGGTTGTTGAAAGGCGGGGATGGGGGATGTGCAGTTTTCTGTCCCTGCTATACGGCGCTACAATGTAACCCCCTGCATTACTTCCAACCACTAAGTGTGCACAGACACAGCCAAAATGAAGAGAGTGGGGTGAAGTGTGAGCAGGAGAGCAGAGGCTCCAATTTTCAGAGAGGCAGATGAGAGGCTGCAGCGCGAGGGTGACTCAGGAGTTACTCAGGAGACAAATTCTTTCCCCCAAATAGCCTAGAGCCATCATTTGCCAAACTTGGCTATACATTAGAATCACTAGCAGGAGGTTTTCAGAATCACAAACGCCTGGATTTCACCCAGACCAGTTAAATGAGAGGCTCTGTAGGTGGGACCCAAGCATCAGGAGGCTTTAGAGAGTTTCCTACGTGATTCTGACATACAACCAGGGTTGAAAACTGCTGTTCTAGGCCAGTGCTTCCCAAACTTTCAAGTGTGCAATTAAATCATCCAAGAAGAGTTATAATTCAATTAGAATCATTAGAAGGTGGCCCAAGATCTTGCATTTTTAACAAGTTTCTGGTTGATGCTGATGATGCCAGTCTGAGAACCGTATTTTGAGGAGCAGGGGATGGAGGTGATTGACATGTGGGTTACTGGTAGTGCTCAGTTGCCTTCCAGGAGGTTCTAATTTACCCTGAGTTGAGACTGCTACTTTTCCTATATCCATCTTTCCTTCTCTCCTGATAGGAAGCTCCTTATTTTCAGCTGCACACTTGGCTAGATAGAATTTTTAGCTTTTAGCTGTCTCTAGAGCTGGGTGGTCACGTGACTAACGCTTGGCATACTAAGGTACGAGTAGAAGCCATCCTCCAGGGAGGAGATGTGGCCGGTCCTCCCCTCACCCTTCTTCCTGCTGGCCCAGGAGCAGTGCAGGCCGCAGTTGCTCAGGAAACCTTTCTGAACTGAGTGGAAGCTACATGCTGAAGATGGCAGCGAAAATAGAGAAGGAACTGGGCACTTGGCAACATGCAGTCTCATTCCAGCCTGTACCAGCTACCACTGAAAGTCTCTTATGTGAGAAATAACCTTCTTTCTTTTAGCAGGCCCAGGGTTTGGACATCCTAGCTCTTTTTTATATATTTAAAACATTTATTTAGCTGCACTAGGGTCTTAGCTGTGGCATGTGGGATCCAGTTCCCTGACCAGAGAATGAACCTGGCCTCCCTGCATTGTTAGCATGGAGTCTCAGCCACTGGACCGCCAGAGAAGTCCCCTAACCTTCTCTCTTTTTAAAGCATTATTCTTTGGGGCTTCACTCATAAGCAATTGAACCTTGTCCTAGAGGTACTTATGCCTTCCGGCAGATTGTGTGTCTGTTCTGTATCTTCCCATCCATGACAAAGATGAGGTGAGCTGGATCTTGAAGAACAAGCAGGAGTGTTCCAGTGAGAGAAAGGATGGAAGGCTCAGGAGAGAGCAGATTGAAGGGAGGCTTGGCCTTGCGAGGGGGCTTGGCCTGAGTTTGCTTCACTGTTGCTGTAGAACAGCCCCCTGGAAACCTCAGAGGCTTGAAACGAAAAGATAGCCCATGATCCTGTGGGTTGGCTGGGCTCCATGTAGTCTTGCCTGGGAATGCCTGTCCAGCTGCATCCAGCTGGTGGAGGGCTGGTCTAGGAGGTCCAGGAAATCCTCTTTCACACCTGTGAGGCCTTGGTGTGGGCTGGGGACACCTTGGATCTTCTCCCTGTGACCTCTCTCTTCCACATGGTGTCTCATCCCCCAGGGCCTCCCTCGTAGCAGCAAAACCTCGACCATGCAAGGTGATTCTGAGACCTAAGAGGTGAAAGTGGCAGCTTGTCCTCCATCGTGTTAGGCCCGGGTGTGGCTGGCCCGCCGGCACCTCCCCTCCGGGCTGGGCTGGCTTGCAGTGGTGGGGATGGGCGCTACATCTCCGTGGAAGGAGTGGCAGGGAGGGCGGCTGGTGGAGACTTACCCACTGCCTGTGTTTGTAGTGACAAGTCCCCTGTGGCTGGGCTGTAGGCTAAAAGAGACAGGCAGGAAAAGAGTAAGCCCGTAGAGGCCCAGGCTATGTCTGTTGATGAGTTCTGGCTTCCTCTATAGACAAAGCAGACTCCAGCCTGTGTGGTGGCCAAACCGCACCCTGGCTAGAGAGGCAATGAGAGCAAGTGCTGATCAACCACTCCCATGTTGTGCAAGCATTATCTTTCACAACAAAGGTGGGCTCACCTCGTGGCTAACAGCATGGAGCCTGGAGCCAGATGGCCTGGCTTCAGGGTTCTGATTCATCATATATTAGCTGTGCAATCTCCATCTAGTTACTTAATTGCTCGCTGTTTCTGTTTCCCTCTCTAAAAAAACAGATAATCATAAGACCTGCCTTATGTCCTCGTAAGGATTGAGTGAGATAATACATGTCACATTGCCCTCTGTAAGCATCCACTGTTGTCCTTAATGTTCTCAGTAATGCTGGGAATCAGGTGTTAATGCTCTCATTCCGAAGAGACGTAACTGAGGGACCAGAAGCTTAAACAAGATTCAAACCCGGACAAGTGATTCCAAAACCTGTTGCTTCCTGAAATTCCCACTGGTTGTGTTTTGATGTGTCCCCCAGCTCCAAGAGACGACAGGATGGTGTTTTGTTCTTATCATGGAGTTATATGAGCGTGGACTCTCCACTTATTATTCCTCAAAAGCTCTCTGCTCCCTTAGCAGCCTCGCTCAGTGTCCAGTCTCGGGCTGATATTTGCAGAGGAGATCACTGTGAAAATACTAACACCTGGGTTTTTTTTGAGCCTGTGCCAAGTGTGCATCTCAGAGGGTAGAGTCCTCAGGGGGAGGCTGAAGTTCTCCTGGGTTGGAAGCTGCCTTGAGCGTGGGCCGCCACAGAAGCCCTTGGTGCACCCTCTAGCCCATTTTTCTGCTGCAGTTTATTGACTGCAGCTTTGTGAACCCGTGAGTTACATTTGCAGCGCTCTGAGGCTGAAAGTGTCCCTATGAATAGTCCATGTAATTAAGTATAAACAAAGCAGCCAGCCAGGAGCACAATGCCCAAAGAAATCCTTAGCAAACCTCATTGTGTTCTCTTTATTTCTCCTCTCCATTTCTATCCATCCAAGAGCTTCAAAAGTGTAATCCTCTTTAATGACAGATTCATGATGATGAGGCTCTTATTTTTTGGTTTTGCAGTTTTAAGAAGTGACCCAGAAGCAAGCTTTTAAAGCAAGTGTTTAAAACCACCCCCCAACTCCTTTACCCCAAGCAAAGGACCAGATTAAAAGAGCCCTGGTTTATATGAATATTTATGCTAGACCCTCTTCCAGATCAGATTTGAGGAGTTCATCCTGCTAAGCAAACACAGATTCTATAATCAGATTTAATGAGAAAACTGACATGTTAATAGCATATTGATGCATTCATTTATCAGGAAATCTATACATTTGTCTCAGGGCATAGGAGAAGTGCTGCCTTAGTCATTTTTAGTTCTACCAGGAAAGCTTTTGTTGCAATGAGAGGAATTCCAAAGACATCCTGCTTTACTCAAGAGATGAGGAGTGGGGGTTCTAGTCTAAATATACCTGGGAAATTCTCTCTTGATACTACTGGTGAGTGTGTTAGAGGTTAATTACTTTAAATAGCATCTTCCAAGGTGTTTCTGTAGAGCATGATGACCACAGAGTGTTAATAGCTCTCCTTTGAGGAGAAGGGGCTCTTGGTCAAAAATGTTGGGTAAATGATGAGCTAAACAGAGCTTTTTACTGTAGAACTTTCACCCTGTGACTTCCCAGGAAGCAGAGAAATTCTGCTGTGCTTCCAGACATTTTAGACTGTGGAGTTCTTCCTTCTCAAAGCAACACATCCCAGATCATACAACTCTGTGTGTGTCATGCAGCCCCTTGGCAAACTGGGGAAGCTGGGGATCCCTTCTCAGAATAACATTTTAAATTGCAAACACAAAGGGTTACAAAAGAAACTCTTCATATCGAAACAAAGTATCACAGTACTAAAAATATTTTGAAATATTTAAAAATGGACATCCATTATTGGGGTATAGCCAATTAACAATGTTGTGGTAGTTTCAGATGAACAGTGAAGGGACTCAGCCATGCATATGCATGTACCCATTCTTCCCATTTGTACTTCTTTTACAATGGATCTAATAACTACAGGTGTTTCAAAGTACTGATGGCCATAAATGATATTTCGAGATATGGTCATCCCTCATTATTCACAAATTCTGGATCTGTAAATTCATGTACTGGCTAAAATTTATTTGTAACCTCCCAGTTAACACTCATGACACTTTTGAGGTCATTTGAACAATGAGAAATTTCCATCACCTGACCTGCATGTTCCCATGCTTAGATTGAAAACAAGGCAGGACTTTGACTTCTTGTTTCAGTTCTCACACTGAAAACAAGAGTCCCTTCTACAATGTATTTACTGCTTCATTTTGGTCATGTTTATGCTTTCCGATTCATGGGGTCGCAAAGAATCGGACACCACTGAGCGACTGAACTGAACTGAACTGATGCTTTCCGTTGGTGATTCCACTGTTTAAAATGGGCCCTGGGTGAGAGCTGGAGTGCTACATTGTGTGCTTAAGTGCAGGAGACCAAGATGTGCCTTATGAAGAAAATAGGTGGGTAATTAAGCTTCCTTCAAACGTGAGGTCTAGGGCTGTTGGGTGTGAGTTCAATGTCAATCAATCAACTATAAATTTTAAAAGGTGTCTTTAAACAAAAACCACACATTAAAAAAAGATTATATATTGATTGACCATGATGCTGTGTCCAGATTCTCACAGGTATGTAACCCTTTTCTCCCCTAGGACCAGCGGTTCAGCATTTGCTAATTCAGTGTCCAAGGTGACTATAGAACATAATTGTCCAGAGTAATGAAAATTGATTGCCTCTGCAACAAAGTGATGTGAAAATATTTGTGATAGACTGTTAACAATACAGCTATAAACTTACAGTGTTTTGTTGCCCCATTCATATTTAAAGGAAATGGTGAATTTTACCCAGAGGGTACTATAGACATTTTTCCCATTCAAGTTCATAGGCCCTCTTAATTCTGGAAGAAGGTGGTTCCCATAGACTGCAGTTCAGAATCCATTCTCTTGTGGGACTAATTCAGGGAGGGAGTGGAGTGGCGTAGCTGCTGCAAATTCCTGGGGGCTCTGGTCCCATTCTGTACGTGCATGCTAAGCCACTTCAGTGGTATCCAACTCTTTGCAACCCTATGGATTGTAGCCTGCCAGGCTCCACTGTCCTTGGGATTCTCCAGGCAAGAATACTGGAGTGGGTTGCCATGCCCTCCTCCAGGGGATCTTCCCTACCAAGGGATTGAACCCACGTCTCTTATGTTTCCTGCATTGTTATGTATCAATACAAATCTCAGATAAGATTTTTTTAGCTGATTTGTTCTTGCTGGGGGTCAATTTTATTTTTCCATGAGAACCTGAACCCAAAAGGCTCTACCAAATGAAAAATGCCCAGGAAGTAGGGATAAAAGTTCTTGATAATTATTCATGTGGAAAATGAGAAACCAAATTTCAATAGCAAAGGGTAAGAGAAGTCTTTAATCTGAACAAAGGAGAAACAAATGACAATATAGTATTGGGGTGTTTAGATGAAGATCATGCCTCTCCACCAAGGGGGCCCAGAAAGGAAAGCATTCCCTGTGTTGATTGCTTTTCTTTTTTACCTTTCTCACCATAAGCAGTGTGATTCAATGGGACTAACTCAAATGGGGCAGAAAAATTCTCCTTGCCTAATAGCAAGATATAAGGAAGTATATCCTGGAGAGCAACTCTAATATCTCATTCATTCTTTCACTTAGTAGTACTTATCGAGCACCTCTTCATGGACAGGTATTGTTGTAGGCCTGTGGATACAGAGTGAGCCTGACTGGCCAGGTTCTCATCTCCTGGAGCTTCTGTTCAGCTTCAGGTGCTTGTCTCTAGGAGGTCACTCCAGGTTGGGGGAAGGGCATGGAGAGGGGTGCAAGCTACCCCAATAAAGGGGGTGCCTCTCAGAGGGCAGCACTCACACACTACGATTCTGAAAAACTGGAGGCTGATGATAGTAGCTCAAGGGGACACTAGTACAGAAATATGGGATAGAAGCTGTCCCCCATGGCTCCACGATAAATTCTGGACACTCAGAAGTCATCAGAAGTGCACACAACACCTTACAAGGACAGGATATCCTCAAACCAGAGAGAAAGCCAGAGTTGGATCTCAAAGAAAGAACATGTCTGGACTGGAGTATAGAAAATGGAGCCCTAAGTGGACATGTCTCACTCTGGACTCCCAATCCAGGGAGTGGACCTGACTTGGGAGTCCAGTTCTTGTGGAGACAGTAGTGATATTACCTAGTACTTATTTTGTGCAGTGTTTGTGAGAAAGGAGTACCATCTTCTCTCATCCTTTGGTTTCTTGTTGCTGTGCTAGGAAGGAGGCCAGGGCTCAGAACCCAAGGGCCTCCATTCTCCCATCTGAACTGGTTCACATGGAGAATGAGAAAGATGGAACTGGTTAAATAATCCCTAAGGTGGGAGTTCAGTCTCTAACAGAATTTAAATAGGAATAAGGAGCTAGGACAAAGATGACATCTGGGGTGGGAGACAGGAGGTGATCAGACTCAGGTCAGTCTTCCCTGGGAACTCCCTCCCTGGACCCTCTAAATCTCCCAATACCTCCTTCTAGTTTACCCCAATAAAATAACTCTATTCCTTCAGGGCCTTCTGTAAAAAGATCAAGGCCTAAAATGAATTCTGCATGCCCCCAACAACAGCAAAAGCAATATAAGATGATCAACTTTGCTGGTACTCTGGGAAATAAAAATTAGAATAGCAATGAATTAACTTGGAAGCATTTTAAACAGAGGGGATTGAATAGAATTCTTTCTAAAGGAATACAAAATTTTAGTGCAGTGTTCTGTGGGTATATTTTGAGACTGAATGATTTACATTTCAGATTTAAAAAAAAATAACAACAACACGAGTGTTGGTATTTTAGTGCTTAGAAGATGTTCTGAAACATCAGAACCAGGAGGAGACAGGTATATAGGTGTCCACAGCCCAATACCTCACATCTTTAATCTATTCCCCAATTTCCCTCGTAGCTCAGCCAGTAAAGAATCTGCCTGCAATGCAGGAGACCTGGGTTCAATTCCTGGGTCTGGAAGATTCCCTGGAGAAGGAAATGGCATCCCACTCCAGTATTCTTGCCTGGAAAATCTCATGGACAGAGGAGCCTGGTGGGCTCCAGTCCATGGAGTCGCAAGAGTTGGACACGACTTAGCGACTAAACCACCACCACAGCCCAACACCTCACATCTTTAATCTATTCTCCAAGTTTGTATTTCCTGCTTTAAACAAACAGCCTCCTGAGGGGTTGTTGGTCCCCTGCTGATCTACCTCCTAGGGACATATGCTGGTCATTCTGAGCCAAAGATCTGACTCAGGTGGCAGAAATTAATGGATTGACAATATTTTAAGTGTGTTGGCCCCCCAAACTGAAGCTCACACAAACCTGGCAGATTAATCTTGTGAGCAGAGATGGATTTACCATGAGTCTAAGAAAGATTAAGTTTTAGAGTTTCTTCCAAAGCCCTGGAAGGGGCCCCAACAATGAGTTCACAGGGTCCTATGCTTTGTAAAATTGGCAAAAGTAAGATATTTTAAACAAAACTGCTTCCTCTCTGTCACAATTTCCCTTTTATCCGTGGCTCTGGAAAAGCCATGGGAATTCTGGGGAAGGTGAAATGGAGATCCATTTAGGTTGCACTATGTATGTGGTTAGCTGTTAGTTCTGTGCAGGTTACTGCCAACCATCCTGGGGCAGGAAGGACTTCTAGGTACGCTCCTATTGTCCACCAGCATGAGGACAAAGTGCAGGGCTAGCAGTCAGATCACAGGAGCAGAAAGTGTACTACAGCTCCTGGCACGGGAAGTATCTGGATCATGGAGGAGAAATGAGGTGTGAAATGCACAAAGCTGGGAGATAGTCCTGGGTAAGTTCTTCCGATCATGGATACGATGACTGCGAGATATGGTTCATGCTGGTGCCTGGACAAAATAGAGTGTCTCCCTATCAGGAATAAATAAATAAATTAAAAATAGTAAAGTAATAAAGCATACACAATTATACACATACTGTCATTATAACTTCATCTTTATTAAGACAAAAATTTATGTGCAGACGGTTTATTTGGGGAGCAATCCCCAAAGGTGGGAAAGGAGAAGTGAGGAAAATGACACAAGGAAGGAAGAAGAGTCATGTAAGGCGATGGCTCCTGTAAGCAAATGAGGCTGATTCTGTCAAGACCCCCTGAGAAGCACACAGAATATATTTCCAAACTGAGCACTAAATGAAGAGATTGGAGCCTTTATTCACCCGTCCCTGAGAACCCTGGCCGGAACTTGCCCACATTTTGGGCTGTGCCAAGCAAGCTCCTAAGGGCAGAATGTAGAAAGGCAGGCCTGCTCTGAGGTGGAATGCTGGTGCCACACATACACGGACCCCCATATCCATCAGCGCTGGGAAAGTGACACACTGATGAGAAGGATGTGCAATAGAATTTATCAAAATTCTTATATGTGTGCTTATATGAACAGAAAGCTTTACCAGCACTACAAAAAGGGTGTGTGTCTTTAATGACCCCTCCACAAAAGGAATTTGATTGAGGTCTTCCCAGTTTGAAAACCATTGTAGAAATTTATACAACTTTGCCAGTGGTGAGTTGTATAGCTGAAGAAACTCTTATAAATATCAATAATAAGAAAAAGTTTTTTCTGTTCTATCTATAAACAATCATATTACAACATCATTATTATAGGAAGAGGCGATCAGATTATATAGCCAAAGAATGTAAGAAAATCTTTTAAATAAAGAAAAGTTGTCATTTTTCCCCTAGACTTTGAGGAGCTTATATTTGTTAACTTCTAAAAATTTGTAATTTGTTGTGATTTCTTCTCTCATTCTAAATAAGTATTCAAGTTTTACCTAATTTTGTGCCTGTAGTTTCATGTTCTGGTGTGAGAGGCCTTGGCAGCCAGCCAGCAGCCTTCCTGGGAAGAGCCATCTTTAAGGAGTCAGCCACAGAAGGAGGGTCACTTCCTGACATACCAAGACCCTGGGTAAGTTGCTGAACGTCACTCAAGCTGAGTTCTTATTTATTTTTTAGAACAACTAGCTGCTCAAGGGCACAGACAGATACTCTGTCACTCGGAATGGCACCCAAAGCACTTTATTCAAGGTCACTTGAGGGCTACAGGGGCACTGATCCTGGAAGCACAGAGTCACACCATTATTTAGATGAGCTCTCAAATGAGAGAAAAACAAGATCCTGCTATAGAGGGTCCTGTGAGTTTGTGACAAGCAGCCCCTATAACCATTTGTTGAATGAGTTTACCCAAGTTGCTGCCTCCCCAGAAGCACATGTCCTTGGGGCCTCAGTGCCCCCCTTGGTCTCCAAACACCTGCTCAATCTGGGGATTGAATGGATTCTCCTTTCCCAGGACGTGGGGCCACTGGCGCTGCATCTTCTCCCAGAAGAGATCTGCAAACAGCTGTGAAGCCACCTGCAAGCCAGAACCCAAAGGAAAAGTAAAAGGGGGATTATACCAAAGTAAAGAACTTATCGGCAAGATTTACTCTATTCTTTGAGTGGTGAGCAGACCTTAGGCTGGCTCCCAAGGATTCCTACTTTTGGGTCTTTGTATGACCCCCTTCCTTTGATGTGGGTGGAACCTATCACCTGGTTCTAAGCAACAGAGCACAGTAAAGGATGTCCTTTCAGTGACTGTGCTGTGTTATCTACGACTCTGCTTTGCTGGCAGACTTGCTCTGGAGACCTCCTCGCTGGGCCGATGAAGTTAGGAGCCATGTTGGGAAGCCACATGGCAGAAAACCGAGGGTGGCCTCGAGTTCACATCTAGTAAGAAGTTGGGTCTTCAGTCCCACAGCCACAAGGAAATAAATTCTGCCAACAATCCAAGTGGGTATGGAATCAAATCTTTCCCAGTTGAGTCTCCAAGTGAGAATGTAGATGTTTGTGAAATCCTAAGCAGGGAGCCCAGTGAAACTGTGCCAGCACTTCTGACCCACAGAAACTGAACCAGGTGTGTATTGTTGTAAGCTGCTACCTTTGTGGAAATTTGTTATTTGGTAATAGACAGCAAATACACTTTCTCAGAAAGCCATTTATGCACTTACCTGTCGACAGCTAACACTTACTACAGGCTTACTACAGGCCTTCCTCCAAGGAACTCCCTCTAGTGAGGGACTGAGACATGCAGAATGATGCTACCAAAGCCACAGGGAGGGCTGTGAGGGGTACTCACACCTGGAAGGGGAAGAGGTGGCAACTCTGCTGGGTGGGAGGAAAGGATAGGTCCTCTCTGAAGAGTGTGATGGCTGAGTTGAATTTTCAAGGAGGAATTCACCAGATGGATCAAGGGGGACGTAGTATACATGATGGAGGATGCAGCACACACAAAAGCTCAGAGGCACAGAAGAGAACGGTCCTTGGGTGGGGACCCAGGGGTGCCTGGCACATGGGGCTGAATGGGTCCCCTGGCAGGGCTGTGGGCATAAAGAGTGTGGCTGGAGTGCCAGGATGAGGAATGTACAGGCTTAATTCACAGGTCTGTCCCCGGCTCTTCCAGCCCAATGCCCACTCCCTGGTTCCATTGTTGTATGTCCCTTTATTCACAATGTCACCACGATCCATTCTTGGTGTTCAGTCCTCTGGCTTGTCATTAACATGTCTTTGATGAGGAGTCTTTCTCTGCAGATAATGCCTTCATTTAGCAAATGGGGCTTGGACAAGCCTTCAGGCCCCAGATGGCTACATCTCCCTGGGGTTGGGTGGGGGGAGGGTGGTTAAAGCTGAATGAATAGAGGAATGTGATTGCTGAAGGCTTCAGAGGGGAACATATTGTTCAGAGCGGATGCTCAGTGATGTCCCTGACTTATTCAGAAGCACATGGACATTGTCTTCAGAGGGCACATCCTGTTCATCTTGCCAGTAAGCAGTGCTGCCAGCTCCCTGTGGATGTGGGCAGCCTTCTTCTACTCTGTGGGCTGAAATTCTCTCGTTTGCAAAATGAGTGAATGATCTAATGACTTATCTGGGTCTAAATTGTGTGTAAGATTTTAGCACTTAGAAAAAAACTAGAACTGGTTGAGTCGATGTATTAAATATCTTTGGTATTTTAATACATTCTGAGCCTTCTGAGGTAGATCCCAAATTCCATGCATGCACCAATGTAATCTTGATTACATCTGTGTGGTGTCTAACACACACACACCCCACCTGCCACTCCCACATACAACATGAATCAGACACACACACACACACACACACACACACACACACACACACACTCAGACCTAAAGAGGCGGTCAGGCCAGCAGGTTTACTGAAAGACCTGATCATCTCTCACACACTAAAGCAGTCAGTGTGTTTTCAAAAGAGATGACTGGTTTCAGACTTTTTTCTGCCACTTCTCAACAGAGTAGCCTCCTTCTAGGTCTGTGGAAAAAGACGGGTTCTTATTTTTTGGTTTTTACATTTTACCTTGATATACCTAAGCAGTCTTCCTAATAATTATGTGGTACCAAGGTACTTGTGGTCATTTATTTCCCAGCCTGAATTAATAGGGGAGGAGATGGGGATGAGGGCAAGTGGAGGAAAGTTAAAAGGAAAGAGCTCAGATGTGAGTATGGGTAGCTGTTTGGTTTGAAAGCGATTAGTTGGCTTCACTCTAATGGAGATTAAAATATTCATGAGTGTCCACTGCTGATATTTTGGATCTAAAATGAAAGTGGCATCATTATTACTAAACTAGACACTTGTGATAAAATGACCCACTATAATTATTCATTTGTCTGAGAAACGTGTACTGAGCACCTACTATGAGCTTCTTAAAATCAACCTTCTCTGGTAACTCCCATGATGCACTGCTCAGGACAAGGCTCAGCTATCCTCATTACCCTGGATGAGCTGGTCCTTGAACACAAATATCTTTTGTGCTTCCCTATTCACAATTTAAAATGTTAATGCAACACCTATTCAGCTGAGAAAAAATTTAAAAGACAGTTAAGCAAAAAGAAAAACAGGATACAATGCATCTTAATTGAATAGAGAGTCACTGTTAGCATTAAGCCTTTCTGAGCCACACACACATGCGCACACACACATACATACATTGAATCCCTCTGTAAATATTTTATAATCTTCTCTTTTTGAGGAATAATTTATACACAATAAAATTAACTCTTTTTGGTAAACAGTTCCATGAGTGTTGACAAATGCATTCAGTTGAGTAATCATCCCACCAATCTTTAATCTGCTTTTATTAATTTGTTCTATATTACAAACATATTTGCATGTCACTGAAAGTGGATCTCTATCGTTTTTATTCATGGCACTATATTCCATCAGATAGATGTAAACTAATTTATTTCACCGATAGAGATTTTTGCCATACTTCTCCCTAACATCTGTCCTCAGGACAGGGGTAGAGATGGTTTCCTGCTGTCAGTGTGTACAGCATCTGCAGCCCAGGGTGGGTTGACAGGCTGCCTCATTCACTAACCCCGCTAGACACGTGCGTGGAATGAAACCAGCAGAAAGCTAGGGGACGTAGGGTCCTGGGTGAGTGGAATATCGTGGTGAGCAGGGTCAGGCTCTTCCTGTCTCTTCCTTGGCAGTGACTCAGCTGCCTGTGCTCTCGCAGGGCCCCGGCTGCGGAGTCCAGATGGTTGCCACAAGGGCGGTGCTGCTTTGGTCCAGGCGCCACTCAGTGCTAGCAGTGTGGCCCTTACTCTGGGTAAGTCCCTATCAGATGGGCACTGGTGCTGGTCTGCAGGCACCCCTGCAGCCCCAGTGCTTACGTGGGGCACTGGCACCCACTCATCTGCCTGCTGCAGAAGCCCTCATGGTGGCAAAACCATGTGATGGCTGTTGGCCCACTGCAAAGTTTCCTCTTTGAAACTCTCACAGAAGGGGTGACCAGGCAGGGTAACTTAACCTCCCATTGTTTTATGTATTTAGGTGAGCAGCTTTTCCAGTTTTTACTTGCAGCCTTTGCTTTCCCTAGGATTCGGGCATGTGTCCATGGAAAGGGGAGTTGGAGGGTGGGGACTTGGTGCTGTTCCTTGATTCAGTCCTTGGTGACAGCCATCATGTGGTTTTTAGAATTGCTCTCCCTCCTGATGACAATTTAAAATTGAGCCACGCTTCTTTGCCTAACCATATTTGTACTTATGATGAGTTCTTCCGCAGGCAGTATGGGTCCTCCAGGCAAATACAACATGCCAGTTTCAGCCTACATGCTCATGATCTGCTCACATATGCAGACATGATAGAAGCCAAGCAGTGCTCATAGCTGGACATCATCTGAGATTTCTCCACACTCCCACTTCAGATCAGAAGATATTTGTATATACTTTGTTACAAAAATGGAACTCTTTAGTAAGACAGCCATTAAAAACAAACCCTAAACAGTAACTACCTTGTAATATATATTTATATTTAATTAATTTATTTTTTAATTGAAGGATAATTGCTTTACAGAATTTTGTTGTTTCCTTTTTGTAATATTTTTAAAGAATAAATGCAATTCGGAGCAAGATTATATAGACTTCACCAACGATTTATGACCAACCTTGTAAATTGCTAAATTTAACACTGGGGTTCTACCAGACCAAAGTGAAAAATCTCTGAATTTATTTTTTCTGCAGGAAGAACACATCCAGTCTATCTTGGTAAGATTGATTTTAAACGCCTGCAGGGAAGCCCTCACCACAGGGAAGGCATGGTTTTATTTCTCTGGCCTCTTAATCTGTTCAGAAACACAATCTGTTGGACCTGGTTGCTTTTGTTCCCAATTAATTTTAAATTTGTAAGCTTACAATGTGATAGTGGTATGAGCTGTATTTTAAAACATTTAAGGAAAAACGTAAGTTTCTAGCTCCAGCCTGTCCGAGCTGATTTAGTGTGTGACCACTCAGACCACTGCTCCCAGGTGGTGTATAAAGCAAACTGAACAAACATGGTCCCTGATACATGGATGACCAGCCTAAATGACTGCTATCTGAGGGCTTCCTGGCCCAGAGGCCCTTCCTCTTCTCTCTCCCCACTGCCAGGAGAGCTGCCTTCTTTGGGGGACTCCACAAGTCTGCCATGGACCTGGGGTCCCAGGGACTTAGGTGTTGAGACAAATGAAGATCTAGAGGCTATTAAACTGATTTAAAGCCAACCTACTGATTATATATATAGACGTTTGCTTCCAGCAGTGTAAACACATCAGGGCTCAAGAAAGAAGAGGGAGTTGATGTCATGGAAGATTCACTGCCTGCAGGGAGAGTTTGAAGAGGTTGGTTTGAGTTGCTCCATGCATGATGAGAGCAGATGAGGCTATTTTGCAGAGAGCTTTGTTGGATGGAGTTTCTAAAGGGAGGAGATGTCAGGAATGTTTAACTAGAGAGTCTCAGCATAGTCAAGGAAACTGGACCTGATATGTTTGTGATTCTTTCCACGTTTCCTGTTTACTATTGTCTGATTTTAGACTCAGAGATGTTTTAAGTGCCTTTTCAGATATTTAACTTTGCAAAGATTTTAAAAGGTGGACGTTTGAACAGATAGAATTGCTGCACCTTCCACAGACCACATATCTGGGTCTTGGGTCTTTACCATGATGTTTCTTTTCTAGGACAAACTTTCTTTGCATTTTGTCAGCAGTTTGACAGCTATTCCCAACTCTCTACTACATCAGCTGTCTCCATAGGCATCTAGTGATCTCCCGGGTCTTCTTGCCAGTGGGTCCTGCTGGGAGAGCCAATAGTTTCTGCTTCATGGCAGTCACACCTGTGTAATCCCTCTCCTTGGAGTGTGGTGGGACATGACACTTGCTTTTAACTTCTAGGATATGGCAAAGGTGATGGAATGCTACTCTGAGATTAGGTTGTGTACCATTGTGACTTATGTCTTGCTGGCAGATACTCTCTGTTGCTGTTTTGTACTCACTGTGAAACAGATCACTCAGGTGGCCTCTGAGCAGCAGCCAACTAGGAAATAGCAACATTTTAGTTCCATAAGCCTCAAGGAACTAAAGTCTGCATGTGAACTTGGAGGCAGATCCAAGTTAAGCTTTCAAATGACACCCAGCCCTGGCAGACACCTTGATGGCAGCCTGGGAGACAGTGGAGCAGGACTCCCAGTTAACCCACATTGCCTGGATTCCTGGCCACAGACACTGTCAGATAAGTAATGTGCATGGTTTAAAAATCATTTGGTATGTGACAGTAGACAACTAAAACACCTTCTGAATCTTAATCCTGTTTGATCTTTATTTTTCTTCATAATTTGATCCCTTGGGCCAACCTCATCCCTGCCAGTGTCTCTAACTCTCAACTAGAAGCAAGTGATTCCCAAACCTGTGTCTCCAGGCCAGACCCCTCTCCTGAGATCAGAACTCATAAACTTGATCTAGTGACTGGATATAGTGCAGATACCCCAAATTTAGAATGTTCCAATCTTCTCCTGACAAAATGTGGTCCACTGGAGAAGGGAATGGCAAACCACTTCAGTATTCTTCCATTGAGAACCCCATGAACAGAATGAAAAGGCAAAAAGGTAGGACACTGAAAGATGAACTCCCGAGGTGGGTAGGTGCCTAATATGCTACTGAAGACCAGTGGAGAAATAACTCCAGAAAGAATGAAGGGATGGAGCCAAAGCAAAAACAACACCCAGTTGTGGATGGGACTGGTGATAGAAGCAAGGTCTGATGCTGTAAAGAGCAATATTGCATAGGAACCTGGAATGTTAGGTCCATGAATCAAGGCAAATTGGAAGTGGTCAAGCAGGAGATGACAAGAGTAAACATTGACATTCTAGGAATCAGCAAACTAAAATGGACTGGAATGGGTGAATTTAACTCAGGTGATCATTATATCTACTGCTGTGGGCAGGAATCCCTTAGAAGAAATGGAGTAGCCATCCTAGTCAACAAAAGAGTCTGAAATGCAGTACTTGGATGCAATCTCAAAAACGACAGAATGATCTCTGTTCGTTTCTAAGGCAAACTATTCAATATCATGGTAATCCAACTCTATGCCCTGGCCAGTAACACTAAAGAAGTTGAAGTTGAATGGTTCTCTGAAGACTTATAAGACCTTCTAGAACTAACACCCAAAAAAGATGTCCTTTTCATTATAGGGGACTGGAATGCAAAAGTAGGAAGTCAAGAAACACCTGAAGTAACAGGCGAATTTGGCCTTGGAGTACAGAAAGAAGCAGAGCAAAGGCTAATAGAGTCTTGCCAAGAGAATGCACTGGTCATAGCAAACACCCCCTTTCAACAACATAAGAGAAGACTCTACACATGGACATCACCAGATGGCCAACACCGAAATCAGATTGATTATATTCTTTGCAGCCGAAGATGGAGACACTCTATACAGTCAGCCAAAACATGACCGGGAGCTGACTGTGGCTCAGATCATGAACTCCTTATTGCCAATTTCAGACTTAAATTGAAGAAAGTGGGGAAAACCTCTAGACCATTCAGGTACGATCTAAATCAAATCCTTTATGATTATACAGTGGATATGAGAAAAATAGATTTAAGGGACTAGATCTGATAGACAGAGTGCCTGATGAACTATGGATGGAGGTTTGTGATATTGTGCAGGAGACAGGGATCAAGACCATCCCCAAGAAAAAGAAATGCAAAAAAGGCAAAATGGCTGTCTGAGAGGGCCTTACAAATAGCTGTGAAAAGAAGAGAAGTGAAAAGCAAAGGAGAAAAGGAAAGATACACCCATTTGAATGCAGAGTTCCAAAGAAAAGCAAGGAGAGATAAGAAAGCCTTCCTCAGCGATCAATGCAAAGAAATAGAGAAAAACAACAGAATGGGAAAGACTAGAGAACCCTTCAAGATAATTAGAAATACCAAGGGAACATTTCATGCAAAGATGGGCTCAATAAAGGAAAGAAATGGCATTGACCTAACAGAAAAGAAGATATTAAGAAGAGGTGACAAGAATACACAGAAGAACTGCACAAAAAAGATCTTCATGACCCAGATAATCATGATGGTGTGATCACTCACACTCACCTAGAGCCAGACATCCTGGAATGTGAAGTCAAGTGGGCCTTAGGAAGCATCACTATGAACAAAGCTAGTGGAGGTGATGGAATTCCAGTTGCACTATTTCAAATCCTAAAAGATGATGCTGTGAAAGTGCTGCACTCAATATGCCAGTAAATTTGGAAAACTCAGCAGTGGCCACAGGACTGGAAAAGGTCAGTTTTCATTCCAATCCCAAAGAAAGGCAATGCTAAGGAATGCTTTAACTGACGCATAATTGCACTCATCTCACACGCTAGTAAAGTAATGCTCAAAATTCTCCAAGCCAGGCTTCAGCAATATGTGAACCATGAACTTCCGGATGTTCAAACTGGCTTTAGAGAAGGCAGAGGAACCAGAGTCAAATTGCCAACATCCGCTGGATCATCAAAAAAGCAAGAGAGTTCCAGAAAAAAGTCTATTTCTGCTTTATTGACTATGTCAAAGCCTTTGACTGTGTGGATCACAATAAACTGTGGACAATTCTGAAAGAGATGGGAATACCAGACCACCTGACCTGCCTCTTGAGAAACCAGTACGCAGGTCGAAAAGCAACAGTTAGAACTGGACATGGAACAACAGACTGGTTCCAAATAGGAAAAGGAGTATGTCAAGGCTGTATATTGTCACCCTGCTTATTTAACTTATATGCAGAGTACATCATGAGAAACACAGGGCTGGATGAAGCACAAGCTGGAATCAAAATTGCCGGGAGAAATATCAACTACCTCAGATATGCAGATGACACCACCCTTATGGCAGAAAGTGAAGAGGAATTAAAAAGCCTCTTGATGAAAGTGAAAGAGGAGAGTGAAACAGTTGGTGTAAGTCTCAACATTCAGAAAACTAAGATCATGGCATCTCGTCCCATCACCTCATGGGAAATAGATGGGGAGACAGTGGAAACAGTGTCAGACTTTATTTTGGGGGGCTCCAAAATCACTGCAGATGGTGACTGCAGCCATGAAATTAAAAGATGCTTACTCCTTGGAAGGAAGGTTATGATCAACCTAGATAGCATATTAAAAAGCAGAGACATTACTTTGTCAACAAAGGTCCATCTGGTTAAGGCTATGGTTTTTCCAGTAGTCATGTATGGATGTGAGAGTTGGACTATAAAGAAAGCTGAGTGCTGAAGAACTGATGTTTTTGAACTGTGGTGTTGGAGAAGACTCTTGAGAGTCTCTTGGACTGCAAGGAGATCCAACTAGTCCACCCTAAAGGAGATCAGTCCTGGGTATTCATTGGAAGGACTGATGCTGAAGCTGAAACTCCAAAACTTTGGCCACCTCATGCTAAGAGTTGACTCATTGGAAAAGACCCTGATGCTGGGACAGCTTGAGGGCAGGAGGAGAAGGGGATGACAGAGGAAGAGATGGTTGGATGGCATCACCAACTCAATGGACATGAGTTTGGTGATAAACTGGGAGGCCTGGCTGCTGTGGTCCATGTAATCACAAAGAGTTGGACACGACTGAGCAACTGAACTGAATCTTTTCCTTTTTCTGAGTTCCTTGACTTGGTATTTTCACGTCTTTTCATCCAGGTGTCCAATTCTGTGAGTCATCTCCTTCCTACCCACCAAATCCATTCAATTAGCAGGTGTGGCATTATACTCTTCTAGTCCCATTACCCCCTTAAAATGAAGATGGTATTTCTTAAAATTCTGTTCTACATTTTGGGAATGAGATAAAAAAAGAAAGTGATTGTTAGTATATCAGGATTTTTTTATACTTGCTTACTGTCACTTAGATGGTGAATACAATCTGGCTCAAAAATTAATATCTATCATAAATTTGAACTTTTCAACAAAATCCATGTTTATACTTAATTACACTTGTCTCTGAGAAAATTGGAACAGTTGGATCAATAGTGATTATACACTGTCCCCCTCTGCTTCTCCAGCAGGGTTTTAGAAAGAAATAGGCCAATAAAATAAAGCCTGCTCCCCTCTTGGCGGGAGGGGCCAGTATCAACTGTTTAGCTCAGATGTACAGGAGCTGGTGAGGCGGCACTTGATAAAGATTCGAGTCTACTCTTTTGGTTGGTATTATGTCTGTGCCATAAACATGAGGTCCTGTGACTCAGCCTTGACCAACTAGCTCTTTCAAGATGGAAAAGGGGTGGACTCCCATAGCTTCCCCATGGTCTAGAAGAATCCATTAACATGGTTTCTGCTATAGGGCATGCCATTGGGAGGAGAGTATATAGGGACATTCGGAGGCTCTGTTGAAGGCTTCAAGCCACAACCCTGTCCTGATGCTGCTCACATCTGTATCTAGAACTCAGATCCCTTCCTGAGCTTGCTGCAGAGACATCCTATAGGATCTTTAAATGCAACTTTTACTAACACCTCCTCAAACCACCCTATCCCCCTAAAGGTGTTCTTGATCTCAGCTGGCAATGGAATCATCTATCCAATTTCCCAGTTCTTAGCATCTCTTTCTCTTTCACCTTCACATCCAATAAACAACCATGTTCTGTTGATTTAACTGTCTGAATCACTCCAATAGAGGCTTTCTCTCTCCCACTCTCACTACCTCTGTTCAGGCCACCACACTCTCCCACACAAAGTGTACTCCAAACAGGTCTCCTTCCCTCTGGACCAAATCATTCTCCATGCTGCCACCTCAGGTATCTTTTTAGAGCACAAACTGAAAGAAGTAAAAGTGTTAGTCGCTTAGTTGTGTCTGATTCTTTGCGACCGCATGGACTATAGCCCGCCAGGCTCTTCTGTCCATGGGATTCTCCAGGCAAGAATACTGGAGCAGACGGTCATACCCTTCTCCAGGGGATCTTCCAGATCCAGGGACTGAACCCAGGTCTTCCACATTGCAGGCAGATTCTTTACCATTTGAGCCGTGAGGGAAGCCCTAAGTCTGGGTATTTTTCCTTTTTGCTGAAAAAACCTTCAATGGCTCCCCATTCTCCATATCTGAAAGGTCAACTCCCATTCAGACCCTCTGTGATCTGTCCCTAAATCTCTCTCTTGATCCCTCTCTCTCCACTCCACTCTCATGTTCTGTGTCTCACCCACATTGAAGCACTTTTATTTCGTCCAATGTGCTGTGCTTTCTTTGGTATCATGTCCCTGCCCTTGCACTTTCTTTGGCTCAGAACACTTTCTGCAGCCCCTTCCCTCTTCCTGTCACTTGGCAAGTTCATAGTCTTAATTCTGAGTTCCCTCCTCCAAAAGTTTTTTCTCATACCCCTTTGCTCCATCCCATCTCCTATAATGCTCCCTTAGCATCTGTGCTTGCAAATTAGAGGCACTGACTACATTTAATTATCTGTTTACTTCCCAGTCTCCCACTCTATCCTATAATCTCCTTAACCAGCAGGGGTAGTTTCTTGTTCATCCTTGACTTCTCACTGTATCTGATACCGGATAGGCACTTAGTAAACATTCTTGGATGGCAGTTTGCCATCTAGACTGTTCAGCTCAACATACAGGATAACTAGTTAGGCTTTGGGCATATGTCTCCATTATCATCTACTTTATTCATAGCTCTGCCCACTGTGGCCCACTCTATCACCCACTCCCAGCATGTGAACGAATCTCTCAGGAATGACTCAAGATTATAGCACACACTGATTTTCAGCTTTTGACTCTGTTCACAACCATCAGTTATTGGTGAAGCCGTTTGAGTGCAAGAAAGAGCCCCAATTTGACAGAACTTGAACCCTAATGCTATTTTAAGAGTCAGGGACACAATACTCTTTTGATAGATCAGACAGATATGTCCCAAGGGATACAACAAAGCTGTCTTTGACCCTTTTCTTTTTAGTTTGTTCCTCATTACTCCCTATCTGACCATCTCCTCTTGTCCCTGTTCTCTGTAGAATCAGAGGGTAAAATTCTGTGATGTACAAAAAACGATAAGAACTACTACCTCATTACTGCCAGAAAGCAGGTCTCCACATGAACTATTCTAAAACCAAAGACATCACCGGGGGGAGGGGGCAAGCTCTAATATTTAAGCAGCTTCTAGCCAATAATTCTCTTGGATCAACATATCCAAGGGATACACAGGAAACTTAGATATTCTGAAGTGCGTTACTTAGATATTTTTTGTTGTTGCTATTTAACACATGGGCGTTTAACATGCACTTTAAAATTGACCCAGCATCTAAGGGACGCCTCTGTCCATCCATGTGATGATGGAGTGGCACTCTTCCTTTTCTTTTGAGACAACTCTTAGCCCTGCCCATGGGTACCCATGGGACCTAGAACTCGAGGGAAGGAGAACGCGGTTCTCTTCAAGCTTCTGAGGGGATGATCAGGCCTCCTGTGGCCTGACTGACCAAAACGTTAACAAGTAGCAGAGCTACCCACACCCCCACTCCTTTTTCTATTTTTTATATAAAGAGATATTATTAAGAAGTCCAGTATATAGAACAGATAAAAGAGGAACTTCCCTAACTCCAGCCAGGATAATGGACAGAATGAGGACAGGAGGGGACAGCATCCCACCTTCCAGCTCCCCTTGCTCTGTGAAGAGACCAGAGCAGAACTACTTTCCAGAAGTAGTTGGAATCCTAGATGGCAAACAGTTTTTACTGCAGGATATTGCCAAGAGCATTGTTCTCCTCTCATACAATTCTCCTCATTTTCTAGAATGATCTGTAGAAGAAATTTCTCACAGAACTCATTTCCAGGAATCCTTCTGATTTTTTTTTTCTAAATACTTAATTTATTTTTTTTTCATCTTTTGAAGGCCATGACTTATGCCTATCTTTGCATCAGCCCCTTGGAAAGCCTGGAGCTGATTTTGTGGGTCCTTGCAGGCAGTACCTTAGGAACTTCTGGAACAAATTATGAACTGTAAACATTAAGTTAGGAATCCAGGTATTATTTCTATCTTATTTTCCTTTTACTCTGACTTTTACTTTATTCTTTAAAATGAGTATTAATTTAATTTATGTTTATCTTCTATCTTACACATGTATTCACATCACTTCAAACTCTTTCTGGAATAAAACAGGATAAAAATGAACATATGGATGCATTAATTATAATGAAAAAATAAACTTTCAGCAGCCATCACGTGACTGCTCTTACCTCATTAGGGTGAAATCCGTCCACGGGTTCAATGAGCTGCCAGGGCTGCCCACCTCTCTTTTGCCACTTCTTCACAACTGCAGGGCGGACACACACAGAATTAGAGACACGTTTTTCTGAGCAATGGTCAACACCCAGAATAAGGGCTGTGAAGGATGCTCCTCCTGGGCTGCTGTTTACCCAGCCACATCTGACTCTGAGTCATTGTCTCAGGATGAGGGTCTTCTGAACGGAAGTGATCTTTCCATTGTATCATTTTCTCCCTTTAACTCAAGAAGAAAAATGTGTGAGAGTGTTGGATGAATGTAGTTTGTAGAGTAAGGGGGGTGGGATGGAAGGATGAGCTGTAAAATATTCAACAGTAATTTAAGTCCATCTCATTTCTCAGTGACCAGAAGAGAATTTCAGAAACAAGAGGAAACTATTAAGCTAACCTCTCCTTTCATGGGTTGCCATTTCCAGACACTGCCTGCATGTGTCAAGCCATCATCATTAAAACTCACATAGTTCTCAGAAATACAATTACACAAAATGATCTCAACATCTCATGTCGAGGAGAGTTACAGAGAAAACACTATGAGCCTTAAAATGATGAGCAGCAATAAAACTGTTCTTCAACAGGGGTGAAACCCAGGAATGTCAGTTGCCCCAAGGCAACAGCACAGTGAACTCTACATCGTAAAATCATATTGTCAATAAGGATTTCTCAAGGAAATTTCAAATCCCCAGAAAATCTCCAGAGAGAAAACTGTGAGACCTACCGTTACTAGAGTAGCCCACCATGTCCTCACTTCCCTGGTGTCCTGAGAAGGGAGTTGGCACAGCTGTGATTCCCCCAGTTCTTCCCTCCTCGTGTGTATATGTTCAGTTACCCGGTTGTGTCTGACTCTTTGCAACCCCGTGGACTGTAGCCCATCAGGCTCCTTTGTCCATGGGGATTGTCCAGGCAAGAACACTGGAGTGGGTTGCCATTTCCTACTCCATCTTCCCTCCTCACTCTGCAAAAACTCAAGGGCAGGGATCTGTGCCCTCTTGCCCACCCACCTCCCCCCACTGTTTATCTCCCTTTGCCCCAAAGGAAGAATGAAAATTCTATTAGGGGCTCTCACTGGACAAGAGAAGCTGGACTTCCCTGGAGCGGAATCAATACTATGCTGCTTTTGTAATTAGTTCTAATATCACGCCAGGCCATCTATACTTGCGGTCCAATCCCTGTCCCCAGAGGGGCTGCAAATACTGCTGCCCTTCTCAGCACAGGAGACAATTCCTGCTGGTGGTTTGGAGTCTTACACTGGATCACCAGTTCCTGTTGGCTTTTCCCCTGCCTGAATGGCCACCACTGAGCCACCCTCTTATACTTTGTGTTTTACTGGGTTTTTTTGGAGGGTTCTAGAAGAAACAGCTATTGGAAAATGGCCTTTGCATTTGTTGTGAAACTCAATCAAGGACACTGTCCACGGTGTCCTCCACATGTGGTCCCAAGGGAGAGACTGCTTCATGCTGGTAAATGATATATTTCTCTGAAGGAATAGTATATATCTGATCTTCTGATAGGAAGCTTAGAGTTGCAATGATGCTGAAACCACACTAATCCTTAAGAAGACTTATTCTGCTGAGTCAGCTTGCAGACCTCAACAGTTTCTTGCAGTTGGCCACAGGTACGCTGTGAAAGACAGAGCCTTGGGCAAGCTTGCCTGGCTCCAGCTTCAGTCTGCCTGGCTGTTCTGTTTTTCAGGCATGACCTTGGAATCAGATTTTCTGCTTCAGGTTCAATTCTGGCTGCTGCACCTTAACCTCTGGACCTGAAACTGACACACCTGTGGGGCTGCGCTGTCCTGGGTGCATAATGCTGCTCCAGCCCAGCTCTGCTCATCTGGCTTACCTGCTGTGAGTTCCCAGTGTTTGGTTCAGGCTGTTCCTTCTCCTCTTTGATTGACCAGGGGACCATGGACCACTTTCCTACTCATTTTTTTTCAGGGGGGTCCTGCTTTTATGCTTTAGAATTTTACGCTGATTCTCTGAGTCACTGCCAATCTGAACATCCAACCAATTACCCTTAATGGAGCACCAGGCATTTGGAAGCGTTTCTTCAAAGTCAGTGTTACCTATTACTGAGCCCCCTCCATACTTTTTGCTCTTCTGTATGATCGGCCTTATCCCTGTCTTGCAGTCCCAAGAGTTTCTAAAACAAAAAATAATGATGCAGGAAGGTCCAGCCCAGGTTAAGACATCAGCCTCCCGGGTTATCTGTCACAGGAGAGGTGACCTCGCTTCTATGCTACTCGTGTTCTTTCACCTCTCCCAAGTTCTCACTGAACTTTTCAATCCTTTCTCTTGCTTCGCCCTTTATTTTTAGTTTGGTTTCCCTTATGCTGAACAAGTGTGATAAAGAAAAGAAAGAGAGAAAGAATCTTGATCCAGTGTTACATAATTCCCAGTCCGTGTTAGACAATGGGAAGCAAGCCCAGTAAAGACCTCAGAAAGCCTGCTGAGAAGCTGTAGAGTTGGATGAATAAGACATGAGGATTGTTTTAACAAGATGGACAGCAAGGCATGGGTCTGACCTGGACCACTCACACATCCTCTGATCCAGCAGGGGCAGGAAGTTCCTTACAGTATTCTCCGGCTCTCCTTGTTTGCAGAGAAGGTTAATCAACAAATTCAATCTAAACTTGTGCCTTTACTGGCTAAGAGAACATTCAGAAAGGAATTACAGTGATCTAGAAAGCTGGAAAATCCACAGTGGAAAGCAAATTTGAGCCCATAAGTGAAACAAATTTGAGCCTATAAGTTTAAGCCAAAATGGTGTTCTTGGAGAGAAATGTTTACTGAGAGCCCCATATTATAAATACCAGACTTCTTATACCCATGTTTCTCTAGTGTGATTAAGTACTAGTCTTAACCAGGCTTAAAGTTAGTCTAGGCTGTTTCCATTTTGATTTGACTTTTATGTGTATTGAATGAGTGAGTGAGTGAGTGAGTGAAGTCACTCAGTCGTGTCCAACTCTTTGCGACCCCGTGGACTGTAGCCCACCAGGCTCCTCCATCCATGGGATTCTCCAGGCAAGAATTATGTGCATTACTAACTACTAAATGAAAAACTATTTCCCTTAGAGGCAGGGAGAGGTGGTGATGGATATTATACTTCATGGAACAAATTCAGTCATCAGAATTAATGACTGTTTTTAAAATGAAAAGGAATGGTCATTCCTTCTACTCTCTTGGAGGCTTGATCTCATAATGTAGGATTATTTTCTCACATGATATTCTGTCTTTGAGGGTTACCAGTCACTAAATATCTGTAGACATCAGAATTACAACACTTATAGGAAGAGTCAGTAACTCACAGGCAAGAGTTTAAGGTTTCACCTGTGTTATGACCAGACAGAGTTAGATGTGACCCTTTTTAGTTTGTTTATCTCAGGGTGAAATTTTGCTCTTTAGAATAAATACAGTGGTAGACAGTGGTCTCTATTTCTTCCTGACTGATTTTGGCATGGGAAGTCGAAGCAGGGTATTATGGTATATTGGTCAGTTTCCTTCCTACCTGGGACCATAATTAAAAATTGGCATACGAATTTTTTTTTTCTATTTATTTTTATTAGTTGGAGGCTAATTACTTTACATCATTGTAGGCATATGAATTTTAATTTATTCTTTGGAACAGCTGATTTAAAGCTCTTGAATCAGTATGAACGATCTCTTGGGATATGGTACGTAGGGTATTTTCTTTATTGGTAAAGTCAAAACTTTGCTAATGACCAGTTTTTCAGAGATGCAATAGAAATCACAGGAGAAGACTCGTAGAACATTTGCTTGCCCCTTGATGAACAGCAATATTAGCAGATACTTAAAGAGAAATCTGAATTCTGGTCAGATTTCATTGTTATTGGTCATTTTACAAACACACATGGGGGAACCAGGTTTATTCTAATTGAATTGTCTTAGAAGCTGAGGGCAGCTGGTGGAATATTTAAAGTGTCAGTGAAAAAATGGCCTTGTCAGTCAAGTGGCATTTTCCTTTCCCCATTTGGGAGGTGTGGTAGAGATGAAGAAAAAGGACATCACCTGCTCAAGCTGGCATTTCCTGAAGGGAGAAAAAATTACTGCCTCTGTTTAGCTCATAAGCAGTTGGAGGATGAGTCAGCGAGAGACAGAAAAAGTCTTTGAGGTGAGCAATCATCTTTTGGAGCTGGACTTAGGCTGTCAGAGTGGAGAACAGATAGGTCTCATGTCTAGCCTCGAGGGACAGGGACCCTCAGTCATTTGCTCTGTCTCATGGTGTACAATTGTGAATTACATATGAAAGTAACATTTGTGATGCTCAAATGCAGTATAGAAATGAGACCAGAGATTTTCATGTGACTACTGAGACTGCAGATTTAATAAATGACTCTATAGAGTTTCCCAGGAGGTACAGTGGTAAAGAAACTGCTTGCCAAGGCAGGAGACACAAGAGATGCGAGTTTGATCCCTAGATTGGGAAGATTCCCCTGGAGGAGGATATGGCAACCCACTCTGGTATTCTTGTCTGGAAAACTCCATGGACAGAGGAGCCTGGTGGGCTACAGTCCATGGGGTTACAAAGAGTTGGACATGACTAAGTGCGTGTGTTGGAGGCTATCCATGGAGATGGATCTTGGGGTGGATGCGCCCTCTGCCTGCCCTGGAAAAATGCTAAAGTCTCAAGGTAGGCATTCCTTTTGGAGTAATCTAACACTGAGCATAGGCGAAGACGTCACCATAGTTCCTGAAAACTAGATAGAAATTCCAGTTCTTTCAGAAGTGCACATGGTGGCATGTAGCTATTAAATGTGGGATGCTGTATTGGATGTTTCTAGAGGCAGATCCCAGGGTACCATTTCCTCTGTCTCCCCTCTCCCTCCCACTGGGTCTTCTGTAGTGGAGACTAACCTCATATGGAGAAGGCAAAGAAATCCCTGTACCAAAACTGGACCTTCAATATCAGGAAATTAAAAAATTTCAGGAAGTTCCTTAAACTATTGATGAGAATTGACAAACAAGGAGAGATACCTAGGAGGTTTCTCAGAAAGGTTGATGTAGCATGTTCAGCTTAACTGAAACTTTTAAATTGCATTTACTGCTGCTCTGAGGATGAGAATGTGCTGAGGAAAAAAAAAAAAGGATGTGCTAAGGAACTTCTGCTTCCAAGTATGTGGAGTGCTGGTAAGGATGGGGTCTGGGAGGAAGCCATTTTCTCTGTATCTTTCATGAAGAGAAGGACTGTTCTGTTTTGTTAACTATATTCCTGGCACCTGTACAGCACATAGGAGGGCTTAGTAAAAATATGATGATTAAGTGACTAAGTTCTTAATCTTGGAGCATTATCGGAGCCCCACTGATTAGGTTTTAATGTGTGTATGGATCATCTGCGGATTATGTCCAAATGCAGACAGACTCTGATTAGGCAGGTCCTAATTAGGGGTGGGGCCTGGGGCTCTGCATTTATAACCTGGCCACCCTGGTGTATAGATCCTGTTCATTTTGAACTGTGTATTAAGTGGCCAGGGTATGAGAGAATGGTGCTCTTTCCTGGGTGCTGGTTATGTTCCAGGCATGGCATTTAGGAGGATTATACATTATTTCACACAATCATCACAAAGACTTGTTATGTAGATATAGTGTCTCTGTTTCCAGGTCTGGAAAGGAGAATTTGAAAATGTTCAGGGAATTTCCAGTAGTCCCAAAGATAACAAATGACAGAGCTAGAGATTACTATGGAAATGAGAAAGTCTCTAGTGAATGCTAGGCATTATTATATTTTTAAAAACTTTATCTACATTCAGGGTTGGTGATGATCAAAGATTTCTTAGTGGTACATTTGTTTTCACCAGGAATTCATTAATGAGGCTTTAACTCTGCATTTTAATGAGAAGTTATTTATCAAAATGTCTCTCCCCATGAGGGAAATATGTATCACCTAGGCAGGAAATCTAGTTAAGAGAGATCAGTCTTGTTGAAAAGATGTTCAGAATTGAAGTACTAGAGTCTACAATGCAAAACGTGTCAGCTAATGCAATATTTGATAATTCATGATGGCCATCTGCTTCATCCCAGATGCTTGGGCTGGGGGAGTTGGTGGTGGGGAGATAGAAATGATAAACTCCTTATGAGCAATCATCCATCCTTTGCACATACTGCAAAGCTTTTTGTTAGCATCATCTCAGCTGGCAGTCAAACAACAGAGGCTTTTGTCTTGTGTAACAATTACTTAGAAATGAAAATGGGACTGGAAGGATTAAAGTCAATAGATAATAATTCTTCAGAGTCAAGATGTAAAGGATAAATCCAGTAATCATGCTTGCTTTCTTGTGACCACTCATCAGTGACCCCAGTGTTTGGAGAGAGTGCTAGAAAAGCAGCAGCAGTGTTCTTTCCAGAAAGTTGGGATATGGTTTGTTCATTTTGCCATAGGCATCTGAAGTCCCTCCTTTTGAGACTCTGATTTGTTTTATCCTGTGTGGGGGCTGGGAATCTGCCTTGCTTTGAGTCCTTAGGGAATCCAGTGCCCACGGGAAGAGACATGAGCTTATGCCTCAGGCTTGTCACACTCATCCTTAGCCCATTCATAAGCGGGGCATTACTAAACTGTCAAGAATAAGTAAGATGATTTCACTGACCTGTTGACTCCCAGCCCAGAGCTGTTTCCGATTGGTCACTAGCTCTATTGCTGCCGGGATTCTAAAATAATGGTGAAATAAGGAGGTGATGCTAAGCTTCCACCTTTCCAGAAAGAGTCTCATACTTTATTTTTTCCAATACTCAGAGCTATTAATGTGTCAGAATGGGCAACAGTGACCCTGTCCATGCTATTGTCTGTTCACTTGTAAACACCTTGCCCAGGAAGGCTCTAAATGGTGGCTGCTGCTTTTGTCTTGTGTCAATACCTAAACCAAGCAAAACTTACTTTTTTGGAAGTCGAAATCTAAGTAGAAAAGGTCAAAGTTCATAAATTTCTGACTGGTTGCAATTTTTTTCAGCGTTGTGGAGAGTTGTTCTGCTCTCTGAATACAAAGGAAACAGGGAGAATTTCATGAAACCTAGACTTGGGCTTTAGGGAGATAATTCAGGCAGAACAAAGAAATCAATAGTTCCCACTCCCACCCCCACTGCAAGTCATCAGCAGAGAGCAGCTCTGCATATTAAATTCTGTTCATGCACAAATGGCCAACGAACATACAAAACTGTTAAAATTCATTAGGAACCAAATCAGTGCAAATTAAAGTAATAAGATACCATTTTCTCCCCATGGTATTGTCAAGGAAAAGATGAACAATCGTGATAATAAAGAGTATTGCCATGGGATATGTGATTGAGAATGTCAATTTGTTTAACCTTTCTAGAGAACAATTTGGTGATACGGATCAGATCTGGTGTACTCTTTGACCCAATAATTTTCTAGGAATTTATCTTAAGAAAATAGACATGCTACACAAAGACATACATTTTTATATATAAAAAGGTTCATCACAGTGCTATATAACATAGTGGAAAATTAGAAACAACTCATATGTCCAACACCAAGTGATGAAATAAACCATGGTATATTCATGTACTCTGTATTCTAAAATGATTACAAAATTATGATGTGGAGGAATAATTATGAACATTAGAAGGTATAAAACAATACATGTGTTCTGATACTATGCAGGCAAAGTCCCCAAAATGACTAGCTATGAAAGTAATACTGGAAAGACATACATATTAATTTTGGGTGGTGAGATTTTGAGTGATTTTTGCTAATGTTTTTTTGTATTGTTTTACATTCCAAAGTTTTAAAAAATTGAAACATATTTCCCTTGTAAAAACTTTTAAATAAATCCCTTCCAAAGAGATTATTTACCATCTGTGAAAGAAATGTGGGAATCTTTTTCAGAGAAGAAAGGAAGGCTCTGGGGCATCTGGTCCTCCCTTGCCTTGGGAGACTTCCAGCTCTGTGTATACCTAACCTTGCTCACTTCTCTGACTGCAAAATATGTCTAGGACAAGCTTTCACAGACATCTGTGAGTGTGCGTACATGCATAATGTGCATACAAGAGAGGCACACACAGAGACAGGGACTGAGAACCATGGCAAGATGACAGGCTCAGTGAGGCAGAGTGGGGAGACAGGGCACCCCACATTCTCTTGGCTCCTCAAGCATCCAAGAGTTTGAATTTTTTTTTTAAATTCACCAACTTGGAGGCCATTGCCATGCCAAAACCCCACCCCCAGTGAAAATCCTGCAGCAAATACAGGTAGAGAATACTCAAAGATGGGATCAAAGGATCCACGACAGCCCTACCTCTGAAGTGAGATTCCGCAGCGTCTTGTTGGAAGACATCCAGCCGTGGCAGGGGCTGACCTGAGAGCAGGAAAACACTTTGATTACAGAAGAATGGTGCAGGTCATGGGAACATGGCCTTGGAAGAAGTCAGCGTGAGCTCACCTGGAGACAGTTCAGGAAGGAGTAGAAATGCGCGTAGGTCACGTCCTTGTTGAGCTGGCCTGGAAAACAGAGGGATCTGGCCTGTGGCATGCACTCAGAGATGCAGCAGCCAACTAGGGACCCTGATGGGTGATCCTGCCTCCCTTGCAGAAGGCTGGTGTCCCCAGGGATCTTCCCGGGTTTTGCACTTGGTATTGCTCTTGAGGAAGCCTAGGCTTTCCTTCTTTCTGAGCTCCCTAGAAATTGATACCCAGAGTTGGGGAGAAGCCCTAAGGAGTTCACTCCCATCTTGAGCTCTTATCATGGGCTAGGGCAGGATTCCAGGGAGAGGGATACAGGCCACCCTATGGACCAGAACACCACTAACAAAGGACTTGGCAGAGCAGTGGCTTTCTCCTGGCAATGGTATCCAAATTGGGGCCCAGAGAGCATGCAAGGTGTAGTTGACTAAATCCTCCTTTTGTGTTTATGAAACACTGAAGTCTGACCCAATTAAATAAATATTCCAATTATGACAGGACAATTGAGTGTCTGAAGGTCTGATCATGCTCTGTTTTATAGTTTGGTGAAATGAAGGTTTCCACAAATGCTTGGGCAGCCATCTAATGGGAACAGCTAGTATGTTATACCCCTTCATGGCCCACCAGTTCTCTTATTTGAGCCCTCATTAATAGATGGGCTCTATTTTTGGTGCTTTTGGTGCAAGTTAAAGAAGTACAAAAGAATAAAGTGATAAGCACCAAATGCAAGCTCATGCAGAGTCTTTCCAAATATCAACTGTAGACCCAAAATCTGGGGGCATAATTTATTTTCTCTTCACACCTCCCACCCCCTGGCCTTCTACCACATCCCCCGCTCCCCATCCGCTCCCCTCCTACTTCACCCCAGTGGCAATTCAACTTTCATGCTGCAGCTGGGACACAAAATCCAGGCTCTCCCACATCTCAGGGGTGAATGACTGATGTCTTATCCATTAACACTTCTCTCACGCCCGAAAAAATAAAGGAAAATAATAGGGCCTATCTCAGAGCGAAGAGAAAGATTGAAGGTGATAGAACACAGTCCTATTTTTCACTTATACCTCAGATCAGTTAGACTGAAAGATAGATTCAATTTTCTTGTCGTAGAGGGAAAATATATTATGTTTCTGGGTGGGTGAGTGAATCCCAGGACTGGAAAACCGCAGGCTTATTATCGCCATTAAAGTCACAGTGACACGTGGGGCCTTCTCTGTGCTCCAAAGGTGTCTGCATTTTCACATTTTAGATGAATCCCAAGCCACTGGCTCTTGTCTTCACTTTCATTTTATGGACTCCACACGGAGCTCTCAGCTCCCATCTTTCTGCAATATCCTGCTCTCCATCACTGAGTCTGCTTTCCCTTGTGTGTGTGTGTGTGTGTGTGTGTGTGTGTGCGCGCGCATGTACTTTTGCAATTTGCCTCCTTTCTGTGTGTGTCCCTGCCTGTCTCAGCCTAGCCCAGCTGCGATGACTGACACCTCCCACCTGCTCTCCACCCTTAACTCTCCCCTGCCGGGAGGCCTTGGCTCTCGCTGACCCAGGCCCTGAGTACCAGCATTCCGTCTGCCATCTTGTTTCGTTGTTGGCACTGGGGCCATGTGATGAGCCTTAGAGAGCTTGGCTGGGGCCCTGACAACCTGCTGGCCCTGACTCTCACCTGGTGGCCTCTCTCTCTCCTTCCCTTGCCCAGTGGCTGAAGTCTCTTAAACCTGCAGGAAGTGGCACCTCATGCCTGACCATAAGAAACATTTCTACACCCTCTTTCCTCATCTGAAAGACTGGACTTCACTGTATCCACAGGGACTGGAGTTTATCCTGCTCCTGGATGCTGGAGAAGTCATCTGCTGTCTCCCCTGTGGGGGCTAAGCTGATCCATAGCCTTGCTGCATCCCAGCTTACTCCCTGTTTCCTACTATGCTACTGCTGAGGTCCCAGCACACGTTAGGGTGAGACCACAAGGCATATCCTCCTTCTGGATCATCTCCCAGTCCCTGTTCCTTCCCCTCTATCTCCTGGGTATTCTGGTTCTGTCTCTAATCGGATCAGGTTGATGCAGAAGAAGTTCTTAGGTGAGTAGGTAGGTCTGTGGACAGGATAAGGGCACATTAACTGTAGTTAGAAGATAAATGGGAGAGATGTAATGGGTTGGTTTCCCTTCTCTCTGGTATTTCTGCCTATTAAAGGTTAGGGTGTCTGGATCTGGTCATGTGAAAGGCTGACTGAGAGTGCTTGTGATAGGCTTATGGTTGAAAGATGGGAAAGAAGGAAAATGGTTCTTATGCTTTTTTCCATTGATTGAAACTGTCAGTTTGTTATTTGCTCTTTCTTTTTATGTATTACTTTTTATCCCTGTCACTCTAATGGTATTTTTCCATACCGAGGAGCCCTGGTATAAAGACTGATCCTACCTAAATGTTGTACCTACATGTAAAGAGGTGGTGCCTACAACTCCTTGTAGAAAGTAAATCTGATGAAGAAAGGTGGTCATGAATGCCCAGGACAGGGACAGGAGGGATGTCCCACAATAGTGGAACAATCTCTGTGTGTGTGTGTGTGTGTAAGGGCTGGGAGCCCATGGGTTGGCCCAGTGGATACCCTATAGTCCCTCTTAAGATCAAAGGGTATCTTCTACCCCAGCTGCTATAGTAGCAGCTCATATCTCAGTCATATGTAAGTTCTTTAGGGCAATTTTTGGAGTGTATTTAATGTAGGGACCAAAACTGAAATTTTGGTGCTAATAAAAGCTTGATACTAAAAACTAAAAATAAAAGTTGGTACTAATAAAAGCCTAGTACCAACAAAGATCAGCCACACCTTCATGAAGTACCATCTAAGTGTGTTAAACCTTGGTACAACCACATTAATTTAAATAGAGATGAAGCTAGTAAAAAAATGGAAGGTGGGGTATTTTAAAATGTGCGAGGTTTCAGTTTAAGAATAATTGAGGCAAAATGAAGTTATTGCCGATGTTTTGTGGCAGAGGCCCTTCAAGGAAGGCCATATGGCAGACTTATTTGTAGCCAGTACTCCCGGATTTCTTGACCACAGTTTAACCCTTTGGATAGCTCCCAGAATGCTTGTACAAGTGTTGTTGGCCCCAGGGTAAGTTTACTGTCAGGATCTGTATAATCTTTTTCCCAATGTAGTTGTCTTTCCCCTCCCCTTAGAGGACAAGGACTTCACCTTAGTATCTTCTTTAGATAACTGGTATCTCAGACATATTAACAGAAAGACTGCCTTCCTCATAGGCTGTGCCTGAGAGGACACATTCCTGGTCAAATACGAACTTTCTCAAAAGATGTATGCAAGTACAATCCTAATGTGTGAGACCTACTTTCTGGTAGTTCCTCAAAAAGACAAAACATTCTCACCAGGAATTCTAATTGCTCATAGAGATTGTGGGGCTGTCACAGCCCTTGGCAGCCAGGCAGTTACCAGGCAGTGATTCACAAACAAGGCGAAGAGGAATGATGCTAAGGAGGGTATCCTAGCTCCTTCTTCCCTGGTGGGAGTTAGCTAGACACCCATTCTTGTTCTGGGCCTCCACTGCCTGCTGATCTGATGCTGTGGCACTTGACCTCTTTCCTGAATAGATGGGCTGAATTCCGACTTGTACTATTGAGGCAGCAGAGAATGCAATCACTGACCTAGGGCTTCTTCCCCCATCCCTTTGCTCCCTGGCCTCATTCTTAATCTTAAGGGGCGGCTAAAATCAGGTCTACAGATTATCATCATCATCAGGTTTCTTGGCTAAAAGGCAGAAATAAATGGAAAACCCCTCTTAATTTCTTGTACCACCCTGAGCACTATGCCCTGGGAACCAGACTCAGGTATTTGGCTATTGATTAAGATGAGATTCACCCTAACCTGGGCAGAGCAACCAAACCCTGAGACTGACCCAGCATTAAGCTGCTTCACTGCTGGTTCCTATCTTGTGGGAACAAAGATCCAAAGACTGGAGGGGGAGCAGGAACAGAATGTAGACAATGCGAAGGCAGCAGCCCCTACTCAACCTTCTCGTCTTATGTGAGTTAGGAGCCTGCCAGAGGAGGAATGAGGATGCTGGGAGAATCCCACCTACTTTCCCAGTCTGTCTAGGAAGGACCCTGATGCTTCTTGAGGAATTCAAAACTTATTTCCCATGGCAACCAGACAGCAGGGATAATTTAAGATAGGAATAATAACTGAAAAACAGAAATTTTAGGTGGTTTCAACTTTCTCCCTAATTGGATCCCCCTGCCCTGCCCCAACGCACCAAACTAGGGTTGTTGATATGGAACACACTTGTTCCATGTTTGGCTTTTGTGCTGTGAAATGCTAGTCTAGCTCAGCAGCTGGCGGGAGGCTGTCTGAGGATAAGACAAAGCCTAGAGCTGGGTTTCTCAGCCTTGGTACTATTGACATTCCTGGTTGTGCAGGGGCTGTCCTGTGCATTGCAGGATGTTTAGGAAAATCCTTGGATTCTAACCCTTGGATGCCAGTAGCACCCTGTATCTCCAGGTGTGATATGATAATGGGTGGGGTTGGGTGGGTAGTCCCTGGATGAGGGACTGAGAGAATCCTCCAAGTGATTGAGTCCCTGATCAGTCACCTTTTCCTTTCCTTGCTTTCTTCCAAATTACATGGAGTCATTTTTAAATACTGTGGTTGAGTCAAGGAAATTGCATGGCATATCTGAAAAAACGTATGGATGCAGTCTAACTGCAGTTCATGGAAAGGGAATGAAATTTGAAGTCAGAAAACCCAAAGTCAAGTCCATACTGGTGTGATGGAGTAAATTGGGAGCACATTTCCCCTGCCTCCAAGTTCCCTTCCCTAAGCATTTCTTAGCATGGGCGAAATCTAGGAATCTGAAAACATCTGTTGTGCCATGCTTAGTCACTCAATCATGTTCGACTCTGCAACCCAATGGACTGTAGCCCACTAGGCTCCGCTATCCATGGGGATTCTCCAGGTAAGACTACTGGAGTGGGTTGCCATGCCCTCCTCCAAGGGATCTTCCAAACCCAGGGATCAAACCCAGGTCTCCTGCATTGCAGGCGAATTATTTACCATCTGTGCCACCAGGGAATCTAAAAACATCTGTTAGGGGAACTGAAATTTTCATCCCCAATGGCTCAAAGAGATATTCTCAGCCCAAGTGGTTGTCCTTCACATGTCCAAGGCAGCCCAGACTGGAGTAAAATTCACTGTGTCATCACACAATCATTTCTTAAGGGCATGGGCGAAGCCAAGTGAACAGGTGGAACACGCTTTCCTCATGAGAGGCTAAACTGTGTTCTCTTGGACAGTAATAACATTCATAGTACGTTTCATAACTGAAGAAGAAAATGACTTTAGTCTCATTGGTAGGAAGTGTGGTGTGTGGATATCTACTATCATCCCCCGGTACGGGGAACTCAGTGAAGGGATCAGAGCCCTTTGAGAGCTGGTTGAAGGGTCCCTGCTCTTCTCTTATGTGGGGAGGGGTGGAACTTGCTGAGGGAGCTGGTAGGGAGGTTGGATCAAGCAGGAACTGCAGGAAGAGGACACGAGACGACTGAAAAGACACAGGGATGTGACGGATGCACGGGAAAGCTCTCTCCTCCACCCACCGTGGAGGACACGACTGAAGGAGTTTCAGGTCACCCCATCTGAATTGCTCACCTGACTCACAAGAAACTGCTTGCACCTCCAGGGTTGGTCTAAGGAGGCAGAGCTGGCAATGCCAGGCAAGGGACAGTCTCTTTCCATGACAGACTGGCACAGGTGCTGTCATGGGGCTGAGATGATGGTCCCCAAGCCTCTCCTTGTAGATGCCCCTCTGAGAGGCCTGAGGCCAGTGCTTCCCATCTGCCCTTTGCTTAATTTTCTCTAGCAACACTCAGCCTCCTCTGACTTTTGGAATCTTTTCCCCACTGTAACCTAAGCTTATGCTGGCTGAGATTTCTGACTATAGTGTTTGCTGATGGTTACACAGTGCCTTGAACAGCACATGGCATACAGTGTTTATTTTTTGAAAGGACATTCTTCCCTGAAACACAGAAAAAGAACCCTGCTACACCCAGGTTACATATACAATAAGCTGTGCAACATTTGGCAAGCTACGCAACCTTTCTGAGCCTTAGTTTTTTTCACCAATCAAGTGTAATTATATAGAAACATTTATCTTACAGAATTGTTTTGAGGGTCAGTAATGGCAGCTCTCCCCAAGGTGAATTACTACTACTTTCACAATCTTTGTAAAGCATCTGGAAAGCTAGACATGCTATTAGAAATTTTCTGGAAATTTAAAGCATTTCAGAGCCAAGCATTCCAAGAATGTAGAAGCAGGGAGCAAGGCTTCTGGAGGACTGTGTTCTATAGAACTCCCAGCTGCCACAGGGTGCACAGAAAGTGAAAGTGAAAGTTGCTCAGTTGTGTCTGACTGTTTGCGACCCCATGGACTGTACAGTCCATGGAATTCTCCAGGCCAGAATACTGGAGTGGGTAGCCTTTCCCTTCTCCAGGGGATCTTCCCAACCCAGGGATTGAACCCAGGTCTCCCACATTGCAGGCAGATTCTTTACCAGCTGAACCATCAGGGAATCCCAAGAACACTGGAGTGGGTAGCCTCTCCCTTCTCCAGCAGATCTTCCTGACCCAGGAATTGAACCAGGGTCTCCTGCATCGCAGGTGGATTTTTTGTCAGCTGAGCTACCAGGGAAGATTCAGGGTTCACAGAACCCATTAGAATTCTGGCCACGAGGGGGCACTCACCACTGAGGTCTGGAGAAATCCTTCCCTTGGGCTTGTTTGTCCCCTTTCTGTCTCTTGTTTGGGCTTCGTTGGCTGTTCTGTGTTCTGAATCTCACCTTCAGTGAAGGAGTTTCCTTATTTAAACTCGTACCTTTCAATTTGTCCAAATTCTTTACTCACTGTGTCTGCCCTGTCTGACTTTGATATGGTTCTGGCCACCTTTGGATACTGACCTTTAGATCCTGTACCTGGGTACTCTCTCCTTGATTGGTTCTGGTGACATTTTAGGTATATTCTTATACAGTTGAGCTACATATATTTGAACTATGAATACACTGACATTGTTAAAGAGTAAAAGAATCTCTGATACCAAGAGGATGATATCTGTCATGCAACTGATCCCAGAGAAATCTTCCATCTGGTAAGCCATATAAAATAACATGACTGCCGTTTGGCAGGTGGGAATCTAGATACTGCAGAGTCTGCATGACCTTGGAGTACAATTTCTCAGGAGTGGTCATTTCTGGGAGAGGATCAATATTCCTGTTGGCAAAAGAAACAGAAAGTATCTTAGTAGGTTATAAGGATAAATGCATGCAAATACACTTCCCTGCCCCTGACACATACACTCTCTCTCACACACACACTGGATATTTATTTGCAAAATATTTTTGAGTTTTGGACTCCCTTGTGATTAGGAGGGCCACTGACAAGTCTGGCCTACGAGTTGTGAGCAGAAATGATATTTGTCATGTTTGGTTGTATAAGAGCCTCTAGGATGCCCTTTCTCTTTGCCATGGGCCTGAACAATGTTCTAGAAGGCAGCTGCTCCACCAGTGAGTCCTGAAACAGAGCTCCATGGTGATCCCTGATGGCCAATGTAGTGTGAGTGAGTAAATATTTATTGTGTATGCTATTAAGATTTTAGGGGCTGTTTGTTCTTGCAGTATAACATCACTGATCCTGACTATTGCACACAGTTAATGGAATCAAAGAAGCCTGGTACTGCTTATTATTTGTTTGGTGCTCTGAGATCTGCAACTTGGCCTTTAAAATTTTTCATATATGTCATAGTCAGGGAAACAGACTTTCACCGAGAAATGAAGTGACATTATGTGTCCACACTACATCCTTCCTCTCTGCACTAAATGTGAACTTTCATCAATTTCCTGATAGACTGCTATTCCAGGGTATACGTCTGCAACATCATCTGTCAGCAGACAGTTCAAATTTTTATCACTGCCTTTCTCTATGTGGTAGTGCTTGTGCATTATAGAGGATGTTTTAAATTTAAAATTTTTAACTCTTTGTTCCATAAAAGTTAGTGAAAACAGAAAATGAAAGTAGTTATAAGAGCATGGTCCTAAAATTAAAGAATTTAAGACAAAGATGTAAATCATAAGTGAAAGAAAAGTAGCAAATCTTTAGCTTCAATGAGACATTTATTGAATTTAAGCTGGTTGATTTATTTCATTTGTCTTGGAAAAGAGCAAAGAGCAAAGATAAGAAATGTACAAAATACTAGAAATAAATCATTGAAAATTTCATTTAAATCTCCCTTCTTTTCTTTGTTTCTCTCTTTTTTTTATTGTTATGTTTAAAAGGCAAGGTACAAATAGGGATTCTAGAACATTTTTTGGATTTAATATATAAGCCTACAATTGTTCATTTTTTGCACAACTGATTTTTGTACAAGCCCTAAGTACACATCAAATTTGACTTAAGATACTAACCTGCATTAACCTGCGAGAGAATATAGAATTTTCTATGATTTTCATCTACTCTGTAGGCTTTAAACTGCCTGTTGTTAATCTAAATGGAATCATGTTCCCTAAGTTCTTAAAACTTCAGATTTACTTAATGATCCTGTCTATGGATTGAATAGCATCCCTCAGACTGTGACCTTATTTGAAAACAGGGTCTCTGCAGATATAGTCAGTTGAGATGAGATCATACTGGATTAGGATGAGCCTCAAATACAATCACTAGGGTCTTTTTAAGAAGAGGAGAGACACACACATGGGGAAGAAGGCCATGGGATGCTGGAAGTGGAGATTGGAGTGATGCTGCCACAAGCCAAGGAATGTTGAGGATTGCAGGGAGCCACCAGAAGGATGAGAAGACAAAGAAGGATTTTCCATAGACATTTCAAAAGGAACCTGGCCCTTCCCCACCTTGATTTTGGACTTTTAGCCTCCAGCGCTGTGGGAGAATGTTTCCTTTGTTTGAAGTTACCCAGGTTGAAGTATTTTGTCACTGCCACCCTAGGGCATTAAATGCAGATTCTAAGCCAGAAAAAGTAAGTTCATGACTCACAAGTTGGACCAGACATAAGAGACATGGGAAGAGGGAATAGAAAGATGTCCCTAGGGGTATTCACTATTGTCACTTTTAAGGGACCTGCTCCTAAATGGATATCCATGTTGTCATTTTGGAAGGAATTTTTCAAAATGTATCAAAATTTGAAGTTGGCTTAACTATTAACCTTGATTGACATTTCTCTTTTGGGAAGTTGTCCTTTAATAATATTTGCACAAATGTGCAAAAATATACATACAAATATTGCAGCATTTCTTGGAATAGAATAAAATTGGAATAAACTAAAAAGCCTGGCTACCTAAATTATAGTACATCCATGCAGCCATTCAAAGGAATGAAGTAGATAGATAAAGGTGATGGGTGTACAACATTATGAATGCACTCAATGCTACTGAATCATTCACTTTAAAATGGTTAATTTTACAATATGTGAATTTCATCTCAATAAAACAAATTTTTAAAGAGAATAATCTACATGTATTAACATGGGAAAGACTGCTGAAAAATATTGTTGATCATAAAGAACAAATTGCAGAGACTAGGCATAATAATATTTCATTTAAATGAATATTAATCAGCCTGTAAGTTAGAATTTGAATAGAAAAAAAAATCTGGATGCAAATACAGGAAGCTGTCTCTATTGGTTAGCTCAGAGCAGGCTTGTGGGGGCTGGTAGGGAATGACTCTGGCATAACGCTCCCTTCCTAAGCCCTGTGTTATTTGAGCTTCTTACAACAGATGTTATTTTGTGATCAGAGAAACAATCCAAATGAAAGGGGTCCTCATATTATTTTTATTCTTTCTAAAATAAGAAAGAAAACTAAGTTTTAATGCGAGGGGCAGAAAACGTTGTCATCTTATGTCATCTCCGCTCTACCTATTTCACTTAGCCAAATAAAACTTTCGCATTGTTGCTATCCCAAGGGTGACAGGCTGACCATGCGTGTGAGTGTCACATGGGCCAGTCCGTGGTGAGCATCACGTCCCCATCCTGGGGAAAAGGTGGAGCAAGTCTGACATTTGGGGCGTTTGTTGCGGTCGGTGTATATGCTTCTACACTAGGTAGTGAGTTCCTTGGACTTTGTGATAAAGAGATAGGCGGAAAGGGAAAAAGGTGCCCATTTTACAAAACCCCAGCATGTAGAATAAAATTCTATATTTATGGTTTTTATTACTTTGGGGAAAACTATATGGTTTTATGAACAAAAAGGCTCTGTAACCTAGAAAAAAAAAGTACTCAGAAGGATTTGAGAATAGATTGCCTACCTACTAGGGGTAAAAGACAGGTAAGGCTTGGTTTGCAGAGCTACAACAGCACTAGAGGGACCCCAGTGTGTGGAGGGGATTCGGGCTGTCCTGTGGGCTTGTTCGGACCAGGAGAATCCACCCAGAGTAACCAGGTTTTACCTTCACTGTGTGTTTGCAGTGCAACAGCAGGGGTGAAACAAAGCAAGATGGGAGCCTGTGTCCTGTCTTCTGCCAGTGGTAAAGCTAGCATGCACACCTATTAACTTTTGCCTTGGCATCTCAGGTTTTGTTTTTTTCTGCTGATACAACAGCACTTTGGCACAGAGCAGTTATGCTGAGCTAAGCCTCGCCAACCACCTAAAAGCGAGATGAGTTAAGAGGGAGGAAAGTGTCCCAAACTCCCTCTTTAATGATTCTTTTTTGGTCAGAGACACAACCCTGATGATAAAGAATCTCAGCTAATTTGCATTTATGAAAGGGCACCTCACAAAATAAGCCAGCTTAACCAAAATGGCTTGAAGTCAGAATAGAAGCCGTGATGTTTCTGCTGGAACAGTCTCCAGTCATCTTTGCTACATCACGTACACCTAGATAATTTACACGTGTGCATTGCCAGGTATATCCTGTCGTGCGCATTGCAAGCTCAGGCAAGTTCAGAAGGGTCTGAGAGGCAGATGGTTGGTCACCTCTTCTGGATGCCATCCAAGGTCCCTGTGACTCTGTATATGAAAAATTCTCAATGCCATTTTTATCTGTGTACTCTTTCTCCCCTGGTGATTTTTGAGGGGACTTAGTACTATCATTTTAGTGATCAAAGAGTTCCAGTGGTTTAGGAAACACCTCCCAGGCCTTGTGGGCATGCTAAGTCACTTTAGCCGTGTTCTACTCTTTGTGACCCTATGGTCTGTAGCCCACCAGACTCCTCTGTCCATGGGATTCTCCAGGCAAGAATACTGGGGTGGGTTGCCATGCTCTCCTCCAGGGGATCGTCCCAACCCAGGAATCAAACTGCATCTCCGATCTCCTACATTGGCAGGTGGATTCTTTACCACTAGCGCCACCTGTTGTCAAAGGCTGACTGTCTGGGCTAAGCTGAAACTTGAAGCCTCTTCCCCAGGATGCTCTGGAGCCCGTGTCGGATCCACTTTGCCATCCTGGGTTTGACTGCTACCGCGGTGCCTGCCTCCTTCCTCACCCACTGGTGAACTCCCATCAGTCACTCGTGGAGAGGTGAGGGGTTGCGGGCACAGAGCTTAGGGGAGAAATATGAAAAACAGATTGAGAGACAAGACGCTCATGCCAAGAAAATAATGAAAGAGAAAATGGTGCCCTGCACATGCTCTCACACGTCAGGACCACAGGGGTGGGCTTGGAACAGACGACAAGCCTTGCTTTTGGGGTGGCTCAGGCTCTCTCCTCATCCTAATGAATTGTGCCCGATCATGCAAAATAAGCCTCATGACTTGGGTGCGGGGCCAGCCACCATCATTTCATTAGCCTGGCAGGTGTTTCAGCCAGATTGCACCTGGTTGGTGGCAGGTGTGCCCCTTCTCGAGGAAGAAGCAAACAGACTCTGCAGAAAACATTGCCCAGAATCAGAGCAAGAGCCCAGAGACTTGTTGTGGTTGAGTGTTCAGATTTCACCCACAGCTAGCTTTTGTGTTTTTGAACATCCAGGTAAGAGAGGACTTCCCAGGTGGTGCTAGTGGAAAAGAATCTACCTGCCAATGCAGGGGATACCAGAGACACAGCTTCAGTCCCTGGGTCGGGAAGATGTCCTGGAGTAGGGAATGGCAACCTGCTCCAGTATCCTTGCCTGGAAAATTGAGGCAGCCCTTTTCTCCAGGCCCGCCGGTTGTAAACACATTATTGACTTCCCACCCAAACTCTTTGAAGAGGCCTCTTGACATAGACCAGGAATGGGGTGAAGACTCACTGGGTCCACATTACCTGATGCATAGAGGTCCTGGGGCCCTTAAAAGAGGATGTGGCCTGGAACATCCTGGCTGGTTGAGAAACTCCTTATTATTCTCTTGGCCACCCACACTTCCACTGAGGATGCTGGGAGAGAAAATTCCTCTGAGCAGAAGTTCTGTCCCTTCCCTTATCTATTGGTTTTCTACCCTTGATTGGATGGAATGGATTGTTTTCTGGCAGCTGGACTCCTCGGAGTCTGTTATCTATCAGCACCTTGGCTGCTTCCTCTTAATGCAGTGCTGACCAGCTGTCCTGGATGACACCTGAAACAACGGCACTGCAGAAAAATGCTTGGGAGCTGGTGACACAGATGACCTCTATAGGGTGGCCTTGGCTCTCTCCATTAGGTAAAAGATATTCAGTTTATAATTTCTAGGTCCACTGTAAAAACTGGAACTAGATCCATTTCTGTGGCTAGTGTTATGTGCTTATATATATATACATACATATATATATATATGAATATAGATATCTATCTCTATATACATTTATCACATTTCCAGCAATTATATTATTTTCAGGGATGTCGTGTTGGGATATTGGGGAAGGTTTGTAATCACCCTTTATGAACTGAGGCTCTTGAGGCCACTTTCATTTCTAAGGACTCCTATTGCTACCCAAGCCTCTGCTGCTGTAGTTCACTCATACTTGCCCTATTGCCAGGAATTTTTTCTTTATCACTCACATTCTGCAGTTTTTGAAGGCAATGATAGCAAAAGCCCAAGAAAGCTGGGTTAGTTTAAGTCAAATTAGGTAGAGTTACAATGACAAAGCTAAGTTTGTCTATTTTACCTTTCTTCTCGAATTCCTGATGCTAAAAGCTATTTTCCAATCCTGACCTTCATTCATTTAACAAGTACTTATTACTTACATGAGTTTAAAGAATAGAGAAAGAAGCAGAGAGCTAGCATCATTGTTTTAAAAAAAAAAAAGAAAAGGAAAAAATCAAGCAAATATCCTAAAAGTTTTTTCAGGACGGACTTATTATGCAATTTGTTGCTGGCTTGAGCTTTTTATGAAATCACTTTGCTCATTTGGGGTAATCTCCTCCACCTTGATGTTCTGGCAGATGGGAGGTAGAGTTGCCATCTGTCTTTATTTTTCTAACCCCTCCACAGGACGTTGCAAAATGGGCACTGTGGGGACACCCCACACAGCCAACTCCATTCTTTCACCCAAATGCTTGCTGTTTATTTGCCCAGACCCCCGGTGGGGAAGGAGGCTGGCGCAGGTCTCTGGCTGATGCCTACCTGCCCTTTGGCTCCTTGGAAAAGGAAGAGCAGGGCCAGGCTGCAGGGACCTCTGCATGTGCAGCTTCTGCTGAAAATATGCAGTTTCAGGGATTTGGGGCTCTTGGGCTAAAAGTCTTTCTGCAGGTGCTTTTTTTTACTCAGTATAACCAGCTTGTTCTCTGTCCCCTCCCGGGGGATAGGATCCAGAGATTGGAGGGGCACTGGCTGATCTGACCATAGGATTTTTCTGTTCTGTGATAGGACTGGGGGCTGAAGCTCATTGCTTTACCTTTCATAAGCTCTTTGAGGTCAGGGATGGTGGCTTCTTTGCCACTGTATCCTAGAGCCAGGCACAGAGCTTGGCACATCATAAGTGGTCAATACATACTTTTAAAAGCATGTGCATAAATCCCTATCAAACTACCAACGGTATTTTTCACAGAACTAGAACAAATAATTTCACAATTTGTATGGAAATACAAAAAACCTCGAATAGCCAAAGTAACCTTGAGAAAGAAGAATAGAACTGGAGGAATCAACCTGCCTGACTTCAGACTATACTACAAAGCCACAGTCATCAAGACAGTATGGTACTGGCACAAAGACAGAAATATAGATCAATGGAACAGAATAGAAAGCCCAGAGATAAATCCACGAACCTATGGTCACCTTATCTTCGACAAAGGAAGCAAGGATATACAATGGAAAAAAGACAACCTCTTTAACGAGTGGTGCTGGGAAAACTGGTCAACCACCTGTAAAAGAATGAAACTAGAACACTTTCTAACACCATACACAAAAATAAACTCAAAATGGATTAAAGATCTAAATGTAAGACCAGAAACTATAAAACTCCTAGAGGAGAACATAGGCAAAACACTCTCCGACATAAATCACAGCAGGATCCTCTATGACCCACATCACAGAATTTTAGAAACAAAAGCAAAAATAAACAAATGGGACCTAATGAAACTTAAAAGCTTTTGCACAACAAAGGAAACTATAAGCAAGGTGAAAAGACAGCCCTCAGATTGGGAGAAAATAATAGCAAACAAAGCAACAGACAAAGGATTAACCTCAAAAATATACAAGCAACTCCTCCAGCTCAACTCCAAAAAAAATAAATGACCCAATCAAAAAATGGGCCAAAGAACTAAACAGACATTTCTCCATGGAAGCCATACAGATGGCAAAAAAACACATGAAAAGATGCTCAACATCACTCATTATCAGAGAAATGCAAATCAAAACCACAATGAGGTACCATTACATGCCAGTCAGGATGGCTGCTATCCAAAAGTCTACAAGCAATAAATGCTGGAGAGGGTGTGGAGAAAAGGGAACCCTCTTACACTGTTGGTGGGAATGCAAATTAGTACAGCCGCTATGGAAAACAGTGTGGAGATTTCTTAAAAAACTGGAAATAGAACTGCCATATGACCCAGCAATCCCACCTCTGGGCATACACACCGAGGAAACCAGATCTGAAAGAGACACGTGCACCCCAATGTTCATGGCAGCACTGTTTATAATAGCCAGGACATGGAAGCAACCTAGATGCCCATCAGCAGATGAATGGATGAGGAAGCTGTGGTACATATACACCATGGAATATTACTCAGCCATTAAAAAGAATTCATTTGAATCAGTTCTAATGAGATGGATGAAACTGGAGTCCATTATACAGAGCAAAGTAAGCCAGAAAGATAAAGACCATTACAGTATACTAACACATATATATGGAATTTAGAAAGATGGTAATGATAACCCTATATGCAAAACAGAAAAAGAGACTCAGATGTATAGAACAGACTTGTGGACTCTGTGGAAGAAGGCGAGGGTGGGATGTTTCAAGAGAACAGCATCAAAACATGTATATTATCTAGGGTGAAACAGATCACCAGCCCAGGTTGGATGCATGAGACAAGTGCTCGGGGCTGGTGCACTGGGAAGACCCAGAGGGATCGGGTGGAGAGGGAGGTGGGAGGGGGGACCGGGATGGGGAATACATGTAAATCCATGGCTAATTCATTTCAATGTATGACAAAAACCACTGCAATGATATAAAGTAATTAGCCTCCAACTAATAAAAATAAATGGAAAAAAAAAAAGCATGTGCATAAAAGAAAGCAAATGAGACAAGTGTGGACTGTAGAAAGGACACAGAATTTAGCCAGAGAACCTTGTTGGGCTCTCATCTTTGCTCCTCACTAACTACGGAAGTAAGTTTCTCAATAACCTTGCTGAAACTGTTTCCTCATTTGTCAAGTGGAGCAATAGCACTTGCTGCTTAGGGCTGCTGCGGGGATGAGATGATACAGAGAGTGGTGTGGCTCATGGTTCATAGAAGGTTTTGGGGGTGTTTGCTATGTACTGGAGAGTACCAGGTGGCTCATCACAGAGCTAACTTGGGTCACCAGAATGTAGCCTTGGCAGACTTGGGATTCTGGGCAGAGTGGTAAATCAGCCTAGGGGCTGCCAAGGCAGGGCACATGAGTATCTCTGGGTTGCAGCATGGAATCTCCTGCCCTGAACTCACTTCACTGATTAGGTCTACACCTACTTCACCATGAGAGTTCTGAGGCTCTAACGGAGGTATCCATGAGGGCAAACACAATTTCATAATATTCAACCATGTCTTTAGCACAAGCTTAAGAAGCTCTTGGTGAGTGAAGTATAGAAAAGCAAAAGGTGGGCAGTGAGCAGGGTGGCCTGCTTCTAGTACCTCTTGGGTTGGAGTCCAGCTCTGCCATCCATCACTGACTGGACAACTCATGTCACCTCTCTTGGCTTTGCTTTTCTGTTTTCCAAAATGATGAGTGGGTGGCTACTGGGGAGTTGTTTTAGATCTGATCTCACCTTTTTTTTTCTTTTTGGCCATGATCACAGGACAGATGGCATTCACATGTGCGGCATATTCTTAGGGGTATGCACAGACTTTGAGAAGCCTTCCAAAATGTTGTGGGGGAAAGAAGGCATTCAACATTTTGAAATCACTACTGATATTAGCAGTTTAGCAAAACCACTTTCTTACTATGGGCCATGGGCACAAATAGGATTGGCTGTGAACTATGTGTAGGTTTCTTTGTAAAGCCCTAAGTCTATGCTATCTCAACCACACGAGTAAGTAAATCAGAAGATGAGTGAAAAAGCTGTTCTTATGGGATAGCTGTGATTTTGCTTTATTTTATTTCAAAAGTCACGCTTCTCAGTCTTGGATTTTTGGCTAGCAGTAGCATATGTCTTGTGATGTAATTCAGAGTTGATCATGACACACCTATTTGTTGTGAAGCAGAGCAAAGAATTAATGGGATCAGATATTTTTCAAAGGGTCTTTCAGCTCTAAAGCTTGATTCTATTGAGTCGACATGTGTCCAGGACTTGTTAAGATAGGGAAGCAGGCTACTGTAATGGAGTGGAGATGAGGGGAATCTCGAAGAACCTTCCTAACATTTTTTAGTAACTCACCCACTGCAGACATCATTTCCAATCATGGCATATATGACAATGGCTGGATAGTCCAACAGCTGGTTCCTAGATAAACTGAGAAGCCATAGATGGAATTTGAATATCAAACACTTGGAAACCTAGCTTTGGGGAAAACCAACATGTGAAAGAATCTTCAAATGGCCATTCTCTGGGTAACTTTTTGCCATTTTTATTTCATTCTAGTGTCTCCATTCCCACTTCCCCTCTTCTTTATAATCTTTAACCCACTCCTCCATTAGGAAAAGACCACATAAATACATACCTACATTTAGAGTAGGTTGAAGTCTCCATCTTTCGTGAAAGACACGCTACCATCTTTCACAATATTTGTCATTAGTAAACCCAGAGCAGTTTCCTGAGGTACTTACATCCAGATGTGTAGGACATTATGACATTATGACAGCTGTGGACATAGTCAACTTTGAAAAATCAAGGGTTTCTCAAGGTTCCTATTCTGGACAACCCAGGCCTTGCTAATGAATTTTAAGTCAAATATGAGCAAAAACTTGTTTTCTCATTCATAAAGCAGGAATAAGAAACAGTCTTTTTTTGTCTTTTTCAGATACTTGGGCCAGACCTAAGTTTTACCCACTTTGTATACATTTTTATGATCCTTTTGAAAGTATACATGTAAATTAACCACATCCTGTGGTCACTGGCCCAAGAAGTGAAAATTTCCCAGTGTTTGGAGAGTGACTAACAAGTTATGGATGTTCAGTATAAGTGGCTACTGGATAATAGCAGAGAGTTTTTTTATTAATTTTTCAAAATAGAAACCCAACCTATAACAACTTCTTATATCCCTCCATTTTTCACTTACGTTTCTATAAATCTCTCCAGGTTTTGGGAGGATGCACCTGAATAGTTAAATTGAGAAAATAATTAAGTTAGTAAATTCAAGTCAGCACTATCAGTATGAGAATTTGACTGATTGACGGAAATCATGGAAGAACCATCATTGTATGGTCAAAGGTCATCCAAACCATCATACTGATGGGAATGACTTCATCCTGCAACTTTCTTAATTTGACTTCTGTTTACTTGACATTATATTAACATAATCCTAACATTTTTGGATTCACAGGTTTCAAGACATTTACTGAGCGTGAATGGGTACACTTTCTAATAGATGTGAGAAAAAGGTGTAAATCTATCAGCAGAGACAGAAACTATCCACAGATTAAGGAATGAGTTAAGGAATGAGAGGGACAGTAAAAAGGATTATTCGAGAACTGCACATCTCCCTGGAAATTCCCATTTAATAACCTGCTGGTGTTCCTGCTCACTTCTGAGGCTCCTCCTGACTGGCTGGCCTGTGTGAGATTCAGATTGTAGAGCTGATATATTTAAGCTCCCTTAGTGACACGTATGACTTCCTTCCCCTACTCTTGGTACCACCAATAATGAATCTCTTCTATGAAAATTGTATTCATTGAATACTCTTTTTATTGTCAACGCTCTGCTAAACACTTATTAGTTCATTTAGGCCTTAGCACCACCGTACGAGGTAGGTGTGTGTGTGTATGTGTGTGCATGCTCATGCACGCATGTGCACTTGTCTCTTGCATCTCTTGCATTAGCAGGCAAATTCTTTACCACTGTGCCACCTTGGAAGCCCTAGGCATAGTGGGTCCCCATTTTATAGATGAGGAAACTGAGGCTCACTTAAAGTGACGTTCCCAACGCCACACAACTAATCATTTGGAGAGTTGCATTTCTGTAAGGCTGAGCTCTGGCTCCCTGTGTGACGTGGCTGCTCTAGACTGGGTGCTAGAAAGAGCGACCCCAAATAAGTTCACTGTTTCTTTGTCCATTGGAAGACAATCTGCAGTAGTTGGCGAGTAATCCTCAGATGGGTGGTATAATTCAAGTGGCAAGGAAGATTTTCCTGTAACTTCTAGCCTTGGAAGCTTGAGGGGAAAGCCAGTGGGTTTCTTGTGGAAACAAATGGGGAAAAAGGCAGTGCACAGCTATTAGGAACTAACTAGCCCATGTCCCCTTGAAACTGTGTGACCATGCAGGGCAGGCCTCCTTTTCCACTTACAACTAGATGCAAGCTATATGTGCAGCATTGATGTTCTCTTGGCTGATTCTAAAATGTTAGCGTAAAAATGAACATTGCTTTATTTCCTCGCTCATTGTGGTAAAATATACAACACATAAACATAACCATTTTAATCCTTTTTGAGTGTGCAATTCAGTGCCATTAAATACATTTACATTGTTATGCAACCATCATCACTATCCATTTCTAGAATTTCCCTGTCATACCAAGTAGAAGCAGTCTCTGATAACACCATTCTACCTTCTGTTGGTATATATTGAACTATTCTGTGTACCTCAGATAGGTGGAATCATACCTTATTCATATTTTTGTGTTGGACTTATTTCACTTAGCATGATGTTCTCAAAGGGCCTCCATTTGTAGCCTGTGTTAGAATTTCCTTACTTTTAAAGACTGAATGATTTTCCATTGTATGTACATACCACATTTTGTTTATCCATTCATCTGTCAATGGGCATTCGAGCTGCTTCTACCATTTGATTATTATGAATATGCTGCCTATGAACATCGGTGTGCAAGTACCTGTTTAGATTCATTTATGTTTTTGAAATCATTGGACCATATGACAATGCTACATTTAATTTATTTTAGGAATCATCAGACACTCTTTGTTTCCTTTTTGTGGTTTCCCTGATAGCTCAGCTGGTAAAGAATCCGCCTGCAATGCGGGAAACCTGGCTTCGATCGCTGGGTTGGGAAGATCCCCTGGAGAAGGGAAAGGCTACCCACTCCAGTGTTCTGGCCTGTAGAATTCCATGGACTGTATAGTCCATGGGGTCGCAAAGAGTCGGACACCACTGAGCGACTCTCAGTTCAGGGTAGTATTAAATATGCACACAGACATGCAAATTAAGGGCCATCAATTCACCTTCGCATGGAAGCATTTATTCACCCTCTCCATTCATCTGTTGAGAACCTGCCATATGCCTGACACATAGTAGGGAATTAACAGGTGAGTTGGACATAGGCTTTATACCCGAGGATTACCATCTATGGGGGCAGACACATAACTGAGCACTGGAGTAAGGTTGCAAATCCAAACCAGAAAACTCAATGTGATTTGAGCCTATTATCTCTGCTCAGAGAAGGTGCCAGGTTTTACAACACCGAGTCCTAAACATAGACTCAAAGTACTTCTGGAAGTGAGGTTGTTCCCTTTTGCTCTCAAGAGGGAAGATAACAAGGACAGCCACTGGGAGCCTACAGTGGCTGACTCATCTCATCAGCTGAGCCCTTCATTCAGTGCCAGCTCCAGGACTCTCAACTTCCTATTTTCAGTAAGATAATAAATCAAGAGGTGTTTAATTCTCACTCTTTGATTTTTCTCTTAATGAGAAATGAAAACTCAAGCCATGAGTGGGAGAAATAATAAAGGGCCAGGTCAGGGATTGTCAGTAATTTCCCTCATTATCCAGAGTACAACTGGGAACTGGGGTGCAGAGTACCCACAGAGCTTGAGGAAAATGGAAATGAAAACCTGCCATGGCATGCCATATGGAGAGCCCCTCCCTGGGCCCACATCCCCCAATCTCTCTGCTGCCAAGACAAAGATGGCAGGCCAATGGCAATGGCTTGAGGTAGATATAAAAGCAGCAATCACAGACATCCACCCAAGGAGAGAGGAAGTATGCATACTTCTTTACCCAAATGTTTATTTTTTTCTGGTGGGTGTTTGTAATAGAAGCAAAGAATTTGCTTTGCTCCAAAGATGTTATACTTCCATGATTTCCATTTTCTTTTGGAAATCTCAGTTTTATGGGATTATGTAATGAGTTTACATAATTCCCATGTCCCTGTCTCTTCTGAGTCCCCCTTTCCTATGCCTGCTACTCTTTCACCAGCCACATCATCATTTGGTATCTCTCTCCCTCCCAAGCTCCATTTTCTCTCTTCTCCTGTATGTAGACTTCCTCCAGGCTGCTGATTTTTTTTGCTCCTACTGCTACTACTATTACAGAAAATACTTAGTAAAGTAGTTGGAGATGAAAGTTGTGAGTGGGAGAGAAAGATAACTCCTAGCCTGTGGAATGTGGCAAAACAAGAGCAGCATTCAAAGAACTGGCGATGCCTTTAAGAGGTTCCTACCTGGTCTCCACAGTGATAGATCAGAGAAATGGAAAAGTTCTGACTATGAAATAGGGACATTTAATTTATTTGTCAAGGTAGTCCAAAGGAGAATCTACCTGTCATCAAGAAAGGAAAGGACAGGATCCTTATTGGCCACAAGTTTCAATTTTGGCTCATCTTTTTAAAATAAGGCACTGTACATTGCAAGTAAAGAAGGATTTCCCATAATGTCAGTGTTGGTTTTCCTTTCATGAGTAAATTTCAGCTTACAGTTTCACTGCTGGATCAGTGTTGACTACAGCAGCAAGTGCTTAATATTCTGGACATTCAAAATCAACTGGTAAGACTCTCTTACCAGTTGGGAGGGAGAGAGATACCAACTGATGATGTGGCTGGTGAAAGAGTAGCAGGCATAGGAAAGGGGGACTCAGAAGAGACAGGGACATGGGAATTATGTAAACTCGTTACATAATCCCATAAAACTGAGATTTCCAAAAGAAAATGGAAATCATGGAAGTATAACATCTTTGGAGATGTTTACAGGTCTTTTAAATAACCTGTAATTTTTAAATTCTGTGCCTGGTCCAGATACTTTTGGATTCTGTGGGAAAAGGCCAGGATGGGATGATTTGAAAAAATAGCATTGAAACATGTATATTACCATATGCGAAATAGATGATCAGTCCAAGTTTGATGCGTGAAACAGGGCACTCAAAGTCAAGCCAGTGCACTGTCGCAACCCAGAGGGATGGGATGGGGAGGGATGTGGGAGGGGGGTTCGGGATGGGGGGACACATGTACACCCATGGCTGATTCATGTCAATATGTGGCAAAAGCCACCACATTATCCTAAAGTAATTAGCCTCCAATTAAAATAAATAAAAGCAAAAGATCTAGTTCTTATATGAGAACCTGTAAAAAAAAAACTAAGGTGCATTTTACAACCTCCGCTATACAGTTTTTTTTTGTCAGATAGTTCCAACATTTTGGTATTGACATCTGTTAGTTTTCTTTTCCCCTGCAGGTTGAGATTTTTCTGGTTCCTTATATGCTGAGTAATTTTGGATTTTATCCTTGGCATCTTGGATATTAAAAGACTCTGAGCCTTGTACTTTTGTCTTATTAGGCAATCCACTCAGGTTCAGGAGGCAAGTTCTACCCAGCCTTCTGGGAGGTTATGATTTCAATGTCCATTCCACTCACAAAGCCTCTCTAGTATTATTCTGATTAGTCTCAGGTCTGTGCCACTGAGTGGGACCTGGACAGCAGTCTATGTTGAAGTTGAGTTCTCAGAGTCTTTGGTATGCAATTAAGGATCAGACCTGTGCATGTTCAGCTCAAGATTAAGCCCAGGAGTTCAGACACTACTTTATGAGGTTGCTTTCCCAGGTTCCTCCCACTCTAGAAGCTCCTTGGACCTTTCTGTTTCCTTGGGCTCCCCTCCATGGTCCTAAAGCCCCAATTTTCACTCCCCTACTCTCATGTACACTTCTCACAGATTAACTCAGTATCAGTTTAGTTCAGTTCAGTCGCTCAGTCATGTCCGACTCTCTGTGACCCCATGAATCGCAGCACGCCAAGTCTCCCTGTCTATCACCAACTCCCGGAGTTTACTCAAACTCATGCCCATTGAGTCAGTGATGCCATCCAACCATCTCATCCTCTGTCATCTCCTCTCCTCCTGCCCCCAATCCATCCCAGCATCAGGATCTTTTCCAATGAGTCAGCTCTTCACATGAGGTGGCCAAAGTTTTGGAGTTTCAGCTTCAGCATCAGTCCTTCCAATGAATACCCAGGACTGATCTCCTTTAGGATGGACTGGTTGGATCTCCTTGCAGTCCAAGGGACCCTCAAGAGTCTTCTCCAACACCACAGTTCAAAAGCATCAATTTTTCGGTGCTCAGCTTTCCTCACAGTCCAACTCTCACCTCCATACATGACCACTGGAAAAACCATAGCCTTAACCAGATGGACCGTTGTTGGCAAAGTAATGTCTCTGCTTTTTAATGTGCTGTCTAGGTTGGTCATAACTTTCCTTCCAAGGGTAAGCATCTTTTAATTTCATGGCTGCAGTCACCATCTGCAGTGATTTTGGAGCCCCCCAAAATAAAGTCTGACACTGTTTCTACTGTCTCCCCATCTATTTCCCATGAAGTGATGGGACCAGATGCCATAATCTTAGTTATCTGAATGTTAAGCTTTAAGCCAACTTTTTCACTCTCCTCATTCACTTTCATCAAGAGGCTTTTTAGTTTCTCTTCACTTTCTGCCATAAGGGTGGTGTCATCTGCATATCTGAGGTTATTGATATTTCTCCCAGCAATCTTGATTCCAGCTTGTGCTTCTTCCAGCCCAGTGTTTCTCATGATGTACTCTGCATATAAGTTAAATAAGCAGGATGACAATATACAGCCTTAATGTACTCCTTTTCCTATTTGGAACCAGTCTGTTTTTCCATGTCCAGTTCTAACTGTTGCTCCTTGACCTGCATACAGGTTTCTCAAGAGGCAGGTCAGGTGGTCCGGTATTCCCATCTCTTTCAGAATTTTCCACAGTTTATTGTGATCCACACAGTCAAAGGATTTGGCATAGTCAATAAAGCAGAAATAGACTTTTTTCTGGAACTCTCTTGCTTTTTCGATGATCCAGTGGATATTGGCAATTTGATCTCTGGTTCCTCTGCCTTTTCTAAAACCAGTTTGAACAGCTGGAAGTTCATGGTTCATATATTGCTGAAGCCTGGCTTGGAGAATTTTGAACATTACTTTACTAGGGGGTGAGATGAATGCAATTGTGTGGTAGTTTGAGCATTCTTTGGGATTGCCTTTCTTAGGGATTGGAATGAAAACTGACCTTTTCCAATCCTGTGGCCACTGTTGAGTTTTTCAAATTTGCTGGCATATTAAGTGCAGCACTTTCACAGCATCATCTTTCGGGATGTGAAATAACTCAACTGGCATTCCATCACATCCACTAGCCTTGTTCATAGTGATGCTTTCTAAGGCCCCCTTGACTTCACATTCCAGATGTCTGGCTCTAGGTGAGTGATCACACCATTGTGATTATCTGGGTCATGAAGACCTTTTTTGTACAGTTTCTCTGTGTATTCTTGCCACCTCTTCTTAATATCTTCTGCTTCTGTTAGGTCCCTACCATTTCTGTCCTTTATTGAACCCATCTTTGCATGAAATGTTCCCTTGGTATCTCTAATTTTCTTCAAGAGCTCTCTAGTCTTTCCCATTCTGCTGTTTTCCTCTATTTCTTTGCAGTGATCGCTGAGGAAGGCTTTCTTATCTCTCCTGGCTATTCTTTGGAACTCTGCATTTAAATGAGAATATCTTTCTTTTCTCCTTTGCTTTTCACTTCTCTTCTTTTCACAGCTATTTGTAAGGTCTTCTCAGACCACCATTTTGCCTTTTTGCATTTCTTTTCCTTGGGGATGGTCTTGATCCCTGTCTCCTGTACAATGTCATGAACCTCCGTCCATAGTTCACCAGGCTCTCTGTCTATCAGATCTAGTCCCTTAAATGGTATAAGAGCTCATACTAAGAGGGCAGAGTGAGAAAATGAGTGACAGGGGATTTGCTTTACCCTTCTGGGAGCACAGCTGTCATGAGAGAGGCTGTCCCTGGTGGATCAGAAGGTGAAGAATCTGCCTGCGGTGCAGGAGAGGTGGGTTTGATCCCTGGGTTCTGGAAGATCCTCTGGAGAAGGGAATGGCAACCCACTCCAGTATTCTTGTCTGGAGAATTCCATGAACAGAGGATCCTGTCAGGCTATAGTCCATGGGATTGAGTCGGACACAACTGAGTGACTAACACCTCCCCGGCCAAGAATTCTAGGCACCTCCTCACTGCTGCCCTGACACTGAGAAGAAACTCCTTTCCCACTTCTAGAGTGAGAACTAGAGGGTTTCTTCTAACTCCACCTGTTCATGCCACTCTTCACTTCTGGATTTGGGGCAGTATTGCGTCTAGTTTGGAAGATATCAGAGAACACAAAATGCCAACATCACTGCTGGTTTGGCTGTACTCCTGATTCTGGTTTTCTTCTCCTGTTTACTTTCCCAGAGTCCTCCAATACCTTTTCCATGCATCTGTCTAGGTTTTCTGGCTGCATTTCTTTGCGCAGACAGGGTGGAGTGTGCTTACTTCATTATACCCAGAACCAGAAACCTGAATGCATTATAAAGAGTATAAATAGCTCATGAAATATGTGGTGTCATACAATGACCTAAAATAAATTTAATAATGTCATTTAACTTTAATTAAATGTTAAATAATGCAGATTTTGCTTATAAATTTAGGAAGCATTTTGAAGAGCACAATTTGTATAATCTAATTTAAAAATTAGCCATGAGAAATTTAAATTCTTTCTTTTCTCTAAAAGTGTTGCTTGTAATAAGCAGAAATAGTCAAACTAATACATTGACCTCCAACTCAAAATAGTACGTACTTAATAATTGTTTGTTTTGACAGTTTCTGATGGTGTTTCTACTACTGAAAATGCTTTCAAAATCACAAGTGTGGTTCTGAATTTCTGTGACAAACTAGATAAATGATTCCCCAAAACATGTATTTTTAGAAGAATATCATAACCTCCCCAGAGTAGCTCTAATCTACCTGCTAGCCTCAAAACTTGACATAGCTTCACAAGTATCCTTCAGCTATGCTAAACTTCTCTCTCTTTCCCCAAAGATACTTTGCCCTTGGAGCATCTATGCACCAAGTCACCATCTCCCCATGGTTTTTGGATTTCTATTTTTTTTCTGCAAGGCTCTCTGCTCAAGTGTATCTTCTCTGAAGATTTCCTCTCCTCCAGGCAGAGCTAAGTGGCTCCTACCTTCAGAAGGCCTCAATCTCCCTCTTTTTTAGTGTCATTTTATAAGAACCATAATTGTTTCTGTCTTGTCTCTCTTTTCTGTTTACTTATGATCTCCTTAAAGATGGGAACTTTGTCTTGTTCACCCTTCTGTTTCTAGCACCTATTGCAATATTGGGGAGGAAACAGAGAGAGTGGTGGGGCAAAATCCAATGGAACGTGAGAGGAAGGGAAGTAAAAGAGAAGAGAAGACCAGTGGTAAAAGGCACAGCCCAAGATGCTTTGAAACTGACAAAAATCCAGCAAGTTCATTTCAACTATCAACACAAGTAGCAGTGAACTTTCCCTATCATGGCCTTTATCTTGAGTCCTAAACAAAAGGGACTGATTGAAAAGAGACCCTTTAGGGCTTCAGGAACCCTTGCCATGGACAGTTACATATAAAAGTGTAAGATACTTGCTTCTGAATCTGTCCTCTGCAGGTGTGCTGATTCAAGAAGTATAGAATGAAAATTTTGACCTAACAGAAGAATCTCAAGCATACGCTCATCATTCTTTGTATTATAATTGTTGTCAGTTACGCTGCTCCACTTTGATGTGTTGCATGGGACAAGCAGAAGCCACAAAGGGCTGTGTAGATAAATCCTAAGAAATAGTCCCACTGGAATCAGAATATCTTCATTCTTTAATGATTCTTTGAAATTCCAGAAAGTATTAAAAATTGGAACGATGTCCTCTAATGAAAGGAGGGAAATGTATCCCTCTATATGAGATATGTCACACTAAAATAGAAACTTTTGAAATCACTCTTTCAAAAGTTTCTATTATAGTTAAGTGCTGTATCTTGGCAGTATTTTTGGTCTTTGAGAGAAATAACAAGTTTTGATGCCTGCAGTCCTATAGTTTATCTGTGTGCATTTGCCTTTTAGATCAAGCATCTCAAAAATCAGTATTAAAATCTTTCTTTGTTGTTGTGATCACACTAGATCATAGCTCCCAAATGGAAATGTCCTAGTTGTTTTGTTATAAATAATTTCTGTTATTTCCCCTCAACATCTTGGGTTGAGACCAAATATTCCACCCAGTGGTTGGGTTCATCAAATATTTACTGAGGGCCTATTTCTGTTTGGCAAAGGTGACTTCTTTGCCTCTTCCAATACTCCGTGGCTTTAAAAAATTGTCTTAAAATTTTCACTTTGAAATGATTTCTAAAAAGTTGAAATAATTTTCATAAGGGGCTTGAGGTTGGGTTGGACTGGGTAGATGAGCCTGCAAACACATGCACTTCGGCAAATGTTAAAATTCTCCATTTTTCATGTCTATGTGTTTGCAGTCAGGCCCTGTGCCCCACTCTCCTACCGAGTGGGTTAACATCTGGGTGCACAGAGAGAGGCAATCTCTCACTGTATGGATGGGCCCCTCAAGAAAACACACTCTTCAGCACTTTTGACTTTCTGAAAACAAAACAACCCCAAACAGGTGTTTACACCAGCTTTGCTAAACTTGCGAAAATAAAATGAAGGAGGTTGCCGACAAAAAAAGACATTCTATTTCAAGCCAGTAAAGTCCCATTTGCAAACTGTAAAGAGATCCTCAGTGCAACCCCTAAGCCCGTCAGATGCCCTCCTCAGCAGACTGTGGCCATGGAGATTTAGGGTTGGGATTTGCTTGTTTCTTAAAGCAGAAGAATCTTGTTTATTTTGGAAGGCGATGCCTTATGAATCTTTATTTACTTTAAAATACATACTGATATTGAATACCATGTTAACATTTGTTTTTCTTCTACCCTTTATTTTAGATGGAGTGTAATCTTGTCACTCAGAGTTTTTGCCCACCATGGAGGTATTCAGGTTGGCAAAAGATTACTGTGTGTATGCTTTTCGTCTCTTCAAAGGTTAAATGTAACCCCTGAGAGTTATTAGTTTGAAAAAAGCATGTTGAGTTGACAGGTACCTACTACATGCAGCAGAGTCTGAGCTCAGGCTTGCAGATACATGTCCTCAGTGTCAGGGGGGATGCCAGACTTGAAGCAAATGACTCAGCTATAAGTGAGGACATGCAGCCACAGAGGCAGGGACAAAGGGCTTCAGGGAGGGTTGAATAAAAGCTAGGATTTTTTTGTAATCATACAATCATTTTTAGATGGACTTTTTTCCCCCTTTATTTTTGCTTTTTATTTGTTGGCTGCACCATGCAGCATGTGGGATCTTAGTTCCTTGATCAGGCATTGAACCTTCAACCCTGCATTGGAAGCATGGAGTTGTAACCACTGGACCATCAGGGAAGTTCCCAGAGCTAGTATTATTCAGTCCTCCCTGAGCACCAGGCCTGAGTCCCAGCGATGGGGTCCCAAAGACTAGGACATGCAGCATGGGTGTAGGAGGTGGTTTTGGGGTCCATGTTTGCTGTGTCCACCTTCCCAACTGAATACTGACTGACATCCATGCTTAGAGCTCTAGTCTCTGATGGGTGGTCATCACTAGAGAGAAGGTGAAACCCCTCATCTGTTTCTGCTCCTTCCAACATGTTTTAGACCTTCCAGCTCAACCAGTCAAGGCTTGTTCTCCAGCCCCTTCCAGCCATAGCTTCCATCTCTTGCCCCACCCATCTCAGTGCAGCCGTCCTTCACTGCTCCACCCTCAGCACTTTCTTGCCTTAACCCTGCCCTTGCCTGCTGTCTCCTCCAGCCTCTCTAGGGGAACCCCAACCCTGCTCTCCAGGCTGTACCCGCCTTCCATTCCCCAGGGCTCCCTCTGCAGTCCCCTCATTTGTCCTCTACCCTTCATCCCAGCTCCTCTCTGTCAGACCTGCTATCTATCAGTTTCCATCACCTCCCACTCCTATCACTAGCCTGGCTTTTTCTTCCCAGAGGAAGCTCCCTTCTTTCTGCCAGATTCTCCAGGTGGGGCTGGCTGCCCCTCACCCATCTCCATTACCTTCCTGCTTATCACTGTTTCCATGGGCCAGGAAACTCAATGCTAGATGCCCCTCTTTCTGCCCTTGAACTCTGAAAGTCTTTCTGTCATGAACATGTGTCTTTTAAATTTATTTTTGTTCTTTCAAATCTACTTACTATGTAAAAAATGTTATATTGAAAAAGTGACTGATTTTTCAAATTACTGAGTAAATAATAGGCCAGGTGATGAAGTTAGCAACAACAATGAATGATCAAGAAGCAATGTATTTCTTCATTCAACCTTAACACAGCCTAGTTAAGTTCAAGTGTGGACTGCTATCACCCCACTTTGCAAAGGGAGACTCATGTGGGTTTTGTGATGAATTCCTTCATGTCACATGACATAGTTTAAGGAATTGGCTTTATTGGGGAAAGGGCAAACTTACAAGGCTGGGTTTGTCCCCTGAACTCCTTCATCTTACTAAATTTAGGTGCAGCCTTTCCCCCAGGAGGATGGGGTGAAGAATCCCACTGGAGCTGGCTTGTTGTCTAGGCAACCAAGAATGAGATCCCTGCGTCACCTTTGGCAATTGTGCTCATCAAACCGTGATCCCCATTTTATAGATGCAGAAACAGACCAGAGAAATTTAATAATTTGTCCAAGTCACACACCAGTTCAGCGCCTAAATTCAAAACCAGTCTGCTATTTTTTACACAAAGGAAAAAGATTCTATGAAGCAACAGGGAGGGGAAGACCTCTGCTGTCTGTTCTCTGGGCTTTACTTTGCATCTGTGAGAAGTAAGGTGCTGTTCTGTGAGGACCCAGACCACTCCACGGTGTTTTGACCCTACACTGACCCCCACCCGACTCCCATGCTGTTTTGGGAGCTGTAAGGGGTGCTGCAACCCCTCCCCTTTGATGATTGTAAAGAAGGCTTAGCAGGAATCTCGGTGTGCCTAGCCCCCAATGCCAGAGAATGAGTACCCAAATTAAGATGACTTTGACTGTTTACATTTTAAGATGCTGTATGCTACTGCTGCTAAGTCACTTCAGTTGTGTCTGACTCTGCGACCCCATAGAGAATCCCCGGTCCCTGGGATTCTCCAGGCAAGAACACTGGAGTGGGTTGCCATTTCCTTCTCCAATGCGTGTAAGTGAAAAGTGAAAGTGAAATAGCTCAGTCGTGTCCAACTCGTAGTGACCCCACGGACTGCAGCCTACCAGGCTCCTCCGTCCATGGGATTTTCCAGGAAAGAGTACTGGAGTGGGGTGCCATTGCCTTCTCCAAAGATGCCAATAATTGCTTACAATGGTTCATGGTAGAGGTATCTATAAAAATTTTTGAGATCTTGTATGTAAATATCAAAAGGAAAATAGGAGCTGTTTCTCTAATTCTCACTATGCAATTTTTAAGAAATGCTTTCATATTTCATTCAACTCTTTCTTCCCTTTTTCCTCTTTCTCTTTCACTGGTTCTGAAAAATAAGTGTATCCATAAGTATGCAGGCTGTAGAAAGCTGACTTTTTCTATATCTAATAAAAACCTTGGGGAGTAATTGAAATAACTTGGCTCTGGTAGTCAGGTTACATGCTGCATAATATCAAAGGAAAAATCCATAGTGAGGAAAGCAGCAGAAAACAGGAAGAGGAGCTGGAGAATAAAGCCAGAACATTAAATAATGAGTAACTAGGAGAAACTTAAAAAAATTTTTTTTTAAATTACATCCTTAGAAAAATAAAAGAAGTTATACCAGACAGAGTGTATACTCTGTGTATTTCTAAGGATTGTGAATTTAAAGAAAAGAAAGGAAATACCACCCCCTGCCCCATCCTGCAACTCCACCCCAGCATCTATTCATTAGATAAAAGTCTGACAGAAGCCATGGGTTTCAATCAAATTTTGACACGCATGTTTTTTCATGATTAGGCTCTCCTCCCATATCCTTTCTCTCTTTTTATCTCCACAATCTGAATTTTAAAGAAATGCTGTCATGACAGTGTACCACAAAAGGAGAGATGTCGACTATAAATTGTACCAAGTACTTTTCAGAGAATTTTACTTTGGTCTTTTTGATTTTACAAAAGATGGCTGCATTCATTGTGGGTACAAAGTGATGTGGAGATCACATGCCTGGGTCTTGTGAGAGAGAGATGCTGGCGTTGCAGGCACATGGGGAGAGCACAGCTTCCAGCTTGTGTTTCTGGCCAAATCCTATTCCTTATTCTGCAGCTAACATGTCCCCTCAGCAGGGGACCTTGGACAAATCCTTTATTTCGCCCGGTTTCCTTCTAGATTTTTTTTGTTGTTATTGTTATTTCTATATAAAACCAAAATCTTTGGGAAACAGGTTAAAAAAAAAAAAGAAAAAACAATCACCCATAATTTATCAAACATTATGATTTGGGTATATTTTCTTATGTGCAGCTATCTTTCTTTTCTTTTAAAAATATAGTAGAAATTAAAGCAATATCCAATTTTACATCCTGACTTTTCTTTTGGCAGTGTTTTGTCTTTCTAAGTAAAAACATGTGAGGACTTCCATGGTGGCCTAGTGGTTAAGAATCCACCTGCAATGCAGAGGACATGAGTTCCATCCCTGGTCAGGGAACTAAGATCCCATGTGCCACAGAGCAACTAAGCCTGTGAGCCAAAACTAGGGAGACAGTGTGTGCCAAAACTAGAGAGACTGTACACCAAAATGAAGATCCTGCATGAGGCAAGGAAGATCCTAGGTACTGCAAATAAGACTCGATGCAGTCAAATAAAATTTTTAAAAGTAAAAATAGGAAGCAATGGCTTCCTAGTAGGTCTAAAAAAAATATGATGCTTTAAGCCTCATTTTCTAGAGCTGTATAATATTCCATGTGGGTGGTTTTGTTCTTTGATTTTTACAGTCTCGGTTGACAGAACTTTTGACAACACTGGAGCTGTCTGAATATCTCACTGAAGGAAAAACAGAGGGCAACAAGTGGCCAGTGTTCACTTTATGTCTATGGTGATCCTTAGCCAGATTCATTGACAACTTTCCAATAAACTGTTGAGCATGTCCATACACAGAGAGACAAAGCTGATCTCTTGCTGCAGGTCAGTCTCAGATGATAGGCTGGTGACTGTATTATCTTTGCTGGTGACTCAGTGGAGTGAGACAAGCCGGGTACAAATTCTGGCTCTGAACTTCTTATTGATGGGATCCGGACAAAATTCTGGTTTCTCTACACCTGTTTTCTCAGCTGTAACAACGTGGATATCATTCAGTTCAGTTCAGTTCAGTTGCTCAGTTGTCTCCGACTCTTTGCGATCCCATGAACTACAGCACACCAGGTCTTCCTGTCCATCACCAACTGATGGAGCGTACCCAGACTTATGTCCATTGAGTTGGTGATGCCATCCAACCATCTCATCCTCTGTCGTCCCCTTCTCCTCCTGCCCTCAATCTGTCCCAGCATCAAGGTCTCTTCAAATGAGTCAGCTCTTCACATCAGGTGGCCAAAGTATTGGAGCTTCAGCTTTAACATCAGTCCTTCAAATGAACACCCAGGACTGATCTCCTTTAGGATGGACTGGTTGGATCTCCTTGCAGTCCAAGGGACTCTCAAGAATCTTCTCCAACACCACAGTTCAAAAGCATCAATTATTTGGCGCTCAGCTTTCTTTAGAGTCCAACTCTTACATCCATAAATGACTACTGGAAAAACCATAGCCTTGACTAGACAGACCTTTGTTAGCAAGGTAATGTCTCTGCTTTTTAATATGCTGTCTAGGTTGGTCATAGCTTTTCTTCCAAGGAGTAAGCGTCTTTTAATTTCATGGCTGCAATCACCATCTGCAGTGATTTTGGAGCCCTAGAAAATAAAGTCTGACACTGTTTCCACTGTTTCCCCATCTATTTGACATGCTCTTAGTTTTCTGAATGCTGAGCTTTAAGCCAACTTTTTCACTCTCCTCTTTCACTTTCATCGGAAGGCTCTTTAGTTCTTCTTCACTTTCTGCCATAAAGGTGGCATCATCTGCATATCTGAGGTAATGGATATTTCTCCCAGCAATCTTAATGCCAATTTGTGCTTCCTCCAGCCCAGCATTTCTCATGATGTACTCTGTATATAAGTTAAATAAGCAGGGTGACAATATACAGCCTTGGCGTACTTCTTTTCCTATTTGGAACCAGTCTGTTGTTCCATGTCCAGTTCTAATGGTTGCTTCCTGACCTGCATACAGGTTTCTCAAGAGGCAGATCAGGTGGTCTGGTATTCCCATCTCTTTCAGAATTTTCCACAGTTTATTGTGATCCACACAGTCAAAGGCTTTGGCATAGTCAGTAAAGCAGAAATAGATGTTTTTCGGAAACTCTCTTTCTTTTCCAATGATCCAGCAAATGTTAGCAATTTGATCTCTGGTTCCTCTGCCTTTTCTAAAACCAGCTTGAACATCTGGAAGTTCACGGTTCATGTATTGCTGAAGTTTGACTTGGAGAATTTTGAGCGTGTGAGATGAGTGCAATTGTGCGGTAGTTTGAGCATTCTTTGGGATTGCCTTTCTTAGGGATTGTAATGAAAACTGACCTTTTCCAGTCCTGTGGCCACTGCTGAGTTTTCCAAATTTGCTGACATATTGAGTGCAGCACTTTCACAGCATCATCTTTTAGGATTTGAAATAGCTCAACAGGAATTCCATCACCTCCACTAGCCTTGTTCATAGTGATGCTTCCTAAGGCCCCCTTGACTTCACATTCCAGGATGTCTGGCTCTAGGTGAGTGATCACACCATTGTGATTATCTGGGTTGTGAAGATCTTTTTTTGCACAGTTCTTCTGTGTATTCTTGCCACCTCTTCTTAATATCTTCTCCTTCTGTCAGGTCCAGGTGGATATCATTAAAGAGCCTCAATTCTGAGAAATGTATTTGAACACATTTGATACTGGGTTGAGAGCTGCAATCTATATGTTGTTGTTTAGTCCCTAAGTCTTGTCCAACTCTTTGTGACCCCTCATGGGCTGTAGCCTGCCAGATTCCTCTATTCATGGGATTTCCCAGGCAAGAATACTGGAATGGGTTGCCATTTCCTTCTGCAGAGGAGCTTCCTGACCCAGGGATGGAATCTGCGCCTCATGCATTGGCAGGCAGATTCTTTACCGCTGAGCCACAAGGGAAGTCACTGTCATTTTCCCCTCCTTAGCACTCCACAGAGCTAACACAATCAGTGGTATCTTAGAATTGAAGAAATACAATATGACATGAAATAATATAATATGTTTTATATAACAAATACTTGCTTTATATTTGTGGGAAGAATTAGGTGAAATATTTTACATAAATTGTTATTAGCATTTGGTAAGAGATTAACACCAGCTATTATTTTATCAGTAAGAAAAGACCTATATTGTCCTTACAACAGAACATTTGTTCTGTGTAGAATATATATTATAAAGATGTTATTTGTAGGTCATATACTTAGATAAAACTTGTACTGCTTGGGAAATTCTGTAATACTCTTGTTGATTAGAGATGGCATAGGGATGGCAAATAGGTTTAACTTTCTGTGCCAAGTCTAATCTGTTGACGATGACTGTCAGATGTGCTGTACTGTGAGAATCGCTGAGGTGGAATCTGAGTGCAGCAGACAAGAGTGCCAAGGTGTATTAGGAATATTTTCCCCAGGCTTTGGAAGATGGAGTGGCAACACACTCACTAATTGTTTGCCATCTCTGCATTATTGTCACAAAACATTGCTTGGCAGCTCATTAGGCAGTAGTCAGGCCATGGTTTCATTGGAAGGACTGATGCTGAAGCTGAAACTCCAGTACTTTGGCCACCTGATGCACAGAACTGACTCATTGGAAAAGACCCTGATGCTGGGAAAGATTGAAGGTGGGAGGAGAAGGGACGACAGAGGATGAGATGGTTGGAAGGCATCACCAACTCCATGGACATTAGTTTGAGTAAGCTCTGGGAATTGGTGATGGACAGGGAAGCCTGGAGTGCTGCAGTCCAGCACCGTGTCTGGGTCACAAAGAGTCGGACACGAATGAATGATTGAACTGAACTGAAGGTCATGGTTTATCAATCAGGAGTTTCGTCAAAATTGTGTGGCAATTGACTGAATCTGGGCCCAAGGTGGAAGGTGAGAACCACACAGGGAAGAGGCAAACCCAGAAGACATAGATGTCTGGGACGCACGGGAAGTGGATGGAGATCTGCAAGTCATGACACCACTCTGAAACCAAGTTCCTTTTTAAAATGGTTTTGGGGGATTTCAGCCACAAACTCTTAGCCATTTTTCTTAAAACCCTAAGACCAGTAGAAATGTGGGTGATGGTTCACCATAGGGAAAGCAGAATCTTTGCAATGACCTGGATTTCAATCAGCCCTTGTTCCAGTAATGCTCACTTAGCTCTTGCCTCCTGAACCTTGAGGTCCTCACTTTGGTCTTTCTAGAACTTTGCCGCTGGATGACTGAGATGCCCCTGCATTCTTTGCCTTGACCGCATCTTGTCTCGTTCTCTTTTGCTGTGGGTGAAAGGCTTTGAACCCAAGGCCCCCTCTCAGAAAAGGCAATGGTATTAGAAAGGGAATTTGTTCATTTTAGTCTTCTTATCTAATTCTTTGCTTTTGGGTACTCATGAAATAAAACCAATCATTACAGGCACATTGGTGAAGATTTAAATGGAACACTACATACCATTTTTGGAAATATTCTGATAGTCCCTGTGATTGCAGTGGTTTCTTTTCCGTAAAAGAAGGTAAATAGAGTTTTCTTTAATTCTGGAAGAAACATATATGTGTATATTTAATTTCAGGACATTTACATGATAGAGTTCAAAGAAGCATGTTTTTATTGTGATTTTTTTAAATGTGAAAATGAACTCAGAAAATCAAATATCTGCAGACACATTTTCTCTAAATTATCAATACATTACTAGGAATTGTTACAAGAACAGTTCTACAAAATGGGTTGCATTGATGTGATAAGGTCAGATTTCTTCTTTTTTTAAATGAAGACTTCCAATCATCCCTTTCTAACCTTTTAACCAAGAGCTGTTGTAAATCTCTTGAGCAATTGATCATTTTTACCAGCTTGATTATTTCAAACCTGACCATGTTCCCTTTCTTCTTTTGGTTGTTGTGAAGCTGTGGTAGACAATCTTGTGGTCTTTCAGATTCCTTTCTCCCCCTTCTTCCATTTTACTTTTTAATTTGTTTTAATTTAATTAAAAAAATTTTTTTGGCTGTGCCATGTGGCACATGGGATCCCCGTTCCCCAACCAGGGGGTCAAAACTGTATCCCCTACATTGGGAGTGGGGAGTCTTAACTGGACCACCAGGGAAGTTCCCCCCACCTTCATCTACTTTAATAGAAGTTTTAGTAGGACAGGACACGTGTCTGCTCCCCGAATGATGATGGCTTTACTCATCTTTAACTGCAGCTAGGAGTGTCCACCTCACTAAGCTTTGGACCATGAGATGGCAGTGGAATTCTCCAGTGACGGTTTCTGGGACTGCATCTCAGGAAACAATTGTCTGGTGACCTTGCTTAGTCCTTTTCATCCCTTCTGCTACCCACAATAGGATAGCTGCCATTTTGGACTACGGGGATAAGTTCTACACTGAGAAGGCAGAGGGGTGAGAGCTGAGCTCCCATATCAGACCCGGATTGCATATGCGAGAGAAATAAACTCCTCTGTTATCTTATTTAAGTTCCCAGACATTGAGTTTCTCTGTTACTTATAGCTGAATCTACTGGGTTAGCCCAAGAGTTTGTTTGGGTTTTTCCATAATCTCTTACTTAACATTCAATACTAATGGACACAGATCTTAGAGACAAATTTTCAACCAGTAGCAGGCTATAACTGCACATATTTTAAGTCACTTCCTTGCCTCTTCTTTGTCCCATCTTTGATTTTCTATCTTCTTTTGCCAAATTTTAATTTAATTTAAATGCAATTTAATGTTATGTTCTCCATACTTTCATAGGCTTCCTAAAATCCTTTTTGAAATAAGACCAGGTATGAACTAATGAATAATAATTAAATTCAGACATTTTTGATTATCTTCTCAAGTGTATTTTATCTTCTCTTCATTAAAATAGACTTCCTGTCTCACAACCTTACATAAATCACCATTTATTTTTAAGTGTTATATAAGTTTCACTCATTGTATTAGAGTGCTTGCCAACTGTTTCAGTGCTTCAGACAGGTAAGTATGTATCAGGTTTGGGATACATATTTGTATCCTAAATATGCACATATTTGGAATGCACTGCAAGTAGTGTTCTTTCTGAAGTCTAAGAAAACTAATGATAATGGAAAACAAACTTGTGGTTACCAAAGGAGAAAGGGAAAGGGAGAATAAAATAGGGGTTTAGTATTAACACATACACACTGTTGTATACAAAATAGATAATGGAATAGGACCTAGAGTATAGCCCAGGGGACCATACCCAATACACTATATTCAATATTCTGCAATAATTTATAAGGGAAAAGAATCTGAAAAAGAATAGCTTTGCTATACATGTGAAGTTAATACGACATTGTAATCAACTATAATAAAAACTCCAAATCCGTGCCCCACCCGCCTCGCTAAATCTTAATGGCATATATGTGTTAGTCGCTTAGTCCTGTTCTGCTTTTTGCAGTCCCGTAGATTGTAGCCTGCCAGGATTCTCTGTCCATGGGGACTCTCCAGGCAAGAATATTGGAGTGGATTGCCATGCCCTCCCTCCAGCGGATTTTCTCAACCAAGGTTTCTTGGTCGATTCAGGATTTCCTGCGTTGCAGGCAGATTCTTTACCATCTGAGACACCAGGGAAGCCCCGAAATCCTAGTAACATTTCTTAATGTTAATAGAAGACCAAGATCTCTGAGCAATACTTTAATTATAGGAATTTTGCTTTGTGGTAGAGTTTTGAGGTAAGTGACTTATCTTACTTTTTAATATCAAAGCGACCCATGCACATAGTTTTCAAAATCAATTCATTTTACCTGAGTGATGTTTATTGAGCCTTATAATGTTCTAGGCACTGTTCTAGGCATCTGGATTATACTGGTAAGTGAAAAAGACAAAGACCCCTGCCCCTGTATCACTGACATTCTGGGAGGGGAAAAAAACCCATTAAACATCACCCATAAGCAAATTATAGAGGATGCTAGAAGGCAGTAATTGCTATTAAAAAAAAAAAAGAGGAGACATGGGAACTAGGATTAGAGTTGTCAGAGCAAGCACTATTGAAAAAGTGAATGTGGGCAAAGGCTTGAAGTTGTGGAACAAAATAGTTGAACTATTTATTCTACAGGCCTTGCAGTGGTCAACAGCCATCTCACACTCCTCATCCTGCCTGTTTCTCCATTTTGAGAGGCAGTTAATTTCAACCTTATTTGGCTGAGCCTTTAAAAATTTTTTAAAAATTATTTATTTATTTTTGGTTGCACTGGGTCTTTGTAACTGTGTTCAGACTGTCTCTAGTTGCAGCCAGTGGGGGCTACTCTTTGTTGTGGAGCATAGGCTGTAGATGCATGAGCTTCAGTAGTTTTAGCTCCGTGGGCTCTGTAGCTGTGGCACAGGTTCTTAGTTGCTTCATGACGTGTGGAATCTTCCCAGAAAAGGGATTGAACCCATGTGACATGCATTGGCAGGTGGATTCTTATCCATTGTGCCACCAGGGAAGTCCCTGGCTGAGTATTTTTGAATTTTCTTCCTTATTTCTAAATCAAATACTTTCAAGGCTACTTCTTGATTTTTAGTCTTTCACATTATCTACTCACCTCTCACTATCAAGAAGAAGCTTTAGCTATTTACAACAGATCTATGGTTGCTTTTTCTTCTCTTCACAACTCTTTTATTTCCCTGGAGTTAATAGCTGCTTTTGTTTCTCTGCTTAATGTTCTGAAGTATTTAACATCAATTTACCCTTAAACCTTTTTATAAATATTTGAACTCCTTTCAAAATGCTCTGATATATCATATAGTTTAGTAATTTCATCTTCTTGTGGAATTCTCTCCTGAAACCTCTTGACCTGCTTAATTTGGACTTGTTACTCTCTCACCCTGGTTTGTAGAACATGTCCTGGGAACCCTTCTTCATCCTCCTGGGGATTTTCTTCACTTCTTTCTGACTTATTGGATATCTCGCTTCCTGGAAGGCCACATTTTTCTTGTTTTTGATGGAGCATACTTTTAAACACTATGTTTGAAGGATGTGTGGGAAGTAACATTATTATTAGCATTTGTATATCTGAAACTGTTTTTACTTCTTGACTTGGTGAGGTGTAGGGTGGTGAGGTATTGCTGGTGACGTGGAGGGTGGGCCCAGAATCACAGCCTGTCACACCATAAGTACAAACACAAAGAAGGTTAATAGGACTTTTTGGGGAAAAAACTCAAATAAAGAAGTAGCAGTGTTCATTTGGTTTCTGAACTCTCATTATCTCATAAAAAGGTGTCTCAGACAGTACATAGCTAGACTAGCACATCTATATATTTTCACAGAAAGAAAACTCTTGGGTATATAAGTCACTATGTAATTTAATAATAGTAGATTTCTGGGATATCTAATTGGTTTGTTAAAAGGAGGAATCCCTTGGCTTCTTGCTGAGCTACCAATAGGAAGGAGGAAATAGGCCTCTAGGACCATCAGAGTCTGCTCATTGGCCAATGTGGTAGATTTAAGGATGGCTTCATATCTTTGACAATCCTACCCTTAAATCTTGGCTGTCGTGTTACTTCTTTCACCAATAAGATGTGGAAGTGACACCATGCCAGTTTGGGGTTGGCTTTTAGGATTCTTGGCAACTCTGGTCTCTTAGAGCCCTGGTCTATCATCTGAGAAGTCTATCTTTCTGGAGACATGTAAGAAAGCCTCACAGTGGAAGCAACCAAGATGTCCTTCAATAGGTGAATAGACAAATGAACCAGGTATATCCATACAATAGACTATTAGTCACAATACAAAGAAGTGAGCTGTCATGGCGTGAGAAGACAGAGATAACTTAAGTGCATATTGCTAAGTAAAAGAAGCCAATCTGAAAAGGCTACATACTACATAATTCCAACTATGTGACATTCTGGAAAAGGCAAAATATAGAGACAGTAAAAAAAAAAAAAATTGGTGGTTTCCAGGGGTTATGAGGAGGGAGGGGAAGATTAACAGGTAGAGCGCAGGGGCTTTTTAGGGCAGTGAAACTAATCTGTATAATACTGTAATGGTGAATATATGGCATTACACATTTGTCAAACCTCATAGAAAGCACAACACAAAGAGAAAACCCTAATATAAACTATGGACTTCAGTTAATAATACTGTATCAATGTTGACTCTTCATTTATAACAAATGTACCATACTAATGCAAGTTGTTAATAATAGGGGGAATTGAGAAGATGAGGCATACATGGGAACTCTCAGTACTTTCTGCTCAATTTTTCTGTAAACCTAAAATTGCTAAAAAATTAAAGTCTGTTTAAAAAAAAAAAAAAAGCCCTACCTGGAAAGGAAGAGAGGCCCAGCTAAACCCAGCTTTCTGGTCACCCCTCCTCAGGCACTCTTTACATGAGTGAAGCCATCTTGGGCCCTCCAGCCCAGCACTACGTGAATATCATCAAGTGTCTGTGGTCAGTGTCACATGGAGAGGAAGAATTGGCTAGTCGAGTTCTGCCTGAATCCCTGAATTTCTCACAGTGCCAAACTGTGAGATACAATAATGACTTGTTTTAAGCCACCGAAGTTTGGGGTACTTTGTTACACAACAATAGATAGCCAGAAAGGATGCTTATAGAATTCTTGGTTAATTTCATTTTCCCTCAGAAGTTTGAAGGAATCAATTCATTGGCTCCTGGCCTCCTAGTGTTATTGTCTGAAGTTATTCTGTGTTGCAATCCTTTTAAGAATCTGAGTAGCATCTATTCTGAGTGTCCTGAAGCGTTGTGATGATAGGTTTGGCGTGGCTTTATTTTCATTCAGTGTTAGACATTTGATGGATCCTTTCAACCTGGAAATTCATGTCACTCAGTTCTGAGATATGTTCTTGAATTATTCCACTGATGATGTCTTCCTTTCTTAGAACTCCTGTTATTTGGGTATTGGATCACCTAGTCTGGTTCTCTGATTTTCCTAGTTTTTCTGTCCTATTTTCTATCTCTTTGTCTTCTACTCTATTTTCTGGATAATATCCTCAACTTGATTTTTTTCAATACACCTATGAAAATCTTCCTATATCACTAGTATAATTTATCTTTTTTGTTACCTGAATTAACATCTTCTCTTGTCTTTTTGAAGATATTCATTTTAATTACTTTTATAAGTGGGATGTTGTTGTTGCTGTTCAGTCACCAAATCAGGTTTACTCTAATTAGAGTTAAAAATTGCTTGCTTTTTTTTTTAAACATAGTTTCTGTCTTCTTGAAGTTGTTTTTCTCTTTATTTTATGCTGTTTTTTACATTTGAAATTTTTCTAATATATCCAATGATCTTGGGTTGTTGGCTTATGTTTAAAAGTGGAAATCAGTTGAAATCTTAAAAGTGGATTGGAAAGTAGGCCTGCTGGGTGTGACTTGTTATCTATGGTCCTCACTAGTGGGTGAGCTGGTTGGGTCTTTCTCAAGGAACCACTGCTGTCAGAGTCTTTGGGGCTCCTTCCTCTTGGGATGTGCAGATTCCCCAGAGAAGGGTCTTCTAGTCTCCAGCTGGGTTGCCAGCTTTCTGAGGCCAGCAGTGGGTAGACCTTAGGTTCAGCATGCTTGTGTTTTCATAGGATGTTCCTTACCACACCCAGTCCAGAAGCTCTTGATTTTGTTATCCCCAGAGAATAAACCCTAGTCTCATTCAGAATAAGGGAAAGGAACCGATCTGAGGATCTTACCACTTCTTCAGTAATCTTCCAACTACTCTTCCAACTACCACTTGTTTTTAGCCTCACTTTCATGTCTAGAACTATTATATGTAGCCAGTTTCCAAGTCCTTTGCAATTCTGCAGTGTAGACTGGTTTATTTCTCAGTCTTCCATCCTCCTAGCTGGGGATGCAACTTTCCTGAATAGACTAAGTCAGTTACCACTTGTCCTTGTGTTTCTGGCTTTCAACATTTTGTGACTGTTGGCTCTTTCTGTTCTCTTTGTCCTTGTGGACAAATTCATTTTCTGTCATTTTAGTGGGGTTTCTCAAGGGAGAGAAGTAAATGCTTTGTTCAATCTGCTATTCTACCCAGAAGCCTGAAATGAATACTTTATCCACTGCATCATTTATGCCCTCTGTGTTGACTATTTTATTATATTTTAAAAAAAGCAGATGGGAAACGGACATTAGATCTGAGTTCAATGTTAAAATAATTTCATGGTCAATAAAGAGGGGTTATTTTCCTCTGGGAAAGTAATTGTTACCAATATTTAGCCAGAAATATATTTTTGACATAAAAAATCATTTCTAAAAACAGAATTTATGTACCAAAATACTGTTTTGCTCTTGACCTACTCATGGAGAGTAAATAGTGTGGATATTAATAATATAGGTACAGTTCTAATTCTTTCATTACAGAAAGAATATAGAAATCTTTACCAATAGCTGAATAGTTCCATTACTATTTCTGACCACAATTACTATTTCTGAATTTTGGAGATGAGGTTTTGTACTAAGTACTAGAAACTATTTCACCTAATCAAAGACACTTTTCTTTCATCCTCATTCTCAATACATAATCTCCCTTAAAAATTTTAGGAATTAAATTTCTCATGCAGTGCTCAGGGATTCTAAGAAGATAAAAGGATCAATCAATATGTTGAGAAGCTTGTAATACAATATTTGAGATGCCTATAAATAGAAAAGATTGCTTAATAGAAAGTTATTTATATACAGGGCCAGTGTAACTTGAATGAATAGGCTAAGCTGAGGATACCATGCATAGTAAGGTTAACTGATCATCATTCTGGTTTCACATTCCCCCTCTGTTTGCTCCCCCCTCTCTTATCAGACTCAAGTTTCACATATGATCTTTATTTCTCTATTTTTCCTCTGTTCTACCCAGTCCAACAGAGGAAAACCCAGTACAATGGGTTAGTAGAAGAGGTGACAGCTTTAGTTCTGTAGTTGAGGAGTGCGGAGAACGAGTGCTTAAAAGCTTTCTTTCTTACACCTTCCATACTGTCTGAGATAGGCGTGTCCTCAACATCCAGAGTAGGCTTGAAAGTTCACCATATTAAAGTCCCAGTTTCATCAGACCATCTATTGTAGGGCCTGGGAATACAGCCATTTCACTGACACACTAGTCAGGTTTTGATTTCTAACACCAACATTCAGAACAGATACATCTTAGATCTACTAGTGGCTTTTCCCAACATGGGCCCAGAAAACACACAAAAACCCACTTTATCTAAGAAATTTCTAAGGACCACCACCCATACTCCATTTCACTATGACTGAAAGAAAAACACAACAAGAGAAAGAGTAAAACCAAGAACAAGCCTCAAGAATAATGCGGACAAATGGGTGGCTTTAAAACTGAAAAAATGTTCACATCCTTTGTTGACTCACAGCAGAACCCATTTGGAGAGAGGCTACAAAAACAGTTTCCCAAAGGGCTTAGCATATCAGAGGTTTTTGGGATAAACCAAATATAATATTATTGAAGCAACAGATATGTATCAAGTCCTTATGAAGATTCTGAATCTATTTCCAAACTCTCATCAGGAGCACAGTCAGTTTGGGTATAAATTCTGAGATACTATCAAGCTGAATATCAGGGAGTAAAACATTGGGGCTTGGAAGGCTAGCAACGGGGTGAGGGAGAGATAAATGGTAACATTTGATGGGAAGGATTAGGACTGGAGAGTGTCCAGGGATAAAGGTGGATAACTTAGAGACTACACAGACTTTATTCAGGGACCTCTATGACTAGGAAGTTTTAAGAAAAGGGTGAATAATTTTCTTTCCAAGTGGTTGAAGGTCAGGCCAGCATGGGGCCAGGGAGATAGATTAAAGAGTTTTTTTTTAATTCCTTCTAGTTCTTTGATACTAGCCACAGCCCAGAGCCCTGTGGAAACTTTAATTCACTGCATCACAGAAGAACCAAGGTTTCAGCTTCAGAGAGAGATAAACATGTAGAATATGACTCGTTGTGTATTCAGAGAGTCTGGCAATGGGCTAATTATGCAGGGGGAGTTTGCAGGGGTGAGGATGACTACAGAGGAGGTCCTAGGAGTTCAGACTTGAAAAGATTAGCAAGACAGCATGATAGATTTTGAATCTGGAGCGGCAAAATAGTACAGGGAAATAGACTTCATGGGCATCATGTTCAATAATTCATGAGCTGCTATACTCACACGAAGCTTCTTACCTGTTAACTTTCCACAAAGATTCCTTTCTCTGACCTTCTCTGAGCTGGCAGCATTATAACTCTCTCCATCCTCATGTTTGCAGCCTCAGATGTGATTCTGGGCCACTGTATCAGGGTAAACATTTAAACTGTGATAAAACTGGGGGATTTAAGGCTGTGGATATTTATATATCTGAAAAGATCACTTGTGGCATAGAAGAAGATTGTTTTCGTAATCTCAACAGTGTTTCTCAAAGGATGCTCTGTACAACACTAGTTTCTTGAGATGTATATCTTTCTCATAAAACACACACACATTACATAGTTCTGTGGTCAAATTAGTTTAGGAAATGTTTCATATTATACCTTGGAGCTAAGCAAAGCTTTTGGGGTTTATTGAAGGCTCTGATAAACCTTACACTGATTAAACTTGTTTTCCTTTATTTAAATCAGCACTTCCAAAACTTATTTGACCTAGGAATCTTCTTAAAAATCTGTGTAATACCTTTTAACATTTTGTGGAACTAGTGCTTCGCAGAACAGGTTTTGAAGAACATTGATGAATTATCTCTGTGATCTATATTTGAGCATTATGGCATAGCCTAAAATCTCAAGTTCAATCAGCTACAAGAATCCTACTAGAAAAATTTGGAGGTTGTACATATACTTTGATCAATCTAGATTGCAGTCAAATTATATAATTATATCATCCCAGACAAAAATTCACATCAATGCTTAATTTCTTCAAATAGCAGATCTTTCCTTTGTTTTATTCTTTTTATTTGACTAGTGAATGGCTAATTTTACTTTAAACTTATTTTTTCCAATTTGTTGACTGCAGTTGTTTTAATATTGTGATGACTTTTTGCTAATTTCTTGTGGAACATATTTATTTTAGAACACACTTAGAAATCCAAGGGCTTAAGTTACACTGATTTATTTTTATATGCATCCCGTTATGCAGCTGGTGATTCAATTCATGCTGTTTATACTCCTCCTCCCTTGTCCCTGGCGTTTTCCCTAAAATGTTAATTCCTGCAAATCTGATTTGATTTAGGCAATCTGAGAAATTGCAAGGGAAGGAGGTTTGTAGATTGTAACACACTCTGCAAATGTAAAGTAATGTCATTATGAACTTACTCAGTGACTCTAGTTATTGAATACCAACCACAGTGCCATACAATGTGCCAGGGGCTCAGGCTTCAGAGCCAAGTCAAGCCTGATCCCTGTACTGGAGATGCAGAGTCTGGTGTGGGGTGGGCGGAGTGGGGAGACAGTGAGTAAACAGTTATGACAAGTGTGATGACATTGGTACTGAAGGAGCAAAATAGGAGCACAGGAGAGAATCGTAGAGTCAGATGGGGGTTAGTATGAAGATGCTGTCCAAGGAACTGACTCCTAACTTTGGTTGGTGAAGTACGAATGGCAGTAACTAGATATGACAAAGGTGAGGTTAAATGTCTATGAAAAATATTCAAACTCACTCATAATCAAGAGGTTACATATGAGAAAAATATGTAATAAAATAAAATGCAATAATAAAACAATATGTAACAAAATACTTTTTGTTAGATTGGAAAAAATTAAGAAAATGGGCAATATTCAGTATTGACAAAGGTGTGGGGCAACAAGTTTTCTTATGCAACATTTTGGGGAATGTAAATTGGTGCAGCCCTTTTGGAAAGATTATAAAAAATTAAAAATATATAACTTCTGATCCAGCAACTTTTTTCCTAAAGACATTCTCATATGTAGTCATAAAGAGAACTATAGGTAATTTATTAGAGAACTAATGGAATTTGTGAGGACTTGGAATTAAGTTGACTGTCTATCAGTAGGAGAATGAAACAACCATACTATGAAATATCATGCAGAATTGCATCAGAATGGAAAATGCTTCAAGAAGTATTATGGAAGCATTAATTTATAGTATACTATGCACAGTATGATGTTATTTATGGGAAAGCCCCAACAAAGCATTTATTTCTTCATGTACAAATACATAGAAAGAGTCTGTTAGGAAACCACACTAAATTGATAACAGGGCTTTCTTCTGGGAGTGGGAATGAAATTAGGGGAGGGCTTTGATTTTTTATTACACACCTCAGTATTTTTTGTAAAATAAAAATGTGTTCATGGTTTGAATAAATAAATTAAAAAATAAGTAGGGTTAAAGGGGACATTGTCTCAGTGGAGAGATCTGTCAGTAAGGCTGGAAGAGTCCTGGGCTAGGAGTCAGTGTCCTCCGACGGCCCTTCCTGCCCCGAGCCGCGCCGCTAATGCCTGCCTTCCATCCCTTCCTGCCTTGTCTCATAACTGTTCCTGCCTTTGTCTGCCTTTCTCCCTCTTCTGGCTCTTTCTATCTCTACAAGCATGTAGTAGAATTTCTCATCTAAAAATGTCTCCCTTATCTCTTATTCCCCGTGAACTATCACCTCACTTCTCTGCTCCCTTTGATAGTAAAACCTGTTTAGAGTTGTGTATGTTCACCTGCATTTACTTCATTACAACCTGAACCTATTCTCTCCAGTCAGACTTCCATCTCTGCCCCATGAAATGTGTCTGGTCAGAGTGTCACCATGATCACCGTCTGGACACCCAGTGGTTCTTCTCAGGGCTCATCTTCCTGTGCCTCTCCCACCATCTAGCTTCTGGGCACTTCTCCTTTGGAAATACTTTCTTCACTTGGCATCCAGGACACTAACTGCTTCTAGCTTCCTTTCCCTTTTAGGGTGGTTCCTTCTCTTCCCGAACCTCTACATGTTGGCATCCCCCAGCCACTGTCTTCAGCCACATTTCTTTTTCACACTCATTCCCTGTAATAGAAGTTCTCAATTATTTGCTCTCAGGACCACTTTATGTTCTTAAAATTATTGAGGAAATCAGAGAGCTTTTGTTTATGTGAGTTATAGCTGTCAATATATATATTCTGGAAATTAAAACTTAGAAATTTAAAAGATCATTTAATTATTAATCATTTTAAATGATAAATCCATTCCATATTAACATAAATGAAATATTTGTTTTTTAAAAACATTTTTTTCCAACTCCTCCCCCAATTAGTGAGAAGAAAGGCATCATTTTACCATCTTTAATGTCTGACAATAGAAGACAACAGGGTTCTCAAATCTGCTTCTGCATTTGTCTGTTGTGACGTGTTCTTTTAAGGGAACTATATGAAGGAAAGCTTGTCTTAAATATACATTTAGGTGGAAAAGGGAGTAAAATTTTAATATCCTTTTTAGGTAACAACCAATAGCCTTCTTTGGTTCTATACCAAAACTCAGCAAGTAGTTATCTCTTAAAAGACTGATTAGTTGCCATATGTAATCTGAAATGGATTTTTTGCACTATGTTATATTCAAGTGATTTAGCTTGTCCTTTGAATGGCATGATTTCCTACATCAAACATTGGTCATTTAGAAAATATTGGTTCACTGAGTTATGCAGGTATTCCAAATGTTGATACAACTTATGACATTATTGTTCTTGTTCAGTCACTAAGTTATGTCTGATTCTTTGTGACCCTGTGGACTGAAGCATGCTAGGCTTCCCTGTCCTTCACTATCTCCAGAGTTTGCTCAAGTTCATGTCCACTGAGTCAGTGATGCCATCCAACTATCTCATCTTCAGTCTCCCTCTTCTCTTCCTGCCCTCAATCTTTCCCAACATCAGGGTCTTTTCCAAAGAGTCAGCTCTTTCCATCAGATGCCCAAAGTATTGAGCCTCAGCTTCAACATCAGTCCTTCCAGTGAATATTCAGGGTTGATTTCCTTTAGGACTGACTGGTTTGCTATCCTTGCTGTCCAAGGGACACTCAAGAGTCATCTCCAGCACCACAATTTGAAAGCATCAATTCTTCAGCACTCAGCCTTCTTTATGGTCCAACTCTCACATCCATACATGACACATTATGACACAATATTGAAAAATCATACTTGTTGCTAGCACCACGTATCTCACTAGAGAGGACTTGGAGTAACAGGAAGTTGTCGAGTTCATAGCAGAAGATAGAATTTTTCAAAATTTTCTCTGAAAGCTCAAATTTTGATTGGCAACCAATACTGTCAGTTGTTTTCCTTGAAGTGACAAGCTCATTTCATTCATTGTAGATATAATACCTTCCATATATCCAAGTCTGAATAACTATAATTTGTTTTCCAGTCTTTTTAAATAAAAGGTGTTCTATGAAAAACTGACTAATTCAGTTTTCAACTCCCTCTCACAAGTGCCTTCCTTTAGGCCAAACATCATGTTTTGTTATGCAGCAGAAGTGTTCTATGCATATTTCTGTTTCATCAGATGACATTCTTAAAAATCATGTACTTACTTTAATAAAATTAATATTTTTTCCCTATTTTATAGGTGGCATTTTCAAGGGCAGATGTCCCCTCTTTTTTAATCTAGCAGGTGTGGAGGTGAAGACCACTGTGATTATTAATATGGCTTAGTGCAACTTTGATTCATGCTCACATGTCAGCACTTTTACTCACTATTGCTTTTTTACCTCAGTTAATGGCTACATAGTGCAAAAGACAACTACTGTCTTAGCGTTGTTGTGAAGATACTGTTCTTACCCTGAAAGGGTCTTAGAGACCCACCCTCAGAGGTCCATGGACCACATCTGGAAAATCACTGATGGAGTCTATTTCCCACTCCAGTCGGCCTCATCCAACCTCAGATTACCAACTCTCTGGCTAATTATTTGTTTTGTAAAGTATAATTATAAGATGGCTAATCATTTGCAATTATATCACATATAATTTTTGAATAATGGATTTAATAAGGTTATTAAGCCCATTAGTGCCTTGTACGTACATGTGTTCTTCTTTTTTTTTTTCCAAACAGGAAATTAGGTTAGCAAATCTTAGCTTCAAATCCCTTCTCTTCAATTTTATGTTTTTAATGCTCCAAGTGACTTGGTTTGGAGTTATACACTGCTTTTCAAAATTGTTCTCTCATATAATGTCTATTGGATTGGAGAGAATAGATAACCTTTAACACTCAGATTCTAGGACACTTCTCATCAAAGATGTGTGTTTAAATGTCCTTGAATAGCATTACTGTGCCACTTATAACAATGGCTTTGTCTATTTCTTTCTAAGTGTTTGCTTTGTTTCTGGCCCAAATAGCAAATTTAAGTCAGAAGCAGAGGGAGCAACAGCTACTCTAGAAAATTCCATCTACTTTGCACCAATTTATGTTGGCCCACTGGTCTCACTCTTATCTCCTATAGCTTGATATGGTAACTTTGGTCATTGCTTTTGGTTCTTTTGGCTTTTGTGACTTTTTAAAAATTATCTATTTATTTATTTATTTATTTATTTTTGGCTGTACTGGGTCTTCATTGCTGAGCATGGGCTTTCTCTAGTTTCGGCAGGCGGGAGTTACTCTCTAGCTGCTGTGTGGGGACTGCTCATTGTGGTGGTTTCTCTTGTGCAGAGCACAGGCTCCAGCGCATGCAGGCTTCAGCAGTTATGGCTCATGGGCTTGGTCACTCTGTGGCCTGTGGGATCTTCCTGGCGCAGGGATTGAACCCGTGTCTTCTGCATTGACAGATTCTTGTCCACTGAGCCACAGGGAGGCCCTGGCTTTCATGACTTTTTAAGGCTAACGGCAGTTTCTTACTTTTTTTTTAAAAGTTGTGATTGCTGCCTTGCTCTTCCCTCCAGCTGGTTGTGCATCCCAGCTTTGAAGAACTTCTTTATCATTTAGCCCTGGCAGGCAGAACTTCTCTGAAGGCCTAACTTTCAGAAGGGGAGTTGGATAACCATAAATGCTCAGGTTAGATGTGTTGGGTTCAGGTGGTTATTTCTGTTAAGGATTTGGAGTCACCCATTCCCCTCTCTGGCCGTTGTTTGGAGAAAATAGTATGCATAAAAGATAATAATGGAGAACCACTTTAATTAATAGCTGGTCAAACACCTAATGCGGGGCTTACTATGCATGAGCTCTACTTCTATTGCAGAGTAACCCTGGCCCTACAGAAATTTGGTTCCTAGAACGTTTCAGACTCTGACCCACAAAATTAGTCACAAGCCCCAGTTAGCTAAGGGTTGGAAAAAAGCATAGAAGGTGGCAAGGAGGAGCATCTCTCCCCAGCAGTTTTCCTAATGGTTCTAATTCAAGCAGCAGCTAAAGAAAGACATGGACTCAAACGTCATGTTGCCCTAACAGCAACCAAACCTGAATAACAGAGAGAACTTCAGAGATCAGCAGGTGCAACTCCCCTTCATCACATAAATGAAGTCCAGGAATGGTAACTGTTCCACCTGCAGCCACACAGAACCAGCACCCTTTCATCTGTAAACAGACTTCCTTCTACGCTACCATACGGACTCACAGTGCTCTGGAATTTTAGATGTTGCTTTCTCTGTTAACACACATTACCATTTAAGTTAAAGATGTACAACATAATGATTTGACTTAACATATATCATGAAACGATTATCACAATAGCTTTGGTGAACATCTATCATCTCGTATGTGCTAAGTCGTTTAGTCACGTTTGACTTTTTGCCTATGGACTGTAGCCCGCCAAGCTCTCTGTCCATGGGGTTTTCCAGGCAAGAATACTGGAGTGGGTTTCTATTTCCTCCTCCAGGGGATCTTCCTAGCCCATAGATCAAACCCATGTCTCCTGCGTCTCCTGCATTGGCAGGCAGATTCTTTACCACTGCACCAACTGGGAAGCCCCATCATCTCATAGATACAACATAAAATATTACTTTCCTTGTGATGAGAACTCTTAGGGTTTACTCTCCTAACAACTGTCATATATAATGTATAGTAGTGCTAATTATATTTATGATTTTGTATATTATGTCCCCAGCAAATATTTATCTTATAACAGTAAGTTTGTACCTTTGTACCTTTTGACTGTCTTCATCCAATTCCTCCTCCTCCTATCCTCTGGTAACCACAAATATGATCTTTTTCTATGAGTTTGTTTTTGTAATATAATTGAACTATAACACTGTGTTAGTTTCTGATACACAACATAGTGTTTCAATAGTTTTATGCATTTCTAAATGATCACCATGATAAGTCTAGTTACCATCTATCATTGTACAAAGATATTACATAATTATTGACTGTATTTCCCTCACTGTACACTTCACTCCTGAGACTCACTTAGTTTGTACCTGGAAGTTTGTATCTCTTAATATCCCTCATCTATTAATATATTGCTTTTAAACAAGAAGTTCTTCTTTCCTGCAGTTTTGGTATTGTTTTATATCCTTCTATATAGGTTACTAGGCCTTGGCTTCTTTAACTGAAACAGGATTTTCCTATCACATTAGTTGTGTTTGAAAGTGTTCTGAACACAAATAACTATTTTTAATCTTTAAAAAATAGATTTTTCTGCTTGCTTATAGAGTTCTCCCTATTGTCAGGCTCCCAGCCCCTAAGCTGCCAGCCTCATTTTTTGTTTTTGCCTTCAACCTACTCAATTTCTTTCAGAAAGCACATAGTTTTAAGGAATATTACTTTTTGAATTTTCTGAAGCCTGAGAGTCAAGAGAACAGATTTTATTAATGTTGACTCAACTGAGTGATGTAAAGATTTGTAAAACTAAGTGGTTATGTTGTCTCTTAATGCATGCATGTAATTTCAATTAGAGTTACTTTCATCTCATAAAGGAGATATTAAATTTTGAGTGGGTGGAGGGTTTGACAGAAGAAAGAAAGGAAAACAACCATCTTCTCTTCCAAATGACATTTTTTTGCTTTCAAAGGTGCATTTTTTTTTGCTTTCAAAGGTACATTTTCCAAATAACACTGTGAACATCCAAAGGGGAGGCAGAAGGCACTTTCCAGAGATCCAGTTGAATAGAGAAATCCATAAATTTCATCCCATGTTGATAAGCATTTGGACCCAAAGGAACATTTGTTCAAAATCCCCGAGGCAGCTGCCACATCTCTCACAAACGCTGCTTCTAAGTCAATGTTCTACTTATTCTTCGGGTTAAGCCAGAAGAGGATGCTCATTCTAACGCCAATCTCTCTTTAGTGATTTTTACACACGTCATAGCTCTTCGTTCTTTAAAGGAGATTGGCCTAGCACAGGTTATCTGAAGGGATAATTTGCATACCCTTAATGGATCACAGCCTTGTTGTCATGGCGAAGGGGCTTGCATAACTCAATGAAGCTATGAGCCATGATGTGCAGGGCCACCTAAGGCTAAAGGTTCGTAGTGAAGAGTTCTGACAAAACAAGTCCACCAGACGAGGAAATGCCAACCCACTCCACTATGTTTTTGCCACAAGAACCCCATGAACAGTATGATTCTCAAAATCCTTCAAGCTAGGTTTTAGCAATACATGAACTGAAAACTTCCAGATGTACAAGCTATGTTTAGAAAAGGCAGAGGAGCTAGAGATCAAATTGCCAACATTTGTTGGATTATGGAGAAAGCAAGGGAATTCCAGAAAAACATCTACTGCTGCTGCATTGACAACACTAAAGCCTTTGACTGTGTGTGTGAATCACATCAAACTGTGGGAAGTTCTTAAAGAGATGGCAATACCAGACCAGCTTCCTTGTCTCCTGAGAAACCGGTATGCAGGTCAAGAAGCAACAGTTAGAACCAGCTATGGAACAACTGATTGGTTCAAAATTGGGAAAGGAAGACATCAAGGCTGTATATTGTAACCTTGCTTATTTTTAACTTAGATGCATTTTACATCATGTAAAATGCTGGACTGGATGAATCACAGCTGGAATCAAGATTGCCGAGAGAAATATCAACAACCTCAGATATACAGATGATACCACCCTAGTGGCAGAAAGTAAAGAAGGATTAAAGAGTCTCTTGATGAGAGTGAAAGGGGAGAGTGAAAAATCTGGCTTAAAACACAACAGTAAAAATACTAATGAAAGGTTGTTGCTGAATCACAAAAGATACTGGGATTCTTGGCCTCCAGAGGAGAAGAATTCAATCTGGGGCCAGAGGTGAGGCTTGATTACTCAGAGCTTTTGTGTAATAAAGTTTTATTAAAGTATAAAAGAGACAGAGAAAGCTTCTGACATAGACATCAGAAGGAGGCAGAAAGAGTGCCCCCTCGCTAGTGTTAGCAATGGAGTTATATACGTTTTAATTAGTTATTACAGTGAATCAAAAGAATGTCTGGAGGTTATAAAGACCTTACTAGACTCACTCCCATAATTTACATTTTAAGATAGCAGGATTAACCAGAAGGTTTTTTCCAGAAATTATCCTCAAGCAGGATACATTATTGTTATATAATCCTAAGGAATGTAGAGGGAAAAAAAAATTTGTCCTTTCCTCCACCTTGAGAATTCCAGACCCCTCTCTCCTTGGGGACCCCTGGAGTTCTTATCAACCTCCCTAGGAATTGACTCTCTAACTAAGATGATGGCGTCTGGTCCCATCATTTCATGGCAGATAGTGGAAACAGTGACAGATTTTATTTTCTTGGGCACCAAAATCACCATGGATGGTGACTGCAGCCATGAAATTAAAAGACGTTTGCTCCTTGGAAGGAAAGCTATGACAAACCTAGGTAGCATATTAAAAAGCACAGATATCACTTTGCCAACGAAAGTACATCCAGTCAAAGTGATGGTTTTCTATTAGTCATGTACTCCAGCTATAATTCATAAAGAAGACTGAGTGTCAAAGAATTGATGCTTTCAAATTGTGGTGCTGAGAAGACTCTTGAGTATCCCTTGGACAGCAAGGATATCAAACCAGTCTATCCTAAAGGAAATCAACTCTGAATATTCATTGGAAGGACTGATGCTGAAGCTGAAGTTCTAATATTTTGGCCACCTGATGTGAAGAGCCAACTGATTGGAAAAGACCCTGATGCTGGGAAAGATTGAAGGCAAAAGGAGAAGGGGATGGTAGAGGATAGAATGGCTAGATAGCATCACTGACTCAATGGACATAAATCTGAGCAAACTTCGGTAGATAGTGGAGGACAGAAGAGCCTGTTGTGCTGCAGTCCATGGGGTCACAAAGAGTCAGACATGACTTAGCTATTGAACAACAAGAAAAATAATTTGCATGACAGTATATGAGATGGTTTAACAGAAGCTACTGCTGCAAAGGGGCATACTGAATGATGACACCCTGGGACCATCATGCTGCTGTGTTTTTGCTTAACGGGGATCCACTGCAACTCTTTTTCCAGACAGAGAATTTCCTGTTCTATCAAAAGTAGTTAAATATATTCTTTGTCATTGCAGCTACATGGTAGAGAACACAGAAACAGGTGGCAAATAGACACCAAGAGAAAGACAACCAGATAGCTTGGGCCCCCACAAATGTCTAGAGAAAAAACGTCAAAGGGCAGGTGGCCAACCAGCCAGGGTGTGCACCTTCTTGGAAATAAAGCTGATGAGGACAGTGCTGAGAGTTAATGTGGAGCAAGTTCCATGAACAGAGTGTGTTTTGTAAATAGCAACGCAGAGCCTAATACGAGAAGGTGCTAGGTCAGCATAGACTAGCTCAGGGTAGAGATGATTTTCACATAAACCACAGCTAGATGGTTCCTTCCTTTGTGTCATGGGGTCAGAATCTCTCTGCAAAGCCCTTATAAGAATTATAAGCCATTTGTGTCTGAAGACTCACAAGTTTTCCTCTCCCTTTTACCCCACTGATTCTCTAAGGAGGATCTGTCTGCCTGCTGGGCTCTGACAGGATGGTGGGTAGAAACTCCAATAGGATTGGGAAATGAGTGGGATTTCATATTGATCAGAGAGGAACCCCCTGGTCTGAGGACAGAATAGATGCAGAAAGGAAGGGGGGCACTGGCTGTTCCCAGGCCCCGAGTCAACACCCAGGGACACAGAGCTCACTGGCTCTGCTGACACTCCAGACTTGTCATGCGTCATCTCTACTTTCAACTTCAGAGCATTAAAGCCACAATGATTCTAGGACTTTGAGACTTGCCTGTTATCTTTTAAAATGTTAATATATATATATGAGTGTAAATAAGAAAGTAAACTTCTTCGTCTCTTGAGTCAGAAAAATTCAGTGGTGTGCTAGAGTACTTTTTATCAGAGATCAACTCTAGAGCCCCCGAGCAGGAGTGCGCGTTCCTTGCCAGCACAAATAGAATTTAATTTGCATGATTAACATCTCAAGATAGACTCTATGTCAGTGGTGGGTTTGTTGTGTCACTTGTGTTCCAGAAGCAGTTTCTAATGATTCTCATTTTAACATCTTGGGAACAAACCTCATCTCCTATTGTTCCTTACATAGACACATTGAAATGTTTGAGGGTGTGCAAACATACATACCTGCTGGTGGAGTGCAGAAATCCAGTAGTACCAGATAGCTGGGGCCAGTCAAGCTCATTGGTAAGAGCTATTGGTAAATTGAAGAAGGATTTCTAAAGGAAAAACAAAGTAGTAATTATCAAAATGGTCACTAGCTTTCAACAGGGAGCAAGGTTGTCTATTGCTCAGGCATTGCCCTCTGCCTGTCTCTCTCTCACTTTGTTAATCTCTTTAAGGGACTTTGCATTTAAAGCATATACTTCTTAAGGTTAACCATCATCAGAAAATTTACAGAGATCGCCATCCACTCTTAAACTGGCTTCCATTCAGTTCCTGTGAAAGATGTAGAAGCATGGCATCTCATATTCATCCCTCACTTGAGAGAGATGCTTCAGGACATGCGTAAACTTTCAACTATTTAATTTCTGAGATTTTCTCCATTTTTAAGGTTGGGTAGCAGGAGGAGAAGGGGACGACAGAGGATGAGATGGCTGGATGGCATCACCAACTCGATGGACATGAGTTTGAGCAAACTCCGGGAGTTGGTGATGGACAGGGAGGCCTGGTGTGCTGTGATTCATGGGGTCACAAAGAGTCAGACACGACTGAGTGACTGAACTGAACTGAATCAGAAAATTGATCTTCTGAAAACTAATAATACTCATACCTCCAGCAAAAATGCCTTCCCTGAGTTCACAGCTATGCCTTCAGTCATTAGGATGGTGTCTCCTGACATCCTTGGGTAGGTGGGGGTTCTTAGACACCTTTGCAAAATCTTATGGTTCCTTTTCTCATGAAGATAAACATATACTCAACATGGCTTGTGAGTTAGAGAGGTTCACAGAACTCCTGCAAATCTTGCACAGCCTCCTGTTCAGGAACTCCTGACATGGAGTTCTAATTCTAATTTAAATTAGAATTCCTTTGAACCACATTCTATGACTTGTGCAAAATCACAAAAGAAAAATGTTGCTAGCTATGTCTCCTGATTGTTCCTTAATATAGATGATCTCTGGGATAAACCCCTCCTCTGGTCTAATTCCTAGAAAAATCTCATCTAGAATAATGTGTTTGGAATAGGCTTACCAGATTTAGCAAATAAAAATGCAAGTGCTCAGTTAAATATGAATTCTATAAACAAAATGTGGTATACATATTCAACAGGATACTATTGAATCTTAAAGCGAAAGTGAAAGTGTTAGTTGCTCAATCTGACTCTTTGTGATTGCATGAACTGTAGCCTGCCAGGCTCCTCTGTCTATGGAATTCTCTAGGAAGGATTCTAGAAAGGTTGGCCATTCCCTTCACCAAGGGATCTTCCTGATCCAGGGATCCAACCTGGGTCTCTTGCATTGTAAGTAGATTCTTTACCATCTGACCCACCAGGGAACCCCATTCAATCTTAAAAAAGAAGGAAATTCTGACACATGCTACAACATGGATGAATCTTGAGGAAATTATGCTAAGTGAAAGAAGCCAGTTGAGAAAAAAAACAAAACTATTGCACGATTCTATTTATATGAGGTATCATGTGTGTGTGCACAGTTACTAACCAGGGATTGACTATGAGATATTAAGGGTAGTCAAACTTATAGAGACAGAAAGTAGAATGGTGATTGCCAGAGATTAAGGGAAGGGGAAGTAGGGATTGCTGTTTAATGAGTATAGAGTTTCAGTTTTTGCAAGATGAAAAGTTACAGAGGTTGGTTGTACAACAGTGTGAATATACTTAACACTACAAAAATGTTTGTTTAAAATGATTAAGATGATAAATTCTATGTTATGTATATTTTACCACAATTAAAAAAATGAATATGCAAGAAATTGAATTTAAGTTAAACAGGGAATAATTTTTAGTATATTATGTCTTGGGCAATATTTGGAACATACTTACACTTAAAAAATTATTCATTGCATATCTAAATTCAATTTAACTGAATGTCCTGTATTTTACCTGGGAATCCCCATTTGGACAAAATCTCTAGTCCAGTATGATTAGGGATTCTTATAAGAAGCAGAAGAAGAGACATGGGTACTGGACAAAGGCCATGTGATGATGAAGGTAGAGACTGGAGTGATGCTTTCACAAGCCAAGGAACACCAAGGATTGCCAGTGGTCACCAGAAGCTAGAAAAGAGGCACAAGACAGCTTCTCTCTCAGATCCCTTAGGAGGAATCCTCCTGCTAATATCCTGATCTCCAACTTGTAGCGTTCAGAACCTGAGAATAAATTTCTGTGGTTTTAAGCCACCCAATTTGTGGTGCTGTGCTGTGGTAGTCCTAAGAAACGATGACATGGCCTGAACTGGACAATTTGCTTATAGTTCTCATGAGGGTCCAAGATATAGACCCTCCTCAGAATAAGTCATGTAGTAACTATATTCATATACAGTAGTTATCCCATGGTGTCCTTTACTTTTTCCCATGGTTCTGTGAACTTCCTTCATTCCCATTTCCTCAATCATCTTCTCCTTGCACATGCCAATCCCAAGGTCCCCAGCATTATTATTATTCTGAGTGTGATTTCCAGCACAAGTGGAGGCTGGAAGTGGGTGTGAGGTGGTTGGGAAGGATGGCTTCTTGGAATACAACTGTATTTGTTATGATTTTGCTGTGTCAAAGGAGCAGAAACTAACATGTGGAGGCTCCCAATAAATCTCCACAGACAATGCAATTCCAGCAACTTATACTTTGTCCCCGCTTGACAGGAAGCACCCACCACTTTCTGCTCTAAACTCCACCATTACCATGACTCAGCTACTCTCTTAGTTTCTGCTTCTCCTGACACTAGAATAAAATTCTTTCTCTGCTTTTTCATCTTATTTTTTCCCTAGGTCTGTCTGTCTATAATATATGTTTGCTGTAGGATTTGAGAATATTCAATTCTACTGGAAAAGACAAGAAAAACAAATAGAGTGGATGAAACTCATAAGATGTGTTAAGTCAAGATAGTGAGGAAGCAAGTGGTTTGAGAAATGCAGGCAGAATTTATGAGCTGTGCTAAGTAAGTTAGCAGCCTGTAAAAACACATTAAAACCTTAATGACACAATAGACCCCCACATTACTCTATCACCATTTCTTCAGTCATCTGCACAATGAAAACCCCAGATTTTGAAAACTGAGTATGGAACTGGGCTTCTGATTCTGGGTGGGTCTGCTTTCCCTTCAGAAGAAGGTGGTAGGCAAGAACTCTTCAAACATAGGGTGGTGTGTCTGATATCCTTGGAAACCCGGAATAATAATGTCAGGGGTGGTAGTTCTGAAGTGTGCTAGCAGAGTAGGGGAGGGAACCTGTTTTAGGAATCAGGAGATCTGATTTCTGTGTCTGACTCTACAAATTCAGTACAGTTTCATGGTTTGGATATGACATACAGGAAATGCATTCCATACTCCATGCAGCCCCCATTCTCAATCAGAGGTGGGTAAAAAAATTTTATCTTCCTGGTCAAGGCAGAAAAGATGTTGAGAAAGAGATAGGACTGGTGAGGAAATGGCCAGCAAACATATGTTGAGAAGGGAGGGTTGTCTCCATTCCCCAGTATTATCCCAGTCGTTCTCTCTGGATCAACCTGAAAAAATGGTCTCAACTACCTTGGAGAATCCTGGACTCTGCTGCTTTCCAGGAAGCCCTCCCTCCCCAGTCCTGGGATTATCCCCATCAGGAGTGGACAGCGGCTGGTGCTGAACTGCCACTGGGATCAGGGTGGGTGTGTCTGCATCCCACAGCTGAAGCCCTGAAAGGCCCAGAAAGGTCACCTGTATAGGCATATCCTTGTTACTTGATTAACCTTGAAATAATGCAAATCTGTGTTTTCCTGGTCTAATATCTCAGACTTCATTTATGGTGTTATGGCAAGGTTTTACTACTACTAGCTGTGCAAAAGTAAGGAAAATATAGCTTTACTAGTGTTCCAGTTCTGATATCGCTGACTATTATCCTATCTACTTCAAGAAGACTGTTGGGAGGATCAAGACAGCATCGTATTTAGAGGATGGATCACCTAATATCTCTCTTTCCAAGTGGGTTGTTTCTGGCTTTAAGAAGAATAAAGTTTATTGCCAGAAATAATAGAAAAGATTTGAGCAGACAAATGGAAACCACATATTTTTTTCTTCCTTAGTAAATTTGGAAGATAAAAATGAAAAGTAACAGCCATTAATAGCAAAGGTTTTATAGACCCTAGCAGAAAGAGAATGTTTAAGTCATATCACATTAAACACTAAAAGCCTTATTCACGCAACATTATACTCAAGATATTTCAAGCATTTAAGGCAGGAAAAATGCAAATTAAGATCTCCCTCATCAACTCCTGCTTATTTCTCTGGAGCATTATGTTCTCAGGAAACTCATCTTAAGTGTACCTTAAATGTACATATGTGGAAAGACTTAATATTTACCAAGAAAAAATTTCCAAACTTGTAAACAGCACCAGAAACTCAGTGAGTATTAAATCAACTACTGCATTGCTTCAAATTTTCTTCTGACTTTATCAATGACATAAAAATGTTTTATATCATAACTGGCAAGTATGTAGCATTTTTGTGTAATATTTTCACTTAACATTATTTTGTATTTCCATACTTTGAGAAACCTCACTGGTTCTCATTTTAATTAATTTTAGTATGTATAATACTTTGGGTTTGGGAATATTTTAAGCCCTAGCTTCAATAAGCAACTTATATTTTCATTTCATAAAGCCATCTTAAGTGAGAGAAAGAGAATAATGGCATCCATCACCCATATATCTGGTTCTGCCAGCCTTTCAATAACAAAGGGAATATTCTTGCTACTTTTATTTTACTGTTTACATTTGAGCCCTTCCCATCCAGCAAGGCTTTGCACAGTGTATTCTTTAAAAAAAAAGCCAAAAAATTCTTAACTGAGTTAGACCTAAATTGAATATTTTTGAAAAGTACAAAATCACTTGGAGAAATCTGTAGCTAACTGCTATTGGAAAAAGATACCAAAGATATCATCAACAGTTAAACAAGTCTTTTTAAAAATTTATTTCCCAGGAACTGAACTCTCAAAGAAAACAGGTTGTTGTTCATCTGTTGATAATGGAGTGAGAGTCTCAAGACCTGGAAATCAGAGACAATAGCTATATCTGTTTAGCATTTGAGACCATGGGGCTGTCAGTCCTGTTTGGTCTGCAGGTGGCATAGGTGAGGCTTTCCCCTTGCTTTATGCCTTTCAATCCCACCATGCTACTGGACTACCTCCTGCCTTCTCAGGAAGGTCCTTCCTCACTGCCCCTCCTCTGCACCCTCCACCCCCCACAACTCTAGAGCCTTTTTCTTACAGGAATACCTAATCTATGAAACTTTAAGGGTCTTCCTTGACTCTCACACACACTTTCTTCTTCTGGTCCCATTCTTTAGGCTTTGTTTTGTGTATAAATCTGAGAAATGGAATATTTCCTGCCATATCAGTAAACAAGGATTTCACAGTCACCAGTGACTGCAGCTCCTATGTGAGCTGGTGAGACCCGAGGAATCTCAGGAAGGAAAAGAATACCTGCCATCTAGCAGCCGTCACACTGCAGCCACTCCCTAAGGTGAGCCCTGAGGAAACTCAGGATGTGAAAACACAGGATACAACCCCAGATAGCTGAGGTGCACGTCAAAACAAAGATTTTAGTGAGCCCAGGCCCTTGCATCTTCCCATACATAGAAAAGGGCTAAATTCCTTAACTTGGAATATCTGGTTTTCTTTAACTAACAATAATCTTATGATGTTCTGACTACCTGCTCTTTGCTGCAAAGCTCCTGTGTATACTAGTTCCCTCCTTTCCTCCTTGGAGCAGTTTCTCAGAGCTATCTGAAATGCTGTCTCTCATTTTGCCCCAAATAAAATTTAACTTGCAACTCTCACATTGTGCATTTTTAAAAGTCAACAAATCCTATAAACGAATGTACACCCATTTTTGATGCTTGAATGTGCTGTTTCCCAGATAACTTTTGCATTTTAAACCAGAGTGGGGAAGGGAACTAATCTCAAGTTCCCCTTATGTGCCAGGCACTGAGACAGGAAACTTATGAAAATTGCTCAACCTCATGGAACAACTCTGTGAGGCAGGGATTAGTTTTTCTCCCTCTCTTTGCCCTCTTTCTATTCCACACATACTTTTTGAACAACTACCATTATCAGATGCTGAATATTACCTCTTAAAATGAACAAGTACCCAGGTCTCATATGAATAGAAGTGAATTAAACAACCATGCTTTATCCCAATCAAAGATACTGGAAAAGGACCTTTTAAATGGCAACCCCCACCCCCATCACTGGTTCCAGTTTGAGGAAGATTCCTGTATTTTCTGTTAGTCGATGAATCCTTTACACTGGACAGTGGGGCCCAGAAAAACTACTGTGAACGGAATTTAGAGGGAGTTTGGACAACTGCCAAATCACAGAGCTGGTAAATAGTAGGGGCTGGGATTTGAACCCAGCTTCTGGTACAACATGGGCTTCCCGGATAGCTCAGTTGGTAATGAATCTGCCTATAATGCAGGAGACCCCAGTTCGATTCCTGGGTTGGGAAGATCCGCTGGAGAAGGGATAGGCTCCCCACTCCAGTATTCTTGGGCTTCCCTCGTGGCTCAGCTGATAAAGAATCCACCTGCAACGCGGGAGACCTGGGTTTGATCCCTGGGTTGGAAAGATCCCCTAGGGAAGGGAAAGGCTACCCACTCCAGTATTCTGGCCTGGAGAATTCCATGGACACAGCTTTTCACAGCCTTCTTATATCTGGTCTTTTCTTTTAAGATGCCAGATCTCCTAGAATCACAACGTTAGCTAACTGGATTTACTAGTTGTTGAAAATGAAGCTTCCTGCTGAGGAATGGTCTTTCAGATGCCGTTTCAGATAAAAAGTTCAGAAATCTATACATAACTCTAGAGTTGCCTCCAACTTTTCCTCCTCTGTCTCTTTTATGGAAGCCATGCATAACTTATGAAGAATGCAGAATGAGTATTTTGCAGATAAATACTGAAATTATATGTGGACCCCACATAGACACCTCTGTAAACACCCCATTCACATTCCCGGGGCCTGTTCTGGCCTGACACTAGCTGAGAAAAGGCAGCCACAGGGAGAGAACAGGGCACGCTGCAGCTCTGGAGGTTTATCTTCCAGAGGGACCTGGCAGATGAAGTTCTGGGAGAACAAGGAGAGGACATTTCATCGGGTTTCTGCCTCTGTAGTTGCAGGCGTAACTAGAGCAAGCAGCACTGTTCGTGCGGCCAACACTTTTATATAGACAACTTCAAGAATGTAATGTAACTTTGAGTTAGATTTGTAAACTTTAGAATTTCATGTGCAGTGGGATAAGTCTATTGTCAAAGTCCCTGTGGCCCTATCATTCATTAAAGAGTAGAGAGAGAGAGACAAAAAAGAGAGAGAGAGAGATTGAGAGACACAGCAAGTGCCAGCCTGGCATTCTGTCTAGAGGGGCACAGAAAATAAATGCTTCCCAACTGGATAACCTGGAAGACTTTCCTTAACACCTCTGTGTCTCAGTCTCTTGTCTATAGAATGGACAAATAACAGCACCTATATCATTGGAAGGCTGAGAGGATTAGAAAGATAACCTACACCTAAAGTTTAGAACTGTAAATACTCAATAAAAGTTAGCTGTTAGTGGTATTGATAAGAAGGTCAGGGTAATAGAAAGGATACCTATTCCACATGTGGATATTTAGAGAAGGAATCTTAAAAGAAGTGTTATCCAATGTAAACCGTGTAAGGTTAGTAAGAGGAAGCCAGTCAAAGAGGGGTAGGGAAAAAGAGTTTAAACATTAGCTATGCCATAGCTTCAGGTGGCTCAGTGGTAAAGAATCCACCTGCCAAGCAGGAGATGCAGGTTTGGTCCCTGGGTTGAGAAGATCCCCTGGAGAAGGAAACGGCTGAACCCACTCCAGTATTCCTACCTGGAAAATCCTATGGACAAAGGAACTTGGTGGGCTACAGTCCAGAGTTGGGCTACAGCAAAGAGTTGGACACAACTTAGCAACTAAAACAACAACAATGCCATATGGAAACTCACAAAGCTAAATTCATCATATTATATACACAGAAGGCCAGTAAACCACCACCCCCCAACCAACCCCAAACACCAAGATTGCCAGTTTCCTATTGCCATGTAACAAATTACCTCTAAATTCAGCAGCCTACAACATACTATATATGAGCAGATCAGTAACAATGATTTTTCTGCTCCTGGGATGACGTCTATTCAATGCACATTTAAACTTCAACTTAAGCTAAATAAGTAATTTTCAGGGAGGAGGTATAGCATTTCATCTTTAACCCTGTGCCAATCCAGAAACTTATGGGGGCAGTGAAGATAGAGTCAAACATAGAATTCTAGCAAATATGACCAACAAATATAAAGAGGACAGTATGGAAGGCAACAATCTTTCATCATTTTGCCTGAAAATAGCTCTTTTTATTTTTACGCCATCAACTCCTCGTAGTCTTTTCCTATTCCCTCTTCTATTATTTATCATTAAGCTCTAATCCCATGATTTATTTATTCAGTGAATGAGCATTTATCTAAGTGCCCCATATCCAGTGAAAGTGCATTGTGTAGCTGGACTTTTCATGCAGAATTAAATTCTTTCCATCACCATTTCATGATTTCCCTGGTGGCTCAGTTGGTAAAGAGTCTGCTTGTAATGCAGGAGATTTGGATTTGATCCCTGGGTTGAGAAGATCCCCTGGAGAAGGAAATGGCAACCCACTCCAGTATTCTTGCCTGGAGAATTCCATGGACAGAGGAGCCTGGTGGGCTATAGTCCATGGGGTTGCAAAGAGTCAGACATGACTGACTGATTAACTTACACTTTCACTTTCATCATCATTTCCAGAGGGACTGAAGAACTATATCCAAATTCATAAAAGTGAGAAAACAAGAGTTCAAAATGTCATGTTCTTACACAAAGATAATTGCAAATCAATCTTTTGTGGGGCCAATGAAAAAAATTATTTCACAAACAGAAAAAATAACTCCTCTAAGGGCCTGGAACAGATAACAGTGAGTGAGTATCATGAAAGTCCAGTCTTCAGATACTGTCACTGGATTTTCTAAAGGTTTGGTTATTTCTGAAGCAGCCAGGCTGCCATTTGTCTGGGGTGGGGTAGTTTTCCTTTTTTGAGAGGCAATATCCAGCCTTAGATTCTAGAAGAAGCCCAAAGTCCACAGTCAAACTACAGAGGTGAGGAGAGGGGAAGCCGTTACTGGGGCGCCTAATGAACAGGCTTGAGCTGCGCTCTCCATCCCACTAACTCACTCACAAAAATGCTCTCATTTTCGTCCTCTCCCCTGTTTTACCTTCACCTGAGAAACTGTCACACAACCTCTCTCTTTCTATCTTTCCAACTTAAGTCAGTGCTGCAGCCTCTGGCCAGGATCCCTGCCTCCTCACACTCCCCCACCATCTTCAGCAGTGTATCCCAGAATCTCATGGGGAGCTTCTTTAAAACATGGATTCTGTTCAGGCAGGTTTGTGCTGGGGCCCCAGAATCCTTATTTTGTAAACGTGCCCTAAGTGGCTGCAGTCACGAGCCAGATTTCGGAAAGGCTGCTCTACAGGTTACCACAGCGGTTCAACACCATCCTCACGCGGCACCAGCCACTGCCCCAGCCCCTTCTCCTGGTCCTCTCTCTCCCACCACTCAACCACCTGCGGCCCCTCGGACCTCTGGGCTTGTCACAAGCTCTTTCTTCTCCTTCCTCCTTTAACCAGTTGCTGTTATTGGTCAAGCATTATCTAAATACTGACGTTCCTGACTGCTCTGACCACCCTCTGTGCGGTACCCTCCAGCTCTCATCACACCTTATTATATGAGAGGAAAGTATATTCCCATTGTAAATCACTAATGTGAAGATTCTTTCGCAGCAGCTGAGCCTCTACCCTGCTTGATTAATAATCTTTTAAGAAGGGATGACCTACCCTTCCTGTTTTTCTGGCTAATATGTTATCAATGTGAGACCTTTTTGGTTCTTCTTTTTTTTAAAATTGAATTATAGTTGACTTGTAATGTGCTAAGTGATTGAATCACAGCAAAGTGATTCAGTTGTATATACATACTACATACATATACATATTCTTTTTCAGATGCTTTTCCATATAGGTTTTTACAAAATATTGAATATAGCTCCCTGGGCTATGGGCTTCCCAGGGGGCCTAGTGGTAAAGGACTCACCCTCCAGTGCAGGAGACTTAAGAGACCTGGATTCAATTCCTCAGTTAGGAAGATCCCCTGGAGAAGGGCCTGGCAACCCACTCCAGTATTCTTGCCTAAAGAATCCCATGAACGAAGAGCCTGGTGGACTATATGTCCATAGGCAAAGAGTCAGATATGACTAAAGTGACTTAGCACATACCCTGTGTTATGCAGTAGGTCCTTGTTGTTTAGTATTTTATATATAGTAGTGTTTATTTATTACTTCCAAACTCCTATTAAATTTATCCCCTTTGGTAACCATAAGTTTGTCTTCTATGTCTGTGATTCTATTTGTATTTTGTAAATAAGTTCATTTATAACATTTTTTAGACTTCACATATAAGTGATATCATATGACATTTGTCTTTGACTTACTTCACTTAATATAATAATCTCTAGGTCCAGCCATGTTGGTGCAAATGGCATTATTTCATTCTTTTTAATGGCTGAGTAATATTCCATTGTGTATATTTACTCTTTGGTTCTTCTTGATCTACTTTCCTTTGTTTTCTTTATCAACCAGGCTTTAAATTCTTGGTGATACCATCTCCAATTTCTGCTTCTGGAATCTTTGAACCTTGTATTTCATTTTTTTTTTAAACACTGAAAACATTTTGTATTGGGTATAGCCAATCAACAATGTTGTGATAGTTTCAGATGAACAGTGAAGGGACTCAGCCATACATAAACATGTCCCTATTGTACCCCAAGCCCCCCTCCCATCCAGGCTGACACATATCATTGAACAGAGTTCCATGTGCCAAACAATAGGTCTTTGTTGGTTATTCATTTTAAATATAGTATTGTGTACATGACCTTCCCAAAGTCCCTAATTATCCCTCCACGCCACCAGCAACCATGAGTTCATTTTCTAAGTCTGTGAGTCTCTTTCTATTTTGTAAGTAAGTTCATTTGTATCATTTCTTTTTAGATTCCACATATAAGGGATGTCATATGATATTTCTTCTCTGTCTGACTTACTTCACTCAGTATGACCCTTTCTATGGACCTTGTATTTCATAATGCCCCCCATGATTTTCCTCTAGGAGTGATGATTTAGCTCCTACCTCTGACCAATCTTCCAGTCATTGCCTTACGTAAAAAATCCCCAGAAAATCACAAAGAAGCCAGACTTGACTCCCAGCCCTTGGCAAGGACTGGGCTGGGTAATCCCCAGGAGATGCATGGAGGGAACTATTTGAAGGAACCAGTGAATGAATGGTATGTAACAATCAATTCCAACCATTCAGAATTATTTTTAAATGCTAGAATTGTCCTCTTCCTCCATGCCAATGGATTTGAGATTCTAAACATTTCCTCTATAAAGCATCACTGCCATGAAAGCTATTTTATGGCCGAGAAACTTGAGGGAGAGCGAAGCAAAATGGTAGATATAATTAACTAGAGGGCAAGGAGTGTTCTCTGGTCTTCGCAACACACTAGATTGCACAGGTGTTTACTGACTCACGCTGCTCTCTATGTGGAGATCTCTATCTAACATGCCCGGGGAGCAGGCATGTGGGCTGAGTAATTATAAATGCCTTTCAGAAGTATGGAGCTTAAAATAAGTTCCGCTTGTAGTTTTTCAAAACAACCAGTGTTTGTGTCTTTTTAATCCTTACATATTAGGCATAGAGGGCTAAGATCGTCAATGATTTCAGAGGCAGGAGGCTGCAAGAAATCCTGACTTTGTTGTCAGGTAAGAGACACAGATGCTCACCTTGAGCAGGAAGAAAGGAGCACTGAATTGATCAGGGCTGAAAGCAACAGCCCGTCTGCTCTGTGCCCATAAACAGGGAGAGGGAGCAGAAGAACATTCTTTCTCTTGTGGCCTGATTGCTGTTGGAGAAAAGGATTCACCATGGTACACACAACTCTATTTTCCTGACAGAATAAATGAGAAATAACTAGGATTGGGGCTTCATTCCTCATTGTTTAGCATCTTTAATCCATCAGCTTTTAAGATGTCTGAGGAGCAGAAAATGTAAATTTGTCCAGTTTTATTAAACAACATCCTTTCCTCATCTGAAAAAATAATTTAAAAAGTACCCTAACTCTTAATATTTCTGGAGTTGACATGAAGTTAGCAGAGGTAGAATTTCCATATTTTATTATGCACCATGAAAATCAGCCTTTATGCTTAATGGAAGCTTTATGCTCACTGATAAATCAAGAGAGCGAAGGCAGGGCCAGGTAGTGAGAGGGAGGGTGAGAGCTCAGATACTGGCTCTGTTGTCTGTGGGCTAATAAAGAGTAGACTAGCTTGATTTACAAAATCATCTCCAAGAGAGGAAAGAAATGCAGAGGGGCTTGAAAGACTGGAGCTGCTTTGCTCTCGGGTGAATATGCATTTTCTGCAGCCAGATTAAGGATTCATTTTGTCCTTGACACAGCACGAAATTCAATCTGCACTTACTTACCCTACAGACAATAGCCTGCCAGGGGTCGTGCGAAGATTTTATAATAGTACAGGCAACAGTCTTTGCTAGCAAAATAAACATTTGGGAAATTGTATTTCGAAATCGTTTCTTCTTCTTCTCTCCCCACCAATCCCCAGCCCGTCATGCAATTCTGGTTCAGTGAAACGCAGCATTTAATATTTTGGAAATAATTTTCAAGCAGATGGGGGAAGAGGCAGGAGGGCAGCTTCTATTACTAGCCTTGATGATCTCTCTACCTTCCCTTCTTTGTCAACAAAACAACTCAAGCAGTGATTGTTTTTCCTTTGAAAGAAAATAAAATAAGACAGCATGAAAGTGTTCTCAGATTTGCTCTCTGCTTCTGAAATCTTTCTAAGCTGAGGTCTTCTGTGTGATATGGAAAGCTCATTTTGAACCTGACTGCTGAGGACATCTTGGAGAGATGCTAAGGTTTTTTTTTTTTTTCTTTTTTAAAGAGGAAGAGGGCAGGATTTTCTGTCCCTGGCAGAGTGAGCCTCAGAACCCTTTGTTTCTGTATAACAACGAGGGTGATTCTTCACACCCTCTTTATTGAACTACAAATATCTTTCCAGATGAACACTCTCCTAATCTAATTAGCTGTAAACAGGCCTCCCGGGTGCCACGCTGCTTTAGCTAGGGGACGGCATGCGCAGGAGGGGAGAGGGGCTAGTGCAGGAAAGATATCCATGACTGTGAGTCTTTTCGACAGGCACAGTTGGGATGGGTGATGTATCTGCAGGAGACTTTTCTGTCTTATAGGGAGACAAAAGCAAAGACATACTGACTCATCTCCTAAAGGGCAGAATGGCTTACTATGAACAAAGAAAGTTTGTTTTTCTATAGCACTTAACTGCTCTTCCCAGAGTATGACTTACTAGTTGACGCAGCAAAGGAATGGCATCGAGCATGCTGGGGGTTCCTGAAGGGTCTTGGATGACTAATATGCATCCCCACTGTCAGACCCTGAGAAAGGCCATGTAGCCAAACGTTCACTTTGGAAGAGGTGATCCCACTATGGTTCCTGGTGGAACACCAGATCATGAGGGATTACAGGGTGGGGTTCGGGGTCAGTGAGTACTTTTAAGTTTCACAGTCAGTGGTACAGAATCCAAATTCAGAACCTCTGTCTGTGCAGAAGGTTGGAGAAAGGTTGCAGAGCATCATTTTTAAAGACGACTTTCCATTGTTCACCCTCTTCATGCCATTTTGGGAAGGATTCCTAAAAGAAGTTGAGGAGGGGATGATCTGGCCTTTGGTGAATAGCAGCCAGTGGCGTGGGGGAGGGGTGGGCTCCTGGGTGAGGCAGGTCCTAGGTTAATAAGAACCTGAGTAAATGAGGCTCCACTGGGTTGAGGCTATGCCGACCACCAAACCAGGCCTCTAGTTCCATGGGACCCACAAGGTTGAATAATCAGCACCGGCCTCTGACAGCTATTTCCTGCCAGTCATCCAGCCTTGAGCCAACACATGGGATTTCTGTTGTACTCCAACCTCCTCGGACATCCCTGCCTTTTGGTGCCCAGTGTTGGCTGGAATGGACTCCAGACTTGTTCTGAAAGGGCTTGAGTCACCTCCACTGGGTTAACACCAATGGCTTCTGGGCTCCAAGCCCACTCCTCTCTTCTCTGCTCTGTGCTGTGGGGCTGGACTCTGCAAACTACACTTCCCAGGCCCCTCTGCATCTCCCTGCCAAAGAGAGGTGCAGGTGGGAGATGGACCAGAAGGGCGGGAGAAGGAGAGGAGAAACTGTTTTCTGGCATTTAGCTGAGGTCAGCATTCTTCAGCAGCCTCTAGCCTCCAGCCCCCTTTGCTTCTTCCGTCTCCTCTCTGCATTCCTCAGTGGTTCAGAGGCAGCTGGTCCACGGGGCTTCAGCAGTGAAAGGACAGGCTGTGCAGTGGCCCAAGCACCAGCTGCTCCCCTCCCTCTGGCTTCTGGTAATACCTCTTCCTCCTGTTCTTTAGCTCTAGAATCAGCAGTTGCTTCTTGCAATGATTAATCTCTGATAATTTTAGCACCCCCCCTTTTGTTCTATGGGGCTTCCCTTGTGGCTCAGCTGGTAAAGAATCTGCCTGGAAGGCAGGAGACCTGGGTTTAATCCCTGGGTTGGGAAGATCCCCTGGAGAAGGGAAAAGCTATCCACTCTAGTATTCTGGCCTGGAGAATTCCATGAACTATATAGTCCATGGGGTCACAAAGAGTTGGTCACGACCGAGAGACTTTCACTCACTTATTTTTGTTCTAAAGTCGGTATAATCAGTTCCCTGTATTAAATCCATCAGTGTAGCCAGTATCCTATATTAAATCTCCTCTGTTGGAATGCTTTCATTTTCTTGACTGATCTCTGATAAATGTTGATTCTGACCCTGACAAGAAACCTGGTTTAAAAGGGTTCCACTGGTTGAATTAGCAAAAGGTTGGAGGCTTTCTCCCTTCATGGTGACATCACTAAAAGATGGGCAGAATGAGGACAGTTAGATGGGCAGAGATGCTCTCCTGGGGAACTTCATACTCTCTAACATCCTCCAGAAATCTTTAGGTTGAGAGATGAGCCCACACCATGCTGATGGCTTCCCCATTTTGCCCTACAGTGGTCTGTCTTAGAGTGCTTCTTCCTTGGCATTTCTACATATGAAGAATTTTGAAAATTACACTCTAATACTCTACAATCACATCTTTCTTTTGTAAATCCTCAAAGTTAGACATTGGAGGCAGTGGGAAAATGACAGTGGTTCTCAAAGTATAGTCTGAGGACCCATGGGGAATCATTGAAACCCTCAGAAAGTATTCATGCACTATTATTATCACAATAGTAAGACTTGATTTGCCTTTTTCATTTTAATTCACTCATAAGGGTGCAATGAGATTTCAAGAGGCTACATACATGGATACAGAAACAGATTGTAGGCAGAAGCAGATATGGGAATTTCAGTTCAGTTCAGTTCAGTTGCTCAGTCATGTCCAACTCTTTGCTACCCCATGGACTGCAGCATGCTGGGTTTCCCTGTCCATCACCAACTCCTGGAGCTTGCTCAAACTCATGTCCATTGGGTCAGTGATGCCATCCAACCATCTCATCCTCTGTCATCCCCTTCTTCTCTTGCCTTCAATGTTTACCAGCATCAGGGTCTTTTCTAATGAGTCAGTTCTTCCCAACAAGTGGCCAAATTATTGGAGTTTCAGCTTCAGCATCCATCTTTCCAATGAATATTCAGGACTGATTTCCTTTAGGACTGACTGGTTTGATCTCCTTTCTGTTCAAGGGACTCTCAGGAGTCTTCTCCAACACCACAGCTCAAAAGCATCAATTCTTTGGCACTCAGCTTTCTTTATAGTCCAACTCTCACATCCATCCACAACTACTGAAAAAACCATAGCTTTGACTTGATGGACCTTTGTTGGCAAAGTAATGTCTCTGCTTTTTAATATGCTGTCTAGGTTGGTCATAGCTTTTCTTCCAAGGAGCAAGCGTCTTTTAATTTAGCTGTCTTTTATTCAGATATCAAGGAGATTCACAAAAGTAGAAAAGAGTGCTACTATTATAATTCAACTTTTATTTTGGAAAATAAAGTTATTTATTATAAAAATATGTTATTTATGCTAATATGTTTCTTATTTCTATTTTCTAGTGAATTAATAAATCCTGGTGTGGAGTTGGTACATTTTCTTCACTTTCACTAGTCACTTAAGTTTCATGCTCCAGCCCCTGGCCATCTGGAGTTTAGTCCCCACATGGATGTCAAATCCAGGGAAATCATTTCCAAGATTTTCAATGCCCCAGGCTGGTTCTCCTTCCAGGGGGTCCATGTCCTTGCCCTAGGACACATACTCGTCCTGTCCTGATGCTTCAGTCACCACCATTACATTACTCACGAGAGTGTCAGACTCCAGCTTTTTTGACCCCAGTCTCAGGAGACACCTGTCCAACTCACTTAGTGGCCTCCCACAGTGAGGGGAAGCATCGCACTCTTCCCCCATGGGGACAGCTGAACCCGATGCCATACTGACACTAGCCATTCCCAGCCTCAAGCTACAGGTTGCAGAAATAGTTTTCCCTCCCTTCTTCTGTGGGTGCTGCTGCAGTCTTTCTAATATTTGACTGTGGAAGATGGGAATAGTTGACCCACATTATCTCAGGGTCTCAGTTGAAAGTTAGGTAGAAATAACTAGTCCAATTTTTAACATCTGTCACAAAATCATCCTGAATTTCTAATGAAATATCTCTCATTATTTATATATTATACATAAGGAAATTAAAGTTCAGAGAAAATATTAATAATTAAAGGTAAGTGACTAAGCCAGGATTTGAACTCTGGTATGTCCAAAATTGAGGGGGCATGACAAACCATTCCAGTAATCTTGCCTTTAGAATTCCATGGATGGGTAAGCCTGGTGGGCTATAGCCTATGGTGTTGCACTTTATGCATATTGTCAAGTTGTTTTCAGAGAAGTTCTAGCAACTTAAGCTCTCATTAGTGGTGAATGAACATGTCCCTTTCACCATATTCTTGCTAAAAGTAGGCCTTTATCACTTTTTAACCTTTGCCTATTTATCAGACAATAGATGATATCTCATTGCTGTTTTAACTTGTTTTTCTTTGATTACTTCTGAAGATGAAACTGTTTTTATATTTATTGGTCATGTTCTTGATCATTAAAAAATTAAATTGTTTTTTCCTTATTGATACGCAGGAACTCTTTATTATCAGAGGACTGAAATCTTGTCATATGTTATAAATATTGCTCTAGTTTTTCACTTATCATTTAATTTTATGAATTTTTTGACATTGCACACATTTGAAGATTTTATGTAATTAAACCTAGTAAAATTTTTTTTTGGCCTTCCCTTTGTAATATCATGCTCAGAGAAATTGGAATACTTCCTAAAATATTTTTTTCAAGAAGGTATAAATCTGTTATGTTTTCTGAATCTTTGGATGACTGGGAATATGTTTCTGTGACTCTTATGTGGGAGCAATATCTTGGCAGGTGGAGCATTTTTGACACACCATCCTCAAAATGCTGTAGAAGCTATTCCACTCTTTTCCAAAATTTACTGTTGAGAGAGAAATCTGATACCAAAAAGATTTTTGTCTCCTAGTATGTCCCCAGTTATTTGTAAGAGCAGAATGACTGCAAGATTATTCTTTATATTTGGAATAAAAATGAAAAGCCAGACATGATGAGAGTCTGTTTTACACTTTCTGGAGTTCAGTGGGTTTTATATTAAAGTCAAGGATTTCTACAACTAAAGAAAATTATTTTTTTTTTTTAAATTTGGTCACCACTTCTTCTCAGTCTGATGTATTCTCTTCTTCTGGGTTTCCTAGTCAATCTCCAGGACCCATCCTATATGCCTCTTATATGAGTTTCAGAATTTCCCCAGTGGGCTGACTGGTTTTCTCACCCTGTTTGTTTCTCATTGTGCAGCTTGCTTGTCAGTATGGCCATCGCATTTTTACATCAGGCAATTATTGTTTTACCTAAAAGTAGTCTTCCCTGGTCTCAGACTGTTTCTTTTTCACGAGTGCTGTCTCCTCAAATTTTTACTGAGAATCTGATTTAATATCTTACAAACTTCCCTTTCCTGTCGCAAGCTTTTTTTGAAAGAGCTCTCCTCTTTGGAGATCATGAACATTTTTTCTATATTTAAATGCTTCTCTGTTTTCTCATCCTTATGAGGGAGTGCTGTTTGCCCAGTTTAGGAAACTGGAAGAGGCCCGGTTAGAGAGTGTTCAGGTTCATGTCTGATTTCTTCACTGTGCAAAAAAGGATCAAGGAAGAATCGATCATTTCTGTAGTTTAATTTCTCTGAATCAGCAGTCCCATTTTCTAGCAGGTTGAAGAAGGAACCACATCCCACGGTGGTCATGTGACAAGCGCTTCCCCACTGCCCCCACATTCCTTCCCACCTGTTAGGAGCACCATCCTCTTTCTCTAATGGACAAGATGGTCTTGTGAGAGTGTTGCTCTTATCGCATTGTTTGAACTGGACTGAACTGAAATGGCAGCGGATGTGCCTTTTACGGCAGATTGTGCTGAGAAGGGAAATTCGCACCTGTTTGGAACTGGCATTACATTTATAGAGAGCAAGGGGGAAACAAATACAAAGGCCAGCATGTCGGGGATGATTACTGCCAAAATTACTTACCAAAGACATCTGCGAAGCTGTGATCCAGTCAGGAGGGATGTGGAAATGAGCCCCAGCTGAGTCTCCCAGCAAAATGACTCCCCTGGGCTCTGAACCTAGGCGGCACAATTTATTTGCATTATTTATACACAAGTAGTTTGGAGCCTCCAGGTTAGGTGGTTAGGTGAGCACATACCCTGGTGTGTATTCTGTGCATGGAGCATTGTAACAGTGATACATTGCCACTTTTTGAGTGTTGGAGGGTGAGGGGCATAGCATTTAGGAGCTGAATGAGATTTCTAGGCCACTGAAACTGCCAACTAAGCTATAGAGATGCAGGTGTGTTTCCTAGCTCCACATAAAACAAACTATTGTGCAACCTCTTGAGTGAGTGATGGATGAATAAAAACATCAAAACTTTATCTTAACTCAGAAATATGCCCAGATTTTGGTCCTGAAAATTGCTTTCTTGGAAAGCATATCCATTTCTATTATAATTCACTTTAGGAATTTGTGATCTCATGGAGCAATTTTGATTTTTCAAACATGTTATGGATTTTTAAAGTCCTGAATCTATAAAGGCAAAAGCGCCGAATGGACAATTATGGCTGATTGATGGAGAAATGGAGAAATAAAGTCACTGTGCAGCCTTGTACATTTGAGGTTACAAATCACTTAATCTGATTCTGAGGAATTCACCCATGGGTGATGCATGTACTCTTCCAAAATTCTTAAAGTCCTGAAAGAATCAAGTGATGCCTCCCAGAGTCAGACAGGAGAGACTCCTTTCCCACCTACAAACCCCATGAATCAAGCCAAGGACGGTCCAGCCTTACCCCAGTGGCTCCCTATGTCAGGACTCTGGGACAGCTAGCATTTGGCTATGCAACTGGGGACTGAACAGACCCAGGACATCAAGGAGGGGATGGGATTTAGGGAATCCAAGAGACTTCCCATAGTGACCCCAGAGCCTCACACCATGGTTTCACTTATTATTTATTCATCTGTTTGTTAATTCATTCTTTTATTCATCCAATAGCATGTCTAAATGGTATGACTTATATATTGGGTCCTTACATTTTCTAGCTCTATCCTACTCCTCTGACAGCTTAAAGACAGTTAGACTTTAAGTCGATTGAGGACAAGGACTATATCATGTCTGCCCATGAAAACTCAGAGCCAAGTATAGTCCTTGGTGCATAATAGGAATAGGTATTCATGAAATATCCTGTTGAGTGAATGAAATATTTTTAAATGTTAGGAAAAAGCACTGCCTAAACAAAACTAGTGATGCCACCATAGGGTCTTGTTTGAGGCTCTTTGGGCATCAGCAGTACCATCTTTTCAGTACTATGTGGTTGGTATTAATAAGTTTCTCCTAAGAGTATTGGTAGGCTTCCCAAGTGGCACAGCGGTAAAGAAACCACCTGCCAATGCAGGAGACGTGAGAAGTGAGGGTTCAATCCCTGGGTTGCGAAGATCCCCTGGAGGAGGAAATGGAAACCCTCTCCAGTATTATCGCCTGGGAAATCCCATGGACAGAGAAGCTTGGCAGGCTACAGTCCATGGGGTCTCAAAAGAGTTGGACATGACTTAGCAACTAAACAAAGATTACAAAGAGTACTGGTGGCACAGGTGTCTGTGGCATTTGGGCATTTGGAATACAGAGCTCTTGTTCAAGTGTTTTCGGGAACTCTCAGCAGTTATAGTTTGGCGGCCTCCCTCAAGTTACCCACATAAAAGCCTTTAGCCCATTTGACACAAGCCCAGATGTCTGACCTTATGGTGTATTGAGAAGGACACAGAGAAGATAGAAGATTATCACCTCCACTTACTTTTCTTATTTAGAGAAGTGCTGGATTTAAGTTACCATGGTATCTATTTTACAGCCTTTAAGACAAAACTGTATTTTATGTTTGTGTATAGTTGATTAATTAATAATGTGTCAGCTTCAGTTGTACAACAAAGTGGTTCAGTTACACATATACAGGGACTTCCCTGGTGGCTCAGATGGTAAAGTGTCTGCCTGCAACGTTGGAGACTCAGGTTCAGTCCCTGGGTTGGGAAGATCTCCTGGAGACGGAAGTGGCAACCCACTCCAGTATTCTTGCCTGGAAAATTTCATGGATGGAGGAGCCCGGTAGACTACAGTCCATGGACCCCAAAGAGTCGGACACGACTGAATGACTTCACTTTCACTACATATATACATGTATCGATTGTTTTTCAAATTTGTTTCCCAATTAGGTTGTTACATAATATTCAGCAGAGTTCCCTGTGCTATACAGTAGGTCCTTGTTGGTTATCCATTTTAAAAGTAGTAGTGTGTACATGTCCATCCCAAACTCCCTAACTATCCCTCTAATAACTTTCCAGTCACCCAATAAAGGAATCAGTTAAACTCAGTTTTTCTTTGTCTAGATTCTGCCTCATTTCTATAATCTTTTTCATATATTTTTCTAATTTGTCATGAAAACAAATGTAAACTGGTCAACATTATGCTGTAGTATCAGGCACTTCCTCATTTGTCTGTTTGACTCAGACTAGAAAAGAATATTCTATTAGGATAAATACACTGATCTTTACCATTCATACCTTCACAGAATTTCTTCTCGTATGGGATTCCATCTTTTGGATCCACACCCTTTAAGAGAGAAATGATGAGATTAGCAGTTTGCTTTTAAATTTATGAGAAACAAGTACAAAATCCTCCCCAGATGGCTTTTAAAGCACAAAGGCAAATCAGTAGATAAAATCCTTTAAAGTCTCTTGAGCCCTTAATCCAACATTCTATGTGAGTGAGTTAGGCTTTAAGGACCTGGGGGCAGGAATAAGGAGAGATCCAGAAACTGGACCATCTTGCTCAGAAGGATGCAGGGCAGAGCTCTGAGTGCTGGAAGTGTCACTGGGAAGGAGCACTGAGGGTCCATTCAGTGCCTGGGACACAGGGGTAGAGTGGGCTCAGCGGTCTCTGAACCGGAGCTCTAAGTATCCTGACTTCTCCAGTGCCTGAGGATCGATGCTTCTAGAGCAGGGATTCTCAACGGGGCTGGTTTTAAGGCAGCCCCCTACTCGCCCCTGCCCTGCAACCATCCCCAAGGGACTTTGGCAATGTCCAGGGACATCTTTGGTTGTTACAGTGCGGGGAGGGGGAGCTACGGGCATTTAGCGGGGAGAGGCCAGAGATGCCGCTGATCATCCTGTATTTTGCAAGGCAGCCCAAACAGTAAGACGTCATCCCAAATGTTGATACAATGACACTGAGAAACCCACAAGTGAGGTAGAGCTTGTGAGTTGGACAGGGTTACCATAGCTGAGGGCACTTCCTAACACGAACGCTAAGTCTGTGCATTAGTAGAGTAACTGGTCCTTGGAAGGTTCAAGCAGAGTCTGGATAACCCTAAGGAAAAGTTAATACACATATATGGTTATGTTTTCTTGTTTTGTTTTGCTTGTCAAACTGGTCTGGAGAGCACTGGCATTCCACTAGGTAGCAATGGTATTAACAGTATTCTAGGAAGAGCCTAGAGATGTATTGGAAACAGTGTTTTCACTCTCTTGGTCTTGGGGGCTCCCAGTGTGCAATAAAACATTAAAGATGATGAGAAATTCAGAAGTAAAGAAAACTGTTTAGGTTTATTTGACCCAGTACTTTCTAAACTTGGCTATAGCACCCCTCCTCCCGTATCTTTTAACCTCCACTCGATAGAGGAGTTCCTGGACACAGTTAGGAAAATGTTGGACTTGGTGGTTGCAAAATCCTCCTGAGTTCATGATTTTGTGATTCTGGGAGTCATCTCTCCTATGTGGAAACAGATAGGTGTGAAGGTCATGTGTCTTTTTCCTATTAACTGATGATGAACTCTGAGTCTTGCCTCTCTGGGCTCCTGGTAGATTTCCACTGGTGTAGCACAGTCTCTTGTTGGCCTTCCATATGTAGGTGGGGTCACATGTCAGAGGCAGGGATGGGGTCATGGAACCAAGATAGGAGCTTTACATACTAATAACCTCCGTGTCATTCAACAGGACAGCTAAGCTTGAGTCTATCAGAACAAGAGCTGCATTAGGGGTCCTGACACCTCCATACCTTAAGACTAGGGGTGATGTCTTCCCCTCCTCATGAGAAGGCAATTTGACTAATGATAGGGTGGGTGGGGTGGGCTATACTAGGATACAATCTGTCTTGCTCTCCATATCCCAGAAACAACAGACCATCAGTGTCCTGGAGAGAAGAAACTATTTACAGACACTTTCTCCTCTTCATCCAAGCAGACAAATTAGGCAGCCATTCAGAGGCAATTTATCTTGAAGCTGGGGAATCTTAAACTTCGAGGCCCCTTGTTTGTAGGATCCCTGCCTGTGTGAGTGCTAGGAGCAGCTGGCAGCGGTAGAGTGTTTTAGGTGGAGAGGAGTCTGGCTGTAGCCAGAACAATGTTTCCACTTAAGCACTCCTGGTAAATCGGAAAAGAGATTTCAAAAGAAAAGGACCTGAATTTCCAAGACTCCAGGAATTTGTTAAGATTTCTTTTATCATTCTAGTTAATCATACTTTTATACTTGCTTTTGTATTTGGTATACTTTTTCCTTCGTGAGGACCCCTCAAATCCTATAAGCTCAAGACCTCACAAAATTTGATTTGCTGCCGTTGCTGTCTTCAGATAAGTGTTTGGCTTTTCTCCTTCTTCCCTTTTCTCTACTGGAAGCTACTAATCTATTATTCATAAGGAACCAGGGTAGCAGCATAGATGTTTCGGGATGTAGGGAGTGGGGAAACTACAGGTAATTTACTCTCTGCCTGGCTAGCCTTATGAAACAGGAAAAAAATGGCTGCAATGAAATGGTGACAGCATGTGATTTGCTCCACCAGCTGTTTGGGTTGCTGTAAAAACTTTGCTAACACCACGATCCATTTAATTTCACACTGTTTCAGACAGAATCAAGGGGTTAGGTGTGAGTGACCTTAAACAAGACTTACAGTGGCTGTGACTGAGAGCCTCAGCTCTCATTACATCATTGACACTTTTCACATGTGATTGGATTCTATGCCCTTCTTTCAAACCGCAGAAAAAGAGTTGCCTTAGCCTACCATCTTATCTTCTTTCTTAGGTCTGACTAAGCAAACAGGCAATGGGCTTGTAAGGAGGGCAGAAAGCCAGAGAATAGGGTTAAGTCTGAATTTAGTTGCTTACCCAAATGCCATTACAGTTTGAATCTTGATATGAGTCCCAGTTGTCTGGCCTACAGAGAGGACATCCACATTAGTCTTCAGCATATATTTATCACTCTGAATGTCAGCTTCACAAATGAAGGAATGAATGAATGAGTGCTACACCAAGTGTCACTGATAACCAACAGGTTCTTCAAGGAAAATGCCACACACAATTGTGTGTTGTGGCCCACAGAAGCCTCACTTGGCCACTTTGTCATTCTCTTGGCTTTGGGTGTTTGCTGGGAGCTGGGACCAAATGCAGCCTTTTCATAACTGACTACATTCATGTGCGGTATTGTTGGATAATGGTGCTGATGAGCGTAATGAACACATCTGCAGTCTATTTTCTTCAGACAGGCGACACCGTTAAAGTTACGCCTCTAAAGTCCCAAACATCTGGTTAATGCTTTAGCACTGTAGTCACAGCTAAGATGAAGGCTGGCATATCCAGTTTGAGTTCTGAGATGTGATTGGCTGAACATCAGCCTGGGTCTAAAATGAAAGCCGCACTCCACTCCCTGCAGTCCTTGCCTTACTCTTGGTGGAAAAGGCTACTCTTTCTGGACCCAGGGCTGCCGGTAGAGCTTGGGCAGGAGATCGGATAAACGTCCATAGTAGCCTGTCTACTCACTTGTTTCTTCCACTAGACTGTAAACTCATATTTCTATTCGTTCACCATGCAGCATGATGCAGAGTGGTTGGTCATGCCCGATGAGCATTTTGGGGGGCAATAAAATGAACAATTACTGTTTTTTTTCGTTGAGTTTTACTTTAGCGAGGACACGGAGGTCCCTTCTCTCTGTAAGCACGAATCCCATAGTCTGGAGGAGATAATTATGCCTCCTGCCTCCTTTTCAGAAGGTAATTTTCAAAATCAGTGATGAGCAGAGACCATTACCTTCTGCCTGGGTATGCCATCCTATTGCTGTCATTGCAATCTCTCCCTCGCCAGTGAAAGCCTCGCAGTGTCTGAAAGGGAAGGGCACACACAGGGTCAGTTCTGCTTTGATGTTGTCCATGGTGAAGCCCAGTCAGAGCTGTCATAGAGGTATTGACATCTGCAGTTTCAAATTCAAATATAGTCTGGGAACACCAGAGATCACTAAGAAAATTAAGATGAATATGCTAAGACCTCCCGAGTGAGGTGAAATATAATATGGTACCAGGGCCAATCACAGGTGTAGCATGTGTGTGAGTGTGCCAATATGTGAAAGTATGGGGATGCATCTTTGTGAATGTGCAAATACGTGAGCATGTGTACAGTCACATGGGTAGTTATGTGAGTGCATGTTTCACACACATGTGTCTGTGTGTACATGTGTGTTCATGTGTATGTGTCTATGTGTACTTCCACACACAGCAGGGCCATCCAACTCCCTGAACTTTCTCTATTGATCATCAATTCTCAGGCCCCAAAGCAATTGGTTTATGGTGTCCAACAATTAATAATTTTACTGAATAATTAAAAACTCTCTAGCCAAACTGGTTACTTGCATGGATTTATTATATTTTTGACATGTCTGATTCAAAAGGATCAAGAGCCATGATGATGTTAAACAATGCTTTTATTTCTCAAATTGCCAGGTAGAGTATCTGAGAGCCCATCAACTTTGGAAAGTTTGTGACATGTGTTACTTGCTTGTTGAATTTCACAGAGAATATTATGATATCCTAACTATTCTAAATCAAACATGTGCACACAAACACATATACACTTTTAAAAAGTAAGTTAATTTAAGAATTTTGAAAATAATTCATGACATGTTATCAAGATAACTGTTATCCCCATGGGAAATTCCAGCTGGGAATGGCTTCAGGAAATGAAAACAGTCTAGGACTAAGATCCGTTTTGATGGTCCATGTGGAGATACCATAAAGGTATATAAACATTATAAAATGGTGTATTATCAAATTAATGATACATTCAAATGGCATTCAATCTTGTCTTATTAAAGAAAAGAAATTTATAGGAAGCAATGCAATATTTACTGGACGTCTGGTTACTCTTAACAATACTCACTGGGAAATCACTATATTTGTCTGAATCTGCATCTTTCAATGGCAATGAATTTTGTATAGCTCTAGAAGAAAGAAAATGAAACACCTGTGAGCTAAGAAAAAAGAAAGTGTGTTTGTGAAAATAAACAGACATGTTTAGATATTACTGTGTTGAGTTTACTTAACAAAACCCCATTCTAAAAATCAAATTAAGAGCCTAAATAAAAATTTTAAAAGTAAAGATAAAATTGAGTACCAGCCCAACTTTGCTTATTTCTACTCTCCACTCAGCAGAACGATTTTCTCTCTGACACTTTACTTGGCCTATTTGGGTAAGTAAAATATAATGAACTCAAGTTTTAGAAGGCATGCAATATGGCCTGTTGAGGTCCTCAGGAAAGGAGACTACAATTTTGGTCCAGTCAATGAACTTAGTACTAGAGATTTTACACATTTTATATATTCTGGGACAGAAGTCTTAAGATTCTCCTCTTTTAAATCACTTCATCTGAGAACCATTAGGCATTTAGTTGTCACTCCCCTTCAAGAGGCCGGGCGTAATTGATGTGATTGATGATCGAGCAATTAATGCCAAAAACTACGGATACCTCCTTTGAGCGAGGATTTCCCCTAAGTCTTCACTACCAGACTTTCCCCAGCTTCCAAATGGTAAACACTGTTTTCCCTTTAGGAGAATCACTTACAGAGTAGCAGGCAAGTGCCATCATATGGCAGAGTGAGGTTACTCTTGGAGCTTAGAATGTAGAGAGAGTAACACGCTCCCTTATAGGTTTTAGTAAATGGTCTTCTGAATCAAGAGCTTCTCAGCAGTTCTGAGAGTCTCAAGGCTAGTGAATTCAGCCAGAGCCAGCATGGAGCCTAACTGGTGGTGTGGAGCCTGTCTTAAGAGCTCTGGGATGGTGGAGTCACTGGAAGTCCACTTTATAGACCTCTTGGGAGATGACATCCCCTGTAAGAATAGGTAGGGTTCTCCCATGTATGTATTTGAACTCTTGGATAGCTGTTTTAGGCTCCTAGTTGAGAAAAGGAGGAAAGACACAGAGCAAGAGAAAGAATAAGAGGAAGAGGAGGAGGGAGAGGGATGGGGTAGGGAGGAGAGAGAGGATGAACAAACCCAAACAGCCATGTTATCAGTCTGAGGAAAAGCGCTGGTGAAAGGTCTCTCTCAATGATGCCAAAACTATCTCCTTGTACCTTTGCCACTTTGGGGGTGAGAGTTTGTCCTTGAAGGAAGGAACAAATGAATTTCTAGAATTAGAACGTTTGGTCATTTTATTAACCTTTACTTGTTTATTTTAAAGGCTCAAAGTAACTAAACAAAACCATACATTCTAGACATGCATGGGTAGATTGGCCATCCTAAATCTCATAAGTTGCAATTTACATAAACTCCACAATCCCTTATTCATAGCCCACGTATCCAAACAGTCCTGAAAACCAAGAGTTGTTTCTTATTTTCAACGTTGCAGCTAACTTATTTGGTAGCAAAATTTGACCTAAACCAATCTAAGGCAATTCATAACCTATACCCTACTTAATATGATTATCCATATATTTCACTGCTGAAATATAAATGTGTTTAATCAGGAGGTGCTAAGAGTGTAAGTGAGTGTGGTGATTTACAGTATATACTTGATATGTCACTTTCTTAAAATCTGGGAAATTCTGAATTCCAAATTACAATTGGCTCCAAGGTTTTGGATAAAGCATTGTTGACTTATACTATCATTGCTTCTTCAAAATTGTATATAAATTTGATACATTGTGTATCCTTACAGGTACCTGGTTGTATGCCAAAATATTCATTCATTCATTCCATAGCTATTTTTGAATCCCTACCATGTGCCAGACATCATATTAGATATTAAGGATGAGTATTAGATACATTTCTTATGCTAGAAGAGCTCAGTGATGGATGGGGAAAACAATGCATTAATAGATAGCTACAGTGCTATGGAGAAAAATTCTCTAAGAGGGTTGTGCATGCAGAGGGAAGACATTTCCCTCTCTACAGGGAAGGAGGCAATCTTAAGGTGAAAGTTAAAGGATTAGAAAGCATTTTCAAAGCAAGTAATTGGGTGACAGGCATTCTAGTAGGAAGGAAAAGTATGGGAAACCCTTTAACATAGCTCTAGGTTCTGAAATTAGACTCCTTGGATTTGAATCCCAGGTCTGCTGTACATAACCTTAAGGCAAATTATTTCATCATTTTTACATCTGTTGGCTCATTTGTAAATGGGGTCAATGTCAGTACCTGCTTCCTTGGACTGTTGCAAAGACTAAATGAGTGGTGCTTCACTACATGTGAAGCAAGGAAGACCTGTGCCAAGCATGTGATAAGTATTCACAAAATATTAGCTTTTTTTCTTTATTATGCACAGTGCTAACAGCTATACCAAAGGTGGCTTCTAGGACTGGGCAAACAGGCTTAAGTTGTCTGCTCTTATGACATTTTAGTCTCTGGATATATCCCCAATTCAACCCATGGATTCTCTTCAGATTTTCAGGTTCCCAGCCACACAATGTCCAATCCAGTTATGCATGTCCATTATTTTTAGATATTTTTACTGTAAACTTCTTTGCTGTAAGTACCTTCACAGCAAGCATTTTTGTTACAAACATTCTCACTGTGTAACTAATTGGCCATAAGACAATTTTGCCATAAAATGTAAAATGACTGGTTGATAGTTTGTTTTGATATGTATCATACAAAAATCATGACAAAAGATGATGATTTGCCCCAAGAGCCAGTTTCTTATTTCTAAACACACTACAGTGGAGGAGAAAGAGGAAGAGGGCCTGAAAATTGCAGATTTGAACTCACATTTCCCATACAACTCTGGAATGTTTATCAACAGACATGTGACAAGATGCCAGGATCACACAACAGTATAGAGGCTTTCATAACACAATACACAAGTGTGTGTGCTCAGAGGTGTCTGACTCTTGCAACCCCATGGACTGTAGCCCACCAGGCTCCTTTCTAGGCAAAAACACAGGAATGGGATGCAATACAAAGCTTGGGTATAAATATGCATCCTAATATTTGGAAATTGATACCTCCTCTAACAAAGGAAGAAATTTTAGCAAAAAGAAAAAATGTGATGCCGAATGAGGAGGCGAATCAATGTGTAAAACATTAAGAATGAAAGACCTGGAAGACAAGTGCTCAGGTACAAGTCACAAAATAAGGTCAGTCACCTGCACAGTAGTGCCATTAAATCTATGCACCCTTTAAATGGACTTCCCCGGTGGCTCAGACAGGAAAGCGTCTGCCTACAATGCAGGAGACCCGGGTTCAATCCCTGGGTTGGGAAGATCTCCTGGAGAAGGAAGTGGCAACCCACTCCAGTATTCTTGCCTGGAAAATCCCACGGACGGAAGAAACTGGTAGGCTACAGTCCACGGGGTCGCAAAGAGTCGGACACGACTGACTCTCACTTTTCACCCTTTAAATATATTCAGGTATTTTGTATTTAGTAATAAAGTCTCTTTAATTTTGTAATTAGCCTCACGGCTAATTAGTTATATGGTGAAACTAATATTTGTGGCAGCAAAGATGTTTAAAAGAGGAAACTTACAGTGAAAATATATAGAACTCCAGTTATCACCTCGGCTGGTACAGGCAATCAACTGCTCGCTGCTCCTGCCCTCTGCCTGGGGTCTGGGCTGACAAGCTTGACCCAGTGAGCAATTGTGACTGCAGCTGAATGTTCTTCGTTACATAATATTGAGCTATTCAAGTTCAAAATGCCTAAAACTATGTCATGAAACTGGGGCATTACAACAAAAGAAAACTAGGGAAAATGAGTATCCATGAGTATCTGCCTCACATTTGAATCCCAGGCAGCAATGCAGGTTTAGAGTGGCTGTTTCTTCTGCACGTGGATGTGTTACATGCATCTCTGTAAGATGCAGTGAAAGCAGAGAAAACTATGGAAAGATACATACTGACATGTTTACATGGCTAACTGTGTGGTGGGGATAGGGACTGAGGTGCGTGGCAAGAGCAGGGCATAAGCAAGAAGGAACAAATGAAAAAAGCCAAGAATGATGAATTAAAAATACAATTAACATAGGATATGATAGCCTGTGTGAATTTATGTGAAATAATACATAGGTGGGCTTAAGCATTTGGAAATTCAATAAAAAGAATACATTATTGATATTAAGAGGGGACCCTCCTGACTCACCATTGCAATAAAAAAAATTAGGCAGTGTATAAGCACTGTGAATTCTGATCAGAACAAAACAATAACAAAATCCTTGGTTGCCCCATGGCAGTAGCCTGGTATCCTACACATTTGTGTCTCTAATAAATTAGTGTTTTTTCTTTGCTTATTTATTTGCTTATTTCTTTGTTTCTTCATTGAGTCCCTACTGAGGTCAAGCACTGTGTTAGGAACCAGGGCTAAAAAGCTTACCAAGAAATGGTGTCCTCACTCTTCAAAAGCTATTGGTAGGTGTGGGAGACTGATGGGGAAGCAGCCAGGGAAGAACAGGGTGCAGGAGCAGGCGCCAGGGAGCTCAGGGTACCAAGAAGGCTAGCTATGTGGCTGGGAGTTGGAAAACTTCTTACCATGGGTGGAGATGCCACTATTGCATTTTGAATGCATTAGAACAAACGGGGGGCAGGGAGAGGCAAGGAGCAGGAAAGGCATTCTCACTGGAGGGGATTTTACGGAAGGGTTAATGCAGTCAAAGACATGTAGGCTTGTCTCTATTACCTGCTGATTGTGTTAGTGGATCAGGCATTAAATGAACTAGAACCAACTTGTTCATCTAAAAGTGGGGCTCAGAGTCAAGGCACAGACAATGTAATGGTTCTGGGTCCAAACGTCATATGTATCCATGACTAGTTCTGTGACTTTGGGAAAATAACTTTACATCTTTAAAAAGGGGGACAAAAATGGGGTCTGCTAACAGGGCTGCCTTTATAAAAGTTCCTGGTAAAGAGACAGTACTGGGTTATTCTTCCTTGTCATTATTATCACTGAGCCACAGGTTATTTGACGAATAAATGAGGTTGCATTTAAATGTGCTTTATAAAGCAAACAGCACTGAATAAATTGTGACCTGGTATGAATTATACCAGAAGCACAGTGATTTTTAGAAGAAGAAAAATATATTGCTTTTGCTTTTTCATAAAAAGAGTTTCCCTTTTAAATTGGGCCAGGAAAATCTCTGGCCACAGATGCTCTTGAATTCAGTGTTTCAAAGGTGGTTCAATTGCAGAGATGTTGTTTTGGTCCTACAGGCCCACGTTTGACACAAAAAATATAATGATGATTTCAGCAAGGAGGAGACAGGAGTCTCAATTCAACAAGAGCTAGGCATGATGAAATGATCAGGGGCCTGGGGACCTAGGGATCTGGCTGTCTCTCAGCCTCCCAGCACCTTCTTTCATGTCTCATATTCCCCCTCCACTCTTCATATCCTGATGCTGTCCGCCTCCACCTCTATTCATGAAAAGCAGTGTTGATAACTGTTTCCGGGATCTAGGCCAACACTTTGCACAGCTGGCTTACAGGAACTCATGTGGGCAGATGAACCAGGAAAAGTTCTTAAACTAAGAGGTTCTGAATGTGGGTCAGAAGCACAGCCTTCTCCACTCCTGAGATACATTCAAAGCAGATGGGGGCTGTTCAGTGGCTTTAGCGGCCAAGAAGCTCATGAGATGAAGGATGGAGGAACATAAGAAAAGTGCCTCTGTTGTGGGCTCAACTGTGTTCACCAAAGAGAGCTGTTGAGGTTCTAACCTCTGGTCCCTGTGAATGGGCACTTACTTGGAAAGAGGATGTTTGCAGATGTTGTTAAGTTAGGATGAGGTTATTAGTTCAGTTAAGTTCAGTCACTCAGTCTTTGTCACCCCATGGACCTGCAGCACGCCAGGCTTCCCTGTCCATCACCAGTTCCCAGAGCTTGCTAAGCTCATGTCCATCAGGTCGGTGATGCCATCCAACTGTCTCATCTTCTGTCATCCCCTTCTCCTCCTACCTTCAATCTTTCTCAGAATCAGCGTCTTTTCCAATGAGTAAGTTCTTGGAATCAGGTGGCCAAAGTGTTGGAGCTTCAGCTTCAGCATCAGTCCTTCCAGTGAATATTCAGGACTGATTTCCTTTAGGAGGTCATTAGAGTGGTCCCTACATCACCAGATGGCCAACACTAAAATCAGATTGATTATATTCGTTGCAGCCAGAGATGGAGAAGCTCTATATAGTCAGCAAAAACAAGACTGGGGGCTAACTGTGGCTCAGATTATCAACTCCTTATTGCCAAATTCAGACTTAAATTGAAGACAGTGGGGAAAACCACTAGACCATTCACGTATGACCTAAATCAAATCCCTTATGATTATACAGTGGAAGTGAGAAATAGATTTAAGGGACTAGATCTGATAGACAGAGTGCCTGATGAACTATGAACGGAGGTTCGTGACATTGTACAGGAGACAGGGATCAAGACCATCCCCAAGAAAAAGAAATGAAAAAAGCAAAATGGCTGTCTGAGGAGGCCTTACAAATAGCTGTGAAGAGAAGAGACATGAAAAGCAAAGGAGAAAAGGAAAGATATACCCATTTGAATGCAGATTTCCAGAGAATAACAAGGAGAGATAAGAAAGCCTTCCTTAGCAATCAATGCAAAGAAATAGAGGAAAACAATAGAATGGGAAAGACTAGAGATCTCTTGAAGAAAATTAGAGATACCAAGGGAATATTTCATGCAATGATGGGCTCAATAAAGGACAGAAATAGTAGGGACCTAACAGAAGCAGAAGATATTAAGAAGAGGTGGCAAAAATACACAGAAGAACTGTACAAAAAAGATCTTCATGACCCAGATAATCATGATGGTGTGATCACTCACCTAGAGTCAGACATCCTGAAATGTGAAGTCAAGTGAGCCTTAGGAAGCATCACTATGAACAAAGCTAGTGGAGGTGACAGAATTCCAGTTGAGCTATTTCAAATCCTAAAAGATGATGCTGTGAAAGAGCTGCACTCAATATGTCAGTAAATTTGGAAAACTCAGCAGTGGCCACAGGACTGGAAAAGGTCAGTTTTCATTCCAATCCCAAAGAAAGGCAATCCCAAAGAATGTTCAAACTGCCACACAATTGCACTCATCTCACACCCTAGTAAAGTAATGTTCAAAATTCTCCAAGCCAGGCTTCAGCAATACGTGAACCGTGAACTTCCAGATGTTCAAGCTGGTTTTAGAAAAGTCAGAGGAACCAGAGATCAAATTACCAACATCTGTTGGATTATCAAAAAAGCGAGAGAGTTCCAGAAAAACATCTATTTCTGCTTTATTGATTATGCCAAAGCCTTTGACTGTGTGGATCACAATAAATTGTGGAAAATTCTGAAAGAGATGAGAATATCAGACCACCTGACCTGCCTCTTGAGAAACCTGTATGCAGGTCAGGAAGCAACAGTTAGAGCTGGACATGGAACAACAGACTGGTTCCAAATAGGAAAAGGAGTACGTCAAGGCTGTATATTGTCACCCTGCTTATTTAACTTATATGCAGAGTACATCATGAGAAACGCTGGGCTGGAAGAAGCACAAACTGGAATCAAGATTGCTGGGAGAAATACCAATAACCTCAGATATGCAGATGACACCACCCTTATGGCAGAAAGTGAAGAGGAACTAAAGAATCTCTTGATGAAAGTGAAAGAGGAGAGTCAAAAAGTTGGCTTTAAGTCTCAACATTCGGAAAACTAAGATCATGGCATCTGGTCCCATCACTTCATGGCAAATAGATGGAGAAACAGTGGAAACAGTGGCCGACTTTATCTTTTTGGGCTCCAATATCACTGCAGATGGTGATTGCAGCCATGAAATTAAAAGATGCTTACTCCTTGGAAGGAAAGTTATAACCAACCTAGAGAGCACATTAAAAAGCAGAGACATTACTTTGTCAATAAATGGTCCATCTAGTCAAGACTATGGTTTTTCCAGTAGTCATGTATGGATGTGAGAGTTGGACTATAAAGAAAGCTGAGTGCAAAAGAATTGATGCTTTTGAACTGTGGAGTTAGAGAAGACTCTTGAGAGTCCCTTGGACTGCAAGGAGATTCAACCAGTCCATTCTAAAGGAGATCAGTCCTGGGTGTTCACTGGAAGGACTGAGGCTGAAATTGAAACTCCAATACTTTGGCCACCTCATGTGAAGAACTGACTCATTTGAAAAGACCCTGATGCTGGGAAAGACTGAGGGCAGGAGGAGAAGGGGATGACAGAGGATGAGATGGTTGGTTGGCATCATTGACTCGATGAACATGAGTCTGGGTGAACTCTGGGAGTTGGTGATGGACAGGGAAGCCTGGCGTGCTGTGGTTCATGGGGCCACAAAGAATCAGACAAGACTGAGTGACTGCACTGAACTGAACTAATCCAATATGACTGGTTATAAAAGGAAAAGACAGACACACAGGCAAGATGTCCATGCACGAAGAGGAAGGGAGATGTGGAGTGATGCAGCTGCAAAGTCAGGGTTCCCAATGATGGACAGCCAGTGCCAGAAGCTAAGAGGCAAGGAGGATTCTATCCAGAGTCTCTGAGGGAGTATCAGTGGGAGTAGAGTCTCAGAGGGACCTTGCCCGCATATTGCTTTCAAACTTTCAACCTCCAGCACTGGGAGAGAATACATTTCTATTGTCCTAAACTACCCAGGTTGGGGTATTTTAGTACAGCAGGCCTAAGAAATGAACCCAACCTCTCAGTTCAGGTATAAGGCCTGACTCTCATCTCTGGAGAGTTCTCCCCTCTATCCCTTCACAATGAGAGCCAGGCTGGACCAGAATGTGCTCAAGTGATAGGAACTGCCTTCAGAAGAGTGAGAATAAAAACAGGGGTCTGGGAAGATGGCATGGTCCCAATGAGTATGTTACAGAGAAGGAATATTATTTTGAGTCATTAAAGCATTATCTGTACATGTAACACCTGTGTCTGGCTCCTAGAGGAATGTGAGCTCCTGGGAGGACATAGTTAAACAGGAGCCTAGGAATCTGCCGTGTTCCCCCACCAGGGCTCAGACCAAGAAGTCTGCATCTTTAAAACCTTCCAAATGGCTCTTTGGCTTGAGCTGAGACATGGAAAAACTGAGGTTTGGAGACATGAAGGGGCCCAAGTCCTCAAAGCTGGCTCAAGACACAGCACTGCAGAGGATTCCAAAAGGGGATGTTTCCAGAGAACAAGTGTGGTCCAATATACCTGGGGATCTATGTTGGGTCCTTGTGGCTGGGAGAAGTTACTTTTTTTCTTTTAAAGTTTTTGGCCACACCACGTGGCAGGTGGAATCATAGTTCCCTGACCAAGGATCATACCCAGGCCCCCAGCAGTGGAAGCAGAGTCTTAACCACTGGAAAGAAATCCCGGAAAAATTACCTCTGTAAGACTCAGTTTCCTTCTGTTCAAAATGGGAATAGTGATGGAATTATGAGAATTCAGTGCAGAAATGCAGTGAAAGTTCAGTATCTGGCCCTGGGAATGGTGGCCGTACACTGCCAGGCAGCAGCCCTGCCCCAGTTACAAGGGAAACAGCTGGGTGGAAGGGGACCTGTGCTATTTTGCCTCTTAGTCCAACGTGCCTCTCAGGATACTGTTCTGTCTTTCAATATTCTGGACAGTAGTTACTATGACACCCAGCACAATCTTAGAGTGAGCTGGAGCATGGGATTTTAAACTGAGACAGGAGGGCTTGGGAACTCTGGACAGTATCTCTGCATTTGGAACCTTGTTCATAGATATTAGAGCTAGGGTTTTTAGGTAATAGGTTGTGCTCTTGAAAACTAGGGTCCTTTTCCAGCTTCATGAGTGCCTTGCACTAAAGATGCTCAGAGTCCCCACCAGAACGGGTGACCGACCTCGTCTGGATCTTACGCAGCAAGGAGGGGCTGTCCTGTCCCCGGTGTGAGCATGTACTGGCAGGAAGGCTGTGTTCCAGCCCAGGACTGTAAGTCAGGCTTGGAGGTTCAAAGATGCTGGTATTCAGTCTATTTCCAAAATGATTTGTTCTAAGCTAATTAGTCTTCTAGTTTCTATACAAGTCATGAGCAAGAAACACTTTCACCTTCAGAAAGATGCCTTTTAACTTGAAGATCATTTTCATCATTAAAAACAGAAACCACCAAAGATGCTCTCCCCTGTTAGTGCTCAGGAGGGGGCATTCATATACATACAGTTTAATCTTCTGACAGATCTTGGCCAAAAATGGGAATGAACAAATATCAAAACCACTTCTGGAGTATGTCTGGAGAGAAAAGCAAAAACAGAAAGAGTTATTTATTTCAAGGAATGGTTTTCCAGTTTCTAAAGGTACTTCCTCTCTTCTTGGCTCCACATTTTGGATTTCTGGACTCTTCTTTCTCCAGAATCTGGGCCATATTACTTAACTTAATTTAGCCCGTTCCTGTCCCCACACTCCAAATACATTGCACCTGTGTGCTGGCTCCTTTCGCTTGAAGGTCTCTCTTCCCCCAGCCAGCTGGTCCCATCTTATTATCTTTTCCAGCTCTGCCCAAAAGAAGAGGCCCACCTTGGTCCATTCTACTTAGACAACATTCTTCTCCTCATTATCTTCAGTGGCTTTAAAACAGGATTTGAAAAATAAAGACTGTTTTCAAATAAGATAATTCCATCCTATTAAGAGATAAAGACTAAAGGGAGAGATGGCTCAGGGGAAGGGGTGCAGATGAAGCCCCCCAGAGTTTCCTGAACAAAGGGATTTCAGACAGCAGTTTACATAAGACTCTAGCTGGGGGATAAATTAAAAACCCTGGCTTTTTTTTTTTAATTAAACAGTGCTTTTAGAAGTATTGCAGTTCCTGTGATGCTTTTTGCAGACAAAAGGAAAAACAACTGGGTAGAAAAAGTCAGGAACTGGCATTTATCAACAAAGAGAGAAAGGGAGAGAGGTATCTCCTGCTTTTTTAACGTTCACTTCATGCCACCTTGATTCGATGAAAGACATACGTTAGCATCTATTTTCATGAACTGAAAGAAATCCAAAGAGGAGTTTTCACTTTCATAAAAAAAGAAAAAAAAGCGAAAAGCAAAAATATGGTTCATCATCTGTTCTGCAGGAGCCAGTGTGGAGCCAGTGAGTAACCCCCAGCACTGAGGGGCCCCTCCCAGCTCCTTCCCCAGAAACCACACTGAACACTTCAGTATCAGGCAGCCAGAGCTTTGAACCGTGTCTGTGAGCTTCTTGCTTGATCTCCACTTATTGTGTGCATCTGTTAGCAAGATGAGTCCTAAGGTAGTTGCTGCTTAGCCTGAGGAAAGACTTCATAGGAATGGTCTACTTTTGGACAGCGGGGAAGCATGTGGTAATTCTCACCAACCTAGAGAGTCCTTCAGATGGCTGTGAATGGTACTAACAGTTGTCAGTATTCTGACCCTAGCAAAGGCAGACAAGTAACCTTTTCTGGCTATAAATGAGATATTTAAGGATCTTCATGATGTTTGTACAACTTTCTAGAATGAGGAACAATCCTGACTAGTGCCCTCAACTACATGCAAGAGGTGGAGACAGAAGAGGCTGTCCTTGTCGCCATGGAGCCTACTGTCTAGTGGAGCATAGGGGTGGATAATCCCAGCTCTTAGCATGCTCTGTGAGGGCTGCCGTGGTCCAGGCATTAATATGGCTTTCTAGGAACTGGAGGAGGAGGCAGGCGAGAAAGGAAGAGACAGATGCTCCACGCTTTTCAACCCAAAGGCAGTTTGCAGACTTGGCTACGAATGTAATTCGTGGGCTCCACCACAATCTACTGACTCAGAAAGCCTGGTGAAGGCCTGGGAATTTGTGTTTTCATAGCTCCAAGTCATTCTGATGCTCACTAAGGTTTGAGAACCACTGCTGTAGACTTTGGCTGAAGAAAGTGTGATCACAAACCAGAAGCATTGGATGTCATCCAGGAACTTTTAGGACTAAGAGTCTCTGGCTGCACTGTTGCTCTGTCGAATCAGAATCTGTATTTTTAAAAGGTCCCAGGTGGTTGGAGTCCACACCAAAGCCAGAGAAGCAGAGGAAGCACCCCACACAGGGCTGTGGGCATACGAGTGGGGCTGGCATCTTGCAGGACATTTCAACCTGGCTGGAGCATAAGGATCCAGGAGAATGAGGTGGACCACGGAAGGAAGGACATATTAGGATGAGCCTGGAAGGCTGCATCATGTGCTGTCCTGAGGGCAGTGGGGAATCCTGGGAGAGATCACACTGTATTTCAGAAAGACCTCTCTGGAGGAGACGTGAAAGCCTGGAGGAGGCAAGATGAGACAGAAAAACCCGTTGGCAGATAAAGACTCTAAGGCCTGGTCTTGAGCTCTCTAACCTCAGCACTATTGCCATTCAGGGCTGAATAATTCTTTGTTGTGGGCTGTCCTGTGCATTGTAAGCTATTTAGCAGCATATCCAGCATCTAGTCACTATAGTCAGCAGCCTCCAAATGTTTCCAATTGTTACCAAATGTCCCCAGGAGAGGTGATGGGGGTCAGCATTGCCCCTGGTTGGGAATCACTATTGGAAAGCGGGAGGAGGGGGATGGGGGTACAAAGATGGGATGTTTGGAGAGCTGGTAACTGAATGAGATGAATAGCGTAGACACACTGCAAAACACACACCAGCATGCAATTATACCATAACATGGGTGGCAATTTGTAGAGATGCTTTCCAAGATCCAGAATCAGGTTGCATTTGAAAGTTTGAGTTACTTGTTTTTATATTTACTTTGTCTGAAGGCCTTGGTCTAATTAACTTAATGGCAATGCAGATTTTAACATGGATGATAACCAATACATCAAACATTTTATAAGGACAGCCTGATAATTACTACACAGGAGATACAGTGGAATAAAATGCACAGCTGTTCAATGTCAAAATTCAGCCTGAAGGCTGCAGCTGTCTTTGACATTCCTTGTGCAGAAACTGGATCTAGGACGTAGACAGAAGGTGATGTAACTTGTCCAGGGATCCCCAGAACTCCTTCTGTTAAGACAGATGTTTCGATCATCCAGCTTTTTCATCACATGGTATGGGAAGGACTAACCTCTTCTTACAAATTTGCAAAGGGAACTTAGATTGACACAGAGCAGCACTGAAGAGAACCTCACTTGCATATTTGACAGCTCCTTCCTTTCAATTCAAACCTTACTAGACAGAGGCAGAATGGGGGCTGTTATTATCTTAGAGATGGATTTAAACAGCACATCTGGCTGCATGTAATCCCATCTAAAATGAAAGTCCCAAATCTGGGCTGTCCTGGGGCATAGGATTCAGGCAGCATTTTCATTTTTGCCATCTATTTAGCCAACTTCTACTTGCATCTGGAGCTTTGCCCATCCCATGATGTTAAATGAATACAGAACAATAAGCAGAAGTTAAATAAATGAGAATGTGGTGAATGGGGTATATAGAGGCTCAAAGGGGGAGCATAACTTCTCTTCTGCATTGAGGGCAGATTCTTTATCATCTGAGCCACCAGGGGAAGCACCCTTCTGTACATAGCCAACTTAAAATTGAATTTCTGAGTGATATAGTACTTTTAAACCATTGTCATATGTTATTTTACTTGAATTTGCTTGAGTGCTAAATTGCTTCAGTAGTGTCTGACTCTTTGTAACCCTGTGGACCATAGCCTGCCAGACTTCTCTGTCCATGGGATTTCCCAGGCAAGAATACTGGAGTGGGTTACCATTTCTTCCTCCGGGGGATCTTCCCAGCCCAAGGATCGAAGCTGTGTCTCTGTCTTGGCAGGTAGCTTCTTTACCACTGAGTCACCTGGGAAGCCCTGGGCAAGTCTGTACAGTAGCAATTTTTAAAGTCTTTCCAGATGGTTCTGTTGAGTAGGTAGGTTTACCATCAGGGCCATCAGGTTCAGCTGTACAGATTGTACACTGCACAATTTTAATAGTCACACAGCCTGTGATGGGAATGGTGCTTCCTGAAATTCAGTACTGAGGAGGTCTGGTTGAAAGCCATTGTAATGGTGGAAGGGTTAGAAACTGGGAAGAAGCTAAACCTGGACTTAAATGATAGGTTTCTCACTTACAAGCTATGTGGAATGAGGAAATTGTTTAACCTATCTGATTCTTGGTTTTTTTATCTGTAAAATGGGGTTGATAACAAAAAGATGCTAGCTACTTTGTAGGCATTTTTGCGAGAATAAACTGAGGACATAACTCAAGTATTCTAAACATTTAGACGCTCAGGGATCTGCCAAATCCATGAAGACCTCCCCCCAACCCCTGCGCCCGGCTCCCCAACCATAACACTTAACTCTTCCCCAGTATGGATTTTCTGACAGGTTATGCTGAAATGATATGCAACCTACTGTGTGTCTCTCTGCATTCTGGCTAGAACTACAGTTACATCAGCCATCACAATGGAATTAATTGCAGCCACTATCCTCTGAGCAGTTTTTAAAAGACTCTTATTTGCATTTCCTGATTATTTTTTCTTTGATAGCTTTAATTTAGAGAGTAAATAAATTGCACGATATTTTTGAGGAGCTTTTTTTTATTGTTGGATTGTTCAGTTGTTGTTTTTTTTTTTTTTTTTTTTTTTTTGCTTCTTGCAAGGCATGATTGGAATCCTGCCCCATGAATTATGCTGGCAATTTTGGTGACAGAAATGAAAAATTGTAAAGTCCTAATTAGCCTTTGAGTCAATGCCAAGGCAGTTTGTGCTAGTGAAGTAAACAAGGCTCTGAGAATAAATTTTTAGATGCATATTGAGAAGAATTAAAAGAAAAATGGTATTATCCTCTAGTCTGTTTAGGGTTCTGAAGGTGGTGGTCAAGGTTTCATGTGAAGCTTCAATTTCTTGTTCCATGTCTTAAGCAGATTAATTGAACCAGCTATGGTTGGCCTTTAACTACTCACTGAATTAAATAATAATTGACGATGCAAGCATTATGATTGATTAATCAATAGAAATGTCTTCATGCTGTCTTTCAACATGTATCAGACTTGTACATCAAAACCCATGTGCTCCCCTCAACTAGGGTTGCCAAATAAAATATTGTGCTGGACATACTTATACGAAAAATTATTCATTATTTATTTGAAATTCAAATTTAATCTTCTGTTTTTATTTGCTAAATCTGGCAGATTGAGCCACAAGGAATTTTCCTCCCCTTTATTTCCATGTTGCCAAATCAATACTACTTTAAATGTATTGCATCAGGTGAAAGATAAACTGGGCCAGCAGGGAAGAGCCAAGGATGAGGGCCATGTCCTCTCATCTCTGATGAGTGCTTCCTTCCTTCCAGAACTGCTAGCATCAGGGGAGACACTTCTTCAAAGATTTACCTTTCTGCTTTCTTTTCGTCTGGGACTGATTGACCAGCAGGGCCCAAGTCAAATACTTGACTTTATGATAACCAGTTCAAACTAAGCATTCTGTCTGTTGAATAAAACTATGATTGCAAAGAGGAAAAATTAGGGGAAAGGAATAATAATGGTGATGGTTTTAGCTAGCATCTGTTGAGCGCTTGATAAGTCCCAGGTATGATACTAGGCACTTCACACACATGGACTCTCTTAGGTCCTGATACCTAGTTTTGAGAATGGAACGCTGCCATTGTCCCTCTGTCACTGATAGGGAAACTGAGGCTCAGCCTAGATCACATATTTAGAAAGTGATGGAGCAGGAGGCTACAGTCTTCTCCAATATCGTCTGCTGGAGGGCAGCAATTCTCAACAGTGAGTGCCAGAGGATAATGTGGCAATGCTAGGAGACATTTTTGGTTGTGGTGACTATGGGGGGGCGGTGGCATCTAGCGGATAGAGGATAAGGATACTGCTAACATCCTACAATGCCCTGGGCAGAACCCACAACTAAGGATTATCCAGCTCCAACTGGAGGTGAGAAATGCAGCTGTAGAGAGAAGGGAGGAGAAAAAAGAGGAAAAAAGAGGACAGGGTTCATATTCCTACTTGAGTCCCAGTTCAACTGTGGAGTGTTGTGGGCTTGTGTCAGGAGTAGCCCCTGGCCCTTTGGGGTGGGAGAGCAGGGGCCAGAGGGAGGTGAAGGTGCCAAGGACCATGCTGGCATTCTCCCTGTCAGTTGCTTACCAGAGCTGGGGATTTCTTGACAATCTGTCTGGCCTTCTCAAGGGTAAATTTCCATGCCTCCTATAAAAATAAAGTTAGACAATATTACAACTTGTATCCCATCTTTTCTTTTTCTGGGTTTCCAAAGTCAGGTTTTTTAAGTTTGTAACTTGGCAATAAATGCATTATTCTATAGCTTTCTGATAAAATAACTCACAGGAAAGCAATTTCATGTTAATAACTCTCTTTAATAAGGGATTTGCTTTGTGCCAGATGCTACACTAAGTGCTTTGCAAATATTATGTTATTTAATCTTCACAGCATCTCTGAGAGTATATGACCTTTTTACAGATGATGAAATTGAGATACAGAAGAGCTAAGAAACTGGCTGTAGATCTCAGAGCCAGTGTCCAAAAGAGATGTCATCTGAACCTTCTTCTTCCTGCCTGCTATGCTAAGCTCAGTAACTTGTCTTTGGGTCTGAAAGCCCCAGTGTAGGAGGTGAAAATTTCTGTTATGATTTCCTTTTTGGTGGCCCTTGTTAGCTCAAAGATCATCCTCCACAACATCGAGGGTGGTGTTCCTCTGCCTTAATTATGGGTCCCCTGTTTCTCTGCTTTGGAAATACCCCTTTGTGTTTGAGGCCAATCTCAAGCATCTATAGGGTCTAGCACAGTTCCTGATGCATTGTAGGTACTCAACAGATATAGAAGTAAAAGTGAAAGAAAACATTTATGATATTGTGCCAAAGAAAACATAGGTTATCAGATTTTGCACATACAGAAAAGAAAAAACAAAAACAAAAAAACGCTGCAAATGTGCGCGTGTGTGTGCTCAGCCAACTCTTTGCAACCTGGTGGACTATAGCCCACCAGGCTCCTCTGTCCATGGAACTTTCCAGGCAAGAGTACTGGAGTGGGTTGTCATTTCCTCCTCCAGGGGATCTTCCTGACCCAGGGATCGAACTTGCATCTCCTGTGTCTCCTGCGTTGGCAGGCAGACTCTTTGCCACCACACCACCTGGGAAGCCCCTTGCAAAGAGATATGCCATAATAATAGTTGATGATAACTTTTACCTAAATTTTCAATAATGAGCACAAATTCAGCAATAAATGCTTTTTTTAAAAAAAGAACTCAATACACATTGCCCTGTTGCTTATTGAAAATGATCTGTTCCCAGTACAGGGATGTAGTGAGGACCCTGAGATCTGGGGGTGAATGGACACTCCTGTCTTCCAAATTCCCATTCTGGCAAGGAGGCACCAGGAACAGATACAGTAAGTGCCACAGTAAGTGGAAGTGAGATGAAGCAGAGACAAGGTGCTGGAAACATCTTTTTAGGAAGGGCCATTTGGATCCCCTTGAGAGAACTGATCTGGTTTTAACTCAGCTCAGTTCTCTAGGTAGACCAATGTTTAGAGAGGAATACAGACAAGGAAGAAAAAGGAGCAGAAGAAGAAGTGACAAGGGCTTTGCCAAGTACCTTCTGACCCCTTGTGCTGGGAATAATTGCTGCCTCTGGGTCCCCCTGGAACGCTGAGGGCAGATGTGTATGGTCTTGCCTTGACAAGAGCAGCGCTGTCTCCCACAGTTAAAGTGCAATACCATCATAAGAGAAATCACGAGTGCCTTTAAAAGGTGCTTTTGGTAAAGCTAAATCCTATGTATTGGAAAATAGTCACCGTAGGATATAGTGGAACACAGATATAATAATAGACTGCAAATTCCACCCAAAGGTCAGACATGCCACTATTTGATAAAAAATTAAAAGCAGAGGAGCTCCCTCCATTTGTCTTCCTACATAACAGAAATGGCCTCAAAACCCCATTTGTCCTTTTCTCTTAACTCTTCTGTCTTCCACTGGAATTATTTATGCATTTACTACCTCCAGTGATCAGTCAAGTCCTCAGGAACAGCATCTTTCAAACCTTGCTCCATTTGTAAATTAATTTATGCCATTAAATTTGGGAGTGAGGAGCAGCTTGTCCTAATAAACTTTTAGAAAAGATCAGGAGTAGATCAGTGAGCTTCTCCCCATCCCTAAAACCCCTCCTAAATGCCTGCTCTTTGACAATAAAAAAATTTCACGTCTAAAAGCATCATTTTTTGTCTCAGGGGGCTTCTTCCTTTGTGGGAGCTTGTCACTGCTGTCAAAATGTGATGTGAACAAAAGGCACTTTCTGTGATTTTCAAATCTACTGCTGCTATAATTGATAGCAGAGAACTTGATCACTAAAAATTATTCCCTGTAGAAACTCATGTCTAATAATACCATTTTTATTTCCTTCACTCCTGAGTGTAGCAGAATTCAACTCTTTAACATCACAGAACCTGAGAAGGACCAGTTTGTGACTGTGTCCTGTCTAATTCACCCACACTCCTGAAATGTTGAGGGACATTATATTGAGATCTGGAGCATCCCGTGTACACTGTATTCTCTGCATGTTTTCCCATCCTTGACAGTACAGTGGGTGTGCTTTGGCTGAAACGTCTGAATGTTTGGGAAATGCCTTTCCAAAAGGTACTCCTTACCCTAAAGTAGCTCAACCCCTTGAATATGCTCATATGTGCAACGGCTCTCCCAGCAGGAAATTTAGTTTACAGACTCCCCAAACTTTTAAAACTTAACAACAATTTTCTTTTCTAGCACACCCATTAACATCTCCCAGAGTGGGAGTAAAAGCAAGGGTTTTTGTGTCAAACATGTCTCATTTGAATCTGAAGAGAATCACTTACTGGCTTTGTAACTTGGGACAAGTTATTTATCCACACTAAGCCTCGGTTACCTCATCTATAAAATTGGGATAATAGTAATTGCTAGTTAACACTTTCTACATTGTAGTCTTACCAGTTTGCTGTCATTCTTCTCTCCCAGGATACAAAACCCTTGATGAGAAGGATTATGTTTCATTCACTATTACATCCCTAATATATAATTCATGGTATGACACAGATACTTTAGAAGAACTTGTGGAATGAATGAATGAATGATTGCACAGAGAAATGACTGGTTGAATGAATATTTCTTTCTTTTTTCATTATCAATCATATGCTCGTGACTACACTTGTGCCTGGGTTACATGAATTTCCACACAGGTGCATAGATGCTAGGCATATAGAGCCAGAGCTCTTCCCCAACCATGTGATCCTTCACGTTAAATCATCCAAATGCCATAGGAGCTAAATTTACCATTCCCCTGAGCCTTGGTGATATTATCTGGCTTGTGTTAAAATTTCAGACTTAATTTATTCTTGGAAAACAGCATGACAATGGTGGGAAAGGTGCTGGAATTCAGCGACTTGGACCACATGCTCTGCTTGCAGATGGCCATGGTTAAATAATATAACCTCCAAGTCTCTGCTATCTGTAAAACTGGATGTAAAGACTCAAAGACATTTGTTAAAGCCATTTGTTTGCTTGTCTTAAAGACAGGCAAAGGGGGCAAATTGTAATCAACACGAAAATGAAGATAATTGTTCTCTCACCTTGGTAGCATTTTCACTGTTGGCAACCTAGCATTTTTAAGCCAGTGTTTCTAAAGCATGAGGACCAAGCTTCTATCTTCTGGAAAACTACAACTTCAGAATGGAGGGTGCAACTGTAATCAGTGATTGGAGAGAAAGTTGGGGAATAAATAGATTGTGAGCCAGATATAAAACTCCTGGCTGGAAGCCATAATGATGTTTCTGACTGACTGAGAGCAATCATCTGAGCATAAGCAAATTCTCCATCAACAATGAGGGGCTTGGTTCGGGAAATACTCATTTGATCCTGCAATCTGTTATGGTCAAATCTTTTCAATTTCTCATTACTTTCTCCCTTTGGTTGAGAAGTTTCCTTATTCCAGTTTCAAATCTTCTTCGGAGTCTCATGGGTGAATTGCAGAGGAAGCCATTACGCCAGCTCACAGAGATATAAGCCCTCACTCTAGAAGCTTAGAGTCCAAAGAACTATGGATATGTATATTGCATTTTTTAACTCAAGGATTTGGAAAATTCCAAGGACAACATGACATGGCTCCCTAGCAGTCTAAGACGGGGGAAAGGCCAACCCTTTGCTTGATCACCAGAGCACACAGTGGTATCCACGGAGGCATTGCTTATGTAGTGAGTGAAGTCGCCTAGTCATGTCCGACTCTTTGCGACCCCATGGACTGCAGGAGGAGTGTAGGACCCACACTCCTCCGTCCTTGGGATTTTCCAGGCAAGAGTACTGGAGTGGGTTGCCATTTCCTTTTGTAACAAATAGTAACCTGTCCAACTGGAATTTTCTGCTTTATTATGTTATCTGCATTCCACTGTAACCTATAGTGGCTATTTTCCAACATGTAGGATTTAGTTCTCCCAAAGTCCAGTTTGATTTTGATATCCCCACATTTCCCAGTTTTATGATTCTGGAATATGTGAAAAAAAATCACATCAGTTTATGTCATTTTCTTCTTCTGAGGACCAAAAAGGGGGGAAAAAAAGAGAGAGAGAGAGAGAGAGAAGAAAGAACTGTGAAAGTAACTGAAAAACACCACCACTTCTGAATGCATTCCCTTATGCTGTTAAATATCTTTTCTTCATACATATTTTACCATTAGCTAAATTTCCTCTTTTTATTATCCTGGGCCAATTCTGCCTTGTATATCTATTAGTATCATTTGTACATTTAGTCACACTGTCTCTATCCTTTTTCTCCAGGAAATACCTTTTTAAAAAGTCTTATTTTAAATAACACTGTTCCCACCCCACAACTTTTTCTGTCATTTCCTGTAGTTTCCAGAGAGAAATATGTTCCTTGCCTCTTTGGTTTCTAGCAGCTATACACACACATTCCTTGGCTGATGGCCTCATCACTCTGACCAGTGCATTTGTTATCACAGTCTTATCCTATGCTCTTCCTCCTGCCTCTCTCTTATAAGGAACTTTGTGATTACATGGGGTTCATCCAGATAATCCTGGATAATCTCTCCATCTCTAGATCCTTAATTTAATCATACTTGCAAAGTCTTTTGTCATTCTGAGGATTAGGATATGGACTTCTTTGGGGAGGCCATTATTCTGTATACCATACTGTTCATTCAACAAATATTTATTGAGAAATTAATATATGCAGTGAAATGTTCTGGGCTCTGGGGAAGTCACAAAGAATCTAAGAAATAAATCAGCCAGATTATCTGCTCTCATGGAGTTTACACCTTAACAGAAGGGGCAGACATTAAATCATAATTTTACTGTAACTTATCTGATTGTACAACTGTTTCATTACAATTGTGATAATTTCTAGAAGCATGGAGAGCCATGAAAGGAGAGAAATCCTAGAGGACCTAACTTGGGGCATCAAGGAAAAGTTCTTAGAAGAAATGATTTCTGATCTGAGCTCTGATGTGGGTGATTAATTAGGTGAAGATGAGGGCTAAGAGTGGAAGCTGAGAGACTAGTTATTAAAACTTTAAAACTCAAAGTATCTTTTAGAACTGTTCAAATTCACTAGGGTCATTAGCTTTTCTTGGGCTAAGGGAAGAAAGCATATTCTCAAGAGAGATACAGTTGCCATTATTTTTTAACTTCTCAAAAGCAGGTAAGAAAGGTTTACAAATTTGAATACCATTTAAGTACCTTCCTTGGAAATATCTGATTTCTTCTCCTTATCAGAAATCAAGGGTAACTTAACATTTGTGTTATTAGTGCTGTCCACTGAGGATTCTTGAGATCTCTAAGAGTTTAATGACATCCAAATAAGACTTAAAATTTAAATCTGAGTAGACATATTCTCCAAGCTTCCAAATGTGGGCTTAAACTGAAATGCAGCTTGGAATATCTATCAAATCCTTTGAAATGCTGGGGGAAATGACTGAATAGCAGCCTGTACATTCAAGAATGGTGTTAAATGCTATTCTCAGTTCTGTTAGAGTTTTAAACCTTCAAGTCTTCAGGGAGCGATTTAATTTAGTGGTCTCTGATAGTTACAGCCTTTCTGTTTCTGTGATAATTTCTTGTCTAATGACCTTCAAAGAGTTTTGTGGAAGCAAAATACATAAGAGGTCGATGGAATCTCATTTAATTTTTACTTTTTTAATTATGTGAAAAGGATCATCATTTCTCCCTATATTTTTGGCCCTTTGATCTTTCTCTATAAGCTTTTTTTTTTTTTTTTTGCCGTGCTTGCTCTGGTTTTTTTTTTTTTTTTTTGTAAGAGCTCTTTGAATCATGGAGAAAATAATTCATAGTGTGGCATATTACAAAAATGCTTTCCCAGTTTGCCATTTGTCTTCTGACTTTGTATATGCCAGGTTTTTCACCAGTTAGATGCATTCATAGTTCCCTTTGTGACTTTGGGATCACAAATTACAAATAAAATTACTTAGGTTTTTCTTCTTTTATGGTTTCATTCTTTATGACTCAACCTTTAGTTCATTTGGGATTTATTTTGCCACAAAGAATAGACAAGTATCCACCTTAAATTTTATTCCTAAATGGCTAGTCTTTAATCCCATCCATTTACTGAATACGCCAGTGTTTTGTCACTGATTTGAAATGCTACTTTTTTTAAAATCAAAAACAAAAATCTCAAATGCATTTGAGTTTATTTTTAGACACTATATTCTGTTCCAATTTAAGCTTTAGGCTGACTTTTCTGCATCTAGATGGCTATATTCCCCTGTAATTTATCTCATTGCTCATAATTTCCTGAGATGTTTAAGGAGGAACTTTAGAAACACTGTCAAGTAAACAACTCCACAACCAACAATTTACTTGAATTTTGATTTCTCATCTATAAAATTGGGATAATGGAATAACTCTGCAATTGTATGAGAGGATTTTCAATGATGTATGATAAGTACTTAGTCCAGCTTTTGGTCTGTTACAGTCACTCAAATTGTGGTTGTCAATTACCTTTTATTTTTCATCCCCTAAAGTGTACCTATCATACAGTAGGGGCTTAGTAAATGTATATTACGAGAATAATAGGATGACTGTCCATGACTTGAAAGTCTATTGGTATCAGTCAAGACTTTTTCACCCTAGGACCATTCCTGGCCTCAGTTATCAAGGATATGTTTGTCTTCCAGGAGTGGCACTAATTTATTAAGTGAGGTAATTTGGAAAACTTTATTAAGTCTTCCAGAATATTAAGGCACACAAAAACTGTTCTTGGATGTACGTTCTCTTCAAAAGTAACATTTGATTTTCTAATGGTTTGCCAAGTCACAGTTGAAGAACAGCTATCACTCAAGAAGGAAATTTCCTTAACCTAAAACTCTGATGATCACACAATTGGCTCCTTTTTTATATTTAATAATTTGTTTTCTTCTAGACCTGGATTTGTGAGAAAACACTCACATACTATACAGAGTTAGCATGGAGAACAGGAGAAGAGCAAATACAGCAAGCTGGGTAGGTTGACTAAATAACCGAAGGAGAAGAGAAGCTTGATTTTTTTCAATTTACTTCAGGTTTTGAGCTACTAGTTTGTTAGAGTTGCCCATGGTAGCAGCCACGGAGGCACCAATGTAACAATGATGACAGAGGAAGTAATTTCCTTTCCTTGTTTGACGTAGAGATTCTGCTAACCTGAGAACACTGAATTCATTTTTCTTTTATATGTACCTGACATTAAAAAGTCAAGTCGTAACAACACAGATAGATTAAAGAAATTTACCACCCCCCCCCCCACACCACATATACACCCCCCATGTTGAAAAACATTGGAGGTCAGGATAAGAGATTACTTTTATTGAATAAGAACAAAGGATTAACTGCTGGTTACTAGAGAACATTTTGGGTTTAAATAGGGGAGACTCTGAACTCCACCCTCTTGCCAATTTGATTTTAGTGCTCATTCATGGATTCATTGTATTTTTTTAAAATGTCACCATTTATTGAACATCTTCTTGATTCCAAGAACTGTGGTAGCCTCTGTTCTTGGAGGCATATTCTTATGCCTCCAAAACTCATTCAAGTTGGGGCTCCTATTATATGAACTCTAGGTTGTCACAATAGGAGAATAACACAGAGATGCACTTCTGGGAGATAATTATGTCCTTGTTCAGAAAGGAGGAATGGAAAGGACAGAATGGATGCCCATGATGAGTCATCTGGAAGATTAGCGGCAGGAAAGCCCAAGTCTAGATAGATGGATCAAGACATCCTTTTTAAAAACAAAAACAAAAAAACTTTATTGCTAGAAAATGGGATCAAGGCATCTTAAGGATTAGGTTTGGTTTGTTAAAGAGATAAAGAAGAAGACACACTTGAAGTATAGACACTAGCTAGCGCTGGGAAGGAATATAGAGAGAAGAATTATAAAGGCATTACTGTCCTGTTTCATATAAAGAACTGGGTTAAAATGAAATCCATTCATTCAACACACATTTATTGGGCAGTGTGCCAACCTCCTATACCCAGAACAAGCAGTGGGGAGAGAGAACTGGCTCCCAGGGACCGTCCCAGCCTGACAATTATAGTCTAGCAGTCAATCTCACAGCTCCAGGCACATAAACTAATGACTAACATACAAGCTGGGAACTGCAATGCTAGCTGTTAGGATAGAGCTGTTAGTATCCTGGGGACGTTGAGGGACGGAATCTAATCCTCACTGGACTAGGAGCATAGGTGCCCAGTGGTTTCTTGAAGAAGGTCGACTGAACTAACTAGATCTTAAAAGATGACTCAGGGAAAGGGCATCACAGGTGCAGGGGAAAGGAGAACAAGGCTGGGAGGTGAGAACAAGCAGGATGTGATGGGATGATAAGTGCTGAGCTGCTGCAGAGAAGTGGATGAGCCAGTTCCTCCAAGAACAAGGCTGGGAGGTAAGGACAGGATAGTTTATGGAACTCAGGCTTTGTCTTGACCTTGATGCATGGCTCTGAAGGATCCAAGCAAGAAAGGTAGCATTGTCAGATTTGCATTTTGGAAACATCACTTGGGTGCCTGGATTTGAGGGTTTCAAGGTGGGAGGTGGAGATATCAGTTACAAAGTTGCTGCAGGACTCCACCCTAGAAATGATTATTATTGTTGTTCAGGCTCTAAATCGTGTCCAATTCTCTGTGACTCCATGGACTGCAGCATGCCAGGCTTCCCTGTCCTTCACTATCTCCTGGAGCTTGCTCAAACTCATGTCCATTGAGTCAAGGATGCCATCCAACCATCGCTCATCCTCTTCTGCCCCCTTCTCCTTCTGCCCTCAATCTTTCCCAGCATCAGGGTCTTTTCCAATCTTTGCATCAGATGGCCAAAGAAATGATAAGTCCCTGAATGAGGCAGGAAGAACTGAGGATGATGAAGGGGAATAGACTAGAAAGAATCATTTAGAAGGGTGAATGCTGGTATCACAACTGATATATGCAATATGGGAGGAATAGCTGATGTGGGGAAAAGATAATAGTCCAGTTTCTGACATGTTATGTTCAGGCTGTCTTTGGGACCTACAAAAGAAGATATTTATCTGGCAGCTGCATGCAGTGGCTGAAGCTCTGAGGAAAGTCTTGAACTTTGTTTGTGAGGCTTAATAATAAGAGCAAATGTTTTTGTATGTTTATGATGACCAGTCACTATTCTAAGAATTTTCACACATGCCAATTTGTGTAGTCTTCACATTAGCCCTTGGAGGTAGGCTCTACTCTATTCCTCATTTAACATATGAAAAAACACAAGGCAGTTAAATGATATATCTCAAATCACTTAGCAAGTACATGGCGGGGCCAGGGTCACTGGTCCCCGCAGGACAGCATCGGGCAGTCTACCTAACTGCCAGACTGTCCTGACTATAATTACTCAGGGAGAAAGCCCAGAGTGAGCAGAGTCCTGGCTGGGTGGGTCCTGGTGCTTATGAAGGGAAGGGTAGCCTCAGAGCTGTGCAAGGAGAACCAGAAAAGAGCAGAGAAGTTTCTGGAAGGGAGTGGCAAGCAGTGTTAAACGCAAAGGATAATGGACAAGAATGATCCTGGATTTGATGTTTAGGAAGTCATCAGTGGCCTTAAGGAGAAGTGTTTCATTAGAGTGATGGGGCTAGAGGCCAACCCGCAATTACTTGAGAAGCAAATGGGAAGTGAAGAAAACCTCTCCTTCTTTAAAAGACAGCTGGAAGTTGCTGCTGCTCCTAACTAACACTTATTAATGCTTATTACAAGCAAAGAAATCACCATCCTAAAACTCAATCTCCTGCCCCACTATAAAATACATATACACACTTATAGGTATGGATGCATATAAATATACCTGGAGATATATATTAAATTGTAAATATTCAAAACTACCCTATGAAGCCCGAGTATTATGTCCACTTTACAGATGAAGAAACTGAGGCACAGAGCAATTGAGCAACTTGTTTAAGGAGAGATAGAGAGTAAGAAATGCAGCCAGGCTTTGAGCCCAGGTGGTCTGGCTCTAAGATCTGTGCTCATAACCACAATATTGAACTACCCCTCAATTAGAGGAAGGAAAAAATTAGGTAGTGGCTGGAGAGGAATGGGAGTCCTGGGATTTATTTTTATATTAATTTTTGGAATGGGAGCAACCTGAGCTGGTTAATAGGTATCCTCCTTTTCCTTCTTGGGTGTAGATAACTTCAGTGCAATTTGGCCCAATTAGCAAACTGTTATGAGAAAATCCATAAAAAAGGAGTGAACTCTAAATATATTGTTTCTAAAACCTTCAGTTTCTTCAGCCCTTCTAAGAGGTCTTAGCAGTGGGGGTTTGGAGACTTGAAGCCCACAAACAGAGTTTGTTCATGAATCCATGAGAAAAGGGGCATAAGTCACGGAACCAAGGATGAGGCTGGGGGTAAATGGAGACATGTGACTTTGGGTGTCTGGGAAAGTAGCAGATGACAAGAAAAGGCCAGCAGCAGGAGGAGAAATGATATTTTCAGGCTTGTTGATGGCAGCTTTCAGGCTTGGGCCAACAGTTTTTACCTTTCAATGCTCATCAGAAGTTTTGTAGAAGTGCAGCTGCTCAAATCTCAACCCCAGAAGTACTGAACCAGATGCCCTTGGGTGGGACTCCACACATCTTTCTAAAAACTGCTTCATGTTCTAAAATCAGCTAAACCTTTTATACTCTGGTGTGTTCCATTGAGACCAGATAAACCATTGCAAGGGAGGAAGTAAAGCAAATACATGTTCAGAAAGGCCCTTTCCATCTTGTCTTTCATTTAACAAAACTTATAAAGCACCTACTATGTGTCAGGCATTGCACAGTCCTGGAAACATGATGGTGAGTGAGAAAGACATGGTCCCTATCCTCAAGTGCTATGAAAGAAACCAAGTGCTCTGTGAGAGCACAAAGAAGACCTTCAGATGGAGTGTGAGGAGGGACATTTCAACAGAAAGCTGGAGGAGAAGTAGCTGACTGTGCGGAGAACTGCAAGGGTTCTAAGCCAAGTACCCAAAAACAAGGGCTCTGAGGCAGATGTAACTAGAAGCCTGCATATGTAGTCAACACCTGCTGCACCTTGAAGGTAACTATCTCCACTCCTTTCCAGGGAGAGCCCAGGCCTGCTCTGCTGAGCTTTCTGCTCCTCTTTGAACCCTCTGTTAGAACACTTGTCTCTTCATCAGAGTTTGTTTACAAGTCTGCCTCCCTTGTAGAATCACTATTTGCATCGTGACTGCCTGCCTCATTTGCTGGAATACTGTCCTACATAATTCACTCTCTATAAATATTTGCTGCCTGAAAAAAAAAAATCATTCTGTAGAAGCTACAGGACTATAGGCAAGTCTTTTGATCCTCCAGGTCTCAGTGGACTTATTTATAAAATGGAGGAATCATTTCTGTCCTGCAGATTTGTGATGGTTAAAAGAGATAGCTTACACAATGTGCCTTGCAGTGGAGCTAGCACACAGTAACTGCTCAAGAAATGTTTGTTGAGGTGTGACTGGCTATGTGAAAGACTGACCAAATGATTTAACTGGTAAGGAGAAAGTTGGGATCCTTGTGCAAGATTCTTAGAACTTAAGCTCTTCAGAATATTTCCATTAAAACCAAAACCAAGAGATGTTTACTTTCTGATATTGAGAACTGGCTACTCTGAATGTGGTTCATAATCTCTGCCAAACACACATGTGCTGATGTGAAGAGTTGCAGGTCTGAAGTCCAAAGCCCCAGGTTAAGTTCAGGTTCTACTCACTAGATATGACACCTAGGTCAAGACCTTAAGCCTCAACAGCTATATCTATAAAATAGAGTTTGGCCCTGTGATACTTTCTAAAGTTGGAGACATCAGTACACACACATACACACACACACACACAGATGGATAGATTCATAGGTTACATACATACATACATACATACATACATACATCATACATACTTTACTAAATATCCACCAGGAGGATCTAGAAGCAATGTCATTCCAGTAACAATTTGAATACCCAGCAACTAGATCTTGGTTTCTAAACACCATTTTCCAATAAAAGGAACCAAGTCATCTTAGAAAAAGGGTGGATTTTAGGGATGGGGCAGAAAAAATACAAGATGACCATACAATACTCATCTGGCATTACCAGAAAGTAAGGAAGTTTGAAAGGAAAAGAGGAAAAAATGAAAGAAGGAAGACAAGCAAAGGAAAAAAAAAAAAAGAAATGGCACTTTGTTGAAAAGGACACAGGGCAATCTGAAAGAGATCCTAGTGGCCAACACTGAAAAAAATCTGAGCAAGAAAATAAGTAACAGTACTGGATTATAACTCAAAGTATAAAATACTTAAATATAAATGTTATATACAAGTATATATTGACATAAATGAATAACTGAATAAATAGATAGGGAAGAAGACATACATCTTTGCAGAAGAATTTCTAATAATGTATGTAGATAGATACTCCCTTCTCCAGGAGGTAAGCTTGGAGCCCCCATTCCATTAGATTTAGTGACTCAGTTTTAAAGAATAAAGAAAAGGAAAAGGTAAAAATAGTGACTTTCCAGTGAGGAAACCTGGAAAATGCCACCTTAACCAACTGATCAAGGTTAATATCCCCTTGAATATAGCATGGGTATCATGTATCCCTGATAAAATGTGACGACAAGGGCACTTAGCCTCTGTGGTTTTCCTTCCAAAAACCTGTAAGTCTCTACTCAAAATAAAGACATCAGACAAATCCCAATTCGAGGGACATTATATGAATATACTTAATCAGTACTCTGAGAACTGTCCAGGTCATGAAAAACAAGGAAATAGTGAGAACCTGTCGCAGACTAGAGGAAACTAACAGAACACTAAATGCAACATGTGTCTTGGATTAGATCTTAGAACAGAAAAAAGGACATTAGAAAAAAAAAAAAAAGGTGAAAATCAAATCAAGTCTAAACCAGTAATGACTAGTAATAGTCTTGTGTGCATGTATGTCCTGTCACATCCGATTCTTTGTGACTATAGCCACCAGCTTCTGTGTGCATGGGATTTCCCAGGCAAGGATACTGGAGTGGGTTGCCATTTCCTCCCCCAGTGGATCTTCCCAATCCAGGGATTGAACCCATGTCTCTTACTTCTGTGTTGGCAGGCAAATTCTTTACCACTGAGACACCTGGTAAGAAATATTCATGTGACTATTGACTAAGGACTAGTACATGACAATTACAAAAATAATGTGGCTTCTTTAGTTTTGGCTAAGTAATGTTAAAATGTTAACATTACAGGAAACTGAACTTGGGTGAAGGTGAACTCTCCATGGTATGGTATGATATTTTTATGACTTTTGGTAGATCTGAAAGTATTCCAAAATAAAAAGCTTGTTAAAAATAGTTTTGGGATGATTAGATGATAATGCATCTAAAAGTGTTTTGTGAGCTCACAGAGCTGAGCATATCAATATGAATGGAAAGGCGCTGTCCATTGTGGGATGACATTTAGTGATTAATAAATCTTAGAAAATGTCAAATTTCCTGCTCATCTATAATTTTTTCCTAAACTCTACTACCTTCCATTAAAAAAGATACCAGATATTTTCTTAATAAATTTAATGTTTAAAATATATAAATTCCTAAGGTCAGCTTGTTTATTCCTCAACTGAACAAGAATTTGTCCTGTGTCACTATGGACCATAGCCCTCCAAGCTCCTCTGTCTGTGAGATTCTCCAGGCAAGAATATTGGAGTGAGTTGCCAAGCCCTCCTCCAGGGGATCTTCCTGACCCAGGAATTGAACCCACACTCCTATGTCTCCTGCATTAGGGCTCCCCAGGGGGTGCTAGTGATAAAGAACCCACCTATCTATCAATGCAGGAGACATAAGAGACACAGGTTCGATCCCTGGGTCAGTAAGATCCCCTGGAGGAGGGTATGGCAACCCACTCCAGTATTCTTGCCATGGACAGAGGAGCCTGGCGGGCTACAGTCCATAGAGTCACAAAGAGTCAGACGCAATTGAAGTGACATAGCACGCATTAGTAGGCAGGTTCTTTACCAGTAGCGCCACCTGGGAAGCCCATCGCTTTCTCATAAAAAGTGCTAATTTACTCCTTTGGAATCTACTTTTGTCAGCTTCCTGGTTGTTTGGATTCCAGGGAAGCACAGATTCCTTGTGGGTGCCCACAGGCCCACGCACTCAGCACTGGAGCATTATGGTGGTTTCCTGCAGAAATTGGATTTATTGTGGGAAAAGCTGTTGCAAAGTCTAGATTGCATTCCTAAGGCAGCAGATCTCTTTAGCAGTAGTTTAAATGGGCCAGAGGCCCCAGCAAAGTAGGAGAATCCATCTCCACTAGCATACACTTTCTGAATGTAATTCTCTTTTAATGTGGATCAAAGTGCTGTGAAGTAAGTCTTGAGCACGCCTTAGAGGTGCTGGTAGATGCAGCCTGTCCCTCCAGCTCAGGGGAGGTGAAGAAAGGGATCTGTTCAAAGCTACAGGGTCTGCTTGGGGATCTCAGAGTTACAGGACCAGGAGGGAGCCGCATAAAACTGAGGAGGCTCCAGGCTGCCCCTGGCCCAGTCAGAGCACAAGCGCATGCACTGTTATTCTCTGACCTAAAAATGAGAGGTTCAAAGCAACAGGGCATATGCGGAGGACCCACATCTAGTTTTCAGCTGGCGAGCTGTGGTATCAGAATCACGCTCAGGCACATGCACACAGAGACGCACAGCAGCAGTAGGCAGGGCCTTGCTTTGTGTGTGAACGCAAGGAGGGATGATATAAATAACCCCCTAAAGTACCCATCAAAACCATCTGGGTGGTCTTTACAACACAGCCTGAGGGGTTCCTTTTCCTCACCTCTTCCTGCCTCTCTTGTCTCTCCTTGTCTTGTTCTCCTCTCCCCTCCACACCCCCTCTTCTCACTCCATCCTCCTGGTGCCCACTGAACACTGCAGATTGTTTCTTGCTTCAATTAATTACAGATGGAACTGTCGTTTTGGAGCACACGGTAGAAATGGATGTAAAGATGTGGCTGAAGGACTGGCAAGAAGTGGGCTGAAATTTCAACTTTGCTGCATATGATGTAGGTTCAGGGGATCCCTACAAGCTCTTCTACCTTTCGCTTTTGGCCCCCCTAAAGTCAGATGTCCATTGTTCTACACTGTGGGGCTCCCCCTGCAAGCCCCTGGAGCAGAGAGACTCCTTCATGCCTCCACCTTGTAAAATGCATTTCACAGGGACAGTGGCTTGCATTACACTAGATTTCACCAGCATCTGAAACACACACAAAGCAAGACCTCAAGTGTGTAGAGTCCTGCTTGTGAGGAACTAGCTGGCCCTGGTATTTTGACTCAAAATACCAGTACCCCAGGAGAATCAATGAGGCACAGAACACATTGGAAAGAACTTGGGCTTCAATGACAAACAGACTCAGGGCTGAAGCTCCTTATTGCCATTTGCCAGCTGTGACACTGGGAACAACTGATCTCCTAGTCTCCGTTTCCTCATCTGTAAGATACATATATTCCCCCAAGAGCGTTGCTAAATGAGATCACCCGTATACCGTGCGGTGCCTGGCACATTTACTCATGTATCAAGCATGTGCCTGACATGACGAAGGGGACAAAGATGCGCAAGATGCAGAGCTGCTGCCTGACATATTTACACTCTAACGAGGAAACCTATGTACACATAACATCTTCATATCTCTGTGCCCCCCTTTCTTCACCTGCAACGTGTGGCCAACAGCACCACCTACTTCATAAGGTTAATTACGTATGAAGCGTTCTGAACAGCACCAGCACGTGGTAATACTCAAAAAGCATTTCATGCTGATGACTGAGAGGAGAGTTAACATTTTGTGGAGAGAATTAGGAGTTATTTCACAGAGAAAGTGACAGTCAGTGAGATGAGCTAGAAGGATGGGTCATTGATGTTGATGGGTCATTCTGGGCAGAAGGGATTATTAAGAACAAAGGTGCAGGGAAGGTGGGAAAGTCGAGGCAACAAACAAATATTTCTTTGTTATGTATAAAGCATTGTCCTACACACTGGGTATACAGTGTAAAGAAGATAGAATCTGACCTCCTGGAGGTTATAGCCTAGTGGGAGAGACACAGACAATCACACAGGTGTATCATTCAAAACAAAGCAACTTCAAAGAAAGAAAAAACAGGGAGGTGCCAAGATGGCGGAGGAAAAGGACGGGGAGACCCCTTTCTCCCCTACAAATTCATCGAAAGAAAAATTGAACGCTGAGCAAACTTCACAAAACAACTTCTGATCGCTAGCTGAGGACATCAGGTGCCCAGAAAAGCAGCCCATTGTCTTCGAAAGGAAGTAGGACAAAATATAAAAGATAAAAAGAGAGACAAAAGAGCTAGGGACAGACACCTGTCCCGGGAAGGGAGTCTTAGGAGAGGAAGTTTCCAAACACCAGGAAAGAAAGAAAAAACAGGAGCTCTGACAAGAAGTCTGTTAAAGGAGCCAGGGTAGGCGTCCTCAGGCTTCAGGCAAACGTATTGGGGTGGAGTGACAAGATCATATCTATTTATAGAAAGACATTTCTGGCATCCATGTGCAAAATTTATTGGAAAGAGGGCAAGATTTGGTTGGACTAGATGGGACGATGTAGCAGGAGTAACATCAAAAGATGATTGTGTGACTACTTCATACAACCATACTGTTACTCATAATAACATGGATGAATCTCACAGACAAAAGAAGCCAAACACAAAGAAGAATATATCATATTATTCTATTCACATGAAATTCAAGAGTAGATCTTCGTATAAATGAACTACTCTGTGGTGGATTTCAGAGTAGTGGCTGTAATGGAGGGTGTTATTGACTGGGAAAGTCATGAGGAAGGCTTCTAGGGGGCTGGAAATTATACCTGTATCTTTACTACTAATTCACACTCACTTTGTAGGTGTAATTTGGGTGTCATGGGAATGAAAGGAAGGTCTGACATGTACCATTTAAAAAAAATACAGACTCAAAATGTAATATTAAGGGGGAAAAGTAAAATAAAATATTGTATATATAATAGTATCATAACTCTCAAATAAATTAATATAATTTATTTAAAACTAAAAGGAAAACATTCAATATTTTAACATTGGTTACTTCTGGTGGTGGGATTTCAGTTAACTGCTGTAAGGAGACACCCCGAGGGAATTTTCAAGAAACACTGACATAAAGGTTAAGAGATCAACCAGCCTCTCTGAATGAAGGACAGGGACATGAATCTCAGTTCTGGTCCTTCCCAGGGGAGTGAGTTTCAAGTTCCATAACCTTTCTAACTATCAATTTCCTCAATCTTAGAAAAGGGGTCATCCAAGTGTACCTCCATGCCAGGGGTATTTGGGAGATTAAAGAGGATGAAGAATAAGCACAGTGACTGCTCAGTAAATACCTGTTATTGCTATTAAATGAAATTATGGAGGCAGATGACTGTCCACACTGCACCAACTGCTCCTCTTTTTTGGGTCATCTGTAGAGCTGGAGGTTGGCAATGTGAATTTGAGGAGGAAACCGAACATTTCTGAGATGAAATCCTCCAACTTTCTCTTACTCTGAAAGGATGGCCAAAATGTTCCCAAATTGGGAATTGAAAAGGGGGTGGTGATGGGAGGACAAGGAAATGCTATTTTGAGTATAAATTCTACAGTGTATAAAAATAAAGAATGTCATTTTAAATGGGATAAAGTTGAACATTTTGTGACTATGTATAGCTGTGAGTGTGAAAATATATAAAATGATGTTATTTAAGGAAATCATGGAAACCCATATCACTTGCCTTTGTACATAGAGATGTTTCTTCTGTACATTATCAAATAGTGAATATTATAATATCATATTTGTGTGCTATTTGAATACATGGAAAAATTTTTAATTAAAATTAACAAACTCTTCCAGACATCAGTGGAGCCAATAGCTTCTCAGGTAGAATTAAAGGAAATTTAACTAGTGGTTTAAGTCAATCATCAAGGTAGCATGAAATGCACATGTACCCCAAATATTCACATCTCTATCTCTCTGCTCAAGGAGACAGGCTTATGATATTTAATACTTGTTGTTCAGTCGCTCAGTTGTGTCCGACTCTTTGTGACCACATAGACTGTAGGACGCCAGACTCCATGTTCTTCACCATTTTCCAGAGTGTCCTCAAACTCATGTCCATTGAGTTGATGATGCCATTCAACCATCTCATCCTCTGTCACCCTCTTCTCCTCATGCTGTCAATCTTTTCCAGCATCAGGGTCTTTTCCAATGAATCACATTAGGTGGCCAAAGTATTGGAACTTCAGCCTCAGCATCAGTCCTTCCAATGAATATTCAGGGTTGATTTCCTTTAGAATTGACTGGTTTGACCTCCTTGCAGTCCAAGAGACTCTGAAGAGTCTTCTCCAGCATCACAGTTCAGAAGCATCAGTTCTTTGGTGCTCAGGCTTCTTTATGGTCCAAATCACATCCGTACATGACTATTGGAAAAACCACAGCTTTGACTAGAAAGACCTTTGTTGGCAAAGTAATGTCTCTGTTTTTTAATATGCCATCTAGGTTGGCCATAGTTTTTCTTCCAAGGAGCAAACATCTTTTAATTTCATGGCTGCAGTCACTGTCCAAAGTAATTTTGGAGCCCAGGAAAATAAAGTCTTGTCACTGTTTCCATTTTTTCCCCATCTATTCACCATGAAGTGATGTGACTGGATGCCATAATCTTCATTTTTTGAATGTTGAGTTTTAAGCTAACTTTTTCACTCTACTCTTTCACCTTAATCAAGAGGCTCTTTAGTTCCTCTTCACTTTCTGCCATAAAGGTGGTATCATCTGCATGTCTGAGGTTATTGATCTTTCTCCTGTGAATCTTGATTCCAGCCTGTGTTTCATCCAGCCCAGCATTTCGCATGATGTGCTCTGCATATGAGTTAAATAAGAGGGTGACAACATACAGTCTTGATGTACTCTTGACGTACTTGACCTACTTCCCAATTTTGAACCAGTCCATTGTTCCATGTGTGGTTCTGTTTATTCTTGACCTGTATACAGGTTTCTCAGGAGGCTGGTAACGTGATCTGGTATTCCCATGTTCTTAAGAATTTTCCACAGTTTGTTGTGATCCACACAGTCAAAAACTTCAGCTTAGTCAATGAGGCAGAAGATGTTTACTGGAATTCGCTTGATTTTTCTATGATCCAAGGGACGTTGGCAATTTGATCTTTGATTCCTCTGCCTTTTCTAAATCCAACTTGTACATCTGGGAGTTCTCGATTCATGTATTATTGAAGCGTAGCTTAAGGATCTTGAGCATTAACCTTGCTAGCTTGTGAAACAAGTGCAATTGTACAGTAATTTGAACATTCTTTGTCATTGTCCTCCTTTTGGTTTGGAATGAAAACTGACCTTTTCCAGTCCTATGGCCACTGCTGAGTTTCCAAATTTGCTGGGATATTGAGTGCAGCACTTTAACAGTGTCATCTTTTAGGATCATGATATTTAATACTGCCAGTCAATAAAACCATGCCAAGGCCAAAAATGTGTTAAACTAGCCTTTTTAAAATAACAATAAAAAGGAAATGACAAGTAATCAGAAGCCTGTTATGTTATACACAGAAAGACTACAATTATGGGAAAGGGGGCATAAAATTTTGTTTTATTTTATTTTTCATAGGAAGTTTCTGAAAATCATTATTTTGATACCTAACCGGATCTAATCTTATACTTTCATTCATAGCATGGGTAAGGCTTCCCAGGTAGCCCTAATGGTAAAGAGTCTGCCTGCCATTGCAAGAGATGCAGGAGACACAGGTTTGATCTCTGGGTCGGGAAGATCCCCTGGAGAAAGAAATGGCAACCCACTCCAGTACTCTTGCCTGGAAAACTCCATGGACAGTGGAGCCTGGTGGGCTACGGTTCATGGAACTGCAAAGAGTCAGATATGACTGAGCACACAGCATTAGCAGGAAATTGTGTCAACATTAGCCTGTCTCTCTGTCTGCATTCCAATAAAAAATTGTGCAACATGATAAAATGCACACAGGGTATTCTGAACTGCTATCTCTGAATAATAATGATATTGGTAATAATTATATTAGCTACCATTTTATTAATACTTATTTATGCAGCTGGTATTGCACTAAGCATTTTATATGTATTAATTAACCTATTTTCTCCAATAAAAGTAGTAGGGAGGTATTTTAGGTATTTTATTAGGCCCACATTACGGATGAGAACAATAAAGCTTAGACTAGGGGAACTGACTGCCTGAGTTTTCCCAGGATGTGGGATTTCCAGTGCTGATACCAGAAAAGTCCTGGGCAAAATGCATGAGTTGGTCACTCTATAAAAGTGACTTGCTTGAATTTTAAGGGGTAGAGAGGGATTTAACCTCTCCTCACCTTGGCTGGTCAGATTTCCTATGCACTGCCCGCCCAAGTCTAGATTATAGTCCCAAATAAACAACAAATACATTCTTTGGCAGCATGGGGGAGGCATCTAAGTTGAACTTTGGGAATATTATTCTGGGTGATGTAATGAAAAATGTCATTTTGCAGGTCCCTGTCCCAAACCACGGAGCCAGTGAAGCTGAACCTCTCTTTACAACATGTCCAAAGGGCTTGCGTGTCATTGCGATCTGACATTCAGAAAGAAAAACCACTCACCTTGGGAAGGGGATAGAGGTGACACAAGGGTTGGCCAGGATCCTGTTTACAAAACTCCAGGGTGTGACACACCACATCAGCATTCATGTGTGCTCTGAATCTGGCAGGAAATAGGGCAAAACAAAGGCTATTTAAAAGCTCTCAGGTATTAGAAAACAGAAGTAATTTCAAAAGAAGGTAAAAATCCCCGGAATGGATTCTGGCATGGCCTTTGAGTCCAGTACTGTGTAGCTGCTGGATCATAACGATTTCCTGCCACTTGCATTCTACTTTTACAATAAGGTCCTGGGGGTGGGGAGAGAGGGGCTAACAGCACTGAGCTGTAAGCCAGCCTCTTGCATGGGCACTGGGATGCTTTTCTAGAAAAGCCATGAATAAAATTGAGATAGGAGAAATGGACAGGGGTGTAATTTGATGGGAACAATATTTTAAAGTTTGCTGAGCTTTATAGCAAAAAATGTCTTTATGATACGGCCTTAAACACCTGAAATCATTTTCTTAGGTGTAATCAAAGCATCTCTTTTCCTTTTAAAGTAAATTAATTTTTTTACCTTTGAATTTTTCCCCTGGGGATGGTGTAAGGATACTGGTCTTCAAGCATTTTGGTTTATGTTTAGGTTTGAAGGGGCTAAAACAAATCTTCCATATTCATTTTCTACCTGCCACTCCCGACACACTTCTTAAACTAAGAAAATGAATAAAAAAGAATTAAATGATACCATAAAAAAGAATAAAATAATGCCATTTGCTGCAACATGGATGGACCTAAAGGTTATCTAAGTGAAGTAAGTCAGACAAAGACAAATACTATATGATATTACTTATATGTAGAATATAAAAAATAGTTCAAATGAACTTATATACAAAATCAAAATAGACTCATAGAAAGCAGACTTAAGGTTACCAAAGGGGAAGCGGGGAGGAATAAATTAGGAATATGGGATTAAAAGATGCAGACTAACATACAAAATAGATAAACAACAAGGTTTTACTATGTAGCACAGGAAACTATATTCAATATCTTGCAATAAACTATAATGGAAATTAATAGAAAAGAAATATACGTATAACCAAATCACTTTGTTGTACCCATGAAACTTAGACAATATTATAAATCAACTATACTTTTATAAAAAAGAAAAAAAAATTGAAGGTCACTAGTATGTGAAAACATAGGCTAAGATCATGGCTTCTAAATTTCATTCCAGCTGAATGAGACTAACAATGTAACCGGCAAGATGGCTTTTCAGCCTTTTGTGAGCACCTGAGTTAAGAAGGCAAAGCGAGATCATCATGAATCATCCATTTGGCTCCAGGGTTTCTGCATGGGAGGTGGAGGGGAAGGTAACCAACTTAAAGGTGGCTAAGCAGTGGGACAAGCTGTTTGTGACACACAAGGTCCATTACCAAAGTAATATCTACCCAGGGTCAGTAAATCAGGAGAGGGTGACTGTTTTCACACATCTGTTCTCGATTTAATGGTTCATTTATTTAACTGATGACTGCTGTCTGTGTGGGAATCTGGTATTTAGTGGACTCAGAAGGGTGATAAATAGGGCTCTGCTTAATTTTTTTTTTTTTAACCTAAGGCCAATATCCCATCTGTGGCAATTCAGAACCACAAGAGCCAACTCATCATATGGTGTCCCCCTATTCTCTTTCCCCTGCAAATAGAACACAATTTCAAGTAAGTGAACTTGAATATGAGAGTGAAGATGGGGGCCCCTCATTCAGAGTGGTGTTCTCTGAACTGAAAAATAGGAGAGGGAGGCTGGACATGTGGTATCCCTCCCGAATTCTCTAAGACCAGAGTTTTATCTTCAGAAAGGCTGAAAGTGAGAAGCACTCCTTTGGGAAAGAATAGAAAATGCTGAGCCTCATATGTCCAGACAAGTGTAACACGAAAAGGATGTGCAAGCTGCAAAGAAATGGCGAAATAGCATGTGCGCTCTTGACCAACCATAGGACAAAAGGCCTAGACTACACATACTTTGTGAAATCCTTAGGAAATCTCCAAATTTCCTACCAGGGGGATCCCTGGTAGCTCAGCTGGTAAAGAATCCACCTGCAATGCAGGAGACCCTGGTTCGATCCCTGGGTTGGGAAGATCCACTGGAGAAGGGACAGGCTACGCACTCCAGTATTCTTGGGCTTCCCCAGTGGCTCACGTGTTAAAGAATCTGCCTGCTATGTGGGAGACCTGGGTTCAATCCCTGGGTTGGGAAGATCCCCTGGAGAAGGGAAAGGCTACCCACTCCAGTATTCTGGCCTGAAGAATACCATGCGATTGCAGAGTTGGACATGACTGAGCAACTTTCACTTTCACTTAGGAAATATCCAAACCTGTAATAACTATTCCCACCCAACATTGCTTTCTCTTTTCCAGAGCAGCAAATAAGACCAAAGTGGTCACATTTCAATTTATATCCTTTTACCATCTTTACAGGAGTGAGTCTTGTGGGGAGGAAACTTCAACACATTTGGCAGAGCTAATTAACAAACTTAATTAGGATCATGGTAGAATGAAGTCAATGGTGATGATCGTTCATCATTATCATAACTCAGAAGAAGGAAAAAAAAAATAACTCAGAAGAAGGAAGCAAGGTCAGGGTTAAGTTTGGACAGACAGGTATGATAGCTTATGGCAGAGAGCAAGGACGGGGCCTTTCACACATGAAAGCTCTCAGATTTAAACCTTTGACATCACTTCCAAAGGAGGATTTATGCATTAATATATAGTCGCAGAGACACACTCATAGCATTGAAAGAAGATCTTCCTCATACGACTTAACAATTTTATCCCACTTCTGGACTACACTCTTCAGAGTGTACTATGAATTTAATCATTTATAGAAATCTTGTAGTTATCCTTTTTCTTATTTACTCTTATTGAATTATAGCTGATTTATAATGTTGTTAATTCCTGTTATATAGCAAAGCAATTTTCTTATATATATATCTGTATATGTATATATATATATATGCTGGGGTTTTTTTTTATTATTCTCTTTCATTATGGTTTATCCTAGGATTTTTTTTTAATTGGAGGATAATTGCTTTACCATGTTATGTTAGTTTCTGCTGTACAACAGTGCGAATGAGCTGTTAAGTATACATATATCACCTCTCTCTTGAGCCCCCCTCCCACCCCCTTGCAATGTCTTGTGAATGGCTCAATTGTAATACTTTATATTTTTGTCCTTTAAAAATACATTCATTACACTTAAGGTGTATCAAAATTGTTATAAACTCTGTTTGGCATTTTTCTTCTAAACATGTGAGTAGTTTAGGCCTCTTCTGAACTCTGACAGCTCTTAAGTTGGAATATAGGAATTTATGATTGGGAGCATAGATACTACGAAGCAAGGGAAATGAGCAGAAGACCAGCATCAGGTTTGATATGGCAATATTTGGCACAATGGATGTCAAAACAAGGAGGACTGGGCACATGGTTGCCGGCTGGGCGAGGTGGCTCATGGAAGTAGCCCAACCTGTCTGACCTGGGTTCTTGGGGGAATGAATGCCTGAGTGCTAAGGTGGCCCCACTTCCTAACAGTATCTTGTGGTTTGCCAGTGGGTAGGAAATGTAATTGCTGAATAATTAGTCCATGAATCACTGAGAATTGACTGGAGTGAAATAATGAGGAGAGATGCCCTCTGGGTTGGGAAACACATTTAATATTGGAAGCCTGAAATTTAGGTAAAACTAAATTATAAGACTGTCATGTTCAGGGTCTACATCGACCCAGAACTTCATGTGATTGGTTAAAACAAGCTGTAAGAAGAGGCCACCATAGGAAGAGAAATTTCTATCAGCAAACAACTAATATGGGTCCTGAAAAATTACTCACAAACAAAACTAACAGTGGATGGAACCACAAAGAGGGATTGTTTATTACATCTATCTTTCTTCAAAGTGACTTATCCCATGCTAGTGAGAATTAGCCATCTTATAACTTTGAGTCATCTCAAAGAAAAAACTTTCCTCCTTTCCCTATCAGCTACTCTTTCAATGGCTTGCTGGGCCCATTCTTTCTCAACCCTCTGTGTCCATTTGTAGTTATTTGAGGTGGGGACTGTCTCTTGTACAGTCCACACCTATAGTACTAGTGCAAAGTCTGTCCTTCCTTTGACCCATGCTTACCTGGCTCTTGCACTCAGCACCCTCCAGCCAACTATAGAATAACAATGGATATCCCAGTGAAACCAGGCCACTTCCCTATTACTCCCAGCACACTTGGTAGCTAATCTCTGATATCCCTTTTAGATATCTGTCTGTACTGCCCTTTTTGGCATCTGTGGCTGCTTTCTACTTACCTCTCCAGTTCCCTAATCCAGGTCCAAGAAAACCTCTCTGGCCAAGCTGATGATTCCCCAGCGCACTTGGCTCAGACTAGGTGTGTAAACAGATTCACTATAGGCTAATTTTTTTTTCTTTTTTATATGTTCAAGTAATTTTCTTTGGAGCAGTCCAGTCAGAGTTCATCTGTGGTGATAATTTTGTTTTTAAAAAGAATTAATCAATTTAACAAATGTTTATCAAAGACTTTCTATGCTTAAGTATTGCCCCAAACCCTGGAGTTATAGGCTTCCCTGGTGGCTCAGATGGTAAAGCATCTGTCTGCAATGCAGGGACCTGGGTTCGATCCCTGGGTCAGGAAGATCCCCTGGAGAAGGAAATGGCAACCCACTCCAGTACTCTTGCCTGGAAAATCCCAGGGACATGGAAGCCTGGTAGGCTACAGTCCACGGGGTTGCAAAGAATCAGACACAACTGAGTGACTTCTCTTTCTGGAGATACAAAGATCCCTCCTTCCTCCTTTCATCCTTCCTTCTGTATATTCAGTATTTTGCTTAAGTATTAATATTTTACTTAAGATGAAAAAATGTAGTCTTAGTTTTCAGAAGTCTTTCAATCTAGTTAGCAACTCAGAAAAGTAAATGGAGAATTACATTACAAACAGCTGTGAAAAGCACACAGGAGTTTGCATAGGAAAGGAAGAATTTGTGTGAGTGTGTGTGTGTGTGTGTGTGTGTGTGTGTGTGTGTTGGAGGTATCTATCTTAGCCTGGGGATAGTCAGGGAAACTTCCAGAGGAAGTGACCCTGGAGCTAAGATCCACAGAAGTAGGAGATGAGGGGACATTTCATGCAGAAGTCCCGAAGCAAAAACCTTCTGATGTGTGTGGAAAATTACAACTGGTTTGTAGCGTGGTATGCTATAGAACAGCCAGGGATGAGTCTGAACATGTTCTCAGAGATCAGGTCATAAAGAGCTTTGTGCAGGGGGCTAAGGAATCTTGTAAAGTGTGTAAAAAATTTTATGTTGGAGATCGCCATAATTAGTTTTGCATTAAGAAGCTATTTGACCAGCTAGAATGTGGATTATGGACTTGCAGGGCAATGGGGGATCCAGGAGGCCTGGGGTCCTGTTAGGAGGCAGTGGCAGTAATAGAGATATGAGCTAAGAAGATGGTAGTCCCTGCCTTCTAAACACTCCAGGGTCCATCAAAAATCACTGACCACAGTAGAGTGAGATTAACAAAAATCAAGGCAGGGGTACAGCATGATGGAGCATGACTGTCCCTTTGGTCTGCATCATTTTAAGTTTCTTTTGCCTTCAGAAATCTTTAACTGCAGGCTACCCTGCTGTGGGGGGTTTCTCTGAGCCACTCTGCTCTGAGGCTAATGGCATATAAAGGAGGAACCATGTAAGAATGTTCACAACAGCACTCTTCACAAGAGAGAAAAACAGAAAACAAGCCAAACACCCATCAATGGGAGAATGAGGGAATAGACTCTTGTAGAGACACAATGGGATATTCTATGTACACAGAGTGCATGAACTACAGCAATGCCACAAATCTATGGATGAATCTTGGACATACAATTTTAAGTGGTAGATACCCAAAGATTATGAATGATGTGATACTCTCTTCATAAAGAGATAAATAAAATTTTAAAATAGGCTTTAAAGGAATATAGAAAATAATCATAATGAGTTTTAATAATTACTTATATATTATTTTATGATCATAATGTATTATATTAATAAAATATACATATATATAAAACTATACAAAAAGGAAAACAAGAGAATGATGACCATGGACTTTATTATTTGGGTGGAGAAAATCATGAGAATAAAGACAGAGACCCTGCGGTTAGGGTAAGTTATTGTCAAGGTCCAGACTTTGCTTTGGATGGTAGGTTTGGGGGCTAATGGCATTATTCAGAATAACTAGGTAAATAACTAGATAAGAAATACAAGAAAGCCAAGTTTGGATTCTTGATGAGAAAGTGCCGTGAACAGGAATATGATGTATCTGATTCAGTGTCCTGAGCTCAAAAAAGAAAAAAAGGTAGAGGAAGGGAAGCAGACAGAAAATGCCAACGGCACATGAAGAGGACCCAAAGGAAGGGGCAGGGGTTGGAGAAGTGGAGAAGGCCAGAAACCAGCAAGTGGGAGGCAAGAAGAGAAGAACCTGAGACGCATACGGCCTGAGGATCCAGGAGGGAGTGCAGGGAAAGCTCAAGAGAAGGGAGCAAACATCCCGTCCCAGCCACTAGGATCTCCTCATTTATTGGCACTATTGGTCACAATTCTTCCAAATGGCTCTTGGAGAGAAACTGAGCCAAGTTGCCACACAGTAATTTGAAGGGAGACTTTGCCTAGAATGACGATCTGAGTCAGGTTTGAATTTTCCACTATTAACAAGAACCAGATACGACTTATGCCCATGTGCAGTAAGTACATCCGGCTAGAAATGGAGCCAGCTGTCTCCCAGTTTTCTGCCCTCCCCTCCTCTCCCCATGTCCCAGCAATGGAATCAGATGAATGTATTAGCATACTCACAGTTTTATGATGTCTGGTCCAAATATATGTACCACTAAATAGCAAGTGGTCTTCAAGAACAGTTTTTCTAAGAAAGATAAAGCAGGAGAAATAGATTATTATGATGAATTTAACACATGAGTCAATAATGATCTTTACTAGGAACTGAAGCTGAGTGCTTAATTTATCATTAATTCAAGTGATTAATTAGAAGGATTTGGAGAAATGTTACAGTTAATGTATCCATGAAAATATCATTTCCAACTCTGATTTATGTAAATGCTACTTTGCTTACTGTACCTGCTAAAGAATGCTAATTTTTTGATAAAAATACAGTTAAATTCTGGAGTCTTATTTTATCTTTTGTGTAGCAGGGAACATCTCGTGGTGAGGATCTCGTCTGTTGATGACAGAAACAGGATTTGCCTGAAAGTAAATAATCTGAAGTATTGCTTTGTTAAAAATATTCTTCTCTGGTATTCATTTGGGGGGAAAAAAGACTTGACTTTGACTATTTAGCTTTTGCTGTTGGTATCCCAGAGATAAAAAGCTACCAACAGTCACAGGTGTCTCTGCATTGCCATCTACACCAGAGAGAACTCACACACATAGACACATGCAAACCCACTACCTAAACAATCTCCTTCCTCCTGCTTCCCCTGTTACAAGTATAGGGAGGCTTTATGCATCAATCTGTTTGCACAATGAAACCTGTTAACTCTTTGGTCCTGTTTCTCCAGTTTGTCAGCCTCTATGGAACCCTGGTAATTCCAAGGAGGACTTTAGCAAGGTTGGGATAGATGGACTGTCCAGGAACAGATGGGAAACCCTCCCTGAGAATTTTTCTTGTCATGTTTACCTCAAACTGGGATACCAGTTACTTGGGGAGTAGGGAAATGGAACAAGAAGATAAATATGGAAACTCTCTCTAGTACTCTTGAAAGTGAAAGTACTCATTGCTTATTCATGTTCCACTCTTTGTGACAGCATGGGCTGCAGCCCACCAGGCTCCTCTGTCCATGAGATTCTCCAGGCAACAATACTGGAGTGGGTAGCCATTCTCTTCTCCAGGGGATCTTCCTAACAGAGGAACTGAACCGGAGTCTCCTGCATCGTAGGCAGATTCTTACTCAATGGTAAATAACCATCAGGGAAGCCCAATGTAAATACTACTTTCATATTAAAATAGTTTCATGGGACTTTTTTGTGTGTGTGTGTGATAAAGCACAAGACTTCAAATTCATTATGCTTTTAAAGTAGGAACTTAAAACCGATCACACATTACTATTGACCTTACAGAAATAAAAAGAATGATAAGGAAATACTATGACATCTGCATGGCAGCAAATTAGATAATTTAGAAGAAATGGACAAATTCCTAGAAAGACAAATTGCTGAAACTGACTTAAGAATAAATAGACAATCTTAATAGAGCTATAACAAGAGATTTAATTAGTAATCAAAAATATCCCATAGGAAAGCCCAGGGCCAGATAGCTTCACTGGTGAATTGTACCAAACATTTTCAAAAAGCATCTGACTAGATATTCTCCAAAGAAGTTACACAAATAGCTAATTAGCACATGAAAAGATGGTCAACATCATTAGCTATTAGAGGAAAATGTTAGAAACCACAATGAGATACCACTTCATACCCACTATGATATGCTAGAATAAAAATAAAGATAAGCACAAGAAATGATGAGGCTGCAAAGAACTTAGAATCTTCATATTCTGCTGGTAGGAATATAAAATGGTACAGCCACTTTGGTAAACAGTCTGACAGGTCCACAAAAGGTTAAGTATAGGGTTACTATGTGAGCCAACAAGCCCACTGCTGGCATATACCCAAAAAAAATACAAACATTTCCAAACAAAAACTTACACATGAATGTTCATATTGGAATTATCTATATACAAAATCAAATAAGTAGAGACAATTCAATCCAAATGTCCATTAATGACTGAATGGATGAACAAAATAGTCTATCTACACACAACAAAATAGTATTCGGCTATAAAGAGTAATGACTTTCTGATACATGGTACAACATGGATGAACATTAATTATGCTAAATGAAAGAAACATACTTCTGTGATTGCATTTATATGAAATGACCACAATAGACAAATTCATAGAGACAGAAAGTCAATTTGTGGTTGCTTAGGGCTGGAAGGAATGGATGGTTAGGAGTGGGCACCTCAGGTGGGTGGAGGTCCTTGTTGATATGATGAAAATATTCTTAAATATATGGTGGTGATGGATGTACAACTCCATTCAGCTAGTAAAGAATCTGCCTGCAATGCATGAGACCCCGTTTCTATTCCTGGGTCAGGAAGATCCCCTGGAGAAGGGATAGGCTACCCACTCCAGTATTCTTGGGCTTCCCTGACAGCTCAGATGGTAAAGAATGCACCTGCCATGAGGAAGACGTGCGTTTAATCCTTGCGTTGGGAAAATCCCCTGGAGAAGAGAATGGCTACCCACTCCAGTATTCTTGCCTGGAGAATTCCATGGACAGAGGAGCCTGGAAGGTTACAGCCCATGGGGCTGCAAAGAGTCGGACACAACTGAGTGACTTAATTATTAATTTAAGTATACACTTTAAATGCATGTATAATTGAACTAAATCTTAATACTACTGCTGTAAAATAAAAACAGCACCCCTTGGGTGTTCCTTTTTAGGGATCCTAAGGACCTTTGATGTTCCAGAACTCAGAGACTTTGGTTTCAGCACTGGGTAACTGGCTTCGACTTTGGTCAGGTTGATTTCCCTTCTGGATTTCAGTTCCCTCATATGAAAAATGTAGGAATAGGATTCAGTTCCCTTCACTATGTTGTCTTGGAAGTTTGGAGGATTATGTAACTGACATTCAAAATTACATGGACTTGTAAAGCACTTTGGAAATGAGTTGCCAGTGTTGTTCGTGTGGCACTGGTTCAGCCAAGAGCAGAGTAATTTAAAAATTGACACCAGGTGTTCTTTGATACACTTGCAGTGTTGCCTGAAAGGCAGAGAACAATTTTCTTCTCTCTGGTAAAATAAGAGATGCTTATGGGTGTGTGAGCGTGTATTTTTTCTAGAATCTTGTTTTGCTCAAGTTGAAGTGAGTGGCAGCAAGATTTGCCTAATCCTCTGTGCAGGGCCCTCTGAACAATCAGTTTCCTCAAATTCTGTGATGGTTTAGAATGAGAGGCTACTACAGAAATGGCTAACGTGGGACACAAGCTGGGTTTCTGAGGGCTAAACTCTAGATAGACTTAGAGGAGTACAGAGCAGAGATAGGCAAAGTCTCTAGAAAAAGCCTGATCAGGCCCAGTCAGCCACAATTAGACGATAACCTGTTATTGCTACAACTGAACAAAAGATTGACACTAACATAGTGCTACTAACCTATCTGATGCAAAAAGTCAACAGTTAAATTGTGCTTGCGACCAGGAAGGTACAAGAGCATTTAATTTCTACAGAATAAAAAGGACTTGAAACAGTGTAGGGATAAAAAGGTATGGCCACTCCCAAGGGCAAAGGAAGGTTAAAAAAGGAACAATCGCACAGTCATCATATGTTAAGTGTATTCATATTATATGGGTGTAAATAAAACCTAGAACATTTCAGGTAGTAAGTCACCTTTAGGTTTACCATCATTTCTTTTCTCATAAGAAAATTTTGAGGGAGTGGTTTTTTTCATCCTCATTCTATGAGAAGAAACTTTGAGAATTGAAGGCTTCCCCAAGGGTAGAGTGGTTCAGTAAGAGGTTAAAATCTTTTATTCCAAAAGCCCAAGTTATTTGTAGTATGCATTTCAATGTACTTAGGACATTTTTTGATGCCTTATCTACCTCAGTCATGGCAGGTATATACCAACTTACTAATTAGACATTTAAAACACAGTGAATTGACCACCAAGATAGTTCTGTGGCTGTATGTTCTAAGGCTGCATGTGGATTTTCAGAGCCTACAGAATGCAAGGAGAGTGGCTTTTCTCATTTTAAGTTGACATCAGTTTTTAACTATCATACTCCAAGGAGATAAGATTTCTGCACAGGTGACCCAAGAAAGTGAAGTTCTAGCAAGACACTGAGGGCATAGGAGTCTGCTGACCCCTAGTGAGAATGATTCCATTAATCATTTTTCCATTAGCAATTCTGAGATTCTTCCAAGGTGTTTACTAATGAGAGCCAGAGGCAAAAGCAGTGGGTGGAACTGAAGGTCAGAAATACTTTGCACAATTTGAAAAAACTGTCTCCCCAGGCACAGGAAAGGCCAACATGATTCACCGAGTGATTATTCTCAAGAATGTTGCTGCATGCTTTTTCTGCTAAGGTTATGTTTTATAAACTTATTTAGCTTTGGAGGTAAAGCAGTATTACTTAAAAGTAATTTTAAAAATCATAACTGTTGCTGTGCATAATTTGACTTCCCCTCTCTCCAATTCTCCTGGCTCTCTAGAGAGAAGGCAACACTGGGGGTACACAGGCAGTGTGGATATTTTTATATTTCATAAACAAAACAGTCCTATGATGTCTTCTAGAAGGAGAAATCTTTAGCCAAAGGTCAGACTGTCACTCTTACCCTACACAATTCATAAGACTGTTCTGTTTGTTCTTCCACCTCCACAAAATGGAAACAGTAACATCCACTCTGCCTTTATGTCTGTCAGGTGAAAGAGCCTTTAATCTGAACTGAGTACTTTACTTCCATCCAGATATAAATGTTAATTAATAAAATGAAAATACCCCCAAGTAGGCTTATGAATTCTTTGAAAAGCTCCTCTAATTGAAAGGTGGCCCACTACTGAAAACAGAAATACCTACTTTGCTTCCCAGCTACTATTTTACCAGAATCTGACTTTCAGCCTCTCATTTACCTGAACAAAAATTTTTTTTGAGTCAGTAGGACCCAAGATGTAACCTTGAATACCCACAATCTTGGTTCATGCATTTTTATGTTTTGCTGGTACATTAGAATAGGATCATCTGAGAAACAGGATTTTTACCCATGCTTTCAACTTTGAACAACAAAACTTTGCCTAAAAAGAGAAAATCAAACTCAAGGCACAAATGGTGATATCTATCAGTATGGTCTACTAAACAGAAATGAAAACTGGTCAAAACAAGTCTTAATGACAATTATGACTATTTATTTCTTTCCTTGTAAAATGATAATAACATTTTCTTTTTCTTCCTCTAATTCAGAGATGTGAGAATATAAAGTAAGGTTTATAATAGATGCTGAATGTCCAATAATAAGGGGATGGATAAATAAAATAAGGGACATTTATATGGTGAAGGACTGTAGAATAACTTAGAGGTTCGACCTCAGTCTATGTATATCTTGACATGTATAGATCCAAAAAACATACTGTTGAGTGAAAACCAGAAGCTTCAGAGTGGTATAGAGAGTAAGCATTGATGTAAAAATGAGATCCCCACGGGGAGGGTTCTGGTAAGACGGTGGTGGAGGCAGCAGAGTTCTGATATTTCACTGAATCTCTATCAAATAAATAAATAAAGCTTCTGAATAGGAAAACCAAAACACTATGAACATTAATTACAGCAAAACTAGATATCTCCATGAGCCCCCAAATACAATTAAGGCAACAAGAAACCACTCACAACTGTGAGACTTGGGGGTGATCAAGCGTGGGAGAAAGTAAAGGGAGGCAAGGGATAAATAGGCGAATCGCCAAAACAGCCTGGGTGTTGATGACAAAGTGTGGTGGGCCAGTTAAGAATATCAGCTGAAAGTGGGAAAGGTGGGGATGAGGTTTAGCCCACTTCTGTAGCAGATGAGTACAAAAGACTCAAGGTTAGAAAGACGAAGGCGTTTGAGTGGTGAGGCATCCCCAAATTCTAGAAACTCGTCTCAGAGCTCCCTTCCAGGATAAGGCTCACACTGAGGAGAAATGAGCTGGATAGAAGCAAAACAAAGAGAAAATCCAGATAAAAGTGGGCAGGAAGATAGAATCAGAAAATCTCAAAATGCAAGCAGCCATGTGTTTATTTTTTAACACCAACAAAAACAACAGAGGAAGGAATTCTGTGCATTTGGAGAGGCTGCCTTGAACCACTTCTATTTCTAAGAGTTTTGGAAAACTAATTTTACATAAAAATGAGCAACAGAAATGTATCTAGGTCAACTCCCATACAAAGTTATTATAAGAAGAAAAAAAAGAATAAGGAACAGAATCACATCCTTACAGATAGCAAAAGCATGCCAGAAAATCATGCCCCCAAAAAAGGATTAAAACATAATAGTATTTTAAAATGAGTGAGAAGTATTAATAAAATGATACAAGACATGAAAGAACAACAGAAATCAGAACTGAAAAAAACTCAGAAATAGAATAAAAGAATTCAGGGGAGAACATACAATTATAAAAGAAATGACGTCCATATTAGAATGAACGTGAGAAGAAAGGAATACAATAGCTGACATTGTAAGAGAAATAGCAGATGAAAAAGAGGAAAACTTTCAAGATAAAACAAATGAAGTGATCAAGAAGTGTTCATCATATATTAATGCATATATATGGAATCTAGAAAGATGGTACTGATGAACCTATTTGCAGAGCAGCAATGGAGACGCAGACATAGAGAAAGACTTGTGGACACCGTGGGACAGGAGAGGGTAGGGTGAATAGAGAGAGTAGTATGGAAACATACACAGTACTGTGTGTAGCTGGTAGGAATTTGCTGTTGACACAGGGAGCTCAAACCCAGTGCTCTGATTCCCTGGAGGGGTGGGATGGGGCGGAAGGTTCAAGAAGGAGGGGACATATGCACGCCCAAGGCTGATTCATGTTGATGTATGGCGGAAACCAACACAACATTGTAAAGCGATTCTCCTCCAACTAAAAATAAATAAATTCTCGGCCTTAAAGCCATCTTTTGAGAAACCTCCATGCCATGAGAATGAAGTGGAGGAAGAAGTGAATGCACAGGCTGAAGCACAGAAGAAGAAAGGTGAGGCAGAGGTCCAGGTAAACCTGTATAGCCACGGAAGCCACAGAAGCAGAAAACAGGGAAGTCAGAGGCCAGCAGTGCTGGTACAAACTGCTGGATGGCATGCCTGCTATCTAGACCTTGTCTCAGTGGATCTGGAACATCCAGAGCTATTCTGATCACCTTGACCACCTTTGAGAGACCCACCTTGCTCATATCAAAGGGGTCCCTTTTGGTCCTTTGCCCTGGACCTGTGATTTTTGGACTAGTTATCTTCTCAGTTGTGGCTGAATGTAACATGTATACAATAAATCATCTCTTTTGCTGTCTTAGCTGAAGAAAAAAATTTGTTAAATTATTCATTCAAGAGATAGGCAAAATCATGAATACAGGCAAAGAGGATTTAAAATATGGATACTGTAAATCCCTGAAGAATAAAACCAAATCTAGAAGACAGGCAAAATCATGAATACAGGCAAAGAAGATTTAAAATATGGATACTATAAATCCCTGAAGAAGTAAACCAAAACAAGAAAACTGAGCAAATACTAAAAAATTTGTAAGATTATAAAAAAATGTATTTGAAGCTACACATTGAGAGAGCATACTGTGTGCCTAGAACATCAATTTACAACAACTGACACCAAGATATAGTCTAGTTAGATGACTACATTTTATAAAGATGAAAAAAATCATTTGAACTAGGCAAAAACAGTAAATGACTTATAAGAAAAGGAAAATTAGATTATCATTAAACTTTTAATAACATATTTAAAACACTTAGGAAAGAAATTACATGCCAAGGATTTTTATATCTGGAAAAACACTGACTTTCAAGCATAAAGGACAAGCCAGCTTGTTATCAACATGCAAGAATTCAGGGACTATTGTTCCCATGAGTCCTTTCTGAGGAATGAACTTTAGATAGTAACTCGACTAGAGAGACATCTGCATAAGGGCTGGTGGTGAACATCAATCTTATAGTTGCTGATGGAACTAAAACTAAATGAGGGTGCAAAGGGAATGTATACATTATATGTAATGGCTGTATGCTCAAATAATACAGTACAATGATTAAAAAGTGTAGAGATATGGGGAAAGAATATTCAAAAAACAATTTAACTGCTCGCAAGGATTATAAAATATATTGATAATAGTAGTATTAAGATTGACATCCTGGGCCTCTTGTATGTGAAAAGAAGGATAGGTAAATGAGTAATCATGAGATATTTTAATTTAATCAATCCCCTTGTCCATGAGAGTTAGGACTTTGACTGTGGAGAGAAGATACAGATATGAGACAGAAGATGCAAAGAAAAAATCCTGCAGTCCTGAATTTGAATTTAAAGTGACAGTATGAACTCATTAGATGTTTTATCTTAAAATAATATATATAAATATATAATGTATGTTTTCTATCACTGTCAACAGAAGAAGTCTAGAAAAAATGACCAACTGAGTAGCAATGACATTCCTATGCACTCAGATTGTGGCCTTAATACTATTTCCCACTAAAAGAAACCAGAGAATCTAAGAGAAATGACTGATTTCAAGTCTGTGCTTGGAAATGTACAGGACAGGCTAGTACAACTGTCATACCAGTTAGTGAGGAAGCTATCAAAGATTACTTAGACTTATGTCAAAAGGATGTAGGAGTCAACTTACAGAAGTTCCCACTGGTCAAAGATGAGACAAATTTGAGCTTCAAAGGATAATAACTGAAATAGACTGAAACTCATCAAATGCATATAAATTCATGAGTTCATAATGATACTTTAAAGAAAACCTAGGGACATTACTTTACAAACAAAGGTCTGTCTAGTCAAGGCTATGCTTTTTCCAGGAGTCATGTATGGATATGAGAGTTGGACTATAAAGAAAGCTGAGTGCAGAAGAATTGATGCTTTTGAACTGTGGTATTGGAGAAGACTCTTGAGAGTTCCTTGAACTTCAAGGAGATCCAACTGGTCCATCCTAAAGGAAATCAGTCCTGAATACTCATTGGAAGGACTGATGCTGAGGCTGAAACTCCAATCCTTTGGCCACCTGATGTGAAGAACAGACTCATTTGGAAAGACCCTGATTCTGGGAAAGATTGAAGGTGGGAGGAGAAGGGGATGACAAATGATAAGATGGTTGGATGGCATCACCGACTCAATGCACATGAGTTTTAGTAAACTCCGGGAGTTTGGACAGGGAGGACAGGTGTGCTGCAGTCCACAGGGTCGCAAAGAGTTGGACACAACTGAGTGACTGAACTGAACTGAACTGACTAAACGACTAGTTTGGGATGATACCACAAAGGCAATGAATTATTTGAAAACTGGCAAGTAGGGAAAAAGAATCAAGCATTTATCCTGCCTTTCTTAGAATAAATAGTACTGTTAGTAACTGGAGAAAAAATATATGCAAGAATTCAGGGAATGTTGTTCCCATGAGTCTTTTCTAAGGAATGAACTTTAGACAATAACTCGACTATCTAAAAACATCTCTAAACGGTGATGATGATGGGGGAAACTGACTCAATATATTTCAACTACTAAATGAAATATAATTGATATATTAGAACAGAACCATTTTGTAACCTCCAATGAAGTAACAGACTTAGTCACAGAGCATCAACAATGCTATTATCACAAAAATAAAAAAAGAGAGAAACACTTATGATGGCCTCCTGATGAAAGAAAACACTATCACTTAAAGCCTTGCCGAAGAAATCAAACTGGAGTCTGGTCAAGCCTCAGATCTAGCTGCCATTTTCAGGAAATACAGACACAGAGAAACATAGTCAATCCTACCACAGGAATCCCACCAACAAAATGCAGCAACTACAGGGCAAATTCCATAGCTCACTTACAAGGAAAAGGAAGGGATGGAAAAAGAACTGGTAGATTAAAATGGGACTTAAAAGACACATCAAAAATTTAAAAACTGGACAAAACTATGGTGTCTGGAGATACCCAGTTGGATGATAAAGTTATAAAGCAATACAAGAAGATGATTATAGTAACAGGCAGGTGGTTTTTTTTTTTTTTTCTTCTTCTTCTTTTTTAGGGAGAAGGAGGAGTTTTTGATGGGATGGAGCATGTGGATGGGACTTTCGGAGTAGTCACCAATCTGTTTCTTTTGAACATAGCCCTGTTCTTCTGGACTATGTTTACAGAGATGTTCACCTTTCAATAGCTGATAAAACTATACATTTATTTTGTGTGGTTTTCTGCATTTGTTTCCTTTTACCAGGAAAATATTTAAAAATTACCCATAGATAATACTATACATGATCTATAGATTCAGAGACAATGAAGTGAATGTAAAAGTATAAAATTTGACAAAGCTAATATCCATCAAGTTCACATGAATGGTTCTCTCTAGAGAGGTAGGAGGAAAATGGAACTGGGATCAGGGAAGGCCAAAGTGCCTTCTAGTTTATTTGTCACATTCTAATTCCATGAAAGAAAGATTATGCAATTATGTCATATGCAATTATGTCAAAATGTTAGCAGTAGTCAGACTGGGACATTGCAAGCACTTGTATTTGTGTATTATTTTCTCTTAGTTTTTATTTTTAAATACAAAAATGAGCTGATGAGTGTACATTGTGACTGTAAGCAATAAATTTTCTAAAAGTGCCTTGATGCCATTGACACAGCATTTGTTAAGTCAAAGATAAAACTGTCATGAGTCCAACTATCTTACTTAAAAATAATATTGTAGGCATCTTTGAAGAATTAGTTCCTTAACATTAAGTGAATGAAAATTTGACTCTCAATGAAGTGATTGTACACCTAAGAATATTCTAATATAAGGGAAATAGAATCAATATTTTCATTCTGATGAAATTTAAAACAACTATATAATTTGCTTAAGGGCTTTCCAGGTGGCTCAATGGTGGAGAATCCACTTGCCAATGCAGGAGATGCGGGTTCAATCCCTGGGTCAGGAAGATATCCTGGAGAAGGAAATGGCAACCCACTCCAGTATTCTTGCCTGGGAAATCCCATTGTCAGAGGAGCCTGGTGGGCTACAGTCCATGGGGTTGCAAAAGAGCCAAACAAAATTTAGTAAGTAAACAACAACAACACACAATTTGTTTAAACCACAGATCATTTCCTTCTTTTGCAGGATGTGTAAGGGATTTTATTGAGATCCAATTTATATCAATGGAGTGTTCCCAGATTATTTTCCTGGTTGGAATTTTAAGATCCATTGTCTTTTCAGACTAAATGAAACTTTGTGTCAGAAGGGATGTTCGTGCATTTGAGAATGCATATGTGGTTAAATTAACATAAATTATTGAAAATTATTTATTATTGATTTTTTGGCCTGCCTGGTACTTAAGGTCATGATCACTAGGTGGGCAAATCATTATAAATGATTCATAAAAAAAAAAAAAACTGGCCATTTGACATTTTACTCCCTAAATGTCCACAGCAATTTCATTCTGTTATGATGGAAAATGAATGTCTGGGGGGAAAATGCCTAGAGTATTCTTTTGTGTGTTTCTTTTAATTCCTATGATTCCCATAAGAATATCAACTCACAGAAAGAACACAGTCAGATTCTCCTCTGTAAACTCATGTGGGGTATACATTCACTCATGATGGCTCATGAGTAAGAAAAGAATCAGACCCATAGCCAAGTGACCCTTTTTACATTACCAGGCAAGTAGCTGCACAGTCTCTCCATTGAGGTCTGGACCGTCGAGTTGTGAACTTGAGTGAACTGTTCAATCATAGACACCACCAGCACACACCCTGCAGGGAGAAGAAGAGAAGTCAGCTATGTCACGTGGAAAGCTTCTCTGGAGGACTGGAAGAAGAAAGGGGGATATATGTGAGTCCTTAAGAACACAAACCTTCCCAAAACAGAGAACTTTTCTTTGCCATGATTTTTATAATCAACCACATGAATGAGTGTGCTGAGTTTCTAGTGAAATATGATAAAATTGTGACTTTGGGGGTCAGAAAGACAGGTTATCAGCTGACTTTTGTCACTTTTAAGCTATGTGACTTCAGGGAAGTAATTGAATCTTGCTTTATTTCCATTTCATTTTGACCATATGGGGAAAGAGATGCCATTTATAGGAGTTAGTGTGCAGAAGACAGCCAGCCAGCACTGACGACAAGCTCAGTGGACACTGGCCTTTGCTGTCTGCTCTCTCTCCCTTCTGCAGTAGACAGCTTCACTGTGAATAGGATCATTCCCACCTTACACATGCTCAGCTTATGACCTGGGCTCAAAGTTTTAATTGCAGAAAAGCAGTGGAAATTGCCCAACATTTGGAGTCAGAAGACCTGGGACTGAGTCCTGCCCTTGAATCTTGGGCTTATCATGCATCCTTTCTAAGCCTTGGCTTCCTCACTGCAAAGTAGTTAAGTTTCCTGTAGGGCCGCTGTGGTGATTAAGTGAGATAATAGTACAAATGAAGATGGCTTTGAAATCATAAGAAAGAAAGAAAGTGAAGCCACTTAGTCATGTCCGACTTTTTGCGACCCCATGGACTGTAACCTATCAGGCTCCTCTGACCATGGGATTTTCCAGGCAAGAATACCGGAGTGAGTTGCCATTTCCTTCTCCAGGGGAATCTTCCTGACCCAGGGATTGAACCCGGGTCTCCTGCATTGTAGGCAGATGCTTTACCATCTGAGCCTCCAGGGAAGCTTGAAATCATAACACTATTGTAAAATATTATTTTTACCTCCCAGCTATAAATCACTCTGCTTGAAAGCATGTACCAATACAATAAGTGTCTAGAAAGAAACTTTGGTTAAATTAAGAATATATTCCTCAAGCTACCTTTATGTATGATAATGGTTAAGGCTCAGAATTGCTAGGCTAACACCCCTAGAAGGCTCTGTCACCAGCCTAAATTGCCAGGGAAGCCCAAACCTTCTTTGTCCAAAGGGAGGGTACTCTCCTCTATACACAAGGGGTTGGTTGGTCAAAGATTAGTAACTTTGAGAAGAAACTGTTCAGCTTCATTGAGATAAGAGGAGTGGCACTTATTAGCAGAGGCTGGTTTCCAAGGAGACAAAAGAAGGACTACATCTAAAATAAAGAGTTCCAGGGTGGCTGGCCAAGTAATCAGCTTACTATTATCCATCTTCTCAAGGAGCTGAGGACCCAAGTTCACATGCAGTGTCATTAAAACCAAATTCCCACTAGGAATCCTTGAGGGAAAGTGGCTGATAACAGATGTGAATAGTACAACTGGGCTTCTCTAGACAGAAAGAAATTAAACCTCCGATAGAATGAGAGATTGCCAATAAAGAAGGAGAGACTTACACTTTCTAGACATTGCAACACCTGATCAGGCTTTGGCCTCAGTTGTTCTGTACCCTTCGGCAAAGCTGGGCTCACCAAATCTGAGATAGTTCGACCTTGATAACCACAGTCTTACTGCTCTGGGAGCACCTTCCTCTGGGGCATTCGACTTCAATCACCAAGGTGGATTAGATGTGCTTTTAACCTAATCCATGCATTGAGGGCTTTATTACATTGCAGTGAATTCAGTAGCTGATACTTATTAGCACTTTACAGTCTTAAAAATATTTTCATATATATTTTGTTTTATTTTACCAATAACTTTTCAAGAAAGGGGGCTTCTCTGGTGACTGAGATGGTAAAGAATCTGCCTGCAGTGTGGGAGACTGAGGTTCAATCACTGGGCTGGGAAGATCCCCTGGAGAAAGGAATGGCTACCCATTCCTGCATTCTTGCCTGGAGAAAGCCATGGACAGAGGAGCCTGGGGGGCTACAGCCCATGGGATCACAAAGAGTCGGACACAAAAGAGCAACTAACACTTTTTCAAAAGATGAATGCAATGCAATCTCATTTTAGAATATTTTTAAAATAGCAGTGTTAAAAAGATAAACATCACTTAAATCATCCAGAGATAAACAAGTTTCATTTTTAAACACATAAAATATATATAATATACGTGAATATTTATAACATTTATAAAGCACTTTTCAATCTTAATTTATGTCTCTGCTAATCACTTGTTAAGTTAGGTGGAGCTAAATACATTTTAATAACTGCAATTTAAAATAATTATAAGTAATTATGTTGCAATGTAATAAGAGGATGCAATGTGGTATAGTTAAAAAGGGAGAAGCTTTGAAATAAAAAATAAGCTTTTTTAAAAAACAAAGTTCAAATACTGGATTAGTCACTTAAAATGGTGTAACTTTGAACAAGTTACCTAACCTTCTGGAACTTCTTCTTAAGAGTTTACAAAGAAGACATACAGATGGCTAACAAACACATGAAAAGATGCTCAACATCACTCCTAATCAGAGAAATGCAAATCAAAACCACAATGAGGTACCATCTCACGCCAGTCAGAATGACTGCTATCCAAAAGTCTACAAGCAATAAATGCTGGAGAGGGTGTGGAGAAAAGCGAACCCTCTTACACTGTTGGTGGGAATGCAAACTAGTACAGCCACTATGGAGAACAGTGTGGAGATTCCTTAAAAAACTGGAAATAGAACTGTCATATGACCCAGCAATCCCCCTGCTGGGCATATACACTGAGGAAATCAGATCTGAAAGAGACACGTGTACCCCATTGTTCATCAAAGCACTGTTTAAAACAGCTAAAACATGGAAGCAACCTAGATGTCCATCAGGAGATGAATGAATAAGAAAGTTGTGGTATATATACACCATGGAATATTACTTGGATATTAAAAAGAACACTTCTGAGTCAGTTCTAATGAGGTGGATGAAACAGGAGCCTATTATACAGAGTGAAGTAAGTCAGAAAGAAAAACACCAATACAGTATATTAACACATATATATTGAATTTAGAAAGGTGGTAATGACACCCCTATATGCAAGACAGCAAAAGAGACACAGATATAAAGAACAGACTTTGGGACTCTGTAGGAGAAGGTGAGGGTGGGATGACTTGAAAGAATAGCGTTGAAACATGTATATTACCATATGTGAAACAGATGAGCAGTCCAAGTTCAATGCGTGAAACAGGGCTCTCAAAGCCGGTGCATGGGACAACCCAGTGGGATGGGGTGGGGAGGGAGGTGGGGGGAGGTTTGGAATGGGGACACACGTACACCTGTGGCTGGCTCATGTCAGTGTACGGCAAAAACCACCACAATATTGTGAAGTAATTAGCCTCCAATTAAAATAAATAAATTAATTTTTTAAAAAAAGAGTTTACACTTAGAGTGTAAGTTCCTGTGGGCAGGATTGGGGTCTTCCTATTTCTAACTTTGAGTGCCTGGCTTGGAGGAAGAAGATAAGAGATGCTGGCTGACTCGAAGCAAACTGACTAGAGAGCCACCTGAGGGACCGTTCAGATGTCACTCGGTGAAGACCTCCAGAGAAGAGGGTTAATGAGTGCAGCTGACTGTGTGTTCTAGCGCGCTCATCTCATGGACGACATTGCTTACTGTTTGCCCCATCTCATTACGGGACATGGCTCCACTCCTCATCCTGCAGTGCAACAACCAGCCCCCTCTCTTAAGGCAGCCAGCAGATTCTACAGCAAATAGTCACAACACACAGCTCAGGATCCAAGAGGAATGCGGTAGAGGTTGGGTTGAGCTCTTGCATAGCAGTCACTTCATAGAGTCTCATCAATGAGCTGCAGCATTTGTCACTCAGAGTGGATGTGAAACACACAGGTACGTACCTGTTTGTTTTCGTCATTGGCATGGAAGGACAAATGCAAAGAGAATTGTGCTGCTTGAGACCAGCCTGCTTCTTTGTCCTTACAGAGGTGAGGTTTTCTTTTACTCAGAGCAGTCCCAACAAGGACTGATGACTCTCATGGCTGCTTAGCACTACTCGCTTCAATAGGAAGTAATTAGATAGTGTCACTTGGCAAGTCCTAAATAAAAAGAAAACCCCTTCCCCCCCAAATTTAACTGTCTCTAAAGATTGGGTGTATCTTGCCACTATTGCCACTCTGCCTAGTGAAGGGTTGTTGTGATCAAAAGAACTCTGCAGAAAAGCAGGTAATGGAGCTTGAAATATGTAAACGCCCATGCTGGGCTCAGCTTTGATTTGAGTCCCACTCATTTGGACATCCCCGCCCATTTCCACCGAGCTCAACTCCCCTTGGGTTGTTAATTTAGGGTCTGCAGTGAGGTGTGTCCTGAATCCTTTAGTAACAAGAATAGAGAAATTGACTTTGCTATAGTTTCTAATAAGAGGTTTCACTGTCTTGACAGGCTGAAAAAATGTTTTCCCTTGGAGAAATGCATGAGCAGAGTAATTCTTCCCATTATAGACCATTCTCTGGCTGCTAATAAAAAGGCCTGGGTTTGCTGAAGCAAGTTTGTCCAAGCTACTGTTCATTTAAGAAGTGATGAGAGTGGGTGAGAACTATGTATTTTGCTCAGTGGTCACCATCTGAAATCTCCCATATGGAAAATCTCTTCTCACCTGGCAACTGAAAATAATGAGTATAATAGAAACAGACACCCCTGACATTGTAAGAAAAGAAGCAAATAGGCTAGAATAAAATCACCTGCCACAGGAATCTGCTTCTAGACACACATCTCAGGTAGACTGCAGATTGTACCATGGAATCTTTTTGAAATGAAACAGAACTCTTAAAATTCTAATTATAATCACATCTGTGCTGGCTGGAGATGCGGCCAACTGCAGAGAGAGGTCTATTAGATTTCCCATTTGTCTGAAGCCTACACTTCATTGAGAAGCCTTGAAAGCACCTGGCAGTTGTCAGAACCAGGGTCGGCCTGACTACACTTCCTTTTTGACCCCGAGTTGGGGCATAAATAATTCATCACATGGCTAGAATATCCTCTTCAGATTTCAAAGAGTTTTGCATACATTTTCATCTCATTTAAACTTCACAACATCTTGACTCATCACTGTAGGAATTATTGCTCTCATTGTACAGACCAGAAGTCAGAGGCTCAGAGAAGTTAGGTCCTTGCCAAGTATATAGCTAGAGAGCAAGGGAACTGAGACTGGAACGCAGTATGTAGTCCCTTCTGGATGCCAGGCACCATGCTGAGCTGTGAGTACGCGCTGATAACAAACTGATATGGTTCCTGCCCTCTCAGAGATTGTACTCCATTAGGGAAAAGTGATCATAAACAAGGAGGTATGCATGCACTTATAAATAATCTTAGGTCCAATGAAGAAAAGGAACAGGATGAAGTAACAGAAGGCAATGAGAACGAAGATGGTGTAAAACTTAGCTAGAGCTGATAGAGAAGGTGTCTCTGAAGAACACACACAAAAATGGCCACTATAATAGAAAGGAGCAAGCAGTTTGAGGGGCCAGGAAGGCTTTGTAGGCAGGAAGAGCTCATACTCACTTAATGGCAATAAGACTGGGAAAACCTGGCATTAGGAGATGAGGTGCAGACATAGGTGTAGGTCAGGTCCGTGAGTTTTGTAGATGGAAAAGAGGTAAGGATTCAACTTGGGAGGAATGGGGAGCTGTGAATAGGTTTTGAGGAGGGGGCTGCTTCCGTTTGATCTATGTCTTAAAAATATCATGCTGGCTGTCCTGAGGAGGAAGGATCTTAGAGGGCAAATATGGGGGCAGAGGGATGAAGAAGGAGGCTATTTTGGGCCTGGAGAGAGATGATGGTTTATTGGATAGAGTAACGATTGACAGTGGGAGTGGAGGAAAATAGACAAATCTGGGATCTACTGTGGAAGTTGACCCAAGGGGATTTATTAATGAACTGATGAGAAATGTGAGGAAGGTAGAATCAAGGATGACTCTTTCATTTCTGGTTTGGGTATCAGAGAAGTGTAGAACACAGGTTTTAGAGTCACAGCTCACCCGGATTTTTGTCCTTGCATCCCTGTTGGACCAGCATGACATTTTCAAGTTCCTTTCCCGTATGACCCATCTCCCCAACCCGGTGCCCCTCCACAAATGCCTAAATTCTGTTCTCAGATTTATATCAGCAGAGGATATAGTTTTATATGTTGTAATTCTAACCAACAACCTCTATCCTCAGACTTTCTCACTTTGGTGAAAAGGAAATAAGAAAGAAAGGTAGGAAAACAATCACCTAAAATGATCCTACAGTCAGCCTTGTTTCCCTAAGATATTAGTTACCAAGCCAGATAGGGTAGCATACAGCCCAGCTGTGAAAACTACACTTTCACCTTTTTTTCTGCTTTCTTCTCTCAGTCTGGACATGGACAGGGAGAGAGGGTAGGAGAAGAAAAGAGATAGGAGGGGAGGAAAGAGAAGGGAGAAGCCATGGTACAGTAGAGAGTGAAGAATTTGGGGCTCAGACAGACCTGGATTCAAATCTTACTTCTATCACTTATGAGTCGTTATATTTGGCAGGATTGTTAACCTCTCTGAACCCAGATTTTTGGTACCCACAGAACAGAATAATAAAGTCCTCTTTGTGGTATACATTAAAAATGGTCACAGACTTTTTACACTTCCTCCCACGAAGAGGTGATGTCTATTTTCTAGCCCTTTGAATCTGGCCTTGTGACCTTGCTTTGATCAGTAGTATGTAGAAGTGACAGCTTTTCAGATCCAACTCTAGACCCCAAGAGGCCTTGCATCTTCAATTTTTCCCATTTAGAATTTCACAGCCATGAGCTTGAGCTAGTCTGCTGGAGAGCCCACATGAAGGGAAAGTCCAGTACTAGTCTGCCAGCTGCCAGGTTTGGGAATGCGTGTGTGTGTTAAGTTGCAAGTCCAGTACTAGTCTGCCAGCTACCAGGTTTGGGAATGCGTGTGTGTGTGTGTGTGTGTTAAGTTGCAAGTCCAGTACTAGTGCCAGCTACCAGGTTTGGGAATGCGTGTGTGTGTTAAGCTGCAAGTCCAGTACTAGTGCCAGCTGCCAGGTTTGGGAATGCGTGTGTGTGTTAAGCTGCAAGTCCAGTACTAGTCTGCCAGCTACCAGGTTTGGGAATGCGTGTGTGTGTTAAGCTGCAAGTCCAGTACTAGTGCCAGCTGCCAGGTTTGGGAATGCGTGTGTGTGTTAAGCTGCAAGTCCAGTACCAGTCTGCCAGCTGCCAGGTTTGGGAATGCGTGTGTGTGTTAAGTTGCAAGTCCAGTACTAGTCTGCCAGCTGCCAGGTTTGGGAATGCGTGTGTGTGTGTTAAGTTGCTATGCTGCTGCTGCTGCTGCTGCTAAGTCACTTCAGTCGTGTTTGACTGTGTGATCCCATAGACAGCAGCCCACCAGGCTCCCCCGTCCCTGGGATTCTCCAGGCAAGAACACTGGAGTGGGCTGCCATTTCCTGCTCCAATGTAAGAAAGTGAAAAGTGAAAGTGAAGTCAGTCAGTCATGTCTGTCTCTTCGCGACCCCATGGACCGCAGCCCACCAGGTTCCTCCGTCCATGGGGTTTTCCAGGCGAGAGTGCTGGAGTGGGGTGCCAATGCCTTCTCCGTAGTTGCCATGAGGCCATTCTAAATATCCGGCTCATCATCCCACCATGTACCAACTGAGCGCAGCCACAGGAGTGAGCCTTCCTAAGACCAGCTCAAGGGCCACTGAACAATGCCCATCCAAAAATGCCAACCCTCAGGATTGCGGGCTAATAATTGATTGCCGTGTAAGTGCACAGAGGCTGGTAATTCAGCAAAGGCTATCTGAAAACCTGGCAAAAGTCTTGTGAGGATTAATTGACACAACACATAGAATGCACATGGTGCCTGGCACAGAGTAGATGTTTAAGGTTAGTTTCTACCCCACCTACTGAGACCATCATAGGGTAAAGAACACTATCCTCCATGACTCTTTTTTAAAAATAGAAACTCAGAAACCTATTTTTGAAAAACATGTAATATCACTAATCTTTTTACTTTTCTATGGTTGAATTTACTTTTATTATAGATATCTTGTATTTTCAATGTATTTGGGCAGATTAGGCTCTGTGTCCTAAACCCAATCATCACCTGGAATATTATTTTTATGAGAAAATGCTCAGTGAGTTTCAAACTGCCATCTCTCCCAAAAATACTGGCAGTGAAAAAGGCACTATATTGGACAATTACTGGTGAGAACAAGGCTAAGGGCATCCAAGTGGGGGCAGAGTCCAATCAAAGCAGCAAGAGGAAGTTAGCAGACTGTGCTGAGAAATACAGAATAGTGAGCTTGGCTAATTTAGAAATATATAAAATTTAGAAATATATAAACAATGATAAAGAAATGACAGTGAGGACACTGGGAGTCAATCCATCCTGTTCTTATTTAATGCATACTTACTAACATCCACTATGTGCTCAGAGGCTTGAGTATACAAAGAATAAGAGAAATCACAGAACACTAGGAAATGCTGAGGATTAGAAAAGTAATCTAATCATTGCAACCTGCACGTATTTGGTGGAGGGACCTGTTAGTGCTTTGGGAACACATAGGAAGAAGAAACTAATGCTGCCTTTGCTAACTAGTGACATTTTCCAGGAGGAGTTGAGTGTTATGAGATGGGAGGACCTTATTTGACAGAAAAAAAGGCAGGAAAAGACTTCAGGAAGAGAGTAGTAGTATTTCTAAAGATTTGAATGTGAGAAGAGCTGGCCAAGGCTAGCGCCCAGGTTCCATGGGAAAGGAAGAGTAAGAAAGTTAGGAAGGCGATAGATCATGAAGAGGCTTGAAGGTCAGATTACAGACCACAGGCTTCATGCTCTAGAATATGCTGCTGCTAAATCACTTCAGTCGTGTCGGACTCTGTGTGGCCCCATAGACGGCAGCTCACCAGGCTCCTCTGTCCCTGGGATTCTCCAGGCAAGAATACTGGAGTGGGTTGCCATTTCCTTCTCCACTAGAATATAGATCAATGGTTTTCAAACATTTTGCTCTGAACCCCTGAAAGAAATTTGAAAAGATTTGTACCCTTCCACATATTGATGGATGTTAAAATATTATTAAGGAATATAAGTTCCATTAGTTGCAAGGGATACAATTCCAGGAAGATTGTAAATATTGCAATAGAAAAATTACATTAATCTTCCATATGTATCCAAAAGAATCTAAATAGTATAATGACTTATACCTACTCTCATCTACTTTAAAAATATATGATCAAATTCTTCTTTCACAGTGAAAAATTTGCATTGATAATTCCTTTCCTTGAACTCATATTTCAGTGAAAAGTCTACTTCACTGAATTTTCCTTCTTCTAGAGTTTTATCCCAATATAATGTATTTTTATTGTTGAAGGTATTTTTTCACACTAAATATATGTATAAAATTTAAATAAAACCTTTACTTTCTTGTGAATAAAACACTGAAAGTATTGAAAAAACTCTTCTGGATAGAATTTTATTTATTAGTAAAATTAACTTGTCTAAGCAATATGTATTGTCAGTTTGATAAACAGTTTCTAAATAAAGGTAAAATTTTCTTGGAATTACATCTTTTAATGAGATGGTTGGGCTATTTCAATTAATACCTATACTTTCAAAAAATATTACTTACTCATTTAAAGACACAAGGTTCATGTCAAGTATCATGTCTGTTTTTTTTAAAATTGAAGTATAGTTGATTACAATTTGTGTTAACTACTACTGTACAGCAAAGTGATTCAGATATATATATGTATGTGTATACATTCTTTTTTATATATATAATTCTCTGTTATGGTTTATCATAGACTATTGAACATAGTTCTCTATGCTATACAGTAGGACCTTGTTGTTTATCTATTCTATATATAAAAGCTTACATCTGCTAACCTTAATGTTTTTATTTTTCATTTTTAAAGAGGTAACAGCTGAGAAAACATGCTTATTTGAATAAGTAAAAGAGAATGGAAGGACTTCTGATATGCTGGTGCCACTCAACTCCTTAACTCCTCTTAGTTAAATGTCAAAAATCTAAAAGTGATCAATCACTGAAATTATTTAAGTCTCCCTTCAATTGTGTTGAAAGCAAAAAACTTGATAAAACTGAGTTGCAAAAACATTTGCTGCCCAATCAATGGAGCCTTTCACTTTCCCAATTTCTGAGAAATATAAAATAAAGTTTTACTAAGACTTACCTTTTAATTCTACCTACTACAATTTCACTTAAAGAGACCTTGTTAAAAACTAATATGCTCAGAAACAATTGGCAAGTTGAAATACTATTCTTTTCAATACACTTTTGCCTATACAACATTTGAGGTAAAATTCTTTATCTTATTGTGTACCTCACAGACATTTTTGTCAAATGTTGGAGCTTCAGATATAGTTCATTCAAGCTATGAAAAATGTCCTCTGTATAAACCTAAATGGCAAAGTCAGATCTTATTATCAAAGAAATTAACCAATCAGATTTTCTTTCAGAAGAGTATAACTTTATGTTTCTATTTACTTCTGTATTTGAATTTTAAGATAGAGAGAGGATGGATGGATAGAAAAAGATGGATTAATGGGTGGGTGGATAGATGGACAGATGGATGAATAGAAAGAAGTGTAGACAAATAATGAGTAAATGGATTAATAGAGAAATAATTTTAGACTATGCCCAATCATTTTTATCCACAAACTTAATTGCTAACTTGAGAAGTTCTCACCTGCCAGCAACAACTTACTACTGCCAAATTTCTCACAAACATTTTGTTGAAAGAAAAAAGTATTTACTTTTACTTGTCTACTTAACAATCCAACTTTAGAAATTAAATAAAACAATAAAACAAGATCTAAACTCATTATAAATATAAACCTAGATGATTTTGCAAGGAAATATTCCGGAATATCAGTAGTGATCATCTGAGTTTGGGGACTACAGTTCATTACATTCTTTAAAAATATCTGTATTTTCTAAAATCTCTATGAAAGTCATATATTCTCTTATAACTACAAAAAAACAATTAGTTGTATTTTATCAAACAGTTTCTCATTGAATAAGCTTTTTAATAGTTGCCTTCTACTTCAATAAGTTTTAGGAAATGATGAAAAGACCTTTGTTCTTTCAGCTCTCTACTAGGTGTTTTCACAAACTATATCTCATTTAATCCTCACAGCAACCTCATGAGATTGGTACTTTCCATTTTACAGATGAGAAATGTGAGATTCGGAGAGGTTAAGCAATAAACTTGAGGCCTTTCAGACAAGTAGTGATTCAACTGCTCACGAGCTAGCTAGTGATTCCTACCCAGATCTATTGAAATTTGAAATTTATACACTGCTGAGTATCACACTGCATGCATTAAAATTTTGGATTCTGAAATTGAAAATTATCATTTGTGTTAACTAAAATAATAATTGCTATACCATGTCTATATGATTTGTGAATATATTTTCTTAATATTCTTTTCACTTTCTAATGATGTTTTCTGGAGAACAAAATATTTAATAAAGTACAACTTGTATTTTCTTTTGGTATAGTTCTTTTGATGTCATATCTAAGAGTCTTCACCCAGTCCAAAATCACAAAGCTTTTTCTTCTGTACTTTTTCTGAAAGTTTTTAGTTTTAGTTTTCACCTTGAGGTCTAAGATCTATTTTGAGATAATAATTATGTATGATTTGGAGTAAGGAATCAGATAGTGTCAGCTCTCTAACTGGTTTCTTTGAAATTTTTGGATATTCTGGCTTCTTGTCTTTTCCATACAAATTTTAGGATCAGCTTGCCAATTTCTACAAAAAAAAAAAGATATTAGGATTTTGAAGGAATTGTATTTAGTCTATTAGATCAATGTGGGGAGTATTGCCATCTTAACACTATTGAGTCTTCTGATCTATTAGCCTAAAGTATCTCTCCTTTTCTGTAAGGCACCTTCAATTTCTCCTTACAATGTTTTGTAGTTTTCAGTGTAGAGTAATTGCATTCCTTTTGTTAAATTTATTCCTATTTTTATCATATTATGAATGGAATTGTTTTCTTAATTTCAGTTCTTAAACATTTACTGTTAATATAAATAAATATAATTAATTTTTATATTAATCTTGAATCTTACCACCTTGCTAAACTTGCTAATTCTAGTATTTTATTGTAAATACCTTAGGATTTTATACATTCAGGAACATGTCTGAAAATATAGTTTTACTTATTCCTTTCCAATTTGCTTGCTTATATTATTTTTCTTTCTTTATTAAGCTGAATAGAATCTTCAAAACAATGGTAAGTACAAACGGTGAGGTGGATATCTACCACATTTTCTGGTTTTGAGAGAAAAGCATTCAGTCTTCCTTCAATAAATATAACATTAGTAATAAGTTTTCATAGATGCTTTTTATCATGTTAAGGAAGTTCCTTTTTCTTTCATAACTTCTTGAGTGGTTTTAATATGGGTGGGTGATTGATTTTGTCAAATTATTTTTCAATTTCTATCAGGATGATAATGTAGTTATAGCTTCTATTCTACTAATTTGATATATCCTATTAATTGATTTTCAGATCTTAAAACAACCATGCATTCCTAGGATACATGGTACTTGATCATGGGGTATAACCTACTTTATATGTTGCTGGATGCAGTTTTTAAATGTTTTTTAGGGATTTTTGTGTCTATGTTTATACAGGATATCAGTATACTATTTCCTTTTCTTGTGATGTCTTTGTCCAGATTTGATATTAATGCAAAAGATGGAATCATCTGGAAAGTATTCCTTCCTCTTACATTTTATGAAGAAAATGGAATGAATTCAAATCGGTTGGTGAATACATTCAAAGTTGCGGCTATTGGCTTCACTTTTCTTAGGCTCTTTCAGGTCTTCCCAACACGTGCAGTTTTCAAATCAATCAGGGACGTGTGGAGACCTTATCTTGGCCTTCTATGATGCTCACATTACTAGGGCTTCACTGTTAAATTTCTGGCTGATCTTCATTGTCCCACCTAGGGCCAAAACCTTAAGCTAGCAAACTGCATGTTCTCTTTGTTAATTCCCGACAGAGTCCATCACTTTTAGCCAACAAAGCCATTTTTGAATCCTGGCTGAATCAAGTCTGTCCCATTAGCAGTAGACCTGCTGGTTTTTGCAGACAGCTCCACAGTAGTGAAACTCCTGTTCTCACTAACTAAGCTGAGGGCAAGGGTAGATGGAGCAGCCTCAGGCAAAAAGGTCAGAGTTTTACTGTTCTTCCTGAAGTGCAAGCAGTTTTTCAAGAATAAACATTCCTAAATTCATTGTGGTCCAATGGTTGATTTTTAGTGTCCCAAAATGGTTGCTTAAGACAGTCTTTTCAGTTTTATGCTTGGCCTTTTGCACAGAGGGGTCACCAGCCCCTCATACAATAATAATCAGAATTCCCTCTTGCATTTGTTTATATCTGAAAGAATCTGGGGCTTATGTTAAAGAACAATCTAATCTGTTTTAATTTACATTTGACATTTTTAAATTGTGGGAATCATACTTTTTTAAAAGAGGATTTTGTCCAGGGAAAGATTCAGAAGATTTGTCCTCTTTGCTAACATTGAAGAACAATTAGTTTATGAGAGAAAGGGAATAGTAGTGGAGTAATTTGTTTTTCTTTCTAAATTCTGAGTGTGAAGGCTGGGAGGAAAAAGCTCGACTATCAACCCCTTCCCCCTCAAAGACAAAACAAAACAAAACAAAAAACCCTCACCCCACAGCATACTCTTCATCTATTAATTTCCACTATATAGTCATGCCTATTTGGTGAATCACTTTGGGATTAAGTCACATACATTCTCTTTTGCAATACTCTTGAGCGTTTAGTTTGGAGACTTTTCTTTTTTAATCATTTTTATGAGTGGTTGGCAGAATGATAAGATTAGTGAGGGCAGAGCCTCAGAATGTGATTGGATATCACTTCTGTGATTATGTTATGCTCTATGATAAGAGAGGGGCTTACCATTTGGTGCTAGTGGTGAAGAACTTGCCTGCCAATGCAGGAGACAAAGAAGACCTGGGTTTGATATCTGAGCTGGGAAGATTCCCAGGAGGAGGGCATGGCAACCCACTCCAGTAGTCTTGCCTTGACAATCCCATAGACAGAGGAGCCTGGTAGGTTACAGTCCATGAGGTCGCACCGAGTCAGACACGACTAAAGTGACTTAGCACTCAAGAGAGATTTTGCATATGCAGTTAAGGACTCTAGTTAGTCTACTTTGAGTTAGTCAAGGTTATACTGGGTGGACCCAACATATTCAGGTGAACCCTGTAAACACAGAGGATTTTTTTTCCTCTAGCTGTTCTTAAAGAAATAGGTATGTTGTTAACTTCCTTTATAAAGGAGTAGCCTCTAAGAGCTCAGTGTGCTCCCAGCTGACAGTTTGTAAGTACATGGGACCTCAGTCCTGAAAATCCAAGAAACTAAATTCTGCCAACAACCAGTCAACTTGCAAGAGAACCTGAGTCTCAACTCACATTGCAACCCCAGCTGACATCTCAATTTCAACATTGTAAAATTCTGAGCAGAGAACTCAGTTATGTTATGTCCAGATTTCTCATGTGCAGAAATTGTGAGACAGTAAATTTATGTTGTCTTAAACTGAAGAATGTATGGCAATTTATTACACAGCAATAGAAAGCTAATAGACTATGAAATATTTTTTTCCCATAAGTGAATCTTTCAATAAGATAGCCAAGATTTGAGAATTTGTAGTTATACAGATAAAGATTGACAAGTAATTATTCAGTTTGCACAGGCCTCTTTGCTTTATTTTAGGTTTAATTTTAGGACTTCTATAGCATATTTTCAATTTTTTTTTATTGATTTCCCAAAGAGTACATAATCACAAATCCTTTGGGTACTTACTATGTACCAAGCACAGTTGTAAGTCCTTCATGTGTATTTACTCACTAGCCCTCCATATCACCCTGGCTTCCCAGGTGGCTCAGTGGTTTAAAAAAGAAAAGAAAAGCAAACCCTGCCTGCCAATGCAGGAGATGTAAGAGACCAGGGTTCAATCCCTGGATCAAGAAGATCCCCTAGAGGAGGAAATGGCACCGCATTCCAGTATTCTTGCCTGGACAATCCCATGGACAGAGGAGACTGGCAGGCTACAGTTCCATGGGGTTGCAAAGAGTCAGACACAATGGAGGTATGAACACATACCTAAGCCTCCACACCATCCTAGGATGCGGGTCCCATGTAATCTCATCTCATAGACAGGGGACACGAGGTACAGAGGGTGAAGCCGTGCCCTTATGTCAAATGTGTACAGAGAGGCAGAGCTAGGACTCAAATCCAGACAGTCTGAGCCCAGAGTCCAAGCTCTCTTACTCTTAACCACCATGTCTTACTATTGTTTTTGCAAGCTCCTCTAGAAAATATGGAATATTCAGAAAGCACTGAAAAGAAATTACAAATCATTTGTAACCTCATTACTCACAGATAACTACACAACCACAGTTAGCATTTTGCTGTTCATCCTATCTGGGACAACAGCTTATAAACAAAGAGGTGGGTACATTATAACTTCCGGGGGATTTCACTCCACTTAATGTTTTGTGACTTTTTTTTCCCCTCTTTCTCATAATATATTTAAACTATGATCTAGTTTACTGCCTCTCCCTTTCATTCCAAAAAAGAATTTATTCACTTTCATCTTGAGGAAAAGCATACTCTCCACTTGTATTTTTCAGTTTTGCGCACTTTGGGATCTTTCCCCAAAATTGTGCACCTCTCTCTAGAGTGTCTTTATGGGTCTTCTCTGCAGGGGTATGACCCCAGAACAAGCCAGAAAAACAAAAGGCAAATGTAAGCTTAGTGAAAATTGAGGTGATCAGAAATCTACCATCTGCACCACGGTTAGGGTTAAATTCTATGATATCTAAAAATAAAAGTAGAGGATTTAGGAAAGGGGCAGTGGGAAAGTGAGGGACAAAGGGTTGCATGAAGCTGCAGCTGGGAACTAGAGGGCGTATGGCTACACCTCGAGCATCAGCAGGGCCTGTGAGCGCGGAGGTGAGCAGGCATCAGCAGAGAGTGACTGTGGACTGCCAATACCAGCCAAAGAGCTGCACCAGCCATGACACTTCCATGTGGGAGCTCTGCGGGCCGCGGACTGTAAGTATCAGGGTGACAATCTCCCCAAGAACTGAGAGCAACCCTCAGAGGGGGGAGAAGGAAAAGAGCCCTGAATTATCCAGAGAGACTGAATCTAAACCCACGAGTAGAAGGATGAAATGTTTTCTGTCCTTAGCAGTGACTGTGGTGATTTATGAATAAGTGTTCAGATATAGAAAAATAGAGAAAATAAAATTTCTGTCCATGTAAATTGTGATCATAGATTTTCAACCTTCTCTGCTGGCTCTGTCTAAGTCTTTCCTATTTTTGTCTGTGACATTGTTACTTTACCATTCCCACTGGCTGAAAGCTTAGGATCACTTCATCATTCAAACATAAAGTCATCTCTGACCATTGTATGTGTGATGTGGGGGTTGGGAGAAGAAGTTTTAACTTACTTGAAGGCATTTTATATATTTAACCAAACATGAATGATGGAAAATAAGGTGTTTTTTTAAACTCTTTAAAAAGCTTCCTGAGCACCAAATAGGGCTTAAATAAAAACAAAAACAACCTCAAAAGTCAATGAATACATTTAAATGTCAATAACTATGAAACATAAGGATTATTTTGCCCCTAAATCACCCATGTAAAGAAAATAATGTTTCGCAAAAATGAACATGATATATTACTAATTTCATAACATTTGAAAAGCAGCAGAAGGAGGCACTGCCCGTTCCAGAATAGTAGAATCAGAGTTTGCTCGTCAAATGAAATGTATAGTTCAGTGCAAAGAAATGATGGTAAAACTTGGGAAAGAGGCCATTAGGGTTTTGCATGGCTTAGTTCTGATTTTGGAACATGTTCAAGGCCATGCCCTCCAGATCCGCTGGTTGGTTCCCACTGCAAAGGCTCGTCCTGGCATAGGCGCTGTGGTTGTTTGTTTATGATGGGGATGTTGGCTCAGTCACTCAGTAACTTCTACCGTGGCTCCTTGTGGAGCATCTCTCCAGTCACGACAGTCCCCACTTCCGTGAGCGCTGCCACCTCCCTCCACGAAACTGGCAGCCACATCTGCACTGTGAGCTCTCTTCACTCCCACCTGCCTCTTATTCACTGATCTAAAGACTTAGCCCAGACTCTCTCTTCCAGGAAGTTAGATTGACAGCCAGAAGGAGAGTCCCTCTCTGTGTGGGTTGACCTCTTAAGTGCAAACTCTGGATTATGGGAACCAATGAGTTGGAAGGCATGTAGTCTTGCTTTTTCATCTGAAAGTTGTTGGGATTAACAGAAGTCCAATCGGCAATTCCTCCTTTACTCCCACCCTCTGCAAGAGGCTCTCCCTCTTAGCACCAGCTGAAAGTAGAGTGAGCTTACTTTGCTGCTTCCTAAGACACGTCACATTTGGCCAGCGACTAAGGGCCTCCCCAGGCCCCCTTTCCGGAGATATCTCCCACCGCCACAACTGCTGAGGGCGCACACTTGACCCACAAAATTGTGGTATGACAAAATGGTTATTTTAAAATTTGTTTTGCAGTAATATATAATCAAAACAACCACATCCTAGGATTCCCTCAACACCTCTTGCTAACTCTCTATGTCTCATTGGGAATGGGGCAGGAAAGGAAATCAATATATTATGTCTACTTTATGGAAGTGGAAGACCAAGTATCTCAGTTCAACTATCCTAGAAGTAAAACTGATTTCACTTAAGCCTTTCTCAAGAGCATTTCTGTTTTACAAGCTTTAGGTATTCATTTTGAGAAAATAGAAAGTGGTAAATAATTATTGGATGGAACCAAATATTGAGTGGGGACAACCTCCTAGGCATGTTTCCAACGGGGCCACAGATCTCTGCTTCCAGGCCTGTGGAGAATATATTCTCATGAAATCTGTGTCTTAAGGTTTTAATTTAAAAGAAGACTTTGAAACCAGGGATGTGTTCTTTACCATGTATAATGACTGGAAATCATGATTTTTTTTTTTCAGGAAATAGGACTAAATCAGATATTTTCTCTACAGTCTCCAGAAATAATTCATGTGTCATACTCTGTATCCAAACTTTTCATTTGTAAGAGATGGCCACTATACTTAGGCCTCGAGTTCTTTTCCTGGCTTCTTAAACCAGGATTTTATTTTAGGATCTGCTCATTGAATAATTACTACTCTGACCTTGGCTCCATGGACTGACCCTGTGAAAGCCTGCTGGGAATCTCTAGGTATGATAGGAATATCAAAGGTCTTACCCTACTTTTAGTCCTCTCCAAAACAACAACAACAAACAAACAAAAACACCAAACAACAACTTGGAAATAAAATACTTCAATAAAAGTTAAGCAAAAGAGCCTTATCTCAGCCAGTGTTCAATGTTTTCAGGCGACTGTCTGTTTATTGCCAACTCTAGGCTCACTGACAGAAAGAACAAAACTAAGATCGCTGAATCCTTACTGTGTGAAAACACCATAAATTTACATGTATGATCTCAATTCTCACCGCATCCCCATGAAGTGGGTATTATGTGCCTCATTTCATTGGTAACACAGAGGCATGGAAGTGTTAAGTAAGTTGCTCAAGCTTTCAGATTGTACAGGATGGAGCAGAGGAGAGGGGGGTGGCAGCAGTTGAAAGGTCAAAGTCTGCCTTCTTTCTGATATGTAATGCTGCCTGTTGTCCTGAAAGTTGAGAATTTCAGACTCTTATAGTTGCCATCCGGGGGGAAAAGATTTCACTCACCAATGAGGTGGAACACTTTTAATTCAAGCTAGCAACTATATAGCACACTTCTATACACACATATTTGCATACAGAGTGAATGCTTACTTTAAGACTCAAAATTTTTATCTGCTAGTGAGGTTATTGATACGTTAACTGGACTCTTTTGGCCATGGATGTCATTAAATAGGTGGTTTTCTGTGAAAGCCAAGAATTTGACCCCATGATGTTCACATTAAAAATACACAGAATAGGACTTCCCTGGTGGTTCAGAATCCACCTGTTAATGCAGGGGACATGGATTTGATACCTGGTCCGGGAAGATCCCACATGTCTTGTGGCAACTAAGCAAGCACTCCACAACTACTGAACCTGAGGAGCCCATGCTCGGCAGCAAGGGCATCCACCGCAATGAGAAGCCAGAACACCTCAACTACAGAGCAGCCTCCACTAACCGCAATTAGAGTCTGAGCACAGCAATGAAGACCCAGTGCAGCCGAAGATAAATCAATAAATTTACATATTAAAAAAGAAGTAAATAAGAAGTAAAAACAGTTGAGCCTGTTTGTTTTTTTTAAATGCACAGAATAATTACTTACCTATGCAGTAATGGCTATTGGAGTGTCTGCTGTCAGGCCAGTTGTCGTAGCCCGAAGAGACCAAGGTGTGAAGGGTCAGGAGAAGAAACAGAGGAGCAGTCGTAAGGATTTTCTGAGGAGACTTCATCTTGGAGCTGTTATATCAGGAGACTTCAGGCTGGCAACAGAAGCTGCAGGCTGAAGGATGCTGAAATTGAGGCCCAAGAGCTGATTAGTCTCTCTCCATTTCTCTTCTGTCCTCTAACACACACACCCCACAGTGACACGCACACTTTTCACTACGCAGAACCCAGAGAGGGAGCCGCACGGCTAGGGTCTGGGAAGGGCTGGAGGAGCCCCGGGTGCACAAATCTTCTAAGCGATAAACTGAAGGAAAAACTGCCGCAGGTTGCAGCTGAGGCAGCCAAGATCGTTTTTGCACTTGCTGGCTGAAGTCAGTGGCGGTGAACTCCAGGAACCTTGAAGCCTCCCGGAATCACCCTGCGGCCTGGTTAGGCAGCTCTTCCTCTTTCTTTCTTGCAAAACAAAACTAAACTAAAAGTAAAACCGAAGAAGAAAACCTCAACCACAAACACACAACACTTTAGCAATTTGATAGCAGTGTTCAGACTGTAGAAATTACCATCTGTTATATTCAGAAGTTATATAGTTTTGCTCTAAACTGTTTTGTATAGTGAGACTGGGCTCCTTCTTTGGTGGTTAAAGAATGTTCTGGTCAAGTAGTTGTTTTCCTTTGGAGATGTTGGATTATTCCCTCAAGGGTCAAGTTTTCCCAGGGCCTTTCATTGGTGTTCAGAAAACGATCAATGAGATAGTCATGGGGCACTTGGCACTGGTGGATTTTCAATCTAGTAAGAAAAAAAATGAACTGAAATTAATCAATTCATTTTTACTTGGCTGTGTATGATACATCTTTTTTGGTTTTTTTTCTTTTTCATTTATTTTTATTATTTGGAGGCTAATTACTTTACAGTATTGTAGTGGTTTTTGCCATACATTGACATGAATCAGCCATGGATTTACATGGATACATCTCTTTTCTGAAGAATTTCAAAGTATATTCAGATCCCTCACCTGAGAATGATTCATTCATTTTTTTTTCATTTATTTTTATTAGTTGGAGGCTAATTACTTTACAAGATTGTAGTGGTTTTTGTCATATATCGACATGAATCAGCCATGGATTTACATGTATTCCCCATCCTGATCCCCCCTCCCACCTCCCTCTCTACCCAATCCCTCTGGGTCTTCCCAGTGCACCAGTCCCGAGCACTTGTCTCATGCATCCAACCTGGGATGGTGATCTGTTTCACCCTAGATAATATACATGTTTCGATGCTGTTCTCTAGAAACATCCCACCCTCACCTTCTCCCACAGTTTCATTCATTTTTGAGAGGCTGATTTTCTACTTTGAAGATGAGAACTGAGTGCTATTTTTCCAAGGAAAAAAAAAAACTAACTGAAAACTCAACCAGACTGTAGACAAAGACATATAATCTAAATGCTGTGTTCTAAAATAGGCTAGAGCAAAGTCACAAGCCGTTTCTTATCCAGTAAGATAAGAGAACTGGGGCAAATGGCCACAATCTAGATGGGCCTAGGGATTAAGCAATTAACAGTCTCCCTGTTTAGGCTCTGAAGACAGCTTGTTATAAACTTTATAAATATTATAAAAGCTATCAAGGGACTTCCCTGGTGGTCCAGTGGCTGAGATGCTACGATCCCAATACAGGGGTCCAGGGTTCTATCCCTGGTCAGGGAACTAGATCCCATATGCTGCAACTAAGAGTTCCCATGCCACTAAAGATTCTGCATGCAGTGACTAAGACTGGGAGCAGCCAAATACATAAAAATATTAGAAATTATTTTAATTGTTTTAAATATTTAATTAAATATACAGTTTTTAGTAACATTTACTAGAAACCAAAATTGGTAGAGATTTGCTCTCCTCCTCCTCCCCCTGCTTTTACTTAAGGAGTAACATTTTAAATAGCAGGTAGAATTTTAGAGTTGTATTCTTTCTAGGATGTAGGAGATACCAATTTTTATGGTTTGAAGATTCCTTGTGTAACTATCAGTTTAACAAATGCCAATTTGTCAAATCTCTGAATCTGTGGCAAACACCAGAGTGTTTCCCTCCTTAAGTCCCCAGCACTGGCTGGGTCAATGACCACCAAAAATGTTCTTGTTCAACATGGGCCCTTGACTTCCTTTGAGGTTGATCTGCTGGTTTGCAAGGTCTCTGACCCTATGGCCAAGGGAAGCTCTAGAGGTCACCAGGACCACCAGAGAGGTCAGGACCTAGGGAAATTCTAGAGAATTCCTAAGGAGACAGAATAATAGACTTATTACTAGTACTGCCTGCAAAGACAAAAAGACACTTGTTCAGCTATCCTGTCTGATGTTCACTTCCAGGTCAAGTATTAGACTAGTGGTGGAAACTTTCTAAACTTTGGTTTCCTCATTTATGTTGGGATAATAATAATATTTCTCAGGATTCCAGGAAGGACTAAAATAGACAATGGATTCACACTATAAAGCAGTGTGCCCTGCAAGAAGTGTTTGGTAAGACAAAGCTTTGGTTACTGCTATCCCAGCAGGAGTATGATGAAATCTGCACCCAACGCCAGATTTCAAGAGAATTATTGTAAGACATTCACAGTAGTTGCAGGCCAAGATATAGGAAAATGATACTGCCTGCATTTATTAAAGGCTGCACTTACTGAACACCATCTGTGTGCAGGACAGCCCTCCAGGAACACAGAGGGTAGTTTGCAAACAATAGGTGAGTGAGAAATCTTTGCATGGGTTCAGCAAGAGCCACTGGCGCAGGCTCTGGGCCTGCTTGGGCTTACCTGGTGCTTCAGCAGTAAAGAAGATGCCTACGATGCAGGAGACGCAGGCTTGATCCCTGGGTTGGGAAGATCCCCTGGATGAGGAAGTGGCAACCAGTTCCAGTATTCTTGCCTGCAAAATCCCACGGACAGAGGAGCCTGGAGTGCCACAGTCCATGGGGTTGCAAAGAGTTGGATACTACTTAGTGACTAAATAACAACAAACTGGGCCTCCCGAGGGTCTCCTAGTCCAGGTACATAGCTGTGAGCCAGACCGGGCCACCTCAGGGTGAGGGAAATTTCTCAGTGTTAAGACAGTGCACAAGTTTCAGACCCATGGTCATGTGTGCACTAATTCAGGTAGTTTCACCCACAAGCACTCCTGGAATTGTGGTCCTAAGGCAGACTGGATGCTTAGGCTTCAGTCAGGGCGGGCTGGACTGGGAATCCTGGGCTTAGCTGTGCAGTGTTGAGACAGTCCTTTGCCATTTTCAGGGCTGAAATTCCTCAACTGCAGGGGAATGTCACCGTATAGTGGGTTTTCCCTAAACAGAGGTCATTTTCATGCTTGAAGGGTGAATTCTTAGTTGGCAGGGTCAAAAGAGGAACACAGAAATCAGGAAATGACTTGCTAACTGATACTGAAGGGAGTGCATGTGCCCACACACCGCTAAACAAACCCTCCTTTCAGCTGCCCAGGTGGAGGTGGAAGTGGGGGTGGAGGCGTGGGCTCTACCACTTGCGCTGGCTCTCTCAGACTGCCTGGTCTCATCTACCCTGACCATCTCACTGAGCACTGAGCACATATGGCCTAGAATCTCTGTACAACTTGCTGAAAGGCCCTGGACCTATGGTGTGGTTTCTCACAATAAAACTCTTGTTGGACCCTGTATAATGCCCCTGAGGACCCCATGCTGTCAGAGGCTCCAATTCTGATTTTCTCAAAATCTGTTTTTAGAAAATGAGATTTCTTCCTTGAAGCACTTTGTTACTTACTTCACTAGGAGAGTTTGGATTCGAATCACAGTCTGTCCTGCTGCAGAAGGTTGAGGGTTTATAAATTCTTGAATGTAATATCGGTGGTTTGTTTTGGCTTGTTCTGTCTGAATATGCTTCCTGATTAGTTTTTGAACTGAACTGTCCTCAGTCACCTCATTCACAGCAAGTTCCTTAATCAGAAAAAAAAAAAAAAAAAAACCAAAACAAAACTGACCTGGGTGACAGGAGATACTGTAAAATCTGGTGCTCTCTTAAAAACACCTCTTTTTTTTTACTTTCTCCTCTTTTCGACACCAGGGATCCGTCTCCTTGCTTCTGGCTTCCCAGAATTCTCTGTGGTGACCCTCTGTTCAAACCAAGCCCAGATCCTTTGCTGGCCCCTCCTCCGCAGTCAGAGTTTATTTATTCCACCTTCATTCAGTCTCTTCTGTTCCCTGCTATGGAAATCCTAAAGTAATCCATGACAAGGGTGCATGTCGGCTGATTAAAAGCATTCTGGGGGGGGGGTTTCCCAGGTGACTCAGTGGTAAAGAATCCACCCACCAATGTGGGAAGCACTCTTGATCCAGAATGATTCCTCATGTGCAGAGAAGCGAAGCCCGTGTGCTACAGTGATTGAGCCTGTGTTCAAGAGCCCAGGAGTTGCAACTACTGAAGTCCGCATGCCCTAGAGCCTGTGCTCCGCAACAAGAAGAGCCACAGCAATGAGAAGCACTGCAGCTAGACGGTAGTCTCCACTCACTGCACCGAGAGAAAACCCGCACAGCAATGAAGACCCAGCACAGCCAAAAATAAATAAATAAATTTAACAAAATTGTTTTAAAAAAGCACTCTGGGCTTAGGATCAGGTGAGTTTTCATCTTCATCATGGTTTTAGCACTTACTGTATGTTCTTGGGCAAGCTGATTCACCTCTCTGAGTATCAGCTTATTTAACTATAGAATGGGTTATACGATGCCAAATATTATAGGAAAATTATGAGGATTACAGAGACAACATGAATTTAAAATAAGCTAAAAGTAAGTGTTAGATACATTTAAAACTAACAATGAATTAACACTACCCTTCTCCAGTATTGGAATTTCAACATGTTTTACTTTGTATATTTTCTCAGAACCTTTAAAGGATGTCCATTTTAGCAATGTAATTCAGTTCGGTTCAGTTCAGTCGCTCAGTTGTGTCCAACTCTTTGCGACCCCATGAACTGCAGCACACCAGGCCTCCCTGTCCATCACCAACTCCCGGAGTTTACCCAAACCCATGTCCATTGAGTCAGTGATGCCATCCAGCCATCTCATCCTCTGTCATCCTCTTCTCCTCCTGCCCCCAATCCTTCCCAGCATTAGGGTCTTTTCCAATGAGTCAACTCTTCACATGAGGTGGCCAAAGTATTGGAGTTTCAGCTTCAACATCAGTCCTTCCAATGAACACCCAGGATTGATCTTCTTTAGGATGGACTGGTTGGATCTTCTTGCAGTCCAAGGGACTCTCAAGAGTCTTCTTCAGCACCACAGTTCAAAAACATCAATTCTGCACTCAGCTTTTTTCACCATCCAACTCTCACATCCATACATGATTACTGGAAAAAGCATAGCCTTGACTAGACGGACCTTTGTTGGCAAAATAATGTCTCTGCTTTTAAATATGCTATCCAAGTTGGTCATAACTTTCCTTCCAAGGAGTAAGCATCTTTTAATTTCATGGCTGCAATCACCATCTGCAGTGATTTTGGAGCCCCCCAAAATAAAGTCTGACACTGTTTCCCCTGTTTCCCCATCTATTTCCCATGAAGTGATGGGACCAGATGCTATGATCTTAGTTTTCTGAATGCTGAGCTTTAAGCCAACTTTTCCACTCTCCTCCTTCACTTTCATTAAGAGGCATTTTAGTTCCTCTTCACTTTCTGCCCTAAGTGTGGTGTCCTCTAAGTAGATACAAAGTAGAAATTCAGAACACACTAGAGAAGTGGCCAGCCATGGGTATTATCAGTGGAGGGAGAGAAACTTGCACAGGTATTGCAGGAAGTAACCACATGCTAAGAGAGAATGTGGAAAATCACTGGAAGAGGTACACTGGTAACTGCCAGCAGGAAGAGACACCCACCAGAAAATAAACCAGTGATCCTCAATGTGTTAACAGTGTAGCAATGGCAGCAATGCTGTGACCTAGACACACAATGTGTTCTGTACTCCAACACTCCTTTCCTGCTCCCCATTAATGGTACTCCAACACTCCTTTCCTGCTCCCCATTAATCGTATCCCTCCTTCCTGCACTCTGACGTTCTTAAGACTTTTAGAGATACATTCACACTTGCTGGCAGAGGTACACCATTTATAACCACAACTGCCTTCTAAGGAGAGTGAATTCTGTTAAATGAACTTTTGTCTGCCGGTCAGCTGACAGTAAATCTGGGAAAAGGAACTGTGGCATGTGAGTTGCTTTTCGTCAGTGAGGCAGTAGAATTTGGACACGATGTAAACGGAAGGAAATAGGAGCAGAGAAGGGAGAAGCAGAATCAGATGAGATTCTGGGGTCTTGCTGACTGCAGAGCCAACAGACAAGTGCTGGGACATGGAGGTGACAAAAAACCCTGAGCTAATAGGAAGTTGCGATACGAAGAGGAAGTTGTCTGCTGTGCCATGTGAGAGATGATGCTTTGCATAGATTCTGAATGGATTCTCGTAGAAATCAATGAGGAAATGAGTTTCATGTTTGGATCAGAGCTGGGCAGAGCAAAGAAGGCACAGGTAGTAACAGGTCCAGAGGCAGAGGGACCAGGAGTTTATATGCTCGGCGATTCACGGGTATCTCCGGGAGGGCTTTGGACTTTCACATGTTATAAATAGTCTCATATGCTTTAGACTCCCATATGCTACAGACTGGGGGGGAATATGGGCTTAAACTAGTTTTACCTAGATCTTCAAAGTGTAAAGTAGAGTTTCAATGCACAAAACAGAATAAAATAAACAGGCGAAATAAGCTTGAAGCACATTCATTTATTTATTTATTTATTTTTTCACTTTTAGATAAAAGAAGTTCAGAGTGGGCAGTGTAGGGCTGTTGAGGTTGTCCCATGGTGTCTTCAGGCACCCAAGCTTCTAATTTTCTGTTCGACTAGCCTAGAATTAGTAGGGCAGAAAATTTTAGACCTAACATGGCTGCTAGAGCTCCAGCCATCATGTCTATGTTCCAGAGCAGCAATAGAAGAAAGCAGAAGTCTAGTGAAGCTTACCCCTTTCTTTATAAAGAGCTTCTTTCCAAATCTTCCCAACACTTTTGCATACATCTCATTGGCCATACATGGCTACCAGGGATGCTGGGAAATAGAGTCATATAACCCCTCCTAGCTTAAGGAATCTGGGGCAGGTGGTCTTTATTCTGATGGCAACATGCTCAGTGAAAATCCAGAGTTATAAGCAGAAGGAGAAAGAGAATTATTGGGAGGCAACTGTCTACCATGTGTATTATACATAAACATATGTGAATATTTTTCTTTCTCAATTGAATATATTTGATTACCTTGCATTATGAGCTTTTGGAAGAAGGAATGAGGCACACTGACTTGCCTTGTTCTTCCCAGTGGTGTTTTCTTTAAAATATGGACAGCAGATGCTCCCTAAAGGCACTTTTCTCTCTAATTCTTGGACAGTTCATGGAAAAATATTGGCAAAAACTTTCATGAAAATCACAGCTGAGACTGAAATTAGACAGGCTAACCTATGGTCAGGGGACTGTTGGGAGTGAGCCAGGGTCCTGACTTACTAGGGAGTTTGCCACTACATTAAAAAAATATATGGATTAGTTAAATCTCTTCTGGGGATATTTTCATGGAAGAAGTGTAAATAAAATTCACTAAGCTTCAAGCTAACCATGAACGAAATGCTAAAAGCAGCTTCAAGGTGCATGTGGAAAATGTAGGACATTGCAGCTGCAGGATGATCTCAGAGGCAAAGTGGCTAAATATAAGGAGACCTTGAGAACTTGTTGAGCTGCTGCTGCTGCTGCTAAGTCGCTTCAGTCGTGTCCGACTCTGTGCGACCCCACAGATGGCAGCCCACCAGGCTCCTCCATCCCTGGGATTCTCCAGGCAAGAGTACTGGAGTGGGTTGCCATGTCTTGAGCTAAGTGTATACTATTTTATTGCCTGAGTCTCAGATGCACACAATGAGTTCAGAGAAGTCTATTACAGGCTTCTTTGGAGTTTTGCATTCGGTTCGAAGTTCTCTCCCTGATACCCCCAGTCAGTGTGTCAAGAGTTAGTAGACAGACAGTAAGGGAAGAGGAGAGAAGATCATAAAATTGCTTCACACAGTATCTGGCACAGAGCAAGATGCTTGCAATGTTGTGTCCAAATCCACATCCAAACTCCTGCCAAGTGCTTCCAAAGGGAAGGTGATGGAAGGGAAGAAAAGGAAAGGATGAATATACTTTAATAGATTTAGAAAAAATAAATAACCAGAATAAATATATCCATGAATGACCTTATGTTAAGATAATATGGGCTTTTAGAGAAAAATAAAGATATAGGGAGTTTTATTAAAGATGAAATTAGAATTGAAGAAAAATAGTAATCTTAATAAAAAACACAGTAGATCACATTATCCTGATGCTTACAACCCATCATGGCTCCCTATGGTTCACCAAATAAAGAGTGAATTCTTTGGAAGGGCTCACAAGTCTTCTCATCATTTTAAGACTTTATCCCTTCAGTCACATTTCTCATTTCTTTCCCATGTGTTCTATGTTCTGCTGGCATCAAGTTACCAGTGTTGTGCCTAGACATGCCTACCTGTTCAGGCCTCAGTGCCTTTCCATGAACTTTCACTCTGCCTGACATATCCTTTTCCTTATCTTCCAGGATAACTTCTCCTTTTTGTTGAAGTTTACCTCTTCTCAAAAGCCTTCTGTGTCCTTTGCCAAGCACAAGTGTTTGATCCATCCTCATTGGTACCAAGACACTTCAGGCAAACCTCCACTGGCCCTTGCCTCTGTAGCCTGGACATTAGTGTGGGCATCTGATACTTCTTCCCCCCACCCCCACCACTGGATGCTGAGGGCAAGTTGTTTACGTCTATCACTATGGAGTATGTACCTACTCATGGCAGGTATTCAATAAATGAATCATGGGGGAAGAAGGGGGAGCAAGCCAAAAGAAAAACTTTAAAGATATTATAAAAAATGCTATGAAAGATATAAAGATATTATGGCAATACAGTGGAACAGATGACATTTTTTAGCATGTTTCAGGAGTATTATGCAAAAGGAAAAGCCTTAAAGGCATTCAATTTTGTGTTCAGAACTAAACCCTAGTGTAAATGCTGCAGAATCATATCAGCAAAAATGCAAAGGAGGCTGAGCACCCGAGTTAGGATTTGAAATGGAGTCCCATAACTGTGTAGCAAGAAAGAAAGAAGCAAGAGGGTTATGTTGTCAGAGAAAGAAGTCTATAGTCATGCAATTTCCTCCCGATTTGTCATGCTTTTGTAATAAGATGGCAGAGTTGATTTCTCTGCAAACTATGAACCTGCCCAGTTTGCTCTGACCAAGAGTGACCCTTCTTCAGACCCTCAACCCTCTGTCTTCTCCTGAAGTCATTAATTAGACCATCTGCTTTCCCTGCTGTTTTCTGCTTTGCTAGAATACATTTCAGGAGTGGTTTAGCCTCTTGGGAGATACCATCTCACTGTTCTGCTGCACCAATACCTCTACCCTCCCAGGATTCAAGTCAAAAGAATGGAACCATCTAACTGAGTGTTTCCTGTACACCCAGCTCCTTTGAAGTGTCTCCCTGCAAACTGCCCCGTGGAGGTAAAGCAACCATCTGGCACCTCGTTTTAAAAGCTCTGGTGAGATATCTCTCCAGGAGGTTAGAATATCTTATGGCTGCAGGCCATGAGATAAGAAATCCACTTCGTATTTGATTCAGAAATTTATTTTACACTCTTTGATGTGAGAAAGTGCTCAGACTTTAAAACAGACCTGTAGGTTTAGAAGGCGGGCCTGACTCTAGATACCCATGTGGAAATGATCTGTGCCACGCTTCAACCAGCTATACCAAAGACAATCCCATTAACACATAGCACCATGAATGACGTCCTTGAATTCCCCGTGCAGGAAATAGTTCATATTCAATCAGCAACAGCAGAAAGCTTTAATCCTCACATGGTTAGCTCTGAAACTTAGATCTTTTACTTCCACGGAGTCCGAGGTCCTAAATTACATGATTATTAATGGGAAGAATCAAGTAGTGGTCTTTTCTCTGCATTTTATTTCATATGTAAATTTTAATTAAAATATAAGGAAATATTTTATTGACGAAAGACAAGATTTTTCGGTAAACAGCTTTCAAACATTTAGCATGAAAACAATTTTAATAAAATATGAAAATGTTTGATTTAGTGCCAATATGTGGCTTTTAAATAAAACCAAATATATTTCCTATTAATTGTCAAAGAAATTAAAAATTCAGCGTGATTTGACTAGATCTACAGTCTTCATAGGGTTCTAGAAAACTCTTCATTGAGTTATTCAACACATGTATTGATCATCTATTACTGATTGCCTTATGACCAGGTGCTGTTGCAGACATGGAAGTTAAGAAAACTCAGATTCCCACCCTCAGTGAGTTTATATTCTGTGGATTCACAGTGGACTCCAAGTGCCATATGCAAATCAATTTATTTAAATATGATTGAGTCAAGGCAAATTGGAAGTGGTCAAACAGGAGATGGCAAGAGTAACGTCGAATTCTAGGAACGGATGAACTAAAATGGACTGGAATGGATGAATTTAAATCAGATGACCATTATATCTACTACTGTGGGCAAGAATCCCTTTGAGAAAATGGAGTAGCCATCATAGTCAACTAAAGAGTCTGAAATGCAGTACTTGGATGCGATCTCAAAAACATCCAAATGATCTCTGTTCGTTTCCAAGGCAAACCATTCAGTATCACAGTAATCCAACTCTATGCCCTGACCAGTAACACTAAAGAAGGTGAAGTTGAATGGTTCTCTGAAGACCTATAAGACCTTCTTGAACTAACACCCAAAAAAGATGTCCTTTTCATTATAGGGGACTAGAATGCAAAAGTGGGAAGTCAAGAAACACCTGGAATAACAGGCAAATTTGGCCTTGGAGTACGGAATGAAGCAAGGCAAAGGCTAATAGAGTTTTGCCAAGAAAACGCACTGGTCATAGCAAACACCCTCTTCCAACAACACAAGAGAAGACTCTATATATGGACATCACCAGATGGCCACCACCAAAATCAGATTGATTATATACTTTGCAGCCAAAGATGGAGAAGCTCTATACAGTCAGCAAAAACAAGACCAAGAGCTGACTGTGACTCAGATCATGAACTCCTTATTGGAAAATTCAGACTTAAATTGAAGAAAGTAGGGAAAACCACTAGACCATTGAGGTATGACCTAAATCAAATCCCTTATGATTATACTGTGGAAGTGAGAAATAGATTTAAGGGATTAGATCTGATAGAGTGCCTGATGAATTATGGATGGAGGTTCGTGACATTGTACAGGAGACAGGAATCAAGACCATCGCCAAGAAAAAGAAATGCAAAAAAGCAAAATGCTTGTCTGAGGAGGCCTTACGAATAGCTGTGAAAAGAAGAGAAGAGAAAATCAAAGGAGAAAAGGAAAGATATACCCATTTGAATGCAGAGTTCCAAAGAATAGCAAGGAGAGATAAGAAAGCCTTCCTCAGCAATCAATGCACAGAAATGGAGGAAAACAATAGAATGGGAAAGACTAGAGATCTCTTGAAGAAAATTAGAGATACCAAGGGAACATTTCATGCAAAGATGGGCTCAATAAAGGACAAAAATGGTATGGACCTAACAGAAGCAGAAGATACTAAGAAGAGGTGGCAAGAATACACAAAACACAGTACAAAAAAGATCTTCATGACCCAGATAATCACGATGGTGTGATCACTCACCTAGAACCAGACATCCTGGAATGTGAAGTCAAGTGAGCCTTAGGAAGCATCACTATGAACAAAGCTAGTGGAGGTGATGGAATTCTGGTTATGCTATTTCAAATCCTAAAAGATGATGCTGTGAAAATGCTGCACGCAATATGCCAGCAAATTTGGAAAACTCAGCAGTGCCCACAGCACTGGAAAAGGTCAGTTTTCATTCCAATCCCAAAGAAAGGCAATCCGAAAGAATGCTCAAACTACCACAAAATTGCACCATCTCACACGCTAGTAAAGTAATGCTCAAAATTCTCCAAGCCAGGCTTCAGCAATATGTGAACCATGAACTTCCAGATGTTCAAGCTGGTTTTAGAAAAGGCAGAGGAATCAGAGATCCAATTGCCAACATCCACTGGATCATCGAAAATGTGAGAGAGTTCCAGAAAAACATCTATTTCTGCTTTATTGACTATGCCAAAGCCTTTGACTGTGTGGATCACAACAAACTGTGGGAAATTCTGAAAGAGATGGGAATACCAGATCACCTGACCTGCCTCTCGAGAAACCTGTATGCAGGTCAGGAAGCAACAGTTAGAACTGGACATGGAACAACAGTACTGGTTCCAAATAGGAAAAGGAGTACGTCAAGGCTGTATATTGTCACCCTGCTTATTTAACTTATATGCAGAGTACATCATTAGAAACACTGGACTGGATGAAGCACAAGCTGGAATCAAGATTGCTGGGAGAAATATCAATAACCTCAGATATGCAGATGACACCACCCCTTATGCAAGAAAGTGAAGAAGAACTAAAGAGCCTCTTGATGAAAGTGAAAGAGGAGAGTGAAAAAGTTGGCTTAAAGCTCAGCTTTCAGAAAACTAAGATCATGGCATCTGGTCCCATCACTTCATGGCAAATAGATGGAGAAACAGTGGAAACAGTGGCCGACTTTATCTTTTTGGGCTCCAATATCACTGCAGATGGTGATTGCAGCCATGAAATAAAAAGACACTTACCCTTGGAGGGAAAGTTATGACCAAACTAGACAACATATTAAAGCGGAGACATTACTTTGCCAACAAAGGTCCGACTAGTCAAGGCTATGGTTTTTCCAGTAGTCATGTATGGATGTAAGAGTTGGACTATAAAGAAAGCTGAGCAACAAAGAACTGATGCTTTTGAACTGTGGTGTTGGAGAAGACTCTTGAGAGTCCCTTGGACTGCAAGGAGATCCAACCAGTCCATCCTGAAGGAGATCAATCCTGAGTGTTCATTGGAAGGACTGATGTTTAAGCCACAACTCCAATACTTTGGCCACCTGATGCGAGGAGCTGACTCGTTTGAAAAGACCCTCATGCTGGAAAAGATCGAAGGCAGGAGGAGAAGGGGACGACAGAGGATGAGATGGTTGGATGGCATCACCGACTCAATGGACATGAGTTTGGGTAAACTCTGGGAGTTGGTGATGGACAGGGAGGCCTCAAATGCTGCGGTCCATGGAGTCGCAAAGAGTCAGACACGATTAAGCGACTGAACCTAAGTGAACTGAACTGAGTCACTTTTGCTTTTTGTCATTATTCATTTACATGATCAGAACAGCAGCTGTAGGGAGAGCACATCCTTGGGAAAGTCACAAACCTACCATTGCAACCGGGTAGGAAGTCAGCATCCTTTATATTACTCTGCCCTTCAGTGGTCCTGAGGCTGAGCTCTAGAGTTCACATAGATTGGTTCATATGTTGATTTTTAAGTACATTTCATAGATAAAATGAAACAACTACTTGTATCAGTAAGTTAATGACATGAGGCCTTTTCTCTGATCACCTGATATAAAATATCTTCTATTTTATAGTCATAGACCCCTTTGGAAATCTGATGAAAAACTATGAAATTCATGGGAAAAAGTACAAACACAAACACACTAAATTTTACATGTGAATTTTCAAGCATCATGGATCCTTGAAAACCACTTATTTATTTTCTGGGAGTTCATGGTTCCTAGGTCAAGAACCCATAATTTGGAAGATGTTACTTTACTCAACTTCTTATTCTGTATTTCACAGATGGGAAATTCCTACTAACTGGTGTTTCCCTCTTTAAACTTATCCCCTTGGGTTGAGAAATTTTGTAAAGTTTGAAAGTGAAGTAAAAGTGTTAACCACTCAGTTGTGTCTAACTCTTTGCTACCCCATGGACTGTAATCTGCCAGGATCCTCTGTGGGATTCTCCAAGCAAGAATACCAGAGTGGGTTGCCATTCCCTTCTCCAGGGCATCTTCCTGACCCAGGGATTGAACTGGGGTGTCCTGCATTGCAGGCAGATTTTCTTCCTGTCTGAGGCACACCTATTTCCATATTAGCATTGTGATAGAAGCTCTTCCTGCTGGGCAAGGCAGTCAAAATGAACATCAGCCCTATGTCTGGCTGCTGTCACTAAGCAATGTGCAGGAAACTCCAGCCCAAGGGCCTATCTTTCCCCACACCACACCAAATGTCATGTGCTGGCTTTCATTTCTTCTTTCCAGTTTGTAGCAGTAACATCAAAGTTCTTTTGCAACTTTTCTTTGCATATTTGAGCAAGCTCTTTTATTTCAGTTTGTATTCCTCTTTTTGCCTTTCGTAAAATCTGCTGAATACTTTATCACGGTCATTCAGAGAAGAAGCAGTGGGCTGTCTCCCTTTTCCCTGCCATGAGGGAATGTTTGCAGAGGACGAAATGGTGACATTAATTTAAAATTGTTTATGAAATTCATTTTTCAGTGTGGTAGCCTAGATAATGGCCCTCCAAAGATATTCATGTCCTAATCTGGGAATATGTTACCTCACACAGCAAAAGAGATTTTGCAGATGTGATTAAGTTAGAGATCTTGAGCTAGGGAGATTACTCTGGACTACCTGAGTAGGACCAACATACTATGAGGGTCCTCATTAGAGAGAGGCCGAAGGGGCAAAGTAAGAGCAGAAGATGCAAAGGGCAAAGTTGGAATGATGCAAAGAAGGGACCAAAACCCAAGAAATATAATGCTTTTAGCCTCTAAAAGCTGGCAAGGAAAGGAAACAAATTCTCACTTAAACCCTTCAGAAAAAATGCAGCTCTGTCAACACTTTGAGTTTAGCATACAAAATCCAGTTTGGAATTCTGAGCTCCAGACTGTAAGATAATAAATTTGTGTGTGTGCATTTTAAAATATTTATTTAGTTATTTGACTGCCTCAAGTCTTAGCTGCCTCATCTGGAATCTTTCATTGTGGTGCATGGACTCAACAGTTGTGGCACACAGGCTTAGCTGCTCAGTGGTATGTGCATCCTTAGTTACCTGCCCAAGGATCAAACCTGCATCCCCTGCTTTGCAAGGAGGATTCTAAACCACTGCACCACCAGGAAAGTCCAAAATTTAAGCTACTAAGTTTGTTGTAGTTTGTTACAGCAGCAATAGGGAGCTAATACAATCATTGATTATTTCATTCAAAAAGAACAAAAAAGTAGAAGCAAGACCAACCTTCCAGAGGGACCTACCTGTGTTCTGTCTGCTAAAACATCTGGAATACAAGGTGTCTGGGGTTCATCTGTGTGTATGTGGTTACCTCTCCTCACTGACTGTCTCTAGACAGTTAGGGCTTCATAGTTGTTGTTTGTCCTTCTGCCTTTCTGTCTCCTCTATACCTTCTTACAGACAGTGTAGACGCTTCCCTGCTCTCATTTAATGTCTTCATTTTCTTGTGGGCTGAAAACCAAACAAGTTATGATTCACTTTAAAAACAAAAGAAAATAGGCTTTTAATGAGAGCTCATAGAATCTATCAAAGGGCCTTATGACCTTTAAAGGTTTTACTGTGGCATCTGTTTTGACCCTAGAGGTTCCATAGCTTGTCATCTTTGCTTAGAATAGTTTGATATTCTGGATAAGCATTCTCCAAATAAAGAGAGTTAGCTCTGTATTATTATATATAAATCTCACAAGTAATTTTATATCAATCAATAATTACTATGGTCCATGCTATACAGAGGTTAAGAGGAAGTTAATTGGAAGCCTGCTTACCTTGTGTTGCCTTGAAGCATCTTGAAGCAATCTGAACATGTTTCTCCCACTATAAAATGGTCTTCATAGCACCTGCTCTATCTTTTTCCTTACTTGATTCTTACAACTGTCAGATGAAATGCTTTATGAACATGCTTTTTAGCTGCAAAAATGTGATAGAGTAATACTTGATAGCAAAAGTTGCAGTGAAAATTTTATTTATTTCAACCAGTGTTTGGCTATATCAAGGTTTTCTTTATGCTGTTTGGTAGAAATTCATTCATTCTTTCATCATTCTTTTATTTATATAATACTAGCTGAGCATGTTTATATTTTTATTTTGTAATTCCTTACTCAACTGCCTGCAGCTTTCCTATTGACTGAAACCTAGAGAATTCAGAATGTATCTCCTTCCAGTGACCTTTGTTCTAGGGCAGCCAGGCCTTGAGATTTACTGGCCTTAGTAAGTGGAAGAAAATGATGTAAGAGGATTTCAGATCAAACAAAAAGGGGCAGGAGGGAAGCCTGCCCCTTCTGTGCCAGCAAAGTAGAGGAGAAGGATATCAGAGGTGAGTAACCAAATAGTCATAAATACATATACAACTTCTTTTCATCAGCCAAACTGAGCGTCCTAAATGTCAGAAAGATTGGGGGGTGGGGGAGTCAGAAGCAGAGAGGTTTCACCCTGCTTTGGGACAGTGAGGGGACACCGTCCCAAGAAGGAATCTCTCAGCTGCGTGAGGTGCCTGTGGCTGAGTAAGAGGTGTGGTGCGGCAGGTCTGGCAGGGAGGAGGTCTGAGTTAGAATTCCCCAGTTTCTCTCCTACCACCCTGAAATCTCCTTGTTTCCCTTCATCCACTTGCCATCTGGAACTGGAGGTGGGGTACTTCCCTGGCAGTCCAGTAGTTAAGAATTAGCCTTCCAAAGTAGGGAGTGTGGGTTTGATCCCTGGATGGGAAGCCAAGATCCCACATGCCTCAGGGTGAAAAAACCAAAATATAAAACTGAAGCACTACTGTAACAAATTCAATACATAAAGAAAAAAATGGTACACATAAAATAATTTTTAAAAAAAGGTGGTAAGGAGATCTGGAAGGTTGAGAGTTTCTCTAGCAGACCTGATCACCTAAGAGAGATTATTCAAACTCATGGAGACTGAGATTTTACTCACTGACATGTTTAAAGTGTAACCCCCGTGCACATTATCTGCAGGATGAAAGGGAGATTCTATCATTAGGAGAAAATAAGGAAGCAGTATCTTAGTCACATAAGCTGGCATTGTGTGCAATTTTTGACTCCAGTTAACCTGGCAATGATACCAAGAATGGAGCAGTTTTTGTGGGGTGACCCAGCCCTTGCCCTGGAATAAGATGGTTAGTTCAGGCTTATGAGTGACCAAAGGCTGAAGGACGAAAGGCCGTAACTGGAGAGCCAGGGGCCACAGAGCCAAAAGGTGGCTAGCTCAGCTCCAGGAGCAGGGGGCTCCACCGAGGGGGGCTCCACCGAGGGGGCCGTGTGATTACTGGAGGCAGGGAATGTGCTCACCTCCTCCAGGAGTGAATCTCGCGAGGCCATGACACTGAACTGCAGAAGCCTGGCACCTTCCTCAGGCTTTTCTAGTTGCAAGTTACAGGAATCTGTGGGAAGCAGTTTGAGTGAAGTCTACATTTCAATGGCTGGGTAATACAGAAGCTCATGGACGCCAAGGGCAGAGATGCCGCAGGGCCTTGGAAGGCACAGGACCTGGGAACTATAAGGAATCCAGAACGGACGTCCTCCCTGTTTTTCTCTGAGCCTCCTCTTCACTCTTCCTTCTGGCTGAGACTATCTTCCCCTACCCATGTTCAGCCGGGACGGCCACCAGGAGAATATGAGTTTACATGTTGCAGGGTCAAGTTTCTCTCCGTCTCAGTTGAAATTGTGACTCATTTGCTGCTGCCACATCAACTCTGGCTGGGAGAATGGGTGATCAAGTGCAAAACTGCTCCCAAAGCAGTGCGGCTTGCAGGAGGGGACTGACACTGGGTAGAAGAGAGCCTGTTACCCATGGACTCAGGGAAGCAGAGTCAGCACCTCCCAGCCGTAAGTCAGGAAACACAGCTGTAGGTGCTGACGTTTTCTCTCACTTTTTTTTTTTTGGTCACCTTAAAAAAAATGAAGTGGAACTGTCTATGAGAAAAACAAAATTAATTGAGGGGAAACAAACCAAATCAGAAAATTAGTTTCACACTGGAATTTCATAACAGGTTGGTGTACTAGTTTTCTCACAGTTCCTTAATGAGTCTCAGGGAAAAAAATCGTGGTGTAATTTTAATGTGATTTTGATTGCTTTAGTCTCAGGTCAACCTGAGAAGTTTTTTATGATGCTAAACTTTTCTTTTTTATAAGAAACTTGCATAGATAAAAGTATATGTACTGGGATGTCTGGGAGTTTAGAGGAAGAGGATGGAGAAAATAAGTGTGAGGAGACAGTGAGAGGTGCCAGAAAGAGGGGCTTTCTCTCTACTCCATCATAGCCAGAGCTGGAAGTACTCCTGTGTTTGGTTTTTTAATTTATTCAATATTAGAGATCCATTCAAAATTAAAGATGAAAAATGTAAAATATTTTCTGTTATTTCTATGGATGTTTTAATTTTTCTGCCTTAACATTTTGAAGTATGAACACAGCAAAATATGCAGATTAAACGAGAGTTCAGTTAGCTTTGACACATATATATATGTGTATCATTTTATTTTTAAATGTATTTTCTTCATATTACCTAACTTAATCAAACCTAAAATAGCTTTAGCATAATAGTCAAGGTTCATAAATCTAATGAATTTTTATAATTTGGAATTTCAGGAGGCTTATTGAAGCAACTATGTGAATTACCATTTTAATGCCATTTTCCCCACACCAAGCTCACAACTATGTTTGGCTCATAGAATGTGAATAAATTTCTTCTAGTTTGAAGTAAATTGTTTGCTTTATTCATAAAATTAAGTTGCTCAAGTCTTTGCCTCTGGTAATAAATAACTCTTAGTTTAGCAATTTTGTTTGAGTTATTTTTAACCACTTTTTATTATAAAGGTAAATCATTTTTATTGTTCAAAGTTGAAAAAAAATGTAGAAAGGCTTCTCCCCACATTTCTTCGATAGTAAGTCTATCCTAGATATAACCAATATTTATAGCTTGGTATACATGCTCCCTGGATTTTATGCATATTTATTTTTAAAATAAAAAAATACTGTCATACATTTTTATAAACTGTTTTCCCTTTACATTTACCAATAAACATTTGTCTCATGTCAACAATTATACTTCCATACTTACATTTTAAATAGATGCATATTGGAGCATGGAATTTGCTTAAAAAATAACATATTGTTGAAACTTTGGAGTATTTCCATATTTTTGCCATTAAAACCCACATGATGTTATACATCCCCAAAGTAAAAGCATTTACCAGTCCACTAATTATTTCACAAATAGCTGTGAAAAGAAGGGAAGTGAAAAGCAAAGGAGAAAAGGACAGATATACCCATTTGAATGCAGAGTTCCAAAGAATAGCAAGGAGAGATAAGAAAGCCTTCCTCAGTGATCAATACAAAGAAATAAAGGAAAACAATAGAATGGAAAAGATGAGAGATCTCTTGAAGAAAATTAGAGATACCAAGGGAACATTTTATGCAAAGATGGGCTCAATAAAGAACAGAAATGGTAGGGACCTAACAAAAGCAGAAGATATTAAGAAGAGGTGGCAAGAATACACAGAAGAACTGTACAAAAAAGATCTTCATGACCCAGATAATCACGATGGTGCCATCACTCACCTAGAGTCAGACATTCTGGAATGTCAAGACAAGTGGACCTTAGGAAGCATCACTATGAACAAAGCTAGTGGAGATGATGGAATTCCTGTTGAGCTATTTCAAATCCTGGAAGATGGTGTTGTGAAAGTGCTGCACTAAATATGCCAGCAAATTTGGAAAACTCAGCAGTGGCCACAGGAGTGGAAAAGATCAGTTTTCATTTCAATCCCAAAGAAAGGCAATGCCAAAGAATGCTCAAACTATTACACAATTGCACTCATCTCATGTGCTAGTAAAGTAATGCTCAAAATTCTCCAAGCCAGACTTCAGCAATACGTGAATTGTGAACTTCCAGATGTTCAAGCTGGTTTTAGAAAAGGCAGAGGAACCAGAGATCAAATTGCCAACATCTGCTGGATCATTGAAAAAGCGAGAGAGTTCAAGAAAAACATCTATTTCTGCTTTATTGACTATGCCAAAGCCTTTGACTGTGTGGATCACAACAAACTGTGGGAAATTCTGAAAGAGATGGGAATACCAGATCACCTGACCTGCCTCTTGAGAAATATGTATGCAGGTCAGGAGGCAACAGTTAGAACTGGACATGGAATAACAGACTGGTTCCAAATAGGAAAAGGAGTACGTCAAGGCTGTATATTGTCACTCTGTTTATTTAACTTATATGCAGAGTACATCATGAGAAATGTTGGGCTGGAAGAAGCAGAAGTTGGAGTCAAGATTGCTGGGAGAAATATCAATAACCTCAGACATGCAGATGACACCACCCTTATGGCAGAAAGTGAAGAAGAACTAAAGAGTCTCTTGATGAAAGTCAAAGAGGAGAGTGAAAAATTTGGCTTAAAGCTCAATATTCAGAAAACTAAGATCATGGCATCCAGTCGCATCACTTCATAGGAAATAGATGGGGAAACAGTGGAAACAGTGGCTGACTTTAATTTTGGGGGCTCCAAAATCACTGCAGATGGTGATTGCAGCCATGAAATTAGAAGACACTAAACTCCTTGCAGAGTACATCATGAGAAATGTTGGGCTGGAGGAAGCAGAAGCTGGAATCAAGATTGCCGGGAGAAATATCAATAACCTCAGATATGCACATGACACCACACTTATGGCAGAAAGTGAAGAACTAAACAACCTCTTGATGAAAGTCAAAGAAGAGAGTGAAAAAGTTGGCTTAAAGCTCAACATTCAGAAAACTAAGATCATGGCATCCAGTCTCATCACTTCATGGGAAATAGATGGGGAGACAGTGGAAACTGTGTCAGACTTTATTTTTTTTGGGCTCCAAAATCACTGCAGATGGTGACTGCAGCCATAAAATTAAAAGATTCTTACTCCTTGGAAGGAAAGTGATGACCAACTTAGATAGCATATTAAAAAGCAGAGACATTACTTTGCCAACAAAGGTCTGTCTGGTCAAGGCTATGGTTTTTCCATTGGTCATGTATGGATGTGAGAGTTGGACTATAAAGAAAGCTGAGAGATGAAGAATTGATGCTTTTGAACTATGGTGTTGAAGACTCTTGAGAGTCCCTTGGACTGCAAGGCGATCCAACCAGTCCGTCCTAAAGGAGATCAGTCCTGGGTGTTCATTGGAAGGACTGATGCTGAAGCTGAAACTCCAGTACTTTGGCCACCTCATGCAAAGAATTGACTCATTGGAAAAAGCCCTGATGCTGGGAGGGACTGGGGGCAAGAGGAGAAGGGGACGACAGAGGATGAGATGGTTGGATGGCATCATCAACTTGATGGACATGGGTTTGAGTAAACCCCGGGAGTTGGTGATGGACAGGGAGGCCTGGTGTGCTGCAGTTCATGGGGTTGCAAAGAGTCGGACACCTCTGAGCGACTGAACTGAACTGAACTGAATTATTTCCTTAGGATAAAATTAATTATACCACTGCAATTGCTTAGTCAATGTTATGCACTTTATTTTTTGAAAGCTGTTTTTCATATAGCAAGGTTTCCCATGAGAAATTCTTTGCCAATTTGGGCTTCATCAGATGGACAGAATAGGTTTATATTCTCCCCTCACTTCACTAACAAAGGAAGAAAATATGTCATTCCTTTCATTTGTATTTCTTTTGTTACTGTTTAAGTTGGGGCTTTTCCCCTTATGTTTATTCTCTCTACACATATATTTTCTCATTTTATTTTTAGACATTTAAACAAATCTTAATTTTTATTTATTTTTGGATGTGCTGGGTGAGTGGGGACTATTCTCTAGTTGTGGTACACAAGCTTCTCACTGAAATGGCCTCCCTTGTTTTGGAGCATGGACTTCAGTAGTTGCAGTTCTTGGGCTCTAGAGCATGGGGTAGTTGTGGAATGCAGGTTTAGTTGCCCCGCAGCGTGAGGGATCTTCTGGGACCAGGGATCGAAACTATGTCTCCTGCATTTTCAAGTGGATTGTTAACCACTGGACCACCAGGAAAGTCCCTATATTTTTATTTTAAAAAATGCTCATTTATATCTTCTTTGTCTTTTTGGATGGCTCATGTTTTTCTTATTGTTGCTGTTTAGTTGCCACGTTGTGTTTTTTGTGATCCCATGGACTGTAGCCCATGGGGCATCTCTGTTCATGGGATTTCCCAGGCAGGAATACTGGAATGGGTTGCCATTTCCTTCTCCAGGGGATCTTCTCAATCTTCTCCAGGGATTGAACCCATGTCTCCTGCATTGGCAGGTGAATTCTTTATCATTGAGCCATCAAGGAAGCCACCGATCTGTAACAGCTGTTTGTATATAATATATGGAAACCGTTGCACTTTCATATATATTGCAGACACTGTTCCCTGCTTGTCATTTGCCTTCTGGTTATGTTTCCTGTTGCAGTTCTGGTGAAGAATTACAGGTCAACCCTGCAGAGTCCTAAGCATGGAGTGCAGCAGCTCACCTAAGAGCTGGCCGCTCATGCAAAGGATCTTGGAGGTTCTACTGAAGAGGGAGGGATTTAAACATATCTAGGGAGTGAATTTTGCTGATTAGATGAGAGAGATGAGAGTGAGGGACTTCTGGCCCAAATAATGAGGCAGAGAGCGATGCCTTGAACTAGGTGAGGACCATCAGGTGGAAGCATGCATGGGAGGAAGATGATGAAGATTATTACGTGGAGTCATCATCTTTGGATTGTCTGCAACACCCGGGTATAATGGGCCTTCAGAGACCCAGAGCTGAGTTCAGTCTCTGGCACATAGTGGATTGCCCAGTGGGTCAGATTTACCTGAAATGAATTCATTGTCAGCCCGCATCTAGTAGGGTGTTCTCCTTGGTGACTTTTGACCTCTCAGTTCTTGCTGCCAGCCCCTCCCAACTAGTTTCAATAATCTCAGTTCTGCTTCTTCGGAACCCACAGATCCCAAAGAGAGTAAAGGTCACAAGTGACATTCCCTTTGCATCTTGCCGAGGGCCAGGACCATCGTAGGGGCTTTGTTTCTTTTCTTTTTCTACTCTGGGGTTTGTATGGCTTTCCTAACTAAGGTAAATGTTGGCATGGATCAGCATGGATTTCCTGCTAGAATTCAAAACATGGCTTTCACCCCTTTGTAATCTTCAGCAACTTCTTTGGCTCAGGTGGAGCAACTCATTTGAATGGTCTTTCAGCCTCAGAGGAGTTAGATGGTCCCTAGAGAAGGTAGTGCTCTGATTAGCAGTGGCGTGAAATGCTGCTACCACCCAGCAAGTGCAGAGAGCTGCGAGCGTCCCGCGGGTGCTTCTGGGTGAGAGAAGCAGTGTCCTAGCTCTGGGGGAACAAGGGTAGGGGCTGTTAGGTGAGTGGATGGAGGGGAGAGTATTACAGGGAGGGGTCTAAACAGAAAAGCTTGCAGGACATTCAAAACAAAAGTCACTTCATTCTGTAGTTTTCAAAATTCATTGCTATTGTAAAGCACACATTCGGACTAATTCTACAAGTCATTAATCGTCTATTCCTAGCTGTACGGTATTTGTGATCACGTTAGAGCTCCACAAGCAATTGAAACTTTCTCTTTGTGTGTAGAATGGCCTGACTATAAATCTCAGGAGAGTTGGTCCATCTAGAAAAATGGTATAGATGATCTTATTTGGAAGCAGAAAGAGACACAGACAGAGGAAAAAAACACATGGATACCACAGAGGAAAGAGGGGGAAATATTGGGAGATTGGGATTGACATATGTACGCTATTGACTACTGTGTATAAAATAGATAACTAACAAGAACCTAGTGTGCAGCACAGGGTGACGTGGGCTGCCACCTTTTCCTCCTCCCCCTCCTCCCACAGCAGCTTCCTGGTCTCCCAGTAGTCCAGGCAAGCCCCTCCGGGCAGCCTGCTCACCTCCCACCTCCACGAGTATCTATGATGCCATGTGGCCTGCAGCCCTGGATCTGGACACCTCCAAAGTCAGGGTGCCTGGAGCCCCACTGGCTGTTGAGGTGGCAAGGACAATCATCAATGATGGGCTTTGCATATAAAAAGCCAAGGGATGGGTCAACCACGTTCAGGTCTGGGAGCTCAGGGATGTCGTCAGGCTCAGTGCCCCCCTCTACCTCTGGTTCTGCTTCCCTGGGGTGGCCTCCTTCTAAGGGGACCCCAGCACCATTAGGCTCCCTCCTTCCTTCCTCCAGCTCAACTGCAGAAGAGAACTGTCTCCTAACCAAGTTCCATCCAAAGAGCTTCCCTGGTGGCTTAGATGGTAAAGAATCTGCTTTGCAATGCAGGAGACCCGGGTTCTATCCCTGGGTTGGGGAGACCCTCTGGAGAAGGGAATGGCAACCCACTCCAGTATTCTTGCCTGGGAAATCCCATGGACAAAGGAGCCTGGCCCACGTGGGCCAGTCCATGGGCCCACAAAAAGTTGACATGACTAAGGGACTAATACCCAGTCAGATATCATGCTCTCCTTCATCCACTCACAAAAGTATGCAAACTATGGGCAAGCAAGCTTCCTCTTAGGTGCTAGAGAGGGATTGGAGGTGGGAGGAAGCAACATGATCTACCCCATATGTAAACTTTTCATCCCTTTGATATTTCATGCTGTTACTTCTTTTTCATTCACACTTCAAACATTATTGAGCAACTACTTCTGCCATGCCATGCCAGTCATGGACAACTCAGAGATGAATAAAGCACAGCTTTGTCCCAGAGAAGCCAATGCGCAGTAAGAGGCCAGAGGCACATCAGAGTTTAGAATCCAGCGCCACTGTTGCTGTACAGATGTGTGAACAAAGTTCTATGGGATCACCAAAAAGGATGCAAGAAACTCTGTGTGTTGGGGCTTCACAGAGGTCTGCAAAATACAGACTTGTGCAGGTAAAAAGGATTTCAGCAAGAGGAAAGTGTGGAGGGAGAAGCTGTGGAGGAGAGGGAGGGAGCTTTGTATGCAGATGTATAGAGGGTTCCTGAAGACAGTGGCTGGAGCAAGAGAGGGAAGAGGTCAGTGGGAATGTAGGAAGGCTGTAGCATGGGAAGAATTTAGGACCAAGCATGTTTATTTTCTGCTGAAGAAAGGAGAGGTGTCGCCCCTTGGGTCATCTTAGGTTGTATGTTGAGGTGGTTCTGAAAGACCTTGCAGAAGTGGTTCTGGCATAGAGATTATTTCCCATCCTTTAAACAGACTGACAGTAGAAACTGAAAGGTTTCTTCTATTAGCTTTTAATTCCATTTCATTATCAACATCAAATATTTATGCAGCTTCTGTAGGGAAGTGAGTCCCACAGTCAGTGAGGGGTAGGAGATACAGAGGTTAATCAAAAGATACAGTCCTTGGGTCTTTATGTTTGCAATTTAAAATAGAAATGCATGAGAAGAATTAATAGTAGGACAGATATATAACATTTTTGTTAATCAAATGTTAGCTATAAGGTTTTGCTAGGTTCTTTTATTTTGTTTGCACCTTAGCACAGTGGCTTTCAAAGATTTTTAACCATGACCCAAAGAAATTAATTTTATACTGTGACCCAGAACCCATAAGAAAATTTCATCAAGTACTATTGAGATGCACTCTGGTGTTTTATATCCTCTTGTATTTTATTATTTAAAAAAAAATGCTGATCACTGACCCTCTAAATTGATTTCATGACCCACTGCTGAGTTATAACTTGCAGCCTGAAAATTCCTGTCTTTGAAGGGGTGATGAGTGTGTAGGGAAGAGGAATATCATAGATAGGGGAGAGAAAATGTGAGCATGTCTGTCATTAGTAAAGAGGTGACAGACGTAATCACCACTCTAACTTTCTGTGCCTTAAGAGGGAAGTGAATGACCAAAGGGGCTTCACCAGGAAGAGAGCTTTATTTCTCCGAATTAGAAGACAATCTTTCAATATCTGGTAAAGGTATAGAGTAGTGTGGATAAAACTATGTGGTGCAGAGTGTTCTGAAATAATCATGGACATTCTTTAAAAAATCTGTTGAGTGATGAAATAAGTTTGAGGAATGTTAAAATGTATATACCCAATTTGGTTAGCTTATTTATCCATTTTTATCCAATGGATATTTATCCATTGAATATCCTTCCATATTTGTAAGCATATTTCAAGAGCTAAAAATACTTCTGGTAACAAAATAAATTTTATCCTTTTTAAAAAATCCACAATTTGCTCTTCCTAGGCCTACTAGTGACGGCGGAAGCAACAAATGTTGGCCACATCTGCCAGGTGCAGGCCATGTTCATTTCCAGCGCAAAGATCATGAAGCCCAACGTAGAGAAGTTGGAGGAGTTTGAATTGGGCATCTCCCAGGCCCTGTTGGAACTGGAGATGAACTCAGACCTCAAGGCCCAGCTGCAGGAGCCGAACATAACGGCCGCCAAGAAAACTGAAGTTGGTGGTGGCTGGAAAGCTATCATCATCTTTGTTCCTGTTCGGCAATTGACATCTTTCCTGAAAATCCAGGTGCATCTGGTGCACAAGCTGGAGAAGTTCAGAGGGAAGCACATCATCTTCATTGCTCAGAAGAGAATTCTGCCTAAACTATCTCAAAAAAGTCATATGAAAAATGAGCAAAAGCATCCCCGGAGCCACACTCTGACTGCCATGCATGACACCATCCTGGAGAACTTGGTTTTCCCAAGTGAGATTGTGGGTAAGAGAATCCCCATGAAGCTGGATGGCAGCTGACTCATAATGGTCCATATGGATAAAGCGCAGCAGAACAATGTGGAACACAAGGCTGAAACATTTTCTCGTGTCTATAAGAAGCTCATGGACAAGGATGTTAATTTTGAAGTCCCAGAGTTTCAGTTGTAAACAAAAATGATTAAATAAAATATTATTCACAGTAAAAAGCCCAAGATTTAATTGATTAAAGAACCATGTGTGTTCTGTCACATTATCATCTTGCAGACCATTTGGGAAACGCAGATATAAATGGGCATCATTGCAGAAGACAAAGCTGAGAGTGCAGTGTCAAATGGGAGACTGTTGCATCCATGGTGGCCTTTTTACTAACAAAGCATCTAAGCCAGGAAAACGTCTTCTGTAAAGAGCCAGGTAGTCAAGACTGTAGGCTTTGGGAATTCCCTGGTGGTCCAGCGGTTAGGAGTTGGTGCTTTCACTGCCATAGGCCCTGATTCAGTCTCAGATCAGGGAACTAAGATCCCACAAGTAAGTAAGTAAATAAGAATATTGTAGGCTTTATTTTTGTTGCAGTTACTCAGCTCTGCCACTCTACTGTGTAAGCAGCCATAGACAATACATAAGAGAGTGAATAGGCTGTGTTTCTGTCCAACTTTATTTATGGACATTGAAATTTAAATTGCATATGATTTTCCTATGTCAAGAAATCTTATTTTTCTTATGTTTTTCCTAAGCATTAAAAAAATGTAAACACCATTCTTAGTTTGTGGGTTATGCAAAAACAGACAGTGGGCTAGATCTCGTGTGTGGGTCATAGTTTGCCAGTCACTGGTCTAAATCTTTGGGTTTTGCTTCTTTACAACTCAAAGGAGAGTCCAAGTGAGGACCTAGGGAGGCCAAGAGGCTGGAATTTGGGAGAGTCCACTCTAAGAAAAGTTGGTTAGAGGACATCTGAGGAACTAATTTCTGGGTTACAACTGTGTTATAACCCTCAGGAAGAGGGAGAATACTATTAGAAGTCAGTTGTATTAGTTATGGTAACACTGGCTGCTTAAACAGCCCCTAAAGATAATTAAAGTCTATTTCTCACTTTCCAAAATAGATGTTTCTGATGATCAGCAGTGGTTTTCCTCCAAGTGTTATTAAAAGACCTAGGTTGCTTGCTTCTTGTGGCCTTATACCCTTTATCCCTCAGTTCTCCATGCGCCGTGGTCCGTTGCATTAGTCTGTAGAAGGGAAAGAGCTTGGAGGATCTTATGTGAGAGGTTCTTCCAGATCAGGCTTGGAAATGGCACACCTCACTTCTGCTCACATACCATTGGCCAGAACCCAGTCACATGGCTACAGCTGACAGCAGGGAGTCTGGGAGATAAAGTTTTAACCTGTGTGGCCAGGAAGAAGAGGAAATGGATTTGATGCACACTAGTCAGTAAAGAAATAGGGAAGGCATTCCAATAGAGGGGGCGGCATAAATAAAGGCAGGGAGAGGGGAAAGGCTGAGGCGAAACATGCCATTTGTGGTCACCAGAAGTGTTTGTGGAAAGGAGATGTTAAAGATGGGATGTCTGTGGTATAGTGCTCAACACTACCCCCCCCCCCCCAAATCCCACCTGGCTTGGGATAGAAATGGTTGGGCATTTAATGTGAAGATGGAAATGAGTATTTGTGCAGGATGTGGGGGAGGCTGCTCTCTCATTTTCTCTTCCCCCTTGAAAACAAAGATCCGTGATCTCAGAGTGGGTGCAGGGAAGAAGAGGCCAGGAGCAGGGTGATCAGGCTTGTGTCTGCTTAGGTTCCAAGCCACTGGGCTCTGCATGGTCATGTGCTTCCTGACAATCTAGTGTCTCAGTCCATCAGACAGAGACTGGGAGCCCATGTTCCAGGTGTAAAGAATCAGCATTTGGTTGGCATATTCTTTGCCTTCTATCCCCACAAGAGCTTCTGATGCACCAGTAGATGACTGGACACAAAAAACGGAGGCAGGATCAGGTTTTAACATGACTACCAGCAGGCACACCCACCTTGTGCTAAAATCTTTCTCAGGTTCCTGCTGTGCTGTTTTATCTCCTCTTTCTTTCAAATGCCTCGAGGAAAAGTCCAGAGCCTTCCAGGAAGGCTGTGACATCCTCCTGGGAACAAGCTCCAAACCCAGGGTGAGAGGTATTAAAGGGTGAAGGAACCTGCCATCTGCATTAACTTCTAAGTCTAGTCAAGAAAATTGTTTCTGTCTGCCGGGGCTTGACAAATCAATCAATCTATCACTCTGTTTCCCGAGTTTCCTGAGAGCAAGCTCTCAGTTTTTCTGTACAAATACATCCCAGTGCTGAGCTCGAGTAATAGACAGGAGGTTATCAGCAATCATATGAGAAGACAACCTTTCTCTACCATCATTCTCAGCACTAAATTGCGCTTATCAGCACAACTTAAAAGGAGGAAACTGCCCTTATCCACTAAGCATCCTTCCTTTAGTGATGCTGTCCCTGTTGCTACTCACAGGCTGAACAGTTACATCACTAAAGGTCACTGATTGACACCACCATCTCCCTTTGAGACCCTTTTCTCTCTCCCTGAATTCCCTTCAATGATGTTCATCCACTTTTTTCTCAGTCCCCTCTCCTGCCTCCATTAAGTCACAACAAAAACATCCCAGAGTCACTTGAGATTGTCCATGCAATGATGGACAGGCTTGGCTATATAATTTGCAGGTTCCTGTGCAAAATGAAAATGTGAGTGCCTTGTTGAAAAAAAAGCAGGAAAAAAAGAACCGTATGTTGATTTTGTCATGCCATGAGTAATGGGAGAGGGTTCGTCCTCCTGTTTTAGTTTGCTAGGGCTGCTATAACAAGATGCCACAGACTGGTGCCTTAAATATCAGAAATGTATTTTCTCACTGTTTTGGTGGCTGGAAGTCCAACATCAAGCTGCTGAAAGGTTTGGTTTCCCCTGAGGCCTCTCTGCTTAACCTAGAGATGGCCACCTTCTTTCTAACACCTCACATGGCCTCTTCTCTGAGTCTATTCCTCTTCTTATGAGACCATCACTCATGTTTGATTAGGGTGCCATCCTAGGACCTCACGTAACCTTAATTATACTTCTTTAAGGGCTTCCTTGCGGGCTCATATAGAAAAGAATCTGTCTGCAATAAGGGAAACCTGGGTTCGATCCCTGGATTGGGAAAATTCACCTGGAGAAGGAAATGGCAACACGCTCCAGTAATCTTGACTGGAAAATCTCATGGACAAACCCCATGGGGGTTGCAAAGAGCATGACTGAGCAACTAACACACATACACGCACGCACACACTTCTTTAAAGCCCTGTCTCTAATTACAATTAAATGCTGATACACTGGGGGACAGGGCTTCACCATATGAATTTTGGGAGGACACTGTTTCATCCATAGCACTCCCCAAAGTAAAATGTGATGTCCCCAAATGAAGGGGAAGAAGATGTCAGGCAAGCAAGAGCAGCAGATGGTTCCAACCTTGCTCATCTGTACCCTTGTTGTAGCACAAATGTGTTTAGCCAGCCCCAACTTTCTTTTCATACTAGTACAATTTTGTTTTTTAATGGTATAAATGTATTAGGGTCAAGGGAGGAGATTTAAGAGCCTGAAGGAGTGTTGGTTAATTCTCAGTTAATCTCAGCCTCATTAACCCCCTGCTGCTGCCGAGGCTAAGTTGCTTCAGTGTGTCCGACTCTGTGCGACCCCATGGACAGCAGCCCACCAGGCTCCTCTGTCCCTAGGATTCTCTAGGCAAGAACACTGGAGTGGGTTGTCACTTTCTTCTCCCGTTCACCCCCACGTCTGCTGTAATAGCATCGGCTGAGAGAAAGGAAATAGATTCTGAGTAAAATGGGGGAGACTCAGGTTTATTAACTGGACCATGAGGGCCCATTTCAAGTGTTGGTCACTTTTCTTCCTTAATCCTTAAGGTAAACAATACACTGATACTTCTGTGAGATTTACTAGAACAACAATCAAACAAATGCTTCACTTTTCTTGACATAAATTAAATCTTCCCTGGTGCCTCCCTGTTTTCTTTCCTCTTTCCATACCTCAAATTTGTCCCAAATCCTCTCTTCATGATCTATGGAGGATTAGAGATTTATCACTAGTATATCAGCTCTTAGGTTTGCCTTCTCCTCTGCCCAGTGCTTTCTCATTATCCACAACTTGATTATTATGTGTATTCAGCAACATATATTTATTGAACACCGACTTTGTACCAGCAATTGTTCTGGGTAATTTGGAGACATCAGGGAGCTATAATCCTCACTGAAGTTTAAGCTCTTTCCAGGTTCCCTCTCTTGAGTTCCAAGGGGTGCTCCCATTGTTGCTAACCCCATGGTGCCTCCTCTGTTCCTTACTGGTTTCTAGTAAATCTGTCCACATCTTTGTAAAATGTCCCTTTATTGCACTCTCCCATTACCCCCATTTGAATGTACTACTTGTTTCCTGCCAGAATCTTGACTTATATAATAATTAGTAGTGAGAGAAGTGCCCCTGGGACACAGCTTCTTAAAATGAGATTTTGTGATTGAGTTGCCTATATTTGAGAAGTATAGAGACAATCTCCATGACGGGAGAAGAGGGAAAGGGATAAGACACTGATCATCCTTGGCATGCACAACTGTCTCCTCTTAACTGATTCTCATACTCTGGTTATTTTTCCATTCTTAAAAGTCAGTGAGAAATAATGTACCCAACTGGCAGAATACACATGTTAGCTCCCTATGGTGTGGCATGAAGATTACACTGACAGGAAGAGCCAAGTAGAAGCCCCCAAATAATCACCTTAATGCAATGTGGTATCCCTGGAGGAACTGCAGAGATTAATGCCATCATCAGAGACTCAGAAGGTGCAGGGATGATTAATTCTACCATATTTCCATTTAACTAGTCTGTTTGGCAGGTGCACAAGCCTGATGGGTCTTAGAGAGTAATTGTAGATTGTCCCAGACTAAATCAGGTGGTTGTGGAAATCACAGTTGAGATTTTGGATGTGGTATGATTACTGGAGCAAATTAATAATTACTCCTAGCACCTGGTTTTTAGCTACCAACATGAAAATGCTCTCGATGGATAGTGGGAAAGGTAGCTGCCAGTCATTCTCCTTCCTCGGCTACATTAGTACTTCTTCAATGAGCCCATGGGGACCGTAGCAACAGAGACTAAGATGGAGGTTTAACATGGACTTCTCATTCCCAAGGTTGACTTGGTGAGAGTCAGTACGGATTGCCCAACTTTTCAAGTGCAGAGGCAACTGAGTCCTAATAAACACCATTCCCTGAAGTAAGCAATGATTTGTCCTTGCAGGAATAAATATATATCCCAAATTCACATTCGCCTTCCTTTCTCAGAATTCTTCTGCTGGCATTCCCACTCATGGGTCTACAAATGCCTTATCCATTGACACGGTTTCTCACAAAATGGTGTATCCATCTAACGCACTTATTTGGTGGTGAAGGAGGTGTGGCAAAGGGCTTTTACTCCTGTTACCCCAAAGCAGATGACTTGATAGGTTGCTGGAATGGTCTGATGAAGACAGTTCCTTACAAGCAGGTACCATCTTCTTCAGTGGGTATGGACCTAAGAACCAAGAGAAATGAGAGTGGTTTGAGAAAAGTCTGATGTTATCACTATCTCAATATCTGTATTCTATGAAGGGATGTTCTGCCAGAAAAGAGAGTTCTAGTTCAATTAAATTGGGAGCTCCTCTTACCAGTGAACTAACAAAGAAGGTGTGGAGTGCACAGTACTGGCTGGGGGGATTGATACAGGGATCTTGTAAAACTAATTTCTGAAAAGACTACAATAAATTCACAACCAACTGAAATAAATGTTTAAGCAAACTAAAGTCACAAAGTATCACAAAAGGAAATGGTTTATATAAAATATATTAACAAGAACTTCTTTGGAGAAGCAGAAGTTACAGTCCCCAGAGTCAGTAGGTAATTACACAACTCTTTTTCTCCAAGAGAAGCATCTGCCAAGATTTTCTCCCATCCTGGCATATATTCCTTTGAAATATGCAAGGTTTCCACAGCCATCTTTGTAATTTGCTCTTTATATTCAACATAATCTTTATTCATAGCTACATCAGAGTTTGATGATTGGACCATAAAGCAAACATCATGCCAGAAACATAAAGTCTTTAGCCAAGAGAAGAAATTGCCCAAAATTCTTGTTTGGGGAAGAAGGCAATTTTTTTCCTATCAGCATCAGTCTTCTGCTGCTCTTTGCTGCACAGGATGCTTTAAGCACCATGATTCTGCAGAAAACACCGCACTGACTTGACATCAGCAGGAATAATCACTAAATCCCTTGGCCTGCTGGGTACTGGTCTGCCAGACATGGTGTGACTGAGACTCAGTGGTGTGAAGGTCATGGCTCAGGAGTGGTAAGGCAGCATCAGTGAGACAACAATGTTGTCTGGAGGCTGTGTTATTGTCCATCATTGGTGACAGACAGCTTGGCAAGAGAATGATTTGGCTGTTCTTTGGCTGAGTGTACACAATCTCATCCAGGGAATCTACAAAGCTGCAACAGGAACCAAGGGCAAAGGAAATCTGTGATTACAGCAGCTAGACTAGACCCAAGCCTATAATGGTTTCAGTAGTCACCTAAGTGCTACTGCCAGCTTTTAAGATAGAGCTACCTGCCCAGCCCTGCCACACTTGGCCAGATCCTACAAATTTAAATGGTCTTTGATGACTATGCCCTTGCTGTTCATGTCTTCTCCAAAGGCACTATTGCCAGTTAGTTGGGGCTTGAGTTAAGGGCAAAAATCCTAACTCTGACATCTACCAGCTGTTGTTCTGAAGGTCAATTCCATGGAATTTCCCCAAATCACAGATTCTCATAAGAAAAACAGGAATCATAATATCTACTTCGCAAGGATATTGTAAGAATTAAATGAGATAATGTTTGTAAAGCACCTTCACAAGCATCCATATCAAGGCTCAATAAATGATAGTGGTGCCAATCAGTATCACCATCACCATGAAGATGGTTTCTCTAGAGTCTAGAAGAGCAGAAGATTCAAATAGCCCTGGGGATGGTCTTCATTTCAATGAATCTGTCATGAATTAGGTTGGGCAAGAGTTACACTAATAGGACTCCAAGATGATGAAAATGAGAGATACATATCTGAGTCACTGGCATTGAATATAGTCAAGACTTTGAGGACTGAAGACTGCCTGTATGAAAAAAGGAAGAGATACAATACATAGCATGAATTATCTTAGGAAAATGACCAAAATTAAAAGAACCAGAGGAATCAGAAAAATAGGGAAAGAGATAGAGAGACTGGGAAGAGAGCCTAAATGATATTTCCAAAGCCAAAGGAGAAGTGATGCGAAATCATCATTAAAGGAGAAATCGTCATTAAAGAGGTGATGACTAGAACAGAGGTCATACCAAATGAGGACTGAGACAGTTGTTGAATTTGACAGGAAGGAGATCTTAGTCTCAACAAACGAACAGTTTCCAGGAAGTGGCACATATACCAGTCAGGGTTCAATGAGAGAGGCAAAACTGGTAGGATACATATGTTGTTTATAATTATCTGTCAATTATAGATGTTAATATGAATGTGTTATTTATTGATTATGTCAATGATCAACATATTATTGAGAATAAATATTAATGTTTATGATTATATGATATAGTTATAATATTATGTTAAGTTTCATTAATATATTTCAGTATTTATTGTATGGAATTGGATTATGCAATTGTGCTGATTGGCTCAGCTAACCCAAAGTCAATAAGACAGGCAGTCCGGCAGAAAAGACCCCCAGCAGGCTGAAACACTGTGGGGCCAAGCTGAAACTTGTTCACAGTCAGGGAGTTGGGGAAAAAAATCCAATGGGAAAAGAGAGGAATTGCAGGGCCAGTTGCTATTTGCAACTCTAGCTCAGGAAAGACCTAGGTCTTCTTTCAGAGGTCTTCCAACTGATTAACTCAGTCCAACCCATGATAATCTCCCTTTTGATGAACTTAAAGTCAATTGTTGAGGTAGCTTACAACTGTAGAATCCCTTCACCATCGCATCTAGATTCATGTTTGTTTGCTGAGGTAGCTGGGACAACATGGGATAACACCTACTTCCTCTCTCATGCTCCAGTTTGCATGAAGCAGTGTCTTTTGCAGCCTGCACTGATGGGAAATACCAGAAGGAGACTTCTCTGGTGATTCAGCCTAGACTAGTTGACACATATCACAAAGCATTGTGTGGTGGCTGAAGGGTGGTGGTGCAAAAAAGTGTTTCTAAGAACTTTGGAGTGAAAGTGGGAGATATGCACAACAAAAGAGAGAAAAGAGCCTGAAGAAATATATGCAAGGGAAGATTTCAATGCAGAGCAAGGGAATGAAACTGTGGTTGGAGAGGATAAGTAGGAATAAGACTTCAGTGTTGTCAAAGGAAGATCTCAGTGCTGGGGAAGGCAATCCACCATGCACCATGGCCTCCCTACACACTCCTGCTGGGTATGCCCAAAATGGAAGGCCCTGGCTGCCCTTATCTAGGCCACTTCTCAGAGTAGTGTTTGCCATAGGCAGTTTTGAGAGATGAGGTAACATTCCCTCCAGACGAAGAACAGGTTTGCTTCCATTTGTCCCTCTCCCATAATGCAACCCATGGCATGTGTGGGCACCCACCACGAACTTTCTTTGCCACCCTGTGGGACTTGGTGGGGAGAATTTCAGCATTGACAACCCACCAACACAAACCAATGTCTGGCTGCTGCTTCCACCATGAGTAATAAAGTTCCTGGTCTCCAACTGGGAGTCTAGTATCCTCTGCCAGCATCCATAGAATTGTAGCAGTCTAAATTATTTACTTGTAAGTAGGGTAAAATCCCAGACCCTTTACAATTCCTGACAAGCAGAGGAGACAAATATTCCAATTTATGACTGAAAGCACTAATTAGTCTTTTCTAACAGAAAACCATTCACAATTAGCTTTTAAAATTTTAAATAAATAAATTCTTTGATTCTTTAAAATATTAATTGATTGGTTCTTCTAATCTGGAACGAAAACTATGCGTATCCTTATCTAAACCCCAAAGTCTACCTTCAAATGTATTATCAATGTATAATCTAATGATTTGGTTGTAGAATCATAAAACTGGGGATTGAATGTAAGCTTTGAGCCTTATTTTCCTCAAATATGTAACTGCGACAATAATACCTGACTCTTGCAGTGTAGCTTCATGGGTCAAGTGAGGGCTTGTCAGTACACAGGTGAGATACTATGGGCAACTCACAAACAATGGTTCTCTCTTATCTCTTGTCACTCTTAACTCACACACAGCCTTAGAATTATTTTCTAGTTTTTGCATACAGTTTTCATGTGTTTCTACTTACTCAGTGACATTCAATATTGACAGTTCTTTTGATAGTTCATAGAAGAGCCAACCATTTACTGAGTTTCCCAGTCCTCTCTCAAGAGTTCAGCTACTTTGGGCTTAACATTACCTTTCTAGTCTCTGTTTCAACCCACAGTCTTTTAAATGCGCTGCTTTCTGTGTAATAAATGCCATTTGCAAGCACTTAACATTTACAAAGAACACTCACATTTATCATCTCAGGTGAGCGTCCCTTAGTGCATCATGTTTTATATGACAACGAGATCGGAGTCGTCCGTCCACTCTGCAGATCATTAAATGGAAATGTTACGCTGTCACCCAGGATCACAGCTTACCAAGGTCATCGGTAAATGGCAGAGTTGGAACATAAACCCTGGTGCTCTGACTCCGAGTCTGGTTCTTTTCTTACTTTGTCTTGATGTTTGTTGTATCCACTGTTTTCTCTTCTTTTTCCTGTTTTGCCTACCTTTGGGCTGGATTTTCTGAGGTCTCTTTTTGACAACATTTCTTTGCCATCACTCTGTATTAGCCAGGGCTCCTTCCATTTCAAGTGACAGATAACCTACTGGGAAAAGGTTTATTGATTCATGTACAAAGAAGAATGGGGAGTAAGTGGTGACAGGCAGTGCAGGGTCTGAGGGCTCAGAGATATCATTAGAATTTTTTTCTCCTGTTTCTCATCTTGACTCTTTCTGGTCTTTGGCCTCCTCCACTTCCTGCAGACGTCTCCTTTTTGTGGTAGCAATTACGGCAGGCGACAGCATCTGTGTGTCGCCACCGCGTGCTACACAAGAGTAAAGAGAGAGTTGTGCTTTTCATCGTCTGGATGAGATAAGCTCCATTAAAGTCATGTGCTTATTCATGGGACCAATCACTGGCCAGGGAGTGGGGTATTGTGATTGGTCAGGTCAGTATCATGTGTCTATTCAACCAACCAGAAGCTGAGGTTTTGTGTCTGGCAGCTCGTTGGAGTCAGTTGATTAGAACAGGAGAAGCATGGCTCAGAGGGAAAAAGTAGGGAAGGGGATGTTCAAGAGCAAAGCAAAACAAAAACAAAAACCCACAGATGTCAAACAAACCTTACATTCCAGATTGGCATAGATAATTCAAAATGTCAAAAATTATAAAAACTGATACAGATTTTCTTTGAATTTTCACTCGAGGTTTTATTCTTTGCAACAAAGACGATCCACTAAATTTCATGTGACTTAATACCAGTGTAAGCCTTTCATAAAAATAAATTAAAGCTCGGGAGAAAATACATTTGTCAGACCACACATCCGGATTTGGAGCTCAGTACACATGGTCTTGGTGAGTAAGGATTTTGGGTCTATGGCAGGGCGTGTCTGTTATTCCTCCACCTACCCACCTACGGGACTCCATTTCTTGGCAGGGAAGCCAGCCTGCTTGAGCACTCATTGAATATATATTTAATGGTGTGACATTTACACGATGCCAAGGGGACTTTGAAATGACTAAATTTAAAATAGATCTTAATACCTAAAGCAAGAGAGAGAAAGCAGAAGGAAACGAAGCACATTCTGTGAGTTTAAAAGACAGTTTACAACAGAGCTAAACCAGATATGCCTGAAGATTTCTGAGAGAGATGTTTATTGTTTTGTCTTTTTTCCCCTGTCGCTTCCTTCCTCTCCAATCAGAAGTACTAGGCAAATCAGTGAACAATAATAACAGTGAGGATATTATTAATAGTGATTACTACTGTTTACAGAGTGCTTACTATGTGCCCAGCACTCTGCCAAAATCTTTTGATATAATATCTAATTCAGTCCTCAAAATCACAGAAAGAATGTTATCCCTACTTTACAAGAGGAAACCAAGGTATAGGGAGATTAAATACTTTGTCCAAGTTCATTCAGTTCATAATACTACTTCTATTAGTTTCCAATTTCTTCTGCAACAGATTACCACAACTTTAGTGGCTTGAAAAAAACACGTTTACTGCTGGAGGAGAAGGCATTTAGCTAGTTAGAGAAAAGGCTAAGATAAAGCAGTAAAAGACCCCACAATTGTTGTTGTTATTTAGTGACTAAGTCATGTTTAACTCTTTGCAACCCCAGGAGTGTAGCCCGCCAGGCTCATCTGTCCATGGGATTTCCCAGGTAAGAATTCTGGAGTGTGTTGCCATTTCCTTCTCCAGGGGATCTTCCTGACCCAGGGGGTCAAACCCCCATCTCTTGAATTGGCATGCATTGGCAGGTGGGTCCTTTATTGCTAAGCCACCAGGGCATCCCCCACAATACAACACCCCAAATAATATGGATTTTTATTTCCTTCTCACATGGCTGTCTTGCTAGCCTAGGTTGATGGGTAGCTTTGCTATATGGGAACCATCTCATCCCTTTGCCTTTGCACAGTTGAAGATGGGTCACAGACAGGTCTGGTTCTAGCTTGAGACAGAAAGCAAGGATGGCTGGGGCAAGCAATTTTCTTTTAAACAAGTAATACACAAACTTCATCCCATGGCTATACCTATCTACATGGGAAATATAGTTGTTAGCTGGAGAGTGCCAGGAATCAAGAGGAGATTGGTTATGGGAGACAACAAACCATCTGCTGCAGCATGAAAGGAAGACAGGGCTAGGCTGGGAAGACATTGATGGCCATGTGAAAGCACTTAAACTTTACCCTGAAACCAGTGGGGTATCATTAGCAGCAGTCCCCAAACTTTTTGACACCAGGGATCAATTTTGTAGAAGACAGTTTTTCCATGGAAATAGAGTGGGCTTGTTTTGGGATGATTCAAGTGTATCACATTTATTGTGTACTTTATTTCTATTATGATTACATCAGCTCCACCTCAGATCATCAGGCATTAATTTCTGGAGGTTGGGTACCCCTGCATTAATGAATGACAGATTTACTCTCAAAAATGCAAATTCCTGCACAAGCAAGGACAGTAAACTGGACAAAGACAAGAGAAAGATATAGGAATTCCATTTAGGATATATTTAGCAGTTACCCAGGGCAGAAATGATAAGGAAAGAAAATAAGAGATGGAATTGAGAGCTATTTGGGGGAATTGACTAGGCTTGGTGATTGCCTTACTGTGAAAATTGGATGAGAACAGGGAATTAAAGACAATTCTAAAACTTCTGTCTGAGTGAATGGAGGTAGCGTTCACCCAGATATATAACTAAATGGAGAAATAAATTTGGGAAGAAAAGAAATAAAATGAGGCAGTTAGATTTGTTTTTTGAAACTCAAGAGAATGATTTGCCCTGAAGATACTGATGTTACTGTGCCCAGTGTATGAGAGGTCATCCAAATCGTGGGAATGAACAAGATTTCTCAAGGAGAGAGGATTAAGTGGCAAAGACCCAGAGATGGAACTTTGCAGAACAGATATGTTTAAGGAGGCAGCATGGAGGAAAAGCACTCCATGCTTTTCAGTAGGAAAACTGAAAGTGTGTTTCAAGAATAGCAGCAGGAAAACCTGGAGACAGCAGTTTGTGGAAGCAAATATAGGAGAGCTTAAAAACTGAAGCTGTGCTAAAATTGTTGAATTCTGCAAAGAAGTCAAACAAAATAAGGGCTGAAGACACATCAGGTGGATTTGGCATTGGGAAGTCATTGATAAGTTTGGTGAGAAGGGGTTCAGTGGAATGTCAACACAGAAGAGGGTGGAGAATTTGGGATAAAAATATAGACGATTCTCCAAGACATTTGGCTTTGAATGGATGAAGACATATAAGGTGGGAGCCTTTAAAAAAATTTTTTTTTAATATGGAAAATCCAGGAGAGGGGAAAATTTAAGATAAATATGACCAAAGAGTAATTAATGAATCAAAATGATTAGAAGGACACAGAGAAATCAAAATGGAAGAAATCAATTCAACAAGAAAAGACAGACCCAGAGCAATAAACCAATCCATTTTCCTCTTCAACTGAGACCCTTTAGAGAAAATGCTAGAGTGGCAATCAACTGTCAGTATAAAGGTGGAAAATAGTAAACCAAGAATAATGTGATCCCATCCATGATCTAAGGATTTATTTCTGGTTTTGAAAGTTAGGACTAATTGCAAAACATAAACCAAACTTGTATAATTAGGGGGTCTTCATGGACTAGTCAGTTTAACCACAAGGCAAAGTTATAATATGAGTGGAGTCTAAGTGTTACTCTGAGATGTAATTAATTCCCTGCAGGTACAGAATTATCTTAACAGCAAAGAGATGAATTGGAATGTCAGTTTGCTTTTTTCCATTCTTCTCCTCCCTGTAAGTGTTTTCTCCTAAAGTGAATTCTGTGCTAAATCATCTTAATGATGCGCCCTCCCTGACTTGGTTGTTTTCCTACCAGTGATATCCTTTTCTGCTTTCCTAACTCACCGAGTTTCACTTTGCTGTCTAAGCATTTCTCTGGGGAGCTTTTAAGTTTCTACATCCTAATTTCATTTTAGTATCTTCATTGTGTCTTTTGTATTATATCAATCATCTGTTACTTTTGGACTTTGCCTTATGGTACCAAGCTGATTAATATATGATTTTCAAAATACAAATATGCTTGCATGCAACAAAGTGCATCTGAGTCCAGAAAACAAAGAAGCAATTTGTGTTTGCCTACAGACTGCAAAGCCATGCAGTACAGCATTGTACAGAGTCTATAAAGCATTGAGTCTACAAAGATGAATTTGGACTTGGTCCCTGCCTACCCAAATGATCTTTGTTAATTTCCCACGAGAGTGCTGCGTTCATCACAGGTACATATTCAAATGCTGGTTTTCTTGCTTCTTTCACTCCCTCACAGAGTTCACTATCAAATGCAGGAGACAAGCCTAAATAAATACTCATAAAAGGAGTGGAAGGGAACTTTAGAGAAATGGAACTCCTTTTGAGAATGAACTGCGGTGTGAAAAAGCACTTTGCATGGAAAGAAGAGTGAGTAGAAACAAGTCCATTCTACAGTGTTTTCCAGAGCCTTGTTAACAACCACACTTGGATTTGGGAAAATCACTTTTACTAACGTTTATTTTTTTGGGTGGGGTGGGGCGCCTGGATTAAATTTCTTTGCTTCATGAGATCACCAAACGAGGATCTAGGCTATTAAATTTTGTGGCGGAGGAATTTTTTTGGCCAAATATAGTCTAGATTTCATTCCTCAATATTCCTTGGTGGCAAACTTGTTAATGAAAAAGTGTTAGTTGGTCAATCACATCAGACTCTTTGCAACCCCTTGGACTGTAGCCTGCCAGGTTCCTCTGTCCATGGAATTCTGCAGGAAAAAATACTGGAGAAAGTAGCCATTCCCTTTTCTAGGATATCTTCCCGACCCAGGGATCAAACCCAGTTCTTCTGCATTGCAGGTGGATTCTTTACTGTTTGAGCTACCAGGAAAGCCTCAAACTTGTTGGTAGCATTTGCTAAATATGCTCTGGTATATGACACCTCTTACCTGCTAGCCTTGTGATCCTGGTCAAGTTACAAAATCACCCTTCCTCAGTTTCTTCATTCCCACAAAGCTGGAAGTGGGCTTCAGTTGTTTGGGTTTTTATATTTCTTGAATGATTCATATCAGATAATGTCAGCAGGATAAATGTGTGTAAATTTTTGTTTCACGTATTTTGAAGCTTTCTTATTAGACATAAACAATTATGATTGCTTTGTCTTCCTAATGAATTGCACTGTTACCATTTTGAAGTGCTTCTTTTTAGCTCCACTAATCATTTCTGGTTTGCAATTTCTTTCCCCTGATATCAATATTGTTACTTTGGTTTTCTTATATTTATTGCTTATTTTCTATCTTCATTGTTCAACTTCTGTCCCTTTTTAATTCTCTGTCTACATTTTTGCTGCTTCCATCTAACTTCTCTACAGATCTGTCTGCCTCATAGTATCTTCAGCTTTGTAGTTTTTGCTCACTACCTGCTTCTCTGGGTTTCCTGTCTTTCTTCACTCATTTATTCCACAAATAATATTACTATTGCTATTGATGCTACTGGTAGTACTACTACTTATCTAGCACTCTTAATACCACTATACAGCACCTACTATGTGCCAAGCTCTGTCCTAAGTGCTTGACATGTGTTAATTAATTTAATTTGTTGAGTACCTGCTACATCCCCAACAGTCTGCCTTTGGGTATAAGTCTGTGTGAGGCCTGGAGGAAGCTTTCACTTTTGCTTACTACTTACACCTGAGCACTTACCGTGGCATTAGGTATACAAAGGGTGCTAAGAAGTTTTTTTTTTTTTTTTTAATACATGAGCCTCTAGTTATTTTGCATTGAAATACACAGAAGAAAAGTTCTAGCTAATCTGATCATCATTCTGTAAAAGGCAGGCTCCCCACCAGCAGAAATGTTAGTCAAGCCGCTCTTTGAGCCTTAGGCCAGTTTTAGATGGGGCCTGTGCATGATCTATAGTGAATCTATGACTTGCTAGGTTGTAATCAGCATAGTGGGGTAAGTAGTACAAAACACGTGGTGATCTATGAATTCTTTTGATGGAAGCAGTAAAGACAGCATGAGCCACCCAATGGAGACATTCAGGTATATACATATGCATTCGCACGCCAATTTGTGAAGTGTCTTACACATAGCTCATAGATGTGGATATGGGAAGAATTAGAAAAGGATGCATGTCTCCTTTAATTTTGCTACTGTGTATTCATTAGAAAAAAGAAATGTTGAATAAAATATTGACTAGTGCCTCAAGATTACCCTGTCAATATTGCAATGTGTGCGGAAAAGGTTTTGGTAGCTGACAGGACCTAGTTTCCAGAAGTGACACTAGATTGAATATATAGATTCTATCCCTTCAAAACTGAGCTTAATCTATGATTATTGCATTTTGCTATAATCACAACCATACCTCAGAGGTAAGAAGGTTAATCAATTGCCCTTACACTGAAAATTTCAGATAATAACAATAGCAAGCAATTACAAGGATTATCTTTTACAGTACTGTTTAAAATGGGGGAGTATTGGAAAGAATCTAAATGTCCACCAGTTGGGAACTGGGTAAGCCAACAATGGCAAATTTATACTACAGAATATTTTTCAGCTACAAAAACAATGCTGTGAAAGGGTGGGGAATAAACTTGGAAAGATATTAAAACATATTATTAAGTGAAAACAGCAAGTTATAAAGCCATCTACATTTGATTAGTTTTTGCTAGGAAATATCTACCTATTCACTTAGCTAGCCATCGATCAGCATCTACTGAAGGATTTAGTCTTTTAGTGTATAAACTGGTTATCGCAAGATGGAAATATTATGGGTCATTTTATGTTTTGTTTTCCTTTTGCTTATATTTATTTCTGTGGTATTTTTTCTTTATTTATTACTTCTTAAAATAAGTAACATAATTGGAATGTATTATAATAAGAGAGAGCAACAGTGAAATAGAGCAAGTGCCAGCATGCTGGAGAGTGTGTATGGGAGAAAAGAAAGAATGCATTAATTCAGAGATGGACTGGTGTCTCCAGGCTGCCCCCTACCCACCCTAACTTTGAACATGACACCAGCTTTCAACCTGCCTCTTTCACTAAAGTAATTCAAACCATGTTCCTGATGACTTAGGATGACTAGTCCTTTTGTTTATGAGGTGTCTCCTAGCTGCTCATACCTGTAACCTGAAATCAACTCATGCCTATCTATGTTGAGCTCCGTTTGGACTTTACCTCTCTCAGTCCATGTGGTGATAAGATTCTGTCCTATAATAAGTCAGAAATTGGACTGTAGATGATTTATCGGGCTGCATGAATGTTATGATTGGTTAGGGCTGCTTATGGGCTTCTCTGGTGGCTCAGTGCTAAAAAATCCGTCTGCCAATGCAGGAGACGTGGGTTCGATCCCTGAGTGAGAAATATCCCCTGGACAAGGAAATGGCAGCTCACTCCAGTATTCTTGCCTGGGAAATCCCATGGACAGAGGAGCCTGGTGGGCTACAGTCCATGGGGACACAAAAGAGTTGAACATGACTTAGCGACTAAACAACAACAAGGACTGATTATAGTATAAACACATATGTACATGTAGCAAACTTCCTTTCTATAATGGAGGTACATGCTAATTGCCCATTATCATTTATTAGTGTTCTTTTTTTTTGACACCTAGATCAATTTTCTCAATTACTTTAACTGCCCCTGACTTATATTATATAAACATGAATCCAAGTTTTTGTATATTGAAGCTTATATTTAAGTAAGATCTCAGTCACTGAGATTTTCATATTTGGGGAAGTGATTTTTTTTTAAATATTAATAGCTATAAATGTACATAATCTTTATTTTTTTTAATTTTTTTTTTCCATTTATTTTTATAAGTTGGAGGCTAATTACTTTACATCATTACAGTAGTTTTTTGTCATACATTGAAATGAATTAGCCATGGATTTACATGTATTCCCCATCCCGGTCCCCCCTCCCACCTCCCTCTCCACCCGATCCCTCTGGGTCTTCCCAGTGCACCAGGCCCGAGCACTTGTCTCATGCACCCAACCTGGGCTGGCGATCTGTTTCACCCTAGATAATATACATGTTTCAATGCTGTTCTCTTGAAACATCCCACCCTCGCCTTCTCCCAGAGTCCACAGGTCTGTTCTATACATCTGAGTCTCTTTTTCTGTTTTGCATTTAGGGTTATCGTTACCATCTTTCTAAAGTCCATATATATGTATTACTATACTGTAATGGTCTTTATCTTTCTGGCTTACTTCGCTCTGTATAATTGACTCCAGTTTCATCCATCTCATTAGAACTGATTCAAATGAATTCTTTTTAACGGCTGAGTAATATTCCATGGTGTATATGTACCACAGCTTCCTCATCCATTCGTCTGCTGATGGGCATCTAGGTTGCTTCCATGTCCTGGCTATTATAAACAGTGCTGCCATGAACATTGGGGTGCACGTGTCTCCTTCAGATCTGGTTTCCTTGGTGTGTATGCCCAGAAGTGGGATTGCTGGGTCATATGGCAGTTCTATTTCCAGCTTTTTAAGAAATCTCCACACTGTTTTCCATAGTGGCTGTACTAATTTGCACTCCCACCAACAGTGTAAGAGGGTTCCCTTTTCTCCACACCCTCTCCAGCATTTATTGCTTGTAGACTTTTGGATAGCAGCCATCCTGACTGGCGTATAATGGTACCTCATTGTGGTTTTGATTTGCATTTCTCTGATAATGAGTGATGTTGAGCATCTTTTCATGTGTTTGTTAGCCATCTGTATGTCTTCCTTGGAGAAATGTCTGTTGAGTTCTTTGGCCCATTTTTGGATTGGGTCATTTATTTTTCTGGAGTTGAGCTGGAGGAGTTGCTTGTATATTTTTGAGATTAATCCTTTGTCTGTTGCTTCATTTGCTATTATTTTCTCCCAATCTGAGGGCTGTCTTTTCACCTTGCTTATAGTTTCCTTTGTTGTGCAAAAGCTTTTAAGTTTCATTAGGTCCAATTTGTTTATTTTTGCTTTTATTTCTAAAATTCTGGGAGGTGGGTCATAGAGGATCCTGCTGTGATTTATGTCGGAGAGTGTTTTGCCTATGTTCTCCTCTAGGAGTTTGATAGTTTCTGGTCTTACATTTAGATCTTTAATCCATTTTGAGTTTATTTTTGTGTATGGTGTTAGAAAGTGTTCTAGTTTCATTCTTTTACAGGTGGTTGACCAGTTTTCCCAGCACCACTTGTTAAAGAGGTTGTCTTTTTTCCATTGTATATCCTTGCCTCCTTTGTCAAAGATAAGGTGACCATAGGTTCGTGGATTTATCTCTGGGCTTTCTATTCTGTTCCATTGATCTATATTTCTGTCTTTGTGCCAGTACCATACTGTCTTGATGACTGTGGCTTTGTAGTATAGTCTGAAGTCAGGCAGATTGATTCCTCCAGTTCCATTCTTCTTTCTCAGGATTACTTTGGCTATTCGAGGTTTTTTGTATTTCCATACAAATTGTGAAATTATTTGTTCTAGTTCTGTGAAAAATACCGTTGGTAGTTTGATGGGGATTGCATTGAATCTATATATTGCTTTGGGTAGTATAGCCATTTTCACAATATTGATTCTTCCTATCCATGAACACGGTATATTTCTCCATCTGTTTGTGTCCTCTTTGATTTCTTTCATCAGTGTTTTATAGTTTTCTATGTATAGGTCTTTTGTTTCTTTAGGTAGATATACTCCTAAGTATTTTATTCTTTTTGTTGCAATGGTGAATGGTATTGTTTCCTTAATTTCTCTTTCTGTTTTCTCATTGTTAGTGTATAGGAATGCAAGGGATTTCTGTGTGTTAATTTTATATCCTGCAACTTTACTGTATTCATTGATTAGCTCTAGTAATTTTCTGGTAGAGTCTTTAGGGTTTTCTATGTAGAGGATCATGTCATCTGCAAACAGAGAGAGTTTCACTTCTTCTTTTCCTATCTGGATTCCTTTTACTTCTTTTTCTGCCCTGATTGCTGTGGCCAACACTTCCAAAACTATGTTGAATAGTAGTGGTGAGAGTGGGCACCCTTGTCTTGTTCCTGATTTCAGGGGAAATGCTTTCAGTTTTTCACCATTGAGGGTGATGCTTGCTGTGGGTTTGTCATGTATAGCTTTTATTATGTTGAGGTATGTTCCTTCTATTCCTGCTTTCTGGAGAGTTTTAATCATAAATGGATGTTGAATTTTGTCAAAGGCTTTTTCTGCATCTATTGAGATAATCATATGGTTTTTATCTTTCAATTTGTTAATGTGGTGTATTACATTGATTAATTTGTGGATATTAAAGAATCCTTGCATTCCTGGGATAAAGCCCACTTGGTCATGATGTATGATTTTTTTAATATGTTGTTGGATTCTGTTTGCTAGAATTTTGTTAAGGATTTTTGCATCTATGTTCATCAGTGATATTGGCCTGTAGTTTTCTTTTTTTGTGGCATCTTTGTCTGGTTTTGGAATTAGGGTGATGGTGGCCTCATAGAATGAGTTTGGAAGTTTACCTTCTTCTGCAATTTCCTGGAAGAGTTTGAGTAAGATAGGTGTTAGCTCTTCTCTAAATTTTTGGTAGAATTCAGCTGTGAAGCCATCTGGTCCTGGGCTTTTGTTTGCTGGAAGATCTCTGATTACAGTTTCGATTTCCTTGCTTGTGATCATTTTGTTAAGATCTTCTATTTCTTCCTGGTTGAGTTTTGGAAAGTTATACTTCTCTAAGAACTTGTCCATTTCTTCCAAGTTGTCCATTTTATAGGCATAGAGCTGCTGGTAGTAGTCTCTTATGATCCTTTGTATTTCAGTGTTGTCTGTTGTGATCTCTCCATTTTCATTTCTAATTTTGTTAATTTGGTTCTTCTCTCTTTGTTTCTTAATGAGTCTTGCTAATGGTTTGTCAATTTTGTTTATTTTTTCAAAAAACCAGCTTTTAGCTTTGTTAATTTTTGCTATGATCTCTTTAGTTTCTTTTGCATTTATTTCTGCCCTAATTTTTAAGATTTCTTTCCTTCTACTAACCCTGGGGTTCTTCATTTCTTCTTCCTCTAGTTGCTTTAGGTGTAGAGTTAGGTTATTTATTTGACTTTTTTCTTGTTTCTTGAGGTAGGCCTGTAATGCTATGAATCTTCCCCTTAGCACTGCTTTTACAGTGTCCCATAGGTTTTGGGTTGTTGTGTTTTCATTTTCATTCATTTCTATGCATATTTTGATTTCTTTTTTGATTTCTTATATGATTTGTTGGTTATTCAGAAGCGTGTTGTTTAGCCTCCATATGTTTGAATTTTTAATAATTTTTTTCCTGTAATTGAGATCTAATCTTACTGCACTGTGGTCAGAAAAGATGACTGGAATGATTTCAATCTTTTTGAATTTACCAAGACTAGATTTATGGCCCAGGATGTGATCTATTCTGGAGAAAGTTCTGTGTGCACTTGAGAAAAAGGTGAAGTTGATTGTTTTGGGTTGAAACGTCCTATAGATGTCAATTAGGTCTAGCTGGTCCATTGTGTCTGTTAAAGTTTGTGTTTCCTTGTTCATTTTCTGTTTAGTTGATCTATCCATAGTTGTTAGTGGGGTATTAAAGTCTCCTACTATTATTGTGTTACTATTAATTTCCTCTTTCATACTCGTTAGCGTTTGCCTTACATATTGCGGTGCTCCTATGTTGGGTGCATATATATTTATAATTGTTATATCTTCTTCTTGGATTGATCCTTTGATCATTATGTAGTGTCCATCTTTGTCTCTTTTCACAGACTTAATTTGAAAGTCTATTTTATCTGATATGAGTATTGCGACTCCTGCTTTCTTTTGGTCTCCATTTGCATGGAATATTTTTTTCCAGCCCTTCACTTTTAGTCTGTATGTGTCCCTTGCTTTGAGGTGGGTCTCTTGTAGACAGCATATATAGGGGTCTTGCTTTTGTATCCATTCAGCCAGCCTTTGTCTTTTGGTTGGGGCATTCAACCCATTTACATTTAAGGTAATTATTGACAGGTATGGTCCCGTTGCCATTTATTTTGTTGTTTGGGGTTCACATTTATACCACCTTTCTGTGTTTCCTGTCTAGAGAAGATCCTTTAGTATTTGTTGAAGAGCTGGTTTGGTGGTGGTGAATTCTCTCAGCTTTTGCTTGTCTGTAAAGCTTTTGAGTTCTCCTTCATATCTGAATGAGATCCTTGCTGGGTAGAGTAATCTAGGTTGTAGGTTATTCTCTTTCATTACTTTAAGTATGTCCTGCCATTCCCTTCTGGCCTGAAGGGTTTCTATTGATAGATCAGCTGTTATGCTTATGGGAATCCCTTTGTGTGTTATTTGTTGTTTCTCCCTTGCTGCTTTTAATATTTGTTCTGTGTGTTTGATCTTTGTTAATTTGATTAATATGTGTCTTGGGGTGTTTCGCCTTGGGTTTATCCTGTTTGGGACTCTCTGGGTTTCTTGAACTTGGTTGGCTATTTCCTTCCCCATTTTAGGGAAGTTTTCAGCTATTATCTCCTCGAGTATCTTCTCATGGCCTTTCTTTTTGTCTTCTTCTTCTGGGACTCCTATGATTCGAATGATGGGGCGTTTCACATTGTCCCAGAGGTCCCTGAGGTTGTCCTCATTTCTTTTGATTCTTTTTTCTTTTTTCCTCTCTGCTTCATTTATTTCCACCATTTTATCTTCTAACTCACTTATCCTATCTTCTGTCTCTGTTATTCTACTCATGGTTCCCTCCAGAGTGTTTTTGATCTCATTTATTTCATTATTAATTTTTAATTGACTTTTTAAAATTTCTTCTAGGTCCTTGTTAAACATTTCTTGCATCTTCTCAATCTTTGTCTCCAGGCTATTTATTTGTAACTCCATTTTGTTTTCAAGATTTTGGATCATTTTTATTATCATTATTCTAAATTCTTTTTCAGGTAGATTCCCTATTTCCTCCTCTTTTGTTTGACTTGGTGGGCTTTTTTCATGTTCCTTTAGCTGTTGGGTATTTCTCTGCCTTTTCATCTTGTTTAGATTGCTGTGTCTGGAGTGGGCTTTCTGTATTCTTGTGGTCTGAGGTTCCTTTTTATTGTGGAGGTTTCACCCAGTGGGTGGGGTTGGACGATTGGTTTGTCAAGGTTTCCTGGTTAGGGAAGCTTGTGTCTGCGTTCTGGTGCATGGAATTGGATTTCTTCTCTCTGGAGTGCAATGGACTGTCTAGTAATGAGTTTTGCAATGGGTCTCTGTGTTAGGTGTGACTTTGGAGAGCCTGTATGTTGACACTCAGGTCTATGTTCCTGCATTGCTAAAGAATTTGCATGGTATATCTTGTACTGGAGCTTATTGGCTCTTGGGTGGTGGTTGGTTTTGGTGTAGGTATGGAAGCTTTTGGATGGTCTCTTATTCCTTAATGTTCCGTGTAGTCAGGAGTTTTCTGGTTTTCTCAGGATTTGGGCTTAAGTCTCCTGCTTCTGGATTTCAGTTTTATTCTTCCAATAGTCTCAAGACTTCTCCAACTATACAGCACTGATAATAAAACTTGTAGGTTAATGGTGAAAAGATTCTCCACCGTGAGAGACAAGCAGAGAGCTTCACAGAGTTACATGAAGAATAGGAGAGGGAGGAAGGAGATAGAGGTGAGCAGGAGGAGAAAAAGGGGACTCAAGAGGAGAGAGACAGATCTACACAGTTATCTGTTCCCAAAGTGTTCTCCGTAGCCCAGACATCCACAAAGATTCACAGAGTTGGATTGGGAAGAGAAGGGGAATGGAGGAAATAGAGGTGTTCTGAGGTAGAAAACAGAGAGTCAAAAGTGGGAGAGTATCACCACACTCCTGAATAGAAATGGGAACTGAATATTGGATTCTTAAATGACCAAAATTTATATCACATACTACTGAAAAACAAAGATTAAAAATCTAGTGTAGAGGTTAGACTCTTTGAAATACAATATTTAAAAACAAAAACAAAAACACACAAAAAATTTAGAACTGTATATGAAGTTCGGTTTAAAAATAGGGTTTCTCTCTCTCTCTCTCTTTTTTTTTTGGCAAGGTTATAGTGAAATGAAAATGAAAATTAAGGAATAATAGAGGAGTATTAGAGGACTTTAAAAGGAAATAGGAGAGAAAAACAAGAAAAAGAAAAAAAAAGAAAAAAAATTTTTTTTCCCTAATTAAAAAAATTGTAAAAATATATGAAAATGAAAGTTGAGGAGTAATGGGGGAGTAATAGGGAATTTTAAAAGAAAATAAAAGAGAAAAAATAAAAACTAAAAAGGAAAGAAAAAAAAATTTTTTTAATTAAAAAAAATATATATACATATATATCTAGGAATTTCTCTGGAGTTGTTGCGGTCAGCGTAGGTTCAGTTCAATTTCAGATAGCTCCTCTTTCCAGCTTACACTTCTCGATATCTGTAGGCCCCTTCCCGTGTAGTCAGTGTTACCTTCAGGGATTTTAATCTGTTGCACCGGTCCTTTCTGAAGCGGTTCCCTTTGTTTATTTGGCTTTTGTTTGCCATTTCTTCGGTGTCTAATTTCCGCCCTGACACAGGCGGGCGGAGGTGATCTCTTATTTAGGTTCGCTAGTTCAGTTCAGTCCTGCTACGGGGAGGGCGGGGCGCTGCAGACAGATACCGCTCCGTGTGGATAGCGCTCACCGTGTTCCGGCCACACTGGGTTTGCCCCGCTCACGGGTGTCAGTGCTTTCGCCGTCTACACTGCTCAGGCTCCCGGCTGCTCTATATGGAGCGGGCTCTGCGTTGAGTACGGTTCCAGTTTTCGGGTACTCCACAAAAGCGCAGATTCGGTTGCTCCTGCGTTTTGTGCCTTCCCCGGCCTGAGCGGTTCAGGCAGCCAGAGGCTTGGGTGCAATCTCCCCGGGTGCGGCGCGCTTTTTCCCTCCGCGGCCCCAGCACGCACCGCCAGTCGAGTCCTGGGGAAGTGATTTTTATATTTATGGGTTTATTACTTAATGTTAAAAACTTATACATTCAAAATTACTTTAAGTTGGTTTTCTAATTCTTTTCATTTATCTAGCTGTTTCATTTGTCAAGATAATGAAAAACAAAATTTAACTTGCCTGGTTCAACTGAGCAGTTTAATGAAGAGATGGTGCTATGGGCTGTGTGTTTGCATCACCCTAAATAGATATTGAAATCCTCAACGTGATGGTATTAGGAGGAGGAGGCCTTTGGAGGTAAGAAGATCATGAATGAGATTAGGGCTCTTAAAACTAAGAGAGATTCCCTCATCCCTTCCACCACATAAAGTTACAACAAAACCAAAATGGCTATCTAAGAAATGGGCTGTCACCACAGAATCTGCTGGTGCTTTAGTCTTAGACTTCCTGGCCTCCAGAAATCTAGTGAGAAGTAAATTTCTCACTAAGCCACCCACTTTACGATGTTTTGTTCTATAGCAGCCCAAATTGACAAACACAAAATGATTTACTGAGATGTGGGCAGAGCTGAAGAAACCGAAAAGGATGTGGAGACAGCCAGGAAATAATAATGTAAGAAATTGTTGTTAGCCTTAGACCTAAAGGGTTACAAGGAGGGAATAATGTTTCTGAAACCCAGTGAGAGCTGGTGCCATGGAAGAAGAACCACCTCATGGGAGCTGTGGTTGTGGGGGAAGAGAGACACACCGGAAGCAAAGTGCAGAAGGAGAGGGGAGTGGGCAGAGGTTCTTGGTGTGTCTCTCTTTCCATCTGCCAATCTCCTGTTGCCTGCAGCTGTTGGCCATGCAGCAAAAATGCCTGGATGATGCATTCCACAGGTGTCAGGACAGATACAGGCAGAAGAGGATGGAGAGCAGAATATGAATGGCAAGGAGGGGAAATGAAAATAGTGTATTCACTCAACAAATATTTTTTTAACTGATTGTTATGTTCCAGACATTGGGCTAAGTGTACTTGACATGTTAAGCTTTGTTTGGGATTTGCAAGTAGATCTATTGGGCACAGATCTAGAGGCAATTTCTTTTTGCTTGAATATTATTTCTATTTACAACATTTCAATAGGGACAGCTCTGTGTGGATTAGACTTCAATGAGGTTTGCCACCTTTTGCTTCTGTTTGCCATTCTACATAATAGCACACTTTGAAAAGCTGTAAGTATAGAGCAGGCACAAGTTCTTATAATTAAGCTGAGAAACAAAATACACAATTGAATTTTGGAATTTTACATAAGGGAGTCTTCTAGGCTCTTTGTTGGCTTTAAAGAAAAAGCACAAATAAGGACACAGAACACAGGAGACTGGAGGCAGGAACAAAAGCAAATAACTTAATGAGCTATTCAAAGGGGAATTCACAAGCTCTGCTTCCTGAAGACTTGATGAGAAAGATGGAGGCATTTGGGTAGGAGTTCATATTACTACTGGGAATGTGTTGTATGGAGAAAGGCAATGGATTCTCAAAGCAGAAGGGTGCTGATAAAATTCTAAGTCAGAAATTAAGGAATATGCTGCTTCATCCAGAGCTAAACAATTCAGTCTATGAAAGGGAAAGTGGCTTAGTCACGTCCGACTCTTTCTGACCCCATGGACTATACAGTCCATCCAATTCTCCAGGCAGAATACTGGAGTGGGTAGCCTTTCCCTTCTCCAGAGGATCTTCCCAACCCAGGGATTGAACCCAGGTCTCCCTCATTGCAGGCAGATTCTTTACCAGCTGAGCCATCAGTGAAGCCCAAGAATACTGGAGTGGGTAGCCTATCCCTTCTTCAGTGGATCTTCCAGATCCAAGAATCAAACCTGGGGTCTCCTGCATTGCAGGCGGATTCTTAACCAACTGAGCTATCAAGGAAGCCCACACAATCCTGTCTGTGGAATATTAAATGGACTTGCATTTCTCTCTTCTACCCTCTGGCAGGAGGAGAACCGGAATGACAGAGGATGAGATGGTTGGATGTCATCACTGACTCGATGGACATGAGTTTGAGCAAACTCTGGGAGTTGGTGATGGACAGGGAAGCCTGGTGTGCTGCAGTCCATGGGGTCACAAAGAGTCAGACACGACTGAGCGACTGAACTGAGCTGAACCCTCTGGCAGTTTTAGAGCCCATTCCTTTGTTTTTTAAACACTGCCTTCCTCTCTTTCCTTCATAGAAGCCAAGCAAAAGAATTTAGATAGTACAAGTGTATCTTATATCACACAATTGGTTAGTTACTTTGATACTTAATATAAATTGGTCTTTCTTAATTAATATGTGAAGCTTGGGAATTAGAATGTCCACCTTCTGATTCAGGAAATGTCCATCTTCTGCCACTGTGTAAACTTGGGCAAGTCACTTAATTTCTCAGAACCTCATTTTCCTCATCTGTGAAATAAGGGTGATGGGCAAGGATTAGCTGGAAAACAGAGGGTTTCCCTGGGCTTTGGGAAGTCACTGATTGCACGAATTGTATAGGCAACTGTATCTGTAAATATCTGTGTGTTCACGGTTCCCCTTGGGAAGAGAGAATCAGTGTATTTCACTAGATTCTTTAAGAACTTTGTGGTCCCTAAAAACTATTATGTAATTCCAGACCAAAAAATTTTTGAAAAAAATTCTACAACTACATAAACATCTTTGGTTTAGGTTGTAATTTCAGAGTTGCCTCAAGACCTTCCCTTGAGCTTCAATTGGTAGTGGCTTTGCTATAAGTTTCTACTTTCTTCCCTGTTTTAATGATCTTATAAAAACATAAATCAGATTCTTAACAAGGACATAAGCCATCAAATATATTAGAAACATTCACATTTAAAAGATTATTTTTATGATGTGAATATACATGTCCTGTTTTATCTGTTATTAAAATCACCATTTGAATGTTTTGTTTCTTATAAAATGCAAGGAACTACAGCTTGAGATATTTAATAGAATTTCAGAGTAAAAGAAGATCTTGCAGTGGCATTATTCAAAAGAACTTTCTGAGATGATGGAAATTTTCTATAAACTGATACTATCTGGTATAGTGACCATCAGTCATAAATTTGAGCACTTGAAAGGTGGCTAGTGCAACTGAGGAATCAAAATTTTAATTTAATTTAATTTTACTTTACTTTAGACACACACGGCTAGTGACCAACTTATTAAACAACATAGTAGTAGACGAAGTCCCATATAACCCATTTCAGGAGCTGAAAGTCACATAACACCTCATAAAGCAGTGGTTTTCAACAGTAACACTATTGAGCAAGGCCAGATAATTCTTTGTGGGGCATGGGGAGGAGGGCTGTCCTGTGAATTGTAAAGTGCTTATCATCATCCCTGGTCTTTACCCTCTCAGTTCAGTTCAGTCGCTCATGTTCAGTTCAGTTCAGTCATGTCCGACTCTTTGCGACCCCATGAACCACACACGCCTGGCCTCCCTGTCCATCACCGACTCCCAGAGTCCACCCAAACCCATGTCCATTGAGTCAGTGATGCCATCCAACCATCTCATCCTCTGTCGTCCCCTTCTCCTCCTGCCCTCAATCTTTTCCAGCATCAGGGTCTTTTCAAATGAGTCAGCTCTTAGCATCAGGTGGCCAAAGTATTGGAATTTCAGCTTCAGCATCAGTCCTTCCAGTGAACACCCAGGACTGATTTCCTTTAGGATGGACTGGTTGGATCTCCTTGCAGTCCAAGGGACTCTCAAGAGTCTTCTCCAACACCACAGTTCAAAAGCATCAATTCTTCAGCATTCAGCTTTCTTTATAGTCCAGCTCGACCACTGGAAAAACCATAGCCTTGACTAGATGGACCTTTGTTGACAAAGTAATGTCTCTGCTTTTTAATATGCTATCTAGTTTGGTCATAACTTTCCTTCCAAGGAGTAAGCGCCTTTTAATTTCATGGCTGCAATCACTCTAGGTATCCTTAGAACTCAGTCCCCAATTGTGACAATGATTCCAGATATTGCCAAATGTTACCTGGAAGGTATAGTCACCCCAGGTTGAGAAACACTGCATTTGAGTTAGTTGTCCTCGAGATTTTTTTTTTAAATACCCAAGGACCAGGCACCTCACCAGCTAGACAAGTTTTGTCTTGAGTTCTTAAAATTATTAGGAGGTTATTTCATACATATAGCTGCCCATAAGTTTTTCTCTCTTATCTTTGCACTTGTTGGTGACCCTGGTAAGCTGTTTGTTGAGGAACAAAGTGAACAAGCTAGCTGAAATGTGTATTAACAGGAAACACAATGCAGTGTTAAGAGTGTGAGTTCTAGAACTAGGGAGATTGGGTCCAATTTGTGCCTTATCAGGAAATAATTGGGTGATAATTTCAAGTTAATTCAGTTCTCTATTTTTTTGTTTTCCCATCTGTAAAATAAGAATAATAATAGTAACAAGGGTAGTTTTGGATTAAATAAAAGCATGGTTATAATATGTTTGGTTATTATTACTACCAGTAATAACAATGATACCATTTTGCTCTCCTGTTGTATAGCTGTTTAATGTTTTAGCACATGTAATCCTTCCAGTGATTTTGTTATTCCCATTTGATAAATAAAAAATGTTGAGGCTCACATAGTTTAAGAGATGTGCCTAAGGGCATGCTTGGTAAGAAAGGATTTAAATTCAGTTCATCCACTCATATGTGGAATATAAAAAAATGTTAAAACAAACAAACAAAAAATAAAGTAAATGAAGAAACCAAAGAAACACATAGATACATAGAACAGAGTAGTGCTTTCCAAAGGGGAAGGGGTGGAGAGGGAGGTTGAAATGGGTAAATGGATCAACTGTATGGTGACAGATGGAAAATAAATTTTGGGTGGTGAGCATATTATGGGATATATAGAATAGAAATAGAATGTTATATTACATGAAAGTTATTAAAATGTAGTAATTCAGTGTTACCTCAATAAAACTAAAAAATAAATCCAGTTCATTTGGTACCATTTTTACTATTCTTTCTACCATAAAGAAAGGACTCTGCCTGATCTCATGATCTTACATTCTTTGCCCGTGAGGGATCAGTCTATGTGCTCTAGATATGAAAAGTTTTACATACTAATCAGGGATTTATGTAATCTTTGGAAGAGCCAGGGTGCAAAGGTGAGAGAAACCACTAGCCAGAGATCTAAGCATGAAACACTGAAGCCAGAAACTCTCCATCTGCCCTGGTGTCTGGATACAACCACCACTGCAGGATGAAAGTCTCTGCTTCTCTTCCTTCCAAAGCTCTCTCGAAGCTGCTCTAACCTGGATCCTGTAGGGAGTGGCATTCTGGGAAATGTAGTTCTTGCTTTGTTTCTGCCGTGCAGAGCAGACCTGGATGGGGATGGCAACAATACTGAGTTGACAATCAACAATCCAGCACACAGTCAAAGGATTCATTTAGTCACAGTAGGTTATAGAAGTCAGGATGATCTGTGGGAAAGTTCCTGAATCCAAATGCCCCCTTTGGCACCACAGTTATGAGTGGGCAAGCTACTTTACCTCTCAGGCTCTTTGCCTATCTGGATTATGGAAAATAACACCAATTAAATGATTCTCACAGTCTGGAACACAGTGGATGCTCAGTTTTGGTTCTTGGTCCTGCCGGCTATAAACAGACTAGTGTCTTCTGTGAGCTATTTGCCCTTAGTTCTTTTAAATAGTTCAAGGCAAATACTCTTTGGGCAGAGAGGACTCCAATATCCACTCTTCCTTTTTCCATAATGATAGAGGCTCTGGGATATCTTCAGATGAAAATCACATTTCTGGACTCTTTTGAAGTCAAATCTGGCCACATTTGGGCTTCCCTTGTGGCTCAGCTGGTAAAGAATCTGTCTGCAATGCAGGAGACCTGGGTTCAATCCCTGGGGAGGGAAGATCCCGTGGAGAAGGGAAAGGTTATCTACTCCAGTATTCTGGCCAGGAGAATTCCATGGACTGTATAGTCCATGGGGTCACAAAGAGTCAGGCATGACTGAGCGACTTTCATTTCATTTCACTGGCCACAGTTCACCTGTGGATACGGGTGAGGTGTGATACATGCAAATTTCAGGTATGGCCTTTGAAAGGAATTGGACCTGCACCCCCACACCCCCACACCTCCCCACCCCTTCTCTCCCTTTTTCTGCTGCTTGGGATGCAGCCATGTTGATGAGAGCCAGACAGCAGTTCAGACCGTGTGTGGGCTCACGGCCACAAGAAAGAACTAGGCTCCTTATACTTCTGGGACTGCAGGGTCCAACAAGACAGCTTGGGTTCAGACTACTAGATGAGTAAGAAATAAACTTCTGTCTAATTGCTACCACTGAGATTTCTTTGCTGTAGCCTGTCTTCTAACTATATATTGTTGGATTCAGATGCTCCTACATAATCCCTCAATTATGATATTAAGGCAGCTTTGTGTAGGGGTGTGAATGCTCACTTGAGACAGATTTCAAGCCAGAATGGCCAATGTCTCACTTAGCCAGCTAATTGCATTTTGAAGACAGATCCTGAAAATGGTAGATGAGCAAAAGAAGTGCAACAATAGGGAGAGGTATGAGCATAGCCTGGATGCCCTGCAGGGGAAGCAGTGGCTCTTTAAAGCAGCAAGGTGTACTGTCAAGGATGACAGGATAAGGAATGCTTTAAATGCACAAGTCAGTGTTATTTTCCTGGCCTTCATGAATACTTACAGTGTTAAAAGAACAAAACAAAACAAAAACAAACTTGCTGGATAAAGCGATGCTTCCCTTCGCCTGGGTGATCATTTGTGCTTAGCCAAGCCGCACGCACACTTTTACCAATAATCATAATTTAAAGACTGCAAGTGATAAAAGCATCACACTGAAATATCTGTTGCCTTTACAGACATGAAAAGCTGGAAGGTACAGCCACAGTCATTGGGATCTTGGCTGGCATGTTTATTGTGGCATTAACTACATCATAACCTCATTGGTCGTATAGACGCCCTTTCTCTAGAATGTGAACCCTCTGTGAATTATTTGCCTTTGTACCCTCTGCTCCTAGGATGGCTGATAAATATTTAAATGATTGAATCTGTTCAACCTTTTCACTTTGTAGTAACTTGTTCAGAGTCAAAATTAAAAATAGAGAAAAAAATCTGCTTGCTTTTTTCCCTTCCAAATGGAGAGTTCTATTTCTACTTTCCCCATGGCCAGGATGGTTAAAACAAAACTCTTATTAGGAATGCTAGAACCCAGGTACACATATACACACAAAACACGTACATACATATACACAGGTACGCAAACATCCCTATACGCAAACAACGGCTATAAACACAGAGGCCCACACATAACACACACAAATACATAGGTTTCACACTTGAATTTCAAGTAAACAATAAGTTATTATTTTAGTATAAGTAAATCTGAAATATTGCATACACGAATACATATGATGCATACTTATATTAAAAGAATTCTTTGATATTTAGCTGAAATTCAAATTTAGCTGTGGGATCTGTATTTTTTCTGCTAAATATAGCAACTCTAACACAAACACACACATAGATACACTGTAGAAATACATACAGATATATAAGCAGCTGCATACACAAATATGTATATACCCAAGATTTAGTTGCTCCTAACAGAGTCTGCCACTACCAAACTAGTCATTAGAACAGTAATTCTAGCTTTCCCTCAGAGACCTGGCGAGATGTTAAGGAAGCTTGAGAAGAACACAGAAGGCTGATCCTCTGCTCACAGTGGTCTACAGGAGGAAGAAAAGGGAGTCCTATTCTTCAGTGTTAGAAGCAGCTGCTTTAGAAAGGGGATACCTTTCCCAAAGATACACACACACACACACACACACACACACACACACATACACACATCTCAGCATCTGTAACAACAATTAACAATTCCTTCTACATAATTTTGTGAAGAGATTCAAACTCCAGAAAGGAGCTTTTCTTTCCCCTAGAAATCTATGATGCTGAGTTTACAAATGTGGTTGTCAATGAATGATAGGGTGGATTTGCATGAAATTCTACCCCTGTTTAGGGTGCTACCATGTGCCCCTCCCTTGGCCAATGGGTAATTCCTGACTCTACTTCATTGCCTCCCAACCTATAACTCTTATCCACTGCACTGCCACTAACACCTATTGAATTCACCACAAGAATGTCTTGGGTAGGCTTCTTGCCTGCCATTCCCATGGCCACTGGCCATCCTAAGCCTCTTGCCACCTCTCATCTGAAGATGACCTCAGCCCCTACCACCTTAGCCCCAGCCTACTAACTGGTTCACCATCTGAGAAATTACCCGAATGAGGCAACAATGTGCAAATCTTATCATGGTCCTCCCTTTCTTGAACTCCTTTGATGGACACTCCATTTTCTCTACCAAAACCCCAGACCCCTTACCATGATCTCCAAGGTCCTTCACTATCAGAAGCCATTCCAACCTCTGTTTCCTTCTCTTACCTCCAACATTCAGTCTGGCCCCACCAAAATGAATTATTTTCTCCACCAACTCTCAGCCACTTCCATTGCCCAGCCTTTTCCCCATTATTCTTTACCTTCTTTCCTACCTAGTGAATTATCCTTCAGACCAGTTTATGTATCCTCTCCAACCACATCCCATACCACCTTCCAGTCCTGTAGAGTCAACTGCTCCCTTTTCTGTGCAGCCACACAATTTTGCATTTATGTACTTCTTTCTCACTCATAATAATAGGCATTAAGTAAGATTTACAAGCCATTAAAAGACACTTACTCCTTGGAAGGAAAGTTATGACCAACCTAGACAGCATATTAAAAAGCAGAGACATTACTTTGCCAACAAAGGTCCATCTAGTCAAGGCTATGGTTTTTCTAGTAGTCACGTATGGATGTGACAGTTGGACTATACAGAAAGCTGAGTGCCGAAGAATTGATGCTTTTGAACTGTGGTGTTGCAGAAGGCTCTTGAGAGTTCCTTGGACTGCAGGGAGATCCAATGTGTCCATCCTAAAGGAGATCAGTCCTGGGTGGTCACTGATGGGACTGATTTTGAAGCTGCGACTCCAGTACTTTGGCCACCTGATGTGAAGAGTTGACTCATTTGAAAAGACCCTGATGCTGGGAAAGACTGAAGGCAGGAAGAAAAGGGGACAACAGAGGATGAGATGGTTGGATGGCATCACTGACTCAATGGACATAAGTTTGGGTAAACTCCGGGAGTTGGTGATGGACAGGGAGGACTGGCATGCTGCAGTCCATGGGGTCGCAAAGAGTTGGACACGACTGAGCGACTGCACTGAACTTCCTCTGTAAACTAATGAGCCCTTCTGGGACAGAGGTTAACTCACCCCAATTCTAGTCTTTTGAAGAAAGGTCCGTGAATTCCTGATGCTGAGTTCTGACTGTGCTTTTTTTCTTTTGATTCTGTGATTTATTCCAATAGAAAAATAGGAATCTCCCAATGGGCAGCTGCTGGAGAACTGGGGAACCCTTTGAATATATTCCAGAATCACTTTTTAGCTTTTTGCAACTCTTAAGTGTCAGGGAATGTTTAACAGTAGGATTCCTGTGTGCTGTTTGCTGTCTCTCATGAGCCCTCTGTTCTTTATCAGTTCCTGGTAACAGGAAAGAGTGGAGTGACACGCTGCTCCCAGGACTGAGGTCATGAGATGGACTGCATACATGGATTTCCTTCATTAGCTTTTCCATACGGTGAAAGTGATTGCTTATGACCCTCTTTCTTTTGATATGGATTGTCTTCTGGCTTTATGACCTCTATTACTCCTTGTTTCCTCAATAACTTGTAACTCTGGTCTTTTGACCTTTATCTTTGCTGAAGAAGCTACCTTGTAAAACAGTATATATACTCACACAGAGTTCAATAAAGTGCCCTTGTTCCACTAGAGACCAGTCCCCGTGTCCTTTCTCTCTCTTTCTTTCTAAGTTCTCTGGAGCGTGGAAACCTGCTGAGCTCACTTTCCTGCCTGGGCTTTCAAGACCTTCTCAAGAGGATGCCCTGTGCCTTCGTGAGCGGTACAAGCCCTGTTCTAGGGCTTTATTGGTTTTCTGCGTAACCCAGGGAACATTAGTCTCTTTCCTTCTTTCACTTTCTTATCATCGACTCCGGACCACCAAGTTCTGGTCCATTAAAGGACTGCAACACTTAAGTTTCTTTAAACTTAACAAAAACACTTCACTTATTTATTTTGAGTCTTTCTCCCTTAATAATATAAGCATAAACACTATGAATTTCCCCTGCATACAGTTTTCACTAGAATGTGGTATAGTCATCATTAGTATTTCCTAAGTAGTTTATAACCGCACTTTCGATTTATTCTTTGATCCTAGAGCTATTTGGGAAAAATATGTTTTGAGTTCCCCAAGACTCAAAAGCTTGATGATTTTTCCTATTTTTTTTTTAAATTTCTAAATTTTCTGGCTTTCTCACCAGCATCTAGCATATTGCTTGTCAAAATGGTAATGCCCATTAAATAGTGGATGAATGAATGAACAAATGAATAAATGAGAAAATGAAGTCTGTGGATTTTTCTGTTCTTGAATTTGTTGATATATGTTAAAATTTTTTTAATGTATGGCTATGCTGGGTCTTCATTGTTTGGCATGGACTTTTTGTAGTTATGATGAGTAGGGTCTACCCTTCATTGTGGTGCACGGGCTTCTTATTGTGGTGGCTTCTCTTGTTACAGAGCACGGACTGTAGGTGACCGGGCTTCAGAACCCGGCCTGCAACCGCAGGCTCAGTAGTTGTGGAGCATAGGCTTTGTTGCTTGGAGGCATGTGCAATCTTCCTAGACCAGGAATCGAATACCCATTCCCTGCACTGGCAGGCAGATTCTTATCCACTGAGTCACCAGGGAAGTCCTGTTGATGTATTTTAATCCAATGTTGATGAACCTTTGTAAACGCTTTAAGGACAATTCATTCTTTTGGTAGGATTAAAAAGTTCTTTATTTATTAAACAACTTAAGTGTATGTTTCAAAACTTCTAAATCCTTATGTATCTTTGATTTCTCAGTTTATGAGAAAAACATTTAAAGCATTCCCATGTTTTAATGTGTCAAAACTAGTAATGAGTATGTTTCTGGGCATGACTGAATGTGAGAATATTTTAAAAGCAATGGTATAGAGATGATGGCCTCAAAAACCAGAGTCCAAAAAAAGCAACATGAGGTTCAGCAGATAGTATGCAAAATGGCTTTAATCTCTTTGCTAAGAAGGAAGAAGAACTGCTTTTCTCTACTTCTGTGCAGTTGCAAACTCCTGTATTAGTCTAGTGTGAAAGTCACTCAGTCGCGTCCGACTCTTTGCTACCCCATGAACTGGAGCCCACCAGACTCCTCTGTCCTTAGGGATTCTCCAGGCAAGAATACTGGAGTGGGTTGCCATGCCTCCAGGTGATCTTCCCAACCCAGGGAATGAACCCAGGCCTCCCACCTTGCAAGCAGATTCTTTACCGTCTGACCCACCAGGGAAGCCCAAGAATACTAGAGTGGGTAGCCTATCCCTTCTCCAGTGGATCTTCCTGACCCAGGAATGAAACCAAGATCTCCTGAATTAGAGGCAGATTCTTTACCAGCTGAGCTACCAGGGAAGTCTAGTTCCCTTAAATTGAAGAGGGGCATGAGGAGTTTGCCTTGACACAGGAGTCACCTTGACGGGCTTTACTAGGTACCTAGTTTAAAGAGGCTGGAATTCTGTCCCTTTTTACTATTTCTCCTGGCATGAAATTAGAGGGCCTAAGGATGTGAGAGTTGGACTGTGAAGAAAGCTGAGTGCAAAAAAATTGATGTTCTTGAACTGTGGTGTTGGAGAAGACTCTTGAGAGTCCCTTGAAGGAGATCCAACCAGTCCATCCTAAAGGAGATCAGTCCTGGGTGTTCACTGGAAGGACTGATGCTGAAGCTGAAACTCCAATACTTTGGCCACCTCATGCGAAGAGTTGACTCATTGGAAAAGACCTTGATGCTGGGAGGGATTGGGGGCAGGAGGAGAAGAGGATGACAGAGGATGAGATGGCTGGATGGCATCACCGACTCAATGGGCATGAGTTTGAGTAAACTCCGGGAGTTTGTGATGGACAGGGAGGCATTGCATGCTGCGATTCATGGGGTCGCAAAGAGTTGGACATGACTGAGTGACTGACTTGAACTGACTGAAGGATGACAGAATCATAAAGCTATCAGATTTGAAGTGCTAAGGGACCACCTTTATTTGTTTGTTTTTCTTTTCTTTTTCTCTAATAGATACATTAAACAGCAAGCAAGCTTCATTTCCAGACCTAGGTAGAGTGCTCTAAGGAATTTTGTAAACATTATATGGTCTCTCTGGAAAAGAATATGGAACTGCGAAAAGCTGCCACAGTTTATTATTTCCATTTGTTTTCAAAGAGAAGAATAGTTTTTCACATGGAAATGTTGAAAAGCCCCAGGCCATAAAAAGAGATTTTTTTTTTCAAAGAGTTTTCCTATAGCACATCTTAGTCATGATCTCTTGTTTTTCTTGTCTTTTTGTTTGTCTCTCTCTGGGCTATGTTATTCGACATAGAAAGGTGCACAACTCCTGTTTTCCACTGTGACTTGTACTTTTATCTTTTAAAAATAGTTTTTTTGTTTTATTTAATCCTTTTGCCCTGGATTTTACTTTGTCAGATAATAGTATCACTCTTACCTTTTTTAGTGTTTGCATTCACTTGGTAGATCTCTACCTCCCACTTTCTTTTAAAACATTCTGGTTATTTGCTATTAGATGCATCTCTTAAAAAATCTTGTAATAATGTAAGGACTATTGTCTTATAACAGGGAAAGTAATTCATATTCAGTGTTTGATCTCGTTCTTGTCACCTCTAAGAATTTAATTTTTTGTTATTTCTACAATAATATATACTTTTTCATTTCTAATGTATATTTCTGTTCTCTCTCCTTTATGTCCTTAGTCTACTCAGAATTAAATCTCCATCTTTTACTTGTCAATTGCTCTGCTTCAAATTTATAAATTTCAATTTATAGGTTTATTATTCTTTGTCTTAGGTCAATATTGATAGACGCGCAGGTCATGTATTCATATTCTTCTAAAAATGTATTTGATATAGCTTTGGCTACTGTTATTAAACCACTAAGATGTGCCCAACTTTGTTGCTGCCCCATGGACTGTAGCCCGCCAGGCTCCTCTGTCCATGGGATTTCCCAGGCAAGAATACTGGAGTGGGTTGCCATTTCCATCTCCAGGGAATCTTCCCAACCCAGGGGTCGATCTAGGGTCTCCTGCATGGCAGGCAGATTCTTTATCACTAAGCCACCTGGGAGGTTCCCAGCTTTGGCTATATTGCATTAAAATTTGAGATTTATTATAGCTGCTATCATTTTCTAAATCATCCGTAATCGCACTTTTAATTTCTTCTGATTTATTTGTTTTCGGCTGACCTGGTTTTTGTTGCTGCGCTTGGACTTTCTCTAACTGTGACCAGCGGGAGCTACCCTCCAGTTACAGTGCACAGGCTTCTCATTGCAGTGGCTTCTCTTGTTGCGGAGCATGGGCTCTGGGGTGCACAAGCTTCCGTGGCTGCAGCACATGGGTTCATTAGTTGTGGCTCCCAGGCTCCAGAGCACAGGCTCAATAGCTGTGGCTCACGGGCTCAATTGCTCCAAGGCATGTGGGATCTTCCCACATCAGGAATCAAATCTGTGTTTCTGCATTGGCAGACAGATGCTTTACCACTGAGCCATCAGGGAAGCCCTTAATTTCTTCTTTGACTTCAGTGTTATTTAGCTGTGTTTTTTCAGTTTCCAAGTAGCATTTAAAAAAGTCATTTGCTGTTAATTTGCCATTTTTTGCAGCCATGAAAAATTGACTAATATAATGTTTCTTTGGAACTATTGAGATTTGTTTTGTGGCCCTAGATGCCAATTTTTATAAATAAACTATGAATAGTAGTAAGTGCTATTCATGATAGATAGAACGGTAAATAGATATGTAGTAGAGGTCCAAGCTTATAAATTATATTAATCTTTCATATGTTTAGTAACTTTCTCTATTACTCCAAATTCTAAGCCAGACATACTAAAATTTCCTATTAGACACATCTTTGCCAATTTCTCCTCCTAATATAATTTTGACGTTTTAATGCTAGTCATTTGTTGAATAGATTCAATCATTATTCATGAGTATTTTATCTTTATTGGAAATGTTATTCAAAAATATGAAACTACTTCCTTTGTTTCTTTTAGCTATTATTTCTTCTTATTTCAACTTTATTTGGTACTATTATTGCCATCCGTATATGCCTTTTTGGTCTAGTGTGTTTTTACCCACGTCATTATTTTTAACCTTTTAAAATTAATTTTAGTTGAATCTCTGGAAAATCCCATACACTTCAATTTTTAAATTTAAATCTGATTTTTTTCTTGTTTTTAAAACTTCTATTAAATATGCATTGGAAGGACTGTTGCTGAACTCCAATACTTTGGCCACCTGATACAAAGAGCCAATTCATTGGAAAAGACCCTGATGCTGGGAAAGATTGAAGGCAAAAGAAGAAGGGGGCAGCAGAGGATGAGATGGTTAGACAGCATGACTGATTCAATGGGTATGAATTTGAGCAGACTCAGGGAAACAGTGGAAGACAGAGGAGCCTGGCATGCTTCAGTTCAGGGGTCACAACGAGTCAGACATCACTTAGTGACTGAACAACAACAGTAACTAATTTAATATATTCATGTTCATTTTAATAATTTCTATCACCTTGACGTTGTCATCTTATTTTGTACTTTAAAGCATTTTTCCTCATTTTCCACTTTTTTTTCTTTTTCTACTTTTTTTTCCACATTGGTCAAACTTCCCTAATTTTTTTTCTTTAAAAACTGAAATTTGTAACTTCAGTCTACCAGTGACAGTCTTTAAACTGACAAAAAATGTATTTCCCAATTAATACCAAGAATAAAACAATGTATCTTTTGGATACCTGTATAAGCTGTGGGAGATAAACACCCTCACACTTTCTTCTTTCTTCCTCCCTTCTTGTCTACCATCTGTCCTTAATTTTGCCAATAGACAGTGGAATTTTCATCCAGATTAATAATGATAATTTTTAAAATGCTATGAACATTAAATTTAAATATCTATTCTTTTTTAATATTGAAGCATAGTTGACTTACAATATTGTGTTAGTGTCAGGTGGATAGCAAAGTGATTCAATTATATATATATATTTCAGATTCTTTTCCATTATAGTTTATTACAAGATATTGAATATTGTTTCCTGTGTTATACAGTAAATCCTTGTTGTTTTTCTGTTGTATGTATAGTAATTTGTATTTGTTAATCCCAGACTTCAAATATATCCCTTCCCCCTTTGGTAAACATGTTTTTTTTTTTCTATGCCTGTGTGTCTGTTTCTGTTTTGTATATTGATTTATTTGCATAATTTTTCAGATTCCATGTATAAGCGATCTAATATATTTGTCTTACTCTGACTTCCTTCACTAAGAATAATATTCTCTAGGTCCATTCATGCTTTAAAGAATTACTCTTGAAGTTTGCATTAAGTTCCACTCCATGCTAATATTAATTATTTAATTCAAAATTTTACTTCTTTTATTGCTCATCACCATAATTTCTTATCCAACCTCCAGATTCAATTTCTTGGCTTGGAGAATTTGTGCATCAGTACTTTGAGTAATTTTTATTAAGGAAAATACATGGATTCTATGCTTAGTTCTCACATGTATGAGACTCTTTTCTGATGTTCTTGTGCATGTTAAATATCACGTCACTGGATGCAAAACCCATAGGTCACAATATTTTCCTCTCAAATGCTCTGGTTATTCTCTGTTGACTTCTGGTATTTGAGATTTTTGAAGAAGTCTGGTGCTAACTGAACTATTTTTATATTTGAACTACCACCTGTTGTCAAGTCCTGGATGCCTGTAAGACTTCTCTTTTTTTCATTCAAGTTTAAAAATTCTACCATATAAACATGCATTTATCTTGCCTGATATTAGAAACACTTTTTGTGCTGAATCTTTTAGTCTTTTCACACCAAGGATTTTTCTTCAGTTGTTTGTTTAATGATTGCTTCTCCTCCTTTGCTCTGTCCTGTTTCTGGAATTTCTCATTCATATAGAACACACATACACATGCATACACATGCAATCCTCTAGGCATCTCTTTTCTATTTCTGCACATTGTGTTCCTTTCTTTAGCCTTTTCTGCCTGAATTTTGGGATCCTTGATCTCATCTTCTTATAAATTCACCTGTCTATGTTATCCCATCTTCCAAGGGAAACTTCTATTGTATGTTTAAAAAGAACACACAATAGATTTACATTTAATATTTAATAATGCAAATAGCAAACTAAATCATCTCATTGATAAAAGTTAAAGTGAGTCAAATAAAATGAACACTGCCCTCAACATTTCCCCAACTTACTTCCCTTCCCCAAATTAAAAAGACATATATATGTTTCTGTACTTTTTTCTGTGAATTTACCCTCATATTTCCCCACTATTATTTGCATGGGAAATTTCTATTCATGGTGTTTTGCATTTTGCTCTTTTCAGTCAACAACAGGTAGTGGAGGTCTTTCCACACCAGCTTAGATCAGGTTTCCTGGGAAACAGAAGCTGAGAGGGAAATCTGTGTGTAGGAGGCTGATTAGTTGCTGCTCTTACGAATAACACCTGGTGGAGAGTAAGGGAGCATGACCGACCAGAGGAAAGTTAACTGCAACACAGCCATAACGAAGCTCACAGCCATCTCATGTGGAGCTATGGAGACCCACATGGGCAGGAAATTGGATGTGAACTACTCCTGAAGGGGCCATGACCTGGTACAGGTTAGCTCCCCCTTGGCCAAGGACTGCTCTTGGGGAGGGACTTGGCTTTGAGACATTAGCAGGAAACCCTCTGGGCAGCTGAGGAAACAGACAATGCATCACAGCACCCACCACACACCCCAATACTTACTGATCTAATACCACTGAATTTGTGTGTGATAACTTTAAGAGTAAGTAGATCAGAAAATATTAAGAGGTGGCAAGAATACACAGAAGAACAGTGCAAAACAGATCTTCACGACCCAGATAATCACGATGGTGTGATCACTCACCTAGAGCCAGACATCCTGGAATGTGAAGTCAAGTGGGCCTTAGAAAGCATCACTATGAACAAAGCTAGTGGAGATGATGGAATTCCAGTTGAGCTATTTCAAATCCTGAAAAATGATGCTGTGAAAGTGCTGCACTCAATATGCCAGCAAATTTGGGAAACTCAGCAGTGGCCACAGGACTGGAAAAGGTCAGTTTTCATTACAATCCCAAAGAAAGGTAATGCCAAAGAATGCTCAAACTGCCACACAATTGCACTCATCTCACACCCTAGTAAAGTAATGTTCAAAATTCTCCAAGCCAGGCTTCAGCAATACATGAACCCTGAACTTTCAAATGCTCAAGCTGGTTTTAGAAAAGGCAGAGGAACCAGAGATCTAATTGCCAACATCCACTGGATCATCAAAAAAGCAAGAGAGTTCCAGAAAAACATTGATTTCTACTTTATTAACTATACCAAAACCTTTGACTGTGTGGATCACAATAAACTGTGGAAAATTCTGAAAGAGAAGGGAATACCAAAACACCTGACTTGCCTCTTGAGAAACCTATATGCAGGTTAGGAAGCAGCAGTTAGAACCGGACATGGAACCAACAGACTGGCTCCAAATAGGAAAAGGAGTACATCAAGGCTGTATATTGTCACCCTGCCTATTTAACTTCTATGCAGAGTACATCATGAGAAACGCTGGGCTGGAAGAAGCACAAGCTGCAATCAAGATTGACGGGAGAAATATCAATAACCTCAGATATGCAGATGACACCACCCTTATGGAAGAAAGTGAAGAGGAACTAAAAAGCCTCTTGATGAAAGTGAAAGAGGAGAGTGAAAAAGTTGGCTTAAAGCTCAGCATTCAGAAAACTCAGATCATGGCATCTGGTCCCATCACTTCATGGGAAATAGATGGGGAAATAGTGGAAACAGTGTCAGACTTTATTTTTGGGGGCTCCAAAATTACTACAGATGGCGACTGCAGCCATGAAATTAAAAGACGCTTACTGCTTGGAAGGAAAGTTATAACCAACCTAGATGGCATATTAAAAAGCAGAGACATTTCTTTGCCAATAAAGATCCATCTGGTCAAGGCTATGGTTTTTCCAGTGGTCATGTATGGATGTGAGAGTTGGACTATAAAGAAAGCTGAGCACCGAAGAATTGATGCTTTTGAACTGTGGTGGTGGAGAATACTCTTGAGAGTCCCTTGGACTGCAAGAAGAGCCAACCAGTCCATCCTAAAGGAGATCAGTCCTGGGTGTTCACTGGAAGGACTGATGCTGAAGCTGAAACTCCAATACTTTGGCCACCTCATGTGAAGAGTTGACTTATTGGAAAAGACCCTGGTGCTGGGAGGGATTGGGAGCAGGAGGAGAAGGGGACGACAGAGGATGAGATGGCTGGATGGCATCACTGACTCGATGGACATGAGTTTGAGTTGGTGATGGATAGGGAGGCCTGGCATGATGCGGTTCATGGGGTTGCATAGAGTTGGACACGACTGAGCGACTGAACTGAACTGAGATCATCCAAAAGAGAATACTCTGTTTCAGTGACTGGTCACTGTGATAGTAGATCAGATGGCAAACACTAAGACCATTTTGATGGAGATGTCACTGATACAATAAAAATATTTAACATGAATATTTTCAGACACCAAAAGGTAGGGAGAAAAAAACAATAACCCTCATCAACGAGCACCTGGATTCAAAAATTATCAATATATTGCAGCATTTTCTTTCTTTTTGTTGTTATTGTTGTAAGATTTAAAAATAATCCCACCTAATATCCAACATAGTGACTGTGATTAATAATACTATATTGTATACTTGAGAGTTGCTAAGAGAAGAGACCTTAAAACCTATCACCCCCCCCAAAAATGGTAACTATGTATGAGAGTAGGCATGTTAATTAACCTTATTGTAGTCATCATTTCATAATACCATTTTATACACCTTAGACTTATGTATGCTATATTCATAATATAAAATCTCAATAAAGTTGGAAAAAAAAGTTTTTTAAACTATTCCAGTCATCATGTTGTTTTATCCCTGAACACCATGTCTTATATAAGATTAACATTTCCTTAGATATAACCACCATGTTACAATTACATCTACTAAAATTGAAAAAAATTTCTCAGTATCATACAATATCCAATTTCCTAATCAAGATTCTCAGAATTTTTTAAAGTCCTTTTGCCATTGGTCTGTTCAAATAAGGATCCCAACAGGGTCTGTGCACACCATTTGTTTGTCTTTTCTCCTGAGTCTCTTCTAGTCTAAGCAGCTCCTTCTCTCCTGGCTTGTTTTATGCTGGACAATTGTCTTCTAAAATGTCCTGTAGCCTTGTGGTGTCAACTAACTTGTCCTTTCTCTCTACACCCACATTTTCTACACACAGCTAGCCTTTAAGATATTCTGTTAGATTCTATTTCTCTTCTTTTTTGGCCAGAGTCCACCAGAGGTGGTGTGTGTTTCCCATGGCATCATATTTGGAGGTGCAGATTGCCCACAAGAACAGCTTCAAGTGATGCTAAGGTGATTGACTGTGTGGATCACAACAAACTGTGGAAAATTCTTAAAGAGATGGGAATACCAGACTACCTCACCTGCCTCCTCAGAAACCTGTGTACAAGTCAAGAAGCAACAGTTAGAACAAGGTGTGGAACAATAGACTGGTTCCAAATTGGGAAAGGAGTACATCAAAGCCATATAATGTCACCCAGCTTATTTAACTTATGTACAGAGTACATCATATGAAATGCTGGGCTGAATGAAGCACAAGCTGGAATCAAGATTGCCAAAAGAAATATCAATAACCTCAGATATGCAGATGGCACCACCCTTAAGGCAGAAACCTTAAGGAACTAAAGAGCCTTTTGATGAAGGTGAAAGAGGAGAGTGAAGAGCCTGGCTTAAAACTCAACATTCAAAAAACTAAGATCGTGGCATCTGGTCCATCACTTCATGCAAACAGATGGGGAAACAGTGACAGACTTTATTTATTTGGGCTCCAAAATCACCGCAGATGGTGACTGCAACCATGAAATTAAAAAATGCTTACCCCTTGGAAGAAAAGTTATGACCAACTTAGATCGCATATTAAGAAGCAGAGGCATCACTTTGCTGACAAAAGTCCATATAGTCAAAGCCATGGTTTTTCCAGTAGTCATGTATGGATGTGAGTATTGGGCCATAAGGAAGGCTGAGCACCAAAGAACTGATGCTTCTGAACTGTGGTGTTGGAGAAGACTCTTGAGTGTCTCTTGAACTGCAAGGAGATCCAACCAGTCCATCCTAAAGGAGATCAATCCTGAATATTCATTGGAAGGACTGATCCTGAAGCTCCAATATTTTGGCCACCTGATGCGAAGAGCTGACTCATTAGAAAAGACTCTGATGCTGGGAAAGATTCAAGGCAGGAGGAGAAGGGAATGACAGAGGATAAGATGGTAGGATGGCATCACCAATTATGGGCAAGCTCCAGGAGATGGAGATGGACAAGGAGGCCTGGCGTGTTACAGTCCACGGGGTCACAGAGAGTTGGGCAGGACTGACAGACTGAACAACAAATGCGATCGCTGGCACTGTTAGTCCTCATGTCAGCCTGGGCACTCCCTTTATAAAGTTCCCAGCAGCCCTTGCTCTCGTGAAGCATCAAATATCTGGCGGTTTTTCTTTAGAGAAAGATGTCTCTCTTTCTGAGGTGTGGATGATTGTTGTGATTTCAGTCCCTGCAAAAAGAGACAGGCATTTCAAAGGTGGTAGGAGGAAGGGCTACAGTCTGGAGGTGAATGAACCACACTCCTGGTGGTTCCACGTGCTAGTGGGCTGAGTTTGCTACTACCCCTGAACCCCAGGGAGTGTCCTTGCACTGGGGGCTCTTCTCTGTTGAGACTGTGGGTGCTAAGGGCTCTGAGCTTGTCCTCTCCACCTTCTAGACTAATTCTTAGTTTTTTCATCTTTGTCGTGGAAATTAGGGAGGAATGGGAGTTAAACATGTGGTCTCCCATAGACCACATCAAATTTATCAGCTTAAACAAGGAACCATTATTTGTCAATATTTATACAAAGACAAGTGGATTAGTGAGCCATAACTTTTGCTTAAAGGCTATGCAATGCTACAGTTAGAACATGTACCAAAAAAGTGTAAATAACTCCTGTGTATTGTAAGTTCCATTGCTAACTTAGCTGTTGTAGATTTTCTGTTAACATGTTTGCTTCCTCATCTTTCTCTCATGTATGGGCTTCTCGGGGTTATTTCACAGTTCTTTGTCTTTTACAGCAAGATGAACTTTTACTGTGGAATAGAGATGTTCATTATTTCCCTTACCCATTTAAATTCCCCATTAAGCTCCAAAGCTGTATAATGGTTTTTACTTTTTCTCTCTGTGGAGTAGGGCACTACCTACAGCTTGTCTCTCTAGAGATGCTCCTGTTTTTTCCCCTGCTGTTTCTAAATCGTCTTTAATACGGTGATGTATGATGTCTATCTCCTACTGCTCCTAGGTTGGGTTCTCATTTCATCTAAATAACTGATATAATCTGTCAATAAGAAAAGCCAGACCTATATATCTATCTAAGGTTCTGGCACTATCTATCTATTTTATTATTTTGAAAATATTCATGAAAATCAAACATAGATGCCAGTAGTTAAGTACCATCCATCCATTACTGTGCCATGGGCTAAGAAAATTTTTACACTGGCTCTTGCTTTCTAAGGGATTAATCCTAAAATATTCCATTTAATTTCAACCCAGCGACATCTTTAACTACTTTTTCAGGAAGTTCCACCATGATATTACTGCGTGATATAAATATGGTTGGTGGACTCACAAATCAGGGAATCACGGGACCTACTCACTCTCTTCCCATACAAAGGTCAGGATTACAGAAACCTCCAAGAGGTAGACATCTCCAAGGGAAACATTAAAAAAAAAATCATAGAAAGTGAGCATGAGAAGTGGAAATAAATTGGAATTTTAGTGCAGTTTCTTCCTCAAAGTTCAGTCTTACTGAGTCTCAGTTTCCTCATCTATGGAGTAGAGAAAACGATATTGCCCAGCACAGGTCAGAGAAAAGTGTATACCTGCTTGCTCAGTCATGTCTGACTCTTTGTGACCCCAGGGGCTATAACCCACCAGGCTCCTCTGTCCATGGGATTCTCCAGGCAAGAATACTGGAGTGGGGAACCATTTCTTTCTTCCGGGGATCTTCCTGACCTGGTATAGAAACTGTGTCTTCCGCATTCACAGGCAGATGCTTCACCACTGAGCCACGTGGGAAGCATAGGCCAGAGAAGAATCTCAGCTAAGTATCTGCCCAAATCCCCATCCTTCAGTAGTTCTCAGTTTTTTATCTTGTGCAAATAATTTACTGGAATCTGCACTACTACTTTTCACTGTGAAATTAATTAAAAAAAAAAAAAACTATGAGCACTTTTCATGTGTGTCTGGTTCTGCTTTAAGCACTATACCTGTGTTGCTTACATTTATCCTCCCCACAATCCTAAGAAATTGGGGTGCCATTATTACCCCTGTGAAAATAAATAAAGACCAACCAAATGAAAACAAACATTCAGGGCTTGCTGTAGGAAGGGAGTTGGCCACCATCACTTGCATCTGGCAGAGACTCTGGGCAGTCAGGGGAGTGGGAAAGATATAGAAAGGGGCAGACTTCATGTCTGCTCTGATTAGAGGCTGTTGGCATGGAGATGCAGGAGGTGGGCTAACTAGAAGTGGGGCATCTTTTGTGATTTGTTTGGGAAGTATAGTCAGCTTTCTCAGGTTGGTTGTAAGTTGAAAGGAAGGACAAAAATCTAGGGAAGCTGGCAGTCTTGGCCACATCCTGACAGTTCTGGGCCAATTACTGTACAGGTGATGGTTGGGCTTCCTGGGCTGGTTGCTATAGAGGTAATAGGCCAGAGTTCTACTGTCATACATAGTTTGACCATTGTTCATTTGCATATTGTCTCATTCCTACATTGCAGGTGAGGAAACCGAGGCACAGAGAACTTAAATGACTTAGCCAAGGTGTTGTAGCCAATAAAGGCAGATTTGGGATTTGGTGCAAAGCCAGGGCTCAGGTCACCAGGCTCTACCCCACCACTGCCTGCCACCTATCCCAGTCCCTCTCCTTGCCAGTGTGATCCAGAGCAATTTGCTTCATTATCCATGCCTCTCTTTCCTCATTTAACTAAGAAAAAGCCCATTTCTTTGCAGGGTTTTATGAGAATTCAAGGAGCTAACAGCAGTAAAATACCTGGTGTATGACAGATACTGGGAATACGTGTCTTTCTGAGAGAACAAGAATGAAATTTGTAAAAATAGAGTGGTTTGTAAATAAGATAGATCATTACTTACATTCCCTAATTTTTTTGTTTGTTTTTGACAAGGATATTTGGAGAGTTTATTTGAAACATTTCAGGCAGCTTTGCTCTGAAAGGAGTAAGCTTTATGGCTCTACATCCCACTACTAATTTAATAAATTGTCTAAAAACTTACCCATCATTTCTTCATATCCTTTCCACTGAAATTGTCACAGTTTAAAGTCATTTATGCTATTTTCCTTACTCTGGCAGTCCCCACAGAAGCATCTGCTTTCTATTTACAGAGACAAACCCGTAGACCATAGCTGGTCTGATTAATTAGAAATTACCATAGTAGGATGCCCTCCCCAACACAACAGTGATCTTCTTCATATTCTCAATAACTAGTTCATATCCCTCAAGCTTTCTTGGTGGTTCAGATGGTAAAGAAATCTGCCTGCAATATACAAGTACGGGTCTGATCCCTGAGTCAGGAAGGTTACCTGGAGAAGGGAATGGCTACCCACTCTGGTATTCTTGCCTGGAGAATCCCATGGACAGAGGAACCTGATGGTCTACAGTCCATGGGGTGGCAAAGAGTCAGATATGACTGAGTGGCTGACTCTTTCACTTTTCATACTCCAATTTAAAGCATTTGGTCTTCATAGTTGGTTTATTTCAGGTCCAGAGACCAGTAATTTTCCCAGCCACATTGCTGATTACCCAAAGAGCTGCCTGAGCTTCTTTGGGGAATGAATAGCCCAAATCAAAGCCTCTGAGAACCTTAGAAAATCGAAATGCAGAAACCTTGATATTTACAAGCAAATAGTACTGAGCTCACAGGGACAGAAAGTGCAGGGGAATAAAGGTTGGATGAGACTTAATGAGTTATTTAGAGCAGAACCCTACCTGTGGCTCTGCACACTCTCTGTGTAACCTGAGTGGATCATAATCTTCTTGAAAACAGCACTCACCTTCCTGGGTTGCTATGATGTTTAAATGGAATAATAGATACAAAGTGCCATAATAAACTCCACACACCCCGGGGGTGGCATGCTATTTTCCAACAGCTGTCTGACCAAATAGTACCGAGATTCCACAGGGAGATTCACCAGCGTAATTCACAATCATAGGCATAGATTTGGCTAAACTTATTGTCAGAAGAGGGCTTCCCAGGTGATGCTAGTGGTAAAGAACTGGCCTGCCATTGCAGGAGATGTGGGTTTGATCCCTGGGTCAAGAAGATCCCCTGGAGAAGGGCATGGTAACCCACTCTAGTATTCATGCCTGGAGAATCCCATGGACAGAGGAGCCTAGCAGGCTATGGTCCATAGTGTCCCAAAGGGTCAGACATGACTAAAGTGACTTAGCACAGCACACATGTTGTCAGAAGACCCTTTGATTTTTCTGGAAAAGAAAAGTTCTTTAAGCTAGGTTTTTCTTTAAGCTGGGTCCAGATGCCCACTGTGCATTGGGAGTAGAGAGCAGCCAGGATGAGGGCTCTAGGAGAATATTTGGGAGGAGAGGAGACTGACTTTATTCCTGATGTACTCTAATGTATTGGGAGGAGATTTAGAGGATTGACAGTCTGGGCAAACACGAAGAAAACTACATTTAAAAACAAGCCTGCTATTCGTTTTATAGAAAGCCAATAGTTGTGCATATTCCTATATGACTCATTTAGAATACTGTTTGTGTGATATAATGCTAATATTAAATATTGAATTAATAAAACTTTTCATTCAAGTATAATTGGGATTTGAGGAGAAATGTGTGTATGTGTGAGAGACATAAATAAGAACTTATTTCCATAATAAGAAGTCAATTTATGCTGCCTAGCACTGAAAAATCACATATAGTGTTTAAAAAGTATGTAATTTATTAATGGTGGTAGTGGTGGTTAGCCACTAAGTCATGTCCAACTCCTGTGACTCCATGGACTATAGCCCACCAGGCTTCTCTGTCCATGGGATTTTCCAGCCAAGAAAACTGGAGTGAGTTGCAATTTCCTTCTCCAAGGGATCTATCCAACCCACGGAACAAACTCACATCTCCTGCATTGCAGGAAGATTATTACTGCTGAACCACAAGGGAAGTCCAATTTATTGATAAACAGGTAAAAAAAAAAGAGTAAGAGTTTAAAAAGTTGCAGAAGGTGGTCTCCTAGAAATAAAAATTTGAGATTGTGGGTGATGACTATGGAATTGTTTTGGTTTGGTTTGATTTTGCACTATTTAACTCCATATGCATACATGTTTAACCTTGATAAAAAATAAAAACTAAGTTATAAAAATTATGGTATTTGATCTGGAGAAAATCAATGACAATATTCTTCTTTTCCTTGGTAATTTATTATTCTGTATGGATTCCGAGACTGAGTAAGGGAGACCATTTTTTTCTGCATGTGACCACACAAGTGTATTGTGTGTGTTTGTGTGTGCATATGTGCATGTGCACACACATGTGATATGTGTGTTCATGGACATAAAATGTACTTGTTCACTTACATTTGCTGAAATGAAGGGAGATACATTCATACATATTAATGCAGACTGGCTCGTAAGAAGCAAGAGAGTAAATAATGCGATGCTTATTAAAAAAGATAAGAAGCAATCTAAAATAATGGAATTCATAAAAGGAGCCATAAGCAGAGATTAAATTTTAAAAATTCTAACTGAACAATTCTTTAGAATGTAGCAGCATTGCTTAGATTAAATAATTGAGGCTATGGAAACAAATAATGGTTTACTTTGTATTTATTTTCTATAAATAGATCTAATGATTATCATTGTTAGAAATGATCTATTATTCATTATCAAACTTATAAACAGAATTAACAAGTTCTTGTCAGTTTCTAGAACAAATCAAAGAAAGAAGCACTGAAGGAAATAAATACTTAAATGCCATCTGATTTTTTTAAAAAGAAAATTTGTATTCAAAATGTATAAATTTGGTTGGTTAAAAATTAACAGGAGTCTTCTAAAGACTTGTGCAGTAGTGTGGTGTTGGAGACTGCTGTACACTCCTAGAAAGAAATAAAATTTGTCGAGACAGAATTCTGGAAGGGAAAGTGTGCACTTGATTTGAACCCTGGAATTCTAACTCTCACTGTCTGCTAGGTACCATGCAGCCCTAGAACTTTCTACCTCAGGTGGCATGGAGATGATCAAAGATGAACCCACCCCATTAACAAAAACCACATATAGTTGACATACATGTACACATATGTATATATAATTAATTATCCAAAAGTACACAAGGAACTCTGATGTTAATCCCTGGCTACTTTTCTTTCTGAGAAAGTAATACAGCCATCCTTGGCCAGTTCTTTTCCTGGGTGTTACACATCGTGCTTGACTCAAAAAGGAGAAGACCAATTGTTCTCCTTTGTTATAATACTTAGTTAGAGTCTTAGCACTTGACTGTGTTTCCTACAGATATTAATACCATGTTTACATTCTGAGTCTTCATCACTGATTTCTAGAATGGGGATTGCTTGCTTTAACTCACTTGGCTGATGCTGTGGGTGTAGATTCTGTGATTATTTGTTCTGGCTGTTACACCCCATGCTCTCAGCTCTGATGACCATGTTCTTGGAATACTGTAACAAGATGAAGGATGCTTTAAATTCCTTTAGGAGGGAAAAATCATTTCTGGTTTAGAGCTGGAGATGAAATCATTCCTTTTTGTAAAGAAACACAGGCACCGAGATATTTTCTATGCAGGGCAATCACACCCTCCCAGGAGCAGAGAGTCAATGTGACACTGCTCAAACATTCCAAACTCGGTATCATCCAACTTTCAGTAGAATATTTAACTTGTTCTCTTTTCCTCTTTCCAAGCTGGAGAGATGATTGCATAATGTCAGTAGATGCCAGTTCCTCCAAGGTATACTTTCACATTGGTTTTTATTAATTCTCCTGTCCCCATATTCTGATAACAAACCTCCCTTTATAGTTGAGAACCCATTCCATGAGATTTATGAGACTGATTTCTCTGTCTTGCTGCCCCTACAGGGAAAGGGAAAAGATGTATATTAGGCATTTAAGGAGTAGAAAGAGAGAGAAAGCCAGTGTGGTAGGAAATTCCATCTTCAGGATTTCACCCAAGTAAGAAGTACAGGGACAGGCAGCATCTCATTTGCCTCCAAGACCTTGGTATTAGCACACGTGAATTCTGATATGACTGTTTTAATGACTCTTTATTACCCTCTATTATTATTTTTGCCTACCCTGTTTCCAAACTTGTTTAATGATCAGGCTCATCTGAAGAACTTTCAAGTGAGGAAGATGAACAAAATGAATCCAAATCTTCTGCAAAAACATCTAGGCAATGAGTATTTTTCAGAAGCTGCCCAGGAGTTTCTTAGCAGGAGCCAACTTTGGAATTCACTGACTTGCATAAGCACTGTCATCCATTAATTAAACCATGAATTAAATGACCAAATTTCTGATCATTGCAGAAAGCTGACAGGATGATGTGACATTTTATAGCATCCATGTGTGTGCCCGCCGCAGGGCCTGTCTTCAGCTCACATCAGGGAGAGCAGAATAAATTCCATTTCCCACTCTATGGAGGAGGCTAAAACTGAGCAGAGTGGCTATATCTTACAACAGAACGTAGTTTAGGATAAAAGTCATTTAATTAATGGATGACACTGCTTATGCAGGTCAGTGAATTCCAACATTAGCAGCTAATGTTTTCCAGGATGTATTGGAGAAAAGTAAAATCTCTATCAAAAGTGTGCATAATTAAGGTGAACAGTGAACTAGTTCATAAATTGAGGATGCCAAACTTTGCTTCAACACAGGCATCTGATCTCAAGGCAAATGATCCTGAAGTAAGAATAGAACAAGGCCCACCACAGATGGCCAGCAGATCCTAGACTGTCTGGACAGAAGAGGGAGCCAGACCAGAATGGAGAAAACTCTTTGCCATATGGGAAGCCAGCTTCCAAGATGGTTTTCAATGACCCATGTTTTCTGTGTTTATACCATGGGGGAGTCCCTCTCACATTGTACAGGGTTTATTTTTTATGTCTAGGTTGTGAAAGGCTGCAGCTTCTATCTTGGGCACTCTCCCCTCTGCCTATGCTCTTTCTCTCTCCTGGCTATTTGCTCCAGAGGGATCCAGGCTGTGGGCAGCACTATGGAGAGACCCTTATGGGGAGGAACTGATGCCTTCTGCTAAGAACTGTGTGACTGGTCTTGGAAGTGGATCCTTGAGTGTCAGTCAGTTCTTCAAATACTGCAGCCCCAAATGACACCTGGGATGTAACATAACCTCACGCGAGACCTTGAACAGGAACCACCTAGCTAAGCCACTCTTCAATTCCTGACCCTTAGAAACTATAAGATATTGAAACTATTTGTTACAAAGCAATAGATAACTGATAACCAAGCCAGCTCCACAATGAGAAGGGTCTGTAAACTTTTTGTCAGAAAATACTCTCTATTTTTGAAACTTGTAATTTGCTGATTCTTTAGTCAATTTTAAGTACATAATTTATATTCCAGAATGTTGGCCAGTAATTCTTAACTAACTTTTTGTCACTATGATTCACTTATTCGGTAAACATTTAATCACCTACAATACCAGATCCTATTTCAGGCTCCATGAATAAAACATGAACAAGACTGACAAAGACCTTACCCTCACACAGTTTATTTTATTGATGACCATAAAAAGTAAACACAGAACTCAAAAGGCATTTTCATGTAGTGATAATTTTCATGAATAAATACACACACACACACACACACACATGTAGGTTCTTGGTGGCTCAGACAGTAAAGAATCCATCTGCCAATGTGGAAGACATGGGTTCGATGCCTGAGTTGAGAAGATGCCCTAGAGAAGGAAATGGCAACCACTGTTGCCTGGGAAATCCCATGGACAGAGGAGCCTGGTGGGCTCCAGTTCATGGGGTCGCAAAGAGTCAAATACGACTTGAGTGACTAACACTTACTACATATATATATACTCAAATGAAAAAATTCTCTCTGTATGTATGTAGTTTTTTAATCACCGAATCACGATAGCCAGGCTGCTCTGTCCATGGAGTTCTCCAGTCAAGGATACTAGAAGTGGGTTGCCATTCCCTTCTCCTGGGGATCTTCCTGACCCAGGAATGAAACTCAGTTCTCCTGCAGTGCAGGCAGATTCTCTACTGTCTGAGCCAGCAGGAAAGCCCTGTATCTATATCTATATCATCTATATCTATATCTATAATCTAGCTATCTGTCCATGTATCTGAATCACTTTGCTGCGCACTTGAAACTATTACAACATTGTAAATCAACTATGCTTCAATTAAAAAATAAATTAAAATTTTAAACAAAGAAATACACATGTGAGCTGAATGAGGGTAGATGCAGAGCCTCGGTAAGAAGGTCTCTCTAAGGAATGGAATTTGAGCAGAAATCTAAGGATGAGAAAGAGTGAGTTAGGAAGGGCCTGAGAAGAGAAAACTAGGCAGAAAAGAGCAAGAGCAGGGTCCTACGGTGGTAAATGGGACTGTAAATGAATACTGTCCTTACAGGGTCTTTCCTACCTGCTAAGGATTCTGAGATGTTGGTACCCAGGTGAGCAGATTTCCCTTCAGCAGGTTGCTAATTCACAGCATCCAGGTGCTTGCCTTGGCACATTGCTAATTACCATTTTTCTTCCCTCCAACATCTTTGGTGTCCTTTCTGAAGAGCAAGAAGAAATATTTTTGTAGATAGCTTTATTGGAATATCGTTTCAAAAACCAGAAAAGAGAGGCTATTACCCACTTCACTAGACAGTGGAACTCCCTGCTCTTCACACATAGTAGTTTTTAATAAGCATTTTTTATACTCTTAGCTCATTATCTATCTGGGTCTCCCAAACTCTGAAAGAATTGAGAGCTTTGAAGACAAGAGCAAGCCATTCTCATACCCAAGTCTCATGACCCTCAGTCTTAGCACTCCACACCTGCCGTGTGAATTAAGGAGTGCCGCTGGGGCAGGCTCATATCGCTCTGAGCCCTGCCTCTCATCCCCTTGCTGTTGCTAATCCTCCCCTCAGTCCCATTTTGTGAGTCTTTCCATGCTTCTTAATGAAGCTTCCCGTCGTAAGGAGACACAGCTGCTATGCTCTGTGAGGGTGCGAGACCCTCTGATATGCTGGCCAGCTATTCCGAGCACCCGATGAATCATTAGTTTTTTGACAATCTGATGTGCAGCTCTGCCTGGTCATATTATTTAGCAGACAGATAATTTGGAGGGAAGAGTGAGATTTGCATTTGCAGTGAACTTCTGTATCAGAACCAGTCATTGCTCTTCAGTTCAGTTCAGTTCAGTCGCTCAGTCGTGTCCAACTCTTTGAGACCCCATGAATTGCAGCACGCCAGGCCCCCCTGTCCATCACCAACTCCCAGAGTCCACTCAAACTCATGCCCATTGAGTTGGTGATGCCATCCAGCCATCTCATCCTCTGTCATCCCCTTCTCCTCCTGCCCCCAAACCCTCCTAGCAACAGGGTCTTTTCCAGTGAGTCAACTCTTTGCATGAGGTGGCCAAAGTACTGGAGTTTCAGCTTCAGCATCAGTCCTTCCAGTGAATACCCAGGACTGATCTCATTTAGGATGGACTGGTTGGATCTCCTTGCAGTCCAAGGGACTCTCAGGAGTCTTCTCCAACACCACAGTTCAAAAGCATCAATTTTTCGGCACTCAGCTTTCTTCACAGTCCAACTCTTGCATTCACACATGACCACTGGAAAAACCATAGCCTTGACCAGATGGACCTTTGTTGGCAAAGTAATGTCTCTGCTTTTTAATATGCTATCTAGGTTGGTCATAACTTTCCTTCCAAGGAGTAAGAGTCTTTTAATTTCATGGCTGCAATCACCATCTGCAGTGATTTTGGAGACCCCAAAAGTGAAGTCTGACATTGTTTCCACTGTCTCCCCATCTATTTCCCATGAGGTGATGGGACCAGATGCCATGATCTTAGTTTTCTGAATGTTAAGTCATTGCTCTTAGCTTGATGCAAATACTATGTATATCAGTGTGAGCCTCGAAATGACAATGACCCTTGGAGAGGAACTGGCCTCTGAGCAGTCCTTCTGTTTCATGTGACAGTGCATTGCCATTGAAATTCTGGCTAATTTCTCTTTCTTGCCCCCTAAACTCCCTGTGACATAAATTACAGTGATGCTCCAAGTGTCACCAGATTGGTAATTGAAAGGACACTTGGCATGTTTGAGAAGGATTCAGATGGAGAAATAAATCTGTTGGAACGTTGTTGAGCTGTTCTTCCCAGAAAATTTCTTACTCCTGCCTGAATGGTCACAAACTGACCAATAGAATCACGAAATATGGTTTATATTTAGATGAAAATGCAGAGATAAGTAAGTCAAAACAAATTGTTTCTACAAATAAGGATGATGGAGAAGTTAGAAACAAATTAGAGATACAATCACAAACACTAAGTTGAGAGACAGCCCTGGACCGGGTTCTTTTAAAGGCTAACAGAAAGAAGTAGGTTGTTATTGGCAAACTGTAACTTATGATTTGTCCCTTTTCCCATTCAGACATCTTTAAAACACTATATGCCTTTCCTGATGGGGCCATAACTGAGATATATTCACCATTTAGTATGAAGTTGATAATTAGTAACTTCAATAATTAGTAATTTCAATATCAAGCATATTAAAACACAATCTCATGACCTTGGTGTAGGAAAAACTTTCTTAAACATGATACATATATAAATTACTAACCATAAAGGAAAACATTTGTAATCTGGACTACATTAAAATTAAACATTGAGCAGACACTTCAAAAACAGAAGGCTTCCAATGGATAATAACCATATGAAAAGATGTTGAACTTCATTGGTCATTAGGGAAATAATTTAAAACCGCAATGTGATACTAGTATACCTCCAGCAGAATGGTAAAAATGAAAGAGACTGGTAATACTCTCTGTTGGCAAGGATGTGAAGCCACTGTAGCACCCATAAACTGAGGGTGAGTTTGTAATTTGGTATAATAATTTTGGAAAAGTATTCCATAGCATCTATTAAAGTGAACATATATACACCGATGAGCCAGCAATTCCACTCCTAGACATATAACTAACAGAAATGTGCACATATATTCACCAAGAGACAGTAAGCACTATGAGAAATACCAAAAATTGAAACCCAAATATCCATCAACTGTAGTATCTGCACAGTGGAAAACCACGCAGTACTGAGAAGTGATTGCCTATAATTATATGCCACGACACAAATGAATCTCACAAAAACAGAGTTGAGTGAAAGAAACCAGACACAAAAACAGTGTCGTGTAGGATTTCACTTGTATAAATTTCAAAAGCAGGCAAAACTAATTTGCAGAGTTAGAAATCAAGATAATGACTGTATTTGGAGGGTGATAAAGGACTGGAAATGGGTTCGTGGGGCTTTTGGGGTTCTGGTAATGTTCTGTTTCATGATCTGAGTGCTGGTTACTCACTTGATAAAAATTGATTGAAGTGGACAATAAACATTAGTATAATCTTTCCCAGGTATATTCCATAATAAATTAAAAGTTAACATTAAAAACTCTCCATAGATGAATGGGCAACCAAAATGTGGTAGATTCATGCAATGGAATACTATTCAGTCATAAAAAGAAATGAAGTTCTGACACATGCTACAACAGGGACGAACCTTGAAAATATTCTGCTAAGTGAAAGAAGCCAGTCACAAAAGGCCACATGCTGCATATTTCTATTCGTATGAAATGTCTAGAATGAGCAAATCCATACAGACTGGAAGCAGATTAGTGGTTGCTGTGGGCTGGAGGCAGGATAGGTGGAGAGTGACTGATGATGGGTATGGAATCTTTTTGTGGAGCACTGAAAATATTCTAGACTTAGATGGTGGTGTTGCACAACTTTGTGAATATACTAAAAATCACTGAATTGTACACTTAAAAAAAAAAAAAAGAATCTGGGCTTTCCTGGTAGTCCACCGGCTGAGAACCCACCTTGTAATGCAGCAGACCCCAGTTCAATCCCCGATCCGGGAAGGTCCCACACGCTGCAGAGCAACTAAGCCCATGGTCCATAATTCCCGAGCCCACCTACTCCAACCACTGAAGCCCCTGTTCCTAGAGCCTGTGCTCTGCAACAACAGAAGCCACCACAATGAGAAGCCTGCACACTGCAACTAGAGAGGAGCCCCCACTGCTAGAGACAGCCCTCTTGCAGCAGTGAAGACCCAGGGCAGCCAAATATAAATAAATAGTAAAAAAAAAAAAAAGAATCTTACCATGTGTGAAGTATATCTCAATTTTTATAAATCCTCTGGAGTATTGGCTTTTCTACAGCCATCAAGACACATGGGTCCTTTAAGTTATTGATTATCTGACACAATCTGTCCAGCTCATTCAAACTATAGATTCCATTTTAGATTGACTATCCTGGGTCAGGAATCTTAAGTTTTTATTTTACATGGAGTGTGGCATCATCATTGAAAACTCTGTAGATCACCAAACTGTTTTAAATATTCAAAGGTAAACCAGTAGATTGAGGGGAGTCAAGTGTTACATACAGTGAGTGACAAGCACTAAAGCTCTGCTCTGCTCTTTTTTTCTTGCCTGTGCTGGGTCTTCACTGTGGCTCACAGGCTCAGGAGTATGTGGGGTCAGTAGTTGACGCACATGGGCTTATTTCCTCCATGGCATGTGAGATCTTAGTTCCCCAACCAGGGATTGAACCCACATCCCCTGCATTGGAAGTCAGATTCTTAACCACTGGATTGTCAGGGAAGTCCTTGCTCTTTCTAATAATTTGTTATTCATATGCCCATAAACATTTGTGTTACAGAATGTGTGTGTGTGTGTGTGCTAAGTCCCTTCAGTTGTGTCTGACTCTTTGTGACTCCATGGACTATAGCCCTCCAGGCTCCTCTGTCCATGGGATTCTACAGGCAAGAATACTGGAGTGGGTTGCCATTTCCTTCTCCAGGGGATCTTCCAGAGCCAGGGATTGAACCCTCATCTCCTGAGGCTCCTGCACTGGCAGGCGGGTTCTTTACCACTAAGCCATCGGGAAAGCCCGTGTTACAGAATGTTTTCTTATAATAGATTATCCAGTGGGGAAAAGCTAACACTTGTCTAATTGACTAGACATACATTAAGATTCTCAAATTTGCTCATACTCTTTGATCTAGTAATCCTTCTTTTAGGAGTCTATCCTAAAGAGATAATCAGAGATGCTTATTCATATTAAATGCCCCAACAATAAGGAAAGAGCAAAGAGGTGGAGGGGTGGAGGCAGGGCCTTCCAACACCCAAGAACAATTCTGGGCAGAGAGTCTGAGGGAGTCAGCCTGCTCCCCACCTCCCCACCCCCACACATGTTCCCTGGAGTTAAGAGGAATGTTGATAATAGAATTTCATAGATACTGAGGGAGACATGCTGAAGTCACTAATCCAAGTAATCCACTAAGTATGTGACAGCATTTCCTGTCTCTTCCCGTTTTTCTCTTGCCCTCCTCAGTCTTCTAGCTATTCTTATCCCAGTTGCTCAGGGCCTGACCCTGGCTAACATCCCTAAAGACAACATTGACAAGCTTTTGGCCTTGACCAATTAAAGTCAGTCGGTTAGCTCTGATCCGGAAATCCCTCTTGAAGTGGAATGGAGCTGTGTAAATAAATATTTGGAAACAGGACAATGAAAGTAGTTGGAGTGTTAAAACAAGGACATCTTCACTCATTCGCACCAATGAATTCTCTGCCAAATGTTTGATCTCAATGCTGTAGACACATAGAAGCTAAGTGAAAGGAGTGGAAGGAGGAGAAACTAGCAACCTCACCCCTCCTTGTTTAGATTCCAGTTCTCTGAAGAGAAACAGGGCAGGGCCAGAGCAGGTGAATTTCCTATAGCAGTGCTCATGGAATTCCACCTGTCTTATGTAGCAGGAGACAGTGTCAGGAGTTTAGAGGCTATGTACTTGTAACTTGTTCTACTTTCTATCTTAAAGTCAAAAGAAATTCAGACAGCATAGGAAAACATCCAAAGGAGGGTGTAATAACTTTAAAATTTATTTAAAGTATTGTTATAAATGTTGCAAATGTTTGTTATTTAAAAAATTATATTTGCCCCACCATTCTGTCTCACTCCTCAGAAGTAACAATTATTCATAATAACTTCAGTGGCTTTGTATGTATCTATTATGCCGATACAGATGGATAAATTTTAGTACAATAAGGCAATTGTTCTCAAACTTTAATATAAGTGATCATCTGAGACACCTGTTAAAAATGGAAATGGGCCTAGGTTGTTTTACAAAAACCTCGAAGATATTGATGCAAGTGGTCTGCAGAGCAGACCATGAAAATCTCTCTACTCTCCTATTCTTTGAATTCTTTGGAGTCAAAGATTATCAGTCCCATGCCTTCTTGTAATGTGGTGAAGTGACACATCATTCCAACTCTTCAGATGTGTATCTGCAGAAACAGCTTTATTGACTGGGAAGGGAGTTCATTTTATAAGGTAAGAGGAGTGTGTGTGTGTGTGTGTGTGTGTGTGTGTGTGTTCATGCACGCATGGGTGCATTTGCACATCTAACTTACTTTACAATTGTTTTAGAATTCACTTCGAAAAACCTATATGGCAAAATTTTGCGAGGGCAGACAGAAAGGAGGTAAGGTATACGGTTAGAAGGGAAAAGATGTCTAATCTCTGTTTTTCACAGGAAATAGGGGAATTTTTTCCAGGACCTTAATTCAACAACGAGGAAAACAACAACAAACAGCAGGAGCAATGACGGACAATGCTAAGAATAAATGAAAAAGAAATTAAAAAGAGAAAACCTAGTAAGAAAATGACTGTAAGAGATGGGCTAAAAATTTAAGGGTAGAAAATTTGAAAATGAATAAAAGAAAAAACTTCTTTATGAATCAATAAAATGATTAAAGTAAAAATTCAAACATGCAAAGGGAAGGGTTGGAGATAAAAATTTAAACAATTGAAAATAAAATCTTCTGCTCAAAAGCTGAAATGAAAATCAAAACAAATTCAAGTTTATAATGTAAGGGAGAATGTTAAAATTAAAAACAAGGAAAAATAATAAAAGGGGATACTCTGAGCTCAGAAGGTTAAATGTTAAATGGGAAAACAATTAAATAAGACTTGCTGTTGTTGTTTACTTGCTAAGTTGTGTCTGACTCTTTTGGGACCCTGTGGACTGACTGTAGACTGCCAGGCTCCTCTGCTCATGGGATTTCCCAGGCAAGAATACTGGGTTGCCATTTCCTTCTCCAGGGGATCTTCCCTGGAGATGACATCCCTAAAATCACATAAGAAAAAGCCATTTTAAAGTTGAGATATTAAAGATAACAATTATAATATGAAAAATGAAAAGCATAAGCAAACAGGTAATTTGCTGCTAGGGCCGACTGTGGACTCTTCTGGGCCTCAAAGTGAAAGTGAAAGTCAGTCAGCCGTGTACCACTCGTTGCGACCCTATGGACTATACAGTCCAAGGAACTGTCTAGGCCAGAATATCGGAGTGGGTAGTCTTTCCCTTTTCCAGGGGACCTTCTCAACCCAGGGATTGAAGCCAGGTCTCCCACATTGCAGGCGGGTTCTTTACCAACTGAGCTATGAGAGAAGCCAGGTAGGAGTCTTTCAGCAGTGAGAGTGAGTTTCTGCATCACTGAGCTTTGGAGACTAGATCTGCAGCCCAGACACTGTTTCAGAACTTGAAGACCAAGTCCCTTTTGTCAAGGTCAAGTTTTGGTGGGTCTGTACCTTCAAGGAAGAAACCAGTAGCCTCCTTCCTCTCCTATTTCCCCCACTGCTAAAAATCTTTCTTTAAGACCATGGCTTGTCATTTTCTCTCAGGTCACCTTCCTTGATTTGTGTAGACAATGGAGCAGGGGTCTAGCTTGTTCAAGCAAATGGGATTGTGGCAACCTTCTCTCCTGGCACAGGTCCTGGCGTGGCCCTGGGTTCTCCAACCTCCAGGACCTCAGTTGAGATTGAGTCACCCATCTTCCGCCAGCTGCGTTCCTCCCAGCCCAAGTTCACTCTGCCGTTTCGTGTGTAACCGTTGCCCTGATGAGTGAAGCAAGCACTTCAGTCAGTCTGCGCTGCTGCTTTGTGTTCGCCCCTACAGCCGATGGGTCACCTTTTACCTCCCACACCTCTGCTCTAGCTTCATCGTGTCTGCACTTTACAAACCTTCACTGTACGGGAAAGGGGTCGAAGAGATAAGCGAGGGTTTTGTGTTCTTTGTTTTGAAGCTGGGAATTCATGAAAACTGTAGCTTGCAGAGATGTATACCATCTCAAAGGCGAGGGTAAGGAGGAACTGGGAAAACTGAGCATCAGAGAAAAGATTGGTTAGCACTGACCCCGGCAGATGTGCAGCGGCCAGAATTAATTCCACAGCACTAGCTCTGCTCAGCGCCACCCTACTTGGCATGATTTTCTGAATGTGGTGTCATCTTAAACAGCAGAGGTGGACAGTCAGCTTCTCCATTGATTGAATAGAGTCTAGAAAGACTGTCTTCAGAGTTCCTGTCTTGCTTAACATTTGTTTTATTCAAAGGATGACAAAAAGCTCTAAGAGGCAATGGAACGCTTGGGGCCAAGAAACATTTTAGTAATCATCATCAATCCCTCTGGCTTTCCTGGTGTGATGGCTCAGCAGTAAAGAATCCACCTGCCAATGCAGGAGATGTGGGTTCGAGCTTTGGGTTGGGAATATCCCCTGGAGAAGAAAATGGCAACCCACTCCAGTATTCTTGCTTGGGCAATCGTATGGACAGAAGGAGCTTGGTGAGCTATCATCCATCGGGTTGCAAAGAGCTGGACATGACTTAGCAACTAAACAACAACAACAGTCAATCCCTCTGACCTTTATCCTCCCACAATAGAGCAGAGGCAGCACAAATCACATGTTACTGCTTTTAATGCAGGAGGCTTCAAGTCAAGGGACTTCAGGACATGGCCCAGAGCCTTTTCTCTTACTAACCTGATTAGATACTCAATCTTCCGATGTTCCCTGAATCAGGCCAATGCTTATACACCACTGCATTTCTGGGCTCCCAAGAGAAGTTCTGGACTTAGCTCACATCAAAGCACTTTGAGTTTAAGATGCTGTGAACTGACAGTATCTGGAGAGGGATACAGGGGTGGGAGGTGAATATGTGGCTGCAGAAACTTCTGGCAACAAATTCTGACACTGATATCTTTGGGAAAACACTGCCTCTTGTTTGAAAAGCAGCTCCAAGTGGATGTCATGCTGACAATAATCAGATTTAAAATTAGCCTTAACATGCCTTCATCAAGAAGGCTTAATTGCAGGGCCCAATCAGTAGACAAAATAACTGCCACGGCAATTTTGCTGACAAAGTAATTCTAAACAAACTATTTCAGAATGAGTAAAATCTTCTCTTTGGAATCACTTAGTTTTTGAAGTCACTCAAGACTTCCTCCCTTCAGGCCCATCTCGTGCTCCAGTTTTTTTTTTATTTTAAATGTACAAATTCAGAATTTGCATGATTTCCTTTCTCCAAACTCTAGGAATTCTTATTTTTTGGCTGGATACAGCACTGTGGTGTAGGGAGCACTCTATTTACCTGCTCTGTGGTCCTGGGCAAGTTACTTGTCCTCTCTGAGTCTGTTTTCTCACTTGTAAAGTGAGGGAAGAATGCTCACCTGAAAGACCATCAAGAGGTTCAAAATAAATGAAGTATGTGAATCCATTTTTATTTCCTTTCTCTTTCCCAAACCAAAATGGCTCTGGGTATGCTCAGCCTAATGTCCCTAGGGACAGTGCTACTGGAATTTTTAAATCATTTGAAAATAGAACTAGTTTGATATCAGTAGCAGCAGAATATCCCCCTGTCCTCAACTCCTATATCTAGTTTAGTGAGTCTCAACTGGAGAGAATCTCAATTTTTGGCAATATCTGGAGACATTTTTGGTTTTTGCAACTTGCCGGGGGCAGGGGACAGGGGCTACTAGAATTTAATGAGTCCAGGGAAGCTGCTAAACATCCTATGAAGTATGGGGCAGCCCCACATAACAAAGGATTAACTTGCTCTAAAAGTCAGTAGTGCCCAGGTTGAAAACTTGACCCTAGAGGATAGTATATACTCTTATTTGTGAGTTCTCTGAATGTAAGGCATGTGCCTTATTTATACATCTTACTTTCTCATAGAGAAGATTTGAAAGACAGTTGGGGAAAAATACTCCAATGGGAGTGCTCTTATTGTTGAATGTCAGGGGAAGATCTCAATTCAGCATGACTTTGCCTTTATTTCTTTCCTCTTTGGTGAAGTTGGGCTCTGTTAGCATTTCTCTAACATTCTGCATTGCCTCATTTCCTTTTGACTTGCAGTATCTCCTTCAACTTTTCCCTATTTGATATATAGGATTTACTTGAAATCATTATCCTTCTCATCTGTTCATACTGGATGCTGAGAAGCGTAGAAGCGTGTGTATATCCTGGCATATGAAGGTGAGCATGCCTAGACTGACCGGCAGAGTGACCATATGAAATGAGATGCCAAACATTAAAAGAAGCTAAGTAGAATCACTAGATGAGACCTCAAGGAAACCTGGCTACACTAAGGACACAATTGTATGGATAGACTTATTTTCCCTAGCTGATGCCATTCAGTTGACTGTACAAACACTTACAGGTGTGTGAACTTACACAGTATCTATTTATTTATCTATTAACTATCATTTATCTGTCTAGTATATGGATAAATGCCTGGAAGGGGCATATATTAAAATATTAATGCTGATTATCTTGATTAGATGTCATTTTTTCCCTATATACGTGCTCCCCAAAATTCCAGATTTTCTATGAGTATGTTATAAATTGAAAAATAATAGACATAGTTTCAAAAGAATTTGAAGAGTCATTTTCAACGTGTCTGCCTGAACCTTGTATGCTGAGGATTTCTCCTCTGTAAATCTCAAGCTAGATGTTGGCAAGCTGCTGCTAAGAGATAAATTGCTCTCCCACCACCCCAGCTGAGAGTCATGTCTGGGTAACAGCTGCTTTGATAATGACTTTATTTTGTGATGGATGAATTCGTGGTTGCTTTACAGATGTTGAAATGACTTGGGCCAACAGAATTGCACGTATGCCTGTTCATTTCTCCTCACTCCTCTCACAGTGGGTGTGGGAAACAGATAGCCCATTACAGGGCAGAAGGGATGGTGTGACCTGGCCTTCCTCTCCAGAGGCAGCGCCAGCCTTAGGTGCTTGCTCTTGGAGAGCTGCATGAAGCTGGCAAAATTATGCACCAACGCAGCTATGCTGCCCCACAGCAGGCTCTGCTGGGGTACAAAGCGCCACTCCCATCCTGCTCTTATTCCCTCTTCCATTTTTGCATTCTGTGGTGATAGAAGGTTGCTCTTTTCCAAATGTAAACAGAAAAATGCAAAATCCAGTCTTGAGAAGGAATGGTCTCACTTCTGACCTTGCTCTAGTTGGTTCTGCCTGACTCCTAAGTATGTCGATTTAGTTTCCATTTTTAGCTTTCTTTCTGCTGGTTAGGCCACTGATCCTGGTAACTTCCAGGGTCTGGTCCATTTGTTCAACATCGACCACTACCACACAGGAAAGTGGGGGTAAGATCTAAATGGTGGAAATAAGACAGTAGCGATTTGTGAGGGAAAAGTGCTAATGATATAAGAGAAAGATCCACATGGTCATCAGCTAGCCTAGAAAGAGGAGTGGAGTGTGGCTTGAGTCAGACTCAAGCTCGAAGGGATTCAAGTGGACATGTGTTTGATTTTTTGGTACCAGAAAGGTCTAGCTATGAGTATTTACTACTTACTATTTTTTGAGTATTTACTATACTGAAGATATTGTCCTGTGAAGCTTATGAACATGATTTGAAATAATCCTTCAATAGTTGTTATAAAGGAATTGTATAGACAAAGTGTTACAAACCAGGAAATAACTAGGTCATACAGCTAGGAAGCTTTGGAACTGGAATATGATGTAGGATTTCACAGCTTATATATTCTTAACAACTATGTAACCATGACATTGCTCCAAAGTTAGACTTTTCCTCAACACACATGTACATTCTCATTTTCTCTCTCTCTCATGTGTGTTTTTTCCTGGTATCATATTTTGTGCTTTTGTTTTTGAAGATTATATTTAGTAGCATCAGACCTTGCTAAATCTGGTTGACAGCATTACTTGGTTTCAAACATGAAATGAAGTGAAATGAAATGAAGTAAAATGAAAATAAAATAAAAATTGATTATGTTCTTAAGATTTAATTCTGTAAAGAATTCTCTGTAAGTTCAGTGAGGTCTTACTTGCTAAGCTGTCACAGTTTTAGAAAACTGATTGGCTTCAAGTGACATTTTAAATAGAACACCATCAAACCAGAGTTTATTTATTGAAAGTGAGCTACAAACCATGTGTTTTAGTCTGTTCAGGTTGCTATAACAAAATTCCACTGACTGGGTGGCTTATTTCTGAGAACTTTATTTCTCATAGTCTGGAGCCTGGAAGTCTAGGGTCAGGGTGGAAGCTGGTCAGATTCTGGTGAAAGTCCTTTACCAGTTTGCAGTGACATCAGGTATTCTCATCAGTCGTATCCAAATGGTAAATTGTATTAACGTTAAGGAGTATTACAAAAATCACTTTCTTTTCCCACAGTTTTTTCTTCAGTTCTACTTGCCTGATATTTACCTGCCCATGTGTACCACAGTGACGTTGTATTTGCTGGTATTTGCCCATCTCTGTATTTTCAACTATTCCATGTCATTTTATTTTAGGCAGATATTTTGTAACCAGTATTTGACCAGATTTTGCTTTTCCAGCCAATCTGAGAAAGATTTGGTCTGGTTTTTAATTTTGTCTTTACATATTAGACTTCAAAAATATATCATTTTCCTTTTTCTGTCCTTGCAATGACAATCAATTTCACCTCTGTCACAGCACACACACATATTCTTTTCTGAACTCAGTTTGATCCTAGTAATTTGATTGGTAATTACTTAGCTAGTAATTAAGCTAAGCCTTCTTAAAAGAGAAGCACTCTTACTTCCAACTGTAAAATAAGTCATGGGATGTAATGTACAGCATAGGGAATAGAGTCAATTATATTGTAATAACTCTGTATGTGACAGACGATAACTAGGTTTATCCTGGTGATTGTTCCTTAACGTAGAAGAGTATCAAATCACTACGTTACACACCTAAAACTAATATAATATTGCATGCTGATGACAATTCAATAGTAAATAACTAACTAAATAAAATGGCTTGGAAAAACAAAGAAGGAAAAGCTGGATCCAGAGAATCTGGATTCAAATCCTAGTTTTGTCACTTACGTTTCCACTAAGGGACTTTGTCCAGCAACGTGTTATTGCCACATTGGCAGAATGTTGTAGTGATATTGAACTTATATAAACAAAATTATAAAAAGTTTAAAAAAAAGAATGAGTCACCCTGGACACATGTTTAACCCGGTCTTGTTGCTTCTAGATCCATTCTTCCTCAACTTGCCTCTTGTGCTGTGGCCAGATCGAAAGTAGTGACAGGTCATGGCTATTTACCGAAGTATCTATGTCAGTGGCTTTGGCCACATAAAGAACATAGTTCCAGCTTCCAGGCCTGCCATTCAAGGTCCTTGCCCTCTTTTCCAAGCTCATCTCTTACTGTTCTCTCTCCCACACTCATGTCTGCTCCAGCCATAATCCTTTCGAACTTTCTAATGGCTCACGCCCTTGATCAATTCTCTTAGCGCTGAAGGAAAGCAGTTAGGTGCCCAGCACTGGGTTCAAGGTGGGGCATGAGATGGTGAGAACAACTGGCTAGGTGTCTTCTTTTATGGGGCTCCCAGCCAGTGAGGAAGACAGTGGAAAAACTCTTATGATCACCACAGGGTAGGCGGAGGTGGTTGTGGGAGCACAGAGCAGGAGCCCACAACCTTAACTTAGATGTCCGGGGAAAGTGACGACCAAACTGGAACCCACAGGATGAGTACGGAATGAGCCTGCCTTTCTTTCCCTAGCCACCTGGTGGCTTCCTGCTCATCCTTCCAAGCCTGGCTCAGGCCTCACTCCCTCTATGTGGAAGCAGTGGCCTCCCGCTCAGCGTTCTCTACATTGTGGCCCTTTGAGCCATGGGTTGCACTTATTTGTCTGTCCTTCCTGTTCTAGGCCGTGAGCCTCTGGAAGGCAGGGTCATTTCTTGTTTACGTTTGTATCCCCGTACCCTGTGCACAGTGCACAGTGAGAGCCTGATGGAAATGCACGAGATTTGGTTCTGGACCCTGCTCTTCTCTGCCCAGCACATCTCCTAGTCCTGGGCCCACTCCATTCATTCCTGAGCCATTTGTTCTGGCCACACTTTCCCTGGTTGCCTGACTCCCAGAATCCTCTTCCGACTCTTCTATTAGGGACTCTGTTAGGAGTCCCTACGCTGACTCCAGCATTCAGAAGGCTCCTTCTCTGATTCCCATCACTTTCATCCCTCAAGGGGTTGCAAGGGTGACTCTTTCCATTCCACAAAAACCAGGACGACAGACAAATAGCATCTGCTAAGAAGTATTTATCGACGGTGCTTAGTTGCTCAGTCATGTTCAATGCTTTGCAACCCCATGGACGTAGCCCACCAGGCTCCCCTGTCCATGGGATTCTCCAGGCAAGAATACTGGAGTGGTTTGCCATGCCCTCCACCAGGGGATCTTCCCAACCGAGGAATCAAACCTGGGTCTCCTGCATTGCAGGAAGATTCTTTACCGTCTCAGCCACCAGAGAAGCCTGTTGAAGGTGGTAAGTGCTTTTAATAGCACGTCTTCTCTGAGATTTGGTGCCTGGAAAAGGGTATTTTCTTATGAGGTGATAGAAATTTAATTTTAAAATGAGAGCTATATATCCCAACTTGCTTCCTTGTTTACACTGACGTCCAGGAAGCCCAGATTTAGATTAACGTTCAAGGGTATCACCTCTATTTGCATCATGTTTCTGGTAGAATTATCTCCTTCCTTCATTTGGGTGTGTTTTGATTATTTTTCTGAATTAAAAGAAAAAAAACACTCAAAGTGTTCATTTTATATTTTACGTTTTTATGTCAGAAAAAATTTCATTCCATTAAAATATAGAGTATTGCTACATTTTCATATAGAATTATACCATATTTGTTCCACCCACCTATACCCAAATTTACTTTAAATTGTGGTTTTATTGCAAGTTGCCTCAAATATTTAATTCAAGAGTAAGTTCAAATTAAAAATGTTCTTCTTTCCTCCTTTGATTATTATTTTCCTTTTTCATAAAACAGGCTGAATTGGTTGAAATATGCCATGTAGTTTAACTCTACTACCAGTGGATCATTCAGCCACTGTGTATCAAAAAGGAAAGGAGAGGATGTGAGAGAAGGAGAGGGCATGGATAGAGGACCAAAGGGCTGGAGGGGATTTATTTATGGAGTGATGACCATTTCCAGCCCCATCATCCACAGGCTTCTCAAATCATGAAATTTCCATTTTAGAATGAGGTAAACGGCTCTCATTTCTTTGATTGGAGAAATTCAGCAAACTCACTGTCTCATGATCCCCCCTTGCTATCATTTCCTAAAGTCTCCCATCCCAGCTCCCTTCAATGATTTGGTTTTTCAATTAAATTACTTGATTATAACTTTTCTGATTTTACAAATTTTATTCTTGTTGCATTCCTAGTGTCTAGCTCCAAACATTTTTTTTATTATTGTATGAACATTTATTTCCTTTAAGTTAAAGGTTTATGTTAATTCTCACCCAGGGATTGAACCCATGTCTTTCATGTTTCCTTTATTACAGGTGAATTCTCTACCCACTGAGCCATTGGGCAAGCCAAATATTTCATAACTATGATAAGATGGAACAAAGGTATATATGTCAACTACTCAGTTCATTATAGAACAGGCAGGTAAGAAGCAATTTAGCTGATAGTTGAAAAGTGGTTTAGAGTGGATTTGCAAATAGACTCCAGAAACATTCAGCCATGCACTTTTTCTTCTGCAATAGTCATCAGATTTTCCTATCCTTAGTAGTCACTTTTGAGTTTGAGAATGCCAACTAATTACCCTTCTCCCTATAGCTTCTAAATAAGAGCAAGAGAGGAACTAAAGTACCAATAGATTAAAATTCAATGATCAATTTTATTCAGGTAAAGCTGAATTGGAGAATGCGGCTTAGCCATAATGACAAAACTGGGCTCTTCCTTCAGTGTTCCTTTGGCTTGGCTAATTTGTCCAGGCCTAGAATCCTGTGGCAACGGGGGCTGAGCTGGGGGGTGGGAGGCTTACTGGCTGGGAAAGCCCTGGGCAGTGTAGGCTGAGAAGATGGGGTGGCCAAATGTGGACAGTAACCCAGCATCACATTGCCACAAAATGAAGGAATGAGGTCATACTCTCAGGATCTCACTAGTCCTTGAAAGGCGGGTCTACAAGGTGGAAGAATGCTCTTCTTAATAGCCATGAAAGAGTTAGTTTCTATTTAATGCACCAAAGCAAGAGCAACAAAAGAGAGAAGGGCTTGTTCTTCCCAGCAAGACTCCCGAGATCTCAGGTATCTTGGTCCAAAAAATTCCCTTTTTCATCAATGAAGTCTGGTAACTCCTAAGTAACAAATGGTCTGACTCTGTCTCCTTTCATTTACCTACCATTTATCATTTTATCAGGCTGATGGGTAAATCTATAAATGCTCCTGACGTGAAGGACACTGTGTTAATATCATCAAAACTTAATGTAAAGGAAGCTTCAACCTGACACTCAGGCATGAGTGCATTGATGGGAAGCATAATTACTTGGGAATTGCTATGGATCATAAAGGAAATTTTTTTTCCTGTAATTTATGGAGGGTTCATATCATCTCAACTCAGGTTAGCCTGTAATTGCACATCTTGGTGACAATAATGAGCAGTGACCTGAAGGCATCTAACAACTCTGCCGTGAGTCAAGAGTGGCTTGTGCTGTGAATTCCACATCATTTGGACCTTCCTGACATTTCTTCCAGCTGTTGGAGTTTATGATACAGATATGCCTCCAATGGAAATAACCTCAGAAAAATCCTTTGCTGGGCTCTGACCCATATTTCATTAATTCATGGTTAGATTTATCTAGTTCTGGCTTGATTTATTTCTGGTCTGTGGTCTGCATTCTTTTCCATTGCTAAATCTGTGCCTTCAAAATATGGTCCGTTTCATTTGGTCAGTTTTATAAATTATATAATGGTAAGTAAGAAAAAATAAAAGATAAAGTCACAGTCAGGAGGTAATAGTGTAAAATGAATAGATTATAAATATATATATTTTAATTTTTTTTAATATCTGTTTTTTAAAAGTAATTAATATGATCACTATACAGCATGTGGGATCTTAGTTCCCTGACCAGGGATCAAACCCATGCCCCTGCAGTGGAAGCACAGTCTTAACCACTAAACCACCAGGGAAGTCCCTCCATTATATTTTTACGAAGTGGGTCTGATTTTCTAGCTGACTTGAGATGGTCTTCTTAGAAGTATCACTTTTTACTGATGCTCACAGCCTATGGTGATCCAGCGAAGGTCAAGAGTCCCCAAAGCCAGTGCTTCTCAAACTTTAATATGCATGAGCATCACCTGATTTTTCAAGGTTGGGGTGAGGTTTAGATTCTGCAGTTTCAAGAAGCTCTCAGTGATGCTGATGACTGAGCAGCAAGAACCTAAATTACCAAATCAAAACAACAGCTCTCCAACTCATCACAATTAATTTTATTCCACAGCATGTTTAGGGGAATGTTATTCTCAGGAAGATGTTTAGGACTCAAATAATTAAACAAAAAAAAAAAAACCTGGAAAGTACACACATTTATGTATCTCTTCTTTTCATTAAATATATATCTGTTTGGCAAAAAATGTTAGACTCTTTTATACAAAAACAAAGCAAAAAAAAAAAAAAAAAAACCAACCCCCAAAACCAACAACCCAAACCCTTTGCAAATTGTCAATACCTGTAATAACTACAATGATGTAAACTTGGATGTCTGACAGCTTGACCATCTTGTGGAACCTGTGTTGCAGCAGAACCCCCCCCCAGACCCTTAGATAGCAACTGCCTGTCATCGAGGCTTTTAGATTTAGTACATTAGAGATGAAGCAGGACAACTGAGTTCAGCATTGTGCTTTAGCTAAGGGGCTGGAGGAGTGTGTGGCAATGAGGAAGGCAGGTCAGGGCTGGAGCAGGGAGAAGAAACCCAAGACTAGCTGAGAGACAGGAAGGGTGGTCACAGCCACAGGGCAGACGTGATGTGGCCACGGGACCCTCAGATTGTGTCTGGTGACCCAACGCTTGTGAGAACTAGGATGAGGCAACCGCTGCTGCTCTTGGAACCAGAGAGGAACCAGGCAGGCAGAGGCCAGGATGGGAAAAGGAGGGCATTTAGAAGCAGATTTCAATTCACATGGAACTGGTGGTGTGAGCAGACCCTAGAGAGAACGGGAACAAGGGGTGGTGTTTGTCTTCTCAAGTGGCTAGACCGTTTCCGGTTCTTCCAGACCCAGAGCTTGGGACACACCTCTGTGTCTGGCTGCAGATTGGGAGGAGGTCTGGGCCACTGACTTGCAGCCTTTAGGAGGGGAGGACTTGCCTGCTGGAATGAAGATGGAAGGGCCCTTTGGCTCTCTCATTGGCGGTGGATTTTGCTTTTCTCCCACCTTCGACTGCAGCGACGGGAGGTGACCTAAAGCAATGGAGTCTAGAAACAGAATCAGGGTGATGAGCAGGATGCCAGGGAGGGGCAGAAAAATGCCAGAGTTAGAGGAGGCGAGGCCAAAGGAAGTGTGGACCCACAGCGTCCCTTGACCACAGTGGATTCCACAGTGTGGGCGCCTTTTCATTCTTCTCTCCTATTAGCTAAATCTTCCAGTTTTGGAGGGGGGTGCATCTGGGCCCAGGGTGCTTCAATTACAGTCATAGACGAAGTCATAGTTGCTGGGCTCCTTGGGGATGGGTGGAGGCGCGTCAGGGATCTGAATGTTTTCCAGGTCCAGGAGGCGGAGCTTGATTTCCATGCTAAGCAGCGTGTCCAAGTCATTCCGTGTCAGGTCACTCATCATGTCTTTCCCCAGCAGCGCATTCAGCCCATCTGTCCAGATACAGTACTGGGGAGAAAGAAGATGACAATGAGAACGACTGATGACAATTACAAGAGGAATAACAATTGCTAACACCGACTGATCACTCAGCAAGGGCTGGGCTCTGTGCTAAGGGCTTTGCCTACATCATCATCTGATAGCACCTCTATAAAGTTGACACTTCTGTTAGCATCTCTGTTTTACAGATGAGGGAACTGAGACAATGAGAAATTAAGTCACTTGGTAGTATGTGGAGTAGGTGGGATTTGAACTTATGCAATCTGCCTCCATTGTCTGCACTCTTCTGTACAAACAATGCCTCCCTGCATAGCAGCAGCAGGATTTGAGTTTTTTCTGCCTGTGCAATAGAATATCTCTAACATCCCACCAGTGAATCAAAGAGTTAAAGGTATTGGTAGAATATATCCTAACACTCCTGGACTCAACATCAGATCAAACTTGCCACTCTCCTGACTCCAAGCAAAGTTCCTAATCTAGAGCTAATATCTGACTATCCTGTTTGATTCCTGCACTCAAAATGACAGCCGAACCCCACTGGGGCTAATGGTGGTCCCACCTTTGTATTTCTTAGCAAAAGATTTAGGAATAGCTCAGTGCTGCCCAAGGTCTGGTAGACAAAATGGCTAAAATTATTGGGTGATCTTAATGGAAAGTGGCTTAGCTGCCAGTCTACAGACCTCTTCTGCCTGGGTTTCTGGTTTCTAAGGGTTTTCTCCTCCAGGTCTTTGGAGTCTGGTCCTTGGGGACATCACCTGTTTTGGAAAGCACTCCATAGTACCCTGCTGAGAATTTGGTTCTTCCCCTCTCATTAAAAATTAATCATGCCCTTTGCTTCTCCAGTAGGCTATGAACTATGCTTCATTTATCTGAGGACCTGCCTTGCTCTTGTTAGCTTCCCTTCAGAGGCTCAAATCCTGCCCTGATCTGGTATTAAAGCCATAATACCTGGGGAAGCACTAGCCTCTGCTACCAGCATCAGAAAACTGCCTGCATTCTGGATATTGTGCTTGGTTCACCTTTTAGGATGTCCCAGTCCTATACAGGACTTCTTTGATAGCAATTTCACTGCTCTTCCTGTAGGACTGGTCTTCCTTCTAGAATGTGTTCTAGATTCCTTTCTTGCCTTTACTGGGTCAAGTTGCAATTCCAGACCCTACTTGGCTTGTCCTTTGCCCTGTGGTTACCTGGGCTATGTTCTAGAATATGATAGCAGATCTCAACATAAAAGCACTACAAGATGGCAAGCACTATACAGATCTTAAGTCACAATGATGGCTTAGAAATCTACCCTGATGCACACTGGTGGTGCCCCTTGTTAAGCCAAGGAGTGTACCATGGGTGTGTTATTAAGTCTGAGCAGGGCAGTCGTGAACTGGAGAGCTTCAGTTCAGCCTTGACTATGGGATCTCAGGCAGAGCACTTAACCCATCTAAATATCAGCTGAGGACTAAGGGGTTTCTGGAAGTATTAGTGATCTAGTGAATACCTTAGATAGATTCTGCTGCTGCTGCTAAGTCACTTCAGTCGTGTCCGACTTTGTGTGACCCCATAGACGTCAGCCCACCAGGCTCCCCCGTCCCTGGGATTCTCCAGGCAAGAACAGTGGAGTGGGTTGCCATTTCCTTCTCCTAGATAGATTCTAGACACATCTAAACGTGTCTTTCTTCATAAATAATCTTGATAAAAATAGATACCTAGGTCCTACTCTGTAGATCTTGATCTTATAAATCTTAGGTCAGGAAGTTTTATTTAGAAAAGCTTCCAGCTAATTCTGACGTATCTCCATTTAGAAGCACCACTGAACCCCATGCTCTTTAAGGCCCCTTCCTATTTAGACACTGTTTCATGTAAATCCCTAAGTGCTGGGGCTGCCACTCTTTGTACACAGCCTTCCCAGTCCTGGCTAGCTCCTAGGACAGATTAATTTAACCCACAAGAACACTTCTGTGGTGCTTTTCTTTTGAGAAGCAGCAAGCTCAGAAAACTTTTTAAAAAAGCATCACGATCAATAAACAAAAATGTAGTACTGAATCTGAGTTGGAAATTTCAATATAAATTTATGATGGATTTTGTCTTTTAAAAACATAACTCCAAGCTCTGTCTCCAAAAATGCCTAAAAATAATCACCAACCCAGTAGTAACAGGCATTGAATGTCCAGATTCTGGTTGCTAAATAACAAAAGGAGTCAAAACTCCATAGAGAAAAGGCAGGAAATGCACAAGAAGAATCTGGAGTATCTTGTCATGCCAGGATGCCTGAAAGCTGTCAGAGTCATCTGTCAATAGGACTAAGAAGCCAACCAGAAGGTATTCCTACTTTCTCTGTAGTTGTTCAGTCGCTCAGTCATGTCCGACTCTGTGCCATCCCATGGACTGCAGCATGCTAGGCTTCCATGTTCTTCAGTGTCTCCTGGAGTTTGTGAAAACTCATGTCCATTGAGTCAATGATGCCATCCAACCATCTCATCCTGTTGCCCCTTTCTTCTCCTGCCCTCAATCTTTTCCAGTGAGTCAGCTCTTCACATCAGGTCACCAGAGTATTGAAGCTTCAGTGTCAGTCCTTCCACTGAATACTCAGGGATGATTTCCTTTAGGATTGACTGATTTGCTCTCCTTGCAGTCCAAGGGACTCTCAAGCGTCTTTTCCAACACCACAGTTCAAAAGCATCAATTCTTTAGCACTCAGCCTTCTTCACAGTTCAACTCTCACATTCATACATGACTACTGGAAAAACCATAGCTTTGACTATACAGACCTTTGTTGGCAAGGTGATGTCTCTGCTTTTTAATACACTGTCTGGCTTTGTCACAGATTTTCTTCCAAGGAACAAGTGTCTTTTAATTTCATGGCTTTAGTTAACCATCCACAGTGATTTTAGAGACAAAGAAAATAAAGTCCGTCACTGTTTCCATTTTCTACTCCCATCTATTTGCCATCAAGTGATGGGGCCAGATCGACTTTCTCGAGATAAGATAATCTGGGCACTGATAATGGCAATAATGGTAACCTATTAAAATATAGGGCTTCTCAGGTGGCACTAGTGGTAAAGAACTCGTCTACCAATGCAGGAGACATAAAAGACATGGGTTCAATCCCTGGGTTGGGAAGATCCCCTGGAGGAAGGCATGGCAACTCACACCAGTATTCTCGCCTAGAGAATCCCATGGACAGAGAAGCCTGACAAGTTACAGTCCATCGGGTCTTTAGAGATGCACAAGGGGAATATTTACAAATAAAATGACGATATCTGGATGAGCTTTGAAAATAATCTGGGGTATGGAAGCTGGGTGTGGGTGGGCGAATAGGGGAAACCTCATTGGCTGTGAGTTGATAATTGCTGAAGCTAGGGGATGGACACTGGCAAGAAGTTCTGAGTCCAGGTCCTGCTTTCTTCCTTCCAAGCCACGCAGGACGGGGCTCAGATTGAAGGTGTTTCTGGAACAAGATCCCCATGGTTTAAATTCAGGTTCTATCACTTACTACTTGTTTGATCTGGGAAATGTTTCTTAAGTTCTCTGTGGCTCATTACTTTTTTTAAATAAAATGGAAATAACATTAGCTTGTTTCTTTTACAGTTACAGAATGAAGGTTGAGGGAGGTGAGGCACACAAAGCATTGAGTGGTGCCTGGCTCAGAGTATTCCAGTTATAATTACTATTGTCTTTACTACTGTTGAGGTAGTCAATGTTGGGAGGCTCCTCTCTCCTCCTTTGATCAATGAGGATATCTGTAATAGAACTTTCTGCTTTATGGAGCAATTATGCAAATAAAATGAGGTAATAGATATGAAAGTGGTCTGAAGAAATTAAAAGTATTCACAAGTGCATGGCATTTTCCTCCTCACTGCATCAATAAAAAGTGGCAGATATGAATAAAAATTTGGCAGTCTCACAGCATTTATCCTTATCTGGAATTAATGTACACTGGGCAAAACAGCCTTGTATAGATTTAAATAGCATCCACAGTTCTACTATTTTAAGTGGTTTCCTATATATCTGTATATATCTTGAATATGGTGGCCTGTGTACAACCACAATTTTATTTAAAAAGAGAAATGGTAGGACACGGTATCTATTTTCAAGAAGATGAAGACAAAGTCATTCCCTTCCATGAACTAAATGTCAAGTAACACAGAATTATATTTAAGCACCACTTTAAATGCAGGATTTGCATCTAATCTTTCTTCTCTTTTTGGGATGTACAATTTTATTCAAAAGCTTCAAACCAGTAAAAAACAAAAACAAATACAGAATAACTTCTAAATGAGTTAAGTCTCCCTAGGGAAATGGGGAACAAAATTCAAGTTCTATTAAAATGTTCCTTCCTTTCTAAAAGCTTTTTATGATACCACATGTAAAACAAAAATTTGAATGGTATCATCTAAAAATAAGAGTTTCAAGCATGATGTTAGGTTTTAGTTTACAAGAGAAAAAGTTAAATCAGCCATAGCTGCTACTTCATCTTACAAATGCATTTTCCTAGATTTATGCTAAATATTTTAAATATAGCTGACAGTGTGCTTCGAGAAGAGAAACAAATTATACATATAACAAGATGTCAAAAAGGAATAAAAGCATCTCAAAAAAAAAAATTCCAACAGCAGAGACAGTCCTAAACCTCTTAAAATAACTTAAACATGGTAAAAAATCTAGTTCTTAAACATTTTAGAGAATTGAGACAAATTTATCATGGGAAAATTTTGACCAAAACCTAAATATTCAATAAAAACCAAGCAATAGCTAAGGATGATACTTTTTCTGTAACAGTTACGTCCTTCCTATGAAGGATTCATACCTTCTTCTTTACCATAAAATCTTGATTAAGCTAAGAAGAAGTTGAATCTGTTTTAATTTGCAGTTTTTTGAGAGATTTTCATTCTATTCCAAGTCAACAAAATGTGCCTTTGCTCATAATTCTTCTCAGGTAGACTTTAAAAAAAAAATTCTTTCCAGTATTTTTTTTATCTGCTGTTTTTCTCAAGAAAATATGACATTCTCTCATAAATTAACCCCTGGAGACCTTTACCTCATGCTTGTCAGGAGCTATGAAGTTCAGTTGGCAGTTTGAGTCATACAAGATCGAGAAAGCAAGTTCAAGAACCTCCTGCAAGAGATTAGAGAAAACACCACATTGAAGACAATTTGCACGTTTTGTTTTCCAGTTATAAATGGCTGCAGATTGAACATGGAATAGTGCCTATAGTGGGTCCAGGCAAGTGGAGCAGTATTGAGGCTGATGGGAAGAAGGATGATATTTTTCAAGATTCACAACACATTTCCTTCTCTCTGTTCATGGGAGGTCTGTATGAACCAATTCGTTTAATTCTCAAGACAGTGCATTGAACAAGTGTTATCATTCCTCTTTTATGGGAAGGAGCTCAGAGAGGTTAAGTGAGCTGTCCAAGGCCACACAGCCCCAAAACTGTGCTACTTTCCTATCTTCAGCATCTCCCTCCCAGGGAGACCATGGAAAGCAGTAAACTCTTTGACAATCAGCAACATTATTGGCTGCTCTATCTTCTGTCATTTGCAAAAAGACAGATATTCATAGAGGGTATAAACTTCCTAAAACATGGAAGCTACATAGGAGGTAATGAGGCTTCTGGATGAATCCACTATCTTTAGGTAGTATGCCTGCCCTTTGATCTCTAAACTACTGTAGAACAAAGGCTATACCAAACCTAGTTTTATCCTATAGTGGCTGTAGGCTATAAAGGAGAGTATGGGCCCAAGTGGCAGGATAGCTGGATTCATTCATTGGTGAATGTCTCTTCATTCGAGTGCCTGGGTTCATTCACAGTACAGACTGTGAGACAGACCCAAAGGGCCAAGGACTAAGTGACGCTGTTATTCCATTGTAGCTGGATGACCTTGGCTGAGACACTCAGTGTTGTACCTAATACATACGTTAAAATATACTTCTCAAATTGTACACATTATGCAATAATGGATATAATGATTATTCGACTGGATTGAGCAGTCAGCAGGTACAGTCTTTGGAAGATGAGAGTCACTGCACATCTCAGCACGCTGTTTTGTGTTTGTGTGTGTGTGTTAGTTGCTCAGTCATGTCCAACTCTTTGTGACCCCATGGACTGTAGCCCACCAGGTTCCTCTATCCATGGAATTCTTCTGGCAAGAATACTGGAGTGGGTAGCCATTTCCTTCTCCAGGGGATCATCCTGATCCAGGGATCGAACTTGCATCTCCTGTGTCTTCTCCATTGCAGGCAGATTCCTTACCATCTGAGCCTCGAGGGAGGCCCCTCTCGACACCCTAACAACTCCTAATTTGGAGGAGAGAGCCAAGTGAGTCCATATCGATGCTCTGCATCACTACACACACATGTGCTAGCCTACCTTCTATCTCTGTGTCTATGAGGCACCGCTGATGACTGCCCCTTTCCCTCATGGTATGATCTGGGAGCTGCATTCTCAGTAACCACCCACAAGCATTCTCTCTTAGGGAGGTAGATCTCTCCACATCATTCTCTACCTCAACATCTGTGAGAAGATTTGTCTTTGGCCAGTAACTCACAGCAAGGATGCTCCAGAAAGAAGATGGAAGGCAGAAAGATGAGATCACTGCTGCTAGATTTCAGAATTCCAGATGAGAAAGAATTCTCCCAAACAGACTCCAAAGGCTTAGCATTAGGTGGATGCCTCTCCTGACACAGTCAGCCATCAGGCTATTTGTGGCTCTCATGAATTCTTTGTTTGGCTCGTCTCTAGTTGTCCCCTCACTAAGGGAAAGCAGCTTTTGTTCTGAGCGCAGACCTACCAGCATCTCATCCTCTTAGGGTATCCTCACTCCACCAGAAATAGAAACAAGTGAAGGAAAAACTGCTGAGTCACAGACCAGGATCTATTCTGCAAGACTACCCACTCTGAATTTTTCATTCTTTTCTTCCTTAGGATTCTATTCAAGCCTGCCCAGTAAAGATCAATAAAAATGGAAAAGAGTTCACCAACAAACAAAAACAATTTCCCCATAAGTTTAGCATCTCTTTCGGGTCTTTTAGTACATAACGAAAATGGTCATGGGTCCTAGCAGTGGTACCATAATTGGTGTCATCCTTTTAAAAAAAAGCCTGTAAGGCAGTCCATACTAAGAACAAGCCATCCCACTTTTGGAGTTACTCCTAAAAAAATTCAAAAGGAAGCAAAACTGTATATACTATAATCTGTAAGAACGTAATAGAAGAGAGACAGAACTTTGTGCTCAATCATGTCCAACTCTGTGACCCCATGCCCTGTAGCCTGCTAAGCTTCTCACTCCATGGGATTTTTCAGGCAAGAATGATGGAGTGGGTTGCCACTTCCTTCTCCAGGGGATCATTCCATCCTAGGGATTGAACCTGGGTCTCGGTTGCAGGTGGTCTCCCGCATTGCAGGTGTATTCTTTACCAACTGAGCCACTAATGAAGCCCTAAGAATGTAATACAAGGAACTAAATAAATGTCCTCCCTTCTTTGGTAAAACATTAAATAAAGAAATCACAGATTAGCAACCCTGCAAAATATATGCTGCTAGGCATTAAGTATAATTACAAACATTCGATTTTAAGTGGAAAAACAAACAAGAGAAATGAACATTATTTACATACTGATCACAACTAGGAACAATGTCTAGCTGTTGTTGGAGACTGGAACCAAACATGTGAAATGAAAATAATTATGTTAAGATGCTGGGATCATAGGTAATTATTTTCTTTTAAAAAACTGAAAACATTTTTCAACAAAATGTTAAACTCTAATCTCATAAAATCATAAAAACTGTTCTTAGATGAGAAACATTGATATAGGTGATGATTTCTTTACTAATCTTAGTGTCATCTCTGGAAAAACTCTGACTTGTACTTAGGAGACTGGAGAGAAAGGAGAGGAGGGGCTTTGCTTCTGGACACCCAGTCAGTACATCACAGCAGCACCAGGTGACCTTCAGACGTCAACAAGAAAAGGTGAAACTGACAAGGGATTTCTGACTGATGCTAGACCATGCCTGCTGCTCTGCTTAGGGCAGGCACATAGCTAATCATCCCCTTGCTTATGACAGCAGGTGTGAGCATCAGCAGAGCTCAGACGTGGCCTCTTGACTAGGTGCTGAAGTCACTTGAGACCAGAGTGTCAGTGTGGTTGTCCTTTGTGACACTTCCTCTTCCACAGGGCATGGAGCGGGAAGAAAAAGGAGGGAGGCTGCCAACTTTAGGTTTTGCCCTTTAAGGCATTTACCAGCGAGGACGTGAATGAGAGGCACCGTCATGACCTAGATTTCTGATAAACACAGGCAGGAAATAGGAAATTCGTGAGCATGTCAATCCCCACTTTAATTTCACCAAAGCTGCCTGGGAGGGGTTGGAGGAATTACTTCTCTGAGTCGCACGCCTGCGTTGAAGGCTGCTATCACTTATAATGAGTTTTACTGACGTCCCCAGCTGGCTGTCATTGAGGCTCTGGTGGAGGTCAGCTCTCCAGCACTCCGGGCAGACAGGCTGCAGAGCTGGCAGCGGCGGCCTCTCGGGCCAGCACTCTAGGCGCGGCCACCTGTCCAGACTGTCTGTAGGGGAGAGAGGTGCCAGGAGGCGGTGGAGTAGGCGGCTGTGGATCTGGGGCAGCGTGCCCCGCAGGCGCTGCTTGTCACACACCGCAACACTCTCTTAGACATCTGATGCTCTGCGGTTTTGCTACTTACTACCTAAGGTCTTTTATTCACTCTGGATCTAAGTCAGTGAAAAATCATGTCCAGGAGTAGCTTATTTCCATCCTCTGTCTCACTAATGCATACGTCCTCCCCTCACATGTGGAGGAAGGCCTGGGATAAGTGAGTTCTGTGGCTGGAGGATACAGGAGGAACTCACCCTATGACCTCTGACTCCACTCTCAGCCTTCTGGCCCTGGGTCTAGCAACAAGGCATACAGGGTCAGGGGATGCTTAGAGAAATTCTAGGCATAATGGTGTCTTGGTTTGGGGATTTCCACCTTCCAGGTCACGTGATGGGCTGGCGGAATATGAGAGTAGAGTTTTCTACAACATAATTTCACTGTAAAGTGTTGGTTGCCACTCCTTACATTATTTTGGAGTGACTTGTCTCATTTGGCCATCTCACTGGCACTCACTTTAACTATGTTGCATCTATCCAGGTTATCCTGAGGGCAAACCATTTCAATTACAGATGTAGCTATAACTTGGCGTGTGTTTGTGCTAAACATGGCCAGAGAAATAGTAGATTTCATAGCTATAAACACTGCAGCTCATCTATATACCTATGAGTTCGACTTTCTATTTTAGAAGGCAAAATCAGTCATTCATATATTACATGAATCTTGGGATGAATCGTGAGAGAATTGTGCCTTCTGTAAAGTAGCTTTATGTCTGGGCCCCGTCTAAGCATTATTAGTCAATAATAATAATAATAATAATAATCTAAGCATTATTAGCCAATAGTTCTCCAACCCATTTTCGTCCCTGTCCCCACCAATCCTACACTGTGAATTCAATGTTTCTCAGTCAGAGGATGTTCATCAGATGTCAAAAATCCCCATGCACCTTTCATATATTGTTTCCTCTTCTAGAAGGTCTTCCCCTCTCTTCTTTTCAAAACCCAGCTCAGACATCACTTCCTCCATGAGTCTTCTCAAAATCCCAGGCTCCTCTTGTTTTTAAATATACTGGGATATAGGCACCATTGGATTATAATAGCATGTGGATTAATCTTAAATTAATATGTTAAATCTTGTATCTCCTCTAGACACAAAATATCAGGGGCCAGGTCATATTTATCTTTGGATTCCTAGCACCCGGCACAGGTCTGATATAAAGAAAATACTCAATATAGTGTGAGTATGAATGATGAATGAAGTAACTCTGAATAAAAGGTTTTTTGCTTAAAGATCAGGATTTTCAAGTCAATATTAGAACATCAGCTTCTAATATAATCTGCTTCTTATTTTAGGTACATGAATCATACTGGAAAAATAAATCCGGGCTCTGGGCATGGTGAAATGGAAGCATCTCTCAGGTCAAACATATTCCTATCCCTTTCGCTGATATCTGGTTAGATTTTCCCTCTGGTGATTGCATGCTAACTATTTAACTCCTAAAGCCCAAGGCAGTGGGATAAGTACCAGGATTGCCCACTTTCAAAAATACAGTAACAAATCAACTTTATTTTATGAATCACAGAGTTTGAATTTAGAATCCTTAATCCTTAAAAGTCAAATTCTTCCAATTCAATTTCCATTCACCCATGAAAATTCTTTTCAAGTATCAGGAATTTCCTACCCTCTCTGTGAAGAAGCCAATACTTTCTGTGTCCACAGAAATTTGTCTGTTGCACCAACTTCTTTTAAACAAGTTAGACTCAGCTCCAGGAGGACAGGGCCGTATCTGCCTGTGCATCACTGTGCCTATAGCCCATCCTATCTCAAGTGCTCTAATGCTGACCGAGTGAAGGACTCTATGAAAAAAGACCTCTGCCTCAAGGGAAAGGATCAGTCCCTTTCCTTTATCTATTTCTAGGACCTTGGACTGTGCCTGACATGTCAGCTGTTGAATGGGCAAGAAGTACCACCAGTTCCCAACAGATCCGAAAGTCTAGTTTGCCCTGCTCATAATTAAGCTAGTGAAGAGTCCTGGGGCATGAAATGTCAGAATCTACTGTCTAGCTGGGAAAGCTTTAGAGCCAGCAGCAGGCCTTGGTTGCTGCCCACTGCCATGCACTGCCAGACCTCCTGTGGACACACTTTGGCCAACCCTCCTTTTTCCATCTTATCCCATCTCATCCTCCACTGCCCGCTTCTTTTGCCTTCAGTCCTTCCCAGCATCAGAAGATATGGTTGGATAGCATCACCGACTCAATGGTCAGGAATCTGAGCAAACTCTGAGAGACAGTGGAAGACAGGAACTAGTGACTGAATGACAACTCCCCTTTCCTATCCAGAAGTCCCCGAGGTAGGGAGGAGCAGGCCTCTGGATCACTGGGGAAGGGGTGTGAGTGGGTTGAAGAAATAAATTATTAGAATTTGGGGTTTCCTTTCTGCTTTCTGACATTTTTCTTGATGCATCAGATATATGAATACTATTAATATTAAAGACAAATTATTTTCATATGTATACAAAGGAAAGAGCCAGGCTAGCAGGGCTACCAGTACCTCTCTCAGCCCTCTAGGCTAGCAAATTCCAGAAAGTAGCCTTCATTTGAAGTCTTATCTATGGGTTTACAGCAGTATGTCCCATTTATCAATCCATTCTTCCATCATCCATCCACCTCTCCATCCATCCATTCATCTATCATTCATTCATTTGCCCACTTGCCCAGTTTTCTATAAGTATCATCACAATTTTTAAAAATAAGGTTGGAAAAGTCATTCACTCAGTTTGTTTTGTTGGTCTCCTCTAAAGGGAGAGGAATCTGAAACAAGAAGGCCAAAATCAGCCACATCCATCCTAGGCTCAAATGAGCTCATCTCCATACCTGTTTTGATATTGATAGCTTGTATCTCATTTCATTTTCTTTTGGTTAGTCAAGCTAGAAATTTCAATTTCATTTATATTCTCCAAGGATCAAGTTTTGCTTTTGTTGATTTTTCTCTACTATTTTCCTGTTTTCAATTTCATTGACCTCTAATATTTATTATTTCTTTTCTTCTGTTTTCTTTAGGTTTAAATTGCTCTTCTTTCTCTAGTTTCCTAAGGTGGAAACTTCACTGGTTTTAGACCTTTCCTCTTTCCTAATATATGCATTTAATGCTATACATTTCCCTTTCATCATAACCCACCCATTTTGGTAAGTTATATTTTCATTCTACTTAGTTTAAAAAATTTTGTTATTTCTGTTTAGACTACCTCTTTGACCTGTGGTTATTTGGAAGTGTGTGCTGAAATTTCCGAACATTTTGGGGATTTTCCACCCATCTTTCTGTCATTGATTTCTAGTCTAATTCCATTGTGAATTAGAATTAGTTTGTATCATTCTTACTCTTCTACATTTTTAAAGATGTATTTTATGACCCAGAATGTGGTCTAACTTGGTGAATGTTTCTTGTGAGCTTGAGAAAAACATATATTGTGCTGTTGAGTAGATTTTCTATTAATGTTAATTGGATCAAGTTGACTGATGGTGCTGTTCAGGTCATCAATATCCTTATTGATTTTCTGCTCACTTGATCTATCAATTACTGACAGAGGTTTACTGAAGTCTCCAGGATAATCATGGATTTGTGAATTTCTTCTTTCAGTTCTCTCAGTTTGCCTCATGCATTTTGATCTTTGTTCATCCCATTACTCTCACCTATCTTAGTTTTTATATTTAAGTGGGTTTCTCATAGGAAAATATATATTTAGTCTTGCTTCTTATCTATTCAAATAATCCCTGTCTTTTAATTGGTGTATTTAGATCATCGACATTTAAAATGACTATTGACAAAGTTAGATTATGCCTGCCAAACTTGTAACTCTTTTCATTTGTTGCATTTGTTCTTTATTTTTTATTTTCTCCTTTTTTTTTAAACCTTATCCTGTTTTGAGTATCCTTACTTCTCCCTCCTGCACATTTTGACTTTTCTGTCATTCATTTCACTTATCCATATGCCATAGATATAACACATTGTAAAATTATTATTTTAAGCAAAAAGTTACCTTTTAGATTAATTAATAAGAAAAAAAAATACTTTTCTTTTACCTTCACATATTCCTTCCCTAATAGTCTTCCATTCTTTATGTAGATTCAAGTTCCTATCCTACAGAATTTCCTTTCTGGCTGAAGAATTTCTTGTAGAGTAGGTCTGCTGGTAATGAATTCTCCGGATTTCGCTCCTGAGTAGATCTGGTTGTGAACTCTGGATGTATGTGACTCGATGTATCCAGATCCATGGTGGTGGTCTTCCCCTGCAACACCAATTCTCTTGGTAGTTCCAAGAAAATTGTAGATTTTTACTTTATGCAGTTTCCTCTTACTGTGGGATAGGAGCGACAACTCCTAGGCTCTTTACGTGTTTGAGTTGAATGAGAAGTTCCTTCACAACTGTTTTAAATAATTCTCTGTGCCTACTTAGAGCGCTTGAGTCCTGGCAAGTTGCTTTGCTGCCAACACCACCACCCCTAGCCTTCTTTAGATTACACACTCTTATTGCTGCCAAGCTCCCCAAATTGTGTCCTGGTCAGTTCCAAGTGTTATATAACCACAGGGACCTCAGGTGGAGCTGAGCAGAGCTGGTACTTCCCAAGGCTATACTCCGACATCAGGTGGTCTTGCTGCTGCTGCTAAGTCGCTTCAGTCGTGTTTGACTCTGTGCAACCCCATAGACTGCAGCCCACCAGGCTCCGCTGTCCCTGGGATTCGCCAGGCAAGAACACTGGAGTGGGTTGCCATTTCCTTCTCCAGTGCAGGAAAGTGAAAAGTGAAAGTGAAGTCGCTCAGTCGTGACCGACTCTTTGCGAGCCCATGGACTGCAGCCCACCAGGCTCCTCTGTCCATGGGATTTTCCAGGCAAGAGTGCTGGAGTGGCAGGTGGTCTTGAAGGAAGGCAAATCATGCAGGCTGGGGACTTGCTGCTTTGGTTAAGGAGGCTCTTCTGGAATCTAATGAGCTGTTGGATTCCTGTTTCCCCACATCATGGAGAGGAAGTAAATGCTGTGTAACGAATAACCTATAGACCCTAAGGTATGCCCTTATGTGGCCCAGTGCTTCATATGACGGTACCCTGACAGGCTTGACACGGAAGGAATTCATATGAACTAGAGGTGACTTATACTTAATGTAACTTAAGAAGCGAAACTCTAGTTATCAGTCTCTTTGGCTGTATCCTCTCCTTTATTTTCTTCCTAAATAGTACTTTTGTAGTACTTTTGATTTTCCTTAACCATGGATAGGGTCATCTTATGCAGACATAGATTCACCTTCATCTTACAATGATTGAAATTACAGGGCAGGCATTATTCATGTCAAGCCTGATTGATAAATAGGATATGTATAATGTTTATACTCTTCTTAGATACTGGCACAGGGCAATAAAGAAGCAACCTATCTGATCAATGTGATATTTTTGGTACCAAGGTGTCTGAAGCCTCCAGATCAATCTGATTAATCTTGTTCATATGTGGATACTATGGATCACAAAATGCCAAAAGATAACAAAAATTGCTCCCTGATGGCCCCCTCCAAGGGCAAAGCCTCCAAATTGCGGACAAAGGAAATTCCTCCACCTTTTCAGATAATGCTGTCCCCCACACCTTCTGTTATGGAGTGTAGGCTGTCATGGTGAACAACACGGTGGGAAGGGTGAAAAATACCGCAATGTTAAGAGTGTTCAAGCAATATACACCTTTGGGAAAATTTTCTCCCTTAAGCTGAATTTGAACTGTTTCATAATATTTCCCATGATGCTGAAGAATATTAGGCCTTGAAAATTTTTCTAAGATTTTTGGGAATCATCTGGTCTCTCTTCCATTTCTCAGACTTCTCTGAGACCCCACAGGGGTAACTAAGAAGAAGAAAATGGAAGAGACTGGGGATGAAATGCAGAAGGGAGAATGTGAACATAAGTAGGAGGGTAAGAGGGGCCCAGAGGATGGAGATGAGTGGAAAGACTTGAGAGAAGACTGGTAACATCAGTGAGGGCAATTCCCAGGGCTGTACATGGACAGGAAGTGGGAGAATACAAGACATAGTGGGGCTTCAGCAAGTGATCAGTGAGAGAAAGAGTAAGACTGAGGGATGGAAAAGGAATCAGTGAAGGAAAAGAAACCGAGTTTAAGAGATGTGTAACTGTGTGACACATCTGCACACACACATACACACACACACACACACACACACACACACCCCAACCACACAGGCATAGCTACCAAAGAAGGGCCCACTGTAGTTACTAACTGCATTGTGCAGACAGAACTACTTAGCATAATTTGGAAATCATACCTTATTTTGTTTAAGGGCACCTTTCTCTTTCATATGAGGGCAGTCCTTTCCCGTCACCACAGCTTTGATATCTGCCACCGGCACTGAAATTCATAAGAGAAAATGAAAGTAACTACATCATGTGACAGCATAAGTGTCCATAAAATAGCAAGACTAAGCATCACCGAGTCTGTTGGTACAGCTGCCATTCCCAGACACTATAGCAGGAAGAGAAAAGAGATGAAAAGAGGGAGAAGTCAGGCAGGCTCCAGAACAAGGAACTAAAATATACTCTTAATATTCTGGTAGAAAGCATTCCTGGGGAGAAAAATCTATGTTCATAAGTAGAGTCTGTTTCAAGAAAAGAAATACCTAAAAAAAAAGATGGCACACAACAATAAAAAACCCATCATAGTTGTGTTAAAAGTGATGGCATTAGAAGGAGTAATAATAATAATAATAAGTAATAGTGGTACTGATACTGATTTTATGGAAGACATCTATATGCCAGGAGCAAATGCCAAGTGCTTCATATAGATTGATATCTCTTACTATAGTAGTGACATCACTTTAGTTTCTGAGTTTTGGATAATAAGTGGAAGTAACCCTATCACAAAAAAATCTATCTGAACATAAACCATTCTGAACTCTCACTCTCCAAATTCTCCCTCTTGCCATCTCATTAATTCTCATAACCATTCTGTGAGGCAGGTTTTGTTATGCCTAGTTTATGGACAACAAAACTAAACTCAATTAAATAACGGGAACATTCCTTTCTGTTAGGGAAATGGTAGCTGGCACTTATCTTGGAAATCCTGAGAATAATGCAGTTAGATAAAATGATGTTATCTATCGTCTTATTCAGGACTTGGGGGAAGATAAAAGATATGGAAAGGTTTTTGCCCTTAATGCTTTTGTTAAGATCGTCTGATAGAGAGAAGGCTGCAGGATGGTTTGGAAACTTAATTTTAAAAACTGCAGAGTTATCTGTCCCTTTCCAACTCCTAATCTTTCAGTCCCTCAAGGGACTCTAGGGGCTCAGTTAGGATATGCAGAAGCTTTGACTCATCAATTCCTTGACTCCTCCAATGCCGAAGATAATGAGAGATTTCACAATTAAAGTTCACCTTCTTTTATTGGGGCATTGGGTTCTGGGGGTGACATTTAGATGAAGATAAAACTACAAAATATATAGAATATCAAAATGATATAACAGGAAGCCTCTTTAAAAGCTAATATTTTCCGGGTACCCTAAAGTTGCTAAGAACTCTGTCCAAATCCTTGATACCTCCAGAGCTCTCTCAAACCCTAGAGAAGAGTGGTGCTGTGATGAAATCTTCCAGGATTCTCTGAGGGCACCGCCCTGCTCTCCATCCCACCACATCTGCTCCTCTAGCTTGGACTCCTGGTTCTAGATTCCTTGGGAGATAGGACTTGTTCTCACTAGTAACAGTTCTGGGCACATGGAAGACCACGCTTCTCAGCAACTTTTGCATTTAGGTGGGGCCGAATAATGATTAGCTCTGGTAGTCAAACATGAGAGGAGATGGCCTGGCTCTTTTCCTGGCTGAGGCAGTGAGAAACCCACTTGCATCAGCCTCTCTTCCCCAGCCGCAGGGACTGATCAGGCCACGTGGTCCCTCCAGATGGTGCAGCTCTGGGATGTCAGAACAGCCATCAGCCTGTGTCCCTGTGATCATGCAGAGCAGTCCTTTGAAAGCACATGTCAGTTATATAATTGAGGAGCGAGAAATAAACTCCTGTTGTGAGCCAGTGAGGTTTGGGGGGTTATTTATTCCTGAAGCTTAATGTAGCAATGCAGCCTCTTCTGAGTGGCATGACCCTTGACCTTGGACCCCCTTCCTCCCCTACCTGGCTGCTCAGGATCGGCATCTTCTTGATGATTCCTGAACTTTCCTTTGATCACAGCCACTGACTTCAGTTCTTCTCAAATCCATTTTCATAACCAACAATCAACCCTGTTCTCAGTGGCCAACCTGGCTACCTACTTGCTACTCTGGGAAGAGATATTTGGGCACTTTGGGAAGTTGGGTTTACTTAGTGTTTACTTTCCAGTGGAAAATGTACCACTGATGTGAAATTGTGATATAATTAATGTACAAACTCCAAAACCCTTCTCAAGCTTCAGATGGAGTTTGAGTAGCAAACACCTCCTAGGAAGTCTTCTGCTGTTCAAATATGTAACGTGCTCAGTGAACAAGAGAGCGTGTCTATGATCGGTAAATAGTAAGTTACCCCTTGGCTTTGAAAACCCATCATGGGGAACAGGACAAGGGTAACACTAAGGTCTGTTGTGGGAGCAGTCTTCAGAATCTCTAATAAGAAGGCAGCAGGGGAGAAAAGGCAGCCTTTTCTGCACCATGCTGGTGGCAGTACATATTTTATGCATTTCATATGCATTGTCCCCTGTCAAGGAGAAAAGCTGCTATAGTTCTCACAGGATTGCGGCTAAAAGGAAAACACAAAATTCTAAAAATACAGCATGGCTTTTAAAGATTGTTCTTTGCATAGTTTGTTGTTGGATGCACTGGAAAATTAGGTATTGGAAGGGCTAAAATGTCATCTTCTCTAAACCCACCAGCAGAGTTAGACTCACAAATTTGGAATCTATACTCTAAGGAGGTGACAGAGGGCTCTTGATTACTTCGAAGTAGGGCTAGGGTTTCCATCAGGTCTTTTTTATGTGGGAGCAGCATAACAAAGTGGGATTCAGAGATATGAGAACCAGAAAAGTCACCATTGGGGCCCTAGCCCCCACTCTAACTCCTTGGGGCCTGCCCTCATTTCTTTCAATGCTATTTTCAGTTTGAGCTGGATTGAGACAATCTAATCCAACATTTCCATTTTATAGATGGGAAGACTGAGGCCTAAAGAGAAGAAATATGTCACATAGCTAGTGAGGGACAGAGTTGAGACAGCTGCTTTTTCTTCTATTCCATGGTCTCTGGCTAGGCTATGATTTTCTCCTTTGTTTGGAAGGTGTCAGCTCCCCAGATCATGCTAAACACATGTCAGACACAGCCCTGGAAGTGGTGATCACTTCAGATGTGTTCAGGAAGCTCTTCGATGGCTAATATCTGTGGGAGAAACTTTAATTGTGATTTAAAACAGAAATGCCACTGAAAAAGTAAATGTGGCCATCATGATAAAAATTGTTCTAGCTTTCACTCTTGGGAACCAGAAAGTTGAGGCAGAAATCACCCCAGGAAGCCAGTAAGTAGAGGCAGAAATTACTCTAGGAAGTAGCTAGTAAGCCACGATCACTTGCCATATACATAGCTCCACTGTGGAAACTCCTTTGGGCAGAGATACAGAGGAGGGGCAGGCTGATCCCAGGACAGTTCAGTAGAGGATCTGGCCTCTAACTGGGCAGTCTGGAGTGGCAAGAAGAATCACAGAGCCTGGATTTGAATTCTAGATGCACCTACTGGCTATACCACTTTGGGCTTAAGTTCTTGGAGCATAAGCTTCCTTGTGGGTAAAAATCTGGACCGGGGGCTGGATAGCTGCATTCAGGTCTTTGCTCTGTTATTTACTAGACATGCGGCCTTCAATGGGTTACTTAATTTTTGTGTACCTCTGTTTCCTAATCTGTAAAAGAAGGGCAATGGTATCTACTGCTTCAAGTCAGGGGGAGGATAATTTGTTAATATGTAGAGCTCTTAGCACAGTGCCTGGTATAGAGTAGGCACTCCAAATATATTATTTGCAATTATTATCAATAATTAGAGTTAATTCTCTTTGTAGATTGAGGGACCTGAATTACTTAGCATGCTTCAATGACCCAAATCGCGCCACTCTGCTTTGCTCTGGCCGCCTCTCCTCTCCTCTGTGGTAAGAGGCTTAATGGTCTTGTGTGAGGGACTGAGCCTTGAGCCCTCTCCTCCCGGCCTCTTTGATGCAGGAGTGAAGAGCGCTGGCCTAGATTCCCTCAAAGGGCAGTTCTGAGAGGTGGGGGCACTGCTGGGAAGCAGTGGAGTCTGGTTTTAGTGGGGTGATGAGAGTCTGCATACCTGGTGGGAGGAATGTGGGGCGAAGGGAGGTAAGGAGATGTGGACTTTTCAAGGGCCATGTTTCCTGCCAAACAAAAGGAATACGAGAGAAGAGATTTGCTAAACTTTTAGGCACGAAGACAGCTAAGGAGTAGCCCTCAATCTCCACTCACACTCCTGGATTAAGAGGGTTCAATTACACTATTTGACTCATCAATATCTCAATATTCAGCACTGGTTAACTTAAGGGGTGGAAGACAATTTCCCCGTTGGTCTCAAGAGAGGGCAATTGTACATGGCAAGAGCAATGGCACTTGAAATTAATTAAAGGAACAGCTCATTTTTCTAGTGGAATGAGGTTTTTGACTTTGAAGGGCTCCAAGAGGATGGATTATTTTGCTCCAGGCAGAATGCAGAATTGGAATTATATGCAAACGAGGTGGCAGGCCTGAAGCAGCAAACTTTGGTTTCCTGGGCTGGGTCCCTCTTATTTCCTGCACAAAACAACTTCATCTGACTTCATTACATGAATATTCCTCCTCCCTGGCCCACCTGGCACACAGATATAATCTCTTCGATACACACACATCTACACATGCACACCTGCACAGGTATGCATTCTTGGTTTATCTTGCAATGGGTAAACTGTTTACAGAGCACCTCTTCTGGAACTCTGAATTCCTAGATTTCTAAGGCCACAGAGGAAAGGGGCGGACAAGAGTTTCAGAGCCACAATCAGAAGGGACTGTTGCAATGCTTTCTCAGAACGAGCATCATGACCATGACCAAAAGCTTTCCAGAGATTTGCAGCTCTGTCCTGGCTCTTCTGCAACCATCCTGACAAGCTGGCTCTCCCTGGCATCAGCACTCCAGTTTCCAGTCCTTGGGGATGCAGGCCTTGGTAGAGCTTGAGGTCATCAGCTTGTGGGCAAGTCTAAAGACGGCCCCTACACAAGGCTTCGGTTCTGTCCATGCCCTGACCTTCTCTAGGGGGAGAGCTACTGACTTCCTAAGCAGCCGAGCCAGCTAGAATGAGAGTGCTGCATTTAAACTGCAACCTATGCCAATCTATGGGTTAAGAAATGGATTAGATCCCTAAAAAATATGGGGATAAAGATACATTCAGTGCGTGGGAGAGCCGACTCACTGGGCCAAGTGGGTCAAGAATGAAACCAGATGTGTTTTCTTTTTTCTACCCCAGACCACTTTCTCTATTTCCTGGCCAATTTAAGAGAGAGGCAGTGGGAGAGTTTGTAGAGAGCTTCTGGTTGCTACGGCCAACAGTAACCTCAAACTCTTCATTTTACCACCTTAGAGCACTGATTCCAAGTGGCTGGCCTCTGCACAGTTCTTTTGAGCTCATGAGGGAGGATTCTCAGTGAGTTTTTCACCAGTTAATAGCAAAGACAGGAAAATGAAGACACTCATTTTTAGAGATGACATGAGTTTTTCATACAGCTAATTTAGTGCAAGGGACTGTCCTTTATTCCAAGGTTAGGCCTTTCTGGTCTTTTCTTTTTTTGTGATTGAGTCATTTTTAAAATGAAAGGAGTGTGATATTAAATTTTAGTTAGATTTTCTTTTATAATAGCTTTTCTTTTTTTCTCTGCCAAAACCTGAAGTTGGCAACCCACTATTCACTCAGTTTTTTATTCTTTTAAAATTTTTACATATTGGTGAAAGCCAGATTTAGGGACTCACTGGGAAGCATATCAGACAATATCTAGCCCTGCAGTTCTCACTTTAAATGTGCATCAGAATCATGTGGAGGCTCCATGAACCCAGAGATGGCTGCTCCATTCCCAGAGTTTCTGATTCATCAAGTCTGGGAGGGAGGATCTGGGAATCTGCATTTCTGTAAGTTCCCAGGTGATGCTGCTGCTGTGGATGGTCCAAGGACCACACTCTGAGAACCACTGTTCTAGCTTGTCTGTGGTGGGATGGAGATTTTCTGAGACTTAAAGGGAGGGTCCTTATCACAAAAACAGAGGCCTGGAATGACACCACAACAGGAATGAATGTGTAGACACTGTCCCAGACTCTGCAGTACTGGGTTTCAGATTTCTTTCCTTTCCTATTAACAGTGCTAATAACATGGACCGAGGAGGCAGTGCTCCCATGAAAGGAAATAAGATTGCTTTCTGAACTAAATGACACTACAAAGACCAGACTGTCCCATTTTTAAGCTGGAGGAAGAGACACTGTTTCAGGTTGTCTGTCTGATATGTCAGCCTAGAGTCTGAGTGTGTCAGGAATTTGCCACTCATGGTTTATTTTCCCCTGTGATGGTTAAGAGCTGCAAGGAAGACAGTACAGACTGGACTTCCATGGGCCCTGGGGCAATAAGAAGGAGGTGCCAGGATCTAGGGGTAAGAATTTTATCTGTGAATTATACGATTCATGGCAGGGTCAAGCTGACTTTTAAAAGTTATTTTAAAGTGTCTTTATTTTTTCCTGTTTGATTTCTCTACCTGAGATATCCTTTGACAATATGTCTAACTTTATCTCATTTCTCTTTCAAATTAATTCATTACCTTTGTGTATTAAAAAAAATTTTTTTTTGGCCATGCAGTACACGGGATCTTAGTTCCCTGGCCAGGGATCAAATATACATCCCCTGCATTGGAAGCATGGAGCGTTAACCACTGGGCTGCCAGGGAAGTCCCTACCTTTGTGTATTTTAATGTTTCTATTATACTTTGTTTAATTTGTATACTTTGTTGTTGTTGTTTAGTTGTTAAGTCATGTCTGACTCTTTTGTGACCCCATGGACTGTAGCCTGCCTGGCTCCTCTGTCCATGGCATTTCCCAGGCAAGAATAGTTGAGTGGGTAGCCATTCCCTTCTCCGGGGGATCTTCCTGACCAAGGGATCAAACCCTTGTCTCCTGCATTGGCAGGCGAGTTCTTTACCACTGAACCACCATACAGTCAACTATAATGAATAAAAGTGGTAGGGTATCGAACATACAATTCAGGTGAGATTATTTTGGATCATCAGAAAAAGACAGCTGACAACCAGGTTTATGCTGGTTTTGTTTCTTAGAACAGTACATGGACAAGTAACATAAAAGTGGATGTTGGAACTCTAGATTTGTATCTTTCAGGACAGATGGGTAAGTATTCCTTTCCCAAACCACAAATCCACCAAGGTCTTGTGCTTGATGAGACGGCTCAGGCCAGGACTCACAGCAAGGTGGGCCATGTCCAGTGGGTTTACTTAGGTTGATAGTCTTTCTGTATGATATTCTGTGACCAGGAAATAACCAACCAACCAACACTCAGGCCTCCTACACAGAAGAGACACTTACGTTTGTCCTGCAAGGAATCATGGGGCACTTCTCCCTGGGGACTTTCTTCCAGATCTCCATAATGCAGGACCTTGTGGTTTGGTGAGAGCCGACAATACCAAAACTTGTCTGAGGGAAGGAAAAAAAAAAAAAGAAGAAAACGCTGATTTACCAGGTAAGTGATTCTGATTTTCAAAGAATATGGACATCCTTATTTCCTCAGAGCCTTTCATGAGAGAATACACAGTTTCTTTGATTTTAAGTCTTCAGAAAGGAATGAATTCCAAGGGCCCTGGCAGTCAGCCCCTTACTGTCCTTCCAGGCAGACATTTGGTGCCACTGGGAAAGTTACCAGATCCTTCGAGACAACGGCAACAAGTCTGAGGTAGTGACTTCCAGGGGAGTATTTCATCAATATCTATAATGATGAGGGCATGGTTAACTATTCAGTTGGGGCTGACAAAGTAGGGGGAGAGATGAAGAGAAAAGAGCTTTCTCAGAACTTTTCTGCTTCCACTTCCCTCTGTGAGAGTCTAAGACTGTTGAGATGGTTGTGCCATATCTCAGCTGGCATAGTAAAGTCTTCACCCCTGAGGCCTGTACCCACAAACTAATCATGAATATATTATTAGGAGGCTAGTAATCCATACACAAGGGGTGGGATTCATGAGGAACCACCCTAAGTCAGAAATGTATCCAAGAATGAGGATGTCACATTCATCTCCTCTCTAATTCCTAGAGTTTAGTTCCCTTAAATAGGCTTGATCAATACCTTAGGATCATCCTTATAAATAACTCCCTCAGCTAAACTTCATCTGCTCCCCTAAAATGTAATAACAATTTTTGAATGAGCTTGTGAGGTAGTGAGAAGGAGGTAAAGAGTGCTTTTTCTAGATAAGAAACTTAAATTGTGATAGCGATCTTTATGTAGCTCTCAGGGCTGGGGTAGATGCTACCTTCTGCGGGAAGCCCTCTGTGATTACTGCAGCCAAAGGGACTCTTCCCACCCTCTTAGCTGCTCCAGCGTCTCCTTTGATGATTGGTGCCTTCATGTTAAATCCCTTAGTATTCCCCATTATCTGCCACAGAGCTTAGGCAAGCAACTTGCCTAGTGGGGACATGGTGAACAGTTATTAACAGAAGAAGAAGACTCCAGGACACTTAACAGTCCCAACAGTGTGGAAACCCAGGCTCTCCGATGACAGCCATGGCCTTCGTGACTGCACTGCACCAATCTCTTGGCACAATGCCTGCCATGTAGAAGTTGCACAGTTGGCATTGGCTAAATTTATAAATGAAGACTCAAGAGGACTCAGTCAAGATGTGTAAGTCACAAAACATCCATGACCTGTAAACCCTTTGTGCAATTACATAGTTGGCAAACATAGTGGCCTGGGTCAAATCATCCCATTACTGTGTCTACCAATACAAATTGTTCTGAAGCCAATCTGACCAGAAAGCTCTCTATAACATTTAACAAAAATGTTCTTTTATCTAAAATTGCTTTCACTACAAAATTATGCCTTAACTACAACTCTTTTAGTAGAAAACCAAGTTTTAAAAATGGAGGCAAAAGTCACACAGTGAACAAAGGAAACACCCTACTTGATCCACAAAAGCCGAATGCCTCTGTGATTCCTTTCTCAAGTATAGATAGGGTTTGAGAATTCCTGAATGTAGTCTGTATACAGCAATCCATATATTTTAAAAAATCTAAACTCCAGTGGAAAAATTTGAGAGGAAAGAAAAAGTTATTTGAAGGCTAGGAAAACATCTGGAATTGCTAAATTTTCAAAATTCTGTTATATATATACACTCAACACAGGGAGGGCATTTCAAAGGGAGAAAATAAAATCATTCCCTGAATAATTCATAACCACTTCAATTAGGCAGCTTTCCATGAGGAGAACATATTTGAGAATTTGACTTGTTATTCACAATAGGAAAATTGCAATTTGATAGGAGTGGGCTAAGCTTCAGCCATGAGCACCAACAGTGCTCTTGGGGGCCTGGCATGATGGACTATAGAGATCTCTTCAACCCAAAGGACCTTCCACTTTGTCTAAATAAACTGTGATGACCACAGCAGGAAAAACTTTCTGGAAAAACTTGCTATAGTGCTTTCCTTCCCGGGCTACCTCTGAGATGGGACTTTGGCTAAGTGAGCAACTGTAAAAGGGTAACAGAAAGCTGGGAGGGAAGTTGGTGAGCAGTAGCACTTGGACATGCTGGTCTTATTTTGAGTAAGTCTTAGCCTGTTCTTTCTAGAAATTCCTCACTTCTCAAGCTGAGGTAAACTCGAGACTAGCGGTGCTAACATGAAGCCCAGGAGTCAATATGGCATAATCAAAGAAGACTGTCATCCTCAACAGATTTGGGGGAGAGTTAAGAAATTTAAGTGGTACAAACATATATTGTGGAGCTAAATGCACAATTTACATTCATTTGCAACACTTCAAAAATTTACTGCATATACTTTCATAGCTTGTCTATTTACTAGGTTAAGTCTGTTTCTCCATGACTATTTGCAGAGTGCCTACAGTGCTCACAGGACTTGACTGGATGTAGCAAAAGTCATGAGGATGACAGGCAGACATGAGGGGCAAAGCCAAAGAGCTCAGGGAGAAAGAGTTCTTAGTGGCAACTTAAAGAAAGACGGTGGCAACACTTGTGTCTCAGGTCTGGGAAATACGGACAGTGACTCAGCAACTCTGCCTGTACTACAGGGAAAAACAGGAATAGGAAAGATCTCTTGTGCAACATAATTCTACATTCAGAGACTACTGAAATCAGTGGCTACTTATCATGATGGTTGAAGACAATCGTCTTCTTTGCAATGTTGTAGTCACTGTTTGTTTAAAGAAACACAAAAGGCTACCTGGAAACCTGGAAATCTACCATAACACTACAGTGTAGAGCTGACAGATTTTCCTCCTTCCAGGGGACTAAATTCTCTTGACTTCTTTTTTTTGTTTGTTTTCAGATCTGAAATCCCTGGGCTTCCCAGGTGGCTCAGTGGTAAAGAATCTGCCTGCCAACATAGGAGACTTGGGTTTGATCCCTGGGTTGGGAAGATTCTTGGAGAAGAAAATGGCAACCCACTCCAGTATTCTTGCCTGGAAAATTCCATGGACAGAGGATCCTGGCAGGCTATAGTCCATGCAGTTGCAAAAGAGCTGGACTTAACTGAGCATGCATGGGCACCCAAAATCCCTGATGTGTATATATTTATTTATATATTTATTTATTATTATCGAGTATAATTTCTTTACAATGTTGCTTTAGTCTTTGCTATACAATCAAGTGAATCAACTATATGTGTATATATATCCCTTCCCTGTTGAATCTCCCTCCCACCCCCCACTCCCCCACCCCCCTCCATCCCACTCCTCTAGGTTATCACGGAACACTGAGCTGAGTTTCCTGTGTTACACAGTTCCCTTTAGCTATCTGTATTACACATGGTAGTGCAATATGTCAAAAATTTTTGCCAATTTGTCCCACCCTCTTCTTCTGCCCTGGAATCTCTGGACTTTTAAGACACCACTGTCTTTTGGTTTTCCTTCTACCTCTGCCTACCTCTTCTTTTATCCCACAGAAGTTCCTTTTTGTCTACCACTAAAATGGTAGAGGGCAAACGATCTGTGCATCATCAAAGTGAGTGATGTGTTCTGCTCCTCCCATCAAATAAGAAGTCTTGGATGGATGACAGAATATTGGAAAAAGGGCTGAAGGGCTTGGGAAGGTTGTTTTGATTCATAGACAAATGGGTGGATACTGAGCCAGTCTCTCCCTCGGGATAAAGGCTGGAGTCATTAGCTCTGGGAAGGTTTAGAGGCATCATAACTTGTGTGTCTGCCTTGAAGGCAGAGCAGCTATAAAGGAAGCGGAGAGGCCGGCTCCAGCCAGCACAGCACACTGACGTGTTGGGTGAGACAGTTTCAATGTTAGCCACTGGTGGCAGCTTGGTTTGCAGTTTCTTTTATGGTAAGCAAAACATGTATTTTCTTTTCAAAACCCAGCATGATGTTACTAGTTCCCCAGTCCCTTTGGGCAATGAATGAGTGGATTGTGTCACTAAAAGCAATTAGCAAGAAGCAGTGAGAACATTAGCAAAGATTGTTTACTAGCCTTTAAAGAGAAAGCAGGAGTTAATATGGAGGTCTTTCAGTCAATTACAAAATATTATTACATTAATAGCCATTTTTAATTCCCTAAACTAAAAAGCTGAAAATATGGAGATAATTTCGTGCTTCACTTTTTTCCTGTGTGTGTGTGTGTGTGTGTGTGTGTGTTTGAAGGATCAGAGAGAAAAGCTGGTTTCAAAGCTCACAGCCTGGTAAGAAGGTCTCCAGGGCTGATTAAAGTTATTCCCAATGTCACATAGATCATTATGGAGCTAATCACCCCTGACAACTGTAATTCTTGCAGGAATATTTGATAGAAGTTTCTGCACCACTGCAAATAGTCTGTACTTGCTTTATTCAATAGTAAGAAAAGAAAATTTGAATTTTATTTAATTTTAATTAACTCAAATAGCTATAGGTGGCCATACGGAACAGTACAGTTCACTGACTATCTTCGTATCCAAGCTGCAGATAAGTGTAGAGTTGGCCAGCAGGTCTTTAGGGCAGATGGGCAAGCTGAATAATAGCCACCATTGTTGAGTAGGAAATGAGGTTTCTAAAGTGAGGCACAGACCACAGCAAGAACCGAGTCCTGATCGACTCTATTATGGACTCAGGGACATCCTTGTATTGTGTGCAAAGCCTACAGCTGGCAGCTGGCTGCTGGCCCAGGGGGCCCTAAGAATCCTGTGTTTGGGAGACAGGTGACCTTTACTAAAGCGAATTCTTATGGCACTTCCACTAAGATTTTGAATCTTTCCTAGGTTAACCTAAAATGTGCAAAGTCTTCAGTGTGCTTAGGGGAAGGTCCGCTTCAAACCTTCCCACATTACAAAACATAAGCGATCCTAGCGATGTTTTTAAAAGGAAATATTCTTGAGTTCAGTCAAGGAAGACAACAACCACAGATACAGAATGAAGGTCATTCTGCCTTTCAAATCGTCCTCACTACACTGAGCATTTTTCAGAATAGAGACTCCTGTTTTGATTCAGAATTCTGCCTCCCCGGAGACTCTTGTTTCACAGCAAAAGATAACTCCAGAGCCCTGAAGACATTTTCAAGATGGTTTAGCTTAACTGATGCTTTGGAGTCCACAGACCTTAGTTATACACCTGGACTTGACACATCAGCTATGGAGTTTTGGCCAAATTATAAAAAATCCTTATGGACTCCTACAGTTCCTTTGTCAGATAACACTAAAAATTATGTGAGTAAAACATATATAGAGTACCTGTCATTCGTCTTTCACAGAGCCAGCTCTCAAATATCAGTACCTTGGTATCTTTCAACAGTAACCCTTCTCACCCACACTACTGGATGATTATCTGTTATTCTGATCTATTGGAAAGTGCCTTTTTCCCTGAAAATAATCTGGCTTTTATTCTTTTAACAATGTACATTTTATATATATTTGCCTTTTTTGTAACAATGAGTTATGATAAGGTTTAATGAAATATTAAAAGAAAACTTAAGTCCAAGAGGAAGAAACAACTGGTGCCCCAAATGGGCTGAAAATACCACTTGGCTGTAGGTCTTTGGAGAGAAATGAAAGGGCAAGGCAGGTACACCAACTGTGGCTGAAGTGCAGGGGCATGCCAACTCCTCTGGGTGCACATTTTGTTCATCCCTGGGTTTCAAATTATATTTGTCAAGTTAATGCTTAGAGAAGGGATGCTGGTCAACAAAATGGGCACTGTCTGAAAAGAGAAGTAGAAATTGCATGCTATGATTTCTTGAAAATGACACTCCAACGTGTAGCCCTGGGCTCTAATCAAGACTACTCAATGCAAGTGATTCTGAAAGACCCTAATCTCTGAAAAGGAAGGAAAAGAGGAGGCAGTTCCGAGCCTGTAAGATTCTCATGAAGCAAATAATGGCTGGAATGTAGGCAGCTTCTGAGATTTCATCTTAACTCTCTTGAGAAGCCCAGGGAACACAGATGCAAGGCAAATTTATCATAAAGGACTGTGGACAAGAACCTTTCACACTCCACAGTGAGTGCGGGACAGAGTGAAGCAGATATGTGACAGTCACTGCCACTCCATGGCCTGTGTTTAAAAACCTATATTCTAGGGACTTCCCTGGTGGTCCAGTGGTTAAGACTTTGCCTTCCAATGCAGGGGGTGCAGGTTCAATCCCTGGTCAAGGAGCTAAGATCCCACATGCCTTGTGGCCAAAAAACTAAAACATAAAACAGAAACAATTTTGTAATAAATTCAATAAAGACCTTAAAAAATAGTCCACATCCAAAAAAAAAAAAATCTTTAAAAAATAAAAAAATAAGAATCTATATTCTGAGTAGCTATAAATTAAAATACTAAATGTCATTAATGAATATTTGACAATGTGCTGAGCACTCGACTAAGTGCTATGCATGCATGATTTTACTTAACTCTTGAAACAATTTGATATAGAAACTGAGATTGTCCTCACTTAACAGATGAGGAAAGAGAAGCACAGAGAGATCTATTAGGTTGCCCAAGGCTAACCAGCTAGCAGGCAGGGAGGCAGGACATGAACACAGCATGGTACATCTCCCATGATTTACTGCCTCTCAGTTCTTCTGTGGTCAAAATTCCCAGAAATCCACATTTGTATATATCTCTATTGGACTAACCAAGCAGCAGAGTCGCAAACGAGGCAGACAGAATGATGGGCAAGTAGAAACTCAGGGACCTTCTAGCCAAACATGGCATGATTAAGGGCTCTACATATGCTCCTCCCCTTTCCAGTTCTGTGGGACAGGAGGCTCTTTCCTACTTCCCCCTAGAAAGTTAATACGTAAATCCACTCATCTGTGTCTAACTCCCTGTCGGACAAGTTTAGAGGGAGTGTGGTCATGCATGGGCCCTTTGTGCTTGCTCTTTAACCAGGGATATATTTCATGGGTGTCCCCGTCTCATATCTCACCTTTCTCAAAGGGACTCAAATAATTTTACACCATGTCCTCATTAACGTGTGTAAATCTGAATGGAATGTTTGGATGGGGTGATAGGAAACCAATTTCAGCACAGTCTGCTTTGAATCTCTATTTTTAAGCACACAAAGCTAGTCACCAGATTTTAAATCAATTTACCAAACCCCAAAAAGCCTTCCTTTCTGCACTTGGAAGGATGATTTTATACTAAACACAGATGGTCATGCTCCCTAGGGAGTTTAACTAATAAATTTATAGTCTAGATGCTAATCATTTTTTGCTCATTAGGTAATTCATTTTTAGAAAACTGAAAAAGTTGAACATTTGGAAATAACGCTTTTTTAGCCAAAAAACTGTAATTATGACATCTAGAAACAGAATTATTCTAATAGAATCTACTCATTTCAGCCTAGAAAGGGAAGTCTCGTGGCGGAGTAGACTGGAAGGTTAAATTGGCTTCTTTGAATTATTATTATATTCAGAAGAACTGTATCAATAGCTGGCCATGAATGGGGGCATTTGGTGGCATGGGTCTATTTGCTACCTCTCCCCTCCCCCACTTCTGTGCTCTCTCCCCAATGTCAAGTAAATAAAAACTTTATAAATTACCTAATGTGGGCAATACACCCTGACTATTGATTTTGCCAAAGGCAACGAGGCAATCAGGGCATATAACAGACAATCTGGCTAACTGAAATAACAGATCATCTGACCTTGTACTCCCACTTAACAGATGAGAAACTGTGGACCTGAGAGGTCATGCGTCCTGCCAAAAGACACTCAAGTGGTTGCTCACAGAGCTGAGAAGCCTAGAACCGAGCCTACTCACCCCAGCTCCTTGTTCTTTCCTATAGGGTCTTCCAGAATAAGAGTAGCTAGCTTCTACCTCCCTGTCCCGCCCTGCCCCTTTTTTAGCTGCTTCCTAAGAGATGCATTCATGACCACTTTTCTTCCTCACAGTAAATTCAGGAGACAGGCCTTGTTATCCCCATTTCACGGGGGAATGGCCCAAGGTCACGGAGCTGGAGAGAAAGAGGCCGGATGGCGCTCACGTCCTCTGGTTCCAGGGCTCCTGTTCTCCTCACTGTGCCACACTCTTTTCCTGGAGCAGCATCCACGCTGATGAAGGTGCCCAAATGCATGGGATGCAGTGAAGAAGGAGCAGTGAGTCAGTCTTTCCATGGCTGAATGGGAGAGATAAGTCCCTTCTTCCTACTGTAAGCCTTTCTCAGTCCCAGCTGCAACTCAGCTCTTTCTTATTCTGCCCATTGTCCTCTCCTGAGGCCCAGCCTGAAGCTCACTGTCACGGTTTCTTATCCCCTGGGAATGACCTGCATTTTCATTCATCAAGGAAGTTCTGCCTTTGGACTTTTCTTAATATGATTTTTAATGGGTGCCTTTGAAATACTTTGAATTTACCCAACATTCAGCACAAAGCCATTAAAAATAAATGGCCGGGAGGATGGGTTCAGTATAAGCATGAAGTGATGTATGTCATTAGTGGATGGGCTCTGTGATCAAGCAGGGCATCCATCAGGTTTCAAAAACATCTGCCAGGGTTTCTCCAGGGCCATAACTGATGTTTGTTCTTGGTACGGCTGCTAATGCTTATTCTTTTTCCTGACTGTTCCTGAATCTCTTCACCTCTCCCTGAGTCTTATATTTCAATTTTATTTTCTATTTGTTTCTAGGACAGTATGATATGAATACTTTGACTTTGCAATCAGCCATATGTCAAGAAAGCAATCAAAGGAGTTTACCTTCCTGGATAAGAAACAGCTGGACATGCTTCCCATCTACTGGACCTAGTTTAATGGCACCCATTTTGACTCAATATTTTGGGACTAAAATTTATAGAGACAATTCAGAAATTTCTCTTCCAAGATTATGAAAACTGATTCTATCCCACCTTGGTTCACTGTTTTTTATAGCTATGAATAAAATATTCTGACTTGGAAGAGAATCAGTGTGGGGATTTGAAAACAAGGGCCATCTATGCTGAAAATTCCAAGATCAAATCCAACAGTGGATGGATTCACTCCTGATAGCATAGCGAATCATTAAAAGTTAGGGCCACAGAGATGCTGGAGTTTAAATCCCTACTCCTCCGCGACTGGGCAAGTTACTCTGTACCCCACTGCTTTAGTTTCCTTCACTGCCTTAGTTTATCTATCTGTAAACTGCGTGTAATCACAGTAGCTACTTCATAAGGTTACTGGGAAGATGAAATGCATTAACATAGGTCAAGTGAGAGCCTGGCACAGGTTAAACACTCAGTAATGTTAGCTGTTGTGGAACCACCAGTGGCAGACATGAGGCATGAAATGGTTCAGGTGATGCTTCAGTTCCACGAGTCTTCTGCTGATTTTAGATTTTGATTCCTCCTGGGTCTACATGGGAAATTAAAACTTACCTGGAATAAGTTACAGCTATTCTTGTTCTGAGTACAATGCTGCTTAGTCGACCCTTAAACCAACACCCATACCCATGTGATTTAGGGAGCAGGCCACTGTTCTCCCTGGCTAGGTCTGGAAACAATACCTTGCCTCCGCCGGCAGTTGAGTTTCCTAAAGCAGGTCCCTTCTACGAGGCGGTTCAGGCGTTGTTGTTTGATCAGCTCCAAGATTTCTGGCTGAATCTTCTCCTTTAGTTCCCTGTGAAAGGATAAACACATATTCCACAACACACCTTGAAAACAGCACTTGGCTGAAGGGGCACCAAGGCAGAGAGGGCAGGTGCGTAAAAGCTCCATCTTTTCCCAAACATCCCCAGACCTCCTAGGTTGGGGCTTTAGAGAATCATTTATTAAGCATCAGTAAACAAGGTTATCTGTTGTAGTAACTTTATAGATTCTCTGACATTTACAGAATACCCACAAGAGCACCAATCACTTCAGTGACGTTTTTCTAGACCGACGTCTCCAGAGACATTTTGTCTCTTGTTTTATAAAGTCACAGATACAAATTTATGCAAAAATTCATTTAGTGCTTCTGAGACGATGAATCTCTGGTCATATTCTACTCCTTACAGAAGATAAACTAGACTACATTTGTGATATGACCAAACAGGAGTGATGGACAACCATGCGGTGACTATGATGCAGCAAACACAGTGTTGGTGAAGCAAAGACCACTTACAAAGGGGAATAGCATATCATCCAAGATTTCAGCCCATAGAGATTGGGATGATGGGGGTATAAATTAAGGATTATTTGCATCTTGTCTCAGGCTAATACAATGTAACTTAGGTTTAGATGTACCATGCTGTAAAGATATAATAATAGAGTACAGTGGGTTGTAAACCTTTTTTTTTCAAGAGCAGAGATTTTTTTTATCCTGTGAAATTTTAGGTAGCACCCTCGTATTTGAGTATATTAAAGCTAGAGTTTTTCTAGTTGCGGATGTATAGAGAGACCTAGAGTCTAGCGCTCAGAGCAGTATTGAAAGCACTGACCCAAACTCAAAAGACTAGGATTTCCATCAAGGCTCTGCTCATGATTGGCATTTCATGTAGCTCCTCTAAGTCTCTCCTCATCTGTAAAATGAGAATACGAATGTTTCCTTCCAAAGGGGACAGTGTGAGTATAAGTGAGCTGTAAGCACTGGGCAGGAATGCCAAGTGTTTCTGGATTTGCTTAGATAATACTCTTGCATTTCCTCAGGACAAACATTTCTTGTGCCCATAACACACTGCAGTCAAGGCTCACATTTTTCATAAGCTTCAGCTTTAACGCCGGGCTCACTCTGGATCATAGGCAATCTATCTTCACGTGGTATTCTGTTCCCAGGTATGAAAGGCACTACACACTCAGTCAGTGTGTGCTATGAGCCAGGCAGTGTACCAGGCAAATGTAGTTCATTTAACACCCTTCTCTCCTCCCCATCAAAGAACCCCCAACTTTGGGGAACAGGTATTAACATCATCAGTCCCAACTCACAGATGGAGAAACAGCTTACAGAAGTGAAGCCCTGAATAGGAGTACACAATCAAGTGTTTCTTGTGCAAACTGCTTCTATTCACTCTTGAGAAAAAAAATAAAGAATAAAAAGTGATATGAAAGGATCTGGCCAGGTATGCTAGTAAGCTGTTGATACATATTTGGACTTAAATCACCTCAAATACCAGGGCATTTGACACTGTTCCATCTGACCATTTTTAAAGCTGAATGTGGATATTCACCCCAATGATAGAGCTTGGTGTGTCTGCTCTATGTGCATTTACTTTTCTGATGTGGATCTCATCTCAGGCATTCAGATCACTAACATTACCTATTATCAGCGTTCAGTTTTTGTAGAATGGACTCAGAACTGCAGTTTTGATGAACCCTGCTCTGAATGGACAAGAAGGTGGGAGATAGCCAAGCCAGTCACACATGAAAATAAATCACTGCTCCTGGCTTCAAGTTGGGTAATGAGATGCAGAAATCATGGGAGAGAGAAACTGGGAATTTCATCAATTCTTAGGTTAGAGATGCATCTTTAAAGAATAGTTTTCCTAGGCTAGAGTTAACTATTAAAATAGAGATGAAGATGCAGAGATAAGGACCAAAAGGAGGAACAACTGAAAGAACTTGATGATTTATGATTTTTAGTGTAAGAGCCAGATGTTGTCATCTTAGCACCTTCTGTTATGAACCATCTTTGGGGATGGACTGTCAGAATAAGTGGATCTGCTGCTACAAAGGTTACCTTTTCTTGTTATGAACCCCAAGGACCCCAAAACATGTTTAGGCAATGAAGGAAATGGAATAGCTTTTTTCTTTTTTGTACGTGATGTCCTCTTCTTTCCTGCAAATGGGCTCAGTAGCTGCAGAATTCACTCATATTAGGAAAATATATGTAATCCCTACATGGTGTTTCTGTGAATGAGATATGACCTCTAGGGGAATCCTGGTAATAACCATGGGCTGGAATTGGGCTTTGAAATTCTCAGCTTGGGGCCCATGAGGTCAAGGTCAGGGGTTCAATATTTATCACTTTGATAAATATTCCTCTATTTCTAGCTAACAGCTTCGTAAATAAATAAAAGGAGGAAGATTAAAGGAGATAGAATAAATGAGTGTGTAAAGAGCAGTTCAAAGTCTAGCACTGTTTTTGGAAGAGAATTCCAAGTCTAAGTCCAATGAGGCAGTGGCATATGCAGAGGGCAGACAGCACCACTAGACTGGTGAGCCTCCTTCCTGGACCTGGTGTTCATCTCGAACAGAGGATGCATTGAACACTGGCATTGGCTATGAAAGCTATGAGCAAAACTCGTGACCAGTCTTTAACAAGGATGTAGATTTGCAGGTCAGCCAGTAGCCATATTTCTGGCTCTGTTTTTTCCCTTTTCTTCTTCACCTACTTTTACTGTACACTCCGAGATAAGATGAGGTGTAAGCAAATATATTCACAGTGTCAGTTTTACCATTTCTATATTGATAGTGTGACAACTTGTTAAATTCTGGTTATTGACTTATAGTAAGAGTGACTATTTCTCAGAGTGTTTGTTAAGTGCAGGGCATATACTAAGGGCTTTTCATGTATTACTTCACTGAGTCCTCTGAACAACTCAATAATGTAGACTTTTTATCAACTTTATTTTTAGAAATGAGAAAAACAGGTTTAGAATGGGTGACAGAACTTGACTGAGGAGCCACGTTTCCAAGTGATGGCCTGGGAATCTGATCCCAGGTCTGTCAGCTCCTGGGTCTGCGTTTTCCACATTTTGCTACTCTGCTTCCACGGTGTTTGCCCCTGCAGCTCCCCTCCCCCCAACATCATGGCAAATGATCTATCTGGGGGTTTTTTAAGCTTTTTATATCCATTAACTCAGATCAATTGTGCGGATGAACTTATCCTCCCTGTAAAGTCACACGAAGTAGAAAGTAACAAATACCTCCTTCTGAAATAATTAGTCAAGAGCTAAGAAAGAAAACAGGGCTTCTTCAACCCACTGAATACACAGTCTTCCAAAATATTTGTTCACCGAGAGTTTGCATTGTTCTTCTCAGGAAATATAAACATTATAAAAAGGAGATGCACGCCTCGAGGGATCTGCGTGGCTCTATTTGCTTCCATTCTGTGGGCAGCAGCCAGGCAAGGGGGAGAGGATGGTCAGCAGTGTTCCGCACGAGAGATCAACCATCCAGCCCAGCCACTGCCCAGTCTGCAAAATGAAAAGCTTGAACTGGATGACTTTAAAGTTGCTTTTCAGTTCTAAAATATGAATTCCTAAGCCCCAAGCTTGGGTTAGATGTGTCTCCTGTGTGCTCTCGTGTCAACCCACCCGCCTGCACTTCCTCTCACCTGGCACTGGGCACAGTCCCTGATAACCCCTGCTAATCTCAGCTTTAAAGCCTGGCACAGGGACAGCCAAGTGTCTCTGGTTCTCTGCCTGTCCCAGCACCTCGGGACCTTGCAGGAAGGAGTTACTCAATACACACTTGTTAAGTGAATGAATGAATGAATACAATCATACATGGTTCTCTGCATTTTCTTTGTTGTGGGTTTATTCCAAGAGCCACTGTGGCAGCGTTTAGACTTCATCCAACTACAACAATGAGATCTAGCAGATCATTCTAACAGACCAAGCATCACTGGAGAAGCAGCTGGAGGCTGGTAGCCTCCTGCCTACTTCAGGGGCCAGGACAGGGATCAGGCTGGCTCATGGCCTCCCCCATGAGATAGCTCTGACAAGTTTTTATGACTTTACCAGAGCTCTGGTGGACCATGGTGCTTTTTAGTCCCATGCGCAAGTGATGATGCCAATGTTCATACATACAGGAGATTTCTTTTGTATTTTCATAGCTTCTCTCTGTACAATAAGCATAAAGGTATATAATAATAAACGTAAAGACAAGAGTTTCTTATAAAAAAGGGAAAGAAAGGGAGATGAAACTTCAGAACATCATAGCAGAGCCTTGAGAAGTAAAGATATGAAGTCAAAGCAGGAGCAAAATGTTTGTACTTGACAAGCACTTAACAGTCTTATTTGGAACAAAGTCATGGTCAAACATTAATTTAGAATCACTTGGCCTTTTGTACGTAACTGAAGTGGTCCCTTTAGACTCTTTTTAGGCTTTAAGAATTGTTGTCAAAAGCATAATAAAACTTTCTTGTATTCACACATCTGACGAAACAAACATTATGAAATCCAACATTTCAGTACTGTAGGTCCCAGGATGGGGCAAAGGGCCTCTGTCCCTCCTTGCAAGAGACAAACTGCATCAGGTATCACCTCATACCAATCAGAATGGCCATCAATGAAAATCTACAAACAATCAATGCTGGAGAGGGTGTAGGGAAAAAGGAACCCTCCTACGCTGTTGGTAGGACTGTAAATTGATACAGTCACTACGGAGAGCAGTATGGAGGTTCCTTAAAAACTAAAAATTGAACTACCATAGAATCCTGCAGCCCCACTCCTAAGTATATGTGTGGAGAAAACTATAATTCAAAAAAACATATGCACCTCTATGTTCATGGCAGCACTATTTACAATAGCCAAGACATGGAAACAATGTAAATGTCCATTGACAGAGAAATGAATAAAGAAGATGTGGTACATATATACAACAGAATATCACTAAGCTATGAAAAAAGAGTAAGAAGAATAAAATAATGCCACTTGTAGCAACATGGATGGGCCTAGAGATGGGCTAAGTGAAGTAAGTCAAACAGAGGAAGACAAATATCATATAATATCACTTATATGTGGAATCTTAAAAAAAAAATGAATGACATAAATGAACTTATACCCAAAACAGAAATGGTCTTCTATGTGGAATCTAAAAAAAAGAAATGAATGATATAAATGAACTTATACCCAAAACATGGTCACTTGTGGTTACCAAAGCAGATGAAGGGGATAAATTAGTAGTTTGGGATTAACAATATACACACTGCTATGCATAAAACAGATAACCAGAAAGGACCCACTGTATAGCATAGGGAAATATATTCAATATTTTTTAATGTTCTATAAGGGAAAAGAGCGTGAAAAAGTATCTATCTATCTATTTCTTTGCTATACACCTGAAACTAACATGACATTGCAAGTCAACTATGTTTCAATAACAAACTCTTTTAATTAAAAAAAAGAAATAAACTGCATCTCTGAGGAGTCAGTTGTTTATTCAAAGCTCTTTCTACTTGGTATTCAGGGGCTGTTATCTTCTTCTATTAATAGCTGATGACCAAAGCAAAACCCCAGCTCTGCCTCTTATGAGTGCTGCCTGCTGCTTGATGTGGATATGGCTTAGGGTTTACATAGATGTAAGCTGCCCAAGGGGCTTCCCAGGTAGCTCAGTTTTAAAGAACTCGCTTGCCAATGCAGGAGATGTAGGAGATGTGGGTTTGATCCCTGGGTCAGGAAGATCCCCTGGAGGAGGGAATGGCAACCCACTGCAAATGACAACTTGCTCCAGTATTCTTGCTTGGGAAATTCCATGGACAGAAGAGCCTAGCAGTGTACAGTTCATGGGGTCCAAACTGTCTCATGCAACTGAGCGACTAAGCATGCATGAACCACCAAAGGCCCTGAGGAAGAATTTCCCCTCCCCTGCTGCCTAACCTCATCCCCCCAAAAGCCCACAGTTCTGCTCTGCAGCTTCTAGTAATGCTTCTCAAGGCTTGAAAACAAACACAGTAGATGCTATAGCTTGGCTATCTTTTTTTCTGTGCATTTTTTAGCACTTCATCTTAGCCTTGTACTTGGCAAAGCAGCTCTGGTAGGGGAAATGAAGAATTAGGTACGGGATCTGTGGTCTGGCTCCTACATGTGCCAACAAGGTCCTTTGCTCTCTAGACTATATTCTGGTCCTCAAGTAGAAATAAGACTTGTCTTCCTCACACAGGTGTGAGGACATGATACAGCAGAAGGAACAAGAGGAGGTACTTTGCAAATCGCCAAGCACTAAACATATCAGATAAATTGAAGCAAGAAACAGAAAGCAGGGATAAAGAAAAGGAATCAGAGAGAGAGATGTTGACAAGGTGCTTCATGACACCAATGATGTAAGATGGTTTCATAGGAAAGTTCAGAAGAAGCCACGTTCAGTCTTTCGAGGGAAGTATGAGAGTAAATGTCAAACACCTTCTTTACTTCCCATCCTGTTTCCTATTTTCTTCCCTATAAAGTATAAGGTAACAAAACTGACCTAGTTCTAAGAAAAGGACACAGGAAGATAAACAGGTCAATACTAAGAAAAGATAAAGGAAACAACAGTCTAAAACAGTGTTCACGTTCAAGGTTTAGAACATCATAAAGATGGAGATGAAGTTACACAACCATTGCAAGTGCACTTGATGCAAAGTCCTATGAAAAGGAGGCCCCTGGTTCTTCACCTCAGGCCTCTGGGTTGATAGCTACAAGAGATGTTCTGCTGATAGCCACATGAGATGTTCTGATGCGAGGCAGAGCCAATGGGGCTGGGAGGCAGTGGGTTGCTCTGCTTCAAGCTCATGCTCCCTCCCACTTATGACACTTCAATGTTCTTCTTGTTTTAATTATTGCTAAGTCTCATTCTGGCTGAAGCAGAACATCTTGCCACTCAAGAGTGCCTATATAGAGTATAGCTTTATGGACAAAACAAAAAAGATTGTCCCAAGTATTAGAAAAGTTTCCAGTCTTTTCAGCTGCAAATCCTTAGAGCACTCAGCAGTAACTGGGTCACTTCTTGGTTTAGATCCTCCTGCCAGCACCTCCTGCCTCCACCTCCCCGTAGCCCACCCCTGCCCAGCCTTCGTCAAGGAGTTGCTGAGACTTCAGGAACTGAGTAGAGATCTTTCGTTGGCTTTCCATAAACAGGTTGCAACACAGCCCAGCTGGGTGATAGGCTTTCACCCTAGAAACGGTGCGTCAGAGCTGTTAGAAGGCAGAGGTCAGAGGTAACTTACAAAATCGGGCGAGACTGGAAATCCTCCTGGTTCATCCTCTCAGACTGGCGGATTTTCAGGATTTCTGTGTAGCTCAGGTTCTGCAGTTTGCTCTTGAACTGGTCCAGGGAGCTAGGCTTGGTTGTAAGAGCTCTCATAACCTGTTCCTTCACCACCTGCATTACCTGTGAGATTGAAGGAAGACCATAATTTTCTTGGGGATTGTCCTTACCCATTCAGAAAAACCTTCTGAACAGATTATGTTTCCCTAGCCCCCAGTTCCCTTCATTTGCACTTTTGGCCCTAACTTGGAGCATGCTTTTCCAAAGAGTCAACTACTATGATATACAGCTTCCATTTCCTCCTATACTACTGGAATTGCAAGGAAAAGGTGGATTGACTAACTTTGAATTGGGAAGGGAGAGGGAGACTTAGGGTGGGAGGATATATACCTATTCATTTGCTTGATATATTATATGACTGTAGACAATGCAAAGTCAAGAACAAAAGGAGTCCAAGCAACAGCTAGAAGTATGCATAATCATTGTTTTTTTCCAGGAGAAACTCTGAGACACAATTAACTGTGGAAGTTTGGTGGGCACTGGTTCCAGTGAATGTGAAATAATACCTACACCTGTCCCTCCTGGATTGCTTTCGCCATGTAGTTAAGGTCTGAGTGTTCATATAGATGATATATCCAGAAATGTGCATGTGGTATCGCCTCTCTGAGCCAGGCACTAAAAAAAGAGGTCTATTGAACTAGAACTGACACATCCCAGTGGAAGCCTCAAGAAAAAAGAAGAATATGGTAACTGGCTGCTATGGGACAGGTCCAGACCACAAGGAGGCAATTAACCATTGCCTCTATTAATGTGGATTCATCTTCATCCAAATATCTAGAGCAGGAAAAGACCAGATAACACACAGAGGCATCCAAGAGACTGTAACCTTCCTGCTGCTTTTCTTCAAATCCTCCATTACAGATGCTAACAATGATTGTTACCCTTGATAACATACCTACTATGAGCCAGATACTACGAAAGGTACTTCATATGTATTCTTTATTTTAATCTACTCAAATTCAGGATGAAGGTATCATCATTATTCCTATATGCAGAAACTGAAGCTTTGAAAACTTTAACTAGTCCAAAATTCTATAGATGACTAATAGGTGGTTGAGCTGAGATTTGATCTTAGGGCTGACTGTAAATGCTGTATTTTACTGCCTTCATACCAACATTCTGGGGTCATCTGAAACTTAAAAATAAGAGTAGATCACCAATGCACCTCAATTATGTGCTAGGTTCAGTGTCAGGCACTTTGCTGTTTGTTCATCAACTCATTTAATCCTCTTTTCAACACAGTAGACTATATGTTTTTACTACTACTTTAAAGATAAGAAAATGGACTCAATATTGGGAAAAGAATCTGAAAAAGAATAGATATATGAATATGTATAATTAATCACTTTTCTGTACAGCTGAAACTAACACAACACTGTAAATCAAAAAGTACAACATTTAAAAAATATATAATAAAATGGTTGCTGAGAAGGATTTTCTCTAAGGTCACACATATCCAGTTGAAATCTAAGATACCTGTGTGGTGAACAGAACATACACAGTGTTGAACAGCCCTGGGGTACCACCTACCCCATCATGATGAATGTGATCTCAGTAAGCTCCTATGGCTTCTAAACAGTTATTCATGCAACAATTCAAGCACAGTAGATAGTAACTGCTCACTGATGGGGAAAAAAGTATTAGCTGCTCAGTCGTGTCTGACTCTTTGCGATGCTATGGAATGTAGCCCGCCAGACTCCTCTATCTATGGGATTCTTCAGGCAAGAATGCTGGAGTGGGGTGCCATGCCCTCCTCCAGGGCATCTTCCTGACCCAGGGATCAAACCCAGGTCTCCTGTGCTGCAGGCAGATTCTTTACCATCTGAGCCACCAGGGACTCCTACTCACTGACTAGTCCCACTAAAATGTCAATATTTCATGAAATTTTATTGAACAGAAGTATCAGTCTTATAGCATGGAAAAGACTGCGGCAATCAGAACTTTCAAACCCGAGTGATGGCCAGGTGATGGGAAAAAAATCTCACCGCCTCAAGTTATATTAGGCAGCTGAAATGTCCTCCACACACTGGACAGACTGTTGCACTGGCTGAGATCTGTTTAATGGCATTGCCACTCTCTGATGGTACAGGGTGCCTTCTCCAAGCGGATGTCTCTCCCATAGCTGTCCTGTTACAAATAAGGACCTGTCCAGTGATCTGCTGGGGTCCAGAGGCATTGAGATGCAGAACAAGAAAATGAATCCTTCTTGGTAGCAAAACCAAATGTGCCCTCAGAAAAACCAAAGCCTTGAGGGAACCCATAAGCCCACGAGTCCTCTCAACTCAGGAGTGTCTGATAGCTCACTCTTCAGTCATCTGCATGCACACTGCTTGCCCTGCCCTCATGTAACCAGGAGTCCTATGTTAACCACATTTTCCTTTAGTCAACTGAACATGGCTGAACCAAGGGTAAGATGAGTCATAGGTGGCCAGGAGACAAACAGGTCTGTCTACTTTCAAGTGCTATCAACGCTTATTTTTCCTTATATGCTTCTAACCTTTAAGAATCCATGCCCACAGTAAGACTACCCACTACTAGGTAATCTATTCGCATTTTCATAGGGACTATCAGGCAAGAAGTATTTTATCGCAAGAAATAAATCTAATTGCAGGAATCTTGAGAAACTTCATAAGAAAATGTGAAGGATGACAGACCTATAGCATTCACTATGGATCTGCTTTACCCAGTAGGCAACACTGTTCTCAGAGGACTGCGTGCCATGCTTGCCCTGTAAAGAAGAGGTTGCCGGTGACAACACCGATGTAAAGGCATGAAGGCAACTGTCCTCCAGGCTGCTGACTCACGGGACTTTCTGGGGCCATGGCTGCATTGCTCTCTGCAGTGTAATTCCACTGCTTATTAGGATTACCATAAGTCAGACTATATTTTAAAAAATATTTTTATTTATGTATTTGACTGTGCTCGGTCTTAGTTGTGGCACATGGGATTTTTACCTGTGGCATGTGGAATTTAATTCTCTGGCCAGGGATTAAGCCTAGCCCCCGTGCATTAGGAGTGCAGTTTTAGCCAATGGACCACCAGGGATGTCCCAATCAGACTGTATTGATAGAAACTTTTAACAAAAATTTGCTCGAGAAGCGTCATTTGTGAAGTCAAGAAAACAAACATTGCTGAGTGCTCATGGCAAATAGATGGAAACTGTGTCAGACTTCATTTTTTGGGCTCCAAAATCACTGCAGATGGTGACTGCAGCCATGAAATTAAAAGATGCTTACTCCTTGGAAGGAAAGTTATGACCAACCTAGATAGCATATTAAAAAGCAGAGACATTACTTTGCCAACAAAGGTCCGTCTCGTCAAGGCTATGGTTTCTCTAGTGGTCATGTCTGGATGTGAGAGTTGGACTATAAAAGAAAGCTGAGCACTGAAGAATTGATGCTTTTGAACTGTGGTGCTGGAGGAGACTTTTGAGAGTCCCTCGGACTGCAAGGAGATCCAACCAGTCCATCCTAAAGGAGATCCGTTCTGGGTGTTCATTGAAAGGACCGATGCTAAAGCTGAAACTCCTATACTTTGGCCACCTCATGTGAAGAGTTGACTCATTTGAAAAGACCCTGATGCTGGGAAAGATTGAGGGCAGGAGGAGAAGGGGACGACAGAAGATGAGATGGTTGGATGGAATCACCGACTCAATGGACATGAGTTTGAGTAAACTCCGGGAGTTGGTGATGGACAGGGAGGCCTGGCATGCTGCAGTTCATGGGGTTGCAGAGTCGGACACGACTGAGCGACTGAACTGAACTTAACTGAAGGTATGGTCTCTGCCGTGTGTGAACTAAGCGTCTAATAAGAGAACCAGGATGAACAAAGATTATGGCAGCTGAAATGTGGATGTGACAGAGCAGATGGATGGATAAACATTGTTGGCAGATGGGAAGGTATTTCAAAGAAGAGGATGTCACATGAATTTAGAATGAAGTATGCATATTCAGTGATGTTGAAATAGGTAAATAATATGGAAACTACCACATTTTAACCTGCTTGAAACCTGGGCTATGTCTGAATTGGAACCAGTTACATAAACATTGTTTCATGCCCCCAGTGTAAGGGAAGAGAGGAAAATTACCAGTTGACCTTCCACGTGATCTGCTTCTTTTTTTACTCAGGCAAAATGCTAAATTTGGGATGCTTCACAAAATTTGAAATTGTGACCATCTCATATCTTCAGTATAAATGGTGGCTAAATATGGTCAAGGCTGAATTATAACACTTTGTAGTTTCATGTGAGGGGCACTGCAGGAGCTGCCCCTTTCCTCATTTAGAGAAACTCAGAGTTGAGCCAAGGTTGTAATTGTTATCTCCTAATGTTACTTGACCTTCTAGGGGGAGGTAGGACATGTAAGAGAGACAAAGATGTAGCAACTAGAACACCAAAAATGAAGAGGTTTTAAAATAGAATTAGGTTAATGCTGGGGGAGTCTTAACAGCTCTCTCCACTTTCCTCATTTTATAGATGAGAAAACACAGGCTCAGAGGGCCAGGTGATTCTCTTATTTCATGAATTTCTTAAGGAGCTGTCAGAGATGACAGTCACTGGACTACGTGTGACTAGACACAATGATAATGTTAGTAAGAGGGCATGTGGCATGAACTGACCAGTCAGCATCCTTCCCAGACTTTTCTGACTCGACTTGAGGCAGAATTGAAGTGTGCTCTTTTTGCCTCAAATTGAGAACTGTGAGAATGTCCCTTAACATACGGCAGAGTGGAAGATAACGAGCCCGATGCCAGTAGAATCAGACCCAAGAGAGTTAGAAGCATGTGCACATGTGTGTGCGTGGGTGGAGAGAGAGAGAGAGAAAGAGAGAGACAAAGAATGTGTTAATAATGGTGACGTCATGTGCATGTACTAAGTCGCTTCAGTTGTGTCCGACCCTTTGTGACCCTTTGGACTGTAGCCTGCCAGGCCCCTCTGACCATGGGATTCTCCAGGCAAGAATACTGGAGTGGGCTGCCATGTCCACCTCCAGGGGATCCTCCTGACCCAGGGATCGAACCTGCATCTCCTGCATTTCAGGCAGATTCTTTACCACTGAGTCACGGGGGAAGTTCAATGATGAAGACAAAATCAACCACAATGTCAGTTCAACTTTGATATTTGCTGGTTTGATTACATAAGCCTTTTTTCTGGAAATGGTTTGAATGCGATTCTTGTCATTTTCAACCAAAGATCTCAATGAAAATAAGCAATGAAGTATGCAGGAGTACCAATTTAAAAGGCTGACATTGCCCAGATTGGAGAAAAAATAGGAGAAGGACCTTGGGTAGAAACAATAAAGCTATTCTGAAAACAAATAAGTTAAAATCATCTTCATTTATATGCATGGTTGTACCTTTGCATGGAAATGATGATAATCCCTTATGCAAGTATGGGAAACTCTTCAGCTTCTACTTACACTCTGCACTTAAAATCCACTGTTAGAATTCCATTTCTCCTGCCTAAGACTTTGATCCCTGTAAGATGTAAGCATCCATAAGTGGAACAATCCTTTAAATCCCCAACAATCATTTACACTTTAGTTTGAAGAAAATATAGCCTTTTTCTTAAGAGTAGGTTGATAACGGTGAAGAGGTCTAGACGGCACTGGCCCCAGGAAAAGGGAGGCAAGTGGTAGATATACAGGATAAAACAGCAGCCAAATACTGGTTTTGCCTACCTCACAGTTTTGCTTGGCACTGGCCATTGTTCTACGGCCAAGAAAAATGACCTGAGCGATAGATGTCATTGTTTTTTTAAGAAGGGGCAAAATAGTCAGAGGGGTCAAATAGCCTTCTATTCCTTTGCAACATACCTTCTACAAGAACTAGAATTAATGATGTGAAGTCTCTGTTAATGCGCTATGTGTGCAATTTAAATCAGGATACTCACAGCCACCATCTTTAACCCCATCCTCTTTGGAAAACCTTTAATCATTTTCTGAAAAACCCACAGATGGTGTTGCAGAGGCATGAACAAATCGATGAACTTAAAACTTCTTAATTACAACATGTGCTTTGCCACAGACATCAAAGAAAACATACTCTTAGAATTTGCATTTGGTATTGACTGATTATTTAATCAAGGTCTGAACCGTGCCTGTAGTCTGAACCGTGTGTTTCTGGAGTTTTCCCAGCACACACTGACTGTGATAACATCATATGTTACAAAAGAAGTGGGGGTCTCACCAGACACTTGTACTTTAAATGGAGAAAACCTTTTAGCTCCTTGGCAGAGTGGGTTAACGGTATAAGTGCTGGGGATCTCTGAATAGAATCAAGCATGCTGGCAGTCTAGCAGAGCTCTGGTTTCATCATTGTTAACTGCAATGAGCTTCTGATCCATGGAGCCTGTGTGCACTCCTGGTCTCATCAGCTCTTTGACCCTGACATTCCAGTTACATCTTTATCCAGCATCATTCATCCATTCATTCAACAACTGTTTCTGAGCATCTACAATGTAAAAGGCCCTAAGAGTGAATGTGCTTGTGTGGAATGAGCTCTTGGCCTGGGAAAGTGAAAGATTTGCAACTCCATCTGCATCTTCCAAGAGAGGAAGTGACATCATAGTGGAGCATAGGCAAGATATTCATCCCCCAAATACTTCCTGAGCCCCTCTCAAGTGCCAGAGGGCTGAGGGTGCCGCATGGGGATGTCAGCTGGGGTTTAAGGAGAGGCCAGACATGGACACAAGGAGGAGTAGGGAAGGAGCCAGTCTCAGTGGAAGAAATGGCATGAGGCAAGCTCAGAGAGAGGAGAGAATAGCTCTGAGTAGAGAAGAGTCTTTGGTGGTTTCATTTAATTGGAGAAATGAGGTGGAGCTGAGAGGTAAGGCTTGGAAGATGGTAGGTGGCTTTACTGACTATGAAAAATGTGGATTGTTTTTTCTGTTACTAATGATAAATCATCAGAGGATTTTGGGTGGTGTGATGGAATTCAGTAATGTATATTGGGACACATACAAGGGCATATTTCTTCCTGGGCCAGTTGGGGAAAGGAGGCATGTCAGCAAAGTCTACATGGTTGAGATATGACTGTTACTGGGACTTGAAGAATGAATGGGAGTTACGATGGAAGAGGAAAATGTCCCTCCAGGCAGAGGGACTGGCAAGAGCTAAGGCAGGAGGTAGGCAGTACATGACTCAGGTATTAGGGAAAATATGCTTTTGGAGTTCACGTTAGTAGTTTTCAGCCAATGGATGGGTACTGATTGCTGGGCAGCTACACAGCCTTTAGAGCTCAACACACACAATTTTGAAGCCAGCCCGCCAGCTTCCTCAAGACATTCAATCCCTCCCAGACTCATTTCCATCATCTGTAAACTGGGAGAATGAATCGTTTGAGATTCATCAGAGCGCTAGTGGTAAAGAATACACCTGCCAGTGCAGGAGATGCAAGAGATGTGTGCTCGATCCCTGGGTTGGGAAGATCCCCTGGAGTAAGAAATGGCAACCCACTCCAGTATTCTTGCCTGGAGAACCCCATGGACAGAGGAGCCTGGCTGGCTACAGTTCATGGGTCCGAAAAGAGACACAACTCAGCAACTGAGCACGTGCGTGCGCACATGCGCACGCGCGCACACACACACACACACACACACACACACTGTTTATTGTTAATGCTGCTGCTGCTGTTAAGTCGTGTCAGTCGTGTCTGACTCTGTGCGACCCCATAGATGGCAGCCCATCAGGCTCCTCTGTCCCTGGGATTCCCCAGGCAAGAATACTGGAGTGAGTTGCCATTTCCTCCTTCAATGCATGCATGCATGCTAAGTCGCTTCAGTTGTGTCCGACTCTGTGCAACCCCATGGACAACAGTCCACCAGGCTCCCCTGTACACAGGATTCTCCAGGCAAGAATACTGTAGTGGGTTGCCATTATTGTTAATGAGGTAAAGCCCAAAACTCTGCATGGTACATTGTAGATAGTTAGCAAACACTAGTTCCCCTTCTCAAGCCTTAGTTTGCTCACTGTGAAGTGGAAATAATAGTACAGAGTCCACAGGGTTGTTGTAAAATCTAAATAAGATATTATGTGCAAGGCATTTGACACAGTGAATGGAACATATTAGATTCATGACAAATGTGAGTCCCCTTACCTTCTGAGAATGAAATTATGTCAGAGGTTTCTCCTATAAAAATATTCCCAGACCACATCTGTACTATCTGGCAACTTGCTAGAAATTCAGCTTCTTAGGCCCACCCCAGGCCCACAGAATCAGAAACTTTAGGGCTGGGCCCAGGAATCAGCATTTTAATAGCTGCTCTAGATGGTTCTGATGCACCTTCAAGTGTGAGAACCTCTGATCTCAGCAGGTGTCCAGCACCACTTCTGAGCCTTTAGTGTGGCCTCTACAGAGATTCTTGTCATATGTCTATAAAGCAATGAAGTTAATGACTAGTATACCTGTAACCCCATCTAGATTGCAAACCCCTGGAAAGCAGGCACTTTTTCTTGTTTGTATTGTGGCCCATGGTACTTAACAAGAAACTTCCGGACTATAATGATTGATAGGCTCAACACTGAAGATTCTCAGGCTTCTACCGTTCATCTACAGAATTAAACAAATGCAACCTTAACAGAACACTGAGACTGATACACACCTCTCAGAGAGCACTTTTCCACAGCCTAAGGAATAATGTCTGTGGCTTTTAGATGGTGTCTTAGGGTTCCAGAGGTCATTCTGGGCTTTCTTCCAGAGGTGAGTTGGAGGGGGCTGATCTGAAGTTGAGTGAAGGGTTTTGGAAGAAGCCACGGCAGTATACACTAAAGGGGATGCTTACAAATATACAATGACCCAACCAGTGGTGCCATTAAATGGATTTATCTCCATGATGAAGAGAAAAGGCTGTCTTAGGGAAGACAGATACCAGTGGAGTCCAGCTTTAAAATGACTCATGAGGGAGAGTTCTCATTGCTGGATTTTAGGACTGGAACCATTTTTCTTCCCAGAAATGTTCTTTACATAAAACAGCAGAAGGCTCAGAAAACTGGAGGGATTCCACCTGGAGAGGAGTCTGGGGGAAGGAAGACCCCAGGTACCCATGTATAAGCAGGATACTTTTCTGGAGACTGGGACTCACTCTAGGGGGCTACTCTCCAAGGTTAGAATGTGGGGAGAAGTGGCCTTGCCCAGAAAAAGTTCAAGAAGTTAGAGTGAAAACTGGTGACTTACCTTGCAGGATACTGAACCAGATGTAGGCTGTCAACTGACCTCCATCCTTTAGAGGTCTTTAAACTTAGGATAGCTTCTGGAAACTAGGGATGATTTTACTTTATAGTTCTGCCATAGGTAGGGAGTGGACTGCCTGAGTCAGTTCAAGCAAACAAGAGTTTTTGCTGAGTACTATCAAGTGAATTGGCATGCTGTAGTCAATGGGGTTGCAAAGAGTCGGATACGACTTAGTGACTGAACAACAACAAATCAAGTATATTAAATGAAAGAAAGAAAAAATAAAAGTGATTTCTTAGCCCAAGGAGCAGGATTTAAGTTTTCTGTATTTATCTCGGGGCAGTTTGATCTAGAGCAGAGGTTGGCAAACTTCTCTTAAGGGCCAGATAATAAATATTTTAAGCTTTGTGTGGACCATATAGTGTCTGTAGTAGCTACCCAGCTCTGCTGTGGTGCCATGAAAGTTACCACAGATAATAAGAAATGATGAACATGGCTGTGTTCCAATAAAACCTCATTTGACAAGATAGCTGGTGGACTTGGGTATACAGCCTGCAGGTGGGAGTTTGCTAACCCCTGGTATAGAAGAAAAATGCCTGGCTTTAGAACTAGGCAGTGCTCATTTCACAGTCTGCCTCCATCACTCACTTAACTCGGCAAATTGCTCTAGCTTCTCTGAATCTTGTTTCCTTGTCTATAAAGTGGAGGTGACTATCTCTAGTTAGGATTAGAAGATGCACAGTATTTACCCCATTACAGTATACCCATCATTAGGAGGCTTCCTGTGAATCACCATTCTAATAATAGCTTATCCAAAGGAAAAAAAAATCTTCCTTGCAGCATGCAAAAAACCTCATGACAACCTGGGGGGTTCATAACATGTGCAGGGAAATTCAAGATTATATTTAGGTTGCACTGAATAGAATTGATTCAGACAGATTAAAGAGTTGTTTCTTTAAACAGTGTTCTCAGCTCTCCCTCAGAATGGTTTCAGGGACTGGAAGATATTCTGGCCCATCCTTGCTTCCTTCTACCACATCTCCTACTGGGGTTGGATCAGTGCAGGCCCCTGCTGATGGGCCTGATTCTCTAGGGCCCCATGGGATCAGGCTTAATGTAAGTGAATAGAAACTGTTCTGAAATCACAAGCAAGCTCAGCTGGTGTGCAACCTCCAGCCCATCCTTGATTTCATCCTATGTCCTCAAATTATACCAGATGAATTTGAAATAGACTGTTCATTAATAAATGCAATAAAGTGTTTCTGCACTTCATAGAGGACATGATCTAAGCCTGGCATGTGATAATCATATGAACCAGCAAGCTATTTAGCTTCTCCCCACCTCTGATGCTCCAGTGGGTCTTAATAGGCCTCTGAGCTCCTGTGAGCATCCCTCAGAGGGGGTGTTGATGACCTAATTCTGACCCAAAGGCCAGTGCTGTGTGTAACGTGGGCTGTGAGGTCACCATGACTGGACCTCTCTAAGACAGCATTTTGGAATCCAGCAAACACTAGGCTAACTATGCATCAGATCAAAAGCCAAGATATGAACCCAGGAGCTGAGAATAAGAAGAGTTCACTGAAGACTGGGATGTCCCATTGGTTTGACTCCTCCCAAATCAGAGTCTGGAATGCAAACTGCTGACGGTCTTGTTCTTAGGGCCCCATGTATCTGTATTGTGCTGGTATTGCAACTTGGAGTTTCACTATGTCTTTGGTGAGTGATGAAAAACAAAGTAGCAGTGATCCAAATGGTGAAACTCTCTGGGCTGGGGAACCTTAATGTTCATGAAAGTTGGGAATTTTGCTCAGAGGATTATAATTGTCAGAAGTGTGAAATGCTCATTCACCTCTTAAACATCTATTCTTTTCTTCGACTTCACGTTATTATCACCGACCCATCCCTGGAGCCCTGCCTCATCACCTGATGCAGCTTCCCAACAGCCTCTGGCTTCAACTCTGCCCCTTCCAGCCCCTCTACATAGAGGCCAGGTTATTTCCAAAATGTAACACATCACTGCCTCTTGGTGAAGACTGGCTCCTTCAGTGTGACCACGTGGGCCCTCAGGCCCTTCCACTCCCCTCCAGCTGATGCCTTCTACACTGCATCACCCTCCAGATTCCACGACCCAGCCACACTGAGATTCTCCCTGTGCCTTGAACTTCATCCTGTGGCTTCACTTGTGCTTACTTTCTCCCACCTGTGACTAATGACCTCCTTCCAATACCTGCTCAATTTTCAAGTCTAGAAATCCATCTCTGACCTGCTGCCCTCTCGCTAAAGGCAACGTCAGACCACATATTCTCCCCTCATAGGACTGTATCATAATGTCATGGGCTGTGTCCTTCTTGGTGATGGCTCTTGTATATTCAGAGTCTGCATGATCCAATCACATAGTAATTGACAAAAGGTCTGTTTAATATATGACAGATGGACTCATCAAATGATTAAAAGAAGAAATAGCCTCAAAATCAGTAATTCCCAACACCCAGTCTACAACAAAATTTAAAATGTACCTTTGCCTGGCCTCACCCCCATAGATTCTGATTCATCTATCTAGCTGGGAATGGGTTTCAGACACTGAAAACCCACTGGTCATGCTCTACAAAGCTCCCCAGGAGGCACTAATATTCAGCTGAGGTTGAGGGCTACTGGTCTTAAACAAGGAGGCATAAGAAGGTAGGAAGGAGCTATGCTGATTGCCATTTCAGGAAAAAGAGAAAGGGACATTCAACTTACAGATGAGGAACCCAGAGTTTGGCTTGTTACAGCCCTCAAAGGCTGTAGCAGTTCCCCCAAGGGCTGGCCTTCAGGTACTAGCTACAGTGTGGACAGGCTGAGTGCTCTCACCCGGGACAGTCAGAGAGATGGTCAGGAGACTGCATCTGCTCTGAGCAGGCTTGGACAGGGCTCTCTGATGCCACCCCTACTTGGGGGCTGGGTAATTTTCCCTGGGCTGCTTCTCACTGAGGCAGCCCTAGTCACCATGGTGCAAGCATCTGCTACCTGGCTCAGGTGCTGCTCAGGGTATTTTAGCAAGGGTAACCACCGCCTTCCCAAACCCAAAGTCCCCCGGGGAGCAATTCAGCATCAGCATTTCCACATACATGGCAGATGCCTGCGTGCCAACACTGAGTGAGCGAGCCTGTGGCTGGCAGTGACCAGACAGGCCTGGGGAACCTGATGGAGGGCTATTATTAGAGAAACTATGAAAAATAACTTTTTCAAACTCACCCCGAGAGCAAAGCAGATGGCCCCAGAGCTGTTAGAAATGGAGCTAGCTGCTTGGCACTGCCTTTTCCTTGCTCAGAACTTCCCCTGGTTTAACTACAAATAAAGTAGGAATCAGAGAGCAGGGGGCAGTGATGCTCAGGCAGGTTCAATCATCCTGGGAATCTGATCATAATCCAAACTAAGAGCTCTGAGGGCTTTGCCATCAGCCCACAAATAACTTATTATACGATGTCTGATCTGTGGTTCCGTGCAGGTGCTAACTGGGTGCTTTCACATCTGAAGATGAAGACACAGGCGCTAGCAGCTGCCCTGCTCTTCACGAGAAGGCATTTTAATTTAGGGTTTCAGGCACCTTTACAGACAGTAAAAAAACATTTCAACTCGCAATTCATCTCAAAATCAATTAGTGCTGGCTTTGTGGAAGAACAATGGATGTGGAAGAAACATCCTTCTCAGTTTCTTCAGCATCCACAGGGAGCCAGTTCAAAAGAGGAGGCAGAAAAGGTGAGGGCTGGGATCAATGCCTTCCCTCTGCATCCTGCCCTTAGAGCAGGGGAGATCAAGAGGCAAACAGTCCTGTGACCACGCTTCTTTTCCCTACTGAAACAGGGAGCCAGATTAATACAGCCATCAGGCTAGATTTGCTGGTTAGCTAATTGAAGGCTCTGGTGGACAGCGGGGAGCTATTTTCACCAGTGTCTGAGGATGCTTGCCTCAGGCAAGCAAAGTCCCTGCCAATCACATTAGTGGGTGGCATTTAATTCCATGGCTTTGAATAAACAACATGTCAAGTAAGTCAGTCAAAATGCACGACCATGTGTGGTGAGAGAGGCAGAAACCAATGGGGCTGGTTTTCAGGCCAAAAAGTACCCTGAAAAGTACAATAGTACAACAGCCGACATTCAGGGACTGGCATAGAGTGAGCAGGAAAGAAGTTAATGACTGGAGGAGGGAAAGGAGAAGAAAGATGGTAGAGCTGAAGGATCCTCAGTAACAGAAGACGGAAGGCAAGATGCCGTTTCACTCATGCTAGATATTCATGGCACACACATTCACATCTTTGAAATTTCACAACTTTGAAGGTTCTTATGGAGAAGACTTACTGTAAATGCATTGTGTACTTACTGTAAATGAGGGTGAATCCTGAAGCCTCCCACATTTGGCTCTCCTAGCCGGTTTGCATAAGCTATTAAATAGTGACAAATGAAAGAGGACAACCCGCCCCTCTGGAAGAGAGATTGAATAAACTTTTCATAAGCAGACTGCTCAGGCAAGGACACAGGGGAAATGGGGCAGAAAAGGCAAGGTCTGGCTTCTATAAGCCAGATCTGCCATCAGGCAAGGCTGCCGAACTCTGAAGACATGGGGATCACTGCTTCGACAAGTCACTCTGGAAGGACAGTGCACCAAAGTGATGCCCCTCAGCAGACAAAGTGTGTAGGGGGATGGCCACACAGCAGAGCCCGCTGGTGTAAACTCTGATATACAGGAGGGAATCTTCTTGCCATCCTTCTCCAAATACTTTTCCCTTCTCAGTACTCATCAAATTAAGATTGTGATATTTTTTCCCACTCAGTGGTCTTATTTCATTAAAAAAGTAATTATAAACTTCAAAAACATGAAATACTTTAAACAGAAAATAATATAGCAGATACTCATCATCCACCATACTAATTTTACTTGTGTCAACATTTTGCCATATTTGTTTTAGATTTCTTTTTTAAAGATATAAAATGCCATAGGTGTCATCCTTTCCTCATTCTACCCTTGCCAGAGATATATTCTTTCTGTAGATATTTTTATAATTCTACATATGCCTGTATCCATAAATAACATGTAATATTTTCTTGTGTTTTTACAGTTTTAAGCAAATGGTATATCAAATGTTTGTTTCTGTAGTTTATGGTGTGATATTATAAGTGGATCATTCTTCATTGAGAAATTTAGAAATGCCTTTTACTTTCCAAACAGATTCAGCTGAATCATCAACAAAACATATGAAGAGTAAATATGTTTTTATTTTCTACATTTTATCTAATGAGTTGTCAACTCTGGGTATGGCATTAGAAGCTTTAGAAGTACAGTTGACTGTTGAACAACATGGGTTTGAACTGTGTGGGTCCACTTATTTGTGGATTATTTTCAAAGGAAATACTACCGCTACATGATTCAGAGTTGGTCGAATCCTTACATGTGGAGACACACTTACAAAGGAAATGCCCAAACTACATATCATCTGCGGAATTTTGACTGTGCAGAGGGTTGATATCCTAACTGCCATGTAGTTCAAGAGTCAGCTGCATGCATTCAGTCCCGAAGTGCTGGAAACACAAAGAACTAGATCCAATGCTCACTCTTACAGAACTCAAAGGCAGTCAGGAGGAACAAATAGGTGTGAACAAATAATAACAGTGGCCCTCAATAAGTGCTATCATGGATGTGAGTTACCAATATAATTTGGGGGCAGGGCAAGCAAAGAGATGATTTAGCATACCACCGTTTATTGTGCATACAAATACGTTGCTGCACTTGTCTGATCACTTCAAGGACTTCACTTCCCAGAGTGTTCTGAAATTATGTATTCACTACTGGCTTCCCTTTGAAGGAAGAGACTATACCTCATTTTTCTTCTTATCGCCAGTAGGTTTTAAAATTTCTCATACCTGGAAAATATCCCCTTCAGTGTAGTAAACCAAAGGTCAATTTGACTGTATTTCTGAATTACATGTTTTAAAACATGATTTCTGGCCCGTCCTGGTGAAGCCTGGGGTCAAATCTGTGTGATAGTTTTAAGCAGAGGGAAAGAGAGGGTTTGTACAGTAGCAATGATGGATTAACTCTGGTTAAAACACTGATGTACCAACGTCCTGCTGTATTTCTCCCAGATGGTTGTAAATTGGGACATCTCATAAATCCCCAGGCCTTTCCTTTTCCATGGCTGGTTATTACAGAGTCCCAGGGCAGAAGAGCACTTTCTAAAGTAAAGTAATTGTGAGCTATTTATTATCTTCAAAGGAGAACCTGTCAACCACCATGGCCACAAAGCTCAGACAATTAAAACCGCCCAAAGTGCCCTGATTCTGCAAAATCCTTTCCATCATTTGCTGGTTTGGATCTAATGCATCCAAGAAGGCAGCTACTGTCACAGAAATCCACACTGGGTCTGCCCTGTTTTCACCCGAATGTGACATCCCCTGCCGCGCTTACCGATGGGTCCTTTGAAGGAAATAGCCTAGATGGCAATTGTATAGCACATATCTCAGCATTCTTCTCTCCTATGACAGTGGCAGACATGGCTAATGCATCATGGCACTTTCTTTCCTGCTGAACCAGAACTCTGTCTGCAGGCAGTCACTACCAATCAATTGAATTTGGTATTCACAACAACACTTATCTACCATCTCTGAAGAAACGATGTTGGTCAGCAATAGTTAATTTTACCTAACACATCTGATAGTTCAATAACTTTGGATTAAATTTTCTTAAAAGCCCCAATGCCCCAAACCAAATTTATTGAGAAATAGCTTAAGTTCTTTCAGGGCCTGAACTTATGTTCAGTGGTATGTCCTCGTGAAAGTTGTTCAACCCAATAGCTAAACAGTATTTCTATCTCACTTACTATCTTGGCAATTTGAAGTCAACAATAACACCTCTGGAAATGGTGTACTATCCAGGGAAAGAACTTAGTTATGGGTCTAAGAACAGTGCCAAACACTCAGGAGGGGCCAATACATGTTTGTTGAATGTATAAAATAGTGGGAAGTCATAGGTCTCCTTGTTCAAGCATTAGACCTTCTGATGCTGACCATGCTCACCTTTTCCTTTCTTTTCAAATTTCAGTTAGTATGAACATCTGATAGGTGAAGAAAGTGAAGTCGCTCAGTCATGTCTGATTCTGCGACCCCATGGACTGTATCTTTCCAGGCTCCTCCATCCATGGGATTTTCCAGGCAAGAATACTGGAGTAGGTTGCCATTTCCTTCTCCAGAGGATCTTCCCAATCTAGGGATTGAACCCAAGTCTCCTGGATTGCAGGCAGACTCTTTATCATCTGAGCCACCACGGAAGCCTGACAGGTGAAAACTGGGGTCCAAGAATTTTCTGGTGGGTATGAGGGGAAGACAATGATATCTATTTTTCCCAGTGGTGTCTGCTGATGGGATAAACAGAACCATTTTCTCCTAAAAGGAATGCTTGAGAACTTGCAGGAACCAAAGATTTTAGGAGTCAAATGGGACAAGTGTCACTGAAGATGGTGCAGAAGCCGATAGTCCTTTGAAACCAAACTTGAAACCTTATGACTTCAGTTACTTGGCAGCCACCCATATTTCTATACAGGTTAGTAACTATAGGCTAGTATGCACAGGTGCACAAGGATTGACGAAATGCTGAATAAACCATGACACTGCAAATGTTACAAACTGTTTATTGGTATTTGTTCAAACTTTTTATCTGAAATCTCATATTCTCAAAGTGACTTTTCCTTTCAGTTTCTTCTTTGAGTATAAAAAAAATGAAAAGTTCCTGCCCTTAAGGCAATAATTATTGCCCAATAATTTTGCCCAAACCAATAACTGTATTGCCTAAAAGTGGAGATGAGGCTTCTAGAAGATCTCAGGGAGGATCCTGGAAGTTATAGGAAACTTCCATGCTAGTAATAAATAAATAAATGGATGAGTAAGTGAATAAAAGAGACAAGCAAATAAAAGGGAGTGTGATAGAACTGAAGAGTAGATGTGTTCCTCCACAATACCATCTGTGTGCTGCTCCTTCTGCATAAGGCACTGCACTTGGCTCAGATGGTAAAGAATCTGCCCGCAATGCGGAGGACCCGGGTTTGATCCTTGGATTGGGAAGATCCCCTGGAGAAGGGAATGGCCACCCACTCCAGTATTCTTGCCTGGAGAATCCCATGGAACCTGGCAGGCTACAGTCCATTGAGTCACAAAGAGTTGGACACAACTGAGTGACTAACAAACACACATAGCCAGTGGGAAACAGGGGTGAGACAGGCACAGAGGTGCAGGATGTAACGCATACAAAAAATTATATACATGACATAACTTCAGAATCCTAACATTTTTACATTTACTAGTTTATTAAAGATATGACAAAGGATACAGATGAAAAGCCAGATGAAGAGAAACATGGAGTGAGGTCTGGAAGGCGCCAAGTGCAGGAGCTTCTGTCCCTAGGGAATTGGGGTATATCACTCTCCTGGTGTGGATGTATTCACCAACTCAGAAGCTCTCTGAACCCTGTGCTATTGGGATCTTATGGACATTTCTTCATGTAAGCATGGCTAACTACTACTGCCATTTCCAGCCCCTGTCCCCTATCTGGAGGATGGGGCAAGGCTGAAAATCCCAAACTTTTAATCATGGCCTGGTCTTTCTGGTGACAAGCCCCTATCTAGGAGGCCACCCAGAGTCAGCTCAGTAGAATAAAAAAATTCTCTTAGAGCTCTTATCACTTAGGATTTACAAATGATTTGGGAGCCCTGTGTTAAGGAAGGAGTCAAAGACAAATATTGAAACAAGAGATACACTAGTGTTCTTATTTCACAAGAAATTAAAAGGGTGTTCAGAATCCTAAAAGTTTTAACTGAGTGGAACTCTAGAGGTCAGGTTGCAGCATGTGCCAAGCTAGAATTAAGTGATTTACTCAAAAATCACACATTGGACGGTGGCATAGAGGGATCTGAGCCCAAAGCTCCCAATTCCTACCTGGCAGGTGAGACCATTTCCATCTGGGGTGGTTAGGAAGCATCCTAAGAACAAAGCAGGTTCTGGTGGGGTTTTTCAGGATGGGTTTGATTTAGATCTAAAAACAAAAGCGAGGGGGATGGGCTTTCCAAGCCAACTGAAAAGCAGTTTCTTAAGATCACTTTGGCTTTAGTGAAAGGTCAAAGGAAAACAGCGACCACTAGAGTCACACAGAACTGGGTCTGATTCATGGTTCTCTTACTTTTGCCATCTGTGTGTCCTAGAGCAAATTTTTTAACTCTCCAAGTCTTAGATCCCCAGTAAACTGGAGATTACAGTATAAACACTGCAGGGTGATGTAAGAATTAAGAGCATTTGTTGAGCAGCTTTTATAAGACTAGACATATATGATAGCTGTTGTTTATGCTTATCCATTTAGGGAGGTGGTGGTGGCGGCGGTGGTTTAGTCGCTAAGTTGTAGCCGATTCTCACGACCCCTGCCAGGCTCCTCTGTCCATGGGATTCTCCAGGCAAGAATACTGGAGTGAGTTGCCATTTCCTTCTCCGTCACTTAGGGAGAGGGGTAGGAAATAAGCTGTGGGAGCAGGACATGATCAAACTATGGATGCCTGTAGCTGCCAAGTAGAAGAATCTGAGGTCTGTCTTGCAGGAAGTGATGAAAGTGCCAGTAAATTTTGAAAACTCAGCAGTGGCCACAGGACTGGAAAAGGTCAGTTTTCATTCCAAGCCCAAAGAAAGGCAATGCCAAAGAATGCTCAAACTACCGCACAATTGCACTCATCTCACATGCTAGTAAAGTAATGTTCAAAATTCTCCAAGCCAGGCTTCAGCTATATGTGAACCATGAACTTCCAGATGTTCAAGCTGGTTTTAGAAAAGGCAGAGGAACCAGAGATCAAATTGCCAACATCTGCTGGATCATCAAAAAAGCAAGAGAATTCCAGAAAAACATCTATTTCTGCTTTATTGACTATGCCAAAGCCTCTGACAAGGTGGATCACAATAAACTGTGGAAAATTCTGAAAGAGATGGGAATACCAGACCACCTGAACTGCCTCTTGAGAAACCTGTATGCAGGTCAGGAAGCAACAGTTAGAACTGGACATGGAACAACAGACTGGTTCCAAATAGGAAAAGGAGTACGTCAAGGCTGTATATTGTCACCCTGCCTATTTAACTTATATGCAGAGTACATCATGAGAAACGCTGGGCTGGAGGAAGCACAAGCTGGAATCAAGATTGCCAAGAGAAATATCAATAACCTCAGATATGCAGATGACACCACCCTTATTGGCAGAAAGTGAAGAAGAACTAAAGAGTCTCTTGATGAAAGTGAAAGAGGAGAGTGAAAAAGTTGGCTTAAAGCTCAATATTCAGAAAACTAAGATCATGGCATCTGGTCCCATCACTTCATGGCAGATAGATGGGGAAACAGTGGAAACAGTGGCTGACTTTAATTTTCGGGGTTCCAAAATCACTGCAGATGGTAATTGCAGCCATGAAATTAAAAGATGCTTACTCCTTGGAAGGAAAGTTATGACCAACCTAGGTAGTATATTAAAAAGCAGAGACATTGCTTTGCCAACAAAGGTCCATCTAGTTAAGGCTATGGTTTTTCCAGTGGTCATGTGTGGATGTGAGAGTTGGACTATAAAGAAAGCTGAGCACTGAAGTATTGATGCTTTTGAACTGTGGTGTTGGAGAAGACTCTTGAGAGTCCCTGGAACAGCAAGGAAATCCAACAGTCCATCCTAAAGATCAGTCCTGGGTGTTCATTGGAAGGACTGATGCTGAAGCTGAAACTCCAATAGTTTGGCCAACTGATGCAAAGAGCTGACTCATTTGAAAAGACCCTGATGCTGGGAAAGATTGAGGGCAGGAGGAGAAGGGGATGACAGAGGATGAGATGGTTGCATGGCATCACCAACTTGATGGACATGGGTTTGGGTGAACTCTGGGAGTTGGTGATGGACAGGGAGGCCTGGCATGCTGCGGTTCATGGGGTCACAAAGAGTTGAACACGACTGAATGACTGAACTGAACTGAAGTGATGAAAAATGAAGATCTTTGAGTAGAGGAACCAAGGTCATAAAATCAAACATTAATAACAAAGCCAGGACACCTGGTGAATTTTCTTGTCTCATCTCCTGTGTAATGTTGGAGTCATCCTCTCATCTCTAGATTTTCTCCACCCAAATGGATTTGGGCATCCTTATAACTTTTGAATTAAGCATTTCAGAAAGGTTAGTGAAAATATACCTTCTAAACAAGGGGATTATTTATCTTCAAGAAATACATATCCCTAAAGTTTCTAGCCAGAAGTTGGCAATGGAACTTCAGAAATGTTTCCTGTCAGTTCTCTGTCAGTAATAGGGAGAAAAAGTCTGTTCTGGAAAGGACAAAATAAAGTACCAAGCCCAATTTTGGCACACCACTTGGATACACATCCAGTTAGCACCAAGATATTTCCTCTATAACTTCAAGATGAATGTCTTTCTTCCTCATTGTCTCACATAAAGGATAGAAAAAGGCAAAGAGGAGAAGTTTTGAGTAAAGAAATGGATGCTAAGCCAACATGAAACAAGAAGGAAAAATAAGAGGTACATAAGGCAAGAAAAACACTAAACACAAACACTTTTGTGTGTGTGTAAAGTTCATTTGATAAAAAGTAAAGCTACAAATGCTTGCTCTTTGGCATAAGATCTTTAAAAGGAACATCTCAAAATACTCACATGAGTGCCTTCTGTCTGAAGGTGTGACTGAGAAGCGGGTAGGCTCCATAAGCAAGTTGAAAAATGGTAGGTCCCACAGCATAAGGAAATGATGCAGTTATGCAAGTCTATTAGTAACACACCTCACACTGAATTTGGGGTACCTACCAAGAAACCACACCCCAAGGCATTTATTTTAACCGCGCAATCTGCCTCTTCCCTAGTTATGACAACCAAAAGTCATACCAGTGTTTCTAAATGACTCTCCTTTCTCAACAGTCCACCTCCTGTGCTCCCATCAGCCAACCTTTAGCTATTTGTCTTTGGCTAACTGGGCTTCTAAGATGGGTCTGCAAATGGCTTATTCCAGCACATCATTAATCAGTGCCAAGCTATAAATAGGCTCCAGCCCCAGCTAAGAGTACTCAGCTGAGTTGTTGGCTCAGTACCCCCAACAACTAATGAACAAGCATGAGTGAGTACTACTGGGCAAACACCAGGCAAAGAATGCAAGGTGCCCAAGTAAGTCTTGCTTTAGATGTTACCCCTAGGAAGGCTATCTGACAAATACTGATAGCGAATGTAGAACAACAGGTGAATAAAAAGAAGGAAAAGTAAGAGGTACATAAGGCAAGAAAAACACTACACATAAAACCCTTTTTGTGTGTAAAATTCATTTGATAAAGAAAAATGTAAAGCTATAAATAAATGCTTGCTCTTTGGCATAAGGTCTTCAAAGGAACATCTCAGGATACTCATATGAGTGCCTTCTGTCTGCAGGTGTGGCTGAGAAGTGAGTTTGTTTCAGACATATAGCATTAATAATGCACCATCAGGTGAAGCTTGCTGTCTTTCATTTAAAGTGTTGGGACTTCCCTGGTGGTCCAGTGGTTAAGAATCTACCTTTCAATGCCGGGACCATGGGTTAGATCCCTGGTTGGGGAACTAAGATCCCACATGTCCCGGAGCTACTGAGCCTGTGTATCACAATAGACAATCAGTGTGTTGCAACAAAAGATCCCACGTGTTGCACCTAAGATCCAGTGCGGCCAAATAAATAAAGTGTTAAATTATAAAAAGGTTAAAACTTGGGTCATTTATTGAGCATATCCAGTGACTTGTGTGACACTGGATAAATGGATATAAGCTGTCATAATTGCCATGGAGTAGAGGAAACTTAAGAGTGGCTTTGTCAGCAGTCTTGTTAAAAAGGCACATGAAAAGGCACCGAAACATAAGAAAAGGTGCCTGCCATGTCTCTGCCTTACTAAGAAATGCTCATGCTTTAGAACAAAAGATGGCAGGCCCATCGGAAATCATCCTGTAAAGGCAGCATGTGTAATTATCTCTAATATTAATGCTGCCAAAGGTGGGGTAAATCTCAGGAGAAAGATAGGAGCCAGTTGCTAAGCCACATCCAGAGGGATTTATTTTTGCAATTATCATAATATCAGTGATAGTTAAAGCTGGTAAGGTACAACCCCTAAGGATGTTCTGGGTATAAACTGACCCATAATGGGCAGGGCGAAAGAGATAAATGAAGTGGAGAGAAAACTGGAACACTGAGCAGTAACTAAATAGGTCATATTCTGTCTCACTTCATTATTTTGATGTATATCCTAAGGTCCTTTAGCAATATAGATTGGAAATATCATGAGTTTCACAAACAAGGAGCTCTTCAGTTAATTTGTCATCTCTGAGTCTTAATTTCTAAATTAAATTAGAAAAGGCTAATTAAGCCCAAATACAGGTAGGAGCATTCAATTAGAAAGTATAAATGAAAGTATCTAAAATAATTTCTGACACAGGGGTACTTAATAAGTACTAGTTTTCCCTCTGCTTTTCTTCACGTGTGTGGTTGTATTACTTCTACCTCCAATTAAAGCTTATTTTGTACATCTTCGTTAAGCTGTCAAAGTTTTTCAAATTCAAGATTTGTCCATGTTTTTACCCCTACAGCACCATGAAGCCCACTCAGGAGGGGTGCAATCAATGCTCACAGAAAAATGACTGAAAGACTCAATCCATTAGGCAAGGGGCATCCCCGCATACATGTTTTTATAATCTCCTGAGTTCAGCACCTCTGCTAACATAATGATCACACTGTGCAATTTATAAATCCACATTGGCCTCTCTCGCTAGACTGGAAACCCTCAAGGGAGACCTAGAACCTAATACGCACTCAATGGATAAGAGATGACAGTACCTTTTAATTCACCTTTGTGTCTTTTGGGGGTTGATCTGAAGCACCTGTGTGTCTTTTGGGGGTTGATCTGAAGCACCTTTGTGTCTTTTGGGGGTTGATCTGAAGCACCTTTGTGTCTTTTGGGGGTTGATCTGAAGCACCTTTGTGTCTTTTGGGGGTTGATCTGAAGCACCTGTGTGTCTTTTGGGGGTTGATCTGAAGAACCTGTGTATCTTTTGGGGGTTGATCTGAAGCACCTTTGTGTCTTTTGGGGGTTGATCTGAAGCACCTTTGTCTCTTTTGGGGGTTGATCTGAAGCACCTTTGTGTCTTTTGGGGGTTGATCTGAAGCACCTTTGTGTCTTTTGGGGGTTGATCTGAAGCACCTTTGTGTCTTTTGGGGGGGACTGTTGATCTGAAGCACTACTCAGTGCCTTAGAGGAGAGGAATGCCAACATTCCTCAGCAGGAGAAGAAAATGTGTGAAAAAGTTTATCTTGTGAGAACATGTACAGAGCTTATAGAAAAAGAGTTAAAATGCGGAGACAAAAGCTGTGAGATGTTTATACTTTCATCTAAACAAAAGTGAGTTGACTTCTGGACTTAGAATTTAACCCACTTGAGCAGAGAATGCAGGGGAAGATGACGTGAGGTTGTCCTCACAAAAGCTTTCTCAGCTTATGAAATGAACGGGGACAAGAAAGACTACATTTCAATAAGTAGTAACAGAGTTTGAACAACCTCACATTCTGTTAGCTCCCTTTGGGGGGAAAGTCGGAGGAGGAGCTTATAACACAGGCAAAGAATGGGGTCATGAAAAAGATATGCGTAGTGTACAGAAGAGTTAAAACGAGCCCGTGTGCTCCAATTTTTAGGTATGCAACCGCCTGCCGACGTCCTATTGACTTGGGTCGGTAATAAACCATGTGGTTGCAACTGGACTCTGATCATATAGCAATAGTAGAATATCCTTGACAGTCTCTCAATATGTAACTTGGCAGCTCAGAGATTTGCATGGAGTTTTAAAGTTTCGTGTCCCATTTAAAGCAAGGAGTATTATCTTGGAGCTCTTCAAATTACCTGTAATTGTGTGTCACGTTTTATGAATGTGTACATGTGCTTTTCTACCCCCAGGGAATCTGTGGCTGTCATCAGATCCTTAAAGTCGGTCATGATGAAGTCCCAAAGAACCACTGGTTTAAACAGAGTAGCATGAGAAAAAAAAATTAATACAAACCAGAACAGAAGCTGTGTTTCTAGCTTTGAGATATAAACTGATTTCTTTGTCTAAAAGCGTTGTCTTAGAAGTGTCCTATAAATGCTTCTCACACATTTCTAAAATTCAACTTATTATCTACCTCTTAAAACTGCCCTGCCTACAGTACATCCTATAAGGACTTATGGTGTCCTCCTTTGGACCAAAAATAACGATGTCATCTTGGACACCTTTCTCGTCCTTAACCTCTGTGTCCAGTCCTCAAGTTGTGACTCAGCTTCTTCATGGTTCTCAGCTTGGCCCTTTCCCTTCTATTCCCACTGTCTCTGTCTGTTGAGGCTCCACATCCCTCATCTGGATGACTTCAGAACTCTCCTAACTTAACTCCCTCTCTTCATGTTCAGATCCTCCCAGCCCTTCTCCACGGGGTTATGAACTCAACACAAATCCAACCATTTGGATCCAGGTGCTCAGCAGCATAAAAGATAAACTTTTCCATGTCAGAAAAGATGTCACCCATCACAGGGCCTCTGCCTGTATCTTCCAGTCTCACTGCCATTTCCTAGTTCAGATACCGCCTTCCAGAAACACCAAGTTACTGGTGATGTCCTTGTTCTTCCACGCTGATGTCTCTTTTTGGAATGTTCCCTCTTTAATGGGCTAACTATTCATCCTTTACACAAGCAGGCTTGTCACCCATCACAGCCCTGATCTCATTCTATTAAAAGGCTTAGTTTAAGTGAACACCCCTTCCACCTCCACCATATTGTCGTATCCTTTGGGCAAGGAAGCTTTCTATTAATTGCGTTAGCCCCAATACCTAGAATATTGCCTAGACAGCTGAGAATCTGTGGCATACTCATTATTTTCTGCTTGAGGTATCTTGAAGACATGATGGCTGCTCTGTAGGCCTGGCTAACAGAGTCAGCTATAGGAAAACATTCTGGAGGGAAAACAGGTCACAAAGGCTCTACTTTTGACATGGAGAATATAAAACCCTGCTTAATTCCAGGAGTTCTGCCCCTCTGATACTGACCTGAGTGTCAGCCAGCCGAACGATAGTTCAGTCTTACCTCAATTTTTTATATGCATCAGCTTCTCCCAAAGTATAATATTATTTCTTTGTCAACAGCATTATTTGTGGCAAAAGAAGCCAATGACTTGCACAGCTAGGTCTATGTGACCCTGTCCAATCTCCTCACGCATACAGTTGTTTTTTAAAACTCATGTTCCTTTATACAGCTTAAGGCATTTTGCATCTGAATTTACTTAGGTGAAACAGGGATGATAAAATCTACCCCAGAGTAATTAACATAAAATGCATGATATATATGAAAGTACTTCATAAAGTATAAGGTGTTATGCAAGCACTTTCTTGCTCTCCATCATTTTAGAATGATCAAGAACATTTGAGTAAATGGCCTCTTGGGTGTAAAATGCAAGATCTTAGAAGTTCAAGTTGTGAAAATCAACAGCATTCATTGAACATAGCACAGTTTCATTTACAGATCGGCCCTAGTAATAAAAGGCCCTAGGAATAAAAGATTAAATATACCTAGTCTTGGTCATCTTGCTCAGGACACTAGTCATAATATATGCATATCTGAAATAAAACTACTCAACAATGTTATTCAACATATTTATTTTATTTGAGCAATAGGCAGGAGAAAGAGTGATTGTGTACATGAAGGGATTCTGGTCAGAAGAGTGAAAACAAAGATAACCAATGCTGACACTACATTTGGCCCCTGTTTGTGTCCCAGATGCACACTCTCTGAGAATAGAGAAGAAGCTTTCAATCATGTAAACCTCCTCAGCTTGCAGCCCAGAAAGAATTCATGAATGAAGACAGAAAGCCAAGTCGAATCAACAACTTTGGAGAACCAGAAGGCTGGACTGCTGTTTTCCAATCTTTCTATCTGAGGCAAAACCAAAAATAGCAGGGGCTTGCGTTGGAAACCCAGGAAATCAAAGCAGGAAAGAGGCTGAGGGCTGAGTCATGGCAAGTGACCTCATCAACAAGGAGGCTGAATGTAGCTATAAATGACAGATGATGCGGCTCCATCCGAAAGCAGGAGGTAGGCACCAGAGAGATGGAGAGGATCAAGGCATTGATGTGATGCCAGCATGAGACAGAATGACTTATGAAAAGTTTCCTTCCAAACAGAACTGCTTAAATGAAGTTCAAGGAGGCTAATCTTTAAAAGATGTAATGTTTGTGTGGAGGCATCCTTAATGCAGTGGGAAGAGTCCTGGTTTTGGAGCTTTGCAAAGCTCTGGGCTTTGGAAAAAAACCTTTGGGCTTTTCCACCTAAGCTGACATGGCTCACTTTCATCACCTTTAAAATGGATATAATAATACCTCCCTCCCAGAGTGGCTGTAAGGGGAAATGAAATGAGGCACCGAGCGCAGTGACTAGACCAGAGCAGGTGTTCAATTAACGTGTGGAGTCTCCTCCTTCCTTCCCCAGCAGACAAACAGCTTAGTGTAGCCAATTCTTGTAATGTTACTTTCTTCTCTAATCATTCCCAGTTATAACATCTTTGCCCAAACAGAGAGATTAGATATGGTCTAGTTCTGCCTTCGACCCAAGCTGGTGATAATCTCGATCATCTCCTGACATATGGCCCTTCAGCCTGCCTGCTAGAACAGGTGCTGCAAGACGGAACTTTAATTGTGAGAAAATTCTGCCGCAGCTGTTAAAATATGCCTACCTCACAAGAGTTTATAAATTCAAATAACGTCAGTGTTTTTCAAAATGTAAAGCACTATATAAATGTAGCGTAAGCAAAGAGATAAAAATATATCAGTTTATATTAAGTAGTCTAGTTCTCTAAGGCAACGTTTCTCCCCCTCCTCCCCCTTTATCAGTAGAATCCCTTTTCAAATAGATCTTATGTATCACCCAGTGCTTTACACCAGGGCTTCCCTGGTGGCTCAGATGGGCAAGAATCCTCCTGCAATGCAGGAGAGCCCGGTTTGATTCCTGTGTCGGGAAGATCTGCTGGAGAAGGGATAGGCTGCCCACTGCAGTATTCTTCTGGAGAATTCCATGGACAGAAGCCCCTGGCAGACTATAGTCCATGGGGTCGCAGAGTCGGACACGACTGAACGACTTTCACTTTCACTTTACACCAGTGCTTCCCTTGTGGTTCAGATGGTAAAGAATCTCTCCCAGGGAGACCTGGGTTTGATCCCTGGGCCTGGAAGATCCCCTGGAAGAGGGCATGGCAACCCACTCCAGTATTCTTGCCTGGAGAATCCCCAAGGACAGAGGAACCTGGTGGGCTACAGTCCCTGGGGTCTCAAAGAGTCAGACATGACTGAGCGACTAAGCATAGCACATTACTTAGTACACACAACAAATGAAGGCAAAGCTGGACTGTGTAAGCTGGAGGAGGGGCCTGTGCTCCCTTCCAGTCCCCAGATCCTTCTTCCATTTCTCTTATGAGACACTTGAATTGTACTGCAGGGCTCCTTGGAGAAAGGAAGCTTGAAATCCCCTGTTCCAAGGAGACACAGAGCTCTGATATCAGCCTTGTACTTTCCTAGAAAAAGGCAGAGATGTCACAGAGAAAGGACTGGTTTATAGTGTTATTTGAGCGAAATGGCTCAATTTGAGTCCAAGTAGTAATTAGCTTAATGAAGGCCAAAGCTGTAATTACGACCAGCCTGGTGGTAATGCAATTTGAGATACTTTGCAAGAATTTCAGGGCAGAAAGGAAAATTCAGTGAAATCTGAGGGACCCAAGCTGCAGACTGGAATTTTTGAGAGATCTCTGAGTGAAATTCACAGAATGTCTTTAGTGAAAATAACACTTACCGGTTTAAAAGTGTTGTGGACACCACAGTTTCATTATTAACAGCTTATTATTAATAGTTTCAAATCCTGCTATTAACTGATAGTTATAAACACTGGCATTCCATTTCCTTACCTACAAAAATGGGAATCAAGTCCTTATTCTGGGTGGGAAAGTATTTCATAAGATCCTAAAACCATTAACCTTAAGATGAAAAATTGTTGGATTTACTGACATTAAATAGTAAGGGTATCTAAAAAGATACTGGTAAGTTATCAGGGACAAATAACAAAACTGGGAGTTAATTATTGCAGCAGCCAGAGCTGACAAAGAATTAATACTTAAAATTTAAAAAGAAATAGAAAAGTGGATGAAGGGCATAAAAATGCAATTCTTAGAAGGTAAGGTGAATAGCTAAGAAGCACATGAACAGAAGCTCAAATTCACTAGTTTTTCAAGGAATGAAAATTAAAACAACAATGACACGTGCTCTCAGCAATCAGAATGACCAAATGTTCACATCCAACGTTGGAGAGGGTATAGGGAGGTGAGAACGCTCGTGCACTTTTTCCATTTATTAATATAGGAACAATCTGAAGCTAATAATCATATGACTGAATCCCAGCTCCTGGGTATGCATCCCCAAATAATTCTTAACATGGGTCCCCAAGGGTTACGAATGAGGATGTTTGCTGTGGAATTTTTCGTGACTAGTAGAGATCTGGAGGTGGGATAGGTGTATATCAACTGGAAGGATATAAATAACATGGAATGAAATACAGACAATGAAATATTATGAAAATGTTGGGAGTCTATATGATAATAGGGATCTACCTGAAAATATAATGTTCAGTAAAAACTAAGAAACATTCTTACTTTTTATAGCCTATTTGTATTACAGATTTATCATTTACAAAAATGACAATATACACATACACCAATAATAAGATACATTTTATAAAGACACATGCACATTTGAGTTCCAGAATATGTAGGTAGTTTCTCTGTTGGGGAGGGGAATGGGTTTGGGAGCCGGGGCGAAGAGGAACAGTAACACAATAAGAGATAAATCTTAGGAGTGTGTTGGGGGGGCAGGAGGGAGGCTCAAGAGGGAGGTGATATATTTATAATTATGACTGATTTGCATTGTATGGCAGAAGCCAATACAACATTGTAAAGCAATTTTCCTCCAATTAAAAAATAAATTAAAAAATAAAAGGAAAGTCTTCCATGGACTTAGGGTGATAAGCTATAGACTGAGGAGTATGCACAACCCAAATCTGTATCTGAGGGCCAACTCTTAAAATGTTGGTAAGTTCTTATGAAAATTAGATGTAATCTATAAAACAAATTTCCTGGCATATTGGAAACACCTATTTGGTTCCCCTGTGACTCAGGAAATATGAAAGGAATGGGGTTTTCTTCCCCCAGTTTCTCTGATAATTTAATCTATGAAAATAAATGAGTCTCAGGAAAGTGAGGAACTAAGAGGAGGACTCAGATATGGGTATAGAAGATTGGTACTCAAATCTGGGTGCATATCAGAATCACCCAGAGGATTTACAGAAAAACACAGATAACCAGGCTCCACGCCCACATTTCCCAGGATGGAGATCTTTATCTCTACATGGGGGAGGCGATGGGGACCAGGGCTGGGGTCTGAAGAGCAGCACTTTAAAAGCATCGCCATCATGCCTGTCTGTCCACTATATCTCAGCCACTTATGTTCTTTGGATCATTGCTTTTAAAACCTTCAACAACTTTTGCTAAATAAAGCAGCAATGAATTTCTCAAAAAGAAACATATTTCAAAATATATGACTAGTGTGTACAGTATGGTACTCCATCTGCTCTTCCAAAATACTTGAGTTTTAGAAAATAATGTGTAGATAGGTCTATAAATTGCTACCTCCCACAAAACAAAGTAGACTCACTTTAGGGGGTATGGGAAAATATATTTTTTCTTTTGGTTTATCCATAGATAAAGGTTTATCTGTAAGAGCAAGCAAACCTGGCTTCCTTCTTTCATTCATTTATTTAGTCATTCAGACAACACCTGATGATGGTTCAACCAACTCAAAGTAATTCAACATCTGTAATAAAAATAACTTGCACAAATTCAGCAACTTTCCTTCTCCTAGCTCAATACTCAAGCAAGTAAATGTGCATCTTGGGTTGGATGGTCCTAGAAGGCAGAGAATGCAACTCTTCCTGTTGGATGTCACTGTGTGCTCATGGACTCCAGGATTTGGTTAATAATGACTAGGACAATCATTCTCTTCTAAGATTCTTTTCTTTCCCACAGTATTTAGTACCATGCAGTCTCTGCCTTTCCCAGTGCTGTTCAGATATTAGCTTTGAGCCTTGAGGCTCAAAGATGAGGCTACCTACCCCTCATCTTTCCCAAACCAATCCTTGTCACCAGTGAATGAGGTTTTGACTGGCTCAAGAGAAGTAGCATTTAGTAAAAGAGGAAGAATGACGGATAACTCTGGGTTTGAACCTCGGCTTTATCATCTACAGTCTGAGTCTCAGTCTCTTCATTGGTGAAATGGGAATGATGACATCAACTTCGCTGGGTTGCTGTGAGCATCACACAGTGAATAGACAGTGCCTGGAGCAGAGCAGACCTGGAAAATACGGAAGTGAGGCTGCTGCTGCTGCAGGCGTATTGCTACAAAACCAATATTTAGTCCCCTCATGTGAGCTCTGGCCCCCAGTGCTCACAAAGCTACAATTCATAGCTCAATGCTTTGTGATTCATGCTGGGCTCCTGTGGAATACTTTCTTCAGTCCAAAGTTCTCAGGAAAATGGAGCCCACACTGAACCACGATATGATCTTAGCTGCAACTGGAACAACCCATCTGGCCATTACCAATCTTCTTTCCTCAGAGGCCTAGCCCCTGTCATCCAACCATCCAACCTGTCATCCCTAAATCTCTAGCCAATGTCTTAAATTGAGATCTTAGATTCTATGGACCTCTCAGAGCTATACTGTATCATACTGAGAACTCTCCATGGGGTGCCAAAAGCCCCCAACCCCCTTTAGACACCAGCAGTAATCTGATCAGGATGCTTGGTTCTTCCTTCTGGTCATTCTAGCCTGGACTAATAAATACCTAATAGCTTTCAACTCCAGGGGTCAGCTTTAGACTTCATCCTCTAATCTGTCCTCTAAGATCTCACCCCTTCTACTGTATGTAATATGCCCATTGACTGAGCCATTCAAGAGCCAACGTATAGGGTTCTGGACTTACACACCAAACAATTTGTCAAATATGAGTCAGTAAGTCCATGAAAATGAATGATGGAGCAAACGAATGCATCACTCCTCATTTACAAATGAGATCTGGATTGACTGGGCGGCTGGACTCTTGCCCAGTGCAGGCAACTATCACCTGGCTCTGCCTCTGGAGAGAAACGCTGACCTCACGTTCCTCCGGAAGGCTCATGTTTTCCCATTGTGCTGATCTGTGGATATTTAAACAATCCAAAACTAAAAACAATGTTCTTTAAAATTAAATCACAACACAGTGTTCAGTTTATACCCTAAAACATACTCTCTCGCTCAGTACATTAATTTTCATATCTGCATAATGCAATTCATGTAAATATATGTGTGCATATATTTTAATGAATATCAATAGATCATTATGGTTTTTATGCAGGAAAAGGTTTTTTAAAAATCTGGCATAAAACATATACATATTAAATTACTCTACAAAATGGTAATATATGAACAGAATTTTCCATGTTGTTTTCTGCATTTAACTTCTCTGTTGTTAGACTGATGATCTTGTCTCTCTTGAAATTTCATTTGTTTTGAGAAGTCCTTTCTCACTCCCCTATGAGTCACTCTATTCTCTGTTCACCCAAAGCTCTTTTTAATAGGTCTCTATGAACATATTTAGATGATCAATTTCCATATCTTTGAGAAGCAGCGCTGCCTTGTAGTTAGGAGCTGGACCACAGGACCAGATCTGCCTCTAGGACTTAGCTCTGCCACTTACTAGCTATGTGGTGGTGTCGAGTTACTTAACCTATCTTGGCCTCAGTTACTTCAACTGTAAAGTGGGGATAATAACAGTTGTTCAGTTGCTAAGTCATGACTAACTCTTTGCTGTTACTACTATTATTATTACTACTACTCCCTTTCCACCTTGTCTGTGACCTCCCTGACAGCTGATGAGGGTCTGTCTCTTGCACTGGGTTCAAGAGTCAAATATAATCATTGGTATATTGTAGGTATTCAATAACTATCAAATGAACTCTCCCAAATTCCTTATTTTCAACACAGAAAAGTTCCTAAATGTTCTTCAATGGAGCAAGGATCCAGATAAGATTGTGTTTTAGTCTGTTTGAACTGTTATAACAAAATACCACGAACTGGGCAGCATATATTTAACAATAGAAATTTATTTCTCACAATTCTGGAGGCCGGGAGTTTAAGATCAGGGTGTCAGTATGCTGGGTGGGGGCCTTTTTCCTGGTTCACGGCTGGCATCTTCTCATTGTGTTTCCACGTAGTAGAAGAAGCTAGAGATCCCTGTGGGCCCTCTTTTATAAGAACACTAATGCCATTCATGAGGGCAGATCCCTCATAACCTAAGCATCACCTTCTAAAGCCCCTTTCCTAGCACCATCATCTATGAGGTTTGGGTTTCAACATATTAATTTGGTGAAAATACAAGCATTTGGACCATAGCAGATTCACTAAAAATCGCCATATTTATGGTAGTCATTTATCTTTCAAAGTCACATGTCTCTTGAAAAAGTCCTTGGAAGAAGGATCACTTTGACTCTAGGGCATTTGCTGGGTTTTAACTATGAGAAAGTGTCCAGGTGAGGTTGTTCCAGTCGGAGGACTTCTTTGCATTGTGCAGATCTCCTTCCCTTTCTTATGGCACTTATCTCACTCTCTATCAGACACTTGGAATTCTCTACATTTGCTCCTTACTAATTATTCTTTTGCCCATTCCCTCATGAAAGTGAAAATGTCAGTTGCTCATTCATGTCTGACTCTTGGCATCCCCATGGACTGTAGTCTGTCAGGCTACTCTGTCCATGGAATTCTCCAGGCAAGAATGAGGCAAATTTAAGGAAAACAGAGCAAGGTATCTATTTACAGTAAAATGGTTGAAAGTTCCAATAATAATTCATAGGTAGTCAAGTATCCAATTGGCCAACTGAAACACTTTAACGTAAGAGAGGAGGCTAAATTGAACAATCTATTGAAAGCAAATCTACTGATTCATTAGCTATTTCACTATGAATACATTTTCTCTCAACCTCCAACTACACAGAAGCTCATGAACTTCTATTTATTATTTTATTTCATATCTTTAATTTTTTTTTTTTTTACTGTTTTTCCCTTTTAAAGTCAGATATCACAGACTGAAGAAGAAACAACAGATAATTGAGCTTCTTTTATCAGCCTCCTCCACCAGGCATTTTAAGAGACATTTTATTTATTTCTGGCTTTTGGGATAATCTCAGCCTACGGATTATTTGTCATTTTTCTCATTTTGGTCAATTTGTCATTTTAATTAGTTTTATTCTTGGATTCTGGGATCTTTTCCTTCTGAAAATAAAGAAATCTTCCCAAACATGACTTGAAAGAGAAGGAAAAGCAAAGGGAAACAAGGAAGACAAAGAAAAATATGAAAACTTCCATCTTATAATGCATGCTTTGTGCTAAGTCACTTCAGTTGTGTCCAACTCTTTGCAACCCTGGGTTGGGTAACCCACCTCTATCCATGGGAGACTCCAGGCACGCATTCTGGAGTGGGTTGCCAAGCCCTCTTCCAGGAAATCTTTCCAACCCAGGGATCAAACCTGTGTCTCCCATGTCTCCTGCATTAGTAGGTGGGTTCTTTACTGCTAGCGCCACCTGGGAAGCCTGGTGGGACTATACCTTTTTCTTTTCTACATCCCCTAGATGCCAATTCATTAATTAATGAAAATTAAGGGAGATTATTCAAACTTCGAGAATAGAATACAACTTTGAGAACTAATGGGTTCACTGACCTAACAATGAGTGAAATTTTTTCTGAACTTGGACTCACATCTTGCAGGATAACCTTCTTTGTCAATATTACAGCCTCAGGTAGAAGAGTAAAAGTAAAGAGGAAACTCATTTTCAGTTTAGAGAAAACAGTCCAAGAATGCCATGGCAACTGAAAATGACAGAAGAAGGGAAACCATGACAAAAACCCTGTGTTGACTGAATTTGTAGCAGTGGAGGACCTGGTCTATGGGCTGAGAATTGGCAAAGCTTTCCAAAGAGCAGGAGGTTGGGTGGGGACCTTGGAATTTTCCAGGCACCTTCTGGAATTTAGAACTTCAGGGAATGCATTTGAAAAAAAAAAATCTTCTCAAGAACATCAAATTCTAAATTACATCTTTGGGACTGGGATCATGCATTAACTCATTCAATTACATTCAAGGGATGTCCTCTTTGTTCTCAGTACTAGAAATTAAGAAAGGAATATAAATAATTGTAATATGGTATGAGGAGAACCATAATAATACCGTAAGTTATTAAGCAGGGAAGTAGCACCAAAGAGAAGATCTTTCAAGTTAGGTCAAGTAGGATGAGTAGGAATTTCCCAGGTAGAAGGGAAAAGAGGAGAGACATTTCTGGCAAAGTTATGAAAAACCCTGGCATATCAGGAAAACTGAAAATAGTTCTGTATAGCTGGAACACAGACAGTGAGGAAGCTGGCCAGTGGAAAGACTGGCAAGGAGGATTCTGTGGGCAAATCACACAAGCCTTCTGTTCCAGGCCGAGAAAGCTGGATTCCCCCTGCAGGAATCACCAGAGCATCTAACCAAAGAGTGAGGTGGCCTTCTGAGCTATGTTTTGGAGCAATCCCTGATCTACATTCTACCTATTCCAGCTAGGTTTCACTTCCAATTCTAAGTTTAGTCTTTATTAAATATTTACCATTTAGACTGTTGCCCAACAGCCCTGGTCTTGCCTCCATGGTTTAGCTCATCTTTCCTAGGAGAAATGTCCTTCTTTCTTCTTTGGACATATGTTGGATCTGGTCACAAGAAGCTTACAAGTTCATGGGCTGGAAGCCTGTGACCACTTAGTATGAATCTCTACCACCTTACAGGCAGAAATGAGGGTCAAAGAACCTAAGCTATACAAAAACAAACAAAAACCTCTTCCAACACCAAAACAAACAAAAACCAACCCCTCTCACACAAAAAACTCCCACCAAAAAACAGAACCACAGAGATCTCAGGACCAGTATGTCCTCTATGCACTGCCTTAAAACATAGACACACACACACACACACACACACACAGGTAAACAAAACCAAATGGAAACACTGAGTGGAAATGTGTTTTCTCCCACTAAAGCAACACATTTGGCAAACTTTTAAGGAACATATATTTGGTAAATACAATGCAAATATTTCATGACAAAAACAGTGTGCATTAAACTTATCACATGTTGTGGAGGAAAAGAGGAGGGTGGAAAGCATTTGTCTTGGAAAAAATTAGAGAATGGAGGGGGAATGTTGCCCCCAGGGGGTGAAGTGGATACAAAGTGGGCCCCAGGGAGACCTGTGGTCTGGGGGACAGCTGATCAGTTAAGAAAAACTGAAGGCAGAGGCCATGGGAACGGTTGTGTCTTCTGGGCAGGGGTCTCACCTTGTGATGATTTTGCCCATCCTCCACGCCATGGACCATTTGGTAATGTCAGGCCACTGCAGGTGGAGGTGGGGCGTGTTCCTGGCATCCAGTGGGCAGAGCCTGGGAGGCTGCAACACAGCCACAGTGCAAAGGACAGCCCCACGACAAAGGATTACCCCAAATGTCAACAGCACTGAGGCTGAGGAACCCCTGCACCCATCCTTGGCTGCACTTCCCATGGCTGCGTCTAAAGACTACTGCCAGTAGATTTTTTAAAAAAACACTGTAATGTCTAAAAATAAAATCATTTTTATACTTCAAGGAACAAACAGAGGGATCTTTTTTTTTCGTGACTGTCTCAGTGCTTGAACATTTATTTCCAAAGGCTGGAAGAGCAACCCTGCCTTCTATACATAGCTCCCAGGCTCTTGGATCCTCTCTGAGCTGGGCCGCGCCAGCCCTCTCTGGGCTAGATGCTGCTGCTGCAAAAGATAAGACCTTAATTTATAAAAGGATGCTATTCCTGGGAGGTAATGGCCAGAAATTTCCAGGAAAATCATCCTTTCTTATGTCCAGCCGCCCTCTCACTCCATCATGCAACCTCTAGCATTTGATCCCTATTTTACCCCCTACTCATTTCAATTTTCCTGGACCCCAATTCTGGGTTCAAAAGCCCAGCAAGCTTTTTCGTCTTTTCTTTCTGTTGGCCCCAACCCCTCTGACTCCAAATGCAAAGACAGGCTGGAAAATGAATTTTCTAACAAGCAATTTTTTTAAAGGCAAAAGGTCCATGTGCCATTAAGAATCCAGAGTCCGGCCTGACTATTACCTCTGATAAATCACCTCCTCCTAATTTTCTTCCAACAAATGAGGGCTGTGAGGGCTGCCAGGCTGCAGCAGAAATTTGTTTAATGACAGTCTCTGGAAAATTAGACATTGAGCAATGGCGAGGGAGGCATCTCCCTTCTAGCCCCACCCCTGTGGCCTCTTTTCCATCCTAGACTCAACAGCCACATGGAGGACCAAATACGTGAGGGCTCAGGGCCGGAGGAATCAATCTGGATTTTCCGTGTATTCTGTTCCTTCCCGTATCCCTCCAAGTCCCCTTCATCTTCATTTCTCCATCCCCGGAACCCAGTGTAATATCAGCTCGGCTATACCTGCAGGGTAGTATTTTTACCTTCCTGCTCTCCTTTTCCTGACCCAGTTACATAAGGAATATCCCAGCTGCCCAAGGCAAGGAGGTGGAGGGAGGGAACTCGGAATTCGTGACCGACCAAGACTCCGTCCTCATTTCTGCCCTGCTGTGTAAGCCTCAGTACAGTTCCCTGTTGTCAGGACGATGGCAGACTGTCCCATGGGAGGACAGGGCTAAGACTAAGGCCTGTCCCTTTGTTTTACAAAAGCACTAGGCTTGGGCCTGGAGTGACTGGCTCAAGATCATGCATTTTGTTAGTGGTGAGATTAGGGCCCAAGTCTCACGGGTTGCCTGTCTCTGAAGAGCACAGCGGGCAATTTTTCCTTAGTCTCACGTGAGGCAGGGTTAGGGTAAGTCTTTGCCTGGGCCCCCAGAGTCCCATGGGGGAAATGACTCACTCCAACTAGCAATAGAATTTCAGATCTTTGTACTTTTAACTTTGGGCTTCACTCAGTTGTTGTTCAGTCGTTAAGTTTGTCTGATCTTTGCGACCCCATGGACTGCAGCACACCAGGCTTCCCTGTCCTTTATCGTCTTAAGGGAGTTTGCTCAAACTTGTGTCCATTGAATCGGCGATGCCATCCAACCATCTCATTCTCTGTCATTCCCTTCTCCTCCTGGGCTTCACTCAGAATTGCACTTAAATCTCACATGATTAAACCTTCCCATCTCCTTCTTCTCTTCTTACTGTGAAGAAGGAGAGGATGGAGAGAAATCTAGTACTTGGCACTTGGCACCTTGTCCTTACTCTACAGAAGGTTGCGCTCATGCATGCTTTCATTATGGAGGGGCAAGTAGGAAACATGATCTGCCATTGATAATTGGTACTATCACTTCACACAGTACTTTCCAAAGCCCAGAGGTTGTCCTTCAAATTTTCTGAACTATTATGTTCAAACTCCTATTTGACTCAAAATTTATAGCTTTCTATTTAACTAATGCCATGGAATCCCGTAATTCATTGTGTTCTCTACCTTTAAAATTATTTTTGACCTAATTCCACACATACTGGGGAAGAAGAAACTTATTTTGAAGCAAACAGCAAACAATTATTCCTGAAGATCGGTCACTGTGAAGTCTTCTGCTGCTGTCATTGTTTAGTCACTAAGTTGTATCCTATTCCTTTGTGACCCCATGACTGTGGCCTGCCTGGCCCCTCTGTCCGTGGGAATTCCCAGGCAAGAATACTGGAGTGGGTTGCTACTCCCTTCTTCAGGGTATCTTCCCGACCCAGGGATCAAGCTGGTGTCTCCTGCATTGGCAGGCAGATTCTTTACCACTGAGCCACCTAGGTGCTCAAACACCCAGTCTTTAGCCTGAAAGATTATAGTAACAGCAACAGTGCCCCTTAGAGAGCACTGACCACATCCCGGGCACAGTTCTAAATGTTTTATATGGTTTAATTCATTTAATTGTTTCAACAGCCCTAGGAGGTAGATACTATTATGACCCCTGTTTTACAGATGAGGAAACTGAGCAACTTGCTTAGGACCACACAGATAATGAGTGGCAGGATAGGGATTTGAACCCAGACTATCTGGCTGCAGACTCTTTAACCACCAGCCTACTCTGCCTCAAGAGAAGCTCTTCAGCAACAAGCTTAATGGACAAGGAAAAATACAAAGAGTATATTACAAACTTGGAGACCACTGGCAAATTCAAGATTCTTTGCTTAAGCTGCTGCTGCTGCTAAGTCGCTTCAGTTGTGTCTGACTCTATGTGACCCCAAGGACGGCAGTCCACCAGGCTCCCCCGTCCCTGGGATTCTCCAGGCAAGAACACTGGAGTGGGTTGCCATGTCCTTCTCTGATGCGTTAAAGTGAAAAGTGAAAGTGAAGTCGCTCAGTTGTGTCTGACTTGTAGCGACCTCATGGACTGCAGCCTACCAGGCTCCTCTGTCCATGGGATTTTCCAGGCGAGAGTACTGGAGTGGGGTGCCATTGCCTTCTCCGCTTTGCTTAACCTAGAGTTCCCTCAAATTTGTTGGACTATGAAAACTTCTTCCTTCTATACCTGCTTACAAAATTTCAAACACATATTTCATGGGATGTAATTTAGAATCTGCTGCTCAGCAACAATCCCACACACAGGAATCCTTGTTTAAATTAGTGCTAGTAAAGTTGCAGAGCCTTCCTAGGCTAGTTCTCACACTAACAGCAAGCAGGGAGCTATAATAACCTTCCCTTGAGAGAAGTCATTATTAACTGTCCACTGTATGGCTTTATCACGCCTCTTGCTGTTGAAGAGTCATGCAGATATCCTAATTAACCAACTGATTTCCCTGGATTCACTCCACCATTTTTGGCAGAGTATTTAGAAAAGTGTAAAAGGTTGCACTATTTTCTATCAAACCAAAAAATGAGGGGACCAGGACTTGGGAATGGACCAAAGAGTGATTGAGACATTTCATGTTTCTGTGTTCCCCTTTTCTTTCTCAACATCCTTCCCCAAAATGGAAATTGCTGCTCTCATTTTCCCTTTGAGTGGATTATCATTTCCAATTTAAAGAATCTGAGTAACTCCTGCCAGATAAGATTGGTGAACAGTACATCAAGGCCCTCGCTGCCTGTGGCAAACCCATGTCCCAGCCAACGGGAGAGAAGAAAGACTACAGGCCATTCCTTGGACCATGGCTCCAAGTCTCAAGTCCGGGGCAGCTGCTGCGGCTGTTTTTTTAAAAATCAATTTCCATCTTCACTTGTGAGAAGGACCCACAACTAGTAAGACTTACTCAGACATTTCAAATTACTAGCTGTAAACCCTAATAGACAACTGTAATCTGGGAGTTTCCAGGTGGTTTCTGAGCTCTAAGAAGGATGAACTCTGACCTATGGGTACATGCATGGATATACATTAGGCAAGAGCTCAGTTTGAATTCTAAATCCACCACTTTTTAGTTGTACAGCTTTGGGTGAACTGGGTAAAACTTTCTCATACGTATGTTCAAAATACAATGTGCAAATTCCTTTTTGATGTGGTTTGAGTAAAGGCTGTGTTTGTGTGCTCAGTCATGTTGGATTCTTGATGACTGCATGGACTGTAGCCTGACAGGCTCCTCTGTCCATGGGATTCTCCAGGCAAGAATACTGGAGTGGGTTGCCATTCCCTCGTCCAGGAGATCCTCCGGACCCAGGGATCAAACCTGTGTGTCCTGCATCTTCTGCAGGCGGATTCTTTACCACTGTGCCACCTGGGAAGCCCACAGGGTGGAGAGATCACAAGGCTATTACATGGAGCAAGAAGTGGTTATGTGACCTATAGTAAAGTGAAGTGAAGTGAAGTTGCTCAGTCATGTCTGACTCTTTGCAAGCCCATGGGTTGTAGCCTACCAGGCTCCTCCGTCCATGGAATTTTCCAGGCAAGAATACTGGAGTGGGTTGCCATTTCCTTCTCCAGACCTATAGTAAACACTTAAGCAAATTCCTTTATAAATATTGGTCATTTTTCTGGAAACATATTATCTAAATCTAAGAAGTACATATTATATATTATTACATGTATTTTGAATAGTTCTTAATGAAGATCTAGTCAATGTGTAAGCAACCAAAGAAGGCACAGATCAATGATAGCTCGTTGAGGTCCATAATTTTAGAAAATACCTTAATTGGGTTTTAATATTCTTTTCCATATAAGAGTGCTTGCCCTCCCTTCCTCTTTTACAGAGGAAATTTACCTTAGTAAACTAGATTAAGAGCAGCAAGGTGATAAAGTAAACTTATACCCTGATCATTTATAAATGTTGACACAATCCTTTTTTAAAGCTGCAGATAGTAGTATACAGATCAGATTTATTTCTGAAAAACATAAGGACATTTATAAGAACAAGTCACATTTCAGTCTACAGCTGCCTTTTCTTGCTCCCAGGAGCAGAACACCCAAACACAACACTGGACACCACGCAGTGAATGGACCAAGCCTGTATTTATGAGCATGCTGTCATCCCCCAGTGCGGCTAGGTGTACCGCTTCTCTCTTTTACCTGCAGTCTCACTACATCTTACTGACGATGGGGATTACACAAAGCTCAAAGCTGGAATAGCAGATTTGGAAGCTTACAGTACACAGCTAGACAAAACTACCCATTGTGGTATCACATCCAGTTCTACTTTTGGGAGACAGTATACCAAACCATTTACTTATTTATATTTTTGCAAAACACATGCCTCTTCTTTTCATCCAATGAGTACAACTCTAGAAACCAAACTTGAAGGAACTAGTTCATACTAGAGTATGAATGATTGCTAGAGGCCCACAGGCTATTTACATATTTAAAGGAATTGGTTATTTCTTAGGACTGTCATTTTAACTACTGCAATAGGCTCAAGGGGGAGAGATTTGGGGGTTCAAATTCAGAAAATAGGTGACTGGTCTCTCAACTCTTCTGGGAAACCAGACTTAAATTCAACCTGAATAAATCATATCAACTTCTGATTATTCAGAAATCCAAACTTCATCTCTTCATGCTTTATCATTTTTTTGGGTATTGGTAAGTCCCTGAAAATCTCAAAAGGCAAATAAGGGAAAAAAGAATATTCAGAAGTTTCATTTTTTGCCACTTGTTAACCAAGAAGATAAGCTCCTTGGTTCAAGTGAGGCTTCAAGATTAACTTCGGCATTCATAAATGTATCTTTCCTCTGCCCCAAAAAACAGAAAGCTGACTGTCTCTTGCCACCCGCACTTCTATCCAAGAATAGGATTATTTTAAGACATTCTGAATCTCCTCCTACATTCTACCCTGCAGACTCCAGGGCTTTGACAGTAATGCTTACCCTTCTCCATCCAATCAACAGGACCTTAAGCAAATCATTCAGTGTAACCAGTCAAAAGGAATGATCTGTATAAAGCAGGTGCAGAAGGCAAGTCCAACAGCATTAGAGACACATAAACAGCATTCTATATTTGAAAAGTTGAGTCTCTGGTAAGAGCGGTGTGTTTTGCCATCTTTTTTTAAAACCCTGATCCAGGAAGCACTGACAAGAAAAGCAGCAGGGTAGTAACACCCTGCAACCAAAAGATCACGTTGACATCTATTTCAGACCCGGCTTGGTTCCCACTGCCTCGTTAATAACACTTGCCTCCAGAGTCGGCCAACCATCCTCCATGCCTATTTCAGTCCTGGCCATAAATACTAACTATGGTCTAAAAATGCAATCAGTCATCCCACCCATTGGGCCAATTGGAGTCAGACCACCAGGGAATCAGATGACCCTTACTGAAGAGCTTTTTCCTACTAGACTGAATGTGAAAGAGAGCTTTCCTGAATGGCAAGAATGTACCAAAGTGTGCATTCTAAGTATCTGACACATACAGAGCTGCTCAGCATGTGTGTGAACTTGTGCGCCTGTACAAATGTGGACGAAGGGCTAGGAGCACAGGAGTGACAGACAGTAACGGCAGCACAGCCACACCAGCCACTGAAACCCAGCACTCATGGGATGTCTTCTCCGGCTAGCGGTTGAGTTAAGCGACATACCTGTCCTAGTAATGATGTTCTCATCTTCACATTATCAAGAAAGGATAACTGAGAGGTTAAGAGCTTTACTCAAGCTCACATGGCTAGTAAGTGGCAAAATGAGAACCCAACAAAAGATGCATAGGACAGCAAAGTCTGTATCCCTTATAGCTGCCTTCAAGGACTGACCTCAGTGTGGGCAGCTGTAGACTGGGGTGTGGACTCACTTCCAATGTCCAAGGCCAGCCATATTCCTGAGCTTTGCCCTCCCCTGCAATATGGATGGGAGAGTAGGTGATGCCATCTCTCTTAATCCCCTAGGATCACTTCTGATGAACCTCCTGCCTCCCAAATTAATTTCTGAAAGAGGGTGAATACATTTCAAAGTGTTAGAAAATTCCTCACTCCAGGTTGGAATTAAAATTATCATATAACTATTCCTTAATGGGAAAATATACCATGACCCTCAGCATCACATTTTAAACCTTTACTAAGCATCTTAAAGTCCTCCATCTGCAGGCTCAGTGTGGTCCAACTCTGAATGGGTTGGCACCCAGTCAACATTTGTTGCATGAATGAATAATGAATAGTTCAACCAGCTGATGAATTTAAAAGAGGATATGACTTAAAATCACTGTAGCAGCACAATATAAAAGTAGCTGGCAAAGGTATATTGAAATGTTAAGTATTAAAATCTATGGTAGCCAAATCCATCTTACTGGTTTCCAAATGCACTTGAAACACATCACTGCTCCATGAGTTGCCTGGATATGGGCCAATGCTTACCTGGTCAATGATCGACTTCCAAAGTATAAGTAAGGAGGTTCACCAGCTTTGCACACCCCTTTGGGAACAATTGAGAAAATGAATAGCCTGTTGCTCGGTGAGATCTGAGTGGCCTAATGAAATAATACACCTCCACAAGGGCCTAAATGATGTTTGGGGATTCTGTTGCTCATTAGGTAGCATCCTGCTGTGAAGAGAACTGGTCAACCCAAAGCGAAAAGTGGTGGGACACACATCTAGTCACTGAGCAGCCATGAGCTTGCTCCCTCTCCCTCCGTTTCTCTTGCAATTGAACCAAGTACCATGGTATGTGTGATTTCCCAGCCCATGGGCTAGCTGACATTGACCAGGAGTAGCCATGGTCCCAGATGTGTTTAGAAATTTTAAGCGGGCTATTTGGAGCCCAAGGCAATTTTTGTTAATAATATCAATAGCAGGTCAATGTTATGAAATTCAAAAACTATATTTTGCTTCCAAATTCAGTGAATTTTATTCCACATGCCTATACTTGGCATATTTTAGGATGTGCCTTTTTAAGATGAAAAGAGTTAAAAGCCTACCTCCCTGCAATTCCCTCAAGTTAAAGCTATTTTAAATTTCCTAACCTTTGAAGGTTTGTTTCTCTTATGCTGTCATTAAAATTACTTATGCTTTTAATTTGCTGAGTTGCATTTAGCAGGAAGCCTCCCAAGCCACATGCCGAGAGCTTCGTTACTTCCTTCTGTGTTCCACAGCACTGTTCCCCATAAGAGTAAGCCCTAATTGAAATGTCCACTAAAACAGGGTAAAATCATCTTCTACAGAACGTGCTCAGGTACATCACATTTTAATGCTGTGTTTTTAGACACATCTCACTGATTTTTTAAAATAAACTTTACTCGCTTTTCCCGTTTCACTGAGAAAAGTCCCTCATCCCAATCACATCATATTTGCCTTTTCTGCTGTTTTCCAATCAGGCAAGTGGAAAAAAAAAAAATCAAGCTTGTGCTCCAGGGTGGGAAGGGCATGCTTCCTTTCTTCTGCACAAGGAGGACATGCAGACAAATTCAGTGGACATTTCCAAACAGACTCACCTGTGAGACGACTGTATGGGTACTTTCAGTTTCTTTCTCTCTGCTTCCTTCTCCATCATATTATTAGTCAGTGGAAAGGGTTAGAATGAAAATGAGTTTCTGGCTTTCCAAAAGCACTTGGCTCATTAACATCAATTTGATAGTTGATGCCTTTATTCTTAATGTTGAGTTTGAATAATGTGGAATCTCTGGCCACCATCACTCTAGTGAGGATCATTTTACAGTGAGAAAGACAGATGTACATTTGGAAAGAAAAATGCTTTCTTTAGAACAGGTAAGGCAGCTTTGGGAAATGTGTGAGATGTAAGAAGCACCATTAGGGATGGGCCTGTCAGAATGAACTTGGGATCTTAAATAAGACCTATTTATCTTCCTAAGGCCCCAGTTAATCACAACACTAGTAAAGACTCTGTAGAGTTGTTGTAGGATTAAATTATAAACACATGGATAGCACCTAACGGCACATCCAGCACATAGCAGGTCCTCCACATAGGTAACCTGAACACAAACCCAAAATGTGAGCTGTGACCTTGGGCACACATACAATAACGTCCCTGAAAAAGGAGAAGGGTATTACCTATTTTACAGAATTCATTTAATGACCATCTGTATGTATCAGTTAGTAACTGAGCTAATTTTATATGCTAGGAACTTTTGTGTGTTTGTGGCTCTCTTTAAGGATGTGCATAAAAATCAGAAAGTTCTGTATGATATAAGGTATCATTTTGGGTAACCAGATACTAAACACAAAAAGCTATATGGGCCCAGGTGGTAAACACATGCTGAGATGTAAAATGACCTGCTCTTTAGAGGGTAAACCTTATTCATTCATTCATAAAACATTTTGGTGGGTGAGTTAAGAGGCAGGCAAGGCGTTATTTAGACCCAGTTCAATAAAACATGGTTCCTGTCCACACACACGAGAGGGCTCCCATACAGCTCTTGGCTCAGAATCCTTCATGGTCAGTATTAGTTTCCTTCTTTCCTTCCTCAAGGAGATCTCTGATTAATTGGGAGACAAATGAACATCAGTTCAAGGATTGGGTAATGAGTGCTTCAAGAGAGAAATGTGCCTAATACCCTTTTGTTACTTTTAGGTTCATGTATGAAGGAAGGGCTTCCCTGGTGGCTTGGTGGTAAAGAATCCCCCTGCAATGCAGGAGACACAGGAGATGCAGGTTTGATCCCTGGGTCAGGAAGATCCCCCTGAGGAGGGCATGTCAACTCACTCCAGTATACTTGCCTGGAGAATCCCACGGACAGAGGAGCCTGGCGGGCTACAGTCCACGGGGTTGCAAAGAGTCAGACACGGCTGAAGCAACAGAGCATGCACCAGAAGCCTGGTCTCAAAGAGTGTGTGGGGCTGAAAAGGACCTTTTATACCACTCTCTCTGCTTGCAGAAGACTTTACGAGTCCAGCTGGCAGGTTGGGAATGTCTGTACTCCAAGCTCGCTTAGATATAACTCTTCACAATATCACAGACTTTCCACAGCTAAAATTTTGTGGGAACAGAGTGAAACTATGACATTTGCAAGGACACTAGTCCACCTGGCTCAAGACACCCCAGATAGGAGACCAGATCAGTTTCTCCTTGAAGAACAGGAAGGACTCTAAGTCTATGCTCTTCTCTTGGAACTTGGATGTGAGAAGATGAACTGTAGCTCCTACTAATCCTCTAAGGTGAGAGGTTAGTTGAAATCACAATTGTATGAACAACAGTGACCCACGCTTGTCTATCCACACATACCTTGAAAGCTCCCTGGGAAATACTTCTGGGCTCCAGCGAGCCACAGTGAGAGGTTCACGACCAATACAAACCCTTGGGAGGAGACAGCTCCAGAATGAGGCAGTAGATGAGGGTAACACTCTCATGCAGTCAAGGGCTCCACCTCTGTGAGGATAAGGGCAATTCCACAGGAACCTTCCAGACACATGTACAGCCTGGGGAGTTTGGAGTCTAACTACTAGGCAGGGAAGGCAGGGGCTGGAGAACAGAATGCAGGGAGGCAGGGGCAGGTGAGTCCCAGCCACACCAGAGGGCTCATGGTTTCAGGTCTGTGATTTTTACACTGTGTTCAAGAGAGATGGAGGGATTCACCTCAGAGAACCAGGGGTTAGGACATCATTTATGTGACAATAGCTCTGCTTTTAAAAGCTTTCCCTTCGACATCTACCTCCTTCCCTCCTTCTTTATTTCTCTCTCTCTCTCTATTAGAAAAGTTTTGACTGTGGAAATGTTTGAAATTTGCTAATTCAGCTTTGCTGGTCCATTCCATGACCTTTGGGTTGTTACTGGAGAGAGTCTCATGGGAATGAAGTCAAGAGGTGAGAACAGGTCTTACTCTTGGAGGATATTTGCAGCAACAGGAAGAGAAAGTAAGATCTCATAGAGATTGGGACAACATGACAAGGAGCAAAGATGTGGAGAATTGGGGACAACTCAGATGACAAGTCATATTCCTGGCATCCTGTAAGCCAGGTTTATTATGTGCACATTTAAGTCAGCTCTTCCCCACCCTAGACAGCGGGATCAAAGACGATGAAATACTTTCCCAATTGGCTCGGGAGCCAGAGAGGTCTGAGGAATAGACAACATCTGCCCTTGCTTTAGAAACTCTGCAGGAAGGGAAGGGCATGAGCTTTACAGCACTTACACTATTTCCCATTCCCTGAACACACCTGTGAAGCCAAACCTGCTGGGAGTGCCTTCCAAGGGAAAAGAGAACCTTCAGGCTTGGCGTGGTAAGGCTAAGAGCTATTTACTTTGGGGCATTATAAAAGTTAATAACATTTGGGATTATTTCTGCTTTGGATGCAAGTAATTGAAATGATTGAAATGGAAATGAAAACATGTGCTTTTGATGATTAGGAGATGAAAAAAGAAACAATTAGCGTGAAGGTTAATAATGGGCAAAACAATTTTTTTCCTTGACAATACAGATGCTCGCAAGAGGAAACGTCCTTGAAAAACTTTTGGATTTTGTAATGCTCCACTGGTATCGCTAGAAAAAATACTTAAAATAGCCAAGGGCCAGAGAAATGCTAAAGGAAATTCACAGAAGTAGTTCAACTAGGGGTTAGAGACAAACATCCGGGCTGTCCCCAAGGCCTGAGCCTGAGGAAACTCACTCCTCATTTCCCATCACTTGAGTGAGATGCTGGGCATGCAGGAAAGTTTCAGTTCTTTCATCTTGGACATTAATTGTTCCTGCTCAACCATAATATGGAGAAGGAAATGGTAACTCACTCCAGTGTTCTTGCCTGGAGAATCCCAGGGACAGAGGAGCCTGGTGGGCTTCCGTCTATGGGGTCACACAGTCGGACACGACTGAAGCGACCTAGCAGCAGCAGCAGTAGCAACCATAATAGCACCACCACAGTCTCCCTCACTGCAAGTTGTCTCTTGAGAGATTATAAAGGTATTATCTTATCTCTCCCAAAGAAGAATCCAATACCCAACTGGTCTTGACTGCAAAGTTGGAGGGTACAACTCCATTCTAACTTGGGGAGTTAGCCTACCTGCTATCTTGCTCAGTACATAAAAGCACAAAAAGGAAGCCAACAATTCAGTGGTTTTATTAAGGCTGTCTAGTCAGGTGTGTGTGTGGGGGGGTTCTCTAATAGCTCAGTTGGTAAAGACTCCATCTGCAATGCAAGAGACCCCAGTTCGATTCCTGGACCGGGAAAATCCTCTGGAGAAGGGATAGGCTACCCACTTCAGTATTCTTGGGCTTCCCTTGTGGCTCAGCTGGTAAAGAATCCACCTGCAATCAGGAGACCTGGGTTCGATCCCTGGGTTGGGAAAATCCCCTGTAGAAGGGAAAGGCTACCCACTCCAGTATTCTGGCCTGGAGAATTCCATAGACTATAAAGTCCATGGGGTCGCAAAGAGTCGGACACGACTAAGTGACCTGCACTTTCACTTTTTCATTCAGATGGGAAATCCATTCTCCTAGCACAAGCCCTCCTAGAATTCTCTCTCGACACTCAACGCCTCAACAGCCTTATTCGTTCACAGAAGCACATCACGTGAGGCTCTTAGCACTCTTATAAGAAGGCGCACAATCAAGGGTGTGGAGACCAAGTTTCTAAGAAGCTGAGACTACGGAACTAGTCCAAAACGCACACAAAGAGCTCAGCCACTCCAGTAAGGGAGGTGGTACATGAGAAAGCCAGAGACATTTGGTGTTGAATGGGTTTAACACTCACAGTCATTTTGGAAAGAAGTGATTAGCCTCTCTAAATCTGTTATTTCATCTGTACACCCGTCATGCTGAGGTGGACGTTACTGGTGACTTATATAGTCATTGCCTCCTTTTCCTTCCTAAGAGAAGCCTCATTTTATTCACATATCCACCTATCCTCTGGGCAGTCCTTGAGCCTGAGTTAAGGCTAATGCTAACCCAGTCACCCCGACTGCAGGTGCCAATCTGATTGGTCTGAGCTCCTCCCCCGCTTTCTAACACTATTTGGTTCAGAACAGGGTGTGTATTCAAATTCAAGCCAAGGAGACAAGCAGAGCTTTGGCTGGGTGCTTCCACAAATATTCTCACTCCTTCTGGGATCAAATTTTAAAATGACCCCTCTCTCATGGGACGTTGTGGTGTGCAATGTCCAGCACTAAAGCTGCCACACAGACAGGGACAGAATCCAGGGAATCACAAAACTCTGGAGTCCAGGGAATCCAGAGCTGCAGCCACCTTGGACTGAGTCAGCTCTGGATTCAGTCTACATTTCTAGCTTTCAATTATGTGAGCCAATACATTTTCTTCTTGTTAAAGATAATTAACAGCTGCAAATTTTCTGTTACTTGAAAATTAAAGTATATGAAATAATAAACACCTATGAGAATTTAGCAGAAGATAAATAAAAAGGAGATGTCCTGTGCTTAGCGTAAGACTAAGTACAAGGTTTGCATTTAAAACATGCTAGTTCTTTTTGCTGTAGTTTTTTTCCTGGCTGCACTGTCTTACCTAGATTAAGGAATTCTCCCAGAAGACTTATTTTGGCTTTATTCAAGCACAGGAACATCAGTGGCCTTATAAATGTTGAGAGGCTTTGTTTTGTTCACTACTCATGTCTAGGAATTGAGGGTGCTGAGGACAGGGAGAAAAATTACATCGAAAAAATTGTTAGTGTCTATTATGGATTGAATTGTGCTCCCCCCAAATATAGATCAAAATCCTGATGCAAGTACCTCAGAATGTGGCCCTATGTGGGAAAAGGGTCATTACAGATGTAATTAGATAAGATGAGGTCACATAGAGTAGGGTGGACCCCTAGTTCAGTATAATTGGTTTTCTTATGAGTAAATAGCAATATGAAGACACAGACACACAAGGAAAATGTCATATGATGACAAGGGCACAGACTGGAATCATGTAGCTGCAAGCCAGGGAACTCCAAGGACCAAGAGCAAACCACCAAAGGCTAGAAAGAGGAAAGGAAGGATTCCCTTACTGGTTCCAGGAGGAGCATGGGCCTGCTGACACCTTGATTTTGGACTACTAGGGTCCAGAACTGTGAGACAGTAAATTTCCACTGTTTTAAGCCACCTTGTTTGTTGTGCTTTCTTATGGCAGTTCTAGGAAATGAATACAGTGCCTAATCAGAAACATGTAATAGAAAGAAACCAGGTGGAAAGCAAGCATTTAAAATCATCTCTTTTTAAAAAAAAAACTTTAAAATGTTATCAGGTGTCCTCTCTCTATAGCAGTTTATGTCAGGTTGCTAAAACTCTAAAATTTTCTCCCTAAAAGCATCCCGGTGGCTCTTATTTAAAAATACAATCGTTCTCTAAGTCTTTTCTTTAAAAATGGAATTAGATGCAGCAGTCAGAAGTGTAAAATAGATAAAAGTGCAGCTCCTACAGCTGAAGAAAGCTGGGGAGATTCAGACCTGCTGCCAACTCTTTATAATGACCCCTGAGTGCCCCCAATAAAATCATCTGGGTTCCATAGCACATAGGCTGAGAAATACTGTTCTAGGGCATGCAAATAATGGGTGCTTATAGCTATATTCAGAAGTACAATAGGAGTTCTCGTAAATGATTGCCGTGTAACTGACTTGCCATATTAAGAAACACTCTCCATCCTTTCTGTTAATATACTGACAGATGCTCAAGCTGATGAAAAAAAGTGAAAGTGTTAGTTGCTCAGTCATGTCTGACTCTTTGCAACTCCATGGACTGTAGCCCACCTGGCTCCTCTGCCCATGGAATTCTCACCAGGCAAGAATACAGGAGTGGGTAGCCATTCCCTACTACAAGCTAATCGCCTAATTGCTGTTATGCCTCTGTGCTTTGGGCTTCCCCAGTAGCTCAACAGGTTAAGAATTCGCCTGCAATGCAGGAGACACAGGAGACATGGGTTCGATTTCTGGTCAGGAAGATCCCCTGGAGAAAGAAATGGCAACCCATTGCAGTATTCTTGCCTGGAAAATTCCATAGCCAGAGGAGTCTGGTGGGTATAGTCCATGGGGGTCTCGATGAGTCGGACACGACAGCACACACACGGCACAGCTCTGGGCTTCTGCTTCTACCAGTTGTGGAGTGAGACTTTAGGGTCTGCCAGTTACACTTGTTAGTGTTTCTGCCAGTTATACTTGTTAGTGTAATTATGCAATTTGGTTGCATACTATATACACTGATGAAATGTGGGTGTGAAAAAGAAAATGCTCTCAGTTGCATGATTTAGAAGGCAAGGGGAAAAGTGGCTAAAACAAAATCAAACCAGCTGTAGGGTTAGGGGTGGGTGGGTTAACACAAAAGACTGGAATCTTCTGTACTTGGATTGTTCCTAAGTGCCTTCGAGATCTCATTCTACCTTAAGAAAACTGAAACTGGAAATAGTGGATGATGTCTTTTCAGCCTGGTTTCTCAAAGACTGGTCATTAAAATCTCCAGTCAGCAACTCTAAGAAATGCTTTGGTCTCACATTTTTAAAAAGTGAATTAATATGCATTTATATTTTTTAAATTAAAGTAAAATACTTAAGGCATATCTGTATCATGTTACCATAACCATTTCCATGGTCTTTTTTAAAAATTAACTAATCAGCTGCCAATTCTAGCTGCATGGGGTAAGAGGGCCCTTAATGCAGATGCTTCATTTTTCATCCTTTGTTCTTAGATAGGCAAATGCTGTTTTGTTTTCTTTCTTAACCTTGTGTCATCAATGGTCACCTAGAATGTAAGTTCCATTAGGGAGGGAATGTTTGCTTTGTTCAATGAATGATGTTCTAGAATAAAAAAATTCTATTGATTCAAAACATCGAAGACATTGTTAAATTTTTTTAAAAGAGGAAAATGTGTTTACTTGTATAATTTTTAAAGCTATTAGAAAATGGAAAATGACCCATAAATCACCTTCTTTGGAGATAATTATACCTTAGGAATGAGTCTCAGGAAAGACTTTGTTGATTTCCTGGCCATATCATATGTAGGTCAAAGACTTTGTCACTTACCAGAGACAGAAGCCTGAGACCTGCTCCCTACCCTATCCCAGTCAGGTGAGGGCCAGCACTCTTAGAGCAGGCCAACATACAGATTTGGTATGTTTCACCTCCTGCAAGTGGAAGTCTACAGAGTGTAAACCCCATTCCAACATGGATTTCGGTGTTTATTGTATTCATTTACCTGGAACTGCGTTTTCTGAATTTCTCACGGATGACATAGTAATAAAACATATCAGCAGTATTGTAGCGGTTCTGGACTATTTCACATGCATATAAGAGTCCTCATCCCCATTCAGACTGCAGATAAACTCTTCCCTTGGGGAGCTGCAGCCACTCTGAGAAAGTCAGGCCAAAAAGGCGAGAACACGGAGTGTCACAGTGCACTCTCCTGCTTTTAGCTGAGACTGGGAGCCAGAGGGGCCAAGTGGCTGATCCACAGCATGCATGGAATGGTATCTGACCTAGAGTGAGAGCTCAAATCTCCTATTCTAACCTTTGCCACATTGTATGCCCCTGGAAAAGGAACATAGGAAGAGGAATCAAAAGAGTATGAATGGGTTCAAAGGGCCACCCCGTCCTTACATGTGGCATGTATACAATAAATACTGGTTGGTTTGGCTGCCTGACTCCACAGGTGGCAAGAGGCTGACTATCATGGGGTGTGAACACATCAAGACTTTGTAAATGAGAAGAATCTGGAATGGCATAGGTTGTTGCCATTCTCCTAACCCCATTAGCAGCTGGGCAAGTGGAGATCAAAGAGACAAACTTTCCCAGTTCTGAGACTGTAGTCTCTGGAGGGACTTCTGAAAGGAGAACACAGCCTAGATCGCAATTAACCCAAACTCCACAAGGGTTTACAGTCACGGCAGGGCAAATCTGGCGAAAGCAACATCAGACAGAGCAGGCCAAGGAAAGCCTTCCACACTTCAAGTGTAGGAGGAAAGGCAATTGCCTCGTGGCTTACAAGTCTTTCATTTATGAGGGTGATTATCTCCATGGGCTTCCCTCATAGCTCAGTTGGTAAAGAATCTGCCTGCAATGCAGGAGACCTGGGTTCGATTCCTGGGTCAGGAAGATCCCCTGGAGAAGGAAATGGTAATCCCCTCTAGTATGCTTGCCTGGAAAACCCCATGGACAGAGAAGCTTGGTGGGCTATAGTCCATGGGGTCGCAAGAGTTGGACACAACTTAGCGACTAAACCACCTCCACCATCTGCACAGAGGGACTTACAGAGAACAGAGAAGCACAAAGGTACCTCTGAGGCTGCTTTTCTGGATTGTGAGTGTTTGTCTATTCATCAGCCCCCCAGAGGGTCATGCTTAGTGATCTGAAGCACAGGCTTGGGCAAGAGGCACCCATAGTTTAGAATACTGATTCTGATGCTGGGCAAGTTATTTAGCATTTCTTAAAGCCTCAGTTCCTCTATTTGTAAACTGAAGGGAAAGGCATCTACCTTGGAGTTTTGTCATGGATATTAAAAGAAATAATCAATGCCAACTGCTTAGCACAAAGCAGATGTTTAACAAATATTGGCTAATGAATAATAAATAAGTAATGCATGTGTGCTAAGTCCTTTCAGTCGTATCTGACTCTTTGCGACCCTATGGACTGCAGGCCCATATTCTCCTCTGTCCATGGGATTCTCCAGGCAAGACTACTGGAGTGGGTGGTCGTGCCTTCCTCCAGGGGATCTTCCCAACCCAGGAATCGAACCTGGGTCTCCTTTGTCTCCTGCATTGGCAGGCGGGTTCTTTACCACTAGTGTCACCTGTGAAGCCCAATAACTAAGTAATAATAAAAACTATATAATAATAATAAAATGATAAATAAATAATAAATAATAAAATTAAAAATAATAATTAAAAATAATAAAAATTAATAGTCTTAAGGAAGTATGAGAAACTTTCATCACCTGAGTCAGTCATCTGAGTGTCTAGCATAGGCACTCTCTCTACTAGGCATTGTGGGGCTCTAAGAAGCACTCCACAAAAGGAGTCTCGTCACCAGTAGGGGAGTTACGCCATGTACATAATTAGCTTTTTTTTTTTCCATAATTAGCTTTTAAGTGAGGTAGAAGATTATAAATGCACAAGAGAGGCACAGTTAAAGTGTGATAAGAGGTTGGGAGAAGAAAAGACAACTTCTAGCTGGGGAATTCAGAGCAGCTTTATGAATAAGGTGGCACTATCCCTCAGCTATGTGGTCATATAGTGTTTTCTTAGAATAAATTCTACTACTCTTTGTCAATATCAGAAATCGATTTCTCAAATACAGCTATACAGAGACCATGTTGGAAACACACCTACTGTTTCAATCAACTCCACTTACTACTTTACAGCTTATTCAGAAGTCATGTATTGGCACTTTATATCGTATTTGATATTTGACATTTTCTATGACACCATGCCTTTCTATTAGCACAGGTGTAAAAAGCTAAGGGTAGTTTCTTTAGGGACTTCCTAGGTGGCTCAGTGGTAAAGGATCTGCCTGCCAACGCAGGAGACTGAGGTTCGATCTCTGGGTCGGGAATATCCCCTGGAAAAGGAAATGGAAATCCACTCCAGTATTCTTGCCTGGAAAATCCCATGGACAGAGGAGTATGGTGGGTTGAAATCCATGAAGTCACATAAGAGTCACACACAACTTAGTGACTAAACAACAAGTTTCTTTAGAATTCTCTGCATCAGCATTTTTCAGAATATGCTTTGGGTTATACTAGTTCCATGATATGCTCAGTGGGGTAGAGGAAAGGAAGTTGGATAAGAAGGAAAGAATTCTGTGATGTATAATTTTAAGAAACTTCAGTTTTTATACCCTTCTCCTGTAGGCTCACTATATGTATCAGGATATATGAGTTAAATCTATTCAACTTACTAAACCTAGGATATCACAAACATATTTGGCCATGTAACACCTTTTATTTCTTAGTATAATACCTACTCGGAGAAAAAAACGGCAACCCACTCCAGTATTCTTGCCTGGAGAATCTGGTGGATGGGGGAGCCTGGCGGGCTGCCATCAATGGGGTCGCGCAGAGTCGGACACGACTGAAGTGACTTAGCAGCAGCAGCATAATACCTACTGATTTTCTAGTTCACCTTGGAAATTGTTGCCTTGAATGAGCTGCATGCAATGAATACCATGTCAAACCTAACCATATTCAGGCAATCTAGAAGGGAAGTCTGTGGCTTCTGGCTTTGTGCCTTGTGACCACAGTCAGGGAAGATGATCAAACACACACTTCCAAAGGATTTAACTCATCTTCCCCATCTTCTCTACAAAACACCCTGACATGGCCTGTCACAACACCTTGTAAGGTGGACTTTATCTGTCTCCTTTCCACAGGCGAGCAAACTAAAGCTCAGGGAAGGTAAACCAATGTGCCTAAGACTGCACAGCTGAGAAATGGCAGGACTTGGGATCTGTTTCCTAAGCCTTCCTGGTCACTCTACCCCAGTTGTCTTAGATGTACAATAGTGCTATAAAGCTAGGATCACCTTAGTTTAGTGCTGGGTGATTCTAGGGAATAGGGTTTTAAGGACAGACATAAGTAGTAATCTATAATTTACACAAATCCAGTGGACTATATAGTCATCATCTTATCAACAGATATTCAGAGATCCACTTTTTTAAGGTCCAACAGTCCCAAGCATTCTCCTGTTCGGCCAGATCTCCACACACTGGGTCACCACCTGGTGGAAGCTGACCACAGAATTGCAGGGTCACCGGGCCACATCCCACCCTAACTCACTATATGGTCCCCTCCTCTGCCACATCTGGAAAATCTTTCCTGTTCCACCAGGAAGCACTACTGCATGTTAGTTCTAAGACTCCTCAGCTACATATGGAAGAAACAAAGTGATTTTTACAAAACATCAGTCAACAGTCCTTGAAATAGAAACATGAAGTAGTTACAAGTGACAGTTCTCCAATTGTGCTAAGACTCAGAGGCGGTGCTTTCCCGGTCTCAGGAGACCAACTGGTGCCACTACCATCTGAAAAAACCTAAGGTGTGGGATGAGATTTTCAGAAGAGTTATGGAGAAGATGTTTTCTTTGCTGTACACAACGAATTATCTCAGTTGCACGAAATACATGAATGAGGAAATCTGGATAAATGGCATGACTTACTCCCCTTCAAGGAAATGCTTCCTTCATTGGTGGATTCACTGTATTTTAGTTTGAAGGGGTCTTAACAGGAGATCATACATGACCTTGCATGCTATTAGGAGGTTTACTGCTCCAGCCAGGATGCTCAGACAGTAAACAATCTGCCTACAATGGAGGAGACCTGGGTTTGATTCCTGGGTTGGGAAGATCCCCTGAAGAAGGGAATGGAAACCCACTCCAGTATTCTTGCCTGGAGAATCCCATGGACCAAGGAGCCTGGCAGGCTATAATCCATAGGGTCGCAAACAGCTGGACACAACCAAGTGATTAACACAACACAGCGACAACTGCCCCAGCCAGGACATTTTTAGGCTCCGTGAAAAACCTGTACATAGGATGAACACTTGCTGAGAAAAGAAACACAAAGTATAGGAAGCCCAAGAGTTGTCATACTCTCGGGTAAGATACTCCCAGAAGGAGGGAGGAAGAGTTGGAATAGAAAAGTGGCTGTTAAAACACACCATTGAGAGTTTCCAGAGTGCGCTTGCAGGGGTAAACTGCCATGACAAGCCACCTTCAGATCACAGCAGCAGGCTGGCCTAGCAGGATGGCACGGTGACAGAGACCTCAGCTACCCATGGAACCTGGATTTCCATCTCAGAGGTGCTCCCTAGGAGTTGCCCCCACTTAGTTTGAGCACTAGGTTCTTTATTTGCACATCAGGGGAAACCTTTACCACATGGTTAGAGGATGATGAACGTGCAAAAGAGAATGAAACAAATTCACCAAAGTCCTTCCCACGTATGCATTCACGGTTACTTACTTAGGTGGGTTATGTAATTCTGGGATTGTCAATGATATTTTTCTTTAAGTATTAAAAAAATTGAAATTATCATTAGTGTTTGTATATATTCAACCTTATTTGCCCCACATCTGTTCTTAAGCTCTGCCTTAGCTTAGGTACTATACTAGTCCTAACACAGAGTTACTCACCTTCCCCTTGTCTATGGTCCCTTCTATGGTGTTCTGGATCATCACTCATGGACAGATCTTCATCCAATTGTTTGAGTCAGAAGGACGATGAAGGACAGACCGTCATTCAATTTCACTAACTGATATTACCAATTTGATTAGATTTTGAGATCAAAGATAGTCTTGCTCCTACTTCTATCCCCAGCACCTGGCATAGGAACCAGTGTCCAATCACTGCATAAGAGGGTTTGACTGAATGAATGACTGGAGTATATATCTATATCTTGAATTATAGAACTGTATTATATGCCTCTAAATAATATACTCACCCCTTGCTAGGTAAACAAGAGTATTAGTTTGGATTTTGGGGAATAACTTGCAATTTTTTTCAATTAAAGAATGTATGTTCATAACAATAAAAAAGAAACAAGACCTTCACTCCAGCTCTACATAACAACACTCACCCTCCCTCTTGTGGCCTCAAAGGCCCCCTTTCTGGCTTTGTGTGGAAATTGGCACAGGTGATCTCTTGATGAGGCCATAGGTACTACACAATAGTTGTGCAATCTTTTATGAAGATGCCAATAATGTGACTGGTTTCATAGTTAATAAAATGATCGGGAAATTGTTCAGAAAGGCAAGGGTGAGTGAGAGAGTAGGATGGAGGGAGTAAGTACCCCAGGTGGGCATCTTTTCTCAGCACTATCTGATATCGTCATAAGCACATATTGAACACTTATCTACCATGCCGTTTGAATCACTCTCTCTATATGAATTACTTATTCACCACAGCAACACTCTCCACCTTAAACATAAAGACATTTAGGCATAAAAAGTTAAGGAATGTGTTACAGATCTATTAGCAACTAAATGGCAGAAAAAGGAGGTGAGCCTGGCCATGTGGCTTGAGTTCCTTCTTTTAACGGTGACATCCTACTTCTTAGATATCACAGTCCTGAGAATTTGATGATTATTCTCATCTGTATCATAAAAATTGAGAAGCTGAGATTCAAAGAGACTCAAAATTTTTCCCAGAGTCCACCGATTCACATAAGGAGTGCATAATTCAAAATGAAGTCTGTCTGATTACAAAGCTCTTACACTTGGCAGTATCCTACTGGGGCTTCCTATATGATATGTTCTCTCCTTCTCACAGTTTTAGTGGGAGATGCCTCATTATTTCCTAGGCTGAGCACCTGGCTCAGCTATACTATTGAATATTGAGCTGTAATTTTACCAGGAAGAATTTTTCTGGTCTCTTCCCTAACATGGAAATGAGATTCCCTGATAATAAGAGCTCATAGAGTCAGCTCCACTCCCCAAACATTGGTCTGTTGCCTGCTGGCTGCTGGGTGCTGTACAGATTGCTCTGGAAGCAGAAGGCCTGGACAAGCCTGGCCTGGGAGGCATTCAAATCCCTTATTGGAAACATGGGCCTTTATGCATGGAGACAAGACTTGGGAGGAAAAGCCCAAAGCCCTAAACCCTAATAAATTAGTAGTCCTTCTGAATGTGGAAGTATAACCAGAAGGTAACCAGACCAGAGAAGACAAGGAGACTGTGCTAGTGGTGGTCAGTTGCCCAGGAGAGGAATGAAAAGCCCTGATTTCACTCTGTGAACACACAGCAGAGCAAATATGTGTACTATATTTTATACTGATGGCTGACTCCTATCAGCTTTGCTCTCCTCTCTTGGGATAAGACTAAAGGGAAAACCCACAGATAACATTGCTGTTGTTGCTTCATTATTGCTTCATTATTCATGTGTTATTTCCTACTGCAGTTCTCCACAATATCTTTCCTCCGAATTTCCTATTTTGAATTATTCAATCACATGGTATCGATTGGGCTTCCTTGGTGGTTCGGAGGTAAAGAATCTGCCTTTAATGCAAGAGATGCAGATTCGATCCCTGGGTCAGGAAGATCCCCTGGAGAAGGATATGGTGATCTACTCCAGTGTTCTTGCCTGGAAAATCCCATGGACAGAGAAGCCTAGCGGGCTACAGCCCACAGGATCACAGAAGAGTGGGACATGGCTTAGTAACTAAATAACAACAACATGGTATCTATTATTATCATTTGCTTTCTCAATACCTTTCTTTTTTTTCTGTTTTGCTGCACTGTGAGGCTTGTGGGATCTTAGTTCCCTGAGCAGAGATTGATCCCAAGCCCTCGGTCATGAAAGTGTGGAGTCCTAACCACTGAATTGCCATCAAAACTTTCGTGGAAGGGGAAGATAATAATTGTTGATTACTACTGCTATCTTAGGCACCTTCTAGAATCATTTGACTCACCTTATATGATTTATAACTTGTCTACTTCCAGAAGGAATTGAAGAGGCTTATGATAACACAATGCACTAGATCAGTGAGCCCTCAGAAATAGGGAGAAGCAGGAAATAAACATTAGAGAAGGAGGGAAGTATAACTTCAGACCAGAGCCCAGCTATAGTGACAGAGTGTTTAATTTAGCACGAAGCTTTCTGGGCATTCTTAGAATGCCATCACTTGAATCCACATTATTGCAGCTATGGACACTTAGCCCAAAATTTAAGAATAAGAATGCCTCTATATTTTCCCAAGAGTGGCTTACTGCATTCCTCTTGGTGTGGATGCACTGAGATGGCCATTGGACCAATTTCTTCTGCAAGATAACTTGCTGATGTAAATGGTTACTCACCCCACCCATCCTCTTTCGGGTCAGCAGCCATGGTGTGCCCATACACAACAGCCAACATCTGCCCAGAGCCTTTGAAGGCACTATTTTTAGCAAAGCAGCCACACAACACACAACCCAGAGTGACTATGTATCTCACTTCACCTGCTTTTCTTTCCAACAGGATGAACTTAAATTAGAACCGGCCAACGAATACCCATATCAGACAAATTTCCACTCTGCCAAACCTGAAAAAGTGACATTTGAAAGAAACCTTTTGGAATCCTGGAAGGAACGGCCTGAAGGCGGGTTATTGAAATGACTGATTTCCACCTGTCCCTGCCTCTGCCTGCCAAAGGAGGATGGGGCAGGGACAGGCTGCCGGCACAGCAGAGGTGGCCTGAGCTCACAGCAAGAACAGCAAAGTTGACAGCTGTGCTTTTCTGCACCGAACACCCTGGGAAAATCAACGCTTGGGCAGCCCTGCTGCCATCTGTGGAGTTTCTACAGCACACAGGTTATTTATAGAAACTTGTTTGTGCAAAGCCAATATTTACCTGTCTGGGCTGTCAAAATTTACAATTCATCTGTGCCATTAGCCTGCTGTTTTCCTGTCAATAATGGAAATTTCCATCACCAGGAAGAGAGGCTTGGGGTAGCTATGAGGGCTACACTGTGTCCAAGTAGGTAGAGGAATGAGTAGTATTTATGGTTACAGGGAAAGTGCATCTGCTGTCCAAGTGGCCACCGGACCCTCCTGCTTTGCTGTGAAGATAAAGGGTTGTCAGGACAGAAAAGTGGAATTCTCCCAGTCACTTCATTATGGTTGAAGCCTTAAAGCCACCCCTGGCTAAAATCAAAATGGCATTTGCTGCAACAACCTTTATGTGTGTGCGTGTGTTGTGTGTGTGCATGTACGTGTGTGTGCATACAGGTGGGTGTGTGTTGCTCTGTAACTTCTAAAGGAAGGTATCAACAGTGAGGATAGGGGTGCGATGGTTTTCCATAAAAACCTATCCTTTCTTTCTGAAACCACCAAGACTCTATTTTTCACTGAGAACAGCCTGCTTTTCTACCTCACTGATCATCCTCTTCAGGGTCTTTTGTGAGTTTGCATTCATCTGCACATCACTTAGATGCAGTTACAGGTGTAGAAAATGAACTGATGGTTCCCAGGGTGTAAAAGGCAGGAGGGAAAAACTAGAAGATTGGGATTGACATATAAACAGTGCTATATATAAAATAGATAACTAATAAGGGTCTACTGTATAGCACAGGGAACTCTCCTCAATAATCTGTAATGATCTATATGGGAAAAGCATCGAAAAAAGAATGGATATATGTACATGGATAACTGATTCACCTTGCTATACACTTGAAGCTAACACAACACTGCAAATCAACTATACTCTAACAATAATTAAAATAAAAAAAATAAATGCAGGTGCACAATCCTGGACCCTCTTCCTCTTCTCACTCTCCACCTTCTCCCTCGGTGGTCTCCTTTATTCAAATGATTTACAATTCTATCTCATGCTTATGAAACCAATTTTGTATCTCCAGCTAATCCCACTCACCTTTGCTCATCAGTCCCTCTAGCTCTGCACAGGACATGACTTCCACGTGTGTGCACACAAAGCCCTTCTCATCTAGATCAGAAACTGAACTCATCTCTCCCCCAAATCCTGGTTTGCTGTTATTCCCATAATTCTCTATCTTGGTTGGAGGTTCCAATATCCACCAGAAATCATGCTCAATGTCTCATTTTCCAACTCACTCTCAATTACAATCAACAAATCACCCATATCTGTTGATTTCACAGCCTAAACATTGATTGATTCCATTTCCATTCTGGCCTGTACCTTGATTCAGTCCTGTATCATGCTCTTCTTGGATTAGCAACCACCTCCTACACCTCCTAAACTGGTCTCTCCTCTGGTCATCTGAGACTTTTCAATCCAGAAAGTTTTCTTTCTAAAGCACAAAGACCACCATATCTACCTGGCTTAATATATTTCTGTAGTCTTCGATAAGCCTGGGACAAAGCCTGAATCCCACAGCAGGTTGTACAAGGCCCTTCACAAGCTGACCCAGCTCACCTCTACCGTTGTACTTCTTGATGCTTTCCTGTTCACACACGGACCAGTGATCTGGAAGCATCCACAGTGGAGCAACCACATTCCTCTTCCTGGACTAGCCCACAAGCATCTCTGCCCCCAGGAGTCTCTCCTTCAGGATGTAGCCTGAGGATATCAACTAAATCAACTATGTTCATGATAAAGTTCATGAAGGTAGGGCTCACTTGACAAAAGATGAGTGAATACTTGTTTGTTCACTCAAAGAGCCAAGTGGAGGATTATGTGTTCTTTTGATTTAATTTTCCCAGCTTCTGTGACAGTTTCTAGCATGCAGTAGATGTTTAAGAAATGCAGACTGAATAGAGAAGTGGTAAAAAGTGGTGAATAACATAACTAGAATGAATAGAATCTTGATTTTATATGGAATTTATCTTACAGCAGCTTATAAGCATTCTAAAGGACATTTTGCCTTTAAAATTGTCTGGTGAGATAAATGGGGGAGAGAAAGAGGGGTGTTCTTCTGTGCACTGATGGGGAAGGTAAGGGAAATAAGGCAACTTGTGGGATCCAAGTGCACATAACTTTGTGCAAAAGAAGCTGGACTCCTTTGGCTAAACTCTGGATCTAGGAGACGATCTGTCATCTGGTTAGTAAGTCAGTCAGGTACAAGAACTCTGTATACATTATCATTTTATTGTTACAAAGGTTCTACAACATAGATGAGGAATACAGAATTTTCATTATGACCAACTAGATGCTCCATAAATGGGCTGGGCTTACTCAACGGCTCACTTTCTTGGGTTCTGGCTTTTTTGCTCAGAGTTCCCAAGCTCTCTATTCCCCCAGTGCTTCGTTACATCTCCTTTTCATCCCTCCTGTCTATCTTACCACTTTTTTCAGAGTTTAATTTTAGAAGATGAAACCACTGGCATTTCCCAAATGAATACAGTTTGAGGAACAAAATACTATGCATGGTGTACAAACAATGAGGTACATGGCTGATGGGAAGTGATTGACTCTTGAGTGGCTGGACTGGTTGACAGGCCCATTACTCACAGATGTGAGAGAGGAGGTGACATTTCCTTTAGCCTCATGAGTGAGACTCAGGAACTGAGCAGCCCACAAGCAGCTTTTTATGTAACCAGCCCACCACCTCTGCAGGAGCCATGAGGAGTTATAACATCTGTTTTCCTTCCTCTTCCCTCCTGCAGTTCACTTTTCATGGTGGGTGACTGGGCAAAGGGTCACTCACCATGGAGCCCCAGGTTTCTCCAACTTCCTCCTTTGCCCCCAGCCACTCCTATCTTCTGCTTCTGTCTTTTTTTTTTTTTTTTTTAATTAGTTGGAGGCTAATTACTTTACAATATTGTAGTGGTTTTTGCCATACATTGATATGAATCAGCCATGGATTTACATGTGTTCCCCATCCCGATCCCCCCTCCCACCTCCCTCCCCATCCCATCCCTCTGGGTCTTCACAGTGCACCAGCCCTGAGCACTTGTCTCATGCATCCAACCTGGGCTGGTGATCTGTTTCACCCTTGAGAGTATACTTGTTTCAATGCTATTCTCTCAGAACATCCCACCCTCGCCTTCTCCCACAGAGTCCAAAAGTCTGTTCTGTACATCTGTGTCTCTTTTTCTGTTTTGCATATAAGGTTATCATTACCATCTTTTAAAATTCCATATATATGCGTTAGTATACTGCATTGGTCTTTATCTTTCTGGCTTACTTCACTCTGTATAATGGGCTCCAGTTTCATCCATCTCATTAGAACAGATTCAAATGAATTCTTTTTAATGGCTGAGTAATATTCCATTGTGTATATGTACCGTAGCTTCCTTATCCATTCATCTGCTGATGGGCATCTAGGTTGCTTCCATGTCAAAGAACTAAACAGACATTTCTCCAAAGAAGACATACAGATGGCTAACAAACACATGAAAAGATCAACATCACTCATTATCAGAGAAATGCAAATCAAAACTGCAATGAGGTACCATTACACGCCAGTCAGGATGTCCGCTATCCAAAAGTCTACAAGCAATAAATGCTGGAGAGGGTGTGGAGAAAAGGAAACACTGTTGGTGGGAATGCAAACTAGTACAGCCACTATGGAGAACAGTGTGGAGATTCCTTAAAAAACTGAAAATAGAACTGCCATATGACCCAGCAATCCCACTCCTGGGCATACACACCGAGGAAACCAGATCTGAAAGAGACATGTGCACCCCAATGCTTCTGTCTTTTGGTTCAACCCCCACCCCCCTGGATTCCAGGGCTGGCTGTGCTTTCTGGCTCCAGGAAGTTTACCTCTTTCTCTCTACTTCTTTGCTCGTTCCTAAGGTGAAGGTAACAAGCATGCACCTCTCAGCAAGGCTGGGGACGGACTCGTCCTCCTTCAGTAGCAACACAGATCTACACAGAGATATAGCCATTTAGGTATTCCTCAACCCTTCGTGCACACAAGACACTATGCCTTAGGGACAGAGTCTTTATGGGGATCAGCCCAGGGCCTCCTCAGTCTGGGCTCTGGGATAGACTGAAGATATAGCCCGAGAGTTAAGCTGAGGATAGGCTCCAGGAAGCTGTTAGAGTGGGATGTGTGCCCAAACGGTTGGGGTCAGGGGTCTGAGATAAAGGCCAAGAGGGCATGCCTACCTATTTCCCCTGCAGAGCAGTAGATGACACCTCTATTCCCGTCACTCAAAGCAGAGGTGCAGGAGGCAGTTGTGACCCCTCCCAGCTTTGTAACTACTCTCCATTCATAGCGGGACAATCAGCTTATCTTTAAAATACATCTTGGAATCATTTTCTTACCTCTATCTCCTATTGCCTTGGTCCAGGCCACAGTCACCTACTACCTAGAGTAGTGCATCAGTCTCCTCACTGGTCTTCCAACTTCCACTCTTAAGCTGCACCTATCTAGTCTGGGCTCAACAATGGAGATCATCTTAAAAGTAATTCAGATCTCATGTAAACATATGTTTCCACTATATCTATAGCTGATTCACTTTGTTGTACAGTAGGAACCAACACAACACTGTAAAGCAGTTATACTCCAATAATAAAGTAAAAAATTATATTAAAAATGTGCAGGGGCAAACTTCAAATTAAAAAAAAAGTAATTCAGATGAGTGCATCATCTTGCTTAACATGTTTCAACAGTTTCTCACATTGCCTAGACTGAAGTCCAACCCCCTCACCCTGGTCTCCAAGAACCTGCATGATTTGATCTCTGCCCACATCACCAACATCATCTTCTGTCACTTTTCTCCTCACTATGATCTGGCCAAAGCAGTCTTGAGATCACTTCCTTGAACAAACCAAGCTCTTTTCTGTCTTGGGTCTTTTGCACCCCCTGTCTGGAATATACTCTCCTCCACACACTTTCACATAACTGCCTTGGTAAACAGATTGCACCAGAGGTCAGGGATACAGCTGAAGGACCTGCCTTTCTAACAGGTTGTAGGTGAAACTGATGGTGCTGGTCCAGGGACCACAGCTCTCTCTGACCACACTGTTCAAAAGGAAGTTTCCCTTATTCCTGGGAGATTCTGTCTCTGCCCCTTTGTGGTTTACTTCATAGTACTTCTTACATTTGGGACCATTCTGCCTTGTTTATTCTTGTGTTACCTTTGCTTGCCCCCCCTGCTAGACTGTAAGCTCCATGAAAGTAGAACCACTTCTCGTTGGCCCAGCATTGCATCCCCAGTGACTGGTGCAAGGCCTGGCAAATAGTAGGTGCTCAACAAATACTTGTTCAAGGAAAAACAACACAAAGGGGGGTATAAAGGCCAGAGCAAGAGACTCTGAACTCACAGACCTCTTCATGAAATTAGCAAGGAGATTGCAGCAGGAGTTGGTTGGGAACCAGGGAGGAGGGTCTGGGCACCAGCAGGATGTCCCCAGGCAAGGGGCAGTGACCGCTGAAGATGTGTCCCTGTGGCAAACCCACTGCACACAGATGCTCAGTGTCAGAAGGAGGCCCATCTCCACCCCGGGGGCTGCCGGGCTCAGGGCAGAACATGGATCCTGAGAAGAACCTCCCAGAGGATCCATGTAGACTTGAAAGGAAATCAGTCAAAGAGGCCATCAGAGCCCCTTTAATTAAATGTTCTGCTTGGTAACCTCTTAGTGATTGTTCCCTGTCCCTGTGGGGTCAAACACGGCACCTGGCCACGGGAGGTGAGAGAGAGATGGAGTTGGCCATGGAAGCTTCGGTGGCATTTTAATGAATGCTACAGAGAACGAGAAGGGTAGGCAGACAAAAGCCATGAAAGATGACACTAATGGGTCTTATCCAGCTATGTGGGTTTATGTGATGAATGCCCAGCACAGAGGAAACGTTTGATTAATAAGTAGCCTCTCTGTGTCATCACTCCCACCTTAGAGTCTCCAGGTAAAGGGCTGGTTGTAAAGGAGCTGACTTGCTTTTTAGCAAGGTTCAAAGAAAAAACAATCACTCTAGACTCAGTTATGAAAATGAGTGGAGGGAAAGTGGGAATTGTAATGGTGCTTTTGGAAAAAAAAGGAAAAAAAAAAGACTTAACACATTCTTTCCTATCACAGAGAGTCTCAAGAGAGGTCTACTTAAGAGAAGTTCGACGGGCATGTGAATGGACAGGAAGGGAAAAGTACAGACATCAAATAAGACGGGGGTTCCTTCTGCCCTTGGAGAAGACAAATCTCTTCATTACCCACAAAGCATTGCTTACGGGACCCACAGGAAGGTGACAGGACTCTCATGACATTTCAATACCATGAGGTCAGGTGCTGAATGGTGGAAGACAGGTACTGCTCTCTTCATATAAACATGAACATCACACACAAACCCCAAATTAGTTGTGCAAATATTTTTTAGGTCTGCAGTAAATGTCTGAAAACCCCAACTGTGACAATCTGTTAGATATATTTATGACACAAGTATGCTAAATTAAATGTAATTAAGTTAGAATAGCTAGCAATATTTTAAAATGTGATCCTTAATGCAACCATCTACCAAAAAAAAAAACACCAGTTAAAAATTTTAGTGCACATCTTTCTAGAACTTTTCATAAGAATAAGTTTAGCATAATATTGTACATATTGTTTTTAAAACATTTTTTACATGACAACATAAACATCTTTTCTATATAAAATCTATGCTAATGCATCAACATCTTTAAGGAAAACAGTTTTCTATTTACTTTTTTCCTATTGCTGAACATGTAGGCGATTTCCAATTTTAGCCTATATTGGATGTACCCACAGAAGAGTTTGGCATCTTATGGGCATGTGTGTTAACATGTTGCTGGATGAATGACTAGATTTCACCTTTCCTTGCTCCAGACCTGGAACAGTATTTTGTGTGTGTGCGTGTGTGTGTACGTGTGTGTATTGGTCATCTCAAGGGTAATTTTGGAAAAAGGAGAAGTAAATGTTTCAATCCAAAGTTACTATCTTTATTCAAGCTAATAGGCCTGTACTGAAAATTTTAATGCTCTGGAGTCAATGCCTAAAACTTGGATGCTTGCTCTGAGTCTCAGGCAGGCTTTCCAAAGACACTGCTGTTGCTCCTAAGTGCGTAAACACACAAGTTGCTGGAAGTCAGGAGAAGCCCACGTGCAGGCTCACAGAGAGCATTACGCCATCTCCCCTCATCTTCACAGCAGTGCTGTGAGCGAGGTGTGTCGACCTCACTTACGGGTGAGAAATGGACACCAGGAAAGTAAAGGAACTGCTGGAGGTCACAGAGCCACCAGAGTATTAGGGTCAAGGTTCAGACTAAGGGCTCAGAGCGCCTTCTCTGGACGGCAGATGCCCCTGGGCAAGGCCGATGGGGAAGCGAGGGCAAGGACAGGCGTCTCTGCAAGGCAGTTTAGGGATCCTTGGACTGCCAAATGAAGGATGAAGATGATGGGGAAGGGCCAAGAGGGCCCAGGTGCAGGAGTCTGTGCTCAGTAGCAGGTAGAGTTTTCTGTCCTCCACCCCAAACACCACCACAGAACTTCAAAAGAGTAGTGCCAGCACGCGTGCTCAGTCCCTTTCAGTCGTGTCCGACTCTTTGCGACCCCATGGACTGTAGCCTGCCAGGCTCCTCTGTCCATGGGATTCTCCAGGCAAGAGTACTGGGGTGGGTTGCCATGCCCTCCTCCAGAGCATCTGCCCAACGCAGAGATCCAACCTATGTCTCCTGCATTGCAAGCAGATGTTTCACCTGCTGAGCCACCTGGGAAGTGCCCCAACCCCTCGGCAAAAAAAAAGTGGCACCTTCTTGTTTTGGCCTAAGGTAATGAGGCAAACTTCAGCTGTGGCACCTGGTCAAAGTGAACCTCAGACCTCAACAAGGAGTATTGCACTTTCTCTTAGAAGATAAGAACCCAAGGTTCTGTTAACCGGCAGGACACTTTCTGGCCTGATATTGCTAAGTGCATGTATTTTTTCAGCTCTTTTGGAACTGTTTTTATAAAAATGGTTTCCTTGAATCACCTTCCTTGTAATCACATAGGGCATTTGTTTGTTTGTTTGTTTTTTAAAGCAGATTCCTAAACCGTGTCCTTATTAAATCCTACTGAATCAGAAATTTTGCAGGTGGTTTCCAAGATTTGACATTTTTACAAGTATACCAGGTGAGAAATGTTTCTAGGTACTAAAATTTGAGAGGCATTCTCTAAATTCATTGTACAATTTCTGACTTTGGGGTCTTAACAAGACCAAGCTTATAACTGAGAGATTAGAGTTAGTATCAGCTGTCATGTCTATCATGCTTTAAGGCATGAAAAGGCTTTCATGTTACCTCATATATGGTCTCTCTGTAGTTTCCCTTACACAAAGAAAGAAACAAATACCAGGAGGTCATCTGACTTTTGCGCTCACAGCTCCTAACTGCTCACAAGAGGAAGTAAACCCTCTTCTCTAGGTGCAGATCCTCTGCTTCTTTTTCTACATCCTCTCATCTCTCTTAATTCTCACCAGTATACCCCTTGGTCTCATTCCTCAAAGATGGAGAATCCATTTTCAAGAGAAAATTCTCCAAGTAAAAGCACTTAGAAAAGCAACATGCTGAGCAGGTATCTTCTCTTATGAAAACACTTCATGATATCTTAGAAGCATGTATACATCTTTTTGTTCCCCTTAAATTTGTCAAAGCTACCGTGCAAAGAATACCAATTAGAGTTGTGATATCTTTCTGTCCCTTGCTGCCTCCTTGGGGTCCCAAAGGCTACCCTATTCATGTCTCTAGTCCTCTACTCAGGCTGTTGCTTCCTCTTTGAATACCCTCTCACATGACCTCTATTCCACTCCTATGGATGTGGCAAATTCTCAATCATCTTCCAAAGTCCAATTCAAGTATCTTCTGCTCTTCAAAGGTTCTTAGCTCCCCCTGCCCCATCCCTTACCCTCTTTCTTTTTGCCTTCAAGAGGATTAACTGTTTTCACATCCTCTACTTAAGTCTAATGGCATTCAGCAGGGCAGTTGGTTTATGTCTGTCTCCACTGCTAGACCACTTGATGCTTGAGACAAGATCCTTTTTTCATTTTTATGTCTCTCTCTCTCTTAGTCAGTACTTGATACATAAATAGATGTCTGATTCAAATTTATCTCTCAATATTTGTTCCCTTTTTCAAAACCTTCTTTTGTCTAGGATGTCCTTAAGGCTATAAACATTTTGATTCAGGAACAAGTCAGAACAAAAATCAATAATTCTCTCCAAATTCTGCATTTGTTTTCTTCTCTTTTTTGAAAGAAAACAATTAAGCCAGAAATTTTCCAAACAAGGCCTTGGTCTCTTCTGTATCCAAGAAGTAATTTTAGACCCAAAGGCCATCAGATCAATCCATGTATTAAATGCTTGTAAAGGACAATTCTGAAATCAGCTAAGTTGCCTATAACAAAAAAGGTCAGTTTATCCAAGAAGTTTTGTTTTACAGCTTGAAAACGCACTGAGGCATACAAGAAAATGAGTTCGACTTTGAGACTACCAAGTGAGGCCGTCTCGCGACAGCCTGTAGTGACAAGGCTTTTTAGCAGTTGTTGGAAAGACTATCATCAAAACTATGATGTGCCTACATACAAATCATCAGCCTACATAAACACCATCAGCTGGGAAATTTTTCAATGACTACTTTGAAATGGGAAAAGTTAAACTTATCATAGGCAAACAATGGGTGGTCTGTAGGTTTGATTATAGGGCAGGAAAAAAAAATAACAAGAAATGATTAACTGAAATGAGTCTCCACTGTCCTTTCACATCAGCTACTTCTCTGGTAGTCTGAGTTTCCCAAGTCCAAAATGTCTAGTGGTGAGCAGAGGAAAATATCATTTCCAAGTTATGTTCCAAGTAATGTTGTCAATTTCCCACCAACTGTGATCACCCCAAGAGATAGCCAAAGCTATTTAAATGCTATCAGCCTTGTTTCTGTGGACAGGTTGGCACCAACTCTTTTCCAATGTAAATTTGAAGTACACTCCATCAAAATAGCACTTGTTGAAGCATTCAACCAACCTAGTAATTCTGAAATACCTTCGGGCAAAGACCCCAAATATCACTGGATGGTGATTTTCTAATCTAGAGCAGATCATGGACAATGGAAAGAATATGGTTTCTGGAAACCTTGAGGTTGCGCTTGACAGGTTGGAGGCAAAACCCCTAGAACTCCCCAGGCCCTGTCAGACCACACTCTTTGGCATCCCAGGAGCCTTCCAAATGTTCCTGGTTTCTGGCGCAATTTCTGCTCTTCCTCCTCCAACCGTTCCCACCTCCTCATGAGAACCACCAGTGAGACCAGTTCCAACAAGGAGCTACTTTCAGTGCTGAGAAGCCCACTCTCTCTGAGAATCCACCCAGATCAGACTGTCATAGCTCTCATTCCTCTGTATCTCAGTCAAGACTCCAGCTCATTCCTCATCACCCAGACTCTCATAGATCTGTTTTCCCAAAGGTTCTTTGTGTTCTCTACTTCGCCTGAAGCTCTGGTCAGTTCAGTTCAGTTCAGTTCAGCCGCTCCATCGTGTCCAAATCTTTGTGACCCCATGAATCGCAGCATGCCAGGCCTCCCTGTCCATCACCAACTCCCGGAGTTTACTCAAACTCATGTCCATCGAGTTGGTGATGCCATTCAGCCATCTCATCCTCTGTCGTCCCCTTCTCCTCCTGTCCCCAATCCCTCTCAGTATCAGTGTCTTTTCCAATGAATCAACTCTTCGCATGAGGTGGCCAAAGTATCTGAGTTTCGGACGGACTGGTTGGATCCCCTTGGATCTCCAAGGGACTCTCGAGAATCTTCTCCAACACCACAGTTCAAAAGCATCAATTTTTTGGTGCTCAGCTTTCTTCACAGTCCAACTCTCACATCCATCCATGATCACTGGAAAAACCATAGCCCCCTCCTATTTGCTTCAAACCTTTCCAGTGTGCCCTCTGAAACCCAAGGTCTGTCATCAGTAAATTCTCCTGTGTCTTCTGAAAGCATTTGTTTCTCTTTCTTGCCCTGATGGAAATCTGGATGACTGTCTAGGAGGCTGTTTCTCTTCTGTAGGCTTCTCTAGTTCTTCCTTCTACCTCTTGGTACTACTGGTCTTGGAGACTGGATAAGTTGTCCTTCTTGCTCTTCTTGGCTGCATCCAGGCCACTGTCCTTTCTATTCCTTAACCCTTGTCCAGTTCCTTTGAGATGCCCTCAGATTATACTACTCACTAGCCCACCTTGTATTATTTACTCTCCTCCCCATCATGCCCACAATTTATTAAGGATTTTCTTACCCTCTTCCCCATTGCCATTGTTTTGTTATTATTCTTAGTAATCCCAATGTCCTCACAGAGGATCCATCCAGCATCTAGCTTCTTAGTTCCATGGCCTCCTCAACCAATGATCTTCTCCATTATACACTCCAAAGCCACTCTTTGCTGTGATTGTGTCCTAAATGTTGTCATTGCTCATACAGAACATTAGCCAAAGTCTCAAGTTGACAACTACTATCTCATCTTTACAACTCACTCTTGCTAATATGTCCATTCTGAACATTCTCTGAACTTACTGTGACTTCTGACATTATCATCATTCCCTTCCCCATTCATGTCTTGACTTTTTTATATCATTTATATTCCATTGTAATTATAATCACTCCCTTACATTTACTTCCAAATACCCAGCACCTCTCCCCTCCTTCATATTTGCCCAGTAAATCACCAATATTCCTTAAATCCTACTCTCTGCTCTGCCCTTCTGTGGAGTTGAGTGGCTGGAGGAAAGCATACAATGGCGTAGTCTGGTGTCATTTAAAATCTATGACCGTGGCTAACAAGTGAGTTCTTAGTTCTGTTGGCAGTCCTACTGTGCTTCCCCAGTTGATCGACTCTTCATAGCTTCATTCTACTCGAAAACCTCCAGGGTCCCACCTCTTCCTTCTTAGTTTTCATCAGATAACTGATTCTCATTTCAATAAGAAAGTAAAACCAATCACAAGAAAACTTCTCTAATTAGGCAGTGAATTAGAGCTGAAACTGCTTTAATCATGAGCACCAATGACCTCTGTAAGGCCCTTTCTGATAGATAATTTACAGTCTTCATTCCACAAGTGTTTGAAACAGATGATTACTGCCTCTTCCTAAAAAATCTTTCTTCTCCTGACACTCATAATACCACATTTTGTTGTTGTCTGTGTGCTTTCTATTTTTTCTTGATATCCTTTATTGAGTTTCTCTCTCTCTCTCTGTTTTTTTTTTTTTTTTTTTTGGCTATATCAGATGGCATGTGGGCTCTTAGTTCTTCAACCAGGGATCAGACCTGTGCCCCTTGCAATGGAAGCATGGAGTTTTAACCATTGGACTGCCAGGGAAGTCCCTCATCTTTCTGATCTCTGGGAGTACCCTGAGTTTGGTTCTTGAAGCTTGATTGTCACTCACTCCCTAGATGAGCTGCTGCTGCTGCTGCCGCTGCTGCTGCGTCGCTTCAGTCGTGTCCGACTCTGTGCGACCCCATAGACGGCAGCCCAGCAGGCTCCGCTGTCCCTGGGATTCTCCAGGCAAGAACACTGGAGTGGGTTGCCATTTCCTTCTCCAATGCATGAAAGTGAAAAGTGAAAGTGAAGTCGCTCAGTAGTGTCTGACTCTCAGCGACTCCATGGACTGCAGCCTACCAGGCTCCTCCGTCCATGAGATTTTCCAGACAAGAGTACTGGAGTGGGTTGCCATTGCCTTCTCCCTAGATGAGCTAGCAACTCTCAAATTACCTTCTGATCCCAACCTCTTTGTAGGAGTCAGATGCATCTATTGCAGTGCTCTTTCCATATCTGTACTTGGATGTTTGTCAGGCATCTCACACCCAACAGCTCCAAACTCAACTCTTTCTCCTTCTCTCGCCCCAGATGTTCTTTCCCAGTGTTCCTCAACTGCATGAGGTGCCATGAGACCTGAGAGTAACCCTTAATTTCATTCATTCTGTCCTACCCCACACCCCATCTATCAGATCCAGTTAGCACATCCTATTGGCTGTGTCTGGAACACAAATTCAAATGTGACTGCTCTCTGTCACCTCCAACCCTTCCGCCTTAGTCTAAGCCACCATATCCCTTGCCTGCTGATTCCTGCAGCAACAGCATCCTCATCTCTCGTATCACCTTTACTCTTCTGCAATCACAGTGACCCTCTAAAACCTATCAGATCCTGCCACTCATGTGCTCAGCATCTCCAAGGGCTCTGAGTCTTACCGAAAACAAAAACCAAGGTTCTTCCCATGGCCCTGCGAAGTCTGGACCCTGACTAGCCTCCGACTCAGTCGCCTACCACTCTCCCCCTTGCTCACTACCCTCCAGGCACACTGACTGCCTCGCTATTTTTTAAACACCAAGCTTGCTCCTATTTCAAGCCCTTTGAGCCTGATCTTCTCTCGTCCCAGAATGCTCTTTCTCAGCAATAATTACATAGCTCTCTCTCCACAGCTCCAGCGTCACCTCCTCACAGAAACCACCCAAGGGAACTCCAACCAAAACAGCAGCCCCAACCTTTCTCTAACCTTTCAGCCTTGTATAATTTTTTCTATGATGTTATTACCTGATATGGCGTTATCTATCATCTATACATAAATATAATTACATTAAATTAATTATCACATAACTAATTATTGGAGAAATAACTGTATAATAAACTGAAAATGATACTTTTAAAAGGCATTTTGGGGACGTACCTGGTGACACAGTGGCTAAGTCTCTGTGTTCCCAATGCAGGAGGCCTGGGTTCAATTCTTGGTCGGGTAACTAGATTCCACATGCCCCAGCTAAAATATGCCATATGCCACAATGAAAATCGAAGCTCCTGCTTGCTGCAACTAAGAACTGGCACAGCCAAATAAATAAATATTTTATAGAAGTTTGGAGATTCCTTGAAGTAGATAAGGCCTTGATGAAGATCAGTGCTGTTCAAGGTGTGGTTGTAGAGCAGTGTTAGTCTATGAACTGCCTGAGATTCGACCACAAGGTAAAGAGCTTGCATGAGAAATCAAGTCAATGTGCCGCTTCCTTCATTGAGAAAGTCTTACCAGGTCAAAGGTATAAACCGAACTAAACTGTGTGTTTAATGACACAATTGATTGACATTCTGTTGCAAATCAGTTACAAAGAGCTCACTCTGAGTAATGCTGATGTAGATTATCTAGCCCAGTATCTCTTGCAACTTTTTCTTACCTCAGGTTTTGAAAACTAGTTTTTAATCTCTGAGCATGCCTAGAGATAATTAAGTGTCCCTTCCACATACATATGAGGCATATATTGGTGACAATTTTGGAATATATGTATTGATGATGTATATCAAGAAAATAGAGGATAGATATGAAAGAAGACAAAATAGATTTTCTACTGAGAATCATGTTGCAATGTATATAGCATGATCATAATTGGACAGATCCAGTGGGCTAGAAAAATAGGTAATGTCTACTATTATAAGCTTCTCTCAGGTTGAGTATGAAATTTCTTTCTCCTTTTATATCTCCATAGAGGAGTATATTACACAAAATCTTCACTCCTTGGCTTGCAAACACTAACTCAGCAGATATTTACTGGTGCCTAATGAACAAGGGCCTAGGGACCCACCACAAACAAGACAGAGACTCTGGCTTTGTGAAAATTACATTTTAGTGGAGACAGAAAGAAAAGTAACCAAAATTGTTTTAAAATTCCAACTCTGTATCTTCCAGGAATAATGCTAATGATATCAATGACTATATAGGGTGTTCACATTACCTCACTTGAGAATTAGGGAATTTTAGTCCACCAAACTCCTTGAAGATTAGCATGAGATGAGGTTAAATAAACTTCTATTATAGCAATGTTCTCTTCATTCTCACAATTGTGTTTTTTCTTTAAAAACTCCACCACAAATCTTAAGAAAACATACAACTGTTTGAAAATCTTTCTCTTTTCTTTTAAGTTTGATGATACTTATGCATATCATTTTCTGTAAGAAATACAAAGGATTCAGTGACTTTTCAGCATTTCTCTAAGAAAGCTATATTTTAAATATCTTAATTGAAAAAAAAGTTTCACATGGTGCTTTAACAAGATTTAAATGAAATAACCTCTTGCCCTTCTACCCCATGAAACAATACTTTATACTTTTACACAGCCACACATGTAGTAGCCTCTGGAGCCAGTCCCTAATTTCCACTACCTGTTTTGTATTAGCTGAGAAACCAAAAATCCTGACTCAGCAGGAAAAAGACTTCATAGCTTAAAAATTGTGTCACTTAATTAAATTAGGCTTTCTAAAAGGAAATAATTTTCTAATCTATACTTGCAAACATGCTGCTCTTTGGTGGAATGCTTTTGAAATTTTTCCTAAAATAATCACATTGTGCTGGATAATTTTAAGCTGTGGCTGAGGGAAGTTTCCAGCTGTCTCTCGCCTCCTGCCTTACAGTGGGTTCCAAGCAGGCCAGTGCTTCCTATGTGCCCATCCTGGGATTTATGAAGGGCCAAGCTGCTCGCACGGAAATCAGAGGGGAGGTTTAAAACATACAGATTCTCAGGACTCAGCCAGGTGACTAGGCCCAGAAAGAGATACCTGTCAGCCAAGCTGCAGGGTTGGAATTTTACCTAGAAAGCAATATGGCACCATCACATGTGTTGAGGTTGACATGGCATCATCAGATTTACATTACAATGAAGTATGAAAGATGGATTAGAGGGTGAGCCAAACCCAAGAAGATGAGAACATTTAAAAAATTCTATAGGGATTCAGTGGCAGATTTTATTTTCTTAGGTTCCAAAATCACTGTGGATGATGACTGCAGCCACAAAATTCAAAGACAATTGCTCCTTGGAAGAAAAGCTATGACAAATCTAGACAGTGTATTAAAAAGCAGAGCCATCACTTTGCCAAAAAAGGTCCGTATAGTCAAAGCTATGGTTTTTCCAGTAGTTATATACAGATGTGAGAGTTGAACCTTAAATTAGGCTGATCGCTGAAGAATTGATGCCTTCAAATTGTGGTGCTGGAGAAGACTCTTGAGAGTCCCTTGGACAGCATGGAGATCAAATCAGTCAATCCTAAAGGAAATCAGTCCTGAATATTCAATGGAAGGACTGATGCTGAAGCTGAAGCTCCAGTACTTTGGCCACCTGATGTGAAGAACTGACTCATTGGAAAAGACCCTGATGCTGGGAAAGATTGAGGGTAGGAGAAGAGGTGACAAGATGAGATGGTTGAATGGCATCACCAACTCAATGGACATGAGTTTGAGCAAACTGCGTTAGATAGTGAAGGACAGGGAAGCCTGGTGTGCTGTAGTCTATGGGGTTGCAAAGAGATACAACTTAGTGACTGAACAACAAACAATAGGGATTCAGAGTCAGTCATCAGGGACGGATAAACTAAACGGGAGAAGTCAGTAGACAGATTTAGGGTATTTTTTAGGAGACAGAACGTAAAGAACTTGGTAAACTATTGGACGTGGTAGGGTGTTGAGAGATGAGAGGAGCTGATAATGCCGTCCATGCTCTGGCCTGAGTGATTGATTTAAGGGCCTTAATGGCATTGGGGTGGGAAGAAAGGAAAAACAAATGATAATTTAAAACTCAGAGACTCATTCGGTGCTTTGAAGCTGCCTTCCCTCTGTATAAAAGATGGCTTCGCATCATCTGCAGTTAGAGTCAATTGGCAAAGGTCTTAAAAAGTTTGGGGTACATGTGTGACTCAGTTAGAACTAGGACAGTTGTCCCAAATCACTGTTCTCTCCATTTCTAGAGAGTTATTACAGGAAAGTATGAAAAGATGTAAAGATTGTTCAACCCAACATTGATTCTAACATTGAAAAATCAGTAACAACTCATGTGTCAACTCTGGAAGATTGGTTAAACAAATAATGATACATCTGCACATCAGAGTGCCACATAGCAATCACTAATAACATCACTGAACAGCATGTCTCCACCTTTAAAGAATAAAAAAGGGAACCACACAACAGTATAGATAGTGTGATATTCTCGTAAACATACATAGAATAATGTCTGAGGGAACATAGATTAAAATCAACAGTGTTTTCATCTGGGTAGATGAATTATAAGTGTTTTTCCTTTAGGAATGTTTTCATTTTCTATCTTCAACGATAAACTTGAATTAGTTCTGAAAAAGTGACAGTGAAAGCATTAGTTGCTCAGTCATGTTCGACTCTGCGACCCCACAGACTGTAGCCTACCAGGCTTCTCTGTCCATGGAATTGCCCATGCAAGACCATTGGAGTGGGTTGCCATTCCCTTTTCCAGGGCATCTTCCCCACCCAGGGATCAAACCCAGGTCTCCTGCATTGCAGGCAGATTCTTTACTGTCTGAGCCACTTACCAATTAGTTCTATATGAATTAGTTCTGCAGAAAACATACACTATTAAAATACGCCCTTTTTCTTATTAAAGAAAAAAATGATTCAATTTTCATAATGATGTCAGTTTTTCACCTACACATCTGATATCCAAAATACAAGTGTCTCTTCAGTTAGCAACACAGATGACGTGCAGCTGAGGCTCTGACAGAGTCACCTTTGAACTGAATGAGGACCAGCGCCTGTATGCGAGGTGCATGAGGGCAGAGAAAGCCAGTCCACAGAGCCTGACCTCTGCCCTGCCCCAGGGTACCGTGTGTTAAGTCCTTGGATTATAGGAAAGCTATAAACCTGGCTGGATACTTTAACTCTTACCTCTAACCATGAAATTCTTGTAGAATCATGCTTTAATGCTGTGCCTGTGACTGACATAAAATTCCATGAAGACCCATTTCTAGAGACTCTGAAAACTAACTTATATTTGTTTCATATCTTACTTTGTAGTATAGTTATTTGTGTATGTTTGCTATGCACCTATTAAACTGCAAGCTCATGGAAGGCAGAATTTATGTTTGATTATGGTTTGTATTCCCTAGAGTGTCAATAGTTTGCATACATTAGGTATTCAATATTCATAAAGAGAATTATTGATGTTTCTTGTATAAGACCCAATGGAATACATTCTGTTCGAATTTATTTTAGAAGTTCCTTCCCTTAAGAATGGATAGCCTTCCTTTTTAACTAACCAAAATTACATAAGCCATCATTTTCTTTCTTTTTTTAACCCTGGCCCTGAGGAAACAAAGAACTACATTTAAAATCCTCAGTTCCACTATTACTTCATTCTCCCTCTAAATGGTCCTGAGCTCGAATGGACTGTGTTTAGGCATCATACATGTAAGTTACCTCAAAGCCATTTAGGAAGCTGATGGAATAAAAATATGAAGAGCTTAATCATAAGTGGTTTAATAATAAATAATTAAACAAAAATTAAAAGTAAGTTTAAAATAAAATGAGAAATATTGAACTTCCATCATGGTCCACTAGACACTCCATCAACTAGCTTCTTTACCTTTGACCTCTCTGCCTACCACAACCCCCAGCTTCTCCACAGCCTCGGGGGGCTCCAGCTGCCTGGCTGTCAGACACATCTTGAATACCTTTGCTTTAGGGCTTTCAGAAGCTTTCTCTGCCTGAAACACTCCCAAGCTCTGGATGGATGTGACCACACTTTCTCAGCATTTTAATTCCTTACGTGACTGTTCTTCCTGTGTTAGCCCTCTTTCTAGGACTTGACTTTTCATCCATCATTCTTTACTTTCGTTATAGCACCAATCACCTCTCGGTTGCCTGGCTGTCTCTCTCACTGACTCCATAAGAGCAGACTCTTGGTCCTTTCTGTTCACTGTGCATCCCCAATGCCTGGACATGATGGCTTACAACAGGCACTGGAAAAAATATCTGTCTCATCAAAGAATGAATGAATAATTAAAGGCATTTCCTCCCTAGGTTATAAAGAAGAAATCTTGTTCTTTCTTCCAGAAGACTATTTGCAAACTCAGCTATGGGAAGACATGAGGAAAACACTGGAAAAAAAGCTGGAGCGGTGGGGAGGGAAGGATCTCTGAGATGTTGTCCAACCTTATTTACATCACAGAAGTGTACTTTCACGCTGTTTACAGTATGGGTTCTGTGGCCAAAATAAAACGTGAAAAGCAATAATCAACATAAATGATAAGTCTGCAAAAGAATCCTGTCTCTAGTTAGTGCTGAAAATTGGAATGGCATTGCTATAAAAACATAATCCTTAACACTATATGTTGCAGTGTAAAGATGGCAGTGGAAAGGTTCAAATGCTACTGAAATCCATTTAGAACATCATTTCCTCTGCGTTACCTAGCAGATCATTAACATCTCTTTGAAACATCCCATTTGCCTGTATGATATGACCTTAATTGGAGTCAGGCATATCTCCCCACATAAGGAGTGTTGGACTATTAAACATATACCACTGGATAGAATGCTAACATTTTCATGTCTTGATCCCCCCATACTGCCTGTGTTAGTATTTCATTTTTTTTTTCTTACAGAATGCCTTCAAAGAAAAGCTCTGAAGGAAAAAATGAATACAGTTCATTTATTTTTAAACTCTGCCAAATCATCTCAGTCAGGCAATAGAAAGGAAAAGCGGAAAGTGCTTGGTGTAATAGCGCCATATTTTTTTCTGCAGCTTTTCCATTAATTCTCAGGACCTCTGGCTGCCTTCCTTTCAGAATGCAACCTCATTTACATCTTACATTATCTTGCCTACTTTCAGCCGTTCATTATTGCAGAAGTCAAGCTACAATGGCATTCTGCCAACATTAGTTTTAATGTCACTCATCTATGACCGAACTGTATACCTTGGAAGCCACTTGTGAGATGGGAATGAGACTTGAATCAACGGGTAAACTCAAAGGTTATTTATATTTGAAATCCTTGTGTCGCACTGAATATTAGGGCCACAGGTTTTTCAGGTGAGACTTCTGAAAACCTGATCCACACATGCTACTCCTCAGATAATGCTGTTTCACATGATAAGAATCCTGCTTCCTAGAGCAGAGGCAGTGATGGACACCGCCTGTCTGTGATTCCTCAACAAGAAGGCTCTTTCCTCTCTTAATCAATAATGATGACAAATCTATTCTCTAAAACTTTACATGGAGATGATAAATGACTTGAGTAATGTGTTGATATTAATATGAACAGTCTCTTCTTCCCTGCAAGTACTATTAACACCAATGAATTGAATCAATGTGCCATTTGACAATTTTGAACAAGGAAGTGGTGAAAAGGGATTACCAAAGACTACAAAGAAATAATAAAAAGAAACTTTGACCATGAAACAAATTATTCTACAAAAGGGGCCAGAATAGAAACACTGGTTAGAATTAGGGCCAGTTTTGAGACCCATTAACCATCTGGAAAATGTGATAGACAGCATGTTGATGAAATCAGCTGGCTGTTCTGAATGGAATGGCAATCTAGAAAGTGGAAAGAGAAATCTAAGGTATGGAGGATGTTTAGAAATATGCATTGAGAATAATGAAGCAACAATTCCCAGGAACAATTGGCCTGTCTGTCATTTGTACTCTCATATACTGGCAGGTAGTATGAGGAAGAAAAGTAGCAGCAAGTGTTCTCACAAGTGTTCAGTGTAGAAAATTAATACAAACACTTCTGGCTAGTTTATAAGAATTTATTTCTTGTAAAGTAATTAGCCTCCAACTAATAAAAATAAATGGAAAAAAAAAAAGAATTTATTTCTTCTCACATTGCCTTTCTTTTCTATACCATACAGGAATACATAACCTAGGTCAATAGACCCAAAATTGATTATTTTAATGACCTGGGATGCTTGTTAGAAGAATATATACTTTAAGGTGCCCTTATGACGTGGGGCCCAGCAATATGTTTCATTAACAAGTGCCCCCATTAACCCAGACTGGCAGCAGTTTTCAGCCCTGGCTCTTGGGCAAGTCATTTCAGATTTGTTAAATTGCCACTAGGGGGAGTGTTTGCCAAATTTTGTGCTTCTGGTAAAGGGAGGGTGTCCATTGCTTCCAGAAGCTCAGACTAACACAAAGAAAGGATCAAAAAAAGGAAAAGGAGTCAGTGTTCCTAGGTGAGTAAGAGGCATTTTTAGTAGGAATTCAAATATCTGGCAAGAACAGCTGACTTCCTAGGGATTAATGATGAAAGCCCATGATGGAAGCACTGGGACACTATAGACCTAGGGTTTTGGAAACTTCTAGGTTCCAAAGGTCTCAGAACCTTCTCCTGCCTTTTGCATGTTCTTGTGCACTAACTGAACTTTATCTCGGGTAGTAGCATTTTGACACCCATAAAAGTCACTGATGCTGTTTTAGTCACCCAATGCCTGTTTTCATCTCATTTTCAATGATGAGTTTTTAAATTCATATTTCCCCTATATTTTCTCTGATAAAATTGTCATGGTTATTATTTAATAGAACTAGTACTTGGATTCACTATTGTTTCTGTTTTCTAGTTTATTATTGTTTTTTATCTTTCTTCTTGCCCCTTCTTTATTCCTTTGTTGTTGTTTTCTAACTTGTCCTTGATTTATTTATTTTCATTCTTTTAATAAAAATAGTGATTTTTAGGGCTATAAATATATCACATGAAGACATGTATCTTGTAAGGTTTGGGATGCCATGTTCTCACTGTCACCACTTTCTAAATAGCCTCTAATTGTAGCTTTTATTTCTTCTTTAACTCAGTAGTTACTGAAAACCCTGTTACTTTCAGAATTTATTAAGGATCTTTGGCCATGTGACACTTTTTTTTAACAAAAGTTGCAAAGATCCTTGAAAAGAAGGCACACATTCAGTGTAAGGTGTCAATTCAATATGTACCTATTGGTTGATACTTCTGTTTTAAAAATATTCTATATATTTAATTTGATAATATATTAATAATGCAGTGGTGTTTTATCACAACTATATTTTTGCCCCTTCTTTTTTCCTAACTTTTCCTTTTGATAATATTGATATGTTGTGAATAAAGATTCATGACTATTTTTATTATTTTAGTTTGAACATTTTATCTATGAAATGATTCTTTATCCTATTTGATGATTTTTAGGCTTAGTTTCTTCTTTAATGTCCATATTGCTATTCCTATTTTCTTTCTTTCCAACTTGTGTGCTCTATTTTTCCTTCAAAATTTTTGTCTATCATCTATTTAGGTGGTTATCTTGTGACTAGAACATGATTATATATTGTTTTATAATCTAACTTAAGATTTTTATCTTTCTTAGGAAGTTTAACTTGGTGTGTATATGGCCACAATAGGTGGCATTTTTTATCTTTCACTTCCTCTCTAGCTCTGTACTTTAAGTTGGTACACATCAGAATCACCTGAGTAAGTTGTTGCTGGTGGTGAGGTGTTGTGTGTGTTGTTTTTAAACATAATTAAGCCTCACTTGCAATTCTGGTTTACAAAGTTAAGGTGATCCAGGGGCTGGGTCTCTCAATTTTTAAAAGAATCAATAGGTAATTATAATGTGCACCAAGGAATGAAATCACTGCTTTAAATATTTCCAAAACAAACTAAATTTATGTATCTTCCATAATCAAATTCAGAATAAACACACTTTCCTATATTGATAATACTGTAAAAGGTTTTTATTTTTACTATCAGTAAAGGATCCACTTGCAATGCAGAAGACCTGAGTTTGATCCCTGGGCCAGGAAGATCCCATGAAAAGAATAGCAACCCATTCCAGTATTCTTGCCTGGAAAATGTCATGGTCAGAGGAGCCTGGTAGGCTAGAGTCACTGTGGTTGCAAAGAGTCAGACACAGCTTAGCAACTAAACCACCATGACCAATATTTTATTAAGATTTATATTAAAAAATAATTCACTTTGACCATTAAATTAAAATAAATGTCTTCTTCTGGGTTCCCCCATCTCATTCTCCAGTTAGTCATTCTTGACATTGTCTTATTCATTTTCCAGACTTTTTTTCGTATATGCAACCAGATACAAATATATGCATACACCCAACACACACATACATACACATAAATACCAGGGGAGATATGCTGTGTATTATCTCCCTACCTTCTTTGTTCACTGAGAAATACTTCTTAGTCATTTTTCCATGTCAAATATAGTCACTCTGTATAATAAACTCATATTATCATAATTTATTTAGACACAGGCCACTTGGGTATCAGACATGATAGCTTGGTTTGGGGAAGGCCATGAAAGCTCTTTGACATGAGATATTTTTCCAAACATACAAGTGACAGAATGTTGGCCTAGGACTTCATCTTTTTGAAGCTCTCAATTTTGTTATTAACTGGATAATACTGTTCAAGACGATTTACTATCTTGTAAATTTTTTCAGTCTTTTCTAAGATCCTGAAAGCAAAACCTAGATTGTATTCTCTTTGGAGCCTTCCCATTTACCAAACACAGTACTAGGCACTTAGTATTCACTTGATAAATGTTCTGTTGAATCAATGCATATTGATGGCAATGCAAAATGACCACACTTCTACTACTCTTCTAAGGTAAGAGCAAAAACATTTCTTATTTTCTATTTCCTCAAATGCAAGAACAAAACCCCAAACCCAGTGACTTTGGTACGTGGTTGTTCAATGTCAGAGCTGGTCACTCAGTCTAGAGTCCCTTCACCAGAATTCTGCCCTGTGGGATCAGCAAGAAGCAGGGGTCACTCAGAAGAACACAGATGCACAGTGTAGGCTGCCCGTGTGAGGAGACAGTGGGGAAGAAGCCAACAGAACTGGATACCATGAGGGGCTCACCATTCCAGCTGTCAATACCAAGGGGATGGCCCAGCCCCATGGAGAAGCTCCTTGCAATTACTGAGGACTTGATGGTCAGGCTGTCTATTATCTTACAGTGTGAGAATAATTTCAGCTGAAGGGAGCTTGAGAACGATTACGTGGAGAGGTCATCTTTAGCAAAGAATGAAAGGAATAAAAATTTTGAGTTTCACCAAACACTATCTAAGAGGATATGACAAGTACTTAGCAGGCTTTAGCACCAAGGTGAGGCATGAACTGTGTGAGGTGCTTTATAGAGGTATGAGAAAGTCTTGGCAGGTGGTGATAATTAAATTTCTTGTTGTTATTCAGTCGCTCAGTTGTGTCTGACTCTTTGTGACCCCTTGGGCTGCAGCATACCAGGCTTCCCTGTCCTTCACTATCTCCTGGAGTTTGCTCAAACTCACATCCACTGAGTCGGTAATGCCATCCAGCCATCTCATCCTCTGTTGTCCCCTTATCCTCCTGCCTTCAATCTTTCCCAGCATCAGGGTCTTTTCTAATGAGTCAGCTCTTCACGTCAGGTAGCCAAAGTATTGGTAATTAAATTACATTGAGAAAAATTGCATTTCAGCTGGGGATGTTGGAAAGTCTCTCTTATCTGTTACACAAGGGTCCCAAAGGATATGCTTAAGTCATTTAAAGCCAAACTGGACCAGGTATTTGAGAACATAAGAGAAGAAATAATTTTAAATGGGGGGGGGGGTGATGTTAGCAAGGGAAGAGATAGCTATTTTAATTAGTCACATGTGTCCTATTGCTTTGAAGGGTTATAAACACCTCACTTCCAACTCTAGCTGGGAAAGACAGACCATCAAGATTCTAGTGACTCAGAAAAGCAGTATCATCGAGAAATCTAAGTAAGCTTGGCATTATTTACCCGCCAAATTTACTTTGAGATGTGTTTGGTCAGCTGTGCCTGGCTTCTGTGACTGGCTGTATTTGTCCAAAGGCTAATTAGCTCGAAGGATAGAAAGATCCAAGAGTTAATGCATAATCTCGAGTGACTGATGAAATCTAACTGCCAACTGGTACCAGAGCAGATACTTCTTCTTTAAAGGATTAATAAGGCATGCTGGCTATTCTCAAATATTAGCCTTTGCAAGAATAAGACAGGATAAAACAAGAGAAAAGATGATGAGAGATTTTTTTCAAAAACTCACTTCAAACATGTATATGGTAATTTCACAAATAAAACTTCCAGAATTCCAGAGGAGCATGCAGGTAATACTTGATAGGTGATTCATGGGTCCGAGGTAGTTGTTCTTTTGATCTCCAATAAGAACATTTCATTGCTGAGCACTTATTATGTACCAAACACTCTTTCACATGGTATTATCTCTGTTGGTTCTTACAATAACCTTACAAGGCAGGTACTATTAATCTTCTGTGAGTCCTCATGGCTCAGGGTAAAGAATCCACCTGCAAGGCTGGAGATCCGGGTTAGATCCCTGGGTCAGGAAGATCCTCTGGAGAAAGGAATGGCTACCCACTCCAGTATTCTTGCCTGGAGAATTCCATGGACAGAGGAGCCTGGTGGGCTACAGTCCATGAGGTCTCAAAGAGTTGGACATGACTGAGTGACTAACACACACACACACACACACATTATTCTTCCATTTAACAAGTGAGGTTATTTGGTCCTAAGATCACACAGCTGGTAGGTAGGATTTAAAACCCAAAAGCTCTGACTCCAGAGTTTTTTTATCTTAAATACTCTGCTGAACTTCTCTAAGGTAAAGGAAGGAGACTAGGGGCCAGGACCAAAGTCTCCCGGTTCCACGCTTCCGTCCTTAGAGGTACTCTGCCAACAGCTTCTGTCTTCTCTCTGTGTCTTTTCATGTCATCTTCCCTCCATGCATGTCTTTCCTCTGGATCCAAATTTCCCCTTTTTATTGGGACACCAGCCATCTTGGCTTCTTAGGGCCCATTCTAATAACCTCATTTTAACTTGATTACCTCTGTAAAGACCCTACCTCCGTATAAGGTCACATTCTGAAGTGCTGATGCTTAAGACCATATAGCTTTTTTGAAGGAGGACACAATTCAATTCCTAACATACATCAAGGTTACTAGACAAGTTTAAACACCCACTTGTCTAGTACAACCCACAGTCAGGGCAACTAAAGCACAGTACAGACTCCCACCAAGTCTGAAGGTACAGCATGAAAAGCCCACCCTTCTACCTTCTCAAAGAGCACTGTTGGCTGACAGAAAGTCCAGCACAGAGGCTCATGAAGGGTATTTCTGATCTGAACGACTGAGCCCAGATGTCTAAGAAATCACTCTTTAGCACTGTTCTATTGGAGTCCCACACTTCCATCAGCTAGCCCTTGAGGCTGTTGGAGATTAGCTTGATTGAGGGGTGACATTTACACTTGGGGCTCAGTTTGCCCTCTGAGAAGAAAACAAATTCCCTCCATCAGTGGGTGACCTTGAACTATGCCCATCCCTGATCCTGTCTTCTAGAGCACTGGTCTCCTCTCTATTTTTAAAAAAATCTACATACTCTTTAACACATTTTTATATTGACTTAGGAAAATTTTTTATTGAAGTCGAAATAGTTGCAAAGAATATAATTTTCAGTGTATCGCAGTGTTGATATTTAAAAAATAAAATGGTTGCATCGCTTTTAAAAGTGTATCCTTGGATATGCATACAAGAGTGATCTGATACCCATAATCGCTCATTTAAACATACATGAATAAGTTCTTCTTTAATAACTGGAAATTTTACATCTTCATTTTTCTAATTTAATACAGGTCAGCAAACTTTTAATATAAAAGGCCAAATATAACTTTAAGCCTTCCGGGCAGTCTCTGTCATACCTAATCAACACTGCCATTGTAGCAGGAGGGCAGCCACAGCCAGCACACAGACAAATGGCATGGCTGGGTTCCCACCGAATTTTATTTACAAGAATAGGCCATGGCTTGGATTTGGCCCATGAGTCACTTTTGCCAACCTCTGTCCTAGAGCTCAAATTCTCATCCTGCTTCCCATTTTTCCCATTCTATCTTGATTCTACTCATAAACTGTTTTTTCATAATAGATTTTTATGCTTAAATATTAGCTGTTAATCATGCTATTGTACTTCTCTGAAACAGAATATGTGTGTGTGTATGTGTGTGTGTGTCAACTTGGAAGTCATATATATATATATGTCTTATATATATATGAAAGCCTCCTACACATATGTAACTTTTCACTTGACGTGGAAGCCACATATATATATATATGACTTCCAAGCTGACGCAGGAGGCTTGGGAGCCAGAGGGACCTGGATTTGAACATCATGCTCCTACTTACTTCCCCAGTGGCTCAGAGAGTAAAGAATCTGCCTGCAATGCAGGATGGAGAAGGCAATGGCAGCCCACTCCAGTGTTCTTGCCTGGAGAAGCCCAGGGATGGCGGAGCCTGGTGGGCTGCTGTCCATGGGGTCGCACAGTGTCGGACACGACTGAAGCGACTTAGCAGCAGCAGGAGACCCAGGTTGAATGCCTGGGTCAGGAAGATCCCTTGGAGAAGAAAATGGCAACCCACCCCAGGATGCGTGCCTGGAGACTTTCATGGACAGAGAAGCCTGGTGGGCTAGTCCAGGGAATCGAAAAGAGTAGGACACGACAGAGGGACTGACACTTTCACTTTCACTGCCACTTACTAGACGGATCATAGCTAACTCTTCCACTCCTCTGTCCCCTTACCTGTAAAAGGGGATATAATGTCTTTCAACATTGCTGTTAGCACCATACTGAAACTACGTTAGGAAAAAAGGATGGAGACTGAGAATCACACTAAAGCCTCCCTGATTCTTGACTTCTATTCATCCTTTGAGTATACAGGGATGCACTTTTTGGTAAAAACTTGTATCCTGATAGACCATGGCATGTGGTTATTTAAAAATAATAGTTACACTAAAAATATTTTTTTAAAGTTTTGAGAAATTCCATTAAAAGGACCTAAGCATATGTAAAGTGCCTAGCACAGAGAAGGCACAATTCATATGCCCACAGAAACAAATGTTTCTAATATTACTCTGGCCTTGAAGCAAGTGACTGGGAGTGAGTTTATGAAGGACATAAATTAAGCAGGGGTGGAAGAAAATGATAGCTCGCTACACACAGTTAGTGTGATTATTGTATAGTTTCCTATAGTGCTCAGATATTGTGCTAAAAGATTTTCCTATCCACTGCTACTTATACCTCTGCCCAGGAGACATGGACTTGCCACAGTTCTTGATCACCACAGATGTATTATTTCTTCTTTGACAATTCTAGCAGTTCCGAAACCTCTGGTAAAGTGAAAATAATCTGGTTCATCCAAATTTCACCTTGTAAGTTGTTTTGCAAAACTAAAAGAGTGCACAGCTCTTGTGTTTGCTCTTACAATTCAGATCTTCTGTGTTCATTTCTAACTCTGTGCCAGCAAGGCCATAAACGGAGACCAGGAGAAAAGAAGGCAGAAGGTAAGGACAGTTATTGGCCAATTTGTTTTCATCAATTTCTTTCAAGTTGTTTCCAAACAGCTCTTCCAAGGCCCCAATTTTTGAAAGTAGACTTTTATTCTTTATGCAAATAGGCATGGAAATAAATGCATAAGTAAATGCATGAATGAATTAATGAATATATAAATAACTTGTCTGTCAGAAATTTTTGTTATTATAGCCTCTATATTTTAGGCAATTCCAATTTTGACACTAATGATTGCATTAAAAATAAACCTCTGTGCAGATTAATCCATAGATTGTCATAGATTATCTATGCTCACAGATAATACTAAAGCCTAGAACTCATACACAGTAGGCATTCAGCAAGTATTGATTGTTGAATAAATTGAGAGAGCAAGGAAATGTGGCCACAGTCCTTTGTTAACAGAGACATATTAGCAAGTCAATCAATTTCTCTGAGCCTCATTTTTTCTACTTGTAATAAGGTAACTGCGTGGTGCTGCTCTCCGCTTCCCATCCATGGGACCACTGGGTCCAGATGCAGAGCCCTGGTAACTACCCCCAGAACCCCCAGGCTGTCACCAGATGAAGTTTATTTGACATTCTGGGACTCAGGTTTCCTCAAGATCTAGGATGTTAGGGGAATACAATAAACAGATCACCAGATGTTACAAAGGAAGAAACCACACCTACTCTCTTGACAGAATGTATAATTCAGGAGTATGAAGTTCGTGGCTGGCAGTGGTAGAGGGTGGGCAGGGGAGGGGATGAAAGCTATCAAGAAGTGTCTGAGAACTTGCATATAGAAGAACTCAGAATATACATGCTTTCAAAGCTTTTTATTATGTTTTCAAGAAGAAGGACAGAATTGGTGTTGTATGGCTAAGGCTTGGCTATCCAGAAAGATTTATGGGCCATCTGCAGAGACCCAAGAACATCTTGACTTACAAATGTAAATGCCACCAATTATTTATGGCAGTTCACAGTATTCCTGAATGCCACAAGGCATCTGCCTAGAAGCACAATATCGTTTGATCTTGACTGGCTTCCAAAATCAGGAAAGTATATATCATCATCCTGGAGCTTCTGGTACTCTGCCTTCAGAAACATCTTCCCAATTATCCTTCCTCGGAAAAACAAGGCTGAGTCGTTAGGAGATATTAGATTTGAAATAATAATAGTAATACTTTATGTTATAATTCACAAAGCACATGGAATATGTTAATTCATTTGTTCTTTAGACATTTCTATATGTCAGATTAGTATAGATAATATTTATATTTTATCTGTGAGGGAAGAAACTACTAATAATTGGAGAGGTAACATGGCAAGACCTAAATCTTAGTAGTGGCTAAGCTGGGACTTTTATCGGGCTTTGGTTCTAAGAGCTTCCCTGGTGGCTCAGTGGTAAAGAATCTGCCTGCCAATGCAGGAGATGCCAGTTTGATCCCTAGGTCAGAAAGATCCCCTGGAGAAGGAAGAGACAACCCACTCCAGTCTTCTTGCCTGAGAAATCCCATGAATTACAGTGGACTTGTGGGCTACAGTCCATGTGGTCACAAAAGAGTTGGATACAACTTAGCGACTAAACAACAAACAACACTTAGAGCACTTCTAAGGGCAGTGCTCTCTTCTGGGTGGCCTCCAGCGCGAGCAGAGCTGGGATAGCCTCTGTGGTTTAAGGAGAATGACCCGAGAGCAGACAGCAAGCTCCCTGGTTGTCCAAGTAGAGAATCTCCCATAGCCAAAGAGTTTTGAGCTAGAAATTCTATGAGATATGAAAAATAAATGGCTTCCACCCAAGGAGTATAATCATACTGTTTTCTCCTTACGTAGTGCATTATAGCATACTAACCACTCACACAGGCATCACTCTAATTTTCATTCAACAGCCCTGTGAGTTATGCATCTTTACTTCTATTTTAACAGATAAGGAAAACTAGGATTCATAAAGGTAAAATAATCATCTACATAGTGCTTGGAAAACTCAGTATGGACAGGGATGGTCCATAAGGTGGTCTTTGCAAAGCTTGTTGGGTCTAATTTGCAAAGGCATTTGAGCCTGGCTCATGGAATCAGTGAGGGCTTTTGCCCCTCAAACCCGAGCACTCTCTATAGCTGGAGGGGTGTGGCCCTGCTTCCACTCTTTGGGATACTAGAAAGAGTACCAATGGACAGTACCAGCATAATCCCCCCCAAACCCGAGTCTCAAATTAAAGGCTTAATGTTGAGGAGTCTGGGGGAGTACAGTGTCGGTGACTTTCAGACACTTCCTGCTTTGAAATCACTCTTTGCAAACGATAAAGCTTTTGAAATGCAGATGTCACTTTACTGGCCCGTTAGACATGAGCAGGCTCTGCATCACCTGCTGGGACCTCTGGGCTGAGCTGGCCCTAGATAGAAATGATTTGTCCCGAGAGGTTCTGACTGAATGAAAGCCAATAGCTGATGGGTGCTTCATTCCAACCAGGCAATTGGATGTTAGAATTGCCCCAGATGCTATCTCAAATGTTCAGCTAGAAGAATTCCAACCAAGTCAGAATGAAATTTTATTTCATTATGCTTCCAGGTCTGGGAATGATGCCAGTGAACTGCTCTCCTTGACAGGTCCCTCATCACTTTGAGCTCAACGCAAGAGAGAAGTGAGCTCCCAAAGTGCCAGGCTGCAGCCCTCCCTGTCAGATGGCAACACCTCCATGGAACAGCTGAGCAAGGGGCTGAGGCAAGAACTGTCATTCCCTTACCGCTGAAACCCTGCATACTGATGATAATTCCCTGTATGTTCCTTTCCAAAGTCTTACACAAGGCACTGAGCTGATGAAGCAACCTAGGAGAGGGATAAAAAATCAGTTTCAGCTTTAAGCCATTTCTGATCCTTTGGCAGTGGCTGACTTAGCACTGTGTTAAGAAGGATTCTGAAGCTCTATCTGGGTACAATGGGAAAGACTACTATAATCAATGGAGCATGGGCCCTGCAGGACTGAATGTTTCCAACTTGACACATACATGACCTGGGAAGTAACCAAGTCTAAACTCCTCCTTACCCATGTGAAGATGCTGAGGAGCATAAGGGTTAAGTGACTTGTAGAATTTAACTCTTAAAGTGGAGATGACAATACAAGACTACTGCTCTGTCCTCTATATGATACTTTTCTAGTCCTGACTTTCTAGATGAAATAAGCTAGTGAACCTCAAAATCCTGTGATAATGCAAAAGCAATTACTGTAATGATAATTTTACTTATGTAACATACAGCTAGTTCCCAGTGTCTCTGCAATTACTGAAATCCCACAGCACTTCTTTTCATTCATGATTGAGTGGATTAGCTCTTGGCTTGGCCAAATATCAGCAGATTCACATACCAAGTCATCTTGCTCTCAAGAATCAACACTGCCTATGGTTTAATCTACTTGGTTTGACACTGTTGTCTCAGAACAAAAAGATTAAGTCATGTCATAAAAAGAAAGAAGTTGCAAAGGACCCACACACTTTCACCCAACAGACACTTGTTGAGTGCTTAAATGCACAAGGCATTCTCCTTGACAGTTCTGTCCAACATGCAAGAAATGGGTCGAGTTGAACCAGAAGGCATCCCCACTTCTAGGGGTGGTATTTAATTGTATGGAATTTTTTTCCCTTCTCATTTTTTTCTATTATTTCTAAAAGAGCTCTTTATTAATGGAAGGTCTAAGAGCAACAAGCTTGGAGTGAGCTTTATCCTTCCACTGGCAGACTGGGCCGAAATTGTCAATGTCAGGATATCTTTAGGAGGCTGGAACTGGATGCTTCTAAGAAGACTTGTAGCATGATTTTGATCTAATTATTGAAGAGGTTGATTCTGTTTTCATGATTGCTTTTATATTTATAAAAAGAAAACTTTAGGCAAGGATGCCACCTGATGTCGAAGGTAAAGATCTTAAGACCAAATTAACTGCAGGAACTATCCAGTCATTAATTTATGTGGTGGTGTTGCTCAGTCGCTAAGTTGTGTCTGACTCTTTTGTAACCCCATGGCCTGTAGCCCACCAGGCTCCTCTGTCCAAGGGATTCTCCAGGCAAGAATACTGGAGTAGGTGGCCATTTCCTTCTCCAGGGGATCTTTCTGACCCAGGGATCAAACCCATGTCTCCTGCATTGGCAGACAGGTTCTTTACCACTGAGCCACCAGGGGAAGTCCTCAATAACTTTTATAGGTAAATAAAATTTGCAGAATTGAATAAGATGACATCAGTTAAATCATCCCTTAGCCTCAATTATGCAAACAGAATTATCTGTTTGCAGCAAAGTTACCTTCTTATTCTGGTTTGCTTAGCTTATTATTTAAATGAAATTCATGTTCCCTGAGCATATTAAGTTGAAGGAAGTAGTTCCAAAGTGCAGTGAAAGGCAAGTCCAAGATACCTGAGGACTGAAAAATGCCATGGATGCTATGTTGACTTCCTGCAATGGGGAAAGACACACCTTTTAACTCCCCCATGCCAAACAGTGCAATGGAGCAACCAAGATTTAGCTATATGCTGGATTTGACACATACAATGGTTAAGGGCAAAAGGTAAACACATCTGTGAATACTAATGTATGGCTTTTCTCTTTGTTAGCGGGGCAAGCCTGCTTGGTACCTTATGGAGGTAAAAGAGATCAAGGTGCCATGGCCTGATGAGTAAGTGAGAAATGTAACTGACCTAGTTTATAAGGAGAATTCTCTGAGGGTTCAATACTACACTGTCCAGGGGAATAGCCACGAACCACACATGGTCGTGGGAACCTTGAAGCATGCGGTTCATGAGACTATGCAGTTAAGGTGTTTTATTGTTTGTTTTGCATTTTTTGTTTTTGAAATTTGAAATTTTATTTAATTTTAACTAATTTAAATTTTAAAATTGATACTTCAGTTATTGGAAAACTTGTAAGTATGTTTAGAACAACTTCTGTTCCTGAATCTACTTTTGTAACTGTAAATTTTGTGAAATCTAAATACAGATTTCCCGTGAAAATTCAGTCTCCAAATTGTGTTGTGCTGGAAGTGTAAAATATATGTCAGATTTCAAAGACTCAGCATGAAAACCTTGAATATAAATATTTTGTTAATAATTTTGTAGTTTCATATAGAAAGGATAATATTTTGGACATATTGGGTTAAATAATATAATTTATTAAAATGAACAGATTTGGAGTTTGGGTTTTTTTTTTCTTTTTACTTTTTTAATGTGACTACAAAAAAAATTAAAATTACATAAATTGCATTGTATTCCCACTAGACAGTGCTAGTCTAGAAAGAGATCTGCCATATTGTCTCTGGAGGACATTGTTTATTGAATGGTTATTAAATGTGTCTTCTACACATATGAATTGTTGCTGTTGCTGTCAAGTCCAACTCTTTTGTGACCCCATGGACTGTAGCCCACCAGGCTCCTATGTCCATGCAATTTTCCAGGCAAGAATACTGGAGTGGGTTGCCATTTCCTTCTCCAGGAGATCTTCTCGACCTAGGGATTGAACCTGCATTTCCTGCATTGCAGGCAGATTCTTTACTGTCTGAGCCACAAGAGAAGCCCACACATATTAACACCTGGTGTAATACTAGAAACTGCATAATATTAGGCATGGATAACAAATAACCCATGTTTTTAAAAGCTGCTATTAAGACCCCTCCAGATTCCTTTTCCATATAGCAATGTAAGCTCGCTTTTATGCTGTAGTCTTTCATTTCTTTATCTGCCAAACTAAAAATTTTGAGGTCAATAATTTTTCTTTTTCCTTCTAGGAACCCAACCTCTCCTTTCATTTTTCATTAGTAAGTCTTCAGTGGAGGTTGCCAGTTTGCAAAACAGATAGAATGGAGATGCTCTGGTTAAAGTGCGAATTGAAGACTCACCTCTCTTCCACATTACCCCAGTCCTCTCAATGATGGCAACTCCGAGGTGCATATTTTGAAATCTATGTCACTTGATGATTTCCAGGCCTAATCTTGACCTTTCAGTTGCTTCTTCTTTGTATGTCCTCTGTCACTACCTGGAATCTTTCTGAGTGGGGGCTATCACCCCTGTTTGCCAAGTCTTCAGAAAGCATGGTAGCCCTGGTGATTCCCAGAGCCATTGCGGGTCATGCACACCCTGAAACTGGCTGCTCTATTGTTTTTGGCCCTTAACGACCCTCACCATTGCTATGGCAACTGCAAACCATTCCTGGCTAATGTAAGCAAAGGGCAGCCACGGAAGGGATGACTTCCCACCTCTCACATACGGCCCAGGAGGAGCTGGTCTCATCTAGAAACTGACCCAGTTAATACCAGTCAAATAAATACTGCAGAATAAGGTGGCATATCACACAGGAACACAGTGTGGTGGTGGGGGGGGGGGTGGGGGTTGAACAAATGTAGCATTTTGGTGACAGGTTTTTACGTAGTTCAAATTTTTTTTTCTTAAATGGTATTATTAATAATTCACTCAACTACCCCACAGTGCTTTTCTAATTTGACTTTAATTATTGCAATGACTCTTTAATTCAACTCCCTGGGGTCTGACTCCACTAGTCAGACTAGATGGCCTAGGAGACCTCCTTCCACTACCCACTTGGGCTCTATCCACCCATAAATTCAGCAGTGAGGTAAATCAATGTGTGTGAAAACACCAAGCACTTGCCAGTTTCTAGCTGGATAAATGGAAATAAGTTCTTTATATTTTTGGTGACTCTATCTCCTCACTTAGGAAGTAAGGAATACAAGTAGTCCTGTTGGGCTGCTATAAAGATTCGATGAGCTATTACATCTACATAAAATATATTGAACAGTGCCTGGCACACACTTACTGCTCAAGGCAGGTTAACTACCCCTGTTGTAATTGATTTTATTCCAATTGCTGGGAAAACTGGGGAATCTTATCATCCCAACTCAGTGCTGAATTTCAGGCATTAGAGTCAATGTATTTATATTCACTCTGACTTATATTGGGAAACTCTGACAGTCACTTAAAAATCTAAGGGAATTTACTTTTTGGTCTTTATATCTATTTTTCTTTTTAAAAAATATTTATTTATATATTTGGCTATCCTGGGTCTTAGTTGCAGCATGCAAACTCTTATTTGCAACATGTGGGATCTAGTTCCCTGATCAGGGATTGAACCTAGGGCCCCTGCATTGGGAGTGTGGAGTCTCAGCCATTGGACCATCAAGGAAGTCTCTACATTTACCCTTCTAATATGTCCCACATTTTACAAATTCCAAGAAGAGGTAGTGGGAAGAAGCCTTCTCTTCTAGGAGAAAACTAAACAGTTACAAACATGCAATTATTTCTGGTCCCTGAAAGAACATTTTCATTTCAAGTCCCATAATTCTAGCTTCACCAACCCTCTAAGCTCAGGAGTGAAAAAACCACCATGATCTATAATGATTTCCAAAACTTTAAAATTCAGATCTTAGGTGAGAACATCCAGGGCCTCATTCAGACACCGAAGTCATTGCTTAAGCCAGCAGTTGAGTGAGACAGGGCTGCAGCAGTACACAGTGGGCCCATTTGCAAAAAGGAGACAATGAACTTGAGAGAGCATAATAAATTCTTGGCTAGTCATGCAGGGCAGAGATCTTACTTGACCCTGAAATGGGCTGTCCCCAAAATGTTATGTGATTCGGCATAAAGGTATTTTCTTAAGCCAGGGGAGAGATTCATAGCTTTCAAATTCTTAGACTTCCCTGATAAAAAATAGGCTAATAACTACTCTTATTCTTTTCTTTTTTTTTTTTTTTTTTACATTTTGACTGCTTCCATAAAAGGCTATTTTTTTCTCTCATTTGTGCCAACAGGTGCCAGCACTTCACTCATATCAAATGACACTAGAGGGGGAGAGAAGAGATCAGAAGAGGATGGAGGGTCATTCTAATGAGGTGACTGTCACTTAATGCAGAGCCACTAGAAACCAGGCTTCCTCCAAATTGTGTCTATACTGAGGTGTACGGGGAAGTGAGATGCAGCAGAGAGACGCTCACACTCGCCTCCGATCAGGTGGAATTCTCAATCAGCACACCATCCTGAGCATCTTGGGATCACAGGACAGCCTACATTTCTAAAGAGGTTCAGCTAACATACAAGACACTGACCAGGTCCGGCCAGGTTTCCCCTGTGTTGGATGCAGTCACGTGGAGTTGGGAAACTCTCCACGTTCCCCAGAGAGTCAACCCCATCTCTTTACCGGTCACAAAAGTTGAAGATCTTTCCTAAACACCCAATCACTCTCACCCTGTTTTCGAGTTTTCTACAGGCAAAACCTTCCTAGCTCTTTTGTTTCTTTACCCATTCATCACTGAATCCATTTAGGACACAGCTAATTCCATTCTAGAGCCATGTGAAGACCTACAACACTCTTCTGTCAATAGGACCCTGTTTTAAAGGACACGCCAATAAGACTTCCCATATATGACTACTTTACGTGCATCTAGTTATGAACCAGGTGATAATGCTTTTTTATCTCTGTTATTTGAACCCAAATGGACTGTCAATAGAAGACATCATGTGTGCTGTCAGTCTTCCTGGCACATAACGCGGGAAATCGCGTTAAAAAGAAGTCACAGTAATGAAGCTTCAATATCAACAGAGATGCTCGGGAGAGGCTTTTAGGTAGAGCTGGAAGCCTCAAGTTCAGCCCCCACTCTCTGCACCCAAACCAAAGGCAATACCTCTTCTCTCCACATTCGGAGGACTGCAGTTTCCCTGGAATCCTACATCCTACATCTGAGGATAGTGCTTGAGTTCTGTTTCACCACACATATTTTTAAGTTTGCAGCGAGAAGGGTCCCTAAAGGCTAAGAGTTTCTCCTTTCACACGCCACCCCTCCATTGCCTGTTTACAGCACTGCTTTCTTATTCCTCCTTCTTCTACTCAACAAAATTGAAAATTTCATCACCAGTGTCAGAAAATTAAACCCCAGGGAGCAGAGCACTAGCTCAGAGCATCGGTTCCCTGGCAAAGAGCCAATCCTTGAATTCAACTTTGCAAACCTTCTCTGGTTTCAAAGGATGCAAAACAGTCATTTAGAAGTATGCTTCTTGACAGCCGGAATCTCTCCGGCTGCACTCTGACTCTTTCTGCAATTAATTTTTTAAAAAGAGAGAGAATATATTTCAATTTGGAGACTGATTTCATGAAAGAAGAAAGGGACACGACCTAGCTCAGTTGCATACTTCCCGAGCAAGAACAGCAGTGCACCCAGCAGAGATGCTTCTTTCTCTGGCTGAGGGTCTGAAGAAGTGTTTGACAGACCATCGTAATAACATCTATCTTCACAATGCAAACACCGGCAACACAAACAAGCAGCTCATGGCTCAGCTCCGTGTCTGCACCCTTCTCTCTCTTCCCAGCCATGCACAGGACTGACTCTCATAAATTGAGTTTTAAAAGCATCCTCTTTTGAAATGGATCTGTGCCCAGGAAGATAAAGCAAAACTCCACTCCTCACACTGATCCTAGCAAGACAAACCAACGTCCCAGTAAAACACACAGTCAACTACAAACCCGATCATACCCGAGCGATGCATGCAGTCTTTGGAATACGGAGGCTCACACAGCATGGGGACCCTAGCCTAGAGTGCTTATTCTTCCATGTGCTTGTTCCAATTCACCGTTTTCTTGGCAGACAATAAGACAAAGCTACATTTTAGCTCAGGCTAATACCAGCGGACAGATGTGTAAGACTGAGGTTTACTCACCAAGCCCCCGTAAATCCATCTTTCCCCAACTACAGATACTGCTTCTAAGCTGCAGTTGCCACCAAATGATTTAAAGTCGACCTCCAGAAGAACAACGTGCTGGAATACTGGATGGTTCCTGAGTGAGCTTGTTCACAAAATAGATTTCCAGTTGAGCCATGTGAATGGAGACCCGCCGCACACCTTTGAATGGTATACACTTCAAGTCCAGAAAAATAAGCATGTAGCTTTGCTTATGTTTATGGAGCTGGAGCCCAGGGGTGCTCTGATTGGCAGAAGTCGCAGAAAGATCAGCCAATCAAAGGGAGCCTCCATTTCAGGGAAACTCCTGCTCATTTATTTAGCATCTTCAGAGATCATCGGCTTTTCGGGGAAGAGCTTTTCTCTTATAACACAAGAGAAAACAATAACTTCATTTAATTTTAGTGCCCTATGCTCTTCTATCAGTAAAGAGGTAGCTCCTCTTCTTGGTACTCCTCAGCACTCCCCCTTTTCTTGTAAAGAACTAAAAACAAAAGAAAAAGAGGAAGAAGAAAGAGCTAGTGGTGGGCTAGAGATAGTTCATATTCATCAGCCTCCACCTTGTTGGGAGAAAGGAGGGGGGAGCTCCCAGGCTCAATAATTACTGATTCTGTTGCCATGGAAACAGACTGGCTGCAGCGAGTTGGATTCGTGTAGAACATCTGCTGCCAGACCCACAATCTAACAGCAATCTCATCTCTCCCCCCTCCCTACTTTTATTTGATTGTGAGTTTGCTTTCTCCCTCCTTTTCTTCACATACAGTTTTTGTCCAGAAATGTCATGTAACAGCCTCACTCTGTACACAGTACCAGCACGCCAGGGGTGCTCACATACCCAGAAATGTGTTCATGCAAGAGTGCATCCCAGCAGGGCTACCCCAGGAGGATTCATCCTCTGATTCCTGCTCAGGATGTAAACAAACACGCACAGCCCCTCCTGTGCCTCCACCTCTCATTAAAATTTACTGTAAGTCACATATATAATGAGTGGAGTATCTTTTAAAATATCTGTCATCTAACAGAGCTAAAAGCCCTCAAATAAAAGTTTTCAGTGGCATTTCTCGAGGGCATTGCGGTGTTCCCAGCAAACCTTTGGAATGAAGAGACTAAACCAGGTGCTTGTGGAAGAAAGCTTGCACAAAACACTTAGACTCAACTTCTTTGCATTAGCACCTCACCAAGGTGCCCTGAACGCTGGGGCTCCTCCTGGGGGTTTCCTCAGCCCCTTTGCATCCCCTCTGACTCCCCCCTTTGCATGCTCCAAATTCTGATTCCATGACCAGTCACTTTAGATATGCTGTTATATTTCTCTATTAACAGCAGGGGCCGCCACTGAGCAATGAACGGCTGCTTGGTCTGGTCAAACCCAGGTGATCTCACACCTGGGTCTGCGGGAAGCCCTTGACCTGATGGAATTCTATAATTCTGGCTTAAGTTAGAGAGAAAGAAATTATTTTCTGTCCCATCATCATGAATCTTAAGGAGAATCTTTTCTTTCTTAACCTCTCCACAAGCCTGGTGCCCTCAAACCATTAAGGACACTGACCAGGCTTCCTAGAGGGCTAAAGTCTCTTGCTCTTGGAGCCAAGGTGAATTATTCATTACCACACAGACAGTGTCTAACAAGCAACAGTAGCCCCGGACCTCCTTTATTCCTTAACTACTCTTGGTCCAAACCATCTGTCTCCAAGTGCTCAGCTCTGGCCCAGTGGTCTTGATGTTATATTTGCTCTTTCAAGAATCTGAGTCCTGGATTCCCATTTTGTTTCTTTGTGCCACTGTGAGCTTGGGAAGGAATTCTCACCCAGGTTCTGCCTCTCAGGCACCCAGCAGTCTTTCTCAGTTCTGTCCAGACTACCTCAACACTCTGGGGACGTGCATATCGCAGATTTCCTCTACCACCTATCTGGAACCCTTCTAACCTCTCCTGTCTACCTTCATCTGCCATGGGGACACCTGCACACTGCCCTCTCACCCTCCTGAGATTATCCAAATTGTTATTGTTTTTATGCAGAAACATGTCATTCCAACCAGGTCTTCTTCCCTGGTTGGAAATTGAATCGAAATTGAATCATTTGTTTAACAAATATTTAGTGAGTGTTTATGTGCCAAAAGTAATTGTGCTCGTGACCAAACAAACTAGCACGTGTTGTGCCTTATAGCACAATGACCCTAGCAGAGAACACAAAAAATATTAGAATGTAACTTTTACATGGAGAATGAAGAAGACCTGTGTGCTATGAGCACAAATAATAAAAGACTGAATGTAGTGAGGTAAGGCAGAATTCTTCAGAGGAAGGGGTATCTGAGCTAAGATCGAAAGGAAGAGTAGAAGGTAATGAGTTGAAAGCAAGGGGGACAGTGTCTCAGACATTAGGAATAATACATGCAAAGGGCCTTTCTAGACACACACTGCCTACGAGGGAGGGTGACAGCTCTGAAAACCTGAAACAAGCCAAATGTGGCTGATCAGAGTGAAAATGATTAAAAGGATGGTGTGAGATGAACCCAGACAGCAAGCAGAGGCCAGATCCGCAGGGTCTCAGAAATCATGTCTAGGAGTTGGTTTTTATCCTATCACAATGACAAGCCACTGAAATACTTCACTCAATGCCTCCCTGCCTCTATCCCCCCACACACCTATGTAACCCAATATATTCCCCAGTTAATCTCAACAAGTTAACAGTCTAATTGAAATAGCTGATTTCAAGACATGCATAACGTGTTGAACTGACCTAGCTAACATTTATGAGTTAATAGTCTGGGTAGCACTCCATCTGGATTAACCAATTTAAGTCTAACAACAACCCAGTGAAGTATTATTATGGCCCCTATTATACAGTGTGAGGAAATGGAAGTTTAAGGAAGTTAAGTAACTTGACCAAGCTTACCAAGATAAAAAGCAGCAGAGCTGGGATGTGAACCCAAAGATTCCAGCTCTGGTTTCTTTAAGAGAGAGATCTACAGGGACCACCTGGATCAGAATCACCTGGAGCTCTCGGTCAAATGCAGATTCCTAGGATTCCACTATATCCCTCCTAACCTACAATCTTAGGAGTAGAATCTAGGAATGTTTTTCCAAGCTCTCCAGGGGATTCTTATATACACCACAGTTTTAGAATCACTGCAAGAGGGGTTAAAATAAGGAGAAAAAAAGACTAATCCTAAATTAATCTTTAATGTATAAAATGGAGAATGGCATGTGTTTTGTTGTTTGTTTCTGAGAATGGGGGTGGATCTCACTACTCCAAGCCAACCCAAAGAACCCTTTTACATCAGAACAAAATCACATTCCTTTGACTATCAATTTTTGAGTTGAGAGTAGGTACCATACATAGCACAGTTTGGGGTTTAGTAGCTATGTTGGTGTTGAAGGGGTTCATCTTTCAGTGTCATATCTTTTTGCCTTTTCATACTGTTCATGGGGTTCTCAAGGCAAGAATGCTGAAGTGGTTTGCCATTCTCTTTGAGTCTCTTGGACGGTGAAAAGTTCAAACCAGTTAATCCTAAAGGAATCAGTCCTGAATATTCATTGGAAAGACTGATGCTGAAGCTGAAGCTCCAATACTTTGGCCACCTGATGTGAAAAACTGACTCATTGGAAAAGACACTGATGCTGGGAAAGATTGAAGGCAGGAGGAGAAGGGGTTAACAGAGAATGAGATGGTTGGATGGCATCACCGACTCAATGGACATGAGTTTGAGCAAACTCTGGGAGATGGTGAAGGACAGGGGAGCCTGGTGTGCTGCAGTCCATGGGGTCGTAAAGAGTCAGACACGACTGAGTGAACAACAGCAATACCTGCTGGTGAGCAGGTATCTGAAGAAAGAGCATGTAAGCTCCTGCAGACCAGATTCACCAGGTAGTTAGAGATGCTGTCAGATCTGCCAGCAAGAAGACAGGCAGAGCAGATATTACCCGAATGCTATGACAGTATTTTAGTAGCTCAGTCATGTCTGACTCTTTGTGACCCCATGGACTGTAGCCTGCCAGGCTCCTCTGTCCATGGAATTCTCCAGGCAAGAGTACTGGAGTGGGTTGTCATCTCCTTCTCCAGGGGATCTTCTTGACCCAGGGATCAAACCCGGGTCTCCCGCATCGCAGGCGGATTCTTTTACCACCTGAGCCACCTGGTGGCTCCGATGGTAAAATGCTAAGAAATGTCACAAATTTCCTTTGGGTAATTTTTTTCTAGAAAATTCATTTTTAAGACAAAATTTGCAAAGACAACAGAGAACACTTTTTGGCCTTCAGTCTAATCTACCCCCTCCTCTATGTAAAAGCTAGCAAACAGGCACTTTGGTTCACCTAGCTACTTCTGAAAAATAAGCAGCTTTATCTACATTTCCAGAGGGGTCACTTTACACAGAGTAGCTACAGAATCTTCAGAAAATCTTCCCAAGATTTTTCCCATGGAATGTTGTCTAGTACTTTTGTTACTGAGATTCCAGACTGGATTAGTCAACTTGGCCATTATTGGGTATTCTTCCCTTTCTAGGCTTTGTAATGAAAAGAGTATATACAAGCTTAAAGAGCTACTGATGTATGTAAACTATTATACAGAGAATGGATAAACAACAATGTCCTGAATAGTACAAGGAACTATTTTCAATATCCTGTGATAAACCATAATTGAAAAGAATATGAAAAAGAATATGTATAACTGAATCATTTTGCAGTACAACAGAAATTAACACAACATTGTAAATCAACTATACTTCAATTTAAAAAGAGACTGGTGCTAATGAACCTCAAAAAAAGGGAAACCTACATTTTACTGCCTTGATATTTGAACTTCTGCTTGTCAAGTCTCCAAAACTGGTACAGAGCATACATTTAATGGACTTGTACTCTAGAGGCTCAAAATGTATTATTGGTAGCATACCATCAGCTATGAACACATTCATATTTATTATGTGCTGCCCACAGACAGAAGAAGGAAATCACAGCATCAAATGCCTGGAAAATTCTGGGAGAAATAACTCCACCTGGGCATCTGAATAAACTCAGAGAAAGATATCTTTCCATTTTACCCCCACATTACAGCCTGTACTCTGTTTCATTCCAGGTAGGCACTGCTGGTGCCATTTATCCTGTGTTTTCTAGGGGAAGATTCAAACTAATTAAATTCTATTCCTTTCCATAAACATGATTTATCAAATGTATTATTACCAGATTTGATGTAAGTCGTATAACTTTGCAATACTTTAAAAGTAAATACATAAATCAAAAAGGATTCTGTTAGGTGACAATATATTTTGGGATCATAAAATATAGAGCTTATGGTGGAGTGATTTCTAAATTTGCTATCTACATTTTCCTCAGTCTACCTACAGGTTTTAGCTAAAATGAACACCATTTATATTGGGCATTTAAAAGAGAGCTGAGGAATATTCCATTTACTGAGTTATAAAGAAGTAACACTAATAGCAAATCCTATTTGCCAACTCCTGGTCCTAAACAGATCACTTCCACAAGCCGGACATCAGTTTTGTTAGGATGCGTGTTTCATTGCTGGCAATGAATATGATGGTAATGACCACCTTAATTCATGATATGGTTACACTGAGATCAAGAAGATAGACTCCCATAAGCAAGGCGTGTAGAGCAGATTCAACTGCCCCACAAGCAGCCTAAGACACGTTTATGAGGCATTAATGTGAAGTTTATGTCTCTGAACCTTGCTATTTTTGTGTTTCCCTTAGAAATGCTTAAAATATAAGCAAAATCTACAAACATTGAAAGAAAAGTAGATCCACAAAATGCAAACCCATCCATAAACAGGTCTCTGATCCATGCATTTCTTCCCTCTTTCAGAGCAATTGACCCCTGGCAGGTGGTGGCCATGATTTGCATTCATAAGGTTGGAGAGTCAAGGTCTAGAAGTCCTCGGGTGTGAAGAACTTATCCAAATGAAATCATCTGATCTGAGAAGAACATGGGGAGCAGAAGGTTTTTATTTTTTTTTAAGTTTGAAAGTGAAAGTTGCTCAGTTGTGTCCACTCTTTGCAACCCCATGAGCTATACAGTCCATGGAATTTGCCAGACCAGAATACTGAAGTGGGTAGCCTTTCTCTTCTCCAGGGGATCTTCCCAACCCAGAGATCAAACCCAGCTCTCCTGCATTGCAGGTGCATTCTTTACCAGCTGAGCCACCAGGGAAACCCAAGAATCCTGGAGTGGGTAGCCTATCCCTTCTCCAGGGGATCTTCCCAACCCAAGAATTGAGCTGGGGTCTCCTACACTGCAGGCGGATTCTTTACCAGCTGAGCCTGTAAAGGGGGCAGAAGAGCAAGGCCTAACATCATGCAGCTCTTATAATTTTGTCTGTCTTTAAAGGAATAGTGGTGAATTCTGAAAGTGTATGGACTTGCCAGCTCAAATTTTTCAAATATACTATGAAAGTGCATTCCAGAATTGCAGGCTGATGAAAAATCATGCCAAAAGGGAAAATGAAAATGCCAAAATCCTCAGCTCAGCCTTGCCAAGCGTGTCCACTGCCAATATGGTGGCAGAAAGCTGCTGGGCCAATGGTAGGATATGCTCTAGATGATACAAAATGGGAAACAGCTTCTTCACCATTTGGAAAAAGGATGCTTCTGGGCTGTCATCACATTCTTCTTGATTTTCAGATCTAATGCACAAGTAAACCTCTCCCAATTCTGAGAAAACATAGAATTTCACAAGCAAATAATTCTATCTTTTGAGAATAAAATTAGCTTCTGATATTCAGTAAAAGGACCAATTTCATTTCAGTCAGCAGATATTAAATCTACTGTTTTATCAAATGGTTAACATTGGATGCCCTCATTCTCTCTGCTCTTTCTGCTCACAGATTCACAGATAAACTATGTGTCCTGGTCTCTATAACGGGGATTATAACAGGGATTACACTGCAACATAACATGGTAAACCTGGGATGAAGTGGAAAGTAGGAGGGTTTGCTGAGCAAGAGGGAAACCAAGAAGATTAAAAAGATAAGTAGACGTGGTTTATTTAGGCAAGGAGGGAGGAAGAGGAAGGCATATAGACTTATCAGTTTCTGGGGTGTCAGGTTCTAAGATGTAGAAGGGGATGCTGCAAAGCAAAAGGAGTTTAAGGGCTTGAAATAAGGTCCAAGAGGCCTTACAGAACCACATAAGAAACCAAGGGGAGGACACCCACAGGACCAAAGGGATTCAACATATGAAATTCTGCTCTGAGCCCTATTTAAACTCAATTATTTTGCCTTTGTCCCTTAATAAAGACTGTGTCAGAAGCCATACACATTTCAACCATGCACCCACCATTTCAATATCAAAACAACCCAGCAACTCTCTAGGAAAACCAACTCCGAGTGTTGTGACCACTCATGGCAAGCTGGCATCACCACTATAAGGACAGACTCGTTCTGAAACTCAGCCCTTCAATATCATCAGCTTGTAAGAGCCAGATTGCTTGCAAACTGTTCTCTATTCTACTTCCAATTAAAGAAAGCTATGAAATGTGAACCATGACCCCTAGGCAAATGATATTAACAGGTTATTCCCAACTCTCAGGAAGAATGAGCTTTGCAACCTAATTTGTGCAGCAATTAAATTCAGTCCTAAGTATAATTTTGTTTTATTGCTCAGTACTTGCCTTCATTTTTTTAAGTCAGTAATTGCAGGAAGGAGTTAATTTGATAATATAAATAAAAATTGGCCCCAAAGGGCAATAACCAATCCATTTAAATGCAAAAATGCTCTCCTTCCAAGTCATTCGACAGCAAATATGAAACATGATTTCCAAAATGCATTGCCTGTAATACTCTTAATGCAGTGACAAGCAAAAGAATTGTGAAGCCGATATTTCAAATAATGACATATGTTCAGCTATGAATAAGTGCTCTTGTTTACATTTGGGGGGAATCTACTGTGTGTCAGACATCTTAGTTTTTCTGTTCACATGCTAAAAAAATATCTTTCACCAAAAAACTCCTGTTTGTAATTAAGGAATAGGGCCTCCATTCATTCAACTAATATTTAGGAAGTATTATAATGTGCTTTCACACGTTTCTTTAAGGTTTTTTTTTTTTTTTTCAAGTCTTGGGTACTGAAGAATACAGCTTTAATATCTTAAAAACAACAGAGCTCCATTCATTACGTTTTCCCTTCATGTATTCATTCTATTTCATGTCTTTTCCCTGCCAATTCTGTTCTGCTTACCTGATGTCTATTCATACATTAAAACCCTCCCAATAGAGTTCCTCTCCTATATAATTCCTCCTTTGAATTACTTCCATACAATGTATATAGGTTTTTGCTATTGCATATGTCATACTATTTTGTAATTATCTCTTTCCAGGGCTATGACCAATGCTGTGAACTCCTTAGAGTCTGATTTATTCACACAACACTAGGAACACTGTCTCTACATGTCTCTGATACCTTAGCCAAAAATATAAAATCTTTTTGCAAACCTTTACACTTAGGGAAGTGATAAAATCCTTCTGAGTACTTCTCTGTTATTCTACCCAACCTCAAGGATAAAGTTATGAGATGAGGATATCTTTGAAAACATCTCAGTGACTCATCTCATGTTTTCTCCCTTTCCTTTCTCCTCCTACTCCTGCATCCCGAGGGGCCTTAGAGAGATGGAAAAGAAGTCAGATACCTCCCCTCCAGGAACCCATTTTACAAGCAGCCCAGGTACTGGGACCCTCTCTCTGTGATCTCGCTCACTTTTTCAAGAATATCACATCTGCTTATAACTTTTTTTGCAGTTAATGGGTCTTCCTCGAATGGAACCTCAGAGGGTTTTGATCTTAGTACCAATCAACTTCAGGCTGAAGATGCAGGGCACAGGCTCAGTCAGCACAGATGGCTCAAATCTATGCTTTATTTTAAGGAAGAATAAACAAATTTAGCCTGAATTGATAATGTGGGCTGTTGTGGTCACAGAATTCCCCCTAGACCAGCACCACTTGGCAGATCACAACTGGAGCTTGATGACAGTATTGTATTCTCATACTTTAAAGTTGTTTTTAAAAATATGACTTTAAGAACATTCATGCTCAGTAAAGAATATGCTTAACATTATAAACTTAGTAAAAGAGAAAAAATTACTATTAATCACACCATGAAGAAGAAACCATTGTTAAAATCATTTAAATTTCATGTTGAAAACTTCTTAGTTTACATTTTTACTTGGTTAAGATATAGTGTTGCATCCTGCTCCCCCACTACATTTAACATAATATTTTATTTTATTTTTTTAATTTTCCAACAGAATGTTCTTTAATATAAAACAAAGATAAAACACATCTCAACCCTGCAATCTGCCAGCATGCCTTGTTTCTACAAGATGCATGCTAGTCCGTTAAGACTAGGTAGCAAAGAGTCTTTAGGAGCATTTGATTGGGAGAAATAGAAAAAGCAGATCTTAGGGAAGCCTGGGCAAGGCCCACAGCTGAGACACATCCCCAAACACCAGAGCAGTCCTTGTCTTTTCAGATCCTCGTATGTCTTCTTATTCACAACATTCCCACTGGAGTCTTCATACTCTTCCTCAGTGCCAGGCTGCCATCGTTCTGACGCCTTCTGCAGTTTCAGCTAGGCCCACAAGGAGACAGCATCTTCAATCTGTGTCACATTAGCAAAGTGGGCAGTATTTGGGATGCCCAAACATCTCATGCCGTGAGCATGACGCCATTCAGCAAAGTGCCGCTGGAAGGCCTTAGGACCTCGGTAGGTATAGTTTCCACAAATCTCACAGTTATAGTTGATATTTAGGCCATGAAGCTTATACAGCCAGTAAGGAATGGGTTTGCCGTCCCAGCCGAGGGGCAGGTTTTTGGGGTTGTAAATGATCCCTTTCTCTTCATCTTCACTTTACTCTCACTGACCTGCTCTTCCTCTTCCTCTTCTAGCTCTTCTCCAGTTCTTGCCTGCTTGCATTGTACGTTTTCATGGGTGAGATGTCACTGCTCCCCAAGAATCTCTACATATTCGTAGATCTGGGCTTCAAGGAAAGCAATGTCTTTGTTCCTCTCAGGGTCTCGCTTGGTGCCCTTTGTCTTGGGATTTCTGGCAAACAGGGAGGTGTCGAGTGACTCCAGGGACTTTCCTTCGGTGCTGAATAGCCTCTGGGCTCACTCTTCTAGGGTCCTGCCACAAAGCCAGGAGGGCAGATTTCAATCTGTCCAGACCCAGGGAGGCCAGCTCCTCCCAGGAGGAGACTGCAGAGAGTTAAAGATGGGCTCCAGCATGGGTCAGGGCACTGCTTGTCTCTTTCGGCCATCCAGGAAAAGTACCATTCTCCCACTTCTTCTCAAACTCGTTCAGAATTTTCCCAAAAAAGTTCATTCTGATCTTGGAGAGGCTGCACTCTATCTGTGTAATCCTGAAGGTATTCAAGCAGCATCTCCAGATATCTCGTGTACTCGGCATTCTTCCTTGCTTTAGGAATGTCAAACAACTGGTCAAAGATGGACAGGTAAGTCATATAATTCAGCTTCTCAGAGGCCTTCAGGTTAATGTATTTGAGATAACAGTCATGAAGATCCAGGTAACGACCATGTCCCTCTTCATCTGTGAACTCCACCAAGTTTTGTGCTTCTTCACTTGGATTCTCTCGTGCCTTTAGGAGCTCCTCAAATTCCACTGACATTGGAACACAAATATCATTTGGGTGCTTCCGGTGGAATTCCTTTATTTGTTTGAGTCTATTACAGAATTCAGCAAACTCATTGGGTCCTGAAATGGCACTGAGCTCCTCTTTTCGTAACCCATCCTTGTTGTCATACAAATCCCTCAGATTCCCACTGACTTCCATACACCTATCTTGCATGGCCCATGTGCGGTGGTCAGAATTGATCTGGTCCCGGAGCGTGGACTTCTTAGTGAGCATCTCTTTGGCCATAACATCCATAAGCTGTTCCTTCTCCTCATGATAGCGCCACTGCTGTTCCAGAATCGTTTCCATCCTCCCTCCTCCTCCTCCCCCACCGCTGCCGTTGCTGCCGCCGCAACCCAAGCCAGACCACCGACACGACCGGAAACAACCCCTCAACATAATATTTTAAAATGTTTCCACACATATCATTTTTAACTGACTAAAAAAATTTGATGCATAAATAAATGTGGCCATAAATTATCATGTTCTCATTGCTGAATTATTGAGTTAATTTCCATTTTCTTGCTGCTGTAAATAACAATGAAATGAACATCTATATGTTTTCATTTTTCCCTGGAATGTCCATGATTCTAAACACCTGTATTGTAATGCATGGCTTTATAAATTAGTTTATCAATTATTGGTGGATTTCCCAATAGGAAATTTGTCCCAACTTGTTTCTTAAAATTCTGCTGAAATGTCAAGATTTATGCCAGCAAAACGGCAGCAAGCAGCCCTCTAATGTCATTGTGGATGCCAATTCTTTCTTTCCTTTTTACAGAGGGAGCTCCAGGTTTTCCAACTGATATAAACAAGGGAGGAGAGGAAAGGAGGTAATCAGCCTCACAAACAACCAGGGGCTAGGTCTCCCAGGCTCTGCCACGGCCTGTGTTTGTAGCATCTCATGCCCTGGTCTCTGAAGAGGAGCACACACCAGCACAAAACAATCAACTGGCTTTTGTCAGGCCCTAAATACCATCAAAACCAAATGCAAAGGTGTTTCTAAGGTGCGCGCACACACACACACACATAATTTCTTTTCTTTCTCTCCCAGAAGTGCCTTAATTTTCTTCCTGGTCCAAAGAGGACTCATCACTCTGTAGTATCTTCCTTCTGCTCATCTTAGCTACACAATAATACCCTTCACTTAAGATTGACTTTATGTCATAATTGGCCAAGTTTGTTCTAGGGTGCGCTTTCTAGCTTTTTAAAAGAGAGAAACATTATCAGTTTCTTTTTTCCCATTTGTGGCTGGATAAAAAAATTCAATCCATTTAATTCCCTGGTGGCTCAGATGGTAAAGAATCTGCCTGCAATGCGGGAGACTTGGGTTCAATCCCTGGGTCAGGAAGAACCCCTGGAGAAGGAATAGGCTACCCACTCCAGTATTCTTGCCTGGAGAATTCCACGGACAGAGGAACCTGGTGGGCCACAGTCCATGGGGTTGCAAAGAGTCAGACACGACTGAGTGACTAACAGTTTCAAGTTCATTTCAATATTTGTTGAGTACGTGTATAATTTTTCGGTAGGCACCTTGGGATAGAAAGGCAATACACAATTTTTCCTTATTCTCTGGAGTAGAGTCAAGGAGAAAGTACATGTGACTAACTATAAACTAAGACCATGGTTTTCATGGATCTTTTAGGGTTCTACTGTATTGCCGTAGGCAGGTATGAGGTGGGACAAAAGGTGGCTAGGGACCTGCTTGAAGCAAGATAATTGGCTAAAAGAAGTTTTCAAACTCAATGTATGGCCAAGCATGTGAAGTGCTACAAGAAAGGGAAAAAGAAAGTGCACCTAAAAGAAAAAAATTAATTCTACCTCCTTGGAAGGACTCTGCAGAACTCGGGCTGAGTCTTGAAGGATGGGCAGATTTTCAATAGAAAGAGTGACAGGTCTTCCTTGTTGAGGGAACATGGGTAGAGACCTGGACATTCAAGGCACACTGGAGGAGCCATCAATATGATGAATTTCAGGTTAGTAGGGGGTGAGTTGCAGGGTGCAATAGGCATTTCATTTGGAAAACTGGCTTACAATAAAATATTTTGTCATCATGCTGCAAGAAGAGGAAACCAAACGTTTTTGAGTGTGAATGTGGTATTAGAAGAACTGTGCTCTAAAAAGGTACTTCTGGCAGCTAGGGAAAGAAAACTTATAGGTGGGCCGAGTTCAGATTCAGGGAGAACGTTAAAAGACAAACACAGGCTCCACAAGAGTTAATGATGGCAGGAAGCAGGTTAAAAGTGGTAAAAGCCAGATTACCCTTTCTCATATACTCCTGGACCCACAGGATCTGGGGACTGGGTAGGAGAAGAGGTAAGGAAAGCCAGGGACTACTATAAGGTTCCAAGACTAAGAGATGAGGGGCCACTCCTAGAGTTGATGGATGATTGAAGATGAGAGACTTTGGGACAAGAAAAAGGCCTAGGAGAATGCCTAACCTTAAGGGTTGAGCGGTTGTTGCAGTGCTTTGTGAGTCAAGGAATGGAGATGATCCCAGAATCATCTAGCAAGCTCTAGGGTCATGGAACAGGACGAGCATACGGAACAGGCCATCAGACTTGACACTCAGGGGTGACTGCTGACCTAAATAAAGCAACTTCAGTAGGTGGACTTGGGTGAATGTCAAACCTCAGCAAGTGGAGGAGGTGGGCAAAGCGATGGAGATCTCTCCTGGGAAATTTGGCAGAGAGGGGGAAAAAAAGAGCCTGTAAAGAACCTGAAAGAGGAATCTTGAAGGAAAGGAGAGATTTTTAGGTGAAGAGAAGAAACTGAAGAGGGAGGAGGAGAGAGAATGTCAATAAGTATAAAGGAGAAAGGGATAAAAGATTTATTTTTATACATTTTTTGATGTCTTTTTTCATCAGAGCAGAGATTCTTAACAATGTGACTTCTTTCCAGTCTTAAATTAGAACTCAACAATTCTTTTCAATCTCCACTTGCCTCTAAGAAATCCTGTCTTTTATGGCTAAAGAGGTTTTCAAGTATTCAAAATGTGTATTAGTATATTTTAGAGAGTCATATTTCTCTTCTCAAGATGTTATATTTTTAGCTGCCTTTTAAATTTTTTTTTTTTTTGCCTAAAATATCACTTGTAACTGGAACAATGATAATTATTTTACTTGATTTAATATATATAGTGTATCATATATATACCTTGTGCATATGTTCATATCCAAAGCCACAGTAAGATAGTTTTTAAGAAAAAAGCAACTAACAGGGTCATGTACTCCACAGAAGGCAAATACAAGAGAGATTTTAAAATGTCCATCAGAGGTAATTCTTGACTTTGTCAAAACTGGAGGCTTTTGTGGCTAAAGAGGTTTTAAGTATTGACAATATAATTTAGTGTATTTTAGAGTCCTACTTCTCTCCTTTTGCTGAATGTATTTTTAGTGAGGGCAGAAGACAAGTTGCAGTGGATTAATGAATTAATGGGAAGAAGAAAAAAGAAATGGTGCATAGATGGAACTACATGAGGAAACCTGGCTTGAAGTGGACAGAGGATCAAGAAGGAGTTACTTGTTTTTGTAAAATGCAAGAGATGTGAGTACATTTTTATCATGGTGAGAAGACAGCATGCAAGAGGATGATACTGATGATGTGAAGATTGGAAGCGACACTGGTGCAGATGACATGGGAGAGAATTCAAAGCCCAGAAGGAGGAAGCTGCCTCAGGGGCCACCTCCGTCTAGATAGGAGAGGGGTGGTAAGTGCAGGTGTAGGAGAACCATCCAGGATCAAGTACTAAAGGCAGAACTGGACTAGAATCCATGCCTCCCACACCTCGTCTGGAGCATTGTGTAATCCTTATGGAAATGGCCCAAGTGCTTTATATATATTAGGATAAACCATAAAGAATGTTCAATTTTGTAATTCAGAAACAGTCAAATATCTGCCATTTCATACGATCAGGCTCATCTTAACTCCCACAACAACTATAGCAAGTTGTTATATTAAGTAAAATATCTATATTATTTCACAGATGAGAGACTGAGAAACAAAGCAAGGTAATTAATTGATCCACCCGAGATCACCCAGCAAGGAAATAATGGCGCTAGAGTTTGAATCCTACTCCTTAGGCTCAAGGTTAATGCTCTTGACTTAACTGAACTTACTGACTACATTTCTTCTTTCTTTGTGAATTTCCAAACCCTCCTCTTGGTTCCTCAGCAGTGGCAGGGGATTGGGAGTGGGGAGGTGAGTGCAGTGAGGGCTGGGGGTGGGAAGTCAAGGTGGAGGCCGTGTCCGCAGCAGCTTCTAGGCTCTTTTATCAGCCAAGTCTGTCCTGAAGTGTTCTATAACATGACAGTTTAATGAATACAAAATTTTATTTAGTAAACTGCATCAAAAAACCATCGATATCTTTTATTTACAGTCTCATGTTTTCTCATACATGCATGAGTGAATTTTATCTGTCTGAAAAAAAAATCAAAACCATCTCTAGGTTTCTACTGATATCTGCCTAGTAGAGGATTGGAACAAATATCCAGAGTTTCCCAGTGCCCGATAAAACAAGCCAGGCATCTTTTTCTAACACATTTTAGGGCAACGGCATCTCCATTTTATATATATTTCTTATCGCAACAGACACATTTTAATAAGCAGAGCATCTCTAAGACATGGTTCTTATCCGTTTCTGCTTCTGCTTCAAGAACACACAGTGGCCTGGGAGCTTTCGGACAGAATCCCATGCTCCGTGATTCAAAAAATGGAAATCTGGCATTATATGCCAATGACATTTACTTCTGTGGCAGCTCAAGCGGCAAAAAGCCATATGCCATACACCTCGATTCCAGCCAAGCCATGCAAACGGGTATGTGAGAGAGAAATAAGGAAATCAGGACCAGAAGAGTTCTAGGGACTTGACTGCACTTTAAACACACAATAACTGTGGCAAGAACCAAATCTTCCTACTCTTATGAAACTCTTAGGGAATGCAACTTTTTTCTCATTTAAGGAAAATTTGGGAGGTAAAGGTAAAATACAAAAGATAATTTTTATAAACTGCATTATGTCCTCACGTTTACTATCTGACATGCTAGACAGGTACAGGTTTCTTGGGAGTGCTTGGGTAGACAGCAGTCATCTAAGTGGGCTGAACTGCCGAAAGGCATGTCTGTCTTCCACACTGGAATATCTCTTGGTGGCCATCTTGTGAAAGGATAAATGCCATTATTGGCATTAATTTCCCCTGTGGCCTGGAGAAGAAACAAGACTAGGGAGAAATAGAATACTCCTTAAATGGCCAGGGCATGTGGGTTTAGCAAATCCAAGAGTGGATACAAGAAATGAGTTAAGGTGAAACAATAAAACAGAGGTTTTTGTTTTAAAACAGGGTAGGGTGGGGGGCCCAACAACTCTCCTTGGAAAAGAGAAGTTTAGCTTATTTTGTAACTCTTCAATAGATGCTTTCTATTCATCTCATTTAAAGTTACAGATGTGGAAAAATAATTTTCATTTTTCTTAAAACATGAATGGCAAAATCAGTTGTAACTCCCTCAAAGTTCTGACATCTGAAGAAGAGATTCAGAAAGAAGGATCTAGAAGGGTTTTTTAAGATCTATTGGAATCTGAGACAAGAAAATTCCTTATTCTTTAGAACTGCAGAATTCTTAGTAACTATAGTCTCTAGTCATTGAACAACAGTGACCATCCCACAAAAATGGTATAAATTAATTCAGTTTATTGGCTGGGTACGCCATTATAAATAATGAGTAAATTAAACATTTCTGGCCATTTATTCATTCAATCTTCAACCATCCAAAAAATGAGCAGAGACTACTTTAAAAATAACAGGAAGATATTAAGATTTAAAACTATAGTTCTTGTTTCCAATGACATATTTAATTTAGAAAGGCAGATTTGTAAATGCACTACTACTCTTAGCTCAAAGATATTTTCCAAAAGAAATTTTGAATTCCATGTTGTGGGAGCAGAGGTGCAGAATTTCAACCTGAATGAAGGAGATACAGTAACCATCTTCCTGAGGTGGTGCTTGTGCAAAATCCTGAAGTAGAATTTCAACAGGCAGATGGAGGAAGGCATTTCTGGCAGAGAAAAGGATGATGAGCAAACACCTCAGCTAGGAAAGTATGATGGCACATGCAAGGAATGGTGGGCAGTTCAGAATATGCAGAGCTTCGGATAGGTACAGGTGAAGATATGGGGATGAAGCAGGAAAAGTATTTTAGGCTAATAAAAGAGAAATGTGAACATCTTGCTAAGGTTAAGAAACTATATAAGTCAGGCAATGGACAGCTATGGATGGATTAAAATCAAGAATGATACAGTCAGATCTACATTGGAGGACATTTGGAAAGTGGGAAGGTTTTAAAACTAGGAGAAAAGCTGGTTTCTTAGTCAGCTATTAAGAGTGCTGTGTAACAAATAATCCCAACAGCTAAGAAGTTCTTCTATTCACAGGTCTATAGGTTAGCTGAGGTGACAGTGTTAAGCAAGCTGTAATTTCGTGGGAGAGGTAAGGAAACTGCAGTCTATATGCCTCATTTTGGGAACTACAATGAAGGATTAGTGGCTGCCCAGGTTACAGACTTTATTTCATGATGAAGGTAGAGTGCAAGAGCCCAGTCCAACCACAGAAGCCATAGTCAGGCCTTTGCTCACTTCACATCCATGAAAATCTCATTGGCCCAAGCAAATCACTTGTACGAGATTTGGAAAGAAGAAGGAATACCAGAACCAAGGCAACGATGAGAAGCAGAGGACCTAACAGTGGTTGTATGGACTTTGGTCACTGACTGGTGGTTTCAGAAAGAGGGACTGGTCCATAAACTTCCAAATAGAAACACGTCAGACTGCCAGCCCCACGAGGGCAGGAACCATCAGTCTAGTTCATCTCTGTATTCTAAGTGCCTGGGACAGCACCCACTGTGTTGTCAACACACAATATTTGTTGAAAGGATGGGCAGCATTTAAAGTGTAGTTTGGATATTAACACTACTAACCAAAAGTGGACCACTGATGTGGCCATGCTGTGTATATGATGGTTGTGGGAGAGTAACATTGAATACCTTCTGTATCCCAGATGCTGCGTAGGTACCAAGAATACAGAAAAAGCAAGGCTCTGCTCACTAGAAACCCGGCAGTCAGACAATTGCAGTTCCTTGTGTTAGGTGTTAGATATGGGTATTCACAAGGACAGAGCAAGGGGAGCGCTTGAAGAGGATCTGAATGAGTGGTTGCCAAAAGGGACAGTGGCTTGAGAACTTTCCTTAGGGACAGCATTGATTGGGTGTAGGAATGATATCCGAATTGACTACCTGCCTAAACAACTTCCTCCCATGTACTTCACTGAGCACCCACTATCATTTTTAATTTTACCAGAACTTCATGGAAAATACATAGAAAAAGCAAAAGAAAGAGGAGAGGAAGGAGAGGAAAAGAAGAAACTAGCAGTTTGGAATTCTCATCTGTCATTCAAATTTCCACATTGATTTTTCTGTCTATAACAAATAGCTAGAGAGACTGTGATAAAATTGAGCCTTACTGGGTACCTTCTTTTTTGCCTCTCAATCTTAGCTTCTGTTTTTTACCTGTTAGACCCAGTAGCTTATGTCTACGCTTGGAGATGGAGTGGGCAGGCCAGCCTCTGATGTCATGCCATGCAGGTAACTACTTTAGCTCCTATTTAGGAAAATGAAGGTGGAGAGTCTTGACTTATCATTCATGGCTGCTCAGATGTAAAAGCATGACTTTGAAAAACCTACACAGGCATACGAGTAGTGTAAATGAGCAGTTAAGCTATGTATATTTAAATAATTAAATATATATTTTTACTCCTGATCTCCAAGATTTAATATTTTCACAGTGGGCATGTGGAAATCTCACTTGGGATCTTCTAACTTCTCCTACCTCTTGTATTTGGAGTCTTCGCAACTTGCTTCTGACACTACTGTCTCATTCTGACTCCTAATCTCATTTTATCTAGGGCCCCCTCTTTGCCCTCTATCCCCTGCCACTATCCAACATCTAGTCCCCTCAGGTGGCAAGAAGGAGTGCCTTATGTACTTCTGTTCCACCTTATGATACACAGGTCTCTGAGGAGTGTGTTCTCAACTCCCTTTTAACATAATTTACTTTGCAAATACAAGATAAATATTTTCTTTTAAATCAAAAAGGACTTGGCATTTTTTAAGAGATTCCCATCAAACGGTACCCTTCTTAGCTATCCATCCCTGTTTCCTATCTGCCCTTTACTTTAGAATGCCAAAATCTCATTCTGCCTAGCTTAAAATGTAGGTAATTTCCTTTTAATTGGATATACATTAATAAAATGGTTTCTGTGCCATTATCAAACCCCTCACATGATCCACCATGGAATATGGAATTCAGGTCATAGGAACCAGTTAACAACTCATACAGTGCCCCAAAGTGTAGTTAATAAAAGGGAAAAGAAGTTTCCAAAGTCATTGAATAGAGTTATAGAGACAGTTAACTTAAAGAGTTGTCATTATTTTCATGTTTAGGAAAGGTCTGCAGTTGAACCAAGAGACATATACATGGCAGTATAATGTAACACATAGAGAATATAGTCAATAATATTGCTTTAATTCTGTATGATGACATATGGTACCTAGACTTGTTGTCGTGGTCATTTCAGAACATATAGGAAATTGAATCACTATGTTGCATCCCTGAAACTAATGTGATATTGTATGTATGCCAATTATAATTCAGTAAAATATATACATATATTTTTAAAGGAACTGATATGCCTCACCACTGTCCAGTAGAAGAACCTATCAATTCTTTGCTTCTCACAATTGGCAGGTCTTAATTTAGCACACAATCCACCTGCCAGTGCAGGACACACAGGTTCGATTCTTGGGTCAGGAAGATCCCCTTGAGAAGGAAACAGCAACCCGCTCCAATAATCTTGCCTGGGAAATCCCATGGTCAGAGGAGCCTGGTGGGCTACAGAACATGGGGTTGCAAAAGAGCTGGACATAACTTAGTGACTAAACAACAACAACGCATTCAGAGAAAGATGCACCAAGTCTATGAAGACCTTGGAAATGAGAAAAGCCCTGAGCACATAAACGAAGCTTTAAGATGTATATTTACTATTGTCAAGCTTTTCCCCAAATTATTCACGAGACTCAATCACAGCAAGTATTTTTTAAATGTTCCGGTTTCAGAAAATGTCAAGAGAGCAAAACATGTTAGCTGTGTTTTCAACCAACTAAGCCTATCAGTCAGCTTTTAAACATATTGTAAACAGTTTAACCATTTCTTGTGAAAATTACAAGAGTCAACAAAATCTAACTCTTTCTGGATGATTCAGGATCCTTGTATAAAACCCCTTCAGAAGGACATACACTCAGGCTGTTAGTGACACAATCTCAGAACGGTCCCTGCAGATGAACCACTTTACGGTCACCCCTGCTTTCTCATAAAAGTTGCACGGACCCTGTGCAGCTGGGACCACTAAGATGGTATTCTGAGATGGACATTCTATTAAGCTAGTCACTTAAATCAGAGGAAGAAGCCTGAAAACATTTCGTCGTCAGCTTTGCCATGAGTTTTCCTTTTCTTTTTCAGAGGAATTTAGAATCCTGTGTCACCTGGGGCTTGCGCCAGGCCAGACTGAGCCAAGTAGATTTTGTGCCTGACAGGGTCCAGGGCTCAGAGCCCAGGTGGCCATGGTATTGCTCCTGCTGTCCCCTCACAGATGAGGACTCTGCAGCTGACAGGGCTGAAGCCCTCGCACTAGGTTATCCAGCTGACGGTGGGGGACCTGGGCTCTTGGATGGCCAGTGTTTCCGTCTCTGAGATTCTGCTAAGCTCCTGCATCACCTGTGGCACATCTCTGGGCAGGCTGGGGACAGCATCCCTCATAACCACAAGCTGCACAAGAGGACTTCCTCCTCACTAAGAAATGTGCCCCACTGTGGTCAAAATCCCCCTTTGCGGCTAAATCGATGGAGAAGGAAACGGCAACCCACTCCAGCATTCTTGCCTGGGAAATCCCGCGGACAGAGGAGACTGGTGGGCTACAGTCCACGGGGTTGCAAGAGCCAGACACGACTGAGTGACTAAACCACCACCACCACAGCCTGGGAAATCAAAGCTGCTCAATTTTACTGCACAATCCAAGTGCAAATTATTGTTTGTTCCTTGAGCTCAGCACCTCCCATATGTATGGGGAAATTTACAAAGCCCACCACTGAGGGTCTAATTCTGTGATTCAGGAAATATCATTGCTATTATTATTATTATTACTGCTACTCAGCTTACAGATGAGAAGGGACTTGGTGGCTAAAGGACATGCTCAAGGTCACATTTCAGGTGAGAAGCCATGCTGGGACTGCCTGCAGGCTCTTCTGTTGCTCTCCCCCTGGGGAGGTGAAAATTAGTTCTTGGAGGTGAAAAAATTCTTACTTTTAACATCGAAAGTACAGATATACATATATAAACAAATAACAATATATCTGCATAATTGAAATTTCAGGAGGAGGGTGATTAGGTTTGAAAGATAATGTTTGAAAGCTCCTTAATGGGGTTGTGATGCAAAACAGTTGGAGAAATACTGCTTCACGTTGCAGCAGTCTTGGTCAGGACTATGTTGCTTATAATTAATACATTTCTGCTTAGAAAGTGTACACGCTGAGATCTATTTAAGAAGATACCTCTTGGAAACAATAAATTAGTACAGTTGATCTTTCTTGGTCTTTTCACTGTCTCTAGACAGCATAATTGATATTGATGAGGACATGCCGTGGTTACTGTCCAACAAAAGTGGCAAATTACATGAAAAAGGGTAATACCACCTTAAGTGGACACCTTGAACACACATACACACACACATACACACACACATACATGAACCATTTGCTACCTATGCAATGGGAAACATCAAAGGAAAAAATAAATCTATTCATATAATACATTTGCTTCTAGAGGAGATTTGATTTCCTTCCTGCCAAACCTAAAGACCTGTGTGAAACATGAGAAGCCTTTTGAATAAACACTTGTAAATGGCCTAGACAGCTGAAAAATGGATAATCCCATATGACATGAGGGCCTTTTAAAAGACTTCTCCTCTACTTAAATATTCATATTTCAATTAAAACATACACCTACTTTATTAACCACACCAGGCCTGGGTTCAGATCAATAACAGCAGCACTAGATGGAATTCTAATGAAGATAAACAACGCTGAGTCCCCCCCAGCTTCCCCTGGGCACAGATGCACAAAGCCTCCTTTCACAACTTGCTCCAAGATATTTTACAGTCACCTGCCTCATGCAAATGAGGAGATTCATGTTTATTCATGGTGAGAGTTACAGACCACCTTTCATTCCCTAGGCCAGCTCAGCTAACCAACAGAGCGCTGTCTGCACCATGACGAAGTTGAGCTGGCCTAGGAAGAGGACTTCTGAATAGCTAATTGCCCCCTGAAAAGCATGCATAGAAAGTCAGTAAGCTGGAAGCGGTCTGGGGAGAAAACATATTTCCCCTTTTCATTCATGTGGTCACTGCCTTTGAGCTTTCAAACAATCCCTTTTCTATACCACATCATAACCCATTAGACGTGACTATGGGACTAGATAGTGGTTATTTTCCATGGATAACCTTCCACGGGACTTCTCAGGATGTGCCCACTGTCCTGTGTCTTATTCTCCAATTCTTCCCACTGTATTTTCACCCACTGACTTGGAAGAAGCTGGTGGCTCAGCCAGAGGCAGCTGCAGCTTTGTGTGATGGGCCTGGGTTCTCCCCACGCACAGCCTCTCCTCTTTGAAGGGACGATTTCTCATCTGTGAGCCAGAGACCATAAACTCTATCATGTGTGCTTTGCTTATGACGCTGTTGGGTAGCATTTTAAAATAGTGCTTTCACTCTAGAGTGACTGCATTTTTCAAAAATTTAGTTTCTTCAGTTTTGGTAATTTGAAGGCATGGCAAAGTCATTTGATCTTGGTTTTTAATGCCCATTTTGGCATCTGAAGTAACACTAATGCTATGAACAAATATTCTGATGGTTATCTAGTAGGCTCAGCCACCCTGGGGAGAAGTTTGGGCAACAAGGTAATTGCTGGAGAGGCCTTAACTCTCACCAGCCATTAAGTACATGAAAACTGGTGGACCGGTTGAATTTTAGGCTGCTACTCATGGCTTGTCACCGGGAAAACCAAGGTACCTAATAAAGATGTTTGGAGAAAAACACCACCAAATTTTCAGCTTCAAGCTTATTTCCATCAAAGTTAGATGAGTTGTTTAATTCAGTTCAGAAGTTAACTGGGGCTACATAGACAGCTTCACTTTGCTTTCTTGCCCCCTACCCCGCTTTTTGTAAACATAATGGCTAAAAACTGTCTTCTTGTGAAAAAGCAATTTACTTGTATTTCATAGACAGGATTTATCTTATTACATAGAAAAAGAACACTTTATGACTGCATATGATATTTTACTTCCTCAAAGTCTTTTTACATTTATGACTTCACCTTAAGATCACACCACTATAAGAGAAAGTGATGGAATTCTGGTATCCACTTTTTTTTTTGAATTTTCAGGCATAGAGCCCCTGAGTAATGGAGTCAGGATTAGAACCTGGGCCTTGTAGACTGACAGACACACTACTTCATCAGCATGCATCATGAGTTGGTGAAACGTGTTACATGTGTCAACTGATGGTAACTTTATGGACATGATTCACCTTCAGTGATCAAATCTACCTTAATGAAAATCTTTAATAGTGTTGGCTCCACCCCAAAAAATTTAAATTTGCATGTGGTACAGTTGGACACCGGGATAACAGAGCTTTCAAAAGCCCTCTAGGTGATTCTAATGTACAGGCAGGCTGAGAAATGCTGCTATTCATAGATACTGACTTTGATGTATATATATCCTTGTTCAAATTTTTCAAGTGGAGCAGTCTGACACAAAAGCTTGAAATGAGATTCCCATACCTGAAATATCCAAGTCACTTGCATCCTCCTTCCTAACCCCCAACTCAAAAGTAAAGGCTTCAATGAAATGACTATGGGGCCACTTGCATTTTGGGGGATCCAGCTGTGCTTTAGCTCTTCTCTAATGCCCATGACAATGAATAATGCATGCTCTGAAATATTGGTAATAAAAGGCAAAAACACAGAATACAAACTCAATGGCCTGAATCAATGGATTACTCTGCAGAGACCGCTATATTGAGAAACTGAAAGTACTTTTCAAAGCATAAATATTGTAATCACTCTCTAATTCTACTTCTCTTGAATAAATTAAAAAAAAAAAAAAAAAAAGCATTGCATCTGCTGCTTCCCAGGTCTGGAGCAGCAGCGAGACAGCTGCTTTTCCAAACACTCACTTTCAGCAGCAGTGTTAAATTCCAAGCATTAGGTATCTACCAATGAGTGTCCTCAACAAAGTGGGTTGTAGAAGAGATTCCTGGGTCTGCCGGAATCTTGTATTGTTTGTTGGGAAGAAAAATCAAAATTTTAGATTGAGGAATACTCCTTCTCCACTAATAAGCCAAAGGAGGCAAATAGTTAAGCCTTTCTTAGAGAACCGTGGATCTCAGGTCAATGATTAAATCCACTATCCATGTTTTCATTCAAACAGGCAAAAGCTTGAGAAGATGTCCAAGAAAGTTCAAAGAAACTGTGTCTTCCGTTAGACTCTTAAAATACTTCTGAATTTCCATTTGTATAATCTTAGGAAACAAGAAAAACATTAAATCTACCAGTAACACCAAACCCACATTTGTTCCTAAACTCAGTCTCTTCTGCTACCAAGTTAATAACAAGAAGAAAAGTGAACTGATTACAATTTCAGCATTTCTCTTTTCCAATTTATTATCTGGTAAAGCGAACAGTGGCTGATAGGCAGCAGGAAAAAAATCAGAAAAGACATTCTTCACATTTAAGTAGAGGCTCTCACTCAGGGTCCTTCTCCAACACTTCCCCCTGCCCCCCGTCCTTTTTTTTGTTGTTAAGGCCAGCAACAAAAAAGAGAAATAAAAGAAAAAGGACATAATTATACCTGCATTTGAGCAACCACTAGCAGAACTCTGCAACTGGTATTATGCTAGTCTACTAGCAAAAAGAACACCAGAAAAGCTCATCTATCCATGTTTCATTGATTTAAATTGATACCCACAGATACAAATCTATTACATTTACAACTTAAGTACACATTATGGTAAGCAGAATAATGGCCTTGTGTTGATGTTCATAATCTAATCCCCACACTCTGTGAATGTATTTCCTTTTACAGCAAATGGGAATTTAGATTGCAGATGAAACTGAGGTTGCTAGTCAGCTGACCTTAAAATAGGAATGATTACTCTGGATTACCCAGGTGGTCCAGTGTAATCACAGGGGTTGTTACAAGTGAAAGATGGAGGTGTAAGAGGGATCAGAGTGAAGAGAAATGTGGTAGAAAGGACTGAACTTGCGATCGTTGGTTTCAAAGACGGACAAAGAGGGCCATGAGCCAAGGAATGCAGGTGGTTTCCACAGCCTGGAAAAGGCAAGGAAATGAATTCTCCCCAAGAACCTCCCAAAAGAAACATGGTTCTGCTGACATCTTATTTTAGCCCTGGGAGAACTGTTTTTGTCTTCTCAACTATGGAGCTGTAAGATAAAAAATTTGTATTGTTTATGCCACTACGATTATAGCAATATGTTACAAAAGTATTAAAAAACTAATATACATGTGATTAAAAGTATATAACTGATACACTTTTCTGGTTACAAAAGTAAGGCATGCACAGTATTTAAAAGAAAAAAGCAAACACAGCAAACATTTGATGTAGAAAATTTAAATGCCTTGTCACACCCATCCCTGATCCTCCACTGATATCCATTCTTGACCACTGGCATGTGGAGTGGGACTCTCTGCCTCTCAGGCCTCCAGTTGCCTACCCACAACCATAAATAACCACCCCTACTTGGCAGCAGATGTGTAATGTCAGAATTAGTTTATGATTTGTTGCTTATTCACTTAGTCATGTCTGATTCTTTTGCAAGTCCATGGGCTGTAGCCTGCCAGGCTCCTCTGTCCATGGATTTCCCAGGCAAGAATACTGGAGTGGGTGGCCATTTTCTTCTCCATAGTTTATGACTGTCCAGTGCAAAAAAGATGACAGTAAGGCTATAATAGGAAACTGTATTTGAACCTGGTTCTTAGATTTTGCTGAAGAATGTTTCTGCAACCATATAAGCTAATTAAACAGATTTTAACATGACCCTTTGGGGCCCTTACTGTCACCTACCAGGACCTCACGCTATGCAAGGAGAAAATCATCTTTACCCACCCGAGCACACAGCTGCAATGAACAAAATGGATCTGAGAGCCAGGCTCACCTCCTCCCTCCAGCCCTCCTCAGCAACTCCAGACTGAGGCCTCTGATTTCCTTTGTTACTGATTTATTCTTGACTTCATGTCCTAAATTTATAAGTTCTACAGAAATTAAGTGTTTAAGTACTCATTTCCTTGAACCATTCCTTTGCTGGAATTTGCTAATATTTTCTATATACCTCATTTGTGCATAGATCAACAGCAATGATATTAGATTTTAGCTTTTACAAAAATGCAGATATCTAAAATTCTGGGGAAGAGGGTTAGATGAACCCCCCTCAGAAAGCAGCTGGATATCTGGTACCAGAACACATGGGAGCCAGTGACATTTTTTCCTGAGGAATAGGTGTCTCCGGGACCCAAGAGCTGAGGACTGGGTGACTTTCAGAAAGAGTGCATCACAGGAAGAGCTGAATTGACCCAGAGGCAAAGTGGCTACAGCCCTCTAGAGCTCTCAGAGACTACTGATTTAACTCTCCACTTGTTCGGTTTGATTGAGCAAAGGTCTTCATGCTCCTTCTTCCCTCTCTCCCAAGGATAATTTGCACCTGATTTGCAAAGTCCCTCACAATCAAGTAGAGAACACTTAGGAGGCTGCAGTTATAATCATAAGGGAATTAATGGGCTTCTTCTTTTCCACTTCCCATCCCAAATCATGCCTGTCCTTGGGCACAGTTGCTCAGACACTTGCAGCTCTAGCACACAGTCTATACACTAGTGTTTTCCACAGAGGGGAGTGTCTGGGGTCAATTTCAAGGAGTTCAATAGATGGCCCAAGCGCATACACAAAAGGATTGAAGATCACTTAAACAAACCAGTACACAGATTAAAAAACAATCAAAACATTTCTTAGAAGTGGTTATAACTACAATGAACAGCAATAGGATAAACATGAAGATGTAAAACAGGACATCAAAATCACAAAATGTGGGGGAGGGTAAAAAAGGTCCATCTTTTAGAATGCGTTTGAACTTACATGACTATCAGTCTAAAGCAAGCAGATAGTTATGGGTAAATTTTCTTGAAAACCAGGGTAACCACGAATCAAAAACATACAACAGTTTCACAAAAATTAAAAAGAAAGAAACTGAATAGGTGGCCCAGAATGACTGAGATGGAATGGTGTTCATTCTGTTACAAGTGCAGGTAAGATTATTATGCTGATAGAGACAGGTTCTAACCTTGGGGAAGGCTTGGAAAAAGTGTCCTTTCCCTGGTTTTCTTTCTTTTTAGCCGATATTAGTTCAAGATGCCATGAACCTGAAATATGGTGGAAAAGAAGGACCAGATAGATGCAAGTGCAGAGAAAAGGGAACTGGGAGGCAAAGACCATGAAGGATATCAAGTGACACCAGAATTCACATATTATATTATGCCCCAAGCATAAGCTCGTGAAGGCCCTGCAGGATGACTCCGAGACCAGACACTTAAGACTCAGAAACAGTTCTGTCCTCAGTAACAGGCCAGGGAACATGAGTGATGGGGGTTAATCAAACCCAGATCCATATACATTAGCAAATCAGAATAATTAAAGTTCTATGCATACCTGCCCCAACCACCAGTTGTGAGTAGCCACGTCATGATTGCTAACAAGGCTTTGATCTAAGGATAAAGATTTTGTTTATCTTGAAAAGTGCACAAGATGTATCCCCTTTCTTTAAGTTGATCAACACTCTTCTCTCCACCCAACATTCACTCACGAACGGAAATGTGAGATTCACACTCTTCACAAAAACCAAATGCTTTCTGTAAACCAAGAAATGTTCCATTTAAACTTACTCAACTCCCTCAAAGAGGTCTTGCATTTTAATAAACACTCTTTGTGACAGAAAAATGGACAGTTATCTCAACCCGTCCATAACCCACAGAGGTACCAATTGACCACAGCAGTCTTCCTCACCTCATTCTCTCCCTAGCAGTCACCTAAACAGGTGAAAGGGAGGCACTTCCCCCCACTAGATCTTGTACTAACAAAGCATCCCAGATTAACACCATTAAAAGCAAAGTTCACCTTATCAACATTTTTCAAGGAAGAGTCTCTGCCCGTGGCTTCTGCTTAGTGAGCCAAAAGGAACAAACTGTTCCAAGCTTATCCCTAGAAAGATAAGAACATCACTGGCACACAGGTTCCTGTCTGTACAGGTATGCCTTTCTTTTTCCATCCTCAAAGCCACCTAAACTCACAGCCACCCTCATTCTCCTTTCACGCGCAGCAAAGAGACCATGCAAAGGGTGGGGAGGAGGCTCTTCCGGGACACAGGAAGCTGCTGCCTCTACCTTCAACTCCTTTTACCTTGTTGAAGTCTTCAGAAGTTGCCCTCATTTCCTTCCATGTCTTGTTCAGGAGCTGGATACAGATGCAGAAAAACTCCTCGAAGGATCTGTCATGGGTGAAGAACATTGGGTGGAAATCGTTGCAGGTCTCACTAGCTGGAGGAAAGAGGAGGGAAAGAAGGGAGGAAGTTGAGAAGGGAAATGAAAAGACACGGCCACATCCCCCAAAGGGAGACGGTGGAAGGCACGTTCAGCTCAAGCCACCGAGGAAAAAAGGCACTGAGAAAAGGTAACCAGAGGCTAGTCCGCATGAAACCTCCAAGTTTAAGGTCAGATGGTCAGACCTATACTTATGCACATATTTTGATTGAAGGAAGTTAGCTTGTAACTCTTCCCATGTCATGATCATTATGGCTTTGGTCCAGAATGCCTGGTGTTGAATATGGGCTCTGCATCTGCCTTACTGACCCTATAAAGATCATTCAAACTGCCCTGTCAATCACAGCTCCTCCATCACCCGCAATTTCACATTTCTCAACTGAATAACTGGCAGAAGATGAGCTTTCCCGAATACACAATTAATTGCAACTTTGAAAATAGCATCCTTAAATTATTTCTCCAGGGGGCTCTTTTCCCTCTTATGGCAGTAAGCAGGGGACATCTGAGATCATTAAGCATCTGATACCATTAACCATTTGTTTGACATTCCCAGATACAGATGGCTGGAGGTCAAAGCAGCCCAAGTGTCTTTGAAGGTTCAGTCCTGGACCAAACCCTGAAGTCAGTCAGACTGCCTTCAAACCACCTCATTACAAAGTTTCCTTTGTCATGGTCAGACTCAGTGCTCTGAATTCTAGGTGTGGCCACCTGTTTCCTCTTCCAGACCAGCACACCAGCCCCTCCCTTCTCCTCAGCTCTTTGTCTAGCTTACATTTTTACAGTCTTTTTACATACTTTCATTTGCTCTTCAGAATACCTCTGACTGTTCATGTCATATGAACGAGGCTACTAGAGTCCAAGAAAGTAAGCTTTGTGACTCCCCTATCCCTGATTCCCCAGGGTCAAAACAGGATTCTACTTTTTTTTTTTTCTTTTAATATAGGCTGTTATGTACAGTGAAAGAATTTCTATTTTAATTGAACTCTGTTTAAAGGCCAATTAGTCCTCAAGGCCCCAGATGGTTAAATTTCAAGCCCTGGAAGTCCAGGAAGGCAGGAGGGGTGGGACGGGAGTAGGGTTTACAGCACTTGGGGAAGGTCAGGGTGCCCATTGTGTAGTTGAACACAGACATTATTTAGAGATAATCCCCTGGGGAAAGCCTCTGGTGAGTGAGCCCTGATCAAACCCATGGGGACATGCTCCACTCTGGTAGGGACACACCTATTCACAAACCTCTTTTGTCTGCATCCTTTAGAATAGATAGTAAATGCTGTTCTCTTCCTGAGAAAGTACAGACATAAGCTAGCAACAGCCATCAGTCACACTAAAAATGTTTGGGTCTGAGGGCAAAAGATTTGGGTTCAAGTCCATTTATGACAATGAGGAGCTCACTTCACTTTTATGACTCTTGATTTTTGAAACTAAAAAGTGGAAATGAAATCTCTACTACCTTCCCCATTCGGGAAAGTGCTTTAAAAGGATATAAATAGACACAAATATGGAACAAAACGGTGGTGATGACAATGAAGGTTGTACAAGCAGGTTATTTCCAAGAACATGGGCTATTCTCTGACGGCCCTCAATTCTTAGTCAAGGCTGTTATTACATCTCAGAAATTAGAGGAAAGAACATATAAGTAAGCCCAACTCCAGCTCATGTTAGTGGTGACTGGCTGACTGTTAGTCACAATCATGTCTGACTCTTTGTGACCCCATGGACTGTAGCCCGCCGGGCTCCTCTGTCCATGGAATTCTCCAGGCAAGAATACTGGAATGGGCAGCCAACCCTTCTCCAGAAGATCTTCCCGACCCAGGGATCAATCCCAGGTCTCCTGCCTTCCAGGCAGATTCTTCACCATCTGAGCCACCAGGGAAGCCCATGTTAGTGGTAGAGATGGTGAAAATGAAGAAAGTGAAGTCCTGAGCTGATATACAAAGCTATTTAAGGAACTTAAAAAGTAAATGCAGGAGGGTTGTATGTTTGCTGCCCTGGGCAATGAGCTGTCACTCTTACTTTCATAAGTACTGAAGCCAGTAAAATTTACAGGTCTACAGCAGCACTTTAAAGCACTATCACCATACAAAAACTTATTAATCACATTATCACAGTACCGTTTTCAGGACTGGTGTGATTATATGTATACTTTATGCCCTAATTAAAGTTTTATGGGACTACTGGAGCTGAGCAAGCCAGACAAAACTGAAAACAATGAGCTCTGCTCTTGCTTTGGTGAAGAGGAATAGAAACGACATCCTTAATAACAGGGATCAGGTGGTAGAAGATTGTATGTAACTCACAAGGGCTCTAGGGGTGTTATCTGCACAGCAACCCAGGAGGCAGACATGATGCTTATCCTCATTTTACATATGAGAAGGGTGAAACTTACAGAAATTAAGCCTTCCATCATGTCAACTAAGGCAGGTGCCCACAAATGAGCACTGGAAACCTACAGTTTTAGTTGACCCAGCAGCAGCTTCCTGCCCTAGTTGACACCAAGAACACAGGGCATTTCCTTGTAATTGATACTTTGAAAATTAATTTCTCCACCTACTCTCCTAGATCTCCTTGGATTCTTCCTTCAACAGAAACCATGATCTCGATGCACAGCCCAGTGAGGCTCACAGCAAGTACACAGCCAGCACCTGTTGATGGATAATACCCGGCCATGTGATATTACCAGCAATGGTCATACCACTGCCATTGGCTCATGTCAGGCCATATTTTCCTCTAGGAAAATAACATCAATTTCTTTTTATTTGGTTGATGCATAATACCCAGCCATGTGATATTACCAGCAATGGTCATACCACTGTCATTGGCTCATGTCAGGCCATATTTTCCTCTAGGAAAATAACATCAATTTCTTTTTATTTAAATTAGAAACAGTGTTAGAGGGGTTATGAAAGTTGTCCAGGGTCATACAGCTTTCAAGTGGCAAATTCAAAATCAGTTGACTTGGCTCCAAAGTCCATCATCATTGCCCTTACATTGTTGCGGTGACAGCCCTTCATTGTTGCACATCCAGTATTCTACACCAGAACCACTGTTTTCAACCTCCATAAGAGAACAGCTTTACCATCTTCCTAAGCTTCTTTGGGACTCATCCCTTGTGATGAGAAATGGGCACACAACACATCAAAAACAATTTGCTTCCTCACATGTTACCAAAGAAACAATGAGGAGACTGATGTATTTTGGGATTTATGATTTAAAGGTGTTCCTATATTAGAGGCAAGGAAAAAGTAATTTTTTTTCCTCAAAAATATTCAAATTGCCGATATTCAGGATTGAGGATGATTGAGCAGGAAGGACTGGTCCAGATTATCTGATCTATTTTCCTCTTTCACTTTTCAGGTAAGAGCAGTGAGAAAGGCAAAATGGCTTGTTCAAGAGTTCATGATGGCAGAAAGTAGGCAAAGATGCTGGGAGTCAGGCTGCTGGGGTTCAGATCCTGGTTCTATCACTTACTGCTGAGTCAGCTGGGCAACACATTTCATCTGTCATTGCCTGAGTGTTCTCATCTGTAAACTGGGGGCAACAATAGAACAAACTTCATCGGGGGCTGTGGGGACCAAAAAGGAACAAGACTACAGGAAGTAAGCTCAATGCAACTATGGGCCAACAAAATTACGCTACTCTTCATCCTATAGCAAGTGGATCAGCCCAGGCTGCCCCAGTGATTAACTAAACTTGCATCAGCTCACAGAGGTGGCCTGCTTCTCATGAACAGGGTCCTCATTCTGGAGATTTAAACAAACAAACAAACAGATAAAAATAGGGAAGGGAAGGTTTATTACTGTTTTTTTTAAGGAAAACAGAAACACTTATTGAAGAAAAAGAAGTGTTGAATTTGTAGGCAATGATTTTATAAATGGAATTTAAAGAGAAATTTTCAATGAGACAAAAATAGAAAGACTTTTTTAAAAACCAAGTTGTTTTTAAGCACACTATTTTTAACACAATGAGATTCTCTTTTATTTAAAAAAAAGGATCAACTTACTGTTCTTTTAAGTCTGGGATATTAAGGTATTTTCAGGGCTGGGAGTAAATGAGTTCTTATTAATTTGCTGACATTTAATTCACTTTTAAATAGGAAGCTTTGAAAGCTTCTTTAATCCACACACTTTTGTTTCTAAAATGACAAATAAGAATGCTATACACTTTTGTAGCATTTTTGCCTTTCAAAGTAGATTTGTTCCTATTTTCTGTTGGATACTGTAAGGTGAGGCAGGTATGGTCATTGGAGGCTCAAAGAACAATGGCTTCTGTAGTACAGCAAGTAAACAATGAAAGTGAATACAAAGAAAGCATGCTGCCCTGTGACCTTGAAAAGGTCGTCTCAGCTCCAGGGCTCCAAGTTTCTTACCTGTAAATGAGACCACTTGGTAAGATTCCTGCCAAATCTAAGACTACACACACATACACACACACAACATAATGTATTTTAAAGTCCTTAATGTCCATTAATAATTATGGAACTTGGAGATTTCACCTGTACTGAACTTTATGTCCTAAATTATTATTTCCTTGAATGACAGGATGCCTACACATTTCAGCTAGGGTATTAGGGCATCAGAGTGGCATTTGATAGGCTTAGAAATGTTTGATAAGCTGGTATTCAATCTTTCTTTCATAAGAAAAGTGTTAGTTGTTTTCAGCCCCTTTCAATCTATTAATATCACCGAATGCAGACCATTACATAAGAAAATTACACGACTAAAGATAGAATGACAAGATGACACAGGAAAATGCATGTAATTTCTGCTCTTTCATGGGAATTTTCTTAGAGAAATGTAAAGTTTGAGATGCTGAAAAGCTCTGTTCCATGCTTTCGATGACCCCTGTTTTACTCAGACTGTGAACCCATTTGCGAGTGACTAAAGGGACATGTTTTGGTGGCACAAGGCAAATTCTGAGTATTTTTACCATGAAATAATGAGCCATTTCAACTAAACCAGTCTTTGGAAATGGCACACTTTTGAAAGAGAGATAAGCACTGGCCTAACACAAAGGGCATTTTGTTTTAAAATTCTGAGCTACAGGAAGAAGGGGATAAATCATAAACACAAGAGCACCGTGAAAACTGCCAGAATGGCTGCAAAATCTTACTAGGTTGCCACAGCATGGAAACTAGGACTATCTGTGGCTCTAGGGTCAGTCTGGGAAATATATTGATGAATTCACAGATGCAAATGTCTATTTATACCTCTGCACAAAATCTTACCCTTGCGGCCTTTGAGTTTTCTATTTTTAGACTGGCTATTCCTTAATAGCTTGGCTTTGGAATTTTGGTGATGTGTGGGAAGATGCTCAAAGTTCAAAACCTTTTGTAGGTGGGAGAGGTGGAAAGAGGCGAGGAGAGTGAGGGCAAGGAATGTGAAAAGTTCCCCCACCGCTAAGCTCCACCAGTGCAGAAGCTTCCACCCCTGCTATTTCAGGACAGGGGATCAGATGCTTGAAAGCTGCTCAGTGCTTCCCAGCTCCTGAAATCTGGTTTAACAGAACTCTGGATATTCTTTTCTATCCTCTCTCATGCCTAAAAATAGTATGAAATTGACACTAAAAAGACATATCCTCTAATCCAGCGCTCCATTGTTCACTTTCCTTCTGGGTTTTTTTTTTTTTTTAAGGACATGGGGAGAGAAAAAAAAAAGCCAAGTAGTGTAAGGGTTAAAAATCAGACTCTAGCATCAAAAGATAAACAATTCACCAAGAATGACCTGAGGCCATAGCTCAAGCTCACAGTTTTGTGTTAATAAAAGAGCAGAGATTCTAGAGTGAGGTTGATCTGGGGGCAAATCTTGGTGTCACTACTGAATAGCAATGTGACCTTTACCAAGTTACTCTTCCTCTGGGGCTCAGTTTCTTCATTATAAAAAAGATAATGCCTCTTACCTCATCAGATTGCTGCTAAGATTAAATCTAAAGTGATACACGATTCACATATTAACTGAGATAAAATAAGCGTTAGTAAGTGCTAGTTGTTACCAGTTTTAATAGCAAAATAATTATTATTGTACTTAGCTAAAATGGCAAATTTGGAGGAATTATACTTGCAGATAGACACTATGAAACTATAATAATTAGAACAGCTTGATATTGGTCCATGAATGGAAAAACAGAACAACAAAATAGGATAGGGAGTTCAGATATAGTCTTATATGTACAATCACTAGATTTATGAAAAAGGTGACACTATAGTGAAGAGAATTTTCAACAACTTGTGCTGAGCCAATTACATATGCATCTGAAAAATGAATTATAACTCCCTACCTCATACCATCTACAAAAATCAACTCAGAGTAGATTATAGGTCTCAGTGTGAAAGGAAAAACAATGAGGCTCCTATATAATACAGGAGAACAATATTGATAACCTAGAAGTGAGCAAAGATTTCTTAAACAGGACCAAAAAAATCATTAACCCTAAAGAAAAAGGTTTGATCTGCTTATATTAAAAGCAAGAACTCTTGTTTATCAAAGGGTACAAGAAGGATGGAAACTTCAGGGTAGGAGAAAAACTTGCAGCATTGTCTGGCAAAAAACGGATATCCATTGTATATAAATACCTCTAATAAATCAATAAGGGACAGAAAGACAACTCAACAGAAAAATAAGCAAAATGTAAGTAGATACTTCACAAGATATCTAAGTGTCCAATAAACACATGAAAAGATGCTTGGCTTTTTTAATCACCAGAGAAATGCAAATTTAAACTACAATGAGCTATTTTCAAATATCACCAGAATGGCTACAATGAAAAGATTTAGAAAAAATAATTAAGTGTGGATAAGAATGTAGAAAAAAGTGTAATTCTCATAAACAGTTGTTAGGAGTGTAAGTCAGCTCAACCACTTTGAAAAGCAGTTTAACAGTATTTAGTCTACCTAAAATATTCATACTTAATGATACAGCAATTCTACCCAACGATACAGATCCAAAAGAAATGCAAAACACTGGTGCTGCATAAGAAAGGTATCTGAATGTTCATAGTGGCTCTATTTGTTATAACCCAAATCTTGAAACAGTCAAAATGTCCACTCAATATATTAGATAAATTTTAGTTTATTCATATAGCAATATTTGTTGTTGTTCAGTCGCTCAGATGTGTCTAACCCTTTGTGACACCATGGACTGCAGCACGCCAGGCCTCCCTGTCCATCAGCAACTCCTGGAATTCACCCAAACTCATATCCACTGAGTTGGTGATGCCATCCAACCATCTCATCTTCTGTCGTCCCCTTCTCCTCCTGCCTTCAATCTTTCCCAGCATCTGGATCTTTTCTAATGAGTCAGCTCTTTGAAACAGGTGGCCAAAGTATTGGAGCTTCAGCTTCAGTATCAGTCCTTCCAATGAATATTCAGGACTGATATCCTTCAGGATTGACTGGTTTGATCTCCTTGCAGTCCAAAGGACTCTCAAGAGTCTTCTCCAACACCACTTTGTAGTAGACTTTGTAGTAAGTATATAGCAACATACTTACTACAAAGAAATATTTTTTTAAAAGCTATACTGCACACAATAGCATGAATGAATAGAAAATACAATGCTGAACAAACAGAATCCTCTAAAAAAGACCACACACTATGTGATTCCATTTTTGTAAAGCTCAAAATGGAAAATTTATCTATGGTGGTGGAAACAGGAGACAGGAAGAAACTAGGGGTAAGGCAGCTCCCAAGGGTCTCTACGCTTTACTGTGCTTAGTAGCTCAGTCATGTCCAACTCTTTGTTAGCCCACGGCTCTTCTGTCCATGGGGATTCTCCTGGCAAGAATACTGGAGTGGGTTGCCATGCCCTCCTCCAGGGGACCTTCCCAAACCAGGAATCGAACCCAGGTCTCCCACATTGCAGGTGGATTCTTTATCATCTGAGTCACCAGGGGAGTCCCCAGGGGTCTCTAGTGGTTGCATAATACTCTGGATCTTGAGCTAAGGAACAGCAAAATGGATAGCTGGTTACTAAAAAATTCACTGAGGTGTGTTGTGCTTTCAGGATTTGAATACTTCTATTCATTTAAATTAGATTGATATAAAAAGTTTAAAGAGTAGAAAATGAGCTTTCTAAGCAAATAAGAAGGAACAGCATTCCAGACAGTGTAAAAACTACTGTAGATGATTTCGATGGGCATTCAGAAGTGGTGCTGTATTTGCCCTGCCCATCACCTCTGGAGCCAGGGATTGGCATTTCATGTAGTCAGGTTAACTGCTGGATAGAAAAGCATATAACCTGTCTATGCAGGCATCCTAGTGCAATCACTTAAGTGGTGTTAGCCTCTAAAATTGCTCAGGGGTATGTCTCCATACCTGGACTTTAGTTCAATTTCATCTGTTAGATGGACAAAAGGGTATATGTGTGCATTTTCTTTTGTGAAAGGGAATCCTGACATCACTGAAGAGTATTGCAGATGCTGATGGAAAAGCTTTAACAGATTTGACTGGTTGTATACAAACTCTTTAGAGTCACAAATCTCTTAGTTTCCTCTCCTCCCTCCCTCTGTCGCTCTCTCATTTCCTTCATTCATCTACAGATCCTTCCTTCCTTCCTTCTTTCCTTCCTTTCATCCATGCATGTGCATGTCCATCTATCCATGCATGTGCATGTCCACCTATCTGTTCATCCATCAGTCCACTGACCCATTGATTCGCTCATCCATCCATTCATTCATCCGCTCATTCATCCATCCATACATCCAACTAGTAAGGTGGTTAAGAACATGGTCCTGGAGCCAGTCTGCCTGAGTTTGGACCCTGGCTCTGCCACTCATTATCTATATGACCTTGAGCTCAAAAAGAAGGAGAAATGAGTAAAAGATGAAGCTGAAGAAACCAGCAGGCATCAGATCATCTAATTCTTTGCAGAACACATTAGGGAGCATGGACTTTATTCCACCTGCAATAAGAAGCCATTAGCAGGTTTTAAAGAGGAATGAAATAAAATAACAACTTCCTATCGCCTTTATTCCTCTACCTTTTATCCCTTTTTAATGGAATTAAAATTCAGGTAATTTGAGGATCCCTGTTATTCAGGACTGTACTTGATACTTTAGTGTATTAAGGGCGAGTGATGAACTACATAAAAACATTAGTGCTAAGTGGTTAGGAGTCACCAGAATTCAGGCTAGAATTCTTTCTCTATACTTTCTCAACTGAGTCCTTTATGTCATCAAGTCTCTATTATTATGATGATAATAACAGTAATTTACATCTGTAAAACTGAGTAAAGATATAGTGAGAGGAGTCCCATAAAACACCTCCCATAGTTCTTGGCATATAATAAGCACTCAATAAATGGTAGCTATAAAATGCTGTGCAGAATACAAATATGATGTGCAATTTTCCCCCAAATCTTAAATTTAGATTCACACAGGTTTAGTCTGTGTGAAATCTTGTTCACTTGAACCTCCTTTCATGAAAGTAATAGTTCCCCTGAAAAATTACAGAGCTGCATCTTATCACCATCTTATAAGATGTTCAACCAAATGACAAAATGTGCAGAGTTTACAGGAAATTATGATTGCTAATAAGAATGAGCTAAGGGACTCCCAGGTGTTGGCTTATAATTGAAAAAATGGGCTTTCTGAAGTGCTCTGTGTTTGTGCTTCTTGGTCCTCTGGCTGAAACAGCTAAGACCTGCAGGAAAACAGAATCTGGATCCTGACACCTTCTCTCTTGGCAAAATAATTGCTTCTGGATTCACTCTGAATGGTCTAAAGAGAAGAACAGAATAGGAAAAACTGAATCCTTTGGGAAGAGCATCAAGTTTGTAGTATGCTTTAATAATACAAAACCAAAATGAAAAATCTAACTTGCTGACCTTCTGGGTGTGTTGTGGCTGTAGCATTTGTAGGCACAGTGAACGACTAAGAAAGAGGAAAGTTCTAGTTAGGTGGTAAATAGTCCAAGGCAGGGCAAAGGAGAGCACATCCAAGGAGTGATTTCTGCATGCCCTTATTGAAATTTCCTTTATAAGGAAAATTATTCTCAAAAGCAACATATTAAGAGACTGTCATACAGCAAATTTAGCATGGATATAAATAATTGCCTGTTCAACCATGTGAGATGAGCACTCGAGGGTTATGTTGGGATAGAGGCTGATTAATGAACGGCTGGGATGTGCCTCACTGAAGCCCCAGCAAGAAAGAACTGTGCGCCATCACATGACCATGGATGACATCTTTACTTGAGGCTCAGGGCCTTAACCAGGGCTGGGGAGCTGGCAAAGAGGCTAAAAATAAGTAACCTTAATAAACAGCAATAAAGGAAAGAGGACACGTCAAGTCTTGCTCATCGCATACATTCTTTCATGTTTTTGGTACTCAGTAATTGACTCCCCTAAAAACTTAGTGATTACCTGTAGGTGTCAGGATAAAATGCAAATGGTTTAGCAAAGCATTCAACACTTTCCAGTCTGCCCCTACTCCATTCTCCTAATTTTTCTTAATTGACCTAGGACTGAACATTAAATTCAACAATAAAGTCATCAAATAAACCTCTCCACTTATATCTGTGGGGCTGCCCCATGGCTCAATGGGTAAAGAATCTGCCTGCAATGTAGGGAACGTGGGTTCAATCCCTGGGTAGGGAAGATCCTCTGGAGGAGGGCTGGCAACACCCACTCCGGTATTCTTGCCTGGAGAATCCCATGGACTGAGGAGCCCGGCGGGCTACAGTTTATAGCACTGCAGTCGGATATGGCTGAGCAACTACACAGGCACACACACTTGTATCTGCACATGTTAAGCTCCTGGGTTTCCTTCTTCATGGAGTCCAGTGAGTCAACCTTCAAAGTCCATCCCTTTGCTAAAGTCACTTCCCTCCAGCCCTGCCCAACTTCTGCTTCCTTTGTGTTTCCAGACCTTTTATTTCTTCCATCTGTTTGGAATCCCCACACTTGATTATGAGCCTCCAAGACACAGGAATCCTGATTTAGTAATTTCTGCATTCTTAACGGTGCTCACATGGCTAGCCTTCCACAAACACATGCCCACAATCCCTTCTTTGGTTTTCTCCTCCTTCTGCCTCCCTAGACACGCTTTTCTTCTATGTGCTTTCCATTAACGCCCCACTTGGTGCACTGTTAATAAAATGGGATGAGAGAAGTTCCCAACTTTTGCATAACACACATTTTGGCACTCTTGCTGTGATAGGGCCACTTTGGAAGGCCCCACACATGCTTCACCCACTACTTTAAAATAAATTGTCCAACCTACAAAATGACGCAGTCCTCTGTATTCTTTCCGCCAATACCCTGAAATCCAAGTATAGGTACTCTCTTAATAGAAAATAAGCTATGGAGTCTGGAGTCAGCATGTACACACTGCTGGCGAACCAACAAGGTCCTACTGTATAGCACATGGGACCTTTACTCAGCTACGTGGCCCCCTGGATGGGAGACGAGTTTGGGAGGGAATGGATACCATACATATGTATGGCTGAGTCGCTTTGCTCTGCACCTGAAACTATGAAAACATTGTGAAAAGGCTATACTCCAATATAAAAATAAGAAGTTAAAAAAAAGAAAAATGAGGAATTTTATAAGGGAAGCAGACTAATCACTTAAGTGTGACAACAACAACAACAAAACTCCTCAAATCTGGTATGTACCCAAATTATGGTATATAACCCTCCTCTGTAGATCAACTGCCAGCAACTAGTCCTGCCCCAGGGGAGGAGCCCCTTCCCTCTCGTCGCCAATCTCATTTACCACATGTGGCTTTGAGCAGGAGCGCCGGGACTCACTGCTGATCTCAGGCCCTCGTCAGACTTCGTCACAAGGAACGTATGGCCTCAAGAATTGCAGGACAGTGTTAACAATGTGTCCCCCTACTCATGGGGAATTATAGGGAATTTGGGGGATATGAACAGAATAATCCAGTGACAATCATGCTTTTGCCCATGTGGGCTTTGAGAGGATGAAGATTTCTATCAGTGATCAAAATAGACTTAAGCCCCTAATTTTTTGCCTATATATAGTTCCATCAATCCTCTTAAAGAAGAGTGCATATAAGGAGTATGGCTCTCTCCTACCCAGGGTCACGTGGGCAGGTTTGTGCAGAGGGGCCAAGCAGTGCACCCACAGAGCACCAGCCCAAGAAGTGTATCCTCAAGCATCGTGTTAATAATGTAGGAAAAAATCAGGCTTCACACAGGTACTTGACTGAGCTTTACCCCAAAAAAGAGAAAATGAAAGGATAAAGCATTACATATCAAACCAGGAACAGCTGGCTGGAAAACTTGAAAAGGACATAGTGTGAATTACCAGTCACTTGGGAAATCTGCCAGAGCAAGTTAGAAGGTGAGTAGCCTAGAAAGCTGTTATTTACTTGATAACATTGTAGTGACCATGCAGAAGAACTGTTCTAAGCTCCTTACAAGTATTTTCTCCTTTAGTCTTCATAACAATTGCATAAAGGAGATACAGTTATTATCATCCCCACTGTACAGATGAGAAAAAGAGTGATGTTGCTTGGTTCACAGAGCTAAGAAGAGGCAGAGCCAGGATTTAACAATAATTTGGGTCCAGAGTCCTTCTTATCAAACTACTCAACACACATTAATTTCCCTCTATGGAAGATTTTTATAGCAGAAAGTTAATACTTTCTAGAACGCCTATTTACTGTAATATAAAAATAAATTTAATTCCATTTCTTTCTTCTCCAAGCCATTATTTTAATGAACAATTAATCTTGAAAACTAAGGTAATTTTTGGATATGCAATTCTTACAGTTGGTAAGAATGCTGCATTTTCCAATTTATCTATGGCAGACATGTATTCCCACAAAAATGTTACTGTTTTAACGCCAGGGGAAAATTCAACAATTCATAGACTTTTAATTTTACGTACCTTTTATTTGTTCATTGGTTTCTTAATAAGGAAGATAGAAAATTTGTCTCTTTTAATGCAAGGAAGATTAGGAAAATCAAGCTAATTAGACCAATTTGTTTTTAATCAAACAATTCTATAGCACTTAATATATACCAGCCTTTGTTCTCTGTGCTTCACAACTATTAAATCATTTAATTCTCATGTGAGAATTCCACATGAGACAAGTTCGATTCTCAACTCTATCTCACAAGTGAGAAAAATTGCGGCACAGAGAGGGTAAGTAACTTATTTGAGGTCACACAGCCAGAGAGAGGCAGGGTAGAATGTAAGTCTGGAGGCATGCAGCCTGCAGAGGCTGTTCTCTGAATATGTTTTATAGTCACGGTACTTGGAGGTCTCCTTGCCCCAGTAGCTTTCTAGCTGCTGCTGCTGTCCTAACCATTACGCAATGAGAGCTCCATCAGTATTCACATAATAAGGCCACTGAGCTCCTTTGACACTGAGCGATCACACACATATCCATGACTACCCCAGATGTCTCAGGTTCAGGGTAAGTAGCCAAATTATATTACTTCTATGTGTTAAAAATAGCCCCATGCACTCTAATTTCTTTTAAAAACTTATGTTAGAACTGGATTTCTGTTTCACAGAAATAGCTTCAAACAAATAAACAAAAAACCAGGCATCAGTGTTTTGGTGGTATTTTGGGATATAAATTTGAGTAAAAATGTGGCACATTCAGTCTGGGTGTGCTCCCAGAGCACATCTTATTATCTTGAATACATGGACATCCAAGAAGTGAATACAGTTTTGCAGTTGATAAAATTATTTTCACTATTAAAGAGCACTAATAAAATTAGGTTTAAGTTCTTGTTACTGCTTTAATGAGACTATTTTCATCTTATAGACTGTGGGCTAATTAGTATTTCAAGGAATAAAACACTAATTTCTTGTTGCTGGGCCTATGAGACAGGTTCACATATAAAATTTCTGCCTCAGGAATGTGTGTCTGTAGTCAGTCTTAAATTGATGGCAAAGATATATTTTAACCCTTTGTTATCCACGTTCTTTTTATATTGAATGTCTGCAACTTTTTCCTCCATGGTCTTGCTGACATATAATAATAATTAACTTCTAAAGTTTCTCTAATATCCTTATATATTCAGGTGGTTATTATCTAATGACAGACTGCCTGCTGTTGAACTTGTTCTAAGCCAAATTCAACAAAGGTTATTTTGGCCTTCAGCTTCTTAGCCATCATCTTGCTCTTTTTTTAAACTCTAACCAAAAAGACATCATTTTAGATAAGAACATATCTTAATGAAAAACCGAACTAAGAATGAGACTGAAAGAAGATGCTTTTAACTTCAAGAGGATGATTTTCTGATGAAAATTCTCAGTCCTTCTTTCCATATGAAATAAAATTTAATGCTCTCAGACACTTTCATTTCCCTTCTTTGTAGACAGTTATTTTATTTTACTTTTTGGTCATACGATCTTATTTTTCATGTTTTGAAACAGTTTTCTCCCTCTCCTGGGACAAAAGCATTCGAGAGCTTTGATTTTATAAAAATTCCCAATTCTCTAAAAACAGAGGGTATTTCTGACATCACTACCATTCTCTTACACACATAAACAATCAGGACACCTCCTGTGGTCACTAGAATGTACACAGGATGCCCAATACGGGTACCCATGTTTCCTAGCAAGAAGGACATTGTATCTAGCATGTGGAGTCCTTATGAATGCTTCTGAGGTTATTTGGTAGCTGTTAAGGCTTGAGAGGGAAAAACATAATAACAATAGCCCACTAGCATTGGATAATTGTTCTTCTTCCCAATCTCACTGTTCTTCCTTGTCTCCTTCATAGACTTGCTTTTTGTTTGTTGTTTAGGGTGGGGGTGGTGCTTTTCTCTGCCCAAGGTTCTGTTCTCATCTTTCTTTTCTTCTTTCTCTTCACTCTTGCCCTAGGAGAACTGAACTAGTCCCTCGGCTCCCGTGGTCACCGTTGTCAAATCTCGTTTTTGAGCCCAGCACTTTCCCCTGAGCTTCAGACAACCAGTTGCTTACTGGACATGCCTGCTTGGATATCCCTTAGTCACCTCACACTCAAAATGACCCCAACTGAACTCATTCCTTCTATCTAGGCTGGTTCCCCATCTCAGCAGTCTCCTATGCTTAGTCATCCAGGGTCAACTGGACTCCTCTCCCAGTCACCTTACTACTCTGAATATATTTATTTTTTCCTTTCCCCTCCTGCTGCCACGGGGCTGGGTTCAAGTGTTATTGTCTGCTATGCCAGATGGCAACAAAAGACCTCAAAAAGGCTTCCCACCCTCAAGACAGATTCACGTTCTTCACTGCCCCACATGAGGAGTTCATGAAAATCTAACTGTTGCCACAGCAAGACACAGAGAGAGCAATAACAAGCATTTAAACCTACTATTATTATGCTTTATCATAGTGAAAATAATTAAGTCACTCTGCTTAAAATCCCTCAGATAAAGTCCCAGCTCCTCTCAAAGTCTTTACTGTGTGTACCCTGCCTAGCCCTTAATAGGCCCATCGCACAGTTTTTTAAATAAAACTTCCAGAATGTATTTACTGGGGAGAGGGAGAAAACAATTTCAAATTTTGAGAAGGAAATAGAATGACCAAACAAATTAAATCAAATAAGCTGTCTATAAGACTTCTAGACTTAAATGTAAGTTTCTCCTCTGCCTGAAACACCCTGCCTCGTCTCATTCCCTGGTTGTTGTTTAGTTGCTCAGTTGTGTCCGGCTCTTTTATAACCCCATGGACTGTAGCCCACCAGGCTCCTCTGTCCAAAGGATTTTCCAAGCAAGAACACTGGAAAGGGTTGCCATTTCCTCCTCTGGGGGATCTTCCTGACCCAGGGATCGAACCAGTGATTTCTGCATTACCTGTGGATTCTTTACCACTGAGCCACCTACTCAGTGATATAATGCCAAAGGTCTTTTAACATCCAGTGCCATTACCACCTCTATGGGATGCCTTTATTCTTATTACCTATAATCTGATACCTCTAATTGTCTCCATCTTACCCTCCATCATTTACACCATTCTCTATCTGTTTTTGTGTCTTTCTATAAAAATTCTAAGACTCTGGAGCTCCAGGACTATGCCTTTTCTGTCTTTATACTTAAGAGTCTCCAAAAATGTTTATGGAATGCATGGTTAGATGTGAAACAGTACTTGTCCCATGGGACAACATTATTGAAGCTGCAACTTTCAAAAAGTCTCCATCTCCTTGCTACACTGAAACATAGCACTGAAATCATATATTCTTGCCAGCACTAGTTAATCATTAAACATTTCTCCCCACTGACAAAACAAAACATGACCACAGGAGAAGGTTCTGCAGAGACCATGCCCACACATTTCAATGCCTGGGCTAAAATAACCATGTAAGTGTGTAGGACTCTTCATCATATCGTACCAGGAAACGCGCCCTCCCATATTTAAAAATACACTTGTTTGGCTTGATTCAGGCTGTTCCTCATTCCAGGCCTGCATGAGTCACTGGAGAAACATCCTATTAGAGGGCACCCCACAGATTGGCTTCCTTTGTATGTTTTCGATGAGTCAGGACGTATGAGTCACAGTTCACTCTTATGACAAAAGGAACCTGTTCTCCTTTCCTTTTCATTACTAATATTTTGTGGGCTTCATTGGCACCTTTTAGAAGCATCTGAGGGAGCCAGGGGCAGCTGGAGAATTGGCATTATTTATTTTTCACAAGCTACTCTACCTAAAGCACCTTTCACCAGAACAGCAGGACACAGTGGAGTTCTAGCACATTCAAAGCTCATGTGACCCCTGCGAGGCCTGCATTTGGCTCTTGCTGCTATGCCATGTTGTCCATGGGAGCAGGAAGGCTCACAGAAGGTGAAGACACTGCACAAGGCCCCTTGCAGGACAGGTACCTAGAAATGGTCTCCCAGAGCTACCGTTGATAAAGGGCCAGTTGGCTTCTCTTCCTTGGCTATGATAGACAAATGCTTGGCTAAGGAGAGTGACATTTCTCAGCATAATCAATGGCCCACTAGTGAGCACGAAGCTGAGTGGAAAGACAGTCAAAGAACTGCAATCATCTAGATGTCATCCAGGACACTCAGAACCTGCCAGCGGAAGAATTTTTCAGCTCCATGATAATTAGAAACAATAGAGGTTAATTCCTTTCATTTCATTCCAGCAAACCTTTCAAGTGGCTATCCACAGAGATAAATCAGGCATGGAATCAGTGGCAGAAGAAAGTACAGTGAGTTTTATACGCCACAAAAGAAGAATACGCAAAGGGTCATGAGAGTCCGGGGGAAGGCTAAGTTTATTTTCTTAGAGGAATTGGCATTTGAATTGGACCCAAGGATGAGGAGAATCGAATTCATAGTTCTGAATGTGTTTTTCCTTCAGAACCATTTCCCAGTCAGGCTCATTTCGAATTCATTTACATTCAGGCTCCAAATTCCATAATCAGCATCTCTGGGAAGCCATTCAAAAGCACGCATAGAAGGCTGCCTGCAAGGGAGATGCTTCTACCCAGTTCTATCAGGAATAGTTTTACAGTGGCCAATAAATGAAATAGAGAAGAGACTCACTAAGTCCACATCGTTCTGCTTTCCAGGGGATCCTAGCGCAGTGAATTCTGCTTCTGCTTTAATAGAAGGTGATAAAAATATTTGCCACCCACTTACCTCAGAGGAACACTGCCGGGATGAATAATGCTCAAAGCACTTTGAATTTTTTAGGTGAAAAGTGCTTTTTGAAAACAAATCTTTGTGATCATGAATGTTTGGTAAAAAGGAAGCAAAAACATTGTCTAGAGCATGTGTTTGTCGGGGTGGGGGGGAACCAGACACTAGATTATAACTTACAAGAAAGTCAGCATTCTACAGTCAAGGCCTGAAAGTCCTTTCCCAGGAGGTAAGACCATAACTATTCAGGGTACATTTAATATATAAGAAATGAGGCAAAATTGGTGTTTTTGATGATAGGGGTTTCTGATAAGAATAAAGAATAAGGAAAAGGAATTGCAATTTGCCCCATGATGAGGTATGGGGGACATACATTTTGGAGGTCGAGATAATCAGAATTGATTCTTAAAAAGCCAAGAAAAGGACACATGGAGGACACTGGGAGGAAAACCTTTGAATGCCCAAGGGTGACGGGGTGAGTGATCCAAAAGATCCAGCAGTGCAGAATAAAGACAACAGAAGACAAAGGGAAGTTGTAAACAGTGAGTAACTCTGAGTTAGACTACAGAGCTATGTAGAAGGAAGAAATCAGACCCTTAGAAGGCTTAAGTAATAGACCACTCTCTGGTACCAAGCAGATATATGTTCTCTATGTGAGTGACTTAATTTCTCACAACTTCACACAGCTGAGAGAATCAAAGGAGAAAATATTAAAAAGTATCATAAAAGATGTGCTGGTATCTACAAATGTCAGGAGTGGTGATAATGGAGCTGAATTGGTGGGAATGACAAAAAACCAGAAGAAAACCCACAAAGGAGAGTCACACATTTTGGTGGTAGAATTTTTTTTTTTTTTAAATACATGCAAAATCCTGGTTTTGACTTCTGGAAAGGATCTAGTAACCCAGAAGGGATATAACCAGGGTTTAGACTTCCATGACAGGGAAATATTCAAGACATATTTTCAACAAATTGAATGTGGACGAGAAGAGAAAAGAAACAAAAATCATGTCGAGAGCCTGTGTCTGCAGAAATTGTAGGAGAATAAAGTAGCCAAAGTAAATGGGAAGCTGAGGAAAGAAGGTGGTAAAATGGTGGGGTTATTATAGAATAAAAGATAAGCTTCTAATAAAATAGCAAAATGAGGGGTTAAAAATTCATTTATGGAATTTTCTGCATCTGCTAGTTAGTCTCACCGAAAATAAAATGGAAACTCTTCCACATAAAAAGAGTAGAATATGCCCTTTAATGTTTCAACAAAAGCAAATCTGCAGTGAAGAGGTGTCTTGTGGGATTAGGTTGACGTCAACAGTTCCTGTGCATCATGTTTTCTGTTATTTTCAATAACCTCAAGAGCTTTTTGGTTTTACTCCAGAGTAATATTTATGTTTGCATTTCCTTTCCCAATTTATCCAAAAACCTGATCAGCCGTTCTTTCACTGGGTTCTAGCCAGTTCTATTCACTCATGCCTATGACCGAGGAGACTGGAGAATAATTGAGCTGTTATCAGGGGAAGACACAGTCATCGCCTGTGATAAGAACTCAGCAAGAGGAACCAGGAATCAGGCCATTGGATGGCCTAAGCAGAGTGCACACAGGCTTGCAGCCATTGGCAAAAGACCTTGTAACACAGACTAGGGAGGCCAGGTTTGTTTTTGAGAAAATTCAGACATGAAGAAGAGGGATAGGGTAGTGAGAAATGAACTGAGGGAAATAAGAGTCTGTGACCAAATGCATAGGAATCAGGCATTAGCCTGGCTTCATCATCACCCAAAACCCAAGTCAGAAGTCAAATTTGGTCTGTTTTCTAAGTACATGAAAACAGACATATGACAATGGGTCAGCTGGAGCAATACATTAAAATTATATCTATAAATATTTCTCCCTCTTTCTCTCTTTCTATCTCTACTAAGTTCTGGACTTCTCCCTGAGTATTTTTCATGTATAATACAGATATTCTTACTAACAAGATGGGTCATTTTCAAAAGGTTTCTTGCTTTTGCTTTAAGATATCATCTCATTTTGACTGAATGAATGATACTGCAAAGTATACTCAGATACATTAATCTATAGCTTTAGGATACAGCTAATCTGGGCAACTGACACTTCCCAAAGTGTTAATATGGAATAAAGAAACTACAGAAATTATGGAAAACATAACCTTTATGAAACACACTGATTGGACACTGCAATCAAGAGGACAATAAATATAGCCAGAGAGGACAGTCCCAATTTATCAGAAATCAGATTGATTACATTCTTTGCAGCCAAAGATGGAGAAGCTCTATAAAGTCAGCAAAAACAAGACCGGGAGCTGACTGTGGCTCAGATTATGAGCCTTATTGCCAAATTCAGACTTAAACTGAAGAAAGTAGGGAAAACCATTAGACCATTGAGGTATGACCTAAATCAAATCCCTTATGACTATACAGTGGAAGTGTGAAATAGATTTAAGGGACTAGATCTGATAGGCAGAGTGCCTGATGAAATATGGACGGAGGTTCGTGATATCTATACAGGAGACAGGGATCAAGACCATCCCCATGGAAAAGAAATGCAAACAGGCAAAATGGTTGTCTGAGGAGGGCTTAAAAATAGCTGTGAAAAGAAGAGAAGCGAAAAGCAAAGGAGAAAAGGAAAGATTCCCATTTGAATGCAGAGTTCCAAAGAATAACAAGGAGAGATAAGAAAGCCTTCCTCAGTGATCAATGCAAAGAAATGGAGGAAAACAACAGAATGGGAAAGACTAGAGATACCTTCAAGAAAATGAGAGATACCAAGGGAACATTTCATGCAAAGATGGGTTTGATAAAGGACAGAAATGGTATGGACCTAACAGAAGCAGAAGATATTAAGAAGAGGTGGCAAGAATACACAGAAGAACTGTACAAAAAAGATCTTCACGACCCAGATAACCACAATGGTGTGATCACTCACCTAGAGTCAGACATCCTGGAATGTGAAGTCAAGGGGGCCTTAGAAAGCATCACTACGAACAAAGCTAATGGAGGTGATGGAATTCCAGTTGAGCTATTTCAAATCCTAAAAGATGATGCTGTGAAACTGCTGCATGCAATATGCCAGCAAATTTTGAAAACTCAGCAGTGGCCACAGGACTGGAAAAGGTCAGTTTTCATTCCAATCCCTAAGAAAGGCAATGCCAAAGAATGCTCAAACTACTGCACAATTGCACTCATCTCACATGCTAGTAAAGTAATGCTCAAAATTCCCCAAGCCAGGCTTCAGCAATATGTGAACCATGAACTTCCAGATGTTCAAGCTGGTTTTAGAAAAGGCAGAGGAACCAGAGATCAAATTGCCAACATCCGCTGGATCACCGAAAAAGCAAGAGAGTTCCAGAAAAACATCTATTTCTGCTTATTGACTATGCCAAAGCCTTCGACTGTGTGGATCACAATAAGCTGTGGAAAATTCTGAAAGAGATGGGAATACCAGACCACCTGACCTGCCTCTGGAGAAATCCGTATGCAGGTCAGGAAGCAACAGTTAGAACTGGACATGGAACAACAGACTGGTTCCAAATAGGAAAAGGAGTACGTCAAGGCTGTATATTGTCACTCTGCTTATTTAACTTATATGCAGAGTACATCATGAGAAACGCTGGGCTGCAAGATGCACAAGCTGGAATCAAGATTGCCGGAAGAAATATCAATAACCTCAGATATGCAGATGACACCACCCTTATGGCAGAAAGTGAAGAGGAACTAAAAAGCCTCCTGATGAAAGTGAAAGAGGAGAGTGAAAAAGTTGGCTTAAAGCTTAACATTCAGAAAACTACAATCATGGCATCTGGTCCCATCACTTCATGGGAAATAGATGGGGAGACAGTGGAAACAGTGTCAGACTTTATTTTTTTTGGTTCCAAAATCACTGCAGATGGTGATTGCAGACATGAAATTAAAAGATGCTCACTCCTTGGAAGGAAAGTTATGACCAAACCTAGATAGCATATTAAAAAGCAGAGACATTGCTTTGCCAACAAACATCCGTCTGGTCAAGGCTATGGTTTTTCCAGTGGTCATGTATGGATGTGAGAGTTGGACTGTGAAGAAAGCTGAGCGCTAAAAAATTGATGCTTTTGAACTATGGTGACTCTTGAGAGTCCCTTGGACTGCAAGGAGATCCAACCAGTCCATCCTAAAGGAGATCAGTCCTGGATGTTCATTGGAAGGACTGATGCTGAAGCTGAAACTCTTAATACTTTGGCCACCTCATGCAAAGAGTTGATTCATTGGAAAAGACCCTGACGCTGGGAGGGATTGGGGGCAGGAGGAGAAGGGGACGACAGAGGATGAGATGGCTGGATGGCATCACCGACTCGATGGACATGAGTTTCAGTAGACTCTGGGAGTTGGTGATGGACAGGGAGGCCTGGTGTGCTGCAGTTCATGGGGTAACAAAAAGTTGGACATGACTGAGTGACTGAACTGAACTGATGCCTAAGTGGTCCCATCTGTTCTGCCCATCATTTTCCATATCTCAAAAATATACATTCTTTAATTCACTTGTATGGCCTGTGCTTTTCAATCAGGGGACCACACAAAGACCACCTCAATGGAAGCCAAAGGAAAAATAAGCATGAAGGAAGCCATGAGCCCCTTGGCAACAATTGCCTCAACCCCTCCACTTCCATGTGTATCTCTCACCACCCCTTCCCTTCCACTCCTTCTTTTAAGACATTTTCATCTTTACTGTTCCTACTTGGCTCAAATACCATGTGCGCTCAGTCCCAGACTCATCCTGCCCCTGGAAGCTTCAGGTCACTGACCTGCCTGTGCAGATTCTTGTAACCTAGCATTCCACCCAGGTGGTGCCCTGCTTTCTCAGAACAGTTTCTCTTATTTTAATGGAAACTTTGTTCAGATATTTTGCTGGTGACTCAAAAGATGCTCATATTTTGGAATGGATTTTCTTGTCTTCCCTGATTCTTACCATTAAATTTGTAACATTTTCTGAATGATCTAAGCATCACCTACACCCTGGTAGCAACAGGTATAACAGGCTTCCTCCTTGCTAAGAGACTTTCCTTCTAATATCACTTTTCTAAGCTCAGGAAACTTTGACATTCTTTTTTATTCTTCCAAGGATTAGAAAAAATTCTGGATGAGGTTTAGTGAAACAAATCATTGCTGCTTTACGTAAGTAACTACAATTGAGTTTGCAAGGACACTCACCTGAGCACACAGGATCACAAAATGGGGGGCCCTTTACATCATATGTTTATCAAGGGGTGAGATGTTATGATATGCCGTGGTCTGAGGTAAAATGGTTAGTTTTGTTTCAAAATGTCAATGCTCTTTTGATGATAACAGTCATATTCTCTCCATGCTCCCTGAAGCCTCCTTAGCACTCTGTCCACAGATTATGCAGAAGAAGAGAGACATGGATGATGTCTACAACAGGGCATTTCCTGCACTTATTCTCCACTGTGGGTCCAGCTAATGTGGATGGATAGGATGATCAGCAAACTGTATCTTGGCCTCTTTCCCCCCCAGAATTGGAAAAAAAGCATCATCATCCAATTTTTACTTAATACTGACCAAGACATGAGGGGAAATTGAAATTCTGTGAAGGCAATTTTGACCTTTGAAGTTAAAAATCACCATCAGAAGCAAGCAATACAGAACACAAAAAATGACTCAACATCATCAGGACTAGGAAGGAAGGTATGTTTTGGTGGTCACTATGCACTTTCCTTATGGAAATCTTCCCATAGCCTGATTCCAGTTGACTTAATCTATGCCTAATTCTTCCTGACAATTTATGATTGGTCATGACCCACATGATTCACTTGGATAAATGAATTTTTTGGTTTTACATACTTTTGACTTGTATTTATAGGAGCTCTCTTTATAGGAGCAACATAATGTTGATTTAAGATGTAGAGAGAGAGAGAGAGAGAGAGAGAGAGAGAAACCCTATTTTTAAACTGAACTTCATATACATTTCTAAATTTTTTGTGTGTTTTTGTTTTTGTTTTTAAATATTGTATTTCAAAGAGTCTAACCTCTATGCCAGATTTTTAATCTTTGTTTTTTCAGTATGTGATATAAATTTTGGACATTTAAGAATCCAATATTCAGTTCCCATTTCTATTCAGGAGTGTGGTGATTACTCTCCCACTTTTGACTCTCTGTTTTCTACCTCAGAACACCTCTATTTCCTCCTTTCTCCTTCTCTTCCCAATCCAATTCTGTGAATCTTTGTGGGTGTCTGGGCTATGGAGAACACTTTGGGAACAGATAACTGCGTAGATCTGTCTCTCTCCTCTTGAGTCCCCTTTTTCTCCTCCTGCTCACCTCTATCTCCTTCCTCCCTCTCCTATTCTTCATGTAACTCTGTGAACCTCTCTGGTTGTCTCTCATGGTGGAGAATCTTTTCACCATTAACCTAGAAGTTTTATTATCAGTGCTGTATAGTTGGAGAAGTCTTGAGACTATTGGAAGAATAAAACTGAAATCCAGAGGCAGGAGACTTAAGCCCAAAACCTGAGAAAACCAGAAAACTCCTGACTACACGGAACATTAAGGAATAAGAGACCATCCAAAAGCCTCCATACCTACACCAAAACCAACCACCACCCAAGAGCCAATAAGCTCCAGAACAAGACATACCACACAAATTCTTTAGCAACGCAGGAACATAGACCTGAGTGTCAACATACAGGCTGTCCAAAGTCACACCTAACACATAGACCCAGGGCAAAACTCATTACTGGACACTCCATTGCACTCCAGAGAGAAGAAATCCAATTCCACGCACCAGAATGCTGACACAAGCTTCCCTAACCAGGAAACCTTGACAAACCAATCGTCCAACCCCACCCACTGGGTGAAACCTCCACAATAAAAAGGAACCACAGACCACAACAATACAGAAAGCCCACTCCAGGCACAGCATCTAAACAAGATGAAAAGGCAGAGAAACACCCAACAGGTAAAGGAACATGAAAAAAGCCCACCAAGTCAAACAAAAGAGGAGGTAATAGGGAATCTACCTGAAAAAGAATTTAGAATAATGATAATAAAAATGATCCAAAATCTTGAAAACAACATGGAGTTACAAATAAATAGCCTGGAGACAAAGATTGAGAAGATGCAAGAAATGTTTAACAAGGACCTAGAAGAAATAAAAAAAAGTCAATTAAAAATTAATAATGAAATAAATGAGATCAAAAACACTCTGGAGGGAACCATGAGTAGAATAACAGAGACAGAAGATAGGATAAGTGAGTTAGAAGATAAAATGGTGGAAATAAATGAAGCAGAGAGGAAAAAAGAAAAAAGAATCAAAAGAAATGAGGACAACCTCAGGGACCTCTGGGACAATGTGAAACGCCCCAACATTCGAATCATAGGAGTCCCAGAAGAAGAAGACAAAAAGAAAGGCCATGAGAAGTTACTCGAGGAGATAATAGCTGAAAACTTCCCTAAAATGGGGAAGGAAATAGCCACCCAAGTCCAAGAAACCCAGAGAGTCCCAAACAGGATAAACCCAAGGCGAAACACCCCAAGACACATATTAATCAAATTAACAAAGATCAAACACAAAGAACAAATATTAAAAGCAGCAAGGGAGAAACAACAAATAACACACAAAGGGATTCCCATAAGCATAACAGCTGATCTATCAATAGAAACCCTTCAGGCCAGAAGGGAATGGCAGGACATACTTACAGTAATGAAAGAGAATAACCTATAACCTAGATTACTCTACCCAGCAAGGATCTCATTCAGATATGAAGGAGAACTCAAAAGCTTTACAGACAAGCAAAAGCTGAGAGAATTCAGCACCACCAAACCAGCTCTTCAACAAATACTAAAGGATCTTCTCTAGACAGGAAACACAGAAAGGTGGTGTAAACGTGAACCCCAAACAACAAAATAAATGGCAACGGGACCATACCTATCAATAATTACCTTAAATGTAAATGGGTTGAATGCCCCAACCAAAAGACAAAGGCTGGCTGAATGGATACAAAAGCAAGACCCCTACATATGCTGTCTACAAGAGATCCACCTCAAAACAAGGGACACATACAGACTAAAAGTGAAGGGCTGGAAAAACATATTCCACGCAAATGGAGACCAAAAGAAAGCAGGAGTCGCAATAGTCATATCAGATAAAAGAGACTTTCAAATAAAGGGTGTGAAAAGAGACAAAGATGGACACTACATAATGATCAAAGGATCAATCCAAGAAGAAGATATAACAATTATAAATATACATGCACCCAACACAGGAGCACCGCAATATGTAAGGCAAACGCTAACGAGTATGAAAGAGGAAATTAATAGTAACACAATAATAGTGGGAGACTTTAATACCCCACTCACAACTATGGATAGATCAACTAAACAGAAAATTAACAAGGAAACACAAACTTTAAAGGACACAATGGACCAGCTAGACCTAACTAACATCTATAGGACGTTTCACCCCAAAGCAATCAACTTCACCTTTTTCTCAAGTGCACACGGAACCTTCTCCAGAATAGATCACATCCTGGGCCATAAATCTAGTCTTGGTAAATTCAAAAAAATTGAAATCATTCCAGTCATCTTTTCTGACCACAGTGCAGTAAGATTAGATCTCAATTACAGGAAAAAAATTATTAAAAATTCAAACATATGGAGGCTAAACAACACGCTTCTGAATAACCAACAAATCATAGAAGAAATCAAAAAGGAAATCAAAATATGCATAGAAATGAATGAAAATGAAAACACAACAACCCAAAACCTATGGGACACTGTCAAAGCAGTGCTAAGGGGAAGGTTCATAGCATTACAGGCCTACCTCAAGAAACAAGAAAAAAGTCCAATAGATAACCTAATTCTACACCTAAAGCAACTAGAGAAGGAAGAAATGAAGAACTCCAGGGTTAGTAGAAGGAAAGAAATCTTAAAAATTAGGGCAGAAATAAATGCAAAGGAAACTATAAAGAGACCATAGCAAAAATCAACAAAGCTAAAAGCTGGTTTTTTGAAAAAATAAACAAAATTGACAAAACATTAGCAAGACTCATTAAGAAACAAAGGGAGAAGAACCAAATTAACAAAATTAGAAATGAAAATGGAGAGATCACAACAGACAACACTGAAATACAAAGGATCATAAGAGACTACTACCAGCAGCTCTATGTCAATAAAATGGACAACTTGGAAGAAATGGACAAGTTCTTAGAGAAGTATAACTTTCCAAAACTGAACCAGGAAGAAATAGAAGATGTTAACAAACCCATCACAAGCAAGGAAATCAAAACTGTAATCAGAAATCTGCCAGCAAACAAAAGCCCAGCACCAGATGGCTTCACAGCTGAATTCTACCAAAAATTTAGAGAAGAGCTAACACCTGTCTTACTCGAACTCTTCCAGAAAATTGCAGAAGAAGGTAAACTTCCAAACTCATTCTATGAGGCCACCATCACCCTAATTCCAAAACCAGACAAAGATGCCACAAAAAAAGAAAACTACAGGCCAATATCACTGATGAACATAGATGCAAAAATCCTTAACAAAATTCTAGCAAACAGAATCCAACAACATATTTAAAAAATCATACACCACGACCAAGTAGGCTTTATCCCAGGAATGCAAGGATTCTTTAATATCTGCAAATCAATCAATGTAATACACCACATTAACAAATTGAAAGATAAAAACCATATGATTATCTCAATAGATGCAGAAAAAGCCTTTGACAAAATTCAACATCCATTTATGATTAAAACTCTCCAGAAAGCAGGAATAGAAGGAACATACCTCAACATAATAAAAGCTATGTATGACAAACCCACAGCAAGCATCACCCTCAATGGTGAAAAATTGAAAGCATTTCCCCTGAAATCAGAAACAAGACAAGGGTGCCCACTCTCACCACTCCTATTCAACATAGTTTTGGAAGTGTTGGCCACAGCAATCAGGGCAGAAAAAGAAGTAAAAGGAATCCAGATAGGAAAAGAAGAAGTGAAATTCTCTCTGTTTGCAGATGACATGATCCTCTACATAGAAAACCCTAAAGACTCTACCAGAAAATTACTAGAGCTAATCAACGAATACAGTAAAGTTGCAGGATATAAAATTAACACACAGAAATCTCTTGCATTCCTATACACTAACAATGAGAAAACAGAAAGAGAAATTAAGGAAATGATACCATTCACCATTGCAACAAAAAGAATAAAATACTTAGGAGTATATCTTCCTAAAGAAACAAAAGACCTATACATAGAAAACTATAAAACACTGATGAAAGAAATCAAAGAGGACACAAACAGATGGAGAAATATACTGTGTTCATGGATTGGAAGAATCAATATTGTCAAAATGGCTATACTACCCAAAGCAATCTATAGATTCAATGCAATTCCTATCAAGCTACCAATGGTATTTTTCACAGAACTAGAACAAATAATTTCACAATTTGTATGGAAATACAAAAAACCTCGAATAGCCAAAGTAATCTTGAGAAAGAAGAATGGAACTGGAGGAATCAACCTGCCTGACTTCAGACTATACTACAAAGCCACAGTCATCAAGACAGTATGGTACTGGCACAAAGACAGAAATATAGATCAATGGAACAGAATAGAAAGCCCAGAGATAAATCCACAAACCTATGGTCATCTTATCTTCGACAAAGGAGGCAAGGATATACAATGGAAAAAAGACAACCTCTTTAACAAGTGGTGCTGGGAAAACTGGTCAACCATCTGGAAAAGAATGAAACTAGAACACTTTCTAACACCATACACAAAAATAAACTCAAAATGGATTAAAGATCTAAATGTAAGACCAGAAACTATAAAACTCCTAGAGGAGAACATAGGCAAAACACTCTCCGACATAAATCACACCAGGATCCTCTATGACCCACCTCCCAGAATTTTAGAAACAAAAGCAAAAATAAACAAATGGGACCTAATGAAACTTAAAAGCTTTTGCACAACAAAGGAAACTATAAGCAAGGTGAAAAGACAGCCCTCAGATTGGGAGAAAATAATAGCAAACGAAGCAACAGACAAAGGATTAATCTCAAAAATATAAAAGCAACTCCTCCAGCTCAACTCCAGAAAAATAAATGACCCTATCAAAAAATGGGCCAAAGAACTCAACAGACATTTCTCCATGGAAGACATACAGATGGCAAAAAAACACATGAAAAGATGCTCAACATCACTCATTATCAGAGAAATGCAAATCAAAACCACAATGAGGTACCATTACATGCCAGTCAGGATGGCTGCTATCCAAAAGTCTACAAGCAATAAATGCTGGAGAGGGTGTGGAGAAAAGGGAACCCTCTTACACTGTTGGTGGGAATGCAAACTAGTACAGCCACTATGGAGAACAGTGTGGAGATTTCTTAAAAAACTGGAAATAGAACTGCCATATGACCCAGCAATCCCACTTCTGAGCATACACGCCGAGGAAACCAGATCTGAAAGAGACACGTGCACCCCAATGTTCATCGCAGCACTGTTTATAATAGCCAGGACATGGAAGCAACCCAGATGCCCATCAGCAGACGAATGGATGAGGAAGCTGTGGTACATATACACCATGGAATGTTACTCAGCCATTAAAAAGAATTCATTTGAATCAGTTCTAATGAGATGGATGAAACTGGAGCCCATTATACAGAGCGAAGTAAGCCAGAAAGATAAAGACCATTACAGTATACTAACACATATATATGGAATTTAGAAAGATGGTAACGATAACCCTATATGCAAAACAGAAAAAGAGACTCAGATGTATAGAACAGACTTGTGGACTCTGTGGCAGAAGGCGAGGGTGGGATGTTTCAAGAGAACAGCATCGAAACATGTATATTATCTAGGGTGAAACAGATCACCAGCCCAAGTTGGATGCATGAGACAAGTGCTCGGGGCTGGTGCACTGGGAAGACCCAGAGGGATCAGGTGGAGAGGGAGGTGGAAGGGGGGACCGGGATGGGGAATACATGTAAATCCATGGCTAATTCATTTCAATGTATGACAAAAACCATTGCAATGTTGTAAAGTAATTAGCCCCCAACTATAAAAATAAATGGAAAAAAAAAAAAGGAAAAAAAAAAAGATAAAAGGTAGGCTCCAATACAAAATCACTGGAAATGCAATGACTTAAAAAAATCTCATTTTACTTGGGAAAGGTGTTGCATTATAGTGTTTTCCAGAAGAACTTCCTGTAATCTTGGAAGTGTGTGTGTGTGTGTGTGTGTGTGTGTGTGTTTGTGTTTGTGTATGTGTATCTAGTGAAGTGAAAGTGTTAGTCACTTAGTCATGTCCAACTCTTAGTGACTGCATGAACTGTAGCCCACCAGACTTCTTCATCCATGGGATTTTCCAGATAAGAATACTGGAGTGAGTTGCTATTTCCTTCTCAGGGGATCTTCCCGACCCAGGAATCAAACCCAGTTTTCTTGCATTGCAGGCATATTCTTTACTGTCTGAGCTACCAGGGAAGCACCTGGAATGTTGCCAGTGTGACTGAGAAATTAAATTTTAAAATTTTATTTATTTCTACCTAATTCAAATTTCAATAGTCAGATGTGGTGAGTGGCTAACCTATCGGACAGTGTCTTTTCAGAAAGATGGATATTCGGCTTAGGCACCTCCTACCAGGCAAAACCATCCTCAGAGCACAAAATTAAAACCAAGTAGAAATAACCTGAGATCATTTTTCTCATCAGTAGCCCATTTGCCACAGACCAAAGGGGTGAGTTGCTCAAAGCAGCTGTGATGCTGTACAAAGAGTTCTTGCATAGATCTTCCAGCCCACGACCAACAGAAAGGAGACCACACGGAAAGGAGTTAGTATCATTATGATAAAAACACGAACTGACACAGAAACAGCAAAAATATGGATACTAGTGCACCTGACTGTGATTAGTGTGTACCTCATATGATATGCGAAGAGTTGACTCACTGGAAAAGACCCTGATGCTGGGAGGAATTGGGGGCAGGAGGAGAAGCGGACGACAGAGGATGAGATGGCTGGATGGCATCACCGACTCGATGGACATGAGTTTGAGTAAACTCCGGGAGTTGGTGATGGACAGGGAGGCCTGGCGTGCTGCGGTCCATGGGGTCGCATAGAGTCGGGCATGACTGAGTGACTGAACTGAACTGATATGATAGACAACGCTGTAAGAGTGATACACCCCTCCTCCTCCCCAGGTAGGACGCCGTTGGCAGAGTGCCCTGGTGCAACAAAGGCAGTCCCACACCTGAAGGACTCACGCTTCTCACACTATGCTGCCACTACCTGGTGTATTTCTCTGCCAGCGAAGGAGAAAGAGGACATTCTGTTGCCCACCCCATCAGTCAAAAATGGTGAATATAAGAAATAAATGGTGTGTTTCTTTCTACTTGTATCATTACCATTCAGTATAAGTCTAAAAGCTGTCTGCAAATAGGAAGTTGGGGAGATCAGGAAAGAGAGTAGCATATATAATAGGTAATGTCAACATCCTGTATAGGAGAGGGAGCAAGGAGAAACAACACTCAGGTTACATGGTTGCACGACCTTGGCTGTCTCTATAATGTCCTTAAGGGAAGGGAACAATGCGAAGATTAATGTTGCCATTTGTCATTTTATAGCCATAAGCCTGAACACATGAAGGCCTTATTCATCATGCACAGAGAGCAGGCCCCTGAAATATACAAGGTATATTTCAAACAGGAAGGTCTTTGCCTACATTGCTGAACTACTGCGGGCCGCTGAGTTATCACCGAAACATTTGAGATCTGTGTGTGGCAAAGGAAAGCAGAGGCAGCGGGGGGACGTGGGGAGGTGGGGGGCGGTACGTTGAACAACGGCCACTGTGTTCATGATGCTAAGGACAGTGTGGACACCTAGAAAAGATAAGTATGTATTTGGCCACCTCACGCTGCCCACCGCCATGGCAGGTATAGCAAGTCTGCCCTCCCTGACCAGTGCCTCAGAATCTCCATTCGCTTCTCTCTTCAAACCACTACTGAAACAGAGAAACAGCTGCAGAAAACTGTAAGCAGTAGACGGGCCTTCTCTCAGCTAGAGAGCATAAGCATGAAATAAACTGATCGATTTCCTGAATGTATTAACAGAACACCTCAGGTTTCCTCTCCTGTGTCCCTGAATTTTAACAAAGTCTGGAAGGCAGCTCTGCTGACCATGTTTCTGAACCCTGGATGCATGCTAGAATAGTCTACTTTAAAAAATACCAGTGCCACTGAAAACAGATGAATGGTCTACAGGGCATGGGGGAAGAGGTTGACTGAAAGTGGCCCATTGATTTTTAGGGTGATGCAAATAATCAGTGTGTTGACTGTGGCACTGGTCGCATGACTCTATGTATGTCAAAACTCAAGGACCTGTACACAAAGAAAGAGGAACTTTACCAAATGTAAATTATGTCTCCATAAACTTACCTGCAAAAAACTACTGATGTTGGGACCTAACCCAGATAAATGAAATCAAACCATCAAAGCATGAGTTAGGACATTATTGAGAAGCTTCCTAGTGATTCTCACATGCAACCAGGACTGAGACCAATGCAAGTCTAGAATTTGTGGCCATAGGACAGTCACGTGAAAACGGGGCTGGGCTGAAGACCAGCGGCACTTCTGGCTCTAGAGGAAGAATTCAGGTTCTCAGTTTTGAAGTTTGTGAACTACATATTTCTGCCTCTTTATTATAGGAATGCCATTCCCATTATCCAATGAGAGACTGGAAACAGTCAATCTTTTGTATACACATCAGACAGACTCAAGGGAGGGTGGTGATGCATGGGATGTTTGTAACAGAAAGTGCTAAAATCCATTCATTTTTTCCAACAAAGACTTAAATAGGTGCTTGTTTGTTTGGTTTTGATTTTCTCTTTTTTTCCTTTTTTTTGGTGATACAGCAGATAGGCTCTTTTGGGGGCAAATGTGAAAATCCTCTGTGAGGTGCGGTTTGGGAAGAGCTCTGTCCCAACAACCTTACTACTTCTCTCTAACCTCTCTGAAGATGAGTGTCCTTACTGTTAAACAAGGACAAAGATTGCAATGGCCACTGCTCTCCCTCAGATCACCTGGGAAGCTCAGAAGAGCCAACCTGCAAGAAAGTGATCTATCAACTGTATTCCATTAAAATAGCTAGTGTGGATTGCACATTTACTGTGCTAAGCATTTTCACATCGTTATGTATTCATCCTGAAGTATCATAGGTAAGACTATTACTGTCTTCAGTTAAGAATGAGGATGCTGGGACTTCCTTGGCAGTCCCATGGTTAAGACTCTGCATTTCCAATGCAGGGGTCAAGGGTTCAGTCCCTGGTTGGGGAACTAAGATCCCACGTGCTGCATGGCATGGCCGAAGGGGAAAAAAATGAGAATGTTATGGCTTTGCCACCATCTCCACCATGCCAATAGTATATTCCAAGTTACCTTTTTATTGCTCCTGAACATCCCTCTTGTTTGATGGTGATCACTTCTCCCCTTCCTCTTGGCTCTTTGGATAACTGCTTGCCTGCTTCCTGGTTCCTCCTCCTATTCTTAACCTCCAGGCCTAGTGCTCAGTCCTGCACATCTAGGCTTCTCTAGCTCTCCTCACTCCCTGGGTGATACGGTCTCATCCAGTTTCTGGGTGCTGAGTCCTCTCCCTGCAGCCAGACGTGTATTTTCACTACATAGCTGTCAGCACCATTCAGATGTCTCACAGATACCTCAGAAAGACAGCCAAGCCTGGGTTCTTGATTTCCATCCTCAAGCTCTCCCCTCCCCTAGTCTTCCCTTCTGTAATAAATGACCAAAGACCTGGAGGCATCTTTGACTCCTGTTCTCTCAAACCCACATCCAATACACAAGCAAATCCTGCTGGCTCTTTCTTGAAAATAAATTCAGAACCTGATTACTGGTCACCATCTCCACCACTACCTGGTTTAGCCTCGTCACTAACTGCCTTATGTGGCCCCCTAACTAGACATCCTGTTCCACTCTTGCTACAATCTCTTTTCCACAAAGAATCCAGAGGGATCCTTTTATAATGTAAATAAAATTAGCAATACAGAAGAGAATAGAACGTAAACTCCACAAGACAAGCCTCTGACTCTTCTGTTCATTTTGCACCCCTAGTGTCAACACAGGCTGGCTGGCACTTTTGTGAATACTGGTTGAGAGGATGAATGAGTTCTCAATGGCCCCATGTTTTGCACCCAGTCACAGTGCTGACCCAGGATCTGCCAGGTGCTGTGACTTTCTTCTGCAGGCTGTATGGTCTCTTGGGTGGAACCGTAAGTCACAACTATTGAGCTGCTTGATTACTTCTAGCTTTACTTCTACACACTACACAGAAAGGTTCTAGAAAAGCTACTGTGAGATCAGCAGAGCCTAGAGTTAGATGTTGAGTTTCACTACTACATCCTTCAACACATGTGCACTGTTGCTACCCTCATCATAGGTATCTCTACTCTTATCACTGTGCTGAATTCAACAGCTACTAATACCATTAAAAGAAGAATTCTTTTATCCACACTATCTTCTGGGTCTTCAGTCTGAGATTACTCTAGAATTTCAAATAATCCTCAGCTATTTATAGGTTTAGACACATTCTGAGTTTGAAGCCTTCAAAATAGTCTATGGTACCAAAATGGTTAGGAATGTGTGTAAAATCAAAATAAATAAGAATGAATTAGAAAAGTAATGCTGGAAGTGGTATGTATGAATGTAGTTGGCACACTGTTATTTACTACAACTGTTTCAGGCTATTTTTTAAAATTCCCATGCTAGTTTCTGCCTGTGTTTTGCTCAAAGTGGCTACACAGCTGGGCTCTAGGTGGAGGTAATCTAGAGCTAGAGTCTCCCAGTATGAGGCTATGAATGCTTTACTAGGATGATCAATAGAGGCTCTTAGAAAGAGTAACTAGTTTAACACAGAGAAACACTATAAGCTAGGACTGACTCTGAGCCACCTAGAGTATAAATCCATGACTAAATATAAAGTGTGTTTGGGTAGGCTGTGGAACAGAAAAGGAACATTAGTTAAAAACCAAGGAAACCTGATTAAAGTATGTACTTCAGTTAATATTACTATTATTGATAGAAACAAATGTAACATTCCAGTGTAAGATGCTAATAATGGCAAAAACTGGGTAGTGGGTATATGTAAAATTTTTATATTACATTTACAATTTTCTGTAAATCTAAACTTTACTAAAAACTCAATTTCATTAAATGTATTTATTGGTACAAGAAGCTAAGATTTTGCATTGTCTGCTTCAGTTCAGTTCAGTTCAGTCGCTCAGTCGTGTCTGACTCTGCGACCCCATGAACCGTAGCACGCCAGGCCTCCCTGTCTATTAGCTCCCGGAGTTTACCCAAACTCATGTCCATTGAGTCAGTGATGCCATCCAACCATCTCATCCTCTGTCGTCCCCTTTTCCTCCTACCTTCAATCTTTCCCAGCATCAGGGTCTTTTCAAATGAGCCAGCTCTTCGCATTAGGTAGTCAAAGTATTGGAGTTTCAGCTTCAACATCAGTCCTTCCAGTGAACACCCAGGACCGATCTCCTTTAGGATGGACTGGGTGGATCTCCTTGCTGTCCAAGGGACTCTCAAGAGTCTTCTCCCACACCACAGTTTAAAAGCATCAATTCTTCGGCGCTCAGCTTTCTTTATAGTCCAACTCTCACATCCATACATGACCACTGGAAAAACCATAGCCTTGACTAGATGGACCTTTGTTGGCAAAGTAATGTCTCTGCTTTTTAATATGCTGTCTAGGTTGGTCATAACTTTCCTTCCAAGGAGTAAGCGTTTTTTAATTTCATGGCTGCAATCACTATCTGCAGTGATCTTGGAGTCCAGAAAAATAAAGTCAGCTACTGTTTCCACTGTTTCTCCATCTATTTGCCATGAAAAGGCATTGTCTGCTTACTGCCCCCAAACTTATACCATTATTATAAAAATTTCTTTATTTGGACAAGACAGTACATATATTTTTTTCAAATGACAAGAGCTCAAAAGCTTTTTTAAAAAGGCCCTCTTGCTGACTGCTTTTGCTCTGCAGCAATTTGCTTGCCCTTTATTCTCTATTAAATCTTAAAAATACCACTTATTTGCAAGGAGGAAGAGTTATTTATATATTCATGCACTGCCTCATTCTACAAAGGAATCAAGAGAAAGGAAAAAGAGTTAAATAAAGTCTTCCTTTTTCTAGAGTCCCTAAAATAGCCTACAAGATAGTCTATATTTCCACGAGAAAAAGTATATTTTATGCAATAATTAGGAGTTAACAAAGTATTTCCCCACAGATTAACATACATTAGGTAACCACTGTGAGGTTTAGAATTATCTCTTCTTTAGGGACAAGAATATTGAGGCTCTGAGAGGCAAAGTAAAACCTTCCAACCCATGCAGGGCTTTCTACTTCCTGCAGACCCCATGATCTCTCTTTCATTCAGCCTTCCTGGAGCCACTGCCATCACACCAGATGCAGCCTTCAATGGATTAAGCCCACAGATGCATCTTGCCAAATTCTAAATCAATCCTTGCTACATCCACCTCTGTATATACACCAGTCCCATGCTTTCTGAATGTAAATAAGCCGAGAGCCAGCTCATCTTTCCTTGTCACCTAACACACATATTTTACCTGTTTCCTTTAAAATTATACAGTATGTATAACTGTCCAACAATTATACACAATTTCAACAGATTAACTCAAGGTCAGCCTTGGAAAGAGAGAAAATTGCTTTCTGTACATACATAGTCATGTTTGTTAGCAGTCTGAACCATCTCAGATGACTCTGCAAGAAACATCGTATTCTTTGTATTTTTTGCACAAGGAATCCCAAGACATTTAGCCCTTACTAATGTGAAAGGAAAAGGGGCCCAGGCCTCTGCACAGCCACCTTCTTGTTGGAGAACACAGCGCTGTGCGCATCCCACTTGGAGCTGCCTTCCGGGCTTCAGATCAGCTGAGAAAGGACCCTGGTGTGTCTGCTCTCATTACAGCAGCAGTTTAGGTTTGATGTTTCTGATATGTCATAATCATCGAGGAATCAAATGGAGGAATGAGAATGATGAAAACAAGACAAAACAAAAAAATCAAAGTGTGAGACGAATCAAAGACTGAGGCAAACGTCTGCAGTTAACCCTGACGCTCTGAAACTCATGGAGAGATCAAGGGGAAGGTGACAATATGTACCTTGCTTGAGATTTTGACACATTGGGAAAGGAGATCTTTGAGAGATCAAGGGAGTTTCGTGAGCCAAATAACAGCTAATGTAAATTCGCTTTCTGATTTTTTAAAGAGAACCTGGGAACGAACTCTGTGCAATTCCAGCACAAAGCATAGAGGGGTTTTCAAGATCCTTTCAGCTTGTGGAAGAGGCTGTGAAATGCTGGAACAACTCACTGGGTGCCACTAATGAAACAAATGCTCCTTCTATGTTTACAACTCACAGATTGCCATATTAAAAAATTATGACTTAGGATCAGTCAAATGTTACACTTAAAAAAAAAAGAAATTTGCACAATTTGTCAACAGTAGCTGTTGATGCTACTTCTTCAGCTTGCAAAGGAGAAAGAGAGCGCTGAGCCGCAGAACTGAATGTCTAGAGGGGTAGGGCTGGACTGGCTCACCTTTCTGTCACCAGCCTCTAGCAAAACATGTCTGTTGAATACAAATGACCTGGCCTTCCACTTTAGAGGCCAATTGAACAAAATAGCTTGTTAAATACAGAAATGGCTCATTAATCAATGTACCTGCCTATCACAGAATTTCCTCTCTATATTTATCTGATTTTTGCTATCTTGTGTAAGCTTTGAAACACACAACTGAGAGAGCTGGACTGACCACAAAAGAAGGTTCAGGTTCAATAATGGACAAGAATGTCAGCTTGGCCGCAGTTAACCTGGATCCAGTTTAGCTTATGAGAATTTGAGGTATTCCAAGGGTTTAGAGGAGAACAAATACACAGTGAGAGGATGCAGCTACCCAACGTCACTTGTTCCCCATGGGATTAATATATCACTCTTCAAGGATCTTTCCCAATAAAGAAATTCTGGCTGCACCACAGCTGCCAACTCTTCCTGGCTGGGTCATGTGACCTACTCCAGTTAAGTATCTTAAGTATAACCATGCCTGCCACCACAAACACGTCTAAATTGTGCCTTAGTTCAGTTTAGTCGCTCAGTTGTGTCCGACTCTTTGCGATCCCATGGACTGAAGCATGCCAGGCTTCCCTGTCCATCACCAACTCTTAGAACTTGCTCAAACTCATGTCCATCGAGTGGGTGATGCCATCCAGCCATCTCATCCTCTGTTGTCCCCTTCTCCTCCTGCCTTCAATCTTTCCCAGCATCAGGGTCTTTTCCAATGAGTCAGTTCTTCACATTAGGTAGCCAAAGTATTAGAGTTTCAGCTTCAGCATCAGTCCTTCCAATGAATATTCAGGACTGATTTCCTTTAGGATTGACTGGTTTGATCTTGCACTCCAAGGGACTAGCAAGTCTTCTCCTACACCACAGTTCAAAAGCATCAATTCTTCAGTGCTCAGCTTTCTTTATAGTCCACCTCTCACAGCCATACTACTGGAAAAACCATAGCTAAATTAAAAATAAACACACCCTGTGCATGAGTTTGACAGACTTCCCTAAATGAAGTATATGAACTTTAATGCTTATTTATTTATCACCAAGAGACCTTTCTGCACTCTCTTTCACAGATGTTAAGATGGGATGGAAAGGATTTTTCTCAGTTAGACTAAAGGATGTGATGGTGTCAGACAGGCCCACCAGGAAAGTAATCACTTGCTTGTTACTCTAACATTTTTGTCTTTTGATTTTTACAACTGCTTTACTCATGGGGAGCCTGGTGGGCTGCCGTCTATGGGGTTGCACAGAGTTGGACACGACTGAAGCAACTTAGCAGCAGCAGCAGCAGCTTTACTCATAACAATTTACAGTGATTTAATTTCCCTTTAAGTCGTTTTCTCTGTCTTCTGATTGGAATGTCAACCTTTAAGACAGAGACCACCACACTTGTCTTATTAATGGATAAATACAAAAGCACACACTGTACCACCTTGGGCACAGCTGGCACTTAATGCATATCATTGAATGAACTTGATAAATAAATGCAGGATCTGAGTTGGGAAGAGGTACTTCCTGAAGCCTGACCACCGCCAGTGTTGTTCTGGGGTTCCCAGGATCCTTTCTCTAAAAGGTCCCTAGTTTAGCTTTCCCAAAAGGATTCTCTCTAACTGCATCTCTTCTCCCTGGAAAGACCATTCTGCGGTGAAAAGGATTCAGCTGGGTGGCCTTTTTATACTAATTAATATATGGGCATATTCAACATCCGTCTTCTTTGTGCAACCCAGCTTTCCTATTCTAAAGGAAACCAGGTGGTAGAGATGGGAAGGAGGAGCTTAAAGGTGCAGAACTTTCCTTAAAGAACTTGCAAACTTTGATTTCCAACCACACATGTGCAAAAATGAATTAGCTGATTTTTGTCTCCAGATTAGCCCAGGAAAAGAGGCAGGCTTATTGAGAGAAAACAATGAAATCAATTTCCTTTAATACATTTTTGGGTGAAGAAATAATCCTGAAATGAAATAGTCTCTACAAGGGCTATTTCAGGCTTTGAACTTTTCATACTGAAGACTTACTTCTACTAACATGATCAGTAGAATCATATCCTCCTGCTATTCCCAAGGACTAGCCTTGCTGAGGGCTTTCTCTAAGTTAAGCATTCTGGTAGATATTTTACATACATTAGTCCAATCATCCTCACGAAACCAAAGGAGAAGGTATTTTTATCTCCATTTTAGAGATGAGAAAACTGATATGTAGAGGTATTAGATAGTTTGACCAGGGCCACCCACCTATTAACGGTAGAGTTATGGGGATGTGAACCCAAGACATTTTGTCCTGAACACTGGTTATGTTGGAAAATAAACCTTTTCATTTGTTAAAAAATTAATACCTTTAATGAGATACAGTTTATGTACCATAAAATTCACCCATCTAATGGTGAAATTCAACATTTTTTACTGTACTTTGAGAGCTGTGTAACTATCATCATTATATAATGTTAGAAGATTTTCATCCAACCAAATGAAAGATCAGACCCCTTGGCAGTCACTCTCCATCCTCCTTTGTTTTCAAATCTTATTTTCCACTTTCTATCATTCTGGCCACTGAAAACAATTTTGTTTTCTTTAATAAAGTTAAAATTTTGAATCATAGCAATCAGTCGACACTTTTCTCTCCAAATGTGGCTTTGTTTTGGGAATGTGTCTTATCATTTTCTTTAGAACAACTGGAGAAATCAAGAACTTAGGTCAGCAACCCTATTTGCCACATCCGGTCATGGGATAGAGTTGCCCTCTGGTCCTCCCCTTGAGGAGATGGATCCATCGCAAACTTTACTTAGTATGAAGATGTAAGGCCTTCAAGGACAGATGATGCCTAGGTGTTTGGTAAGAATGAAAACTTTACCTCCCATTTCTCTTTTTCAGTAGTCTTACAATAGCCTTGAAAGAGAAGGTGGGAAGAGAATCAACAGTTGCTGTGTCCCTACAATGATCCATAATGCCTTAGAGCAAGTCTACATAGTAGTTAACACAATTTCTATCCGATGGTTGTAGAAGCCAAGTTCAGAGGCTGACTAGCTTGAAGTGTTTTTTATAAGAGTCTCATCTGTGCTGTGGAAGAAAGTCAAATATTTTTTCGCTGATATTTAGCTTGGTCTAAATGAGGTTAACTACCATCCAGGGGGACACAATTTAACCACAGAAGATAGCACAAATAGAGGGCCTAGTTTACTCTAAGGGCTTTGGGCAAGATGCCCTGCCATAAGTGTGGAATTTCTCATGAGAATTCTTCCTTTGACATGCTCAGCTTCCTTCCTCCTCTGGCTGCTACATGCTGCTTGATCAAATATTGTTTCCCTTCAGAGTGGATATATGTATGTAACACCAAAATGTGTAAAAGAGCTGCAGTGCTAAAAAGCAGGAAGATGATGAGAAACAGGCCTTGTGTACTTGGCCTCTTAATCACATTGGGTTAGATATGATATAAAGAGCTTTTCAAATGGACACCAGGACATCTTTACTCTGGAGATTATTCTTCTCAGGGGGAAAAAAAAAAAAACTTTCAAAGAGAATTATTCAATAAGTGGACCAACTCTTTAGTAATTTGTAGAATTTTTCTAAGCCTAATAAATCTGACCTTGAATTTGACCAGATGTTAAAAAAAATGACCTAAATTTTGAATGAGCATAATTTCTTTCACCTCAATGTTCTTTATGTGAATTCTTATTTAATCACAAAACCTTACAGGATGGATTAACTATATCATTTGTTATATTTCCTAAAATGAAGTTTCTATTTTTTCCCCTTGATTTTAGGGAGATTTTTCTTTCTACTCATCTCACATGTATCATAGAAAGCATTTACTAAGTGCATAATTGGGTATAGCAATGTTCTATAACTTAATAACTAGCAAAATTTGAATGAATCCTTTCCTCAAGGAATTTTACATTTAAATTCTAGCTATAAAATTTATGAATCTTAAATGGTTTGGCTTCCATGCAGGGTTTTATATTAGTTACCATTATATATCAGAGATCTTCCAACTTTTCTCTCCATTATGCTTTATGTTCCTTTTCTCCATTAGTAGTTCCTTTTCTTCTTTTTAATTTTAGGTTCACAAATTTTTCTCATTTGAGCTTAATCATAGATCTCTGGGTCCACAGAGAACAATGCTCATTTCAGACAATTTCTCTGTGTCTGGTGAGACCCCATAGGAGGATAGAAGTACCATCCCCCTGTGTGTCCAGCTGTGTCCCTGTCTTATCTGCAGAACATGACTGTCTACTCTGCCCAGCCTGAGTTTATCAGATTTCTGCTTCTGTGGTCAAGATGTTCTGTCAGCGAAGTTCCTTTAGTTGTCATGTGATGACTTTTACTCAAGCTTTTTCATTCTTGCAAAAACCATGGTAAAGAATTGATATCTCCAGCCACCAGAACAGGACTTCGTATGTATAAGAGAAACAAAAACTGAAGAAAAATTTTAGTTTTAACATCTAGTTTATCAGTGATGTAATCAAACCCTTAATATACTTTCTCAGCCAGATACCCCTCTAATCCAATATTTGCCTCATGTTTAAGTCTACCAAGAATCAATGAATATATACCATGAGATGATTTTGCATGTTATTAGAAATGTAATTAATAGGTCAAGAGAGCTCTAAGAACATCATGTTTCATCTACTGCAGCTCTCTCAAAATCTCAAATCTCTTCCATAACTTACCTATCTTGAGAAGTCAGTGGACTGGGGTCAAGGCAGGCTGGGTGCCAGTCAGATTTAAGAAAGGCAGGCAAAATCATCAGAAAGCTTGATGTAACGGTGTGATCTATATGGTATGGAGCCATAATACTGAGGGATGACAACAGGCAACAGATGCAACCTGGATTGCTGCAGGGCAGAGATAAGTAAAGGGCTTCCCAGGTGGTGCAGTTGGTAAAGAATTTGCTTGCCAATGTAGAAGACACAAAAGATGTGGGCTTGATTCCTGGGTTGAGAAGATCCCCTGGAGGAAGGGATGTCAATCTACTCCAGTATTCTTGCCTGGAGAATCCCACGGACAGAGGAACCTACCACACTATAGTTCATGGGGTTGCAGAGAGTCGGATATGACTGAGCATGTGCAAAACACACACACACACACATACACACAGATAAGTAAAAAGCAAACCTTAGGCTGGGGGAATGCCTGAAAGGCCCTGCCTTGACTCAGCACCACAGACAGCACCAAACCACATGCCCCACTTACAGAGGCTCTCTGTGTACCAGTTAGTTGCTCCGTTGTGTCCAACTCTTTGCAACCCCATGGACTGCAGCACACCAGGCTCCTCTGTCTATGGAATTTTCCAGACAAGAATACTGGAGTGTTTGCTATTTCCTTCTCCAGGGGAGCTTCCCAACCCAGGGATTGAACCCAGGTCTCCTTCATTGCAGGCAGCTTCTTTACCACCGGAGCCACCAGGGAAGTCCTAGAGGTTCTCTAATGATGACAAGCTAGTCTCCTCCACAGAGAAAGCCTGGATCCAGCACCTGTGGTTTATAGGATGCTCAGCAAGTGCCTTGGGATGAGTGTCAGGTAGAAATAATCAAGTTCTCATTTTTTTCTACTCTTGGAAGTAGGTTTGTTAGAATATTCCTATAAAGATCTGCATTTCCAGACATGGGGGAATTCATTTAAAAAAATTCCATAACTAACAACAACCACAAAAGACTGTCATGCAGTTTTGGTTCAAACATGATGAGCAATACCTCACAACTTTATTGTATTGTTGTGAGCAATACCTCACAACAGGACATATTCATTTGTTTTAACAAAATCAAACAATAGACAAAATCTATGGTTTAATTTCCTAAAACTCTACACACATTGGTCCTAGTTTACCTCTAGAGTTACATATGGTAAGTCAGACACTTTTTCACCTGGCAATCCTTGAAACAGTGGAAGAAAGTTCTCACTTCTCCTCTTAGCTTTTTCTACAAAAGGCTAATCATACCCCATTTCTTCAACTGTTACTTACAGACATCATTATTTTCTTCAATATATGCTTATTTGCCAAGGACAGTCTTAAAATAGGTGTCTCAGAATAATCCCTAGTATTGCAGGAATTGTCTGAGGCAAGTGTATCTATCACCAGACTATTAATTCTTCTTGGATTTGGAAACTATTTTGGTGAGTGCAGCCTGAGACTGCACTGGTTTTACTTAATAATCATTTACCAAGGGCTTAACTGACAATGTCATCAACTAAAATGCTCAGGTTCTTCACCCAGAAAGATTGATCAAAGTCATTTCCCTGGTTTTAAAATTGTGGAATTGATTTTTTTTAATTGAAATGCAGAATTTTGTCAAAGGTAATCTTGATATTTGTCCCACTGTTTCAGCCTACTAGGACATATAAAAATCTTTAATTATGAAAAGCTCCTCTTGATTTGGGTATTCTGAAAAGATTGATAAGTATAGTTTGCATGCCTTTATTCAGACTATGGATTCAATTTCTTAAAAAGATACAGCCAAAGACAGACCCATGTACCCTCCAAGAAAATTATTCTAAGAAATTCTTAAAACATTCCCTCTCTTAGACACTAGATACACTATATTTAAAGGCACCTGTCTAATTTATCATATTAATACTTAGGACAGAAAAGAAAGTGATTTTTGGTAAAACTGAGTTAGGGAACCCAAATGACTCCAAGAATTTGCTACTTTCCTTATGAAAACAAAAACCTAGGCTTTTGCAATAATCCATTTAAAATTTTTGTCAGTGGTAATAGTTTCCAGAATCCACTTTTAAAGATAATAAAAGTGATAACATTCACCCCCAGCCCCTTAGCATACACTGATTAACTGCCTGCCACAAAGACATAAGAAATGGATTCTATTTTCAAAGATATGGTAAGAATGGGGAACAGGTTACAGGCACCATTACACTGGTGTTAATAAAAAAGGGCAAAATGTGCTAATATTTTATTAAATACTTCATGATATCATAATAGAGTATGTGAAACAAAATTTTTAGTATTTTATATAATCTCAATTCAAGTTAAATTTATGTTTATTCAAATTATACTCAGCATACCTGGGGGATTTGTGTAAGATATATTATATAATTAATCCATATTACATATGGATCTTCCCTGTAGCTCAGACAGTAAAGAATCTACCTGCAATGAAGGAGGCCCGGGTTCAAACCCTGGGTCAGGAAGATCCTCTGGAGAAGTGAATGGCAACCCACTCCAGTATTCTTGCCTGGAGAGCCCCGTGGACAGAGGAGCCTGGCGGGCCACAGTCCATGGGGTCGCAAAGAGTCAGACAGGACTGAGCGACTAACACTATACCACTGTACTATATATTATGTAATATTTTACAGAATCATAGGATTTCAAAACTGGCAATAATGTTACCCTCCCCTTGCGAACAGCATGCATGCCTGTAGTAATTTGGAGGAAGGCACCACTATGTAGCAATCTTCAGTTTTTGACACCTCTCCAATCTTCATTGAAAATCTGCTTTAAAAATTTCAATTTTCATTGCCTGTAAATGTGAAATAGACAAGCTTCTTTGGTTCAAACATCTTTCCAACCGTTCATGTACATATTAGCATATGTATTGCATTTCTTGTCCTAGCAATAATGCTACTGCTTATAAACAATGGAGTTAGGCATATTCCATTACCCAGGGAACAGATTTCTAAGGAGCTTATCATTTAGCTTCCTCAAGATACCCATGTCTCCCTGTCAGCCATATCACAAGCAGTTGCAGCTCATCCTGAAATGTAAACACTGAACATTAAAATGAATATGAGAAAAATGGCTTCTGTGGCCAGTGAATAAATAGAGAAAATGATAAGAAACAAAGAGCTGGAATGTCTATAAAGTAAACTTGTCCAAACTAGAAGCAGGAGAGTATACTGCATAAACATAAGTTTAAAAGATTTGGGTGAACTCCCTCTTGACCACTTAACGAGGAATGGGAATTTAGGCAATCTGAGTCCCTTTCTGAGCCTCATCTCCTTCATCTTTTAACAACTGATGCTACAGCAGAAGCCAAAGACCCATGAGTCCACACAGGTATGTGTGTCAGCCTAAAATCAAAGCTTTAGCACTCAAGATACCAACCCACACCCTGCAGACTCACAGCCCAGCAGTTCTTCCCAGAACTAACAAAAGCATGGTCTCCACCATCCATTTGCAGGATCTGCTCCAACCAGTCTGTGAGTCAGTGTTCAGTACAGTGTTAGCTCCATCCTCCCGCGGGTGGAGTGTCTTATTAGGTCTGTCTCCTGAGATTTTGAGGGTAAGAAATCGTTTGGGGAATGTACCTGCTCACCACATCTGTAATAAGTCACAGGTCTTGCTGTGCCCACAGATGCATTACTGTGTACAGTTAAGCTGAGCCCAATTCTAAAGGGCACCAGAACCACCAGGGCCATGTGAATGGTGCCCCCTACAGCTGGGCAGTACCCAACTACACACAGTGGGCTGCCACAGTCTTTCTAAGGCGGATGCCTGCTCATAGTCTGGGCTGAAAGAGCAACCTTAGATTTCCATATTTCATTCTGTACAATCCAGTAAGATTTAGCATTGATCTTAATAGGAATCAGCAACCAACCAGTCACAAAATATTCAGTAACCATTAGTGCTTTGAGAGGAACAAAAGAAATGCAAAAGCACAACCCTACCTGGAAAGAATTTATAATACTCTTGTCTCTCTCAATAATAATTCAAGAAGAGTTTAGCTTGAGTAAAATTTGTGGAGTAGGTCTTATACTTTGGAGGAAAGGTGATTTATAAACACAAGCTATTTTTATTGACTATAGATCCCGAGCTAGTTCTTTTTATGAGGTCAGTGTACCCACGAGGAAGGAAATGCAGTGATTAAAAAGCAACAGCAGTTGCAGTTTCTTCTAAGTGACTTTCTTGACAGGAGCACTAGGTAGGGTCTGCTTTTCACACATCAGTTCACAACGAGATAACTAATTCTGGGGGCACCATCCTTCAGAATTCCTATTGCACACACTGTGATTAGACCAAGAACAGCTCCCATGAAAAAGCTGAAACCCAGCTATGATCCGTTAGATGGGGGTGTGATTGCCTGTTAAAAAACAAAACAGGATATCCCTACCACAAAATAGGCCTATTTAATCTGTCAATTTTTAAATACAAAAGGTTCTTCTGTGTCCAAAGGGATCCTGCCCTGGTGCCTTACGACCCAGGCTAAAGCAGGCAGTCAAATGCTTACTCAGAGGGAACCAGGCAAGAATGCTGGAGTGGGTTGCTGCCTCCCCCTCCAGGTGATCAGCGAGAGTCAAGCACCATTTACCAGAACCTGTTGCCACCTCATCTTCAGAGAATCTCAGTACAGGAAACCCTGGGGTGGCTCGCCAGGCCAGGTCAGCCTCTGGATACTGAGTGTGGTATACAGATCCCCCTGGAAAACCAAGAGGCCCTGATTTCACAGGGGCAATATTCCTATCTGAGAATATTTGGTGGAAGGATTCCACAAAGATTGTGAGCCACTGGAAAGTCCAAAGTTGTGGTCTAATTTCATACATAACCTAAAAGGATTTTTCAGAGACTTCTGAAACCCATGGTAATTTTCTTGCTTTCTACTACTCCCAATAAAGGACAAAGGGGAAGTGTGGGGAGAGGCTTTTGTCATCAGGCATTATGCTACTATCCATGAGGCATCTATCAGTTTGAGATGTCCTGTCCAAGCCACCTGGGGCACCTGGGTCTCTGTAGGTGAGAGTCCTCCAATAAGAACTGGATGCTGGAATGTTATCCAAAGCCCAGTAAGCCACCCTGAGACAAGTTTCCTTACCCTTGCTCTCTGTGTTTTCTGTATTGATGAAGTCTCTTAATGAACCCAAGTCTGGATTCTGATATGCTCAGGGAAACCATCACATCAGTTAGGGGCTTTTACAGGCAGATATTCTATAAGACAGGGAGCCTGATGACCCATCGTCCTCTGCGGTGCTTGTAGTCATGAGTGCCTTAACATAATTCCAACAGGAATGTGAACCAATGTATCAGCCTCTCGAATACAGGACACCATGAAAACTGGATGCATCAATAGTAACAGTAGTAGTAGCAGTAGTACCAAGTATTTTATGGCCTATTAATTAGCTGCTCTATTTTCCTCTTTCATTGTATGGCAGAAGCCATTTCTGTGTTTCATTGCTTTATGGCACTGTCATCAATAGTATCTCACAGAGCCAAAGAATGATTCAGTACTATGTTAGTCATTAAGAATTATTCTAACTGGCAAGGAGATTAAGCTTTTAACTCCCACTTAAGGAAATGTGGCTTTGAAGTCATGTGAAGGAGGCCCTAGACAGGACAGCTTAATTCTAGGCAGGTTTCTCTTTTTCTTTATTATCCTTTGCCTCCCTCAAATTTTCCTGCACGAGGCCTCATGCCACTAGAGCAATAATGATAGCAGTGCCTTCCATTTTCCTATTAGCATGAAGCAAAGCAGGGATTTAATCATCTAACTGAACCCTGGTGCTGAGAAAGCAACAGGAATGTTTTTAACCGGGCATAGTTCCTTTCCCTTTGTCTGGTTAGAAATGGGCCCGTAAAATTCTACAAAATCAACCAAAACATAAAAAACTTAGGTCAACAATTATTTTGTGCTTTACAGCCAACATAATGTTAGATCATTATCTTTATTTAAAGTATAAATAAACCAAGTAAATTAATTTGTCAAAAATGTGGGTTAATATCCCAAGTTCTAGCCCAATATGATGATGGGCTGGGGACAGGGAGGAATAGAACAGGAGGAACAGGGACTCAGACACAGGAGGTTTCTGACCTCCAAGGCTACTCAGGCTAAGTCCGATTTCCTAGAACACATCTGAATGACCATTTTGATCCATGACTGGTTCTGACCTCCAAAATGTTCTTATCGTTTTATATTTGCTATTGGGAAGTAGATACCTGGCATAATATCAGGTCTGTTTTAGGGAAAAAAAAATGTTTCACCCCCAGTTTTCACTGACAGAACAGAGAACCAAAACTGGTTGGAATAATGGCGATAGGAGGATCATTTTGTATGGAAATCAAGTAAAATAAGGGTTTTAAGGAAGAAGGGATTAGAGGATTCTCTGGTGGCCCAGCGGTAAAGAATCCACCTGCCAATACAGGAGACAAAGATTTGATTACTGATCAGGGAAGATCCCACATGCCATGGGGCAACTAAGCCCCACAACTGATGAAGCCCATGAAACAAGAGAAGCCACTGTTATGAGAAGCCAGGGCACTGCAGCTAGAGAGTAGCCCCCATATTCGTGGCAACTAGTGAAAGCCCTCGCAGCAATGAAGACCAGCAGCAGCCAAAAATAAAGTAAAAAATAAATAAAATTTAAAATAACTTTTTAAATGTCCATGCCTGGGCTCACACCCAGGGTCTCAAAAAAAAAAAAAAAAGAGAGAGAGAGAGATTAGAAAGGAACAGATTTAAATGGTAATAAAGATCTTAGTCTACCATTCACTATTGACTACCAAGAGAGATTTACAGAGACAGCCTCCTTTCTAAGCACTAGATACAGTCAATATTTATAGATGGAAAAATATATGTTCTAAAGAGAAACCTTATTTCTTTCCTCATACAGTAAACCTAACAAACAGTCAAAGAAAGGACTAGGGTTGCCCACAGTTCACTCTCATGGTGGAAGTACTTACTGGCCTATCCCCTTCCTGTCTCCATTCTTCGTTCTCCCCCTTCCTCCCTGCTTCCCTCTCAGCCTCTTTCCTCCCTCTCTATTTTCCATCTTTCTTTCCTTCCACAATGCTTTCTTGCCACCATATAAGAACAGATATCAAGTTGGACTCAAGGAGAACAGAGTGATAAAGCAGACAGTGGTCTTCAAGAACTTGTGTCAATAAATGAAGTCATTTAGCAGTGGGGTGACTTAAAGAGGCAGCATTGTCTGGTGCATTTTACTATGAGAATGGATTATGTTAAAATTAAAAAAAAATAAGAAGAAAGTATGTTTGAATCAGTACAATAAGAGAAATAAATACTCATGGGACTTTGTGACTCAAACATGGACTTTGTGACTCAAACATATTTAATTGATTACCAGCCTTAAGAGTTTCCACACTAATATTTTTCAGTCAGGTTTTTATTCTTTTAATCCCTAATATTCTGCAACTAATATCATCCCAAGTATTAGCTTCATCATCTAAAAATTGAAAATCACACTGAAAGACAACTTGTGACTTTGGACGGAAATAAACCCTGGCCAGGTTATATTTTATTCTATGCAAAGTGTTCAGCATTCAACCTGCAGCATACTAGTTGACATAGCAGCATCCTATAATTACCCCTAAAGGCCATTTGATTTGATAATATATTCATCACCATGTATAATTTACATAATGTTTTACAATTATCCATTAATATGCAAATGTTAGGCTAAAGATTATGTGGCCTAGAAATGCAATGCAAGTACTTCCCTGATAGTCACACTCTGTGTGCATATAGATATCTAACCCAAGAGGGCTTTCAGTTTTAGCAAAGAAATGATTCATGCTGATGGAAACGAAAGGTGAATGAACAAAAGTTATCACCATACACAAAGCCGTGTGACATTCAGTCAACAAATATTCAGTTTGGTGCACAAGGTTGGGCACCCAGAGTATTGGGATGGACAATATTTTTCTCTCTTTCAGCAAAGGCCTCCATGATGTTAGAAAGCCTGTCAAAAGTAGCACCAACCAAAGGCAGGAGGTAAAGGTTAGATACAGGTCTTCTTGGACTTGTAATTACCATGAAAATAACTGGCCAGGTGAACATTGTAAAACACTAATCATATAAACTAGTCTGTGAAAATCAATCCTCTTCTCCTTTGCCCAAGATTAATCCACCTAAAAGGATAAGGAAATGCAAGTGGGAAAAGGAAGACATACGTATATCACTATAGCATCACTGTTGATGTGTTAAATGTACTAACACCAGGAAATTTAGTTATGTTCCCATAGCAACTGCAGCTCGCCTCTTGGACCTGGTAAATTAAGTTATGGAAATTAATCCTATTTAGAGCACAAGGAAACACTGCCCCTAAGCAAGGGAAACCACAGTTAGGTTGATCTTCACATTAACCAAGTAGCCAACACTCCTCGAGAGGAAGACCGAGAGGAAAGACACTCACATTAGGAACTCATTATGGGCTGTTGCTCAGGGAAAACACTTGCATTAGTAACTCATTAAAGGCTATTGTTCAAAGCTATGGTTTTTCCAGTAGCCATGTAAGGGTGTGAGAATTGGACTATAAAGAAGGCTGAGAGCTGAAGAATTAAAGCTTTTGAATTGTGGTGCTGGAGAAGACTCTTTAGAGTTCCTTGGACTGCAAGGAGATCAAACCAGTTGATACTAAAGGAAATCAACCCTAAAAATTCATTGGAAGGGCTGATGCTAAAGCTGAAGCTCCAATACTTTGGCCACCTGATGCGAAGAGCTGACTCACTGGAAAAGAACCTGATGCTGGGAAAGACTGAGGGCAGGAGGAGAAGGGGGTGACAGAGCATGAGATGGTTGGATGGCATTACCGACTCAATAGACATGAGTTTGTGCAGACTCTGGGAGATAGTGAAGGACAGGGAAGCCTGGCATGCTGCAGTTCATGGGGTCACAAAGAGCTAGACATGACTTAGCGACTGAACAACAGAAGAACAGAAATATTTTCTTCCACCATCACCACTTGACTAGCTGGTGACGGTACAGTGCATGTGGACCAAGAGACATCAAAGAGAATGATCAGACACCTTTGCCCTGAACACTAGGCAATTTTATGTCATCCCCTCAGTAAGCGAAGGATCCCACAAAATGCACACTGTAACATACTATTTATTTGTGAATGCCAATTCCCTTTAGGTTTGATTAGAGTTCAAGAGAGAAAAGAAAGTATGGATCTGAAACTTGTGTGAAGGGCAGAGTTTTAAATCTTATGTGATTGTCAATTCACATGATGTTCACCCTTGAACAAAGTCCGATTGCAATATCTGAGGGGAGCTGAAGACTGCATTTTAAATCAATAAGTAGCTTTTAGGGAATAACTAAACCATGACTAATATTAATCCAATTAGGATTTCTTTATTAGGCCAGCACTCCTTTTCAGGCTCAATAAGGAATCTAAATCGGTAAAAAAGTTGCTAATAAAAGATTCCCAACTTATTACTGAACAAAGTTTAAAATATTTTAAGACATGATTATACTTTCCCTCTCTGATGAATACAACAAACCTCCATGGTAAGTGAACTGCAGAACTGTTAACCAACGCCAGCAATATCCAAAAGTTACACATGCAAAGATGTCAGATGGCAAGTTATTTAATAGTAAATATTCCAGAACCAAGATTATAGTCTCTCTCTTCAACAGGACGTCTGCCTTCATCCTGGACTCCTTTTAGGTCCACATGAATGACTCTTGGCCTCTGTGCTTTCTGGTTCTGTCCCTCCCCCTCCTGCCTCTCCTTTGCATGATCTTCCTCTTCCTTTGAAGTGAAGGGAAAGTGTGAGTCACTTAGTTGTATCTGACTTTTTGCAACCCCATGGACTACAGTCCACCAGGCTCCCTCCATGGGATTTTCCAAGATTCCCTTCTCCACAGGATTTTCCAGACCCAAGGATCAGACCCAGGTCTCCTGCATTGCAGGCAGATTCCTTACTGTCTGAACCACTAGGGGAGCTCCCCTCTTCCTCTATGTGGTCCCTAAAGGAAGGTTTCCTGCAGGTTTATCTCCTAGACCTACACTAGCCACTCTCCAAATTCCTTCGAGGCAATCTTCCCAATAGCATGACTTTACCACCAACTCACAGGGCCATGACTCTCAAGTTAGTGTCTCTAGCACAGGCTTTGCTCCTGTGTTCTATGATCTGAATATGTATCTATTTTGACAGTGAAAGCACTCCTAGAAGACTGGAGGAACAAACCAAGAACTGGAACACTGCCTACCTTGAACAGCAGTCAGGCCATCTGGGAAGAAGGGACAGTCAACCATGTAAGACACTGAAGGAAGGTCTGGAGCCAGACATCCAGGGCACTGAAGGTGCCTGAGTTTTGTAGTTACCATTGGGAGTGGCATGTCCACTAATGGAAATGTTTATGCACTTATGCTTGAGCTTTGGAATCTAGTATTTAGCAACTTGAGGACAATGCCAAGAACTAGGCAAAATGGAATCTCTCTTGGCACAATGTGACTCTGGGGTCATTCTCTGATAAGGTTGTGAGTTTGGGTCAGTGGATTTTAATGCCTCACATACTGACACTGAGAAAACTGGACTGAAGGGCTCATGCCAATTTTAGGGTAGAGCAAAATTAATAATAACAATAAAGGAACTGGAGAGCAATGTATTTGTGATTTGTTTCCAGTACTTGAAAATCCACTTGCCTTACCCAGTTAGGAAAAACTAGGAGGGTACAGTTACCTGCAGGAAGAATTACTACTGATTGGACAGAGACGTCAATAAAAAGGACTTGGGAATAAATTCTCTATCTGAGCAATTTTCAGGACAGAAAAATTCTGCACAAGCTCTATTGATGAAGCAAACTTGATCAGAAGTTAAAGAGGATTCCATAAAAAGGCAATCCATATATTCTACAGAAACTCATCTGTTTGTCTTTAGATAAAGCTGTTAAATCCACAGACATCACTGGTTACTGGGGGGGCAGGAGACAGCCCAAACATTCATCTGCAGATACAATGTTTCAGAAGTGAACATTTTAATCAAAGGATGCTAAGGTGCCCTCTCAATTGAAAAGAATGCAATAATTTACTTGATAAAGATCATCCAGAGTGCACACATGAGCTTATAACTTTCAGGAGGTCTCTAGGATGTGGGGTTACAATGATGAACAAGATTTCTAAACACATATGCACCAAAGATGGGCAGAAATGCAAAGAATATTAACAATGACTATGGGGATGATCTTTTATATCTTATTTTCTAACTTTAAATTTTCTAATTTCACTACTATGTTTAGGAACCTGTTTCACCACCAGAAAAAGAGCAGAGAGGTTTAAGAAAAAATGAGATAATTTCAGAAATGACTTTAGGTTGTTAAATTAAAACACCTTTGTTTCTAAGTTATCTCTATTAACTTTAGAATCAGAAAATGAACAAGCCCAAAATAGAAACTGTTAGTCTAGAATATCTTGAAAACTCACACAAAAAAATTCTTAAAGGGAGAATTTTTCTCTATTACTAACACTGTAAAGGTTTAAAAGTTTCCTAGAAATGAAGCTGATAAGTATGTTCTTATAGGCTCTCCCTGGACTAGATTAATTCACAAATCTCAAAAGAATGAGTTTGAAATGACTCTAAGCAGGTTATCCTCACCTAGAAATAAAACAGTTCACCCTCTACCTGAGGTTATGAAAATCCCAAATTCAATATGATGGACATAGCCACACCTTCTGGCATCACAGTTGATACTGTGCCGCCTCCACTAAGGCATGCAAATTTTAACATTTGTTTGAGTAAAACATAAATAAGAAAATTAACCTTACAAAAGAACAAAACAGTGACAATTCAGCTAGCTCAGATATCAGCATGATACACAATATTTAAACTTACAGAACTGATGGGGTAGGGCACTAACAATGAGACACAGGAATGTTCAGGCTGGGTTTCCAAAGGAGGAGATGGTGCTGCTGACAAAAAAAAATGGGTATTCTGAGGGGTCCTAGAGAAATCCCCTTTAGAAGGTCTGGGCCCCTCAAGTAAATATTGCTCAGTAATGATTCTTCCCCTGAGGTCATCAGATGGTTCCTCAAATTATTTGAAGACTGAAGATCCTAAATACAAAGGTGGCTGATAGAAATTAATTATAAAATACCAGTTTGAATTTAAGTAACAATTCTGCCTCTGAATATAAAAGTGCTGATGACTTCATTTTAACATGATTCATGGGTCTCTTGTCCTCAAATGCCTGGTTACTCCAGTTGAAAGTCAGAACCCTACCATGGCAATCTGGCAGTGGCCTCGCCCAGGACACACGGCCGCTCACGTCTGCGGTTGCAGCTGCTGCTGCTTGGGGAAGCTCCAAGTGTGGAAATGACTCCACTCCTGTTCTGTACTGCCTGGAGTGGTGAGAATTATTGCTTTTACTTTTTACTCCACCATCCGGACAGAGTCTCTGCCCTTCCTCCCCGCTGGGTCTAACTAGAAAAAACGGGGATACATATGAAAGCTTGCTTTATCCATACCTTGCAATTCTGTTCCTAAGATGGATCTATTTAGAAGAAAAACTATGACGCTCTGTGTCTCAGATAACTATCTGACTATCAGAAAAACTGTCTCACGGTGCTCTGTGATGGGATAGGGGAGGGGTGGGAGGGAGGATTAAAAGGGAGGAGATATATATGTACTGTTTGTTGTTTAGTCGCTAAGTCATGTCTGACTCTCTGATGACCCCATGGATTATGCCTGCCAGATTCCTCTGTCCATGGGATTTTCAGGCAAGAATGCTGGAGTGGGTTGCCATTTCCCTCTTCAGGGGATCTTCCCCACCCAGGGACTGAACCTGCATCTCCTGCATTGGTAGGCCGATTCTTTACCACTGAGCCACCAGGTATATATATATAGCTGATTCACTTCATTGTACAGCAGACATTAACACAACATTGTATAGATATTACAATTTTTTAAAATTTTTTAAAAAAGAAGTATCTGTTTCTAGATCCAAACCACTTCATCAGACTGACAAAGAAACACCAAATTCCACTCCTTTACTTCCTAGCCCCTTCATCTATAATACTGGATAAAAATCGAGAACTAAAAGCAGAAAGGTTGTGGGCTACAAGTATGAAATGAAGAAATTCCAATTCTCAACCTGTGCCTTAGTGAAGCAAAGAAATGTGAACTACTAATAGGTGCTGAAATTTCTGATGTCTCCCATCTCATAACATTTCCCAAATTTTTAATTTATTCCATAACAAGTATTTTTATGTCAATGTTTGGGAAAATTATTTCAAATGGAGCCTATCTCCAATTTTATATCAACCGTTAATGAGAAAATTGATCTCAGACTTAGTAATCAGCTTTGCTAGAACGCTCCTACTCACTGTTAAAAATTATGAATTGGAAGAATTTTGAAATCTGATTATGGGTTATATTCTATTTTTCTCCATCTCACCAGCATAAAGTCGAAAATTTTCTTATGTGAAGTTAGTCCGATTTCACTCTTTTTAACTTTGAGAACATGAGTTAATTTGCGTGCTCACTCTGCATATTTATATCTAAATCCTAGATTTGCTTGGAAATGTGAATTTTATCAGTTGTCAGAGGCAACTCAACATGGGATGGTGAGATGGGGAAATAATCAAATTATATTCACACGAAACTTAAGCTGGCTCCCATCTGGCTAAACTTGAAGCTTAAAATAAATGCAATTTTCTCTTCTTCACCTTATTCGATTAGACATGGAAGACATTCCTTTGGGGGGTGAGAAGATAGTAATCAAGGGAGGTAAAAGAGAGGAAGCTGAAACTGCATCATTTTAAATCCTCATTACCCCACCTTCATAGTACAATTTGATGGCAGAAGAGGCTGAACTGCTTAACTCCCTTCATCTGCAGTGCTCCCAGAGCCTTCCACATCTTGCGGGAGTGTGATAAACAGACTTAAAGAAGATGCTGTAGGCTGAGAAAAACTCATACAAAGATGCAATCTTCTTTTAGTCTTTATTTCTTTTTCATCAGTAGGAGAGGGCTTAGACCTAAAACAGGGGTTATTTATCAACTAAATGAGCTCACTAAAAATCACACCCTCTCCTGACTCCCATGGACATCTGTGAAATTTGTGGGCCTGTGTATGCTTATGTGTATTATACAATTTTGGATAGTATCTATCAATTAGGAATAATGATTAGCAAAAGGGATGGGTTCATCCTCATGTGATCATCTATAGCCCCTTGTTTTCCTGAGCATGTGTTTCTTATTCAGTTCTGGCCATTACTGACTTCTAGAAACAGACGGTGTGACGCCTTTCAGATTGCAGGGCATGAGTTTTGCTCTGTTGTCAGGGAAATGTTCTGGTCTATCTCATAAAACTGCCACCTAAGATTAAGCAAAGTGTGTTAATCCAGTGGAGAGAAACACATGCTATCTCTCGTCTCTGTGACATTCCTTTCTATATGCTTCACAAAGGGTGGGGGGACACTCTCATCAAGGAATAGTTGTGTGATTCTAAAAGTTGAATAGATAAGATTGCTGAAGGCTTAGAACAATCAGGTTAGATTTAACTTCACCAGCTCCCCCCACCCCAATCTCTTATTGGCTAAGGGCTATTTATCAAAGGCAAAATCGATTGAAAAGAGAACATTCTGAGGGGAGATGGAAACAGTCTCTATTCTGATTGAATCAGTTCAATCACTCAGTTCAGTAGCTCAGTTGTGTCCAACTCTTTCTGTGTGAACCACAGCATGCCACGCCTCCCTGTCCATCACCAACTCCAGGAGTTTACTTAAACTCATGTCCATTGAGTCGGTGATGCCATCCAACCATCTCATGCTCTGTCATCCCCTTCTCCTCCTGCCCTCAATCTTTCCCAGCATCAGGGTCTTTTCAAATGAGTCAGCTTTTCCCATCAGGTGGCCAAAGTACTGGAGTTTCAGCTTCAACATCAGTCCTTCCAATGAACACCCAGGACTGATTTCCTTTAGGATGGACTGGTTGGATCTCCTCAAAGTCCAAGGGACTCTCAAGAGTCTTCTCCAACAATGCTTCTTCAAAAGCATTAATTCTTCGGCGCTCAGCTTTCTTTACAGTCCAACTCTCACATACAAACATGACTACTGGAAAAACCATAGCCTTGACTAGACGGACCTTTGTTGGCAAAGTAATGTCTCTGCTTTTTAATAGGCTAATGGCTGCAAGCACCATCTGCAGTGATTTTGGAGCCCATAAAAATAAAGTCAGCCACTATTTCCACTGTTTTCCCATCTATTTGCCATGAAGTGACGGGACTGGATGCCATGATCTTGGTCTTCTAAATGTTGAGTTTTAAGCCAACTTTTTCACTCTCCTCTTTCACTTTCATCAAGAGGCTCTTTAGTTCTTCTTCACTTTCTACCATAAGCGTGGTGTCATCTGCCTATCTGAGGTTATTGATATTTCTCCCAGCAATCTTGATTACAGCCTGTGCTTCCTCCAGCCCAGTGTTTCTCATGATGTACTCTGCATATAAGCTAAATAAGCAGGGTGACAATACACAGCCTTGACATACTCCTTTCCTGAATTGGAACCAGTCTGTTGTTCCATGTCCAGTTCTAACTGTTGCTTCCTGACCTGCATATGGATTTCTCAAGAGGCAGGTCAGGTGGTCTGGTATTCCCATCTCTCAGAATTTTCCACAGCTTATTGTGATCCACACAGTCGAAGGCTTTGGCATAGTCAATAAAGTATAAATAGATGTTTTTCTGGAACACTCTTGCTTTTTCTGTGATCCAGCAGATGTTGGAAATTTGATCTCTGGTTCCTCTGCCTTTTCTAAAACCAGCTTGAACATCTGGAAGTTCACGGTTCACGTATTACTGAAGTCTGGCTTGGAGAATTTTGAGCATTACTCTACTAGCGTGTGAGGTGAGTGCAATTGTGCGGTAGTTTGAGCATTTTTTGGTATTGCCCTTTTGGGACTGGAATGAAAACTGACCTTTTCCAGTCCTGTGGCCACTGCTGAGTTTTCCAAATTTGCTGACATATTGAGTGCAGCCCTTTCACAGCATCATCTTTTAGGATTTGAAATAGCTCAACTGGAATTCCACATATGTATCAAAACTAAATAACTGAGAGCAAAACAAATACCATATATTAACACATATATGTAGAATCTGAAAATATTGGTTATAGTTGACCTTATTTACAAAGCAGAAATAGAGACACAGATGTAGAGAACAAACGTATGGATACCAAGAGGAAAAGAGGGGGGATGGGATGAATTGGGAGATTGAGATTGATATATATACACTATTGATACTATGTATAAAAAAGATAACTAATGAGAACCTATTGTATGGCACAGGGAACTCTACTCAATGCTTTGTGGTGACCTAAATGAGAAAGAAATATAAAAATAAAGGAAAAGAGGGGATATATATATACACATGCAAGGCTGACTCACTTTACCATACAGCAGAAACTAACACAACATTGTAAAGCAACTTTAACAAAAAATTGAAAAAAAACAAAACTAAACAACAGAATACCTAAAATGGGTGAACTTTACTGTGCAATTTATACCTCAATAAGCCTGACTTAAAAGGGGAAGCGAAACAAAACAAAACAAAGCTCACCTGTCATTAAAACAGTACGTGACAACCTAGATGACTCTTGAAAACATTGTATTGAGTGAAAGAAGTGATACACACAAGGCTACGTACTGTATGATTCCATTTATATGAATTGTAGGTAGAAGCAAATGAATCATTCATCTCTTCCACCCACATACACACCTCATACTCCTCACCACACTTGCATTTTTGGGACAAAAATCATATTTTTCCCAAAGCGCCTGATGATTTCAGGAAGAAACTAGCAGGATTTCATGACTGTATTTTAGAGTCTTGAAACAATTATTGTCCAAAGATAAAATCAATTTTGGATATTGTGATTAACTCTCTAAGAGAATTCCAGAGAAAGCTCCTTGAAGATGCACTTTCCCTTATTATTCTCCTCCCAAAATTTCATTCAGTTCCAAAATTTAAATAAAGAGGACAATTTAAGTTTGATATCATCTTCCTCTATTTGCATCTTCCTCTATTTGACATAACTTTAAAAAATACTCATTCTACCATATTTTCTCTACTAACATTAGTCAAAAGGGTCATCTCCTGGAACCCTCAATTTCTCCAAGATTTTTAAAATAAACAAAATGCCCTGAGGTAAATCTCACATTGCTTGTGTTCACATTTCAAACATGATATTAGGTCAGATGTTACCCTGGAATATTGCCCAGCTATTAAAATTAATAAGTTCTGTAATATCATACACACACACATACACACACACACACACACACACAATACATTAGTCTATGCAATCAGAGAGGACCAGACAAGTTCATCATACCAAGATTACTGCTGAGATGTGGGAATCAAGAAGAAGCAAACTGAGGATGGAGAGGGGAATTCACTCTCTTCATTTTAAATCTTCTATATAATTTACTTTATAATATCATGTGCTACTCTTTTAATAAAAGTATTAAATAAAAAAGAATCTAAAACCTTAACAAATTAAATACTACCCTATATAGGCCTTTGGCAACTCAATAATGAGAAGAATGTCCCCCAAAGTGGTTGAAACACCTACAAAGGGATTTTTTTTTTAAAGATCCCTCTGACAATAGGGTTTGGATTGCCACAACTTAATTTCAGAATGCAAGTCAATACATAGCTCCTCTAAATATTTTTAAAGCAGTCTAAAATATATAAAGTAAAATGATCACCCTACATATGTTTTAAATTAGAACCACCAATTCTCCTTTATTTCAAAGAATCGATCTTCTTAGTCCTCACCTAAAAACCATGTGTCACCTGATAATGTCATCGGTTTCTCTTATTTATATAACACAAAGAAAGAAATAAAGTGTAGTCTTTTGGTCGTGTCCGACTCTTTGTGACTCCATGGACTGTATCCTGCCAGGCTCCTCTGTCCTTAGGATTTCCCAGGCAACAATACTGGAGTGGGTTGCCATTCCCTTCTCCAGGAGATCTTCCTGACCCAGGGATTGAACTCAAGTCTTCTGCATTGCAGGAAGATTTTTTACCATCTGAACCATCAGGGAAGCCCTAAAATATGTATTACACATATGTGTGCATGCATGCTCAGCCACTTCAGTCATGTCCAACTCTTTGTGACCCCATGGGCCAGAGCCCACCAGGCTCCTAACATAAGGCATGCACAATTCTCATATAATTAGGGTAGAAGTAATCATTTTGATACATAAAATATAAATGGCCAATTCATACATCAGAAAATGTTTAACATTTGTCATAAAATAGCCAAAATTGAGATGATATTTTGAACTCTCAAGTGAATGATGAGATTTCTTGGTTTTATTCTTTTTACAGCAGTGTAGTACACAGACACTCTCTCACATTCTGTTGAAGGGGAGGCAAATATTGAGAAAACCTTTTCAGAGGGTAGTCTGGCAACAGTAATCAGAACTTAAGGGTGTACAAGACCAGCAATTTCAGTTCTAGGAATTTATTCTAAGTAAAAGGCTAAAGATGAATGCCAGATTTATCTACAAGGATGATGATCTCAGAGGTGTTTATGATAGTAAAAATTAGATAAAACCTCAACATATTAAAAAAGACATCTATTAAATAAATTAAAAAAGACATCTACACAGTGGAATGGTATCCAATCATTAAAGAATATATCCTTGAAGGATATTTCAAGATAAAGAAAGATTTTATAGCTATGATAATTCTGAGCAAAGAGAAAAATAGGATTCTGACAGAAAAACCTTACATTTTTAATATGTGCATGTTTCTACAAACATATGTATATTTACACATAATGTGAGGATATAAACATAGATACAGTAGAGGGTAGAAGGACCCATATCACTTTACTTATAGTTGTTATCATGGGGTGGCAGAATAATGAGTGACTTTAATTCTCTTCTTTAAAAATCTTTATCCTTTTCTGGCCACACTATCCAATGCAATCTACAGATTTAATGCAACCCCTATCAAATTACCCATGATATTTTTCACAGAATTAGAACAAATAATCCTAAAATTTATATGGAACCACAAAAGTCCCAGAATTGCTAAAGGACTATTGAGGGAAAAGAACAAAGCAGGAGGCATAACGTTTCCAGACTTCAGACAACACTATAAAGCTACAGTAATCAAAAGAGTGTTGTATTAGCAAAAAAACAGACATATGGATCAATGGAACAGAATAAAGAGCCTAGAAATAAACCCATACACTTATGCTAAATTAAACCATGACAAAGGAAGCAAGTCTATACAACGGAGAAAAGAAAGTGTTGTTAGGAAAGCTGGACAGTTATATATAAATCAATGAAGTTAGAACACAACCTCATACCAAACAGAAAAATAAATTCAAATGGCTTTAAAGATTTAAATATAAGATATGACACCATAAAACTCTTAGAAAAAAACATAGGCTAACCATTCTCTGACATAAATTGTACCAAGGTTTTTTTTTAGGTTTTCTTGCCTCCCAAGGTAATAACAATAAATGCAAAAATGGACAAATGGGACCTAATCAATCTATGTGTACTTGTACAACAAAGGAAATAATAAACAAAATGAAAAGATAATCTATGGGCCAAGAGAAAATATTTGCAAATGATGCCACTGACAGGAGCTTAATTTCCAAAATATATAACAGCTGATACAGCTCAATGACAGAAAAAACAACCCAATCAAAAAATGGGCAGAAGACCTAAGAAGATGTTTCTCCAAAGAAGGCAGACAGATGGCCAACAGGCACATGAGAATATGCCCAACATTGCTAATTATTAGAGAAATGCATATCAAAACTGCAATGAGGTACCACCTCACACTGGTCAGAATGGCCATCATTTTAAAAGTCTACAAGTAACAAACGCTGGAAGGGATGGAGAAAAGGGAACTCTCCTACCCTGTTGGTGGGAAGGTAAATTGGTGCAGCCACTGTGGAAAACAGTATGGATGATCCTCAAAAAACTAAAAATATAGAGCTGCCATAAGATCCTGCAATCCCACTCCTGGGCATGTATCTGGACAAAACTATAATTAAAAAAAAAAAAAAGCATGCATCCTAATGTTCGTTGCAGTACTATTTACCATAGCCAGAAATGGAAACAAACTAAATGTCCATCAACAGATAAATGGATAAATATGCACTATGTGTGCATAATGCAATATCACTCAGCCTTTAAAAAGAATGAAATAATGTTCTGTGCAGCAACGTGGATGGACCTAGAAGTAAGTAGAAAGAGAGAGACAAATACCATATGATGTCACTTACATGTGGAATCTGAAATATGACACAAATGAACTTATCTCTGAAATAGAAATAGATTCATAGACACAAAGGACAGATTTATGGTTACAAGGGAGGTGGAGTGGGAGAAGCGTGGATGAGAGTCTGGGAGAGGAAGATGCAAATCATTATATGAAGAATGGATAAACAGTGGGTCCTACTATATAGCACAGGATATATTCAATATCCTGGGATAAATCATAATGGAAAGAATATGAAAAAAATATATGTATATATATATATATAACTGAATCACTTTGCTGTACAGTAGAAATTAATGCAACATTGTAAATCAAATATACTTCAATAAAATAAATTTTTAAAAATCCTTATTTTCTAAAATTTCAATAATACATACTGTTTTTAAAAATTTATGTTTAATATGTTGATTTTATAACATTTATATATACACATATACATGTGACATGATACTGGTTTTATGTAATTTTTTGATAAAAAATGGCAGAGAAAAATCAAGGGCAATTATTATATAATCATTTATTTAAAAAATAAAAATCTGATCCTCTATAAAATGCACAGTGTTATAAAGGAAATTTAGAAATAAAATATAAGCTACAAAATATCACTTGGCTAAACCAAAGATAGAAACCAAAGACTAGTGAATTCTTTTGTTTCTATGGAACACTTCTTTGTTGAACAGTTCAAAATGATGCATGGAGATTTTGTTATATCTCTAATAAATGGTTTTATTCACATGGCTGCACTGATGTTAGAATATAAGTTAATTAAAAACACAAAGATAATTCCACGATTGAATTCTATGTTATCTTCAACAAATCAGCCAAGTTCCAGTACCAAGATCAAGATGTGTGACATTGTAGATGCTCAATAGATATGGCAGAAAGTGAAAAGGAACTAAAAAGTCTCTTGATGAAAGTCAAAGAGGAGAGTGAAAAAGTTGGCTTAAAACTCAGCATTTAGAAAACTAAGATCAAGGCATCTGGTCCCATCATTCCATGGCAAATAGATGGGGAAACAGTGGAAACAGTGTCAGACTTTAATTTTCTGGGCTTTTATTTTCACTGCAGATGGTGATTGCAGCCATGAAATTAAAAAATGCTTACTCCTTGGAAGTAAAGTTATGACCAACTTAGACAGCATATTAAAAAGCAGAGACATTACTTTGCCAACAAAGGTCCGTCTGGTCAAGGCTATGGTTTTTCCAATGGTCATGTATGGATATGAGAGTTGGACTGTGAAGAAAGCTGAGTGCCGAAGAATTGATGCTTTTGAACTGTGGTGTTGGAGAAGACTCTTGAGAGTCCCTTGGACTGCAAGGAGATCCAACCAGTCCATCCTAAAGGAGATCAGGCCCATTGGAAGGACTGATGCTGAAGCTAAAACTCCAACACTTTGGCCACCTCATGCGAAGCGTTTACTCATTGGAAAAGACCCTGATGCTGGGAGGGATTGCGGGCAGGAGGAGAAGGGGACAACAGAGGATGAGATGGCTGGATGGCATCACCGACTTGATGGACATGAGTTTGAGTAAACTCTAGGAGTTGGTGAAGGACAGGGAGGCCTGGCATGCTGTGATTCATGGGGTCGCAAAGAGTCGGACACGACTGAGCGACTGAACTGAACTGAACTGAATGATTCTGTATGCGGGCTTCTCAGGAGGGAGAGATGATGAAGAAACATGTATTTTTTGAGTATAGTTATGGAACCATTTAAGTGCTATACAGAAGCCCACTGAATTCAAATTAATCAGGAGGGTCCCCAAACATTCTGTGCCAACAACCTGGACCATACAGGCTGGGTTGAATTAGACCAAAAACAGTTAAGTGCTAAAGAGCCAAGGCACAAAAGAGGTAGTTTGGTTTTTAAGGTACTGCAAACGGCCCTATATCTAAAGGAAATGCAACCTGGTTGTGGCAGCTACTTTAGGGTTTAGGTTTTGTTTTGTTTTCTTTTCTTTTTCCCAAGTTGTATAGAGAGTCAGGTTAGAAGAGCAGCCAGAAGCTAGATTATGGAGGCCTTAAAGGTTCAAAGCAATACGGGATTTTCCACAGTCCTAGGTTTGAGTGGAAGTGAATGACTATTCAATGATTTTCTTATTATTCAGGACCTCAAAATTGCTTTCTCATGTCCCACTTATTCACATTCCCTCAACTGCATGAAGGGAGCCCAGAAGGAAGGAAGGGCATTTAACATTTAGCCAGACATTTCTGCTTGGGTTTTAGATACAGGTTTTACATACATGGTGGTTGAATGGCTTTCCATTTGGAACTGTTTAAAACAGAATATTGTCTTTCAGATACAACATGGGTAAAACACTAAAACAAATCAGAAACACAAAAGCTGTTTTAAGGCTCCAGTCATTTTTGGAACAAAAGACTGGACACTGTCCTTTCATTTAAAGATATATCTTGTGGCTCCCTCTTATGTACATATAAGAAATATCACACATACAATTCTCATTTTCTAATCTGTAAAGAAGCTCTTCTAAAGAGCCTAGAAATTTGGGGCTATCACCAGGAGCTAGAAGTGGTACCGAGAGAAAAGATGGACGTGAGTAGTGAGCAGAAAACATGCAAGAGATGCTTATGGGTGATGATCAGCCTCATTCGTATCATTGTGAGGTAGGCAACTCATCCATTAAGATAAACTCTGATGGAATAACACATCTGAATAAAAAAATATGCCATGCATATATTAATGTTAAAACAGACAATGCTCTATAGAGTAGGTAATTTCAAGGTGAATTGCCTTATGAAGGGGCAGGGGAGGAGGCTTTTAAACTTTTTCAACCATGACCGACAGCACAAAATGCATCTTGTATCCCAGCATACATGCAGATGTAACTGATCTAATGAAACACTTGTCTCTGCTACTTGTGAAGCACTCTAAAAATTATTTTATTCCATTTTTAAAAACGCTATTCAAAATTCACCAAAGTGATTTCGTTACCCAAATGAGTCACCATTAGCAATTATTTCAAGAGAGTAATCCATTTGACTGCCTCCTTCCTGATATTTTATTCCTATTTCTTCAGATAAGATGCTTATAACCACATCTCATGAACTAATCAAAGTTAGAAATCAACTGACTCAAGGCTACGACCCAGAGGAATATTCAAAACAGTAGAAATTATGCTATTATCTTAAGCATAAATGCGGGCAGCCATTCGGCACAGAGATGGTTAAAAAAAAGTTCACAGGTCCCCGCCTTACCATCTCATCAGCTACAATGACCAAAGTTATAAGAAAGAAGCAAAATGGGCCAAAATCCAGAGGATTAAATATATTTTGGCTTCAATTTTCTTGTTTGTTTCCTCATCCTCTGAAAACTTAACCCTCTAGCCAGTCAAAATAGCTATAAATGTCACTGCCTATGCTTCTGACTTTTTCTCAAGACTAACAGCAGCAAAGAACTTGGGCTCCACTCTTACATAAAGAGAATAAGCATCTTGCTCTTATTGGTGATGATCTAAACATAGCAGGATTCACCTGCTGGTTTCTAACCTCCAGCTGACTGACACAGTCATATGAGTCTGGGCCTGCCCCACCATCCAGCAGGCAGGCCCCAGCAGAGCATAGGGCCAACCCTGGGGGACCAGATTCCCAATGCTAGCCTTCTCTAGGATGAAGGCAAAAGGCAGCATCTGTTGAGTTCTTAACATCTGTCAGACACTATGGCTAAGACCCATCCCACTGTCTTCTTCATCCCATATGACAAAGGTTTCCTTGACTCTCGTCTGTCCAGATCATAGTCCCAGAGTCAACGGATTCAACTTTAAAACAAAATTTGTCTTTCCTCCAGTTCCATATGGTACCCACTAGCTGTCCCCCAAGGCAGCTTCTGTGTGCTTTTCATCTATGCTGGATTAATGGACAGCCTTATATAAGAATCTGGATGGAACTGTACTATAAAGTAGATGAAGCTGAAGGGAGAAAATGTGCAAAGACAGACAAGGAAATGTCATTTCCATGTATGTGAATGTGCCTCGGTGGGGGAATTTCAGGCCTCGAGTCCAGTCCTGTGGAATGTTGCAGTCAGGAAGTGGGGGCTGAAGAGTGAGTCTGATGTAGGGATGTAAAGGATCAAAGGATGGATGCTCTGGAAGGAGCCTATGTATGTAAAGGTCCAGAGTGAAGAGGAAGAATGTCACGATGGGATTTCCGGAGGGCAAGGGTAGTAAGGCAGTGGTTGATTTTGCATGCCTTTTTAGTTGTGGCTCAGTGTCCTACTCCTCTCCTCGGGAAGGACTTTTCAAGCTCCCCTGGGGTCATCCTCTGGTTTAGGAGGCCCTGAACAGCCCCTTATTTCAACCCTGTCTAAGATCAGCCAGAAGAACAAGATTCTATTCCTGGCCATATTCTACAAGGAGAAGTATGGGACAAAGGAATCCCTGGAAGGGCTGTAAACACCCAACCTGTAAGACTCAGCCTCAGACCATAAACTACTTATCCTAGTAAGAGAGAATAGCCTATAAAGTTGGAAGAGAAGAAGGGTTTACAACCCCTCGTGGGTAAATTCCTAAGGCATGACCTTTTGGTGCTCTGCCAGTCTCTGTTGCAACACTCCTATTCTACCACTTGTTAAGCCAAATGGGGAATATAGGTTGGAACAAGACCTTATCCTTATAGCAGTGAATGATACAATGGTCCCTATAATCTCCCCTGGCCATTCTTTATAACATATTAATCCAAATTCCTGAGGATGCCGAAAGGCTTACAGGACTTGATCTTAAGGATGCCTTCTTCTGTATTCCAGTTCATTCCTCATCACAATATCTGTTTGCCTTTGAGTGGACTAATCTTGACTCAGGCCAAATGCAGCAATATACCTGGTTGCCTCAGGGGTCTGGGGAGAGCCCACCTGTTTGCCCAGGTCTGGGAAAAGAACTAGGGCTTCCCGGGTGGCTCAGCAGTAAAGAATCTGCCTGCAATGCAGGAGACACAGGAAACATGAGTTCGATCCCTGGGTTAGGAAGATCCCCTGGAGGAAGGCATGGCAACCCACTCCAGTAATCTTGCCTAGAGTATCCCATGGACAGAGGAGCCTGGCGGGCTATGGTACATGGAGTCACAAAGAATCAGACATTACTGAAGCGACTGAGATGCAAGGGTAGTAAACAGAAGTTTGGATTTTATTCTGAGAGAAAACAGGAGGCAATGGGAGATTTATTAAAATCTTATTTTAATAAATCAGATTAAATAGATATGATTTATGCCCTAGATAAAGCCCAGGTTGCAGGATGGAGCAGGGATGGATTAGAGCAAGCAAGTGTGAGGCAGTACCACGGTGATCTAAATCAGGATGATGGCAGTGCAAACACAAGGAAATATGGAAATGGAAGAAATCTTAAGTGGTCAAAAGGTACAAACTTCCAGTTATAAGACAACTAAATACAGCATGGTAACTACAATTAACAACATTGGAGTTAACAGTGTTGCATATTTGAAGAATGCTAGAAGAGATCTTAGAAGTTCTCATCACACACACAAATTTGTAATTACATGAGGTGCTGGATGTTACCTAAACTAACTATGATTATCATTTTGCAATATATACATTATCAGCTTCCCTTCCCAAATTATTACATCATAAGGGCTAACACGAATACAAACTTACATGTTGATTATATCTCAATTTTTAAAAAAATTCTAGAAAGAAACCTTTAGGTGCTGACTTGACAGGGCTTGGTCATTGACTGACTATGGACCTGAGGTTGTGACTAAAGATGACCTCAAGTTTTGGAGTTTTGGGGGGACAATTGGGTAAATAGGGGCAGGGATCAGAAATAGCAGCAAGTTTGGGAGGGAAGCTAGTGAGGTTTTACCTCTACTTTTATCAAGTCTTCTGTTACAGTCCACTGGTGGGAAGGAAATGGGAGAAGAAGAATGTATATCCTCTCTTTATGGCTAAAGTGAAGTGAAACTACTTAGGGAATGTGAATATTTATAAATTTTGTCTGACATTTTTCTTTTACTTTTTCATAAGTCATATCAATTCATTATTAAAATTACAGAGACATAATCAGGGCCAATCTATCCATGGTGCTTCGTAGGCACAGTTCTGAGGGTCTGTGGGTATTAATACTCTCTAGTCTGTGAAACCGTTTTCATCTGAATTGCTTTTAAAGTTAGAGAAGAAAAACATAAATAGGATAACAACTAATGCAGAACAGTGAATCCACAGCCTGGATTACAGTCATCTTTATAGCAATGTAGTCTTTTTTGCAGATTTTTCACTAATCTTTTTAAAATTTCATTGGAATGTAGTTGATTTACAGTATTATGTTAGTTTCTACATATACATATATCCATTCTTTTTTAGGTTTTATTCCTATGTAAGTCATTACAGAATATTGAGTAGACTTTGCTTTGCAATACAGTAGGTCTTTATTAATTATCTATTTTATATATAGTAGTATGTATGTGGCAATCTCAATCTTCTGCTGTATCCCCTCCCATCTTTATCCTCTAGTAACTGTAAGCTTGTTTTCTACATCTGTAACTCTATTTGTATTTTGAAGATAAGTTCATTTGTACCTTTTTCTTAGATTTCATATGTAAGTGATGTCATCTGGTCTTAAAATATAAATTTTAACATTGTTTTACAGAATAAGCTGCCCACAAAGGCAAAAGCACCTGGGGCTTACAAAAGTCATAATGTGTCAGTGGTATGGACAACTATAGGTCATATCTAGACCTATAAGCCTCTATCATATACAGTAGATCTGAGATACATGTCCATCTGTCTGAGCAACTCCCCACATATCATCACCCCAGGCCCCACCATCTCAACTAGGTTTCTTGCCCCACTCTCAATTTTTCCAGTAGTTTAAAAAACTGTGTTAAAGCTTGTATCTAAACCTTCATGACTGCTCAGTAGAGTGCAAATGCTTCATCCTTTCCATGGGTAAATTGTAAAGGAATAAGAAACTTTAAATTTTCAGATCATCTGACATAGAATATCTACTAAGAATTAATCCTCAGGAAATAATAAGATGGAATTAAAAAGATGGATATCACAATGCTATTTCCACTAAAAAATGGAACATCCCTAAATATTCTGTAATAAGAGTCTGGTTAAATTAATTATAGTTGATCCACACAATGAAATATTAAGCAGACATTAAATAATACATGTAATTATATATTTATTGTAGGAAGATAGTCACAACATATGAAATGAAAAAAATAAGGTATTTCATATATTATAGTTTAATCTCTTCAAAAAGGAAAAGATATATACCGATCTATTTTGGTGGTGGGATTATGGATAATCACTAATTTTGCTTCTTTGAATTTAAAAAATTTTCAACAATGGGCATATGTTACATTGGATTAAAAAATACTAAAAGTATGCACTCTTTGATTCAGAATCTGCTGGTAGATATTTAACAAGAAAATTATTACAGATGTGTGCACAGATTTAGTCACAAAGATACAGTTCTCTGTCATCATCAGTTTTTCCCTCTCTACTGAATTTTCCCATGAGCATATACAAGTGCCATAATTTCTCCCATTGTTAAAAAAGTTCCACTTCACTGTAAATTAGTGTAGCCACCACCAGAAGATAGTATGGAGGTTCCTTAAAAAACTAAAAATAGAGTTACCATATCATTCAGCAATCCCACTCCTGGGTATATATCCAGAAAAGATGAAAATTCTAATTTGAAAAGACACATGAACCCCAATATTTATAGCAGCACTATTTAAAACAGCCAAGATACAGAAGCAACCTAAATGACCATCAACAAATTGAATGGACAAAGATGTGGTATATATAAACACAATGGAACATTACTCAGCTATGAAAAAGCATAAAATAATGCCATTTGCAGCAACATGGATGTACTTAGAAATAACCATACTGAATGAAGTAAATCAGACAGAGAAAGACAAACAAGCATTTACAGTATAGCCTGGGGGACTATATTCGATATCTTGGAATAATCTTTAGTAGGAAATAATCAGGAAACAAATATATAACTGAATCACTTTGCTATACACTGAATTAATGCATATAATATAATGCATAATTAATCAACTATACTTCAATAAAAATTAATTTAAAAAATAGGTGGGGAGCCCATTACTAGTAGTTTGCTGACTCCTTTTCTAGAACATGTATTAAAAAAAAAAAAGACTAAAAAAAAGTCACACTTGACACTTGATTGTAACTTCCCCTCCAGCTTCCACTTTATTTTTCTGCTCTGCCATAAAGCAAATCATCTTTCAACAGCCCACATCAACACCTATCAAACTCTGTGTAGTGAAGGACCAGTTTATTTTTCATTTCTAATCTGTGACTAGAAACAGATATTCATGAAAAATGAAATAAAATTAATCAATAGAAAAATGATCCTGTGCCTGAATGTCATGACCATGTCAAACTGCTAGAAAAGTTTCTAAAAGCTTACTTTTTATTATTAATACATCCCTGCAGTGATCCTCAGACACGATGAGCAGGACTCTTCAGTACTCATTGTCCCAATCCTTCTGCCCTCTCTGGCTGTTAACCCATCCTGTCAGGCTCTTTTCCCATCCTTGCACTGAAACTACCACTGCTCAGATCACCTTGAGCTTCCACATTGCTAAAATCAATGTTCAACCCTCTTTTAACTCCACAGTCTGCAGTATTTTATACACGCAATCTCTCCTTCACCTTTAATTGAACTTTCTTTTGATTATCTTCCTACAGCTCTATGATTCTACTCAGAGTCATTCTTCTCCCCAGCCTTCAACTTTGGGGTGCTCAGAGTTCAGTTCTGGAACCTCTTCACTGTTCTCATCCAATCTCATCACTTTAAATAGGGTCTATATGCTGATGACGCCGAAAGTTAGAACTCCAGCTCAGAACCATCCCCTGAATTCTAGACACACACACACATCCAACTGCAAAGTCAACATCTGGATGTCTAAAAAGCATCTCAACATTAACATGACCAAAACAGAATTGCTAATCTTCTATGCCCTTCATCATTCTCAATGACAATTTCTTGCTTCTAACTGCCCATCCTTGACTCCTCTTTTAATTTCCTGGAATTCAACTGCTTTTTAGCATCTCCACTGCTAACACTGGTTTAAGACACCATTATCTCTCAGCTTGGTCACTGTAGTGGAATATATTAACTTGCCTTCCCCCATAGTCTAATCTCAATAGAAAAACCAAACCATTTTTTTCAAATCATAAGTCCCATAATGCCACATGTATGCTCAATCCATCCCATGGCTTCATTTTTCACTCAGAGTAAAAGCTAAACTTGTTACAGTGGCCTACAAAGGGCCTGCAGTCTCTTCTTCCTCCGACCCTCTTTATCTCCTGCTACTCTCCTCAGGTTCCCTCTGCTCCTGCCACACTGGGCTCCTGGCACTTTTTTTCTGCTGGATACATCTGCTTCAGGGCCTTTGCACTGCTGTTCACTCTCTCAAGGAAGCTCTCTTGATTCGATACTTCCCTGGTCCCCTCCCTCACTTCCTTCATACTTTTGATCAATGTCATCATCTTAGTGAGGCAATGTTGTGCATCTTCCCTTTTCTGTCTGATCTGTCTCTGTTGTGTTTTTTATCACATGACATACTTCTTCATTTGCTTATTTTCTGTTGGTCTCCAAGTAAAATATATGCTACTTAAGAGAAGGGATGGTATTCTGTTTAATTTTACTGTCACAACCCTAGTACTAAGATGCAAACTGTATTTACTGAGCAAATGTTCATCCTGATGCCCTTCATTAGAAAAAAAAATTGTAAGCAATTTAAGTATCTGTCAATAAGAGATTCACACTTTCAGAAAATGGGATACTATTTATATCTGTATCTACATAGTGGCCATAGATATGAAATGGAATACTATTCAACTGTTCAAAGTTTGCATGAACTGCAAATGACTACATTTACTGAGAGGAAAGAGGCCTGTAGCCTCTTAAAAAGAATCAGATTACCAAGTAATACACATGGCATTAGCTCATGTCTATAAGGAAAAGTAATGCATCAATGTAAACTCCTAATCCAAAACAACATTTAAAAAAAATAATCAAAAGAGTTAACTCCACAAGGCCTTAAATCCAAGGTTTCCTCCGACAACATTCATGACACAAGAGTAGCAAATGTGTTTGGACCTAGATATGTTGGGATGGTCTGTGCAATTTGGTGGGACTCCATGGGCTCCAGTGCAAAGCTGTTCCTTAAACCATTAAATAGCCAATAAAAGCCATAGAACCATCAGAGCTGTGCTTCTCCAAGTGGGGATAGGAATGACTTGCAGAAATGTTAAGTAGCATTTGGATTTAGGCTTGTGTCCTCTTCCAAGTTTCGGGATTATTTAAGCACTCCTGTTTCCAAGTAAAGATGGGTAAGGCAGCTGCTTCAGCCCCCGGCAGCCCCACTGCATCATGGAGTGAGGCAGGAGCCACCAAACCCAGCCGAGAGGATGACAAGGTGGGAAAAGACACGGTGAAATCATCTAGGCAGGGAAGACTGAAGTGAGAGGAAGGTTTTTTTTTTTTTTTTTGCTATTTCCTTTATCTTTTCTGGCAAAATTAAGGTTTAATTCTTTGTTGGCAACAAAGTTGATTTTTCAAAGGAGGAAAACATTCACAGAGAGAAAGCACATTTAAGTAAATTTTATGTTCAAAAGGTGAGTGCACTGATATTTACAAGTCCTCTGGTCCATGCTGAGAGGTTGCCTTATCACTAAGAACTTGTGAGTTCTTCCTCACAAGGTCTTTGTGCTTCTCTGTAGTTCTCTTACACAGAATCCACTAACCAATCTAGGTTGTATACATGTAATTAGAGAACTGATGATGGCCAAGTTCTAATTAGCTAATGCAGTGGTTAGGGTCACCTTCTCGGGTTCATAAAAAGGACTCCGCTGAACATAGCAGTTTTGGACCTGGTGGCCACTTGGGCAATAACAATGTTTTCACCAGAGGAAACTGAAGACCACATAGGAGATGATATTTATCTCGAACTGGTCAGTAGTGGATCTGTTAATAGAACTATATTTCATCTAGTTCTCATCAACTCATCGCCTAGGTGACTCAGACAGTGAAGAATCCGCCTACAATGCGGGAGACCTGGGTTCGATCCCTGGGTTGGGAAGACCCCCTGGAGGAGGGCACAGCAACCCTCTCCAGTACTCTTCATGGAGGATCTCCACGGACAGAGGGGCCTGGTGGGCTGCAGTCCATGGGGTTGCAAAGAGTCAGACAGGACTGAGTGACTAAGCAATCAAGGGCTCTTAGCACCCCATAAAGATAACCATTTAACTGGGATCCAAATTACCACAGTGGGGAGAAAGGGGGTTAAAAAGAGATTCCCAAACCTAGCAGAGGCCAGTCTCACTGCCTGGAAATGAACCGTGGAGTTTATAAAATGTGCTGATTTCTGGATTCCATTGCAAGAATTTATAAATCACAGAAGTTCCCCGCAAGTAAATCTGATGCACAACCAAGTTCAGGAATGACTGGCCTGTGTTACACAAGACAGAAGAGCATAGAACCCAGCAGATTTCTATTAAAAAAAAATGCAAGTCATTCTCCTTACTCACTCTATGAAAAAAACAACATGGAAATATGCAATTATAAAGCTCAAAATAGCTTCTTCAGGAGAAAAAAAAATGATTCACACTTCTAAAGATGCTCAGGCCACAGCTGCAATCTGTTCTTATGGCCAAAACCCTTGGAAAGCCCAATTAAGGGAAGCCACATTGGGCTTGGTTGCCAAGACCCACCCAAAGCTGTGTTGTTCTCTCTGGAGACAGGGAACAATGACCACACCCTAGGGAGACATGCAGGCAGCTGACACTGACCTTCGAGGAGCTGGAAGCTTGGCTTCCTAACCTACAGCTGTCATCCCATGGGGCCAGGCTCCCTTCAGGTCCTAGAGGCTAATGCACCTGCTTGGGTAGGAGGCGTCTCGGGAGGAACAGTTTACTGGCCTTTCACTAGAGTCCAAGCTCTGGGCTGGTTCAAGTCCACCCCATTTCCCATAGCGAGGGGGTGGGTAGAGAAGCAGCAGCAGGCTGAGAGCTGTCTGGAGGCAGACGGCGAATATAATAAATTAGGAAGTCACACAGCTGTGTGTTCTGAAACACAAGATTGAAAATAGATCATGTTTTCCTCTTTGGGGAACATACTGTGGTGTTGATATTTTCTAATTCAAATTTGGACCCAGGAGGCCTCCTCACCAAATTACCCCAAGGTGGAGGAGGAGGGGGAGGGATGAAGAGGAGCCCTTTGGTAGAATTCATTTTCACTTACTTTGGAAGAAAAAGGGATGCTGTTTAAGAGGTTTTGGGATAAAGCAGAGACATCATAAAAAATTTAGTGATATCTGAAAAATATCTTTGGAACTGATTCTGAAGCAAATGGAAAGTTACTCCATTTGCATGGTAAATGCTTTTTTATTTTTTTGGACCATGCCACATGGCTAGTGAGATCTTAGTTCCCCAACCAAGGATTGAACCCTGGCCCTCAGCAGTGAGAGCATGGAGTCCCTACCACTAGACCACCAGGAAATTCCCATTAAATATTTACTAAATGCAGATTTATGTAAAGCACTGGACCAGAGGCTAAGCTAGAACATAAATTCACTCTGAGCCTCATTCTTGGAAGTGCTTACAGTCTGTAAGGAAGATAGGGCATTCTTTAAAACATGAAAGCAGTATTGATAGTTTTGCACAGTAGTTAAAAGTAAACAGCACAATATCCCATATTAACTAACTGTATCTGATGTCTTTATGACCTCAGCCTACTTAACCTCTCCTGGAGCCCCAAGTCCTTCGATTGTAAATGGTGATGCTATAAGGGTTACAGAGTACTGACCTCACGAAATTGCCTGCCAAATAGAAAGCATCTGAAAAATGGTAGTGGTCTTGTTTTGCTTTTTTTTTTTTTTTTAATAGATTCTTTCAACTCATCTTTAAAGATCAACAAGTGGTTTTTGATTGAAGTTCAAGTGCCCAGAGTTGGGAGATTCTATTGGCAGTCATCTCTAATCTATTCCAGGACCAGGAAAATCCATCCAAAGCCCTCAGAAGCTTTAAAAGGCATCCTAGAGCTTCTGTCCATTGCTGCTGTCTCAACCAATGGGTCTCCCTGGGGTCAATCCAACACTGTAGGAAATGAACTGAAGACTGAAGTTGTGGGTATCCTCCTGGATTTCTTGTGTGTTTATTTTTGTTAGACACATATATATTTTGATTTTAAAACCTTATAACTTAGCATCTCATCACTATTTCAGTGCAGCCTAACAATCTTGATTGTTTTAATTCCTTTCTTTTTCTGATCTATTTTATACCACTTTACCATCTAGTTGAAACTTACAGCATTCTACTTATACTTTTTCTCTAATTTCATCCCTCCCAAATTAATATTCTATTTTTACAACATCCTAGGGTCTTTTAGCTCATAACCTGGTGTGATACAATCCTACAATAAGTTCTGCAAAGTGTGATTAATGCTCTGGGGGGAAAAATAGCCTGTGGGTCTAACCCTGGGTTTGGAAGAGACAGACATCTGCAGAACTAGAGGAAGATGGTTTTCATGTGTCACATTTTTGGAGTGAGACTAGTAACTTTAATACTAGATTGATTTCCCAGATGAGAACTGAAGATACCACCCATTTACACAGCCTCATTCATCTACTGGAATTACTTTACTTTTATGGTTTTTAAAAAAGGATGTTTCTACTTGTGTAAGAAGCTGCATGTCCTGAAATCCATAGTTTTTCACATATGCAACCACTGGATTTTTAGTAAGCCACATCCCCAGTATTGTTGAACAGAATGGAAGACAATGAAACTCATCATACATGCTGCTGACCTGCACTGAGAAGGTGGCAGCTCTCAGGGAGCCTCTCTCAGACTCCCAGTGGTGAGATGTGCTGAGCCCGGCTCCTGCCACGGCTCTCATCATGATCCTCATCCAGTGACATCCCAAACTTCCCTCCCCACAGCCATCCAAGGAAGTCTCTTGCTGGGCAGTGCTCCGGGCACTTTTTGTTCTAAGAGACAACAGGCCAGAGCTGGATCCAATTTAAAATCATTTTTATTTATTTGAATTTAAAAAATATATATTAAATTTTTTTCTGCAACAAGACACATTTTTTTCATATCTTTCACATACTCCCTATTGTGAATACGTGTATGTATGTATGTATGTATGTATGTGTGTGTGTGTGTGTGTGTGTGCATAGACGGAGAGAGAAAGAGAGAGAATGGTAAAGCGGATATGGTAAAATGTGAACATAATAGTAGGTGAGCCAGGGTGAAAGGTATATGCGAATGGATTCTTTGGACTCTCTTGCAAAAAAATGTTTTTTTAAAAAATAAATACTTTTACTTCCACTCATTTATCATTGCTCTTCCTTATCAATTCTTCCTTACCAACTTTTACATTATTATTCTTCCAAATGAACTCTACCATCTCTCTGTGACATTCCCATCCCAGATACCATTGGTATTTTGGAACAAGATATGAGCCTGCACATTGACTGGGTATCTTAAATCTTGATCACAGTATGTATGTTTTCCTCCCAGGAATAAAACACTTGTTTAGTTATTTAAAATTTGTGCTGCATATCTTAGTAAACGCTTACAGTTTTCTTCACGTTAGTCCCAAGACGTTTTCTGTTAGGATTATTCTGAAGCAGTTTACATTTTTATTGCCACTGCTAGAAAAACCCTTTTTATCCATTTTATAATTAACTAATTATTGCTGACATATGGAAATGTTACAAAGTTTTGTTTATTCACTATGTAGCTACTCCTCTAAATTATATTAATCCTAACAGCTTTTCCATTGCTTCTTCAGGGATTTCTAGATAGTTTTACTGTCTATAATTTAAAGTACTTTGCTTCTATCAGTGTGTGGTACCTCTATTTGTGTCTATCAGCATCCTTGGCATCCTACTCTAGCTCCAGATTTTAATGGGAAAGCAATTTTGTTATTTCCATTTTAAATATCATGTTGGTTTGTTGCATTGTAATAGTTTACACAATGATACTAAGAATGTATCCTATTCTGTCTTTAACAGATGACATTAATGCTATCAAATACCACTTTGGATTTATTGAAATTAGCATTTCAGTTTTCATATAGAGTTTATTCAGACGTAATGGGCACTGTTCTGTTTTCTGTTACTGAGTTGCTTTGGCTTCCCTGAGATAAACGGATCTCTGAGCCAAATTCAAGGTCCACTGCTAGTAGCTATCAATACAAAGGTCTTTATAACATGTACTTTGAAAACACTGATAATCTGTTTTTTCAGTTTTATTTTTTAATTACCTTTGTTTTCATCATTTAATTATTTTCAAGTTATCTTTACACTTTTCGGTAAACCACCTCGACTTGTAGGGGAAACAGGGCCAAATAATCAAAGGTTAAAACTCTTAATGCAGTCAAAAGTACAACAGAAGAGACACAGATAAAGTGCTTTAGGAGTTTAGAGGAGGATGTGATACCCTGTTACAGCTCGAGTTCAGGGAGGAATCAGAACAGTCACCCAAAAGGGATGTTAAAGATGAACCTGGACGAAAAGTATTGCTACAAGGCAGAAGAAGATGACAATGGGCATCTGTCTTCTGTCAGTATGTCTCTCCTCATCGTGAGGTGGGCAAATCTACCAGGATTCCCTCTCAATCTATAACCTAATTTGACAGGAGGAATGGATATTGATTGTTTTCAGCTATGTATATTCTCAAAAATAATGTAAAAAAGGGCAAGTCCTAAAAAAGCCTATGGTAACTATAAATTATTTTCATCCATTTATAATTAAGATGTGTTTGATATATTCTTTCAAACTGCCAAACTTACTTTTTCTCAGCAACCATGTGTCTATGGAGACAAACATTACACTGATTCAGAAGGATATACAAGGACAGCCTTCTGACACACCAGCCAAACACCCCTAGAACTTCAGATTCGTATGACAGCCACTGGATATACAGAAAGAGCTGGCTTTGCTGTGGGATGAGATGCATTTCAGAGTCTCTGAATCTTTGCATATTCGAGTTACTTCCTTCAATAGGACATCATTTTACAGTTAACAAAACGCTTTAACTGACGTTCTTCCTCTGATTTTCAGATGATGATGATTTTCCCGTGTTACAAATGGGAGACCAAGGAGCAATACGTCTAGCCATCATGACAAAGACAAAATCACTGAAGTCTATCATCCAGGGCTTCTGATTCTGGATACAGGAATCAGGCCCTCCCTCTCATGGTACTACTATTATAAATCCTGATATCAATTGTTTAATTTTAGTTTTCGTGGAGTATAACTGCTTTAAAATGTTGTGTTAGTTTCTGCTGTGCAATGAAGTGAATATGCACTGTATGTATGCATATGTCCTCCCCATCTTGAGCCTCCCTCCCACCCCTGGCCCTCAATCCCACCCTCCAGACCATCACAGAGCACTGAGCTGGGCTCCCTGTGTTACACAGCAGCCTACCACCGTTATCTATTTTACACACAGTAGTGTATACACATCAGTCCTGCTTTCCCATTCGCCTCACCCTCTCCTTCCCATGCTGTGTCACCTGTCCATTCTCTGCATCTGCACCCTATTCCTGCCCTGCAAACAGCCTTGTCTGTACCATCTTTCTAGACTCCAGATCCATTCACATCACAAATGACCTAATTTTGTTCCTTTTTATGGCTGAGTAATATTACATTATATATATACGTATATAATATCAGTTTCATAACTATTTTAAACAACCACTTTGGAATGACTTTTATACTCTCTCCTATGACATTTTAAATTGGGGCAAAAGTGCATGTAACTTCCTAAATCCAGGTTTAGGCCTTGAATAACTTTTGCTTATTTGCTCACATTAAACTTAAGGCTGAAATAGAGTATGAAAGTATAGAATATAAAGAAGTAGAACATAAACATTTAAGACAGAATCAAGATCTGAGAGGCTTCAACTTGCCAAGGATCATGGGTACAAGCTAGTATTAGGAGGGAAAATGTCCTTAAAAGGTTTAATTGTTAAAAGCTAATTTCCTTGAGTTTTCTTTAGCCATGATGTTCTAAGAATGAAAGTGATGGATGTATTTCTCCAAGTACGAAAACACCAATGTCCCAGAGTTAAGTGTCTATTCTAATTGCTGTGCACTCCAGAGTCCTTCAGATTGCTCATCTGTGTTATTTTTACTTGCTAAAGCAGAGGTGTCTGGGTGATGAATTATACAAGGTGCTTCACTCAGCTCCACTGGTATGTGATAATAAATATTTCCACCGAAAGACAAGGTAAGAAAATGCTTAACATTTTCATAGTGTGTGATGCAGATTTTATTCTTGTATCTTTTTTTTTTTAACAGAGAAGTAGCTATTAAATTTTAATCTAATTATGGTATAGTCAAACAGGTGAAGATGGCAAAGTTATTTCAGAGAAATATGAAGGCTTCAATCATAAATGTGTGTCCATCCTGCCCTTCAGAACACACTGGAGAATAGCACACACGGAAGCATAATTGAGGAAGTGGAATATCCATTTGCTAAAAAGAAAATAAGGTAGTGGAGCTCTAGTAGCGAAGTGATGAAAAATGAAATACATTATAATCAAACTTCAATTTCCATTTTTCTGCAACCTTTGATATTGTGACCTAAAAAAAATACAGTGCATTTCCTCAACTCCCAATAAAGGCAAAATGACAGAGGGCTATAATCTGAATTCAATTTGTTATAGTTTTTTTGTAGCAGTAAAGAAAATGCAGAAAATAGGTTTCAAAGTAAAGGGACAGAATTAAGGGTTTGAGTAGTTTCCCAACTTTCTTTAGCTACCCATCATCCTATGGCCATGCAGGGAACACTAATTTCAATCTTGGGAGAAGCTGATGATTGCTATGACCTTTAAATATTCTAATCCCCTCTCGGTGACTGAGTTTGACACAAGCACATGGTCATAGGCTTGCCAAAGAGACATGAGAAAAAGTTTGCTAAAGGGCTTTTGGGTCTACAGTCACACCACCCTGAACACATCCTATCTTATCTGAAGGGCTTTTGAAAACATTTTTATACAGCTAAGAAAGATTCTCTGGAAGACACAGCCTCTTTTTCCTCTGGACCATATGATGGTAGCTGCCATTTTGCTATAAGCACGAGGACAAATTTGGTATGCCAATAATGGCAGAACCAAAAGATGGAAAGAACTTGGGTCCTTGGTAACATCACTAAACAGATAACCACACCCAGAACCTACTCAAGTCTGAAGCTGTGACACTCAATACATGTTCTTCTTATGTCGGCCATTTTGAGTTGGGATTTTGATTACTTGAAGCTGAAAACCTCCTAATTGACTCTCCATTCATCACTTGGGCTAGGCTAGAGTAAGATAAGTTTGTCTCTGGTCCTGGCACTGCATATTGTCATGCTTTCAAGGTCTTGTCACACCCAGAACACATAATCCAGTTCTAGACTTTTATGCCTAGGACTGCAACATTTCTTTTTATTGTTAAAAGTTCTTCTACTGGTTCCCACTTCACTATCTGGTGAAATCCAGACACTTCCATGCTGCAAATCCTTATATCTTGATCCTTGCCTCTCCTGTCAGAATTTCCTCCATTTGCCTGTCCCCTCAAGCTTCCTGCTTTTGCCATACTGAAGTACAAGCCCTCCATATCTGCGAGGGACTGGTTCCAGGATTGGTTGGATCTAAGGATGTGGAACCAGCAGATAAGAAGAGCAGACTGTAGAATTCCCTGAACCTCCTGGTCTTTCCACCTACAATTCTCACCACCTGGAATTTTCAACAGCTTCCTCCCACTGTGCCTGCCTGGTTATTCTTTTCTTTAGCTTCATGATTACACACACTCAGATATCTCTTCTTGAACAAGATGGCGGAGGAGTAGGTGGACGTGGAGTACATCTCTCTCCACAGATACATCAGGAATACATCTTCAGACACAGAAGTGCATGCAGAACGCCAGCTGAGAGCAGACAGGAGTACCTGACCAGTGGAAAAGACTATATAGAACCACGCAAACTCAACAGGATGAAGGAACTAAGGGGAAAGACAGGAGTGTTAGTAGGACTGGACCTGCCCTTGGCGGGTGGCGGGTGGGGGAACTGAAGCAGGGGTCTGATCCCCACATCAGGGCAACTGTCTGAGGCAGAGGAGGAACATTTAAGGCTGAGAGTGAACCAGCTGATCTGTGGCAACCTAAATGGAATGAGAATCAAGACAGTCCTTGCCACAGCCATACATACCCGGGACAGGGACACAGGTCCTGGAAGGTGCAGCAGCTAGGAGCTAGAGTTTAGAGATTCTGGAGCAATCCCAGACTGCTGGGAGAGATGGATCGAGGGGGTGGAAGGGAGGAGACTGTGGTGGGAAATGCCTGTGGAGGAAAGAGGGCAGCCATGGAAGCAAGGCTATACTGCTGAATCACGTGAAGGGGGTGGAGACATCACCAGAGCCTCTGTCTCCCCACAACACCAGCACCAGCAGCTGAACAATACTGAGACTGGCCCATCAAACCCCTGATGCACTGAACTGTAGAGTAGGACCCCACCCAGGGTGCCCCTTTAAGTGCCTGATGCACCGACCTACAGTGTAGGACCCCAGCCAGGGGGCCCTCTCTATGTGCCTGACGCTCTGAACAGCAGAGAAGGACCCCAGGAAAGGGAGCCAAGTGCCTGAATGGGCGGAGCTACGGAGAAAGACTCGCCAAAAAGGCCTTCTGATTGGCAGCTACAAGAGGCTCCACTACTCTGATAGGGCCATAACTCCTGCAGTGGAGGCAGCCCCTGTCCCTGCACACTTGGCGCCGCCAGGGTCCCTGTAAGCTAAGCAGCTGCTGCCCCACCTTCGTGTTCAACTGTCGCTGGGCCAGAGCTGCCACAGGCAGAAAAGGCTTGCATCTATGCACGCAGGGTCACTTTGGTAGTATCTGACTCTTTGTGATCCTGTAGACTGGCCTGTCAGGCTTTTCTGTCAGGAAGGGGGGTTCTCCAGGCAAGAATACTGGAGCGTATTGGCCTGGTTGCCATACCCTTCTAGAGCACTGTATTTCCTGCGACCCTAGCTGCCAACTCCCCTGAGTACCTGGTGCTGCCAGAACCCCTGCGACCCAAGCAGCTGCACCACCCCCACACCTGGCCTTCACAGGGCCAAACCCAAGCCCTCCAGGGCAGCCTCAGGAGCAAATCCCAGTGGATGACCCACATGCAAAAGTAGAAATAAAACCACAATTGAAACCCAGGGGCAGCATGGCTAAGGAAGAAGACCCAAAACCTTCCCACCAGCTGTACAAGCTGCAGATTAAATCCACATGATCAACTAACCAGACTCTGTATCTATGGAATATATAAAAGGTCATTGAGAATTCCCACAAAAGAAAACACACTAGTTCTGATAGCTGTGGACATTGGAGGCAAGAAAACACAGGCGTAGGACCAGATTAGAATCTGAGCTGCCCCCACAGCCGGTCCAGAGATCAGCACAGTGTTGGAGGGCGTCCTAGGGAGGGGAGGTGGACTGTGACTCCCAGCGAGGGAAAGGACGCTGACAGCAGTGACTCAAGAAAAACACTTATTATTCTATGTTTTGACATGTTCTGTAGATTCTCTTGGAATTTTTTTCCCCCCTTTTATCCTCTTCTGTTGTAGTTGTCGATTTTATTGGCACTATGAAATCTAATTAAGCTTTTGAGCTTTTTTCCCCTCAGTTAATTAGTAATTAATTATTATTAATTATTATTTCATTGTTGTTAGAAACCTCTGCCTCTACACTGGGCTTTTGCAGTTCTGTGGAGTTTTCCTTTTTTTTTTCTTTTCTCTTTTTTTAATTTTTAATTTTTCAAACCTGTTACTATTTTTCTACATTTATTCCTTTGTTTGCTTTTCCTACTGTTCTTTTCCCCTTGCAGTTAACCTTTAATGTATATAAATCTTCTTTATCTACCTCTACTTAACTTTGCATATCTATTCTTTTTTCTTTTTTTTTGTACTGTAATTATGATTTATTTTATTTTTTTTATGTGCTTTCAGTTCTTATATTTATGTGTCTTGATTCATTGTTTTATTATTATTATTTCTTTTATTTTTATTTTTTCCATTTATTTTATTAGTTGGAGGCTAATTACTTTACAACATTGCAGTGGTTTTTGATATACATTGAAATGAATTAGCCATGGATTTACTTTCTTCTTAACATATTAGTTTTATTTTCATTGCTTTATTCCCCAATTGGCAACTTACTTTAGTTTTATTTTCCAGTTTGTGCTTTGTTTGTTTTGTTCCGGTAGATACAATTTTTGGTTTCCTTTGTTCGCTGGGTCAGTCTATTGTACTTTATTTTTGTTGGACTGTTTTGATTTTGCTTATGGATGTATATGTATAGGTTTATATTCAGTCACACTTTTTGTTGTTGTTATAAACCTCTGCCTCTACACTGGGCTTTTGCAGTTCTGTGAAGTTTTCCTTTTTTTCCCCCTTTTTTCTTCCTTTTTTTTTTTTATTTTCTCTTTTTTATAGTTTTAATTTCTAATTAAAAAAAATCTATTATATTTTTCTACATTTATTCCTTGGTTTGCCTTTCCTATTGTTCTTTTCCCCCTTGCAGTTAATATTTAATGTATGCAAATCTTCTTCATCTACCTCTATTTAACTCTGCATATCTATTCTTTCTTTCTTTCCTTTCCTCTCAACATATTTGTTAGTTTTGTTTTCATTGCATTATTCCCCATTGCATCTTGTTTTAGTTTTTTTTTTCCGGTTTCTGCTTTAGTTAGTTTTGTTCTTAACTGGTAAATATAATTTTTTACTTCCTTTGTTTGCCGGGTCAGTCTACTGTATTTTATTTTTGTTGGACTGTTTTGACTTTGCTCATGGGTATATATGTATATGTGTATATTCCATTATTTTAATTATTATTTGCCTGATTTTGTAACTGCCATTTGTCTGGGGTTCATCTTTGGTTTCTCATTTTTGAACATTTAACCTCACTTAATGCCATAACAAACCACTTCTGGAATCTTCGTTCCTGACCAGAGATAAGCCCTGAGCTTTGGAGTAGGAGCACTGACTCCAAGACCCTAGACTGTATCAGAGAACTAATCCTAGGGAGTATCAAATAGTGAGAACTCACACAAAGGAAACCACTTGAATACAAGACCCAGCAACACCGAACCACCAGTAGCACCCTGTACAAGCCGCCTCATCTAAACAACTAACAAAACAAAAGTACAAACATAATTATCAGCAGACAGGGTTACCACCTCACTCAGCCTTGCCTGTCAGAGGAAAAACAAACAAACAAAAACCCAGTCTAAATCTCACCCTATATGAAGCTTACACAAACCACTGGACCAACCTTAGGAGGGCAGAGATGAAAAGGAAGAAAGAATTCAACTTTGAAGCCTGGGAAAAGGAGACCTCAAACACAATAAGTTTAAAAAATATATGAAAAGGCAGAGAAACACTACACAAATGAAGGAACAAACTAGAAACACAGAAGTCCAAATAAATGAAGAGGAAATAGGCAAACTACCTGAAAAAGAATTCAGAATAATGATAGTAAAGATCATCAAAAACCTTGAAAACAAAATGGAGAAAATGCAAGAATCAATTAACACAGACCTAGAAGAATTAAAGAATAAACATACAGAGACAAACAACACAATTACTGAAACGAAAGATACTCTAAAAGGAAACAATAGCAGAATATCTGAAGCAGAAGAATGAATCATTGAGCTGGAAGATAAAATGGTGGAAATAACTTCTGAAGAGCAGAATAAAGTAAAAAGAATGAAAAGAACTGAGGATAGTCTCAGAGACTTCTGGGACAATGTCAAACACACCAACATTCAAATTATAGGGGTACCAGAAGAAGAAGAGAAAAAGAAAGGGTATGAGAAAAATTTTGAAGAGATTATAGTTGAAAATGTCCCCAACATGGAAAAGGAAATAGTCAAGTCCAAGAGGCACAAAGAGTCCCATACTGGATAAACCCAAGGAGAAACATGCCAAGACACATACTAATCAAACTAACAAAGACTAAACCCAAAGAAAGAGAGCAAGGGAGAAGCAACAAGTAACACAGAAAGGAAACCCCATATGCCTAACAGCTGATCTTTCAGCAGAAACTCTGCAGGCCAGAAGGGAATGGCAGGATATCTACAACCAAATCCTTGTACCCAGCAAGGGTCTCATTCAAAATTGATGGAGAAATAAAATGTTTTTCAGAGAAGCAAAAGTTAAGAGAATTCAGTACCACCAAACCAGCTTTACAACAAATGTTGGGGACTTATATAGTCAAGAAATACAAGAGAAAGGGGAAGAAAAAAAGAGATCTACAAAATCAACCCCAAACAACTATGAAAATGGCAATTGGAACATGTGTGTGTGTGTGTGTGTGTGTGTGTGTGTGTGTGTGTGTGTTAGTTGCTTAGTCATGTCCAACTCTTTGCAACCCCATAGACTGCAGCCCACCAGGCCCCTCCATCCATGGGATTCTCCAGGCAAGAACGCTGGAGTGTGTTGCCATTCCCTTCTCCAAAAGGAACTATAGAAAGAAAGAAAGTGAAGTCACTCAGTCTTGTCTGACTCTTTGCGACCCCATGGACTGTAGCCTACCAGGCTCCTCCATCCATGGAATTTTCCAGGCAAGAGTACAGGAATGGGTTGCCATTTCCTTCTTCAAATTGGAACATATATATCAATAATTACTTTAAATGTAAATGGATTAAATGCTCCAACCAAAAGACACAGACTGGCTGAATGGATAAAAAAATAAGACCCATATATATGATGCCTACAAGAAACCCACTTCAGACCTCAAGACACATATAGACTGAAAGTGAGAGGATGGAAAAATATATTCCCTGCAAATGCAAAGCAAAAGAAAGCTAAAGTAACAATTCCCATATCAGACAAAATAGACCTCAAAATAAAGAAGATTACAAGAGATAAGTAAGGACACTACATAATGATCAAGGGATCAATCCAAGAGGAAGACATAACAATTGTAAATATCTATGTACCCAACATAGGAGCATCTCAATACATAAGACAGACACTAACAGACATAAAAGGAGAAATTGATAGTGACAAAATAATAGTAAGAGACCTTAACACCCCACTCACACCGATGGACAGATCATCAAAACAGAAAATTAATAAGGAAACACAGTCTTAAATGATACATTAGATGAGATGATCTCATTGATACCTTCAGGACATTCCATCCAAATGTAGAAGAATACACATTCTTGTCAAGTACACATAGAACATTCTCCAGGATAGACCACATCATGGGTCACAAATCAAACCTCAGTAAATTAAAAAAATTGAAATCGTATCAAGAGTCTTCTCTGACCACAATGATATGAGACTAGAAATCAATTACAAGAAAAAAACTGTAAGAAACACAAGCATGTGGAGATTAACCAACACAGTTCTAAATAACCAACAGGTTACTGAAGAAATCAAAAGGGAAATCAAAAAATTTCTAGAAACAAATGACAATGAAAACACAACAACTCAAAACCTATGGGATGCAGCAAAAGCATTCTGAGAGGAAAGTTTATAGCAATCTTACCTCAAGAAACAACAAAAACATCAAATAGAGAACCTAACTTTCACCTAAAACAATTGGAAAAAGAAGAATCAAAAAACCCCAAAATTAGTAGAAGGAAATAAATCACAAAGATCCAAGCAGAAATAAATGAAAAGGAAATGAAAGAAACAATAGTAAAGATTAATTAAACTAAAAGCTGGCTCTTTGAGAAGATAAACAAAATTGACAAACCTTTATCCAGACTCATCAAGAAAAAGAGAGAAAGAATCAAATCAACAAAATTAGAAATGAAAAAGGAGAGGTTACAACACACAATGCAGAAAATACAAAGGATTATAAGAGACTATTATGAACAATCATATGGCAATAAAATGGATAACCTGGAAGAAATGGACAGATTCTTAGAAAAATTCAATCTTCCAAGACTGAACCAAGAAGAAATAGAAATTATGAACAGCCCAATTACAAGCACTGAAATTGAAGCTGTGATCAAAAATCTCCCCCAAACACAAAAGCCCAGGACCAGATGGCTTCACAGGAGAATTCTATCAAACATTTAGATAAGAGTTAATGCCTATCCTTCTAAAACTCTTTCAAAAAACTGCAGAGGAAGGAACACTTCCGAATTCATTCTACAAGGCCACCATTGCCCTGATATCAAAACCAGACAAAGACAACAAAGAAAATGAAAACTATAGGCCAATATCACTGATGAACATATATGCAAAAATCCTCAAAAAAAAATTTAGCAAACAGAAATCAGCAACACATCAAAAAGCTCATACACCATGATCAAGTTGGGTTTATTCCAGGAATGCAAGGATTCTTCAATATATGCAAATCAATCAATGTGATACACCATATTAACAAATTGTAAGATAAAAATCATACGATAACCTCAACAGATGCAGAAAAAGTGTTTGACAAAATTCAGCACCCATTTATGATTAAAACTCTTCAAAAAATGGGCATAGAAGGAACCTACTTCAATTTAGTAAAGGCCATATATGATAAGCTTACAGCAAACATTATTCTCAATGGTGAAAAACTGAAAGTGTTCCCCCTAAGATCAGGAACAAGATAAGGGTGTCCAGTTTCACCACTATTATTCAACATAGTTTTGGAAGTCCTAGCTACAGCAATCAGAGAAGAATAAGAAATAAAATAAATCCAGATCAGAAAAAAAGAAGCAAAGATCTCACTGTTTTCAGATGACATGATACTGTATGTAGAAAACCCTAAAAATAGTATCAGAAAATTACTAGAGTTAATCAGTGGATTTAGCAAAGTTGCAGGATACAAAATCAATACACAGAAGTCACTTGCATTTCTATATACTAACAATGAAAAATCAGAAAGAAATTAAGGAATCAATCCCATTTGCCCTTGCAATAAAAGAATTAAATATCTAGGAATAAACTTACGGAGACAAAAAGAACTGTACATAGAAAATTATAAGACACTAAACACGAAATCAAAGATGACATAAACAGATGGAGAGCTATTCCATGTTCCTGGGTAGGAAGAATCAATATTGTGAAAATGACTATACTACCAAACACAACCTACAGATTCAGTGAGATCCCTATCAAATTACCAATAGCATTTTTCACAGAACTAGAACAAAAAATTTCATTCATATGGAAATACAAAAGACCCCGAACAGTCAAAGCAGTCTTGAGAAAGAAGAATGGAGTTGGAGGAATCAACTTTCCTGGCTTCAGATTATACTACAAAGCTACAGTCATCAAGACAGTATGGTCCTGGCACAAAAACAGAAACATAGACCAATGGAACAAGACAGAAAGCCCAGAAATAAACACACACACACACCTATGGGTACCTTGTTTTTGATAAAGGAGGCAAGAATAATCAACGGGGCAAATACAGCCTCTTCAATAAATGGTGCTGGGAAAATTGGACAGCTACATGTAAAAGAATGAAATTAGAAAACTTCCTAACACCAAACAACCACACACAAAGATAAACTCAAAATGGATTGAAGACCTAAATGTAAGACCAGAAACTACAAAACTCTTAGAGGAAAACACACGCAGAACACTCGACATAAATGAAAGCAAGATCCTCTATGACCCACCTCCTAGACTATCAGAAATAAAAACAAAAGTAAATAAGTGGGACCTGATTAAACTTAAAAGCTTTTGCACAGCAAGGGAAACTATAAGCAAGGTGAAAGAAAATCCTCTAAATGGGAGAAAATAATAACAAATGAAACAACTGACAAAGGATTAATTTCCAAAATATACAAGCAGCTCATACAACTCAATGCCAGAAAAACAAACAACCCAATCAAAAAGTGGGAAAAAGACCTAAACAGACATTTCTCCAAAGAAGACATACAGATGGCTAACAAACGCATGAAAAGATGCTCAACATCACTCATTATTAGAGACATTCAAATAAAAACTACAATGAGATATCACCTCACACCAGTTAGAATGGCCATCATCAAAATGTCTACAAACAATAAATGCTGGAGAGGGTTTAGAAAAAAGAGAACACTCTTGCACTGTTGGTCATCAGTATAGGTTTCCCAGGTGGCTCCATGGTAAAGAATCCTCCTGCCAAGCAGGAGACCTGGGTTCAATCCTTGGGTCAGAAAGATCTCCTGGAGAAGGAAATGCCTACCCACTCCAGCATTCTTGCCTGAAAAATTCCATGGACAGAGGAACCTGGCTGGACCCATGGGGTCTCAAAAGAGGTACCACTTAGTGACTAAACAACAACATAGAGGAAGAGCTCTAGCTATTGAATGAATGAGAAATAAAAATAAATATCCTAGCTCTAACTGCAATTGGAATATAACTTATCTGTTGGATCCTTACCCAGAGTAAAAGTAATTAACCTATTTGTACCAGAAATCTGCATCCCTTAAAAGCTTATTATTGCTTTCAAAACAGTACTACAACAGCAAAAAACAAGTTATCATTGTTAGCTCCTGTTAGGAGCAGGGTTTCTTCATAAGGAATCGATTAGCCTGTATTATGCCTCCATTCCTTCATAAGGAAACCATTTCCTGCTTTCCCCTACTCTCACCCACCCCACATTCACAAACACACCTCTCCTTTAGAAAACTTTCTACCTCTGCTTCAATCTTCTTCTATGTGGGGCTGACAATTCTACAACCCAGGCCACGGGGATGTGAGACTACCTCTAGGTCAATAGGATTCTTCTTTTTGTGATTTTTAAAACTAAAACTAAAAGAACACACGTGCCTCAAACAAGCCCCATGAAGAAAGCTGGTATCAAACCAGCCAATTCTAAAGGAAATCAATCCTGAATATTCACTGGAAGGACTGATGCTGAAGCTGAACCTCCAACATTTTGGCCACCTGAGGCGAGGAGCCAACACATTAGAACAGACCCTGATGCTGGGAAAGATTGAAGGCAGGAGGAGAAGGGGACGACAGAGGATGAGATGGTTGGATGGCATCACTGACTCAACAGACATGAGTTTGAGCAAGCTCCAGGAGCTGTGAAGGACAGGGAGGCCTGGTGTGCTGCAGTCCATGGAGGTCACAAAGAGTCGGACAGGACTGAGTGACTGAACAATAACAACAGAATGTACAGAATGAAGAAACAGAGGACACACACGGTTCCAGATCTTGCTTCCAGTTGTCACATAAATCAGAGCACTTTCCCTCCTTGGCTTAACTTGCAGTTTGTTTGTTTATGGAAAGTAAAATCGTATCACTTGAAAAAAGACTATCATCTTCCAACTAAAGCACATCCATGATCTCATTTAACCCTCCCAACAACTATATGCAGTAGACTGTGTCTTTATTTTATGGATAAGGAACCAGAAAGCTCAGAACAGAGAAGAAGCATGCTCAAGGCATCTGATTAATAGCTGAGCTATGATTCAAATTAGGTCATTCAGATGCCAAAATGCAAACACTTGACTTTCCTGCCTCTTTCTGAACCACTCTTTGAGCAACCTGAACACCAATTTGAATTCAGTGACCCTAGACAATAGGCAGAAAGCACAAGTCTTCTCTTCATTAATAAAAATAGATGCTATTGATATTGGTTAACTCCCGGGGGTATTACAGACTTCAATTAAATACCTTGATAAAGTGCTCTGAGAATATAAACAGGCATTGTTTTATAGACTACACTACTAAACATTTGCATCTTACAATGCCAATAACTGGGATGCAGAAAAATAGTGCTTTTTAAAAAGTAATCCAAAAAGACCCTGTGCATAAATATTTGGTATTAGTAATTTAACTGAACATTAATATGTTTGCTTCAGACACTAAGATATAATTGATATTTCAGAAGCGGGTTCCCTCAAAAGACCTTAAGTTAATCCAAAAGGCAAAACATTTCTAGAAAACTGAATCTTCCTACTATTGCAGAAAAATCAGTTAGAATTTTAATTGGTACTTCTTTAGTCTCGGTCCTTGCTCATAGACGTAATGTGACCATGATCTTCCCGGTCAATTATTAACACAAATCATGATTTGGGAATGGAGGAAAGCAAACATACACAAACCAAAGGAAGATGGATTTGTGTGTGAACCTAATTTTCCTCAGAAGAAAAACAGACATCTCCTCCAACGTAAGGGTATACTTAGATTTACTTTTCCTATTAGTAACTTATTTAGTATGGCAACAGACAAAAGGCAATCCATTAAAAAGCAATTTTCCTCTTACTCCAGGGTGTTTCATCATTTGCTATCTAGCACTCAATCAGAATGTAGCAATCCTTTAATATTTTATGAGTAGAAAACAACCAATTTGGGCATGTAGACTTCAGAAATGTGGGGGTCTTTGGTAGGCTTGCAAAATGTCGGAAATGGCCTCTGTAGTCAGTAGAGGGTGAACAACAGGTCAACTTGAAAGCTCAGATTATCGAAATTTGAAAATTATGTTTTAGATCAGATAATGGGTGTATATATACAAATATTTATGAATATATCAACACATATTTATAACTAAGAGGAAAAAAACATCAGTTTCAACTCATATACTTTCTCAAGTGGAAGACTGACTCCTGGGGACAGAGACCATATCTGGTTCACCTTTGTGCCCACAGTGTTCAACATAGTCTCTGGCATATTGTAATTAATCAGTAGATTTTTATTAAATGAATGAATAGATGCATTTGTCATCTTAGACAAAAAGAAGCCTGCCACGGAGATGTGAAAAACCAGACCTGAGCAGGTACTAAGCAAGTTGCAGCAGCATGTTGGAGGCCTTCTCTGCTTCTCTGCAGCAGAAGGTTCTCACCTTCTGAAATGGTGCATAGTGTCTGGAACACCTCCAGGGATCCCAGAGGTATTTGCCTTTATTCTTACTTGGTTACCTCAGCCCATAGGAATGGGATTCTCTCCTGGTTCCTGGCTTGACTACCAGGTCCTCAAAAATCTGGGGCGGGTGCTCTTCACCAGGCAGAGGTAGGAATATGAGCACGTAGTGAAGTCTGCTACTCATTACTCAAGGACACAAATGTCATAAGTAGCCAAGACAGAACCCTGCTGCCTGTTGTCCCCAACATTCTCCTTCTAGTCCACCATATTTCTGTTCTGTGCTAACTTGTAGCATAATGGACACATGTCCATTGGGCAAAGGAGAAAAGCAGAAAGCTGGGTATGACAGTCAAAGCACACAAGAGCATACCTTCTGCCATCATCAAGATGAGAGCAGAGAGCCAAAGCAGGCCACTGGGGAAGACAAAAATGAAGGCAGGACAAGAAAAGGACACTGCAGGGCAGTAATCTGGACACAGGATATACCAGCCAAGCAGACTGTGACTGTTCTCATTTCTGAAAATCTTGGATAGTCATCAGTGCCTTTTAGCAAGTGACTGTCTATACTTTTCCCCATCAAATTGAGATAAACAGGAAATAGTCAAGCTTATCAGACTGAGGAATTCAGGAGGACATTTTTGATTCAGGACTTTAATTCTTCAGTGGAATACCTAGTAAGCTACACAGCAGACATAAATCTCTACAAGTTAGTGAAATGAAGAGTAGGAAGGATAACTCAGGTCAAGGATTGAGGTAAAAATGAAATGTTAGCACTGGTGATAAGTGAACCTAAGCAGACTACACAGACATCTCTCAGGATAGGTTGTTACTCTTTTAATGCAAAAATGACCTAATTTGGGCTCATAAATAATGAATTTTCATGGGAGTTCCACACCCACTTTGGTTTCTTCTCCCACCCACATTGGGAGGATGATAACACTTGCTGTTCTTGGTCAAACAGGCTCAAATTCTTAGCTTTTTTCCTTATTAAGTTCTACATTTTAAAATTTACCTCAGCAGTGATGGTAGTCAGTTTTACACTGTAAATAAAACATAACCCCCTTTTCAATTTCATCTTTAGATTCCTCCCCAACAATCATTACAGACCATTATTTTACACTCTCAAACAGGTGACTAAATATTTATGCTTTCATAATAATACCGAACACTAGACATTCCTCTGGTATAAATAGCTTTCGTTGGTGCCTATGTTATTAAGTCTACAAGAAAAGATTTATATGTGTGTCGGCTCTATAGCTGTTATAGGGAATGGAGTTTAGCTACTATAGGGAGACTCAGTGTTAACAATGATTGTAGGCCAGGTTAAATCAGATTTGCCTTAACTGGTTAAAGCCAAATTATGCCAGGGAGCAAAAGGCAAGAAAATTATCATGCTCTCTATTTCTAGGTATCCTCTCTTAAATTCTGTAACACTGTGTAAGGAAGGAAAAGAGCAATAAACATATTTCTGACCACATTTTTCATGATCAGCTACTCATTTCCTTCAACAATTCTATCTTTCATACAGAAAGGATTCTAAGGAAGTAAAATACCAGAAGCAAGAGAGTTTCATTAAAGTGTGCAATTTTTCTTTATATAAGAAAGATGTTTCAAAAAGCAAAAAGAAAATGATCTACTGATAGCTTAAAAATGATTTTTTAAGAAGAAACCCATAGATCTTTTCCTAAACAGAGCAATATACACTCTTACAATATTTTTAATTTGGTCACAATACCCACACATTTTTCCATTCCTGTAGATTTTAATATTTATTCCCAGAGCAGACATGCAGAAATACATACACGGGAAAACTGAGTCAAAGAATGTTTGGTCCACGGGAATGATGCCCATGCTCAGCTGTCAGCACCTTGGGAACCCTGCTTGTAGGTCAGAGCAACCCCAGAAACTGGATCTCTGCCAAGCTTCAAACCCTGTGGGAAACGAGGGTACTTACGCAGCTCTCCCACTTTCAGGATTTCACACAGCATCTTGGTCAGCTCTATACTACTGCGGCCAAAGGGACATTCATGCTTATCTTCTCGGCTACTATTCTCAAGCACAATCTGCAAGCAGGAAAGGAAAGAGGTCAGAAAGGTAAGTCAGTTTACAGAAAACATCAAAAGTGTTGGCTGTATTGTAATAGAGAAACAGATACACTCCAGACCACCAAACTAGGTCTCTTGGGAGCAGAACAAAATTGTACTCTAAGTATAGCCTCTGTATATAGGGCTGGAAACTCTCTTGTTTTCCAAATCTCCTAAAACCACTTCCAACTCTGTAAAAGGATATTTTGCTCATCAGTTTCCACTTACACAGAGGTGCCCATGGAGAGTTTTAAAAAATAGTACAATAAAGACTTTTTACATAAGTAACAAAACCACCCTCTTATTCTCCCAGTCATATCTTCCCTTTCCTGGGAATAGCAGCTCTCCTTTAACAACTTCAGCTCCTACAGTTTCTTTCTTTTTTTTTTAAATATTCTTTTCCACTATGGTGTATCATCAGGTATAGAATACAGTTCTCTATGCTATACAGTAGGACCTTGTTGTCTCCCCATTCTATATCTAAAAGCTTGAAAGAAAGTGAAAGTCGCTCAGTTGTGTCCAACTCTTTGCAACCCCATGGACTGTATAGTCCATGGAATTCTCCAGGCCAGAATACTGGAGTGGGTAGTCTTTCCCTTCCAGTGGATCTTCCCAACCCAGGAATTGAACTGGAGCCTCCTGCATTGCAGGCAGATTCTTTACCAACTGAGCTATAAGGGAAACTATGTAAAAGCTTCAGTTCAGTTCAGTTCAGTCGCTCAGTCATGTCCGACTCTCTGTGACCCATGAATCGCAGCACGCCAGGCCTCCTTGTCCACCACCAACTCCCAGAGTCTACTCAAACTCATGCCCATCCAGTCGGTGATACCATCCAGCCATCTCATCCTCTGTCGTCCCCTTCTCCTCCTGCCCACAATCCCTCCAAGCATCAGGGTCTTTTCCAGTGAGTCAACTCTTTGCATGAGGTGGCCAAAGTATTGGAGTTTCAGCTTCAGCATCAGTCCTTCCAATGAACGCCCAGGACTGATCTCCTTTAGGATGGACTGGCTGGATCTCCTTGCAGTCCAAGGGACTCTCAAGAGTCTTCTCCAACATTATAGTTCAAAAGCATCAATTTTGCAGCGCTCAGCTTTCCTCGCAGTCCAACTCTCACATCCACACATGACCACTGGAAAAAATCACAGCCTTGACCAGATGGACCTTTGCTGGCAAAGTAATGTATCTGCTTTCTAGGTTGGTCATAACTTTCCTTCCAAGGAGTAAGCATCTTTTAATTTCATGGCTGCAATCGCTATCTGCAGTGATTTGGGAGCCCCAAAAAATAAAGTCTGACACTGTTTCTACTGTCTCCCCATATATTTCCCATGAAGTGATGGGACCCTGCTAATCCTAACCTGCCACTCCATCCCTCCCCTCCAACCCCCTCCCCCTTGGCAACCACATGATTCTGTTTCAAAATAGGTGCATTTGTTTCATATTTTAGATTCCACATAAAAGTGACATCATATGGTGTTTGTCTTTCTCTTTTTGGCTTACTTCACTTAGTTTAATAATTGCTAACTGCATCCATGTTGCTGCAACTGGTATTATTCCATTTTTTTTAATGGTTCAGCTCTTATATTTAATCACATATTTCCCACAGGAGTTTCCATGTTCTTACAAGAGCTCACCCCTGGCATTAGTTGACCAAGCACACCCTACGGGCATGTGACACAAAATGCACCAACCAGAGTCCTTCCCTGAGACTTATCACCAAAATGGGAAAAATTGGCCCAACTATGCTGATACCACCCAAGAGGTATGAGTGTAGGAACTACCTGAAAGTGAGTCTGCAAGGAAAAAAAAAAAGCAAGTCAAAATGCAAGGGAAAACAGAGAGGAGAGGCAGGGGTGGCCGTGGCAGCAGTTGAGTGATGAGCAAAACTACCCCCCCAAATTTATGGTTTATTTGCTCAACCCTCCCTCTGAAAATTATTTGTACCATCTAACAAATTCTCTTCTTTCCTTAAGCTGGTTTGAGATATTCCCACCATAACTAAGGGAGCCATTCAGCACATGTATTAAACAAAAGTAAAACAAAAGAGGAAAAACTCTACTTCAAGAATCAAGGGCTATTAGGCAGCTGTCCTAAAGCACACAAAATAACAATAATAAAAAAAAAATTAAGGTTGCCAAACTTAAAATTCCTACATTGACAAAAAGAATAATCAGCTTATTCATCTCTGAAGCACCCTATAACTTCCCCAGTGGGGTTGTCTGGAATGTCCTTAAAAGCTATAGGACCCTCAGTAGGTGTCTCCCAGAAGCGTTTACCACAGTGCAGTGCACCGACTTATGTGGTTTTCCCCCAAGACTATGACCTCTTCAGTGGAAGAAATGGTGTTTTATTCATTCAATCAACAGTAGTAATTGAGTACCTACTGTCTATCAGAAAGATGCCTAGGACCATGGAGTGTAGAGCAAGACCAGGGCTCTGACCTATAGGAGCATCCATTCTAATCATGGGAGACAGACAAAAGAAAAGAGGCAATTACAGAGAGAGTAGCACTGATATATATACACTATCATGTATAAAAGAGTTAGTGGGAAGTTGCTAAATAACACAGAGAGCCCAGCCTGGTGCTCTGTGATGACCTAGAGCAGAGAAGTGTGGGTGGGAGTGGAGGGAGGGGAGGGAGGGAAGGGATACACACACACACACACACACACACACACACACACACATGACTGATCTGTGTTGATTTACAGCAGAAAGCAACACAACATTGTAAAGCAATTTTCCATCAATTAAAAAATTAATATATTTTTTGAAAAAGAGGTAGTTATAGTTTACAACAAGAGCTACCTAAAAGATTAACTGGTTGAGGTGGTAAAGAGTAACGAGAAAGACCTGGAGAGGAGAGTGCAGATAACCAGCTGACTATTAGAAATCAAGAGGTGAGATAGAGTTTGCCATGTCAAGGTCTAGACGAAAGAATATTCCAGGCAGAGATCAAGGACAGAGCCACTGGGTTGAGTAGGGTGTGTTTCAGACACATTCTCCTCACATGGCCTGGTCCACAATGCGGAGGGGTCTGGAGCTGTGCAGGGCAGTATTTGGATTCCAGGAGCCTGAGCAGGGGAGAGAGAGCCAGAGGGCATAGAGGTTGGCTGAAACCACTGCCCCAGGGCTCCAGTGGGTGTCATTTTCAAATTCTGAGATGCTAACCTGGAGGTTTGGACAGGTGGGCAACATGGCCTGATTTGTTTTGAAAGATCTGCAAGTGTAAAGAATGGATAGAAGGACCGAAGAAAGAAAGTGCAGACCTTGCGGAGGGCCTATAGCATCCCTGGCAGAGACGAAGGCGGCTCTGCTCTGACTGCAAGGGTGCACTCATCACACAGAAAGTGATCAAAAAGGCAAGGAGAACACACAAGAAACGAATACAGAAAGGTGTTTAGGAAAGACAGATAACAGGAAGACTATTTGGAAGAAGTGAAGAAAAAAGGAGAAAATTAAAAGGGGAAGAAGGAAAAGTAAATGAAAGTGCTGTTTTATTTACACAGACTGGGCTCCATATAGCAAAGTAACATGTGGCAGCACAGTATACGGAGAATGGTTTAAAAACAAAGGAGTATGGACTTCCCTGGCAGTCCTGTGGCTAAGATTATGCCGTCCAATGTAGGGGGATCAGGTTTGACCCCCGTCGGGGAGTTAAGATCCCACACGTCTCACCAGCAAAAAAAACACAAAACATAAAACAGAAGCAATATTGTAACCAATTCAATAAAGACTAAAAATAGTCCACTTCAAAAATAAATTAAAAAACCCAAAGGAGTAGAATTTCAAAACAAATGTGCCCCTATTGTTTTCCTCACAAACACTATAATACACACACAAATATACACACACATAATCATAGGCATTGACAGTACCACACAAACAAATCAACCATTTCCATTTGAGGATGTTATTTCCAGCAAGCATCACATGTATGCTTAACCCTAATCACAACAGAAACAGTTCCACTTGCTGCATCAGGGGCAATTTTCAAAGCCTTCATCATCGATGCTTTATCACCCTTATGACTGTCCAAGAAGCTGATGAACTATCCCATTCTGTGGGACTTGTCAACTGCAGCACGTGCATGCCTGCTCAGTCACTCAGTCAAGTCCGACTCTTTGCAACCCCATGGACTGTAGCCCTCCAGGCTCCTCTGTCCATGGGATATTTGCAGCACATGCTCACATAAATAATTATGCATTGACCCTCAGCATGAATCTAGCCTCTGCTGTCCTTAAGATTCATCGTAAAAATTCTTTCTTACAGTCTCCTTAGCCAACACACATTCTGCGTTAGTTGCTTTTTTCTCTCAGAAAGCTCATCATAAACTCCAACTAAATCCCTTTTCCTTTCCAAGCAGAAAGGACCAGCATTGGAGTCCTTGAACGGCTCTGCTCCTGTTCATGGTCTTTTCTGGAAATCTGCGTGAATGTGAACAGTCTCCTTCAACTGAACCTGAATCACCTTCTTCCTTTTAGGTGAATCTTTTCTGGTTCTAACCAAAAATTCCAGTTCAGAAAAGCAGAAGGGAAGAACAACTATATTCCCATCCATCAGTGAATTTTCATTTCTCTTTGAAAATATTTGTATCTGAGACAGCCCTATCAAGGAGCAAATCTGAATCTCTGGATGATGGGGAAATGAAGGGAGGAAACACAGCACAAGACAGAACAGAAAGAAAAGACAGGAGACAGGTAGTTTTCAGCCAGCCTGTAGCTCCCACCGAGGACATTCCCTGGCATTTCACATTAACATTTTATCAACATTTCATGAGCACATCAATATTTAATGAGGATGTGATCTGAATACACTGCACGTGGAATTACTGCAGCCAATAAATGTTCCAAAAACATTTCCAAGGCACTGTTTATTAGCAGGCACTAAATTAAGGAGTAATTTAAGTAACCAATATGTAAATCAGCTTGGAAAAGCCCTGCTCTTCACTTTTTAATGTACCATCCATCTTATCATATTTACCCACCTGAAGAAAAATAAACTCTCCTTCTTGACTGGTTTTTTTAGACAAGACTGACACAAATCATTCAAGTTAGTTACCTGCATAGGCTTTAAGGTCAACATTGTCACAAAAATATTCAGAAAAGATGAAATTATAAATGCTACTAATAAGATATTACTACAGTGAGAGATCACTCTTAGACTAAACAGTTTTTTAACTTAATATATTAATATATCTGTTGTTTTCAATTTCAACATTCTGGTATTATCCATGTTTACCTGACATACTCGGGCTTCTATCTGGAAATATCAAAGCATATTTTTCGTCTTTATTTTTTTCCCTCACTCTTTGGTTTTAAGAGCAAACAAACTGTAACAGAAACCTCGATGGATGGAATACGTATTTAAACCTGCTATTATCACTTACCTTAGAATGTTTCATACAGCAAAAGAAGCTGCAACTGTCTGTATATTTTACAAAACACTGTATATTTATGCAATATTAAGTATAAAACATTTGATCAAATACTTCAAGTTTACAGAGTGTATTTACATATTTTCCACTCACTGACCCCAACAAATCTATAAGACCAATGAGTCAGGTACTATTATTATTCTCTTAGGAAAGCTGAAACAACAGAAGAGGTGATCTGCTTAGATCATACCTAGGTCACTCCTGGAATTCAATTTTTAAGGTCTTCAATTTCCAAATCTCTTTCTGCCCCATTATAGCTTACAAATTGCCTTCACATACACTTTGCCATGAAACTCAATGGATTTCATGTCTCAAGAGGCTAAGGGAACTTTGATCAATTTCCTCTATCTCACTGAAGTGGGTGTATAAATCCCAGGCCCTCCTAGACAAAGGTATAAGATTCTCTCTTGGCTCATTTATCCCCTGAGGGTCAGTAACAATTACTCGGGTGAATGACTTTGTGCAGAGTGCCCCTACAGGCTTTGTTTTCATGCATTTTGAGTTCTTCTTCTGCATTTGTGCAGATGACAAACCTCTCTGGCTTGGGAGTGACTATTAAGAGCTGAGAACAAGGCCAGCCACACTCTATTAGCTGCTTCTCTGGCTCCTGGGACCACTCTTACCACTTAGCCTCAGCATCACATTGCTGACATCTACATTGTCCCTGGCATGCTTTCCTCCACCTTTTCCTGAGTGAGCCTCATCTGGGGTGAGTCCAGTTCATTCTGCTTTCCCTGTAGCCAGCCCTGGAGCAAGCCTCAGGGACTTCCTCCATCTTCTCTCATCTGTGGAGACTTCTTGTTCAGGCCGCTTTGACTCTCAGTGTCACAGGAAGCCTCAAGGTCTCCTCACAGGCCACCAAGGACAGTGTGTGAACCTACTTACACCGGAAATACAAGATAGAAGGTACTAGGTGCTTGTATTCAAGCAGGCATCTTCCACAGGGTTATACAAGTTATACACGAGGTTATACAAGTTACACACGAGGTTATACAAGTACAGAGAATGAGCAAGGACCCCGAAAAACAATTCACAGTCTGATAGTTTTGGCAAAAATTTCCCAAGACTAAACAGTTACAGTCACCATAGGAACCTGTCCTCGGAGTCTTGTCAACCCCACAAGCTCTGCAAAAACTTGTCTCCTCACCCACCAGAGAAAATGCCAATCTTCTCCCATGTTAAACCAATAAATAAAAAATAAAGACCTTTACAGTATCAACAAGTCCCCTCCCCACCCCCAACACAGGGGTACTTCTACATTAGTAACAGAATCATGGAACAGCCCAGAATGAAGTGTTAGCCCTTAGATCTCATCATCGACACCCAGATGTTTTCTGAATCAACATGTAAAGGCCACCCTGGGGGGTCTTGAATCCTCAGAGATTTGGGAGAAAAAGCGAACCACCTCCTACGTTTCCCTTGGTACCAAAGATAATAATGGTGATTGGTAACAGAAAGCCAGAGGGAAAGCTTTAGAAAGAGCAGTGAGCTACCTCAAACGGGCTGCACAAGACCTTAATCATGATCATGAATTTTGAGCAAGTCCTTAAAAATTAAACAGACATGCCAAATCCTTAATATGATTTTAAGTGCGTGGAGAACAAAGTAATAGTACAACCATAGAAAGTATGCCAAGCAATAAAATAAACCAGAGCAAATCAGAATCCTATGTGGTCAGTCTACCCAATCCACCACCACTTCTTCACAGATGAGCATAGTGAGTCCCAAAGTAAATAGCTTTAAAGGCACAGACAAGATGGGAGAAAAAAGAGAAACAGAACCTAATATTTACCAAGAACTTTTATTTCGCAGACTTTGTTTTAAATGATTTCACTTTTTATCTCATTTAAGGTACATGTACTACCATGAGACAGGAATACTGCACTGTCCCACTTTACAGATGGAGAAACTAAAGCAAAAAGATGTGGTATAATATGCCCAAGGTTCATGGAACACAGAAATAAGCAGACCCAGCTCAGGGACTTAGGGTGTCTATCACTAAAGCACACATTCCTGGTTACTGATTCCTACTGAAACACATGATACCAACTCTTACTGAAAAAGGAGAGGGTGAGATAATTATAATAAAGCTTTGATCAGGAAAGTCCTTAACAAGGTAACAAATGACTAGAAAATGTGGCTCTAGACAGATATGGTTTCCCTGTATCTACTTCTAACAGATTTGGTGACTTGATAATGACTTTCTTAATCTCAGTTTTCTCCCACAAAAACAGAAATAGGAATACCCACCCACAAAGGGCTGTAAGGATTAAATGAAAACAGAAAACAGAGGTAAAGGTCTCAGTGCCTGAGATATCTCAAATACTCAATGAGGGAGACGACTGATCTACTATTACTATAATAATTACATGAGCTCTTGTCTTACTGAAATATTCTTATAACTCTAGGGTAAAGATATTGAAAAAAAAATCAAACAACAGAAAACCAGTCACAACTGGTATTGAAATTATTAAATCTTGCTCTTTGGGAAAGTAAGGACTTGTGTGGAATAAATATTTCTGACTTAGATAGGTTTCCTGAAGTTCTTTCAGCATCTTTCTACAACGGTAGTTCTCAAACTTGAGTGGGCATCAGAATTATTTGGGGGCTTATTAAACACAGACAGCTGGGTTGCTCCCCCAGAGTTTGACCTAGCAGGTATGGGATGAAATGTAAGAAAATACAAAAGCAAGTGAACCAAACTCTAAATTCTTTGGAGGCACTGGGGGGATTGAGGGAGGAAGGGTTAGCAAAGCATTTTAGAGTTCATTTAAAAATTATTTTTAGCAGCATAGTCTTTAAGAAAGAGAAAAAACCTTCTTCCCTGAACCATAGTTGGCCCTTTAGAGAGAGATCACTGTCCATGGTATGCCCAAGGCTGAAAAGCCAGACCTCTAGGCCTCCTGAAGGGCCAACAATACCAAGCAATTCAAATGGAGCAACCAGATAAGAGTGGGCATAACAGATCACCAAGGAAAAGACCATCCGGAGAAAAGTCTGCAAAAACTTGAGGAGCGGTTTCCAAGAGCAAAAGAACAATGCATCTCAGGAAAAGGAGAAAAAAGTATGTACAAAGGGTCAGACTGGTGAAAAACCAAAGTGGAGAGCACACACAGAGAACTGAAATAAATAACAATCTGGACAAATGAGAAGAATGGTCTAAAACCAGCTAATGAGGTGAAATTCTTCCAGAATAAAATTAGGCAATTGCACACACAGAGGCATAATAAAGGCCATAAATATAAAATGGCAAGGAATTGACTGGGTAATGGTGTAGTAATTAAAGCCTGGAGGTTCATAATAGACCTCGAATGGAACATTAATCAACCAAAAAGAAATGCTGCCTGCACTTTGATATAGTGCAACAAAAATAGGACATGTGAAACACAGCGAGCAATCACATCCCCACGCTGCTGAAAAGTCCTCCCTTTAAACATGAAGTCAGGGAGCACCAAGAGGGGAAAGGAGTAAATAACAGCAGAGATGACTTGTGTTTGCACCTGTGCCTGCACAATGACACCACTGTCACTCGAAGGAGTCGAGGCAACAGCTCTGCTGACTGTTCCAGGGGCCAGAGGATAGCAGGAGAAATTCCCTAGCTGATGCCTGCATGGAAGAAACCAGGCTGGAAGAGCTCCCCTCCCCAGGTTGGAAGACCACCTCTCCTAGGCCAGTACATGTGTTCTTGGGCCCAAGGATGGTAGAGGTATGAAGGCACGTGTAGTGACCCAGACGCGCTTGGAGAAGCAATATCTGGCTTATTTAAAGCAGTGGTTCTCTAACTGAACCAGGCATAAGAATCATCTGGAAGCTTATTAAAACTCAGATTGCTGGGCCCCACCCTCAGAGTTATGATTCAGCTCTTCTGGGGCAAACCCAAGAATCTACATTTTCTAACAAGTTCCCAGGCAATGTGGATGCTGCTAATTTGGGACCACATTTTATGAACCACTGTTTTTAAAGTTATACCACGCCTCTCCTTCCAGTTTCCATCATTAGCAAACCTCCTGTTTTTAAGGATGTGAAAAGCAATGAGAGTAGAAAGAAGAAGAAATTTTAAAATCTGAGTTTTATGGGCTTTTTTTTCCTGTGACTAATAAAAAATTATAAGAGTTAAATAAAACCCATAGAAAGAGAATGCAGTTGCTAGTGGCCAGAGGCTGGGGCGGGGGAAGGAGAATGGGCAACAACTACTTAATGGGTATATGGTTTCCTTTCAGGGTGAGGATAATTCATGTCTTAAAACCAGACAAGGTGATTTACCAAATATCACTGAAAAGTTCACTCTGAAATTGTTAATTTTATGTTATGTGAATTTTGCCTCAGTGGGGGGAAAAAAAAAAGAGTGAATATATATATGGACTGATTACATGTGCAAACTGTTAAGCTTTAACTTAACAGTTTTAAGTTAAAACTCCTTTAGTTTTAACTCCTTTAGCCTTCATAAGCCGTCAAAGCAGGACATGTTACACATAAGGAAACCACACCTCAGACACTGAGTAACAGTTAAAATGTGATATGCCAGCAAGGTATGATTTCTACACTGCAGTTTGAATGGTTTCTTGGGTGACATGAAATGTGTCTGTCTCCAAACTGGGGCTTAGGATTGACCAGATATGGGCACTAGAGGAGATAGTTCCAAAACAGCTCAGGATGACAGTCCTACAGGACATGCAAGGACAGCCACACCCAAGGCAGTGAAACATGAAGGCCTTACAAAGTCCCTCGGTATACACTGATGGATAAGGACTCCGCTGCATATGGCGTAAATGCAAATCTCATAGCTTCCTTGCATTTATTTGTGAAAGCTTACATTTTTAATTATATTGCAGATAAACAAAGGACAACTGTAGGTCGGCTCAAACTCCACTCACTGCTCACCTGAAGATCTTGTTAAAGTACAGATTCTGATAAAGCAGTCTGGGTAAGCCTGAGGTCCTACATTGCTAACCAGTTCCCAGAAGATGCTGATGAGGCTGGTCCAAAGATCACATTTTGAAAAGCAAAGTACTTCCCCAAATGTATCATCTGAATTCTAGCCCCACTATCCTTCACACCTTTTGATTGACTGACTCATCCAACAAGCATTTCTTTAAGCATTGATTATTGCTAAGTAACTTGCTAGATGCTAAAAACACACATGAATAAAATACTTTCTTTAGGGACTTGCAATCTATTTGGAAGACACAAAGGGATGGCAGGTCAGATATTCACTTGTAGGGCAGATATTCACTGCTATGTACCTCTTTTGTGTCCTTCCATATTGTTTGCATTTTTTACACAGAAATAGGACTTTCTGGGATGAAGGTGCATATGAGATGCAGTGGGCAGGCAGGCTTAGCCTCATCAAGAGGGTGAAACTTGAAGGAGAAGACACTGATTCCAGACTCTATTCTGAGGCATCTCTTTAACATTCCAAACCAGAGGTGAGCTATGGAATGTAATAAAGATTAATTACAACTGGGAAATGGATGCCGGATGAAGGCAGAGAAGCCCCTCTGTATCTTGGGCAATATTAGCAATAAATCACACGATCACAAGGCAGAATTTTGACTCACTCAGCGTTGCATTACTGAATACAAATGCCTCCTGTCTCCTTCAATGGAATAGAAAGACACCAAGATGCTTGGCATTGTCTGACAGTCACTTTTAGATGAAAAATTAGGCTTGACATTTCTCAAGCCTGATTTCTTACTGAGAAATTGTCACCACTGTCTTAACAGTTATTGCAGTCTTAGAGCTATGTTACACTCCACATATATTTGTCTGAAATGTATTTGGATATAACTTGCTTTACTAAACAAACACATTTCAGGAGAGCTAGTGATGAAATAGATCACACCTGTTTTCTCACTTGGCTTACAGATTTATAAATTCACTCTGTTTTGGAAGTATGGACATGAGGGGATGGAAAGGTGAGGAAGAGAGAATTATTTTCTGTCATCATCTTCTGGACAATAATAAATCGGCCTTTGCAGAAGCATTTTCAAACAGAAAAGAGTGTCAATTTTCCAATTATATACATATTAAGGTAGTTACAATGGGAAAATTATTTATTGAAATCTAATTAAATTAGGTCATACATTGTTTTACTTCAAGTTAAAGGCATGTGAAGAGAATCTATCTTCTATTAAATCTAGCTTTTTAGATGGAATTCATCTCATTACATCTGATTCTACATAAGCATCCCAAATTTTGGCTACTTCTGCCAAATGAGAGATCTCTGCTATGAGAGAGCCCTTCTATAGAAGTAGGTCCAGATGTGGGTTCCCAGCAGTCCAGAACTGCTTCCCCTGACACCTCCCCACCGCCCCCTCTCCTCCTGTGCCTGTCTAAATTGTCCTTCTCCTTTGGACCCAAGCCAGTGCTACTTTCTCCATAAAATCTTATGCAATTCCTTTGTCTAAAGCCTCATCCCTTTATCTGTGAGAAATTTACCTTATTTCTCACTGCACTTCTCACTTTCTGCTCCAGATGTGGCTCAATGGGTAAAGAATCCACCTGCAATGCGTGAGACTTGGATTCTATTCCTGAATTGGGAAGATCCCCTGGAGAAGAGAATGGCAACCCACTCCAGTATTCTGGCCTGGAGAATCCCACGGGCAGAGGAGCCTGGCAGGCTACAGTCCATGGGGTTGCTAAGAGTCAGACGTGACTGAGCGACTCTCACTTTCACTTTTCATATATGCCTTATTTCCCCTAATGAGGTTGAGCCTTTAAGGTCAGAAACCACATGTTAGTCACCTGTGGATCCCCCACACTGCAGCAGAATCGTACATACGCTAGTGCTCATTAAAGAACAATTATCAAACAAGTGAATGAATAGTACAGGGTATAACTCCAGCCAGGCCCACCAAGGGTCTGTCACCATCTTCTATGGTGACCACTAGTTTATGAGAATTAAACATGGGAGTTTCCATAATCTATTATTTCTGTACATTCACATGCATCCTAAGTTCTAATCATCTTCTTATCCCCTGTCACCCACATTCCCCATCCTATTTCAGAAGCAATGACTTCTGTATGCTCCCAGCAACCTCGGACCTCACTCTTTTCTTCATCATGGGGGTACTCAGGACCCAGAAGTTACTTGCCATCCAGCCATGCAGCTAGGAATCCAAGCTGAGGAGGAAACTTCATTTAGAAACTCTTAGTCTACTACTTGTGCATGAACAACATGGCCAGATGAAGGACAGACTCAGAAGGGAATTCTCCCTGGGGGTCTGCTCAGGGAAACTGTGTACTCACCTTCTTTGTGCATTGTGAAAACAAACATTTACCGAGTGTTGAAATGTGTGAAAAATGTCCTTAGTCGGATGTTTATGGAAAACACTTGGCAAGTATTTGCTATAAACGCTTCCTGTAAATGCTGAGAATGAAAACCAATAGGAAAAAAAATGTCTGCAATGTGTCTGGGAACGAGCTTCCACAGCAAAGGAATATGGCCTCCACATCCCCACCATGCTCCACTCCTCACCCTGCTGTTACCTGAAGGAGGGCCCAGAATCCCCCCTTTTGGGTTTAGGTGATTGGGGCAGGGGAGGGGCAACATGCCAAGGCCTTCAAGTCCAGAGCCCAAGTTGAAGTCAAGAAAGAGAAGCCTACTCCTATTTCCTAGGTAGTGATCTCCCATAGGTTACTTCTCTTTTGTGCACATTGGGCAGCGGCTCTGATTCTAAGTCCCCTGTTCCTGAAAACAGTCCTTCAGACAAACCCCAATTTGCTTGCCTGATGATGAGCCTGTCCCTAAGTTAATTTTATGATTTACTGTTGTTTAGTTGCTAAGTTGTGTCTGACTCTTTGCGACTCCATGGACTGTAGCCCGCCAGGCTCCATAGTATTTCCCAGGCAAGAATACTGGAGTATGTTGCCATTTCCTTCTCCAGGAGATCTTCCCAACCCAGGGATCAAATCTGTGTCTCCTGCACTGACAGACGGATTCTTTACTACTGAGCTGCGAGGGAAACCTGATTTTTTATGATGCTTTCAGGTAAAACATTAAAAATGGGGGAAAAAAAGACTCCAAGTATTCCTTATAGCAAGACTAATAGGGAAATTTCTCCTAATTACTCTACAATTGACAAAGATCTCTGAAGATATGGGTAGAGAGGGGAAGACAGTATTGCAGGCCAAAGCAATGAATGCTTGTGATTTTCCCAGGAAGCAACCTTGACCAGCCCCAAACTGCCCTTTGGAATGAACCAAGCTCCTCTTGTGCCACCTGAGGTACATGTGGGAACCAAGGAGAAGGTGACTGCTCTTGTTTCCAATCAGATTACATGACTGTGTTAAGTGTGTAAGTATTAGGGAGATAAATGACCTCCAAGTTGTTATAGCCCCCAAAAGACTATTTTTTCCTTCATTTCAAAATCCTTTCTTTAAAAAAAAAAAATGACACAAATCCTAATGCACTTAAAGCTGCCAAGGCAAAGAAATGCAGCTGCCTGGCTGTATTTGCATTACACGGGTGCCAAGTTCCGTTCCTTCACTCATTCCCTTGTGTGCAGACACCTCCTGCTACCCAAAGGTCCTCTCAACTGCATATTATTTGAAGCTAATGATAAACATCTTACACAACAATTGTTTTGCTTACTTATAAAATTATTTCCTGTAGGGTTTTCCTGGTGGCTCAGATGGTAAAGAATCTTCCTGCAATGCAGGAGGCATGGGTTCGATCCCTGGGTGGGGAAGATCCCCTGGAGAAGAGAATGGCAGTCACCTTCAATATTCTTGCCTGGGAAATCCCATGGACAGAGGAACCTGGCAGGCTACGGTACACGGAGTCGCAATGAGTTGGACATGACTGAGTGGTTAACACTTTCATTAACTTTTCACTTCAAGTCCATTACTAGAAAAGGAATTAAGTCAAAAGAGCTCAATAGTTTGCTTAAAATATATTTTAAATATGTTTTATTGATATATTTATAAACCATCATCAAAGAAGCTTGTATCTCTTTATACTCCCCAAAGCAATGGGAGAGAATTACCATTAAAATCATTTCACCACCAAAATCCAGAATACTGACAAAACCAAATGCTAGTGAGGATGTGGAGCAATAGGAATTCTTATACATTGCTAGTGAAAATGCAAAACGGTACAGCCACTTTGAAAGACCGTTTGGTGATTTTTTTTTAATAAAACTAAACATACTCATATTATTCTGTCCAGTGACCACATTCTTTGATATTTACCTGAAGGAGCTGAAAACTTATCTTCATACAAAAACCAATCCATAGATGTTTACTGCAGCTTTGTTCTTAATTGACCAAACTTGGAAGCAACTGAGATATCTTAGAGTAGGTGAAGGGATAAATGAACTGCAGTATATCCAGATGACAGAATACTAGTCACTGCTAAAAAGAAATGAGCTATCAAGACACAAAAAGCCATGAAAGAAACTTAAATGCATATTACTAAGTGAGAGGAGCCAATCTGATAAAGTCATGATTTTCACGATTTCAATTACATGACATTCTGGGAAAGATAAAACTACGGAGACAGTAAAAAGATCAATTCTTGCCAGGGGAAGATGAGGGCAGTGAGGGGAAAGAGAGGCAAAACACAGATAATGTTTAAGGCAGTGAAAATGCTCTACATAATACCATAGTGATGGATACATGTCCCTATACATTTGTCCAGACCCACAGAAAGTACAACAAGCATGACTGTAATGAAATCTATGGACTTTGAGTGATCACAATGCATCAGTGCAGGTTCATCAACTGGAACAAGTACCACTCTGATATGGATGTTGTCAGTGGGGGAGGCTGTGCATGTGTGGGGGCAGGGTATACATGGGACACCACTGTACTGTCACTTCAATTTTTCTATGAACCTTAAACTGCTCTAAAAAATATAGGCTTAAAAAATAATTCATAGGACCCATCTGAACCTAGGATGGAAAAGGAAAATCTATATGTCCTTGACATTTTTCCCAGCAGGAAAAGGAAGTGAGCAGTAAGCACCAACATGTCCCAGTTACCCCACAGCTCCAGGCTGCCTCTCCAGCCACGGCAGCAGCCACTCCTGAGTCCTGTAAAGCTGCACCTTTCATGGGATGGGATGGTGACGAGGCGGGGGGGTTCCCTTGTAGGCTCTCGAGGGAAGAATTCCTATGTAAGTATGCTCAGTTGTGTCTGACTCTTTGTGATCCAATGGACTACAGCCCACCAGGCTCCTCTGTCCACCAAATCCTCCCGGCAAGAATCCTGGAGTGGGTTGCCATTCCCTTCTCCAGGGGATCTTCCCAACCCAGGGATTGAATCCAGGTTTCCTGCATTGCACGCAAATTCTTTACCATCTGAGCCGCCAGGGAAGTCCAAGTACAAATTACTAAATTCAGTTAATAAAATTCTGCATTCAGAGAAGCTTCATTCCTCCTCCTCCCACTTCTAAGGCATTCTAGTACAAACAGAGTCTCACATCACTCAGGGCCTCTCTCTTCCTGCCCAGAATCACCTTTTGTCAGTTCATCAGCTTTGCTGACGATCGGTTCCTAGGGGAGAAAGATCCCTGCTCAAAAATGTCTTATTTGAGAGAAATGACGATTAAGTAATAAAACATGTCATTATATAATTCCAAATTGAGTCAGTGCTCTATAGGAAGTAACAAGGAAAGAAAATCAATAAAAGAGGAGTCTTCAGGATGAAGTACTAAAGAATGAGAGTTATGTGGGCAAGGAAGTATGGGCAGAGAAAAATGGGGCTGAGACAGTGGGAACGGCATGTGCAAGAGCCCTGTGGCCCAGAAACATCACCATTCAAGAAATGAAAGTGCAGCCAAACTGACTTCCCTGACCTTGGTAATCACAAGTTTATGGACAGGTACGAATGACATATATCTGTGTCTTCTAAAAGTCTCCAAGTATAAGGACCCTTGTACTTATTTACAGAACAGCATTCGATAAATCAGAGAGAAAGTAAGCTGTGAAGGCTGTTATATCTGTTACTAATAGTGCTTCAGCTGCTTTATCAAATATAGAAAAAATAATTTCTATGATTTATACTAAATTGTGGAGTCTTAATCTTTTTCCTCAAGACAGAGGAAAAACTGATAAAATTGAGATCAATGTAAAAATAAAGCTACCTGACAATGTCAAACACTCCTGGGTGTACCAGGTATATTCCACAGTTCCTAAGGGGAAAGCTATTTTTACTGAATACAATGGGACATTCAGGAACACTACCATCTAAATTCTATTATAACAATACAAAATGCTTTCTGATTTGGTAGTCAGGCTGCTGATACTGGCTGGACTCTAGTCACATGAATACAATTTAAAAATGAAAGTCAGCAGTGATTCACCCAAGTATAAGCATCAGCATATCTGAGGCAAGGCCATCTTGGGGCATACTTGTATACTGCTAATTTGGTTTATATTCCAGAGTGGGCAAAGGACAGAAGGACAGCTGCAGTTAGCATATTCCAGATAAAAACTCATCTCTGGGGCTTCTTACCTTGGGGTGACTGGCGATCTGGCCAGGAGGCAGAGCACCAGCACCCACTCGATTCAGACACCCACTTACCAGATAAGCGCTGATGCCTTCTGTTTGTCTGCCCGGTGCTGGCACTGGGGCATGAGAGACACAGTACATAGTCCCTGCCCTCAAGGGGCTTACACACTTGTACGGGTAAGCAGGAAACACACAGAAAGGTCAATGTAGAGAACGTAAACAGCGCTATATGTGGAATAAAGCAAAGGAGGTGAGGTGGGTGGGGAAAAAGGATGGAATTACTATCTTATATTTGGTGGTGAGAAGAGGCCACTCTGAATCCAGAGGAAGTGAGAGCAAAGCTACATGGCTAACAGGGGAGCAGATTCCCTGGAGAAGAAGCAGCAAGTACAGACAACTCTCACAGACATTAAAGATTTGGTTCCAAACCACTGCAATAAAGCAAATGTCAAAATAAAGCTAGTCACACAAACTTGTGATTTTCCAGTGTATATGAAAGGTATGCTTACACCATACTGTAGTCTGTTAAGTGTGCAATAGCATTGTGTCTAAAAAACCAGTGCGTATATCTTAATTAAAAAAAAAAATTGATTGATAACAAATGCTGACCAGCAACTGAGCCTTCAGCGAGTCATAATCTTTTTACTGTTAGGGTTCTTGCCTAGATATTGATGAGTGCTGATTGACCAGGGTGATGTTATTGAAGGCTGGGGTAGCTGTGGCAATTTCTTAAAACAACAATGAAGTTGACCCCATTGATTGACTCCTCCTTTCATGAATAACTCCTCTGTAGCATGTAATGCTACTTGATAGCATTTACCCACAGTAGGACTTCTTTCAAAACTGGAGTCATTTCTCTCAAACCATGCCACTGCTTTATTAACTAAGTTTATATGATATTCTAAACCCTTTGTTGTCATTTCAGTAATCTTCACAGCATCTTGATCAGCAAAGGATTCTACCTTAGGAAGCCACTTTCTTTGCTCATCCATAAGGATTTTGTCTCTTAAAGGTTTATTATGAGACTGCAGCAATTCAGCCACATCTTCAGACTTCACTTCTAATTCTAGTTCTCTTCCTATTTCCACCACATTTGCTGTTACTTCCTGCACTGAACTCTTGAACTCCTGAAAGTCATCCATGAGAGTTGGAATCAGCTTCTTCCAAACTCCTGTCAATGTTGATATTTTGACCTCTTCCCATGAATCACAAACTTTCCTTATGGCATCCAGAATGGAAAATCCTTTCTGGAAGATTTTTGATTTAGAGTTAACAACAGAGGAGTCACTGTCTATGGCAACTATAGCCTCATGTAACGTATTTCTTAAATAATAAGACTTGAAAATGGAAATTACTCCTTAATCCATGGGCTGCAAAATAGATGGTGTGTTAGCAGGCATGAAAACATTACTGTCCACCACAGCTCTTAGGTCAATTGTCAATGACCAGTAATGTTTTGAAATGAAATTTTCTTTTCTGGGCAGCAGGTGTCAACACAAGCTTAAACTATTCAGGAAATCATGCTGTAAACAAACAAGCTGCAATACAGGCTTTGTTGTTCCACTGACAGAGTACAGGCAGAGTAGACTTAGTATTACTCATTCTTCAGGGCCCTCGGATTTTCACAATGGTAAATGAGCATTTTTGTCAAGTCACCAGCTGCATTAGCACCTAACAAGAGAATTCTCTGAAACTTGATTTCCCCTCTCTAGCTATGAAAGTCCTAGATGGCATCTTCTTCCAATAGAAGCCTATTTTGTCTTCATCAAAAATCTCTTGTTTGGTATAGTCACCTTCATTCACTCTCTTAGCTAGATCTTCTGGATAACTTGCTGCAGCTTCTACATCAGCACTTGCTGCTTACCCTTGCACTTTGATGGAGATGGCTTCTTTCCTTAAACCTCATGAATCAACTTTTGCTAGTTTCAAACCTTTCTTCTGCAGCTTCCTCACCTCTCTCAGCCTCTACAGAATTGAAGAAAGTTAGAGCCTTGCTCTGAATTAGTCTTTGTCTTAAAGGGAATGTTGTGGCTGGTTTGATCTTCTATCCAGACCACTAAAACTTTTCCCATATCAGCAATAAGTCTGTCTAGCTTTGTTATGATCCATGTGTTAATGGGAGTAGCACCTTTAATTTCCTACAAAAAGTTTTCCTCTGCATTCACAACTTGACTAACTGGTTCAAGAGGCATAGCTTTTGGCCTATCTGCCTTCGAATAGTGGTGCTAGAGAAGACTCTTGAGAGTCCCTTGGACTGCAAGGAGATCAAGCCAGTCAATCCTATAGGAAATCAACTCAATATTCATTGGAAGGACTGATGCTGAAGCTGAAGTTCCAATACTTTGGCCACCTGAATGTGAAGAGCCTACTCATTTGAAAAGACCCTGATGCTGGGAAAGATTGAAGGCAAAAGGAGAAGAGGGCAGCAGAAGAAGAGATGGTTAGATAGTATCACGGATTCAATGAGCAAACTATGGGAGATAGTGAGGGACAGGGAAGCCTGGCGTGTTGCAGTTCATGGGGTAACAAAGAGTCAGATACACAACTGAACGACAACAACAGCTTTCAGTAACCTTCCTAACTAAGCTTAATTATTTTTAGCTTTTGATTTAAACTGAGAGACATGTAACAGTTCCTTTCTCCTGAACATTTACAGGCCATTGTAGGGTTATTAATTGGCCTAACTTCAATCTGTTGTGTCTCAGGTAGGGACATCCAAGGAAAGGGAGAGAGGTGGGCAATGGTCTGTTGGCAGAGCAGTCAGGAAATATACAACATTTATTACTGAAGTTTGTCATCTTATACAGGCATGATTCATGCAACCCTAAACTATTACAATAGTAACATCTAAGATGACTGATCACATATTATATATTATAAAATATGATAATGATGAAAAAGCTTGTAAAGTTTGAAGTATTACAAGAACTATCAAAGAGACACAAAAGGAACAGATGCTGTTAGAAAAATATTGATAGATTTGTTTGACAGAGGGTTGCCTCAAACATTCAATTAGTTAAAAAAATAATGCCACCAATATCTGCAAAGAGCAATAAAATGAGGTATGCCTGTATGAGACCCAGAGATTTGAATGTACCTGGTATGTACAAAGTAGACAAAATGTTATGAACTGGACAGTATCTTCCCCTACCCCAGTGTATATGTTAAAGGTCTAACCCTCAGTCTTCCAAAATGTGATTATATTGAGAGATAAGTCTTTTAAAGCAGCAAGAAAATGAGGCCATTAGCATGGGGCTCAAATCCACTGCAACTGATTTCCTTATAAGAAGAAGAGAAAGAGACACTAGGAATGTGAGTACACAGCAGAATGGCCACAGGAGGACACAGTAAGAAGGTACCTAAATGCAAACCAAGGAAAGAGGCCTCAAGGAGCCTATCCACTGGCACCTCGACCTCAGACCTTCAGCCTCCAGAATCGCTAAAGGATATGTTTCTAATGTCTTAGCCACCGAGTGTTTTGTTATGGCAGTCCTAGCAAACTAATGACCAAGGGGAACTTCATCAACTTGATAAAGAACATCTATAAAAACTCTACAGCTAACAACATCCTTAATGGTAAAAAAACTTAACTCTTTCCCCCCAACATCAGGATTAAGGCTGGATATTCCTTCTGACTTATTCAACATCTTATTGGAAATCCTAGCTAATGCAATAAGATAAGAAAAGAATATGAAAAGTACGCAGATTGAGAAAGAAGAAATAAAACTGTTGGTGCACCAACGACATGATTATTTATCTAGAATCTTTCAAAGGACAAAAAAACACAAAAGTCCTGGAGCTAATAGTCAATTATAGCAAGACTGTAGGATATTGGCTTCATTAAATCCAATAAAGTACCACATTAACACACGATGTTAATAACATGAGAAACTGTGTGTGGGAGAGGGACTGAAGGGGTAATATATGGGAACTCTGTACTTTCTGCTTAATTTTTCGGTAAACCTAAAACTGATCTGAAAATAATGTCCACTATTTAAAAATAACTTAAAAAGCTGAAGAGGCCTATAACACTTTCCACTTAGATACACAGGAGAGAGGGGATTCCCAGAAACTTTTCCCCTCTTAAAGTGACAGGCAAAAGTGACCAGCAGCTCTTGGAACTTTACAGCATGGCACAGCAACTGCAGCAGAAAGAGGAGAGGTCACACCACACCCCCAGCACAGCAGCTGCTAAGCCCTCCACAACGAAGGTAGAAAGTGCATTATTAAAAGGGGTACTTGGTTGATGACAGCAGAAAGGAGACAGCCTGTCACAGAGCAGGGACTCAACAAAAATGTATTTGTTTAACTAGAATAATGAGGCAAACAATGCACGATGTGGACTGAGAAAGAATGGATGTGGAGAAAGAATGAGAAGATATGACTGGGTCTAAGGGTGGACCCAGGACAGCCACTGTTGACTAAGAGTTTAGCTGATACCCTAATGAGCAACAGTGTCATCCACACATGAGGCTGCCTGCAGTTTCTAACCTTGCGATTCACACTGGGCCTAGTTTGCACTGTGTCAACTGCATAGAGTTCATTCTATTTTGGTTACATTTTTTTTTTTTATCAAGCAATCCATCCACGTGTTTTAAAATCCCACTGTGTTTTACAGTTTAAAAACAACAACAACAACAAAACCCTTTAGGTATAGCTAAGTGAAAAATTCTAAACCTAATACCCAGCTTGGGCTGGTAGGAGAGGTAAAGCAAACAGGTAGCTACCAGGTTTAGACCTGCTTCAGATTCCAGTTACTGAAGTAGGTACCAAAAGAACTTAGGTGGTGAGAACTCAGGGCACATGCACTGCTATATCTAGCAATTGTTCAGGATGTGGAACCGGCCTTCCCTCCTTAAAATGATGGGTTGTCTGAGATAAAACCAAGCTCATGCTGAACAATGATCTCATCCTGAGGCCTGAAGTATTTCATTCAAATCATTGGCTTTGGAAGTCAGAAATTCTGCTTTCCAGTGCAATTAGTAAATCTAATCACATATTCACACTCTCAAGGGGTCCTGATTGTTTGGCAGTAACAGCTTGGTTATTCACAATCAACGAAATTAATGCCACTATTTTTAAAACATGAAAAAACTGTACACAAAAACAAGCCTCCAGGCTGCAGACCTTGGTCAAAGAAAGAGTCAAAATAAAAAGTAAAGAATAAAGTATTTAAATGAATAATTAGACAAAGATTAAAGTCACAGCAAGGCTTTGCCTTGAGGTCCTTGTTATCCTATGGATTTTGTGCCCCAGATCACCTAGAAGGAAAATATCAGTCAAATAAAAAAGGTTCCTTTACATGAAAACTCTGTGTTTAACTGGCAACATATAATTTCATTAAAAAAAAAAATTAGGGGCAATTGCTACTGTAAAGCCATTTTAGGGACAAGGGGAGGGAGGGATCTGTCAGCACTAGGGGAACAAAAAAAAATGATGTGCCACCAAGCTTTATTCCAATCATTTGCTTCATAGTTAAGTTTAATTACACATTACACACTGTCTTGTAATTATGCCACTTGGGAAACTGCCAATTTTCCCCTTGAAATGTTAAAAGTTCCTTAATTTATTTTAAAGGCTCATCATTGCCTCCATCAGCACCCCGTTAGTGCATGAGGGATACTTGGTTTCTGTGCCCCTGTGTGTGCAGGCCGTGGGCAGCGAGAATTCCATTGCGTGGTCTGACATACAGCACAGAGGGCTGACTGCGGAAAGCCCCCAGACACTGGACTCATGTATTTATAATAATATCTGATGACTTTTTTTCTTTAAGATTTACAACCAGAGAATTTGAGAAGCATGCCTAATCTTTTCCTCTACTCTTGGGAGGTTGAAATTAAAGTCCTTTATTCTCAGCAAGAGAACAAACACTGAACACAAGATGAAGCACCTACTCTCCAGGAGCTGACAACAAGGCTGGAAAGACAACATTCAGCCGGAAATATAAAGCCCCCAGGAGACAGGACAGTAACCAAGTATAACTTTATGCACTAGGAAAAGAAAAAGTCAAGTAAGAGATAGTGAGCACCCACTGTGTGCTGACAATGCACCCAAAACTTCACAAAGGTCGCCAATATCATGGCCACTAAGTCAGGTCCCTCAGGTAGCACGCAGACAACTAGAATTCATAAAGCAGCCAGACAGAATGTAATAGGGAGTCCTGGAGCGCACAATTCTTTTGGAGAGAGAGGGCAGGCCCTGCCACAGGCAATTCAAATTCTCTTTTCATTAAAAATACTGTGTCAGGTGAGCAAAATACATCCTTAGAGCTTACTTGATCTGCAGCTGCAACCTCTATATGAATCTATGAACCCCTAAAAGGCACAGGGCATAGACACAGTGTATGGTAGCACACTCTTCAATGTTAAACTCAGCTCTAGCACAAGCACTTCCTTAGCTGTGTGCAATCCCGCCTGTGTATCAGTTTCCCATTCATAAAATGGAAATAATGACAGCGTCAACCTGAGTGAGTTGATGTTGGATGTGAATATTGAAAGAGATTTCTCTTCCTTTGCCTGTGTGCAATTGCTTCAGTTGTGTCTGACTCCTTGCAACCCTACAGACTGTAGCCTGCCAGCTCCTCTGTCCATGGGATTCTCCAGGCAAGAATACTGCAGTGAGTTGCCATGCTCTCCTCCAGGGAGTCTTCTCGAACCTGGGATTGAACCAGTGTCTCTTATGTCTGCTGCATTGACAGGTGGGCTCTTTACCACTAGCTCCATCTGGGAAGCCACTCTCTTTGGTTTGATGCTTTTTAGCATCTGAGAAAATGAACTGTTTTTTATTTTCAGTGTGAATATGTCTCCCTCTGAGAAAGATACAAGCAATAACAGAAACATCTCATTTGCATACTTTTGGCTGTTATTGTGGCATATTTAAATAGCTTATCTGACTTTTTTTGGGTCTAGGATTAATAAACAGCATGCTTCTGTCTGGCTGTAATTCCAGGAGGTTTTGAACCTTCTAAAATCCTTCTGCATGTCACTTCTCCTGTCACTAGTCTGAAACTAATGACCACATCTGCAATCTGGAAGGCTTTGTAGTGATCCCTTCACGGGGCTTGATTACCACTTTAAATAGCATGATGTGAGTAGCAATCAAATACGTGATAATATGACAAAATATAGGAAAAAGACAGCTTCGGTTTTCAAAGGATTTACAATCTAATAAAGACACTGTGATATTTATATAAAGTCTGTAATAAAATGGAAGGAGAAGGTGCCACCTCTCTTCCTTTTAGGAACAACCTTCTGATCATGCTAGATTTAGGAAAATCAGAACTGAATAGAAACACTTGTTTGATGGTCCCATCAACTTCCTGAGTCTTCTAAGCATTCCTCTGATTCTGTCCCTTTACCCATCATGTCAGGAAGAACAGACCTGCTGTACTCATCACAATCCAAGCCCTGAGAAAGGAGGCTGCAGGCTGCAAAGAGCCTAAGATTTGGAAGCCAAAGCATAAGTTCAAAGTCAGCTGGTCTCCTGACTGTTTGACCTAGTGGAGCTTTTAGTACTTCCCTAAGTCCCAGTTCCTGAATCTATAAAACTGTGATAACACACCTGTCTCACAAGCTTTTCTTGAAGACTGAGCTAAATATATGGAGCACATCTTATAAGTTACCCAACCTGTACTAGGTACTCATTTTCTCTAAAAAATCAGGGGAAGATAAGTATTACCATAAAGAATTACTTCCATTCTGAAATGACATCTTTAGTTTAGCATTTTTCTCAGGTATTTTTTCCAATCCCAGTTCCTCCCCAGACCTGACCATTGTGTGTTTGGAATCCTTAGTTTCTTTCTTATGACCTCCTGCTGTGTGGCTAAATCTTAGCTCCCACAATAGCCAGTATGAGTCTTGAAACAAAAGAAAACCAAGTCATTTGGTCTCAGTAGTTTCCAGTGAATAATTAAATACAGCAAGAATATATGTTCTAAGACCAAAGGTTTTATTTCCAATGGAGTCACTAAGTTTCTTTCTTCCAAGAATGACTAAGAATTGTCACTCCAGGGAGTAAAAACAAAAGCAAGATGAAACAACACACTACATGCTCAGTTATCCGTCTCTGGGTGACAGCAGAATCATGGGAGTGAGCCAAATGCCACCCTCCACCTCTCACAGACAGAGCCTTGGGTGGGCGTGGGGTTGGGGGGCTCTGGGAATGAAGCATTTCCAGAAAAATAAAAAGCAATTATGCCCACAGTAAATAAGACTCAAAGTCTGAAATCATGCTATGCCTTCAGATTTTACTCTGGGCACAGTGGGATGTTCAGATTTGCAATTTCTCCTTGTGTTCTGTGCCCGTCCAAGTGTGGGTTAATTCAATTACATCTGCTGCTTTCATTAATACATGGTTACCAAGTTTATTCAAACAATACATGAAAAACCAGACTGCCCATCAATAAATTCATGTTGCAAATATATACTTTTATATGATTGCTAAGAGAACCAAAGACCATGATTCCCAGATGATAAAAACAAATTGATCACTGGCAAGAGATGATCGAAATAAAACTAAAGAAACTACTCAACTAACAAGCACTCATTAAAATCCACTATGTGCCAGGTACCAGAGGTAGGGTAGGGTTTGGGCCAGGGGTGGTTCCCAAAGCGTTCTGAACTGTGGTTAGAAAAATCTTTCTAGCATCTAGCCTGGAAGGTGGGTTCAAAGAGTGCAGGCTTTAGCAGGGAGGTTATTAAGATAATATTGTAACAATCTACATGAATAGATAAGAGGGAGAATAGATGAGAAGAAAAGAGAAAGTTTAGAATGGAGAACATTTAGAATGTGATATCTATATAGGTTTGGGCTCTGCTGCCCATATCTCACTGCCTATTAGAAACAAAGACCCGGACAGATGTCCCATGTACATATAGGGTCTGGAGGTCTCCAAAGGACTATCCCCTCACAGCGTGCAGATCTATTTCATCTATGACACCATTGTCCAACCACTCAAGCCAGTATTGCTCTCTTCCTTGGAGAGAATCAAATTTATCTCAGCTCCAAAATAATTCATTCAAACTCCTTCTCCCCAATGCCAAGGCTACTACCCTCATTCAGGTGACCATCGTTTCTCTATAATTTGCCCAATTTCATTTTCACTGCTAGTATTGATTTCTCACGTTTCTTTTCTGGCAGGAGAATGATTTTTCTAAAATTGACTCTCATTCTCTTTCCTTAAAATAGTTCAGAAATTCTTCACTGCCTTTGGGTTAAGGCGGCCCAGATAACTTAATACTACATGAAGGGTGCCTAACGAACCAGCCCACAATTATTTCCCAAGCCATGATCATATCTGCTACTCCCTGCCTTAACTATGCTGTGCTATTTGTGGTTTCTTAAACAAAGCACACATCTTTATGCCTCTGTTTGCCTCTATTTAGAGTACTTTCCCACACCCTTTTCCCCTCACCTGATAACTAGTACTACCCAACAGGTCTAAGTGTTATGCCACTTCTTCCAGGAAGTCCTCCTTACCTAACATCTGTGTTTGTGATGCTCCTCTGTGTCCCCAGTATCACTCCTACCCAATCAAAATCCACTGAGTGGCTTGGAAAGGGCTGGTATTTATCTCTTCCCCCAGCTTCCCCTACTTTCCATCTGTAGACAGTAAAATCCTCAAGGATAGGACTCATGAGTGACTTATTCCTTGGGGAATTCCTGTCTCCTCACTCACTGCAGGCTATTTGATAGTTACCCAGTAAATGCATTCAGCCTGAGTGCCTGAAAAGAAAATGGTTCACAGACTGAGTCATGAGGACCATGTGCATTTGATAAGCAGGCAGAAGGAGAGAAACCCATCAGAGAGACTAAAACAGCCAAGGAGAGAACCAAAACAGACACCATAGGCTGCAGGCAAAAAAGGGAGAACCGGTCAATGGAAACAGTGTCCAGGGTCAATGGGAGGGCAAATAAGACAAAGGAGGAGGAGAGGACTCTTCACGTAGCAGGAGAACAGTTTCTGGAAAGTGATGGTTACCAAGTGTTGAAAAGTGAGGGGCAGGTGAGTTAGAACACGGCGCAAGAAGACACCGGTGAAAAACACACAGTGCTTGAGGGAACATAGTAGCTGGAGGGTGGTGGAGTATATCAAGGGCAAAGAAGGAAAGTGTGTGTGTGTGTGTGTGTGTGTGTGTGTGTGTGTGTGTCTACATTAGAATTCTTTTAAAAAAACCTCAGACATAAATCTGACTGGCTAAGTGAAGAGTGAGACTATATATTCAGGTAGAGAATACATGTTTACTGAATGAAAGATATAAATAATAAGTGAATAACTGCATTTAGATAGGAAATTTACCATTAAAAAAAACATATTTTATCAAAATGTGAACTTATTACGAACCCAAGAGCCCACCTTTATATTTCAGAAGAGACCACTCAGCTCATAGATTAAAATCTATAATTAGCTGCTGAAATGACAATTTTCATTGTCTCTGTTTTACTGCCATTGGGACATCTGTTTTCATGTGTGGGTGTGTGTGCTCACTTGTGTCTTACTCTTTGCAACCCCACGGACTGTAGCCCACCAGGCTCTTCTATCTGTGGAATTTTCCAGGCAAGAATACTGGGGCGGGTTGCCATTTCCTACTCCAGAGAATCTTCCTGATCCAGGGATCAAACCTTCGCCTCTTGCATCTCCTACATCGGCAGGATAATTTTTTACTACTGTGCTACCTGGGAAGCCTGCTTTCATAGTCGCCACAAAACTTTCTTGCAGGGACTTGCCTAGTGGCTCGGTGGATAAGAATCGGTCTGCCAATGCAGAGGACATAGACTCTATTCCTAGTCTGGAAGATTCCACACGCCACAGAGCAACTGACCCTGTGCGCCACAGCTATTGAGCCTGTGTTCTATAACCCATGAGCAGCAACTCCTGAAGCCATGTGCAGCCAGAGCTGATGCTCCACAAGAGAAGCCTGCACAAAGCAACTACAGAGTGGGCCCAGTCTCCACAACGAGAGAAAGCCTGTGCAAAGCAACAAAGACTCACTGCAGCCAAAAATAAGTAAATTAATAAATAAAAGTTAAAAAAAAAATCCAAAAACTTCTTTGAAATGCCTCAGACTTGGGGAGGAGCCAAGATGGCAGAGGAATAGGACGGAGAGACCACTTTCTCTCCTACAAATTCATCGAAAGAACAATTGAACGCTGAGCAAATTTCACAAAACAATTTCTGATTGCTAGCAGAGGACATCAGGTGCCCAGAAAAGCAGCCCACTGTCTTCAAAAGGAGGTAGGACAAAATATAAAAGATAAAAAGGGAGACAAAAGAGCTAGGGACGGAGACCCATCCCGGGAAGGGAATCTTAATAGAGGAAGTTTCCAATCACAAGGAAACCCTCGCACTGGCGGGTCTGGGGGAAGTTTTCGAATCTTGGAGGGCAACCTAACTGGGAGGAAAAATTAAATAAGGCCCACAGATTACGTGCTTAAAAGCAAGTCCCAGCAGAAAAGTACCCCAGACGCCCGCACCCGCCACCAACAAGGGGGGGGGGGGGGGGACGGAGAGGAGTGGGCGGCATTGCTTAGGGTAAGGACCGGCCAGAAGACCCTGAGAGCAATTGGAGGGAGCTCTTTTAAACTGTGGGATAGCAAGGGAGAAAATAAACCGGCCGGAACACACTGCCGGCGGTTCGCAAAACAAAGGGACTGAGACACTCCAGAGAAGAGCCGGCCCATCCCCGCTGGAGGTAGGAGGCAGGGGGGAGGGGAAAGTGGCAAACTCAGCCCCTGAGAAGCCACCCCCTCCCACACTGCAAACAGGCTCCCGGTTCCTATCTAAAGACTTCCTGAGACCTGACTGGCGGCGCGCGCTAGGGCCACGGAGGGAAAAGCCGCGCCGCATCCGGGGAGAGTGCGCCCAAGCCTCTGGCTGCCTGGGCCGCTCGACGCGGAGGGAAAAGGCGTGCTGCACCCGGGGAGCGTACGCCCAAGCCTCTGGCTGCCTGAACCGTTCAGGCCGGGGAAGGCACAAAACGCAGGCGCAACCGAATCCGCGCTTTGGGGAGTACCCGAAAACTGGAATCGCACTCAACGCAGGGCCCGCTCCATATACAGCAGCCGGGAGCCTGAGCAGTGTAGACGGGGAAGGCACAGACACCCGTGAGCACAGAGCGGTATCTGTCTGCAGCGCCCCGCCCTCCCCGTAGCAGGACTGAACTGAACTACCGAACCTAAATAAGAGATCACCTCCGCCCGCCGGTGTCAGGGCTGAAATTAGACACCGAAGAGACGGCAAACAGAAGCCAAATAAACAAAGGGAACTGCTTCAGAAAGGACCGGTGGAACAGATTAAAATCCCTGAAGGTAACACCAACTACACCGGAAGGGGCATATAGATACGAGAAGTGTAAGCTGGAAAGAGGAGCTATCTGAAATTGAACTGAACCTACACTGACCACAACAGCTCCAGAGAAATTCCGAGATACATATGTATATATTTTTTTAATTAAAAAATTTTTTTCTTTCCTTTGAAAAAATTTTTTTTATTATTATTTATCTTTATTTTTTTCTCTTTTATTTTCTTTTAAAATTCCCTGTTACTTCCCCATTACTCCTCAACTTTCATTTTCATATATTTTTACGATTTTTTTAATTAGGGGGAAAATTTTTTTTTTTCTCTTTTTCTTTTTCTTCTTTTTCTTTCCTATTTCCTTTCAAAGTCATCTAATACTCCTCTACTATTCCTTAATTTTCATTTTCATTTCACTATAACCTTGCCAAAAAAAAAAAAAGAGAGAGAGAAGCCCTATTTTTAAATTGAACTTCATATATATTTCTAAATTTTTTGTGTGTTTTTGTTTTTAAGTATTGTATTTCAAAGAGTCTAACCTCTATGCCAGATTTTTAATCTTTGTTTCTCAGTATGTGATATAAATTTTGGACATTTAAGAATCCAATATTCAGTTCCCATTTCTATTAAGGAGTGTGTTGATTACTCTCTCCCACTTTTGACTCTCTGTTTTCTACCTCAGAACACCTCTATTTCCTCCTTTCCCCTTCTCTTCCCAATCCGACTCTGTGAATCTTTGTGGGTGTCTGGGCTACGGAGAACACTTAGGGAACAGATAACTGCATAGATCTGTCTCTCTCCTCTTGAGTCCCCTTTTTCTCCTCCTGCTCACCTCTATCTCCTTCCTCCCTCTCCTATTCTTCATGTAACTCCGTGAACCTCTCTGGTTGTCTCTCATGGTGGAGAATCTTTTCACCATTAAACTAGAAGTTTTATTATCAGTGCTGTATAGTTGGAGAAGTCTTGAGACTATTGGAAGAATAAAACTGAAATCCAGAGGCAGGAGACTTAAGCCCAAAACCTGAGAAAACCAGAAAACTCCTGACTACACGGAACATTAAGGAATAAGAGACCATCCAAAAGCCTCCATACCTACACCAAAACCAACCACCACCCAAGAGCCAATAAGCTCCAGAACAAGACATACCACGCAAATTCTTTAGCAACGCAGGAACATAGACCTGAGTGCCAACATACAGGCTGTCCAAAGTCACATCTAACACATAGACCCATTGCAAAACTCATTACTGGACACTCCATTGCACTCCAGAGAGAAGAAATCCATTTCCATGCACCAGAACACTGACACAAGCTTCCCTAACCAGGAAACCTTGACAAACCAATCGTCCAACCCCACCCACGGAGTAAAACTTCCACAATAAAAAGGAACCACAGACCACCAGAATACAGAAAGCCCACTCCAGACACAGCAATCTAAACAAGAGGAAAAGGCAGAGAAATACCCAACAGGTAAAGGAACATGAAAAATGCCCCCCAAGTCAAACAAAAGAGGAGGAGATAGGGAATCTACCTGAAAAAGAATTTAGAATAATGATAATAAAAATGATCCAAAATCTTGAAAACAAAACGGAGTTACAAATAAATAGCCTGGAGACAAAGACTGAAAAGATGCAAGAAAGGTTTAACAAGGACCTAGAAGAAATAAAAAAGAGTCAATTAAAAATGAATAATGCAATAAATGAGATCAAAAACACTCTGGAGGGAACCATGAGTAGAATAACGGAGACAGAAGATAGGATAAGTGAGGTAGAAGATAAAATGGTGGAAATAAATGAAGCAGAGAGGAAAAAAGAAAAAAGAATCAAAAGAAATGAGGACAACCTCAGGGACCTCTGGGACAATGTGAAACGCCCCAACATTCGAATCATAGGAGTCCCAGAAGAAGAAGACAAAAAGAAAGGCCATGAGAAGTTACTCGAGATAATAGCTGAAAACTTCCCTAAAATGGGGAAGGAAATAGCCACCCAAGTCCAAGAAACCCAGAGAGTCCCAAACAGGATAAACCCAAGGCGAAACACCCCAAGACACATAGTAATCAAATTAACAAAGATCAAACACAAAGAACAAATACTAAAAGCAGCAAGGGAGAAACAACAAATAACACACAAAGGGATTCCCATAAGGATAACAGCTGATCTATCAATAGAAACCCTTCAGGCCAGAAGGGAATGGCAGGACATACTTAAAGTAATGAAAGAGAATAACCTACAACCTAGATTACTCTACCCAGCAAGGATCTCATTCAGATATGAAGGAGAACTCAAAAGCTTTACAGACAAGCAAAAGCTGAGAGAATTCAGCACCACCAAACCAGCTCTTCAACAAATACTAAAGGATCTTCTCCAGACAGGAAACACAGAAAGGTGGTATAAACGTGAACCCCAAACAACAAAGTAAATGGCAATGGGACCATACCTATCAATAATTGCCTTAAATGTAAATGGGTTGAATGCCCCAACCAAAACACAAAGGCTGGCTGAATGGATACAAAAGCAAGACCCCTACATATGCTGTCTACAAGAGATCCACCTCAAAACAAGAGACACATACAGACTAAAAGTGAAGGGCTGGAAAAAAATATTTCACACAAATGGAGACCAAAAGAAAGCAGGAGTCGCAATACTCATATCAGATAAAAGAGACTTTCAAATAAAGGCTGTGAAAAGAGACAAAGATGGACACTACATAATGATCAAAGGATCAATCCAAGAAGAAGATATAACAATTATAAATATATATGCACCCAACATAGGAGCACCGCAATATGTAAGGCAAACGCTAACGAGTATGAAAGAGGAAATTAATAGTAACACAATAATAGTGGGAGACTTTAATACCCCACTCACACAACTATGGATAGATCAACTAAACAGAAAATTAACAAGGAAACACAAACTTTAAAGGACACAATGGACCAGCTAGACCTAACTGACATATATAGGATGTTTCACCCCAAAACAATCAACTTCACCTTTTTCTCAAGTGCACACGGAACCTTCTCCAGAATAGATCACATCCTGGGCCATAAATCTAGTCTTGGTAAATTCAAAAAAAGTGAAATCATTCCAGTCATCTTTTCTGACCACAGTGCAGTAAGATTAGATCTCAATTACAGGAAAAAAATTATTAAAAATTCAAACATATGGAGGCTAAACAACACGCTTCTGAATAACCAACAAATCATAGAAGAAATCAAAAAAAAAATCGAAATATCCATAGAAATGAATGAAAATGAAAACACAACAACCCAAAACCTATGGGACACTGTAAAAGCAGTGCTAAGGGGAAGTTTTATAGCATTACAGGCCTACCTCAAGAAACAAGAAAAAAGTCAAATAAATAACCTAATTCTACACCTAAAGCAACTAGAGAAGGAAGAAATGAAGAACCCCAGGGTTAGTAGAAGGAAAGAAATATTAAAAATTAGGGCAGAAATAAATGCAAAAGAAACTCAAGAGACCATAGCAAAAATCAACAAAGCTAAAAGCTGGTTTTTTGAAAAAATAAACAAAATTGACAAACCATTAGCAAGACTCATTAAGAAACAAAGGGAGAAGAACCAAATTAACAAAATTAGAAACGAAAATGGACAGATCACAACAGACAACACTGAAATACAAAGGATCATAAGAGACTACTACCAGCAGCTCTATGCCAATAAAATGGACAACTTGGAAGAAATAAACAAGTTCTTAGAGAAGTATAACTTTCCAAAACTCAACCAGGAAGAAATAGAAGATCTTAACAAAATGATCACAAGCAAGGAAATCGAAACTGTAATCAGAAATCTTCCAGCAAACAAAAGCCCAGCACCAGATGGCTTCACAGCTGAATTCTACCAAAAATTTAGAGAAAAGCTAACACCTATCTTACTCAAACTCTTCCAGAAAATTGCAGAAGAAGGTAAACTTCCAAACTCATTCTATGAGGCCACCATCACCCTAATTCCAAAACCAGACAAAGATGCCACAAAAAAAGAAAACTACAGGCCAATATCACTGATCAACATAGATGCAAAAATCCTTAACAAAATTCTAGCAAACAGAATCCAACGACATATTTAAAAAAATCATACACCATGACCAAGTGGGCTTTATCCCAGGAATGCAAGGATCCTTTAATATACACAAATCAATCAATGTAATACACCACATTAACAAATTAAAAGATAAAAACCATATGATTATCTCAATAGATGCAGAAAAAGCCTTTGACAAAATTCAACATCCATTTATGATTAAAACTCCTCAGAAAGCAGGAATAGAAGGAACATACCTCAACATAATAAAAGCTATATATGACAAACCCACAGCAAGCATCACCCTCAATGGTGAAAAATTGAAAGCATTTCCCCTGAAATCAGGAACAAGACAAGGGTGCCCACTCTCACCACTACTATTCAACATAGTTTTGGAAGTGTTGGCCACAGCAATCAGGGCAGAAAAAGAAGTAAAAGGAATCCAGATAGGAAAAGAAGAAGTGAAATTCTCTCTGTTTGCAGATGACATGATCCTCTACATAGAAAACCCTAAAGATTCTACCAGAAAATTACTAGAGCTAATCAACGAATACAGTAAAGTTGCAGGATATAAAATTAACACACAGAAATCTCTTGCATTCCTATACACTAACAATGAGAAAACAGAAAGAGAAATTAAGGAAATGATAACATTCACCATTGCAACAAAAAGAATAAAATACTTAGGAGTATATCTACCTAAAGAAACAAAAGACCTATACATAGAAAACTATAAAACACTGATGAAAGAAATCAAAGAGGACACAAACAGATGGAGAAATATACTGTGCTCATGGATTGGAAGAATCAATATTGTCAAAATGGCTATACTACCCAAAGCAATCTATAGATTCAATGCAATCCCTTTCAAGCTACCAATGGTATTTTTCACAGAACTAGAACAAACAATTTCACAATTTGTATGGAAATACAAGAAACCTCGAATAGCCAAAGTAACCTTGAGAAAGAAGAATGGAACTGGAGGAATCAACCTGCCTGACTTCAGACTATACTACAAAGCCACAGTCATCAAGACAGTATGGTACTGGCACAAAGACAGAAATATAGATCAATGGAACAGAATAGAAAGCTCAGAGATAAATCCACGAACCTATGGTCACCTTATCTTTGACAAAGGAGGCAAGGATATACAATGGAAAAAAAGACAACCTCTTTAACAAGTGGTGCTGGGAAAACTGGTCAACCACTTGTAAAAGAATGAAACTAGAACACTTTCTAACACCATACACAAAAATAAACTCAAAATGGATTAAAGATCTAAATGTAAGACCAGAAACTATAAAACTCCTAGAGGAGAACATAGGCAAAACACTCTCCGACATAAATCACAGCAGGATCCTCTATGACCCACCTCCCAGAATATTAGAAACAAAAGCAAAAATAAACAAATGGGACCTAATGAAACTTAAAAGCTTTTGCACAACAAAGGAAACTATAAGCAAGGTGAAAAGACAGCCCTCAGATTGGGAGAAAATAATAGCAAACGAAGAAACAGACAAAGGATTAATCTCAAAAATATACAAGCAACTCCTCCAGCTCAACTCCAGAAAAATAAATGACCCAATCAAAAAATGGGCCAAAGAACTCAACAGACATTTCTCCAAAGAAGACATACAGATGGCTAACAAACACATGAAAAGATGCTCAACATAACTCATTATCAGAGAAATGCAAATCAAAACCACAATGAGGTACCATTACACGCCAGTCAGGATGGCTGCTATCCAAAAGTCTACAAGCAATAAATGCTGGAGAGGGTGTGGAGAAAAGGGAACCCTCTTACACTGTTGGTGGGAATGCAGACTAGTACAGCCACTATGGAGAACAGTGTGGAGATTTCTGAAAAAACTGGAAATAGAACTGCCATATGACCCAGCAATCCCACTTCTGGGCATACACACCAAGGAAACCAGATCTGAAAGAGACATGTGCACCCCAATGTTCATCACAGCACTGTTTATAATAGCCATGACATGGAAGCAACCTAGATGCCCATCAGCAGACGAATGGATGAGGAAGCTGTGGTACATATACACCATGGAATATTACTCAGCCATTAAAAAGAATTCATTTGAATCAGTTCTAATGAGATGGATGAAACTGGAGCCCATTATACAGAGTGAAGTAAGCCAGAAAGATAAAGACCATTACAGTATACTAACACATATATATGGAATTTAGAAAGATGGTAACGATAACACTATGTGCAAAACAGTAAAGGAGACACAGATGTATAGAACAGACTTTTGGACTCTGTGGGAGAAGGCGAGGGTGGGATGTTTGAAGAGAACAGCATCGAAACATGTATATTATCTAGGGTGAAACAGATCACCAGCCCAGGTTGGGTGCATGAGACAAGTGCTCAGGCCTGGTGCACTGGGAAGACCCAGAGGGATCGGGTGGAAAGGGAGGTGGGAGGGGGGAACGGGATGGGGAATACATGTAAATCTATGGCTAATTCATTTCAATGTATGACAAAAACCACTGCAGTGTTGTAAAGTAATTAGCCTCCAACTAATAAAAATAAATGGAAAAAAAAAAGAAAAAAAAATATTTAATTTGTGCATAAGCAGAAAAAAAAAAAAGAAATGCCTCAGACTTTATATACGATCCTGTAATCCCATTCGTTCAGATAAATAGCTTTAGCTTTCCAAGTAGCAGTTAAGGACCCCGAAGTCAGATAGGACACAGAAAAAACATCAAGGAAGGGACACTTTTTAGAAAACAACAGATATCTCAGTTATCGGAATGTCTAACCAGAAAGTAAAGTGTATGTGGATGAAAAGGGCCACACTTTTCTTTCAAACAGGATTTTCTTTCAAGTTCCTATCAGATATAAAGTTCTACCATGTTGCTATGGTATTAGTTTAACTTATGATGGTTTAGAGAACACATTGGAGAAAATGGGCTTAAAATATTAAATTACTCTTTTTGAGACATATGCTCCTTATGCAATTAACAATATATTGACATCAATATTGTAATTTTAGAAACATTCATCCACAAACATTAATCAGTTAATACTAAATTCAATTTCTATTAGGCTTCTTCTTTTCACACTCAACTCTCCAAGGCTAAACTACATGGTATCTCAAAAATATTAATTTACTTACTATGGGAGCAATTACACTCCTAGAAAAAAATCTGTGCAATAAATGTATGCACATATAAAACAAATTAAACTTTTGAAAAAACTATTTTCTTATGGAAAGTTATATTTCTGACCGAGCACCTGAGAAGTGCATAAAACTTTCAGAGAAATGCACAAAATCCTTCATATAATTAAATTATAAATAATGTTTCAATATAAGTCAAAGCTTGTCAAACTGCATATATAGAAAAACAGATAAAGTTAAAATATTTGAAAACACCCTGATGCTGGGAAAGATTGAAGGCGGGAGGAGAAGGGGACAACAGAGGATGAGATGGTTGGATGCCATCACCAACTCAATAGACGTGTTTAAGTAAACTCCGGGAGCTGGTGATGGACAGGGAGGCCTGGCGTGCTGCAGTCCATGGGGTCGCAAAGAGTCAGACACGACTGAGCGATTGAACTGAACTGAACTGAACTGACAGTGCTTACAGGGAACTCAGATCTGGCATGACTTTTTTTCAAAGCAGTCACTACTGGGTAGGATAATTTTTCATGGTGCAGACTGTCCCATGTTTTAGAGGGCTGTGGCCAGTAGAACCCCAATGGGCATGGTGACTACCAAAAAAAAAAAAAAAAAAAAAGGCATGCCCACACATTTCCAAATGCTCCCTGGGGGAATAAAACTCCCTAGTTTCGAGAAGAAACTATAGGCCATTCAAAAGGAATGGCCCACATTTACATCAGCAGGTAACAACAGTGAAAGGTCTTGAACCCTGGTCTCCAGAAAGCCAGTGCTAAGAGGGATCCAACAGAGAATGTCAGGTAAATGCTCATGTGCTAAGTCACTTCAGTTGTGTTCGACTCTCTGCCACCCTATGGACTATAGTCTTCCAGGCTTCTCTGTTCATGGGATTCTCCAGGCAAGAATACTGGAGTGGTTGCCATGCCCTTCTCCAGGTGATCTTCCCAACCCAGGGATCTAACTTACATCTCTTAAAGTCTCTTGCATTGGCAGGCAGGTTCTTTTACCACTAGCGCCACCTGGGAAGCCCCATATAGGCTTATATCCTACTCCGATTTAAGCTTGTCTTCATGCATTAGAATTTTCATTCATTGACTATTTTCTAAGCTTATATCTAGTCATCACTTTAACCACTCACCAATGCCCTTGCCCATTTATTCATATCCTCCTCCATCTCAATCACAGATCTATATTCATCACCCAACTGTGGTCCTCTCTCTAGAGACTGGGGACAGAGGTCAACACAAATCCAGGGCCTCCAGTGGAGCAGCCTTGATGGGCAGACTCTCTGTCACGGTTTCCATGCTCCAGTTCATTCACACTCTGTCTTTCCTGCCAATGCAGGGCTGGGCACCTTCTACTTTCCTTTAGCCCCACCCACAAAGGAATCTGCCCTGGTAGCTGGTGTTTCACTAACCTGTTATGAAATGAAAGAAGGCATTTCTCCTCCCTCCCCATCTCTCCCACACTTCTCTGTTTATCTTATTGTATCTCTAGCATTAGACTGAACAGAGCAGTACTAGACAGAATCCTGAGACTCTTCTCAAGAAGTCAGAGAAGTCTTAAGAGATTCCCATTTCTCTTTGTTATTTAAGGTTAAGAGATTTTGCCATAATCAAATAACTGAATAATATACAATATTTTTCCAATATCTAGTATATTTTTAAGATGTCATCATATGAAAAAAAACTAAAAGTTAAAAATCCCTACTTTGGTGTTCATTTCATTTAATTTTCATTTTTAACTTTACGAATTAACAGAAGCAAAACTCTGGGGCCACTCATCTAAAGGGAAATCCCTCCATATATACAAGTTGGAAATTCAAATTCAGCAGAAAACCTACAACAGTTGAAAGAGGCTACATGCTTACCCGGATGTAGGCATCCTGATGGTGCTTGGCGAAGTACAGCATGTTGTCCAGAGCTAACATCCCAGGAGGGGTCTGGGTAAAGTCCATGGCGGGGTTGACATGATTCTGTGATTAAAACAAAAAGTTTGATCAGGTTAGTTCTTCAGTAGATTTCATCAACAACCACCAGAGGTCTGGTTTCCCTCCACAAGACCACAAAGTACCACAAGGCAAGCTCCAAATAATCAAGTAGGACATTTGCTGTCTCCATGTGAGCCTGTTGGGGTGGCGATGGGGGCTTCTTTCTACAAGTGCGTCAAAACCAGCTTCTAGACCCAGGGTTGGGAGACTCAGCTGAAAATCAAAATATGGGATTATTCTTAGACATGTGACACTGCAAGAAAAGAAAATAATGCAAAAATAATTATTTCTGGTGGCTGTGCTCTACTGGAACCAATAGTATTCAGGAAGAAAGACCTGGGATAAAGCTGTATGTCTGCCATTTACCTTTCTGCACCTTAACTTCCTCATCCTCATGAGTGAGGGTAAAGTATGGTCACACCAGTCCATGGTGTTTATGAACTGTCCAGACTTACAGATCTCTGCAGACACAAGACTACAAAATTCAGATGTTCACAGAGGCCTAACATCTGCCTACTTCCAGGGAGTGCTCTGGCCTTGTCACCCACACAGTGTCAAGAACCACAAAAAAAAAAAAAAAAAAAAACACCCCACAATAGTTATAAATATGCCCAACAAATTGTCCATATGCTCAAGATTACTCAGTAAACACCACCAGAGACTCCTAGTCAGGGCAGTAAACCACTTTCCACAGCCAACTGTCAAAAATGATCACCAACATCTGTCTTGAAAATTCAGATCTAAATGGCTAATGGTTTGGGGAGCTTCCCAGGTGGCACAAGTGGTAGAGGACCCGCCTACCAATGCAGAAGATATGAGTTGGGTTCCATCCCTGGGCTGGAAAGATACCCTGGAGGAGGGCATGGTAACCCACTCCAATATTCTTGCCTGGAGAATCCCATGGAGAGAGGAGCCTGGGAGGCTATGGTCCATAGGGTTTTACAAAGTCAGAGATGACTAAAGCAACTTAGCCCATACGCAAATGATTTGAGGGAAGTCATTTTTCTGCTAAAGAGATGGAAAAGAAATGCTGAAGAGGTATTAAAGAAACAACTCTTTCCTCATAATCTAGGTAATTTGTATGAAAGAATATATTTTTTTGTTCCTGAATACTTCTTAATAAACAGTCTGAATCTTTGATCTGCCAGAGAAATTTTGGTCAATGGTGATTTTTTCTAATTTACATACAGGAAGAATCTTTTGTTCACTTGTTCAAACAACCCACACTTTTCTACCTCCTTCAAGAATACACAGAAGTTGTCTTTTCCATGCTGATTTGACATTGTTTTATGAACTAATAACATCTAAAATTATAGGACAGTGGCTGTCTACTGGCCATAGTTCCACAATTTCCAGAAATCTCTGTCCATATCTGTAAAGCAATTTGGGCCAGTGTAGTGACTTCAATATTTTAGCACTTTAACCTGATTTGTTTGTTAAGATGTTGAAAAAAATTTTAAATACCAAAGTACTACTAGTTAGGATAAGAAAGATATATTTCATAAAATAAATAAAATTGTAACAAAAATGAAAATTATTGAGCACATCAAATGCAGTGAGATTCAGCCTTAATCTGATACTCACTGGTATGCCAGAGTCAGACCTGTATTCAAAAGTGGGGGGGGTGGGTGAAGCAAAATGCTGAAAATAAATGATCAAAGATGTAGTCTACTTGCAATGAAAATCTTGTAATATTTCCAGTTCTTTAGAAGAGAATAGTAGGACTGCCCTCATTATGTGTACATTTTTATTTTGACTTGAATGTATTCAATTTTCAAGAACACAAGTAACATACAAATGTTACTATCTGCTGAGTACTCTTAAGGGCTAGCACTAGTTTGGGTTTCACTAGGGTTCTCTCATCTAATAAACAGGTGGTGGGCACTATTGTTATCCTCATTTTGTTAATTTTTAATAATACAATGCTGTTTTATTTTTTCTTAATTCTGGAGTAGAAAACTCCAAAATTCATCTCATATTTTTTCTTAGGTGTACATTTTATTGACGTATAGTTGATTTACATTATATTGATTTCAGCATTTAAAGTTATTATAAAATATTGGCTATATTCCCTGTGCTATACAATGTCCTTGTCTATTTTATTTTATTCATAGTAGTTTGTATCTTTTAACCCCATATTCCAATTCTGCTCCTCCCTGCTTCACTCTCCCCACTAGTAACCACCAGTTTGTTCTCTATATCTGTGAGTCTTTTTCTGTCTTGTTCTAGTCATTCATTTGTCTTATTTTTCAGATTACACACATAAGTGATAGCATACAGTATTTGTCTTTCTCCATCTGACTAATGTCATATCCTCCAGGTCCATTCATGTTGTTAAAAATGGTGAAATTTTATTTTTTTTATGGATGAGTAGAAATCCATTGTATGTATATATATATGTGTGTGTGTGTATACACACATATATTTACATCTATGCCACACCTTCTTTACCCATTTGTTTGTGGATGGACACGTTGGTTATTTTCATATGTTGGCTATGCTGCTATGAACACTGGGACACATGTATTTTTTTGAATTAGTGTTTCAGTTTTCTTTGGATATATACCCAGGAATGGAATTGCTGGGTTATATGGTAGTTCTATTTTTAGATTTTGAGGAAGCACCATACTGTTTCCCATAGTGGCTGCATGAATTTTATTGATGAGGAAACTGCAGCTCAGATGAGATAAGAATATTGCCCAGGAACTTGCAACTTGAACTTGGAAGTGCAGGCAATGTCTTGCTTGGACAACAAGTTTCCACGTGCTTTTGTTTCTACTTTTTTCCTTTATATGTTGAACGCATTTATTTTAGTACTATTAGCCATTTATACTTTATATAGCCTGAGAAAAGTTTGAGAAAAAAGTAGGTTAATCAATATTAGCTGCTACACAGCGTGGTCGAGCCAACAAAGGAGAGTGTGCCAAATAAAAGAGAAAAACATGACATTTACTTCAGACTTATTTCTAGTGTTGGTCTATGAATCTATTCCAAAAATAAGTATATGGAAAGACAATCATCTGAAAAAGAAATTAGTTTCTCTGAATCTAGTTTGAACAACCCTCCAAAGCTCTGTGTTCATAAAGCTGACCAAGGAGAAGGCCCTGTGGGTCCAGGGTCATCATCTTGTTTGAAGAGTGCTCTCAGGATCCCCCAGAAGCCTCTTTCAGTCAATTACACACTTCCTTAGGCACACAATGGGGGTATCAAATAGGGCATTGCTGTTTTCGAAGGTCTTACAGTAAAGAAAAAGTATATTTTTATAGTTCTTTTAAAGATTCATGTGGCTATTTAGCAAATAGTCCCAGTAAAATAATGCCTGCTATCTGCTAGGTGTTATATAAAGCACCTTGAAGATGCTAACTCTTAATCCCCGTAAAATTCCCACAAAGCGGGTCTTATTATTTTCCTCCATTGCCAGTAAAAACCTGAGGCACTGAGAATCTGGGTAGCTTGCCGAGTTTTAGAGCCAGAATGTGGCAGAACCAGAATCTGAACTAAGGCCACAGGCTTTAAACCAGGATTTTAGTGTCCAGTTGCTGTTCAACCAGACACCTTTGGAAATTTTACAAAAATGTCCAATGCAGGTTCTCAGTTGTAGTTTTCTTCAGTCAACGCTTTGTTCAAACAGGCAAAGTGGGTCTGTGAGCCATCTTTTTCAATAAAATCTCTAATCTCTCCATCCCTCCCAGACATAATAGACCAGAGTCTCTCTCATGTTCAATAAACCAGGTCTTATTGTCTCCAACAAATATGCTCTTATTAAACAAAAGTCAATTAGAAAATTGCCTTTGATTTTCTATGACTTGCTCTAAATTATGAAGCGTCACTGCATTTTAGATTAAAAAATAACTTGCCTTTTGAGTGAACTATACTCTAGTTTTTTTGTCTCTGTCTTTTTAACTCTAGGTATCATTCTTCCAGCCTCTCTCTCCTTGAAATGATTCTTTCCTCTTTCTCTTTTGGTTTTAAAAGCCAGTGAAATTATTTTACAAGCATAGATTCTGATAATGGAAAAAGTATAAGAATTACTTGCCAAAACATTTGAGAGCTCTCTATACTGTGACGAAAATAATCTGAGAACCCAGCAAGGCCAACAGTTCCCCTATTCCTTCCTTATTTATGATATGCTCTGGATACAGATTTATTTTCTTTTCTTGTTCCATGTTATTTTTTTCCCACCTGTCTTGAAATGGAAGCTGCAAGTGCTTTGATAAATGACTTGAAAATTTCCCTTGTTTTACTGCAAAGCCTGTGTACCTCTGTACATCCTCCTGAAATGCCATTTGTTAGAGCCTGTAGAACTGCTGCTCCCTGAATCACATCAGACAGCTCTCAGCCCCTGGAGAAAGGCAGAGCAGCCACTTGCGTTTCCAAGGCACCAAGAATTTTCACTTTGGGAAAATGGTACCAACCAACTGAAGATAGCCTGATTTATTTTATAGCGAGCACCCTACGTACGGTTTGTGTTTAGTGTTCCTAGAGATGTGTTTCTCTTCTGTTATCCTCATGCCACTTTTTTAAGTTGAATTGTTTCAATCACACATCCAAGGTCTAAGACAGAGAATCTTTAAATCTGTTCCAGGCCCAAATCACTGGAGGTCACTGGAGAGTTGTGGACTTCATATATAAGCTAGGCTGGTCATCTGATTTTGTAGTTCAGAAAACTAAGCACCTAGTGAACAGTGGTGCTCCAACTTAAGCAGGCCTCCAAACCAAATCTCCTGAAAGCTCTGCTGAAGCACCAATTGCTGGCCCCTCTGATTCAGGAGGACTGGAGTAAGGTCCAAGGATCTGCATCTCTTAACAAGTTCCCAAGTGACGCAGATGCTGCCGGTTGGGGACCATAATTTGAGACCTACTGATGACTGCAATGACTCATCTCAAATAACACAAGTAAAATCAAAGTAAGATCTCAAATCCATATCCACTCATCCCCTGAGTCCCATGCAGCTTCCCTAAGTATCCCTGAGTCCCATGATCCCCTGAGTATCAAGCTTTAAACTGACTGGTTCCAGGCTGCAATGTATTATAAATATACTTGCTGTTTATCTGCTTTGTGCTTTGGCCTCTTATTGAGAAAACAGAAATTCCCTTTTTCAGAAAAAGGAATTATAATTTAGAAGCCTCTCACTTCTATTTCTCAAATTTCTGACTAAAATAATATATATTAGTACCTCCACAGGGAAGGTAGGAACCTGTAATCAGTCAATATTTTTTACTCCTGAATGCTTCCTGGTTGGGAAAGCAGTGCTGGCACGAGCCTGAATGATTTTTAAATGATCTGTGTTTTTCAATTACCAATGCCATGCTAGTCCTTCATTAGTGTGGATAATAAAGAGATGATTACAATAATGCCTGCCAGATGGCATATCACAGAGAAAGCCTTTGAGGATTTAGGAGTTAATATTTGTGCTATACGAGTGCCTACATTTGCTGAACAAATATAGCATTAAAAGCAACCTTTAAAACAAATCACATTGAGTGAATATTCATTTGGTCTAGGAAAAGCCCCATCAAGGCTATTTCTTGAGGCTGGTAGATGAAGGTCATGTTCTCCAAGGGGAAGCAGGCTTTGATGGCTGCAAAAGGCCACGTGGGAGTGGTGCCAAACTGCATGCCTTCCACCCCTCCCCTCCCAACCCAGGAGAAAGGGCATGTAGGCATTTCCACAGGTTCCTACAACAGCACTTGGATGCCCCTGAAAGTTCCCTTTGGAGCTTTGAAAAATTCTGATGTCCAGTCTCTACCCAAAATCTATTGAGTAGAAACCAAGCAACTGGATTTCTGAAGCTCCACTGTCCAGCCAAGATTGAGAAGACTTTCCCAAATCATTGGGTCTCAAATTTGAGCATGATCAGAGTCTAATAGAGGGTCTGTTCAGTTAGATAGCTGGGCACCACCCCCAGAGTTTCTGGTTGAGCAGATCTGGTTGAGGCCTGAGAATCTGCATTCATACATGTTTCCAGGTGTTACTGATGGTCTCTGGACCATACTTTGAGAACCTCTGCTCTAAAGCAATAGTAACCCAATGCAAGAGAGTTCTAGGGGACCTATACTCACCAATTGATGGAACTGGAACCTTGATTCCCTGTATCAAAGTGTTTGGTTTGGCAGGGACTCTTACTGTGATCTGCTTTAGGGAGGACATGCACTCTTCAAATTGATACAGGCCCAGCACTCTCTCACCTGGCTGCTTCACACAGTTATATGAGAAAGTTCATAACGGTATCTGACTATTTGACCCCCAACATGGATCACTGCTCCAAAGTCCTAGACATAGCCCTTAGAAATCTTTGGATTCTGTCCTTCGTCTCTTTCCATTAAATTCAATAAAAATGAATAGTTTGGATGAATACAGAGAAAGCAGCTTGTTAAGTCTGACCTAAGAGTGGGCAAGATGGTGAATATATTGAAGAACAGAAAAATAGCTGTGACTGGGTATAGGTGGGCATTGTGCCAGGTCCTCCAAAGGGGTGATTTAATTTAATCTTCCCAACTACCCAATAAGGCAAGTTATTAAGGATGTAAATGTTATTTTTCTCTGCCTACAGACGAGAGTGACTTGTGCAAGATTCTGGTTAGAAGTGGCAAAGTCACAATTTCAACCCTGTAGCTTTTTTCTTCCTATTTAGGTTCAAAAGGTCTTTGGAGAATAGGAAGATGGGTCCCATTAGCAAGTAGAAGTTTAATCAGAGAAATGTAACATCCCATAAAAAGACTGTTTTAAAAATTCAAGAACAAATCTACTACAGAAAAAGGGAAATCTGGCTCACAAATAATTCATGAGATTCCAACTCCACATCATTAAAATTTGATTCTCTTAGGTAAAGCACAAAGGATCTGCATGAAAGAAATACTCAGAAAGATGCTAAAGGTTCAGGTCAACAGACTATCTGGTTTCCATGCTGGAGCTCCTCTGAACTGTACATTTTCTTCTCTTTGTCCAGAGAGGGTGTTCTCTGGAACACCCCTACACCTCTGCTTGTCTTTCTAATGTCATTCACTCACCCATTACTCTTTGGTTTTCCTGACTTTCAACTTGGCTCTATTTATCTTCCTTCCACAGGTCCACAACTAATCTTTTGGGGAATACCTCTAATTCAGTTGAGCTCTGAGACCATCCACTTATCCAGTGTCACTAGGAACCCCCTCCCTGGGTCTGTTCTGTAACCTAGGAGAGTTCATGACCTATTCTATATTAAGAAATACGAGTTAGAGTTGGCAATATAAGTCCAAGATGAATCAATTTCAAGTGGCAGGCGGGAGGCTCTGACAGGCTGGGTTTTATTAACAGGAGCACAGCCAGAAGAATAGAGGAGGGTTCCACCATCCAGGCCCAGCTGAGGCCATACCTAAACACAACACAGAGTTCTGAGGGGCCCCACTGTGAACCAGCTCCTGACACACAGGGAATTAAACAAAAGGGCAGCCAGGAAGAAGCAGAAATATCTGGACAGAAAGGTGTGTCAGAAAAGTTGGGGGAAAAAAGAACTTTAGATATTTAGCCCAGGGGGAAAAGTATATGTGGTGTGATGGTGATGGTGTGTAGTAGGATGGGAGTTGTGGGTTCAATCACTATTGTCCTCAGGTATCTGACAAGGATTGATATCACTGTAAGGGCAGCTACAGGAAGCAGAATTGGCAGAAAACAGCCTTTTCAGAAATACTGAAGCAAGGACTGGATGTCCAGCCAGAATGTTTTCCAGAGAACTAAAGGGTAGAGAATTGGATCAAAGGACAATAGATACCTTGCAGCACTGGTTCATTCCTTTTCTTATCAAATAATTTTGTATTTCTACTACTGTGCAAGGCACCACAGGAGACAAACATGATAAATTTCATCCAAAGATTAAAATAAAATAGTACTTGGCTTCAAGAAACTTCTATCTCAGAAGTGAATTATTAAAAGCCTTAACAATACAGTTTTGAAATATGCACATGTGCACATACACACACACCCTGCACACACACACACACACACATACCACAAGCATAAGTAACTTCACGTATGCATACTGTGGAAGCTCCCACACAGAAAATTCTGGATTTAAGGCAAATTTCCTTAGTCAAAAAAACATGTATATGTATGGCTGAGTCCCTTTGCTGTCCACCTGAAACTATCACAACATTGTTAATTGGTTATACCCCAATATAAAATAAAGTTTTTTTAAAAAATTGTCCTTTTAAAAAATACTCTTAAAAGGTCAGAAAAGGCCATGCAGTGCTATGCATACAACTTATGAAAAACTGGGCCCACTGTTACTTCATTATCTTGAAGAAGCAGAGTTGAGACTTACTGAATAAAAGAATAAATTCTAATATTGTTTATTTGGTATGTTGATTTAACAGTCAATACAAAGAATTACCATGAAAACTCAATTAAAAACGCCTTGGGAATAAATCTTCTTTAAAATGAAGCTGGTTACAGTTTTTTTAAAAAAAGCCTTCATGAATAATGAAATAATGCTGTCAAGGTTTATAAAGATATCTGCAATTTTTCTACTGATCTGAATGCATGCAGGATTCTCAACGACCCAAGCATCGTGGCTCTTGCTAGCACCACCCTACTCTTTCTTCCCTGAACTCCCAGCAGCTTTTTCACTGCTCCTTTTAGAACTCCCTTTTTGCCAACCTTTTGTAGTTTTAAAACAGGAGGTGAACTAGCATCAGTTATTCACAGTGGGTTTTTCTGTCTCCCTTTTTCACCCATCCCCAGGAAGAGCACAGGCTAAAAGGTCCGTCAAAGGACACAGAATGTGTGCTACCCTCTCTCCAGGGCTGGCCCTGCTAGTCATGCAGGGAACCTGTTCCCTCTGAGCCTAGCACAGCTCTCCAGGCAGCCTCTGATATGGGCACCACCGCCGACATGGGAGACAAAACCTCTTTTCTGTGATGGAGGCAGGAGCTGGTCAAGATGCTACTGCTACAGATGGATTCTCAGGAGTCAAAGGGATGCAGGGGCTTGTGTACTACAATCCCCACCACCTCCAGGACCTAGCAATGCACAGTGCTCGTGATGATGGTGATGACAGCTCTAACCATGGAAGTGTCACAGCTAACACACACAGCACTTAATGGAGGCTGAGGACTATTCTAAGCCAGGGGTTACTTCTGCCTAGGGGCCAGATTGGGTCCACCACTCAATTTTGTAGAGTTTTGAGTTTAAAAGTGTGTGTCCTTTTTATATTTTTAAATCTTGTTTTTATTCAAAAGGAAAATAATTATTTCTGACACCTGAAAATTATATGAAATTAAAATTTCAATGTTCATAAAGAAAGCTTTGTCAGAGCACAGCTACGCACATTTACTTACGTATTATCTGTACCTGCTTTAGCATTTGGCCTACAAGGCCTAAAAGTTTTACTCGCTGACACTTCTTTTACAAGAAAAGTTTGCCAACCCTCTTTCTAAGTGTTTTGTTTTCACACCAATGCTGTGAGCTAAGAAAAATAATGACTCTTTAATCAAAGTTAAACATCTCAACTATCAAAGAAGTGCTAATGTTTGGTAAATGTTTGGTACCTGGACAACACAAGGCCTATGTAAATGTTTAATGTTTTGCTCCCCTGGAAAATATTGTACTGATTTTAAAGATTCCTAAATTTTAACTGGATAAATCCTGTGCCGAAAATGTTAAGTTGAAAGGAACGTTTTTAGTAGCCTTAACTTATGATGCAAAGTCCCACCTTGGTGTCTTCAGGTCCCTTCTCCTTGCCGACCAGGCAAACCTGGGAAGGGAACTTTGACACACTTTTATATAAGACTTTTATACTTTATACAACTTTATGTAAGACTGCCTGCAATTTTGATGAGTCAGGGATCTGGATTGTGTCTCATAAGCATTCTCCTCCTTCCCCCCTTCAGCACAGCTCTTGTAAATGGCAAAGTCCTGGCTTTTAAATTTGGAGACTGTGTTCTCTTTTCCACACCAGCAGAATTCTTATGGTTGTTTTAAAGATGAAGAAATTTAGGAGTAGAGAAGTTAAGTGTCTTGCCTACATTCACACAAACATTATGCTTGGATTTGAACCCAGAAGTCCAGAGCCCATTTCTTAATGGCTATTCTAAAAGGAGAACTGGCTAACTACACAATGGGTGTGGGGTGGAGTGGGGTGGGAATCACTTAATAGAATACTCTATGTGTGCATGCTCAGTCACTACAGTCATGTCCAACTCTTTGCTACCCAATGGACCATAGCCCTCCAGGCTCCTCTGTCTATGGGATTCTCCAGGCAAAAATACTGGAGTGGGATGCCATGTCCTCCTCCAGGGGATCTTCCCCACCCAGGGATCGAACCTGGGTTTCCTGCATTGCAGGTGGATTTTTTACCTCTGAGCACTGGGAAGCCTGAAAGAACATTACACAGGCTTTAAAAATTATCTTCATAAATACAATAGACAAACCATTAGCCAGGCTCACCAAGGAAAAAAAGGGAGAAGAATCAAATCAAAAAATTAGAAATGAAAATGGAGAAATCACAACAAACAACACAGAAATACAAAGGATCATAAGAGACTACTATCAGCAACTATACGCCAATAAAACGGACAACTTGAAGAAATGGACAAATTCTTAGAAGAGTATAACTTTCCAAAACTGAACCAGGAAGAAATAGAAACTCTTAACAGACCCATCACAAGCACAGAAATCAAAACTATAATCAGAAAACTTCCAGTAAACAAAAACCAAGGACCAGATGGCTTCACAGCTGAATTCTACCAAAAATTTAAAGAGCTAACACCTATCCTACTCAAACTCTTCCAGAAAATTTCAGAAGAAGGTGAACTCCCAACTCATTGTATGAGGCTACCATCACCCTAATACCAAAACCAGACAAAGATGCCACAACAAAAGAAAACTACAGGCCAATATCACTGATGCATATAGATGCAAAAATCCTTAACTAAATTCTAGCAAACAGAATCAAACAATATTAAAAAGATCATACATCATGACCAAGTGGGCTTTATCCCAGGGATGCAGGATTCTTTAATATCCACAGATCAATCAATGTGATACACCACATTAACAAATTGAAAGATAAAAACCATATGATTATCTCAACAGATGCAGAGAAAGCCTTTGACAAAATTCAATATCCATTTATGATAAAAACCCTCCAGAAAGCAGGAATAGAAGGAACATACCTCAACATAATAAAAGCCATATATGATAAACCCACAGCAAACATTATCCTCAATGGTGAAAAATTGAAAGCATTTCCCCTAAAGTCAGGAACAAGACAAGGGTGCCCACTCTCACCACTACTATTCAACATAGTTTTGGAAGTTTTAGCCACAGTAATCAGAGAAGAAAAAGAAATAAAAGGAATCCAGATTGGAAAAGAAGAAGTAAAACTCTCACTGTTTGCCGATGACATGATCCTCTACATAGAAAACCCTAAAGACTCCACCAGAAAATTACTAGAGCTAGTCAATGCATATAGTAAAGTTTCAGGATATAAAATTAACACAGAGAAATCCCTTGCATTCCTATACACTAACAAAGAGAAAACAGAAAGAGAAATTAAGGAAAAAATTCCATTCACCATTGCAATGAAAAGAATAAAATACTTAGAAATAAATCTACCTAAAGAAACAAAAGATCTATATATAGAAAACAATAAAACACTGATGAAAGAAATCAAAGATGACACAAACAGATGGAGAAATATACCATGTTCATGAATTGGAAGAATCAATATAGTGAAAATGAGTATACTAACCAAAGCAATCTATAGATTCAATGCAATCCCTATCAAGCTACCAACAGTATTTTTCATAGAACTAGAACAAATAATTTCACAATTTGTATGGAAATACAAAAAACCTCGAACAGCCAAAGCAATCTTGAGAAAGAAGAATGGAACTGGAGGAATCAACCTGCCTGACTTCAGGCTCTACTACAAAGCCAGAGTCATCAAGACAGTATGGTACTGGCACAAAGACAGAAATATAGATCAATGGGACAAAATAGAAAGTCCAGAGATAAATCCACGCACCTACAGACACCTTATCTTTGATAAAGGAGGCAAGAATATACAATGGAGAAAAGACAATCTCTTTAACAAGTTGTGCTGGGAAAACTGGTCAACCACTTGTAAAAGAATGAAACTAGAACACTTTCTAACACCATACACAAAAAATAAACTCAAAATGGATTAAAGATCTAAATGTAAGACCAGAAACTATAAAACTCCTAGAGGAGAACATAGGCAAAACACTCTCTGACAAAAATCACAGCAAGATCCTCTATGACCCACCTCCCAGAGTAATGGAAATAAAAGCAAAACTAAACAAATGGGACTTAATTAAACTTAAAAGCTTTTGCACAACAAAGGAAACTATAAGCAAGGTGAAAAGACAGCCTTCAGAATGGGACAAAATAATAGTAAATGAAGCAACTGACAAAGAATTAATCTCAAAAATATATAAGCAGCTTCTGCAGCTCAATTCCAGAAAAATAAACAACCCAATCAAAAAATGGGCTAAAGAACTAAACAGACATTTCTCCAAAGAAGACATCCAGATGGCTAACAAACACATGAAAAGATGCTCAACATCACTCTTTAAAAGAGAAATGCAAATCAGAACCACAATGAGGTACCCTCTCACGCTGGTCAGAATGTCTGCTATCAAAAAGTCTACAAACAATAAATGCTTGAGAGGGTGTGGAGAAAAAGAAACCCTCTTACACTGTTGGTGGGAATGCAAACTAGTACAGCCACTAGAGAACAGTGTGGAGATTCCTTAAAAAACTAGAAACAGAACTGCCATATGACCCAGCAATCCCACTGCTGGGCATACACACTGAGGAAACCAGATCTGAAAGAGACACATATACCCCAATGTTCATCACAGCACTATTTATAATAGCCAGGACATGGAAGCAACCTAGATGTCCATCAGCAGATGAATGAATAAGAAAGCTGTGGTACATATATACAATGGAATATTACTTAGCCATTAAAAAGAATGCATTTGAATCAGTTCTAATGAGGTGGATGAAACTGGAGCCTATTATACAGAGTGAAAAAAGTCAGAAAGAAAAACAGCAATACAGTATATTAACGCATATATATGGAATTTAGAAAGATGGTAACAATGACCATATATGCGAGACAGCAGAAGAGACACAGATGTAAAGAATAGTCTTTTGGACTCTGTGGGAGAAGGCGAGGGTGGGATGATTTGAGAGGGTAGCATTGAAACATGTATATTATCATATATGAAGTGGATCGCTAGTCCAGGTTCGATGCATGAGACAGGGTGCTCAGGGCAGGTACACTGGGATGACCCTGGGGGATGGGATGGGGAGGGAGGTGGGAGGGGGGTTCTAGATGGGGAACACATGTGCTCCTATGGCTGATTCATGCTGATGTTTGGCAAAAAACACTACAATATTGTAAAGTAATTAGCCTTCAATTAAAATAAATAAATTTTTAAAAATTATCTTCATAGAGTACTTAGTTAGGAATATAAAATATATGTTGTACTCTGTGTAGAATTTCAATAGCAGTATATATTCCTTGACATTGTGTATCTTATATAGAGTATTCTCTATGTATTCTTATTACATTACATATATATATATATGTATATAAAACATACATATACATGCAGGCAATATCAAGATATATACTTAGCATGTAATTGTCAGTTTTTAAAAACTGGAAGGAAACTTACCAAAGTATTAATGGTAATTTTTTTGTAGTGGCAGGGAGATGGAAGACTTTTTTCCGTACCTGTCCATATTTTTCAAATTTTCTCTAATTAAGATGCATTGCTTCTTACTTATATCTAAGTAGAGGTGTGCCCACTGTTTTCTAAAAGGAAACAGAGACCATCCTGCAGGAAAAGATGAGAAATATTTCGGATTCTCACCCTGGGCTCTGCCCAAGCCTTTGCTGAAGGCCCCCTGAAGGTCATGTCCAGAAAGGCTCATCTCCACCTGCCCAAGCGAGTCCTGTGCAGGACAGCTTGCCTCCTGAGTACGGCATTTCAGAAAGTGTGAGAATTCAGACATTTCCCTCAGAAGAAGAAGGCCAGGAAGAGGTCCCTTATCTGAGTCAGAGGCGATCTCAGGTCCTGAGACTCCCCCTGGCTTGGACCACTGCAGGGCATTTGCTCAATTTGCCAGCCCTCTGGTACAGCCCTCTGGGCTTCAAGGACTCCCCTTCTTTAACCTGATCCTTTTAAGCCAGCATCTCCTGGAGCCTGACTGTTCACACCTCACTTCACTTTGTCAGGAAAACAGAATCACAGCTTCGGCCTGAGTCAGGCACTTCACTACTCACTGGGCAATCCTGGGCCAGCCCAAGGGCAGTCACCTGTAAATGCTGGCAGTTGGACAATATTATCTTGATGGGACCCTTCAGCTCTAAAGTCTTCAGAACTGTAAATGTTCAGGGTTCCTCAAATATGTAGGGCTGAACCATTGAAACTGCCAATATCTGACCATTTGTGACCTGCAGTAATGGAATTTCCCACAGTTCAATCTAAAAATAGTCAAGCTAAATAGATGCAGCCACCCCAGTTATCTTGAAAATTCTTGAAAGAAGATGGCTTCCTAAAGAATGTAATGGGAGCAATTCCAAAGAGAATAGCTGGAGCTGAGGCTAGAAAGACCTGAAGGAGTGCCACAGTTTTAGTTTGAAAATCAGTAATAAAATAGATTTTTTAAAAACAATCTTCTAAAAATGTCTTATGACACATCTCCCGCCTCTAAGAAATCAGCAAAACCACAGCAGAAATATCTCTCCTCCTGGCTGTCACTCATAGGAGCCAACAGAAAATCAAGTGACCTCTGCTTGATTTGGTTTTGCTCACATTAAATCTACCCATCTGCAGATACAATGACTGATTGTCTCAGTCCTGAGAACAAGGATCTGAAAAATAAGGATTTGAGACCATTACCAACAAGAGAGCAATAAACCCTGAAAGAGGATAAGAATTACTGAAAATGTTAGATAAATAGCATGTGAATGCCAAGTTGCCCCTAACCTTAGCAAACAGATTGAATGGAATTATTAATAAAAACTACCAGGTTAAAAAAGAAAACATCTCTTGGTTGTCTTGCAAACATCATATGCTCTAGGAACTTGGTCCTAAAGGACCCCCAGCGTGCAAGGATTTGTCAGGTTATTCAGAGGCTGAGGGCAGGGGTGAGGGACAAGAGAAACTGAAACTAACTTCTTAAAGTCTGATTTATTTTTTGGTGGTTATTTTAACTAAATTCAACCTCCTCTAACAACTGCATCCTTTGTAATTCAATCTCAGAAAAAAATAACTTCAAACATACACATTATGGCTTTAAACTGATAATGTTATCACAAGATATATATGTAAAGAAAATTGGACTCAAAATTTCTACAACCATTTTTTCAAAGTACAAAAACATGCAGGGAGGTGATATGCATCATGATAAGACAGCAGAAGGATGAAAAGGAACAGGTGGGAAGAGAGGGGGACATGGACTTAATCTGTAATGTCCTGTTTTCTTAATCACTCCTCCTCCCCAAATAAAGATGTTCGAGAAAATACAGCTCAATGTTACTATCTATTAAATCTGGACCGTAAGCACACACATGAATATCTTTGGTGGTGGTGGTGACTTTGTCACTCAGTCATGTCTGACACTTGCGATCCCATGGACTGTAGCCCATCAGGCTCCTCTGTCCATGTGATTTTCCAAGCAAGAATACTGGAGTGGGTTGCCATTTTTCCCTCCAAGGGATCTTCCCCACCCAGGGATCGAACTCAGTTCTCCTGCATTTGCAGGAAGATTTTTTTACCCCTGAGCCACAGGGGAAGCCCAATATTTTCTACCTTCAGTTATTTTTCTCTGAGTAAAATAGGTCATCATTACAATGTAAATTTAGAAAGGCTATATTTTATTAATGTTATTTGACTACAGCAACTGAAGTAGGTTTAATAATTTTAGGACTTTGCACCTTAAATAAGAAGGCATAATAATGTAAGATGAAAGGTAGTTGTGACCAGAACTGCAAATGGGCACTAACATTTGCTATTACTTTCATACTGATTATGCTATCTTTTTCCTCTGCTGTACCCTGGCATGTAAAAGAGAAATGAAATGTATTTTTAACAACAAAAGAGGAAACCAAATATAAAAGAAGACCCTTGGAGATCAGTTTTCCTATTACCTTTAGTGAAATTCAGTTGATACCTCTGTTTCTCTTAGATAAGGAATATTAATAGGAACATTTCAATCCTCCACAAATGAATGTTTCTTGAACAGACTGAGTGCATACATGGGCAGTCTGTAAAAACATTCTGAACATATTTATATAAATTCCTCCCTCGTCTACAAAAGAGCATAATTTCCTCTCCTAGTCTCCCACTTTTCTAGTCAAGGATCAATTTTCTCTTCAGCACCCTGAAGGGAAGAAGCTTTGCTGAGTTCTTACATATCAGACAAAACGCAGAGGAGGTAGAAAGAGTCTGTTTGTTCACAAAGTGCTCACTCTTCATCAGTAAAGCTGGTGTAGGTGGTACCTCCCTCAGTGGCACTGTATGCAGGGGGTGAGATGGGAAAAATCAAGGAACAGTTCAAAGGAAGCAGAGCTGGCCCCTCAAAAAGACCCCATAAAAGCTCTAGGAGTATAGTGAAGTTCTGGGAGAATATCCACCTGGGTCCTGTGCCCACCGTGTTCACGGGGCTTATTCTCCAAATAATTCACCCTAAATGACTTTGAACAGGCAGGAAAGTTTCTTCAGTTCTGACAAGTACTTCATCAGTAAAGGGCCTGGCTAACCACAAAGGGCAAAACAAGCACCTGTAAAGGGCAGCAAAGGGTATGGTAAGCAGCACAGACTTGGAGAGACACCAATGTGGGTTCCAATGCAATCTTCAAAATCAGCTGATGCTCTTAGAAAAGAAATAGCATCACCGACTCAAGCGACATGAATCTGAGCAAACTCTGGGATATACTGAAGGGTAGGGAAACCTGGCATGCTACAGTCCATGGGGTTACAGAGTTGGACACAACTTAGTGACTGAACAACAATAACAAAAACCCACTTCTTCACCTAAACTCTATGTAGGTATTCTCTCTCATTTGCTTGGTGAAGATCAAGTGAGACAACATATAGAAAACATTTTGAATAGAGCAACAGGTAAGCCCCAGGGAAATGGTAGCTGTGGATTATTCACTTTCCATCTAGAATTGCATCAGTGTCCTCCCTTACCTTCTGCCAAAAGATCCCTCGTTCAGAAGTTCTGGTCCTTTTTCTAGTTCTGGTTCCCTTCAAGACATCAACGGTCCTTGCATTCTTAAGCTTCAACTTTCATTAATTCAGCCTTCTCACTGGCCCCACAGAACTGATTCCCAAACTATGCTCAGCCCACATTTACTCAAAGATCTCACCAATACTGTGCTAAAGGGGCCTCCTTCCCAACACTGTTGAATCGTCTCCCCACCCCAGGATTCTGCCAACAGAATCAGAAAAGAACTAATTAAAGAATCAAACATTCCCGCAAAGATCCTGGGGGGATATTGCACCTTCCCCATCTCCTTGCATTCAAGTGTGGAAAATTTCAGTCTCCCACCTGCATAGTAATTTGTTCTATTTATAGAGACTTCTGGCAAAGAAGATTCAATAGCATTTCTCATTTTCCACTCATTTATACATTCATCAACATTTTACCTGACTTCCAGGTGCCGAGTTATATAAAATAATGCAGCATTGTACGTTGAGTATTCTATTACTTCAAAATAAGTGTCTCTAAGCCACCATAAATCTGAGATACATTAATTCTCTTCTTAGGAAAATGACTTAGGCACACAGATAAGCTGATCAATGCAAAGTTCAAACACACACGAAATTTCCCTCCACTGACTGGTGTGTGTCTCATTGCTGGGCATTCACCGTGCTTCTAAGACATTATAAAAAGCCTTGAAGTAACCAAATAAACATATATATCATTTAAACATGATGCCATCTTCCATCCCATTCCAAGTCAGGGAACATTTCTTAATGGATAGAGAGGCAGAGTGAAGAAAGAAGAAGACAGAGGAAATAGTACTGATGGCAGGAGAAGGATAATGAGAGAATAACCAGGGTGTGGGAGGGTAAACCGAACTAAATATATTTAATGTCTGATGATCCCTAAAGGACGAGGGTGATAACTCCAGGGAACAACTGCATACACGGTTGAGGGCTTAGAAAACCCCTCTGCCCTTTGGCAACTCCTGCTGCCAAAGGAGTAAACACAAAATCTGCCACTGTAGGACACCCCTGAACCCCCAGGACTGTTCTGAAAAGTCTCTCAGGATACTGTAGACAGTTCCAGCTCTGGCTAGAACAATTCAATACACAAGCCCAACTCCAGCTCCTGAAACTTTTCCATTCACACAAATAGAATCATTTGCTAATCACGCTGACATCACTGGGTAAAAGCCTTACTCACATACATCCTCAGCAGTCTACTTTTGAACCTGGTAAATATGCATTATCATGCTTTCGGGTTACTATGAACTATTACCACACACACTTGTCAAGTTACAAACCTATTTCATAGTGACTGGTAATAACTCTGTTTGATATGAGAGATTAAAATCTTGACAAAGGGTAAGGTTCAAAACTTTAATAACAGGACTCCTGTAAAAATACAGAATAAACATGGGTCAAGATTTACTCAACTCACTAATGAAGAAACCAGTAGGATGATAAAGCTGGTTCATAGTGCATTTGAGGAGGGTGGTGTTTGTAGCATCTGCAAAAAGAATATTAGTAAAAGATTGCTAGATTATTTATAAAGCTAGTTAATGCCCTACAGAGCATTACAATATTTGGGGTAAGATTTCCTGCTAGGCAGCTCTACCAGCTAAAATCTACATGGTAGCATACCATTTCCCACTGAATAAGCTCTAGTAACAGTAAACAGCCCAGTTAAACACAGGAATGCTCTCCTGGAGAATTGAATCATCTTTGGCCAGGCTTTTGTTTTTTTAAATGCTCCAATACCACATTGAAAGGATGTGCCACTCTATTCTTTGCCTCCTTTCCAAGTTCTGATTTTTTTTCTTAGTAACTTATTGACTATAAAATTACACATTTCAAATAAAGGGAAAAAATAGCTGTGACTTAAACCAAGTTGGGTCGCAAATTAGACTTTTCTCTCACTGTTTTTCCCTTTTTCTATCAGAAGATTATTCTTAAATCTGATCTTTGAATTTCTTAGCATAAAACAAATAGCTGACTCACAAGGGGAGAAAAGAAAAGAGTTTTTAAACTGCCACTTAAATATCAAACTAACTCACTTCAGATGTTCTGAAAAAGAAATGTACTGTCAATATTTGTGAGCATAAGAGGGAAGGGAAGGTTCACACTTATGAATCTAAGACATGTCAAAATCTCAAAGCTTAGTGCTTTTGACTCATGGCTTTGATTTATGAGCCTTGCAAAAGTCTACAATCTAGAGATAATTCTCACCTGAAAGTATAAAAATTCCAGCAATTCCATTTTTAATTAATAAGACTCATAATTAAGGTTATCATCCTCATCAATTCTAAGATGCACTTGTTTTTCATATTTTAATAGTTCTAAATCTGGGTAGAATTTCATAATCAATGGGATCTTTGATTTCTCTCTACCAGACATCAGTCACAAAGTAATTTTCTTTGATGAGTATGTGAATATTAAAAACCCAGCATCACATAGCAGAATGGGTATCAGGATCTGCAATAAAAACCTTGAGACAATATTGGAGGTTTTTTTTTAACCCCAAGCCCCAGTGGCTGTGGCAAGGGGTAGAAGCAGAGGCAACGAGCATACTTCACTACAGTTCCAGCCTGGTGGTAGCCGAGAGTGTGCCAACTCTACAAAACTGCAGAAGGAGCATAGTTTAAGAGCTCAGCACCACTGACTTTTAATTTGTTTTCAGATTCTTTGTAAACTGTATCACCAAATGGTTCTTGACAGCACATGGGGCAAATTGCTTGGAAAATATAGATAGATAATGAAGAATTGAGGTAGAAATGATTCAGAAGAAGTGGGTCCATGGATAGAAATTTCAGGAATGAAACTTCTCTATTTTCCTGCTACTTCCTTTTATGTGCTTTCAAGAGTGTTAAATAATAAGCATCTATGTACCCAGGGATTGAACCTAGGTCTTCAGCATTGCAGACAGATTCTTTACCAGCTGAGCTCCAAAGGAAGCCCAAGAAGACTGGAGTGGGTAGCCTATCCCTTCTCCAGCAGATCTGCCCGATCCAGGAATTGAACTGGGATCTCCTGCATTGCAGGCAGATTCTTTACCAACTGAGCTATCAGGGAAGCCCATCTATGTATCAGTAACTCTAACTGAGCTCTTTAAATAAACATAATACTTTAGAAAATTATTAAATAATTGGAAATGAAGTGTGAAAGTGTTAGTTGCTCAGCCGTGTCTCTTTTCAACCCCAAGGACTATAGCCCGCTGGGCTCCTCTGTCCATGTAACTCCAAGCAAAATGCTGGAGTGGGTAGACATTCCCTTCTCCAGGGGCTCTTCCTGACCCAGGGATTGAACCCGGGTCTCTTGCACTGCAGGTGGATTCTTTACCATCTAAGCCACCAGGGAAGACCCAATAATAGGATTAAATAAATAGATAATAGTAAGTGTTGGTTAATAGTTCACTGGTTAGGCTATTTTCATTCTAAGTTGTACATAAAATGTATATCTCCCAATAAATGACATCTTTGACAATGAAACATGGAGATATAAATGTAATACAGTAGCAAGAAGATTTATCCAGGAGATTTCTAGGTAAATTTATGTGATTAGCTAAATATAACACATTAACTTATTACTATCACTAAGCCTTACTTTCTCTTCGAATACATTTTAAACTGGTGGGAACCAAGAAAACACATCTAGCATAAAGAGATACTTAAACTCCAAGAATTCCTAAACACATTCATATACATACCAAAAGATAAAAATAAGAACACTGACAACAGTATTTGTCTCCAGGAAAGGGAAGAGGAAGGCTGGAGGAAAGAGGTGGAAGGAATCATTTCACCATTTTTTCTTTTCATCCCCTGTGCCTTTAAAGTGCTTCCTAGGTGGCTCAAGTGGTGATGAATCTATCTGGCACATTGGGAGATGCAGTTCAACCCCTGGGTTGGGAAGATTCCCTGGAGGAAAAATGGCAACCCCTCCCAGGATTCTTGCATGGGGAATTCCACGGTAGCGCAGCCTGGTGGGTTACAGCCTATAGGGTCGCACAGGGTCAGACAAGACTGAGCATGCTCACACATATACCTTTTGAATTCTGTACTCATCCTGTTCAAAATATAAGAAAGAATTCTTTTCAATAAAAAGTTATCATTTAGAAGAGCACTGTTTAGAAGATATCAATCATTGAACAATGGTAGACGTCAGGAGTTAAAAGAGCCTCCAATGACCCTCCTGTAACAACATTCTCAAAGATGGAGCTGAGTTTCTAGGACTTCAAGTACAATATATAGAGGAAAAGAAAAAGGAATTCCATATGGAGAGTTTTAATTTTAGATGACTTCTCTTGTCAGCTTCATTTCTATTTCTCCTCTTCTTTGAAATTCTGTAAAGGGTTGAGGGTGGAGAGAGAATTGTCTGTGCTTTAGTTTAAAAAAAAAAAAAGAAAGTCATTTCATACTGAAATCCACTTCTGAGCCACTTAAGATATTTCAAAAAAGAAATTTACTCTCAATAACTAGGAAGTGTTTTCTGAGTATATCTTTTTTACATAAGAAAGGCTAAGTGAGACATACCAATGCATCCCTCAATTTGTTTCCTTCCCAAGTCTCTCTCCAAAATACTACAACACCCAAACCAACTCATTGTTCTCCCTACTCTCTCAAAGATTCCATCAGCTAAGCTAAGAAAAAGTAAGCTTTGATATGACATTTAAGTAAATTTAGGTTCTAGCCTGCTACCAAGAAGTACTAATCGCCTTGATTACCATATTAGATTCTACAGCAAGTGGCCAAATGCCTTATATTATGTGGAGGGCACATTACGAACAATACAAGAAGTACAACTCAAGTTAACTACTCAGTTACTATCAAATTAGTGCATGTATATGCTACACCTAGAAGGAAAACGGCCATCTAAAGTTGCAACCTGGAGCTAAATAAATAGGTTCCATGTATGCATATAAGTACACATGCTTGATATAGCAAATAGAGGTTTCCGTGGACTATTTTCGTTGAGCCCCAATTTCCCACAACTGGAAGAAGGCTCTTAGTCATCTCAACCAGCTATTAGCAGACTAGATTTTCTACTGTGCAAGGAGTAGAGGGCAGCAGGGAACACAGATCCTGAAATAATGAGAAAATTGAGTTGAAACAGACACACAACAACCTCCTGTTATAGTAAACAACTTTCATAAGACTTGACTTTCCTCTCTGATGAAATGTGAAATAGCATTTCCTGTATCTTAATTCAATCTGCTTAATAAAATGTCTCAAAGGATTACATCATCTGTAACTGTTCAGAATTTAAGGCAAACCTATTTAACTCTGGAGATACACTCTTTGAAATTAGATCCAGTGGCCTCAGTAATAACTCCCTATTCTCAGACCCGGCCAGCATGGGCACATGGGAATGCACCATGTCTTCTTACACCCCACCTGGAAGCCCCATGTCACCATCTGAGGGGCCAAAGAAAAGGACTACGGAGGTGGGGGGAAGCTAAGTTACAGTGGTCCCCTTTGATGAAAAAAAGCAATGGAGCTGCTGCTGCTAATTCGCTTTTGTTGTGTCCGACTCTGTGCGACCCCATAGACAGCAGCCCACCAGGCTCCTCTATCCCTGGGATTCTCCAGGTGAGAATAGTGGAGTTTGTAGCCATTTCCTTCTCCAAGCAATGGAGAGGATGATTGAAAATCCCACTGATTTGCCTTTGAAGCTATTATTCCAAATCTCCCTTTGATTTTACATGAAGGCAATTATCAGAGAAGGGCTTCCCTGGTGGCTCACCAGGTAAAGAATCTGCCTGCAATGCAGGAGCCCCAGGAGACACAGGTTCGGTCCCTGGGTCGGGAATATGCCCTGGAGGAGGGCATGGCAACCCACTCCAGTACTCCTGCCTGGAGAATCTATGGATGAAGGAGCCTGGCGGGCTGTAGGCCATAAGGTCTCAACGAGTCAGATGTGTCTGAAATGACTGAGCACAATTATCAGAGAATTCATTTCAAAGTAAATAATGAAACTAAATTGCAAAAACTTAAAATTGCCCATGATGACCACTTTCTCTGTCCCCATGGTGGAATCTTCCCACAGATAGGCTCAATGCATAAACTCTAGGTGAACTCCTTTGGTAATGCATCTTGTGTTAAGCTCAGAACTTATTCAGAGAAGACATAAGAAATATTTTCCTTTAAAGGACCTCTCTCTTTTTTTTGGCTCCTCTCAGGACCACTCCCACCCCCAAACTCACATGCACAATGCAGATGGCACCTGCTCTGTTGGTTTTCCTGAGACTGGACAGAGAAAAGCCACAATAGTGATGGCCCGCCCCCAGGTTCCTGTAATTCCAGGTTACTAATTGACTACATGGCCGTATCTGCCCATCTTCCAGTGAAACCAAACTCATCTGCTTCGTGTTCTGAATAAAATCTTAGTGATCACTAGAAGCCTGCTTACATTCAGTCCCTAAATCTGTCTGAACCACCTTGCCAAGCTCCTTAATTAATAAATGAAACCATGATGGGGGTGCAAATCTTCTGTTCTGTACCCCTTCCCATCCTATCCCAACTTATTTTATGCATCTTAAGCTAATGAGTATTACCCATCCCAGGCTTAATACCCTCCCCACTTCTTTTTTTCTGTGTACATCCTTGGCAGTGAGTTTGTGATCTGTTAATCAATACACAGCACAAATGCCATGAAAAGGACTGAATCCACGGCAACACTCGTCAAGGGAGGCAAGCCTACTTCACTATATGAATCTCTGAGCAAGATGTGGGGTTTGGGGAAATCTATTCAGAAGTCTAGTTTAATCACCAAAAATTAAGCCTCCCAAGCTTCATCAGGAAAATAAATTAAAGTGTATTCTGATTATTTCTAACAGCCAACACAGATGCTGAGCCTAAGGAGAAAAGGGTCAGTTTGCCTCTGGGCTCCCAGACATGTAAGCCTGAAGCTTCAGAGCTCATCCACCATCTGTAGTGAGCAACTGCCTGGGGACGCATGTCAGAGGTCTCATAACCCAGCATCAGGCAATGAAGCTTAAATGTCACTCCTGGCTAGACATCCAGGCACATCCCATGCCCACTAGTCCCATGGTTAAGACAAACTTCAGGCACCAGTATGTAGTATTATTCATTATTCATTGAACTGCACTCACTTTATGATCTGCGGCTGGCACATTGTTAATTACATGGCAAAGAGAGGTCAGAATCAGGTGACAATGGAATCCAGCTGCCCCACAACACAATCAAATTCATCTGAGACACGGGGCCATCACCCTTAAATCACGGCCATAAGCACAAGCTCCTGCAGCCTCTCTTTATCAATAAGCCATAAAATGCAGTCCCCGAACCCTGTAATTTCTCACTATGAAATGACATTCCCTTAGCATACTTAAAGTTTAAAGCCTATTTTCCCAAAGGAAAAAGAAGGGAATTAAGAATGTCAGAAACTAAGAGGGAAAGAGAGAGAGAAGGGTGATAGAGAAGCGTGATATAGAAGAGGAGAGAGGAGGGGTGGAAGAAGAGGAGAGAAGAGGGAATATATAGGAGGAGAAAAACAGCATTGGAAATACCAGAAAAAGAGACAACAATAGAAATGGAACATAAGGGTAAAAAGACAGAGGGAGGGGACTTCCCTGGTGGTCCAGTGGATAAGAGTCTGCACTTCCACTGCAGAGGGCATGGGTTTGATTCCTGGTTGGGGAACTAAGATCCTACATGCTGTGTGGCACAGCCAAAAAAAAAAAAAACCACCATAATAATAAAATTAAAATTAAATTATAAAAAAATGACAGAGGGAGTAAAAGAAAAATAAATGTGGGATAATTTTTGAGATGAACATATTAATAAAATGCTTATCACTTCCAAACGTTGAACATGGGCTTCAAAGCAAGTTGCCATCTACTATCATCACCTCTCACAGTACAAATGAGTAAGTACTCATAGCTCTTTAAATTTGTTCAGCATATTTTCCATGTCTGATTGGAATGTGACAGCAATGGTAACCGGTCACAGAAGGCACTGTTGAGCTACAGAGTGAATCCTCCCCTTAAGACAACCAACACCAAACAGATATTAAGAAAGAGGACTCTAGTGTGGAGCTACATCAAGGCTCATCTTCAACCACCTCTTAACCCCATAGGGACACTGCTTTCCCTCTGTTCCATGCCCAACTCAAATGGCCCATGGTCACAGTAGACAACAGTGTCTCCACTCTCTGTGAAGAAGAATGTAGCTGTGTTTAATTGCAAGTTGGATTGCAATACTTGAAAATGATTTTCCACAGCAGATTGAGATTCCGGTTAGACATAAAAGAAAACTTCCAAATGATATTTGGAATGATATACAGGACACTCAGCCAACTTTTAAAATAGTCTTTGATATTGTTGAGAATATATTTTTACTAGGAAAAATTTCAGTATAGATTATAGCAGGCCAATGAATGAATTTCGAATTGACCTTTTAAATCCCAACAATTTGATCATCTCCCCAAAGACTCAATGGCTGCTTTGCTTTTACTATCACTTCCTAAAAGACCATTTTCAGAACCCCAATAATAAGTTCACATGAAAAGACTGCTTCCAAAATGGACTTCCTTATCATCGCCTGATTCCAAGACATTGACAAAATGCCTTCTTATAAATGACATTGTGCTAAAAACAAACACAAACAAAACACAGCACTGAACCTGAGAACAACGAAAACCTTCAAGTACTTTGTTAATGACCTACCTCAGTGAAATAATTCAAAAGAAAAGCAAAAGTCATAAAAACAAAGATACACAATAGAATATTATTCACAAATAGAAAAATACTGCAACATTAAATGTCCAGCAATTAAAAATGTCTAAATACATGACAGTGTATCAACTTAATGACATAAACAGTCATTAGGATGATGGCGATATAACAGAATGAAAAAAATCCTTTTGATATAATGCTTCAAGTAAAATATGAAATAGTCTGTCTTTTAGCATTAGGCAAACATTACATATATGATCAAAAACTAGAAATAGAGAACAAAAATGGTTGGTCCACTGTAATTTGAACATAGAATGCAATTTTCTTTTGTTCCCTTATTACTATTATAACACTGTTAGTGCAATAAACAGAAATTGGAAAAGAATAAAGAAGGGAAATGGGGAAAACAGATCACAGCTTTTAGAAGAATATACTCTCAATGTCAGACAATACTGATATAAACCAAGATGGAGTATATAGCTTAATGAGAAAGCACAGAGATGGCACAGCAGTTAAATACGCTAAAGGAAGAAGTGCAGATGTATACTCCAGTGAGGAAAGAGACAAACTCAGAAAGAGACATAGCACATTAAAAACTAGAGAGAAAGGGATGGAAGAGATCTCAGGGGCATTGAAATTAAGAGCTTCAAGGAATTACCAAAGATCACCTTTCCAATTAGGAAGCTCACTCCTCAGTACTTTGAACACAGCATGTTCTAGTCGAAGACCGAGGATGCAGCAGATCTGAGACTTCCTTTTCTCTGCCCTGTCAGAAAACTTCCCGAACATATGTGGCTTATGAAAGCTCATGGTACTCAACTTGGTGGCAATGGCTGCCAAATACATTCACACATCAAGTACGAAATACCAGCAATTAAATACATCATCTGCAAGAGGAAGTACAGAGAAGTGGGGTGGAAATGGTGCTTGTTTCAATAGTTCTTGAACTTCAGAGCTAATTAAATTTCTTTTTTTCCCTCCCAATTGGAAGGATAGGTAATTAGCAATATTCAAGCTACAGCAAAGTAATTTAGAATGTGTTCTGGGAGCCATAATTAGAATTAAATCATAGGAAGCAAACAAGAGTGATCTTCCTTCTAAATATGAATGTTATAAAAAGAAAACTACATATTTGTTTTCTTTTGTTGTATGTTTTATTTTATTTGTCACTCTATGTTTGGGAGGACATTACTACAAAGATTTTATGCATTAAATAGCAAACAATTTTGTACACCTGAAATTAAACATAATGTCTTATGTCACTTATGTTTCAATAAAAAGGGGATATTTCTAAAGTAAGCCACTAATTAGAGAAAGATTGAGAGTGACAATTTCAGGTGGTCATAGACTGATTATAGTTCGTGGATCACTTAGGCCTTTCCTCATTTTGGCTCATTGTTTAAATTGAATATTTCTAGGACCCAGATAGTTCATGAGTGAATGGGAAATAAGATACAATCCACATTCATGTTATTCCTTATGCTGGCAGGAGAAGTTTATATTAAGGTTAAAATCAGCTTTCTGAAATATCCACATATGCTCTGAGCCAAATAAAGCCCCAACTCTAGAACTCAAAGAGTCAAAGTTCAGCAAGGAGTTAGGCAGATCAGAACTCAGTCAAGCACAGTGTCTCTAGCATGCTTAGCTCCAGCACACAAATCTGATACACTGAAAATAATCTTAAAAGAAATCTCAAGATGTGCTATGCTTTGTCCAAGACGCTCTAAACACTAGAAAGTGGCGTACCCACTGTCAATTTAAAAGAAATAGTCACGACCTAAAAGTTAAGAGTTACATTTTATTCGGCAGGAGTTTGTAGAATTTCAAACCCAGGACACAGCATCTCAAGTAACCCTGAGAGAACTGCTCTGAGGAGGTGCAGGGAGGAGTCAGGTTATACAGAAGTTTTGCAACAAAGGGCAGGTAGTCTGAACATCAAAAGATTGGTGTTAATTAAAGATAACCAGATAACCTAAGTTAAAAAATTTAGGACTTTTCCACACATGGGAAAATGCAAGAGTCTGGGCTCACTGAAACCATTCCTTTCATATGCATCTCAGCTATCATGTGGCCAGAATCCTGTGTTTTTCACATCCTAAATTCCCTTGGGGCTCACCACAGGGAGTGGCTGTAATTTGATGGCTGTTAGATCAAAAGTATGCGACTGAACTGACTGACTGAACTGAGATCACAAGTATTCTTCTCCTTCCAGAGGGCCCTTAGGCTCACCAGCTCACACTGGATTGCTGGAATCGATGACTGTGACATTCTTGTTTACTGATATGGCAGGAAATATCCCACTTCTCACTATGATTTTCAAGTGGAGTGGAGAGGTTGAAAGTATTTGAGACAGAGTAAAGCGTACCTGCATTTGATTTTCTTTCATTGAAATACCCTATGTTACACAGAAAACTTAAATGAGCTCTGATGATTTTATGTGAACAACCAAGTAACTGACCACAGTATTCAATTTTTTAAAAAATATTTGTAGCACCATAAAGAGAGTTAAAACCGCAAAACAGAGAAAGAATATAAGAAAATTATAAAAGTCAACAAAGAAACCATATGTCCCAGATATGATGTGATGAGATTCTCTGAGTAGAATGACACTTCATTTCCATCATATTCTTTCCTAAAAACCATAACCCCCCCAAAAAAAATCATAATTCCAGTCTAATCACGAGAAAACATCAGAAAAAACACAGATTGAGGCACTTTCTGCAAAACACACAACTAGATCTCTTTTAAAAGTGTCAAGAGTGCTACAAAAAGGAAAGACTGAGATGCTACCACAGGTTGGAGGAGACTAAGAAGACATGACAACTAAATGCATTCTGGAACCCTGGAAAGGAAAGAGGACATCAGTGGGAAAACTGGGGAATTCCTAATAAACTCTGTGGTTTACTTAATAGTATCATGCTAATATTAATTTTTAGCTTTGAAAAATACACTACTAAAAAATATACTAAAAAATGTTGCGAAAATGCAACATTACGGGCAGTTACTCAAAGGGTTACTGTAATTCCCTGTACTACAGTCCCAACACTTCTGTTCATCTAAAATTATTTCAAAATAAAAAGTTTAAAATGGAAAGAGAACAACGGAGGAATTTTTCTTAGCGGGAACAGACTGCTGAGGGGAATTGTGTCCATGTGGCTTAAAAATAATCCAAATCTAATCTGCATATATTTGCATATAGCTTTTTCATTTCAACTTTTACAACAAAAGCCAAAATCCTTTTAGGAAAAGCTGAGTTATCAAATACAGCAGGATGGGGGAAAGGAAACACAAAGATTTGGGAGAGGCTGCATTAAGGGAGGAGAAAAAAACATAAAGACAGAGTTACTTCTCTGGTCTTAAGAGCAGCTATGACACTACTAATAAAATAGTCTTAAGAAATTAGCCATATATACAAATTGACATTGTTGATTTGCTTTATAAACTCAGGGTAGTAATGTTTTTTTTCTTGGCAGAGGGAGATTCTACTGCTGAGGAAATAAAACGCACCCTCCTCCCTGGGAAGGGGTACAAGAGTGGAACAAGCAGCCTTCACCATGCCCGAGAAGACTGGCTTAACTATCTTGACAATTTACATGGCAAATTGTCATTCTCTCACTCAACATCTGACAAGTGAATTAACATACAGGGAACTCCATTTGGCTCTGCGATATCAAAAAACAATGATTTTAATACAGAGGGCTACACAATATGACTGTCACTGTCCTCCAGTCTTGAAGCATAAAACTCCTGATAAACAATTCCTAAATCCCCATTCTGCAGATTTCCAGTGGTCTCAGGGAAACTAAACCCAAGCCCACAGGCTTAGGGCAGCTTTGCAATGTAGAGCTAAAAAATGCCATCTACACACAATTGCTAGTTTTTGAAGAGATAGTATGAGATAAACAATGTTACCACCTCTAGCCTTTGGAAATCAGGACGCATTTTTCCACAGTACGGTATAAAATATAGTGACAACTTGAGTCCAATAGTGAAAAATATTAGCCGAACTCAGGTTGAGAGACAATATATGTAATAACTGGCCTATAACCTTGAAAAACAAGCAAGGTCGGAACATGGAGAAAAGCATAAGAGCCACTCCAGATTACGGGAAAGCAAAGGAAATGGCAACAAAGTGCAACATGAACTGTGGGTCTGGACTGAATAAAATGGTATAAAGGATGTGATTAAATTTGAGGTAGGACTGGATAGCAAAATAGTATTTATCAATATTAAATTCTGAGATTCTGGTAACTGTGCTAGGTATCCTTTCAGAAAATAAATACATACTAAAGTTTTAGTGGGAAATAAAGTTTAAGTTGCAGTTGTGATAAGACTGTATGTTCGGTACTGCAGTCTTGAAAAAGAAAATGGGTGTTCTTGGTAGAGGAAAGAATTCCACAATACACAGAACACATCCATTCATATAAAAAACCAAATACTTTAATGTGTGTGCTAACTTACAAGGTTATGCCTCTCACTACCCTCCTCTTCAAAAACACTGGCTGAAAATTGTTTTGCACTCACTTAGCCCAATTAAGATTGGGTCATCTGGCTTGGAAAATAGGAGGTGAAGGTCGATTCCGGTTTGGGTTCGGTTTCTGAGTCAGGAAGATCCCCTGGAGAAGGGAATGGCAACCCACTCCAGTATTATTGCCTGGAGAATTCCATGGAGAGAGGAGCCTGGAGGCCTGCGGTGCATAGGGTTGCAAAGAGTCGGACATGACTGAGCAACTAACACACAAATTTGATCCATTGGGCCAAACATGGCTCACTAACTCACACCCACTAAATTGAAAGCTATGTGAAGATGCTGCCCCCTGGTGTCAGCATGAGGCAATTGGAGCAGCACAGTAAAGATGAGTTTCTCATCTGCTAGGCCATTTGATAACATTGGCCATGCATCTTACATACCACTGCATTTTATACACTGGAAAATATTGGAGGATATATTTATATAACAGTGCCATAGTTATTCACTTGCTTTTCATTATGTTCTTGACAGTGAGAGATAAAGAGGCAGCATAAGAGCTTTCAGGCCAGAAGAAAGAGATATATACAACATATAAATGAATTCTATCATGTGCTTTCACAGTGGGAAAAGGTTAAAAATTATTATACCAGAAGCTGAACCAACCACTCATGCTCCAACACCTCCTCATTTGCATTCCTGAGTCCTCTTAACCTTTTATTTCAGAGAGAAGCAGTATGGTTCAGTGCAAAACAGCAGTGGCCTGGGGAATGAGACAAAATTATCACTGAATTTCTGGTGTCACTTCTTACCATCTGTGAGACTCTGGGCAGGTTATTTAACCTCAATATTTTCAGATATAAAATAAGGGGAAAACATCTATTTCACAAACTGGTTGTGAAGATTAAATGGAAAATAAAAAAATCATGTCAAACATCCAGGAGACGACCTGACACAGAATAATAAGTAGACAAAAAGGTTGAGTTTTTCTTTCCCCACTGGGGTTGATGAACCAAAAAGAAAACTCATACCTCTGCTACTTGTTCTTTTTTTTCTCTTCAAAGTCCTACACAAAGTGTCAAAAAAAAACAGCTCACACATGGAAGCTAGACTCAAAATGCAGTGACTAAGATACATTTGGTAAAAGTGACTCGTGTGTACACGTACTTCTATGGAACCACTTTGTGCTTAATCGCTCAGTCGTGTCTGACTTTTTGCGACTCCACGGACTGCAGCCTACCAGGCTCCTCTGTCCTGGGAATTCTCCAAGCAAGAATACTGGAGTGGGTTGCCATGATCTCTTCCAGGGATCTTCCCAACCCAGGGATCGAATCCAGGTCTACTACATTGCAGGTGAATTCTTTACCATCTGAGTCAGCAGGGAAGCCCTTAGAACCATTTTGAAGGAGACTGTTTTAGAGATGAACATCACAAAACCTTCCCAGAAGGACCAATAAAGGAATAGAAGGTGGAACACAGGTGTGGAAGAGTAGGAGGAGCAAAGACATATCTATTTATAGTGACTGACCCTTTCATTTTCATCATGATTAAATATGCTGGGCAAAATTAAAAGCTGATGATAAAGAAAAATGGCAAACATTCTGACAGGGTACTCAGTAAATAACACTGTTTCAGTAATCATGCAATTTCTTGTAAAGCACTCTAAAACACTTGCAATAAAGACACGACAATTCCAAGAAAAAGGCAAGGAGATAACAGCAGGAACTGAGGGACCCAAAAGCTTTATTCATTCACTCAGTGCCCATCCATTCCACTCCTATTACAGAAAGAGATAAGAAAGACCTAGAAGCTGACCTCCTATTATTTAGGACCCATCAGGGGAGCGAGATAAATTGGGAGATGAACTGGAATTTGCTCTATGAAAAGCAACAAATCTGTGCCCCAAGTACAGAAGTAGCACAGAAAAGAGAGGAGTGAAGAGTCTGCGCTACACACGCCCAAACTCCCTCAACTTTGTCACTTCACTGCTCACCTTCCAGAACTTTCTCTTTTCCTCCAGGTTAAGGAAGATAAAGGTTAGCAGAGGAGAAGATGGACAGAGTTGCTGTACCTCTATTTCACTACTAAAAATGTACTAAAATAAGAGCAAAATACTTTACCTTTTTTCTTACAAATAATAATAGCTTACATTTGCAGAAGGTTTATTACATACTGGGAATCTCAGTGATTGTATTTTTTTAATTCTAGAATGTCCATTTTGTTTTTTCCTATGGTTTTTATTTCTCTACTGACACTTCTAATTCTGCTAAGATTTTCAATCACTGATGAAGTCGAAGGAACCGCTGAGCTACGGCCAGCCCGATTTTCAATCATTGAAAACACGGTTTGCTTTTTTTCACTGTGGACAGTTTTCACGAACATTTTAAATTCCTTGTCCTAGTTTCAACATTTGGTTCATCTTGGAGTTGGATTTGAGAGAATTTTGTCTTCATTCCTCACATATCAGAAAACCTAAAATTGTTTTCCAGGCATTATGAATGTTAAGTTGCAGAGAGTCTGGATCCTGTCATTATTCTCTGAGGAGTGTTAATTTTCTTGCCTGTGCTTGAACTGCTAACTGTTTGGAGGCTGCAGATCTGGTCTCACTTCAGACTTTTTGTCTATAGCTACTGCTTTGAGTCTGCTCCATGCACAGGTGGTTCTGAGGTCAAAGGTGAGTGTAGACAGTGTTTGGGGATTATTTCTCTGGCTACCAAGGCGGTCTGGCTCCAGGCACTAAAGCTACAACTGCAAATACCTGTAGATATGGGTTCCTACAAATCACTCTATATAAAAAGGGCAAAAGCCCTAAAATGTATCCTGGGAAATCATAATCCCTGCAGAATAAAAATATAGCAAACCTAGACCAAAATATTTATCCAAATCAACCTGCATTTGTTGAACTGTCGACATACATTTAAGTCCATCACAAAGCACGAAATTACTTTTTTTCCTCTGTTCTACATATTTGACCAATCTTCATGCATTTCTCTTGTGCCTTGGCTCGTAAAGAATCCACCTGCAATGTGGGAGACCTGGGTTTGATTCCTGGGTTGGAAAGATCCCCTACAGAAGGGAAAGTCTACCCACTCCAGTATTCTGACCTGGAGAATTCCATGGACTATATAGTCCATGGGGTTGTAACGAGTTGTACATGACTGAGCGACTTTCACTTTTCATGTCTATTATACAAAAATCCTCTCACCTTTTGAAGTCACAGCATATGAAGATTAAGGATCATTTCTCCATTATAAATAGGGGAATAAATAGAGAATGGGCTACTGGGAGGCACTCGCCATTCCCTCTCCCATCATGTCCTTAAAGACTTTCTTTCTAAGGAGTTATTCTGGATGAAATCTGATAGCCTAAAAGCAAACAAACGGCATCTTCTGTTGAATTTGCTGTTATTCTCTATTTTTAACAAAGCAGTAAATAGAGTTTTAAAATAGAAACCATTTATATACTTTTTAAAGAGATTACAATGAAATTTGATACAGTCCCAGCATAATAAAGAGGTCTAACTAGTATCGTTTATGCAAAGGAAGGCTTTGATAACATATATTGTTTCCACTTGTTAAAGTTTCCATTTGTTAAAATAATGCTGCTTTAATAATTACAAGCAGCACTGAATATCCCTAAAAAAATTGCTGTGGTTCAATTGCTAAGTTGTGTCTGACTCTTTACGACCCCATGGACACCACACTTCCCTGTCCTTCACTATCTCCAGGAGTTTGCTCAGTTTCATGTCCACTGAGTCGGTGATACCACCTAACCATCTCATCCTCTGCCAGCCCCTTCTCCTTTTGCTTCAATTTTTCCCAGCATCAAGGTCTTTTCCAATGAATCAGCTGTTCATGTCATTGACTGTGCTAAAGTCTTTGACTGTATGGATCACAACAAACTGGAAAACTGGAAAATTCTTAAAGAGATGGGAACACCAGACCATCTTAACCTGCCTTCTGAAAAATATGTATGCAGGTCAAGAAGCAACATAGGAGATGGAACAACAGACTGGTTCCAAATTGGGAAAGAAGTATGTCAAGGCTGTATATTGTCACCCTGCTTATTTAACTTATATGCCAAGAACATCATGCAAAATGCCAGGCTGGATGAAGCACAAGCTGGAATCAAGATTGCCAGGAGAAATATCAATAACCTTAGATACGCAGATGACACCACCCTTCCGGCAGAAAGCAAAGAGGAACTGAAGAGCCTCTTGAAGAAGATGAAAGAGGAGAGTGAAAAAGCTGGCTTAAAATAACATTCAAAAAATGAAGATCATGGCATATGGTCCTGTTATTTCATGACAAATAGATGGGGAAACAATGGAAACAGTGAGGGACTTTATTTTCTTGGGCTCCAAAATCATTGTGGATGGTGACTGCAGCCATAAAATTAAATAATGCTTGCTCCTTGGAAGAAAAGCTATGACAAACCTAGACAGCATATTAAAAAGCACAGACATCACTTTTCCAACAAAGGTCCCTATAGTCAAAGCTATGGTTTTTCAAGTGGTCATGTATGGATATGAGAGCTGGACCATAAAGAAGGCTGAGCACCGAAGAACTGATGCTTTTGAACTGTGGTGCTGGAGAAGACTCTCAAGAGTCCCTTGGAGAGCAAGGAGATCAAGCCAATCAATCCTAAAGAAAATCAATCCTAAATATTCATTGGAGGGACTGATGCTGAAGCTGAAGATTCACTGTGATGGCCACCTAATGAAGAAGTGACTCAATAGAAAAGCCCCTGATGCTGGGAAAGACTGAAGGCAGGAGGAGAAGGGGACAACAGAGGATGAGATGGTTGGATGACATCACCGATTCAATGGACATGACTTTGAGCAAGTTCCAGGAGAGGTTAAGGACACGAATGCTGCATGCTACAGTCCATGGGGTCGCAAAGAGTCAGAAACAACTGAGCGACTGAACAACAACTTTGAGTCAGATGGCTGAAGAACTGGAGTCAGCTTTAGCATCAGTCCTTCCAATGCATATTCAGGGTTGATTTCCCTTAGGATTGACTGGTTTGATCTCCTTGCTCTCCAAAGGACTCTCAAGAGTCTTCTCTAGCACCACAATTTGAAAACATCAATTCTTTGGTGCTCAGCCTTCTTTATGATCCTACTCTCACATCCATACATGACCACTGGAGAAACTATAGCTTTTACTATACGCACTTTTGTTGGCAAAAATGATGTCTTTGCTTTTTAATAAACTAACACTATATAAATACCCCCCACAAAAATCAAGACTTATGTGTTCCCCAAGTCCCAAGCAAAGGCCCACTTGCTGGGCAGGGAGCTTCAGTGGACGCACTAAGAGCCACACCCTCTGTCCAGTCTCTTGTTGGAGAAACAGTTCTGCACATAGTATGGAAGGACCGCGATACCCTGGGCAGGTCTGATTGGGCTAAGGTGGTCATTTGACTCAAACTGGACATGATTTTCATCTAGAAAATTTGAAGCACCTCCTTCAGAAGTCATCAATCATCAGCAAGCACAGGATTGAGTATGTTACGTAAAGCTAGAGATGGAACAGCCATTTCCTGCCATGTTCAAGCTGAAGAAAGAAAAATGCAGACTGCAGAAGTGACCAGTGAAACAGATAAGCAGAGAGATACAACGCTGCTGGCTGGTATTCAGAGGAAGATGGAGCACAGTGGTCCCCTGGGGCTACCCTGATGACAAGAACTGGATTACTGTGCTATCCTGAGTTAAATGAGTTACCATCCTTTATTCAAAGTGAGAAAAGTACTAAGCTCTGGGCTGTGCTTCTAGTTAGAAAGACAAATAAACAGGCCAGTGGAATAATAATAATAATAAATAAGAGCAAGAAGACTCTAAGAGGAAGATAGGAAACGTGGCTATGGAGGTATAGAAAAAAGCATTTAGGAGATTTTTCTTAAAAGCCTGTAAAATTAGTGAAGACAAAAAAGTAAAGTATTCAGAGTTATTGAGGATTCAGTCAAATGGGTACTTTCTAAGGCTCATGGTGGAAATGCAAATTGTTATAGTTCTTCTTCTAACAAACTGTGCAATATACATCAAAATCCCTAAAAAGAGAGTGTGACTAAATCTTGTTGTGGACAAAGATTGCTTGGATGTGGCCACAAGAGTTGCCTCCATGACTGCTCCTTCTGTGAGAAGTTTCTATGAATACAAACAGAAAAGACAGGCTTCTTCAATAGTACTTAGCTCCCATATTTTTTAATATTTTCACTAAGTTTCTGTCAGATAAAGCTAAGCATATGATAAGATGGCATAAAAAAATTCTACTACATTTTCACTAGAAATCTTAAAATAAAAATTCACTTTTGAAAATTTAAAAAACTAGAAGATCACATTTAGAGAAAGTATACTTATTTCTATAAGCATAGAATATATCTGTAAAATATATGCACTAAAATTGTAACTATTTATATACAAAGGAACATGGTTTATTTTTTTCTAAATAATTTTAGTTATGTTTATGAATTCTTGGTGCTATGTCTTGCTCTCAGAATTAGACTAGTTTAAAAAAAAACTTTTTTTTTACCTAAAAAGTAGGTAAAAACAATGTGAATAAAAACAATTCCATGGACAGCAGGAAAAATTTAAAAATAGAAAGTACAAATAAACAAAATTATAAATTAGAGCTTCAAAAATACCTGTAAACGTTGACCCAAGTGTCTAATAATTTCTTCTAAGAAAATAATCCTAAATGTGGACAAATACGTGTGCACAACATGATCATCAAATCATTTTTGCCATTTATTTTAAAATGTCCTTAATTATTGGCGGAAAACCTAAGTAAGTTATGGCTTGAGTACTTACTGCAGAGCTATCAGTCACTAAACATGATCTTTATCAAGGTTTACATGTGACAAATGGAAACGATTGGAAAATTGAACATAAAATTTAATCTCAAATATGAAAAGAACAGAGCCCATAGAAAAAGCAACTAAGGAAATATACTAAACAATAAGTTTGCTATTGGAGGGTAGGATTATAGGTGTTGTGTGTGTGGTGTGTGTGGGTGTGTGGGATGTGTGTGTGTGTGTGTCGGGGGGGGGGGGGGTGTTCCTGTGTGTTTGCTTTGCTTCTTGACAATTTCCTCTCCTCTCTTTTCCACAATAGGGAAGTCCTAAACTGACCAGCAGAAAGAAAGAATTTTAAAAAGTAGAAAGAGAAAGTCCATGGGGTAAAAGTACAAAAACCAAAACAAAACACTGCACATACCTGTTCAGATCTGGAGAGAGAATTTTTTTGGAGGGCTTTGAAGGATTCAATCTGAACAAGTAATTATCCGTTTACCATGTCTGCCCAACCTTGAGAAAACTTCCAAGGACTCCATGAAGTCTTTGACCACCTCCCTCTTGGTTTCTCCAGGAGGCAGGGAAAAAATGCATGTGAGAAGTAAGGCAGGGGAAGCACCCTTGCAGCCCCAGTACCTGCCGGGGGTTTCAGGGCACAACCCACAAAAAGATGCTCATCCACCCAAGGGCCCTGGCTCCCTGTAATTCTACCAGGCTGGTATTTTCACATAAATAGCTTTCAAGACAGAAGCAATTTTTTTCTGACATGTAAACTGAATGAAGACAACAGGCTGTTAAACAGCAGCAGGGTAGGACAGAGAGGACGGAACTGTGGCCCACGGGTGCATCAGATGAGGAAGCATCTCCACAAGCCACCACAAGGCAAAGTCCTGCAGGACTGGGGGCCTGGAGGAGGAGTACCCTTGGTAACCAGCAGCCTTAGGCAGCAGACTCACACCCAGCACTAAAAATAGCGCAGGGCTATCTATACCTTGTTGAGTCACTAGGAAGCACTAAAAATAGGACAATGCAGAAGGCTCTTTACAGGAGGAGCATCAACTTTGTTTCCTAGCTCTCAAAAACAAATCGGACAGTTCCTATGTTACAGGCCATCCAATTTTTCTCTTCTCGTCAATTTCTCTTCTGCGCGCAGATGGACACACACACCTGTGCACACACACATAAGCACAGATGCATGTATGTGTATGGAGGGTGGGGGGTAGTGGGATGCCCCAAACAAGCAGTCTGGGTGAGGGATTAGCCACAGAAGATAATCGGGGTATGGGAGCTGAAGTGGGGCTGGGGGTTTGGGGGTTCTTGTGGGAGTGAGAGGGCGAGCTAAATAAACTAGTAAGCCTATCACACATCCTCTGCTCAGAGAAACCCACACTGGGTATTCAAATCGTACTATACTGACAGTATTCCCGCCACTGGAAGGCCTACAATACCCCCATATGCACACATAGAAAAAGGGCTGCAAGAATCTATTCCAAAACAGCATCCTCTTTACACTACCGTCAAAGTGAAACCCTCATCTTTAACCACATACTCTCCTAATTTAAAATGATCAAATATCACCCAAAGCCCCGAGCACAAATTGTTCATGACTTGTCATCAAAGGAGCATTTTCTTCACATTTTCCAGTTGCCCTTGCTCATCACTCATGTTCCTCCTTCTCAGCCAGGGCTAATCCGCACTGGTCCCTTTGTTTACCCTTGAATTCCTGCATGTCCAAACACCTCCCCTTCCATGATGCCCATCTCCAATGTCTGCGCCACACGGAGTTCACCTCTAACATAGGAAAAGTCACGGCTGTGCCTCGAGCCTTGTGGAGGCTCCACTGCATGGGAACCGTTTGGCCCGGGTCCCTAGATGGGTTCAAATGCTGCTGCTAGGGGGGTGGTCACTGCGGCTATTTTGTCACTGATATAAGACCAATGGAAACCCTAGTGGGCCTCCTTAAAATGACACAGAGCCAGCAGGCTAGTCAGTTTGGTGAATATTTAAAGAGGAGGAGCAGGAATAATAAGAAAGCAAAGGGTTCACGCACACCCATTACCCTTTTCCGACTACAGAAAACTACAGACGTTTTTGCCTCCAGAAACATCTCAGAACTGCATGTCATCTCTTACTGGTAAATTTGTGGGTTTTCAAGGGTGCAGAGAATTCTTCCTGTTCCCCTTTCTTTCCTCTTTGGAGTGAACAACACAGGACATGTGCCAAGATGCCTGAGCCGGGACAGTTCTTACATAACCACCTTATTCTCAAATTGGTTCTGGTCCCTTCCATTGGAAAGGTTTTGACAGCCTTCCTACACATACAAAATGCCATACCCAGAATTAGAATCCCACACCACGGAGCCAGCTCCTGGTGTATAAATTACTTCCTCCCAGACATAAAACAGGTCTGCATGGCTTGTTCACACCTCCTCTCCCAAGGTCACATCACACGAAATTCAGAGCTATGAGACACACTGACAAATGGTGACCATTTGGAAAAAAGGGGAAAAAAAAAATTATCAGGAAAGAGAATGAGAATAGAAGGCCCACTAACTTGACCTGGGCTGTTCAATTGCTGTCCAAGGCAAGGGCGACAGCAAGCAGGCAATTGCGCCAGGGGTCTCCGTACTGACACTTCTTCACCCTCTCGCCTGCACCCCGGAAGAGCCAGCACTGCTTTTCAAGATGCTCTGATACCAGCCTAGGTGTGCTAAGTCGCTTCAGTCGTGTCTGACTTTTTGCAACCCCACACACTGTAGCCCACCAGGCTCCTCTGTCCATGGCATTCTCTAGGCAAGAATACTGGAGTGGGTTGTCATGCCCTCCTCCAGGAGATCTACCTGACCCAGGGATCGAACCCACGGCTCTTATGTCTCCTGCATTGGCAGGCAGGTTCTTTATCACTAGTGCTACCTGGGAAGACCCCTGATATCCTACCAAGGGCAAAATCAAAAGGTTCAGTCACAAAGCAGAACATGATGGGAAGAGATGTTGGATGTTTACAACAATCCATCATAGGTACCAGAATCCCATAACTGCTTGTCCTATTTAAGACTCTGATCAAATGCTCGAGCTCTAGAGCTGCCTAGCCTAAGTCCAAGGTACTCTAAAGGGCTACCCTGTACGGAGTCAGCCAATTGAAAAATGTTTCCTGTGGTGAACAACAAAATTTCTTTGATTTACATTGTGATTTTGAGCCCTCCTGCCTCTTGGAAATCCTCATAGGAGCAGGTGTCTATGAGGACCAAATCCTTAAGGACATGCTTAACCATGGGCTTGAATGCTAGTTCCTGAGCTGCTGTTCAAGGCAGAGGAAAAGGACTTAACCTCTTCATTAGACACTTCTTGAAGATTACAAAATTCCTGCCCTGTCTGACGCTTTTAAAAAATTCTCTAGAATTCATGGACTTTGGGACCTATTGTGCATGTGCGTGCACGCTCAGTCATGTTTGACTCTGCAACCCCATGGACCATAGCCCGCCAGGTTTCTCTGTCCATGGAATTCTCCAGGCAAGAACAGTGGAGTGGGTTGCCATGCCCCTCTCCAGGGGATCTTCAGGAATCAAACCCGGTCTCATGCATTACAGGCAGATTCTTTACCATCTGAGCCACCAGCAAAGCACTCTTGGGACCTATTATCCCTCAGATTAGCTCTACTTTGAAGCCACTTATTTCTACTCTCTGATACCGTTGGTTCCAGTCAGTTGGAGAACTGTCAAAACACAGACCCCACACTCACTGTGGCCACCCAACCCAGAGGGTAACAGCACTAATTAGAATTTATTAAATTTCTCTCAATGTCAGGCAGGTTTGATTTCTGTTAACTCATGAATCTCAACCACAAAGCTTAGGTAGGAACTATTACTATGCTATTCTTACTAATGCAGATGATGGGATAGAGAAAGGTTAGGTAAATTGTCCAAGGTCACACAGCTGAGAGCAATGGAGCTGGGATGCAAAACCAGGCTGTCTTGGCCCCAGAGTGTGTGTCCGTAGAGCAGTGCTATATTATCTCAGATGAAACGGACTTATTTATATATCATTAAGCCCACATTCTCTGTGCATCACCTTTGCACCCACTGGATGGTAACCCTTGCTACAAAATCCCATGTACAAAGAAAGAATGCCAGGAAAGGGTTACTTGAAGGAGTCCGTGACTAACACGGTTTAATAAGTTGCCTCCATAGCTTTGTTTTCAAGGAGACAAAATTCTTGTGAGTTTTAAGCTGAAGTTTAAGGCAGAATGTTTTGGCTGGTGCAGGGCTCAACCTTTTAAAAATTACCCCACCAAGTTCTCTGCCTTCTAAGAGCTGCTCTTGATAGAAAATAATCTTCTGTCTGGAGAGTAACTTCACACACATGCCTTTGTGTGGAGCGCCCCCTAGTGACTAGAAGTCAGCACTAACAGGAGATAAATGACCCACCTTGGGTACAGTGATGCTGAGAAAGCTTGAGGGCAGGTGACAGAGGACGAGACGGTTGGATGGCATCACTGATTCAATAGACATGAGTCTGAGCAAACTCCAGGAGACAGTGAAGGACAGGGAAGCCTGGAGTGCTATAGTTCCTGGGGTCGCAAAGAGTTGGACACGACTTAGCGACTGAACAACAACAGGAGGACTGAATGGGAGGAGAATGGGGAAAACAGCAAACAGGAGAAATCCATCCTCTCACTGAGCTCTCAGTAGTCACCTGAGAAATTCTGCCTAGAGTTAAAATTAATTACATTAAAACACGAGAGGAGAACGAAGCCCAAATATTGTCATGGCAATGAATCACAGTTCATTTGTTGATAAAAATTTTCCTTTACAATATTTCTTTTAAAAATATAAAGCACTTCAAGAGCACAGTTATTCTCGAGCCCCTTATAGGGTTGATGGATTTTTTTCCCATCTTCACATGGCATCCATGGGTAACTCTTGGGGGGCAGATTCTGAGATGAGACTGTCCCCAGTTCTTGCGCCTCTGCACTCCTCTCCCTTGCTAGGGAAGGGAGCAGGAAGTAACCTGTCACGTACTAGAAGTCACCGAGCTGATGGAAGTGCAGACAGCACCAGCCCTGATAGAGGAGTCAGACAGTGGTAACGGGCCCACCTGTCAGCTCCAACAGCGGCAGCGAGCCTGCGTGGGGGCCGCCCCTGCAAGCCGGACACACCACGCCCACTCGGACCGTCCTTTCCCACCCCAGCCAGCCGGCAGAGGAGGAAGAAGAAATAAAAAGCCTGCAAGTGTTCCACGCGAGACTTCTTGATGTCCCTCTGCATCACCAGCGAGTGTGATGACGCGACCCTAGACGGAGGCGGCCCTTTCACCACACCGACCGGAAAAGCCCACCGCGCAGCAGCCCTGTCCAGTGATCGCCCCACTCAGTTCAGTGAGGGAGAAGTGAAGCCCCACATCCCATCTTCTGGTTCTGCCAGAGACTTTCGGAAGCGAACTTTTATTCTACTGTGTGTGCACCCACAACTTCAACAATGCCATGGTCTCAGCACTTAAAACCAAACCTGAAGACAGTAGATGCTACACTGTACATCATTGATCCAAAACATCCAAGGCAGACACTGCAGAGCCCATCCTGGCCACGTGTCCTCTCTTTACCTCTAATGAGGAGCTGCCAGACTCTTGCCTGCCAATCAAGGAAGTGACTAACAGAACTGCCTGCAAATTTTGGCTTAAACTATTGGTATCCTCAAATAATGCCCTTCTTTGGCTTTCCCTTTCACATTCCCCTTGCTATTTGTTGAAGTGAGGAAGAGAAAGGCAGGGATAAAAGGGAAAGAAATGTTCAAGAGGTTCAAGATAGGAGTCTCGGTGATATCTCTGAACAATTAATTCCAGAAATGGATACTTAAAAGGGGCTTCCCAGGTGGCACTCTGGTAAAGAATCAGCCTGCCAATGCAAGTGACACAAGAGACGCAGATTGGATTCCTGGGTTGGGAAGATCCCCTGGAGAAGGCATGGTTACCCACTCCAGTTTTCTTGCTTGGAGAACCCCATGGATAGAAGAGCCGGGGTAGGCGGGGGCGGGAGCTACAGTCCACAAGGTCACAAATGGCTACTAAAAGAAATAGTTGAAAAATGAATCCATAAGATTCTACTCACCTGAGAAATACATATCATGAATCAGCTCAGACTTCCACGATAGCTTTGTACCACGTCCCAGCTGGTTCATTTTTATTCCATTTACCACTGCTACACACTCCAAGTTATTGTTGTTCCATGCTTTAATTATGCATATTTTTAAACCCCCAAAAACATTATTATTATCATTGTTTCTACAGTTGATATTCATCTGGATTTTCTATTTACAATGCATTCTTTCTTGCATTTCCAGACTAAGACAGAAGAAAATATTCGATGTATAGACTCTTATGCCCCATATAAAATATTTTCACAAAAGCATAAGGAAAAATAATTGCAAATGAGCATCAGGAGATGTGGGTGCTGCATATAAATGCTCATTGGCTATGAACAGCAGGCAAATCTCACTTAACAAGGAGGCCTGGTGGGCATCTTAGAATGGTCCTAGCTTCTGCAGGGCCTTGTTGAATGCTAAGCAGACCTCCTGAAGAGATCCTAAGGCTTCTTGTCTTGGCCCTACAGCTTCACACTCCGCAGGCTGATAAGCGGAGCTGTAATATAACTGGGTGTCCCAGTGGCTGATACTCCCGAGTCTGTCGGGGGTGAGGTCTGATTGAGAGTCGTCAGTGGCTGTGGGTTACTCCATCTGCTGGCTGATTCTGCTCAGGCTTCACTAATAACTGGTATCTCTCGGCTGGTTCAATAATGCCCGGCTCTTTGTGACCCTGTGGGCTGGAGCTCACCAAGCTCCCCTGGTCCAAGGGACTTTCCGGGCAGGGATCCTGACTGGAGTGGGCTGCCATTTCCTCTAGCAGATGCACACTGCTCTGTTAATTCGTTTCCTTTCAGATGGAGCAAGACTAGAAATGATTAGGACCAGGGTCTCACTGCATTTTGAATAGGGAAAGGCGGTTTCTGAACAGAATGGACCAGAACACAGTGTCCATGAGGCAGAAGACAGAAGATGTGGTTCTGGGCAATAAGTGCGTGCTGGTAACTGCCTGTGATTTCATCCAGACTGAACCTAAACATTCAGGGAGCTCAGTTATCCCTTCATCACAGTCTGTAAAAGGTCCCTCCTTTGGGTGGACTGGGTAGGCTGGGGCCGGGTGGTCTGACTAGGACTTGCTAGAGCTTCCGTGCAGAGAACCCCAGCCTAATTAGTGGTCCCTTTTTTTATGACCTATTTTTCATGGGTCACATCTTTAACTATTTGAAATTAAGGTTTTTGGTTAGGAATACTATTCCAATTATTTAATCATCCCTATGGGAAAAAGTGATTTTCTTTATTAAAATCTGCTTTAACTTGTGGTTCCAGAAATGCTTGAGAAAGGGGGTTGAGGACAGCAAAAATTAGGTAAATGTTAAAATTTACTTTCCATATAGTCTAGATTCTTGCTAATACTGTCCTTGTAGTCCAAGCGACTGAATCACATTCTCAGTGACAAAACCTTTAAGAAAGTCCTGTTAGGAGTGATGCTAAAATATAAGCCAGACTCACCCAAGGCTGCATTCTCGTCTATGCAGAATGAGTTTGGAATGAAACTTGATTATAGGATGAAAATTCACCTAATTACAGGGATGTAGTATTTGGTACAGCAGCAATTTCAAGGCAGCTTCTTGAAATAAATGACTCAAGTCACAGTAGGTTATAGTATTCACACCCGCCCTGACTGTCCTGAGTGGTGCCGTGATTTGCAGACATTTGCTGAAGTCTCACATACCTGTGAGATCTTGAAGGATGGGCCATCTCTTCCCAACTTAACATGTAGGGGACAAGTGGTGAGCACAGAACTGAGCCTCGGACCGCCTGAGCTTCTCCTCTCCTTGGCTCACCCCAGCCTGAAAGCTCTCCAGGGCTTTACAGTACATTGATTCTCTTTGTTTCTTATACTTATGGTCTATGAAATCATCACAGACACTGAGCCATTGTTCTTAAGGGTAGTACAGGTTTAGGTTCCTTTTAGCCCCTGGTCACAAATTTTTGTCAATCGATCAATATATAACCTTATTGTATGTGCATTTCTGTTTAAAAACTCACTATGTAACATATTGTTGATTCATTAACACAACTCACAGCAACAGCAGTGTCACTCATGCCTGAAGTAAGTTTATCTAATACACAGGTTTTCTCCATAAGACACATACATCACAGCCTTCTACGCTTAGGAAGACTAGACAGCACTTAAGCACAATGTTTGGGGCCATTGTAAATGGTAAAATCACCAAGAGAAAGCACAACATTTCAGAAAATGTGTCCTGGGCTGGATTGCAAAAGGGATACTCATTTAAAATAAGAGTTGAAATAAGAAGGCAGCTACCTTGCTGATATCATGAGACTGCCCAGTAACTCAATGTTTTTGCCACTATGTGCTTGTCTGCAAATGACTGTGAAAGCCCACGATGACTGATTTCAAGGTTACAAATAAATTGTAGTGAATGGGTGAATATTCAGGTATGGAAGCCATGAAGATTTACTGTCTCTTTTAACCGCTCTGAATTTAAAATTCTCTATAACTGGTCCCTTGCTTGCAATGCCAACTCTACTGCTCTGCCCCCAGGACAACATGAACATTGGCCATGACAAATTTCTTGCAGTTTCCCAAGCACACATTATTCCCTCATCTTTAACTGTTGTTTTGAACCATGCATTTTCTCATTATCTTCCTAGGAGCAACTTACAACTCTCACATTCCCCCATCATTGCCTCTCATAGTGTCATGGGACACCGGGCAACATTCCAATGACAATATTAATAGTAGTTATAACATTGTCCAAATTGCTATGTCCGGGTATCGTTCTGTACAATATATAAATGTTTACTCATTTAATCCACACAACAAACCTATAGACAGAAACAACTAACATGCCCCATTTTAAAGATAAGAAAATTGAGACATGACAATGTCAAGTACCTTGCCGGAATCACTCAGCCTGTGGGTGGCAGAGTCAAAGACAGCCCTGGACAAGCGTAATCCCAGTGTCACACTCTGCTAGTAGCTGTTGATTTCCAGCAGCATTTAGACTAAGATGCTTTCTTCTGTGGTATGGGAACAGAGATGGAGATGGAGATGGAGATGGAGGAAGAGATATATAAATATGCATCTCATTTCATATCCTGCCATCTGTATTTGAGAAAAAATATATTAAAATGACACCAAGCACTGCATATATAATTATGGATAATTATACTTGTGCATAAGTATCTTCTATCACCCAAGAAGGTAAAAAAATCTTTTAAAAATTTGAATGTAAATCTGTATTCATCATTTGTTTTTTCATTTTCTTATATTTTCTAATGCTTTGGAATCTTGGGTCCCTGCTGACATTGGAGGGGCTCCCCTGTGCAGAGTGACCTACTTTCTAGAGATAAGAAGGTTGCCTTCATCCCCCAACAACCTCCTTTATCAGGTGTTTACTCTCGGGGCCACCATCCACCTGCCCTAATGAACACAGGGCCAAGTACCAGACAACACAGGGCAGCATGCAGGCTCCAGAGCTCAGGGAGATTAATCAAACCAGCTAGTTCTGAGTCTGCTCACCCGCTGTGCCTTGGCGTTCCCGCAGAAACCACAACAAAGGCTGTTGCCTGTGTTTTCCCCTTGCTCCCTCTGTCTCCTGACCGACCCTGGTGGCCCCTTATGTTCCTGTGAGGTCACATGCTCCCTCCTCTTGGGATTTATGAATAACAACTTGCCTGTTCAACAACAATCATGTAGGGGAAGAGCTGGCCTTATTATACCTCAACTACATTTTAAAAGGGTCTTAATTCTGAAATAATATTTTTCCCAGTACCTTGTTTCACTATTACATGTTAGCCTTTTTTTTCTGTTAAGACCATCTGAAAATGTTAAGGTAAATGCTTATCAAAACACTTCATATTAAAAGCACATTATGCTGTTCAGAAAGAGTTTCTTTTTAAAAATGAGCTTATTTTATCCCCAGTCAAGCTGAAGAAAAAGAAAAAGGCAACTAAGGAAAAAACCCACTCTTTTCCATTTTTTGACATCTGCCTTAGTCCAAGAGGGCTCAAGAAAAAAGAACTACAGATACCTCCTCTTAGACTGCACAAAGGTAAAATCCACAAATAGAGAAGCTATCAATTTGACACCAAGACAGTCACATTCTAAAGGGTCTGTGGCCAGGAGCTCAGCTCTTCTCAGGGTATGCAAAGCATTCTGCACAGTTCCTAGTCATTATAGTCAATAGGGCATGGTCTATATAAAGGTATTTCCTGTGTTTTCAAAATAAAATCACTCTAAAAATGTGAATCTGCCTTCTGTCACATTGAGCAGCACACATACCCCTTCTTAGAAGTTCCAATAAGATTAGTATTAATGCAGACATTCCTGACTCCCTCTTCTTACCAGGGAATCTACAAGCATGTCCATTTTGCAACTCAGAAACCATTAACTAAAAGATCTTGGAAGAATAAGTAGCTTTGTGTTAAGAGTAAGTGCTTTTCTGTGTTATGACTAACCATACAAGCCATTTAGCCACTTCAGATTGGGACTTTAGAATGATTTCACCAGAAAAATCTGCTCTGTTGGGATGCTGCGCTGAGAAGAAATGTGAGGCCCATCTGCCTTCTCAAAAGTGTCGTGCTTTATTATCCAGTAACAAACTGTTCTTCTTGCCTTGTTGGAGCAACGGCCCCTCCACTGCGGAAAACGTAAAAAGCTGCCTATGATTTCCTTGATATGTGCTCTCCAAAAAGTAAGGGAGGGAGGTGCCATTGGCTGGGAGCCTCTGCCATGCCAGGTGCAAGGCCAGTTGCTAAAAGATGCTCTTACAGGGCCCTCCAGCAGCTGCCAAATAGAAGAGCACCTGCCCAGCTTCATCCTGAGGACACTGACACCCAGATAGGTTAAATAACTGCCCCGTGCTTGCATGCTAAGTCGCTTCAGTTGTGTCCGACTCCTTGCGACCCTATGGACTGTAGCCCATCAGGCTCCTCTATCCATGGGATTTCCCGGCAAGAAGACTGGAGTGGGTTGCCATGCCCTTCTCCAGAGAGTGTTCCCAACCCAGGGACTGGAACCACCTCCCGCGTCTCCTGCTCTGCAGGCGGATTCTTCACCACTGAGCCGCCTGGGAAGCTCACAGAACTGCCCGACTGGCCAGTTATTAATAAATGGCTCGTTAGTAGCAAGCGGCTTTTTAAGTGGGAAGGATGAAATTAAAGTCTAGACTCACTCAACTCCCAAAATTTGTCACTTAACATTTCCTACTCAGATGTAAAAAAGAGGAATTACAATCTTATATGACTTGAACTTTTCTTCAAAGAGATCCAAAAGGTTACCCAAATCTCAGACTGTGGAGGAGGTCGGCAAGGAGTTTACAGACAAGACTACTCCTCCTTTGGAAGCACAGAGAGAATCCTTTACCAGGAAGCTTCCTGCATCCAGAGCTTTCCAGGACAGATACTTGACGTTCTCCACCAGCTTTCTGCGTTTTGCACAATGGCCTCTAGGTGGCACCACCAGCCTGTGTTTCCATTAGTGCTGCTTCTGCTAGGTCGCTTCAGTCGTGTCCGACTCTGTGCGACCCCGTAGACGGCAGCCCACCAGGCTCCGCCGTCCCTGGGCTTCTCCAGGCAAGAACACTGGAGTGGGCTGCCGTTTCCTTCTCCAATGCATGAAAGTGAAAAGTGAAAGTGAAGTCGCTCAGTCGTGTCCGACTCTTCACGACCCCATGGACTGCAGCCTACCAGGCTCCTCCGTCCATGGGATTTTCCAGGCAAGAGTGCTGGAGTGGGGTGCCATTGAGGCCTGTCTATTTCTGATGACAGGTAGTCAAAAGAGAAAATTTCTGCTTGTGAAAGTGGTTGCATCATTTCTAGCATTAGAAATCATGACTAACTAGTCTTTTCAGTTTCTCCATTACCTGATGCAAGATCGTGGCCTGGAAGACGTTTCAGAGGAAGGACTAAAATTGAAAGCTCAAAGAAAGTACCAGGGAAAAATGAAGGAAATCAACACTCCCTTTTGGTTATTCTCTGTTCAAGATCTTTGCTTTTTTTAAGATGACTTTTCAAATCCTTGGCGTGGAGGCCACATAAGTGCTGAAGGCCTTAAAACCACATCAAATTAACTTCTACTTTAAAAATGCAACATTCTCCATAAAGTACTCACAAAGCAAAAAACACTCAGCAGACGTTGAAAACTAACACAGAGACAGACCCCAGAAGCCAACTATGGAAGGAATTATCAATCGTGTTAAGACAGATGGAGCTCCATCGAGAAAAATCACTCAGAGTTTGGCTTGTGGGATACCCTGGAGATTTCACACAGGACCAGAGCATGGAAATAAAAAAGGAGGTGTCTCATACCTCCCACCCTCGTTAAGTCTATCCTTCCTAGAGACCTGCAGTAACACAAAAAGCTGGGATAATCCAAGTTCTACCGAGCGGTCTTTCCTCAACTTCCCTCTCTCCTCTGTCCCTCAGACACATGCCCAGGACAAGAGATGACACTGTGTGTTCTGGGACCCAACTGCCCCTGACAAAAACCACTAGGACCTGGGTCAGAGACACATTGTGTCCAGGGATCAGTATGTTTAAAGAGCTCACTTTGCATTTTCCACATTGTTCAAATGCACTAGAAATCCAGGTAGTATCAAAAGGAGGAACATGAAGTGGCAGTAACTCAGGTGTACCCTACCACCAGGCTCCCCTCCGGGATGGACTATCAGGATCAAGGGGAAGCAGTTCGAAACGTACACACCTTGGTCTTTTCCCTGGCCACTCTGATTAAGACCTACGGGTAAGAGATTGGATGATTTTGCACAACTTCCCAGGTGATTTGCATATGACTTCTGGCTCAACATGGGGCTTCCCTGGTGGTTCAAAAGGGAAAGAATCTGCCTGCAGTGCAGGACACCCGGGTTCAATTCCTGGGTCAGGAAGATCCCCTGGGGAAGGAAATGGCAACCCACTCAAGTATTCTTGCCTGGAGAATTCCATGGACACAGGAGCCTGGCAGGCTCCAGTCCATGGAGTCACGACTGACCGACTAACTTTCACTTTCACTTTCCTCACTCAACACATTAAAGTAAAACCTGGAAGGAACTGTCGGGAGGTAGCATGCAAGCTGCATCCACAATTCCACAGCTAACTCCCTAGTAAACAGAGTCTGCCAACGCACAGGTGGGTGAGAGCAGGACCGGGGCCACCTTGGAACCTTGATCATCGACACACATCAAGCACAGGGACTCTCACTCTCCATCAGTCTTGGAGTTTTTTGCTAAAATTTAGAAAAACAGAGTCAGCTAAAAGATCAAATGGAATGTCAAAGTCAAAATTTGGGATATGACAGCATAAAAATGAAGCTCTGTAAAGCAAGTTGCAAAGCTGAATACAATGCTTCACAAGTGTTCTTATTAGAAAAAGCATGTTAAGACTACCAGTAAAAAAGGCATAACATCAAATTATTATGGTTTTTTTTCTAGTTTTACAAATATTATTGGAGAGGTTTATTAAAAAGTTACTCTGATGCACCAATGGTTAAAATGGAAATTACCCAGTGTTTGTGGAAAGCAATTTGATGATATCAAAAGCTTTAAAAATATATACCATAGAAATGCTAGTTCCATGGATTTATCCTAATGACATGATCAAGGATGTACATCAATACTGAGAGGCAAAGATGTTAATTGCAGACTTACCTGTAATTTTAAAACACTGAAATACTCAGTAAAAGAGCTTGGCTAAATAAACTGTAGTACACTCATATAATAAAAGCTCTTCAGTAATGAAGAACAATGCATATAACTGATGTGGAAACATTTTCAAAGAATTCCCACAAAAGACAAGGTTTTCCAAATAACAATAAAGCATAAATACCAATGCGTACAAATGAATATTAATATTAGTGTGTGTATGTATATTCAAGGAAAGAGTATTTGAGTTATAAAATAATGCCCGATGATTTCTAATTACTGAAGACAAAATTCTCATTTATGTTGGTTATGAAGGAGGTAGAAAGAAACCCAAATTTACACCTGCAGAATTTGAGGTTAAGAAGCCAAAGGTCATATAGAAATGTGATAATGATAAAAGCAAAAATGGACCGGAAGCAGAAACAAAAACAACAGATTATATTCAGGACAAGGCTGTGTTCCAATCTGCAAACTAAGTAAAAAGAAAATCTAAGTGGTAACTAATTAGCATCCATAGCAAGACAAAAGTTTTAGGACAATATAAACTGCGTGTCACACCATGATTAAATTTCAGGAGACTCTCAATCTGATTTTGATATGGAATCGACATATGTGAATAACCCAGTCACCAGCCCCAAATAAGGTTTCTGCCACAGTTGCCATCACCCATTTCATGTAAATAGAATCTCAGCCTCCTGTGAAGTACATCTAACCAAGTCTAGATGCTTTCCGGGCTAACTACTCTTGGTTACACTTAATCAGAACTGAATAAACAAACTCAGTATTAGTCACACTTGTACAAGTTATTCCATTCCGCTGCAGCCAGAAGAGATTTTCATGTGATCCTGTTTAAATCAGCTAAACATCTGGAAAATGTGGAAACTATTCTGTAAGGCACAGGAGGACCACAAGCTCGGAGGAGACCTCGCTTATGTGGCTGAGGTCAGGCCCCCGGGTGCTGGAAGGAGAGGGCTTACTGGAGATGTCTTACTTACTATGAAGCCAAGTTTTTTATAATCCCGGGTATACATGGACTTGCGCTTCTCCATGCTGCCACTGCTGTTATTTGGTTCAGACTCTGCATCAAAAGCAATTCTTCGAAGTTCAAATATGATGTCCCGCTGAGCCTGAAGGGGTTAGGAAGGAAAAAAAGGGAGTGAGAGAGAGCTGTCTTCATTCTGTGACGTTTCATCTACTCCCTCATTCCCCAGGGTCTAAATGAATCACTGGGTACAGGCAAAAGGGAAACAGATAAAAGGCAAACAATGTTCTAAGTTACAGCTCTGTGAACTTTTTTTCCCCTCCTGCCACTCTCCCTGCTGGTCAGCCCTGGCTTTATTCCACAGTTATCCTCATGGCCAAGCCCCTTGGAGCTCTGGCATCAACTGCCCTGTGACATTCTCAAAAAAAGCCCCGAATATGATGGAAGGCTTGTGATTGGAAAAAGCGAAGTTGGAGGATCTTGAAGTCCTGTACTATCAGAAATAAAGTGAGAGGCACGTAAGATTTGAGAACATTAGGTAAGTGATAAGGGATCCCTAACTCCACTGAGTGACTTCATAGAGACAAATCTGAAAAACAGTTAAAATGGTAAAGGTTCTGTGATGCATGTTTAACCACAATAAGAAAAAGGCATGTATCTTTTACATAAAAAGGAGGAGGTTTCCAAGAAGGGGAGGGCTGTTCCACCTCTGGACGCATTGCCTCTCAAACTAGAAGTCATAAGGCAGTCTCATCTCTCTGTGATGATTGCACTTGGCCTTGCCAGAAGTGTGGGGCACATCAGACGGCTGCTGGAAGCCTCTGGATCATTCTTAATCGCGTGGCCTCACGCCACGAATGAAGTGCTGCGGCAGTTACACACTTCGCATGTGTGTCCACATCTGCCAGAGATCAGACCCTCACGTGCCAATAACGAGTGTTTTCCTTTCCAAAGCTGCAGCGCTGTTTAAGCTGCAAATATGCTACAGCAGCGCTTCCAGCTGTTTCCTCTCACTCTGCCCTCACACAGTAAAGTTCCCCCAGAGCCTTTTGGATCAAGACTTAACCTCTCAAGCACAACAGCCAGAGACCTAGAGAGATCTACAGCAGAGAGCCAACTGACAGAAATGGAAGCCCAGAAATCAGATGTAACCTGGGACCTCCACCCCTGGCTCTGACCACTGGAGAATGGAAATACTCTCTCAGCCTGTAGAAGCCACATCACACAGAGCTACCAAGTGGCTCTGTGTCCTGGGGAGTTGATTCCAAGCTATCAGTGTTTGTAGTCATGCAACGTCAGGCTTTCTTATCCAATAAGGAAAGAGTATGCATGTGTTCAATGCATAACAAAATAATTAATTTATTTTATTCTACGATCCTATGCATGCTTAGTCACTCAGTCGTGTCCAACTATTTGCGACCCTTTGGACTGTAGTCTGCCTGGCTCCTCATTCCATGGAATTTTCCAGGCAAGAATACTGGAGTGGGTTGCCATTTCCTACTCCAGGAGATCTTCCTGACCCAGGTATTGAACCCCTGTCTCCTGTGTCTCCTGCATTGAGAGAGGAGTTTTTACCCACTGAGCTGTCAGAGAAGTCCTCTCTGATCCTAGATTCATCTAAATTTTAAATTCATTCCCCTAAGTTGTGATATGATAATAATATTATCATCATGAAAAGCCTCCTGGTTTCTAAGAAGCTCAAGAAAAGACTTTTAAGGATGTTCTTTCCCTCATATGCTCTGACTGTTGTCTAATGAGCACTCACCTGGTCCTGGGGGTCCATCTTGGTCATCATCCTATCTTCCAAAAGGTTAAAGGTCAGCACCTGAAGCACATACAGCTGGTGTGCCATTTCATTGTTGATGGCCCGCTGAGCTCGGATGACATGCTAGGGAGATGGTTCATGGGTGAAACTTTTTTAAACAAAGGAAGAAAGTAACAGCAAGTAGCCTAATTTACCCACCCCACCCCCATCATGATGCAAAGTAGAAGCTCAGAAGACCTCATTTGGAAGCACGGGGCATGGAGGTGGGTGGAAACACTTTCAAGAGAAAGATGCATGCACAGGTGACCCTGGACTTTTCCTTTACATTTCAGGACCCAGTAAGGTTCCTGATCTTTAGGCCAGAACTGAGGAAAGACCTACTGCATTCAGGGAAGAGGGGTGGTACGGAAGGAAATGGAAAGTTGGTGGCTATTACAGCCATATAAGGGAAGGTATGCCTAAAATGAGAGCATCTTGAGGAGAGCTGTGGATTTCTACAACAGAAGCACTCCTTGCCTGCTTACCTTGCCAGAAAGATAAACTGTACATATGTACTGTAAGCAGTTGTGCCATCCTCTTACCCTACAGCTGTCTTTGAGAAGTGATCCCACATCTAAACAGGGAAAGCTTCAGAAGCATCACACAAAGGCAAAGTAACTATCAGATCTGTCATTAATTCACTATGGACACTATATAGTGACCACTACCCCCACAATGCAGTGAGTGAATTTTTTTTTTAGAAAGTGACCCTTCCCCTTAGAAACAGAACCAAAATGGAATAAACATAAAAGGAGTGACAGGAGACTATAATATGTAGGCCTTTGTCCCCTCAAGGGCTGGGTTTGAAATGGATTTCAAGACTTGGACCTAATATGCATCTGCTTTGGCAGAAACCACAGTTGTGCCTTAAACATGCCAGTCAACCAGAGATTTTTCTGGCGGTTCAGTGGCTAAGACTCTGTGCTCCTGATGCAGGATGCCCAGGTTTGATCCCTAGGCAGGGGATTAGATCTTGCATGCTTCAACTAAGACCTAGTACAGGCAAATAAATAAATAAATACTTTGTAAAATGCCAACCAACCAGTCAAAGTGGTAAAACACCCACTCGAATGAGTTATTTTGAATTACTAGGCCCAACCATGTCTTGCTGTCTCAAGGAATTTTCTCTGGGTGCCCTGAACCTGGCGTGCACCTGGACTCCACAGCCCGGCTCTGAGCACCATGATGAAACAGCCAACTAAAGGAGAGGTGGGGTGAAGAACAAGACATAGAAGGAAGTCGCTGAACAAAAATTAGGTGGATTGGAGGGTGGGAAGCCAAGCAATGGGATGGGGGGGAATCAAACCTCATATCCTCTAATCTTCCCAAAAGAGTGTGAATTCTTGGTGCATGTTTAGTGTCCAAAGTGTATGGGCACTAAAGCATATGGCTATTTATTTTATTAGTAACTCAACAGTATCTGCACTCTAAGTTCTTGCCAGAAAATACCACCCAACTTTAAACTTCCAGTCATCAAGATCTCATTTAAAAAGTCATGCTGAAGTAAACTGATCTTTGAGACATGGTAGCTACAGTCATTTCACCCACTCCATCTCTGGGCATTCTAACTCCAACTGCCACACGAAGGTGATATCAACCACAGGCTAAGACTGTAATTCCAGATTTCTATTCTTTCATCACCCTACTCTCCACCCCCTACACAAATACCTTCATTGCTCTATGATGAATATTGTTGCTTCCACTTATTGAGAGTGAGTATAAAAAATAACCATATTTTGAATCCCTCTGCAATTTCTACAAAACCATTCTTGGACAAAGAATATATTAGAATGTTCTGACAATACCCATTTCAGATTCCAGTTCCAGGGGGTGGAAATATGTCATCCTACAAAGACCTGGGGTACCCCTTTTATCAAGTAACGAAAAGTACACTCATATGGTTTCTCTTTATCCTTAACAGCCAGGAAGTTTAACATCAAACTTGATGACAAATTGTAGTCATTATTATTGGCTTTGGATTCTAGAGTATTTATTTTATTTGCCCTCATAAGGTTTTTAATTTTTAATGGCCTCATGATATTGGAATGTATGTGTATGTGTGTGTGTGTAACTATATGCTTGCAGAACTCCTTTTTGGAATTACACACACATAAATCTTTACTCTTTTTTTTTTTTTTTTTGGTAAGCAGAAGAATCAATCACACATGTTTCTTTCAGCCTTTAGTTAAAAGTCAAGTAGCAGATAAGGCCTCAGGAAATCTTGCTGTTTGATTTACTTCTAAACTTTCACAACGTAACATGCAGAGCTTCTTCTCGACTGAGGTTTCAGGTATTTTTTGCGTCATAGTGAATGAGTGGGTTTCATGCCTGACCTTCCTGCCTTTCTCTAGCAAAATGGCCCAGGAAAATGATGGTCAAAATTTCAGGACTTCTCTCAGAGTCTGATATGTTTCTCTCTAGTTTCCTCATTAAAAATGGTATTAGCTCATATTGGTGGATTTGTTAAAGTCAGGAAGTCCCTAATTTCCTTAAATACAAAGTTAAAGCTCTGGTGAGTATAATAAACCTGCCACAAGGTGTTTCTCTCTTCCAGTGACCCCCACCCTCCAATCACAAGGCCACCCCTGGGGGAAAGCTTTATTTATTCCATTTCCAAAAGCACACTTTTACCTCCTTTCTACTTCCCACGGCTTGATCACAGAAGCAAGTCATAGAACAAATCACAAAACCAAGCCAAAACAGGAGATCAGCAAATCCACCAGACCCTTCCTCCCCAACAAGGTGCTCACAGCACACAGGTACTCACCGTTAAGATGATGGAACGCAATTGCTTCTGAGCCAAAATATTTGCCATCTCCTGTGGAAGAAAACACGCAGACAGACAAGCATCAGTTAGAAACATTTCCACGTGGCCCCAAATGATTTTATTCTGGGGTGTGCTTCAAAACTGGATATCAGCAGTATTTCTTACCAAAGAAAGGGTTCAAATGGACCGTACTACTCAACTGACTTTGTGAATGTTGTTTAGATAATACAGCAATGTCCAAAAGCAAAGGAAAGAAATTTGTCACCTGTGACTTCTTTCTTTCTCTTTTTGTTTCTTTTTTTGAATTCCTTCCTTCCAGGAAAAGGTGAGTACTAAATCAAAACCAAACACTCCAAATGAGAGCAGTGGCTCTCCACCAAAATGGCTCATCGGCTTTTATTAGAATATATATGTGCAGAGAGTTGTTACTACAAGGCAACATGTGCCCGCACCTAGGAGATTCCAATACTAGAGAGCCATCACTTTAAAGTTCTAAGACTTCTAAAAGCCATTTCATCTGAATCTGTGCAAAACCACACATTGAGTAGTACATACCCCAAGGCCTAAGTCTATGCAAATGAATTGAGTGAAGTTTTAGCAAAGGACAGACATTTGGGCAGACGCTATGCTCTAGGCCCACACCCCGTCTTCCTGGGCCTCAGTTCTGCAGACTGTGTATTGTTGGCCTACCTTACTGGCATAGAGGCTGTGCAGGTGATTTTATTAAATGACATGATTTACAGATGCTCTTTCTAAACATTGTCAAATAGATACTAAGGGAAAATTAAACAGCTGAACGCAATCAGGGTACAGACATCCAAAAGGAAAAATACTGCTCATATTCAGGAAGTCACTGGAACATTTATTGGTGGAGGGGGTAATTTTAGTGTCACGACTCTTACTGAGTAGAGAAGAAACTAAGTTATGATTTAAAAACACAACCATGAATTTGATCAAAGTCAAAATCAACTTGTAGAAAGCAGGGCAAACTCAGAACAGGGGGAGGAAGTACACGGGGGTGCGCAGGCAGGGCTGGACAGGAGCAGAATGAGGGCGCAGGGCCTGCTGAGTGCTGACAAAGGGAACGTGGGGACTTACAGTCAGAGGACAATCAAGGATGTCAACACTGCTGTCTACACCAACCTAACGGCCATCGCCACCACAGAAAGGTAAGCAAGTAGGAGAGAAAAGGGATGGAAATTCAGAGCACTCTGTTAGACATCACAGCTCAATGTTAACGTCCCTGCTCATCCACAGCATTAAAGAGACACGTGTACAAATACTCTAAGGTGATCTAAAAAGGCTAGAGACTGCATCAGTCAAAATCCAATGCTGAATCCTCTTCCAACCTCTTAAAAACAAGAAGGCAAGGACAAGGATACCTTCAGAAATAAGTTAAATGGTGATCCAGAAGGAAGCGCCCTTCCACGGGGTGAAGAAAGCATGCCTTCTTCATGATCAAAGCAGAAAAAGTCCATCTTTTTTTTTTTTTTTATCTTGGACCAGAAGAAAAACAAAAGCCCAACATTCCTTTCATTCCTTTTCTTTTATAAAAATAAAAGTATTGCTTTATTGGCACGCACACATAAATCCTCTGTGCCTATGTTAGCCTGACATAGATGTGCTTAGTCAATTAGTCGTGTTTGGCTCTTTGCGATCCCATGGACTATAGCCCTCCAGGTTCCTCTGGCCAGGGGATTCTCCTGGCAAGAATACTGGAGTGGGTTGCCATTTCCTCCTCCAGGGGATCTTCCCAATCCAGAGATCGAACCCATGTCTCTGTGTCTAGTGCACTGTAGGGGGATTCTTTACCGCTGAGTCATCAGGAAGTCTATATTAGTCTATCAACTTATAAAGCTTTAAAATAAGTTAGAAGGGATGATATACTTCCAACATTTACTAGAGCAGTTATTATAATGATCTATTTATGACATTTATCTTCTGCAGAAGAGTATGGTCCTCTCAAGGGCACATAGATTGTCCTTTTCATTTTTGCATTCCCAGCCCACAGCACAGTGACTGATGCAGAGTAGACAATGAATGTTTGATAAAACAGTCTGCTACCCTCTTAAAGGAACTGGAGCATGATCAGAGAGAAAAAAGAAAAATCCTTGTCCATATCATGGATTATTTTTGTCCAATGTTAAAGGATGATTTGAGAGAACTTGAGAATCTATGGAGAGTGTTTTATATCATTAGGATGATATAAAAGTATATGATTGTGGTATAGTCACTAAGTCGTGTCTGACTCTTGCAACCCCACGGACTACAGCCTGCCAGGCTCCTCTGTTCATGGGATTGTCCAGGCAAGAATACTGGAGTGGCTTGCCACTTCCTTCTCCAGGATAAAAGTATATAGATAAATATAAATATGGATATGAATATCGGCATACCTCAGAGATATTGCAAGTTCAGTTACAGACTGCAAATACCTTAATTAATATAGCTCACACTAATATTTTGGCTTCCAAGTGCATACAAAAGTTATGTTTCACTATACTGTAGTCTATTAAGTATGTAATACATTATGTCTAAGAAAACAAAGTACATAAAACATTTTGTTAGCCTCTTAAAAGAACCAGTGCTTAATAAGAGAGAAAATGGAAAAATCCTCATCCACATCATGGATTTTTTGTTCAATATTAAGGAATGGTTTGAGTGAACCATTAAGAATACTTTCTTGCTGGTGGTTGAAATGGTAAAGAATCCGCCTGCAATGCGGGGGACCTGGGCTCATCCCTGGGTAAGGAAGATCCCCTGGAGGAGGACAAGGCAACTCAGTCCAGTATTCTTGCCTGGAGAACTCCCATGGACAGAGGAGCCTGGAGGGCTACGGACATGACCGAGTCGGACGTAAAGAGTCGGACATGACCGAGCGACTAAGCACAGGACAGATTGCTAAAAAAATCATAACATCATCTAAGTCTTCATTGACTTGTAAGCATTTTTGCTGATGGAGAGCTTGAAAATTTGCAAGAATTACCAAAGATGCCATGTGAATAAATGCCGTTAGATAATGGTGCCAGTAAACTTGGTTGATGCAGGGTTGTCACAAACATTCAATGTATATATATATTAGTATCTGTGAAGCACAATAAAGCAAAATGCAGTAAAACGAGGTCTGCCTGTATAGATATATTAACACGGAAAGATGTCCACAAAATCATGCTTAGTTTTAAAAGTATTTTTAAAAATAAACAGTGCATGCAATATGATCACATCTAGTGAAAAATGATGTCTGAGGGGAAGTCTTTGCACAAAATAAAGTAGGAAGTAGGCCCATGAGAGTCCCACAGGGGTGAGTAGTGGTAGTGTTTCCCTCTCTGGGGATGCAATTATAGGTGTTTTTAAACCTTCTTCCTTTGTAATCTGTATTTTCTGATTTTTCTACCAAATCTTTAAGCTAAAAGGTTTTTTTTTTGTGTGTGTGTGTTTTTTAAATAATGCTTATCAAAAATAGGTGCTTGTAGAGAAATTTGGAAGGGATCTGACAAACTTCTTCATCATGGAAATAATAAAATGAATAATGGCGACTAATTGTAAGAAAAAGGATCCATTTGCCCACCTAACAACAATCCCCTCTCCCGTAAAACAAACACCCTTTCCCTTCATTTGGGCAGGAAAGGGAGCCTCTCCACTACCTGAGAGGCAGGCATGACCCGACCCCTCACCTCCCAGGGAGGCTGGCAGGGCACCATCACACAGGAGGCGGTTATACCCCCGTTGTAAGCTCAGTGTTCTTCAGGCAGGTCAACTCCATGAATTGCAAAACAAAAATGTCTCTTAGGTTTGCCTGCCAAGTAAAAAGGTCTGACTTTGGTGGCATTCTTCTTCAGTAAAAGCAGAGATAAGGTATAGGTATTTAAAATCCTTCCAAATTCATTAACATTTTGAAAAAAAAAAAAACAAATAATGGAGTCCTACCAATGTGTCTGACCTCGAGTTGGAAAGAGATATTGAAATAAATAAAAATTTTTGACTGAAGTGGAATTTATCCAATGTCTAAAAGCTTTAAAAAAAAAAAAAAAACCAAACAAACAAACAAAAAAAAAAAAGGGACATTTCTGTAAATCCAATAAATAAGTGTTATGTTTTAATCTAACTGGAGTAAGAAAATGGACTTGATGTCTCCCAAGTATCAGGAAGTTCTTTACCAGACAAATACAAGGCCATTCTGCAGGAGATGCTTCCTTGACAGGCATTCAATGGGATGCTTTGCAGGTAAGAGCAAGAATGAGGTTGGGATTCTAGTGTGGACTCTTAATCAGCTCAGCAGCCAGTCAAGTTCCTTACCTCTTTGATTCTCAATTTCCTCATTTATAAAATAGAAATAATAAGATTTTCTATAGATATTAGGATTAAAAGAAATGACATAAAACATGTTTGCAAGGCGGACTCTCAAATATTATCAGTGACAGGCTTTGGCAAGTTTTCCTATTTGCCAAAAAATTTCAGAACTTTCAATCAATAACAAATATATAACATACAGTAAGACATTACCAATTAGCTTGAGCTTTTGCTTTATCAGATTCCACTGATATTTAAAAAATAATGACAAATAAACTTTCCTTCATTATGAACGTAAAATAATTTTTAGGGCCAACTCTCTCTTAACTCACTAGAAAGTATTTTAAAAATTAAAAATCAAAATATTCATTTTCTTGACAAACAACAGTCACTGATTCATCTTAAATTCAACATAGTCTATAAAATCCAAGTTAATTTTCTATTGACAAGTACTGTCATTTCTATTTCAAAGACTAAAATATGAATTTCCTGCTGATTAATAAGCACGCTTTCTTAGTTGAATTGTTTACTTGAGTGACTTAATGTTATTAGATGACCCTTTGTGGTTAAGTATTAATACAGCAATATACGTACAAACTGTGCTTTGTCAGTTTCAAATAGCCTAATTTTTCAAAATTAAAAAAGATTTGATTAGCAGAATTCAAGCCTAATGTTAATGGCATTTCTAGTATAATGGTACCCTATTATATTTTCACCGTTATCATTACCCTGAAGTCAGCATAGATTGGCATGTAATTCCCTATTTCTTCATGGTCATTCAATTCCAATTAGTCAGATTAACAGTAATTTTAGTGTAACAGAAAGATGCAAGGGGTATGCATCTTACTTATGTCGAGATGCAGAGATCCGAGTGAAATTGTAGCACGTGGGGTGAGCGTTGAGCTTTCCTTTCCTCTAATCTAGCTACAGAGGGAAAGACAGTTTCAAGAGTCTAGGTCAGTGTTCTGGCCTAGCTCTTGACCCCCCACTCTACAAGCAGCTATCATTGGTCTAGCCAGGCATCCCTGGTCTGGCTAGCAGAAGAATCAAGCTTCTCTGTGATGCCCATATTAGGCTTGTAAACATATGCAGGCAACTTGCTGGCCTGACGGGAATTATCATGACCCCAGTATTTAGATATAAATATAAAAGGAGCAGCCCTACCTATGATCCCACTTAAGATCTGCAAAGCTGCCCTGAAAAATCCAGCCTGGAAAATAGGCCTGGGGAGGGCAGGCACCTCCTGGCTCCAGCCAACACCAAACCAAAAGCACAGGAAACTAGAAAGCCAGTCTGCTTATGTGCAAATGTAACTCCTAGGAATGAGCAAACAAACATAAATGGAAAACAAACCAGAAACCCTCATATTTAGCCACTGAGGTTTAAAATCCCTGGCAACGAAAAAATAAAGTAAAAAAATAAAATTCTTGACACAGTGTTCAGTAGCATGCTAACCTTCTAAATTCTTCTAAAACAATTTATTAGTAACTGTCATAAGCTCCCCAGTATACTTTCTAAACGTTGGAAGATCTCATATTTCCATCTAGTTTCTAAAGGGAGTCAATTGTGACCAAGGTAACAAGTATGTTATGTTGCTGGAGAAAGAAAAAAAGAAAGGATTCTGAGATATGAGCCAAGTTCTAAGACATGCAAAAGCGCCACTTCTTCCACAGCCACTTTATAATCGTCCTTTCCCTTGCTGAAGAAGGACCAAAGATTGACAAAGGTACATTTCAAGCAGGTATATTTAAGGGGTTCCCTCCTTCTGATGACACAGAGGAGAGGAAATGAATTGCTCACTCCTCCCGGGCACATTCACACATGGACAGCAGAAATATCACTAAGCAAAGAGCCTCTCTTACATATGAAAGGTTCTCTCAACTGCGGCAGCAATTTACACGTTCCCTTTCCCATCTTCCCACCTCACATCTCCCCCAAGCAAAGTGTGACAGTTCTCAGAGTCTAGCTTTCCTCATCAGAAAAATGGGGACAATCCCTCCCTGGCCCCAGTGAGTATCTAGTGAAATGATGGAAAACCACAGGGACTTCTAACTCTGCATCAACCACAAAAGCAGTTTCCTTTTTTTTTCAGCTCTTTGTTTGGGGCTTCTATACTGGGTTTCACATGATGAAAGAGCTTTACCTCTGAAACACTTCATCTCCAACTAGCTCCCACTGGATCTGTGAATGATCCCAGTCTGGCCAGGCAAACCGCCGAGCAGAAGAGAACCCCAGAGTTGTTCCTGGGATTGGAAGGGGAGGGCTCTCCCTGCACCAAAGCTTGTCAGCCCTGGCTGTCACAGGCTTTATGACAGAAGAAATGCAACTTACCTGCCTCCTCTCATCAGGGGCCTTTAGGAAAAGTGCATTAATCACTGCAATGGTATAGGTCTGGATTTCTTGATCTGTCCTATAAAGACATAGAACAACATACAAAGTCAGAAAAGACCACCCCTCAGTGAGACCACGATAAGGGTCATGATTATTTCCTCAAAAAGGGTGAGAGAGAAAGGCAGGACCCAGAGGATGCAGTCAGCACTGTGTATTTCAACCATGAAAAGCTGGAAACACATGAGGAGACAATTACTATTGCTAGCCAGACAAAACACACTCACCCAGAGATAAAGGTGGCCAGTTGGCTCTCTTCCCTTCTCCTCTATTAGAGTTAAAAATATGGACCAGGGGATGTGGATGTGTGTGTGTGTGTGTGTGTGTGTGTGTGTGTGTGTGTGTAATTTTCTGTCTGATGCATGAAGTACATCTGGGAACAGTCCTGGGTGTCCCCACATTCCTGGGCTTATTATAGAAGAAACTGCTTTGTCTCCATGGCAATATTACATATTCGAAAAATCTACTTCCAACTAGAAACTTTTAAAGAATAAGAAGGATAGGTTTTTATGTTTACAAATTTGCTTTTCACAGGAATGAAATCAGAAATTCCAAATGAAGCCAAGATCTACAGTTAGGTGCAGGGTAAATAGTAAATATTAAGCATAGCACAGCACAAATAGTAAATCAGAAGGACCCAAGGCATAAACAAAGAGCAGAGGCCGGTGAGCTACATTTAGAGAGAATTTAGGAAGAGGCAGAGCTTATTACACATCCTCAGGAAGGATGAAATTCTAAGTGCGGTGCCCCACTGGCTGGCTGTGTGGCCTTGGACAAGTTCACAGGGTGTCCCTACACAGCTTCCTCATCTGGAACGCTGGGTAAAAACACACTCATTTCAAGGAGCTGCTTTTAGGATAAAATGAGGTAATGCACATAAAACCTTTAGTACAGCACTTGGCAAATAAGAAACTCTGCTCTTGGCAAAGTGCACTGTAAATGCACAATGATGCCCTTGAGATTCAGAAGAAAGATACAGACTTTTAAGCTGATACAGGTCGCATTCAGGGACATGTGAAATTGGTACCATTTCCAGAGTGATTTCACACAAAATCATCATTTTAGAGCATGGGCTAATTTTCCCTGAGGCCACAGTCTATAGCTTGTGTGACTTACAATTTTACACTCTAGTCACCATCCTCTACCCCCAAATGAAGGAAACATCTAATGCACTTGGGTAGTTTAATATAAAGTTTAATTATAAACACATAGTCAACATTTTTGGTATATTGAGAACTACTGAATACTCCCTTGAATCTCCATTTTACACCCCCAACCCAAACAGGCCAATCAGGTTTCCTCTTGAAAATCTGCCAGTGTGACCTGAGACCAGGGGCAGCAGTTACTGGGAGCCAAGTCACATCACTGCCAGCCAATACGCCAGAGAAAAGGCCTGTTGTGAGAACTCCAAGGAAGCCATAGTTTCTGTCCTTCCCAAGGCTTAGCTACTCAAGTCATTCCTCGGTTCTATAAAATGCCCCAGTATCCTTTCAATAAACTCCCTGTCCTAGCTCAGGATGCTTCTTGCCACCTGCGATCCAAAATACTTTCATTGATCAAGTGGCATCCTACAAGGATTCCTTCTCAGGCTCGTATCATCAGAGGCAACCTTACTAGTTATCTAAGGGTGGGGAGGAGAGATTCCCCCAAAACCCAAGGCTGCTAGGGCAGCTATCAAGCATCTTAAAATTTTGTATTTTATAAAATACACAAGAAAAAGGTTATTGTAATCACCTGGAGACAAATAAAGAAGTCTGGCTTTAAAAACTCTTAATTAACTATGAAAATTCTCATATCACAGAAAATACTGTATGATGAAGGATAAAGACTCTATTGAGAACTTAAGAGAACAAATTGCTTTATTGTATCTTATTAAAAGCAAAGCTCTACACTATCTACCAACGTTCATCAGAACTGAGTCCCTCCCAAGGCACTCGGGACACACTAGTCTAAGAACAGGCAAGGGGCACACCCAGGCCAAGTCACTGTGCCATGTCAGTGTGACGGCGGACAAACACGAGGCATGGTTTGATTATACCCCGGATCGAGATTCTGTTTCTGTATATACTTAATTAAACCAACCAAACCATCATGGTAGCTGTCTACCTGAAGAAGCTTCCCTCCCGCCGTGGCCGCGTCAATCTCGCTTACCCTTGAAGATGGGGAATGAGTTGGCCGATAGTGATCTCTTGCGCCACCTTCTGGTAGAGATCGTGGCTATTGAGCACCATGGACTCCAGAATGGCCAAGGACCGTTGCAGGATGGAGACATCTATGGCCGACTTGTTGACAAAACTTGCTATCTGAAAACCCAAGAGGGACACAGTTGATCACTCACAGTAAGCAGAGCGGAGAAGCAGAGAAGGGAGCAAGTGAAGTCAACCGGGAGCTCATGTAAGAAACACCGGATATTCAGTATGAAAAGTACCTGGAATTATAGCAGAATAGGCAGAAATGCACGGTGTCGACAATGACTGTTCACCACCTTATTACAAACTGCTACTTGTGGCCTATTTCTCTAATTTGGTAATAAGCAATTTTAGAAAGGAGATGGTTTCAAAGAATTATTCTGTCTGGTGTTTTTGGAACGGTTCTTCTGAGTTTCAGCTTTCAGGAGCAGATATTGTAAGAACTCTTGTGTTTCTTTGAGACAGCAATTTCAACATATACTAATAGCCACCGCCTTCCATTTCCAGGCTACTCCTTCACCCACACAACCCATGGCTTTTATGTTCTTACTATGCTTCTGTTACATTCTTAAGGGACTCACACAAATCACACTTGTCAACACAGTTCAACTGGCAACTTTTCAGTCACTGGTTAATCTCCTTTTTATTCCTCAATGAAGCACTCTTTCCCCCATTCTTCCCATTTCTATGGTTAAAAGAAATTCTTCTAATCACTCTCAAATTTAGCAAACAGGAAACCATTTAAATTAGAAGTGCTAAAAGTTAAAATAGCCATTTAAGCTCTAAAATACATTCCCTAAGGAATTCATCACTAAAGCCTCAAACATAATAAATCAGAATGTAAGAGGGAAGTAAAATAAGGGTTAGAATAATGGATCACAGAAACCCAAACACATGGGTACCATAAAGGTTTTATTTTAGAGGCCTCATTAAATGTTATTACTGTATGTTGACAACTCATATTAAAATGCTGTTATTATATCATCATAGTGACTGCTTTCTTAAAAGCTATTTGGTTTCATGACAAATTGACACTTATAGCTTCCCCTTATCAACATGAATATTTCCCTTTTTGCTATCGCCTTGACCCCTTCTCCTCATTCCCTCTCCATCTCTGCACAAGATAAAATTCAAAGGCACCATGGCAACTTACAGTTACCAGCTCAACCATTTTTAGCCCAATGACTCCCCAGTGAAAGCAGAGGGTACAGTGAAAAAGAGAGGTGGCCAAGTACAGTTATCAACATGCTCTCTGCCTCCAGAGACACCTGGGTTTCAGGGATAGAAAATATATGACGTAAAGAAGTAAAGTAACATTATACTAGTATATGCCAAAAGGGCATTATTTTATAATACAGACTATAGGAAGACTATAAGATTTTTAAGATTCTCAAAAGACTGCTTTAGCTCCTTTCACAGCTAATAAACTTCTTCAATGTGTTTACTGTCCCTGGCAAGCCCTTGCCTTAATCCTCACCGTCTGGATCTGTTCCCCTATCAGATCCACCACGATGAGGCCACTTTTCTTTCTCTAAGTCCATCTTTCTCTCACAAAAATCCAGTGACCCTCATACTGTGCTTAGGGTTAATGCCTAACTTAGACCTCTTCTAAATCCAATATTAATTCCTTGACTTCCTCATCAACACCACACCGAAAACTTTTCATTATCCCAGTACAATTCTTGACACTTATTGGAAAAGAGAAGAACTCACAAAGAAATATGTTGACAATACCTGTGATTTCTCTGCACTAGTCTATTTTCCTTCCATGATCATATTCTTATTTCCATTTAGTAAATTTGGATGTACCTTTAAGACTCTGTGGAGAATCTTCTAGTTGAAAGTTTATGATCAAACCTCCTCCTCCACCCTCTTGCCTTCATCCCCTCTATTCATTCATTCAGGTAATAGGTGTTGACCATGTACTATAAAACAGGCTTGCACTGACCTAGGATCTGGAAATCAAGAGATGAGCAAACCCACATGATTTTTAACTTCAAGGACCTTATAATCTAGCAAAGATGGACACACAACAGTCATTTACTATAAAGTATGTTACATGCTTATTCTTGGCATCCAAAAGTATACATCCACTTAGATACTCTAAAGTCAAAAATTAAATGGTCTAAAAATCAATCTCACTGACTTCTTTCTTATTCCTCAAGTATCACCTTTCTCCAAGTTTGCCATGATCATTAGTGATAAATAGTCCCAGTTCCCTACTTTCTGTCTCTGTGAACACATTTGTAATGTCTGAAAGTGTTAATCGCTCAGTCATGTCTGACTCTTTGTGATCCCATGGACTGTAGCCCACCAGGCTCCTCTGTCCATGGAATTCTCCAGGCAAGAATACTGGAGTGGGTTGCCATTCCCTTCTCAGGGGATCTTCCCAACTCAGGGACTGAACTTGGGTCTCCTGTATTGCAGGCAGGTTCTTTACCATCTAAGCCACCAAGGAAGCTCTGTGCAATGTCCACCCTCTCATATACATGCTGTCGTACATGCACATTGGCACATGGTCCAGCTCATTCCTGGGTTACTATGACAGCAGCTTCTTCAATTTCCTCTATAGTCAAGATTTCCCTCTGATACAAATTTACCCTCTACTTCTATAAATATGCCTTGACAGTATTTCCTTTCTTGAAATACTGAATCAAAATGCTCAATGTTTTCCTGATACAAAGCACAGTTTCTTATAATGGGCTTTAAAGTTCTCTACAAATTATTAACTCTCGCCTGCTCCCAACAGGCTTACACAGGGGTGGTAAAACAGGTAATGGTCTTTGCTTTAATTCAGACATTGTATCCCATATACATATTCCATTTCCATTTGCCATTTTTATATATTTATCATAAAAATAACGCCTTACCTTCATCAAAGTATTGTTTAAAATTAATCTTTTCCATTATTTCAGCCCTTCCTTAACATGTAGATACCATCATTTCAGCAATCCTAAAGTAGCTTACAAAACTTTAACACACTAAGCTGAGTACTGCCTGGCAGAAAGCATGCATATGACTCTTTAGAGTCTAATGTACAATTCTGTAGGAGATACTAGTTGAAACTAACTTCTATCTTTTGCCTTATATATCAGTAATTTTAACTTGACATTTAAATGACCCAATACTTTCATCTAATGAATACTAATAACCAAGGTAGCAGGGCTGACTGAGAAAACATGATGACTGTCTTCACTGGTGAATGGAAAACTTTGTGAAAGTTTAAATGTTACTTTCTATGTCTAGTTTAAAAACTACAGGTCACAGTATAGCTATAGAAGGTTAAAAATCATCTTGTTAAATTTTAATTTCCCTTGTCTTCCTCAAAATCAATCATGACTTCGTTTGCCTTTAAATTTTTTCCAGTTCCATTTCTGTACTTGGGCCAACATGGGTGAACCAGCCTAAACATGTCAAAGTACAGCTTCTTGAAAGTAGGTCTGTATCAGAGAGAAAAAGAAGGAGGAGGAGCTAACAATAATTATATCTATTACTTCCACATGCTTCCACTCATTTAAAAGCACTACCTAGAACTTTGGGAAGGTTATACACACAATGCTGTATTTAAAATGGATAACCAACAAAAACCTACTGTACAGCTCATGGAATTGCTCAATGTTATGTGCCAGCCTGGATGGGAAGGGTGTTTGGGGAAGAATGGAAACATGTATATGTATGGCAGAGTCCCTTCACTCTATACCTGAAACTATCACAACATTGTTAATTGGCTATACCCAATACAAAATGTTTTCAGTGTTAAAAAAAATAAAATTAAAGAAAAATAAATAAATAAAAGTGCTACGTAGATAAAACATAGGAATATTTGGGTGACTTTTAAGAAGTTAAGGGGCATCACAGTGTATGAATCAATGATACAACTTTTTTAAATCACAGAAACACTTTGAGTTACTTAGAATGAGACCTTAAAATTATCCTCTGTTATCAAAACTGAAAAGATACATGGAGAACACGGAGCCCCTCTCCCATATTTTAAGTTATTCAGGCAGTGGTCCATAAATCTCTCAAGCTTTTAAGAGGCAAAAATTACTGGGTCTCTAAACTGAAATTGGCTGGATGTTTATCTAGGCACTGAAGATACTGCAGAGTGAACCGGGCCCTCCTGCAGAGCTAAGGTTTCAAGAGCATTTGTATAAAACTTTCCTTCCAAGAAAAGGCACTGATGTTATACTTGGCTAGGGTAAAACCAACTCGTTAACACAGAAAGTTCTAGGTTGTTTTTCTTTTATTTCATTTCTTTCTTCTCCATGCCTTCTGACCTCTCTCTAAGTCACCAAGTCTTTAAAAAGCAGCAACATTAAAGATTGGCCTCAAGGGATTCCAAGTTTCAAAGTGTTTATGAAATGATATTACTTATTACAGAAAAACTTTGTAAACTAGACTCTAGATCCACACATAACAAAATAGATAGCAGAGAAGGATATCAGGGCTGGCAGGGAAAAAATATTTCTCCAAAGTCGTATGAATTTGGCATTAATAGGAAGCCAAGTCTGGACCACAGAGATAAGCATCTTTTGTCAGCACATTTCCTAGCTGATTTTTGTCTAGATAAAGCTCCATTTAAAAGACAGTTCCCTGTATACAATCCCTGGGTTGTCAAAGTGCTGAATTTGATCCAGCTAATGAATAAAAAGATAACCTTACAAAAACTTTCAATTATAAAGTCATTTTCTGATGACCACTTTTTAAAATTCTCATAAGGAGTTGAGCTCCAAGTAGCAATGCAAAGGAAACAGAATGGCTAGGAATGAGGATGGAATACATTATCAACATGTTGTCTTCTGAAAAATACTCAGTGTTTAATTTAAACTGCCAAGACTGCTAGTCTTTGCTTCCTTGGATCTAATATGATTTTGGTTAATTTCAGTGAGTGAAAACCATTTTCATAAGCAGTTAGAAAATTAGATTATTGTCATTCTCTCTAACCACATCTCCCATTTAAAGAAAGATACCTTTGTAATTCCTTTCCATTCATAGCTGAAGTTTTACTTGAAATACATTTAAATACGGTGGCACTGTATTCTTTTTTTTTCTTCAAGTTATAGAGTTCAGAAAAATACTTTCAAAGTAAATTTCATTTATTCATTTTCACAGAAATGTATTAAGGTCTGACTCTACGCCACACTCTGAGGAGATAGGCTAGAAGAAAGCAGTGGTCCCATCCTGGTTCCACCAGGCTTTCTTGGGAGAGCCAATCAAAAGAACAAAAAATTCACAGGAGAGTGATAAGTGATGGAACAGGGGCATGGACAAGATTCCAGGAGAATGAAGAGCAGAAAAAATCAGTTAACTCTGCCCCAGTGAGGTCAGGGAGGGCTGAACAAGAGGCAATGGTGTTTCAACAAGTCTGTCCTTCTGTCCTTCAGAATCTCTTCTTTCCAACATTTAAAGTGCAGGTGCATGCTGATGCGGGAGGGAGCCCTGAAATGGGGGGCCGATGACACCCCATTCTCCAGAACCTCACTCTACCTCCCCAAGGCACTGTGTCCTCCCCTCCTGACCAGGCACACAACACTTACTGCAAAGGATTGCTACAGGAATCAAGAGATAATGTTGCTGAAAGCACAGCCTAACTTCAAGGAATTCACATTCAGAACAGCATTGTTTTTATAGCAAAAGAGGCTCTAATATCAGAAAAGGCAAAGCAATTTGAAAGTAGAAAAGAAAAGCCCGCCATAAACTCAGACTGAATTTAAAAATTTTAAGTATAAAAAATATCTGCAAAACCCAGTATCTTCAGATTTAAAGTTGCCTCCCTAGAACTTTTTTTTTAAATTGGAAGTATAGTTGAGTTCCAGTGTTGTATCAGTTTTAGTACAGCAGAGTCATTCAGTTTTATATGTATATGTATTTACCTTCATGTGTGGGTGCTCAATCTCTCAATCAAGTCCGACTGCGATCCCATGGACTATAGACCTCCAGACTTCTCTGTCCAGGGGTTTCTCCAAGCAAGAATACTGGAGTAGATTGTCATTTCCTTCTCCAGGGGCTCTTCCTGATACAGGGATTGAACTCTCAACTCTGCACTGGCAGGAGAATTCTTTACCACTGCCCCACCTGGGAGGTCCATGTATATATATACATACATATTTTTTCTTTTTCAGATATTTTTCCATTATAGGTTACTAGAAGTTATTGAATATAGTTCCTTGCACTATAGAGTAAATTCTTATTGTTTACCTATTATACATATATATATATATTTACCTATTATATATATATATATACACCTATATATTTATATATATATATTTACCTATTATATATATATATTTACCTATTTTATATATGGTAGTGTGTATCTGTTAATCCCATACTCCTATGTTATCCCTCTCCTCTTTCCCCTTTGGTAACCATAAACTTGTTTTCCATCTCTATAAGACTGTTTCTGTTTTGTAAATACATTCATTTGTGTTACTTTTTAGATTCTACATATAAGTAACATCATATAATATTTGTCTTTCTCTGTCTGACTTACTTCACTTGGTATAATAATCTCTAGGTTCACCCATGTTGCTGCAAATGGCAATATTTCACTCTTTTATGGCTAAATAATACTCCATTTCTCTAGAACTTTTATCTTGGAAACACAAAATACAGTAATTTTTTCTCTGCATTTAAAACCTAATGCTTATATTCATTACCTGCCACCACCAAAGAAGAATACTTCCTAACACATCTGGATTGCCTTGGCTTTCTCTTCTACACTCATTTCTCTCTCTCTCTTTTTCTTTTTTCCTAAGCAATTCATGCCACTGACAAATACAGGCAAAAAGAGGCTTCATCCTTCTTTGTGTGTTTTCTTAGGTTCTTACTATGCATTTTTTCTTGGCTTTATGCCCTTATGTAAGAAAAAAGGATTCAGAGGTACATCAAGAAGACCTTGGGTTCCCAATCAGTTCTTGCCTGAAATAAATAGACAACATCATTCAGGTATTCAATCTGTGAGACTTCTATTCCAAACATCCTCATTTGACAGACTGAGGGCTCTCCTATGCTCTTCAGTTCAAGGCAGTAACTCCCTCCAGGTACTGATTAACTTCAAAAGGAAAAGATGTAACTTCAGAGTCGGGAGACCCAGTGGTATCTGCTGCGTCTCAACCACATAATCAAGGTCACCATTAATAAGAGATACCAACATCACATATTCCAATGCGATCCTCTAAAAAGGGCACAACATTACTTCTCTGACATTCTTGCCAAAAATGCATAACCTTGATTTAAGGGAATTATCAAACAAACCCAAATTGAGGGACAGTCTACAAAATAACTGACCAGTATTCTTCGAAACTGTCAGTCATGAAAGACAAGGAAAAACAGGAATGATCATATTGGGAGACACTAAGGAAACATGATAACTAAACGCAGTTTTGAGTCCTTAACCAGAGAAAAACTGGTGAAATCAATTAATGGTGATAGTATTATAGCACTGTTAATTTCCTAGTTTTGATAATACTATTATTATGCAAAATACTATCATTAAGGAAGTTGGTTGAAGGTCATTTGGAACATTTTGTACTTTTTTTTTTTTTTTTCAAATTTTCTATAAGTTAACCATGATTTCAAACTAAAAGCTCTTAAAAACTCAAGTGTAAAAAAAAAAAACTCAAGTGACTCATCTTGGATTTTGGTTTTATTTTCTAGCTTTCACAAAGACTCTCTAAAGTTCTTTATTTTAGACCATTCTTCCCAGGAATCTAGACATTTAAGACAAATATATGAATTCCAAATATCTCTTCATTTCCAGTAACAGCAGAAAGAAAGATGCCAATACATTTATAAACCATTTCACAAAGAGAGGAAAAATAAGTTAACAAATTAATAATGACGATTCTTGATTTAATACTACCCTTAATAGTTAAAAAGTCAAGGCTATTCATTTTTGGTTAGAAGACTGGAAAGAGAATTGTAAATTTGCAGATGTGTTTTTACTACTATTCAACTGCTAGGAATGGTGGGGGGCTCTTCTGCTTTCTCTCCTCACACCAGGTCCACCTTTGCCTGCCCCCTTGTTAGCTTCCTCCTAAGGACAGTAGGAACCAACTGAACTAGTTGATCCCAGAGACACTTAACTCCACCAATATTACGAGTGAGCAGGCTTACTTTGCCTAAAAGGCATGGACCCAAGCACCCCTTTTTCTCTTACATTCCTGCTTCAGACCCAGTCATGTAGCAATAAATATATTTTGCCTTCTTCCCTTCTCCTAAACATCTGGTTGAGGAGAGAACGTTCAGGAAAGATACTAGGAACTCTAGTTCCTCGTAGGTCTTAAAAACAATGGCGTCCAGAAGAGGGGTTTTAACATGTCACCTTCAACTAGGGGTTCTCTTGTACAACCTTTATGATCCCGCTGGGGAGAAAATGCCATTTTTATATAGAATTTAGGCCCTCAGACCACCATATATATAATACTATCAAAAATCACACTCGCCCTTTAACACAAAGAACTAAAGGAAACAACTTTGCAATAAGCTCAAAGCATAGAAAAATATCTGTAAAAAAAGAAATGGTTTGAGCTTGGAAAGCACAATCTGAATTACCTTCTTAATGAATGCCACCGAAAACGTATCCCAGGACACTATCCCATGGTCCATCAGCTCCACAAAGGCCGTCAGGGTGAAGGACAGCATGTCTCCAAAGCTGGAAAAAACAAGGAGGCGTGAGGGTGATGGGCCCAAGAGTTCAGCACAAGGAGAGATGGAAGTGAGAATGCTTTAGAAAGATAAATACAAGCAGAACTGTAAAAGATCACTGGGATAAGCAGCTGGGCCCCAGACAACGTCCTTACACACGTGGGTCAGTAGGAAGGAGGCAGGCAGCTTCACAGTGAGGGGCCAGGGCCTCTGGGGGGCAGACCTGGATTCACAGTCTCACTCAGGTGAGCTGTATTGCCCCGAGTGGGTCCCTAAGATTCTCTAGGCCATCGTCCTCTCCACTGAAAAACTGGATGGTGAAATCGGTTTCATCACAGGGCTACTGGTGGAGCACTGAATGAAGTGCAGTGTATAAGCATTCAGAAAATGATAGCTTAAAAAAGCTCCTCAGCAAACAAATATTAGGAAGAGGGCAACACGCTTCTCTTATTACCTCTGGGTATCCAACAGGGAAGGTTATAAATAATTCTATTAAAAGTATCAGCACTTTGCAAAAGATTCATGTGGCCCAAATATACCTAGGTGTGTGTGTATGTGTGTGTGTGTGTGTGTGTTTGGTGAGTGCATTTACACACATACACACACTCATAGATACAAACATATATGTAAATAAGCATATTTATTTCTATGTTACACTGTCCAGCATTTTAACTTTAGTTAATAGGCTTTATAGAATACCTTTCTAGAATATTATAGATAATAATGATTGCTGCCCATTGACTTGCTGTGATTCAGAAGCTGTAGGAAGTGTCTTATGAATAAGTTAGAAATTTAAACAGATCAGGCAAACTCAGGTAAAAGAATTGCCTTCTATAATAGCTCCATCCACACCCCTTCAGTTCAGTTCAGTTCATTCGCTCAGTTGTGTCCGACTCTTTGCGACCTCATGAACCACAGCATGCCAGGACCTCTGTCCATCACCAACTCCCGGAGTTCACCCAAACCCATGTTCATCGAGTCAGTAATGCCATCCAGCCATCTCATCCTCTGTCATCCCCTTCTCCTCCTGCCCCTAATCCCTCCCAGCATCAGGGTCTTTTCAAATGAGCCAGCTCTTCACATCAGGTGGCCAAAGTATTGGAGTTTCAGCTTCAAAATCAGTCCTACCAATGAACACCCAGGACTGATCTCCTTTAGGATGGACTGGTTGGATCTTCTTGCAGTCCAGGGGACTCTCAAGAGTCTTCTCCAACACCACAGTTCAAAAGCATCAATTCTTTGGCGCTCAGCTTTCTTTATAGTCCAACTCTCACATCCACACCCTTTACCAGACAACAACCTGGTTTCTAGTGCTTTCAAAACAACTTTGAGAATCTTCTATAGAAACTCACCTCTACCATAAATTATCACCATGATAGTATTAACTTAAATCTCTCAAGATAAGTTTTGTCCCTTCAGGTACAATAAATTATGCCCATCAGAATCTCCATACTGTATACAACCACACTGATTCGTATGCTTGATTTTTTTAAAATAAATTTAGTAGTTCAGATTTTTAATCTGTAGACTCCTATATATCATGATTGCTACTTTACAGAGTTTCATAAAGTGTTTAGATGGAGTCTTCCCATTCATTTTCAATTAACAGAATAGAAAACTGGCTCCTATTTCTTTTAAAACACCTTTGCAGTTCCCCTTCTTCCCAGTGTTCTCAGCCTGGCCTCCATGGAGGACCTTGGAAATCTTGCATCATCTCAGGTGCTGAAAATAAATCTATAAAAGAGGAGGTGACTCTCAGGAAGGGACTGTGATCCAAAGGTATCAGACACCAGAGGGGATGAGACGCGCTAGATGGAAATGGTTAAGTGGGTGATTTCTGGAGTCAGACAGCAGAGGTGGACAGCTGTAAGTGGACAAGTCACTGACATATTCTGTGCCCCGAGTTTCCTCATTTTTTAAAAAAAAGGATGACAATGATGCTGCTAGTGGTGCTGATACTTTACTCAGAGGATTCCTGGGGAAATGAAAGGAGTTATCACACTTACAGCCCTCTGAACAGTGTATAACACACAGAAGGCAGCATATGAATATCAGTTATTATCATTATGCAAAGAGGTATTTTAAAAAGGTACACGAAGCTCATGATTTTCAAATGTCTGTCTTCATTGTGACAAGAATTTTCTGTCCTTGGAGCCAGAAAAAAAAAAAAAAAAAAAGCCAGGAAAGCCAAACCTTTCAAGTCAGATAAAAAAAGCAGCATATATTTTTAAAAGACTTCTCTGAGTCACAGACAAGCAATCCCCATCTTACAGGTTCCCCCTAGGTGGCATCAGAGAATCATGCCCCAAAAAGAAATTCCAAACCAGAAAACTCAAGCTTACTTTAAGAAAACAAAAAAAGTAGATAGGTAGAAAATGGATTAAAAGGACGAGTAAGAAAGGTTATAGAAAAATTACAGAATGACTCTTCCTACAATGAGTCATAAGAAAATCTAAACACTAGCTTGCAACAAAAAAAAAGAAATTTCTTCAGGAAAATAAGAGAGCCAGGAAATAAAATCAATTAGTAAGATTTATTAACAGATTATTAGACATTAGTATCACTGTGAAAACATTACATAATTATGTATAGAGTTTTCAGTGAACAATATTATGTAATTTATTACTTAGTTGTATAATTTGGGTAAACAATATTAACTAACTTCCCTCGTGGCTCAGACGGTAAAGTATCTGCCTGCAGTTCAATGCCTGGGGTCAGGAAGAGCCCCTGGAGAAGGACATGGCAACTCACTCCAGTATTCTTGCCCCAAGAATCCCTATGGAGAGAGGAGCCTGGCGGGCTACAGTCCAAGGGTTCACAGAGAGTCGGACGTGACTGAGCAACTTACACACACACACAAACAATATTAACAATTTTTTTACTCAAAAAAAGGAGAAAAACAACCACTAAGTGATAATGAACCTGGAGTCGAAAATGGCAATGCACTCCAGTATTCTTGCCTGGAAAATTCCATGGACAGTGGAGCCTGGTGGGCTACAGTTCATGGGTTTGCAAAGAACCAGACACGACTGAGCACACACATACACACACAACTGGTAACGAATAGTTTGCATTTCTTTACACCTGGCATGCTGAAAGACCTCAGTTTGTAAAAGATGTACATGACATTGGAGGATGGCATTCATAGCTTCCATGCAGTGTAAAAACATTGCCTTGGTATTGTCACTAAGAGAAAAGCAATAGAAACAGAAAAAGGAGTAACACATGGCTAGAAACAAACTCTTCTTTACATTCCCTATATCTTGGACTAAAGACAGTATCAGTCTTCATTAACTGCTTTAGAAGCAAAAGATAAATTGTACTTATGCTCTCTAATTATCTGAAGGCAACATAACTCTTTTCCTCGCTCAATGGACTCATAATCCAAATGGCCTCAGTGACATCTTGAGATACTCCCTCTTCCTCAAACGCCCCAGATCTCTGCCTACAGACTCCTCAGACAGGATCCCAGGACCCGGGGCAAAAGATGCAGAAAAAGAGAAACAGCACTGTTTGCTTTCCAAATCTCCAAGCTGCTTTGGGGAACTAGCATTTCAATCTCCCTGGTTGGAACTGGAGCACTATTTCTGAGACTGCAGCTAGGGCTGTCTGTGTTTGGCAATCACCAGTTAGTGTCAACGGTTGATAAGTGAGGGAAGTTTCTTTACATCACACACCAAGGTGTCCAGGGGAAGGATCACTCTCTTGGTCCAAAAAAGTTTCATATAAATGTTATATCATGTGCGCTCAGTCACTCAGTAGTGTCCTACTCTTTGTGACTTGCCAGGCTTCTCTGTCTGTGGGATTAGCCAGGCAAGAATATTGGAGTGGGTTGCTATTTCCTTAATTTATACTTATATAAATATTATCTAATAACACTTTCTATACTTGTGAAAGTGAAAGTGTTAGTCACTCAGTCGTGTCTGACTCTTTGCGACCCCATGGACTATAGCCTGCTAGGCTTCTCTGTCCCTCCAGGCAAGAATATTGGAGTGGGATGCTGTTCCCTTCTCCAGGGGATCTTCCTGACCCAGGGATCGAACCCATGTCTCTTGCATCTCCTGCACTGGCAGGAGGATTCTTTACTATCTGACCACATATATAATTATAAGGGGGCCTTCCCAGTGGCTCCGCTGTAAAAAATCCACTTATAATGCAGGAGACACAGGAGATGTGGATTTGATCCCTGAGTCAGGGATGATGATCTCCTGGAGGAGGAATTGGCAACCCACTCCAGTATTCTTGCCTTGAAAATTCCACGGAGAGAGGAGCCTGGTGGGTTAATGTCCATAGGGTTGCAAAGAATTGGACACAACCAAATGACTGAGCACACACACATGTAATTATAAACTCTATGGATTAATGTTATTAGACATACATATGCTATATAATCATATGTATGTATATGCATCTTATATAATATATAAAATGTTATTAGATATATTTATATATGATACAATATATTGTATATATAATGTATATCTTATATACTGTGTAAATTAATATATATCTAATGACATATTTTATCTATTATATGATATATATACATATATGATTATATAGAATATGTATATAATACATTGCATTATATATACTATATATATGACATATATAATTCATTATAACTGGTTGCTGGATGGCATACTACCTTTCCATGGGAGACATTTTTCAAAATTCAACTTTAAATCCTCAGTTGCAAGGAAAGGATGGCAGTGCTAAAATGTTATTACCTTCCAAATCAAGGGACTCACTCACCTCATCTCAACTGAGGCAGCTACAAAAGCTCTTATTGAACCCTGAAACAGATGTTTATTTCCACTGCTAGAGGAGTGATTCAGGTTCCAAAGAGGAAAGGCAAGAGCCAAGATCCTGTCTTGAAATCAGTGCTGGGTGCAGAAGATCAAGGCTAAAAGGATTATAGATATAAAGCAACCACATGGCACATGCGGGGAGCATTTTTATTTGTTTGGTTTATTTGTTTTTTTATAAAGTGCTAAGCTAAAGATTTTGCAGTACTGGCTGCCACAGATTAAGCTGACTACAAACTTTACATGCTGGTTGAGAGCCATGTCACAGCCAACACACCATGTGTGCTGGAATGATTCAAATAAATGTTTCTCATCAATTCAGTAGAGACCATCTTCTTTCCAAGAAAATTCAGCCAATCTCAAAGAATTTAAATTTTATGCCGTTAGTTTTATCAAATAGTGCTTCCAAATGTTTTCATTGGGTGCCATGCCCAAGAGAGAAGCAGAGAAAAGACGAAAATAAAGACCACTTTAAAAGTTATTAATAAATCATACTGAATGTATCCCTAATTGCCAAAGTTAATGATATAACTTTGCTCTACCCTGCTTATTTTATTTTTGTGGTAAAACTTACAGACACAGAAATGTATGGATTTCTAAATTGCCCCATTGGGCATACCCTTTAGAATCACAGCATGATATATCAACACACATTCTTTCAGCTCCTTTGTTGCAAATTTAACTGTGGATCAATGTTAGACTCTTTATTCTATTCTGTGGATCTGTCTATCCTTTTATATCAATATCACAGTATGTTAATTACTGACTATGTAGGAAGTCTTTAAGGCAGTTAATGAAATCTTCCAACTTTATTGATTTTTATGGGTCTTTCAAGATTGTTTCGGCTCTTCTAGGTCCAATGCATTTTCTTTAAATTTTTAAGATTGGCTTGTAGTTTCTTTTTAAAAAAACTGTATTGCACTAAACCTAATTTGGGGAGAACTGCTATCTTAACAATACTGTGTCTTCCAATCCATAAAATGCTGTATTCTCTACTTATTTAGGTCTTCATTAATTTCTTCCAGCAATATTTTTATTTTTCAGACAACAGGTTTTGATGTCTCCTCTTAAAATTAATTTCTAAGAATTTTATCATTTCTGACATCTGTAAATGGAAATTATAAAATTTCATGTTTCAGTTGTTTGCTATTAAAGTATAAAAATATATCCCTTTTACATACTAATGTCATATTCTGAAACTTTGATAAATTCAGTTATGAGATCAAGCCATTTTTTGTAGATATCTTAGGATTTTCTATGGATAAAGTTTTTTTACTTCTTTTTTTTAATATGAGTATCTTTAAAAATTTATTTATTATTGGTTGTGCTCCGCCTTCATTGCTGCACAGCTTTCTCTAGTTGTGGCAAGTGGGGCTACTTTCTAGTTGTGGTGTGCAGGCTTCTCATTGCAGTGGCTTCTCTTGTTGCAGAGTGCAGGCTCTGGGGCGCGTAGCTCTCAGTAGTTTAAGCTCCTGGGCTCTAGAGCTCAGGCCCAGTAGTTGTGGCATGCAGGATTAGTTGCTCCTTGGCATGTGGGATCTTCCCAGATCAGAGGTGGGACCCGTGTCTCCTGCATTGGCAGGCCGATTCTTTACCGTTACCATTAAGCTGTCAGGGAAGCCCCTATTTCTTCCTTTCTGACCATTGTCTTTTATTTCTATTTGACTTATTGCTAAGGCTAACAACTATAGTACAATGTTGACTAGAAGTGCAAAAAGTGAATATATATTTGCCTTATTCCCAATTTTTAGTGGGAGGAGTAGGGATTCATCTTCCAACATTAAGGATACTGCTTTTTTTTTTTGTAGATAATCTTTATTAGGTGGAAGAAGTTCCCTCTATCCCCAGATTGCTGAGAATACTTATGAATGAGTGTTGGATGCTATGAAATGCTTTTTCTGTATCTGTTATCTATTTTTTGTATCCATAAAGGTGGTTTTTCTGTTTAAGTTTTCTCCTTTATTTTTCTAAATCATGGTGACTGATTTTCAGATGTTAAACTTCTTCTGAGATAAATCTTTATTGCCACAAATCTTCTTCATACCTTGCTTGCTTATATTTGTTCATATGTTTCTGGGGAGTTTTGCACCTCTGTTCATTAGGTGGCCTATAATTTTTATTTCCTAAATTAGCTTTGTCAGGTTTTGTTATCAGAGTGATACTGGCCTTACAGGCCTCATCAAATGATTGGGAACTTTTCCCCACCATCTCTCTTTTCTGAAACCATATGTGTAGATTCAGTATTTCTTCTGCATGTGCATAATAAAACTCACCAGTGTAACCAATTTTCATTGTGTAACCCCTCTAACAGTCTGTATTTATACTGAGCTTCCTATTGGGTTGGCTGGGACTGTCAGATCTACACCTGCTTCCTCTTTTCTTCTTCCTTGCGCAGGCATCAGCTCTATCTCAATATCTGAAAGGTTTCATATCCAACCTCACTTTGTGCCACAAAGTACCACCCATCCTCCAGTAAACCTCTTACTCTCCTCACTCCATCTCAGCATTAGCTGCTCAGGGGACTAAACTGACACATCAAAACTGACCCACAAGGAAACAAAAAATCTGAATACGCTTTGGGGTTCACATACACACATGTACATTCACACTTCAGTGATCAGTGATATATTTGGGCAGAATTCATATTTATTTATGGGGGTTTCACATCCTCTGAGCCTCCTTTCTTTCATGGATTTTCCTTAATTATCTAGTCGCTCTGCCAGCCCCAAATTATGTTGCATGGACAAAGGAGGCATGTACCACCACTAGCACTAAGATTGAGGGTTTTTATCGCTCCATGGTACCTGGATGGGGCTTCCCAGGTGGCGCTAGTGGTGAAAAAAAAAAAAAAACCAACAACACCTCAAAAAACTCAGGAAACGTAAGTCACGCGGGTTCACTCTCTGGTTCAGGAAGATGCCCTGGAGGAGGGCATGGGAACCCACTCCAGTATTCTTGCCTGGAGAATCACCACGGACAGAGGAGCCTAGCAGGCTACAGTCCACAGCAGGCACAGAGCTGGACACGACTGAAGTGACCTAGCACACGTGCAGCACACGCTACCTGGATGAGCAGGGATCCTCAGGCAAAAAGCTGTGAACACACAAATCTCAGCTAGAGCCAATTTGTTCTCTCAAAGACTGACTGACTTCTTCTGTCTGTTTCAGTTGTTCTTTAGTTCCTTAAATACTTGTTTTCAGATGTTTTTGTTTGCAATATTATGTCTAGAGTTCAGAATTGTTATCTATGGTCCTTAGTCAGATTAGGCTACTTTGCCATTACCAGAACCAGGATCCTGAGCATTGATTTTGTCCATCATAAATAAAAATCATGATTCACACTTGCAATGCCCCTATATACCAAAAGATTAAAACTGCTGACAGATAAATTTTAAGAAGTTATTTTGGCTGGAGTCCAAAATTTTGCATTAACAAATTGTATTAGGTTACTGGAGAAGAAATAACCAGTTTGAATCCCAATACCACCTCACTTTAACTTCTGCATCAAGGAAATAATCCTAATTTTACTCATCTTGTGTTGTGGATAAAAGTGTGAATTAGAAGTAACAAGGGTAAACATTTAAACATTGAGACAGTGCCCAGGACAGAGTAAATTCTCAACAAGAGATGGATTCTATTGTCATTACCATTAAGTGTTTCTACTGTATTAAAATATATATCAAAATTAGATTTAAGAAGCTTTATCCTAAAAATTCAATGTTTCTATCTTATTAGAATTTAATAACTGAACAGTTCCTGCAACTAATACTTTTTCTAGTGGGAGGGGTAGGGGAAGATGAATGCTTGGAGATCACTATTACACTGTTCAGGATTTTCTCTGGAGGCTTAAAAATAAGGTGCACGTTTTCAGATGCTGTTCAATCTTCCTTCTCAAGCTTAAACTGTATGCTTAACAACTGGGCAAAATGGAAATTCGTTCAGCCTATTACAGAGAGTTTATAAGATCCTATTTGGACTTCTCTTGTTTCATGAATAATAAAGGCACTGAGGAGAGAATACCCTAAGAAAGAGGTTTTGAGATCTCCAGACACAATTATCATGCAATTCACAAATATATATATGACTGAACATTTTCTCAGACTGAAAGTAAATAATTTTCCTTCTATATGTGAATCTTCAATATTTTTATGTGGATCTTTTTCTTACCAAGTCAGTGAAGAAAATCAAAGATTTTTGACTTTGAACATTACATAGGCCACAAAAAAGAAAGGTTTTGTTTAAAGTAATACATAAAATTATGCCTAGCCTTGCTCCAAGAGAAGGGTAGCAATCCTGATGTGATCATTCTGTGGTTACAAACATAAAACACTCTCTACCACAAAGCAAAAAGAAAAGGGAAATAATTTTTTAAAGAACCTGTTTATAAGAACATCAAAAAGAGAGCAAAAAAAAAAAAAATCACTCAAAATATCTAGACACATAGTTACACAATCAGAGGACAGAGTTTAATTATTCAGAGAAGAAGGAAGTGTTACATCATCTATATCAACAGATCAGAAATTCTTACCAAGGCTTCATGATCTTCTGCAATTTCTGGTATCGTCTGTAAAATTCAAAAACAACTATGTAAGGAGCATGCATGACAGCAATGAACTTTACACAAATTACATATCATGAAGAAAGCCCAGAGTGAGCTATATGACAGGTTTAACAGCCATTAAGGGCAGTTAATTCATTTCAAAACATTTCTCCAAGTAATAAATTGATGTTTATTAATGACACAAAACAATCAAAAATAGGGATTAAACTACTATAACCAACCTAATGCATTTACTTTTGAATAAAGGCAACAAAAGGGGCTTCCCAGGTGGCTCAGTGGCAAAGAATCCACCTGCAGTGCAGGAGCCACTGAAGATGACGGGGTTTGATCCCAGGGTCAGGAAGATCCCCTGAAGGAGGAAATGGCAACCCACTCCAGTATCTTGCCTGAAAAATTTCATTGGCAGAGGAGCCTAGTGGGCTATAGCCTATGGGGTCGCAAAGAGTCAGACACAACTTAGTGACTGAGCACGCACACAAAGGCAACAAAAACACTCCCTCTGGCTCAGAATGAGTATATATTCAACCAAGGGGGACATCACTAGAAATAAGGGGGAGCATATTTTCAATGAAAAAGTAGAGCCCCACAGCCTTAATCCAGTTGTTCTTAAGTATATGCTCAACAGAACAGAAATAGTTGATTATCTTTCTTTGGTAAAATGCCCACTAATTCTACTTCCTCTTTTCTTAGAGGAAAAAAAAAAAAAACTGCTTCTTCTGAAGGAAGACATTATGAGGAGTGCAGTAGTCTTGAATGACAGCCGGAACTCAAGGACTGGAGCCTGCAAAAAAAGTTCACAATCGACAAAACTTGTCTGCAAAAAAGGACACTTATGCTTCTTAAAAAACTAAAGATTAGGTCAAAAAAAGTAGCTAATAAGTGATTCTATCCTTATCAAACCACTTCCCATTCCTCAAGCCTGCCAAATCTCTGGCATTAAGTGTGTTCTTCCCTTAATGGGGAATATCCTTCCCCTCCTTGTCAGACTAGCTAAACCCTATCCCACATTCACTCCAGGCTCCCTGACCTCTGTGAAGCCTCCCTGACCTCTGATTTCCCTCCCTTGACTGGACTGAGTGTGGCAGCCACGTCTGCAGTGCTAAGAACACACCAGGCATTTGACTTAGGACATCTCACAGTCCTCCCAGCACCATGAAGGCAAAGGCTGACTCTGTAACTCAACTACTAACTATACCATCAGGCACCTGCAGAGTAGGTATTCAATTCAGAAGAAGTTAAGTTTCACATTTCAACCACATAAATGTAAATGTAACCACTTCAGAAACCCAAATGACCACGAGGTGATCAGATCTAGTATTTGATAAAACTGGGGAGTTAAAAATGTATGTAATCTTCCTCTTCCTCTCCTCTTCCTCCTCTTTTACTTAGCTTTATCAATAAATAATATATATAATTACTTAAATTATATATTATATATATAATGAATATATATGAATAAATGCACTACCTAAGAGTTGAGGATTTTGTTCTATTTGAAGGACTTGGACTTAAGCCCATAGTACAGCCTCTCAGATTGCTTCTGAGGGACTGCTCCAAGGCCTTAAGGGAGGAATCAGTATACAAAGGAATTTTCGCAACAAAAACCAGGTAGTCAGAACATCAAGATTACTGTTAAATAAAGACAAATCAGACTTCTTAAGCAAGTGGATTTAGTGTTTTTCTAAGTACTAGAAGATGTAAGAGTCTGGGCTCATTGAAATCATTCCTTTGATATGCACCTTAACTATCTAGTGAAGGAAATGGCAACCCATCCCAGTATTCTTGCTTGGGAAATCCCATGGACAAAGGAGCCTGGTGGGCTACATAGTCCATGGAATCGCAAAGAGTTGGACATGACTGGGCGACTTTCACTTCACTTAGCTATCTAGGGCCAGTATCCTGTTTTTTTCCACCAGGAATCCCTACTGGGTGGGGTGCAGCTGGGGTGGTTTATGGTTTGACGGTTCTAATGTCTTTTTTCAGCTGAGAAGGCTGGAGGACATGTTTCACCCAGATCTATATTAGCTTCCTTTTCTTCTCCTTCAAATTGCCATGGGCAGAGTAAAGGAAGTAGGTGGCCATGGAAAGGCAAGCCTGAGCAGAGTTTGGGCCCTTTCGCAAGAGCCAAACACTACTCTCCACTAAAAGGAACTGGGGCTCCTTGGAGAAATGACTCTGGCCAGGACTGGGGCAAGAAAAGACCAAGAAAAGTCCAGAACATTTTATTGAGCCAAAAAGTACAGAAATGCTCAAAGAATAATGGGAAACAAGGTAGGACACAGAAAACAGCTTGAAGAAGTTTCCAAAGCCATGCTGGGGACAAACTGAGCATCACGATAAATAATAACGGTTATGAGTTATAGCCCAGGGAATAAGACAAGAACGAATGGGCCTACATTGCTTTAAAGGTAGTGTGCTGGTACTGCTGAAGAACTAAATCTCTAGGGAAAAATATATAAATCTGATTTGTACCACTTTCCACTTCCCATGGGTAACTACTCAAGATTTTCTCTTAATCATTTACAAAAGGGGTAAAAAGCATTACTGGGAGATACTTGGAAGGCAGTATCTTAACAAGTGGTCAAAGTGAACATCAATAATAAGACAGAGATATCATGTGCAATTAATAGGATGCAAAGAAACAAACACAAGCATTTGTGATATTCTAGACAAACACATACATTTTCTAAAACAAGAAAACATTGGATAAACCTATAGAAAAAGAGAATTTATGTTTCAAAGGGAAATTAGTGTCCACAGTTTTGTCTAGAAGTGATTTAACTGACTTCTTCCCTGCAGGTGAAAAACCAGTTTTGTCTCCATTTGCAATTCATTTCAATATTCCTCTGTTTCATGCAGAGTTGTGTCCTTTGAAGCTTCCTTTGAACGGGTGAAAACATCTGCCCAGTTCCCTCATATCAAATGAATAACATACATTCTTGTAACATATGTTCAATTTTATATCTGTATGAAAGCCATGCTTTTATCTTTCCCTGATAATTACCTTTTAATTAACTACTTTTTAATAAACCTCAATTGGAGAATATTCTAAAGATGGCTGACCTATGATCTTGAAAGTGTCAAAGTCATGACAGAAAAGGAAAGATTAAGGAATAGCTCCAGACTACAAGAGATTATACTAGGGAACCAGTGATTGAAACTTACATGAGTTGTCTGGCAACAGGAGGTCCCAATATGGAGGAAGGTGCTGCCACCAAAAACTAACCAGGAGAATTCAGGAGGGGTCCAAAGAGGGTGGAGAAGCCAGTCCATATGTCCTACCAACCTCCCAAAATCCTTGCTGGAATCCATCTTGACTGAGAGATTGCACGTACCATCAGGAAGGATGCTGTGTCAGACCAAATATGGGCACAAGCAAAATGATTGCCCGGAGGCAACCCAGAAACTACACATAACCATAAAACCTGAGATTGTGATCCACGAGGCAGAGCAGTTATTCTGGGTTCCTGTACCACCTTGCTGCTCTCTGTCCAGGCAACCCTTCCCAATAAAGTGTTTTTTCTTTTACTTTATCAGTACTGTCTTCTAGAACAATTCATTTTTGAGTGTTCGACAAGAACCTACTGTCCAGACCTGGAAAAGGTTCCCCTTCCTGTAACAATTAGGAGAAGGTAGGACAACTGGGTGCAAGGGGCTCTCCGGGGTTAGATCTTTGTAAAGGACACAATCAGGACAACTGGTGAAACTTGATCTTGCAGCTTTTCCATTAAGTTTGGAACTGTTAAACTAATTGAACAAGCCACCCTTTAGAGGAGGCGGCTCTAATACTCTGGCTGCCTATATAATCAGTCCAAAACCCGAAACCTACAAATGCCTCCAGGTTAGGAAATGGAAACCTAAGGACAAGCAACCAGACTTGACTAACAGTCTAACAAAGCCCTTGCTTTATTTCCACTTTTCTGTAAGAGACTCTTCCCTCCCCCACCAGCTCCTGTGGATAGTGTTCCTAACCACTTCCAGTTTGGCACTGACCAATTCTAACTGATTTCTGTTCAAATATACTCTAAAAATGTTTTCCTATGGGTCAGTTAATCTTTTAACAGAACTGCTTCAAAATTAATGCTTGTCAGAGGTGTGTGTGTGAAATATATAAAGCAATCAATGCAATTTTTCAAAATAACCTTCTGGCCTCAGGCCTGTGCATCCTTAGGTATATACAAGTGTGTGTGTGTGTGTGTGTGTGTGTGTGTGTGTGTGTGTGTGTGTCTGGCCTCAGGCCTGTGCATCCTTAGGTATATATAAGCATGCGTGTGTGTGTGTGTGTGTGTGTGTGTGTGTGTTCTAACCCCTGTAACAGACTCTGGCTTTAGAAAGTTCTTGGCCAGAGTACAAAGAGAGAACAATGTTCCTCACTTCTCTACTTCCTCACCTTGGCTTCAGAGAAACATAAGCAGAATTTTTTGTTGTGATGTCTGTTTTCTTATCTGAAGTTCTCTCTCTCTCTCTCCTTCTCCTTTTCCCTCTCTCTCTTTCTCTGTCTCCATATATATCCACTTTAAAAGAAACATAAACCAGAGAACAAATGATTCTCCAAAGACGATGCTTCAGAGTGATCAGAAGCCCCTCACCTTAGCCCAAGCTGTGGCATCCTTTCCCCAGCAGAAGACAACCTCTTCTTTAAACAGGCTGTATGACGCCTTCTTATTTCTATTATGAGAGTGATGGACAAAGACACAGAGACAAAGCAAAAAGGGATGGCGAGGCGGAGTTTCAGCATAAGGAATTTTCTGCCACACAACCCCCAACAAAGCCCAAGAAGGTCGGCCCCTTTGGCGTTTGTGATGCAAATTCCTGGCAGGGCCCCAGAGGGCTGCTCCTGTTGAAACTCCCTGAGTTCTGTGTCTGCAGCTCCAAGAAGGCAGACTGAGGGAGCTGGAAGACTCAGCCAGCTTCTCAGCTGAGGCCCACGGACCACACAGAGCTGCTTCTTTCTGGTTCGGCCTGGGGAGCCGCTGGCTCCTCCTCGTGGCCTCTGTCCGAGGTGAAGTACAGGACACGCATGGTCTGACCTGCGCTTGGCGGCTGGCGGAGATTCCCTGATCAATCTGGCCTGGCCTGGACCTTCCACAACAACCGTGGTTTATAAGAAACACTGAATTCTCAGAAGCGAGAGCCTGAGTTAGAGCCAATAATCCGTGTCCGTGAAGCTTAACAAAGTCACTTTCAAAAAAGAAATTTATCTTTTGTGTGAAGACAAAAAAGGTCACACATAGTCCCAAACTGTTACATGCATGATTGTGTCCTGTCCCTCCCCACCCAACAACACACACATTCTGTGTCTAACCCAGTGTCAGGAATATCTGGCATTCAAAGAATACATACTTTGCTAAATGAATAAAACCTAGAAACCCACTCTCAAGTGCAGGTGCCAGGCAACATCAAGGCCAAGACATCCTTTTGTCTGCTTCATTTAGATCATAACTGGATTTCTGCACCCGACACACAATCGCAACTCTGACTCCACCAGCAGAAAGTGATCTGAATCATCCAAGTTTAGTATGAAACGGTTTGTGTGTTAACAATGACAATTTATATAAACAACACACGTAGCTATACACACACCCGAACATCCTCATCTGTGTCATCTATATGACGGAATGGGGAGGAGACTGACAATTTATACCACAAATGTGGATTGTTTTTAAGACAATTATTTAAGGATTTTGCTGTGCTGTGTGCTGAGTCGCTCAGTCGTATCCGACTCTTTGTGACCCCATGGACTGTAGCCCGCCAGGCTTCTCTGTCCATGGGATTCTCCAGGAAAGAATACTGGAGTGGGTCGCCATGCTCTCCTCCAGGGGATCTTCCCGACCCAGGGATCGAACCCAGATTTCCTACATTGCAGGTGAATTCTTTACCATCTGAGTCATCTGAAGTCCACTTAAGGGAAAGAGTCCCATAGTTATTTTAGAGATATATAAGGGCTTTACATATCTCTAAAATAAGTACGGGACTCTTTCCACTGTTGCTAGTATAGCCAAATTTTGGAGAAATGACATCAACTATGCAAATAAAAAGTACTTGTGAATTCCCCAGATTAGTGAAAACTCCTCAAATACCTCACTGCTATTTTTCTTAGGAAAGCCAGAATCCCTAAAGAAACACCAGCCCAATATTGCCCAAGGTGTTAGGAATGGACATACTCCTACGAGAAGGGTAAAGTACAAATTAGGACATGTCAGCAAGCTGTGGGGCTGTTATTATTTTAAAACAGCTTGAATATGTGCATATCCACTGAATTAGTATTTTTATTTCAATAAAATAATCACAAAGATTCTGCTGAAAGAAAAACTGATGAGAGAATGTTCACAATCATAATAAAACCTGAAAACAGTAAATATCCAACAATAGGGGAACGGTTAATTCCACTCTGCATATCCTTCAAATTATCGTATTACACTGCTTACCAATTGTACTTCAACAGAGCTTGAAAAATGAATTAATAGGCAGACAACAACCTAGAGGGGAGGGATGGGGGGATGGGAAGAACGCTCGAGAGAGGGGATATATGTATATACATATAGCTGAGTCACTTTGTTGTACTGTAGAAACGAACATAATGTTGTAAAGCAATTATTCTCCAATAAAAAATAGGCGGATAACAAAAATTACGAAGGGAATAATATTCAATGACATGGCACTATTGTTAAGTACAAAAAGCAGATTACAGAGACCATTAATATTATAATTCTACTTTTGTAAAACCTGTGTGTGTGTGTGTGTGTAAGCCTGTGTATGTGTGTGTGTATCTCTAAGAATGTACAAAAACAATATACACCCAGATGTTAAAAATATTTGCCTCTGGTAAGGCAGAAGACAAATGCTTCTTATTTGTTTCTTTCTGCTTACTTACATTTATTTTTAAATAAAAAATAAATGAGTTTTTGGTAAATATATGAATTTAACTTTTCTCACTCTTAACTTTTCTGCCCAGGGTGGTGCTACTGCTTACTCATACTCCAAGGGCGTAATTTTCCTGTCATGTTGCCAAGTGGGAAACTAGAAGGATCCTGCCCTTTCATTCTTGGAAATGTTCCTCTGTTCTTCTGACTGTTGAACAGCAAAAGGGCACAGAGCAAACTGCCCAATCGTGTGCGTGCACAGCAGCATAGACAGAGAACACGGGGCTTAATTAAAACCGCAAGAAAAGTAGTGTTATTCACTACAATGGATTTAAAGTTGCAGGTACAATTTTTTTTCTTTCAAATAAAACATACCATTTCTGAGAATCTTTTAGTATCTATTCTTAAAAAAAACACAGAAAACAAAAATAATTGCCCATTCCTTAACGGATACCATTTCCTGACTCAGGCTGGGGAAACAAGTTTCCCCAAAAATGTATATGCTTCCACATCTATCTTTCAGGCTGAAACTAGGAATGGAATTTCAAAATTATACAAAAGTGGAAAAATGAAATTCAAGTTTGAGACACTGTGTTCTGCCAAAGTGTCACTGCCTCTTGCTCCTTTGTTGTTCATTTTTTCCCTGTAGTTTCTCCTGGTACCAGCTGGAGAGATGTTAAAAAGCTCAGCCTTGGGTAATGGCAAGCAGGCAAGCAATCTTTGAATCTCATTATAGCTCAAAGTAAGAAGAAAAATTCCAGCTACATTTCTTCAGTGTTTCCTAAAAATTTCCACAGGTCCTGCTCAGGAAACCACTGCCTTTCCCACCTGGAAGTCTGCCCAGGAGTCATAAGTAAATGCCTTCCAAATTGCAGGATCTATTTAATTTGTGCAGTTTCTATTCCAAAGGTTTCCTATTAATTAAAGTCTTGTTTAAGTTTAATTGAGAAGCTAAGTTTCCCTATAAGAAAAAGGTCCTTCTCTTTTCCTTTTCATCTGAGTAAAAGGTCTGAAAATAACCATTCATCAAATGAGCAGCTTCCTAGCATGAGTGGCAGGACCTTGCAGAAGGAAGGCAGAAAGGTTGTACACCCCAGCGCCCTCTTTACTCCAGCCCTATGAGTAGTGTGACTTTGAACTTATATGCAAAATGGTGATGAGGGCACACACCAAGGTCATTCAGAGAGATATCATCCCTTCCCAGTAACACAGTGTGATGGGAAAGCATAAGAGACAATGCAAACCAGAACACACTCACGATCCGGTCTTGAGTTCTGTTCATCTGTCTGAAATCAAGTTACACGTAACAAACTGGGACGGCTTACAGATTAAAAATAATTAAAATATGAATGAGTATGATACACTTTGGAAAAAAAAAAGAATTCAATTACTGCAGTTCACATAGAGTAAATTCAGTATTGACATGTGAAACCTAGTGATATAATTCAAATCTGCTGTCCCCAATGTTCAGTCTGTAGGCCACTCTGTAAGTCAAGATAAATTAGAGTAAGGCAATAGCACAGATGAAAAGCAGTAAGGTTGACAAAGTCATATATAGTATCCATTTTTACTCCTTCTCCTCTCAAGCACAAGTGGTAGTGTCTCCTTGATGAGTGTCATGGGCTGAACTGTATCCCCTGAAATTCATGTATTGAATTCCTGTTCCCCAATACATCAGAATGGGGCAGTATTTGGAGATAAAGCCTCTGAAGAGGTGATTAAGTTAAAATGAGGCCTTTACGGTCCTAATCCAGTCTGACTGGTGTCCTTGTAAGAGGAAGCAAATTGGACAAAGAGACACCTAGGATGCTTTTGATTAGAGGAAAGACTTGGTAAGGACATAGGAAGAAGGTGCACATGCTAAGGCACTTCAGTCACGTCCGACTCTGCGACCCTATAGACCGTAGCCCTCTGGGCTCCTCTGTCTGTAGGATACTCTAGGCAAGAATACTGGAATGGGTTGCCATGCCCTCCTCTGGGGGATCTGCCCCGGACCCAGGGATCAACCCATGTCTCTTAAGTCTCCTGCATTGGTAGGCGGGTTCTTTACCACTAGCACCACCTAGGAAGCCCTACAGAAGAAGGTGACCATTAGCAAATCAAAGAGAGAGCTGCAGAAGAAACCACGCCTGCCAACCCCTTGAGCTTGGACTTTCAGCCACTAGCACTGCGGGAATAGAAATTTCTATTATTTAAGCCATCTGTTCTGTGGTATTTTGTTACAGAAGCCCTAGCAAATGAATATAACGAGAAACTAAAAAATTAAAGCTCCTAGCATGCATTCTCCCTCATTGTCAAGTATATAACTGCCAACCTCCAGAGGTTCTGGAGCTCAGCTCCAGTCCTCTGCTTAGGGTACATATCCCATGCACTCTGGTTTTCAGTATATGGATCATTGTAATTGTAATTATGATTGCAGTTCTGATAAACCTGGAAGTATTAACACAATGTCATTCTGAATAGGCCAGAGGTTAAGCCCCTGGATACTTAGGTATCTGTGGCAGAAGCACCTAATATTAGCAGGTTCCACTGAAACTGGTTCTAGTATCATTGTTTTTGATATGTCAATGGCTGGGATTTAGATAAATCAATAAATGCAGGAACACATTTATGTTTTTGTTTAACATGTTACAAATGTAATGGAGGCAGAAGCTCCCAGGGCTCACTATTCCACCAGAAGCAGTGATGGGTGTGAGGCAGGGCCTATCATGTACGGCAAGCCCATGAAGTCATCCACAGTCACCAGTGAATGTGTTTGTAATCACAACTCGCAATCCACTGTCCACTAGGAGCAAAGAGGGAGGAACCTGATACACTCCTCACTGGATTCTGGCCTGGAGCTTTCGACAGGCAGCATCCTCTTTCTCCTTTCCCTTGGGTGAGCCTCATGGATGGCTACACTTATTCAACTTCCCTTCAAGTTGCTGCTTCAAGCACCAACTCCAATTTACAGTAACCACTTTGGATTTTGATAACACCCAGAATTTGAGACCCCCCTGTCCTACTTAAAGTCTAAGTTTACCAAAAATTTAATAAGTCGAGTTTTAGTCATCATTAAAAAAAATAGGTAAGGAGATGGTTGGATGCATCACCGACTCAATGAACATGGGTTTGAGCAAGCTCTGGGAGACTTGAAGGACAGGGAAAGATAGGGAAGCCTGGCATGCTGCAGTCCATGAGGTCACAAAGAGTCAGACACGAATGAGCAGCTGAACAACAGCAACAAAATAGATAATACTGTCTACAACTGACCCTTTCCAGATCACTCATTCCTGCTTCCCAGTCCTCTTGGATCAAACTTCCCCACCCCATTATTCACTCTTAGATGTTTTCTCTACTTGTCTGTGAAGTAAGACCCCCCAACTCCAAACTCTGGAGAACATTCTAACATAGGAGATATTTCTATTGTTATAAAACATACTCTTTGAAATAGAAAAAAAATAACCTTTTATTAGCCAATAGCAGAGGCTAAATGATGACAAGTGTAGGAGGGGATGGAAGGAAGAAAGGAAGGAAGGAAGGGAGTGGGCTGAGACAGGTTTCTACCATGTACAGTCATCAGGTCATTCTTTAAATCACCACATACTGAAGAGAGGTTTAAATGACCCAGGTTTAAACCCCAGCTCTCAGTGATATTTATTCTTTCCTAATAAATACCTACCCCTGCTCTGCACATTATTCATTTGGCATATTACTATCTAGTTGGCTGGCTCAGCATCCCCACAAGGTCTAACTGGCATGCTTTACTAGTCTTTCCCAGTAGCACCTGACCATGTAGAAATAAGCAGTTTCCTGTGGACCCTAAGCTGTCATTCTGTGGTCAAGGGAATGATCTGTCCGCACATCTAAAAGCTAGGTCCATCTAGCTCCTTAGACTCTGCAATCACACCACAGAATCAAACCTTGCCCTAAGAAGATGAACTCCCCAATCAGAAATGCCCATTCCTTCCTTGCTCAGGACAGAACTCAAACTCCTTAAAGCCCATTCACTAACACCCTCCTGTAAGGTTCCATGAGATGTAACTGGTCCAACCTCTAGACTCCCAGCCCTTAGGAGGAACTGCACCGCAACTGAATTCTGCCTCTAAAAAGTATTGGATGGCAAGATTCACATCTTGTAAAATTTTCCTGACTTCTAATTGTTTGTACACAGTGGGTAACTAATAAATGCTTATTGTGCATACAAGCTAAGTCGCTTCAGCTGTGTCCGACTCTTTGCCCCCTAAAGACTGTAGCCCACCAGGCTCCTCTGTACAGGGGATTCTCTAGGCAAGAATACTGAAGTGGGTTGCCATGCCCTCCTCCAGGGGATCTTCTCCACCCAGGGATCAAACCCATGTCTCTTTACATCTCTTGCATTGGCAGACGGGTTCTTTACTGCTAGCACCACCTGAGAAGCCCAATGTTTATTGTACTTAATGGTAAATAACTAAATACATGTATTTCATTAGTCAAATGTTAATGTAAAAAAAAATTACTTTAGGGATGCCATTTAGACCTGCTTTAAAACTCTGAAATCTAAGGAGGTATTCTAACTTTCTTTAAAAATGGAGTCAGGGGAAGAAAATTATTTTTGCAGATAAGCTAAGGATGTGAGGGATTTCTATCTTAAAGAACTACAATTTGTGTTGGAAAGGCCCTTAGAGATAATGACCTAATATTTCTCCTTCTAAATCTGAAATTTCAGACTGTGTTAGATACTGACTAGTTGGTGGGTGGAGAACATAGTGATCCTTAAATTACAAAACCACACCCCACACACTATCTTAAATGCCATTTTTCCTGAACCTAGACAATTTCTGGTATTTAAAACTAGAAATTGTAAGAACAAGGAAAGTATACCCAGAATGAAGTCTAGATAAAAGGTGCTTACTCGGTGCCGCTTTCCACCATCTGTGTGAGGAGAGAGATGCCATCCAGATTTATAAACTCCTGGGCAAATGTGACGTCCCGGGAGAGGCTGGCCAAGTCTTTCAGGGCCTCCAGCTTGGCGTCCATACTTGATGACTGGATTCGCTCATGGAGCTGCTGGGCGTTTTGAGCCTCACCAGAGAGAAAAAACAAAAACAAAAACAAAGAGTGTTCACAGAGGAAACTACCACAGATCAAAAAAAAAAAAAAAAAAATCACCACCTCATTGAGAAAGGAAGAAACAAAGGCCAAATGCACAAGTTTAGTTAAGTATTACAAACCAAGGGAGGTTTCCAACCATAATGACTTCACCTTCAGGCAATGCTTGTCAATTTCACAACGAAAATCAGTTGCCTTTCTTTGACAGGACCCATATTCCCATCCCAAGGAGAAGCAAGAGCCGAAGAACAGTAAAACCCCGGAAATGGAGTGGGTATGGCAGTGTGAGGGGAAAAGGGGGAGGATGTTTACTTTTTAAGTAAAATTATTATCTACAAATGACAAAAAGCTATTTGCTTAATTAAGCAATTGTACAAATTTATACAGCATGTTCAGCCATTCAGTCAATACTCTGAGTAATAACTGCCTACACAAAATGTTCAAAAGTGTCATTAGACACCCAAATAATCTTTCGGGGTTACTGAAAATCTTCCAGCACAACACAACAGGGCTTGTAAATTCCACTTTTCAACATGTGTTTCATGCGCATTAGTTATTTACAGCATGAATTTAAAACCAAGTAATTAAACAAGCAAACAAAAATACAAAAAATAATTTAAAACCAAATTAGCAGCTTTGCCTAGAATTACAGTTCTCATTTTTAAGGCATTGGCACCTGGCTTCTACATGCAGGACAGAAATATACTGGAGGATCTGAATGTCTAGATAATAACATGTCTTCACATTATGTGGTTTTTAGGGACAAGCAGCCTAAGAAAGCAACATTGATACAGGGGTCTAATCGACAAAAACTCAGCCACATTGGGGAGGGGCCTCAAGGAGGTATGTTGGGCAGTAGGAACGGTTGGTGCAAAGGAAAAACAGAAGGAACAGGCCTGGGATGTCTGGAGGGACAGAAAGAGGCCAGTGTGCCTGGGGTTGGAGGGCAAAGGGGAGCGTGTAAGGAGGTGAGGACAGGCAAACAGACTGGGCCAGGTGGCCTAAGGAGGTCATAAGCAGAAGCAGTGGAACTGGAGGAATCCTGGGTGGTGATGATTTTCCCTGACTGATAGGATGAATTTAAACGTCTAGACAAATGTGTGGTACCTTTGGAGCTCTTAAAATAGCTTTTATATTCAAACGCTAGAAGCAATGAATATATAAATGCACACATATTTGCATAAACATGACCCAAGGAAACAAATCAAGATATAGCCCACTGTTATTTATGAATTGTAATGTTCTGCATAGTTTTTTGTTGCAAGCTTCACTTTTCAAATTTTCCATGAGTCTGCAATATCTTTATATTGGGGGAAGTTTTACACTATTAGAAAATAAAATAGCCTTAGTTCTGATTTTCCAAGCAGTTAGAACAACTAAGAAAGACTCTAATAGCTGTGTGGGTGATTGTATCAGAGAGTAAGTATTATTTTCCGGCATTGTCCTAGGATAGAAAACAAGTTTCATCTTGGGTCACTCAAATAGCACAGTGTGGCTGCCTAATGTCCTGGGATGAGAAAGTTCTGGGCCCAAGCTTAGAGGCAAACAGCCTCTGAGGGAGCACCAATGGACACAGAATAGGTATACACAGTAGATGTATGCTAAGTATTTACCACCTCTGTTCTTTAAGGTCCTAATTAAAGCTTTTCCCAAGGAATTTCTGAATGGTTCTGGGTCCATGATATCAATTAAGAAGTAATCAAAAAAGTCTATAGGTTCACAAGTTTCACAGATATTTTCAAATGTGCACTCAATATTGCCCAGCAATCCAACCAAGTTTTCCCGGAATGTCTGCTGCAAGCGTACTAAGTCATCAGTCATGTCTGACTCTTTGTGACCCCATGGACTATAGCCTGCCAGGCTCCTCTGTTCACAGGATTCTCCAGGCAAGAATACTGGAGTGGGTCACCAAATCCTCCTCCAAAGGATCTTGCCAACCCAGGAATTGAAGGTGTGTCTCTTAGTCTCCTGCAGTGGCAGGAGTTCCACTAGGAACACCTGGGAAGCTCCCCTCAAAATTACTCTTTCACACCTTTTCTTCTTTCCTTAAACTCCCTCATTTCCTGCTTCCCTCACACTGGTAATCTTGCATCACATTTTATCGAGGAAATCAAAATAATCAGCCAGGAATTTTTGCATCTTCCTATTTCAAAAAGCACAGAGCTCCTTCAGCTTCCTGTTTGCAAGGACATGGCCCCAGGGCCTCTATGCTCTTGCTCTGCTTCTTTCTGATTCTCTGCACCTGACCACTGTTTCCTACCCAAGGCCAATCATTCCCTCATCCCTGGCTCTAGAGCTGTCACCCGCTCACCTTCTCAGGCGTTCTGCCCCTACTGCGTCCCCCTTTCTTTTGTACATCAGTCTCGTCTCCAACTGGCACTGCTGCCCTGCCTCCTAACCTGTCCCCTGACACTCGCTGTCTGTTCTGGGGCAGCACCCAGAGTGATCCTGCCCCTCCTCTGCCTAAAACCTTCCACTGGCTTCTCTCTGTGTGAAGCTCATAGGGCGATGACAAGAAACAGAACTTAAGACATCCTACCATTTGTTTTAGGTTTCCCAGCTCAAGAGAGAGAAATTGGCTCAAAAAAAAAATCATTAACAATCTTACTGTTAAGAATCTCTGACAACCTGAATCCACAGAATGACTGAGGTAACAGTTTTCCTTTTTGCCACAGCAACTGGCCCCCCAAATCAGTGCAACAGGCTCTCTAACCCAGATGCTTCTGATATCAGTTCCCCAAATGAAAGAGGGCAGAAGGCAGGGTTGCGCTCAAAGCTGACAAAGCAACAGCAGATACTTGATAAGCAATTTTATTTAATTTGTCCACATGGGCCAAAATGAGGGATAAGAGGCAAGAAGAGTTCAGGTCATATATAAAAGGGCTCTTAAAAATCTGATAGTTTGGAATACTGGAATGGTTTTAGCATGGAATGTTATGATTCATCTCTTGTATACTGTAGTGACATTATGAAACTTGTTTGCAGATTTCTTTAATTAAAAATAACATCAACAGGGACTCCCTGGTTGTCCAGTGGCTGAGTCTGTGCTACCACCACAAGGGGAACAGGTTTGATGCCTGATCAGGGAAGATCCCACATGCTACAGGGTGCAGCCAAAATAAAATAAAATAACAGCAGGACATGGTACAGAAATATGTATTATCAGAAGTTATCAAGTGAAAAATAGAGTTAGCATAATGCTAACAGTTTCTTGTGATATTCCTTAAGAACCGTTTCTATTCTTTTATTGACATATATCTATTTTCCCTGTGCATCAGGGGGATGACTCTACACACCATGTTCTGCAATCTGCTTTGGCACTTAATAAAATTTTGAGGTGCCTCTGAGGAAGCACATGCCACATTCTTTTTCACATCTACACAGTATTCTATCACACGGTTATCACCTAATGAATTTAACTAGTCCCAACTGATAGACAGTTAATAGGTTCCAGCTTTTGATTATTGAAAGCAATGATGCATACAACCCTGATGGATGTGTTTGGTGTGTGTGTGTCTGTCTGTCTCTCTGTATGTGTGTATCCTACAGTGCTTTTGTGAGACTATCTATTGAATAAATTCCCAGCTGTAAAATTGTCAGAACAAAGACATGCATTTTAAGCTTGGGTGAATACAGCTAAATTGCCCTCGAAAAAGGCTGTACCAATTTATACTCTTGACCCCACAGCATCTTTGCCTCATGCCTTGATTATCAAGAAGTGTATATTTTCATCTCTTTTTTGAGAGGAAGATTGAGTTTCTTCTTTCACAGCTATAGCTATATAGCCATATATAAGTCTATATAGATCCTGCCTAGCAAGACAAGACAGATAAATATATAGATTTATAGACAGAGAGAAAGAGATCATTTTTGTTTATAGGTTTTGGACCCTCTATTTTGGGGGCAGTTTATTTATTCACCAGGGATCCTGCAAATTGAGGAATTAACCCTCTATTTATTACTTACATTGCCAATAGTTTTTCTTAATTTGCTATTTTTTTACTTTGTTTCTGGAATTTTTCCCAAACATGAAAGTTCTGTGGTATTGTTTTTATTTTTGGTAATCAAATTTATTAATCTTTTTCTTTGTAATTTCTGAGTTTTATGTCCTACTTAGAACTTAGGATGGGTTTCCACACTCCAAAACTACAAATCTATTTACTATAAAAACCTTCCAAAACAAAAATTTCAGAAATGTGAAAACAATGGTCTGGAAACCTAGGCTTCTTCTATTAATAACAGGAACATTAGCCAAAATTTGTGTAAAACATGCTTCATGCAACATGTGAACTCAGGTTAGATTTCCATAGCTATTATTAATATTATCATGACAGATATAAGGAAATACTACTTAGCAGCATAATCTGAAGGTCTTCAAACCTTTAAATGCTCAAAAACTCACACATATTTACACACATTTCCAGGCTGGGTTCACGGCTATACTTTCATACTACTGGAGAGATGGATAAGACTATGACATCTAAAAAAGATATATATTTAAGATGGTCAGTAGAGAGACTGTCTGAAGATATGCAACATAGAGGAAGACCATATGCCAAGTGTTGGGCTTTTAAAAGAATAACTATGCAGTTTTGTTTTAATCTTCACTTATTAATGCCTTATTTTGTTAGGAATAATCCAGAAAGAACAGTTTTATAACAGAGTAAGACTGAAGATAAATCCATTAAGAAAAATGCCACTGATAGAGTGGACATGAGCTGCACATTACCTAAAACAAGAGTATGTGCATGCATGCATCTAAGAGTGTGGGCGAGTGTGAGTACTATGGTTACAGAGAGAGTTCAGCTGAGGTAGATGCAAAAACTTGTCAAAGTTAGCACAACACCATTTGCTGGTTTCTTTATGGTACTCTAACACCTCCTTGCAAATTCAATAGAGACAGTTTTCAAAAATATATTTTTATTGTGTATATAAGAAGTGAAAGAGTTAGCATATGCTGACCCATATTTTTTCAGTCAAACACAAAATCTTTAAAGAGAAAATCTACCAGCAACAAACAAAGTTTAAAGATCCAATATGTCTTGCTTATAGAGTAATTCCCAATTCTAGACTCCGTGGTTACAGTCAAACCATAAAGTGCTTACTTAAACTGCAGGTGTCTGGACCCTATTCTTAGATATCATTATTCAGCTTCTCTTTTTAAAGAGAAGCTTTAGGCCCAGACATCAGCATTTTTAAAGTTCTACCAATGATTCAACTTTGGGGACCACTATTCTCTGGAAAATGTAAACAGTCTCTTGCAGGGGGACTCTACTGTAGAGTTTTTGCATGTCTCCCTTCACTGTGTTGGGCACATGCAGGGCACAAGCTCCAGTGTTCCCAGTGAGGTCAAGTCACACCACAGTGTCAGCACTTTAGCTTTCTGGATGCTGAGAAACTTCACCCTGACAAACACCTAACCTTCTTGCAAGGAGTGGTTTGGCACTGCAGAAATTTTGTTCATGAAGCCAAAGCTTAGATTATAAAAAAACAAAAAAACCCCAAAAAACTGGTGCCTTTCTAATTCTGAGATGAAACAAAAGTAAGGTATACTCTTTCTGCCCATCAACCAGATGAATAATTTCAACAGGAAATATAGGAACTACAAAACCCAAATGAAACCACGGTCTCTAAAGGTCAAATTAACATGAATTCATGCTGACTGAAGTAAGGTCAGTGCTAAGGCAGACAAAAATGTCTTGGATCAACACAGAGCCACTGAAAAATGAGTGTGAATGATAATTTCCCTTAAGTGGGAAAGAAGGTACTGAAAGCCAGTTTAGCCAACTCCAGCAGCGCATACTATTGAGCCCATCACTGTGTTCAGGCTTCAGATGTTACTGGGTAAAATGTTTAGGGGTTTGTAAGCCTCTCTAATGTAATTTTCAACAAGAAGAATTTGTGGTGGTTACAGTACCCACGATTTAATTTTAGCCAGATGCTTTTCCCAATTTTTTAAGTTTATTTTTAGCCTAGCACATGGCTTCAGTGGAAACTGAAAATGAGAGCTAGACACAGTTTTCATCACATATGCAGAGTGAAAATAGTAACACTTGGTGTATTTTGTGCAGATTATTTTTTAGGAAAGTGATAAAATGCACTGTGAAAAAAACATAGCTAAAATATGCTAATGTTACTACCCAAAGTTTCTATAAGCAAGTAAGAAAGATCAAGTTAAACAATACAGTTGGCTACAGTAATCTAAATACACTGTAGCATTTTGTTTAGCAGTTTTTATTTGGAAAACTTGAAAGGGTTTTTTTTTCTAGAATCAGCTGTCAGTGAAGGAATATGAGCAGCAAATATTTCTTAAGCTATATTTGATGAATTGTCACAATAACTGACCAAACCTTAGGAAATGCTTAAACATTTTCACTCTTTCATATACAAACAGACACACCTACTGACTTTCAGTTCAGTTCATTTCAGTCGCTCAGTTGTGTCTGACTCTTTGCGACCCCATGAATCACAGCACACCAGGCCTCCCTGTCCATCACCAGTTCCTGGAGTCCACCCAAACCCATGTCCATTGAGTAAGTGATGCCATCCAGCCATCTCATCCTCTGTTGTCCCCTTCTCTTCCTGCCTTAAATCTTTCCCAGCATCAGGGTCTTTTCAAATGAGCCAGCTCTTCACATCAGGTGGCCAAAGTATTGGAGTTTCAGTTTCAGCATCAGTCCTTCCAATGAACACCCAGGACTGATCTCCTTTAGGATGGACTGGTTGGATCTCCTTGCAGTCCAAGAGACTCTCAAGAGTCTTCTCCAACACCACAGTTCAAAAGCATCAATTCTTCGGCGCTCAGCTTTCTTTATAGTCCAACTCTCACATCCATGCATGACCACTGAAAAAAACCATAGCCTTGACTTGACTAAACCATAGCCTTTGTTGACAAACTCATGTCTCTGCTTTTCAATATGCTGTCTAGGTTGGTCATATTTTCCTTCCAAGGAGTAAGTGTCTTTTAATTTCATGGCTGCAATCACCATCTGCAGTGATTTTGGAGCCCAGAAAAATAAAGTCAGCCACTGTTTCCACTGATCCTCCATCTATTTGCCATGAAGTGATGGGACCGGATGCCATGATCTTAGTTTTCTGAATGTTGAGCTTTAAGCCAACATTTTCATTCTCTTCTTTCACTTTCATCAAGAGGCTCTTTAGTTCTTCACTTTCTGCCATAAGGGTGGTGTCATCTGCATATCTGAGGTTATTGATATTTCTCCTGGCAATCCTGATTCCAGCTTGTGCATCCTCCAGTCCAGCGTTTCTCATGATGTACTCTGCATATAAGTTTGACTTTCAAGGGAAGTTTAACAGGCTGTCTCTAGTTTTGTTCCCTTTGGTTGTTCAGATAGTCTTAGGTGGATCTGTGGGTAGGTAAGTAAAACCAATTCGCAGGGTAGAGTTATCCTATCTATATTATGATAATTGTTGATATGACCACAAAATTCAAACTTCAGAGTGAATTTACTTGCACATAACCTGGAACAAAAACTTCCTTTTCTGTGCCTGGAAAATGAAGGGAGGCATTCCTGCTACTCCAGAATAGGGGCACACTCCAAAAATCTTTTATTTCACATGAGTCATCTTGAAAAATTAATATCCCATAATCACGTATAACAAACTGCGAATCACAGAATCACAAACAAGCATCAACTTACCGGAGATGTGGTTAATCGAAGGATAGTGCCATTTTTTATTTCATTTCGATTCTGGAAAAAAAAAAAAACAAAAAAACAAAAACACTGTAAATCCTCAAGTGGAAGCTTGGGAAAGAAGACCACAAAAGCAAATATCACCTAGCAGAGACTCTACATATTAATAATAAGCATTCATATGATTTGATCTATTCTCACTTGAATAATTTTTAATTCTTTCTATAAAGAACTTTAAACTGGGTCCCAGATGTAGTAACTTCATTTTCCCCTTCAATTCTTTTCTTTTTAATTTTTATTTTATTTTGGAGTATACCGGACTTATAGTGTTGTGATAGTTTCAGGTGTATATATGCATGCTGCTGCTGCTAAGTAGCTTCAGTTGTGTCCAACTCTGTGCGACCCCATAGACAGCAGCCTATAAGGCTCCTCTGTCTCTGGGATTCTCCAGGCATGTATCCTTTCTTTTTCTGATTCTTTTCCTATATATGTTATTACAGAATATTGTATAGAGTTCCTTGTGCTATATAGTAGGTCCTTGCTGATTATCAATTTATATGTAGTAATGTATACACGTTAATCCTAAACTCCTAATTTATCCCTCCACTCCTTCCTTTCCCCTATGGTAACCATAAGTTTGCTTTTGATGTTTGTGAGTCTATTTCTGTTTTGTTTCTTTATATCATCATGGACAGCATACACTAGAGAGGAAGTGAATATGAACCCAGAGAATAGAAATATGGGACACAAGGATAGCAATCAAAATAGGCAATTTTAAAAGATTATTAAAAGGAGTATGATCCAGCAAAATCATTTCTACATATACATCCAAGAGAACCAAAACTATATAACCATACAAAAATTTGTACCTGAATGTTCAGAGAAATTTTATTCATAACAGCCAAAGTATATACAACCTGAATATCCATCAGCAGATGACTGGATAAACAAAATGTGGTAAATCCATTCAATGGAATATTACTAAGCCATTAAAAGAAACAAAGTATTGATTCATGTTGCCACATAATCTTGAAAACATTAAGTGAAAGAATTGAGATGTAAAAGCTATATATTTTATGATTCCATTTGTCAAAAGAGGTACATCTATAGAGACAAGGAAGCAAATTAATGGTTTCAAAGGGCTGATAGAGGAGGATTTGGGAGTGAGTGTTAACTGGCACAGGCATTTTTTTTTCAGGAGTGATAAAAATGCTCTAAAATTGATGGTAGTGATGATTTTAGAAATCTGTGAATATAGTAAAATCCAACAAATTGAAGAGTTAAAAGCCAATGAATTGAAGAGCCTCTTGATGAAGATGAAAGAGGAGAGTGAAAAAGCTGGCTTAAAACTCAGTATTCAAACAACAAAGATCATGGCATCCAGTCCCATCACTTTATGGCAAATAGATGGGGAAACAATGGAAACAGTGAGAGACTTAACTTCTTGGGCTTCAAAATCACTGCAGATGGTGACTGCAGCCATGAAATTAAAAGACACTTGCTCCTTGGAAGAAAAACAATGACAAACCTAGACAGCATATTAAAAAGCAGATACATTAGTTTGCCTACAAAGGTCCATATAGTCAAAGCTACGGTTTTTCCAGTAGTCATGTAGGGATGTGAGAGCTGGACAATAAAAAAGGCTGAGCACCGAAGAACTGATGCCTTTGAGCTATGATGCTGGAGAAGACTCTTGAGAGTCCCTTGGAGAGCAAGGAGATCAAACCAGTCAATCCTAAAGGAAATCAACCTTGAATATTGATTGGAAGGACTGATACTGAAGCTCCAATACTTAGGCCACCTGATATGAAAAGCTGACTCACTGGGAAAGACCCTGATGCTGGGAAAGATTGAAGGCAGGAGGACAAGGGGACAACAGAGGATGAGATGGTTGGATGGCATCACCGACTCAATGGACGTGGGTTTGAGCAAACTCTGGAAGATGGTGAAGGACAGGGAAGCCTGGTGTGCTGCAGTCCATGGGGTTGCAAAGAGTTGGACATATCTGAGAAACTGAACAACAACAACAAATTGAACACTTTAACAGATGAATTTTTGGTACGTGAATTATCTCAATAAAGTTGTTCTCTTTTTTTGGAAAAAAAAAAGTTAAGAAGGAATCTGGTGTCTGGTTTCTTAACATTTTCTGGTTTCTATTGAACGCTGCCTTGAAGTTAAGAACAAACAGCATATAAGAGCAGATTCCAAATTGGTCCATCTCCACTCAGCAAGTGTATTGGAAGTGAGTGTTCTGAAGCTTTCACTTGGCACCTTTGGAATGGAAAAGAGAATTTCACTGGCAGTTTTTTCTTCTGCCACCAGAGTACGCACCATGCTCAGCTTTCAGGAGTTGACCTTCTGGGAGTCATATCACCGCATCCCCCACCCTGGAGCACTGAGCCAGGAGGTTAATAAAGTTTCTTGTGGGTCAATCTCCTGCACTATTTCCAACAAGCCACAAGCTAGAATTTGCTCAGGATGCAGCAGGAATATTGGAGTAGTAGCAAATTTCTCAGAATGAGATGCCATAAACACAGAATACTCACTCTCGCCCTCAGTCAATTCTGACGACTTATTGGAAAATGAATGTTCTAGAACAATTATCTGAAAGCAAGCAGGCCTCAGGCCAATACTTTCTCCCAAAGAAATCCTAATCTGAACATTTTACACTGAGTTCAGGCAGGCCTAAAAGCTCCACACTGCTGGATCCAAACCTTCCTTGGGCAATTTCAGCCCAATTTAGAGCATCTCCAGCCAGACACCCTGGGCCACCTCTTGAGAGAGCAAGGTCTTCATTACTGGAAGGGTGTAGGCAAGGGCTGAATGACCACCAGGCAGCCAGGTTCAGGTATGAGATGGTGAAATGAATTTCAGTCTTTTTAAAAAAACCTTTCAACTCTAAAATTCTATGCCTCTAAGAGAAATGGAGAGGAAAACCACAAATACTAATTATAGAATAATTAAGGAAGCCAAATAGATAGCTACATCTTTCCTGCTCACGTTTTATATGAATCAAGAAATAAAGGAGTCAGAAGGTGAAAGCCTAAAATATCTCCTTTATTAGTGATTATGGAACACAAGTGGAACACAAGGCTGAGAATGATAACCAGCAGACAGCTAACTAAACCCTCAGATTAGCATACCTGTTGAGGTTAAGACCAAAGGCAGGTTCCTTCCCAAGAGGAAAAGGGGGCCTAGTTGATTCTTCCCAAGTAACAAATCAAGCAGGAAAAGAGGGTATAAAGAGGCCAGGAGGATTTAGCAATAATCTTTCCTCGTGAAAATTGGGAGTGGTGATGAAGCATTCCTAATAAAAGCAATAAATTAACATTTATTGAAAGGCACTGGGGTGAGGGATTTGGGGTTTTGTTGGAATGGTTATTTAACCATCATAATAATCTTATGTTCATTTTAAAGATAAGAAACCAAAGCTGCCAAAAGGATAAGTTATTTGCCCAGCATCAAGGAGGGGGAGGGGGGACTCAAACCCCTCAGGGTGGGGGGCAGACGACACCAGAGGCTGTGCTCCCTCTAGAAAAGGTAAACAACTTAGCCCTCGCATTCATCGTTAGAGGGGTGAGCTCATCATCTGATTGCCATCTATGAGAGCAAAGAAGTAAGTGTGGTATTAACAAATGCTCTGCAGATTCCCAGGTGTTCCCCAGGACGTCCTGGACCTGAGGCACTTGGTGGAAGCATGGCTGGGGTGACCTCAAGCAATTGACCTCCATGTTGATGCCTTCGACACAGACTCCTGACTTTCTGGGATCCAAGAATGAGTTCTTTGAAGAAAGGGTTTTGAGGATCGTTTATTTAAAACAAAAGCAGTGTCAAAACCACTGACAGGCTGGGCTGGGTGCAAATTTCATCTGACCCGCACCACCTTGTACACTCAGCACAAGCTATTCAACCACTCCAATCTAAAATGGGAAGAACAAGGCATTGCTTAGAGAATGCAGCAAGAACCAGATGTGTCTCATGAGCTGTGCCTGGCCTAGAATTCATTCAAAATGGGACTGTTACATTCTTAATCGGCAGCTGATTTGCTTTCTGTCTCTTCCTTTTCCCCAAAATACATTTTTTAATCAGTGTTTAGTATTTTGGGACAATAGATAAACAACAACAACAATAACAACAACAATAAAAAAACAGAAAAGCCACAAATATATGCATTAAAAACTTTAAGGTCCCAACAGACGGGTAGATCAAACTCAAAGAGAGAGCCAATGGTAGACATCTGCTTCAGAGAATTTTCCATTAAGAAAATCCCCTGGATGCCACCTCTCATGCCACTGACTGAGGATGACGCCTTTTGCCCTCCAAAGAAGTCGGACTTGGGATGTAAACACAGGAAAAGGCTTGGACTTACTCTTATTTCACAAGTTTCATCCAGGCAGTGTAGAGCATCACTGAAGAGTTGGGTTTCCAGCTAGGACAGTCTGAACTAGACCCACATCTGACTTCTTACCTGGGGAATCCAGTACAAGTGACATAGCTGCCCTCTGGGTCAGCTTGTTTGTTAAAACAAGCCCGTCTTGTGCCCGTCTCCTAAGGCTGTTCTGAGGATTAACTGAAATAATCCATTTAAAGTGCTTAGGACACAGAATGGCACCTTGAAAACACTTATGAAAAAAGTTAGCTGTTTATTATGAAGTGCAAAAATAACATCCGAAAAGCACATTGCTGCATATACTTTTTTGTTTTGAGCTAGTATCTATATGTGATCCAGCCAGTAAAAATAATAGTGCCATCTAGGCGATCCTGAGTCTCAGGCTTCAGGAAGTCAGCAGCACGTATCCAGCGGAATTACAAATGCTATCAACCATATGCCTATTCCACCAGCAGGTCAGCACGGCTGAGGGGAGGTCTGACACACAGCATGCTCCACATCAAAGGCTGAGAACCTGGCACTCACTCCTTTATCACACTCTCGGGCCTCTACGTCTGTTTCAGAAGGGACTTCTTTGCTGCAGTCCTCCAAGCATTCAGCCAGCGGTGTGTGTGTGTGTGTGTGTGTGTGTGTGTGTGTGTCTGATTTTACTTACTAACCCTGCCCAATGGCTGCCTCCCTCTACTGTCCATTTCCTCCAGTTTACCCTGACCAATTCACCTCCATCCGCCCATAGGCTGCCCCAGTTGGCATGGATCCATTCTTCCTTAGTGAAGTAAGTAATACTCTAGCCAGCTTTGTCTGATCAACAGGTTATGTCAGTGACCTTTGGTAAGCAAAGATTTGGTAACCTTTGGAAATCCTACCTTTGGTAAGATTTCAACAGGATCAATCCAGTAGCATTCAGTAGAGGCACCTTTCTCAGGCCAGACAAGGAACAATATTAAATGACTTATAAAAGCATGGGTGTGTGGTGGGGCGGGGGGCGGGGCGGAGGGGAGTACTTCCCTGATGGGTCCAGGGATTAAGGAAAAAAAAAAAAAAAAAAAAGACTTTGCACTTCCAATGCAGGGATTGCAAGTTTGATCTTTTGTTGGGGAACTAAGATCCCACATGCTTTGTGGTGTGGCCAAAGGAAAAAAAAATTAAATTTTAAATTTTTTAAAATAAATAAGTAAAATTTTAAAAAGATACGCACTTTAAAGAAAAGCATGTGGGGGAAGGAACAACAACAACAACAACAAAGCGAACTCCCTCCCTCCAAACAGAGAGGGGGATTCTGCAAAACTAAAGAATGTATTCATCAACTCACAGAGCCAAGAAACTGTCCCATGCCCCTCTCTGGGAAATCAGTCTTTAATCCATGATTCTCATGGGATCTTCATACCACTGGTTTTAGAATCACCGTGAGCATTAAAATGCAGATTTCTGGGACTCCCCAGCCCGCCAAGCCACGAATTCAGGGGCCTCAGCGGCTACATTTTCACTGTGCTTGCAAATAACTCTGGTGCACAGTAAAGTTTAGAATCATCCCGGTCTAATTCATAAGACCATGCAGCACATTTAGAGTCAGTGTTCGGAATTTCAAGGTAATAAAGTCAGGCAAACAAGACTAATGGCAGTTCCTCAAAAATGAAGAAGAGAGAGCAGCAGAAAGAACATTTCTGCAGAGAATGTCCTAAAGTGACAGCACACAATGTACGGGAAGAATGACAAGGGGCCCAGTGAAAGCTGCTAAACCCCGCCGTCACAGTTCCTGCCACCCAGCAGTGGCAGGCTGTACTAGCCCCTGACATTCACAAGCATCTCCATAGGATGTCTTTGTGCTTCTTCACAGAACCAGCTCAGCGGCTCGGCCTCTGCGTGGATCGGATAATAAGATTCCTCAGGAAAATGTCACTGTTGTCATATTTTTCCTTCTGAAATTTGTTTATCTCAGTAGGCCAACTTTCTATGAAGCCAGGAAATATTAAGAATTATTCCCTGGTCACAAATTCCAAATTCTACCCCCTTCCTGTGACTGAGACAGGAAAGCAGGAGGTCAGAGGGGGAGGGGACACTCATGACCAGACCCCACAAGTCCAGGCGACTCCAGCACCTTTTCTCTGGTTCTGCCTCTCCTCCTCCTGGTTCTGCCTCTGTCTGTCACTGTCTCTCTCTCCTGATGTGATGGGGTCCTTGCTTTGGAAATAATACTAGGAAATAATGCTGTTCTTTGCATCCATTACTCAGTCATCACAGAGACTGATTTTTCACTGTAAACCTGATCCTTTCTATCCTTTATGTGTCCATTTGCATGATCTTCAAATCTTTGGGCTGAGGGAAATAACTGAGGACCACATATGACATGCTGGTTGCTAGGTTACAGAGCAATGCCTCTAGACAGAGGACTACAGGTCTAACATTTGAGGAGGAGGATAGAAATACCCTAAAAATAAATCTGAACCCCCAAAGGCCAGGAGAAAAAGGCTGATCGGTGAGGTGAGGGGAAAAAGAATAAGGAAGAAAGGGTGGCAAACTGTTCTAAATGCATATTTCCCATAACTAATATTGCAGACTTCCCTGGGGTCCTTACCATCAAGGACCACGTTCCTTCCCAGCCCCACGCCCCAGCCCTATATAGCTTCAGCAATTCATCATCACCCATGGATGGAAGGATCTGGATTTGACTTCTTTCCGCTCTTTTCTAGATTCTAGTTAGCTATTGTCTTTCTTTAATCAATTTATTTTTTCATAACACCCATGTACCATTCACACAATTCCCCAAAGCAAAAGAAGATAGACAAGACAGGTGATAAGGAATATTTGGCTAATTACCTATCTGTGCTGTGTAAACACAGAGAGAGGGGAGGACCTGTTCCATCAGAATGCTTTGTTCTCTTTCTACCTGTAATAAGATCTGGGTAAAAGGAGTGGAGAAAAGCTAGGAGACAGTCTTCAGGAGCCTAGGGAATCTATGGGATGTAGTGAGCCCAGGGGAGGAGCCAGAGAAGAATGCCTGTCCCCCTTTTCATTTTCATCAACTGCTTGTAGAAGACAAAGAACAATGTTTTCTGGAAAAGAACATGCTTATCTTAAAGGAACAGGCACTATTAGATTTCACTGTTGCTTGGAAAGAGGCACCTGTTAGAAAGCCAGGGAAGATGCTTGCTTTCTCAGCCAATTTGATATGGCAAGAGTGAGGCACATCAACCTTTGCCTGGTGTCCGGGCCCTGGGACCGAAAGCTCAGGCTAGAACCCCATCCATGTCTCTGTCCCTCTAACATCCTAGCGGAAGAACTGATTGAGTCCAATCTGTTAACAAGTAATGAAAGGTCACTATGTAGATAGTGAGTCAACCTTGAAGTCAGAGTAGTCAGTCCCCTTGAGCATGGAAGGTGAGGGGGATAATTTTGGTAAAACAGACAGTGGGGTAAGCACTAGCAACACCTCAGTACAATAAACAAAGAGAAAACATTTAAGGCTTTTGAACATTATGACCAAGGGCATGTTTCAGAGAAATAAATCTGTCAGCAGCAGTGAATTAGAATGGAGAGTAAGTTAAGGAGACTGGGCAAGGTGGTGAAGGGTTGCAGCAATACACAGCTGCTTCCATCTCTGCAGGGCTTGGGACTCACTACATTAGACCCTGGATGCCAACCACAGGACTCCTGGCAGGAACACCTCCAGTCTCCAAGTTAACAATCCAACAGAGAGAACCAAGAACTGAAAAACTAGTAAGTAATAAGTTCTGTGACAAAAATCTGTGCCTTTCCTCCTACACATGACTTGAAGGACAGTAAACAGAGACACATTTTTCACGGGTGATTTTATAATGTTTAGCAAAAGCCTTAAAAATCAAAATCAAATTCTATGATGTTTTTTCCTTTGGAAACATCAGAAAGGTAAACATTTTATGAAAGATGTCCACCGAGGCATCATTTATAACAGAGAGAAAACAACTAAAAGCAAGCCCAGATACTTTAGTTATTCATTTACTGTCTCTCAACCCAAAATCCAACATTCTTGGCCCAACTGTGTACTGGAGTTGGACCATGCAACCATTTCTCTTTGGCCATCTAGAAGAATGTTAAACTTCACCAACAGAGAGCACTGGAATGATCCTGCCTGGTCATCAAAAGGCGGTTTTCTTTTATCTTTGTTATTATTATCATCACCATTATTATTACTATTATACAAAGAAGTCCACAGGCCTCATCCACCCTCAACACTTACCCTAAAATAACTTGTGACGGTCTACCTACTTTTTGGAACCCTATCCTAAAACAACCTGGGATTCTGTAAGGACAAATATTCTCTGATTCAGGTGAGTCAATGACAATTCTCACCAGGCATTTTGTTTTTTTTTTTTTTTTTTGGCTGTGCTGGGTCTTCATTGCTGTGAGTGGGGTCTTTCTCTAGTTGTGCAGAGTTGGGGCTACTCTGTAGTTGCAATGAACGGCCTTCTCATTGCAGTGAATTCTCTTGTTGTGAAACACAGGCTCTAGGCACATGGGCTTCAGTAGTTGTGGCATGCAGGTCCTATAGTGAATAGGTTTCAGTAGTTGTGACACACAGGCTTAGTTGCTCCGTGGCACGTGGATTCCTCCTGAACCAGGGATCAAACCTCTGTCCCCTTCATTGGCAGGTATGGAGTCTTATCCACGGCGCCACCAGGGAAGTCCTCACCAGGCAACTTTTAACAGCCTTGTGGCTTTTTGTCTTTAAAAGACCCTGACTCTCTTCCTTGGAATACTCTTTCATGTTTACCCCAAACCTGTGTTTTGCAATCTTAAGACCCCAAAAAATTCTTTTCTAATATGCAACCTCCTGCATTAATTTTTAGTTAGCACATAAAAAAATGTAGGTTGCATAATAGTATTGCAGTATGAGTCCAAATTGATGGAATATATTATGTGTGTATAAACTGATAAAATGCTGATGTCCAGGTAGATCCGGTAACAATTGGGTAACAATGCTCTTCACTTACAACATGTGAAAAAAAGAAAAGAAATTTTTTTAAATGACTGATATTGTATATGCCCACCCCAGCTAATGAACATTGGTTACCTTTCTAGGGGAGAAAGCAATCTCCATGGTTTTGGACAGAAAGATTTGCACATGCTAGGGTAAACCATGTAGATCAGGCCTCCCCTACGGTCCCTTTTTTCTATCTATTTGAGATAGAGACTTCATTGCCAGCCCCTCCTGGTATCAATTTTAACATAACCCCCAATCAGATGGCATGTGTAAATGTTTAAACCTGGATTGTGAAGGGCAAATCTCAGTGGTCTCAGAAATCCACAAAGTGCTGGAGAAAAGAGCTGCACTTACAGGAAAGAAGCTCATGCTTGTAAAAAAAAAAAAAAAAAACAGAAAAGAAAAGATTTTAAAGGGTCATTCCAGTGGCATTGACAGGCATCACTAAAGATGCTGCATATTTTTCTTTGGTCACGTAAGTCATGTTTGACTCCTTTGTGACCCCACGGATTGTAGCCCCAGGCTCCTCTGTCCATGCAATTTCCCAGGCAAGAATACTGGAGTGGGTTGCCATCTCCTTCTCCAGGGGATCTTCCCGACCCAGGGATCAAACCCCCATTTCCTGCACTGGCAGGCAGATGCTTTACCACTGAGCCACCAGGGAAGCCCAGGGATGCTGCCACAGCTAGGAAAATACAGACTCTATGGTCTATTCTAGGCAAAGCCAATGCAGACAACAGACTATGGAGTGAGAACGAGACGCAAACCTTCATGCTGGAGAGGAGAGCTTCTGAACAAAGTGGGATGGAAACACCAGAAAAGGAAGGGTAACTGAGCTTGCTGCTGGTTTCAAAGAGACAGGGTGGTGTCTGGCATCTCAAACACAACCTGCTGTGATGTCAGCCACCCTAACACTGGTATCAGATGGGACTGATCCAAACCTCGGCATCACTACTGACAGCTCTGTCACCTGGGCATTTGGCACAGAGCCTGGCACATAGCAGGTGCTCAGTGAACATCCGGTCAATTAATACATGGGCATGACAGCTCCTCCAAGCCCCCCTCACTGCTACAAGGAAGATCGTCACACCTAGACCGTATGGTGTTGTCATGGGATTAAATTAGACAGTGCTAATAGAGGATATGCCTGGCACTGGGTAAGGACTCAATACATCATTCATAAAGAAGAGGCAGCTTGGGTACTGGGTACTGGAAATATGAAAAATCTGTCAGATGAAGAAGCAGGAAGAGAAGCTCAGGCAGAGGAAACGCAGTTCAGGCCATTAGGTTCCCTGGCCTGAGATCCTGTAGGGCAGAGATTTAAAGAATCTCTTTTCTTTTTGCCCCCAGTCATGGATGTTTTGGAAGTCTAGTGGAGCCTATGGATCACTTCTCCAAATAACATTTTTAAATGCATAAAATAAAATACAGAAGCTTGCAAAGAAACCAACAGTTATCCAAGTTTTTTAATTGTATCATAGTAATATATATGCTACTTTTTCAGTATAGTTATCAGCAAACTTCTTCCATCAAGAGTCAGTTATTAAGTATTTTAAGCGTTGCAAGGGAAGAAATTTTCTGTTGCAACTGTGATACATAAATGAATGGGCATGGCTGTATTCCAATAAGTTTCATTTACAAAACTAGGTGGCAACCTGGATTTTGTCCACAGGCTGTAGTTCACTGGCACCTTTATTAATGAGTAAAGTAACAAGATATATTATAAGTGCTAACAACTACTGTAATTTATAATTAATTATGTATATCATTATATATGTATATAATAACTAATGTAATTATCATAAATGATATTTTGAGATCATTGCAATAATAGCAATAAGTGGAAATATCTATCATTTCTACCTGTAACACCAATACAGATATTATTTAAACTAGCATGGCTTGTTGTCTATAGTCTCACTGAAATAATGTGACTTTTTTATTATCATAGTTATAACTTTCTTCCTATACAAATTCATAGACCCTGGGTTAAAACAGTGGCATTCCATGTTCTTAGAAGAAAATCCCAATTCCTATCATGGTTTAAAAGACTCCCAATGTAGCCATGGCCAACCTCTACCATCATATCTGATACTCCCCCAACTCCCCAGCTCACTCTCCTATTCTCGTTTGTCACTTATCACACCAAGTTCTTCACGCTTCAAGGCTTTTGTACTGGTTGTGCCTTTTGCTGCAGTGCTATGATCTGCCTCCTTGTTATTCTTCAGCCTTGGCATGAATATCACCCCTTTTGAAAGACACTTCCTGATGCTTTACAGTAATCTTGGCCACAGACAGACATCCGGGGCCTTGCAGAGAGATGCAGACTGTCCCAGAGCTGGCACAATCCCAGTGTAAAAACCCAGAACTCAGACATTAAGCTTGAGTAGCACAAACTCGGATCCTTAGAGGAGGAGTATAAGTTTGTTTCTTGGGGCACACATAATTGGAGAAGAAGCGTCATAAGCCCCCAGTTCTGGAAACTGTCCACTCTCCTGCAGCCTTATTTCCTCTATATCTGTTTATTTGGAAATTTAAAACAAGTCAAGTCATATTTCTGACCCATTCTTGAACCTAAATTACATGGCTAGCCTAGCAGACTGAGCTCCATAGCCATGCCTGCCTACCACACTCTGCTCACAAATCTTTATCACATTTCCTCACTTATTTCCTTTAGAGTCTTTACTTCAATCTGAAAAATAAATACCTTGTTCATTTTTTAAAAAATCTCCTGTCTCCACCCACATGCATGAGAACATATGCATCAGAGGAGTGGGCATCTTCAAGTTTTGTTCATCATCAGTGCCTAGAACAGTGCGTGGTATGTAAAATGTGTTCAATACATACTTTTTTAATGAATGCAATGGCTATTTTAATCATAATAGGGCCTGAAGCAATAGTCAGAATATATCTGTAAACTAAAACTAACTGTCCACTTTTTTCTTCAAAGATAGAGATACCGTCCCTTTCTTCCTCCCACAATGCAAATAAATCTCAGTCCATCTTCCTTTCCTTGCCCTATTTTACAAACTGCAATCAACGGCTATTTATTTCATGCCTACTATGAGATACTTGTATCATTTTCTTTTTTTAAAAAAAGGGAAGAACAGAGATAATAATTGCTCATGTTCCACTATCAATTCTTGTGTTCCCATAATGTCCTGAATGGATGTTCACCTAAACCACAGCATCAGGCTGCCCCAGCACAGAAGCAGAGTTACAAAGACTCCCAGACATCCACAACTGAGCTCTAGGACTCACAAGACCATCCAGAACCACTCCTAGAAACTAAACTGTTATAATCCTAAGAGGAAGTGTCCAGTTATGAGAAGAGACCAGATAGAAGCCTTAGAAAAGCAGGATCTGGCCTCAGTGTTGGAAGTGAAAGTACCCAACAGAACACATTAGAGAAAGAATGGGTTTGAGCTTGAATCCCACTATAGGTTTCTCCCTTCTAGCCTATCTCCTCCTTCTTGCACTAGGAGAAAAACTACATTTTAGGTAGATCTCTCTAGATGAATTAGTATGGATGACAAATGAGAGAAGGAAATTAAACAATCAAAACTTTGAAAGTATTACCATAAAACTTCCAGAAGAAAACATAAGCAGTAAGCTTTTTAACATGGGTCTTTATGGGACTGTTTAGATTTGACACTAAAAGCAAAGGCAACAAATATAAAACAATAAACAAGTGGGACTACTTTAAATTAAAAATCTTCTGAATAGCAAAGGAAACCACCAACAAAATGAAAAAGCAACATATTGAATGACAAAAACTGATTTACAAATAATTTACAAATCATGTATCTGATAAGGGGTAAATATCTAAAATATATGAAGAACTCATGCAAGTCAACAGGAAAAAAAAACCAACAAACAATCCAATGGAAATGGATTGCTGGGCAGAAGTCCTGAGTAGAGATTTCCTTAAAAGAAAAATGGCCAAGAGGTACATGAAAAGATGCTCAACATCCCTAATTATGAGGGCAATCCAAATTAAAACCACAGTGAGATAATACATCACACCTGTTTCCATTGGCTGTCATAAAAAGATGAAAAAATCAAGAGTGATTGCAAAGATGTGGAGAATAGGGAACTCTAGTGCACTGCTGGTGGGAATGTAAATTGGTGCAACCACTATAGGAAATGGTATGAAGGTTCCTCAAAAAATTAAAAGTAGAACTAGCATATGACGCCATAATCCCACTTCTGGGTGTTTATCCGAGGAAAATGAAACCTCTTGACTTGAAAGGATATATGTACCTCCATGTTTACTGCATCATTATTCTAAGTGAAATAAGTCAAAGATAAATACTGTATGTTTCACTTATATGTGGAATCTTAAAAAAAAAAAAAGAAACAAAACCTAAGTTCATAGACACAGAGAACAGATTAGACTGGCAGTTGTCAGAGGTGGGGAGTTACAGGGTGGGCAAAATGGGTGAAGGGAGTCAAAGTTACAAATTTCCAGTTACAAAATAAGTAAGTCATGGACATGTCATTATGGCATGATGACTATAGTTATTAATACTGTATTGTATACTATATGACTCAGTGGACATGTTTTTGAGCAAATTCCGGGAGATGGTGAATGACAGGGAAACCTGGCATGCTATAGTCCATGGGGTCACAAAGGGTTGGACATGACTTAGTGACTGAACAACAACAATACTATTTGAAAATTGCTAAGAAAAAAACATTTGTAATTATGTAAGTAAGGGATGTTAACGCCCCACCTCTGACAACTGCCAGTCTAATCTGTTCTCTGTATCTATGAACTTAGGTTTTGTTTCCTTTTTTCCTAAGATTTCACATATAAGTGAAACATACAGTATTTATCTTTGACTTACTTCACTTAGCATTCACTTAGACTTATTGTGGCTATCAATTCACAATATAAACAAATATCGAATCATTATGCTATACACCTAAAATTAATGTAGTGAGTGAGTGAAAGTCATTCAGTTGTGTCCAATTCTTTGCAACCCCATGAACTGTAGCCTGCCAGACTCTTCTGTCCATGGAAATATCCAGGCAAGCATACTGGAGTGGGTAGCTATTCCCTTCTCCCGGGGATCTTCCCAACCCAGGCATCAGACCCAGGTCTCCCACATTGCAGGCGGATTCTTAACCATCTGAGCCACCATATAAAGTTATGCCAATTATATCTCAATTAAAAAAAACCTTACAATGTATTAGAAAGTTCATCTACATCCTCGTTTTTCACTGGAGCACCTGCCCTGCACTTGGACCTCTGGGCCTTATCTCTAGAAGCTGTCTGTCTTGATGGGAGGACTAACTCTCTTAGCACAAGTGAAGTAGTGGCAAGAGAAAGAACACACTGGCAATTAGAACAGGTGTTTTCCTTAAGAGTTGATTTAAAGATAACTGCCAGAGAAACATTTCTTTTAGACACTTATTCTCTTCCATAAATGTGTCTATCCAGATGAATCAGCTAATTGACATGAAGGAACTTCTACTTGGTGAAATAAATGCTTTTTTCACGTAGAGACTCTACCATGAGATTTTTGCGAAACAAGGTGACATACATCAGAGAAACATTAGCTGATTCAAAAGGAAAGGCTTTTAGCAAAAGGTAAAGAATTAGATAAAACTGAGTTAAAATCCAGGTTGTAAAATTAGTCATATACAATCCTCAAGTTAATCTCTCTGATACTTCATTTTGCTAATAATAAAAAACAGGAAATATACTGATAAATATATATAGTGTATTTGCAGAAATTAACTTCAGTAGAAAACTTTCTATACAAGAAACACTCTGAATTATACATAAATAGGTATATAAGAGTAGAAATGCTTAAAAACAGATACAATTTATGATAGACATAAAGTTGTGAGTCATATATCTTACTAAATATATATAAGAATCTTGAGGGGGAAATTACAAGAGTTTGTTGAAACAGGTTAAAGAACAATCTAATAAATGGAAAAATATATTGTTTACATGGATGAGATAGACAATATGCTAATAAAAGCAAATTCCTTCCAAAATTAATCCATAAGTTAATTCCATTTTAATCAAAATGAGTATTAAAACTTTCTAACTTCTGAAAGAAAATAAAAGAGAATACCTTTATAATATATGACTAGAGGAAGTGCTTTTAGACAAAACATAATAAGCCCAAGCAATAAAAGGAAAAGTGATTAGTCTGATCATATTGTGCTCAGACACTTAGTCATGTCTGACTCTCTGTGACTCCATGGACTGTAGCCTGCCAGTCTTCTCTGTCCACGGGATTTTCCAGGCCAGAATACTGGCGTGGGTTGCCATTTCCTCCTCTGCGGGATCTTCCTGACCCAGGGATCGAACCCACATCTCTTACGTCTCCTGAATGGGCAGGTGGGTTCTTTGCCACTAGTGCCACTTGGGAAGCACAATCATACTAAAATACTAAAATCTGTTTAACAACAGACTCCATAGAAAATTAAACAGTTATGGACTAGTGGACTAGGGGGAGCTATACAAAAAAGAATTGTCCACATGCTATAAAGAACTCCTATAAATCAATGAGGATAAAACACTCCCTTCCCATTATTGAACAAAGACTGTACAGGCAGTTAGTAGAAGGGAAACCTGAAGCCATAACAAACATAGGGAATAGACTGAGCCTTAGCAGTTAGGGAGATACAAATGAAATCCACAAGAAGTCACACGCCTTCACTCTCTATCCAGTTAGCTAGCATCAGCAGGACTATGGGATGACAGAGGAAGAGATGGTTGGATGGCATCACCGACTCAACGGACATGAGTTTGAGCAGACTCTGGGAGATGGCAAGGGACAGGGAGGCCTGGCCATCCATGGTGTCACAAAGAGTCGAACATGACGGGGTGGCTGAAGAACAAAGCCGAACTATGACAACAAGTACTGGGTAAAAAGAAGGGGAAAGGAGTGGGACTTTGTGAGTGGGACTAGGCTATAAGAAATGCTTTGGAAAGCAGTTTGGCAACTCCTAGTAAAGTTAAAGATACAACCCAACAACTTCCTACATTCTATTCTAGAGAAATGCTCAAATGGGGTCACATAAATACATGAACAAGGATATTCATGACAGTACTATTTATGATACAAAAATGGGGAAACAACTTCACTGCTTGTCAGCAGAAAAATGATGATCAACTGTGTTTTAAAAAATCAACTGTTTTGTTCATCCCCTGGGACATTACCTATCATTTATCTTGAAAATATAACTTTGAGTGAAAAAATTAAATTACCTTCAGTATGATACCAATAATTTAAATTTTAAAGCATAAGACAATTCTCTATATTATTCAAAAATACATACATACAGAAAAAATTTATAAAAATTCATGAGAATAATATACAACCATTTCTGGCTAGAATTTACCTCTGAGGAAGGAAGAATAGGAGGAGAGACAGGAAAAAAGATGAAGCAGGGTTGTAGCAGGACTTGCACCTTTTTATACAAAACTTGAAGCAATAGGCAAAATGTTAACATCTATTAACATCTAGATGATTGAATGTATGGGTATTAGTTATGTCATTTTCTGTACTTTCTGATGTTTGAAATACTGCATGATTTAAAAGTTTTAAATTACTATTTAAAAAACCATCACTACTGCAAAACTCATCTGTCTGACTCAAAAGTAGTGACTGGATTCCTCACATATATGCATTACTTAGTAATGAGGGAACAATTAAAGACAAACATATATTTAAAAACAATGTGCGACTATAAATTAGCCTCACACAATCCCACTTTTCTGTTCCCTGCCAAAAGTTACATTCTTAAAACTACCAAAATGCAGTCTTTTTAAAAAGTACTTATTAGTCAAGCCAGTGATTTTCAAATAATGAAGTCTTTTTGTTCTAGAAAGGGAAAAGAAATCCCTCAGAACTGAAAATAGATAAAGAGGTTTTGTATTAATATTATCATGTTTTGTGTGCTTAGGTTTGTAAATATATATTTTATTAAGGTTATCAGCAGGAATAATGAGGCTTTTTTATTAACATAAAAATTCAATTATCTGGCATTATGGATGGTCGTTACAATAATACAACGAGTTTCTACATTCAATTTGCTTCTGTGTTTTGTTATCTTATTCAATATAGAGAAGACCTGAATACATTCATACAATATGCTAGTTTTCTGTTGTTGCAGGACAAATTACCACAACCTTAGAAGCTTAAACAAATGTGTAATGTCACAATCTCTATGGGTCAGGAGAATAGCTCGTTTTAACTGGGCCCTCTGTTTAGGGTTGCACAGGGATAAAATCAAGGTGTCAATTGGATGCATCCTTATTTGGAACTCAGAGACCATTTCCAAGTTCATTCCAGTTGCTGCCTAATTGGTTTTCTTCGGTTGTTTGACGAAGATCCCGCTTCTCCCTATTTCCTCCCCAGCTGTTGCCCAGGAGCCACGCTCAGCTCTGAGAGGTGGCTCTCAGGTCTTTACCCTGTCTGTAGTCTTCTCTGCAACCTGGCAACTTACACCTTCTCAAGCCAGCAGGGGAGCATCTCTTTAATGCTTCACCCTTTTTAAAGCACCCATCTGATTAAATCAGGTCCACAAAGACAGTCTCCCTCTTGATGAATCCAAAGTAAACCCAAAGTCAAGTGATTAAGGGTCTTAACTACATCTGCAAATCCTCTGACATACAATGTGATGTAACCACAAGAGTAAAAACGATCATATTCCCAGGTCCAGACCACACTCAAGAAGAGGGAATTATACAGGGCATGCAACAGTAGGGGATGGGAATCTTGGGAGCCACCTTAACTTACACATCTGCCTACCATACCCAGATATGTATTATGTAATAGCTATAAATGATGTCTTTTAAGATATCATCTTGAAGTCTCAGGTGTTCTTCAAGATGGTTAGAAAGGGAATAATAGGGTATTTTTTTTTGCCAAATCTGTATTGCTGTTGTTCAGTCGTGTCCGACTCTTTATGATGCCATGAACAGCAGCACGCCAGCTTCCCTACCTTTTACCACCTCCCAGAGCTTGCTCAAACTCATGCCTACTGAGTCGGTGATGCCATCCAAGCAGCTCGTCCTCTGTTGTCCCCTTCTCTTACTGCCTTCAGTCTTTCCCAGTATCAAGGTCTTTTCCACTGAGTCCACTCTTCCTATCAGGTGGCCACATACTGGAGCTTCAGCTTCAGCATCAGTCCTTCCAATGAATATTCAGGACCAATTTTCTTTAGGATTTACTGGTTTGATCTCCTTCCGTTCCAAGGGACTCTCAAGAGTCTTCTCCAGCACCACAGTTCAAAAGCATCAATTCTTTGGTGCTCAGCATTCTTAATGGTCCAGTTCTCACATCTGGTCATGACTACTGGAAAAACCATAGTTTTGACTATACAGACCTTTGTTGGCAAAGTAATGTCTCTGCTTTCTAATATGCTGTCTACGTTTGTCATAGCTTTTCTTCCAAGGAGGAAGCATCCTTTAATTTTATGGCTGCAGTCACCATCCACAGTGATTTTGGAGCCCAAGAAAATAAAGTCTGTCACTGTTTCCATTGTGCCCCCATCCATTTGCCATGAAGTGATAGGACCAGATGCCATGATCTTAGTTTTCTTAATGTTGAGTTTTAAACCAGCTTTTTCACTCTCTTCTTTCACCTTCAAGAGGTTCTTTAGTTCCTCTTTGCTTTCTGCCAGAAGGGCGGTGTCATATGCATATCTGAGGTTATTGATATTTCTGAAGATATTGAATCAAGCTGGCAATCTTGATTCCAGCTTGGGCTTTATTCAGTCTGGCATTTAGCATGATGTACTCTGCATATAAGTTAAATAAGTAGGGTGACACTATACAGCCTTGACATACTCCTTTCCCAGTTTTGAACCAGTCCGTTGTTCCATATTCAGTTCTAACTGCTGCTTCTTGACCTGCATACAGGTTTCTCAGGAGGCAGGTAAGGTGGTCTGGTATTCCCATCTCTTTAAGAACTATCCACAGTTTGTTGTGATCCACACAGTCAAAGGCTTTAGCGTAGTCAAATGCTTTAGCATAGTCAAATCTGTATAACTAACCTCAATACTCATTCCTCATAATAAACACTAGAAGTCAAGCAAAAGGCACCCAAAATTTACTGAAAGAAATAAAATTAGGTCTCCCCCTGTTCAAGCCATGAAGCCTGAACTGTCCCTGATTACACATGAACCAGGCACTCAGGTTCTGTTGCCGTAAATCTGCTGGGATGATGTTACTTGAGTGGGCAGGTTCATGCTTGGTTTAAAACAAAACAGTCCAATCTTTCCAGTCAATGACACATTTATAAGAAGTGTAAATATATGCACAGGGATGATGACAATGAAATGTTTCATATTAAGGTTTGCCTAAAGTCAACTTAACTTGGGAGGTTTAGTTAAGAATAATGAGGCTATTATTAGAGTTTATGTTGATCTTTTTTATTCACGTTGAAATAGTTCAAAGTAACAGTTTAAAAGGCCAGATAATTCAAATATGTCTGCAATTCCTAAGCTATCTCTAAAATCCTCTGAAATGATATCTTCTTCACAATAATATAGAAGATCTCAAGTTCAATTCCAAAGATGACACTCAAAGCTGTGTGACCTAAAACTCCAAGCCTCCCCAAGTCCCCTGTGAACCTTTAATGACTGAATGAAATCATACAAGAACATGCCTGACACACAGGGGTTCATCAATAAGTAATGGTTGTATAAGTCAGGATAATCCAGTTTGATTCTTCATTTAAGTTCTATTGATAGTTTGCAGGAAATAGTTAAAGAATTACTAAAAGACTCAGTTTAAGGAATGGACACTTCAGCATCTTAAAAAAGAGAGGGGAAGAAAGAAAAAAAGCAAACAACCTAAAATACAAACAAAAAAAAACTAATTTAAAAACTGAGTTGGATACTTCTCAGCCATTAAGAAAGTTTGACAAATAAATAGGAAATACAACTCACTGAGGGATGACCATGAGCAAAGCACCTGGCATAGTGTTTTAACAGCATTATCCCATTTAATTGTCATTTCATAGTGAAGTAGGTAGAGTGCATTAATGTGTCAAGATGCATATTATACATTAAGTTAAAATGCAAGTTATGAGAAGAATGTATATGCTATGATCCTATTTTGCAAAGCAAAGTATGCACACTCAAAGATATCTGAAGTGTTTATATTAAAATGTCAGTGGTTTTCTCTGAACACTAGGATTCTGATAATTAAAGCAATTTTTACTCTTCTTTTTCACCTCTAATATGTCTCCAATGTGTTTATCTGTGTGCATAAATTTTTTAATGAAATTGAAGATTTCATATTTGTTTGCTTAAGAGTAGCAGATACCAAAAAAAGGAAAGTTTTATGTAAGTTGCATTAAATTAGTAAAGTGGCACCTCACTATTTTTTATAGCAAAACTCTAAATCTAACTACAGTGCTTGCAAGTCTAAAGTTTCAAGAGAGGGAGAGAAAGAAAAGTAGACGAACAGAGACTAGGAAGAGAAATTTTTAAAAAGATAGCTAATAGTCTAAAAAAGGAGATGGTAATGAGGAAAGATGGAGTGAAAGGAATCAGTAGGAAGAAAAAGAGCCACAGAATTAAAAATAAACATTGGGAACAGAGAAAGAATGAGAAAAGAGAAGAAATACATCAAAACAATAAGAATACAGGAGAATCCATCCCTTCCCATTCATCTCTAAATGAAGTGGAAAAACTGAAATAAGATCACAATGAATCACTTTTAGAGCTATTTTTTATTTTTTGTATTTTTCCCCTGTAGGAGTGAGAAGGGGTTGAAGAATGTACTCAATAACCAAGGTTAACTTGTCCGACACCAGCCCAGAACCTGGACAGGACTGCAATTAAACACACCAGGTATTTTTCAGCTTTCTCTTTAGTCACAGTACCAAGCACAAGACCGTCTTTGAAACATGAAGAGTAGTGACTGGTTTACAGGTGCCGCTGATGATAACAAAACACTTATTTTTTAACTACAGTCTTCAGACATGGTAAAGAAAGTGAACCCATTTCCCCAAAAATCATACTCAAAAGAAGGTATAAATATCCAAGTGCCTAATTCTCTCTAATTTCCTCTGAACACTTACTCAATTTACCCAGCTTCCTCCTGCCACCCTTAAGAAAAAGAAGCAATAAATCATTCCTCCACCTGTACCCTTTGTCAACGTGAAAAATCACATCGTTGATGCTCTATGCTTTAATGATATAAACTTTCTTCAATTTTTCTTATTTTAACTATCTTTTCTGCTTCCTCTTAGCTTAAAACATTAAAATCTAGCAGAAGTAAAAGATCAAGTTTAATTTTTGGATAACTTCTGGAAAATAGTAACTCTGCTAACATCTTCTCCCTGAAGGAGAAAGGTAAAGCGATGTGGCAACTGGTGGTTTAAATAAAAAGCCCCAAAGTTGTTTGCCATCCTTTCCACAGAGAGGAGGGGCCCATATCTTCTCCCCTTGAATCTGGGCAGGCTTAGAGCTGTTTTCAGCAATAGACTACAGTGGAAGCTTCAACAGAACTTACCAGTCTAGGTCACAAAGCATCAAACATCTTCTGCTCTATTCTCCTGGAATACTGGTTCTCAGGAAGTGCCCTTCCAGGGAGCTCCTAGGAATATTGCTACCATGCTGTGAGGAAACCCAAGCCTCATGGAAGGACCACAGGAAGGCACTCCAGTGTACAATCCCACTGGAGCTCAACCTTTGAGTCATCCCAGCCCAGGAGCCAGGCATACAAGTGAAGACACTTGCAAATGATTCCAGTCCCCAGGTATTTGTGTCTTCCCAGATGGAACTCCAGACATCATCACACACAGGTTATCCTTGCTTTGCCAGTCCAAATGGCTGACCCAGTAAGTACAACTAATAATCTCTGCTGATAATAGGTTTTTGTTTTATGTTACTAAACATAGGGTATTTTTGATGCAAAAATGAATGGGAACTATGGAGATGAAAAAGAAATGATCTTGCAATAGTAATACTGTAACTTAACCCTGATTACAGCAGATAGTGGGCATCCTAAAACCCCAAATGTCACAGAGGGCCATATCCAGAAAACACTGCAGACACACCACCTTTCTGGGGTTGCGACCAGAACTCCTTCCTCTGCCCTCTTCCCAATCTTTCTACCAAACTTTTTATCTTTGTTTTATTTCTCTTCCTTCTTTCAGTCATGCCTGCTCCTCAAGTTTGCCTTTGAGTCACTGACATATTATTGCTGTGGGCATTCATTCTTTCATTAATTAAATTTTTGAGCATTGTTCTAGATACTGGGATAGCAAAGGTGAGGATATCTAAATTTGTTTGTGAGCTTGTATAGCAAAGAGTATAACGAAATGCTTTTCACACTACGGGAGTGACAGTCATGGAGTCATCCTGACAGGTCCTAGCAAACATTTTTAAAATATAAAACAAAACATAAAATAATAAAAAATAATAAAATTAACAACATCATGATAATTGTTTCATGACTTTTTTATGTTACCTTTGGCACACAGAAGGTTGTGTTATCTTAAAACTTTGAGAAACACAGTCCAATAGCTATTCAAAACTAAACCTCATTCTTAGAGTAAAAAAACATGAATGGGATTGTGGTCAGGAAATTTGCAATTAGGTTTCTGGCTTTGAAATACAATATGTCACAGAGCCCTTCTCAGAATCTCCTCTACTGATACAGGTTTTTGCTTTTTACTGTTTTTTTGTTTTGTTTATAAGGGTGTTCTGGGTCATTTTTGGTAAATAAGTGCCTGCCTTTGCGGGAAACCCATGTGTCACTCGTTCTGTATCTGACCATTACAGTTAAATGTTTCAGTATTTGAGTCAATCTATTCATTGGTTTAATAGCTGAACTGGAGAACATGGAATTATCATGACCTCTGGCATTTATTTTTGCCTGCAATTCTAGAAGCAGCCGTGTCTTACCAAACACAAGCTAGGGAGCCTAAGCAAAAAAGTTAGCTGCCTGTGTAATCATCTTTTTACAGCCTCTATCCAACAGTCAGTGGTAAACATTAAATAACATGTCATAAAACCCACTGACATCTGAGTAATGCTGGTGGCAGCCGGTACCCTCCCTCTCTTGCTCCCTCTCATTTATATGACTCAACCGAGACAGTCTTTTTTTTTTCTTCATCCTGAAATAAGTATATACTCTTCCAAGTCTTCTCTGGAGGAAAAGCACCAAATGATTTCAAATGATAGCTCCTGCCCAATTCCTAAACTCTTAATTAGAAAACTCTAAAAAAACACCCCACAAATGTTTTCAGAGACTTCAGAAAGTCTAATGCCAGTTTAGTTTGAGTTACCAAGAGCAAAGATACCAGGAGAGGGAGGGTGACTGGCTGGCTGAAGCCCAATGCCAGGGCTGGATAGCTCCTGGGGAAATTTAGAACTGTCTGATGCATGCATGCATACGTACCAATGTGTGTGTATATTTCCATTTTCACAAGTTGGGCTTGATGAATTGAGTGAGAAAGGTCTGAGGGAACCCAAGAGTAGTACCTATCATTCTATCTCAAACAACACGCCAGGAGCCAAATACCCAAGTATCACGTGGCTATCATCCTGCCCTTTTCTCTTCGACAACTGAACTGGGAAAAATCCCGTTGTCCTTAAAGTAAATATTAATAATATTAATAATCTTTTGGTTCCTGACTTGGAGAAACTCAAAATGTAAGGTCTAAGGGATGATAATAAAATTTTATGGGTTCACATGTGGCATGTGCTACAGACTGTGTCACCCTAAAAGTCCTTTGCTGAACTGAATTGAATGCTCAATGTGATAGTACTAGGAGGTGTGAGTTTTGGGAGGTGACTAGGTCATAAGAGCGGAACCCTCATGAATGGGATTAGCGCCCTGATGAAAGCTGTCTCTCCCATTCTGTCTTAGGAGGGCACAATGACAAGATGACCACCTATGAACCAGAGAGCAGTCCCTCACCAGATGCTGAATCTACCAGTGCCTTCATCTTGAACTTCCAACTTCTACAACTGTTGTTTTTAAGACACTCAGTCTATGGCAGTTTGGTTACCCAAGCTGCAAGGTCTAAGACACAGCAAACACAATGTGACAAATTCCAAAGTGCTCTCTCTATTGGTTAAGACTCTTGCTACAGCATCTGTTCTTAGTGACTTGCTTTCATCATGTGTGCTGCGGGCTTAGTCATCTCAGTCATGTACGACTCTTTGTGACCCCATGGGTTATAGCCCACCAGGCTCCTCTGTCCATGGGATTTTCCTGAAAAGAATACTGGAGTGGATTGCCTTTTCCTTTTCCAGGGGATTTTCCTGACCTAAGGATCAAAACTGCATCTCCTGTGTCTCTTGCATCGCAGGCCAATTCTTTACCGCTGAGCCACCAAGGAAGCCCTGCTTTCACCATATGAACATATAATTCCAACTATAAACAGTTGCATTCACTTGTTCCTTGGTTATTGGAAAATGTGTCACCACAGTGGACTGTGACTATCCTGTTTCGCCTTCATTTAATGAAAAAGAATGTGTGGGGTGGGCAGAAAATGCTGACAAGGTTTCAAAGTTATTGCCCCTGTTTTCCTTCATGGAAATTCTAAAGCATGTATTTAAGCCTAGAATTCTCTCTGTTCTGTGATCACTGTTTCAAACAGAATCAACTGCCTGATAAAGAACCAAAGATGGGTGAGCCACAAGAATATTAATGGATTCCCCACGGTGAAATAAAGTAAAACCCACTTTCTCAGAATTGAACAACAAAATAAATTATAAAATTTGGGGTAAATTTTCTGTCACAACTATAGTTTGGTTCTTAGAGATTGTTGTCTGCTACAACAAAAATACATGATCATACTGACTTTGAAACTGTATTACTGTTTGATCATCTGCCTAATGATGAATTATTTGTATAACATGAGATACCAGAGGGTCTCTTATTTTTCCCTTCCCATAGCTGTTGCTGTGAGTTCTCAAAAACAGGTCACTGATTCTAAAGAAAGAGTACTGACATCCATAGGACCGGGTTTAAGTATCATCTTGTGAAATCTCATGAATCTTTAAAAATTTTAGTCGACATCCAGCACAGTATAAATATTATGTGTGTGTATGTATGTACGTACATACTTATTTTGGGAAAGAAAATTAATCAGTCATGGAGTACTGAAAGCCAACTTCGTAACACTGATTTAAGACTCTTAAGAGGAGCATTAAGATTCATTTATTCACTCTAGGATTCCTCCACTGTGAATAATCTGAAAGTGTATGTGCATATTCTGGTAATTGAATTAACCAATATCATACATAATTTATTAAGCAACTAATTGTACCTTTTATCTTACACAAAAAAAACTGTAGCACATAAAATCCATAAGCAATCTTCAAATACCTAGAGAATATGTTCAAGGAACCACATGAGTCACGGTCCAGGGCCCCCGAGGTGAAAAATGAAGGTTTTGGTTGTAAAGTACTTGCAACTTGGGGGAGGGGGAGAAAAATTAGCCCACAAATAGTTAAGTCACACTTTCAGGCAACAGTAAAGAGATGCAGATCCTGCTTAGCTAACAAATGAATCTAAGAGATGATAAACTAAAGAGACAATTGTTCCTACAACAACAGAGACAAGAGAAGAGACTTAGAGCTAAGGACTGAATGAAGACACTAATCTCCAACACTGGGGTGAAGATTATTTCAGGCAAGCACCCAAGGTCTCTTCCAGCTCAGATAATTTAGGATTGGTAGGGACAGAAGGGTTGACTGTCCTGAAATGGCAATTATTTTAATGGCATTATTTCCCATGTGTATTCCTTGTTAAGACTCACCTCCCCCAGAAGCAAGGAGTCTGTCATTTCATCTCTTTATACCTGAAGTAGTACCTGAAACAGAATAGCAGGGAGTGGGGGAGGTTGGGCAGGACTGAACTGCAGGTGAATACAGCTACAAGGGGAGTCAGAGCAAAGTTTATTTGGAGAACATCAAGGCAATTTGGCTAAAGCAGAGAGAACAAGAAATAGACAGCAAATTGAATGTGTTGACTGTGACACACCTTGACAGCCAGGTTAAGGAAGGAGGTTGGACTTCATTCTCTCTCAGCAACGGTGAAAGTCAAGCAGAACGCTGTCTCCATTATTAGGGAGCACACAGGACTACAAGCCGGTAAGAATTCATAGTATGGGTTTTCTTCTGCAGCCAAAAACACTGCCTGCCATCTTAGTAAACAAAGAATGCTGCCTGCCATTCCGGGTTCCATGGTGTGCCCTGAGGGCAGTTTACGATAGAGCAAATAACAGGATACTAACCCTAGATACTTAAGATGCATATCTAAGGAATAATTGCAATGAGCCCAGACTCTGCATCTGCCCAAACATAGAAAGCACTAAAAGCATCAACTTGAGATGCCTGGTTTTCTATGAGTAGCAGGAATCTTTGATGTTTGACTAAATGTTTGTTGTTGTTTTTCAGCAAAAACTCACATATCCTGGTTCCTCCTTTACCTCTTTCGATAAAAGTTATCTGAGAAGCTGTGTCCTGTCCTCAGTAAAGTCCCTGAAAAAAACATAACTGATAACTTTTAGGTCACGCATTTTTCTTCAGCCGATACCTTGCGTGCAGGAATAAAGAGAAAGGTCCAGAGGCTGCTCAATTTGCTAATGGGTAATGTTCAAACGCGGCACTGGTACCACTTGGACTTGTTAAAAATATTTGAATCCCGGACTTGATCTATTGGATCTGCATCTCTAGATCCGAGGCCATGACCTATATTTACATTGAGAACTGCTAGACTGGAACTTAAAACTGCCATGAATAGAAATGACACAGCTTTACTGTCTAAAAAATAAAGTGCTGTACAATTCTGTATATATACCAGAAACCACTGCACACTTAAATGGTAGTTTTTATGTGTGTGAGTTATATCTCAATTAAGATGCTAAAAAAATCTCAAGCTTAGGACAGTGCCTGGCACATACAGGAGGTCAGCACAAGTTACTTTTCTCAAATGCATGCATGCATGGCTCTTTTCCCTTGACAGCTTTGGATTATGAGCTGGTAGATCCAGGACAAGCAGCCTGTCGAGAAGAGTCCAGTACTTACTAAAGACTGGTGACAGGCATACAAGCAGCCAACAGGGCAAGGAGCATCCATACCAGAAATCAGGTTCCGTTACAAATAAAAAAAGGAAGGATTCAGCAGCAAGGCACATGTGAATGCAGAGTGAGGATCAAAGGCAGACAGGCAGCAGAGGGTGAGGAAGGCAGGAGATGGGGCAAAGAGGCAGCAAGAGAGAAATACTGGGAGTCAGAAGCCTCAGAGAGCTGAAAGGCCAGGGCAAGCTGAAACGCAGGAACATCTTTCTCTGCCCGTCCCTGCCTGCTGAGTGCCAGTCCTGGAGACGCTTCTCCAGATCAGCAGGTGGTCGCAACCCATGCTGGTCACAGCTGGCTGAGGGACAACCTGCCGAGGCAGCCACAGTGGCTTCTACTGAACAAATCCAGAATCTTTCACCATAGGCAGCAGAAAAGGTGATGTCTCGTACAGATGTGTGGCTGGGCTAGGAAATTTACAACATTCCCGGGCTCTGGTTTGCTCAAATTAAAATGCCTGTCCAGTGAAAATTCTTTGAACAAGAGTACCTGAGGCCTTCATACAGTGGTTTCAGGGGCAGAAGTGAAAGACCGCAGCAGATCCTCTCACAGGGATGTGGAGACAGAAAACAGAGAGCAAAGAGGAAATAGGATTGGAAGTCTCTCCCTCCCCCTCCTCTGACTTCCTCACAGGCCTTCAGCCCCACCCATCTCAAGTCTCAATCCTTTCTGCAGCCCAGTGTTCACCTTGCAGGGGGACGCATCCGCCTTGACACCACAGTAGTTTTGACTCCATCTGACCTTTCCCTTCCAGCAAACACCATCACCCAACTCACCTCTCAAGTTCAGATTTCCAGGAGAGAATGTAAGGGGCAGGGCTCAGCTAGGGTAAGGCATCAACTTCTAGTCCCTTAGCTGTTGGGGGCAACAGAGAAGGGACACATGGCCTCCTAGGAGCCAGCGGAGGGGCAGCTTCCCCGGAAAAGACATGCCTCAGTTTGCTTTCTGTTTTGTTGGGGGGCAATGGGAGTCAGTGTATGGGTGTGTGTTTGTGTGTGTGTATTCCTCTCTTCAACAAAGAACACGTTCCAAACGCGAAACTTCCTTAAACTACTGAATATGCAGCACTTGTATTTATTCTCCCGAGTGAATCCCCCCACCTCGTAAATATCTTCAGTGACTTTCAAACATTTTTGACCCCAGGATGAAAAATAAGACTAAATGTATATTACATATGAAGCACACGAAACAAATGTTTCACAAAACAGCACATGTAATGCACCCCGATCTTTTCTATCCTATTACAGTCCATTTTAATGCTCCTTCAGCCTGCTAAATTGATTTAACACCCACTAACAAGTGGTGACCAGCGATTTGAAAAACCCTACTATTCCCTCCATCGCCTGTAATTTTATCATTAAAAACAATTTTACACTTTTCACATTATACTCACATAGAAGAAAATTCCCCAATTCTTTCTCAATAATATCCTACACTCCAACTATTGTAGACAGTTTTAAATGATGAACCAAGTGCACAAGAGATGTCGAGTGCTTTGAATTGTTTACACAACACTGTTCGTAAGCCAATCACATGACACCCCGTTCTCAATCTGTTTAGTGACCAACAGGGGCTCATGCCCTGGTGCGAAGTGTCAACCAACCTAGCTGAGAAGCACCACCCACTGTCTCTGTACAAAGCCAACCTGCCCACACAGGGATGGAACCAGCTCCCTTGGGCTCACCAAACTTGTTCCAAAGGGAAAAGAAATTCTGCTGGTGATGTGTGTATCTCTGGGGAATTTCTAAGGCAGATTACTTTGTTCAGCAATGCCAATGCAATTGGGTTAATGGGTCATGGATATAAATAGGATCAAATGCTTGCTGGAGGACCGAGAGGTGGCAGAATGAGGACTGTCAGCAGAGGAAGCTAGGGAGGTGGAAGAGAGGATGCAAAGATGAATTTCCATCTCCAGCGCCAGGAACCGGTGTGACTTCCATCTGCGGCACAGCATGTTGAGTGCTGCCGAGATTCCTGCCTGTCCCACAGCATAGCCCAGGAGCGTGGGACACTGGCTCTTCATTCAGACTTCCTGAGCCCATCCATGATCTGTTACTGACATCCCCTGAGCCTCAGTTGTGCCCTCTGTAGAATGGAGCAGGTACCAATTAAACCCAGTTCACAAGCTTCCTGTGAAGACTCAAGTACAACAAACAGCTCATGTGAAGCGCTAAGCCTAGTGCCTGCCACAAAGCAAGGATCCAACATATATTCCGGACAGTTGTTACCACCAACTAACACCCCAGCTCACCCGCCAAAGTGCTTAAAACACACAAGCAGATGTCCATCTTTGAATGAGTACTTTTCCCGTTAGCCTCTCTAATCTCTTATCAGACATGGTTAGCCCACTCCAGGACCTTTTTGGATCCCTCCTCTCTTCTATAATAACCTAATTCCTTCCTCTTCTTTCTCAAAACCTGTGCTCACTTCAATGTTTTCTCCCCCACTAAACCCTGAGACCCATGGATACAGAGAATGAAAGGGACTCATCTCACTAAACTATTTATAGTGCCCAAAGCGTGATAGTTTACAATAGTCAGACTGAGTTCCACATGATCATCAAGTGGTCTCCTGACCCAAGTCAGACACACAAGTACCAGGGATATACAATTTCTGTCTGCCCAGGGATTCTGGGAAGCTCAAGGCCTGTCTCAGAACCCAGAGCATCTAGGAAGTAGGAATGGCACTAAAAAGGGATGCCCTTCAAAAGACCCCACTTCCTTCTCAAAGGTTCCTGGGGCCAGCTTCAAAGAGGAGTCTGGATGAGGCATGGCTATCTCTATTTTTACAAAATAAGAACTTCTGGAAATAAGATACTGCCAAGGTCTATCACTACACTTCACACATTCTGGGGTAGGTCTCAGCACACAGGGACTACATACTGTTGTGAAGTTATGAGAAAACTTCAAGGGTCCACAAGTACATAATCTCCTAAAGGTGCCTTGTACCATGCCCCATGCTTTCGGGGAACCTACCTGTCTGTATGCTTAGGATTAAGGATAACAAGGCAATTTTCCTGTTTCCTTAAAAAATATGGTATTAATGCAATAATACTACCTTAGACAATCCAGACCAAAGGCAAATGAAAATGTATTTGCTAATCTCTACTGAGTAGAAGACTATCTGTTATAACTTCCTCCATGCCATCTTCCTAAGGAATAAGGAGGTCATAATAGGGTGGCTCAGTGGTAAAGAATCCACCTGCCAATGCAGGAGATGTGAGTTCAATCCCTGGGTCAGGAAGATCCCTTGGAGGAGGAAATGGCAACCCACTCCAGTATTCTTGCCTGAAGAAGCCCATGGACAGAGAAGCCTGGTGGTTGATTGTCCATGGAGTCACAAAGTTGGACATGACTGAGCGTCTGAGCATGCACACAGACTAAAGCTGGTAACCAATGATCACAGGTTGTAACAGCCTATATTTATTGTCCTGAGGCAATTATTAATACCATCAGGATCAATGGCCTAGTGTCAGCACAAAAAAAGGGGGGGGGGGCATCATAAACAAACTAGGGCCCAGGTAGTAGGGACTCCAGGATTTCCAGGAGGCGACATAGGTCGATTGGAGGCAGACCCACCCAGGTCCAAGCCTGGCTCAACCACTGCCCATCTGTACGACCTAAACAAGTTGTTGCATAATCTTTCTCTGTCTCATTTACTCATGGTAAAATGGAGATAATAATACCGGCATCATCAGACTGCAATGAAGATAATGGACCACCCACTTTAGCCCTCTCTCTATATAAAATTATCTTTTCAGAAAACAAATTCTACTAGATACTTAAACAAATGGGCCTACATTGAATTAAAAAGCTTCTTCACAGCAAGGGAAATCATCGACAAAATGAAAAGGCAACCTATGAAACAGAGAAAAGTATTTGCAAATCATATATTCGATAAGGAGCTAATATCCAAATTAAATAACACAACTCCATAGCAAAAACAAAAAACACTCCAATTTAAAAAAATGGGCAGAGAAAGTGAATAGACATTTTTCCAAAAAAGACAAGTAGTCAACAAGCATATGACTAATTAGTATCATTCATCATTAAGGAAATGCAAATTAAAACCACAATGAGAAATCACCTCACACCTGTTGGAATAGCTATTATCAAAAACAAAACAGAGAAAGAGATATGTATTGGGGAGGATTTGAAAAAAAGGGAACCCCCATACACTGTTGGTGGGAATGTAAATTGGTATAGGTACTAGGGAAAACATGAAGGTTCCTCAAAAAATAAAAAAACAGAATTAAAACAGGATCCAACAGTCCAATTTCTGGGTATACATCCAAAGGAAATGAAAACATGATATTGAAGAGATATTTGCATTCCCACATCCATTGAAACATTATTCACAATAGTCAGGATACGGAAACAACCTACGAGATGTCAATGGATGAATGAATAAAGATGTGGTAGAAATACACAACAGAATGTTATTTAGCCATAAGAAAGAAGGCAATCTGGCCATTTGTATCAACATGGATGTACCTTCATGGCATCATGCTAAGGGAAAGAAGTTGGACAGAGAAAGACAAATACTGCATGGAATCCCTTATCGGTGGAAATTTTTTAAAAAAGAAAAAGTCAAATTCATTGAAGCAGAGAAACAGACAGTAGAAAAAGTGGTCACCAGGAGCTGAAGGGTTGGTAAAAATAGAAAGAGGCTGGTAAAACGGCACAAAACTTCAGATTACAGATGACTAAGGTCTCAGGATCTAACGTAAAATGTGATGACTTAGCTGATAACACTGTATTGTATAGGAATGTGCTACGAGATTAGAGGACTTTCCTAGCAGATCAGCTGGTAAAGAATCCACCAGCCATGCAAAAGACCCCAATTCAATTCCTGGGTCAGGAAGATCCCCTGAAGAAGTAATAGGTTACCCACTCCAGAATTCTTGGATGTATTCCTGGTGGCTCAAGACAGTAAAGAGCCTGCCTTTAGTGCGGGAGACCCAGGTTCAATCCCTGGGTTAGGAAGATCCCCTGGAGGAGGGCATGGCAACCCAGTCCAGTATTCTTGCCTGGAAAATCCCCATGGACAGAGGAACCTGGTAGGCTACAGTCCATGAGGTAGCAAAGAGTCGGACGTGACTGAGCAATTAAGCACAGCACAGGGCAAGAGACTAGAACTTAAATGTTCTCACCAAATAAATAATTAGAGGTGATGCCTGTGTTATGAACTAGATAAGCATCATTTCATAATGTATATGTATCTCAAACCACCATGACATATGCTTAAATATCTCACAATTTTATTTGTCCAAGTACATCTCAATAAAGCTGAAAAATACACAATTCACTTTTTATTTTGTATTCTCTCTGTCTCTGAGCCATCACTCTGAAATATGAAAGTTTCTGGGGCAGAATCTGAAGTTGTAAATAGCTGAATCTTAATGTTCTCTAAGCATTTGCATGCTATGCTTCTGCTGAACATTGCTCGACAACATGGTGTTTTTTTCCCCTTGTGCTGAAAAACAAAAGTTAATGGCCCAATAAGCAAATGAAGACAATTTCAGAAAATGGGCTTGGATAACATGAGAAAAGCAGGGGAGGTGCCTTCCTGAGGATCTTAGAGGACTGTCAACATCCGTCAGTTACAGAATATGTTAGCTTGTCCTGCCAGAGCTGCAGAATTTCTCTTCTTTAAAATCACAGGTGATATTTTATCTCTGCCAGTGGGAGGGGAAACCACCTCATATACAAGGGAAAGTCAGTAACTAAGAATATGCACAAGTTTCAAAAATTAGTCACTGGTTACCATAGTAACTCAAATATTGCCTAACAACTCACTGGGCTATAAGTAACCAAGATGATGCTAAATACATTACTTCAAAATGGGAAATGGACTCTATTTTTAGGAATACTTGCAAAGAACTAGATGGACCTAACCGCAAACTGAAGGTGGCTCAGATTTACCCCTGTGGACCCAGGATTCAAGGTCCATCTCCTGCCCTGTGTGGGTCAAGTTCTGGGTCACATGCATGTGTTATGCCCAGAGACAGCTGCAGGAGGAGGAGTGATGACATTTTATTTACAAACAAAAAATGAGCTTTCTCATTCCTTAAACTTTTAGTAAAGGAAGAATCCTTGCTATTGGGCAGTGAAGACTGATAACAGATTTAGGTGGCAGTCCCTTTAAATTCAATGTTAAGAAGTTCCTCAGGCCAAACAAGATTTCTCAGAAAATAACTAGCATGCCCAATAAAATAATAATTCTCCCATTGATCTAAGTAGTTTGAATTTTCTAAGTAGATATTAATGTTAGTTAGAATAAAAGTATAAACAATATATGAATTTTTAAATTATTCTAACAACTGACTGTACAACACCACCCTCCTAAATGAAACTTAGAATGTGACTTCTGTTCATGGTGCACAGTGCCTGGGACACTGGAGCCCCGAGTCTTCAGAAAAGTGATCCTGGAGCAGTGTTCTTCCTAATGGTCCCTGAGTACCTGCATCAGAATTCCAGAGGGTCCTTACAGTGTAAAATCCTAGGCCATGTCTAAGGCCCACCCATTCTGAGTCTCTGACTCAGTTGGGATCTGAGAAATCTCCATTTTAAAAAGATGCTCCCTGTGATGTTTATGTTCTCTGGTCTGAGAAGTCCATCCTTAGTAATCACCAATACATTGAAGTCTCCTGACAACGAAGACAGAAGATAGGACAGTCATCAGGGGACACAAACCAACATGGTTTATCAAAGGCAGAGCTGTTTGTGACTCAGTGGCTTTTGGGCCACAGCCTAGGGTATAAAACCAGCACAAAATACTTGTATTATATATGTGTGTGTGTGTACAACCCAAGTTTTTCAGAAACAACATGGGTGATGTAGTCTGGCCTACTCTATTATACTCCAATTTTTAATGTTATGGCAACCAACTAAATTGATTTCATTTCCCACTAATTGGTGGTGTTTGAAAAACTCTATTATAATATCTGTTGTCCTATATCTTTATCACTTAATAATTTTTAAATTTTTTCATGTAATATCCTAAATAGTAGAAGGCCATTCAGTCTTTTCCAATATACCCCCAAAGTCACAATATTTTAGTTACCTTTAGAGGGTGACTCAAGGTAAAGTGAGAGAGTCTTCTGTTTAAGGGAATCAACAACAATGCATTGAACTGCTAGCATTTAACTTTTATTTATTTACATCCTCTTTATCTCAAAAATAGCACGCAGATTATATAAGTTTAAAATAAATGAAAAATCTTAAGAAAGTGAAGCAAGAAAAAAAGAAAGACACAAAATTGAGGCTTTATGGACTAAATCAAAGGAACAAGTACAAGTAATAAAGACAACATAGGCCAGGAAAGCTAGTCTACATGTTAACTCTCAGCTTTCCCATCAGTGTGCAGAGGAAAACATGATCAGTTACGAAAATTCCAGGACCCACTTGGGAAGAATAAGCAATTTCTAAGAAGCATTTCCAGGCCCCTGGCTGTCTTCCCCTCAGGCTGGACTGAGCACTTGTCGCCTCCCTCCCTCCCTCCTCAGGGTAGAGAGGGCAGTCACAGTGGGACAGACCCTATTAGTGCCTCCACCTTCCACCACCGTTTGATTCACAGGGAAACTGAAGATCGCTCTAAGGTTTGGGACAAACAAAGCCAGGGGCCATAGGTCACTGATTCTCCCTTTTCTTGGAGCATTCTATATTCACTTCTGTCCCAGAGCTGACCAACTTATTGTGATGAAAACTGTTCACAGAGCCATCCCCTTCCTCCTCACCAAGCCCAGAAGGCTATCAGTTCCATGAGGACAGTTGTGGCTCCTATGGATATCAGTGAGCTCTCCATAAAACTGAGCTGAATACTAAACTTCTCCAGAAATTCCCAAAAGGAAAAGTGATAGAAGCACAAAGATCTGAATTGGCTTCTTGGTTCTATGGTTTATCGCTCCTGAGATATTAGTCAAGCCATCTGACTGCTATGATTCAGTTTCTTATCTGTTAACCAAAGCCAATGCGGTTTCTACCAAAGGTTAGTCGTGAGGATGAAATTAACAAACAGATGTAAGGAGGCCGGCCCAGTTTCCGGCACACAGCAGGTGCTCAATAAATGCTACTTTTCCCTTCTCCTAACAGAAATCTCCAGGATATTGATTGTACTCGCTGCTAGAGCCAGTGTAGTATTCACAACCCTTCTCTCACTTCCAAGTATCCTAGTTAAAATCACCCGTGAAGAAAGCAGAGTTCCCAAGAACCACAGAACACTAAATGCCTTCATAATGCCATCTTCAAAATGGTTTTTGTCATTGTTTCAATGACTTAAAGCAGGGCTTAGAGGTTATTATGGAAAAAAAAAAAAAGTCTGAGAAAGGGAAGCTTGACTAAGTCATTAAGTATCAAATAAATGCTTAAACCAAGCAATAAGGAAGAGAGATAATTAGTAAATTCACTGTTAGAAGGCAAATGCTGTTGCTAAAACAGAACACAGAAGCATATTTGGTCTTTACTCTTGAACGGGCTAAATATCCCCTTGTTAATACTAAAGTAGCGGTTGGTTGCTTTGCAGACTCTGTTTTCGTGGATGGTAGAGATGTAAAATTTAGGCCAGCATGTTTAGTCTTGAGCAGAGAAAACATCAGCTATGTTTTAATTTCCTTTAAGTATAGGTGTTCGGATTAACTAACGTGGTTGACCTACCTTCTCTGTGATGTAGAAGTTGGAGCTATCAGCATGCTGCAGCGCAAAGTACTCATGGTTTGCAAGGGACCACCTGAAAAAAGGCAAGCAAAAGCTGACGACAAAAGCGAAAAGGATCATTTTCAAGTTCATACGCTAGAGCTAGGTGAGCTTAGCACCCTGTGACTGGAACTGGGCCAGTACCCAAGACACACACAGTGCAGTTCCTAAAACAAAATGACTTCAGCCCCGTTATCATGACCCTGAGACCAAGGTCTTATCCCAAGCCTATTGTTAACCCTTAAAGTGTTTTATCTCCACAGCTTTGAGGGAGGGCTCATTAAATATAAAGTTCCATTCCTCCCTATGAAGAAGGAGTGAGTGGAGCAGAGAGAGGAAAACAAAGGAAATGAATGCAATGTAAATTTTTGATAACTGTTACATTTCAGGTGTCTCTGGAGTCTGCCATCCCCACTCAGTATGCTTGCTGTAGACTGGAACATTTCAGTTAAGGATTGTTGTTGTTTAGTCACTAAATCATGTCCCACTCTTCTGTGATCCCACAGACTAACTTGCCAGGCTCCTCTGTCCATTTAAGGATCACAGATCTTAAACAAATTCCAGGTAAAATTCTATTCATAGTTCTGCCTTAAAAATTAAAAAACCTCAGGCAACTTCCATATGCATGGATTGTTAGAGCACCCCAAGAGAAGTAGGAAAGCTATCTTTGTGAAGTTCCATGTGGCAGCACAACCACCCACTGTCTTGTCTTTTAAATTATTTTATCTTCTGCGGGGACCTGAGTGGTCTTCTCACTTTATACCAGAAGAATGATGCACTTAACTTCGGGAACTTAGACTGCTTCCTGCTGAACAGGATGAATGAACCACATCTTTTCAAAGTAAATAAGATCAATCCCAATGTCCACATATCAGGACTTCTACACTTCCCACTCTTTGAGAAACAGAGAGAATGTTTTGGTAGAAAAGACATGGAAATATTACACAGTAATTCTTGCTGTCTTTAGGCAGGTCAAGTAGTGACTTAATGAGTAACATTTAATAATTGCACAAGAATATTTTATTTGCCTTTCAATATGCTGGCTGGAGCTCCCTGGATAAATCCTGAGTAACACTTACCCATCACAGACTTCCTTTATTATTGCAGACAGTGGTTTTTTCTGAAAAATAGAAAAAAAGGAAATACTTTCTGTTGGTTTCATTTCATCATTTTAAGCTCTAAAAAAATAAAAAAGAAGAAGAAGAAGAGGCCTAATAAAGACACTTAAATAAGAAAAATTTACATTTGCTATTCTTGGTAGTTGTCAGTGAGTTTGTTTTTCTCAAGGTAATAATCGACCAGCCATCACCACCAACTGCATTAATGATGTATTATCCTTGGGGTCCTTTTTTCTATACTTAGCATGCAAGTTGAACAAAATATACACCATATTTCACTTGAAAGGGAAAGTGTTAGCCGCTCAGTCATGTCCAACTCTTTTCGATCTCAAAGACTGTAGCCCTCCAGGCTCCTCTGTCCATGGAATTGTCCAGGCAAGAATACTGGAGCAGGTTGCCATTCCCTTCTCCAGAGGATCTTCCTGACCCAGGGATTAAAACCGGGTCTCCTGTATTGCAGGCAGATTCTTTACCATCTGAGCCATCAGGGAAGCCCCAGTATTTAACTTAGTCACATTAAAATCAGGATGAAACATAGTTTTGGTCAAAGATCTCATAGGCAATAACAACCTACAAAGTCAATTGATCACCAGAGTTCCTCAAGAGTAGTACATGGGTAGGACAACCAGTAGTTTGGCTTTATGCAAACAAGCTTGGATGTAGAGTAATTTTATGAGAACATGAGGCAAATGGAGTATGAAGCATAGTGACATTGTTCCTACAAAGTACACAGAATTCTTCCCACAACTGTGGTCCTGGCAAATGTCAATCATGCAGCAGCTTGAGTAGGACACACTCGAGTAACGGGACCATGACACCATGTGCTGTGGTGTCAACTGGCGGCTGACTACAGCTGTACTCTTGGCCTAACAGCCGCAGCTGTGCGCTGCCTGCCTCCAGATAGAAAGAATGTAGTGAAGAGACACAGGCAGCTCATCTAGAGATGTCGAAACTCTTTCTGCTTTGGATGTAAACAGACCCCAGCTGTCTCCTGGGATGGGCAGGAGTGTGTCTACCAAAGGAACACATCACAGACAAGAAACAAATGGGAAAGAGAAATCAAAGAAATACAACACATGGTCCTGGATTTTCAAACACAACCACAGAAGAGCACCGAAAACACTTTCCCCTCCCGTCCCTCTGGGCACTGTGGTATGGCAGAAGGAATTTGAATCAAGCAGAATTAGTTTAAAACCTAGCTGTGTCAACTTGCTTGCAGTGAGACTGACAACTTCCTTAATTTGCTGAACCACAACTAGCTTATCTGTAAAACGGGCAGAACTACCCACTCCTCAGGGTTGTCATAAGAATTAAATGAAAATTAAAATAAAGGGCAAAAGACTCAAAAAAGGGTTAGGGCTCCACTTCTTTACTCTCCCATGTCACTAGAAGAGCTTGATTTCCTCTTTGCATCCTTGCCCTCGGACCCAATGTTGCTAGGTCCCCCTCTTGGTTAATTCCAAGCACTCCGTTGTTCTTCATAGTCCTTTCTAAGGGCTTCAAGGCTCTGATAAAAGCTCCAGTGCTGCCCTCAGTGTTCTTCCAATGCTCTCCTGCACTCTGGAGCACTAGGGTCTATGACTAAGCCCACCACCATGTTTTCAAAAGAACGTCTGCCTACAGCTCTAAATGCAGTGGGCAGAAGAGGGACGGAGAATTGTGGAGGGGTGGAAAGATAGTGCATATTAGCATCTTGAGTTAATCTCTTTTAGACTAAGATTAGAAATGGAGATTGGATTCGACAATGAAGTTACATGTTACACAACTTGAGGCCTTTGCAAGAACTTGTCCATTGTCTATGGCTCTGGCTGTGAATCGAAAAGCAAATGTGCACTCCCAACCAAAGGAGAAAGGAGCTTTAGGAACAAAACTCTTTCCATAAGTTGAGGATTTTGCACTTCCAGCTGTCAGAGACCTCTCCAGGGTATTAGTATTTCATGAGGACCTACCAGTTTCCTAGATTAACTGCAGTGGCTCAGCTGGTAAAGAATCTATCTGCAGTGCAGGAGACCTGGGTTCAATCCCTGGGTTGGGAAGATCCCCTGGAGGAGGGAATGGCAACCCACTGCAGTATTCTTACCTGGGAAATCCCATGGACAGAGGAGGAGCCTGGCAGGCTACACTCCATGAAGTCGCCAAGAGTTGGACACAACTGAGTGACTAACACTTATTTACCTATCAGTCTCCTAACTCCCCCAATCTTCTTGCATCCTCAAAACTAAAATATAAATAACAGGGTCAGATTTCAGACTTAAATTATATTTAAAGGACAGATCGAGCCAAGGAAGCATTGCTAATGATGTAGGAGAAGGCATTTAAATTACTGCTTGCAGAATGGGAATTCTTAAAGTCTAGGTAACTTAGAGGAATTCCTCAGATTTTAATCCAGGTCTGATTCATAGTTTCAGAGTCAAATTTGAAAAGATAGAAGTGGGCTTCTAGAACTATTATATCTAGAACATTCTGAAGTTGGCTATATGAAAGGAGTAAAGACTCTGGAAGAACAAAGTTTAGAGATTTAATAGAGAAATATGAGAGAAAAACTTCAAACCCCAGAGGAAAAGGACTCACAGTTAACATAACTGCAGCCTCACCAGTTAAAATGAATGCTGTGGAAGCAAAGGGCTGGTCCTGCATCCTACACCTGTCCCCTCCCTTCTTTACATGTTCCAATGAAACACTGAACGCCACCACCCACACCTAATTCCAATGACTTCACAATTTTCATCTCCCTTAATTCATCCACTTTTTTAATGTCATTACTACCTTCTTTTTGAAACCATCTTTCCAGAGTTGCTGTATTCCCTTCCAGCTCCTACCGTTACAAGCAACAATCCTTCGATAAAATCCAAGAGATCCTTCATTATTTGTTTTACTTCTAACTTCAGATTTATGTTCCTATCTCTTCTGTTTTCATTCAACTGGTCAGTTCCTCATTCATTTAAACTGTCCCAGGTCTGTAATCTGATCCCACTCTTAGAAATCTCTGGCAGTTTCCTAGCACCAGCATGTTAACTCTCCTTCAAGCATCTTATTAAATGTACAAACAAAAATCATTACTCTCACCATTCCCTAAACCAATAATAGCATGTCTCCACCCCCAAATTCTCACCATCTCAGTCATGATTTTTTCTGTCTCACTATGACACCACTGCAGCCCAGAGCATCATTAACCTTTATTTCTTCACCCTCCAGGTCTGATTTGTTACAGGTGGTATTACATCTTCCTCTGTGACATTCATATCATTACTTCTCACCTCCTCCAAATCGCTCTTCTAAAATTTTGGCATTCCTCATTCCAACTCCTACCAGATAAATCATACCCCAGTTCTATCATTCTTAATTCTGCTTCCTCAGCCCCAGTGCCTTTCCTGAGGAACAGCCCATCATTAAAAGCATTAACTACTTGCCATAAATTTCCAACCAAACACTCCACTGGCCTATCAAACACAGATTCCTATCTTGCATTAGTTCCTATATTTGAATCACCTACTTCTAGTAGTTCTTTCATGTAGATTTCTAGAGAACTTATCTTTGCCTTCTCTATTCTGTGATATACAGATTTTCACAAGACACTGGGTCTCATCATTACTTCGCCAAAACCTCTCTCTGCTTTATCCCTTGCAGACCTAACTACCACCTTTGGCTAAGAATTCTCAGGATCCTGGCATCAGATCCTTGCAAATAAGTCTTTACATCACCAGTTTCCTTCTTCCTAATCCCTGCATTAATTATAATTAGGTAAAATTAGACTTTCCCCATAAACTTTGCTCATGTTGTTCTTTTGCTGCAATATCCACCATAGATCTTCAATGACCATCAGCTGTATTGTAGAAATCTCTTAGCTTGTCATCCACGGCCTTCCACAATCTGGTCTCAAGCAATCAAACTGCCTACTGATGTTGTGCATGTTCCCCATGCTTTTGGATTAGCTAACGATTCATCCAAAAAACCCCACCCCCGCACTTTTACTTTATGCCATTTTTTGAATATCATTTTTGGCTGTGCTAGGTCTTCATTGCTGTGAAGGCTTTTCCCTAGTTGCAGCAAGTGGGGGCTACTCTCTAGTTGTGATGTGCAGGTTTCTCTCTGTGGTGGCTTCTCATTGCAGAAAAGAGCTCTAGGGCTAATGGGTTTAATAGTTGCCGTTCCCGGGCTCCAGAATATGAGCTCCATAGTTGTGGCACATAGGTTTAGTTGCTCCACCGCATGGTGGGATCTTCCTGGATCAGGGATCAAACTCATGTCTCCTGAATTGGCAGGTAAATTCTTTACCACTGAGCCACCAGGGAAGCCCCAGTATTCAGGCACTAAAGTTGTGCCCGACTCTTTGTGACCCCATGGACTGTGGCATGCCAGGCTCCTCTGAACTTCCACCATCTCTCAGAGTTTGCTCAGATTTATGTCCATTGAGTCAGTGATCTCAACGTCTGTTGGCTCCTTCTCCTCCTGCCTTCAGTCTTTCCCAGCATCAGGGTCTTTTCCAGTAAGTTGGCTCTTTGCATCAGGCGGCCAAAGTACTGGAGCTTCAGCTTTAGCATCAGTCTTTCCAATGAATATTTAGTGTTGATTTCCTCTGGGATTGACTGGTTACATCTCCTTGCAGTCCAAGGGACTCTCAAAAGTCTTCTCCAACACCACAGTTCAAAAGCATCAATTCTTCAGCACTCAGCTTTTTTTACAGTCCAACTCTCACATCCATACGTGACTGCTGGAAAAACGATAGCTTTGACTAGATGGACCTTTGTTGGCAACAAAGTCCCTCTATACTTAGCACATGAAATGAATCACTCTTAAGGACCTAGTATATCTGTCTTATTTTCTTGTCCCTTGAAAACAAGATATCTCAATTCATCTTTGTAACCTTCTCCACCCCTCAGTACTAGTTGCACAGTTCACTGATGCTAACAGGATGTAAGAGGAAACTCAATACATTTCTGTTAAATGGAAAATTCACTTACTTTATTAAAAAAAAAAAAAGAACCAACAGAAAAGCCTTGACTATAAAAGTAAACCATTTCCTAAATGTCCATCAATAGATGAATTGATAAAGATGTGGTACACATATACAATGGAATATTACTTAGCCATAAAAAGAATGAAATTGAGTCATTTGTAGAGATATGGATCGACCTAGAGAGTTTCATACAGAGTGAAATTAAGTCAGAAAAATAAGTACTGTATATTAACACATATATGTGGAATCTAGAATAATGGTACAGATGAACCTGTTTGCAAGGCAAACATAGAGATACACATGTAGAAAACAAATGTGTGGACACCACAGCGAGGGGAGAAATGGGGGATGGGATGGCTTGAGAGATTGGGATTGACATATATACTATGACTACTACGTATAAAATAGGTAACAAATGAGAACCTACTTCTAATGGAGAATCTTCATTGGAAGGACTGATGCTGAAACTGAAGCTCCAATACTGTGGCCACCTGATGCAAAGAACTGACTCACTGGAAAAGACCCTGTTGCTGGGAAAGACTGAAGGCAGGAGGAGAAGGGAGTGACAGAGGATGAGATGCTATTCAATTGGATAGCATCACAGACTCAATGGACATGAGTTTGAGGAAACTCCAGGAGATAGTTGTGAGAGGAGCGTGGCCTGCTACAATCCATAGGGTTGCAAAGAGTCGGACAGGACTGAAACAGCTTAGCACACACACACACACGTGTATACATATAGCTGATTCACTCTGCTGTGCAACAGAAACTAACACAACATTTTAAAGCAAGTATATACTCCAATAAAAAATAAGAAAAAATGATTAATGAATATTAAAAAGCAAAGCAAAAGAAAACAAACAAACAACAACATCAAAGTAAACCATTTCAAAGTACAGCCTGGATTAATCGGCACAAATCACACTTCCTACCATGTAAACCACTGTGGGGTGGCTATAAGCAGCTGCTTAGACATGTGAAGGTTGTCACCACTCCCCACACAGACCACTCTTGTGATTCACAGCTTGGGTGAGCATTGAGCCAGCCAGCTGATGAGGAGTATAATTCAATAGATGATAAAACAGATACCAATCAAATGATCGTCACCATCCTCTAGCAAGGCCACACAGGTGAGCAGGAACTATTGCTGTAAACAGGGATGGAACAAGATACTCCCAAATACACTATTTTGGTAGCAGTGCTTTGCTCATATTTTATATAAAACCTTCAATTTGACATGAGCTCCTTGCCTGACTTAAATTCTATACTAAAGTTTGGCTCTATGTTTTAGTTAATATTTGTTCAGGTTACATAAGATGTTTTTATGATAATACAAGTTTCACCTGAGGAAAAGAAAGCTTCCAAGACATGCTTGGAAATCCACTAAAGCTTGGGAGTAGGGTGACAAGCGCAATGCCTTGGTAGCTTTCTGTGGACCCACGTAATATTTGCCTTTCATCTCATTGAGAGAAAAGCCCAGAAGTAAAGAAAATTTGATCTAAAAGGATAAAAACTGGTTCTTCTCTCTTTGAGTCCATAAACCATAAAAGAACTAAAATAAATTCTATACTCTATAGGAATATATCTCCAGGTAAAATATCGAGGCAAAATTATTTTAATTGCCTGAGCATGTTTTTGTAACTTAACAAAAATCATAACTAAATCCCTTAAGCTTTTTGTTTTGAAGGTCAAATCGGCCTTCTCAGATTCAGTAATGAACTAAGATGGAAAGAATAGAAATGTTTTTAACAATAACCCAGAGGGTTAGTCAGTTATCAGATTTCCAAGTGCAGGTGACTGGGGATTAAATAGACTCTACTCGTTTCCTTTAGCAATGGTGAGGTCATCGTTCACTACATGAAAGTATTTCTTCTCTTTATACTAATTTGAGAAAATTTCAATAGTGACACAAATATTTTTATTCATCAAACAAAGTATGCATTTCCAAATGAATTTTATTGGCAAAGTACCATGTGCCAACAATTATATTCATGCAGTAAATAAGATCTTTGTTGCTGGGTTTATTTTTTTAGATTTATCCCTCCCTTTTAAACTCTTACTCTTCAAAAGAATTTCTTTATTCAACTTAATTTATCATACACTACATCCAGAAAGCAAATTTCCAATACAAAAAGACTTTTATTTACTTTTCATAAAGTCATCTAGATTCCTGAGAATGGTCAAATTCACTAGCAATTAGCTTGTGATCTATATCTCTGCCTCTGTCCTCACATGGTGTTCTCTCCTCTTCTTACAAGGATGTAGGGCCCACTCTAAATCCAGGGTGATTCCATCACAAGATACACAATTATATATGTAAAACCCTTTTTTCAAATAAGGGCATCTTTTCATATTCCAGGTGTTAAAATTTGGATACCTTTGGGGTCACTGTTAAAATTATTGCAACTGGGTAAGAAAAAGATATTATTTATTAAAGGATTAGAGAGAAAAGAGAATGCACCCTTTTCTCCCTAATCCTTAAAGTGGGTGTTGGTCCTTCACTTCTTTTCCTAAACTCTCTCTTGCTTTGAATGAAATGCCATTATCCTAAATCCCTGAATCCATGACCCCTCTTCTAAGGTCTGATCCTGCATTCCCAACAACCCCTGGTGCGGATCCACGTGGACGTCCTGCCACCTCTTCAAGATTAGCACTGCATGCTCTTCCTCACTAAACCAGATCCTCCTCCTGTCTCATTTTTATCTCAAAAAAAAAAAAAATATATATATATATATATATATATGTATTTATATCTGACTCTCCCCACCCAAAGCTCATGGTTCCTTTCAGACATGAGAGGACCCCCAGCAGAAACATCCTTGAGAACCTCCAGTTGTTTATATCAGAGGCTGCGGAGTCCAGCCCGCCTTGAGGCACGTTCCCCGGACATAGCCCAGCTGTTGTCCCTCGTCAGTGTCCCTCGCTGATGAGGGCAGTTCCCATTCAACCACCTGTTCCTGCCTGTTGGCAGGGCACCTGGCCTGGGGATACTATGTGACCCAAGTGCTCACCTCAGAGCTCGCATGTCCCCTCTGCCCACATTTCTGCCTTGACACTGGCCTGTGGAGGCTGGTATCTCCCTCATCTGAAGTGATACACACTTGTCAGCAGCTATAAACTGTGGGCTGCCATTCCTACTTCTGACATCCACTTCTCAGGCCCATGTCTGTCCTAAAAAGAGCATCGCATCAGAAAGAAAGCTTGGCTTCTTTGAAACCTTATTTATTTCAAATGTTTTTAAAGATATGGGGTGGGGATATGCTTATGAGACAGCAGTAGGGACACCAGAAAAAGCTCTCAGAATGCTGCATTTTTTATCAACAACTTGCTTCTCTATACCTTACCCCAACTATGAGCACTGGAATAACTTTAGAAAATGATTTCCTGGGGTAGAACCCCAACTTCTGAAGCCCCTGGTTTTGTAGCTTTAGGCTTACTACTTCTCCTCTCAATGTTTCCATTTTCTTTTCTGAAAATAAAAGTAGCACCTCACACATTATTAGGGTGGTGAAGACTAATTGAGAGGATGTTATATCAAACCCTCAAAACTGCACTGGTACACAGCCAGGCACTGGATACATGTTACCTCTGAATAGGTTCTTTCATTTCATGTATCCAGCTTGGACACTTTGCAGGTACTTTCTTTAAATGTTGGTTAAGAACATTAAATACATGAATGAATGAATATCCAGTTCTTCTTCCTCCTTCCTGGAGTGACTCCAGTCCCCAGTGCTGCCTTTGGCACTCATCTCATCCTGTTCTTTACTCTTCAATGCATTTTTGTTTCCTTTGCCAACCAGATTATACACATTTGGAGGGAGACACTGCCTCTGAGACTCACCTCTGTCACCTCCCAAGCAAATGGCTGCTAGGCTACAAGGCGTGCAATTAATGAACTTTTTTTTTTAATTAAAAACACATCTTTTTTCAGACTTTCAGCCTGTTTCCCTTTCTTCTGGTCTCTTCCAACTGCCTCTGAAGCTCAGGCAGCAGCTAAGGATGGAAGACGGCAAGAGAAAGACAGGAGCAGTCTCCCATCACCACCTCGTAGCCACTTTGCCAGAGGGCCATTGTCAGACAGCCCTGTAATTGCAAAACCATTTTCCACCAAGACTGAAAGTTCTTGGTCCCAGACTATTATAAAGACTTCCTCCAGTGCTTTAAAAGAATGTGACAGATGCTTTGTTTTGACACTTTGAGGTGGTACAGCACAGCACTTGGGATTTTTACTTTCTTTTACAGATGGAAATTCATTGAACATATTCTGCCCAGCAGTTATGAGTAATGTTGGTCCAGAAAGAAAAGAAATCCAGCTCCTAAATGTCAGGACACCTCTGAGAAGGGATATATGCATGTTGACTAAGACGTAGCCTACAATGTGACTTGGAGAAACTTTCAGGTGCAATAAATAAACCATCTAGGTCCTGGAGGTGCCTCCTGACACCATGTCAAAAACACCAGTCATTTTTATAACAGCTTTATTCTTCCTCCAATGAGCCTGGTGACTGCCCTCCATGCTTCCAACCATATACCTTTACTATGGAGGAATCAGATGTCTCTGAGAGGTGTGTGTGAATATTCTGTTTTCCTAATAGCTGCTTAAATAACCTGAAAGTTAATGACAAAGCCACATTTCCCTGAGGCAAACTTATTAATAGCTGGTTCTTGGAAAGCAAACATTTTGACAACAATTCCAATGGGAATCACTGACATAAGATTCCAGTGACTGTTAGAGATGACAAAGGCAGGGGGTGTGGGGGAAAGGACTCACAACTCTGTCTCCAAAGCAGTAAAAACTATGTATCCCATTAATTTTAAAAATAGAAAGATGATACACTATGACACCTTTTTCTCAACAGATGATTTGTTTCAAAAATAGTTTACTAAAAATGACTTATTTCAAGCTTTATGAATCTAATTAAATATTAGATTCAGGAAGACCAAGTGTAATCTTTGCATCATAAAAATCACCGGACTATGTAAATGAGCAGACACAAAAAATAATTAGTACTCTCATTAGTAATGAGTTAAAGAGGAGGAGAAGGTCCTCTTTCTCTTTCAGGTTCTCTGATATACTTCTGCTGAGCAGAAACTGTGTTCCCCTTCAATTGGAAGCAATTTTAGAAAATGACAAAAATGTAGAGATGAACAATGCAAAAATAAAACCCTATTCACATCAATTATCTATTCTGAGTCTTCCTTCTTCTTGACAATTTTACATTGTCCTAATACCAATGTCGCTACGGATATAATTTTTTTCAAATTTCAATATCTCAGGCAGCAAAAACAGCAACTTTGCCAACTACTATATCCTTCTCTACCTTCCTTAATATCTGTCTTTTCCAAGAAGTACTCCCATATAATTCCAGCCTGTCTGGTGGGCCATTTCATTCCACCACACCTTGAGTCAGTTCAGTTCAGTTCATTTCAGTCACTCAGCCATGTCCAACTCTTTGGGAATCCATGAACTGCAGCATGCCAGGCTTCCCTGTCCATCACCAACTCCCGGAACTTGCTCAAACTCATGTCCATCGAATCAGTGATGCCATCCAACCATCTCATCCTCTGTTGTCCCCTTCTATTTTGCATTCAATCTTTCCCAGCATCAGGGTCTTTTCAAATGAGTCAGTTCTTCACATCAGGTGGCCAAAGTATTGGAGTTTCATCTTCAACATCAGTCTTTCCAATGAATATTCAGGACTGATTTCCTTTAGGATGGACTGGTTGGATCTCCGTGCAGTCCAAGGGACTCGCAAGCATTTTCTTCAACACCACAGTTCAAAAGCATAAATTCTTCAGTGCTCAGCTTTCTTTATAGTCCAACTCACATCCATCCATACATGACTACTGGAAAAACCATAGCTTTGACTAGATGGACCTTTGTTGGCAAAGTAATGTCTCTGCTTTTTAATAGGCTGTCTAGGTTGGTCATAACTTTTCTTTCAAGGAGCAAGCATCTTTTAATTTCATGGCTGCAGCCACCATCTGCAGTGATTTTGGAGCCCCCCAAAATAAACTCTGTCATTGTTTCCACTGTTTCCCCATCTATTTGCCATGAAGTGATGGGACCAAATGCCATGATTTTAGTTTTCTGAATGTTCAGTTTTAAGCCAACTTTTTCACTCTCCTCTTTCACTTTCATCAAGAGGCTGTTTAGTTCTTCTTCAGTTTCTGCCATAAGGGTAGTGTCATCTGCATACCTGAGGTTATTGATATATCTCCATCAATCTTTTTTTTTTTCTCTCCATCAACCTTGATTCCAACTGTGCTTCATCCAGCCCCACATTTCGCATGATGTACTCTGCATATGAGTTAAATAAGCAGGGTGACAAAACACAGCCTTGACATACTCCTTTCCCGATTTGGAACCAGTCTGTTGTTCCATGTCCAGTTCTAAATGTTGCTTTTTGACCTGCCTATGGATTTCTCAGGAGGCAGATCAGGTGGTCTGGTATTCCCATCTCTTGAAGAATTCTCCACAGTTTGTAGTGATCCACACAGTCAAAGGCTTTGGCATAGTCAATAAAGCAGAAGTGGATGCTTTTCTGGAACTCTCTTTCTTTTTCAATGATCCAAGTGATGTTGGCAATTTGATCTCTTTGAACCAGAGATCAAATTGCCTTGAGTGAAGTGTTCTCTTTTATATGGAAATGGGTGAGTGATTCACTCTGTGACTCAATTCAGGTCCTAAGGTCTGCCTACCTTCTCTTCTATAAAACAGTCTACTTATTTGTGTTAAGCTCATATGTGGAAGGTTAATCCTATTTATGTGCATGGCATGAAAGTATTGATAAAAAGTCAGACAAGCCTGATAGAATAACAGAAATGACTGCTGACTCTGATGGATAAGATAATAGCAGGCCAGATGGATAGATACAAAAAAGTCAGATAAGCTCTGGAGGCAAAGTAGGGTTCAAGTTCAAATTAAACACAGGATTATGAATGTTTATCAACTGCGAAGAAACTGACATTGGATGTAAGATAGCTGTCAAAAGAATACTAAGTCGTGGCAAAGAGAGTTTTAAGAAGTAAGTTTACCTTTTTTTTAACTTTTTAGCTCCCTGTCTTCTGCCTCTTGTCTCTGTGTGCCATGTAGTTGGTTTACTGTTTGTGAGAGTGGATGCACTAGCACCAGTTCACCCTTCTTTTTGAAAAAATTTATTTATTTGGTTGCATTGTGTCTTAGTTGTGACGCATGGGCTTAGTTGCCCCACAGCACCTGGGATCTTAGTTCCCTGACCAGGGATCAAACCTGCGTTCCCTGCATTGGCATGCAGATTCTTAACCACCAGGGAAGTCCCCCATCCTTCTTTCTTCAGTGGGGATGGATGTGCTGAGAAACGTGCCAGCAAGTAGTGGAGAAACATGGGCTTCTAAGTCTCAAATATACGTCCCATGAGTGTGGCCATGGCTACCTGAGGCTAAACCACAGCCTGGAAGGACAATAAAACAGGCTCTTCTGGAAGGGTTTGAAATAGGCAAACGCATGACTACATCAAGAACTTTTAAAATTGCCCTACCTTTGATATATCATTAACCCAGACTTTCATTGTCTACCATCATTTGGTCAGCCCTTCTGATAATAATGATAATAGCAGTAGCTACCATTTACTAAGTGACTACCACATCCCCCCTGCAAGATGATGTTACTAGGCTTACATTACACATGAGAAAACTGTATGAGGATCTCAAGATGTTAAGCAGCTTGCTCACTTGTCTCACTTCTTTTTGTCTCCTCTGTCACTATCCTGTGCTGCCCTAAGTCACTTCAGTCATGCCTGACTCTGTGCATCACTATGGACTGTAGCCCACCAGACTCCTCTGTCCATGGGATTCTCCAGGCAAGAATACTGAAATGGGTTGCCATTCCCTTCTCCAGGTCACCATCCTAGGCCATGACATAATTATTTCTCACTTGGGCTACTGCAACTAATTACTAACTAATCTCTCACTTAATTTTATTTCTCACAAAACAGTTCTTAAATTTTGACCCTCTAAAAATGCAAACCACATCATGTGCAGTGAAACCTGCTGCTTAGAAACATTCCCTCTTTTTCATGACTCTTGGACAGAGTACTGAGCCCATACAGTTCCTCATGACACACCCTCTATCCATCCAGCAGGCCAAATCCAGAGCCCCATGTGGAATTCCTTTCAACTCCAAAGAAGGAAGGTATTAGGCAGGATCTCAAATATTACCTCTCCACCATTTCTTCCATTCTTGTTCTTTATTAGTAGAATTGCCAATTAGACACAGGATGGGACTTCTTAACCTGTCCTTTCAAGATAACTTCACATTTGTATTTTTTGTTCCTTTATCTTTTGGAATATATTCTGGATGTATTCCTTATTTCCAACCTCCAAGTTACTGGTTCTCTCTTTAGCCAAACCCACCGTAGAATAACTCTATGTGTTTTACTGCTTTTTTCCTGTTGTAGAGTTTTTCTTATATTTTATTTATTACTTTTACATTTCTGAGATTTTCAATTGCTTCTTTCTCAAATTTATCTATTCTCAATTTATGTCTACCTCTTTGATGTGCGTAATTTCCTGTTTGTGAAGATACTATTCTCTCTCTTTTAAAGTTCTTCCTTTGAGGGCCCGTGACATACTTATTTTTAAGCCCTCCCCTGAGCGCCACGCTCCTCTACATTTAGCGGATAGAACAGGGTCACCTGGAGCAGCAGCAGCCTATGTCATAAAGACAGACCAGATGCAAGTTTTCTGAGTAACTGACTACATAGAAAAGCTGAGGGAAAGAGAAGACTCTAGGAAGACATGTAGTTTCAGCTTTAGCAAACTGGGTATATGTTCATATGTCACTGAGAAAAGAAAATATTAAGGAAAGTAAAACTGCACAGGTTTGGGGGTGGAAGGAACAATGAGGATGGATTTTGACTATGTTGAGTTTGAGGTGCAAGGGGCATCTAGATGGTCAAAACAAGTAACAGATAGGCAGTTGTTCATATGGGTCAGGAGGTCAAGAATGATGTGACAGTGGAAATTATGAGCATCTACGGTGATAAGGCTGAATGCAAATAGATCATCACAAACTTGTTCCAGTGTAATGACCCGTCTATAATCATTCTGAAAATTGATATAGCTTATCTCAAAGTCATTTGGCTATCTTTTGATTATGGAATGCTTTGATGGAAGGATAAAAACAGATCTTCATGAAGTCAATTCATAAGATAAAACAATATATTTAGAATGCATGGTGGGGACAAGGGGAGGGATATTCTTCTCACAGGACCACTCCTTTCATCAGTTCAGTTCAGTCGCTCAGTCCTGTCCGACCCTCTGCAACCCCGTGAATCACAGCACACCAGGCCTCCCTGTCCATCACTAACTCCCGGAGTCTACCCAAACCCATGTCCATCGGGTTGGTGATGCCATCCAGCCATCTCATCCTCTGTCGTCCCCTTCTCCTCCTGCCCCCAATCCTTCCCAGGATCAGGGTCTTTTCCAATGAATCAACTCTTCACATGAGGTGGCCAAAGTTCAGGCACTGTCCTAGGCACTGGGACCACACTTGGCCTGTGCAGAGCATCACATAATGAATAAGTGAAGTCATATGGACTGTTACAAATGCATATAACAAGGGCCTTCATCTGATCTGAGAAATCAGCTGACTTTTAAGGAGTTTACATTTCATCTGGGATCAAGAGGAAAGGGGAGTTAGATGAGCAGAGAAATGAAGGGATGGTAACTTCCAGTTAAAAGAAAAATCACATTTGTAAAGGCTCTGAGAAGTGTGCAGTTATGAGAGAACAGAAAAATTCAGTTATAGTTAGAACCAAGATAGGAGTTTGGTGGAAGCTGCAATAACTTAAGCAAAGCTGGTGAGGTGAGCAAAGGCTGGGGAGAGCAGGCTGGTAGTAACCACAGTCAGAACGTCTGGGTTTTATTCTAAGTGCAGTGGGAAAGCAATGAAGGTTGCTAGGCTTGGGAGAATGCATTAGAGGGGAAGTAAGAGTGGTGAGCAGGAGGCCAGCTGAGGAGGCAAGCGAGAGCAGTGGGGGTGGACAAAAGGCAGACAGAATCAAAAACCACGGAGGAGGTAAATTCCACAGGATTTGCTATTTGAGAGACTTTAGGAGTTGCAGGGGAGGTGGTCCAGCACCATGGTGGTCATTGAATCAAGATTCATGAGTACATCTGATGGAAATTCTAGAAAAAAACCAAACCAGAAAAGCACATATTTTTTTTTTCCCTGAGGCTGCTCTCATTCCTGAGATGTTCTGGGCACCTTACACAGGTCTACATCCCTAGAGACAAAGTGCAAGCTTCCTTTCTCTAGAACAAAGCACCTTTTTATGAGAACCCAGAGTCCCGCTTAATGCTGAAAGCTACATATTTATATACCCCACCACAAACTGCCAGTTGACCTAACAGGAAAACGAAGTACATAGTGTGACATACACAAAAGGTTCTAGAAATGTGAGATGTCTTAGTCATCAAAATATTAAGGAAACATGGTTGATAAAAGGTTCTGTCCTTGAGTTACCCAATCTGCTCTTAGTGACAGAGTTGAGGAAGGGAAGTAGACAGGGGAGAATATCACCCCTACCTACCTAGAAAGCAAACTGAAATCTGCAGTTCATCTTCGGAGAAAACATAGACTGCTAGAGTTCATGCTTGTGCAATTAACCTGGGTTCTCAGCTAAGGGGAAACATGTTTTCTATCTTTCTCCTCCAAAGCATGGCAAATTCTAAGATTTTAAGAGATTATACACACTCTCACATACAAAGGGAGAGAGCTAAAACCAGAAAGGGAAGTTCTTTGGTCACTTTATATTAAAGGAAGTTTAAGAAATAGCTGTTAGATACCAAATCCAACAGTTGCAAAAATCAGATGAGCCATGACTTCTCCTGTCACAGTATCATTCTACCTGGTTATGACAGCACAAAACCCAGCAGTGTAACATCACACAGGCTTCAACACACTTTTCTTAAGCGGGACCAAATAAGCTCTTGAAAGTGTCATGTTTGTATTCTTTATAAAGTAAGAAAAAGTGAAGAACTATTAGGACCATTTTACTTAAGGAAGCATTAAGGACTCCCTAAACATTATTGTGGGAGCCAGAGGCAGCACCAGCAGAGAGAAATGTAAAGGACCGCACAACAATAATTTCTAAATCTAGGTCCAAGAACATCAGCATTACTACGGAGCTTGAAGAAACAGGAATCCCCAGCTCTTGAACCACATCTACAAATAATCTTCTCTGTGTTCAATATGTGTCATAAACAATTCAGATGCAGAACCAAGCTTGGAGCCACTGAGTTAGTCCCTCCTTGATAAGAGGAAATTTGTCCACCACCCAGGGGACCTTGGCAATGTCTGGAGACACTGTTGGTTGTCACAGACGGGGGAAGGAATGCCACCAGCATCTAAGCCAGGATACTGCTAAAATCCTAAAATGCAAAGCACAGCCCACAAAACTCAGATTCTCCAGTCTAAAATGTCAGTAGTGCTGAGATTGAGAAAGTCCAATGTAATACAACCACTCGGGAAAGAAGAGTCCAGAACAGGCATAAGACTTTTCATTTCTGCAGGGCAAGGGTAGAACCTTGCTTTCCAGAAATTCAGTCTCATTTTCTTGATTCTATGGGATCTTTTCTTATTATGATCACTGTAGCAAAATACACATTACATTAAAATTACAATCTTAACTATTTTTAAACATACTGCTCAGCAGTGTTAAATACACTCAAATTGTGTATTCTATGTGATTGCAAAGAAGTCAAGAGATACCTGGAGTAACAGGCAAATTTGGCCCTGGAGTATAAAACGAAGCAGGGCAAAGGCTAACAGAGTTTTGTTAAGAGAACACCCTAGTTATAGCAAACCCCTCTTCCACCAACACAAGAGAAGACTCTACACATGGAGATCACCTGATGGTCAACACCAAAATCAGACTCATTATATTCTTTGCAGCCAAAGATGGAGAAGCTCTATACAGTCAGCAAAAACAAGACCAGGAGCTGACTGTGGCTTAGATCATGAACTCCTTACTGCCAAATTCAGACTTAAATTGAAGAAAGTAGGGAAAACCACTAGACCATTCAGGTACGACCTAAATGAAATCCCTTACGATAATACAGTGGAAGTGACAAATAGATTCAAGGGATTAGATCTGATAGACAGTCAATCCTGAAGGAAATCAGTCCTGAATATTAATTGGAAGGACTTATGCTGAAGCCAAAACTCCAATACTTGGGCCACCTGATGAGAAGAATTTTTTTTTTAATTTAATTTTTTTTTTTTTTTTGGTTTTTGTCATACATTGAAATGAATTAGCCATGGATTTACATGTATTCCCCATCCCGGTCCCCACTCCCACCTCCCTCTCCACCCGATCCCTCTGGGTCTTCCCAGTGCACCAGGCCCAAGCACTTGTCTCATGTGATGCGAAGAATTGACTCACTGGAAAAGACCCTGATACTGGGAAAGATTGAAGGTGAGAGGAGAAGGGGACGACAGAGGATGAGATGGTTGGATGGTGTCACCGACTCAATGGACATGAGTTTGAGTAAGGTCCAGGAGTTGGTGATGGACAGGGAAGCCTGGCGTGCTGCAGTCCGTGGGGTCACAGAGAGTTGGACACAACGGAGCAACTGAAATGAACTGAACATGATTGCATCTGAATTCAAAATCTTCATTTGGAGTTCAACTGTTGCTTTAGTTCACCAGGCTCTCAATATTTAAGTCTTGGGAATTACAGGTTTTTAGGCTTGAAGAGATTAACTTTAACGCACTTAAGGAAAAGTTTGTATCATTGGTTCCAGTCTTGTTCGAAACATAAGAAAATGGTTCTATCTCATGTGTGACCCTGAAAACCAATCATAATTGGCTCCTAGTGATTATTAAGCAGGGCACTGAGTGACCGCCTCACTGAATCCCCACAAAGTCAGGAAGGGCCTAAGAATACTGACAGTTCATCCTTACAAAGCAGGAAGAGTGTTCCGGGCCACACAGCACTTAGTGGCAACCCAGATTTTGAGTCCTAATAAGCCCATCCAAAGGCTGTGCCTGTAAGCACCAGGCCAGTCTGCCTCTCCCAGTGTCCAACCCCAAAGAAACCCCCATGTTTCAAGGCTCTGTCTCATTTCAGGGGGGCTCCTTCAATGATAACCCAGACCATTCACCATCTTTCCCCTAGTTTTTAAATAAATTCAGACTTGGCTTTCATCATACAACGTGTCCCTGGAAGTCACGTGGTCAGTGGATGGAGGAGGCAAGCCGGCAGCGGTAGAAGTGTCTGTTTAAACGAGGCTGTTGTTACTGGTGCGACCCATCAAATGGAGCCATAAGGGACGGACAGACCCAAACAGAACTACCGAACACACGAAAGGAGACCAACAGAGAAGGACAGATACTGGTGTGATCCCTGAGTCGGGAAGATACCCTGGAGGGGGCAAACCACTCCGGTATTCTTGCCTGGAGAATCCCCATGGACAGAGGAGCCTGGGGAGCTACAGTCCATAGGGCTGCATGAGTCGAACACAACTGAAGTGACTAAGCACACACACAATATCACTCACATGTGGAATCTAAACAAAAAAAAAATTCAATTTCATAGAAATAGAGGGTAAAAAAGAAGTTGCCAGAGGTTGGCGAGTGAGGGGCATATGAAGAGACTGGTCAAAGCATACAAACTTTCAGCTGTAAGATGAACATGGCCTGAGGATTTAATATAAAACATGCTGACTACAGTTGATAATACTGTACAGTATGATTGAAACTGTCTAAGAGAATAGAACTTAATTATTTTCCCAACTTCCCTGGTGGCCCAGTGGCTAAAACTCTGCGCTTCCAGCAGAGGGGGCGCAGGGTTTGGTTTCTGTTCAGGGAAGTACACCCCCCATGCCGCAAAGAAGACTGAAGAGCCTGCATGCTACAACTAAGGCTTGGCAGCCAAGTAAATAAATAAATATTTTTAGAGAAAAAGAAGTGAATTGTTCTCACCATATGTCAATTGTCCCTCAATAAAGCTGCAATGAAACTTAAAAAAGAACTACTGAACAGATTTATGATTTAGTACAAATGGCCTGGATTTTTTAGTGTCACCCAAATCTGGATTCAAATCAATAACATCCTATCTGTGTAATCTCAGGTAACTCGGAAAAATTATGAAATGAGAAGTATAAAAGCCTGCCTTGCTGGGCTTTAGGAAGGGGATAAAGTACTCCATGCAGGGGACTTATGACACTGCCTGGCACATCATATGTGCTAATTGGATGGTATACATTATTATCAATATTACCACTATTACTAGTACTATGTATAGAATGAGTTAAACTCCTGGGTCAAGCACAAAAACTTCAATGTGCTTTATGCAATGAATGAGCCATTAAAAGGTCTTGGATAAATCAAATTTATGCATGTTGAATTATATCTTAAATATATTACAGAAATAGGATAGCTTAGATATACTACAGAAATCAGATAACTGAGGGAAAACCATGAGCCATCATTTTGTGCATGCTTGCCTAAAAACACATGCATCTATGTTCCTTTTAGAAAAATAAAATCTGCAACCATATAGGAGGAGGGGTTGCTATTGTAATTTCTTTCTGTTTGAAGAATGGAGAATACCAATGTTTTATTCTTATCTTTACTACTCACGATTCAAGCCAAAAGTCATCCCACAGAAAGAGACCAATGTGATGGCCTGCAGAATACAAATGTATATAAAACAGACTGACCACCAGAAGCTTATAATCCACTTCAAAAGACATAGGCACATTTTAAAAATGTAAATAATGTCAGGCTCAAGTTATGTTAACTATAAACAAAATCTACAGGCAAAGAAAATGGCATAAGGAATTAAAAGGATGGGACTTCCCTGGTAGTCCAGGAACCAAGACTCTGTGCTTCCACTGTAGGGGGTGTGAGTTTGATCCCTAGCCAAGGAACTAAGATCCCTCATGCTACATGGTACGGCCAAAAAAAAAAGTCGGGGGGTGGGTAGGGATTAGAAGGATGGAGAAACAACTGCGTTACAACGGATCGAAAAAAACTTGAGCAGAAAGGAGGCTCTGTGTGATGCTAGCAAAGCCAAGATTTAGAGTGGAGGGAGGAACAGAGGGTAGAAGAAACCCAAGCAGCTGGCTGTTAGAAATTATAAGGCATGGGGGGAAAGAAAAGTGCAAATATGGGCAGGGACACACTCTCAAGGGGCAGTTTGTCCAAAGCAAGAGGGTACTTGAGAACTTCTCACAGCACGTGCAAATACCTTGAACCTGGGATAATGTAAGAGAAAATCATGGCAGGACATGAGGGCAAGCCAAGGAATCTGACAAGTCTCAGGGTCACTAGGAAGTTCAAGGATCATCCATGACTTTTTCTTTTAATTGTGGTATACTTTCTTCAAACAAAATCTTTCCTCAGAGCATCCAAAAGTGAGAAAAGGTCAACAGCAGCTGCTGTGACAGAAGTGAGCATGGACAGCCTGGATGCCTATGGCACACACCCCTCACCCTGAACCATTTGAGGAGGATCTGCAGAACTAAGGTTGAAAACCATGCATCTCTTCCCATCACCCCTTCTGGGCAAATACATAGCAGAGAATATCTGAGGCCCAGATTGGAGTGGTGGCTTTCTGGCTTCAGTGTACTCCTTGTAAATAAAGGCACGGGGGGCAGAACAGAGGCAGGAGAAAGACAGTGCAGCAGACAGAGGAGCTGCTTCCCAGAATATTAGCAGGTGGCCAAGAGGTGGGAGAAAATATTTTGGAGAAGTATTACGGAGCAAGTGAATATTCCATAGCATGAACTTGTTGCGTGGCCAGTTAGCATGTTCCTTTATTACTAGGTGATGCCTCCCTCCCACTTGCCCTTTAACTTCTTCTCTTTCCTAAACAAAGTCACGCAGAAAAAGGAGGGAAAAGGTGGGAAACCATTCATGATGGACGGGCAGGCAAAAAAGAAAACCTGAGCATCTCATTCTCTTATTGGATGAGAACTTGCTTAAATGAGCAGTTCTTAAATGAGCAGGCTTAATAAAGCCTTTGAAAGCATGCTAAGCCACTTCAGTCGTGTCTGATTCTTTGCGACCTTATGGACCATAGCCCGCCAGGTTCCTCCATCCATGAGATTTTCCCAGCAAGGATACTGGAGTGGGTTGCCATGCTCTCCTCCAGTGGATCTCCCCAACCCAGGAGTCAAACGTACATCTCCTGTGGCTCCTGAATTGCAGGCGAATTCTTTTACCGCTGAGCCACCAGGGAAACCCAACAATGCCTTTACTGGGTAATTACTCTGAACCGGGCAGCGTCCAATTCTTTTCATATATTTTCTTTAATCTTCACAATGATCACAAAAGTGGTGAGTTATTATCTTGACTTGACTAGACAAAGATAATGAGGCTCAAAGAGGCTAACTGAGTTCTCACAGAAAGGGGGCCCCTGGGTCGACCCCACAGGTTTAAATGTCCCAGAGCCCGTATTGCGTTTGTTAGGGCACACTGCATTACTCTTCTTGTCAAAGAGCTGGGGGTTCTACAGGCTTGACCAAAAAATATCTGTTCAGAAAACATTAGGTTAACAGGAGTGGACAGGGAGGCTTTTTGGCTCTGTGTATCCAGACAACGATCACCTAAAACCACAAGTGGTTCCTGAGGTTGAAAGCCAGCAACAGACAGTGAAGACAGGAGCAGAGGCTGCCACCATGAACAAAGAAGCTAGATGACAGCTCTTTTAAGAGCCTCATATGATAGAGCAGACTTCACTTGTAAAAAGTTCCTCGCGGCTTTTCCTGTGGAGTAGAAACACAGAACTGTTTCCTCAAAATTTAGAATGAAGATAAACCAATCCACTCCAAGTAGACATCCCCTGCAACCGGGATGGGCCCTGACTCAGCAGACTTGATCCCCACTCAGGAATCTCCTTCTCCTAGCTAGTCATTAATTATTCACTTATATAGAAAGGTTGGTCAACAGGCACTAGAAAAAAAGGTATTCAGAAATGGAGTAATTCAGGCTCAAGGTGGTTTCCTCTCGAATCCCTGCAAGATGCAATGAGGGTGACTCTGCTCTAGATCATGTAGTGCTCATCACAAACCAGATCAAGGGTCCACCCTGGGTCGGCAGAATCACAATCCCTGCAGTGGGCCTGGGATGTTTGTTTCTCACAAGCTGCCCTGACACACTCAGGGTTGAGGACCACCAGTTGAAGTTGATAGATAAGGACAGCACAGTGTGACAAGTGGAGGGATATTGGAGGTTTGGGGGAGAAGACGGAGCAGCCATGCTTGACCCAGCTTCCAGAAATACCTTGTCGTGAAATGGTAGCTAAGGGCAAAGGAGTAAAAATAAAATGTGATGGGAGAGAAGCAGGTGATGTGACCAAATTGAACAAGATAGAAGATTAGGAGAAAACTCTGCTCAAGCCTTCCTTGCTTGTGCAAGTACATTTCCGATCCTTGTGCCAACTTCCAACTCAATCAAGAAACAACACCTGATAGCAAGGCTGCCACTCACTCTAACTTCAGCCACTGCAGGGCAAAAAGGGACTGGGTTTCCTAACACTTTTTGGAGGTCTCCACATGGCATTAGCAGGAGGTCTACAATTTAGCCAATAGTTTAAAAGTTCAGTCTTCAAAGTACAGGAGGCCTGGGTCTGTGTCCTGGTCTCATTGACTAGGAAATCGTCTAACTTCTACAAATCTCAACATTAGCATGTGTAAATTTAGAACCATCACCAAGAACAAGACAAAGCAACTTTATGTACCTCTTGACGTGATGCCCTGAAGAGAAACCTCATCTCTCCTTTCTGTCTGCCAAAAATGCAAAACCTGCATCTAATTGGAAAGAAACATTGGAGAAACCTAAACTAAAGGACATCCCACAAAATACCTGTCCTATACTCTATAGAACTTTCTAGGTCAAGAAAGATAAAGAATCTCTAAGGAACCATTTAAGAGCCATGAAGACCAGAGGGACATGACAATAAATGCATTGTCATGATCAGTCCTTTCAGGATGCTGAAAGGATGTCAGACTGAGGAAAATACCTATCAAGGATCTTATTAGAGTAACTGATGAAATATGAATATGGGCTTTGGGCTCTGAATGAGACGATAATGTTGAACTAACGTTCAGTTTTCTGGTTTCTATAAAGAGGGTATGGTTATGTAAGAGAATGATTTTGTTCCTAAGGAGGACACATTGACTATTTAGGGGTAAAGAGAGATGCTGCCTCTAAGTCAACTCAAATGGTTCAAAAGGGGATATGTACACAAGGGAGAAAAAATAATGAAGCAAAATATTAATAATTAGTAAGTCTGGATAAAAGGTAGACAAGAGTTCTTTGTACTATTCTTGTCATTTTTGTGTGTGAAATTGTATTGAAATAAATAACTCCTCAAAACTATCAGGCCATGAAAAACAAGGGAAAGACTTGGAAATTGTCAAAGACTGGAGAAGATAGAGGAAACAAGATGAATATATTACAGTGCAGTTGGCATTCTTGTATTGGATCCTGTAACAGAAGAAGGACATTAGTGGAAACACTGATGAAATCTTAATAAATTTTGTAATTTAGTTACTAGTAATGTGCATAGTTTAGGAAACTGTACCACAGTTATATTAAAATGTTAACATTAGGATAAATTTAGTGAAGTGTATACAAAAACTCTCTATACAATCTTTGTATTTTGTCTGTCAATCTAAAATTGTTCCCAAATAAAAAGAATATTTTAGAAAGATTACTGACACACATACAGCAAAGGCCATCCCCAAAGGCAGGGACAGGATACTGATTCCACAGGCCCCTAAGAGTATATGTCAGGAATTGCTGTCTTAAAGAAGAGGTTTCCAAACACCCTTGGCCATGGCACAATCAAAAGGAAATAGTTTATCTGAACCACTGACTTAGAATCTCTGGAGATGGGGCCCCAGAGAACATTTGAACAAGTGCCCCAAGTGGTTCTGATATGGCCTCGGGCTTGGGCCCAGGTATCCAGCTCAGTATTTCTCAGAATTAACTATACAAGAAATCCCCTGGGGATCTTGTTAAAATTCACATCTGGGTCAGAAGGTCTGGGTAGGGTCTGAAAGTCTGTATATCTACTGAGCTCTTAAGTGATGCTCAAGCAACTGATCCTCAGCCCCACCTGCATACAAGGCAAAGCAACAAGACAGAGTGGGCCTGAGTCCACGACACTGGAGCATCATACCAGCCCAGGACTGCCCTGTGGACTTAAAGAAAGAAAGAGAGAGAGAGGGAAAGAAAGAAAGTGAAGTCACTCAGTTGTGTCCGACTCTTTGCGACCCTGTGGACTGTAGCCTACCAGTCTCCTCCGTCCGTGGGATTTTCCAAGCAAGAGTACTGGAGTGGATTGCCATTTCCTTCTCCAGGGGATCTTCCCAACCCAGGAATCGAACCCACGTCTCCCACACTGTAGGCAGATGCTTTACCATCTGAGCCGCTAGGGAAGTCCTGTGGACTTGAGAAGCCAACTTCTATCTCTTTGAAACAACTCTTCTCTTGGGTTGTAGACAAACATAATCCTAACTACATTTAGTCTTCACCAAGTAGCCCCGGCCATATCTTGAAGCCATATTCAATGTGTATCCTCTCTCAAACAGCACTTGAAAAAGCATAAATAACTGTTGCCTGACACAAATGTATATAAAATTACTAGGCGCACTTCTCTACTTTCATGGATTGCTTCTAAAGTTAACAAAATCTGCCTCAAAGAACAAGTTACAATGACTATGACATGTTGGTCTGATGACACCTTTTTTACAACAAAATTTACTCTTCCTTACATTCATGCTCAAACTCAACTCATTCTCATTTGACCTTTATAATTTAATGAATCATTTGGATGCACACAATGTCTTACAAATCCTCCAGTGGTCTTCAACCATATAATAAAATCTGACCAGAAAAAAAGTGTAGAGCATAATCATAAAATATTATTGAGTACATAAGAAATAGAGTTGCCATGGTACCGTAATTTTGAAAATGTAGAAAGCCATCCAGAACCCCATACTACATGCTTTATGAAACCCTTAAGCATATACTAGATCTCAAACTTTTTTGTTTTTAAGTCATTTACTCTGTAATGACAAAAGTAACCTCCCTGAGATTGCCTGCAATCAATTACATCATAAGACTCAGTACCCAAGCTAAAGGATGCTTCCATAGGTAAAACCATGCTAACAATCTTCGTGATATTTTTTCAAGCAGTAAAAATTTACTGGGCATTTTTCATATACAAAACAATACACCAGACCCACAGTGCATTTGACTTGAATAATGAAATTACAACTGGCTAAGACCCAAGACCCACCCCTCTATGCTAATTTCATAATCAAAATAGTAATAGGACAAAGTCACATTGTACTTGTTGGCTGCTTCTGCAAAAACCAGAGAAGAGTGACTCCAAAAATTAAGTTTTGTGTTGTCTATAATAAAACAATCTACTCATAGTCATGAGTCTCTGCAAGGCAGTGCTGGGACAGGCTCCACTGCATCAACTGCCCAAGTCCAGTCCCCTTGTCGCTCCCGCCTCCTTCACAGCTTCGGACACAAACCCTGTATTGACTCACTCTGAGTAGATGTTATAAAAACCCCACATCGCCACTACACGTGGTACAGAAATCAAACTATACTGTAAGTATTATCACACCGATTTTTCAACACAGCCAGAGACAGAATGGGAGAAAAAAGAGCTAAGTCTGGGAAAAATTCAGAATAGAAGGGAAACTAAAATAACCGCCAAATGACTGCCAGTCTTACTAACCTGGTCGATCTCCATGAGCTTGGGGTAGGCACCCGGCCATTCTATGGCCACCTTGACGATGTCTGCAGGCGGCGGCATTGCAAATTCCGGCAATGTCCAAAGCCAGTGGAAGTGGGATCCTACGGTGTAGACGGCTGCACGTGTCTACACCTAATGAGGAATGACAAAAAGAGAAAGAGAAGTCACTCAGTGCAAATACAGGGTGAATTTTGCCTTATCACTTCCTGTTTTCACTGGTGGTTTAGGTATAAGAAACGGCTCTGGGTGCAGAAGACTCAGGGCGCCAACTGCACCACTCAACGGCAGCAGCTCCCCAGGAGGGAAGGTAGAGGAGGGGAAGATACCGATGCCCTGGGGTCAGAGCCGCCAGGAGATGAGGCGCTGGCTAGGGATAGGCTCCCAAGTCCCCACTGTGAAGCAAGGTGGAACCCTTACCGCCCAGTTCTGCTCTGAACGGCCGGGGTCTGAATGCGCCTGGCTCACTCTGCCCAGAAGCACATGCAAACTCCTCGTGCTCAACAGCCTCCGGAAGGACAGATTGCCCAGGAAGTTATGGCCAGGAAGCAGCATTTCTTTAAAGTGTTTTCTGGGTGTCACAAATAGAGCTCTGCACTATAGCAACCAGGATATCATGAGGAAGGAGCCACGCCCCAAGGTTCACACACATGCACACACACTCCCTCCCCAAGGCCAGTTCACAAGATGCGAAGAAAATTAACTGTGGTGGTTAATACAGCATTCAGAACAGACCTTGAATTCTCACTGGAATGAATAGTGTTGCTTACACAAAGGAAGTAAAATTAATCTTCTGCTGCCTCTCTCTCCCAGACTCCCTCATTTCTTTAAGAAAGATTTTTTTTTAAACATAATATTTTTGAAAAGGCAAAACATTCATGCAGTTCAAGAGAGAGAGAGAGAGAGAGAGAGAGTGTGTGTGTGTGTGTGTGTGTGTGTGTGTGTGTAAAGACAGTGTGAATCTCCCTTCTCCTGAACGGATATATCTTCCATCCCCATCCATCCAGCTAGCCACTGTTAATAGATTCTTATGTGTCCCTCCAGAATTTCTTCATGTAAGGCAAATGTTAAAACATATATTTCCCATTTTCTTTATATAAAAGGCAGCATTCTAGACCCTGTATTATTCATCTCATATGTCTTCTAAAACCTTCTATATTAGTATAAACATTGTGTCTTGGTTCCTTCTACAGCTGGATAGTCATTCTTTGTATAGAAGTGTCTTATCTGAAGAGCAAGTCCCCTGCCATGAGCCACTGGGTAATCTCTCACCTCTGGCTGTTATAAACAAGCCTCTGGTGAATAATCTTATGCATACATCATTGTGCTCACTTGCAAGTATATCTTTACAGTAGATTCACAGAAGTAAAATTGTTGAGCCAAAGGGAATAAGCAGTTTTAGATTCTGAAACCATCTCCAAATATCCCTCCCTAGTGAGAGTTGTACCAATCTACCCTCCCTTTAGCAATGGATGAGTCTGCCTATTTACCCAGACTCACCAACAGATAACTTTTGCACACCTCCATCACTGAAAAAATATATTTCAATGTACTTCCAATGTCTCTTTCTTTTATTGTGAGGGAAGTTGAACGTAAAGATGTGAGGTCCCATGTCTACTTTACTGTGAACTGAAGTAATACTTTGCCCTTTTTCTACTGAGTTCTTGGTGTTTTTATTCAGAAATCAATCTCTGTATAAAGCTTCTAATCAAACATATGCAGTTGATTCTTTATCAAACCCGAGTGGGGCTTGTCAGCTACGAACCCCTGTCTCAGTGGCAGTTGGACACGACTAAGATAATAGAGATAACAGAGCTAACAGTGACGGCCTAATGTCAGTTAATAACAATAACACAAGCAGTGATATAAATAACCAACTTCACCAGAGCTGACAAGTAAAGGAAATGAACCAAGACAAAACGGCTGCCCCTCTGGCCAAGGAGGATGAAGCCAGCCTGGTGTGAAGATAATCAGTGCTAACCAGCAGGAGCACATCTCCAAAGTGGTGGTTCAGTGGCTCATTCAACAAATAATTATTGAGCCCAATTCTGTGCCAGCTGTTTTCTCAGTGCTGGGGATACAGCAGCAAATCTGCACCTTAGGTGGCATCAAGGGACACGGAGAGAAATAACTCAGGGAAGGAGAATCTGAAGTCTGTGAGTATATCTGTGTGGGAGGGGCAGGATGCAGTCTTAAATAGGAATACCAGGGAAAGCTTCAGTGAGAGGCAGAATGTGAGCAAAGGCCTATGAGAAGTGAGGAGGTGAGTCATGCGAACACCTGGGGAAATCATGTCACAGGCCAAGAGAGCATGTTGACTGAAATAAAAATGCACAATCTAAAAGTTGAGAGTTATGTTTTATTCAGTGGATGTTCTTATGACTTTGAGCCCAGGAGGCAGCATCTCAAATCACCCTGAGTAAACTGCTCCCAAGAGGAAGCAGCGAGCCAGGATATATAGGAGTTTTTGCAATCACACCAGGAAGTCAAAACAAAAGATTACTGTTAATAAAAGAATACTAGCTATCTCAAGCTAAGGAATTTAGTGCTTCTCTGTGTATGGTAAGATGCAAGAGTCTGGGTTCACTGAAATCATTCTTTGATGTGCACCTCCGCTGTCTGGGGTCAGTAGAGCTTTCTCATAGAGGAGGGGAGTGGCTGAAGGCTCACGACTGCTAGATGGCAGGCATTGTTTGTTTCCTTCCTGAGTTCCCTCAGGACTCACAGTTGGGCCAGTTGTAATGTGGTGTCTAGATCCTTTCTTTACCATTGTGGCAGGCAATATTTTATTTCTCAACTAGCAAATGCAAAGGCCCGGAGGGAGGAGCATGCCTTACATGTTCCTGAAACAGGTGAGGGGCCGAAGTCAAGTAAGTGAGAGTAAGATAATAAGAGAATGAGTCCCAACAGTTTGGAAGGTTCACTCACTATACTCTTGACCCTCCTAGACATTCCTGCACTAACTCTTGGTCATAATTTCTAAAGAAGAAAGTTCATCTCCATGCATACCTATCTATTCTGAGTATAAATGAGTACAACTTTCCAGAGGTATCTTTGGCAAATTGCACTCAAAGCCTTAAAATTTTATATTCCCTTTCAATAATTTTACTTTTCTAGGATGTTTCCTTAAGAAATAACTATTAACTCAACCATAACAATGTCAATTGCTGTTTTGGTTGTAATTCCCAAAACTTGAAAACAATTGAATATTCAACAACAGAGACTGCTACGTAATTATGGGTCTCCTAAGTGCAAATACAAGCAGGTAGTCTGCACTGGGACAGATTTCTTCATAATCTGTACACTCTTTTAATTCACTTGAGAATTCCAAGGATTGTGTATTTTATCTGTACCACGTCACTTCAATTCGGGATCCAGATTGAATTACATATCCTGGAATAAGAGTTAAGAAAACAAGTTCTAACGTGAAAACAGACCCAGTGCAAATATCAGGTAACACTATTCAAACCAAAGAACACATAGTCGTGGTGGTGAAGAGAATAGATAATAGACAGTAGAAATAAAAATGCATTTTGAGCAATTTCCTCCCAAGTCTACACAAAATAGTCTAGAGTTACATTGAAAGAGGTCATCTAGCCTTCCAAGAATCAAAGGCCAAGTGTGCTTTTTTCCCCCTTTAAAAGATATTTATTTCTCAAAGACTGTTCAGACAAAACCTGTTGAACAGGTGACAATAGAATAACACAGTTCTCCTTGTGCCTCCGTAGAGAAAAACATAATAGCGGTGTACAAAGCAGCCATTGAGAGCAAAGAGGCTGGGAGCACCCCTTGGGAACTCACCTAACCAGCCCAATTAGTCCTCATCAGTTTTCCCCACATTAATAAACAGCCAAGATGGGGTACAGCCAGGTTCCCATGGGTAGAGTCAGGTATACAACTGCAGAATGAATAATCCCATCCACATCATTATCCTCAGAAGTCCACATTTCATCCTCTTGAATTTATATTTCCATGAAGAAACAGTTAGCTTCTATATATAGTCATGTTGCTACTGACAAAATTCAGAAGAGACAGTTTCTAGCTCAGGTTTTCTCATCCTTGTGAGATGTTTAGCAGAATCCTTGGCCTCTACCCACTAGAGGTCAATAACCCTCTTTAGCTGTGACAGAAATGTCAGATATCTCTCCAGACATTGCCAAATGTCCTCTGAGGATCAAAATCATCCTCCAGTTCAGGTGTGAGCTGCCAAGTTCTCAAGACTTCCCTGGTAGCTCAGATAGTAAAGAATCTGCCTTCAATTCAGAAGACCTGGGTTCAATCCCTGGGTCAGAAAGATCCCCTGGAGAAGGGAATGTTTACCTAGTATTCCTGATGCAAAGAGTCAACTCATTAGAAAAGACCCTGATTCTGGAAAAGATTGAAAGCAGGAGGAGAAGGGGACGACAGAGGATGAAATGGTTGGATGGCATCACGGACTCAATGGACATGAGTTTGAACAATCCCTGGGAGATGGTGAAGGACAGGGAAGCCTGGTGTGCTGCAGTCCATGGGGTCGCAAAAAGTCTGACATGACTGAGCATCTGAGGGACAACAAATTCTTGCCTGGGAAATCCCATGGACAGAGGAGCCTGGTGGACTACAGTCCATGCAGTCACCAAGAGTTAGACACGACTGAGTGACTAACATGTGCCAAGTTCTCTGGGCAGATACTAATGATCAGGGCAACCCATGGCTGAAGTGACACAAGACAGGCTCCCCAAGAAACATGAACATACAGACCCAATGCACGGTCAGGCATCACTGAGGTGCAAAAGTATTTCTAAATTTCAGTCAACAAATGCAGTCCCCTGGCATTTTTGCATCTTCAGACACGGTGCTCACAGCTTTTGAGTCTTCTAAACAACTTCCCCCAACCACAGCTTGGAGCACTGTAAGGCAGGGTACACATCCTGATCACAGTTACATACCAGGGCCCACAGGCACCTCATGCATGGTGTTGGCTGAATGCAGCCTTTCTACAACTGACATCTCATCAGAGCTACTGGCAGTAAAACTGAGTCTAGTCAAAATTGCCCAGTAAATTATAAGCTGCATGAATTTATGAAATAAACTTCTTGATATAATAATTCTTATACATACTAAAATTTCAGAACCATTAAAGGGCAGTGTAGGTGAGATCTTTTTTAACCACTCTGCCTTGTGGTCCTTCCAACCTAGGGAATGAGTAGAGAATTCTACAAGGTTCTGGCTTGGTTGCTGATTAATTTACTTTATTCCAATACTAAGATTCTACAACCTTAATATGCATGTCAAAGGACTTGTTTACAGTTAAGTAAGTTAAATGAATAAAAAAGGAGTCACTTCTTACTTGGAAGTGAGTTACCAAAATCCTCATGTCAGATGTAACTTCATAACCCCTGAGCAAGTTGAAATTGTCTTTATTATTCTGCTGAATGTCTCTTCCTTATCTTTGGGTCACATCTCTGATACAATGCAGAGAAATCGCTCTTGATTCCTATCTAGAAACCTGTCTATCACTGCGCATTGTTCTAAGCCCGAAGTGTTACTGTCTGTGTTTGAAACTCATTCCACTGAAGTCTCCTAAAGATGTGTCACATCTCTACATGTTTTTCCAGGCAGCTTGATTAGATCTTGAAGTTCATAAAGTTCCCAGATATCTGACCCATTTTTCACCCTGAATTTTCCATAAGAGTTTTAGCTTTGGGTCTCGGAATGGTTTTGAACTCTTTTATCTTATTTCTAGCCTTCTTGTTACACCAGCAAACCCTATTAAGAGAATAGAAAATCAAGCCTATAAAGGATGCTCTATAGGAGTTGTGTAGTGGGAAAGTTAGCATGCTTACCCTGGTGAACCGTGTGCCCCCACAACTGTACTGAAAGAGCCTGACAGATGGACAAGTAGAAGTCAAAAGGCAGATGGATGGGAAAGAAAGAGCAAACAGCTGGAGAAACAGTTTGCTGCAACTCCTCTGTCTCTTTCTTTCCTCCATATGCAAGCTGTCCCCTGCTCTACTCGCCATCATTATCTACTTGTGACAGACAATAGGTTTATAATGACTATGGGAATAGTGGGGAGGGAGAACTAATTCCAGATTTTAAATGTTCAGTGGTCCCAGATAGAAAAAGAGATAGACAACGTTTTCCTGTGGTGTCCAAGTTATGTAAAAAGGGAAAGGACCTCTGAAAGTGGCTCTGAGAGTAGACTTTCACTGTAGAGAAGGGGAAAAAAATTCCCCTTTCTCAATCCTCTTAGGTTCTTCCACTGGGGACTGCAAATTAAACTAACAAAACAAAAATTAAAAAAAGAAAAAGAAAGCTTATTTATTTATTCATACAATGCCTGCACATGCCGAAGAACTCAGAGATGAGTAACTCAAAGAGACAGTTAAAATTTGGAGCTCGTAACCATCTTAACAAGGGGTGATTAAGCGAGGAGAAAAGGGTAGACAAGGAAAAGGGGCTCAGGACTTCGTGGATGTGGTGGAAATGTATGTTGTAGAAAGGTAACTTGGAAATGTATACTAAGAAAGGGTTGCTTACTAAGGTTTGCTATGCAGTCATGTAGATGAGCCATGATCACCAGGGACCATGGGATCAGGGGGAGTAGACTTGTGTTTCCCACACTGTAGGGTCCAGATGGAGTGACACATGGTAGGGGGGCCATTTCAGATTCTCCATCTCCATTAGAAAACTGTTGGCCACTGTGAGAAGAGCAGAGGGTCCAAGGAGGAAGCTTTATGACTTCATAAATGGGAGGAAACACTGTGTAAGACATAAGCATTCAGAAGAAAGTGAAGAAAAGAGAGAACTGAATCAAATACAAAACCCAATATCCCATTTTACGGATATGCAGTGCACAAAAACCTCATATGGTATCTCACTAATAACTTGGCCCATTTACTTGTCAAGTGGGGGAAATGTGAAATTAGATACCCTTGGCTTACAATAGGTTGCAAACTTGCAGAGAAAAATGCTTTCACAGAGGCTTGAATTGTCGTCATGGAGGCTATGGGACAGTTGGCAGAAAGGTGCAGGGATAAGCTGAGACCAAGCACTGGATTGGGCATTTGAAATACATACTTTCTCACTTATTCTTTACCCCAGCCCCAAGTGACAGTTGGTACTATCTGCAATAAATGAATGAAGATACAAAATCTCAGCAATTTGAACTACTTCCTCCAAATATTTACATACTCTCCGGAGGATGATATGATACCTATTGTGGGCGATTGCATTTATTTCCTCCTCTAGATTCACACGTTGAAGTCACAACTCCTAGTACCCAAGACAGTGACTGTAGTTGGAGATTGGGCCATTAAGGAGGTAATTAAATTAAAATGAGGTCATTAGGGCAGCCCTATTTCATCTGATTGGTATCCTCATAAGGAGAAGAAATCTGGACCCACGTACAAAGGGATGACAGTTTGAGGACACAGCAAGAAGAGAGTCATCTTCTTGTTTCTTGGCTTGATCATTTGAGGACAAGCCAAGAAGCGAGGGATCACTTAGCCAACCCTGCTAACACCTTGATCTCAGACTTCCAGCCCCCAGAACTGTGAGACAAGAAATCTGTGCTGTGTAAGCCACTCAGGCTGCAGTACTTTGTCACGGCAATCCTACCAAGTGTACCACACCAAAACACAGAAAACACAGGGAAGGGGCTGATAGGTTTTTTGAAAGTTGCTTAAAATTTTCTGCATTCCTCAACACTTGATAAAAATTTAAACACGAATTACAATCTGAGAGCGTGGACTCTTAACCATTGTACCAGTCGGAAAGTCTCAGTTCAGGGAGCCCAGGTTCCATCCCTGGTCAGGAAATTAGATCTCACAGGCCACAACTAAAAGTTCCCATGCCACAACTGAAAAAATACCACATGCCGCAGCTAACCTCAGGCAGAGCCAAATAATCAATTAAATGTTTTAAAAATTATAATCTGAGAAAGTATTTGCAATAACTATGACTCAACCTGAGACAGAAATCCCATGGATAGAGGAGCCTGGCAGGCTACAGTCCATGGGGTTGCAAAGAGTCGGACACAACTCAGCGACTAATACTACTACTATATTGTTACCATCAAGAAAAATGTAAAAGCAAAAGCCCTTTAAAACTTAAAAAAAAAAAATTACTTTGTTTTTAATCAATAAAATTTAGTGTAATAAAGCTAGCCATTATAATTTCTGTTCTGATGAAACCACTAAAGTAACGTTTCTTTAGTGGTTTATTGACCACTGATCTATTGACATTTTGGACCACATCCATCCTGAGAGACTGTGGATGTTCAGTAACATCTCTGACTCCATCCACTAGAGCCAGGAGCACTGCCTCAGCTGTGACCATCAAAATGTCTCCAGACATTTGCCCAGTGTCCCCTGGGGGACAAAATCACCCATGGTTGGGAACTAGGTCACTCAGGTTTACTAAGTCTAATCTTGCTTTAAAAAAAAAAATTATTTCATAGAGACCAACTTTTACAAAGTGGATATTAAGGCATACATATGATATTTTAACTGCAAAAAAAAAAGGAGATGAGATATAGAGTTAAAGATCAATTGAAAAAAACCAACAGGGAAGGGTAGTTGACACAAAAACATGAATACCTTGATACCACTTGAGGGTAATTCTGTAACATTCTACTCCAACATATTTCCTGTACACACATCTCTAGTGAACACTTGTCACTTGTCACTTGTCAAATAAAAAGATGTGTAACATGAGAGTTGCCAGTTAAGTTTCATTTGGGACAAAATGAGGATGGCAGCTCTGAGAGACTGCTCCAAAGATGCAGTGGGAGAAGGTCAATATATTTGATTTTGGTGGAGGGGGGTGTTCATGTAATCAAGCACTTACTTTAAAAGAGATTTTCTGTGAGTCACAAGGAGTGGGTGTCACCATGAAGGGATTTAGTGCTTTTCTAGACTTGAAGAGATGCAAAGATTGGGATCGTGAAATCAGTTCCTGAAAATACCTAGGCATCTGAAGACCTGTTCCACCGGATTCCCTAGCATACGGAATGTGTCACTCCACCCTGAACTCCCTCAGAGGGTGTTGAAGGTCAACAGGGCTCAGTCTCCACAGAGGCAAGTGGCAAATGCCCTCACTGTTGTTGTTCAGTGGTTGGCAAATGCTCTAGGCAAGTACCAATTTGTAGTTGACAGGCAAGGACCAATTGACACAGTAGTTGACACAGTCCAGTTTTCCTGTCTAGTGGTCTAGCGAGCTTTTCCATCTCTTTTCTTCACGTTAGGTCCTGTCCCACCACCTATTAAGCAAGAGTAGGCATGTGGCCAGGCCTGGCCAATGACAGCCCCCATCTCCTTGGGAACAGTGGTTGGTCCATGGGACAGACATGGTCCAAGCAAATCGGTTTCTGGGGGGTGATTTATGAGGCCTGGAAGGAAAGTGTTCTCTCTTTCTGCAGGGCTTGTTAAGTGAAGCTGTCAGTAGACATATCCCATCCAGGTGGGGAAGGGCTGTCTGTTACAGGAAAGAATGAGGAAAAGAGAAGCAAAGATAATCAGAGAGGAGAGACAGGAGGGAGAATAAGAGGCCAGGAGTTCTATGTAGAGTTTCTGTCTTCTACACTTTTCTTTCTGCTCTCTGATCTATCTTAATATTCTTCCTAGATTTTTGAACTCTTAAATTCACCATCATGCTGAGTGAATTTGAGTTAGGGTTCTATCACTTGTAGCTGAAAAATTCCTGACTAAAAAAATCAACTCTATCATAACTGTTTACTGCCCTGAATTAGAATCTTGTCTTTCCTTTAGAGATGACTGGTACATAAAACACACACTAAAATGACACAGTCTAACTTTGCAGCCAAGTGGGAGTGATACTTTGCTGTCCAATTCTGGAGCTGTGATACCTGCACATATGTATTTCTGATGGAGCCCTCTCTGCCTAGGACCTGCCTTGGCTCTCCTGGACTGCTAACAGAAGTCATTCATGCATATATGTGCACTCTAAAAAAAAAAATGGTACAGATGAACCTATTTGCAGGGCAGGAATGAGTCACAGATGTAGAGAACAGACGTGTGGACATGGGCAGTGGGGGGAAGGGGAAGCGAAGAGAGTACCATTGGCATACACACACTTCCATGTATAAAATAGAGAGCTAGTGGGAAGCTGCTACATAACTCAGTTCAGTTCGTGATGACTTAGAGGGGTAGAGTAGGGGGTGGGGATAGGAGGGAGACCCAAGGAGGGGATACACGTATACATATAGCTGATTCACTTCCTTGTATAGCAGAGACTAAGACAACTTTGTAAAGCAATTATATTCCAATAAAAAAAGCCAAGCCTGCATTTTAGGAATTAGTCTTAGGCACGCATTTCCCACACATCACTACTTCTTTGAGATATTAGTTAACATAGAGCAAAAAAAAAAGAAAGAGTCAAAGCTCTTGTAAATCACTAAATGGATAATAGCTAATAGTAATAACTAGTTCATGGACTTTACGTACCAACCTTATGGAATAGGTACCATTTACTAAACCACTTTACAGATGAGGAAACTGAGATGCAGAGACATTAAGTTGCTCAAAGTCCCATATCCCCCTATGGAGCCCAGCCAGAACACAATCCACATCTGTCCAATTCCATAGCCCATGGTTTTGATTGGTATCCCATATGTTGAAAAGGGCACATTTACCACAGGTCTTTAATATAATACATGTGTACTATGAAATCTTCATATGCAACACACAATATTTCCCAAATGTACCTACCCAGAAAACTCTGATTTTTTTTCACAAAGCATCTGGTGACACTGGTTTCTCATGGGACACACTTTGAGAAGAGATGCTTTGAGACCATTTGCCTCCTTCACCTCTCAGGAAAAAATAAACTGTTGAAAAGTCTTGGGCAGAAATACAGTGGAAAGTGACAGAGAAAACTCTTTCCTTTAGTCCCATATTGAATTATCATCACCTGCATCTATGGGATTGTCTCCAGGAAAGAAGCCCTGTTCTTTGAGTAACTCTTTCCAATTCACATAGGAATTCAACTAACCACAGCTTCTACTGTGCAGGCCATCAGAAGATAAATAAAAAGAAACAGAAGATTTGTGTTTGTGATAGCTGGATTCTGAACACCTCACTTCTCACTTTAAATCTCTGGCAGGTGATTCTGGGCGCCTTTCTGGCGCCCACCTGCCTCTGAGCACCACACTACCAGGGTACCATTCCCTATCAACTGTATCCCTGCTCCCCACCCCCTCAGACGCAGGCAATAACACAAGTTTTCCCATAAGACCATCAATGATTCTTTCGCAGTGGCTGGTGGTAGCAGTATTTAAAGAAGACAAGTCCCAGACTGGCCAGGTCAGGATCACTCTTCAAGTGTATCAAGATCTACTGAGGGGAGAGGGACAGTCCTGAGAAAAGGTTGGCTATCTCTCTCCTAAACTGCTGGCCATTTCCTGAGCTTGCCAAATTTTTGCAGCTCCTGCTTCTGTTCATAGTGTTCCCTCTGTATTCCAGAAAATCTCTTTCTATCCCCCTGGGTTGGCTTCAAAAATTCCCACCTAGGTTTCAAAGCCAATTTCATGCACCCGCTTCTCTGAGAGATTTCTCTGACTCCACAGGCTCCAAGGCAAGAAGGAACGGCCCTCAACATCTGTTTTAGGTGCTTACAATCCACTGGCCAGAGCACCTTTCCACCTTTCCTTAGGCTGTTGGTTAATGAGTTCCCCGAGGGCAGGGATCATCTTACTCATCTCTGGACCTCTGTTCCTGACCAGATGGCATGGCAGACAGCAGCTCAGTAAATATTTTTCAGACAAGTGAATAAATAAATGAATGAATCACTCTTTCCTTAAAAGCAAGTTCAGAGTTTTCTGGTTTTTTTTTTTTTTTTTTGATGTGAGGGATTACTCAAGCCAAGGATGCATTTTTAAAAATCCAGAATCCTTCGTATAGAAAACCTTTAGCGGGTTTCTTCAAGCAGCAACTGCTCATTTGTCTCATGGGACAGAAACCGAAACAGAGGTGCTGCAAGGTGAGAGCAGAGTTGATTCCGAATTCATTTTCCTCCCAGAGAAATTCTGTCAAAATACAAGATGAGATTAGCGCCACTGATGCTCATCCCTTCAACTGAGCGCTCTCTCACACTTTAGGGAATCAGCATCTCAAATGGAAAGTTCATTATTTTCAAACTAATGTACACACTTCCTCCCTTGTTCTGGTTTTTGGATATTTGCTTTTCAAATTCCTTTTCAGCTGTTGCAATGCCAGTGTCTGCTCCCCACAACTCCCCAGCATCTCCCCCAGCCCCCCTCCTCCTCGGGCGATTCCTATCACTCTGTGAGGTGTGCCGGCATTCCCCAGTGGGGCAGACAAAACTCAGGCCCAGTTTCCTATCTCAGAGCCCAGACTTGAGGCCACAGGAAACGCTGGAGCGTTTCCACCATCCTGTGAGCCAAACACTCAAAGTTTCCAAACCTGCTGATCAAAAAACAATACGCAAAACTTCTCTCTCCCTCCGTTTCCAGCAACAGCAGAGCCCTAAATGCCACGCTAGGAAATTCAATTGTCTCAGATGAGCAGGGAGGGCCTTCTGCAGAAGGTGGGCGTCGGGCTGCACTTCCACAGGCTTCCACCTGACAACTCAGCGTAGAATTAACCATCCTACAAGGCAGTGCCTGATGCAACGCCGAGCAGCCCCCAAACAGGATGGCAACAGCCTCTGCCTTTTTCTCCCTCCTCTGGCCCTTGAGGTTTCATTCTTCAGATGAGCACAAACATGTCAGTGAGTGTGCTCAGATGTCGACCTGGGTTAATCCTGGTTCTCCGCGCCCACAGCTCCCTGACTCTAGACAAGTTACATACCACGGCTCACCTTCAGTCTCCTCATCTGTGAAACAGGAGCAAAAGGAGAACCTTTCTCGTAGGTCTGTTGTGAAGACAAAACACATAAAGCAACTAGAACAGGGCCTGCTACAGCATTCTGATGATCATGAATTCACCAGGCATGTGGTACCTGGATGAATAAACCAGGGGATTCTGTCTGTCATCTTCTCTAGTGAAGTACCCGGCATTCTAGTGTGTGTGCTCAGTTGCTCAGTTGTGTCTGACTTGTTGCGACCCCAAGGACTGCAGCCCACCAGGCTCTTCTGTCCAGGGAATTCTCCAGGTAAGAATATTGGAGTGGGTTGCCATATCCTACTCCAGGGGATCTGGCCGACTCAGAGATCGAATGCACATCTTTTGCATCTCCTGTATCTCCTCCAGCGAAATACTCCTCCAGTGAAATACATTCCCACCACATGGGAATTCTTTTTTTCCTCAAGCATCATAATGGAAGTACACAAACTGTTAGGAAGGTAGAGAATGAGAACTCGGCCTGAAAGTCTGGGGGTGGGGGGTTGGTTATAGATGGAGATTTTTCCTGGGTTTTAAAGGATGAGCAGAAGTTTCCAGGTGAGTGACTGGGTTGAGAGGAACTGGAGATGAAGATTAGGGTTAAGATTCAGGAAGGATCGACCTGCACTGCAAAGGCTGGGGGTCGCAGAGAACTGCCTGCGCAGATAGCCTGCTGATACAGGCCCAGGTCTCCCAGGAAAATTCTCTCAAGTATAGGGAGGTGACCAGAACTCAACTTCCTCTCGATACTTTCTCCCCAGGGAGAAGAGGATGCGGTCTTCAGTTATGAGGCAATGAATAGTCCCTAAAGAAGGACCAAGGCGGTGGTCTCTGCTCAGCAGGGGGCCTGCCCCAATTACTGCACAGCTTCTCCAGCTGTCTGTCCTCCCCGCTTGGCAGAAGTGTAGAGCGGCCAATGATTACACAGCTCCTCGCCTAGCTTTAAACAGAAGCACCTCAAAATGTTTCCCAGGAAAGATTCCACTAGAAAACATGAATCTCCCCTATCTTCAGGGTTTTAGATAGTTTATCCTCTGGTTACAAGGTACCAACCCACACTCCCAGCAAAATAAACAAAAACATAAGCCTATAGGTTTTTCGGTTTTATCTCTACCACCTTAGGAGGAGATATCAAAACTCCCTGGATTGCAAGAGGGAAGTCTCTTCCTTCTGTTTTTCATCTGGGTTCCCTCACAAGTTTGCTGAAGTTTGTTTTAAGACAAAATACTATCAGGAGACATGCTATCAGGTAGCCAGGCTTTGAAGAGTGTTTCACACAAACATCAAGATAACAATGGGTCCAGTGAGTGGCCAGTGTTCCCTGTGGATGGGGGAACAAAAGGATTGCTCTTCCATAGACATATATCCAGAAATTCCTTACTATGTTTATTTAAAAATAAAACCAGGGTACAAACTGGGGAAAAGGTAGCCTGCAATTCTATTCTGAAAGCCAGTTTTACTGATTACACCCTGAGATTATTAACATCCAAAAGATCATATTCTGGATGGATTTTTTTTTTAATGCTTTTGCAGAACTTCTCTACGATCTATTTGCATGGCCCTGGGAAGCAGTGAGATTAAAAGTTGGTGAGGAAGACAGAGGGATTCCAATTCAGTGCTGACAGTTTGCTAACTGACCTTTTAAAGTTTCTGTTGGTAAATTAACAGGATGCTGATGATTTAGGATTCTTTTTAGTTAGCAGATGCAAGCTATATTTTATCAAAAGGATAAATAACAAGATCCTACTGTATTGCTCAGAGAACTATATTCAATACCTTGTGATAAATCATAATGAAAAAGAATATTAAAAGGAATGTATGTTATGTATAATTGAATCACTCTGCTATAAAGCATAAACTAACACTGTGAATTAACTATATGTCAATTTTTTTAAAATCTTAAGATTCTTTTTATCTCTACATAGTTGTCAAATACTTGGGACTCAATCTGCTACTATCTACTTTGATAAGGACTCTGTCATACAAAAACTAACAAACTGATAATAATAAAAACAACCCTGCACACACACACACAAACCTAGCTAGATTAGTGAAGACAACTGTGGAAAAAATTAGGAAGAACTTCCATGTATCTTAAGTTCTACTGCAATATACTTTGCTTTGCTTAGAAAAAAGGTCATATATTATAAATCTTTGTGGGACACTTGAGTTCTGCTGACAGATCTGGTAATGGGGTCAGACACTAGGACCTAATTATCTGAGGCATGAATTTAATGAATGAGGTCAAAGAAAATCATATTCTACTTGATACCTAAGAATATTACTTTTTTCAGCTTTTCAAATCAAAGCCAACAGCTCCAAAGGGGCAAGAGGACATAAGAAAGAGGATAAGTTTTAGAGTCAGACAGAGCTGGACTTGAATGCAAAAATGGGTGGTGTTTTAAGTCGGGTACAAGAAAAGCAGATTTGCATTTTGCCTCAGCCTGCAGAACAGACAATGTGTGGAGAAAGAATGAACTGGTAAAAAGCCTGGTAAGATTGATGGCAACGGCTTGGGGGGCTGGCCTTGTAGATGGAGAAGGTGAAGGATTTATAAGCTATTTTTGAAGATTAAGAATCAACAGAAGTCAATAATAAAATGGATCTAGGAGACAAAGGAGACACTGGAGTCAAAGGTGAGCTGGCTCATTCTGGATGAGCCAGAGTGATGGTGATGTTATTAAAGAGCTAAAAGTGAAAGTCACTCAGTCAATTCCGACTCTTTGAGAGTTCATGGGAACTCTCCAGGCCAAAATACTGGAGTGGGTAGCCCCTCCCTTCTCTAGAGGATCTTCTTAACTCAGGGATCGAACCCAGGTCTTCCCCATTGCAGGCTGATTCTTTACCAGCTGAGCCACAAGGGAAGCCCATTACTGAGCTAGGACTATTCCAAAAGGAAGATTCATGCCAGCCAATTTGTTGACCACTACCAGTAAGACCCACCTGGAGGACCCAGTGGTAAAGTCCAAGCCACTAGTATAAGAAACATCCTCTCCTCTCTTCTTTGTAAACCTAATCTGCTTTACTGCAGATTATATCTAAAACTCAAGGCCATTTCCTTCTTATTATGTTGAGAGGCAGCACAGGATAGCAGTCATGGCCACAGACTGAACTCAGATTGCATATATTCTAATCTCAGTTTCATTGCCTCCTAGCCTGAGGTCTTGGGAAAATTGTTCTCAGTGCCTCAGTTTACTCAACTCTAAAATGGGGGAAAGCACAGTAACTATCCCACAGCTTTCTAGAGATGAGTAATATGATGATGGTAATAGCTAATGGTTGTGTAACTTACTATCTGCCAGGTACCCTACTGAACAGTTTACGTATTTTAACTCATTCAGTCCTCCCAACGTCCGACATGGGTGCCACTCTAATCCCCATTCTAAAAATGAAGAACTGGAGTCATTGATGAAACCAGCCACTGACTTGGCTGGTTAGCAATCTAGCCAGTCCAAAGTCTGTGCTCAGAACCATTATAATCAACTTCCTCTGACTATAACATACACAAAATGCTTAGAACAGGCCTAGCAGAGAGTGAGACCAACCATTAGCCCCAAGAATCAATAAATCCAGGCTTTTACAACCATTGTGGTTCACCAGGAAGGAGGCCTTAAGACACTTTTTCTATCATGGATCCCTATTGGACCTCCTCACCCAGTTCTTACATAATACTGATAGTGATTTCCTGAATTGGCTTCTGACTTTGACCCCATAGACAGGAATCATACAGCCTCAATTTTTTTAGGCTCATCACAGACATATTTGTTGATGCCGTGACAGAACCTGCAACTTGAAAGGAACTCTGAGATACACCTTAGCAGAAAAAATGCCCCATGGCTACGATCATCACTTCCTGTGAGTTTAGTCAAGGATCTTTTCACAATCTCTAACTTTTTACCTTTTCACTTAATGAGTAGATAAACCTTGTATGAGTTTATCCATCTCTCCCCCAGAGAAAGAACAGAAGGAGTCTTTTATAAGCAGGTAACATGATTTTATTTCCACTAACAAGGAATAATCTTAATTGACATCTAGCTCTGTCAGAGTACAGCCTCAGAACAAGTACTCAAAACTGAAATAATGACTTTTTGGTAGCAGGCCTCAGCATTTAATGAGCTTATTACAGCAAAGAACCTAAATAGCAAATCAATTCACTCAGGTACAAGAGAGTTCACTGGAAAGTTACACAGCTTAAAATGAAAATTTATGAAACTCCACTGAGATTAAAAAAATAATAATAATAAGGTAGACATTTCAAACATCTACTTAAAATTTTTCCAGGCAAAAATTAATTCAGCCATGCATTAAAGGATAAAACTCTTGGAGGCCAAGAGACAGAAATTATTTATTTTGAGAAAAATCCAGGATCTGTTTGAGGGTATTCTTTGGCATATCCACCATGAGGTAGGGTGAGTGCCTATTCAAAAGTAGGATCAAATTAAGCTCCTCAAATTTCAAAAGGATTTCTACTCAATCCCCAGATCAACCAACTAGTTAAGGCATATGTGGTTCCAAGTAACTGCCGAGAATGAAGAGTAATTGCACTCTGCAGACTTATCAGTAAGAGAAATACTGAACTCACTGCCATCTACACAGATGGTGCACTGCATTGTCTTCAATGGAAAAATATTATAAACAGGCACAATGTTTACTAACAGAAAATTGATTTAATCACTTATGATAAAACTTTAAGATGGAATAAGCAGTGGTAAAGGATGTACCCTCCCAGGATGCCAATTTGGAACCCTCAATACATTTTTCCTTTGAAATCAAACTCTCTGATCAGTGTTTATCTCTATTAATACAAAATGAGACTTCAGAGATACTCAGGGGACCCTCATATGACTGTGTGTCTAATATCAATTCTGCCAAATTGGCACAGTGGTATCGAATCCACCAGCCTAGGCAGGAGATGCAAGAGACACAGGTTTGATACCTGGGTTGGGAAGATCCCCTAGAGAAGGAAATGGCAACCTGCTCCAGCATTCTTGCCTGGAAAATTCCATGGTTAGAAGGGTCTGTCAGGCTACAGTCCAAGGGGTTGCAAAGAGTCAGACACAACTGAGCAAGCATGCACAGTATTGAATATATGACTAAAAGGGTTCCAAGTTTCAGACAAAAATCTAGAATGTTGAAATCTAGAGTGTTAAATTAAGAATCTTCTGAAAGGTTTTACTCACACTTAACCATTTTTGCTTTCACCTAATGTTAATCCAATTAGAAAAAGGGATTTCTTCCCATATTTATGCATGTGTTTCAAAAATCTTTAATGTATAGAAAAGAAAAATAAATGAGTTCTATAAGGCATGATTTAGTGCTTTAATTATGGTCTTTATTTCTGCTTTGAAATTTTTTTTCCAGAATCCTTACTTTTAGTAATTAAAATTTTTTAAAAATTCATGTCAAACCAAATTTCTTCGGCCTTTCTTTTCACAATCTAAAAGTTTGGCAATGTTTGCTTGAGAAACTGGAGCACACTAGAGTACTTCTGTGGACACATCCTGTTTTTCAGGTGTAAGACAGCTCAGGATAATTCCTATTCCATCACCATTGATGGAAAAATAAGATAAAAGATGAATCCTATTGCAGATGGGCCAGAAGCATCTTCATAACAAAGCTCTTGTGTTTTTATAAACTGTTTTACATCTCGCACTTGGAACTTGTTAAAGATGAGCTCTGAATGGTGTCCAAACATCTTTATATTTGACATTTGTGAATGACTGTCATAGCTTGAAAGGCGAGAAATGCAGGTAAGCTTTTAGCTTTTATCAAATGAAAAGCTCTTCAGCCCCCACAGGTTTATATCTGAGCTTGCATAAGGTGAGAAAGCAATCTTAGTTTTCCTGTCTCTTCCCATCTGTTGGGAAACACATCCACTTTTACTGAAAGGATTTCTAATAGCAGGCCACATTTCCACTTTGTGTTTTACATTCTATGATGTGGTCCTAAATTCCTAAAGTAATCAAAGGCTGTGAAACTTCACAGAGTGAAGTCTTTTAAATGGGGATCTGAAAATAAAAGTTGTTTTGGTGAAACTCCTTGGTTCCCAAGCTCACTACAGGGGATCAAGCTGAAATGTGAGCAAAGAGGAGTGAAGGCAGGACTCAACCCTCAACAGGGAAGAGAAGCATCCAACCTCCCTGCATTAGTGCTGGCCAGCACCAAAGTAGCCGCAGGACAGAAAGACAGCAGGACATCTACTCAACACGGGTCCCTGGAGAGGCACTCCACATTAGAAAGAGCAGAAGAAAAGACTGTCTTCTACTGCAGAATTGACAATTCTCAAATACCAACTACCCATCTCAGTCATTAATTCTTAAAGCCAAAACTTTGATCTCAGTGATCTTAAAGTTCAAACCCAATGTAAAGACACAGAAAAAAACTGGCTTCTGGGGTAAAGTGAAGAGTTGAAGAAGTAACCAAACAGTTAATCAATGCACACCATCTGAAGAATCTTTTCCTCAATAGTAAGACTCTTTTTTCTCCATTACTTGCAATTATCCCAACTCATGACTTACCTTTTGATAGGCAGATAGAGACATACTAAAGTAACACCATAAGTACCATTCTCTTTCCTATGTTGTCACAATATCCACTATGTGCACTGATTTTAAGCTTCATAAGTATAAAAATGTAAAATAGTTAATATTCACTGTATAACCTACCAAACTAAGATCATGACATCCAGTCCCATCACTTCATGGCAAGTAGAAGGGGAAAAAGAGGAAGCAGTGACAGATTTTATTTTCTTGGGCTCCAAAATCACTGCGGATGGTGACTGCAGCCATGAAATTGAAAGACACTTGCTCCTTGGATGAAAAGCTATGACAAATCTAGACAGCATATTAAAAAGCAGAGGCATTGCTTTGCCGACAGGGCTCCATACAGTCAAAGCTATGATTTTTTCCAGTAGTTATGTACTAATGTTTCAGTTTGACGATAAAGAAGGCTGAGCACAAAAGAATTGATGCTTTTGAACTGGTGTTGGAGAAGTCTTGAGAGTCCCTTGGATGGCAAGGAGATCAAACCAGTCAATCTTAAAGGAAATCAGTCCTGAATATTCATTGGAAGGACTGATGCTGAAGCTGAAAATCCCATACTTTGGCCACCTGATGCAAAGAGCCAACTCATTGAAAAAGACCCTGATGCTGGGAAAGGTTGAGGGCAAGAGGAGAAGGGGACAACAGAGGATGAAATGGTTGGATCTCTTACTTAATGGACAAGAATTTGGACAAACTCTGAGAGAGAGTGAAAGACAGGGGAGCTGTGTGTGCTACAGTCTAGGGGGTCAAAAAGAGTCAGACATGACTTGGCGACTCGACAACAACAACAACAACAACAACACTCTACTAAAGATAACAACCACTACATTGATAAGAAAACATCAGATGGATGAGTCACCAAACTAAGATTTCACTTCCATCTACCACTTAGAGGGACTTTTCCACCAGTGAGGTTCCTACCATTATTAAAATGACCTAGAATTTGTCTCTAAATTCTAAGCAGAAAACCCCATCATACTCAAAAAGGCTAAAGAATGAGAGGGAAAATTCAGAAAGTTTCCTTTCTTTTGCCCCTCAATTTTCATAATGGTGCCATTTTTCTAAAAGACAAAGGAAGAAACTATAGTCATATTTAGGTGGCATCAGTGGACAGTCCAGTGTACTTTTTCTTCAAAGTTAGATTATGTTTCATAGAAGAAAAAGAAACATTATTAGTAATAACTATTTTATGTCAGACCGTAATTATTTCTCATATATTAAAACAAGCAAACAATCCTTCCAACATCCATCTAATTTCATCATATATAAAATCTCTGTGAAGTAGGTGGGCAAATACTATTACACAAATAGAGAACTGAGGCATAGAAATTGAGACCCAACTCAAAATCAGATTAGTTCCATTCCCTAACACCTAGTGTTCAGAACAGTGGCTGAAATGAGACAAAGTTATGGAATCGTGAATGAATCATTTACATTGTCTAAATTATGTTTCTACGAAAGAGAGGAAGTCAGATTTTGAGAATTGGCACTAGTGGTAAAGAATCTGCCTGCCAGTGTAGGAGATGGAAGAGATGTGGATTCGATCCTTGGATCGGGAAGATCCCCTGGAGGAAGAAATGGCACTCCACTCCAGTATTCTTGCCAGGAGAACTCCACAGACAAAGGAACCTGATGGGCTACAGTCATGGGGTGGCAAAGAGTCAAACTTGACTGAGCATCTGCTCATTCATTCATTCATTCAACCCTCACATTAAGGAGCCTCATCTATGGAGCAGCACCTCAAGGCTGGAAAGACATCTAGCTTACATCTGCCCCTTTCCAAGTTACATTCCTCCAGAGTCTCTATAGAACAGCAGCATCTCCCAACATGATGCAAAGAACCTGCCCCAGTTCAGTGACACTGTTTCTCAAACCCCTCTAAGGGAAAAAGAGAGATTCTCTATTCATTTCATAATAATTAATAAGGGTCTTTCCTTCCATCATTCATGGAGCTTAGAGTCTCTGACACAAGAGTGAAAGAAACTCAGAATTTATACTTTTATTCTCAACAACTTGATAATGGACTGAAGAAATCAATGAGACAGTAAAAGAACAAAAAGATACCAGATGCTACTGAATTACTTTACACCTACCTAGTTCCATTATGTCAACAAGAAAGCAAAATTTATCTGATGAGTTTTTACAAGCCCAACATGTTCTGGCATCTGTCTCTTTCTCTGTCCCCACCTCCTACTCTGCTCACTCTCTTCTGACCACTCAGGAAGTCTTGAAGCTATTCAGATTTATCACACTTTCCACCCACTGTTCCCACAACTTCCCATAGCTGACATGTTCACTGAATTCAGGACACAGCCCAGATGTCATCTCCTCAGGGAAGCCTTCTCCACACGACCTAATGCCAGTAAAGCTGGCATACACACCCCAGCATGCACATTCCCAGTCATCTTTTCCCTCTCTCGCGCACTCTCCTTCACTCCCCATCTATCACTACCTTGTAGCATATTATACATTCATCTGTTTGTTCCACTCTAGAGCTCAGACTCCATAAGGGGCAGGGCTACTGTCATCTTCACCACTATGTCTTTAGTCACATAGTATATTCTTAACAAGTATTTGGTGAATTAGGAAGTGAATAAATGAATAAATTGATTTGATTTAGATTTGGGGGAAGCTATTTAATCTCTTAGATGCTTTAAAGCAATTCCTCGGCAACACAGTGAAAAATAACAGGTTCCAGGTTAAATTCAATAAAGGTGTAACCTGGAGAGACTGGGGAAAACAATAAAAGAAAGAATTGGTTATTTAAGCATAGTGCAAATTAAGTGTCACCAGAATGCAGTAGGAAAAAATGGTGGACATCAGACATGGGTTCCAGTCACATTTATGGAATCAGAATTCTCTCAACAAGAAAAAGAAGCAGGAGGGCTGCCCTGATGTTCCAGTGGTTAAGAATCCACCTTGCAATGCAGGGGGCGTCAGTTCAATCCCTGGTCCGAGAAGATCCCAAAGGCAGCAGAGCGACTAAGCCCATGTGCAACAACTGCTGAGCTCATGTTCTAGAACATGCCAGCCTCAACTACTGAGCCCAAGCACCGCACCGACTGAAGACCACATTCCCCAGAGCCTGTGCTCTGCAACAGGAGAAGCCACAGTGAGAAACCCGTGCATTGCAAGGAAGCAAGGCCCCATTCACATGCAGTAATGAAGACCCAGAACAATCAAATAAATTAATTAATAAAAAAACAAAAAAAACAAATAATAACCAAGATGTGGTACTGTAAATGAAATTGTTTTATAGCATATAAACAATGAGAAATAAGCATACAACAGTCACATGTTACTTCCTCTTACCGTTCTCTCTCCACTAACATCCACTGCAGATACATTCAACAATCATTAATAATAAACGTAACTCCTTTCTCTCATAACTAAACAGGGCATCAGAATCACCAACTCATTAGTCAATCATAATTTTTTAAAGCCTTTTAACAAAGTATACAAATTAGGAGTAGAGGGGAATTTTTCTCCTAAAGAATGTCTACAAAAAGCTGTCATAAACAATAATTTCATTTTTTTACAAAGTTGCAAAATATAGTTTATATTTCTGTAACTCTAAAAAAAAAAAGAAATAATTAATAAATTATTGAAGACAAAGGTTACAAGGTTGAAGGAAGGGTAAGGAATCAGGACTTCAAAGGCAACAGTGATGGTGATGTTCTATTTCTTAGGTTGAGTGGTGGGTATCTGGCTACTAATTTTATTACTCTTCATTAAAAAACATATATGAACCTAACAGAAGAAGATATGAAGAAGAGGTGGCAAGAATACACAGAAGAACTATACAAAAAATATCTTCATGACCCAGATAACCACGATGCTGTGATCACTCACCTAAGCCAGACATCATGGAATTTGAAGTCAAGTGGGCCTTAGGAAGCATCACTATGAACAAAGCTAGCGGAGATGATGGAATTTCAATTGAGCTATTTCAAATCCTAAAAGATGATGCTGTGAAAGTGCTGCACTCAATATGCCAGCAAATTTGGAAAACTCAGCAGTGGCCACAGGACTGGGAGGGTCAGTTTTCATTAGAATCCCAAAGAAAGGCAATGCCAAAGAATGTTCAAACTACTGCACAATTGCACTCATCTCATGTGCTAGCAAAGTAATGCTCAAAATTCTCCAAGCCAGGCTTCAACAGTACGTGAACCATGAACTTCCAGATATTCAAGTTGGTGTTAGAAAAGGCAGAGCAACCAGAGATCAAATTGCGAATATCAGTTGGATCATCAAAAAAGCAAGAGAATTCCAGAAAGACATCTACTTCCGCTTTATTGATTACACCAAAGTCTTTGACTGTGTAGATCACAACAAACAGTGGAAAACTCTTCAAGAGATGGGAATACCAGACCACCTGACCTGCCTCCTGAGAAATCTGTATGTAGGTCAAGAAGCAACAGTTAGAACTGAACATGGAACAACAGACTGGTTCCAAAATTGTCACCCTGCTTATTTAACTTATATGCAGAGTACATCATGCAAAACGCCAGGCTGGAAGCACAAACTGGAAACAAGATTGCCGGGAGAAATATCAATAACCTCAGATATGCAGATGACACCCCCTTAGGGCAGAAAGTGAAGAAGAACTAAAGAGCCTCTTGATGAAAATGAACAAGGAGAGTGAAACAGCTGGCTTAAAATTCAACACTCAAAAAACTAAGATCACGGCACGCAGTTGCATCACTTCATGGCAAATAGATGGAGAAACAATGGAAACAGTGAGAGACTTTATTTTCTTTGGCTCCAAAATCACTGCAGATAGTGACTGCAGTTCTTTTTAATGAAATTAAAAGATGCTTGCTCCTGGAAAGAAAAGCTATGATAAACTTAGACAGCACATTAAAAAGCAGAGACATTACTTTGTCAACAAAGGTCCGTCTAGTCAAAGCTATGGTTTTTCTAGTAGTCATGTATGGATGTGAGAGTTGGACTGTAAAGAAAGCCGAGTGCTGAAGAATTGATGCTTTTGAACTGTCATATTGGAGAAGACTCCTGAGAGACCTTTGGACTGCAAGGAGATCCAACCAGTCAGTCCTAAAGAAAATCAGTCCTGAATATTCATTGGAAGGACTGATGCTGAAGCCAAAACTCTAATACTTTGGCCACCTGATGCGAAGAACTGACTCCTTGGAAAAGACCCTGATGCTTGGAAAGAGTGAAGGCAGGAGGAGAAGGGGACGACAGAGGATGAGATGGTTGGATGGCACCACCGACTCGATGCACATGAATGTGAGCAAGCTCTGAGAGTTGGTGATAGACAGGGAAGCCTGGCATGCTGAGGTCCATAGGGTCATAAAGAGTTGGACATGACTGAGCAACTGGACTGAAATGAACTGAACTGAACTATTTTGATATATCATCATTTGCCTATATGGTATACTTAATAAAATTATAAAATTCCATCATAAGTTTATTAAAATAAAAATGTTAAATTTTGCTATTTATTTACCTAGAAAATTCCCTTACGTGAAAGACCAAATTTTAGCATCATAACAAAAGAATGATGTACTCCTTTACTAATTAATAAATTATGGGAGTACTTTGAAACCTTCCGGTGTATAGGTAAATTAGTTATGTCTTAAGAAACTATAGGAGAAGGAAATGGCAACCCACTCCAGTATTCTTGCCTGGAAAATTCCATGGACAGAGCAGCCTGGTAGGCTACAGTCCATGGGGTCTCAAAGAGCTGGGCACGACTGAGCGACTTCACTTCACTTTCAGGAAATATGCATAATGCTGAATCAATAAATCAGAAGATATAGACAAACAATAACAAATATTTTCTTTCCTAATGAAGTAAGGAGCGTATTTTCTAGTCATGCATAGTTTAAAACCTTGAGATTCTAACAGCACAGACTAGCTGCAGTTTCTTCCTCGTTCTCCTAACCAGTGGCATGTTTCTTATTTCTTTCCTCAAATACCCTCCTCTCATGAACCACCTGCATCACTCCCTTGATGAGCTGATGGCCTGTCATGTGATTACTTAGCAACTCCAGGGAATGATGGGCTGGGGGTGGGGGTTCCTACAGAGAGAAATGAGAAAGCAGTTGAGATGTAGGCTCAGAAATACCTTCTTTCCATGTCCCTGTTACTAAAACTAATCAAAAGTAACTGTCAAAAGTAAAATCCTGAAATGACTTAAACTGCTGCAAATACTTGCTAGTAATTGCCATTTAGTCATTCTCTTGACCTTTTGTAATGAGTATTAGGGTGAACATTGGCTCTTCTCAGTTTCAGTTAAAAAAAAAAAGCAATGAGCTTCTAGTTCCAAAACTCTCTGATTAATCACAAATAATCTAATCCTGACTCCTAATTTTAAAATTAAGAAAACTAACCAGAGAATTTAAGTGACAGAGGCAACAAATATATCTTCATGTGTTTAAGACCATAACTTCTGAAATCAGGAGGCCTGGCTTGGAATCCTGGCTCTGTCACCAACTAGCCAGGTGACTCTGGGCAGATGCTCTCCCTTAAGCTCCCCAGGTCTGTTACTCATCTGTAAAATGGGAATAATACTGCTACCTCACAAGGTTGCTATGATGATTAAACGATGCCAAGTGCTCCCATGAGACCCTGCCATATAATATGTCCAATAAATGATTATTATTTTTATTTTCCAAGGTCACAAAGCTTTCTAGTTCTGAAACAGAGCTTTCTATAGATTTCTTTTTTTATCCACTCGACCCTAACCTACATGTCTCACATTTAAAGTTATGGCAGCTTAATAATAAAGTTTTTATAACTCCAAATTGTAGTAATATACTTTTCTCTCCTTCCCAGGGCTAACTGGAACATAGGTAAGTGTATTTCAAACTAATAAAAATGTAGAAATTCAACAAATAATTGTCAGTCTACTTTCTGCCAATCCCTTCAGTCTAGTTTACACATTTAATGGGTATTTTCGTCTGTTTTTCTAGACAAATCCTTCACTCATAAAGGGATCTGGCGGTTGGCACTTCTCTTTAGCACTTTTTTTTTTTCATAATTATCTTTCTTTTCAACCTGGCATAGAACAGAAAAGAGGTTAAGATTAACATGAAACACCACACCCCCCCACAGTCAGACAGGCTTTTATGCTGGAAAAATGCAGCTAGAAGCCCATCCTGAGGCTTGTAAAGATTCCCGTAGCTTTCCACCCAAACACTCAGTGCTGAGAAATAGTCACAGCACGCTATAACATCTCCAGGAAAAGATCACCCTAAAGATTATCACCTCAAATCCTGCCTCCCCAGCTGCTCTGCAAGTCAGCGTTTCCTAGGACAGCGGGAGAGTCAGGTGTAAAGATGAAGATGGCGCTGGGGGAAGTCTGTTCTAGGAAAGGGATGCTTCTTTACCCTAAAACCAAAAGCAAATAATCTAACTAAGTCAATATGCAAAAGTGGTTGTCTAATAAGATACACATTTTTTCTGTGGCACATCCCTCTGTTGAGTATTTTGCTTTATTTTTTTTATTGCATGAACTCTAAAGCTTGTTTGTTCATGGTGCTATTTTAATTTAAGCAATGCTTTTTCTTTTAAACAACTTCACACGTTATCATAAACACTTAATGGCTACGCAAACAATTTTTACTCACTTTAAACCAACACAGCTATTCATGGAAGTGCCAAATGTAAATAGAATCAATGCATAAACTCCCAGTTCTCTCCTATCCCTGCTGCCTTAGGAGGCCTGCTCTGAGCTCAACAAGGGCTCATGTTCAAGGCTCTGACAAAACTGGAGCATCCAATCAATGAGAAAATAAAACATTATTAAGAGTTCTAAAAATAAGCTGAAGTCTCCATCATGAGAAAACATGCACTATGATGGATTTCCTGACACCACTTTATGATTTGTTTTTCATTTAAAATTATAGCTGAGGTATGGGTACCATGTATAAAGTTCCTAAAGAGCTCAGCTAGCCCAGGTCCCACTTCAGCCAGCTTTTCCTAAGAGCTGTCATTTATTATACCCTGAGATTGCATTAACACAGCCACAGGGGCCCAGTGACCAATCAGAATGCACTCTGCCCCCAAGGGAGCAGTATACCAGTAAGTGCTGGCTGAAGGCCAGGGCCTTGGACACCCAAGCAGCACAAGGAAGGAAAAAGAGGAGGTGACTGCTGAAGCTTTGCTATTCTTATGAAATCATTTGTATCTAACTATATCAGCATTTAGCTCCCATTTCTCTATGTTGTCCAAGAAACCAAGACCTTAATAATAAATTTTTGGAAGTCTTGCAAAAGCTCAATACATTATATCCAAGGCATCATTACCACTTGCCAGATGAAAAGAATATTAATTGTTTTTTTTTAAAAATTGAGAACTTTTACATAGTAATTTTGGTTCTTTGTTCCTATCTCCCTGACTCCTCTTAACAGTTCCTCTTCTTGGAAGCAAAGCAGAACTCAAAAGTATACATAATCACACCTTAACAGGTTACTATTTCCCTAAAAACTTGGTAACTGAAAAAGAAGGAAATTCTGTTTTTACAAACCAGTAATCAGACATCAGATTTATCCCGATCATAAAGGACCAGCTCCTGCAGTCCAAGAGAGAAAGGCTCAACCAACCCAGGAAGTTTCAGGATTATACCTCTGAACAGAGACCTGACCTTATAACCACTATTTTGTAAACATTTTTGTTTATCCAAGATCAAAAAGTTGCAAGAAATCTGTGAACCTGTAATTTATGGCATAATTTCATTATCCATTAGTTTAAAATTGCCATATCCACAGGATGTGGCAGGTCTTAGAAGTTTCAAGAAGGGGAAGCTGCTAGGCCATGAGTTTGTCTTCGGGTCACTAAAAGCAGACCTTAGTTCAGAGATGAGTCAACTCTGTGGCCTCACACAATTAGCAAATGAGGGGTGAGGCATTAGTACCTCCCCAGGAAAGGGAGGGTCATGAACTTTGTGACCTGAAAGGATTACCCCTCCCAACATTCCTAGCTAGGCACAGCACTTCAACAGGGAGAAGATGGGTAAATTTGCATAAGGTTAAGGAGTTGCCGTATTTTATTGGGTTCCAAAATCACTGTAGATGATGACTGCAGCCATGAAATTAAAAGATACTTGCTCCTTGGAAGAAAAGCTATGACAAACCCAGACAGCATATTAAAAAGCAGAGATGTTACTTAGCCAACAAAGGCCCGTCTAGTCAAAGCTATGGTTTTTCCAGTAGTCATGTATGGATGTGAGATTGGGACCATAAAGAAAGCTGAACACTGCAGAATTGATGCTTTTGAACTGTAGTCTTGGAGAAGACTCCTGAGAGTCCCTTGGACTGCAAGGAGATCAAACCAGCCAATCCTAGAGGAAATCAATCCTGAATATTCATTGGAAGGACTGATGCTGAAGCTGAAGCTCCAATATTTTGGCCAACTGATGGGAAGAGCCAACCCATTAGAAAAGACCCTGATGCTGGGAAAGATTGAAGGCAGGAGGAGAAGGGGAAGACAGAGGATGAGATGGTTGGATGGCATCACTGACTCAATGGACAGGAGTTTCAGCAAGCTCCAGGAGTTGCTGATGGACAGGGAAGCCTGGTGAGCTACAGTCTATGGGGTCACAAGGAGTTGGACACGACTAAGCGACTGAACTGAAACTAATAGCAGAGCCTCCTTAAAATACAGCTGCCCTCCACCTCCCCTTCAGAGGGAAGACAGACTCTCACCACCAGGAAGTATGAATTCTGCTTCCATCAGCATCAAAAAGCCCAAGAGAACTTTTCATACTTTCCCACTAAAGCTCTAAGCCCCCCACCCCTTTTTTCTTAAATTGATGTATACATCTTTACCTCTGGACTCTTGACAAATTACTCCTTACTGAGTACTCCTACAAGCACAGGTAAATAAGCCTTCTCTTTTCTCCTGTTAGGACTTCCCTAGTGGTTCAGATGGTAAAGCGTCTGCCTACAATGCGGGAGATCGGGGTTCGATCTTCTGGAGAAGGAAATGGCAACCCACTCCAGTACTCTTGGCTGGAAAATCCCATGGACAGAGGAGCATGGTAGGCTACAGTCCATGGGGTCGCAAAGAGTTGGACACGACAGAGCGATTTCACTTTCACTTACCTTTTCTCCTGTTAAATCTGGCTACTAATTGACTTGCAACTAATGTGCGCAAAAGAATGTTCAGAAAATTGATATAAAAAATAAAGGAATAACTGACCAAATTTGAATGCCAGTGCATACAAACTCACAGAGAGACAGACAGGGAGAAAAAAGAAAACCAAATAGTCTAACAACTTTTATGGCTAGAATAACAAAAGGGGGAAAGAAACTAATATCTAACAGTGGTTTTCTATGTAAATACACATACCCGATTTGCTAAATTCTTGACACTGCTCCCTACAATATTTCACCTTTTAGGGAGTGAAACATCTATCCAAGCAATCTAAGAGCCATTCCTAACTCTTTTTTTTCTTATCCTATACATTCATATTCATTGTCAAGACAAGAATCTGACCTCCTAAGCATCTCTCCCGGTCTTCTACCTACACTGCTGCCACCTCCACTTCCTCTGGGACTTCTTTTTTTTCTTAATTTTTATTGGTGTATAGTTGATTTACATTGCTGGGACTACTACAGTAGCCTCCTAACTGGTCCCTGGCATTCACTTGCTTCTCCTGCTACTCCCAATTCCATTCACTACAGAGAACTTTTAAAATAGCTTATCACTTCTGATCTCAGACTCCCCCAGTGGATTTCCAGTGTTCCTAGAATCTTTACCAAGCTATCTTGCATCATTCTCTCCTTGTTCATTACTTTTCAGCCACTAAGGTCTTTCTGGAAAGGGTCAGGCTCTATCCTACCTCACTCTTTACTTGGAAAGATCAAATGAAGCTCATCATCTGATCTCAGATTAAATGTCACCTTTTCAGAGACCTCTTTGCTGCCTTACTGCTTGTGGAGGAAAACTGACCCCTGCCACAGCAGTAAACAAAGAAAGTTACCTTCAAGCCATCAGCTACTACAGCCGCCCCCAACTGTGCATCCTGAGAGGACTCAGGATGGGAGAAAAGTTAGCTAAGGTACACATCAAAGGAATGATTTCAGTGAGCCCAGATTCTTGCCTCTTTCCATACATAGAAAGGTACTAAATTCATTAACTTGAGATGTCTGGTTTTCTTTATCTAATAGTCCTCTTTTGACATTCTGACTACTTGGTTTTGTTGCAAAACTCCTATTATATCCTGGCCCCTCCCTTTGTTGTTCAGTCATTAAGTCCTGTCCAACTCTTTGTGACCTCATGGAGAGCAGCATTCCAGGCTTCCCTGTCTTTCTCTATCTCCTGGAGTTTGCTCAGACTCATGTCCATTGAGTTGGTGATACTATCCAACCATCTCATCCTCTGTCGTCCCCTTCTTCTGCCGTCAATTTTTCCCAGCATCAGGGTCTTTTCCAATGAGTTGGCTCTTCACATCAGGTAACCAAAGTATTGGAACTTCATCTTCAGCATCAATCTTTCCTTTACCTCTTTCAAATAGTTCTGCAAAGCTGAGAGGCTGCCTCCTGGGCTTAAAGTCTTCAGAAAGTTCATCAAATAAAACATAATTCTCAACTTTTAGGTTGTGCATTTTATCTCAATTGCCACATTCAACTTCAAAATTAAGTATTTATTCTCTACAATTACAACCTATAGAACTGGTTATAATTTTCTTTCATAGAATTGTGTGACAATATACTTCTTTGTGTGCTTATTCAGTCCCCTCCCTTCTTCCAATAGACAGTAAACTCCATTCAGGCAGGGGACATGGTGCTTTTGTTTCCACTTATACCTACTGCCCAATACAATATCCAGTACCATAGGAGAGGATCAAGAAATATTTGTTGTCTGCTAATGCAATTAGGTATTTTAATCTCCACATTACCTGTTATAAGATGACCATGTGACCCAGTTTGCGTGACACCGTCTTTGTTTACACCTGTTGAACTAGCATAATGATTGACAAATTCTCACTTTCGTTCTGGGCTTTATGATGAGTAATATAGTTACTCTACCTATAAGGAGGTTGAGATTCGGAGAGATCATATAGACTCAATTCTCCTTATCCACGGTTGTTATTCTCTATAGAGTCTTCATGAACACTGAATTAGCAAACGCTGAATACCTGCTCGAAGGTAAAATGCAGAATTACATTCCCCCACCCCAACCCAGGGAGTGACTGGTCAAAATACTTCCTTCAGCCAATCAATAAATAACCTGGCTTCATGTGTGTTTCTGTTTAAAAACACCTTATTTAACATGTATTGTTGATCCATTAACCTTGAACTCATGGCATCAACATGCTTACTCATGTCTGTACAAAGCTAATTAGCTTACATAGTTTCTTTTTAAGGCATAGCACAGCTTTCTTACATTTGGGAACACAGCACTCCATCACTATGCTTTGGGCTAATTTTAAATAGTGAAATCACAAACAAAAAGCATAAAACATTGGAAAACATGACACTAAATAGACTATGAAAAAAAAAAGGACATTTGTTTACAGTACAAGAGCTGAACCAAGAAGGCAGAGTACCTTGTTCGACCTCAGCTGGGAACTAGCTCACTGGGCAATTCCAAATGTTCACTGCTCTGTTCATGTCTTTGAGTGACTACAAAAGCACCCTAAGCACCAATCTGAGGTTAAAAATAAACACTCTCAAGTAGGCAAATTCACAAATATGGAATCCTCCAACAATGAGGATGGAATTGTCTAAGGTGATTACAGACACTGTAAAGTGAGGACAGACCCCAGAAAATGTCCAAATTCACATCCATTCATTAGACCAGTATTACCAAGGAAAGAGCTGCTCTTTTTGAAGCAAGGTACCACTACTCTGGATTTCTTGTTGTTCAGTCTCTCAAGTTGTGTCCAACTCTGCAACCCCATGGACTGTAGCCTGCCAGGCCCATCTGTCCATGGGGTTTTCCAGGCAAGAATATTGGAGTGGGTTGCCATTTCCTTCTCCAGGGGAATCTTCCCAGATCAGGGATGGAACCAACCACCCCTGCATCGGCAGGCAGATTCTTTACCACTGAGCCACCAAGGAAGCCCATTACTCTAGAGTGGTTATAATAATTAAAACCCCTAGATTGCCAGTTTATCAAAGTTTCAGTAGAAAGTACAGAGAGAGGCAAAACTCCTTCACAGAATGGACACAAATCTGTATAAAACTACTTAGCAATTGACAACTCTACACTACACAAGAGTTAAACTGCAAGAACTACTAATAAGTGACAATTCACAAGGGAGTCCCAAGTAACTTATAATAACAATAGGTGATTTCACAATAAGATGTAGACCCTAAGATTTACCCAAAAAAATGCAAATTTGTGAGAGTATAAATATTTTAAGACTCAAAATTTGAACCACCCACAAACTAATGTACAGGTAAACTGATCTACAGAACATGAGAAATCCAGTATCTATGCCTCTTCCTTGTCCACAGGAGAGGAAAACTCTTTAACAATGCTCCAATACTTGATTACTCTCACTATTCAAGAAATCCTCTCTATGATTTCTCACTTCTTACTAAATTTCTTTTTACTCTTTCACTTTTTTTGGGTGAGGGGGGTGGTTTGTGGCATGTGGGATCTTAGTTCCCTGATCAGGGATCCAACCCACACCATCTGCATTAGAAGCTCAGAGCCTTAGCCACTGGACCACCAGGGAAGTCTATTTATTCTTTTAAAACACATTCAATCACAAGGGTTGAGAACAGCCTATAAGTTTATGAGAAGTATGGATAAAAATAGTGTAAATTACAACTTAGTTTTCTATTTAGAAATTTAAAAGACTATTTAAGAATTCAGCATTAGACAAATACTTCCTACTGGTCCACTTCATGCTAACTGGCTTTGTTACCATGTAAAGACATACACTGCTTTATGGATAGAAGGCATAATATCTGAAACAGCTAATTGATATGAATTTAAGGCAATTTCTAGATCAATTGCTTTATACTTTAAAAAAAGAAAAAAAACAAGTCTTCGTCCCACTATTTAGAAACTAGAGAGGGTTTAAAGAGGGTTTTGAAATTTGGGAGAAAATTAAATGTTCTCTCCTAAACTCAATTTAGAGTTCATGATTTGAAATAATTTCAGACTTACATAAAAGTTTCAAAATGATCAAAAAAATAAACAACCCAATTAAAAATGGGCAGAAGACTTGCATAAACACTTTTCCAGAGAGGACATGCAGATGGCCAACAGGCACATGAAAAGATGCTCAACATTGCAAATCATCAGGGAAATGTACATCAAAACCACAATGAGGTATCACTTCATAGCTGTCAGAATGATTATCAGCAAAAAACAAAACAAACAAAACACCCGCAAATACCAAATGTTGGCGAATATGTGGAGAACCCTAATATGCTGTTGGTAGGAACGCAACTTGGTGCAACCCCTATAGAAAACAGTATGGTGGTTTCTCAAAAAAATAAAACTGGAACTACTATATGACCCAACAGTTTGACTCCTGGGTATATATCCAAAAAAAACAAAAAACAGTAACGTGAAAAGATGCATCTACCCCAATGTTTAGAGTAGCATTATTTACAGTAGCCAAGAAATGGAAGCAACCTAAGTGTCCATCAACAGATGAATGGATCAAAAAAATGTGGCATATGTATATCTATGGGCTTCCCAGGTGGTGCTAGTGGTAAAGAACCTGCCTGCCAATGTTGGAGCCGTAAGAGACTCAGGGTTTGATCCCTAGATGGGGAAGATCCCCTGCAGGAGGGCACAGCAACCCACTCCAGTACTCTTGCCTGGAGAATCCCAGAGACAGAGGAGCCTGGTGGCTACAGTCCATAGGGCTGCAAAGAGCCAGACAGGACTTAAGTGACTGAGAATGCACACGCACGTGTATGTGTGTGTATGTGTGCAAGCACACACATACACACACACACACATATATCCACGCACATGCATATATATACATATATACACACATGTATGGATGGGTTTCTCCAGGCAAGAATATTGGAGTGTGTTGATGCACCCTCCTTCAGGGGATCTTCCCCACCCATGGATGGAACTCTGAGTCTCTTTTTCTCGAGCATTGGCAGGTAGTTTCTTTACCCCTACCACCACCTGGGAAGTGCCAAAACAAAACACAACTTCTCCTTACAAAGGTATCCCTAGCTTCCCATACCAAGAAGGGAATAGCAACCTTATCACCTGAGATGAGATAGCACCAGATGGACCTGCACAAACAAACCCCACTAAATTTGACCCTTACCTTCCATTACTTCTCACATAGCTTTACTTTCCTACATTTTACCATCCTTGGAAGCCTAATACTCCTTTCCTTCACCTTGTCACTATTCTAAAAATTTTTGTTCTTTGTTAAGATACCATACAAGCCCAAGTTCTAACCACCCCTTTGAGTCACTCTTCACTGAGTTTCTCTCTTACGTGTGCATGCTGCTTGTGTCAATCAACTCATGTATTTTTCTCTCATTATTCCATCTTTTCAATCTAATTTGCAGGACCCCAACTGGAGATCCTAGGAGAATAAAGGAAAAAGATGTGTTTCCTCCCCTATAACTATATATGAAAAAGTTGTAGACACAATGCCCCTGTACCCTAAATATTTCAACATGTACTTCTGAAGATCAAGAGCATTCACTTACAGGGAATTCCCTGGCATTCCAGTGGGTGGGACTCCAGGCTTTCACTGCCAGGGGCATGAATTCAATCTCTGATCAAGGAACTAAGATCCTACAAGCCGTGTAGCGCAGTAAAAAAAAAAAAAAAAAAAAAAAAATCACTTACATAAACAGAGCATAGTTATCAAAATCAGGAAATTAAAATTGATACAACACTAGTATATAATCTACAAGACCTATTCAAATGCCACTAATGAGCCCAATTATTTCCCTTATCGTACAAAACAAAGAATTTGCTTCCCTGCCTGGGAGCCAATCCAGGATTGCTAGCAGAATTAAGTTTTTCATCTTTGGTCTCTTTCAGTCTGGGAGATTGCTCAGCCTTTGTCTTTTGTGACCTTGACATTTTTGAAGAGTACAAGAAAAATCTACAAAAGTTACTTTGCAGAATGTCCCTCGATTTCGGTTTGTCTAATGTCTCCTGGCAATGAGATTCTGGTTATGGATATTTGGCAGAAATACAACAGGAGTGATGTCACAGTTCATATCAGGTGGCACTTGTAGCTTGTTCGTCCCATTAAGGGAGGTGTCAACTTTGAGCACTTGGTTAAGACTGCCTGCCTGGTGAGTTCACAAGTTTTTACTTGTCAATTACATTACAGGCATCTGACACAAAAATCTCAAAACACTTCAGGAATGAGTCCACTTACACAGTTTCTACTGTCTGTATTCTTTGTTACATTTGTAGATATTTTATTTGGAGGTTCCTCTTTATTTCCTACCTATTTAATTATTTATTACTGACTATCATGTTTCTATTACTTTTCCTTTCTTATAAAGTGTCACAAGAAAAATATCTAAACAGATTTTTTTTCAGGCAATGTTCAATATGATGTGGGTTTTAGGTAAATTTTGACATACCCAGGTTTTGTTGGTTTCTTCTATATTTTACCTCTAGTAGGGACAGAATATGTTGCTTAGACAATCCACTGGATTCCAGTATCTACTTTGGCCATAGAAACAGAAAACAAATGCCCATGCATGATATGCTGATGTGGACAATATCTTAGTCCATTCAGGTCCATAACAAAGTATCATACACTAAGTGGCTTGTCAACAACAGAAATTTACTTCTCACATTTCTGGAGGCTGGAAGTCATGGAGCCTGATTAGATTCTAGTGAGAGCCCTGATTTGCAGACTGTCTAGATCAGCTGGTAAAGAATCCGCCTGCAGTGTCGGAGACCTGGATTCAATTCCTGGGAAGATCCCCTGGAGAAGGTTACCCACTCCAGTATTCTGGCCTGGAGAATTCCATGGACAAAGAAGCCTGGTGGGCTACAGTCCATGGGGTTGAAAACAGTTGGACACAGGTGAGTGACTTTCACTTTCACTTTCTTTCACTTTACTTTGCCTTTCATCCTCATTGTGGCAGAAAGTAATAGCTGGCTATCTCCCTGGCTTCTTCTTACAGGGGACCATAAAAGAAGGCTGAGTGCCGAAGAACTAATGCTTTGGAATTCTGGGGCTCTTGAGAGTCCCTTGGACAGCAAGGAGATCAAATCAGTCAATCCTAAAGGAAATCAACACTGAATATTCATTGGAAGGACTGATGCTGAAGCTGAGGTTCCAATACTTTGGCTATCTGATGCAAAGAGCCGACTCATTGGAAAAGACCCTGAAACTGGGAGAGACTGAGGGCAGGAGGAAAAGGGGGCAGCAGAGGATGAGATTGTTGGATGGCATCACTGACTCAATGGACATGAGTCTGAGCAAGCTCTGGGAGATGGTGAAGGACAGGGGAGCCATGTGTGCTGCAGCCCAAGAGGTCACTAAAAGTCCATCACAAGTTAGTGACTGGGCACCATAACAACAACAACAATCTCATTCACGAAGGCTCCACCCTCATGACCTAATCACCTCCCAAAGGCCCTACCTCCAAATCCCAGTACATTAGGATTCCCTTCAAATCCCATAACATTAGGATGAGGCTTTCAACATATACAAAGGGTAGTGGGGAACATGGCCTTCCCAGGTGGCTCAGTGGTGAAGAATCCGCCTGCCAATGCAGGAGACACAGGAGACGCAGGTTTGATCCCTGGGTTGGCAAGATCTGTTGGAGGAGGAAATAGCAACCCACTCCAGTATTCTTGCCTGGGAAAGCCATGGACAGAGGGGACTGATGGTCTACAGTCCATGGGGTCACTAAGAGTCGGACACGCTTGAGCAACTGAGCACACACAGAGGGAAACAGGATTATTCAGTCCAAAGCACACGTTTAATTACTGACACTCGAACCAGATAAATGAAGTAATACAAATGCAAATAAAAAGTGCAGCTATTTAGAAAAGATATATTTAAATGAGTGATCAAAATAATTACACTGTGGAAAGAACTTCTATTTGTCAGGAAAACACTAAGGTTTAGAACAACTCAAAAGGCTGCCCAGAAATTTGGCCCTGATAAATTAGTTCTTTCACTCTAATTTGTAATAAAACCAGCAAGTGTTGTACACAAACACACAAAAAAAACCATGAATATAAATGCACACAAATTGGTTTGAGCGTGTGACCTTGTTCAAATAACACTGCAGGTATCATATTTGAAAATATATGGAATTATTTTACAAAGTATAGAGTATACATTCCTTACTTTGCTTTTAATAAGTACCATCAACATGGCCTAGGGATAAATTGAAAGATTTAGTTTAACATTTTTCTTGCAGCAAATGCATAAACTTCCTTGTACACTGCCTGAAAGTCTACCTCTTAGCAGGTCTTCCTTATTCTACTCTTGCTTGGGATAGTTAATTCTCCAGAATGACCCATCTAAATACAGATCAGATCAGATCACTCTCTTGTCCAAACCTCTCAGAGGCATCCCATCACACTTAGAAAAACATTCAAAGCTGTATCTATAGTCTGTCATCAGCCTCTCTGGTCTGGCCTCCAGGCTCTCTCTGCACCTCCTTCCCTTGTCTCTCCCTCCACTCAAGCTTCTCTGGCCTTGCTGTTCCCCAGGACACCAAGCTTCTCTGCCTAGAACATGCACCCCCGCGAACTATCCTGTGGTTCCCTCTCCCTCTTCACTCAAGTTCTAATGTCACCTCCCTGGGGAAGCCTGCCTTGATCCCTACCTAAAATAGTGCACCATCCTTCCCACCTCCTTCCTCAACTTCATTTTCTTGCTGATGCTTCTCAAAGCAGGATAGCATCTCAGGGATTTGCTTCCTTGTTTATTTTCTCCATTCCCCACTAGAAAAGAAGCTGCTTGTGAGCATGGGTATTTCATTCACTGCTGTACATCTAGAAGGCCCGGCACATACACTGTGTGTATGCACGAGTGTATGTCTGTGTGTATGCTCAGTAACCCAGTCAAGTCTGACTCTGTGGCCCCATGCACTATGAAGTGAAGCGAACTGGAAGTCCCTCAGTTGTGTCTGACTCTTTGTGACCCCATGGATTGTACAGTCCGTGGAATTCTCCAGACCAGAATACTGGAGTGGGTAGAGTTTCCCTTCTCCAGGGGATCTTCCCAATCCAGGGATCGAACCCAGGTCTCCCGCATTGCAGGAGGACTCTTTACCTGCTGAGCCACAAGGGAAGCCCATGGGCGATAGCCCTGATGCCTAATAAATACGTGTTGAATAAAGCAATGAATGAGTGCCCGTGTACACACACAGAGTGAGAATATGGAGAGTAGAAACTCTGTCCTTTCATGAAAATGGCCTTGCATCAGAATGGAGTTTTGAAACTCCAAACATCAGGTCCAATCCCTGGAGATGCCAGTGCACAAGGGACTCACAGTGTTCAACACTCCACAACTGATTCTGATTCAGAACCAAAAGCCAAAAACCTCTCTCAAAGGCCGAGCTACCTGCTAACTGAAGATCTTCAATTTGAGGGCTCCAAGGCAGAATTGAAGTTGTTGTGCTTCAATTGCTGGCTCTTGGCTGGAAATGACTTCACCTATACAGTTAATGCCTACAGGCCACAGTCCTCTGGGCCCCAATGACCCTATCCCCAGCACTGGAAATAAAAAAACACTTCTTAACTAATGTGTTTGATTTGTAAAGAAAGGGTGTGCCAACCAACAATGCAGGTTTCCTTTTCTTTAGAAGCCTACTGAATGTTGTGATTGTTAGGAGCAGAACTTGGGGAGGGAGAGAGGAATAAGGAAAGAGGAATCAAGGCTTGGATAATGAATGGGCATAAGGTAGCAAGACAAGATATTCCTATCTCAGGAGTCTCACTGAGGAGGAAGGGGAGAATAGGATTGAAGCTTTCCTGATGTATCTCCAATGGCATAATGCTTGTCTCCCAGGCCCTGAACTCAATGCTTCACACACAGCTCCTCCATGAACCATCATGTTACAGGCTGAATGTCTGCATCTCCAAATTCCCCATGCTGAAACTTTATCCCAGTGTGATAGTACTGGAGGTAGGGTTTGGAGAAGGTGATTAGGTCCTGAAGGTGTAGCCCTCATGAATGAGATTAGTGCCCTTTCAAAAGAGACCTCAGAGAGGTGAGGTCCTACGAGGTGAGGACGCAGAAAGAGGCAGAACTTATTGTCCTGACAATTCACAAGCACAGTTGTCTGTTAAAGGCCCAGAAAAGGCCTTCAGTAAAGCAATCTGTTGACTCTGTTTTTCCCAGTGTCTGTCAAACTTATTTGATCATGAACACTTTAACCATCGCATCTGCTAATGACCTGTGGAACACACTTTAGGAAACATCTTACATGCTTGTATGGAATGTCATGATGAACTAAAACCTCACATGAGGGTGAAAGTATCAGCAGCCAGGAGTGGACAGGCTGATATGGAGGTCTGGGTTTCTCCTTGAGCAAACATCCATAGAAACTAAAAGCAAAAGATAACTTATCATGAACTGCAATTTTTTAAAATGCTATTTATAATAAACAATTCTGACTTTTGTTCTTTAATCTTTGCAGCTGATTTTCTGTAATATAATAGTTCACGTGCCACCACACTTTGCAAAATGACAACATTTCAGCCTTCTGAGAAGTTGAATTTGGGGAAAGGAATATTATAACTTGGGGCAAGACATGTTGTGACTGAGGAAACCAAATGTCATCTTGTCTCCCCGCCAATATCAAGTTATTGCTTAGAACTAAACAGAAACTGGAGAAGGTAGCCTAGGACTTCTCCCTGCCCTGCCCCAGCCATCAGAAATCTGTCCTGTACCTGATATGGTCCTGTATTTACACAAGAGACCACACAAAATACTGCTGCCACCTGCTTGAACAAAATACACTCTGCATTGCAACAAAAACTTCAGAAAAGGGTAACTTGAGGTAACACACATAGTCATCCAACACACAGTGTGGCTTCTAAAAATAAAACTATGTAATTTACATATTTCTGAAGCAGGACTTGCTCAAATAGTTCCCTGAACACAGGGAACCATAGGCCATTTAAACTGAAAGGATTGAGTTTTTCAGGTTTTCTCTTTTGAGCAAAGTACACCTTCTTTTTTTAAAACTTTTAATTCAAGAAATAAATTACAATGCAATGCCAAAGCACTATTTTCCACAGCAGCAAATTAGAGAGGGTTAATTTGTGGACACAGCCGTGCCCTGTTATCTGTACCTTGTCACTTTAATTTAGCACAACCAAAACCTCACCATTTCTTTCGTTTTTACTTCTCCACATAGCAGAATTTTAGCCTGCATGCTGGGTTTCAAAGAGTCCAAAATAAAACCAGCACACATTAAGCAAAACAGCCACATAAGACTTGTCCTTTATGTTTGAAGAAAAGGACTTTCAAAGTTCAGGAGGAGGTTTTTTAAAAGGCACTAAGTAGTCTTGGGAAGGTTTTTTAAAGTCTATTTTAAAACATTGAGATTTATTCCTCACCATTAGTTGACATGAATGTGAACGGACACGTGTATTTCTTCAAACAGAAGCAATGAAGTTGTTTCTTGAAATCTGCACACAATAATCCATTGTTAAAACATCTCAGCTATGCAAGAATCTCTGAGTCACAAATTATCAAAGTTAAAAGATAAACCTATACCGTCTATCCTGTATTACAGGCAAGAATGATAGATTGGGCTCAGAGCTAGTTTCCAATTCTCAACATCCTGTTCTTACAATAGCGAATCCAGCCATCTCTCAACCATAGGAAATAAGATTGTCAAGTTGCAGCAGACCCAAACGCTTCCACCTCCACCTATGGGCATGCATACAGCATGAAGCATGGGTGCCCCCAGGATCCTTAATTAACTCTCTGCCACATGCAACCCTCAAGAGCGAGAGCTGCTCTCTGAGACAAAAATCAATAATCGTAAACAGAAATATACGTTTTCCACACAGCCTCACGGGTGTCACCCAATTTCCAAAACCTCATTGTCTTCTTTCCCCATACCACCTTCCCTTCTCACCCCTTGAAATTCAGGGCATATTCCACGGCCCTTTCATCCCCCAAGCAGCAAAGCCTTAAGTATCCATCACCTGCGCTCTCATTCCGTAAATCAGTTGCTTAGAAATATCAGCAACAGTGGATGGCTATGTATCGGCTACCACAATGACAAGCTGTAAAGATGTACCATGGACATGAAAATGTCGACTCTTTTGAAACTCAACTGGTAATTGGAATTCAGAGCTAGTGCCCCACCATAAATGTGTACTTTGCAGCTGTCACTGGGAGTAAAAAGTCTGTCTTTTGACTGAGCAGGGACCCAAGGCCCATTACAGGGAGTGCTTCCTTACACAGCTGTCAGCCTCCAGCCCCTTCTTGGAGGAGCAGGATCAGTTTCACACCAGTTTCACATCCAGCTATCACCCCTTCCCCCTTGTCCTGGCCAACTTCACCTAGCAGATGTCTGGCAACGCTGGAGAGGGTAGAACTCTTTCTATCAAATATGAAATCTGACTAACAGAGGCATAGCTTAGTAAGATACCCCAAGGAACACATTTCTTGTTCCTGCTTGTCCTTTTCCACCACCCCCAGCCCCCAGTCCCTGATGCAAGGAGGCCTAGGAACAGGATAAAAGTGAAAGTTATAGGTCCCTAAGCAGACCACAGAGCCTACCTGCTTTGAATACATGTTTCAGGTGATTCTATTTCTAATTCTTTTCACTGGTCCACAGAGTTTGGTACTTACCACAGCCCCTGACCCTTAAAATAAATCAAACAGATGGCAAAAAATGATGCCAGAATTCACATGGGGCTTTTTGTTTTGTTTGCAAACGGAAACCAAGTCTCTGCTTCTTGAGCCTTGCAGGTGCTCACCACTCCACCCTCCAAGCTATTGTTTCTGTCTACCAGGTGCTAAGGGCCATGAACTCCTCATGAGGCAGCACTTTTAGAAGAGAGGACGATCTGGTTGCCAACATCTGCCACAGAGCACAGATGGCCAGGCTAGGACTCAACAGCCAAACTGGTGACCATGTAGATACCCCAGCTGAACATGTGGATCAATGTCCACAGTGTAGAGACGCGAATCAGGCATGTTCCAGAAGAGAAGTAGTTATCATTTACAAAGGCATTTATATGAAAGGTCTTATCATGGTATGGGCAAAGGAGTAAACAAAATATAAAATTACACTAAATTGAGGACCCTGAAGTTGGACCAGGGTGGGCTAGTCCACGTATGTACGTGTGCTTCCTTTGTAAAAATCAAAACGACCTCTAAGCTTTATTTGGAGAATACAGAGTCCATGCCTAAGAGTCTTCATCACTCACAGAAGGATTCACACCCTCTCGGCTCATCTCTAACCAATGAGCCACACAGAACCATTGCTGCCGGGCTGCAGGCAGATGGACTTGCATGCCAGGTTTCAAGTTTGCAGCACCTCTTCAAAAACAGATTCTAGCACTAACAGCCTCAAGGTTTGGGTAACTGCAGTAAACTCACTAGGAAACAACCAGCTTTTACATAAGGAGACATTGGGACCACAGGTTCCAGCACAGCCTTCAAGTGCTTGGCCACTTGTGTGAGAAAGAACAGCAAACCCTCCAGGGGAGGGGGGACTGAAGCAGCAGAGCCCGGAGGCGTGGGGTCTCACCCCTAGAAAGGCAGCACTACTCAGCTGTAGAAAGTGAATTATCATCTTCATGCACAGACAACAAGTCCTGAGTGAACTTTGTGCCAAGGAGCCGAATTCCTTTGGTTCACAGGAGTGGGGGCACATTGGTCTCAACAGGGAAAAAAAATACCCATTTGGACTAAAGCTCTAAAAGAAACTCTGCAACCGGGGAAGTTAAATAGAAGATAGTAAGATATTCCAAGAACATAAGCCTCTTTAAAAAAAAAAAAAAAAGCTTTCCTTCCTTTTACATGGCTTAAAAAAATAAACAACAGAAAAGAGGGAAGTTGCTACTCCACAGTCTCTCTCTAACCTAAGTTCCCATGTGGCCAGTGGCAGAAAAAAAACAAGATCTCTAAGGAAACTGAATAAAGTGGTAAATGTTCCTGAGAGTGAACCTATAAAATCAACCCAGAAGGAGGTCACACGGAATCACACACAAGCAAAAGCTTTCAGGGGTCTTCAAACTGCCTGAGGCTGTTTCCGTACCTAAGGAAAGAACACGAGCAGAGAGGTAGCCAACCATGAAAGGAGACCAAAACTGAAGTTCGGGAGGTCACCCCAGCTGTACCGAAGGCATTGCAAGCCCGCCCAGACTCACGCCCCCACGCAGCATTGCCAGGCGCGAGGCTCCCATGCAGAGTGCAGGAACCAGGCTGCCCCTGACCGGATGCCTCTTCACCTTCTGAACACACTGGCCAGCTCCTCCCTCTGTAAGTCCTTATTTACCAAGCAGTCTCCTGACTGCACCTGGCTTCCCCCTTGAAGATTTCCTACAGGGAGGAAATCTGCTAGTCAAAGAGTGCCAGTGGCCTTGAGTACATTTCCCACAGTCAATCATCAAATTGGCATCTCTCTCCCCAGTCCCCAGAAACCTGCTAATTGCACCTGTCCCTGGGAGGTAGCTCTCCTGGAGCTGACAGTCTTTCTTTTGAGTCTGTTTTCACCTGCTGAGAGCTGTTGAGATGCAGGCTTGTTCCTAGCTATGCCCTGGGTTTCACCACCACTTCACCCCTAAATCTTCTCAAGGAAAACCAGGACCTCTCTTCCCCAGGTTTCCATCAGCACATAATGCAAAGCAAATCTCATTAGGACAATCTGTCTGGAGGAAAAAGTCCAAGTTTGTTTATTAACATTTTTCTTTAAAAAACTTGTTTTTAATTTTTGAGCAATCTCAAAGTTACCAAAAAAAAAGGCAACTAAAGTACAAAAAGCTTGCTTCCTTTCTGAAACACTTGAAAATAACTTGCCAAACAGAAGCCCCATCACTCAGTGACATTGCAATGTGCGTTTCCTACAACAGCGACATTCTCCACAACCACAACAAAACCATCAATATCAGGAAATGAACATTTAATACATGCTGCATTTGCTCCTGGACACTATTCAAAGTTTACCCAGAGTCCCAATGTTGTAATTTATAGCCAAGGGAGTCAGCTCAGAATCACAGAGTGCTTTAAGCTGTTGTGCCTCTTTATGTGTGTGTGTGTGTGTGTGTGTGTGTGTGTGTGTGTGTTTATACATGCTAAGTCATTTCAGTCATGTTTGACTCTTTGCGACGCTATGGACAGCAGCCTACCAGGCTGCTCTGTTCATGAGGATTCTCCAGGCAAGAATACTGGAGAGAGTTGCCATTCTGTTCTCCAGGGGATCTTCCCAAACCAGGGATCGAACCCGTGTCTCCTGCATCTCATGCATTGGCGGGTGGATTATTTATCACTGCGGCACCTGGAAAGCCCGTTATATCTCTTTAGCCTCCTTTATTCTAAAACATTATCTTCAGTCTTTCCCTGATTTTTCTGACCGTGATGGTTTTTAAGATTACAGGCTGTTTATTTTGGATAAAGTCCCTCAATTTGGCTTTGTCTGATGCTTCCTCCAATTAAATTCAGGTTGTGAATTTCTGGCAGAAAATCATGGAAAAGTAATGCTACATCCTTTCCCTCGAATGTTATCAGGTGATCCATGATTTTGAAGTGTCCCTTTGCTGGTTATGTTCACTTTTTTCCCTGGCTTGTGTGTGTGTGTGTGTGTGTGTGTGTGTGGTGTTCAAATCCCGACAAGATTGGCCTGTCTAACCCAAAGACAGGCTGAGCAAGTGAGGGCCCAGGAGTATCTCGGTTTGTATTTGGTTGGCCAAAAAGTTCATTCAGATTTTTTTCTGTTACATTGTACGGGGAAACCCAAACAAACTCTTGGGCCAACTCTATACCTTCTCTGCCCTCTATCATAAACAGCTGCTCTGCCTCCCCTTGGAAGGAACAGTAGTGATGGCAATGAAAGCAGATTTATAGAGATGGATTTACAGAAATGAGACATATAGAAAGGAAAGAAGAGAGATGAGATGCTTTTGTGGACAAATAATAGAATTCCTTAGGTCCTACTCACACAATTTCTCCCGACAGGCAAGTTGCATTCACTTCCTCAAGCAAAAAAGGTCCCCCTTCACTTATTCATTTGCTCAATCTACAAAGAAATACATGGAGAGCCTCTCTCTTAGGCATGGGGACACCAATACCCAGAGGCTACCACTCTGCCCCGAAGGACAGGATGGTCCCTTACAGACATACTATGAACAAACAACTACAGTGCGGTGTTGAGAAGGAGAACCGAGTTCAGGTTCAGAGGAAAGCAATCCAGCATAGTGACTGGCTAGCTCAACACAGTTTGGCATGTTCTGCTGAAAGCAGATGTAAACAGATCCCAGGTCAGCCTGAGAGCAAAGTTGAGCTGCAGGAGACGACAGATTGGAGAATGAGGTGGATGGGGACTGGGTCAGAAAGACCATGGTGGGTTCAGCAGAAGTCTTCATTACTCATCCCTTGAGCCATGAGGAACCACTGAATGGTCTGAAGCCCAGTGGCAAAATCAGCAGATACTTTTACAACAATCTGAGGAACTATGTACAAAGAGGAAGAAGGGGAAACAGAAGGGAAGTTAAGTACACAGAATATATTGAGGAGATAGTTGCAGTCATCAGCCGGACCAGAGGCTAATGAAGGTTAATCTGAGGCAGGAACAATGAGGAGGAAACAGGGACCGGATCCCATGGAAACACAGGATGCAATATCCAAGGGATTCTGCAGGAGCAGGAGCGGTAGGAGATCAAGACATCAGAAGTGCCTGGGGCTTCTGGATTAAGTGGATATGAGTAGAGTGCTTTTAATCAGAATCCAGAATATAACAACAATAGATGTTGCTAATGACACTTCCAGACACAAAACCAATTTCCCAAACTCTTAAATCTGGTATCCTAGTGAATTTATACTCATCTGCGTTGGTAGAGGATTTCAAGGGCTGTTTGCTGTTACGGATAGATACTACAGCATGCTGAGTTTCAGCCCTAGTATTTTAATTACATTTGAGTTCCTAACATTACCTACTGCAGCGATTATTGTGGGCATAGCTGGGAGTGATTTTATAGTAAGAGAAAGAGGGAGAGAGACATTTAAGACTTGTTCATCCTTGCCTCACTCACTGCCACCTACCACTTACACTTCCCTAATCAGTTTCAGAAATTTCAGAGTTGAAGAAGCCTATTATTGACTTAATGACACAGCATACTTCTCATACATTTTTAAGTAATATGAATTATAACCAATTTTGTTTTGAGAACTTTAAGAGGTAGATAATGGCACCTGGTCCCATCACTTCATGGCAAATAGATGCGGAAGCACTGGAAACAGTGACGACTTTATTTCCTTGGTTTCCAAAATCACTGCAGATGGTGACTACAGCCATGAAATTAAAAGACACCTGCTCCTTGGAAGAAAAAGAAAAGCCTAGACAACATATTAAAAAGCAGAGACACTACTTTGCCAACAAAGGTCCATATAGTCAAAGCTGTGGTTTTTCCAGCAGTCATGTGTGGTGTGAGCTGGACCATAGAGAAGGCTGAAGGCCAAAGAATTGATGCTTGTGAACTGTGGTTCTGGAGAAGACTCTTGAGAGTCCCTTGGACCGCAAGGAGATCCAACCAGTCAATCCTAGAGGAAATCAATACTGAATATTCATTGGAAGGACTGATGCTGAAGCTCCAATATTCTGGCCACCTGATGTGAAGAACTGACTCATTAGAAAAGACTCTGATGCTGGGAAAGATTGAAGGCAGGAAAATAAGGGGATGACAGAGAATGAGATGGTTGGATGGCATCACTGAGACTCGATGGACATGAGTTTGAGCAAGCTCCAGAGATGGTTGCTGATGGACAGGGAAACCTGGTGTGCTGGAGTCCATTGGGTCACAAAGAGCTGGACAGGACCTAGTGACTGAACAACAACAACAGGAGAAAAATTGAAAACACCCTACAGTGTTCAAAAGCTAAGCTTAGGAACTGTACATTTACATGGTGAAAGATGAAAACTCTATGTTTGGCTAAAATCTAGAGGCAATTAAGGTTCTTCTCCTCTCCCAATGTTTTGTTTGTCCTGCTAATGTAAAGCAAACACCTCTGCTATGTCTTATTTTAACCTACTTCTCTCTATACACCCAATAAGCAAATATTCAGGTCTGAGGTAAGAGATGGGGACTTTCCAAGTACAAATCTATCCAATGAGTCAAAATAATTGCACAGACCTTTTACACACATTGTTTTTGATTTAAAAAAACAAAAAACCCAACCATATCATAGCTTTTCTGTTGGCAATCTCAACCCTTTTTCCTTCACTTATTTCTTCCTTTTATCTGTATTCTTTGGTGCATGGCATTGGGTCACCCTCAGCCACACTTTGCCATCACTCACCTTGGTGAGAAGCATGTGAGTTTTCTGGGCAACACAGTGAAGTATATAATCAGTAGTGGACCTTGATTCATATAAACCTGGGCTGATCTGGTGCCTCCACATTACACCCTGTCCACCCTAAACTAAGTCACTTGAGCACTCTTAAGCCTCTGTTTTCCTAAGCACAGTGATGACAATGATAAGCTCACCTAAGAAGATTTATGTGAATATTAAATCACAGTGCATGAAACAAACACTCTCTTTGCCGAACTTTGGTCAGGCCCCTCTGCCTCCACTTCCATCTCTGTCCTTGTAGAACCCAGTTCTAATAAGAACTCTGCTAAATCAGTTCAGAAAGAATCCTCAATATCTGATCAAATCCTCATCCTCCAGTTGAACCGTGATCACCCTGGCCTGCCTTCAGCCAGAATCCCGTCAATTCTCGCTTGGTTTAGTAAGAATCCCACATTCTCAGTTTTTCCTCTTAGTGACTTTGCTTCTACTGTCCATTCCCCAACCCAGCTGCGCACGCGCATGCTCAGTCATGTCGACTCTTTGAGAACCCATGTACTGCATCCTGCCACACTCCTCTGCTGTGGGATTTTCCTTGCAAAAATACTGGAGTTGGTTGCCATGTCCTTCTCCAGGGGATATTCCTGACCTGGGAATCGAACCCATGTTTCTTGTATTTCTGGCATTGCAGGCATATTCTTTACCCTCTGAGCCACCTGGGAAGTTCCCCCAACCCTGTTCCTCAGCTATAAATCTCCACTGGCCCTTGTTGCATTTGGTTGGAACTGAGCCAACTTCTATACTGAGGCCTATTTTCCCCCTATTGCAATGGTTCCTGAGTAAAATTAAGTTTCACAGCTTTAACTACCATCCAGTTCTGGTTTTACTTTGACACGGGTGAAAGACTCTAACATTGTTCCTAGTGTAAACAAATTTCGAAATGTTATAAAATGACCCTCGTAAAATACTTACATATTAAAGATGCATTTAATTCCATGAGAAAATCAACAGAACAGAAACATTGTTTCAAAGGATTATAGGAGAAGATAAATATTTATATATAGTCACTGAAAGAAAGAATGCTGAAATTAGGTTGTTAAAGTAGATACAAACTTTGTTTGATGCCTTGCAGGCCATCAAAATTATACTTTTGGATTATCTTTTCTAATGGAAAAGAATCATCTACATTGCACCATTTTCTGTAGGTATTCATCTACTCTTATAGCCTTGTAAAATATTTATAACCAACAGTAAACAGTAATTCTAAGAAAAGCAAAGAAAGGCACACAGGCCTAGAGAATTAGATAATCCTTGGGTAGGGATTATATAATCCAGTATGACTTTGCTAGGACACAGAATCATCCTTTTGGCTGTTTCCAAGTTTCAGGTATATATCCATATATTGTTTCTTTTTTTGTTGTCCTTCAGTCACTCAGTCCTGTCTGACTCTTTGCAATCCCATGGACTGCAACAGGCCAGGGGTCTGCAGAAAGTATACACATATATATGTATATACCTTCTACACTAGAACATCACAGGTGTTCGATGTATTAGCCAGAAACTATTTTGAGAAAACTATATAGGAAATCCTATAGGACTCAAGTGCTGGAGAAGTCTCCTGAAAGTCCTTTGGATGGCAAGGGGATCAAACCAGTCAATCTTATGGGAGATCAACCCTGAATATCCACTGGAAGGACTGATGCTGAAGTTGAAGCTCCAATATTTTGGTCATCTAATGCATACAGACACATCATTGGAAAAGTCCTTGATGCTAGGAAAGATCGAGGGCAGAAGGAAATAGGGCATCAGAGGATGAGATGGCTGGATGGCATCACTGAAGTAATGGCCATGAACTTGGGCAAACTTTGGGAGGTGGTGAGGGACAGGGAGGCCTGGCGAGCTGCAGTCCATGGGGTTGCAAAGAGTTGGAGAGGGAGACTGAACAACAACAGAAGAATAAGAAGAAAGTTCATAGCATCAAATGATTTCATTAAACAATAAACAAAGGGAAAATAAAAATGACTGCATCATGTTAGGAAGGAATATTTGTCTAAATCTGGTAATATAACCCTAAGACAGAATGGTATAGACTGAAGATAGGAATTTTCATGAGAAAGAAACAAACTGGGTAGAATATAAAATTAGTCATATTCTAACCATAATGAACAGAGAAGAATGTCTGCAAAATGTATAGCCAACTGAATTTTATTTAACTTACTCATATATTAAAACAAGACCCAAGGGAAACTCAAGATGCTTTTTTATAATTTTTTATAGTGTAAAATTTCTTAATTTCATTTCTTCTTTCTCTTTCTATCCCTTTGAATAGCACTGCTTAAAATACTTGATGCTCAAAATAGGAAGATTCAGTTATCAAATATTAAGAAAGTTGAAGGGTGATTCATGTTAATGTATGGCACAAACCAACACAATATTGTAAAGCAATTATCCTCCAATTAAAAATAAATACCAGAATACTTCTTATTTTGAAAACCCTATAATTAAACTTTAACAAAAATTATTACAAAGGGAAAAAAAAAGAAAGTTGAAGGAAGGTTCAAGCTCACCTTTGAATCAATATTTGAGGAATACATCTTCCCTGGTGGCTCAGATGATAAAGAATCCTCCTGCAATGCAGGAGATGCAGGCTCAATCCCTGGGTTTGGAAGATGCCCTGGAGAAGGAAGTGGCCACTCACTCCAGTATTCTTGCCTGGATAATCCCATGGACAGAGGAGCCTGATGAGTTACAGTCCATTGCGTCGCAAAGAGGTGGACATGATTGAGTGACTAACACTTGAGGAATACATAGGGTAAAAGTAATGGCTATAAAAGATATCTGTAAGACAGTCCCATTTGGTAGCACAGGTACACCAACAGGCTTATGAACAGCATGTCTGTGAAAACAGAGTTGGAATCTGCAGATCCATTTACCAGTGATTTTCCTGTAGGTAGCCCACATCATCTCTCTGAACATCAACTGTTTCATCAACATGGCCAATAATATAAATTTCATTAAGACTCTTTTGAGCATTAAAGGAGCTCATGCCCACACAAACTCCAGTCCTTGACACACGGTAGGCACCAGAGAGTAAGTACTACCTTTTTATGCTCCCAGGGTCATTTTTTTTGGAGGAGGGATGTATAAATACATGAAAAGCAGTAAAGGACTTTTGAACTGTATTCTAAGTAACCTAGAAAGTAAGGAGGTTTATTTTTTTATTTTTATTTTCCCTTCCTATTTCCAGGACTTTCAATTTCTTTCACAGGAAAATTCAATCTATATATTCCTTTTAAAGTGCTTAATTAACCATGACACACTCTTTCTTCTGAAGCTCAGCTTGCTGCTTAATTCAAGTAACAGGATAAGGAAGCTCAGATGGCAACCGAAAAGGGACTGATTTCACCAACCTTGTTTAACTTCCTGCTTTGTTTCTATTATTTTACTTAGCTCGTGACATATGATTCCTGGACCCTTGAAACAAATGAAAACTTTTCTAAGTAAGAAAGCCAAAAGGGGAAAAGTTTCCTCCCCCAGGGAAACAAGAAAGAAGGGCAAGAGATGAGAAGATAGCACGGGCTCTGGTGTATCGCTGCTATTGTCACATCATGGTCTTCCAGTCTCACTTTCACCCATAAATCCCTCTTGGAAAATGACAGAAAGGATGATCTTAATGGAGGTACACTGATACTTCTTGGACTCAAGAAAGATGTGATAAACAGGTCTGTGCCCTCCGTGTGTGTCCCTTGATCACCACCTCCATCCTCAACCCAGAGGCCCAGGAGGGCTTCCTTTAAGAGTCCCTATTCCATTCCTGGGCTTCTTTCTAGAAAGCATCACACTCAGCTTAAGATTCTGACCTCCTAAGAGAATCATCCCCACCTTTCAAGCATATTCTAACCCAGTACTGATTTCAGATACATTGGATCACTAGAGAGAGCTGGTCCAAACACAGCTTCATTAATGCTGATACTTAATGTGTCAAGGAGCAGCCCCCTCACATATATCCTCACCAATCCAACAACTGCTGGCCGAACATGTGCCCCTGAGACTCTCCAGCCTGGACATCACATTCTGCCACTTGGCTGGACAGAACTCCTCAGTCCCCAGCTGGTTTATTCCCTCCCATCTGCAACCCTACTCCATCCAAGAAGCACATCCATCCAGGTTCAGGCTCCTCCTCCATCTGCCTTGCCTCGATGTCATTACCCACCCGGGCTTTGTCAGGACAGGACAAGGAGGGCTGGGAGGATGCCCTTGATTCAACTCACTCAGAAAACTCCTGGGGGGAAGAAGGGTGGGAGGAAAATTATTTTCTTCCAAGACTTGGGCAATTGCGTCAGGCAATTTTGATCTAAATGTCACGATGTACCAGCCCATCATATCCTCTACTTCAACCCAGTGCAGGTAGAGGGGGAACCCAAGTACTCTGACTGTAAGCCACTGTGGAAGTGTGTGGGAAAAGAGGAAGGACTGAACTTTTTATCTTTTCCTTCCAGTAGACAGACATTCACCATCCTTTTGGACAAGGCATGGCACTGTGTTATACATAAAAGGAATAAGCTGAGTGACTTTGCTTGGTGGGAATTGTATGAATCCACAGAGGCCAGAAACCCTATTATCTGCAGTTTCTTGTAGCACCGTTACTCCAACATCTTGAGCAGATTTTCACACATCCTTTAAAGGACCCATTTCCTCTAATATTCTCAGTCTTCAATTTGTTGTGCCTTCCCTGGTGGTGCTCGTGGTAAAGAACCTGCCTGCCAGTGCAGGAGACATAAGAGATATGGGTTCGATCCCTAGATTGGGAAGATCCTCTGAAGGAGAGCATGGCAACCCACTCCAGTATTCTTATCTGGAGAATCCCATGAACAGAGGAGCCTGATGGGCTACTGTCCACGGGGTCTCACAGATTCAGACACGACTGAAGCGATTTAGCAGCCGCAGTAGCAAAATGGGAATAACACTGTAACTCCCACTGCAGGTATTGGCATAAATTCTCTTTCCCCTAGGGTTGATGTGAAGATTAAATATTTAAAATATGCAAATTATGTGACCCAAAAGAGTATTCAAAAAATTGATCATTCTCTCTTTTCCCTGCATTTATGTGAGAAACGCCAATTAACTGCAAAAGGGTAGAGGATCTGACTTAGTGGCAAATGTTCAGGCTTCTGGGAAGACTACAGCTCCAGCTCTGCCATTTCCACTGCAAAATGTAATAACCTCTGCTTTGGAGGGAGCTATGCATCATAATGAGATGATACAGGACTGTGTAGAACATCAGATGGCGTATGCTCACTTAGAACTGAGGCCCTTTGTCTTGCACACAGCAGGGTTCCTCTGTCTAAACCCTGAACCAATAAGACCTAAAAAGCAACACGCAGCCCAGGATTAGAGGGGCATTCCTGGATGGAATCAGCATCAGCATGCTGTCCATCTACCACAAAGTACTGTGCGAACTACGAAGGCACTGGAATTATTAAAAAAAAAAAAAGTCAGCTTCACTTAGCAGTCAATTCATCAATTCGTCCTTAGGGAGCACAGACCTAGTTTGTTTGTTAGCTTGTTTTCCTTTTCTTCTGCCAGTTTCTTTGAGAAATGGGACTTCCCTGGTGGCTCAGCTGGTAAAGATTCTGCCTGTCGTGTGGGAGACCTGGGGACCAGGGTTCGATTCCATTGAGAAATAATTCACAATTTAAGGTGTACAGCATAATGGTTTGACTTATATACATCATGAAACAATGACCACAGTAAGTTTAGTGAACATCCATCATCTCATATAAGATACACAATTAAAGAAATAGAAAAAAAGTTGCTTTCCTTGTAATGAGAACTCAGGATTTATTCTCTTAACTTTTGTATATAACATGGCGGTGTGAATTACATTTACCATGTTGTACATTACATCCCTAGTACTTCCTTATGCTTCATTGAAAGTGAAAGTCGCTCAGTCATGTTAGACTCTTTGCAACCCCATGGACTCAAGGGAAGCCCAAGAATACTGGAGTGGGTAGCCTATTCTTTCTCCAGCGGATTTTCCCAACCTAGGAACAGAACTGGGGTTTCCTGCATTGCAAGCAGATTCTTTACCAACTGAGCTATCAGGGAAGTCCTTACTTACTTACTTCCTTACTTAAGTACCTACTTATCTAAAAACTGGAAGTTGGTACATTCTGACTGCCTTCATCCAATTCCCACTTCCCCCATGCCTCACCCTTGGTAACCACAGAGCTGATCTTTTTTCGTGTGTGAATTTGTTTGCTTGTTTTTGATGTATAATGGATCTACAATACTATGCTAGTTCCTGTTATACAGAATAGTGATTTGATATTTCTGTACATTTCAAAATTATCACCACAAATCTATTACTATTGATAGTAAATCTATTTGATCTGTCACCATACCTAGATATAATTATTGACTGCATTCTCCATACTATACATTTCATACCCCTGACTCACTTATTTTGCAACTGAAAGTTTATACCTCTTAATCTCCCTCACCTATTTCTCTCCTGCCTCCGTCCCCTCTGGCAACCACCTGTTCATTCTCTGTATATATGACTCTGTTTCTGTCTTGCTATATTTGCTCATTTGTTTTGTATTTTTTAGATTCCACAGTTAGTGAAACTATATAGTATTCGTCTTTCTCTGTGTAACTTATTTCACTTAGCATAAATACCCTCTAAGACCATTCATGTTGCAGCACATGGCAAGATTTTATACTTTTTAATGGCTGAGTAATATTCCGTGTGTGTGTGTGTGTGTGTGTGTGTGTGTGTGGTGTAGTAGTAGTTCTGTTTTTAATATTTTGAGAAATCTCCATAATATTTTCCACACTGGCTGCACCAATTTACATTTCAACCAAAGTACATGAGGGGTCCCTTTTCTCCACATCCTCACCAACACTTCTTATTTGCTGTCTGTTTTTAATAACAGCCATTCCAACAAGTATGAGATGATATCTCACTGTGGTTTTGATTTGCATCTCCCTATTCTTTCCTGGAGAATCCCCATGAACAGAAGAGCCTGGCAGGCTCCAGTTCATGGGGTCACAAAGACTCAGACATGACTGAGCGACTAAACACAGCACGATGATTATAATGTTGAGCATCTTTTTATGTGCCTGCATGTCTTCTTTGGAAAAATGTCTATATTAAAATCTTCTGCTCATTTTTTTTTTTCTGCTCATTTTTTAAACACAGACCTATTTGTGGTTTTTTAAAATATATTCTCTTCTTTTCCTAAAATTTCATAAAATCACTTCAGGGGACAAATATTAATTTCAAAGCATTTTAATGAAATAATTTTAAAAGCCCACAACATTTTTCACTACAAATGAAATAGCTACATCAAAGATAAAAATCTCCATCTGAAAAGCCCCCCAATTTCACATAAATATGGAAAAGAGTTCAAAGAGGATAGGAGAGAACACAAAACCATCCTTTTCAATTACAGGGACATTTGATCAATTGTGCTTGAAAAGATCAAGGAAGATCAAATTTTCACGTTTTAGGGGTGTTGACCATTGTTTTATCTTCTACCTCCAAATGCATCTCCTTGTCCAGGAAGAACTAAGATTTAAACCACTTTACAAATGGCAAAGCCCTCCTCCTTTAGGACAGAGGACAAAATCTATGTATAACATGTGCATCTGGTAAAATTTTCAAGGCAAAAATCCTAAGAATTTTATGAAACACTTAGGAGGAGCCTGATAGCTTTGTCTTACTTTGGTCCAAAGGCTTGACTCTCAGAAATGAAATATTCACCATCATCTAATCCAGACTGCTTTCATCCTTAATTTTAGCTGCAGAAGCCTTATCCAAAGGAAACTCTTCAGCAGCCCTAATCTGTGAGGAAGCTGGAAGAGTGCTTATCCAGGAAGAAGTGGGAGGCCAGAGCCTGGCTCGCTCTCCCTGCCCCCACACACTCTCTCTACAGGGACCTCTAAGCTCATCTTCAGACAGTCTGGGCTCATGGAAACATAGTTTGAAAGCAACTGATATCACATATCATATCACAGACTAATGAGGATGCTAAGGCCAAAAAGGGACAAGTAGCTCCCACAATAGCCCCCGCAATACATGAGTGAGGGCTGGTCAAACATTCAAGGGGCTCAGAAAAGCCACTTCCTGGCCTCTGTTCAGCTACAGTGACTAAATGACCCATGTGAGCCCCAAAAAAGACATCAGAGGAAATCTGCTAAAGGTCGCTTTTCTAATACAAGAGACAAAGGGGGAGGAGAACTGCTTCCTCTTTCTTTCTGCTAGGGCTGTGAGGTCACAGTGCCTGGTGCTACTGCAGCCATCTTGAGACTATGAAGCATGAAAAAAGGACAAAAAGCCAACATATTCAGTATGGCTGAGCAGAAGAAAAGACCCTGGGTCCCCGATGATTTCCCCCAGCTACTTGATGAATCGGAAGCTACCTGGCCCTGACTTCTGGTTAAGTAAGTCATAAATGTCCTTACAGTAGGAGACTGTTGGTCAGGTCTTCACCTACCATATTCTACCTAATATAAAACACTTCTCTAGAGAGTTCAGAATCAGTGTACTACACATCAAGCAGCACCTACATTTCCCACAAATTATCTCTAAGCTCTGCTCCCGAGCTAAAGTCATGTGGAAAGTTCAAAGCAAGAAGAGAAGGTACAGCCAACTTGGAAGACAGTTTGGCATCTCCTTACAAAGCCAAACTCTTAGTCTATACCATTCAACCCAGCAGCTGTGCTGGGGCTATCAAAGCATAACATACTCTGGATGAATCTTAAATGCATATTTCTAAGTGAAAGGAGTCAGTGTGAAAAGGCTATAGACAGTTTGTTTTCAACCACATAACATTCTGGAAAAGGCAAAACCATAGGAACAGTAAAAAGATCAGAAGGTGTGTAACTGTCAGTGGTTGGGAGGATGGGAATGCAGGCAGAAGGGACGGGAGAGCAGAGTGATGAAGAGGGGAGCACCGGAGATTTTCAGGGCAGTGAAGCTATTTTGTATGCTGTTATAACGCTGGCGACATGACATATGCAGTTGTCAAAACCCATAGGATGTACAACACAAAGAGAGAACCTTAATGTAAACTGCAGATGTTAATGGATATTAATGTATCAATATTGGCTCATTAATTTTAAAAGATGTAAGATGTTGCTAGTAGGGAAAACTGTGCAGAAAGGGGAAGTATATTGGAACTCTCTGTACTATCTGCTCATTTTTTCTGTTAAATCTAAAACTGTTCTAAAAAACAAAGTTTACTAATAGGAAAAAAAAAAAAGGAAAAGGAAAGAGGGAACTGGGGGAGGGGAACAATCCCAAAAATTAAGTTGTTTTTCTTTTTCTCAAATCAGTACAGAAACTCATCCAATTTAACGAGTGTGTGGGAAGGTTTGAATGAGCATCTTCCATCCTCACTGGTCCACAAAATACCTCTCTCCCTTCCACCAAGACCCATCTCTGAACTTGACCCCGGTGGTTCCTCCCCTCCACCTTCACTTCACTCCAAGGAGTGCACTTTACTGCGATCTGCTCTATCAGCTTTCCAGGGCATCCCTAGGGTCCACAGCTTATTTTTACTTCTGATAATGATATCTCTGGAAAAGGAGGCATCTTTCAAATGTGTCTCCACATTAATGGAAGTAACATCCTAGTAAATAACAGATAAATTTCCTGGGGCCCTTCAGGTTGTTTACATTAGGGTTCTCTCATACCCAAAGCACTGTCCAACCACTCCCCAACTGCAGCCCCTTGAATTCCAATCAGTGCTGAGATCTAGCTTCTCTGTGGAAAGGTAAGTAAGAATTCTGAATTCAGCATGAATAGAAGGCGGTCTCACATTCCAGACCCAAAGGTTTGCTAGATCATTTCTTTTTTTTTTTTTTATAGTTTTCTATGGCATCTGAAAGGCTGGCTTAAAAGTTCAGTACTAAAGAGACTGAGGCTGTGGCTGGATAATTATTTTGATGAAAAAACAAAATATCTATTTAAAAAAATCAGCTATTAGTTGGCTCAGATTTCTTCCCTTTTCCCCCCGTTTTTCATCTTTTCTGAATAAAATGCAAATGGGCACATGATCAGGAGTCCTCCCTAAAAGTGTGGACACTATGAAATCGGCCCCAGAAGGAGGCATTTGCTGAGCAAACATTCCCTGGGGAGCAGTCACTGTGCACAGATCAATGAAGCTTTGGTAATGGGGCCACCAGCTGAGGGGTTGAAATGCTTGTATAACACAACATAACTTGGGGGTGATAGTGGGATTTTATCCGAATGAATCATTCCCTCGAGTAGGGCATGGGTGTTTTAAACACATCTAGACCAAACAACCCACTCCAGCATTCTTGCCTGAGAATCCCAGGGATGGGGGAAGCCTGGTGGGCTGCCGTCTATGGGGTCGCACAGAGTCGGACAAGACTGAAGCGACTCAGCAGCAGCAGCAGCAGACCAAAAACAAGAATGAATACTAACAATTCTTCCCCAAAGGTCAGGCTTTCTCACAATTCCCAGCCTTAGCACATTCAATTCCCTCTGCCTGGAGTGCCTTCCCCTTTCAGCCCAAGCCAAGCCTCGGTACCATCCTCACCCCCAATCTTTGTCATACGCACACAGTTTTCAGGATACAGCAGGAATGTTCCTCCTTTGAGAAAACCTGCAAGTTACCCTAAGTGGTTATTCAGTTCTTCCTCTCTGCCCCCTATTCTCTGCATGTGTCTCCTTTCTCAACGGCTGTTAGCCAAACTCTGTCTTTACTTGACAGAGGGTTCCAAAAGCAGGGCATTCCTCTTAGTTCTCTTTCTAGCTCCAGCCAGGTGACAGTATGCTGCCCATAGTAGGTTATCAGCAGATGCCTACTCAAAACACAGATCACAGAAGAAATGAACACGCAACACCCTGCATGCAGTGGCTGTAAAAAAAAAAAGCCTCTAAACAGAATCTCTTTCAGCAAGAAATATTTTTCAGCTTGACAAAATATTAACATGCATGATGTGCATCATTTAGCATAAAAATAAGCTCACAGAGTTTAACTTGAGAAAGCCAGCTTATCTGCAGTTATTTTCCCAAATCACAAAATAAAACAAATACATTTCTATGTTGTTTTGACTGACACAAATACCTGTGATGAAATGAATTGCACAGAAACACAATGCTAGCCTTGAAAGTAATAAGTTCTTTCATTTCATATCTGAGGCAATCATACAGCAATTAGACTTGCCTGTGCGTGGGGCACTGAAATCATGTCTGGCATGCTTTCTGGGACTCGGGATGCTGGGTTCATTAATGGGGATGAGGTTTTTGGGAAGACAGGCTTGTTAGAGTCGGGAGAGTTATAACAGAGACAGGCAGGACCTCTTCCAATCTGGAGGCCTTACAGAGAAAACCACATATCCCTCAGCGGACAGCGCCCGCGCTGCTCTGCCCCCGAGGGTCAGCTGTCTGCTCTCAACAGCTGGCCTCTGGGAATCTCACCTCAAGAGGGGCAGACCTTGGGAGCATGGATCGAAATTCACCAGGGAGCGCATCCAAATAAGGAAAATATCGACACTTCCTTCCCTTCTTAGTAATTCCCAGGTCTGCTGAGACAACAGGCAGAATTAGGAAATTAAACTTAAGATGCAGAGGAGATGAGAAAAACAAACGACTAGATGCTGCTAGGATCTTGTCTTTTGCTCATTGCATCTCAGGGTTTTCACTCCATCATTCATGCAAATATCTGTGTACCCTCCTAGGTTTAGGTCCTGTGCCTAACATAACAAGTACAGTAAATGGCCATCTTCTTGCAGTGGCTAGTGAAAAGAAAATATTGCAAGGAGGAAATCTATACTGTCAAAATCTTTCTTTTATTTTCTCTCTATACATTTCCTGCCTTCATTGCAAATGTGAAAGATTTCCGTTTGATTTGCTCCTGAATTCAAAATGACAAAACAATGAAGGACATAAAACAATGAGGCAGAAAAAAATTCTTAGTGAAGAAAAGTAAAGGTAAGAAAGAAGTAAGAAAATATTCTTAGTCTCGTTTTTCCATCTTTAAAATATAAGTGTTGACTAGAAGATCCCAAAGGTCCTTCCAGGTTTAAAACTCGATGACTCGCTAGTAATCAGGAAAATGTAAATGAAAACAGCAATTAGATAGCATGTTCATCTTTCAGATGAACAAAGGTTAAAGAATTCTACAATATCAAGTGTCAGAATGTGGTGTAAATAGGATCGCACATACTGCCAACTGGGAGTATAAATTAATATAACTTGTTTGAAAAGCAATTTGGTCATTTACAGCAAAGTCGAACAAATTCTGTGGGCCTTTTATTCAGTATCTAGGATGATCACATACATCCTCAGGGGGACATGGATGAAAATAATCACTGAGGAATAGTTTTCTGTGGCAAAATTAGAAACAACTTACATGCTCATCAGTAGATAAAATGTGATGCAGTCTAAAGGGAGTTCCCAGGTGGTGCCCGTGGTCAAGGACCTGCCTGCCAATGCAGGGGATGTAACAGATGCGGGTTCGAGCCCTGGGTCGGGAAGATCCTCTGGAGAAGGAAATGGCAACCCACTCCACTATTCTTGCCTGGAGAATCCCATGGACAGAGGAGCCTAGTGGGCTACAGTCCATGGGGTCACAAAGAGTCAGACACGACTGAAGTAACTTAGCAGCATGCATGGTCTAAAGGTGACCCAATATACACCAATTAAATATAAATAAACTACAGTTATATACATGGCTGAATCTCAAAAATATTAACAAATGGACAAAAGATGAAGATCAATACATACATACTATACCATTTAGGCAAATTAGGGAAAAATAATACTAATGGATTCTTCAGGAATATATGCATTTGTTTATATCTATATATATGTACATATATATACAGACATATTATATAAAATCAGTGGTTGTCAAACACTAGTGGTTCTTCCTTCCCTGAGGTCAATGGACAATGTCTGGAGACAGTTCTCTTTGACAAAACGTAGGCAGAGGGTTCTACTAGAGAGAATATTAGCCAAATATTCTAATAACTTCATACAATCCAAAGAACATCCCTCCAACAACAAAAAATTTTCTGGCCTAAAATGTCAATAGCACTGAGGTTGAGAATCTCTGCTCAAGAACTATGAAATCCAATGGTTTTTACATATTAATTATTTAATAATTTCCCAGCACAAATTTAACTTTCTCAGCATATACAAACCTCTTCAGTGGCCACTGGCTAGAGTTGGAAGGCAGTAAGCTCCAGACACAAAATGCCATGCTTCCTTTTCCTTAAAATAAAATTAAAAAATCACCAGTGGGTTCTAAAGTACAGTTTTTTGTCTTTTGAAATGAGAGATTAACATGTCCCCAGTACCCACAATCAGTATCTTTCTTGGGCTCCAACACTATAGCCAAACGCCATTCATCAGGCCTGAACTAGGCTCACATTCACGAGGACTCCTTCCTCCTTGCATCTCGTTTTCTCTCTCAGGACTCTTCCTCTTCCTCACAGTGCTATCATTTGCTGGCTAGTAAATACCCATTGGTACTCCATCTGAAAAATTATTTGTAAATTATGTTTCAGTAAATTGAATCATGTTTCCAATGAACTAAAGTAGGTCACTACTTAAAGGAACTTGCTAATAAACATTTAGTGACATAATAATATATGTATATATTATATGATGCAAATAATAATGAAAGCCTATTTTTTCTGCTGTGTAAGGACTCATGAGTACATTTCAGGACCTGCAGCAAAGCACACGAATACTGAAGCCAAGCCTGTTCCAAGTTCCCAGCGTTCTCACTTTACTCAAATTCACTAAACTGTACCTTTTCGCATTACCCATTGCAAAGCTTGCAGTGCACTGTGCAAACATGGTCGATATGTACAACGGAATACTACTCAGCCTTTGAAAATAAGGAAATCCTCTCGCATGCTACAACATGAATGAATCTTATGGACATGATGGCAAGTGAAATAAACCAGTCACAAAAGGAGGAATACTGCATGATTCTACTTACATGAGGGAGTCAAACTCTTAGAAATAGAAAGAAAAAAAGTAGAATGGTGGTTGCCACGGGTTGGGAGGATGGAGAACAGGGAATGGGAGTTGTTGTCAAGTAGGTATAGAGATTAGTTCAGAAATATAAGCAATCTATTGCACAACAATTTTCATATAGTGAACAGCACTGAACTACACCCAGATAGTGCTACTGTAAAAAACCTGCTTGCCAGTGCAGAAGATGTAAGAGACACAGGTTCTAACCCTGGGTCAGGAAGATCCCCTGGAAGAGGGCATGGCAACCCAGACTCCGATATTCTTGCCTGGAGAATCCCACGGACAGAGGAGCCTGCCAGGCTACAGTCCACAGGGTCACAAAGAGTCAGACACGACTGAAGTAACTTGGTACACACAGCACTGAACTCAACACTTAAAAATATATAGAGATGACAAATTTTACATTATGTTTTTTTAACTACAATAAAAAAGTTTTACAAACATCAGAAGCGGGACTTTCACAGAGCATTCTAGAAGTTTAAACACTGATTACAGATCTGGTTATGACACTGAAAACCTCAGTGAAAACTCTGACTCAACAGAGGATAGAGTCCAGCACAGAGTCAGCATCATAAACACAGGAGAAAAGGACTCCAGGAAGCTGACACATGACAGATTTGGCAAATGACAGAAAAGCAAACAAAACAAGTTTCCTAAAAACTGTTGGATACTAGAAGTTCATGGTGGCTGGAGGGGGGAATTTAGGTTGTGACCTCACTTTGAATTAATGCTTATTTCTGTTAAATATCTTCTCAACTAGCAACAATAATGAAAAGATCTTAGTGAAGCATCAGTTTTGTGCTGGTTTATATGCATCATTTCATCAAATCCTCTTGGCAACCTTATACGGCAAATGTCCTGGTTACTTATTGCTGTGTAACAAAACATCCTAAAACTTAGGGCCTTAAAACAACAACAGTCATTTACTTCGCTCATGAAACTACAATTTGGCATGACTGGGCTGGCATGACTGTTCTAGACTCCATGTGAAGGCAGCCAGGGCAGCTTGCATGGGGCTCACTGAAGGATCCAATTTTCAAGATGGTTCGCGCACATGCTGGAAAGCTAGCAGTCAGCTTGGAGCTCAACTAGGCTTGTGGGTCAGGGGGTTCAATTACTCCCACTTTCTTATAGCAGGGTGGCTGGCTTCCAAGAACAAACACCACAAAGCAAAATGGAGAGGCACGGCACTTTTGTGATCCAGCCTTGCAAGACAGATAGTATCACTTTTGCTATATTTTGTTGGTCAAGGGGGTCACAACATTCTGCTACAGATCAAAGAGAAAGTATGTAAACTTGATCACTAGAGGCAAGGACTATCAAAGTCATACATCACTAGATGCAAGGACTGTCAAAGTGATACTGTAAAAAACAAATATGAGGGATCAGACTGAACATCTTTAGAAAATATAATTTCCCACAGGAGTCCATGGAGAAGGGAATGGCAAACCACTTCAGTATTCTTGCCTTGAGATCCCCGTGAACAGTAGGAAAAGGCAAAAAGACAGGACACTGAAAGATGAACTCCCCAAGTCGGTAGGTGACCAATATGCTACTGGAGATCAGTGGAGAAATAACTCCAGAAAGAATGAAGAGATGGAACCAAAGCAAAAATAACAACCAGTTGAGGATGTGACTGGTAATGGAAGTAAAGTCCAATGTTGTAAAGAGCAATATTGCATAGGAACCTGGAATGTTAGGTCCATGAATCAAGGCAAATTGGAAGTGGTCAAACAGGAGATGGCAAGAGTGAATGTCGACATTTAAGGATCAGCTAACTAAAATGGACTGGAATGGGTGAATTTAACTCAGATGACCATTATATCTACTACTGTGGTCCAGAATCCCTCAGAAGAAATGGAGTAGCCATCACAGTCAACGAAAGAGTCCAAAATGCAGTACTTGGATGCAATCTCAAAAACGACAGACTGATCTCTGTTCTTTTCCAGTGCAAACCATTCAATATCACAGTAATCCAAGTTTATGCCCCAACCAGTAATGCTGAAGAAGCTGAAGTTGAACAGTTCTATCAAGACCTACAAGACCTTCTAGAACTAACACCAAAAAAATATGTCCTTTTCATCATAGGGGACTGGAATGCAAAAGGAAGAAGTCAAGAAATACCTGGAGGAACAGGCAAATCTGGCCTTGGAATACAGAATGAAGCAGGGCAAAGGCTAATATAGTTTTGCCAAAAGAACACACTAGTCATAGCAAACACCCTCTTCCAACAACACAAGAGAACACTCTACACATGGACATAACCAGATGGTCAGTACCAAAATCAGATTGATTATATTCTTTGCAGCCAAAGATGGAGAAACTCTATACTGTCAGCAAAGACAAGACCAAGAGCTGACTATGGCTCAGATCATGAACTCTTTATTGCCAAATTCAGACTTAAATTGAAGAAAGTAAAGAAAACCACTAGATCATTCAGGTATGACCTACATCAAATCCCTTACGGTTATATAGTGGAAGTGTGAAATAGATTTAAAGGATTAGATCTGATAGACAGAGTGCCTGAAGAACTATGGACAGAGGTTCATGACATTGTACAGGAGGCAGTGATCAAGACCATCCCCAAGAAAAAGAAATTCAAAAAGGCAAAATGGTTGTCTGAGGAGACCTTACAAATAGCTGTGAAAAGAAGAGAAGTAAAGAGCAAAGGAGAAAAGAAAGGATGTACCCATTTGAATGCAGAGTTCCAAAGAATAGCAAGGAGAGATAAGAAAGCCTTCCTCAGTGATCAATGCAAAGGAATAGAGGAAAACAGTAGAATGGGGAAGACTAGACATTTCTTCAAGAAAATTAGAGATACCAAGGGAACACTTCATGCAAAGACGAGCACAACAAAGGACAGAAATGGTATGGACTTAACAGAAGCAGAAGATATTAAGAAGAGGTGGCAAGAATACACAGAAGAACTATACAAAAAAGAACTTCATGACCCAGATAATCAAGATGGTGTGATCGCTCACCTAGAGAAGGACATCCTGGAATGCAAAGTCAAGTGGGCCTTAGGAAGCATCACTACAAACAAAGCTGGTGGAGGTGACAGAATTCCAGTTGAGATGATGCTGTAGTGCTGCACTCAACTTGCCAGTAAATTTGGAAAACTCAGCAGTGGCCACAGAACTGGAAAAGGTCAGTTTTCATTCCTATCCCAAAAAAAGGCAATGCCAAGGAATGCTCAAACTACCACACAAATACACTCATCTCATGGTAGCAAAGTAATGCTCAAAATTCTCCAAGCTAGGCTTCAATAGTACATGAACCATGAACTTCCAGATATTCAAACTGGATTTAGGAAAGGCAGAGGAACCAGAGATCAAATTGCCAACATTCGTTGGCTCACTGAAAAAGCAAGAGAGTTCCAGAAAAACATCTACTTCTGCTTTATTGACTATACTAAAGCCTTTGACTGTATGGATCACAACAAACTCTGGAAAAATTCTTAAAGAGATGGGAATACCAGACCACCTGACCTGCCTCATAGAAATCTGTATACAGGTCAAGAAGCAACAGTTAGAACTGGACATGTAACAACAGACTAGTTCCAAATTAGGAAAGGAGTACATCAAGGCTGTATATTGTCACCTGTTTATTTAACTTATATGCAGAGTACATCATGAGAAATGCTGGACTGGATGAAGCACAAGCTGGAAACAAGATGGCCGGCAGAAATATCAATAACCTCAGATATGCAGATGACACCACCCTTATGGCAGAAAGCTAAGAACTAAAGAGCCTACTGATGAAAGTGAAAGAGGAGAGTGAAAAAGTTGGCTTAAAACTCAACATTCAGAAAGCTAATATGGCATCTGGTCCCATCCCTTCATGGCAAATAGATGGGGAAGCAGTGTAAACAGTAACCATCTTTATTTTTTTGGCCTCCAAAATCACTGCAGATGATGACTGCAGCCATGAAATTAAAAGACACTTGCTCCTTGGAAGAAAAGTTATGACCAACTTAGCTTGTTAAAAAGCAGAGACATTACTTGCCAACAAAGGTCCATATAGTCAAAGGTGTGTTTTTTCCAGGAGTCATGTATGGATGTGCGAGTTGGACTATAAAGAAAGCTGAGCGCCAAAGAATTGATGCTTTTACACTGTGGTGTTGGAGAAGACTCTTGAGAGTTCCTTGGACAGAAAGGAGATCCACCCAGTTCATCCTAAAGGAAATGAGTCCTGATTATTCATTGGAAGGACTGATGCTGAAGCTGAATCTCCAATAGTTTGGCCACCTGATGTGAAGAACTGACTCATTTGAAAAGACCCTGATGCTGGGAAAGATTGAAGGAGGGAAGAGAAGGGGACAACAGAGGATGAGATGGTTGGATGGCATCACAGACTCAATGGACATGAGTTTAAGTAAACTCCAGGAGTTGGTAATGGACAGGAAGTCCTGGTGTGCTGCAGTCCATCGGGTTGCAAAGAGTTGGACACTCCTGAGCAACTGAACTGAACTGAACTGAACAGTAAGTATTATCAGTATCATCCCCATTTTGTAGATATAGTAACAGAGGTTTGGAGTGAAAACTAACTCCTCCCACAAAAAGTCACAAAGCTATTAAGTAATGACTCCAAAATCCAACCCAGATATCCATGACTCCTACAGTGTGAGCTCTTAATTACTCTTAACTGTTCTGCTTCCCAGCTCCTCCACAATTCTCACTCTAATTACTTCCCTTCCAAAGATCTTTACTTTCTTTGCATATAAGCGGCTTAGTTCATATGTGTGCTTAGTAGCCCAGTTGAGTCCGACTCTTTGAAATTAACATGAAAACAAATGAACTTTCCAACTACAGTAGTTGGAAACTATAACTATAAACAAACTACAACTTTCCAACTACTGACCCAGAGGTAGGTCTCTAAATATTTGCTAAGTTAGATGCCTTCTTTTCTGTGCTAAACAATCAACTCCTTGAAAGAAAGAAGTTCAGTAAAACCTGACATCTGTATGGTATTTGATTCACTTCCCTGCATACATCAGGAGTTTCATAAGTACTTATTTCAAATGGCCTACCTGTTTACTTATCTCTCTCTCCAACCCTCCACCAGACTGTGAAATACTAAGAGGCAGAAAGACAGAAGGCTGGATGCTTAGATCACAGTAACCTCCATGCCTCATGCCCCACCCCAACACACACACAGCCCTACAGAGTGTGCCTTCATTAAATGCTATCCTGAACAAATGAATGAATGGCAGACAGAGATGAAAGCAGAATGAACAATAATCCAGGTTTATAATAACTGTCCTCATTCAAACAAGAGAAACTTTCATTCAAACTAGAGAAATGAGATCCCATTTATTGGGCCCACTGGTCTAGTCCTAAATGAACTGGAATTATATTTTGGTGGAGAAAAAAGAAACAGTGGGTTGCATGATAGACCTGTAAAAGGAAGAAGACAGTAGTGGAAAAAATTTTCAGCTGCATGAAGAAAAGATACTATTTATAAGCATCTTATAAATGCTTTTTGACATCCTCCCAACTTAGATGTTGAGGTCAGTGCAGAAACACATGAGGAGATGAAGAAGAAGGAAATTTATGTCTCCTGACGCTACTCCATGCCAGTCACTCTAAGAAAGAGCTCAGGCTTCCACTCCCACAAGTAATACTTTCACATAAAATCTAGAAGAGCTGAAACAGGAAGTAGAGACAAAAACTAGTGTGGCATTTTACTGGCTCATAGCAAATCATTCTAAGAAACAACTGTGGAGATACAGCAACTAATTTCTACCCTAGCAATGCTCTAAATGGGAAATCCCACTGGTATGAATACTGACTGTCAGTTCAGTTCAGTCGCTCAGTCATGTCCAACTCTTTATTACCCCATGGACTGCAGCAAGCCAGGACTCCATGTCCATCACCAACTCCCAGAGTTTACCCAAACTCATGTCCACTGAGTCAGTGATGCCATCCAACCATCTCATCTTCTGTCATCCCCTTCTCCTCCTGCCCTCAATCTTTCCCAGCATCAGAGTCTTTTCAAATGAGTCAGCTCTTTGCATCAGGTGGCCAAAGTATTGGAGTTTCAGTTTCAACATCAGTCCTAACAATGAACACCCAGGACTGATCTCCTTTAGGATGGACTGGTTGGATCTCCTTTCAGTCCAAGGGACTCTCAAGAGTCTTCTCCAACACCACATTTCAAAAGCATCAATTCTTCGGCTTCCCTGATAGCTCAATTGGTAAAGAATCTGCCTGCAATGCAGGAGACCCTGGTTCGATTCCTGGGTTGGAAAGATCCCCTGGAGAAGAGATAGGCTACCCACTCCAGTATTCTTGGGCTTCCCTTGTGGCTTAGCTGGTAAGGAATCTGCCCGCAATGCAGGAGACCTGGGTTCGATCCCTGGGTTGGGAAGATCCCCTGGAGAAGGGAAATGTTACCCACTCCTGTATTCTGGCCTGGAGAATTCCATGGACTGATTGTCAGCGGATGAATTAAAAAAGCAGTCATCTCTTTTCACACACACACACACATCTTTGTAAAGAAAATAAATAAAGTCTCCCTTCTTTCATTTACCACCTAGCCTTTGGTTTCTTCTAGGCTTTCTATATCTGCTACAACATTTCTTTATTTTCAAAAGAAATCATTGCAGCAAGCTTTATACTCTTTCTTTTCCAGGAATAAGTGGGTAAAGTGGATTGCAGCAGCAATAAAAGTGGAAAATGGTAGTGGAGAAAAATTAATATCTTCATGCTTTTCATTCTCAAAATTCTTTAAATAAAATTTAATTTTGCTAGCTATTGCCCTTTAATGTGCTAAATTAGAGAGAGGTAATGCACTCTGCTTTTCTAATTTCTTTATTGTATTAACGAGTCTCTTTTCCTGCAGTCTACAGCAATATTTTTCTGGGGGGGGGTGTGAAAATTTTAGCAAGTATATTGTTGTACTGAGAAAACTAATATTCATATGAGTACTGATGCTGGGAAAGATTGAGGGCAGGAGGAGAAGGGGATGACAGAGGATGAGATGGTTGGATGGCATCACCAACTCGATGGACATGGGTTTGGGTGGACTCCGGGAGTTGATGATGGACAGGGAGGCCTGGTGTGCTGCGGTTCATGGGGTTGCAAAGAGTTGGACATGACTGAGCGACTGAACTGAATTGAATGAGCATTTTTTTCCTTATCAGGTTCATAAAAATTTCCCCTGTTACTTCTGGTAATTATCAAAAATACACCAAACACACATATTCTCCACTTCTCAGAAGTTTGCCTCCCACTCCAACAGTCATACTGTGATGGTTCAAGGTCACATGGTCATGGATGGCTTCTAGTTTTGACACTGACATGAGAAAGGTGCCTCCCATCTTTCATTGCTGTCACTTTACATTTCAATCCCAAGCGTGTGTGTATTTAACTAATATATGTGCTCCACAGAGGGGAAATTCTGTTCAAATTAAAGTTCCCTCCTCATTCTCAACTATCTCCCACCACCACCCACAAAGCAAACATTTTGAACGAAATCATACTAACCATCATTCGGTGTCATGATTCAACTACGTTATTTAAATGACAGAAAATAATTCTTACCATTAGAGTACATTTGACAAAGCAATTCTAAATCCCTGAATAAGGGAGAGTTCTTCTAAAGAACAAACTGAATTCTCAAAGAAAATCAGAAAGAAAATTTGGTGGCTTTCGAAGTGAGAACTATTCTCTGGGTTCAACGCATTTATAGGGTCCTCCTGGGTGCGGACTGGAGGCTGCACCCTTCCTTAACCACCCCAGCCTGAGTCACTTCTGTTTTGTCTCTCTTATGTAGTAAGTTTCTGCTACAAGATAACTTTTGAATAAATTACCAATTTTTATCTTAAATAACTAGTTGAGTAGATGAAAATATACTTTTGATATCATTGAGACCATAGTTTACCAATCAAAATGCTAATTTTTCCAGGAGTCATGTACGGATGTGAGAGTTGAACCATACAGAAAGCTGAATGCTGAAGAATTGATGCTTTCAAACTGTTGTGCTGGAAAAGACTCTTGAAAGTCTCTTAGACAGCAAGGAGATCAAACCAGTCAATCCTAAAGGAGATCAACCCTGAATACTCATTGGAAGGACTGATGCTGAAGCTGAAGCTCCAATACTTTGGTCACCTGATGTGAAGAGCCAGAAAAGACCCTGAAGCTGGGAAAGACTGAAGGCAAAAGGAGAAGTGGGTGGCAGAAGGTAAGACAGTTAGACAGCATCACCAACTCAATGGATGTGAATCTAAGTAAACTCCAGAAGATAGTGAAGGACAGGGAAGCCTGGCATGCTGCAGTCCATAGGGCTGCAAATACTGAGACATGACTGAGCAACTGAACAACAAGAAAGCAATCAAAACAGTCTGGCCTGGCCAACTAAGATGAGTAAACGCTGTGGCAGGGAAAACTACAGGAAAACCGCTGCGAGGCAACTCTTGTTTTCGCTCCTGTCTTTTTTCAATAACGGCAGTGGTTTTAATATTATGTGTGCACATTCTTTGACACTCTTAAAAAAAAAAAAAAAAGACTCCTAGTTCTCCTCCCCTTGGAATGACCTTTTCTAAAACACAGAGTGTTTGTGATTTCCAAGGCTAGATCATAACAAGATATAGCCGCCACTTGCCTATCTCTATCTCAAAAGTTCACCCTGGGAGAAGTCTGCTGTCATTTCAAGAGCACAAGCACCAACCAACCAGGCATGTGAATGAGCCACGTTGGGGCAAATCTTGCAGCTCCCGTCAGGTTTTCAGATGACTTGCAGACCCCATCAACCTGTGTCTATGACCTCAGGCCAGACCCTCAACCAGAACTCCTTCAAGTTGCTCCTGGATTCCTGACCCGCAGAAACCACAGAAGAGGGTAAAGACTGTTGGTTCAGCCACTAAGTTTTGGGCTACTTTGTTATACAGTAATAAACCACTAGTATAAGCATCTTTTTTTTTTTTAACTGCTTCACAACATTTAGACTCTAGCCAAACTAGATTATCCTTTTCCCAGCTCTTCCTTGGTCTAAAGTCCCCACTTTTTCCCCTTCCCCCACCCACAAAGGACTCATCTCCCCAGGAATCTTTCCCTCCTCTTAGACCCTTAGACTTTTTTCCTGTGCCTCCCTCCACATTTGATCCTCAGTATTAGCTATTTGTGTACCTGTCTCATTTCCTTAACCAAGCTGAAGACCAGGAAGGCTGTACTTCCAAGGAAAGTCTCTCAATCAACTTAGACTCAACAGAGTGACTTGCACAGAGCAGCCATTTGGTCCATTTACTAAAGAGAAGAAAATACCAGTTGGTACAACATGGCAAAAAAGGGGCAACCACCCAGTGAATTATGTCATCTGAAGGCATTTCTCACTTCTCAGAAGAAATCCCCAGGGCCAAAAGCGAGTGTCCATATGACACGTAAACTTACAGCCCTTAGTTCTCTTTTTCTTGCTGTCTAAAACCCCAGCCTGTCATAAAGCGTAACATCCTTCAGCATTATACACTGTATCGATACATACAAGGTAAAGAAGAAAGGAGATTGATATATTATTAATTTAAATTAGAGGTATCCAAGTCACTGGCCATGGTGGGCATTTGTTGGCTGCCTCTCAGACATCCATGCTCCCATTCACTCTTATAAAAAATCAAATGTTTGTCCTGCCATTCTTAGGTGATCACTCTGCTCATTAATTAGAGGAATTTGTCCCTTTCCCAGCTCCAAAGTTCAACTCTGGCAGAGAGAGAGAAATGCCCAGCTCCAAAGTTCAACTCTGGCAGAGAGAGAAAAACAAAAAGAAACCAAACCCTAAATGACCTAGGGAGTGGCTGAATCAAGCTATCAATTAATTCTACATCTCCCTATACCTCTAACCTTTTCATTTACATAAAATTTTACTGTTTAAGTCACTTGGCACAGAGTTTTCTATTACTCACAGTCAAAGTCATCCTAACTGCTAGACTGGAAAAATCTAAAAAAACACATCATGGGTGAATTATGACAAAATCTTATCTGCCAGAACAATAATCAGATAATTGTCAGGGATATTACAAAAACACTTTATACTCCTTTTTTTTAACCTTCTTGGAGACTGAAATGTACATAGCATACATATATTAAAGAAGGCCTAGAACATTTTCTGAAATTAAAAAAAAAAACTTGTTAAACAGTTACCTAAGTTGATTTAACTTTGCTATTGTTTATTACATAAAACCAAGCAACATCTTGATAACAACTAAGTCAATCTCAAGGTTATCTATGTATGAAGCCTGTGAATTTCTTAATTCCATGCTAATGTATCTTGCAACCCAGAGCCCTATTGGGCTACTTCCCATGCTTCCAGTTACTGACTGTACAAATTAGCATGATATCAACTTGAACAAAACAAATTAAGCAAAGTGAATTAAACCACTGGCCTGAAATGCGTATTACACGGAAACGCTGAGGTCTCCTGATTCACCAAAAAAGTTCTAGATTGCATCTGTAGTTCTCCCTTCAACTGCAAAGATTTGTTTGTATCTGTAGTATCAAGAGGAGAAGGCAATGGCAACCCACTCCAGTGTTCTTGCCTGGAGAATCCCATGGATGGAGGAGCCTGGTAGGCTGCAGTCCACAGGGTCGCTAAGAATCAGACACGACTGAACGACTTCACTTTCATGTTTCACTTTCATGCATTGGAGAAGGAAATGGCAACCCACTCCAGTGTTCTTGCCTGGAGAATCCCAGGGACGGGGGGAGCCTGGTGGGCTGCCGTCTATGGGGTCGCACAGAGTTGGACACGACTGAAGTGACTTAGCAGCAGCAGGAGTATCAAGGGTATATGGTGAAGGAGCAAGGGATCCTAAGCCAGAATACCTATGTTCAAACACTGACTTCATTATTTATGTAACCTCGGCAAGTTTGCTCCTCCAGGTCTCAGATACCCACTACAAAATGTGAATTCTAACAGACATTACTCAAAAATCTAGTAAAGATATAAAAATTAAATGATAATAACCTAAAGCAGCACAGTGTCTGGCATAAAATAAGTGTGCAATAATGTTCACTGTTGAAGTTTATAGTAATTAATACTGAAAAGGAAAGTAATTAATATGCAAAAATGTTTATCTTCCCGAAGATACATCAGAACTTCAAGGAAAAAGAAACATGAATTAGAGTAATAATAACTCTCAATATGAAGTAAAAGGATCTCACTTAAAGTTGAATATTAATTATTCACTTTGAGAAGAAAAAAGAAGGGAGTATATTAAAAATAAATAGCACCTCAACAACTCATAAACCAAAGAGCTACAGCACATCTTCAACACATCTTAGAACAAAATTCCCAGAACAGCAATAGACCCCCATGAAATTAAGTTCAAAGTATGTTCCATAATGAAACCAGCACCTTTCTAATAATCAACATTTCAGCTGATCAGCACCACTAAATGAGCATGCAAATTCAAGCCTGTATTTTCAGATTTGCAACTGACTTGAACCAGAAATAAGTGAACTAACTATAGATAATTCCTTTATTGGACTTCAATCTAAAGCTAAGCTTTATTTAGGCCTTCAACGTGTAGAATCTATTTCCTAAATCAGATGTGCTGCCAACTATAAAACTGACGACACCAACCTCACAAAGATGAATCAGGGAGAAAAATAGCAATTTGACTTGCAGTCAACTCTTAGGTTGTACCCTGCAAATAATATAATAGACATATGTGTTCTCCAAAGGTAGGGGTGGTGGTTTAGAATCTTGGGAATCCCGTTTCTATTGAATAATTAAGTCAGCAGAATGTGGTTCAAGTTTCACCCCAGGACTATGCTACTTGTAAACCTCATGTTACCCCAGGAATGACCCGAGGCAACCGTGCACAGGGCCCAGGCATGCCGCAGCATTCACACAGACCATCATGTGAACTGCACGCCAGAGCTGGGTGGTGCACGAGCCAGGTGTCTTACAGGACCACCCTGAAAGGATAGACACATTTGCTCAGTCCAGCTAATGACCTAGAGTTTCTTGAACTTGCCCAACAAGGTTATTTTGCATTCCCTTTAAAGAGCAGCATAGATTTCCATCAAGCAAATACTTGAGTAGAAGCACAGGTGACAACAGCCCTGGAATCAAAATTTGTCTGCAGGTGAGTCCTGTGGGCCACAGTATCGGAAGAGTTAACTCTGATTTCCCACAGTGTGACTCGGTGTGGGGCTCATTCACTTCCTCAATTTCTCCATGAACTAGCTTGTGAAACTCTAGACTGGAAATGACTGGCCATAAAAGCTCGCCCCTACTGAGCACTTTCTATAAACCAGATACTATCCAACTAGCCCTTTCTCATTTAATTCTCACAGCACTCCTCTAAGAAAGGCTATTATAATCTCCACTTTACAGCCACCAAAACTGAGACCCAAAGCAGTCTGGCTGGCGGCCATACCCCTGAAGTGGGCACCCAGGACTGGATCATAGCAGGTGGTTGTGGGTTGAATTGTGTCTCCCCAAAAGCTATGTGACCAAGCCTCCATATTCACGAATGTGACCTGACTTGGAAACAGGGTCTTTGCAGATATAATCAAAGTTAAGATGCAATCATTAGGGTGAACTCTAATCCAATATGACTGGCATCCTTTCAAGAAGAAGAAACGTCATGCCAAGACACACACATACAAAAAGAAGATGGCCACGGGGAGATGGAGGTAGAGACTGGAGTCACACTGCACAAACCAAGAAATGCCTGGAGCTACTCGAAGCTGGAAAAGCCAAGGAAGGAGCCTTCCCCAAGACTGGGTCCCAGAGGGCAAGACTCCCCGACATATTGATTTTGTGCTCTTAGCATCCAGAACTGTGAGAGAACAAATATCCGCTGTTTTAAGCCACGCAGTTGCAATTTGTTAGGGCCAGGCCTAGGAACTGAACCCAGAAGTCTGGACTCTCTGGACTTTCACTGACTACTCTTTCCCCACCCACACTTCCACTTAACCTGACCTGTCTGTTAAAGAAGAGACACGAAAACTGCCATTCCATGATACTTTCCCAGATTTGAGACTGTTACAGGTAGCAAGTACATCTTTTGAACCGCCTTGAATAGTATTTTTACTTAAAATTGAAATAAGAGTATCCTACCCCACTCCCTAACTTTCAGCCCATCCAGCGGCCTGCAGTTCTGCTGTCCTGTAATGGGTTAACAATTTAAAAACAGGTTGTCATTTCAAAGCACAGTATCTGGTGACCTGGCCCAGATCACTGCAATGAGCTAAGACTGGAATCTCTCCCATGGGAAATTCCAGAACCTGGAAGTGGATCTGCCCAGGCCCTAGGCGTGAGCAAGGCGGAGAGCAAGGACAGAGGCAGCTGAGGTAGCTGGGAGTGCACTGCCCCAGTGGAACTCTGAACCTGCTGAATATCAAGGCCAAGGATGCCTTAGAGTCAGCTCAAGTAACCGCATCAGCTGCGGCAGGTCCAACTGGGAACAAGAAAAAGAAGGCAAGGCCAGGTATGCAGAGGGCCAGTCAAAGAATACACAGGATTCCCAGGCACAGGCAGGTGGGCGGAATCAGGGAAGTTTTCATGCAGACTTATAAGGGGCTGTCAGTCATCAGACTGCAACAGGGGCAAACTTCTGCATCTGCAGCTGGAAGGCCAGAGAGGCAGGAAGGCGAGACTGGTAGGAGTCCAGGGCCCAGCTCTCAGTGGGTTCTCCCAGCAAGGATTCGGGCGCTTGGAACAAAGCAGAAGCCAGGTACAGAACACCAGTCAGCCAGGGGAGAAGAGCGGCCAGGCTGACCTGATCAGGGCGTGTTGGTCCCTGGTCCTAGAGACCCCTTCAGCAGTCCACCCGCCAGTTTCAAAGGCTGGGCCTGCAACGGAGGGAGCGGTGGGAAACAGAGAGCAGAAAGCTGGCAGGCTCTGATCCAAAGTGAACTTGTCACCTCCCAGAAACGCAGAAAGTGTTTTTTGGGGAGAACAAGGCTAAGGTTCAAGCTCTACTCTAAAACTTTCCATGAAGAAATAATCCGGGCTTCCCTGGTGGTCCAGGGATTAAGAATTTGCCTTGCAATGCAGGGGACACAGGTTTGATTCCTGGTCCGGCAAGATTCCCATAGGCCATGAAACAGCTAGGCCCCTGTGCCGCGACCACTGAAGCCTGCATGCCCCAGAGCCCACGTTCCGCAACAAGAGAAGCCACCACAAAGAGAAACCTGAGCAACACAGCGAAGAGCAGGCCCTGCTTGCTGCAACTAGAGAAAGACCACACACAGCAGCCAAGACCCAGTGCAAACAAAAACTCGGTTCAGTTCAGTTCAGTCGCTCAGTCGTGTCTGATTCTTTGTGACCCCGTGGACTGCAGCACGCCAGGCCTCCCTGTCCAACACCAACTCCCGGAGTTTACTCAAATTCCTGTCCACTGAGTTGGTGGTGCCATCCAACCATCTCATCCTCTGTCGTCCCCTTCTCCTCCCATCTTCAATCTTTCCCAGCATCAGGGTCTTTTCAAATGAGTCAGTTCTTCACATCAGGTGGCCAAAGTATTGGAGTTTCAGCTTCAGCATCAGTCCTTCCAATGAATATTCAGGAATGATTTCCTTTAGGATGGACTGGTTGGATCTCCTTGCAGTCCAAGGGACTCTCAAGAGTCTTCTCCAACACCACAGTTCAAAAGCATCAATTCTTTGGCACTCAGCTTTCTTGATAACCCAACTTTCACATCTATACATGACTATTGGAAAAACCATAGCTTTGGCTAGACAGACCTTTGTTGGCAAAGTAATATCTCTGCTGTTTAATATACTGTCTAGATTGGTCGTAACTTTTCTTCCAAGGAGCAAGTGTCATGACTGCAGTCACCATTTGCAGTGATTTTGGAGCCCCAAAAAATAGTCTGTCACTGTTTCCACTGTTTCCCCATCTATTTGCCATGAAGTGATGGGACTGGATGCCATGATCTTAGTTTTCTGAGTGTTGAGTTTTAAGCCAAATTTTTCACTCTCCTTTTCACTTTCATCAAGAGCTGAAGGCAAAAGGCAAAGGAGAAAAGGAAAGATATACCCATTTGAATGCAAGGAGAGCTAAGAAAGCCTTCCTTTGTGATCAGTGCAAAGAAATAGAGGAAAACAATAGAATGGGAAAGACTAGAGATCTCTTCAAGAAAATTAGAGATACCAAGGGAACATTTCATGCAAAGATGGGCACAATAAAGGACAGAAATGGTATGGACTTAAAAGAAGAAGAAGATATTAAGAAGAGGTGGCAAGAATACACAGAACTATACAAAAAAGATCTTCACAACCCAGATAATCACGATGGTGTGATCACTCACCTAGAGCCAGACAACCTGGAATGCGAATTCAAGTGGGCCTTAGGAAGCATCACTACGAACAAAGCTAGTGGAGGTGATAGAATTCCAGTTGAGCTATTTCAAAGCCTAAAAGATGATGCTGTGAAAGTGCTGCACTCAATATGCCAGCAAATTTGGAAAACTCAGCAGTGGCCACAGAACTGGAAAAGGTCAGTTTTCATTCCAATTCCAAAGAAAGGCAATGCCAAATAATGCTCAAACTACTGTACAATTGCACTCATCTCATGGTAGCAAAGTAATGCTCAAAATTCCCCAAGCCAGGCTTCAACAGTATGTGAACCATGAAGTTCCAGATGTTCAAGCTGGATTTAGAAAAGGCAGAGGAACCAGAGATCAAATTGCCAACATCTGCTGGATCATCGAAAAAGCAAGAGAGTTCCAGAAAAACATCTACTTCTGCTTTATTGACTATGACAAAGCCTGTGACTGTGTGGACCACAACAAACTCTGGAAAATTCATAAAGAGATGGGAATACCAGATCAGCTTACCTGCCTCCTAAGAAATCTGTATGCAGGTCAAGAAGCAACAGTTAGAACTGGACATGGAACAACAGATTGGATCCAAATCGGGAAAGGAGTATGTCAAGGCTGTATATTGTCACCCTGCTTATTTACCTTATATGCAGAGTACATCATGAGAAAAGCTGGACTGGATGAAGCACACGCTGGAATCAAGATTGCCATAAGAAATATCAATAACCTCAGATATGCAGATGACACCACCCTTATGGTAGAAAGCAAAGAAGAACTAAAGAGCCTCTTGATGAAAGGCAAAAATTAAAATTAATTTTTTAGAAATAATTCAAACTGATACTGTTAAAGTACTTGTGATTGAAATTTTAAATAGAAAACTATATTAATTGAGAAGACAGCAGTCTTTGTTCCTTTTTTACAGTGCTTGGCAAACAGCAAAATAAAGGGACATGAGACAGGGATAGAGATTTCTTCGATGATGCTCTCTGGAAATTTCACCCAATTCAAAGTTTTTCATGGTTGGGTGGGTTTGTTTTGTTTGATCTTTTTTCCACTAAAAACATGTTTTTTCCTTTGTTGTTCTATCAAGAGTTGTGATGAAAATTATGTGTGATGTGATCGCACTTTGGAAACAATAAAATTTTAGGCAAATTGAAGACTGCAATACTGCCATTTATGAGGCAGGATCAGAAACATTGTTATTTAAATAAACATATACAATTTGCCAGGTGCAGAAACTATAGCTGAGGATAAAGTCTGGTCCTTTGTCCATCATCCAGAGATGACCAATACTAAGGTTTTCCCAATTTCAGCACTTTTTTTATTTGCTCATTACTTACAGAATTCAGATCATACTGTTTCATATCATTCTATTTTCACTTATATATGCATTCACCTGCACAAAAAACTTTATGATCATGTCTAATTACTGTAATCATCCTTTGTATGGAGATATAATTCAAGCATTTACCTGTCATGGGACAATTAGAAAGCTTTCATTTTTACATATATGACAAGGCAGATTGAACACCTCCAAACACAAATCTTTGCCTAGTGTGATAATAATTTTAAAAAGACGATATGGATTAAGCTCTTATTAAGTTCTAGGTACTAGGCTCAGGGCTTTCAATGCATTAGCCCCACTAATCTGGACACCAACACTGAGTTATGTGCTCTGTTACGTCAATTGTATAAATCTGTGGTGAGGGGAGGCAGACATTTCAGTGTGGAAAAGCTAAAGAATGTGGAGCAAACAGTGGCTGGGATTCAAACAGCCTGGATCTCTGTCTAGACCCATACCCTCAGCCCCTTGCAGGCACACAACGGCAAAGACCACCGAGTTAGTCACAGGCTCTCCACACGAATAGCTGAGAGGCTCCCCAGAAAGACTGGAGCAATTCACACCCTGCAGGGCAGCATGAGATAGCTGGCCTGCCACCCCCTCACCAGCACTTAGGGTTCCTTGGGGCCCCCAAGCAAGTTGGGGAAAAACACATTTTACATGCAGACATCTAAGAAGAGAGTAACAGAAGCTACAGCAGGTCTCTCACCCTCTTTCTGTTGAGTCCTCCCCATCCTCTTTCTATTAATAAATAAATAAACATTCACTTGTGCACCTAATTTTGTGTAAGTTTCCAACATGATCCCCAAACTTGCATAAATTCCAGGCCTCACAAAATTTGAACCCACAACCGTCTAGGAAGAACATTAAGGGCTGTGGTAGAGATGATGCTATATGTTTGATCACATCAATTGCATTTTCCACAGGCATATGGCAAAAATGTATTTCCCAGCCTCCTCTGCATTTGGCCACATCTGTGGCTGAGTCTTGGCTAAAGGAAGCCAGAAGATGGGGAGTGTGTTGGGTAGATATTGATGCCTAGGCTGACCTTGTTGGACTTTAAGGTGATCAAAAATTACATTCTTATTGGTGCCATTGATAGTTGGGGGGTCATGGTAATGGCATTCAGGGTTAACTAAGGAGATGAAAGCAAAAGACTTCAAAGAATCTGCCACACTTTTGATGGCTCTTCTTGCATGCCTGTGTCACAATTATCTTGCTAACTTGGCATCTTTCCCTCTTATTTCTAAGCAAGCAAGTAAAGCAGATTTGCCCCAAGTATACACACTTGTATCTGACAGCCTTAGATTTCACTGCTAGGAACTCCTCTGCCACGTGGTATGCAAAAGCAAAGCCCAGAGTCATAAGCCACGTCTTCCTTTTAAAAACACACTCTGTGCAGCAGAGGCTCAACTCTTAACGAGGAGACAGAGTGAGTGGCAGTTACACATTTTCCACCAAACACTTTGGAATCCTGAGTTTTCTGCAAAGGAGCACAGATGTTCATATCTCCGACAACAGCCAGAAGCTTCTTGCCAACACATCAGCCCATTTCAAGAGAAAAACAGACACAAATACCAAATATATGCCAAGTTCTCTCTAAATAGCAATTTCCCCCTATTTCCTTATTTTAGCCACTTTGACTTGTTCTACCTTGCCCACCACATATTTTCTGATTTCTTAGTGCATGTTTATTTTGTGAATATCAGCCAAGAGGGTTCAAGATGGCTTGTATCCTTCAGAAATCTACCCTCTATATCCAGCAACTTCCTCAAGCACCTTATCAAGATAAATGTCACAGTCCATCTGGGTCACAGTGCTGTTTCCCCAGAAGTCAAAAATCTTTCCCTGGGAGGTTAGTTCTCTAGATTTCAAAGCTGAGCAAAAGAGGCTGGAAACTCTCTACTATAATCACAACTTCTAAACTCCAGGTCATCCTGAAATTATTATCTCAATTTAACCCCAGCTTCTTCAGGATTGACTATGCAGCACATGGATGAAGCTGCAAAGGGAAAGGATGGAAAATTAAAGGTTTTATCAAAATAGGAAGGTGCAATGGATTTTTTTCTGAATGCTCTTTCTGAGGGCAAAGAGGAAAGAGCCATGCCTCACAAGCAGCAGCAGGAGAGGATGTGCCAGAAGGGTTAACCACTTTCATTGGCCAAAATAAGCCCTTGCTCTTGGGGCTTACAAATGCACTGGGATTTAAACTCAAGGAGCTGAAGCCACAAAGGATGGTCAGTGGTGTTTCTGACCTGTGTAGGGCCAGTGAGCCAACCTATGCTCCCAAAACACAGACAAGAGATGCCTCTGTCCCCATACACAAGTTGACCTTTAAAGATTGCAGCTCCTAAATCCAATTGCTTTATGCAACTGAGATATTTGTGGCCTAGTCTGACTGGTTAGCTCTGATGGTTAGACCATCTGGCTAATAAGATTACAGTCAGTCCCAGCATAAGAAAATTAGCTTTCTTCTGTTTCAACACTACAGGTTCATCTCTTTCCCAACTTGAAACAATTTTACAAAGCAAGCAAATAAAATTTATTGATTACCAATTATATACATAGGATCCAGAGAAATAAATTCAATAAAAAGAAGAATTTGCATTATTTATCAGTCTTTTTCAGCCCTGAAAGTCTTATTTCTGTGAGTTTAGACAAAGAATTTACATCTCTCTGGCCAAGAGGCTGAATGTTATTGGCTTAATTCATCAGATTTCCCCCCTCCAAATATGTGTTTCCTTTTGGCCTAAGGGACATGGTACAAGTCCCAACACATCAACAACATTAGGAGAGAGAAGCTCATGTGGTTTTCCTGCCTCTTTCAGAGGATTCAGCTGTTGGCAGGAATATACACTTTCAGGGAATTTTGTTTAGTCATGAAGCAATTGGCTTTCATAATTTTAAATGTTTTGGTGGATTTTTAACTGCTTAAACAGGTGTACAAAGAGACAGATGAAGCAGGCAACACCTGCCTTCCTATTTAGGAAAAGGGTTTTAGAATTAGTTAACTGATTGTAAGAACTCCAAAATGTGTTTCAGTAATAATGCACTATAAGATTTCTTTGGAAATAAACAAAATCAGACAAGCATGATGCCACACTCAGTTAAGTCACGGGGTCCACAGCACCTCAGCAGGGCATTTCAGAGCTCCCTTCCAGGTGTGGTGGGCACCACTTAGATACTTTCCTATTTACAGTTCCTAATAAAAGCTATCATTTACTGGGCACTCCTTGTGCCAGGCCTGTTAAGCACTGCATAGCATCCTCCAGAAGTCTGTATTATTATCTAAATCTTATAGCTGAAGCAATTGAGATTTGAAAATATAGCATAATTTGCTTAAATTTCCATATCTAGTAAATGGAGAAGGTGGGGTTCAGGTCTGGCTCTTTGAAGCTCCAAGTACCATTTTGACCTTTACCAATGTCTTCCATATTACAGCTTATTTCTTAAAACTATGGAAGGGAAATATGTCCACCGTTTCCCTTCTAGTCATTTTTCTATGTAGTCAGGCATTCCTCTCGCAGCCCACAATAAACTCCTATAGATACGATTAAGCCTATGTCTGTATACTTAACCTCTTACAGCTTTGCTTTCATTTCTGAGGCTAAATAAAACTTGCAGCTTTCCATTTTATATAACTTCTCAAACATCTATTTCAATTCTTCATCTTTTTAAGTTGTTGTTGTTGTTGTTTTAGCCTCTTTTACCTAGAATTAAATGTCTGATTTTGCTCTGATCCATAAAGCCACACAGGATGAAATAAACAATTCCTTCTCAGGGAAATACCCTCCTGGGGAAACCCAGATTCTCATCAGAAATGTAGAAATGAGTTTGACAGTGTCAGATTTATTTCCTTTTCTCTTCTTTTAAGCTGTAAGTGCCCTCTGTCAGAGAGATGGCATTTCTAACCACTAAAATATCCCTATATAGAACTGAGGATACCCTTCTCCTAAATTACATGATCTGCTTGAGATAAGGGGTTCCCTCCTGAAGGCCATGCTGGGAGACCTCATGCATGAGGGCCCATCGGAAGCAGAGTCCCCTGCGGAATGCAGAGCAAGGTCTAGCATGATACTTCCCCCCTTCCCAGGATAAGAAAGCAAACTGTAAAAGATTCATGAGCATACCAGCATTAGATCATCATTTCTTCCACAGCAGAATGGTCTTCCTCAGTCACAAATCCCATTTCCAGTGGAAAAGCCATTGGCTTTGTTGACCTTCTTTGTCTTCCATCTGGGCAGCTCAGAACCATTAGCCCCGCAGACTCATCGATACTTTGTACTGTGCCAACATCAGCCATTTTTTGTATACTTGAAACGTACAATTCACAGAAGCTTTGCAACCTTCCATGAGTCCTTTTCGGTATCCACGAGCAGAGATTTACAAGGCCACAGTGTGCTATATAGTTTAGAAAATCACCAGATAGACACACTACCAGCACCCACAGGTAGTTCTTCCAAACTGAAGCCATGAAGGACTAGCCATCTGATACGATTCTGTGTCCCATCTCTATTATAACTGAACAAACTATATCTTCCTCAGGAATCCATCAATATTAGCAATTTGGGTAGAGCCTTAGAGAATCTGGCACTGCAGCATATGGCCCAAAGCCCAGGAATCAAAAAACAGATGTGATATGAAATTCTAGCCAATGAAACAATTTAGTAATGCTGAGAAACCTATAGAGATGATTTTCCAATGTGACTTCTTTCATAAATAATCTGTCTTCTAAAGACTGTCTAAGGTCAATGGTTTCAGAACTGGACTTCTTAGCAAGGATGACCAACAGACTTACTTCAAGTTCTGGAACAGTTTATTTTTAACATCCCAAAGAGCAATACGTAGCCCAAATAATAGCAATAGCAGTTATATACATTGGATGTACAAACATTGAATGAATTAACAAATGATACAAACTCTGCCAGCAACTAGTTTTGACTTTGGTCAAATCATCATGGACCTCAGACATCTCATGTTTAAAATGAGTTACAAGGATTAGGTGAGGTGTCAAATGGGTGCTCCACAGAAAATTGGTTCTGCAAAATGTGATAGGTGTTATCAAAGAAAGAGGGAAACTATGGTTAATTGACTTTGAAAACTGTCATGTTACAGAAGAAAGCAGATTTCTGACTGCAGGTTTCTGAGCATTTAACATGCTCATACATAAAAAGAATATCCTCAAGAAAATTTTATGAAAGCCACCTACTCCAACAAAGTTATAAAACCCTTAAGTCACAAGAGTCTCCAGGCAAGTCTCTGGATGCCCGGTGCCTCACAGTTCAGCATACTTTTAGGCTCTCAACAAATATCTGCTCCACAGGCCTTCAAATCTCCTAATAAAAGGACCCTTCTTCAAGGTCACCTTTGATATTAATTATTCTCAGTGACCTAAGATCAGCTAATGTGCAGTCCATCTTTCCCTTCAGTTCTGCCTCCTTCTGGCTCTATGACCTTGGGCAAGCTATTCACCCGTCTCTAAATGTTGAGTTTCTTACCTATAAAATAAGAATATTAATAGTATTTACTCAAAGGACTGTAGTGAAAATTAAGTGAGATAATGTGTATAAATCACTTTGCATCACATATAGTAAACACTCCATAAAGGTTATCTGTCCTTGTTATTATTATTATTAATATTATTCACTAGTGTAACACACTGTTGGGATGCCTGTCGCAATGTCACCACTAAGCAGCCTTTGGAAAGTTGGTTCGTATACAGCCTCATCAGTGGCAAAAGGCAGGCTTTGGATTACATGAGCATTTCCCAAACTCTAGCTCTTCAAAGCTCTTATTTTACCTTAGTCTCACCCTATGCAAGAAAGTCTGTAAAATCATAGGTTTGATGTGTTTTTATACTTTTCCCAATATGCATTAAAATGAACAATTACTTAAATACCTTTTAAAAGCCAGCAATAATACCTAATTCATCTTCAATATCTTTCCACCAAGTTACTGGAAAACAGTAACGTAGGATCTCTAAGATCATTTCAATAGAAGATACTGTATCATCTCTGCTGAAAAACTACAAACAGAATTTTGCAAAAGCAAACCTGACCCTCTCAAGTATCATGGTTCCAACCATCAAAGGGGTCCTTTTAAGTAACTAGATTCAAATCATTTAACAGCTGGAAATCCAAGGTGGCAAGGGGCATAGAGTTGCCTGTGACTTTTCAAAGCAAAAGTGGAATTTAGAATTCTCTCCCAAGTTCAGATATATCTTCTCTTTTTCTGTCAAGCAAATTAACGTGTGTAGTTATTTGGAACAAAATGGTTTGCCAAAATGGACAACTATTCTCTAGTTCAATTCAAAATAGAAGAAAAGATATCTCTATGATGTGCTTCATTAGCTGAGAGGTGGAGAGATGCTTTTAAGATACGTTTGGGCTAAGACATTCTCAAATTCCAAAACTGAAACTCCCAAAAAGCACATAACAGGCAGAACAATGCCCAGCCAGGAACAGGAGCACCTTTCTCACCCACCCACCCCACCTTCAGGAAAAGCTCATGATGAACAGCTCTTAACATTCAGATGAAATAACCCCCAGTCACCTCACCCCAGGTTGGCAGCAACCATTGTTGAAAATGTGTCACAGCTCACTCCAGTGTAATGTCACCCTCCTTCAAATGTCAGCAAAAGCAAAGCCACTAGGAGATGGAGAAAGACATAAACAGTACTGTAGACTGGTCCTTAAGAGAAAGACCAAGGATACTATTTTGTAAACATTTAATAGACTCCAAATTCAGCCCTTTCATGAGTAGAAACAAGTCCAAGTGGTAGTCTGTAACATCTTTGCTGTAATATCTTTACTTTTAACTGCAATCATTCTAAAGCTCTTCTAATAGCTGTCACCTATTCATTTCCAGGCTGTGGCAAATTATAGTTAGAGGAGACAGCTGCTGACAGCTTCCCTTTTTCTGTGAATGGCACGCTCTCATTCTTGCAAGGCCACGGTCCTCCTTCATGGCATATCCACCAGGAACACAAAAGTCCTGCTTAAAAAGGACAGTAAAGACAACAGTGCCCAGGTCTGCCAATTCAGACAGACCTGGGTTACTCCAGCTCTGTCTCACAAGGCCAAGGCCTCTCCCACGCAAAAAGGAGGAGAAAAATCAGTTTTCCCCATATATACTCCAAAGGCATTTTAGCAACATAAAGGATGCATGTTTGGGAAGGGGATGATGTGTGTGTGTGTTGGAGGAGGATGGGGTCAGTGATTCCACTTGAAAGGAATCAAACTTCCCCGTATTACTAATATCATAAACTTTATCCTCTCAGGACACACATCCAAGGAAAAAGAGAACTGGGTCAAAGGCACACCGCAGTCCATAAAAAAATAAAATATTTTGAAGCTAAAATAGTACTTAATAAAAAAAAAAACACTGAGTGATCACTTTTGGCACCTGGAAAGTGGTACAGCCTGTCCCCAAATATTAAAATTGTATGAATACAAAAATAACTCTTCAGAGGAGCATTCAGAACTCAGGCTAATGAATCCAGTTATGTTGCTTCTTAACTGCCTTGATTAAATGGAACATTAGACTCTGAACGGGATGGGGCAGAAGCAGTGAACAACAGAGTATATGCTTAGAGCCCTGTCACATCTGTGTCACAGGGATGGCAATCAGGAACCTGAACCTTACGGAGACATTTCTTTCTTTAATCCTGGTTTTTTTTAAGTCAACATGTAGCCTAAAAATCGAAACAATCCAGTGAGAAGGCACATAGGAGACACCCCTAGGAAATATTTTTCAGTCTTTATGTTTTCAAAAATTCAAAGACTCAACAGATGAAAGTACAGCAATACACAAATTTACTGCTGCTCAGAAGATGAGCTTTTGACCTTTTAATTCATGTTCTGTCCTTAACACCAAAGTAGAAGTAAAACATACAACATACAGTGCTTACGTACCTCTATGGCCAAGTGTCACCTTTTTCCCTGGGGCTTTCTTTATCCTCCTGCGAATGTGTTTAAATTTAAGATGCAGTCTTGGCAGTATGTGTAGCTCAGTGATGCAAATAGTGTGGGATGGCGCCACCCAGAACTCTGTGAGTAGGAGGGCAACCAGGAAATCAACTTTCCTTTTCTCAGTGTGACTCTATTCCATCCAGAGAAGGGTTTGGGCACACATACTGTCTTTTTCAATTGGGGAAGGGAGGAGGCATAGGGAGGGAATGCCAAGTCATAAACTGAAGGGGCTTGTATTTGCCAAACACCTGAATTTAAACCATTAGTTAATTTCCAACTTGTCCTCCCCCCCCCACCTCACTTCTCTCAGTGATCCCATGTCTATCCTGGGGCGCGGGGTGGTCCTCAAGGCTATAGGGTGGAATCCAGTTATACCTCTATAACAGTCAGATATTTGAAAGGGAGGCACCAGCTCAATAGGCAATGACAAATATGTTGGAATGATTTATTTGAAACATCTCTTAAATCTTTTCCAGAAGTGCTAACAGGCTGAGAGAAGGGCTAATCTTCAATTTCACTACCCTCTTATTTTGCTGTCTCAAAAAAAGCTCCTTTGGGCACATTCCACCTGCCAGGCAATGGGCAGGGCACAGAGGATGCAAAGATAAATATGGAACCTTCATTACATTCAGGAGCCTCCAGGCCAGTAGGGAGACAGAAAAGTAAATAAGTGCAAATTGGTGAGTTTTATCATTCTTTTTTTGCACAAGGCATGAATTAATTCTCTATGGTGCGCCAATCAGTCAGAGGTCTGAAGCTTTCTGAAGGAGACATTAAAGAGTGCAAAGGTTGTAAAGGATGAGGAATGGAGTGAAGAGGCACCAGAAGTCATCCAGCAATCCCCCAAGGGGGCTTCACATCACAATTAACTAGGGCAGGAACTCTTTGTTTAAGTACAGATTTCAGAACCCACCTAGAATCCAAATTTCTTGTGTTGAGGACCCAGATTCCAAGTTTTTGTAACTGCTGAGATGATTCTAAAGCAGCTGACTGATTCATGGATTTTTGATTGGGATTCATCAATTACATCCAGCCCCCTTCCTCCATATTACACAGCTAAGAAAATTGAGGCCATCAAGGAGGGCACAGATAAGAGTGAGTTACAACCTCAGGACCAAGACTCTGGCCTCTTGAAACTGAATTCCATGCCTGGACCCCCAGAGCCCACAGACCTCATGAGGCACAACATCTTCCATGAAGCAGGACATTGACCGACAGCAACAGCGGTTGGTGCCTGCCTACGAGTACTAGCCACACTGTTACTGGTGTGTCCATCACTGCCTCTTCCCCCACTAGAGGGAAGCAAGTCACATTCTGCGTATCACCACTTCCCCGGCATCGAGTGTTTAAAGAATGATTCAGTGCGGCTGCCCTGGCGACTCAGTGGTAAAGACCCCATCTGCCAATGCTGGGGACATGGGTTCAATCCCTGGTCCAAGAAAATCCCACGTCTCACAGACAACTAAGCCAGTGCACCACAACTCCTGAGCCTGTTTCTAGAGCCCGTGTGCCGCAACTGCTAAGCCCACCAGCCACTATACACTATAGTGTATACTATAGTATACACTATACACAACCACTATACACCTAACGGTTTACACGCACAGCTACAGCCTGGGCACCACAAGAAAAATCGCCACAGTGAGAAGCCCGTGCGCTGCAACTAGAGAAAACCCAAGTGCAGCAACAAAGACCCAGTGCAGCCACTGACAAATCAATAAAAACGAATATTTTTTAAAAGAGAATGAGTCAGTGAATGAAGTTTACAAATGGGGTCTACAAACAAGAGTCCCCACAGCACTGGGCAAGTACTGAGATGGTCCCCTGTCCTAGGGACCTTATTTTCTCTAAAGAGTTTTCTAAAAGAAGACCCATTAATCAAATCTGGTAGTGGAAAATACAATGAACTTAAAGTCTTAATGCAAAGAGCATTCTTAATGTTAAGAACACTATTCTTAATGCAAAGAACAAACTTCACGAAGTGCTTTTGTGGACATAACCAATTCTGATGAAATGGCCTTTTCTCCCTACAAAAGTTAAAATCAAGCATGTGTTTCAGAGTCAGCCAACCAGAAGGGTGTGGAAAGATACAGGAATGGTGCATCTTGTGACTCCTAATTCCATCCCTTCTAACCAACCATTGGTCTTGAACACACAATTTTTGAAGAAAGGCTCAAAAAGTATGTACCCTTTAACATCTATTGCATGCTGGCTGGAGCCAAGGAACTCTGTTCCTTGGTGACATGTTTCATTTTCTCATGACATTACATGGACACCATTTCCATTTATACAACAGGATATGGAAGCTATGAGAGCTTAATGAATTTGCCCACAGCAAGTAGGGGATGAGTAATTTCAGACTCCATCTGTGTAGCCGTGGCGATCCTGCCTCTGTCACTCCCCCAAGGCAGCTCAGCAAAGTGTCTAGGAGAGCGAGGGCGTCAGGCCTGAAGCCAGTCAAGGGCTCTATTTAAGGACCTTCTCGTGTTGCGTGATTCCCACATAGACAGCAGAATCAAAGCAGCGGTCAGAATAGTCAGCTTTGCACAGACCTATGGGGTGTGGCTCAATAGATAAAGAATTCACCTACAATGCAGGAAACATAAGAGATGTGGGGTTTGATCCCTGGGGCAGGAAGATCCCCTGGAGGAGGACACGGCAACCCACTCCAGTATTCTTGCCATGGACAGAGGAGCCTGGCGGGCTATAGCCCATAGGGTCACAAAGAGTCAGACACGACTGAATCGACAGTACGCACATGGTATTGGTGAGTCAATTATATTTCTAAAGGTGAAACAGGCAGCCTATTAAATCCTTACTGGGGCTGTAGAAGCAGAAAAGCTCTAGGTCAAGTGAATGCAAGTCCAATCTGAACCATTAAAAACAGAGTCACGGCCCTTCCATCAATTCCCCAATTTGAACCAGTTTGTAGACCCAAAAATCCCTTAAATAAAGATGAGGCTGGGTCCCCTTGAGTACATTGGTACATTGGTACCAATTGGTCCCCTTGGTACATTGCTAAAAACATATACTGTTAATCTTTCTCCTAGCCTCCCCCCAGAGGGACTGACAGCCTCTTCAGGGAGACTGTGCAATGGGGAAAGGGAAATAATCAAACCTTTGGGGGATTACTGGTCACTGACTCTGAAGAGACACCAATTCCAAGAGACCCAAAATGTCCCCAGTGGCCCACAAGTCAGAGAGGTGCTTATGGAATTCAAGTGATCAGTGGAGTTTCAGCTCAGATCCATCTTGCAGCAGGTCCCCGACTCCAAGCTTTGGTTATTTCCTCGGCCCCAGAATTCATGATACAAATAGACGTACTCAACAATTGGCATGGTCCCCACACTGGGGAAGCAAGGAGTTGTTTGGTTATTTAATTGAAGTTGAAAAGAGCTGGGGAAGGTCTGAGAATGTGGCTCCAAAGGCCTAAACTCGCTCCACATCCAGAGTGAACTCAGAACACTTAAGTTTGAGGTTTACTGTATGTGTACTATCTGGCTTAAAAGAAATGGGCTCGGCTCAGCACTTGAACATCAGGATAAATCGTTCCAGCAATGAAGAGCCACGACACCTATCAAGTTTCAATTGCTAGCTAAAACCCTTGATAGCTGCTAGAAAAATAATGTGCGATTTTAGCTAAGAAACATAAATTATCACGGCCATGATACTCTCAGAACTAACAAAAGAAATGTAGGTAACCACAGATGTGGTAAGGATCCCAGCCCCCAGCATGTGTCCTGAATGCCTGGTCGCCCACAGGCACCCGGAGGAAGGAAGAGAGAAACAGATTGTCCAGATTCAACATGGGCTGAACCGTGGATGAAGACACAGAGGGGGTAGAAGTTTCAGGGTGGAAGCCAAGAAACGTTTTCTACATTCTTCCAGCTTATGTTCCCCTGATATCTCCGCCCCATAGGCTTTCTGGTGAGGAGGAGAGAATTACAAGCAGACACACGAAGTATAAATACTTCTGCAGGCAGTAACGTGCTGACAATGTTGGTGTCCTCCTCCGGAAGCTTCATTACACACGTCTGGGTCCAGTGGAATGACAGAAAGGCAGTAACCACGGCCACCACAGGATTAGGGCACTGCAAAGCCAGCAGCCGCTCGCCTCCCACATCTGACATCTGTCTGGCCCGTGCCTCCATCACAGTGACCTCAGGCGGGACCAGTCTTGAGCAAAACTGAGAGCGATGAGAGTTACGTGCCAGGCATCCCTGAACCATGTGTCCCTGGGGCCCTGATGACTCAGCGATAAAGAAGCCATTTTAAAAGGCCCTTCCAAAAGGACGTGGGCTCACGTGCATGCATCACAGCGCTTCTTCCCACGAATGTTGACCGAGCACCTGCTACGGGCTCAGCACTGGGAACATCTGCCCTGGACCTCCAGTCGGCTCAGGAACAGAGACCAGAAGCGGAGTGTAAAGAGACAGCAGAGAGAAGCACTAGTGTGTCCCAGGAGGGCACACCGGGAAGTCACGGAGGGCTCCCAGAGGAGGTGACTACTGAGCTGGGGCGTGGTGGCCAGAGGGGGATGTGGCTTTGGGGTACTTCACTCTCTCTTCCCGCCACCTGACGCCTTTTCCGTCACTTCTTTTCTGCTGTAAATTTGCTCTTAATATTCATTTCCACCTGATTTCACCTGAGAAGGAATTCTGGGCTCTTATACTTCCCTGGGGAACTGCTGTGAGCCCACTCTCTTCCTCATGATTGGTTTCCAAGCAGAATTTTAAGATGGCATTAAAACAGGGGAGCGAAAAGAGACGCCCTCCCCGAAAGTAGTCCTCTGGTATCCCTGGCCCTTTAGGTCCCCGGAAAAAATTCCACATTGTGGCAACCATGGGCTGACTGGTCTCTCCCCTGCACAATGTGCCAGTCTCCTGCTCCTCATCATAGGGGCAGGCTTCCCACCACCTCCTCATCGGGGCAGGCCTCCCACCACCTCCTCATCGGGGCAGGCCTCCCACCACCTCCTCATCGGGGCGGGCCTCCCACCACCTCCTCATCGGGGCAGGCCTCCCACCACCTCCTCATCGGGGCGGGCCTCCCACCACCTCCTCATCAGGGCAGGCCTCCCACCACCTCCCACCTCACAGCTTAATTTGGGCCTTATCTAAGAAGATGCTTGGGCTTCCCAGGTGGTGCAAGCGGTAAAGAACACATCTGCCAATGCAGGAGATTTAAGAGAAGCAGGTTCCATCCCTGGGTCGGGAAGATCCTCTGGAGGAGGGCACGGGGCAATCCAATCCCATATTCTTGTCTGGAAAAGCCCATGGACAGAGGAGCCTGATGGGCTATGGCTCAGAGGGTCACAGAGAGTCCCACACGGCTGAAGTGACCCAGCATGCACACAAAGAAGATTCTTATTAAATGGCAACAAAATGAAAAGTAAAATATTATAGACACAGAAGTAGTAAGCCATAGATCTGAGAAAACAGCTGTATATGAAAGGATTAGGAAATAAATGAGAAGAAACCCAAAGGATTTAGAATCCATTTCAGGTGCCCTGTAAGAAAATCCCAGCAGTATGGGGAGAACAGGCCCAAGCTAAAATCCAGGCAATAAAGAGGTTCTATCCTCGACTGGCTGCCTGATAATGTTTTACCTTGAGGTTTATAATTCTTTTTTCACTCCTTATCACTTTCTAGGATGAGGCTTCTTAAAGTGGAGAGAGGGCCACTTGCATCAGAATCAACCTGAGGGACTTTTTAAAATGCAGTTTCTGGGTCCCGGGTGATTCTGAGGCATTTTGAAGTCTGTGAAACACAGAACTAGGGACTTTATCCTTCTTAAGTGGTTGAGATATTCATGCTAAATCACTCAGTTCAATTGTTCTTTAAAATCTGAAGGAGACACTAGTGGCTCAATTGATTCTTTTAGAAATTGTGAAGATTCTAAAAGTAGTTATAGTGAGGTCACATTGTGACCAGTTTTAAATGATGTAAAAGTTAACACAATGAAGTCAGAAAGATCTTTGCAAAACATAAATGTGATCACATCACTCCCTTGGGTAAAACACTTCAGTGATTGCTCATTGCTCTTTTGAGAAAGGCCCAGACCCATGGTCCCAATGAGCCCTCTTTTCCAGTCTAATCCAGGCCTGGAGTGTTCCCTGCCCTGTGTTCTAGCTTCAGTTCCTTCAACAACCAAGTCCGCCCTTCAAATGACCTTCACACACACTAGCCATAGGCAGGGACTCTTCTTTCCCCAGTAAAATCTGTTCTTTCCCTTCTCAGCTCTGGTTGTATTAATGCCCCTGCTGCAGGCACTCCCAGTATCAGACCTTTACCTCCATAGCCCTTGGCACAGTTTGAATGTCACATTTTTTGTGTGATTCTTTGATTAATGTACACTTCCTCCGCTGAGGTCTAAGAAGTCCATGACATCAGCTACGCGGCTATTTTTTTTTTCCCTAGGAAGGAGACCCACCATTGTTTATGTATCATCTAACATACCCATGGTACATAGCTCAATAAATATTTGTGGATGAACAAAGGAATTAAAGAGTATTTCAAAAGCAAACACTAGGAGCTGATGCAGATCCCACAGTAGCCACCAAGAATTTAAACGTACTCTGATCTCTCTCCTAAAGGTTAAAGATTCCAGGGTCTCTCCAGCACCAGCAGGACTCTAGTCTTCTGGTGGTTTCCCTTCCCCTGCCTAAGTTACAAGGTGCCTTCCTTTGCATTTACCATTTCAAAAGGATGAGCCCAACTCTTCCTAATGCAATTCCTGGCATTTGAAAGAAAAGTAGAGTTCAATATTAAATGCTATTATGCCATTTCTCTGGGCCTTGCTTTGATTTGGCTGTAAAAAATTACCCTAAAGCCCGTTCATTGTCTAAAAAATATATGCTGATATAAAAACAGACCTGGGGGTTTTCACAATGACTTACTTCCTATATTTTTGTACACCTTCATGAGCCTTATCATTCTCAGCTCCAGGTGCCGACTCTCAGACTGTTTCAAGGCATTTTCAAATGCTGGAATTGTTACCAGCATATTTGAATGATTTCAAATGGCCCTAAATAAGGTGGCAATAATCACAACACAATTTCTACTACAGTAGAATGAGGCTTCACGAGGATATAAACGAAATCGCCATTACCACCCTCTCCTCCCTGCCATCTTGCCAGCAGTTGGCCCTGGCTCAGGTAATGAGGCTTCCCTCATAGCTCAGTTGGTAAAGAATCTGCCTGCCAATGCAGGAGACCTGGATTCGATTCCTGGGTCGGAAAGATCCCCTGGAGAAGGAAATGGCAACCCACTCCAGTATTCTTGCCTGGAGAATCCCATGGACAGAGGAGCCTGGCGGGCTACATACAGTCCATGGGGTCGCAAGAGTCGGACACGACTTAGCGACTAAACCACCACCACCACCAGGTAATGAAGGGCTTGCGGCCCTGACTGTACTCTTTCACATGTTCCTGAAGCAAAGTTCTCACAGCATTGTTCCCCATCCTTCACGAAGTAGACAAAATATTCCAATGCAATGGGTTCAAGTGTGGCAAAAATGAACTAGACAGATCAACAGAGACACGGCAGGAAGAGAGCATTATAGCATCTGATGTGCTACAGAAAAATCCTGGATCTTGAAAGAAGAGTGAAATTCAACATTGAAACTGCTATTATACGGTTTCTCTGGGCCTTGCATTGGTCTGCAGCCAGTCTCCCTGACATGTATCATCTATAAAATGGGTCCAAGGTGAATGAATATGTTTGAATCACTGTTAATCTGATCTATATTTTGCTATGGATGTAATTCTCCAGTGACTTATCGTAAATTTATATTTCACTATATAAATCTTTGTATGGGTCTTTAACGTTTATTTAACATTGGATCCTATTTAAAGCTACACACTAATCCTGATAGATAGTAAAGAGGCCTTACCACACAACGGACAATCTAGCAATGAAAAATCCATACTTACCACCCTAACTGGGAGAAGAGAAAGTGACTGGGGATTTTGTTGTACACTAAAGAGAGTGTATAATTTGTCAGGTACCAGACTAGATTTGATTATAGTGATTAGATAAGAGACTTTTCATGACTACAGTAACAGGGGTGTGGGACTATACTTTTCGAAGCACAGACTTGGAGAAGTAGTTTTCACTTGGCACATTTCTCTCCTACACCCATACTTCATGGCAGTTTAGTGTCTATGTTGAGGTTTTGTTTTGTTTTTTTCCAACCCACTTCATAAAAGCCAGTACCAAGTGGCAGGTATATAAGCTACTGCTTAATGAGCTGGTGAGCCTTTCAGCTAGCTGTTGCCATCCTGAAGGAGCATGAAGTAGAAAAGGCATCCAAATAAACTGGCAATGGCCAGGGAAAATGAATAGAAATGGAAACAGGTGGCTTCTACTTAGGTGGCCATAAAATGAACTGTCCAAACTGGAGTACTTTTGAAAGAGAAACGTTACAATTAATCACGCTGGGATGACAAAGCTATACTATGGCTGTACACTCAGGATTGTAGACATCCTAGTTTTATTTTCCTATTGTTTATATTCAGAATATTTTCTAATCTGATTTATAGGCTAAAATTAAAGAAGAAAAATGAATACTTTCTTATCACCCACCTGCCAGTGAACATTTCAACCATCCCTACTCCTGGGAAGTTCCAAACGACTTAGAAAGGGACAGTTACAAAGCATTATTGGAACCATTGAGCTAAGTCCTTAACATGCAGCATAATCATATGAAACTCAGTTCAACTGAACGAAATTCCTGCCAAATACTCCTCCACTATTGCTCCACAAACTGGGGCTTTCTCAGGGGGCTCCCATCCACACCGAATAAGAATAGCCTCAGGAAGGCTGAATTCAAGGAAAGGGAAAGACTCCCAATTAGCAACCTCAATTCTCTCTATCCAAAGTAAAAGAATAATAAAACAGTAAAATTCCAGGTTAGTTGTCAATGAATGCGGGATAGAGATCCATTTACAAGAGGTTTTATTTGAGGGCCCCATGTTGCTAACATTATTCATTATGTCAGTTCTTTTAATTCAAAAGCAATGGTAATTTTCCCTAACCTACAGTCTATTTCTCCTGTATTCCTGAAGAAAAGATATGTAAATCAACCTAACAGTCTAGTCAAGATTTAAGGAGGAATTCCCCAAGCTACTTAAAGAAGATAAAATAATAAATGTGTGTCTTTAAATGATTTCAGGAAAATATTTGAATAAAAAACTTGAGTCAAAACTACTGCATAAGTGTTAATAACATCAACAATCATAGTAAATCCAACCCAACCCAGGACTTTTGGGGTATCTTACTTTACAATCATTATTATATTTAGTTAACCTCAGCAACTCTAAGAGGTAGGGACTTATGCCCACTGGAAAGGTATAAAATCTGAAGCTGAGAAAAGAACCCTCAACCAACACATATTTATTTAGATTTAAACCTCAAAGACAAAGAGAAATTAAGGAAACGATACCATTCACCATTGCAACAAAAAGAATAAAATACTTAGGAGTATATCTACCTAAAGAAACAAAAGACATATACATAGAAAACTATAAAACACTGATGAAAGAAATCAAAGAGGACACAAACAGATGGAGAAATATACCGTGTTCATGGATTGGAAGAATCAATATTGTCAAAATGGCTATACTACCCAAAGCAATCTATAGATTCAATGCAATCCCTATCAAACTACCAACGGTATTTTTCACAGAACTAGAACAAATAATTTCACAATTTGTATGGAAATACAAAAAACCTCGAATAGCCAAAGTAACCTTGAGAAAGAAGAATGGAACTGGAGGAATCAACCTGCCTGACTTCAGACTATACTACAAAGCCACAGTCATCAAGACAGTATGGTACTGGCACAAAGACAGAAATATAGATCAATGGAACAGAATAGAAAGCCCAGAGATAAATCCACAAACCTATGGTCACCTTATCTTCGACAAAGGAGGCAAGGATATACAATGGAAAAAAGACTACCTCTTTAACAAGTGGTGCTGGGAAAACTGGTCAACCCAAAGAATGAAACTAGAACACTTTCTAACACCATACACAAAAATAAACTCAAAATGGATTAAAGATCTAAATGTGAGACCAGAAACTATAAAACTCCTAGAGGAGAACATAGGCAAAACACTCTCCGACATAAATCACAGCAGGATCCTCTATGACCCACATCCCAGAATTTTAGAAACAAAAGCAAAAATAAACAAATGGGACCTAATGAAACTTAAAAGCTTTTGCACAACAAAGGAAACTATAAGCAAAGTGAAAAGACAGCCCTCAGATTGGTAGAAAATAATAGCAAATGAAGCAACAGACAAAGGATTAATCTCAAAAATATACAAGCAACTCCTCCAGCTCAACTCCAGAAAAATAAATGACCCAATCAAAAAATGGGCCAAAGAACTAAACAGACATTTCTCCAAGGAAGACATACAGATGGCAAAAAAAAACACATGAAAAGATGCTCAACATCACTCATTATCAGAGAAATGCAAATCAAAACCACAATGAGGTACCATTACATGCCAGTCAGGATGGCTGCTATCCAAAAGTCTACAAGCAATAAATGCTGGAGAGGGTGTGGAGAAAAGGGAACCCTCTTACACTGTTGGTGGGAATGCAAACTAGTACAGCCGCTATGGAGAACAGTGTGGAGATTTCTTAAAAACCTGGAAATAGAACTGCCATATGACCCAGCAATCCCACTTCTGGGCATACACACCAAGGAAACCAGATCTGAAAGAGACACGTGCACCCCAATGTTCATCGCAGCACTGTTTATAATAGCCAGGACATGGAAGCAACCTAGATGCCCATCAGCAGACAAATGGATGAGGAAGCTGTGGGACATATATACCATGGAATATTACTCAGCCATTAAAAATAATTCATTTGAATCAGTTCTAATGAGATGGATGAAACTGGAGCCCATTATACAGAGTGAAGTAAGCCAGAAAGATAAAGAACACTACAGTATACTAACACATATATATGGAATTTAGAAAGATGGTAACGATAACCCTATATGCAAAACAGAAAAAGAGACTCAGATGCATAGAACAGACTTGTGGACTCTGCGGGAGAAGGCGAGGGTGGGATGTTTCAAGACAACAGCATCAAAACATGTATATTATCTAGGGTGAAACAGATCACCAGCCCAGGTTGGATGCATGAGACAAGTGCTTGGGCCTGGTGCACTGGGAAGACCCAGAGGGATTGGGTGGAGAGGGAGGTGGGAGGGGGGACCGGGATGGGGAATACATGTAAATCCATGGCTAATTCATTTCAAGGTATGACAAAAACCACTGCAATGTTGTAAAGTAATTAGCCTCCAACTAATAAAAATAAATGGAAAAATTTTAAAAAAAATAAAAAATAAACCTCAAAGACTTTTCTCTTTTCCCCAAATCCATTCAGTCACCAAATCTTTTATTTTCATCAATGCCAATATCCTTTCCTTCTGGCTTAAATCCAGCTTGGGGAGGCGGAAGGGTTGGTCCTCTGAAAGTTGTCTCTTTAAAGGAAGAGGATTAACCCACTCCTCAGACTTGAAAATGGAGTTGCATTTACACAGGAAGCTTTATTTACTCATTTGACCAAGACTGTGTGTTTCCTCGGGTTGGCCTAGAAGAAAGTGGCTTACAGCTGCCATCTTTCCTTGGCACTTCCCTCCTGCTGTACCATTTAACCTACCTTCCATGTGGCCTTAGGACTTATGTTCCTTATTGAATTCCAATTGTGTCTTTTTTCTTGCCTAAAATCCTTTAGCATTCCTTTCCACTCAATCCAAATGCCCAACTCCCAGAGGAATGGATATAAGACCTCTCTCAAACTTTCTCCCCACTACCCTGATTGCTGTATTCCCCAGACTTAACCAGTTTTTTCTTTTAACATTCAGCTTTCCAGAACATTCTCAGAGTCATTTCATTGTGTACTCCTTCCTCTGTGATCTACACACACTCTAAACCTACATTTGTCACACTCTATTATGACTATCTATTAATGAATTTGTTTCCGCGACAGCTCCCTTCACCAAACTGCGCATCTGAAGTGGGTCTTAAAAGGACCAGCAAGAGTCTTGGTTGCATGACATAAAATGCTATCAAAATGGCTGTTGAATGAATGAATGAATGAAGTATTATGAGGCATGCTATAAGCCCAATCATATTTCAACTTAAAAATACTTATATGCATATTTAAGTATAAGGCACACATTTAAAACATTCTCACTGTTGTTTTAGTCACTAAGTCATGTATGACTCTTTTGTGACCCCATGGACTGTAATAGCCTGCCAGGCTCCTCTGTCCACAGGATTTCCCAAGCAAGAATACTGGAGTGAGTTTGCCATTTCCTTCTCCAGGGAATCTTCCCCACCCAGGGATCGAACCACATCTCTTGCATTGGCAGGAGGATTCTTTACCACTGAGCCACCAGGGAAGCCCTTTTAAAAATATATACTACAATAAATAAACTTTCACTGTGCTTCTCTTATCTTAATCCAGGAAAATGTTTCTCCAAGTCCTCAAAGAATGGGCAGTAATTGAGAAAGTAGTTCTAACGAGTTGAAGTCACTATTTGGCAGTAAAGTAAGTTCAAGGATGATGGAAACATATACATTCCTTGATAGAAGTTTTGATTTAATGTAATTTATACTGACTTGCTATAAAAATAAAAATGATAAGCACTGGAGAAAACAAGATTTAGCAGGTGATAGAATAGTTTCTTTGCTCCTAAAGACCTCTCAATATTAGGAAAGCTACAAGGATATGTGTGTGTGTGTGTGTGTGTGTGACACACACACACACACACACATACACAACAAACATTTACTATTTCGTGTATGAAAGGATCAGTCCTATCCCCCAAATCTAAATGTCTGAATACTTGGCCACTTCCTACAGAATGGCGCATGGTTGGAATAACGAGGGCACATGGTCCACTATAAAAATGCTCTGAAAATGATGGGGTGGGGCAGTGGTGAGGGTGGGCAAGAGTCAAGGCAAAACTAGTCTTACTGAGTGTTATTGGAATTCTCTCTTCACTCAGCCAAAAATACGCAATCTAACCAAAGTCCCTCCACTGGCTCCACCTCCCAAGCCACATGCCTTCTGGGGGCCAAGGGTAAAGCCAGCTGTGGCTCTGCATTTGGATAAAAGAGCCTGAAAACAGGGGGAAAAAAAAATTATTTTGAAATGCATTACACTTCGAAATTAAGGGTAATTGTGTGTAGCAGCCTGGAAAATATAGCTCATCCAGGACTGCTCAGCCACAGAACCCCAGAGCACAAAACACTGGCTTTCTAAATGCAATCTCAAACTAAAAAAAAAAAAAAAAGCACAAAGGGCGGAAGGAAGGGTGGAGGTTGGCTATAGGGCTGTGACTTATAAGAAGGCAGCTGCCTCAGAGAGATACTGCTAGTACATGAGCCGGCAATATCTCTACATCGCCTAAGCCACTAGATGCTGCCCAGCTCTAGCGGCACAACAGTGAAGGTAAATAAAAGGTTGACAGATAATTACATAAGAAAACAAATGTGGCAAGATTAGGACAGGGATCTAATGGACAGAATGGAAAAGGACTCCACATCTAGCAGCATCTTAAAGCAATGTCCTGGTCATCCTAACGGACCATTAGTATCTATCACTACCCAACTAGCCAAGGTGTATTTTACCAGCAGAGGAGGCATTTCACCCCCTTAACTCATCCCCACACAGACAGTTCTTTAATCTCGTGACAGACCTGTGAACAAGCCCAGCTGAGTTCTGCGACCACCTTCCTGTTTCATTGATTTTATTCCCATTATGTGGCGGATATAGCTAAAGCGGTAACCATGGGCCAGAATTCAAGACCTGTGAGGAAACGGAGACATAAAATCACTAGCCACAGTTTTTTTCAACCAGGGGGTACCAGGAAGAAACACACATGAAACTGACTTGAAAGCAATTTGGGTTAGGAAGACAATTGCAGTTTTAGGAGAGGAAGCTAGAGAGGAAACTTGGAGAATTAGAGGAAATAAATGAACATAAAGGGTGAGACCACCCATGTGTGAAAAAGCCACCTTAGGGCAAAGGAATCACCAGTGAATAGAAAACTGGGGCACTTATAACTGCTGTCAAAAGTCTAGCCTGTCTGATAGCCCAGAGTTGGACTAATTCATGCAAGAAAACCAAACAGTGGTTCTTCCTATGGGAAGGGTACTGGCAACTGATAATGTCTGGAGACATATTTGGTTATCACACCAGTGTGCTGCACCTGGCATCTGGTGGTAGAGGCCAGAGAAGCTAGTAAACATCCTAAGAGTCACAGGACACTGCCCACAACAAAGGATTATCCAGCCACAAGGGTCAACAGTGAGACTGCCTGACATAAAGGATCAGCATACATTGGCAATAGTCTGCAAGAAGAAAAAGAGAATTTGCAGTCTCAGCATCACCCAAGGTAGAAACCATCCTGACTAAAGACTCCAGTCTCTGGTTCTCTTGGTTGGTATTAACATACGGAGCAGGAGAAGTAGCAAAAAAAGGTACGACTAGCTGAAAGATACTTTAAATGTATTCCTTCCTCCAAATTGGTCCTCATCACCACCACCATCAAGTAGTTCCACGCTTTTGATTTCATCATGACTCATCCACAAAGAGAAAAACTGTTGGTTGAAGAATATGTGTCTATTCTCCTTGGCAAACCTCAGTCTCATTTTTGATTAATGAATTGCATTCTGGCTTATATGCTTCAATATCATGAGCTTGGGTGATGGGCAGGCTTTCCCTGAGAGAAGGATCACTGACTCCCAAGACTAAAGAGGTCACCTCTGGAATGGGATATACAAAGTAAGGTACTGAAAAACTTGGCCTCAGTGATGACAGATACATCCCTAGATGCCATGGCAACCGGGATACATCCATCAGAACCCAGGGCATTTTCATTAGCATATAGGAGTGAAGGGTACCCTGGATGGGCTGCAGCATAGCTTGACATGGGGGTCCTGGCCTCCGACTAGGCTAGTCCAAGAGAACCAACAAGAAGAATAAGCAGTCAACATAAGAGTCATGGGGCATGTGAAAGAAACAGCAGCATAAAGGGTCAGAAAAGGCAGACGTCGGCTCAGATCCGCTCTCCAAGCACAACAGTGACATTTCATTTCTCCAAGCCACTTCTATAAAATGGATAAGAACACCATACCAGTTCTTCCCCACCGTCTTCAAAACAGCATTCCTGGAGGAAGCATGTCAGCTGCCGGCACAAGGAGGAAGATGTTGCATGAATCCTGTGACTCCAAGGCCACTGGGGCAATGCTCAGTCAGAGTTTACTCACTCCTGCCGCCCTCCAACCTCTGCTCCTTATCCAGCAAGTATAACCCACCCAACCCACAGCCGTCCAGGAGCCCAACAAGTAGTATGCTTGCCACTGTTTTCTGCTGAGGAAAGTGATGTTCCCTGCATCAACTGTTAGAACTAAAATGGCCAAAACTGTAGCCTCAACTCCTAAAATTAAGGTTCCAATAATAATCTTGCTCAGATTCTGGAAATCAGCATTTGTGGGGGCCTAGAACACTGAGACTCATCATCTCCTTCTATTTATACATGTGACTAATGTCTCTACTCAGTAGTAGGCCAGGTTGTTGCTGTGGTTAATACTGTTTGATGATCTAGCATTCCCTCTCCCACACAGATTCCGACCGGATACTTGGCTGTTCACCCCACCTTAGGCTGGTGACAAAATTCTGCTCAAACTGACCTGCACTTAGCTTAAACAAGTTCAGAAATCCTAGTGCTAAGTCACAAGTTAAATTAATCATGGATCATAAGAGTGATCTGAGGTCTTCAGTTCTGGCTATTAAACATAAGTTCCAATTGTTGACACTCAGACAACCTAAATTATCCAGGGATCCAAAAACTGCAGCCAGTGTGTATATTGTGCTTTCAGGCTGGCTTTGCTGTATCTAAAAGTGCTGTACTAGGCATATTCAAAGGCTTTCATAGGCCACACACATTTCATGGGAGCCACACTCTGTTCCCTGGATAACTGGTCTTCAAAATCCTGATGTTTTGAATGGTACTGAAGTTCTCAGCCTTTTTCTTTTTTTGGTTGGCCAGTTCCAAGCCCTGGTCAGCTAAGAAGCTTAATCTAATTGTGTATCACAGCAGCAGCAGCCACCAGGCAAGATTACTTCTGTCTTTGCAAACCTCTGAAAGTAATTAAAATCATGCATTTGAGAACTGTGAGGTGTAGAATATGAAAGAAAAAGTTCAGTGGAGTAAGTTCCAAAGACCTCAAAAGCTTAAAGACCTCATAAGCTCTAAGCTAAAACTTAGCCAGAAAAGAGTATTTTCACTCATTTTATGCTAAGTTAAAAAGTTATTACATATAATCTACTGCCCTTCCATGTCACTAAAGTGAAAACCATACATTTGGATCTCCAGCTTTGTCAAAATGGCATTCTTGGGGCCTAATAGACCATCGAGTTCTATGAACAGCAGTATTTTAAAGGCTGAGTCAATGGCTGATGCTTTTATTACATCTGATTCATCATTGGGAAACAGCATCTCTTGCAGGAGATTAAACTAACAGCATTTTGTAATGAGGGAGGGTGCTAAGTGTTTCTTAAAGTATGACCCCATGAACACTATCATCACTATCCTTGGCAAATGGTTTAAAATGTATATGCCTAGCACCCCCAAAATTATTAAAATAGACTTTTTTCAACACGACTCATATTAAAAGCAATACATTTGGCATTTAGATTTGGTGTCTGCTTTGTAAAACACTCTATTTTCCATTGTACTCTCTTCTATTTCATGTTTTCAACTGTTGGTCTGGACCTAAGAAATTGATGTTATGATCCATTTCCTATTGCAACCCTAAACTTTAAAAACACTAGTTAGGGGAGGGGCCAAGATGGTGGAAGTACAGGACGGGGAGACCACTTTCTCCCCTACAAATTCATCAAAAGAACAATTGAACGCAGAGCAAACTTTACAAAACAACTTCTGATCGCTAGCTGAGGACATCAGGTGCCCAGAAAAGCAGCCCATTGTCTTTGAAAGGAGGTAGGACAAAATATAAAAGATAAAAAGAGAGACAAAAGAGCTAGGGACGGAGACCCGTCCCGGGAAGGGAGTCTTAATAGAGAAAGTTTCCAAACACCAGGAAACCCTCGCACTGGTGGGTCTGGGGGAAGTTTTCCAATCTCAGAGGGCAACCTAACTGGGAAGAAAAATTAATAAAACCCACAGTTTACATGCCTAAAAGCAACTCCCAGCAGAAAAGTACCCCAGATGCCCGCATCCGCCACCAGCAAGTGGGGGCGGAATGGAGAGGAGCGGGCGGCATTGCTTAGGGCAAGGACTGGGCCTGAGTGCCCTGAGGGCAATCGGAAGGAGCTTTTGTGAGATAGCAACTTAAACTGTGGGATAGCAAAAGAGAGAGAGAAAATTAACCGGCCCGAACACACTGCCGGCCGTTCACAGAACAAAGGGACCGAGCAAGTCCAGAGGAGCTAGCCGGCTGCAGAACAGCATCGAAACATGTATATTATCTAGGGTGAAACAGATCATCAGCCCAGGTTGGATGCATGAGACAAGTGCTCAGGCCTGATGCACTGGGAAAACCCAGAGGGATCGGATAGAGAGGGAGGTGGGAGGGGGGATCAGGATGGGGAATACATGTAAATCCATGGCTGATTCATGTCAATGTATGACAAAACCCACTACAATATTGTAAAGTAATTAGCCTCCAACTAATAAAAATAAATGAAAAAAATTTAAAAAAAAATAAAAACACTAACTAGAAGAAGCAGAAATGGAGTTGAGTAATTAGCAGCAAACACTTGAGGCTTTGTGATGTAGAGAGGCTTTGTGACATCTTAAAAATCAAAAGATCCACTTGGATGGTTTCAGGCATTAAAAAGTGGTTGCAGGCTTCAGTTACAAATCTTAAGGGTACCCACTGTCTTAGATCCAGACAGGATATGTCTTCCGTAGGAATGATTACCTATAAACCTACAGTGTTAAGAAAGATGATAATGTCAGCAAAGTGTGTGTTCAGAGCCCCTTGGCACAGCCCCAGCCACATCCTCTCTGCAAGGGCTTCAAAGCATCCCCTTCTTCCACCTTTATCCCCACCCATTCACACCCAACACCCGAAGGGGGTTTATTTATCACTTTAAAACACTCAAATGTTGTCTTATGTCAATTTAATAAGTATGCATGATTTGTTAACAGCACTGTAGAAGCCCCTTGTCCCATTTCCTCTCTTTCACTTTTCTTCTCTTGGGCTTTTCTCATCTCTCTTCTCCCCAGCATCTGCTACCCAGCTCCGTTCTATCTTCTTCTCCTTCCTCCTTTATTCCTTCTCCTCTCCTTCACTCCCATCTGCTGGGGGAGTGGAGTGGAATACAGTGGCTGTCTCTGACTTCACTCTACTCACAGTAATACCCTTCTTCCCAGGGGAGTCTTCCTTTGGCTAAAGTAACACACACTTTAAAAAGACATTCTCCAAGGAGAGTGATGAAACAGATACCAAATCTAAAGCGGCTATGTGTTATTAATAAACTGTACTGGTTGTTCACTCTCCCAAGGAATCATTTCTCTGTTCCTTTCTTCAGGTGAAATTCTAAAGGTAGGAGTTTACTCAAGGCAGAAAGGGATCTGCAAGAGGTGCGGCTGAGTATGGAGAAACGACAGAGGAGAAAAGGCAAAAAGCCTTTTCTTACTTGTCCCTGATGCTGTAGTATTTTCTTGGTATATTTCCCTGGCGAGCCTCTCCTATGAAGGCCCATCTTAATAAGTCAACAAGTACTTATTGAGTACCTACTAGGTAGGAATCAGTCTAGGTTCTGGCCCTGTAAATAAGACAAGGTTTCTGCCCTTGTGGAACTTCCATTCTAATGGTCAAGATAGACAATAAGTAGACAAACAAACAAATATATAATGCCAGAGGGTAATAAACGTTAACAGGGAAAACTGGAAGACTTAAAAGAACCAGGCTGTGGCTGGTTGCTATTTTACAGTAGTCAGGGAAGCCCTCCTATAAACTGACAACTGACCTGAAGGAAGCATTGGAGTGAGCCATCTGGACACGTGGGGGAAAGTTTCTTGTGAAAAAGGAATAATATGTGCAAAGACCCTGGGGAGAGAACTTGGTGAAAAAGAAGAATGTGAGGCAAAACAGAATTGCTGCAGTCAAGAAGGGCAGAGAGATAAGTCAGAAGAAGGGGTAGACGTGTCTGTTCCCGAATTCCACCATCTCAGGTGTGGGCCAGCCTCCCAGCCTGCCCCTCCCTGGCACCCACCCAGCTTCTTCACCGTTCCCTTCCCTCCTGCAGAGTCCGAACACTCAAGGTCATTCCCTCAGATTTTCTGAGAGGACAACCAATCCATCTAATTAAAAACAAATAAAACCAAGTCATAAGCCATAGGAAGAAAGCAATATATATGCACATTTAACCACAGCCCTTAAGAGATAGGAAATCTACCACAGTGAAGAGCAGGTGCAGAAGGTCAGCTATAAGAAAAAAACAACAACAATGTCCTCCACTTAACAGCAGGGGATCTGACCTTCAAACTCACAAACTGGGGAGCAATAAACTTTGAAACAACCCTGGGCAGTAGGTATGGAGGTGAGATACTATGGAAAACCATGATCAGAGGAGGCTGATGGTAATGGCCACTGACACCTTTTGGTTCTGAAAGTGAACCTGAGTGGTGTTAGGCCCCTCTAGTTCCAAAAGTTATCCTCAAAGAGTTGATATATAAATGCTGGTCATTAATTACTTTTCTTTTATAGACCAAAAAAAAGAACAACTCGAAAATTCACCCCCAAGTCACTGGCAGCCCTACGTGGGGAGCATTGCGGCCTCTGTCTCAAGGGTGGAGAAACCCTTGTCACAGATTCTCTGAAATCTTAAATATAACGATCTAAGTTCGCATCATTTAAGGCCGGTGATGTTAGTAGGCCCAATTTGGGGGCACTGGGCATCACAGAGTATGCCCTGCGAGGCTCCGGAGCTGTCCAGAGACCCGCAGAGCCGGCTCACTACCCGGGGCCAAGCGCTTGGCTTTGGGTCAACGGAGGTCCCACCGTCAACAACCCTTGTCCGGACGAGTCAATCTCAAACAGCACCTAGGCTGCAGAGGGTCACTTGGCGGCGAGGACTCCACGGCTCCAGAGCCCCTCTCGGCCTCTCGGTCTCTGTCTGTGTGTGTGTGTGTGTGTGTGTGTGTGTCTCTCTCTCTCTCTCTCTCACACACACACACACACACACACACACACACACACACACACACACACACACGCTCGCCGCCCTCGCGCGCGCCCGCGGCACCACACGGACTTCCCAAACCCAAAACACACGCGCGCACCCCACGGCCGGCTGAGTTCTGTTTTTCCTCTTCCTCAAAGCTACTCTTGCGATCTTAGCCGCCCCGCTCTGCTTCGGATTCCAGGGCCCCCAGAGCTCGGCTACCTCCCTTCCCTGAAGGCGCGCCCGGGGCGGCCCCCCCCCACCCCCGCCCTTGATGCCAGGATCACCCATCGAATCCCCCCACCTCCTTTCCGGGTCCCAGCCGGGACTTCTGAGTGTCCCCGGGAGGCGGGTATTTACTAACAGTCGTCCGGGGCTCCCAGCTGTCCCTGCCGCCCCTTCGCGTCCCTCTGGGCCCTCCACCCCTCTAGCCCATCACCGCCCCCTGCCAGGAGCGCGCTCGCCGGGGGATTCCCTCCCATCTTCCAGCGCCTGAGAAAAGCCGGGAGTCCTCGCTGCCAGTCCTTTCTCCCGCGCACCCTCTGTGGTGCCCAAGCCCCCAGTCCCACTCTCCCTGTCCCTAGTCCCCAGTCCCCCGGAGCCAGCAGCGCAACCCCAGGTCGACCCCCTGCAGCCGGCCCTGGCCGAAACGTCTCGGCTGGTTCCCTGGTCACGAGCCCTGCGCCCTCTCCTCGGCGCCCCTCCCTCGGCTCCCATTCCCCCTGCCGCCTCCCCCTCTGCCCTGACTTCTCCAACTGCGGAGTGCCCGGGCGCGCCCGCAGCCTTCACCCCGCCGAGCCCGCGGCCACCCCCGCCTGCGCCGCGGCGCCCCCAGAAAGGAAACAAAAGTCTCCTCGGCGCCCAGAGTCCCCCGGAGCAGGACGCCTCCTCCTCGCCCCAGCCCCAGGTCCCTCTCGGGCCGCGCTGAGGTCAGCGAGTCAGGGCGCCGCGCCAGCCCAGGAAACTTTACGAACCTGCCCGGGGTCGCAGGACGGCGGCGGCGAGGGTTCCCAGCGATAAGATCTCTGGCGACCCCGCGACCGTGGAAGGGGAGCCGGAGGGTCTGTCGCCCAGCTCGGGGGCCGCGGCGCTGTGAGTGGCTCTGCCTCTCTCTATCCCGTGCCCATCCTCGCCCGCTCTCGCTCGTCCGAGCACACGCACTTACACTCCGGGTCGGCCGGCTGCTGCGCCGCCGGCTGCCGCTGCTCTCACTTCCTCTTCCTTCCTCCTGCTGGCCAGAGACACATTTTGCATCTGCAAGGCATCCAGAGATTAGCCGCGAACTCTCCTACAGAGCAGACGCTGCGGAGTGGCCGCCGGCGCCCCCGGCACCTGCGCCGGGACCCGCGTGGTTGGCGCGTTCGCTTCCAGCCGGCGCCCTGCTGCCTGCCCACCGCACTTCGCCTGGGGGGGATGGGGGTGCCCACGACTTTTTGAAGTCCCCCTACTTAAAGAGAAGGAAATGTCAAACACCGTGCACGCCTCAGTTCTGCTATAAATAATATGTGTGCTGAGCATGACTTCTCGGATGAGCTCACAAGCGGCGTTTTGCAGGCACTAATTAACTCCGTCACCCTCATAGCGCCACCTCCGGGAGGCCGGGAGTGCGTGGCATTTTTTTTTTTTTTTTTTTTTACGAGCTTTCAATTTTGGCAGTTGGTTTGGGATTTTTAGGGGAAACTTCGGTGGGCCGTTTTAAAGCTACTTGAAGAGGCTGATGTGTTTGTTTTGACGTTCTGCCTGGACTCTTGGACAGCGCGACAAAATTAACGGCAGAACGTTTCCTCCTCCTCACGTCACCTGTGCGCTTACAGACCACGGGATTTATTTCTCATCAATTAAGCCAGGGACTCCCTAATTTTGCATAACTTTGCTTAAAGCAAGACGTTCTATCCCAAATTTGGTCTGTAAGGTACATTATTTGATTCATACAACCTACTTTAATCCTTTTCAAAGCAGAAATTAAGCGCGTTAACTGAGTAGCTGCCAGGAGGAAAATGACAGTTTTTAGAAGGTTGCAGGAGAAACACCTGTCCTCTCCAAATTCTGAAGTATCTATGCTGGCTCTACCAGAGAAGGAAAAGACAAGTGCTATGCATTCCCTGCATATTGGCAAAGGAGATAAATTGGGATGGGGGAATTAGAATGTAAGCAAGATGCTTTTTAGGGTTCACTACCACCCACCCCACCACCTAGGCCCCAAAGGAGATTTAAATTTTAACCCTGCACTGACTGCAGCCATGAAACTCAAAGATGCTTGCTCCTTGGAAGGAAAGCTATGATCAACCTAGACTGTATTAGAAAGCAAAGACATCACTTTGCCGACAAAGGTCCATGTAGTCAAACCTATTCACAATAGTCACGTCCAGATGTAAGAGTTGGACCATAAAGAAGGCTGACTGCCAAAGAATTCATTCTTTCAAATTGTGGTACTAGAGAAGACTCTTGAGAGTCCCTTGGACTGCAAGGAGGTCAAACCAATCAATCCTAAATAGAATTGACCCTAATTATTCACTGGAAAGACTGATGCTGAAGCTGAAACTCCAATACTTTGGCCACCTGATGTGAAGAGCCAACTCATTGGAGAAGACCCTGATGCTGGGAAAGATTGAGGGCAAGAGGAGACAGGGGTGGCAGAGGATGAGATGGTTAGATAACATCACCGACTCAATGGACATGAATTTGAGCAATCTCTGGTAGAGAGTGAAGGACGGAGAAGCCTGGTGTGCTACAGTTCATGGGGTCAAAAACAGTCAAACACATCTTAGCAACTGAATAATAACGGACTGTCCATTAGCAGCCAAGAGCTCCAAGCAGCTATTGAATGCTTGAAACATGGCTAGTGCTAAGATGTTCTGTAAGTGTAAAATAGACACTAGACTTCATGTGAAAATAGAAGATAAAATAGATGGTTAATAATTTTAATGTTGATTACATCATTCCAACAAATGATGATAGTTTAGATGTGATGATTCAGTTGGGTTAATTATTGGGTTAAGACATAAATGTATACTATATATACTAATTTAAAATAATTTTACAGGTTTCTTTTTACATTTTAAATGCAACTACTAGAAGAAATAAGATTATACACATGGTTCTCATTAGTGGCTCACATTATATTTCTAGTGAACCACTCTGATCTGACCCCTTATTATATGCATAACCCCAGGAGTTAGTATCAGGAGCATGAATACTTGGGTGCAGATCATTATAAACCAATAACTTAAAGCAGGATGATTCCAGGAAAGTCATTTCGCTTCTTTATTTCCCCATCTGTAAAACATTAATGATACAGTAATAACAGTCAACAGGGCAGCTATCAAATGAGGTAATTTAATAAGCAGTCAGTAAATGAAGCCTTTACTAATGATGATGAGATGCGTATAATAATAAGTATGAATTTGATCCACAACTTTCTAGCTCAGGCTCATAAAGACCTTTAGTGCAGACATCATGAACATTCAGTAAATGTTAGCTGTCATAATTGTTCCAAGGGTAGACAGGGAACTTTTCACAGTGATTAGAAAACTCCACCTCCTTGTAACCTTTGGTCCCAGCTCTGCCCTCTGCAGTTAACACGGAGTAAGTCACGTCGTTCCTAGGGAGATAACCTTTCAGATCCTTGAAAATAACCCTAGAATTCTACCTACATTTTCTCTTCTGAGTATTAAACATTCTCATCTATCTAACTCCATTTCAGGTGATAGGGCTTCAAATCTCTCACCTTTTTGTAACGGACACCTGTCTCTGTCTTTTTAAAAAGTTAATTGTCATATAAATGAACCAACTAGCCATTAAAAGCAATTTATGAACTGTGGTGTTGGAGAAGACTTTTGAGAGTCCCTTGGACTACAAGGAGATCCAACCAGTCCATCCTAAAGGACATCAATACTGAATCTTCATTGGAAGGACTGATGTTGAAGCTGAAACTCCAATACTTTGGCCACCTGATTCGAAGAACTGACTCATTTGAAAAGGCCCCGATGCTAGGAAAAATCGAAGGCAGGAGGAGAAGGGGACGATAGAGGATGAGATGGTTGGATGGCATCACTGACTCAATGGACATGAGTTTGAGTAAACTCTGGGAGTTGGCAATGGACAGGGAAGCCTGGCGTGCTGCGGTCCATGGGGTCACAAAGAGTCGGACACGACTGAGCAGCTGAACTGAACTGATATAGCCCAAGTTCTTGGCAGTTATTTTTCAGATTCATCCAGTGCAAGGGGAAGACTGAAATTTCTTTGCTGTGTTACCATTAGGCAATGTCCGTCCTTACGAGGTTAGTCTTAGAAACTAAAGTCTCTGGTCCACCATCTCTAAGTCTCTTTGGGTTTGATTCATGCATCCAGTGTCTCTCCATGTCTGCAGGTACCCTATTAACAAACTCCCTCTGCCATTGTGGGGATCAGCATTCTTTGGGTTATCTGGTTCATTCAGTTACTAATAATAACCCTCTTAACTGTGCCATTGCCAAGCCTTATTTTTCTATTGTATTCATAAAAACATCTTAGATGTGTCAAATGCCTTAGAGAAATCCACCTGCACCCTGGGCTAGCTGGTGGTCTGCGGCAGGCACTCTATGCAGAGAGGGCATTGTGGTGGTATCATGTGGAAGGGCTGTATCTCTGGACTTGGTTATTAGACATAAATTCCAGCATTGACATTTACTAGCTGCATTACCCTATGCAAGTGACTTAACTCATGGACTAAAACTATACCTACCGGGGAGGGTTGAGTAAGGATTAAATGAGTTAACACAGTAAAGCTCTTAAAGCAGGGCTTGGCACGTACAAGGATTCACTAATTGTTAACTTAACTATTATTATCTAGAACAGCCCTCTAATCAGCAAATAAAGAGCAGCAACATCTCCCTTTTCCTACCTATCCGTTTCTATCCATAGGGGAGGGAAAGAGCTAGTATGAATGACTCTGATTTTATTTTAGCCCCTGGTCAGAGCCCGGATAATTCAATCATCAGGTCATGCTATGGTAGAGAGAGGGACCACTTGATAATAAGGATCAGAATCCAAGTGCAGCTTATCACTCATACCTGCAGGAATTCCACTAGGGCAGGGCTAGACTCTCTGCAGATGGGCTAGCCTGCGGGTAGGGAAGTGGACTCAAGATCTCCTCTGCAGGACCACCCACCCCTGTCTCAAGATGGCTAGGAGAAAAGGATGCATGCAAGAGAGGGCTAGCTAAAGAACAAAATTCACTGAAGCCTTAAGTCTAAATTGCCTCTCACAACCATGCTTACAGGACAGCTTTGCACTGTTGAAGGATAAAGAGATATTTGGATGAAATACCCAGATTTAATAACTCTGTGTTTCCCACCTCTTTATTCTCTGTTGTGCCTTCAGAACTTCAAGATAAGAGGGATGAGGACTCAAATGTCACCACGAAAACCCCAACTGCAAAAATGGCCTGTTATATTTTTAATCAATGATGACTCATGTTGATCAACTCTTTCCTTCCTAAGCATTTACAAATATTCACTTCTAATTCATTTTTTAAAAACACTTACTGGACTGCAAATGGGTCCTGTGCATTTAATAATACACTTCATAATTTGCTTCAGAATTCTCCCTCAAATCAGCCTCAACTTCCTTGATCTATAACTTGAAGAATCTGTTCTCTTTTCCTGTCTTAGAATCAGGCTTATATTGGCTTGACTCCAGTCTTGAAACAACTCTGGGGGTAGAGTGACCTCAGCTCCAGGAAGCTGCTGTACAAGAGATAACAAGGTCTGTGGAGCAGGCAGGCACCTGCAGTCCAGAGCCACTGGGGTCAGCCCTGGGACAAAGAGAGTGACAGGGAGGTCTGTGTGCAGGGCCTTCTTTCTCTCTGTCATCCATTAATTCAATGTGAGCTGAATGCCTTAATTGACAGCCACTGTGAGAAGAAGGGAGGCTACAGTGGTGGGCATGAGAATCATGGGGGTCTCCCTCCTGGCACTTTCAACCTAGTTAAAAAGAGAGACTATAGTACAAGGATATAGTAATGGAAGGCTGCAGTACCATAGGGGGGCAGAGATGCTACCATCATCTGTAAACCCTCCTGGGGAAACTCTGCTAGAGCTGAAACCCAAAGGGTGAGTGAGTAGGTGTTAGCCAGGATGGGGAGGGGTCTGTGAGCGGGTAATGGGGAGGGGTTCTAGATCAAGAAGAGCAGTTTGTACAAAGGTCTATAGATATTATAGTGCTTTTTAAATTGACCTTTAAAAAGTCAATTTGGTTAAAGTGTGAGAATATAAAAATTGAATCCAAGAGCAGAGAGCAAAATTTAAAATTTGGAAGCCCTTGGCTTAAGGTTCATGGGAAGGCACTGAAAAGTTTTTTGTTTGAGGGTTTTTTGACTTGAAATATTTTAAGCAAGAGACTGTGATGACTGGTTTTTTATATTGATGGTTCATCCTACCAAACAGAGAATGGATTAAAGGGCACACCAAAAGGCACAGGGAAGAACAGATAGGGAGTTATTGCAGTAAACCAAAGATAGAGAGGATGGAGCCTAAGTCACCAAAACTGAGAGGCTAGGAAGAAGGGGAGAAGCAGAAATGATACAAAGGAAGCTGAGGGCGCGTAGAACAGATGGTCATTCATCCCAGCTATAGAAGCCCATGAACAAGGATTTGCTTTTGCCATACTGCCTCGGTGCAACCAAACCTTGAACTTACATATTATTACGCATGGCCGAACCAAATAGTATGACTGCACCCAAGGGCAAGGAATATGATCTCATGTCATTAAGCCAGTCACTGCTGAAGAGCAATGTGACAGGGGTAAAAGACTGAACAGATTCTCTCTTCTGGATTCTGTCAGTTTCCCACAATTTGGGTATATTTTCATGTACTTCATGGAGGCATCATGACTGTGGTTTTCCGTCCTTGGAGTTTGCCAAAACATATTAAAGTCTCCCATACCCTTACACGTGGAATCCACTTTACTCTTGAAGACAGTCTCCACAAAGCCTTCAGATTTTCCATCCCAACGTCACTTACTCCCTCACTGTATACCCAGGATTTCTTTTCATTACCCTTTAGTTATGTCCCGTGTTTCTTGAATACCTTGACTTCTGCTTTGTAAGATTTTTTTCACTGAATTATATAAGAAAGTTGACTTTTTAGAAAGCATGAGTGGAAGATGAACATTTCTGAGAATCTTCATGTATGACAATATCTTTTTTAATGTTTTAAATTTTTTTATTTATTGATATATATTTACTTTACAATGTTGTTTTAGTTTCTGTTTTATAAAGTGAATCAGCTATATGTATATACATATACCCCCACTTCTTGATCTTCCCTCCCACCCCCTCAACCCCCATCCCACCCCTCTAGGTCATCATAGAGCACCAAGCTGAGCTTCCTGTGCTATACGGCAAGGTCCTACTAGCAATATCTATCTTACAAATGGTAGTGAATATATTTCAATCCCAATTTCCCAATTTATCCCACCTCCCCATTCTCCCCGCCCCCATGTCCCCATGTCTGTTCTCTGCATCTGCATCTCTATTCCTGCCCTGCAAAGAGGTTCATCCGTACCATTTTTCTAAGTTGTACAGATTAATGGGTAAAAAAACATGTGGTACATAAATACAATGGAATATTGTGTGGAGAATCCCAGGGACAGGAGAGCCTGGTGGGCTGCCGTCTATGGGGTCGTGCAGAGTCTATATAGTCTATAGTCTGTAGCCTGTAGTTTGTGGTCTGCAAGGCTCCTCTGTCCATGGAATTTTCCAGGTGTGAATACTGGGATGGATTGCTAATTCTTACTCCAGGGGATTTTCCTGACCCAGAGATCAAACCCAAGTCTTGATTCTTTACCACTGAGCCACCAAGGAAGTCATACTCAGCCGTAGAAGAGAACGAAGTTGGATCATTTGTAGGGATACGGGTGGACCGAGTCAATCATACAGAGTGAACTAAGTCAGAATGAGGATATCTTATTTGCAGGTACATTTGACTGGAAGAATGGTAGCCATCAGAACGCTAAAAAAGCATGGCTTCCTGACTGCCTACTGATTAAAAGTGAGAGGTCAGATGATCTTTCTCTTTTGTGGTTTACTTCATGTGTCTGTGTATGTGCCCATGTGTATGTGTGTTTTCATTTCTAGAAGCATTGAGAATCTTGTCTTTATCCTTGACATTCTGAACTGTTGTTAGGATGCAAATGGGTGTGGGTATTTATCACCATTCTCTCTTGGCACTACATAAGCCTTTCAAAAGAAAAGCTTGTCTCTCTTCAACCTCGGGAAATTTCTTTCTGTATTTTTTTCATTTTCATCTCATTTTTTGTATTCTTTTTTCTGGAAGGTCTATCTAAATCCTTGTTGGATCTTCTACATCACATCTCCTTATCTCCTACCTTTCTTCCTTTTTTTGCTCTGTGCTTTTCTAGAAGATTCCTTACTTTATCCTCTGACCCTTTTAGTGAATGCTTTTAGCATTAGCCATCATGCATTTTGGGCTTCCCTTGCGGCTCAGCTGGTAGAGAATGGGCCTGCAATGAGGGAGACCCGGGTTCGATCCCTGGGTTAGGAAGATTCCCCTGGAGAAGGGAAAGGCTACCAACTCCGGAGTTGGTAGAGAACTCCATAGACTGTATAGTCTTTGGGGTCGCAAAGAGTCGAGCACAACTGAGCGAATTTCACTTCACTTCACTTCATTTCATCAAGCCTTTCGGTATTTCTGGTTGTTCCTTTTTTCACAGCAGCCAATTCCTTTTTTAAGGACATATCTCTTTAACCCTCTTCTGGGATTTTAATTAAAAACTGATTTGCTTTGTTTTTAAATTCTCTGTTTCCAGAATCATCTGTTAATTTGAGGTTTATTTTTTGTTTGTTCATGTTGGTTCTTGTCTCTGGGACTGATGATTTTCTTTGATAGCCCAGTGATCACAGGTTATCGGTTTATATTCCCTAATATTTATATCTGTGAACACGAATAGTATTTTCAGGCAAATTTTTTAGTTTCTTCAGACAGCAACTTCCCAGGTGGTGCTAGTGATAAAGAACCCACCTGCCAATGCAGGAGACATCAGAGACACAGGTTCGAACCCTGGGTTGGGGAGATCTCCTGGAGGAGGGCATGGCAATCCACTCCAGTATTCTTGCTCGAAGAATCCCATGGACAGAGGAACTTGGCAGTCGCAGTCCACAGGATCACAAAGAGTTGGACACTCCTGAAGCAACTTAGCATGCATGCAAAAAGTATTGCTGCTTTAAGCATTTGCTCCCTCTAAATATAGATGGGACCCACTGACCCAGATGTTCTGTACCCAGTCCTTGACTATCGCTTGATTAAATTCCTCGATTATTGCTCCATAGTCCATTCTTGCTCCCAGTGCCTGCAGCCTCTAAGCCAAAATGGAATCTGCTGGACAGATCTGTGTCTGTGTCTTTGTATCCCCTTTCCCCCGGGTCTCTTCCCAGGATTAGCTCCCTGCACTCTGATAGATCATAAAGATCCAGTCTCCTTACCATACTACATAATTTCATCAATGCTCTGGCTACTGGTTCCCCTTCCTGTTCTCCCTGTGGTTTCCTATTGATCACCTTTTGTATACCTTTACTGTTACTTCAATGGGAATTTTGGACAAAGGTGAGAAAAGCCAAGTGCTCAGGCTATGTTCTCCAATCCAGACCTCCCTTAATTTTCTAAATCACTATACTCCAACTTAGCATCCACTTACCAAATTGGCTAGAGATCCAGTCTCAGTTGATCGTACATGTCCATCACCCCCTCCATGATCATATGAGTGGATAAAAATGTTTATGGGTGACCTCAAGGAGTTTTTTGGTCTATGGCATCTTCATGTTGGAACCTTTGTGTTGAAGGCAGACAGGGCTACTGGTCTTGAAGCTTACTCTGAGCCCACGTGGAGATCTTTCTTCCTGTGGTTTCCAAAGCCCTGGTACACAATTCACCATGCTCTCAGGCCCCAGTACAGTCAAGCTTTCCAACCCCTCATGCACAGGAGAGCTTTCCTGGACTCTGCAAAATGTCAGTGTCATGACAATTTTGGAAAGAAAGCAGAAAAAAACAGTAAGGAAAAAATAAAGATATCATGCAAAACTATAAGAGATAAAGAGGTCAATCACACATAAAGACTGGAGAAAACTCTTGAAAGTCCCTTGGACTGCCAGGAGATCAAACCAGTCTATCCTTAAGGAAATCAACCCTGAATCTTCTTTGGAAGGATTGATGCTGAAGCTGAAACTCCAATACTTTGGCCATCTGATGCAAAGAACTGACTCATTAGAACTGATTCAGGGAAAGACTGAAGGCACGAGGAGAAAGGAGTAACAGAGGATGAGATGGTTGGATGGCATTACTGACTCAATGAAATGAGTTTGAGCAAACTCCAGGAGATGGTGAAGGACAGGGGAACCTGGCATGCGGCAGTCCATGGAGTTGCAAAGAGTCAGACATGACTTAGTGACTGAACAACAACAATCCACATAAATAATACAATAAGTAAGTTTTGATTAAATTCTGATTCACTGAGGAAAGCTATTAAATATATTGTTGGGTCAACTTGGAAATTGAGTCACTGGATCAGTTCAGTTCAGTTCAGTCGCTCAGTTGTGTCTGATTCTTTGTGACCCCATGGACTGCAGCACTCCAGACCTCCCTGTCCATCACCAACTCCCGGAGTTTACCCAGACTCATGTCCATTGAGTTGGTGATGCCATCCAACCATCTCATCCTCTGTCATCCCCTTCTCCTCCTGCCCTCAATCTTTCCCAGCATTGGGGTCTTTTCAAATGAGTCAGCTCTTCACATCAAGTAGCCAAAGTATTGGAGTTTCAGCTTCAGCATCAGTCCTTCCAATGAATACCCAGGACTGATCTCCTTTAGGATGAACTTATTGGGTCTCCTTGCAGTCCAAGGGACTCCAAGAGTCTTCTCCAACACCACAGTTCAAAAGATTCAATTCTTCAGCGCTCAGCTTTCTTTACAGTCCAACTCTCACATCCATACATGACTACTGGAGAAAACCATAGCCTTGACTAGAAGGACCTTTGTTGGCAAAGTAATGTCTCTGCTTTTTAATATGCTATCTAAATTGGTCATAGACTTTCCTTCCAAGGAGTAAGCATCTTGTAATTTCATGGCTGCAATCACCATCTTCAGTGATTTTGGAGCCCCCCAGAAATAAAGTCATCCACTGTTTCCACTGTTTCCCCATCTATTTCCCATGAAGTGATGGGGCCAGATGCCATGATCTTAGTTTTCTGAATGTTGAGTTTTAAGCCAACTTTTTCACTCTCCTCTTTCACTTTCATCAGGAGGCTCTTTAGTTCTTATTCACTTTCTGCCATAAGGGTGGTAGCATCTGCATATCTGAGGTTATTGATATTTCTCTCAGCAATCTTCATTCCAGCTTGTGCTTCATCCATTTCTCATGATGTACTCTGCATATAAGTTAAATAAACAGACTGACAATATACAGCCTTGACATACTCCTTTCCCGATTTGGAACCAGTCTCTGTTGTTCCACGTGCAGTTCTAACTGTTGCTTCCTGACCTGCATACAGATTTATCAAGAGGCAGGTCAGGTGGTCTGGTATTCCCATCTCTTTCAGAATTTTCCACAGTTTATTGTGATCCGCACAGTCAAAAGATTTGGCATAGTCAATAAGGCAGAATTAGATGTTTTTCTGGAACTCTCTTGCTTTTTCAATGATCCAGCAGATGTTGGAAATTTGATCTCTGGCTTCTCTGCCTTTTCTAAATCCAGCTTGAACATCAGGAAGTTCACAGTTCACATATTACTGAAGCCTGGCTTGTAGAATTTTGAGCATTGCTTTGCTAGCATGTGAGATGAGTGCAATTGTGTGGTAGTTTGAGCTTTCTTTGGCATTGCCTTTCTTTGGCATTAAATGAAAACTGAACTTTTCCAGTCCCATGGCCACTTTGAGTTTTCCAAATTTGCTGGCATATTGAGTGCAGCACTTTCACAGCATCATCTTTTAGGATTTGAGTTACTGGATGGTAGATAATTTTTTTTTTTTTTTTACTTTCTTGGGTATAAAAATAATATTGGGCTTATGGAGGAGAATGTTTTGATATAAATATATAAATGAAATTGGGCAAAGTGTTAACAATTCTTGAACCTACAAGGAGAGTACAAAGATATATTTATTAAAATAGTTTTTTTTTTTTAAATATTCTGTATGCTTGAGATTTTTCTAAATAACATGTAGGGAACAGAATTATATCTTTTGAAGGGACCTGTCCTGGGTTATTTTTATCAAAATCCATCAGGGACTTAGATTTACTTGTGTTGGCCAGCTGGTGCAGAATACTTGGCCTGATTCCACTGAATTAACAGAATTCTCCTGTAAGGTGCTCTCTCTGAGTACTGAAATGAACTGGGGTCTACCAAGTACTAGTAAAAAGCTACAAGAATATCGGAACAGCCATTTATTTTATGTGAGATTTTATAAGAACAACAAAAGGACAAATTAAAAATGAATCAACTCATGTTGAATAAAAACTACTTATTTAATTGTTTAGCTTAATGTGTACTTACATTCTACAAATCCTTCATAGGGAGACCCTAGTCTTTTAAAAAATATATTATTTTAAAAACATTTTGTTTTGTATTGGACTGTAGTTGATTAACAACATTAATCATTGTTTTTTAAAAAAACGATTGTTAAAAAGTTCAGTTTTGCAGGGCTATTTCATTTTGTAATTGATATGAATTTTAACATTTGTACATCTCCAAAAAATTCCTATCTTAGGACTACTATTTTTTTTTTTTTGGAGACCCAAGAGTACTTTATTGTCTTCAGTGAAAGAAATTCAGAGAGCCTACACATTTTAAAAATCAGACAACATATTTTAAAATAAGTTCTCTGCCTCTTTCCTCTATTTCAATTTCTTATTACATTAACTCTTATGTTGAGTAGACTAATACCTTCTACCTTCTCAGATTGGTCACTGAGAGGCCTTCTCCTTTATGTGCTTCTTCTTCTAAAACTTTTTAAGCTTATGTATTGGTTTTATTCCTTATGTACTGGGATATAGCCAATTAACAATGTTGTGATAGTTTCAGGTGAACAGCGAAGGGACTCAGTCATACAGACACTTGTATCCCTTCTCCTCCAAACTCCCCTGCCATACAGGCTGCCACATAACATTGAGCAGAGTTCCATGTACTGTATAGTAGGTCCTTGTTGGCCCTCCATTTTAAATATTGCAGTGTGTACAGGTAAATTCCAAACTCCCTAGCTATCCCTTGCCCCCATCCTTCCCCTCACCACACCCCAATAACCATAAGTTTGTTCTCTAAGTCTGTGATTCTGTTTCTGTGAGACCCTGGTCTTAACCTCTGATTTTTTCTTATTAAGCACTGGACAGATAGATTTATCAGAAGTTTCTTCTTTAGTCATCTGAGTTATAACTGTCAGTTAACTTTATCTAGAACCTACAGTATTATATTAAGAGGTGAAATTCTCCCTTCTATCTGTTACTATTACTAATTAGTATTACTAACAATGTGCGGGGTCCAGGCAAATCCTCTTATAGAATAGTAAACACTCTGGATTTGCCTGTTGCCTCTGGCTTCATTTTATTTATCCCTCTATTCTTTGTGTTTCTGGAGGAGTTAGGTGTGATGAGTTTCAAATTAAACATTTTTGGCATGAACACTTCATGGGTGACATGGGTAGTTGGCACTGCATCACATCCACATGTGCATTGTTATATCACTCTTGGGAAGCTGGTCACCACCAACTAGACTCAGCGAGTGAAAAAGTACTTTGCTCCCCTTACAATTGATAAGAAATCTATGAGGGGACCCTTTACACCGCACAAATATCCTATTCCAGAACCATCTTTTACCCAGTAGTTTTAGCATCTGTGGATAATTCTCCCCACTGCCAATTTAATTCCAGCTTGCTTCCTGTTTCTTTTACTTTGTTTCCCTAGTTCTGAATTCCAGTAACTGTAGCTCACTTCTCTTTCACTTCCTATCTCTCCGGAATGGATGTTTATCCAAACTCTCACCTAGATTTAAACCTCATTTCTTTTGTTCTCTTTTAGACTCAATTCACACTTCCAGTGTTCCATCATTTTTGCTCCAGTTTCTCTCCCTACAACCCAGGTAAGTACTGTCTCCTTCAAGGGTGGAAGGGATTTGGCACATATAATGTGATAAAAGGACTTATTTCTGTCTGAATATGCCATTTACTGGGCTTCCCTGGTAGCTAAGCTGGTAAAGAATCTGCCTGCAATGCAGGAGACCCCAGTTCTATTCCTGGGTTGGGAAGATCCCCTGGAGAAGGGATAGGCTACCCACTCCAGGATTCTTGGGCTTCTCTGGTGACTCAGGTGGTAAAGAATCTGCCTGCAATTCAGAAGACCCTGGTTCGATCCCTGGGTTGGGAAGATCCCCTGGAGGAGGGCGTGGCAACCCATTCCAGTATTCTTGCCTGGAGAATCCCCATGGACAGAGGAGCCTGGTGGGCTACAGTCCATGCAGTTGCAAAGAGTCAGACACGACTGGGTGGCTAAGCACAGCACAGCACATGCCATTTACTACATCAGCACTACAAGTTTTTCAGAGGAATAGAGAGGGCTTCCAGAAGGACATTGGTGGGAAATATCATGATGTATTTCATCATGAGAGAGACCCGAGCCAAGAAAAACAAAGAAATTGTTCTTTGTTTGCTTTCTGCTATTAGATGTAATTTCATGTCATAACCAATTAATGGAATCAGAGAATTATTTCTTTCAAAGATCACACTTGCTGTCCCAATACTTCTGTGTGTCCTGGGCTAAATTCTCCTACAGGACCCAAAGAAAAACAGCACACACAGCTGTGTAAAGACCACAAGCTGAGGGGGAATTTGCATACTACAAACTTGATAATAAATAGATGGAAGCTCACATCCTGGTGTTACAATGCTCCAACCAGCTTTCTGCAATTTGAAGCCTTGTTAAGCTTTTCCCCCAATATTTCTCTCTTTTCACCTTTAGGGTTCATTATTCATCCATACCTTGATTCTTTAGGCCTCTATTCCTACCTTAGTCTTTTCCTAGCCTCCACAAACAAGTTTTTTTTTTTCATCAGTTTCTTGACTTCTGTGAAAGGGAAGTCTTTTTTTTCTGAGCAATAGATTCTCTCCAGGTTGAGGGTTTAAAACGTTCTCTAACCATGAAAAGCTTTCTCATGCCCCTTTGCAGTCAGTCTCTCCGCTCATTCACCCAGCCCTCAGCAATCACTATCTGTTCTCTGACACCTGGATTAGTTTTACCTGTCCTAGAAATCCATATAAAAGAAACCGTAGAGCATATGCTCTTTTATGTCTTGTCTTTTTTCACTATGTGTGACATTTATATCAGTAGTTCATTTCTTTTTACTACTGAGTAGTATTGCCTTGTACAGATACGTCATTATTTATTCATTTGTATTCATCTGTGGTTGGTCATTTGGATTTTTTCTAGTTTTTGAAAGAAAGTGAGGTGAAGTTGCTCAGTCGTGTCTGACTCTGCGACCCCACGGACTGTAGCCTGCAAGGCTCCTCTGTCCATGGGATTCTCCAGGCAAGAGTACTGGAGTAGGTTGCCATTTCCTTCTCCAGGGGATCGTCCCGAAACTGGGATCGAACCCAGGTCTCCTACACTGCAGTCATCTTTGCCATCTGAGCCACCAGGGTTTTTAGCTATTATGAATTAAACTGCTACAAGTATTCATGTAGTTTATGTGTGAATGTGTATTTTCTTTTCTCCTGGGTAATTGTCCTATTTATTGATTCCAGCAACGATTCTGTGGGTATTTCAATTTGTCAAAACTCATCAAAAACTTAAAATTAGTAAATTCTGTCCTTCATTAGGGGACTGGCTAAGCAAACTGTGGTCATCCATACCATGGAATAATACTCAGCAATAAAAAAGAATGAAATACTGATACAATAACTTGGATGCATTTCCAGGGAATCATGCTAACTAAAAAAGAAAGTCCTACCATAAAAGGTCACACACTGTATGATTTCATTTAAATATTGTTTCTAAAATGACAAACCTATAGAAATGGAGAAGAGATTAGTGGTTACCAGGGACTAGCGGTGGTGGGTGGGAAAGTGGGGGGTGAAAGAGGTGTGTGATTATAAAGCCTGCATGAGGGAGCCTTGTGATGGAAATGCTCTTCTTTTCCACTGTATCAATGTCAATATCTTTTTGTGATAGTATACTATATACATTTTTAATATCTTCTTATAAATGTATACTCTATACTCTATATATAAAATATACACCATATTTTATAAAATAATATTGTGCTATTTCACTATAACTTCACTCGGCTACCAGCTTAGGTAAATAGTTTGTGGAATCTTTCTGTATTATTTCTTATAACTGCGTGTGAATATACAGTTATCTCAAGATGAAAACGAAAAATTTCAAAGATGTGAATCTTTTAAAAGGTGTGTAAATTACATCTCATTCAAGTTGACTTTTTAAAAGTTCTCCTTTCAGTCTGTCTGGTGCCCCTCCAGAGAGCAGTCAGAATTTTCCTGAAGATCTGTTCCCGCTTTGTGATTCACATGACTTGTGAATCAGACCCTCCGAGACACTTTGCTCTTCCACTTCTTTCCTTACTCACATCTTCTCTCCAAGAGTTGGGATCACATTTTCCATCTTCCCCGTGTGTCACCACACACGATTCAGGGTCAGCATACTTGAGCTCATCTAATACCCTGGTCCTTTCAAAGATATACATACCTGGAGAAATTTGGCTCATCTATAATTCTATGTGCTTTGATTTTGCTTTTGGATTGAGGTCCCAGATTTTGACTGAAGGTTACTTTCTTAAAAAGCTCCATAGTAAGTCAGACAGAGAAAGACAAATATATGGTTTTGCTTATATGTAGAATCTAAAGAACAGTGATACAAATGTACTTATTTACAAAACACAAAGCAGACTCACAGTCTTAGAAAACAAATCTATGATTACCAGAGGAAAGGGTGCAGGAGAGGGATAGATTGGGAGTTTGGTATTGACATGCACACACTACTATATTGAAAATAAATAGTCAAGAAGGACCTACTGTATAGCACAGGGAACTCTGCTCAGTATTCTCTAATAACCTAAATGGGAAAAAATTTTGAAAGAGAATAAATACATCTATATGGATAACTGAATCACGCTGCTGTGTACCTGAAACTAATGCACCATTGTTAATCAACTATTCTCCAATATAAAAAAAAAAGATCCTCCATGGCTTCCCTGGCAATTCAGATGGTAAAGAATCTGCTTGGGGGAGGAGCCAAGATGGCGGAGGAACAGGACGGGGAGACCACTTTCTCCCCTACAAATTCATCCAAAGAACAATTGAATGCAGAGCAAACTTCACAAAACAACTTCTGATCGCTAGCTGAGGACATCAGGCGCCCAGAAAAGCAGTCCACTGTCTTCGAAAGGAGGTAGGACAAAATATAAAAGATAAAAAGAGAGACAAAAGAGCTAGGGACGGAGACCCGTCCAGGGAAGGGAGTCTTAATAGAGGAAGTTTCCAAACACCAGGAAACCCTCGCACTGGCGGGTCTGGGGGAAGTTTTCCAATCTCAGAGGGCAACCTAACTGGGAGGAAAAATAAATAAAACCCACAGTTTACATGCCTAAAAGCAACTCCCAGCAGAAAAGTACCCCAGATGCCCGCATCTGCCACCAGCAAGTAGGGGCGGAACGGAGAGGAGCGGGCGGCATTGCTTAGGGCAAGGACCAGGCCTGAGTGCCCTGAGGGCAATCAGAAGGAGCTTTTGTGAGATAGCAACTTAAACTGTGGGATAGCAAAAGAGAGAGAGAAAATTAACCGGCCCGAACACACTGCCGGCCGTTCACAGAACAAAGGGACCGAGCAAGTCCAGAGGAGCTAGCTGGCTGTGGACCGGCCCAGCCCCACCAGAGGCAGGAGGCAGGGGGAGGGGAAAGGGGCAAACTTGGCCCCAAAGACGGCATCCCCTACCACACTGCAAACAGGCCTCCAGTTTCTAACCAAAGACTTCCTGAGATTCTGGATGGTTGGCATCCGCTGGGGGGGTCGCGGCTAAACACAAGGCGCACGCACCCGACTGGCGCCAGCGGAAACTGAGGCTGGGGCTGCGGAGGGGAGAAGGCACACCGCACCCGGGAAGAGTGCGCCCGTCAAGCTCCTGGCTGCCTGAGCTGCTCGGCGGGGAAGGCACAAAACGCAGGCGCAACGGAGTCCGCGCTTTTGTGGAGTACCCGAAAACTGGAACCGCATGCAACGCAGGGCACGTTCCATATAGAGCAGCCGGGAGCCTGAGCAGTGTAGACGGGAAAAGCAGCGCCCCTCCCTCCCCGCAGCGCGACGGAACTAGCGAACCTGAACAAGAGACCACCTCCGCCCGCCTGTGTCAGGGCGGAAATTAGGCACTGAAGAGACCGGCAAACGGAAGCCAAATAAACAAAGGGAACTGCTTCAGAAGGGACCGGTGCAACAGATTAAAATCCCTGTAGATAACACCGACTACACCGGAAGGGGCCTATAGATATCGAGAAGTGTAAACTGGAATGAGGGGCTATCTGAAACTGAACCAAACCCACACTGACCACAACAGCTCCAGAGAAATTCCTAAATATATTTTACCCTTTTTTTTTAAATTAAAATAAAAAAATTTTTTTTAATTTTCTCTTCTTTTTTATTTTTTCTCTTTTATTTTCTTTTAAAACTCCCTATTACTCCCCCATTACTCCTTAACTTTCATTTTCATATATTTTTACAATTTTTTTAATTAGGAAAAAAATTTTTTTCTTTTTTTTCTCTTATTTTCTTTTAAAGTCCTCTATTACTCCTCCACTACTCCTTATTTTTCATTTTCATTTCACTATAACCTTGCAAAAAAAAGAAGCCCTATTTTTAAACCAAACTTCATATATATGTCTAAAATTTTTGTGTTTTTGTTTTTAACATTGTATTTTTAAAAGTCTAACTTCTACTCTAGATTTTTAATCTTTGTTTTTCAGTATGTGATATAAATTTTGGACATTTAAGAATCTAATATTCAGTTCCCATTTCTATTAAGGAGTGTGTTGATTACCCTCTCCCACTTTGACTCTCCGTTTTCTACCTCAGAACACCTCTATTTCCTCCTTTCTCCTTCTCTTCCCAATCCAATTCTGTGAATCTTTGTGGGTCTCTGGGCTATGGAGAACTCTTTGGGAACAGACAACTGCGTAGATCTCTCTCTTTCCTCTTGAGTCTCCCATTTTCTCTTTCTGCTCATCTCTATCTCCATCCTCCCTCTCCTCTTTTTCATGTAACTCTGTGAACCTCTCTCATGTCCCTCATGGTGGAGAATCTTTTCACCATTAACCTAGAAGTTTTATTATCAGTGCTGTGTAGTTGGAGAAGTCTTGAGACTACTGGAAGAATAAAACTGAAATCCAGAGGCAGGAGACTTAAGCCCCAAATCTGAGAACACCAGAAAACTCCTGACTACACGGAACATTAAGTAATAAGAGACCATACCTCCATACCTACACTGAAACTAACCACGACCCAAGAGCCAGTAAGTTTCAGAGCAAGACATACCATGCAAATTCTCCAGCAACACAGGAACATAGCCCTGAACGTCAACATACAGGCTGCCCAAGGTCACACCTAACACATAGACCCATCTCAAAACCCATTACTGGAAACTCCATTGCACTCCAGAGAGAAGAAATCCAGTTCCACGCACTGGAACACTGACACAAGCTTCCCTAACCAGGAAACCTTGACAAACCAATTGTCCAACCCCACCCACTGGGTGAAACCTCCACAATAAAAAGGAACCACAGACCTCCAGAGTGCAGAAAGCTCACTCCAGACACAGCAATCTAAACAAGATAAAAAGGCAGAGAAATTCCCAACAGATAAAGGAACATGAAAAATGCCACCAATCAAACAAAAGAGGAGGAGATAGGGAATCTACCTGAAAAAGAATTTAGAATAATGATAATAAAAATGATCCAAAATCTTGAAAACAAAATGGAGTTACAAATAAATAGCCTGGAGACAAAGATTGAGAAGATGCAAGAAATGTTTAATAAAGACCTAGAAGAAATAAAAAGAGTCAATTAAAAATGAATAATGCAATAAATAAGATCAAAAACACTCTGGAGGTAACCAAGAGTAGAATAACAGAGACAAAAGATAGGATAAGTGAGGTAGAAGATAAAATGGTGGAAATAAATGAAGCAGAGAGGAAAAAAGAAAAAAGAATCAAAAGAAATGAGGACAACCTCAGGGACCTCTGGAACAATGTGAAATGCCCCAACATTTGAATCATAGGAGTCCCAGAAGAAGAAGACAAAAAGAAAGGCCATGAGAAAATACTTGAGGAGATAATAGCTGAAAACTTCCCTAAAATGGGGAAGGAAATAGCCACCCAAGTCCAAGAAACCCAGAGAGTCCCAAACAGGATAAACCCAAGGCAGAACACCCCAAGACACATATTAATCAAATTAACAAAGATCAAACACAAAGAACAAATATTAAAAGCAGCAAGGGAGAAACAACAAATAACACACAAAGGGATTCCCATAAGGATAACAGCTGACCGATCAATAGAAACGCTCCAGGCCAGAAGGGTATGGCAGGACATACTTAAAGTAATGAAAGAGAATAACCAACAACCTAGATTACTATACCCAGCAAGGATCTCATTCAGATACGAAGGAGAATTCAAAAGCTTTACAGACAAGCAAAAGCTGAGAGAATTCAGCACAAACAAACTAGCTCTTCAACAAATGCTAAAGGATCTTCTCTAGACAGGAAACACAGAAAGGTTGTACAAACGTGAACCCCAAACAACAAAGTAAATGGTAATGGGACCATACCTATCAATAATTACCTTAAATGTAAATGGGTTGAATGCCCCAACCAAAGGACAAAGACTGGCTGAATGGATAAAAAAACAAGACCCCTATATATGCTGTCTACAAGAGACCCACCTCAAAACAAGAGACACATACAGACTAAAAGTGAAGGGCTGGAAAAAATATTTCACACAAATGGAGACCAAAAGAAAGCAGGAGTCGCAATACTCATATCAGATAAAATAGACTTTCAAATAAAGGGTGTGAAAAGAGACAAAGAAGGACACTACATAATGATCAAAGGATCAATCCAAGAAGAAGATATAACAATTACATATGCACCCAACATATGCCCTTCACTTTTAGTCTGTATGTGTCTCTTGTTTTGAGGTGGGTCTCTTGTAGACAGCATATATAGGGGTCTTGTTTTTTTATCCATTCAGCCAGTCTTTGTCCTTTGGTTGGGGCATTCAACCCATTTACATTTAAGGTAATTATTGATAGGTATGGTCCCGTTACCATTTACTTTGTTGTTTGGGGTTCACGTTTGTACAACCTTTCTGTGTTTCCTGTCTAGAGAAGATCCTTTAGCATTTGTTGAAGAGCTAGTTTGTTTGTGCTGAATTCTCTCAGCACCACAATATGTAAGGCAAACGCTAATGAGTATGAAAGAGGAAATTAACAGTAACACAATAATAGTGGGAGACTTTAATACCCCACTCACAACTATGGATAGATCAACTAAACAGAAAATTAACAAGGAAACACAAACTTTAAATGACACAATGGACCAGCTACACCTAATTGATATCTATAGGACATTTCACCCCAAACCAATCAACTTCACCTTTTTCTCAAGTGCACACGAATCCTTCTCCAGAATAGATCACATCCTGGGCCATAAATCTAGTCTTGGTAAATTCAAAAAAATTGAAATCATTCCAGTCATCTTTTCTGACCACAGTGCAGTAAGATTAGATCTCAATTACAGGAAAAAAATTGTTAAAAATTCAAACATATGGAGGCTAAATAACACACTTCTGAATAACCAACAAATCATAGAAGAAATAAAAAAAGAAATCAAAATATGCATAGAAATGAATGAAAATGAAAACACAACAACCCAAAACCTATGGGACACTGTAAAAGCAGTGCTAAGGGGAAGATTCATAGCATTACAGGCTTACCTCAAGAAACAAGAAAAAAGTCAAATAAATAACCTAACTCGACACCTAAAGCAACTAGAGAAGGAAGAAATGAAGAACCCCAGGGTTAGTAGAAGGAAAGAAATCTTAAAAATTAGGGCAGAAATAAATGCAAAAGAAACTAAAGAGACCATAGCAAAAATCAACAAAGCTAAAAGCTGGTTTTTTAAAAAAAATAAACAAAATTGAGAAACCATTAGCAAGACTCATTAAGAAACAAAAGGAGAAGAACCAAATTAACAAAATTAGAAATGAAAATGGAGAGATCACAACAGACAACACTGAAATACAAAGGATCATAAGAGACTACTACCAGCAGCTCTATGCCAATAAAATGGACAACTTGGAAGAAATGGACAAATTCTTAGAAAAGTCTAACTTTCCAAAACTGAACAAGGAAGAAATAGAAGATCTTAACAGACCGATCACAAGCAAGAAAATCAAAACTGTAATCAGAAATCTTCCAGTAAACAAAAGCCCAGACCAGATGGCTTCACAGCTGAATTCTACCAAAAATTTAGAGTCGAGCTAACACCTATCTTACTCAAACCCTTCCAGAAAATTGCAGAAGAAGGAAAACTTCCAAACTCATTCTATGAGGCCACCATCACCCTAATTCCAAAACCAGACAAAGATGCCACAAAAAAAGAAAACTATAGGCCAGTATCACTGATGAACATAGATGCAAAAATCCTTAACAAAATTCTAGAAAACAGAATCCAACAACATATTTAAAAAAATCATACACCATGACCAAGTGGGCTTTATCCCAGGAATGCAAGGATTCTTTAATATCCGCAAATCAATCAATGTAATACACCACATTAACAAATTGAAAGATAAAAACCATATGATTATCTCAATAGATGTAGAGAAAGCCTTTGACAAAATTTAGCACCCATTTATGATTAAAACTCTCCAGAAAGCAGGAATAGAAGGAACATATCTCAACATAATAAAAGCTATATATGACAAACCCACAGCAAGCATCACCCTCAATGGTGAAAAATTGAAAGCATTTCCCCTAAAATCAGGATCAAGACAGGGTGGCCACTCTCACCACTACTATTCAACATAGTTTTGGAAGTTTTGGCCACAGCAATCAGAGCAGAAAAAGAAGTAAAAGGAATCCAGATAGGAAAAGAAGAAGTGAAACTCTCTCTGTTTGCAGATGACATGATCCTCTACATAGAAAACCCTAAAGACTCTACCAGAAAATTACTAGAGCTAATCAACGAATATAGTAAAGTTGCAGGATATAAAATTAACACACAGAAATCCCTTGCATTCCTATACACTAACAATGAGAAAACAGAAAGAGAAATTAAGGAAATAATACCATTCACCATTGCAACAAAAAGAATAAAATACTTAGGAGTATATCTACCTAAAGAAACAAAAGACCTATACATAGAAAACTATAAAGCACTGATGAAAGAAATCAAAGAGGACACAAACAGATGGAGAAATATACCGTGTTCATGGATTGGAAGAATCAATATTGTCAAAATGGCTACACTACCCAAAGCAATCTATAGATTCCATGCAATCCTATCAAGCTACCAATGGTATTTTTCACAGAACTAGAACAAATAATTTCACAATTTATATGGAAATACAAAAAACCTTGAATAGCCAAAGCAATCTTCAGAAAGAATGGAACTGGAGGAATCAACCTGCCTGACTTCAGACTATACTACAAAGCCACAGTCATCAAGACAGTATGGTACTGGCACAAAGAAATATAGATCAATGGAACAGAATAGAAAGCCCAGAGATAAATCCACGGACCTATGGACACTTTATCTTTGACAAAGGAGGCAAGGATATACAATGGAAAAAAGACAACCTCTTTAACAAGTGGTGCTGGGAAAACTGGTCAACCACTTGTAAAAGAATGAAACTAGAACACTTTCTAACACCATACACAAAAATAAACTCAAAATGGATTAAAGATCTAAATGTGAGACCAGAAACTATAAAACTCCTAGAGGAGAACATAGGCAAAACACTCTGATATAAATCACAGCAGGATCCTCTATGACCCACCTGCCAGAATATTGGAAATAAAAGCAAAAATAAACAAATGGGACCTAGTGAAATTTAAAAGCTTTTGCACAACAAAGGAAACTATAAGCAAGGTGAAAAGACAGCCCTCAGATTGGGAGAAAATAAGAGCAAATGAAGCAACAGACAAAGGATTAATCTCAAAAATATACAAGCAACTCCTCCAGCTCAACTCCAGAAAAATAAATGACCCAATCAAAAAATGGGCCAAAGAACTAAACAGACATTTCTCCAAAGAAGACATACAGATGGCTAACAAACACATGAAAAGATGCTCAACATCACTCATTATCAGAGAAATGCAAATCAAAACCACAATGAGGTACCATTACACGCCAGTCAGGATGGCTGCTATCCAAAAGTCTACAAGCAATAAATGCTAGAGAGGGTGTGGAGAAAAGGGAACCCTCTTACACTGTTGGTGGGAATGCAAATTAGTACAGCCGCTATGGAGAACAGTGTGGAGATTTCCTAAAAAGCTGGAAATAGAACTGCCATATGACCCAGCAATCCCACTTCTGGGCATACACACCGAGGAAACCAGATCTGAAAGAGACACGTGCACCCCAGTGTTCATCGCAGCACTGTTTATAATAGCCAGGACATGGAAGCAACCTAGATGCCCATCAGCAGACGAATGGATAAGGAAGCTGTGGTACATAGACACCATGGAATATTACTCAGCCATTAAAAAGAATTCATTTGAATCAGTTCTAATGAGATGGATGAAACTGGAGCCCATTATACAGAGTGAAGTAAGCCAGAAAGATAAAGAACATTACAGTATACTAACACATATATATGGAATTTAGAAAGATGGTAATGATAATCCTATATGCAAAACAGTAAAAGAGACACAGATGTACAGAACAGACTTTTGGACTCTGTGGGAGAAGGAGAGGGTGGGATGTTTCGAGAGAACAGCATCGAAACATATATATTATCTGTGGTGAAACAGATCACCAGCCCAGGTTGGATGCATGAGACAAGTGCTCGGGCTTGGTGCACTGGGAAGACCCAGAGGAATCGGGTGGAGAGGGAGGTGGGAGGGGGGATTGGGATGGGGAATACATGTAAATCCATGGCTGATTCATGTCAATGTATGACAAAACCTACTACAATATTGTAAAGTAATTAGCCTCCAACTAATAAAAATAAATGAAAAAAAGAAAAAAGAATCTGCTTGCAATGCAGGAGACTCAGGTTCAATCCCTGGATCAGGAAGATCCCCTGGAGAAGGAAATTGCAACCCATTCCAGTATTCTTGCCTGGAGAATTCATAGACAGAAGAGCCTGGCGGGCTACAGTCCATGGTGTCACAAAGAGCTGGATGCAACTGAGGAGCTAACACTTCCACTTTCTTTCCACGACATCAATTTTATTTTAAGATCAAAGTCCCAATTTTTTCAATTTTTTGTCAACATTCTATATTGTTTGCCCCCAAACATGACCTTATCTCTTCTTTTCATTTCAAAAGAAAAGGGAAGGATTAAATGTGAAAAGATATTGAATAATTTAAGGACAGTGTAGTAATTTTACCATTAATTGCCAATTTTAAGGATTTGGACTTGATGTGGTTCTTATTTAATTTTTTTTTAATTTTGCTAACTATTTGGATGAAATTTGGAGGAACAATATTAGGTTTTATATTAATACAATAGCATTTATTATAAAATGCAGCAGTTACTCACTTCTAAGCATGTGAATTTATTTCCCTAGTGAATCTAATATTGAGGGCATGAACCAGGAAGGTAAATGGCAAGTAAGATTCCTTCCTTATATATTTGCCTGAAGGCAAAAATCTTAAATAGCATTTTGACTGCATGAGCAAAAGGTTTTAGATGAACCTAAAGAAGGTAGGCCCTCTTTTCTAGAAAATCCACTATGGATTTTAAGATAAGTTCAAAGTAGGTTATGTAAATAACATAATTATGTTATCTTGAGTATTCATAATTGAGGTGAAATCTTCAATTTGCATATGCACTTATGAAAATAGGAAAGTTTTATGATATTTGAGGGAAATGATCTGTGGTTTACTCCAAAGAGACTAATTATAAAGGGAAAACATTTCAGTATTCTAGGCAGTGGGTTGTGGGTATATTACTTCTAAGTAAAGTAAAAAATAACTTATTTTTGCTATTGATATTCTTTGTCTGAAATCTCTAATCCTGAAAAGCAAGGATTAAGCAATGAAAGGGCTTTTGTTTGTGTTCAATTCCACAACTAAAGGAAACAACACATTTTATTGTCCCCATTTTAAAGATGAAACAGAGACTCAAAGAGATTATGTGACTTGCCAAATTCATACAACTATAAAGTGACAGATGAGAATTGAAAGCAAATGTCCCAGTCCAGAGCCAGGATCACTCTGCTATAGTAGAAATCCAATAGGATTTGCTTTAGAAACCACTACTGTGATAACAATCTTACAAGTATCACCAGGGTAAGATGATAGATGGATTAAAGTGAAGGAGGAGGCACTCTAAGTGTAGGGTATTTAAGTATATTATGAAGCTATTTCAAGGTTTATAAATACAGTGTACATCATGATACTTAGTCACTTCACAGTATTTCATCTTATGAATTGTTGGATGTTTAGTCTTTACATTTTCTCTATTACATATGGCAATTCAATGAACATCTTTGAACATACAACTCCAAACACATATCTATTATTTCTTTAATAAGTTCTTAGGAGTGAAATTGTGGGGTCAAAAGATGGGTATGTTATATTTGTTGCTGCATCATCACCAAATTGCCCTCCGGAAATGCTGTACCAAAGCAATAAACTCATAAGTGAGTTTTCTGCTCCTAGTCCCTTTCCCATCCATATTGCACATTCTAAGGCTAATGTCCCCAATAAGCTACTTTATTCAAGTCCAAAACTTTCAGATTACCCATTATCCACAAATGATTCTCAACTCTAAGACTAATGCCTTGTGCTATCAGCCTGTCAGCTTCTTACAGTTTTCTCTCTCCTACTTTTCTATACAATTACCGGGATTTAGTCAAATAGTACACCAAACAAGCACATACTGGAAAAGATAGGCTTATGTCCTTTAATATCAGTCGCATAAACACTTTCGATCTACTGATCTCTTCACTCATTTTGGCCTATTTTATTCCTTCCTCTGAGAAAGAAATGTTGACTCTACTTCATTCCATATTTTAGTTTTAAGTTTAAACATTTTAATTTAAACATAGAGAAACTTAAAGTCATGGAAGTGAAACCCAGGAGACCTCAGAGAAGGCTCTTGCAACAGTCCAAGAGCTGACTGAAAAGGTCTTAGCCTGCAATCCACCACTAGGTCTCCATTTCCAAGAAGTGTATCTGATCGTGTCACTTGTTTTGAGTTTCCAATAGTTCATGGCTGCTTGCAAACAATAATGTGAAGTATGAACTATGCATAGCCCTTACCGACCCACTTTTCATTCTCATCTGCCAGAATGGAGGAATATATGTTCTGGAAATGCCACACCTGTTTCCTCCCACAGGCGTTAGGTGCTTTAACACATTCCTGCCTCTGTTTCTGTCCATTTTGTGGACAAAAAGCACAGACACAATTGAAAGGCAAACTATTAGTGAGGGAGATATTTGGAAATATTTGTTATAGGTGTTATAAAGGATTATCATTCTTCATATACAATGAACCCAAACATCATTAAAACACTAAAACTCCAGAAAGCAAATGAGCAAGGATATTAACAGATAATTTATAAAAGGGAAAATGCAGGTGGCTAATGGAACATTAATGGAATTTAAATAAAATCTCTAAGAATTCAAATAGCTTTTAGTAATTGTTTTCTTCATCAAACTAACAAATGTATTTTTTTTTTTAAGATTTTCATTATAGTGGTCCAGAGTTTAGTGAGATAGACACTCCTATATATTCCTTGAAGAGGTAGAAATTGCTTCATTCTTTTTGGAGACTCACTGACCCTGAAGTTTCATTTACTCCTGGTGATGTATACTTAAGAAAATGATGAGATAGAGACAAATGCAATTGGCATGAACGTGCTTATCCCAGTTTATCTTATAGCTACAACAATCAAAAGTTGCATGAAACTCCAATGGTAAACAGCAGGGCAAAGCTTAAATAAGTTAGGTTATCCATACTATGGAGTATAAATGCTGATTAAAATGACATGTATATATGAAGAATTTTTAATGATGTTGGAAATTATATCATGTGGTATGAAACAAAGTATGTCATTTTGAAAAAATGAAAAAGAGATAGACATTTGTGCATTATAGTTCAACAATATAAATGCATATCTAAAAACATCAGTGCTCTCTGAGAGTGAATTGTGTGTGTTTGTTTTACTTCTTATGTTTGTAATTCAAACACTGGGAGCATATTTCCTCTAAAAATTGAAAATTAAAAAAAAAAAACTATACTTTGTATTCTTTAATGTTAATGTCACTCCTATGTCTGTCACTCCTTTGGCTCTTGGCAAATAAGGTAAAGAACTCTTCTCTCCGTGAAGATCATAAATTCCTCAAGAGTTTGCACCTCTTCTTTTGCCATGCTGAGTGTTTAGAAAAACTCAAAACCATTTGTGAGATGACTAAATGCAAGGATGATTGAATGACTGTCTGCCTTAAACATCTCTTAGAGTCAAGTTGGGTCATTTTGCTCTCTGAATGCATAGAGTAACTATTGATCTGAAGATCTAAATGGGTTCTGTTTTAAGGGGTCATCCATCCTGTGTATGCTCACACATCCCATGAGTCATTTCTTTATGTTTATGCATTTGGTGATATCTTTAGGTAATGCATGAAACTCAACTTTTCTACCTGGATATTGCCTTAATGACTGATGGAATGCAAGGGTTCTAGTTTGTCAAATGTTTGGGGTACCTACTTTCTTTGTAAACATGCCTAAAAGCTATTGCCATAAACACATTTCCATAAATCCAGTAAATAAAGCATGTACTACTACTTTTACTCAGACAGTTCTCTTATGACTATCTGGGGCATATGGTTAGAGACCTTATTTAGAATATTTAAGTATTAAGTATCCAAATTTAGTAGGAAGATTATGATGTTTCCTAAATCTCTTTCCTTCTTGCATTAAAAAAAAGAGAAGGAATCATACCTAAGGCCTCCATTCATTTATTCTCAGCTACCAGCAGAATTATCTAAATTACTGCTAGGGATTATTCAACAATGACGTGAATCTTGTTATCAGAATTATTGGTGGATAGAGAAAGACCATTTTTCTTTAAATGAGAATAGCTAAGATTCTAGTTTTATCCTGTCATTAATACCTTCTTTGTTTCTCCATCTCTTGTTTTGCAAATGCTGGGAATGCAGACTCTGGATCTTTGTTGGGTCTTCATTCTGCCTCCACCACTCACTAGCTCTGTGGCCCGGTGTAATTGCTTCACTCTCTTTGATTCTTCATCTCTAAAATGGGATAGTATTTGTCTCACACTTTGTTAGGAGTATTAAATAAAGTAATACATTTTAATTATGCATGTGTGTACACTCAGTCTTATTTGACATTTTGTGAACCTAGCCCACCAGCTTCCTCTGTCCATGGAATTTTCCAGGTAAGTATACTGGAGCAGGTTGCTGTTTCCTTTTCCAGGGGATCTTCCTGACCCAGGGATTGAACTCACATCACTTGTGTCTCCTGCATTGGCAGGCAGGTTCTTTACCAGTTGAGCCACCATGGAAATTATAATTTCCTTTAAGATGTCAGCTATTATTGAGTTGTCTAGGATAGTACAGAAACAAATTAAAAAATACTGTGGCTCAGCAAGGGCTCGTGTGCCCACAGCACAGAAAAGCAAACTCTGACAGCAGGTGTTTGCAGCAAAGTCAGGGTTCATTGTAAGGTTCAAAGCAAGGGAGTCCGAGAGGAGCCTCAGATCCACTCCAGCTTGGTCTTTGAATTAGTGGCTTTTTAGAGGGAAAGAACAAAGAGATTGGGGTTAACAAGTCTTGTGCCATTTCCTAGTTGTAGTTTTGGTCAGGTCATCTATAGTTTAGGAGTCTGGTCTGGTAGTCCATGACTGGGGGATCTGTTAATTCATTTTGTCTAGGAGAAGCAACCTGAGTCCCCATACATCAGCAGTGTTATTGACAACAGCCATACTAGTCCTCTGACTCTGGATGTTTATCATCCAGTTAGCACAATATTGAGGTCAGAGGAAACAAGAAAGGGAATAAAGTTTTGGATAGAAAAGTTAATCATAAACTCGGCAGGGAAACTCAGTTTTAGGGGCATTCAGCTTCAATACTGTGTTTAAAGGAAGACGTCTCCCAACCACACCATCTATTATAAATATTGCCCTTTGGTCAGTTGATTCTTTCTGTACTTTTGAGCATACTGAGAAAGAATCTGCCTGTTAATGCAGGAGAAAACAAGAGACAGAGGTCAGGAAGATCCCCTGCAGTAGGAAATGGCAACCTACTCCAGTATTTTTGTCTGAAAAGATCCATGGACAGAGGAGTCCGGTGGGCTACAGTCCACAGGTCTCAAAGAGCCAGACATGACTGAGCACACATGCGCACAAACACACACACTAAAAAAAAAGCATTATTGTGTGTTGCAAAACGTTATGTCCCACAAGTGTTTTGGAGATAGTCAGAAAGTGATTGCTCTGTTCCCCTTCATGGCAGCATTTCTTTTGAATGCCAACTCCTTCACCATCTCTCCTGCCTCTACAATCCACTCCAACCTGACTTCTGTTCCCTCCACCCCATCAGAACTGCTTTTGACAAGGCGGCAACCACTGGGATTCATCAGTGCAGAAGGACATCTCCTATCCTCCTTGACTGGCCCTGCCAGCAGCATTCGACACAGCAAGTTGTTTGCTCCTTCTGAAGTGCTCCCCTTTTGTTTCCCTTCAAGTCACACTCCCCTCACCCCACATTGCTGGCTTCCCTTTCTTGGACTCCTTTGCTCTTTTTCCTTCTTCCATCTGAGCTCTAAATGATTGGTTGCCTCAGGACTTGACCTAGGTCCTGTTCCATTTCTTCCAAAACAATCTGTTCCTGTCCCATAGCCTGAAATACCATTAGCTGTGATTACCTCCCAAATTAAATCTCTGAGCCAGACATGTCTCGTGAAGTGTGAGTTCATAAATCTGCCTACCTTATTGACTGTTCCACTTGCAAACACGCAGTGTCTAAACCCCACCCCCAACATACACAAACACATTCCATGCCCCACCCTCTTCCCAGTCTTGGTAAGCAGCACTACTTATCCACCCAAAATATGCCTCTTAACAGTCCACTTCCACAATGAGTTAAAAATAGAAATGAAGCAATGACACTTCTCAATTTAAAACTCTTGAGTGGGAACTCATGGCCAATGGAATTAAGTAAAACAAAATCCCCCTATCAGGGTCTGCCTATCTGACCTCAGTTCATGTCCCTCTTCCCTTCTGGGGGTGATTCTCACCCTCTGCTCCAGACACACTGACCTATTACTCTTCCTTGAACAGAGCAAGCCTGCGCCTTCCTCAGGGCCTTTGTATGTGTTCTCTCTACCTGGAAGGCGTTCACCTGATTCTCCAAATGCAAGCTCCTTACATGTCAGACCTTGGCCTTAGTTTCCCCTCAGGTAGTCCTGCCTTAATCACCAATCAGAACAGACCCTGCCACACTGCGTGTATTCATTGTATTTGGTGACAGCCTTTCTTGCTGTTGCTTCGTCACTAAGTTGTGTCCAACTCCTTGCAACCCCAAGGGCTATAGCCCCCCAGACTTCTCTGTCTCTGGGATTTCCCAGGCAAGAATACTGGAGTGGGCTGCCATTTTCTTCTCCAGGGGATCTTCCCAACCCAGGGATCAAATCCACATCTCCTTCATTGGCAAATGGGTTCTTTTTCACTGAGCCACCAGGGAAGCCCTGGTCACAGCTTTATTTGACCTTTATCTTATTAAACAAGTTTGGGAGCTACTTGAGGGCAGTACCATGTCACTGTTCATTACCTGTTCAATGTCATATCCTGGGAGTCTGTTAGAGGACTTGGCACAGAGTTAACTCTCAGTATACTGAATTTATCAAATGCTTATATGTCATCGTGCTCTAGGAATGGAGTTGCTATGAAGGAGATAGAGGTCCTGCCCTGCTTGAGAAGCACTATCATAATATCCACACAATGTGTAATAGAAACTCATGGCTGCAGAAACTTCATGGAAGAGGTTATATCAGAATTCAGATGAGCATAAATATACTGGGGGAAAAGAGGTGTGGGCCAAGTGAATAGCATGAGTGAAGGCCTGGAGCTGTGAAAATGCAGGTCATGTTTAGATTATTGGCTCAAAACAAGTTTTCTGAAGAAAGTAAAATTAATGCAGCTCTTAGAACTTGGGGGAAGAAAAGTCAGGACCTAAATAAAATTAGATGGAAAAAGCTTTATATGTAAGCAAAGAAAATGCAATTTTACAACTATGGCTCATTTAAGCTACTGGTAACTAAAAGCGCATATAGTATCAAAGACCACCTTGGTTTTGCAGGTGTGAATAAGCTTTAAAAAAATGGAGGGAGGAATAGTTTGAAATAGCTCAAGATGCAACTAAAGAAAGCTGAGTGAGTTCAGTGCCTTTTGCCCAATAACGGGAATGAACATGGTGATGGTGACAACCATGTAGCAGAATAATTTCATTTCACCTGGGATAGGTTGTGGGAATAGAAAAAGAAATAATCTTGGGCTTCCAGGAGACCACAGTTTAATAAAAGGCCAAAGTATGTGAATAATTGCCAATCTAGGATTTCAAGAAAAGAACATTCTATATAACATCAATAAATATTCTAACTAGTTGTCTAACACAATGCAGGTTAATTTATCCAAAAATCTTACTGGAAGTTTGTGCTAAGCCCATTTTCTCATAGGATGTTTAATTTAGTCTGCACATGAGGACAGTTCTGATGGTGAATTATACAGAAAAAACAAACATTGGTCATGGAAACTAGCTAGAAAATGCCAATGAATTCCTTTGCATTTTATGTGTGAGAGACATCTCTTTTTTTAAGAATAAAACATTTTATATTTAAAGATAATATATGTTCATTTTAGAAAGCACAAAAATTTTAAATGAAAATAAATACATGCCTATTACACATACGTTTTAATAGACATTTTTAAAACTAAACCAAAGCTCAGATCATAATATGTTTGCATTTGTCTTTTCTGACTTGAAGGTTATATATTGGACATTTCATGTTGCTATCAGTTGTTCTGAGGCCTTCTCAGGTGGCACAGTAGTTAAAGAACCTGCCCACCAGTGTAGGAGACTCAAGAGGTGCTGGTTCAATTCCTGGGTCAGGAAGCTCCCCTGGAGGAGGGCATGGCAGCCCACTCCAGTATTCTTGCCTGGAAAATTCCATGAACAGGGGATCCTGGCGGACTGTAGTCCATGGGGTTTCAAAGAGTCAGACACAACTGAGCATGCGCACATCTGTTGTCCTTACATTTTTAAAATGACATTAAAAACTGTAATCTTTTTATATCAAATTAAGAATGGAAAGCGATCTTCTAAGTCCTCATATGAAATGTAGAATTTAAAACCTTTTTTTCCTACCATAATCACCCTAATTCTTGAATTTTGTAACATAATTTTAAGTTTTAGGAACTAAATGATTTTGAGAATTAAATGATTCTTTTGTCATATATATCTTGTTTTTCAAAAACAATTTTTAGACTTGTTTCTCTGGTATTGTAGCTAAATTCTCAATAGTTATTTGTACTAAGTGGTTCCTGTTGTTATCAGCTGACTTTTTCACACTGTAATATCTAGTCATGGATTAGTGTCACAGAGGCCAACCTAACATTTGTCCTTTGCACATAATCCACTTTTTGGCTTATATGTATATAAGCCAAAAAGTATGTGTCTGTGTATATATATATATATATATATATTTTTTTTTTTTTTTCTTTCTTGTAGTTCTTACATATCAAGTATTTGTCAGAATGTACCTAAATTGCCTAAGAATGTGATGAAGCCTACTGAGTCAAATTCTCCAGTATTTTTGGTCTGGGAAAGTGTTACATATTTATGTCTGACTCATGCTCTTGTTCCATCTTTGTGTTTCCTTCCTCAGGTCCACCACAGAATTGCTCGGCTAAATCTCTGTTCTCTGTCATAGACACTTATCCTCTTTCTTGTCATTTTTTTCTTTATTCTCTTCGTCTGTTTTCCTGAAGAGTTTCTTAATTTTGCCTTCTCTGCACTGATTTAATTTTCTGACCATTTTGGTTTTTTCTCAGTAATTGCTGTGGTTTGGGGTTCTGCTATTACTATATTTTTAGTTTTCTTGAATGCCTTTCTTATCTCACCCTTTTCATCTCAGACTCTCCTATTTTTTTAATCTGCTTCTTTTCCATGAAAGTTGTATCTTCTTTCATTCTGTTGAGGTTGACAGTTTTTAAACAATTTCTTTTGGTTTCTGAAATAAAGCCATTTCAGAGACTTGTTTTTTCTCTGGAGTTTTTAACATCATATCTGACATTTTTTATTCATTGCTAATACTTCCATTCCATGGGCATATTTTGCTGCTGTTTTTGCTTTGCTTGCGTATCTGTTAGGTGGTTAGAATAGGAAAAAGGAGTCCAAAATGGCAGTGGCTAAAAGACAAAGAAAGGGGAAAGCGCGCAAAAAGGGAACAAAGGAAAAATCCACAGACCTGAGTGAGAACCTCAGGTGAACCTCAGGAGAACCTCAGGTGGTTAGCTCTAATTTACATAAGGCAGGCTCAGGAGAGAGGAGACAAAATATATAAAAAGAGGGAGCCAAGACAGGTTGAGGCCTCTTCTTTGGGGTTGACCCACCCTCACACCTCGAGGATGTACTGCCCATTGTTCACCGAATAAAACTCTGAGCTGTATGTAGCCAAGCTGCAACACTGGTCGATCATTTCAAGTCTTTGTTGTGGTGAGGACAGAACCAAGGCAATTACACACTCTCTCGCCATATCCATTCCAGAGGATATATCTATATACTGCCTCTTGGGTTCCACCACCCAAGATATAAGCACTGTAAGAAAGAAAAAAAAAACGAGCTCTTCTTACATTTGGCAAATTGACATTCATTGAATGAGCCACTGATTATAGCTTTCAATTCAATTCCATCAGCTTTAGTGCTGGAGAGAATTCTTTACAAACTCCAATATTTTATTGGTAGGAAATCTTAGTTTTTGATGTGGCTGAATGTTTCCCCTTCTTTTGACATCTTCATCTGTATTTTATTTTTGGAATTTAAGAGCCTCATAGGGCCAATAACCCGATGTCTTTTTTGCTCCTCCATGAAAGTAATTTCCTGCAGACCCATTTCTCCAAGGCTCTGAACTTCTGTTGACTGATAAGAGCTTCTACTATTGATGTACAGGTCAGAGTTTCACCTTGCAATAGAGAGAAAATCTTCCTGTTTTCATCAACAGTTCCTCAACCATCCTTTTCCTTCATATTGTGACAAGCTAAAGGTTAATAATGAAATGTAAAGCATCCTTCTCCTGAAGCATTTTGCTTAGTATTCAGAGAGGGCAAATCCCCAGGGTAAGGATGAGAATGGTCCCCAGGCAGTAGAAGCAGTTTATTCATGTTCACTGAGGAGCTCTTTTTGGTTTTGGATTTTTAGGGAGCCTGACCTTCCAAAAACTGAAGTTCCATGCTTTGATGGAAATCACCAAGTGAAATGTTTTACTAGTCTAGTAAACTGAATCTATGTAAGTGCCTTTTGTATGAAGCATGTCTGTTATTCTCTGTATTCTGATGCTTTGACATCTAGCCTTGCTGACCTTGGAGAGACTAACTTTACCAGGGCTAGCCAATCCCTAGAGACAGTGAACAACTGACCAGTGAGCACACCTTTCAAATGCAAATCAATCTATCCAGAGCCCTTAACCTCAATCATGGCCTTTATCCAGTGTTTACATTCTGGTCCATCATCTACTTGCCCCAAGCACCACAAGTTCAGGTACTGAACAACTAGGGACAGACTCTATGCCCCGGAGTCCATTGAAATGATCCAGATTAGCCAATTTTAAGTTTGGTTATGTGCTAGACCCATTCCTTCCTGTAGATATCACAATAAAGGCTCTTGCTCACAAATTTCCCCTCTCCCTCTGCCTCCTGACCAACCCAGTGTTTCCCTAGAGAGCCCTCCCTGCCATGCTGTGGTGTTTTCCCACTTCTTGGCATCTGAAAATGTAATAAACTATCTTTTCAGTGGCAGTTGTCTCTGACCTAGAGGCCTCCCCATACATAAAGGATAATAAAATCTTTTTTTTTTTTTTTTTTTTGGCAACATGGTGCAGCTTGCTGGATCTTAGAACCCGGACCCTCATCAGTGAGCGTGCAGAGCTCTAACCACTGTACCGCCAGGGAATTCCCCAAACCTATGTTTTAAAGCAACTTTGAATGGCAGAATTAAAACTAGTTTAGCCTCCTCCTTCATGTTTATCCCTCAAAGCTGATGAAGCAAAAGAATAAGTTAGACATAGGAGTCACAGGAGCTGCTGCTGCTGCTAAGTCACGTCAGTCATGTTTGACTCTGTGCGACCCCATAGACAGCAGCCCACCAGGCTCCCCCGTCCCTGGGATTCTCCAGGCAAGAATACGGGAGTGGGTTGCCATTTCCTTCTCCAGTGCATGAAAGTGAAAAGTGAAAGTGAAGTTGCTCAGTCGTGTCCGACTCCACTGACCCCCTGGACTGCAGCCTACCAGGCTCCTCCGTCCATCGGATTTTCCAGGCAAGAGTATTGGAGTGGGTTGCCATTGCCTTCTCCGGTCATAGGAGCTAGGACAGGGAGAAAAGAAAAAAAGAAGACCCCAGTGGACAGAACTCCACGTGGACAGAAATCTCCCATCGGTAGTCATGATTTTGGTGACTTTTCCTAAAATAAGTAGGTTTTAGAGTCATCATCAGGAGGTTAGTGAGCATTCTCCCCCTTATCTGGAGAGCAGGAAGCAGGTGGTGGTGTAAGTGTGCAGAGGGCAATGCCCACACTTGCAGGTGGAGATGTGTGTGCCAAGCACACTGCCATGCAGGGCTGGTCTCCCTGTTGGTTTCAGCTCACTGTGTTTCCCCACACTTGATTCTTCTGTTCACCACTTTTCAGTCTCTAACCTTTCTATTCTGACATTAAACACAGTATTTCTTTTGTTCCCATTTAATTCTTTTTTTTTTTCTACAAATTGAATTTTCCCAAGTGCTTAAATTAATGCATGGCTTTAAGAAGTAATTATTTTTTCCTTCCTTGCAGTGTCAGCGGTACTGACAGGGAACCCAGCTCAGCTCCGGCAAATGAGCAGGCTTGTTAGCACTGGCTTCGGCCTGGCAGGGAGAGGATGTGGGGCTGATTCCTTGAAGGTCACTAATAAACAAAGTTCCTTTTTATTTTAATTCCTTTGCTGTTAAATGGACTAGTCTTTCATCAAGCTCCTGCTTTTGTTACTCTAAGGTCTTGGTAAATTTCAAGATAAAATTCTTCATGAAATTCTTCATCAATTATTAAAGAATTCCATGCCTAAGTTCTCTTCAAAAACTAAATGCAAATGTGATTAGAAACTGATTGAGACCCTCTTGATTTTTTAAAATTGGTTACATACAAACATTTAAATAATGAATATTAAGTTAGTGTTTACTCTATGGCTGGGCATGTTCTTAGTAATAGGTATGCATCAGTGAACAAAATAAAATTTTTTCTATCATCATTTAAATTTAAGATCATTTCACCGTAGTGTTGGCTAACAGAGCATAGAAGAAATGTTGCCAAAAATATAGAGATAAAAATCTATAAATCCAAACTTTTCTACCTAAATTGACCTGAAAAAATTGTTATATTCCAACACTTTGGTTTCCCAGATGGGGTAAGGCAGAAGAACACTTGTCCAAGTTATGACTGGAACAGACTCAGATCCCTGGGTCAGGGTGGAAGGGATGGGTTTTTTAAATTCCCAAATGTTGGATAGATTCTGCCAAATCTAGTTTCAGTCCCATGAATACTAAACTCCACTAATGAATCAGTACAGCTGCCATACATAGTCTGGTAGTAGGTAGGCTGTCTATCTGAGGGTTCATTCTTCTCTGAGTCCCCACGGGCATTTTGGTGGAAAACTGGGTGAGGCCAAGTAAGACCCTATTAGTTGAAATGCCACTTGAAACCAGCAATGGTAGATTTTTGGAGTTAGATTTTCAAAAGCCTGTTTTTTGTGTTTTTTTTTCCCTGCAAACAGGTGAAAGTCCAATAATCTTAGAAACCCCATAGTCTAGAGCTACATGAGAGAAGCAAGCATAGAGAACAGATCTGTGGACACCGTGGGATAAGGAGACGGTGGGATGAATTGAGAGAATAGCATTGACATAGATGCACTACCATATGTAAAATATCTATCTAGTGGGAAGCTGTTATATAACACAGGGAGCTCAGTGTGGTCCTCTGTGATGACCTGGAGGGGTGGGGTAGCAGTGGGGGTGGGAAGGAGCCTCAAGAGGAGGGAAACATATATGTATATTTATAGCTGATTCAAGTTGTTGTACAGGAGAAACCCACACAACATTGTAAGGCAAATATCTTCTCAGTTCAGTCGCTCAGTCATGCCTGACTCTTTGTGATCCCATGGACTGCAGCATGTTGGGCTTCCCTGTCCATCATCAACTCCTAGAGCTTACTCAAGCTCATGTCCATTGAGTCAGTGATGCCATCCAACCATCTCATCCTTTGTCATCCCCTTCTCCTCCCACCTTCAATTTTTCCCAGCATCAGGGTCTTTTCCAATGAGTCAGTTCTTCGCATCAGGTGGCCAAAGTATTGGAGTTTCAGCTTTGGCATCAGCCCTTCCTATGCACGTTCAGGACTGATTTCCTTTAGGATGGACTGGTTGGATCTTCTTGCAGTCCAAGGGACTCTTAAGAGTCTTCTCCAACACCACAGTTCAAAAGCATCAATTCTTGGCTTTCTTTATAGTCCAACTGTAATATCCATACATAACTACTGGAAAAAGCATAGCTTTGAGTAGATGGACCTTTGTCAGCAAAGTAATGTCTCTGCTTTTAATATGCTGTCTAGGTTGGTCATAACTTTTCTTCCAAGAAGCAAGCATCTTTTAATTTCATGACTGCAGTCTCCATCTGCAGTGATTTTAGAGCCCCCCCAAATAAAGTCTCTCACTGTTTCCATTGCTTCCCCATCTATTTTCCATGAAGTGATGGGGCTGGATACCATGATCTTAGTTTTCTGAAGGTTACGTTTTAAGCAAACTTTTTCACTCTCCTCTTTCACTTTCATCAAGAGGTTCTTTAGTTCTTCTTCACTTTCTGCCATAAGGGTGGTGTCGTCTGCTTGTCTCAGGTTATTGGTATTTCTCCCAGCAAATTGATTCCAGCTTGTGCTTCATCCAGCCCAGCATTTCTCATGGTGTACTCTGCATATAAGTTAAATAAACAGGCTGACAATATACAGTCTTGATTTGGAACCAGTCTCTTGCTCTGTGTCCAGTTCTAATTGTTGCTTCTTGACCTGCATACAGATTTCTCAGGAGGCAGGTCAGGTGGTCTGGTATTCCCATCTCTTTATCTTCTAATTAGAAATAAATTATCTTCTAATTAGAAATAAATTAAAAAATAAAGCTACATGATGAAATATCTAGCTTTATCTCTGATCTAAGGCAGTAAAGATTTTTTTTAATAGCCAGAAAATCTTCTTGCTATGTATTTGTGTTGGAAGGATTAGGGAGAATCATGTTTCCTCCAGTAGGGTATTAATGGCATTTTTTAAAATCAGCAGCTGGTCGTAAGTGATTGGAAAGATGGTCTCTCTCTCTCACAGTAGAAGTGTTAGCCTTGTCTAGCCACAAGAGCTAAGTCAAAGATGAGGGCAGTGCAGAAACTCCACACCTGAAGCACGGCAGAGATTTATATTATGCCAGGCACAGAGCTGATTTTTTTTGAATGAATAAATGGTGACCTGTTCTTGAGAGTATGTAAAATGTCTCTCAGAACCCTCCCAGAAATATTTGGGGGTGAAGGTCCTTTATTGGAAGCAGGTCTTGTGTGAGCTGGTAAGGCCTCCTCTGTGAACGATATCAGGACCTGAATGTGATCTTTTTTATGCCAAAAATCTTGTGAGGATGCCTCTGTGAATTAATATGGTCTAGATCCCTAAGTTTCAACACTTGCTTTAGCAGAAACTCTGATAAATTTCTTCTTGAAGCAGAAACTCTGAATTTAGAACAAGTAGAAGCAGAGATTCTCTGGTGGAGGACCTGAAGCATATCTTCCCTGGCTCTGTCCCCACAGCACCCTCCATGGGGCACAGTCTGAAAATACTGGTCTGAAGATACATTTTGGGCTCATTATCTAGATTCCATGAATAGGTTGAAGTATATTTTAATCTTTGTCCTTACTCTTCCTGATTCAAGAGTTGAGATTTCAGTCATTTGAATTCATCCTCAAGATTCACTGATGGCTAATCAAAATCTGGGAGATTACCCAACCTGTATTCTTAGCTTCATGAAGACAAAAAGAAAAATACTATCAGGTTGAGCCTCTGCAGGTGAAATACTGTGACAATCGCCATCTAGTAGTTGGCTGTTTGACACCAGCTTCACTTTGAGGCTTCTAATTTTTGAGGCAAATGTATTGAGGATCAAAGTTTTGCTTGAGGAAAAAAAAATCTCACTTATGTAAGACTCCATCATTAAAATTCACACCATGATGCATGAGCCTTAGGGGATGGATTAGACATTAGGATGAGGTTTCATTTGAGCATTTTCTTTTCCTTTTGTCCTGAACTTTTAATTCACCATCAATTTCATTGATAGAGCTTTGTTTGATAATTTGAGATTTCTAATGGAGTTCAAGATCATGCTGATTGCTTTTTTTTTGCAAAGTGTTTTTGAAATAATAATTCACATATGTTACCCATTTAAAGTATGAAATTTGACAGCTTTTAGTATATTCACAGAGTTGTGCAACCATTATAATAGTTAATTTTAGAACATTTTTCATCACTTCAAAAGGAAATCCCTTATCTTTTTAGTCATCACCCCTGTATTCTCCACGGACCTAAACAACCACTAATAAAATCTCTGTCTCTAGAAATTTTCCTACTTAGATACTTCATATAAATGGAATCATATGATATGTGGTCTTTTTTGAGTAGCTTCTTTTACTTAGCACAATGTTTTCAAGGTTCATCCATGATATAGCATGAAATCAGTACTTAATTCCTTTTTATGGCTTAATAATATCCCATTGTATGGATAACCACGTTTTGTTTACCCATTCATCAGCTGATGGATATTTGGGTAAATTCTACATTTTGGCTATTATTAATAATGCTGTTATTAATATTTGTGTATAAATTTTTGTGTGGGCATATGTTTTCATTTCTCTTGAGTACATTTCTGGAGTGGAATTACTGAGTCAAATGTTAATTCTATGTTTATCTGTCTGGCAAACTGCTAAAAACTGTTTTCCAAAATAGCTGTACCATTTTACATTTCCAGTGGCAGTGTATGAGGGTCATGTTTTCTCCACATCCTCACCAACACTTATTATTATCTAACTTTTGGGTTACTGGCATATCTCCTTTCATTGTGCTTCATGGATAGTGCATTTTCATAAATTGAAGTCTTGGGCAACTGGGTTATCAGATGATGGTTAGCAATGAAGGATTTTTAAATTAAAATATGTACACTGTTTTTTAAGATATAATGCCATTAACTCTTAATAGACTACAGTGTAGTGTAAACATAACTTTTATATGTACTGGGAAATTAAAAAAATTGTGTGACTCCTTTTATTGAGATAATCACTTTGTCTCAGTGGTTTGGAATCAAACCTGCAAAATCTCCAAGATATACCTGTATCACTATTGTGAGTGTGAAGTGGTATCTCATTGTTGGGCTTTTTTTTTTTTTTTTTTTTTGGCGGCGCTGGGTCTTTATTGCTGTACGGGAGCTTTCTCTAGTTGTGGAGAATGGGGACTGCTCTCTCCTCAAGTAGGAAGTAGCTGCAGTGCACAGGCTGCTCTTGTCGTGGAGCACAGGCTCCAGGGTGCGCGGGCTCAGTTGCCCACAGCATGTGGAATCTTCCCAGACCAGGGATTGAATGGGTGTCCACTGCATTGAAGGGTGGATTCTTAACCACTGGACCACCAGGGAAGCCCCTCATTGTGGTTTTGATTTGCATTTCCCAAAGAGTTGGACATGACTGAGCAACTGAACTGAACTGAACTGAGCAACTGAATAACTAGTATATGCAAAGTACATCATGAGAAATGCTGGGCTGGAGGAAGCACACGCTGGAATCAAGATTGCCAGGAGAAATATCAATAACCTCAGATATGCAGATGACACCACCCTTATGGCAGAAAGTGAAGAAGAACTAAAGAGTCTCTTGATGAAAGTGAAAGAGGAGAGTGAAAACGGCTTAAAGCTCAATGTTCAGAAAACTAAGATCATGGCATCCGGTCCCATCACTTCATGGCAAATAGATGTGAAATAGTGGAAACAATGGCAGACTTTATTTTTCTGGGCTCCAAAATCACTGCAGATGGTGATTGCAGCCATGAAATTGAAAGACGCTTACTCCTTGGAAGGAAAGTTATGACCAATCTAGATAGCATATTAAAAAGCAGAGACATTACTTTGTCAACAAAGGTCCATCTAGTCAAGGCTATGGTTTTTCCAGTGGTCATGTATGGATGTGAGAGTTGGACTGTAAAGAAAGCTGAATGTTGAAGAATTGATACTTTTGTACTGTGGTGTTGGAGAAGACTCTTGAGAGTCCCTTGGACTTCAAGGAGATCAAATCAGTCCATCCTAAAGGTGATCAGTCCTGAGTGTTCATTGGAAAGACTGATGTTGAAGCTGAAACTCCAGTACTTTGGCCACCTGATGCGAAGAGCTGACTCATTTGAAAAGACCCTAATTCTGGGAAAGATTGAGGGCAGGAGGAGAATGGGATGACAGAGGATGAGATGGTTGGATGGCATCACCGACTCAACGGACATGGGTTTGGGTAGACTCCGGGAGTTGGTGATGGACAGGGAGGCCTGTCGTGCTGTGGTTCATGGGGTCGCAAAGAGTCGGACATGACTGAGTGACTAAACTGAACTGAACTGAATAACTAATGATATTGGGCATCTTTTTGTGTGCGTACTGACCATTTGTATATCTTCTTTGGAGAAATGTCTCAGGTATTTTGCCCATTTTTAATTGGGTTACTTGTTATTACTGAATCACAAGCGTTCTTTCATTCTGCCCTCTGATGGATAAGGATAAGAGGCTTATAGAAGATTCTTGATGGAAGAGACTGTCTGAGGGGGAGACTGGGTGTTGTTCTGATGGCCAGGCCATGCTCAGTAAATCTTTAATGCAATTTTCTGTTGATGGGCAAGGCTGTATTCCCTCCCTCTTGTTTGACCTGAGGCCAAACTATGGTGGAGGTAATGAAGATAATGGTGACATCCTTCAAAAGGTTCTGTGCACACACTGCTGCACTCAGTGACCCTGACCCTGCACCAGACCACTGCTGACCCACGCCTCTGCCAGAGACTCCTGGACACTCATGGGCAAGTCTGGGTCAGTCTCTTGTGGGGTCACTGCTCCTTTCTCCTGGGTCCTGGTGTGCACAAGGTTTTTTGTGCCCTCCAAGAATCTGTTTCTCCAAACTTGTGTAAGTTCTAGTGGCTCTATGGTGGGGTTAATAGTGACCTCCTCCAAGAGGGCTTATGCCACACCCAGGACTGCTGCACCCAGAGCCCCTGCCCCTGTGGCAGGCCACTGTTGACCTGTACCTCCACAGGAGACACTCAAACACAGTTCTGGCTCAGTCTCTGTGGGGTCTCTGGGTCCTGGTGCACATAAGGTTTTGTTTGTGCCCTCCAAGAGTCTGGTTCCCCAGTTATTTTGGGGGGCTCCAAAATCACTGCTGATGGTGACTGCAGTCATGACATTAAAAGACGATTGCTCCTTGGAAGAAAGGCTATGACCAACCTAGACAGCATATTAAAAAGCAGAGACATTACTTTGCCAACAGAGGTCCATCTAGTCAAAGCTATGGTTTTTCCTCTAGTCATGTATGGATGTGAAAGTTGGGCTATAAAGAAAGCTGAGCACTGAAGAATTGATGCTTTTGAACAGTGGTGTTGGAGAACTCTTGAGAGTACCTTGGACTGCAAGGAGATCCAGCCAGTCAATCCTCAAGGAAATCAGTCCTGAATATTCCTTGGAAGGACTGATGCCAAAGCTGACACTCCAACGCTTTGGCCACCTGATACAAAGAACTGACTCTTTAGAAAGACCCTGATGCTGGGAAAGATTGAAGGTGGGAGGAGAAGGGAATGGCAGAGGATGAGATGGTTGCATAGCATCACCAACTCGATGGACATGACTTTGAATAAGCTCCGGGAGTTGATGATGGACAGGGAAGCGCGGCGTGCTGCAGTCCATGGGGTCACAAATAGTTGAACATAACTGAGCGACTGAACTGAAAGTTTCTTTATATATTTGAGATTCAAGGCCCTTGTCAGATATATGATTTGAAAATATTTCCTCCCATTCTGTAGGTTGTCTTTTCACTTTCTTGATAGTATCTTTTGAAAGTGCTTAAGTTTTTAATTTCAAAGAAGTCCAGTTTATCTATCTTTTCTTCTTATCTTGCTTATGCTTTGGGGTCATATCTAAGGATCCATTGTCCTACCCAAGGCCACAAATTTACAGATTTACTCTTATGCTTTCTTGTATGAGTTTTATAGTTTTGACTCTTATGTTTAATCTTGTGGCCCATTTAGAGTTAATTTTTGTATATGGTTCTTGTTTTTGTTATTTCTTTCTTATTTCGCTTTTAAGTCTTCAGAGATACAAAAATCAAATTTAAGGCAAATTGGCTCAATAATATGTGGAAGTATTCATAAACTGGCTATTAGTGTGTTGAAGGGGGAAATTTAGGCAATGGGGTTAGTTGGTTTTGAATTTGTATTTGTATTATGTAATCTACACATCTAAAACATCTTGGATAAAATTGTGGCCAAACGATATTTAGAATTTCATCTTCACTTCCTCCTTGCAAATGAACACTTCTTCCATTTTACTTATGAATATTCATAACTTGTTTCCATTCTTGCTATACAAGCCATTTCAAATTGTGCTGCTTACATAACGCAGCTTTTGTTTTTCATTAAAAAAAAAATCTGCTTTCTCTATAGGCATACTGTCTCTCTCACACACACACAAACACACACACACACACAAACACTGCCCCCTCTTCCCAATATGTTCATGTTTTTACTGGCACAGATGTCCCTGTAATTCCCCTCTTCTGTCACTCACCTTTTAAGTTATATACACATCTGAGATTTCTCCATTATTTTTACAAGCACAGTTCAGCATGGGCGCAATCTGGATGATAAGAAAAAAAATCACAAGGGAAAGGAAGGGGAAGATAACACACTAGCGTATTTAGTCATTCCTTTGTGTTTTAGTATACATCCTATGCAGGATTTAGCCATGGAGTAAGCATAATGTATAATTATCACATTGAGATGCTAAACACAGACGCTGCATTCACTCTGTGCATAGAGTAAAATCTGGTTCATGGAAAAATGCAGGTTTTGCATTTTTGCAACAAAATAAGTGAGTGGGGGTGGAAGGAGACTGGCATTCTGATGATTATTTCAGAATACTAATGCCTACCAGAGGCGGTGGCAATGCTGGCAGCTCTCCACTGCATTATGTTGACAGAAAAATGAGGGTGTTCCTTCCCTCTTTAGATGTCTCTTATGGCAGCAGCCCAGCAGGTACTTTTGGTCAGCCAGCAAGTAAGTCTTTTATACCTCTGTGGAAGGAAACATTGTCCGAATGGTCAGGGGCAACCCAGCCAGGAAAACTGAAGCAGTACTCATGAAGGAATTGGAGGACAACTGAGCATCAGATTGTGTGATCCTGAATATGAGGGCTGAGGGAGTGCAGAGGAGGGAGGTCGACGAGCCTTGGAAGTGGGGGTGGTGGGGTGTCAAGAAGCTTTCATAGAAAATGTAGGCTGCGATTAGGTTGTGAAGAATGAAAACAATTTTTTTTAAGTAAAAGGGAAAAAAAGAGAGGGTGTGCCGTACTCAATAAAAGGACAGAAACTCAGCCTTACAATGGACCAGGCGCTAAGCAGAACCTTGCTATGATCTCATTTGGTGCTGTGCTAAGTCACTTCAGTCGTGTCCAACTCTTTGTGACCCCATGGACTGTAGCCTGCCAGGCTCCTCTGTCCATGAGGATTCTCCAGGCAAGAATACTGGAGTGGGTCGCCTCCTCCAGGGGATCTTCCAGGCCCAGGGACTGAACCCCTGTCTCTTAACATCTCCTGCATTAGCAGACAGGTTCTTTACCACTAGTGCCACCTGGGAAAGTGGTTGTAAGTCCCCATTTGAGGAGTTCACTAATTTGATTCCTGGTCACGCCACACGGTGTTTGGATCAAAAGTCCTCAGTCTTCTCAGCAGAGCACACTGTAACTGCTGTCCTGCAAGTATAGAGACTGGAGTTACGATCAGTGGTCTCTGCATCAGTTCTAATTCCTCACTACTGTTCTCTCTCTGACCTACCAGGCATCACGGATATTGAGAATCACTGTTTCAGGTCATGAGTTCTCAATCTGTGGATCCTCAGAATTATCTTAGTAGCTAAAAAAAAACCCAGCAACCTGTTTCAAAACCCCACTCCATACCTAATGAAACCAACTACCCAGAGATAAGATGCTTGGGTCATTTCCAACTGTCCTCCAACACCTCACATAGAACCTTGGATAAAGCAGGCATCAATAAATGTCTATCAAATGAATGAATAATTAATGCATCTGCTAAATCATTATTTTATTTACTAATTTGTTGATTGTGAGTTCCTTGTTGCCTTGGTTTATTTCTTCTGTGTTACACCATGATGATTCTTTTGTGGAAATATCTGAGTGATGAAAATGAAGACTTATGGGCTTTTTCCAGCTTGGAGTCCATTGTGAACCCAAAGTACATATTTTAAAAATTGAAATACAATTGACATACAGCATCATATTAGTTTCAGATGTGCATAATAGTAATTTGATATTTATATAGATTTTGACATGGTCATCATAATAAGCCTAGTTACCATCTGCCCCAAAGTACATTTGACTAGGACTTAAAGAAAGCAGATGTATGTCTCTAGAGCTGGGTGAATACACACCCCAACTTTCCTTTCCTTATTACCCAGCCTCTCTTTTCATCCTAAATCTAAACCTCTGTGTTAAGACCAGCCTTTACTGTTTCTCTTTTTCCAGAGCTAAACATCAGGTTTTTTAAAAAAAATCCTCTTTACAACTTTTGTGCTATGGAATAGACCCTGTTGATTTTCCTGCTGCTGCTGCTGCTAAGTCATGTCAGTCGTGTCTGACTCTGTGAGACCCCAGAGACAGCAGCACACCAGGCTCCTCCATCCCTGGGATTCTCCAGGCAAGAATACTGGAGTGGGTTGCCATTTCCTTCTCCATTGCATGAAAGTGAAAAGTGAAAGTGAAGTCGCTTAGTCGTGTCCGACTCTTAGTGACCCCATGGACTGCAGCTTACCAGGCTCCTCCGTCCATGGGATTTTCCAGGCAAGCCTACTGGAGTGGATTGCCTGTGCCTTCTCCGGTTCATTTTCCTAAACTGACCTAAATCACTTTTGTTATCTGAGTTTCATAGTGCGGTGGAAGATGGAGATAGACAAGTAAACTTACGTGGTCTTTATTAATTACACTTGTAATCTGATTTATGTCAAGTAGTAGATGTGTTTTGGGTTGGATTGTATTCATCAGGATGATTTAAACATTGCTTCATCTGGTTCCAAATTGAAGTGCTTGATAAAGTGGTCCAGTGATTTTCCCATCACTTTCTTCCATTCACTTCAGCATGCTATCAAACCTTCCACACTGTATCATCAGATTCTCATATAGACAAATGATTGGAGAAATGTGATACCATGATTAGAAATACTGGAGTTCTCGGAGTTTAAGAGTGCTTCAGTCATAGCCATAATTATTAGTGCAATAAAAGCAGGAAAAGTCTAATTGAGATTCACCCCTCTTTAGCATCAATGGATCTGAGATGATATTTTAGCCTTGCTCCATTTTCCCTTCTGCATTTATTATTCCATTATTATAAAATGTCACTTTGCCTATAAAATATTTTGCCTTGCTGTCAAGTTTTATTTGGTTCAGCTTTTAAGTCAGGAGCACTTGTGGTTGATCACTCTAGTCTGTGCCAAAGGAATTTTCCAAGCTATAGTGTGTGTTTGTTTTGTAAACACACACATTGTTTTTAAGGTAGCTTGGGAACAAACATTCACTTTAAAAAAAATCATACTTATGCAAAAGACACACATTCACAATTTGACGAGGGTCTGAGGGGAGCATCCTTTATCATTTAAACATTGCTCTTAGAACCGATTTGAGTGGAAGAAAAAAGGCCAATAATCATGCCATTCATGGGACATTTTGTCACCCGGGAGAATAGCAAACTGCTTGAAGCAAAAAGAAAAGAGTTCCTTAAAGGCTTGAACATGCATGAGATGATTCGGTTTTGCCATATTATCCTGGTCTGCCTCACTTTCCCACCCACCATTTCAATTTCAGTGACCTTCTCCTTATTATCCATCTTTCAAAACTGTCCTCCAAATTTCCAGCTGCTTCTCCAGCATGTGAAACCCTGTCAGCCTGGTGGAAGCTCCAACTATTTGCCTTTCCTCCTACTGCTTCTTCCTAAATAGAAACTCTTCATTAAATTAATTCTCTCCATATAGTTTGATGAGCAGCTGCTTGTTAGCAGGAGTAGCAGGAGTATACCCTTAGTCTTTGAAAGGGAAACAAATTAAAATACTGTTTTGGGATAAGAAACTATTTCTGTAGAAAAAAATCCAATAGGAGCTCCGGTTAATTTATGCACTCAGTATGTTTTAGTTCATGCTTATGAGATTTGCATGACCACACAAATTTAGTATTCTGTCTACAATCTACCAGATTGCTTTTCCCATAAAATAAACCTTCTTTATTGCTGATGTTTGCAGTGCATCCCTTCCAGGCATAAGAATAGACATGAATTATTTTTGAGGAAAGCCAGTGATTCCCATCTAAATCCAGTTTTCAAGTGTTTTGTCAATAGCCAGGATAGCTTACCATTACCTCTAAGGGCATCAGCACTTTTGATAAAAGTGTAACAAGTTAATAGATTTTCGTTTTTTTAGAGAAAAGGCTTTGCTTTGATGAGGTCTTGTCTTTGCTAAATTCATTGTGGATGGAATTCCTACCTTTATCACAGTTCTGGACTTGCTCTTAGACCACCCTTTAGAATGTATCACAGTGGCCATTGTCAGCTTTCAATAAAGATGACAAATGAGGACCAATGATTTATGGCCAGTGCCACCCCGATCTGTAGGTAGTTATGGATTGTCTCCATTTCAGACTCCCTTGCTGTTAAACAGCTTGGGTTCACTATGATCGAATAACTATATTTGAAGTTGCAACATTACTGTATGAATAAAGGCTAATGCAAGGGAAAGAGACAATGGAGAAGGAAAACCCCAAATTAGATGTGATAAAAATATTCTACACATGGTTAACTTATAATATAGTTGGAGGCTTTATGATAGAGCCCCAGTCAACTTCTCACTGAAAAGTGAGGATTTGGGCTCAGAAAGCATTTCACTTGATCATTACCAAAGCCCAGGATAAATATCAGAAGGAAAGGGGGAAGAAATGCAGTGCCAGCTATAGGAAGGAGAAAAAGCTAGGAGGAATTTAATGTTACAAAACACAGGTCACATGGAAAAGAGTGGGCCCGTGTGTGCCCTGTGACATGCTCTTGCATTCACATCATTCTTCAATAGTTTAGACCTTCAGAGGCAGAAGGGAAGGTGAAGGTGAGGATCAGCAGCTTTTTTAGGTGGTCAGTTTTACAGTTGAGTTCAAATGCCAAGAGCCATCGAACATTCCTGTCTTAGTCAGATGCCCCGTGAAGGGCAATTTGCAAACGTAGATTCCAGTACTGGGTCCAATTGTCTTGATAAATTGTGGAGCTGATGAAAACCTCCTGGCAAGGGACTTGTGGTAATTGAATAGATCCCCAGGCTGGCTGCCATCTGAGAATATAGTCCCAGACACCCACTTGCTTGGCAGGGCCGCTGGGCAGCTCATCCTGGTCAGGGGTGCCCCTGCTCCCAGAGCTAAAGGCTGCATTCTCATTTTAAAGGCGTCTCATATCCCTGTTACCCAGGACAATTGTACTCAGCCTTCAGTGTTCCTGAGAAACCAGTGAGCTTGCCTTGCTCCAACTGCCCCTGTGCACAGAATAGACTGCGATTTAATACGGATTTTCATTTCTGCCTCAACAGAATGGGTTTCCTGCATGAATCACCTTTATTGTGTTTTACCCTGGGCCACTTAGCCATGTTATAAATGATCTTTAGAGGCACGAAATAAATCTGCTGCCCCTTTGGTTCACCAATTCTACAAACTAAAAAAGCTTAGGCTTATTTAGCAATCTATTTCCAGAGAGGCCAACAGTGCTTTGGTAGGTTGACGGCAGAAGACAAATGGGCAGTTTCAGGGCAGCCTGTGAAATGGCTTGTACGAGAGCTCCTTGTATTCCCTGCCCCGTCATTCGTCTTCTCAGATTCTGTTAGCAGGTCTTCTGCCATCTCTGAATATATGCTGTTCGCAGCATGCAACTATCTTTTCAAAGTTGCAGCCTTTTTCCCCCAAATACAGCCTTCAACAGATTCCTCTACTACAAACTGGGGACAAACCCCCTTTATTTGGCACAGCATTTCTGGGCAGGATGCACCGAAGTGAGTTCCAGGAACTTCCAGGATCAGCCTCATTAACTAGATGAAGCTATTGAGTGTTTCCCTTTTCTCCCTCCTAAAAAAAAAGATTGCATTTCAGACAGGTGCCTCCAGAACAAATCGTTCAATGTTTTCCTCTAGCTTTCTTCAGGGCTTTGCTGCTGCGTCACTTCAGTCGTGTCTGACTCTGTGCGACCCCATAGACGGCAGCCCACCAGGCTCCGCCGTCCACAGGACTCCCCAGGTAAGAATACTGGAGTGGGTTGCCACTGCCTTCTGCTCAGTTCTTTACATCAGTATCTTATTTCCAGAACTGTCCCTAGTTGCTCAAGGCATTTTACAGAGAGTAAATTTCCTGGGGGGCAGTGTGCACCATCCTCCTGATGACTAGGGACATGAGCCCTCCTGGGGCTCGGCTCGGGACTGGCCTTGATCTTAAATGCAGGATTGCTTTGCTTTTCTCTCTACAAAACACTCTGTTCCCAGAACCCACAGTCCTGTGATCTGTCCTTGTCAGGATTTGAAAGTGATACATATTGATAAATATGCAGAGGCAGTGGTCAGGCAAGAGTGTGACTATGTCCTCCCCCCCAGGAAGGAATCTTGGGCTCAGCCTGTCACCTGGTGAGTGCTTCCTGTTCAGGGGGATTAGCGGTAGTTGGGGTATTCCCACAGCAAGGCTGACTGCCATTTCTAATGAGGCTTTGAGAGGCAGCCTGGCCCTCAGCTGGTTTCCTGGAGAAGCGTATGTGGTTGACCGTCAGATGCAGGCTTATGGACATGCTCTATTGTTCCTAGTATGTTGACAAACTGTGTCTACACAGAAGGAGGAGGAAGCCACAGAGGGTGAAATGGTTGGATGGCATCACCGACTCTACGGACGTGAGTTTGAGCAAACTCTAGGAGACAGTGCAGGACAGGGAAGCCTGGTGTGCGGCAGTCCATGAGGTCACAGACAGTTGGACATGACTGAGTGACTGAACAACACACATCAGTGATTCTTCACATCGCTGGCCAAATCCTGAAGAGGAAACTTGACTGGATGAAAGTACCAGCTGCAAAAATCAGAAGTTCATTTCCCAGGCAAAATGGAAATTTGGCAATAGTTTAAAACCTTTTGGGGGACTTCCCTGGTGATTCAGTGCTTAAGACTCCAAACTGCCAATGCAGGGGTTTCAAACCCTGGGCAGGAAACTAAGATCCCACATAACATAACATAAATGAATAAATAAAATGTTTTACTTTGAAATAATTACAGAGTCATGAGAAGTTGCAAAGCTAGTACAGAGCGGTCCTGTGTTCTCATCACTCAACTTTCCCCAATGACACCGTCTTATATAATATATTAATAATACATTAACATTAACATGATTAGGAAGCTGGTAGTTGTTTTACGGCAAGAGAGAATAGGTATCAAAAAACCTGAGATACACTTAGTATTTGGAGTTCTGGTCCACTATTTGTTTAAAGAATGGCTATAAATTAGTCACACAGGAACACTCCATGTGTCATGAAAAAGAAGGATCCCATTAAAAGCTATCACAGGTCACCTTGAACTCTATTCCCACATAGAAAAACTTTTATGCAAGAGGTGGTGCATTATGCTTTGCAGGAGGGGAGGCTCCTTTACTCCAAAAATAAGAGATTTACAAACAATCTTAGTTATCTTTAAAGACAAGTGGTTTTGGCTAATTGGGTCACTCCTTACATCTTTTTGTAGAATCCTAATTCACCAGACATCTTGAATACTATGTAGGCAGAATGAAGCTTAGGAAGAAAGGAGAAGTCAGCCTATTAATAGTCATGTAGCTAGGATGGGTTGGTAAAATTTAGTTGACATTTGTTTATTACACAGGAGTTAAGAGCTTGGATCCTGAACTCACATAGGTCAGGTTTAAGTCCCAGGCTTCCCACTTACCAGAAGTTAACTTTGGACAAGTTACTTGACTCTCTAACCTTTGTTTTTCTTATACATAAAGGACTACATAGCACCTGAGAAATCAGTGTCAATTGACTGGAAATCTAGGCATCTAGTCAGTGCTCAGTAAATTTTAGCTGTTGCTATGAATAATTATCTCTGATTAGGGTATTCTAGGAAAGGATTTTTATTCTATTCAGTTTCTTGGACTTATTTCCAAAGCTGATCCAGATGATTTGTGAAATATCTTCCAGTCCCTTCCTGAGGCTGGATGAGAGTGTCTATTCATTATGTTTGGAAAACTATTTTGATTCCCATTACAGTTATTATATTAAAATAGTAATTTCTCACTATCCCATAATGCATCATAAATCATTGTATAACTTACACATTGTTGGCTGTTTGTTTTTAAGTTACTTACATTATAAAGAAGTCTAAAATCAGATCAAAATCATCTGCAGAATTTTAAAATCTGAAGTCGTTAAAATCCAGGTCCATATAACTAACCTAAAGTTAATGGATCTAGATTCATGGCTACCTTCTTAAAAAACGTAACAGAGGCCACTGCAGTTGTTTGTGACAGCTAGTCAAACATCAAGAAACATTAGCTGTTTTAGAACAATTTTTATTTGTTGTGAAAAGTAGATCTATCTGTTACCATGGTTGCCTGTGTCTTGCTCATAATTGTAGGTTTTCTTTTTTTGGCAGATTAGCAACCAATAGCAAATGTACCCTTTTCAACATCAGCCCTACTTTAGTTGATAATTAATTAATAAATCATAAATCACTGAAAATTGCATGTAAATAATTTTAGGCTTAGATCTTAGAGTGAATGGAGAAGCTTTGCACTGCTTCCCACAAATATGTTCTTTTTAAACAGAATATTATACTCCCAAATATGTTGACACAAATTAGTAGAATGAAGAAAAATGGTTTACATCAAAGCTTTTATGTGAAGAATTATCAGCAAATAGTGTTGGCAAAATGAAAGAAGCCTAATTGTGGCATTAGGAGGCTTTCTGGCCATTTAATGAGATGCTTTGTAAACATACACTACTCTACAGCTGTCAAGCTCAGAAGGCAGATATCTCTGATTAGAAGTACATCCTGTTAGGGCTTAAATTTTAAAAGTAACCCCTCACCAGTAACTAATCTTTGGGTGTCTCATACTGAGAACCAGCCCAAGTGAATTATAGTGCTAGGAAGGGGGAACTTACATTGGTGACACCAAAACAGAATGCCTGGAACCAAAACTCAATCTTTTGTATCAGGTCATCATCAGCAATGTGTATCTATGCTTGTATTGCTTTCCCATTTTTGGGCCAGCCACGGGGTGTGAGGATGGGCAGACAAAATTGCTGCCTTGAAATTTCTATGAACTGTGTTTTCAGAGTACCAGGAATGTTAGAGAATACTTGTTTCCACTTTGATTCTAATGATACAATCTTGGAGAAAAAGAAGAAACCCAAATCTATCAGGAAGATTTTCTTTTTCAAGGAAAAGATATAGTATTTTAAAGGAAATCTAAATTAATATCAACCTGATATCTAGATATGGATTACTTTCTGAGTATAGAAAAGATGGGAGGAGTCACAAAGAGAACTATCATTATATTTTACTGCTTGAAGGAAAAATTTTCATATATCCCAAATATAAATACAACTAAACACCAAACAGGAACAATATTTAGCCACAACAGACACAGACAAATAGGAATATTTTTAATACTTAGTAAGCTTTTATTAAAAAAAAAGAAGGGTCACTAAGTAGCAAGTGATGGAAACACAATTCACACTGGATGGAAGAAATACAACTGGCTAAATAGCTATATCAGGAAAGCACATAAAGTTGCTGATATCAACATAATCAAACTTAGGAACTACAATGAGATACTGTTTTTTCTTCTATATAGTTAGTAAAGAATTAAAATACTAGATTTAAGGGGTACCTTTCAATGCTGCCAAAGATTCCTTCTTTGTATAGTAAGGGCCAGGGCTCTGGCGACTGATCACCTGGGTCCAAAAATCCAGTTGTATGAGTCCGGGGAAGTTTGTAACCTCTTTGTGCCTCAATTTATCATCTTTAAATGGGTATAAAATAATATCTACTTCATATTGTTATGGGTAAAGTTAAATGAGACAATACGCACATAAAGCATTTAGTATGGTATCCGGCACATAATAAGACTTTAAAAAAAGGTTAGCTGCTATCAGTTACTATTAGAGTCTCATTCACTGCTGTTAGAAGTTTTGAGGCAGGAGGCAGATGGGCCCCTGCAGGGTAAAGCAATTGGAAATTCATTTTCTATTGACCAGAAACTCCAAGATGAGAATAGCAATTAAGGGAGGAGGCTGGGCCCTGCCCAGAATACACATCTCTCATTCCCTGAAGTCAGGAGACCTCCCCAACCACACAGGCACAGAAAGGCTCCTTGTAGGTAAAAGTGGGGAGCAATGTCTAGAGATGTTCTACCCAGACACCTTTGTGGTAAGATCCATCTTGGCTAAGAGATGTGTGTGCACACATGGAAGGATCCTGAGATAGACCAAATAGGGACAGTGAACCAGGCAAATCAGAATGACTGAGCAAAGGAAAACCAGAAGAAATGCCCAATATAAGTGATTTAAACTGCCACTCAGGCACAACTCAGGGATTCCCTGTCTGAGTCTACTTGTGTGCCTATCCACACATAATGTACTGTTTACTTTCTTAAAAAAAACAAAAACAAAAACAAACTTTACTTGCTTCACGACTTTATATCTTTGTGGAAGCTCTTTTTTTGCAAAACCAAAGCGCCAAAGCCTTTGTCACTGACCACTGGTCTAGAGGCTAGGATCTAGTGCTTTCATTGCTGTGATCCAGCCCCATCTCTGTGACCAACATAAGTCCCACTCCAAGCCATTGTAGGCCGAGGCCACCTGAGATCCACTTAATCTACTAATTGTAATAAAACCAGAAGGCAGTGTGGCAGTACTTCGATCAAAAGCCTTCAAAATAATCAAGTATGTTTTCAGAAAAGTGTTCCAAGAAAGCAATCTGATGTCCACAAACATTATGTGTAAAGATGATCATCATAATAAAAATATTCCAAGTGATCTAAATGCCCAACAGTAAAAAGAAAGAAAAAGAAATTAACCTGATTATGGGACATCTCTCTATGGAGGCATACAACATGGCTATCAAGATTATGTTTTTTAAGAGGTTTTGATGATATGGATGTGGTCCATGTGGACCACAGCCTTGCCTAACTCAATGAAACTATGAGCCATGCCATGTAGGGCCACCCAAGGTGGATGGGTCATGGTGGAGTGTTCTGACAAAATGTGGTCCACTGGAGAAGGGAATGGAAAACCACCTCAGTATTCTTGCCTTGAGAAACCCATAAACAGCATGAAAAGGCAAAAAGATAGGACACTGAAAGATGAACTCCCCAGGTCGGGTGAGTGCCCAATATGCTACGGGATTTCAGCAGAGAAATAACTCCAGAAAGAATGAAGAGACGGAGCCAAAGCAAAAAACAACACCTGCTTGTGAATGTGACTGGTGATGGCAGTAAGGTTCGATGCTGTAGAGAACAGTATTGCATAGGAACCTGGAATGTTAGGTCCATGAATCAAGGCAAGTTGGAAGTGGTCGAACAGGAGATGGCAAGAGTGAACATCGACATTTTAGGAATCAGTGAGCTACAATGGACTGGAATGGGTGAATTTAACTCAGATGACCATAATATCTACTACTGTGGGAAAGAATCCCTTAGAAGAGATGGAGTAACTATCATAGTCAACAAATGCAGTACTTGGATGCAATCCCAAAAATGACAGAATGATCTCCATTTGTTTCTAAGGCAAACCATTCTTATCACAGTAATCCAGATCTATTCCCTGACCAGTAATGCTGAAGAAGCTGATGTTGAATGGTTCTATGAAGACCTACAAGACCTTTTAGAATTAACACCCAAAAAAGATGTCCTTTTCATCATAGGGGACTGGAATGCAAAAGTAGGAAGTCAAGAGATACCTGGAGTAATAGGCAAATTTGACCTTAGAGTACAAAATGAAGCAGGGCAAAGGCTAACACAGTTTTTCCAAGAGAACACACTAGTCACAGCAAACACCCTCTTCCAACAACACAAGTGAAGACTCTATACATGGATATCACCAGGTGGTCAATACCAAAATCAGATTGATTATATTCTTTGCAGTCAAAGATTGAGAAGCTCTACACAGTCAGCAAAGACAAGACCGGGAGCTGACTGTGGCTCAGATCATGAACTCCTTATTGCCAAATTCAGACTTAAATGGAAGAAAGTAGGGAAAACCACTAGACAATTCAGGTATGACTTAAATCAAATCCCTTACGATTACACAGTGGAAGTGAGAAATAGATTTAAGGGACTAGATCTGATAGACAGAGTGCCCAATGAACTATGGATGGAGGTTCATGATATCATATGAGAGGCAGTGATCAAGATCACCCCCAAGAAAAAGAAATTCAAAAAGGCAAAATGGTTGTCTGAGGAGGCCTTAAAAATAGCTGAGAAAAGCAGAGAAGCAAAAGGCAAAGGAGAAAAGGAAAGATATTCCCATTTGAATGCAGAATTCCAAAGAATAGCAAGGAGAGATAAGAAAGCCTTGCTCAGTGAGCAATGCAAAAAAATAGAGGAAAATAATAGAATAGGAAAGACTAGAGATCTCTTCAAGAAAATTAGAGATATCAAGGGAATATTTCATGCAAAGATGGACACAATAAAGGACAGAAATGGCATGGACCTAACAGAAGCAGAAGATATTAAGAAGAGGTGGCAAGAATACACAGAAAAACTATACAAAAAAGATCTTCATGACCCAGATAACTACGATGGTGTGATCACTCACCTAAAGCCAGACAACCTGGAATGTGAAGTCAAGTGGGCCTTAGGAAGCATCACTATGAACAAGCTAGTGGAGGTGATAGAATTCCAGTTGAGACATTTCAAATCCTAAAAGATGATGCTGTGAAAGTGCTGCACTCAATATGCCAGCAAATTTGGAAAACTCAGCAGTGGCCACAGAACTGGAAAAGGTCAGTTTTCATTCCAATCCCAAAGAAAGGCAATGCCAAATAATGCTCTAACTACCGCACAATTGCACTCATCTCACACGCTAGCAAAGTAATGCTCAAAATTCTACAAGTCAGATGAACTGTGAACCGTGAACTTCCAGATGTTCAAGCTGGATTTAGAAAAGGCAGAGGAACCAGAGACCAAATTGACAATATCTGCTGGATCATCGAAAAAGCAAGAGAGTTCCAGAAAAACCTCTACTTCTGCTTTATTGACTACACCAAAGCCTTTGACTGTGAGGATCACAATAAACTGTGGAAAATTCTTAAAGAGCTGGGAATACCAGACCACCTGACCTGCCTCCTGAGAAATCTGTATGCAGGTCAAGAAGCAACAATTAGAACTGCACATGGAACAACAGACTGGTTCCAAACTGGGAAAGGAGTACATCAAGGCTGTATATTGTCACCTGTTAATTTAACTTATATGCAGAATACATCATGAGAAAAGCTGGACTGGATGAAGCACAAGCTGGAATCAAGATTGCCAGGAGAAGTATCAACAACCTCAGATATGCAGATGACACCACCCTTATGGCAGAAAGTGAAGAAGAACTAAAGAGCCTCTTAATGAAAGTGAAAGAGAAGAGTGAAAAAGGTGGCTTAAAGCTCAATATTCAGAAAACTAAGATCATGGCATCCAGTCCCATCACTTAATGGCAAATAGATGGGGAAACAATGGAAACAATGAAAGACTTTATTTTCTTGAGCTCCAAAATCACTACAGATGGTGACTCAACCATGAAATTAAAAAACATTTGCTACTTGGAAGAAAAACTATGTTCAGCCTAGAGAACATATTAAAAAGCAGAGACATTACTTTGCCAACAAAGGTCTGTCTTGTCAAAGCTATGGTTATTCCAGTAGTCATGTATGGATGTGAGAGTTGGACTTTTAAGCTGAGTGCTAGAGAATTTATGTTTTGAGCTGTGGTGTTGGAGAAGACTCTTAAGAGTCCCTTGGACTGCAAGGAGATCCAACCAGTCCATCCTAAAGGAAATCAGTCCTGAATATTCATTGGAAGGACTGATGTTGAAGCTGAAACTCCAATATTTTGGACACCTGATGTGAAGAACTGACTCATTTGAAAAGACCCTGATGCTAGGTTGAAGAAGGGAGGAGAAGGGGATGACAGAGGATGAGATGGTTGGATGGCATCACTGACTCAATTGACATGAGCTTGAGTAAGCTCTAGGAGTTGGTGATGGACAGGGAAGCCCGACGTGCTGCAGTCCATGGGGTCACAAAGATTTGGACACGACTGAGCAATTGAACTGAACTGAATGATATGGCATATGCTTAAGAAATAACATTAAATTAAAATCAGAATATGAAATTATATTTATACCCAATTATGTGAATATAGATATAAATTAAAGATATAAATACAGAAAAATATGAAGGAAATGCAAACATTTTAGTGGTTGTTATTTCTGGGCAGTGAGATTATGGGTATTTTCAAAAATATACTTTTCTGTATTTACTTTTTTGTACTGTGAGCCTGCATTACTTTTTCTGCACTTAGGATGAAACCTGAATTCAGAGAAGGAGATTTGAGATGGCATAGTGGAACACGTCATTTGCTCCTCATGAAATTTAAAATCGGTTTTCAGAGCTATGTGAGGGGAAACAGAGAAAATAAATCAGTAAGACACACAAAAAAATCACATTTATGTTTTGATCCGACTGATCCCAGTAATGTTTCAACTTAATCTCAACCCACAAATGAGTTTCTGTTTTCAACTACTGTCCATCAGTTGATTAACAATGTTTATCATGGGCCTACTGTGTGCCAGGCTCTGGGTCATGCTGGACAAACTGTGGAGCAAAGCAAATTCAGTCTTCACCCTCCTGCAGCTCATGGTCACATGGGTATTTAGTAATTGCAGACACAAATCTCAACAAACAAACCTCATGTATTTAGACATTTATAAATTTACTGGAGCTGTTCTTTAATGTTAAAAAAACATAGTTTTTTTTTCAATTAGAAGAAATTTTTTTTTAAATCAAAAAGAAAACGCACGGTGTCCAATTTGTCTGCGATGCTGCCATTGTAGATGTGGCTGGAGGAAATGTTAACGCAGGTCTTCAGGAAGGAGTTAATGTTTGAGGGTCCAGTGTTACCAGCTGTGATCCAGGTCACAGAGAATGCCATTGTTCTTTCTTGGAAACGGCTGCTTTTGTTCATCAACTCCTCCATCCTGCCCCTGAGAGAGCAGACAAACAATTCCAGTCCTGGTATATTGCTTCTTTGTAAATACTCCTATTCCTGCTTTTGTGGTGCTTCTACCATGTAGTGACCTTGATGAAGACAATTAAGCAAGGAAAGTAACTCAAATAAAGCAGATTCATGTGAAGTCACTTCCCAAAGTGGGAAAATGGCTCCTTTTCCTCTCTGCCCCATATGAAAGGCACACTCACTTATATGCATTGATATATGCATGTGTAAACACATATACATAGAAAGCAATGCAAGCATGCTCTCTCATAAATGAACACTCAGAAGCACATTTTAGATTTTTTAAGAAAGAAAATATGCTCTGCTATTAGTCGATGAAAAATACAATAATTAAAAGCATTTATATATTTTAGGGGGCCATAAAGCTTTTCTAGAAATGTTATGATTGTAACCACAAGTAAAAGTAGATTCAGATTTACTTGAAACAATAGTTCAACTACCTACATTCTCCCCCATGGGGAAAAACAATCAAGAATGAGGAAATAATTAGAAAGCACTGGCAGAGTAGATATTTCAAAGTATCTCCTACTTCACTGATTCAGCATTCCTTAACTTCACTGTGTTCCTACTATCCTTACTCTGTATACATTCCTAACAAACTAAGTGTGGTTATCAGCCTTCCAAAACTTCTGAAGATTAGCAATAGAAAGACTCCTCCCTACTGCATTGGTGTATTGATAGGGACATGAAATAACAATTGAAAGTAAGGTGAAAAATAAGAAAACCTTACCATTTAGGTACAAGAATCCAAAGAGCAAAGATGCCTGTGTTAATGTACTATAGGGGCAAATAGCCCTCAATGGACTACTTGCAAACTACAGATTACACTTTCACACAGACTGTGCTAAGTCTTAAAGCAATGGTTAAATTTTATTCTGTATACTCAGTCAAAGTTGGAGTGGTTATCTAAGTATATTGTCCATTCAAAAATACTTTACGACAAGCGAGCTTTTGATGCTACCAAAAAATTCTCATTTAAAATAAAACTCAAGGGTTTCCCTGGTGGATCAGTGATAAAGAATCCGTCTGCCAATGCAGGAGATGTGGGTTCGATCCCTGGGTTGTGAAGATCCCACATGCCGCGGAGCGACTAACCTGGGATGCCACAACTATTGAGCCCATGTGTGGCAACTACTGAAGCCCGAGGGCCATACAGCCCACGTTCCACAGCGAGAGAAGCCACTGCAGTGAGAAGCCTGCACACCACGACTAGACAGTAGACCATGCTTGCTGCAACTAGGGAAAAGCCTTCATAGCAGCAATGTCCCAGCTCAGCCAAAACTAAATAAATAAATAAAATAATTAAAAAAAGCAAAAACCAAAAACCCAGAACACTCATTTCAGGAGGTTCTAGAGAGCACAGAAATACACACGCACACATGAGCACACACACATACACATTCCTCAGAATAACTCGCTGCGATTCAAGAAGACGCTTTTCTCTGTGACTTGAACTAGATGGAAAAAAACTGCTTTGGTTTTTTAAAAGAAGTTTTGAAAATATCCGCAGGGAATAAGCAATACATTTCTCTAAACTCCAGAGATCAATGTAATTACTTCAAAAGGTAGATCAATGTGGTTCGACTTTTGAATACCTAATATAAATACAACCCATTCCTCCCAGAAGAGATTCATTTTCATTGCATTCTATAAAACACATTTTTCCCATTCTACAAAGCTCAAACTGCTTTCCAAATATTCTGTTACATACAGTGTTGAACCTGCCACTCTGAATTTTCTTGGGGTGATAGTAACTTAGCAAAAATTCATCTGGAGACTTTAAAGTGAAACCTACAACTGCTGATTTTCAAGATAAAAGCTATAGAAGGCTGAAAACAAAGTTTCTGAACGTCAAGAATGTTTCAACCAACTGGAATTTCTTACTACCAGACAGACTTAGAGCAACGTAAATCTAGTTCTTAGAATTTTGCATAAAAACCATATGTTAGAAAAACAGGTTCAGCTCTCTACTTTATCCTCACGAGTCTGATGTGATAAGTCTGCAATGTGGCAGTGTGGCCTAGGAATGCGTGTTTTAACTGGCTCTCCTGATGGTAGGTGGCTTACTCGTAGAGAATCCCTATTTAGATATATCCCCAAAGCTATTTAAACCACCTTTCCGTACTTCTCTGACTCAGCCTGTTTTCTTTATCAAATGCATTGGAATTCTATATAAAATAATTACCTCTTTCCAAGTTTAAAATGATCTTCTCCATTTCTTTTGACCTTGCTAAATAAAATGTATTCATCCATTTAATAGTTTTTTGGTCTTGAGTCCACCATCTAGCGTGAAAGGTGGTAATTACAGGTTCTGAAAGTGCAAAATGATTTGAATACTACTTTAGGTAGAGATTTGAAAACTGGACTTTTCTGTCTAACATTCCAAAATGATTTGGATTCCCTATAATTTCCTTACAGTATCTTTATATCCTAAGCATTTAGCAAACCTCCATTTAATCAAATATTATAAATTATTTATTATTGAATAAACATTCTGTTTAGGGTAAAATTTCTTAAATATTTAAACTGGCATTTTACCATTTTGTAGATGATGCATGTATATTTTATGGTACATTGGGTGCCTCTGTATAATTAGCATGTTCAACACATGTAAGATTTTGTGTCCGATGTGATGCCTATGTCATGGGACTTACAGCAGAGTGTTAACCTTCTCAACAATTACCAAAGTTAACAGTTGAATCTGCATTTATGATAAGATGTTGATCAAAAAGGCTGTCTGCTCTGCATTTGGTCAGCGTTATAACTCTCAGCTTTCATGTTATTCCTTCGTAGTGACAAGTTGTTGGGTGACGTCAGCATGCAGTGGTTTTAAAAATGGGCTGCCTTAATAAGGGATGTAGGGAAACTACTACTTTAAAAGATGACTTGACGAATGGCACCAGGCAGAAAACTAATTTTGTGCTGAAGATGAAGCCACAAACAAATGACAGTGTAGCATTTCCTGTGCTAAGATTTCATGAATAAAGTAAAAGCTGAATTGTCCTTATTCCACCCCAAGTTTTAAATTAGCAGTGCATTTTGGTACGTACTCCCCAAACTGTGCCTTAATTTTAGAAAAGCTAAATGGAAAATATGTTTTAAATATGATACTATGCACAAGGATGATGTAAATATGAACACATGATATTAGACATAAATATGATATTATAAAGAAAGGGAGGCTCCTCTGCCCTTTCTTTCCTCCTATTTGTGAGACATCATCCTTTCCCGAATCATCTCAATCAAGTGTCACCATAAGCACGACTATTGTCACAGATGGGTGCTTTTCAAAATAGTTAACAATCCTCCATTGGTTAAATTGTTAAATCCTCCATTTAACAATTAAATGGAGGTTTACATATGCCCCCCAAAAGGAGATAACATTATTCATTGAATTAGAAGGACTGCCTGTGAAAGCAGAGCGGAATTCTTAGGATTGGAAAAGACAAGCTAGGTAGTCCTCTAGCAGAATACCACGTGGAATGTGTCTACTGCTTCTTCTTGTGTTGTGGTAGGAGCACAATCCACTCCCACAAAAATCTTCCAGGTATGCTGGGACATCTAGGTCTGACCTGTCTGCCATGTAAAGGGCTGGTTAGAATAAGTCATGCAACATTTCTCAAAATGTGTGTCCACAGAGTAGGTAAGCCTACTTAGTCTGTTCAGAAGTGTACCTGACAAAATTGCATCATGGTCAGATAACTATTGGAACTACTGTGTTCAAAAGTGTCTGCAGAATTCTTAGTGTAGGATATCTCAAAATATTTAATTTCAACTTTCTCTTTTTCATTGAGTAGCTCATGAAACAAACATTTCTAGGAATTTGCTTTGAAAATTGTTGGTTTTGGGGGTTAATTTTAACTCAGGAATATTTTGTGTACAGATACACATATGATGTGCATATATATATAAAATATGATTTTGAAACAATTGAGCCATTGTCCTCTGTGCTGTATAATTTATTGCATAGTTTACTGTTAATTTGAGAATAATGTGTTTAAAGACATTTTAAACTATCCATTATAAAATGGAAATAATCATTTCATGGTAAACTCTTGAGTTAGGAATTACTACACTAGCACATCAGTTCTGTTCTGAAGACCTCAGTTGAGGGGGAGCTGTGAAAATTAAAAGGGAAACTTCATGAAAATGGAGCTGGGAGGCCAGAGGCGCGCTCTCCTGCATATACCATTTGTGCCAGAACAGATCCCAGTAGGAAGAGACATACCTTGCATCTCCGGCAGAAAGTGACATTACAAGGCCAGCAGGAAGAAGAAAGATTTTCTTCTTGCCTGACAACAGCTCAGCCAAGGAAAAACTGCTGTACTTTGGACTTTGTGTTTATAACAGCCTCTCCCACCTCCTTCTCTCCCTTGCTTTACCTGACTTGCCTCTGCTTCATCGTAATTGCATGTCCAGAATTGCAATTCTTTGCTGCTCCCAAGTAAAAACTCTGTTGTGCTCGAAAAATAACTGGCCCTTTTATTGCTTTAGGTTAACAGAAGAGAAACAGACCTGGGAAGAGAGAATTTCAATGCAATGGGAAGAGGTTTTTGAGCTACTGCTACAGAATGCTCTAGGACACTGCATGAATGGGTTTTTATTTCACTCAATGGACAATGAGTCTTGGAGGAGACAATGCTTGTGCTGAGTACTGAAGAATAAACAGAGTTAGTCATTCAAAGAACTGGAGTTGGTGGGGCATGTGAGCCTGAGGCATAGACGAGCACATGGTATAATAGGTGGGAAGTTTATTTTATTAAGAAGGAAAGGGGGAAAAGTAAACCTAAGCTATCAAGCCAATACCTGGACCTTGTTCCTTTGTGGCCTGTCAAACCCTTATAGTTAGTGTCAGTGAAGTCGCTCAGTCGCGTCCCGACTATTGCCACCGCTTGGCCTGTAGCCTACCAGGTTCCTCTGTCCATGGAATTTTCCAGGCAAAAGTACTGGAGTGGGTTGCCATTTCCTTCTCCAGGAATCTTCCCGACCGAGGGATCGAACCTGAGTCTCCCGCATTATGGGCAGATGCTTTACCATCTGAGCCACCAAGGAAGCCCCATACAATCTTGGAAATTATCACCACCTGAAACATTCCCCACTATAAGCACCGAAGATAAAATTTCTTTGTTTTTGGCATGGCTCGTTTTGGCATATTGGAAATCCTATTTGCATATTGGAAGTCCTATTTGCTGAAGGGAAAGAAGACATTCGACCCTAAGGTGTTTCAGAAAGAGGTAAATTTCTTTAAAAAAAAAAAGCATGCAAAAAGTTGGGAAAAACCAAAAAAAAAGAAGGAAAAGGGGAAGATGAAATGGTAAGTAGGAAAGGCCAGACTATGGGAGGAGTTTGAACAGAGTACCTTTTAAAAAAAATTGTATTATGACTGTCATTAAAAAAACAAAAAAGATTTTGTATGCATTTTAGTGGAAAATTAGTGTCTTTCAGGGACTGCTAGTCAGATGTGATTTTTAATCAATTCATTTGAAAATCTGTAGCAAATAATGAAATCCGTGAGCTATTTATTGCTTTAGAAATCAGCACAGCTATTTGTTTGACAATTTTCAAATGAAAAGCTTAATTTTTAGAAGCATATTATTAAAAACATCACTATACACAGGATACTTTATTCTGTTTATATCCACTTGAACCTTGTTAAAGCAATTTTGAAGTTAGTGTTAATAGCTACATTCACGATTGCTTGACTTTTTTCCAGATAAAGTTGTGAGGTTGGGGAAGACTCTATGAAAGGTAGTGTGTGTGTGTGTGTGTGTGTGTGTGTGTGTGTGTGTGTGTGTGTGTGTTGGGGTGTGTGTTTTGCTAGGTGACGATCTTAGAAAATTTTGTTTAAAATAGCAGGTAAGTTTCAGGTCTAACTGAAGATCACCTGACTAAAAACCTATCATCAGCCATTTTCTGTCCATAAACATGCCAGAGAGTCTAGAATAGATGGAGAGGTTGGCATTTCTGGTTTGAGCCAAGAAAATAAAAAGGCCAAAGTATCAAGCCCACAACGTTCTGTAATAATAATCACATTCCGCAAGGTCATCATACTAAAGGATGCCCTTAAGTGGCTACTGTTTTATTTTGGTAGTGTCTTTGGCTCTTAACTCCAGTTTTTAAAAACAAGTTTGTCTCCAAAATGGCAGTATTGACGTAAGTTATAGCCACTAGGGTGCCTAAGGGCGAATGTCAGCTTGGCATTCCCTGGAGGTGAATATATTTATATATATACATATATATGTGTACATATATTTTTAAGTTTTCAAGTTTAATCACCATCCAATTTCTCTTGATTTAAATGAATAAAATGTCACCTTATTTATATGATCATACTGTTTTAAAATTCTAATCTAACATATACGAGCCCTTATAAACCAAATGACTTTTCAGCCTACATAGATTTTATTCAAAGAAATCTACAAATTAGACATCATTATCATCCTTATTTTACAGGTGAAAAAACTGAAGACTAGAAGGTCCCAGAATCTTGGGAGGTGGAATACAGGATATGAACACTGTTCCTACGACAAAGGTCTTTAGGGTATTTTCCCCACTGCAATAGTCACTGAATCTAGACCCTGTTAGAACTTTTTTCTCCTAGATTGGAAGGCTTCCTTTGTTTTAGTTTACACAGTAACAGCTTAGAAGATATAGCTTTATTTTTAAACTTTATAAAATATGCCTAACAACATTACAGCATGTTTATTTAACATATGGGGGTTGGGAAGTATTTAAATGCCAATGTGGAGACCCACTCAGATTCTGAAAATTAATATAAAGATTATTTTAAAGTAAAGACATTCTAGATCTAAGAGATGCAGAAAGAAACCTTCCTTTGGCATGGAAAGCAGAGACTTCTGGGGGTGAGATGGCCAAGAATTCCCTACCCAGAAGCTTTATGGCCATGAAGGAAAAATCTGAGATGACCACTCCCACTTGCATAAACAGACGTTATCACAAACTTCATTATCTCCCATTTGTTCCCCTAGAAAACCATTTGTTCTTCCCACTGAAGATTTTTCTCTCCGTCCTCTCAGCCCTTACCACTAAGTTAGGGATATAAATTCCCATCTTAAGCTATTTAGAGAGCCACTTTTCTTGGTGTATTTTCGCGTACATATAAATAAGCTTTTTTTTTTTTTTTTTTTTTTTTTAATAAATAAGCTATAAGTGCAAAGATTAGTAGCCACCAGCTCTCTGTCTATGGAATTTTCCAGACAGGAATGCTTGAGTGGGTTGCCATTTCCTTCTCCAGGAGAACTTCCCAGTCCAGGGATCGAACCCACAGCTCCTGTTGTGTCTCCTGCATTGTAGGTGGATTCTTTACCACTGAGTCACCAGCAAAGCCCATTTGTTCCCCTAGAAAACCATTTGTTCCTCCCATAGAAGATTCTTCTCTCCCTCCCCTCATCCCCCACCATTAAGTTAGGTATATAAAGTCCTATCTTTAGTTATTTAGAGAGCCACTTTTTTGGTGTATTTTTGTGTGCATATAAATAAGCCATTTTCCTCTGTTAAACTATAAATTTATGTTTAATTTGCACACGCCAGTACTAAACCTAAGAGGGTAGAAGACAATATTTCTCTCTGACACTATTACACCAAGTCAGATCGCTTATTTTTTTACCACAGTATAAAACACATAGCCTAAATTAGACTGTATCTTTTTATATATTTCAGTCCAGCTCTGACATTCTCATAGAATTTTCAATATATCTGCACCTTTTTAGATATATGTAATCATTCCTCTAGATAGAATTCATTGAGCACTACCCAGTGCCAATAAGTGGGATAAGTTGGTTCATATTTCAGCCCATTTAGTTTTCCTAAATCTTTAAGGTAGATGTTAACTCCCTAATGGCATGAAACGAATGAAATATGGGATGTACAGTTGGCCCTCAGAAAGGCAACCGTGTACCAGTCATGTATTTCATGATAAATAGGATGTCCACATGCATGTAATAAGATAGTGTAATTCTCCCATTTCACTGCTTCCCAATTGGGTTTGTGTTTGGACTTTACAAATCAAAAAACCAAAAGTTTGAAAATGGATCCATCAAGGAGTCATAAAGTAAAGCTCTCATATGAATCAAGATCCAGGGAGGTGAAACGATTCAGTCAGGAAGAAATCTTGTGGTCCTCGGGTGCCATGAGAAAGAAGACCATCTCTTCTGGGGGTAGGATGCAGTAAATAGGCTCTTTTACCTACTTGATGTGTGGCCCTAAGTAAATTCTGATCTCCTTGGGTCTCAGTTTCCTCATCTGAAACATGAGGATAATATCCTTTTCAAAGAGCTGCTGGAAAGACTAAATCAAGTAATGTGGTAACATATCCGCAGGAGGATGATACTCAGAAAATTCAGGATGGCACCTTTTCAGGGAAGGAAGGAGGGAGAAGAAAGGACTCAGGAAGGGAGCAAAGGGGGCTTCTGTTTTAGCTGGAATATTCTGCACTTTTTATACAAATGTACAAAGATCTGAACCAAGTAGAATTCAATATTGGTATTTGTTAATCTGGAAACAGTGCTTGTTAAACTATTTTCTGTACTTTTTTTTTTAATGAAAATTTTTTAATGCCTGTCATATAGGGCACAGGGAATATGGATTCAGATCCTTTCCCACAGACCTTGTCAGAAGCTACTGTGATAAATTTAGGGGCGACCCAAGGAAACAGACCCCGCGGTGAGCCTGAGCTGAAGTGGCATGCGCCCTGGGGAGCTGGGCATTCACCTTCCACAATGGAGCTCAACAGACAAGTTCACCCTCCTCTGCAGACTGAATGAACACAAGCTCGCTGCACTGCCTTCCTCAGCTTCACCACTCAGGGCAGAGACATGGTGCTTTATGTGGTCTTCATTCTACAGCCACATTCCATTTTCCATATGGGATTTTCTATCAAGGAAAGCTGTTTACATTTTAATTTATTGTAGCATGCAGCTCCTGCCAACCCCATGTGTCACCATGATTTCCATATGGGAGCCCTCCCTTCCCCGCAATGATGTTTATTTAGTCTGTACAATTTGTTTAGATTCTTCTCATGGGAATTCGGGATTTGGGGTTTTGAAAATAACTCTTCCAGAGCTCCTACATGTGGTGAACTCCACATGAAAGTGGGTTTTCCCAACCTTATGGTAAACCAAGCAATTACCATATATAGAAAGGCAACTGAACTTAGGACATCGACTCATCTTTACGTTGCCACGTAACACACAGCACAAGGTAGCTCAACTCAAGAGGGTCTGCAGCCTCTGAGAGGACTGAGGGCTGTTCAGTGGTCTGGTTCTTTTTTGGTCTCCTAGCTTTCCACCCTTATGCCCTCTCACTCTGCCCTCACCTTGGCTCTGAAAAAGGAAGAGGGAACATTCTGGAGACAGAAATGAAATTAATTAAGCCTATCCTACCGTGCTTAGTTTTATTAAAGCAGAGACATTACTTTGCCACCAAAGGTCTGTCTGGTCAAGGCTATGGTTTTTCCAGTGGTCATGTATGGATGTGAGAGTTGGACTGTGAAGAAAGCTGAGTGCCAAAAAATTGATGCTGTTGAACTGTGGTGTTGGAGAAGACTCTTGAGAGTCCTCTGGACTGCAAGGAGATCCAACCAATCCATCCTAGGAGAGATCAGTCCTGGGTGTTCATTGGAAGGACTGATGCTGAAGTTGAAACTCCAATACTCTGGCCACCTCATGTGAAGAGCTGACTCATTGGAGAAGACCCTGATGCTTGGAGGGATTGGGGGCAGGAGGAGAAGGGGACGACAGAGTATGAGACGGTTGGATGGCATCACTGACTCGGCGGGCATGAGTTTGAGTAAACTCCAGGAGTTGGTGATGGACAGGGAGGCCTGGCGTGCTGCAATTCATGGGGTTGCAAAGAGTTGGACACGACTGAGCAACTGAACTGAACTGAACCGTGCTTAGTGATGGGTTCCCTGTCATTTCTTTTCAATAGAAAAAGGCTCATGGTTCACACACGCGGGTCTTTGAGAGCAGTATTCCTCCACTGCCAGAGAAAGGGAAAAATAGTTTGTTTTGTTTTCTATTGGAGGGGGGGCAGAATTGATGCAGGGGACACGTGACTGTCAGCTCAGGATATGCACAGAGGAATTTCAGACTGCTTTAGACGTTATAAAATTGTAAGTTACCAGCCAACAGAGGTATTTACGAAAATTAGACCATCTTTCAAATTACTTTTCAGCATGCCTCCCATTCCTATTGCAAGCCAGGTGAAATAATAACGGATTTGGGCAACTTGAATCACATTCAATGCAGGAAAGAGAAAGCTATCTGCATCCAGATTATCCGAATAAAGGGAAGAACTAGAATTGCCTGTGCAGATAATGCCGCTGCCCCCAGTTTTAACTGGGGGAGGATTCCGTGCAGCCTCCCAGGGAGAAGGCAGAGAGCTAAGGCTCACTGTTACTACACAAAACCTTCCTGGAGAATCCCGGTGTCGGCACTGAGCCTCCCAGGCTGCTGGAGACCAGAAGTCAAAAAACAATCCGCAACCTTAAATGCGATAGCAGCGCGTTTGACTTCCTTTAAGAGAGGAGAGAGAAAATCTCTGTCATAAAAATGCTGCTCTCTGCCTTTAAAATGATCCCTTGGTGTTTTAAAATAATAAAACGGCAATATCCTTTTAAGCCAAAGAGCAATCTCCCCAAAGTAATTACTGTGCCTCAAGGATAATTGAAAATATGTAGAAAATCGAGGGAAAGAAAAGGTATTTCCTCCGTTAAAGTGAATGTAATGGTAGCATTTTTATGGCATTTGGTTATGACAGTGTAGCTCACAGCTGCCAAGAAGGAAAACACCTAAATACTTGAATCCTGTTAATTTTACAATAGCATTTCCATAGGGCTTCCACTGAGGCTTAAGTGCAGTTCTTACTGTCCTTTTGTGGGAACACCAACACAATTATTCACGGAGAACTTTGCAAGATGAGTTGGAGCTTGGTACCACCAGAAAAAAAAGCAAAGAGCAGTTATTTCCATGTGATCATTTAAATGATGTGATTAACTCAGTGGAAGAGTTGTTTATCCTCTGTCCTCTAATGTGGTTGTCTTAGAAAGACTTTCTCTTTTAAAGACAATACCATTTCATTAAGGCAGCAAATTAGAAAAGAATGAACAAACACAGACAAATTGAAGGTGAAATGCCTCCTTGACTCTCTTCTGCCCTCTGCTGGGCACTGTGTATATCCTCTTTGTCCAGGGGGATTAAAAAAAAGGTATCCCATCTCAAATCTTTCCGAAAGATAGTGTTGAGATATGTGTGGATGTGACAAATAATTCTATTCTGATGGATCTTGTAGGTAAATTTCTTAAGAGTGAGTCAGGTGTTTATTTATTTTGTTTCTATTTTTTAAATTATGTATCAGTTCAGTTCAGTTCAGTCGCTCAGTCCTGTCCGACTCTTTGCAACCCCATGGACTGAGGCATGACAGGCCTCCGTGTCCATCACCAACTCCTGGAGTTTACCCAAACTCATGTGCATTGAGTTGGTGATGCCATCCAACCATCTCATCCTCTGTCGTCCCCTTCTCCTCCTGCCCTCAATCGTTCCCAGGATCAGGGTCTTTACAAATGAGTCAGCTCTTCACATGAGGTGGCCATGAGGTGGCCCAAAGTATTGAAGTTTCAGCTTCAACATCCGTCCTTCCAATGAACACCCAGGACTGATCTGCTTTAGGATGGACTGGTTGGATCTCCTTGCAGTCCAAGGGACTCTCAAGAGTCTTCTCCAACACCACAGTTCAAAAGCAACAATTATTCAGTGCTCAGCTTTCTTTATAGTCCAACTCTAATATGCATAACATAAAATTTACCATTTTAACGGTACACAGTTGAGTGGCACTAAGTACCTTCCCATTGTTGTGCCACCTTCACCATCATCCGTCATCAGAACATTTTGCATCTTGCAAAACTGAAATTCTATATCCATTAAACACAACTCCCCCCACCTCCCCTCCCCCCCCAACACACACACCTGGAACCCATGGTGACCACTCTTCTACATTCTGTCTCTATGAATTTGACTATTCTAAGTACCTCCATATAGTATTTGTCCATTTGCAATCATGTGTTAATTTTTATTATTTATAATGAGAAAATAAAAGCATATGTAGATAACAATGAGGGGAGATGAAGCAGAGTATGTAGTTAGTATGTATTTGACAAGCATGTGAAGGAGACAAGAAGTCAACATAAACAAAGTGACAAATAGAAGAGCAGTGTTGCAACTTCTGGCAGGTCCTTCACTCTTACAACCCTGTGGCAACTAAAGGACACACAGCTAATAGGTGGCAGAGCTTGGTTTGAGTCTAGGATTTTCAGATTCCAAAGTTTCACTGCATTGATATTTTTATCAACCAGTATCCTCCAGGGCAGTTCCTCATCTTTCACAACACTAAGAAATTCCCCAGGGGTAAAGAACATGTCCCTTCCTTACTGCTCTCTCATCAGTTCGTTTAATAGGTTTAACTCCGAGACCTGAACCTCAAACATCTCTCATCTCACTTTTTGTCTGAAACACTGTTTAACAGAAGGGTGGCTGCTGACGTAGAGCTTGGACTCATCGAGGCTCCAAGATCTTGACAGTCATTGTCATGTGGGTCTAGTCCATTTTAGAAAGATTCTTTGAAGGTACCTGAGAGGTTTCTGAACTGGAGATCTGTAGAATCAACCCAAGAATTAGTTGAGACAAACTGGATCTATAGGAGTTTCCCTTTTATTAAATGCAGGTATAGCCAACAAGCAAGCAACAAAGAGAAGACTAATTTTAGGTTTGATGAACAGCACACCTTGTTGCCATCCCATCGGAACACTGGAAATGTTGCAAATTTAAAATAAAAGTGTCCTCTGTAACTTGCCTTGTAAATGTACTAGCTGTTTAAAAAACAAGCAAATAGGCTATCATTTGCGTTGTTGGTGCTGGTGTCGAGGGGAATTTCTAGTTTCTACCAGATTTTGGTGGGAAGAGAAAAGAGTGCTTCCCAGACCCTGTTTCCGGCGGGCCCTTATTCCGTGGCGGCTTCCCAGACAGGGCTGCCCGTGCCGCACTCCTGCACAGCAACGAGATTCCGAAGTGTCCTTCGCTGCTCCTGCAAGAGTTTATTTTGGTGTTTGTTGAACAGTGTTATGCCCAGTGATGACATTTAAAACTGAATTGTCATTTTTTATTAAATGGTTAGTGGTTGAATAGACCATTAGAGAGGACTTTAGTTAAAATATTTCTCAGAATATGATCAACTCTCATCCTTTTATATGACAATAAACAGGATTATAGGAATCAAAGAGAACATTTTTAATTTAAATTAGGTTGGTCGGCATAACATTTATCTTCCCACTCTGGTTTAGAAAGACCAGAGAGTACATTATAGTTAGTATCTAATAGTGAACTTCCCCTAATACAAGCCAAGAAGTGTCTTTATTTGATCTTGGTAAGATTGCCTCCTGGAGTGCTCTTCCTGGGATGGATGTCAGTTTGCCCTGGTCAGTACAAAGCTGGCCAAGCAATTTCCCCACTAATTTCTGCTCTGTTGATGAAGCTGCCAACCTTGGGAACAGTGACTGTATCTTTAGCTCCATCAGCATGACCCTTGGCTTCATCAGCATAGCCCCTAGCCAGCTGCAACTGACTCTCTGTCTCAACCTTCTGAAAGGCATAGCAAGTGTTCTGAGCTCCAGTTCTGCCTCTTCCCTTCCAGAAAGGCATTCAGACCCCATCTCACCCTCTCACTGGCTAAAAGACCTCTGGCAAACAACTTCCCTCTCAGGGGTGCTGGGTGCATCCAAGGAGGTAATGCTCTAAAGTCCCGCCTCAGTTCCCAGCACCACATGCTCGTTTTGTACATAGGACTCTCTCTGGGCTGCTGAAAGGTGTCTGGGCTTTGCCTTTTGGCTTCATCCCTCTTTCTTACTTTTTTTTTTTTTTAGCTTTATTTATTTTTTTTTTCCCATTTATTTTTATTAGTTGGAGGCTAATTACTTTACATCATTACAGTAGTTTTTGTCATACACTGAAATGAATTAGCCATGGATTTACATCTATTCCCCATCCCGGTCCCCCCTCCCACCTCCCTCTCCACCCGATCCCTCTGGGTCTTCCCAGTGCACCAGGCCCGAGCACTTGTCTCATGTACCCAACCTGGGCTGGTGATCTGTTTCACCCTAGATAATATACATGTTTCGATGCTGTTCTCTTGAAACATCCCACCCTCGCCTTCTCCCAGAGTCCACAAGTCTGTTCTATACATCTGAGTCTCTTTTTCTGTTTTGCGTATAGGGTTATCGTTACCATCTTTCTAAAGTCCATATATATGTGTTAGTATACTGTAATGGTCTTTATCTTTCTGGCTTACTTCGCTCTGTATAATGGGCTCCAGTTTCATCCATCTCATTAGAACTGATTCAAATGAATTCTTTTTAATGGCTGAGTAATATTCCATGGTGTATACATGTACCACAGCTTCCTCATCCATTTGTCTGCTGATGGGCATCTGGGTTGCTTCCATGTCCTGGCTATTATAAACAGTGCTGCGATGAACACTGGGGTGCACGTGTCTCTTTCAGATCTGGTTTCCTCGGTGTGTATGCCCAGAAGTGGGATTGCTGGGTCATATGGCAGTTCTACTTCCAGCTTTTTAAGAAATCTCCACACTGTTTTCCATAGTGGCTGTACTAATTTGCATTCCCACCAACAGTGTAAGCCTCTTTCTTACTTTTGTCTTTCTTCTTAAAACCATGCTTGTTATGGGTGAGGCCCTGCTACTCTTTTCCTTTGTAATCCAGTTGTAGGCTGAACAATGGCTTAACTTCCTGGAGACGTATTCACTTATTACCACATTTTCAGTTATCATCTTCCTGGGTGCTTGGGACTTTCCTGATTAAAATGACCTTTTAAAACAACTGAAATAGCCTCTGAAGTGGCAGCGTGGGACTACTTGAGTCCGCACTCCAGCTCGGCCTTGCAAAGTCTGAATGAGCTTAAGAATATTATATTTCTTCTGTGTCCTTCAGCTCACTCATCTGTAAAATGGGGGCTAATGGTGCTTCACAGGCACCTGTGAAGATCTGACGCCCAGGTAAATGTAAATTATTTTAGAACACTACCAGACTCTGTGATGAAACGGGCTGGTCACAGTTTATGCCTTTTCTAAACAAAGCGTTCCAATTTGGGGTTGATTGGTAATGAAATATGTGGAGGACCCAGAAGGAAGTCTGGGAAGAGAGAGGCTAGAAGCACATGAGGCCCCAGGGAGGGGCCAGGAAGAGTCTGACACAGCGGGGTTGACATGTTATCCCCACCCTGAAGCTAATACATTCCTACGTCACAGCTTGTTCTGTTCCCCGCAAAGGCTGACTTGGTTGTACACGACCCTCTCGGAGCAGCTTGTTTCAGAACCGTTCATGCCCAAGGTGATGAGGGGACATGAGATGCTTTTCGGACATTTCTGTGATTTCAGGATTTGTGCATTTAGTTAAGGGGCCCCTGTTATCAGCTTGTCTTCCCTAAGAGCACTCAGCTTTACTCTTTTTCTTCTAACTCCCTGAAGGATGTAGTTTAACCAAGAAAGTAACTTAATAAAACATTCCAAATACCCAGTTCCAGAAAGCCGTATACCTAATTCACCCTAAGCGTATTATTTAGGGACTAAATTCCTAACATTCTCTTTCGTAAAATAGAGATGATAATATCTGCCTTACAAGGTTGTTTTGAAGGTCAGACAGAATTACACTGGTGCTAACCATAGAGGTTGGCATAACTGAAAAGATGGATGAATATTTCTTGTTGCTGATGCTGGGAAGGATAGCGGTTATAACCGAGGTGCACGCCCTTCGAGGACACTGAAACTAGCATGTGGATGGCCTCGATCAAGCTTTATATCACACTCATGGTAGGTGATTTTCTAGTGACTTAGCAGAGTTTACAAAGTGCTGGCATACACCTTGTCTTAATGGCTCCTCCCAACAGCAAAATGAGGAAGATAATGGGACAGAATGATATTCAAACAGTTGGGCTTCCCAGGTGGTGCTAGTGGCAAAGAATCTGCTTGTCAATGCAGGAGAAATATTCAGCCAGCCACAGGGTAAGCCCTGGGGGATGGAAAAGGGAGGAGTAAGGAGATGGGGAAGGGTGAGACCTGCATCTTTCCTGGATTCTTCTGACAGCTTGATAATCTCACCAAGTAGTCAGATTTAAAATTTCATTGGACTTTAACATTTGGGAAGCAATGACCCAGTCTCTTGGCTTTTGGACACCCCCACTCTCCCAAATGAGGTTTCCCTGATAGCTCAGTTGGTAAAGAATCTGCCTGCAGTGCAGGAGACCTGGCTTGATCCCTGTGTTGGGAAGATCTGCTGGAGAAGGGATAGGCTACTCACCCCAGTACTCTGGGGCTTCCCTTGTGGCTCAGCTGGTAAAGAATCCTCCTGTCATGTGGGAGACCTGGGTTCAATCCCTGAGTTGGGAAGAGCCCCCGGAGAAAGGAAAGGCTACCCACTCCAGTATTCTGGCTTGGAGAATTCCATGGACTGTATAGTCCATTGGGTTGCAAAGAGTTGGACACGACTGACTTTCACTTTCACTTTCATCCTCCCATTCACCCTCCACTTCCTGCTCTTTCTATGTACTGAACCTCCCGTGGCAAGTGTTCAATTGGTGATCTGGTAAACTTTGTTAAGGAACAAACTCAATCAAGGGCTTGTCCCAGGGTTGATCTTTCAAAAACCACTCTCAGAGAACAGAGCAATTGATTCCTTTCTGGGAATCAAGGAAAAAAGCCTTTCTCTTTTGCAGGCAGTGGAAAATGAGTTCAGAAGGACTCAGACACTTCTCTGTTTTAGGCAAGTGGCCTGGAGCCACCTTCCTGAGCCTCAGTTTCTGCATCTGTAAAATGGAAGTAGTGTTAACTGTCTTGTCTTAAAAGGATTAGAGATAATGCCTGTGTATATATTAGGAACACAATCAGTGGCAGTAACTATGATTACTTCTGCACTTCCAGGGTGGAAGGATGAGGGGTTGGAGAACAAGGGAGAAAGCTGTGTGGCAAACACATCATAGACTGGAGACTGTTTGTGTTTACTTAGGGCTTATCCATTTTCTGAAATCCATCTTCTATCTTACAACCCAATCTAGACTATTACAAAAGAAAAATAAAACATCCTACTAAACACACACCTTTCCCAGGCTTAGTTTTAAAGAGTGTGTGTGTGTGTGTGTGTGTGTGTGTGTTTGTATTTATTGGAAAACAAGATGAGCGCTCTGTTAAAAGCCTGACTCGAGTCCTGTGTTCCAAGGACACCTCCACAGCTCCATAACATAGATCATCCCCTAGGAAACCCAGCAGAGATCTGTAGCCTTCACGGTGCTTGTGTCCTCTCCATTTATAGCTGACCTAATTTTTCTCTAGACGAAAGATGCACGCACCACGCAGCTCTCTGTGCAAGCCCATGGTCGGAAGCTAAACCTCCTTCCATCCTGAGGCCAAGTCCCTGGCTTCCAGCCCTGTTACCACACACCTGCCCAAGTGGGGTGGGGTGGGGGAGAACTAATGAGATAGAGGACAACTTATTCTCTTAGTGGTTGTTGAAAAGTTCCTCTTAGAAGAGATCTACATCGATGAAGAAATGCATTTAAGATTTCCACTTGGAGTAGAAATAGTTCCAGAGTTGGAGCAAGGAAGTGTGTGGAGGGGGAGAAGCTCTGTCTTGGTGGAGGTAGGAGCGAAGAACATGAGGCAGAGAGGGACGAGGGAGGTGGCAGATGGAGTGGGCTGGATGAAGCTAGCTTTCCCTCATGTACTCCAGATCTCTGTACATGTAACGGCCATAAACTGCTTGTTGTGGTTAGTTTCTTATAAAAAAGCTGTCGTAGGTTAAGTTTTGGTTGTCACCAGGTGAAACCAACACAGCAAAGGAGGATGAAGGGGCAGGAGCAGCAGGACATGGAGAATGTTAGGTCCAGGACTGGGGGGAGAACTTTAAATGTCCCCAGGCCTGGATGTTATTGGCATCAATTTCAATTTGAAATTGACTCACCTCCTCTCTCACTGCTATCTCTCTTGCTTCTCTGCACCATGACACTGGCTTCTCCCCAGCCCTGCACAGGGCACTGCTACCAGCTGCTCCCTCCCCCAGATACTTTGCTTCTCCTGTATCTGTCTCCCTGAATGGGACCTTCCCCAGAAACCTCTCTGCCGCCTCATCTAAGATTGCACCTGCCATCATCAACTGTTAGCACACCCCCTCTTTAATTTTCTCAGAGCTCTTATTACTCTCAGACATCTATAATACATCAGCTTATTTATTTCTTGTCAGTTTCCCCTGACTGGTAGACTTGCTGTCTGGGGGCAGGGCACTTGCCTTTTCTGTGTATTTCCATGTCTCCAGTTCAAGGGCGCTCAATAAATATTAGTTGAAAGGTGACATCTGGGGGCACAGTATTGAAGCCAGCGTCCCTCCTCAGGACAGATCATATTCAGCGTGCTTGGACAGGCACCAAGCTCATTTCTCAAGGGCTGCCTGCTGACCTGGAAGATGGTGTGGTTATTTTGTCTCTTCTCTCCTTCTCTACCCTTATCAACACACTTCTAGAGCCTTTGGGATGCTCTTAGCCCCTTTTCTACCAGTTCCCATACATGTTCCTGCAACATGACGTGGAGGCTATTTCCTTTCCCTTCTTCATATCGCTGACTCCAGGCTGCCCAGCATTCGCCTCCCTGGGCACACACATATTCCAGTGACCTCTTGCCCCCCTGATTAGGAATTTGCACTTTGATCTGCTCTGTGTTTGAATCTTGGCTCTTAGCTGACTAAGGATGAGACGGTGGAAATCACTCACCCCTCTGTCTCCGTTTCTCAATCTGCGTCAATGGTATTACGGACCTCAAGGGATGAATGAGCTCCTGCCCCATGCTCCCTCCTAAACTCGCACAGGGCTTGGTAAGTGATAGCCATTGTTGTCGTTTAGCCTCTGGAGGACTTGGAGAGCTCCCATACAGGAGGATGGAGCAAGGGGGACATTTAAGTCTACCTTCTCTTAATAAATGTTATCATGAAATACTTTGACATTAGCCAGACATCGTGGCAGAGATTCAACTTGTAGCTTCAGCATCTTTTGCAGTTATTATCCTGACACACTCCTCGTGACTCATGGCCCCTTCCAGCAAGCACACCTTTGGTCTTAACCCCAGAATGGTGAGTTTCTAGGTTAGAAAGGAAACGAAATAAGAACATCTCTGTTTTTTTCAGATCACCCAGAGGTGGATTCTGAGGCAAGCACCTCAGTGTGTATGTGCGTGCATAGTCGCTCAGTCATGTCCAACTCTTTGTGACCCCATGGACTATAGCCCGACAGGCTCCTCTGTCCATGGAATTCTCCAGGCAGGAATACTGGAGTGGGTAGCCATTCCCTTCTCCAGGGGATCTTCCCAACCCAGGGACAAAACTTGAGTCTTCTGCATTGCAGGCAGATTCCTCACCATCTGAGCCACCAGGGAAATCCAAGCCCCTTGGTGCTGGTGGCTTATTGGGAGGTGATCCCAGGAGCAGAAGCAGGGTGTGAAGCAGTGAGACAGAGAGAAAGCCAGCGACACACCCATGGGTGAGGCGGCTGTGGGCACAGCAGAGGCTTGGTCCACCAGGGCCTCTCAAGAAACTGTGGGACATGTCTCAGGACTGAGCCAGCCAGGCATGGGGAGGTGGGCATTTATTCTGGGTCCTCCTGGGGCAGTTAACCCCCCATATGCCCCGCTTGTACTTGTATGCAACTTGTATTGCTAAGAAAGCCCCGGGCAAGACATCGAGAGATGCAGGGGCTCCAGGTTGGAAGCTGTCAGCCTCCAGATTGTTGGCCTCGGCTCTAAGTCAACATGGAGGTGGGCTGAGGGCACAGGGGACTTGCCACGGTTTGGATTCCAGGAAGCTGACTCTGAGGTGGAGATTAGCATGCAAGATGTATTACAGGAAGGGCTCTTGGGATCAGCATCTGCAGGGGACGGAAGGAAGGAGGCATGGGCTGAGAGAGACATTTATTTGGCTACAATGCAGTTTCAAGGGAGGTGCAGCTGCCCCTTGGGGAGCTTTGAAACAAGGATGGCTTTTTAGAGTTGTTCTGAGCTGGAGCAAAGGAGAAGGGTATTTATATCCCCCCTGTGGACCAATCGTTGGATGAGTGTTGTCCATGGGCAGTTCCTGGAGAGGGCTCAGAGCTGAGTGCTATTGGCCAACTGCCCACTGAACAACCAGGAAAAGAAGCCCTTAATTTCTGAAGGGAGACCTAGGTTATACATCACAGCATCTTCCACGGACATCAGCAGCATCCGCATCATGCAGTTTGGAAGGGAGAAGCAGAGGCAGAGAAAGCTCAAGGTCCAAAGCCCAGGTCTTTGACCGTGAGTCTGGGCTGGAGGCCAGCAGTCGAGAGCTTGCTTTTCCTCAGAATAAGAAAATAACGAAAGCCCCATTCCTAGCCAGACTCTAAAATATGACATGCACATCCATCTAAGATTGTCAGATTTATTTGGATTCATCACTTGGTGTGAAAATAATAGCTCTGGTTTCTCTTAACTCGTTATCTGTGGTGTCCGTGGTGGCAATGCTGATTAAAAGTCATGAAAATCACAGTGAAGCCAGGTTCCCCAAATCCATTATGAGCCATCTGGTTTTGAGGTGGCTTCCAACAAATATATTTTCTGGTGGCCATTGAGGGAGGCACAAGAGTGAAGATCCAAAGTGGATGAGTGGTCGTGGATGCTTCGGTTTTTCTGACAGAGAGAACAGCACTTTGTGGGCTTGTGGAAAAGGACTTAAAGTGATGACTGTGTTCATTTAGTTGCTCAGAGGTGAACCAAAAAACCCCCCACATTTCCCTAGAATTCTTTTCCAGCTTCCCTAAAATTCAGACTAGATTAAAAGATGTTGGAGATTATCTCTGAGCAGTTTTGCTGTTGTTTCTTGGCCAAAATAAAATACATTTTGTTGATATAAATAGCTGCAATGATAATACAAGTATTTCTGGGTCCTGAGCATCCTCAGAAGATCCAGAAGTGCCTGTGAATCATCTTACTAGCATTATACATCTGCCTTCACCTCCATCCACCCAGGGCACATTTGCAGTTTGATATCACAGTAATGGTTTCTTGGCTAACTTTTCTTGAGCTCTACACTAGGCTGCAAAGGATTGCATGATTCCCGAGTTTGAAAAACCAGTTGACAAATCCACTAAGGTAAGGTACCACCCACACTGAAAACTATTTGTGAATTGGAAACTCTCTCTCTCGGTGTTTGTGATTCATTCTTTGACGCTTTGACCAAAATACTGTGTCACAGGTTAACAGAGGATATGATGGGGAAAGACAGCAAGAGATGTGCTCTTTTGCACAATCCTGTGTTGGGGGTGGTGGGAGTGGGGGCATCCCTAGGGGCATATAACTGTGTGCTACTCTCTGCAGCTCAACGTGGGCTTTGTAAAATGAGGAGAACTTGGTGGCTTTGAGTGAGGTCTTGGGATACCATGTTTGAAACTTAGTCTTAAAGGCAGGAAAAAGTCTCCAAAGGTAACACCAAATCTCCAGGAGGAAGGAGGGAAGAGACAGGCAAATAGTTTTGTTCTTGGGGTGGTTTTACTTTAGGGACAAGCAGAGTGGGACATCTAATCACAGTTTGCATGCTGTGCATACTAAGTCGCTTCAGTTGTGTCCAACTCTGTGCAACCCTGTGGACTGTAGCCGTCCAGGCTCCTCTGTCCATGGATTCTCCAGGCAAGAATACTGAAGTGGGTTGCCATGCCCTCCTCCAGGGCATTTTTCTGTCTCAGAGATCAAATCCACGTTTCTTTGTCTCCTGCATTAGCAGGCAGGTTCTTTACCACTAGCACCACCAGGGAAGCTAATTACAGTGTGGGTCTCAGCTATTGTGTGCTCAGAAATATTAAAGCCACTTTTATGCTAATTTGTATTTTAGCAGGAGCTTGGGTCTGTTAGGTAGTTAGAATAGGAAAAAGGAGTCCAGAATGGTGATGACTAAAAGACAGGAAGGGAAAAGCCCTCGAAAATAGAACAAAGGAAGGCCCTAGGACTGGAGTGAGGACCTCAGGTAGAACAAACAGCACTCCTGGCTAGCCCAATTTACACAGGGCAGGCCCGGGGCGGGGGGGAGGGTGGGGGAACATGTAAAAAGGGGAGCCAAAGGGCCGGTGGTCTCTTTCTCTCCCTCGCGCGCTCTTGTTCTCTCTCTCTTCTCTTCGCATCTTTTGGGTCGGCATGCCCTCACGCCTCAAGGATGTATTTTCCTTTATTTTCTAAATAAAACTGATCTGTCCAAGAACTATAACACAAACTGTCCAAGAGCTGTGACGCGCTGTGGGATTTAATTCCGTCGCTTCAAATCTTTGTTGTGACGAAACAGAACTGAGGAGATTACACTCCCCTAACAGGTCCATTCTGAAAGTGAGGTTTTGGGGGTAGGCAAGAACAGTGTTTGGAATAGGATATAAAATATGCTGATGCAAGTATTTGCTGGCTTCTCCTCTAGGTACTTGGCCATAGTCCTCGGTGGGGGTCTGGGGGCCTCAAAGGAACCACATCCATATAAGAAGCCGCCTCTGTGCCTGTCAGAGCAGCATAAGTAATTTTGGAAATAGGGGTGTAGGAACTAGAGGTGGCGGCCACACGAGGGGTTTTCTCTCCATCTTGATCATCTCTTACACTCTGGATTGACATTTGAGAGCACTGTCACCTACTCAAGTGATTCCACATCACAGGCAGGACAACGGGCAGTGGAGTACCCTACCACAGACCAGGAAAAGGCCCTGGGGATGGTTGCAGTTACTTGCTTTGGGCAAAAGAGTTGTAAATGTCAGAGCAGAGCACAGAACCAGGACTCGGATTCCAGTGTGTTGTGCTTTCTGCCAAGCGGTAATGATTTTTGTCTCCTCTGAGGTTCAACCTTGCCTTCCATTTCTGTATACCCTGATTGCTGTCTCTCTCTATGTGTCTGTCTATCTACCTACCTATCTATCTATCCACCTATCTTCCTATCTATCCATCCATACATACATGTAAAAGAGGGTCTAACATACAAGTTAGTCTTTTAAACAAGGAATGAAGTTGAATGCTAGACAATAGTCAAATAGCTATTACTGGTGAAATATTTCATTTAAGCTACACAAATTCATCAATTTTTTTTTAATATTCACCTAAAGTATAAGAGGAACTGTCTGTCGAGATGAAAATAATCAGTGAGAATAATTATAAAAGGGGACAGTTTTAATTTAGAAAAAAAATTAAGAACTTTAGACATTAATAAACTCCTGCAATTAATGTTTGTTGCTGTATATAAACAACTAATGTAGTAAATACCCTCACCATCAAAGCCAATTTAGCAAGGTCTCAATTTGAAAACACTCAGTTGATTATTTGTTAGAGTCATATTAATAGAATGAAGTATGATATTCAGTTCAGTTCAGGCCCTCAGTCGTGTCCGACTCTGAGATCCCATGAATCGTAGCATGCCAGGCCTCCCTGTCCATCATCAATTCCTGGAGTTTACTCAAACTCATGTCCATCAAGTTGGTGATGCCATCCAGCCATCTCATCCTCTGTTGTCCCCTTCTCCTCCTGCCCCCAATCCCTCCCAGCATCAGGGTGTTTTCCAATGAGTCAGCTCTTCACATGAGGTGGCCAAAGTATTAGAGTTTCAGCTTCAGCATCAGTACTTCCAATGAACACCCAGGACTGATCTCCTTTAGGAAAGCATGATGGTATTAAGTGAAAATGAACTTGAGAAGATAGGCTGTTGTCGGAAAGTGTTATTCTATCATAGAATTAATCAGACCCCAGCCTTTATTATTAAAAAGCAGAGAACAATAGCTCTAGGAGGCCAGAAGAGGATGCCATCTAGCCTCCAGAGAAGGCATAAAGCTTCTTTGCATTAACCCCACTGCATCCGAGATCAGAGGAATCTTATGTGAATAGATATGAGTCCAAGGATATTTAATGACTCCAAGCACTTAGAGGTGGAGATTTTTGAGAGACAAGGAAAGAAGTTTTGACTGCAGCTCAGAATGGAAAGTTTGCCTTTTTCTTTTCTGCAGATTTATTCTCCTTTCTCCGGAGACTACCTCTCTGAAAAGAGTGAGGCTCTGTGTCCTCTTATAAGCTGTTTCCTCTTGGCCTCCTCCCACCCCCGTGGGCCTGTTCGCCAGATTCATACTCCACCTCCTTCTTCCTTGTTTTTACTTGGCACAGTTATGAGTTTGGACCCAAAGGAAATGCACAGAGGAAGTATCTCTCTCAGCTTTGCCCCTACATCTCATAACTGTCAAATGTAAGCAAGAACAGCCACTGAGTCTCCATTAAAGGTTACATACTGGGTCTAGTCTCAAAGTCCCATTTAGTGATAAAGAGATACTTTGCCTTGCCTGGTGTTATTATGCTATGTGTTTGGATCCATACTGCATTAATTATCTACTGCTAGATAATAAATTACCCCAAACTTAATGACTTAAAACAATAAACATTTATTGTCTCACATAAATGTTTTCTGAGGTCTAATCCAAGTAGCTTTGCTGGGGACTTCTGGTATAGCCCTCTTGTGAGACTGCGCTCATGAGCTGGGCTGGGGCCACTGTCATCTGAAGGCTACACTGGGGCTTGAACGTGAATTTCAAGATGGCACCCTCTTGGGCCTGTTAGGAGGAAGTCTGGCTCAATGTATTGTATTGCTGTCTATGGGCAGGAGTCAAATTCTGTATCACCTTAACCTCTCTATAGGACTGGTTGAGGGTCTTTTGATGTGGCAGCTGGCACTTGCTCAGAGTAAGTGACTCCAGAGAGAAGATAGAGCAAGGAGGAAGCCACAGTGCCTTTTATGACCCAGTCTTAGAAGTCACACAGCACCATTTGTATGTGTTAGAATTTGAGCCCACACTCAGGAGTAGGGGAATTAGGTTCTACTTTTTGAAGGGAGGAGCATCAGAGAATTTGTGGGCATATTTTAAAACCACTACACAACCCAAGACTGCTACTGCTCACCAACTTCTGTGTGCCTCCTGTTATGTTGGGCACAAAGCTGCATCTTAGATCCTCATCCCTTTCAGTCAGTAGAGTCAAAGGAATGTGAGCAGAGGGTTTGCCTGCCTCTTGTAGGTAAGCCTGTCCCTTCAAAGGCTCACGTTGCCCCTTTCCCTCCCCATGGTGACCTTCGAGACACATCACAAATGTTGCTCTGGGCTTCCAGCATCACAAGCTGGGAGGAGCCCTGGAGTGCAAACCAGAATCTCTTTGCTGTCAGCAATGGTCTGTGATCTAAGAAAGCAATGCCCTTTATCATTTTAACATGCAGATTTCTGGGTTTATGTCTTATAGTAGCTAGATTTATTCACTCTAGCAGAACATCAACAGGGACTTACAGAACTGATATCAGATATGTGTATGAATGCATGGAAGCTGTGTCATTTTTTACATATTGGCATGGAAAGTTTCTGGAAAAAATACAAATTATGATGTTATGAATAATTTGGGGATAACTTTCCTTCTTTTGAATATTTTTGATGGTATTTTCTGATGTTTGTCATAAAAATGTAGCTTACCTTTATTTTAAATAATTTTATTGTGGCTTAATTGATGTATAGTATTATTTTGGTTTCATGTCATGATGTAATGATGTGATAGGTTTATAGGATATGAAATGATCACAATAAGTCTAGTCTAACTTTCCTCATCCTTATACATAATTACAAAATTTTTTTCCTAAGATTGAAACTTCAGATCTACTCATTTAGCAACTTTCAAATATGCAATACAATATTGTTAACTATACTCACCACGCTATACATTACATTCTCTGGGTCTTTATTTTATACCTGGAAGCTTATACTTTTTGACCTTCTTCGCCCATTTCACCTACCATCTACTTCTGGGAACCATCAATCTGTTCTCTGTATATATGAGCTTTTAAAAAACTATTTCACTTACAAGGAAGATCATACAACATTTGTCTTTCTCTGTGCTCCTTATTTCACTTAGTACTATGCCCTTAAGATCCGTCCATGTTGTCGCAAGTGCAAGGTTTCTTAAGATTTCATTCCTTTGTATGGCTTTATCTTTATCCATGTATCCAGTGATGGATGCTTAGATTGTTTCCATATCTTGGCTATTATAAAGAGTGCTGCAGAGAACATGGGAGTCCAGATATCTTTTTGAATTAGTGCTTTGATTTTCTTTGGATAAATACCCACAAGTGGAATTGGGAGATCATCCAGTAGTTGCATTTTTAATTTTTTGAAGAACTTTCATACTATTTTCCATAGTTGCTGATTCAATCTACTTTCCCAACAGCAGTGCACAAAGGTTCCCTTTTCCCCACATCCATGCCTATCATTTTAATTCATTCTTGGTTTCACTTTTGCATTTTGTATTTCTTGCCTTCTTGTATTTTTGCCAGTTCTGCAAGTTCCCTTTGTGTCTCTTCTTCCATTTCAATGTCTTCTGTTCTATGGTTCCCTGATCCTGTTTCTTGGAGGTCAAGCCCTCGAGGTCTTTTTGAAGACGCCAAGCTAATGTCCTCTATAATTTTCTTTCCTCTTCTTTTCTTCCTTCTTCCCTTCCTTCCTCCTTCTCTCTTTCATTGTTGAAAGCCATTTTTAGATATGTTTTTCTGTATTTTCAGGGAGCATTACCTTTTCCATATGTTTCAAGATGTTTTATGAATTACCTTGTGGTTTTCATTTGGTTTTCTGTTTCCATGCACTTCAGTAGGAAACAATTTTTTTTTTTCTAGGCAAACAGATAATATGCTTTGCCCTACAGGATCTCAAAGAGAAGAAAGGTAAGAGGGTACCTACCACCTGGGCCCATCATGTCAAACTGTATCAAGACATTCTAACAACTGGGAATACTAAACCTCATGTCAAAGGGACGCCTGGCGTATTCTGGGGATGTAGAGCAAAGGGCAAGTAATACTGCCTAGAAGAATCAGGGAGGCTTTGAAAAGAATGTTGAATTTGACCCCTGTGTTGAAGAATGGGTCATAACTCACTCAGTAGAGTAGAAAAGGAAAGCATATCAGTAAAGTTGTGGAGATGAAGAAAGCGTGAGAGTGAGTAGTTTGGGATCTTGATAGTGTGTGATGATATCTGAGGGCAGGAGATGATGGCAGAGGGGTAGGCAGAGGCCATCATGAAGGGACTCATGGGCCATGCTGATGATTGTAGTGTTTACTTGAAAGACGAAAAAGGAGCAACCATCATAGGGAGGCTGTGAAGACCTGTGCATTTGATAAAGCTCTCCAGGGAACATGGGGGCTGTGTGGAGGATGGAGAGAGGCTGTCACTCAAGGAAGGGTGATTCCCACATTCCTGTGGGATTCCTGTAGATTCAAGAGTAACTGGGCAAGAAGCTGCCAATTATTGTGAAAATACGTTTGAATGGTACTTCATTCAAAAGAATCTAATTAACCATTTTTCTTCCTTCTACGTAAATATAAATATTTCTACTATATGAAGCATTTAAGACAGCCCTAGGTTGGTTTTCCAGTTAAAAACATATTTTATGTGTGATGTGCATGCACCTTGTTTGCAAGAGAAGGGGGAGACAGAAGTGAGACGGTTGGATGTCATCACTGACTTAATGGACATGAGTTTGAGCAAATTCAGGAAGATAGTGAAGGACGGGAAGCCTGGCATGCTGCAGTTCATGGGGTCACAAAAAATCAGACATGACTGAGCAACTGAACAACAACCTTTTTGCAGGCTGTCTTTGCCTGTTCCCTTGTGGTTCAGATGGTTAAGAATCTGCCTGCGATGTAGGAGACACAGTTTTCATCCCTGGGTCAAGAAGATTTCCTGGAGAAGGGAATGGCTATCCATTCCAGTAATCTTGCCTGGAGAAGTTCCTTGTGGGGTACAGTCCTTGGGGTTGCAAAGAGTTGGACACGACAGAGCAACTAACATATACACATTTGCCTTTGAATAATCTGAAAGTCTCCTCGGTGGTTAAAATGATGAGAAGCGTTTTGTTTCACCTTAAAGCACTTTCATGCCAATTTCACCTCTGTCTCTCCCATGTCCCATTCTCTGACATTAACATTCAAGTCAGTGTGTGTCTGTCACCTGGGCTCTGCCTGCTGGGACCTGGGGAGGTGTGTAAACCTGCTAGTTCCCGTCCCAGGACTGCATACTCTCTGTCCCATCGTGGCATCTGCCAGGCTGTGTTTGTTCACTGGGCCTTTTGGCAGCTCCAGCTGCTTATGAAAATAAGATCATTTGTGTTAGACAAAGAAGTGCGGCCAAAATGTCGAGCTTTGTGCTGTTGTCAGGGGGCGGCGGGTGCGCTGCATGGAGTGCCAGCTGTGTCTTAGCAGTTACCTTATGGCAGTGTGGTTACATGGGTAAAGCCTTTCTCCATAAGCCCCCCTTCGCATAGGAGCAGAGATGCCCAGGGAGTAAAATTGTCTGGCCGTGGTCCTTGGCCCCTAGGGAGTCTTTGTGTGGTTGGGATTAGACAATACCTTTCCTGTCGATGACTGTCATACTATGGGATGCTTAAAATCAGCAGGAAGGGAGCTTCTCCTTGAAACACAGAGGTCGGTGAGTGAGGAATAATCTTTCGGGCAAAAGGTGTCCCAGAAATGTCTTACTCTGAAGAAGCTTATGGGGAGTTTTACTGCATTGCAATTTCAGTGGTTGAGTGGACCTGTTTGGGTCTCTATGGTTTACATTAGTTGGCTAAGGCTGTCATCACAAATGACTACAGACTGGGTGGTTTAAACAACAGAAATCTACTTATTGTCTTGAAGTTCTGGGGGCTGTGTATCCAAGATCAAGGTGCTGGTGGATTGGGTTATGGTGAGACCTTCTTCCCATCTTCTCACTGTGTCCTCATTCAGCCTTTCCCCAGTGAATTCAAGCTGGGTGAATAGAAGTTTCCTGGGACTGACATCTTTAATGTGAACTGCATGTAAAACAACACATCTTGTTTAGTTGTATCGACGATTTGATTTCACGGTGAAGGAGAGAAAGTAGCTAAGATTTGCTCAGAGCCTGCATGGGCTGGGTACTCCGCTGTGAGTTTCTTTACAAATCTTCTCACTCCACTCTTACTCCACTGTGAGATAAGTGCTATGCTTATCCTCTTTCTACTGATAAGGAAACTTGAGGCTCAGAGATGGTAAATATATTGAATCAAGGTCTCACAGGTAAGAAAAAAAAAAAAAGCCTTATGGACGAAATAAAAGTGGCCTGAGGCCTTCTATTTAGGTTTAGAGATAATAATATTAACAACAATAATGACTTGCTGATCACTTACTATGTATCAGTTATGGTTCTAAGCACTTTTTGTGTATTAATTTATGTAATTCTCACCCTCACTCTGAGAGGTAGGTGCAGTTCTGATCATCTCTATATTTTAAATGAGGAAACTGAGGAGGAGAGTTGAAATAACTTGTCCTGTACCATCCAGTGACACAGGCAGAGCGAGGTGTTGAACCCCAGCTGTCTTTTTCCAGGGCACTTTCTCATGACCTATAGTTAGAGAATCCACACAGGGGTGAGAAGAGTCCGACTGATTTCATGCTACCTGCCTCTTCTCCAGTCTACTCTTATCTTACTAATTCAGGGAAATATGTAATTCAGGTGAAATCAGTTCATAATAGATAACAAAGGACGTTAATGGATGAAAATAAGTCACAGAAGTACCATGCAGTGGATGTGCTGGACAAAGTGTGTATGTGTTTGCAACCATGATTGCAATGATTTGCCGTTGCAATAGAGTTGATGGGGTTTCTGTACATAAAAATGTCTCAGGCTGCTTTTTGCATTATATTCTTTTTCCTATTAGCTGTCTCCCTGAGTCATTCCCCCAACGTCAGTCCAAACTCTGGGTTGGGGAGAATTGCCCTAGCTCATCTTGTACTGGAAATTGTTCTGTATGTAGTAATGTTGACCCAATGCTAATGACCAATCCACAAGGCATCTAAATGGTGATTGTGGGGTGTGGAAGGGAGGGGCAGCTCAGACTTCAGCCTGAGAATTGACGTGCTTTGGGAATGAGGTCAGGGCTGAGTCTGAAGCAGTGTTTCATCAACTATGTGCCCATCAATCACCTTGGGGTCTTGATAAAATGCAGACTCTGAGTCAGTCGGGCTGGGATAGGGCCCGTGATTTGATATTTCTAAAAGTTCCTAGGTGATGCTGATGCTGCTGGTCCAAGGACCACATCTGGAGAAGCAAGGTCTACCTGTTATAGAAGAATAGATGATGAATACCACTTCTAACAGACAGGTTAGTGACCTTGAGGACAGCTGATGGAAGAAAGAAGAGCAGATGAGCCAAAATATAGTGAAAGCCAAGCCTTTTTGCCCATTTCTCTCACCCATGACAGCTTCCAGAGCTACTGAGTAGCATGGGATAATAATTGATATTGTTGAAGGGCTAACCTTCTTTTGAAAATAGGTCATTATCTTCTGGATTATACACTGAATAAATTTGGAAAGTGTGAAATATCTGTTAAAAATATTTCTATCAAAATTTCTACATTAAAAACAAAAAGTGAGAGTTGCAGGTAGTGAACATCTGTTGGAAAGAAAAAAATACCTCTGTAGATTTCCCAAAGGATTAGGTCAATAAAGCGTTATTTAAACTTGTAAAGCCATTTGTTAAGGCCTTGTGGTGCCATGGGTTGTGAGAGGTGAGATAAAATTTCAAGAAAACAACAGATGTTCCTTCCTTTTTTCAGTTTGCTGGTTGTTCCCAGATTGCTCACCCCATCCATGGTTCTGGGAGATGGTGGATTCAGAATAGTCAAGTTTCTGAATAGAGTTAACTATTTTGAAAACTTCTGGTAATAGAGCTAGAGCCAAGATTTGGAGAGAAAAAGTTTTTTGAGATTTTAGAGAATGAGGAAGTATTCAGTATGATGGAAGAGCCTGTTTTGCTTACTCAGGAATATTCAGTGGTGTGTGACTCATTGGTACAGGAGGATGCTCAAGGCAGACAGGAAAGCTTTGACTCTAGTACTTCAGCAGTTTGGCAGCAATGGGGTCAAAAGTGTCTGTGAACAAAGATCCAACAGGACAAGAACACTGTCATAGATGTCAGCATGCCATGGCCCCATACGGAGAAGGAGACAGGGACCCCTCATGCCACATTGCAGACCTCCATGCCAGAAACTGAGCTCACCTCCAAGAAGAGGGCCAGTGAGTGGGGTAAAATATTATACTGACCATTTACCCAAAAAAAAAAATCTGGGGAAAAATCCAGAAGAAAAAGGTCTACCTTGAAATGTAAAATTTTAGATTCTTTCAACCGGTGAAAATTAGGGTTTGAGAATAAAATAAAATGCAATTATTGCAAAATATTTTCATTTTTACATATGCAAGTTGGTGACTTTAAATCTTGTACCTGCACTAGAATTTGGTAGTCTGAATAAAGTAACTGCTAAATAAATTCCCATTAGTAACCAATGGGTTTTTATTGAATTCCTAGTATGTGCCAACCACCATTCTAGGTGCTGGAGAGAGAGCAGTGAACAAAATTAAGTTTCTTCTCTTTTGGGTGAGAGGAACAGATTAAGCAAAAAAAATAAATTGTATGCCAGGTGCTGAATTCTGTGAAGAAAAGTCAAGTAAGGTGAGTATAGATTGTGCACATGATGTAGGTCCTTGTGTTGTATGGGCGGGGGTATGTTTGTCTGAGTGTGTGTGTGTGTGTGTGTGTGTGTGCTGGATGTTCTCTTGTACAATTTTCCATCAGCTGATCCGGGAAAACCTCACAGATAAGTTAGTGTCTTATTTTGGAAAAACCAAAACTCTCTTTGGGGGAAAGTATTCCAGGCAAAAAACCCAGCAAATGTTAAGGTTTGAGTGGACTTGAATGAGTGAATGACTCTACTTTCCCTTAAAAAACATCACTAACTCCCCATTTCCCCAAATTTGTTGTTTGGTTTTGCCTATTTTTGAACTTTGTACATTTTTGTCTGTGACTTGTTTTTTTCCCTTACTTAGTATAAAGTTTTGAGTTTCCTTCATGGTGACATGTTGCTGCAGTTCACTGATTTCCCTTACTGCATCCTATTTCATTGAATGAGCTCACCACCTTTTATCCATTCTGTGGTCAGCAATCTTTTGGGTGGTTTTCTGTTTGTTTACTATGATAAAGAATCTTACAATAAAGTACATTCTTGTGTATTTTTCATGCAAAAGTTTCTCTTTAAGGCTGTGCCTCTTGAGCCTTCATGGCATACACTGAAATAGATGGTATTTGTTTAGCATGTTGGGGTGAGCTGGAGGGGGGTTGGGGGCACCATCACAGGTATTGGTGAAAAAAAGAACTATTTTTACATTTCATAATTACACTAAAAATTAATTGTTTAAGTATTACACAATCATTTTAGGAAAAAGTGTAACACTTCCGCATACAATCTTTTCACATTTTTTAAAAAGAGAAACTCGAGGTTTCCTCCTTAAACATACTTTTAAAAAAATCAAGTTTTCTGCATGAAATAGTTACATGCAATTGTGATCAAGATTTTAAATGATGATCTCTTTAAATTTTGATAGTCATCATGGACAAAAGCCATTACTCTCAAGGTTGGGAATAAAATTTTAAAACACATAATAACAATTCAAGAAGGACACTTAAGAATCAAATGGCTTTTTTTTCTTTCACTGACAAATGTTAGGTTGAAAAATCCCTTAATAATGGGACTTGCCTGGCAGTCTAATGGCTAAGACTTTGCCTTCTAATGCAGGGCATGCAGATTTGATCCCTGGTTGGGGAGCTAAGATCCCACATGCCTCGCAGCCAAACCAAACAAACAAACATATCAGAAGGAAGCAATATTGTAACAAATCCAATAAAGACTAAAAAATTGTTCACATAAAAAAAGGGGGTTCTTTCTAAAATAATTAAAAATGCTTGATAATGCAACTTGCTTTCAAATTCAATTGCAATTTTTTATATCAACTATTGCAAAATTGGGGTTTCCCAGGTGGTGTTAGAGGTAAAGAAATTGCCTGCCAATGGAGGAGACATAAGAGATGCGATTTCGCTTCCTGGGTCTGAAAGATCCCCTGGAGAAAGAAATGACCACTCACTGCAGTATTCTTGCCTGGAGAATCCCACCGACAGAGGGCTGCATTCCATAGGTTTGCAAAGAGTGGGACATGACTGAAGCAACTTAGGACAATTGCAAAATAATGAGGAAGCACTTACTTGCTGTGGGGAGGCCTGTCTAGTTAGAGCAGTCCCCCTACAGTTATATGGATGTCATAAAAGAGAACATCAGCTACAATCTCACACTTGTCCCCTCCTGGGGGTCCTGGCCCACAACACAGAAAGGCCCATCCTCAGTTTGTACCGTTTGAGCCAAACTACCCGCCTACATGAAAAGAGGTCATGTGTGCACCTTGGGCAAGTAAGGCTACTGGAGGACTTTACTTACTTTGTGACCAAAGAGGTAGACATCCAGAGTGGAGAGGACCCCTCTCCTGCAGGAAACGCCTACGGGAGGGAAGTTTGTGTGGGGTTTTTGCTCACCATGCTCACATCCTGCCAGGTGTCTTATCACATCTGGGCCTCCTCCACGTCAGCATCCTCTGAGGGGCAGTCAGAGGTCACGAGCAGGGGGCTGCACTGGCTGGAGAGCTTGACTGCATGTGGGAATCATCTGGATGTTTTAAGATACCGATACCTTGGTCTTACCCCTAGAGATCCTTATTTAATTAGTCTGAATGCAACCTGGGCACAGGATTTCTAAAATCATGCCAGGTGATTGTGACATGCAGCAAATTTGGGGATCTGCTCTAAGGAGTGGACTTAGGTAGTAGGGTTGTGGGTTTTCAGTTCTTCTTGGCAATACCTAGTTGTGTTACAAAAGGGTGATACCCAGTCACCTCCCTCTAGCAGCGTGTCTGAGTCCCAGATCACTGTTGTCTAGCCACGCTTCGTAGTTTATCAACTTGGTGGGTATGAAATAGTATTTTATTGTGATTTTAACTTGCATTGTCTTGTCTTCTCACAACATTGAGTATACTTTCATATGTTCATTAACTTTCCTGTCTTCTCTTCTGTAAAATACCTATTCAGATCTTTTGCTCATTTTTTTGTTAGTTTGTTTGCATTTTTCTTATTGATTTATGGACATTCTTTTATTCTGGACATGAATCTTTTGTCAGTTAAATGTGTTACAAATCTCTTTTCCCAGATTGTGCCTATCTTTTTAATATTTTATGGTATCTTAATGAGCAGAAGTGCTTAATTATATGTAGTTGAAAACAATGACTTTCAAAAAATTGTTTCACAATAGCTTTCAAAAAATAGTTTCTTTAAAAAAGTCTACTCTAAGACCATAATGATATTCTCATATGCTTTTCTTCTAAAAAATTTAAAATTTTACTTTTCATGTTTAAGCCTTTATTTCTATCTAGACTGATTTTTTTATACAAAAGTAGGGAAGGAAGGCTCTATTTTCATTTTGTTCCCATGGGGGTCATCAATGGTCCCAGCATCATTATTAATATATTCATTCTTTCTTCACTGATCTGCAATAGCCTGTCTCTCAAGTCAAGGGATAAGCTATTGTATGTCAAATCCCATGACACACATGATTCAAATTTGTGCTTCAGAAAAATTATAAATACCATTAGCTCTCACGTATTCACCACTGTTCTCGTCTTCACAAACATCATATGAAGAAGTATTTTTTTCTCATGTGCTTTTTAGCAATGGGAAAACAGGCTCAGAGAGGTTGTCAGCAGTCCCAGATCACACAGCTAGGGTTCAAATGCAGGCTGGCTCCGGAATCTGTGCCTTGACCACTGTGCTTACTGCTGCCTCTGTAAATGACTACACATTCTGAACCTCTTCAGCTCCCCACTCATAATTATTAATCATTAGTGCCTCTACTGTATTGATAAATGACATAGAAGTTTAAATACACAGATTAGGAAACACGAGATAGATGATTCCTAAATGATGCCCTTTAAAGAACCACTCTGTTTTTAAGCATTCAAAACCAGAACCCAAGAAATCTACAGAGGCCTTCAATTCTCCAAGTCTCTATTCTCAGAGTCTCCTAATGACTGTAAACAGCCTGTCACTCAAGCTGGCAGGTCACAGAGTCCACAGCTACGCCTCCCTCTGCCAAGTTCACCTTGAGAGTTAACACTGCAGGTCTTGGTTATTTTCAAAACCAGAAAAAAAAAAAATCATTCTCTGCTTTAAAAAAAGAAAACAACTCAGAGAAGACCTGGTTCTTCTAAGCACTAACGGGGCCCAAGAGGCTGGGGACTGCACGGGGTGCGATGGGGCAAGGGGGCCAGATGTCAGAGGGGAGGCCGCACTTTGGTCAAAGGCACCCATTGGGCTGAGATCAGGTCTCTGCTGCTGGAGGGGTCCGTGCGAGGCCCACTGAAGTCAGAGCATAAGGAACAGCTGTTTCTCTTTTCTGAAAGCTGGCAGGCAAGTAAACTGATCTGAGACCAGAGGGCTTTGTGTGTGATAATTGGGTTCTCCTGCAAACAAGCTGGCGGGCAACATTGGCTGTTGGCAATCCTAAGGACCTTTTTGGATGACTACAGAAAAAATTGCCAAATGGCTCTAAAATAGCTGTGTATTCTGACATCTTCATCAACGTTTTCTGAGCATTGTTTCCAGAAGAAAATGCATGCAATGATACTGATGCCTATGAAGCTTTTTTACCTCAGCTCCTTGAAGAGACCAGGCGCTGTCTACCTGTCTCCAGCTCCCACGCCAGCTCCAGGGGAGACCTGGTTCACAGATGTTGGAATCCCAGCTCACTTTTCATTATCTTTACTGACACCAATTGCTGCCAGTACTGGTGGGTAGGCAAGAGTCGGGTATTTAATGCCTTTCTCTCTCCACTCCCACTTTCCCGAGGTGAGAAACAATCACACATAAACAAACCCATCCAGATGTCAAGCATGAAACTAAAGTTAAAATTCTAGATCTTTCTGGGAATCACCACTCCTGAAATAACAAGCCTTTGTTCTACAAATGGATGGATTTTTTACATAGAAATTCCCAAAGACTGGGAAAAGATGTGTTCTTTCTTTTGTTTATTTTTCCATGAGGCTGAAAATTAATAATTCTCTATATAATTCCTTCATGTAGGGAGGAAAGGATTTGGGGAAGGAGAAATGGAACTAGATGTGGGATTAGCAATAGTTGGTTGCTGTTGGGGAGAGAATTCCTGCTCATCACTAATAAGAAGGAAGTGAGTGGGCCATGGGTCCCACTCTGATTTCCTTGGGTAGATGAATTTTATGTAATTTTGTTCTCTGTCAAGGCAATTAATTAGAGGCTTAACTAAATATGATTGGATTATCATATGTTTCAGACTATTTGAAAATTCAAAAATCTCTTGTAAAACAAATCATGCATTTTGGTCAGAGAAATGTCCACTGTGTGTCTACCTGAGGCCCTTCTGTTCAAAAGCCCAAGGGTGGGCTTGTCCAGGACCTGCTGGGCAGTTAAGGTCAGGATCAGCACAACATGGCCAAAACAACCTTTTCTTCCCCACGAGAGCTGGGTGAAGGTGTCGACTAAAGCAGAGGGGATGGGGTGGGGTGGGTGAGACCATTTGTAATGACAAGGTTAGTAAAGTGAGCAGGAGTAGCCTGAGGGGTGAGCCATGGCTCAAGAGACGTCAGCCACAGCTGGGGACTCGGGAGAACTATGGGTTTAGTGGGAAGAAGAGAGGGCTCGAGGTCTGAAACCCTTGTCCCGTGAGCCACACATTTTCTAAGAGAGGAGCGTCGTGCATCTCCTGTGTGGCCCTTATCATTCCATCACTTTAACAAAAATGTACAAAACCATTTACTCCGAAGACATGGAAACCCAGAGAAGTTCGACAAATTGTCCTAAGAAGAACAAGCTGTTGATGGCAGAGCCAAGTCTTAGAAACTGAGTCTTAGGACTCCTGATACAAGGTTACCTCCAGCTCCATGCTGCTGAGTGCCAAGTGCCTTGTGCTTTTAAAAAGTCATTTTGCTGTAGGAGCTTAGCCTTTATGCCAAGAAATGACCAGCGTATTTTGGTGATTAGAGACAGGGAGGACAAAAGAACATATAATAAAGGTAATATTTCTTTTCTTTGTAGACTTCAGAGTTAGGCAGAAGGGACTGGGGAATAAATAGCTTAAAAACTATGAGACATGTCTAAACCTACTTCTTCCTGATCTACGAAGCTAGCCTCAGTGACTAGACACAAGGCTTCCATCTGCCTTGTTTCCCCTGGGTAGTTTTCTCTATGATCCTTCCTGCTGAAGTAAAGACGCTTCTTACCCAGTCCGGTAGTACTTAATGCAAATAAGTGAATTTGAAATAGTGTGGCCTGGAAGTAATAATAAAGTCTCAGTTGGTTACCCAAGTATGAAAAAAAAACTATAAATTCCTCAAATTAAAAACAAATTCACACAATTTCAAAGCAGGGGGCCTGTATGAATTGCATCCTGTGTTCACATTCTTGCCAGGCGACAGTGTCACTTTAGCTGCTTAATGGAAATATCCTGCATGCTCAAGAACTTCTGCAAGGGGTTTTGATCCATTTTGCACTATTATTTTAATATTCATTGCTACTTAAAAATTTAAAACTCTCTGTATCACATAACAGCATCCTTGAAGATGTCACTGTCATATTGCTTGTGCAAGTGCTGAAAATCAGTAACTTTGCAATGAAAGGTACATAAAATGCTACTACATGAACCAAACGATCACTGAAATGGGCCAGGCAGTAAATTTAGTGAGTCTCCAAAGAAAAATACTAGGGAAGATACTGAGAAAAAGAAAAAGAGGAAATATTAACAAACTAAGTGATAAGTATATTTTGAGATAGTAGTCCGTCCACCTTGCCCTCAATAATTGTTTTTCCTTTAGAAAAATTAATCATGAAAGTTTCATATCATATGAGGTTTTTAGGAATGCATTCTTGACACAAATGAGGATACACCGTACCTAAGTGTTATGGGTTAAGCTGTTTACCTTGCAAAAGTGTTGATGTCGTAGACTCCAGGACCTGTGAATGTGACCTTATGCAGCAATGGGGTCTTTGCAGATTATCAAATTAAGATGAGGTCCTTAGGGCAGTCCCTAACCCAGTATGACTGGTGTCCTTATAAATGGGGAAATCTGGATGCACAGACAGACATGTTCAGAAGGAAGGTGATATGAAGACACAGGTTGAATGCCATCTACAAGCCAAGGAGTACCTGAGGGTACACAAACAGGGAGGGGCATGAGCAAGCCTGCTGACATCTTGATTTCTGACTTCTGGCCTCCAGAACAGTGAGGTAATAAATTTCTGTGGCTTAAGCCACTCAGTTTGTGACACTTTGTTATGGCAGCCCTAGCAAATGAATGCGCTGAGAGCTGTACTGCTCAGTCATGTCCAGCTCTTTGGGACCCCGGGATTGTAGCCCACCAGGCTCCTCTGTCCATGGGATTCTCCAAGCAAGAATATTAGAGTGGGTTGCGTAACCTCCTCCAGGGGATCTCCCCAACCCAGGGATCAAACCACATCTCCTGAGTGACCTGCATTGGGAGGAGGATTCTTTACCATTAGTGCCACCTGGGAAGCCCCAGTGCACTGACTGACTTTTGTTTAAAGAACTCATTTTTGCAGAGGGTACAAAGGTTCTTGGACTATAAAGAAAGCTGAGCACTGAAGAATTGATGCTTTTGAACTGTGGTGTTGGAGAAGACTCTTGAGAGTCCCTTGGACTGAAAGGAGATCTAACCAGTCAATCCTAAAGGAAATGAGTCCTGAATATTCATTGGAAGGACTGATGCTGAATCTGGAACTCTAATACTTTGGCCACCTGATGCAAAGAACTGACCCATTAGAAAAGACCCTGATGCTGGGAAAGATTGCAGCAGGAGGAACAGGGATGACAGAGGATGAGATGGTTGGATGGCATCACTGACTCAATGGAAATGAGTTTGAGTAAACTCCAGGAGTTGGTGATAGACACGGAGGCCTGGCATGCTGCAACCCATGGGGTCACAAAGAGTTGGACACAACTGAGTGACTGAACTGAACTGAACAAAGGTACCCAGTGTTTGGGCCAATGGAGGACCCTGAGGCATGCCTATCTGTTAGGTTACCGTCCCGAAGGGGAAGCTTTTTTTTTCTCACCAGTCATTTACATGTCAGTGTGACTAGTCCATCAGACACACTTCTTGGAGGCTGATTGACTTTACAGGGAAAGTGAGGCCCGTAACTGGGGTGAAGATATGGCAGGGGGAATTTGGAGCACCGCCCAGACGACCATGCACACCTCCTACATCTAACTCCCACTTATAATAGAGCTGGAGTCCATTGGTGGAAACAATCAGGGAACTGAAGTTTGCCTAAGAAGGTCAGAGGCAGTATCAGTGACCTGCATGTTGGTCAAGAGCCAGCTGTGTACAAGTACTGAAGAGCATGGCCAGATGGTGAGGGGAGGGCAGAGGTGGGAAGGTTGAGGGGATGAGTTAAGGCTGAGGCAGTGCAGGGGGTGCAGCGGGCTGTATCACAACCTGAAGTGTGGCACAGAGCTGGCACCCCAAGGGGGATGAGGCTGGAGCTGTTGGTGGACAAACACCAGGTCGGCAGGATGCAAACAGATACCCTTCTGCCTGCGCGTGGCCAAAGGTGACTGGCAGAGTCAACCCAGGTACAAGGGAGGGGTAAAGACAGTCTGGGCTGTCCACACCAGGCAATTCTGGAGTCACGTGTCTAATTATTCCCAAAGCAAGATGGTTTCTTGGAATGATGCATATTTCTTATGCAGGTTGGTGATTTTGGAGATAAAATCAAGTGTCAGGCTGCTGTGATTTCTGAAGCAAAAGTGTCTAATGAGGACTCTGTGCTCAGAATACAAAAGAGAGTTATCAAAGAGGCTGCTATACAGATGTATCTCCTGGCCCAGGAACAGCTCAGACCCTTCTAATCTAGCAGGCCCCAAGTTTTTGCTTCCATTTCTTCCATGGTCTTCATCTCTCCCCCAGCCATTATAGGAGGCAAGCAGACATGTCGTGAGACAAAGGATTATGTATCTTTGCGGGAGGGTAGCCATGACAGCAATCACAATAATTGTGGGAATCATGGTAATGGATATTTCCTGGGAACTTTGCCAGTCCTGTGCCTGGCCCTGAACTAGGTATGTTGATTCTCACTGTCATCATGCAAGGAAATTATTATTCCTTCCCCATAGACAAGAAGCCAGTGTTTCCCAGACATTAAATAAATGTTCTATGTCACACAGATGGCAAGTAACGGACTCTAATAATATAAGATGTTATAGTATCATATAGAAAATAGAATCTGTGGCCTGGGTTTTTGTCATCACAGGTGTCAGCATAAAATGAGAGACATGAGCCATACTAGTCCCTTACCACAAGCTGTGACGGGGTTGGAGGGCAAAGCTCACAGGACAGCTGGCTCTGTTTTTCCTAGAGAGGTCTAGTAAGTGGCTGTGGAATGAAATGAGAAGTAGAAGTAGAGTGTGCAAGTTTGGGGGACAGAAAAAGGTAAGGCAATGGCAATTGCATCCAATGAAACTCATGGTTTGGTCCTCTTGTTCTCACTGTGACTTGCTCTTCCTGTAGGCTGAAGCTCTCAGGTCATCATGATGAAATTTCAGAAGTGGTCCCTTTGCCCATTATTTAATACAAATTAGAGAGGAACATTTCCTTATCAAACACTGTTTTAGGGAGGTTGCTTGCATTTGAGCTCCTCTTTTGGTCCATTCCTCAGCTGCCAAATGCTGGCCGAGTTTCGGCGACACTGACTCGGGCAGTATTAAGCTGTCGTTTGGGTGATGAAGGGGAGGGAGTCTAGCGTAAGCATATGTTCTTCAACACTGCCAGGAGCATTCTGTGCAGCTAGAACTATGATGAATGATTAGGCTGTAGTGAAGTTAGACTATAGGACTTGGCTGAGGTCAAGGTGGGCCTGAACTGTGGCCTACAAGAGGCCATCTGAAGGTCAAGATGACACAGTTGAGTGGAGGGCCAGAGGACAGCAGGCGGGGGCTCCTTGCTTGAGCTGCAGAAGCAAGCCTGTGTCAGGGAGAGAGTCTGAAGGGCGGGTGGCAGAAAGGAATGGTAAGGACCTGGGCCAATGCCCTCCATGGAGAGCCGTGAACTGATTCTTCCTCCGGCCAGCCAGAGCTGCTCTGTAAACACTTGTACTGTAGGCTGATGTGCTAGTTTCCTGAGGCTTTGTAAAAGTGATCTGAAACATGGTGGCTTACAACAGATGTCTACTTTCTCGTGTTGATTTCTGGGGGCCAGGCGAGGGTCCTGCCCTGCCTCGGCTAGCTGCTGGTGCCTGTCAGCCCTCCTTGGCGTCTTTGGCCTGCATCTCTCCAACCTCTACCTCCGTGGGCAGTCCCTTCTCCTCTTCATGTGTCATCTCTCCTGTCTCTTATGAGGACACACATCACTGGTTTTAGGACCCACCTGAGTAATCCAGAATGATTCATCTCAAGATCTTTAAGTATTTTTGCAAAGACCCTTTCTTGAAATAAGGTAACATTTGCAGGTTCTGGGCTTGAAGAAATGAACAAGTCTTTTGGGGTCCACAATTCAATGCATCATAGATGCCAAAAGAGAGAACTATGAGGACTTATATCTTTGTTGTTTAAAAATACACTAAAAAAAAAATCTCTGTGTCACATGTATTGCCTGTGCTTGAATTTGTGGGTGGCAGTTAGTGGTCAAACTTCAGAATATCTTTTAGCCAAAACTATGCTCCTGGGTTACCTGTAGGGGACTATTCTCTCTCTGGAGCCTCTTGATATAATCTTCTACAGCTCCTCCTCTGCCTCTTCCCTTCATCCCATGGTGGACACATTAGGATCAACAACTATTAAGAATGGAATGGTCTTCAGAGACCAGAAAGAAGGCTGACCACTGAAGAACTGATGGTTTCAAAATGTGGTGTTGGAGAAGACTCTTGAGAGTCCCTTGTACTACAAGGAGATCAAACCAGTCAATCCTAAAGGCAATCAACCCTGAATATGCATTGGAAGGATTGAAGCTGAAGTTGAAGCTCCAACCCTTTGGCCGCCTGATTCGAAGAACTGACTCATTGGAAAAGACGCTGATGTTGGGAAAGATTGAAGGCAGGAGGAGAAGGGGGCAACAGAGTTTGAGATGGTTGGATGGCATCACTGACTCAATGGACATGAGTTTGTGCAAACTCCAGAAGACAGTGAAGGACAGGAAAGCCTGGTGTGCTGCAGTCCATAGGGTTGCAAAGGGTCAGACACAATTGAGCAACTGAACAACAACAATCAGAGACCATTAGAGTTCAAATGTTTAGCAGAGATATAACAGGCTCTACCCTGGTTAGTTCAGATCAGTCTCTCAGTCATGTCCGACTCTTTGTGACCCCATGGACTGCAACACACCAGCCTTTCCTGTCCATCACCAACTGCCGGAGCTTGCTCAAACTTAGGTCCATCAAGTCAGTGATGCCATCCAGCCATCTCATACTCTGTTCTCCTCTTCTCCTCCTGCCTTCAGTTTTTACCAGCATCAGGGTCTTTTCATATGAGTCAGCTCTTCACATCAGGTGGCCAGAGTATTGGAGTTTCAGCTTCAGCATCAGTCCTTCCAACGAATATTCAGGATTGATTTCCTTTAGGATGGACTGGTTGGATCTCCTTGCAGTCCAAGGGACTCTCAAGAGTCTTCTCCAACACCACAGTTCAAAAGCATCAATTTTTCGGTGCTCAGCTTTCTTTTTAGTCCAACTCTCACATCCATACATAACTACTGGAAAAACCATCGCTTTGACTAGACGGACCTTTGTCGGTAAAGGAATGTCTCTGCTTTATTAATAATCACCTATTTATTATGACACCAGGTGGCGCTAGTGGTAAAGAAGCCACCTGCCAATGAAGAAGTAGGAGATGCCGATTGGATTCCTGGGTCAGGAAGATCCCCTGGAGGCGGGTATTGCACACCATTCCAGTGTCCTTGCCTGGAGAATGGGGTCGCAAAGAGTTGGTTATGACTGAAGGACTAAGCACATTGTGATTCCAGTCCAGCTGGAGCCTCAGATTTCCCAGACCAGTCCTCAGCCACCGCCAAGGGTTAGAGTTAGCACCCGAAGGGAAACTTCTTTGCCATCTCTGACCTGAAACAAGCCTCATTTTCTGGATAAGGAAACTGAGACCCAGGGAGGAGGTGAGAACTGATAAAAGTGGTACTCTACGCAAGGGGTACTTCAACACTTCATTTCCCATCTTAAAAAAAAAAAGATCAGATTAAAAATTCCTAGATTCTCCGGTTACGATTTTTTTTTCATCTTCATAACACCTAGGTGTTGACCTGATTTTCTTTTTATTTTTTCAATGGATCCCTACTCCGCACAGACACGTGGAACCTGTCATCCTACCTATGTGACTTACAACATTTTGCACATCCATTCTGCTCTGCAGCTTTCAGGCCCCATCTGCTAACTCATATAAAACAAAATTTATATTAAATGGTATCTTAGAAAAATCATCACGGTCTAAACTGAACATCATTTGTCAGGAAACAAAGCATATATTGCCAATTTTGCTTTTGATTCTTGGCTTGGGCCCATCTGAGTTCTAGGTGGGGAAGAGGACAGTCCCCCACTGTCACCTGCAGTGTTGTCCCAACAACTCCATTTCCTAGAGCGATTATCATCTTGAGGCTGAGTGGCTGAGGTGCTGACCTCCTTAGATATTCAAATTGGCCTTTTTTAGACCTATTGTTAGAAAAGAACAGCCCTATAACATCACTTTCAGCTCAGTTACTCCTATAGTTCTTTGGACTGCTCCATCTGGGGAAAATTGGCAACATCAGCTTGGGCAAGGGTTAAGAGAAAAGAAATGAAGCTGTAAGGTGAGAATCAATATTTAACTTGGTTTCTTTGCTTCTTAGGGACTTGTTCATTTGACACATGGGATGAAGGAACATTGATGGGGGGGTTTGAGGTAGAAGGGACTGCAGTTTTCAATGACTGAGGGGCCATGTACAATACTCCATATTAAGTGCGCAATAAATATCTAGGAGAGCTGTTGTTCCACCCACTTGACAGAGTGGGAAACTAAAAGTGGGAAAGTTTGTTATTTGCCCAACATCAGTCAGTAAATGGCAAATGAAGTAATGGATTTCCAGTGTTTTCTTCTAATTAAGTAAGGCATACCAAGAGGAATCTAGAGGCTGTTTTCCTTCTCGTATATGGCATTTCTCTAGAAGAAGAATCTAGGAATAAATGAAATGTGGCCGGTCATTGAAAGGAGGAGTCAGAGAAGACTTCATCGCAGGTTGAGAGCTGAGATGTAACACAGGTATGAGAGGACAAATTATATGATGAATTATATTCCCTTTATACATCCCAAACTGGAGTGTGTTGGTTTCCTGAACACCTTCTTGAGCTCGTCTGATAATCTGAATTTTGCTAATTTCACTGGCATTGCTTGCTACATACATTTTGATTATATTTTGAGTGACTATTAGGGCTACCGTAGTAGTTGCTTGGCAATAGCTAAGATTAAATATCTCATTTAGCTCTCACAACAAGTTGCGGTGGATGGAGTAAGTATTGCCATTTCTAGTCTATAGATCAGGAAACTAATGCAGAAAGTTACATAGTTTTTCCCAAGTCCCAGTTGCAGGGCAGAGTGGGATTTACCTCCAAGGTTATGACTCTCCAGTGTGTTCCAGGTAACATCCTCTGGTTTGAAGCTCCACTGAAGGCAGGGAGAGTGGCTTGATTTTGTTTGTTTGTAAGTTTCCCTTTAACTGGAGAAGAATGTATCATCAGTGAGTCCCTTTCTTTGTTCCTTGCTGCCTTTGTCCTTTTAATATCCACAGTCCTGACTCATTCCACTTTGATTTGGATTCAACCAATTGAAATCTAATCCCTGACCCTCTTAGCTAAGACAGAGCATCAAATATTAACCCTCCAGGGAAAGTGTTTTAAAAAGGAGACTCTGAAAGGGCAAAAGGCCTTTAAGACTCAGAGGCTCTACTAACAAAAACTGAAGCAGGCTGATGGGAAGATGCTTTTGAGTGGAAAGATCTCAGAGCTTGAGAACAGGTAGAGAAAAAGGTGTGGCTCATGGCCCTGCAGCACTGACACAGTTTGGGAGCTCATTAGAAATGTAGAGTGTAGGGTCCACACTTTCACAGGATTCCCAGGTGATTTGGGAAGACGTCCACTACATTTTGGGAAGCACTGGTCTAATCCGTACTCTGACTTTGTCTGAACTCAGGCAATGGGCTGGGCTCAGAGCTAGAACTGAAAAGGTGAATTTGAACCATCTTTTTCAGGTGATCAGGCAGGAGGGAACTTCAGGCAAGGGCAGCAGAAAATCAGACATAGGCCTACAGAAGCTGGCGGTTTGTTGGGAAACAGCCGACTGATTCAAAACCGAATAAAGGGGCCAACCTCATCGTGTGGTGGGTGAGTTAGCAAAAATCTACTCATCAAATCCAGTCCACAGTGTTTTAGCTTTAGATAAGCAATTTCTAGCTTTCCCCCCATGAGGGTAAATGTAAAATAGTCTAAAATTTGTATTAGCAGTTGGTGAGTTAGCCAGATCCCTTTTCCTCTGGGAGCCAGTGCATTCATTCCTCTCACAGCTCAGTTCATGAATTAACTATTTCCCCTGGAATTGAAATTGCAAGAGTTTCACTGAGCAAAAAGCAATTTTGTTCCCCTCTGATTTTTTTCTAAGTGCAGGTTAGCTTGAAGCTCCACACCACCCTGCCTGCAGACATGCTCCAAGCTGACCTATTCCTCTTTCCCCACAATGTCATCTCACAGATAAATCAGTGCCTAAAAATCAGAAGAAAAACCAGCCTTAGAATCTGGCATTTTATCTGCTTATCACACTGAGTTCTTGGCAAGTCTTTTAAACTTTACATGTTTAAAATTTTCCCTAATATAATATCATTTACCTTGCCATCTTCTCTGGGGGTGAAGGTTAATGAGATGATGCAGCTGCTTTGATCTCCTGGGGAGAAAAAGAACCCTATAAGTTTATCACAGACAATGAGGAGGACAAGATTTTTAAAGAAAGGATAAATCATCAACACAATTACAAATCTGCATTAACCATGCTACCTCCAGGCTGGTCTTATTTACAAGTGTGGCCATTGATGTTATTCTGATGAGCAAGGGCTTAGAGAAGGTTCTATCTCTAGCACAGAAGATCCTTTCATTCTCCTACCGCATACTTTGTAATGTGTCCTCATTGCCTTCTGACATCCTGAAACTTCCATTTTTGTGTTTTGACCTTTGCTCACCTCTTCAAGCTCAATTTTTATCACTTCCTATCTCTCCTTTCGCTGTAAGACTATTTTCTGTTTTTTAACACACCAGACTCCCTCATCCTCTCTCTCTCTCTCTCTCTCCCTTTAGGGAACTTTCTTATGACATTCACTATTCTCTTTGGTCAGAATACTCTTCTTCTTTCAGCTTCTCAACATCATCACCTGGGCCAGTCCTCAGGGCCCCTTTGGGCTCAGCTGCTTCCTCAGGGAAGTCTCTCAGGATCTCCCGAGCTGGGGTGGAGAGGGTTCCCCTGCATCAGGGATTAAAACCCTTTCTAGTAATTCCCTGCTTATTCATCACTCTCTCTCTAGACTAGTGGCAATCAGCTGTGGTGGCATATTTCGTGGGATACCTGAGGACATTTTGAAACTGCAGATACACAGATCACAGGCTAAGGAAATCACAAGCTCTTGGAATAGGATTCAGGTATCAGCTCTCCTGGTGATTCCAGGGTACAAGTCAGTTCGAGAACAACTGTTATGTTTACACTATATAGAGCTCAGACGCATCTGACTCTTTGCCATCTCATGGACTGTAGCCCACCAGGCTCCTCTGTCCATGGGATTCTCCAGGCAAGAACACTGGAATGGGTTGCCATTTCCTTCTGCAGGGGGTCTTCCTGACCCAGGGACTGAACTCGAGTCTCTTGTCTGCTGCACTGGCAGGTGAGAACCACCATACTAAGCCGTAAAATTCCAAGGGTCACCGCAATGTGGTGAGAGGGTCACCACAATCACCATAATGTTTGGTATGTAACTGGCATGCAGTAGAACTTGCTGAATGAACGAAGGAATGAGGTGTTTCAGGCTCAGCTTTCCAGATCCTAAACTTTGGCTCCTGGGTCACCATCAGAGGATCAGGTTGTTAGGTACCTGAGGTTCTGAGATTCATGTTCAATGGAAACCAATTAATTTTATTTTCAGGAAATGCAGCCAAGTCAACCAGATACTTGTATCACCTTTCCTCTCCTGTTCCCAATCATGAGCTCATTCTTTTCCCAGTAAGAAAGTCTCCTTAGAAAATCAGATTAAGATTAGATAAGAAAAGGGAAGGAAGCTGAAGGTCTTACAGGATATTTTTATTTAGCTGTGATGCGGATAAACATCAACTTTCTACTATAGAAATCCCATGGTATTTGAGATAATTTATCTGGAAGGACTTTGAAACCATAAAAACAGTATTGTTGTTAGTATTGCTGCATTTCACTTATTCCCATAACAAGTATTTGGAGGGTCTTTATGGTTGCACTAGATAATAGCAATATAAAATGGAAAAGGGGCTGTTGATGCTCCAATGGGGAGAGCATGCTAAAGTGTCCTCAGAAAGGGTCGTTGGCACCCAGGGTGGTGAATCCAGGAACTCAGAGAAAGCGAGTGCTATCCAGCTATGTCTTCTCCTGGAAGGTTAGTATTGTAAGGGGAGAAGCCATCCTACTGGTGTGCATTTCATCAAGGCCTCACACAGTAATTATATCCATTACTAAAATACATAAATTATGGGCCATTTGGTACTTTGGATGCTTGACTTCCAGGTACTAGAAAGACAAATAGATTCATCTACGTATAAAAAGATTTAGTTGAGGGATCAGGGTAGTTCAGAAAGTCAAAACCAACATCGGTAAAAAACCACAACATAAAAGCAGAGCCTTAGGAAGGTTGTACCTAGGGCTCTTCTGAGGACATTTTTTTAATTTTTATTTTTTTAAATTATGAAAGCATGCTAACACAATTACAGGAGACTTGGAAAATGCAGAACAAATTTACATATAGTTCCACTATATATTACCCTTATTTTTAAGTAAGTAAATTAAAATTTTGAGTTGGTGTTTCAATATCATATTCTCAAAAATTAATAGAACGAATATACAGAGAAGTAGAAGATTATAGCAGACCTGAAAAGCACTATGAGCCAGTTCAACATAATTAAGATGTATACAATTTTCATACAACAGTAAGATACAAATTCTATTTCAGTTCCCATAGGCTGTAAACTAGGAGATATTGGAATATAGCCAGGGACACTAAACACAGTGCAAAAATGGCATGGTGTAAAGGTATTGAAATCATACAGAGTCTATTCTTTTATCACTATAAAATTATAATTATGTTAGAAATCAACATCAAAGATATTTGAAAGTAACCTGCATATTTTCAAGTGTAATGTGACATTTTCTTCTGAAGTCTTTTGAGACTGGGAACTTGGGCCCCCTTGGTGTCACTCACCTCTTCTTCTCTTGTTTGTAACAACGTCCTTCTCTCCTCCTGTGGGTGGGTTTGGACAGGCAGCGGGCCCAGAGGCAGCAGAGGGTTCTGGACTCACATTTTCCCAGTCTTACCTCCAGAGTGGAAAGGGCTGTCTCTGCTAAGCTCAACACACAAGTTCCATGGGAAGGACTCCAATTTTCCAGGATGAAGATGTTAAAACCCCCCGACTAGTCACAGAGACAGAGTACAGGTGTTACCTGTACAAGGACCAGGGTGCGGGTCCTCAGATAAGGCTGATGGTCTTCTCAGAACAGTACCCCCTGCAGGCATGTGGTCATCAAAGGAGACTCCTGAGTCAATCAGGTAGTGTTTCCCAGCTGTGGGAAACAGGATTCACAGGCTGGGGCTATTATTAACCTATTATTGCAGATCTTTAGGAAAGGAACAAGGAGCTCTACTTGCCTCTCTGTAGGCAATTACAATTACAGTTGTTAGGGGAGTGTGTAATTTCCTTGGTTCTGTCTCATCACAACAAAAATTTGAAGTGATGGACGTTAAAGCCCTTGGTGTGTCACAGCTCTCAGACAGTGTTACAGCTCCACGTTACAGCTCAGTTTTATTTAGAAAATAAAGGAACATACATCCTCAAGGCGTGAGGGCACGCTGACCCAAAAAATGCGAAGAGGAGAGAGAAAGAGAGAGAGACCGTGCGTGCGTGCACAGAAGAGAGGACCACTCCCCCCCCACCCCCCCCACCCCCCCCCACCCCCCGCCGCCCCAGCCCTTTGGCTCCTCTTTTTATATGCTTTTTTCCTCCCCCTGGGCCTGCCCTATGTAAATTGGGCTATCCAGCAGTGCTATTTGTTCTACCTGAGGTCCTTCACTCAGGTCCTCAGACCTTCCTTTCTTCTATTTTCGCAGGCTTTTCCCTTCCTTGTCTTTTAGCCATGCCATTCTAGACCCCTTTTTCCTACTCTAACTACCTAACACAATGAAGGAGAATGTAACTTTTGCAAACCCTAGACTCAAAGTCCATCTGTTTAGAAATTGTGCTGACTTACTTTAATGTTTCTACCAAAATTAGGATGACATTTATTCCATAGTGTCCCAAATCTGGTAAGATGAGTTATGATCATACCTTTGGGCCTGAATGAAATAGCAAGAGGTTGGAGACGATACTCCTTCCCTGGAAAGTCATTCCAGTATTGACAGAGTCTTGGTTGCTTTGAAGGCCATGACCCACTGAGTGGGGCTCACTGCAGGTCTGCAGCTGAAGAAGTCCTTCTTTATCCAGAAGTGCAGGTGCTATTTACCTATCAGCTGGTACTTCATTTAATAAAGGATAGGAGAGTGATTCTCTTGAACAAGTTTTATTTCTTATTGTCCTGAAGCTTCCATTTTAATGCAAGCAAATGACTGCAACACGATCTTGCTCACAACAAGGTGTTTGGCTGGTCTTAGACTGGAAATGTTTCCATGGTTCTTTCTGATGGTTCAAAGATTCCAGAAGCAAGGCAGAGAGTGCACTTCACTCAAAGTAGAGGACTGGTCTGGGCCTCTGGGAAGAAACATCTTGTGGGAGCTGGGATATTGGAGGAAGACGACAGGGAAGGGATGATGTTCCTCAGGGTTTTCATAAGGCTGATGGATGGAAATTGTGACTGGCAAAAATGATACGAAAGCAGAGCTCACTGAATCCAGCTCATATGAAGCCAAATGGATTAAACAGAGTGGGGACAGTGCACAGAGAGCAGATTTTTCCAGGACCAGGGTAGATTCAGAACAGGTCCATGATCCTGGCAGAGGAGGAGCAAAGTAAGACCCCCAAAAGGAGTTGAGATTCAGGTCAAAAGAGTCTGAATAGAATTGAAGAGGCTGAATAGAGCTGCCAGTGGGAGGGGTGAGTCAAGAATACCAATGATAGTTGGGCATATCACCGGGCTGGGAAAAGGGGGTGGGAGCAGAAGGCTTTACATTCTCAATTGTCTGGTCCCAGGCTAGTAACCCAGGAAGATACAATGACAGGAGCATTCTTATAGCTCATTTTAAATAGGACTGCCTTTCTGCTGCACAGGCTTCACAGACAAAAGGTTCACATACAAATTGTTACTGAGCATTTGCCACATTTTAAATAGGGTTCTTTGGTGAAGCCACAATTCAGGGTAGCAACAATTTTTCTAATTGCTATTTAAACAAACACTGCATCTCTGTTTTGCCCTCTGCTAGCATAATTGCTCTCCCGGGGGCAAATGATTTTTTTTGCTTAAGCAAATGAATTAATAGATCTGTGGTTCTATTGAGTGCAATGCTCCCTCCTACCACCCAGAGACACAGGGTTTGGAAGCAAGGGACAGAATATAGAGAACTGAATGGTTTTGCATGAGAAATTGAGTTGAATTCAGAGTTTGCGAGAACAGAAAGAGGAAAGGGTGTGGGAGGAAAGGGAATCAGCTGAGCATGTGACACAGGGCTGGGCTTCAGGGAGAAGAGAAAAGCAGCAAAAAACCTTTAAGCTGGCCCTCCTGGTGGGGGACTGGCCAGGGGACTTCTAGAAAGAGCAATGGCCATCCTTCAGTTGTCTTACTTTATTGAAAATATTACTTCAAGGGTAGGATGTTAAAGTGCATGACATTTTAAAACCATAAAGGAAAACAGTGTTTATAAGTTTGATTGAAAAAAATTCCATTTTCATTCATGTCCTTTGATGCTCTGTAACGTAAGCCCCTCCTCCAACCATTGCCCCAGGATCTTTGGTCCAAGGCATCCCAGGTGGCGCAATGGTAAAGAATCTGATCTGCCAGTGCAGGAGATACAGGAGACACGGGTTTGATCTCCTGGTTGGGAAGAGCCCATGGAGTTGGAGTAGGAAATGGCAACCCACTCCAGTATTCTTGCCTGGAAATTTCCGTGGACAGTGGAATCTGGCAGGCTATAGTCCTGTGGGTTGCAAAGAGTCAGACAGGCAAAGAACGACCGAGCATGCATGCATGCACACCTTATGCAGGGGATTTTGTGGGAATCAAGGAAGAAAGGGTCATATTCCATGTTTGGTCCATGTTGGGTGCAGAGAAGGGAGAATCAGCAAACATGAGGAGAGAAGAATGAGAGGATCTGGCAGTGCAGGAAGTCAGAGCAAGTTAATGCCTGAGAGAAATGTGGGAGGCAGTTTTCCCTTCCATTGGGCAAGCTCCTTGAAACCATTTTTCTTGCTTTTTATTATTTTTGAAAGATATTTCAACCTTTTGTAAATGAAAAGCTTAAACATCCTGAAATGTTGAGAAAATAGCACTCCAACCTTCTTATGCCATACACAGAGTCAAGAAATGACTGACAGCCACGATTGCTTTATTCATCTTTTCTATGTTGTCATTTAGTCACTCAGTCCTGTCCAACTCTTTGTCACCGCGTGGACGGTAGCCTGCCAGGCTCCTCTGTCCATGGGATTCTACAGGCAAGAATACTGGAGTGGGTTGCCATTTCCTCCTCCAGGGATCTTCCGGACCCAGGGATTGAACCCGAGTCGCTTATATCTCCTGCACTGGCACTTTGCTTTACCTTTCTTTCCCTACTATTTCTAATTAAGTATATACATTTGATGTGACATGTATATGTATTTGATGTGATATGTACATGGGGGTGTGTATGTACATGGGGGTGGAAAGGTAGTTTATTTGTGAGCAATGGTGAAGCAACATAGAGGTGTCCTGGCAATACCATGCATGCTGCTGAATGCTACCAACATTGCCTGGCCACACAGTGGATTTAATCCAGGGGTTTATTCCAGGTCCTTCTTTGCTACAGATACTCTTTAAACCACATATTCTAAATGAAGCCTTGGGCAGCCACCTGGATGAAATTTCTCATTTCAAATCTGAAAATGAGATGTGCTGTGGTGTCAACAGCAGAAGCAGAAGAGTTTCTAAGTGAAGTTTTACATTCAGGCCAGGTCAGGTCTGTCAAGCTTTTTGCCTCAAGCATTTGGCAGGGAAAATGTTTCAGTGTGAGCACAGGGAGGACAGGAAATTCACCAACTTGCCAGAGACCACAGTTCAGAGGTATGGAAGGTGAGTCACTTGCCTGTCTCACCCCAGAGAAGCTACTGCGACCTGCTTCTGGTTGGTAGGGCACTCACTTTGGTTTGTCATTATACACTCATCAGTGTGATTTCATTTTCCTATGAGACCATGAGCTCAAAGAAGAAGACAGAGAATCTGTCTAGCACAGTGCTTGGCACACAAAAGACTTTCCATCATCAGAAGGATGAAAATGGATATTTGCTCACTACATATTTATGAGTTCCTGTCAACTGAATGCTAAGTAGACAACAAATGTATCATTCTCAAATGTAGCTAGAGAAGAACAATAATGTTTGAATAATTTGGACTTGTAAATTTTGTATCATGCTGTAATTAATCTTTCTCCCCTAAACTGATATTTTAAATAAATCCCTTTATTTGGATTTTGAGTTTGTTTTTCGTGATGCTTCAGTAACAATCTTATATGCAATTGAGATATGTATGTACAATAAAAGAACAGGACTGTGAGTTTTAATATTTTTCAAGACATTAAGCAGAGGCTGCCCTTTTAAAAAACAAAATATTTAATTATGAGCAAACATCTATTTTCTCAATGGTAGCACAGTTAAAGTTTTTGTTTTTTGTTTTGTAGAAGGAAATGAAATAAATGAAATGAGAAGGTGAGAGCATGAATTGACCAAGAATCACTCAGAAGCCAAAGGAAACTAAACATAGTGAACAAAGAGTATGATTCAAGCATGAAAAATTTCTTGAATCCACTGAATACATGCTGAACTAGAAATGGAATAATAACATAAATAAAGCTTCATTGACAAAATAGGAGTTATTGAAACAGATAGAAAAGGCAGGGTATGAGATCAAATACAATTCACTTGTGCTGAAAAACAATGTTAGTGCAATGTTTCATACTATGTTTAATATAAAATAAGTCATTATTTGAAACGAAGAAAGCAAGCTCACCTTATTATATCACATCAATAATGTATTTTCTGGAAGCTCATCATGGTTTTTTCCATAAAGGCCAGATAACACAGAGAAATCATCTTTTATGTCTGTTTCTGCCTTCCTGCCTAGAAGGGTTCATTTCATTATTCTGTTTTGGCTCAACCTATCAAAATTCTCAAGGAGTTTCAATGCAGATGAATCCAGGAACTCTACGTGTAGCCATCTAAAATAATTCAAGACAAAAAGAAAAAGTAAAAGTAAAATAAACAACCTATTTCTATTAATGTTTCCACTCTCAACCTCATCCTCAGAGCAAAGTGCTTTTTATCTTAATAATCCAGATAATTAGCTCATTTTTTCACTTAGCTTTGACTTTACAGAAATGGCTGTAGAATATGAATGTTCTTTTATTCTGTGAATTTTAGCACTTACTACATGCCAGGTGCTATTGAGGGTGATCCAAATTCCTAAATTCTTGGTCCTTTTAGCTGGACAAGGGGCACAGTAAAGCTTATTTCCTTGGAAATGAACAGAGATCATTCTGTCATTTTTGAGATTGCATTTCAGACTCTTTTGTTGACTATGAGGGCCACTCAATTTATTCTAAGAGATTCTTGCCCACAGTAGTAGATATAATGGTCATCTGAGTTAAATTCTCCCATTCCAGTCCACTTTAGTTCACTGATTCCTAAAATGTAGATGATCACTCTTGCCATCTCCCGTTTGACCACTTCCAACTTACCTTGATTCATGGACCTAACATTCCAGGTTCCTATACAATATTGTTCTTTACAGCATCGGACTTTACTTCCTTCACCAGTCACATCCACAACTGGGTGTTGTTTTTGCTGTGGTTCTGTCTCTGCGTTTTTTTCTGGAGTTATCTCTTCACCCTTCTCCAGTAGCATACTGGACACCTACCAACCTGGGGAGTTCATCTTTTAGTGTCATATCTTTTTGCCTTTTCATATGTTCGTGGAGTTCTCAAGGCAATAATATGCAGTGGTTTGCCATTCCCTTCTCCAGTGGACCACGTTTTGTCAGAACTCTCCACCATGACCCATCCATCTTGGGTGGCCCTACACAGCGTGGCTCATAGTTTCATTGAGTTAGACAAGGCTGTGGTCCATGTGATTAGACTGGTTAGTTTTCTGTGATTGTGGTTTTCATTCTGTCTGCCCTCTAAAGGATAAGGATAAGAGGCATATGGAAGCTTTCTGATGGGAGAGACTGTGAGGGAAACTGGGTCTTGTTCAGATGGATGGGGCCATGCCCAATAAATCTTTAATCCAATTTTCTGTTGATGGGTGGGACAGTGTTCCCTCCCCATTGTTCGACCTGAGGGCAAGCTATGGTGGAGGAAATTTTCATTCCAATCTCAAAGAATGTTCAAACTACCACACATTTGCACTCATCTCACATGCTAGCAAAGTAATGTTGAAAATTCTCCAAGCCAGGCTTCAACAGTACCTGAACCATGAAATTCCATATGTTCAAGCTGGATTTAGAAAAGGCAGAGGAACCAGAGATCAAATGGCTAACATCCATTAGATCATCAAAAAGGCAAGAGAGTTCCAGAAAAACATCTACTTCTGCTTTATTAACTAGGCCAAAGCTTTTGACTGTGTGGATCACAACAAACTGTGGAAAGTTCTTCAAGAGATGGGAGTACCGGACCACCTGACCTGCCTCCTAAGAATTCTGTATGCAGGTCAAGAAGCAACAGTTAGAACTGGACAAATGGAACAATAGACTGGTTCCAAATTGAGAAAGGAGTATGTCAAGGCTATCTATTGTCACCATGCTTATTTAACTTATATGCAGTGTATATCATGTGAAATGCTGGGCTGGATGAAGCACAAGCTGGCATCAAGATTGCAAGGAGAAATATCAATAACCTCCGATATGCAGATGATGCCACCCTTATGGCAGAAAGTGAAGAAGAACTAAAGAGCCTCTTGATGAAAGTGAAGGAGGAGAGTGAAAATGTTGACTTAAAACTCAACATTCAAAAAACGAAGACCAGGGCATTTGGTCCCATCACTTCATGGCAAATAGATGGGGAAACAGTGAGAGACTTTATTTTATGGGGCTTCAAAATCACAGATGGTGACTGCAGCCGTGAAATTAAAAGACACTTGCTCCTTGGTAGAAAAGCTATGACCAACCTAGACAGCATATTAAAAAGCAGAGATATTACTTTGCTGACAAAGGTCCATCTGGTCAAAGCTATGGTTTGGTTGGTCTATAAAAAAAGCTGAATGCCAAAGAATTGATGCTTTTGAACTGTGGTGTTGGAGAAGACTCTTGAGAGTCCCTTGGACTGCAAGGAGATCCAACCAGTCCATCCTAAAGGAAATCAATCCTGAATATTCATTGGAAGGACTGATGTTGAAGCTGAAACTCCAATACTTTGGCCACCTGTTGTGAAGAACTGACTTATATGAAAAGACCCTGATGCTGGAAAAGATTGAAGGCAGGAGGAGAAGGGGACAACAGAGGATGAGATGGTTGGATGGCATCACCAGCTCTATGGACATGAATTAGAGTAAGCTCCAGGAGTTGGTGATGGACAGGGAGGCCTGGCGTGCTGCAGGCTATGGGGTCGCAAAGAGTGAGACACGACTGAGCAAATGAACTGAACTGAATATGCTTATTCCATAAACCTCAGTCCACTCCATTGTTCTTGCCTGGAGGATCCCAGGGATGGGGGAGCCTGGTGGGCTGCCGTCTATGGGGTTGCACAGAGTTGGACGTGACTGAAGCGACTTAGCAGCAGCTGCAGTTGGTATTCAATGAGATGAAGTACACGAGGTGTCCACAGCAAGATATGACGCACAGAGGCTGGTTCCATTCATTCTTACTCATTCTTTATCTCTTTTGATAACAATAATTGTTGGTCACTGGTTAGGTGTTTCCCAATAGGAATTTAGAATCAAATATGTGAGAAAAACAAGCAAACAGAAAATAGTGTGTGAGTAATGCAGTGATGTAGGTGTGTACAGGGCACCTGACCTACCAAGCTGGGTGGTGAAGGTGAGGGGGTGTGAGTGTTCTAGTAGAAAAGGTTGTGAGAAGTCAAGAAGGTGCATGTGGACAGGAGAAAATGCCCAGAGAGTGAGAGTGAGCTTGCTGTTTTCAGAGAACTGAAAGTCACCTGTCCAGCCCTGGGCTGTGGCAGAGGAGATAGTAAGAGAGACCTCTTAAAAAAGGTCAGATGGTGAAGAAATGGGCTTCCCCGGTGACTCAGTGGTAAAGAATCTGCCTGTCATGAAGGAGACGCGGCTTCATTCCCAGGGTCAGGAAGGTCCTCTGGAGGAGGGCATGGACCCCACTCCAGTATTCTTGCCTGGAGAATCCCATGGACAGAAAAGCCTGGTGGGCTATGGTCTTTGGGGTCACAAAGAGTTGGACACGACTGAAGCAATGGAGCTTGATGAAGAAATATATTCCTTCTAATGAAATTTGGACTCAATTATGAGGGCAATAGAGAGCCTCTCAAGTGTTGTTTAAAAAAACAAACAAACTAGTATTGTTTGTTTGCAGAAGTTATACCTCTTCATTAAAGGGAAAAATAGAAAAGTTTATAAGTGAAACCATAAATGAAAAGCCTCCACAGTCCTCTGATTATGAGATAACCATCAATGATATTCTGGTGTAACATTATTGATGACTGAGACAATACATTTTATTGTTTTTGATCTTGTTATTAAGGTTGCATATTAGTTGTGAAAGGAAATTACAAATAACTGAAACAAATTAAAATGGATAAAAAATTTCTTCACATAGCTACATTCAACAGCTCATTTACTATATTATATATATTATTTGCATACTGGAAAGGTCCAGCTTTTCTTGTACCAGACATATATGTCTGCACCCCAGCCACTGATGTCATCAGGTTTTTCAATATTTGACAGTTTTATAGATAAGACATGGTAACTCATTATTATCAAATTGCATTTCTTTGTTTAATAATGAAGTTAAGCATATTTTCAAGTATCAGTTGGTTCGTTTTCTCTTCCCTTCCAAATTATGTTAATGAAACTTTGCCATGTATTGTATTAATTATTCTTATTAAATCTTATATTAAGGAGATTTACCCTTTGTAATATACACTGAAAATGTTTGTGTTAGTAAAGAGTCTTGTGTCGAATTATATTCATGGATACTTTGTTGCCTGGAAGCTATAGCAAAAAAGTTTTCAACATTTCAATAACTGAATTCATCAATCTTTTCTTTATGCTTTTTTAGGCTCATGATATTGGGCTTAGAAAGGCATGATTGCCTGAGTACTACCCATGATTTATCCTGGCAATTACATTTTTTATCCACGTGGAAATTATATTTATGTAGTGTGTAACGGAGAACTTTAGTTTTCTTCCCCCACCACCTTCCACCCTGCTTAGCCACCATCACCGTATGTGTTGACCAATCCAACATTTCATCCTTCATTTAAAATACCACTCATGGCTGTCACTGTCTTTACTATTCAAAACCAATTCTCATTCTTTTCTGGCCTAATGAGACCCAATTATTGGGAGCAATGGGTCCCTGTTTCCTCGCAGCTGACCATGTGAGTCAGAGAGCAGAAAAACTGTGGTTCCCATGACGGCTGACATTTTCTCAAGTGGTGGTCTCACTGGAGGGTATCGTTTCACCTCTTCCCTTTCTCATTCCTGGAATGTGAGGTGGATCCTGTCAGTCAGTGAGTCAGCCAGCTTCCCACTTTGGGGGCAAATGTGGCTGCTGAGGATGGTGGGGCAGGAGGTCAGAGAAGTCTGATCCCAGGTGACTTTCTCCAGTTATCATTCTAGCTCTAGACATCTTGAGTGTGAGAAACCCAAGTTCCTCTTTGGTGAATTCCCCATAATTGGATTTCTGTTTCATTCAGCCAAATTTATGTTCACTGATAAGTCACTTTTGTATTATAATTAATATATTTTTATATATACTAGAGGATGTGTCAAGGCCTTCTAATACGTGTCATTGATCTGCACGCCCTGTGTTATTCTGCAAGCATGTGTATGAGTGGTCAGTCGCATCAGTCGTGTCTGACTCTTTGCAGTCCTGTGGACTGCAGCCTGCCTGGCTCCACTGTCCGTGGGATTCTCCAGGCAAGAATATTGGAGTGAGTAGCCATGCCCTCCTCCAGGGGATCTTCCCAACTCGGGTATTAAACCCGCGTCTCCTGCATTGCAGGTCGATTCTTTACTGCTAAGCCATCGTGGATGCACATGCAACCATACAACCCAGGCCAATTAGACAGATCCAGAATAACCTGGCTTCTTACCACAACTGCCCCGTGAACGTTACAACCCTTCTTTCCTCCAAAATGACCCTAATCTCACATGAAAACAGTTACCGCAGGAGAACCAGAAATCTGGCTGTGTGGCCAAAAGTAAAGTGAAGGCAGGAAATTCTGTGCCTCGCATTGTGCTTCTCTGCTTTTCTTAGTCTTGCTTTCTGAGTCCCTCTTTTTCAGCTGATCCATGTTTGCTCTCAGTAGGTTTGAATATACCATTTGAAGCTTCTTTGGTTCCCACCACAATGCTGATCTGCTTCTTCCTCAAAGGACCTCTTAACAGACACTTGTCTCAGGCCTCAGAGGCCTCCATATAACCTTCTCTTGGTTTGCCCATCACATCTTGCTGCTTCAGGGTGATAAACTAGCTGCCCTGTAACCAGCAGTTCTGGTCGGGTCGGATGAGTTCTATAAGGAACCATCCTGGTGCTGCTGGCTTTCCCCCGTCAGCCTGCTTGCTTTTCTTATACTGCATTTCATTAGATAACTTGATATTCGTTTTCTCAGATTCATGTTGTCTCTCCAGCTATCCAAGCCTTCATTTATGTCCCTCACTGGAGCTGAAACATCTTGTTCAGGTGCATGATATTTCTTTTATTTCTTTCCTATTTTTTGTGGTTATTGAATATTGGAAAATTTTTCCATTTCCTAGTAGTTTTTTGTGGTTGTTAATATACTTTTGATCTTTTCTTTGGTGATTACCTTATTGAATTCTTATGATTTCAACATTTATTAGTTGGCTCCTTGGAGTTCTTTTCCTGATAACCAGTCATTATAAACTATGTTTTTCCCTTCTGTATTTGTGCCTGTTATTTCTTTTCTTGCATCAGTACCCCAGTGGGAATATATAAACATTCTTACATAAGCATACTCTTTTTTTTTTTCTTCTGACTTTAGTAAAAATGTCTCTAATCCATCATTGTGAAATTTTATGTTGCCTCTTACTTTTGAGGTACACTCGGGTTTCTGGTTTTCCAAAGTTGTTCAGAAAAATGAACTTTGAATTTAATCATTCCTTATTGTGCCATCTATCAAAATGATCACCTACTTTCCCTCTCTTCTCTATTGACATTGTTGAGTATTTCTCAAACTGAGTTATAGAGACATTACGTCTAACATTACAGAAGATTTTGTAATCAACTGAATTTGCAAAGACTGAAGACAATTGCTCCTTCTTGTATATGAACAAATTAAAGGCACTGAGAAGACTTGCAACCAGGAAATTTCTTTGATGTTTTTCAAATCAGCTCTTCACCTTTTTCTTATCTAATCACCTTACATTCCACCAGACATTGAGAAATGCTCAAGTAATTAATAAATTTATTTGAAATTATAATATTGATAACTGAATTTCTGAAATGTATCGTAGTGTTGTGTACATGCTCAGTTGCTTCTGTCATGTCTGACTCTTTGAGACCCCATAGACTGTAGCCCACCAGGCTCCTCTGTCCATGGGATTCTCCAGGCAAGAATACTGGAGTGGGTTGCCGTGCCCTCCTCCAGGGGATCCTCCCGACCCAAGGGTGAAACCGGCATCTCTTATGTCTCCTGCATTGGCAGTGGGGCTCTTTAGCAATAGCACCACTTGGAAAGCCCTTAGCCCTTAGTCCTGTTAGATTTTCTATTTTTATTTAGGGCTTGTGAGTTAACATTAATAACATTAAGATTCCAGGGATGCAACATGTTTTGGTTTTACCCTCTTTGTTATTTATATTAGAGTTAGTAATCAGGATTATGTTAGCTTTTAAACATTAATCAGGAAGATTTTTAAGCTCAAAAGGAATCTAAACAGCATGGACATATTTTTTTAAGATCTGGACAAACTTGCCTGAGAAATGATTCCCTGGGGGCAGCTGCTTCTATGTTTTGACAGCTTCATCTTTTTCTTCCATGATTATTGGTCAGTTTAGGGTTTTTTTTCTTCTTGTTTTAATTTGGTTTCTTGTTTTTCCTAAAAGTTCATCAATATCAATGAAATTTTCAGAGTATGTGGGAACTTTCACTTTTGAGTCTTCTCATTCTACTCAGACTCTGCCACTCTGTGCTCACAAGGAGACACCCCACTAAATGGTTTTGATAGTGCATCATTCTGAAAATGGAGGGAAAGGAAAAAAACAGGAAGATGAACAAAGAGGAAGAACAAGATGGACGTTTTAATCAATGATGTTGGCAAAACTAGATACCTATTTGGAAAGAGACCAATCTATCTATTCTTCTACTATGTACTAACATAAATTCAAATTTAGTAGAAAGTTAAATGTGAAAAGTTATTTAAACACTAGAAGAAAACATGGATGAAGTCCTTTATGGACTAGGAGTGTGGAATACTTTTCCACTTATGACTCAAATTCCAGAAGCAACTTTTACATGATAAAGAAAGTAAAAAGACAAATGACTGACTTGGAAAAATACTTCAACTTTTATCACCTCATGTGTAAAGTACTTGTAGAATAGAAAGGGAAAATATTTAGAAAAAAATTAAAGTAATGCAAATGGTCCTGAAGTGTGAGAAAAGATGATCAATCTTACTCAGAATATGAGATATGTAATTTAAATTTCACTGAGGTATCATTTCTCACATAGCAGACTGGTCAAAATCCAAAAGTTCGACAGCATGCATTGTCAGCAGGCTGAGAGAAAACAAAAGTCTCATTCACTGTTGGTGATATTTAGAAAAAATTACATATGCATTTACCCTTTAACTCAGTCATCCCATTTTTAATAATCTATCCAGAAAATACCAGTAAAGAATCTGCCTGCAATGTAGGACACCAGCTGCAGTGTAAGAGACCCAAGATCCTCTGAAGAAGGAAACGGCACCCACTCCAGAGTTCCTGCCTGGGAAATGCCACAGACGGAGGAGGCTGGCAGGCTGCAGTCCATGGGGTCACAAGAGTCAGAGACAACTGAGCAACTAAACCATCACCAGAAAACCCACTAGTTAACAAATGAAAAGAATATATAATCTAGACTATTTATTGCAGCACTGTCTCTAATAGCAAAAGCTTAGAACCAGCCAAATATAAGTAGTAGAGGCATAAACCCTAGTAGATCAGGACACTGGAGGACCATGCAACACAAAAAATGTGCAAAAGCTGTCCGTGTATCACTAAAAAGAGATCTCTAGAATTTTTCATGTAATGAAAACATGCAATCTGGAGTCAAGTTCATAAACTATGCTACATTTTACCTAAGAAAGAAGAGGATATAAATATATATCTACATTTGTTTATATTTAAAAACCAATGAAAGGATAAATGTAAGAATAACTGTCTCCAGGGGGAGCAAGAAAAATAGATTGGAAGGGATAAAGACAGAAGTTAGACTTGTTTCAGTTCAGTTCAGTACAGTTCAGTTGCTCAGTCATATCCAACTCTTTGCGACCCCGTGAATCATAGCATGCCAGGCCTCCCTGTCCATCACCAACTCCTGGAGTTTGCTCAAACTCATGCCCATCAAGTTGGTGATGCCATCCAGCCATCTCATCCTCTGTCGTCCCCGTCTCCTCCTGCCCCCAATCCCTCCCAACATCAGGGTCTTTTCCAACGAGTCAACTCTTCACATGAGGTGGCCAAAGTATTGGAGTTTCAGCTCAGCATCAGTCCTTCCAATGAACACCCAGGACTGATCTCCCCTAGGATGGGCTGGTTGGATCTCCTTGCAGTCCAAGGGACTCTCAAGAGTCTTCTTGAACACCACACTTCAAAAGCATCAATTTTTCAGTGCTCAGCTTTCTTCACAGTCCAACTCTCACATCCATATGTGAACACTGGAAAAACCATAGCCTTGACCAGATGGACCTTTGCTGGCAAAGTAATGTCTTTGCTTTTTAATATGCTATCTAAGTTGGTCATAACTTTCCTTCCAAGGAGTAAGCATCTTTTAATTTCATGGCTGCAGTCACCATCTGCAGTGATTTTGGAGCCCAAAAAAATAAGTCTGACACTGTTTCCACTGTCTCCCCATCTATTTCCCATGAGGTGACGGGACCAGATGCCATGATCTTAGTTTTCTGAATGTTAAGCTTTAAGCCAACTTTTTCACTCTCCTCTTTCACTTTCATCAAGAGGCTTTTTAGTTCCTCTTCACTTTCTGCCATAAGGGTAGTGTCATCTTCATATCTGAGGTTATTGATATTTTCCCTGGCAATCTTGATTCCAGCTTGTGCTTCTTCCAGCCCAGTGTTTCTCATGATGTACTCTGCATAGAAGTTAAATAAGGGTGACAGGGTGACAATATACAGCCTTGACATACTCCTTTTCCTATTTGGAACCAGTATGTTGTTCCATGTGCAGTTATAACTGTTGCTTCCTGACCTGCATACAGATTTCTCAGGAGGCAGGTCAGGTGGTCTGGTATTCCCATCTCCTTCAGAATTTTCCACAGTTTATTGTGATCCTCACAGTTGAAGGCTTTGGCATAGTCAATAAAGCAGAAATAGATGTTTTTCTGGAACTCTCTTGCTTTTTCGATGATCCAGCGGATATTGGCAATTTGGTCTCTGGTTCCTCTGCCTTTTCTAAAACCAGCTTGAACATCTGGAAGTTCTCGGTTCATGTATTGCTGAAGCCTGGCTTGGAGAATTTTGAGCATTACTTTACTAGCGTGTGAGATGAGTGCAATTGTGCGGTAGTTTGAGCATTCTTTGGGATTGCCTCTCTTAGGGATTAGAATGAAAATGGACCTTTTCCAGTCCTGTGGCCACTGCTGCGTTGTATTTTATTTAGTGGATTTTATTTGGAATCATGTATATTCTTTACATTATTATGAACGAAATTAAGTTGAAGTCTAAAAGGCAAAATGACACAAATGAAACTCTCTATTGAGTTGGTGGTTTTGCCAATAAGAGTAAAATTATTTCAAGTGGTTGTAAAACATGGTAACTTGATACATGCACATATATGTATATATACATACTCAGTTCAGCTCAGTTCAGTTGCTCAGTCGTGTCTGACTCTTTGCGACCCCATGAACTGCAGCACTCCAGGCCTCCCTGTCCATCACCAACTCCCAGGATAAAGTAAATAAGTAATTATGTTAGAGATTATGTAAAAACACATAGGCCAAAGTTTGAATTGGAGATAATACAAACTTTATAAAAACCTGATGAGTTTTCTCTTTAAAATTACATATTTTCTAAGTTTATCCATTGAAAAAGATTAGAAAAACTATTAACTCAGAGCAAAGATCATCCCAAACATCCAGACTGTAGTTCCTAAATACTCATTTCCATAAAAGGAACAAGAGCTCTTTGGAGAGATGGCTGATACCAGGTCTGTGGCAGCAAATGTACAAAATTAGCCTGAAACTTCAATCTTGAAAATAAGGAGATTATTGAAAATCACTGGAGCCATATCAAAAGGATTCAAGAGGCAACTTGAATTGGCTTCCATTTTGTCTCAAAAATGGAATAATTGAACCATCAATAGGGATAATAATACAATGAACTGAAGCACATTGAACATGCTTAAACCCATGAGTTCATAATAATTTAAAGGAAAACAAACTTGTGATCACTGTTAGAAGATGCTTAGGAATCAATTCATTCTGAGCACTGAGCAAAGGAAAAGCAATTATCCTTAATTAGTATACAAACCCTAATAAAGACTATATATACACACATATTCAACTTAATTGATAGAAAATATTCTTTATAAAAGAGTTTTAAATGATAAATGCAGGAAAGAAATGACAAAATTAGAATACCAACATTTCACAACCCCTAATGAAAACTGAATCTAGGCAAAGACTATCAAAGACTATTAAAATCATTTGGTGAAAAGGTAATAACATCTTTAACGTGGACTGCTCAGGTGGGCAACTCTTGGATCTACTGATCAACTTTAACATAGCAAAAAAGAAACAATCAGATACTCTGTGCTTCTTAAAGTGCTGTAAAAGAAAGTACAAAACACCAGCTATGAAGTATTCTGGCCAAACATTTAAAACAAACCTATCAAGCCTACAACTGTACAGGAAACACAAGAGACAGAAAAGCATGTTAAACAGCACCCTAGTGACGTGTCAGCGAAATATAGTAAATGAGAGACTCTACAGAACAAATAACCCGCTTCTTCAAAAGATGATAAAATAAAAATACGAATAAAATTACAAAGGAGAGGGGAACTATTGATTAAAAGAGATGTAAGGGGTGTATCAGGGCTTTCCTAGTGGCTCAGTGGCCAAGAATCTGCCTGCAAAGGAGACATGGGTTCAATCCCTGGGTCAGGAAGATCCCCTGGAGGAGGGCATGGCAACCCACTCCAGTATTCTTGCCTGGAGAATCCCCATGGACAGAGGAGCCTGCAGGCTACAGTCCACAGGGTTGCAAAGAGTCAGACACGACTGAAATGGCTTTGCACACACACATGCATATAAGAGATATCAACCAATGCAATTCATGGACTCTGGACTTTGCTTCTAAGGAGCCAACTGTAAAAAGAAACAAGTAATAGCAACACAAACAACCAAATAACTAGTCAACCAACCAATAGGCAGGAAAGACATTTATGTGATACGTTATGAGACTGGAGTATGTATTAAGATACTAAGGAATTATAATTTTTAAGTACAACAATGGTATTGTGAGTATGTTGAAAAGAAGAGTAATTGTAATTAAGACTGTCACATTCATGGATGAAATAATGTAATACCAGTGATTTACTTCAAAATAATCTAGTGTTATGGGAGAAATGGTGGGGGTATAAATGGGAGATTTTTCATATATTTAAAGCAACTGAAGTTTGAGGCATGGGTGCACAGTTATTGTATTAGTCTTTCTACTTTAGTGTTTATTTGGAATTTTCCATTGTTTGGAACAAACAAAATTTAGAGGGCTTGCCTATGCTGAAGCCAAACAGATTTCTTAGGCAATGTCTCTAGAAGCAAGCATAACATAACAAGCATCTCCTTATTTTTACCTGTTCAAATCTGGTTATTTTTTCAGTTAGCTAAGAGCTTATCTCTCCAATAGTTTGGCCACCTGACTCGAAGAACTGACTCATTGGAAAAGACCCTGATGCTGGGAGGGATTGGGGGCAGGAGGAGACGGGGATGACAGAGGATGAGATAGCTGGATGACATCACCGACTCGATGGACATGAGTTTAAGTAAACTCCGGGAGTTGGTGATGGACAGGGAGGCCTGGCGTGCTGTGACTCATGGGGTCGCAAAGAGTTGGACATGACTGAGCGACTGAACTGAACTGAACTGAAAAACTTAACTCAGTGATTAATTAACACACATTCTTATTTTCCTTCTACTTCAATTCTTCCTACTGTAGCACTAAGTAAATAAAAAATTTGGCATTTTATTCCAGCTACGGTTCTCTCTTCTAAATCACATATATATATAAAATATGTCCTCATAAGTCACCATTAATTTTGCTTGTCCATGGCTGCCTGCATGTCATAGGACCCTTCTTTTCATGCATGTGTTTCTTTAACAAGAATTAATATATAGAACACAATGCTCGCTATACATCCTAGACTGACCTACAGAACAGAGAATAAACAGAATTACATCCTTCCCTTGAAGGGAATGGCATAGGCAACATGCCTGGCACATCACCTGAGAGCTATGGACGTTAATGCCCTTCCCCTTCTGTGTGCCTGCTGTTTATCAGAAGGGCAGGCTACATAGTCATAGAACAGAGAACAACTCACATTGTCCTGGGTGGTGTATGCATGCTGCCACCAGACAACGTAGTATGTAACACGTGTTGTGTTGTTAGATGCTCAGTCGTGTCCGACTCTTTGCGACCCCATTGACTGCAGGCTGCCAGGCTCCTCCACCCATGGGATTTTCCAGGCAAGAATACTAGAGTGGGTTGCCAGTTCCTTCTCTGTATGTAACACAGGTTTAACCTAAGGTATCTGAAAAGCATCCTTGATTTTTCCTAAGACCCTGGCTATTCTCCTCACTGTTCCAGTGAATTCCCCTGTTATAGGGACATTTTAGAAGCACCCTATGGGCAGTTGAGGCTTAGGGATATTTATGAGAATGATTCTTTTTAGTGGGTCATTACCAATACTTTTGACTTCCTGGGTGACTCAGTGGGTAAAGAATCTGCCTGCAATGCAGGAGATGCTGGAGATTTGGGTTCAGTTCATTCCTTGGAGAACTGAATGGCAACCCACTCCTGTATTCTTGCCTGGAGAATCCCATGGATGGAGGAACCTGGCAGGCTACAGTCCATAGGGTCGTAAAGAGTCAGACATGACTAAAGCAACTTAGCATACGCAGCACACCGATACTTTATTCATTCAACTAATGCATGCCTGCCTACCATGTACCTGGAACTGTAGTCAGTGAGGTGACATAAAGGAGAAGAAAACAAAGCCTTTATTGTTCTGTTACTTATGGTGTGAGGAGAAGGCAGATGTTTGTCAAACACACACACACACACACACACACACACACATAGAAATATATGTAATTGTAACCTGTGACAAGTTAAAAGGTACACTTTCTGTTTTTAGAGTGTACAGCAAGGGGACCCACCTCTCCTAAGCAGCTGACTGAGATCTGAAGGCTGCATAGGACTTAACTAAGAGGTGAGACTGTGCAGACACTGGGGTGAGGGAAGAGTCTCTAGGAGGTGACAGGCGATGTGGCAGAGTGTGTATTGAGGAAGTTGAGACGGAGACCACAGCGTCTGTAAAGATATTGCGGCAGAGAACAGGGGGCGAGCCCTGGAGGTGCCACGTCAGGTATTACCTATAATTGCAAATTATAGGTAACTCTAGCCTGGGAAACTCACGTGGACCATAACACAAAGATAACCAACTCAGCTTGGCTGTTAAATCCTCACCGAGATGAGGGAATGTTGTGGGCTGATGAACGGAGCGGCTGGCAGCAGAAAAAGATGGAGTATCAAGAGAGCAGCATGCATTCCGGGGAATGCTTTTTCACTCATCTCTGTTTGCCCTGAAACCCTCTGTTTCCAACTGTTTATAGTTTTGAGAAGCTGGTTACTAAGATTTGATAGAAAAATCTAAGTCATTGTTCTCCCAGGAGAAGAGACAAGGTGATACTTTCTTTAAGGCATGAAAATGTATCTTAGATCTAAATCAAAATAGAAAAATGGATTTCAGAGTTATCTCAGGCACTGGGCCAAAAATCAGGTTGAGATAAGGAAAGAGGTCTGAACCAAAAGAATCTAGGAATCCAGGGTTTACTGTGTGTTTGAATGAATGAATGCACACCGTTAAGTACTTTATATAGTATTTGTAATGCATTTATATGTATCATACACACCACACATATAGTTTCTTTAAATTCTCCCAACAGCTCGTTGTAGTTGTTATTATTTTTACCAAAATTTTATTGATCAGGAAAGTAGCTAATTCAGGTTACCAGGTTAAATATGTGTTATTTTTTTTTTTACTAAACCTCGTAGGCACAAGGATTGCATGAGCTTTCTTAGCTGTTTTGTCATCCTTGTCCATCCTGTCCATTTGGCTTGGTACAGTGCTTGGCCCTTGCCTTGCCCCCTGTATGAGCTAACAGCCCACATTACCCGGTGTCATGGTAATAAGAATGAATGTCCTCCTCTGCCAAGGCCAGTCAGGAAGCAGGTCTTTGTGGTCTCACAATACAGGCACTTCTCCTGTGTGCAGAAGTGGCTGCATTTTTTTTGTAGATCTTGCTTTGCAGAGCTTTGGTTTTTCCCTTGGGTCCTCTCATGTATATGCAGGACAGGTTCTGTTTATGAGTCTTTTATCATCAATTTTTTATTAGGTTTTCATATCTTTGGTGAGTTGTTTAGATTACAAGCTGAAAAGCTTATTTTTTAAGTTGAAGTCAAGCCAGCATATTATCCCCCCCAAAGTGTCTTTTATTAAAAACAAAACACACACACACAGGCCTCACATGGAAAAAATTCTTGCTGCCGACAGACCCATCAAGGTCTTATTGTATATTAGAAGTGAGGCACTATTTCTCTAGGCAGCATCCTCCTGGATGCTCCTGGTCTCCTTGGAGACCACCAAGAGGAGAAAAGCAATGTGAAAGTCATGGGAGCTTCATGGGCAGCGGAATAACAAAGGCTGATTGCAGCCTCCTCAGGTGAGGAGCGGCCCAGAGAACAGCACGATTCAGACCCAGGAGCAATCTATAATTTTGACTTTACCACTGACTGGCTGAGGAAATTCTGCAAATCACTGAAATCTTTATGATGCAGCTGCCTCACCTAAAAGCTAAGAACAAAAGATATTGTTTTATCTTTTTAAAGCGTGGTTTATTAAAACTCTTAAAAGACATATTTTCCAGGTGATTAAATTTGCACACTCCACAAAGGATTCCCAGGGTTTGGTAGTCATTAGTCAATTTAATACTGGCTCCTCTGAACTACGTGTGTAAAACAATCCTTAGCTGAGATGAGCTCATGTACTTAAAACACTTACCAAGTAATCAAAGTGTAAACACACTGGCACCCAGTAAACATTTCTTATATAATCGTTAATATTGTAGGACAGAGCATGATGTAATGATTTTTATACACGACATGGTTTGCAAACAGACAAGCCTGGGTTGGATTCTTAGTCTGCCCTCATTTATGTGGGTGTGTGTTCAGTCACTTTACTTGTAGCTGACTCTTTGTAACCCTATTGACTGCAGCCCACCAGGTTCCTCTGTCCGTGGGATTCTCCAGGCCAGAATACTGGAGCGGATTGCCATGCCCTCCTCCAGGGGATCTTCCTAAGCCAGGGATGGAACTTGCATCCCTTGAGTCTCCTTCATTGCATTTGGATTCTTTTCTGCTGAGCCACCAAAGAAGCCCCCATTTAACCTCAGTACAAAAATAAACCTTGCTGCTTGAACACTTTTTAAGTGGGGAAATAATGCTATTGTGAGCAGTTACTATGCAAAGTACTTAGTGCAGTGTCTGATGCATAGAAAGTACTCAAGAAATAGTGGCTTCTTTCTAAATATTCACACACCCATCCATTATATCTATAATGGATATCTATATATCTATGTCTATATCTACAGTGTAGCTTATCATACTCTGTAAAACCTGGTTCTCTGAGATCGAATCACTTTGGAAATATTGACTCACTGAATTCATAGGACTGCATCCCAAATTTAACCATTTTCCAAAGAAGAATATTAAGATGAGAACATGTAACAGAAACACCTCCTCTTTTCCTTGAGATACTACCCGCTTGGAAAATTAAGGGCTCTGTGGCTACATACTGCTGTGGAGTGCACCAACAGTAATAGTTGCAGTATTTGTGGGTAATTATTAACATGTACCATCTCTGCTTCTTTGCACCACTATCTCAATTTTCTGCTATAAATCTGGATGTTTTATTTTTCATTTGTGGTAGTAATTTGGCCCAGTATCTTTGGAGTTCGGTGTTTTGCTCTTACTAATTACAGATAGTATCAGTGAGAAAAAGCATTGGAATTCATGGTGCCCTAAATGTCTGAAATCAGTTTTTAATGCTGGGACCAATCCCCATGCTCAGCACATAGTAACTGTTACTGTTACCCCTCTAACCTAATTCGCTTGTCAAGGAAAGATAAATAATGTGATTTAAGCAAAAGGATGATTATCTGAATAGGTGGAATCTCATCACAGCCAGCATAATGGCCTGTCACGCTTGCTTGGTTATATCTGGAATCTGTGTAAATGGGTATATATTGCTATTATATATAATGTACTTGATTTAAAAACATTTCCACAGAGGGTTTCTTGCAAGTGCCTACTCTTTTCTTTCCTTAACTTTATTAATCAGCTCTCTCTCTCTGATTTTTACTTATTTAGAATTAGATTAAACTAAAATAAATTAAACTCTTATTAGAACAAAAAAATTTATCTGTCCTGAAGCTATCTGATTTTCAGATCCTGAAATTTCTACAAATACTTTACAGAGTTTATCACAGTAAAAACTCTTACATTTTAATACTGCTGTAGCATTAATGCTAAATTTAAAAATACATTAATTTTGATATTAGTATGGAATTCAGCACCTATTTAGCAGAACTATGTGTACATAACAAAACAGACCAATGCACTACTTACTAATAACAAGGTAACTAAAACATGGGCTTTGACTTCAGTGAATATAAAATCCTAGGGGGTATGTGTGTATGTTAGTCGCTCAGTCATCTCCAACTCTGCGAGCCCATGGACTGTAGCTGGTCAGCCTCCTCTGTCCATGGAATTCTCTAGGCAAGAAAACTGGAGTGAGTTGCCATTCCCTTCTCCAGGGGATCTTCCCAACCCAGGGACTGAACCTGGGTCTCCCACATTGCAGGCAGGTTTTTTACTGTCTGAGCCACTAGGTAGCTTCAAATCCTAGGGTAACCATAGCTAATTAAAAATTCTAAAACGTCATGTCAACTGCATCTGCCAGTATAGAATTTTTTAAATGGTATTTTGGTCATTGGCTCAGCAAACTATTTTCCCTCTAGGCTATCTAATTCTGAAAGCACACAGAAAATTAGATGCTAAAATATTTGATAAAATGAGTTTCAAATGATATAATCTCATGTACAGAAATGGGTTAAACATACTGTGTAAAGAAATTAGTAATTATAATGAAAGTCATAAATTAAAAGGATGAATTTTGCTGATGGAGCTAAAGATTATACCTGCAATATAGACTATAAGGCTAAAAGTAAAATACTCCATTGCTTAGTTTAATGATTAAATAGACATCAGTAGGTTTAATCCCTTTGATTTAGCAAACTGAGAATGAACTCATATTTACAAGAAAATCACAACTCATCCAGTTTATCTCTTGCTTGCTATCTGCTGTACTGTCTTAAAGATGAGGAAAAGAAAAAAAAAGTTGCCTTTAAGTTCAGACTATATCTGATAACCCTGTAGTGTATAATTGAAATGTATTAAGACAGTAGAACTTAAATGTTCTCATCTCCCCCTGTCCCAAGAAGAAAAGAAAAGATGAATAAGTGAAGTGATGGATAGGGATGTGTTAATTAACTAGATGAGGAAAATCCTTTCATGATGTATACATTTATCAAATATTTTAATTATATTAAAACTTTATATGGCAATTATGTCTGAATAAATGGAAATTAGAAAAAACAGTTCAGACATTCATTTAATAATGTAACAGTTTTAAAATAATGTAATAGCTTTAAAACCATCAATTAATGGCTTTCTATTTTTTATTAGAAATTCTGAGCACCTGTGCTGTTTCCTACCCCTTAATCCTCTGCCAGAGACTTTTGAGTTGGGGAAGGAGATTTTAAAAGATATAGCATTTTTGAAAGGTTTTAGAAGATACAGCAAGATTTCCTGCTCCACAATAAAATAATTAAATGAGAATTTCTGAGAAGTTGCCAAGAACAATCAAGAAAGATGTTGCTTTTTATGCAGAGCACTTACTGAAGAATAGCTTCACATCTTAGTCAATGAGCAGATTCCCATTAGTTATTTAGGTTTATCTGGCAGCTATTCTCTGAAGGGCTCATTAGAGGAAATTACTCCAAGGTCATATACATTTACAGACATTTTATTTATCACTGTGTTTACTTTCATATTTTTTCAGATTTTACCCATAAATGTGTCTTGAATCTAGTTACATTTCTCTGTCCCCACCACCATAAAGTTAATCCAGGCTATTAGTCTTTCACTTAGCTGAGTGGCATTGCCTGTAAGCTGGGTTTCCCATCCCCACTTTTGCCTTCTCCATCTGTTCTCTATCCCACAGTCCCATGATGACTTTTCTGCAAACAAGCCAGCTGGGATTTTGGTAAAGATGATCCTGAATCCATAGATCAATTTGGGGAGTATTATCATCTTAATAATACTAGGTCTCTAATCCTTGAACATGAATATATTTCCATTTGTTTAGGTTTTCTTTTTTTCTAATTCCTTTCAGTGATGCTTTATAGTTTTAGCAGTGCAAGTATTGCAATTCTTTTGTTAATCCTACACCTAAATATTTTTTTGATGCTATTAAGTGAAATTGCATTTTTAGATTTCATTCTTAGATTGTTCATTGCTGCTATAGAAATACAATTGATTTTTATAGGTTGATCATAACTCATTAATTAGTGGATAAAAGGATAACGTCATTTGAAACTAGTTAGCTTTACTTCTTTCTTTGTAATCTGGATCTTTTACTTCTCTTCCTTGTCTAATTGCTCAGTCTAGAACCTCCAGTACAATGTTAAGAGAGGGTCAGCCATGTTTTGTTCCTGACCTTAGAGGGAAATAGCCCTGATAGCTCAGCTGGTAAAGAATCCACCTGCAATGCAGGAGACCCCAGTTCGATTCCTGGGTTAGGAAGATCCCCTGGAGAAAGGAAAGGCAACCCACTCCAGTATTCTGGCCTGGAGAATTCATGGACTGTATAGTCCATGGGGTCACAAAGAGTTGGACAAGACTGAGCGACTTTCACGTTTAGAGGGAAAGACTCCAGCATCACCATTAAGTATTAGCTGTGATATTTTAGCTGTGTCATATTAGCTGTGAGATTTTTATAGATGTTGTACACCAGAGAGAAGAAATCCCTTCTATTTGTAGTTAATTTTTTTTCATGAAAACATGTTGAATATCATCAAATGTTTTTTCTAAGTATATTGAGATTACCGTGATAGCTGCAGGGGATTGGATCCAGAAACCCACAGTTACCAAAATCCAGTCATGCTCAAATCTCTTATATTGAGTAGTATAACAGAGTCAATCCTCCATACTTGGAATTCTGTATATGTAGATCCAACCAACCTTGATATCCGACATGTGGTTTTTGCATCTGAGGATGTGGAACCAGCAGTTACAAAGGGTTGACTATAGTTTTTGTCCTTTTTCCTTCCATTCTTCAGATTACATAATCTCTATCACTCTATTCTTTCTTCTGACAGCTCAAATCAGTTGGACCAATTTTAATTTTAATTTAAGTTATTGTACTTTTCAACTCCACAATTTCCATTTGGTTATTTATCATACCTATTGATATTCTTTATTTGGTGAGACATTGTCATCACTTTTTTTTTTTTACTTCTATAACATGTTTCTTTTAGCTCTGATATTTATAATGGCTACCTTCAAACCCTCAAAGGTAAATTTTGTTGTCCACTCCTTTTCTGTTTATGGGCAACAATTTCTTGTTTATTTCTATGTCTTATCCTTTCTTTGTTCTTGAAAATCAGACATTTTCAGTAACATATCATTGCAAACATTAATACCAGTTTGTCTCCTCCTCCATCTTCTTCAGTATTCTTATCGTTTGCTTGTGTATTTGTTTGATCACTAATTTACTGACATGGCTGGACTAGTTCAGTGAAGTCTGTTTCCCAGGTAGTGAGTGTGCTCAGATGTCACTTCCTAAATGGTGCAGCTTTGCATATGTGCATAGTTTCACTGACCTCCTTCCTCAGAGATGTTTATGGTTTTAGCTGGTTCTCTGACTGTTTCTTTCCCTGAACCCCCTGTTAAGCTTCAGGTTGGTTACCATACTTAGCTGTTAGCCTCCACTATTTGCCAGCTGGTTCCTCTATTGTTTTTGACAGCACTCTGGGTCATAAATTGCTCCATAGTCTGATTCAATTACAGTTGGGCCCCTTTGCAGATATAACTGAGGCCTCAGGAGAGCTCTTTTTAGCTAGCTTGTTCTCAGGTTCTCTCTGCTATACTTCTAGTTGTTCTATGATTTTTCTTGTTGCTATCAAGGAGACTTCTCTTAATTGCTCACCTCCAAGAACTCTTGCTTTTATCAGTGCTCCTGAGCTTGAACATTCCCTCGCTCTGTGACAAATAAAGAGATGCCTTGACAGATATCTCTATTTAAATTTACATTACCTGTCACTCTCTCTTCATTTGCCCTACTATATGTTTCTTCATAGCCCTTACACAGACTTAACATTAGATTACATATTTGTTTATCTTATTGTCTATCTCCTCCATGATAATATAAGCTCCCTGAGAGCAGCTTACTGCTATATACATGGTTTCTATGCCATACACATTGTTCCGAGAATTCCACCTAACACTCAGTAGGCATATGAAATAATGGATAAGCAATTTAGTGAATAATGAAGGAATACATAGATCAATAAATACCACTATCTGATGAAAGGAAAAGGGAAAATTTGAAGTGAGAATCAAGTCTTTGCATATGGATGACTATTCAGAAAATCTTTGAAGTCACTGGTTAAAAAAAAACAAAAACATGTTGAGAAAATGAAAGCTATAATGGGATGAGTAGGACTAATACTCTAAATGAAGATGAATTCAATAATAATGATGATATTACTAATGACAATAACAACAACACATGAACTAATGTGAACAGAAACTCTTGCTTATAGAAGACTGAGTCCTGTGCTATGTTTGAATCCATGATTTGATTTAATACAATGATACTTTGAAGGAGGTACTATTTTGCAGACGTGTATACTGAGCACAGGAAGAATAAGGAGTAAATACAGGAAAGTAATACAACTAGCAAATGGAAAAATTGGGAGTCCAAACCAGGTGGTTAAGTTTCAAACCCTATTTTATCAAATAAGCTAAAGTGATTGTATGCTTAAACATACATGATATTAGAAATTAAGGACACAGTAAAAAAAAATTAAAAAAGAAATAAAACCAAAATCTTTATAGATCCAAGAGCTGTGGTTAAAAGTGAGGCCATGTTACTATAAATTCTCAAATTATTTTGGCTTATTACCTTGTTTCTTGGAGTATGACCCTGGTCCCAGGTGAAGCCAGCTTCCTGCAGTCTCCCCACAAAAGTTCTGAGGGACCACGAAGTCTCTCATTTGTCTCACAATAATTAGAAGTGCATTTCAGGTATTGCCATTTTTCTGCACATGTATCCAGTGGGCTTACACCACCTCCTGGGGGACCTTCTGGTCTCCATGGGTGTTCAGCCACTGTTCTGTGGTCCCCATCATCAATGCACTAGTTCACAGGTCTAGAATCATGATAGTTAATGGGTTCTGAGCAGAAATGTGGATCATGCTCATGGTACTCACTCTGTGTTGCCAATTTATCTATGGTCTGAGAAGCCAAGCAACCTTACCCGTGCCCCAGTCTGAAAGTGTTTCTTGTGAAAAGAGATGTTTTAGCTTCTACAAGTTTAGAACTGGGCCCATGGACTCAGTCTTGGGAAGATGCTTGAAACTGTTTCCATCATTCCTTTTTAAACCCTTATGTATTCATATAAACCTGAACGATAGCATCCTTTCTTCTATTAAACCCAAGCAAAACCACTATCATGAATGGATCTCTGTGAACTGATACTATTTACATGCTATTTTCTAATTATCATCAGACACTGCTGAATTCCAGCATGGTGCAGCCTCAGCTTAAATTGGTTGCTCCTGTTTGTCTCCAAAACTGCTGCTCCTAACATTATATTTTATTTTTGTATCTGGTTAATTTTCCAACTTGTACATTATTTTAAGTTTGTGGACCATGGAAGAAACTAGAAAAAACAAAATGGAGGCATACTGCTTGTCCCTTCTGAGGTTTTAGTCTCCAAAACTCTTGTCTGGACACTCCTGTCCAGAACAGATTACAGAATATGCAAACGATCACTTGGGGAAATGCCTCAGGCTAGAGCCAAGGGATTGCAAGAATATGCAGTTTCCTTACATTGCAGTGGGAGAGAGCCGTGTCTTAACTCTAAAAAATTAGAGCAGTTGTCATCTCTGATCATAGAGCGTGGTGAAAACTGTATACTCTGAAGTCAGACACACCTGGATTCGAGTCCTGATTCTTTCACTTCAGTTGATTTCAGCAAACATGCACCGAGTACCTCTGATATGTTTTAGCCACTACTAGGTACTGGGCTTCCCTGGTGGCTAGGACAGTAAAGAATCTGCCAGCAATGCAGGAGACCTGGGATCCATCCCTGAGTTGGGACGATCCCCTGGAGAAGGGAATAACAATCCACTCCAGTATTCTTACCTGGAGAATTTCCCATGGACAGAGGAGCCTGGTGGACTAAGTTCATGGGGATGCAAAGAGTTAGCTATGACTGAGTGCCTAACAGTTTCTCTAGGTGCTAGTGACAGAGATAAATAAACTATTATCCTGAAGTTATACAGTTCAAAGTCTAGATAGGGCAAAAGACCTAAAAACAGAAAATATAGATAAAAGGATGTACTAGGTCAGGTGTAGTACAAAGATATCTATTGTTGGAAATTAGATCAAGTTCATTGTTCTTAAGCCTCAGTTGAATCTTTCATCTATAAAATTGATCATAATAATTCAAAAGACCATATTAAGGCTTGGAAAAAAAGTATCTATATACATGTGAGTATGCGTGCTAAGTTGCTTCAGTTGTGTCCAACTCTTTGCAACTCTAGGGACTGTAGCCCAGCAGGCTCCTCTGTCCATGGGATTCTCCAGGCAAGAGTACTGGAATGGGTTGCCAAGTCCTCCTCCAGGGGCTTTCCCCACTCAGGGACTGAACCTGTGTCTCCTACATCTCCTGCATTGGCAGGCAGTTTCTTTCCCACTATTGCCACCTGGGAAGTCCATGTATACACACACACACACACACACACACACACACACACACAGAACAAGATAGAGAGAAAGCGATAAAGCAAACCTTACATCTTTATCAAGATTTGCCTTTTGTTAACAAGGTTAAATAACCTCTTCAAACTACTGCTGTAAGTTGAAGCATGTAGCACTTGCATCTCTTTATTCTTCTGTCCAAAATTTCATTGACAGATCTGAAACATGTACTTCAAAAGAAAAATTTCCATCAGCAGTAGAAAAAGTTGAAAATCTGCTATAAGCAGAGCAGAAGTCTTGAGGAATTGCAGTTATGAATGAGAGCTAAAAGAATACAACCCCAAATACAGGTTGGAGCAAAATAGATGAGATTCTTTCCTCTCCAAAGAAATCCAGATAAATTTTAAAGTCATGGTCAACAAATGCAATCAAAGCAACCATTAGCCTAATTCACTGAAGGTCTTCAAAATACCTGGGCTATTTGGGACTTGCTGCTTCCCTACTTACACTGCCCACCAGTGAGTTCCCTGGGGAGACTGGGTTGGGCCAAGAAGCAGGGCAGAGGTGGAGATAAGGCTCTATCCTTGGGTGATAGCTGGAAATTAAAAATGGAAAAGGAGAAATCGACACCAGGCTTTACCCCTAGATGAAAGCCAAGGCAGGATTTTCTACCAAGAAAGTCTTAACACAGAGATTCCCAGACAGCATTTGGTTGACAGGAGGATAAGAGAGCCCTACTATGCTCACTTGGCCTCCTGCCCACTCTACCCAACCTCTTCCCCTGTCCCTTCTCTTGACAAACACCATGAGTCCATGATCAGGGCTTCTAGTCACAATAAGGGAATGAGAATTCTTTGGGGGAATGAAAACTCTTTGGGGGAATGAAAATAGACCTGTGACCAACAGGGTTTTAAGTCTAAACCCTCAAATCAAAGTAGGAGCATAGAGTTCTAAATCTTCAACATTTCAAGAAGACTAATAGTGTGAAACAGGTTGCAGGGGTGAGTTCTGATGCTACACAAAAAGAATTTTCTGACTCATGGCCACTATCAGCAAAGCTGGTGTTTGATCTGTGTTTCAGAAGCTAAAAGCCAAGAAGGGGTCCAGGTGGGTTTTAGTGTTAATTGGATCGGCTTTATATTCCATAGAAGTCATTTTATTTCATACTATTTCCTTCTCTGTGTTAAGGCTTTATGGCTACCCAGGAGAATGAGAGCCTGAAGGTGTTTCCCAATGTGAATGGACTATCAGCCACCACCATCCATGGCTCACAATTCTTTTTCTAAGATCAGCCAGGCAGTTTATTCAAAAGGCCTTGTAGGGAGAGTTATTTCTAAATATCTTCTGGTGGATGGCTGAATAAGAATCTGGATCTCAGCTTTCCAGTGTCTGGTACCTACTGAGGAGAAAAAGGCAATCTCCAACTCTCTGCTCTGCTGGGGCCCATAACCCACAGATGTTATTTTATTAGAGAAACTGTTAATTTTATGACAGCAACTCTGAACTATTTATATGGTAAGAAAGAAAAAAAAAAAAAACCCATACAGGAGTTTGCCACAGTTTCACACCCCAGCCTGGTGCTTCTGTAAATGCTATGGGAGCATGCTGTGAGATCATTAAAATGGAGCTGGCTCTGAGTGTGTTCCCAATGAGCCACCTGCGAAAACCAGCCAAGTTAGAGACTTATCTGAACCTATGACCCAAGATAGAATTTTTCTGAAAGTACCTTCTCTGAAGGAATTAATGCATGCTTAGACTGCTTATGTGAATAAAGGTGGGTGGTTTTTTTGTTTGTCTATTTGTTTGTTCATTTTTTAAATGACAAAGCTCTCTTAAATTATCACGTGCTGTGGCCAGTTGCTCAGTCATGTACTCTTTGCGACCCCATGAACTGTAGCCCACCAGGCTCCTCTGTCCATGGGATTTTCCAGGCAAGAATACTGGAGAGGGTTGCCATTTCCTTCTCCCAAATTACGATAGATACTCTTAAAAGACATTTACTATTTGGTAGGTGGGGAGGAAGAATGAACAGCCAAGATGGGCTTCAGTTTTATTTTGGAACATTTTAAGAAAAGGAATGGGAAATTGATCAGGGAATAAACTTCAAAACCTCTAAATGTGTGAGTTTCTAAAAGCCTATATATAATGAAACAATTCTGTTTGTGATGACTCAATTAAGCTAGGTATTGTTGATTGATTTAGAAAGACCCTAAAATTTAAAATGGGTGAGTTAGCAACTTAAAACTTATTTCAGAACAAAGTGTTTTTTCAAGATTATAACTGGCTAAAATTTGCCATCAATCAGACTAATTAATCTCCTGAGAGGCCTGGGAGATTTTATGCATCATGGGTGGCTAGAGAACAGTGATGAAGCCCACTGGTACCAACGGAACATATGGGAGGCTTCCAGTTCAGTTCAGTCGCTCAATTGTGTCCAACTCTTTGCAACCCCATGGACTGCAGCATGTTAGGCCTCCCTGTCCATCACCAGCTTCTGGAATTTACTCAGACTCATGTCCATTGAGTCGGTGATACCATCCAACCATCTCATCCTCTGTTGTCACCTTCTCCTCCAGCCTTCAATCTTTCCCAGAATCAAGGTATTTTCAAATGAGTCAGTTCTTTGCATCAAGAGGCCAAAGTATTGGAATTTCAACTTCAACATCAGTCCTTCCAATGAATATTCAGGACTGATTTCCCTTAGGATGAACTGGTTGGATCTCCTTGTAGTCCAAGGGACTCTCAAGAGTCTTCTCCAACATCACAGTTCAAAAGTATCAATTCTTCTGCACTCAGCTTTCTGTCCAACTCTCACATCCATATATGACCACTGGAAAAACCATAGCTTTGACTAGACAGACCTTTGTTGGCAAAGTAATGTCTCTGCTTTTTAATATGCTATCTAAATTGGTCATAACTTTCCTTCCAAGGAGTAAGCATCTTTTAATTTCATGGCTGCAATCACCATCTGCAGTGATTTTGGAGCCCAAAAATAAAGTCAGTCACTGTTTCCACTGTTTCCCCATCTATTTCCCATGAAGTGATGGGACCAGATGCCATGATCTTAGTTTTCTGAATGTTGAGTTTTAAGCCAACATTTTTACTCTCCTCTTTCACTTTCATCAAGAGGCTCTTTAGTTCTTCACTTTCTGCTATGAGGGTGGTGTCATCTGCATATCTCAGGTTATTGATATTTCTCCCAGCAATCTTGATTCCAGCTTGTGCTTCATCCAGCCCAGTGTTTCTCATGATGTACTCTGCATAGAAGTTAAATAAGCAGAGTGACAATAGACATCCTTGACATACTCCTTTCCCAATTTGGAACCAGTCTGTTTTTCCATGTCCAGTTCTAACTGTTGCTTCCTGACCTGCATACAGATTTCTCAGGAGGCAGGTCAGGTGGTCTGGTATTCCATCTTTTGAAGAATTTTCTACAGTTTATTGTGATGCACGCAGTCAAAGGCTTTGGCATAGTCAATACAGCAGAAATAGATGTTTTTCTGGAACTCTCTTTCTTTCTTGATGATCCAGCAGATATTGGCAATTTGATCTCTGGCTCCTCAGCCTTTTGTGAAACCAGCTTGAACATCTGGAAGTTCATGGTACACGTACTGTTGAAGCCTGGCTTGGAGAATTTTGAGCATTACTTTACTAGCTTGTGAGATGAGTGCAATTGTGTGGTAGTTTGAGCATTCTTTGACATTGCCTCTCTTTGGGATTGAAATGAAAACTAACTATACCAGTCCTGTGGCCACTACTGAGTTTTTCAAATTTGTTGGCATACTGAGTGCAGCACTTTCACAGCATCATCTTTTAGGATTTAAAATAGCTCAACTGGAATTCCATCACCTCCACTAGCTTTGTTCGTAGTGATGCTTCCTAAGGCCCATCTGACTTCACATTCCAGCATGTCATTCCAGTGATCACACCATCATGATTATCTGGGTCATGAAGATTTTTTTGTACAGTTCTGTGCATTCTTGCCACCTCTTCTTAATATCTTCTGCTTCTGTTAGGTCCATACCATTTCTGCCCTTTATTGAGCCCATCTTTGCATGATATGTTCCCTTGGTATCTCTAATTTTCTTGAAGAGCTCACTAGTCTTTCCCATTCTATTGTTTTCCTCTATTTCTTTGCACTGATCATGAAGGAAGGCTTTCTTATCTCTCCTTGCTATTCTTTGGAACTCTGCATTCCAAATGGGTATATCTTTCCTTTTCTCCTTTGTTTTTCACTTCTCTTCTTTTCACAGCTATTTGTAAGGCCTCCTCAGACACCTGTTTTGCTTTTTGGCATTTCTTTTTCTTGACGATGGTCTTGATCCCTGTCTCCTGTACAATGTCACGAACCTCCATTCATAGTTTATCAGGCACTCTATCAGATCTAGTCCCTTAAATCTATTTCTTGCTTCCACTGTATAGTCGTAAGGGATTTGATTTAGGTCATACCTGAATGGTCTAGTGGTTTTCCTACTTTCTTCCATTTAAGTCTGAATTTGGCAATAAGGAGTTCATGATCTGAGCCACAGTCAGCTCCCAGTCTTGTTTTTGCTGACTGTATAGAGTTTCTCCATCTTTGGCTGCAAAGAATATAATCAATCTGATTTCAGTGTTGACCATCTGGTGATGTCCATGTGTGGAGTCTTCTCTTGGGTTTTTAACAGAGTTTTGCCAAGAGAAAACACTGGGAGCCTTTAAGTTGAAGGAAAAACTTGAAAAGTATTAGGACCAATGTTTATATGAGACGTTTATTCTACTAAAATTATTAAACTAGAGGTTCTACCTATTTTATATGCTCAAAGATAATGCAGAGGAAGAAAAAAATGAACCAAATAAACTCAGAAGATCTACACCTACTCTCCCACAATTTCCCTGGGCCAGAAGTAAGAAAGGCAGTGCTTTAGTGAAATACCCGAGGTACCAGATTTTATATTATACTCTCCAAAACTGCTTCAACACTTGTTTGCCTTAGAACCCTGCATCTAACTACAATTACTTCAAGACTTTCTGTAGGTCCAGTGGTTAAGACTCCATGCTTCCAATAGAGGGGACATAGGTTCAATTCCTGGTCGGGGAACTAAGATCCTTCATGCTTCATGTGGCCAAAAAAGAAAAATAAATTTAAAGATTAAAAATTGTTTTTAAAAAAATTACATAAAAAAGAAACATCATATAACTAGAGTTGTTTCTGTTAATAGCAGAAGGCCACTACTTATGGCCCACAGGCCAAACCTGGTATGCTGCCTGTTTTTATAAACTCAATTTTATTGGACCACAGTCATGTGTATTTTCTATGATTGCTTTTCAGTTGTAAGTGCATATTTGGGTAGTTTTAGCAGAGCTTATATGACCTGCATAGTCTAAAATATGTACTATTTGGCCATCTTCAGAAAAAGCTGGTTGACCCCAGACTAAAGCATCCCAAACCATGACACATGCTTCCTGAAGATGCTCGTTCAAAATAGGACACAGAGTGATGAGTAACAAAGACACAAACGATAATGATGCATCATTATAGATGAAACTCAACTCAAACTACATTCACCTCTGTTGTGAGTCTGTGCAGTGGGGGACCCAAACCTACTGGGGTCACTATTGTGACACTGACCCTGTTAACGGGGTGTACTCACAGGTATCTCAGCCTGTTGGCACTGCAGCCATAGGAGGTTTCATTCTCTGTGTATCTACATTGTTGTGATGCAGCAGTAGCTGGTTGGAGGCCAGCCTGTACCACTGAATATCTGTGTCCTTCATAAACATCCTTTCTCACAAGTCTCGCTGGAGTTGGTGCCCAACCATCCTTTCGGCATCATCACATCAGGATAAAGGCTGGCCAGGACCAAAGGCAAATCATTTAGATTTATGACTCCAAACGGTGAAATATTTAATGACTAGAAAAGAAATGTGATTTTCTATAGTTATCCTAGGGTCACTCCTCTTTAAAGCAAAGTTTTGATGAGAGTGACGTCAACATAGTGGTGGCAAGAGTCCTTCCCTTTTTCTCTTCTTTTGGTTCACAATTAACCAGACATCCATAACCCAACAGGAGTGCCTCTGCACAGTAACGCCCAGACACCTGGGAGATCCACCCATCTGTGGGAAGTGAGTGGCTAGAACTCCAGAGGGAGAGATCCCAGAGAGTCAGAGTCTACTGATCCCCACTTGCCACCACAAGGAGCAAGGTAAGCTGGAGAGTGCAGACCTTGGCACTCACGGGAGACAGAGATGTTGGAGGGGCAGCCCGCCTGACAGGAGAGATCAGCAGTCCTTGGAACAGGAGTTTGGAGGAGGCGGAAAGTGAAAGTGTGTAGTGTGAAGACAGTCCAGTTAAGAGAAACCAAACCTTGCGTTACAGCACCATCTTCTGGAAAGCAAAAGAGAGGTTTCTGATGGCTAGATGGTTGCTTTGCACTTCTCTTGTAATTTGTGTTGCTGACAATCTTTTTTTTTATATATATATATATATATTGAGCTGCATGAACTGTTTGTATTTTTTTTTTTTTTGAGATTAACCCATTGTCAGTCACAAGTTTTGGAAGTATTTTCTCCCATTCTGTAAATTGTCTTTTAATTGTGTTTAATAATTTAGAAGTTTCATTGATAAAAATAATAAAATTAAAGGAAGTCTTATATCTTTCACCTCACTTAACCAATTAAGCGTGTACACTGTGATTGAAAATGTGTGTCTGTAGTGTATGTAATAAAAACTGGAGAGAAAATACCAAACTTAATAATTATTATTTATGATCATGGAAACGGGAGTGAATTTCCTTTCCCTTTGTGTTTCTCTGTAGTTAAAAGAAATGTTCTGTAGTAAACACATAATGCCTTTTTAATCCAAAAACATTTATAAAATAACATTTGGGTTTCTTTTTATACCATTGGAGGGCACATTTGTCCCCCCCCTTTTTATAACTTCAGCCTACTTTCCCTGCTCCTCAATTTCTATAATTTCAAATATCTTGTACAAAGTATAATTTTATATGACTTGGATTTTTAAGGAAGAAATATATTTTCATATTTTTCTTACTTCTCAGTTATAAGTGATAAGAATGCTAATAGTTTAAAGTCAGGAAGGTTGATTCCTCCAGCTCCGTTTTTCTTTTTCAAGATGGCTTTGGCTCTTTGGGGTCTTTTGTGTTTCTACACAACTTGTAAAATTTTTTGTTCTAGTTCTGTGAAAAATACCATTGGTAGTTTGTCAGGGATTGCACTGAATCTTTAAATTGCTCTGGGTAGCACAGTCATTTTCAGAATATCGATTCTTCCAATCCAAGAACATGGTGTATCTCTCTGTTGGTGGTGTCTTTGATTTCTATCTTCTGCTCCTCTGGTAGTAGGTGGCCCTCAGGTGTCTATTCCCTGCCCGGACAGGAAGGGGCAAAAGTAGCAGCTTACTAAGTCTCACTTTCACAGCTGGGCTGGGGAGAGGAAGGGATGTGGCAGACACAGTTAGGGTGTGTGGGGAGTGCCCACTGCGGCTGAGACCTGCAGGAAGTTACCACAGTTTGAGATGGGTCGTGTGCTTCCCCAGGGGAGTTGGCCCTGGTTTGTGGGTCCCTCAACAGAGCAGAGCCGTTAACAATAAAACAAACCTTAACCAATACCCAAGTATGAAAACAATTTTTAACACAGCACAGGCATGCCTTTACAGAAAGATTTGATAAAGCCAAAGGGACTAAGCAATCAGAAATCCTTCCTATTTACCAAAATATTATGTATAATGTTCTGTAAAATTTTTTTATTTTGTGTTTTTTTTTTTTTTTCAAATAGTTTATGGATAGTGTTGTTTAATGCAGAAGAGTTTTCCATTTTCAGGAAATCCATTTACGGTTTGCTTCATTGATTGTGCCTTGGGGTCAGAACTAAGAAGCCACTGAAACAGACAAGATCATGAAGACATGTGTTTCCTCATGGATTTGGAAACAACTTCCAGTGTAAGATTGAGTGAGAGTGGCTTAAGGCACCATCTTGGCCTTATTTTCTATCCCATGTGGGATGCTGCCCAAGCAGATGACAGGTTCCCCAGCAAAGGCAGAATCAAACCCAACAGGCAGCTTCTGGAGCTCTGCTGTTAAGTGGCCTGGTACTACACAAGTATTTGTTGAAAAAATTAATACATTTGTCCTTCAAGAAAAAAATGTACTCTGGAGATACAGCTACCAAAATGGAGAATTGAAACAAATATGGTAAGTAAACAGAAAACTTGGGAAGATTTTTTTTTAAAAAAAGAATGAAACTTTGGGGGCTGCTAAAGGAAAGGTCCAGGGCTTCCCTGGTGGCTCAGTGGTACAGAATCAGCCTGCAAAGCAGGAGACCTGGGTTTGATCCCTGGGTCGGGAAGATCCCCTGGAGGAGGGCCTGGCCACTCACTCTAGTACTCTTGCCTAGACAATCCCGTGGACAGAGGAGCCTGGCAGGCGACTGTCCACAGGGTTGCACAGAGTTGGACACGACTCAGCGATTAAGCAGCAGCAGCAAAGGAAGGTCTGTTGCAACTGTGTCTTAAGCTTCTCTGGCAAGAGCTGGCCATTCTCAAGGAAACTCTGAAACTCTCCCCTGAGGATTACTAGGTAACCAAGGAAACCATCATTGATGATAAGCTCCCAGGTGAGGGCTTGATCAAGTGGGGAGTTTTCCTGAAACTGAAAAAGTCAAATCTACCTTCAGCTACAAGGGATAAGAACAGAAGACAAAGTTGAACAGGAGCTAGGTGTATGTAGGAAGGGACGGTGAGGCGAGCAGTTAAGGTTAAGATCAAGAGAAAACAGCCCAAGGATGTTTTTTCAACAGGGTGGGAATATGTGAATCTTAGATTAGGTGCTGGCCTGGCTTAGTCTAGAATAAAGGATTTTGGTGATCCAGTTTCTAGATCTATCTGTGGGGTGTGTGTGTGTGTATGTGTTTGAAATGTGTTGATGAATAAACACACTGAAAACTAAAATTCTTCACCAGTGTTCTAAGACTTCCTGCCTAAGTCAAAACACCTTTAGATTTCTTATCTATTTTTAGGAGTGTGGGCCCCCACAGTGCAAGGGCTGATGCTCTGCTTCTAGAAAAACAAGTTCTGTTTTAAAAATGGCACCATGAAGCTTGTTTCCTATGAATTACATAGGCCTTGAATCCAGTCTCTTTCTGAGAGGAAGTACAGATTTGAGGTACATTTATATTTCCTCACAAAATTCATTAGTCACCCTAGCAACTGTCCTGAAATGCCTTATAATATCCTGACATGCAGACAAATAGAACTCCTGCTATGAAAGCCAAGTGAGTGTTGTTGTTATGCCAACAACAGAAATATTACAGCGTGGACTTCCGGGTGGGCCATCAGTTTCATTATCAAGGGCATGATCGAAATCATCCTCACTATGGTTGTTGTCATCATCATCATCTTCCAACATAACAGCATTTCTTTTCACGTGATAACTTTTTATGTGTAAGTATAGTGTCTGAATGTACTAACCTGTCAAAATCTTGAGACTTTGCACTGATTGGGATGTTTGATGGTCTCCATTTTAGAACAGTCTCTATATAGAGTTTGAAATTCATGGCATACCTTACAGGGAAAATACTGGTTTAGACAAAGTTCATGCACATTATAAAACAAATTAAAATTCTACAAAAGAAGCCTAGGCAATTAGCCCATTGTCTTATTTAGCAAGATGTGGCTCAGAGAGTCTGAATGTTTTTTTTCTGAGGGCACTCAGCTTACTAGGTGAAAGGGAGGAATTTGATCACAGATGAACCTCCAAATCCTTGTGTTCTACTGTGAGTACAGGCTCCACAGGCTAATTCATGTGGCTGGAAGGTTAAGTTGAGTGAGGAATATTTTGGATAAGATATCAGAATGAATATGAAAATATTCATTACACAAAGTTTATGTGGTTTTCATTCAGGCATTTAGCAAGCTCGCTGCTGGTCACATAGGCATTCTGGAACACAGGCTGTATGATATTTGGAGAAAAGCTCTAACTGAAGGACACACATGAATGGACTGGTGCCCAACTGGAAGTTTTCAGGTAGCTGATGAAGGCCTTGAACTTCAGTTCTGTTCTGTTGGACATCTTGAAAGATGATGCAGTGGTCATATTTAGGATCCAAAAGAAAAGGTGTGGAAAAGCCTTGGGGCAAAGTAAAGTTTAGTAAAGCTCAATGCAAGGATCTTCTCTTGGGTCTAAAGGCACAAGATGGTTAGAAGATATGTTTATAGGCAGCTCTTAAAGAAAGCACCACATAACAAAGAGACATTGTTTCACAGGTTAGAGCGCAGGACGGCACTGGGGGTCATCTGGATAAACCCTGAAGAAGAAGAAGTTAAATAAACTGAAGGGTATTGAAGGAAGAGTGGCCAAGAGGGTGGAGAAACTCAAAGCCACAACAGACGGGTATTGTTTTAACAGAACACGGCTCCAGGCATTGAGAACACAGACTGGACTAGTCTGATGTCATCAGTATTTACAGCACTGTCATATAGAAAAGGGATTAAGCTTTTTCTCTGTGGTATAAGGGGAATTGAACATGTGGGTAGATGGTATAGTGAGACATTTCAGCTTGTGAGTAATGAATAAATTTAAATGTCAGAGCTGTCAATGAACAAGTAGAGTCTGGATGATTACTTGGAAGATGTTTCTACTATCAGTGCATATCTTCAAACACTGAGATTCTCTGCTTCATAAATCCCTCCCCTGCTCTTTAAATACTTGACATTTTATCACCAGCCTCATTTTTATAGGGGATGCCAGCCAATATTGGAAATCATTCTTTTTATGTGATTAAAATGATTTCTGAAAATCTGCAGCAGAGCTCAACTAGAGTTTACTTTGCATACTGATGTAATAGGTAAGAGCTGGAAGCTAACAAATGCCACACGCAACATTTTTTTTTGGTGAAGAGGTAAAAGTCACTCAGTCGTGTCCGACTCTTTGTGACCCCTTGGAATTCTCCAGGCCAGAATACTGGAATGTGTAGCCTTTCCCTTCTCCAGGGGATCTTCCCAACCCAGGGATCAAACCCAGGTCTCCCACACTGCAGGCAGATTCTTTACCAGCTGAGCCACAAGGGAATGAGTTTTAAATATGGATTTGGAGCTAATTGTTCTGACATTTATTTCAGTGGTGATGAAGAACTGACCACACATATTTCCAAAAAAAAAAAGAAAGAGAAACACTTTCAATATTTCCCATTAAAACATAATGTTTGCTATAAGATGCTGTAAACTAAAAATAAATGGAAAAAAAAAGATGCTGTAAACATCTTTCTATTTTTAGTTTGTAGGTTTTCTTTTTAAAATCATAGATAGATGTTGAATTTTACTGAATGATTTTTCTGGCTCTATTTAAGATAATTATGATTCTTTATTCTATTCATTTGGTAAATCGCCTTCATAGATTTTCACATGTTATACCATTTTTCTCTCCTGGAATAATTGTCCCCTGGCCATAATGTATTATCATTTTTACATATCACTGGACTTGCTTTACTAGTATTTTGAGAGTTTTGTTCTATATAGATAAGAGAGTAGTTTCCCTTATATCCTTTAATGCAATGTTCTTACCAATATTTGCTACCAAAGTAATGATGACCTCAAAATATGACTTAGGAAGCTTTTCCTCTTTTTCTGTCTCTGGAATAGTATATGTAAGACTGATTTCATTTCTAAATGTTTGGAGGAATTCACTAGTAAAACTACCAGGCTTGGAAAATTTTTTTCAAAGAATTTTAGTAACAGATTCAATTTCTTTACTACATATTAAACTGTTTGTATTTTATCTTTATTCTTGTGGCATTTTGGCAGTTTTGGAAAATTATGATATTTTAAACCTTTTAATTATTTTATTGAAATTATTACCCTGAAACTGTTATGATAGTCTCTTGTTTTCATTTTCTTAACTGAGGGATCTATACTTAAATATCTCTTTTGAAAAAAATCATTCTTGATATTGGTGTTTTCTGCCCTATGCTTTCTTCTTGACCTGTTTTTCAGGGATTTATCAAATTTTAAAATGAATTTTTAAAAAAAAAAAATCAACTTTTAGATTGATTTCTTCTAGTGCATATTTGTTTTATATTTTAGTGACTTTTGTTTTTATTTTTATTATTTGTTTCTATTTGCTATCCCTAGATTTAATTTTTTAACTCATGGAGCTGAGTGCTTAGAGAATTTATTTTCAGCTTCACTCCTACTATAAACATTTAAGTATGGTGTTAGTTGTGTTCTGAAATATTTGACAAGTTTAGTTTTCATTACCATTCAAAGAAAAATTTGCTGATTTTCATTTGTATTCATTTTTTTAGCTTTAAATTATTCAAAAGTACTTATATCAAGTAATTTTCAAACGAGAAGATTTTAATATTACCTTCCTTTTTTATTGACTTCTAACCTAATTGTACTACTGCCAGAAAATATACTCCACATAATTTTAGTTTTTAGATCTTTGTTGAGATTTGTCTTATACCTATCACTTAGCTAATTGATATTTGATGTGAATTTTGCCTTTGCTGGGTACAGAGTATGTAAATTAGGTCAAGTTTATTGATGGCATTGTTAAAAATCTATTATATTCACATGGAATTTCTGTCTCTTGGCCTATCAATTACTAAGAGATAGCTGTTAAAATCTCCCTATGATAATGGGTTTGTCCATTTTCCTTTTAGTTGTGTCATATTTCCTTTAGTTTTGTCATTATATATTTAGAAACTGCATTATTAAGTGCAATAAATTTAGACTTGTAATATTTTAGAAAGATTGTGCCATTTGTTATAACGAAATTCTATTGTTTGTTGCCAATAATGTCTCTTACCTTATCGTCTAACTTCTCTCATAAATATATTGCTATACTGAATTTCTTTAAAATACTTTTTCATTTTACATATATTTCATCTTTTATTTTAGATGTTTTGTGTTGCTGCATTTTAGGTGTGTCTCTCTTAATCAACATTGAGTTAAAAGTGTTTTTTTCACCTGATCTAAAAATTTTTGTTTTTGACTGCTCACTTATTTACGTATTATATTAAGGGTTTTAAAGTTACCCTCTTACCCTTCATTTCATACTTGTCAACCCATTCTAGATGTCTTTTCCTTTGCTTTGAGCACTTTTTTGAATTAATATTTTTATCATTTCTTTTCTTCTATTTTATCTTGTTAATTATATGTTCTATTGTTATTCTTTTAGTGGCTACCCCAGAGATTACAATGAGTATTCTAGAATGATTAAAATCTGAAATAAATTAGTGCTTTCACCACCACCAAGGAGATGTAGAGGTGTTAGGACACTTTGATTGAATTTACCTTCTTCTCATGTTTTATTCTAATATTGTCATGTATTTTGGTTCTCAGACTTCCCAGGTGGCTCAGTGGTGAAGAATTCTCCTGCCCATGCAAGAGATGTGGGTTTGATCCCTGGGTCAGGAAGATCTTGGGTCGGGAAGATCCCTCGGGTAGGAGATGGCAACCCACTCCAGTATTCTTGCTTGGGAATTTCCATGGACAGAGGAGCCTGGCGGAGTACAGTCCATGCAGTTGCAAAGAGTCAGACATGACTGAGCAACTGAGAACATATTTTGTTTTCTCTATATTTTGAAACTCACAAAAAGCATTATAATTATTGTTACCATATATCTTCAAAATTTATTTAGGTTTACCCATATTTACTCCTTGTTTTGCTTCTTCCTTTCTACATGCAGTACTGACTTCCATCTGGATACACTTTTGTTCTTCCTGAACAACTGCTAATTCCCTTCAGTTTAGTTCAGTTCAGTCACTCAGTCGTGTCCGACTCTTTGCGACCCCATGAATCGCAGCATGCCAGGCCTCCCTGTCCATCACCAACTCCCGGAGTTTACTCAAACTCATGTCCATCAAGTTGGTGATGCCATCCAGCCATCTCATCCTCTGTCGTCCCCTTCTCTTCCTGCCCCCAATCCCTCCCAGCATCAGGGTCTTTTCCAATGAGTCAACTTTTCGCATGAGGTGGCCAAAGTACTGGAGTTTCAGCTTCAGCATCAGTCCTTCCAATGAACACCCAGGACTGATCTCTTTTAGGATGGACTGGTTGGATATCCTTGCAGTCCAAGGGACTCTCAAGAGTCGTCTCCAATACTACAGTTGAAAAGCATCAATTTTTCGGCGCTCAGCTTTCTTCACAGTCCAACTCTTACATCCATACATGACCACTGGAAAAACCATAGCTTTGACCAGATGGACCTTTGTCAGCAAAGTAATGTCTCTGCTTTTTAATATACTATCTAGGTTGGTCATAACTTTCCTTCCAAGGAGTAAGTGTCTTTTAATTTCATGGCTGCAATCACCATCTGCAGTGATTTTGGAGCCCTAAAAACTAAGGTCTGACACTGTTTCCACTGTTTCCCCATCTATTTGCCATAAAGTGATGGGACCAGATGCCATGATCTTAGTTTTCTAATTCCCTTAGCAGGTTATAAATGTCTGCAGGTTTTAAATTATCTCAATTTTGACTTATCTGGAAATGTTATATATTGTCTTCAAGATAATTAATATATTCATTGAATAACGAGTTTTAAATTGGTAGTTATTTTCTTTCATAGTTTTGAAGTTGTTCTTTCCTTTCTTTTGGGTTTCATTGTAGGGAAGTTTATTTTTACTTTTATTGTTGCTCTTTTAAAGATAATTTTTCCCTTCAAACTGATTTTAAGATTGTTTGATTTTGGTTTTGGTTGTTAGCAATTTTTCTAGATAGAACTAGGTGTAAATTTCTCCATTTCTGCCCTACTTGAAGTACATAATGCTTCTGGAGTCTTTATCTTTTTAAAATTATTTAATATTTAAATTTATTACCTCTTGAAACATTGTTTCTGCTCAATTCATTCCTCTCTTTCTTAGGACACCAATTATGGGCATGTTAGAACATTTCTGTTTGTCTTTTACATTAAAAAAGACCTTTTCCTGTGTCTTTTTTCTGCTTCTCTATTCTTCAACCTGATGTTTTCTCTTGAACTATTCTAATTCTCATCTTCTGGGTCTAATTTTCTCTTAGTCCCTACCAGTTGGGTATTTAATTTTAGCTACCTTATCTTTTAATTTCAAAATTTCCATTTGATTTTAAGAGATAGATTCCAGTATAAAATATAAAATCCTCTGTATTTTACCTATGGAGAAGGCAATGGACGCCCCAATCCAGTACTCTTGCCTGGAAAATCCCATGGACGGAGGAGCCTGGTGGGCTGCAGTCCATCGGGTCGCTACGAGTCGGACGCGACTGAGCGACTTCACTTTCACTTTTCACTTTTACACATTGGAGAAGGAAATGGCAACCCACTCCAGTGTTCTTGCCTTGAGAGTCCCAGGGACGGGGGAGCCTGGTGGGCTGCCGTCTATGGGGTCGCACAGAGTTGGAAATGACTGAAGCGACTTAGCAGCAGCAGCAGCATATTTTACCTAATTTCTTCTAACTATGTTATTTTAAAGTCCCTCAATCCTTTATCTCCTTGCACATCTGTTTCTATTTTCTATTTATTTTAATGATTTTGGTTATTTAATCTTATCTTCTGACATGCCTATTAATATTTATTGAAATTTGGACATTGTGCATAAAAAATTTGAGAGCAAACTTGCTGATCTGGATGTAGATGATAGCTGTTACAGTGGTGCTAACTTCCCTAATCTGTTCAATGATTATCTAATTACTGCACCTACTGATTTAGTACCTTGGGAGAAGGAAATGGCAACCTACTCTAGTATTCTTGCCTGGGAAATCCCATGGATAGAGGAGTCTGATGGGCTATAGTCCATGGGGTCATAAAAGAGTCTGACATGACTTAGCAACTAAACAATAACAACTAATTTAGTTGATTTAATTTGGACTTCAACCTTGTGATGGCACAGTATTTCTAGTTAATGCCTTCTCCTGAGATGTAGCCCTGTGGGGGTTCCACCTGAAATCTTAGGGTGACTATACAAACACCATCTCCTTGGTTAAGTTCTAGGCTTGAATTTTGCTCCCTGACCCAACTGTCCTTCACTTCTGAGCTTCCTAGCTAACCCTTCCTGCTTGATTTTTCTGCTTCTGAGTAGCCAGTTACAAACAGGAGCGCCTTGAATAAAAAAGAAAATCAAAAATTAGGTTTACCTTTTGTACTTCTATTCTCCTGGGGATTTGGTTTCTTCAGGTTCTCACTGCCTGGCCAGCTTTCTGAAGCTTTGAAACCAATAAACTTATAGTTTATCCATTTTTTTTAGGTTGTTCTCAGAGGGTGAGTTTATCTAAAACAGTCTTCTCTACCATTACTGAAAATTGAAATTCCTCCAGCATGAGTTATTTTGAAGCATATAACATTTTTATTCCTGTGACACAAATGGTGCACACCTGCTGAAGCTGATTTTCCAGATGTAAAATATTTCCCTTGCAATTGAAAAAACAAAATCAGGTGTATTTGCAACATTATGTTTGAAATGAGAAATGTGAACAATAAGAATTGAAAAATGTTTGCCTAGAATATTAGAGTTCCAATACTGCAAAGGACACCAGAAATTATTTGAAATAACCAAACTCATAATTCTAATTAGGACCTTTAAAGTATAGAGAACTCAGGGATGGTACAAGTTTGATGCTCCCATAGTTTTTTTAAATAAAGAAATGTCAACTTATAGCTTAAAAATTGGAGTGATGTTTAAAATATTGATATTTAATAAATCAGCATTTTAAGTCCACTGATATCTATATATTATTATATGATTTACAAGATATAGTATTTATAAAATATTAATTTACAGGTTTGATACCTGGTTCGGGAAGATCCCCGGGAGAAGGAAATAGCAACCCACTCTAGTATTCTTGCCTGGATAATTTCATGAACAGAAGAACCTGGCAGGCTACAGTCGATGACATTGCAAAGAGTCAGACACAACTGAGAATGCACACGTACCTAGTGTGACATAAAATGACAGGCAAGTTAGAGCAGTTTGAGGAACTTATATACTTTCAATATTTGCAATATAGCTTTGTGATTGTATGTATGGTTTCTTATGAGGATAATGTTAAGGGTCTAAAAAATAAGGCTGTGAACAGACACACTTCCCTCCTCTGGCACTTTAATAGACTATCATTTTAATATTCTTTTTCTTTAACTAAATGAGTTGAAGCTAGTGTCATATTGTAGTCAATATTATATACAATGACAGAGCTAATCACTGAAATACATTATGAGAGTAGAAATCCCACAGCACAGAGCTCATCTCTTATCAGTTTTGATAATATCACTGTCTTCCCCACTTCCCATTCTCTACAAAATTCAGTTTGAATGCTTTTTTATAATGGATTCTCATAGTAGTCCTAAAACCTTAACAAATATTTGACAGTTGGCCTTCCTGTAATTTTGCAACTTGGAGTTCATCTTAAGAGCTTGGTTTTTCAATACTAATGCGTCTGAAATTATCTTGAGGTTTTGTGGTTGCTGGCGATTCTCTGCAAAACCTAAAACACTAGCTTCCTTTTGCTTGGTGAACTGTCTAGGTTGTGTGAGTGCTCACAGACCAGGGAAATGCCCAAGCAGCCTTGCTATTAGAAAAGAATTCTATTTGGAAGTCTGTCAGGTGGCCCAACTCTGCACATTTCCCTGAGAAATCTGTCTTATTCAGGTAAGTGCAAAAGATTTGAGCTGGGGGGCATGTATATGGAGGTTATGCATAAAGAGAGCATGCTGGACTTGCCAAAGCTGTTCTAATTCAGAATCTCTGCACAGTCTTACTGCAAAAAAACAAGTTTATTTAAACTGATCACAACTCCTTGTTTTAGAAAGAATTGATCTCTTCTTCCTGTGTAGTACACTTGATGTTGAGGGTGACACCCAATTTTTATTAGGGCTTAAATATGAACAAAAATGTTCTCAGAATGTGTTAGAAAAAAAAGAATTCTGGCTAAAAACATCATATAAGACGTCTTTAGGGAAACTGGTATTATTTTCACATACTATTCAAATGCTTATCTTTGAAGCAGTTCTAGTATTTTTAGTATGAAAATCTTTAAACTCTATCATTTGTAATATTGTCATACATACTTTGAAACCATTCTGGCAACCCTAACTGATAGAAGAAATCAGTAGTAATTAGGTGCTTTGAAATTTCTTAAAGAATATATTCAAAATAGCACATGTGATTTTATGATAATAGTTATCATAATTCTTTGTATTTCACGTTTATAGTACTACATTACAGGAGAATCTGAAGATAACTTTAAAAATCACTTAATTAGAAGTTAACAATAGCATCTGTTCAAGTATTTTGCTTTAAGTAAATTCCTTCCATACCATTATTTCCGTTTACAAAAGGTATTACGTTTCAAACATGTGGAATAGAAACTACTCAAAGTTAAAAAAAAAAAAAATAGTAACACAGAACCTGAGTTTGAGAGCTTAGTCTTGCTTCTTTAACAAATTTGTAAGGATTTTGGGTAGGTCATTATGTTCTCTGGATTTCAATTTCCTGCAAAATGTCCAATTATTTATCTAAGAAATTGTTTATTAAGTACTCCGAGTACTCCTGTTTTCTTTTTATTGGGTTTAATTCAATCAATAAGTTAGTCAATATTTTAATTGATTAACAGGAGTAATGAGAGACCAATGGAAGAGAAATCAAGTGGTATGAATCCTAGTCCTCTGTTTTCTAGTAACTGAGTGATTTGAAAGATATTTTCTAACCATTCTAGGGCAAGGATTGGCAAATTTTTTTCTATAGGGACTAGAAAGTGAACAATTTAGGTTCTGCAAGTCAACAGGCAAAATTGAAGATAATGTACAGGCTCTTACATAACTGTTTAAAATGTAACTATTTGAAAATGTAAAAGCCATTGATCTGGCCTCAAGGCCATACTTCTCCAGTTCTGATTCTTGGGAATGATTTTTAACAACTATAAAATGGAAGATATAGACTCATTCATGTGACCCCAAAGGAGTTCATGAATGATACTTAAGGTAATTCACCAATCCCCTCATATTGTATACAAAAATCTGAGTGTTTGTAAGTATGTGCTTTTTTAATGGGGAAAAAAAAAACTCCCTCAGATTTCCTTAAGAGCAGAAATGGAACTTCCCAGGTGGCACAGTGGTAAAGAATCCATCTGCCAATGCAGAAATCTCAAGAGATGCAGGTTCTATTCCAGGGTGAAGAAGATCCCCGGGAGTAGTAAATGGCAACATACTCCAGTTTTCTTACCTGGGAAACTCCATGAACAGAGAAGCCTGACAGGATTCAGAACCAACTGAGCACACATTCTGGAATGGTGTTTGTCACATACTGAGTATTCAAAATCTCTGGAGTGAATATATAAATGAATGAAAGAATGAATGAATGGAAAGTTAAAGACACCATCATTGAGATTATGGAGCATAGCTACTGAAGGCTTAGAGCCCCAAATGCTCTAAAAATAGTGGTTGCTAAATCCAAAGATTGCCTTTTCTTTCAAATTTGGATGTAACTGGGATTTCAAAATACTTGGTCAACTAAAGATTGCAGTTCCTGGAGATTATGCCATTTTTTAAAAAGAGTGAAGTTGGTTGAATTTAATTCACACATTACAGGTTTTCCCAGTAACCTAGCCTCTGGAATCGGGGGATTGGAGAGTGAAGTTTTGTTCATGAGTAGCAGCACTCTTGGCATCAGGCAGGAGACTGTACTGGCTGGAGTGTTACCCATAAATGGAAGGTTTTCCTGGGTAATTAAAAAATCAGACCTAATAGAATTTAGGATAGCAGTCTGCTCCCTGACACAGAAGTTCAGTCTGACCTTCAGAGCCTGGTTAACTGATGACACCAAAATCTGAGCTCCGTTGGCTGGAGAGTCCCCAGAGTGCCCTGAAGTGGGAAATGGCTTGAGATCCAAACATACCTCTTTTCTCTCTCTAGGAATAATTTCATTTTCTGAAAGAGCAATTCAATCTACAATAGCTGGTTTACAGTTCATTCATTTCTTTAGGGAAATTCAAATTTTAAGATTGAAAACAATGTAAGAAATGCGTACTGAAAAAACCTACACAGCTTTGTATAATCTGGTACTATGCCTGAAACATCCTTATTCAAAGAGCGTATCCCACCTCCTCCCCTCCCTACACTATCCCTCCACTTCAGAAACAGCAACTTGCAGTTTACTGTGTGGTGTGGTTACAGAGTGCACCTGTGCAGTATCTGTATATTAAAGGGAACATGGTTAGATAGCATCACTGACTCAATGGACCTGAGTTTGAGCAAACCCCAGGAGATAGTGAAGGACAAGGAAGCCTGGCATGCCCAGTCCATGGGGTTACAGGGAGTCGGATATGACTTAGCAACAGAACAACAACTATAATTTGTTCAGCTACATAGAGGTTGTGATGGAGTCATATCCCTGGATCTGCTTAGGGGTTAAGATTAGTCCCAGACAGAGTCCAAAAACCAAAACCTTCATGCATAGAATCTCAAATATGTAACTCATTTCTGTTCTTGGTCCAAGGTCTCACTTAAACGATGACAGGAAGCTCTGTCTCCTCTTGAGGCTTTCTGAGACCTGGTTTACATATGGTACAAATCTGAGACAGAGAGTGTCCTTCACTCTTACTGCTGCCCTTGTGTCTGTCTGTGGGTCATCTTCCCACTTGTCTGGGCTGCTTTATTCCAACAGGTAGACAAGGCCCTTCCAATTCCCTCTCACACACAACTAACTTGAATCCTGACAGACTTTGTTGGGACAAACTCTTGCTGGGGCCAGATAATCAATATTCTAGGTGTTGTGGGCCATACAGTCTCTGTTCTAACTACTTCATTCTCCAGTTGTAGCATAAAAACAGCCAGAGAAGATACATAAATAAATAAGCATTGCTGTGATCAGATGAAAACTTTACACACATGGCTGGCCCATAGGCTACAATTTGCTGGCCCATGAACTATATTGAAGGCTTGATAATAGCTTAAGAAACTACAATGTTTTAGACAGAAATGAACAATTTCCAACCTAGGGAGCATGTTCTTCCCAACAGCCATTCTCATTAGTCCTTGTTTGAGGCCATGCTGCTGGGGTCTACTTATCATCCCAGGCAGAGGTCTTTTCTCTTCCTTATCTTCACATCCAAAAATTCAGTCTCTTCCTTCCTGCATTAGTCCCCAGTTAGAGGATATAAAAAATTAGTTCATATCATAATCATCTCTGAAGAGCAAGTCCCGTTGAACAGAAATGTGGTCTGTCTAGGTCTGAAGCATGTTCTTAGCGGCACTTACCTCCCATTTGTACAGCTAAAAGATTTACCAAAATTTTGCATTCTTGATTAAAAAAACAGTCTGCCCTAAAAACTCTTTTCTTAACTTTTCCTAAAATTTTGGTAAAGTATACATAACAGAAAAATTACCATTTTCACTATTTTTATATGTACAGTTCACTGCCATTAAGTACAGTCATTGCAACTAACACTCTCCAGATCTTTTTCATCATCCCAAGCAAAAACTCTGTACCTTTTAAACAGTAACTTCCCATTCCTCCCTGCCCTGGCCCTTGGTAACCACTGTTTTATGTTTCTTTGAGTTTGCCTATTCAAACTTATTCACATAAATGGAACCATAATATGTTTTTTTGTGTAAAAAGCAAATTCTGGCTTGTATTCTTAAAATTACATGAAAAAATAAACTGCCTGTCTATTCTGGCTTCCAGCTTTCTCTTGTCTAGAGATACTGGGGACTAGAGAACACCTGACTCTGTCAGTCAGTTCAGTCACCCAGTCGTGTCCGACTCTTTGCGACCCCATGGACTGCAGCTTGCCAGGCCTCCCTGTCCATCATCAACTCCCAGAGTCCAAACTCATGCCTGTTGAGTTGGTGATGCCATCCAACCATCTTATCCTCTGTCATCCCCTTTTCCTCCTGCCTTCAATCTTTCTCATCATCAGGGTCTTTTCCAATGAGTCAGTTCTTCACATCAGGTGGCCAAATTATTGGAGCTTCAGCTTCAGCATCTGACCTTTCAATATTCAGAACTGATTTTTTTTTTAGGATTAACTGGTTTGATCTCCTTATTGTCCAAGGGATTCTCAAGAGTCTTCTCCAACACCACAGTTCAAAGGAGTCAATTCTTTGGCACTCAGCTTCCTTTTTGGTCCAACTCTCACACTGATAACATGACTAATGGAAAAACCATAGCTTTGACTAAACACTGTTGGCAAAGTGATGTCTCTGCTTTTTAATATGCTGTCTAGGTTGGTTATAGCTTTTCTTCCAAGGAGTAAACATCTTTTTATTTCATGGCTGCAGTCACCATCAGTAGTGATTTTGGAGCCCAAGAAAATAGTCTGTCACTGTTTCCATTGTGTCCCCATCTATTTGCCATGAAGTGATGGGGCCCGATGCCATGATCTTTGTTTTTTGAATGTTGAGTTTTGAGCCAGCTTTTTCACTTTCCTCTTTCACTTTCTTCAAGAGGCTCTCTAGTTCCTCTTCGCTTTCTGCCATAAGGATGGTGTCATCTGCATATCTGAGGTTATTGATTGATCTTTCTTCTGGTAATCTTGATTCTGGCTTGTGCTTCATGGAGCCTGACAGTTCACATGATGTACTCTGCATATAAGTTAAATAAACAGGGTGGCAATATATAGTCCTGATGTACTCCTTTCCCAAGTTGGAACAAGTCCATTGTTCCATGTCCAGTTGTAACTTCTAACTTCTTGACCTGCATACAGATTACTCAGGAGACAGGGAAGGTGGTCTGGCTGTACACTTTTCATTAGTTATATCCCACTGTTCTCCTGTTTGTTCCCTCAGCATCAACAATTAGGACATCTCATTTTCCCCAAAATGCACATGGCACATTACTTTCTTTGGAATATTGGGATCCATGCCTTTAATGCCACGAAATGGCAATGGTTTTAGGAGCTCTGTTTTAGGCGCAGAGTAATGTGTTTATTTCTTATTATTTCACAGCAGGTACAGTGGTACTCATGATTAATTCATCATGGACTGCATAAGATTATTTTAGTGCAGGTCTTATCTTTTCCTACACTGTAATCTCTTTGCAAAGTCATGTCCATATCTAATACAGATTATTTTATGCAAGGACTTAATTTAGAGAAACTTTAGTTTGGATTTGAACATAAATTCAAGAATTAAGAAAAAACTGCCACATTTGTCAAATACCTCCTTCCTTTCTCCCCCTCTCTCCATCTCTTTCTGTCCATGCTCCTTTAAACAGTTTAACCTACCCTATAAACGGGCTTCCCAGGTGGCTCAGTGGTAAAGAATTCACCTGCCAATGCAGCAGATACAGGAGATGTGGATTTTATCCATGGGTTGAGAAAACCCCCTGGAGAAGGAAATGTCTATCCACTCCAGTATTCTTGCCTGGAGAATCCCATGGACAGAGGAGCCTGGCAGGCTATAGTCCATGGGATTGCAAAAGTTGAACACTACTTAGTGACCAAACAATACAATACAATACCCTATAAACATCTCTACCAAGAGGAATGTTGTTGAATTGGTCTGTTTCAGATCTCTTTCCCATGAAGAAAATTTGATGTAAAATTCTTTAGTTTCTCTTGAGTTTTCAGGAAAAAATGTAACAAAAATATAGGAATTATTATATCTACTTCACTCTTTATACTATTGTGGAGAGAAAGACAAACAGAAATATTCAAATATTTGTTTATGTTCTCTGCTTTCCAGGAAGCAACAATATAGCTGGAAAGACAATTTATCCATGTGAAAAAATGCAAAGGTCATAAGTCATTATGAGACTCTGGACATCAATGGTTTGACTGATCTCCCTGGGTGACTATGAAGGCTTGTGGTTAGGCGGTTGATTCTTTCTTATCTCATATTCCTAATCTTGTATTTTAAGTGCTAATAGCAGAGACATAACTAACAGCTGCTCCAAGGCATTAAGTCTAAAGGAAAGAGAAATAGAGAAGGTTCTAAGATGTTCAGAAAGACAATCTATGCATCCTGGCCCCGTGCCCAGCATGGTGTAATACATACAAGAGAGGCTAACACAGGGGAAGACAGAGGCTTTATTCCTCACTGCATTGGCTTTCTTTAGAAAAGACAGTGATTCTCTTTGCCATTATACACTTCTAAGTGACACACACATCTGCCATGCCCCAGACCCATGTGACTCAGGGGTAAGGAATCCACCTGTCAATGCAGTTCGATCCCTGGGTTGGGGAGATCCCCTGGAGAAGGAAATGGCAACCCACTCCAGTATTCTTGCCTGGGAAATCCCATGGACAGAGGAACCTGGCAGGCTATGATCCAGGGGGTTGCAAAGAGTCAGACACAACTGAGCATACGCACAGTGAATAGACCTAGTCAGATTCAACAGTCCTCAGCTACTGTGTCAGTAAAAGGTAGATCACAATATCTAACTCAAATGAGAATTATGAAAATAAAAAAAAAACACTTAAAATGCCTGACATAGTATTATTCAATAATTATTACTTTTCTTCCCTATAACCGCCACTGTACAGTTTATAGTTTTTAAAATACAATTAAAACAAACTGACATTATTCCCATCTCACTGTCCCATCTGTCAAAGACTTTCAGCCAAAGACCACAGGGACACCGGTAGTTGGACAACTTGAGTTTATGATTCACTGTAGGGAGGGGAGGGTTTAAGGAGGTGTGGGGTTCACTCTATACTGGATGCTGTCAGAAAGCAGAGACAAGTTTGTGCTCAGTGAGGAAAAGGAAGCCATTAATTTTTAACCAGGAAAGGGGGTATTTGGCATTTTATGGCTAGTCCTGTGACCTTGTGTTTGCCTGTGCTTAGACAAAATTACACAGGGATCTTGTTTTGTCTCATTTTATCAGAGTGACTGTACTCAGGTACTTTCTTCTGAGATGAAACAGAATGTAGGGGGGAAGTTGATATTTACTTAAATATTTATTTAAATGAAGAGATGGAACATTTGGTGGGTACTTTCAGCATCGAGCTTAGCTTTAATCCTCCCAACAGTCTTACATGTATGTTATCTACATAAGGTGGGATATAAAGCCAGAGCTAGCTGAATTCTAACTACAAAAACTTCTAGTCTGATGTGTTGCTGCCTTCTTGAGCTGTGCTTTGGACACCATTGGATTTCATGAATAAATTCCTGCCCATCACTCTAAATGGAACACCTACAACTTTACTTCCAACAGAAAAGATCCTTTGACCTATAATCAGAGACTGGCAACATTTTTTATTGTTGTAAAAAGATAGATAGTAAATATTTTGAGTTTGTTAGGCTAATTTGGTCCTTATCATGACTACTCAACTGCCATTGTCACAGGAAAGAGCCATAGACCACACATGAACAGATGCACATTTAACTCTGAAAATTTGGGTTAGGGTGAATGTGGAAACTGACATTCAGTAACATAGCATCGGAAGAAGATTGCATGTCCACTCAACCTCCAGTTCCCTTTTCATAGATTCCCCTTTTGGCAAGGCATAACAGTGTCTGAGTTAAAAACAATGATCACCTACCATCAGCATATCAGATTGTCTTCATTTTTGGGTGGAAAGATGGGGTGAGGCACATTGCAGGAGATGTTCTACTCAATCTCCCCAAGCATATGTGACGCCACTGCTCTGGTAAAAAGAGATTTTTTTTATTAGAATCTCCCATTCTTCAAATGTGCAGAAAAATGAAGGTGTGTATGGGTAACTGACACATATATTTTTATAATTTCATACTTAAAATTGCATATCACACAATGATATTTTTCAGGTAAATTGAAACAGTCATATAGTTTATATATTCATTTATATTGTTTACCCAGATCCTACATATTTCTATGATATTGCCTAGTAGGCAATATTGTTTTTTATAGAGGAGTCCAACCTATGTTCTTCTCCTCCCATAAAGCTTAATTTAAAATGCATCTGCCCTAGGAAATCTGTGAATAACCTAGCCTGGGTGCTTCATCCTTCCAGTTCAACCAGGATTTGTACCCTCCATTTAAAGTACAAATAAAACAGACTGAAGAAAATATGGACCCCAATGATGCATGAAGCTATATCATTGTGATGGGACATCCTTATAGTATATATACTTCTAAGAGTTCCATGTGAAAATTAGGGACAATAAATCTCACAATTCACGTCTGATGAGGTAAGTTAAAAATAAGTCCTCTAAGTGCTCAAAACGGAGTATGGCAGAAAGAGAATGTATTAATATTTTCCCTGATAAGCCGTGTCATCTCAACTCTCTTTTAGTTTATGCCCACCTAGAGTTGCCACATTTAGAAAAAAAAAATTCAGGACTCCCTGTTAAATCTGAATTTCAGATAAATGTCAATAATTTTTTTTAGTATAAGTATGTCCCATATAGTGTATGGGATACATATACAAAAATAATTGTCTGTTATTTATCTGGATTTAAATCTGAGTACTCTGTATTTTATCTGTCAACTCCACATGCAAATCCTTAAGGTTCAGTTTTCACATAGTGAGTTTTCTGATTTGACAGAATTTGATTCAATTTCCTGTTAAGCCACAGAAGAGCCCTTAGGCAACCTATTAATACTTTGCCTGGAAGTGATAATGCACATCGTGGAGAGTTATCATAAGGACTGCAAGGAAAGAGTGCGAATAAACCACACCGGTGAGGGCTAGGAATAAGCAGGTGCTCAACAAGCATTGGCCAAGTGTTTATTTCCTTTTCTTCCTTGATCTTCTTTCTCTTCTTCCCCTAATCTTTCTGAAAAGAATTAGGTGCTACTCCCTAATAGACTGTACCTGTTTCATATAGCATTTATTATACATGACTTACGGCCCGTTTTGTAATGATAATGGATACATTAACTTCTTTCTTCCATTCCTTCCTTTCTTACTTTTTACTTCTTTAGAGTTTGCCAGGTGTAGCATTTTAATTTTTTTTTTCTTTTAAGTTTTCCAGGCCCTTTTATTTAAGATGTATCTAAATAATGGATTCCAATGGATTTTTAAACATAAATCTGAGAATCTTTTTTGACTGTGAACTTTGGTCCACTTAAATGAATTATTAATGAAATGTGCATCTAGTTCTACCTTTAAATTTTTTGCTATCTATTTGTATGCCTTGTTGTAGGCTTCATTTCTCCCCCCTTCCTTCCTTTCTCCTGTCTTACCTTCTCTCCTATGTTCTTTTCTTTTGGACTAACTGAATTTGCTTTTTCTTCACTTCATTTTCCCCTGTTACTAGTTTGGATGATAAGCATTCTATTTTTATTATTCTAGTGCTGTTGAAGGATTATGAACTTCCATGTAGTTTAAAAACCTGGAAGTTAAACAATGTCTTACTTTCATCCTAAGTAATACACAGATCTTAGAACACATTGACAGAGAACCCCCTCCCAACTTGTATTTTTATATGTAAAACTTCCATGATATTATTACACAATATTTTAGTATTGTCTTGTATTTCTATCCAATAGATATCTTTATTATTGTTATTTTATACAGAATCTGATTAGACTTGCCATATATTTAGTTTCTTTGATTAACATTCTTTTTCTTTGTAACTTAGACTTTCCTTCTTGTATAACTTTGTTTCTTTCTTAAATATATCCTATACATGTTCCTTTAGAAAGAATACATTGGTGTTAGTCTCTTTCATTTTCATTTGTACAAAAGGTCTTTTTCTTGTCCACATTCTTGAAAGACAATTTTGCTGTGTATGCTCTGTAGGTTGATGGTTATTTTCACTCACTGTTTAAGGTAATATCATATCATATTCTTGCCTCCACTGCTGCTTTTAAAAACCCACCTATCTCTGTAAAGCCTTTTCTTTTTAGGTGATCCATCCTTTCTAACTGGATGCCTTAAAGATCAGCATCTCTTTTTCCTTAGTATTCTGCAGTTTCACTAGGCTGTGTCTAGGTATGGGTTTCTTCTTATTCACTGTGCTTAAGATTTTTTGACCTTACTGAACCTGATGGTCAATGTTTTTCATCAAATCTGGAAAATTTTCAGCCATTATCTCTGAGAAAATTGCCTGTACTTTGCTCTCTATCATTTCTTCTGGAACAAATTTAACCTCCATGTCACTTCTCTTTTGTGCTAAGAAAATTATACAATGGGCTTGCTCTCATTATTTTCCTTTCTGAGCTGCATTCTGAGAAACTTTTTTCATATCTATTTTAGAGTTCACCAATTTTTCTTTGTCGAATATGTCTTTTGAGATTCTGCTTCTATTGATATATGTTTCATTTTCAAACATTTTCAGTTATTTTGCAAACTGCATGATCAATATTTAAAAATCACTTATGTTAAATATTTTATTTATTTATATATTTATATTTGCATTGGCATTTGTGTCTGCCATGTGGTTTTTAGCCAGATATCCAGAAACCCTAGGCCAGTTTGAAAACTGCTTGTACTGGCCTCTCTTCAGTTTGCTGGGAAAACACTGAAGGAGGGAATAAAGTGAGCTTTGTGACTTGTTAAACCTAATTTAAAATGACAAAAAGATGAAAGTCTGATAGAAAAGAAACCAAACCCTGAGGTTTGGAATTCAATTTGAGATTGAGACAGTGGTTTTCATTCTTGGATGCCCATTGGAAACATCTGAAGAGCATTGAAAAAATATGGATACTTAGGCCCCTTCCCAGAAGTGAGAGCCATGCATTGGTGTTTTCCAAAAACTTCCAGGCAATTCTACCATGCAGCCAGCATTGATGCATCAACCAGAGTATCATGGGAATAGCAACACTCTAGGTGTTCCAAACGGGGAGGAACTTAATGTAGAGGATGAGAGGCTGCAACCCCATTGGAAGGCCTATAAGAATGAAGATTAGAAGCAGGTGCTGATTTTTTTTCTGGAGATCAGGAGGTACAGGAATCTCAAAAAAGCACCACTGAAAACTACAGCTATGCATGCTCCAAGAAGGGTTATTCAGAGGAAGACTGGGACCCTTCATTAGCAGGGTTTATCTGCTCTTGTCTAAGTCCCCAGGCTGGATGCTGTTGACACAGAAAGAGTCGTGGTGTCTCTTCAATTTCACCTTCAGATTGCCATGGGTATACTTACTACTGGTGGCATCTAACACTAAACCCTTTGGTCAGAGACCCCAGGGGATGCAGGGAAGGGGGAAAATGGTGCAACTTTGTCAACAGATTGAGAATCACTGGTTTGGGATGGGTGAACCTCCAAAATTCAAAACTCAAAGGGACTCAGGCCTGTCAGTAACTCTGAATATCAAAATGCTTGTAAAAGATCCATGAAGGCAGTTTGACGTTAAACCCTCCCAGTGGAGAGAAATTTTCTCAATCCTCCAGATTTCTGTAAGTACTAAGAGGAAGTGGAAATATTTTTTATCACCCTACAGTGCCTTTAACTTTTCCAACAGTGCTAAAGAATTCACAAATGAATCATGAAAAGAATCTATAAGAAGAATCTTAGTCACATGAATCAAAAGCTATACTTTGCAGAGACAGCTGAATCTGGTATACAAATGGAGAGGTTTAAAGATGGAGTCCATGAAAATGCAACTATTAATAAAAGGAAAACACATCTTTGTTCTTCATGCCATTGCCTTTTAACAAGCAAGTGACAGTGTGAATATTGTAAGGCTATTTTCTTTCTTTCTTTCTTTCTTTTTTTTACATAAATCTTACAGGCCATATCGCTCAGCCATGTCCAACTCTTTGCAACCTCATGGACTATACAGTCCATGGACTTCTCCAGGTCAGAATATTGGAGTGGATAGCCTTTCCCTTCTCCAGGGTATCTTCCCAACTCAGGAATTGAACCCAGGTCTCCCACATTGCAGGCAGAATCTTTACCAGCTGAGCCACAAGGGAAGCCCAAGAATACTGGAGAGGGTAGCCTATCCCTTCTCCAGGGGATCTTCCTGACCCAGGAATCGAACCAGAGTCTCCTGCAGTGCAGGCAAATTCTTTACCAGCTGAGCTATCAGGGAAACCCAGGCTGGCATGGGTTAAGAAAAATTTTAAAAAGCCCTTCTCTTGGTGGTTCTTCTCCTGTTCCCTCTTTCTGAGAGTAACCACCTGCTTGGTGTGTTCCCTAGTTCTCTATCACTGCTATGACCTCTTCCTCTTTCTCTCCTACACTTCCTCAACCTTCTCTTCTTCCCTTTGTCTCCTTCCTGTTAAAGTGTCTGATAGTGGAGCCAGTCAAAGATGTGGTCAGATCTGTATGTGGTTTCTCAGAGGTGGGGTCTGCTCAGACCCTGTGCCTATGGGAAAAATATCACGCTAGAGTAGACAGCTAGTACCTCCTAGGCCATCTGTCATGACAATATTGAATGTACACTGTGTGTCAAGATGTACTTAGAACCATGATTTGTACCTACTTTGTACCTTGTATATCACTATTACTAAAATGTTCACAAAAGCTTTACAAAGTGAATAATCTTATTATTCCCATTTTATACATGAAAAATCTGTAGGTTTTAAACAGATTGATTAACTTGCTCAATTTCAAGTGGCTAACATCCTAAAAGATGTTTACTCCTTGAAAGAAAATTTATGACCAACCTAGATAGCATATTAAAAAGCAGAGACATTACTTTGCCAACAAAAATCCATCTAGTCAAACCTATGGTTTTTCCAGTAGTCATGTATGGATATGAGAGTTGGACTGTAAAGAAAGCTGAGCACCGAAGAATTGATGTTTTTGAATTGTGGTGTTGGAGAAGATTCTTGAGTGTCCCTTGGACAGCAAGGAGATTCAACCAGTCCATCCTAAAGGAAATCAGTCCTGAATATTCATTCATTGGAAGGACTGATGCTGAAGCTGAAACTCCAATACTTTGGCCATCTGATGCGAAGAACTGACTCACTGGAAAAGACCCTGGTGCTGGAAAAGACTGAAGGCAGGAGGAGAAGGGGACAACAGAGGCTGAGGTGGTTGGGTGGCATGACCAACTGGATGGACATGAGTTTGAGTAAACTCTTGGAGTTGGTGATGGACAGGAAGGCCTGGCGTGCCTCAGTCCATGGGGTCACAAAGAGTCATACGCGACTGAGCGACTGAACTGAACTGAACATCCTGATCAAGTGGTGAGCATCCCAGTGCGTTCTGAGTTTTCCTGATTATGTTTATGCTTCCAGTTCTACCACTATAATTTAAGAAGGACACTGGCAAACTAGAATGTCCAAATCATCTGGCTATATGAGGAGGTGCTGGAAACCATACCACCTTTATCACCTTTATCAATGATGAACATTTATGGAGTGCAGTGTCTATTCCAAATCTTATGATGTGTTTCATGTAGACTATCCACATGCAAGTAAAATATTTAGAGCAATAACTTCGTGAAATATGTAATATTATAATCCTCCAACTGACAGATAAGGAAAGTGAGGTATGGGGATATTAATTAAGTTGCTCAAGGTGGCTGAGCTAGTGAATAATAAAGCCAAGACTTCAGTGTCAAAGTTTATAATCCCACATTATGCTGGAAACCTTAGTTACTTCTCTGAATAAGAAAAGATGACAACATATAGAAGTTGAGAGAAAAGGCAGATGACTGGTATATACAGTTGATGAAAAATATAATTTTAAAAGGAAAAAGACTTTTTTCAGTACTAACTTCTCTTCTGTATCTTATGAAAATTACTGTTCTCCCTCTTCTCCCCTTTTTGTTCTTATACAAAGTAAAAGTGACACCTCAAAGAAAATAGAAAAAACATTTATGTTGTAAAGATCCCCAAAATAGAACTATAACTATGGTGGGGTTGTTAGAGGAAGGTAGACTTCTGTTCAATATAATAAAGAACTTTCCAGCTATTATTTTTATCTAACAACATCACAAACTGTCTCAAAAAAAAATAAAAGGGAATTTTATGAAACTGAAAGTGTCTTCGTGGCTATGAAAGAAATTTCTTAAATTGAAAACATACACATTGTAAAGTGTATGACCTCTTAAATAATATGAGACCTCTGAGATGCTTTGAATCTAGAAGTTAGCTCATTTAAACCATCACAGAAGCCCAGTAGATTTAAGAATGCAATTTTATACGTGGCCGTATTGAAGCATAATGAGGAAAAATGGCTGAACCTAGGTAAAGGGCTAATTTAGTCATTGAACTGAGCTCTGATCTAGTCTTTCATTCTGTTGGTAATTTTTGTCCAGTTGTCTCCCAACAAATTACTTGGCAAAAAAGCCGGCCAAATGCAGTTTGTGTTCCAATTATGCACAGAGTTGCTGTTCTTTCCTAAATTTATTTTTGTGCTAAGAGACACATTTCTTCCTCCACAGCTTAATGGGAGTTCTAACAGGGTGGTGACAAAAGAAGGTGTCATCCCCAGGGAGTAGTGAAAGCTAAGAGTGCCCTCCTGAGACTTGGAAAAATGAGTCAATGATGTTGTCTGAGCAGAATTCAGTGTTGCAGGAGAGGCATGAGCCCCTCTTGGGAAAAGGCAGATGACTTCAGGAAACCGGTGATGGGGACAGGAGGACAGGTGCAGGGACTGAACCCAGACAGACAGGATCCTTTCTTTGTACAACCTTTGGCTTCGTTACACAGGAGGGTTTTCACAGAAACAAAATGCCAAAGTCCAAATGCCTTGCTTAAAGTACTCATTCAAAAAAGTAATAATAATAATGGCAGTTTTCATGGATTACACTGTATGCTCAGGTATGGTATCTTACCCACATCTTCTCAACATTTTATATTATGTATACACAGGAAACTGAGAACTTGAAGGTTTATAAAGACTGTATTATACATTGTGTCTTTTTTATCTTCAAAATGACCTTGAGATGGGGCTGTTATTGTGTTTTTAACTAAGCCAAGGAAAGCTATATATAGACGTAGAAGCCATAGGCCCTATTCTGAGTGTATCTAAGGCTGTTGCTTGTGTCTGTCACCAAAGTCACTACTATTAGGCAGCTAAGAAATACAGGGAAAACTAGAAGGTCCTACTATATAGCACAGGGAACTATAGTCAATATCTTGTGATCAACCATAACGGAAAAGAATATGAAAAAGAATGTTTGTATATGTGTATATATATATGTGTAAATATATATATATGTATGTATATATAAAATGAATCACTTTCCTATATAGCAGAAATTAACTCATTGTAAATTAACTATACCTCAATACATTAAAAAATTTTTTTTAAGAAAATTGAAATGAGAAAGGAAAAAAAAGAAATACAGGACAATTTTACATGATGGAGGAATTAATAGAAGAACTATTGGTTTTAAAATACTTTTGTAATAATGAAAATTATATTCCTTTACTGAAGAAAATTTGGCAAACACTGAAAAAGTCTGCAGAAAGGGAAATAAAAAGTATACATGATCCACCTCCCCAAAGCAACTGCTCAAATATTTGATAAAATCACTTTCAATAAATACATTTATTCAGATAATACAGTAGAGATCATTTATCACAGGAGTCATTTATCACAGGAATTTTCTATTTCCTTTAATATTTCTTTATAAGCATTATTTTAGTGATATAGTAGGTCAGAGGTATGTAGCAGAATTAACTTATTGTTAGCAAGTCTCTGCATCTAGTCTGTACATTTTGCACACACTGCTGGTATTGCTGTTAGTAATTCCTAGCAGAAGGTTTATGGCCTCGAAGAGCATGACTGCTATTCATGAACTTGCCATACACTGCCAAATGGATTTCTAGAAATGTGGTCTCCATTTCAACTCTAATGAGCACTGTTACCTTATCTTTGCCAGCACTGAGAATGTCACAATATTTCACTTCAGCGGATGAAGAAGATCTTATTGCTGTGTTGATTTTCACTGATGGTAATGATTTTCAAATACCTTGTCAATACAACTCATTAAAAACACAGATAAAAGTATCTGTGAAGGGCAGTCTTGAACTAGATGTTTCCTGAACTTCCTGGTGAAGTTCAGACAATCACGTCACCCCCACTGGGCATGGGCGTGGATAGTGAGTGCAAGATCAGGGAATGGGTGTGGATAGTGAGTGCAAGATCAGGGAGCACAGTGGGGGGGACTGCAGTGTGTCTGTGAGCTGGCCTCTGCTCCCTCCACCAGGAGTGTCTTTTATCGAGTGAACAGTCACTGAATGCCTATTATGTGCTCAGAAGACTTGCACTGAGCTTTCCCTCTGCATTTTTTCATAGCACAGATTGTATTCACAAAGCCCTCTCTTCAGAGGACAGAGTGAGGATGCACTCCAAGAGAGAAGGAGGAAGCCCCGCGGGCAGTGTTTCCTTTGGAGGCCTTGGATTTTATTGTATTCACTCCTCATCAGAGACAGTGGGAGAATATATTTATCTTTCACCATCATTTGTCATTTTTAAAGAAAATGTTTTCTGTCTTTAGTTTTCTTCTTTTTGGATTATTAATTAAAACTGTCATTATGGAGAATTTAAATCATATCACACAGTGAATCCCATATACTCATTGCCTAGCTATGCTCAGCTATGATGATGCAACTCACAGCTGCTCTGGTTTGGTTTATTCCACCTCCCCTGAAACTGGATCATTTTGAAAAAAACCCCAGAAAATCCCCAAAGTAAAATCATCTTATCCATAAATATTTTGGTATGTATCTGTAAAAGATAAGGACTCTGTTCAAAAGAAAAAATAAAAGCATAACCATAATACTATCATTTTGCCCTAAATAATTCTTTAATATCATCAATAGCCAGTTACTGTTCAAATTTTTTTTCCACACAAACTTTCTCTGCATCTCTGGATAATGTATCCAGTTATGAATGAAAACAATTTTTAAAAAAACCCAGAAACTTGATACCTGAAAGATAGTGAAGAATAGTTGCCTTTCTGGTGGCAATGTGTGAGCAGATGGGGACATTATTTTCAAAAACAAGACACCTATTAAAGACATTGTATTCAGCTAGATACTGCCAGCAAAATGTGTGTGATAAGTCATCTCAAGACTCAGAAACATTATGAGCAATTGTTTATCCTCTTGGAACTGTGTATTGGCTAGGGGTCAACGAATTGGTCTAGGCCCATCTGGTTGGCTTTCCAAATCTTACTTGGTCTTGCTGCAGCATCTGTGTCTGCTGCCTGAGGCTGGACTCTGTTGGCTGGTTTAGCTCCACTGTCTGCGTCACTCACTCTCCTCCCGGGACCAGGTACTAGCCCAGCGTGCTCTTCTCGGGGTAATGGCAGAGCCATGAAGATGGGCAGAAACACCAACTCTTAAGGTCTAAGTGAGAAACTCTCACACCATCATTTCCGCCTTAGTCTTTGGGCCAAAGCAAGTCACTTGGCCAAATGCAAAGTCAAGGGAGCTTCTTCTGTGTTGGAAAGGACTGCCAAGTCACTCTTCAGAGGGTGTGCATACAGGGAAGGGTGAAGAACTGGGCAAAAATGCCCTGTCACAAATATATACAGTATGATGTCAAAAAATATTAATAAGAAAAATTCAGTTAAATACCATTAGATTTTGATGCTAATTTATAATGCTTTCTTATGGATAAACTGTTAAAAAAATCATACACACATAAACTTTAGCCAGGGTCTCCAAAGCATAGCTCTCAGGTCTTGTTTAGATTTTCCTTCCTTTTTTGCTGCCTAGACTCTTCTAAGTGTTCTCCTGGGTTTTAAGTGGTTCCAATGTTAAACGTGTCTTTCTTGAGTCTTATTACTTAATGAAAGTTCCCAGACTCTGTATGTGCATTTGTTCCGTCACTTTAAATATATGCCATCTTCAATATATGCTGCCTTGTTGCTAAAGAACCTTTAATTCACTGTGTAAAATACCCATTAATTACATATTTATGTGATTGGAACCGTATTTCTGTACTTGACTATTCTGTCATTTCAGCTGCCATTTATTAAGAAGTTCTTAATGCAAGCATCTAAACTGGACCCTTCACATCTCTTTGTTGTTTCATATAACAATTTTGCAATGTTGTTAGTGTAATCTCCATTACACAGAGGAACTGAACCCAGAGAGATTAAATAAATTGCTTAAGTTCAAATTGATAATTTTATAGTATCAGACTTAATTTACGGTCATTTTTGGCCACAAAGCCAATGGCTTTTCTACTATTTTCTGTATGTCTTTTGTTTCATCCTCTTCTCCCCTCCTGGACCAGAGTTTCTAGATTTTCCTCTGCAATACAGTGAGGGATAGGTTTTATGGCAGGTATTTTGGTGGCAATGTTGGTAGGATCCTTTTTTACTCTCTTGAGAGCCTATGGTTTTGGCAGGGCATGTATTACTATTTTCTGTAAAGCTGAAGGGCTATTTTAAAGTGAAGAGATGTACACAGCCAATAAGTGGCAGAACTAGGACCCAGGCTCAGGCTGCTTTTCTCCTATATCCTGTAATTTATTACATTTAATTATGATAATTAAAAGAGTGATAGTTTACAGTTATGCTAATGGAACTAACAAATTAACTTGACTATTAAGGACTATATTTTCTTTTAAGGCTCTAAAAGAATTCAGGATTAGAAACAGAGAGTTTTTCTCACATTACGACAAAATAAAAGGTAAGTTGGTAGAAGATGATTACTATGTAGCCTTACAGGCTGCTGGCTTCCCTGATAACTCAGCTGGTAAAGTATCCACCTGCAATGCAGGAGACCTGGGTTTGATCCCTGGGTTGGGAAGATCCTCTGGAGAAGGGAATGGCTGCCCACTCCAGTATTCTGGCCTGGAGAATTCCATGCACTGTATAGTCCATGACGTTGCAAAGAGTTGGTGAGCGACTCTCACTTTGTTTCACTTTACAGGCTACTAGATTCTAGAGTGTTAGGTTTGTAATAGGAGTTTTGGAACTTCTGGTAACTAACTGCTGGTTATACAACTTCTTAGGCAATTCAAGTTAAACAATAATCTAAAAAAAAGCATACTTGAATTTATCCAAATATCCTTGAGTAAATCAAACTGAAGTTTCTTCCTTTACATTAGCCTTATTTACCAATGAGTACTTTTTACTGCAAAGATCTAATTCAAGAAATTGAGAGTTTATTTTTCTTTGTGCCTTAACCTTCCCTTTGTGTAGTAAATACTGTTACACCATGGTTTGTTGTGTAGAAATAGGATATAAGTCATTAGGTTATTTGCAATGGTTTCCTATTAATCTGTGTCTCAAGCACTAGGAGTCCCCAAAATACCAGAGTCCTGGTTTGGGTAAGTTGTCTCCTCATGAAAGTTGGAGGATGAAGTTTCATTCCTAAGTATTATTTATTTTTATTCTGAGTTCTTCAGAACATGCTATTATAAGAATTTTGAGTTATTGGCATATTTCAGGTTTTTATTGTTTTTTGTTTGCTTGTTGTTTTGGAAAAAGACCTCTAGACAGAAAAGAAAGGGAAACTAATGAGATTTATAGGGTGGCCACTCAGGTTCAAGGCACATGCTGAGTGCTTTACATACTTAATCTCATTATTGGTTCCATATTACAGATGAGGAAATACTGTAGTAACAGTTTTATGAAGGCAAACTGGATAAAACTTTAACTTCTTTAACTATCAGATTTTAGTGGTACAAAATTTGATTAGGGGATCCCCTGTTTTTTTTTTTTTCCTATTAGAACTTATTTCATACCAGATAGCTAAATGTCTACTGCCAAGCTACCACTTAATCAGCATCAAAAGCCTAAAATATGTTGATTTCTGTTATGGTAGTAAAATGACTGTAGCACTTCTAAGTCTCAAATATACTCACTCGACTTTGTAAAAAAAACAAACAAACCAGAATTTGGAGAATTCCCTGACAGCCTAATGGTTAGGAGGAGTCCATGCTTCCACTGCAGGGGGCATTGGTTTGATACCTGGTCAGGGAACTAAGATCCTGCAAACTGCATGGTATGGTTAAAAAAAAAAAAAAAAAAACAAGAAGATTTGCCTTTTCCCAGAAGGAATCTTGAAATTCTTTCTGAATAGACCATCTGAATCATGTGTTCATATTGAGTCAATTATTTTAATTAGGTATAAGATGAGGAACGAAATATACCACTCAGTTTACCTTAACTCAAGTTTAGAATCCCATCATGAAGTTGAGGTATGAGGTGAACATCTTGAGAATGACATAGATCCTGAAATGGAAATGATGGGCTTTGAGGAAGGCAGAAATGAAATCTGAGGAGGCAGGCAAACACCACTGTCCACAAATCATTTATCCTTTTGATGAACCATGGAGACAACAGTTTTGCTAAGAACCATGGAGGAAACTGAAAAGACTTAGACACAGTTCCTGCCCTGGGAAGTCTATATTTTATTATAGAGTGGGAGGAGTTAAATTAATAACTATAATCAAACCTTGAGATGATGTGAAACAAAAGTTGTACAACTAACTATTAGAGTGGGAAAAATACCTCGGGGAGGAATATGGAAAATTCTTAAAGGAAGTGAAAAATCACTTAGAGCATAAAAGAGTAGTTAGAACTTTTTTTTTGGCCATGTTTAATATATTGCCGAGAGAAACTGGGACACAGGGGAAAATAAGGTTTATTAGGGAATAGGAGCTTCCCTGGTGGCTCAGAGGTTAAAGTGTCTGCCTGCAGTGCAGGAGACCCGGGTTCGAACCCTGAGTCGGGAAGATCCCCTGGAGAAGGAATTGGCAACCCACTCCAGTATTCTTGCCTGGAGAATCCCACGGAGGGAGGAGCCTGGTAGACTACAGTCCATGGGGTCGCAAAGAGTCAGACACGACTGAACGACTTTTCACTTTCACTTTCAGGGAATAGGGTGGACAGAGATTAGAGGAAATAATATTCAGGGCTTTGGTAGAAAATGTAGCACCCTAAAGAACAAAAATTACTCTATTTCACTGTTGTATTTGGGTCTGTTTCCTCAATATAGGTGGTAAAAAAATATATATATATATAGCGTGTGGTCAGAAGTATCATTTCTTGCTGGCTGAAAATGGCAAATTCTATATTCTCAGGTGAGTTTGTTCTGTTGCTCAGGAGGCTGTGTACTGCAGAGAAGTTTTCTTTCAGTTTACATAATTCCCTTCTAAAGAATTTCTATTTCTGAATCAAGTTTCAACTTCATTTACTTGGATCTCATTTGTTATAAAAGAGGACATAACATTGCTGAACATTCAATGAGGTTTTCAACTCAAACTCTTTGTATCTGAGCATTAAAGGAAAGGTTTTCCCTTAGAGTCTAGAGATGCATAAAGTGCCTCCCAGGAGGCCAAGCCCATTGTGAGCATTTATTAGGGTCCAGCTCTATATAAGTTGTCCAGGAAGATATGTGGAAAGTGCCTTAGCCAGAGAACCTCAATTTTCTGTGATGGATATTATCAAAATGGAGCAAGGCCACGTGCAAACCATGGATGTTTCTGATTACAGACAGATCTTCCTAATTGTGGGTTTCTCTGACTAAGATGAAAATTTACATCATTTTTAAACACATAATAACTGTCAGCAGGGAATGTAGGTTTGGAAAATGTGGACTGAGGCTTATGAGAAGAATGAGTAGCTGCTTTCAGATCTATGAAAGGTAAAAACTATGCATCTTTCTTCTAGTCTAAAGCATATGGTCTAAAACAAACTAATAAAAGAGAAATACAAGCATATCTCTTACTGTCACCACCCTTCTCTCCAAAAGTAAAATGCATTGAGGACATCTCTAAACAGCCAGGACTAGAAAATCACTATCTATGGAGGTTGGGTGTTTGCTGGTTGACACATTCAGGCTGTAATGGAGAGGACTGTGTTGTGTTCCTTAACAAACCCTTCAAAGTGTGGTGTCTGTTCTTTGTGGTTCTGGCAGTTCCACCCCTTGAAATTTCCAGTCTCCTTCCCCTTTCATCTGCTCTCTTTCTGCCTGCAAAATCCTTCCATCCTTGAGTTCCATTTTAAAAGCAGCCTCTTCTGTGAAGCCTTCCTGGGCTCCTCCTTTCCCCAGAGTGGCTTGTTCTCCCCCCACCACTGTGCCCTCAAGGCATTATTTCATTCCATCTGCAGGTATTTCTGCTACACATATCTGTCTCTTGCACTAGGGTATAAGCTACTCAAGGCCAGGCCTGTGTCTCCTTTTACTTTATTTTCCCTCCTTCATTACTATATAATCTTTATACATCTCTTGGGAAAACATATGCATCTTAAATATAATTACTCAAATATAATAAATATATTAGGAAATGGGTCCCCTGGTCTCACAGCTTTGCAATGAATTCCTTCTTCTCTCAGGGATAAAATATCTCAATTATACTGAAAGTTTCCACCATTAAAAAATTTGTACCTAGTAAGGGAGATCAGGAGTCTTAAATTCAACAAATAGTCAACAAACTATTTAATGTTTACTATGGACCTAGCATCATACTAGTAATGGACTAAACAGTTATGGTCACTGCCCTCATGGAGATCCTTGTCTAGTGAGGAAAATGATCAATCAGTATAGAAATTAACAAATAATTAGAAGTTAGGCATTGCATTAAGTGCTATGAAGAAAGTGAGTGATGATGCTGGATAAAATAGAAGCTTCAGAGAAACTGTGAGTTAGAAAGTCTATTCTCCTGGTAAGCCTGATTTGAGATGAGCAGAGTGACAACCATTCAGGGAACTTCTTGAAAGAGCCACTAGTAGGCAAAGGAAACAGGACATTTGCCAACCAGTAGCTCATCTGCACAAACTTTGGCTCTTCTGAAGTCCCAAGGGTGATAGAGAATATGAAGATATAACTGACACATAGAAGCTTAGGGAATTTTTTGAAGTCTTGAATAGCCATCAACAGCATGGAATTTGAAGATATAGTATCTTAAGCAGAGCTTAGTTTTGTAATACACTTTTATTTTAAACTTCTCTGGTAAGTAGTATGCATGTTTTTGTGTGTGTTTTGGGGTGGGGGTACAATACAGAGACATGCAAAGTCTACTATTTGTAAACAAGGAGTTTCATCAGATGTTCCTAACTTTCTTCTGTAATCTGCGAAGGCAGTGGTATGGAACATAGTCAATTTGCACTTGGAAATGTTCACACAGATCTGGGTGGTTCTAACATTATAGACTCAGAGGTTCTCCTACAATTCAGACTGTCTTCTCCTGTACCAAATAATGTACCAAAATAATATCCTATTTCCTGGCAGTAACAACAAATCACCACAATCTTTGTGACTTAAAGTAACGAAATGTATTCTAATACAGGTCTGGAGTTAGAAGTCTAAAATCAAAGGCCCAAGATACAAATAGGATAAATAAAATCAAAGACCCACAGGGCTGCACTTTCCTTGAAGGCTCTATGGGAACATCTTTCCTTGCTTCTTCCAGCATCTTAGAGGCTCCAGGAACTCCTTTGCTTGTGGTTGCTTAAGTCCAACCTCTGTCTCTGTCTTCACATGAGCTTCTCTTCCTCTTTCTGTGTGTCTCTCTTATGTGTATCTTTTCTAAGGACACTTGTCATTGGATTTAGGGCCCACGTGGACAATCCAGGATGATCTCTACCTCATTTTGAGATCCCTAATTTCATTACATCTACAAGGATTCTTTCTCCAAATAAGGTCACATTCATAGGTTTCTGAGATACTAATTGAACATATCCTTCTGGGCTCTGGCCATCATTCTACCTCACTATACCATCTTATTCAGAAAATACAGGAAAGGCATTTCTATTTTTATTGTACATATAGCTATATATATATATATATATATATATATATATATATGTATAAAAGATACTCCACAATACTAGCATTTTATCTGAGATGAAGAAGCATCATCCAGGGGAAAAATATTGAGGACAAATCAATGACACAGGTTTTGGATCTCTGGTGAATGCTTTCCCCTGTTGGTCATTCACAGAACTTGAAGGTCCAAGTCCTTTTTGAGCATTCTGTCTTAAGAATAATTCTTCAGCCAGAATCCAGAGAAGCTGCTGATACTGGTATCTGGTAGCTTTAAGAAGCTGAAAGGTGAGCTTCCCTGGTGGTTCAGTGGTAAAGAATCCACCTGCCAATTCAAGAGACACGGGTTCAATCCCTGATCTGGGAGGATCCCACATGCCTTGGAGCAACTAAGCCTGTGAGCCTCAACTACCGAGCCTGTGCTCTAGAGCTAGGAGCTGCAACTACTGAAGCCCACATGTCCTTTGAACCCACACTTCACAAAAAGAAATGTCATCAGCATGAGAAACCCGTGCACCACAACTAGAGAAAAAAGAGCCAGCACAGCTAAAAAAGTAAAAAAGAAGCCGAAGGGCGAATCAGAAGCCTAGAGAGAAACGCCTTTGGCTGTTTGGTAGTTAGACCCTCACAAGGTAGTTCTGTTGTGTGAGCCTAAAGCGAAAGTCTAGTGAGTTAAAGAGATGGAGTTATGATAGGATTGAAAAAGCCAGGTCTTTGTTAAATTATAGACTCTCAGAATTGGTCATCTTATCTTATCAGATTCAGTGATGAGTTTTCTGTACAACAATCTGTCAAGAAGTTTTCCAATCCATGGTTAAATATCTTGCACCTCTTGTTTCATCTGGCACTAAGGTTAGTTGTTTGTCCCACCCACCCGTTTTAATTCTAATATGGATTTCACCCTGTGTTTCGTAATGAACAAGCTGGTCCTCTTCTTCCTCTATAGAGGACCAAAACTCTTTTAGCAACTTAGTTCCTCTCTTTGAAAATATTGAAACTTACCCTTTGCCACATGTATCTGAGAGTCATGAATCACTTTTGTAAGAAGGGACTAAATTGTCTAATCTTAGAATTCACCTTGGCTGTAGTTAGAATATGCTGTTCTGAGGAAGCTGGGTAGCAAACCAAAAATAAAGGAGTTGGGGGAGCTGAGAATTAGGTGGGAAACTGAGGAAGTAAGGGGTACCTCCTCCTACTCTGGGATTCCTGTAAGAAATTACTTCAGCCCCTGTTGGGTGGGACAGCAGAAAAAACTTTGAAGGAAAGAGGTATGGGAATAAGTGCATAACACAAACTTGAATTCTTCCAGAGATTCCATTAGGATTAAGGCAACGATGAGGGGAAGCAGAAGCAGCCCTTGGAATCAGGCAGAGTCTTTCCTGCTGAGCCACACCAGGGAAGCCCTCATCATCAGATAAGAATATCCAGATCCTAGACGCTGTGGGAAGATTATAAGTGATGTATATGACTTTTCCATCATAGTGCCAGGAACTGAGGAAGAACTGAGAATGTGGCAGCTATGTTACCGACAAACTGTGCTAGAATCAACGCTCTCATTGTTGATGAGGAAGCATGGACCCAGAGATACCTGAGACTGGAGATGAGAGGATGGGGAGCCTCAGCAGATTTCTGGCTAATTTCTCAATAGTTTTGACTTGCAGAAAGCCTTACTGCTCTAAGATATTTCACATTCGTCTTGGAGGTATGGTGCCTTCCAACTATAGTTGTTGATGAGTTCTCAAATGAAAAGTTATCTTTCTCTTAATAAAGAGGCTCAACATTTTCTTAAGTCATTTCCCACTCCCAGTCTCCCCAGGTGTTCTGTTGGCATAGCATCTTGATTTGTTGACAGATTACATTGAGCTCCAAGACAGAGGTCAATGATTTTTCCAAAGCTCTATTTAGATGAGACGCCAAGATAGGATTTGAACAGGAGAATACCTGTAGAACTTCTGGAATGCTTCATTCCTTGTTGGCTTAGCTTGCTGAGGGCTAAGGGTATGGTTTCAAGTGGCAATGAATTACTTGAGAATAGCACTGTATCCAAAGTTCCTCACTTAGTCCATTACAGAATTCTGCCAATAAGAACAACAAATAAAGATTGCTGGTTTATTGGAATCATTTAGATAAAATTTTTTTTAAAAAAGTGCTTAACAGAAATAGCTTAAATTAGAAAGCAGAAATAAACTTTTTACTTTAAATGAATATTTTGTTAAAAAATGTCAATATAAAACAATTTATAAATTTATATATTATATAAATATATATATTTACATTTATTATAAATATATATTTATATATTTATAAAACAATTTATATATTTATATAAAATCCATAAATATTTTCATGTCATACAACCACTCTTTTCTTGGATACCAGGAAAATAATCCAAAATATGTAAAATATGTAATTCATAAAAATATTCATCATAGAAGTGTTTATAGCAACAATAAATTGGAAATGTCCCACTGCTGAAAATTTGGTTAGATAACATTGAAGATGACCACTTGATGGGATGTTATGCAGTCATTTAAAAGTACAGAAGCTTAAAGGCTAAGTCCTTCAATATATCACTAATGAAAAATATATGCTGAAAATTGAGGTACAATGTAATTTTACTATCTCACTAACAAAGATGCATTGAAAGATCCCAGCAGAAAATATATTAAAATACTCAAGAGAGTGGAAAAATTCTGTTCATCTACTTTTTCTTTAGTTTTTTATTTTTTAGTTTACTTGCTCTTTTTGTAATAGAACAAGATAGACATACCAGGAAAAGAAAAGAAAAGAAAACCCTGGTAGTTATTATGAAGGAAAAAAGATAATGGGGAAGATGAACAAGTAGATATTTAAGCACAAATGGTCAGAGCAGTGCAAAAAAGAAGAAAGCCTACTTGCGATACTTCTGATGATACAGCATGAATCATGTGAAATGAAAATGTGAAAAACAGCCTCTTTAGGGAAATGCTCTCCTTACTCTGTTTCAGTTCTTCATTGGGCTCAGTGGGAGCTTAGGGGTGAGGAAATTACTAATATGGCTGACCACGAAGTTCTGTCTATTGGAAGTCATCCTTCCTTGCCTGACAGGTTGTTTCTGTCTTTGTGAGTTGAGAGGATTAAGTCGACCAGATTCCCTAGTGAAGCAAGAAGATCATTACTGCAATGGGCATAGAGCAGTTCCAGGAACCCTTTCCCACAGATTTAACACTTCCTGAGAACAGACAATTATTGGGCAAGAAAGTATCTCTTTTAAGCAAAGATTTCCAGGAGGTGAAGGACATATTTGAGAGTCAGAATTCATAACACATTTTAGTAATTATAGATATGAGAAAATCTTCCCCTGGGAATGGAAAGAACTCACAAAGTGCTTCTTATTTTGCAGAAAGCAGGTGGTAGAATAGCATGCTGAGGTGACTTGCAGGCAGTGTGGCTCTGGCACAAACACAAAGTCTCTGAGTTTCAGTCTCATGGGGATCCTATCTCAGCTTTCACTTCCCTTACGGGACATCACAAGTTAACAAGTCAGGAGCAAGGTTTAACTCCTCAAGTGATTGCAAAAATAATAGCTCAACCCAGAATGCTGTTGTTGTTTGAAACAATTTTTTCGTTCTAGAAGCTGCAGATTTATAACTTTACTTAAAATTGCCTAAGCAGGCTTTTCTTTTTTTCAATTTTGGTTGAAGACTCAGGAAGTTCCTTTCAAACTTCAGAAAAAGGATAAGTAAAGGAAAATGACCATGAAAGAGGGACTCTTAGGGAAAAAACAGGGGCGGAGTGACTGTTCAATATGTTACCTAGGCATATAATTCTTTCAAATGATTTTCTTTAGAGTTGACTTATCTGTTATGTTGTTTTCCACTTTTTTCCTGATATTTCAGCAAGTTTTTTTTAGCTACCCTGAGGTAGTTAGTTCTTAATATAGAGCTGTGATTACAGAGTCTTTTCTCAAAATACTTTGGATAAAATGCTGCTTGATTTTCATGATTAAAATGAATGTTCCTATTTGGTTCCAATAGAAAGAACAAACTATAGTTTGTTCTAAAGCTGAATGTGGTTCAGTAAAGAATCTGTCTGCGATGCAGGAGAACTGGATTCGATCCCTGGATCAGGAAGATCCCCTGGAAAAGAGAATGGCAACTCTAATATTCTTGGCTGGAGAATTCCTTGGACAGAGGAGCCTGGCGGGCTACAATCCATGGAATCACAAAGAGTCAGACACAACTGAGCTACTAAGACCTTCACTTTCAAAGGTATCTCAAAGGCAGTGAAGCCAATTGCCCACCAACGGCCTTTTCTCCCTCTCTGCCTCTTCTGGCTGGGGCTGAATATTCACTGTGGCTCCTAACAGGTATCCTTGAAGAAGGGTACATGGGGATGGGCTTAAAGCATGGCTCTGCCACGAAGAATCTGCCTTTCACCTCCCTGGGCCTCTGGGGTCCTGTTACAGGATCTTGTGTCATGGGAATAGTTCTGGACAGGAATAGGGGAACTGAGATGGAGCTAGTGATGCTGGCGTTAGGTAAGGAAGGTCCTGGCTTGCTGCAGTGTTTTCTTCTGTTTAATGGTGTGTTGGACGCAACAGCCTCTAGGTTTCTCCCCAGTGTTAACATTTTGTGATTTTTGTCTTCTGATCCTTGGTAGAGGTGCTCCTCTGGACCTAAAGACACAGTGGCATCTCATACAGCTTTTGTGGATCCTTTCTCTCCAGAAAGGTGCAAACCTGGACATGGAGGGTGACGAGGAAAGAGTGAGATACCCATGATGCGTACTCTGAAGAAATGACTGGGGTTACTTTCATACTGAATGATCAGGAAGCGGAATCGCCCACAGTCCCTTCTGTTCAGTGGGCAGCAGCAGAAGTTAGTGATTCAGAGATGCAGTGGGAAGCAGAGAGGAACGAATAAGGTCTGGGGAACGAGGCCTTTAATCATGCGCCGGACCAGGTCACCCAGAGTTCTTAGCTACTGACACAACAACCACTGCGGGTCACTTCACTACTCTGCTCCCAACCTTAAGGCAGCCACTTAGCACCACCAATCCCCTGTATTAATTCTTGCCTGCCAATGCAGGAAACATAAGAGACGTGAGCTCAATCCCTGCATCAGGAAGATTGTCTGGAGTAAGAAATGGCACCGTACTCCAGTATTCTTACCTGGAAAATTCCATGGGCAGAGGACCCCAACAGGCTACAGTCTATGGGGTTGCAAAAGTGCCAGACATGACTGAGAGAATGGAGACACACACACACACACACACACACACACACACACACATATTTGGGTCACTACTGTTGTATTTCTTACTGCGGTAACATTGATTTATGACGTTATACAAGTTTTATGTATACAACATTGTTTTTCCTTTATTTTATTTCTACCACCATGACCACCACCAAAAGTTTAGCTTCCATTTGTTACCATACAGTTGATCCCCTTTATCCAATTTACCCTCTCCTTCACCCTTTCCCCAGTAGTAACCACTATTCTGCTCTCTGTATCTACATGTTTATTTTGGTTTGTTTGGTTTGTTCATTTGCTATGCTTGTTTTTTATATTCTACATATGAGGGAAATTATATATTTGTCTTTCTGGGTCTGACTTATTTCGCTAAGCATAATACTTTTAAGAAAGCCATTCATGTTGTCCCAAATGGCAAAATTTCATCCTTTTTATGGCTGTGTAGTATTCATACACACACACATGCGCGTTCACATGTGCACGCGCACACACACACACACACACACACACACACACATCTTCATTGATTGATTTGTTAATGGGCTGTTAGGTTATTTCCATATCTTGATTATTGCAAACAATGCTATGATGAACACATAGGTGCATATATTTTTTTTGAGTGTTTTCATATTCTTTGGATAAATACCCAGAAGTGGGATAGTTAGATCGTACGGTAGTTCTATTCTTAAGTTTTTGAGGACTCTCCATACTATTTTCCATAGTAGCTGTACTAATTTATATTCTCGTCAATTGTGTGACTGATGCTTTAGCTGAAGCTCCAATACTCTGGCCACCTGATGCAAAGAACTGACTCATTAGAAAAGACCCCAATCCTGGGAAAGACTGAAGGCAGGAAGAGGGTAACAAGATGAGATGGTTGGATGGCATCACTGACTTAATGAACGTGAGTCTGAGCAACCTCTGAGAAATTGTGAAGGACAGGGAAGTCTGGGGTGCTGCAGTCCATGGGATCACAAAGAGCTGGGCACGACTTAGTGACTGAACAACCAACAGTGTACAAGGGTTCCCTTTTACCCACATCCTCTACAAAATTGATATTTCTTGCTATTTTGATAATAGCCATTGTAATAGCTGAGAGTGACTGTGATCTCGCTTCATTTTGAGCCTATGTTTGTTGTTAGAGCTGGGGGAAGCATATAATCCTGTCTTATTTTTAAATCCACCCAGTCACTCTGTGGCTTGATTGCTGAATTCAATCCATTCATATTCAGTGTGATTATTGATAGATGAGGACTTAGTACTGCCATTTTATCTTTCATTTTATGGTTACTCTATATCTCCATTGTTTCTTTTTCCTTTTGTTTTCCCAGTTTCCTCTTTTTCTGTTTCATGTCTCTGCTCTAGACTTATGTTGTATGGTTGTCATGATGTTTGTATAAAATCTCATAGATAAAACAGTCCATTTCTGCTGATAGTATCTTATCTTCATTTATCTATGAGATCCATCCTTCCTTTTTCCTTTTGTTGTCTCAAATTATCCCTTTTTATGCATTTTTAAAAACCAAATTGAAGCAGCTATCGTTATTCTTTCCTGCTTTTCTTCCCTATAAACTTCATGCTTGAATAAAGCACTGAAAAACATATGCTGATATCAAATTGCAATTTTCTAATTCTATTTACCACCTTACTCAAATGTCTATGTATTTTTGCCTTTTTGTTTGTGGTAGAAAAGTTCCTATCAATATTTTTTATAAAGTGGGTCACTCAGTCATGTTCAACTCTTGGCAAACACACGGACCCACCAGGCTCCCCTGTCCATGGAATTCTCCAGGCAAGAATACTGGAGTGGGTTGCCATTTTCCTCCAGGGGTTTTTCCTGACCCAGGAATGGAACCCGGGTCTCCCACATTGCAAGCAGATTCTTTACCGTCTGAACCACCAGGGAAGCCCCATAAAGCAGGTCAGGTGTTGATGAACTCCCTCAGCCTTTGTTCGTCTTGGAAAGTCTTTATTTCTCCTTTGTATCTGAATCAATTTTGCTGAATAGAGTATTCTTGGATGACAATTTTTAGCTTTCAGCATTTTGAGAATGTTAGTTATCCCAGTCCCTCCTGGCCAGCAGAGTTTCTGCTGAGAAATTTGTTGATTGTCTAAAGGGGGTTTCTTTTTAGATTAAAATCCTTTTAATTTTTTACTGGCTGCCTTTAAAATTCCTTTTTTGTTATTGACTTTTGATAGTTTTAATATATTGTGTCTTGGAGAAGGTCTTTTTGTGTTAAACTAATTAGATATTCTTTTAGCATCACAGTCTTGTATATCCAGTCCCTTCCCCAGGTTTGGTAAGTTCTCAGCTATTATTTCTTTAAATAATCAGTCTCTTCTCCTTCTAGGATGTATACCCATTACCCTAATGTTGCCCCTACTAGAAGAGTTGGAATATTCTTGGAGAATTTCTTCATTTTGGGGGAATCTCAATTTTCTTTCCTCGTCTATCTGTATAATTTCTAGATTTCCATTTCTGAGCTCACTAATTCCCTCTTTTGTATGGTCCACTCTATTTATAATGCTTTCTAATGTATTCTTCATCTTATTTATTGAGGTCTTTAGCTCCAGAATTTCTGTTTGGTTATTTTTTAGTGTTTCAATCTCTTTGGTAAAGTTTTCCCTCTGATTGTTAGTTTTATTCCTAAGCTCATTGAACTGCCTTTCTGACTTTTCTTGTCGCTCACTGAGTTTCTTCATAATAATTTTTTTAACTTCTCCTATCAGTTAGATCACAATCTTCCGTGACTTAAAGTCTGGTTCCTGGAGAACTGCCATTTTCCTTTTCTAGTCCCATGGTACGTTGGTTCTCCACGCTGCTTGATGACTCGTTCCCTTGCTGGTGCATCTGAACTATTCAACATCTTTCTTTAGGTAAAGTTTCTTTTTTTTGTTTTTTAACTTGTCTCTAAGAATTCAGCTGGTGCATCTAGAAATCAGAGGCCTTTCTTTTGCTTTCCAGCAGGTGGCGCCATACCACGATTTTGGTTTCTTTTACCTGCGCTGCCTCCGGTTAAACGTGAGAATTGGCACTTTGCACCTTTCAGGGCCTCTGTCAAAGGAATGGTCCAGGGCCCTCATGATCACTGCCGTACCTGCCTCCAGGATGGATCAGTGGTGCCTTGCTGCTGGTGTCACTGGCATCACTGGCTGGGGCACCTGACCGTGGGCTCTACCACCAAGCTCAGGATATTTTGAGTTGTGGGCTCCTAAACCACAGGGGATGGGGAAGGTGGCAGGGAGCTGGCTGGTGCAGGCACCTCTGCCATGTCTGGTTTAGTCAGGTTCATAGGCTTTGCTGCTGCAGGCAGAGGGCAGAGGGCGTCCTGGGTGTCTCTGTGACAAGGGCCAGAGGCATGGGCCCTGCCCCTCACTGCTGCCCGTTTTCCTCTGGCTGTGCTTGCATGGTGGCGGGGAGGCTATTGTTGTCTGCGCCTCCTCCTCTTCTGCTCCTGGCTTCTCTGGGCTCTGGGCTCAGCTGCTGCGGCTGGTGAGCTGGGATTGCAGGCGCCCTCTCCACTGTGTCTCTGGTTCTACCGCCTCTGTTTGTCCTAGTAGCCCCATTTTTAGATGTACAGATATGTGGAATGCCCCAGTACCCTGGTGCGTCGGGCAGAGACACCTTTGTTGAGTTGTGGATGTTTTACTGGTTGTCGCTTGAGGGGGAGAAACAAAGAGAGCCTTTCCCATCACTGTGGTGCTGGCGTCTCTCCCCCGCTACTTTATTTTTGGTATCCCACATAGCTTTTCTCATTTTTAGAATATCCATTAAGCATTCAAGGAAAATCTGAGAGAGGTAAACTTTCTGAGTGTATATGTATCAGAATACATGTTGCTTTTTCTCTCCATCTCAAATGGTAGTTTGGTTAAAAGCAGACTTCTACATTCAAAACTGTCTTTCAAAGCCATTCAGATGTTTTCTCCAGCATTCAATACGTCAAAGTCTGATGCTGATTTGTCTTAAAGCCTTTTATAAAGTATCTGGGTTCTTTTTCCCCCTCTATGAGAATTTTTAGTATGTTTCATTTCATTCCTTCAACAATTATTGATATTTATTAAGAAGGTATTATATGCAAAGCACTATTTCCAGGGCTGGAGGTAAAAAAGTGAACAAAACAGAATTTCTTGCCCTTCAGGAGTTTGAATCGTAGTGGAGGGAGCAAGAAGACAAACAAACAAACAAGAAAAACATATGGCATGTCAGTGATAAAGGCTGTGGAGAAGAAAAGAATTAAAAGAGGACGAGGTGTGCTGGGTAGAAGTGGTCAAGTGTTGACATTTTGAATAGAAAGGAAAGGAATCAAAGAAGTAGCTTTGGTCAGAGATGTGATGAGGGTGAAGGTGCAAGTTGTGCAGATATCTGAGGAGAGAACAGTCCTAAAGAGGAAACTTCATGTGCAAAGACCCTGAGGTGGGGACATATCAGGGACGCTTGAGGGAAAGCCCATTATGTTTACTTGGAATTCACCAGCAGAAGGGAGAGTTACAGCAGATAACATCAAAGAAAGAGAGGATGGGGGAGAGGGTTAATATGCCCCTGTAGGGCATATTAGGCGTTTTCCAAATTTTGACTTGACTCAGAAAAATGAGAAGCCGTCAGGGGGTTGTGATGAGACAAACAACCCCTTCCGAATTATATTTTGAAAGATCACCTCAGTTGCTCGGCAGGAATAGACTGTTGCTGTTGTTTAGTTATTAAATAGTGTTTGGCTTTTTTGTGACTCCATGGACTGTAGCTTGCTAGGTTCCTCTGTTCATGGGATTTTCCAGGCAAAAATACTGGAGTGGGTTGTCACTGCCTTCTCCAGGGGATCTCCCTGACCCAGGGGCCGAACCCATATCTTCTGCATTGGCAGGCAGGTTCTTTACCACTGAGCCACCTTGGAAGCCTGGGGAATAGACTATAGGGGAGGCAAAAGTAAAAGAAGGGAGAATTCATGAATTTGTTATAATATTCCTAGTGGAACATGATGCGGGTTGAATTACAGTTGTAGCAATGTAAGTGGTGAAGAGAAGACAAAACTTAGACTTATCTTTTCGTATTTTTCAACATAGAAAAATTTTGTATTTCTAAAAACATTATACAAATGGTACAAAGGAATCCAATATATCCTTAACCCAATTTCCCAGTTGTAACATTTATCACATTTGCCTTTCACTTTTTACATATACATATTATAATATTTTGACCCATTTGGAAATAAGTTGAAGATATGATGCTTTTATCTCTGTGACATGCAGTATATACTTCCTAAGTATTCTCTTATATAACCACATACAGTGACCAAAGTCAGGAAAGCAACACTCATGTAATTCTGTTACTTAATCTATACATTCTATTCAGATTTTGTCAATTGTCCCAGGAAGGTCCTTTATTTAAAAAAATCTGATCCAGGGATCCTATGTTAATTATTTTGAAGAAAAGAGGTTAGGATTGGAGACCAATTTGGGGAGAAAAAGAGGAATCTAGGATGACTTTAAGGTTTTTCACTCAGGCAGTAGAGAGGGGAGTTACTATCACCTAAGACTGGAAGGACTTTGAAAGTAAGAAGTTTATATATGTATGTCTGGGAGGTGGAGAAGAAAGGTATAGGAGTTCAGCTTTGGATATACTAAATTTGAGATGTTTATTAGACATCCAAGTGGATACACAAGTGTGCTGTTCTTTGTGGTTTGAAATTCCATCCTAATGTCTCTAAACGTGAGTCTCTTTTATTAATTTAGCTCAGTACTGGGTAAGAGCCTTTAACACAAAGAGGTCATCTTTTTTATTGTAGGATATGGTCTTCAATTATTTGAGCATCCCATTCCATTCTGCTCTCTCCAAATGATGCTGGAATTTTAGATTTATCCTAAGTGATTTGTAGCATTCCCTTTCAGTATTCTCTCTTGGCTACTTTTTGTTCCATCTGTGAGAATCTTTCTGAACATTTTTATAAGCTCACCAATTTTGTTTCTGCTACATCTTTTATTCAATAACTATAATAGAATTTCTTTCACATCATTCTCTTCTTACTGAGGGTATTGATTACATTTAAAGTTACTTTTCATCCTTTGTCCTTTTAGCCAACAAGCTAGTCTGTTAGTTCATTTGCCTGAGGAGTTTGATTTTTTTTTAATGTGGCATTTGTTTTCTTTAAATGTTAGTGATTATTCCTGTCTTTTTATTGTTGATTTGACATATAGATATCATTACTTGCTAACTGATACACCTGAAGTATACAATGTCCTCTCCAACCCTAGAGTCTTCAATTTTTGTTTAGTTTGGGGGTTAATCTTCCTAGGTGGTATCAACTTGTACCAGTTCATGTAGCATTTAAACTTAATCAGCATACTAGCCTAATATACTGTCAATTTTTTTCCTACCTTCCTCCAATCCTTCCTTCATCCTGTTGCCAAAAGTAAGCTTTTGCAATTGAAATATTAAAATGTTGATATTTTAAATTTTGAATCTCATATAATTTTCAGGATACAATAGGAAATCCTCAGAGTGGGAATATGTTTATTTTGTAGGCCTCATCTATAGATATTCACTTATTTTTCTACTCATTTACTAACGTTCCTGGCATATCAGATTATTGGTATTTTCCTGAACATGCATCCATACCTTCTCTAAGACTCTTGTCTTCACCCAGAGCACTCTGCTTCTTCCTCTCTGCATCTAGAACTTCAGTGCATCCTTCAGGATCCAGCACCTGGTGCATACCTGGGCCCCAGCATTATCCATTGTTATGACATTTTGATGCCTTCAGTTTCCACTATTTGTTAAATACATTACTCCCCTTTCTGAATTCTTGTGGCATTTTCAATGTTCCTGTAGATGTTGTTGTATTGATAAATAATTTATGTACCACTTTCTCCCCTCCCAGACAAAAGGAGATTTAAATGCAGAGAGGGATGGGATATGCTTTATTAATCTCAGAATATTAACTACCTACTATATGAAAGATACTTTAAATGATGTGATTTGTTTATTAAATGAAGTGAGAAATCCCAAAGTAGATTCTAGATGCTCTTCTTGAAAGGAGGGGTGGTCCCGAGACCTGTAATCTATGCACTCATGAGGATGTAGATTGCCTAATGCCATTTTGTAGGACTCTACAATTTTTTTTTAGGATTCTCATTTCACAGACTGGCCTCTGATGTTAGTTCTATCGTGGATTCCTTACCAAACAGCCACAGAAGCCACTTCTTGTCTTGCTGCTAATGTTGAGGTGGTCTTCCATCCAAGGGCACTGACCCTGGGCCACCAGGGAATGCCCCTAAATTAGGAGAATGAGAGGAAGCAGAGATTGGAGTTTGAGGTTCAGCTGTGCCTCAGGGGTCAATCACAGAGATAAAGAGGAGCTCACTGTCCAAAGTAACGAGGTTCCCAAGGGCCAGGGAGGCAGTCCTGCTCTCTTACGAGACTGTGCCCTGGGCCAAGTTTATTCCCAGATTCTGACATCAGCTATGGAATTAGATCCAAATTTGGTCCTTTCAAAGGTATGCTTAATAAGATCAAGGTGGTTTTTCGACCCTTATCTCCCCATTCAGTTAAAAACTCGTGCCTACTATAAAAAATATTAGTTCTGAAAGAAATTCAACATTAAAAACAGATACACATATGCCTAAAATAAAGAATTAAAATGGGAATTAAGGAAGAAACAAACAAACAAAAAAGGAATGGGATGCTTAGGTGAAGCAAGAAAGCAGCTGAGAATGTATAAGGGGGTGGAGGGTGGGGGCCTGAAGGAAAAAGAACCTGAATTTGGACCTCAGGAATGTGCAGGAGAGAACGAACAGGGTAGTATTGGGGCAAGGGGAAAACAGTGAAGACATATGGGTGACATATCCGAATAACAGCAGCAAATAAGTGCCATAGATATTGCTCTAAATTCCCTGGCTCCTTGGATTTACAAATGGGTCATCTCCATGGAAGCATAAACTATATCGCTTACTTTCTTCCAGGTCTTACAAAAGTCAACTGCACTCTTTTGTAACCAGTTCATATTATGTTAGACAATCAACTGGGTAAATCATTATATTTGTATTATTTCCAGGTATAAAGACTCTGATGCCAGGAAAATACTAGTCAGCTCAAGACCTGTAAGGGATGATGGCATGGTTGACTGGGATTCTTAGAGCCTGCTTTCTTCTTCCTCTTCTTCTCTCCCTCTGCCTTCTTCTCCTTATTCTTTTCACTTTTCCTGTTGCTTCTCTGTCCTTCTGTCCCCCATTTTCTCGATTTCTCCCTTTATCTTTCACAACCTCATTCAGTCATTACAGGTATACTTGCCACTTGTGCATGCGTGTGTGTCTAATGAGTCACTTCAGTTGTGTCTGACTCTGCAACCCCATAGGCTGTAGCCCACCAGGCTCCTCTGTCCATGGGGATTCTCCAGGCAAGAATACTGGAGTGGGTTTCCATGCCCTCCTCCAGGGAACCTTCCTATTCTGGGATTGAACTCATGTCTCCTGTAGTTCCTGCACTGCAGGAAGATTCTTTACCACTTAGCCACTGGTAATGATGCAGTATTGACTTCCCTGGTAGCTCAGACGATAAAGCGTCTGCCTACAATGTGGGAGATCTGGGTTCAATCCCTGGGTGGGGAAGATCCTCTAGAGAAGGAAATGGCAACCCACTCCAGTACTCTTGCCTGGAAAATCCCATGGACGGAGGAGCCTGGTGGGCTACAGCCCATAGGGTCGCAAAGAGTCGGACATGACTGAGCGACTTCACACACACACTCACACACCATGCAGTAAGTTATTGGGCTGGGGATCATGATATTTTTTTCTGAAATAGTTAGAGCTCTTAAATAATAGTAACTAGTGTGTCTTAAACATTTAATCTGACTGTCTCCTATGTTTCAGATGCATCCTCTTCAAAATGCCTTTGTCCCAAAGCACAGGGCAAATTTCCAAACCTGAGCCTGAATACTTAAAAATCCAAACACACAGCATCTAAACTTGACATTCTGGGAAAGAAACAGCTTCTCAGTTAATAAGAGAGTATGCACTATCTGTAGAGGTTTTTCGAGCCTTGGTTGGCGAGCTCTGTATATAACACACATCAAAGCCCTTGGTTGAGCTTGCTCTTGAGTGAGCACTGTGACTGTGGGTGCTGGTTCTGTTGTTCCAGGTCCCCGGGTACTGTCTTCCAGGCTCATCTGTCACAGATTCCACTGCTTCTCTCAGACATCCTCTCAATCTTCCCCATGTAGGGACTGTTCTTACTAGCAAGCTATTGTTCTGCAGTGAGGCGCTGGAAACATTTCTGAATGGCGTTTACTATTTTTGTGTGTGCTCAAAGTTTTTGAAGTGAAGGCATTTCTTGCTAAGACTTTTAAGCTTTGAACTTCCAATTTTGTGCAAAAACTTGAGATACCCCCACTCTTTGTGGGTATCCAACTCTAACACATAAAGTAATAGATCAGGAAAGATTTAACTGTCCAGGTTCAAACAAATCTGTTTACTTTGTTTAAATTGATGTTGTTATTGAAGTAAACTGTAGAAAGAAATTTGACATAAGAAAAATATGACATTGCTCATAATGTAAGTGAGAACTTGTCTGCAGATTTCAATCTTTCAACTTCCATTTGCAGAATATAATTCCCTAATGTAATATTCATAAAATAGTGCTATTCATCCATGTGCCCATCTCTTCTTAAGCATCGGGATATTGTGAACATGTGGCATGACCCTGTCCCTACACTGGTGCGGAAGTGACTGACAGGGTGATATTGGACATACATAGTCACGGCTACAAGCAAGTCATGTATGTGGGAAACTTAAGTGTTTCTCTTAATTCTCAGAAAGGAAGAAGGAGAGGAGAAAGAAATTTTTTATGCTAACTAATTTAAAATGTCTATTCATCACTGGAGTCATATCCCACATGCACAGGAATACTTCTTGGACACATTGCTTTTTTTTTTCTTTTTTTTTTTCCTTCTGAGAAGAAACTGGGCCCAAATCCATATCTGATCTCCCTTACTACCTGTGACTCTCAAAAGCCTTTACTGCTTCATTGTCATCTTTCTCTAGGCTCCATTCTAGATCTGTTTGGCTTTCAAAAGCCAATGAGTCATCTTGGTGGTGAAGGACAATCCTGTGGAATGGAGCAGTCTTCAAGAGAACAAAAAAGAGAAAGTGCCATGGAGAAGGGGGCAAAGAAGAGAGTCTTACAAAAGAAGAACATGCTCTAGGAAGAAAGAGCCTTTAAACCTCTCTTTTCTCTTTCTGTTACCATAGTGGAGCCGGGTTCCTTGGCAGCGATGTGAGAGAGTGCCCCCTGCAGGCAGACTGAGAGAGTGCATGGCACAGCTTAGCTGAAAGAGGGCGGAGGGCAGCAGCTGCAGGCTAAGGCAGACCATCTGCGAGGCTTGCACAATACCTGATGAGCGCGAATGCAAACATTCTTAACAGAATGTTAACTAAATTCAGCAGTACATTGAAAACATCATGCATCATGGCCAAGTGAAATTTATCCCTCTATGCAAGAATGGTTCAATATACAAAAAACCAGTCGATGTGATACACCTCAAGAGGGATAGAAATCACACGACCATCTCAAGAGATGCAGAAAAAGCATTTGATAAAATTCAACACACTTTCATGATAAAAACTATCAAAAAATTATGTGTAGAGGGAACATACATCAACATGATAAATGCCACATATGAAAAATCCAGAGCTAAAATCAGACTCAATGGTGAAAAGCTGAAATCTTTTCCTCTAAGACCTAGAACAAGGCAAGGATGCCTATTTTTGCTGTTTCTATCTAGCATAGTACTGAAATGAAAGAGAAATTTAAAAAGCAATTAAAAGAAATAAAAAGATCAAGGAAAAGAAACAAAAAAACATCTAAATTGGAAAGAAGTAAGATTGCCTGTTTGCAGATAATATTACATTATATGTAGAAAACTGTAAAGATTCTACAGAAAACCCTGCTAGAACTAATCAATGAATTCATCAATGTTACACTCTACAAAATCAACATACAAAAAGTCAGTTGCATTTCAATAAGCTAATAATAAAATATCTGAAACAGAAATTAAGGAAACAATCCCATTAACAATAACAGGAAAAAATGGAATAAAATAGAAATAAACTTAACCAAGGGGGTAAAAAACTTGTACACTGAAAATTACACAACAGTGATGAAAGAAATTAAAGCAGACAGAAGTAAGTGGAAATATTCTGCATTCATGGATTAAAAGGCTTAATATTATTAAAAGTACTACTTATAGTAATCTATACTAGTATAAGTGATCTTCAGACTAAATACAATCTCTATTAAAATCTCAGTGGCATTTTTTTACGGAAAAAGAAAAAAGTCCTAAAACCCATACGAAACATAAAAAGACTCTGAGTAGCCAAAGTAATTTTGAGCTAGAAGAACAAAGCTGGAGGCAACACATTTTCTAATTTCAAAATGTATTACAAAGCTACCATATAAAGCTGTAATACAAAACATATTACAATGTAATGCAAATAGTTTACTACTGGCAAATAAGCAGATGCATAGACAGAACAGAATAGAGAGCCTAGAAGTAAACCCATGCATGTATATCAACTGATCCTTGACAACAATACACAATGGGGAAAGGGTAGCTCTCTTCAATAAACAGTCTTGGAAAACCAGATTCAAAAGAATGAAATTGAAGCCTCATCTTATACTACACACAAAAGTTAACTCAAAATGGATTAAAGACTGAATTGTAAGACCTGAAACCACAAAACTCCTAGAAGAAAACATTTGGTAAAAGCCTCTTGACATTGGCCTGGGAAAAGAATTCTTGGATGTGACATCAAAAACAAAAATAAACAAGCGGGATTATGTTACACTAAAAAGTATCTGCACAGTGAGGGAAGCCATCAACAAAATGAAAAGGCAGGGATTGTGGCGAAGTGTTAGTCAAAGGGTACAGCATTTTAGTTATACAAGATGAATGAATCCTAGAAATCTGTAAAGCATAGAGGTTATAGCTAGCAATACTGTATTGTAGTCTTAAACATTTGCTAAGGGATAGCTCTTATGTTAAGTTTTCCTACATAATAAGAAGTAAAGAAGGCAGGATGAATTTTTTAATTGGAGGATAGTTTACAATATTGTGATGGTTTTTGCCAGACATCAACATGAATCGGCATTAGGTGTACATATGTTCCCTCCCTCTTGAGCCCTACTCCCACTCCCCTCCTCATCCAGCCCCTCTGGGCTGTTACAGAGCACTGGCTTTGGGTTCCCTGGGACATACATGAAATCCACAGTGGCTATCCATTTTACATACGGTAATGTTATGTTTCAATGCTGTTCTCCCAAATCGTCCCACCGTCTAACACTCTCACTCTGTCCAAAATGTCTTTGTCCTCTTTGCTGCCCTGCAAGTAGGATCGTCAATACTATCTTTCCAGATTCCATATATATGTGTTAATATACAATATTTGTCTTTCTATTTCTGACTTACTTCACTCTGTATAATAGGCTCTAAGTTCATCCACCTTAGAACAGACTCAAATGTGTTCCTTTTTATAGCTGAGTAATATGTACCACAACTTCAACTTCCTTATCCATTCATCTGTCAATTGACATGTAGGTTTCTTCCATCTCCTAGGTGTTGTAAATAGTGCTGCAATGAACACTGGGGTACATGAGTTTTTTCAATCTTGGTTTCCTCAGGATATATGCCCAGTAGTGGGATTGCTGGGTCATATGAAATTTTTGAAGGCAATGGACCAGTTTATGGCATGGATGATTGAGGTGTATACTTATCTTTAAAGTCACTGAATTGCATACATGAATGTATATAGCTTTTTGTATGGCAATCATACTTCAATAAATTTTTTTTTTAAAAAAAGAGCAATGGAAAGAAAACTATGTGGGTAATTATAAATGTCTATTGATTATTAAATGTACAATACAATAATAATATATTGTGGAGTTTAAAATGTATGCAGAATTAAAATATATAACAAGAATAAAATAGAAGTAGAGAGTAAATGGAATTAAAATGTTCTGAATTTGTATCAACAGGAGGGAAGTGGCTAGAGTAATAATTTGTATTAGGCTTGTTGTTTGGTTGCTAAGTTGTGTTTGACTTTTTTGCAACCCCATGGACTATACTCACCAGGTTCTTCTGTTCATGGAATTCTCCAGGCAAGACTGGAGTGGGTTGCCATTTCCTTCTCCAGGGGATCTTCCTGACCTGGAGATCAAACATGTTTCTCCTGAATTGGCAGGCAGATTCTTTACTGCTGATGCACCAGGGAAGTCCATCATAGGTAAAAGGATGCATGTTATATCTCTGGGGTTATCACTACAAAAAAAGTATAAAAATATATAACTAAGAAGTTAATAGAGGAGGAAGGGATGAAATAAAACATACTTGAATAATCCAAAGGAAGGCAGAGAAAGAGGGAAAGAGACATTACATGGATGGTTGAGTCAAACAGAAAATAAAATTAAGATGATATATTAGACACAACTTCAATCAGAAGTTCCATCAAATGTAAATAAATAGTTGAAATAAGAGTTGTTAGACTGAATTTAAGAAACAAGACTCAACTATATGATATTTACAAAGACACATTTTAAATGTTAGAACCATAAAGGTTTACAAATAAAAGGATAGAAAAAAGATATAAAGTACAAACAAATACTTAGCAAAAAAAAAGGCTTGGGATATTATAAAAAGTAGATATTAAGGAAGAATAATTTTGGAAATAAAAGGGGAAATTTTATGATTAATATATACAATCACTATTTTAAACTTTTATGGCTTAATAACATAGTGTAGAAACATATGAAATAAAAGTTGACAGAATGAGAAGAATACTGCACAATCTATAATAAGAATATAAAATCTTAACAAACCACTCTCAATTGCTGCTAGAATCGGGAGACAGAAAACCCCCACAAAACAGTGTATATATGAAAGATTTAGATAATAAAAATAAATTTGATCTCAGTTGAATACATGGAATACTGAAAGAGATAACCTCAGTTGTACACAAAGTCTTTTAGAAAATGGTAAATGAGAGAACATTTCTAAGCTCATTTAATGAGACTAGCAAAATCTTTTTATACCTAATAAGAATATTGAGGAGAGAATTATAGATCAATCTCTCTCATAAGAAAAGCAAAATTCTATACAAAATACTAACATTTCAAATAAGCTGATATATTAATGAAGTTTATGTGTAACATCAAAGTGTGTGTTAGTTGCTCAGTTGCGTCTGACTCTTGGTGACACTATGCTCTGTAGGTCACCAGGTTCCTCTGTCTATGGGATTCCCAGGAAAAGAATACAGGAATGGGTCGCCATATCCTTCTCCAGGGGATCTTCCCAACCCAGGAATTGAACTCTGCTTCAAAATGGGTTTTATTCCAACTTTACAAGTATGGAACATGTACAGGTCAATCACTAATCCACCACACTAAACAAAAAAGGGAGAAAAATCATATGATTATCTCAATCAATATTTTTTAAAAAAACATATAAAATACTTCTATATAGAAAATCACAACACATCATTGAGACAGGTTAAAGAAGATATAAAAACATGGAGGGATATATTATGTTCAGTGATTAGAAGACTCAGTGTTGAAAAGCTATTACTATCTGTTTAAAGCTATCAGTATCTATAATTTTAATGTAAATTCATTAAAAACACCAGAAGTTTTATTAATCAGATTTTAGAACTTGTATGGAAATGCAGAATATCAAGTATAGCCCAGGGGATCTTAAGGAAAAGAAAGTTACAAAAATTAGACTACCTGATATGAAAATTTACTATACCACAAGAGTGATTTAAACAGTGTGGTTCTGGCACATGTGTAGATCCATAAACCAGCAGAACATATCAGAGACTTTAAAAAGGGCTAAATGGATTCATATGTGGTTACCTGATTTATGACAAAGTTTAGCGAGGGTAGGAAGGATATTTCCAATTAATGATTCTGAGTCAATTACTTATCCATATGGGAAAAAATAATCATGGCTCCTACCTTACATTATATTAAAAAATCAGTTCTAGATAAACTGTATATGTTAAAAGAAGAAGAAGAAAATACTAGTATACTAGGTTAAGATAGTATACTATCCTTATTACTTTTGAGTAGCCTGGCTCCTTACCAGGACATGAAGGTGCTGACTCTGAAGGTGCTGACTCTGTTAAATTACCAATTTAACAAACTGGTAATACCAAAAAGTAGATATTCTGTTCATCAAAAGATACCTATTAGGAAGTTAAAAGGAAAGTGGAAGAAGATATTTACAATACATATCTCTAATAAAGGAGTGATACCTAGGCTACATAAAGACTACTACCAATCAATAAGAAAAAGGCAGACGACCAAATAGAAATACGGTGAAAGACTTCAACAGGCACCTCACAAAACAGAATATCTAAGTGTCCAACAGATACATATGAATGTGCTCATCTTTATTATTCAGTAGGCTAAATGGAGATCAAAACCACAATGAAATACAACGATGTCTACAATTTTTACAATGGCAAAAATTAAAAGGACAGAAAATTCTGAATATTCTGGAGACTGTGGAGCACTGAAACTCTCCTATATTGTTAGTGAGAATTTATATCAGAAACTGTTTGTGGGTTTCACTGAAACAGAACAAATATACACCCTACAATCCATCAGTTACACACTTAGGTAAATTCCCAACAGAATTTCGAAAGTTATTTCTTTTCACAAAAGATGAAATGCATACTTATTTTCACAAAAGAAATTTATAAGAATGTTACAAGTAGCATTATTTATTTATTTATTTTTATTTTATATTGGAGTATAGTTGATTTACAATGTTGTGGTAGTTTCAAGGGTACAGGAAAGTGATTTAGTTACACATATACTTATATCTGGCTTCCCAGGTTACGCCAGTGGTAAAGAACCCGCCTGCCAATGCAGGAGACTTAAGAGGTGCTGGTTTGATCCCTGGGTCGGGAAGATCCCCTGGAGGAGGAAATGGCAACCCACTCCAGTATTCTTCCCTGGAAATTCCATGGACAGAGAAGTCTGGCGGGCTACATACAGTCCATGGGGTTGCAAAGAGTCAGACACAACTAAAGCGACTTAGCACATACATACATATCTATTCTTTTTCAGATTCTTTTCCATATAGGTTATTACATAGTATTAAGTAGAGTTCCCTGTGCTATACAGTAGATCCTTGTTGATTATCTATTTTATATATACTACTGTGTATATGTTAATCACAAACTCCTGATTTATCCCCCACACTCACCTTTCCCCTTTGGTAACCATAAGTTTCTTTTCTAAGTCTGTGAGTTTATTTCTGTTTTGTAAATAAGTTCATTTGTATCATTTTTTAGATTCCACATATAGGTGAGATCATATGATATTTGTCTTTGAACTACTTCATTTGATATGACAATGTCTAGATCCATCCAAGTCACTGCAAATGGCATTAATTCATTCCTTTTATGGCTGATAATATTCCATTGTATATATATGTACCACATCTTCTTTATCCATTCATTTGTTGATGGACATTTAGGTTACTTCCGTATCTTGGCTATTGTAAATAGTGCTACAATGAACATTGAGGTGCATGTATCTTTTAGAAGTATGGTTTTCTCTGGATGCATGCTCAGGAGTGGGATTTCTGGATCATATGGTAGCTTTATCTTTATTTTTTTTAAGGAACCCCCCCATAGTGTTCTCCCTAGTGGCTGTACCAATTTACATTCTCACTAAGGGTGTAGGATGGCTCCCTTTTCTCCACACCCTCATGTGCTTTTTGTCATCTATATGCTTTCTTTGTATATGTGTTGCTGAAGCGAGCACATATATACTTTCCTTGGAGAAATGTCTGTTTAGATCTCCTGCGTATTTTTTCAGAGAAGGCAATGGCACCCCGCTCCAATACTCTTGCCTGGAAAATCCCATGGATGGAGGAGCCTGGTAGGCTGCAGTCCATGGGGTAGCGAAGAGTTGGACATGACTGAGCGACTTCACTTTCACTTTTCACTTTTCACTTTTCATGCATTGGAAGAGGAAATGGCAACCCACTCCAGTGTTCTTGCCTGGAGAATCCCAGGGACAGAGGAGCCTGGTGGGCTGCCATCTATGGGGTCGCACAGAGTCGGACACGACTGAAGCGACTTAGCAGCAGCAGCAGCATATTTTTTGTTTGGGTTGTTTATTTATTTTTTTTTATATTTAGCTGCATGAGCTATTTGTATATTTTGGAGATTAATCCCTTGTTGGTCGCAATGTTTGCAAATATTTTCTCCCATTCTCTGGGTTGTCTTTTCATTGCTTATGGTTTATAGTGTTATTTATAACGGCTCTATAAGTGGAAATAATGCTATTGTCCATCAACAATAGAATGGATAAATTGTGAAATATTCATGCAATGATACAATATACTAAATAAAACTATACACATGAATGAATCTTAAGCATAATGCTGAGTGCATTAAACTAGATACACACAAAAAAGGACACTGAATTTACCTAAAATTCAAAGTAGACAAATCTATTATATGGTTTTAGCTGTCAGGATAGTGATTGTCTTTGGTGATGGTATGGTTAAAATTCATTGAACTGTATATCTATATCTAAGCACTGTACTATAAGTATGTTAGTTTTCAATAATAATGTTTACATTAATTTAAATATTAGATTATATGAATACAAAGGAAAACTCAGTTCTTCCCTCCTCAGTCTTGTTCAGAAGGCAGAAGTAACTGAGTGACATAGTAGAGGTAAGCATGGTTGGTATGTTCCATGGGACAAAGGGGGATTACATACAACCTGAATTGAGAATGGAGATTAGTAAGGCTTCCCGGGAGAAATGATGACTCAATTGATCCTTAGAATAGGAATTAACAAGGTATATCATGGTTGTTAATTGCAGGCAATAGAACTCACTTCAGCTGGTCTAAGCAGAAGGTGTTTATTAGAAGATAACAAGTTACAAAATATCATGGAATATCTGGGAACCAGGCTTCGCTGCTACAAAGACATGATCCATATAGACACAGAAAAATATCCAATACCACCATGAAATTAATAGGAGAAACATCATTGACTCTATTTTTTTCTGAAGTCCATGATGTATAGTACTGGACTCCTGTGCCATTACTGTCCCAGAGAAACCAGACATTTCTACTACTGTCTTGCCAAATAACCTAATCTCTCTATACACTGACATCCTTCACTTGCCTCCAAGTTTTGCAGTAGTGCAACAAACTGGTAGAAATGAACTCACTTACAGGTACTATAACGGAAGAAAACTGTACAGAAATTTTCTGACAGACCAGAAAGGGTTGGAATGGATGTTGAATGAGCTAATGTATGGGATCTGCTGCAAACCCAGTAAAAGGAATAGGAAAGTAAGAAATACAAAAAGAAGAAAGAGCAGATTTTAGGATATATTGGCATACGGCTATGTGAGTAGAACCAAATATCTTCACGGCCCCCCCTCCTTCTTCTCTTAGAAGCTGCACAACTTGCTTCTCCATGATGCAGGGCTTGTGTATTTCTGAGTGTGTGTGTGTGTGTAACTCTGGAGAACTTGGCAAATGATATCTGGACTAAGGCTAAGTTTCTTAATTTGAAAATCGGTATAGTGATACATATCAATACACAAAGCCCAGGACTGATTTGAGGGTTAAATGAGCCCATGTTCAGGTAAGCATCTCATGTAGTGCCTGTTATATACAAGAGATGTAACATAAACTTCTTTTATCTGAAAGAGAGAGATTACGGCAGTTGGTGAGAAAGGAGGACTTGGGACAGATGATGTGCAACTGATCATATTTTCTTCTTTTAGAAGCTGAAACTTCTAGGTAAATAAGTGGGAAAAAAATGGCAAGCAGAACTTATGATGGCACATTCCTCCTTGATCCAGATATGAAAAAAAAATAATTTCACCTTTACCTGACGGAACTACTTTTCTACAGAGAAAAATAAAAGGTGAGTGCAGTGATTATACATCACACAGAGCCAGTATAACAGGAGACAAGCTTTAATGTCAGTTACATGGAAATCCTATTCCATACCCAGGAAAGCAGAGGCTCTCTGGGGCCAGGTTATTATTATTTTTCAATTAGTCCTATTGAGGTATAAGTTATATGCAAGAAAATTCACCAATTTTAACTGTACAGATCATTGAGCTTTGACAAATAACTACAATACAATATAAAACATCCCATCATCCCATAATTTCCCCCAGGCCCCTCTGAAGTCAGTCCCTTCACCTGAAAACTGAGCCTTGAGCCACACTGATCCTTCTGTCATATTGGTTTTGATTTTCTAGAAAAAGAAATCATTCAGCATGTGGTCTTTTGTGGCTGGCATCTTTTATTTAGTATGGTTCTCCACTTTATCACTGGTCCTCTAAAGAGCCTTTCTATACCTATTTCCTAATTATCTCTCCCCCTCTTATGAAATTTTAATACCACAGATATACTGTTTGTGTGTTTATATACTACATGCATACCTGCATTTTATACACTAAAAATAAAATTTTTCACACTCCCAGAACAAACATTTTTCCCCTTGGAGGCAATATTGCCCAGTTGAGAATATATGATTTAGTATGATGCTTTTTTGATTCATCAGTATTATATCAGCAGTTGGTTCATTTTTATTGCTTTGTGTTTGATTGTATGAAGAGACATTCAAGAATGAATAGAATAATTGTGAATGTGTTACAAAGGTCAGGGATTAACCACGTAATTCAATTACTGTTCTTCCTTAACTTTGATCCTTGGTTTCCCTGGTATTAGTAAACAGACCTCTTATCACACAGCTGTTCAAGCAAGAAATCTAGGAGTGATTGAGATACTTCCTTTCCCTTCATTTCTCCATATACAATTATGTCAAATTCTGTCAATTTAACCTCTAGATTATTTCTTGAATCTGGTCTCAAGGGATTGGATTTTGCTATAATCCAGAACATTCTAGACATATTAAGAATTTTGATTTTTACCTTAAAAGAAATGGGAGGCCACTGAAGGAATTTAAATAAAGTAAAGTGACTTGATTAGTGTAATTAAAAATTAAGATGTCTTTTATTTAGTAAATAGCAATTTAGAATGTAGATAATAATTAAATCACTTCCCAGGTGGCATAGTGATTAAAAATCTGCCTCCCAAAGCAAGAGACGCAAGAAATGGCGGTTCAGTCTCTGGGTCGGGAAGATCCCCTGGAGGAGGAAATGGCAACCAGTATTCTTGTCTGGAAAATTCCATGGACAGAAAAGCCTAGCGGGTTAACGGTCCATGGGGTTGCAAAGAGTTGGACACGACTGAGTGATTGGGCACACACACAATAATTAGAAGGGACAAAGACTACATAGGGAAAGGATCTTGCAGAAGTGCAGAGGAAAACGGATAGTGGTTGTTTTATGAATTTAAGGGTGGGTGATGGGAAAATTAGGAGACATGCTGTGGTCTCGGGGGGCCCATGATAAGAACTTAGTCAAGCTCTCACTGTTAGATGATAATGTAACTGCGATGAGAAATTTAGATAAACCCTCCTATTGCTTTCTGCTGCCTTGATTTAGTCTTTTTTTTTTTTTGCCAAACAAATCATATCTTAAAGAAATAAAGTATAAATATTCTTGGATCATTTGCTGATGAGTTGGAAGGAATTACAGAATTAGAATGATACTTAAAAGAAAAAATATTTTGTGTACTTAATGAATCTACTTTGCTTTCCATCCATTTTAGGATATTTCCACCCCCCCGCCCCCCCCCCAACAGTGGTTACTGCAATACTAGTATCCATGTATCAACTTCAAATGGTCTGAAGTCAAGCTTTACGCAAATAGTTTTGACTGTATAGATATACATGTATCTCTGGGGGCCTCTCAAAGTGGTCTTTAACCTATTAAAGGTCAAGAATCAACGACTTACTGTGTTTTCAGTGTAGAGTACCCAGAAATGCATATGACAATAGTTCTCATTCTTAAGGCACATAAGGTTTACATCATGTAAACAGAAAAATGACAAAGTCACATTGCCAGTCAAATGGCAACAAAATATGAACAAAATTCTGGAAGCTTGTTAGCTACACTGGTGCTTTATCTCTTCCAGGGGACTTCTGAAGCATGGCTGCCAACAACACGTCCTCCTGCGATGACCCTATATTGACGCCCCATCTAACCAGGCTCTACTTTGCAGTGCTTGTTGGAGGGCTGATGGGCATCGTCTCCATTTTGTTCCTACTTGTGAAGATGAACACCCGGTCCGTGACCACCACGGCAGTCATTAATCTGGTGGTGGTCCACGGTGCTTTTCTGCTTACAGTGCCTTTCCGTCTGACCTACCTCATCAAGCACACTTGGACGTTTGGGTTGTCCTTCTGCAGATTTGTGAGTGCCATGCTGCACATCCACATGTACCTCACATTCCTGCTCTACGTGGTGATTCTAGTCATCAGGTACCTCATTTTCTTCAAGCACAAGGACAAAGTGGAATTCTACAGAAAACTACATGCTGTGGCCGCCAGTACCGCCATGTGGCTCCTGGTGATGATCATTGTGGTACCCCTGGTTGTTTCTCAGTACGGAATTCATGAGGGCTATGATAGCCACCACTGTTTCAAATTCCACAAAGAACTTACTCATGCATATGTGCAAGCCATCAATTATATGGTAGTCGCTATTGTCATAATCATCGCAGTGATTCTCTTGGTCCTCCAGATCATCATCATTGTGTTGATGGCACGGAAGCTCGGACACTCCTTACTATCCCATCAAGAGTTCTGGGCTCAGTTGAAAAATCTGTTTTTTATTGGAGTTATTCTTATTTGCTTCCTTCCCTACCAGTGCTTTCGGATTTATTACTTATACACTGTGGCACACTCAAGAGACTGTAACTACAATGTTGCATTTTATAATGAAATCTTCTTGAGTGTAACAGCGATTAGCTGCTTTGATTTGCTGCTCTTTGTTCTTGGGGGAAGCCACTGGTTTAAGCAAAAGATAATTGACCTATGGAACTGTCTTCTGTGCCGTTAGCCACAGACTACAGTATTCAACATTACCTCCTTAATATTAACAGTAAAAACAGGAATGGCTATTTCATTACTTGGTTAAAACCATGTCTTGATGAACCAAACAAAAGGATTGTAAAATGTCAGACCATTCATTTCAGCCTTTGTTTAATTCTTATCATCTCTGAATGATACATATACAAAGACTAGTGATGTTCAATCTACCTAGAGTTGCAATACTGCATTATTTTCCAGTATATAATGTCTACTTGGCCCATCCAGGTACTATGGGTCCAATGGTTTCCGAGTTTTACTACCTTATTTTCATTTCCTCAGTTTGAAACATGCCCTTTCCTTAGGTTTTGGACTAGACTCAGCCCTCTAATTCTTTTCATTCCACTTAAACTTAGGTAGGTTAATCCTAGTCATGATTCTACATCAAAGACACAAACTTCACTTGGCTAACCAGATGAGATGACCATTCAACTCACACCCTCACACACGCACACACACACACACACAAACATATGAGGGGGGAGAATAATATAAAACCCCCCCCCAAAACCCCACTTTTTTTAGATTGTCAAAACTTCGATGGGAAGTCACTAATCTAGACATCAAGAGAAACAGAGCTCTGTGACTAAACAAGGTACCTAGATTTGTCTTTTGAAAGATAAGTTTTAAGGATGAGATCACTTTCCTCAATATCTCCAAAAATCATTTAAAAGCTTACCAAATATACCTAAATAATAGTGAAACTGTAACTTAGAGAATAACCCTGAACAATAGGCTGCTAGGCATAAAAATTAGTTCCCAAGGGAAGTGATTAAATTTCCCCTCTTTCTTTTTCTGAAGGATTTCTACTTGTCTCGGGCCACAATTTAGATTTTCCTTGGAGACAGAAAGTTATACTGAAATTTTAGATTTCCCTTCCTCCCTTAGATACGTGTCTTTAAATAAATGAAAACAATGTTCTAAAAAAAGAACTTCTGAGAAATATATAGAAAAACCATTAAGCTAGACTATGAGATTAGACTGCTAAATTGAAACATAGGACTGTGGATTTTTTCCCTCATGCTCACATTTCGACTATTTCCCTCAAAGTTTCACAATCTTGAAACTTAGCAAAGAACTTATCCTGTTTCCTATTTGATCCTTCAAAACCTGAAGCGATTCTTGGTAGGAAGAGAAGAAATGAGTGAATTAAGGTAATTTTTTTCTTCTCCCAGCAAGGTAAATGTTTAGGATTTAAAGATTTTTCTTTATTTGTTATACCCTACGCATCCACAAATTCATCAAATGAATAAGATATCCTTGTGAATTTTATGATTATTGAAATTGCTGAGTCATAGAAATTAATTTTGAGGAAGAAATGTGACAACATACTGCATATGTGACTTATTCAAATTTTTTTCCTGTTTTAAATTTTCTCTTATCCATCTTTTTTTCTTTTTAAGTTATAATTATTTAAAAAATTAAAAAATTATTTATGAGAATTACATTGTTTCTCTCCTTGTATATCCATGTCTTACTATCATAATGCCTTGTTAGCTTGTAGATTGTGTTAATATTATAGTCTCTTTCAGTCTTTAAATATGTTGAGGTCAGGCAAATATGCTTTTCTCTGTATTATCATATATTATAATAAAGAGCCTGTTTTACGGACCTATAAGAAATGCTATCCCAAATATAGAAATGCAATGTATAAAATATCTTATTCATTAATATTTACAAAATAAACAAACATTTCATTTTGTCGGTTCTTTGTCTCCAGTTGCTGTAAAAGTGAATCTTATGCAGGAGTAGGAGTGACATTGGCCTCTCAGGCTACTTTTGGATATCACAATTATAAAAGAGTACTTCTGGCATTTGATGGCTAGGGTTAGAGGCTAGCCTTGCACACAATTAAAAATTATCAAGGTGTGCAGCCTTGCACACCTTGTCTTGCACACAATTAAAAATTATCAAGTCTGTGAAGACTTCCCTGATGGTCCAGTGGCTAAGATGCTATGCTCCCAATGCAGAGGGCCCAAGTTAGATTCCACATGCCACAACTAAGACCCAGTACAGCCAAAGAAAGAAATATTAAAAAGAAAATTATCAGGTCTTACTCTGTATTAGAATGTTCTTCAAGACATTTGTGAAATAAAACACATGATCATAAGAATCAGAGCAGTTACTTAGGTTTTGTTCACTTTTCATAAACACATAGTATTTTCTAGGTATGATGTTAATTTTTCAAAATTTCCAGAAGCGTAGCTACTATGGATATTGAGGAAAGATTTTACTCTGTTTTCCTCAGAACTTTACCAAGAATTGTTCATCCTTTGGAAAATCATATTGTCAATGGCAATACCATCTATGACATTAATATACAACATACACACCTGTAAACAATATTTGTAGTTGTATTCAGGTAGATATTAAATACAGGTGCCAACATCAGACTGCCTCATTTTGTCTCCTTTGAGATCATGTCTGAGCATTTACACACCGAAATACATATCTTTTACAAATAACTTTCTCTTTCACCGCTTATTTACGTTACAGTTAGAACATTATATATATATAATGTATAATGTATATATATAATTATATATTATATATATATATATATAATTCTGCAAGAATTGAGAACCACTGAACTACCACAAATAAGGTCAGTTTAAAAGGGAGTACTGCCAATTATGACATTATGGACTGGAAAAAATACTCCTATATTTTGGAAATACTTAACCTCAGTGTTATTCAATTGTGTTTTTTCTTGCCACACCACGTGGCCTGTGGAACTTCCCTAACCACGGGGACCAGGGATCAAATCCATGCCCCCTTCAGTAGAAACACAGTCTTAACCACTGGACCACCAGGGAAGTTCAGAGTGATTCAATTCTAAATTATTTTCATTACTGTAGTGATTAAAAAAGTAAATACAACTTCCAGGAAAATACAAAAAGAATATATATGTATTTTTCCCTTTTTGATAAGACAAAGGCATTTCCCTGAACCGCATAACTTTCAGATTGGCTCATGATCAGCACGTACCAGATTTTAAACCCATTGATAATGGCAATTTTTTTTTCAAATAAAATGAATTTTGTGCGGAATGATTCAAAAAGTGCTGAAAATTCCCAGATCTTTCCCAAATCCATCTTAATGGGACTGCCATTAAACCTGCAGTCCACAGTTAACATGGCAGTTCTTCTGAAGGAGGGCAGCAGGTAAAACTGCTGCAGTCAGCAGCTCTTGAGTGTGAAGTCAATGACATGAACGTTTGTGAAAATGCCATTTCCTAGATTTGTAGATTTTGCCCACTTAACCTCTAATGAAATAAGTCATAAACCAAGGACTCTCCTACCTACTGGGGCTGACAGGAACAAGGAAATTCTGCTTGGAATGAAAGGTGAAAGTGAAAGTCGCTCAGTCGTGTCCGACTCTTTGCAGCCCTATGGACTATATAGTCCATGGAATTCTCCAGGCCAGAATACTGCAGTGGGTAGCCTTTCCCTTCTCCAGGGGATCTTCCCAACCCAGGGATCGAACCCAGGTCTCCCACATCGCAGGCGGATTCTTTACCAGCTGAGCCACAAGGGAAGCCCAAGAATACTGAAGTGGGTTGTCTATTCCTTCTCCAGAAGATCTTTTGGACCCAGGAATCGAACCAGGATCTCCTGCATTTCAGGCGAATTCTTTTTCAGCTGAGCTATGAGGGGAGCCCCGTGCTTGGAATAGTAGCTGACTAAAGCACTTTGAAAAGAGTTAGCAACAAAAACCCTGTAGTAAAGGGGCATGGCAATGATGGATTCACTTCAATCAAGCTGCAAAATCTCAGACGGCCAAAGAGCATCTACAGATACCAGAAACCGGGCCTTGGCCAGGGAACCTGAGAAGGATTTTGGTCTTGGGCATGGCTGATCATAGTTCCATTTCTGTGATAGAACCAGAATGCCAGGCATTTACCAAAATAAAACTCAGAAATATGAGCAAGTTCTATTTCCTGGAGGGATATACATGTTGAATGGAACTTCCAGAGATAGGAGTTGAGCCCCAATGTCAAACTGTACCTGATGGAGGCTTCAACACGAGACACATTGTAAAAGAAATAGCAATCAAAAAGTATGCCCGTTGTAATAAGGACATAAAAACAGACACATAGATCAATGGAGGAGAATCAAGAGCCCCCAAATAAACCAGTGCATATATAGTCAAGGTGCCAAGAATATACAGTGGAGAGAGAATAGTTTCCTCAATAAATGTTGCTGGGAAAACTGAAAAAAAACCACATGCAAAAGAATGAAATGGGATGCTTATATTGTACCATGTGCAAAAATAAACTCAAAATGAATTAAAGACGGATTCAAGATCTGAAACTGTAAAACTTTTAGAAGAAAACATAAGGAGCAAGATGCTTGACAGAGGTCTAGGCAAAAATTTTTTTGGATTTGTCACCAAAGGCAGAAGCAATAGAAGCAAAAATAAACAAGTGGGACTTCATCGAAACCAGAAAGCTTCTGTACTGAGAAAGAAACCAGCAATAAGATGAAAACTTTCAGGATGAAGAAAATATTTGCCTATATTTATATATATCTACTAAGGGGTAGATATCCAAAATCTGCAAATTACTCACACAGCTCAACAGCAAAAACTTAAACAATTCAATTAAAAAATGAACAGAAGTAAACAGACATTTTTCCAAAGGAGACATACAAATGACTAACAGTTATATGAACAGTTCTCAACATCACTAATTATCAGGGAAATGAAACCAAAAACATAATTAAATATTGCCTCACACTGTTAGAATGGCTTTAACAAAAAAAGAATAACAAATGTTAAGGATGTCGAGAAAAAAGAACTCTTGTGCATTGTTGAAGGGAATGTAAATTGACATATCCACTATGGAAAATAGTATGCAGTTTCCTCAAAAATAAAAATGGAACTATTGGATGCATCAATCTAATTACTGATTTTTAATATCTAAAGAAACTGAAAACAAGATCTTAAAGAGGTATTTGTACTCCCATGCTCATTGCAGCATTATTCAGTGACAGTCAAGATATAAAACAACCTAAGTGTCCATCAACATATGAATGGATAAAGATGTATCATATATATATATGTATATATATATATATATATTTATATGTGTGTACATTTCCTTGGTGGCTCAGAGGGTTAAAGTGTCTGCCTGCAATGAAGGAGACCTGGGTTCGATCCCTGGGTTGGGAAGATCCCCTGGAGAAGGAAACGGCAGCCCACTCCAGTATTCTTGCCTGGAAAACTCCATGGATGGAGAAGCCTGATGGGCTACAGTCCATGGGGTCACAAAGAGTCGGACACGACTGAGCGACTTCACTTCACTTCACTTCACATTTACAGGGACTAGGATGGTGGGGAAAATAGAGATGTTGGTCAGAGGGTACATATTTGAAGTTATGTGAGTATGAATAAGTTTAGAGGTCCAAGGCACAGGTATGATGACTATACTTAATACTGTATTGAACAGTGGAAATATGCTGAGTGTAAATTTCAGGTGTACTTGCCACACCCAAAACACGGTAACTATGATATTAATACTAGCTTGATTTCACTAGTAATCATTTCACTATGTATATATATATATCAAATTGCATGTTATATACCTTAAATATATTTAATTTTTATTTTAAAAATGTTTTAATCATAGTATTAGCTTTTAATTTATGTCATTTAAAAAATACTATCAATACAAAATTTTTCAAAAGGAAAAGACAAACATGTTCTTTATTTTGACACTAGATGGCAGCCAAAAGTAACAATTTGTATCTGCTTTTCAAAGCTTTGTTACTTGAGTTTGAAGCTTAATTTATTTTTAAAAAGGGGATGGGGCTGAGAAAAAAAAGAAAATGAAATAACAGTTTTATATGGCTTTTGAAACCATGCTAGATTCTCAGGGTTTTTTATTTTTTATTATTGAAAGGGATATTGCAGAGTAACTTTTCCTGTGGGAAGTTGACTGAGAAGATATTATTAAAATATAACTCTTTAGCTATAAGAGCAAAAATAATACTGAAAGCAAATATTTGGACTTAGGTCATGGAGATTTTCATGCTTTATTTCAATAACAGTTGCTGTTGTTGTTCAGTCGCCCAGTCGTGTCCAACTCTGCCACACCATGGACTTCAGCATGCCAGGCCTCCAGGTCCCTCACTATCTCCCAGAGTTTGCCCAAGTTCATGCTCATTGCATCGGTGATGCTGTCCAGCCCTCTCATCCTCTGATGCCCTTTCTTCTGCCCTAAATCTTTCCCAGAATCAGGGACTTTTCCAACAAATTGCTTGCATAAGATAACCAAAATACTGGAGCTTCAGCTTCAGCATCAGTCCTTCCAGTGAATAATCAGGGCTGATCTCCTTTAAGATTGACTGGTTTGATCTCCTTGCTGTCCAAGGGACTTTCGGGACTCTTCTCCAGCCTCACAGTTCAAAGGCATCAAGTTTGGTGTTCTGCCTTCTTTATGGTCCAGGTCTCACAACCATTAGCTGCAACTAATTTTTGAACCCATATTATGTTGATTCTTGCAAATAATTTGTAGAATACACAGTTGTTTTTTATACAGGATTGAGATTTAGGTGACCTATTATTATTTTTTAATCACTGCAATTTGCGTAGTATTTGAATGTCTTTAACACAGGATTTCAGGAATATTCCCTACATCTTAAATCCTGAAAAGGTTGGAGCATATGAGGAAAAGTATCTTACTGACCTTCCCTTTCAATGACAGCCTTTGATTAGCTCAGGGAAACTTTATTCTTCTGACTTGTAAATAGTGTGATGAAGTATTTCTCCAAATTCAATGCTATATGATTTATAATGGCTGAAACCTATATCAACCAAAAATTAAAAAAAAACTAGGAAAGAGAAAGCAAATTAATTTTATCCTCTCTGGCCCAAGGTTGAATGTGTGGTGTCCACTGGGTGCCAAGAAAAGAGAAGTGCTCATGAGGATTATTGATGTGAAAGCTTGTTTTGTGTTGTTTTAATAATCTCAGGCATTCTCAGAAGTTATAAATAGAACACAAATAGCTTCTTTTTCTGAACCATTTCAGGGTAAGCTGCTGACTTGATGCCCCATCTTCCTAATATTTTAGTGTGAATTTCCCACAAATGAGACTTTTATCTCCCATAAGTCATTATACAACCTTAATACAAAATCAGAAAATTGATGTTGATTCATTATTACAATCTAATCCACAGATCCCCTTTAATTATCATATATCTTCAGTCTCTTTCAATCTGGAGCAGTTCTTCAGTTTTTCCTTGCCTTCCATGAACTTAAGACAAACAAGAATTTTTTTGTAATTTGCCCCTCAGTTTGCATTTGTCTCATGATTTAGTCCAGTTCAGTCTCTCAGTCATGTCCGACTCTTGTGACTTCATGGACTTGCAGCACACCAGACTTCCCTGTCTATCACCAACTCCCGGACCTTGCTCAAGCTCATGTCCATCAGGTTGGTGATACCATCCAATCATCTCATCCTCTGATGTACCCTTCTACTCCTGTCTTCAGTCTTTCCCAGATTCAGGGTCTATTCCAATGAGTCAGTTCTTCACATCAGGTGGCCAAAGTATTGGAGTTTCAGCTTCAATATCAGTCCTTCCAATGTACCCTCAGGACTGATTTCCTTTAGGATGGACTGGTTGGATCTCCTTGCAGTCCTAAGGACTCTCAAGAGTCTTCTCCAACACCACAGTTCAAAAGCATCAGTTCTTTGGTGCTCAGCTTTCTTTATAGTCCAACTCTCATATCCATACACGACTACTGGAAAAACCATAGCTTTGACTAGACAGACCTTTGTTGGTAAAGTAATGTCTCTGCTTTTTAACATGCTGTCTAGGATGGTCATTACTTTCTTGCCAAGGACCCAGTGTCTTTAATTTCATGGCTGCAGTCACCATCTGCAGTGATTTTAGAGCCCCCCCCCCCCAATAATGTCTGTCTCTGTTTCCATTGTTTCCCCATCTATTTGCCATGAAGTGATGGGACTGGATGCCATGATCTTCGTTTTCTGAATGCTGAGTTTTAAGCCACTCTCCTCTTTCACTTTCATCAGGAAGCTCTTTAGTCTTTCTGCCGTAAGGGTGGTGTCATCTGCATATCTGGGGTTATTGATATTTCTCCTGGCAATCTTTATTCTAGCTTTTGCTTTATCCAGCCCACCATTTCTCATGATGTACTCTGCATATAAGTTAAATAAGCAGGGTGACAATATACAGCCTTGACGTATATTGGAACCAGTCTGTTTTTCCATGTCCAATTCTGACTGTTACTTCTTGACCTGCATACAGGTTTCTCAGTAGGCAGGTCAGGTGGTCTGGTATTACCATCTCTTGAAGAATTTTCCAGTTTGTTGTGATCCACACAGTCAAAGGTTTTGGCGTAGTTGATAAAGCAGAAGTAGATGTTTTCCTGGAACTCTGTTGCTTTTTCAATGATCCAGCAGATGTTGGCAATTTGATCTCTGGTTTCTCTGCCTTTTCTAAATCCAGCTTGAACATCTGGAAGTTCATGGTTCACATACTGTTGAAACCTGACTTGGAGAATTTTGAGCATTACTTTGCTAGCATGTGAGATGAGTGCAATTGTGTGGTATTTTGAGCATTTTTTGGCATTGCCTTTCTTTGGGATTGTAATGAAAGCTGACCTCTTTAGAACTGATTCAAATGAATTCTTTTTAATGGCTGAGTAATATTCCATGGTGTATATGTACCACAGCTTCCTCATCCATTCGTCTGCTGATGGGCATCTAGGTTGCTTCCATGTCCTGGCTATTATAAACAATGCTGCGATGAACATTGGGGTGCACGTGTCTCTTTCAGATCTGGTTTCCTTGGTGTGTATGCCCAGAAGTGGGATTGCTGGGTCATATGGCAGTTCTATTTCCAGTTTTTTAAGAAATCTCCACACTGTTTTCCATAGTGGCTGTACTAATTTGCATTCCCACCAACAGTGTAAGAGGGTTCCCTTTTCTCCACACCCTCTCCAGCATTTATTGCTTGTAGACTTTTGGATAGCAGCCATCCTGACTGGCGTATAATGGTACCTCATTGTGGTTTTGATTTGCATTTCTCTGATAATGAGTGATGTTGAGCATCTTTTCATGTGTTTGTTAGCCGTGGGTATGTCTTCCTTGGAGAAATGTTCTAATGAGATGGATGAAACTGGAGCCCATTATACAGAGCGAAGTAAGCCAGAAAGATAAAGACCATTACAGTATACTAACACATATATATGGAATTTAGAAAGATGGTAACGATAACCCTATATGCAAAACAGAAAAAGAGACTCAGATGTATAGAACAGACTTGTGGACTCTGTGGGAGAAGGCGAGGGTGGGATGTTTCAAGAGAACAGCATTGAAACATGTATATTATCTAGGGTGAAACAGATCACCAGCCCAGGTTGGGTGCATGAGACAAGTGCTCGGGCCTGGCGCACTGGGAAGACCCAGAGGGATCGGGTGGAGAGGGAGGTGGGAGGGGGGACTGGGATGGGGAATACACGTAAATCCATGGCTAATTCATTTCAATGTATGACAAAAACTACTGTAATGATGTAAAGTAATTAGCCTCCAACTAATAAAAATAAATGGAAAAAAAAATAAAATTCAAAAAAAAAAAAAAAGAAAGCTGACCTCTTCCAGTCCTGTGGCCACTGTTTAGTTTTCCATATTTGCTGGCATATTGAGTGCAGCACCTTCACAGCAGCATCTTTTAGGATTTGAAGATGATGATTATATTAGATTCAGATTACCTATCTTTGGTAGTAATATCACAGAAGTGATGTTTTCTCATTATATCTCATGAGGTGGTTCTTAATATTAATTTGTCCCATTTGTGATGATATTCACTTTGATCACTTAATAAAGGTAGTGTCAGAATTCCTCACTGTGAAGTTCTTTTTTCTCTTTGTTTATAAGTATTTTGTGCCAAAGTATTTTGAACCTATGTGTCATCCTATTCCTCCTCAAACACTGGCTAACTATCATGAAAATATGTTCACTATCACCGTTGCAGAGAAGTAAATTCTGACTCTATGTTGAAACTGTTTCTTTGACTTAGTTTTCATTGCTTTTGTTATTATAAACATACATAACAGTCTGCCTCAGAGGACTCTGCCCCTCAGCCTGACTGTAAACAGAAGTGCCTTTGTTCAGCTCGTGGAGAGATAATCTGACTCTGTCCACCTGTGAATAGCTACAACAGAAAGAAGAGATTAACTGACTTCTTCCAATCCTAGAGATGTTTTGGAAAAGTTAAGACTCTTTCACTTTACCTGCCTACTCCCTCTCCCTCTGTAGGCTGCCTTTTGACTTTAGTTCCTCATATCTTCTCTCTCTGACTCTATAGAAGAAACTGGCATCCAGACCCTGACAAGATGGTTACTCTGAGACATTAGTCTGCCGTCTTCTTCAGCCAGCTTTAGGAATAAAGTCATATTCCTTGCCCCAACATCTCAGTCTCTTGGATTCATTGGCCTGTAGTGGAGCAAGCAGAGCAAGCTTGGACTTGGTAACAACACTAGCATTCAAGTAAAAGCAAATAAGATAACACAAGTTTTTGTCATAAGGTTTTTTTGAAGTTTAATAAAAGTCTCTTGATGATGAAGGTGAAAGTCAGCATTGTTAGAAGGCTTTATTAGTACTGCTTTTTGGAGTGCAATTTGGAGATAATAAAATAAGCTTTAAAGGTATACATTTCTTGGTATAGTAATTCTATTATATGTTGGTTCTTAAAAAAAATGTGCCTGTCAATGCAGGAATTTTATGAATTAACTAAAAACAGCGAGAAGTATATGTTTCCACTTAGAAGACCTCCGTATTATTAAGTAGGGAAAAGAGAGTTGGATCCCTTCTCCATATCTCATTGCTGTGTGCAAACATCTAGTCTTTCAGTGGATCCTGTGAAAATATACCCTGAATCCAACTACTTCTTATCATCCTCATTATTCAGTTCAGCTCAGCTCAGCAGCTCCGTCATGTCTGACTCTTTGCAGCCCCATGGACTGCAGCACGCCAGGCTTCCCTGTCCATCACCAACTCCCAGAGCTTGCTCAAACTCATATCCATTGAGTTGGTGATGCCATCTGTTGGGGGAGTGTGTAATTTTCTCTGTTCTGTCTCACCACAGCAAAAATTTGAAGCATCGGAGGAATCCCTGTTAAGCTCAGTTTTATTAGGAAAAACAAAGGATATTACACCCTGGAGGAGTGAGGGCGGGTCAACCCAAAAGACTAGAGAAGAGAGGCTTCAATCCTTTTAGGCTTCCTCTTTTTTTACATTTGTCTCTCCCCCCGGGCCTGCCCTATGTAAATTGGGCTAGCCAGGAGGGCTGTTTGTTTTACCTGAGGTCCTCACTCCTGTCCTTAGACCTTCCTTTGTTCTATTTTCGCTGGCTTTTCCCTTTTTGTCTTCTAGCCACCACAATTTTGGACTCCTTTATCCTATTGTGACTACCTAACACTTCTAACATTTCATCCTCTTTCATCTCCTTCTTCTCCTGCCTTCAATGTTTCCCAGCTTCAGGGTCTTTTCTAATGAGTCAGTTCTTCCCATCAGGTGGCCAAAGTATTGGAGTTTCATCTTCAGCATCAGTTCTTCCAATGAATCTTCAGGATTGATTTCCTTTAGGATTGACTGCTTTGATCCCCTTGCAGTCAAAGGGGCTCTCAAGAGTCTTCTCCAACACCCCAGTTCAAAATCCTCACTATTATCCTGTGCCATTCAGGGCCCAGCCATAAATACGTGGCGCCTTAAAATCAGGTAATTTGAGGAGTATATATTGAAAAGACTTTAAAGATATGAGTAGAATTTAGGAAATGCCACAAGGGTTTGTATAAAATCTTGGACTTAGCAGCAGTGCAGAACCCTATCACTATAGTCTAAAGGGGCGACTGCAGGGAGATGTTACAGAACCGGGAGAGAGCAGATATTTGGAGAGGGCTGCCTGGGAAGAGCTATGGTAGAACAACAGCCCAACTCCTGTGACTTTGAGGGAGTGAATCTGGGGAATAAGAACCGTACTCACTCTCCTCCTGCTCTCCAGTTTCCGCCTGTGTCTCCTACTGACTGAATCAAACCAGCCTTTTGGGCACAAAATACATGAAGGATTGAAAGGGATCTGGAGATACAAACAGAAAATATCCAGCATACATCCTAATCCAAGGCATAGTCTTCTAACTGCTCCTAACTGTTCTCAGGGCTTTCTTACTTGCCCCTATTGCCATTTTAGGAGCAGGTGAAGGAATCTTTGTTTTTTCTTCTTTGTCAAAGAATACTCAAACTACCACACAATTGCACTCATCTCACATGCTAGCAAAGTAATGCTCTTCTCCAAGCCAGACTTCAACAATACGTGAACCGTGAACTTCCAGATGTTCAAGTTGATTTTAGAAAAGGCAGAGGAACCAGAGATCAAATTGCCAACATCCACTGGATCATCAACAAAGCAAGAGACTTCCGGAAAAGCATCTATTTCTGCTTTATTGGCTGTGCCAGAGCCTTTGGCTGTATGCATCACAATGAACCGTGGAAAATTCTTCAAGAGATGGGAATACCAGACCATCTGACCTGCCTCTTGAGAAATCTGTATGCAGGTCAGGATGCAACAGTTAGAATTGGACATGGAACAACAGACTGGTTCCAAATAGGAAAAGGAGTACATCAAGGCTGTATTTAACTTCCTTATTTAACTTACATGCAGAGTACATCATGAGAAACTCTGGGCTGGATGAAGCACAAGCTAGAATCAAGATTGCTGACAGAAATATCAGTAACCTCAGATATGCAGATGCCACCACCCTTATGGCAGAAAGCAAACAAGAACTAAAGAGCCTCTTGATGAAAGTGAAAGAGGAGAGTGAAAAAGTTGGCTTAAAACTCAACATTCAGAAAACTAAGATCATGTCATCTGGTTCCATCACTTCATGGCAAATAGATGGGGAAACAGTGAAAACAGTGCGAGACTTTATTTTGGGGGGGCTTTAAAATCACTGCAGATGGTGATTGCAGCCATGGAATTAAAAGATGCTTACTACTTGGCAGGAAAGTTATGACCAGCCTAGATAGCATATTAAAAAACCGCGACATTACTTTGTCAACAAAGTCCATCTAATCAAGGCTATGGATTTTTCCAGTAGTCATGTATAGATATGAGAGTTGGACTATAAAGAAAGCTGAGCAATGAAGAGTTGATGCTTTTGAACTGTGGTGTTAGAGAAGACTTGCGAGTCCTTTAGCCTGCAAGGAGATCCACCCAGTCCATCCTAAAGGAGATCAGTCCTGGGTGTTCATTGGAAGGATTGTTGCTGAAGCTGAAGCTCCAATACTTTGGCTACCTGATGTGAAGAACTGACTCATTTGAAAAGACCCTGATGCTGGGAAAGATTGAAGGCAGGAGGAGAAGGGGACAACAGAGGATGAGATGGTTGGATGGCATCACCGACTCAATGCACATGAGTTTGAGTAAACTCCGGGAGTTGGTGATGGACAGGGAGGCCTGGCGTGCTGCAGTCCATGGGGTCACAGTGAGTCAGACATGACTTGAGTGACGGAACTGTACTGAAAGGAATCCTTATTTCTCTGCTCAGAATTTTTTAAAGGTGTCTCATCACAGAATAAAATCCAAAGGTATTGGCCATCTCTCCAATGTCATTTCCAACCATTCTTCTCAAGGTCAATCTCACTGATCTTCTGTTATTCCTTGAATTTACCCATCAAGTTCCAGCCTCAGGATTTTAGACTTGCTGTTCCTGCCTGTAATATTCTCTCTCCGGATATTTCCATGGTTTTTGAAAGTTTTTTTAAATTAAAAAGATATTTTACTTATAAGACTTCCTTGGTGGTTCAGACAGTAAAGCGTCTGCCTACAATGCGGGAGACCCGGGTTCAATCCCTGGGTCAGGAAGATCTCCTGGAGAAGGAAATGACAACCCACTCCAGTATTTTTGCCTGGAAAATCCCATGGATGGCGGAACCTGGTAGGCTATACAGTCCATGGGGTTGCAAAGAGTCGGACATGACTGAGCGACTTCACTTTCACTTTACTTATAAAAGTTTTTAAATTTTTACATAATTTTAAAGATTTATTTCTATTTGCAGTTATTACAAAATATTGGCTATATTCACTGTTTTGTTAAATACATCCTTGGGTTTGTCTTACATCCAATGGTTTGTACCTCCCACTCCTTTCCCCCTCCCCAGCTCCCCACTGATAACCACTAGTTTGTTCTTCTCTCTTTGGATTGAATGTAAGCCTTAAAAAGGGAGGGATTGTTTTTCTGGTTTGTTTACTGTGGCAAACACAGAATACAGAATAGTTCACAGCAATATATGCTCATCGAGTATCTGTTAATAAAGGAATGGATGAATTAATGAGTCCTCCAGAGCTAAGCAAGGTTTTTGCAATGAATACAAATAATCCACAATATACTTTTTGATATATACCTAAATAACTAAAAAGAATAGCTTTTAAATTAAAGTTTTTATTGAATTACAATGTAATTATGTCACAAAGCAATTTGGTTTGTTCAATGGGTAAAATATCTTTATATCTTAGTAACCTCAAGGGATAAAATAGCTTTTCTATCATTTTTCCAACAATGGTTGCTAAATACAAACCACTCTACTATTGACAAGGGACTTTGTGTATCCAGAAAAATCAACACTTTTTAAAATGGTCATTGTTATTAACTGATTTATGAATTCATATAGATTTCGAGCTTTTGGATAGAAGTAACTTGTTTATAAGCCATTTTCTTTAAAAAGTCTGCTCTGTAGCCAATGACTTTTGTTAAAACCATAGAAAAGATTTAAAAAATTGACCTTCTGAGCTAATATTCAGAAGACTGGAAGTTTAACTCATGCAACTCAGTTTCCTTTCAGTGGGCATATAAGCACCATTTTATTTTCTTCATTAATCTGAGCAATTTGGATAGTACCACTGTAAAGCTAAATGAAAAGAGCTCACTTTTTAGAAGCATGGCATCCATATGAGGCTCAGAGTGATTTTTAATATGCCCCAAGGAGATGGTTCTTTAATGGAAACTATTTCTCTACACTATTTTTGTTTAATGAGAATGATCTTGCTTGAGCAAGAAAGGAATCAATGACTTTAGATTGTGACTGTGTTTTCTGTTGCTATACAATTATTCTTCATTAAAGAATAAGCCTCCAACTAATAAAAATAAATGGGAAAAAAAAGAATAAAAAGGAAGATTAAAATCTCACAATAAACATATTCAATTACTTTTACATACAGTTTTCAATTAAGTTCTCAACAAACCAAATAAGGTATTAGGCTTTTACTAAAAGTAATTTATGATCCAGGATGTTCTTTTCAAAGCACTAGAGATTTGATTAAACTTAGCACTCATTTTTGTTTGTATGTTCATCTTTGTTGCATTGCTTATGATCCTCTCGGCTAAAGCAGCTTGCAAAGCTCAGAGTAACTTTTAAGTTGCAGAAGGCTCCACATGTATCCAACATAAAGCCTTTTAAACTGGAAAAGGTCATTTATTCCAATGCCAAAGAAGGGCAGTGCCAAAGAAGGGCAGTGCCAAAGAATGTTCAAACTACCAAACAATTGGGCTCATTTTGCATGCTAAATTAAGGTTATGCTCAAAATCCTTCAAGCAGGGCTTCAGCAGTATGTGAACCAAGAACTTCTAGATGTACAAGCTGTATTGAGAAAGGCAGAGGAACCAGAGATCATATTGCCAACATTCATTGGATTATAGAGAAAGCAAGAGAATTCCAGAAAAACACGTTCTTCTGCTTCATTGGCCACATGAAAGACTTTGACTGCGTGGATCACAACAAACTGTGGAAAATTCTTTAAGATATAGGAATACCAGACCATCTTAACTGTCTCCAGAGAAACCTGTATTTGGGTTAAGAAGCAAAGGTTAGAACCTCACATTGAACAACAGACTGGTTCAAAATGGGGAAAGGAGTATGAAAAGGCTGGATACTGTCACCCTGTTTATTTAACTTAATATTTGGAGTGCATCATGTGAAATGATTAATCATAATCTGGAATCAAGATTACGGGGAGAAATATCAACAACCTCAGATATGCAGATGATGCCACCCTAAAGGCAGAAAGTGAAAAGGAACTAAAATCCTCTTGGTGAGGGTGAAAGAGGAGAATGAAAAAGTTGGCTTGAAACTCAGCATTCAAAAAACTAAGATCATGGCATCTGGTCCCATCACTTCATGGCAAATAGAAGGGGAAAAAGTGGAAACAGTGACAGGTTTTCTTTTCTTGGACTCTAAAATCACTGTGGATGGTGACTGCAGCCATGAAATTAAAAGACGCTTGCTCCTTGGAAGAAAAGTTATGATCAACCTAGATAGCATATCAAAAAGCAAAGACATCACTTTGTCAACATAGGCTCGCATAGTCAAAGCTATGGTTTTTCGGTAGTTATGTATGGATGTGAGAGCTGAACCATAAAGAAGGCTGAGTGCTAAAGAATTGATGCTTTTGAATTGTGGTGCTGGAGAAGACTCTTGAGAGTCCCTTTGACAGCAAGGAGACCAAACCAGTCAATCCTAAAGGAAATTAACCCTGAAGATTCATTGAAAGAATTGATGCTGAGGCTGAAGCTCCAATTTTTTGGCCACCTGATGGGAACAGCTGACTTATTGGAAGACACTGATGCTGGAAAAGATTGAAGGCAAAAGCAGAAGGGGATAGCAGAGGATGAGATAATTAGATAGCATCACTCACTTAATGGATATGAATCTGGGCAAACTCCAGGAGATAGTGAAGGACAGAGAAGCCTGGAGTGCTCTAGTCCATGGCATTGCAAACAGGCAGACATGACTTAGCAACTAAACAACAGCAAGAGAGATTCTTTCAGAAGCAAATGCGCTAACACAGATTCATCCATTCAATCAGAAGATATGTTACAAAGCATTCTAAAATCTGAGCTAGCTTAGTACGTTTACCAGCCACAGCCTCACAGCTCATCCTTGCATTGCTACTCAAACATTTCCTTATACAGGAAGATGCTTTTATTTTCTCTTCAAGATAATACTGAATAGACTATCCTGTTCATTATAGCACCTTGAATGTAAAAATAAGTCAGAATTAACTGAAGACCAGAAAGTGTCAATCACCTTAAACTGAAATAGCTGAACTTTTATAATAAACTGAACTTTTATAATTTTTAGAAATTATAGTCTCATTCTTGCACTGTGGAGAGGAACAAACTTTCTTAGGGTATACTACTTAATATCGCAGATTTGCTGGTGGCATTTTTCCGGATTCTTTCTCACCTAGTCTGAAATATTACAGCCATGTTTATGAGGCCTGATAATAGAGATGTTTGCCTCTATTTATACAAGTCATTTTTCTGGTTATCTTCTTCTGTGTCACAATCCCAAACTTAGTGGTTTAAAACAACAAACATTTTATGTACTTCACAATTTTTCATTGTTCAGGTATTCAGGTATGGCTTAACTTCTGTTCCAATGTCACTGACTTAAGGCACTTAGTATTGAATTCAGCTGGTGAATAGGCTGGTCTGGAGGGTTTAAGTGCTTCACTTCATGTCTGGTGCCTTGGTAGGTATGGCTACAACAGAGGCTCAGACTATTGACTGGAGCATCTTCACATAGCTTCTAGAGCATCATAAACTCAGAGAAATCTGCCTTCTTACATGGTAACTCGTTTCCCCAAGAAGGAGTGGTGCAAGAGGCCCAGACAGAAGCAGGACTTTTTATAACCTACCTTCCAACCTTCTAGAACATCACTTTTATCACATTTTATTCATCAAGCTAGTCATTAAGACTAGCCCAAAATCAAAGAAGAAAAGGAATGGGCTCTTTCCTCTGTCTCTTGATGGGAGTGTGGCATGCTTGTATAGGGAGAGAAGAAATTGATGGGAGCCCTCTACCATCATGATGGTACTGGAATCATGATGACTGTGGACCAACACCAAGCAGCTTATCACCAAATGACTACTTTACCTAAAAAAAAAAAAAAAAGGATCTTTAAAATACTGCAATCTGTAGCAGCCAGGATCTATAACTTTCAATTCTAGGCCTGAACTATCTACTAGTATTTTTAATAAAAAATTATTCCAGCCAAGGATATCCAAGACATATATGATCTGGATTTCATTATTAGTATCTTTTCATCCCAGTGATAGTTTTGAGCCTTTGTTAAATAAAACTTTGTAAGATATTCCAGGTAAACATACACATAGGAAAGCCCAATACATTGCAAACCAGAGTTAACAGTAAATCATGACACTTGAGCCAGCATGTGACATGCTTCATTACTGGGTCTTATTTTCCTACATGAAAAGAATATTAAAGATGGTCCTTGACTCAAGGGTTGCTTAATAATTGGAACAGAAGAAGGATAGATATCACTACAGGTCCTATAGACATTAAAAAGGTAATTTTGTAAACACCTATATGCCAATAAATTTGACAACTTAAATGAAATGAGGTCTTTGAAAAACATAATTTACCAAAACTAGTACAAGATCACAAATAAAATCTGAATACCTTTATGTCTATTCAAAAAATTGAATTTGTTTTCAAAAACTTTTTCACAAAGGAAACTTCAGGTCCAGGTTATTTTGCTGGTAAAGTCTATCAAGTATTTAAGGAAGAAAATGAGACAATTCATCATCAAAATGAACAATCTTCTAAATAAAGGACATTAAAAGAATGTGTAAAAACAAAGTAAAATTAAAAAGTGTTTAAAAATAAGTGTGAAACAAACTTCCCATAGGTTCTCTATAAATCCAACATTGGAAATGCGGTAAAACAAGTTTAGGAGGAAAAGATAATCAAAACAAACTTGCTAGAGACGTATCTCAGAAAAAACAGTTCCAATGTGTATTTTGTTTCATTTTGTCTTACTTAAAAAATATAAACTGCCAGAGTTTATGTGGAATTTGATGCTACATTTAAAAAACAACACCAACAACAGGCATATTGCTAAGAAAGACAAAGCAGTTGAATTGAATTACTCCATAAAATGAATTGATATAAAATTTAGGAAGATCAGTAAATGAACTGTGGTGTGTTACTCATGTTATGATGTGACATTAAGAAAATCCATATTGAACCTAGAACTTGTTATACAGAGTGAAGTAAGTCAGAAAGAGAAGAACAAAAATAGTGTATTAATGCATATATCTATATATGTATATATATATGGAATATAGAAAAATGGTATTGATAAACCTATTTGCAGGGAAGGAATGGAGATGCAGATGTAGTGAACAGACTTGTGGACACAGTGAGGGAAGGTGAGAGCGGGGCAGATGGAGAAAATAGCATCGACATATTTGTATCACCATACGTAAAACTGATAGCTGGTGAGAAGTTGCTATGTAACACAGGGAACCCAGCTTGGTGCTCTGTGATGATCTCAAGGGGTGGGGTTGGGGGATGAGTTGGAGACTCAATGGGGAGGGGATATATGTATAATTATGGCTGATTTGTGTTGTGGTAAGGGAGAAACCAACACAACATTATAAACTTCAAATTACAAAATAAATTAAAAAAAAAAGAAAATCCACATTGCATTAAAGTGTAGTGAAAACCACTTTTCATGTCTAAATAGAATGAGTATGGTTTCCAAAACAATCATAAACAGTAAATATGTGTTGCCTCGAGGGAGTTAGCAGCAAACATCCTATGGCAATAAGATCAAAGGTCAGTTTCTAAGTCTCAAAGTATACTTATTTCACTCCCTCTTCAATCATGAAAATTGTGACTAGTTAAAATATTTATAAATACTTCTAGAAATAATATATCTGTGAAGGTACAGAATAAAATGCAGCTGGAGATTAAACTTCATAAAATAAAATCCAAATCAAGAGAGAAATCATTCAGGATGAAGATAACTGTCTAGAAAAATATGAAAGGCTTGCTTTAAAAATCTCCATTTAGGGAGTTCCCTGGTTTCCCAGTGGTTTGGACTTGGTGCTTTCCCTGCCATGGTCCATGTTCAATCCCAGGTCAGAGAAGTTAGATCCTGCAAGCTTCTCAGTGTGGCCAAAAATAAAGTTTTATTCTTCAATTAGAATTTAGATAAGTCCAACATAAGGAAGATTTAGGAGTAGCCAATAAGCCACCTGTAGTATCATTGAGTTTTAGACTTTCAAATTTTATTTATGTTGTAAACATTGTATATAATGCCATTGAAAACAGAAGTCTTGGAGTAAATATTTTGTGACTTTCTGAGTGATGCCTCAAATTTTTCAGTTTCAAGTGATAGTTATATTTTGAAACTATCTTAAACTTCTTTACCCCAATTTAAATCTTTTCTAAGATTTTCATCTCATTTGACATTCTAATTTCTATAGCCTCTTCTCTATTTGCTGTTAAAAGGTAAATCTGAGATATACATCATAGCAAAAAAAAAAAAAAAAAAAAAAAGCCAAGACAGAGTTACCTAATAGGCTTTGAGATTGAGTAACTTAAAATTTCTATTAAGTTCTATGGTATTTAAAAGGTAACTAGATCCAAGTATAATGCAATATGTTTTATCAATCATCTAACATTCAAATGCTGCCACAAGAGATGGCATATTATCTTTCCCTGCAATTTAATTGAGGGTTTATTAGGTGCTGAAGCTGTTCAGATTATGATACCCCAAAATATACCACTTTGTCTAAGGATTGTTTTGAGCTGCAGACAATTGAAAGGAAGCAGATACATTAAAAAAAAAAACAAACTGCCTTCTTTCTTTCTGCTAGGAAGGGCAGGATGATTCTTAATCACCAGTGACAACTCCAGACTTCTTACCTGCATCAGAGGAATCTATAAAACAAAACTTACTTAAACAGTCTTCACCGGCCATTATTCTCTCTTCGAAGAGGTGACTTTTTAAAATCTTATTTTCTATTGGGGTATAGCCAATTAACAACATTGTGATAGTTTCAGGTGAAGAGTGAAGGGACTCAGCCACACACAAATTATCCATTCTCCCTTAAACTCCCCTCCCATTCAGGATGCCACATAACATTGAGCAGAGTTCTGTGTGCTATACAGTAGGTCCTTGCTGGTTGTCCATTTTAAATATAGCAGTGTGTACATGTCTGCTCCCAAATCCCTAATTAACCCTTTCCCCCATTGCTTCTTCCTCAATCATTGGTTAGTTCTTTAAGTTTGGTAGTCCGTTTCTGTTTTGTAAAGAAGTTCACTTGTATCACTTTTTAGATTCCACATATAAGGGATGCCATGTATTTCTCCTTCTCTGTTTGACTGATTTCACCAACATGACACTCTAGGTCTATCCATGTTGCTGCAAATGGCATTATTTCATTCTTTTAATGCCTGAGTAATATTCCATTGTTTATATATATATGCCATATCTGTTCACAGACAGAGGACTGGATCACAGTTGTCTAGTGAAAGCTATGGTTTTTCCAGTACTCATGTATGGATGTGAGAGTTGGACTACAAAGAAAGCTGAATGCTGAAGAATTGATGCTTTTGAACTGAAGTATTGGAGAAGAAGCTTGAGAGTCCCTTGGACTGTAAGGAGATCAAACCAGTCAATCCTAAAGGAAATCAGTCCTGAATATTCATTGGAAGGACTGATGCTGAAGCTGAAACTCCAATACTTTGGCCATCTGATGTGAAGAACTGACTCACTGGAAAAGACCCTGATGCTGGGAAAAATTGAAGGCAGGAGGAGAAGGGGACGACAGAGAATGAGATGGTTGGATGGCATCACCGACTCAAAGGACATGAGTTGAGTAAACTCTGGGAGTTGGTGATGGACAGGAAAGCCTGGCAGCTGCAGTCCATGGGGTCGCAAAGAGTCAGACACGACTGAGCGACTGAACTGAACTGAACTGTTGATGGACATTTAGGTTGCTTCTATGTCTTGGCTATTGTAAACAGTGCTGCAATGAACATTGGGGTGGATGTATACTTTCGGGTCATGTTTTTCTCTGGGTATATGCCCAGGAGTGGGATTGCAGGGTCATATGGTAGCCCTATTTTCAGTTTTTCAAGGAACCTCCATAATGTTATTCATAGTGGCTCTACCAGTTTACATTCCCATCAACAGTATAGAAGTGTTCCTTTCTCTCCACACCCTCTCCAACATTTATTGTTTGTGAATTTTTTGATGATAGCCATTCTGACTGTTGTGAGGAGATAACTCATTGTGGTTCTGACTTGCATTTAAAAGTTGACATTTAAACCTGTTCTTCAGTGATACATAGGGCCAACCAAACCCCTTCTCTCCATTCCTTCCCCAAAATAGTTGGAATAATCCTCCCACTCATTAGCATATGAAATTACCCAGCCTATAAAAAGCAACAATCACATTCCACTGCCACCTGACTTACCCTCTGTGATGGCCCACACTTTGTCTGCTCTGAATCTGAACAAATCCACTTCTTACCTATCACTGTGTCTATCATTGAATTGTTTCTGTGATGAGACGTCAAGAACCTGAGTTTATTAGGTCCAGAAACCAGGCATCGAGTGTTTTGGCTGGGTTAGAGTGCCAGCCAGGTGAGTTCAAGTCCCAAGCAGGCTTTCGGTCAGGTTCAAGTCCCAGCACATAGGTTCAAGTCCCAGCACATGCGTTCAAGTCCCAATCTGAGGTAAATGGTTTCAATATCAAATTACTTCCCTTTAACACCATATACAAAAATAGACTCAAAATGGATTAAAGATCCAAATGTAAGACCAGAAAGTATAAAACTCCTAGAGGGGAACATAGGCGAAACACTCTCCGACATAAATCACAGCAAGATCCTCTATGACCCACCTCCCAGAATATCGGAAATAAAAGCAAAAATTAAAAAATGGGACCTAATTAAACTTAAAAGCTTTTGTACAACAAAGGAAACTATAAGCAAAGTGAAAGGACAGCCTTCAGAATGGGAGAAAATAATAGCAAATGAAGAAACAGACAAAGGATTAATCTCAAAAATATACAAGCAACTCCTGAAGCTCAATTCCAGAAAAATAAATGACCCAATCAAAAAATGAACAGATATTTCTCCAAAGAAGACATACAGATGGCTAACAAACACATGAAAAGATGCTCAACATCACTCATTATCAAAGAAATGCAAATCAAAACCACAAAGAGGTACCATTACATGCCAGTCAGGATGGCTGCTATTCAAAAATCTACAAGCAATAAATGCTGGAGAGGGTGTGGAGAAAAGGGAACCCTCTTACACTGTTGGTGGGAATGCAAACTAGTACAGCCACTATGGAGAACAGTGTGGAGATTCCTTAAAAAACTGGAAATAGAACTGCCATATGACCCAGCAATCCCACTCCTGGGCATACACACCGAGGAAACCAGATCTGAAAGAGACACATATACCCCAATGTTCATCACAGCACTGTTTATAATAGCCAGGACACGGAAGCAACCTCGATGCCCATCAGCAGACGAATGGATAAGGAAGCTGTGGTACATATACACCATGGAATATTACTCAGCCATTAAAAAGAATACATTTGAATCAGTTCTAATGAGATGGATGAAATTGGAGCCCATTATACAGAGTGAAGTAAGCCAGAAAGATAAACACCAATACAGTATACTAATGCATATATATGGAATTTTAAAAGATGGTAACTATAACCCTATATGCAGGACAGAAAAAGAGACACAGATGTATAGAACAGACTTTTGGACTCTGTGGGAGAAGGTGAGGGTGGGATGATCTAAGAGAATAGCATTGAAACATGTATATTTTCAAGTGTGAAACAGATCACCAGCCCAGGTTGGATGCATGAGACAAGTGCTCAGGGCTGGTGCACTGGGAAGACCCAGAGGGATGGATGGGGAGGGAGGTGGGAGGGGGGGGGATCAGGATGGGGAACACATGTAAATCCATGGCTGATTCATGTCAATGTATGGCAAAAACCACTACCATATTGTAAAGTAATTAGCCTCCAACTAATAAAAATAAAAAACCAAATTACTTCCCTTTGCTTTTTTATCATTTCCTGAATTAATTATACTAAACAGGTGAACTGAAAGTTGATATGCTGCAGGATGTTTCAAACCTCTATAGCATCAAATTTTAACAAGGCAAAATAAATATCTTTTTAACATATAGAACTGCCAGAACTAACACAAGACTGGGGAAACGGACTCTGGGAGGGCACAAACAGAACCTTGCATGCATCAGGACCCAGGAGAAAGGAGTGGTGATGCCACAAGAGACTGACCCAGACTTACCCGTGAGTGTCCAGGAGTCTCTGGCAGAGGTGTGGGTCAGTGGTGGCCTGCTGCAGGGTTGGGGGAACTGAGTGTAGCAGTGCCTGGATGGGATCTTCATTACCTCCACCATGGTCTGGCCCCAGGTAAATAATAGGGAGGGAACACAGCCCCAACCATCAACAGAAAATTGGATTAAAGATTTACTGAGCATGGCCCTGCCCATCAGGACAAGACCCAGTTTCCCCCTTAGTCAGTCTCTCCTATCAGAAAGCTTCCATAAGCCTCTTATCCTTCTCCATCAGAGGGCAAACAGACTGAAAATCACAATCATAGAAAACTAACCAGTATAATCACATGGACCACAGCCTTGTCTAGCTCAATGAAACTATGAGCCATGCCAGGTAAGGCCACCCAAGATGGATGGGTCATGATGGAGAGTTCTGACAAAACATGGTCCACTGGAGAAGGGAATGGCAAACCACTTCAGTATTCTTTCCTTGAGAACCCATGAACAGTATGAAAAGGCAGTAAGATAGGACACTAAAAGATGAACTTCCCAGGTTGGTAGGTGCCCAATATGCTACTGGAGATCAGTGGAGAAATAACTCCAGAAAGAATGAAGAGACGGAGCCAAAACAAAAACAACACCCAGTTGTGCATGTGACTGGGATGGAAAAAAAGTCCAATGCTGTAAAGAGCAATATTGCATTGGAACCTGGAATATGTTAGGTCCATGAAACAAGGCAAATTGGAAGTGGTCAAATAGGAGATGGCAAGAGTGAATGTCGACATTTTAGGTATCAGCAAACTAAAATGGACTAGAATGGGTGAATTTAACTCAGATGACCATTATACCTACTACTATGGGCAAGAATCCCTTAGAAGAAATGGAGTGGCCACCATACTCAACAAGAATCTGAAATACAGTACTTGAATGCAATCTCAGAAACGACAGAATGATCTCTGTTCATTTCCAAAGCAAACCATTCAATATCACATTAATCTAAGTCTATGTCCCGGCCAGCAAATGCTGAAGAAGTTGAAGTTGAATGGTTCTATGAAGACCTATAAAACCTTCTAGAACTAACACCCCCAAAAGATGTCCTTTTCATTATAGGGGGCTGGAATGCAAAAGGAGGAAGTCAAGAAATACCTAGAGTAATGGGCAAATTTGGCCTTGGAGTACAGAATGAAGCAGGGCAAAGGCTAACAGAGTTTTGCCAAGAGAACACACTGGTCATAGCAAACACTCTCTTCCAACAGTACAAGAGAAGACTCTACACATGGACATCACCAGATGGTCAATACCGAATTTAGATTGATTATATTCTTTGCAGCCAGAGATGGAGAAGCTCTATACAGTCAGCAAAAACAAGACTGGGAGCTGACCGTGGCTCAGAACACAAACTCCTTATTGGCAAATTCAAACTTAAATTGTAGAAAGTAGGGAAAACCACTAGACCATTCAGGGATGACCTAATCAAATCCCTTATGACTATACACTGGAAGTGAGAAATAGATTTAAGGGATTAGATCTGATGGAGTGCCTGAAGAACTATGGACAGAGGTTCATGACATTGTACAGGAGGCAGTGATCAAGACCATCCCCAAGAAAAAGAAATGCAAAAAGGCAAAATGGTTGTCTGTGGAGGCCTTACAAATAGCTATGAAAAGAAGAGAAGTGAAAGGCAAAGGAGAAAAGGAAAGATATACCCATTTGAATGCAGAGTTCCAAAGAATAGCAAGGAGAGATAAGAAAGCCTTCCTCAGTGATCAGTGCAAAGAAATAGAGGGAAACAATATAATGGGAAAGACTAGAGATCTCTTCAAGAAAATTAGAGATACCAAGGGAACACTTCATGCAAAGATGGCCACAATAAAGGACAGAAATGTATGGTCCTAACAGAAGCCAAATATATTAAGAAGAGGTGGCAAGAATACACAGAACTATTCAAAAAAGATCTTCACGACCCAGATCATCATGATGGTGTGATTACTCACCTAGAGCCAGACATCCTGGAATGTGAAGTCAAGTGGGCCTTAGGAAGCATCACTAGGATCAAAGCTAGTGGAGGTGATAGAATTCCAGTTGAGCTATTTCATATCCTAAAAGATGATGCTGTGAAAGTGCTGCACTCAATATGCCAGCAAATTTGGATTACTCAGCAGTGGCCACAGGATTGGAAAAGGTCAGTTTTCATTCCAATCCCAAAGAAAGGCAATGCCAAAGAATGTTCAAACTACCGCACAATTGCAATCATCTCATGGTAGCAAAGTAATGCTCAAAATTCTCTAAGCCAGAATTCAACAGTACATGAACCGTGAACTTCCAGATATTCAAGCTGGATTTAGAAAAGGCAGAGGAGCCAGAGATCAAATTGCTAACATCTGTTGGATCATCAAAAAAGCGAGAGGGTTCCAGAAAAATATCTATTTTTGCTTTATTGACTATGCCAAAGCCTTTGGCTGTGTGCATCACAATAAACTGTGGAAAATTCTTCAAGAGATGGGAATACCAGACCACCTGACCTGCCTCTTGAGAAATCTGTATGCAGGTCAGGATGCAACAGTTAGAAGTGGACATGGAACAACAGATCGGTTCCAAATCGGGAAAGGAGTACATCAAGGCTGTATATTTGTCACCCTATATATTTAACCTATATGCAGAGTACATCATGAGAAACTCTAGGCTGGATGAAACACAAGCTGGAATCAAGATTGCTGGGAGAAATATCAGTAACCTCAGATATGCAGATAACACCACCTTTATGACAGAAAATGAGGAAGAACTAAAGAGCCTCTTGATGAAAGTGAAAGAGGAGAGTGAAAAAGTTGGCTTAAAGTTCAACATTCAGAAAACTAAGATCATGGCATCTGGTCCCATTACTTCATGGCAAATAGATGGAGAATCAGTGGAAACAGTGACAGACTTTATTTTTTGTGTGCCCAAAATCACTGCAGATGATGACTGCAGCCATGAAATTAAAAGATCCTTGCTCCTTGGAAGGAAAGTTATGACCAACCTAGACAGCTTATTAAAAAGCAGAGACATTACTTAGCCAACAAAGGTCTGTCTAGTCAAAGCTATGGTTTTTCCAGTGGTCATGTATGGACGTGAGAGTTGGACTATAAGGAAAGCTGAGCGCCAAAAAATTGATGCTTTTGAACTGTTGGAGAAGACTGTTGAGAGTCTCTTGGACTACAAGGAGATCCAACCAGTTCATTCTAAAGGAAATCAGTCCTGAAAATTCATTGGAAGGACTGATGCTGAAGCTGAAGCTCCAATGCTTTGGCCACATGATGAGAAGAGCTGACTCATTGGAAAAGACCCTGATGCTCAGAAAGCTTGAAGGCGGAAGGAGAAGAGGACGACAGAGGATGAAATGATTGCATGGCATCACCAACTCAATGGACATGAGTTTGAATAAACTCTGGGAGTTGGCGATGGATAGGGAGGCCTGGTGTGCTGCAGTCCATGGGGTCGCAAAGATTGGGACAGGACCGAGCAACTGAGCTGAACTGAATTAACATATTACTTGATGTTCCAAAAAGGAATGGATGAATGCTTTCTTATTTAATGACTTTCTGGGGATTATTTGAATAATTGGAATGCTGTCTTTTCCCTTCCCTCTTAACTTCCCCCAAGTATCTTCTCATAGTTTAATATCACATCACTGAATTGACTGATTTATTTTTCTGTTGTTTAGATATGTTCTAGTCTCATATCAGTGACTGTATTTTTACCTAGATTATGTAAGGTTGAACGCTGAATAAAATTAATGTCATTTCACATTTATGATATTCTAGTCCACTGTGCATATTTAAAAACCATATCTTTTTATTAATGGCATTCCTGAACCATGGACTGAAAAAAAATAAAGACTAGCCTTCCTCTGAAATTGGTTCCTGTTCTATTGCTTCTCATTTTGAATTATATTTCAGTAATCAAAAAACAAACAAATTGAACTTACACAGTATTTTATAACAATAAAAAGTAATAATTATTTAATATTTAATTTATCTGATAATCTATATAGCAATGTTCTACTTGAACATTATAATTTATATTTCATAAAACATGAAATAACACTGGCCTAAAACTCATAATAATTCTGGGTAGAATTTACACAGCCTGCTTTTGGATATGGGTAAATTTCCTTCAGTTCGAGTTCTATTCCTGATTAATTAAAATCACAAACCTGAATAGGTGTTTTTTGTATACTCAAGTATAGAATAGTAGCTTTCCCATCTCTATGTTTCAAGATTTTTAGAAAACAAAATATGTAGAGAGTCCTATACCTTTCTAAAAAAAAATGGCACAATTTAAAATGTAAGGCATGCTGCCCTGAGCAGTGCCATTTAAATTTCTGAAATCATTCTCTCCTTCCTAATTTAACAGAAATTATGGGTTCTTTTTCCAGAAAAATGCCTGCACACAAAATTTTGCATTTGATTTTAGGGTATTCTCTATTGACTGTCCTAGGGGCTTCCCAAAGTCCTCCAAGTTACAAAACATTAGTCTGGAAGGAATGTTACTTTGCCTTTACTAGGTACTGTTTATAGCATGCTATAAAAGTTTTAAAGTAGTTTATTTACCTTACAATTCACGTTAATAATTTAACAGAGGCTGCTTGAATAGTGCAGTAATAATACACTCATGGAGCTACAAACTAGTTAATTTATTTGGTAGTTGTCTCACTGTGGAGCTAGAATTAGACTTGGCAAATAGCTCCTGAAATATGGTTTAGCAGGTGCTGTTATTCACTTGACAAATATTTATGGAGCTCCTACTATGTACTAGGAATTGTGCTAGGCAATGAAGTAAAAAAACTTGTTAAATACACACACACACACTAAGGGTATGAAAACTTACATTGGGGTTATGAAGACAAGAGCAATAACGATACTAGATGATAGATATTATGATATGGTAAGTAAAGATGTCTAATACAGTAAATAAGAAGGGCATCTGGAAGAGCAAATGAAGGCTTTCCAAATAAAATAAGGAAGAGGTCAGTTCTGAAGGATGAATAGGAGTGAGCCCACACCTCTGACACATGTGCTTAAAAAGTCAGCCTTCTATGAGCCCTGTTACAAAAACTGCTGTCTTTCATTTCCTGCTCCCTGGAGTTAACATCTTCCAGTGATACACACTGACTCTGTGTATTTATCTGTGCATCTCAAAATTAACACATTTAATTTGCATTTCAAAGAGTTTTCATTTAGGTATTATCTTTTGACATCCTACTGATGAAGATTTTGCTCTTTTTAATCACCTCATCTTCCAATCCCTTGCTCCTGGCCTTAGCACAAACCTATGCACATGTACACACATCCTCCCACGCCTTACCTCATCTTCCCATTTTGTCAGTATTTACATCATGTTTACATTATTTTGACCATGTAAATACAGTTATGTTGAGGGAGGAAAGGAACAGGCCAAGCTGACTCCATCTTGAAAAAGAAGAAAACTCCATCTTGCATTTTCAGTGAGCTTTGGACTATGTGCCTAGTAGCCACAGGGATAACATACCTATGGCTAAACTGGCCTCCCGGGCTGATAAACACAAGATTCCATACCAAGGTTTTCCATTGCCAAAAAGAATGTAATAATCCCCTATGTAGTCAATCACCTTTGTAATCTTTATGGCACCCATTTGTGTAGGCTACAAGGTATAATCTGCTGACCCTTCTGATTATGAATCATGGCTGTAACCTGATTGTATCTCCCTTTAACATTTTCCAGGCTAGGTTTAAGGAATTTGGGGATGTGGGCTTGAGCACTTATACACTTATATACTTAAGGTATAAAAGGTTTTCACAAAAGTCAGTTGGGGTCCTTGGCTAAGAGGAGGCTCTGCCTTGGGCCCGCCGGTGTAATAAACTGCACTTCACTATCTGCATTGTCCTTCTGAGTGAGATTGTTTCCCAGAACGCGTGGCTACAACAAGGTACCAAGATACAATGGCCTAATCATTGCTACACATTTTGCATCAATATTTGTCTGATTTGTACATAGTTTTCCCTGTACTTGACTTCCCTGGTGGCTCAGACTGTAAAAGCGTCTGCCTACAATGGGGGAGACCCAGGTTTGATCCCTGGGTTGGGAAGATCCCCTGGAGAAGGAAATGGCAACCCATTCCAGTACTCTTGCCTGGAAAATCCAATGGACGGAGGAGCCTGGTGGGCTACAGTCCATGGGGTCGCAAAGAGTCGGACACGACTGAGCGACTTTGCTTTCACTTTTCCCCGTACTTGGTATTATGTCACCTCTAAATGCTACCCTAGATATATAAGTTTCCTCTGAAAATGTTCAACACATTATTCTATCAATGTTCATCTCTATCTCTGAGCTATCTGACCTACTTCAGTTTGGATGGGTGGCTCTCTAGGTCTGCAGTCCAGCTGTCATGTTGGAAGTGCCTTTTACCAACAACTGGGATTTCAGTTGCATGAAAAATTATCATCTAGGAAATCATTCTAGAATTGATTTTCTTCTATGGCTTAATTTCCCTAGGATAAATTTTCCAATGTCTTCCTTGGAAAGGGTACAGAGGAGGCAATATTTTGAGACTTTTGATATAGAATTGAGAGGGTAACAGGCAGGAAGGCCAGGGGTCTCCAAATGGAGGAAATAGGCTGCAAGTGCCTGATAGTTTTTATCTCTCTCTTAAGCGGCAGGAGGAAACAAATTTTAAGAGTTTTTCCCCTTCTCTATATAAATTTAAAAAGAGTTTTCTCATAAAATTCTGTGTTGCCATGATGACACCTGGCTCCACCTGAACTTAATTTTTCTCAAACCTTGAGCTAACCAATGCATTTTTCTTATGGAAATGTTTAAGCTATGTTAATGAACTATGTATTTGCCCTAGACTCTGTCTTCAAGTTGGTTCCACCTAAGATTCAGAACCGACTTGACAAACCAGTATGTTCTACTCATACACTGTTCTCCTAATCTATGTTGATGAAACTCTATATTTACTTGGAAACCTGCTTTTCTTCAAGATTCATGTCAATGGCTTTATGGCCTGGGATAACTCACCTTTTGCCAATGTTATCTCAAAATACATGTTGTGGGTGAGGAGCCTGGTACCACTCAGTTTTGAGTTTTGAGACATCTCCTTTCTATAATTAACAGCTTGCTAGTAGCTATGTAACATCTGGCTAAAGATAAGTAGGGGCGCACTCTTTCTGCCCCCTTCTAATGTCTATGTCAGAAGCTTTCTGTATCTCTTTTATACTTAAATAAAACTTTATTACGCAAAAGTTCTGAGCAATCTAGCCTCCTCTCTGGCCCTAGATTGAATTCTCCTCTGGAGGCCAAGAAGCCCAACATCTTTCTTGGTTTAGCAACAACCTTTCAGAATTTGATCTTAGAACTCTCTTTTTACCCTCATAACTTTCAAAGCCACTGATTACTTGTCTTCTTGATCCCAGGGTGGCCATTCAGAGGTCTGACGCTGTTCTAGTCTTGAAACTTTGTGTGCATGTGCCTTCTTGCTGAAAGTTTATAAGATCCTCTTTTTTGTCTAAAGCTCTGACCTTTAAAAATGATCTGTCTTGGAGTATCTATTTTCACCTATTATTCTCAGCACATGATGGGTCTTTCCATCTGGAAATGCATGTTCAATTCTAGACTTTCTTGTACTATTTCTTTTGTTATGAGGTTTTAAAATGCTATTATTTCAAAAACCAACCTCCTAGATGTATTAGTTTTCTAGGATTGCCATGATAAAATATCAGAGACTGAGTGACTTAAACAACAGAAATTAATTTCCTCACAATTCTGGAGGCATGACCACGGTATTAGCAGGTTTGGTTTCTGCCTTTTCCCTGTATCCTCACATGGTCTTTCTGCGCTCTCAAATGCCTGATGCCTCTATGTGTGTTGAAATTTCTTATAAAGACTCCAGTCAGACTGGATTAGGGCCCATGCTAATGGTCTCATTTAACGAAATCACTTCCTTAAAGGTCCTATCTCCAAATACAGCCCCATTCAGAGGCACTAGTTTCTAAAGGCTTTACAGATGAATTTGGCTGGAGTGGGAAGGGGAGTGCACAATTTAGGCTATAACACTGGATTTGTTTATTTGAAGTTTACTGTCACTTTTTCATTTGTAATTCACATGAATCAACCTTTTCCCCCTCTTTATTTCCATACCTAAGCTCCTCATTCTTGACCATCCTAGTCTGATCCTGGTGTATATCCTCTTTTTCAGAACTTTCCTTTCACTTTTTAGCTATATCTATCAAGACAAAGTGGAATAGAAAGATTAAAAAAAAAATAGTTTTGAACTGAATACTTTAGATCTAATACATGATGAAATCCCACTTCATTTTTACTCCCTAATTTCTCTAGGCTTTATTTTTAGCTTTAACCCACACATACATTCATGCATCATTTAGAAATCTTCATTATAGATTTTAATTGCTGGTACATATAATATTGGCACTGTTCCAGTATGTCTACCAGGTTAGAATGCCAAGATGCTATTTAGCGATCATTAAAGAGTCAAATTTATTGACTATTTAGAAACAACAGATTCTTTAACATCTTCTTTCAAAGGAAAAAGTGGTACACACATTAATGCCTAAGATGCAAATGATCACATTTAAGTCATTTTTAAGGGCAAAGTGTTGTTTTGGGGGCAAAATCCACATCACTCTTAATCCAGCACATCGTGAAAAATCCACTTCATAATCAATGCAATTTTTCTGCCCTTTTAAAAGGGCCACTAGTTGACAGTTTAAGATACATTTGTTCTAATTATTTATCATATATTTTCTCTTAAATATCAAAAGCATACATTTCAAACATACAAAAAATGCATTTATTAATATAGCACCCTTGTTTATCAGATAATTAAAAATGAGTTTTAATATTTTTATCCCCTAATACATTTTGTTAAAAATAACTCAAGTAAGGGAATGTTAATAGTTTACCCAAGATAAGATGTTTTACTAATTTGCTACATTAAGTTAAAAGTTGTTAATTAAAAAAAATCTGTAAGAACATTTAAAATACAGTTCATACATTTTAGAATCTGTAGGTCATTCAATGACCTTACACTGACAAAAATACAACAGTGTATTACAATGCCTGAAGAGGACAAAACATAAAGAGAGCCATTCTGTAGAGTGTGAAAGTGTTAGTTTCCCACTCATGTCTGACTCTTTGCAATCCCATGGACTGTAGCCTGCCAGGTCCTCTGTCCATGGAATTCTCCAGGTAAGAATACTGGAGTTGGCAGCTATTCCCTTCTCCAGGGGGTCTTCCTGATCCAGGGATCGAAACTGGATTTTCCACATTGCAGGAAGATTCTTTACCATCTGAGCCATCAGTAAAACCCATGAGTGTAAAAGCTAACACTAATAAAATTAACAGCAGATACACAAGATAATGGGGCTTCCCAGGTGGCGCTGGTGGTAAAGAACCCACCTCCCAATGCAGAAGAATTAAGAGACGTGGGCAGGGTAGGGTCCATGGAGTTGTAAGAGTCAGACACAACTTAGTGACTAAACCACCACCAGCACTATTTGTATACGTGTCACAGAGGAGACTATTAAAAACCTGAACCTTGGAACTGCTCAAGTGTTGGTGACAAACTAATGACAGGTTGTCCTTAGGATTCCTCTGAGATTGTGAGGTGAAATTATTGTTTTAAAGTTCTTATTAAAGCATTAAATGATAATGTCATATTAATATCCTAGGTTATTTCAATTGGGGAGGAAACAGCTCTAAATTTATATTAAAACAATTTAAATATTTATATTAGAATTAAACCCACTCTCTCATAAAGATTTTACATTATCCTCTCCAGTACTGCCTGGTTCTTATTTTCTCTGGGAATAGAGAAGTGGGCCAGTCTGTTATTACACGCTCAAGGAGAGACATGAAACTGGAATGTGCTAGCAAGTGGGAAAATGATATGCAAAATGTCATCCTCATGACTGCTGCAGAGAACTAAAGAAGTTTGCGACCTGCTCCTCCCTACCCCATCCCACCCCACTTTAGCCACTTACTAAAAAGGGAAATCGCCCCTTTTCAGAGAGTTAGTGAGGAGGTATTCTGCCTAGCACAGTGCCTAACTTCAAATCCAAGTTTGCATGCTCGGTCACTTCGGTCACGTCCGACTCTTTGTGACCCCATGGACTGTAGTTCCCCAGGCTGGTCAGTCCATGAGATTCTCCAGGCAAGAATACTGGAGTGGGTTGTCATTTCCTTCTCCAGGAGATCTTTCCTACCCAGGGATTGAACCCACATCTCTTATGTCTCCTGCGTGGGCAGGCAAGTTCTTTACTAGCACCACCTGGGAAGCCAAATCCAAGTTTATTGCATCCAAATCAAGTCTTTCACTGTAAACCCCCACTATTCCTCAAATGTTCTTAAAACAAAGAACAGCAACCCTAACAATCATAAGCACAGTATCTAATCAGAGTCAACCTTTGGTTACTTTTAATAAGCCTAACACAGTCTTCTGTCATTTCAACTAAACCATGTAATTTTAAATTCTGAACGTCTTAAAAAATAGACCTGTACCTATTATTTAAATAGGTAACAAAATTTTGTCATCTTTATTCAGCTCACTTTTCTCTTTTAAAGGAATAACATAAAATCTCTCCACTGTCACCCCTTCTTTCCTCCTGAGAAGTAATCATCATCCTGAAGTTGGTGTGGTGTTTTTTTGGGTGTGTTTATGCAGGAATGTAAACATAAGCACCATGTTACTGTTTTGTGTATTTTAAAATTTTAATTAAGTAGTAGACTGTTCCCTGGGTTGGGAAAATCCCCTGGAGGACATGGTAACCCACTCCAGTGTTCTTGCCTGGAGAATTCCTATGGACAGAGGAGCCTGGTGGGCTACAGTCCACCAGGTTGCAAGATTTGGACACAACTGAGTGACTAAGCATAGCACAGCATAGCACACTGTAGAGTGTTGTCAGACGTTTTGCAACTTACCTTTTTCACATAGTTTGGGTATTTAATCATGTTGATACATGTACATGTAGTTCATTCAACTACTGTATAAGTCTATTTTGGTTTATAGAGGTGTTTCTGATTTTTTCTTTTTCAGTGAAGCATGAGATGGGATCCTCACCTTGGGAGAGTAGGAAGGGGTAGTTGGAGGGGAACGGAGCAGTGTGAGGGAGTTAGTTCATAGGGTTGCAAAGGGTCAGACATGACTGAGCGACTAAGCCCAACATGGAAAAGTAAGGCAGATTCACGCTTGGCCTGCCTTTGAGTTGGGACATTGACCCTCTCCTTCCTATAAATTCAAACCTAGTCTAGAACTTATACAATCAGCTCTCCCAGTTCTTAGGCCTTCAGATTTGGACTAGAACTACACCATGGGCTCTTCTGAGTCTCCAGCTCATCAGCTGCAGATCTGGGAATTTGTTTCTCTGGAAAACACATCCTAAAGCACTTCCTAACAATCCACCCTAAAAGGAATTTAGGAAGAGCTCAGCTAAGAGACTGTCTCTGCTGCACTTGAAGCCTGGATTGACGGGCTTGAGAATCAATTTTAAGGTGGCTTCTTCACTCCATGTCTGGTATCTCACTTTCCAGTTTTTCCATGTGACTGGTTTTTCCAGCATGATCTCAGGATAATCACACATCTTACATGGCACCTGGCACCCTAAGAGGAAGCAAAAGCTCCAAAGAGGAAATGAAAGCTGTCAGGCCCATTACAGGCTGAGTTTGGAATTGGCAGTGTCACTGCCAATTTACTATACTCTTACCAAAGCAGTCACACTCTTCTCCAGAAAATGGTAGAGAAATAAACTCCCCTGTTTGATAATGGAGTGGTAAGGTCACACTGTGGAGAATATAGGATAAGAGATATTTTGCAGCCATATTTTGAAAATATAACCTACTGCAAGGATGATGGACCATGGAAAAGGGTTGGTTTCAATGTAAGCTGTTCCAATAACTATGCTAAAGAACAGAAGCTGGTGGTCGGAATGAAGAGCTTGAAGTTGACAATTTTCAAAGGGGATGCAACTACTGGAAATGACAAAAGTCTACCACTTACCATGGAAATGAGGTGGCTGAGAAGGAATGGAGGAAAAGTGCACTGGCGATGAGGTGGTCAGGCAACCAAAAAATCAGAGGGTGGTGAATAGGTTAAAAATGATAAATGAAACAGACCATTCCTTGAAGAAAGTTCCTCTAACACTGATGCATCTTGGTCAGTATCTCCACCCTCACCCTTCTCTATAGCTTCTTCCCTGACAGTTGTGTTTTAACCCACTCACCTCATCCACAGAAAAACAAAATAGCATACTCTAAAAAAGAAAAAAGCATGTACTTGAATACCAAATTAGTTGACAGAACTGTTCAATTTAGCTAGTAATATAAAAATTCATCTGCACATCAATATTCTAACTCTTGATGCATGACTAATTTTTTCAAGATCAAAAGTATGCAGAAAAATTTCCTGCTTGATGGTTAGATCAATGCCATGTATTATTTATGAACTCTTTTTAAATTTGACTTACCAATCTCCCAGAAGTGTAGGCATAAAAATACACAGCTTCTTAATATCCTTTAATATCCTAGACTTAATATCCTTTCTAATTGTCTGGGATAGAAAGGAGAAAAGTTTGTGGTGGGGATAGGCTTCTACAACAAAAATCAATTAATAGGTAGCATAGCAGATAACTGGTAAATTGTACTGTCCACTGGAAACATAGAATGTTTCAAAGACTATATGAATATCAATATCCTTCCCTAAACATTCTCAAGGTATGAAGGACATATTTGTTAAGAAGGTTCTTTATTTTAAGTAATAATAAATTCTAAGTAGGCGAATTCAGAATATTCATCCAAACCTTTATTGAGTGAACATTACATTGTAAATAAAGCAAAAGTGAAGCTGAGCCCTGGCGATGAAGCCAGGGATGCTCTTGTCTGCTTTTACTTCTTACTTCATCACATTACCTTCCCCTAGCCCATGTGAACACATCTCTTTGATCCTTAAAAGCTGTACTTTCATTTATTCAATAAACACTAGAATTAAAAAAAGAAAAAAAAAGCATAGTCAAGTCGAACAGAAAGCCATAACATCATGATATAAAAAAAAGGATAAACAAAAGCAACTATACTCCAACGAAAATTAATTTAAAAAAAGTATAAGCAGTGCTACAGTGTTATAATACAAACCCCGTAGAAACAAAGAAAAAAAATTTTGATTGGTAAAAGTTGAAATGTAGTTTTAACTGGTTGAATTCAAAGAAAAAAATAAGCAGAAAGACACAAAGTTAGCATGTTTCAGAAGTGCTAAGAATTCCAGTACAGCCAGAACACAGGATGAACAGAATCAGAGAGAATAATAAACATGATGGAAACAAGTTTTGACTTATTCTGTGGGTATTAAAGGGTGATTACCGATTTCTGAGCTAGGACAGTTAAGTGGTACACAGGTGACACAGCTAAATGTATAGTTTAGGTAAAGAACTTAACAGCAGAGTCCGGGAAGATACGAAAGCAGGAGATCCAAAGTATACGTACTACTAGTTAAGAAGTTCCTATAATAATCCAAGTAAGAAATGAAGTTGGTCAAAACCCCCAAATAAAATTAACAGTTAACTGAGTTAGGTTGGAACATTCTGAACTGAATATACGAAAGTCAAGAGTATCTTAGATAAGTGTAATATAGTAATTTAAAGAAATACAACTAGTTTAAATTATTCTTGCTGCTGCTGCTAAGCTGCTTCAGTCGTGTTCGACTCTGTGCGACCCCATAGATGGCAGCCCACCAGGCTCCCCCGTACTTGGGATTCTCCAGGGAAGGACACTGGAGTGGGTTGCCATTGCCTTCTCCAATGCATGAAAGTGAAGCTGCTCAGTCGTGTCCGACTCTTCATGACCCCATGGACTGCAGCCTACCAGGCTCCTTCCATGGGATTCTCCAGGCAAGCGTACTGGAGTGGGTTGCCATTGCCATCTCCAAAATTATTCCTGAGTAAACTAAAAATAGAACATAACTACAATGTACAACACTTTATAATGACTTAAAAGAGCTATTTACATTTAGAGTATGTATTTTCAATATTATCAAAACAGAACTTAAAAATAATATATCAACTTTATTAATTATATGTACATAATTTATACAAAAATGTTAAGGATTTCCCCCCCCAAGGTTATAAGGACACCTCTGATCAACTTTTTTATCATTAGGTGACACACATTCATATAATACTATTTTATTAGCCTAAAAAACTAAGTGAAATATGACCCCAAATAATCACCATCCACTTAGAAAAACAATTAAAATACTATCTGCTGTGTAGTCAACTATTTATTGAGCATGTCCTATTTTCCAGCACCAAAACACATTTATTACCTTACAGAAATAAAAAAAACCATCCTTCATCTCTTTCCTACTTGTCTCCCTAAGGTCATTACCACATGTGCGTGCTCAGTTGTGTCCAGCTTTTTGCAACTCCATGGGCTGTAGCCTGTCATGCTACTCTGTCCAAGGAATTTTTTAGGCAAGAGTACTGGAGTGGGTTGCCATTCCCTACTTCAGGGAATCTTTCCAACCCAGGGATCAACCTGCATCTCCTACATTGGCAGGCAGATTCTTTATCATTGCACCACCTGGAAAGCCATGGTCATCACCACCTATCTATAATTTCTTTTAATAAAATACATGTAAGTGGGAAGGTATAATAATAAGTATCATTCTATTATTCTGGAATTTTAAAAGGACACATGCACACGTTTAAAGGTTATACATTTTAAATAGATACAAACTGTTAATTCCTAAAAAGTATTTAAAAAATTAACCTCATTGAAATTTTTGGTTTATAAAAATAACTTTAATTGCAGGGGTCAAGAAGTTTAAATAACTCTGTATTATGATGGTCAGCTACATATAAGATACATATTCTTTCAAGTTTAAAGTACCTTTCCTAGGAATTAGGCTAAAGGTTGATTCCTTATTTCAGTTCAACTGGAATAAAAACTAACAAGAGTATTTTCTGGTAAAATACAAAAAATATTAGTTACTCAGTCATGTCCGACTCTTTGTGACCCCACAGACTGTAGACCTCCAGGCTCCTCTGTTCATGGGATTCTCCAGGCAAGAAGACTGGAGTGGGTTGCCATTCCCTTCTCCAGGGGATCTTCCCGACCCAGGGATCAAGCCTGGCTCTCCTGCACTGCAGGTGGATTCCTTACTGCTTGAGCCAACAGGTAAGCTGTATAATACAAACAATTACAGCCCAAAGGTCAAGCAACACAGAATTTAATACATATTGAGACGATTCCAACAGGTAATAGAAAATTCTAGCCACTTTTGTGTAAGTATAAGATTATCATACAGAAAATTTGTTCCATTAAAACTATCTTCTAGAAAGGGAAGAAACTACAAAGAAACAGACTATGTAAGAGATCTAGTTAAGTGCCCTCCTTCTACAAATTAAAAGACTGGGACTCAATAAGTAACTTGTCCAAGACATATCTCAATGGTAGAATCACGACTGATTCCGGAACCTGACTTCTATTCTGGGCTCTTGTTTACCATATCTGTGTTCTCTCATTTTATGACTGAATCATATTACTTATTCACTGTATTTTTACTTTAAATTTGAAAAATTAACAAGCAATGAAATGTCATCTACCCAACAACTCTTTAGTTTTCAAAAAATGAGCATAACAAGAATAGGATGCAGTTCCTAACATTAGAGCACTTGCTTAGCTTCATTAAGGTTAAGAACTTTACACAGGAAAAAGTTCACTTTACACAGAATTTGGTTTGGCTAACAGAAACCTTACACGAAAGCCACAAACTTGAAAACCTCTTAATCTATATCATAGTAACTTCATATGTTGTGAAATGGTTTTCTATAATTTTCTTCAGATAGCCAGTTTTCCTGTTTTAGCTGCCTTATAAGAGCTTCCAAAGACTTCAATCTCCCTAGAGTTTGTTGTTCCTGTAACTCAAGAAGAGTTATCTTTGAATGTAGTTTAGACACTTTCTGCCAAAGATGTTCCTTATTTATATCTTGTCTGCAGTAAGAATGCTCAATCTGTAAAACTTCTGACTCATAGTCTTCATCCTTATATGAGTCTTCAATGTCTATATCTTCTTTCATTTCCACTGTTTCTTTGGGGGCAGGTATAAAAGAATTAATTGCAGGTTTGGAATTTTCTGTAGGTACAAAAATGGCAATAACAGATTCTTTATCAGTGTTTAATTCTTCAACTGTTTGAGTAACTGTGCTGAATATGAATGGATTTTCCTGCGCTGACTTAATTTCCACAGAATTATTTGTAAAGTGTGGGCTAGCAAGATGATTAGTAGTTATTTCAATCACTTCTTGGGTTTCTAAAGGCTGCTGAATACCCTCTGAATTTGAAGTTGTCAAAGTAATAGTTGTAGAACTTAGATTCTCATATGATGTGTGAAAACCACCTATACCCATGTTTTGGTTAACTGATGTTTGCAAGGTAGATTCTGGTTTTCTGGTATCTTCTTTAACTAGACTAAGAGTTAATATGTTATTTTGCACACTTTCTGCTTTTGGATCTGGTGGCTTTACCAAGGCAGATGATTCAAGTAATTCTGCACGTTCAGGGAGGAGACCTGTATTAACTGGATGCTTCTTTGGCTCATTTGATGAAAAAGATTCTTCTGACTTGGCTTTTAGGCATACTTCTTTCTCACTTTTCAATTTTTTCTTCTGACATTTTTTTTTGGAAGGATCTTTCTCCTATAAAATAACATTTTCAAATTCTAAAAAAGATGTCCTTACTAGACTTTATCCTCTTATTAGTTAGTGCTATTTCAGTACAACTGAGTAGTATACTGGCCAAACAAATTTATTCAGTTAAAAAATCTTTTCAGTATGTAACAGCTCAAAATATATGTGAAAGCATTTTTTAAAAAAATTATGCATAATCAATATGTAAAGAAAAGTCTCAGCTCATTCACAAGACTAGTAAAAAAAATCTTAGGTCATTAATTTACATTAAAAACTTAACCTGAATTTATGTATGTGTTATCTTTGGCTCCTCTTAAGCTATGCTTCAGAATGGTTTATTAAAAAATTATCACTTTCAGTAAAAGTACACATTAGTTTTCCTTTCTCAAGTATGTGTTTTCCCAACAGTTATTTTTCACTCTCCTCCCCTCTTCCTGACTACCTGCCACCCTGCAATCTGCCACCATACTCAGCATTACCCCCTTCTCCCCTACTCCCTGCCTCCAATACCTGATTGTCTTCAGGCAAAGAAAATATTGTTGGAATTGCAGTTTGTTTCAAATAGCGAATACCCCATCTGATGTCAAGAGAGTCAGGAGTAAAATGGTCACTACACAGGAACTGGTATTTACTTGGAACCCATGAATCTCGTTTCATATTCTTTAACCATTTTTCAAGTCTTTCTTTGTCATGTAGAGGAAACCTGAAATTAAAAAAAGGAAAACTTTGCTATATTTTAACAATAATGCCAGACTCCAGACCTGTATATATAGGTAACCTAAGGGCCACAAAAACAAGACAACCATTCCTACCATATAACAGCATCTTCATGACAACTACTGCCATATCATCTCTGCAGCAAAGAAAGCTAAGATATGAGATGTGTAGCCAAAGCTTTTGTCTCAGAAGACTGGTTTGTAAAACATAACTCAGGGTCCCTTCAAGTAAAACATATATGTTACTACAAAGGATAAAATCTATTCATATTTTCTCTGGATTATGTTTCTTTTTCATTCTGTTGTATAGTCTGTAGAACTAGTGAAGAGTTTTGTTAACTAAAATTTCCTATTCAAATATATTTCATAGTAATATAACAAATCAAACTGTTTCCTGTCTATAAGAAGCATTAAACCTAAGGCTTTCATATTAGTATTTTTAAAATAAGGAGATGTTAATTCAAAAAATGGTTTAGCTAACATAAAAAGAATACTATATCTTACAAAACTACTAACATTCCATTCTCTTTACTGGAATCAGCCTCAATTCCAACCATCTGTCATCTAGTCCAACATTTCTAGTCTTCTTTAGCCAGTGGATTGGGAACTCTAAAATTCAAGTATTCAAGTTCTGAAAGAAAACTAAACATGTTAAGAGGGCAGACTCATATTTTATAACAGGAAACAAATAAAAAAGACAGAGAAAGGCAAGACAGCTCTTTATACGTGTTGTTCCTGTACGAAATAGCCTGGATATTCAGAGTTGGCTCTAACACACTACAACATGTTTTAGGGTAAAATTTGGACTTGCTGCAGAATTTGACAGAAAACTTTATTCTACCAGTGTAAACAGGTTTGAATTACACTATTAAACAACAGTGATTTATACATCTTTTGAAGATTTTATAGGAACACAGTCCAAGACACATACTAGATAATAGTTTCCTATTTTTAAAAAGGAGTAACATAAAAGGTTCTCATACAAAAAGCAGCTGTTATACATTCCTCCCAATCACAACCATTTATGCTTTGTAGTGTAAGATCTTATAAAAAAAATATTGATAACTTAGTAAGATGCTAGATGAAAAGAGTCTGGGTGCTTGGTCAAAGGAAATAATTTTTAACCCAGATATCGATCCATAGAAAAATCAGATTATCTGCTTTTGGAAGTTTTTTACCATTGATATGATATTCATACACAGTTTGAAAGGCTTTTAACCTTACGTATATCAATAACTTACAAGTATGACAAGCATAATAAGAAAAGGCATTTCGTGGCAAAAAGAATTTTACTTTCAGAGGACTTAGAATAATCACTGGTATAAACTGAGCACTATATTCATTGAATTTCCTAATTAATATAAATTTATTCTGCAGCATGCTACAGTGTAAGAAAATTCTCCAAGTTGAATGCTATTAGGGGACTGAAACTAACTCAATTTTTATTTTGCAGATTACACATGAAATTTTAAAAAGTCAATAAAAAGTTCCATTTTCAGTAAATTCACATTTTGAAGAATAAAAATCTATAATTGACTTTCTCTGGCATTATTATTTTTCCCTCCTTAAAAATAGTAACTATGCAGTCCACAAGACTAAAGAAGTCCTAGTCTGAGGTTATGAGCCCCCCAAATCCAAGGCCAAATAAATATGGGAAATATAGTGTTAAGTTCAACATGATTCTTTGCTACAAACCTCCTCAGAGCCAGTGACATTCATATATCAGAGTATGTTTATCCCCCTAAATTATCTCTGCAACCTGTGTAAGGGCTTCAAGGAAGATAATTCTGGAAATATGGCACATAGTGCAAATCATTTGGAGTTATCAGTTTTTTTTTTTTTTTTTCCCACTAGGTAAGATAATGGAAAGCAGGAGTCATTACTGAACGACAAGCTTTAGGTCTAAAGTCAAAAAAACTTCACAAGATAGCTAGTGAAACTTCTAAAAAACTTAAAAGACACTCACATTAGAGCTAAATTATTTAGAATTCCATGGACAGAGGAGCCTGGTGGGCTACAGTCCATGGGTCGCAGAGAGTCGGACACGATTGAGCGAAGAACACTTTCACATAAATAAAGGAAATTATAGAATAGTCTAAACACGTTGATTTTTCAGAAACACGAAGCATGTTATGAATGCCAAGTGCTCTTTTATGTTTTTAGACGCTACGTGTGAATTCGGTACTATTAACGTGTCCATTTTACAGACGGAAGGTCTTAGGTAGCAGGGTTAAATAATTTACAGGTCGTTCAGCTACAAAGTGATGGAGCCAGGATTTGAACCTAGATCTGGCTTTGGAGCCGTGTCTCTTACTAGTACTTCTTCCCTATTGTTCCAAATAAAAATGAGCACTTTTGGGGTTCCGCAAAAAATATTTCGTGGCTATAGTTATTTGAAATACAAACAGTAATTTGGAATAAAGTGGTATATTCCCTACTTCTCCAGGGTTTGCTTTCTGCCACTTCAATTTTAGCAAAGTTAGGTCTAACCGGTATTAGGGCCCAAACAAATTTTTCGCTTTTACGAAATAAAAGCAATTGTTTCCTCGCTTCGGAAAGGCTTCCTAGGAACGCTCTACGTTGGGAGAGCGGGGAAAACCTGTTAGCCCTTACTTACCTGCTCTCTGTACGAATGAAGAATTATCTAGAGCCCTGAGCAGGTGACAGATTATAATTCCTCCTCTGCCACAAAACTTTCAAGGTAAGTTACCTGATCTTTTCTGAAAAGCCTCAGTTTTCTCAGAAGAAAGTGGAATAACATCTACGCGACCTAACTCACAGGAGGTGTAAAATAACTTGGAGGGCACCTTCCCATTCGGCACGTTTGATGCATCTGAAGTGATTAGTGTTGTTCAATGAAATGAGGTCAGGGGAGGTGGGGAAATGCTCTGAAAACCAGAAGCATCGCTCAAACTTTACCGCTTAAAATGCCCTATTAACACCCCCAACAGACCCCTAAACCTCGCCACACGCCCAGCGTCCTCCCTAGAAATGTCAGAACATTTCCAGGTAGACTCAACTCGCACCTTTGCGCCCTCCTCCCGAGCAGAAATCAAACACTCCCGGAGATCCGAGGACAAATTTACAGAGCAGACAGGAGGGACGCCAAACTCTAACCCCAAATGCCACAGGACTGTGACCCAAAGGCAAGCTGAAGCTTCCGCGTTAGGGGCAACTTACGGGTAAAAACTAAGCTTCCGCTCTTTATTATTTCGTCCCCGGCGGTTCTTACAGCAAATCGCTGCGCAATAGCGGGGCATCGCTGCCGCGTAGCCACAGGAGACCCGAGCCGCCAAGGGGCGCAGGCGGGGCTTCCTCACCGAGGCGGGGCTGCAAGTCCTTGCCCCCCGACGTATCGCGCCTGCGCCAGGCGCGGTGGAATGGGAAGACTCGGCAACTCTGAACTCACTTCCCTTTCCGCCGGCTTCGCCTCAGCCCTATCGGGGGTTGGGGCCGGAAGTGACGCATGGGCTGATCAGCAACAACAGTTTTCCACGTGCGCGTAGGGCGCCAGGGTCAGGTGGGGAGGCGGGAGCCAATAGGAAAGCGTTTCGTGTAGGTCTTCTCCTGAGGTGTAGGCGCCCGCAGCTACCCGCCAGCCAGTGGGGAGCGGGCTGTGCGGGAACGCGGCTGCAAGAGGAGTGTGAGGTCGGCGGACAGGAGGCAGTGGGCGCGTGTCGGCTCACGGAAGCTGCTGAGGCCGGGGTGAAGGCCGAGCCGAGCGGCCGTGTGGAGTCGCTGGTTAGTGTCCCGGTTAGGAGCAGCAGCAGCCGGAGGTTGCGGACGAGAGACGAGGCCGAGGTCTCGGGGAGTGGGGTTAGGCCTCGGTGTCCGCTACGATCGCCGCTAGGGCTTCGGGCTGCCCGGTGTTCTTGAGGAAAAGACTAGGGGAAAGGCAGAAACAGCGTAGTGCGATTTGTCTTGGGGTTGTGCCCCTGGCTTTTTCGGGCGTCGGGCAGCTCCTCTCAAGGCCGGACCCCGGGTGAGACCCCGAGCCCTACAAGCCAACGGCTGCATCTGGTCTGCTAGGGCGAGTGTGGGTGAGGGCTGACGGTTTAGCCCAAGCAGTCACCGGCTCTGGGGAGAGAGACCCATGGGACTGCCCGCTGGGTCCCTCTTAGGAATGAGGAGTCAGTTTAAGGCAGTCAAGCTTCTAGGAAAGTATGGGATATTCACCTTGAAACTGTGAAATGAAGTTTGTTAAACCAGGAAGGTACCTCTCTGCCAGTGTTAGACCCGCCCTTTGGCTAGAGAACAGCCTCAGTACATGCTCGGTTTGTGTTCGTTTAACCAGGAGTTTGTATTTGATCCTTGATACCCGTGACTGTGACTAACTCTGGAAAGAAGTGATCTGTCTGCTAATTACGCTCCAAACGGGCCACAGGAGAGGAAGGCAGGCAGTTTCCACAAATCAGAGTGTCTTTCGTCAGCCGTGTTATGTCATCTTAGGTTTTTAAGCTCTCCTATATTCGAAAAACAGGATCAACTCTTTTTGAATCGCGAACCATTTAATCTGTAGTCTTGAGAATTTCAAGTTGTATTCCAGGTGGAAACTTCATTGAGGTTAGAGAAATACTTTAATGACTCCTGAGAAGTTTGAAAGTAAGTTTACCTTATCTGTAGTACAAACTATGAAAGTTCTTTTTTTTTTTTGCAACCTTAGCAGAAGTCCTAAATTTTGTTAATTATGAGTTTTTAACAAAACATATATCCATGCTTTTCTATTAAATATTTGAGATCTTACAGTTTTTTTTTTAAAGAGATTACATTCTATTGAGTTGTCAATATTATTGTGATATTGAGATTCTCTTAAGTGCAATCCTTGCCTCCTTTTACCGCAATGAAAACTGAAAATTTTCTTTGTTGCTGTTGAGTCACCTAAGCTGTGTCGGACTCTTTTGCCACTCCGTGGACTGTCACCTGCTAGGTTTCTCTTTGCCCATAGGATTTTCCAGGCAAGAATTCTGGTGGGGGTTGCCATTTTCTTCTCTGGGGATCTTCCCAGCCCAGGAATTGAACCTGCGTCTTCTGCTTGGCAAGCTGATTCTTTACCACTGAGCGGTCTGGGAAACTTATTTCTTAGGGAGGGAAAATTACTGCTAATTTAGACATACGGGGCTATTTACCTTGGTAATGAACTTTTTTCCTGATAAAATTTTTTAAACTCCTTTAGAATATACACATTCTTGAGGATTAGGATTCTTTCAAAAGTATTTTGATTTTCCAGCCTTTTTACAAGGCTTGCATGTAATGAGGCTTTGATAGTAACTGATCAAATATCAGTTGCTGAATATTTTTGTGTCTAATATGTTTATGGCCAGAGTGTTAGTGGAAAGGCAAAGCCATGAAAGATTTTTCTCAATTTGGTTGAATTATATTTGCTTTCAAGATTAGTACCAATTTACAGAGTGTAAAGCCTGTACAAATGAAATAACAGGGAGACAAGTACAAGATACATTATACATGCTTAACATTTTGGTACTGCATTAGTGTACTTTAAATCCTAAAAACTCATTCAGTTCCTTTTAAAAGAAAAATCTAAAGATTAGTTCCATATTTTTTTTTTCTTTTCTTTTTTAGGATATTAGAAATGGCCACTCCCCAATCAGTTTTCATCTTTGCAATCTGCATTCTAATGATAACTGAATTAATTTTGGCTTCCAGAAGTTACTATGATATCTTAGGTGTGCCAAAGTCTGCCTCAGAGCGCCAAATCAAGAAGGCCTTTCACAAGTTGGCCATGAAATACCATCCTGATAAAAATAAAAGCCCTGATGCTGAAGCAAAATTCAGAGAGATTGCAGAAGGTATGTAAATGACTATCTCCAAGATCTCAAAGGTATTAAGTAGTAAAGGAGAATGATAGGTAAGAAGTTTGTATGCATTTGAAGGTTTTGTGGGAGATGAGAGATAAAGTGGGATGTATACTTAAATGTAGTGAGAGTCTCAAGGCTGTTTTCTTATAACATTTTGATCCTGGATGTATGGAAGTATATACTCTTTTGGGCATTCAGATCTAAAAGTGTTGAAAATGTATTATTTCATTCTTTCATTCTTTATAAAATCGCTTATTGTTTCTATGTTAGAAGGAATTTTAGATACCTCAAATTTAAAGTTTTTATGAAGTATGGAGATTAAACATAAAATTATTGAGCATAAAAAAATGCCGTTTTTTTTTTTTTCCTTCTTCACTTGGTCTACATCTCAAAGCCACATTTGTCTTTAAAGGAAAAGTGTTAAACAAGTTTTGACTTAATACTAATTCTGAAACAGATTGCATCTCCTGAGCATTCAGTAGTTAATGTCGGGTGGTGGTAACTGGGAGTTGGAGTTAAATGTTTACTTCAACTAGTAAGGAGGTGAAAAATCTGAATTCCTCTTAATTTTCTCATTAAATTATTTAATGCAAGCAGTGATTTTACACAAATAGTATGAAGAATAACTCTGAAATTGTTGCCCATATAATTCTTTTTAGTAATGGTAGCATTTGTTTAACATTTATTGTATAGATACTAGAGGCAGGTATTGTGCTTACTGCTGACAGCATACAGTGGATAAGACAAAAAGTCTTCCTTTTGTGACTCTTTACTTTTATGCTTGTAGGCTTTGGTTTTATTTGTGCTGTGAAATCTGTAATGAAATAGATAAATTTAAAAGGTTTGGACATATATAATTTTGTTTCTCTTCAGTTACTAAAGTATTTTTATTTCTTTTCAGCATATGAAACTCTCTCAGATGCTAATAGGCGAAAAGAATATGATACACTTGGACATAATGCTTTTACTAATGGTAAAGGACAGAGAGCTAGTGGAAGTCCTTTTGAGCACTCATTTAACTTCAATTTTGATGACTTATTTAAGGACTTTGATTTTTTTGGTCAAAACCAAAATACTCGGTCGAAGAAGCATTTTGAAAATCACTTTCAGACACGCCAGGATGGTTCCAGTAGACAAAGGCACCATTTCCAGGAGTTTTCTTTTGGAGGTGGTTTGTTTGATGACATGTTTGAAGATATGGAGAAAATGTTTTCTTTTAGTGGTTTTGACACCACCAACAATCGACATACAGTACAGACTGAAAATAGATTCCATGGATCTAGCAAGCACTGTAGGACTGTCACTCAACGAAGAGGAAATATGGTTACTACATACACTGACTGTTCAGGACAGTAGTTGGTTCTTTTTCTGTTCTCATTAAACCCGATTAGTTGACTCCTCTTCAGTATCTTTGATGCAGAAAGAATTTTTTTGTGAACTATTTTGACAAGTGCATGATTTCACTTAATGTAGATATTAAATATATTTAAATTGTTTTTGATAATTCAGCAACATTTAATTAGGAGACCAATAGCTAATTACTTTCCCTGATTAGACAAGGTTCTTTAAAAAAAGATATAATTCTGCCTGGTCTTTTTTTATCTACTTGTCCTTGGGCTCATTAACATGACCAGTTTCATTACCAAGGAAAGAATTGAGTTTGCCTGATGAATATTTAAAGGTTAAACTTTAAAAGTTATTCTAGATTTAAATTGTGTGAACATGGATGATTTTTTTGGAGTGAAACCTTTGCTAAATTAAAATTGCATGCTCTGTAGCATCTCTGACTTAGGTTGCAAAATGTATGTGAAACTGTATAATTCAGTTGTTCAGCAAAGGATGACAAAGCACTATCTTGTTTAATTTCCACTGAATGCTTGAGAAAAGTATGGTTTAATATTTACCACAAAACCATGCAGAAGAATTGGAGTAAAGGAAATGATTGTGTTGCTCAGTCTTTAAGACCAAAAGAAGGTTGAAAACTTAAGAAATATTGCCAAGAGATTGTTACCTGTTTGATCCCTGCCTAATGATTTTGTAGTGTTGAAGTCATAGCTGTTTTACACTTCTTTTCACATTTCTTTCTTAGTTGTTGGCCCTCTAGGTCTTAGTGTGGATTTATGTGTTTTTTTGTGTGTGTGGTTTTTCTTCTTTGCACTCATCTTTAGAGATTGACTAATACCTCATTCTGTTTATAAAAACAGCCAGTAATTTCTGTGCAACCTTATTATGTGCAATATTTTTAAATCCTAAGAAATGTGTGCTTTTGTTTTCAGATGGACTTATTTCTTCTGCACTTGTTCCATGTTGTACTCCATATGAGTACTAACCCTATGGATACATATTAAAACTAGTAAATATCTCATACAGCTTTGTGAGTGAGAGAAATATAATATTTACAATATGATCTCTGTTGTCATTTTATTCTTAAAAGTTTATTCTGCAGTTCTGAGGGTATATAAGCAATTGAGCTGCAATTGAGCTGCTAATACTGATCATAGACCGTATTCTAGAAGTTTGAAGATTTTGTTAATTTTGGTATATTTGCTTGCTAGGAGCAAGTATTCTTGCCACTGGTTCTTTCCTCTTCAGGCCTGGTTGGGAAAAAACAGACTGCATGAATCTATATTTGTTAGTAATCATCCTTAATTTAGAATCTGTGAAGAAAATGGATGTATTTATGTACCTTTATTATTTCCTAAAAGTTATACATACTACTTTCATTTGATGATAAGAAAATCACCTGCCTTGAATTTTGGTCTAAAAATTTTCTGTGGCCTATTAAACAGAACAAGTGAGGCAAAAAAAAAAAAAAAAAAGCGAAAGACTTCAGATCACAAACATGAAGGGTCATTTTACCTGGTTTTAAACATTTATTTGACGCCCCCCCCCCCCCCCCCCCCCAAACCTCCCATTTGGCTCTTCGGCATACTTTTTGCAAAAGGGAAAATGCACAGTGAGTCATACACACTTAAGATACAAGCTAAATATAAAGAAAGATGCTTAGATGATCTATAGGTGTGTGTGTGTGAGTAATTAGCTGTGTAAGCAACTAGAGATTAGACCAGTAATCAGTTTCCTCCGTAATTTAGGATTTTCTTTGTAGTTTGTATAGGTTGAATGTGCAAAGAGAATGGTCAACTCCTGTAGTTATGCGATGACCAATATGATAGCTTAATCTATACTCCTTATATAAGTCAAAATCTGTCACTTTTTTTCCTTCTACATAAAGTAGTAACATCAAATGACTATGTTTTTCTTGAGCTAACTTGTGTAATTCTTCAAGTTTTGGGGATAGAGTATGTCTTACATTGGGTACCGTAGTGCATGTGATAGGTTTGAAGTTCTTTTGGTGCTCTAAATTGGTAGGCAGTTTTCTGTTCTAAATTTCAGATCCAATTCTGAGATCAGTTCCTTGAAAATTTAGGTTGCCTAAGGTCAGCTAAGAATTTGTACTTTCATGAAGTAGTTATTTTAATTTTTCAAAATAAAAGCTCACTGGGGGGAAATGAGACCACTGTTGAACAGAATACAGAAATTTGTATCAGCAGTAGGTCTCTCAAGTTTATATTGTTCATGTTAATGCTGGCACCTTTAGTTCCCATGTGACATATTGAATAAAGTCAGTCATGGTTGTCTCCTGCCTTGGTTCCAATGACAAAATATAATGAAGCCATAGTTCAGGCGCTCAGTCATGTTCGACTCTGCGACCCCATGGACTGCAGCATGCCAGGCTTCCGTGTCCATCACCAACTCCCAGAGCTTGCTCAAATTCAGCGTCCATCGAGTTGTTGATGCCATCCAACCATCTCATCTTCTGTCGTCCCCTTCTTCTGCCTTCAATCTTTCCCAGCATCAGTGTCTTTTCCAATGAGTCAGTTCCTCGCATCAGGTGGCCAAAGTATTGAAGTTTCAGCATCAGTCCTTGCAATGAATATTCAGGACTGATTTCCTTTAGGATGTACTGGTTGGATCTCCTTGCGGTCCAAGGGACTGTCAAGAGTCTTCCAGCACCACAGTTTAAAAGCATCAATTCTTTGGTGCTCAGCTTTCTTTATAGTCCCAACTTTCACATCCATACATGACTACTGGAAAGACCACAGCTTTGACTAGACGGACCTTTGTTGGCAAAGTAATGTCTCTACTTTTTAATATGCTGTCTAGGTTGGTCATAGCTTTTCTTCCCAAGAGTAAGTGTCTTTTAATTTGATGGCTGCAGTCACCATCTGCAGTGACGTTAGAGCTCCCCAAAATAAAGTCGCTTATTTTCATTCTCCACTTCCCATGAGGTGATGGGACCGAATGCCATGAACTTAGTTTTCTAAATGTTGAGTTTAAAGCCAACTTTTTCACTCTCTCATTTTCATCAAGAGGCTGTTTAGTTCTTCGCTTTCTGCCATAAGAGTGGTGTCATTTGCATATCTGAGGTTACTGATATTTCTCCCAGCAATTGTCCAGCTTGTGTTTCATCCAGTCTGGCATTTCACATGATGTACTCTATATAAGGTAAGTAAGCAGGTAACAATATACAGCCTTGAGTACTCCTTTCCTGATTTGGAACCAGTATGTTGTTCCATGTCCAGTTGTAACTGTTAACTTCTTGACCTGCATACATGTTTCTCAGGAGGCATGTGAGATGGTCTGGTTTTCCCATCTCTCAGAATTTTCCAGTTTATTGTGATCTACACAGTCAAAGGCTTTGGCGTAGTCAATAAAGCAGACATAGGTGTTTTTCTGGAACTTCCTTGCTTTTTCAAGGATCCAACGGATGTTAGCAATTTGATTTCTGGTTCCTCTGCCTTTTCCAAATCCAGCTTGAATATCGAAGTTCACAATTCACGTACTGTTGAATCCTGGCTTGGGGAATTTTGAGCATTACTTTGCTAGCGTGTGAGATGAGTGCAATTGTGCAGTAGTTTGAACATTCTTTGGCATTGCCCTTCTTTGAAGTTGGAATGAAAACTGATCTTTTCCAGTCCTGTGGCCTCTGCTGAGTTTTCCAAATTTGCTGGCATATTGAGTGCAGCACTTTCACAGCATCATCTTTCAGGATTTGAAATAGCTCAACTGGAATTCCATCACCTCCACTAGCTTTTTTCTTAGTGATCCTTCCTAAGGCCCACTTGACTTTGCACTCCAGGATGTCTGGCTCTAGGTCAGTGATCACACCATCGTGGTTATCTGGGTCGGTTCATGAAGATCTATTTTGTACAGTTCTTCTGTGTATTCTTGCAACCTCCTCTTTATATCTTCTGCTTCTGTTAGGTCCATACCATTTCTGTCCTTTATTGAGCCCATCTTTGCATGAAATGTTCCCTTGGTATCTCTAATTTTCTTGAAGAGAACTCTAGACTTTCCCATTCTATTGTTTTTCTCTATTTCTTTGCACTGATTACTGAGGAAGGCTTTCTTATCTCCTGGCTATTCTTTGGAAGTCTGCTTTCGAATGGGTATATGTTTCATTTTCTCCTTTGCCTTTAGCTTCTCTTCTCAGCTATTTGTAAGGTCTCCTCAGACAACCATTTTGCCTTATGCATTTTTTTCTTGAGGATGGTCACTGCCTCCTGTATAATGTCACAAACCTCAGTCCATAGTTCTTCAGGCACTTTAAGATCTAATCTAAACAAAGCCATGAACATGCTTATAACATAAAAGAACATCCAAGAGTTTTGAGGCATGATATAAAAGAAAGCAAACAGGTTAAATTGAGAGAGAGGTAAATCCAAGAACCATAGTTAAGGTATCCTGGAGAAGCTTTTAAGTCTCAAGACTTTTAGTGAAGAAATGGGCCAGAGCTCAATTATGTTAATTCATTGAAGAGCTGCATTGGGAACCCTTGCCCTTTTTCATTCAGGTAAACTGTCGACAGCTTTTCCTTAAGGTCAGAGACTCAGTGTAGTCTTCAAAGAAAAAGATTATTTCTGGGCAGGCTCCACAGTTGTGGGCATTGAGATGACATGATAGGTTGAACAGAGGTAAATTTTCACTTGGTGGTGGAGAGGGTGGTGTTGAGTAATACTAACACTCCACTCCCGGAGTAAACAAAACCATATTTTGACGTGTAGGGAGCAATAATTTCTGCATCCTGATTAAATACTTAACTGCAGTTGCCTGCAGGTTGAAATGCCCTGACAACTTACAAGAAATGATAACTCCTATTGAAAAAGGAGCTGTAATGCAGGCACATGTTACTGCTGAAGAAACTGATTTTCTCATCTATCTGTGCAAATTGAATTCCTTCATAAACACATACATATGCTCAAGGAATTCAGACATTTAAGGAAAACCAATGGTAGGGAATAGAAGCCTGGACATCCAACCCTGTATTTACTGGTTGTCTATGTAGGCCTCATTGAGAAGGTGAATTTGCAGACTTGAGTTATGTGTATGAAAGATGGAAACGTGTAACAAGTTCTAGGAAAAGTGGAGAATCCAATATAGCTGGAGGTCACAGATAAGGCAGAGTAGTTGGAGATGAGTCTGTAAAGATAGTGAGGTAGGTGGGCAGGACAGATCCTGGAGGGCTTTGTCATCTTTTGTAAAGATTTGGCATTGGGATGTGATGGCTGAGTTTTGAGCAAATAAATGACTATCTTTCATAGATTTTAGAAGGATCATACTGGCTGCTGTGTTGATAGTAGACTATAGAGGGGCAATGGTGGAATAGAGAGACTAGACTATTTCCATATTCCTGGATGAGAAATTAATGCAGCTCACACACTGCACCAGTGGGAATGGTTGGAAGTGGTTGCCAGTAGGATTTGCTTAACAATTGGATACAGGCATGAAAGAGGATAAAAAGATTATTCCAAGCTTAGTGTTTAGAGAACCAGAAGGACAGTTGTTAACTTAAGATGGGGAAAGCTGCAAGAAGACATTTAAGGGGAAAGATGGGAAGTTCAGTTGGATATACCAATTTTGAAATAATGTATATACAGGGTTAGAGATAGGCCTAGAACTTGGAGAGCTGAGCTGAAGGTGCGTATTTCTGAATTGTCAAAATATAGGGAATATTTTAAACCATGAATCTAAATTAAATCACCAAGGGAATATTTATAGATATAAAATGAAACAATCCATGAACTGAGCCCTCAGGTGCTCTAAAATTAAAGGCAAACAGCCCCTCTCCTCCCCCCCAAAAAAGCATGAGGAGAAAATGAGGAATACACAAAGATATCTCAGAAGAGGCAGCCAAAGTTGACCAAGAAGTAGAAAATGGGGCTTTCCTAGTAGCTCAGCTGAGAAGGCAATGGCACCCCACTCCAGTACTCTTGCCTGGAAACTCCCATGGATGGAGGAGCCTGGTAGGCTGCAGTCCATGGGGTTGCGAAGAGTCGGACACGACTGAACGACTTCACTTTCACTTTTCACTTTCAAGCATTGGAGAAGGAAATGGCAACCCACTCCAGTGTTTTTGCCTGGAGAATCCCAGGGACAGAGGAGCCCGGTAGGCTGCCGTCTGTGGGGTCGCAGAGTCGGACACGACTGAAGCAACTTAGCAGCAGCTGCAGCTAGTAGCTCAGAGGTGAAGAATCTGTCTGCCAATGCAGGAGACACAGGTTTGATCCCTGATCTAGGAAGATCCTGCATGCCACAGAGCAACGAAGTCCATGTGCCACAACTATTGAGCCTATGCTCCAGAGCCTGGGAATCACGTGCCAGCCTCAGTAGCTGCAGCATGTGGGCTCAGGAGCTGCAGGCCCCAGGCTCTAGGGCGCACAGTCTCAGCAGTTGTTGCTTGAAGGCCCTGGAGCTCATGGCAGTAGTTGTGGCACTCGGGCTTAGTTACCCCATATGGAATCCATGTCCCCTGCATAGGCAGGTGGATTCTTAACCACTTCACCACCAGGGAAACCCCACCATTAGAGATTTTAAAAGAAGATTGGGCTTTTCTCTTTGTACCCCAAAATGATAGCTGAATTTTTGAGTTAGGAACCAACCTCATCTTAAATGTTATAGAATCCTGGCATTGGTAGGTTTAATGTTTGTGGTTTCAGCTATTTGGGACAGACTCCAAATTTCTATAATATAAGAATTTGTGATTTTTTGAGGTATAAAATGGAATTCCATACCATGCTAGTGTATTACTAAGTAGATCTAGCCACCTATCCAACATCTACAAATCAAAATATCTTTGAATAGTTCATATTTATCATTATGTAGGCATATAAGAAGGAAATCATATGCTAATGGTGTTCACTAAATTAAAGATATAAGTCTCCTTCAAAGTTGAGGCTATTGTATTCTTTTTCATGTGAAAATTGGTCGTTACCATGATTCATTTACCTGATCAAATCTTTTGCACCCACTGCTTTCTATTCTACCCCATCCTCCTCTGTCAAACCTCAATTTCCCTCATTTATTTGAATACCTATTTTGAATTTTAACTACTGGCCTGGAGAGAGTCAAATCTACACCTGCCAACTCGTTGTTTTCACCTTCCCCCCACCAATCTGTGCTGCTGACATCTCAAAGAAGCCCATGGTAGTCTTTTTTGGGTTATGACACATTATATAATTATCACTCACTAAATTAGCAGCTTAAAATAAAAAACTTTCCACTATTTAGTTTTTTAAACATAATTACTTATTATTCAAATATAGTTTCAAGTAATACTGATCACTTGAAAAATTACATGAATGATTACACATATTAGGGAAAAGTCATTAAAATCATTCCCTGGTATTTTACAGTTTACTTTTAGTGACAATGAAATATATTAATATGTTGGTATTATTAAAAGAGCAATAACATTTTCTTGTTTTGAATGAATTTTACTATTTTCTACATCATGTTTCATAATTAGAAATGGAATGAATTGGTGTTTGCTAATGCATAATTATTTGGTTATTTGTATTCATTCTTATCATTTATATAATACTGATTCTCATTCCCTGACACATACATCAGGATAAAGACCCACATACATTAGAGATATAAGATACAGAGAAAAACATTTTTTCTTCCTTTTCAGAGAGAGTTTTTGTTCCTTCACTCCGTTTCTTTCCCTGTTTAGGTAGAGGTGTTATGTTGGTTGGAATAGGCTAGTCTACACTGTAATAATATATCAGTCACATTCATTTTCTTAAATATTGGAATAATATCAAAATAAGTATGCCTAATGACTGTATTACTTAATGCTATATTAAAAAAAAAAGAATAGCTATAAACTGTGTTATTTGTGTGTTCAATGAAAATAAGTATGGGAAACACTAGTTTTCTTTATTCCCCTAAGACTTCTCAAAATTTTTTTTTTACATGGATAGCTTTGAGAAGCAAATATAGTTTGAGGCATTTCTAAAATCTATGATCAAAAAACCCTTTTTCTAGGAGCATTTTTCTGGACCAATTAGGTAAAAAAACTCCATGTAATACTATGGAAATTCTGGACTACCAATACCTTTAAATCTAATTAAAGAGCATACTTTTGTGGAAAAGGCAAACTTTTAAAAACTTTAAAAGTTTTCCATGAATAAGTGTTAGGATTAATGTCCCTTATAGCACTACTATGGGCAGTAGAGAAAATTTATTAGAAGAGTGATTTGAAGACAGAGTCATGTCATTGAAAGTGTAAAGCACATGTATATAGTATTACTTTGCCTTTCTTTGTTATAAACATTACAAAGCTCTGGATTAACGTTAGATTTTGTTCATCATGATAGAATACATATACTTAAGAGATACATTATACATAGTAATGCACCTTAAGGGATACGAGCCTAAAAGTCCTCTTTTTCTTATTCTCAGAATGCCCGTTGACATCTCTGTGTTGGTTTGCCACCTGGAAAATGACATAAAAAATATGTACATAATAAACTAGTATTGGAAAAATCAGAAAATTCACCTGGATGAAAAAAAAAAGTGCAAAGATAAATGCATCCATGCTCATTTATAGCTGGCAATTTTCTTTCTTCACTGAGAAAATTGAAGTATTCTGAAAAGAACTCCCCAAGTTTCCCATCATCTTCTATAGAGGCTGCTCCACGTCCTCTGACTTTCTATGAGCCCATTTTCATCAGTAAACTCCTTATGTTCCCTCCTAAAGCCAACCCCTCCACCATAGACTGGATCACATCTCTCAGAACATTAAAAAATATTCTTCAGAAATTCTTCCCTCTTGTTCCTGTTATCAGTTTTTTGCTTTCTGTTCAATAATTCCTACTAGGAAACAAACCTATTGCTAGTTCTCCTATGTTAAGAAAACCTTTTTCTCTTGACCCTATTTTCCAACCAATTCCTGTCTCATTTCTTTGCTCATCTTTGTAGCAAGACTTCTCCAAACAGTTTCCATTCCCACCAGAACTCTACCAGAACTCCTCTCATCAGGGGTGCTGATGAGCTTCCACATTGCTCAAATAACAAATAACAAAAAACAAATAACAAATAGTCAAATAACAAATAAATTGGCCACTTTTCAGTCCTCATCTTACAAACAGTTCAACAATCTCCTCCTTAATATATATCTTGGCTGAGCTCCCAGAACACCAAACTCTTGGTTTTTCTTCTCCCTCATTGATTGCTTCTTAGTTTTCTTTGCTGATTCTTTCTTCATTCCTTTGTGTCTTCTCAGTCTTGGTTCTTCCCTATTCTCTTTCTTCTTCCTCCCTCTTCTTTCTTCCCTTCCTTTTTCTTCTTCCCTTCCCCTTTCATCTGTTACCTCTCTTTTCTTCCTCTTTTTGTGATTTTAAAGTCATCAGTATAATATTGCCACTTTCAAATTTCTGTCTTTAAGCCAATTCTGTACTAAACTCAGATTCATATATTCAATTATCTACAGTTCTCTTCAGCATATCTAAAATAGAATTCAAGATATTCCAACTCAAGTCTGCTCCATCTCGGCTGATTGTCAATCCATCCTGCTAGGTGCTCAGGTTGATTCTTGGTTTCTTTCTTGCTCTTGCAAGCCTACCCCATAGCCAATTCTACTGGCCATACCTTCAGAATATTTTCAGAATCTCACAACTTCTTATCACCCTAATATTAATAACACACGTGGATTAGTGAGTCAAGGTGTTGACTAAAAAAGATGTACAGCTTGTGAGTTGCAAGTTAAGTTTTATTTGGGGCAAAATGAGGACTGCAGCCTGCGAAGCAGCATCTCAGATAGCTCTGAGAGACTGTGCCAAAGCAGCAGTGGGGGAAGGTTAATATATAAGGTTTTGGTGGAGGGGGAGTTCAATACCATGAAGCCCTCATTTTACAAAAGTTTTTTTTTTGTTGTTGTTGTTAGTCATGAGGATCTGATGTAACCATGAAGGGATTTAGTGCTTCTCTAGATATGAGGAGACGGAAGGATTGAGATAATAAAATCTGTTCCTAAAACATCCAACTTTCTAAAGACCTGTCCCAGTAGGGATCCAACCCATCCATCCTAAAGGAAATCAGTCCTGAATATTCATTGGAAGGACTGATGCTGAGGCTGAAACTCTAATACTTTGGCCACCTGATGGGAAGAACTGACTCATTGGAAAAGATCCTGATGCTGGGAAAGATTGAAGGCAGGAGGAGAAGGGGATGACAGAAGATGAGATGGTTGGATGGCATCACTGACTCGATGGACATGAGTTTGAGCAAGCTCCAAGAGTTGGTGATGGACAGGGAAGCCTGGCGTGCTGCAGTCCATGGGATCGCAAAGAGTCGGACATTACTGAGCAACTGAACTGTCCCACTAGATTTCCTGGAACACAGAGTGCCTCACGCCACCCTGAATTCCCTCAGGGATTGTTGAAGGTCAACAGCCATAGCAGCCCTGGGTTCAATCTTCATAGAGGCAGATGGCAAACGCCTTTGTTGTTCAGTCGTTGGCAATGCTCTTGGTAAGTGCCAATTTATAGTTGAAAAAGGTAAATTTTCATTCTTTATTCCTTGTAGTGTGTCATCAAATCAGCAACTAAGATTATCCTTTTAAAAGGTAAGTCTGAACTTGACATTTCTCTGCCTAAAGTTTTCTATTTACTTCCTTCTCATTCACAGTAGAAGCTAGTCGTTGTTGTTTAGTGGCCCAATCATGTCCTCCTCTTTGTGACCCTATGGACTGTAGCCTGCCAGGGTCCTCTGTCCATGGAATTTCCCAGGCAAGAATACTGGAGAGGGTTGTCATTGCCTTCTCCAACAGTAGAAGCTAAATCCTTTGTAACTGTCCACAAGATCATACACAGTCAGCCCACCCTCCTCCTTAACTCACTAATTTTGTCTTCTACTCCTTCCCCCCTTGTTCACTCTGCTCCTGCCAGGCTGGGCTTCTTAATCTTTCAGGAACAGGCCAGGCACACTTCCGCCTTAGGGCTTTTGCACTAGCCCGTCCCTCTCTTCAGGGCTTTCCTGGTGGCTCAGATGGTAAGGCGTCTGCCGACAATGCAGGAGACCCAGGTTCGATTCCTGGGTCGGGAAGATCCCCTGGAGAAGGAAATGGCCGCCCACTACAGTACTCTTGCCTGGAAAATCCCATGGACAGAGGAGCCTGGTAGGCTACAGTCCATGGGGTTGCATAGAGTCGGACACGACTGAGTGACTTCACTTTTCCTTTCCTTTTCCACTCTTTGGACCACTCTTCTACCACACAGACGACCCTTTCATCTCCTTTCATTCTTGGCTCAGATGTCACCATTTCATTGGAACCTCCTGGGCCATCCTATTTAATACTATGAAGTCTCCTTCCTCCACCTTCCCCATTCCTTTCATCTCTTTTTTTTTCATTTTTTAAAATGCCATCTTATTTGCTTACTTTTTATGTTGTCATTTCTCTTCTTGATAGAATATAAGTTCTATGAGGATAGGAATCTTTGTTTTTTTCACTCATATGTCTTAAGTACCTAGGCCTGTGGCAGGCATAGAGTGGATACTCAATATTTACTGAATGAATGAATTAGACATCTCAATAAGATGGCATATCACAGCAATTTGATTTTTGGAAACATTACAGTATCTTTCATTTATCTCATAGAAAGGGGTTAATCTGAATAGGGACATTTTGATTATACCAGATAAATGACATCTTGTTCATAAAGACATTGAGAATCTAACATAGTCATCCAGCAGATTCCCCCCCCCCCAAAAGAGATAACATCTCTTTTGCTATTAATTTTTTCTCATTATTTTTCTTTCAGACATTATAGTGTTAGAAAGTAATATTCTGTTCAAATACCATAGTCTCAGCTGTCAGAGATAATATCTCATAAGAAATTATTTTTGAAAGAAGACAAAATTAGTTTATATATTGATACTAGTGGATCTTTAGATACTCAGAAAACTAGGACATGGCTCCTCACTTATAAGAAGATCAAAGGGGAAGTTTAAAAGAACTTTTATTGAGCTAAGAAGTTAAAATCAGCTGTTAACTCTTTTTATATAGACACTCATTACTGAATGGGGATATGTGAGCTTTTCTTTCAAAGACTTTGAAAATGATAAATCTTCCTTCTCGAAACCCCTTTGAGCTGTGTGCACAGGGACATAAATGTGCAATTTAAACTTTACTTTAAAGCTATAATAATGGTGTACTGAAAATATCCCCTACTTGGTAATTAGAAATAAACAAAAGAATTCTATCTTTTTCAACACTTCTGGAAAATTTTAAAATTGATCATAAAATAAGTCAAAGGAAATCTCAGTGAATTCATGTTTGGAAAATTTATAGGATGTGCTTTCAGCTGAGACTGTTAACAGGAAAAATGATGTCAACCTCATGCTGCCAAGGGCTACGTTATGGAAACAGAGAAAGGGCTTCCATAGAGGAAGCTTAGATAAACAGATCCAGAGTCATTTATCCCTGGATCCAGCTATGCCTAAAGCCAGTACTTCCCCAGGGGTCTTTGTTATGTGAAACAAACAAACAAAAAAAAAGTCTTCTTTTTATATTAGTTAGACTGAGGTAGTTGAGGTTTAGCAGCTGTCACAAAAATCCTTCATTGAATGTCAGGAGCAGTGAGGAACCACCTTGGGTTGTCCCAGAGAAGGAAAGGGGAGGACAGGAAGAAAAAGAAAGCTTGTGTGTGTGTGTGAAAGTCCCTCAGTTGTGTCTGACTCTTATGCTTAGATAAAAAGGTGAATGTGTGCTGGCCTCATGGAGAGAGGGATCCTCTGAGACTGGAAGGAAGCAACTGTGGCAGATTAAAGATGGCAGAACTTCCCCTCCCACTTAATTGTTCTGGAATACTTCATGGAGACAGCATATGCAGGTCTGTGGTTTGATCGCCTTAATAATGTTATTAAGTCTCAGTCTTAATGGCATTATTGTAAGCCCTATGACCAGTCCTGCAGTCAATGAAGACTGCTTCCCCAAAATTGTGCTGAGGCATGACAGGGTTAGCCAGTTGCCCCAGTATGCTATCAAATATTTTCATTTTCACTGAGTTTCCTGATATAAAAAGGTTTGAAAGCACTAGAGAGGATTACACTGTGGGACTTCTCTCATAGTGCCTGTAGTAGATAGAATAATGGCCTTCCCAAAATGTTCATGTTAATTCCCAGAACCCATGAATATGCTCAGGTAGATGACAAGGGAGGATTAAGGTCGAATATTGAATTACAGTTGTTAATCATCTGACTTTTACCTAAGGATGTTTCCTGGGTTATCTAGGAGAGCCTAATGTAATCACAAGGGTCTTTGAATGGGTCAGAGGGCAGCAGAAGAGTAAGAATCTGAGACATGGTGTCCTGAAAAAGACTCGATTTGTCATTGCTGGCTTTGAAGGTGGAGCAAAGGGCTACTCATCAAAAATTGAAGGCAGTTTCTACAAGGTTTGAAAAAGGCCATAAAATGGATTCTCCCCTAGAGCCTCCAGAATGGAACACAGGCCTGCCAACTCCTTGATTTTAGCCCAGTAAAGCCCATTTCAGACTTCTAACCTCTAGAATTATGAAATAATAGATTTTTGTTTTTAAACCACTAAATTTGTGGTAATTTGTTCCAGCTACAGTAGGAAAATAGTACAGGGTCCTGTAGAGGACAGAGGCTCAGTGCTTGATGGAAAAATAAAGCAGCAGAAGGTGGATGATGAAGACAGATGTGACTAAGGGCCAGGCCTGCCCCGTTTTGCTGTCACCATCTGAGTCCTGGGATTCTCATACATTTCTCAGAGGATGGCAAGGTGCACCAATAATTGTATTTACTATCCCATCAGCAAGTAGGTGGGAGATCCAAACCAGATTTAATTTTATTTGGAAAATGATGTACTTGTATCAGAAAATCGTGGAACAAAGAAAATGTTGTTTATCAATTGTATAACATAAATTTTGAATTTTGTTCATTTATACTCTTTTGAAGTCACTTTTGAACTAATTACTAGTGTCAAGTCTTTACAACTGTGTCTATAAAACCCCTAATTGTGCTTTTCCTGGAGGATTTCTATCATATGAAGTTCATGCATTTCTCCCTTTTGACATTATTTTCACCAGCAGTAGCACTATTTCATCTTTGTTGATAACCATAGCTGGATTTTTATGAGTTATTTTTTTCCCCTGATGGCTCAGACAGTAAAGAGTCAGCCTACAATGCAGGATACCCGGGTTCGATACTTAGGTCGTGAAGATCCTCTGGAGAAGGAAATGGCAACCCACTCCAGTACTCTTGCCTGGAAAATCCCATGGACAGAGGAACCTGGCAGGCTACAGTCCATGGGGTGGCAAAGAGTCGGATATAACTGACTTCATTTTCTTTCTTTCTTTTCCTTTTTCAACTTGCATCCACTTTGAGCAGTAGCCTACTAGTTACAAATCTCATCTCTTCTTCTTTTTTTTTTTTTTTTTTTGCCTTGAGGCATGTGGGTTATTAGTTCCCCACCGAGGGATCCAATCCTCAGCCAAGCGGTAGATGTGCTAAGTCTTAACCACCCGCAGGGTGGAACAGCAGGGAATTCCCTCATTTCTTCTATTCTTGGCCTGTCTCTCCCACCTCAGTGAGTGCTCTTAGGCCCAAACTCTCCCTTTTCCATCCTCATTTCTGAAGACATCCTGTTGTTACCTTCAGTTCAGTTAAGTTGCTCAGTCTTGTCCGACTCTTTGTGACCCCATGAATCGCAGCACACCAGGCCTCCCTGTCCGTCACAAACTCCTGGAGTTTACTCAAACTCATGCCCATCAAGTCGGTGATGCCATCCAGCCATCTCATCCTCTGTCGTCCCCGTCTCTTCCTGCCCCCAATCCCTCCCAGCATCAGGGTCTTTTCCAGTGAGTCAACTCTTCGCATGAGGTGGCCAAAGTATTGGAGTTTCAGCTCAGCATCAGTCCTTCCAATGAACACCCAGGACTGATCTCCCTCAGGATGGACTGGTTGGATCTCCTTGCAGTCCAAGGGACTCTCAAGAGTCTTCTGCAACACCACAGTTCAAAAGCATCAAGTTTTTGGCTCAGCTTTCTTCACAGTTCAAGTCTCACATCCATACATGACCACTGGAAAAACCATAGCCTTGACCAGATGGACCTTTGTTGGCAAAGTAATGTCTCTGCTTTTTAATATGCTATCTAGGTTGGTCATAACTTTCCTTCCAAGGAGTAAGCATCTTTTAATTTCATGGCTGCAATCACCATCTGCAGTGATTTTGGAGCCCCCCAAAATAAAGTCTGACACTGTTTCCACTGTCTCCCCATCTATTTCCCATGAGGTGATGGGACCAGATACCATGATCTTAGTTTTCTGACTGTTGAGCTTTAAGCCAACTTTTTCACTTTCATCAAGAGGCTTTTTAGTTCCTCTTCACTTTCTGCCATAAGGGTGGTGTCATCTGCATATCTCAGGTTATTGATATTTCTCCCAGCAATCTTGATTCCAGCTTGTGCTTCTTCCAGCCCAGCATTTCTCATGATGTACTCTGCATATAAGTTAAATAAGCATTTCTCATGATGTACTCTGCATATTAGTTAAATAAGCAGGGTGACAATATACAGCCTTGACGTACTCCTTTTTGTATTTGGAACCAGTCTGTTGTTCCATGTCCAGTTCTAACTGTTGCTTCCTGACCTGCATACAAGTTTCTCAAGAGGCAGGTCAGGTGGTCTGGTATTCCCATCTCCTTCAGAATTTTCCACAGTTTTTTGTGATTCACACAGTCGAAGGCTTTGGCATAATCAATAAAGCAGAAATAGATGTTTTTCTGTAACTCTCCTGCTTTTTCGATGATCCAGTGGATATTGGCAATTTGATCTCTGGTTCCTCTGCCTTTTCTAAAACCAGCTTGAACATCTGGAAGTTCTCGGTTCACGTATTGCTGAAGCCTGGCTTGGAGAATTCTGAGCATTACTTTACTAGCATGTGAGATGAGTGCAATTGTGTGGTAGTTTGAGCATTCTTTGGGAGTGCCTTTCTTAGGGATTGGAATGAAAACGGACCTTGTCCAGTCCTGTGCCCACTGCTGAGTTTTCCAAATTTGCTGGCATATTGAGTGCAGCACTTTCACAGCATCATCTTTCAGGATTTGAAATAGCTCAACTGGAATTCCATCACATCTACTAGCTTTGTTCATAGTGATGCTTTCTAAGGCCCACTTGACTTCATATTCCAGGATGTCTGGCTCTAGGTGAGTGATCACACTATTGTGATTATCTGGATTGTGAAGATCTTTTTTGTACAGTTCTTCTGTGTATTCTTGCCACCTCTTCTTAATATCTTCTGCTTCTGTTAGGTCCATACCATTTCTGTCCTTTATTGAGCCCAGTTTTGCATGAAATGTTCCCTTGGTATCTCTAATTTTCTTGAAGAGATCTCTAGTCTTTTCCATTCTGTTGTTTTCCTCTATTTCCTTGCATTGATCACTGAGGAAGTCTTTCTTATCTCTCCTGGCTATTCTTTGGAACTCTGCATTCAAATGGGAATATCTTTCCTTTTCTCCTTTGGTTTTTGCTTCTCTTCATTTCACAGCTATTTGTAAGGCCTTCTCAGACAAACATTTTGCCTTTTTGCCTTTCTTTTCCATGGGGATGGTCTTGATCCCTGTCTCCTGTACAATGTCATGAACCTCTGTCCATAGTTCATCAGGCAGTCTGTTATCAGATCTAGTCCCTTAAATCTATTTCTCACTTCCACTGTATGTTCATAAGGGATTTGATTTAGGTCATACCTGAATGGTCTAGTGGTTATCCCTACTCTCTTCAGTTTAAGTCTGAATTTGGCAATAAGGAGTTAATGATCTGAGCCACAGTCAGCTCCCGGTCTTATTTTTGCTGACTGGATAGAGCTTCTCCATCTTTGGCTGCAAAGAATATAATCAATCTGATTTCAGTGTTGTTATCTTAAAAGGCACTAATCATCATGAAAGATCATGAATTTATCCTCTCAGGATTCTAACTAGTCTTCATATTCTTTAAAGCCCACCCATTCTCTGACCTTTACATACTTTATTTTCTTCTGTGAAGTGACTAAGCATGTGTGTATCATTTGTCTATCAGCTTCTAAAATTTTTAAATTTATTTGAAACAGCTTCTGCGGTTTCTGTTATATAATTAAAATGCAAAAGCAATTCAATGTTATTTCGAATGGAAACATATTACCAATTGGGTTGATAAGCTCATATATTGGTGATTCCAGGTCACATCTTTTTTCTTTTCCCAAATACTTTGAGTAATGATAGGAACTTTCAGACATTTAATTTTACTTATTGACTGTGTCTTGGGTGATCAGGTGCTATTTTTCATATATTTTAAAGTATTCAATATTTTCCACCTTAAACTATAACATAAAGAGTAACTTTGCAGTCTTTATTGTTGCTATTATTTCTTATAAAAAGCAATTGACATATATTGATTGAATTGTAGTTTAAAATGGAGTCTTCGTTTTAATTAGATGGATTAAAAAATATATTTCATCCAAAGGTGAAAAGACTTTCTTCAAAATGATTGTATGTTTCATTTTTTCCCACTATTATTAGACAAGAGGAAAAAATTACCTTTATTCTATTTAACCTACTGCCTGTAGGACAGATTTTTTTTTTCATTTATTTTCACTGATGCATTAGTATTTGTTATACAGCAGAAGCTGGAGCATTACAAATGTTTGTAATTGTTTGCTTTGCTGTAGGGAATATACTGTTGTTAATATCTATTACTGGACTAAATGAATGAATTAAGTAGCCAGAAACAAATATGATTGTCAAGCATGATTTAGTTGGCATATAGCTTTAACAGCTGCCAAATTTAATATGGAGGGTGGAGGAGGGTTTCATAACATTTGCAAATAGCATTTGCAATGTCAAACACCTCCACGTTTCCACTAGATGGAGGCCTTGCTTTGCTTTAAAGCCATGGACTGCCTGGGTGCTGCAGTGTGTTGTGAAATGAATATCATCCTACAGGGTTTTTCCTTCTGTGTTCCATTGCTTTATTTTTATTGTTAGCTAGCATCTGTGCCTTGTGCAAGCTTTTAGCCTTTGGATTGGGCCGTAAGAGAACGAGGGGATTGTCAGAAGTGGGGAGAGCAGGAAAATCAGAGGTTAAAACTGGTTCTACCACAAGTTTCACTGTCAGGAAGCTGAGGTTTTCCTTTATTTCCTCCCATTTTGCTCATCAGTATCCACTACCCTGTTTTGGACACACAGGATACATGAGGCCTCACTTCCTTGGGCATTCCTGATTTATTTATCAGGACACCTTTTCAATGTCTTTTTTCTTCATAAGGATTTTGATTCATATTTTGGTTCTTCTAATACTGTACTCATTGTTCCTACTCACTGTTCCTTCTGTACTAGAAACTTCCATACCAACCATCTTATCTCATTCTCACCAAAATTCTGTGAGGGCAAAGGTCATGGGCCACCTCTCAGCCAGGTGGCTGTTAGCTATTCTGGCACCATAATTTGCTAAAAGATTTTCCAAACTGATGTGTCATGGCTATTTCCACAATATTTCAATGTGTTCAATAAACTTGGAGGACATGGTGATAGACACTACAAAGAACCATATATTTATTGCAGGATTTCCCTGAGTCTTTAACAATTTCTTCACTCCCTCACCTATTAATAATATTTCTGTTTCATGAGGGTGCCGATCTTTCTTATGTGTCTGGTGTCTAAGGATTTCCTGGTATAGAACATTCTTCTTGGAGATCAACTCTCCTCCTTAAAAATATTACTTGGGGTAACTTTAGCTCTAGCTAGCATCCTCATGGAATTATGAGGAAGAAAGGGATTAGGAGTTAGTGAGATCTCTAGGAGAGCAGATGAAACTTTGCCATTCTGGCAGTGAGCAGGATGGAAGCTACCAGCTGCAGCATCTCTTTCATGTCACCTTTCATTGCATGTGTATTGAAAAGTGAGTACCTCCTGGTACTTCATCAGGTTTAGACCAGTGGTGTTACAGAGGAGAAGTCTCTATCACCAGTTCCTGGGTTATGGATTACGTCTTTCATTTGCTCCAAGTTATCTCATCTAATGATTCCTATTTATTGGAAATCATGAATATTAACACATGCCTTTTAATCTAAAGGTTAAATTGTATAATATGTTAATAAATAATAATGTTTCAGTAAATTAAATATTCCATAGCACAGTGGGGCTCATAGACCTGGGGAAAATTAAGCACAAGTTTCACAGTTCTCCAAGGATAGGGATCTTCAGAGCTCTGCCAGCAGAAATGCTGGAGTCAGCCTCGGATGAGACCTGACTGTTACCCCGCTGGTTCCCTGACTTGGTGCTGGACCCGCTCCCGGCTCTTTTCCTCTTTCAGTGATTTTTTAATCACAGGGACCTCTTGGCACACACCTTTGATTAGTGCCTAGTAGCTCAGTCAGTAAAGAGTCCGCCTGCAATACAGGATCCCTGGGTCAGGAAAATTGCCCAGAGGAGGAAATGGCAACCCACTCCAGTATTTTTGCCCGGTAAACCCCATGGATGGAGGAGCCTGGCGGGCTACAGTCCATGGGATCCCAAGAGTTGAACACGACTTAGCAACTAAGCCACCAATGTAGTCACATGTCTCATTGACCGAATCTTGAGACAAAAGATTGAGATTTTGAGTCTTTCTTTCCTCAGAAGACCTCTATGCTACTTACACAAATGTGTTCATACCTTCCAGCATTCTTTGGGAGTTATTTGCCACAACCCCCATAACATGCTTGGGTATTATTTATTTCACTTATGCATCATTGAACATCTAACTGAAAGTCCAAAACAAGCAAACAAAAACCTCTTAGAACAAACACTAAATGCAGCTCTTGCTTTTGCTTCAGAGGAAGACAGAGGCTTCAAAGGCTGGTCACAACCCAGTAGATATTGAGCACTGCCTGCAAAGGGCAGATGTGCTGAGACAAGATCAAGTCTGGTTCTGATCCCGTTTTCCAATGCCCACCTCTTGACTGGGAACTGGGAACTAGGGGGCTGAGCAAGAAGTCAAACGGAAGCTATTGGAAGAGTCCGTCAGCATCAAGAGAACTACAGAGAAGAGTTCTGTTTGTGTGTGTTTCTCACGAGGAGTGATCTCAGAAGAGTCTACCAAAGCCTTCCACAAAGCAGTTCTCTTTGGCCATCTGCTCAACTCATTGAGCTCCAAGGCAAAAAGACAGCTGGACCCAGAATTTCCTTCCCACTCATCCTTCTCCTCTCACTTTGGTCTCCCTTTAAGGGCCCCAGAGGGTAATAGCAACTAGAGCAAGGAAGATGAAGGGGACCACTGTATCCTGGGCTTCACGTTCAAAGTTTTCTGATCTTAAGGCTGTCTAACCTGCAGATAGAGCAAGTAGGGGCTGGGGTGGGATTGGAGGTAGTAAAACTGAATAAAGAATAAACTTTTAGTATTGAATTTGGCAAGATATTCTATTGCCCAATATGCTTAGAGGGGTTAAATATATATAATATAAAATTTACCATTTTAACCATATAAAAGTGTACAGTTTAGTGACATTAAGTACATTCACATTGTTGTACAACTGTCACCACTATCCATCTCCAGAACTTTTTCTTCATCTAAACTCTATACCCGTTAAATAATAACACCCCATTCCCCCTTCCCCCAACCTTTAGTAATCACTATTCTATCTGTCTCTCTGCTTTGACTATTTGGGTATACTCTATATAAGTGAAATCATACAGTATTTGACCTTTTGTGAATGACTTATTTCACTTAGTATAATGTCTTCAAGATTCATCCGTGTTGTAGCTTGTGTCAGAACTTACTTCCTTTTTAAGGCTGAATAACATTCCATTATATGTGTATACCACATGTTCATCTGTTGATGAATACCTGGGTTGCTTCCGCTTTTGGTTGTTATGAATAATGCTGCTATGAACATTGGCCGACTGTTAAGCTCCTGCTTTTGATTCTTTTGGGTATATACCTAGGAGTGAAGTTGCTGGGTCATACAGTAATTCTGTTTAATTTCTTGTGTAATTGCCAAGCTGTTTTTCTCTGCAGCTGCACCACCTTACATTGCTACCAGCGAAAAAGCACAAAGATTCCAATTGCTCCACATCCTCACCGACAAGACTTTTATTACCTATACTGACATGAATATCTGCAAGACCAGCCCATAATTTTCTTCAAGGACTCAGAAGAGCAAGTTGTGAGTGTGAAGAATTGAGTGGAGTGTAACAAGGCAGGACCCTATGTGGTCTTCCCAGAACAGATGCCTCCCACCAGGTCCTCTGCTGTTTCTCTTCTAAGTGCCTAAGATTGTTGAAATGTGGTAGTCATTGTTATGTCTGACTGTCTTTGTGTACCTTTGCATACTCTTTGCATATTACCTTAGTACCTAAGGTAATAGTATCTAATGCATATTTCTTGAGTTGCTTCACAGAAACTAAAGCCCCCACCAAATGGAAGATGTTAACTACTTGATGACAGTGCACATAGCCCCCAGGCCTATTGGAGACTAAGGATTGATAATGTTAACCTCTGTGACACTGCCCTGTTACCTCACAATCAACCAATCAGGGAATTGTACACAAGTTGATCACTGACCTTGGGACTCCCTCCCCTCATCTGGCCTTTGAAAATGCTTCCCAGAAACCCATGGGGAATTCAGCTGTTTTGAGCACTAGCTGCTCTGGACTCCTTGCTTGGTGCCCTGCAATAAACACTGCAGTGTTAGTAAACAGGCTTCACTGGGGAGAAGACCCAAGTTTTGATTTGATAACCCCGGTGGCTCAGTGGTAAAGAATCTGTCTGAAATGCAGGGAATATGGGTTCAATCCCTGGGCCAGAAAGATCCCCTGCAGAAGGAAATGGCAATCCACTCCAGTATTCTTGCCAGGAAATCCTGTGGACAGAGGAGCCTGGTGGGCTATAGTCCAGGGGTCACAAAAGTCAGACATGACTGAGTGACTAAACCTCAACCTTAGTTGAGGTTAGCTACTTTTTACTGCTCTCTGCACCCTATGGGGCCTGGTTTGGAAGCAGTCAGATAGCACTGACTATCAGGAAGTAGCTGAAACTGGTTCAGTTTCCTCCATCAACAAAATCCTGAGGCACTGGCTTTTCTTCTTAAAAACTAAGAACAAAGGACTTCCCTGGTGGTCCAGTGGCTTAGGCTCTAAGAGCCCAACTCAAAGGGTTTCAGCCTTGGTCAGGGAAATAAATCCCAGATGCTGCAAGAGTTCCCATGCTGCAATTTAAAGATCCTGCATGCCTCAGTGAAGATGGAAGATTCCACGTCCTGTAACTAATAGTCAAATAAATGAATAAAAATAAACATTAGAGAGAGAAAAAAAACAAAAACAAAAACAAAACCCTGAAAATGCAGAGGGCCCAGAGCTCTGGGCCATATTCATCCTCTTTTTATCTTCTGTGCCTACAGGTGGGCAAAGTGAGTAACACCAAGGCCTGCAAATGTGTTCTTTATTTTGTACAGATTTGTCCTTTTTATTCTCTTCAAAAATCAGTATGAAAAGATGGAAAGAGTTACAGAGCTAGACCTTCACAACTCAGAGATTATCAATCCTCATTTGCAAGAGGTTAATTTTTGTTTTCTTTTATCATATGGCTAGTTTTGTGGTCAGAATAAAGACTATTGAAACCTGCAGCATAAATGTTCATGGATTCTTTTCCTTTCATTGTCCAATTTTGTCTTCCTTGGGCTTCCTATTGGGCACAGTGGTACATAGGTGCCATCTCCTATTTCCTCAGCTTTATCAATGGTAGAAATTAGTCCTAAGTTAGCCCATTTTATGAACTTACTAATTTCTCATAAAATGTGTTGATAAACTTCTACAGCCATGGTCCACATTTAAGCAATAAAACTTAGATAAAAGGAGCATTTTCTGGCGTTAATAACTGAATGAGTAGCTAAGGGCCTCCGGTGAAACCAAGGGTCCCCTATCCAGCATTAACCAGCAACATTAATTCATAATCCTAGCAATTATCCTTAGAACTTTGCAAGCATTAACTAGACCTTATACACTCTCATGAGGCAGATATTGTTTACTCTATTTTTACAGATGAGGAAATGATCTTAAAAAGACTAAGAAGCAAATTGCTTAGAGAGTATCTGACTATATCTCTGATTGTCCAAGTTATATGGTGGGGAAAAAAACAGGGATAAATAGATGGTTTCTCTTTCTCTACCTTTCCTTCCTCAACTAAAAGGCTAATTGGAATTTCAAAAAATATTTTTGAAACAACATTATTATTGTTATTATTATTTCTTTTTTGCCCAGGTCTTTGAAGAATTTAGAAATCAAGGAAAATCTGTTTCTGTAATTGAAATGTGAAAACAAAAGCTATTTGTAGCAGAAAAACATCCCGTTAATGTGATTTCCTTGTGGTGGATTGACAAGTTCAAAGCAGGAATGTATGTTGCCATGGCCACCAGATCATATTTGCTCTGCTGGTTCATTTGACTTAGCTGCTGAAGGAGGAGGGTAGCATTCAACCAGGAATCACTGAGCATTGTTAGAATAGATTTGTAATTTTTATGTAATACTTTCTCTTTATAGATCTACACAGATCACAGCTGCAAACTGTTTACAGTCACTTTGGGGGCAGAGTTTTCAGAATCTCACAGGAATATAAGCTGCAGAAGGGGACACAGGAGGATGCCTTTCCTCCCTTCTCAAGCATCTCACCCATAACAGACTATAAATAAATATTTGTCAAAAAGATGGGGGATGGATGAAAGGATGACTCATTATCATGCACCAGCTGCTTGAGTTAAACTTTGGGTTGATGGGGAGGGAGGTTGGGAAAAGAAGTTGCCGTAAAAAAGAAAGGGGAAGAAAAGGGGGATGCCAGGAGAAAGAAGGAAGCAGACATTCTGGAGTGGTTTGTAATCTTTCGGACACAGGCGGTGCAGAATGAAAGCTCTCCTTCTGCAGTGACAGGAAGAGAGATTAAGAGCAAGTGAGAGAGATACACTTCCTAAAACCACTGAAGTCAAACACACAAAAAACAGTTAAATATTATGAACCCAACAATGCTCCCCACCTCCTTCTCTCTTCTTTCACTAGGTTTACAGGGTCCGATAGTAAGGGAGAAAAGGGTGGAGGCTTCTTCTCTGGAGGGACAGGAGTGGTTCGCTGGTGCTGAGCCAGAGTATGAAGTTTTGCTTCATTTGTTTCAACTTATCAGGGCTAGGTGACTTTCATTTTGAATTATGCATTTTCCTTCCCTGATAAATGAAGACTCCTGCCAAGGCCTTTGGATCAGGAAAGGCTCCTGCTCCTCATATGCAGCAGCAAGCATTCACAATGTGAAATGATGGTTCCAGAATAGCAATGGAAGTAGCAATATTTCATGGTGGTTTTCTCCCTCCCTTCTCGCTGTGTTCAGCATTGTCTAAGCAAATTCTGGTGGCGTCTTTTGTGTCTGCATGATGCTTAAGTAAGCAAAAGGCAGGATAAAGTAAATGTCTTCCAAATCTTCATTTATCTGAACACAGACTGTAGTTTCAGCTCTTCTGCTGGATACAAGCAAGCTGACAGATGTTTATCATCTGCAGTAAATCTTATGACTGACATAGCTGTTGAATTTGTACCTCTGTTTTTCCTGGGGAGGGATAAGTTGTGACATAAAATCATTTGGTGTTAAGGCTCTCTGACCTTTCTGCATCACTCCTTCAATTTAGATCCAAGGCACACATTTTCAGAGCTCTAGTTGCTAGAGGGCTAATGGCTGGGCTATCCCAAGGTTTGGGGTATCCTGTTCTCAGTTATCTGTTGAATTCCAGGTTATTTTTCTCCTTTTTCCTCCACTTCCTTAACCACCACCTGCCACCAGTTCCATCCTTTTCTCAGTTATTCCTTGACCCTTGCAGGTAACTGTTTGATCACATACTAATTCGTGTGCTGTGCTTAGTCATTCAGTTGTGTCTGACTCTGCAACCCCATGGACTCTAGGCCACCAAATTCCACCAGGGATTCTCCAGGCAAGAATATTGGAGTTGCCAAGAATACTGGTTGCCATGTCCTCCTCCAGGGGATTTTCTTAACCCAGTAATCAAACCCAGGTCTCCCACATTGCAGGCAGATTCTTTACTGGCTGAGCCACCAGGGAAGGCCATAGTAATGCATAACAAGTATTAATGGATGATAATATTAATAGAAAGGAGTACAATTTCGCAAATGTTTCCACTAAAATCTTAAATTCACTACAGTGAATGAACATCTCTAATGGGGCTGAGGGATGCAGGGTGAGAGGCAGGGGTGTAAGGCTGAGGTAAGAAAAGCAAGAGAGAAATTGCTTAAAAAATCCATTTTAAGTTATTTATCATTTAGGTTACTTAATGCTCCTGGCTTCCTTGGTGGCTCAGAGGTGAAGAATCCACTTGCAATGCAAGAGACCCAGGCGGGGAAGATCCCCTGGAGGAGGAAACAACAATTCACTCTAGGATTCTTGCCTGGAAAATCCCGCGGACAGAGGAGCCTGGCTGACTGTGGTCCATGAGGTCACAAAAGAGTCAGACATGACTTAGAGACTAAACAATTTCAGATAGGCTAGAAATTCCCAGCAGAAAATGCTCTATACATATCTTGTCCATCCCGTGTGACTGTGTGTGTGTGTATGCATATTCAGTTGTGTCTCACTCTTTGTGACCCTTTGGACTGTAGACTGCCAGGCTCCTCTGTCCCTGGGATTCTCCAGGCAAGAGTACTGGAGTGGATTGCCATTTCTTCCTCCAGGGGATTTTCCTGACCATTATGTGCTTTTGCAAACTTCCAGCACACTGCTGTGTAATTTTGAAGGTGAGTAGGGGTAAATCTTTAATTAATTCAGATAAGTAAATTTCTGTTATCATTTATGTCATCCTTTAGACATTCTTATTAGTATGAATACAGTATAAAAGTAATATTTTAAAACTTCAAATAAAATAGGAGAATATCAATAAAAATGCTCCCTCTTCTGATTCCATTCTTTTTGGAGAAAATCACTTATAATAATTTGCTGGCTATTTTTTTCAGAATTTTTTTCAAGTAAGTGCATATCATTATATGATCTACAATGTATTATAAATTAGTTAATTGTGCCTGTGTTTTAGCTTTAATCAATACCTTAGGGCTGATAAGTTAATCTTTCAGTTCAGTTCAGTCGCTCAGTTGTGTCCGACTCTGCGACCCCATGAATCGCAGCGTGCCAGGCCTCCCTGTCCATCACCAACTCCTGGAGTCCACCCAAACCCATGTCCATCAAGTCGATGATGCCATCCAGCCATCTCATCCTCTGTCATCCTCTTCTCCTCCTGCCCTTAATCTTTCCCAGAATCAGGGTCTTTTCCAATGAGTCAGCTCTTCCCATCAGGTGGCCAAAGTATTGGAGTTTCAGCTTCATCATCAGTCCTTCCAATGAACACCCAGGACTGATCTCCTTTAGGATGGACTGGTTGGATCTCCTTGTAGTCCAAGGAACTCTCAAGAGTCTTGTCTAACACCACAGTTCAAAAGCATCAATTCTTCAGCGCTCAGCTTTCTTTATAGACTAACTCTCACATCCATACATGACCACTGGAAAAACCATAGCCTTGACTAGACAGACCTTTGTTGGCAAAGTAATGTCTCTGCCTTTTAATATACTTTCATAAGTCATAACGTTCCTTCCAAGGAGTAAGCGTCTTTTAATTTTATGGCTGCAATCATAATCTTCAGTGACTTTGGAGCCCAGAAAAATAAAGTTAGCCACTGTTTCCACTGTTTCCCCATCTATTTCCCATGAAGTGATGGGACTGAATGCCATGATCTTAGTTTTTTGAATGTTGAGCTTTAAGCCAACTTTTTCACTCTCCTCTTTCACTTTCATCAAGAGGCTCTTTAGTTCTTCTTCACTTTCTGCCAAAAGAGTGGTGTCATCTGCATATCTGTTAATCTTTGATATATCCTAATCAAGGTTAGGGTTCCAGAAACAGTCAGTTACCATTGAAGTTCTAATCAGAAGGCCCTACTCTGGAGAAACTAGTTCTCCAGGTGTTTATTTTTTATTTTTTTAATTAAAATTAAAAAAAAAATTTTTGGTACCCCAGATGGGACTCAAATATTTATTTTTTAGCATAATGGACATTAGAAATAATATTCCCTTAGTAAGATTATTAATGTTTGAAATATGTGAATTGATTAGAAATATTATATTGGGTTCCCTAGTGGCTCATGAAGGAGACCTGGCTTTGCTCTCTGGGTCAGGAAGATCCCCTGAAGAAGGGAATGGCAAACCACTCCAGTATCCCTGCCTGGAGAGTTCCATAGACAGAGGTGCCTTGCGGGCTACAGTCCATAGATTCACAAAGAGTTGGACATGACTGAGTGACTAACAATTTCTTTCACTAGGTTTAGGATTTTATTCTGTCCTGTAGGACAATTCTTTGAGTTAAGAGAAGTAAGTGTGATGTTATTTGTACCTACTAATAAATCTTTGTCTTCTGAGCTAAAGTTCTTGTGAGACCTGCTTTAGTTGTACCAGATACCCACAGTGGGGGCAGTGGGGAAGAAGAGTCCTTCACTATCACCGACTTCTCACCTTTAGAGCCTACCATTCTCTGTGAAAAAGAACCTATGATTGTGAACAAATGGGACTGGGTCAGTTCCCAGCACGTCTGTGTATGTGCTTAGATGCTCAGTCATGTCTGGCTCTTTTCGACTCCATGGACTGTAGCTCTCCAGGCTCCTCTGTCCGTGGGGATTCTCCAGGCAAGATACTGGAGTGGGTTGCCATGCCCTCCTCCACAGATCTTTCCAACCCAGGGATCAAATCCAAGTCTCCCACACTGCAGGCAGATTCTTAACACCTGAGCCATCAGAGAAGCCCCAACACTTGTATAATAATATAAGTAAATAATAAGTAAATACATATTCAAGTATATACTCATTAAAGAAAAAAGAAATGGGGTCATAAATACATACTCTTTGCTTGAGATAGTTTACTGTTGTTGAAAGTGAAAGTTGCTCAGTTGTGTCCAAGTCTTTGCGACTCCATGGACTATACCGTCCATGAAGTTCTCCAGGCCAGACTATTAGAGTGGGTAGCCTTTCCCTTCTCCAGGGGATCTTCCCAACCCAGGGATCGAACCCAGGTCTCCCGCATTGCAGGTGAATTCAACTACTGTTGAATGAATTCTAATCTTAGGAATTTGGGGTACCTGAAGGTTATTAGTGAAAGAGATCTGGGGGTAAGATGGGCTTTTACAAATCTTGTTAAATTTCTATCACATAAGTCCATATTTGTCCGGCTGATGACTTGAGCTATCTTTTCAGCTCAGGCTAGGCATTTTAAACTATTTACTTATTTTCTGATTTTAATAGTAAAATACATTAGTCGTGGAAAGATTGAAAAAATACAGAAGAAATAAAAATCCTCTCTAATGGTCTCATTTGGATATAACTGTGTTATTGACAATTTGGTGTGTTTCCTTCCAGTGTTAGTATGTGTGTCTGTGTATACATCTGAACAGATATACATATAAATAAAAAAACACGGTAAGTAGTTTTGTGTTACATTTCTTTCACTTAGCATCATATAGTGAACATTTCTGCAAACCATTAAAATGACTTGAAAGCATAATTCTATAATTGTCTAATAGTTATAGATGGACCATAGCTAAGTCATTTGCCTGTCATTGGACACTTACATATCTAGATTTTTTTCTTTTAATATTATCTTATTGTGGCATATTTTAGACATAAAGCTTTGCTTTAATTTATGAGACTAGATTCTCGTGTATAGTTTGGAAACCACAGTTTATACATGACCTATTTCATCTTTCTCATTCACCTACAAAATATCCTACAAAATTCACCTACAAAATTATCCTACAAAAATAAACAAAAAGAAACTCTGTGACCTCACACTCTGTCATTTAGAAATATTTGAGAGGCTTTTAGAGAAAAAAATTAGAATGTTCTAAGGAAGGGTACTATTGGTGTTGCAAGCTATGCTTTTGTTTTGAAAAATGAAAAAGCCACTTTACTTTCTTTCTAACGATTAGATTAGGAAGCATGGGTTTAGGATTCTAGTCTGATGCAACCATCAGAGTAGCTCCTTGCTCAGCAACATTCTCTCCAATGGATCTGGGTTGTCCTGCCATTATTGTGCCATCTAAAGCGCCAGCCCTTCAACCACTGTGTGCAAATGATTCCTTCTTTCTTCATTTCTGGTTTTCTTTTTTTTTGAGGGGAAACAAACATTTCAAGCTTTTGTGTGGCCCCAGCAGGTGCCAGTGGCATTCAGGGAGCATGCCGGCCTCAAGCTCTACAAAGGAGGAGTGAGGTGGTGCTAGCCATTTTGCTTAGCTGAGAAGCAGAGAGAATTCACAGCTGTTCACTGCTAGCCCTCTCATCTCAGGAGTCTGTGAAGTGGCACTTTCCATGGACTCAAAGTAGATGTTAGGAAAATTTTTAGAGTCCTCTCACCCTGGAAACTGCTAATTGAAGTGCCACCAAGATGCTTGCACTGGCTCTGAGCTGGTTACACATACATTTTAAAGAACTGGCCTCTCCCCTTTCTGTCTCCTGTACCCCATTGTGAGTGCTCTGGGTGGTCAGCAAATAATAACTGATAATAACGCTCTCCTATTCTTTCAGATCTCTACAGAAATGCAAATCGCTGCCTTCAGAAGAAAGCACACAGGCATATGAATTTTATGTGAGCAGGGAATACCAGTGAGTCATGCTTGATGTTGTTGTATAAACTATTCAGGTGGGAAGGCTAACGCTGCAATATGAGAACACGATGGGGAGTGTCTTCTTTTTCCTGACTGTTCAATTATCAGAGAGCACACAGTACACACACGTCCCAATACACAAAAACAGACAATTATATAAAATGTATGCCAAAATCTCCACAGGGAGGAAAGCTAAAGTCTTCAAAATCAAATGGTTATCACAAAACAGAAGAGAAAAAATCTGGAAGGTGGTAAGCAGAGTTAATACCTGAGAGGGAGCCAAAGCTCATGCAGATGTGTGTTATTTATGCCCTTAATTGTTATTTCCAGTAGGTTCCTGGCTGCCAGTGCACATGAGTTAAGTGCTGTAAAATAACAGATGTCACACATCACAAGAACAATAGGGAGTCAACATAAACAGCAGCATAAATCTGCTTACCTTAGGTACCAGGGGAAAAAAGAGAACATACAGAAAAATGAATGAGCCTGTGGCTGTAATTTATAAAACAAAAGATCCCATACACTAATTATATATCTGCACCAAATACACTAAGAGACAAGTCATCTTGGAATAACACCTATTTGGGTAACAAAGTTTCCCTTCGTTCTTAAAAGGATAAAAGAAAGGGGAGAAAGAAAATGAATGAGAGGGAACAAAGAAAGAGAAACAAGTCAGTCAGTGGCATTTTGTAGAGAAAGACTTGTGGGATGTAAGAAAAAGACCAAGAAGAACTGGGATGTAAATTTTAAAAATCATTAATGATCCGGCAGAGAGATGTTCCAATAAGGCTTACAATCTAGCACCAAATAATGATGCTGAGAACACTACAGATTGAGATAGTTTACAAAGGCTTAAGGGAGCTCAGAGGCTTGAACCAAAAAAAGCAGGAAAAAAATACAGGATACAACTGAGAAACGTGAAAACAAACACACCTAGGGAACAAAATCTTAAGTAAAGATACCTATTTGGAGAAAACCTGTGTAAAGCCTGGATGTGGAGTGAAAGCAGATAGCAAACACTATCAGAGTTGCAAGGTATTACAACAGCTCCAAAAAGTGAGAGTTCCCTCTTGGGGTTTTTAATGCAGAGGTGTCTCATTATGAAGCGTTGACAAAGGAGCTTATGTCCCTCTTTACTAACAGAGCGAGATCTTCACTACACAGCTGACCAAATGAACCTTGTTCACAGTACAGAGTGCATTTGGGGTCATGTGAATACACACACATGGCCAGAACGGTTCTGATTCTATCATTAACAGAAATTTGAATATACCAACCTATAATTTTCAGAACTTAAGGAACTGTGTAAGAAATAGCATTTACTAAATACAAGGCATTGTTGTAAGCACTGTACATATTTAACTAAATCCTCATAACACCCCAAATAGGTGCAATTGTTCTTGTTGGATGGGGAAACCAGGGTGCAGAGCTTAATAAAATATCCCAAAGTCATAAATTTTAATAAATGGTGATTCTGGAATTCAAATCCAGGAAGGTTGTCCCCCAAGTTCATGTCCTTTTAGCAGTACACAGCACTTCTGTCGGTGGGTAGAAAATGAGGCTTACTCCATAATTCCTATCAGTTTGACAGACAAACTTTATCTCTGAATAGGACTGGAAAGACTGACAATCTAGGCCCAGACTACACCATTCATCCTCATGTATGCCTGCGTGTTACCTCACTCCCAAATATACGGTTCCCCTTCCAAAGGTGATCTAAATGGTCTGCCAAGACATAAGTCAAAGACTAAAGTTTGTGCTCCAGCACCTGGATCTTCTTCATCTTGGCCCACTGAGCTGCGATGGTCTTCCAGAGACATAAACATGCTGGAGACTGTGAAGAGCCTGTACAGATTGTGACTTTGGTCATTTAGTTGAGAAATTAAAACTAATTTTAGAGGGTTATTAAAAGTAATTGAAGCAATACAATTTTTGAAACACTCCACACAAGCATACATAAGTATGTATTATTTATGAAACATTGGTTTCTTTGCAGACACTCTTTGTCACCCTGGAATTGTGAAGTACAGATAGTTGACCCCGTGACAGTGTTGTGAAGGAATCAATAAAATTGTGAGTATCAAAGAATACTGGGCTGCCATGGTTCTATTCTGCTTTCCTGCACATCTTGAGTCTCCCACCATGAGTCAGGACTTTTTATTAGACAACAGAAGCACACTGCCTCTGAAAGAGCATCTTCATTCCAACCCTTTTGCAGGGATTTCTTTAGTAGTCCAGTGTTTAAGACTTCACCTCCCGATGCAGGGGTGCAGGTTCACTCCCTGGCCAGGGAGCTAAGTTCCCACATGACTCACAGCCAAAAAAACAAAGCAAAGACAGAAGCAGTATTGTAACAAATTCAATAAAGACTTTAAAAATGGGCCACAGTTAAAAAAAAAAAAAAGCTTAAAAAAATCCACGTGCAGAGCACAGTGAGTGTCTTGTAACTGATCACATTCCCCTCCCTGCGTTGGCACCTGGGAATCTGAGTCAGAGTTGTAACCCAGCCTTGACAAATGTTGCTCTTTATTCTCTCCCCATCTTTCCTATTCTTAACATTTGTCCAATTTCTTGGCTTATCTATTCTTTTACTGTTAGGGGCTGAGTTGTGCCCCCACTAAAATATGTACGCTGACATCATAACCTGCAGTACCTCAGACTGGGACTATGTTTGGAGAGAGATTCTTTAAAGAGGTAATTAAGTTAAAATGAGGTCATTAGGGTGGTCCCCAATCCAATATGATTGGTGTCCTTTTAAGAGGAAATTTTTACATAAACAGGTACAGAAGGAAGAGCATGTGAAGTTCGCAGAGAGAAGAGGCCATCTACAAGCCAAATAAGGAGAAAGTAGTCTGAATTGTGAGAAAGTAAATTTCTGTAGTTTCAACCTTCCAGTCTGTGGTGCTTATGTCTGCCTCTTATGGACTGAATTATGCCCCCCAAAGCCAGGAAGACAGGCCCTTACCAGAAACCAGTTCTGATGGCACCTTGATCTTGAACATCAAGCCTCAAGAACTACGAGAATATTAAATTCTGCTCATAATTAAATTCTGCCTTTGTTTCTCTGAGTGGGGCTTAGGAGTAAAATCAATGGAAATGAATCCTGCTTTTGAGAAGAATGGGGCAGATGGACCAGAAAACTGAGTCCAAGCTCCACCTGGGCACGCTGTGTTTGGGGCTTTTCTACCTTTCCGTAAATGGGCTGAATGTTTGTGCCCCCCCAGATTTGTGTGTTGAAATCTGAACCCTCAGTGTAGTGGCATAAGGAGGTGGCATCTTTGGGAGATAATTGGGTCTCAAGCCCTTATGAATGGGATGAGTGTCCTTCTAAAAGAGGCTCTTGCTCTTTTTTTAGCCGTGTGAGGATGCAAGGAGCAGTTGGCAGTCTGCAGCCTGGGCAAAGTCTCTCATTAGAACCCGCCCATAATGGTCCCCTGATCTAGGGCTTCCAACCTCCAGAACTGTGAGAAATAAATATCTGCTGTTTATAAGTCAAGCCACACAGTCTATGGTACTTTGTTACAGTAGCCCAAACTAAGACACACAGGATCTGCCTGAACTTAGCCTCTTCAACTCATACACGGGAACCTTAGCCATGACCCAGCCCAGGGATGGCCCCAAAAGACTTGTTTTAGTGTGAATCTGTTGCCATCCACATCCACCCTGAACCAGAGTGTCTCAATCACTAGAAAAATCTTCCTTGGGACTGGGAGAATTGGAGACTAGATAGACTTCAGGCTTGGTACTGCTTATTGATTCTTTTGCTTCATCTGAGAAATATCTTTCCCCCTTTCAAGAAACTGAGATTGAATTCTCAATTCAGTAGGTTTATGTGATGAGGTCAAAAGGATTATGCTTAACATTTTATCCTTGCTTCATGTCTCCTGGCTCATGCAGAGATCATCCAGAGTGAGAGGCTGGAAATAAGTTGATAGAATTAAAATGTAGCATGTGGCATATCCAGAGAAAAATAAGCTCTCAGACAGAATTATGTACCTAATTCTGCCTACTACAGGTATCTTCAATCAGTCAAGTGAGATACCTGATACAGGTGCATGCATGCTCAGTCCTGTCTGACTCTTTTGTGATCCCATGGGCTGTAGGCCACCAAGCTCCTCTGTCCATGGAATTTTCCATGCAAGAATACTGGAGTGGGTTGCCATTTCCTACTCCAGGGGATCTTTCTGACCCAGGGACTGAATCCGTGTCTCCTGTGGCTCCTGCATTGGCAGGTGGATTCTTTGCCACTGAGACACCTGGAAAGCCCCACTTGATACAGGTATTCAGGTGTTATTTAGTGATATGTATTTATTATTTAGTATATATAAAGATTTATTACATATATAGTATAGAAAGAGAGAGAGGGAATGAGAGAGAGAAATGAGAATTTATTGGAGGGATTCCTCACAGAATATATTGAATGAGACATGTGATGGCTTCTGCACAATATCAGGTTAGAAATAGAAACCAGGGCAGGCAGGTAGGTCTCCAGGCAATGGAAACCATCTTTTACAGGCTCTGCTCCTGCAATGAACGTGACCCAAACTTTATTTATTTATTTATTTGAACTATCTTTGAATTACTCTTTGCAGTGTTCAAAGTCCAGGGAGAGAGGGCTGCATTTCGTGAGTTGGTGCCAAATCTGACTGGGGTAAGGTACAGTTCAACTAAGACTTCACAGAGAGGTGAAGAAGTAATTCTTCTCAACGGAGTTAGACTAACATAAGAAAGAGGGAATGACTCTTGTTTAGCAGAACAATAATAACACCACCAACAACAATAGTGACAACAAATGTCCATTAGCTTCTAAATCCTTCTTGCATCTTCAGAGCTGGTGATCCATCCAGGGTGAGTCCCTTTCAATGTATTTAGGGCTGTTCTTGGCACCTTGTCTGAGAGACGATGAATACCTCTTGCTTTGAAATCTACATACCTGATCATGTAGAGTTGTTAGCCATATTTAAGCTCTGGCCCAGAGCATAGCTTTAAGGACTTACTACCATCTGCTGATGTTCAGGGCATAGTGTCTTTTTTTCTGGCTGCTCTGAGCAGCATGTGGGATCTTAGTTCCTCGACTAGGGCTGGAACCTGTACCCTCTCTCTGCATTTGAAGTGAAGAGTCATAACCTCTGGACAACCAGACCAGTTCCCCAGGGCACAGTGTCTCATTACTGTCTTCCCTCCTACGCTGGCTGCCTACTTTGCTAGCCTGTGAAGGAAGGAAGCAGGGCTCCATGAAGCTGCCCCTCCGAATCTTTCCTTGTGTCTGTGTACTTGCAGCCGGCTGCTCTGCTGTTGGACAATCAGATTACTCTTCCCCAGGGCTAGGTGATGAGAGTTTTCAACTCCTTTTACTGGGAATGGCATTTAGTTTTGGCTTAGTCACAGCCTGCCCACATCATGAAGGCTAGCGGATGTTACGTAGAGAAGGAAGAAGATTCTGAGAGTTCATAGTAGTCCTAGGAATGATTTTTGTCAAATTAATTAGCTGTCACTTTGAAGGGAGGGGAGGCACATAGTGATAAACTGTGGGCGGCTAGGTACTAGCAAGAAGTGTACAGAAAGGATGCCTTCACAGGTCCCCGAGAAGCCCCGAGAACGCAGGGGTCTGGAATGGTAGGGCTTCCTCTCATCACTGTCACTTTTTCTGTCCATTCTCACCCCTCAGCATTTCACCTCCCTTAATAAGTATCCAGAATCCTCATGTTCTTTTTAAGTTCCTGTTAGAGCAGACAAAAGGTAGCTTAATAAACACCAACACATACCAAGGTGCTAAGAACTGGGTGAACTGCTCTTCCGAGGGGAAACTGCATTTTTAAACGGTAGAGCGACTTGTAACACAATGGAATCAATTCTTTCCGTGGGATTTAATTAACATAATAGTGGGAAAAATATCATTGGAAAATGGGGGTCTTCTTCATATCTTTAGAAATGTATCTTATTGACCATTTCCTGATTCTGAACATGTGCACCTTTAGCTGGGGGCCATGTAGCTATTGTGAAGACAGGAAAATCACACTGATCAAGAAAAGGGGCCCAGGGCTTCCCTGGTGGCCCAGTGGTTAAGAATCTGCCTTGCAACACAAGGGACACAGGTTCCATCCCTGGTCTGGGGAGATCCCACATGCTGCAAGGAAACTAATCTGTGTGCACCACAACTACTGAATTATGCTCTGGAGCCTGTGAGCCTCAACTACTGATGCCCGTGCACCCTAGAGCTTGTGCTCCACAAGAGAAGCCACCACAATAAGAAACCTGCGCACCACAACAAAGACCCAGGCCAGCCAAAAGTAAATTAAAGAAAAAGAAAGATGAAAGAAAAGGGTTCCCAACTCACTTTGGCTACAAAACAAGATCTGTGCTTCAAGGGAAGGACTAGTGGAAGAAAACGTGAAAAAGCTGGTTTGAATGGCATTTAGCTAACACAACACCTTTCTTACCACTCCCTAATCCCTGGAGAGATCACACTTTTTGTAATCATACAATAAACCATACTGTCAATATATTCAGAAAGCCTATGAAGATTAGCCATAAAAACTAGTCAAGGGCAATGATTAAACTTCAACTTACTTGTTGAAGTATAATCCGCCTTCACTTATTCAATTCTTTTAGCAAACATTTATTGAGTGCCTACTATTTGCCAACATCTGCTGGATCATCAAAAAAGCAAGAGTTCCAGAAAAACATCTGTTTCTGCTTTATTGACTATGCCAAAGCCTTTGACTGTGTGGATCACAACAAACTGTGGACAATTCTGAAAGAGATGGGAATACCAGACCACCTGTCCTGCCTCTTGAGAAATCTGTATGCAGGTTAGGAAGCAACAGTTAGCACTGGACATGGAACAACAGACTGGTTCCAAAAAGGAAAAGTAGTATGTCAAGGCTGTATATTGTCACCCTGCTTATTTAACTTATATGCAGAGTACATCATAAGAAATGCTGGGCTGGACGAAGCACAAGCTGGAATCAAGACTGTCAGGAGAAATATCAATAACCTCAGATACGCAGATGACACCACCCTTATGGCAGAAAATGAAGAAGAACTAAAGAGCCTCTTGATGAAAGTGAAAGAGGAGAGTGAAAAAGTTGGCTTAAAGCTCAACATTCAGAAAACTAAGATCATGGTATCCAGTCCCATCATTTCACAGCAAATAGACGGGGAGACAGTGGAAACAGTGTCAGACTTTATTTTGGGGGGGCTCCAAAATCACTGCAGATGGTGACTTCAGCCATGAAATTAAAAGACGCTTACTACTTGGCAAGAAAGTTATGACCAGCCTAGATAGCATATTAAAAAGCATAGACATTATTTTGCCAACAGAGTTCTGTTTAGTCAAGGCTATGGTTTCTCCAGTAGTCATTTATGGATGTGAGAGTTGGACTATAAAGAAAGCTGATTGCCAAAGAATTGATGCTTTCGAACTATGATGTTGGAGAAGACTCTTGAGAGTCCTTTGGATAGCAAGAAGATCCAACCAGTCCATCCTAAAGGAAATCAGTCTTGAATATTCATTGGAAGGACTGGTGTTAAAGCTGAAACTCCAATACTTTGGCCACCTGATGTGAAGAGCTGACTCATTTGAAAAGATCCTGAATCTGGGAAAGTTTGAAAGTGGGAGGAGAAGGAGACGACAGAGGATGAGATGGTTAGATGGCATCACTGACTCAATGGACATGAGTTTGAGTAAACTCTGGGAGCTGGTGATGGACAGGGAGGCCTGGCGTGCTGTGGTCCATGGGGTTGCAAAGAGTCGGACACGACGGAGTGACTGAACTGAACTGAACTGAACTGACTATTTGCCAGGCACTATGCTAGATGTTAATGATTCTATATGATTAAGTTATAGTTCCTCTGCTTAGAGAGCTCAGAGTCTAATGAACGAAAGAGATGGGCACACAATAGTTTTGAAACGATATGTGAAGTGCATTCTTAGCTGTAAAAGTAAATTGCTTCTAAATTCCATATATATGTGTTAGAGACAAGTGCTCGGGCCTGGTGCACTGGGAAGACCCAGAGGGATCGGGTGGAGAGGGAGGTGGGAGGGGGGACCGGGATGGGGAATACATGTAAATCCATGGCTAATTCATTTCAATGTATGACAAAAACTACTGTAATGATGTAAAGTAATTAGCCTCCAACTAATAAAAATAAATGGAAAAAAAAAAAAGAAAAAAAAAAGTAAATTGCTTATATAATTGAAGAGAAAGAACTAATTCAGTCTGGCTTTAGACACACTCTGGCATTTGAGCTGGTCCTTCAAGGACAAGAAGGTTTCTGAGTATCTCATTAGCTCAGCATCCTGAACATAGCAGTTTAATAAATGTCATTGTCTAACAGTGATGGAGGAAACCAGAATTCCTTGAAAGTCGAGTTCATTGTTGGTTCTCTCAGCTTTTGCTTGGACTAAGGTCGAACCAGGTCATCTCATACATGGAATCCCTGTGTGGTTGTAGTGTGGCGTCATTTGATCACATAATCAAGGTTCCTTAAGTTATCATACAGATACCGAAGGAAGATAGGAGTTGAAAACTGGATGTATCATAGATGCAAACACACTTAGGTGTTGACATTGTCATTTCTCTTTCTCTCTCTCTTTTTTTTTTCACGTTTTTATTTTTAAGTTCTCAGTCTTGAAACCACTCTCATGACCCCAGTAATTTAGCCCAAGTCCATTCTGATGGTGGCTGAAATGTGTTGCTGTGGTGGCACTTAAGCTGCCACAGCTCTAGAGCTGCAAATTTTAGATTTTATAATGAAATTTTGATTAAACTGGGCTTCCCCCCACCCCAGCAATAGCTATCTGTTGACTAGTACAGTATTTACAAAATAAATGGTGAGAAGTCCACCACACATTCTCTGTGTAGTTTTAGTGACTTCATTTTTAACAGTAACAATCATATTATTCTGAACTATTGAATTTCTTTTTTTCAGGCACTCTAAAAAACTAACAATTGAATGTTTGAAAAAATTTATTGATTCGCTACTCCTATCAGTTGTTTTTGTCTGGATCTAGATAACGACTTTTATCTAGGTGAAAAGTACAAATTCTACCAACTATCAGGTATTTCAAAAGGATACAGAAACAATGAGAGGAACGAATCTGTCAATTTCTATTAAACTTGATGAAAGGGAAAGTGAAGTTGCTCAGTCATGTCCGACTCTTTGCGACCCCATGGACTGTAGCCTACCGGGCTTCTCCATCCATGGGATTTTCCAGGCAAGGGTACTGGAGTGGGTTGCTATTTCCTTCTCCAGGGGATCTTCCCGACCCAGGAATTGAACCCGGGTTTCCTGCATTGCAGGCTTTACCCTCTGAGCCACCAAGGAAGCCTTGATCCTGGGTATAAATAATCCTTTGCTGTTGACTATCGGGGGATTGTTTTCGACTTCAAAAATAGTAAAATTCTAATTTTCACCACAAGGGGGAGGTAGAACACCAAAATTGTAATGAAATGGAGGCTAATGAAAAAGGTAGTGCATTTGTGTTAAGAAACGTAATCTGTTGCACAAAAAATGAGAACTTAAAAGTTGACTAGAATTTAGTAATCTTTGTGGCATCACATTCACATTAATTTCAGCCCCTTCATATATATGTGTGTGTGTATATATATACATACATATATATATTTTAAGAATATTTTTGCAGTTGAAGTCTCTTTTTCAATAACTTTATGTATTTTTAGGTTTGGTTGTGCTGAGTCTTCACTGCAGTGGGCTCTTCTCTGGTTGCGGCAATTGGGGGCTACTCTCTAGTTGTGTGTGGACTTCTCTTATTGTGGCGGCATCTCTTATTGAGGAGCCCAGTCTCTAAAAGGCACGTGGGCTTCAGTAATTGTGGCTCCTAGGCTTTAGAGCGCAGGCTCAGTAGTTGTGGCCCACTGGGCATAATTGCTCCTCGGCATGTGGGATCTCCTTGGACCAGGGATTGAACCTCTGTCTCCTGCATTGGCAGGCAGATTCTTTACCACTGAGTCACTAGAGAAGCCTTAGCCTCTTTATATTTTGTAAATTTTCTACAAATTTCACCTTTGAGCTAAATATATGGCTTATGAAATGGACAAAGAAAAGAAATAATAATTATCAGTGAAGGGAAATACTTCACTTTTCATCTTGAATGATAGCATATAAATTCTCAAATATTTTGGGGGTGATGATCAATTTTTTTTTTTTAAACGGCTGGCTGGGAAGTGTGTATTTTTGAGGTTGCAACATTAATGGAAAATAGATCAGCCAAAGTGGTTGAATAATATGGTTTAGTGTTTAAACAGAGCCTACACTTCTTTGAAAAGGTAAATGTTCAATCTGTTTTTCTGGTCTTGCTTGTAGTTCAGGCAAGCCTTCTAATTCTTGTCAAATCTGATTACAGATTCTCTTCCTTCTAGAAACATTCCTGATTTCATTCCACCTGAAACAGATGACTTTTCTTTAGTGTGCTTCAGAATCCCCTGGAAAATTTCTGAAAACAGATTGTAGGGTTCTTCCCCTAGAGTTTCTGGTTTGGTAGGTCTGGGCAGGGCCCGGAGAATAGGTACTTCCAAGTGGCAGGTGGTACTGATGTTGCGAGTCTGAGATCACAGTTGAAGAACCATAGTTCAGCATGCATTCATTTGGTTTATGCTTTCAAATATTGTCACAGCAAAGCCTAAAGAATGTTACCCATTTGTTATGCTGAAATTTCGTTTGGCTCAATATTGTTTGAAACCAAGTGGCTGTTAACAGTGGCTCAGGAAGTTTTCTCAGCTCTGCAGTTGGATATATTTATTAGGATTTGATGTGAATACTGTCCCGCATCTTTGGGCGTACTGGTTAATCAAGACATTTTGTGTGTCTACGTTGTGTTTTTCTGAGCACACTTGAAGTCACTTGAAGAGGGCTGGACTTTTTGTCTTGTGATTGCTCTTAGAGGCCCCTAAAGCTAATTACAGTGCTTGTTCTATAGCATATGTCTACCTAAACCTTATAACTGAAGAAAAGTTGAAATATCAGTTCATAGGCTACTTAGAGAGTAATTCTTGCCAGAAACATTAATACTGATATAAAATGAGAATTAGGGAAGGATTTAGTCTGAGTCATTCAGCTTTTCTATCTATAATCATTTAAATTAAAATCCTTAATTGTCCATATTTCTTTATTTTTTGCCTCAGTGAAAGAAAAACATGAGCCAAAAACTGTGCTGAATATCAATAGACTTCTAATTGTTTTGATCATGGTTTAGTGGGTAAATTATAGCCATGTGGTCTTCAGCCTTCCAGAGTAAGATGAAAATAGTCATACTTCTGATTCACTTTGCTGTAAAACAGAAACTAACATAACATTGTAAAGCAATTCTACTCCAGTTTAAAAAAAAAAAGAAATAGCCACACTTACCTAAACAGATCCATTTGTAAACATAAGGTGCTATAAATATATTTAGTAAAGAGAATCAATTCCATATTATAGATTTGACAGGTCAGAGCTATTTTTTTTTTTTTTTTAACAAACCATACTTCTAGAAATAGAGGAATTATAAGTAGAAATGCATGGATCCACTGAGGACAATATAACACAATGGCAACCGCTTAAAGATACTGAAGATTAAAGCTGGCTATTTACCAGCATGGCATAATGGGTGTAAGACTTTATATGGCACATGTTCTAATTGCTTAACAAATCAACACAGGAAATGCGATTAATCTGCTAGGTACACTCTACCACAGATGCTTTGATTCACAGTAAGTAACACATCCTTCAGAGGTTCTAGAAGTATGTGTAATCCCTGCAAAACAAACTGAGATTCCAGTTTCTAAATCATCACTGCCTTCTCTCTAGCCTTGGTGAAAGTGCAGGATACCCCACAGTTGTATGAAGGTGCTGGATTCTCTAATATTCCAACCCTAGCTTCAGGGCACAGAATAAAAAGGATTCTTTTGTGAGGGCCACTGTGAGTGTTTACAAAATGTTTTGAACTCCTCAGATGAAGGCCTGATATTCCACATATTGGTATATTCTTCAAGTAAGATTTTGGATTTTCTTTTTAAGTGAAGAGTTCTGTTTGACCTGCAGAATTTGCTCTTGAATGATCCATACTAACCAAAACGGCTATTTCCAGTTATCCCTCTCTGATGGTGGCTTGTATTATAGGTGGTTAAAGCAGCTGGAGCTTCCCTGGTCAGATGGTAAAGCATCTGCCTACAGTGTGGGAGACCCAGGTTCAATCCCTGGGTCGGGAAGCTCTCCTGAAGAAGGAAATGGCAACCCACTCCAGTATTCTTGCCTGGAAAATTCCATGGGTGGAGGAACCTGGTAGGCTACAGTCCATGGGGTCGCAAAGAGTCGGACATGACCGAGTGACTTCATTCACTAAAGCTGCTGGGTGAGGCTGAGCACAGGCTTCCAAAGCAGCATCACACACCTACCTGCGGTCCTTTTGCAGGGCTCCACAGCTTAACCACTGTCCACCGGCTCCTTTTGCCCCTCCCTTGATGTTTGACTGATTCATTTCAGTGTCATGCTCATTTTTGCTATTTCTTTACTTCAGCCAGTGCTCCTAAGGGGTCCTGGCAAAAGCATGGACCATGAAGTTATATTGCCTGGATTGGTACCTGATTCCACCACTGGCTTTCTGAGTCTCAGCTTCCTCTCTATCTAACATGGGGATGCATTGCATGCATGATAAGTTGCTCAGTCGTGTCTGACTCTTTTCGACTGTTTGGACCATAGCCCACCAGGCTCCTCTTGTCCGTGGGATTCTCCAGGCAAGAGTTCTGGAGTGGGTTGCCATGCCCTCCTCCAGGGGATCTTCCTGACCCAGGGATGGAACTCATGTCTCTTATGTCTCCTGCATTGGCAGGTGGGTTCTTTTCCCCTAGTGCCACCTGGGAAGCTCACTATCAAAGGTCATTGTCAGGATTTGTTGAGATAGGGGACTTTCCTGGTGGGCCAGAGGCTAAGACTCTGCTCTCCCAATGAAGAGGGCCCACGTTCAATCTCTGGTCAGGGAACTAGATCTCACATGCCACAAGTAAGGATTCCACATGCCCAAAGAAGATTAAAGATTCCACATGATGCAACTAAGGCCTGGCGCAGCCAAATAAATAATTTCTTTTAAGTGTTAAAAAATATTTGCTGAGCTAAACACAATTCCTGACAAATATTTGTGCTCACCATATGCCAGTTGTTGTTATGACTAATTAGGGGTTGGTGTTTTAACTCCACCCTATGTTACTTTGGCTGCATGATCTGTGCTGCTTTCTCCTGCTTAATTCTGTGGCACTGATGTCCTGTCTACTTTTCCTAAGCTGAGTGCATCCTCTGCTTGTCTTATAGTCCCCTTGCTTCCTCTCTTGGGGTTAGGAGAGGCTCTGCTTTCACCAATTATCACCAATATCACTATGCTTCCATCTCAGATAACAGCAAGCATTCCTCAGATTTCATCACATAAAGGACCAAATGGGCAGTGAAATTGACCCATTGGTTTTGTCATCTGAATAAACAGATGATCACCTCCTGAAAGATTTGGCTTTAGAAATCACTTTTCATGGGATTTCCCTGGTGATCCAGTGGCGAAGAATCCAACTTCTAGTGTAGGGGATGTGAGTTCAACCCCTGGTTGGGGAACTAAGATCCCATAAGTTGTGAGGCAACTAAACTCGTGGCCTGCGACCACTGAGCCCAGCTCTTCTAGAGAGCCTGTGGGCTGCAATAAGAAAAGCTGGTGCACCACAGTGAAGACCCAGCACAGTCAAATAATAATAATAAAAATTTTAAAAAGAAGTAACCAATATTCCTTATCACTGTGGTTAAAGTGACTCAATGGATTGGCTATTGTCCCACTCACCACTCATTCATTAATTGCTGGTATGACCTCAGAATTCTTATTTTGTGAACAATTATTTCAACCCCAGCAAAGTAGACATAAACTTCTTTTGTCTTCAGCCAAGTTTTAGGTGTAACTGTTATGTGTTTTAATTGTATGCCTTCTTTTAGAGAAACCTCATTCAGCTGACTAGCTTGAAATATTTTCTGTACCCTAAAGCCAACTCATTTTGCTCTTCTGTAGGTCAGAGAGGTCAGGCTTCTGGGGTCTGGAAGAGGCAGGTGCCAAAGCTCAGAGAATTAATTCCCTGCTCATACAAAACTAGTGGATGGAGGATTTCTTCCTTGTGAGGCTTTGTAGGACAAATTTTGGCACTCTAAATTGGCAGGGATAAAAGTAGGGTCAAATAATGAAGAAAATTGTACACTGTGAACAAAAGAGCTTAAAAAAAAGATTTTTACCTATGGAATAAGGTATAGTAATGTGGTTCTATTTTCGGATGACTCAATCTTAGCTTGTCCTTCAACAATAAGTAAATGAGGAACTTCAATCTACATTAACGTGAATACCTGTGCTGTATCACTGTAACCGGTAGTGTGTTCTTTTGTCCCACAAATGAGCTGAACACAGAACCTTACTTCAATATAAAATGCACTGATTTTGTTGGAGCCTATTGCATTCTCACGCTATTAAAAAGTCTTTTCATGTTCAAATTCCACTGTGTTTTCAACGTATGATTTTTTTCTTTCAAAAGGAAAAGGGTCCCCTGTGGAAGTTTATGAAAGCTGACACATTTTCTTGTAAAATATCCTTCTGAGACCATATGGTTTATTGGTAAGCACATATTTTTGGACCTTTTAAAATAAGTATTATGAAATTAATATGAGATGTTTTTAGAAAAGTGAATGCTATTGACTCAGTAGGGCAGAATGCCTGTCTTCTTTGTGGTTGTTACTCTTTATAATTCCCTGTAAAAGGCATTTGCAGATAATTAAAAAAGGTATTTGGAGCAAAAATACTTATCAAAAGAGGTTATATAACACATGCATGGCAGCCACTTGTCAAAATTAAATATACCCATTTCTTTTCCCCCCAAAGCCATTAGATCTATTACCACCTAATTGCTTGGAAAATTCATTTTCTTTTTCTCAAATCACAGCCTTAATTGAGGTCTGAAAGCTCACCAAGTGCCTCTTAAATCAGTAAACCTAACTTTTTTTTTAGTTCTTCTATAATTTATCTTTGTGGCTGAGGGCATATTTTTTTTTTTTTTCCCTTTGAGACAGTTATGGCAGTCAGAACTAGGAGAAAAACCTCTTACTTTGAGAAATAAGAAAACATGTCTCATGCTTCTGATAATGTACGTTGAGGCCGAGAGTTCACAGCAAAGTGAATAGATATTGATACAAGCATATTATTTAATCACACTGAAGCCAAAAGATTTTTAACCAGTTTATGTGAATATTTTGTCCTCAATGTCAAGCTGAGAAACACAAATCTTTTCTTCATTCTGGCTATGGAAATCTGCCTTTCATGTAGCAATCATCAAGAGTACCATATGCAATATTGCAAAGCAATTATACTCCAATTAAAAATTTTTTAAAAAAGAGTACCATATGTACTCTTCCATGTTATATGCTTATTCCTTATATACTTTTTCCTTGTTATATAAACCCTGAAGAATGTACAAAACAAGAAATAATTCTCTATGTATTTTGCAGATTTTTTAAAAATTTATTTTTATTGAAGTATAGTTGAATTACAATATTGTGCTAACTACTGCTATACAACAAAGTGACTCAATTATATATCTATATATACACACAAATTCTTTTTCATATCTTTTACCATTATGGTTTATCACAGGCTGTTGAATATTGCTACACAGTAAGACTTTGTTGTTAATCCATTCTGTATATAACAATTCAGATCTGCAAAATAAACCAAAGCTAAAAATTATTTCTTGGGATTAGCCTGATATAAGAAATAATTTTCAGGTTTGATTTATGACATATCAAGCATCAATGGTGATTAGAATATCTAAATTGGTGTCTGAAACTAGAATTAATTTTAATTATATGAAATAGATGAGAATAAGTGTGATTTTTAAAATGAATATAGAAGTAATCATTCAGTTTAGGGTTGTTAGTTTAAGGAATTATTTTGGGAAGCTACAGACAAATTTGAAAAAAACAATTATTTTTCAAAATATTTTTAAAAACCCTGTGTCTGAATTGCTTGAAAGTTAGTGTATGACCTGGTTTGCTTTATTACTTTATTTTTTAAGAATTTTAAGAGTTTATTTGAGCAAAATGAATCAGTTGGCATTGGGCAGTGTCAAACCTTTTCCTACTGTTCATGGGGTTCTCAAGGCAAGAATGCTGAAGTGGTTTGCCATTCCCTTCTCCAGTGGACCACATTTTGTCAGAACTCTCCACCAAGACCTGTCTGACTTGGATGGCCCTACGTGGTATGGCTCATAGTTTCATTGAGTTAGACAAAGCTGTGATCCATGTGATCAGTTTTGGTTAGTTTTCTGTGATTGTGTTTTCCATCCTGTCTGCCTTCTGATGGATGAAGAGGGTTGTGGAAGCTTCTAGATGGGAGGGACTGGCTGTGGGGTAAACTGGGTCTTGCTCTGTTGGGTGGGGCTATGCTCAGAAAATCTTTAATCCAATTTTCTGCTGATGGGGGCTGTGTTACCACTCCGTAGGGGTAAGAGCAGTAATGGAGACCTCCTTCAAAAGTAGCATGCTGAAACTCCCAGGACTGCTGTATTCAGTGCCCCTGACCCCACAGCATGCCGCTGTCAACCCACGCCTCTGCTAGAGACCCCTGGACCCTCACAGGCAAGTCTGGCTCAGTCTCTTGTGGGTCCTGGTGCACCCAATGTTTTGTTTGTGCCCTCCAAGAGTCTGTTTCCCTAGTCCTGTGGAAGTTCTATAATCAAATCCCACTGACCTTCAAATTCCCTGGGGATTCTTAGTCCCTTTGCTGGATCCCCAGGTTGGGAAATGTGTTTTGGGCCCTAGAAGTTTTGCAACAGTGCAAGAACTTCTTTGGTATAACTTCTTTGACTGTTCTCCAGTTTGTAGGTTGTCTGCTCAGCGGCTCTATGGTGGGGCTAATGGCAACCTCCTCCTAGAGAAATTATGTCACATGCCACACATCCCAGGTTGCTGCAGCCAGAGCCCCATCCCTGAAGCAGGCTACTGCCGACATGTGCCTCCTCAGGAGACACTCAAACACTGACTTAGTCTCTTGTGGACATCACTGTTTCTTTCCCTGGATCCTGGTTGTCCACAAGGATTTGTTTGCACCCTCTGAGAGTCTCTGGCAGGCATGAGGTTTGATTCTAAATGTGATTTCACCCCTCCTACCATCTTGTTGAGGCTTCTCCTTTGCCCTTGGATGCAGGGTATCTTTTTATGGTGGGATCCAATATTCTTCAGCCAATGGTTGTTCAGCAGCTAATTGTGATTTTTCCAGCACAACCTGGAATCAAGATTGCAGATGACACCACCCTTATGGCAGAAAGTGAAGAGGAACTGAGGAACTAAATAGCCTCTTGATGAAAGTGAAAGAGGAGAGTGAAAAAGCTGGCTTAAAACTCAACATTCAAAAAATCGAAGATCATGCCATCCAGTCCCATCACTTCATGGTAAATAGAAGGAGAAACAATGGAAACAGGGAGAGACTTGGGCTCGAAAATCGCTGCAGATGGTGGCTGTAGCCATGAAATTAAAAGACACTTGTTCCTTAGAAGAAAAACTGTTATAAACCCAGATAGTGTAATAGAAAGCAGACATTATTTTGCTAACAAAGGTCCATTTGGTCAAAGCTTGGGTTTTGACCAGTAGTCATATATGGATGAGAGTTGGACCATAAAGAAAGCTGAGCACCAAAAAATTGATGCTTTTGAACTGTAGTGTTGGAAAAGACTCTTGAGAGTCCCTTGGACTGCAAGGAAATCAAACCAGTCAATCCTAAAGGAAAAAATCCATCCTGAACATTCATTGGAAGGATTGATGCTGAAGCTAAAGCTCCAATACTTTGGCCACCTGATGCAAAGAGCTGACTCATTACAAAAGACCCTGATGCTGGGAAAGATTGATGGCAGGAGGAGACGGGGACAACAGAGGATAAGATGGTTGGATGGCATCACTTATTCAATGGACATGAGTTTGAGCAAGCTCCAGGGGTTGAAGAACAGGGAAGCCTGGGGTGCTGCAGTCCATGGGGTGGCAGGGAGTCAGACATGACTGAATGACTGAAAAACAACAAGTGTCAAATAAAAAGTGGTTTGGAGCCCAGGGAGATAGTTTTCTAGGGAAAAGGGAGAAGTTAAAGAAATTATTGACTGGCTACAGCAAAAAGCTTAGTTGACTGTTTGTAATTGGTGTCCTTAGTGTTTTGATTTCATTACCTTGAGGCATTTACAGGCTTAGATTTTGATTTGCTTAAATAGGCCACTAAGGCATTACAGTCAGATCAGTCTAATGGCCTCCCTGTTCAATTAGTTAAACAATTCTCCCCTTTTGGTCATCCTCTGATACATGAGACATTGACCAGAAATGTAATGTCAGTGCCACTCTCAGTCACCATCAGATCTAAGCTGCTCTTGTCTGATTGTGAAACTCAGGTTATGATGGCAGATCTGTGGAAGAGATTGTTTCTGCTGTTCATCTTGATTGTTCTCAAGCATTCTGAGACCATCTAATGAACTACTGGTGACTGTGGACATTCATTTAAGACTTTTGGGAGAACATAGTGTACCAGGGACACTTCAAGGATAGCTATTAGGAGGATAATACCAAGATACTGATGTATGCTCCTTAGACAGAGCCCCCATGAACCAAACCGGTTGTTAGCAAATAAATTAAGGAATGTACCTGAAGGGGCAACAGCCTGTTTTAGTCAAGCGGTTTATTTATTTCCTCTATTTTCTACAATACCAGAGGTGTTGATGCAGGTAGAGCAGAAGGTATTTGCTATGGCACAGACTCATCTTTGTTCAGCCAAAAGCAATTCTATTACCTAAAACCACTTTAGCAAGAAAATATAGGCACTTTTGTTGTGCAGCTATGGGCTTAGCAGTAGATTCAGCAATAGTTGCCAAATTTAAGGAGCTCTGTTTTCTCATGCATTAACAGAGAGAAAAACTAAGTTGTGAAAAGACAAAAGGAAACAAGCTTTTCTATTGAATGAGGATCTTGACCTCTGATTTTGGGAGAGCTGTCTACCTCAGGATGCCATCTACTTCTGGGGAGGAACTTCCCAAGACAATTTTAATTTTAGATCTCCAGCTAGTGTGCAGTTCCAAGAGTCTAGAGAGCCCATTTTAACTGGGGGATGTGGACCCAAAGTTCAAGTTCTTGAAGTTTGGCTGCCTTCTGGGTTATTAGGCATATCTGGTATCGTCCTGCCAGAGAGGTTCAAGGGCAGTCTTTGTTCTTAAGGATTCCAACTCAGAAAGGGTGGGAGAAAATTGAAAATGTTAGTCTGGAGACTTGTAGCCAGATATTTGAGGATGCTGGTAGAATCAGGGTCTAGTTTGGTTTATAGATATATAACAAAACCTCAAAGACAATAAATGGAACTAGAATCTGATATCCACAAAACTATTATAATTTTCTACTGAAATATATTTTTCCCCTCACAATCACCCTCAATTCTGTAACAGAGAAAACATGAGCTTATCTGACTTTTAGTGAATCTAGGTCAAATCAAAGTATCATATTCAGTGTTTATAACTCTAAAGACATTCCTATTGCAATTAAACCAACAAAATTTAGTTTTTATCTTAGATCATGTGAACTTGAAAAACATTTGTGTTAGTTTCTTTATTTCTGAGAGCACACTTAATTAATTTAAATTTTTTTTGTCCTCAAGTAAGTTAAATAGAACTCTTGACAAATTAGTTTTGGCAATATCATTCAGAGACAGAAAAATTTCACACAACTATAAATGTTGTATACAAACTATATGTATACAACTATATATAGTTGTATACAACTATATGCCTTGTATACAAAGGCATACAGACACATTGATTTTATATTTTTTGCTTTAAAATGTTATCCATGAGGTGCAATAATGCAAAACTCTGGTTTATAAAAGAATGACTGGTTGTATTTCTGGCAGAAAGAATAAGTTAAGATTACATGTCAGATGGCTAAAGCTTTTACTAATATTTGTGAAAAAGGCTTGAGACTTTTCATTCACCTTGTTTTCAAATAGTTTAATTTATTTTTTCTCTGATAAAAATTCTTTCATAACTTTGCATTTCAAGAGATGGAGCTGGGTTCCTAAGGAAGACCAGGTAGAACATTTACATCTCAAAGGACAGAGAAAGGCTGTAAATTTCTCCAAAAGGACTTTTGTTTCCAAAATTCAAATGTTTTACAACATCTACAAGCCTTTTGAGATAAATAGGGAAGTTTAGGGGGGTTGGTAAAAAGATAGGTAGACTTTGAATTGTTGCTAGAGCTGCATTTCTGTTCTGGTAAAGACTCAATTGTAAGACAAGTAGAATTATTTTAATTCCTCAAAGAATTGGGTTGTAATCTAAATAATTTCAAGAAGCTGACCCTGCCATCCAACCTTGCATTATCTGCAATTTCCTCTTTCATTTCTGGGAGAAGATTTCCAACAAAAATGGAAATCAAAAGACTCCTACATTCTAGATTAGAGCCATATTTCTTTGGAATGTTTAGTAATCCTTCCACAATGGCTTCGGAATGGTTTTCTTTCCCTCTGGGTACGTAGTTTCATTTTAGCTTAGTTCAGTTCAGTTCAGTTCAGTTGCTCAGTTGTGTCTGACTCTTTGCAACCCCATGGACTGCAGCGTGCCAGGCCTCCCTGGCCATCAACAACTCCCAGAGTTTATTCAAACTCATGTCCATTGAGTCAGTGATGCCATCCACCCATCTCATCCTCTGTCATCCCCTTCTCTTCCTCCAACACCACAGGTCAAAAGCATCAATTCTTTGGCACTCAGCTTTCTTTATAGTCCAACTCTCACATCTATACACGACTACTGGAAAAACCACAGCCTTGGCTAGATGGACCTTTGTTGGCAAAGTAATGTCTCTGCTTTGTAGCTTAGTAGACAAGGTCTAAAAAACAGTTCTTACCAGAGTCTGAATGTCAGCTTTCAATTAGGTCAATTTCTGACCGGAGAACTACTTTAAAAAATAATCCTCTTAAACATATTGTTTCACATTTTACCTGAGGCAAAGAGTAAATATTCTTGACAGGGGTTCCCCAGGTGACTCAGTGGTAAAGAATCCTGTTGTGCCCGATGTCCGAATCCCCGAGCGGGAAGAGAGAAAGCTACCAAGAGACAATGCAAAACGCAAGAAGGAAGTTTATTGCTAGCTCGAGCTAGGGCCCCCGCTGTGTCCAACGCAGTGGCGCACAGGCTGAGAGCCCCGAGCCCGGTTTTCTACCCATATTTATAGAACATCCAATTTCAAACATAAGCAGGGGTCATTTAGCGAAGCGGATTGGTTACATGTTCGCGGGGGTCTTTTCATTGGTCAGACATTCGCGCGCGCGGGATCTTTCCGTAAACAAGTTCTGATTGGCTGTATCTGGGTGGCCTGATAGTCTCTGACTGGTTGTGTCTTGGTGACCTGATAGTCGCCTTAGTTGCCAGGGTGAGGGCCTGGTCTTCCTGCTTCTGCCTTTTGTCATGGCGTTATGTTTGCTCTCCCTACATTCTACAAATCCACCTGCCAATGCAGGAAATGCAGATTCGATCCCTAGGTTGGGAAGATCTCCTGGAGGAGGAAATGGCAACCCACTCTAGTACTCTAGTCTGGAAAATCCCATGGACTGAGGAGCCTGGTGGTCTATGGTCTGTGGATTAACAAAGAGACACAACTGTGCAACTAGGCATAGCACAGCTCAACACAGCACATGGACACAAAAGGGGTCTCCAATGAAATGCAAAACATACTACCCTTTTGAGATCTAGAGCCACACCCAAAGATAACTGAAAGAATGACTTAGACAATTCCCTTGAGAGCTGGGAATAGTTGGTAGGACCCTAGCTGCAAATGGAGTACAACCCACATTTGTATCTGGCCACATTTTGGGGCCCTACAATCTGATGGTAGCCAGGTCAACCTCTCAGGATACACAGTGAGACAGGAAGGAAATAGCTGCCCCTGGGAGAGAAAGGGTCAATAATCAATCTTTTTCCTTGCCAATCTAAATTTGCAAAAAAAGGGACTATGTAAGATTTTAGCTGCTTATTTTGTTGACTTAAAAAACAGTCCCAACCTAAAAGTTGAGTCAGTAAAGTCAAGTAGAAGCATGCAAGTATATTCACAGGCACGGAGGATCCATGTTTAAAACAGTTAAGGTAACTATGATGCAACACCAACAATTTGACTGGCCCTGACACACCCAAAATATAATCTTAATTTTTCAATGAAATCCTGAAGAAAACTCTTGCTAGTTTTGGTATACTGCTAAACACTAAAGTAGTATGTTTTTTCCATGGTTTTAGATTAGCTCAAAGAATTTTTACACTATTAAGTAAGAAAAAAATTAAAGTATTGCCCCTTTTAAAATTTATATAGACTTTTAATTAGCCTTATTTATGGAGCAGGAATTTCTTTCAGTCGCCAGTGTTGCCTAGACAACATCATCAAGCAAGAATGCCAGTTTTAAAGAATTCTATGCCATGCGCATGCGTGCTCAGTCTTTTCTGACTCTTGGTGACCCCACAGACTGTAGCCTGCTAGGCTCCTCTGTCTGTGGAATTTTCCAGGCAAGAATACTGGAGTGAGTTGCCAGTTCCTCCTCCAAAAGTTGAGAGTTATGTTTTATTTGGTGGGAAGTTTTAGAATTTCAAGCCTGGGAAACAGCATCTCAAGTAACTCTGAGAACTACTCTGAGGAGAGCGGGGGAGGAGCCAGATTATATAGAAGTTTCACATAAAGGGCAGGTAATCTGAACATCAAAGTATTATTGTTCTGCCCGTAGCCAAAATGACACCAGCTGAGAAGTTGCCTAAATTCAAGAAGTTGAGGAAGCTGGTCTGGAAGCTGCTGAAAGAGAGCAGTGAGGAAGGAGTATGGCGGATATCATTGAAAGACTCTGGGAGGATGGGATCCAAAAGTGCATGATACAGGAGGGCCAAGGAAAGCTCCCTGACTTTCAGGATGGAACCAAAGTCACGTTCCACTACCAGACTCTTTGCAATGATAAGGAGAACACCATGTTGGATGACAGCCAGCCATGCAGCAAGCCCGTGGAGCTCATCATTGGCAAGAAGTTTAAGCTGCCCCTGTGGGAGACCATCCTGCATACCATGTGGGAGGGGGAGATTGCTCAGTTCTGCTGTGATGTCAAGCATGTGGTCCTATATCGGCTCTTGGCCAAGAGTTTACACAACATTGCAGCCAGCAAGGACCTCCTGGAGGGCATCACCCAGATGCAGGAGCACAATTCCTTGGGCCATGCTGATCTGGATGCCCTGTAGCAGAAGGCCCAGCCTCTCATCTTTGACATTGAGATGCTTAAGGTGGAGTATGAGAAGTGCTGGACTACTCCTCCATCCTCAATAAGTGTGATGACACTGTCAAGGCCTACTTCAACTACAGCAAGGCACATGCAGCAGCGTGGAACACTCAAGCAGCCCAGGCTGACTTTGCCAAGGTGCTGGAACTGGGACCCACCCTGGCAACTACGATGAGCCCTGAGCTATGGATCTAGGAGCAGATCTAGCTGTGAACTATGCCTTTAAGCGCAGATCCTTCAGAAAGACAAGGAGGACAAGGCCTGCTTCCGGGGCATCTTCTACCACTGACTGGGCCCTGCTGGTGTGGTCACCCTGTCTGGCCTGCTGCTGCTGCTGACAGCCCGCTCACTCGCCCCCACTGACTTATGCTTCTCTGTATGTGTGCTATGTCGCTTCAGTCATGCCTGACTCTTTGCCACCCCGTGAACTATAGCCCACCAGGCACCTATGTCCTTGGGATTCTCCAGGCAAGAATGCTGGTGTGGGCTGCTGTTCCCTTCTCCAGGGGATTTTCCCGACCCAAGGATCGAACCTGGGTCTCCTGTCTCCTGCAGTGGTAGGTGGGTTCTTTACCACTAGTGCTACCTTAACTCCACTTACCACTAGCTCTTCTCTGTATACAAAGGCCTTATTTATCTCTTAAAAAAAATTATTGTCAAAGAAAACCAGATATCCCAAGTTAAGGAATTTAGTGCTTGTCTATGTATGGGAAGCTACAAGAATCTGGCTCACTGAAATCATTCCTTTCATAGCCACCTCACCTGGTACTCTGTGTTTTTCACATCCCGAGCTCTTTTGGAGCTTACTATAGGGAGTGGCTGCAATCTGATGGCAAGGAGGTATTCTTCATCCTGAGTGCCCTTACGACTCACCAGCTCACATTGGAGGGCTGTAATCGCTGACAACTGTGACATCCCTGTCTAGTGATATGGCAGGAAATATTTTATTTCACACTAGGCACCACAGAGAGAGATCTAGGGGAGCTGACTTTGGTAAGAATGCTCATCCTTTGCTGACTTCTGCAGTTTTCTCAGTATCCCATCTGCAGGTCTCATCCTGGTCACCAGAAACTATAAGGGAAGAAAAGGAGTTTCCCCTCTATTCTCTTTAGTAAGTGCTTGAGTGAAACTCCTTTGTCTCTAGGGCAACTGTGTAAATGGATAAGCCTGTCTAAGATGATTAAAACTTCTCCACTGGTGTACGCTGTAATTCAATATTATCTTTGGTAAAGTTAACCTACTTGCTGCTGCTGCTGCGTTGCTGCAGTCATGTCTGACTCTGTGTGACCCCACAGACGGCAGCCCACCAGGCTACCCCGTCCCTGGGATTCTCCAGGCAAGAACACTGGAGTGGGTTGCCATTTCCTTTCCCCAATGCATGAAAGTGAAAAGTGAAAGTGAAGTCGCTCAGTTGTGTCTGACTCTTCATGACCCCATGGACTGCAGCCTACCAGGCTCCTCTGTCCATGGGATTTTCCAGGCAAGAGTACTGGAGTGGGTTGCCTTCTCCATTGACCTACTTGTTTAGCCTCAAAACAATTTTACTCACCCGAGGCCTCACACTGCATCCAATCCAGTTTTACATTGGACCCAGTCCAGATTATCTCCCATTTCTAAGCTGAACTTAGCCTGATCCCAGACTCAATCTAACTCTGGCCAGCTTCTGAACCCTATCCAGAAAAACAAATGCTCAAATAAAGTCTGAAAGCTCATAATTCAAAAGCTGTGGAGCTTGGATCCAGGCTCCAGAAAGGACTTACCAATCATTTCCAGAGACAGTGAAATCAAGGGGCTCATGAAGTCCTATGCTTGGTTGCTCATTGCTCTTGGGGGCCATTGGGGGTCTCCTTTGGTTCCCTTTTTGGACACCAGATCTGTTAAAAGATAAGCAAATGCATATTAAAAAATAAAAGAGATTGCACAAAAATGGATTCCACTATGGTCAATGCCAAGCTGGAAATTGTTAGAGGTGCGCCCTATTACTGTAGTCACATTTTTATTATTGAAAGCAAGCAGGCCCCTGTAGGGGCTACTGGGCACAGGGAGACTTTCTGTTCCACCTCCATAACCTTCCCTGGGTTCTGAAGGGCAGATTCAAAACGTTGCTAATCCAGGAAGGGAAAGGATTAAGAGTCAAGGGTGGAGCAGCCAAGAAATGATAGTACAGCTTTGGGGCAGGGTCCTGGTTCCACCTCAAGGGACACACATAGCAATATCCTTAATCCCATTTATAGGATTAAAACCCAACAATGGGAGGTGTCAGCATTCTCCATAAGGGAGAAGACTACTTGAGGCCAGTCTGATAGAAACACAGAAGCTCATTAAGAAGAACTCACACCCTAATCTTATCTGCAAATTTGCCCTTGAATTATTGCTATAAAATTCTTCCTGAGATCCTCCCTAGCTGGGAAACAGCTTTCAAGGGCAGGAGCCCTTTGTGTCCCCTTTAACTTGGCATAACAATAAAGTGATTTTTTTCTACTTCACCCAAAATTCCATCTCTCGGATTTCATTGGGCACCAGTGTGCAGAAAGGCTGAGTTTTCATCATCACTACTGACAGTATTGCCCTGTTTAGTTCACTCACTTTAGTCATCAAACTTGACTCAAGAGCCTGAACTTTTGTCAGTAGAGAAATTTATGAAGACATGGTGTAAGTAATTCCAAAGTATTCTATTTAGCAGCTTCCTCTCTGGAATGGCTATGTGCCTCCTCTTCCACCCCAGGATAGCTTAGATTTAAAAGTGGGAAGAAGGAAGCTCAATGATGAATATAAATCACTTTTATGTAATCTTCACCAAAGTCTTATGACGCATGTATTATCCTTGTCATCTAGATGAGGAAGCAGAATCAAAATGTTTAAGTGATTTAAATACCTTAGAACTAGTGTAGAATTGGGACTTATCTGGCACTGAAGCTCTACTCTTTCTTATACTTCCTATTATTTCCTTCCATGGTGACAACCTCATTTTGGAATGATAAGTTCTGTTGTGTTTGTGAAAGTTTACATTACTTTTTAATTATGTCACATGCTTTATCTATGTAAGCCTGGGCCAGTGCATAGGAGACATTTTCTAATAATCTGTTTGTGATTATGTGGCCTTGAGCAATGAGCAAAGGGAAAGAAATGCAATTTTTTATGCATAGCAAGTGCTGTGATAGGAAGCCAAATAAAACTGGGCACTGCTGACAGTAATGATGTTTTACCTCCTAGTGTTATAAAAATTTGCCTCATTAAACAAGATCAAACAAATGAGCCAATAAGAAGAAAGCCTCTTTTCTAACAAGCAGGCTTTAAGAGAAAGTAAGCCAATGAGAAGTGAGTTTCTGGTGTCAATGTAAAAACATTGGGGAAGATGAAACAGAAAAGATTCAGGCCTCTACTTCAAATGATGAGCTTGAAGACAAAAGAATCCATATGAAGTCCTGGTTCCAGGATGAGAAGTTTAGGTGGTATGCATCCTGCTTGCTTAAATGATTTGACTTTTGAAAAAAACAGAAGTAGGAGATATGTAACAATCTACATGTAGTTCAAATGAATAATCTTTGCATGTATCACCAAAAACTTCTAACATGTATACACTACTTACTATGTACCAGGTAGGGCAACCACATCATACTGGTTTGCCCAGGACATCTCAGATTTAGCCTTCCCCGGTGGCTCAGATGGTAAAGCATCCGCCTGCAGTGCAGGAGACTGGGGTTCGATTCCTGGGTTAGGAAGATCCCCTGGAGGAGGGAATTGTAACCCACTCCACTATTCTTGCCAGGAGAATAACACAGACAGAAGAGCCTGGCGGGTTATAGTCCATGGTATCATCTCTTAGTAGGTATACTAAAGGAAGTTCTCCACTTTTGCCAAAGTGTTAGTTGCTCAGTCCTGGTCGACTCTTTTCGAGCCCATGGACTATAGCTGGCCACCTTTGCAATAGGGTAATACCTGGTCTGCAAGCACTGTGGACATAACTTGCTTGGGGAAGTGACACCTCGTCTCCCACCATTATTTTGACTTCACTCAGAGCAAACCTCAGCTCTCTTACTATTGGATTGAGTGTTCATTGTCTGTTTGATATGGCCGTCCTCCAATTAAAATGTATACACTTGTAGAGGCTCTCGGATTTTATTTTTGCTTCTGTCCTCATTTGCACTAATGAATGCCTTCTGTGGTAGCATGGGTGCCATCTCCCAGGGGTCACGTGGAACCAGGCCTTGCTGAGCCTGGGAAGGACTGGCCAGGCTCTTTTTGCTGCTTTGCCCACCTGGAATGCTTCTATTTTTCAGCTCAATTTACCAGCTCATGCCCACCTAGGCTCAACAAAGGCCGAGTGAAGGCAAGATGCCCTGCTTTCTGAAGCTTTTGTTGCTCTCCTTGTCCTTTGATGTTGATTGAGAGCTGCCTTGTTCCAATAGGAACCCTTTGCCTCTCTCTGACTTCCTACCTCTCCCACCTTCTCCGAGGATTTAAATAGATCATAGCCAGAAGTTAATTGAAGATAAAAGTTTACAGTTAAGCCGGCAGGTTGTAGCACAATATCTATATAATCTAAAGTAACTGGGGCACTCTCAGGGTCATTGAAATGAACAAAGGTATTCTTCCAATGCATTTTTTAAATGTAGATAAATTTTGTGTCATATAAAATGCATTATAAAAGATTCCAATTGAGTCATTGGATTAAATGAACCTTTCAACACCTCTCAGAGGAAAGGAGATTGTATTTGGTATGATGAAATAGTCACTGCTTGGCTTCACACTTAGGTGATGCAGTGATCATCAGGGAAGAATTTACTTAAAACAAAAAAAATAAAAGAAATAAACTAATGAATCCCTGACTTTGTATCAGATATTATTATTTTTAAAATCATAACTTCCAAGATATTCTCAGGAAGAAAAATGATATTTAAAAGCTCTTCTGTCCTTTGACCCATTATTAAGATAGTATCAAATCCTCCCCAGTACCCAATATCCACTGCAGCCTATTAAAAAATTGATTACTCATATGCTAAAAGCTGTCTGGATTTCTCATCCCTTTAGTAGTTATGTAAATTCTGCTAAGGTTAAGATTAACAGGAAGCCAGAAGCCAATCTCGGACCAGTGAACTAATACAGAAGAATGAGAACAGATATGATTAGTATATTAGCAAGGGTTTATTTCTCTTCATTCTTTGATTATCTTTATTCTGAAGCTATGTTTTAGAATACTATTTAAGAGCTTCTGTTTGCAATCCACTTAGATTGTCTCGTATTTGTAGGAGAGTTTAAGGTCACTCTTAGAGATACTCCATTTCATTTGAATAACATTGTACTATTACCTTTAGTGGAGAAGGCAATGGCACCCCACTCCAGTACTCTTGCCCATGGAAGGAGGAGCCTGGTGGGCTGCAGTCCGTGGGGTCGCTAAGAGTCGGACATGACTAAGAGACTTCACTTTCACTTTTCACTTTCATGCATTGGAGAAGGAAATGGCAATCCACTCCAGTGTTCTTGCCTGGAGAATCCCAGGGACAGGGGAGCCTGGTGGGCTGCCGTTTATGGGGTCACACAGAGTCGGACACGACTGAAGTGACTTAGCAGCAGCAGCAGCATTACCTTTATAGAGAATAACTAATGAGAGACCATTGGAAGGTGGAGATATTGAATACTATCCTTCAAACAGAGAAGGAACTTTAAGGCTGAAAACAGTGAAGCAGGCAACTCCATGAAGGCAGTTATGGAAGTTTACTGTGGGTAACTAACATACAGGCAAGACTGAGTTGAGAATGATCCAGAGAGTACCCTGAAAGGGGTATGTGTGCATGCTAAGTTGCTTCAGTGGTGTCTGACCCTTTGCAACCCTTGGACAGGTGTCCAAGGAATTCTCCAGACGAGAATAGTGAAGTGGGTTGCCATGCCTCTTCCAGGGGATCTTCCTGACCCAGTACAGAGGGACTTAAAGGGGCCAAAACTAAAATAGAATCTGATTGCTAAGGAAGAAGCACATCTGCATGACAAGAACCAGGGGGTTTTCCTTCCACTGAGGGTCTCATGATTGTTAACCTTCTGGTTTTCATATCAAATGAAGGCAAGGGTAAAAGCTGATAAGACTTGGATGCATTTCTTATGAGGATGTTAATGCTCAGCCACTCAGAAGGGAAGGCACAGTGGGTCTAAGAAGGAGCTGACAAAATGGTATTAGTGTGGGCCAGCCACACAGAGACATCCCTAATCTTGCACTGCTTAAATCCCAAAGTCCACTTCTCTCGTGCCTTTGGCTACCCTCATTTCACCTGCAGACTCTTTTTGTGTCTTGACCTTCCCACTGATTAGTGTGTGGCATCCTCAGTTTGCTTTTCAATTTAAAGGTAATATTTTGCTCAAGTTTTCTTGTTCCTCACTTGTGTATCTGTACCATGGTTATTTTTCTTAAAATTTAAAGTATCTAAGTGTAGGGGCCTCACACCTGCTAAATGATGCTCTTGGATGGTAATGATGATAAACTAAAAGAAGTAAGACATCAAATTTGTATATGTTAAAATAGTTACAAGAAACATTGAAATCTTTGCATACAATTTATATTATCATGTATAGCAGAGCTTCTTGAAAACAGTATCATAGATGCTAAAAAGTTAAAATTTATAATCATTTTTTTTTTCTTGGAATCTTCCATTCAATTTTTTATTGAGCAACTACACTGTACTTCATACTGACTTTAGCAACCCCAAGTAGTCTTTTTATTTCAGTCTTGGATAGAATCCCGGATTTTCGTGCAAGCCCCAGGGGTGAGGTGGAAGAGTAAATTATTAATAGTAAATTATTCTGGCATGCTGAGAGTTGCTGTCACAGAGTGGAGGTGACCTTGCATCTGAGTCTCACATGATAGACCACTGTGCCAGGACCAGATGTTCAATGAGAGATAAGATGGGCTTAAACAGAATGAGGCTTTAAGGAGACCGAAAGAGGTCAGGTCATAAATTCCATCAGCTGCCAAACTTAACAGCAGATGCCAGCAGAACATCCCGGGACAGGCCCAGTGGTACTTCTGTGTTTGTTAGTCCAGAGAAAAGCATAAAGACAGAGAATATAAATCCCAGACCTCCCTGCCCTACTGTCAAAAGGGCATAGGAAACACACCTCATATACCCAGATGTCTCTTTGGGGATGAGAAGGCTGAGATAGCATTTGGAAGACTAGACATTTATCCAAAAAAGCACTGAGTTCCCTAGAGAGAATTAGCTTAATTAATAAGAGAGGAATAAACTCAGTTTTTATCACCACTCAGCAGGTGGGTGCTAATGATGAAGATTAGATTGGTTACAGACAAAGAAGTTGAATTTTCTCTACACATTTTTGTGCAGTGAGGGAAATTTGGGAACCCTCTGTTGTGTGTGTGTGTGTACATCTATTATTCAGGGAAGATACCGTTTCAAAACCCAAAGAGGAAGTAGTGAATATAGAAGGAAAAATTTAGAACTGGTGGTGGGTGGTTCTGGCAAGGAGTGACCAGCATCCCCCATCATTATTCATGAGCATTGCCAAAATAGAATGAAACAAGGGCTAACCAGAAATAAAAGCAACACCCAAAGGGAGTATTATCAACACAATTTGGGGAATTATGAATGACTTTACTCAAGAAGTGGTCTTTGAGGTGTATCCTGAAAGATGAGTAGAATTTCAGGAGGAGACTGTTCAAAGGCTCCAAAGCAAGGGAGTATGAAGCATGCTTAGTGAAAAAAGAAATGCGCAGTTTGTGCAGGGTGTAGAGAAGATGGATGGAAGCAGCTGACAAGCGTGGCTGAAGAGGCAGTGTGGGGCCAGGCTGGGAGACCAGGGCATTGGGATCTGCAAGTGGCTTTTGTTCACCTTATTCTCCTGCTGAAACTTCTCAGTTCTTATGCATGTTCAGCTGTGTCTGACTCTTTGGGACCCTAGTGACTATAGCTCACTGGTCCTCTCTGTCTATGGGATTCTCCAGGAAAGAATACTGGAGTGTGTTGCCATGCCCTCCTCCAGGGGATCTTCCTGATCCAGGGATCAAACACACATCTCTTGGTTCTTTTGTGTTGGCAGGCAGGTTCTTTAGCATGAATGCCACCTGGGAAGCCCATAGACAACAACTTCATATCCTAGAATGGGTTTAATAATGTATCCTGCCAGATGTTCTATGGAAAAAGTGGTTCCAGGTCAAATAAATCTGGCAAATGTCTTACATCAAATTCTCCTCTTGGTGAGTCATAATACACATTTGTATATTAAAAGCTCTGAGAAATCCTGTAGTAAAGATGTCCTTTTATTATTAATTATTTTAACCCAGCATTTCCTGGATTTTATTAGATTCTAGAATCCTTTTTTAGTTTGTTTGTTTTGAAACATAAACCCCACTTTTTTTTTAACCTCCTTTAAAAGTAGAGGAGGCTTTTCCTTTTGGACTTAAAATTCTCTAATTCCTCACATAAAAATTGCAAACTCTTCAAGATCTGGTCCTCTGTGCAATGAACTTCCTTTGTGCTAGCATTTTCTGAGCTACCATATTTCTAAAGATTCACCTGTTTCCTCTTCTTTAGAAACTTTGTTCTTTGCTGAACAGGGAAGAGCCTATTGATAATTTTAGGTAGGGCTCCACTGCCCTTTTTATGGTGTATATTTACCATGATTAATTTTCTTTCCTGTTCTTTAGTCCCTTGAGAATAGAATGCACATCTTATTAATTTCTATATTTCCATCATCTGAGATAGTGCCTGACACAACAAAGACTCAATTTATGTTAAATAAATGAATAATTCCACCTGGTCTCTACAAATTGCTCTGGCAGAGGCATGGGTGATGAATTGGAGGAGAAAAGAAAGTGGAGGCAAAGAGACTTGTGGGAACCCACTGCAGTTATAAAAGAGAACTTAGACCTGAATTACAGTAATTGCAATGGGGATGAAAGCGTGGGGCTAAGGTTTATCGAGCATCTGTTATATGCCAGGCACTAAACAAGCTGTTTGTACATCTTTATCTGATCCTCACCAGCACCTGTTTTATACAGGTCGATCAAAAGAGTACTCAATTACACTGCTCTCTCCTGAGAAACCTCCGAGGGCTTGCCTATCAACAGTTCTCTCAGCAGATGTACCCGTGCTGAGTCCCTGTGACCCGACCATGGTAGCCCCACAGGTGTGTCGAGAGGAGCATCAGTCTCCAAGGCTGAACAGTGGTCTATAAGAGATGGGGATCAAAATCTGTGCAAAAGCAGAGTTTTATTCTGATTAAGAATTTGATCAAACCTTGTGTTTTAGGCAGCCTAAAAATGAGACGAACATACAAGAAAGGATGCAGTAAGTAGTGGAAGTGGCTGAAAAGAAATACACGAAGAAATTGCCTTAGAATGAAGGCAATAATAGAAGTAGGAAGTTAACAGGGGTCGTAACATGAGGAGTAGAGAGAAATTAGTTGGTAGCCGAATAGAAGGAAGGACTTCCTTGGTGGCTCAGCCGGTAAATAATCCTCCTGCAATGCAGGAGACCAGGGTTCTATTCCTGGGTTGGAAAGATCTCCTAGAGAAAGAAATGGTTACCCACTTCCATATTCTTGCTTGGGAAATCCCATGTACAGAAGAGCCTGGAGAGCTACAGTCCATGGGATGGCTAAGAGTAGGACATGACTTACAACCAAACCACTACCACCCAAACTAGAAGGAAGCAGGTGGATAAAAGGAGAGAGAGAGACATTGTCATTGTTTGGCAGAGGTGCTAGTGTTAGGAGAAATGAACTCTCATCTTCAGGTGAATCCGAGTCCTGAGGGGCCCTCAGAACAGCACCTGCCCTGTTCTGAGTGATGGTGAACAACGTGCTGATTATCAAGATGCTGACTGAGACAGTTTCCTTTTCATCTTCATAGTATCTTTATAATATCCTGTGATAACTGGAATGTACCTTGTTTTCTTAAACCAGAGAAAGCCCAGCACAGCATTATCATTCTAATTTTTGTTGTAAGGAAACCAAGGCAGAAAGAGACTAGCTATTTTGCTCAAGTTCATGAAACTAGTAAGCACTGGAGTCAGGAGCAGAAGCCAGATTTGTCTGAGTCAGAGCCGATATTATATCTAATTCAATACAAAGCTTCTGCCAGCTGGAAGGCAGAGAATGGATTCAAAAAACACTGCAGAATTAGCATCCATGGTGCTTGGTGACCTAGTAACTGTTTCATTTACATATCATTAAACAAAAGGTCTTAGAATGTTTTTTTCCTCTTCTCCCACATTTTTCTTTTAACCTCCATTTGTGCTGTGGGAAGGTGACACAGAATCACAGATTCAAAGGGCTGTGATGCTGGTGAGTCCGATTCTTTTTGTTATTTTTAAAAAATTTCTGAAACACTTGTGAATTTTCTTCAGCTTAACAGCAGAGACTTCTTAAATATAATAACTCTTGATTTTGGGTACTGATGAAAAGAGAAAGCTTTCCTTGTGATGCTCACCAGTCTAGATTGAAGACCGAAGCACAACACGCACCCCCATAGAATTCACAGAAACATTCCTTGCTCTCCACCACTGCAGTTAAGTTTTTTTGTTGTTGTTGACAAATCCTGGCCTAACCCTTGTTCTGCTTTCAGAAAGGATTCCACTAGCCTTCCTCTGAGGGGACTTTCAAGTGAATTTTATTCATTCTGTCTCTACAAATTTAAAGACAAATGAATAAGACACAAGGTGGTCTGAAGTTTATCCTGTATCAGTTCAGTTCAGTTCAGTTCAGTCGCTCAGTTGTGTCTGACTCATAAAAATATTTGAGGGGGGTGGGGATGGCATGAAGGAGATTGGGGTAAGCAGTATGCCTTCTATAGTGTTGTGTGAGGTAAAATGTGGACCAAGTCGGCATCTGTCCTTCCTCATACATCATAGGCTCCACAAAGTCGGGGACCAGGTCTTTTTTTGTCCATCACTATATTTCCATCTCTGATGCAGTGGCTGCTGCCTGTTATGGAATGAATTGTGTCCTCCAGAAATTCATATGTTGGAATCCTAATCCTCAATGTGACAGTATTGGGAGATGGGGCTTTGACAGAGGTGATTAAGATGAAATGAATTCATAGGGGTAAAAAACCTAATCCTATATGTCTGTGGCCTTATGGAAGAGGGGGAGAGACCAGAGATCTCTTTTTCTCCAGCACAGAGGAAAAGCCATATGAAGACACAATGAGAAATCAGTCATCTGCAAGCCAGGAAAAGGGGTCTCACTAGAAACTCACCCGAACAGAAACTTGACCCTGGACTTCTAATGAAGAGAACTGAGAAAATACATTTCTATGGTTTAAGCCACCCTGTCTGGGGTGTTTTGTTGCGGCAGCCTGCATAGATTAACTCACTACCCAAAAAATATTTTTGGAAAGGAGAGGAAGGGGGAAAAGCAGATAGCAGACAAGATCTGACTTTTCAATTGACAAGATTATATGGCCTTTGGTAAATCATTGTAAATGTGCTACTTGAGCCTCTATTTCCTAGTAGACAAAATATAGATGAAAAATGAGACCCGTATTTTAGGGTCACGTGGAGGAGTAAGTAGGAGAGTGTATGTAAACTACATAGTACTATTCAAGTGCTAGTTGCTCTTATTTAAGAAACTATTTTCCCCTAAATATTAGTCATTTCAGCAAAGGGACTAACTTTGACTTTTTACTGTAAATTAATGAGGACTTCTAGACTGCGAGGCCTAGAAGCACTCTATATTTTTGACTATGGAAATAATGGACAAATAGTGAAGCCTGTATTTAAATGATAAAATAAAAAAAATTTAGGAATAAAAAATATAATTGTTACTTTTATTCAACCTCTCTAGCTGTTTCCATGCCTTTCAAAAAATAGTATGTATATAAATAAATAAAGCCTGTAACATCTTCTCAACTCCCTTATATTTTAGTGGTATCACACTAAAATTTGTATAGCCCTCTCAGCATTTACATGCTGTAAATGCCATTCACAAGTGAGGGGTAGTGCAAGCAATTCTTTGTTATCTGGTATTACTGTCTTCCTCCTGTTCCTAAATCCTTTAAAAAGGAATAAAAGTGATTTAAAAAATGGCCAAGTGCTACCAAACTGTCAGCAGACTTCTAGTGAAACCTTATGAAACAAGACGTGTCGCAAGAAGTGGTGTCCTAGAATGACCTTGTACTGGTGTGTGATAGCCAACCCTTGTATTTTTTTTTTTTTTTTAAATTTTTATTAGTTGGAGGCTAATTACTTTACATCATTACAGTAGTTTTTGTTATACATTGATATGAATTAGCCATGGATTTACATGTATTCCCCATCCCAGTCCCCCCTCCCACCTCCCTCTCCACCCAATCCCTCTGGGTCTTCCCAGTGCACTAGGCCCGAGCACTTGTCTCATGTACCCAACCTGAGCTGGTTATCCGTTTCACCCTAGATAATATACATGTTTCAATGCTGTTCTCTTGAAACATCCCACCCTCTCCTTCTCCCAGAGTCCACAAGTCTGTTCCATACATCTGAGTCTCTTTTTCTGTTTTGCATATAGGGTTATCGTTACCATCTTTCTAAAGTCCATATATATGTGTTAGTATACTGTAATGGTCTTTATCTTTCTGGCTTACTTCGCTCTGTATAATGGGCTCCAGTTTCATCCATCTCATTAGAACTGATTCAAATGAATTCTTTTTAATGGCTGAGTAATATTCCATGGTGTATATGTACCACAGCTTCCTCATCCATTCGTCTGCTGATGGGCATCTGCAACCCTTGTATTTTTGACATCTCTTTTCAACTCGATGCCATGAGGGCACACTGGTAGCTTGAAGTTAGCCATATAGGCTTACTTATACCTTGGCAAATGCTAGGAACCTTGGCTTTCACACCCTCTCCCTTGAAGACCCAGTGTTGTTAACATTTATCAGCAGACAAGAAGAAGTGACTGTAAGTGACTCGCAGGCCCACTCAGGGTGGCCCGGACAGTGAACCAGCTGAGACCTGAAACAGCATGTCTCTCAGGGGTGGATGGGGAGTGAGGAGTGTACAAACTCAGCTTCCGTGGGACTTGGGCTTCCTCTTTCCGGAAGAGGGAAGGCACCAACTTGTGTGCTCCGGAAGTCTCTAAAGCTTGGTGTTTGCAGATAAATATCATACTGGTCTGATAGGCAAAACAGACAGCCTGGGGCTGGCAGCCTGCATGCTCCCTCACTGCTTTCTCTTACTGATCCCATGAAAAAGGCAGAATAGCACAGTACCAGACTCTGCACTGGGGCCACCCCCAACCCCCAGACCCCACGCCATCGCCTCAGCAGAGCCCTGGCCTGAGCGTGACTTCCTGTGAAGTAATGGGAGCCACGCCAGCTGGCACTGTGCAGTCTGTCCTGCAGTCTGGTGCTTGTGAGACGGGACACAAAGACCAGTAACAGAAAGAAAACAAGCAAACCAAAAAACAAAACAAAAACCCCAATAGCTTTGAAAGCTATGGTAATGGAACCTAGTCATCCACATAGCACCCACTTCAATTTCTAAAAGTTTCCTGTCATTCCAATGGGTAGGATTCCATGCTTCCACTGCAGGGGGCCTGGGTTCGACCTCTGGTCAGGGAACTAAGATTCTGCATGCCATGTGACAGGCCAATAAATAAAAGCTGTTTGCTTATTAAATTTTTGGGTTTTTTTTAACCACATATTGTTATAAAAAGATGTTTTACAAAGATACATGGTTGACAATATGATATATTGAGGATATATATATATATATATGAATAAGACAGCTTACAACAAAGGTATATGGTTTACAACATGATATAAAAATAAATGAAAGACTTTGGACAAAGGGAATATGAGTAATAAATGGGGAAGAATCTGTGAATATACAAGGGCTAGTCATAATACCCCATATCCTTGCAAGACGTAGGTAGTCTGTAAGATTTCCCTAGCAGCCAACAAGAAGACGAAAACAGAGCCACTATATTCGCAGGATTCTTAAAGCACACACAGATTGTTTAGGAAAATTATTGACTATTCCTGGTACTATGACAATAGGACCCTATTGCGTGTAGTGAGAGATGTCCTCAACAACATCTTGTAGTGAATAAAACATTCAGTTTCACTGTGCTGTGTCATAGCATGGCTGAGTGTAAGTGATATTCATTTCCATTGTTTCATCATTAGTGAATTGTCAAATCCTTTCATTAGACTTGATTATAGGTGTTACCTCTGTCAAATTTTTCTTTCATCATCTTAATTCACTTAATCTTCTTCTTCATTTCCTATTATTTGTGTCTTACTTTGGTATTTTTTGTAACAATCATTTTCTTATATTAAGACTCTTCATTATTGATTCCAAAAAATCTCAGCCTCTTGATCTGCAATTTTGTTAAAGTCCAGCCTCAGTATAATAAATTTTCCATCAGTTGTTTTAATAAGAAAGTTAATGTGACCAATATGCTTTGCAGGATTTTTATCCCTAATAAGCTATTATCTGGGAATGCTTTTTCCTCTGGGAGCCTGATCTTGCAGCCTGCTGTATCTTGTGGGTCTTAGGCTCTTGAGTAGTCAGAGTGAAATTTATACTTTTTACCATAAAGAATAACATAAATCTGGTCCAAACTTAATAGGATTTACTTTGGGCTGAGTTTGGAAATTATTAAATCTTACTACATGCCAGGCACTGTCATACATGCTTTACATATATAATTTCATTTAGCTCTCATAACACTGAAGGTTCATATTTATTATGTCCATTTTACAGATAAAAAAGCTGAAACTTGGAGAGGATAAATGTCACCCAGTCAGGTGACATTATCACACAATTAGGGTCAGTGTCAGGATTTTAACTCAGGTCTTTTTTGATTCCATAGTGTATTTTTAACTCCTTCTGATTTAATGGATTACCCTTCTTCTCTTTCTTCCTTCCTTTTTTTTCTTGCTTCACTTTCTTTTTTACAGCAATTTCATGCATTACCTTCCTCCTCTCTTCCTTCCTTTCTTTCTCTCTTTTCTAAAAAGACATGGACCATTTTTAAAGTCTTTATTGTATTTGTTACAATATCGTTTCTGTTTTATGTTTTGTTTTGGCCATGAGGCATCTGGGATCTTAGCTTCCCCACCAGGGGTCAAATCCACACCCACTGCATTGGAAGGCGACCTCTCAACCACTGGACCACCAGGGAAGTCTCTCTTTCATTCTTTCTCAACTATTTTTTTTTTTTTTACAGCAGTTTTAGGTTCACAGCAAAACTAAATGGAAAGTGTAAATGGTTGATATATATTCCTGCCCTACAAACACATCTTCCCCACCATTGACATCCTTCTCTACAGTGGTACATTTATTGCAATCAATGAATCTATGTTGACACTTCATTACCACCTGAAGTCCACAGTTTGCATCGGGGTTCACTCTTAGTGTTGTACATTCTATGGGTTTTGATACACATATAATGACATGCCTTATTACTTTTTGGTTTTGCTTTTGAACCATTTCACACATTTGCTCAGGCAGGGAGGGTTCTTTTGCAAACTGATGAAGTCCCATGGGTACAGAATCCAGTTTCAAGAAATGATGCTATCAGTTCACTGAGGAAGGATGAGATTCTGTGGGAACTGACTTTAGGCTATGAGGTCTCATGGTTTTATTCATAAAACAAGTGCTAACTTATTAATATTCAATGGGGATTAACCTTTTTTGGTAAATAAGGTCACTAGAGAACACTTATCTAAAATAGCCCTTTTGTTATCAAACTTTCCTAGAATCCAAGGTGCTAATCAAAAAATTGTGAGGTAAGAATGAACATATGAGATAATAGTAAAATAAATTGAGTAGGCTTGAAGGATATTTCTTTCAGATTGTGGCAAAAACTAGAGAAATCATTCCTGCTTTAGTGCTGACTACGTATATTTAACAAAAAATTGTGAGGTAAGAATGAACATATGAGATAATGGTAAAATAAATTGAGTAGGCTTGAAGGATATTTCTTTCAGATTGTGGCAAAAACTAGAGAAATCATTCCTGCTTTAGTGCTGACTACGTATATCTAATGACTTGTATTGCAGGTCTCTCTGAATAAACCCCAACTCATTATTATTCATCAACTTTCTGTTTTCTAAACTTCATACTGAGTGCCACATCATTTTGTTTGCATTTATTACAAGCATGTGGTTATCCAGGTTATAAAATGTCAAAGCTCAGGCTACAGTAATATTATATTTGGACTGGGGACCTTAAGGAAATTTAGAAACACTGTAGTCTCCTGCACAATTCATTTCAAAGTATCTCTCAAGTGTCACTCCTTCAGAAGGCTAATCATATCCCTTCCATATTAATTAACATAAAGTTCAATTTTTCAGAGAATGGTTTTTCTGATTTTGTTCCCAATTTCTCTGAGTGACTCATACTTAGGCCTTGGAGTATATTATGCACTAATTATTAAAAAATGCAAGGGGACCAAAAATATCATCTTCTCTTTCCTTTACTGGGGCTCATCTGAGACTGGGATTATAGTGATAATTTTGCATGTATGTGTGACAATTAGCATGTGTTTAGGTTTTTAAAATTTTTACCGAAATGGATAAGAGAATCTGAAATAAATGCGTCAATGTATTAAAGTAATACACAAAATCACTTGGAAAAATGAAAATCTAAGAAAAATAAAAGGGTCCACCCCATAATTTCCCTCAAAATTCTTGCAGCAACTCTACCTTGGCCCCAGCTCAGGCTGCTGACACTATTAGGAAGTGAATTCCACCCTGATTCAATCCCAGTTGTGTATTTTATGGTACCAGAGGGTTTTACTCTCTTGGATTCCTAAAATCAAGATGTGCTACTTTCTGTATGATATGTGAACCACCACTTTCAAAGAAGCACTGTTACAACTTGTTTTCCTAGTCTTCTAGGTGATAAGGATTTTGTCTGTCAGTTTTAAATTTGTACATGCACAATCTGAACATAAATAAAAGAATATGTCTGTCACCAATGACTGGATTTGGTAGCAAACATTAATATTTTTAGGCTATTCTTTAATTATCATAAATAGCAATTTGAACTTTTTTGAAAGACACATCAGAACTCACCTTCACCTCCTGGATAAACTTCAGTTTGATATAGTAAATTCTGTGCTTGATCCATATTAAGACTGTAAATCTTCTTGAAAACTCTTAATTAAAAAAAATACATTGTTATTTTAATAGGGCAAAAAATTTCAAGTTGGAAGTCTGTTTTTCTAAAGAAAATGGTTTTGATTTTGAGAAATGAAACAGTCCTGTCATTTAGAAGATCAATCTGTCATATTTTTCAAGGATTTTCAAGGTTTTCTTAAACATGTCCCTTTTGGAATTAGTGGCAAAATTGATGTCTTTGTTTCTTAATCCCTAAGTCAGACTGGTATAGGCGAAATGGCTCCTGCATTGTATGCCTCTTCTCTCTTCCTTAAAATGCAGGGTCAAATTAAAACTTAAAAATGAGAGTCAAGAAAATAATTATACCCTGCTCATTGTTCTTGCCAGAGGGGGAGTTGTAAGTAAACAAAGGAGAACCCAGAGCTTTGAAGCTATAATAGGATTTCTCTTGTGTGTTTTTCCTCTTTGTATAGACATTAGTTGAGGCAAATCTCATTTCACTTAATAACTGCCTGGATTAAGGAAGTTTTTGAAGATACTAATTTACATAAAGTAAGCTGATTTGAATAATTGGTGCTAGTTTGCATATTGAAAACAAAACATACATCTGCAATTTTACAAAAGATTTGGGTTTGATTGGCATTGCCTCAGGTGTTCTTATATCAATGAAATTAAAGTTTCTTTACTATGTTTATATATCAGTGGAGAGGGCTGAAGGGAAATTTACATACATATAAATTCTTTGGCAACTAATTATTAGGCACTTGCCTAAAAGTCTGTACTGCTTAAACTTACAGAAATATGAAACCACAGTACAGATTAATTTCTCTGAAACTAAGGATTTAATGTTTATCTTTTTTAAATCCTAAAGAGGTGTTAACAGTGTTTAATGACAAAACTGGATACAAATTAATAATTACTTTATATCTGAAAGTAAAATGATTTTTGTAATAGTCAAGTAAAATGGCATAAAAAGTGTTTCACTCAATTTCATAAAAGAAATAAAAGATAATAATAATGTATGGTCTATGTAGAGTTTCATATTATTTGAGCAGAGGTTTCTGAGCTTTTCCTGTAAACAGTACTTTTCAGTTCAGTTCAGTTCAGCTCAGTCACTCAGTCACGTCCGACTCTTTGCAACCCCATGAATCGCAGCATGCCAGGCCTCCCTGTCCATCCCCAACTCCCGGAGTTTACTCAAACAGCACTTTTAGTATCTGGTAATTTTTTCACTGGGTTTCTCTGGTGGCTCAGTGGTAAAGATTCTGATGGCCAATGCAGGAGATGCAAGTTCAACCCCTGGGCAGGGAAGATCCCTTGGAGAAGAAAATGGCAACCCTCTCTAGTATTCTCTCCTGGGAAATCCCATGAGCAAAGAAGCCTGGTGGGCTACAGCCCTTGAGTCACAGAAGAATTGGACACGACTTAGTGACTAAATAATAATTATTTTTCACTGCATCTTTAGGCCAAAAGACTCATTTAATATTGAGTATTTAGGTCCAAATAACTTAAGGATTTATATCCTAATGTCATAGAAGCCGGTTGGAAAAACAATATTGTTATTTCAAAAAAACAATGTTTTTTTCATTCTTAAATATCCAGTTATTTACTATTGTGTGCATGCTAAGTTACTTCAGCTGTGTCTGACTCTTTGCAACCCCATGGACTGTAGCCCACCAGGCTCCTCTGTCCATGGGATTCTCCAGGCAAGAATACTGGACTGGGTTGCCATGCCCTCTTCCAGGGGATCTTCCTGACCTAGGGATTGAACCTGTATTTCATGTCTCCTGCACTGGCAGGCAGATTCTTTACCACTAGCACCACCTGGGAAGCCTCCCTATTGCCAAATTCAGACTTAAATTGAAGAAAGTAGGGAAAGCCACTAGACCATTCAGGTATGAACTAAATCAAATTCCTTAAAATCATACAGTGGAAGTGAGAAATAGATTCAAGGGATTAGATCTGATAGAGTGCCTGAAGAACTATGGGTGGAGGTTCATGACATTGTACAGGAGACAGGGATCAAGACCATCCCCAAGGAAAAGAAATGAAAAAAGGTAAAATGGTTGTCTGAGGAGACCTTACAAATGGCTGTGAATAGAAGAGATGTGAAAGGCAAAGGAGAAAAGGAAATATATACCCATTCAAATGCAGAGTTCCAAAGAATAGCAAGAAGAGATAAGAAAGCTTTCCTCAATGCAAAGAAATAGAGGAAAACAATAGAATGAGAAGCCTAGCAATCTCTTCAAGAAAATAGAGATGCCAAGGGAACATTTCATGTAAGGTTGGGCACAAAAGGACAGAAATGGTACGGACCTAACAGAAGCAGAAGATATTAAGAAGAGGTGGCAAGAATACACAGAAGAACTATTCAAAAAAGATCTTCACGACCCAGATAATCAGGATGGTGGGGTGACTCACCTAGAGCCAGACATCTGGAATGTGAAGTGAAGTGGGCCTTAGGAAGCATCACTACAAAGCTAGTGGAGGTGATGGAATTTCAGTTGAGCTATTTCAAATCCTGAAAGATGATGCTGTGAAAGTGCTGCACTCAATATGCCAGCAAATTTGAAAAACTCAGCAGTGGCCACAGGACTGGAAATGATCAGTTTTCATTCCATTCCCAAAGAAAGCAATGCCAAAGAATTTTCAAACTACTGCACAATTGCACTCATCTCACATACTAGTAAAGTAATGCTCAAAATTCTCCAAGCCAGGCTTCCACAGTACTTGAACCATGAACTTCCATATATTAAAGCCGGATTTAGAAAAGGCAGAGGAGCCAGAGATCAAATTGCCCACATCCGTTGGATCATTGAAAAAGCAAGAGAGTTCCAGAAAAACATCTACTTCTGCCTTATTGATTATGCCAAAGCCTTCGACTGTGTGGATCACAAACTGTGGAAAACTCTTCAAGAGATGGGAATACCAGGTCACTTGACCTGCCTCTTGAGAAATCTGTATGCAGGTCAGGATGCAACAGTTAGAAGTGGACATGGAACAACAGATTGGTTCCAAATCGGGAAAGGAGTACGTCAAGATTGTATGTTGTCACCCTGCTTATTTAAATTATATGCAGAGTTCATCATGAGAAACGCTGGGCTGGAGGAAGCCCAAGCTGGAATCAAGATTGCTGGGAGAAATATCAATAACTTCAGATATGCAGATGACATCACCCTTATAGCAGAAAGTGAAGAGGAACTAAAAAGCCTCTTGATCAAAGTGAAAGACGAGAGTGAAAACATTGGCTTAAAGCTCAACATTTGGTAAACTAAGATCATGGCATGTGGTCCCATCACTTCATGGCAAATAGATGGGGAAACAGTGGAAACAGTGACAGACTTAATTTTTTGCGCTCCAAAATCACTGCAGATGGTGACTGCAGCCATGAAATTAAAAGACGTGTACTCCTTGGCAGAAAAGTTATGACCTGCCTAGATAGCATATTAAAAAACAGAGACATTACTTTGCCAACCAAGGCCCATCTAGTCAAAGCTATGGTTTTTCCAGTAGTCATGTATGGATGTGAGAGTTGGACTTTAAAGAAAGCTGAATGCTGAAGAATGATGCTTTTGAAGTGTGGTGTTGGAGAAGACTCTTGAGAGTCCCTTGGATAGCAAGGAGATCCAACCAGTCAATCCTAAAGGAAATCAGCCCTGAATATTCATTGGAAGGACTGATGTTGAAGCTCAAACTCCAATACTGTGGCCCCCTGATGTGAAGAATTGACTCATATGAAAAGACCCTGATGCTGGGAAAGATTGAAGGCAGGAGGAGAAGGGGATAACATAGGATGAGATGGTTGGATGGCATCCCTGACTCAATGGACATGAGTTTGAATAAACTCTGGGAGCTGGTGATGGACAGGGAGACCTGTCATGCTCCAGTCCACTGGGTCACAAAGAGTCAGACATGAATGAGTGACTGAACTGAACTGATGTGTATGATTGTGCCACTGCACAAATCCTCAAACCATGGAGTAATATGGACCTACTATTCTCATTTCTTGTTTTATATTGATTTTTTTTTTTTTAGTTCTTAATTTTTATCCCAGCAATTGCTGAAAATGTTTCACAAAGATATAACATTGTTGCAATATAGACAAATATTCAATCATTACATTGTACACCTAAAGGGTCTTCCCAGGCAAAGAATTCACCAGCAGGAGATGCAGGAGAGGCAGGTTTGACCCCTGGGTCAGGAAGATCCCCCAGAGTAGGAAATGGCAACCCGTTCTAGGTTGTGGAGAAATAGTTCCCTGGGAAATTCTATGGACAGAGGTACCTGGCTGGCTACGGTCCAGGAGGTTGCAAAGAGTCAGAGACTGAGCAACTGAGCATGCACTTATGTACACATAAAGCTAATACAGTTTATGTTAATTATAATACTAATATGTTAATTGTACCTAAATAAAACTAAAAAATATGACATCGAAAGGAATGTATATGTTGAAACTGAACTATCTCAGAGTTGTTTTCTGCATGTATCTGACAGATGTCACTGTGTTTCCTTTGAAGATTAAAATATCCTGTGGCACCCTTATTAATTTTCTGTGGCTCCCATGGGTGGCTCTGGAATTTGAGAAGGGCAGTATTTAGGACAGTATATTTTAGAAAGTTTTATAATTCATCTAATAGTTTAACTATCTAAAGCTAAATTTCATGTTAGTGTTCTCATTTCATTAGCTGACTGATAGTCATTAACTACTCAAGGAGGTATTGGCTGTATTGGCTTGCATATTCTCAATAAGCATCTGTCTGTAATAATGATTGCAATCTATTTCAGAAATAATGACAATGTTTTGCATGATAAATATTTGTTGGAAATGTTGACTTATTTTAACTTTCCAGAGAAACAGTATATAAGCAGCCTTCCAATGGATCAGAGACTGGGATGGATCCAGTGGTAGAATGGAATAAATGACCAGATGAAAGAGGGATACTAGAAATCTCCATTTCCTGTTTACCTTACTTAGTTTCCATGGCATTGCTGTCTTCTGCTTTGTTTCGAATTTCCATCCTTGTAATCACTCTTTCATGAATACAAGAAACAAAGACCATGGGTTCAGAGAGTGGTAAAGACGTCTCATCTTGGGGAATAGTGGAGAAGCATACAGTGGACTTGGTGTTCTACCTATATTGTTACCTGCACTTGAGTATCAGTTCAGTTCAGTCACTCAGTCATGTCTAGCTGTTTGCCACCCCATGGACTGCAGCACGCCAGGCTTCCCTGTCGATCACCAACTCCTAGAGCTTGCTCAAACTCACGTCCATCTAGTCGGTGATGCTATCTAACCATCTCATCCTCTGTTGACCCCTTCTCCTCCCGCCTTCAATCTTTCCCGGCATCAGGTTCTTTTCTAATGAGTCAGTTCTTTGCATCAGATGGCCAAAGTATCAGAGTTTTAGCTTTAGCATCAGTCCTTCCAACGAATATTCAGGGCTGATTTCCTTTAGGATTGACAGGTTTGATCACCTTGCAGTCCAAGGGACTCTCAAGAGTCTTCTCCAATTTCACAGTTAAAAAGCATCAGTTTTTTGGTACTCAGCTTTCTTTATGGTCCAACTTTCACGTCAATACATGACTACTGGAAAAATCATAGCTTTGACTGTAGACCTTGATGAGAGTTATGAGGACTGGATGGGGGACAGGTGAAATTTAAAGTGCGGATTTAGATTTAGAGTGGATCAAACATAAAACAGATAGAAGGAACATGAGGGAAAGAATAAACTTTAGGTTAAGGGAGGATGGAAGGCAGTGTTATCTACACATTAAGCATGTCCATTCAAATAGGGGAAAACTGGATTAGGAGAGGATCAGCTATTTCCAGTTGGTCATGAAACAATTCCATTGACTAGCCCTTAAATTCTTGATTCTTAGAACTAATAGTGTGCTAGATATTCTCATACATAGATCTTTGTGCACATCTATGATATCTCCTTAGGACAAATTTATAGAATTGCTAGATCATGGAATATATGTATGTTAAGACTTTTGGTACGCTCTGTCAAAGTATTCCTCAGAAAGGTAGTAAGAATACAAGGTCCACCATCAATGTATGAATATGGACACCAGAAATGGCAAGTTCCATTTCTTTTGGCAAGTTCCACTTAGGAGAGTTAAGGCTTCCCAGGTGGCGCTAGTGGTAAAGAACCTGCCTGCCAATGCAGGAGATGCAAGAGACTCTGATTCCATCCCTGGGTTGGGAAGATGCCCTGGAGGAGAAAATGGCAACCCTCTCCAATATTCTTCCCTGGAGAATCCAATGGACAGAGCAGCCTGCTGGGCTACAGTCTGTGGGGTTGCAAAGAGTTGGACATGACTGGAGCAACTTAGCATGCACTTAGGAGAGTTATATCTGTACATAGCCATGAATGGGGATTCTTAAGGCCAGATGTTGATTCACTGACAAACACTAGATTTACAATAAAAATTTAAAAAATAAGCAGGCTAGACTAAGAATGTGGGTTTATGAATACTGCCCAGTAAATATTCCACAGTGATATTCTGGGTACAAGTTCTAATTTCTCAAGAATGGAGGTATACCAAGCTACAGTGGCTGAAGGAGTGGTCTGTCTCTGGTTTGGTCTGGATATTTTTACTTTGTTCAACAAGACCTTTAAAAATGACCCCACTATTTTTGCTAAAAAATCTTACCTTCTTTCTAAATTTTCCTATCCTTGTGAATAGAACTACCACCTCTACATCTGGCCAAGCCAAACCTGGGAATAACATAAAAATACCACTTTAACCCCACACAGCCCCAGCAGACAATTGTTTACCAATTACTATCAATTCTATTCAATTAATGTCTTCAAACATACCCCAATTCGAGTGCTGTTCTTTCTACCTTTGTAATTTCTTGCTCCCTAATGTTTTTGCTACCCTTGACCTTATATTGACACTAGAGTGGAACCTCTAAACTGTGTGTCAGATCATGTCATGTTCTTAGTTGGGATTTTTTGGTATTATTGTCTACAAAATAGGAACTAAAACTTACGGTTAGCCTTACAGGATCCTAGTAACCACAGAGCCCATTGTTACATCACATAGTTGGTGTCGCCAAACACCCACGTACTGGGCATGGTTTTCATCCTGAACCTTTTGCCTTCAGCCATTTGAGGGGCCGGATCCTGACTTGGGCCTTATTCTTCATGCTTTTGGTGCATGATTTATCTTCTTAGGCACAGCTGCTCTTTCCCTTTCCCATCTCTTGCTCAGCATAACATCTCTGGCTTTGACCTTTTGGTGGCTCAGAGGGTAAAGAATCTGTTTGCAATATGGGAGACCCAGGTTCAATTTCTGGGTCAGGAAGATCCCCCGGAGAGGGGAATGGCTACTCACTCCAGTATTCTTGCCTGGAGAACCCCAAGGACAGAAGAACCTGGTGGGCTACAACCCATGGGTTTGCAAGAGTTGGACATGACTGAACAAATAACACTTTACTTCCTTCACTTCATGCTGCCCTGCTACTATTGAGAATCTCCCCTTTTCCTGGTTGCTACTGTGGAAATAAAAACATCAGAGTTCTACTAGCATCAGTGCAGGATTTCAGAGTAAAACTCTGTCCAGAGCTGGCCCACAGCCTAGGGACTGCAAAACTTGCCAGAAGGGGTTCATTTGCTTGAACTTCAGGGTTAAGAGTCTCAAAAACTCTTAGCACCAAAACTAAGGCCTGCGATGTTTATCAGAGGCAAAGTTCCATCTCAAAATTCTGTCTCATTTGTGGTTTTTTTCAAGAAAGCTATCATAGGAGTGCTATAGAGAGAATGAAGTTTTTAATAGAATTCCTTCTGCAGATTTAGAAAGAATGGTATCTATTTGCTAAGTTGTTTGCAATTGAGAAATGGTTTCTGATTTGAAAAAGCAGGAAAGCACTACATCCTGAGTGAATATTCATCTACTGATAAGTAATAAGGTGACAGCTAAATTAAGCTGGCTATTCTAATTTTAATGTTTTCTATCCTGAAATGTAATTGGTTGATGAAAAGAAACAAAAACATTGCTGATATAAATAATATAGACACATATTTATCTTATTAATATCCTTCATAATGTTTCTGATTAAAGGAAATACACAAAATAAGTTCTGTTTTAAGAAAATAAAAATTGACATTACTGTTATTTACCTAAATAATTTGACTAAAATATTTATAGTTGACTTATAGAGTGTAAGGTATTTTGCTGCCAATTACATCATGTTTGAGTACCTTTTGCATGAAAATAATAACTATTAAATTTTCTTATGTGCATGGAAAATGAATACATATAGTAAAATAAAACAGTGCTGTAAAATGTGTAAGTAGGGCTTACAAGAATCAAACTTGCATTTATGTCTTTGTTGTAGTTTTTAAAATTATGATATGTAGCATTTTGAGGTTAGAAAGGCTTTTATTGGCCTTCAGTCATACAGTGTATGAAGAGATGAGGATGATTTAATTGGGAAGGTGTCTGAGCCCCAAGCAGAATCGTAGTGCCTATTTTGTCAGGGAGGCATGTGGTGGAAGGGCATAAAGGAGTCTCAGAATGGAGAGAGAAGGCAGTAGTCATGTGGACTCAAATCCCAGACAGACCATAAAGAGATGTTCTCAAATACATGCAAATGTATGACCTACATTGTCACTGAGTATTGAATAGATATTCACCAGATTAACACTTAATAAAACATCAAAGAGTAAGAGATTCCATTTTTTTCTTGGATACAGACAGAAAATATTTATGTTTAGGCGTACATTATGAAAAACGTTGTGAACTTTATCCAGATTGAAATTACTGCCTCTCACTAAGAAAAGCTTTCACTGACACCCCATCTTGAGTAATAACAAACATATTGTAAAACCCATCCAACTGATAAATAGTTTTTAGCTTTTAGGAGCATTTTCAATAACATAAAGAGATTGGAGTGAAGCGGAAGTGAGGCCATCTGTTTCAGTGTTGAATTTTAATTTTCCATTATTAATATAACAATTAGCAACTGATAATTATTCCAGATAAAAAGCTGTGTTCGTAAATATTTAAAATGAGACAAATGGGTGGGTGGGTTGGATACCTTTGAGGGGATTTGGATCAATGAAACTAGAATTTAGTGGTTATATGGTTTGTGTTTCTTGTTAAATTCTGGAATGGTACTGGCATATAGAATGGTGTTAAATTAATTTGTTTTTTCAGTCTTGTTTTCATGTAATTTCCCACATTATACCCTTTGCTATAAAACATGCCATGTTCAATTAAGGTATGCTAGTATGTTGAAGAATTTTTCAGCAACTCTGTTGAAATCTCATGAATGAGGTCAGCCACAGGGTCAAACTAATACATGCTAAATGCTTGTATGTAATTTTTTAGCTTGAGACAGGCTCAGAGGCATTTATTTGACTAACTCCTGAGAACAATTGGTTCTCCAACAACCTTGACAGAATAGGCTTTTTGAGAATAAAATAGGTCCTGTTTCATTCCTTTCCTGTAGCTCATTTTGAGTAGCATCTTATAACAATCCTAATTTTAAAGTTACTTCTATTCACCCAATGAAAGTAACATGTTTCTTTTGATCCTTTAGGTTCCTGAGTCTTTAAATTGCTTTGAGTTATTTTCTCAAACTGTCACTGTTAATCACACACATTTGTTTTGCCTTATGCTATTAGTAGGATGGAATTTACCAATTTCTTTGCATGATCCTGTTATACTGATACACTTAACATCTGTCATAAATGATTTATTAAGATTTAGTGAAAATTATATTTCAACATATTTAAGGAGCAAACTTCACTGAAAACAAATGTTTGACACACATTTCAGACTCTCCAAGCCTTTCTAATTGTAATTAAGATATAATTTCATTTCATTATTATTTGGACACCCAAGTTGTCACAATTTATCTTTTCTTTTATGCAGCATTTCCCACTTAAACACATTCAGGCAACTTTCATTTTATCCAGATAAGCACAGAATTTTGGTGGTAATTTCTTTTTCAGAACAAATACATGTTTCAGAGTATGGAAGATTTTGTGATTTTCAAAGTAATAGACAGGCCAAGTTTACAAATTTAACCCAATAGATGGAACACATAGAGACACACACAAAATTTGATGCTCTTTTTTTTTTTTTTTTTTTTTTATTGCTCACGGCTGCTGCTGCTAAATTGCTTCAGTAGTGTCCAACTCTGTGAGACTCCATATCGGCAGCCCACCAAGCTCCTCTGTCCCTGGAATTCTCCAGGCAAGAACAGTGGAGTGGGTTGCCATTTCCTTCTCCAATGCATGAAGTGAAAGTGAAGTCGCTCAGTTGTGTCCAACTCTTTGCGACCCCATGGACTGCAGCCTACCATGCTCCTCTGTCCATGGGATTTTCCAGGCAAGAGTACTGGAGTGGGGTGCTGTTGCCTTCTCCGTATGTTGCTCACACCAAAACTTATTTTATTGAAACATATAAAATCACTTGGGTCACTGAAGCTAATGTAGTTAAGTCCAACCTTTTATGTTAAAGCATTAGCTTAGTGGATTAATATGTCTCCTCTGAATAAACAGTGCTCTGAGACTGTTTCAGCCTGTGAGTTCAATAAATTTACTAACCCCCCGAAAGTATTAGGCTTAGAGCTCAACTGTCTCAGGACATTGGTCTCTCCAGCACAAAAGCAACCTTTGTAAGGGTCATCCATTGCCTTTCTTTTCCCAGGCTTCCCTTCCTTCCTCGAGCATGCTCTTACTTGTTTTGGGAGACTTTGTGACTAAGGAGACAAGTCTTACACTTACATAGTGTAAGATTTGTAAATTTAATTAGATAATTAGTGACTAGAATATGCTGCCATGTCCAAATGCCAAGAGCATTTAACTTTGGACAGCTCAGTTTCTTGGAGCCTGAGTGTCCTCATTCTTACAAAAAGGGTAGACTTTATATATGTTTGTGGGTAAAGGAACATCTTTGGAACTACTATGGAGGGGTGGATAATGGGGACAGCTGAAACTGGGTCAGGTCCATTTAACACTCAGTAAATATTAACTATTATTATTAAAATAAGTTTGCAACAATTTTCCATTGTCAGGGTATGGACTGCACAAAACTGCTATATCAAGGCAGAATACAAACAACACAGGGCAGAGGCTTATATTAGAAAGCGGCCCTATTTCAGTATTAATAAATGAAATGTCATAGGTTTGGTGGCATTTTGTTTTAAAGAGCACACCAAAGGAAATGTTTATAAAAATCCTTCAATAAATGTTTGTTGCCAAGCATACCTGAAAAATCATCAGAGAGAGACTGAAAATAATCTACAAAGTTTTTTTTTTTTAAAGCAAGATTTCAATCTTGAGGCCATGAGTGAGATTTTCTCCTCCATGTATTTTGCTTGACTGTCACGATGGTTTTAAAAATTAGTCTGAAATGAAGTGAACTTATCAAAACTTGTGGGATTCTGTGAAGGCAGTGCTTAGAGTGAAATTTATAGCACTGAATATTTATGTTAGAAAAGAAGAAAAATTTTAAATTATTAATCTAAGATTCCACCTCAGGAAACTAGAAAAAGAAGAGCAAATTAAAGCCAAAATAAGCATAACAAGAAAAAAGCACTAGAACATAAATAAAATTGAAAATGAGAAATCGATAGGCAAAATCAAACCAAAAGCTGGTTCTTACACAAGGTTAATAAAATTGATAATAAAAAAAAGATGCACATTACTAATACCAGATGTGAATGAGAAGACATGACTAGGAATCCCATGAAAATTAACATAATAAAGATAATAAAAGAATGCTATGAATAACTCTTGGCTCGCTAATTTGATAACCTAGATTAAATGGACCAATTCCTTAAAAGACCCAATCTGCTAATACTTAGACAAGAAGGAATAGATAATCTAAATAGGCTTGTATCTATTAAAGAAAAAATCAATAATTAATAACCTTCCAACACAGAAAGCACTAGGCCCAGATGGACTTACCAGCAAATTCTACCAAACATTCAAGGAAGAAATTATACCAATTCTCTGCAATCTCTTTCAGAAGACAGAAGCAGAAAGAATACTTCCTAACTCATTATATCATTATATGAGAGCAGAAAAAACAAATAAACAAACTGCAGAACAGTCTCTCTCGTGAACATATATTCAATAATCCTCAACAAAATATTAGCAATTGAATCCAACAATGTACACAAAGGATTACACATCATGACAAACTGGAATTTATCCTGTGTTTGCAAGCCTGGTTCAGCATTCAAAAATCAATGTAAGCCATCACTTCAACAGACTGAAAACCAAACATCACATGATCACATAAGTAGATGCAAGAAAACCATTTGACAATATCCAACATCTGGTCATGATAAAAATACTGTAAATTATGCATGGGGAAGAACTTTCTCCACTTGGTAAAGACTGTCTACAAAGACCTTCAGTTAATGTCATATGCAGTAGTGAGAAACTCAAAGTTTCCCCACTAAGATAAGGTACAAGGCAAGGACGTCCCCCTCTCATCACTCCTTTCAACATCATACTGGAAGTCCTGGCTACTAAAATAAGTCATGAAAATGAAAGGTATACAGACTGGGAAGGAAGACATAAATTTGCTTTTGTTCATAAATGATATGATTGTCCATGTAAAACATCCAAAAGAACTTGATATAAACCTAAAACTATTCTAAAAGAAAGGTTTTAAAAAATACCTCCATAATATAAATAGTCCATCTTTCATGATAAAAAAATGAAGTTGGATTATTTTACTCCCTTGTTAAACACTCCACTCCTCTCCAGTGCTTAGAAATTGGCAAGGTTTACAACCTTATATACTGTAGGGGATGTGTAGCTCATTGAGTTCATGTTCTCTGAGAATCAAGCATTTGTGTTGGTGGTGGTGCTGTGGTCAGTCATACCCAGCTCTTTTCAACTCCGTGGCCTGTAGCCCACCAGGCTCCTCTGTCCATGAAATTTTCCAGGCAAGAATACTGAAGTGGATTGCCATTTCCTCCTCCAGGGGATCTTCCTGACCCAAGGATGGAACCCACATCTCTGTCATCTCCTGCACTGGTAGGCAGATTCTTTACACTGCACCACCTGGGAAGCCCTAAGCACTTGTATTAAGGGTCCTTTTATCCTATCACAGCCATGTGTATGAAAACAGTGATGCTCAGCACCAACAGAATGCCCTCCTAAATCAGGAAGAATTTTCCACAGCAAACCAGAGAGAACATTCCTTTAGCTATGGCTTAGCATTTCCATTTTTGAGGGGGAACTAGAACTTGATGTAGAATTTTCTCCGTGGAGTATCTACAGATGCTTAGAAGTATTCATTGGGGCTTCTCCAATGGCTCAGCAGGTAAAGAATCCACCTGCAACACAGGAGACACAGTAGATGCAATTTGATCCTTGGGTTGTGAAGATGTCCTGAGGAGGAAACACACTCCAGTATTCTTGTCTGAAAAAATCTCATGAACAGAGGAGCCTGGTGGTCTATAGTCCAAAGGGTTGCAAAGAGTCAGACATGACTGAATTACTAAGCATGCACACAATTCTTAAATTAACATTATTAGTAAACTTTACCTAATTCTTACTTTTTAGTGTAAATCTAGTACTTCTCAGTGAATTGACTTCTGGCCTTTAAAAGATGGCCGAATCCCTCTTCTCATTGTCACTGTCCTGGGTGGACCCTGCCTGAAGACTTCAATGTCATTTCTAGCATTCATTCGCATACTGATGGTAGACTTTCTATTGTTATTACCTTTCTGAGGAATTCTTTGGAAAGTGTATCAAAAGTCTTAACACACTTATAGTCTAGAACCTAGCAATTTTATTTCTAGAAATTTGTCATGTGGAATTATGTATCTTGTACACAAAAAATATTTTTGAGGATGTCTAGTACCCTTTTAGTTAAGAGTGAAATATCAGTTAAGAGTGAAAAGTCAGTTAAGAGTGAAAAATCAGAAAAATCTAAAGGTCCCCAAATGAGTATTTGTTAAATAAATTCTAGTTTGGTAATTTGGAAATTTCTTCAGCCATTCAAAATCTTTATTAGAATATTTAGTAATATGGAGAAAATATTTATAGCTAAGTATTCCAAGAAAGAAGAATATCATAAAACAATGTGTATGTTATGGTTTCATTAGACTGCCTGGTGGTTTAGACAGTAAAGAATCTGCCTGCAATGTGGGAGACCTGGGTTCCATCCCTGAGTTGGGAAGATCCCTTGGAGGAGTGCATGGCAGCCCACTTCAGAACTCTTGCCTTGAGAATCACCATGAACAGAGGAGCCTGGTGGGCTACAGTCCATGGGGTTGCAAAGAGTCAGACACCACTGAGCAATTAAGCACACACACATATGGTTTCATTGGAGTCTTTATAAAACCAAAAATAGAGCCACAGAATAAGTTTAGAAAAGTGCCCCAAAGTGTTAACAGTGGTTCTTTGGGTGGTAGGAATATGGTTGATTTTTATTTCTTTTATGTGCTTTGCTACATTTTCTAAATTTTATTGTTTTGTATGAGATTAATAATAAAAATATTTTAAGAGGTATTCTAATGCTCTGATGGTTCAAACTAGGTTAGCAGCACCACTTAAAGACTAGTTTCTGTCTATGCCCCCTGCCTGAACCAGAGGACTTGGGCATCAGATCTCTGGAGGGCCCTTTCACCAACATGGCCTAATTCTCTGATTTTACGGTAATCATGATTTGTAGATCTCTTGTCATCTCAAGCAACTTTTAAGTTGGAGAGGAATTGGAAGCTTTTCACTGTCAGAGCTAATGGCCCATACCGGTACTGCTACCCTGTAGAATAATAATGCTTTTAAGGAGAACATTCTCTGTCACCCTGTGATGGTTAAGTGTGGGATTATGCTCTTCATTTCAGGAGTGGCTCTAATTTAACGCTTCTGAATGATATTGAAGTGAATGGATATTTGTTCTTAGAAGGATCTTTTTAATAGGATCATTGCCTTGAAGCAATGTTCCCTTGGAAACTGCTTAATGTCTGTCTGGGCAGCAGGAGTATTAGGATTTTTAGAAGTTGGGTGCATGTGAATTCATATTGACATGGCTGAAGACAAAACAAATAAGAGAAATGCATTCCTATCCTAAAAACTCAAATTAAAACATGTAACTGTATTTTTCAGAATAAGGAGATAATGAGAAGAAACATCTTAATTATTATAATTCTTTCAAATGTTCACATGGGAAAATACACTAACTAAAATACACAATTCCCAAGTTCACACTAGTTTTCAAATTCTTTCTTAGCCTCTATGATCTGGGTTATATGAAGAAATTAACATATGTCATTGCAAAGTTGCTTTCTTGGCACATGAGCCCTTGCATATATGAGGGATGTGGGAAAAGAAATTAATATAAAAACTATTAACATCTAGTGCTTTTATGGATATTGTGAAAGGAATAAAAGAAAGCTTACATGTATTAGATGGAATAGACAGATTGTATAAGAGATACAAAACATGGTTTTGGTTAATGTGTTCAGACCATGGTCTATAGCTGATAAATATACCTGTTAAGCATTTAAGGAAATGTTGGAGAACATTTGCTTCATCGTCTTGAATGATCAGTGTGCCTGTGTATCAGGGGACGGGCAATGGGGCTTGAGCAGATAAGAAATCAATTCTAGAGTATTCTCAGATTGCCCAAATCCCACTCTATCCTAAATGGTAGTATCAAAATTGATGGAGGAGAAGGGGGTCCAGTGGTTATGTGAATTTTGTAAAATTCCCAGATTCCTGCTTAAAAACCAAGCTGTTTAGCTGTCTATATTTATGAATGAAAATATCAGTGCAGTTAAGTGGCATGATATAAAATTGCCAAACTAGTTTTTGAGAAAACTGAGATTGATGGATGAAGTATTTTAATTTTTAATATAAAAATTAGAAGAGAGGGGTAGGATAAAAGCCTGAATGGATTGAACAAATAGCTTCTCAAATTGCTTTACATGCTCTGCCCCCATTTCAATCCAATGCTTTACTTGTCACCTATTGATGGATTCAGTCATCATGACTGTTACTGACCCAACTCTGTGTCATAGCTGCCCCTCTGGTAAAGAAATGAGTTATATTTCAGAAAATGCTCCCTATGATGTCAAGATGGGAACCTAACTGGAGGGGCTAAAGCATGTGGAAATGAGCAAAAAGAGACAAATAGAGATAGCCTATTGTTTCTAGAAGTTATCACTAAAGAAGAGTGATAGGGCTAGTTGAGTACTAGATAAATAATAAAACCCTCTTTAGGATGTGGCAAAAAAAAAAAAAATTCATGGCTAAAGTTGTAGAATCTTTCTACAAGATGTTGGTGCTATATATGAAATTACCTTCAGATTTTTGCTACAAAAACACTGCATAACAAATGATTCTAAAATTTAGTGGCTTTCAATAACAATCATATATATCTTTCTAATGGGCTTGTAGGTCATATTTGACTATGGGCTCTGCTGGGCTTGGCTGGGCTTTGCTGCTGTAGTGGAGTTGACTCTAGATGAAGGTGTGGAAAATTTACCTGTGGTAACAGAGAGGAAGGTGGAATAAATGTAGCCATCTGTCTAGTCAAAGCTATGGTTTTTCCAGTAGTCGTGTATGGATGTGAGAGTTGGACTATAAAGAAAGCTGAGCGCCGAAGAATTGATGCTTTTGAACTGTGGTGTTGGAGAAGCCTCTTGATAGTCCCTTGGACAGCAAGGAGATCCAACCAGTCCATCCTAAAGGAAATCAGTCCCAAATATTCACTGGAAGGACTGATGCTGAAGTTGAAGCTCCAATACTTTGGGCACCTGATGCAAAGAACTGACTCATTGGAAAAGACCTCGATGCTGAGAAAGATTGAAAGCAGGAGGAGAAGGGGACGACAAAGGATGAGATGGTTGGATGGCACCACCAACTGGATGGACATGAGTTTGAGCAAGCTCCGGGAGCTGGTGATGGACAGGGAGGCCTGGCGTGCTGCAGTCCACAGGGTCAAAAAGAGTCAGACATGACTGAGCAACTGAACTGAACTAAACTGTTGATGGAGGTGATGGCAGTAGTTTCTTGAGCTATTTATCCTTCTCTCAGAGATACAGGAAGCAAAGTTAAGATGAGAACGTGCTGGAATTTTGAGGTGAAAGAAAATGTAATTGAGTGCAGTAGACAAATGCAGTCTATTCACTGGACAGCACTGAAGATCTTTGAAATTAGTGATCATGATTTAAAGATACAGCAAATTGTTTTTCTCCAGCCATATTTGGCTTCATGGGTCTCAGGACAGAGCAAGTGTTCAGTTGGTTTTAGCTATGATTAAAATTTGCCAAGTGAGATCTATGAGATAAGATGAGGACAAGAGAGTTGAGGGGAAAAAAGGGAGTTGAGGTTTTGTACAAAAGAGGAATAATGATTGTGGATTCTAAATTACACAAGAAGAATATTATCTACATGAATAGAATGTGGGGAAAAGGTCCTTGTTGGGAATGGGATATTAGAGGAAAGAGCTAGAAGGGCAAGAGGTGGTGGTGGGAGAGCAGGATGCCTGCTGTTGAACTTATGAGGGAATTACTATTATTGTTAAAGAGAAGGTAACTGGGTTAAGTGGCAGACAAGATCACTGGAGATGAGCTCAAATGGATTGGAAGGATCATCAGGGGAGATATTGAAGTCACCAAGAATAATGACAAATAGAGTTCTGGAACTGACAGTGAGTTAGGAGCTTGAGTCTTCGAGGAATGGGGAAGGACTGAGCCTGTACATAATTGCAATAAGGAGGGGTTGTTGCAACAAGGGTTGATACTCTGATGAGTTGAAGGGAAGCTATAGCTTGGGGGAGCGCCAGGTCAAGTTGAGTATATTAGTGATACAAGGGATTTTGCTGGTGATTTGTTGGGGGTTCCTGGGGAATTTGGAGGTAGTTTGGAGATAAGTTTACAAAAGGGTAAGTCCACAGAAGAGATGAAGAAGAGATGAAGGCATTTCTAGGCAAGGAGTGGGGATAGGCTTTTTGAGGTGATCAACAAATCAGGAATAAGAGGATGTCTATCTGAGTTACAAGGCATTTAGACAGTCATAGTTGGTGTAGTCAGGGACCAGAGTTGGTTATTACTCATAGCACATCAATTTGGACACCTTCCTCTTCATGTCAAGGATAGTATGGAAGTGGAGGAAGAGGGGTTTTAATCTAGTTCTTATAGAGCTCTGGGGCATGGAATTAGGGTGGTGTGGTGTGTGTGGCTGAGGTAATGTCTAATGTTAGAATCTTCTCACGTAATCAGTTAACCAAGGCTCTGTTTTCAGGGTCTCTAGGTTTAAAACATGGAGCTCTTTTTCCCTCATCATAATGATTTTTTTTTTCTGATGATGTCATAAAACCCATAGTTCAGTAGCCATGGCAATTGAGTTTAAAAAAAGAAAAGCAACAAAAAACAAGTGTTGAGAGCATGCATACAAGACAGACTTATAGGACTAGTTTATCTAATTTAACCGTTTATCCATTCCTTTATTTACTGTGTGGGAATATGGCTGGGTGTGATACTGTTAGAACTCAAATTTCCTAGAAGATAGAAAATGCACCTAAAATACTTAATATGAAAAGAACAAATCAGGGCCATCTATCCCCTTCTTTCTGTTTCTGTAATCTGGTGAGTTGTCTTTTTTTTTTTTTTTTTTAAAGATAATCTTCATGGGGTTTTTCATAAGATCCTGCAGAATAATAGGCTTGAAGAAGATTAATTTTACATACTTCACGTTACAAAAGCCTCTTTCCCCCAATGCAGAGCTAGAAAAAATTGATGAGGTCATTTGGCTGCTTCACAAAAGAAAGTCCCTTTATTTTGTTCAACAAATAGAGCATAAATATGCTTTATTTTTACAAAGTACACTTTTACAGTTACTTTACTTACAATGTTTAATTTTATGATAGAATTTAAATTTTTTGCCAACTTTAATTTATGATGTTAAAGTGTTACATTTGACTACTTTGCTTAATTGGCTTCCAGAGAATGACAGACGGGCATGGCTTACATTAATCAGCTCTGAATCTCTATGGCAAATTTTCTTTTACCTTCTTTATTAATTTTATGCTTAGGGGCTGTCAGGAAATAGTATAAATCCCTTTGGGAATCCCACATTTTAGAGAAGCAAAGTGTGGAAAGATAATAAACTATAGCTCCTTGACACTTATGCTCCTCTACATTGAGATCTTGAATAATTATACCTTTACTGGTTGAGAAGCACCACTCTACTGTATTCAAAAATGAAATATATTTCAGGTCATCAACAGCCATCCTTTATTTTGGAGTCTTGGGATAGTGGTTGCAAATACCTCATTCATTTGTTCCTTTGCCTTTCCTGTGGGAAACCACATCAGATTTTGATTTCTTCTGGACATTCAATGGAGACAAAAAGTGACCACTAGCAAGAGAATAGAACTGTCTTAGTCCATTTAGGCTGCTATAACCAAATACTGCATACTAGGTAGTTTTTAAGCAATAAAAATTTATTTACATGAGGAATTTTTTTTTTTTTAAAGCAAGTTGAACTCATAGAAACATAGAATGTTGGCCGTCAGTGGACAGGGGTAAGGGAAAGAGAAAGGTTCATAAAAGGGTACAATCTTTCAGTTAGAAGAGACATAAGATCTGAGAATCTAATATATAACAGTGATTATAGTTGATAATACTGTATTGTATGGTTTCCCCTGGTGGCTTAGTGGTAAAGGACCTGCCTGCCAATGCAGAAGATGTTGGTTCGATCCCTCATCTGGGAAGATCCCTTGAAGAAGAAAATGGCAACCCACTCTAGTATTCTTGCCTCAGAAATCTCATGGACAGAGAAGCATGGTGGGCTACAGTCCATGGGATCACAAAAGAGTTAGACATGACTTAGCAACTAAACAACTGCATTGCATAATTGAAATTTGATAAGAGTGGAACTTGTGTTCTGACACACACATACAAAAGATAAGTACGTTGGGTGATAGATTTAATTCAATGGTGAGGATCATTTTACAAGGTGTATGTATCAAAGCACCATCATTATACACTTTAAATGTATTATAGTTTTGTAAATTATACCTCAGGAAAGAAGAAAAAAGTGAAAAATGTATTGATAGTGGTGATGACTATAGCACTATCATTTAATTCTGAATATACTAAAAATCTAATTGTGCACTTTAAAATGGTGAATTTTATGTCATGCAAATTATATTTCAGGTAAAAAATTTACAGGTGAAACAGATGTTTATATTTGCTTTATACAAGGCATTGATGGTGCTGGAGATTCATTAGTGAATGAATAAAGAGAGCAGAGCTTGATTCTAATGTGAGCAACTCTGGTGGACTTGATAGTTCAAAGTATCAGCAGGAGGTGGTGTGGGGTGAGTGCGGGGTGAGTGAGTGTGTATGTGTGTGTGTTAGTCCCTCAGTCATGTCTGACTCTTTGCGACCCCATGTGTTGCTAGGCTGCTAGGCTCCTCTGTCCATGGACATCTCCAGGCAAGAATACTGGAATGGGTTGCCATTTCCTTCTCCAAGGGGGCAGAGGTAGGGGAGATGAAAAAGACCTAACAAAATTGTGGGTGGGGGAAAAGGAATCAGGAGAGGAAAATGGAGCTAAAATACTGGTAAAAAGGATTTTTTGGGGGAGAAAATACTTTTTTTTCTGAAACAGAAAAAAAACAACAAACAAACAAAAAAGCAAAATATAGGCTTAGCGTTTACAAAATTTTTAGGTAGAAGTACAGGAACTTCCTGGTGTTTCTGTTGGGTGGTGTTATATCTGTAAAGAGGGATGGAATTTAATTCCTATATTGAGTTATTTTTTGTGCAAATAGGAAAAGACATCCATTTTATAGCCACAGGGCTTTAGCACACTTCACCCTTCTAGAGTCTAGGCATTTAGTGGTCACAGGTGGAAATTTCTACCTGGGTAGCTGTCCTAGAACAAGTCTATCTTTACCACCACAGCAACTGACACACAATTTCCAGCCTGCTGTTTGGTCTTATTTTTAGGTTGTAAATTTCTGCAGAAATGAGCTCTGCATTTTCAAGTGCCCTGTGTCCATGCTTTTCATAATAGCTCAATAAATATTTGATGCGTGATCAAAGTTTGTTAACAGCTACTTCATTTCCAGAGGAAGACTGAATGTGAGTTGCCAGGGTATGTATTCTACCTAGTGCTTCAGTTAGTAGGGGGATAAGGCAGAGTATTGTACCTTTTATTTAAACTTATAGTTACACAGTGCAACTTCGTGATTAAGTGAGGGAGCTAGGTTGGAAGGGAGGCTCCTGGGTGGGAATACCCTAAAAATCCACAAGAGGGAGATATATTGCCGTTGAAGTAGAGTGTAGCTAATGAGATACCAACCCCTAACTTTTCAGAGCACAATATTTTACAATATTTCCCTAGTTGAAAATAAGAAAAGGGTAGGCATTCTCAAGTTTGGCTTTTCAGTGTTCTTTTGGGATGGGATATTAGATTTAGGAATTCTCAGTTATTTGCAGAGTCTTGGAATACACATGATATGTCAAGGTTTATGATGCATCAACAGCTTCGATGAGCACATTTAAAAGCTTTAAGGGTTTGTGTTTGTTTTTGACCTGATGGTGGCTCTTTCAAGGATGGATTGCCAAGCTGCCTTTTCTCTACTTCCTCTTTTCAGTTTCTTTGGTGGTGGCAGTGGTGAGTCAGTGCTGGCCAGATTGGGTTTTATGTATTTATTTATTTTAATTTTTAAGAAAAGGTCTACTTATTCATTATCTATTGATTTATTTATTTCTGGCTGCCCTGGGTCTTCACTGTTGTGTGTGCGCTTTCTCTAGTTGCGGCCGGGGACTATCTCCAGTGGTGGTACACAGGCTTCTCATTGCAGTGGCTGTTGTTGCAGAACATGGGCCCTGGGCCACAGGCTTAGTAGTTGTGGCTCCTGGGCTCTCTAGAGTGGGTGCTCAGTAGTTTTGGCACATGGGCTTAGCTGCTCTGTAGCACATGGGATCTTCCTGGATCAGGGATCAATCCTGTGTCCTCTGCACTGACAGGTGGATTCTTTTTTTTTTTTTTTAAATTTTTATTAGTTGGAGGCTAATTACTTTACATCATTACAGTAGTTTTTGTTATACATTGATATGAATTAGCCCTGGATTTACATGTATTCCCCATCCCAGTCCCCCCTCCCACCTCCCTCTCCACCCGATCCTTCTGGGTCTTCCCAGTGCACCAGGCCCGAGCACTTGTCTCATGTACCCAACCTGAGCTGGTTATCCGTTTCACCCTAGATAATATACATGTTTCAATGCTGTTCTCCTGAAACATCCCACCCTCTCCTTCTCCCATAGTCCACAAGTCTGTTCCATACATCTGAGTCTCTTTTTCTGTTTTGCATATAGGGTTATCGTTACCATCTTTCTAAAGTCCATATATATGTGTTAGTATATTGTAATGGTCTTTATCTTTCTGGCTTACTTCGCTCTGTATAATGGGCTCCAGTTTCATCCATCTCATTAGAACTGATTCAAATGAATTCTTTTTAATGGCTGAGTAGTATTCCATGGTGTATATGTACCACAGCTTCCTCATCCATTCGTCTGCTGATGGGCATCTGGGTTGCTTCCATGTCCTGACAGGTGGATTCTTAACCACTAGACCACCAGGGAAGTCCCCAGATTGGGTTTTACATTCTTACTGGGAAGTGCCATCACGACTCTCACTGTCTCCTTTGGGCAAGATGTCTCAGCAGAATGAATCATTTTGGCTTTCAGTAGCCTTTACCTACCTAGAGGCAGAGCTGAGCTCTAGGTAGCTATAGAAGAGGAATGAAAGGAAACTTTATTTTAAATAGCATATATTTGTACTTTGAAATTCATACCCTTTGCCTGACCTCCTCATGTTTATGTGGTCAATGGGGAAGAAACCCTTTATTTCAAAAGAAATGTTTGCAACATATTACTAGGTTACTTACAAGTTTTATTTGCTTTCTTTTAAGGAAATTTTTTTTAAATTTTAAAATGATATGGGCTAACGATACTGTTAGCGTTTGCCTCTCCTGAAGACTCCCTAATTCTTAAGCCAATTTCTTCCTTTATCTTCCCATTTCCTTTTATAGCTTTCTATTCTCAATATTCTTTGAATGATCTTTTCCTTCCTCCCACATCGCTGCTGTCCAGGGTTATGTCTATGGTCAGTCTCTTTAATGACTGCTGTGTTGGGTACAGGTTGAGAGCAGAAACTGGGTTCATATTCCCGCTCCGGCACTGTGTGTGGCCTCTGGCAAGTTGCTTAAATCATATGAGTCTTGGCTCACAAACCACAAAATGGGGATAATGATAAAACCAACCTCACTGGAGTTATGTGAGGATGAGATCATTTAATATATGTAAAGGGCTTAGAACAGGGTCAGGCACATCGGAAGCACTCTTTCACGGTTGGCCATTATTATTGCTTTTTTATTATTGTTTACTGCTAATCTCATCCACCAGAGACTCTCCTCGCAGGAGTTCATACACCCAAAATCTCAAGCATTCCCTTTAAATCTTTTATGAGCTCTAGACACATTTCCTAGCACTTTCTGGACAGTTTTGCAGGGGCTTCCCACAGGGTATCTCAAACACAGCATGCTTAGAAGTGAACTCATCATCTATCACTCACCACTCCTTGCAAACCTGCTTCCTCTATTCCCTGTTTTAGTCAACAGTGTCATTTCTTGTCTCATTGCTGAAGCCACAAAACATGAGTTATTCTTGTCGTCAATCCTTTACCTCCAACTCACTGGATTACCAAGTTATGTCAATGCACCTGTTTAAACTTCATGCACACTCAGGCCCTTTATTACTGCAGGGACCTTGAACCTATCTCTTTGCCCTTATTCATACTACTTGGTTCTTTCCACTTCATCCAGAATGGTATTTTACAAATAAAAATCTGATCCCATACCTCTCAGATTAAAATTTTCCATGTTTTTCCTAGCTTTCAATATTATGTGTAGTCTAACACAAGATCTTTCATTCCCTGGCCCTTGCTTGGCTCACTGTGCTGACCTATTTCTTCTCTTTGTCACATAGAAAATTTTTGCATTTTGTCATGGGAACATAAAGAAGAAACTTCATTAACCATACAGCAGAGAAGGATTAGTATCTAAATACCTATGTTTAATAGAGATCCTAGCATTTAGTAAGTACTAAATATATGTCAATATTTTTATGAATAAAATCTGGACTCTATGAATGGGAGTGCTTTCTTGCTCATGACTTTAAAACTGTCCTCAATGTGTTGATTGGAATCAGCATGTTTCTCAGCATAATTAAAATGTGAGAAATGTTTCTAGCACATCAGTAATATAGACAATTTCAAATAATGTCTGAGGAAATGCAAACTCAAACTTACAAATAGCCTTTTACATAAACACTCAGAGGTGCATTTTCTCCTTAATGCATGTATATAGATTCCATTAATGTCCTTTGCCTTGGTGTTTAGCTTTTATTTTTATGTTTGTTGTATAAATCTGACTCTTGACACTTTAATGGAAAGACCTCGGTTTGTGATGACATCATATCAAATGTAAAATAGAGATGGTTGCATTGTTTGGAAAACTTTCATCTGAGAATGTTCATCTGTACACTTGTAGAAAAATTATTTTAAGCCAGCGACAGTCTGCTTCACAAAGAAACCTCTTCCAGTTCATAGGTCCTGCATGCTGCCTTCACCCCTCCAAATTATATTTTCAGATGATTTCTTGTGGGTAGCTATAGAGAAAATGGCTTATTACTGCCCAATTCCATTTAAAAGGCAAAGGACTCAGCTGGAGAGAATTGCAAGAATACAGTATGACTTCTATAGGAAGCGGCTGATGTGCTGCAGGGAAGGAGTGAGGAAGATCGGGTCATGGGAAGGACCAGACTAGTTCATTCTATTATTATTATTGGTGTAATGTTTGGCATATAGTTGGTATTTGAGAAACCAGTTTAGTGAGACTTTGTTTCACATCCTATAATCTAAACCTTTTCATACTAACTTCAGGGCAAGTTAGAGGTTTGAATGTGACAGAGTTTCTTGGATTTCCTTATGTTGTTCTGAGATTCTGAAAAATTGGAGGTGGGCATAAATCTTTGAGTCTGCCTTGAATTCTCTTTCAGGCCCCCCTGAGAAAGGATGTGGCTATTGGATCCTGTTGTCATAAATGGAAGTCTGGAACCCTGCCATCTCCCTAGGTTGTCGTCACTCACTTCCCACCCCACCTATCTATAGTATTTAGCAACTGCCCCGATGATTGATATGTGGCTTTGACCTTCATGCTGAACTGTGACTGTGACTTTTTATTCTAGGACTTTGTTCGCCAGGTCAGACAAAGGCTGAAAGTTTTTTATCCCAGGGCAATACTGCTTGAACTCAGTGGCTACTTCAAGGATCGTAGAATATTGAGCTGAAATTTAGATCACTGTCCCCTAATTAGAGAGGAGGACACAGGCTCACAGACGGGAAGTTCCTTGCTCGAGATGGGTTTAGTGACAGAGCTAGTCTGGAAGCTCATTTACCTGATTTCCAGCACAGACTTTTCCTCCCTTGCTCCATTCCATGTATTTCTCATTCTCTCTCTCTCTTTCTTCCGTTTCTTCTTCCTTTCTCCCTTCTATTTTATTTTTGTCATGTGGGAACACTTTCACAGCATAGAAGACTCAATATTTTTTATATCATAAAAGTCCTAACAAGCATCTCTTAAACGACCACCTGATATTATTCAAAGGCATAAAAAGATGGAGTTTATTTTTTGAGTGTTTTATTCACTATTTCTTGTGTGCTTGGTTGTGTTCGATTCTTTGCAACCCTTTGGACTGTAGTTCACCAGGCTTCTCTGTTCATAGGATTTTTCAGGCAAGAATACTGGGGTGGGTAGCCATTTCCTCCTCCAGAGGATCTTCCTGCCCCAGGGATTGAACCTGGGTCTTCTGTGTCTCCTATATTGCAGGTGGCTTCTGTACCACTCAGCCACTGGGGAAGCCTTTATTCACTATTGTGTGTGTGTGTGTGTGTGTGTGTGTGTGTGTGTATGTGTGTGTGTGTGTGTGTGCGCGCTCAGTCGCAGCTTTCTCTATCTCAGAGAACTGAGTCCTGACAGTTTTGCTTTCAGACTGCTCAGTCAAGTGATGTTGGTTTGTTCTCCTTTTTGGCTCATTTTTTTGTAGCTGGTGCTCTGGTAAGGACAGCTCATCTTTTTGTTCTTAGTTCAGCCTGCTCTCTAGTGTCACTTAATATCACTGTGACACTTCTTTCTGCTGACAGTTAGACATTAATGGCAGTAATTACTTTTCTTTTTAATTTAAAAATGTCCAAACATACAAGAGATAGTAATGGAAATCCATATTTTCCACCATCCAGATTTAGTTCATATTAACATTTCGCCATAACTTCTTCAGATACTTTTAATGAAATATAACATTCCAGATACACCAGAAAGCCCCTTAACCCCCAAATCTTCTCAGGAATAAGTATTGTTAATATGCACCTACTTCTTTATATTATGTCTCCAAAAACATTGTGTTTTTAATAATTTACATGAATGGAGTCACTGTATATGTGCTTTTTTGCAATTTTTCTTTTTTACTCAAAATTACTTTCTTTAGATATATTCATACAGAAACAGCAGTTTGTTTTTATGGATCCTGTTATGTGTATTAATTTATGAAAAGCATCATAATTCACCTATTTTTGCCACTGTTCCTAGATATCAAAACTGCATTTAATTTTTTCTACTATAAACCATGCTGCAGTGAACATCTTTGCCTATATTTTTTGTGGGATTTATGTGGGAGAGCCTGTCTGGTATCCACTTAAGAATGAAAATTTTAGTTTGTAGCTTATATTTAGTTTTGCTAAATGTGCTGAATTATCCCCCAAGTGGCCTTCCAGCTGTCAGTCTCCCCAGCAGTCCATAAGAGCTCACATTTCCCGACATCCTCTGTTGCAGTAGCTGAATACTGTTCTCCCATCACTTCCTGCTCTCTGCCTTCTGAGGCATATGGTGGCCTCACACTCTCCCATGCCCTTGAAGTTAGGCAGAGCCAGGAGATTGTTTCAGGCAATGAAATGTGAGCAGAGCCGTAAGGGCCAGTGAGGCATTCACCGCCTTCCCTGGACTCTGCCTCAGTGAACTCTAATGACCCACATGGTGACTGCTTCTTTGTACTGGGTTGTAGTGAGGATGACATGGGATATAAAGCGTCCAGTCGACTGATCAGTAAACATTAACTGTGAGCTATAAGCAAATCATTGATGTTTTGTATCAGAGATTGGAAAACCATATCCTGTTGGCCAAGTCTGACCCACTGCCCGTTTCCAAAGTTTTATTGGAACACAGTCATGCCCCTCTATGTATGCCTCATCTAGACAGAGTTGAGAGGTTTAGACAGAAACCAGATGAAATTCACACATGAAATTCCATAATTTTTATTAAATATATAGAGCATGCAATCATCACTAAAATCCAGTTTAGAGCAATTTCATCATCTCCAAAAGTTCTCTTGTGCCCATTTGTAATCAATCCTTAACTCCCATTCCTAGACCCAGACAACCACTAGACTGCTTTCTGTCTGTATGCATTTTTAATTTTTGGACATTTTGTACTTTTGGAATCATGCAAGTCAAAGTGGAATCGTGTGATCTTTTGCATTTATCTTGTTGCACTTAGCATAATGTTTTTGAGATTCATCCTTGTTTTAGAACAAATCAATGGGTTTGTTTCTCTTCATTGCTGAATAGCATTCCATTAAATGGAAATTTTACATTTTGTTTATCCATCCACAAGCTGATGGAAATTTGATTTATTTATACTTTGACTATTATCAACGTTGGTATAAACATTCATGCATATGTCTTTATATGGACATAGGTTTTAAATGGGTGAATTTCTGGGAGTGGAATTCCTGCATAAGATGGCAAGTTTATATTCACTCTTAAAAGAAACTGCCAAACTGTTTTCGAAGGTACCTGTGCCATTTCACATTCTTACCAGCAGTGCGTGAGAATTTCAGTTTTTCCACATCCTTACCAACATTTGATGTTATCTGTCTTTTTGATTATAGCCATTCATGTGGGTGCACAATTGTATCTCATTGTGATTTAATTTTCATTTCACTAATTACTAATGATGTTGAACAATTTTTCATATGACTATTAACTATTCATGTATTTTATTTATGAAATACCTATTCAAATACTTTGTCATTTTAAAATTAGGTTGTCTTTTCTTATTATTTAATTAAAAGATATTTATGTGTGTTCTGGGTACAAGTCATTTACTGAATGTATGATTTGCAAATAATTTCTGGTCTGTGTCTCTTCATTTTTTTTAATAATGTTTTTTGAAATGTGAAAGACTTTAATTTTGATCAAGTTCAGCTTATAATTTTTCTCTTTTATAGATCATGTTTTTGGAGTTGCTTCTAAGAACTGTTTGCTCAACTTGAGGTCATGACAAATATCTTCTATATTTTCTTTTAAAAATTGCAAAACTTTAGCTTTCGCATTTAGGTCTATGATCCATTTTGAGTTGATGTTTCTGTATGGCAACCCTAGCGGCTCCTACCGCAAACCTTTTGGAGTGACTGGTGGGGAGGAAGGGAGTATCAGGGGTGAAAAACCGGTGCCTTAAAGTTCAATTTAAAAGAAAAAGGAGGCCAGTCAGAAGCCAGAGAACTTTTTTCCCAACTTTCCAAATATGAAAATATGAAAGATTTTAAGTATGAAAATATATTCCTTCTGTGAAAATACATTTTAAAACATTATCAGTGTTTATATTGCAAGCAAGTAATGAGAGCTCATTCCTCTTATGTGCATAAAGTTGTGGATGTTTGAAAAGAAACTAATTGAAGCTTATGCAACCTTATCTTTCCTTCCTGTTTTACAGACTTCAAGAGCATTAGGCAAGTCCAGAGAGACTTAAGTTTTCTTCAAAGGTTTCAGGACATAACTCAACTCAGCAAGGAACGCTTTCATAATTCTTTCCCAAAATGAGGGGAACACGGAATGTCTTTGAGTAGGACTAACACTGCTCTCTGTAGGGATTTAATTGTACACGTGGAGATAAGCTTGTTTTTCTTTCTAGCTGCAGCAACCTGGGAGCAGAGTGGGCAGTTACACTGTGCTTACTTAGCTGCAGAATTATGCAGCTATGAGTCAATATTTCCCCCACTGTCCCTACCACAACCCAAAGGGGCAGGCATCAGGGTCAAAGTAACAATAGCAACATCCAGAGATCCTCGTGATCTCCCTCCACCAGGAGAATGCTCTGTCTCCCACTCTCTGCATGTTGCTTTCCTGCTGGGCAGAGCCCCTGGTCCTGGCCCCACCTTCCATGAATTTTCCTGTGTTTAGCGTTGCTACGCTAGCCAGAGTGGATTTCACTGTCAAGGGCTGTCTTGTAGGCTCCGCCACAAACCCACAGGCCTTGGATTCAAACGGTCCAGCAGACTTGGCTTGAATCCTGGATTTCCTAGTGGCTCCTGGTGGCTCAGATGGTAAAGAATCTGCCTGCAATGTGGGAGACCCTGGTTCTATCCCTGGGTTGGGAAGATCCCCTGGGGAAGGAAATGGCAATCCATTCCAGTATTCTTGTCTGGAGAATTACATATGGAGGAGCCCTGTGGGCTACAGTCCATGGGGACACAAAGAGTTGGACATGACTGAGTGACTAACACACACGCTGACTGTGACTGTGGACAAATCGTTTGCCTTTTTCTTTGGCTGCTCAGCATGACAATTGAGATCTTAGTTCCCTGACCAGGCCTCCTGCAGTGGAAGCACAGAGTCTTAATGACTTGGACCACCCAGGAAATCCCCATTTGCCTTCTTTGAGCTTTAGTTTCCTCTTCTTTAAACAGGGAATAGTAACACCCAATCTTCAGGATGTCTATATGGATTAGAGACAATAGGAACCACCTAACACAGTACTCAGAGAAGGCAGTGGCCCCCCACTCCAGTACTCTTGCCTGGAGAATTCCATGGATGGAGGAGCCTGGTAGGCTGCAGTCCATGGGGTCCCTAAGAATCAGACACGACTGAGTGACTTCACTTTCACTTTTCACTTTCATGCATTGGAGAAGGAAATGGCAACCCACTCCAGTGTTCTTGCCTGGAGAATCCCAGGGATGGGGGAGCCTCGTGGGCTGCCGTCTATGGTGTCGCAGAGTCGGACACGACTGAAGCAACTTAGCAGCAGCAGCAGCAGCAACACAGTACCTAGCTTGGTATAACACTTCTTAGCATCAGTCATCTTTTTGGGTACATACCAGAAATGGTAGCCCCCTCAAAATCCAAAACAAAACAAAAAACTAGTGGCAGTATTTCAAGTACATTTTCTCTTTCTCCCCCCTTTCCCTTTCCTCCTCTTCTTTCTTCCTCCTTCTCCCCCTTACCTTGTGACAAATGTCATCAGTGTTGCAGATGTTTTGATGAGGACCTATGTGCTCTGAGTCTGAGCCACTGTCATTGTCACGTAAATCTCTCCTTGTTGGGTAGCCATTATTATCACCAACTCTACCATCCTGTGAGCCTAGACAGGGAGTTTACCTATTAGAACTAGCAATACCTTTCATTTCAGGGTAATGTTGGCTGAAATGTTGCCAGGGTTGTAAGGAATAAGACTTTAGAGCACAGCTGGGGAGAATTCAATGTATCAGCCCCCTAGATAGAGCCTCTTTGCTGCTGCTGCAAACCCCAGTTCAAACCACCATCATGTCTCTTCTGGCCAGGGGTCTCCTTACTGCTGTTTCTGCTACCATGTTTAAACTCTATAATGTATACTATATTTTGCAGCCAGAGAGACCTTAAAACATAAATCACAGCATGCATTATCCTACATAAAACCCTCTAATTGCTTCCTATTGCTCTTAACATAAAATCCAAATGCTTTATCATGCTTTTACAAAGTCCTATATATCCTGCCACACTAAGGTCTCTGCCATCATCCACTGCTTATATTTGCTGTGCTCTAGCCACACTGAATATCTTTTTGTTCTTTAGCCAAGTTAAAATTAGTATTTTCACATATGCCATTTCCTTTGCCTAGAATCCTCTTACCCCATGTCTCTCATGGCTATCTTTTTTCCTTTTATTTAGATTAAGCTCAAATGCCATGTCTGCAGAGAGGCCTTTCCTGAATGCCTGATCTAAAGAGGTGTCTCCAATCCCCTAGTCTTTTGCTATTGCACTATCAATGTTTTAGTTGTGAATTTATCTTTGTATTTGTTTTTTATTTGTTAGGTGTTGGTCTCCCCTAACTAGTATGTTAGTTCCAAGAAAAAGAGACATTCTCTGTCTTCTTCACCCTTTTATTATCAGTGTATAGAACACCACCTGAGACATAGAGGACTCAATAAACATTTGTTAAGTGAATAAACAGATATCCATCCAGAAACTATTTCTCCCCTTCAGAAAGCACTTCTGACCACTTCCAACTGCTCAAATGTTTTGCTCCACGAGTTCTCGCTCTTGCCTTTGAGGAACACCCGCTTGCCCTCCTCTGGAGAGGAGTTCCTAGTGGAGAGTGCTCTCATTCTTTTGAAGTCTAAGTAAGGTACTTCCTGTCTGTAGTCTGAGTTCTTGTAAATAGTGACAGTCTGGTGTTCAACAAGTTTGGATGTCAAAGACAGAATGTTGAGCTGTGGAAATCAGTTTTGTTAGTCAAGAACACATAGCTAAGGCATGGAGCAAAACTGGGCATTGGGATTTTGACCGGTGGGAAGCTGTGCTCAAGAAACCATGGTGTGAGATGGCCCAGGGAGAGTGGTATAGATGAATTCTAGATTTGGACTATGGATTCCTGAGGCCATTTCTTATGGAAGCAGAGCATGTATTTAATGTGGCCCATCTAGATTTGTTTAAGGAATTCTAACGCTGTTTATAGAGTCCAAGATGCCTTTGGAGGACCTGCCTCAGTCAAGTTTTTCAGGCTCCCTCTGTATCTTCCTTTCTGAGGAAGGCTGCTGTAATCCTTCCCACAGTTATACCTTTATCTTTCTCTAAAGTACTCTCCAAATGTTATGGCCTTGGAACAATGGAGAAATGAGATATTTTATAATCAGATTTTCAAGAGTGAGCCTTGGACTGTTTTCAGGCACACAATCTTTTGGACCAACCATTGCTTGTTTGTGAGACATCTTTGCCTGCCATCTATAGGATGTAATTATTTGAGGCAATACACAGAGATGTCCCTTAAGAAAATGCAATACATGTAAATCTGAGCTAGCTGAACTCTCGTATGTATATTAGATGTGACTATATTACAAAACAATAAATAGCAGATACAAATAGATGATTCAAAATAATATTTAATTTAAAGCAATAAGATCATCCCACACACTATGGCATAAAATAAAGAACATGTATTTTAAAAAAAGCCATCATTTCTCAAGTATCCATAGGGTTTTCTCAACTTTGCTATATACAGAGAGTATAAATTTTGGTTGGAGTCATTGTTTGGCAAAGCCATTATTTGTTCAAGACAGCAGTAGAGACATCAATTTCCCTCAATTTTCACATAGAAAAGTATCACCCAGATGTCACGACTCCCCAAAACTACCTTCTCTGCACGAGGCATTGTCATTTGTGCTTGCTATAACCATGGTAGGTGCTATTATGCCTGTCCATGGGGAAATAGACAGAATAGCTGATTTCTTACAAATATGGCTGAGGCTTCATAAATCAAGTCTTGCTTTTTGAATAACAGTCATACCTCTTATTTCAAATCAAAAGCCCAGCAGGTTTTTAACTTCACCAATTTTCTTGGTGAGAAGGAAGCTAAACAATAATGTGTCCGTAAAAGTATGAGCAAGAACTGTTACCCTAGAGTTTTGCAGAAATGGAAAGATGCAAGAACACTGAATTTTTTTTTTGTTGTTTTGTTTTTGACATGTTGGGAAAGTCTGTAGACAATTTTGGGTGTGAAAAAAATTGATTAAGAAGTGTAAATGTGTTCTGCTGTTCTGGCCTCAGAAACATGTTTGTACTTCATTTTAACCTCTCTCTCCTCTATTTTATAATGACTTTGTTTTCTGACTAAAACGTGGCTGGAATTCTTCAGGCATGACCATATTAGAATTAGATTAGTAAAAAAGAAAATTACACAAAGAAAAAAACTAAAATAGAATATCATTAGTTATTGTTAATATTCTAATAGTTACTTATATTCATTCAAATGAAAATTCATATAGGATTTGAAAATGACCATGGAGGAGAAAGATTGTTTTTATAATGAAGAAAATATCCACTTAAACCTACACCAGCATTCTTGCCTGGGAAATCCCATGGACAGAAGAACTTGGCAGGCTACAGTCCACGGGGTTGTAAAAGAGTTGGACAAGACTTAGCAACCAAACAACAACAGAACCTCCCACGTTTCCTAAATAATTGATAGAAATTTAACCATGTATTTTCCCTGAAGTAATAGGCTGAGAAAGTGTTTCAGTCGATATATCTAATCATATCCCATAGAGTTCTATAAAAAATGTTGAAGAATTCTGGAAACCTTCTGGAATCATTAGTGTTTTTTTTTTTTTTTTTAACTAGTGTTTACTAATATACATTTACAAATTAGGAGAAAAACTCGATCTCTTCCTTGGGATCAACCTACTACAACTGTTTAAAAGCAGTGGGTCCACATAATCTGAGGATTAGAAATAGCAGGTGTTGTAAAAAGAGGGAGCAGTTGTTGTTTTTTAATATCATTTATTGATTTATTTCTGTATTGGGTCTTCATTGCTGTGTGTGGGCTTTCTCCTATTGTGGTGGCTTCTTCCATTGCAGAGCTCAGGCTCTTGAGTGTTGACTCAGTAGTTGCGGCACACAGGCTTGGTCGCCCTGTGGCAGTGGGATCTTCCTAGACTAGGGATTGAACCCATGTCCCCTGTATTGGCAGGCAGACTCTTAACCACTGAACCACCAGGGAAGTCGTGAGAGGGAGTAGTTTTAAGATTATTTATTTTTTATCTGCTGCCCATTAGAATTAACTGGGAAGTTAACAAATCTCAATGTTAAGCCCATGTGCATGCTCAGTCACTTCAGTCATGTCTGACTCTTTGTGACGCTTTGGATGTAACCCACCAGGCTCCTCTGTCCATGGGATTCTCCAGGCAAGAATACTGAAGTCGGTGGTCATGCCCTCTCCAGGGGATCTTTCCAACCATGGACTGAACACTCTTCGCTTATGTCTCCTGCCTTAGCGAGCGTGTTCTTTACCGCTAGCACAAGCTGGAAAATCCAAGCCCACACCTCAGACCAATTAATCAAAACCTAAGTAGATGTAAGTCAAGATAATTCCAGCGTGCAGCCAAAGTTGAGAACCACTGCGTTGAGAGACTCTACTCATTTAAACAGCCCACTTGAATTCTCCCTTCTTTGAATTCTTTCTGCTTAACCTATTTTCACATGCCCTTTTTTTTTTTTAACTTGAAAAATATGCTGCCTGTGGTCAAGAGATGTGTCTTAAAAGAATTTTATGTGCAATTAGTTAAACCACCTCTGATATAAATACTTTCGATAATTACTGGGCTGCAGTCTACTATATTTATAACAAACCATTCTTTCTCTTCCTAGATTGCTTAAATATGTTTCAAAATTGTTAAGACACAATCCACATTCCTTATAATATAGTAATCCTAATCTGTCATTTTTGGCACAGAGTATATGGGAGAATGTCTATCTGTGTGTGTGCATGAATGAATATACATATAAGTTAAATTCTGCTGAAATGCCAAAAGTGAAGTGAAGTGAAGTCGCTCAGTCGTGTCCGACTCTTTGCGACCCCATGGACTGTAGCCTACCAGTATCCTCCGTCCATGGGGTTTTCCAGGCAAGAGTGCTGGAGTGGGCTCCCATTTCCTTCTCCAGGGGATCTTCCCAACCCAGGGGCCGAACCCTGGTCTCCCACATCATAGGCAGACGCTTTACTGTCTGAGCCACCGGGGAAGTTGGGAAAGGTGATTTAATTATCCAGTATTACTGGCAGCCACTTTTCCTGATCTTATTTTTTTCTACTAAGTACAATAAAAGGCTTACGTTTTTATTAAAAGTATAAATATGCATCATCAGTATACCTTTTAATTCCTAAGATAATATCTTAGATGAGTTAGGTTGGTGATTTAACTATATAGTATGACATTATATGACATTATATATATGACATTATATCCCAAATTTGAAAACAAAGATTATGACATCCATAGTTCCTATATGGACCAAATAAGACTCTAGACTCTTAATGAAAATATCTGTCTCTAGATTTCACCTGAGCTCAAATGAGTTCAAATGGTGATGTGACCTAACTGTCTCTTGATTAGTGTAAAAGGAAAAGTTGAACAGACCTTTTTGAAAGAATCTCCCACTTTCACATTTTGCTCTGAATACAAAATCAAGCTTTTAAGTGTATGAGTATAATGACATTAAAAAATCTTAACAGTTAACCAGGGCATTGAGTGAGTAAATGCAGCTCAACCTATTGGTTCCTCTTCTCAACTTTGTTTTAATTTTTCTTTCTTTTTTCTCCTTTATCATGATTCATGGTGAATCATAGTTTTTTGAAAAACTACAGGAATAACAATTTATTATTTTCATTATATAAGCTGGGGATATTTATCATTTGTCTGATATGGGAACCCTAATAAAATATCCAATTAAGATTTTTCAAAATTAATTAACTGGAAGATTCTATTGTTTTTCCTTGTGAAGTTTTGTCTGAGAAGCTGGCACTTCTCATTTTTCTGTCTACCATGGCTTAGTTGCTGTAAAATAATATCAGAGCCTGCTTTTAAGGAATGAAGGGGTTAAAGAACTTTGAATTGCTCACGCATGACTATGATAAACGTGACTATGATAAACTGTTTTAACCTTTAGCTGCTCTGTGTTACTTCTCACACACTAAAGAATAGCCAAACCCAGGCTGGTTTCAGAAAGGACTCCACTTTATTCCTGAATGAAGCGATTATGTGTGAATGCTTTTAAACTTAACAATTATGAATATCATCATCCAATGTCAGGCAATACCTATTGTACATGGATTCCCTTTATGATAAAGTTTGACTTTTCATGCTAGAACTGAGTACACCTTTTCTTAAAATCAAGCTTTCTCAAGAGTCACTTCTCTGGGCTTATTCCAAGAGGAGGCACCTTGAGGAATACTGTGTTCTCTCCCATTTCTATATCACATGCAACAGCACTCTTGCTGATTAGAGGTAATTTGACAAATGGAATTCAAAAGAGGATTATTAAAACAGCTACCACAAATGCAACACCAGAAATTCCGGATGCCTACAGAAATGACTTCTTAAATGCATTCTTTAATAATTTGTATTTCACATTTTAGATTTTGAGCAGCTCCTGAGTGAGAAGAGAATTGGAACAAAGACAATATGCTTCGTAGGGTTTCGTTTAGTTAGATGCATCTAGATAGCCATGTTAGAATCAATTCTGGGAGCTTCATGGCAATGAGGAGCACTGAGCAGGAAAGACGCTGTATGCTAACAGTGAATGCATCATCACCCTTTTCAAGTGTTGAGGTCAGTTTGATTTCAAGAAATAAGTGGGGTTTTTTGTTTACTCTTCTTGCTTTTTGTTATTTTTCTGAATTATTCTGGTTTCAGTAAAGAGAGACCCTTCTCAAGTGTGCTGAACAAAGTAGACTGTTCTCTGAGAATAGGAGTCAAAGGAGGTCTGAGTTTCACAGGAGGTCTGACGTGGTAGTTTTAGATACAAGGCTCCTCATGAACTTTAGTGGCAGGAACATGGGGACTCAGTTGAACTGCAAAGGACTACATCATTCTGTCCCCTTGTCCATCAGCTGCAGAGCAGGGGGAATCAATGATCTACTGTCCACTCAGCAGGGACAAGAGGTAGGAAATGTTTCCTTGATAATTCAGGTGCGATATTGTCACAAAGTACATTGTTACCAAAAATGTTACTAGAAGCAAAGAAGAAATGAATCCACTGAAGAAGTGTTATGGGGAGAAGATGTCAAATTCAGGTTTGCCTGTATTGAACAAGGGGCGACTGCAGATATCCAAGAGCACGTATGTAGACATGATTTGTTTGGTTGAATCTGAAGCTCAGGGCAGAGGGCAGAGCTCTAGAACTAGCTTTGGTTGTCATTAGCACATAAGTGACAGTTCAAATCATTAGCTCAGATGAGACTGCCTGAAAAGAGTTTATGGTGAGAAAGGCGGTTATGCAGAAAAATAATGAGGATAAAACCCTGCAGAACATTAACATTTAAGGAAGGTACAAGACAAGCAAATATACTCATATAGGAGATAGTAACACAAGAGAGGTAAACCTAGAAGAGCGTAATATCATGGAAACCAAGGGTATGCAATTTTATAAAGGGATGAGTCTCAATCATTCTCAGATAGGAAAGAAAAGACTAAAAAAAATGAGAATAGAGAATTGATAGATTTGACAAGATGGAGGTCACTGGTTGCCATTTCCAGAGCAATTTTTGTAGAATTGAAGCAAATGTGTGATGCACAAGAGGTGAAACCAGCTTTTCATGCTTGAGAGAATACAGGAATGGGAGGCAAGAATGCCGAGGTAGTTGGAGAAGAAGATTCTTCAGAAGTAGCTGAAAAACAAAAAACAAAGTGAGCACAGGGTTAGAGGTAAGGCCTGGGCCAAGAAGAGATCCTTTTTCAAGATAGGAGAAATTTGAGCATGTTTATTAGCTAGAGGTGAGAGACTGGAGGCTGCAAAAGGACTAAAAGGTTGAGAGACTTCCTGGTGGTCCAGTGATTAAGAGTCCACCCGGCAATACAGATTTGATCCGTGGTCCAAAAAGATCCTACATATTGAAGAGCAACAAAGCCCATGTGCCACATCTACTGACTCTCCACTCTAGAGCCCTAGCACCTCAATGAAGAGCAGCCCCAGCTCACTGCAACTAGAGAAAGCCTGAGGACAGCAGTGAGGTTCAAGAAGGATGGGACGCATGCATGTCTATGGCTGACTCATACTGATGTATGCCAGAAACCAACATGATATTGTAAAGCGATTATCCTCCAATTAAAAATAAATAAATTAAAAAAAGAAAAAAATACATACAATTATTTTTTTAAAAGTTTAAAAAAATTATGGTACTAAAGAAGCCAAGAGGAAAAAAAATATGGAAGAAGATTTCACCTTGATAGGCAGTTGCCAGTGACAGCTTGGCAACTCTGTGAGCTGGATACCAGTTAAGTGACTATGAAGATATTTGTAAACAAGCATAGTGTCTACTTCTTAAATTGATTTATTAAATCATTGCTATCTGTGCCAAGACTTTCTGTCTCTGATCTCTTATTATAAGTGATGGAATTTCTCTTTCTTTGCCTTTTTCTGGTCTGTAATAGAATTCAAACACCATTGCTACTGGCACAAGGATAGCAGGAACAAGTAAAATCCCTTGATAATTCATTATAAACTATTTTAAGACTATATTTAACCATTTGGATGTGCCTAGTATCTTAGTGAAATTCAAAATATAATGTCATTGACTGACATGTTTTTTTCTCCATTCACTTTACAACTTACCCCCAGGAAAAACTACTAATGAGAAAATATTCTAACATTTCTTTCAGCAAAAGTATTTAACAAAATACTGTCTGACTCTCCCAACTCCAACCAGAAGATTGAAGTAGCCTATGCAACTGGAAAATTCAAGAAGAAGTTTTTGTGATTGGGAACTTTCTGCCATTTAAAAGGTTGTAACCATTTCCTTATGGCATTGCCCTCCTATTGCCAATGGAGCTTAGTCACATGTGTCAGCAGGGAAAGAAAACAGAGACGGGGTCTCAGAAAGACATGGCATGGGACATTTATACAGAATGAATTAAGGGAATGTAGCCATGTGCCATCTGCTACAAAAGAATTTACAATCTCAGCACAGATTCCTGATACTGCACCTTGAATTCCTTGATACATGAAGTCAGATATAACAGTTAATTATTTTTTGAAGTGTTTGTCATTAACAGTCCCATTCAGCTGTGCATGTTGTGATGAAAACTCTAAGGATATCTGTAGACTCATAACAGCAAACATCTCTTTCTGTTCAAACAGAGAAAAAGAACTCTGTAGCTCAAGCTGACATCCCGGTAAGACCCAGAATGTTTCATATCTGCTTCATTTGGTGCCTCTGACTTGAAAAAATCGATGACAAATATATGCATTGCTACCACTGGGAAACTTTATATAGTTCCTTTTTTTAATTCAAGGACTACTCAGAATTAAAATTTCAAACTGGGGAAAGATAAAAATTTAAAGTAATATTTGAGAGGGAGCAAAAACTGCTGAGAGTAGGACAGGCAAATAATAAAGCCATGAAAATATTCTACAATTTTCTGAAGAGGAGGACGGATTGAAAATAGGTTTGTGAATCAAACAAACAGGTGGAATCAGGCAGTGATATTTGAATCTAGGTGTGGGCACTTAGCAGCCCTGTGACACTGGATGAAATACTTGGGTCTATAAACTCCAGTTTGCCCAACTATAAGTGGGTTGCTGTGAGTTTTAAATTAAACATGAAGTGATAAGTGTGATGCCTGGCACAGGGGAGATGCTTAATAAATGTCAGTCGTCATAATTAAACAGGGATACCTAAGGGATGTATGAAATGGAAAATGGGTCTGATGAATACACGCAGAGTTGTTTGTTAGAAACAAGCAGAGAACTGTGGATAGACTGAGGAACTGCAGGTGTCCTCTGAGTGGGGGAAGCTAATCACTTGGGCACATGCTCATTTCTCTTTTACAAGAAATGCACCTGGTTAGTTTCAGGACAAAGGACAGTGACTCCACGGAGAGTTAAAAAAAAATGCATATATTCCCAGACTGTTTCACATCCTTGGCCCCTCTCCAACTTAAATGTCATTGAATGGGGCTGGGGTGAGATCCTGGAATCTGTTCATTCAAAGTGATCCTCAGAGGGTCTGATTAGTTAGTCCAGAAACTACGGGGTTAGGAAATGAGGCTGAGAAGGAAAAGATAGATTAGAAAATCTCTATATGGAAATGATTTAAAAAAAAAATATCTGGGGGCTTTGAAGCCCTCTGAAATCTGACATGCAGATCCTTTAAAAAATGCAGTCTGTACCTCATAAAAATTTGCATATATTTCAAAGTGTTCACTTACCTCTGAAGCTCAGCCACACCAGGCTAGAGAAAACCCACTGTAAGTAATTATTTATGGAAACAGAATTCTGTGGCACAGATAACAGCTAGTCAAATAGAAGAATTCCTTCCATGGGTTCCTAGTGGGTTGTGACAGAGACAGCTAGCCTTTCATCAGAAACTTGTGTCCTTATTACAGTGTAAAACTGTTGCCGAGAAACGACTACATCTGTCTCAGCCTCCCTCACATCTAGGTGTGGCCATGCCAGTGGCCTTGCCAATGAAATACGAGCAGAGGTGACATGTGTACCTTGCAGGAAAAGAGGGCCAAGAATGAGGGACACCCTCTGCATTGCCTCTTTTTTCTCACTTGCTGGCTGGATGAACACCCCTGGGGTAACCTTGGAGACCACTGCTGAGAACAGAAGAGAAATAAATTGGATGGAGGCTGCGTCTTGAAAAACTGCTCAAAGGAATGCTGGCAGCTGATCAGCAGCACCCATTTTTCCCTTACATTTAAGATAGATAAATTTATGTATTCAGCCACAGAGATTTCAGGGTTTCTTGTTTTAAAAGCTGCCCATGTTATCTTAACTAACCGTTGTCAGTTTTCGGAGCTGTGTACAGGACTGAGCCCCAGACCACTCCTAGGGAGATAAGTAGCAAGTGTATAGCCTTCTGGTATAGGTCAAGAAGTTCAATTTCCCCTGCTGTGGGCAGTGAATTTCATAGATGTTGTACTGGGAAGCAGAGCAGTGAATGAAGACGATTTTGCTCTCTAAGGCAATGGTAGAACTAGTCAGTTATTTATTTCCCTGGATCCTCTCCTCTAGTACATGCTGTTTTCAGCTTAGTGTTTCATCCTGACAGGAAGATTAATACCAATCTCAGGTCTAATGGATGAATGTTTGGGGTGAGGGTGAGGACCCTTTCTTGCTTCTGTCATCAGCTTACTCTCTGCATTTTAGGTTTCCCATTTAGAAAATGGCAACAATTCTCTTTCTTGGTTTCCTAGGTATGTTTTGGGAGTTGAAAGAAAGGTTCAATGCCATTTTAGCAGAGACTGGTAGATGTTCCCCAAGTTCTCGTTCTCCATTCCTTCATGAGCACACAACTGGCTCATTTTCCAGCCTCTTTTGCATCCCATTTGGGCTAGCTGTGTGTCTGAGTTCTAGCTCATATGTGAGTAGAAGTGATACATGCCACATTTTTTTTGGCTTTGAAAAATCTTCCATCCTATTTTTGCATTTTGGCTGGCTGGGAGGGAAATGACCACGATAGTCTTGGAAGCTACATACTGAAGATGGCAAAGCTTCTGTCACTTTAGATCCCTAAATACCTGTGAGGGCAGACTCTGATCTGATCAGCTGCCCAGCAAGAAAAAATCCTATTGAGTTTGAAGCAATACTCATTTTGGCAGCTAATATTGCTCAACCAATATAGCTATTAACTAAACTTTGGACAGTATACGCCTCCTAAATATCCTTAAGAAGTTCATAAATTAAGAAACATATATACATATATATATGCATATGCATATACATATACATATGCATATGCATATACACATATATATGCATATACATATATATATATATATAGGCTTCCCTGGTGGCTCAGCAGTAAAGAATTCACCTGCTAATGCAGGAGACGCAGGAGATGCATGTTCGATCTCTGGGTTGAGGTGATCACTTAGAGGAAGAAATGGCAACCTGCTTCAGTATTCTTGCCTGGATAATCCCATAGACAGAGGAGCCTGGTGGGCTATAGTCCGCCAAGAGTTAGACATGACTTAATGACTAAAACAACATATATACAATGTATTTATTAGATACATAAGATCTTTATACACGCAACACACACACATACACCCATATACATAGAAGGAGATAATGGATGATGTTTCAAATGGAATAATGAATATGAGGATATGAACACTGGACAAATACTCTGGGGATCTGATTTGAGTGGCAAGATATTTGACCCTGGGGACATCCCTTACCTAACATGGATAGGACCCCGCTAATTAAAGGAAAGTAAAGGGGTGGCTTTGAAATAGAAGTGGCTTTCATAGTTTTCTTTTTCATTTTTTATCAGTGATTTGCTTGCTCAAATTAAAATCTGATGGAAATTAACTTCAGAATTGCTTCTTTTGAAATGATGGTAGTGGGTGAAGGGCTGAATTCCATCAGATTAGGGAAAGCTCTGCAGAACCTTCCTAGGGCCACTCAGAACAGAATCTGGACCATTTTTAGTTAGACGAACTTTGAAAGTTTCTTTAGGATAGAACATGCCCTCATCCTCTTGGGAAAACACAACAAGTTTTTCCATTTTGTTCTTCTGTATTTAGTTGACAAATAACACTCAATTCTGCTTCCACTTTCTGTTTTGATTAATAGTAACTTAACTGACTAAACTGATGGGAATCCAGTAATATTTTACCTTCTTTTCCAAGAGACCTGCATTATAAAACATTGCTCCCAGGAGTCTGACCAAATTGCAATCTAGGATCTGTGTGAATATGCTTGTAATTACTTTTGTGGAAGAATCTTTGGTATCTGCTTTTAATGATAAAACTATTGTCACTGTCCCTTAGAGCTTTGAGTTGAATTTTATTCCTAACTCTGTGTGTGTGCATTTGTGCTCTGTGAGTATATGTTCATGTGTGTGTGTATAATGACCAATATCTATAGAAATGATCAATAAAACCTTTGATGAAGGTCTTCTTTCAGCTCTATAGGGAAATCTATTGATTTGCTAGCTTATGGTTTAAAACCTTATTCTAAAGTATTGTTAAACAAAACATTGACTGATTTTATCAGTGAGCATTTCCACCGGAAACAGATGGGATGCTTAAAGGGAATAATAAATAAAGGCCCATATGTGGAGCAAGTCATAGCACAGTAAGTGTGTGTGTGTATGTGTGTGTGTGTTAGTCACTCAGTTGTGTCCAACTCTTTGTGACTCCATGGATTGTAGCCTACCAGGTTCCTCTGTCTGTGGAATGCCATTCCCTTCCCCAGGGGATCTTCCCGACCCAGGGATTGAACCTGGGTCTCCTGCATTGCAGGTAGATTCTTTACTGTCTGAGCCACCAGGAAAACCCAGCATAGTAAGTACCTGAGAGCTAGTAACTGTTGGAGTGTCATCACTATCTGTTGGATCCCAAAGGGTGGGATAATTACCAGAACCTGGAGATAGAAAGGTATCTGGAGAAGGCTGTCTGAAAGGAGCTGTGACTTGTGGTTGAGGGATATTGCTAACCCACAGCTATGCAGCAGGAAGGGACTAGGGAGAAACAGAACCCAATTTTCCTCTGCTCCTTCCCTTCCATCTGTAGGGAATTCACAGTAACCAAGCTCAAATGGAAACCAGAGGGCAAATGAGTCTGTTTACATAATTCATGCCTGTCAGCCTATGGGGTCTAGAGTACTGAAGAGAAAGGTAGAGACTTGATTTGGAAGGGCAAACACAATATCCAGCCCACTGACCATGGGTCATGGTTGTGAAATTCAAGAGTATTTGTAAATATTAGAGTAATTAGTGCTCATGGTTAAATAACTAATCATTTATTTGAGGTGCTCTATCATACATAAGACTATTCTTAATTATAAAAATATAAAAATAAAAACTCTGATTCTCTGTCCAAGGATCCCCATGTGGCTATTTAAATTTAAGACTAATTGGATTGAAATAAAGTTATAAATTCAGTTCCTCAGTTTCAGTAGTCGAATTTCAAGTGCTCACTAACTTCATGTGGCTGACAGCTGCTTTACTGAATAGTACAGACAGAGGGCATTTCCACCATTGCTGAAAGTTTTGTTAGATAACACTATTCTAGTTCATTCATTCCTCATTGTCCAGTATCTTTACCCAACAAGAAAATAAGATGATTTCTGGAATTACTCATTTTTTTCCCTGAACTCTTAGACCCTAAAAGTAGTATTAGTGTCAAATTTTAAAATATCTTATACTGATTGAGTTAGTTATTTGGGTGCAAGGATGCAAACAAACAAACAAACAAACAAACAAAAAAACAGCTCTGGCCAGCTTAGGGAAAAAGGAATATATTGGCAGGAACTTTAAGAATCCTAGTTTCAATTTACCCAGAAGTAGGATTGCTGGATCATATTGTAGTTTATGTTTAATTTTTTGAGGAACAGCCACACTATTATCCATCGTGGCTATACCATGTGTTAATACTTTCCCAGCAGTAGCATACACATGTTCTAATTTCTCCATATTCTTTATAGCATTTATCTTTATGTCCCCCCCCCCCTTTTTTTTTGATAATTGCCACCCTAACAGGTATGAGATTTTATTGTGATTTTTGACTTGCAATTCTCTGATCATTAGTGATATTGAGCACCTTTTCTATACCTTGTGACCATTTAAATGTCTTCTTTGGGAAAATGTCTATTCAAGTTCTTTACCCATTTAAGTCAAGTTCTTAGTTTTTACCACTAAGCATAAGTATAGAAAAACATGTCCCAGGGAATTACCTGGGTTCCAGCTGTTATCCCTGAACCCATTTGATTGTAGTAACCACTTCAGGATCTTGTTCAACACTGTAACACCCACTTTCGCCTATTTTCCCAATGGCAAGAGGATCCCTGCTCTGTCAGTAGCAGTCTCAGCTTTCATTTCGGTGAATTGCTGTTGGATGCCTGTTGTAGAAATTCCTTCCTTGTATAGCAATTTGTTCTTTTCTGTGGTGAAAATCTCTAAACTACTCAAATATGTGGGGTAGGAACAAAAGGCATTGTGGGTGGATCATTATGTGTGATTGGAAGTAAACTTTTCAAACACAGTTTGACTTTTAAAAGGCAATGAAATTTTTAAGAACTGGAGTGAGATGATCAGCTTTGTATTTAGAAAGTAGGACTGTATTTAATTTGCTCTATGAATTATTCTCTGTTTAGTTAGTTGATCAGCACACCTCAAAATAAGATTTGCATTCACTCTGCCAGTTCCCTGGAGCTGATACCAGTCTGGAGCTACCATAAGTTAAAGTTTTCTCTTCAGGATTTTTCTCAGATCATTCAGATAGTGTGAACTCAGATTGTAAATGAGGTTTAGGAATGGCTTATGGTTGTGAATTACTGGGGTAAATACATATTTTTTTTTCCCTCCTTCCAAGAGATGAGTTTCTTTGGCACAGATGAGTTTCTTTTCTGCTCCGTTCTGTGTGGTGGGGTTTATGTCTCACTCACCCTTATATGGTGAGTGCAGCAAGGACCACTTATTGAATTACCCATCTTGAGGTGCCCTAGGCTTTATGTCAGACCCCCTACTTTCTAAGCAGGTGTCAAATAGATGCTCAAGATCACACAAGTTCAATAAAAACCTTTCTTGGTTTTTTTAACTTCCTGGAGCCTCTGGTTACTTTTGAAGATTGACATCTTTACACTTTTTTTGTTATCTCAGTGATGTATTTAAAAATAATTCAAATATTTTATCTGATATTTTGTTTTATTCAAACAGGTTATTCAGGGTATCTAATCTGTCTTACTTTCAAATGGAGAAGTCCTTCTTCCTTTATTTCAAAGGTAAAGAAACAGGTTCAGTGTTACCATGACTTTCCTAAGATCAGACAGTTCTTTTGAACAACCGCATATGCACTATTAGATACTAGTTTTAAGACAAGACCAAAATCAGACTTTCTGACAATGCCTGGAACCTTGCTTTTACCTCTGTACTTAAAAGATCAATGTCTTAATCAATGTTGATTTGACTATAGAACATAGAACCTATTAATAATATGTTAAGCCAAAAGGAAGATTTGGGTGGTCTTACAGCCCCTGGTGGCTCAGATGGTAAAGAATCCACCTGCAATGCAGACATGGGTTGGATCCTGGGTCAGGAAGATCCCCTGGAGAAGGAAATGGCAACCCACTCCTGTATTCTTGCCTGGAGAATCCCATGTACAGAGGAACCTGGCAGGCTATGAATTTAAGACAGGCATTCTTTCTGTGTTTTCCACCCAACAGAGTCTACAGTCTCTATAGTTCCCTTGTGCTCACTTTATTCTCTTAGTGTTAGCTGACCTTTTGTACTTCATTTCACATAAGGTGAAAAATAACCATTTTAGTCCCTTTTAAGTTATCTCACAACTAAAATATTCAACAGAGACAGACTGGGGTGTCCCAGTTTTAATTTCAAAATGATGATCCAAGTGAGATGATATAATTGGTTCAGTGTGGGTATTTTCTTCCAGTTAGCTTTGGCTAGAGTGTCATCTTGGGGTATGATAGCAGAGTTTCTGAGAGTGAAGTATGGACATATTATTTAAAAAGAGAAAATGAGGAAATAATAAAATAATATATATCCATCTTTAGTACTTATAGGAAAATAAAGAAACAGATAAATAAAATTTTTACTGTGGAATTTTGCAGCATGCCAATAATTTGGGCACCTAAAATAACAGGATGGCTTGTTTCTCCTTTTGTTAAATAAGACAAAAAAAAAAAAAAAAACTTTGCCTTCATACTAACCCTTTGTTCATGTAATATGCTTGTTAGAGTGATATTTATTTCCTTTCCAGGCCAGTCCAAAAGTCACTAAATGTGGTTTAATGCTTTGCTCCAGCCAGTGTGCGCCAGATATAGGATGCAAAAGAATGACCTTTTTGAGCCTGACTCCTTATAGAGGATGGCTGTCAAAAAGAAGTCAGCTTACAGGTAGATTTAATGAATGGGACAATCCATCATGAGTAGGACAAGACCAACTTGAAACTGCTACTGATTGTGGGCCTATTTCAGATGTTTTATTTAACTAAAAGTCTATAGAATCAGTTATTTTCTTGGTTTATTTTATTTCTTCCAATCTGAAATAAACAGTCTTTTGAATACTGGGTGGAGAAAAAAGAAGATAATGTAAGTTGTGTGTGTGTATGTGTGCAGGAAGGGGAATTAAACAATTAAGGGAAATATCTTCTAAGAATTAGAAATCTAAATTCTCAGAAGATTTGAGAATATACATTTCAAATGTATATGTAAATGTAATGTAAAGAACACAAAAATAAGTTGTATATTTGGAAGCTATTTTGAGATTAAGAGCAATTCTTAGAGAAATACTATGGGAGTTATTGAAATTCTAAGGTCAATAATATATCTAAACAAGATCAAAGAAGGGTGAAGACTAACTTGGGTGTATCTCTCTTCCTAGTTCCAAAGGGAATGGTAAACGTGTTGTAGAGAATTGGAAAAGAAATTTGAAACAACTTAAATTTGATGCAGTTTTTGTTGGGAAAATACTCTGGTTACGCACTAATACTACCCAAGCTCCCAGTAGTTGCTGATTTTGAATTTGTCAGTCAAATAGACTGGATTCCCTAGGCTTTGAATCACATTGTGATGACCATAAAAATATACAATAAACCCATTTTGCCCGTTTTGAATTGAGCTACAGAAGGTGTTTTTCCTGCGTAACTTTTTTTTTTTTTGGTTGTTTATGTGATGTAATCCTCCTAAAACAAGCTTAGGATAGTTTATATTCTGGGAAATAGCTGTGACTTCCAGCCACCCCCCAACCCCCAACCGATATCATTTCAGGCGATAATCAACAAGAGTCTTTAAGAGTTTATAAACCTTTCTAAGCAGTCAGGTACTGTATTATTCACCCACATAAATACTCTTCTTAACTATGGTAGTGTCTGGCATAATATATGTGCTCAATTACTATTTGTAGGATGAATGGACAAGGTACATATCCTATTGGTTTCAAAGAGAATAAATGACATGATATACTATCTTAGATTTTTCATTTAATTTTGCAGGGTATAGTCAGGTGAATAAAATAAAAATAAATGATATCAAATTGATTTGCAATTCAGGCTTGGAAATCTAGGAGTTTCTGGGTCATAAAATAATGGTTAAGGTTGAATCTACATAATCTACATTAACTGCTGGTTTGTCCCTGAAAACTTGTCCAGGGCTCACTGACATTAAAGAGAGCAAGAATTATGAACTGCAGCCTATCTAGACATATAATTTATCTCTTTTAATATGGCATTTACCTTGAATAGTGATGAGTACATTAAAAATATCCTAAATAATGTAATAGAAGCCTGTTTTATTTTGGAATTTTAAAATTGAAAACTTAGGGGAGGTATGATGCAATAGTGGAATGAATTTGGCTGTATAATAATATCTTTTGGTAGAATTAAAATAAAATTTTAATTATGAAGGAGACCTCTACGCATTTTTTTATATAACTAGAACTGGAGAAAATGTCAACTGATAATTTGGGATATTTTGCCCTTGGTAGTCTGCTAGGTTGAATTGTTAAAATGTGGGAATAATGTCCCATTCTTGTTTGAATTTCTAAGATCTAACATAAAGTCTGGCCTCTCTCCCTCAAAACGGAAGTGGAGTTGATAATAGTCAACACTAACCTAATCAGATAATCCTGTGAATTTAGTTGAGAACCCACCCATTAAGACCTTTATGGACAGCACATGAATGAAAGTATTTCAGACTTCTTCAGAAATCCACCTCAGACTTCGTCCTTTTCACTAATGAGATGTTACAGTGCAGTGTTACTTTAAAAACGATTTGAACAGCAAAAAAAAAAAAAAAGTCACTGAAATTATTATATAAAAATTCTATTTCCTACAGGGGCAAAAGGACAAAGCATTAGGGACTGAGGCTGAAATTTCAGCTTTGAATTGAATGTATCTTGAAATATGAGGCAATGCATCTTTGGTTGACTAAGGTAATACGTAAGATGAAATACCTTTTACAGAATCCATCTTGAAAAGTATAAGCCAATGACAGCAGTCAGTTCTTTTTCAAGAAGCAATAAGGACATAGTTAAAAGCTTTACTGTTGATGAGAAATGGGTTTGCTGGTGCTTTAGGGGACAGAATGTGTTATTCGCAGGAAAAAAAGCATTAAGTTTTCAGGAAAATTTTAAGTGCAATGGGATGTCACTGAAACGAACTATTAGGGAATGTTAAGTCTCTGGTTAGAGCAATAGGTTCAAAGATTATTTCTCCCTGGCTCCTCTTTGCTGTCCCTGTAGATTAAGTGATACTCAGTTTTATAATTACTCACTTCTCTCTTGCTCATGTACCATTGATCTCTGTATCCAGCTTTGACCTCTCCACCTGCCTTGAGAATCATAGATGCACAGTCCTGGTGGACATCTTCCCTTGGGTGTCATACACAGCCTGAAACTAGTATCGCCGTTTTCTGCCTTTTCCCCAGCACTACCCAACAACGGTGACTCTTGTAGTATTAAAGATATCACCATTTATCCAGTTGCTTGAGACAGAAAAACTGGGAGTTACAGTGGCCCTGGTGAGGGCCACTGGTTGCAGTGCTTTTGTGAAAAGCAGAAAGTGTTGACATTCCTCTATGCATACACAGACTCTACTCATAGGAAGGCTCAGGTTGGATAGCAGTTCCCTTTTCCCTCCTCAATTTGGAACATGATATGCATAAAAATAGGGAACAATCCTCAGTCTAGATTTTTCTACTTTTTAACCTACATCTGATCAGTTTTCAACACCCAAATATCCTTGAACCTGCAACTCCTCTATCTCCTCTGTATCCTTGAATCTATAACTACTCTGCCTAATTGTCTATTAAACTAAATATTTAATATTGAAAAGTATGCTATGCATGCATGTTTACTGTATGTAATAATACAGAAACCATCAGGGAACACACCACCTTCCCAAGAACCAGAATGTTATTGGTATTTTGCTCTGTGCTTTTTGATTCTTGCTTATTATTTAAACTATGGCTAAAGCCGCCTAGTCTCATTTCAACTCCCCAGTATGCCCACATCCAACTACATAACACATCACCTTACATCTAACCATTTCACTCCCCTGCCTAAAACTCTTCTATATATTTCCATTCCTTAAAAAAGAACCCCTAAATTTCCCAGTATGACAGAGAAAGATTTTCAAGTTCTATCGCCTATAGGGCAAAAGCTTCATTTTTGGCTGCTTCATAGTTTAGGCAGAACTAAAGTGGTTCCCCAGACGGCTCACTCCACGGTTTGCTCTGCATGAATCACCACTTCTTCTATTTTGTCCAGTCAATTCTTTCCAAATTTACTGAATTATCTCTGAGTCTGTCTCCCTTCCTAGACTGCAAGCTATTTGAAGCTAACAAAGATATCTCATTTATTTTTTCTTTCTAATCCAGTTTCTGGATCACTGCAGGGTTTTAAATATTTGAATCAAAATGATTAGGAAGGAAGTTAATCTTAATATTTTGGTGGGTGATACCAAATATTTATTCTATATTTCTGCTTTAATTTCAACTGGTCATCTAGACATTTGAGACAGTTCAGTTCAGTCGCTCAGTCGTGTCCGACTCTTTGTGACCCCATGAATCACAGCACGCCAGGCCTCCCTGTCCATCACCAACTCCCGGAGTTTACTCAAACTCATGCCCATCGAGTCGGTGATGCCATTCAGCCATCTCATCCTCTGTCGTCCCCTTCTCCTCCTGCTCACAATCCCTCCCAGCATCAGGGTCTTTTCCAATGAGTCACCTCTTCACATGAGGTGGCCAAAGTACTGGAGTTTCAGCTTCAGCATCAGTCCTTCCAATGAACACCCAGGACTGATCTTCAGGATGGACTGGTTTGATCTCTTTGCAGTCCAAGGGACTCTCAAGAGTCTTCTGCAACACCACAGTTCAAAAGCATCAAGTTTTTGGCGCTCAGCTTTCTTCACAGTCCAGCTCCCACATCCATACATGACCACTGGAAAAACCATAGCCTTGACTAGATGGACCTTTGTTGGCAAAGTAATGTCTCAGCTTTTTAATATGCTATCTAGGTTGGTCATAACTTTCCTTCCAAGGAGTAAGTGTCCTTAATTTCATGGCTACAGTCACCATCCGCAGTGATTTTGGAGCCCCCAAAAATAAAGTCTGACACTGTTTCCACTGTCTCCCCATCTATTTCCCATGAGGTGATGGGACCAGATGCCATGATCTTAGTTGCCTGAATGTTGAGCTTTAAGCCAACTTTTCACTCTCCTCTTTCACTTTCATCAAGAGGCTTTTTAGTTCCTCTTCACTTTCTGCCATAAGAGCGGGGTCATCTGCATATCTGAGGTTATTGATATTTCTCCAGGCAATCTTGATTCCAGCTGCTGCTTCATCCAGCCCAGCGTTTCTCATGATGTACTTTGCATATAAGTTAAATAAGCAGGGTGACAATATACAGCCATGCTGTACTCATTTCCCGATTTGGAACCAGTCTGTTGTTCCATGTCTACTTCTAACTGTTGCTTCCTGACCTGCATACAGGTTTCTCAAGAGGCAGGTCAGGTGGTCTGGCATTCCCATCTCTTTCAGAATTTTCCACAGTTTATTGTGATCCACACAGTCGAAGGCTTTGGCGTAGTCAATAAAGCAGAAATAGATGTTTTTCTGGAACTCTCTTGCTTTTTTGATGATCCAGCAGATATCGGCAATTTGATCTCTGGTTCCTCTGCCTTTTCTAAAACCAGCTTGAACATCTGAAAGTTCACTGTTCACATATTGCTGAAGCCTGGCTTGGAGAATTCTGAGCATTACCTTACTAGCGTGTGAGATGAATGCAATTGTGCGGTAGTTTGAGCATTCATTCGGATTGCCTTTCTTAGGGGTTAGAATGAAAACTGACCTTTTACGGTCCTGTGGCCACTGCTGAGTTTTCCAAATTTGCTGGCATATTGAGTGCAGCACTTTCACAGCATCATCTTTCAGGATTTGAAATAGCTCAACTGGAATTCCATCACCTCCACTAGCTTTGTTCGTAGTGATGCTTTCTAAGGCCCACTTGACTTCACATTCTAGGATGTCTGGCTCTAGGTCAGTGATCACACCATTGCAATTATCTGGGTCGTGAAGATCTTTTTCGTACAGGTCTTCTGTGTATTCTTGCCACCTCTTCTTAGTATCTTCTGCTTCTGTTAGGTCCATACCATTTCTGTCCTTTATCGAACCCATCTTTGCCTGAAATGTTCCCTTGATATCTCTAGTTGTCTTGAAGAGATCTCTAGTCTTTCCCATTCTGTTGTTTTCCTCCATTTCTTTGCATTGATCTCTGAGGAAGGCTTTCTTATCTCTCCTGGCTATTCTTTGGAAATCTGCATTCAAATGGGAATATCTTTCCTTTTCTCCTCTGCTTTTTTTTTTTTTTAGTTTTATAGGTTTCTGCTTTTTATTTATTTTTTTTCCATTTATTTTTATTAGTTGGAGGCTAATTACTTTACATCATTACAGTAGTTTTTGTCATACAGTGAAATGAATTAGCCATGGATTTACATGTATTCCCCATCCTGGTCCCCCCTCCCACCTCCCTCTCCACCCGATCCCTCTGGGTCTTCCCAGGGCACCAGGCCCGAGCACTTGTCTCATGCACCCAACCTGGGCTGGTGTTTGCTTTTTGCTTCTCTTCTTTTCACAGCTCTTTGTAAGGCCTCCTCAGACAACCATTTTGCCTTTTTGCATTTCTTTTCCATGGGGATGTTCTTGATCCCTGTCTCCTGTGCGATGTCATGAACCTCCTAGTTATAAAGTTTTCTTTTATAAAAGGATCAATTTGAATATTTTTACATCTAAGCAAGTCTGATTTGTGGGAAAAGGAATAAGTGTGTGCATTGATTGGTATGCTTAGAAAAATATCAAGATGCACTTACTACCTCTAAATACAAAGCATCATTCAAACTTCTTTAAGGTGAAAAGTATCCTTTAAAACTTAATACTTGAGAAAGTCCACAGATGGACTTAAATAACAGTTATTCATATACTAATTGAATTTGTATAACGGGATTGCCTCCATCCTGACAGTCAGTAAAAAATGGTGGCCCTGGAAGAAGAGCAGGTTTGAAGTCAGAGGGTGGAGGAAAAACTAACAAATTAAACTGCTCTATGAGCACAGAGCTGATGGGAGCCTCATCTGACCCTGAATAGTAGGGTAGGAAACAGGAATGGGAAGAGGGATATGCCAGAGATCACAGAAGGAAACAAAAGGGAAGATATGTAAAAAAAAAAAAATAAAAAATAAAATAAAAGAATAATAAAAAATAAAAAATAAAATAAAAAAAATAAAAAATAAATTTAAAAAAATAAAAAATAAAAAAAGGGAAGATATGTGGGTGCTAAGGAAACTTCTAAAAACTACCCTGGAGTGTCCTGAGACAACAGTCAGGTAGGCTGAGTTTATGTGATACCAAGCAAATCCTTTGGGTTCACTCATGTAATTATGTTGGAGTGGAGGATAAAACCAACACTACTGTCTGACATTTTAACTGTCAGAGTCCTTGATTCACATTAAGAAATTTCTGTAAGGTAATTCAGAGGCAATGTCTACATGATGGGAGAGAATTAGAAAATGCATATTTAAAGACATCTGTAACGAATGTCTTTAGAGCATCAGACCTTGCTTCTATCACTGGTCCCATCCACTATTGCATAGGAAACTGGAATGTTAGGTCCGTGAATCAAGGCAAATTGGAAGTGGTCAAACAAAAGATGGCAAGAGTGAATGTCGACATTCTAGGAATCAGCGAACTACAATGGACTGGAATAGGTGAATTTAACTCAGATGACCATTATATCTACTACTGTGGGCAGGAATCCCTTAGAAGAAATGGAGTAGCCATCATAGTCAAGAAAAGAGTCCGAAATGCAGTACTTGGAGGCAATCTCAAAAACGACAGAATGATTTCTGTTTGTTTCCAAGGCAAACCATTCAATATCACGGTAATCCAAGCCTATGCCCCAACCAGTAACGTTGAAGAAGCTGAAGTTGAACGGTTCTATGAAGACCTACAAGACCTTTCAGAACTAACACCCAAAACAGATGTCCTTCTCATTATAGGGGACTGGAATGCAAAAGTAGGAAGTCAAGAAACACCTGGAGTAACAGGCAAATTTGGCCTTGGAGTACAGAATGAAGAGAACACACTGGTTATAGCAAACACCCTCTTCCAACAACACAAGAGAAGACTCTACACATGGACACCACCAGATGGTCAACACTGAAATCAGATTGATTATATTCTTTGCAGCCAAAGATGGAGAAGCTCTATACAGTCAGCAAAAACAAGACTGGGAGCTGATCAGATCATGAACTCCTTATTGCCAAATTCAGACGCAAACTGAATAAAGTAGGGAAAACCACTAGACCATTCAGGTATGACCTAAATTAAATCCCTTATGACTATACAGTGGAAGTGACAAATAGATTTAAGGGACTAGATCTGATAGACAGAGAGCCTGATGAATTATGGGCGGAGGTTTGTGACATTGCACAGGAGACAGGGATCAAGAACATCCCCATGGAAAAGAAATGCAAAAAGGCAAAATGGTTGTCTGAGGAGGGCTTACAAAGAGCTGTGAAAAGAAGAGAAGCAAAAAGCAAAGGAGAAAAAGAAAGATATTCCCATTTGAATGCAGATTTCCAAAGAATAGCCAGGAGAGATAAGAAAGCCTTCCTCAGAGATCAATGCAAAGAAATGGAGGAAAACAACAGAATGGGAAAGACTAGAGATCTCTTCAAGACAACTAGAGATATCAAGGGAACATTTCAGGCAAAGATGGGTTCGATAAAGGACAGAAATGGTATGGACCTAACAGAAGCAGAAGATATTAAGAAGAGGTGGCAAGAATACACAGAAGCCTGTACGAAAAAGATCTTCACGACCCAGATAATTGCAATGGTGTGATCACTGACCTAGAGCCAGACATCCTAGAATGTGAAGTCAAGTGGGCCTTAGAAAGCATCACTACGAACAAAGCTAGTGGAGGTGATGGAATTCCAGTTGAGCTATTTCAAATCCTGAAAGATGATGCTGTGAAAGTGCTGCACTCAATATGCCAGCAAATTTGGAAAACTCAGCAGTGGCCACAGGACCGTAAAAGGTCAGTTTTCATTCTAACCCCTAAGAAAGGCAATCCGAATGAATGCTCAAACTACCGCACAATTGCATTCATCTCACACGCTAGTAAGGTAATGCTCAAAATTCTCCAAGCCAGGCTTCAGCAATATGTGAACCGTGAACTTCCAGATGTTCAAGCTGGTTTTAGAAAAGGCAGAGGAACCAGAGATCAAATTGCCGATATCTGCTGGATCATCAAAAAAGCAAGAGAGTTCCAGAAAAACATCTATTTCTGCTTTATTGACTACGCCAAAGCCTTCGACTGTGTGGATCACAATAAACTGTGGAAAATTCTGAAAGAGATGGGAATGCCAGACCACCTGACCTGCCTCTTGAGAAACCTGTATGCAGGTCAGGAAGCAACAGTTAGAAGTAGACATGGAACAACAGACTGGTTCCAAATCGGGAAATGAGTACAGCATGGCTGTATATTGTCACCCTGCTTATTTAACTTATATGCAAAGTACATCATGAGAAACGCTGGGCTGGATGAAGCAGCAGCTGGAATCAAGATTGCCTGGAGAAATATCAATAACCTCAGATATGCAGATGACCCCGCTCTTATGGCAGAAAGTGAAGAGGAACTAAAAAGCCTCTTGATGAAAGTGAAAGAGGAGAGTGAAAAGTTGGCTTAAAGCTCAACATTCAGGCAACTAAGATCATGGCATCTGGTCCCATCACCTCATGGGAAATAGATGGGGAGACAGTGGAAACAGTGTCAGACTTTATTTTTGGGGGCTCCAAAATCACTGCGGATGGTGACTGTAGCCATGAAATTAAGGACACTTACTCCTTGGAAGGAAAGTTATGACCAACCTAGATAGCATATTAAAAAGCTGAGACATTACTTTGCCAACAAAGGTCCATCTAGTCAAGGCTATGGTTTTTCCAGTGGTCATGTATGGATGTGGGAGCTGGACTGTGAAGAAAGCTGAGCGCCAAAAACTTGATGCTTTTGAACTGTGGTGTTGCAGAAGACTCTTGAGAGTCCCTTGGACTGCAAAGAGATCAAACCAGTCCATCCTGAAGATCAGTCCTGGGTGTTCATTGGAAGGACTGATGCTGAAGCTGAAACTCCAGTACTTTGGCCACCTCATGTGAAGAGCTGACTCATTGGAAAAGACCCTGATGCTGGGAGGGATTGTGAGCAGGAGGAGAAGGGGACGACAGAGGATGAGATGGCTGAATGGCATCACCGACTCGATGGGCATGAGTTTGAGTAAACTCCGGGAGTTGGTGATGGACAGGGAGGCCTGGCGTGCTGTGATTCATGGGGTTGCGAAGAGTCGGACACGACTGAGCAACTGAACTGAACTGAACTGATTATTTAATCACAAAGTCAAACAGAGGTACAGAGCATTTCAAAATCACCTTGGGTGATTTTTATCTGTGGATGTCAGCCATAAGAGCAAAGTTTTAGCCTCTTCAGGCATCATTTGGCTTTCCTGGTGGCTCAGCAGTAAAGAATCTGCCTGCAGTGCAGGAGCCATAGGAGATGAGTATTCAGTCTCTGAGTGGGGAAGATATCCTGGAGGAGGAAATGGCAACCCAACCCACTCCAGTATTCTTGCCTGGAAAATTCCATGGACAGAGGAGCCTGTGTGCTATCAGTCCATGGAGTCGCAAGAGTTGGACACGACTGAACAACTAAACCACCACCACCAAACTTACAAGACACCGGTTTAGCTTTTGATATCCCTTTCCATCTCTATAGCAATTGCATACTATGAAAAAGTTTAGTTAGTAATGTGGTCTATCCTTTATTCTTCAGTCCTAATGCATATCATGGATGGACAGAATGTTTGTAAACTTTACTACATTTTTCCAAGTGACAGATATTTGTTGGGAATCACCAAAGAATGGATGGTTTTGAACTATGGTGCTGGAGAAGACTCTTGATAGTCCCTTGGACTGCAAGGAGATCCAACGAGTCCATCCTAAAGGAAATCAGTCCCGAATATTCACTGGAAGGACTGATGCTGAAGTTGAAGCTCCAATACTTTCGCCACCTGATGCGAAGAACTGACTCATTGGAAAAAACCCTGATGCAGGGAAAGATTGAAGGTGGGAGGAGAAGGGGATGACAGAGGATGAGATGGTTGGATGGTATCACCAGCCTGATAGACATGAGTTTGAGTAAGCTCTGGGAGCTGGTGATGGATAGGGAAGCCTGGTGTGCTTCAGTCCATGGGTTTGCAAAGTCGGACAAAACTGAGCACTGAACTCAACTGAATTAAACTGATAACTATTTTCAGGGCAGTGTGCAATGAATAAGACACGATTCTTGTCCTCACAGAACTTATCAGTGGTCCTCATGCCCAGATAGAGGGCAGGATGTGATAAATGTTATATAGAGTGTAAAATAGCCTCACCAAGTTTACAGGAGAAGATTAATTCTGTTTGGCAAAGACTGAAAAGATTTTCCCAATGAATGGCATCTGAAGAATAGCTATAATCTCAAAATGTAGAGTTATTGGACAGGGGTGTTCCAGATAAAGGGAGGAGTATGAGCCAAAATACAAAGGCAGGGAGGGCAAGGAGGTAGAAGGATTTGAATGGCAGAGAGTTAGACGCCCTGTCTACTACTTAAGGTTTTGACTGAGAAACATTCTCAGTGCATGACAGCTCCTTTGTTATTCTTGGAAAAATGATTTAAGCTTGCTCCTTTTGCTACATAACATTCTTACAATTCAGTTGTTCATCTTCAACTTGTTTGATTTTAGGGGAAATAAAAATCTCTTTCTTGTCAACTAACAGGAAAATTTAGGAAATTTTTTCTTATTTTGTTATTTAAATATGACATCTTAAAACCTCATGTGGTTAGGACTCCATGCTTCCATTTCAGAGAGCATGGGTTCAATGACTGCTCAGGAAACTAAGAGCCTGCATGCCACAGGGCGAATAAAAAACACCCCCAAACCCTTAGGTTTCTCCCCCTTTCTTTTCCATTACCCTATTGCCAATTACCATCATCTTTCTCCCGAACTTCTACAAAAGTTCCCCAATTCATCTGCCTGCTTCCAGGCACAGCCACACTCCTGTAATCCTTAATCCACACAGAAGCAAGAAAGATGGTTTTAAATTTTGATTAAATTAAATGTGAACCTATAGGGAGTCCCATGAGTTGTGTATTCTGGAAGATGATATAGTGGTGGCAATACTGGTTATAAATCCCCCTGCACTCTTACACAAAATGTCAGCTTTGTTTCTCCCAGTCTCTGAGGGAGTCTGATCACTGGGAAGTGTAGGAACTGCTGAAGCCAGAAGTTTTTCTAAGCATGGATTTGTGATATACATTCCTGGGAGTCACCCTCTCATGGGGCTGACCTATATGCTGCTGCCAGAGATAAAGGATAGCTTGCCATAAGCCTTATCAGTTCATATAGCAGCTTTGCTTGTAATGGTGTGATTAAGCCATTGTTTGGACGAAAACACCTTAACATTGAATTGAGCTGTCAGGGATTTGCTGGTAATGTAGAAATTTTTCAGACAAGGTTCTGGTGCTTTCTGATAACATCACCATTTTGTATCTAATTAATACTACTGCTAGGTGAGCAGTGTTTCTGAGGTGAACTTTGACTACTTCAGAAGTCTGGGAGTGGGGAGAGAGGTGACATTTTCTCAAGTGTCTGAATTTGGTTTTCTCTGTTTTTTCCTCCTCCCCTAAACTGGTCTTCATAGCCCTATTATTGTTACACTTTATGATAAAAAGCACAAACAATACCCACCCCCCTCCACCCCTGCCAAGTAAATATAAAACTATTTCCAGTTGGTGTTTTTTTTTCTTTAATTTAAAAAATCCTTTTATTTTATATTGGAATATAGCTGATTAACAATGTTGTGATAGTTTCAGGTGGACAGCAAAAGGATTCAGCGCACATATAGATGCATCCTTTCTCCCCCAAACTCCCCTCCCATCTAGGCTGTCCTATAACATTGAACAGAGTTTCATCTGCTCTATAGTAGGTCCTTGTTGTTTATCCATTTAAAATATTAATACAGCAGTGTGCACACGTCCATCCCATCCCAAACTCCTTAACTCTCCCTTTGCCCCATCCTTACCTGCTGGCAACCATAAATTTGTTCTTTAAGTTTGGAGGTCTGTTTCTGTTTTGTAAATGATTCATTTGTATCATTTCTTTTTAGATAACTCATATAAAGGATGTCATAGGATATTTCTCCTTCTCTATCTGACTTACTTCACTCAGTATGACAATCTCTAGGCCCAGGATGAGTGGTTTTAGGAAATAAATAATTTTTTTTTAATTGAGGCACGCAGAAACTAGCAACGAGGGATACCATTTGAGGCTCCAGGCTTGAAGAGAAGTAGTATCATTTTAGCCTACTGAGAGTTGGAGCTTTGGAAAAGGGATCAATTAATATTAATTGCAGTATTGGAGGAATGTAACTGGTAGAAATATAGCTTAAAGCATAGAGCATAAGGTAGAAAAAGTATGACTTCTTTCTCCTCCCAACATCTGTTTGCTTTCTAATATTGCCCAGTGGCCAAGCCTTACTTAAGCTCAGCCACAGAGGCTCTCAAGCCCCCTGGGCCATTGAACCAGTGACAGAGCAGGAAGAAGAAGAGCCAAGAACAAATTCATGGCACTAAATGAACAATAACTACAACATTTCTAATTTTCAGCTGTACTACTGTATCCTGAAATGTGCTCCAATTATCTGAAGGGGTTTAAAAGTTTTTCAAAACAATGGTTAAAGTCGTTTTGTGGAGTCATGTCAAAAAGGCCAGCGACAAACGGCATTGCAAGTCTAAGTTTGGAAACTGCTGGATCATGAAAAAAAATCCATGCCTGCAGTTTTGGCTTTACCACTGAGTATGATGAACCGGGGGCTGGAAACAGGGGCTCTGGCTACACCACCAAATAAGCAAGTCTCTGTGACTCTTCCTCATGTAACATTAGGAAGATTCTTCTTTTTTTTTTTTTTCATTTATTTTTATTAGTTGGAGGCTAATTACTTTACATCATTACAGTAGTTTTTGTCATACATTGAAATGAATTAGCCATGGATTTACATGTATTCCCCATCCCAGTCCCCCCTCCCACCTCCCTCTCCACCCCATCCCTCTGGGTCTTCCCAGTGCACCAGGCCCGAGCACTTGTCTCATGTATCCAACCTGGGCTGGTGATCTGTTTCACCCTAGATAATATACATGTTTCAATGCTGTTCTCTTGAAACATCCCACCCTCTCCTTCTCCCAGAGTCCACAAGTCTGTTCTATACATCTGAGTCTCTTTTTCTGTTTTGCATATAGGGTCATCATTACCATCTTTCTAAAGTCCATATATATGTGTTAGTATACTGTAATGGTCTTTATCTTTCTGGCTTACTTCGCTCTGTATAATGGGCTCCAGTTTCATCCATCTCATTAGAACTGATTCAAATGAATTCTTTTTAATGGCTGAGTAATATTCCATGGTGTATATGTACCACAGCTTCCTCATCTATGATCCACATCCCAGAATTTTAGAAATAAAAGCAAAAATAAACAAATGGGACCTAATGAAACTTAAAAGCTTTTGCACAACAAAGGAAACTATAAGCAAGGTGAAAAGACAGCCCTCAGATTGGGAGAAAATAATAGCAAATGAAGCAACAGACAAAGGATTAATCTCAAAAATATACAAGCAACTCCTCCAGCTCAACTCCAGAAAAATAAATGACCCAATCAAAAAATGGGCCAAAGAACTCAACAGACATTTCTCCAAGGAAGACATACAGATGGCTAACAAACACATGAAAAGATGCTCAACATCACTCATTATCAGAGAAATGCAAATCAAAACCACAATGAGGTACCATTATACGCCAGTCAGGATGGCTGCTATCCAAAAAGGAAGATTCTTTATTGTTCTAACCTGTGAAGGTCACTATTACCACTACTGAATCACAGATAACTTCTGTAATATATACTTAGGAGAGGCAAATCCACAGCCCCAAATGTATGTAATAATGAAAACCAATTAGATGTGATTTTAGTTTTATCACTGTTTGGGATCATCCATAATATCACAGCAAGGTTAGTTGGAAGCTGATATAAACACAGATGTCCTCTGTACAAAGTCTGCTATAGCTTTGTGATATGAAACTAAATACAAATATGTGAAATCAATGAAAAGCTGAAACATGAGAGAATGCTGGAATTCCAATACTGCAGAGATGGCTATGTTTCTTATTTTTGCTTCTCTTAGAATATATGCTTGCAAATTAGCATCCACTGAAGGTCAAAGATAATAATGGTAAAGCCACTGACTGTTTTCCATGTGGTCTACACTCTCAGATTTGAGTCTTCGTCTCTTGCTTTTCATGGGGCAAGGATTTATTTTCCTCCTAGGCAGCACTTCTCCTTTTTATTTGTCCCTTTCCATATTCAGCTTCCTTCATTCTCTTTCTAATTCTATGTTTCTTATTCTCATGCTTCTTCCCTAAGAGCAGCCATAGTTTGGCATGTGTATGTGGTGGAGGCCGAGGGGCTTCCCTCGTGACTCAGGAGGTAAAGAAATTGACTGCACTGCAGGAAACCCAGGTTCAATCCCTGTGTCAGGAAGATCCCCTGGAGGAGGAAATGGTAACCCACTCTACTATTCTTGCCTGGGAAATCACATGGATAGAGGAGTCTGGTGGGCTAAAGTCTATGGAGTCACAAAGAGTCAGATATGACTAAGCAACTAACGCTTTCACCTGACTTTCTTTCAGAGGTTGAGGAGTTCTTAAGAAGTGTAAAATACAGAGAAAGCAAGCAAGCAGCAAGGGGGGTGGATCAGTATCTGCTGACACCAAAAGCAATGGGAGTTGCCCATTAAGAGAAAAGTTGGCTTTAAGGTATAAAGAGGCATGTCTGGCACATCTCTTGTTCTCAGAATTGTAGGGGATAAGGTATATATTTATTAATCACTAAGACTCAGGCTTAGATGACCTTCTTTCTACTCCCCTCAAGACACTTCTCTTCCTGTAGCATCTCAAAAGGTGACACCCTAATGTATAATATAGGATTGTAGGTATCATGCTCCCTAAATCATCACACTCAGTCCACTATGCCATCTGGCAGAATTCTGTTGATTTCATTTCCCAAATATCTTGATGTGTTATTCATTCATTGGCTTGTTCATTCACTCAGCAAGTACTGAAATGTCAAGTACTGTGCTAGATTCTGGATCCAAAGATGAGTAAGTCTTCATGGTCTTGACCTCACAGTGCTGATAATGCAGTGTGAAGGAAAAATAAGTACATACACAAATGCACACTTGCAAATTGCTGTAGCATAAGATGCTGTGTTAGAGAATAAGGGAGGAGGAACCTAATTTAAAAAGAATAACTAGTTAAGACCTCCCTGAGAAGGTGATATTCAGGACAAGGCAGGGAAAGTGAGAAGGACCCAATCATGCAAGAATTGGTGTATCAGATATCAGAGGGTGCTAGAGTGGTGGTAGAGAGCTGTGTGAAGCTTCTGAAGAGAGAAAAAAAAACATGATTTGAAGAACTGACTGGAGATAAATGGTTAAAGTGCTATAGTTTGCATACCTACTAGTTACGTCTGACTCTCTGTGACTCAATGGATTGTAGCCTGCCAGGCTCCTCTGTCCATGGAATTCTCCAGGCAAGAACACTGGAGTGGGTTGCCATGCCCTCCTCCAGGGGATCTTCCCAACCCAAGGATTAAACCTGTCTCTCTTATATCTCCTGCATTGGCAGGCAGGTTCTTTACCACTAGCACCTTCTGGGAAGCCCTGATTGAATGTGTCCTCCCAAATTCGAATGTTGAAATCCTAACCCCAATATGCTGGTATTTGGAAGTGAGATTTGGGGGAGATGGTTAGTTCTTGAGGGTAGACCCTCATAAATGGGATTAGTGCTCTTATAGAAGAGACCCCAGAGAACTTCCTTGCTGCTTCTACACTGTGAAGACACAGTGAAAAGATGATAATCCATGAACCAGTAAGCGTGCTCTCCCTAGACACTGCATCTGCCAGCACTTTGATCTTAAACTTCCCATCCTCTAGAACTGTGAGAAATATTTGTCTGTTGTTTATCAGCCACCCACTCTACAAGTCCTATTATAGCAGCCTGAATGGACTGAGACAGAAAGGCTCAGAAAGTAATAGACCCAAGAGGGATTAGGAGTTAGTATTTTATCTGGGGGAGTGACATGATCAGCCTCACATTTCAAAAAGATATTTCTGGTTATTTGGTAGAGAGTGGATTTGAGAGTATCAGGAGTAAGGACAGAGAAATCCAGTTCAGAGCTAACACACTGCCAAGGTGAAAGAGGTCAAGGTCACCATCGTGACTTGTAATAATGCTGGTAGCAGTAAAGAAGGAACTAAATCGCTTTGATATGAAGGACTCTATGCCATGGCCCCTTCCAGGACTGAGGAGCTCATTTCTCCCAGTGCTACAAGTGTTGGCTGCTAATAGCTTAGAGCTTAGTCAATCTCCAGGACTTGTCCTTTGCCCGACAGAAATGCCTCACTCAAGATCATGCCTCTGAGTTAATGAACATCCAGTACCTTGTCAATGAGAGGGGAGGATAAGGTTCTTGCTTTAAATTGGGGTAACTCTGAAAGGCCATTCTGAGTCTCCTGTGGAATTGTCTGAGCCCTCTATGCAGCTGCATTTTCAGTTCAACCTCTACTTTTATCCATTCTGCTTCCCTATTCTCCTACAAGTTTGCCCTGAGCCATTCCCAGTTGATTTCTTGCCTATAAATCTTCTCTGAATCTGTTTCCAACCTTAATCAAGAAAATCAGAAATCAAATTTGAAGGCAGAATTAATAAAATTTATGAACAGAGCAGAGCAGAGTGAATATGGTGTGGGGTGTGGGGGAGGCAAAATAAGAAAAAATGGAAGAACCTGTTATATCTCCAAGGTTTCTGACCTCCACATCTAGCAGCATGTGTTTTTTATTGAGACTGGAAAGACTGAAAATCATCAGTAGGGCTTTGAATATGTTTTGCTTTAGAAGATGCCATGATTTGCCTGTTTAGGAAGGAAATGTCAAGTGTAGAGTTCATACATGAGCCGTTACATTCTTCAGATCCCCACTGACACCTACTTTGCCCTCTCTGACCTGGAGTTCTGTGACAGCTCCTAACTTGTCTTCCTGGTTGTAATCATGTTCCTATTTTTACATTCTTTACATTTTTTTTTACATATTTTTACATTTTTACATACATGTTCCTTTTTTACATTCTCTATTAAAACTTCATAATTTACATTTCATACTTAAAATGCTTTCATGATTTCTGTTTTCCTGATATATAGTCAAGATGCTTAATTCACTTTGTAAGATCTGCCACCTGGACCAGTTCCATACTGTTGCCCTCCTGTCTTTTCCCTCCCCTCTTTCATATGTGTCACTCTGATGATTTTATGCCTTAACGCACCATGTTTTGTCTTATCTCAGGAACTTGGCACATGTGCCCAAACAGTGCACATTTGTAGAACGCCCTCTGCCTGAGCCGTTCTTGTCAATCCCTGCTGTTCTTTCTTTCTTTTTTGTTTTTTCCATTTATTTTTATTAGTTGGAGGCTAATTACTTTACAACATTGCAGTGGTTTTTGTCGTACATTGAAATGAATTAGCCATGGATTTACATGTATTCCCCGCTGTTCTTTCAAAGGGTTAACTCCTAACCATCTTTTAGCTTAAATGTTAGCTCCTCGGGAAGGACTCTGTCCTAACAGGTCCCCTGTGACATATTTTCATAGGTCACTATACTATGCTAATTATAATCCTCATTCTATGTTTCTGAGTTTTGCTTTTTTTAAAAATCTTTCATGTGGTCTCTTCTTCAATGCTTGTAGAAAGTAATTATTTCTGTATTTGGAAATAGAAAAGTCTGGTTAGATATATACAATTCTGTTTAGTTTTTCCATAGAGCCCTACCCCTTCTTTTGGTCTCCTTTTATCACAAAATAAAAAATGACTCAGAATTACAGGAAAAAAAGAAAAAAGGACTGCTCCCCAACCTTAGAGTGTAGGTTTCTATGAAAATTGGCTTCTAGGCCAGATAAAACTTAATGAACTTGTCTCCTTACAACTCTCTATCTCTCCCCAGGTATCCCACCTTGGGCACAGACATGGTAGAACCGGGAATCCTAATAACAGATCTCCTTCTCTGCCCAACTAAGGCCATCTAGGTGGAAGGGGGAACTGCCAGCACCGTCTTTCTTTGATCTTCTTTGCTTAACTTTTCATGAATATATCATCCTGCCTACAAGCTTCCCAAAGCCCTCCTTACTTATATTTTGAAGGCACACCACCTTGTCTATATAAGGCTCTCTGGTTATAATGCATCCACCTTTGAGGAGTGCTCTCCACTTTCTTTCACTACACATTGGGGTCGCTGTTGGCTTTGTCACTTCGGGCTGCCACTACAAATACCATAGACTAGGTGGCTTAAACAAAGCATTTTCCCCCCTCAAAGTTCTGAAGGCTGGGAAGTCCAAGATTGAGGTTCTGGCAGGATTCAGTTTCTAGTAAGTTCTCTCTTCCTGGTTTGCAGACATGCTGCTGGATTGTCACATGACAGAAAGAGAGAGGGGGCAGGTATCTGTCTTCTTTTCAAAAGGTCACAGTCCCACCCTTATGACCTCATTTAACCTTAATTGCCTCCTGAAGATTTTATCTCCAGGGACTTATATTGGGAATTAGGGCCCCAACATATGAAATTTGAAGGGGCACAATTCAATCTATAGGAGCTATTTTAAATATTCTACATTCTGCAAGTGACATTCTGTTACTTGCATGAAGGCAAGGATACTACCTTTGTATTTGCAGTGTCTTGCAGAGTCCTGACATACAGTGACAGCAAAGGAAACTCTGACTCCTTGAATAGAGTGGACATTTCTAGGTGACTGACTGAATTTTCCTTGGGGGAAAATCCTTTACCACTTTAGACCTAAATTTTTCCATCGGAAAAATGAGAGGTTGAATTCTGATCACTAAGATTTGACCTGAACCTTAGAATCTGTAATTTTCCTTGCCTGAGGGAAATCATTTAGCTTGCTTCGTAGAGAATTTTATGCCCTTCTAAGGACTCAGCAAGGATCTACTAAATGATGTATAAGGGGCTGTTTGGGATACCAAAGAAGAATTTAGTAAAAGGAACTTAACAGCTCACTTTCTATATCTTCCTCATTTTTGCCCAAGAAGTTCATAGAGAATGCCAGCTCTATGATGATGCTATGCTAAATTAATATAATACTATTTATACTAATAAATACAAATTAATACTATTAATACTCATCTATAATTAATATGAAATTTCTAATCCAGCTATGTTGTTAAACTACAGTTGAAAAGTCATTTTTATTCTTCACACATGTTGAGTGTCAGATATATTTCTTTCCAATCGTTTTTCATTTTTTGATGAGTATTTTCAATATATAATTCCACTGTGTGTCTTTTTATCATTAGTTTGGTGCTTTGAGGCATTCCTGACTGTAGAGTTACTTTATTTTACCTGGATGATGGTCTCATATGTTGGTATAACCTCTACTCTGAATGGACTCTGAGTGGGTGAGTTCAAGAAATACAGATTCAATATGACCTTCTCTCTGCAACTTTGGATTCAGCATGAACCTATACCTGATGATCTGAAAATGAAATTCTCCTCCATATTAGGTTAGATGGCTGTTATTTTTGGAGAAGTAGAAGTTGATCTGTTGTCCCCACTCCCATACCCCTCATTAATGGTATGATTTTGCTAATGGGGACATAAGTTCCAACTTTTCAAAACTTGAGCAGTAGATGGGAAACATATGATAAATCCTAATATTATTAATAGAACCTCATTCCTCTCATATGCCATCTTATACAGAGAGGCATTAGGATGAACAGAATGACTTGTAAAATCTATGCTATTCTATGGCTCAAGATAAAACAAAAGAGTACATATGAAGATTTGCACTCTTTCTCTTCAAGGTATCCTATATTTATTCATTCATTATGGATCCCTTCTTGGAAGAACTGATGTTGAAGCTGAAACTCCAATACTTTGGCCACTTGATGTGAAGAACTAACTCATTGGAAAAGACCCTGATGCTGGGAAAGATTGAACGTGGGAGGAGAAGGGGATGACAGAGGATGAGATGGTTGGATGGCATCACCGATGCCATGAGTTTAAGTAAGCTCTGGGAGTTGGTGATGGACAGGGAAGCCTGGCATGCCGCAGTCCATGGAGTCGCAAAGAGTCAGACATGACTGAGCGACTAAACCAAACTGAACTGATGGATCCTTTCATGCATCTTTATTTTTTTCAGTAACTGCTCAGTATTTGATTTTGAAATTATTCTCCTTTCTTTCCCTTAATTCAAAAATCTGTGATTTGTACATGGATGGCTTTTTAGAGCGCATTTCTTTGGCTATCTTAATTATCTGTATATAAATTGTTTCAAGATGAACATTCTGGATCATGCCCTAACAGGAAAGGGTTTTTTTTTTTTCTTTCTTGCTAATAGGAAATATAAAGTCTATGTACATTTGGATTTATAATGCAGATTTTCTGATATACTATTACAGTTCAACAACAGTTACATAGGTATGGAATAAGAGGACTATATTAGGAAGAAGCCAGATGCTACATAAGAACAGAATGAAGGATATAAATAAAACAGAATTAGGGCTTCCCAGCGGTAAAGAATCTGCCTGCCAATGCAGGAGACATGGGTTCTATCCCTGGTCCAGAGAGATCTCACATGCAGTGGAGCAACTAAGTCCATGCAGCATAACTACGGAGCCTGTGCTCCAGAGCCCAGGACCTGCAACTCATGAGCCCACGTGCCACAGCTGCTGAAGCCTGGGTGCCCCAGAGCCCGTGCTGAACAACAAGAGAAGCCACCACAATGAGAAGCCTGTGCTCTGCAACGAGAGAGTGACCCCCACTTGCCGCAACTAGAGGAAAGCCTGAGCAATATCGAAGGCCTGGCATAGCCCCAACTAACTAACTAAATAAATAAAAATTAAAAGCAAAACCCAGAATTAGCAGTAGAATGAGTTTTCCATGTATTCCATAAGTGAACAACAGTGGAACCCAAGAAGATTCCTATTACTCAGGTGTGCGGTGCTTCTTTGGGTTGAAAAATGCCTTCTGTTGTATGGGTTTCATTAGCATCACAGTCTTCAGCTCCTCTCCTAACACCTACATGCAGCTGAGCACCGCCCTGGGCCTCTCAGCATCTGCCACGCGTGCATCAGTGATCAGAGCCAGGCTTTCATTGCCTTTGAATTCCTACTCCTCAGTTTAGCTGGGGAAGGGAGGCAATGTGCACAGAGGCAGAGAGTAAACAGTGTTTGGAGGAAATGCTGGATCAAAAGTCCTGTCATCCCTTGTCTTCACAGAGTTTGAATGACAAGGGCAGGCTCACCGAGGCATGGGTGAATTTCCCCGCCCATGAGTAAGCTGGCATGCACTCCCAGAGATGAATTGTGCTTCTTTTGCAGAGCCTGCCCCCGTCACTCTGTGCTGTCAGTGATGACACCAATTACTGTCACTTTTAGTGGTGGCTCTTGAGACCCAAAGGAGACCAGTATTTTGGCTACTGAAATATGTCTGGTTTTCTACTCAAATGATAAGAAAAACAGACATTCTTCTTGAGCTTGCTGATGTGGATGGAGAGTGAGTGAGTGAGTCACTTGACTACCATAAACAATACTTTTGTCCATGCATGGTTAATACTTCTTTGGGGGGTAGTTTTACAGGATTGTAGACTTCTATGGTCTGTATCTGCATATGAGGTAAAGTACATTCTCTCACTGTTTGGTGCAAATGATGGCACTCATTTGGAATCCGTTTCCAGGAGTGGTACTGGATTGTGCTGAGCAGTTAACTCAGATTGTGCTGAGCAGTTAACTCATTTTAGACAGATCATGTTCCAAATTATACATTTCCAAATTATCTGGACAGACTCTATATGCAGTCTGTAACCACTGGAAAAGAGGCTTTATATTTCTGTGCCTCCTTAGAAAGCTATTCTAAATTACAGTTAGCTGATGTGTTCTTAATATGGCCTGATTCTCTTTGGTAAGGAGGTCCTAGGCCTGCACGTGTTTTTTTCATGTTTTCTTTCCTTTAATTACCCTTATGTTTAAGGTAGGAACTGAACTGCCCATGTGGAAAAAAAAGGAGAGCATTATCTCTATCCAGCACAAATTTCACAAGGCTGATAATCCAGGAGCACAGAAATGGTTACAATTATAGCCTAACACGGAAAAACACTTTTTAAAGCAGAGATTCAATATTGGGGGTGAGAACTAGTTCAAGCCATGAAAGAAGTTTACCCTTGCAAGTCAAGTTGATATAGAAAACTGACTAGGCATTAAAAAATCCATGAGTTTTTCTTAGAGCATAAAAAAGAATGTAAGTTGGTATTTTCTGGGGGGAAGGGGAGCTACCACTTTTTTATCTGCCAAATTCAGGGTGGTGATTATCACACATTTCTGTCTCTTTGTAGTAATATTATATAAAATTGACAACATGGTCTGCTCTTTAATTGTAGAAACAGAAGAGATGATTGTGTAAAGACTCAAAAGGAGTCAGGTAACATTTCCATTTTATCATGTGATGTATTATTCTCCCTTTCCACAGGCTGTGGCAGATTCTAGAAGGGCTTGTTGCGTTGTCTTGGCATGACAGGCTTCCCCTGTTTTACTGCTGTCATTGGTGAGCCTGACATGCGTCTCACGAATTCTGACTTCGGCAGAGGAGTGTAATTTGGATCTTAGGATGGAATTTCAAGTTTTGAACTAAAAAGCTTTAAGAAAGACATCTTACCATAGTTTTCTTTAAATATAAAAATGAGGTTAAGTATTTATCTGCATTTTGAAGCAAATACCAAAAGCTATGTTGAGGAACCACATAACATTACAGGGAAAAAGTGGAAAGAACATAGTAAATGCTCATTTTCATGTTAACTTAAACATGAGATGCTTTTATATGTTTGTTTTATATGTATACTTTTATAAGTTTTTACATATAAATAAAACATATATATGCATATAATATTCACAGCTGTGTTTTAAATATCTATATAATTCTGCTAATAGTACCATTTAGATCTCATAGGAATTGAGTTAACTCATAAAGGACTCCCATTTAAGTCACATAGGAATTAACAGTATCTACTGACATCTATTGATAACCAATGGAACTCTTTTATATATATACACATCCGGGAGAGATGAAGGAAGGTTTGCCAGAGGCAGGGCAGGAAGGAGTGAGAATGATAATGAAGGGAGACAGGTATCAACTTCTTCCAGGGACTAAAACTGTGAGCGCCTAGAGAGGGGTTGAAGAAGCAGCTGAGAGAACTGTTTGATCGTATGAAGTTCCGGGTATAGGCAGAATTTTCGGATATTGGTACTAAAAAGTGACCTGGTGCCAAGGAGAGAAGCCCACTAATATTCTTACACTTCGAGGGGCGGAAGCAGATACTGTCCCGAGCGTCTGCGAGGCTTTGTGGGCAGCACACGGGGCCGGACCTTGGCATGGCCTTGCTGCTGCCCGCTTTGACCCCCGCGTGCCGGCGACCTGGCCCGGAGCACCGGAGTGGGCGCGGCAGCGTGCTGACCAGCGTCGGCCTCTAGGACCCCAGGACTCCCCAGGCGGCTGGCACGGCAGCCACCCGGGGACTCAGCCAGTGGCAGAGACTGCTCACGTGGACGCCTGGCCCAGGGGCCTCGAGGGCAATAGCAAGAGCTCAGCCGACAAGGCCGAGGAGCCCTAATTTGTCCGTCAGTCGGGCCTCCAATAGCCGGAACTGGGAAGGCCAGTGCGAATGGCTGCGAGGCCAAGATCACAGGTGGAAGAATTACAACGGGCCCAGGCCCACGGCCCCTGTGGTCCCTGCGCCGCCACGGGCGCCCCGCCACCAGAGGGCGCCCCCGCCAGCTCCGGGTTAGCCACGTACCCGTGCCGGCTCTTTGCTGAAACTGGCCCCCAAGACCCGCTGGGGCTCCGGAAGCCCGTTTGCTGGCAACAGTTTGGCCCGCGAGGGTGAGCCAGACTCTGGGTCCCTGAAAGATGTTTTTAAAGGCTTCGCCCCCACGACCTCCCCCTTTCGCCAGTCGTGGTAAGCCGGAATCGAGCGTCTCCGTGCACCCCATCCTCCCAGTGCAATATTTAAGGGCCTCATGCAGAATTGGAAACTTGGGGGGAAGGAGTTTGGGTGTGTTTTTTCTCCCCTTTCTTTTCTTTCTCTCTCTCTCCTTCTCCCTCCTCCCCCCTCCCTCTCTTTTGTAAAGCAGTGCTTTCTTTGAAACATATAAGTTGTTTATAACCATCACCAGAAGTAAGGGCGGACTGAGCAGCCTCCAAGGATCAGAGCACCATGATCAGGTTGGTTCGGTTTGTCTCTGTGTCTTTTTCATTTTGTTTTAAAAATCACAATTAGTGAGGTTTTTCTTCAGCCGCCAGTGTCAGCCTTGAAGCAGAGGGCTGCAGCCCTTAGTGCTTGTAAACTAAGGAATAATACACAGAGTGCTGTGGTTGGGTGTTTTCCGCTTCCTTTGAGAATCTTCTTTTGTAAAAGCAAAACTCAATACTTTTTTAAAACTGAAATTTGTGGTGAAGCTGGAACCCTTCTCATGGAATATTCAACCTAAGAACCTCATGGGACTCTGAATTCACCCCAAATTTTAATTTGCCATCCGGCCAAGGTTTTAAAGAAAAATTGTTCGCTAACGAAGATTGTGATAAAGATGTAAGTACAATGTTGGAGTTGAAAGTTGATGGTGCAGATATCTATATAATGTACTGTATTTTTACAGAGATCGTCACTATCTGACTCTGTTCCACCCTCTTTCTGTACTCCATGTCTGTCTTCCAGAAATGTCACCTGCTCTTTCTCTTGTGGCCTTTTATTTATTTATTTGGTCTTAGCTGTAGCACTCAGAATCTTTGTTGAGGCGCGTGGATTTCTCTCTAGTTGTGGAGTCCTAGGCTCCAGAGTGTGCGGGCTTAGTTGCCCTGCAATATGGCAGATCTTAGTTCCCAGACCAGGGATCCAACCCATGTCCCCTGCATTGGAAGGTGGATTCTTAACCAGGGAAGTCCCCCTCTCCTGTGTTCTCTTAGTCCAATAATTGTATTACTGCCATCAAAGAATGCTATTACTTAAGAAAAAAAGAAATATTATATATACATATATTAATGATTTAAAATTACATAGGTGTCCAGTAGAAATGTGAAGTTATAGTAAAAATTTATAATAACTGTCAAAAATAAAGAGAGGCTAGAAACAAGAAATAGAGATAGTTTTAATAAGCTGTCTTTATATTTTATACCAGAGAGTCAGATTTGACAGATCAAGAGATTTTAATGTAAGCATGGTTTTAAAGTTTAAAGAACTAACTACAAGAAGAGCTGAAACAAAAAAGGTAAAAGTGATCACTTTTTGAAAGCCAGAGTTCAGATTGGAAAAGGTGGATTGGGGAATAATGCTTTCCATTTAAAACACCTATTATAGAATTTTATTTTTATTAACAAGTAGATGTATTACTTTGTTATATATTTAGGAAATAAAATATCCAGAATCTAGAATATGCTTAATAAATATTCCTTTCCACATCCATGCTCTTTATGTAAGTCTCTGAGCAAACATTTCTTCAAGTCAGTGGTTAGAGTTACTCCCTTGACTTCTGAGTTTTAGTTCTGTGACTCTCAAATTTTCATGTGCATTTAATCTCCTGAGGGATCCAATGAAATGCAGATTCTGATTCAGTGGAGCTGAGGTGGGGCCTAAGATATTTTGCATTTCTAACAAGCTCCTAGGTGACACAGACGCTCCTGATCTGTGAATCACATTTTGAATAGAAAGAATCTCCTGGATATCTCCCTCCACCATCCACAAGTTATATTTTCCTGCTTCTTTGCATGTATAGTGACTTTTGATTGGATACAGATATGGTGAATGTTACCTTGTTGTGTGCTGAATATTGTTACTTGTTTATTAATATAAATATTCTTGAATTTTGTTCTGGGATGCAGCTAAGTAACTTGGAAACAGTTTGATTCTTTTGAGGTGTTGGTGGATCCAGAGCAGTCTTTATTTAGTCTGGTGATAATTTTATTCCTCTTCCCTGGTATCTCAGCTGGTAAAGAATCCACCTGCAATACAGGAGACCTGGGTTCAATCCCTTGGTTGGTAAGATCCCCTGGAGAAGGAAACAGCTACCCACTCCAGTATTCTGGCTTGGAGAATTCCATGGACTTTATAGAGTCCATGGGGTCGCAAAGAGTCAGACACGACTGAGTGACTTAAAAAAAAAAAAAAAAGAACTGAGACAATACTCTTTTATGTTCTCCATCACTTAGGGGGTTTCACTCTGGCTGTTGGGAACACAAATTATTCCTTGCCCCAGGGGGGCTTCTTTCTCTGCCTTTGGTGATTTCTTCATACACATGCACTGATCAGTACTCAGCTGATGAGTGGAGGAGAATTCTCTCCAGATCTCTGGAATTCTTTCTCTGTGCCATTCCCTTCTGTCCTGTCCTCTGCTTGCAAACTCAAATTGCTTAGGTTTCTCAACTGTATCTCCTTAACTTAAGGGGACTGATGGCTCTTGCTGGGTTCTTCTCTTTGCAGACTGGAAATTCTTGCAGGCGCTTTGTTTCCCCTCTCTCAGAGATCACTGTTCTACACTGCCTGATGTCCAAATGTCTTAAAAACATTGTATTCCTGTATTTTTTTTTATTGTTATAGTTATTTTGGGCATGATATTAAATTTGGTTCATTACTCTGTCTTGGCCACATGCAGAAGTTCCTTGATGCTATTTTCTATCCCAGTTGGCTTTGCTTATTTAGCTTAGCATCAAGAACCATGAAGAGTCTGAGATTTCACCCAGATTGCAGAATAACAAGTTAGTTGGCCTCTGTTTTAAAATGCTGGTAGAAGACAGGAGACTTCTGGATCAGAGACAAAGGATTTATTGTTCTGGACAGATCAAGAAACTTGAACTTCCTGTTTTTATTGGTTTCCTTTGTTCACTAAGTCCTATGGAGTGATATGGAATGATCTAGATACATAGTGTAGAGAGAGTGGATCTGTGTCATAGTTGAGGAATCCTGAGTCTCAGTGTTATAAAGAAGATGCTAGCCAGTTTGCCAAAATTTGTTCTAGAGGGAGAGACTTTTTAAATTATTCTTGTCACTAAAGACCTTTATTCTCTGCACAGAGGGAGACATTATCTCTTTCTTTTAAGAGTGTTTGCCATGCATACATTCTTGGAAATATAGTGCAGACAAAAGTTGTTACAACACATGTTGAAGCTATGGAAAACAGCTCCTGGAACTGAGCTTTGCTAAGTGACCTGGCTGAGTGCCTTTAGTACTGTGGTTATCTCAATTATTTTTTATTAGATATTGAATGATACAGAATACCTATGCAGGATGACTTAAATAAGGGTCAGACTAGCTTTACAATGAATAGCTTTTAGGACATACACATTAATTATTTAGTGTATGCCCAATTTCAATAAATTGGATTTTTTCTAAGCATTAGAAAGCACAAAAACTACTCACTTTTTCAAGGAAAATTGCCAAGCAAGATAGGTTTCTGCATTTTTAACATTGATATTGGATCTCAGCTTTACTGTGGGCACATATTCCCAATGTACATTCAATGCCAGCTTATTGAACTTCTTCAATAGGATATAATAATGTTATTGAGCATGTAAAAGGATTATTTCCAATTAAAATTCTATGTCTCATTACCAAGCTGGTTACTCGCTAAACTGGAAAGGTAGAGCTATGAGAGGTAAGTCCGCTAGGTACAGTGAAGATCTTGTTCTTTCTTTGGAGAATTTCTTGGGTTTTGATAATATGGTGCATGTGATGCTGTATGAAAGATTCTAATTATGTGAAACAAACAGTAGATATGCTACAATTAGACTTGGTTAAAGAAACAGTAGCTCTGTTTCCCTCATAGCTCACTTGGTAAACTGCCTGCAGTGTGGGAGACCTGGGTTCGATCCCTGGGTTGGGAAGATCCCCTGGAGAAAGAAATGGCAACCCACTCCAGTATTCTTGCCTGGAGAATCTCATGCATAGAGGAGCCTGGCAGGCTACAATCCATGGGGCCGCAAGAGTCAGACGTGACTTAGCGACGAAAGAAACAGAGCTGATAATATTGGCTATATTATTTGGCAAAATCTCATAGGAAATTAGGACTGCTAGGAAAAACTATCTTGACAATGTCATAGGCAAGTTAATAGAAGCCACTCAAAGGCTTTGTTGGCTTATAGAACAGTTTAAACACATTGCATTCTCTAAGGAGGCGAGTTTTATCAGGTATTCAGATCAAGCTCCTGACAGGTGGAGACACTGTGCTCACTGCATGGCTTCGTGTAAGAGCAGAATGAAAAGTGCTAATATTTAATATTTATAAATGACTTCAAGTGTTAGTTTGTGTCTGTCTGACTTGTAATTGCATCTAGAGTTTTTTGTGGGTGGCATGAGAGAAGTCTGTAATTCCATATCAGCAGGAGCTCTTACTTTATGTGACACAAGGGGATTCTTGCAGAAGCCTGTGGATCTGCGTAAAATTTTCTGTGCATGGATGTGTTACATTTTAGGAGGAGAGAAGCTCAATCACTTTCATCAGATTCTTGAAGGATCAGTGAAGATTAACCAAGGAATAGCTCAGAGATATTTAGCTGGGTACGTTTGTATTCTCAAAGTCATTTGGAAGGAAAATTGTACACTCACATGTTGGGGAGACTGAGTCAAGAAACAAAGGAAAAAAATCAAGATTAAAAGAGAGAAAGGGGTGAGGGTAATTAAACAACAACAATAACTATAGTTAATTTGAGAAAAAACATTTGTGCATTTTTTCAGTAAAATAATTATCTGGCAAGTAGTAGAGAAGTTAGGCTGGAATTTTTTTGCTTGTTTGTTTGTTTTGTTTTGAGATAGCCAACTATCAAAGAAAACCATTTTAGTTGTTGATAAATTCTCCAGAAAACCTTGAGGGTTCTGGAGAACATACACATATGACAGGTTTCTCTCTTCACGTGCCATCCGTCAGCACCTTCACCATAGTTAAGCTAGTTCAGCCTCATTTCCCTCAGAATTTCTCACAGGTCAAGTTGAACAAAACCCCAAGAGAGAATCACATGACAGAAAAACCACACAAAATCTTTCCTGGGTGGTGAGCCCTACCTCTGATAGTCAAACCCTTACATTAGTTCTATTTTTATGCCTCTTTCAGGATGCAGTCGCTTTATTCCTTCAAAATTATGGACCAAATTTTGGACATACATTTCAAACTCTGTTAGCTTATAAACAACTGAATTATCATTTCCTCAAACTGTATTTCATATGAGAAGCATAACTCAAGAGCGTGTGTTTTATTATTAGTCACAAGGCAAAGCAATTTTATGTTACTAGGAAAATTGCCAAGGATGATTAAAGGCAACTTAATAATTAATTGGTTTATCAGAATCCTTTTCCTCAACATTCAGAAGCTATATCTTGGCCTAATTATGCCCAGGAAGTTGATCTCAGACTATCATTATTTCTTTACTCTGTTTTAAAACATTGTTGTCAAAGCCCGATTAGAGAAAGATATGAAATTATGTGGAATTCTAGTTTAAATTAGCATTATCCTGGCTTGTACCCTAGGTCTCCTTGCTAATATCCTGCCTCAGGACCTTTAGACATGCTTCTCTGTCGACTACATAATCAATTTCAGCAGTTCGCTCCAAAATTTTCTCCTTCAAGGTGTTTTCTTGGTTACTCTGAAAAATATTAATTTGTATTTTCTCAGATTTAATTATTTAAAATATTACCTATGTTTTTCTCTCCTCCATGGTATTTTACTTTTCTTCAGAGCACTTGCCTATTGTATTCCAGATCTATTTTTCTCTGTATTCTTCCTTGGAATGAAAGGAAACTTAGCCAATGCAGCTTTGCTATTAAATCTCTTGCTTCCAGAATGGTGCCCAGAACACCGAAGTTCACGATTATTTATTGGGAGAATGCACTTGTAGATTTTTATGTAAATATTTTGAAATAGTATCTTTAGATGCATTGTATAGTTGTCCTTCAACTGTACCAAAAATAATGAAACTTCTTTGACTGTGTTAAATACAGAGTATATTGCCTTGCTCTAGGAGCAGTTTCTAAAAGGTTAGATTTTATGCTTAGCACTTATTAGAAGGAACAGCTGAATATCAATAGTATAATCTTAGTTGTCATGCATGAGTGCTAAGTCACTTCAGTTATGTCTGAGTCTTTGCAACCTGATGGACTATAGCCCATCAGGTTCCTCTTCTATGGAATTCTCCAGGCAAGCATATTGGAGGGGTTGCTATGCCATCCTCCAAAGGATCTTCCCAACCCAGGGATTGAATCTGAGTCTATATCTCCTGCACTGGCAGGCAGATTCTTTACCACTCTCACCACCTGGGAAGCCTTTATAAAATATAATTAGTCATTTCTTAACTTAGTAATTTAAAATTTTATCTTTTGGTTTTTAAATGGTCTTTTTTCCCCTATTATCTTGCATGGAGATGTGGCATCCTGATCTATCACTAAGAAAGATTAAGGATCAAATATCTGACTTACCTATTTATCATTTTACCCCACATAATCCCAAAATCAAAGTAAGATCCATGCAAAGAGTATGGAAGAAACTAGAATTCATTAAAAATGTGAGGGAAAGGATGGTGTGAGTGACTAAAAGTGAAAGTTACTGCAATTGTGTGTTATTTATGTCCTTTGATTACAGAGATTCAATAACTAAATTTAGGATTCAAGATTTTAATCAACTCACCTTAGGTGCTTAAAATTTGTATTCTACCTACATCTTTCTGGTGGCCTGTTTCACTTTTGTTCTTAAATATCACATTTTGTGATAATCTTTAAATTATTTCAGGACTCATCTGAAATGCATAGAGCACAGAGTCAACTAAAAAAAAAAAAAAAGATTGTGAACTTCATTTTTAGAAGAGCCATATATGTAACCCTGTATTGCATCTTTTAGTATTCATGATGATAGTTGTAGATTAATTTATTAATCATCTCAATATAGAAAATGAACCAATATCTTTACAATATAGAGTCAAAATCATTTTACAGCTATTTTTAATCTAAAAGTCTCAATGTTGAACAGAGATTTTCTTATTTTCAACCTTTGTCCTTCTTTCTGATGAAATGGGATAAAAGTTGAAACAAGATAATTGAAGAAACAGTTAAAAATGAGTTAGCAGTACTGATCCAAATGGTCTTAGCCTACTATCAAGGTTTGCTGCTGAAATTTTCTCCATTACCTGTCATCAAGAAAATGAGAAGTATGGGCCCTATAAATTATGTTGCAGCGCAATTGCAGTAGAAAAATGGCAGCCATTATTTTATCAAATTACTTTTCATCTACAAGACTGCTCTCCTTGCTGCCACGCTATTGTAAATTAGGTGGTAATGTTTGAGAGAGAGTTGTTACTTACTTTCTAATCTCTACTGCTATCAGTGACAAAATAACTTTGTCTTTTAAATAAATCTCAGACCTCTCTGAGTACTTTGTGGTTTGGACTCCTGTTCTTATTTCGTGCTAATACATTCTCATGATAAAAAAAATATAAAGGAATATTTTATTTCATTAGTATCATGGGGCTGTGAGGTATCTAAGAAATGTTATTAACGAACAATGGTTAATTTAACATATAGTACTTAAATTTATTGATATTCCAACTTTCAACTACAGTTTCTTCATTGTAACCTCTGACATAGACTTCTGTATGTTTCAGTATTTTTCATAAATGTTATTCAGCTATGGATGGGGTTGTGGCTTGGCAGAAAAGAAATCCTAATATATGTTTAGGGTCTGTGATATGTTATTTATCTTTCCAGTGCCTACAGTTCAGTACCTTGTAGATATCTGGTAAACTATAGGTATGATCACAGGAATTTTATAAACAAACTTCCACCAAATCATACAACTTCAAAAAGAAGAATCAAGACTGGTCAAAATCTAAAGCTGTGTTCTTATATTACCCCAGATTATTCACACACTTTTTTTTTTTTTTAAATTGGGAACTATGGGAAAGGCAGGGATAATTATACTTATTTAGTATGAAGAGAAGAGGATTGAACATGTCTTCAAGAAGGTGTAATGTTTAGGAGGCAAGATGGTGCATGGAAACAGTCCTGAAACTATAGTTTTGGAACTCAGATCCTTGATTTAGGCTCTAAATAGCCATATGGGTGAACAAATAATTTAATTGGAAAGAGATCCCGTTTCCTTCTGGCAAATGAAGGAATTGGTTTCGGTATTTTAAGTTCTCTTCCATGCCTTACTTACTTTGATTCTGTGATGTTGAAAGGTTATTATTGCCTTAACTATCTTGACTTTTAAATGAAGAGAGAAAATACCTTAGAATGAATTTATGAAGGCACAAAGGGAATTATTGTTTACTTAAAAAAGGGTTGTAATCAGAGGCCATGGAAACACCATCTTTAGGATTTTTAAAAATTTGAAGGACTTATGGAAAAAAAAAAAAAAAAATTTGAAGGACCCACTTTATTGGAATGTCTTGAGAGTGAAAAAAAATCACAAATTAACAATTACATTTCTGAGTCCTTTCTGTGTGCAAAGCACTATGGTATAAGATATAACAACCTTCAGGAAAAGTTTGATCTAGTAAGGGAGATACATGTGTAAATATTAATAGAATATAGTATTTGTACAACATTCTACAATAGGATCTAATCATACTGTAGTTATCAAAGGGATGATTTAGAAACCCAACAATTCAGAATAGCTCTCTCTTTACTTATTTGCTTAAACCACATGAAAGGCATTACATAACCTAAAGCAATACTTTAAATATTTCCTTTGTCACCCATCCATTTTCCTCACACAATCTCAGCTCTGTGCCTCTTTCTCTCCAAGTTTTGCCAAATCACACCCCTGCACACCTTATGTCTTTTCTCTTCTTTTTCCTCATTCTCTCTTATGTACTGATTTTGAAAGACAAGACCCAGAGGAACCAATCTGGCAGGAGAAAATCAGTCTCTGAAAGCAGAGAAGGAAAAGAAACCGAGCCAGCAAACACAGAATCCTCCTACAGGGGTCCTTACTAGTTACAGCTTGATTTTTCTGGCTTGCTTCCCTCCCCTTCCCTTCTCTTCCTTTGCTCTTTGGTATATAACGTCTTCCTATGGGGAGTACTGTCAGGGAGTTTGTGGGGCTTACCAGGTAGCCGCAGTGATAGATGGGCTCTAGCACTGGCCATCAAACTCCCTTGTTCCCCTGACAAAGTGAGCGGTTCAAGGACATACACGTGTCCAAAATTGGGTCAGCCAGATGCCCTCCTGGAGGTTGGTTGTAGACCCTTTCTTCCTTTGTGTATCACTAGCTATAAGGATCGTCGTGTGGAATTAATTGCCAGCGTTCATTTTCCTTCATTTCCTTTGTTGAATTTGATAGGTTGTCTGGAGGATGAAGCTGACCAAGGAGGAGGGCAGGGCTGAAAATGGGAAGGGAAAAACACGGCTGGCAGCATGAGCCTGGGGGTCTCACAGTGTCTGAGGCTGATGTGCCCCTGAGTTCTCCAGTTACGTGAGTTAATAAATCCCATACATTTTTTTTTTCTTTTCAGCTAGTATAAGTTGAATTTTTTCCCTCTTAAAATGGAAGGAGCTCTGTATAATGCACATCTTCAGCAGTCTTTGTGGGAGTATTCACATATGAATAATTATTGTCCAGTAATACTTTCCAGGGATTTGTCTTTATTAGTCCAGAGCATCTAAATATTTTTATATCTCAAGTTCCCATCCTACTTGCTTAACTAGTAGGGCTCTATTTACTTTTCAGTGTCTCTTCTCCCTTTTCTTATGTTGAGATTATATATAATACATACCTCTCAGGTTCCTCTGTAGAAGCTGTGAAGTAGACCCCACCTTAGTTCATTGTAGTACCTTCTTCCAGACCTTGGGACTGAGGAATGGTTAACATCTCAAAGAGCAAACTGCTGTTCTTGGTATTTAATCCCTAGTAGCTCAGCTGGTAAAGAACCCACCTGCAATGCAGGAGACCCCGGTTTGATTCCTGGGTTGGGAAGATCCCCAGGAGAAGGAAGAGGCTACCCACTCCAATATTCCTGGGAATCCCTGGTGGCTCAGAAGGTAAAGAATTTGCCTGCAATGTGGGAGGCCTGGGTTGAGGAGATTCCCTGGAGGAGAGCATGCAACTTACTCTAGTATTCTTGCCTGGAGGATCCTGTGGCCAGAGGAGCCTGGCCATCTGCAGTCCATAGGGTCGCAGAGTTGGACACGACTGAGCAACTAATCTCAGCACCTCATGGCCAGTGTTTCAACTCTAGATGTGAAAAGGAGCATGGGAAAGCTGTCTTCAAATAGAGCCAGAAACAAGGCTTCTAGTCTAATCACATTAGATCTGTAATCCCCTGGGAGGGGATGGTGTTATAACTATATCCTTCCTGCTTAAGACCCACTCTAGTTTACTAGAACCAAATTAAGAGGCTCAGTCTTAACCAAGGTGCCCTGGCTTATTCTGGAGGACTTACTGACCATGATCAGAAGAATCAGCCTATCTCCACCTACTGAGATCTCATCTTTTAGGATTCATCTTCAAGGGAAAGAGATATACCTTCTGTACTTCCAGCTTCCAAGACCACCCAGAAAGTGTCATGTCTGAGCTTCATTAGTCTGCTGGCTAGAGATCAGCTAATTATCTCAATTCTTATTAGATTCATTGTTCAGAGTTAATATTTTTAGCTTGAGTTTCTGCAAGATTTGTGATGCCACTGTGTGAAATAGAAAATATAAGAGATGGTGTAACCTATTTTGGGGGCTGGGACAGGGATAATGTTATCTTGGGGCATGTGGAGTGTGAGTTATTAGATACGTGTGCAGGTGGGAACACCATGCCAGGGCTGGAAAGGCTGGCCTGAAATTTAGTAGAAAGGCTCTAAATTTCAGTGAAGAGAGTGAGGGAAACTGCTGGGGGAGACATGCTCCCCAGGAGAGGAGGAGAGCTTCAGATGAGCTTCACTGTGATGCCAGCCAGTGATCCTCAGACCAGGGTACAAAGACATTTTCTAAGGGGTACACTGGTGGGTCATTTTAAGGGAACCATTTTCTAGAGAATTGCCTTCCCAGGTGGCACTAGTGGTAAAGAATCCACCTGCCAATGCAGGAGATGCAGGACGTACGGTTCTATCCCTGGGCGGGAAAGAGCCCCTGGAGAAGGAAATGGCAACCCGCTCCAGAATTCATGGCTGGGAAATCCCATGGACAGAGGAGCCTGGCAGGCTGCAGTCCCTGGGGTCGCAGAGTCAGACACAACTGAGTGACTGAGCATGCAGGCATGTACTGTTTTCAGAAACTGATTCACCTCAGAAGTTATCTGAGGCGGCTATTCCCATTGTGACCTCCTTTTCCACAAGCCTCTCTGCCCAGATTATAAAAGAAAAACCTACCTTCACCCACCAGGAATCTTATGAGACTTGACCTTGGGACTTCAAAGCCTGCAGAACCGCAGACAGAAAGACCGTTCAGTGAGTCCTCTAATCAAGACTTGGTGAATTTCCCCTTCTCATTAAGATGTACAGGCCCAATAAAGTTCCCTTTTTCATATTTACAATTTTGCTTTCTATTTAATATTTATATACTTTTTATATTTGTGTTCACCTTTTAAATTTATATGTTATTTTGTTCATTTTACATCAATACTTATTTTAATGAATTGTTAATTCAAAGAAAATGTATAGCCTTGTGTTCATAGAATACTACAATTCCTATATTTTGTTGTAGAGAACTATGATAAGGTGATAATGAACAACTTTCAAGTATAAAAATGTATATAAAGATCACATGCTGTGGGGACACAGGAGGAAAAATATGAAATTTGAGGAAAAGAAACAGAATTTTCCCTAGGGCCCACAAACAAAAATATTTGAACTACTTGAGCATTGTTGATGCAAGTGACTAGTACGTCTTTGACATTAATGTGAGCCGTGTCCTAGTGACAAACGTCTGACAGGAAGCCAAGTGCTTAGATTCTTATATTCCAACTGGCTTCTTAGAATCTAATTTAGAGCCTTAATTTATGCATTTATTCTTTTGTAGCTCCTTTGGGCCTTCCCTTGGGAAAAACTCAGGAACATCAATGGTCATCTCGTTCAATCACTTTAGATCCTAAATAATCTTTTCAATCCTCTGAAAAAGTTATTCATCTTTCCTTCTGTCTGTTCTTTTGTCCTTTCCTCCACTCTTTTCCTTGTTTGCATGAACATGCTTATAAAATGAAATTTTTTATACCAAGGGTTTATGATAAATGCTGAGGATGTGACTGGTGAAGAAAATAAGTTCCTGACTTCTCGGAGCCTACAGTCTAGTGGAAAATACAGACAATGAAATAAGCATTTTTGTAAAGTGCAAGGGCTATGACCAGGAATATATAGGATATTATTCTTCTTCCCTGGTGGCTATGTTGGTAAAGAGTTTGCCTGCAATGTGGCAGTCCCTCGGTCAGGAAGATTCCCTGGAGAAGGAAATGGCAACCCACTCCAGTGTTCTTGCCTAGAGAATTCCATGGACAAAGGAGCCTGGTGGATTATGTCCGTGAAGTCACAAAGAGTCGGACACAGCTGAGTGACTAACACTTCCACTTTTCAAGTTCACAGACTATTTTTTTTTTTTTCTTCCCCAGCCCTGTTCTATTGAGGATCAAGACAGATAAACTACTAGGGCTCATAGAACCTGTATTCTATTTAAAAGATAGAGACAGAGTAAATAAACAATAGAGGAAATGAGTAGGCTAAATTTCAGATGATAATGAATGCTATGTAGAAAAACAGGATGATTCAGTCATTCATTATTAAAATTTAATGAGTGCTTAGTATTTTCTTTGCACTGATCATACAGTGCTGGACATACAGACAAGATAAGACATTGTCTCTTTTCTCATGGAGCTTACATTTATTTCTGTCAGCGGAAAGAAAGAATACACAAGCAAGAATGTATAATAGAATGTCAGATAGTGATAAGGATTATAAAATGAATTAATAAAAGAAAAAGGGAAAGAGTGTGGAGAAGTCTGTTTTTGATAGATGGTGGTGAGTGAAATGACAAATGAGCCAAATTCTGCATGAAGTGAGGGACCAACTGATGCAAATATCTGGGAAAATTTTGTTCCAGGTAGAGGAAGCTGAAAGTGAAAAGATTATGAGGCCAGGAGCATGCATCACATGTTGAAGGGACAGCAAGGAGGCCCACAGAGAGAGGCACTGGTGGGGCTTGAGCAGAGAGAAGCACTGACAGCAATTGAGGATGGAGGAAGCCAGAGGTCATACCACAAAGCTTTGCAGATCATGGTGAGGAGGATTTTGTTCTAAATGTGATCAGAAGCAACTGTAGAATTTGAGCAGGGAGTTGGGTGTTCTGGTTTATGTTTTCAAAAGATCACCATGATTTTGTTCCTTTTGTTAGTGTATATGAGCTTGATGATGACTTTAGCATGTTTCATCTGAAAAGGATATTTGAGCTGGATACCAAAGCTGCGATCTAAAGGATGAGAAGAACTTAGCCAGATGTTGAGGAGAAGTTATTGTGTTTTGTATGAAGATACTAGTGAGAGCTGAAATCTGAAGATGAGTGAAGCATGTTCTCTTCAGAGGTCTGTGAAACAGTCATTCAGTCTGAAGTCCAGAGTACAAAGGCAGAACTATGAAAGAGGAGGCGGAAAATGTTTAGTGAGGGAGTTTGGATTCTGTTCTAAAGACAGTGGAATGTCTTGAAGACTTTTAAGTTGGGAATATGGGGCAGTTCTATAATTTGAATGGTTTGCTTAGGCTGTTCTAGAGGCACTGGAGATGGGAGATCAGGTAGGAAGAAGGTGCAGAAGTAACTCAGGTGGCGGGGTGGATTATAATCATACTTTGTGTGAACATTTCTTGGAGCTATTAATATTATTTATTAATTTTAGAGTGCTGTGCTTGTTGAATAGGTCTTGCCCAAGTTCAGAGCCAAGCCACCATGTTGGAACTTCCATACAGGACAAATTTAATTCTGTTTTTACATGGCAGTCCTTCCTATTTTTAAGGCAGCCATTAGTGCCTTTTTTTTTACCCTATTTCCATCCATCATGCGGGAATTTTTTTCTTGTGGTTGAATGTCCCAAATTTTTTAGTTCGTGAGAGTTGAGTATTCCCCACATAACACAGCTCTTTTTCTCCTTCTCAATATTTTGTTCATTTTTCTTGATCAATTCTTGTCAGCTAGTGACCCTCTTAGACTTTGCAACCTTACTTTTATCAGCATAGTAGAAACAGCAATTATTTCTTCCCTTTTTATGATCATATATGCTACAAATATTAACTGTCCTCAAAAGCAATAAAATAAGTTCTAAAAATTTTTTCTAGTGCCTGTACTATGCCACTGGCCCTTCAGTCAACCAAAATCTCATTTTCACTTAAGTTATGTTGCCATTAAACATGAGTTTGGAGGAGGAAAAGGCAAGCCACTCTAGTATTCTTGCCTGGGTAATCCCATGGGTGGACAGAGGAACCTGGGAAGCTACAGTCCATAGGGTTGTAATGAGTTGGACATGACTAAGCCATTGAGCACACATGCAAAGATGAGTTTGGCTGTGTGATAACATAGATGCAGGGGACCAGAGTGGAAATAGAGTGTCCAAAGGCTTTTATATTAATCAGATGAGAGAAGATGGAAGCTTTATCCAGGGTATTAACAATAGAAATAGAGAAAAAGTGGTATAATTCTAGATACATTTTGAAGGAAAATCCACTCCATATTTTGCATCCTCTGGAAAATGTAGGTAATCAATGACATGAAGAGTCTGTCTTTGCTATATTATCTTAAGTGACTGGCTCATATTCAGTCCCTACCATATGGGAGAAGGAAATGGCAACCCACTCCAGTGTTCTTGCCTGGAGAATCCCAGGGATGGCGGAGCCTGGTGGGCTGCATCTATGGGGTCGCACGGAGTCGGACACGACTGAAGCGACTACGCAGCAGCAGCAGCAGTACATGGTTCAAGTTGAAACCTTTAATTTTGTGCTTATTTTACATGCCCATGAATACAATGTGTCAGAATAATTGACTCCTGTGATAGGTTACAAGTATGTAACTTTAAAATACCAGGCATATGCTTTATATTTTGGTTTGTTTCACCTTTGTTTTATTGATCTAAAGTGTGTCATGAGACTATTACTGTCACCTTCAAATATCATTAAGTCACTCATATTATGATAGACTACATTGACAAAGGGGCTGGTTGTGCTTGCGTTTTTTAATAGGATTCATAGGAAATGTCATCATGATTATGTCTTTTTGCTAAAAGGGATTTTCGAGAACTGCTTCACATTTATAGAGAAGATGACAGCCCCCTCCCATCTGAAACTTAACCTCTCAGCTCCATGCCTATGAATCCTGTTGCGTTTGCTCCACAGATACCTGTTTCTTTAACACACTGTGATCTCAGATTTCGGTGTTCTGCCTGCAAGTCCTGGTGAGACAATGTCAGCTTGTCTTGTGCCCATTCATCCACACACTGAATGATAGCTTCAGTATTTTTGAATGGTAGCAGAGTGAGAGGTCATTCTACCTGGCCATGCTGCCAACTGAAATGCTTAGTGTGTTTTCAAATCTTGGGTTATTAGAGCCAAAGAAACTTCATAAATCAGTTCATCTGTTCTCTAATAGATGTGAAAAAATGAGAGTAGAATAGCTAAGAAGAAATTGTTCTTTCTTTTCTTTTCTCTTTTTAACCATTATTACAGACAAGAATGTGTACATTAAAAAAAAAGCCATTATCTGGGGTTGAAGAGTGAATACTTTAACAAGAAATATTGTCAAAATATGACTGCAGTCATTCTGGGGTCAAAGTCGTGGTGTTAGAAATATGGTGTGCAAAATTACCTTCAGAGCAACTGCCTGAGGGGCCCCCAAGAGATGTGTCTCTTGCTGGTGGATATGTTTCCATCTTAACCTCAGCAATGATCGTATTAAAGAGAGAGGAAAGTAGGGCCTTGTTTTTTCTTGGAGGGCAAATCATTTTAGTTACTCAGATTTATTTTTAAAGGGCTGTCCTATTAGTAACAGTTAATAAAACTTTGGAGGATAAAAGCCACATTAGTAACCAGTTAATGCAAGGGGAAGATAGTGTGTGCTAACATCTTTCTCCAGTGGGATACTGACACTTAAACTCACATTATGCCTTAAAGGAGTTCATACATGCCTTCTTTTTAGTCACCAGCTGAGCACCAATTTTATTTTCTCAGATATTTCTAAGCTGTGAGAGGTGGCTGCCTAAGAGGAAATCCAGGGGCTGTTCCTAGGATGAAGTGAAAATTGATTCTGAGAGGGAAAACAATAGATATTCCCTGTAATGAGTGGGGTGGGGGAAGGCGGTGGAGAGTGCAAAGGGATTTTGTGAGGACTTCTTTATGACTGAACCAAAGTTTCTCTACCAACCAAGTTTGCTTTCCAAATCAGGATATTATAGAGGGATGGAGCGGAACCGTAAACTTTTCAGTATCTACGGCATCAATTCCTGGCTTTTTATTTCTTAAACCCCCATTTCTAGGTTAAAGTTTAAATGTCTTTCTGGAAGAGTCCTTTTGATGTTTCCACACTGTCCCTGCAGTCAGACCTCTTGCTGCATGCTTCATGGTGCGTGCACAGACTTGCTTCACTTCCAGATGGAGAGGGAGGCTCAGAGAGAGACCGAGAAGAGGAAGCCACAAGATTTTCAACCTTGTGGACAGTTTGTGTACTCCTATGGGAACGTGTGGTTATGGGGAATATTGCCTGCAAGATGCTGTATCACTATATTTTGTAGGTGAGAGAGCATCTTAGAAGAAAATAGAATTCTCTGCTCTTCACAATGATCAGGCTTAAGGGAGAATATGAGGATGTGAGTAGGTTAACTCTGGACAATGAACATCTACTCACATTGAGAGAAGTCCATCAAGGCTTCTACCGACCTCATATCCTTAGTCGCATTGGAGTGTCTCTTATTCCTGGAACATGCTGTACAGTTTCACCCCATGTTGTGTGAGTATTCCCCCTCCTGTCCCACCAAACCCATCGACTACCTCACTCTTTCCAGCTATCAACAATGCCTTTCCTTAAAGGTTCTGTGAACACTCCTCCTCCTTGAAATCTGTCCTTTTCCATTTAAGCTGTTGGCCAGATTGAGTTGGTCAGAATACTTCTGTGGATTTGTTTCTAACTAGAGTTTGAAGATGGAGTTTTGTTTTTTGTTTGTTCATTTGATTTTCCCCCTAAGTTAGAGGGTATTGAGGTATAAGCTATGATTTTTAGCTACTAATTCATAGCCATCTGGAGAAGATGGTCTGAGAGAGTGAAGTAACCTACAAAGAGAAGTGGAAAAAAGAGAAAAGTATTTTCTTGTCAGTGTTTGAGAGCTTTCTTTTTGGTTTATAAAGATAGACTCTGTTCTCCCTTTCTATGGTTTATTTGCATGAACTAATGTGTATGTGTGTGTGTTTAAAAGTTTAATATAATTTGATGGGTTTCTGTCCTTTGCAACTGAAGAATTTTGATCAACACGAGTACCTTGGAGGAATCAGGGACATAATCTCTAAATTGAACAAGTGGTCACTTTGTCCTCAGTGGAAGAATGGAATGAAAAGGGATTATAAGAAACAGTAGTGATACTGTGAATTTTAAGAGAATTATTGTGGTTTTTGTAAATAGCATCTACTAATGAACTTCCAGTAACAGAATTATTCTACTCATGTATTTGAAAATATTTTAAAATAACAAAATTTCAAATGAGGCTTATTCCAGGTTTTGTTAGAAATGAGACACCTAATCAATCTATAGCCTTCTAACCATTATGTTTGTCTGATATTGAGAAATCTGACGTTATTATTTTAATGCACATGACCATATTTATATGCATAAGAAATTTAAGTGGAAAATCATTAGGTTTTGCTGTATTATTGATTTCTAGTTTCTCTAGTGAATTAAAGGTTGCTGATTTTTAAACTCAGAAATAAAATCTCATATACTGGTGCTTTTTATGCCAAAAAAAAAAAAAAAGAGAGAGAGAGAGAGATTATTTTTAGTTTTGCTTTCAGACTAGTGAATTCCTTGTAGGTTGGTGAAAAAATTAAAAATCATAATTTGGTGAATTAAAAATAGTGTATATTTTCATTGCTTTTGGACACATAGAGTGACTTATTTTATGATTTGCTAAAGTTGTAGATGTTTTCTGACCTTTTCTAAAGCAAAAATTGTGTGCCACTTTTGCAAACTTTTCTTTATATTTGGATCTGTCTAAAGCTACTTTTGAGAACTAGAGAATTCTGATCAAGAATTCTGTTTTTCCCTGAAAAACTTCCTTGAATATCTGATTTGGATGATGTGATGGTGATTATCTTTGTTCCTACTTAGATATGTTGAAATTGCCTTAAGGCTTTGAAGTTGTGAGATTTAAAGAGAAGATGAAATACAAATACATATGTGCTGTTTTCATATGGAAATAATATTCTGAATGAGAAGTAACTTCTTTGTTGGCATACAGTGGGTCTTATAGAATAAATTAAAAAGCCTTTGGAGAACAGGCTTCATGCTTTTCTGTTAACTTCACTAAGATACGTTGTTAAATAAGTAGAAAGCAAAAACTTCCAGGATTTTAAAGAGTAAATGATATTTTCATTAAATTTTTAACACTTAAGAATTTGAAGGTTGTGTTTATTTCTGTGTTTAAAGTGTATCTATTTCATTCTTGAGTTCTAGTGTTTTTTGTTAATAGCTTTATATTTTATTATTTCTGATTATTAAAGCTGTAAATTTTCATAGTGAAAAAAATCACGTAATATAGAAAGGTAGCTTGAAAATTACTTATAACCTCTCCACTCAGACTTAACCACTATTAGCCTTTTAGTATTTATCCTTTCATCTTTCACCTGTGTGTATGAATCTTTGTGGGCACAACTTAGTCTGTGTATCTCAGAACATTCTGTAGGTGTCTTCAGTGGGCCTATTTGACTGGCTTCTCTTTCTTCGTTGAGATGTCTCTCTTTTTATATGCTTTACTCCATTCTATCTATAAGGGGTTTCCTATCTTTTATTTTTGCTTTTTTGCTTCTCATCTCTCTATCACACACATTCTCACTGTTTTTCACATTCTTTGTATACAGATTCATACATATGTAGTGTGAGTGAGTCTCTATCTGTGATGTGAATGTGAGTATGTATGTATATATATACATATGTCAAAATAGGACCAAAGGATACATGTGGCCTTATAATTAAAATATTTTTGTAACAATAAATATAGATCCAAAGCTCTTTTTTTAAGATATTTTTTAATGTGAACCATTTTTAAAGTCTTTATTGAATTTGTTATAATATTGTTTCTGTTTTATAGTTTGGTTTTTTGACTGCAAGGCATGTGGGATCTCAGCTCCCTGACCAGGGATGGAATACACACACCCTGCATTTATTGGAAGGCGATCACCAGGGAAGTCCACCACCAGGAAAATCCCAAAGATCCATTTTTAATGACTGAATAGTATTCTGTGGGATAGTGTGGGCTAGATTTAATGTATTGATCCAGTCCTTTCAAATAATTTCTTTTGGACATTTAGGTTGTTTCCAATTTTTTTTGTTGTTACCATATTTAGTTTTCTTAATGCACATTTTTACATATTTGTAAAATCATTTCTTAGTAACTGCAATGTTAATATTAATTATTACTAATAATCCTTATTGTAAATTTCCTTAATTTAGATGATATAAATTATATAAACTTAGAAATTCACTATTAGGCTAAAGTCAATACAGTTTTTATAAGATTTCTTGGGAGAGATCAATTTTTTTTAAACAAAATATTACAAGATGCCAGCAACTCTTGGTGGGGTGTGGTTTTATATTGCTGTTGGACATATCTAACAGTGTATTTTCTGATGGGTGTGTCCTGAGCTCTCTTCTCTGTGATCAACAGGAGGAGTGTTTTGAGAAAACCAGTTAGGGTTATGGCTGTTGTTTGTGATCCAAAGAGCAAAATCAAGCCACACGTTCACAGAGCAGGAATGAGACTCACTACCCTGCCCTTACTTGGATCAATCATACTCTTTGCTCAACAACAGCAGGCCCTCATTTTAAGTTTTGACTCCTTTTCTTTAGTTCTTTGTCTAAATAAGCTCTAAGCTACTTGAAACAGGTGCTTTGTTTTCACAGTGTTGTTTTGTAAAATGCCATATGCACAGATGACATTTTGTAGATAATAAAACAGCAGTGATTATAGGCTGTTGGTAGTCCTCTGTTGATATCCTTGCTGGTAACAATACACTAAGATATCACTTGACATTCTATTGAGTTAACAGAAACTGTTGTGTTGATTTTTACTGCTGCTAAAAGCAGGGAGAATATTGATTTTAATCAGAAAGAGCAAGGAGAAATTGCTTTGACATGTGTTTTTCACTTGATCTTTGAGAATGTCATGAAAAAATAAAAAGAGTAAATAATAATCTATGTGAGGTTCTTTCAAAAGAGCTGAAAGGTTGTTTGAAAATAAGTGACCCAAGGATTGAGATTTCATTTCAGAAGTGAAATGTTTAATCAGCCATCTCAGAATAAAATCTCACATAACAAAAATAAGCCTTTCATTGGCATATTACATAATTATATTTTTAGTCATGCTGTGATTGAAATATAAAGGAACATGGTTTAATGTGTTAATAATTTTAATATTTATGTAGTTAGTCATTCAACAAATATACAGCGATCACCTCCAATAAGGCTATTGTTGTGCTAGGTCCTGGGGTCACACTAGAGAACAAAACAAAACCCTTCCCTTAGTGGAGTTTGGATTCTAGAAGAGGAATAGATACAATAAAAAATGATGTAGTGTGTCAAGTAGCAGTAAGTACTATGGAAAAAGAAAAGAGCACAGAATGGGGAATGTGGATTATAGTAGCATTTTACATATTGCAGTTGGGGGAAGCCACCCTGGAGACCTAAAAAAGGGACAAATGAGCCATATTTGTATTTGTTGGCAGAGTGTTTCAGGCAGAAGGAAGAGCAAGATCAAATGTCCTGAGTTAGGAGTATGCTCCAGAGATAGCAAGGAGGCCTTTACTGCCAGGAAAGTAACAGATGTGGGAAGAGTCAGATCTTCTAGGGCCTTGGAGGCTGTTATATGACTTTGGCTTTTACTTCGAGTGAGATGGAAGTGAATAGAAAGTCATAATTATGAAAAGTGACCTTATTTCCTTTTAAAGGGATTAGTCTGGATGCTATAAGAAAAAGTGTCAAGGTGCCAAAATGCAGAAATGCTGTAGTAAGCTAGTTCATATCCAGACAATGGGAGAGAATGGTTTAGATCAGGGCAATAGCAATAGAGGATGTGAAAAGTGATTCAATTTTTGCCTTGTTTTGGAGATAAGGGTGACAGAATATCCTGATGGATTGTATGTTGAGTATGAAATAAAGCAAGCAAAGATGTTTCCAAGGTTTTGGGCAATTCAGAGCAATTCTGAGCAATTCAGAAGGGTAAGGATGCAGAAAAGAGAGTCTGGTAGGGAACATGGCAGTTCATCTTGGGATAAATCCAGTGTGGACATTATAGATGAGTATTTAGTTCCAAGAAAAAGGTCATAACTGGACATGGAGATTTGGGAGTTGTCAACATAAAGTTGATATTTAATACCATTAAATACAGAAAACTGGAAGAGATCATTTAGGGAGTAATTTAGGTAGAGAAGTTCTGAGACCCAAGGCTTGGGATGTTTCCAGGGTTAGAAGTTGGAGGGATCCGCAGTGAAGGCTGAGGAGGGTGAGATTGTGAGGGACAAGGGAACCAAAAGAGTGGTATTCAGGGGCCGAGTGAGATAACTGCTTCAGGAAGGAGGGAGGGGGCATGGTGTCAAAAGCCAACGATAGGTCTAGGAAATAAGGACAGAGCTGGCAACTGGGAGCCACTGTTGCCCATTTTGTGAGTTATTCAGAGAAATATTAATAGAAAAGGTTTTCTGGAGGGAGTTTAAAGGAAAATTTCAGGACTTCCCTGGTGGTACAGTGGATAAGGAATCCTCCTGCCAATGTAGGAGACATGGGAAGACCCCACATGCTGTGAAGCAGCTAAGCCTGTGCAGCTCCTGAAACCGTGAGCCCCAGGGCCGTGCTCTGCAACCGGAGAAACCACTGCAAGGGGGAGCTGGCACACCACGAGCGCAAACCCGTATGCAGCAACAAAGACAGCAGCCAGAAATAAAATTAGTTCATTAATTAAATTTAAAATGTCTAGGAAAAAAAAGAGAGGCAATAAAACAAAAATAGAGGCAACAGTATCAGTAACTATTTAGGAGTTTTGCTCTAAACAGGAGAATGGTACTGTTGTCCCAGCCGTGTTGAATGGGTAACCAGGCAGCATACAGGCCAGGCTGGCTGGGGCACTGTTTGCTGGGAAAAGCCCATGACATTCAGGGCAGTTGCACAGTAACCAGCAGGGCTGAGTGTCAGGCTCCAGGAGACAAATTCTGACACTAGGCTGTGGGACTTTAAAACTGCACCAGCTCCTCTTCTGATGTAAGTAGGGGCCAATTTTAGCCCAATTCCTTAAATCCCTGCCTTAACTGCTCACAGGGCCGAGGTTCAAGTTTCTGGCTGACCAGGGTTGACTATAATAAGTACTAGCTCCCCAGTTCTAAAAGGTCTTGTAGGTCTTCATAGAAACATTCAACTTCAGCTTCTTCAGCATTACTGGTTGGGGCATAGGCTTGAATTATCGTGATATTGAATGGTTTGCCTTGGAAATGAATAGAGATCATTCTGTCATTTTTGAGATTGCATCCAAGTACTGCATTTCAGACTCTTCTGTTGACCATGATGGCTACTCCCATTTCTTCTAAGGGATTCCTGCCCACAGTAGTAGATATAATGGTCATCTGAGTTAAATTCACCCATTCCAGTCCGTTTTAGTTTGTTGATTCCTAGAATGTTGACATTCACTCTTGCCATCTCCTGTTTGACCACTTCCAATTTGCCTTGATTCATGGACCCAACATTCCAGGTTCCTATGCAATATTGCTCTTTACGGCATTGGACCTTGCTTCTATCACCAGTCACATCCACAACTGGGTGTTGTTTTTGCTTTGGCTCCATCCCTTCTTTCTGAAGTTATTTCTCCACTGATCTCCAGTAGCATATTGGGCGTCTACTGACCTGGGGAGTTCCTCTTTCAGTATCCCATCATTTTGCCTTCTCATACTGTTCATGGGGTTCTCAAGGCAAGAATACTGAAGTGGTTTGCCATTACCTTCTCCAGTGGACCACATTCTGTCAGACCTCTCCACCATGACCCATCTGTGTTGGGAAGCCCCACACGGCATGGCTTAGTTTCATTGAGTTAGACAAGAGTGTGGTCCTGTGATCAGATTGGCTAGTTTTCTGTGATTATGGTTTTAGTCTGTCTGCCCTCTGATGCCCTCTCGAAACACCTACCGTCTTACTTGGGTTTCTCTTACCTTGGACGTGGGTTATCTCTTCATGGTGCTCCAGCAAAGCGCAGACGTTGCTCCTTACCTTGGACAAGGGATATCTTCTCACGGCCACCCCTCCTAACTTTGAACGTGGAGTAGCTCTTGCCAGTCCTCCTGTGCCTGCACAGCCACCGCTCCTTGGGGGGGGTTGCTCCTCTCGCCCACTGCCCCCGACCTCAGGCGTGGGGTAGCTCCTCTCGGCTGCTCCTGCGCTGTCACAGCCTGGCGCTCTCGGTCGCCGCCCCTGACCTTGGGCAAGGGGTAGTTCCTCACAGCCACACTTCTCCACGGTCTGTCGCAGCCAGCAATACGTGAACCATGAACTTCCTGAAGTTCAAGCTGGTTTTAGAAAAGGCAGAGGAACCAGAGATCAAAATGCCAACATCCGCTGGATCATTGAAAAAGCAAGAGATTTCCAGAAAAACATCTATTTCTGCTTTATTGACTATGCCAAAGTTTTTGACTGTGTGGATCACAATAAACTGTGGAAAATTCTTCAAGAGATGGGAATACCAGAGCACCTGACCCACCTCTTGAGAAACCTATATGCAGGTCAGGAAGAAACAGTTAGAACTGGACATGGAACAACAGACTGGTTCCAAATAGGGAAAGGAGTACGTCAAGGCTGTATATTGTCACCCTGCTTATTTAACTTATATGCAGAGTACATCATGAGAAACGCTGGGCTGGAAGAAGCACAAGCTGGAATCAAGATTGCTGGGAGAAATATCAATAACCTCAGATATGCAGATGACACCACCCTTATTGCAGAAAGTGAAGAGGAACTAAAGAGCCTCTTGATGAAAGTGAAAGAGGAGAGTGAAAAAGGTGGCTTAAAGCTCAACATTCAGAAAACTAAGATCGTGGCATTTGGTGCCATCACTTCATGGGAAATAGATGGGAAGACAGTGGAAGCAGTGTCAAACTTTAATTTTTTGAGCTCCAAGATCACTGCAGATCATGATTGCAGCCATGAAATTAAAAGACGTTTGCTCCTTGGAAGAAAACTTATGACCAACCTAGATAGCATATTATAAAGCAGAGACATTACTTTGCCAACAAAGGTTTGTCTAGTCAAGGCTATGGTTTTTCCAGTGGTCATGTATGGATGTGAGAGTTGGACTGTGAAGAAAGCTGAGTGCCGAAAAATTGATGCTTTTGAGCTGTGGTGTTGGAGAAGACTCTTGAGAGTCCCTTGGACTGCAAGGAGATCCAACCAGTCCATCCTAAAGGAGATCAGTCCTGGGTGTTCATTGGAAGGACTGATGCTGAAGCTGAAACTCCAATACTTGGCCACCTCATGCGAAGAGTTGACTTATTGGAAAAGGCCCATGCGAAGAGTTGACTTATTGGAAAAGGCCCTGATGCTGGGAGGGATTGTGGGCAGGAGGAGAAGGGGATGACAGAGGATGAGATGGCTGGATGGCATCACCGACTCGATGGACATAAGTTTGAATAAACTCCAGGAGTTGGTGATAGACAGGGAGGCCTGGCGTGCTGCGATTCATGGGGTCACAAAGAGTCGGACACGACTGAGCGACTGAACTGAACTGAACTGAACTCCCCAGTTTCCATAGGAGCTCTATCAGAAAACAAATTCTTTTCTAGGACAAGTCTAAAGAAGATTAGCCCTGATAAGGTGAGCCTTAGTTCTTAGTAACAAGAGAAGCAAGAGAAGGTATAGGAGGGCTTTTCTTAATTTCTCTCTTCCTTCCTTCTCTCCTTTCCCTTCTCTTCCTTCCTTCCCTCATTCTCTTTCTTCTTTCTTTTCTTCCTTTTCTTTGATGTGCAATTTTATAAATTTTTATGCTCTAGTAGAGAGGAAAGACCATTGAGAATGTAGGGGAAATAGTCACTGGAATGATTGCTGTTGAGAAGATAAGAGGATTAGCAGTCAGTGTAAGTGGAGGGCTTGGCCTCTGGGAGAGGAATGGATAGCACATCCACAAACAGGATGGGTAAGCACAGATGTGCTTGTGCTGTGGTCCGAGCTTATGGATGTTCTTTTAGGACTGCTTCTAATTTCTTTCTTTCTTTTTTTTTTCATTTATTTTTATTAGTTGGAGGCTAATTACTTTACAATATTGTAGTGGGTTTTGTCATACATTGACATGAATCAGCCATGGATTTACATGTATTCCCCATCCCGATCGCCGCTCCCACCTCCCTCTCCACCCGATCCCTCTGGGTCTTCTCAGTGCACCAGGCCTGAGCACTTGTCTCTTGCATCCAACCTGGGCTGGTGATCTGTTTCACCCTAGATAATATACATGTTTCGATGCTGTTCTCTTAAAACATCCCACCCTCGCCTTCTCCCACAGAGTCCAAAAGTCTGTTCTATACATCTGTGTCTCTTTTTCTGTTTAGCATATTGGGTTATCATTACCATCTTTCTAAATTCCATATATATGTGTCAGTATACTGTAATGGTCTTTATCTTTCTGGCTTACTTCACTCTGTATAATGGGCTCCAGTTTCATCCATCTCATTAGAACTGATTCAAATGAATTCTTTTTAATGGCCGAGTAGTATTCCATGGTGTATATGTACCACAGCTTCCTTATCCATTCGTCTGCTGATGGGCATCTAGGTTGCTTCCATGTCCTGGCTATTATAAACAGTGCTGCGATGAACATTGGGGTGCACGTGTCTCTTTCAGATCTGGTTTCCTCGGTGTGTATGCCCAGAAGTGGGATTGCTGGGTCATATGAGGACTGCTTCTAATTTCTCAGTGGAAGTGAACTTTCATCAGCAGCAAGGGGTAAGAAGCAGCTTTGGAGTGTGTATAACAATGTGTGATTAACAACCTCATTTTCCCAGTGAAAACAAATTTTAAAATTAGTTACATGCTCTAAAAAAAGAAACTACTTTCTTTCTCTTACCAAGGATTGAATTTTGTTACTTTTTGGTGGACAGTCTTGGTTAAATCTGTTTAAATATGTTGTGCTATGCTTAGACTCAGTCCTGTCCTTCTCTTTGTGTCTCCATGGACTATAGCCTGCCAGGCTCCTCAGTCCATGGAATTCTCCAGGCAAGAATACTAGAGTGGGTTGCCATGTGCCCCCAGGGGATCTTCCCAACCCAGGGATTGAACCCAGGTCTCCCACATTGTGGACAGATTCTTTCAAGCTGAGCCACCAGGGAAAAATCTGTTTAGCTTTTGGTCAAATATTTATTTCTATGGGCTGCTTTTCATACAAAAAAAAATCTCTTTTTTAAATGTTCTGTGATTTGAGTCATGTTAGATGATTCTGTAAGTATAACACAGAAATAAGCAAAATGTACTTGGGCTTCTATGGCACATGTGCAGAAGAATCTGTACTTATTAAGCTTACAAATATGTTTAAAATTCACTAACCTTCATGTGGCTCCCAGCAAGCAAAAACATGACATTTGAAATTGTGTCTTCATAGCCTTCTCAGGGCACTGGATGATTGACACGTTCTAACCTACTTATAACCGTGAGACTGAACCAGTTATTCACATAAGTTTTTTCCCCCTGCATTGGGAGCTTTAGATAATTGGATTAAATTATAGCAAAAAATAAGTCAGGCCTGCTATACTTACACTCTCTCAACTGGCAGGAGACTGACTATTTTGGTAAAATGAATACATTTTATGTATGTCATTATTAGGTGTTACTCTTGAAAAAGCAAGCAAAAATCTCCTATTTTAAAGTAAATAAAATAACATAATAACTGGACTCCATGATCCTTGGTTTCCTCAGGTTTAATATGAAGGTCAAGCTAACATTGCACTAGATGGTGCTGTATATACTCATGGTTTAGTTGCTAAGTTGTGTCTGACTCTTTGCAGCCCTGTGGAGTATAGCCCACCAGGCTTCTCTGTCCATGGGATTGCTCAGGCAAAAATACTGGAGTGGGTTGCATTTCCTTCTCTAAGAGATCTGCCTAACCCAGGAATCAAACTCTCATCTCCGGTGTCTCCTGCATTGGCAGGTGGATTCTTTACCACTGAGCCCCCAGGGAAGCCAAATGATCCTCTTAAAGTCAAGTGTTAGTCACTCAGTCGTGTCTGACTCTGTGATTTCCATGGACTGTAGCTTACCAGGCTTCTCTGTCCATGGGGTTCTCCAGGCAAGAATATTGGAGTGAGTTGCCATTCTCTTCTCCAGGAGATCTTCCCAACCCAGGGATCAAACCCAAGTTTCCCACATTGCAGGTGGGTTCCTTACCACCTGAGCTACCAGGGAAGCCTTAATGATCCTATCAGTTCACTTCAGTTCAGTCGATCCTATATGATTCTATATGATCATGTAGACACATCCAAATACAAAATTTTATGATCTCAAAATAGTTTTAGCAAGTGAGCCGTTTGTAGCTGAGTTTTTAACCTAGATGATGCCATACGCTAGTTTTCCAACATACCTGTGGTTGTTTCCTCTCACAATAGCATTTCCTTAGTTTCTTTGAGATGATCCTGCCATTTTACTTCAAGTTGTTAAGGTGGCTCAAATGGAATCGGGGGACTTATTTCAGACCTCATGTATTTCTAAATGGCAAGAGTCTGAAGGGAGAATTTTCTTGGAACTTGTTAAAAATGTAAATTTCCAGGGCTATGAAACTGGTCTTAGAAATCTGCATTTTAGTAAGCATTCAAATAGTTTTGAGGTCAGCAGCCAATGAAACACTTTGGAACACAGCCCTGGTTAACACATAGAAATTACATAATTATGTATACTTGCCTGATTTAGTGAGATGGGACATGAGAACTCAACTGCCATAAGGGTTAGCTGAAAATCAAAAGATGATGAAAATTATCAAAGGGAATGGAAATTAAAAGACAGTGTAATAGGACTCTTACCTGATAATTGCCAGGTTGTCATGATGATGAGAAGGAGCTGAACATCAGAGACGTTTATAAAATATTATAATGAGAGATGTCTTAAAAAATTCATTTAATATGCAAGCTTTGGAATTAGTTGGGAGAACTCATGCACTGAATGCCAGGAACTAACACATCATGATGTTAAAAAAAATGAAGAAAGCTTGTAAATCAGACTAGCTCTATCTTCTGTAGTCCATGGAATTCTCCAGGCCAGAATACTGGAGTGGGTAGCCATTCCCTTCTCCAGGGGATCCTCCCAACCCAGGGATAGAACCCAGGTCTCCCATATTGTGGGTAGATTCTTTACCAGCTGAGCCACTGGGGAAGCCCAAGAATACTGGAGTGGGTAGCCAAACCCTTCTGCAGGGGATCTTCCTGACCCAGGAGTAGAACTGGGGTCTCCTGCATTGCAGGCAGATTCTTTACCAGCTGAGCTACCAGGGAAGCCCCTTATCTTCTGTTAGTCATTCCAAAGTGATGAAGAATAGCAGCCACTGAAAATAGGGCCTTAGCATCTGTAACATAATCTAACATACATAGTTCTATACATCCATCCTTGAAATCTATCTTGACTCCAGAAAACTGTCATGTTGGAAGTTAGGAACCCTGTTGAATTATGCTGGTAAATTTTCTTTCTTTCTCTTTTCCTTCCTTCATTCCCTCCTTCCTTTTATTCCCCTTCTCTCTCTTTCTTGCTTTCTCTCTTTCTTAATATCTGTCTCTGTTCCCCCCGCACCCCCCCTTTTTTTTAGAAAAAATATCTGAATCTTATGTGTGTATTGTATAGTCAGGGAAAAGACTTGTCTATTATATTGTCTTTTAAAAAATTGTTTTAACATTTAATAAAATTATAAGCTCCACACAGGTAAAGAATATGACAAATGCATTTTAGAAACCCTTAATATTTTCCACTGTAAATGGTAATATTAGAGTTGAATTCAGTATTTTGATGAGCTCTCTGCTGTTCCTCTGCTCAAAATGTACTTCTCATTTTCTTCCTTGGGGTGAAATACTAGTAGTTCTTTGAGATTTAATTAAAGTCTTAGTTTCTTTGGAAGTATCACCAATCACCATCCTTAAATCTCTCTATACCCACCAATTAAGTGCTTTTTCATTTGAGTTTTCATAAAAATTTGATCATGCATGCGTGCTAAGTCACTTCAGTGTCCAACTCTTTGTGATCCTATGGATTGTAGCCCTCCAGGCTCCTCTGTCCATGGGATTCTCCAGGCAAGAATACTGGAGTATGTTGCCATGCCCTCCTCCAGGGGATCTTCCCGACCCAGGGATCAAACCCATGTCTCTTGCATCTCCTGCATTGGCAGGAGGGTTCTTTACCACTAGCACCAACCGGGTAGCCCCAATAATTTGATTATGCTACTTATCAATTTGTGACCTCCTTAAGTAGGGTGCTGGTGGTGCTACTGAGGATCAGTGGAGAAATAACTCCAGAGAGAATGAAAAGATGGAACCAAAGCAAAAACAACACCCAGTTGTGGATGTGACTGGTGATGGAAGTTAAGTCTGATGCTGTAAAGAGCAATATTGCATAGGAACCTGGAACGTTAGGTCCATGAATCAAGGCAAATTGGAAGTGGTCAAACAGGAGATGGGGAGAATGAACATCAACATTTTAGGAATCAGCGAACTGAAATGCACTGGAATGGGTGAATTTAACTCAGATGACCATTATGTCAACTACTGAGGTCAAGAATCTCCTAGAAGAAATGGAGTAGCCATCACAGTAAACAAAAGAGTCTGAAATGCAGTACTTGGATGCAATCTCAAAAATGACAGAATGATCTCTGTTTGTTTCCAAGGCAAATCATTCAGTATCACAGTAATCCAAGTCTATGCCCCAACCAGTAATGCTGAAGAAGCTGAAGTTGAACAGTTCTGTGAAGACCTAAAAGACCTTCTAGAACTAACACCCAAAAGAGATGTCCTTTTCATCAAAGGGAATGGAATGCAAAAGTAGGAAGTCAAGAAATACCTGGAGTAACAGGCAAACTTGGCCTTGGAGTACAGAATGAAGCAGGGCAAAGGCTAATAGAGTGTGTGCCAGGAGAACACACTGGTCATAGTAAATACCCTCTTTCAAGAACACAAGAGAAGACTCTACACACGGACATCACCAGATGGTCAATACCAAAATCAGATTGATTATATTCTTTGCAGTCAAAGATGGAGAAGCTCTATACAGTCAGCAAAAACAAGGTCAGGAGCTGACTGTGGCTCAGAACATGAACTCCTTATTGCCAAATTCAGACTTAAATTGAAGAAAATAGGGAAAGCCTCTAGATCATTCAGGTATGAACTAAATCAAATCTCTTATGATTATACAGTGAAAGTGACAAGTAGATTAAAGGGATTAGATCTGATAGAGTGCATGAAGAACTATGGATGAACATTCGTGTTATTGTACAGGAGGCAGTGATCGAGACCGTCCCTAAGAAAAAGAACTGCAAAAAGGCAAAATGGTGTCTGAGGAGGCCTTCAAGTAGCTGTGAAAAGAAGAGAAGTGAAAGGCAAAGAGAAAAGGAAAGATATACCCATTTGAATGCAGAGTTTCAAAGAATATCAAGGAGAGATAACAAAACCTTCCTCCATGTCGATGTATGGCAAAAACTACTACAATATTGTTAAGTAAATAGCCTCCAAATAAAATAAATTAATTGATTTAAAAAAAGAGAAAAAATCCTTCCTCAGTGATCAATGCAAAGAAATAGAGAAAAACAACAGAAAGGGAAAAACTAGAGATCTCTTCAAGAAAATTAGACATACCAAGGGAACATTTCATGCAAAGATGGGCACAATAAAGGACAGAAAAGTATGGACCTAACAGAAGCAGAAGATATTAAAAAGAGGTGGCAAGAATACACAGAAGAACTATACAGAAAAGATCTTCATGACCCAGATTAACCATAATGGTGTGATCAGTCACCTAGAACCAGATATCCTGGAATGCAAAGTCAAGTGGGCCTTAAGAAGGATCACTACAAAAAAAGCTAGTAGAGGTGATAGAATTCCAGTTGAACTATTTCAAATCCTAAAAGATGATGCTGTGAAAGTGCTACACTCAAGATGCCAGCAAATTTGGAAAACTCAGCAGTGGCCACAGGACTGGAAATGATCAGTTTTCATTCCAATCCCAAAGAAAGGCAATGCTAAAGAACGCCCAAACAACCGCACAATTGCACTCATCTCACACACTATCAAAGTAATGCTCAAAATTCTCCAAGCCAGGCTTCAACATTTTGTGAACTGTGAACTTCCAGATGTTAAAGCTGGATTTAGAAAAGGCAGAGGCCCAGAGATCAAATTGCCAACGTTGTTGGATCATCAAAAAAGCAAGAGAGTTCCAGAAAAATATCTACTTCTGCTTTATTGACTATGCCAAAGTGTTTGACTGGGTGGATCACAACAAACTGGAAAATTCAAGAGATGGGAATACCAGACCACCTGACCTGCCTCCTGAGAAATCTGTATGCAGGTCAAGAAGCAATAGTTAGAACTGGACATGGAACAACAGACTATTTCCAAATAGAAAAAGGAGTACATCAAGGCTGTATACTGTCACCCTGATTATTTAACTTATATGCAGAGTACATCATGAGAAATGCCAGGCTGGATGAAGCACAAACTGGAATCAAGATTGCTGGGAGAAATATCAGTGACCTCAGATATGCAGATGACACTACCCTTATGGCAGAAAGTGAAGAAGAACCAAAGAGCCTCTTGATGAAAGTGAAAGAGGAGAGTGAAAAAGTTGGCTCAAATCTCAATGTTCAGAAAACTAAGATCATGCCATCCAGTCCCATCACTTCATGGCAAATAGGTGGGGAAACAATGGAAACAGTGAGAGACTTTATTTTCTTGGGCTCCAAAATCACTGCAGATGGTGATTGCAGCCATGAAATTAAAAGACTCTTGCTCCTTGGAAGAAAACTTATGACCAACCTAGACAGCTTATTGAAGAGCAGAGACATTACTTTGCCAACAAGGATACATGTGGTCAAAGCTATGGTTTTTCCAGTAGTCATGTATGGATGTGAGAGTTGGACTATAAAGAAAGTTGAGTGCTGAAAAATTGATGCTTTTGAGCTGTGGTGTTGGAGAAGACTCTTGAGAGTCCCTTGGACTGCAAGGAGATCCAACCAGTCCATCCTAAAGGAGATCAGTCCTGAATATTCATTGGAAGGACTGATACTGAGGCTGTAACTCCAATACTTTGACCACCTGATGCAAAGAACTGACTCATTGGAAAAGACCCTGATGCTGTGAAAGATTGAAGGCGGGAGGAGAAAGGGATGACCGAGGATGAGATGGTTGGATGACATCACTGACTCAATGGAGATGAGTTTCAGTAAACACCAGGGGTTGGTGATGGACAGGGAAGCCTGGCATGCTGCAGTCCATGTTGTCGCAAAGAGTTGGACATGACAGAGACTGAACTGAACTGAACTCAACTAAGTAGGGTAAGTATAATGTCTTAAATTTTGGGTCAGTTTTGCTGGTATAAGTATTAAGAGGGCCCCCATTCAGTCTCCAAAGTTTCCCTGTTTGAGTAATAGAGGAGATGTCCATCCTATAATGAAGAACTTTTCACCTTCAGTACTTCATCTGTTATCTGTTACATGGAGGTATTCAATCAGAGTTTGTCAATGAGTTTGAATTGAATTCTATCATTAATGGCAGGAAGACTGTTAGGGGCTTGGCAGAAATCTTTGGGTATTTATTGGTATTATTATGTGTATCTATTATTTATAGGTCTTAATGTTCAAAGATGGCCAAAGTAGGATCCCATGAAGCCATTAATTACTCTAAAGAAGGCAGAGATAACTTGAATCAGACTTGGGGAATTGGCTAGTATCCTAGTCCAGTGGTTTCTAACTGTTGACTCAGAAACATCCACAGGACAGTAAATACCCTTGAAGATACTGTTTCATGGCAAAAAAGAAAAAATAAGGTGCAAGTAGTAAGTTAAAATTAAATGCATTTATTAGATTGATCTTCATTTTAGGATTATATCTAGTGTTAGACTATTGTTTGCATGTTGGATTTTTTTTTTCTGAATCAATGGTAATTAAAAAGAACTTTCCTTATCAAAATAAGAAGTTGGCATGTCTCAAGTCTGGCAAATATTGACCAAGCAAACGGGTTGTGGATGGAAGGTGCTATCTGGACTCACAAGATAAGAATAATTAAAGTACTCACACCTGCCAGTGGTGGAAAGATCCATTACTATCCATTCTAGAAAATGAGATGGATAATATCTTTTTTTCTCACCACTTTATCCCCAGGACTTACATAGCCTCATATGCATTAAGTGTTCAATGATTTTTTATTTAAATAAATCCAAAAGTTCCATAAATAAATCACTTTCTGAAAACATCTGAAGTGACCCAACCTGGTGAACAGATGAGTTAGTTATGCCCTGCTGGTTATCCAGACATTTCCATGACTAGGAATCAGTGACTCCATCAGTTGTTGCTTCTTTAGTTAAAGTTTTAGCTAAAGATTCAATGTTTTTGTGTGTGGACTATTATAATGGTTTCCTATTTTTCATTTTTAAATAAATAATTGTTAAAATACATTAAGATTTAACATCTTAGCCATTTTTTAAGTGTGCAGTTCAATGGATTCCAAATATATTCACACTGTTGTCCTCCCATCACTCCCATCCATCCACAGAACACTTTTTATCTTGAAACTCTATATCAACTAGACAATAATTTTCCCCAGTCCCTCCTTTCTCAACCCTGGTGACCATTGTTCTACTTACTGTCTCTGTGAATTGACTACTCTAAGTACTAGATATAAGTGGAATCATACAATATTTGTCCTTTGTGTCTGATGTATTTCACTTAGCATAATGTTCTCAAGGTTTATCCATGCTGTAGCATGTTTCAGAAGTTCCTTCCTTTTTAAGACTGAATTATATATATATCACATTTTGTTTACCCACTCATCTGTTGATAGACAACTTGAATTGCTTCCATCTTTTAGTTACTGCAAGTAAAGCTGGCATGAACATGACTTTACAAATATCTCACTGAGTACCTATCCTATTCTTTTGGATATATACCCTAAAGTAGAATTACTGGGTTATATGGTAATTCTCTTTGTAAAGGTTTGAAGAATCACCCTACTGTTTTCCATGGTAGTTGCATGGGTTTTACATTCCCATTAATAGTGTACAAGGGCTACAATCTCTATACATGCTTGCTAATAATTGTCATTTTCTGGATTTCTGGTAGTAGCCATCAAAATGAGTGTGACGTCACTGCCTCTGTCTCCAGGACTTTTCTCGAGAGTATTTTTTCTTACCTGTGAATCTGACTAAGTCAAATCTATTAATGACTCTGCAATTCCTTTTGTTCTAAATTCTAAGCTTCTTAACATGCTAACCTCTCAGGTCTAATTTCTATGCACCCTATAATCTAGTCACAATGACATATTTGCTCTTCTGTATACTTATTGTCTGCTTTCAAGTCCCCATGACGTATTACTGGTGATTTCTGCAGCATGCAGTGCTTTAATGCCATGGTTCCCAAATATGATTTCCTATCTCTGTGCCTTTTCCCTAATTAAGAATTCCATCTGTACTATTACCTTCCTATGACTTTTTTATTTGCACACATTTTAAACAGTTCACTTTAAATAATTTAGCCTTAAACAGCAAAAAATTCATGAAATATTGGGTTTAATAAGTTGATCATATTAATTCTAACACATCTTAACAAATATACTACTATTACATTTTTTAAAAGGCTGTCTACATATCACAAACATACTTTGTGTGTACCACACTTTATGAAAGACTTTGCTAACCCACCTTCCCAAGTCCATCTAATCATCTCTGACTCATCCTTAGGATGAGCTCATGCATTATTGTAAGTCATGTAGGGAGTCTAGGTGCTGGCTCCGGAGGTAGATGAGAGGGTTCAATTTCTGACCTCCCACTTACTGATTATTTGACCTTCGACATGTTATTGAATGTCCAGTTAAGCACCCATTTCCTCTTTTGCGAAAAAAAAGGGTAATAATAATTCCTACCTGAAGATTTGTGAGATATTATTAGGATAATGCATGAAGAATTCAGTATTTTCTGACTATGCTAGCTCTCCTTTTGTGCTCCATATCATTAAAAGATGATCAGCAGTCTTTTAAAACCTTTTGTTTTGTATTGGAGTCTCGCTGATTAACAGTGCTGTAATAGGGACTTTCCTGGTGGTCTAGTGGCTAAGAATCTGCCTGCCAATGCAAGGGATGCGGGTTCAATCCCTGGCCAGGGAAGATTCCACATGCCTCGGGGCGACTAAGCCCATATGTCACCACCACTGCGGCCATGCTCTACAGTCCATGCTCCACAGCAAGAGAAGCCACCGCAACTAGAGAAAGGCAGCGTGCAGCAGTGAAGACCCAGTGCAGCCATACATAACTAAATCTTAACAATTTAGCAGCTTAGGACAGCAAGTGTTTAAAAAGAAAAAAAAAAAAACAAAACCAAAAAACAATGTTGTAATAGGTGGACAGCTAACAAAGGGACTCAGCCATACGTATACATATATCCATTCTTCCCCAAACTCTCCTCCCATTGAGTCTCCCACATGACATTGAGCTGAGTTCCCTGAAAAAATGATCAACATTTGCTTCAGTACACTCATTCAAAGGTATTCCCCCCCCTCCACCACACACACACGAAGAAAGGTATGAAGTTTTCCCATTAGGAAATTAATGAAAACAAGACTAAAGTGGAATCTATTCAGACTGTGCTTTTATGATTAGTCTAGTACAAGTCAAGTAATTGCAATCTTTTGACCCTAAGTTTTCTGGGTCCCTAAATTATAATATTTTCTATGGGGTGTCTAGTTGACCTCGATATTTTTCTCTACCTGTTTCAGTCAACATCTGCAGGATTTTAATGTAACTCAAAGTGGGAGAGAGGCAAAGGGGTGTTTTCAATAGCTGCTTCTTCCTCTATAATCTCACTGGTGTCAAAGAAAAACACAAAAGACAGAACATATTTTTCAGTTTCGTGTCCAGAACACAATAACAGCTGTAGAAATTGGTTCCATTTCTCAGTTGCATTCCTTTCTAAGTCTCTTATGTCCTGGTGAGATTTTTCTCTGTTATGTTCTCTAGATCCTGAAGCATTCCTGTGTACTTGGAACTGTCCATTTCTTTACTCTTTTGTCATCAAAAATGCAAGTTTTTCATTTACCCTTTCTGTGAACATCCCTTGTGCACAGAAATTCAAGGAAGAGGAGGAAAAAAGTATAGGAGAAAAAAGGGAGAAAAAAAACTTAAAAACTAAGAGATGCCTGAAAGCCTGTACTTCTGAAACTGACATTTAATTGAAGAACTGGCTTTCTTGTTATATGCAAATAGCTTTGTCTGTATTTCTTAGATAGTAAGTCTCTGGAACAGAAACCATATCTCTGCCTTCCCTGGTATTGTGCCAGGTACAGTGTAAGCATTCTATAAACAGGGATACCATATTTTCAACTTCAAATCTGAGGATTTTCTTTGCAATATAAGAGAGACTCAATAAGAATAATGCCAGTTTTTCTTTCTACTGGACCTGTTTAAGTCATAAGCATAGAGTAAAAAAAGAGATTTACTAAGTAATTATTCCATATCAATAAAAGAAAGATGGGCATAGTTTTCTTTTGAAATGTTTTTTGTCTTAAGCTATTAAAAATATAAAGATTGTTCTTTAGTAGCTGTTAGCATATTTATGCATCCACCACCTTTATCTTACAACCTTATGAACTTCTAGCATTTAACCCATGTGAACTTGACATTTAAGATGGAGTAGGTGGTATGGTAGTGATACTTGAAACTTCAGGAATAGTTACTGCTTTTCAGATGTCTGCTTTCAAGTTCTTATGATCCCTTCAGAGACAGACCTTTTAATCTTCATACAATATTTTATATTAAAAAAAACTATTTAAGCTGTTTGTCAGTAATGCTCATTAAATGGAAGGTCATATAATTTGGCAGAAAATATGAAGAATGAATTATACATGCATTTTTACTGAAGAATTTAAATCAGATTTTTAAAGTCGTGCGGGAGTTTGGTAAATGAGTTCTTAGTGCTCTTAGCTAGAATTAATTAATTCTAGCAAAAAAAAAAAAAAAAAGAATTCTTAAATACGAAGAGTTAGGTCACCGTCCCTTTTCTATTGATTGATTTCTTCACAATTTCTACCAAAAGTTGTGGTGTGTCAAAAGAAACTTTTGTTTTCATGTTGTCATTGCAAAATGTTTTAATGATTTTTATTTAAAACAATTAACCTCTGTTGAGCAGCAGAAGAGATTTAATTACATGTTTCCACAAGAACTGTAATCCAATTTTATAAAATAAAATTAAATAAAGCAAATAATTTGGAACTTCCCTGGTGGTCCAGTGGTTAGGACTTGGTGTTTTCACAACCATAGCCCTGGTTTCAGTCCCTGGTTTGGGAACTAACTAAGATCCTGCAAGTTGTGTAGTGGTACACCCCTCCCCCTCTCACCCCATCCCCCCAAAAAGTAAATAGGTTGATTTTTAGAGTACCTGCAAAAGAAGGCATCTTTAGCAAAGAATATGTTTACGATGTGGTGAGATGTGGGGTACCATTACATTGGGAAATGCAGACTGCAAAGATTTCTGATTATTAATTTGAATGAAAAAGAGTAAAATATAATGTATACATAATTTTTATGGGAAGAGCAGAGTTGCTTTAGATATGATTTTATTCCTTGCTGGCATGTTTCTTCCTCTTTTAAATAATAAATGTACTGATCTGAATCCTTTATTTTAACACTGGCTTACTGTACAGTTCAATTCAGTCACTCAGTCATGTCAGACTCTTTGTGACCCCATGGACTGTCCATCACCAACTCCCGAAGCCTGCTCAAACTCATGTCCACCGAGTTGGTGATGCCATCCAACCATCTCAAACTCTGTCTTCCCCTTCTCCTCCTGCCTTCAATCTTTCCCAGGATCAGGGTCTTTTCCAATGAGTCAGTTCTTCTCATCAGGTGGCCAAAATGTTGGAGTTTCAGCCTCAGCATCAGTCCTTCCAATGAATATTCAGGACTGATTTCCTCTCGGATTGACACGTTTGATCTCCTTTTAGTCCAAGGGACTCTCAAGAGCCTTCTCCAACACCACAGTTTAAAAGCATCAGTTCTTTGGCGCTCAGCTTTCTTTATAGTCCAACTGTCACATCCATTCATGACTACTGGAAAAACCATAGTTTTGACCAGACAGACCTTTGCTGGCAAAGTCTCTGATTTGGCTTACTGAAAATGAATTTTGGGAGAAATTTGGTTATTTTGAAACACACTCAGGGTCCGGGTCAGTTTTTAACCCAACCTTGGATAAGACCAGGATGTGGGCTGCATAGAGCTAAGGTTGTTCTAACAGCAGATACAGGCTGTAGTTGAAATTTGGTGGTAGCAAAGATTAAAAATACCTTTCGAGGGTGTTTCTGTAAGATTGATGGAGATTATAGATTAGTAGCTACCAACAGTGGCTGAGGAATAAATAATCGAAACCATTAGAGAATCAGTGGTTAGTGACACAGGGAAGTCCTGGATTAGTGGGCCAGAGAATGGCTCAATTCGGAAGCATGTTGTGGTTTTGGATAACTCTGAGTAATTGCTGGGGATCTCTACCTCAGTGGCAGAGCGGTGCTGTCCTGAGCAGGTATTTCCCCATGAATTTGTAAACACATTGTCCTCCTATTCTAGGACAATGGAGTTTATTTCAAGTGGATGTCAAAACCAAGCTGTTCTCTCTTGGAAGGAAAGGCAGGAGGAACCTTGTATAAGTTCACTGTTTCAGTTGTGAGGACTGGTTTGGCCCAAACTTTTAAAATATTAGAATATTGCAAGTATTAATTATTCAATGTGAAAAATCATTTTCACATTACACACTGTTTATAAAAGATAGTGGCTTTAAAATCAGCTATAGGACTTCCCTGGTGGTCCAGCGGCTAAGAGTCCTTCTGCCACTGCAGGGAAGTGGGTTCGATCCCTGGTCAGGGAAGATTCCACATGCTGTGGGATACACCTGTAGCTTAGTTGCATCACAACAACTGTGCCACAGCTCCTGAAGCCTGTGAGCCTAGTCTGTGGTCCGTGACCAGAGAAACCACCACAGTGAGGAGCTGATGTACCTTAATGAGGAGTAGCCCCCACTCACACTACTAGAGAAAACCCACATGCAGCAGCGGATATCCAGCACTTCCAGAAATAAATAGATACATGAATTAATTTAGAAAATCAGCTATAAAGCTTGTCTTCCTCTCTCTCTAGCTACACAGTGGCGAAAGGAAAGTACCAGCTCCTTGCTGTTTTTTGGCGTGGAGAGTGATCTGAGTGGTGATGATGGATTATTTTAGATTATCAACTGAAGCCTCTTCCCACAGGCAAAGGGAGAGGGCTGTCAATTGTATTTCAGCTTTTTCTTCCAAGTCATTTTGTAAGATTAGATCTCTCACAGCTGAATGACAGGATTAATGACACTGTATAATAATGTTTGGATATAATAAATGGTGCCAAATGAAATTTCTGTCATCCAGTCTGGTAGATTTGAGGCTGACCATTATTCTCTAGTGAAAACGTGGAAAGTGCAAATAAAGTCTTAATGAAGTGACTTGCTCAGAAGTAATACAAGCTTGGCTAAAGCTTACCTTCCACCTCAGAGTCAATAATATGTTAACTGAGTCAGAGTGTGAAGCAAAACAGAACTTCTGAGTTCTCTCCTGGCTTGGTTACTTGTTTGAGAAGAGCAGCAGGGAGATTAATGGCACTGAGTAATACTGACAGAACTACTACTGTGTGGAGTATACAGAAGTGGACACAAGGAGAAATAAGGCACAGTGCCTTTGTCAAATAATTTACCATCTTTGGGGGAGGGAAAAAAACCTAAATACAAATGACTAGTAATAAGGAGGAATGTGATAATTAATAAGGACGAACTTTTAGGAAGAGACCGGGAGACCTGGAGGTCATTACAATGGTGGAAGGGACATAAATCTGTTTTCTGAAGATTTGTGGTTGCTATTCCTTATAAATTACTTACTAAGTATATAATGTTGGTGTGGAAAATCTGTAGGTTTCTTGCATTTACCCTCTCTCTTCAATCCATGCCAGAATAGAGGGATGATAATTTAATTGGTTAAATTTCAGAGATTATTTGGGAAATATTTGCCAGAGGGTAGGGGCATTTCACGTTGATAAAATATATACATACATCTGTCTTACATTTTCTCCTTTTTGTCTAATACAGTTGAAGTGATAAACTGATCTAAGCTATACTGTCAGAGAAATCCCAATAACATTTCATCATATATTCCTTTTTTTTCTCCTTTTTTTTTTTTTTTTTTTTTTGCCAAAGAGCTTTATCCAGCCCTGTAGAGGTAACTCTGCATTCCTTATTTTTCTACTTTCTGGTTTTTCAGCTAGGTCTGACTTAAAACTATGGCAATAATCTGTCTAGCTGAACTTGGAGTTAACCCTTGGAGCAAATTCCTTTTGTTCTATCTATTCCAGCATTTTGGAATGTGTGTTGGATACGGCTTTCTGTGTAGTGCAGTGATAAGATCCTTAGTTGGGCCTGGGGATGTTGGGAAAACAGATACTGCATCTTTTAAAAATGACCGGTATGGTTTTCTCTGGTTGGGTGAAGACATACAGTGGAGACCTGTGTTTGAAAACAATGTGCTTATAGCAAGATTTTATGTTGGGAGATGCACCTAATGTGGGGACCTCAAAATGTAAAGAGAACTGTGTAGAGCTAGAAGAATAAGAAGCTGCACTTTGCAAGGCTGTGCACCTAAAAAAAACTTTTTTTTTTTTTTTTTTGGCTGCAGTGCATGACTGTGGAATCTTATTTCCCAGACTAGGGTTTGAACTCAGGCCCCCACAGTGAAAGTACCAATTTTCAGTGAAGGCTCCACAGTGAAAGCACCAAGTCCTAAACACTGAACTGCCAGGTAATTCCCCAAGGCTGTGCAATTTTAAGGGATGTTATAAAGCTCTTAAAGTATAAAGTACTATACAGTTGTCTGTTATAAAGCTGGAGTAGTTTGCCATTTCCTCCTCCAGAGGATCTTTCCAACTCAGGGATTGAACCCACATCTGTGTCTCCTGCAGTGGCAGGCAGATGTTTTACCACTAAGCCACCTGGGAAATTCGGTAACAAACATGCTATATCAGCAGTAAAAACATTTTATCTTAATTTTATTATAATACTTAGAAATATTAGTAAGGTTTTTATTGTATAAAAGTGGTTATATTATTATGCCCAAAGTACTCAGGAATAGAGGGCTTCCCAGGTGGGTCTCAGTGGTAAAGAATCCTCCTGCTGATGCAGGAGACACAGGAGACACGGGTTTGATCCCTGGGTTGGGATGATCCACTGGAGAAGGAAATAGCAACCCATTCCAGTACTCTTGCCTGGAAAATCCCATGGACAGAGGAGCCTGGTGGGCTGCAGTCCAGGGGTTGCACAGAGTCAGACAGGATTGAGTGACTGAGCGTGCACATACTCAGGAATAATCACATTCTGCCCTAAATTAGAGCTGACCCTCCCTCTTATCCTAAGAAAGATATACACATAAGGAACATAGACGCAAAGAAACACTTTATTTAGGCTGGAATTGTGCCTAAAATTCCAACAGAATTCTTATGACCTGAACCTTGGAAAAAAGAATGTATGAGAATGAAGAAATGGCCACGTTTATAGGCCAATTCATTTTTTCATTCATTTAAATAGTGTGACCCTGTTCACCAGTAAATATTGCTAACCTCTGCCCTGGAATCAGATTACCATTCTTCTTTAAGGGGAGGGAGTTTATCACTCTGGAGTTCAGTTCTTTAGTTATCTGGAGGCTTTGTTCTCTGAAGGCTCACAAAATGTTATAATTTTGTATATTGTCCAGTTTTTCTTCTGTGGGTTGGAATTCAATGACTGAAATTTTTGGTATTTAGATAAGTAAATATCTAAGTTTCCCTAAGTAGAAACTTATGAAAACTTTGGGTGTTGAACTTCAAAACCCACTTTCCCTCTATTATAGCACACTAAATTAGTAAGCTCTTGAAAGATCTGGGATAATCTTAGTAAGTTTTTTTTATATAGGGTTTTTACAGTTAAGAATACTTCAGCTTTTGTACTTAGTAACTGATTGAATCCTTGTAGTTTTGTTATTCACACATTATTAAGGACCTGAGTCTACAGGTGAGAAAAATCACAATTTAATAACTTAAGCCAGCAACTAATAAGACTGAAACCTGCTTCCAAATCACACAGAGCTTTCCACAGTTATATATCAATGTGGATAGTTTAAATGGGTATAGCCTTATTGACTCTTTAAATGTTGAGTTTACTCCCTAAGTGATAAAAAATTAATTAGTGAGAAGTTTAGTACCTGAAAAGGAAAACTAATTAGTGAGAAATGACAATTAATTCAGGGTTTATTAATTCTCTAGCTTCTATCAGTCATCAATATCATTCCTTCCTTTAGATGAATGTCAAATGTATGATGAGCTTTGAAACTGTACCATTATTTTAGAAAAAAAAGGAAGATCTTGCTGTTCTTATAATGAGCTAAAACTGCTTCAGAAATAAAGTCAACATATCTTTCCCAGCATTTTTATATCAGTGGGAGATCATTATTAGAATACAAATTAATATTTTATTCATATTATCATTTACACATGCCATCTTTAATAACCCATGTACAGTTATACTGAAAAACCAACAAACAAAAAAAGGCATACAAAATTCATCTTTAAGACAAGGCAAACATTATTTGTGAAAAGTCTAGATATTTTAGACACTAAAATTTATAGGATTTAAAGTTGGGGCAAAGCTCAGTTGGTAAAGAATCTGCCTGCAATTCAGAAGATCCTGGTTCGATTCTTGGATTGGAAAGATCCACTGGAGAAGGGATAGGCTACACACACCAGTGTTCTTGGGCTTCCCTTATAGCTCAACTGGTAAAGAATCTGCCTGCGATGAGGGAGACCTGGGTTTGATCCTTGGGTTGGTAACATCCCCTGGAAAATGGAAAGGCTACCCACTCCAGTACTCTGGCCTGGAGAATTCCATGGACTGTATGGTACATGGGGTCACAAAGAGTCAGACATGACTGAGCGACTTTCATTTTCACTTTCAAAGTTGGGGTAAGTGGATGGTTCATTCATAACTAGACATATGGGGTAGGACAACTTTGCATAGGATGTTCTTCCTAGTATATCTTTTAAGGGAAAAACATTATATTCCTAAAAATTGGTCCAAAGTCATATAAAGAGAAATGGTAAAGTACAGAATTTATAATGTGGGAAAATTCTACCCCAGATACCTTTATACTTTAATAGGTTTCAAGTCAAGATCCTAGAAATAATTATGAACTAGAAGCATGTAGTAAGATTTGAAAAAAAAAAATCATAAACCTTATTTGTCTCAAAGTATATTCCAGCTGCCTAAATCTTTGCCATTGAAATAGGTATAAAGCATTTCTTCTAGATGGAAATATCAGCTTTTATTTGGTGGAGGAAACATAAGTCGGTAAGTTAGGTTAGCGATTTCTCATCTTGCAGAAAGAATTGCAATGAGAGAATGATTGTGGTCAGATGAACTTGTATAGAAGGTAGATCAGAAAGGGTTTAGAGCTCATGACATTTCCTGTGAGAGTAATTGCAGTAAACATGAAGATGCTGGGCATGAGAGAGGAGCATGGTAGAAGAGTAAAGATTTCAACTTTCCATAATTTCTCTCAGAAACTTAATATAGAATGTCCTTGTTTATATGGATAGCGGCTAGTCCTTGTTAAGGCTTCCCTGGTGACTTAGTGGTAAAGACTCTGCGTGCCAGTGCAAGAGAAACAGGTTTGATCCCTGGTCCAGAAAGATCCTCTGGAGGAGGAAATGGCAACCCACTCCAGTGCTCTTGCCTGGAGAACCTCCTGGAGCCTGACAGGCTACAGTCCATGGGGTCACAAAAAATGGACACAACTTAGTGACTGAAGAGCAGCAACTCCTTGTTAACATCAAATCAGAGAATGTACACTATTTAACAAATATCCATCATGTATGAGGCACTACTTTGGAAACAGCAGAATGTGAAAAATAAGACACCTTAGCTGATTTATGTCTCTGTATAGCAGAAACTAACATGACATTGTAAAACAATTATACTCCAATTAAAATAAATAAAAAATATAAATCTTTTTCCTATGGAGTCTCTGATCTATTTGAAGATACAGATATCAAATTTCAGAAAAAAGCAAAGACGCAATAGCAAAGATCAGTTCAGTTCAGTTGCTCAGTCGTATCTGGCTCTTTGTGACCCCATGGACTGCAGCACTCCAGGCTTCCCTGTCCATCACCAACTCCCAGAGTTTACTCAAACTCATGTCCATTGAGTCGGTGATGCCATCCAATCATCTCATCCTCTGTCATCCCCTTCTCTCCTGCCTTCAATCTTTTCTAGCATCAGGGTCTTTTCCAGTGAATCAGTTCTTCACATCAGGTGGCCAAAGTATTGGAGTTTCAGCTTCAGTATCAGTCCTTCTAATGAATATTCAGGACTTATTTCCTTTAGGATGGACTGGTTGGATCTCCTTGCTAACCAAGGGAGTCTCAAGAGTCTTCTCCAACATGACGGTGCAAAAGCATCAATACTTCGGTGCTCAGCATCCTTTGTAGTCCAACTCTCACATCCATACATGACTACTGGAAAAACCATAGCTTTGACTAGATGGACCTTTGCTGGCAAAGTAATGTCTCTGCTTTTTAATATGCTGTATAGATTTGTCATAGCTTTTCTTCCAAAAAGCAAGCATCTTTTAATTTCATGGCTGCAGTCACCATCTGCAGTGATTTTGGAGCCCAAGAAAATAAAGTCTGTCACTGTTTCCATTGTTTCCCCATCTATTTGCCATGAAGTGATAGAACCAGATGCCATGATCTTAGTTTTCTGAATGTTGAGTTTTAAGCCACCTTTTTCACTCTTCTCTTGCACTTTCATCAAGAGGCTCTTAGTTCTTCACTTTCTGCCGTAAGGGTGGTATCATCTGCATATCTGAGGTTATTGATATTTCTCCCGGCAATCTCGATTCCAGCTTGTGCTTCATCCAGCCTGGCATTCCGCTTTATGTACTCTGCATATAAGTTAAATAAGCAGGGTGACAATATACAGCCTTGATGTACTCCTTTTCCTATTTGGAACCGGTCTGTTGTTCCATGTCCAGTTCTAACTGTTGCTTCTTGACCTGCATACAGATTTCTCAGGAGGCAGGTCAGTTGGTCTGGTATTCCCATCTCTTGAAGAATTTTCCACAGTTTGTTGTGATCTACACAGTCAAAGGCTTTGATGTAGTCAATAAAGCATAAGTAGATGTTTTTCTGGAACTCTCTTGCTTTTTTGATGATCCAACAGATGTTGGCAATTTGATCTCTGGTTCCTCCACCTTTTCTAAATCCAGCTTCAACATCTGGAAGTTCATGGTTCACATGGTTGAAGCCTGGCTTGGCGAATTTTGAGCATTACTTTGCTAGCATGTGATATGAATATCCACAAAAAGAATTGAGAATGCTCCCTGAGCTTTATAGCAGAGTGCTATATACAATTCCTTTGTTGTTGTTATTGTTCAGTCACTAAGTCATGTCTGACACTCTGTGGCCCCATGGATTATAGTCTGCCAGGCTCCTTTGTCCATGAGGTTCTCCAGGCAAGAATACTGGAGTGGATTGCCATTTCCTTCTCCAGGAGATCTTCTCAGACCAGCGATCGAATCCATGTCTCCTGCATTGGCAGATGGGTTCTTTACCGCTGAGCCACCAGGGAAGCCCATATAATTCCTAGAATAAAATAGTTGGGACCGAATTCCAATGAGCAAGTAGGATTTGAAATGGACTGAGAAAGTTTGGATGAATGGAATGCAGGGGCCATCTTTCAAAGGGAGTTATTTGGAAAAAGCACAGTATAAGAGGGGGAAATAAATTTGTCTGGAGCAGATTACTCTCAGTGGAGAAAGATGGAAGATTAGTTAGGAGATTTGGGTTTCCCTGTGGCTCAGTAAAGAATCCACCTGCCAATTCAAGAAATGTGAGTGTAATCCCTGCGCCAGGAAGATCCCCTGGAGATGGAAATGGCGACCCACCCTAGAATTCTTGCCTGGAAAATTCCATGCAGACTGATATGCTACAGTTCATGGGGACCCAAAAGAGTCAGACACTATTTAGTGACTGAACAGCAACAACTTGGGACAGGAATGGATTGTGTGGTCTCCTGCTCATACCCTTCTTGGTCTATTCATTAAGTATTGATACTGCCTTGGTCTCCAACCTGAAATCCACTTTCACTTTACATAATCTCCCTAGGGACTCACATCTAGTCCTAAGATTTCAGTTATGAAGAATAGATCTTGAAAAATTTCAAGCTTTCTGTGTTGCTGGACTCCAAGCTACTATATACAATTGCTTATCAGACTTCTTTACTTAAATATCTTCCAACTATTAGACTAATGAATTCCAATCTGATTTTCCTAATTTCACTCAACACACACCCTCTCCAAACTCTTTCTCCTTCTATATCTTGTCTTCTCTGCTTATTACTTGAATGCACTTTGCATAAGATGCTTAGGCTTTTTTTTATCTTGCTTGCTACATTTGAAAAAATAGGGATAAAGTTATTGTTATTTTTTAGAGTTTATGGGAGGACAAAAACAGTCAAAATATGCAAAACTGTAAGAACAGTGCTTAGCACATAATAAAGCCCCAACAAATATATATGTGGGGCGCGCACACACACACACACACACACATTTGGTTATCTGGCCAGTTTGTTTCATTACTTTTCTCCCAGTATTTAATTGGTCACAAAGTGTGGTCACATATCTGCTTCTCCATTTCCTTTCCTCAATTGCCTCTGGCATGGCCTCAGTCCATATGTGCATTACTTCTCAATTGTATTGTTGAGATAATTATACTAAACTGAAAATGGTCTTCCTGTCTCCAGTTTTGCTTCTTTTGCCTCTCATTTCCAAAATGCCACTATTGTGACCTTTTGAAACTGCACCGAACCAAACGCTTCAAGAAAAGTGAGCAGCAGTCATAATGAGACCCAAATTTCCTTGAATCACACTAGGTGCTACATGACCTGGCCCCTGACCGCCTCTTTGGCTGTCTCTTCCACCATTTTCTGAGCTACTGATGCTTCAGATGATATCAGATATTCCTTGCTCTTTACATTTTTACAAATGCAATTTTTTCCAGTCTTAAAGTCCATTCTTTAATCCTTTTTCTTCTCTTATCCAGTCTTCCCTTCTTTTTCATGACACAATGAGAAGCGTTGTCTTCCTAAATGTGGTTCTTTTCAATTGAGTATGGGTTGGTAGATGTATCAAGAAAACAGCATGCTCATAGTTGTTCATTTAAGGAGGGTTTAATATAGGGATTATTTACAAAAGTGTAGATATGACTAAGGGAAACCCACAAGAGGTAGTGCAGAAACACAGGACTAGCAGCATCTGGGAGTCATTATAAATCCTAGGTCTGGCAGGACAAGAGGTGGTAGTGGTTACCCCAGAAGGGACCACCCCACAGGAGATGTGGTCTGTTGCACCACCTGCTGCTACCTCTCAAGGAGGAATTTGGAGATAAATACCTATCCTTGGTATTCTTGCACTCTTTGCCCTTTGTTCAATATTTCCCATTGTCTGTACCCCACTAGGAGTCAATTGGTAAGGGTATTGAAATAGCCATAAGGTCCACCTCCTGGCAGCATCATGGAGGAAGATGGAAACCAGTTCCGCAAGTATAACTGAAGAGCATTCAACAGAGGTGCTCCCCTCTGCAGTCCCCAGTCTCCAGAACACCCCTTTTTTATCATGAAACTTAACACATTGTATTGAATACATATCCACTTATGTCATAAATTGAGGAGTTTTTGACCATACAGACTACCTTTATGTTTTCTCAGCATTCAGCCAGGGATCCACATGTTAACATGTGTGTGAATGAATGAGTGAGTGAATGTCAATGTCAAGGAAAGGTCTGTGCCATATAAAACAGGGGAATCATAACAGTTTGAAGCTGTTTATCTGCTTCACCCTCTAGAACTCTAGATTTCTGCTATAATCCAGGCTTTCCCGTTAAGACATGATGCCTGTTTCTCTTTTGTGTGATATGTAAATGAGTGCAAGTACACACATGTGATATTTATTTCATAATTTTTGAAAGTGATGATGACTCAGGCAGATACCAGACAATTCACAGGCTTGAGACAAATAGGAGAAAACAATTTCTCTAAGAAAATGATCTCCATTTAGTCATTTATTCACTCAATTTAACCCCATGCTGCTATTAGTTATTCAGGGGAATAGTGTTTTAATGACTCTTCAGAAAATGTTCACCACAGGAAGAAATTCTGTATTACTGGAATGGACTAAGAGGATATTTCTCTCTCTGTGCATTTTGTGGATCTCAATACTATCACACCTATATGCTCCAAGAAAGATATGATAGTAGAACAGCTGTTAATAACAAATGTGTTTATAATTCATATGAAAATTAGGACTTCAGAAAGAGCAAAGTCCTTTTAAATTTATTATCTGGTCTAAATATCAAATAGAAATTACCTAATCTACTCCTTATATTAACCACCATGACTGTGATGGTAATTAAAGGTAATTTAGAAAATAATATAAAGTGTTAATAATGTAATTCGGTCTCAGCTTTTCTAAATGCAGTACTCTCATCAAAAAGGTAATGTTAACTTGTGATAAATATGATCATTCCCAACTTCTTTTGTAACAAGAAAATTAAGTTTTTAAAAGGATGAAGGAGACATAGTCTTCAAGATTATAACTTAATGGAAATCACTTTCTTTTTAGATGCAGAGATAGGACACTTGTTTATGAATTTCCAAGCCTAAATTTCTTATACTACATCATGCATCTCCTTAATGTTCAGCACTAATGAGGTAAGACATCATCTAAAATTAGGCAGTCAATCCCCCATGGCATTTGACGTGGGGGCTGTGATTTCTGGAGAGTCAAGGACCTTATTACAGAATACAGTGATTCGTTTAATAAGAGCTTTCTTACAGAATATGGAAGCCCAGATCCATTTATAAACTACAGAACTAGAAAAGGTCTCTGCTAAGGAAATTTTGTGGGTGAATGGTTGTAAGATGGCATCATTAATTATTTCTCTCATTAATGCCTTGTCAAAGGAAAGCACAAGTGCTGTTTTTATTTTTTTATGGAAAATAGTTTTGCTTACTTTCTATTTTCATAAATAAGGAGAACCATTTTTTTTTTCTAAAGTATTTTCTTATAATGGTAACTTTTAATGGGAATTCTATTAATTCTCTTTTGCTGATCATACTGAATGTTACCTCCCCGCGTTTTCATAGCTCAGATTTATTATTTTTTCCCCTGTTTCTAACCTCTTCTGTAATCATTTATATTAGTTTGAAAGCTGAATAAAAGGAAAAATGAACCAAGAAACAACTATTCACTTGATTAAATGGAGCCCGTTTATTCTCTTATCATGGATGTGAACTTATCATCTAAAATCTCATCATCATTTGTTTCTATCTTCTCTTTGTTTCTGGTTGCTGAGTGAGAATCTTTAAGACCTGGAGCCATTTTTTGATGTTAATCCTTAAAAAACCAGTACTAATCTTTGTCATTTATGACAGATCCCGACATTAGGGCTGCTGAGTGCCAGTTTGGAGAAAATAGATGTAATATTATCTGAACCATTTGTCCCATCTGGCAAGCATTAAGGATCTCTGCTAAAATAAGAAAGGGATTCCTTTCAGCATAGGAAGTGTTATCTCTAACCCTGAATTTCACCTTAAATTTCAAAGTAAGATTGTCTGACTCCATCTGGATTTTCCTCAGCAGCTTTCTGATCCTCCCTTGACTCTTCCTCCCCAAACTCGCTGTTTCGTTACTTTGCACACTTCAGTCGCATTGAAAGTATGGCCCCAGCTTGGGTGGCAGGACTGACTGAAGAAGAAATTCTCAGTCGTGTCCGTCTCTTTGCGATCCTACAGACCATTGCCCACCAGGCTCCTCTGTTCATGGAATTCTCCAGGCAAGAATTCAAGAAGGGATTGCCATTTCCTCCTTCAGGGGATCTTCCTGACCCAGGGATCGAACCCATGTCTCTTGCGTTGCAGGTAAATTCTCTACCATCTGAACCACCAAAGAAGAGACAACAGGTGAAGCCTGTTTCAAGACTGAAGTAGTGTGTCTCATAGCGGGAAGTTTGTGCTCTGTGTGAAGGGAACCTTTGAAATTTTCTTCTCTCTGAGTTATTCTATGAAATAATTAGGAACAGAGAGGGACTCAGCTTCAGTAACATTTGAATAAGCATTTGGAGAGTTTTCAGAGCTAGCCTTAGAAGCCTGCTGTTGGTGAAAGTAAACCCCGTGTCATAAATCATACCAGTTTATTAGCAGTAGGTGGGATAAATCCTGTGGTAAGTGAAGAGAGGATTAATGAGAGAGTGCTTTATTTCTAAAGTATCTGAGAGAGACACGAAAGAGAGCTGTAAATAAAAGGCCTGGTGAGAAATAGAGGCGGGAGAGCACTGATGAGGTGCCACACTCTGAAACGAGATATCTGCCACTCAACACCTTGATTTGGGGACTTGGATTACTGGGCATTGCAAACATAGTGGGTTGTGTGTCCAAAGAGATTATAAAAAATAACTGCCTGAAAAAGACCAGCTATTTCTTTTCTTTTTTTTTAATGTATTTATACTGGGCTCCTAGCACCTAAGTTTGTTCCTCTGAAAATCTTGGGAGACTGGCAAGAGACTAAGGGAAAACCAGGTTATAAAATGAGAGTTCTGTTCCTCTTAAAGATGCCATATTCACTCTTCTTAGGATCTAGTCCTATTTTCCAGCTCTTTTATATCTTCAGAACTTTCCTCTTCACTGGCCTTTGCCAGCTTGTCCATGTATAAAAATGTCCCCATACTAAGAATTATTACAGCTTCCCTGGATCTTGAGTCCCACTGGTGCTTAATATTATCCCTATTCTCTGCAGTCGAATTTGAAAGAAAAGTCCATACTCACTTCTTCAGTCTTCCTCAGCTAGCCCAGGATTCTCAGTTCTCATTCCCATCCATCACTTTTCAGAAGCTAGCTTCTCAGTGGTTACTGACAGTCTCCCACTTGCCCTATCTAATGGCTTCTTTTCAGCAGTTATCCTCTTGGACTTCTGAGGCATTTCAGACAAAGCATCCTTTGGCTTCTGAATCACAACTTTCTTCCATATCCCTCTTAAACTTTTTTCTTTCTCCCCCATTTTTTAAAATCAGTCTCCTTTTAGGTTTTTTTTTTTCCCTTTCAGAAGCTTGTAAATATTGATATCACCAAAGGATGAATTCTTTTTCTTTTTTCTTTCCTTTCCTTTTTTTTTTTTTTTTTTTTTAACTATTCTCATTCTTTTATTTATTGCCATGACCTCAACTATTGCTGATTTCCACAAACCTTTATCTCCAGCCCAGACCTTGTGTCTGAGTTGCCAATTATTGCCTTCACCTAGTGGCTGTAATGCCTCTCAAAGGTCACATAGCTAACTACTATTCTGTGGTAAACTTTTGCTTTCTCTTCTGCACTTCCAAACCCTCTTAATAGAATTACTTTGAAGTCAGCCCCTCTGGAAACTTTGCCATCTTTGATTCCTATTTCTCACAGCTCCAGGAACTGATCCCTAAGTCTAATTGATAGTATGTCGAAACTAAATTTGAAATTTTTTTTCTTCTTTCATTTACTCTGCCATTCCCCTCATTTGACTTTCCCATTTCTCAACTACTTTAATTAAATAGCCTCCTAATAATATTTCGTCTTCAGCCATCTCAGTTCCTCTTCACGCTTCTTCTAAACTTTCTCGGATATCTTTCTCTTATCATGTCTATTTTCTTCTTAAAACAACAAATGACTCTTCATTGCCAAGAACATTAAATTAATTAGTATGGCTTTAAGGCCCATCCTAATTTTTTGCCATCTGTTTCATGATGATCCAAATCTGTTGAGAAGGGTTTGGGCGGTCTCTTTTGTCGTAAAGGGAAGGAGTGCTGATGGTGCTTGATCCCGTTACTTAGAGATTGTTTTATGCAAATCCCAGGCCACAGTAGAACAAAACAAATCCTCTAAAGGAATTCCAAAGAGGAGCTATGTGCATGGATGAGTTAATAAGCATAGTCAGTGCTAAGGCAGTGCCATCCTGAGAAGATAAGTCCCCATTAAGAGCTGAGTGTGAAGTAAAGAAAAGAAATTTGGAAAGAGGGAAAAAATGAAGGTGTTATTAAAAAAATCTTTTTTGGGGGGACTTTCCTGGTGGTCCAGTGGTTAAGACTCTTTGCTCTCAACCCAGGAGACCCCAGTTCAATCTCTGGTCAGGTAACTAAATCTCACACGCTGCAACTGAAAGATCCTGCATGCCTCAACAAAAACCTGGTGCAGTCAAATAAGTAAATAGAAATAAGTATCTTTTTTTTAAATCTTTTTTTGACAACAAAAGCAAAGGCAGCGAAAGCAAAAATAAACAAATGAGACTATCAGTTCAGTTAGTTCAGTTCAGTCGCTCAGTCGTGTCTGACTCTTTGCGACCCCATGGGCTGCAGCACGCCAAGTTTCCCTGTTCATCACCAACTCCCAGAGCTTGCTCAGACTCATGTCCATCGAGTTGGTGATGCTATCCAACCATCACATCCTCTGTTGTCCTCTTCTCCTCCCGCCTTTAATCTTTCCCAGCATCAGGATCTTTTCCAGTGATTTAGTTCTTTTATTAAACAAAAAACTTCTGCACATTAAGGGAAACCATCAACAAAATTAAAAAGCAATTACAGAATGAGAGAAGATATTTGCAAATCATATATCTGATAAGAGAGTCATATAAAAGTAGGTAAAGACAACTTAGTAGCAGGAAAAAAAAATCAGTAGCCTGATGGACAGCTCACTAATGTTCCATAGAAAATGTAGCCTTACTTAAATAAAACTTAATTCCCTCTCTTTCTCACACCCTCCACCTATCTTTGCTCCTCCTATATTTTCAAGCTTGGTGGATGGCATCACTACTTAACCTTCTAAGCCAGACATTTGGGGATTATTCCAGATTTTTCCATTCCCTTTTATTTCACATCCAACTGGTCAGCAAATCTTATTCAATCAGTTTCCTTAGGATTTCTAAAATGGTCACATTTTCCCACATTATTCCCACTGCTTTTGTTTAGACCCACATTCTTTCTTGTCTTGAAACCTGTAGCAGCTCAGTCACTTTGTTTGCATATTATGGAGTGGTCCCTGCTACCCTCCTTTCCTCCTTTGTTTTATATACAAAATGTATAAGGGATGAAATAAAAATTCTCCTTCTGAAATCCTTTCAGTGGTTGAATGAAGTCTGTAGTCACTGTGTCATTGCTTTGATTTTGCTCTGTGAGGTGGTTTGGAGAAATAGTCGTGTCTTTGGATTGTGCCTCACGGGAAAATTAAAGCATCTTGACTCTGGATAGAATCTGGAAGAGAGAAAGAGTCTAAGAGCTTGTTCTGCCATTTTCCTAAAGTGACAAAAACCATCAGTCCATCCATGGAGAGATTAGACTGCATATGTCTTAAAATGGACATGAGTTTGAGCAAACTCTGGGGGGTAGTGAAGGACAGGGAAGCTTGGAGTGCTGCAGTTCATGGAGTCTCAAAGAGTCAGACATGACTTAGCAACTGAACGGCAACAACATCTTAAAAACTCTCTCCAGGTTGTATACTTCATCTCTCCATCTCTCCATCTTCATCTCTCCATGTCTTACTGTTTTGCTTATAATTCTTGGAGAAGCTAGCTCTCATAGGACTGATGGCCAACCTGTTTGGCAGCAGGTGAAGCAGTAGGAAAACTTTCAGAACTTTTGCCACTGTTCATTGTATTATCTTCTTGTTTTCCTTCTTAATTTTTTTTGTTGTTAGGTAGGAGGAAACAAGTTTGATAGTTTTCCATGTTCACAGAATGACTAAGAGTTGCTTGATTGCTAAAAATGACTAATTTGCTTATTTGTGAGTTTCTGTCTAAGCTGCATGGTTTCTGAGTCTCATTAGCCAACTCTGATTAAATTAGGTAGATGAGTTTACCTCCAGAATCCATCCCCACGGGTCACTGTCATAAAAAGGACCCAGGGCTTACCTTTGCCTTAGCAGTGGTGCATTTGTCTCATGATCCAGCAGACTGAGAAGTTCCAATGTCAAATTTGTGACTTATTTGGCTTTGCTCTCCTGGGTGTAACATAGCGCCTGGGGTTTAGCAGTATTGAATGTATCTTTGCTGACTAAAATTAAGAACCAAGTACAGCTCCATGGGAATTTTGCTTTTAGTGAAATTGCTAACTTTCTCAACCGTTCTTGCAAATGGAAGTACTGGTCTTCCACCAATAGAGAAGCGTTTTTTAGTTTGTGACATATCCTATGGAGAATTCCTTTATGGTTTAAGGTGGCCTAAAAACTTAATGTATTATATACTTTTGAGGGGAGAAATTGTTCATTTAAACCATGGTGCCTAAAAGGCCCTTGAAGAATGGCTCTTTAACCTGACTATAAGTTATCAGTAACTTTTTTCAGAGACTCTGACCTGAGCTGGCTCCTTAGAGAAGAGAGGAATGATTTACAGGGGACTTGTCGCTGAAGCTCCTTGGTTCACTTAGAGTGGGGTTGGATCAAGACCAAACTTGTGCCCATCTTTTGTTTAAACAGACATTTTCATATGTTCCCAGAATAGACACTAAGGTTTGATTCATTTAATTGTCCTCATTGAAATGATGGAATTGATTCTAAGATGTTTTTGCCAGATACACGTGGACCACCAACACAGGAAGATGAAGGACACGGAAGCAGTGCCCTTCCTCTCTCAAAATGCTGTCTTATTCTCACTTTATCAACCTTAACTAGTAAATGAAAGCTCTTTTAGCTATAGTAAACAATCTTGCCAGCTTTCGTGTTGACCCCAAAGGCTGGATTTGTTGTCCTATTTGAGGAATATCTTAAAACAGCAGTGTGCACAAAAGTCTCTCAGTGAGAACGCAGACGTGATGAGCTGAATCTGCCACTAGATGTCATTGCATTTTCAAACAAATGGCTTTAAAGATCATTTCAGCAAAAGCTTCGCTTCAAACCTCAGATTTTTGTGTTCTTTTTCATGGCATCAATGGAGTAAGTAATAAAGCTATCATTCACTTTTAACACATTTGCCCTATTTAGATTTTGGAATTTATTTTGCTTTATCCAGCCTGTTGCATTGTGAACTGGTGCTTACAATGCGTGAATGGTACTTTTCATAATGCAATACTGATCTTGTCTTCACTTAAGAAGATGTGGAAACTATTCAGAAGCACAAAACAATATATATTTAATAGCCTTTCCATTACAGAAAGCTAATAAAAATTCAAATATGAATAGATTTTGCTGGGGAAATTGCATTTCCATTTCTCTTGGGAAAAATGGGTACTTTATTTTTTATGTTCCTTTGTAAATGACTACTAAATTGCATAACTTCTGTGCATTATAGAGTTGTGCAGCAGCTTTATCAATTTTTTAAAAATAAAAGGGCTACTAAATTATTGTTATCAATTATACTTTTCAATATGAACTCTTAATATTGTCCTAGTCATACTTCACCAAAGGGGGGTTGTACATGAACCTGTTTTGTTTTGTTTTTTTTTAAAAACAACAAACCCAAAACAAAACCAACGTAAGATTGAGTATAGCAAAAGGTAATCAGTAAAGCATAGCAACTCACACTTGCATGTTTTATAATCTCTGATCACAGCAGGAGTAACAGTTACACCGTTGCATATCTAAATAATAGGCTTTCAAAAACTGAAGCCAAATTTGATGTCATTGTGAATTGGTATATGCTCCTTGTTTATATTTTTTTGAAAAGATTATTAATATTTGAAATTTCTTATAAAGGACTGATGTTTAGAACAAGAAATCTCATTTTCGATCCAGGGCATATATCCTATCTTTCTGCTCATTTCTCTGGTATAAGGTAGAAAATTTCAGATTTAAATATGAAAATGATCTTTCTTCCTACCATTGACCTATCAGATATATCTCATTTATATACTGTTGTCAGTAGAGAGGGGCTTTTTTTTTTTTTTTGGAACAGCCAATTCATCCTGCTGGTAAAACCTCTGTAATATACATACCAAAGCAAGATGAGGATTATATTATGTGTGGATGTATTTGCTGGCTCAGTCACGTCTGACTCTTTGCAACCCCACGGACTGTAGCACTGTCAGGCTCCACTGTCTGGAATTTTCTAGGCAAGAATACTGGAGGAGGTTGCCATTTCCTCCTCCAGGGGATCTTCCCCATCCAGGGATCAAACCCAGATCTCTTGCATCTCCTGCATCGGCAGGCGGATTCTTTACCACTGTGCCACCTGGGAAGCCCATTATGTGTGTATATTGCTCAATAATTCTTCACAACCACTAGAGAATTTGATTAAACTTTCACTGGGTAAACCCTGCCTAAGCCTCTCCTGACAACCTGCCCTCTGAAGCTGCTTCTAAGATGCTGAAATGAGTAATACTTTCTCCTTACTGTTGCCAAGTCAGGAGAAGCACTGGAGATGTTCCCTGTGGAAGTAAAAGTATTTAAGGTTGAAAAACTTCACCCTTAATAAGAGACAAATGGTTGACAAATGAAAGTTTACAAATGAGCAAAGATGGCTAAGATTATACCAACTGGGTGATACCATGTCACTGTCATCTTGGTATCACTGGTGCCAAGAACAGAAAGGAGGCTGGATAAACATTTACTGAGTTGAATTATAAGAAGAAATTTTAAAAGCACCCAAAAGTGTATTTATTACTGTATGAGGTCTCTGTTCTTGTGGATACAGAATTATGCCATCTTTTGAACAAAAAAATATCATATAGTAAAATATATTCCCTGATGTATAGTTAGGGTGTTGTGTTTGGATTTGTGTCTCCCAGAGTGGTTGAATTTTAGTGATGGTTTGTTGGTCATACTCTCATCTTGTCTGTCTTGGTCACTTGGATTTAGTGCAAACAGGGTGCTGTGATTTGGGGATATATTCTTCTTTGAAGGGACAGAGAAAGATAGAGGCCTCAGAAAGAGAAAAGAACTTTGCACTTGCAAGGAAGTTCACTTTGATTCAAGATGTAAGTACTAGCCTAGAAACAGACTAAAGTTGAGTTATCTACCACATGAAAATGAAAACCGTAGCGTTTGCTTCTTTAATGCATTTCTCTAGCCACCATGGTGGTTGGTCAACTCCCGGGTATATAAACACTAGTGTTCTATGAGGTCATTACTCTCCTACAATCATGTGACACCTATTGTAGTTACATGTAGTTGCCCTGAATGTTTATTATGGGACACCTCCTGTCTACTTCTGTCCCTCTGCTCTAGATTGGAGGCTTCCAAAAATTGATTATTGTCTCATTAAGACATGATTGTGTCTTAGATCTGACTGGAAAATTAAATACAAAAGGTTCAGATGTGTTTACACATATTAAGTTATAAAGGGAGAGATTTCTGTCTAGTAAATCCAAGGACAGCATCACAAGTACTTTTCTAGATATCCATATATGAGGTGTTCTGAAGGCAGATCTCATTTAGACTAGTAGGCAGCACTTGGGGTGTGATCCATCATACCCATTCAACTTCTAACCAGAACAGCTCTGGTACATCTGTTTTACATATGAAAGCAAAGCCTAACTGGGCTCAGGGAGAGACTTGGTCATTGAAACCTGGCTCCTTCCATTACAACTTGGGTGATCGTCGCGATTTACTTAACCTCCTTATTACAAACTTTCTTCATCTGGTGTAAACTGGGCGTAATATTACCAATATCTGGGTGCTGCTGTGAGTCTTCAATAATTTTACTGCAGACATAAATTTAAAACAGCACCTGCTATTAATACCTACTAATATTCAGTCTTAGTTACTGCTATTTTTATTGTTCTTATGTTGGATTTCTGCCTACTAATTCCTTTGAAAAATGGGACAATTTTCTTCAGCCAAGAAAGTTTGAAACCTACCAATCTTGAGTATTACTATATGAAAATTCTCTTTTCTCTGCTCAGAGCATTTTGACTAGTAATTTGGAATGGGCTCCACAGATCAGAGCAGTGAAGCGCTCAGGTCAGTGCTGCATGAACCCGGATGAATTGTTCTTTGATGAGCTGTCATTTTCCATTCTTAAAAGGGGCATTAAGAATTTATAACAATGTTCTAGTTGCATTACCATTTGGACAGTGTGTTTATGCTAATTTCTACTGCCAATCCTAATTACCAGCAGTTAAATTCATTAAAAAATAATTTTTTTCAGACTCTTTTCTGATTCACCTTGCTTCTTAGAATATCTCAATTTCCTTTTGGTTCACTTGCCACAAGTATCAAATGGTTTATTCACAAAGCAGTATAAATCAGCGTTGCCTTTCCTTTTTCACCAGTCAGTTACTGAGTGCTTCTGGATGCTTCATGGGTATCCAAAAATTTTCCCATAAAACCTTGGAGGTCATCTAGTCCAACAGGTCACATATGATAGAGTTATTTTTGTGTGCTGAGTGACAAGTGGTTCTCTGTCTGTTACATGAAAGCTAGATTCTTGCCTGGGACTAGCTTATACTATAGTTACTGACACATAATATAGAACTAAGTAAAGTTACAAAGCTTTCACATTTTTCAATCTGGTAAGTCAAGCACACAAATATTACTTATTTGTCCAAGTCACAAACTAAGTAATAATAGGCTTGAGAACAGAATTCAGGTGCCTAGCCCCTAAAATACAACTTTATCACAACACTTGCTTTCCTCAGAGCCATTACTTTTTTAAAAAAATGCTGTGAATAATGATTCAATATTTAGTTAGGCAATAAAACTAAACTTGGTTTAATGAAAAGAACACTTGTTTTCGTGGTCAGAAGTCATGAATAAGAGATCAGGCTTTGCCTTTGAGCAGTTGTGTGAATGCTGTCAGCTTCATTATCAGCTTCAATTTTCTTCATCTGTAAATTCAGGGTTATTGTTCTTGCCTTGTCCACCTTGTCAGCTAGCTAATCCAGTGAAGTTATTCTTGGGTAACTCTTACTTTGCTCAGACTCTTTTGTAGAAGGCAAGGTTTCTAAATTTAGGAATATCTTCTTCCTTAGCTCATCTTCTCCCAGTCACGCAGAACTACTTACATCCTGGAGAAGAACAAAATTCTTCACCTCACATATCTTGCAAGATCTCAGTATAAGCTGTTGAAAGAGACAGAATAGCCTATGTAACAGGAACAAATCTCCATCTACAAATTCAGTCTTCCAAGAGATACCTCTGGTAGAAAGTGCTAATTGTTCTCCTATATTTATTCTCCTTTTCTCTCAGAAATGGAACTCTGTAAATGGCAGCTCATGGATTCCACATTTCCTTGACTACTAGAAGTATTCCTGTGACTCCAGTCTGGCCAGTGGAACATAAAAACACAAGTGATGTGTGAAACTTCTGGGAGGGAGTGTCCTTTCCTCTTGATTTTCCCTTTCTGTCTGTCTGTAATATGTGTGTGTGTGCTAAGTCACTTCAGTCGTGTCCAACTCTTTGTGGCCCTATGGACTGTAGCCAGCCAGGCTCCTCTGTCCATGGATTCTCCAGACAAGAATACTGGAATGGGTTGCCATGCCCTTCTCCAGGGGATCTTTCCAACCTAGAATCAAACCTGGGTCTTTCACATTGCAGGATGATTCTTTATAGTCTGAGCCCCCAGGGAAGCCCTCTGTAATATGAATGCCTATAAATTTTAACTCAGTCATCCCCCCCAAAATTGAAAAATATACTATTAGTATTTTTACTCAGCTGGTGAGGGATTTCAGGCACTGAAGGACCAGGAGCCTTATCCCAAGTCATATACTTCTGATGGAATCAGGTATCCCATTCAGAAAGCATAGCTCTTGGGACCGTTTGTACAACTGCTGCCTCCCCTGAGAGGAAAATGGAATTACACTTCCAATTCTGCCTGAGGGACTGCAGGGCAATGTGACTGTAATTATCCTTGAGTGTCCCCTCCCCAAGTTTCATATACATTGGTAAAATTTCAGATAGGCCTTGATGGTCACTGGTCACCTTTCTACCATGGGTATAACTGAAATGCCCATTACTAAGAGTAAATTTTTGAAAATGTTGACCAGGGCATGGAAGGCTCTACGTATTTTCAGCCCGTAAAGAGAGACAAGAAGAAAATAAAAAAGGAGAAAAGCCTACAATACAGTTGTTAGACCCATTAGAATTAACATTTCAAGAGGAATGAAACTGTACCTGTTCTGCTTCCCATAGCCCTGACATTAAGCCTTTATCTTATAATTTTACAATTTAAAAAAACCTCCTTTCCCCCCTTCATTCAAGAAAATAGTAAGAGTGACTACCCCTTTGTTGAGAGAAGCTTGTGGGAGGACTTTGTGGATTTTGTTTTCAAAGCTGAAGTCCAATGGGATTTGAGGTGAGAGAAGTTTCTTCCATGTAAAGGAGATTGTTAGACACCGTTAAGGAGTAGAGAGAGGAGTGTGAATCAGTGAACAAAGCTAGAGGTTTGTGTTGTTTTATTATTTCAGTTTAGTGGGAAGGTCAGGGTAAAGTCTGAGGGTTTCATGCTGCAAATAAAATATTAAATGATGAGGGAAATAATTCTTAACTATAAAAAAACTAAATTTATCTTTGAAGTTTATAAGCTGTTAGGCAAGGAGCATGAATGATGTTCAGTGATTGTCAGCCAAGCAACTCTGAATTCACCTGGTCCTGCCTGAATTTCCCACCTATCTGTACTTAAAACTCAGTTATACTTCTTTACTTGTCACCTTGGTTGGGGACAGTAAGGTCTGTTGTATGGATACTCTGTCTGTCCCCCATAATAGGCCTGATGATTTGGGACTACTTAGAGATTGAAAGAAGGTGGAACCACAGAAATTTCTCTTCTGCCAACATGCCTTACTCTTTCAATTAGATGACTCTGCCTTTCCCATGCCATTCTTGGATTATGGGGCTGTGATCAGTCCAGAAGACCCATGTAGGATCCAGTTTCCTTGAAGTTTTATGTGACCATGGATTATAATACCGCTCCCAGTTCAAAGGCTCATAATTCAGCCCAGGGCATCTTTTCTTTTCTGTTTTTCAAACCTTATTCCTCCCACAGTGCTAAACTTCTGAAAATAAAGTGCAGATTACCCTGACATGAACTTCTCCTGAAACAAACCAACAAGGAACCTGCTGTCTGCTTTTAAAGCAAAAGAAGGGAAAGGGAATGTAAGGCAAACCATGAATTATATCCTTGAAATTATCCTGCTCCATGCATATCATGCATACACATATTTTATCTGAAGACTAAAATGAGGCAACTGAGAACCAAATAAAACAATCAGTCTTCTGAATGTTCATCTGCCTCATGGCCATTGAAGGCTTGGCTGGTGAGTCTCTCTGCCCTCAGTTGCCCATCAGAAGCCTTTGCCATGTGGGTTATTTCCAGTCTGTCAGCATCCGCAGTCTCAGCTTCTCTTGCTTGCCAAGAAGCTTGCATTTAGTTTCCTCTGGAATACCTGACCTTAGCTCATCTTCATTGTATTCTTTGTTGCCCAAATTCCAGGAGGCCCACTGCTGGCAAATAACTCACCTTTCATTTTTTACGAGGGGACAGTGATGTCCTTTCAGGTGTTTTCCTCAGGCATGACTATTTATCCATCTTTTCTTTGTACAATGGCTGGCATCACTTGCCAATCTACATTCCAAAATTCCCTGACATAAAACTCGACTCAGAAAGCATTTTATGAAGCATGTAGGACTCTATAAGTGGGCGGTTTTTTTTTTTTTTCCTCCTGGATTAAATAAAACAAGTGTATTCACTAAAATTTGATTTTCTTAAATAATTGTACTCAAGAAAATCAATTTTAAATGAAGGAGGATAAAACAAGCAAATGATTTTGGATGTTTTCTCTACAGCTATAGAAATGGATGTCTCTTGTTCTTTATATACTTTTTATGTTGGAACTACCTGTAACATATGGGGTCTAGGGTATTTTGTGTGAATGTATTCTTGGCTCCAGTCCCACCAAAAGACTCAGAAAAATCTTTCCATCAAATATTCCAGAAAATTGCCACAATTGGTGGTCTGAGGGACAGTTGTCAACTGGTTGTCCAACTGGCACCAGTTCATTCGAGATTGAGCATGAGAGGTTTAAAAACCAATACCTTTGAGCTACTGAAACACTGTGTCACACGGCGAGGAGGCTTGCTTTTAGCTCTAAAGCCAATCACAAAGTTTCGTTTACCTCCAAAAAGAATGAACAGAATCAAATCTTTCATTATCAGAAGGTAACTAAAGAATTCAAAACACAATCAAGGACTTCCCTGGTGGTCCATTGGTTAAGAATCTGCCTTCTAATTCAGGGGACACAAACTAAGATCCCACATGCCTCAGGGCAACTAAGCCCCCTGCGCGGCAACTCATACCCAGCGCAGCCATGGAGAAGGAGGTCTTAAATAGGTAGGGAGTAAAGAGAAGCTAAGCCTAGCCTCTGTCTCAGGAAGAATAAAGGTATGATAGGAGGGAAGGGCTTGTGAAGTAAACTTTGAGCCTGACCTTGAAAGTACTAATGAATTTGGATTAATAGCACAATATAAAAATTTACTGAAGTGAAGTTTTGAGCCTGACCTTGAAAGAACTTATGAATTTGGGTGAGTGGATAAGCAAAGTTTGGAGGTAACAATGACCAAGAAGCAGAAATCTGCAGCATTTCCCTTTGTGCAGATGAAGCAATCTCCGTTATTATGGTTATTGCGGTTATTGCTTTTTGGCATCTCAGATAGTTTTAACTTATTTTTAGAAATACTGTCACAGCTTTATCTTTATTGTGACCAGATGTGAGCAGATTCAAAGCAATTGAAATTGTTTGGAAATATTAGAGTTTGTGTAAAAAAGACACATCAGAGGTGGACCATTTTAGATTTTTAAGCAAGGACAGAACACTTTTTGCACAAATGACAAAAAGAAGAAACAAATAAAAATACTTATAAGAATAAATGTAATTTATGTATCTATTAAATACAGTATTGTTAGCTTATTAAGTGCTTCAAATGCCTCTTTTCTATAAAATCATGAACTTGTATGCTAATGCTGTCTATTTTTAGTCATTAGTTCATCCTTCTCTATGAGAGGTGAGAGCCTCATAAAGCGTTAGTGTTACATGGACCTAAGAGGTAATTGAATTCAAGCTTTGCATTTTGCAAATGAAAAAGCAGAGACTTAAAGAAACAATGATCTTCCCAAGGTCATGCAACTGGTTAGCATTGAAGCTGAAGCTAGAATTCTGATCTTCTGACACAGGTCATGATGTGCTTGTTTTCCTAATATTCTCCAAGATGGCCTTTATGGCAACACATGGAAGTCAACTTAAATATCTGGCACTAATTATATCATGCATTATACACAAGCAGAATGGTATATTATAAATCACAAGAAAACCTTATAAACTAAATAAATCATAAACAGAATTTGATTTTTGTTATATGACTCATTAGGGAGATTGACATTAGAGGCAAAGATGAAGAATTATGGGTTTATTTTAGGGAGAGTTGAGTTTAGGAATAAAAAATGTAACTTGATAAGTAGTAAGTCATGGTAGATTCTCCATCTAGGAATGATGTGATCAATGGGGTCTTCTAGGAAGATTATTCCATCAGGTCTGGATATTGGCAAATAGTCAGGCTGAAACCAAGAGAAGGAGCATGAGGCTTCTGAGCTAATCCAGAACTGGTGTGAATAGGTACCCTTTAAGTGATGATGGAGGCTCTGGATCACTCTTCATTTAGTGTCTGAGTCTGTTTAGGCTGCTATGACATAGTACCATAGACTGAGTGGCTTGGACAATAAACAGTAATTTTTCACAGTTCTCGAGATTAGGAAATCCAAGACTCAGGCACTGGAAGATGCTGTGTCTGCTGAAAGCCCACTTCCTAGTTCGTAACAGTCGTCTTCTCGCTGTCTTCACGTGGCAGAAAGGGCCAGGGGGCTCTCTGGAGGCTCTCTGATGAGGGCACTAACCCCAATCATGGGGGCTCTGACCTCATAACCTAATCACTTCTCACAGGCTCCCCCTCCAGATACCATCACACGGGAGGTTGCTGTGTTGTGCTATGCTTAGTCGCTCAGTTGTGTCTGACTCTTGGTGACCCCATGGGCTGTAGCCCGCCGGGCTCCTCTGTCCATGAGGATTCTCCAGGCAAGAATACTGGAGTAGGTTGCCATGCCCTCCTCCAGGCCATCTTCCCAACCCAGGGATTGATCGCAGGGCTTCCGCATTGCAGGCGGATTCTTTACCGTCTGAGCCACCAGGGGAGCCCATGAATACTGGCGTGGGTAGCTATCCCTTCTCCAGGGGAACTTCCTGACCCCGGAATCAAACTGGGGTCTCCTGCATTGCAGGCAGATGCTTTACCAGCTGAGCTACCAGGGAAGCCCATATGCGAGATTAGGTTTCAACAAATAAATTTTGAAGGGCCACAAGCACTGTCCATCGCAGTTAGTGACTGAATAACATCAATAATGAGCAAAGACAGAAAATAATCATGGTTGCTAACCAAGGCTTTCTGAAATCAATGGAAGTTTAAAAAATGCAGCTACTCAAGCTTCAAATTTTGTGATTCTGATTTTGTCCTGGGTGGATCCTGTCTCTATAGGTAACAATGTATATGAAATGGTAAATGAAAGTGTTTTAGGGGGGCTATAGAAAAAAAAAACTGACTTTTTAAAAAGCAGATGTAGAGATTCTTAGCTTTATAAAAGCAAGTTTATTTTCCTTCCTTGAAAAGTTACTTAATTAGTTAAATAAGTGGGTGACTCACTGGGTAAAGTATCCACCTGCAATGCAGGAGATGCAGGACACATAGGTTTATTCTCTGGGTCAGGAAGATCCCCTGAAGGAGAGCATGGCAATCCATTCCAGTATTCTTGCCTGAAGAATCCCATGGACAGAGGATCCTGGCAGGATATAGTCCATAGGGTCAAAAAAAGTCAGACACAACTGGAGCTACTGAGCGTACACACACACACTACTAATTAATGATGAGGGTGTGTATCCCCTATAGATAACTAAGGTTAGACTCAAACTTTCTTGCCCTGACTTCCTAATATAAGCGTTTAGAATAAGTAAATATTACAAACTCATGGATTATTCACTTTTAGGTATCCTTGTATTTTTATTTTACCTTTTTTAAAAATTCTCATTTTTCATTGTCTTTCTCAAGAACTTTTGTATTGTCTGGTTTCCCTTTTGATACAGACCACTCTCTCCAAACTCCAGCTTCTTTCTACGGATGGAGTCCTTTGAGAGGAAGGATGAAAAGGGAATTAATGGTGCCAAACCTCCTATATGAGTGAGAAGACAAAGTGATCATGGTTGTTTGTCTTTAGAAAAACAATGTGGTAGGACTTGTTTGAAAGTGGAATCCTGACTCTGTTTGCCTGGCTTTCTTGCTCTACTTCAGATATTCCAATCTGAAAGTTCTGCTATAAAAATGGAAAAATTCATTAAGATTTTTAAGTGCCACTCCCTGTTTTGTGTTTCAATGTTGTGAAAATTTTAGCCTTGACCTTGTAAACTCCAAAAGCACAGGCTGAAGATTCATGAATTCATGTTTCCATCTTGGACAACTCTGAACTCTAAATTTGTGTACTGAACCATCTACTCAGCATCACCACTTACGTATGTAGCAGGCATCTCACTTTAAATGTATTCATAACTGAGCTTGTCAATTTTCCCTCAAAGCCTATCTGCCCCACCCAGCCTTCTCCATTTTAACTACTTACAACTCCTTATTGTGGTTCCTTGAGGGTAAAACTCCCAAAATAAGAGCCCTGTTGTCATTCTCAACTAGTCTCTTTCACTCAATTCTCACATCTAATTTGTCAGCAAATCCCAGTCACTGCATCTTCAAAATATATCACGGCTTCCAGCTATGATGGGCTGGCTTGGAGTTAACCGATCCTCTCCGAGAGCAACTAGAAAATCTGGATAAAATACAGAAAAATATCTGCTGGAAGGCATTGTATGGTTTCCAAGGCAGCCAAGATTTGAGCAGTCATAATCCTAGTATAAAGAGAATTGCAGAGAAGTGAGATTTACCTTCTAAGCACTTTTGCCCACGAGACAGTGCTGGCCAGGAGTTAGAGAAGCTGAACAGAGAGCAGTTTTCAGAAATCTGGTGATGCTGGGAGACAAAAACTCGAGTATAAAGTCTGCTAAGTGAATGGGCCCAGGTTCTCAGTTTAGAGCTCTAAACAGCAACACACAAGAAGTAAGGGCAAATCAGAAATAGATCAGCTTGAGGAATATTGACATTTTTACCTCAATCAGCTTAAGCCCTGACTTGGTTAATGTTTCTGCTCCTATTCAAAACTGCCTTCTAGAAGCTTGAGAAAAGCCCTTTGGAGGAAGAATTACCCTTTCAGTCTCTCTACGATTTTTCTGTCCAATGCCCTGACTTATTACTAGGTAGGACCTTGGGAAAGAGTAGACAATAAAAATACTCACAGGTGATTCAGATATTGGAATTTAAAATAACTAAAAATTATGTTCAAGAAAAATTGATGAGAGAATGGGGAGTTTCATTGGAAAGCTGAAATCTATAATAAAGAATAAGTGGAAATTCAAGAACCAAAAATCATCCTTTTCTGATGTGATAATTTTTTAAATGTCTTCTCTATTTTTCTTGATAAATCGGAAGTTTTTCAATTTTGTTAGTCATCTCAAAAAACAAAGTTCAGGTTTTATTGATTAGAGAAATAAGTTTGTTTCCAGGAAGCAGCTGTAGTTAATCTAATAAACCATTCTAAGATTCAGTTTTTCACATATTGAAAATGCCCGTTTTAGCTTAAATGAGTATTTATTGAACTTCAATAAATTGAACTTCAGTAAAATGTTAGAGGTTTCTCAGGTGGCGCTATTGGTAAAGAACCGGCCTGCCAACAGGAGACATAAGAGACATGAATTTGATCCCTGGGTTGGAAGATCCCGTGGAGAAGGACATAGCAACCCACTCCTGTTCTCTTGCTGGAGAATCCCTCCCATGGACAGAGGAGCCTGGTGGGCTACAGTCTATGGGGTCGCAAAGAGTTTGACACTACTGAAACAATTTAGCATGCAGTAACATGTTGATTTTTTAGTTGTGAAGAGAATACCTTTGTGGAGATGTGCCATACACAGGTGGAACTTCAGAGCTGGCTGAGTTTAGGAGAAAAGTCCAAGCTAGAATGGGTCATCGGCCAAGAAGGGGCAGTTGTAGCTAAGAGGGTGCATAGGATCACCAAAAAAAGAAAGGGAAGAGACAGAAGAGGGAACGTGAAAGCAATCTGCATAGGAATGCAGATTCTTGAATCTGTGCATTTAAACCAGTTTTCTTTATAAATTCCAGAGCTTGATCACCAGCCAAACTGTTAACAAGACAAAATAAATAGCCTTCTTTCAACTGCAAAGTAAAACAACTTATGTTTTACTAAACAATCTTCTCCTTTTTAAAATTTTTTCCAACAGAAGGTATATGTTGATGTATGTATGAATGACATATGCTTCAAAAAGTGGGGTTCTTGAGCAATGTTAAAGAAAGAAAGAATGGTTTTTAAAGATCTAGTGAAAAGCTAGAATTATGCATTCTTATTCTCTGGGATCAATTAATATAGAAACAAAGGCCTGAATTTTAGGTGACTCTAAGGGACGTGGTGACACCAGGGCATTGGAAGGTTCCCATGGAGCTTTGATTTTATTATTTATTTATTTTTGGAGCTTTGATTTTAAAGCAGGTGTTGGGTTCCTTGGAAAATATACCAAAACATCTATTAAAGGTATATATTTATCAAAACTGTAATGTTTTCAGGTCTCCTGTTTCAGTCATTCATATCTATGTCTTGCCCAAGATGGAGTGCTTTTAATTTCTTGAGCATATCGACCATAGATACTATGTGAACCTGATGACATGTTAGTCAATGGCCTATAATCTCAAATCAAAAACTGCTGATCTGGCATGCTGTGTAAGAAATTTCATCTCCCTGGTATTATCAAAATCCTGACATGCTTTTAATAAATTGTTAAAAATTAACTACGACACTTGCCTTAGTATACACATTGCCTTATAATTTACAATGTATTTGCCATGCTGAAAGATTGATTTTTAGATAGGTCTTGCTTGTCTGGGGAAAAAAATGTCATTCTGTTTTATGGAATAAAACAAGATTCCACGAGACACATTCAGTTAAAATGAAGCAAAAACTGCAGTGTTTGAGAATGGTAATGCCTTGTGTTATCTGGATTTATTGATCAAAATAAAATCAGTGTTCCATTTCAAATTTGCCTGCAGCAGCATGCTCTTTGCAACAGCCTCAATTTTTGAAGTTTCCCACTGTACACCCTATGACCCCCACTAACCGCTTTTGAGCATAAAAAAATATTGCAGAATTTCATGCTAACTGAGAGATTATTGAGTTGCTTTCTATGAAGTTAAGATAGAAGTGAGCCAATGAATTAAAAACTTGTAGGTAGAAGAGCTTTTGAAAGGTGCTTGCTTAACACCTGAAATTACAAGAAGTTTCTATTGAACTCAACATGTTAGATTTGAATAAAACCTAATTTTACATTAAAAATTATAATCTGAGAGACAATGGAAAATATTCTCATATAGACTCTTAAAATGTTTTCTTTTGTGAGGAATTAGGTACATAAGGTATTGATTTTAAACTCAGCTAAATAAGAACCAGGGCTTCCCAGGTGGCTCAGATGGTAAAGAATATGCCTGCAATGCAGGAGACCTGGGTTTGATCCTTGAGTTGGGCAGATGGCCTGGAGGAGGGCTTGGCAACACACTCTAGTATTCTTGCCTGGAGAATCCCTATGGACAGAAGAGCCTGGTGGGCTACAGTCCATGGGGTCTCGAAGAGTCAGACACGACTGAGCAACAAAGCCCCCCACATATGTGTGCTGGGCAGGGTCTGTGTGTAGGTCCGGGGCTCTGTTGGGATGCTTAGGGAATAATGTGGGCAGTCTTCTATGGAAATGAAAGAAAAATAATACTAAAAGTGAACTGGAATACCATGCTGTGAGCCATTATGCAAAATCACTAGGGCCAGAACAATTCTATTTGACTTACAAATCATTTATGCCCAGAAGGAACATGGAAATAAAGTTTCTGGGAGCTGGAATGCTAATTTTCTACTTTGGCTCTTCAGCTGGAACTGTCCAAATGACTTCCAGGACTGAAGATCCTTTTACATTTCTTCTCTTTAATAGCTGAGTAATATTCCGTTGTACCACAGCTTTCTTATCCATTCATCTGCCAATGGACATCTAGGTTGCTTCCATGTCCTAGCTGTTGTAAAATTCAGTGAAAGCAGGTTGGCAGTTACTAACATGGGTTATTCTCTGATGTCATGAGTAATGACAGACCCTTCTGCTTAAGGTCACATGGAGAGAAAGTGGGAATATTTCTTTGGTCCTTGCTCTGGAATGGAAAGTAATTTCTGTCAGTTCTTGAGAGCAAGAGTTAGACTCTGGTGTGTGATGATTATCTGGGTAGCTTCTTATTAAAGCAGATGTCAGAGCTGTAGCCCCAGAGATTCTGGCTTAGTAGGTGTGGGCCCAAGGCTTCTCTGTATTTTTAAGAAACTTCACTGATAAATTTGGTGCACAGTAAAGTTTGAGAACAATTGCTGTTAAACCTCGGTAAGAGAAAGGAAGCAGTTGTCAGATTAAAACCCAGTATCTTGTTAACCTACAATTCCATTATTATATATTAACTGTGAGGAAACATATTTTTGAGTTGTATCTTTCAACAAATACTTTATGAACATCTACTTTGTACTGAGATTTTTTCTAGAAGATGGGCACAGACAAAAAGAATAAGATGCCATCATTTCCTTGGGCAGCTCAGTTTGGTGGACAGAATAGGTAAAATATATATTACAGTGACAAGGTAAAGAACCCACTTGCCAATGCAGGAGACATAAGAGACACAGGTTCAATCCCTGGGCCTGGAAGATCCCCTGGAGGAGGGCATGGCAACCCATTCCAGTACTCTTGCCTGGAGAATCCCCTAGACAGAGGAGTCTGGTGGGCTAGAGTCCATGGAATCACAGAGTTGGACATGACTGAGTCAACTTAGCATGTATGCTCCACAGTGACAAATGTGTTATAAATAGAAAAAGAACATCTATAAAATAAAGGTACATAGAAATTATATATTCTGGGGACATAAATGAAGACTTTCCAGAGGAAGTGATACACAAACTGGATTTTGAAGAATGTATTGGTATGTTCTGAATGGATTAGGGCAGAAAAATTAATCTGGAAAGAAGTATTAGTTTAGGAATGCCTTAGATGTCCGGTGGTTAGGACTTCGTGCTTCCAATGCAGGGGGCATGAGTTCGGTCCCAGGTTGGGGAACTAAGATCCCAGAAGCCTTGTGGCATGGCCAATAAACAAAAAAGGAAGAAAGAAAGCTAGAAAGAAGTTTTAGTTTATACATAGGCGTGAGTTATAATGCTTGAGTAGCTGCAAATAGTTTAAGTGGAATGATAAGATGTAAGGGAAAGAAATGTAATCCATGAGTCTGGAGAGGCAGGTAGGAAACAGACTATAAAAGTTCTGTTTCATACTAAATATCATAGGTTTTTAAAATCCATATGTCAGTAGTTTTTTAAGCTTTACTAAAAGCTTGGATTTTTCTGAGATAGTTTTCCAGAAAGTTTCACTTACTCATTTAAAAAGTTTTGCATCCGATTTCAGGGAGTCATAGACAAAGATCTGCCATTATAGATCATGCCTAAAGAGACTTAAGTGATCAGACTTAATGACTCTGTGCTTCAGAGTCATTGCTTTAGTCAGTATCAGCTTAGCAGCTGGACTGGGTTAGGAAAGGCCAGCCTAGAGACAAGGGAGATGAGTTAGGAGGGAGTGGCAATAGAAATGAGAGGGAGAGTCAAGGTTATTGAAATTGGAGATCATTGTTTATATAGGGAAAGGAATGAGTGGAAGACCTCTCCAAGCTTTCTGACTAGGCTTTTGTTTATGTGGAAGTGTTTTCAAATACAGTGGGGAATATGAGAAGATATGCAAATGATTGGCTTTGCACATTTTAAGTTTGATAGGAGAGCGTATGTTTCAGAAACAGTGTACTCATGTATCTGTTGCTCATAGGAGAGATCACTGTAACAGATACAGTTATGGCCCCACTAAATCTTCCCCATATTTCTTCTTCCTTGGGGGTAGAGGGAGGTCTGACTTTGCATCCTCATCCTTTTCTGTGCAGCCATGTGCTTTGGGAAGTTGAGTCCAACCTCAGCCTCAGCAAAGGTTTCTGAGAAGCCTCTCAGCTTGAATAGTCTCTTCTGGTCATAGTGATACCAATTCCTGTGCCAGTCATTTGCTTAGGAAGTGGCTGGTGATTCAGTTCTGGTCAATGAGAAATAGAAAGGTGTTTTCTGGGCCCTGCTGGGAGAGTTCCTTACTGCTTACAAGGCTGGATGTGTGAGAACATGCAACCATCTTGAAGCCATGTAGTGAGCTAGCCAAGGTGCTGAGAATGGCTTTTCTGATGTTTGTAATCAAAATTATCCTAAATTTGAGATTTGGAGTCTATTATTTTTCTAACATTTATCATGGTAAAAAAAACACATGTATTTTTTGTCATCTTAACATTTTTAAGTGTACAGTTCAGCAGTGTTAAATATGTTCACAATGTTGTGAAGTAGATCTCCAGAACTGTCCATCTTGCAAATATGACATTTTATATTCATTAAACTGGCACTCCCTCTCCCTCCTTCCCCTAGACCCTGGCAACCACTCTGGAATTTTTTTTAACAAGTTGTAATTAAAACTATGAGGGGGAATAAAACCCTACCTAAAGAGAATGTGATGGTTGGAATACTGGCATTTTAGGAAGGAAGCAGAGAAGAGCTCCAGAAAGGAGATGGATAAAGATTAACAGGAGATAGAATGAGAAGTGGTAGCATACAAGGCCATGATACCTGAGAGGGGAGGGGCTTTGGGGGAATGGAGTAGTTTGCATGCTGAGTGTTGCAGAAAGATGTATTAAAGTGAAGCCGAAAAATGTCAACTCTGTTTTGCAGTTAGGAAGTCATGGGTAATGTACGCAAGACCCATCTTGGTAGAGTCAAGAGGTCAGAAGCCAGAACTGAAGAGTAAATAGAACTGAAGAAATAGGAGACAATTCCCAGCAAGTAAGAAAGCCACACAAATCTCCATTTTCCTCAACCAATAAGGTTCAAACTCACTTCTTTAACACGCTGTGAATATTTGCTGTTTTCAGCTGGATAGTGTCCAGAACACTACCACAAAGACTGGAACAAAGCAGAACCTTCAGTCCTATTTATCCTCCTGCTGCTTAAATGAGTACATATACTCTAGAGGAATTTTGGTAGTTTGCCAGCAATTGTTTATCTTTGTTGGCCCTGTGGCTATAGATTATTTCATTCTTACATGGGGGTCTGGAAAGAGGTATCATTCCATTGAAAGGTTTAAATTTACCCAGCAGAAGGACCTAATTTATTATTTTTAAATTAATTTTTATTTTAATTAGAGGCTAATTACAATATTGTAGTGGTTTTTGCCATACACTGACATGATTTAGCCATGGGTGTACATGTGTTCTCCATCCTGAACCCCTGTCCCACCTCCCTCCCCATCCCATCCCTCAGGGTCATCCCAGTGCATCAGCTCTGAAACCCTGTCTCATGCATCGAACCTGGACTGGCAATCTGTTTCACATATGATCATATACATGTTTAAATGCTATTCTCTCAAATCAACCCACCCTCTCTTTCCCCCACAGAGTCCAAAAGACTGTTCTTTACATCTGTATCTCTTTTGCTGTCTCACATATAGGGTCATCGTTACCATCTTTCTAAATTCCATATATATGCATTAATATACTGTATTGGTGTTTTTCTTTCTGACTTACTTCACTCTGCACAATAGGCTCCAGTTTCATCCACCTCATTAGAACTGATTCAAATGCATCCTTTTTAATGGCTGAGTAATATTCCATTGTGTATATGTACCACAGCTTTCTTATCCATTCGTCTGCTGATGGGCATCTAGGTTTTTTCCATGTCCTGGCTATTGTAAACAGTGCTGTGATGAACATTGGGGTACACGTGTCTCGTTTAATTCTGGTTTCCTCAGTGTGTATGCCCAGCAGTGGGATTGCTGGGTCATATGGCAGTTGTATTTCCAGTTTTTTAAGGAATTTCCACACTGTTCTCCATGGTGGCTGTACTAGTTTGCAGTCCCACCAACAGTATAAGAGGGTTCCTTTTTCTCCACACCCTCTCCAGCATTTATTGTTTGTACACTTTTTGATGGCACCCATTCTAACTGGCAGGAGATGGTACCTCATTGTGGTTTTGATTTGCATTTATCTGATAATAAGTGATGTTGAGCATCTTTTCATGTGTTTGTTAGCCATCTGTATGTCTTCTTTGGAGAAATGTCTGTTTAGTTCTTTGGCCCATCTTTTGATTGGGTCATTTATTTTTATGGAATTGAGCTGCAGGAGCTGCTTGTATATTTTTGAGATTAATTCTTTGTCAGTTGAGAAGCAGATATTTTTCTAGAACTCCCTTGCTTTCTCTATGACCCAGTGAATGTTGGTGATTTGATCTCTGGTTCCACTGCCTCTTCGAAATCCATCTTATGCTTCTGTAAATTCTTGGTTCCCATGCTGCTGAAGCCTAGATTGAAGGATTTTGAGCATAATCTTGCTATATTTTTGAGATAATTCCTTGTCAGTTGCTTTGTTTGCTCTTATTTTCTCCCATTCTGAAGGCTGTCTTTTCACCTTGCTTATAGTTTCCTTCATTGTGTAAAAGCTTTTAAGTTTAATTAGGTCCCATTTGTTTATTTTTGCTTTTATTTCCATTACTCTGGAAGGTGGGTCATAGAGGACCCTGCTGTGATTTATGTCAGAGTGTTTTGCCTATGTTTTCCTCTAGGAGTTTTATAGTTTCTGGTCTTATGTTTAGATCTTTAATCCATTTTGAGTTTATTTTTGTGTATGGTGTTAGAAAGTTCTAGTTTCATTCTTTTATAAGTGGTTGGCCAGTTTTCCCAGTACCACTTGTAAAGAGATTGTCTTTTATCCATTGCATATTCTTGCCTCCTTTGTCAAAGATAAGGTGTCCATAGGTGCGTGGATTTATCTCTGGGTTTTTTATTTTGTTCCATTGATCTACATTTCTGTCTTTGTGCCAGTACCATACTGTCTTGATGACTGTAGCTTTGTAGTATAGTCTGAAATCAGGCTATTGATTGCTCCAGTTTCATTCTTCTTTCTCAAGATTGTTTTGGCCATTCGAGGTTTTTTGTATTTCCATACAAATTGTGAAGTTATTTGTTCTTGTTCTGTGAAAAATACCATTGGTAGCTTGATAGGGACTGCATTGAATCTATAGATTGCTTTGGATAGTATACTCATTTTCACTCTATTGATTCTTCTGATTCCTGAACACGGTATATTTCTCCATCTATTTGAGTCCTCTTTGATTTCTTTCATCAGTGTTTTATAGTTTTCTATGTATAGGTCTTTTGTTTCTTTAGGTAGATATAGTCCTAAGTATTTTATTCTTTTCGTTGCAATGGTGAATGGTATTGTTTCCTTAATTTCTCTTTCTGTTTTCTCATTGTTAGCATATAGGAATGCAAGAGATTTCTGTGTGTTAATTTTATATCCTGCAACATTACTGTATTCATTGATTAGCTGTAGTAATTTTCTGGTAGAGTCTTTAGGGTTTTCTATGTAGAGGATCATGTCGTCTGCAAACAGTAAGAGTTTTACTTCTTCTTCTCCTGTCTGGATTCCTTTTATTTCTTTTTCTGCTCTGATTGCTGTGGCTAAAACTTCCAACACTATGTTGAATAGTAGTGGCGAGAGTGGGCACCCTTGTCTAGTTCTTGACTTTGGGGGAAATGCTTTCAATTTTTCACCATTGAGGATAGTGTTTGCTGTGGGTTTATCATATATGACTTTTATTATGCTGAGGTATGTTCCTTCTATTCCTGCTTTCTGGAAGGTTTTTATCATAAATGGATGTTGAATTTTGTCAAAGGCTTTTTTTGCATCTATTGACATAATCATATGGTTTTTATCTTTCAATTTGTTAATGTGGTGTATTACATTGATTGATTTGTGGATATTAAAGAATCCTTGAATCTTTGGGATAAAGCTCACTGGTCATGATGTATAATCTTTTTAATATGTTGTTGAATTCTGTTTGCTAGAATTTTGTTAAGGATTTTTGCATCCATGTTCATCAGTGATATTGGCCTATAGTTTTCTTTTTTTGTGGCATCTTTGTCTGGTTTTGGTATCAGGGTGATGGCAGCCTCATAGAATGAGTTTGGCAGTTTACCTTCATCTACAATTTTCTGGAAGAGTTTGAGTACGATAGGTGTTAACTCTTCTCTAAATTTTTGGTAGAATTCAGCTGTGAAGCCGTCTTGTCTTGGGCTTTTGTTTGCTGGAAGTTTTATGATTACAGTTTCGATTTCTGTGCTTGTGATGGGTCTGTTAAAATTTCCTATTTCTTCCTGGTTTGGTTTTGGAAAGTTATACTTTTCTGAGAATTTGTCCATTTCTTCCAAGTTGTCCATTTTATTGATGTATAGTTACTGTTAGTGGTCTCTTATGATCCTTTGTATTTCTATGTTGTCTGTTGTGATTTCTCCATTTTCATTTCTAGTTTTGTTGATTTGATTCTTCTCTCTTTTTTCCTTGATGAGTCTGGCTGATGGTTTGTCTATGTCATTTATCTTCTCAAAGAACCAGCTTTTAGCTTTGTTGATTTTTGGTATGGTCTCCTTTGTTTCTTTTTTATTTATTTATGCCCTAATTTTTATGATTTCTTTCCTTCTACTGGCTGCGTGGGTGCAGGAGAGCCAAGAGGAGCTACTCCACATTCAAGGTCAGGAGGGGCGGCCATGAGGAGATATCCCTTGTCCAAGGTAAGGAGCAGTGGCTGCTGCTTTGCTGGAGCAGCCGTGAAGAGATACCCCATGTCCAAGGTAAGAGAAACCCAAGTAAGACGGTAGGTGTTGCCAGAGGGCATCAGAGGGCAGACACACTGAAACCATAATCACAGAAAACTAGCTAATCTGATCACAGGACCACAGCCTTGTCTAACTCAATGAAACTAAGCCATGCCGTGTGGGGCCACCCAAGACGAATGGGTCATGGTGGAAAGGTCTGACAGAATGTGGTCCACTGGAGAAAGAAATGGCAAACCACTTCAGTATTCTTGCCTTGAGAAACCCATGAACAGTATGAAAAGGCAAAAGGATAGGATACTGACAGAGGAACGCCCCAGGTCAGTAGGTGCCCATTATGCTTCTGGAGATCAGTGGAAAAATAACTCCAGAAAGAATGAAGGGATGGAGCCAAAGCAAAAACAATACCCAGTTGTGGATGTGGCTGGTGATAGAAGCAAGGTCTGATGCTGTAAAGAGCAATATTGCATAGGAACCTGGAATGTTAGTTCCATGAATCAAGGCAAATTGGAAGTGGTCAAACAGGAGATGGCAAGAGAGAATGTCAACATTCTAGGAATCAGCAAACTAAAATGGACTGGAATGGGTGAATTTAGCTCAACTGACCATTTTAACTACTAATTTTATCAGGAATCCCTTAGAAGAAATGGAGTAGCCATCATAGTCAACAAAAGAGTCCAAAATGCAGTACTTGGATGCAATCTCAAAAATGACAGAATGATCTCGTTTGTTTCCAAGGCAAACCATTCAATATTATGGTAATCCAAGCCTACACCCCAACCAGTAACACTGAAGAAGCTGAAGTTCTATGGATACCTACAAGACCTTTTAGAACTAACACCCAAAAAAGACGTCCTTTTCGTTATAGGGGACTGGAATGCAAAAGTAGGAGTCAAGAAACACCTGGAGTAACATGCAAATTTGGCCTTGGAGTATGGAATGAAGCAGGCCAGAGGCTAATAGAGTTTTGCCAAGAGAACACACTGGTCATAGCAAACACCCTTTTCCAACAACAAAAGAGAAGTGTGTCCAAATCTACAGTGGACATCACCAGATGGTCAACACCAAAATCAGATTGATTATATTCTTTTCAGCCAAAGATGGAGAAGCTCTTATAGTCAGCAAAAACAGGACCGGTAGCTGACTGTGGCGCAGATCATGAACTCCTTATTGCCAAATTCAGACTTAAACTGAAGAAAGTAGGGAAAACCACTAGACCATTCAGGTATGACATAAATCAAATCCCTATGACTATACAGTGGAAGTGAGAAATAGATTTAAGGGACTACATCTGATAGAAAGAGTGCCTGATGAACTATGGATGGAAGTTCGTGACATTGTACAGGAGACAGGGATCAAGACCATCTCCATGGAAGAGAAATGCAAAAAGGCAAAATGGTTGTCTGAAGAGGCCTTACAAATAGCTCTGAAAAGGAGAGAAGCGAAAAGCAATGGAGAAAAGGAAAGATATTCCCATTTGAATGCAGAGTTCCAAAGAATAGAAAGGAGAGATAAGAAATCCTCCTCAGTGATCAATGCAAACAAATAGAGGAAAACAACAGAATGGGAAAGACTAGAGATCTCTTCAAGAAAATTAGACATACCAAGGGAACATTTCATGCAAAGATGGGCTCGATAAAGGACAGAAATGGTATGGACCTAACAGAAGCAGAAGATATTAAGAAGAGGTGGCAAGAATTGTACAGAAAAGATCTTCATGACCCAGATAATCACAATGGTGTGATCACTCATCTAGAGCCAGACATCCTGGAAGGTGAAGTCAAGTGGGCCTTAGAATGCATCACTACGAACAAAGCTAGTGGAGGTGATGGAATTCCAGTTGAGCTACTTCAAATCCTAAAAGATGATGCTGTGAAAGTACTGCATGCAATATGCCAGCAAATTTGGAAAACTCAGCAGTGGCCACAGGACTGGAAAAGGTCAGTTTTCATTCCAGTCCCTAAGAATGGCAATCCCAAAGAATGCTCAAACTACCACACAATTGCACTCATCTCACACGCTAGTAAAGTAATGCTCTAAATTCTCCAAGCCAGGCTTCAACAATACGTGAACTGATAACTTCCAGATGTTCAAGCTGGCTTTAGAAAAGGCAGAGGAATCAGAGATCAAATTGCCCACATCCCCGCTGAAAAGCAAGAGAGTTCAAGAAAAACATCTATTTCTCTTTTATTGACTATGCCAAAGCCTTTGACTGTGTGGATAACAATAAACTGTGGAAAATTCTTTAAATGACAGGCATACCAGACCACCTGACTTGCCATTTCTCAAGAGGAAAGTCAGGTGGTCTGGTATGCCCTGGTATGCCCTTCTGGTATGCAACAGTTAGAACTGGACATGGAACAACAGACTGGTTCCAAATAGGAAAAGGAGTACATCAAGGCTGTATATTGTCACTCTGCTTATTTAACTTATATGCAGAGTACATCATGAGAAATGCTGGGCTTGAAGAAGCACAAGGTGGAATCAAGATTGCTGGGAGAAATATCAATAACCTCAGATATGCAGATGACACAACCTTTATGGCAGAAAGTGAAGAGCAACTAAAAAACCTCTTGATGAAAGTGAAAGAGGAGAGTGAAAAAGTTGGCTTAAAGCTCAACATTCAGAAAACTAAGATCATGGCATCTTGTTCCATCACTTCATGGGAAATAGATGGGGAAACAGTGGAAACAGTGTCAGACTTTATTTTTTGGGCTCCAAAATCACTGCAGATGGTGATTGTAGCCATGAAATTAAAAGATGCTGACCCCCTGGAAGTAAAGTTATGGCCTAGATAGCATATTAAAAAGCAGAGACATTACTTTGCCAATAAAGGTCCTTCTAGTCAAGGCTATGGTTTTTCCAGTGGCCATGTATTAATATGAGAGTTGGACTGTGAAGAAAGCTGAGTGCCAAATAATTGATGCTTTTGAACTGTGGTGTTGGAGAAGACTCTTGAGAGTCCCTTGGACTGCAAGGAGATCCAACCAGTCCATCCTAAAGGAGATCAGTCCTGGGTGTTCATTGGAAGGACTGATGATGAAGCTGAAACTCCAATACTTTGGCCACCTCATGTGAAGAGTTGACTCATTGGAAGAGACCGTGATGCTGGGAGGGATTGGAGGCAGGAGGAGAAGGGGACGGCAGAGGATGAGATGGCTGGATGGCTCCACCGACTTAATGGACATGAGTTTGAGTAAACTCTGGGAGTTTGTGATGGGCAGGGAGGCCTGGCATGCTGCAATTCATGGGGTCGCAAAGAGTCGGACATGACTGAGTGACTGAACTGAACTGAACTAAGCCTAGGGTTCTTCATTTCTTCCTTTTCTAGTTGCTTTAGCTATGGAGTTAGGTTATTTATTCGATTTTTCTCTTGTTTCTTGAGGTAAGGTTGTATTGCTATGAACCTTCCCCTTAGCACTGCTTTTACTGAATCCGATAGGTTTTGGGTTGTTGTGTTTTCATTTTTATTTGTTTCTATGCACATTTTGATTTCTTTTTTGATTTCTTCTTCTGTGATTTGTTGGTTATTCAGAAGCATGTTATTTAGCCTCCATATGTTTGCATTTTTATTTTTCATGTAGTTGACATCTAATCTTACCACACTATGATCAGAAAAGATGCTTGGAATGATGTCATTTTTTTTTGAATTTGCCAAGGGTAGATTTATGGCCCAGGATGTGATCTATCCTGGAGAAGTTTCCGTGTGCACTTGAGAAAAAGGTGAAATTAATTGTTTTGGGGTGATATGTCCTATAGATGTGAATGAGGTCTAACTGGTCCATTGTATCACTTAAGGTTTGTGTTTCCTTGCCAATTTTCTGTTTAGTTGATCTATTCATAGGTGTGAGTGTGGCATTAAACTCTCCCACTATTATTGTGTTACTGTTAATTTCCCCTTTCATACTTGTTAGCATTTGCCTTACATATTGTGCTGCTCCTATGTTGGGTGCATATATATTTGTAATTGTTATATCTTCTTCATGGATTGATCCTTTGATCATTATATAGTGTCCTTCTTTGTTTCTTTTCACAGCCTTTATTTCAAAGTCTATTTTATCTGATATGAGTATTGGTATTCCTGCTTTCTTTTGGTCTCCATTTGTGTGAAATATCTTTTTCTAGCCCCTCACATTCAGTCCATATGTGTCCCTTATTTTGAGGTGGGCCTCTTGTAGACAGCATATATAGGGGTCTTGTTTTTGTATCCATTCAGCCAATCTTTGTCTTTTGGTTGGGGCATTCAACCCATTTACACTTAAGGTAATTATTGATAAGTATGATCCCACTGCCATTTACTTTGTTGTTTGGGGTTTGAGTTTCTACACCTTTTCTGTGTTTCCTGTCTAGAGAAGATCCTTTAGCATTTGTTGAAGAGCTGGTTTGGTGGTGCTGAATTCTCTCAGCTTTTGCTTGTCTGTAAAGCCTTTGATTTCTCCTTCATATCTGAATGAGATCCTTTCTGGGTATAGAAATCTGGGTTGTAGGTTTTTCTCTTTCATCACTTTAAGTTTGTCCTGCCATTCCCTTCTAGCCTGAAGAGTTTCTATTGGAAGATCAGCCGTTTTCCTTATGGGAATCCCCTTGTGAGCTATTTGTTGTTTTTCCCTTGCTGCTTTTAATGTTTGTTCTTTATGTTTGATCTTCATTAATTTGATTAATATGTGTCTTGAGGTATTTCACCTTGGGTTTATCCTGTTTGGGACTCTCTGTGTGTCTTGGACTTGGGTGGCTATTTCCTTCCCCATTTTAGGGAAGTTTTCAACTATTATCTCCTCAAGTATTTTGTCATGGCCTTTCTTTTTGTCTTCTTCTTCTCAGACTCCTATGATTCGAAGGCTTGGGCATTTGACATTGTCCCAGAGGTCTCTGATGTTGTCCTCGTTTCTTTTAATTCTTTTTAACTCTCTGCTTCATTTATTTCCACCATTCTATCTTCCATCTCACTTATCCTATCTTTTGCCTCAGTTTTTCTACTGTTGGTTCCCTCCAGAATGTTTTTGATCTCAATTATTGCATTATTCATTATTGATTGACTGTTTTTTTACTTCTTCTAGGTCCTTGTTAAACATTTCTTGCATCTTCTCAATCCTTGTCTCCAGACTATTTATCTGTGACTCCATTTTGTTTTCAAGATTTGGGATCATTTTTACTATCATTATTCTGAATTCTCTTTCAGGTAGACTCCCTATCTCCTCCTCTTTTGTTTGGTTTGATGGACATTTATCATGTTCCTTTACCTGCTGAATGTTTCTCATTCTTTTCATCCTGTTTAGATTTCAATGTTCAGGGTGGCCTTTCTGTATGCTGGAAGTTTGTGGTTCCTCTTTATTTTGGAGGTTCCTCCCTGTGGGTGGGGTTGGATGAGTGGCTTGTCAAGGTTTCCTCATTAGGGAATCTTGCATCAGTGTTCTGGTGGGTGGGGCTGGATCTCTTCTCTCTGGAGTTAATGAAGTGTCCAGTGGTGAGTTTTGAGGTGTCTGTGGGTTTCATGTGACTTTGGGCAGCCTTTATATTAATGCTCAGGGCTATGTTCCTGCATTGCTGGAGAATTAGCATGGTATGTCTTTCTCTGGAACTTGTTGGCTCTTGGGTGGAGCTTGGTTTCAGTGTAGGTATGGAGGCTTTTGGATAAGCTCTTGTTGATTAAAGTTCCCTGGAGTCAGGAGGTTTCTGGTGTTCTCAAGTTTTGGATTTAAGCCTCTTGCCTCTGGTTTTTAGTCTTATTCTTACAGTAGCCTGAAGACTTCTCCATCTATACTGCACTGATGATAAAACATCTAGGTTAATGGAGAAAAGATTATCCACAGTGAGGGACACCCAGAGAGGTTTGTAGAGTTACATGGAGAAGAGAAGAGGGAGGAGGAAGGGAGATAGAGGTGACCAGGAGGAGAAGAGGGAGAATCAAAAGGGGAGAGAGAAATTTAATCAATTCCCTATGTGGTCTCCACAGCCTGGAACACGATAGAGGTTCACAGATTTACATAGAGAAGAGAAGAGGGAGGAAGGAGATAGAGGTGACGAGGAGGAGAAGAGGGGGTTCAAAAGGTGAGAGACATATATGGTCGGTAATCAGTTCCCTAAGTGTTCTCCACCACCCGGAATAACCAAAGAGATTCACAGAGTTGGGTAGAGAAGAGAAGGGGGAGGAAGGAGATAGAGGTGACCTGGGGGAGAATAAAGAGAGTAAAAAGGGGGAGAGGGCAATCAAGCCAGTAATCACATTCCTAAGTAAGAATGGGTATTGAAGATTGGATTCGTTTTTTTTCCCATTTATTTTTATTAGTTGGAGGCTAATTACTTTACAATATTGTAGTGGTTTTTGCCATACATTGACATGAATCAGCCATGGATTTACATGTATTCCCCATCCCAGTCCCCCCTCCCACCTCCCTCTCCACCCGATCCCTCTGGGTCTTCCCAGTGCACCAGGCCCGAGCACTTGTCTCATGCATCCAACCTGGGCTGGTGATCTGTTTCACCCTTGATAGTATACTTGTTTCAATGCTGTTCTCTCTGAACATCCCACCCTCGCCTTCTCCCACAGAGTCCAAAAGTCTGTTCTGTACATCTGTGTCTCTTTTTCTGTTTTGCATATAAGGTTATCGTTACCATCTTTTTAAATTCCATATATATGCATTAGTATACTGTACTGGTCTTTACCTTTCTGGCTTACTTCACTCTGTATAATGGGCTCCAGTTTCATCCATCTCATTAGAACTGATTCAAATGAATTCTTTTTAATGGCTGAGTAATATTCCATAGTGTATATGTACCACAGCTTCCTTATCCATTCGTCTGCTGATGGGCATCTAGGTTGCTTCCATGTCCTGGTTATTCTCTATGACCTACCTCCCAGAATATTGGAAATAAAAGCAAAAATAAACAAATGGGACCTAATTAAACCTAAAATCTTTTGCACAACAAAGGAAACTACAAGCAAGGTTAAAAGACAGGCTTCAGAATGGGAGAAAATAGTAGCAAATGAGGAAAGAGACAAAGGATTAATCTCAAAAATATACAAGCAACTCCTGAAGCTCAATTCCAGAAAAATAAATGATCCAATCAAAAAATGGGCCAAAGATCTAAGCAGACATTTCTCCAAAGAAGACATACAGATGACTAACAAACACATGAAAAGATGCTCAACATCACTCATTATCAGAGAAATGCAAATCAAAACCACAATGAGGTGCCATTACACGCCAGCCAGAATGGCTGCTATCCAAAAGTCTACAAGCAATAAATGCTGAGAGTGTGTGGAGAAAAGGGAACCCTCTTACACTGTTGGTGAGAATGCAAACTAGTACAGCCGCTATGGAGAACAGTGTGGAGATTCCTTAAAAACCTGGAAATCGAACTGCCATATGACCCAGCAATCCCACTCCTGGGCATACAAACTGAGGAAACCAGATCTGAAAGAGACACGTGTATCCCAATGTTCATCGAAGACTGGATTCTTAAAGGTACAAAATTGATAACAAACACCAAAAAGAAAAAATTAAAAAATCTAGTGTAGAGGTTAAACTCTCAAAAATACAATATTAAAAAAACAAAACAAAATCACAAAAATTATAAAAAAGATATATGAAATTTACTTTAAAAATAGGGTCTTTTCTTTTGCAAGGTAATAGTAGGTTATAAGAATGAAAATTAAAGTAGTAATAGAGGACTTAAAAATAAAAAAAAAATTTAAAATTAAAAAAATGATATTAGTAAAATATATCTAGGAATTTCTCTGGAGTTTATGAGGGCAGTGTGGGGTCAGTTCGGTTTCAGATAGTTCCTTGTTCTAGCTTATACTTCTCGAGGTCTATAGGCCCGTTACAATGTAGACGGTGTTAAGTACAGGGTTTTAGTCTGTTGCACCTGTCACTTCCAAAGCGGTTCCCTCTATTTTGGCTTCTTCTGTTTGCAAGTCTCTTCAGTGTCTAATTTCCACCCTGACAGAAGGGGGCGAAGGTGGTCACTTATTTAGGCTCACTTGTTCAGTTGTGTTGTGGGGAGGGAGGAACAAAAATTGCAAACAATCACTGGTGTGTGTGGGGAGTGCTTGCAGTGTCTGGGCCACACTGGGTTTGCTGCTGCTCACAGCGTGCGTGCTTTCCCGGTCTACACTGCTCAGGCTCCAGGTTGCTCTGCAGGGGAACTGTCTAAAGCGGGCCCTGGGTTGCGTGCACTTCCCAGGTCTAGGCCGCTCAGGTTCAGGTTCTCGGGTACTCCACAAAGGCACAGCCTTGGTTGGGCCTGATTTTGTGCCCTTCCAAGGTCCGAGCAGCTCAGGCACCCAGGTGTGTGGCGTGTGCACTCTCCCCAGGTGGGGCAGTGCATCTTATCATCTCCCCCGTCCCAGCCGCTCGGTTTCCTAGGTGCACAGCAGGAGAGCCTTCTCAAGGGTGCCCTGTGCCTCCTCTGGGGAGCTGATCTTTGGCTGCAACCCTCCTGATGGCTGTCAACCGTCCAGGATCCCAGGAAGTCTTGGTTAGCAACTGGGAGCCTGCTCACAGTTTGGTAGAGAATGTCGTCTCTGAGGCGGAGATTGCCAGAGGGACCTACTTTAAACACTCTTAGTTTTAGAACTGCATGCCTTAAGAGACATGTTTGAGGCTTCCCTGGTGACTCAGTGACCAATGCAGGAGACACAAATTTGACCCTGAATCCAGGAAGCTCCCATGTATCTCAGGGCAACTAAGCCTGTGCACCACAACTAGTGAGCAATGTGCTACAACTACTGAAGCCCGGGTATGTTGGAGCCTGTGGTTTCAGGGACAGAAGCCCCTGCAATGAGAAGTTCCTGCATGGCGACTGGAGAGTGGTCCCTGCTAACTGTAACTAGAGTAAATCCCATGCAGCAACAAAGACCCAGAACAGCCAAAAATAAAAGATAAATAAATAGACATATTTGGTCCTCCGTCCAGCACTGCTTACAGCACAATATGGTCTGCTTTAAATTCAAAGCAGCTTCATTATTATTATTTATTTCCCTATGTTAGCTTAGGTGAAAAATATGTTAGTATTGTGTAGCAACAAAGGCCATTTTGTTCTGCACGATATTTTCTTCTATATAAAAGTGGACATGTCAACAAAAGGTTGCCATCTGTTTAATTGTAACCCCAAGTGGTTGAGCTGCCAGGTTAGTGGGCTAATGCCGTTCATCCTCTGAAACTCTGTAAATTGAAAGTATTTATAGTAGATTCTTAGATATCCTCAGGGCTAACTTACAATATGACTAGGTTGTAGATTCCCCAGGCTTGACCAAAATGAATTGTTTTTATCTTCTCTTAAAAAGATTAGTGAATGAAGTTGATCTTATTAGTGAGTGAAGATGATCTTAACTCCCACAGAATCAGTGTATTCAAATAACAAATACATATTTCTAAGGACTTCTGAAAATAAAACTTGGATGTTATAAGTATCTCATTTAGTCATTGAATTCATGTTCAATGAGTAAATCAAGCATCTACCATATATAAGACACTGAAGAGATCTCTGTTTATTTTTTTATTTTTATTTTTTTCTTTTCATTTATTTTTATTAGTTGGAGGCTAATTACTTCACAACATTTCAGTGGGTTTTGTCATACATTGACATGAATCAGCCATGGAGTTACATGTATTCCCCATCCCGATCCCCCCTCCCACCTCCCTCTCTGCCCGATCCCTCTGGGTCTTCCCAGTGCACCAGGCCCAAGCACTTGTCTCATGCATCCCACCTGGGCTGGTGATCTGTTTCACTATAGATAATATACATGCTGTTCTCTCAAAACATCTCACCCTCGCCTTCTCCCACAGAGTCCAAAAGTCTGTTCTATACATCTGTGTCTCTTTTTCTGTTTTGCATATAGGGTTATCATTACCATCTTTCTAAATTCCATATATATGTGTTAGTATGCTGTAATGTTCTTTATCTTTCTGGCTTACTTCACTCTGTATAATGGGCTCCAGTTTCATCCATCTCATTAGAACTAATTCAAATGAATTCTTTTTAACAGCTGAGTAATATTCCATGGTGTATATGTACCACAGCTTCCTTATCCATTCATCTGCTGATGGGCATCCAGGTTGCTTCCATGTCCTGGCTATTTTAAACAATGCTGCGATGAACATTGGGGTGCACGTGTCTCTTTCAGATCTGGTTTCCTCAGTTTGTATGCCCAGAAGTGGGATTGCTGGGTCACATGGCAGTTCTATTTCCAGTTTTTAAAGAAATCTCCACACTGTTCTCCATAGCGGCTGTACTAGTTTGCATTCCCACCAACAGTGTAAGAGGGTTCCCTTTTCTCCACACCCTCTCCAGCATTTATTGCTTGTAGACTTTTGGATAGCAGCCATCCTGACTGGCGTGTAATGGTACCTCATTGTGGTTTTGATTTGAATTTCTCTGATGATGAGTGATGTTGAGCATCTTTTCATGTGTTTGTTAGCCATCTGTATGTCTTCTTTGGAGAAATGTCTGTTTAGTTCTTTGGCCCATTTTTTTGATTGGGTCATTTATTTTTCTGGAATTGAGCTTTAGGAGTTGCTTGTATATTTTTGAGATTAATCCTTTGTCTGTTGTTTCATTTGCCATTATTTTCTCCCAATCTGAGGGCTGTCTTTTCACCTTACTTATAGTTTCCTTTGTTGTGCAAAATTTTAAGTTTCATTAGGTCCCATTTGTTTATTTTTGCTTTTATTTCTGAAATTCTGGGATGTGGGTCATAGAGGATCCTGCTGTGATTTATGTCAGAGAGTGTTTTGTCTATGTTCTCCTCTAGGAGTTTTATAGTTTCTGGTCTTACACTTAGATCTTTAATCCATTTTGAGTTTATTTTTGTGTATGGTGTTAGAAAGTGTTCTAGTTTCATTCTTTTACAAGTGGTTGACCAGTTTTCCCAGCACCACTTGTTAAAGAGGTTGTCTTTTTTCCATTGTATATCCTTGCCTCCTTTGTCGAAGATAAGTTGTCCATAGGTTCGTGGATTTATCTCTGGGCTTTCTATTCTGTTCCATTGATCTATATTTCTGTCTTTGTGCCAGTACCATACTGTCTGGATGATTGTGGCTTTGTAGTAGAGCCTAAAGTCAGGCAGGTTGATTCCTCCAGTTACATTCTTCTTTCTCAAGATTACTTTAGCTATTTGAGGTTTTTTGTATTTCCATACAAATTGTGAAATTATTTGTTCTAGTTCTGTGAAAAATACCGTTGGTAGCTTGATAGGGATTGCATTGAATCTATAGATTGCTTTGGGTAGAATAGCCATTTTGACAATATTGATTCTTCCAATCCATGAACACGGTATGTTTCTCCATCTGTTTGTGTCCTCTTTGATTTCTTTCATCAGTGTTTTATACTTTTCTATGTATAGGTCTTTTGTTTCTTTAGGTAGATGTACTCCTAAGTATTTTATTCTTTTTGTTGCAATGGTGAATGGTATTGTTTCCTTAATTTCTCTTTCTGTTTTCTCATTGTTAGTGTATAGGAATGCAAGGGATTTCTGTGTGTTAATTTTATATCCTGCCACTTTACTATATTCATTGATTGGCTGTAGTAATTTTCTGGTAGAGTCTTTAGGGTTTTCTATGTAGAGGATCATGTCATCTGCAAACAGCGAGAGTTTCACTTCTTCTTTTCCTATCTGGATTCCTTTTACTTCTTTTTCTGCTCTGATTTCTGTGGCCAACACTTCCAACACTATGTTGAATAGTAGTGGTGAGAGTGGGCACCCTTGTCTTGTTCCTGATTTCAGGGGAAATGCTTTCAATTTTTCACCATTGAGGGTGATGCTTGCTGTGGGTTTGTCATATATAGCTTTTATTATGTTGAGGTATGTTCCTTCTATTCCTGCTTTCTGGAGAGTTTTAATTATAAATGAGTGCTGAATTTTGTCAAAGGCTTTCTCTGCATCTATTGAGATAATCATATGGTTTTTATCTTTCAATTTGTTAATGTGGTGTATTACATTGATTGATTTGTGGATATTAAAGAATCCTTGCATTCCTGGGATAAAGCCCACTTGGTCATGGTGTATGATTTTTTTAATATGTTGTTGGATTCTGTTTGCTAGAATTTTGTTAAGGATTTTTGCATCTATGTTCATCAGTGATATTGGCCTGTAGTTCTCTTTTTTTGTGGCATCTTTGTCTGGTTTTGGAATTAGGGTGATGGTGGCCTCATAGAATGAGTTTGGAAGTTTACCTTCTTCTGCAATTTTCTGGAAGAGTTTGAGTAAGATAGGTGTTAGCTCTTCTCTAAATTTTTGGTAGAATTCAGCTGTGAAGCCATCTGGTCCTGGGCTTTTGTTTATTGGAAGATTTCTGATTACAGTTTCGATTTCCTTGCTTGTTATGGGTCTGTTAAGATCTTCTATTTCTTCCTGGTTCAGTTTTGGAAAGTCATACTTTTCTAAGAATTTGTCCATTTCATCCCAGTTGTCCATTTTATTGGCATAGAGCTGCTGGTAGTAGCCTCTTATGATCCTTTGTATTTCAGTGTTGTCTGTTGTGATCTCTCCATTTTCATTTGTAATTTTGTTAATTTGGTTCTTCTCTCTTTGTTTCTTAATGAGTCTTGCTAATGGTTTGTCAATTTTGTTTATTTTTTCAAAAAACCATAGCTTTTAGCTTTGTTGATTTTTACTATGGTCTCTTTAGTTTCTTGTTTATTTCTGCCCTAATTTTTAAGATTTCTTTCCTTCTACTAACCCTGGGGTTCTTCATTTCTTCCTTCTCTAATTGCTTTAGGTGTAGAATTAGGTTATTTATTTGGCTTTTTTCTTGTTTCTTGATGTAAGCCTGTAATGCTATGAACTTTCCCCTTAGACTGCTTTTACCATGTCCCATAGGTTTTGGGTTGTTGTGTTTTCATTTTCGTTCATTTTTATGGATATTTTGATTTCTTTTTTGATTTCTTCTATGATTTGTTGGTTATTCAGAAGCGTGTTATTTAGCCTCCATATGTTTGAATTTTTAACAATTTTTTTCCTGTAATTGAGATCTAATCTTACTGCACTGTGGTCAGAAAAGATGACTGGAATGATTTCAATTTTTTTGAGTTTTCCAAGACCAGACTTATGGCCCAGGATGTTATCTATTCTGGAGAAGGTTCCATGTGCACTTGAGAAAAAGGTGAAGTTGATTGTTTTGGGGTGAAATGTCCTATAGATATCAATTAGGTCTAGCTGGTCCACTGTGTCATTTAAGGTTTGTGTTTTCTTTTCATTTTCTGTTTAGTTGATCTATCCATAGTTGTGAGTGGGGTATTAAAGTCTCCCACTATTATTGTGTTACTATTAATTTCCTCTTTCATACTTGTTAGCATTTGCCGTACATATTGCGGTGCTCCTATGTTGGGTGCATATATATTTATAATTGTTTTATCTTCTTCTTGGATTGATCCTTTGATCATTATGTAGTGTCCTTCTTTGTCTCTTTTCACATCCTCTATTTCAAAGTCTATTTTATCTGATATGAGTATTGCGACTCCTGCTTTCTTTTGGTCTCCGTTTGTGTGAAATATTTTTTTCCAGCCCTTCACTTTTAGTCTGTATGTGTCTCTTGTTTTGAGGTGGGTTTCTTGTAGACAGCATATATAGAGGTCTTGTTTTTGTATCCATTCAGCCAATCTTTGTCTTTTGGTTGGGGCATTCAGCCCATTTACACTTAAGGTAATTATTGATAGGTGTGGTCCCGCTGCCATTTATTTTGTTGTTTTGGGTTCACGTTCATACAACCTTTCTGTGTTTCCTGTCTAGAGAAGATCCTTTAGCATTTGTTGAAGAGCTGGTTTGGTGGTGCTGAATTCTCTCAGCTTTTGCTTGTCTGTAAAGCTTTTAAATTCTCCTTCATATCTGAATGAGATCCTTGCTGGGTACAGTAATCTGGGTTGTAGGTTATTCTCTTTCATTACTTTAAGTATGTCCTGCCATTCCCTTCTGGCCTGGAGGGTTTCTATTGATAGATCAGCAGTTATCCTTATGGGAATCCTTTTTTGTGTTATTTGTTGTTTCTCCCTTGCTGCTTTTAATATTTGTTCTTTGTGTTTGATCTTTGTTAATTTGATTAATATGTGTCTTGGGGTGTTTCGTCTTGGGTTTATCCTGTTTGGGACTCTCTGGGTTTCTTGGACTTGGGTGGCTATTTCCTTCCCCATTTTAGGGAAGTTTTCAGCTATTATCTCCTCGAGTATTTTGTCATGGCCTTTCTTTTTGTCTTCTTCTTCTGGGACAACTATGATTTGAATGTTGGGGCATTTCACATTGTCCCAGAGGTCCCTGAGGTTGTCCTCATTTCTTTTGATTCTTTTTTCTTTTTTCCTCTCTGCTTCATTTATTTCCACCATTTTATCTTCTACCTCACTTATCCTATCTTCTGTCTCCGTTATTCTACTCTTGGTTCCTCCAGAGTGTTTTTGATCTCATTTATTGCATTATTCATTTTTATTTGACTCTTCTTATTTCTTCTAGGTCTTTACTAAACATTTCTTGCGTATTTTCAATCTTTGTCTCCAGGATATTTATCTTTAACTCCATTTTGTTTTCAAGATTTTGGATCATTTTTATTATCATTATTCTAAATTCTTTTTCAGGTAGATTCCCTATCTCCTCCTCTTTTGTTTGACTTGGTGGGCATTTTTCATGTTCCTTTACCTGTTGGGTATTTCTCTGCCTTTTCATCATGTTTAGATTGCTGTGTCTGGAGTGGGCTTTCTGTATTCTGGAGGTCTGAGGTTCCTTTTTATTGTGGAGGTTTTACCCAGTGGGTGGGGTTGAACGATTGGCTTGTCAAGGTTTCCTGGTCAGGGAAGCTTACGTTGGTGTTCTGGTGCGTGGAACTTGATTTCTTCTCTCTGGAGTGCAATGGAGTGCCCAGTAATGAGTTTTGAGATGGGTCTATGTGTTAGGTGTGACCATGGGCAGCCTGTATGTTGACATTCAGGGCTATGTTCCTGCATTGCTGGAGAATTTGCATGGTATGTCTTGCTCTAAAACTTATTGGCTCTTGGGTGGTGGTTGGTTTCAGTGTAGGTATGGAAGCTTTTGGATGGTCTCTTATTACTTAAAGTTCCATGTAGTCAGGAGTTCTCTGGTGTTCTCAGGTTTTGGGCTTAAGTCTCCTGCCTCTGGATTTCAGTTTTATTCTTCCAGTAGTCTCAAGACTTCTTCAACCATACAGCACTGATAATAAAACTTCTAGGTTAATGGCGAAAAGATTCTCCCCCGTTAGGGACACCCAGAGAGGTTCACAGAGTTACATGAAGAAGAGGAGAGGGAGGAGGGAGATAGAGATGAGCAGGAGGAGAAAAAGGGGGACTTAAGAGTTGAGAGACAGATTTACGCAGTTGTCTGTTCTCAGAGTGGTCTCCGTAGCCCAGACACCCACAAAGATTCACAGAATTGGATTGGGAAGAGAAGGGGAAAGGAGGAAATAGAGGTGTTCTGAGGTAGAAAATGGAGAGTCAAGATTGGGAGAGAATAATCAACACACTCCTGAATAAAAATGGGAACTGAATCTTGGATTCTTAAATGTCCACAATTTATATCATATACTGAAAAACAAAGATTAAAAATCTAGAGTAGAGGTTAGACTCTTAAAAATACTATATTAAAAACAAAAACCAAAACACAAAAAAATTCTAGAAATATATATGAAGTTCGGTTTAAAAATAAGGCTTCTCTTTTTTTTTTGGTAAGGTTATAGTGTAATGAAAATGAAGATTAAGGAGTAATAGAGGAGTAACAGAGGACTTTAATAGGAAATAAGATAAAAAGAAAAACAGAAAATAGAAGAGAAAAAGGAAAAAAAAAGAAAAAAAAAATTTTTTTCTAATTAAAAAAATCATAAAAATCTATGAAAATGAAAGTTAAGGAGTAATGGGCGAGTAATAGGGAATTTTAAAAGAAAATAAAAGAGAAAAAAAGAAAAAATTTTTTTTTTTAATTTACTTAAAAAAAAGGGTAAAAATATATCTAGGAATTTCTCTAGAGCTGTTGCGGTCAGTGTGGGTTCGGTTCAGTTTTAGATAGCTCCTCATTCCAGCTTACACTTCTCGATATCTACAGGCCCCTTCCGGTGTAGTCGGTGTCACCTACAGGGATTTTAATCTGTTGCACCGGTCCCTTCTGAAGCGGTTCCCTTTGTTTATTTGGCTTCTATTTGCTGGTCTCTTCAGTGCCTAATTTCCACCCTGACACAGGCGGGTGGAGGAGGACTCTTATTCAGGTTGCTAGTTCCGTCATGCTACGGGGAGGGGCTGGTGCTGCTTTCCCCTCTAAGCTGCTCAGGCTCCCGGCTGTTCTATACGGAGCGTGCCCTGTGCTGCGCGAGGTTCCAGCCCTCGGGTGTCCCACAAAAGCCCAGAACAAAAAGCTGCGTCTGCTTTTTGTGCCTTCCCTGTCAGAGCGGCTCAGGCAGCCAGGGGCTTGGCGGGCGCACTCTCCCCGGGTGCGTGCGCCTTCTGCCCTCCGCGTCCCCAGCCCCAGTCCTCGCCCGCGCCAGTCGGTGTGTGCGCCCTGTGTCTCGCTGCGACCCTCCCGGCGGATGTCGACCATCCAGAATCTCAGAAGGTCTTTGATCAGATGCTGGAGGCCTGTTTGCAGTGTGGTAGGGGATGGGTCCTTGGGGCCGAGTTTGCCCCTTTCCCCTCCCCGCTGCCTCCTGCCTCCGGCGGGGCTGGGCTGGTCCACAGCCTGCGACCTCTTCTCTGGACTTGCTCGGTCCCTTTGTTCTGCGAACGGCCGGCAGTGTGTTCAGGCCGGTTAATTTTCTCTCTCTCTTTTGCTGTCCCACAGTTTAAGTTGGTAACTCATAAAAGCTCCCTCCGATTGTCCTCAGGGCACTCAGGCCCGGTCCTTACCCTAAGCAATGCCGCCCGCTCCTCTCCATTCTGCCCCCTCTTGCTGGTGGCGGATGCGGGTGTCTGGGTACTTTTCTGCTGGGAGTTGCTTTTAGGCACGTAATCTGTGGGTTTTATTTATTGTTCCCCTCCCAGTCAGGTTGCCCTCCGAGATTCAAAAACTTCCCCCAGACCCGCCAGTGCAAGACTCCCTTCCCGGGACGGATCTCTGTCCTTAGCTCTTTTGTCTCTCTTTTTATCTTTTATGTTTTGTCCTACTTCCTTTCGAAGACAATGGGTTGCTTTTCTGGGCACCTGATGACCTCAGCTAGCGATCAGAAGTTGTTTTGTGAAGTTTGCTCTGCGTTCGGTTATTCTTTTGATGAATTTGTAGGAGAGAAAGTGGTCTCCCCGTCCTTTTCCTCCACCATCTTGGCTCCTCCGCGTGATGTCTGTTTAAAGGGATACTATGTAGCAACTCAAAAAGTTGTATGAAGTGAAAAATGACTCATTTTTTGAAAGTCAAATTTTCATATATTGAGGTGTTTTGAGTGGGTATGGGAATAATGTATGGGGCTTCCCAGGTTGCACTAGTGATAAAGAACTTGCCTGCCAATGCAGGAGACAGAAGAGACATGGGTTCGATCCCTGGGTTGGGAAGGTCCCCTGAAGGAGGGCATGGCAACCTGCTCCAGTATTCTTGCCTGGAGAATCCCCATGGACAGAGAAGCCTGTGGGCTATGGTCTGTGGGATGGCAGAGTGGGACACAACTGAAGCAACTTAGCATGCACACAGGGGAATAATATGTATGGTTAGTGGCTCTACCCTGCCAGAAAATATTTATCTTTCCTCCTATTTCAAATATTGCATATGGATATGAATGAGTCTCCTGATTGTCAATGAAAATTCAGAAGGTAAATCTAGAGACCAAAGTGTTAAGATATTAAAATGTGCTGCATTACTTGGTAGAAGTGTGAGTAGAACCAGCTTTGAAATATTGCATAAAGAAAAAAAAAAAAACCTTTGGCTATGCAGATTGGGTCACAGAATGTTTGGTGTTTTTAATGAATAAAATGTCTTGTAAAGAACATGCAGTAAATATCAATTAAATTCTACAGTATAGACATATGTTTATATGATAAAGAAAAATTGGGGGGAAACAAACCATCCTGAGCTTCTGAATATTTAAATGAGAACATTTCAATGTTCTACCAATATTGTGGAGTTCAATAAAAAGAGAAACTATGAACAAAGCTCTTCCATTTTAATTTTGCTTCTTTGTGTCAGGATATATGCTGGAATAAAATCTGAGATATCTGTTTATTCATTGACCTGATTCTCAAAATATCTCAAATGTAAAATTGCTTGTCGGCGTTTAGTCCCTGTGGATTCCTACAGATTTGAGGATTTAATTACCTGCTTTTTCACTGTATGAAGTGGTCAGCCTGTGAAGTCAGCTCTCAGCTGATAATCACCTAGGAGGAGGAACTGCTGGTTTTTATCCTGATGATTTTAATTATCTCTGATAGCTCAAGAAATAGTAAGTCTATCTAAAGTTGTTGCTAACAAGAATTTTTGACAGCAGAAAAGACAGGGAATAAATTTCAGAAAGTGTAAGAAATGCCCAGATAGAAGAAAGGTGCTATTCACAAATGGATGGAGAGTAGGACTATAATTAGATTTCTCTCTTCTTCTTCCTTTAAATTCCCAGGATAACCAATTTAGTCTGGAAAGGCCTTCCCTGGACCATAGGCATTATTCTCCTCAATTTTGATGTTGGTGACTTACTAAAAAAAAGACACAAAACAAAAAAAATACTAAGTGTTTCAAACTAAATAGGCCTGCAGGTTGACTTCAGTTTTTAGGTCACCAATTTCCACCAATTTGTGCTTTAGACTTTCTTCAATATGTTAACTGAAGTGATCATTCTCTCTTTCAAAAGCATTTAAAAATTATTGTCTGTGCAATTCATTTTGAAATTAATCATGACTGCCTCATGACATCTTTCCTATTATGTCTTGAATTGCCATTTAATTTTTTAATGGCTGTGAAACTTTTCACTTGCCTTGAGACTCTAATCAATTAACTTCTGTGCAGAAGTGCCGAGGATGTGTGTCTTATATTTCTTTGTATTTCCTCTAGTGCCAAATATAATGATCTCTCAAAGAATTAATGTTAATTTTATTTCATAAAGATCCACAACATTCCAAGCCTATATTTACCTTTTCTATGAGTACTAAAATGACAGAAAATTAGATATAATCAGTTCATATTCATGGGGTGATATTCATTTCTCCCTGGAAATGGCTGCAGAATTTGTAAAAAGACAGAAATTGTTGTTGTTGTTTAGTCTCAAAGTTCTCTTTTGCAACCCCATAGACTGTAGCCTGCCAAGCTCCCCTGACCATGGGATTTCCAAGGCAAAGAATCCTGGAGTGGAGTGGGTTACCATTTCCTTCTCCAGGGCATCTTCCCAATTCAAGAATGGAACCCTTGTCTCCTGTGGTTCCTGTATCAGCAGGCCGATTCTTTACACTGTGCTACCTGGGAAGTCCCATTTGTAAGGAAAATCAGAAAAACCTCACAAATGCTTCAGTTGTGCCACCAGGAAAAGTGCCTCCTCCTTTCCTTTTTCCTGCACTGAAGGGTGAGCAGATGGAGGAAAACAGATGAGCAGATGAAGAGAAGAAGCACCATATCAGGAACTTTACATACCCATCTCTCAAAGGTCCAAGAACAGGAATTCGTATCCCCCTCTTACAGATGGGAAACTGACAGGTACAGGGGTGATGTTTTCTACAAGACCACACAGCTGCTATTAGGGCTTGGATTATAATTCTGTTTTGTTCTTGCAAATGTGGGCCACCTCTCTCAGCCAGGCAGCTTCTATTAGAAGAAGCCAGGTCATTTTAAATGTTCAATGTGAAAGGGCCCTGGGAAAAGGTCAGCAAAATGTCAAAATTGTGAAGTAGTCTTAGTTTAGCAGATCCTTCCTTTCTTATCATTTCTCTTCTGGCACACTGCAGGCTTCAGTTTGCTCACGCTTTTCTAGGCTGGGAGAATCCAACTGCTGCTCCAGATGTCCCCAGCCCGGAGCACACAACCTGGAATCTAATCTAGATCTTTGTGCTCTGCTTAGGTGCTCAGTTGCGTCCGACTCTGAGGCCCCATGAACTGTAACCTGCCAGGCTCCTCTGTCCATGGGGATTCTCCAGGCAAGAATACTAGAGTGGGTTGCCATGCCCTCCTCCAAGGGATCTTCCCAACCCAGGGATGGAACCCAGGTCTCCCGCATTGCAGGCAGATTCTTTACCAGCTTGGTTGCATTCTCATTAAGATGTTAGTTCCTTATCTCACTTGTTGTTCAGCTGCTAAATTGTTTCTGATTCTTTGAGAGCTCATGGACTGCAGCACACCAGGCTTGCCTGTCCTTCACTATCTCCCTGAATTTGCTCAAACTCATGTCTGTTGAGTCACTGATGCCATCCAACCATCTCATCCCTTCTCGTCCACTTCTCCTGCTCTCAATCTTTCCCAGCATCCATTCTCATTCCAATGAGTTGGCTCTTCGCATCTGGTGGCCAAAGTATTGGAGTTTCAACTTCAGCTTCAGCCCTTCCAAAGAATATTCAGGGTTGACTCTTTAGGATTAACTGATTTGATCTCCTTGCTGTTCAAGGGAATCTCGAGTCTTCTTCAGCACCGCAATTCAAAAGCATCAATTCTTTGGGCACTCAGCCTTCTCATTACTGTTTATTAAGTCAATCTGCATTTACACATTAATGGTCTCTGATGGACTAATGACATTCTTCTAGATAACACTGTTCAATAGAGGCTGACAGGTATTATTAGGAGTTTTGGATTCGGTGGGAGGCATAAATGGGGGAAGGCCTGTCGTTTAGGAGTTCTTCATTTCCATATCCTGACAAGTTCTGTGATAGACTTATCTGAAGGGTAAAATGCTTTATTACATGCTCATTTATGTTATTTATTCTTAAACAATGGGAATTACTTGAATCCAAGCAAAAAGCATTTCAGAATTTATATTTAGTTAGGGAACTCCTACAGTAGTGTATTTCAAGTTATGTATTATAACTTCTGTGATCTTTGAAAACATTCTTCTTGGTAACAGGTAGTATGTGATTTTGGAATCAGTGATTTTGGAATCGCATACTACCTGTTACAAACATGTAGTATTGGGCTCCAAAATCACTGTGTTTGGTGACTGCAGTCAAAGACACTTGCTCTGTGGAAGAAAAGCTATGACAAATCTAGACAGCATATTTAAAAGCAGACACATTCCTTTGCTGGCAAAGGTCTGTGTAGTCAAATCTATGGTTTTTCTAGTAGTCATGTATGGATGTGACAGCTGGACAGTAAAATAGGCTGAGCACTGAAGAATTGATGTCTTCAGACTGTGGTGATGGAGAAGACTCTTGAGAGTCCTTTGGACTGCAAGGAGATCAAACTAGTCAATCCTAAAGGGAATCAACCCTGAATATTCATTGGGAGGATTGATGCTGAGGCTGAAGCTCCAATACTTGGCCATGTTATGCAAAGAGCCGATTTGTTGGACAAGACCCTGATGCTGGGAAGGTTTGAAGGCAGGAGGAGAAGGGATGACAGAGGATGAGACGGCTGGATGGCATCACCGACTCAATGGACATGAGTTTGAGCAAGCTCTGGGAGATGGTGATGGTCAGGGAAGCCTGGTGTGCTGCTGTCCATGGGGTGGCAGAGTTGGACACAACTGAGCAACAACAACAAATGTGTTTCCACATTGTCAAACTGAGAAATTCATTTAAATAAGTAGATCATCTGCTTACACAATATCAAGCAGTTATTGCACTGAACACATTATGGAAATACTGTACTTGCCCCATTCTAAGGAAATTGCCTCTAAAATAAGCACTTGGAAAGTTTCTTACAAAGCAGTAGTTTTGAAAGTGTGATCCTACATCAGAATCACAGAGGTGCTTCCTAAAAATGCTAGTTCCCAGATCCAATGAATCAGAACCTCCAAGATACTATACATTTTTTAAAAAGTCTTACTTTAGGTTGGTAAGGAGCTCAAAAGATTTCTTGGGAAATCTTTTATAATTAAGGTAAATCACTTCCTGAAAAAGTACATTGTTTCTAGTTGATTCAGCCGCTCACAAGTGCCAAATTCATTTGAAGGTAAACTTCACACTAGAGAAAGATATAATACCAAAAAAATAAAAAAGTCACTGGGTCACCAAAGCCAAAGAGAATCTGCACACTTTTCTGGGAATACATAAAGTTCAAGTAGAGTACACTGCACTCTTTATGCTAGGTAAAACCATCATAAATGTGCTTCATCTTCTAACATTTCCAGACAATAACTGTACAAAGAGATTCTGTACAAAGAATGAAAATGTTCACCGTTCCCAGTTGACAATCAGTTAGTTGTGCAATCACTTTAAAACCTCATGTAAAGACTGTTTTATGTCCTAAAATTTTTGTTTTTCTTCTTTTTATGCTCCTTCTCTCTTTTCCTATTTTTATTTCTACGGAAGGTAGTCCTTTTAGGGAAACCAATTGTATATGGGTTAACTTTTTGAACAGACTCCTTTCTAGGAATACCACAGTGTTTTTGCTTTGATCTCCTTTCATTGGAGAATAACTGGTTCATGAGTCAGAAGAGTTTGGTCCTGGTTTTGTAGGCTAATGAACTGTGCAGTCTTGCCATGCCTATCTGTACAATGGAGAAGGCTGCAATGGCTGATTTCTGATCTCTCTTCCATCTGTATGATGGGAAAACAGCAGAGGCAGTCCTTGCCTGTGTTTTCCCTGGTAAATATTAATTCCTAAGGGGTCTTTTCTACTTTTGCTGCGAAATAATATGCACATTTCACCTAAGAGAAGACATAGAAACAAAACATAAAATGGATCATTTCCATTTAAATTGCTTAAGTAAGATGGAAATTACTCACTTATTTAAGTGAATCAACATTTTCTTTTGGAATCCAGTGTGTCTTAAGTTAATCACTTCAAGAAAATGGCTCTGGAGGTGAGTAGGCCAAAGTTAGCAAAACAAGGTACTTTAAAAAAGTAATCCCTTTAATGTATAGCTGCTTAACTTAGTGGTTCCTTACTGAAATGAGCTTAGTCAGCATTTCAGAACAAATCAACTAGAAATTAAGAACTGACATGCTCTTAGTTCTCTCTTGCCCTTTGTTCTTTTTTTTGAAAAGTGGCCTCAATATTTTTGAATATATGCATCTATATTAAAAAGCTCAGTATGCATTCCCCAAATACATATTTACATATGTATTTCTAAGTTATATCTATACATGTGCTGTGCTCAGTCACTTCAGTTGTGTCTGGCTTTTTGTGAAAAGCCTGCCAGGTTCCTCTGTCCATGGGATTCTCCAGGCAAGAATACTAGAATGCGTTGCTATTTCCTTCTCCAATGTCTATACATACAAACATATACATATATATATAAACTATCTCTAGTTACTATCTCAAGGAATAATGTGCAATTAAAAGAAGTTCATTATTAGAGAATATCATGTAAGACTTTAAATAATTTATAATTGAGGGTCTTGACATAGATCCACATATGATTAAATCATTGTTTTTACTTTACAACATGGCAAAGAATTCATATTAAGCACAGATGTGCTAACTCCATCACTTTATTTTTTATCTGCTTGAACTCGCATCATTAGTTTTATCTTTGATCTGAGTTTCTTTGCAGAGATGTTTTTTAAAGCCCTTTGACCATGCTGAGAAGATTTGGTTTTGTTGAAAACCTTATAAATATAGGCTGTAGATCTATCTAACTAGGTATACACAATCTGTAATTCATTGCAATATGTTGAAATCTAAGGAACCAGTGAGAACGGCAAGTTGGAGGAAGTTTCTCCCTTCCTTCCATATCCTGTGTGGAGCATATGTCACATGTGACTCTCTGACATATGGACGAGGGTGGAAACCCAGGATCATTCAACAGTAAATATTAGTAAAGCTTAATTGCCTTTTTCTATTTCTAGAATAGGATAAGTGGAATTTCAATATTTTCTTGCCACATCTCACTTCCAAAAATTACTGCTTTAGCAGCAGAGTAATGTGGACAAGCTGTGTAGCAAATGAAAGGTGACTTTCTGAGTCATAATTAGCAGCAAGGATGTAACTACTGTTGAGTTCATAAAGTATATTTCCCTTTCCCTCCCTCGTGCTCCCGATAGTCAGGCGTGATGAAGTTGATATTAATTGAGGTGGCAAGAGCAGAAAGAAAGAATGTGTTTGTCATGACCAGCTTTCCCTAATCATAAGCTGCTGGATGAGTTTGCATCTACGGCTTCTTCTATGGCCTGTGGTCCTCTTAACAGGAATTATTATCCACTGAGACAGAAACACTATGGTATCTGTCCTTAGTCAGGGCTTTAAAGTTAGTTCAAGTACAAGTTGTCCATTTTTCTTAGGGATCGTATTCTTTTCCACAGGGGTGAGAAAGAAGTGTAATGCCATTGAAACAGAATATGCTCCAAAGCTTTTACATCATGATTAATATAGTTGCCCAACTGCCTGCTCTGACAGTTGGGAGGCATGCATATTTTCCTTCTGTCTTTTTCAAGTCTCAGTTGTTCTCTGGGGCATGTTGTTGGATATATAAAGCTAAGCTGTGTGCGCTGATGGTGCTTTTGCCCTGAATAATATGTGCAGTCTGCCCACATGCTTTCTGTGTAGATTCTCCTGGTGATCTCGTGGCTGCTTTTTAGTGCTGTCCTTAACTTTCTCTAGTGTGAAACATTCTGTCTTCCAATGCATTTGGCACTTGCTTGTAGCAGAGTTAACTGAAAATAGTGCATTTTTCCAGGCGATGATTTGCTTTGATCATGAAGGAACATTTCCTGGGATCGCTCTGAGATAGCTTGAAAAGAAAAATGATTATTGCAAACACAGTTTTGATGTCCACCTTTAGATACGCAGTTCATAAGTGACTACTGTATACTTAAAATATGTCCAAAGTACATAAACTCAGGAGAGAAGTTTATCTTATTTTTAGAACCTGGAAATCTTTAGAGCTAAATAATAAAAAGAAAAAGTGGAAGGGTCTGACATTTTATAACCATTCCATGTTGAAAAAGAATACTTACAACTCACTCTCTAGTACTGTCATTTTCAAAAAGGGAGCAGAGGAAAACTTGCCAGGAAAAAACACTGCCATGTTATCTGTGAGAAAACCAAGAAGTGAAATTATAAATTCCATGCTTCTAATTAGACCCATTTATTTAAAATCGATTTTTAAATTTAAATTACATAAGCAACATTTTTCTTGTAAAAAAAAGAAATTAAAAAATGAAGTCTCTCCACTCTTCCCACAGACCATCTGCTTCCCCAAATCCTGTCCCTAGACTCTCCAAAAGGGATTGTTATTAACCATTATTATGAATTTCTTGAACATATATGTAGGCATTTTTGATTCATATAGACTTGCATGTGAGGAAGTGCATGCACACACACACAGTCTAGCACTGTCAGACTCATGCACAGTTTGATAGAGCAGTAGTGTTCCAGGAAAGAATCAACACAAACACAATGTAGGGTACTTTCCACATGGATGTATACTTCATGCACCATGCAAAGGCAATGACTTTCCACGTTCATTTAATTTCCTAGACTCATGTCATGCCTTTGGCCAAGGTTTCTTCCAGCTTTCCAATGATTTCATGTAATTATTGCCCAGTCCTTTCCACATTACAGTTACGTTTAACATGTCCTTCATGATATCAAACACTTTCATTAGTTCTCAATTACTGGGTGAGATTTCCTTAGATTTCTTTTACTATTCTCTCAAAGCCTTTAGTGCATCCCCCAAACTTGTATTTTCAGAAGCAGTGAGAACTTTTCCCTTTGTGTCATGTCCAGCCATGTCATTAACAAGCTTTCATTAACAATTTATTTGCTCATCCATAGACAAAAGGCAGAAAGAGATCATCATACAGCAAATAATGGAAGATGCACATTAACAATTTATTTGCTTATCCATAGACAAAAGGCAGAAAGACAGATCATCATACAGCAAATAATGGAAGATGCAGACCTCACCTAATTTATGCCATAGACCTCACTGAGTCCATTTGTACTCTAGGTACTCACAAGTTGGAAGTATAGTTGGATAAGAAGATACTGTCACTGACTGATAGCATATAAAATAGATCATCAGAAAAACATATATGTTCAGTTACCTGCCTGCTGCCTATCTATAGTATAACAACCAGCGTTAAATTTAATGCCATCAAACTGGTCCTAATGTTCAAAACCTCTGGGAACAGGAATTTGGACAGAATAAAGTGTTGGTGGCTTGTCTTTGCTGCATGAAGTCTAGGACCTCAGCTGAAAAAAAAGGTAGGGCTTATATCAAGAGCCATATGAGCTCAGATGTTAAGTAGTTAATGCTGGATGTTTAGTGGGCCTCAGCTTGGTTGTCAGCCCAAACATTCCTAGATGGCCTCTTCATGTGGCCTTGGCTTCCTCAGAATAGAAGCTGGGTTTGACAATGAGTATCCGAAGATACCAGATACCAGACAGTGGAAACAGATTTCTTATAACCTGAGTCCAGAAACTGGGTAGTGTCACTCTCATCCTATTCTGCTAGTAGAACAGAGACAAAGCCTAGATTCAAAGAAGAGGAAATAGACCTCATTTTCCTATGGGAGGAAGGTTTAAAAAATTGTGAGAATATTTGTTTTTAAACTTCCTTAAGTATGAATGCTGTACTGTCATGAATTGTTTACATATTTTTCCTCACATCAGACATAAATAATATCTCTGAATAGTATGATATTGAACTACTCTACCTATACCTATAAGTAGCATAAAAGCAAGTCTCTCTTTTTCTCCCCTCATCCTTGATATATTGAATTTTGTTGTTTGTAATTTCCCTTTCTTATACAACAGCTTTCAATATCTATTTAATTTTAATATAAATTTATCTTTACTTTTTAATTGTCTGTATAGAATTCTATTGTGCTGATTTTTTTTTGTGGCGGGGGGGGGGGGGGGGCGGGGCACACCACACAGCATGTGCAATCTTCCCTGATCAGGAATGGAACCCATGCTCCCTGCATTGGAAACACAAAGTCTTGACCCCTGGACCACCAGTGAAGTCCATGGCATTCTAGTGTATGGACGTAATGGACTTAATTAGTTTCCAAGTAGATTTATATTTATTTTGTATTTAAATAGCATTTACTATGTGCCAAGCACTGTTCCATGCCCTTTATAAATATCACTTCATTGACTTTTCATAATAACATAATGACATAGAAAATATTGTTATCCCTATTTTACAGATAATGAAACATAAGAACAGATAGGTTAAGTAACTTGCCTCAGGTCAAACTGCAGTAAGTAGTGGAGCTTTGATTTAACCTGAGTCCCTCTGACTTCACATTTCACTCTTTCAGCCATCATGCTTCGCTGCCTATTAATAGACCTTATTTTTTTCTCTGTTTGCTAGTATAAGCCATGTTGTAGTAAACAACCTTTTATTTGTATCTATATGTCTACAAAATTTAATGAGTATATAAACATATGTATTTTATCACGCATGCACATTCTTCTTGGCAGAGGTGGGTTTACTATGAATACAATGAAGCAGAAGCTTCAGGACACCTCACTTGCCTGGTTCTCTGAATGCTGAGAGGTGTGGAGGATTTTTGGTGCAAGAGAATATTGGGATGTAAACAGAAAACATTTTTACACGAGTATTTCTGATAATTTTCCTAAAGAAAGCTTATAAAAATAGAAGGGACCTGATTTCTAAGACTCCTATAATTTGGTTTAATTTCTTTTCTTTTCATAGATATTAACTTTTGTAGCTATTTTGAATTCATTTTGCTGTGTTCTTTTTCTTAAAGATGGTGTCTTTAAGATGGCATTAAGTGACTTAAGTTTCTGGCCTCACAAAACCTTGTCTGCATCTATTTCTGGGATAAATTCCTATAAATGAAGTTGCTAAGTCATAGGTCTGCTTATTTTAAATGTAGATAATAATAATAATGATAGCTAACATTAGAGTTTTTTGTGTCAGATACAATTCTAATTACTTTGTATATGCTTGTACATATGCTTGTATATATGCTTGTATATGTATATAGGCATTTGTATAATGCTAAGTATATGATGTGCTTATATTATAAATAGGTATTATTATTTCCATTTATTGAAAAAAATGATACAGGATTGTCACAATTTCACCAATTCTTCAACAAGTATTAATAGAAATGAAAGTGACTGAATATTATTGAATATTTTAATTCTTAAAGAAATCTAAGAATTATTTTAGTTTACATTTCTTGTCATGAGAGACTTTGGATCTATGTGTATTGGTTAGCTATACTGTCAATTGTAACTGGTCTTATTTTTAACTCTTTCAAAATTCTGGATGCCTGGAGATGTTGGGTACATGTGAATTCAGATAGACTCCACTGATATTAAACAGCCCACTGGATCAATTCAATGCAGAAATGCCACCTAAAGATACAACAGCAATATTCAGAGTTGTGGCAAATGAAACCGTTGGGTTAGGCATGTTGTTTGTTATCATCTAGATTCATTCTGAGCGCATCCTCTTATACAAGAAGAGAAGACTGAAAATACGGAGAAGCGTTCTGGAACAATATGGCCGCCATTTGATATGAATAACGGTTTCTGTATATTAGGCACTTTGGGGCTCCAGATTTCAAAATGTCTCACTCATTGTGAAAAGGACCCTAATGAGACCTGAGAATCATGAGACCACAGGGTGGATCCAGAGGTATTCAGTTTGGCAATTTTCTCCAGAGCCAAGTGGCCATCAAGAAGAGGTGACAGCTAAGATCACTAATGATAAAGCCAGAGTTCCTTGGAGAAGGGTAAAAGTGACTAGTGAAAACAATGAGCTGTAGAAAGTGTGATTGGTGAAGACCCTTAGAGGATATACCTGTCAGTCTTGGGAACTGAGAAGAAGCCTTGACCTTGAAAAGAGAACCCAAAGTAGCATGAGATCAGTGTCACCTCACCATGTGGGCACCATGAAGTCCCCTGCTCTCAGAGCCAAATCACTCTGCACCAAATGTAGCAGACGACATAATTCTAGAATGTCTCAGGTAGACACAGATATTTCCAAACCCCTTGTTCAGTTCAGTGCAATCTGTGTAATTATAAAGAAGCAGAGGCAGAAGCAACATGAAGAGTAGCTGTGGCGGAATAGTAGACATAGAAGTAGCAGCAGTAGCAATTAAGGCAGATGCTTTTATATATTACAATTTGGAATTAAATGAATTCAGATAAAAACCTGCAGCCAGGACAAACCTGCAGATGGTTGCTTCAAATACCTTTTTTTGTTTGAAAACAAGATAAGCTATAATTTATTAATTAAGCATAAATATATAAGCACTGCTAAAAGCTACCCTGTAAGCCAACTGAAAATATGTAATCAGCAAAAGAAATGTTTTGGAACTCAAAAGTTGATTATGTCAAAGATAACTTACTTTTAAGACTAGCCCTCTATTTTATTTGTGGTTAGAAGTAAAACTGGAGTTTATTTTCCCATGTTATTCATTATATTAGTTCTTAATTCTTTTTTTTTTTACAAAAATTTCTATCCAAAAGTCATTAAAGTAAGGAAGTAAGAACATTATATGGAATCCTTAAAATTTTTTTCATTTCCTTCTGTTGTGGGAGGAGATCCAATTGTCTCCTCAGCCTTAAGTCACAAAAGTAGGAGTTAGAAAACTGACCTTTGGAAGGAGACTGCTTTTCACATGTGAGTATTGCAACATAACCTGAATCTTACATGGCATTATGAAACATTTCACATATTCACCATGTTCACAGCATTCTGGACGTCTCCTAATAATGTCTCATCTGCTGTATCTGTGGCCTGAAAATTAGTGTTAGAATTAAAACTAGACAATGCCTCAACTTTCTGACTATACTATGCTTGTTGCAAAGAGAGTAAGTAAAATACATAAAATGGGAGGAACTCAATTTTTAAAATAATCATCTTAAAATTATTACAACTGTTTCCCAGTGTAATATATTTCAGCTCTCCTAGAGTATCACTGAAGAATGTTAATATTCTCTACTTAATATCTTACTAGAGGCCTCCTACACTCTTAACTTTTGCAAATTATCTTCTGCCCTGTTTTCTATTCTACATTCCTTCGAAAGTGGCAATTTACTTATCTTTAACACAGTGATGGATTTTATATAATTAAAAGGTAATTTATTAGAAATCTATTTGGACTGTAAGTCACTTACTGTAGTTTGACCCATGAAAATGATCTCCATATTTTATTTATTTTTTTATTTCTTCTTTGACTCTATTCCAGTATGATAAGCAGACAGTTCCTTTGGCTGTATTAATATGTATGCCTTCTCTGGGTAGTTTAGTTTCTTCAAATTTATAGTGGTAGCTGGCATTAGGAATGGAATAAACAGGTCTGCTTAGCTCTGCAGAAAATAAAATAAAGTATAATTTCATCAACTTTCTTTTTAGTTGTCAGCTCTAAATGCAGCTCTCATGTTACAAGGTTAGTGTTAGGCTGACATTAAATCGTCATCTAGGGCCATAGCTGAAATGCACTGAATTATGTATTCAAATGTGCTCACACATTATCTCCATATAGAATAAAACAAAGTAATCAGATTTCCATTTTATTTCTCTGCCAGACCCTACAGTATTATTTTGCACTCACTGGAGGGAATTTGGCAATGTGTTATTCTCCTCAGGTCTGTTTTCACATGATAGCAATTCAACTGAAGTGCAGTGTAAAAGTATTTATTAAAAGCTATTCCCCTCTGGCTCTTGGAAATGAAAGACAATAGGAGTATGTTGTTTTGCTTTCTGGGAAGGGTTCACATTTTGTGTTGATGAAAAAGTTCCATGTATCACACCTTTAAATAAATATCTGTGCTTGCCCCTGGAGACAAAAGTAGCAGGAATTTTCAAAAGTTCTTAAGAAGCTTAAAAGAACAATGCCTAGCACCTTGGAATAAGGAAGGAGACAGTTTAAGTGTCTAGTCTTGCCCATCTCTTTATGTTAGTGTCTGTTCTCTCCACCTGAAGGCTTAGTTCATTTCATTGACCCATCATCATTTCCCATCACTACCTCCCAACATCTAAGACCTTTACAATTATTGGAGGTGTATTTAAGTCTCTGCCCAATAACCTTGGAATGCAGAATTAGTCTTGTTGACAGAATCAAAATTCCAAGGATGCCTGCTGCAAACAGTACATGTATGCCCACTGAGTTGCCTATTTCCTCTCATGGAATTGTTCAGGCCACCTGATAGTCTTTGGCTTCTGTTTCTCTGGCTTGTTCTTCCTTGGGTCCTTGCCATGTCCTTTTGACAAGAATAATACACACAGCTCTCTGTTCCCTGACTACTGAAAATACTCTTGGAATCAACTCAGCTTCAACCAACATGTGCTCTGAATTTCTGTTGCAGTACTCTATGTGTTGGCTTGGACTGCAGTATCTGGCTGAACGAAATGTGAGTCTTCCTAGCACTGGGATGCTGAATATCAGACCAAAAGTCATCTTCTGTAGTTGGCACTATACCTGGGTTGGTGGCGTTTGAATTTACTACCTGTTCTTTTCTGTCTTGGTTTCTTCCTCCTCACAATCAGCTGGCACTGTTCCAAATGCCTCTTAGTTGAGCCTACTTTATAGCCACCTGAGATCTTGATAAATGATTCATGCTTGGTAATGTATTCACTTTACAGTGATTTAGCATCCTTGATAGGTTAGTGTTTCAGTATCTACTAAATGATTAGTTAAAACCATGTGATTAAAAAAGCTCTCATTTTTTATGCTTTTAAACTAGTGATTATTGATCTCTCTTCTGTCAAAAACTTTGCTTTTTTTCCATTTTAAAAAAAGTAATAGATTTAAACAGATTTAAATAGATTTTAAATAGATTTTAAATAGATTTAAAGGAAGACTTTATATTCAAGGCTATTGCAATGAGAGAAAGAGAGAGAGAGACCAGAACTCAGTCTGAGCTGAACCCCACCAAAAGCAAAGGTTGTGAGAGTTTTAAAACACTGAGGTAAGTGAGAGGACATAGGCCATCTGTTTGTTAGATGATTGGCTTTACAAAAAGGAAAAGGAAATTTTCTTGTGTCTTTAAGACAGGAGATAGCTTATGTATTTATTTATTTACTTTTGGTTGGGCTGCCTCTTTGTTGCTACGCATGGGCTTTCTCTAGTTGCTCCAGATTGGGGCTACTCTTTGCTGCGGTCCGCGGGCTTCTCACTGGGTCGCTCCTCTTGTTGGATGCGGAGCACCAATAGGCCCTAGGCGTGAAGGCTTCAGTAGTTGTAGCACACAGGCTTAGTTGCTCCGTGGCATGTGAAGTCTTCCTGGACCAGTGATGGAACTTGTGTCCCCTGTGTTGGCAGGAAGATTCCTTACCACTGGACCACTAAGGAAATCTGAGACAGAAGACAGTTTTAAAACTTGAAGCAAGTTTGGCATACTGGGGTTAGTCTCCTATCTTCCCACAGAAATAGAAAGTTGGGGCACTATTTCCCCTGATGTGTAACATTTCGAAGAGATGGCTCCTAGGCCCTAGAGAAAGAGATTCCTGGGTTTCAAGCCATCAAGAGGCTTTGAAAAGATTTAGGTATATCTCAGTGAGGCAAGGAAAGATTTACAATGAAAAGTTCTTTAAAGTATATGCTCTCAGAACAGGAGGTCTGACTATCTAAAGTTTAGTCAAGCTGAGAACAGTAGGCAGTCTTGTTTGCTTCCTTCTCTCCCCTCCTCCCCATCCTCTCTCCTCCCTTACTTTCCCTCTCCTTTTTTTTCTTTTTCTGTTCTTCGCCCTTGTCTAATTACCTCCCTTTTCTTCCAAGGGGTTATTTATTTAACAGGTAATGATAAGCTTATTTTATTGAATTTCCCCATCAGTCAGTTCAGTTCAGTTCAGTCGTTCAGTCGTGTGCGACCCCATGAACCGCAGCACGTCAGGCCTCCCTGTCCATCACCAACTCCCGAGTCCACCCAAACCCCCATCAGTACCCTGTATCTTTTCAAAGTTGTTTGTGTATTACATTAACAGTGCAAAGAAAGTGTGAAAAACATTTTACACATCTTCAGCATGATTGTTTTTCACAATAAATAATTTTCATGTCATGTTTTAAGAAAATGGTTATCTCTTATCATAGACAAACTTTATATTATAGATGTGGATATATTACAAAGCTATGTTCTCAGAGGAAATCACCTCAATTTGTGGACTGAATTTAAGACTTTGGATTTCTTATACTGTCTCACTTTGAGAACCATTTCTGTAGAACAAAACATGTTTTTGTTAAATATATAGTTATTTAAAACAGCTAAAACACACATGTATTCTGTTACTTGTTTGTCCCCCATTCATTCACTCATCAGAAAGGCACTGATAACCCATTATTCTTCATTAAGCTTCTTCTATAACTTGGCCTTTTCCCACATTCTTTTATTTACCTTTTGAAATATCTCTTATCCTAATGGAGGTTTCGTTGTCCTACTTGTTTCATAGTCCTGAATCTTTGTTGCCTTCCTTCATGTAACTGGTACTCAATTTTCAGGAAGTCCTTCCAATCAGGAATTCCTCATTTTTATATAAGTTTCTTAGAGCTAAGAATGCTTTCAAATTATTCCCAGTTAAATCCTGTGTGTTAGATTTACTTTGTCTGTTAAAGTCTTTTTAATTTTTATTTTGTAGAATATCAGTTTATTTATCATTATTTTTTTGTCTGATTCTGTAAAAAATTTCCCTTGCTTATTAGCTAGGAAACTCACTGCATTTCATCATGCTGTGAACTCTATAATGTGAGCTATGAGTTGGCAAATTTGCCACATTTTTAAATGCTTTTTAAGTTTCTAATCTATTTCCTAGTAAATTATTTTTTCACTAAATCTCAGTTTTCAGAGAAATTGCTTTCTCCATGTTAATACTGATATATGTTATATGAATATACTTGAACATAATATTCCTTGTGTGAACTTGCTATTCATTTTGTGACTACACTACTTCTTAAATACTGAATAGTGAGTATTGGTGGTGGTGATTTAGTCACATTAAGTCATGTCTGACTCTTGCAATCCCATGGACTGGAGCCTGCCGGCCTCCTCTGTCCATGGGATTTCCCAGGCAAGAATACTGGAGCAGGTTGCCATCTGCTTCTCCAGGGAATCTTCCTGACGCAGGGATTGAACCAATGTCTCCAACATTGGCAGGTGGATATTTTTATCACTTAGCCACCAGGGAAGCTCATCTTGATTGGATACTATAATGAGTAATAGAAAATATGAAAATGTTTCTAAAGACATGCCTAATTAGTGAACCAGTTTTATGAATATCCTTGTGAAGGCATCCAATTTTAATCTGCATTTTTTTCAATACCTGTATACCAAGCACTGTTTTTGATAATAGGAATACAGAAGTGAATCAAAGAAGAAAGTCTTTGCCTTCTAAAGCTTACACTGTGCAGATTTTGGTGATGTGGACAATACACTGTGAGGCTGTCATGGCGTTAGCCATGACAGGCAGCCTAGATTAGGAGTAGGCCTGGTTTCCCAGGGTAACATAATTATCAGGCCTCCTGGAGCTAGCCAATCAACATATGCCTAGCAAGAAAAAAGGGAACCTATCAGGGGAAAGCTGAAAGACCCACGTTGGGCCAACAAAAATTGGCTTGCAACTGTGTAACCAATCCGCTTGTGCCAACTACCCGCTGTGTGACCAATCCGCTTGCGCCAACTACCTGCTGCTTTTTTTGACCTAATAAATACCCGAGAGAACTGGGGCTCGGGGCCTTTCGTCCTCACACCCTTGGTGAGGGCGGGAGGCCCTGGCTCGAGTCAGTAATAAATTCCCCTATTGCAAGTTGCATTGTTTCGAGGAGTCTTCTTTCCTGACCAGGGACTCGGACTATGGGCAGAACATACACCAATAACAAACTGTGTAGTATCTTTCTCATTCTTTCTGGTAACGTTTTCCTTATAACTCACTTTTTTTTAGATCTTGCTGGAAATCTTAAATAATGATAAGAGATATGAAATAATTGGAACCTATACAGAGAAAGCAATGGCAACTCACTCCAGTACTCTTGCCTGGAAAGTCCCATGGACGGAGGAGCCTGGTAGGCTGCAGTCTATGGGGTCGCTAGAAGTCAGACGTGACTGAGTGGCTTCACTTTCTTTTTTTTTTTTTTTTTCCCATTTATTTTTATTAGTTGGAGGCTAATTACTTTACAATATTGTAGTGGTTTTTGCCATACATTGACATGAATCAGCCATGGATCTACATGTGTTCCCCATCCCAATCCCCCCTCCCGCCTTCCTCCTCATCCCATCCCTCTGGGTCTTCCCATTGCACCAGGCCTGAGCACTTGTCTCATGCATCCAACCTGGGCTGGTGATCTGTTTCACCCTAGATAATATACGTTTCGATGCTGTTCTCTTAAAACATCCCACCCTCACCTTCTCCCACAGAGTCCCAAAGTCTGTTCTGTACATCTGTGTCTCTTTTTCTGTTTTGCATATAGGGTTATCGTTACCATCTTTTTAAATTCCATATATATGCGTTAGTATACTGTATTGGTCTTTATCTTTCTGGCTTACTTCACTCTGTATAATGGGCTCCAGTTTCATCCATCTCATTAGAACTGATTCAAATGAACTTTTCACTTTCATGCATTGGAGAAGGAAATGGCAACCCACTCCAGTGTTCTTGCTTGGAGAATCCCAGGGATGGGGGAGCCTGGTGGGCTACTGTCTATGGGGTTGTACAGAGTCGGACACGACTGAAGTGACTTAGCAGCAGCAGCAGCATAAGGGGAAAGAAACTGGAAATTTATGAAATTCTTATGGAATGTATCATGTATTGGGGCCATCAAAGAAAGACACTTTCTAGAAGTCAGTTGCATTCTTTGATGACTAAGGATGTTTCATTTCTGACGAATGACTGGATGAATAGCTAGTTATTAAGTTAATTCATATTAGAACTACTTCATGCATTTAATTGAAGAAGTGAAGCCTGAAGGAATTATTTTTTAAAGTAAAGAATATTATAAGATAATGTGAATTCTGTATGATATAGTTACCAGTTGCTTCATACCATAGTATGTTTGTAACTCTTCTCATCCTTACTTCTTTTACTTCCTTTTGGATATTCTGACTTCTCCTTTGAACCCCTTTCAGTATTCTGATGTTTCATCTAATTTCCAAGTTCTTTTGTATTAATTTTTTCCCCTTCAGTTTTGCTTTTGAGGCTTAGTTCCCATGTTTTCTTTTGATGTAAATAATGACAATAGGCTGTTGGTTGAATATTTTTCAGGCTTATTAATATTTATTGTGCTTTTTGTTACCTTTTTTTTTTTCAGTTGTTCCTTAGAATTTCCTTTTGTAGCTTCCTTCTGGCAGGCATAGAAAGAGATGGCATAGTGATCCAAGCTTTAAAGTGAGGGCAAGTACATGGGAGAAAAATAGCAATAAAAATATTACTAGATTGGACCATTACTCCCCCCCCCATAATTTATTCTTATTACTCTATAATATCAAGTCTATTAAAAATCATGTTAAAGTGAAAAAATGTTTTAAAGATAATCCTAAATTTGCAGAAATAAACAGGATTAAAAGAAATAGATCTTTATAATGAGGATTGACTCAGAACATGACATTGTAATTTGAAGGAGATTGTCAAGGAAGAGGGCAACATCCTTCAAAAACAAGGGGAGATTAAGAGCAAACTTGGTCCAGAGAAGGGAAATATTAGGGACTAATGTCAGTTATTTTTGATGTAGGACATTACAAGTGTGTTTCTGGTTTCTAGTATATATATATAAAAAAAATTAGGTAATAAATGATAAATGTGAAGAAGGCATACATCCAAGATGACATTACTAAGAAAATCATTCTAGCATCACTCTATATATATTTTGTTTAGGTGAAACAAATAATAGATGGAGTGAATGTTACTGCTTTTGAAGGAAAATTTCCAAGATACTTTAGTTGGACTTAATGTCTGGCTTTGTTTTGAGAAACAGTGATGAAAACATGGATTTAACTTAATGTATATTTAAACAAAATTTTCTGATGTTCAGATAAAACAGAAACATCTGTTTTATATTTTTCATTTTCTCTCAACATTCTTTAATTTAGTCACTCATCCATTCATTCAATCCTTTGTTGTGTTCCTATTATGTGCTAGACACTAAAAGAAATGATTCAAGACTAAGACCTTGACAAAACGGAAGTAAGCCTCAAGAACTTACTCTAGAATAAATTGGGATTTTCTAGAGGGAAAAGTATTTAGTAATATTCTAGAGATCAGCTATTTTAAGAAAATATCTAAATGTTTAGTAAAGGAAATTATATCAGTGTCTACATTTAATCATATGCTGCTTTGATGATGATCTTTATAACCCCTATATATTCTGTTCTTCAATTAAGCTGTAGACTCCTTAACAAAAATAATCATTTTTCATACTTTGTAAAAAAAAAAAACACTTGGCCCACTTTCTGGGATATAGTAAAGGTCAACATCTGCTTGCTGAATAAATAAGTCCAAGCTCTGGACACATTGCTGGTTAACAAGCAAGTTGTGACTTAGTTCTTTTCAAAAGGTATAGCAGTTGTTGATTTGCCTTTTTCCCAGACCCACCACTGAAATTGTGTAGAATTTAAATGTATCTTTAATCCTGTAGAAGCCTTGTAACACTGCACTCTAACCCATAAACAGGGTGAAAGCACTGCAATTTAAAAAGAAAATAGACTATAGGAATTATCTTAATAATTAAATCTAAGTCTTGATCGTATGTCTTTAAATCACTGTAGGCAAGAATATTGCCTGGAAAATCCCATGGATGGAGGAGCCTGGTAGGCTGCAGTCAATGGGGTCTCAAAGAGTCGGACATGGCTGAGCGACTTCACTTTCACTTTTCACTTGTATGCATTGGAGAAGGAAATGGCAACCTACTCCAGTTTTCTTGCCTGGAGAATCCCAGGGATGGGGTTGCACAGAGTCGGACATGACTGAAGTGACTTAGCAGTAGCAGTAGCAGGCAAGAGTATAATAAAGTTAGAGAGGACTAGATTGAAGAGCTTAAAACTATAAATATACCACATTAATCCAAAGGATTAGGAAGGAAAAAACACTGAAAACAAATATATATATTTAAGGATACAAATATTTTCCATATTAACTCCAGATTTTTCAGCTCCTTACTATTTTCTCCTAACTTTAATTTATGGAATAGGAAAAATGTAAATGTCTTTAAAAATAATATGAGAAAGATTCTAAAGATGATAAAATAAAATATTCTCATATTTGCTCCAGTACAGAGATATTTTTACTGATAAAAATGGTGATTTACCATAAGATGATTTTCAGTCTTTGTTAACTTATAGAATAAATGATGTGACTTTTAGAGTCTTGCAGTCCTTCATTTATCAACCCAAGAAGCTAATGAAAGTTTGCCTAAACTTTCCCATATTAAATGAACAGATTTAAACTTTTCTCATATTAATATAAATTAGATGACTTTTGTCCTTGCCTGAAGTGACAATGTCAATGTCTGAAGCTTACATCTTTCATGACTGTCATCTAATTAGAATGCAGGACAGCTTTAAAGGTCTCATCTCTAATCCACCATCCTGGACTACATCCACTGTTAGCACTCCTGTCAATCACCACAGGGCCCCAAGCTACATTTCCCAAAACCTATGATAAGCATAATTTCCATGCGAATCAACAGCAGGAGGTAAAAAAGCCACATTTTATATTTCAGAATTTAAAATAAATCTGATAATTGTACTCCTGTGAAGTCTTCAATCCATTGCTCCTGAACAGATACCATCTTTCTTAGAAGTGAAAGATCATCAGAGAAGCACTCTTGCTGTTTCTTGTTTACATCCATGTGCAGAACTAGGAACTGTGTATTTTGGAAAGAAGCAGTTTTTTTTATTAGTGATTTTTTCCCTAAGTCCTGGGAATATATTGACTTCATTTATGGCCTCCCTTGTCTAGCTCTCCACTCTTCCTCTCTCTTCCCAGCTTTCCCAAGTCCTCATCAGAGGGGCAAGTACCGCAAGACAAGGTTTCTTCTCATTCCCTCCATCCCATTCCAGCCTTTCCCTATTGACTCCCCACAAACTTTACATCCTGCACTTTCAGTTTTCCTGATAACCTTGAGCCTTTTAATTGATTTTTGTCTCAGTTCAGTTCAGTTGCTCAGTCGTGTCCAACTCTTTGGGACCCCATGGACCGCAGCACGACAGGATTCCCGGTCCATCACCAACTCCTGAAGTTTACTCAAACTCATGTCCATCGCGTCGGTGATGCCATCCAACCATCTCATCCTCTGTTGTCCCCTTCTCCTTCTGCCTGTCAATCTTTCCCAGCATCAGGGTCTTTCTCAATGAGTCAGTTCTTTGCATCAGGTGGCCAAGTATTGGAGTTTCAGCTTCATCATCAGTCCTTCCAATGAATAGTCAGGACTGATTTCATTTAGGATGGACTGGTTGGACCTCCTTGCAGTCTAAGGGACTTTCAAGAGTCTTCTCCAACACCACAGTTCAAAAACATCAATTCTTCGGCACTCAGCTTTCTTTATAGTCCAACTCTCACATCCATACATGACCACTGGGGGGGGGGGTGGAACATAGCTTTGACTAGACAGAGACTTGTTGGTAAAGTATTGTCTCTGCTTTTTAATATGCTGTCTAGGTTGGTCATAGCTTTTCTTCCAAGGAGCAAGCGTCTTTTAATTTCATGGTTGCAATCACCATCTGCAGTGATTTTGGAGCCCAAGAAAATAAAGTCTCTCACTATTTCTATTGTTTCCTCATCTGTTTGCCATGAAGTGATGGGACCAGATGCTATGATCTTAGTTTTCTGAATGTTGAGTTTTAAGTCAATTTTTTCACTCTCCTCTTTCACTTTCATCAAGAGGCTTTTTAATTCTTTATTGCTTGCTGCCGTAAGGGTGGTGTCATCTGCATATTTGAGGTTATTGATATTTCTCCTAGAAATCTTGATTCCAGCTTGTGCTTCATCCAGCCTGACATTTCACATGATGTACTCTCATATAAGTTAAATAAGCAGGGTGATTTGTCTACCCTGTTCTTATTTAACTGGAATTTATTAGTAAGTGATAGTCATTGGTGCAGCTTATTTGAAAAGCTTCCCTCTAAACATTTGATTGGTACTGTTCATTCTTTCACCTCTCTTGTGTCTTAGAAACTGGGGTCAGTGTTTTCACAGAGTTTTACTTCCAAAATATGAATGGAAACATAGCTCTTCAGATTCCCCAGGTTATATCACCTTTCAGTAGTCACTAGGTCTTTCCTCTTTAAAGACATTGAAGAATTTAATACTTAACTGTATTCCTCTGGACTCAAACTGTCCTCATTCCTTGTGACTTAAGTGTCTATAGGGAGGACCCACCAAACACTCCAGACATCCTTCAAACAAAATTTACTGGCACTTGATTTCCACAACTCACACCCAGGACAACTGCCTGGGCCCCCTCGTCCTCTAACACTAATCTATTTCAGAAAACCAATCTTTGAATTCCCAGTTTCATTTCTTGCCACAGTTTTATGCCTCTCTTTTCTGCATTGTGACATCCTCAAGATCTCTAGGTTCTCTTGCTACTCAAAATGAGTTTGGTCCCTCCCCAAATTTAATCCACAGTTTAATAAGATCCCCAGGTGCTTCATATGTACATACAAGTCTGAAAAGAACTGCTCTATCACTTTCAGATTTTCCTCAAAACCATATGGTACTGGCATAAAAGACAGGCACATGGATCAGTAGAACAGAATAGAAGGCCTGGACAGAAACCCTCACATATAGTCAATCAATTTTTGAAAGGGTGCCCAAAACACACCATGGATCAAGGATCGTCTCTTTAATAAATGGTGTTGGGAAAGGTGGATGTCCACATGCAGAGGAATGAAACTGCATTTTGCAGCGGAAAGACAGCATTTTGTGAATGCCATCCACAAAAATTAACTTGAAATGGACCAGAGATTTAAAATATAAGACGTGAAACCATAAAACTTCTAGAAGAAAACATTGGGAAAATGATTCTAGCAGTCTTTACTCCCTTTCCCATCTAGCCTGGATCTCAAGGTTAAATATATTGGTTTGTTCGTCACTAACATACCTGTCACTGTATCTATTGGCCAATCCTTTCCTTAGATCACTCAAGCCTCTCTCTATATCTGCTCCTGTGCCCAAGCTGCTGAGGCCTGCTGGAGCAAATGACCTAACTGAACTGACACCATTGCTTAGCCGTGGTTGATGACTTCGGTTGGAGCCCAAGAAGGCTTAATGTTCTTAATGCTCTTAGAAGAGCCTCACTCTTTTCTGCTTTTGGAAACTGCATACTCTCCTCAGAGGTCTTACTGTATTATCTTCAAACCTCACTCTCTCCCTTTTATGCTTATAAAACTCCTACCTCATATTTAGAGTGAATGAGATTCTTCTGCCATGAGCAATCTTAATATCTTGCCTAAACCTCTAAACATCTGTTTTCAGTCCTCTTCTCCCCTTCTTTCCTTTTGTCTCTGAGGAAGTATTTTTTCAATATGTAAGATTTCACATCCATTATACTGATTCCACTTAACCACTGCCCCTTCCATTTTATGAATAAATCTTTTATTCTGGGATAATTTTATATTAACAGGAAAGTTGCAAAGGTTGTACGTATATACCATATAGTAGCCTCAAAAGTGTATCCAAGTCCTAACCTTGGTACACATGAATGGGGCCTTACTCGGAAATAAGGTCTTTGCAGATATAAATAAGGATCTTGAGAGATTATCCTAGATGTTGGTGGGCCCCAAATCCAACTTGTGTTCTTATAAGAGTAATTTGTTACTGGAATTTCTTTTAACACTCTATTAGGAAGAAAAGTCTTGTGCTTTTATCATTAATGTTTGTATAATACCTTAGAATTTTAGCAACACTTTCCTTTACACTCTATTGATCCTATTTCAAAGGCTATTATTATCCCCACTTTCAAATAAGCAAATTGAAATTCACAGAACTCATACTTTCTCTAATATTTCCAAAATACAGTAGAGTTGGGCCTCCAATCCTGACTTGACTTAAAATCCTGTCTATTAGTACTTCTCTACTCAGAGAAACCAGATCCTGATGACATCACCTGAATCCTTGAAAATAGCATCTAAATTAAAATTACATAGGTGAGGTATGCCTCAGTTACAAAAATTTCATCAGGAGCTACTTTAAGTCACATTTCTGTCTGCTGAGGAGATAATTGCAATGAACATATTCTGATCAGATGTAGCCGTAAGGTTTTGATTCTGTGGTTGATGAAAAGTCACAAGAGTGGTTTATAAAGTGTCTGAATGTATGTCTCAGTTCTTAGTATAGAAGAGGAAAAGGCAGAAGCATTGTCATGCATCTCATTGTCTTTGCGACAGAAAAGAATTAACCATGAAGTGAAAGATGTCTTTTTCAAGAGAAATGTTGCTGTTCAGTTCAGTTCAGTTGCTCAGTCATGGCCGACTCTTCGTGACCTCATGGACTGCAGCACAATAGACTTCCCTGTCCATCACCAACTTACAGAGTTTACTCAAACTCATGTCCATCGCATCAGTGATGCCATCCAACAATCTCATCCCCTGTCGTCTGCTTCTCCTTCTACCCTCAATCTTTCCCAGCATCAGGGTCTTTCCCAATGAGTCAGTTCTTCGCATCAAGTGGCCGAGGTATTGGAGTTTCAGCTTCATCATCAGTCCTTCCAATGAACACTCAGGACTGATTTGCTTTAGGATGGACTGGTTGGATCTCCTTGCTGTCCAAGAGATGCTCAAGAGTCTTCCCCAACACCACAATTCAAAAGCATCAATTCTTCAGTGCTCAGCTTTCTTTATAGACCAACTCTCACATCCATACATGACTACTGGAAAAACCATAGCTTTGAGTAGATGGACATTTGTTGGCAAAGTAATGTCTCTACTTTTTAATATGCTGTCTAGGTTGGTCATAACTTTTTTCCAAGGAGCAAGCATCTTTTAATTTCATGGCTGCAGTCACCATCTGCAGTGATTTTGGAGGCCCCCCCCCCCCAAATAAAGTCTTTCACTGTTTCTACTGTTTCCCCATCTATTTGCCATGAAGTGATGGGACCAGATGCCATGATCTTAGTTTTTAAGCCAACGTTTTTACTCTCCTATTTCATTTTCTTCAAGAGGCTCATTAGTTCTTCTTCACTTTCTGCCATAAAGGTGGTGTCATCTGCATATCTGAGGTTATTGATATTTTTCCAAGCAATCTTGATTCCAGCTTGTGCTTCATCCAGCCCAGCATTTCACATGATGTACTCTGCATATGTTAAATAAGAAGGGTGACAATATACAGCCTTGATATACTCCTTTTCCGATTTGGAATTAGTCTTTTGTTCCATATCCAGTTTTAACTGTTGCTTCCTGAACTGCATACAGATTTCTTAGGAGGCAAGTCAGGTGGTCTGGTATTCCCATCTCTTGAAGAATTTTCCACAGTTTGTTGTGATCCACACAGTCAAAGGCTTTGGTGTAGTCAATAAAGCAAAAGTAGATGTTTTTCTGGAACTCTCTTGCTTTTTCAACAATCCAACGGATATTGGCAATTTGATCTCTGGTTCCTTTGTCTTTTCTAAATCCAGCTTGAATATCTGGAAGTTCATGGTTCACATATTGTTGAAGCCTGGCTTGGAGAATTTTGAGCACTACTTTGCTAGTGTGTGAGATGCGTACAATTGTGCAATAGTTTGAGCATTGTTTTGCATTACCTTTCTTTGGGATTGGAATGAAAACTGACCTTTTCTAGTCCTGTAACCACTGCTGAGTTTTCCAAATTTTGGAAATTGAGTGCAGCACTTTCATAGCATCATCTTTTAGAATTTGCAGTAGCTCAACTGGAATTCCATCACCTCCACTAGCTTTGTTCGTAGTGATGCTTCCTAAGGCCCACTTGACTTTGCTTTCCAGGATGTCTGGCTCTAGGTGAGTGATCACACCATCGTGATTATTTGGGTCATGAAGATCATTTTTGTATAGTTCTGTGTATTCTTGCCACCTCTTCTTAATATCTTCTGCTTCTGTTAGGTCCATACCATTTCTGTCCTTTATTGTGCCCATCTTTGCATGAAATGTTCTCTTGTTATCCCTACTTTTCTTGAAGAGAAATGCCGCTACATTCTTATTTTTCTTGAGTGTTTTTATTTGAACCAACTTAAGGAGTTGAGTATACAAATAATAGCTTAGGTATATTAGTAATGGCTTAGGCATGTTACTCGCTTTCCTGGTGGCTCAGCAGTAAAGAATCAACCTGCCAATGCAGGAGACGCGGATTCAATGCCTGGGTGGGAAGATCCCCAAAGGGCAACTCACTGCAATACTCTTGCCAGGATAATCCCAAGGACAGAGTATCCTGGCAGGCTACACTCAATGGGGTCATGTTAAGTTGGGCACGATTTAGCACACACACACACACACACACACACACACACACAGAACTAGGCATGTTAAAAAATACTTTTTTTTGTTTGTTTGTTTAGCATATACTGATCACCACTGAAATTAGGGCTTTCAGGAACAAGCAGGACAAGCCAGTTCCTGCCTTTTTCTCCCTCATTGGAACTGACACTATTCTTCATTGCCCATTTGTGTCTCCCTGAACAGTTGGAGAGGTTATAGGTAAAGAGTTCCAGCAAAATGGTAGTAAGATTCACAAGGTAAGCCTTTTGATTAGTAAAGGGCTTAGCTCACTTACAGAATTTCTTACTCTACTAATTGCAGCAGAAAGGCTGAATCAGTGCAGTGGTAGCCTGGTATGTAACCCTAGGGTTTTGGGCCAAAATTGCCCTCAGCATGAGGTCTATATGGCTTGACTTAATCTAAGTAATTCAGAAGTAAATTAGCCTCATTGAAGTTTATTATGTTTGTTTTGCTTTATTTGTTTTCAGAGGGAGGAGAATTTGCATCCTAATCTTCAGAGAGAAATATTTTGTTTTATGAAAGTTTTATTCTTTGTAACAAGAAATTAATGTATTTTTGTATTTTAAATCAATTGTGATATTCTCATGGGTTTAAATTGACTCTGGGAATATCCATAGGTAATACTATGGATATCAATAGTGCTACAAGTAGCACTATTGTCCTCCATGACCTCCCTTGTGTAAATGATCTTCCTCCTTTGGGTACCCAAACCATCTTCTCTAAAACCTGGTAAGTCATGGTTTGTAGTTGCAGCTGATGTTCTTAAATTCTCATTCTTTTAAGTCTTACTGCAAAATGAACTCTATTTGTAGAACAGAATTCATAACTAATACAGCCCTAACACTAAAATTCTAACACCTTTTCATATGGTATTTGTAATGAAATGTCATAGAAATGAAAGTTCCAAAGTATCATTTTAAAATGTTGCCCATATGCATTGATTTTGTAAGAGTAAATAAAAATAACAATGAAACAAACTAAATTTTCAATATTCTTAAATGTCATCAACAAAAATGATTAAGCACAAATTTAACAAGTAAACTGAATAAATGCTACTAAAAACAGTGTAATACATGAAAAGATGCTCAACATCACTCATTATCAGAGAAATGCAAATCAAAACCACAATGAGGTACCATTACATGCCAGTCAAGATGGCTGCTATCCAAAAGTCTACAAGCAATAAATGCTGGAGAGGGTGTGGAGAAAAGGGAACCCTCTTACACTGTTGGTGGGAATGCAAATTAGTACAGCCACTATGGAAAACAGTGTGGAGATTCCTTAAAAAGCTGGAAATAGATCTGCCATATGACCCAGCAATACCACTTCTAGGCATACACACTGAGGAAACCAGATCCGAAAGAGACACGTGCACCCCAATGTTCATCGCAGCACTGTTTATAATAGCCAGGACATGGAAGCAACCTAGATGCCCATCAGCAGACGAATGGATGAGGAAGCTGTGGTACATATACACCATGGAATATTACTCAGTCATTAAAAAGAATTCATTTGAATCAGTTCTAATGAGATGGGTGAAACTGGAGCCCATTATACAGAGTGAAGTAAGCCAGAAAGATAAAGACCATTAAAGTATACTAACACATATATATGGAATTTAGAAAGATGGTAATGATAACCCTATATGCAAAAATAGAAAAAGAGACTCAGATGTATAGAACAGACTTGTGGACTCTGTGGGAGAAGGCGAGGGTGGGATGTTTCAAGAGAACAGCATCGAAACATGTATATCTAGGGTGAAACAGATCACCAGCCCAGGTTGGATGCATGAGACAAGTGCTCCGGCCTGGTGCACTGGGAAGACCCAGAGGGATGGGGTGGAGAGGGAGGTGGGAGGGGGGACTGGGATGGGGAATACATGTAAATCCATGGATAATTCATTTCAATGTATGACAAAAACCACTGCAATGTTGTAAAGTAATTAGCCTCCAACTAATAAAAATAAATGGAAAAAAATATATAAAAACAGTGTAATAGAAAGTCCAGAAGTTTTGAATTCAAATTAATGTCTTTTCAAATATCAGCTTTATTACTTCCTGGCCCTGTTTCCTTCAAGTAATTAAATTTATGTGAATAAGATTTTGTATATGAAAAATGAAAATGATAATTCATGTCAGCGAGGTTGTCATGAGGTTAAAAATAATATGTGTAAAATGTGTGACACATCTTAGGACTCAATAAATGTAATTATTATTATTACAATGACTTTTAATGCTTTTGTTTCATGTTTTTACATTGTGACTGAGATTGCATTAATTAACCCTGTTTTATATATATAATCAAGTAAATTCAAAATTCCTTCACATAAATATATTTATAATAATACAAAGAATAGAAACATCAATAGAATGAAGATTTGTGGCACATGGGCTTAGTTGCTGCATGGAATGTGGGATCCTCCCCACCCAGGGATCAAACTCGTGTCTCCTGCATTGGCAGGTAGATTCTTTACCACTGAGTCACCAGGGAAGCCCTTTTTTAAGAATTTTGATTGGCTGTCAGTACATTCCCTTCCATACGAGTTCATAGAACCACCCCACCCCCACATCACATTAGCATTAGAGAGCAATTCTGTATCAGAAATCAATGGCATAGCTACCATGAGGGTACCATCATATTCATTACATGAATTTGCCCATTGCCTATTTATATTGCTTTTAGAGACTTTTGGAATTATCATCCTGGGTCATAGAGTGTTAAATTCAGGTAAACTCAGGCAAGGAGATGCCAACTTTGCTTGGGGTGCAACTTTCATCTAATGGGTTCTCAGTGGACATGGTATTAGTAGTGAATCCAAATTTTGATATATTTATTTTAAAAGTCCATTCCTATTAAGTATTTATTACCTTTTCTTCAGGTTAAATTTTTTCAGTATTCTTACAATGTTTTAAAACTCAATTTTTAAGGCTTTAATTAGCTTTGTGTTTTTCTGAACATTTTTTGATTTCTGACCCAAAGAAAATCTACTCTGAGGAATTTTAAAATCCCTGAATCTTAATCTTTGCTCTCTGCTTATCTATCTTCTCAAGCCCTGTTTTGGGTTCTTCTGGCCCTTCTGCCTTTTACTTCTAAATCCAGTTCCTTTACAGGCTTGTTTTTCTTTGGTTCTTGGCAAAACATTCTGTTTGCATCAAGCTGTTATCAAGTAAGGCTAAACTCATAGATAAATAAATCAGGTTTCTTGAACATTCAAGGGGATGTGGCATTAGGGGAATGTGCTTATTCACTTATGGGGTTTCTCAGGAAGCACACCTGGTTTGCTGATTTACAGCACTGACCCAAAGCTGGGTATTCCATTCTAGAAAGAATTTCACCTTTATTAAGGGAAAAGGGACCATTTTACTTTTGTAAGTACAACTGGAGATACTACATATTAACAGTCTTTTGTTCTCACAGGGTATGCAGTATTTTTCAGGCTTAATTTGAGAAAAGTCAAGGTGGATAATGTATTAAACAATAAATTGAATGCTTTTCTTACCAACTCTTTTAATTTTACCTCCTCAGAAAACTACAATGGCTTTCTGTTTCTCTAAATCATTTTCTATCTTTCTAATCTCTCTTCCATTACCCTGGAGGCAGTTTCTCATCTCCATACCTTTGGACATCATTGTTGATTCAAAACTTAAATATTTTAAAGAAAGTTCCAATGCATTTACGTTTGTCTGGTTTATTCCACTGATGGGTATGCTTAGATTTTTGGAAGGCACAAAATGTACACTTGTGCTTTTGTACCTTCAAAATATATCCAGAATGCAACTAATTCTCATCACCTTCATTGCTTCATTGCTATCACCACCTTCAAGCCACCATCATCTCTCTCCTGTATAATTGCATTACCCCTAATAGGTCTCCTTACATTTATGATGCCCGCGCCATCACTGTCATTCTTCACACAGCAAGTTGTGTGAACCTTTTAAAATATAAGCCAGATCCTATTACTCTTCTGCTCAAAACTCCCCCATGTGTCCCATTTCAGTTGAGTAAATGCAAGAAGTCCGTATAATTGCTTACAATGCTCTTCATCATCTTGCTTCTCTTTGACATCATTTATTACCCCCTCCCATGTTCTCTCCACTTCAGTCACACTGGTCTATTTATCTCAACCAAGCACATCAAGCGCTGACCTTCTTCAAAGCCTTTGCATTGCTGCCCCCTCTGCCTATGTGTCTGTAGGACTCATTCGATCACCTCTCTTGGGTATCTATACAAATATCAGTGAGGTCTTCCCGGACAACTCTAAGTAAAAAGTATAGCACTTACTGCACTGCCTAGCCCCATCCTTGCTTAATTCTGCGCCCCCCCCCCACAAATTTGTCACCAAATGACACCCTATATATTTTCCTTTTTCCCCCTTTCTCCTCATAGAATGTAAGCTCTATGAGAGCTTATTTGTTATTTGTTTTGTTCACTGCTATAGCAAAGCACCTCACACATAGAGGCAGTCAATGAATACTATTAAATAGGTAGGTCAATGTATAAATAAATGCCTATCATGTTAGTACTCTAATTATTTGTTTGATAAAAAGCACTGGATGAGATCATGTTGGGCAATGAGGAAGAGTCAGATGTATTTCTTACAAAATTTTTAATGGGTAATGATAATTAGAGTCACAATTTTTGAAGTATGGACACATTTTGATCTATGATAGATGTTTAAAATATACTGGGTTACATATTTTGATCTTTAGACAATTTCTAAGGACGAGCTTTTTCAACCAAACAACTAGTTAGCAAAATAAATTTGGAATCATGAGAACTCTTAAGCTTTTTCTCTATTTGTGCCTATATTGCTTTAGAAATTTCCAGAGGCTGGAAATCAGTTTATTGATACATAACTTAACTATTTTCTCAGCTTCTAAAGAGAATAACCAGTGAGAATAAAATATGGGAATATAGGGGTGTTTCTAGTCCTAAATCAGAGGGATTACTTGGAGAAGTAATTCTTGGTCCTGTGAAGTCACTGAGTGTCAGGAATGTATTGGGGTTGGATACAATGATGCTGATAATGAAAATAACAATATCTAGAAGCTGATACCTGTTGAAGCTCACTATATGCCGGCACTGTTCTAAGTGGTTGCTTGTATGAATGTATTTGATCTTTATGACAACCCTATAAAGCATATGTTATTATTTCTACTTAACAAATTTAAAAACTCAAATTTGAAGAGGTTAGATAACTAGCCCAAGTCACACAGAAAACATAAATGGCAGAGATGGAATTTGAATGCTTGAATTCAGAGTCCTCTCTTTCTTTATTTCTTTTTTAATTTTTATTTATTTAACACCAAAAACAGTTTGTATTGGGGTGTAGCTGATTAACAAAGTTGTGGTACTTACAGTTCAGTTCAGTTCAGTTCAGTCATTCAGTCGCATCTGACTATTTGCGACCCCATGGACTTTGGAAACAAACCAGGCTTCCCTGTCCATCACCAACTTCTGGAGCTTGCTCAAACTCATGTACATCGTGTCAGTGATGCCATCCAACCATCTCATCCTCTGTCGTCCCCTTCTCCTCTTTCCTTCAATCTTTCCCAGCATCAGAGTCTTTTCCAATGAGTCAGTTCTTCTCATCAGGTGACCAAAGTATTGTAGCTTCAACTTCAGTGTCAGTCCTTCCAGGGAATATTCAGGACTGATTTCCTTTAGGATTGATTGGTTTGATCTCCTTGCAGTCCAAGGGACTCTCAAGAGTCTTCTCCAACACCACAGTTCAAAAGCATCAATTCTTTGGCACTCAGCCTTCTTTATTCAGGGGAACAACAAAAGGACTCAGCCATACATATACATATATCCATTCTCCCTCCAGAGCCCTCTCTTTCTTAATCTCCATGCTCTGTCATGCCGATCACCTACCTGGAGCATAAGCAGAACTCTAAAATAGAGTGGGTGCTTGCTGATGTGCATATGTGTGTATGAATTGACAACGGTGATAGTACTTTGTTAATGTTGAAAGCGAAGGTGATCACAGCTCTGAAGAGAGCGAAGGTGAGGAAATAAATAATATCGTTAAGCTTTACACATGTTCCTTCACTTTATCAGCATAGCAACTTGTATAAGAGAACATTTTCACTTCTTTTTTAATAGATGAGTTATCAAAGGATCAGGGGAATGAGTCTCACTTTTGAATAAGTCTTGTTCAGGCAGTGGCAATGAGACTGGGAGGAAATTGTCACTCTTCTCCTCGAGGGTAAAACTGACAGCTCTCCTGGAGGAATACAGTAAGGGATCCTGTCTCCCCTGCCGAGATCCTGTGTATAAGGTATCTGTGTGTTCCCTCTGGTTGTGAGAACTCAGCCAAGAGAAGACTGGGTCAGTCTTGGGATATATAGTCTGGGGCTAGAGTTGCCAAATATTGCATGGAAAATACTGATATTGAAGATCAAGTGTTGTTCTTTGAAATTCAGATTTAACAAGGTGGGTGTTGTGCTTTTTGTTGTTTTTCACTTAATCTCCCAACTCTACTTGTGGTTTCTATGCCCCTGTCAGAAGTGCTGAGTCGATCATAAGAACAGAGAGTGGCATTGCCTTGGACTTTGTTAATCCCCATATGAATTCATCAACTGTTCCTTTATTCTTACATAATTGATAGAAACAATGATTACCTACCAGGGTCAGGCAGCATGGTAGGTTCTGAACAAGACTTGTGAATGTTCACTCCTAGGGTTTACAGTCTCTAGTTAGAGAAGTTCTCAAATTTTAGTGTGTATTAAGATCGCTTGGGAAGCTTGTTTAAAAAATTCTGTTTTTTTTTGTCTCATCCCTAGAGATTATGACTCTAAGGGTAAACCCTGGAATTTGTGTTCTTAATGAACACTCCAGGTTATCTTGAAATGGGTGGTTCCAGGAGTGTACTTTGATAAGTACTGGTCTAGTAGATGGAAGGAGACTTCGTCTAGGAATTACAAGTATAAGTAAGAAATACTCTTGAGACTTGTATGCTGGCATATTATTATGTGATTTGAGTTTCTCTGGTGGCTAGTCAGTAAAGAGACCGCCTGCAATGCAGAAGACCTGGCTTCAGTCTCTGTTTTGGGAAGACCCCTTGCAGAAGGAAATGGCAACACTTAAGTATTCTTATCTGGGAAATCCCACAGACAGAGCAACCTGGTGGGCTGCAGCCTATGGGGTCACATGAATCAGACACAACTTAGCAACAAGACCACCACCACCACCACCAAGGTCTTAACGGCTACAGTCCAGGGGGTTGTAAGTAGTCAAACTTGAATGAGCATACAACACACACAAGGTGTTAATGCAGATTATAGAATAGTATTGTATTCTATACATTACTTTTTTTTTTTAAAGGAAGTGTCATCTGATAAGATATAACTAAGAGTGCTAGAAGTGGGAATTGGCTCTTAAATAGATTGTCTTCAGGATTCAGATCAAAGCCTGAAGTCCAGTGAAATATGACATTCTTATAAAGTAGCTTAGACCTCTTGAGCCACAGTCAGTTCTAAGCCATGGTTATATATGAAAACCTTGTTTTTGGAAGGAAAAGGTTCACTGTGTTTCACAGGGTTAAAAGAAAGGACCTTTACCTACACTTTTTCAAACCAGTTCTCTTTCAACAGAATGTTTGTGGTACTGATATGGTATGTGCACACATTTCTCTATTCATTGTTGAACACCCTGGCTGCCGAATCCTCTCTGCAAAGTCAAGTCAAAGCAGTGAGCATTCTGGGAGGGATGCCAACAACAAATTGTAGTAATCCAGCCTTGTTGTTATAAAGGCATGAATCAAAAACTCAGCTTCTTGCTGAGACAGCAATCGTCTTAACCTTGTTATACTCTTGAGATGGTAATATGAGGTCTTATCAATATGGTTGATATGGCTCTCAAAGGAAGGCTGAGGGTCAAAAATGGCAGAATTTATCATGGAGAATATTGCTTTGGTGGGATGTCCAGCTATAGAATTGTGACTACCTATTAAATCCTCTATGAAGTGAGAAATATATGGTCCCCTGCCTGCAGGATAAGAGAAGGGGAGGGAAGTGGAATCAAAAGTAAAATAAAGCTGGTCAAATTAGATGAAAGTCTGATATCTTAATTTTCAGCTGTAGGCATCAGTGTTTGAAATTACCCCTTAGGCAGCTTCTGATTGAGTGGGGATAGTTCCATGCCATGGAAGATTAAAGGCTTTCTGGGTGGCTGTATTTTAAATGATGAAATCTTTTCAAAGGGATTTTATTTTTGTAATCAAGTCTGGGCTGCATTCACGTGAAAGTAAGTTGTAGGTGACCTAGATAATTAATAGCATTTAAATGAGTGTACAAAACAAACCTACTGTGATCTATACTTTCTTTTTTTTTTTTTTTAGTTGAGATTTATATCTAGGGAAAAAGCTTCATAGAAGCTTCTTAGAAAGAAGTCAAACCAAGATTGATACCAAGAAGACAGAGCTTTCTTTAGGAATATCATTAGTATTCAGTTCTAGCCTCATGTCCTCCAGGAGGAAGGGCAATGTACAGAGTGTTCAAAAACCTGGGCTTTGAAGTGAGAAAGACCTGAACATGAATCACAACGTTGTCACTTCCAAGTTGTGAGACCTTGAGCAAGTTACTTAACCTCTCTGTGCCTTGGTTTTATTAGCTGTAAAATGCAGGTAAGATCAGTACTTGCTTCATCAAGTCTCTGTGAGGGTGAAATGAGATAATACACGCAAAATGCTCTCTTCTGTGTCTGGTACATGGTATGCTCTGTATAAATGTTAGCAGTGGGGAGTCTGAGACTCTCCTCCCCCCAAAATTGCACCTCTTCTTTCCTACCCACGTTATGAATAATTGGGAATTTTAGAAAAAGTGAAGAAACAGGCAAAATATTACCTTATTAATCATAGAGAAATGTTGGAGAATGCAGTCTAGTTTGAAAGACAAATTGTCCTGCTAAATGTACTCCAGAATTAAGTAGACTCAACCTGCCTATTGTGGCAGTACCACTGGGCCAACCATTCCATGGAAAGAATAAAAAGAGCAGAACATGGTTGTCTTTACAGGAAGCTCTTTTCAAGAATGGCAGAAGTGCACTGAGCATGCCCAGATATTCATCTTTAAGTAACCAAAGACATCATTCTATCTTACCAGGGCCAGAGTGATTAAAAGGTCAGAAGTGAAGGGGTGGGTTATAGAAAAGTTTTCTTTATGAAAACAAAGACTGAGAGAGATGTTCCTGATCTAACATAAAATGTCATCATCATCAATATTCATTTCTATTATACTTTCATTTCATTCAGTGTTACCTCCTAACTATGTTTTCAAATCATACTGTGGCTGTATTAGTTTCCTACCACAAACTTAGTAGCTGAGATAATACAAACTTTTTCTCATAAAGTCTGAAGGTTGGAAGTCCATAATCAGTCTTGGTGGACTGAAGTCGACATTGATATAGCTGATTTTTGTGGAGACTCTGAGGGAAGAAGCCTTTTTCAGCTTGTAGAGGACACCTGCTTGTGACTCACTCTTTGCATCAGCCAACCTCTCACTTCTATACCCACATCTCCTACTACTCTCTTTGACAGTTTTATCTCCCTCTTACAAGAACTTATGTAATTATACTGCACCTACCCATATAATCCAGTATAATCTCCTATTTCAGAATTATCAATCACATGTGCAAAGTCCCTTTTGCTGTGTAAGGCAATAAAATTGAAGGCTTCATGTGTTGGGGTCCAGCCCCAGGGGGACCAGGAATACCCCAGGGATGAGTGGCATCGGCGAAGAAGAAGACAGATATACACAGAAGGTTGCGTAGAAGAGGTAGCTTCTTTTATTTTTAGGATAGCTCAGTTTTTATAGAATGAACGTTACCTCCCCCTTAAGTCACCACATATTACATCAGATATTGGTTTCATGCTTCTGTCAATATTTTTCTTTCCCATGTTTTTCCCCTATGCATTCATCTAGAATGTTTCTGATTATAGGGTTTTTTCTTAAATGTCCTGTACATTAATCTTCTTGCCTCAATGGCCTAACATTTTCATTCTAACAAAACAATGTTCTACAAATCTCAGGTATAGTGTAAATTCTTTGGACAATAAAACAATACATGGGAAGGGTCACAGTAACATGTTTGACATTTCTGAGAATAGTACCATGAGAAAAACCTTGATATTTTTCTTTACCTGAAACCACAAAATCTCAATTTACAATGATTAATTATTAAACAGCAAAAACACCTCTAAAGCAGCAACACCTCTATTAATAGTGAGATAATGGCAGTGAAGCTGGTTAATATAAATCTTCTGTTGAAATCCTATGTACCCCATTTCTTAACTCTACAAAAATACCCATAATCTTCCATGTTGTTTAAAGAAAGGGAAACGATGACCAAATAGCAGTAAGGAAATAGCAATAATGAAGACCCTCTCAACCAAGGAGCAAGTAAACTGAAGCAGTATATCTACTTCTAAATCTAAATGCCTCTACTCTTTGCTATTCTAGAACATTATAATCTTTTAAGCAAGCAGCCGAACTCCTGTGGCCTTTTCTTTTTTGACTTGATGTTTATGGTCGTGTCCTGAGCCAGAGCAATCATGAGCATTTCCAAAAAGGCTTGGACTTTTCCAGGGAGGCCTTATTACTGTATATTATATTTCCAAAAATTAATAGAAAGCCCAACAACAGTAAGACAGAAAGAAGAAAGGGACATACCGGGCCCCCGGGACAACCTCGAGGGGAAGAGCGGCCTTGCAGATTCCTTTCTCATCCCGGCAGCTCCCGAGGGGACATATTGGGCCCCCGGGGCAGCCCCATGTGAGGAAGAGCTGCCTTGCAGGTTCCTCTCTCATCCTGTGACCTTGTCACGGTTTGGGCGCACCCCAGCGGCTCCCAACATTCATTGACATGGATTTTTGAGAAGAATCATTATTTAGCATATCAGAATAACATTTTGATTATTTCATCTTGCCATGTAGCTATTTTTCTTGTTACTGTATACAGTATTCTTTCTAATGTTTCCTGAATCAGGTTGTAGTTTTCTCAAGGACAGATATAAAATCTTCCCTTTTTTTTTTTTATACTATTTTTTTACTTTTTTTCTATTTACTACTTTATTATATCATGTGTTTAAAGTAAAACAATGCTCATAATAGGCACTCAGTAAAGCCTACCGATTTACTATTGAATCAGTCTTTAGAATGGAGGCATGGGTCTGGCCTACACGTGTTCCAAGAGAAAAAGAATCTTAGCTTTGACTTTTGATTCTACATTCAGACTACATAAGAAACAATATAGAGTGAAGCATTAGAATATATTAATAATTTGTTTTCCAGAATTCTCACAGTTGGACTGTAGACAGGCTTTGAGACAGACAGTAAAGTGTTAAGATTTACCAGAAATCCATGGGATTATTCCTGCCACACTTTCCTTCCTTCTGATATAGAAGAGAAATATTGCAATTCTTGTGAGTGGACGTGAAAACTTACACTGCACAATTTAACCTGCTCCCCCCATTAAACTTTAGAGGGAGAAGGATTATTATACAGTGGAATTTGTGTCTAAATCTTGGTGCAATGGTCAATAAGTGTACCATGACTTGGAATGAATTCAGACACAAAATAATTTTCTCAGACATAGCTACATCTCAAATGCATGATTGTTCATCATTTACAAGTTGAATTAGAAAATTATGGAGACCAATATGTAATTTTAAGGTATTCAATTTACATTAATAGATATCTAAATGAGTCACAGAATTAACTTTGAAACCTATAGCCTGATTCATAACTATAATTTTAAAAGTTAGTGATGCTATATCATAGCCTTACATGCGATATTTTGGTACATAGTTAAGACAAAAGATTATCTTTGTGCCTAGCTCTCAAAATTTGCAATTGACCTTTTGTATCTGACCTATGCTGCCTTTGTATCTTTTCTCTCCCTCCTTGAATTTTCCTCTCTAGAATGGTAGAATCTGAATTGCAGAACTGGAAAGGACCCTAGAGTCCATCTTGTAAATTTTAACATTTTACAATTGAGACCATAGCTCTAGAAACTTTAATTGACTTGCTTAAGGTCACACAGCTATTGGCAGAGCTTTATTAAAAACTCAGTTCTCCCAACTCCCTGTAAAGATTTCCCTTTCTCTGTTTAGGTAAGATAATTTAGGAGAAATATTCTACTGGGAAAGCAATAGAGAGTGAGAGGATTCCAGAAATATTGTGGCTTAAAGGAGACTTAGTTCTCAGTCACCTACTTTCTAGAGCTTATCATCTGTTAGAGCAAGAGGAAGAAGGATATATCTATTTGGGGCTGAAAATAAGGCCAACATGATGGTCTGCTTTAGATAGAGTGATGGTGAGTCACTTCACCCCTCTGTGTGAAAGGAGCTCCTGAGAACTAAGGTCACATGACCTAGAGGAAATATTATAATAAAGGGATGACTAAGAGATACAAGGAAAACACAAAAAGAAAAAGGAAAAAAAAAGCAGGTGTAGCAATTGTAGGAGCTATGTTAATAGTAGAAAAGAGGTATGGAAAGTTGAAAGCAGTAATCAAGATAGGGCAATTTTGTAATAGTAAAGTGATAAATTGAACAGTTTATGAAGAATCTGGAAACCAAACAGCAAAAGTGCCTGAAGACCACATAATAGCTAAATATGGCTGATTCACCTTGAGGTTTGACAGAAAACAGCAAAATTCTGTAAAACAATTATCCTTCAATAAAAAATAAGTAAATAAATAAAAAAGATATTTTGACAAATAATTGTTTTTGGCTGTGCTGAGCAGCATGTGGGATTCTGGTTCCCTGACCAGGGTTCAAACTGGTATCCTTTACCCTGGGACCATGAAGTCTTAACCACTGGACCACCAGGGACATTCCTTGAAAAAATTTGAAAAGCAGGATTTTTATAGACTACTACCTCTGATAATGTTCAAATGAGACAGTGAGATGGTAATTTTCTTTTTTCTCCCAACCCCAACCCCAACCTACTTGGAAATTATACACTCCTGGCAGGCCCATGATAAACTATCTTTAAAAATAGTAAAAAATGATAAATATCAAAACCTACAGAACAGCAAAAACTCAGAGAGAAAACTTAAAGCTTTAAAATCCTGTGATAAATGGTAAAGTAAAAGAGAAAGAGGATGGAAGATATTTTGAAATGCCAAAGAAAATTATTGATTTCCCAGCAAAGTAAACATACCAAAATTGATAAAGTAGGGACCTAGAAAAAAATAAGTTTGACTGAAGAAGTGAGAAAGGTGATGAAAGTTATATCATTTAAAGAAAACTTTGTGGACCGTTACATATTGCTGGTGAAAATGTGAAATGATGCAGGCATTAAGAAAAGGAGTGATGGTTTCTCAAATAATTAAACATAGACCAAATGATTCAGCAATCTCACTCTTAGGTACATACCCCCAAGAACTGAAAGCAGTGACTCAGGCATAATTGTATACCAGTGTTCCCAGCAGCTTTATTCATCATAGCCAAAAGATGAAAACAAACTCAATTCCATCAACAGATCAATGGATAAACTAAATTGGTACATGTAAGAATTCAATGCAATTTTAAATAGACTCTAGAGGATTTTATTTTGTGAGGGATTTCATAAAATAATCAAATATGAAGTAATAAATGCCTGAGAATATTTGTGAAGAATATAAAGAAGAGCTGGGATAAACTACCTACTTATTGTCATTAGGAATACAATAGTCATTGTAATAAAATTAATTTCTATTGTTTTAAGCCATGAAGTTTGTGATAATTTGTTACAGCAGTCCTAGGAAACGAATACAGGTACTAAATCTTTATATCAGTGGAATTTTTCTGTGAGGCCCAGTATGTAAAAGAGTTAGTCTGAACTGTTCTGGCTCTTGAATAGGACTCCCTCCCCCACCTCCCCCTCTCTGTCCCCACAGAGACAGAAGGCCTGCCGGTACACAGCTGGAGCTCCACTGATTTAGCCCAAGCCCTTTTCTGTACAGATGAGAAGAATGAAGCTTAGAGAACGCCTCTCACCTTTTGACAAGCTAAGCAAACTCAGGAGGCTTTATGCCTCTTTCTTAATTTCTCCCTTGGAAGGCCTGGGGTCGTTTAGGGTTCTTTACCACAGTTAGGGTAGTTCAGTCAGCTCTTCACTCAGCAGGACTTTGATAACGCCATTTTTTTTTTTTCTTTTAGCTTTTCACAAATGCATTTTGCTCCTAGAAAATCATTTTTTTTTTTAAGTTTCATTAACTTTTTTTTCTATGTTTCCTTTGGAAAGGATTTTGCATAACCCACCCAAGAAACCCAGTTTCTTGCTGTAGATCTCTAGATATTCATCTTTCACTGGAAATGTCTCCCAGATGAATTCTTAATTCCGTGTCTCTGATCCATCATATGACCAAACAAAGCTGAGAGTTCCCCTTACATCACCACATGCAAAAAGCCCAGAATGGAAAGATGGTTGAGAAGGCAGGGCCCTGAGGATGCAGAAAGAATGAGTGTACCCTGTGTGAAATCAGGGAAGAGAGGAAAAATTCTGAGTAACTGCAGTTAGGGTCCCATGTCACACGATATGCCACAGGATTCCTGCAGAGAGAGGTAGACATTTTCCCCAACCCAGATGCTTCTTTACTCCAACCAAAAAAAAATTTTCTACCCTCCTCAAAACAGCATCACAAGACTACTGAGGCTGCAAAGCTTCTGATGAGCTAGAGGAAGTGATGAGAAGGACCACTTTTGGGTGACATCATAACTGTCATCTTGCAGAATTTACATGGATGTCTTCCAGTGTTTGAGCTCAAGATAATGTCTTGTGCATTGGAGAACAGAGTTAACTAAAGCTGAAGAAAGAGCTTTTAAAGACCTTCTACTTGACTTTTCAGCAATCCCATAGATATTCTGGGAATGTTGAACAGTAGTTTTTAAAAACCATGATTGTTACATATTGGCATAGGATATGTGGCAAGCTTGGGATGAAGAAACAATGCAAAATCAGGATGACCAATACAGAAATAAACACAAAAACAAATGGGGTGGAGCTTTTTTCTATTTATCTTAGCTAAGGGTATTATATATTTATAATGAGGAAGGATACAGATGATACCATAATTACGCCGGATGTATTTGTAGTTTTTAATATATATAAAAATCATATCTGGTAAACTGTTTACAATTTATATTTCATTTTACAATGTGGGCTCAATCCTTTTTGTTGAATTTTTCTGTAGCATAAATATATCTCAAATATTGCACAGGACACACTTCTGCTAATTTTTAAAAAATATTTATATGAAATTCAAACAACTGGGTGTTCTATGTTTTTATTTGCTAAATCTGGCAACCTATTCTAAGAAGTTATTTGTGTCTTAAGAAAGAGAACTTTCCTACTCGTTAGGTCTAAATGAAATCAGTGTCAACCTCACCGATTCTACCCTGTTAAAGTCTCAAGGGATCCTCCAAATTTTGGCAAATTTACAGGGAATGTTCCTTTGCAGATCTCTCCACGTCTTTGGGTTTCTGCACCCTTGCATACTGTACCTGCCTTACAGGTCCTCAATCTACACGATGCTCAGCCCTTTCTTCAGCCTTCATGGACAGCCCCTGTACACATTGCTACATGCACCCACCAGTGCTCCAGGAATTTGAACTTTTGTTTATCTAGTGGATGGATCATCAATGAGAGACAGTACTAGCCCTCCTTCCTCCCCTTTCATCCTCTGTACTCAAATCCCTTCTTCCTGGCAGTCTTTAGATAGTTAAATTCTTCACTGTAACTTTGACGTCAGCCTTTTAGGCCTTGATGCTAGAAATCAGGAGGGGAAAGGAGTTCACCTTCTACTCTAAAAAATTAAAACCTTTTTCCCAAGGGAGATTGATCTCTCTTGAGGAGGAATTCTGCTACCAGCTGTGAAGGTAATGCATTTTCTCCATCTTATTACATATTTATTATAAGCGTAAAAGCTAGTCTACAAGAAAAGCTGGGTTCAGTAATATGTTACATTGGAAAAATCAGTGTGAATTCATGTCCTTAAAAGACTTATTTTCAAACTCTATCATTATTATAAATGGCCCAACAGCAGGGGCACTAGTCTCATTTATTATCAACCCTCATGTATACCCCTAGCACACAAATTTTAATCTCTGGAGGGTAAAGGACTCCATGTCTGGTGCAAAGACAAAATGAGATGGGTTCAAAACAACAAGCTGCTTCTTGAAACCTCAGAGGTAGAGCTTCAGTGACAGAAAAGCCAGCACATAAGGACAGAAGTAATAATGCTAATGGTTAAACTGGAACAAGTTAAGCCTGCAAAACGCATGAGTTCACAGTAATACTCAAAAGAGGAAACATGAAGTGTGCAAAGAGGTACTTGTAATATGGAAAAGAATGTAGGATCTTTACATCTTTATTCATTTAAACAAGTGGGAAAATGTTGACATGTGATGTTTTATTCTCTGTTTAGCACATATTTCCATATGTTGAGCACATATACTCATTTGTGTAAAAAAAGAAAAAGGAACTAAGATAAATAAATGAACCAACATGACAGGATTTCTGTGCAATAAGGTAGACGTTTTTCTTGACATAGAAATGACCAGGAAAATACTAAATACTAACAAGTATATCAGAATTAATGGTGTTATATAATAATAACTTACAGGGTTGTTAACATTGATTACAACTATGGCATATAGGCATACACAATGGCCATTACAAAATGGGATGTTCCAAAATTATGAATGATCCAAATGTTTTGAGAAGCAAAAGCACAGAAATTCAATCCTTCATCTCCTAGGAGATGAAGTATCTACTTATTATGAATAAAATTTTATGAATTTTTATAAACTACTAATAAGAAATATGTATATTTCAATACTTGAAACAAACCAGGTCAGTGATTCATGATATCAGGGCAGTGGCATAGGGGATTCTGGCTATGAGAATATTTCAGAAAGCAAAGTCATCAAAAGTTAAGATTTATATGAAAGTCAGGGATACATGGGTATCAGGATGTAATGACTGAAAATCTGATATAAAAAGGCAATCAACCTATTGCAGAGACAGAAGTTTGCTTTATCATGGACCATACAACCAAGTCCAGTCCCACACTGCAAATGTAAACGACTAGCCAAAAACCTGGATTCTGGTATTTTAAGTTAGCATTGCTTTTCTTTTAGACCTGGAAAAAAATTTTTTTTATCCCTGTGAAGATTGTGAACTTTGGTTCTGGAAAAGCTTCATAAAGCTTAGGAAGGTATAAAAATTATAACTCTGAAAAAATGTAAAATTAAGAATTAAAGCACATTTCACATATGGTATTAACACTTTTGCTACTAGTATTATTTTAAGGTTTGGGGCATTCTAAATCATTGTTTCTGTTTGTTTTTTATTATGTCTAATGTCTAAATGTCTAAACAATGTCTAAATCATTGTTTCTGTATGTTTTATTATTTAGAGTATTTAAAGTATCCAAAAGATTCAGTCATACTAATTTGCCAACTGCAGTTCAAATTGTTTAAGTAAGTCGTTCACTCAGTCCTGTCTGACTCTTTGTGACCCCATGGACTACAGCCTGCCAAGCTCCTCTGTTCATGGAATTTTCCAGGCAAAAATACTACAGTGGTTTGCCATTTCCTATTCCAGGAGATCTTCCTGATCCAGAGACTGAACCCGCATCTCCTGTGTCTCCTGCATTGGTAGGCTGATTTTTGCCTCTAGCACTACCTGGGAAGCCCTTCAAATTGTTTAAAGGAATTCAATTAATCAATCTTAAAATTAAATGCCCACCAAAAAATGGATTTTCTAAGTCTTGCTTTTTAGATACGTGAATTTAAAGAATTAAACATTGAGTAAAAGGAGCCATTACAGTTGAACTAAAATAATTCATGAGTTGTAATTATACAATAACTTAATTTTTGTCTTTTGCTGTTTCTTTAAGTCTGTTCTATAAGGCTAGTTCTCCTCCTGTGTCTGTTAAAAATAAGAGCCACATCTGTCATTCTTCTAGTTATGGTTGCCTTAAGTTTAGACACAGTCTTTAGTTCATAATTAAAATGTCCATCTCATGTACTAATCAAAATTCTAAACTTAAATTTGAGATTTCTATCTATTCCTAACTTGAGCCAGACTGGAATCCTACAACTGGGAAAAGACATGATCGCTTGCTTCCCTAGCACTTCCATTTTTCCTCTTCATCCCCTCACCTTGATCTGGCTAACTACCCTTCTGACCACTTTGTAGTCAGGGTATTGAAGAGTAGAGAAAAACAAAGATAGGAGAGTCTCAACTGACTTGATACTATCATTAGCTGGTCTGTGCTCTCTCAGACTAGTAGGAGATTAAAGAAGGCTCCTTCTCTTTTAAGTGTACTTTAGAAACCTTCCCCTATCCAGTTATGGGGACATCTTACCTGAAGTCCTTTTAATGCTACCAAGTACATCTCTATTTTGCTTTCTTTGCCCTTTAACATTTCTCATTATCTTCAATTTCTCTCTGTCATGGTCAACTACCATGTTGTTTTCCTGGGTGTGTTTTAAGATGACCTCGCATTAGGTTTCCTGTGTGTGTGACCCTCACATCTGGTCCACGGAAACCATCCATGCAGGATTTATTCTGAGTCTAAATTTATCAGCCAGCACCAACTCTTTTGCTCCGTTGTCAAAACAGCAAGCTACCTTCTCTCTCACCCTTTAGATTTCTTACCTGTGACTAAGTAACTTGTCCACTGTGTCTCCAGACTGCTTGTGACACATACCAAGCCCTCCAAGTGGTCTTGAAACCACTCATTACATTCTCACTTCTCTTTGGGAACAATGGGTGGTACTTGTGGCAGAGTTCTCCCCTCCAAGTTTTCTTAGAATATGCCACTCTTGATCTGTTTAATCCTTCTCGTGAGTTTGTGGTTAAAAAACATGTGAATAGTTTCCTTAAATCTCCTTTTAAATTCTGTGTATGGTCTAGTGCCTCCTTTGGGACACAGTACCTATTATATGATTCTATTTTGGCCAAACTTCCATTTTAATATGTAGTAATGTAAAGTACAAATTTTAATGAGTCTTCTGCTCCATGCACAACATTTTGTCTTCATCAGAGATGCTTATAACAGTAAAGATCTGAGATAAAGGACTCTGGGTATTGTAAACATCTGTCAATAGCTACATAATCTGAGTAAACCTCCAAGTTAGAGCTGCAGTTAATATTAAGGAACATTGAGAAAATTAGCAACCCCTGCTTAGTGAACACGCTTGAATAAGACTTTTTCCTAATATTCATTAGGGTGGTCTTTTATGTTTCCAATTAAATTATTAGGACTGAGATCAAGTCAGAGCTACTTAAGAACTTTTCATTGGTGGGGGATCATAGGTCTTAGTTGTTAATTAACAGCACAGGAGTACTCCTGTTTCCTTAGGTCTGTAATGGAAATCTTGGCTTGAAGCCTTAGCACCTTTACTATTAGAAAGGAACCCTGAGGTATCAGGTGATTTCTTTCCATTTTCAAAAGCATTTATGGGCACCAAATGGATTATTTTCCTTGAAGATGATTTTATCAGTATTTAATAATCTTTATTTCAGAATCTACTTGGTTGTTTTGTTTTGTTTTAATGTGAAGATTTCTAGTCACCATTCCACATAGATCAGTAAAACTCTGATGGACCCCAGGGGTCAGCATTTTAAATTAGGACTGAAGCCAATTTAAGGGATACGCTAACAGAATTCTTTCACGAAAAGTCCATGGACCTAAAGAGGCAGACACGCCACTTCTCATTCCCCCGTCACGACTGCATACGATAGACTGAAAAATGTCTCCCACTTGTTCAGTATAACTCTATCCAGAGGGTTATTTGCCCCTGAAATTGCCCCTCCATTTTTTCAGTGTTAGAGGCACAAGGGCAGAAACTGACCCCAAGAAAATATCCCTGAGGAAGACACCACTTTAAACTGTCCTCTTTGGGAAATTGGAAAAGGAACCTAAGCTGGGGAAAATCATTTATCTTCTTTTCTGACTTTACTCTCAGATCTCATTGATGTTTCTGTCCTGTTTAATATTAGCCATGATAGGTACATTTTGCAGATATAATTGTTCATAAAGCCAGTGTTGATGTCCATCATTGACTCAGCATCATGGGAAAAAGGACTCTGGATACATCAGCAATTACCCTGTTTGCCTTCCATCTGATGTGGAATCAATGGTATGTGAATCTCACAATGTCTTTATCTTCTGAGACGCAGATGTTAGTAGCTTTGACTTATTTTTCATTGCTTTGACAATCTGTCATAGACTGTGAGGCAATTTTAACTCTGTGATACCAAACAGAAACTGCCTGAGAGTTGGGATGATCTGAAAACAATCTGGCATCTAGTCAGTCTAAGAAACCCATCATGTACCACAAAGTGATTGCTCCATTTGGGTATGTTCCCTTATATGTTTTTGCTTCTATGCCAACCTATTATTTTATCCACTACACATGAGTACATTATCTTCTTCCTCATTTTTACCTAGGTACTGCCCCTACCTGAAACTTCAGCAGCTTTTTCATGCTAGTCACTTTCTCTGTGGACAGAAGGTAAAGTCCACTCAGGTCTGTACCTAAGACAGAAGAGTTAGTCTTCTGCTTAGTCATTTACTCTGGGAGGGCTTGGCCCTTCTACTTGGCCATACTGAACAAGCAAGGCAGCCTGTGGAGCCAACCAGCCACATGCTGAGTTTCCAACTACTCCCATCACTTCGGACTCAATGAAGCATTATGCTCCAGGGGTAGACTCTGGCATTCTAAGCACCTGCCTGCCAGGTGACAGGTTCAGAGTGCTTGGGTGTTAACCCCCTGAGAGATGACCCCTGGGAAACAAGTGAGGAGGAAGCAGGCAGAGCCATTCCTTTACCTCCTTACCTGTATCAGCTATTTCAAGGCACAGCTTCTCTTTGCCTCTGGTCCAACGAAGACTCACGTTCTAAGTAGCCAGGCCTGCTAAACACTCTGCACCTTCTTTTTCTGCAGCTTACGGAGAAGTGATAGGGAGCACACAGTGACTCATTTCACATTGGTTTAGAGCCTTTTTTGCTGACTTTCCTTTTTACCCTTGTTTTGCAGCTCCCAAGTAAAGGATCTGCACTTTAATACTTGTCTCAGGCTCCTCTTTCACCCTGGCTGAGATGTGTGGCAGTTATAATAGACTGGGTCTTTGGAGTGGATTGTATACTTTTCACAGCATCTAGGGTGTTTTCTGATTTATAGCCCAGGTAAGCAAAAGCAAACCTTTGGAGTGTCTACTTTGGTTTGCAAAAATATTCTTATGGCTAAATATAACACAGTGCACACACATACATTAGAATTTATTTCTAATTATGAAACACTGAAATACTTAATTTCTTGATTGTCATTAGTTGTAAGGAGGGAAACGTGTGCTCTCAGTGGTAAATATAATCAGGTCCTTTATTTCTGCATCAAGATTTCATCTCCAATGAGTGGTTTTGGTCTATTTTGTGTTGTCCTCGATGTTCCTGGCACCCTACCAAGGTACAGGTAGTTACCTCAGCACTCCCTTTTCTTCTCCTGATTGAAATCTCACATAAAGTGTTCCTCTTTGTATTGAAAAGAAGGAAAATTGAGCAACGGACAAGTTATAAACCTAATTTTCTCCTTAAATAGAACTTTGGTGTTTTTAAGAATTGCAACTGATGGACCTAACAGAATACAATAGCAACTTCCAAAAGAGTAATTTTTGTCTGCAGGGACTCTGGAACATAAAAAAATTGAATGATCTTTCATCACAAAGAAAGTAACAATTTAGGCAAAAGGTTAAAGGCTGGGGAGAGGGTAATTCTGCCTTGTAATTATTTACATCAAATTTGACATGTAGTTACAAGATCGCACTTCTAAAAGATGTCTTTTCTATTTCTCTAACTCTTGGAAATATTTGCCAGTTTTAAGTGAATTGCATTTCATACCCACTGAAAATCAATGAAAACATGTGTATTGGTCAACTTTAATCATTGAGCTTGATTGTTCTATTGTATAAACATTCCAATAATGATGTTTTTAGAGAAAGCAATGAGTTAGCTTTCATTTCCTTTCAGTCTTGAAGCAGAAACAAGCCAATAAAAAGGTAAGTGACAAGATTTGACAATCGAGAATTTTTACATTTCAACCTCAAACTATCACAAACGACAAGAGCAGGGCCTCATCTGGCCCCATATGTCTGATGTAGACACACACATACCCATGTACGTTTGTTTTTACAGAAATATGTCACCTGTTGTTTTTATAGATCTCCCCATAGGGAAAGCCCAGTTGGAGGTTCTAAACTAATTGGATCCCCAGGGCTTGCCCAGATCCCTTTCCTGGTATACTGATAGCTACATTCTTGTTCACTTCCTGAAAATTGAAAACCTGGGTTAGGTTTTTACCTGCTTAGCTTTTTTTTTTTTTCTTTAAACCTCATTATGCTGAACAAAGTTGATTTTTATTTTTTAGAAATGAATTTATTTTACATCATTGTTTTTCCTTTACAAAATCAATTCTGTTTTTTAGTAGGATAATATCTGGCATGATTTTATCTTTTCCCTTAGAAATCTGTCTAAAAATCTGCTAAATTTGCCCCTCTCTAACAAGGCTCCCACATTGTATAGGGAGTGCTTTCCATTTAAATACACGACTCATGTAATTGGAACACATGGGATAGAAAGTGAAACTATTAAAGTTTTAAAATTTATTATGTTTCCCATTTCAGAAAAAAAGTCCCTTTTCTAAAATAAAATTGGAGAAATATATTAAAAGTTTAAAAGTTGGCTATGCTACGAGGACAGTGTTCTTTAATAATGTCAAAGAATGATGTGAAAAATATACTACCTAAGGAAAGACAGTATACAGGGAGAGATTATCCTCTTTTATTACTGATTCCTACCAGAGAAAACTTTAATAAAGGAGATGTTTACCTTCCTGAAAATGGGATGTATTCCTGCAACTACCTAATAAAAGAAAACAGAAGAAAAGAAGTAAGGTACTGCTATTATTTTTCCCTCTTAGGGCAGAACATCTTGCCATTTGATTATTTTTAGATAAGGAGCTTTAAAAACTTGGATGATGAAGTATTCCGTCTGTGGGTGATTCTGTCCATAGATGATTCTCTAGTAAACTTTTGGAAAATACTTGTGGGGACCATGTTGAGGCTCACCATTCCCCACCTTACTAAGATAAGAAAGGAGTCACGATATTTTGGACATGATACTATCAGAAAATCATATCTTATGAGTTACTTAGAAAACTCAATATACATAAAATGTATGTTATTTATTTAGCAACTCTAATGAGATGAAAAATGTCCCAACATGAATTTAGAACTATAATACATACTTAATTCATTTGTGTGTTATCCAAATATTTGCATGATTTTCTAAAGCAAGATTTGCAAATTCAGTGACATTTTTAAGAGGTTGCATTATGATAGGCTACTATTTTGAATGTCCAGGTATGGCATTTATTACTTACAATTATGAATTATCATTGAACTGAGTAATTTAATATACTCAAATGAAGCAAGCATCTTTCATGTGCAGTATTATTGTTACCAGTTTAACAGAACATTGTGCAACTGTTTTGAAAATCAGTTTTAGTAGAAAAGATCAAATAACTCTGTTTTTATTTGCTGCTAAGGTCTTAATAGTCTTAATAGACTCTGAACCCAAATAATGAAAGAAGTTGATTTAATATGCTTTAAAAAAAAAACTCTGATGGTAAATATCTAATCATTGAAATTTTTGTTTAAATTCCTTTGCTGAAATTTGTGCTTAAGTTGATAGTAACATTCTCTTTCCACTTTATTTCAGTGGCTCTATAAGTCACGTAAATAATGGAAATATTGGATAGAATGCACATAAAATAATTTTTTCCAGTTATTACCACTTCAGCAATTTTGTATATGTGTATCAGCTGCTGTACTTGGAAAATATTAGGAGGACACAATATAATTGACATAATTTAGATTTCTATGATATTTGCTTTTAAAGTATTTAAGAACTAAAATGAACAGATTTTTTTGCTCTTTGCTGCTTTTTTCACTCTTCAGGATAGTCTTACAGATGTTTGGGCAATAATTGATCTGATACACATATGTAAGGTGAATGCCACCATTCTATGAATCATTTATAGTACAACATCTGAATATATGTGGTCATTTGAACCACCAGGTGTGAATATGTGTTATTAAATGACAATAGTTGAAGTAATGATGTGGTACAAGAATCTAAGATTAGTGAAAATAAATAGAAAGCCCTGTGACAAAAAAACCTGAGATATATTCAGTATCAGTATGATAAAAGTGATAGCTCAATTATTTGGAAAATGAAAGTCTACTCAGTAACAATGTTCTAACAATTGATTAATTACTTGGTTGAAAAGTGATGGAACTGTGTTTCTATTTTGTATTCTATTCCAAAATGCATTAAATATTTAAACATAAAAATGAAATCAAGGAACTAGATGAAAATGGAACTGAGTATGTTATCTGAAATGCAAATGCAAATCAAAGAAATGCATATTAGAATAATGAAATGTCATTCTTTCTTATCAAATTTGCAAAGCCTTTAATAAACATTTTTTTTCTTTTTTTTTAACAAACATGCACTACTGGAGGACTAGAACTTGGTGTGGTGTTCCTGTTGGGCAATTTGACCTTGTCCTTTAAAAAATGAAACTATCATTTAAATGGAAATAGAAACAGTATCTGATATGTTCATTACACGTACCTCATGTGAAGAGTTGACTCATTGGAAAAGACCCTGATGCTGGGAGGGATTTGGGGCAGGAGAAGGGGACGACAGAGGATGAAATGGCTGGGTGGCATCACCGACTCGATGGACATGAGTTTGAGTAAACTCTGGGAGTTGGTGAAGGACAGGGAGGCCTGACATGCTGCGATTCACGGGGTCGCAAAGAGTCGGACACAACTGAGAGACTGAACTGAACTGAATGTTAACATTAATTGATAACTGACCATTATATTTTTATGTATTTCCAAATCTTTCTCAATAAGTATGTTTGTGTTAATTAGGAAAAGAAACATTAATACTTAATATTAGTTTTTAACATTTAAGGTATACAGTTCATGAATGGCTTCAGGATTAGAACCTCAGGTTATATAGATACATCAGTCTCTATATATCTGATTTAAAATTATCACTTCTATTTTAAATTGCTTCTGTAGATACTGGGCTTCCCAGATGGCTCTAGTGATAGAGAATCTGCCAACAAATGCAGAAGATGCAAGAGGTGTGTGTTCCATCACTGGGTTGGGAAGATCCACTGGAGAAAGAAATTGCAACCCACTTCAGTATTCTTGCCTGAAGAATTCCATGGACAGAGGAGCATGGTAGGCTACAGTCTGGTGAGTCGCAAAGATTTGTACATGACTGAGCCACTGAGCACGTCTAGATTTTGATTCACAAGTCAATTGAAAAGTAAAACAAATATGCTGGATAAAAACACATGGAGGTCATTGGATCCATGTGCCTAGTGTTGATATATTTAGACAGACATGAAAATGTCTCTGGATAAGAATTCGAGGAAAGATGAACTTTGAAGTCTTGCTTTATAAACTCTACAAACTAGTGTATTATGTGTCTCAGTTGTTCAAATTAGGTTAAACATTTTCTGAATTTTTTTTTTTTTAAATTTTGCCAACCTCCAGGCTTTTGTTCCTCCTGATTCAGTCTTAATACATCTGGCTCCTGGAAAACACCTTCTCATCTTTTAATGTCCTGCCAGTCCTCTCTTCCCTAAAAGGCATCACCTCCTCACTTGGGTTGAATTGGCTACCACATCTCCTTGTAGTTTGCATGTGAGTTTCGTACTAAATGTTAAGTTCAATGAGTGCATGGAGTATGTCAAATTCATCTCCCCTGCCCCAGAAACTGATGTAGTGTCTGGTAGATGGCCAAAAGAATATTGGTTGAATGAGTTAATGAAAATAACACATCATGGTCACATCTAGGGATTTTGAAGGCTATTGGCTAGATCTGTAGAATATGAGAGATGATTTGAAGGCATTTATAAATTGTCAGTCTTTTCATTTGGTAATTTACTCTAGAATATCAGAAATATCATGGATAAACTATAAGTTCAAAAACATGAATTAATAATTAAAACCTCAGAGGAGACTAAGTAACATGGAAACAGATTATGATTAAAGCATATTAAGTGGCAGCATAAATGAAGCATGTTAAGATTTAAAGCAAAGAAGAACTGAAGTAAGGATGTATTTAAAAGCTATGTTTCATCAGCTCAACAGTGTTTATCTATAAACCACTGCTTCCTTCAGAGTTCTCTTTTAAAAATTAGTTAGTAAATCATTGCTCTGATAGTCATGGCTCTTAGTACATTTCTCCAAATGACTGAGCTTAAACATAAACTTTGAGCCTTCTGATTTATAATCCTTGTGTTTTTATTAATCACCTCCCCAGGTTGGCCATATTTAATTTACAATATTAAACTATCAGAAACTAGCCCCGTTTCTTAATGAATTCACTGCTATAAACTCTACTAATAGAATCGCCAAAAATTGTATCAGTGTGCCGAAAGGATGGCAAATTTACCAACCGAATTTTCTGATTTCTTAAACTGACCTAAGAGGGATTCATAATAATGCAAGGTAGTATTCATTCATCCCTTTATTCATTCATACCTGCTGTATCAGTCTCATCAGGCTTCCATAAGAAAAAACCACAGATTGGGTGGCTTAACAACATATATTTATGTTATAGTGCTGCTGTAAACTCTAGCCTGGAGAATCCCAGGAACGGAGGAGCCTGGTAGGCTGCAGTCCATGGGGTTGCTAAGAGTCGGACACGACTGAGCGACTTCACTTTCACTTTCACTTTCATGCACTGGAGAAGGAAATGGCAACCCACTCCAGTGTTCTTGCCTGGAGAATCCCAGGGACGGGGGAGCCTGGTGGGCTGCCGTCTGTGGGGTCGCACAGAGTCGGACACGACTGAAGTGACTTAGCAGCAGCGACAGCAGTTGCTGTAAACACAGATGTACGTTTACATTAACATGAAAACTCCTTAAAATTTTTCACTATTCTCTATATGAAATTCTACATGAACATACTTTTAGAAATTATTTAAGAAAAATTGCCTTGAGGAATTGATTCCTTTTCCTCCTGGCTGTCAGGAACTTCAGAACCAAATATGAAACATGATCACAACACCTATGTTTTCTCTTCTAGGAGATGCATTTGTATTATTCTCTGATTCTATTGTTTATATTTTATTATTTTATTGATTCCAAACTGTCATAAGACTCTTGTAGAAAGAAATATGAAGTTTTGGTCCTAGACTTCATGAACATTTTAATAGTTTTTTTTAGCAGCTGGTTTGATTTTATATTAGTTCTGATATTTCATGATAGCCTTAAGCCTGTTTTTGATGTTTTCTTTTTTATACTTAAAACTATGTCCAGAAACTGGTGTGAAAAACCTTGAGTACACCGATACTCTAGAATAGCACATCCATTAACACTTGTCAAGCAAAAGTTTCACTGGACAAAGTTCAACCTGCAAGGAAGACCTTAGGAGACCTGTTCAACCAGAACCGAGTCTGAGTGGGAGTTGTGTTTTGTTTTTTTAAGATTTGAGGTGATGCTGGGAGTTCCTCAGCCATCTGGGTTTGTTGATCTTTGCTTTACCCCAGAGAGTTGCAATCTTCACAAGGTGATTTGACGACTGGAGCAAGGTGCCCGGGAAAGTTAGGCTGTTAGGCTTTCAAAGAAATTGGAGAGCAAGGGTTCTGTCTTTCTCAGTGTTTGCGTTTCAAAGAGATGACTTCCAGTTCCTTGAGAAAGACATTCCTGGCTTATAGAATGGCCAGAGGCTTTAAAAAATGTTTACATCTTAAAGGGTCAGAGAAAGAATTGACAACTTTTCTGAAGTAAGTGCTTTTGGAAAAGAGCAATGAGGGCCCAGCGTCTAGAAGAAGTCTGTCTAAGTTTACTCAAACTGAAGGAAACTTTAAGAACTTCTTAACCTGAGTAAACTTGGTAAAAATCAAGTTGGTTCTAATATGACTGGTTTTTCTCTTCACTAAAACAGAAATCTAAATCCAGGTTCCTTTGTATGTGAAACTGCCACAAACTTGGTAGTTTGGATTATCTGCTTTGATCATGTTTCAATATCATTTAATGATGGTACCACAATGAAAGATATTTAATGGGAATTCTATAAAGATTTAGCTTATATTTCAATGGAAAAGGAAGTGCTCCATAACTATATGAGAAAAGATTTCAGCATTTTACAATCCAACATAACTACCTCCTTCATATAATAACAAACTGTCAAAAATAAATTTCTCACTCAAGCTGAAAGCAAATAAAAAGAAGACAGCAAGAAACAGTAGCTGTAGGAATGAAACTGATTTATTATTTCACTGAATGATCACTTCAGGAAGCAATAGGGGCTTGGAGTGATTTCTCTGGTATTGGGTGGTTTTTGTCTTGTGGGGAAGCCTATGTGAAAATGGCAAGCCTTTAGGAACTGAAATGATACCAAACGATGTCTATTTTCATCTTTTTTTTTTTAATTGTTGTTAATTTCTGTTGACAAAAATGACAGCTAGAGTTATTTAAACAAAGGCCAGATGTGAATATTTTGGAAGGAAGAGCAATTTTTCCATAATTCATCATTGCTTAATTTTTACTTTGGAGAAATTTCAGAATACAAGGCCAAAAGAAAACAGTTGTTTCATAAAAACAAACAAACAAACAAAAATCTGTTGGACATAGTAGGTCATTGCAGAGGAACTAATAATGTTTAATGGAGAGAAGAGATATTTTGGAGACTGAATTAAAAATGTGGTGCAATTTTTAAGGCCAGTTTTCCTTCTTAATAATTGGTTCAATTTAGTGAAGCCATATTAGGACTCAGGTCAGAACTATTTTTTTTTTTTTTATGTAATTGCCTCATATATCCTTAAGAGACATCATATAGAAAACTAATGAAACATATTTACCCCAGATGGCAATACTGAATTCCTTAAGCAAAATTCAGGAATCAGATTTTACATGACACAGTTATATAAAGTGGAAAGAACATTCTATGTTGTTTTTTCCTTCATTGGAAATGTCCATTTTAGATTTTTATCTCATGTTCTCTCCCATCTAAGATTCCACTCAGATGTAAGGCAATAAAGAAAGTAAATAATAATAGATTACTGAATAATGTCTAATCCTTGGCCTGATGGAACAGAGCCTTTTCACAAACATCTGGCTGCTTCACTCTGTGTAGGTGATCAGATACTTCATGCATACTCAGTTGCTCAGTTGTGTCCAATTCTTTTAAGATCCCATGGACTGCAGCCTACCAAGCTCCTCTGTTCATGGGAGTTTCCAGGCAAGAATGCTGAATTGGTTGCCATTTCCTCCTCCAGGGGATCCTCCCGACCCAGGGATTGAATCTGCATCTCCTGTGTCCCCTGCAAGTAGATTCTTTTACCACTGAGCCACCTGGGAAGCCCCATGAACACTTCAATCATTACCAAACAAAAAGACAACATTTCCTCTGATGATTAATTATTTGGGCCTTTGCAAGCATCACAGAAGGCCTTTGAGACATTTGTTCTCTAAGAGCTACTGACATTGGCTCTAATATTGTATTAATACAATAGTCCCCATGTTCTTAGTTTTTTTCATGGTTTCCGTTTGCTCTTTACATAGTGAAACTGATTGAGCTCACAATCTTCCTTCTCATTTCCACCCATACCCTGCCCTTTTTGCTCATTCCCTTTGGTTTCCATTTGATAAGTTCTCTGTGGCATTTAGTAGGTGGGTCAGTCCCAGTTTAATCAGAAATTTCATCTAAATATAGGATTGTGAGTTCTTCCCAAAATTAGCAACTTCAAACTTCAAAACTAATCATTCATTATATGATAGCTGCTGAACAATAATTTAATTTGAGCCTTCGTTCTGGTGATCTGTGTCTCTGGGATCACCCATTCTTCCTATCCATTATATTCTAGATGACCTTCTTCGGGTCACAACTCAAGACCTACTTTGGTATTTCTGAGGTTACCTCAGATCTCTCACATACATGCATACTACATTTTCTTAATAGCAACTTGTGTAACTGACTTCCTAATTGTATATTCAGTGCTATCTAAATGAAAAAGTGACAGTCTCACTGAGAAAATAATATGAGGAGCAATAGAATCTATAAAAATGAGCAAGTGGCCAATAATAATTTAGGAAATACTTTTTCCTCTCTCTAATTTTTCATGTAATATAACTTCAATAAAACCAGGGAAGGGAAGTAAAAAATTAGATCTGTGTATCATAAAACCTTTGTTTTAAATCCACTTCCTAGGAAGTAGTCTTTAGTGTAGACTTATTTTTTTTAAATAAGGCTTCAAACATTTATTTTTGTTCAGGATGATGACTGAGTTTAAGGAAGCTAAAATAACATGTGACGTTGCGTGTGCTACCTGCAATTATGTTAGCACATGGGTTGTAATTTTTTGTTTTTTCTTTTTAGTAAAGGAGAAGTAGGTATAAAACTCTGATCAAAAGATGAAAACATTTTCTGAGACTTCCATGATACTTAGCGTCAGATACCCAGCTCTACTTTGTTTTTGGAGGACTGCAGGAGGTAGTCAACTGAGCATGTGATGTGACCTACCTAGCTGTAACCAAACCGTGTTAAAACTTCTCTCCAGGAGAAGCATGTTTTCTCTATTACTTTGCTATATTAAAGGAAGCCCCATAGCAGTCCTGGTTCTGGCCTGATACTTTTTAATAGTCTTAGGTCAGACACAAAGACAAAGAGATTTGACCCAGCAGTGTGAAGATATCAAATGGGGGTTTATCATGTTGAACAGACTTAGAGAAGAAAGTAAGGATGTCTTTCCCCTAAACCTCCCAAACTTGGGCTTAAATCTTGTGCCCTGTGAAGTGCGTGCCTCTAGCTCACTGAAGCTGAAATTCAGTGAGTTGCAGGGCAGATCTTGACCATATTTGTGTAAAAGATCACAGGTCATGCAGTAATCCATGAGTTAGTGGAGAAGGGAAGGCAAAGAAGTGATGATTAGAGACTTATCTAAACGTTTTACAAGTGGGAATGTTACACATTCCAAGGGGCAACATGCAGGGTCTCATGTGATCACAGCTTTCTTTTACTTGCATTTTTCTTTCTAACAATTCCCTATGTGATTATTAAGTGTCTTCTGTATGCCAGTGGAATATAAAAGGCACGTTTCTCTGAAGATATCATTTTGTGGTTGAAATGGCAAGGATTATGTTCAATAACTTAATGGGGATATATAAAAATTAGATATCAAGTATTAGGTAAGGATGTAAAGACTCAGAGAAAGAGGCTGCAGCCTTTGGGGATTTGATGTGTGTGTGTGTGTGTGTCTGTCTGTCTGTCTGGCTGGCTGGCTGTCTGTGTCCATTTACCAGATATTGCAGTGGGTACAAGGATACTTACAGGTTCATGAATGCTCTGAAATTGTATCAATAACTTGGGGTGTATATATACACATTTTATGGGCTTCCCAGATAGCTAGTGGCAAAGAACTTGCCTGCCAATGCAGGAGACATAAGAGATGTGGGTTTAGTCCCTGGTTGGGAAGATCCCCTGGAGGAGGGCATTGCAACCCACTCCAGTATTCTTGCTTGGAGGACAGAGGAGCCTAGCGGGCTACTGTCCATAGGGTCACAAAGAGTCAGATACAATTGAGGATACTTAGAATGTAGGCACTCACACTTTTTCGAGACACATTTTTCTGTGAAAGATTATCCATAACTTCTTGATTCAAATTCTCAAAGTAATCTAATAAAAAATGCTAGGAACTAACTACTGCTTTAGAGCCATCTGGTTTTATAAAAAGTTTGAAATAAGCTACTGGGAAGGAGAATATTTTAATTTGACAAATAAAGAGATATATTTTCCCATTTTTATTTCAAACATTATCTGATATTTCAGGTATCAATTACATAGATATAGATTAGAGTACTAAGTATAATTTATAACAATTATAAGGATTAAATAAGGTGTTCAATAAATATAAGCTCCATTTCCAACCACCCCTATTTGCCTTTTTGTGGAGAATAAGCCTGTAATACTTTTATGTGTGTCTCTGTCATTTGGGTGAGTGCCTCTTTGTAGATAGTCAAATCATGTTTGTTTGAATTTGGCTAACAGGTTGATTAACTAACTGAAAAATGGAGTAATTAATTATGTTACTTGTTTTGATGAATCATCTTACGCTTAAATCCTTCCTGAGGCTAGTTTTGTCTACTTGGGTTCTTTGGTCATTTAACCTGTTTCTGAGTAAGAGGTGGAGAAAAGAGGAAAAGGTAAACTGATATTGCAGTGGTTCAGTTCAGTTCAGTCACTCAGTCGTGGCCGACTCTTTGGACCCCATGGACTGCAGCACACCAGGCTTCCCTGCCCATCACCAGCTCCAGGAGTTTACTCAAACTTATGTCCATAGAGTCAGTGATGACATCCAACCATCTCATACTCTGTCGACCCCTTCTCCTCCTGCCTTCAATCTTTCCCATCATCAAGGTCTTTCCCAATGAGTCAGTTCTTCGCATCAGATGGTCAAAGTATTGGAGTTTCAGCTTCAGCATCAGTCCTTCCAAAGAATATTCAGGACTGATTTCCCTTAGGATTGACTGGCTTGATCTCCTTGCAGTCCAAGGGACTCTTAAGAGTCTTCTCCAACACTACAGTTCAAAAGCATTAATTCTTCAGTGCTCAGCTTTCTCTATAGTCCAACTCTCACATCCACACATGACTACTGGAAAAACCATAGTTTTGACTAGATGGACCTTTGTTGGCAAAGTAATGTTTCTGCTTTTTAATATGCTGTCTAGGTTTGCCATAGCTTTTCTTCCAAGAAGCAAGTGTCTTTTAATTTCATGGCTGCAGTCACCATCAGTAGTGATTTTGGAGCCCAAGAAAATAAAGTCTGTCACTGTTTCCATTGTTTCCCCATCTATTTGCCACGAAGTGATGGGGCCAGATGCCATGATTTATTATACCAATTTATTGTACAAAATAAATTCTCACACAGTTAAGAAAGTTCTAGGACACACAACAGATTTCCCAACCTGGGGATCTGGCGAAGGGACTGAGAATTCCCAAGGAATTTGACTTTGGAGACTAGTGGGTTTTAATTACAGAACTTACACAGGATTGGGAAACACACTCTTGGAGGGCAGAAACAAAACCTTGTGTGCACCAAGACCCAGGAGAAATGACCAGTGACCCCACAAGAGACTGACCCAGACTTGCCCATGAGTGTCCAGGAGTCTCTGGCAGAGGCGTGGGTCAGCAGTGGTCTGGTGCAGGGTCTGGGGCATTGAGTGCACAGGCCCTTTTGAAGCATGTCGCCATGATCTTCATTACCTCCACCATAGTTTGGTCTCAGGTCAAACAAAACGGAGGGAATACAGCCCTGCAAATCAACAGAAAATTGGATTAAAAATTTACTGATCATGGCTCTGCTCATCATAACAAGACCCAGTTTTCCCCACAGTCAGTCTTTCCCATCAGGAAGCTTCCATAAGCCTCTTATCCTTATCCATCAGAGGGCAGGCAGAATGAAAACCACATTCACAAAAAACTAATCGGACTGGTCACATGGACCACAGCCTTGTCTAACTCAATGAAACTATGAGCCATGCCATGTAGGGCCACCCAAGATGAATGGGTCATGGAGAGTTCTGACAAAACATGGTCCACTGGAGAAGGGAATGGCAATTTACTTCAGTATTCTTACCTTGAGATCCCCATGAACAGTATGAAAAGACAAAAAGATATTGCAATGGCAGGTAGAAATGTCATTTCACTGCCCAGAGTTCTCTTATTCATCCTTTCTCCACCCAAATACTATTCAACAAGAGAATAGTTTAAAATGAAATCAAAGGCATCTTGAAAAGGAAAACTAAGTCATTTTTATAGTCTGTGGAGTATGTTTGTGGGAGTTGGAAAGCCATACTGCCCACATTAATCAATTCCTCCCTCTACACTTTCTCCCTGGTGGCTCAGATGCTAAAGCATCTGCCTGCAATGCGGGACACCCAAGTTCCATCCCTGGGTCAGAAGGATCCCCTGCAGAAGGAAACGGCAACCCACTCCAGTACTCTTTCCTGGAAAAATCCCATGGATGGAGAAGCCTGGTAGGCTTCTCCAGGGGATAGCAACGAGTCAGACACTACTGAGCAACTTCATTTTCTTTCTTTTTTCTTTCTTTTCTACACCTTCTGCCATATTTGGTCAACTCATCCAAGCCAGTGCCTTGCTTATAGTTTCTCCAGTTTCTTGGTCTGGGGGATTTTGTAGTAGTAAAACAAAAGAAAAGAAAAGAATAGGTTGTGCTTTTACCACAGCTGGTTTTATTTATCTTTAATGTGGGAGATTTGAGATAGCCACAAATGGGTGAGGGAAGCATATAGCAACAATCAAGAGCCAAGTGAATGTTGCCTGAAAATATAGGACAAAGTCTGTTGAAAATTAGACAAAGAGATGTGATAAACTTATGAGACATGCCTCATATCCCACACTCATAATTTTGCCATCATTTTAAGTATTCTGAACTTCCAGGAAATTATGGTCGAATTTTTTACATGAGAACTAGTCTCAAGTTTTATGTGCTTTAGATTAGGGAGAAGCAAAACAACAGAAAACAGTGCCTTGTTATCTTTGGAAGTTTCATTGAGTTTACATAATATCATGATAAGTACCTTGATGGTTTTATGTCATTTATGTAATTCTACATCTCAATCATTAATAAGAACCACATAGCAATGGGGGGCTATGAAAATTAGTTTTGCAGTAATATAGAAAATGTATGCATTTGAGTTACCAATGTTTAATATAGGGTATTGGATAAATGTCCTCTTGGAGAGTACTAAATAAAAAGGATTCGCAACATAGAGGCTAACAGTAATAAACAGTTGGGTTACATGGTTGTACAGTTGTCTCCAAAATTGGTTGAAGCATCCACACTTGTTAGTATTAGAAATTAGACTTGTCACTTTTTTTCTTTTTAAAAAAAGAATATACAGTGCATTAAAAATTCTTTTAATGAATTACTTTATTGGCTGTGCTAGGTCTTCGTTGCAGTGAGCAGGGGCTACTCTTTAGTTATGCTGGCTTCTCATTGCGGTGGCTTCTCTTGTCGCAGAGCATGGGCTCTAGGGCAGTCAGGCTTCAGCAGTTCCGGCACACGAACTCCGTGGTTGCAGCTCCCAGGTTCTAGTCGCAGTAGTGGTATGCGGGCTTAGTTGCTCTGTGGCATGTGGGATCTTCCCGGGTCTCCTGCATTGACAGGTGGATTCTTTAACACTGTGAGCCCCCAGGGAAGCATTGGCTTGTCACTCTTAATTGTAGAGGTAGACTCAATGCTTATTCACAATTTTTTGAGTATATGAATGAACAAATATAAATAAAAATTTCCTAAAATTTCCACTAATAGATGGAATTATCTTGCTTCTGGTCATAAAGAGGAAGAACTATGAACATGTACAGCCAATATGAAAAAAGATTTAGCAGAAAGGAATACAGTGAGCTATGAAGATGAGGGTGTGGTGGCAGTGAAAAGATTTTTGTTTCGTTTTTGTGAGTGATTCATTTATGAATAGAGCCTTGTTTCATGTGATGAGTGTTGATAAATAGCTTCATTCCAAAGAGAAAAAAGTCATTTTTAATGGATTTATTGAATCTCTATATTTCAAACAATTTTTTTAAAATAAATTATATATATTTCATATAAGAATGAATAAGCCTGTGTACAAATAATATATGGTTCCATGCAGGTGTATCTTGGGGATGAATTAAGCAAATAAAAGAATAGGATTGGAATATAATGAAATCAGAGAGGGAAAAAAGAAAGCTCTTGAACATATTGAATGCAATGGCAAGCACGTAGATTTTTGAAGTAGGTGAGTTCATGTTCCCCTCACTAAACTTTGGTTTAAAATGAAATATTATTGCCTATTTCATAGAATTTTTAATATTTAATAACATAATGTATGTGAAGTGCCTTGTACAGACTCAAGCATGTAAAGATGCTCAGTAAGTGCCAGTGCTTACCCATATTGCCTTCATAGTGTGAAATAACTTGCTTTTTCTAAGTGGATTTTATGGCTCAGTGGTTTAGCTGGTTAATATATTTTCTCTGATTCATTGGAAAATGCCAGCTGGAAGGATCTGGTGGCAGGTTGGAACAAATGAAGTTGACTATTTTTCCTCCCATGTGGAAATCTATGCCATCACAAGTCATTATTAGGAAAATATAGAAATAGGATTCCTGATATAGGCTGTTTCTAAAATCATTAAAATATATCTTTTATTTTTGCAAATTAAAATTTTGGGGGGGGTTTGCTTTTTTTGTATTATTATTTTAGCTTTAAGCAAGTAAAGGAGGCAGGTGTATTTTTACAGAGCTTTTGATGACATGGATAATGTCTGTAAAGCTAATATGCTTGCCTGAACCCTCTTTTTTCCTGTTGTATCAAGGGATAAGCACTTTTACTATTTATGAGATTCAGTCTTACTTACTCTAAAATCTAGATTTTCCATCTTTTTGAAGACACCTCACTTCTTTCCTATGTAGAGAGAGTCTAATAAAGTGACTTCACATTTCAGCACAAGAGATCTTACTTCACTATTAATAAAAACCAAAATGTCCTTCTTCAAACTGAGCAGAAGTTACCTTATGCCAGTTTATTTTTGCATATTCTAGCTTATGAATTTCTGGTAACATGATTATCAATATTATCACAGAGCAGAAAATAAAATATAATAAAATATAAGTACAGTACAGAATTAAAGATATTTAGATCTATATATGAGTTTTTGTGGGGTGTTTTTAGTTTATTTTGTTTTGTTATCTTTTAAACAAATTTTAATTGCTATTAAAAAGAAACACATACAATCTGCCATCTTAACCATTGTTAAGTGTACAGTATAGTAGTGTTAAATATCACAATGTTGGTCAGCAGCTTTCCATAAATTTTCATCTTGCAAAACTGAAACTCTCTTCTCATTAAACAACATCTCCCCATTTCTTCTTCCTGCAGTCCCTAGTAGCCACCATTCTACTTTATGTTTCTATGAATCTGACAACCTTAAATATAGATGAGTGGAATCACATGGTATTTGCCTTAAAACAAAAAAGAAAAACTGGTAGGCCCAAATTTTTAAAGTTGAAAGGAAAAGCTTCAAAATACTTTGCTTAACAACTCACATGTAATTGTTTGATGACTATATCAATGCACAGTACTGGGCAATAGCTATTTTCATCCCAATTTAAAGATATTTTAAAATATGCTTACATTTGTATCAAACTATTTATATTTCTAGATTTAATATATGATGCTAAGAAAGTATGGGTTAGTAGGACTATATAGTTTTGTGTAAATGGTCTTAAATATACAAAGCATCTATTTATCAAAAATTGTTTCTTTGTAATTTTAAAATAATTTTTCCACTTAAAGATGCCTTGACACTGAAATCTATTGACACTAATTGAATAGGGTTTTACTTATAAAATGAAAATATATAAATTTCTTTATAATAGTGGTAATATATTTGAAATATATAGAAATAACACAACACAATGCTGTGTTGTGTAAGAGGGCTAACATGTGCTTGGACAATTATACTTCTAAAACAACAAACAAGCAAAGTCATTAAAAAGCAGGAGATCAAATTTAAACTTCACATTATAAAATAAAAAAATACTAGGAGTATAGTGTGCAGCATGATTAATTAATACTGCTGTATGTTATACATAAAATTTAAGAGAGTAAATTCCAAGAGATTTTGTGACAAAAAATATTGTTTTCTTTTTCTTTTATTTTGTATCTATATGAGATGATAATCACTAAACTTACTGTGGTAATCATTACATGATGTATATAAATCAAATTTTTATGCTGTATGCCTTAAATTTATAAAGAGCTATATGTCAAATACATTTCAATAAAATTGGAAGAAAAAAATAAAAATAATAAAAAGAAATGATAAGATTTGAAAATCAGTCATTTGAAGTTTATATTTCTCTATTATAACTCAGAGTCAGAGGACATACTTTGCAAAACAAAACAAAGCAAGGGACTTCTCTGGTGTTCCAGCAGTTAGGACTCTGCGCTACCAATGCAGGGGACACAGGTCGTTCCCAGTTGGGAAACTAAGATCCCACGTGTCATGCAGCCAAGAAAAAAAAAAAGCAAAACATTAATTTTTCAGACATGTTCTGTAAATAAAATCACTAATGTTAAAGAAAACTCAAGTCAAATCATTTGTAAGTACTATTACCTAAACAGACATTTATGAAAACACCATTCTGTGAATTTCTAAAAGGCCAGGATTATGTCTAATTTGTGGTATAGACCAAAGCACCATATCTCTAGTTGTACTTCAAATGTGTTTTCTTTTGTAAGGATAGCCCCTTGCAGCAAAGGAGATCAACTCCTAGATTACCCAGCTATGTCTGTGCACAGTATACAGGCTCCTCTTAATAACAAAATTAAAGCATGAACTACATTACTAGTGGCACTCTACCACCTTTATTTTTATTTTTGCAGAAAAGTATTCTGTGATGTTGCAGATTTGAAAACAGTAAATCAGGCACAACTGTTTCATATTCAGTAGCAGACAATAACACCAGGTCAACATTTTTTAGTAACTTCAAAAATATATAGGTAGAGTTTGATTATATGTAGATTTTTTATGTCTCTTACAGTATCATTGAAATTTGATAAAATGACAAGAAAATTCAGACAAGGTTGTAGTTCATTTGAACACATAAGAGCTATCTGGTCAGGCATTTACTCGTATAACCTGAAGAAAGTCTACTGGTGATGACAAATGGCTTCAAGGTCCTTTTCTCCCTGAGTAAATGAAGCAGAAACACCACCCAGGGAAGCCCCAATTGACAGTGATGGAAATGCTCACAGGCGGCCAAGGATAAAACAAGAGCTGAAGCAAATGCAAGAGCTCAGGAGAGGTGTGTGCCAGGGGCTAGGGAACTTTGCTGAAGGAACTAGCAGGATGGACTGGATATAAATAAAAGTCTCCAGCTAGTGTTCTATTCAGATGGTATATTCACATGCATGTGGAGGAGCAACGGGTTGATGATGATGCAGTCATGCATGTGGAGATAGGATGGAAAGGAGCAACGTTTCAAGGTGCAAATCTTCTTTAGCAGGACCGGATACAGAGAAGCGAATGATGAGCATGTAAAAATGGTTTGTAGGATTGGGACTGGAATTCGTTACAGAGGAGGAGAACTGATGTGAGACATCTTCCACTGAAGGCTGGTGGTGGGGGAAAGGGAAAAAAAAATAGTTTGAAGAATGAAGGCAATGATTTCAGTTTGTTTATAGGTAGAGAGTTAATGGAAATGATGGTTGACTAAGATGGGGGATGAGGGTTTAAGGAGACAAATCAAAAGCAAACATTTTAGAGAAAGTTTGGAGTACAACTGAGATTCTATCTTTTCCCGGGCATCGTTGGATAAATTAAAGCCCACCATCTGTCGGAAAAAGAGAAGGAAGTATTTGAGATGGTGGCAGTGGTGATGGGGAATGTCAGTAGAGATACATTTTAATTCACAGCTTTGCTCATAGATTGACTTCTTAAAGGAACTAAGAAAGGAGTGAGGGCTGAAACTATCCACGGAGCTGCAGAGTTTAGTCATATGTGTACTTACTAAAGGGCTTCCTGGGTGGCTCAGTGGTAAAGAATCCACCCGCCAATGCAGGAGACACGAGTTCAATCCCTGGGTTGGGAAGATCCCCCGGAGAAAGAAATGGCAACCCTCTCCAGTATTCTCGCCTGGGAAATCCCATGGACAGAGGAGCCTGGTGGGCTACAGTCCGTGGGGTTGCACGAGTTGGGCATGACTAGGCAACTGAACATGTACACAGCACGCTCTACACTAAAGACAGACTCCTCTTCTTATGAATGAATGTCTAGTGACTATGCAACAGTTTCCTGTATAACAGGTACTCAGCATTTTCTCATTTAAACCTCACAACAGCCTTTTGCAGGAAATAGCTATATTCTCTCAAATTTATATTGAGGATACCAAGTCTCAGGAAGGGTAAGTAAGTTGGAGGCAGTTATCCAGGTCGCAAGAGTCACAGTTGGGATCCAATCCAGGTTTGTCTGCCTGGGAATGCTCACTTTTAAATATATGTGACAGGATTAAAGCAGACTTTTCTGACTTAATTTGATGTGCGTGTGTGTGTTTGTGTCTGGGTGTGTGTATGAGAGAGAGAGAGAAAGTATGGAAAAGGGATTCTTTGTTTTATCGTGTGTGAATTTTCTTCTCTGCTTAATTAAAAACTCCTTGTGTATAGGGACCCTGACCTCATTTATATTAAGTGGATCATCTTTATTTCTAGCCTGCAAGCTCCTTCTAAATTTTTTTCTTTATAAGAGGTATATCTAGGCACTTATTTTCACAAAATATTAATCAAGAAGGCCTTTTTTATTCTAAGTAATAAAGAAGCACACCCTCCACCTTGGATTTCAGAGTAAGCTGGAGATAGCGCACACCTGCATACGGACTGTCTGTATGCTTTTCATGTTGATATTGGGTTTAGAGGGCATTTATGACCTTGAGTGGCACTTATGTTAGGTTTTGAGTATGGGAAGAACCACAGGGGTAATTGTTTTCCAAAACCCATGTCATTATATAAGTTAAATGCTACCAAGAAAATAGAGTCCATTTTGCTTTACTTAGAGCCTATTTAGAATTTGTCAAATGCTCCATACATAAATAACTTGGAGAAGTTAGTCACAAAGGACTTTCAGGTACTTTAAAAAATTACTCTCCCCCCACGCTACCCTTACTCTTTCATATCTCTATTGAAATGTTCTTAAGGATCTCATGTCCCAGACCAGCGTCAAAGTCAAATCCCATTTTGCAAGGGATATAAATCTCTGAATTTGAAATAGCTCTTGAAAATGTTTGGAGTTTTAATTTCATACTTGCCTAATTTTAATGTGGGTCAAGAAAATGGAATTGCAAATGCAACTGGTAGTTGGAATAATGGGAAAACATCTACCAAGGAGCCTAAAAAAAGAGAGAGAGAGAGAGAGCATTAATAATGTATTTTGAACCCCTATGTGAAGAAAAGAAATAATTTATTTTAACTAATAAAACTCTTTTGAGGTTAATTGCCATGTTATTAATTGAAACTCATGATTGTTTCTAATTACATATCTTCAACCCACCTTTTATTTACCTGCCACTGCTTTACTTTATCAGAATTTGCTGCTCTGATTTTAATGGCCCACTACTCCTTTCTTTCCTCTTCAAGGTTCTTTGTACTTTTGTCTTAACAGTGGAATTGCTGGCAAGGCTTGCCCTCATTTGTACTTCATCCTTTCTGTTCTTTTTACGGTCTCCTTCCCCTCTCCCATTGAAACCTCCTAAGGACTTTGAAGCTAATTTATAGTGATACTTTCACTGCTCTACTTATTACGGAGTAATAGGTGATGATAAGTGTACTCTACAACAGTGTGAGCTTGTTGAAATCAGTGCTCTCTTATTAGCTGTTTATTCTCAATTTAATAAAGTTGATTGACTTATAAAATTTGTTTGGTGGGTAAAATGTTTTCCAACCAAGTTAACTGCTCAATTATTTCACTGTAATTTGCATGTACAATTCTTGCTGTGGATTTCAAGGTCATCTTGCTTTTTAGTGAGAGATGGTTGATCAGAAATCATACAGGTTTATGCCTACAAGATAGTCAGTTCAGTTCAGTCGTTCAGTCATGGCCGACTCTTTGCAACCCCATGGACTGCAGCATGACAGGCTTCCCTGTCCATCTCCAATTCCTGGAGCTTGCTCAAACTCATGTCTGTGGAGTCAGTGATGCCATCCAACCATCTCATCCTCTGTCGTCCCCTTCTTCTCCTACCTTCAATGTTTCCCAGCATCAAGGTCTTTTCCAGTGAGTCAGTTCTTTGATCAGGTGGCAAAAGTATTGGAATTTCAGCTTCAGTATCAGCCCTTCCAATGAATATTCAGGACTGATCTCCTTTAGGATGGACTGGTTGGATCTCCTTGCAGTCCAAGGGACTCTCAAGAGTCTTCTCCAACACCACATTTCAAAAGTATAAATTCTTCAGCGCTCAGCTGTCTTTATGGTCAACTCTCACATCCATACATGACTACTGGAAAAACCATAGCTTTGACTAAACGGACCTCTGTTGACAAAGTAATGTCTCTGTTTTTTAATACGATGTCTAGATTTGTCATAGCCTTTCTTCCAAGGAGCTTTTCTTCCAAGGAGGTACTACAAGATAGTATCAAGACCGTATAGAATTACTGTTGTTAACAAATTTAGATTCACTAGGATAATAACTACCAATCAATCCTTATAAGGGGAGAACACAGAGGCTTATTGATTCCATGATAACTCAGAACAGCACATTGCTTCTCTGTCTTCTACTCAGGAGAGACATTGTTGCTTATTGGAATTCTCTGTCTACAGACTAGGGGGCCATTCTCCCTTCCACTTCCTGGGTACAGAGGCTGGTTATGAAGATTAGACCCATTGGAGGGTCCACCATGTGGACAATCAGCAGGACTGTCATGCTCATTCTCACTCCGAAAACCCTTCCCCAGATCACTATTTCAGGAAATTCAGCTAAGGAAGAGCTGTGTTGATAATGATTACTCCCATTACATCTACATTAAGATTCTGTGCACACCAGTCTCTTAAGAATATGAACTAAATACTGAAGAGTGATTCCTTAATCTCATAGTGCCCCAAATAACCACTCCTAAATCTCTAAGCCTACAATATCTGTATATCAAAATAACAATTTCTCCTGTCAGTCAACTAAGTTTGCAAGTAATTTCAGGTCTTCCTGAGAATATTTCTTTTGACTTCCTCTTGCACTAACATGAAAGCAATAAAGCCAGATTTCCTGTTTCTCTTTTTTCAGGAAGCTAGCCTATGTCTTCAAAGAAGTCAATGAGTATAATTGTTCAAGGTGACATTTTCTTGTCTACCATTTCACTCTAATTCCTAGCATGGGTTCTATGTAAATAATTGGATCCCCTTTCTTTCTGAGTTGGGAGAATTTTTATCTTTGTGCTTTTTGTCATTTTATAGTACCTCTTACTTTCCTCCTGAGTTTCTGGACTTCTTTGTGTTTTCCTGTTATCCGTTTATCTTACAGATTTTCTCTACCAAGTATTTGGTGATTGGACATTCAGGGAACCATTTAAAACTAACATTTACTTTTGGGTGTAACTTTGGTTCATTAGCTAATCAGTGTAGTTACTTAGTGTAAAGTCTACATCATTTCTGCTTCTGGCCCAATGAGTAAGTTTCAAATTTCAGAAAAGGTTAATTTCAGAAGATGTAAGAGCCATAGCCTTAGCTTTTTTGACACTTTGTGTGCTGTTACTTCAGTTGTATCTGACTCTTTCTGACCCACTGGACTGCAGCTTACAGGCTCCTCTGTCCATAGGATTCTCTAGGCCTCCTCCAGGGGCTCTTTCCCATTTGACACTTTGGTTCAGTCGCTAAGTAGTGTCCGACCCTTGGCAACACCATGGACTGTAGCCTGCCAGGCTTCTCTGTCCAAGGGATTTTCCAGGCAAGAATACTGGAGTGGGTTGCCATTTCCTTCTTTAATTTGACACTTTACTTCTGGCTAAAAGATATAACTATAGCTATTCCTGTAAATGTAATATATGAAAATCATGACTAAAAGTAGTTCACCTTAATATATGAAAATAATAATGGTGCTTCAATGTCAGAATGATATTTATTCATTGTTTACCACCTCCCTACTGCTTCCTGCCCCATCCCAGACAGACATAGATACATATCCAGAAGCAGTTATGACTACTGGTTATTTTTGTGAATTCTGAGATGTTGGTCTTATTCATAACATAGAGAAAGAGCATGATGGATTTAGATTCAGAAATTAAGTGTGAGTCTTTCATCTGTTACTTAGCAGTGCAACGTTGGGCAAGGCATTAAATGATACTGGACTTCAATTTCCTTGACTAAAATCAGAGTCGTGGGTGTTCTGCCTACATTATAGAACTGCTCTTTCTTTAGATGAGACTTTTTGTGCTAGGATCTCGTGAATTTCATGGCTTATTCTAAAAGATTTGACCACTAAGGTGCTGTAAATTCCAGTGTTCCCATATTGCAATTGCTTGGGCATGGGGAAAGTGTGTCATCCCTTAATGAGTGGAGAAGTAGGTGATTTGCCTTACTTTTAGCTATAAAACAAATCCATAACAGCCTGAGGCTTTTATTCTACTGCTAATTCTACTCATGGATTTCATAGCTTTGCAAAAGTCCAGGTTTTATAAAAGTCCTAGCATCACATTGAGGCTTTAAAAGTCATGTTTTAAAAACACATCTACTTCTTTCTAGCACCATTGCTTTCATTCTGGAGCCCAAAGCCTTTTTCTTTGCTTAGTTGAATAAATTATCCTTTTTTTCAACTAACACTATTATTTGCAAGGGATATGTTCTAAGACCCCCACTGAATGCCTGAATTTGTGGATAGAATCAAACGCTATGCTTGAAAGATATTTGGTTCTGTCCAAAAGGTCACTGATATTTGATCCTGTCCAAAAAATCCATAAAACATTTGGTCCATGCCAAAAGATCCTTGAAATCTGATCCAGTGCAAAACACATATAAGATATTTTTTCCATGTGAAAATATCCTTGAAATTTGATGTTATCTAAAATGTCCTTGAGAATATGTGTTTCGTGCTAAATGGTTTTGGATAGATAGATAAGTGTGTGTGTGTGTGTGTATGTGTGTGTGTGTGTGCGTGTGTGTGTGTGTGTATACAATACTAAAGGAATATACACAATACTAGAGGGAATCAACCCTAAGCATTCATTGGGAGGACTGATGCTGAAGTTGAAGCTCCAATACTTTGGCCACCTGATGAGAAGAACCGACTCATTGGAAAAGACCCTGATGCAGGGAAAGGTAGAGGGCAGGAGAAGAAGGGGGTGACAGAGGATAGTTGGTTGGATGGCATCATCGACCCAATGGACATGAGTTTGAGCAAACTCCAGGAGATAGTGAAGGACAGGGAAGCCTGCCATGCCGCAGTCCATAGGGTCTGAAAGACTTGGAGACAACTGAGCATCTGAACAACAATATATATAGTAGTCCCCTCTTATCCACGGTTTTGTTTCCCATGGTTTCAGGTACCTGAGGTCAACTGTGGCCCCAAAATATTAAATGGATAAATCCAGAGATAAATAATTTATAAAGGTTAAACTGTGCACTCATCTGAGTAGTGTGTTGGAATCTTGCATTGTCTTGCTCTGTCCCACTCCAGATGTGAACTATTCCTTTGTCCAGAGTATCTTGCTTATTAGTTTCTTAGAAGCATCTCAGTTATCATATTGGCTGTTGTAGTATCACAGTGCTTGTGTTCAGCTGACCCTTATTTTACTTCAAAATAGCCCTGGAGTGCAAGAGTAGTGATGCTAACAATTTATATATGCCAAAGAGAAGACATAAAGTACTTCCTTTAAGTGAAAAGGTAAAAGTTCTTAAAAGAAAAGAAAAAAAAAATGTATTCTGAGGTTGCTAAGATCTCTGAAAAGAACAAATCTATCAATAAAATTGTGAAGAAGAAAAAAAAATTCAAGTTAGTTTTCCTGTCACACCTCAAACTATGAAAATTACAGCCACAGTGTGTGATTCTCTCTCTCTCTCCCTGTCTATATATAGGGAGAGGGAGAGAGAGATTGTGATTTTAGGAATTGGCTCATGTAGTTATGGAGACTGAGAAGTTCCACAGTCTACTATCTGTAAGTTGGAGAACTAGGAAAGTCAGTGGCATAATTAGTCTGAGTTCAAAATCCTGAGAACTGAGGGGCCAATAGTGTGAGTTCTGGTCTGAGTCTGAAAGCCAAGACAAAGAATGTGATGTCTAAGTGTAGAAAAGATGAATGTCCCAGCTCAAACACAGAAAATTCATCCTTCCTCATCCTTTTGGCTCTCTTCAGGCCCTCCACAAATTGGATGATGCTGATCTGCATTGGTGAGTATGATCTTCTTTACTCAGTCTACTAATTTATTTATTTATTTTTTCATTTATTTTTATTAGTTGGAGGCTAATTACTTTACAATATTGTAGTGGGTTTTGTCATACAGTGACATGAATCAGCCATGGTTTTACATGTATTCCCCATCCCGATCCGCCCTCCCACCTCCCTCTCTACCCCATCCCTCTGGGTCTTCCCGGTGTTCCAGCCCCGAGCACTTGTCTCATGCATCCAACCTGGGCTGGTGATCTGTTTCACCCTAGATAATATACATGTTTCGATGCTGTTCTCTAGAAACATCCCGCCTTCGCCTTCTCCCACAGAGTCCAAAAGTCTGTTCTGTACATCTGTGTCTCTTTTTCTGTTTTGCATATAGGGTTATCGTTACCATCTTTCTAAATTCCATATATATGTGTAAGTATGCTGTAATGTTCTTTATCTTTCTGGCTTACTTCACTCTGTATAATGGGCTCCAGTTTCATCCATCTCATTAGAACTGATTCAAATGAATTCTTTTTAATGGCTGAGTAATATTCCATGGTGTATTTTGCTGGGTCATATGGCAGTTCTATTTCCAGCTTTTTAAGAAATCTCCACACTGTTCTCCATAGCGGCTGACATACAGATGGCTAACAAACATATGAAAAGAAGCTCAACATCACTCATTATCAGAGAAATGCAAATAAAAACCACAATGAGATACCATTACATGCCAGTCAGGATGACTGCTATCCAAAAGTCTACAAGCAATAAGTGCTGGAGAGGATGTGGAGAAAAGGGAACCCTCTTACACTGTTGGTGGGAATGCAAACTAGTTCAGTCTACTAATTTAAATGCTAATATTTTCCACAGATGGTCTCAAACACTGCCAGAAATAATGTTGTACCAGCTATCTGAGCATCCTTTAGCCCAATGAGGTTGACTCATAAAATTAGCCATCACAAGATGATAGTGCAGAGGTGGGCAATCACCAAATCAAGAAAGAAATGGTAGGCTATCCTGCAGGATTTAACTTTTCTCCTAAAGGTGATAAAAACCATTTAATAATTTAATGTAGAGGAGTAATGCAATCAGATTTATATTTAATGAAGATCCCTGTAGCAACAGTGTAAAAGATGATAGTTTGTTGGTAAAAGGGTTTACCAAAGTCAGCAAAGCAGATTAGGAGTATTCTTGTTGTTCAGTCACTAGGTTGTATTCAACTCTTTGTGACCCCATGGACTGCAGAATGCCAGGCTTCCCTGTCCTTCACTATCTCCTTGAGTTTGCTCAAACTCATGTCCATTGAGTCAGTGATGCCATCCAACCATCTCATCCCCTGTCACCCACTTCTCCTCCAGCCCTCAATCTTTCCCAGCATCAGAGTCTTTTCCAATAAGTTGGCTCTTCACATCAGGTGACCACAGTATTGGAGCTTCAGCGTTAGCATCAGTCCTTCCAATGAATATTCAGTGTTGATTTCCTTCAGGATTGACTGTTTTGATCTCCTTGCAGTCCAAGGGACTCTCAAGAGTCTTCTCTAACACCATAGTTCAAAAGTATCAATTCTTCAGTGCTCAGCCTTCTTTATGGCCTAACTCACATTCGTACATGACTACTGGAAAAATCATAGCTTTGACTATATTGACCTTTGTCATAAAATTATGTCTCTGTTTTTAATACTCTGTCTAGGTTTGTCATAGGAGTATTGTATTCACCCTGATAACAAATCTTGAGGACCTGAAGAGCAAAATCCAAGCATGTTGTGGCTTTCAATAAATATTTATTGAAGAAATGAATTGATCACATCTTAGATGTTCATTGAGCCAATGAGCGAAGGATACCTAGTTTACACCTGTTCCAGGTTTTAGGATAGAAATCTTCCATGAGAGAGAGAGCAAGTGAGTATGCTTCAGTAATCAATGCTTTAATACAGAGCAACACTAATCAATATTTCACCAGGGCTCCTTTGAATGGGTACTGTATCAGAAGGATTGTGTGTGTGCATGTTTGTGTCACTGCATGTATATGTGTGCATGCCTATATATCCAAGCTGACTGGGAATGGGGAGAGGACTAGGTAATTTAGTCAGCAAGAAAAAACATGAACCCAGGCAAGCTTTGTGTTAATTATAAAAGTTCATAAAGTAAGAAGGATTATATCAATAGAGGTGACTCATAGTTAAATGAGGCTTTTCATCCATAAGACATTTATCAATAACAAATGCTGTGCTTACAAATGAAGTCAACTAATGCACTCACAACATAATTACAGTGATTCTAGTTGTGACAAAAGGGATGCATAGATTCCAACCTAGGCACATAAAAATCTTCAATACGTGACATTGTCTCAAAGGAATAGTTGGTGGAGTTGCTTGGGTAGTTAATTGCAATGGCAGACCTTTTATTTATCAGCATTTATAAGAAAATAACCCACTAACATCACATTTGAATACATCCTTACTAAATGCTGCAATTTATATATTTTCTTGTAGAGAAAGAATCTGTTTCATTTGCCCTTCTCAGTAGTTTTGGGATTTCTTTGGGTTTGGAGTAGAATTGCTGATCAAGTAGGTTGTGTAGAGTTGAAAATTTAGAAAAGAGAGGACATAAGATTGGATGATACAGATGTGATTTATAAACGGAGACAAAAGTTAGAGTGGAAATTAAAATTCTTCCAACTTGTATTATATGATTTAAATAGAGTGCAATTTCTATGAACCAGATGAAAAAAATCAATATAACAAGTTTGAAATATAAGGAAATGCTTAACCAGCACATGCTCCCTTGGTTACCCTGACCCTCTCCTTTCTGAGGTTGAAAAAGTGATGTGGAGCCATGAAAGAACACTGATTTCTCCCAGGGAAATGCTGTGAGGATAAAGAACTGCTTAACAGTTCAGACTAATACATTGCTGTGTATGAGAATTCAATATCCCCAGGCTTTGTAAATGAAAGGAAGTTTTAATATCAGCCTATGGGATTTTTCAGGCACATTTTTAAATTTTAGAACATGTGGAATTCAATATGCATGGATTCAATAAAAGCACATGTCACTGCATTTCAGATATAATGAAGCAAAAAGGAGCGATGTTTTCATGCGCAAAAGTCTTCCAACTTATATTTCATCAAAAATTATATTACATTTGGCTGTGGTACTACATGCATTTATCCCTAAACATTATATTGGAAGAAATATATTTTCTCTTTCCTTTCCAAGTATAAGTTTCATTGTAAAGGTTTTATAGAGCTTAAAATCAGACTTGTAACATTTTCATCACTAAGACAAATATTTCCTTTGTTTTAATCGCTCTAACATATGTAATAAAATAATATCTTGGAACTTCTCGTTGTTACATGAATGATCCTGCTAATAGAAGAGGAAACTTGAATTCTTATGAAATTACACAAGGAGTATTTTAAGAACACTTACAGAGTTTGTTTCCTGGAGTGCCTGACAGTTTTCTTCAGAACAGCTCCTTTGCAAAGAAAGTAGTAATTGTTAAACCTTTCCCCATGAAGCATACAATTTCTCAAATGTGCCCTGCACAGGTATATTTTAAGAAAGGTTTCAATTTGGTTACATAATTTCAGCCTTTGCTAGCCCCACACTGATGATAACATTGAAAAATAATTTACTATGCTGCATGTTCTCCTACTGTTAAGATTTTATCACAAACTGCTAGTTTGTTAGAGATTAGCTGCTAAAATGCTCTCCTGATTAATGTGCTAATTAATTAATGCAACTGCTAAATTGTACTGCTGATTAAAATATACCACACAGAGAACACTGAAAAAACTAAAAAATTAGTCACTTCCAGGTGCTTTTTACCCTAAAAAAAAAAACAAAAAACCTCAGATACAAAGCAGTGTAGGCAGATCTATGGCTGATTTATTGGAGCAAATGGAAGATGTTTGATTCAGGTCTCCTGTTCTTTTTTCTCAGTTCTGAAATTGACTTCATGTCCCAAACTCAAAAATGAGGCATAGGAAAAAATTAGGACAAACTTTTCTCTTTTTTTCCTAGCAGATTATTTTCCCTAGGGTGTCTCAGGGACTGTTCATATTCCATCCATATAGTGAGCCTTTGTTAACACTTTAATTATTTACTTCTGTCTAGTATTTTTCTCATGCACATACACTGCATATGTTCATATTTTACATTTATGTTCAGGATGTAAATGCAGTTTTACATCCTGCTTTCCTCTTAGCTATGTATCATGAACATTTCCCCATATAAGTAAAAACTGATGTCATTATTAAGGCTTCATAATATTCCATTACTTGAATATATTGCATTTTTATAATATCATAATATGTGACATAAGGGAAGGAGCCCAGGGACTGAATTCAGTTTGGACACCCTATATTAAGCTCCAAAATGTAAAGGCATTATCATTGCCTTCTGTAAGCTTAAAGTCTGAACATCTCCTCCAGAAGACTCAAAGACCAACTCAGCTAAATTTGTGACAGGGAGTCGACCTCCATTTTATCTTACTGCCTTGTGCCCTAAATTAGAATTGGGACTGGAATCTGATGGGATAACTGAATGTACTAAAGTTATACTCTTTGTTGACACAAGGTTCTTCTCTATTTCCTATTTCCTCAGCACTTGGAGAAGGAAAATATATATTGTGGAACGTTAAAGGGCTTATTATAAGAAAAAAAAACCTAGAGATGACTTAAATATTTTCTTAAGTCTCGTTGCTTCCTCAGACTGGTAACACTACTGTATATATTTCAGGAGCAAGATATCCAAATAAAATGAGAGACTATTGGTGGTGCCCTTCTCTAGCACTGACAAGATTGAGCTCACACTGAAGCCCTACATGGTTGTTTTCGATCCACAGATTTACATTCTTTCTTTTAACTGATGAATGAGTTATTCACTATGCCTGCTCTTTACTTGGTCGAGATTTGACTGCACCAAGGAGCTGAATATAAGTGAAGATATGCATGACTCAGCCTAATTTGATGAATGGGGTGCTTGATGCCAAAGTGGCTCAGAGGGGATCACTTTGGATTAGAGGGGATAGTTATGGGGCACAGCCACCTGCAAATTTGTTCATGGCTTTGCCTGAGTTTACAACTGAGCTTTGGGCTGAAAAGCTCTTAAACATGATTTATCAACAGCTTCAGAAGTCTCCATGGGGTCTGCACTAATTCAACCAGGACTTTCTGCTACTGAAAAGAATTTAAGCACCACTTTCCAGGGGCATCTATGACCTTCACAGATCAATTTAACAGGTCACTTCAAAGTTAAAAAACAAAAAGTATTTTCAAAGCCACTAAAGTAGTCTTAATTTAAACTGCAGTCTCATTCATAGGATAACACATCATACAAGGTAGAATTTTCTTTCTTCCTATTTTCTGTGATATGATTTCTGTCACAGATTTATTTTAATGGGAAGTCACTTTCTAGGGTTATAAAATCTACACATAATACCAGAGCTTCATTTTAGGCAAGGCCAGGTTTCCATGTGAGACAATAGAGGACTTCAACCAAGTTACTGCCAGCAAAGGCATTAGGTAATTTGTTGGGTTTTTGACTCTGTGACTTTTTTTAGTTGTAAAGGAGGAAACGCTGCTCTGTTTTAGGTAAGGGCAGGATGAATCTATTCAATTAACAAATTTGAATGCTAATAGTTTGAATTTATTTTATTAAATGCTCCAATATTCCTTGAATGAATATATTTTAGAAAATGAAGTATCCTATGGGGGTTAATTTCGTCATAAATAAAAGATAATTTTTTTTTTTTTTAGCACCTTGCATTTGTATGAAGCTTTCTTCTACTTCAAAGTACTCTTCTCATATAAGTCTTCTGGCAACTATATGAAATAAATAGGTCAAGGAAAAAGTTTTTATTACCATTGGAAAAGAAAGAAAGCTGAGAAATCCTTTGAATGACTTTTTCTGGTAAAAGAACCTAGTTCTTCAATGATTTGAATTTACATAATGACTTGAATTCTAATAATCGGAGCTTTTAGGAAAAGGTCAAGTCAAAAACACCTTGGGACTTATTCTATCTTCTTTACCTTTGCAAATCTTAACAAAAGACTCTTCTCGGTATATGGGAAGTTGACTCAGTGATCAGCTCACTTCTATTAAGGCAATCTTTGGACCAAAGAGGAGCTGTTCCTCCAGTGATGCATGATGAGGCAGACACTTTAATTTTATGCATCAGTTTCCTTTCTGCACCTATGTATCAGTCAGGATAGGCTGCAGTAAAATCAACCCCAAATTTTAGGCCCTGATAGTAATAAATGCTCTGTGTCCATGTCAAGTCAACTCTGACTCTGCTTCCTTTTTTCCTTCACTCTGTCATTCATGCTATTGGAACAGCTTCTATGTGGCACTCTGTCTCAGGCAGAGGGAAACTAGACATGGTAACCTACAATCTTCCTTTTAAAGTTCTGGTTGAAAGTGACTGCCTTTCAGTGTTGAAAAGAAGTCACATGGCCAGGCTAATGCCAATGATGGAAGGATGTATTATGCTGCTGCTGGGAATTGAAGCTAATAATTGTTCATATTAAATTCTACTATAATCTTGAGGGACTTCCCTGATGGTCCAGTGGCTAAGACTGCAGGTTCCCAATGCGGCTGGCCCAGGTTCGATCCATGATTAGGGAACTAGGTCCTACATACCATGACTTAAAGAGTTCACACTCTACAAGGGTGATCGAAGATCCTGCGTGCTGCAGCTGAGACCTGACACAGCCAAATAAATATTTTTTAAAAAATCTACTGTAATCTTGAAAAGGTCATTATGAAATGGGAAAATGGCTTTGACCAAGTTTCAAGAAGCAACATTTTGACTTTTACTTCATATTCGATAGAATGACTTGCTATAAACCAGTGCTTCTGGTAAGAATAACTGGAACAGCTGAAATTTTTAAAAAAAATCTTTTTAAAGAGATCAGAGTCTTTCAAGCCACTGGGACTGATAGTCCAAAATCATGCAATGAATAAAAGCCGACTGAGTTGGGCTGGCGTTCAATGCTTTTTGTTAGAGGGCATTTGCTGATTCTTAGGAAGCACACAGTAAGAGGCTCAGAAGCCAGGGGTAGGTCAGATAAGGTGGTTGAGAAGCAAGCAGAGTTTAAAACAACCTCATGGGACTACAGATACAGAAATTGGAGCTAGACAGTGCGAAAGCATCTAAGACTTTAGAGCCCATGGTTATGGATAGGAGGGAGATATAAAGAAGAGAGGCTACAATCTGCAGAAGTTTTTCCTTTGGGTCATTTGGTGAGTCTTGCACAGGACAAGAGTATTAGAAACCAAGACAATAATCACTAAAAAGATACGCAGAACAGAGTTTTTAACAGAAACAATAGAAGTATTTGAACTGTGGTGTTGGAGACGGCTCTTGAGAGTCCCTTGGACTGCAAGGAGATCCAACCAGTCCATCCTAAAGGAGATCAGTCCTGGGTGTTCGTTGGAAGGACTGATGTTGAAGCTGAAACTCCAATACTTTGGCCACCTGATGCGAAGAGCTGACTCATTGAAAAAGACCCTGATGCTGGGAAAGATTGAGGGCAGGAGGAGAAGGGGATGACAGAGGATGAGATGGCTGGATAGCATCACTGACTCAATGGACATGGGTTTGGGTAGACTCCGGGAGTTGGTGATGGACAGGGAGGCCTGGCGTGCTGCAGTTCATGAGGTCGCAAAGAGTCAGCCACAACTAAGTGACTGAACTCAATAGAAGTATAGAGAAAATTAAATAATATCTTTAAAAGTATAGAGAAAAAAAATTGTTGCTTATTTTAATGTCTGAACTAAGTAAAAATAACCTTTAAAGGATAAAGGCATTTCTGTGACAGCAAAAGCTGAGAGAATTTGTTGCCAGTGGACTTACATTAAAGTATACATGAAAGAAGTATATTTAGGGAGAAGAAAAATGATACCAAAACAAAAAATTGGGAAAAACAAGAAGAAAAATGGAGAAGGTGAAAAGGTGAGTAAACTTAAGTGAAAATTGACAGTGAAAATAACAATATTGGGTTGGTCAAAAAGTTTCTTCAGATTTTCCCATGTTATGGAAAAACCCAAACAAATTTTTAGGCCAACCTAAAGATAAATAATGTTTCATGGTAGTTAACCATATATAAAATTAAAATTGATGACAATAATTACACAGAAGGTAAGAAAGAGGAAAATAAAGTTAAAATGTTCTCAGGACTTACCATAATCTGGGAGGAGATACCATTCTAATTTATATTTTAATGAGGATGCTTGTTGCACTCTCTAATGTTATCACTACAAGTAAAAGAAGTATAATCTGTTATGCTTTTTTTTTTTGCAAGAAGAAAGAAAGAAAATGTGGAAAAATTAGAAGTGAAGAGCAAGATGGTAGATTTAAATCTAAATATAGAAATGATTGGGTTCCCTTGTAGCTCAGGCTGGTAAAGAATTTTCATGCAATGCAGGAGACCCTGGTTCAATTCCTGAGTTGAGAAGATCCCTTGGAGAAGGGATAGGCTACCCACTCTAGTATTCTTGGCTTTCCCTGGTGGCTCAGATGGTAAAGAATCCACCTGCAGTATGGGAGAGCTGGGTTTGATCCCTGGATTGGGAAGATCCCCTGGAAGAAGACACGGCAACCTACTACAGTATTCTTGCCTGGAGAATCCCCATGGACAGAGGAGCCTGACAGTCTATATAGTCCATGGAGTTGCAAAGAGTTGGACATGACTGAGTTACTAAGCACATAGAAATTATTACATTAAGTGGGAGCAAAATAAAATTTCCCATTGAAAGTTGAAAAGTAAAACACATCTATAAGCTACCTGAAAAAAAAAATACAGCCTAAATAAAAAGAAATGTTGAAACAGAAATGTTGAAAATCAAATGTTAGGCAAAATTATAATATATAAACACAAGTCCAAAAATGCTTTATAACTAAATTAATATCAGACTCATGGTGAGTTATTAAGAAAGTTTCCATATATTTTAAACTACTAAATCATAGATAGTGTTTCCTTTGATCATATTAGAATTAAATCTAGGATTCAATTACAACATAACTGGAAAATACTCAAAAATTTGAGAACAAGCAACACAATTTTTAGAAAGAACAAAATTATAAGTAAAAAATAAGCTACAAGGGAATAAAAAAGATATGTTTTATTAACCTATGAAAACAAAAGTCATATACAAACTTTTAAATGCAGGACTGTCAAAACAACAAAGCCTTATATTCATATCTTAAAGACAGAGAGCTGCATACATGCAATCATTTATTTTGTGTAAAGGTGACACTGAATGCAGGGAGGAAAGTATGAGTTTTCCTAGAAACTGATAAATTCAATAAATTGGATATCTATATGAAACAATAAATATTCTCTGACTTGCATACTTGCATGCTTGTCCTTAGTCATTCAGTCATATCTGACTCTTTGTGACTCCATGGAGGTAGCCTGCCAGGTTAGAATTTTCCAGGCAAAATTACTGGGGTGGGTTGCCTTTTCCTACTCCAGGAGATCTTCCTGATCCAGGGATCAAACCCACGTCTCTTGTGCCTCCTGCTTTGGCAAGGAGGGGAGCCACGTGGGGAGCCCCACCTCACATATAGATACAGTCAAATTTCAGTTAAATGTAAAATAAAAGCAATAAAAGTTCTAGAGGAGAGCCTAAAAGAATATTTTATAATACAAATATCATCCCAAAGGGAAAGGGAAAGTGAAGTTGCTCAGTCGTGTCCGACTCTTTGCGACCCCATGGACTGTAGCCTCCCGGGCTTCTCCATCCATGGGAATTTCCGGGCAAAGGTACTGGAATGGGTTGCCATTTCCTTCTCCAGAGGATCTTCCTGACCCAGGGATAGAACCCAGGTCTCCTGCATTGCAGGCAGATGCTTTACTCTCTGAGCCACTAGGGAAAGACACAAGCAAAAAGGGCAAAATTATAATTTGGACTATTCTAAATTTAAGAAAGAGAATCAAATACATTTAAGAATAAAAAGTAAGTCAAAGAGTTGGAGAGCATATTTTTAATATATATAGAATATATGTATGTTTATATTTATTCATATGGTTTAGAATATACAAAGAATCCATAAGAAAAGATTTATACAAATCCATAAGAAAAGAACTGCAGGGAAAAGTTGGAAAAATACCTGTACAAACATTTCGCAAAGAGGATACTCAAATTGTCATAAACATATGAAAAGATATTTACTTTCATTAGTAATTCAGGACATTCAAATTAAAGCTAAAATATGATAGTACTATAGACCCATCAGAATGCTTGAAATTTAAAAGGTGGACAGTATAAATTTTGGTGAGAATGAAGAGGAATGGGAACTCTTACACACTGGGATGTAAAGTAATACAACTTATCTGAAAAATTGCTTGGCAGAATTGATGTACCATTTGACCAACAATTTTATTCTTATATCCAACAGAAATATGTGTGTATAGAAACCAAAAAACTTATTCAAGATTTCCAGCAGGATTATTTGTCATTGTCCCAAGTTGAAAACAACCTAAATGTTCATTAACTGTAGAATGGATAAGCAAATTGTGATATAATCATACAAAAAAATACCATGGATTGATAAAAATGAATAACTAAGGATAAATCTTACCTAAGTAACATTAACTAAAAATTTTTGGTGGCAGAATGAACCATTCAACAATGATGGAAATTAGAGTAAATGTTACCTTTGGGAAAAAAAGTATAAAAATAAGGTGGGGTCAGGAGATAGCTTAGGGTGCTGCTATTGTCCTATTTCTTTTTTTTTTTTTTTTTTTTGCCAGGCAAGACAATATAATTTTATTTGATAACATGATTGCATCGGTGACTCATGCTCCTCCAAGATTCATACAATAGTGTGGCCAAAAGCTGATATTAAACATTCTGATCATTATACTTATAAGTCTGTGGTACAAGACTCCCAGATTAAAGCCCTCTAGAGAATGAACCTCCTTCAGATGACATCAGTCATGTAGAAAAGGAAAAATAAAGGCAGAAACATTATTTATCATGAATAATATAACCAGAGAGGCAGCACAACACGTTGGCTTGGGGCATGGACTCTGGAGCTTGATTTTCTGGGCTCAGATTATGATTATTTAGCACATGACTTTAGGCAAACTATTAATCCCTGGGTATCATTTTCTTCATATGGAAGAATTATTCCATGGAGAATAACTGAATTTATTGCATAGTGTTGTTAAAGGAAAAATGAGTCAATATGTTTAAACCACTTAGAAAATTATCTGAAATATAATCAACACCATATATGATTATGTTATTATTATTATTATTATATACAAGACTTAGACCTCCCTGGTGGTGCAGATGGTAAAGCATCTGCTTACAATGCGGGAGACCCAGGTTCGATCCCTGGGTCTGGAAGATCCCCTGGAGAAGGAAATGGCAACCCATTCCAGTGCTCTTGCCTGGAAAATCCTATGGATGGAGGAGCATGATAGGCTACAGTCCATGGTGTCGCAAAGAGTTGTATTGTCCTATTTCTTGATCTGTGAGTTGGCTACACAGCGGTGTTAATTTTGTTAAAACTCATTGAGCAGCACATTTGTTTATGTCATACCTAAGTGAGATTTTTACCTAAAAGAAGGATCAGTGTTTTGGCTTGGAGAAATATCTTTTTTAGAACTATTTGGTGACAAATGGAGAGAGAGTTTTATGTAGAATGTGATTCTGATTCCCTTTCTCATTTTATTCCTTTCTTTTTCTCTGGAAGTAGAAGCTTATTTATTTTCCCCTTCCATTACCACAAGTGTGGCAAGTTCAGAATAGATGGTAGCTTCCTTCCTCCGGATTAATTTATCTTTCTGAAAATCACCCAGATTGATGCCTCTGGATGTATTTGGGATGTCCATGGAAAAATTAGATATCAAAATGAAAAAGGCATAAAATGAATGAGCTTCATTTCATGTTGTGACTTTTAAGAATGCAACTATGATCAGCCAGTTTTAGAGGTAGAATCTTCTAGGAATGGCAGAGGGGAAAAATATCACAGCAGAAATGCCAATGCTCTAAGTGTATGTATAGGTAGAGTGAGCAGACGTCAAGGGAAAAGAAGTAAAGAATGACAAAGTTTTCTGAGATTTGGTTTCTCTCGCTCTGAAACTGCAAACAGATGAAAGGACAAAATTTCATTTTTTTTTTTCTGGATGAATCATGTTCTCTACCATGGCTCTGTAACAAATCCTGCATCCAATTTCTATTTGAAATAACCACCTAGTGAGGACTTTGCTGTTATGGTCTCTCGCTTAAGGCTCTCTTATGTGTAGCCTGCAGGCTGGCAGGAACAAGACAGGGGCAGAAAACACAGGCACAGGGGTCTCTGAGGCAGAAGGGGCAGAACCAGACAGAGTGGGTAGAGAATGAAGCATTTTTCTGCTATCACCTTATAAGAATTTACATTACTGTTATTCTGCTTTTGTTGTATCTTTGGACTTTATTTTTTATATTCTGAGAAGAATACAGTATCTTTTATGTGGTATCTACAATGATTGCAATATGATAAATGCACTAAGAAGTAGCTATGAATATTTAATTTGGGACAAGGCTAAAGATATTTGGCAGCCAGGCTTACCTGTCTACTTAGTGGTCCCTTTCAGTATAAAAAATGTATCAGTAGGGGACTTCCCTGGTGGTCCAGTGGTTAAGACTTCTACTTCCAATGCATGGGGTGCAGGTTCAATCCTTGGTTAGGGAGCTAAGATCCCACATGCCTCATGGCCAAAGAACCAAAACATAAAACAGAAATAATACTGGAATAAATTCAATAAAACCTTTAAAAATGGTCCATGTTAGAAACATCTTTAAAAAAGCCCCAGTTTGTACAGTAAATTTTATGGTTACCCTAGGTCAACCTTATTGGTTTTGAATATGGACTTAGGACTCAATGGGTGATTGTTCTGCTAAATCAAAAAAGATGTAATCTATATTTTAAAGCTGAAAAAAATCCCTTCCTAAGAAGCAAAAGCCAGCTCATTTTAACAGGAAAATAGAGAGGTTTATTTAACTTAAGTAACAGACACATCTGCATGTGTTCTGTCACATAGACTCTAAGACTATGTAAGTCTAGAAATACACAGCTCTTGGCCTTCCTAGTAAAGGGAAGCCATTTGCATATCAAATTTATATAAGTTTTATATGATGGTGGATATCTTAAGGTGTGAAGATAGAAAATTTATGAAAAGCAAATGGCAAGCTGGGCAAGGAGACCCTCAGATGTCCAATATTCCTTTGTTAATTTATGAAACTCTACTTATTGTATATGTTAACTTGTTTGATCCAGTATACAACCTGAGTTACACCCAAATGGCCTGAGCCTTTGAAAAGGTTACATTTGAACATATGGAGTGTTCTCAGATGAGATTTGGCTACTATTGCATGCTTCTATTTACTTCCTTTCATCAGGAGTAAAAATAGAACACCTGTATAGAGAATGTTTATATAGAAACAAAAGTGATTATGACTGTCAGATGCCTCCCCTCCCTGTTTTACTCCTTCCAAATTTTTCACTGTTTTGGGTTTTATTCAATAGCTGTTGACAGTCTATTGTGCTCATGTAGTGTTAGTTGCTCAGTTGTGTCTGACTGTTTGTGACCCCGTGGACCATAACCCACCAGGTTCCTCAATCCATGGAATTCTCCAGGGAAGAATACTGGAATGGGTTGCCATTTCCTTCTAAAGGGGATCTTCCCAACCCAGGTATCAAACCCAGGTCTCTCACATTGCAGGCAGGCTCTTTACCATCTGCGCCACCAAGGAAGCCCTTACCTATGGAAATCCGTGTGTACACCCTTTCACTGCAGGACTCAAAGTAACAAGGACAATGTCGGAGGTTGCCTTTTGGTGTGGAGGAGGAAGGCAGGAGCCCTGATTGTTACTTTTGGTTTGGCTAATTTGTAAATTACTGCCTCTGTTTCTGCTTTTCTTCTCCTTGAGCTGACTAGTCTACTTGCTAATAGAGGATTTTTATGTTCAAGAAGAGGTGTAAGGTTTTATTAGAGTTAGAGTTTTATTTTATGCACATGCAGAGGGAAGAAATCTCACTGCTGAGCACACATAAATACCCTTACACGCCTGCATTTATGCACATACGCAGACTCCAAATACTTGCCTTATAAAAATGCAGTGTGTAAAGAGGCGTTTGGTGCTCATACTCCATTTATGTTTAGGAATTCCTTTGACTTTACGTTAAAAAACATGGCTGGTTGCAGTATTATAGCAGTGCCAATTACTGCCTCAGAGCATAGCTTGTTTTGTATACAAAATAGAAACCAAGTTCAAAAAGAGAAACCAAGCTCAAAAATCTGCAGTTGCAGCTAGCTAACTTCTTCCAGTCTTTCCCCGCTAATTCCCCTTCTGGGTCCAAGCAAGGATGTCACTTGAAAGCACCACTTCACTGGCGTTCGTGCATGCTCAGTTGTGTCCAACTCTTTGCAGCCCTATGGACCATAGCCCTCCAGACTCCTCTGTCCATGGGATTATCTCGGCAAGAATTCTGGAGCGGGTCGCCAGTTTCCTTCTCCAGCGGATCTTCCTAACCTGGGGATTGAACCTGCGTCTACTGCCTTGGCAAGCACGTCCTTTACCACTGGGCTACCTGGGAAGCCCCTCTGACTGGCTTACTGCATGTATAATACTGATTTTCTTCTAGTTTGACTCAGATGGGGAAAACAAGGTGAAACTTTTTAAACTAACTTTTAATAGGAAACTTAAATGGGAAAAAAGAAGAAGAAAAGCACGGACATGGATGAATCTTAAAAAAAAAACAAAATTGTGTTTCTAATCATAACCGAAGGTGACCACAAAGGCGCTGGGCAGGCAGAGCTCAGGCACCTGGTAGCCCTGGTCCCTTTACCAGTCTTACCTCGTCGTCTTGGGTAGTCCTGGCTGGAGATGGACCTCTAGCCCTTTCTACCATCTTTGCCGCTTTCTTTGCATTCACTTTGCTTCTCCCAGTCACCTAACTTAATGGGGAAAATGAAAACCATGGACAGGGATACCATCCCAGAAAGATTCTTCTTTCTCTTTCAGTGAAGAACATGGAGCCATCCATTCTTAATTTTAAATACATGCTTATTGTAGGAAATTCAGGAAGTCAATTGTAGAAAGAGAATAATAATTTACATTCAAAATAATCATCATTAACGTTTCAAAAAATAATCTGTAATATGATGATCAGGTTCCTGGTCAATGAACATTATTAAAATACATTATTTAAATAGACTTTCTATTATGCTGTTATGCTGTTTTATAATTTAAAGCATAATTGTTAGACATTAATATGATTCATAATTTTTCTGTTAAAGATGATGACATGATAAATATCTTTATATAGAAGTATTTGGACTTTTCAGAAGTGTATTACCTAAGTGTTTTCCAGATAGGTAATATTAATTCATTTTCTACTAAGTGTATGGCACTTATATGATAGGTCAGTACTGCCATGTTTTTAGAAAAACTTACTGCTATTCAGAATACATTTAACCATTTGATAGGTTAAAGAACATGTGCTTTCATTTTGAGAGAAGAGCATTAAAAAGAAACCCTATTGACTGCTTGCTCTATGAATTTCTGTGCTCATTTAAAAAAGTAGAATCCATGTTGTTGTTTTCTTCCCTCTTACTTTATTCTTTACCTCTTTTCATAGCTTTTGTTGCTCCTTCTTTTCTTTTGTCCTTCCTACCTCTCTCTCTCTCTTTCTCTAAGACAAATAGATATTACTGGAAATACTTTTTAAAATTTGTAAACTTGTGCTTCTGAGATAAAGACTTTTTATTGACTTTGATTTACAGTTTGGAGTAGGTTTATGGCATGTCCCCCTTAAGTTACAAAATATTTCCTCTTCAATGTGTAAAAGAAAGAAAAAGATTGAAACTCAACAGTAACTTAATTTTTTTTTTCTTTTAAAACACCTGGTTTCTTGTTCCCTGATATTAGATCTAATAGTTCTTATGATGGAAAGATTTGTTTTTTCCCTTTTTTTCCTGCCTGCTTTGATTTATGCTGAATTAATACAGTACTTGGATTCAGTAGTGCCTGCATTAACGAATATGCTAAAAGCAATGACACGTAACACTCCATAGTATAAGATAGAAGACACAGAAATATAGTCCAGTCTGTGAAATCTTCTCTGAAGTAGCATCCACCATAAGCTACTGTTTTCTAAGTTTACTTATTTTGTTAGTAAAGACATTGGAGAAAGTTAGTTGATTTTCCTGACCTTAGATTTCTCAGACACAAAATGTGGATCTTTATTGGGCATGAAGTTTTGTTTTGTTTTCTCCTAATTCTTTAATGAAATTGTAGGTCCGCATATAGTTGTAAGAAATAATACTGAGCAATCTGGTATATCCTTCACCTAGTTTCTCCTAACTGCAACAGCTTGCGTAACTATAGCACAGCATCACAACCAGAAAATTGACGCTGATCCATTTCACTGACCTCATTCAGATTTCACCAGGTTTATGTGTAAGTGTGTGTGATCTCTTTCTATGCAAGCTGGCAGTTTTTTAATTGCCTGGCACCTGCCTACCCTGTGGTTGTTGAGGACTAACTAATAATCATCTTTGCCTAGCTAGCCTTTTCTCTCCCTTCTCTTCAAATGAGAACCTCTGGGAACTCTTCAGCTTTGATGCTTTTCACAGGTCAAGTGATGATTTGTTCAGTGCTACAGAACTCACACATCATACTCCACTCCCAGGCATCTCATAGAAGGAGCTCAGGGTTGTTTAGTGGCAGTGCTAGAGCTTGACCCCAAATCAAATCCTCTGACTCCTTCCAATATAGTACTTGTTTTTCAAACTTGTAAGAATATAAGAATCCTCTGAGGCAGTGATTCTCACACTTGAGTGTATGTAAAAATATCACTTTGCTGGCAAAGGTCAGTGTAGTCAAAGCTATGGTTTTTCTGGTAGTCATGTATAGACGTGAGAGATGGATCATAAAGAAGACTGAGCACTGAAGAATTGATGCCTTTGAACTGTGGTGTTGGAGAAGACTTTTGAGAGTCCCTTGGACTGAAAGGAGATCAAATCAGTCAATCCTAAAGGAAATCAACCCTGAATATTCATTGGAAGGTCTGATGCTGAAGCTGAAGCTTCCATATTTAGGCCACCTGAAGTGAAGAGCCCGCTCATTGGAAAAGACCCTGATGCTGGGAAAGATTGAAGGTAGGAGGAGAAGGGGATGACAGAGGATGAGATGGTTGGATGGCATCACTGACTCAATGAACATGAATTTGAACAAACTCCAGGAGATAGTGAAGGACAGGTAAGCCTAATGTGCTGCAGTTCATGGGGTCTCAAAGAGTCAGACAAACTTAGTGACTTAACAACAACAAAAAAATCTGGAAATTGAAAGTGAAAGTCACTCAGTTGTGTCTGACTCTTTGTGGCCCCATGGACTATACAGTCCATGGAATTCTCCAGGCCAGAATATTGGAATGGGTAAACTTTCCCTTCTCCAGGGGATCTTCCCAATCCAGGGGTCAAACCCAGGTCTCCTGCATTGCAGGCAGATTCTTTACCAGCTGAGCCACAAAGGAAGCCCAAGAATACTGGAGTGGGTAGCCTATTCCTTCTCCAGGGGATCTTCCCGACCCAGGAATCGAACCAGGGTTTCCTGCATTGCAGGTAGATTCTTTACCACCTGAGCTATCAGAGAAAGACACTCAGGGATTCTGTTCTGTTACCAATTTGGATTCAACAGGTCAGGAGTACAGCCTGATATTCTGCCTTTCTAATGACTTTCTAGGTGATGCTGTCTACTGCTGATCCACCACCTATACCTTATGTTGCAAGAATCTCAACACTTGCTAAAAATTCTGATTTCCAGTTTCTTCTTCCCAACATTCTGGCTTAAGAGAGCTAGAGTAAAGTCTAAGACTTCATATTTTTATCTAATATCCCAGCCAGTTCTCAGGATAAATTACTTTTGTCAAACACTGAGTATCATTCATACCACCTCTATCCAAAGTTCTCATTCTTCCAGTTCCTTTTAAGCAGACACATGTTGTTTACCTTAATACTGTGGCTCAGAGATTTGGTGTAGTCAGTTTCCCCCCGTCCCCCCACTTTTTTCATTGTTTTGTTTTGCTTGGCTTTTATCTCTTGGCCCCAAATCCTGAAGTAGAATTTGACTCTTTTGCTGAATGTTTAGTTCCACTTATAAGAGCTTTAAGGTTTTAAAATAATTTCAGTGCCATTCCATGTGGCATACAGAGATTTTTATCAGTGCTTTAGAAAGTCCTCCTAAACCTGTATATAACATCTGTTTTGCTGATCTAAATAAATAACACATTGGACATGCAACCAGAAATTTTTTATCATCTCTGAGTTTACTCTTCTCAGGTCCAGATAAAAAGTGGTGCTTAATCCCCTGAAGATATAGACAGTTATGTGAGCTGGTCGTATTGATAAAAGAGAATCATGGCCAGAGAGGTATGGCTGGGTTCAGCTGTAAAAGCTGAAGCTGTATAAATCATCAAGTAACATGGGAATTGGAAAATATCATTATAAACAACTTATGTGAACCCCTGATGTTTTAAATTAGCCATGAAATGTGACTTGCTTTGTAATATTTCAGAGCTTCTGAAAATCCCAGCTTTTAAATCGAAATTTTCCTATTTGGCAGCAAAACAGCAGGCTTACAAAATAATTTACAACCATTTACTTTGTTAGTTATCCCTTTTAGGAAACCCTTGAGGGAAGGAAAACATTATTAATCCCCATTTTATGGATGATGGGATTGGGGTATTAAGAAGACTCAAAGCTTTAATTTAGCCAACATTGCATTTTTTAGTCTCAGTCCAAAGCCCCCATCTCTACTTATGCCAGGGTGCCTGCCTTTATTATTATGGTTTATCTTGATAAAGAACACAGACTCAATTTTCAAAACTCAATGTAAACCACTTAGAAAAATTAGGGTAAATATAGCAGCATTACTTAATTAGATTGATAGACTAAGTTCAGCTTTGTACAGATATTTTATTTTATAATTGATATGAATTTTAACATTTGTGCATCTTCTCTAAACAGTTCCTGTTTTAGGACTACGATTTTATTTTTTTTGTATGTACAAGAGCACTTTGGGTTTCCCTGGTGGCTTGGCTAGTAAAGAATCTGCCTGCAATGTAGGAGACTTGGGTTCGATCCCTGGGTTGGGAAGATCCTCTGGAGAAGGAAACAGCTACCCACTCCAGTATTCTGGTCTGGAGAATTACGTGGACTGTGCAGTCCATGGGGTCGCAAAGAGTCAGACACGACTGAGCGACTTTCACTTTAAGAGCACTTTGTTGCCTTTAGTGAAAGAAATTCAGAGACCTTACACATTTTAAAAATCACAAAAAGCATTTTAAAATAAGCTCTCTACCACTTTCCTCCATTTCAGTTTTATATTAAACTAACTCTTATGTTGAGTTGACCACTAAAAATACATCAGCCTCTATCTTCTCAAATTGGTCATTGAGAGGGTTTCTCCTTCTTCTTCTAAAATTTTTAAAGCATATGTGTTTGTTTTCTTCCTTATGCGTTGTGGTACAGCTGATTAACAATGCTGTGATAGTCTCAGGTAAACAGCGAATGGACTCAGCCATACCTATACATGTATACATTGTCCCCCAAACTCCCCCCCATCCAGGCTGCCACGTAACATTACACGAATTCCATGAACTATACAATAGGCTCTTGTTGGTTATCCATTTTAAACACAGAAGTGTGTTTATGTCCATCTCAAACTCCCTAACTATCCCTTCCCCCCGGCAACCCTAAGTTCGTTGTCTAAGTCTGTGAGTCTCTTTCTCTTTTGTAAGCATGTTCATCTGTATCTTTTTTTTTTTAAATAAAGATTCCACATATAAGGGATGCCATACACTATTTCTCTTTCTCTGTCTGACTTACTTCACTAGGAGAAGACATAGGCAGAACACTCTCTGACATAAATCGCATCAATATCTTATTCCATCCATTTCCCAGAATAATGGAAATAAAAACAAAAATAAACAAATGGGACCTAATTAAATTCAAACCTTTTGTTTATTGTTTAAAGGAAACAATAAGCAAAACAAAAAGACAAACCACAGATTGGGAGAAAATATTTGCAAGTGATCTGACCAACAAAGCATTAGACTCCAAAATTTACAAACAGCTCATGATGCTTAACGGTATCAAAACAAGCAACCCAATCAACAAATGGGCATAAGATCTAAATAGATATTTCTCTAAAGAAGACATATAGATGGCCAAGAGGCACATGAAAAGATGTTCAACATTACTAATTATTAGGGAAATGCAAATCAAAACTTCAATTGGATATCACCTCACACAAGCCAGAATGGCTATCAGCAAAACAATCCACAAATGATAAATCCTGGAGAGGGTGTGGCGAGAGGGGATCCCTCCAACACTATTTAGTGGGAATGTAAATTGGTATAGCCACTATGGAGACTAGTATGGAGATTCCTTTGAAAACTAAAAATAGAGCTACCATATGACCCTACAATCCCACACGTGGGCATATATCTGGAGAAAAACATGATCTAAAAGGATACATGCACCCCAATGTTAATTGCAGCACTATCTATGATAGCCAAGATGTGGAAGCAACTTATATGTCCATCGACAGAGGAATGGATAAAAAGATGTGGTACCTAAATAGAATAGAATAAGAATGAAATAATGCCATTTGCAGCAACATGGATGGACCTAGAGAGTGTCATACTGAGAACTACTAATTTAGAGGAGTTTATCACAGTCATTTTTAACAATCGAGTAACAGAGAGAATTCATTGCATTTCTAATTGAAGTATGTATCTGTACATTGTGAATGATGCTGCCAAATTCCCTGAACAGTTTGTTCTTTAATAAAATATGCATTTTGCTTTGGTGTTCTATTTTTGAGAAACACTCTTACATACAGATATTAAAAAAAAAAAAAAGACTTTAACCTTGTGATTCTATAGAGTAGATCTTAAAAGCTGAGGTCAGTGATGCTCCCTTCTTCAGAGGCAGGAAGAGAACCTATTTGTTATGACTTTTGCTTCAGTTCTCTATGGCAAAGAAACAACTGAAAGTAATACAGTGATCATCATCCTCACTCCTGCCGTCTATACGTGTTTCACTGACTTCGTTTACATAGCTGTTTCTCCAAGTGTGGTACCCAAGCAGTCGACATCAGCATCACCTTAAGTTCCTGAATAAAAGAAAGATACCTATAGTTTCACAAGCAGAAGATTGGGGGGCAGTCTTGGGAATTTGCACTTTAACAAGATCTCCAGGTGATTCTCATGCTTACTAAAATCTGAGATCCATGCATACGAGTGAGAGGCTTGATTCACATCTTTCATAGAAGCTGCTCTACTGCTCATGGAAAGCGACATCTGTGAGCAACTGGGATTGCTGTGTTTCTCTGCAGAGTGAACTTTTTTCTCACTGTAATCTTCACTTACTTTCTTACTAAAATAGCCTACATCTAGAAAAACTGCTTGAACATTGCAAGCAATCCAGGTTAACAAGATGGTGGAATGTTCCTGGAATCTTCTTACATAACATTTTGACTTAGGTAGGTGGACTCCTCAGAGAAGGCAATGGCACCCCACTCCAGTACTCTTGCCTGGAAAATGCCATGGACGGAGGGGCCTGGCAGGCTGCAGTCCATGGGGTGGCTAGGAGTCAGACACGACTGAGCGACATTCCTTTCACTTTTCACTTTCATGCATTGGAGAAGGAAATGGTAGCCCACTCCAGTGTTCTTGCCTGGAGAATCCCAGGGACGGGGGAACCTGGTGGGCTTCCGTCTATGGGGTTGCACAGAGTCGGACACGACTGAAGTGACTTAGCAGTAGCAGCAGCAGGTGGATGCCTACCAAGGAAATCTTGCTGTTCAGGCTAAACACCAGGACTATCGTTAGATTTATTCCTCCTAATGGACTTTATGGTAGTGGATAATGGTGACAGAACACCTGTGCTTGCTATAGAGGGGGCAGCAAATTTTTCTTGGCTAGGCAGTTTGCTCTATCTACACCTTAGTTACTTTCTTATTTCAAGTGCTAAATTTGACATCTCCTTTAAACTTCACAAACATTTTAGTGAATATAGAGCTCCACCATACAATAACCCAGAACTAATGGTGGCATAAAATGTAAGAGGCCACTCTGAGGTCTCTCTTGTTTCCTTACATCTTACCACATGTAGTATGTACTACTTGACCTTTAAAGAGAGCATGTTCTGGTTGTCTGGAATAGTATACTAAGTGAAGAAACATTGTAAGGTATAATGTGCTAGATAAATATAATGCAATATTATTGACATCATTGTCAAGAGAAGTGAGATCAAATAAAGTTCTGTTGTTTAGATTTGTTTAAACAGCAGTGGCCACAGGACTGAAAAAGGTCAGTTTTCATTCCAATCCAGCTCAACATTCAGAAAACTAAAATCATGGCATCTGGTCCCATCACTTCATGGCAAATAGATGGGGAAACAGTGGAAACAGTGGCTGACTATTTTTGGGGGGCTCCAAAATCACTGCAGATGGTGATTGCAGCCATAAAATTAAAAGACGCTTACTCCTTGGAAGGAAAGTTATGACTAACCTAGACAGCATATTAAAAAGCAGAGACATTACTTTGCCAACAAAGGTCCGCCTAGTCAAGGCTATGGTTTTTCCAGTGGCCTTGTGTGGATGTGAAAGTTGGACTGTGGAGAAAGCTGAGTGCCAAAGAGTTGATACTTTTGAACCGTGGTGTTGGAGAAGACTCTTGAGAGTCCCTTGGACTACAAGGAGATCCAACCAGTCCATCCTAAAAGAGATCAGTCCTGGGTGTTCATTGGAAGGACTGGTGCTGAAGCTGAAACTCCAATACTTTGGCCACCTCATGTGAAGAATTGACTCATTGGAAAAGACCCTGATGCTGGGAAGGATTGGGGGCAGGAGGAGAAGGGGACGACAGAGGATGAGATGGCTGGATGGCATCACCGACTCTATGGACATGAGTTTGAGTAAATTCCAGGAGTTGGTGATGGATAGGGAGGCCTGGCGTGCTGCGATTCATGGGGTTGCAAAGAGTCGGACATGACTGAGCAATTAAACTGAACTGAAATAGCAAGAGCAAGGCACTTTTCAAAAAATTTTTCTTAAATCCAGATTCCATAGTTTTGAAATATTGTATGCTGATGTAATTTCCTGTTTTTAAATTTTCTAAGATCCCTTCATACAGAAAACTCTGTTATTTCTATTTCCATTGGGGCTTACATATATAGATATATGTATATTTATATGCATATATATGTATATACGATATATGTATATATCTATATATGTATAGTGAGAGAGAATGAAACAGACAGGGAAAGAATAAGATGAGGAAGGAACAAAACGAGTGAGAGAAGGAGAGATGGGCAAGTGGTTGAGAGAGCATCCTGTCAATTACTGTGTCTGTGATTCCCTGATCCTGAGCAAAGAAGGACCTTATCTGGTATTCAGAGGAACTAAATTATCAAGTAAGTAACTAACTAAATAAATCACAAAAATCATAACTAGTTTTTGCAGTCAAAGGTGATTTAATATCCACTTGGCCCTCAGTTAGTTTCATGAATTATTCATTTATCCCTTTGGGTACTACCTCTAGTTGATCGAGTTATATGGCATTGCTGATATGGACACTATTATGCTTGGCTTGTAAAAGCCAGTAAATTGAATGCAGTTTATGAGAGGAATGCTAAAGGTGGCTGTGATAAATCTAAAAAGTTATTTCAGTTCATTTTAAAAGCCTCTGAAATATAAATAACTCCAGGGTGAATGGTAGGGCACTTATCCTATCTGGTTTCTTTGTTTGTTAATGACTGTGAAAGTTCAGTCTCACCTGCAGAGTCATAAAAGTTTATAAAGAATAACAATACATGAACAGCCTGTCTGCCAATATGAAAATTCCTTGACCATGTCTTATTTTATTGATCCTACCCTCTAAATGTTCTATTAGAGGAAAAATTTGGATTGTGGATATGTAATAAGATTTTAGGAGAAATCAATGTTACTATATTTACCAGCTGAGTTTAATTTTTACAAGGGAAAAATCTGCATTAAAAAGGCTAAAGCTTAGCTTTATTTGTATGCACTGAGGAACAGTTGAAAAGGGTGTTGTGAAGTTCGGTCAGCTGGATAGATCACTGGAGGGAGCTCTAACTTCACGACAAGACCAGAACTGAACTCTTTCTTTGTTCTTAAATTTCACGTGCAGCCAGCCCCCTCCCCATAAAAATCAATAATAAATATGAAAAGTGCCAGAAAAGAAAAACGTGTTTGGGGGGGCATCACATGTCACATCTGCTTGCAAATAAAGACAGAACCACTATTTAGAACTGGCAATACTTAAGCAAGTAAAAAATACAAGACCGTATGTAGTGAGAGTTGCAGTGTACACTTTGTATGAAAAATACTTTGAAAAATATGATTTAAAACTGTCCCCAGCACCCCACTTCACTCTCAGTATAATAGTGTAAATCCACAGTGATACCTCTCTCAAAGCCAGCCAAGCAAAATCTGGCTTTGGTGTTCACAGAATCCAGACAACAAGCTCTTGAGTACTTTATATGGGAGGAGACTTTGTAAAAGTGTAATTGACATCTTGGGCCCATTCTTAGAGACAACACAACTGTGCCTGTGTTGGACCAGCTTTATGAAGGGCATTTGCATTCATTTTTCAGAGGTTAAATGGTGTGCTTGACAGTCCTCTGGATAGGGAACCAGAATACCTAGATTTTAATCACTGCTGAACTCCTAACTATACGTGAGCCTGGAGGCTTTGACATTTTCATATTCCTGTTGACACAGAAATATGAAAAGATTGAACTAAGTGATTTCTAAAGTCCCTTCTAATTTTTAAGCTATGATCATCAAGCTAAAATTGTTTATTGCTTTTTCAGTGCAAAGTGACTTTGATTATGGTATATGTTAACAGAGAGCGATATTTAGAGTTTTGTTCTGTCATTTAGAAACCCCCTAAATTCTTTGTCTATCTTAGAAAGCTGCAGAACATCTTCCAAGAGTTTTCCTCTCCCTTCCCGTTCTCCCATTGCTTACCTGGTCCCTTTATAAATTGGCTCAAGCTAAGAAGCAAAACTGTAATAGTATTCTGAAAAATGTCTCTTTTCATATCTTCAGTATCAGACCCAACCTGGTAGGAATTCTGAGGACCTACCAGGGTCTTCTGGCAAGGATTTATTTAATGAAGGTGTTACCTTGAGCCAGGTACATAATTTGCAAGACCCAACACAGAATGAAATTGCAAGGTCCCTGCTCAAAAATTATTAAGAATTTCAGATGACGACAGCAGACCATTAAGCCAAGCCCAGGATACTTCTGAACATGGGGCCATGTGTGACTACATAGGTCACATACACAGGAAGCCATTCATGCCTGGAGTGGTTGAAACCCTGGGTTCAATCTCATAGATCATAAGACTGGGTTTGACTCCAAAACTATTATCTATGGGGGAAAAAATTCACTACAAATGAGATACAGTAAAAACCAAGCCCCTTCTGCCAATTTATTTTTTTAAAGGTGAGAAATTGTTTCAACAAAGAGGCTGTGATTATGTTTGGGCCAAATCCTTAGAAGGATAATTAGTTAAATAGTTTTGGAAAAAAGCACTGTAGAAAGGGGAGGTGTTGAAATCATACGATAATTTTGTTTATACCAATTAAAATTTTCAGTTTGAGAAGATGTAATGGTTTCTTCCAAGTAGTTTCAAGAAACTGGAAAGCCAGCTGGAAATGTAAACAGTGGCACAAAGACTGACAAGAAATTTCCTGGAGGGGCTGCCAAAGTGTAGGAGAAAGATGCTTTCAAAAGACTAGAAGTATTAGTTTACCTCTGCTACCCAAAGTCTTGAAGTATGTAATAATTCATATAATTTATTTGTATTTTTCCCTAACATTTTGGTTTTGTCTGATTCTATTACTCTAATGGGAAGAAAATTATCTTGGTAATACATGCACTATATTGTAAACTTTGATGGGATATTTGTGGTTTCAAAACAATTTTGAGGCTTTTTTTCCCCCTTCAACAATAACCATTATTCAACATTGATTGACTTTATGACAATGTTCCTTGGCATTCATTTTTATTTGTGCTCAAAGATCCAAGTAAATCATGTTACTATTTTAGATAGCATCTTGTGATTTGCATTGGCTGAGATCTGGAACAAGATAATTCACAGCTGTGAATTTGTTTTCTCCTCTACACTGCACAACTTGCTGGCATCCTGACTGCTTCAGAGAGGTACCACCTTTGTGATGGAGCTTTAGAAGACTTTCCTCCAGTCAGTTATGAGCGATAAGTTTGCATGAGTGTTTCTGCTGCCCTCTCTCTCTCTCTTCCCCAGGTGCTGAGTCTCCTACGCCTACCTTCATCTGTGGACAGAAACTTATATGTTTGGACTTTCAAGTTTTCCTTCTCCTACAATAGCCCTCTTTCTCTCTTGAATTAAAAACTAGCCAATCTACTGAAGTAAGTTTTATTAGTTTGTCTACTAGTCGATGACTATACACATAGGTACCGTTTTAAGTACTACAACTGCTTTTCCTTTGAGCCTGCTGCTGTCTGAAAATTTAAGCCACGTGAGAGTCTGAAATGTAGAATTATGTCAAGGGGAAGGCCAGGAGGAGAGTTGACTTGGGTAAGGAGTGATGTATTGAGACCTTAAAATATTGAAGTTGCTTAATTTCTAAGGTAAAGACAATCTTATTTTTTTAGCTATTATATCTCATCCCTTTGAGAGTAAGTGTGTTAGTTAACCAAAGATAATTTAGAGAAGCTAAAATTTGGGAACCGGAAGACGGGCTTTAATTATGACCTTTGCACTCAATTCACAATGAAAGTAGACTGAAGTTAAACTTTCCAATACCATAGTCTTCAGGGCTAATGCTTTGGAATAAACGTAAAAGGAAACTGTTCCATGCTGAAATCCATTAGTCATTTCTTTAGCAAACTCTCTTAAGTAGGGTCCCTTTAGCCTCCATTTGCTGATTCTGCTGTAGTTTATGGTGTTAGGACTAGATTCCAAAGAACACTGTGGAATGCAGTCTGAAAAAGCACTTTTTTATCTACACTATTAAAAGAAAAAATTACTGGAGGAAAAAACAAGGTAATTATAACAACATAATAATGCAAAGAATATAGCCTACAATGAAGTAATTTCAGTTTTCATCATTATTAGTACAGTTTTTAGAAGTCATTAATTGCTGAGTTTCTAAATGTTTTGTTTATTATGATAAAACTATTTTTATTCATGCAAAGGATGCCATCAAATCAGTGTTCTGCAGGTGATGAGGAATTATTTTTCTCATGATCACAAGATCTTCCCTTGCTGCTAAGTCGCTTCAGTTGTGTCCGACTCTGTGCGACCCCATAGACGGCAGCCCACCAGGCTCCCCAGTCCCGGTCCCTGGGATTCTCCAGGCAAGAGCACTGGAGTGGGTTGCCATTTCCTTCTCCAAGGCATGAAAGTGAAAAGTGAAAGTGAAGTCGCTAAGTCGTGTCCGACTCTTAGCAACCCCATGGACTGCAGCCTACCAGGCTCTGCCGACCATGGGATTTTCCAGGCAAGAGTACTGGAGTGGGGTGCCAGTGCCTTCTCCGTTAGGTATGCTGTAGAGAGATATTTCACTTACAGCTAAAATCTACCCAATTGTCTAAAGGAAACAAAGCACATTTCTGCCCAGGGATTTGGTTTATATTTTTAATTTGGAATGATTTCGTTTACTTATTATTTTATTCTCTGGGGGGTGGGGTGGGGGGCATACCTCGTGGCATGCAGAATCTTCCTGGATGAGGAATTGAACTCATGCCCCCTGAAGTGGAAGGAAAGAATTTTAACTACTGGAACACCAAGGAAGTCCAAATTTGGAATAAGTCTTTTTAAAGATTTATTCATTTATTTTTATTTTTGGCTGCTCTAGGTCTTTGTTGCTGTATATGGGCTTTCTCTAGTTGCAGCAAGTAGGGGGTGCTGTTTGTTTCAGAGCCCAGGCTTCAGGGTGTGCAGCCTTCGGTGGCTGCAGATCACGGGCTCAGTAGTTTTGGCTGCCAGCCTCTGAAGTACTTGCTCAGTAGTTGTGGCTGCCAGTCTCTGAAGTACTTGCTCAGTAGTTTTGGCTGCCAGCCTCTGAAGTACTTGCTCAGTAGTTGTGGCTGCCAGCCTCTGAAGTACTTGCTCAGTAGTTGTGGCTGCCAGTCTCTGAAGTACTTGCTCAGTAGTTGTGGCTGCCAGCCTCTGAAGTACTTGCTCAGTAGTTTTGGCTGCCAGTCTCTGAAGTACTTGCTCAGTAGTTGTGGCTGCCAGCATCTGAAGTACTTGCTCAGTAGTTTTGGCTGCCAGCCTCTGAAGTGCTTGCTCAGTAGTTGTGGCTGCCAGTCTCTGAAGTACTTGCTCAGTAGTTTTGGCTGCCAGCCTCTGAAGTACTTGCTCAGTAGTTGTGGCTGCCAGCCTCTGAAGTACTTGCTCAGTAGTTGTGGCTGCCAGTCTCTGAAGTACTTGCTCAGTAGTTGTGGCTGCCAGCCTCTGAAGTACTTGCTCAGTAGTTTTGGCTGCCAGTCTCTGAAGTACTTGCTCAGTAGTTGTGGCTGCCAGCCTCTGAAGTACTTGCTCAGTAGTTTTGGCTGCCAATCTCTGAAGTACTTGCTCAGTAGTTGTGGCTGCCAATCTCTGAAGTACTTGCTCAGTAGTTTTGGCTGCCAGTCTCTGAAGTACTTGCTCAGTAGTTGTGGCTGCCAGCCTCTGAAGTACTTGCTCAGTAGTTTTGGCTGCCAGCCTCTGAAGTACTTGCTCAGTAGTTGTGGCTGCCAGTCTCTGAAGTACTTGCTCAGTAGTTGTGGCTGCCAGCCTCTGAAGTACTTGCTCAGTAGTTGTGGCTGCCAGCCTCTGAAGTACTTGCTCAGTAGTTGTGGCTGCCAGCCTCTGAAGTACTTGCTCAGTAGTTGTGGCTGCCAGTCTCTGAAGTACTTGCTCAGTAGTTGTGGCTGCCAGCCTCTGAAGTACTTGCTCAGTAGTTGTGGCTGCCAATCTCTGAAGTACTTGCTCAGTAGTTTTGGCTGCCAGCCTCTGAAGTACTTGCTCAGTAGTTTTGGCTGCCAGCCTCTGAAGTACTTGCTCAGTAGTTTTGGCTGCCAGCCTCTGAAGTACTTGCTCAGTAGTTTTGGCTGCCAGCCTCTGAAGTACTTGCTCAGTAGTTTTGGCTGCCAGCCTCTGAAGTGCTTGCTCAGTAGTTTTGGCTGCCAGCCTCTGAAGTGCTTGCTCAGTAGTTGTGGCTGCCAGCCTCTGAAGTACTTGCTCAGTAGTTTTGGCTGCCAGCCTCTGAAGTACTTGCTCAGTAGTTTTGGTGCAGGGGCTTAATTGCTCTGCGGCAGGTGAGATCTTTCAGGACCAGGGATGGGACCCATGTTCCCCGCATTGGCAGGCAGATTCTTAACCCCTAGGCCTTCAGGGAAGTCCCTGGAATAATTTTAGACTTACAGAAAATTTGCAAAACTATATAGCATGGCCAATTCCTGAATACCCTTCACCCAGCTTCCCCTAATGTTAACATACTACATAAACATGGTACAATGATCAAAACTAGGAAATTAATGCAGGAAAATGTTATTAGCTAAATTATAGATGGTATTTGAATCCCAACAATTTTCCCATTCATTTTCTTTTTTTTTTTTTTGGCCACAGAATCCAATCGGGAATCTCACATTGCATTCAGTTGTCAAATCTACTTAGTTTCTCCAGATGTGTAAAACTTTCCTCAGTCTTTCCTTGTCTTTCTTGATCAGTCATATTTCAAACAGGATTTATTCAGAAGTTATTTATTTGAGTTGAGTAATTATGAAAGAACAGAAAAATCCCTGACATTTGTGAATATTAAGAGGAAGATTATATATTTTCTTAGAAACCTTTCAAATTATTAGAGTATGCTTTGCTAATTTTAAATGTATATATTTAAAATTATGAATTAAAATCTAGATGATTTAAATATTTTAAAAATATTTCTGAAAGAAAAAATGTTTTCTACACATTGCTGGTTTGTTTTGTTTTGCTTTGTAATGAAAGGAATGTAAGGAAATGTAATGTAAGGAAAGACTGTCTTGAGCAGTTCAAATCTAAAATAAAACTCCTTTAGGAGTGGTATTTGGATTTACAATTTAGAAGAAGTTTTGCAGAAAAGGAATTAATATAATTGCTTTATGGCCTCAGAAGCTTAAATTAGGAAGAAATTCTCTTAATTATATAGTATATATCTGACAATTTTACTACTTTAGATAGTTTAAAATAAATTTCAGAGTAGGTATAGTCAAATTCTGCATGTAAATACTTGTATATATTCTATGTTCCTAACTTAAGTTACAAAAATTATAAGTATTATATATATATACATGCATATACATATACAGTCTGTATATGCATGCTTGTTTGTGTAATTCTCTGCAGCATTGTGGAATGCTTTTCTGAGAGCATATAAAAAAAAAGATATGTTCTTCAATAAGAGCCATTTCATGTAACCTAAATGCACTATTTCATCACCTTGGATAATGAGCAGAAGTCACAATTGTTTTTAAAATAAAAGTTAATATGACTGCCCTCCCACCTAATCACCCAGGTCGTCTCTCTGCCCCAAGGACAGCTCTCAGAGCATCCTGAATCCTGAGGGGGCTCACCCGTACATCAGCCCCAGTGTGTCCTCCCTCTCACTGGTGTCCAGAGTCTAGGTGTGGCTCCTTTCATCAGAAGCGTGCCCAGGTATAGTCTTAGGCCAATGCGTGGGATTGTATCACCTAACTGTCAAGCTGGGGACTCTGTCTACACCACTCCTGAAAGGCGCAGCATTCACAGGCAACAGAGCAGTTTCTCTGTTCCTAAGGCATCATCTGAAGCACCACCTCTGGTTCCCAGGACCTGCAGAAGGAGAACCCAAGGACAAACCACGGCCACAGTGTGCTGCCTCTGTGTCGGTGGTTTCCTAATGTCTGCTGACATCTCTGTCTACTTCGTGTTCGCTGCCAGCACCACTGTTTCTTGAGGCCTGTGTTTGCCTGTGTGGATGGGCTTGCTGAGCTGGAGAGAAGAAAGCCTTCTCTTCTATGTTTACTATGTTCGCCCTCGCTGGTATTCAGCTGACTGTCTGGTACTGTTACCTGTGCTGTTACACTCAGAAGAGTGGCATAACAAGGCTAGGCTTGTTAAAAGGAGTTTCAGAGTCAGCTGTGGGGCCCATGTATTACAGAAGCATGTCTATTCAGTAGAAAAAATATCCAGGTTTGTCAGACATGTGCATCTTTTTAAAAATAGTATTTGTATATATATATACTTGAAGTATAGCTGATTTTCAGTGTTGGTTAGTTTCAGGTATATGGCAAAGCATATATATACATACACATATACATGTATATGTATATATATGCTTTTCCCAGATTATTTTCCATTATAGTTTATTATTAGCTTTCAAATATAGCTTGTGATATTCTGTGATATATAGTAGATCCTTGATATTTGTCTATTTTATGTATAGTAGTGTGCATCTGTTATACCCAAACTCCTAATTTATCCTTCCTTCCCCTTTCCCCTTGGTACCCATGTGTTTGTTTTCTGTATCTGTGCATCTATTTCTGTTTTGTAAAAAGCTCATTTGTATCCTTTTTAGATAGATGCATTCCACCTATAAGTGATATTGTACTCTGCCTGACTTACTTCACTTACTCCCTAGGTCCATCCATGTTGCTGCAAATGGCATGATTTCATTCTTTTTTATAGCTGAGTAATATTGCATTGTATATATGTACCACATCTTCTTTATCCATTCATCTGTCCATAGACATTTAGGTTGCTTCCATGTCCTGGTTTTGTAAATTGTGCTGCTATGAACATTGGGATGCATGTATCTTTTCAAATTAGACTTTTCAGACATGTTCATCCTTCTAATGATAAATTTTAACCTCTTTGGGTCTCTTATTCTTATCTGAAGGGGAGGAGCTTAGCGTATATTGGTTTCAGGCCTTAAAACATGTTCATATAACAGCATCTACCATCTAAGGAAGTTACACACACACAAACAAATACATACAAGTACCGAGCGCTGGAGTGATACTATAAATAATGCTGGTTACTTGATTGTGAGCAGGTTGTGCTGACCACACCCAGTATGTGAGAGTTCATTTGAAACAAGAGTGTCCTGCAGCCAATTATAGGGAAGAAGCAAATCTTGAAACAGGGATTAGTTCTTCAAGTCACCACTGTTCAGTTAGTGATCCAGAATTTTTTTCTATAGGAAGAGCCAAGGAAAATAGTCTTCCTGGAATGGGGGGAGGAGGGAAAGGAGACAAGATCTCTTGAAGGTGCATTTACAGAGCGTCCTCCTCCTCCTCCACCTCCTTCTTTGATTCTCTTTATTTTGAGCTGGTTTGGGAATAGACACTGAACAAATAGAATATATGGCGGCAGAAACAACATGTCCCTCAAGAAACCTCTTGGTAATCCCAAACCACAATGCAATTTCTCTGCTTACTTTACACACAGAAGTAATTGTTGAATTTCTCTGCAGCTTGAAAGCTTTTTGCAATTAAGTATGAAATTTTATTGGAGTAGAAACAAAACTAGGATGTAAGCTTCAGGAGGGCAAAAATATTGTCTTTGTTCTTTGCTGTATTTCAAATTCTTGCAATAGTGTATGATCCATAGTAAGAACTGAATATCTGTTCTTGAATGAACTTGTACATTTAGCAACAAATTATTTAAATTAGTCAAATGCATTTTCTAATTCATTATTGAAAATTTTTACAATAAACTATTTTGCAGTCATTAGGATAGGTTATACCATTATCGTATTGTCATAAAAATATTTATGCTATAGTGAGAGATAAGTAAATGTCTTATTTGTTCAAGACACTTGTGTATATTTATGTGTCATAAATATGTGTATATATTTGTAAATTACTTTTGAAAATATCTATTATTTGACAATTATGTATGTGCATATATAGATGCAAAAGTCATAGGCTTGAATATAAATAAATAAAATATTTTTAGGAGATAGAATTCTGATTAGTTGAATGTAACTAGTGGAATTCAAATGGAATCAATAGTGGTGATTTTAAAAAACAACGGTAGTTGGAAAAAGGAACAATGGTTGAATGTCAACTCTCAGTATTAATTGTGTTAATATTTTGTTGTTGTTTAGTCACTAAGTCATGTCCGACCCTTGTGACACCACGGACTGTAGTCTGCCAGGCTCCTCTGTTCACAGGATTTTCCAGGCAAGAATACTGGAGTGGGTTGCCATTTCCTTCTCCCAACCAGAGGACTCTTCCCTACGTAGGGATCAAACTCCCATGTCCTGCTTGGCAGGCAGATTCTTCACAGCTGAACCACCAGGGCAGCACCATTACTAAAACTGAACCATATTAGTTACAGAAGTATTGGAAATGATATCAGTGGTAGAAGTATTGTAAATTATGGTATTAAAAAATAAAAAAGCAAACACATTCACTTCTCTATTTGAACAAGTTATAAAAAGTATACAAATGAACAAATGATATTGAAAGAATTATCGACTTTTTCCCCCCAAGACAAGAAACTTCTACTTGGTAAAGATACAGCATTATCTTATAGATAGTGTTAAATCAGTCACACTATTCCTCTAATGGCTAAGGTGAATAACAGTGGGGATTTTCAAGGTGCCCTGTGCATAAAGCAAATATTGCATACTATTTGGACTTATATATGTTTGTCTTAGACCCTTTGTCACCTATAGATCATGGTATATGATACCAGCACAGGATAGGAGCTAATAAATGCTCATTGAATGAACTCTTGATTGTCTGGGTTAAATGGGAAACAGATACTCAAAAGTAGTGGTAACTGGAATCACAGTAGCAGGACTGTGGACCCAAACTTTGTGTGGTGGTGTAGACAGATTCAGAAGTTCCTCACCTTTCCCTGACTTTTGAAAACTGGTTTTTTTTTTATAATTTTTATCTGTACCTAAATTTAAATTGTTTTTGCCTTTCATTCATTTTGGTAGTAAAAACTTTGTTTTTTTCCCACCCCTGTAAGTTCAAGCTATCAGTAGATGAAGTAAAACCCTAATTCTGTCTTGCCCTCCAGTGCCATCAATAGTTACTAGAGTTTTATGTACAGGATGTATCTTCTCATCATTGTATTGAATTTTTAGAATTGCTTCCTCAGTGCTGTTGTAAGGCTTTGAAAAATTCTGTTTGTAGAGTTAGTGATTTGGTAACATATTTTGAGTGAAGTTGTGAAGAGTCTATGAATAAATAGAGCAGAAGAGAAGAAAAAGATATAGATTGCATCTAAGGATGTTAAAATGCAATTTTACCTTTTTCTCTGATAATAGGCTTCTGCCTTCAGTTTCTACATTTGAATGAGGTACATGGAAAACAGCTACTTTTAAGAAAAAGTAGCTGTGATTGTTTTTTCTCTTTCTTCATTTTCTTCTTTCCCTTAAAAAAATTTAATACAGGCAATCTTTTCCAAAAGTTGATGTTGAAATAAATACTACACTTTCTTCTTATGGTGGTTTGAATCAGTGCTTCAGATGGGTAAAAAAGAAATTTGCACTCAATCTTCTTGCATTTTTGCAGCTTCATTTGCATAAATGTGCAATTTATGTAGGGGGTGATGTACTATATTGAGAAATCCAGAGACAGCTTCCAGGGCCGTCTTGCAGGGAAGCTGTGCTGAACCTGAAATTTAATTTAAATATTTCATTTCATTATCATAGACTGCAACATTGGTAGTAAACTCTCCCTTCTTTAGAATCAGCCCTAATTCAATCCATGAAAATTCAATTGCCCTGTCATTCTTAGTCTGCGGCATTTTATGACTGAAAGCAGGGGACTGCTAGCTTTGCAATGGAGCTTGCCTGAAAGAACACTTTTGACTTCTTCCCTAGAAGGAAGAGTCTTCAACTTAGGAATTTAAATAATAGAATTTGATTTAATTAACTAAAAAATTGTGCTTATTAATGTCCTCCTGCTATATCAGCAGACATAAATGCAAGTCAACTGGCATCTTTCATTTTTCACTAATCTTTTTAAAACTAGTCATTTTTGGCCCATTTTTTGATTGGGTCATTTATTTTTCTGGAGTTGAGCTGGAGGAGTTGCTTGTATATTTTTGAGATTAATCCTTTGTCTGTTGCTTCGTTTGCTATTATTTTCTCCCAATCTGAGGTCTGTCTTTTCATCTTGCTTATAGTTTCCTTTGTTGTGCAAAAGCTTTTAAGTTTCATTAGGTCCCATTTGTTTATTTTTGCTTTTATTTCTAAAATTCTGGGATGTGGGTCATAGAGGATCCTGCTGTGATTTATCGGAGAGTGTTTTGCCTATGTTCTCCTCTAGGAGTTTTATAGTTTCTGGTCTTACATTTAGATCTTTAATCCATTTTGAGTTTATTTTTGTGTATGGTGTTAGAAAGTGTTCTAGTTTCATTCTTTTACGGGTGGTTGACCAGTTTTCTCCAAGGAAGACATACAGATGGCTAACAAACACATGAAAAGATGCTCAACATCACTCATTATCAGAGAAATGCAAATCAAAACCACAATGAGGTACCATTATACGCCAGTCAGGATGGCTGCTATCCAAAAGTCTACAAGCAATAAATGCTGGAGAGGGTGTGGAGAAAAGGGAACCCTCTTACACTGTTGGTGGGAATGCAAATTAGTACAGCCACTATGGAAAACAGTGTGGAGATTTCTTAAAAAGCTGGAAATAGAACTGCCATATGACCCAGCAATCCCACTTCTGGGCATACACACCAAGGAAACCAGATCTGAAAGAGACACTTGCACCCCAATATTCATCGCAGCACTGTTGATAATTGCCAGGACATGGAAGCAACCCAGATGCCCATCAGCAGACGAATGGATGAGGAAGCTGCGGTACATATACACCATGGAATATTACTCAGCCATTAAAAAGAATTCATTTGAATCAGTTCTAATGAGATGGATGAAACTGGAGCCCATTATACAGAGCGAAGTAAGCCAGAAAGATAAAGACCATTACAGTATACTAACACATATATATGGACTTTAGAAAGATGGTAACAATAACCCTATATGCAAAACAGAAAAAGAGACTCAGATGTGTAGAACAGACTTGTGGACTCTGGGAGAAGGCAAGGGTGGGATGTTTCAAGAGAACAGCATTGAAACATGTATATTATCTAGGGTGAAACAGATCACCAGCCCAGGTTGGGTGCATGAGACAAGTGCTCGGGCCTGGTGCACTGGGAAGACCCAGAGGGATCGGGTGGAGAGGGAGGTGGGAGAGGGGACTGGGATGGGGAATACATGTAAATCCATGGCTAATTCATTTCAATGTATGACAAAAACTACTGTAATGATGTAAAGTAATTAGCCTCCAACTAATAAAAATAAATGGAAAAAAATAAAAAAATAAAACTAGTCATTTTTGTTGAGTCTGAAAGTGTGTTCAACTCTGTGACTCCATGGACTATAGCCCACCAGGGTCCTCTGTCCATGAAATTCTCTAGGGAAGAATACTGGAGTGGGTAGCCATTCCCTTCTCCAGGAGATCTTCCTAGCCCAGGGATCAAACCCAGGTCTGCTCATTGCAGGTAAATTCTTCACCATCTGAGCCACCAGGAAAGCCCTTTGTTAAGTTTCGTTGATGCAATTGACTACTGATTTTGCCTCTCCATTGACATCATTGAAATCAGCAGCACATGCTGGTGATTAATAACTACTTGGTTACTCAAAAATGTTCTTCTTTGTTAATAATAATTATGGAAAATTTCTTATTAAAAAATGTCATTTCTAGAGACTTCCCTGGTGGTCTAGTGGTTAAGACTCTGAGCCTCCAGCGGAGGGGGCATGGGTTCCATCCCTGGTCAGAAATTAAAATCCTGCATGGAGCAGCAAAAAAATATATATACATTTTATATATGTGTGTGTGTGTATATATATATGTATATATATAATATATATTATTTCTAGAAATGCATGCATATTTATTAGCTAAGGTTGTAGGCATTATTAGAATCATGAGGATGTCAAGATTGCAAAAATACATTATGATTTCCTTGAGGTGGTAAAAACCACTGTTCCAATTATTGTTTTTGATTAATGTATTAGGAGACTGTGGCCTTCTCCATGCTCATCCTCATTTTGGTATAGCTATGGATATTATCAAGTCCTTTTTGGAAATAATATTTTAACCCCTATGAGTAATTCTGATCCAAAGAGAATGATTTGAAGGTGATGAAGTTATTGTGTTTTTCAAACAAGGCTGACATTAACTTATTGATCTTTATGCCTAGCTGCTTATAGCTCAAAGACTGCGTTAATGGAACATCAAATAGTCCACCAATGAAATAACATAAGAATGAAATAACATAAGAATATGCTTACATCCCTGCTCTCTCTTACATATAAATACAGTATATATGATATATATTTTGGGGAAAAATAACTTTTTCTCTTCTCTAAGTTAACAAGCTAAATTGTATCTTTTAAGTTTAGAATTGTATAGGTTGTGTCATCACCTTCATCTTGGACCCTGCAATTTCCATAAACCTCTTCTCATCTGGGTTTGAATAGAGAACATAGTTATGGATTTAATATTCAATTCTGAAAAGATCCCAGGGGAACAACTGCAGTCAGAATAGACATGGAGCTAATCAGTGTGCTTAGCTTTCCTCTTTTAATGGATCAGGGCCTATTTGGTCACATGGTGGTTGTTAGCCATGGAAAGCAAATTCCCTCACTGTCTTTGTTGGGAATGGACTCTGACTGCATATTCATGGTATTGAAATTCCAATGTGAGTTGCATCTCATCTCTTCTGAGTTTGGGCTTCCTTTCTGCTGACAGTGTTCATATTAAGTTTGGGAAGGATTTGCCATTGGCATTGTTTTAACTTCTGTTTTTTAATTACTTTTATTGCCACATAATCTTGAAATTTATGGGCAACTTTTAAATGAGTTATAAGCGACTAGAATTATGAAGTAATAAAAATAAATGAAAACTGCTTCATATTTTAATTATTTTTAATTTGGTCTTAGTGATAAAAGAAGATAAGGATGTACCAAAGGGGTCAGAGCTTGGAAGGAGGTAACAGTTTCTGCCTTACAGTTCTGATTTCCTCCAGGTGAAAAGTAGAATGTATCATAGAAGGGTCGTGAGTCATGGACTGTGTTTGATTGAGCAGTCTTACTGTACACAACATCCACACTCATGAATGATCTTTTATTGAAAGTGGTTAAGAACAGATGAAGGCCACAGCCATGTCCATATGTATATAAAATCATCCTCAAAAGTTGATATTAAATTTCTTAAGAAACTCATACTTTATCATGAAAAACAATATATGTACAAAAAATAAAAACCCAGAGCAATATTAGTGGTACTGTATTTACAATTGCTAATGACTTGGTAAAATAAAGTACTAAAGGGATTCAGAAAATGGACAGATAATTGTGATCTGGTGTTACTCAGAATATACTCTTCAGAAAGCTAAGGTTTGCTCTGTATCTGAAAATATTTGTTAAGAGAAAGGAGAATAGGACACTTAAGCTGGATAATAAACTTGTAGATATAAAGACTTCAATGTATCAAAGAATAATATGGAAGTTTTTTAAAATGCAAGTGAAGATGAACTTGATGCATAGAAAATTAGTGCTAATAAAAAAATACTGACAAATAGCCAGTATTTACTGAATGGTTGCTATGGCCCAAAGCATTGTGCTAAGTACATTACATGGGTTATCTCTTGTAACCCATTTTTTAAGACAGACAGCAACATGTTGAAAGACTTCATATTTACATTTGAGCCCCTTGGCGATAGGAACTAATGTAAATCTTAAAATATTCAGTGATTTGATTTGGATGAGTGGATGTGAGATGGAAAAAAAAAAGACAAGAATAACAGCTGACAGATTACTCTGAAGGTTTGAGTATTAATGAATTGTACCATTCTGCATGAAAATAGTGGATTTATCCAGTGATGTGCTGGTAAATATTTAACAGTTGACTCTCTAGGGGGAAAAGCCCTGATTTGATAATTTGCCACTTTCTGTGGTGTAAAGACTTTAACAATGACTGAATTCAAGCTGCCAATTCAAGATTAACTGGCTCACCAGACTCCTGACAATCACAGTTGGCTCTTGTCAGTCAGTATGAGCTGGCTCTGAACACCATCAAATTATTCTTAGACATCTAGAGACTGAAGGACAAATGAGTCTTGGATGGTTTGGCTATGTGGAATAGAAGCTGCTGCTGCTAAGTCGCGTCAGTCGTGTCCGACTCTGTGCGATCCCATAGACGGCACCCACCAGGCTCCCCCATCCCTGGGATTCTCCAGACAAGAATACTGGAGTGGGTTGCCATTCTCCAGTGCATAAAAGTGAAAAGTGAAAGTGAAGTCGCACAGTCATGTCCGACTCTTAGCGACCCCGTGGACCGCAGCCCACCAGGCTCCTCCGTCCATGGGATTTTCCAGGCGAGAGTGGAATGTAGAAGAGACTGTATCAAAAATGGAATCCAGTTTTATAGCTTGAGGGAATGAGAGCCTAGGTGTCCCTGCCTTCTAGAAGGACAAGTCCAGCTGTACCTAAACTGGACAAGACTCACATAGAGACTTAACTGTAGTATAGCCTTCAGGAAAGTGTCGAAGAGTTTTACTTGCTTGGAGGAGAAAGCTTTCTGCCCAGATGACTAGGGAAAGCACGTGATACTGGGGCAATGAGAGGAGGGTGTGGCACATGTTCTTTGGTCCAGTTCAAGGATTAAGTCTGAGTCATCAAAGTAGAGAGGCTAGAGACTGATTTGGGAGGATTCCTTTTCACTGAAGGATCCCATGAAACATGTTATCTGTTTCTCCTGGAGGAGGGGTATTGTGTACAACAGGGGAAAGGAGCATTCTTTGCAGCTGTGCCCATCCCTATGACACTGTGAGAGCTTTAGTCATGGGACACTTTCTGGAGAGTCTGGGAAATGTTTAAGGGACTTGGAGAAACTCTTAATAAACATGAAGTCCTGTCTTTGCAGATATAAATTGAAATTTGAATATTAACAAATCATGCATATTTGTACCCAAAGGTTTCTAAAGACTGGGAAATTTGGACCAGGGGGAAAGAAGTGGGGAATTTAGGATGGCAAAATGTGTGCACAAACCTAATCATGCTACATATGAGATGATAGCTGAGAAAATTTGTCCTGTAATGCAACTAAAACTCTAGAGAAAAGACCAGAAATAAGAAAGGGAAATGGGAACTGTCAACCAAAAGATGGGATTCAAATCAAGGAGAGTGGAGAAAGGAGACCAGATTGTTTCTGATGAAGCCCATGAGAACATTCCCAATCACAACATTTTAGGTGAAACCGATATATTTCAACCAGTCTATAATTCTGAATATGTTTGGTAGATAAATTCATTTTCCTCAGCTGTGCCTTAGAAACAAACATTTCTGTGCCCTGCTCATTAGTTTACAGATCTTCATGGGTTCCTAAATTCCTCCTGATATTTTTGGTAAGCAAGGTTGGACAGCAGGCATGCCATCCCTGTACTAAATAGTCCATGTGCCAAGATAGAATGAATGCTTCTGTCTTTCTACTGTCCGAAAACTTCACAATGCATTGTGTCCTCACTGACATTTTGGCTGCAGGTGGCTTTTATTGTGTTTGAGCAGCAGGGATGATATAATTTCCTTATTCCTTTCAAGGAATTACTTGCTGCTGCTGCTGCTGCTGCTAAGTCGCTTCAGTCGTGTTCGACTCTGTGCGACCCCATAGACGGCAGCCCACCAGGCTCCACCATCCCTGGGATTCTCCAGGCAAGAACACTGGAGTGGGTTGCCATTTCCTTCTCCAATGCATGAAAGTGAAAAGTGAAAGTGAAGTCGCTCAGTCGTATCCGACTCTTAGTGGCTCCATGGACTGCAGCCTACCAGGCCCCTCCATCCATGGGATTTTCCAGGCAAGAGTACTGGAGTGGGGTGCCAGTGCATTCTCCGAGGAATTACTTACTCCTTAGTATTTTTCTCCTTTCCCTGAGTAGAGCTCAGAGCCAAGAACTTGCATCTTTCTTTTCCTTCCCCCTTTCAGCAATTATTACCAATACAGAACTTTTCCTAAATGTCCCCATCCCAAACGGCTACTATAACTCTCTTTTCTTCTTGCCAGCCAACTTCTCAATGTTTGATTAATGTGTTTGGCTTAAAATTTGTATTTCCCTTTCAGTCTTCTGCTAAAAGTATGATATAAGACCACACACACACACACCCCCCACCCCATAGAGTTACGGCTGAAGTGGTTAGACTTAAAAGTTCCATGGACAGAGGAGCCTGGTGGGCCACAGTCCATGGGGTCATGAAGTTTGACACAACTGAGCATGTCCAAGTGTTATTACATAAAGACCGTGGAGAAAAATAGTGGTTACTTAGACTATATTTATCTTTATCAATCTTATCTCTGAAACCCGTGGCTTCTGACCACTGAATTTATGCTTTAAAGTTAAAGGTATTGAGAAGAATAAATAAAATTTCAACACGCACAAATCTGATAGCTAGATTCATTACATTTTCACCTTCACACTTGTTTTTTTACTTTCACATTTCATTTCTTTAAGTTTTAAGATTTTTGTTTGCATTTTTGTTGGACTTTATAATTTTCCAAAGGAAATATGTTTTCTTTATTTATTGATATCTCCTTCTAAAGGTTTTAAATTTTGCTCAGCCTCCTACCATTATTCCAAATTGTGAGAATGATCTCAATCTTTGCTTTATGACTTAGAAGTTTGCTTCTTCCTTCTCCCATATCCTTAAATTTTGATTTCATGATTTTTCCCAAATTTATTTATTTAAATTATATAGTTCATGCCCTTATTTCTAAACCTTACTTTCCATTTCTACCTTCTACCTTCCTTAGTTTGGCTTTAAGTTCCTTATTTTCTCTGCTTCCATCTTTCCCATTCAACTGGTTTCTTTTTGGGTATAAGCATTCTCAGTTTTCTCCCATCTGCAGAAATATACTTTCTCTTGAGACTGTCAACACTTTGCACGTTAATCTATTTTTCTTTCTTTAAGCCAAACATCTTATGAGTGGTCTGGCTTCACCGTTACCATTTTTCCTACTTTCTCGAATTCCTTACATTTTTACAATCTGATTTTAAGCTCCTATCACATTACAGAAATAAGTTAAAAAAATAAGGAAGCAAGCAAATATATAAACAAATGCTCTTTTGGAGATTATAATGAGCTCCTAATAGCCAATCAATGCCATTTTTAGTCCTTGCTTCCTTTCTTTATAGAGCTGTAGGATTTGACTGTAAAATAATCCCAGTTACCTCTGGAATCCTCTCCCCACTAGATGCTGCAAGTCAGTTCTAGCTTGGCTCCCTTTCTGTTTCTCTGATCATGACTCAGACTTTGTCTTCCTGTCTCATATGTAGTTTCAGTGGGATCAGTTCTTTGGCTCTTTTTTTTCCTCTCTCTTTCATTTAGTTAAACAATGCTTCATTTGGTAAATGTATGCTTACAAGCACATATTATCTGCAAGAGTACTAGGGATGCCTTAGGGTACATATGTGGTCCTATTTGAGGACAATGAAAAACTATCTTGTTCAAAGAAATTTTGAGAGACTTTTAGGGCCTTTCATTAGGTGTAAAATTTCTTTGCTGCTTTTGGCTGAGGAATTTATGATCCTTGTCAGGAAATGCAAAAAATATTCTCCAGTAGGCCTCATACATTGTCAGCTATGTCTTTAGTTGAAATAGAAAAAAACAGATGGTCAGATTATCTAGTAGAACACAGATACAGAGGTGTATTTTAATGACAGGTATATTTTAATGAGGTAAGGGAGAAAGATGAGAGACTATTGGGTAATAGGAGGTACTCCCTGAAAAGGCATACCAGTGGTTTGTTCCCCTGGCTGGCCATGGAAAGGCTTAATTAAAAAAACACAAAATAAATATTATAAATAAATTCATTCAACTGAATAAGCATAGCATTTTGGAAACAAGAGTTCTTTGCAGAATATACTTTCCCACTACTGTTTTTATTTTTCCTTATAAATACTCTCATGGTTCTCAGTAAATGAATCTGATTCACAAGAGACCAGCTCCCTAGAGGTGCTTCATCTAATTAAGAATAATAGTAAAAGTCTCCATTAAAGCCTTTACTCTGGGAAAACCATTAGGAAACAACTAGAGTGACAGAAGTTTTTCTTCCCAGTTCAAGTCTTTCCTTTTACTCTCATGCTTGATTATAATTACTCTTTGATGTCCTACTAGATATCTCTGGATGGACTATACACTACTCTGTAATATAGATGATTTACTAGGCTAACACAAAAGGTGATTTTTGTCTATCAATGGAAAATGATATAAATTTAGCCCCTGTAATTTCTAATAAATATGACCTGGAATTTGGTAGTCTTGGAAGATATTTTTAAAAATACTTATTTTTTTTTTTTAAATCAAAGAACTGTGATAACATAAACACTTTATTTTATACTATTAATTGAAAACTACCAGCTTCAGAGTGTTTTCTTCATTTTAAACTTACCTTCTGTTCATACTGTTTCACCATAGAGTACCAGTGGGGTTTCTTTTCTTTTCTTTTTTTCCAAGTGGGGTTTATTAAGTTAGAAATTCTCTGTTATGTGTGGTTCTTACTCTGATATTTATGTGGAGATTTTGAGACTGCATATCCCAGCATCTGCCTCTTTGACTATGTGCATATGACATTTAATAGAACCTAGTCAATCCTTATTAAATTAACAATTTTATCTTCTTCTTTCTATATTTAAGGAGAGTAATGCGTTTGAAGAACATCAATAGGTAAAGAGCATTCCTGAACAATCACAAGGATATTGATTATTTAAGGGCTGTTCATAGGAGTACTCCTAAAGAACAAATGTTTTATCAGTGCCAGTAAAACCAGTAAGGGTTAGTTTGCAGATGATGCTATTTCTAGCATTTGTAGTTCTGTGATGACTATAACTTCTGTTTGGATACCTTTGTCATCACAGCACCTTCATTATGCCAACCACTTGGATGTCCAGGGCTTCCTAGTGTAAACTGGGTAGCCTCTGTGCTCCTAATTTTCTCACTTTCCTTCTATTCCAGATTTACTGTTTTTGTGAGAGCCTTTCCTTCTGTGGGAGATAGGTGTGAATTTGTGTCACTTGTATGACAACTGTTACAAGGATATCACAGTTTCCAAATAACATTCATGGATTTGGCTTCAACCACTGAAAGGAGTTTCAGGTATTATCATAGGCTAGTAGGAGAGATGCTTTGGGCATGGAATCTTTCTTATCACTTTTGATTTTGAATTTCCATATATTTAAAGACACTTAGACACTGATTTGAAGATATAAAATAATTTAATGCTTTTTGAAAATCTTTTATGTAAATCATAAGAGACTAGAGTGTGACTTTCATATGTTAAACTTTATTGAGTTGTAATTGACATTCAATAAAAGGCACAAGTTTAAAGTGTACAACTTGATAAGTTCTGACATATCTGTATACCCACAAAATCATCATCACTGTCAAGATAGTGAACATATCCACTCCCCATTGTTTTCTCACACTTCTTTATAATAAAACTCTTTTTTCCACTACCCTATCATCTGTCCTACCCCCCACCCACAACCAAACAGTCACTGGTTTGAAAAGCTAAAATTATTCAAACCATACTATCCTTTGTGGTCAACACACTTGAAAAAAAATAATGAGAATCCCAACACAAGTGTACCATTTAAAATTGAATACTTTGTCAAGATCTTCTATTTCTTCCTGGTTCAGTTTTGGAAAGTTATACTTCTCTAAGAACTTGTCCATTTCTTCCAAGTTGTCCATTTTATTGGCATAGAGCTGCTGGTAGTAGTCTCTTATGATCCTTTGTATTTCAGTGTTGTCTCTTGTGATCTCTCTATTTTCGTTTCTAATTTTGTTAATTTGGTTCTTCTCCCTTTGTTTCTTAATGAGTCTTGCTAATGGTTTGTCAATTTTGTTTATTTTTTCAAAAAACCAGCTTTTAGCTTTGTTGATTTTTGCTATGGTCTCTTTAGTTTCTTTTGCATTTATTTCTGCCCTAATTTTTAAGATTTCTTTCCTTCTACTAACCTTGGGGTTCTTCATTTCTTCCTTCTCTAGTTGCTTTAGGTGTAGAGTTAGGTTATTTATTTTACTTTTTTCTTGTATCTTGAGGTAGGCCTGTAATGCTATGAATCTTCCCCTTAGCACTGCTTTTACAGTGTCCCATAGGTTTTGGGTTGTTGTGTTTTCATTTTCATTCATTTCTATGCATATTTTGATTTCTTTTTTGATTTCTTCTATGATTTGTTGGTTATTCAGAAGCGTGTTGTTTAGCCTCCATATGTTTGAATTTTTAATATTTTTTTTCCTGTAATTGAGATCTAATCTTACTGCACTGTGGTCAGAAAAGATGACTGGAATGATTTCAATTTTTTTGAATTTACCAAGACTGGATTTATGGCCCAGGATGTGATCTATTCTGGAGAAGGTTCCATGTGCACTTGAGAAAAAGGTGAAGTTGATTGTTTTGGGGTGAAACATCCTATAGATGTCAATTAGGTCTAGTTGGTCCATTGTGTCCTTTAAAGTTTGTGTTTCCTTGTTCATTTTCTGTTTAGTTGATCTATCCATAGTTGTGAGTGGGGTATTAAAGTCTCCCACTATTATTGTGTTACTATTAATTTCCTCTTTCATACTCGTTAGCATTTGCCTTACATATTGCGGTGCTCCTATGTTGGGTGCATATATATTTATAATTGTTATATCTTCTTCTTGGATTGATCCTTTGATCATTATGTAGTGTTCATCTTTGTCTCTTTTCACAGCCTTTATTTGAAAGTCTATTTTATCTGATATGAGTATTGCGACTCCTGCTTTTTTTGGTCTCCTTTTGCGTGAAATATTTTTTTCCAGCCCTTCACTTTTAGTCTGTATGTGTCCCTTGTTTTGAGGTGGGTCTCTTGTAGACAGCATATATAGGGGTCTTGCTTTTGTATCCATTCAGCCAATCTTTGTCTTTTGGTTGGGGCATTCAACCCATTTACATTTAAGGTAATTATTGATAGGTATGGTCCCATTGCCATTTATTTTGTTGATTGGGGTTCACATTTATACCACCTTTCTGTGTTTCCTGTCTAGAGAAGATCCTTTAGTATTTGTTGAAGAGCTGGTTTGGTGGTGCTGAATTCTCTCAGCTTTTGCTTGTCTGTAAAGCTTTTGAGTTCTCCTTCATATCTGAATGAGATCCTTGCTGGGTAGAGTAATCTAGGTTGTAGGTTATTCTCTTTCATTACTTTAAGTATGTCCTGCCATTCCCTTCTGGCCTGGAGGGTTTCTATTGATAGATCAGCTGTTATCCTTATGGGAATCCCTTTGTGTGTTATTTGTTGTTTCTCCCTTGCTGCTTTTAATATTTGTTCTTTGTGTTTGATCTTTGTTAATTTGATTAATATGTGTCTTGGGGTGTTTTGCCTTGGGTTTATCCTGTTTGGGACTCTGGGTTTCTTGGACTTGGGTGGCTATTTCCTTCCCCATTTTAGGGAAGTTTTCAGCTATTATCTCCTCGAGTAACTTCTCATGGCCTTTCTTTTTGTCTTCTTCTTCTGGGACTCCTATGATTCAAATGTTGGGGCGTTTCACATTGTCCCAGAGGTCCCTGAGGTTGTCCTCATTTCTTTTGATTCTTTTTTCTTTTTTCCTCTCTGCTTCATTTATTTCCACCATTTTATCTTCTAACTCACTTATCCTATCTTCTGTCTCTGTTATTCTACTCATGGTTCCCTCCAGAGTGTTTTTGATCTCATTTATTTCATTATTAATTTTTAATTGACTTTTTTTAATTTCTTCTAGGTCCTTGTTAAACATTTCTTGCATCTTCTCAATCTTTGTCTCCAGGCTATTTATTTGTAACTCCATTTTGTTTTCAAGATTTTGGATCATTTTTATTATCATTATTCTAAATTCTTTTTCAGGTAGATTCCCTATTTCCTCCTCTTTTGTTTGACTTGGTGGGCTTTTTTCATGTTCCTTTAGCTGTTGGGTATTTCTCTGCCTTTTCATCTTGTTTAGGTTGCTGTGCCTGGAGTGAGCTTTCTGTATTCTTGTGGTCTGTGGTTCCTTTTTATTGTGGAGATTTCACCCAGTGGGTGGGGTTGGACGATTGGTTTGTCAAGGTTTCCTGGTTAGGGAAGCTTGTGTCAGCGTTCTGATGCGTGGAATTGGATTTCTTCTCTCTGGAGTGCAATGGAGTGTCCAGTAATGAGTTTTGTGATGGGTCTATGTGTTAGGTGTGACTTTGGAGAGCCTGTATGTTGACACTCAGGTCTATGTTCCTGTGTTGCTAAAGAATTTGCGTGGTATGTCTTGTACTGGAGCTTATTGGCTCTTGGGTGGTGGTTGGTTTTGGTGTAGGTATGGAGGCTTTTGGATGGTCTCTTATTCCTTAATGTTCCGTGTAGTCAGGAGTTTTCTGGTTTTCTCAGGTTTGGGGCTTAAGTCTCCTGCCTCTGGATTTCAGTTTTATTCTTCCAATAGTCTCAAGACTTCTCCAACTATACAGCACTGATAATAAAACTTCTAGGTTAATGGTGAAAAGATTCTCCACTGTGAGAGACAACCAGAGAGGTTCACAGAGTTACATGAAGAATAGGAGAGGGAGGAAGGAGATAGAGGTGAGCAGGAGGAGAAAAAGGGGACTCAAGAGGAGAGAGACAGATCTATGCAGTTATCTGTTCCCAAAGTGTTCTCCGTAGCCCAGACACCCACAAAGATTCACAGAGTTGGATTGGGAAGAGAAGGGGAAAGGAGGAAATAGAGGTGTTCTGAGGTAGAAAACAGAGAGTCAAAAGTGGGAGAGTAATCACCACACTCCTGAATAGAAATGGGAACTGAATATTGGATTCTTAAATGTCCAAAATTTATGTCACATACTGAAAAACAAAGATTAAAAATCTAGTGTAGAGGTTAGACTCTTTGAAATACAATATTTAAAAACAAAAACAAAAACAAAAACAAAATTTAGAAATGTATATGAAGTTCAGTTTAAAAATAGGGTTTCTCTCTCTCTCTCCTTTTTTTTTTTTTGGCAAGGTTATAGTGAAATGAAAATGAAAATTAAGGAATAATAGAGGAGTATTAGAGGACTTTATAAGGAAATAGGAGAGAAAAACAAGAAAAAGAAAACAAAAGAAAAAAATTATTTTATATATAGTAGCTTATGTCTGCTAAAGCTGAAACACCAATACTTTGACCACCTGATGCAAAGAGCCAAATCATTGGAAAAGACCCTGATACTGGTTAAATCTGGGTCTGCCATGCAACAGGAGGGTTATTCTAGAGCACCCCTGTGAATGGTGTTATGAATGGTGATCTCCACAGTTTATTGGTAAAAAGAAAGAGAAGAAATAAGAATTACATGCAAGCAAAGACCTGAAGCAACAGCTTCTGAACCTTCTAAGACTCTAAAGCTTGCATCATGGTTTCTTCTGGTGTTTGCCACTCTAGCTGTGCATTAGAATTGCTGAGGGAGCTTTAAAAATGTAGACGCCTGGGTCCCATTTGAGACTAGTTAAATTAGAATCTCTGGAAGGGGCCGAGTCTTGGGATTCATAAGTAGTATTTAAAACTTCCCAGATGACTCTGATATGCAGTAAGAGTTGAGAATCATTGCTGATGTTTTACTCATAACTAAGTGTTCTTTTTCAAAAAGCAGCTTCAGGTTTCATTTTCTTTAGAAGTTCACTCAGAATTAATCATTCTGTATTACTGTTTTCTCTTAGGGAGTTGTCTTGCTCTGGTCAGAAAGTGTTTCCTCAAGAAAAAGTAAATGGTTGTTGCTTAAAAATTATTGTGATTTATCTTCTTGCTTTATGTCTTTGTTGTTCAGTTGCCCAGTTATGTCTGACTCTTTGCGACCCCATGGACTGCATGTAGCACACCAGGCCTCTCTGTCACTCACCATCTTCCGAAGTTCACCCAAGTTCATGTCCATTGCATCGGTGATGCCATCCAGTCATCTCATCCTCTGATGCCCTCTTATTCTCCTGCCCTCAATCTTTCCCAACATCAGGGACTTTTCTAATGAGTTGACTGTTCATATCAGATGACTAAAATACTGGAGTTTCAGCTTTAACATCAGTCCTTCCAACAAGTATTCAGGGTTAATTTCCCTTAAGATTGACTGGTTTGATCTCCTTGCTGTCCAAGGGACTCTTAGGAGTCTTCTCCAGCACCACAGTTCAAAGGCATCAATTCTTTAGTGTTCCACCTTCTTCTGCATTATAATAAGCTACAAATTCTAATCAAATTCTATTGTGTTCTATTATCAAGTTTACCTTTCATTTACCATATTCTATTTCAATATGCATGAGGGACCACAGAAAAGTTTGAAATGTTTAGGAATCAAGCTACATCCCCCTTCCCTCCTGGCCCCTCCCCTCTTTTCAGTGTCTCCTGCTTCTTAAAGTGGCTCATGGCTCTTCATTCTGTCCAATCCCTGGGTCTTTCCTCTTTGCTCTCATACTTATCTTGCTTCCTTCACGCCAGGAAAAAAATCCCTATCCTTTTTCCTATTTTTAATGTCTACTGGTTCCTAGACATTTTTTCAAATACATATATTTATGTCAATGGCTGCCAATATCTAAATATGGTATCTCAGGAAAGCTACTATTATGTTAATTTCAGCCTTTCACTAATGATGCCAAGACCTAAAGAACTAACTTAATTTTTTAATCATACATTTTATTTTTTTTAATTGAAGTATAGTTGATTTACAATGTTGTGTTCATTTCTTGTGTACAGCAAAGTGATTCAGTTATACATATCATATACATATATATGTATATATATATATGTATATATATATATATCTTTTTCAGATTCTTTTAAATTATAGTTTACTGCAAAATACTGAATATAGTACACTGTGCTATACAGTAGGACCTTTTGTTTATCTATTTTATATATAGTAGTTTATGTCTGCTAAAGCTGAAACTCCAATACTTTGACCACCTGATGCAAAGAGCCAAATCATTGGAAAAGACCCTGATACTGGGAAAGATTGAAGGCAGGAGGAGAAGCAGACAGCAGAGGATGAGATGGTTGGATGGCATCACTGACTCGATGGACATGAGTTTTAGCAGGCTCCGGGAGATGGTGAAGGATAAGGATGCCTGGCGTGCTGTAGTCCATGGGGTCACAAAGAATCGGACATGACTTAGTGGCTGAACAACAAATATCTGCTAATACTAAACTCCTGATTTATCCCTTCCTCCCCCACCCCCACTTTCCTCTTTGGAAACCTTTTTCCAGACCTAACTGTATAGTGGGAAATTCCTGTATTGTGCTTCAAGCTGGTGGGAGTAAAATTTGAGGACAGGTATGCCAGCCTGTGGCTTCCGTATCATACCATGGACCAAAGTTACCTTGTACCTCTGCAAACAAACAAGCAAAATATCGTGCTCTGTTGATATCATCACCTTCTCAGGATGTTAAGGGACATTGGTGTGCCTGTCTCTGAGAAAAAGAAAGATCTGAGTGATAGTGAAGACTGATCCTTCACTATGAATTAATGATACAATGTCATTTTTTCAAAGTAATTCTATGACTGTTGTGCAACAGGAAAACATCTCTGCTCAATAACCCTTGAATACAAACTTCCATTTGTGAGGCTAGTGAGTATTTTGGCAGATTGGGCTCTAAATTAAAGATGTAGAAATTGATTTTTCTCAAAGGGTATTAGAATTTTGTGGGTTTTTTTCCTCTCATCTCTGTTTAGCTTCAGATATTCTTTTTTTCCCCCAGATATTTCTTAAATGCAGTTTGTAGAAAAAAGGCATCCCACTATTGTATATCATTCATGATAGATTATATCAGAAGGATTTTTACATCCTCACTTCTAGAAGTCAAAATTGCATTTAAAGTAATCCAGCGAAAGTTAACTGCAATATTATATGTTTATGAATCACAAGCTAGTCTTTTATATTTGCTTTGTTTCTTTCAGGAGAATTTTATTAGCACATATAAAAGTGGCTAAGAGGTAAAACACTTTTCTTTTGTTTATATGTAACTTGGGAAACGTTTTTACTGCTGATCATAAATTGAAAAACCGTGGTAACCATGATTAAGTCAGTTCAACATGGAAATGTTTTTTGGGCACCTGTGACATACACAGCACTCTGTTAGAGATGTGGATGTGTAATACATTATACCTAATTGGTATGATTAAGTTAAAATGTATTGGGGAAAATGTGGATACAATTATGATTGGAATAAACCTTTGTTATGATTTGTTGTTGTTGTTTAGTTGCTAAGCTGTGTATGGCTCTTTTGCAACCCCATGGACTGTAGCCCACCAGGCTCCTCTGTCCATAAGACTTCCCTGGCAAAAATACTGGAGAGGGTTGCCATTGCCTTCTCCAGGGTATCTTCCTGACCCTGGGATTGAAATGGGTCTCCAGAGCCAGCAGTGAAACTAATAACTTTTTGTGTATTTAACATCAGTAAAATTTCTGCAAATTCAAGCACTTAAGGAAGCTTTCAAAATGCCTTATTTGTCAATGGGAGTAAAAGGGATAAAACCGGAAAAAGATGATATAAAAGTTAAGACACCTAGGCAAGCTTACAACTACCTAGTACTCTTAGGTAATTGATGAGCAACGGCTTTAAGTTTCTTGAGAGCTAAAGTCCTCACAATTTTTATTTTCTTGCAAAAGAAAAGACACAATTTATCTATGAGACAAAGATATTTTTATGACAGGGCACTAAAACAGGAATATATCTCAAAGGTCTCAGTAGAGTGAATATCATACTGGCTAATAAAATCAACCACAGTCTTACAAACAGCAGGAAAAGTAAGTTCACAAAAATGATTCTAGATTATGACCATCTATCTAAGGGACTAAGGGCACTGTTTACACTAAAGAAAGACTTATATCAGGAGTTGAGATCATATTATAGAGACAGTTTTCAGTTAAAATTACATCATAAAATATTACATGTATTTGAAATAATTTTAAACAAGTAAAATTCTCCCTTTTCTTCTCAACCCTCAGTTGTATATCATGTAAGTCATCTTTTTAACCCTATAGATTTACACTCCTGGCAGTTAGCCTCAAAACACTAAATACTGTTCTCATAGGGCTATTCACTCAATAATCTGGATAAAATCTAGAGGGGAGATTTACTATCCCCTCTCTTCCTCTTCTCCCAATATTTGTTAATTACTAATTTTTATTTCTGCTGCATAATTAGAAAAACTAACACTCTAAAATTGTGAATCACTAATACTGGACTCCTGTAACATATAATATTGAACAGCAACTATACTTCAATTAAAAAACACTAACCCTTGATTGTTTAGATCAATATATATTGGAGTGTCTCTTGAATCTCAGCATTACAAAGTGAGGAATTTGGAATTTCTACTCATCTGTCAAATTTTGCTATAAACTCCATTTCTATTGTTACGGCATTACTTACACATTGCCAACAAAATATTTTCTTAGGCTACGAAACCAGTGCTGCTGGAAGAGATTATTCCAAGTGTCATGATAAAATTCACTTTTTTCACACCATAGCAACTGCCAAAATTATGCCCTATTTTACATTTGTTCATTGTCAAATCATGAGTTTAATACACAGCTTTTGCTTTCCTAATTATCTTTCCTTTTCCTTTGTCAAATATCCCTTCATTTTACCATTAAGATCCTATATACAATTTATGCAACCCCAACCATATCTACTTTCTTCTTTTATTTATTTATTTATTTATTTATTAAAAAAAATTTTTTTTTATTAGTTGGAGGCTAATTACTTTACAATATTGTAGTGGGTTTTGTCATACATTGACATGAATCAGCCATGGACTTACATGTATTCCCCATCCCGGTCCCCCTTCCCACCTCCCTCTCCGCCCGATCCCTCTGGGTCTTCCCAGTGCACCAGGTCCAAGCACTTGTCTCATGCATCCAACCTGGGCTGGTGATCTGTTTCGCCCTAGATAATATACATGTTTCGATGCTGTTCTCTTGAAACATCCCACCCTCGCCTTCTCCCACAGAATCCAAAAGTCTGTTCTATACATCTGTGTCTCTTTTTCTGTTTTGCATATAGGGTTATCATTACCATCTTTCTAAATTCCATATATATGTGTTAGTATACTATAATGGTCTTTATCTTTCTGGCTTACTTCGCTCTGTATAATGGGCTCCAGTTTCATCCATCTCATTAGAACTGATTCAAATGAATTCTTTTTAATGGCTGAGTAATATTCCATGGTGTATATGTACCACAGCTTCCTTATCCATTTGTCTGCTAATGGGCATCTAGGTTGCTTCCATGTCCTGACTATGATAAACAGTGCTGTGATGAACATTGGGGTGCAAGTGTCTCTTTCAGATCTGGTTTCCCTGGTGTGTATGCCCAGAAGTGGGATTGCTGGGTCATATGGCAGTTCTATTTCCAGTTTTTTAAGAAATCTCCACACTGTTTTCCATAGCGGCTGTACTAGTTTGCATTCCCACCAACAGTGTAAGAGGGTTCCCTTTCTTCTTGAAGACAATCTTTGATCTCTCTGATGTTCTGTTCTAACAAAGAAAAACTGCTTTCTAAAACACTTGCTCCATTGTGACACTGAGACTTCTTTCTAATGTATTCTAGGTAGTTATTTTGATTCCCAATACTTCCCTTTTCTTGGATCTCCTTTTCATTTTGTTGGCATTCTCCTTCTCTTTCTTCTTTGGAAATGAGCCTTGGAAATAATGTGTTGTCTTTTGCTTATCAGTGAAAAAGTTGGCTTAAAGCTTAACATTCAGAAAACTAAGATCATGGCATCTGGTTCCATCACCTCATGGGAAATAGATGGGGAGACAGTGGAAACAGTGTCAGACTTTATTTTGGGGGGCTCCAAAATCACTGCAGATGGTGACTGCAGCCATGAAATTAAAAGACGCTTACTCCTTGGAAGGAAAGTTATGACCAACCTAGATAGCATATTAAAAAGCAGAGACATTACTAAGGTCCATCTGGTCAAGGCTATGGTTTTTCCAGTGGTCACATATGGATGTGAGAGTTGGACTGTGAAGAAAGCTGAGCACCGAAGAATTGATGCTTTTGAACTATGGTGTTGGAGAAGACTCTTGAGAGTCCCTTGGACTGCAAGGAGATCCAACCAGTCCATCCTAAAGGAGATCAGTCCTGGGTGTTCATTGGAAAGACTGATGCTGAAGCTGAAACTCCAGTACTTTGGCCACCTCATACGAAGAGTTGACTCATTGGAAAAGAACCTGGTGCTGGGAGGGACTGGGGGCAGGAGGAGAAGGGGATGACAGAGGATGAGATGGCTGGATGGCATCACCGACTTGATAGGCATGAGTTTGAGTAAATTCCGGGAGTTTGTGATGGACAGGGTGGCCTGGCGTGCTGCGATTCATGGGGTCGCAAAGAGTAGGACATGACTGAGCAATTGAACTGAACTGAACTGAAAGTCTTAATTTGCCTTCAAATTTGTTTCAGCTATATGAAAATCTAGGTTTGAATAATTTTGGCTCAAAATGTTGAAAGCATTTCTTAATTGTCTCAATTGTCATCTCGTGTTCAGTGAGCTTTGCCAATTAATGACTGAATTCTGCAGCGCCAGCTTTTACTTTAACAAGTTTCTTTAACTTGTACCATCTAGTATTTGACATACTGTTGAGGGGAAACACATCTGTAGAACTTTAGAACGGATTTACGTTTTCTCTTAAAGAAAAGGCCAAACAATAATTAACCTTTTCTGTTTTTCAGAAAGGAGTTTAAGTTATAATCAAGTAGTTTCCAAAAGTGTTTCCTGAGATCTCTCGGTCGTGTGTCCTATATGTGGAAAATTCTCAGTGTTTTTAAGAAATACAATTATACACCCAAAGCAATTCAAATAGTTTAAAGCATTTCCCCTTTGGACTTGATACATGAGACATTTGAGTATCATGAGACATTTGAGTTTGTTAATGTTAGCTAATTCTGAAGCCGATTCTAAGAGTGACAAGAAACGCCCTATAAGAATAAAATTAACCTAAACAAAAATGTTTGTGCCTGAAATAGTAAGTGAGCACCAAAAAAGTCAATTAATGTGTTTTATCCTTAAAATGTCCGATTCTTTGTTCTTTTACAGTAATGTTCTTTTACAGCAGTGTTTTCTGGCCATTTTGTTTCACTCTTTGAGAACTTCCCTAGCTAAAACTATTTCTTGACTCTGACTCTATGTTAACTTCAGTTACTCAATTGGCCAAGTCCTGCCTTTGAAATACAACTGCTAAAGCCACATCTTGGAGAAGGAAATGGCCACCCACTCCATTATTCTTGCCTGGAAAATTCCAGGGACAGAGAAGCCTGGTGGGTTACAGTCCATGGGGTCCCGACAAGTCGGACACGACTGACCACGCAGGCAAAGTTATGTGTAAGCTTAGCACTGAGTACTCCCGACTCATCATAGAACTGAAAGGAAACATGAGGCATTTCTAACGGCTTCTGAGCCATTAGAGGAGACCATCGAGTATCATAAAAATCTATGGTTCAGAAGCTAGCAGAAACTTTTAGTATTCTCTAGTCCCTTTTCTGAAGGAATTGAATCACAGCAAAGTTTGCAGTGTCTTAAAGTTACAGGATTCATTAGATGGGACTACTGAATGTAGTTTTGCAGATGTGCACAGCAAATTCTAGGAGGTGACTCTCACCTCTGTCGGCTACAAAAATACCACCCATGGACTAGTTCAGTGCTGTTTGGATCTTCTCAGCAGTTAAGAGTCAATGGCAGAAGCCAGGTGTCCCCACCCTTAGCTCAAAGCTCTTTTCATTCCACTGTGACACTGATACACAGTGAAATATATGTACACATACTTGAATGTGGGTTTGTGATCTTTTGGGCTTTCAGAGCCTAACTTCGGTAATTATAAAAACCCTTTGTAACATTTTAAATGTATAAAGGATTAAAGATTTATAAGCTAGCTCTCTCAAAATGTTGATGTACCAAAAGCTTTCAGAATGAACTGAAGGGCTTATTGGAATATAAAGCCAACTTGTTATTTGTGATAAAATTTAAATGTAAACAGAGTTAAGGCTAGGATGACAATAAAAATATTATGTTAGTACTTTGTTGTAGTTACTTTTTCCTCATTGAAACATGAAAGGGACTAAGATGTGAGGAAAATCTGTCAGACCAACATGACAGCCCCTCAAATACATGCCAAGTTGACAATATTGGATTTTTAAGGTGATATTGACATCAAATATTTACTCTACTTTTAGAATTAAGACAAACATAGAGAATAGTTTAGATAAAACATATATAAAAATATACATCAGATCAGACATATTGCATAATGTTTTTCTTTGGTCCTATGGTGCTGGCACAGAACATGCTCTGTACGATGTTTAGGATCAGTATGTGATACTGACAGTGGTTGACAGAAACTGTCAGCATCAGGCTGTTGTCAAAAGTATAGTGTGGACATCGAGCAGGCAGGGGTTGTTCTCTGACCTTAAATTTTTTTTAAGTCATTTTTATTTTTAGGTAAACTGCTTTGCTTCCTCTATCCTTTATAGCTTCTCACTTTTTATCTTTTCAACTTCTTTGCTAATGTAAGAGGAAAAGAAACAGAAAACTTTTCTCCTATCTATGAGTGTTCTTTTTCTCTCTTTATCCTTGAGTATTTCACAAAGCCTCCTCTGATTAGGTGGAAAAGAGGTGTGAAGTTTTTTCTTCAAACACACCTATGTTAGAAATGCTAAAAATATACTCAGCAGAATATATCTATTCGAAATACACTTGAATATATGTGCTTGGTGGCAAAAGTGCCTGTTTTCCATTTTTCATATCTCAACCATATGCCAAGCCATTTAAAATCATTATGGCTTGGAGTTCATAATTATAGGGGAATAAGAATTTTATACTTGATCGAATGAATTAGCACTGAGATCAGAGTCCTAGAGAGACATTTGGCCATTCGTATAAAGAAGCGGGCAGTTTGGTTTTTATAAAGATTAAGTAGACTCTGTTCTCTCTGTTTTAAAGCAGTATTTTAAAATTTTGGCAACAAATATATGAAGATATTCTTTTGGTTCATTCCTGACAAATGCATTTTTCTACCCAGTCAGAAAGTCATGCATATTAAAAGGCTTTTCATTTGCTTTTGTTTTTCCTAGAATGATGTAGTTTTGGTTTGCTCAAAACTATCTTCTATTTGTCCATTTTATCCACGAGTGTTTTTTTTTTGTGTGTTTTTTTTTTTTTTTTCTTTCTCAAGGACCTAGACTGATGTTAGAAGTACAAACTGTGAATAATTTTTTAAAAAATTTCTTTTTTCTCCAGAATGTTAAGAGATCAATATGGTAGTAGAAAAACAGTAAACTTGTATGTTTGTACTTGGCCCTTATTGGAAAGGTCTCTTTGGTGACACTATTCTCTAACTAGAGTGTCTTGAAAAGAGAAATATTAAAGAATTTGTGAACTTTCAGGGCAAGATAATTTTCATTCTGAAACTTACCAGCACATGCTCAAGAATTTCTGTCTGCTAGCCTAGGGCTATGGAACGTCCTCTCTTTTCAATTGAGGACAACCACTGAATTAGCCTCCTTTTATGTTCTGTAGGTTTAAAGCTCTTTTATTTCAAAAAGCCTTTGGCATGGTACACTGACTTTATGTTTGATTTTTATTACTGATTTTAATTGCTTCTGCAGTTGTATATATTTTTGGTACTCTAACTATATTGTTCCTTGTAAAATACCTGAAGTATTTTCTAAGAGCCGGAATATTTTATGAATTGTTTTTCATGTGTAATTAAATAATACATAATCTTTATGTTACTGACTCCAGCTTCCTAAAATTTTAAAGTAAATGCAAGGTGTATGTTATAGATTTGAGAAAAAAAAATTTAAATAACAAATCCTTTTCTCAAATATTCTCTGCCACAGATTTGATGTAAGTGAACTAAAACAGAATCATGTTTTAGAAAGCACATTAGTTATTTCTAGTTGCCTTTTGGGGACATCCTGATTTTTCATTCTAGAGATGACTTAGCTTTGTTTTTTATGATGACTTAGATGTTACAACTACTTTCGTGTGTAGCATGTAAATGAAAACTTAAAATTCCTGGTTGAAATGTAAAATTTAGCAAAGAATTTTTAAGTGTATCCAATCAAAAAAATATATATACATAGCAACTCCTTATTTACAATGGGATGCTATAAATTTCATTTGTGGCTATTATAAATCTTATTAAAATAGATTTCACTAGCTATTTTTAAATATGAAAATAGCTCTGCTATCCTAAATATTTTGATGGAATCAGTAGTAGCCAAACATGATGTAGTCATGAGATTTTTGTATCAGATTAATAACAATTCTTTAAAATTACCTTATAAATATCGTGAGAAGGTGTTGCCCCCGCTCCCGAACTAGGTAAACAATCTGTAGTAAATCAAGTTGACTGATTCTCCCAAGTCCTCCGGAGTTCTCTTTATTTTATTAGAGAGTTTTTATAAAAGGTCAACAATATTCAAGGTTTTAAATGTAAATGACCTCCTGTGATCACAAACTCCATGCATGCATATTTTTCATAGCAATATAAAATTATAATTTCTCTTGCTGTATGGACAGATCTTTCTCCACTCTTTGGGATGGTGGCTAAGAGTGCAAAGGGAAAAAGAAAAGAAGAAAAAGCTGACTTTATTATTTGGAGGGAGTTTGGGGCTTAGGGAAAAGTTTCTATTAGGGATCCCTGAGCCTTGTCTTCACTTAGGTGTTATTGGTAATTTTAATTTTATTTTATGTGCACAGACTAGTTTGTGTTGAGAAGCACAGTATAATATTGGGTCAAGATGGGACAATAGATCATTCTACCTGAATTAACATCCATGTATTCTGCCAATATTACTGGAAATATTATTTAAAGATTCATAGATTATTTACATAAATGAATTCCATTTCACAGGTTAGAAGTGCACAAAATTAAGGTTATTTATGCCTTCATTAAAAACTATGGGGAAGCCAATTCTTGTCCTTAGAGCCTTAGGTATTGCAATTTAGAATTAATTTTTCTATGTTACCATTAGGAACAAATTGTAAACCTTTTCCAAATTTGCACAGTACATTTATGGGACATTACTCAGTGTATTCACTTAACACTAAAATGTAATGAGGTTAATTTGCATATTTTTCATTAGCTGAAGTTCTTGTGTTTCTCCAAGGCTGACTTAATACAATGTATATAGTTTGCCCAGCTCTCCCATATTCAAAAATGTTGAAGTAATGAAATTTGAGAAGTCTTCCTATCACTCACTTATTGGTATGATTGTTTGGATAATCATGACACTTATGACTCTGAAAAAAAAATCTTTAAATTTTAAATTCAAAAGCAATCTCCTGGAAAACATTTCTAGAGCTTCTGCAATATTCAGTTCCTTACATGATGTATTCCTTTGGGAAATTCTTCCCACTTCTGACTTTTATGAGTCTTCACCTCGCTGCTGCTTCTACGCCTTTGGCTATTTTTTTTTTCTTTTCCCCTTTTTCTACTTCATTCTGAAACCCCAAGACTTATGTCTTAGTCCTATCTGTCTTACTCAGCATGCTCAGGTCAGAGTTCACCTCAGGCCATGGATTTAGTGGCCATCATTTCATTCTTAGCTGTATCACCTCCTGAACTCAAGTCTGACCTCTGAAAGACATGCTAGAATCCAACACAATTATCTGCTCATTCTTCCCTAGTACCCCAGTGAAATTTTCCTTCTAGTTTCCTTTCTCTGTCAGTGTTATTTTTCCTTTTTTTAGCTTCCAGGGGTGAAATTCCAGATATTCCTTGCTTTTCCTTTATCCTCAGCACACACATTCAGTACCTAAGTTTAGTTGGTCATTCCTATATTATGTCTTCCTAATCAAATTATTTCCTATATTATCTTTATTTCTACTTTAGTCTGAAATTTAAGTATTGCCTAAATCATTTCAAAGATTCCATTCCATCTTCTTTAGTTTACACATTGTAAAACAAAACAAATCCAACTTTGTGCATGTCACTCACAAAAATCTGAACTGATGTTTGAAGGTTATCTGGAGATTTAACTCTTTGTCCCTTCCTTCCCCACATCCCCAGTCCTTACCCCCACACACCATCACTAGAACACTGTTTAGAATATAAAATAAAGGAAAGCCTGGGTTTGATCCAAAAAACTTGCCAAGGGTACCATTAGACACCAGAAAAAATTCAAGAAATTGCTGCTGTTTAATTCAGTTGATCAAAACTGTGGGCAAACTCAAGGACCAGTTATGCCTTCCTATACTGAGGAAATTAACAACGACAACTACAACAAAAACCAGGAGGATGCCTATTCAGGAGACCTTTGTAGAGTCAGAGATCCTTTCTAACTTGAGGGTTTAGGATTGGGTCAAGGACAAAATGCAGAGCAACTGGAGACCATACCATTTGGTATTTTGTTTCCTGGGGTTAATTAGCAATAGAAAGCTGCAAGACTGCGAACTGCAGGGCTCATGAGGTAGCTACATGTACTGAGCAGAGAACAAGTAACACAGTGGAGTTTTCATGATTCAGCACTAGCAAGGAGGTGTTTCTTCCTTCACTTTCTAAAATGACAGCAACGACTCAGTTTAAAGTGAAATATAGTCAAATTCTGAATAAAGATGATGATAATAAATAGAAAATACACATAACAATTTTTATATATTTGGGGATTTTGGTGCCTGCCTCAATCCACATGACTCTGTACAATTCCATGAAGTAGCATACTTGTATATTTTCAATATCTCTTCTAGAAATGCTAAAAATGAGCTTACAGATATGGGTCAAAATAAGAGCTACTGTAGAATAGGAAGTAGTTGGACTTGGGAGTCTGAGAGAAGGATTCAAATGCTGTCTCTGCCACTTAACTTCTCTGAGAATTTTCATACTAAAAGTTAAAAAAGTTAATTGTTAAATGGGTTAAATGGGAACAAGAATCATTCCCTCTGGAAGCACTGTGAGATTCAGTGAGATAATTATGAAAGAACTTGTCCTCGAAGGATTCTTTCCACCATCTTCACCTCACATTTTCCAGAGGAATTTCTTATAACATTTTAATAATTGTTGTTTCCATGTCATAAATGTACCTTTCTTTCCCAATCAATAATTATTAGCTTCATGGAACAATTTGAAGTGTATACTTAAGTTATAATCTCCCTTGGGGCATTGCATAGTTTGTTGGTCAACAAAGAAGCAGAAAGCAGAAGAGTCCAAACTCAGTTGCGCCATTGTCAATAGCAAACCAATGAGGAATGATGATAAAGTATTTCTGTATTGATAATTCAGGTCTGTGAAAACTTATTCTGTAGTTTATAAATATTCAATTGACATGTGATTTTTAGGCACATACGTTGACTGAAGTGAGGTGACTCTATGCAGGAATTCAAGCATGGTTAACTTTCTTGCATCCTCTGAAAACTTTATTGGGATTTGTTAATTGGCCTTTTAAAAATTATGACACTTCTCATCAGCTAATAATCAGTGAGCATTCTTGCAATTCTGTTCTCTTCTAAGCTCCAGAGCATCTGGCTCTGAGATATGCTGTTATAAAATGCCTGATAAAAGTTTATGTGCCCTAGTTGTAAACTGTAAAAATTTCTGGTACAAAGAGGGAATAGAATCCAGTGTGAATAGCCTATGAAAGAGAAGTCTTCCCTTATAGCTCAGTGGGTTCAGAACCTATCTGCAATGCAGGAGATCTGCGTTCAATTCCTAGGTCAGGAAGATCCCCTGGAGAAGGAAATGGCAACCCACTCCAGTATTCTTGCCTGGAGAATCCCATGGACGGAGGAGCCTGGTGGGCTACAGTCCATAGGATCTCAAGGGTCGGACACGACTTAGCGACTAAACCACTACCATGAAAGAGAAAATACTGGGACTTATCATTCGTTTTTATGATTTGAATAAATAAATGGAATTGATTATATGAAAGACAGATTCAAAAGTTTTCCTAGAAATAAAATACACAGTTCTGAGCAACTTAGTCTTCATGTTGTTGTTGTTTAGTTGCTAAGTCATGTCCAACTCTTTTGCAACCCCAAGGACTGTCACCCACCAGGCTTCCCTGTCTATGGGATTTCTCTGGCAAAAATACTGGAATGGGTTGCCATTTCCTTCTCCAGGGGATCTTCCTGACCCAGAGATTGAACCCACATCTCCTGTATTGTGGGCAGATTCCTTACCACTAAGCCACCTGGGAAACATCAGTCTTCATGTACTACTGGTTTAAAACTAAAACAAACACAAAGTTCTAAAATACCATGCTTTTTGCTGTTCTTGCCTGCACCAATGGAACAATTCTGTCAAAATTAGAAGATTCTGAGTCCACATTTTCTCTTACTTTCCTCCTTCTCTCTCTAAATATTGTGAAATAGGGAAACAAAGGTTATAATTTTAGATAGGGCCAAAAGTATAAAGCTAAGAACTCACTGAAAAATAATTTAAATATAAGGCATTAAAGTATACAGTCTAGGTTCTATAATAAGTTTATAAGAATTGAAAAATATTAAAACCAAGAAAGAATAGAAAGGCTTTTAAGTGGATAGAAGAGAAGAAATAGAAAACTGGAAAATAAAACAGAGTCCAAACCTTATCCTTTGATAAAGGAGGAACTGAATTTTTAAGAAATCAATCTCTGACCTTGATGTTTGGAAGCAAATGAAATGTTGATTTATATATCAATTTATTCATTCAAGAAAACTTTTGATGTCGAAGATAATGTTGTAAAATAAAATTATCTCAGGTTTCTTTAAGGAGTTACAGCTCTTCTAAGAGTCAAAAAGATTGGTCCTTAGTAACAGAAGCCTTAAATACTTAAAATTGCTAAAAGATTAGGATATGCTTTTAAGTTAAAAAAAAAAAATTTTTTTAAACCAAGGCAGCCAACTAAGAATATTACTAGCCTTAAATATTCATGAATTCAAAGAGAATCTGAGAGAGTTCCTCCAGTTAGTATATTAGACTAAATTGCTGTGGGAAACCCTCCCTCAGCAAATACATTTTGGGTAAAATATAAACATAGGCAAAAAAGTTAAATATAAAACTGGGCTTAATTGAAGTAAAAGAATCTTAAATTCCTTTAATTTCTTTTGAGATGGATAAATTAAAAAATAAATTTGTTGAATCTCTGTTTACAATACCTAAAAAATAGAATTAATCCTTCATTAAGAAATAGGTTAAAGACATTGTATATTTCTATAACTGATAATATATAGTTATTAAAATTAATGAAATAGATGAGTACTGATGTGGCTCAATCTCAAAATCTAATGATGAATGAAAACAGTCAGTTGCAAATAGATCCTTCATGAATGGTAGCCCTATGTAAACTTTTAAAACAATACCAAGCTATCCTGTGTGTTACACATTCTGTTTATTTTAAATGGACATGTACATTTTTATATGTACAGTGAAAAGAGAAATTGGCCTTGGAATACTTGCTGATATATTTTTGTTGCTTGTCCTTGTGGGTGTTATTCGTTTGGGAAAAAACAAATGTAGGCAGTTTATCTAGTTTGAATAACTTGCCTCCAGAATCAGTTCACTGAAGCAATATAGCACAGTGGGAAAAGACAGAATATTCTTGATAAAATTGATGCCATAGAGAGTTAAACTTCTGCTATAAAAGAGGCCTTGATAAGTTTTGATATTACACAGTGATATCTCAGTGTGTGCAGACATTTCCAGATTTATACCTGCAGATGAAAAGATGCAAAATGATATGCAACTTGGGAAACTAAAATATTTCAAGATCCATGATTGCTTCAAACAAGGGTATATTTTACTCTATTTTCTCCTCAGTGGAAGCTGTCTAAAAGCAAAGGTGAAAGGAGAGTGGAAAAAACTGACTTGAAACTAAACATTCAAAAAGCTAAGATTGTGGCATCTGGTCCCATTACTTCACAGATAATAGAAGGGGAAAAGGTGGAAATAGTGATAGATTTTATTTTCTTGGGCTCCAAAATCACTGCGAACAGTGACTGAAGCCATCAAAACAAAAGACGCTTTTTTTTCATTGGAAGGAAAGCTATGACAAACGTAGACAGTGTATTTTCATGTAAGCAATGATGTCTGTAATACCAGTGTAGATTGTTATATTTATAAATTTTCATGGAGTTACTATTACTATAAAGGCATATCATGGTTGCATGATAAATATATTTATGATGTTATTTATATGTAGTAGTGTTGTTGAACTATGTCCTATCTGGTTATTTTGATAAATTTGTATGCCCTCTTATAAAAAAATTCTAGAAAAGATCAAAATAATTTATAATAAATGTGTTCAAAAATCTAGTTAAGAAAATGATCTAAAGCATCTACTTGTGATAATGGACATCCAAGTGGGGCAGAGGTCAGATGACTTTGCACTTTTTTCCCTCATATTCTGAGACTGATGCTCCCTGACATATAAAAAAATAAATTTAAAAGGCACAGTAAATTAAATAAAAATAAATTAAACATTTATCAGTTCAGTTCAGTCACCCAGTCATGTCTGACTATTTGCCATCCCGTGAATCGCAGCACACCAGGCCTCTCTGTCCATCACCAACTCCCGGAGTTTATTCAAACTCATGTCCATAGACTCGGTGATGCCATCCAGCCATCTCATCCATGTCGTCCCCTTCTCCTCTTGCACCCAGTCCCTCCCAGCACCAGGTTCTTTTCCAATGAGTCAACTCTTCGCATGAGGTGGCCAAAGTATTGGAGTTTCAGCTTCAGCATAAGTCCTTCCAATGAATACCCAGGACCGATCTCCCCTAGGATGGACTGGTTGGATCTCCTTGCAGTCCAAGGGACTCTTAAGAGTCTTCTCAAACACCACAGTAAAAAAGCAACAATTCTTCGGCGCTCAGCTTTCTTCGCAGTCCAACTCTCACATCCATACATGACCACTGGAAAAACCATAGCCTTGACCAGACAGACCTTTGGTGGCAAAGTAATATCTCTGCTTTTTAATATGCTATCTAGGTTGGTCATAACTTTCCTTCCAAGGAGTAAGCGTCTTTTAATTTCATGGCTGCAATCATCATCTGCAGTGATTTTGGAGCCCAAGAAAATAAATCTGACACTGCTTCCACTGTTTCCCCATCTATTTGCCATGAGGTGATGGGACCAGATGCCATGATCTTAGTTTTCTGAATGCTGAGCTTTAAGCCAACTTTTTCACTCTCCTCTTTCACTTTCATCAGGAGGCTTTTTAGTTCCTCACAGCTTTCTGCCATAAGGGTGGTGTCATCTGCATATCTGAGGTTATTGGTATTTCTCCCGGCAATCTTGATTCCAGCTTACGCTTCTTCCAGCCCAGCGTTTCTCATGATGTACTCTGCATATAAGTTAAATAAGCAGGGTGACAATATACAGCCTTGATGTACTCCTCTTCCTATTTGGAACCAGTCTGTTGTTCCATGTCCAGGTCTAACTGTTGCTTCCTGACCTGCATATAGGTTTCTCAAGATGTAGGAAAATAATTATCCAATATATGCTATTAAACTATCAAAATACTTTAATATTTTTTGGTGATATGGGTTTTTTTTCAGTGCTTAAAATTTATTTTATTGATTATTTTGGTAACAGATCTGGTTTTATTGAAAATGTCTTCTCTTTCTGAACTGTTTTTCTCTTCTTTAAACTGCAGTAAGAATACTTCACACGCGACCTGCCCTCTTAAATTTGTAAGTGAACAATAAATACAACATTGTTAACTACAGATACACTGTTGTACAGCATATCTCTAGTGATACTTTTATTTTTCAGAATGCATTTATCACTCACTGAAAATCTTCAGAAACATTCATTCTCTGAAATGAAATTTATACGTGTTAGAGGATTAAGGTCTAAAATCAGTCACTCTATAAAAAGATTACAGCTTTTTTTTTCCTTTTTTTTGATTACAACTTTCCTTTCTAAGTTTATCTCCCTTTTATTTTTCCTTCACATGAAGCCTCAGCTCCAACTAAGTCAGCTCACAGGTTGAACAGACAGTCATTGAATACCTACTCTATATCAGGCCCCAGGTAGGTTTTGGGAAAGTAAAGAGATGAGTAAGATTCAGTCTCTGTCCTAGAAGATGTCACAGTCACAGGGGAAGGCAAACATGCAGTTAGTTAAAATGACAATGTACTAAATGATAAAATAAAAATATGAATAAGGTGCTGTGAGAGATGTGATAACAATTAATTCTGCCTAGAGGTGGTGAGAAGAGGACATGACTAGAAATGCAATTGAAAACTCTATAAATTTAGTGTCATAGGGATAATATATTTAGATCTATTATAATGAAGACCTTTTATCTACTTCTCTATGTCTGGCCAGTAAGTGGGCAAAATGTGTGTCAGCTAGGAAAGAAGTGAAAGAGAATAAAAAGCCTATTCCTACTCCCTCCCAGGAGAAACAAACAGGAAGGCAAGGAAATCAGACTTCAGACCTAATCCACTCTAAGTCCAGAATTGATCTACAAGGTTGGAGGGCCATGAAACATGCAAATTGGTATTGAATTTCTTGAGAACATCAGGATCATGTCCTATGAAGTCATAGCCTCATATTTGGCATGAGGTCACTTTCAACATCATACCAGAGCAGCTGAGAAGTTTGGCATTAGGAGATGGCAATGCAGATAGTCCTTAGGGAAATGTCTATGCTCCTCACATTCTGTACACCGTGCAGAGAAGTGGAAAATTCCCAGTGTCCCGGCAACAGGGAATGGAAATCTGAGAATACCTGTGGATGGACAGAGACCTAGGATTAGAGCCCAGAGGATGAGCTCTGGCTGCACATCAGGCTAGGGGTGTGTGGGAAAGATTGGATCATTTATATAAGATAAAGCATTTGAAGTCTTCCTTGAGTTGTGTCTAAATGGTAAACATTTGGCTCTCAGACCATATAATCTTCCTATTGAAGATATAGTTCTATTTTGTCCTTGACTCAGTGTGCCTACTGCATCCAGAAAAAACATACTCTATCCTCACAGAGGATTGTCTTCAAGACAGTCCTTCGGCTGTGTGTAAAGAGGCTGCTCTGATGCTTTCTCAGGGCAGCTACTTCTGGGTGCTACAGTATGTAAAACAACCAGTGTACCCTCTGGTCATGGGGTACATGACCCTCCTTTATGTAGAGTGGGTGCCCTGGTCTGATGTGATGTCATATGATATGTCATTCTGACAGATCAATCATCCTGTGAGTTTGAGACAGTGGTACTTCATGGCTGTTAAGGAAGAACAATTAGAAATCTCTAAATGGAGGCTTCCCTTGTGGCTAGCTGGTAGAGAATCCTCCTGCAATGCAGGAGACCTGGGTTCGATCCCTGGGTTGGGAAGATCCCCTGGAAAAGGGAAAGTCTACCACTCCAGTACTCTGGCCTAGAGAATTCCATGGACGATATAGTCCATGGGTGGCAAAGAATTGGATATGACTGAGCAACTAAACAACAACAGTCACTTTCAAAGAACAAGATACAGTTACATGTATTGCTGTAAAAGTATTGCTAAGATATACTGCTAAGTAAAAAAACAGCAAGTTTCAGAATAGCATATAAATCATGATACCGTTGATGTTACAAACTTGTGCTTACATATGCATGTGGCATCAGTGCACAAAAAGTTGTAGGACACACACCACCAAACTATTAACAATGGCATTTAATGGGGAGAGAGATAGGATTGGGAATGACATTTATTGAGGGAAGTGGGGAGACAGTGTGGGATTTTAACCTTGTACTTTGTAGGTTATTGAATCATGAAAATATATTCAAGTATTTCTTCTGTAAAAAAAACAGACTTTACAATTTGAAAATGTATTAATGTACCAGGGAATGTTAATTAAGGGATTAAAGGCCTGGAGGGGCCTGGGGTTTTCAGCACTTAGTAAGGACCTCTCGCCAAAGACATATTTTTAGTGCTAATTATCTCTCCCTGTTTCTTACCATCTAATCCTGTGCTTCTTTAAATTGTTATTTTGTTTTTTAATTTTTTTGTGTCCTGATTCCCATTTTATTACAAGTTCTTTGAGTTAAAGAACATGAGCTTCTCAAATAATTTATCCAACCCTTCCCCTTATATACTCTCACTCCTTTTCAGGGTTCACAAGCCATGCATGTGGGAGATACTCTAAGTATTCATTAGATGAAAAATTATGTTTAAAACATTCCATGTAGTGCAGTCTCTACATTACCCTTTAATCCCCTCCATTAGTGTATAATTTAATACTTTCAAATCCATTTGGTATATGCCACCCCATTTGATCTCACATTGGCATCAAGTTCTAGACAGTGCAGGTGATATTTTGCTGTTTTCTCACTTTTGAGGAGAAAGAAGTGAATTTAAAGGTTACTTGACCACCTAAATGAGAGTTTAGAATGAACCTGAGTCTTTTGACAATCTAACAATTATTCTCATCTAACAATTTTGTCAGTGTAGTCTGCACAGACACATAATATTTACACAGACCAGTCTACTTGAAACTCAAATATATAATAAGGAATTGAAGTAAACTGCCTGATTTTCTGTAAAAGAAAACATAATATTCAGAAATGTGATTGCTTTTTAACAATAGCTGAGACTAAACAAATGATACTGTGAAGTTTATGTAGAAAATTTTTTTTGCCCAATTTATGAACAGAGAAAGACATGGGAGTTGTATAATCGCTCAGTATTGCAAAGCAGAATGATACCATCCATCAAAGCGAACACACACATGAAATTAAAAGACTGTGCTGCACTGCGTTTTCTTTATCAAGGAGACACCAAAGTGATCCTCCTAATTCACTCTTTGTCAGGCATGGTGGATGCAGAGTTTGGGCTGCTGCTAGAGTTGTCTCCTCTCCCCTGGGACTCCTCAATCTCCTTAGCCACCTCAAGGGTTTAAGCCTCTTCTCTGGACTTGGAGGTCTAGTCTTCCTATGATGTAAAATTTTCTTCTAATTGATCTAGAAAGCATTTGGATTTGTTGTGAATAGAGAAAGGAGAATGCACATCCCTGGACAGGCATCACGATCAAACATTTACAAAACTCCAGCGCACTTACATGGACCAGAATTATCACCTCCAAGTCAATTGCTAGTGTATTACCATACTAAAAGTATCCCTGTTTCTCTCTCTCTTTTTTTTTCTTGCTCTAAGTTGCTTCAAAGTACAACTTTTTATGCCATGCCCCAGGGAGGGGACGTGGTGGAAAACATAATATAGGAAATACATGTTTCCCATATCTGCTTTATTTCCCATAATCTCATAGTTGACACTAAAGAAATGCATGGGAAAATATTATAAATGTATTCTTATTTATAGAATCAAAAGTGTTTAGTAGTAATATTTGAGTTTAGAATAGAACTATTTTGGGAGGAGGGAGTCTTCAAATATGAATGTATTCTATATAACAGAGTAGATAACAAGGTGGCCTACAGTAAATTATTAAAACTATTTTTTCTTCCTTTTGAACTTAAAGAAGCACACATGAGTTCCTCACACCTCTGGGTTTGGACCAGGACTACATAACACTTGCCCAAGACCTTTTTTTTTTTTTTTAAACCAATGGGTAGCTGACACTGTAAGCAATGAGGAATACAGAGTTGTTACCAGGATCTCTAAGGGGTATGTTGTTTGAGTGATTTAATTTCATTCCAACAATAGTGAATGGGTAAGTTCTGATTGCTTGAATGTCAGTAGAAGTCATCTGCTTTTGGGCCCTAAAATTCTCCCACCATGCAGCATCTCTCCAGCATCTTTTTTATTCTGGTTGTTGAGGTAGAGATGAACTGAGGAATAACCATGGAAGGCACAAGATAAAGATCACAGGAGCTGGATAGTTCTGATTTCCTGAATAACTGTGGAGGAAGGCTGTCTTGAATACTCTTCACTCACCCTATGGTATTAATAAAGCAAGAAATAGAATTTTGTTCTGTTACAATTATTATGTCTGTATGTTGCAATGGTGAGCTTACCCTAATTCAGAGGGCAAAGGACTTTCTAAGGAGGTGACAGTAAGCAGAGATTTAGAGTAAGAACTGTTTTAATTGGTGGGGGCGCTAGGAAAGAGGAAGAGAAAGAAGGGGGGGGAGGGAGGGAGAGGGAGAGATAGAGAAAGCAAGAGAGAGATAAAGAAACTTTCCAGAATTGACTTTTTGACTTTTGGGAACTTAACTCCAATTATTTCCTTACATGTACTGCATGATCCAGTCAAACTAGTCTATTTGTCAAATCATTGAACATATCTCTGCTTGCGCTTGCTACATAACTCTCTTTCCCTAATACTGAATTGCCATGTATCTTTCCTAGTTCAAATGTGATATTTCCTATGAAGCAATTATCCAAGCTGAAATTGACCTCTTTTTTTTTTTCTCTTCTCAATTTTGACAGTTTGAATCTTTTATTAGAAACACAACTCAGGAGATCAAACTTGAAAGAAAGAAAGAAGTTAACTTAGAATAATATCTATCTATATCTATATAGTTTTAACCACGGTAAAAACAAAGAGATCAATAGTCTTAAATATATAGGCTAGTGTCAGAATTCTCAACTATCATTTCTTTGGAGAATAAATGAAATTCTAAAACAGTTTCAATTACTTGGTGAATGAATTAGTAGTGCAGAAATATCATCAGCCACAGGGCTTCCCTCCTGGCTCAGTAGTAAGGAATCTTCCTGCCAATGCAGGAGACTCAGGTTTGATCCCTAGGTAGGGAAGTTCCCCTGGAGAAGGAAATGGCAACCCGCTCCAGGATACTTGCCTGGAAAATTCCATGGACAGAGGATCCTGGAGGGCTAGAGTCCGTAGTGTCTAAAAGAATCGGACATGACTTGCCAACTAAACAACAACATCCATATGTCACAGAATGTATCACCCATCTCACATGTATCCTTTCCTGAACCTATCTTCTTCCTTCTTGGGGGAAAGTCATCTTTAATTTTCAATAATTATTTTCTTGCTTTTTTATATTTAAGCCCCTATGTATGCATACCTAAACACGATAATTTTGTTTTGTCTATTTTTAAACATCACCTAAATGGAGTCAAGATGTGTGGTTTAGTCACTAAGTCATGTCTGACTCTTCGAGACCCCACGGACTGTAGTCCACCAGGCTCCTCTGTCCACGGGATTTCCCAGGCAAGGATACTGGAGTGGGTTGCCATTTTCTTCTCCAGGGGATCTTCTACAGGATCATATACTATACACATTTTCAATTTTACTGGATAATGTCAAGTGATTTTCCACAGGGATTGTACCAAATGACACTCATACTTGTAACTCATATGAGTTGGAATTATTAGATTTCTGAATTTATTCAACCAGATGAGTGTGAAATGGGTTGATTTTCACTTTTTCTAATAAACATCTATTTACAAATTTTTTCTTTTTGAAGTATCCATTAAGATCTTTCCCCATTTTCTACTAGATCTCTGGAGAGTATATCTTTTGATTCTACACATTACATATATATCGTGGATACCAATCCATTGTCAGTGTCGAGGAAAAAGAAATTTTCCTCTACCCTTTTAGGTTCTTCTGGCTGGTCTAAGAATTAAACTGACATAGGACAGATTAACAGGAGAAAATTGAACGGAAGTCTTGTAACATGTATACATGGAAGAGACTCAGAAAAACTGAGTAACTCATTAAAATGGTTTAATCCCTCACCTTAAATACCATCTTCAATTACAGAGAAAGTCATTTCTTCAAAGCCTTTTGAGCCTTGATTGTTTATAGCTTGAAATAATCTACGTGCCAAAGAGACATTTAGGGTGGCAAATTTTGCTTCTTTACACCAGTCAAATATCATGTAAATATATTCTCCTGTTTTGCAGTTTCTCTTATTTCTGTAGATGTTGTATTCTGACAAACACAACTTCTTTTTAAAGTGGTAAGTTTAGGTTTCTTTGGTCTTAAGAGTTCCTTCACTGCAACAAGTAATGAAAATATTCACTTGTATTATCTTCTAAAAGCTTTATAGTTCTGTCATTTTCATTTAGCTCAATCAGTTCAGTTCAGTCGCTCAGTCATGTCACTCTATGCAACCCCATGGACTGCAACACACCAGGCTTCCCTTTCCATCACCAACTCCTGGAGTTATCTCAAACTCATGTCCCTTGAGTCGATGATGCCATCCAACCATTTCATCCGCTGTCATCCCCTTCTCCTCTTTGCCATCAATCTTTCCCAGCATCACGGTCTTTTCACACGAGTCAGATCTTCCCATCAGGTGGCCAAAGCATTGGAGTTTCAGCTTCAGCATCAGTCCTTCCAATGAATATTCAGGACTGATTTCCTTTAGGAAGGACTGGTTGGATCTCCTTGAAGTCCAAGGGATTCTCAAGAGTCTTCTCCAACACAACAGTTCAAAGGCATCAATTCTTCAGCACTCAGCTTCTTTATAATCCAACTCTCACATCCATACATGACTACTGGAAAAGCCATAGCTTTGACTAGATGGACCTTTGTTGGCAAAGTAATGTTTCTGCTTTTTAATATGCTGTCTAGGTTGGTCATAACTTTACTTCCAAGGAGTAAGTGTCTTTTAATTTCATGACTGTAGTCACCATCTGCAGTGATTTTGGAGCCCCCAAAATAAAGCCTGTAACTGTTTCCATTGTTTCCCCATCTATTTGCCATGAAGTGATGGGACCAGATGCCATGATCTTCGTTTTCTGAATGTTGAGTTTTAAGCCAGCTTTTTCACTCTCTTCCTTCACTTTCATCAAGAGGCTCTTTAGTTCTTCTTCACTTTCTGCCATAAGGGTGGTATCATCTGCACATCTTAGATTATTGATATTTCTCCTGGCAATCTTGATTCCAGTGTGTGATTCATCCAGTCCAGCATTTCTCATGATATACTCTGCATGTAAGTTAAATAAGCAGGGTGACAATATACAGCCTTGATGTATTCCTTTCCTGATTTGGAACCAATCTGTTGTTCCATGTCCATTTCTAACTGTTGCTTCTTGACCTGCATACAGATTTCTCAGGAGGCAGGTCAGGTGGTCTGGTATTCCCATCTCGTTAAGAATTTTCCACAGTTTGTGGTGATTCACACAGTTAAAGGCTTTGGTATAGTCAATAAAGCAGAAGTAGATGTTCTTCTGAAACTCTCTTGCTTTTTCAATAATTTATCTAAAATTAATTGCTTTGTGGACAGGATAAGGTAGAAATCAAATTAATTTTTTCCACATGTATACAAAAGTAACCTAGTAACATTTCCTGAAAAAAAAATCTGTTCTTTCCTTGCCAATCTTGAATGCTACATTTAACATATTTACATATGCGTGGGTTTATTTCTGGACTCTCTATTAGGTTGCATCGATTTATTTTACTATTGCTGAGCCAATAGCCACACTGTTAAGACAGTGTAGCTAATAGAGCAAATATTCCTTATTTTTCTTATTTCTTAAAGTGTCTTTTGGCTATTCTGACCTTTATTTTTTCATGCCATTTTCAGAGTTGACAAAAATGCTGACTCCATTGAATCTATAGATCAATTTGGAAATGTTTGGCATCTTTGCCACACTGAATTTTGCTATTGTAAGTGGGAAAAATCTGCTACCCCAAAATGTCTTTGGCATATAGATTATTTCAAACTGAAAACAATCAAAGTCAAAAAGACTTGAAAAAACCTGACTTTCTCTCTAACTACTTAAAGATTGTAGACAGAGGACCTATTCCAGGAAGGGAGATACCACCATAGACAACTATAGTATGAACTAGGTGTGCAAACAGAGAGGAGCCTAGCAGATCTATTTGTAAAATTCTCCTCTGTGTCCCATTATCTCTCCATGACCTAACAAACATTTGTTTACTAGACATTTGTTTTTCCATCTCATGTCAATTGCCTTCTTCCCCTTTGAGGTCCCAAACCACTGCCTTCAACATCCTCTTTTGTCTATAACTGATGCTGGTATTTAAGGTGAAGGCTTAGGCATTTTGGGCTTCCCAGGTGGTGCTAGTGGTAAAGAACCTGCCTGCCAATGTAGGAGACATAAGAGACGTGGGTTCAATCCTAGGTCAATAATATCCCCTGGAAGAAGCCGTGGTGACCCACTCCAGTATTCTTTCCTGGAGAATTCCATGGACAGAGGAGCCTGGCGAGCTACAATCCTTGGGGTCACAAAGGGTCAAGCATGACTGAAGCAACTTAGCACACATGCATTTAGCCATATTGGTGAGTTACTCAGTTTTCCTGGGTCTCTCCCATGTATATATTTTATAAATTTTTTGTTTAATTTTATCCTCTTATCTGTCTCATGTCAATTCAATTCTTAGATCAGCCAGAAGAACCTGAAAGAGTAGAGGAACATCTCTTCCTCTGCCACATAATCCATTTGTTTTATGTCACTTTTAATCACCTATTCTCTACTGTAAGATATTGTGTCTCCATTTACTAAAGAACTCATCAGAAAACCTATTCTAGGAAGTGTGTGTGTGATCACATCTTTCTAGAGAGTCTTTCCATCTGACCTCAGAGAAAAGAAAAACATCAAAACTCTATTGCTGTTAGTCTCTCTCTTCAGCATTTAATAGTTCTTCATTTTGATAGAGTTTTAAACTTTATTAGATTGTGTTTTACCAGTGAGGATGGTTCTGTCTTAAAGGGCAATGCTCAAGTGAATCATGGTCCCCTGACCACATTTTTCTGTCAATAGTTTCTGATAAATCTAGTTGCCATTACATTTCTGAATCCAGCCCCATTTCTGTGCAGTTTATTGGGTAAGCAACGTCTGAGTCTCCTGGTCTGCTGGGCCATAGGAATAAGAAGATTCAATTGAGTCTGGACTTAGGTCACATTCTCCAAACCAGCTTTTACTAAGCAGCCTTGTATTTGTAGGTTTATAGGAAACTTGCCCAGTCAATGTTTCTTACAATACTCTTCTCCCCATATGGGTATTTGTCAAATGAATATGGAAATCCAGAGGGTAAAGGTAGAATTCAAGAACTAAACTGTTCTTAAACAGTATGCTAACACTTTCACAAAACAAGTTATACCTTTATATAATTACAACTAGGGCTTCCCAAGTGGCACTAACATTATTATTTTAAAGAATCATTTTGCTATATTAAAATAAAAACATAGCCTGCTTTTCTTTCTACTATTAATATTATTTATTTTTTAAGCCTAAAGGTGACTGTCAGAGCTAAATAGTATAAAATGCACATACATGTAAAAATTAGATGCCTTTTCAAATTTGTACCATATTGAGGCTATTTGCCTAATACAACTAGCATGAATCAATGCAAAAGAAGTAATCATGATAATAATTATTAACATGATATGCATTTTTCAAAACAATACAGTTTTCAAGTCACTTACATGTTCATGTCTCATTTGTTCGTCACAAGCTAGATTTTCATGGTTATGGAAAATGTTTTTTATTTCCATTTTACTCTCAAATATGCAGATAATAACATTATAATGGCAGAAAGAGAAGAGGAACCAAAGAGCCTCTTGATGAGGGTGAAAGAGGGGAGTGAAAAAGCTGGCTTAAAGCTCAACATTCAAAATATAAGATCATGGCATCTTGTACCATCACTTCATGGCAAGTAGAAGGTGAAAATGTGGAAGCAGTGACAGATTTTATTTTCTTGGGCTCCAAAATCACTGCAGATGGTGACTGCAGCCATGAAATTAGACAACACTTGCTCCTTGAAAGGAAAGCTATAACAAACCTAGAGAGCATATTGAAAAGCAGAGACATCACTTGGCTGACAAAGGTTTGTATAGTCAAAGCTATTGTTTTTCCAGTAGTCATGTATGGATGTGAGAGTTGGATCATTAAGAAGGCTGAGTGCCAATGAATTGATGCTTTATTACTGTGGTGCTGGAGAAGACTCTTGAACATCCCTTGGACAGCAAGGAGATCAAACCAGTCTATCTTAAATGTAATCAACCCTGAATATTCTTTGAAAGGACTGATGTTGAAGATAAAGCTCCAGTACTTTGGCCACCTGATGGAAAGAGCTGACTCATTGGAAAGACACTGGTGCTGGGAATGATTGAAGGGAAAAGGAGAAGGGAGCTACAGAAGATGAGATGGTTAGGTAGCATCAACAACTCAGTGGACATGAATCTAAGCAAACTCTAGGAGGTAGTGAAGGACAGGGGTGCCTGGTGAGCTACAGTCCATGTGGTTGCAAAGAGTTGGATATGACTTAGCTACTGAACAACAAAAAGAACCTACATTCCATGGGTCATTGATTTGACTTGACTTTCTCACAACAGTCTGGAACAAATCTGAAGGACCATTCCACCTTCAGAGCTCTTTGAGGCATTTAGTTTTGACCATTGTTGAAACTACATTTCATCCCATCTTTCCCCTCTGCCTAAATTGCTTTCTTTCTCCCCTTCCACACATGGTGGTTCTAAAAGCATTTCTCAACAAATTTTATGAGTGCCAATCTCTAGTTCAGATATACTTCCCATGGCTCTTAACTTGCAACATAGCCTAACTCTAGCTTTTTGTGGAGTTCTGAACCAGATTTTTATGTGCGACCACCCTTGATGACTAATTGACAAAGTTGGAACACACAAGTAGATTTAAATCTCCTTAGATACTGTGTTTTACAGGTGAACACAAGCCTTGTGTTTGTTTGCTCGGATGTTCATTCATTGACAATACTTTCACCCCTTGGCAGTCAAGTTTCTTTTTTTTTTTTTTTTATGTTTTGTAAACATCTTTTTTTTTTTTTTCCATTTATTTTTATTAGTTGGAGGCTAATTACTTTACAACATTGCAGTGGTGGCAGTCAAGTTTCAAGATAATAAATTATGCCACTTAAGAAGCAAAAGTGAATGGCAAGGTGGCAAATTGAAAAAGGAGAAATGAAACACAAAATTAGGAGATGTAGAGAGAGCTGGTGTACTTTTATTAAACAAAAATGTTTCCTTGTTGTCATGTAAAGTCTAAGTGTTTTTTTTCCCCCCTCAGAAGTTAAATTCTGCAAACATATTCTGTTCCCCTTTCCATAAACGCTCACCTGCAGCAGTGGGGAATGCTACAACAAGCTACTCTGATGAGAGTAAATCCTATTTTGCTATAGTTTTTAAGTGCTCTTCTGCCATAACTATATCCACGTAGTCAACTGTGGATAGAAATATACAATAGACATGTGTCGGGGGGAGCTTGTAATTTCCTCTGTTCTGTCTCGCTGCAACAAAAATTTGAAGCAGTGGATGGACCAGTGTTACAGCTCCATGCTATAGTTCAGTTTTATTTCGCAAGCAAATGAAAATATATCCTCCGGGCATGAGGGTGGGTGGACCCAAAAGATGTGAAGAGAGGCCAGAGGCTCAATTTTGGCTCCTCTTTTTATATGTTTTTTTCTCCTCTCCCGAGCCTGCCCCATGTAAACTGGGCTAGCCAGGAGTGCTGTTTGTTTTACCTGAGGTTCTCACTCCGGTCCTCAGACCTTCCTTTGTTCTATTTTCATGGGCTTTTCCCTTCTTTGTCTTTTAGCCACCAGCATTCTGGACCCCTTTCTCCTATCCTAACTACCTAACACATGGAAATGCATGTTTTGAGTTAAGAGATAGAAGGCGTGACTTTTAGTTAAACACAACATGGAAGGGCTACCTCTTCCTTGTCCTTCCATGTCCATCTCTTGTCTACAGTGCTCTTCAAACTGGAGAATGTGAACGTATTGGTGAGTAAAGATGTATACAGCTGCAGGAACATCATCTTTCTGTGCTATACAGCTGCAGGAACATCATCTTTCTGTGCTATAACTTTTTCTCAACAATTTGGAAAATGTCCCATTTTTATCCTCTTTTAAGTTTTTTTTTTTTGTCACACTGTGCCTTCACAAGCAAATTCTAAGAATATCACATTTCCATTTTGGTGAACTTCCATTTTGTCTCAAAAGTCTGTAGCATAGAAACAATGTGTACACAGTAATTGGAAAAGTACAGTAGTTTTGTATTCTGGAAAGACCTAGTGCTATTAGGACAAGAGTAATGTGAATATTGCACCCCAAACAAAATGTACTAAAGTCATCAGTCTTCAGATTGACATACAGAAAGGAAATACAAAGTCTATGAAGCCCAGGAAGGAAGCTCATGGAAAGAATGAAGTATATGAAAATGCACACGACTTGTTTGTTGAAAAAATTAGCTTCCTCAAGTCAGTTAAATATCTTTCTTTTGAAATATGTCTGTGAAGACATGTTAATTTGCACCATGCTTAATGATAAAAAACCCAAAAACGTGTGAACACATTTTTATCAACAAATGTGTGAATTTTATAAAGCATCATACCATCTAGGGAAAAAAACGTATCTAGAGAGATCTGTGCACAGATGGAGTCAAATCATGACAGACAAAACATTATGTCTTATGCATGTACCTGCAGTCACTTCATTATCCATGACAAATCAGTAAGGAAATCATAAGGCCATCTTTTTGTAGCAGTTTGTTTATTAAGAGGGCAAAAATGGTGAATAGCATTAAAATGACTTTATTTAAAAGTATAAAAAGCTGTTTATCAGTTTTTTTTAAGTTCATGTCTTATTATCTATTTCCCTTTGCTGAGGATAAGGCACTTTTAATAAAGGGTAAGAATCTGTCTACATGAATTATTAGTTTGTTGTTAAATTTATTGAAAAGAGTGTATCACAATGTTTGCTTATATAGCAATTTTTTCAAGACTAAATGCTTACAGTCAATTAACTGCAAGGCCAAAATTGAATGATTTAACTGCTTACTGCAAAATGGCTGCCATGAAATTGATGCTTGAGATTTGGATGAGAAGTTAATTGTTGAGAAAATGAGTCATTTTAGATTCTTAGTCTATTTGGATAGAATGAAAATGAGAACATTGACAGCAAAGGACACCAACAGTAATCTTTCTTTACTGAAAAAGACCTTTCTGCAAATTTTCCCTTTGAGATATTAATAGAACCTGATTGGTGGATTGGAGATATTTTCATCCCAGCACCTGACAATCATTGCTTTGACATTTCCAAAAGAAGACATAGTTAATGAAATTTCCATTGACAAAAATCCCCAAACTTTGCACTTTCCCACTTCTTCAGTGGCTTTCTGGAAGTTGTCTCTCATAGTAATTAACAGAGTTCATAAAAAAGAAAAGAAAAAGGTGCCAATTGTATTCTCTTATTAGGTAAGAATGAAATCTCATGACGTGTGACCCTGAGACTAATGGGAAATTGTATAAAAGATGTCATCTCAGTTTCAAGTTAATTTGCCAGAGTTGACAAATTCAGTGTGATTGAATTATTCATAATCAATAAGATATAAAAAATATTTTGAGAACTACTGCTTAGCCAATTGGAAAATAATTAAAATGATTTTGCATTCATTCCATAGATATTTATTGGTTGCTCAGAAAGAAGCTAGGCATTGTGATAACTATTCAAGATCTAACTGAAAACAAATGGTCATTGCAATAAACAATTCATGGTCATTAAAATAAACAAATATAAAACAAACTCTGCTGCTCATTCACTTGGTTGTGTCTGACTTTTCGTGACCCCATGGACTGCAGGCCCCCGGATTCCCCATCCATGGAAGTTTTCAGGCAAGCCCCCATAAAACAAACTATACTGCTAAATTTTGCTGAGTTTTAAAAATAAATTGTTTTCAAAGAAATTTTAAGTTGATAGAGCATTGTTTTAGGCTCTATCTCCAAATTGTATTAACAGGTATGTATACATTAAATATGGGCTTCCTGCATAGCTCAGCTAGTAAAGAATCCTCTTACAATGTGGGTAGACCTGGGTTCAATCCCTGGGTTGGGAAGATCCCCTGGAGGAAGGCATGGCAACCCATTCCAGTATGTAGTGTATTTTGAGCCCTTTTCATTGAGAAATTAAAGCTCAAGTTTCGAAAAAGTTTAAACATTCAACTTCTTCTTAAAGGAAAATATTTTTTTAGAGTAAATAATAGGTTAGACTCTGAAGGAAACCTTATTGTCAGAATAGTCAGATGAAATTAAGACAAAATCAGAAAGGAAAGCTATTTTGTGGGGGGCCATGAATCTGCACCAGGAAGATGCCAGTGCTTAGTGGGAAGATGCCCTGATGGTGTGTTACAGGAATTAATAAAGTTACTAGAGTCATGACAGCATCACTGAAATGAGGGCATTGTTTTTTCAGAGACTCTAGTGCTAAAATATTTGAATGTCAAAGATCTGCTAGGTTAAAAAATATCCCATCTCTCTCATTGCTTTTGTTAGCACAGTTCAGCTACAACGTGATGTTCCATTGGTGTCTAAAATGAGAAAGTGCCAAAGAGGAATTCCAAAAATGGAAGGTCAGTGTGTGGGAGTAATCAGATGAAGTTTCTTGGGGGAAGTGATACTTCTGGAAGATTCAGTAAATTTGGAGTTCAGATGGAGACTGGGATACTCCTCAGAAGGTTCAAATTTCTGCCTTGACTAACAGAAGCAGTAGACTAGGTTATGCTGAAGTAGTATGAATGCTGCTTGTCAGTTCAGTTCAGGTCAGTCGCTCAGTCATGTCTGACTCTTTGTGACCCCATGAACCACAACACACCAGGCCTCCCTGTCCATCACCAACTACCGCATACATTGGCCAATTTTAGGAGGTATGTATACTGTCATAATTACTCACAGCACCTAAATTATGTTGACTGAATTCAATATGACACCACCCTTATGGCAGAAGTGAAGAAGAACTAAAGAGCCTCTTGATGAAAGTGAAAGAGGAGAGTGAAAATGTTGGCTTAAAGCTCAACATTCAGAAAACTAAGATCATGGCATCCGGTCCCATCGCTTCATGGGAAATAGATCGGGAAACAGTGGCTGACTTTATTTTTGGGGGCTTCAAAATCACTGCAGATGGTGATTGTAGCCATGAAATTAAAAGACACTTACTCTTGGAAGGAAAGTTATGACCAACCTAAACAGCATATTAAAAAGCAGAGACATTACTTTGTCAACAAGGCCCGTCTAGTCAAGGCTATGGTTTTTCCAGTGGTCATGTATGGATGTGAGAGTTGGACTATAAAGAAAGCTGAGTGCCGAAGAATTGATGCTTTTGAACTGTGGTGTTGGAGAAGACTCTTGACAGTCCCTTGGACTGCAAGAAGATCCAACCAGTCCATCCTAAAGGAGATCTGTCCTGGGTGTTCATTGGAAGGACTGATGCTAAAGCTGAAACTCCAGTACTTTGGCCACCCAATGCAAAGATCTGACTCATGTGAAAAGACCGTGATGCTGGGAAAGATTGAGGGCAGGAGGAGAAGGGAACGATGGAGGATGAGATGGTTGGATGGCATCACCGACTCAATGGACATGGTTTTGTGTAGACTCCAAAGTAGTTGGTGATGGACAGGGAGGCCTGGCATGCTGCAGTTCATGGGGTCACAAAGAGTCTGACATGACTGAGCAATTGAACTGAATTGAACTGAACTGAACTGAATTCAATAAACTTATAATATACAAGTGCATTCACATTTCTACAATCTCAAAAATACAGCACAGTACAAGGTGGCACTATGAATTCATATTTAACTGACTCTTCAAGAACTGAACTTCAAAATGTGCCTATTAAAATTTTTTAATTATACTACTACTAGGAGAGAAATTCACTTGTTAAATAAGTCGTTCTTTTTAATGGTAAGCTTTTCATGTTGATTACTACTTAAAGTTAACTTGAAGTAGAGAGCAGTGAAGAAAACACTTCTTTTGCCTTCCAAACTGGATTTGTTCAAGTCTATCTATGTGAACACTCTCACTTATGTTAATAATTATAATTTTGAAAAAGTGTCATGTAGTGATTGTCAAGGGGTGAGGAGAGAGGGAAATTAGGGCTGACTGCAAACAGTGTTGCTTTTGGGAGATGATAAAAAATGTTCTGATGATGAATAACTTAGTGAATATAATAAAAATCATTTGAATTCATATGAGGTTGGTAAAATTCTTTAAATCTACCAGGGTCTCATCCTATTGTAATTAATAGAGTTTTGCTACTGTCTCAAATTTTTAATGATTATAGTTTAATTCTGGCCTTCTATTTACTCTTAAATCAATTTGATAATTACTTTCTTGAAAATTGTTCTTTCAATATAATTTTCAATTTTATTGGCATAATTTTTCCATATATTTTCTTTCAATACCTTCAGATCCCTGCTCTGTTTATACTATGTATCCTTTAACTTTCCAAAACCTAAAGAAGATTGTTAATACTATTGATCAATCTTGTCTTTTATTTTTATTATTTTTAAATAATAAAATCATCTATTTTAAATAATAAAAATAGTAATAATATTTTAAAATAATACAATAATAATCTATATTTTAAGATATCTAGTCTCCCTACTTAAAAAAATAGCTTCTACTCTTACTGCTATAATCTCTTTATCCTCAGATTTTTTCCTCTTGTTCTGTCTCTAGCTTCTTGATTTGGACACTTAGCTCATTGGTTTTTAGTCTTAATTTATTATATGTGTATCAAAGTTAAACATTTTTTTCTTTGTACTGTTTTTGAGGCATTTACACATTTTAATCTTTATTGCTTTCATTTTTACAGACAGATTCGCTCAGTCATGCCTGACTCTTTGCGACCCCACAGACTGCAACCTGCCAGGTTCCTCTGTCTGTGAAATTCTGCCATTTCCTTTTCCACAACCAACATGTGTACCAATTTCTACATTCACTAATTTTTTGTATTTTACTTTTGGGGTTACTTACCTTCTTTTTTTCTTCTTTCTTTCAAAAACATTAACTTAAGACAATATATAAATAAACATATGTTATATGTAATAGTATGGCTTGCAGTGAGGCTTCTTAGATGGTTAAGTCTACCTGCCAATGCAGGAGACACAGGTCCAATCCTGGGGACAGGAAGATTCCCAGAAGAAGGAAATGGCAACCCACTCCAGTATTCTTGCCTGGGAAGTTCCATGGACAGAGGAGCCTGGCTGGCTACAGTCCCTGCGGTTGCAAAAGAGTCAGACATGACTTAGCGACTAAACAACTACAAACCAAACATGGCTTGGGGTGACAGACCAACATTAACATAATAGCCACGTTATAGTAAGTTAGTAAATTATAGATATTCTGGAAAAATGAGAGCAGAAGGCCAGAGATTAAGGCAGGTTACATTTTTTAAACATTATAGTCATGATTCACTGTGAACATGATGTTTTTACAACGTCTAAGAAAAACTTGAAAAAAGTGAGAGAGTGAGCTTTGCAAACATTAGAAAGAAAAACATTCCTGGCAGAGAGATTATAGCTAACGGAAATATCCAAGATACAAAATTGCCTGCAGTATATGAAAAAACTGTACAAAACAAAACATGGTGGGTAGTGTGGCTGGAGCAGATAGAGGGAAGGAGAAAGGAGATGAGATTAGAGAAGAGACAGATCAGATCATGTGGGGTTTGTAAGCCACTACATGGACTGTGGGCTTTTGCTGTGAGTGAGATGGGGAGTCGTTTTGGGACTGAGCAAAGATCATATACCTTTTTAATGATGACTCTGGCTGTTGAGTGAACTGGTTGTAGGAAGGCAAGACTAGAAACAGGAAAACTAGTTGGAAGATGGTGAGGGTCCTGACTCTTTGTGTCTCCAAATTCATATGTGGAAATCTTAACCCCCAAAATGATAGTGTTTGGAGGGGTGGCCTTTGGCTGGTGCTTAAGTCTTGAGAGTGGAGTCTTCATGAATTGCATCAGTGCCTTAGAATCAAGACACCCCAGAAATCCTTTCTACCCTGTGAGGGCGCAGTGAGCAGTGTCCAGCTGTGAACCGGGAAGCGCACCCTCACCAGAACACAGCCATGTTAGCGCCTCAGTCTTGGACCTCCAGCCTCCAGAACTGTGAGAAATAAATTTCTGTTTTTTATAAGCTACCCAGTCTCTTTTATTTTGTTATAGCAGCCTGAATGGACTTAGACAAGGATAATTACCATGATCTAAATAAGAGATGTTGACTGGACAAGATCTGTGAGGATGGGGAGTGTCCATTTCTGGATAACTTTTGACAACACACACACACACACACACACATACACACATGCATACATATACAGATACCCACACAGCAGGTTTGTTTCTCCATTTAATAAGGAAATCATTATGGCTATAAGAAGAGGTCCTGATGATAACTGGCATGTGGTAGGTAATTACAGTAATGCAAGTTTATAGAGGATAACTATGCTACCAAATATCTAACAAAACATACTTCATATCTAAACAGTTTTATTGAAACTCTTGCTTAAACAAACTCAAAGAGTCAAAACGTTGTAGCTCACAATTTCTGCTGGTTCCAGGAATGACAGATCTCTTTGCTCTGCTGTGCCACTAATTAGAAATAACCCTATAATATTAAATAATTAAAAATAATAATAAAAGTAAAGAAATAAGAATATAAAAATTAGGATACATAAAATAAATAATATGAATACTTTCAAAATTACTTTAAAATTTACTTTGAGGTTTATTTATATTCTGTGTTGTCTGTATCTGTTGACCCCACCGGAGAGAGTTTGTTAAGAGACCTTGCTATAATATGCATAACATGAAGAAATGAGGTTTTAAAATTTAATTGTCATATAGATCACATGAAAAGCCACGAGTATGGATAATACTGTGTAGCCGTGTTAAAAATATAGCCACAGTATCTAAACATAAAATAAAGATAATTGCTTTCTTGCAGCAAGCAATTTGAAACACAGAAAATGGACATCCATCTTTTACAAAGATCACCGAGAGTCATAATTACTATGGGTATATAAACCTGCATTTCATTAACAGTGCATTTGAGTGAATATAACTTCTGAAGAAACATTGCATACAAAGTCCAGGTCAGATTGAGGAGGATAAAAACATTATATAAGATAATTAGCTCAGCAGCTTTGGTCTTCATGATTAAGACATACAGTCAGCATGTAGCAGACAAGAGGCAAGAGATCAGAAAGCCCAGCATTTGCTGGTGAGCATTTAATAATTAGCACAGTGGAAAAAAAATACTGATTTGTAATATGGAAAAAAATTTTGCAATGCTTACAGATTTCCAGGATGTAAATACTCCTATTGTGGCCAATTTCAAGCTACCAAACTGATGTCACTAAAAATGGTCTTAGAAAGACTTGACCCCATTAACCCTTTGCAAGCCCATGCAGGTCAGTTGCAGCGTGCCTCTTCCTAGGCTTATTATCATCAAATAACCATGAGAGTTTGAATAACCTTGAGCTTTCTCACATAAAATCAAGAGGTTGGACAAATTATTTTCTAATGCCCTTTCCAAATTGATCATTTTCTTTAAAGGAAGGCTGTGAGATGATTTTTGTCTCCTTAAATAAAATATAGATAGAATATCCCCATTTAAAAATCCTATATACAACTACAGGTGGAAGTAATAGTACAAATCCACGTTTTACATTAATTGCTATTTTCATACCCTTACCTTTAAATAGAGGGACAGATTTTACACCTCATGTAGACGAACTGGCATTCAATAAGTAAAATAATTCCAATTCGATGAAATTCTTTTAATTCCGATTGTTATACGATCAGTGATAATGCAAAGAGATACTCTCTTGGTAGTAGAAAATATGTTTTCTCTTATAGTCTTCATACAACTAAATTCTGTGCACAGCTGTGGTAAACCTGTAAGATTCCACCTCTTCATACCCTTCTGCAATTTCCTTTCTTTGAGTATGAGCTGGCTGTTGTGGATGGAATTCAGCAATATCGTTGAATATTGCTTCCCTGGTTAGGTTACACAAAGACTATGGCTTCCATCTTGCATGCCCTCCTTTGCTGTCACTGGCTCTTTCAGGGAAGCTTTCGGGTGACTGCCACCTTAGCCATCTTAACGGAACCTTCACGAGTAACCTGAGACAATCATGTGGTTTGGCCTCTCCCAGATTCTTCTCAACATTCGGAAACTAAGACAATAAAACCTATTGATTTTAAAGTTGTAGATTGTTGTTCAGATGAAATCATTTCTGCAGATGTATTTTCAAGACTGTCCTCTCTGTCATCTTCATTCTATTATTCAGTTTCCCAGTGAATTTTCTGTTTTGGTTATTGTATATTTCAATTATGAAACTTCCATTTGTTTTTCCTTATGTCATCTACTTCTTCACTGAAAATTTAACTTTTTTCTTTATTTCTGAAGTATCCCTGATAATTCGAGCATTAGTTTAATAACTACTTTGAAGTCTTTTCAGATATTTTCAACATCTGTGTTATTTTGCTGTTGGAATCAGTTCATTGTCTTTTTCTCCTGAGGTTGAAATTTTTCTAGTTTCCCAAGTGGAAAAGAGTTTTGGCTTGTATCTTGCAAATTTTGAATGTTATGCTATAACCTTCCTGGTTCGCTTTAAAACCCAAGGAAAAATGTTGACATTTTTGTTTTAGTAGGCAGTCAACATGGTTAGTTTTACACTGAAAGTGCCAACATGCTTTTTGTGAGCTGTGGTTCCAATTTCAGTTTAGCTTTCAAAGATTCTGATGTGCTCTTTGAATCTGTCCCTTATGTGTACCACCCATAAGAAGTGGTCCCACTAGTAGTTTGGAACCTAGCTGGTAGTTTATTTGTTAGTTCTGTTCTCAATAGTTTTGATACACTGATCAGGCGTGGATCTACATGTGCACAACTTGGTGATGAGCCCAGGAACTCATAAACAACTTTACACAGTTTCTTTTCTAAGCCCTGCCCTCTGTCTAATCTCCCTGGTGCTTATAGGTTCCCTCAGACTTCCTTTTTCAGTTTTTCACCCAGAAAGCGGAGGCTTTAGTTCCTCCTTTCTGCCGCCCAATTCTACAGCTGTGCAGCATTCAGGGCCAGACGGCAAGAGTCCAAAGGGTAAAAAATGGCCAACTCAGTATAGAACTGGTAGTTGTTTAAATACGCATCTTCTTACTTATTGTACCTGCTACCACATACTTTTCAGGGTCCTCGAATAGTTACTTCATTCATTATACCCAATTTTATAGTTGAAGTTAATGTGAGCATATGTGCTTAAGTTAAGAGAGTTGTTATGTGCTTAACTATCTTGTTGGAGAAGGAAATGGCAACCCACTCTAGTATTCTTGCCTGGAAAATCCCATGGACTGAGGATCCTGGTAGGCTACAGTCCATGGGGTCGCAGAGACTCGGACACGACTGAGCGACTTCACTTCATCTTGTGCAGAACAAGAATTCCTGTTCATTTGTTTTTAGCATAATTATTGATACAGATTTATTTAAATTTATCCAGTACAAGGATATGAATTAAAGAGGAATATATGTCTTCTTTCTAGATGTTATTATCTGGAATAATTCTTGCTTTTATTATTGTATATTAACACTCTACATTAAATTTTTCAGTAAGAATAAACACATGTTGATTGCAGAAAATTTGGAAATATAGAAAGATGTAAGTTTGATTAGAAATTAAACCCTGTCTTACCTCAATCAGTCAGTGATAATAATAGACTGTTTAATTTTTCTTTTTACCTTTATAATACATGTACATGTTCATCTTTTTACAAAAAATAAAATAGCACCATACTTATAGGTTCTTTTCATTTTATAATTAATTATAAGTGGTATTTGTATTATAAAAGTTTAATAGCTGCATAATATTCTACCATATCAAAGTATATTATAATACACTCACATTTTCTAAATATTCTGCTGCAAAGTATATACTTTCTAGAACCTGCAGTTCCTCACAGAGTATTTTTCACACAAGTGTATATGTCTGGTTGTTAAAAATGAATAGTAAATATTATTATATGAACAGTCTAATAAAAGACATCAAACAGTTTTCTTTTGGATACTAGTATATCATTAACTCTTCTTAATTACTTTGAAACTTTATTATTAATCCTAAACCTTTGGATTTTATGATTCCTTTCTTTTTTCTTTACAGCTATTAGGGAAGAGTGGGTTAAGGACAGGATAAGCTGTTGCTTTGCAAGTTTTGATGGTTCTAGGAGAAGATAATTTATTATTTTGTCCATTTAAAAAATCAGCCACCTGGCATATCATAGCTTGACTTTACATACATAACACACACACACACACACACACACACACTTTAAGAAAATAATGGTTGCTTTAGTAGATATGTGGGAGAGAGTATACACTATGATTTGTGTTTCTGTGCAAATGGAAATGGAAGAAAAGAAAAATATCTCTGAGTCAAGTATATTTGCTTATACTTATATCTTCTATTAGATGATTGCCAGAACCACATGGGCATATAGCAAGTATGAATGAACCTAAGTACGTCTAACAAAATTGTAAACTAAAAAATAGCAAACCCCTTATTAATTTGATAGATTCTACAATAACATTACTCATAGCCCATTTACATAATCATCAGTCAGTTCAGTTCAGTCACTCAGCCATATCCGACTCTTTGAGACCCCATGAATCACAGCACGCCAGGCCTCCCTGTCCATCACCAATTCCCAGAGTTTACTCGAACTCATGTCCATCGAGTCGGTGATGCCATCCAGCCATCTCATCCTCTGTCCCCTTCTCCTCCTGCCCCCAATCCCTCCCAGCATCAGGGTCTTTTCCAATGAGTCAACTCTTCGCATGAGGTGGCCAAAGTACTGGAGTTTCAGCTTCAGCATCAGTCCTTCCAACGAACACCCAGGACTTATCTCCTTCAGGATGGACTGGTTGGATCTCCTTGCAGTCCAAGGGACTCTCAAGAGTCTTCTCCAACACCACAGTTCAAAAGCGTCAAATTTTTCGTGCTCAGTTCATTTTAATTTTTAGGAGAGCTATTTCACAGGCATTCTGTTATAACAACACTGTAATGTAACAAAGATATTATTGTTATCTATGAAATGATTTAAGTGTTTGAATTATAGTATGTATTCCATTTTGAAACTTATGTAACTTTGCAGTAAACAATATAACATATTATTATTTTAAAAGATTGCTATCAATTTTATTAGATAATTTTATTTCAATTTTCTATGGTTTTTGAAAAAGGTAACCACATTTAACAGGGAGTATTATATATCATATTGAAAGGAGTTATATCTTTTCATGATTTCTAGATAGCAACATAAAGGCCTTTAAATATAAAATAAATAATAGAAAGAAATAAAATGTAAAATACATTGCTGTAAAATAGCTAATAGTTAAAATAAAATTTTATACTGTTCAAAAAACCATACAAAGTTAACAAAATTTATATCACAATTCAGGTAAATTAGATTTCTTATTCATTTTTAGACTGTCCAACAAGCCCTGTGGTAAGAAATTTTAAGTTGTCAGCTTTAGAGAAAAGGTTATGTTTTATATTTGGTGACTTTTGTCAATTTCAGCTAAGGCCCTTACACTTCCCTAATGTAAAGTAGTATTTTTGCATTTTTATATACCCTGGTTCACTTATAACTGACAAATGGCATATCTTGGATTGACAAAGATATGCATGAAGCAGATGTCAGAAGATGGGAATGATTACAGTATGGAGCACCTCTTTTGTAAAATATATGAGTTAATCCAACAGTCATGAAAGTGAAGGACTGCGAAAAGCGTTCTTTGTGTATAATGTTGGCAGGTGTCATGAAACTTCCACCAAACAAGATTATTAATTCCTGACCTATTTTCTTCATTGCCATTGCAGTAGCATCTTTTTCAGAAAGGACAGGCATTTCCAACAGGCAGACCTTCAAATAATGCATGGGGTATGAAGTAAATGCAAATCTGCATCACACATTTCAAAGCAAATTGTGCTCTTGACAACCTGATGCCTATCTTCCCAGGTTAAAACTTTCCAAGTTCTGATGGATGGTTTCCACAACCTTGCATTTACCTTAAAACCCATGTTGCTCCAAGACTTGGCTGGCAACTCATGGGAGAGAAACATACTTTTTTGAAAATGAACTGTATCTTTGACATCAGGCATGTGTACTAAGTCACTTCAGACCTGTCTCACTCTTTGTGACCCCATGGACTGTAGCCCACCAGGCTTCTCTGTCCATGGGATTCTCCAGGCAAGAATACTGGAGTGGGTTGCCATTCCTTCTCCAGGGGATCTTCCCAATCCAGGAATCAAACCCACGTCTCCTGCATTGGCAGGTGGGTTCTTTACCGCTGAGCAACCTGGTAACTGTGAGTTAGCATCTATCTCTGACCTATGTTAGAGGAATTTCTGGAAAATCATTCTATCAACCTTTCTGCTGTGTTGTTGAAGATGTTATCTGTTAATCATATTATTCACTGACTTTTTGAGGTCTTTGGTCTTAGTTGTGATTTTCTTGAGCATTTGGTTTACTTGTGCTTTATACTACTAAATCTTTCATCTAATTTTCTCTTTTTGTGTGGGAAAACAATCTTCCCTATCACTCTTAACAAACGTATAACATTATAGCATGCTTTATAGAAAATTAACTTCTTTCCTAAGTACACCTTACTATTGTAAATTTTAATTTTTTACTTTGACTCATTTTTCCTGAAGTGTATATTAGGTTATTTTCCTTGATTTTGCTATATCATTGAAAATTACCTCAAATCATTTCAGACCAAGGTAGGATACTAAAATGTACACCTTAAGATGAAATTTGACTCACTTTGCAATCTAAATCGAAGTTACTTTTCAAATATTAAATCTAAGAGCATCTTTATAACCACTGGTTGTAAACAGTTTTGTCACCTCCATGTCCCTGTACAAACCAGCTTCATTTTCATTTGGCCCACATTGAAAATGCCTTCTTTTCACTTCTATCCATTCAAATATTACCTTTCAAGATCAATTTCTTATTATACCTTGTCACGACATTTTTCTAATGATGAATTTGTGGCATTTATTTACTTAACCATCCATCTAGATCTTGACATTGTTCTCACTCCTGGTTGATATGTCATATACCTACTTAGTACATTAGTACCAAGATTTTTTCAGGTAAATAATAAATTCCTAAAAGTGAGGAGATGAGTTGTGTCTAGAACCTGTAATATTTTGCATTCTGATGCATTTATTGAAGGTATGAACATTAATAAAATAATAAATCAATTTATATTATGAAATCAAAGCATTAACTTGGACTGAGAGGCCAAAGCAGATTTTGACACAGTAGTAAAAGTTCACTGAAAACTCTAAAGTATTAATTATTATAATACCTAAGATTTCTATATATAGAGCAGTAACTTGGGTCTTTAACAGGATTCTCCAATTTTTCCTTATATTTTATTTCATCCCATCTCTATAAAATTTGTGATGGCTTTATGTGCTGTGAGTTTTTTCTGGAGTGAAGAAACTTAGGCAAGAATCCTGTCTGAATTCAGCAGTGACATTAGGGTTTACACTGAGGGTCAGGCTATTGATCTGTGACAATTTACAGGGTCCGTGGCTTGGGTGACATTGAAAGATGAGTCATTATGATTCTCCTGGATGATGACCAATGGTGAAGTCAACAAGGTTCAGACGAGGCAACCCAAGTGAAGCTGTTGATTTCCAAATAGTGTATTCTTATACGTTACACAGGAGGTAGAATAAAGTATAGGGAATATTTGGAAGCTCAGAAAGGCACAAAATAATTTCCCTGCCACTCTGAATGACTGCCATCTTCTTGCATGCTGTGACAATTTTCTATTCCAAACACATAGTTCACTAACCATTCATACTACATTCCTCCAGGGGTTTTGTTTTTGAGGGTTCCCTTTTTTCTTTTCTTTTTTTTTCAGAGTAGATAGTAGCATGCTGTTGATAAAACACTTGAACTCCTGCTGTTAAAATGGTTAGGTTCTGTTCAGCGGAGTGAAATAATGTTCTGCCATTTGTTCCCAGGTACTGAGACTGCAGCTGAAATGTACAAATCAGTGCTCTAATGTGGGTAGAGAACAGTTCTTTGTAGGGTTTAAGGCAGTGCAAAGGGGAACTGTCTCACCTCTTTGCTTGTGGGAGGCTGACTGGCTTGTTTCACTGCTGAGACTTCCTTTCTTCAAAATTCTTAGGTACTAACACATGGATCACTAGAGGTTCTTTTTAAAAAATTTCCCTTACGTATCTCCACACACGCAAAACTTGCATTGTCAGTAACAAGGTAACTCCCAAGGTTGCTAGATCCGACTTCTGAGAAGAGTTTAAAGTGCTTTAATCTGTCATTTAATTAATATGGATATTCTGAATGATCAGTGTTCAATGTGTTTTATTTTTACTTCAGAGAAGTTTCACTCAACTTCTTTCTTGACTTTTTAATTTCCTACATTTTGAAAGCAAGTTCTTAAACCGAAGTAAGCTTAACTAAGTTATAACTTTATCAATTTATTTCATCTAGATGATTTGATGTTCTGAATTTATTGGAGCCAATGATGGGTGATCTGTTCTAAGCAGACTGTACACATTCACACATGCACACCCACTGGGACACATTCACTGTTAATGGCACACTCTTTTAAGATAATGGTTGTTTTCTATCTGGAACATACTCCCCCACTACCAACTAACATTACTAAATTTTTTTTGAATGAAATAATCCTCTCATGGGTAATATCTCATTTTGCACATTCAAAGATATTCCTGTATCTTGGGACTTCCCTGGCAGTCCAGTGGTTAAGAATCCACCTTTCAAAGCAGGGGACTTGGGTTTGATCCCTGGTCAGGGAAGTAAGATCTCACAGGCTGCAGGGCAACCAAACCCAAGTGCCACAACTAACCAGACTTCACGCTACACTAGAGAAGCCAGTGCCCCACAATGAAGACACAGCATAGCCAAAGTAAAAAAACAAGCAAACAAAGATATTCCCTGTATCTTTACAGCAACATTTTTTTTCACTCATCATTATATATCTATTAGGCACTTAGTACTTGTCAGGAATTCTGATAAGCCTCAATGTTACAAATTTAAATCAAATAAAACTCTTGTTTCTGATAAGTTAACAAGGTGGTGTATAAAGTCACAAATGCCAATAGACCACTACTGCGTGCATGCCACTTATTCTAGGTGTTCTACAAGGGGTCAATGATCATGTTCTTATTTGCACAGCATATAAGGCTAGGCCCTATACAAACTTCATATCTATGGGTGTATTTTAAAGAAAATCAGATATATAGTTCCACTGAAATATAACTATTACATAGGGTGAAATTTTGGTGTTGTATTGCTGATCAGTTTTTGCTCTAATTGATTGGATTGAACTGAAATCAAAAGTTCAAAGACCAAGGTTATGGAGATACTTTACTCTGCTTATATCAGCCACAAATACCTACTGTCTCAATAGACATATACTCATATCAGAAATGTGTTTCCAGGTGTCAGTAGAAAATGTGACCACTTTTTATATCTTTAGAGGCCTAAGAGTTGGGAGTAGACGACTTGATTCTAAATGTCAATTCCAAGAAGAGATTATATACAATCTTTTTAAAGTGCTTATGTTGGTGCAAATCCCCATGAATATGACCTATTTATGAGTGAAAGAAATCCTCTTTGAGAAATTTCTTACAATGCTGCTTTTCCACTTAAGGATTATCCATCCTTTTTATTTATCTTTGTTGCTTATTGCATATCGAGATTGCCCTTCTTTGTGATTTACTTTTTCTCCCAAATGCTCTTATTTTAAAGACCTAAGAATGAGACTGCAGATGAGAATTGAATTGATATTGAAACTGCAAAGAAAAAAAATGCCTCAGATTTTATCATAACTCTAAACGCATGTTTTAAACCCTGGAACACATTTGAGAATAAAAAGTTTAAACTCACACCTCTCAATACATATATAGTTAAGTATCATCTATTGTTAGTGTTTCCTAATTTGCCATTACTTGCTCTCAGCTATGTGTTAATAAGAGAGATCTAAATCTTTTATCATGTGTCTCCTAACTGGGTTTTATGAATTCCAAAGATGAGGCAGCTGGAACACCTGCTCAGACTGACAGAAATGCAGCACATGGCTTAGGAAATTGGTGCTGATCTGGACATTACAAATTCCCTCTCCTCATTTCGGCCTTTTTCTCTTTAATGACATAGTATAGGTCAATGGTAGAGATAGAGAATAATGACAAGAAAAAATTTAAGAAGAAATTTTTCAACTTCTCTTCCCCTACAAGCTACTTTGAAGAAAAAAGTCTCTTTTCTATTCCTATTTCAAAATTTGAACTCAGTTTCTTTACGTCTCAAAAACACATTCTAGCATGATGATTTCAATGAATGGCTTGGTAGATGGTGTTTGTAATAACTGCACTGTAGGTTCTAAGAACCACCAGACTGTATTACTAAAGCAATGGTCAGAATGAGCTGTTTAGTACAGCTCCTCCCAGTCATATTAGGTCCTTTTCAAAAGTGAATTTTCTACTCTTGGCAAAAGGAATTTGTTCCTAAAATCCAGACCACTTCAGGGTATTGAGTAATAGTCCCATACAGTATGACTGTCATCTTGCCTGCTTGACTTAACTTACTCATACCTCTCTCTTTCAGGAGTTTCTCAAAACAAGTGGCTGGCTCATGGTAAGATGTCAGTATTCCTGGATACATTCTAGTACCTTATCCAGACTCCTCAGGATACTAAGGTTTCTCATCAAAACCTCAGTGGGTCTCTTTGAAAACTTTATGTAATTATGCTAGAGCAGAAGAATTATAAATAAAGGCATAATAACATGCTTTGTTTGCATCATGTCTTTGCATTTACAAAGTATTCCAACATAGATTTAAAAGTGGCCCTCATAATCATTTCATTAGTTAAGTAGGGTGTATTATTTATATCCATTTTCCAGATGGCACTAGAGGTTGTGACAAGTTTAAGGTCATAAAATTTCTAAGCAGAAGGCTGACACTGCCTCCATAAGGAGGTTATTTTATGATACAGACTGAATCTAACAAAACCCATGGAGTAGGTAATTCATATCAAATTATTTTTGGGTTTCCCTGTTGGCTCAGAGGTTAAGAATGTTCCATAAGACAGGAGATTCAGATTTGATCCCCGGGTTGGCAAGATCCCCTGGAGGATAAAACGGCAACCGACTCCATTATTCTATGCCTGGGAAATCCTATGGACAGAGGAGCCTGGTGGGCTACAGTCCATGGGGTCACCAAAGAATGGCACATGACTTAGCCACTAAATCACCACCACCAAAATCTGCATCACTAGCCACTGAAAATGAGTGTTGATGAGACACAGAAGCTGTGATTCATCTCATTTCCCTGAGTCTGGAAGAAGCTTCTTTTTATAGTGGGATTATAAAAAATGTAGCTTCTAAACAAATACTTGAATGCTATTGATTTAGAGATAAGGGAAAAAAGGGACTTTGTAGAGGATGAGAGATGAAAATGCTTGTATAACATTTACAAAATAAGCAAAAAAGAAAACAAGAAAACTAGATAACCAAAAAAAACCTTAGAGGAGAAAGGGAGGAAAAAAGAAAAGTTATACTAGGCACTTATGTATCCCATCAGAACTGTAACGTGATTCGTGTGTAAAAATAGTTTCATCTTCACTCCCAGCTTGTTCCCACAGAATTTGGGGTCACCAGGATTATCAGGACAAATAAGCATCACCTTCTGCATCACACAGCCCAGTAAGCCTCAGTGGCATCGCGTAGCAGAAACTGAGGTTCCATCAAACTTTGGGGAAGAATATGTGCGAGGAGGGAGGAATAACCATGAGGACTAGGAAATTACTTGTTAGTCTCTTGTGTAAAAGAAATCTTGTTGCACAAGAGAATATAAGGTTTGGAGGGAGCTTTGAGTCTCTGTTAACACTAAGAACATCCCTTAGATTAGAGTTGGTGTCCAGGATAGAGAAGGGATACTAATAAATATTGCTGCTTCCTGCAGTTTGGCTCTAAAGAGAACAAAAAAATGGTGCTTTAGAATAATATATTAAATTTTAGCTTTTTTTCTTATGGTTTGTTAGTCTCCTAAAAACAGTCAGATAATAAAAATATATTCAGAAAATTGTCAACTAAATTTGTATGTTAGCTGCAGAATGACTGTCATCTTTGAAAGTTTTTTGAGGTTGACTTAATCGAGAGCAGCTATCAGGGCACCTCCCCAAATCTCCTAGATGCCAGGGGTGGAAATGCTGAATTGGACTGGATGGCATCTTTGACTGATACAAGGAGAACAGGTAGAAAGTTAACAAGACAAAAGAAAAATAAAGGAAATAAATATATATATATATATATATATATATATATATATCCACTGACCATAATATATAGTGTGTTCCAACGCTGTGTTGTGGCCCGCTAGTGCTAGCTTACCTGAGAGAGCTCATTGTTAAATTTTCAACAATTGTTCAAGCCAGTTGTTAAAAGCATTCATTACTAAGAATTAAATTGTATAAATCTTCACTTACCTAAACTGTTAAAAGCAAAATGAATAAACTTTCAAAGTCAGATCACTTCTAAATTATTTGTCTGCATTTTACTATTATTCGCTCTCTCAAAGTCATCCACACCTATTGTATTAGTGTTGGAAATCCTATATAACAGTGCACTCCTACACCTTTCTTTTCAGTGCTGTATTCAGTGACATCATACTGGTGGCTCAGATCAGCCATAGTTGGCAAATGTGACAAATCAGGTATTGATTTATTGTTTTGTTGATTGTCTAATCTTGAGAAATGTTAATAATGCAAATTAAAATGGAAAGTGTGTCATGTAGTTACATTATGAAGAGTATTCAATTAAGGAAATATTCATTTATCATTTGAAAACTGTTATCTGATTCAGCAAAGATGTGATTCATGTCACTGATGAGCAAATGTGTTTCTGACACACATCTTAGTTGTCTCACTTCTCTCCTAATTTCTTACAGTAAACGCCAACATCAACCAACCTTCATGTCCCATATCAGATTCACCAATGAGGCATTTATTGGGAAAAGAGATGGCAGATTGGGATCTGACTCCATTTGCCAAATCCTGGTTGAATTTTAGCCATAATTTGGCTACCAATATAAGAGTTTGGAGCAGGGCTTCCCAGGTGGCACAGTGGTAAAGATTCTGCCTGCCAATGCAGGAAACACAAGAGATGCAGGTTGGATACCTGGGTCAGGAAGATCCCCTGGAATAGGAAATGGCAAACCCACTCCAGTATTCTTGACTGGAAAACTCCGTGGACAGAGGAGCCTGGCAAGCTATAGTCCATGGGGTTGCAGAGAGTTGGACATGACTGAGGAGCTGAACATGACAAGAGTTTGGAAAATATGAGTGGAAGCATTGTTAGAATCAATTAGTTATGCAGAATTTATAATAAGTTAAGTATTGTGTATTTTATTATTAATTGCTAATTGTATGCTACACATTCTTTATGTCAATAAAATTTATAATAAACTTATGTACATATGTATATGCATACTTTTTTCTTCAGAGAGACTGTTGTTTAATATTTGTTCACATACTACTGGTTATTATTAAAATTTTCTCTTATTCCTTATTTTATTTTGTAGCAATTTCTTGAAGTAGGTATTATCCATATTTTGTAAGTATGGAAAATGAGGCCCAGAAGAGTTTGGAAGTAATACCAATGTCACACGGCTGTCAGAGAATGTAGTTGGGTTGGGGGTGTCAGCTAAATTCTGGCCCAGGCCTGGGCTTTTGTATTAACACCACTCTGACACTAACGTTTATGAGTTAATGACCTCAGTTAGGTCACTTGTGCTATACTGTGGCCTCAGTATCCTCTTCCATGAAAGGAAAAACATACTATCTTTTCATTCCTCAGAATTGTCAGGAGGATCAAATGTAAAAATAATTTGTAAACTTAAGAGGCTAAAGTAATACGTAATTATTTACTAAAGAGGTAGACATTTAAGATAGCATTTTGTTTATAGAGCTTGGAGGCTGACTCGGGCTCCTTGAAAATGAATTTTTCCATATAGTACATGAAGAAACAAATATGCATTTCATTTTCTCTTGGAAATACTTTCTATTATATGTTGCTAGATGTTTTCCTGTTCTGGGCTTCTTTGCAAGTCTCCAGCATCTTTTTTTATTTGTTGTTGTTGTTTAATCACTGTGTGTCTGACTTTGTGACCCCATGGACTCTAGCCCACCAGGCTACAGTGGGATTTCCCAGGCAAGAATACTGGAGTGGGTTGCCATGTCCTTCTCCAGGGCATATTCCCGACACAGAGATTGAACCTTTGTCTCTTGCATTGCAGGAGGATTCTTTACCACTGAGCCGGGGGAAGCAACTTTTTTGTTTAAGCGCTATTAACTTTTTACAGTAATAGACTGATGGTTTCTTAAAGTGTTTGGCAACTGCGTTTTTTATCAGCCTAGAGCATCCCTGAGGTAGTGTGTGACCAGTAGATTCTAGGGAAGCAGCCAAAAACTAAAACAATGCATAAGTGAAAAGAAAGAAAAACAAATTATATTTTTGAAAAAGAATCAAGTTGTTTGCATTAGAGTCTTGTTACTTATAAGCTTGGATACTTTAAAGTTACTGGACATTTTAATATCCTCTGATACCTCAGTATTAGATTGAAGTACGGATAATAGATAATTTCACCCTATATCTGCCTCCCAATGCCACTGCGCTTCCAGGTGATGACATTTTCTACTGCAATTCTGAGTGTTTATAGGGCTTGATTCTGCTAGGTAATTATACAATCTACCATGGCATTAAGGCTCACTGCATGAGCTAATGCCATGATATGGAATTAATCAAACCTAAGTGAAAAGGTCATTAGAAAGTTAAATTATTTCGCTGATACCAGAGTAGCACCACATAAGCAAGAATTATATTCCATTTTGATATAATAGATCCTGAAATTTAGTCATTAGTTTTACCTCACTAGATCTATCTAATTATTGATGTGGTTAATTACTTAAGCCCATTGACCATTGTTTAGTATACCATTACTTATACTTTTGGCTCTTTGAAAAGAATGTTATGTCACATTCTTAACTTATCCTTATGCTTCACCTTAATTACTTCCTATGAGCTAACACAGATGATCTAATAAAACACTATTATTTATTAAATTTTTACTGTATAGGAAATTGTGCTTGTGTGTAAAAGGAACTTGTTCTCTTCATGGTAAAATAAGTGAATTTGCTAGCACATTAGAATGGTGTTCACTTTCTCAGCAGAGCTTTAATAACTTCCTCTGCCACTGTCCCTGACCAGAACAGAACAGATAAAGCATCTGCACAGAAATGAGCTTTAAAGAATTCCAGATAATTTGAGGCAGATGAATGGTATAGGGTCACTTACCAGCTGAATGTCCATTTTCTCTGGCAGGTTAATGTCGTTTGCTGATGTAAATGTGTAATAGTCAAGATAGGCTAGGTTATGTTGCACTAACATACATTCCCATTATCTCACTGACAACAAAGATTTATTTCTTGCTTATGCCACATGTCCCCTGTAAATCTGGCTCAGTCTCTGGTATACATTCTCTCTCTTAGCAGCTGAGCCTGACAGAGGTTTCATCTTCATTTCTATAATCATCATGGTAGGGGGAAACACACATAGTGAATTATACCCTTACATTTTTTCCAGCACAGTCTTACCATATACCCCAGAGAAACAAGACCGGGCTATTCATGTTAAGCAAGAATGACTCTCACCTGTTACCACTAACGACTTCATTGGATGGAACAAGAAGTGGAGTAGATCACAGGAAACTGTTGTGGTTCTTGCTCTGTGTGGTCACATCACTTCTTTAGCTACAATTCTATAAACTTTGAGAAGTACTAAATGAATTCAGTTGAGCATTTTGGGTTATGTATGTGCTCTCGGGATCTGTAATCTATCAGAGTTTCTTCAGTCCTCCTTTCACAATCTCATTTTATCCTGAAGTTCTCATATGGAATTGATCAAAAGCAAAAATTTAATTATTTGAGTAATTCTTTTTTGATATACAATGAAGAAAGGAACTTTCTTTTCTTTTTTTTTTTTTTTTTGCTTTTTTGTTTTTTCTTTGCTTTTCCACAGCATCTCACTCAATGACAAGATCAGAGTGTTGCAAAATAAATGTAGGATGTGTGAGCAAATGAAATAAAAGAGAAAAGAGAAATTCCAGATGAATTGAAGATGGATTGTCAGTTGGAAATATTTAATATCTATTTCCATTTTATTTCTGTTATTATTTCTTCATTGTATATTATTTGGGCTTAATTTGTTCAGTTTCATGTTTTTCATGGGAGCTTAGTTCTATTTATACCTTTCTTTTTAACTATAAGCATATAAGCATTTAATGTTATACTTTCCTTCTAATCACTACTTTTGCTGTATATATCTAAAAATACAAATATGTTCTTTGATCCACATGTTATTTAGAAGTGATTTTTTAATATGCAAGCATTTGAGGATTTTTTGGATAGCTCATTGCCAATGAAGATAATTTAATATCATTATTTCACAATTAATGAAGACTTACCTTCTGGTTGACCATATGGTATCTTCGTGAATATTCCTGATGCACTTGAAATAGATGTGCATTGTTTGGTTTTGTGTCCTATAATTTGCATTTAGTCAAATTGATTAACAGTGTTGCTCAGATCTTTTATCTCTTTACTGACTTTTTTCTATTTGCTTTATCAATTAATGAGATATTGTTGAAATATCCAAATATGAGTGTATCTTGTTTAGTTCTGATTTTTTTTATTCATAAAATTAAAAAAAACTTTATTACCTTGTTAATTGCAAAATGGTGAATTTTTCCATTTCTTTTATTCTATAAGGAAGAACTCTTGCTCTCACACACATAGCCTCTTGCCTTTCTCAAAAAATATCTTTCTGTTGTATTGATTCATTTTTTTCATCAATGTGCTATAAGTCATTAGGATTACTATATCTTGTGTTTAATTTGTCCAAAAGATCACCAGAAAATTCCTTTCAGGAAATAGTTTTGCCCTTTTAATGTATCCCATTTAGTGCAAGAACACATCTTTGATTTCTGATGCAATTAAATGTTTCATGTTCACCTTCTACTTTCCTAGTCCCAAATGTCATATCTTTTAGTTGGAAGTGACATTTAAAAAACAACATCTGGGCATTATATTATACGTGCTAATTGCTTTGAGTGACAGTTCTTCTAAACCCTTCAATGGAAGAGTTTGGAAGCATATATTTGTAAGCAATCAGTAGCTCATCCTGATACCACTAATTCAAATTGAACAGCACGGGGTTTGTCCTCACATATTTTCCATTACATATTTGTATTTCTTTATCTCAGTATATAGTAATGTCTACACATTTAAATATCAAGTGGAGGAAATAAATGGAATACTGACTATAACTTGAATAACCCTAAAGAGGGAAGGAAAAGAAAGAGAGTTAAACTCATGGAATAAATATAAGACAAATAGCAAAATATTAAAAATAAACTCCAACATGTATGTGCTTATTTTCAATTTAACTTTTTGTTTTAGAAAACAATGCTATGACAAGGCAGAGAATATGATGATGGATAATAAAAGCACAATCAAGCTCTACACTGTCTACATGAGGTACACATTAAATATAAACTCAATGTAGGCTGAAAGTATTAGGATGACAAGTTACACATCAGACTAAGAGAAAGCTGATGTATACATATATATTAATATTAGACAAGGTAGACTTCAATCCGAAGAGTATGTTAGGATAAACAAGTATTTCATAATGATAAAAGGATCATCTTATCAGAAAAGCTGAATTTCAAAGTACTTAATAAAAGGGCATCTAAATACATGAAGCAAAAACAGGCAAAATCAAAGGGAGAAATACACAGAATATAATAACATCTGGAAATTTTAATACCCCTCTTTTAGTTAGGAGTTGATAGAATAAAGAGACCAAAAAAAAAACCAAAAAAACAGTAAGCATAAAAGGTATGAACAACAATGCCACCCAACTTAATATTTAGAGAAAAACTATACACAATAACCGGAGAAGGCAATGGCACCCCACTCCAGTGCTCTAGCCTGGAAAATCCCATAGATGGAGGAGCCTGGTGGGCTGCGGTCCATGGGGTCGCTAAGAGTCAGACATGACTGAGCGACTTCACTTTCACTTTTCCTCTCATGCATTGGAGAAGGCAATGGCAACCCACTCCTGTGTTTTTGCCTGGAGAATCCCAGGGACCGGGGAACCTGGTGGGCTGCCGTCTAGGGGTCACACAGAGTCGGACACGACTGCAGCTACTTAGCAGCAGCAGCATACACAACAACAGAATGAGGAACACAGGCAAATAATACTTATGAGCCATATTAAATAAATCTCATTAAGTTAAAAAGATTGAAATCATACAGGGTATGTTGGCTTACCACAGTATAATTAAATTAGAAATTGATATGTAAAATTTGTATAAATCCCCTAATGCTTGAGGGGAAGAAAACTACATAATTCTAAACAACCCATAGGTAAATATCAATAACAAAAGAGAAAATATGAAATACTGACAACTGAATGATAATTAAAATGTAATATATTAGTATTTACGAACTATAGCTACTGGATACCATATAGGAAATTTATAGCTTTAAATATTTTAACAGAAAAGAAAAAATTAAAATCAATGTTCTAAGTAAACAATGGCCTTAGGAAAATAGATAAAATAAGGAAAAGAAAAGAAGAAATAATAAGAGAATATCCATAGATAGAAAATTAACAAATAATAGTAAAAATTAATCAAAATTGGTTCCTTGAAAAGATTATTGAAACCGGTAATCTTTAAGAATACTGATCAAAAAATAAAGACAAAAAATTACCAATATTGGAAATGAGAGAGAGATATCTAGGTAGATTGTACAGATATTAAAAAGATCATAAAGAACAATGATAAATGACTATATTTGACACTGTGTGTGAAATAAACCTTTGAGAGATCATACATACTAAAGAAGTAAAAAATTCTGAATAGCCACATATCAGTAAAAATAATTAGCTTTGTAACTTTAGAATTTTAGAACAAATCAATCTAGTGATGTATAGCAAAAGATAATAAATTTATACTCTGATGAATTTGGTTTTATCTCAAGAATTTAAGGTTAATTTATTATTCAAAACTAAATCAATCTAATGGAATACTTCTAAACCATTAAGAAAGAGCAAACCAGGGCCATGTATGTACATCAGAATGGATGAGTACAAATTCATCATGCTAAATTAAGGAACCCAGTATTAATATATTATATACGGCATAATTTCTTTTATTTGGCATTTTGGAAAAGAAAAGGCAATAATAATATAGAAGGACAGAAAAGATGAGTTGTTTCCAGGAGTTTGATTGGGAGTGTATTGTGAATACAAATGAAATGTATGAGATAATTCTTTGGGGTATAGGTTATAATCACTACTTTGGTTGTGATTATGAGAATATAAAAGAGTGTTAGTCTTTCAGTTGTGTCCAACTCTTTGTGACCCAAAGACTGTAGCCTGCCAGGCTTCTCTGTCCATGGGATTCTCCAGGCAATACTGGAGTGGGTTGCCATTCCCTTCTCCAGGGGATCTTCCCAACCCAGGGATCAAACCCAGGTTTCCTGCACTGCAGTCAAATTTTACCAGCCGGGTCTTCCCTGGTGGCTCAGATAACAAAGAATCCGCCTGCAATGAGGGAGACCCAGGTTTGATCCCTGGGTTGGGAAGATCCCCTGGAGAAGGGGATCGCAACCCACTCCAGTATTCTTGCCTGGAGAATTCCATGGACAGAGGAGACTGGCAGGCTGAAGTCCATGGGTTGCAGAGTCAGACACACCTAAGCGACTAACAGTTTCTTCCTTTCTTTCTTTCTTTACCATCGGAGCTACAAGGGAAGCCTTTATGAGAGTATATACACGTGTAAATACTTATTGAACTTTACACCAAAGATGTGACTTTTGCTGTATGTAAATCAAAACAAATCCAAAAACGATTTTATTTTTTATATTAATAGAAAAAAGTAGATAAACCATCATTTTAATAAAATTCAAACAATGCTTCTGACAAAAGTCAATATCCCTTTATGATAAAATATCCTAGCAAATTAGGAGTAGAAAAAGACTTTCTTACCATGACAAAAGGTATCTGCAACAAACCAACAGTAAACAGTGATCGACTGATGAAATAATGAGCACTTCCTCCCTAAGGGTGAGAGTAAGTACACCCACTCTCACTATATCTGTTCAATATTATATTGGTCAACAAGGCTAAAAAAACCTCCCTCCCAATTTCAGAGTATGTTTTCATATTTCAGTGTCGCCAGAGAAGGAAGGCCTACTAGGAGGATCTTGGAATGGAGACCTAGCAGCCAACAGAGGTAGGTACCATTTTTATTTACATTTTGCAAATACTGAGTCTTAAAAATGCTATTTAGTTTGATATTAAGGCAGAAAACTGAACCCTGAATCTGTTTCTAACTGGTAAGTTATACTTAATAAATTACACTTAATTCCTCTTTGCATGTTGCTGCTCAGTTCCTTCAGTCGTGTCCGAATCTTTGAGACCCTATGGTCTGCAGTCCACTAGGCTTTTCTGTCCACTGGATTCTACAGGCAAGAATACTGGAGCAGGTTGCCATGCCCTGCTCCAGCGGATCTTCCTGAACCAGGGATCAAACTGGCATCTCTTGTGTCTCTTGTGTTGCAGGTGGATTCTTTACCCTGATCCACTGGGGAAGCCCTTGCATATTACTACTTCACCTCAATATTTTGAATAATCTTTGGTCCAAGGTCTATGATCCAGAGAACAATGACATTGGACATCTTATTCAGAATATTTGAGAAAACCTTCACCATCTGAGGCTCACTGAAAAAAAATCCAAACATTTTTAGCTACTCATTTTTAATTAAATGGAACGTAGTTATATGATTAGACTCAGATGAGCTACAGGGAAATTTACCAATCTGTGTGAAACTAAAAAAATAATTGGAAAGCCTATCTCCAGTGCCCCAAATTGTAAGAAATACATACAGCTTTATCAGTGACTTTGCACTGAAAATTATCCTGGGCCCACAAAAGCAAAGCTCATTCTGGAGAACCGTATTGCAGAATTTCTTGACACATTCTGAGTCCATATTGGCAAATTAATAAAGGACATCATTCTGGGTCCCTTTAAGTTATGTTTCGCATTTTGCTTTGCAAATTACTTAGAAATTCATTCTTCCGTCTTGGCATGAGATTAGTTCAGCCTCCTAAAGGCTATCAGCAAGCAGTGTCTTTGAGTGACAGAGTCTGTATTGGAAGTTAAGACTTCTTAGCTTTAATTTGCACTTCAAAGTATTAGTTTGTAGGTGGGGGAAGCCAAAGTCCCTTCCAGAGCCCATTCTACCTTGTCAAAGATACTTTCTGGACGCTGCAGTACTTGAATGGTACTTGTGTTTATTGTCAGCTTTTAGGGAGGATCTTTATTTCCTTCTGACATTTAAGCCTGTTAGGTAATAAGAGGAAAATGAAGGAAGCTCTTCTCATAGCATCATGTACTGCTCCCTCAATTGTCATCTTTACCGGCTTCTGGAAGGGAGAGTATAAAACCCCAAATGAGAGTATAAACTCACAGGGGAACTAAGATCCTGCAAGCTGTAAGGTAAGGCCCCAAAATAAATAAAACCAAACCAAACCTACAATTAATTGAAAGCAAGAGATAGCCTTGAGGTGCCTGGATCCTTAGGGCTTTATGAGTACAGTTTGAAAAACCACTCACCTGATGAACTTCTATCATATATATGTATATATATTTTTAATTTTATTGTAGTATAAAATATAGCATATCATATAGGTGTACAACTAGATGAATTTTCTCAAAGTAAGCACATCTCTGAAATCACTTCCTGGGACAAAAAACATTGTCTGCATCCCTGAAGGCCAGTATCCCTTTTGTGCACTGATCTTCTAACAGGGATACCTGTTGTCCTGACTTATAACCCCGTAGGTTTATTCTAATACTGATCTAAGTGGAATTCTATAGAAAGCGCTCTTTTGGCCTGTCTTTTTTTCTCTCGCCATTTTAATTGTGAAGATTATTCATGTTATTATGACTAGGTATGGATTGTTCATTCCCATTAGTAAATAACGTCCTGCTATGTGACACCACCATGACTTATTTATCTATTTTACTGTTGATGGACATTCAGATAGCTTGTAGTTTGAAGCTATTATAAATAGTATGTATATGAATGTTTCAGTACATGTCTTTCGGTAAATATATTTTGGCATTTCTGTTACAACCTAAATTTCTGGATTGTAACTGTAGGGCATGCTAAGTCATTTCAATTGTATCTGACTCTTTGTGACCTTGTAGACTGTAGCCTGCCAGGCTCCTCTGTCCATTGGATTCTCCAGGCAAGAACACTGGAGTGGGTTGCCATGCCCTCCTCTAGGGGATCTTCCTGACCCAGTGATTGAACCCACATCTCTTATGTCTCCTGCATGGACAGGCAGGTTCTTTACCACTAGCATCACCTGCAAAGGCCCCATAACTGTAGCTCTCTTAAAGTTCAATATTCACTCTTCCATCTTTGCAAAATGATATAGTAATGTTTATGATTTGAATCTCTAAGTTTTTGCAGCAAAACATATAATAGATTAAGCATTGAAAATTAAATTTAAAAAGATATATCAGTGCTCCAAAGAAAGATATTTCCATGAACTAGAAATAAAACACACACAAACAAGCATCAAGCAAGTTGAGACTCTGGGTCTAGAATTAGGAAGAGTTTCTCTCCTGTGGGATGATAATGTATAAGTGTATATCAACCAAGATAAAGGGCTGGAGTTAACTCATGGCATGGAACTGAGTTCTCAAAAAAGTCTGAAAGAAAGTTGTGATTGATAAAATTGCCTAGGGTGTGGCTTATATGAAGTTAAAATACCTGTGAAAATAAGTAAAAGATCTCAAGCCTGTGTTCAACTATTTTTACTTTTGTGCCAGGAGATAAATTTTCCTGAGCTCTCTATGGGTCAGAAGCTCTATGTAATTGTAGTAAACCTACTTCTGCATGGGAGAGTGGAGCAGGAAGTCCAGGTAAGGGAGACCCCAAAACCCCTAGAAAATAATAGATGAGCAGAAAGGAAATAAAATCTGTAATAGTAATGACCATAATGGTGACAAAATCACTTCTCGAGATGAGCCTACAAACCAGTACTCCAAAATGTATGAGTCAAGTCAAGGAAGATTGCTTGCTCTCAAGTGAACTAATGGGGAGAAAATTTATGTGTATACAAAAACTGTCTAAAATAATTTTGAAATATTTTATTAGTAAATTAAAATGTATGATAGAAGAAATGCTATTTATGAAAAAGAATAACTGAAAGCCCAGAATGAGAAAAGGTGTATTTAAACAGCTGACAGTATTTAAATTCCTGGAAATAAAAAATATAGACCTCAATACATACACAGTTGAGGAGAGAATTTAAAGAGTCAAAAATGACTGTGAGCTACCTTGAATTTAACATAGATATTGAGATTTAAAATATACAAAGGAGACGTTATAGAACAGGAGAGAGAATAACAGTAATGGGCTATGATCGACGTATTAGACTAAGGAAGACAAAAAATGGAAGAAAATATCAATGTTCCCCAAAACAATGGCTTCAGCTTTTTTCAGAACAAAGAAAATCTGTAAACTAACTATTGAAGATGCACACTCATTGTGCATCGGGATAGATAATAATAAGACCACACCAAAATATTATCCTCAAACTAGAAACTATCAAAAATAAAAATGAAATTTTAAGTATAAGAAGGGAGGAAAAAACGAATTACTTACACAGCAACTATAGTCAACTTCTCATCAGCAATGCTAAATGCTAGAAGATGAGGAAATGCTATTTAAATATGTTGAATAATTTTAACACTGAAAATTACCATTCAAGGAAGAAAGGTAAATTAAAGTATTGCCAGGGATACAAAAAACAAGAAGTCTTTCTCTGCAAATACTTTTCAGAAAAATTAAAAATGTAGTTGGAAAGGAAGTGTGTTAATAAAACCTTGACCACACTTTAAATCAGGTGTCATCAAACTTTTTCTGTGAAAGGTTGGATAGGAAGAAATATTTTAAGGTTTGTGAGCTTCATCATCTCTGTCGCACTTATTTAGTGAGGTGCTATAGTGTGAAAGCTCCATGGATAAGATTTAAAGGATGGTGTAAATTTTTTTTTTTTTAACAAGAACAGGTGGCAGAGCACTTATGGCTCATAGACAGCAGTTTGCTGACCACTACTTTAGATCACAAAGAAAGACTTAAAAAAAAAAAATTAAAAAATGCAGTTATCTCTCTGTGCAGCATCTGGTTTGGTCCTATTCCGTATCAGAATTAGTATAGAAATGACATAAACTTCTTAATTCCTGTATTTGCAACATTTCTTTCTTTAGATCTATATTACAAGATTGTATCTGTTTTAGAATGCAACAGCAACATATCTTGATCATATTTATTTCTAATTGTTATTACAAATACACGCAAACCTTGGCTTTTCAGAAGAAGAGCTCTTTTGTGGAAAGAGCCCTGTTATACCCTGAAATGCTGGGGTCAGATGGGTCTCCGCAGATTTTTGTGTCTTTGGACAGAACAAAAGTGTCTTCTGGGCTGAGTGCCACTTGGAAGACTTTGTACAATTACTCAGATGCTTTTTCCTTCATTGCTGTTTCCATCTCTCATTTCAAAAGAGCTTCACTGCAGAGAAACAACCTTCTCTCAGGGCTGGATTTAGCTGAATGTGTTAGATCACTTAATTTCTTCATGCTGTCGATGCAGAAGGGTTACATTCATATTACTGGTTATTGGCAGAGCTGGCAATTTTTAAAGTTAATTGATTTCCTGGCACTAAAAATTATACATTTAAAAACAATTTTATCAGAAGAAATATGAAGCACATGCCGAAGTTAAGTCCCTAAATCACTCTCAGGCTTCACTGTAGCTTGTTCATTCATGCAATGTGAGATAGAAACTAGGCACCCAGGCAAGCATTGCACGCCTCTTAATGTTGACAAAAAAGATATAATATGGGCTTCTCAGGTAGTACTAGAGGTAAATGCAGGAGACCTAAGAGATATGAGCTCTATCTCTGGGTCAGGAAGATTCCCTGGATGAGGACATGGCAACCCACTCCAATATTCTTGCCTGGAGAATCCCAGGGACAGAGGAGACGGGTGGGCTACAGTCCATAGGGTTGCAAAGAGTCGGACAGAACTGAAGTGACTTAGCACTCACGCATGGAAAGATTCTACTTAGTCTATTCCTAAAAATGTAAATTTTTTATGGTCGTGTATTTGTTTGTATACGCCTGAGAAATGCAGGTTTCTTTTTAAATTCTTTTGCTGACTTTATTTTTTCTGATAATATTAACTATATACTTTTTTAAAGTAAAGGATTTAAGGATATCAGAGGTGGAAGAGACTCAGAATGTCCAATGTGTTCCTGATATCAAAATCCTTCTACAATATTCTTGCTAAGGAGTCACTTAGCTTTTGCTTGATTACTTCCTACAATGGATAATTCACTATATCCTGTGATTACCCAGGCCATTCTCAGTCAAGTCCTATTAAAAAAAATAAAAATGAAGTAATTATTAGAAACATTTTTTTAAAATTATCACTGTAGTGTTAAATATCAAATTTGTATAGTGGAGGGTTTACATGAGAGGTTGAACAATAAAATTTGTATGACAGGAATTATATCCAGAATGATTTTGTAAAGTTATAACTATGCAACTCTGATCATTTAGTATAATAAGGTTTATGTATGGCCTTCATTACTCCAAAAATGATTCGAGAAGCCTCAGATAAAAAGGGTGACAAACAGGATAATGATTAAAGTAGGTGAAGAAAACAGGCCCAAAGGAAATGAAGAAAGGGAAACAACATCAGCTAGAGTTAAGTTTTATCACAAAATATGTGAAATTAGATACTTCACACTTACTAGTCTAAGCAGCCAAAGCAAAGATATATATATATATCTAACAGAGAGTTGATGTCATTTTATAATAAAAGTAGCCTAATGAAGACAGGCGCCTATATAGATAATTATCCTTAAATGAATTTGTGTTTGTGAATGTCAGGTGGAATGCAAAAGTAGGAAGTCAAGAAATACGTGGAGTAGCAGGCAAATTTGGCCTTGGAGTACAGAATGAAGCAGGGCAAAGGCTAATAGAGTTTTGCCAAGAGAATGCACTGGTCATAGCAAACACCCTCTTTCAACAACACAAGAGAAGACTCTACACATAGATATCACCAGATGGTGAATACCGAAATCAGATTGATTATATTCTTTGCAGCCAAAGATGGAGAAGCTCTATACAGTCAGCAAAAACAAGACCGGGAGCTGACTGTGACTCAGATCATAAACTCCTTATTGCCAAATTCAGACTTAAATTGAAGAAAGTAGGGAAAACCACTAGACCATCCCGGTATGACCTAAATCAAATCCCTTACGATTATACAGAGGACATGAGAATAGATTCAAGGGACTAGATCTGATAGACAGAGAGCCTGAAGAACTATGGATGGAGGTTCGTGACATTGTACAGGAGGCAGGGATCAAGACCATCCCCAAGAAAAAGAGATGCATAAAAGCAAAATAGTTGTCTGAGGAGGCCGTACAAATAGCTGTGAAAAGAAGAGAAGCGAAAGGCAAAGGAGAAAAGGAAAGATATACCCATTTGAATGCACAGTTCCAAAGAATAGCAAGGAGAGATAAGAAAGCCTTCCTCAGTGATCAGTGCAAAGAAATAGAGGAAAACAATAGAATGGGAACATTTCATGTAAAGATGGGCACAATAAAGGACAGAAATGGTAGGGACCTAACAGAAGCAGAAGATATTAAGAAGAGGTGGCAAGAATACACAGAAGGACTATACAAAAAAGACCTTCATGACACAGATAATCACAATGGTGTGATCACTCACCTAGAGCCAGACATCCTGGAATGTGAAGTAAGTGGGCCTTAGGAAGCATCACTATGAACAAAGCTAGTGGAGGTGATGGAATTCCAGTTGAGCTATTTCAAATCCTGAAAGATGATGCTGTGAAAGTGCTGCAGTCAATATGCCAGCAAATTTGGAAAACTCAACAGTGGCCACAGGACTGGAAAATCCCATCCCAAAGAAAGGCAATGCCAAAGAATGCTCAAACTACCACACATTGCACTCATCTCACATGCTAGTAAAATAATGCTCAAAATTCTCCAAGCCAGGCTTCAACAGTACATGAACACTGAACTTCCAGATATTCAAGCTGGATTTAGAAAAGGCAGAGGACCCAGAGATCAAATTGCCAACATCTACTGGATCATCGAAAAAGCAAGAGAGTTCCAGAAAAACATCTACTTCTGCTTTATTGACTATGCCAAAGCCTTTGACTGTGTGGATCACAACAAACTCTGGAACATTCTGAAAGAGATGGGAATACCAGACCACCTGACCTGCCTCTTGAGAAATCTGTATGCAGGTCAGGAAGCAACAGTTAGAACTGGATATGGAACAACAGACCGGTTCCAAATCGGGAAAGGAATACATCAAGACTGTATATTGTCACCCTGCTTATTTAACTTATATGCACAATACATCATGAGAAATGCTGGGCTGGTTGAAGCACAAGATGGAATTAAGGTTGCTGGGAGAAATATCAATAACCTCAGAAATGCAGATGACACCACCCTTATGGCAGAAAACGAAGAAGAACACAAGAGCCTCTTGATGATAGTGAAGGTGGAGAGTGAAAAAGCTGGCTTAAAGCTCAACATTCAGGAAACTAAAATTATGGCATCCGGTCCCACCACTTCATGACAAATAGATGGGGAAACAGTGGCAGACTTTATTTTAGGGCTCCAAAATCACTGCAGATAGTGACTGCAGCCATGAAATTAAAAGATGCTTGCTCCTTGGAAAAAAAAGCTATGGCCAACCTAGACAGTGTATCAAAAAGCAGAGACGTTACTTTGCCAACAAATGTCCATCTAGTCAAGCTATGGTTTTTTGCAGTAGTCATGTATGGATGTAAGAGTTGGACTATAAAGAAATCTGAGTGCTGAAGAATCGATGCTTTTGAACTGTTGTGTTGGAGAAGACTCTTGAGAATCCCTTGAATAGCAAGGAAGTCCAAGAGTCCATCCTAGGAAATCAGTCCTGAATTTTCACTGGAAGGACTGATGATGAAGCTGAAACTCCAATGCTTTGTCCACCTGATAGGAAGAACTAACTCATCTGAAAAGACCCTGATGCTGGGAAAGATTGAAGGTGGGAGGAGAAGGGGACGACAGAGGATGAGATGGTTGGATGCATTACTGGCTCAATAGACATGAGTATGAGTAAACTCCGTGAGTTGGTGATGGATAGGGAGGCCTGGTGTGCTGCAGTCCATGGGGTTGCAAAGAGTCAGACACAACTGAGCAACTGAACTGAATGTCAGGTGGACATATAATCACTATATCCCAATATAATCCTGAAATGCTATGTGGAAGCTAACCAGTAAACTCTAGAATAGTGTTTCTCAAACTTCAGTATACTGAAGAAACACTTGGGACCCTTATCAAATATGCAGATCTCCCCACACCCAAATATTCTGATTTAGTAGATCTGTGTGGAACATGTGAATCTACATTTTGCCTGTTGTGTGGACGTGTTCTGCAAAACTTTGCTGTACATGTGGTAAATCTCTTCCGGGGCCGAGATCACTATAGTGTTAGCTAAGTGAAAGTGAAAGTTGCTCAGTTGTGTCTGGCTCTTTTCGACCTCATGGACTGTACAACCCATGGTATTCTCCAGGCCAGAATGATGGAGTGGGTAGCCTTTCCCTTCTCCAAGGGATCTTTCCAACCCAGGGATCGAGGCTAGGTCTCCCGCATTGCGGGCAGATTCTCTCCCAGCTGAGTCACAAGGGAAGCCCAGAGTGTTAGCTGTGGCAGCTACAGATTGGCACCTGCCGTCGGCCTTGCCATCCACCTCTAGGAGGATTAAATCCTGTGCTGCTGCAGCTGCTGACCTTCAACCCCTGAAAGTAGTTTAGGGTAGAGAGCAGAAGCGAGGCCCTCAAGGGCTGGGGGAGAAACTGGCAGGAAAGTTCTTCAGAGAGTATATTTTCAGGAGCCGATTTTATAAGCCTGACTCATATCTCCTCATATCTAGAAAAGCACTACAGTCTTTCATGGTGATGACAACTCCTCGTGATTAGCAAACACGTCACAAGACTGGCAGATTCTTCTTTGGAGCAGTTTCTCGGACCTATCTGAGGTGCTGTCTCTCCAGCTGCAGTCTTCATTTTGTCCCAAATAAAACTTAACTCGCAGTTTTCATATTGTGCCTTTTTTTCTAAGTCAACAGGCAAAATTATCAGTAGATCATTATTGACAAATTTTGCTTCATTTAATTTTTCCCCCTTTGGAGTTGGAAGATTATGTCTATTTTTTTTTTTTTCCGGGGGATATTTGTAAGAATGCCTTCATTCATTTAAAGTTCCAGGTTCAGAGAAAGATAAAGGAGATTTCCAAAAGTAATGCAAAAATCTCTTCTGGTTAAGAATTTTCAGTGCTACCACTGAATTGCCAGGCAACGACTTTACTCTTACACCGTATTAATATAGTTCATTGACTTTTAGTATTATTATTCTTGGAAACTTCTTTTCATTGTTCACAGGGCGCCTGAGGGAGACCATGTTATTTATAGCTGTGTGGTTATATACAGATTGAGAAACACTATCTGTGTCACTAAGTATCCCCAAAAATGGGGCATTGCAGGGTGGAAGAGGCAGTTTTGCCTCTGGCAATCCACTTATCATCCTGTATGCGCTGGTGAAAAATGGATAGTCTGGCTACCTGCTTGAGTGGTTCAGGTGAAAAATTTACGTATTTCTGCTCTTCTACAATCTGGTTATTTGCCTGCTTGAAAACAGAGTGCCTAAAAACAATGGCACGCTTAAATTCACAATAAGAGCAATTCACAATGACAGAGAATGAGTTTCTCTATGTCTTTAACTCTGGATTAATTTACCTAATCCCTTTCAGCATTCCATTTTCTGAGTCAAACAGCAAAGAAGCTCTTTGACTAAAACACCAGACAAAAGTTCCTTCTTTTCCAGGCACCGTGCTGTGGTAAGTGCTTCAGTCATGTCTAACTCTGTGTGACCCAAATGACTTTAGCCTGCCAGGCTCCTCTGTCCATGTGATTCTCTAGGCAAGAATACTGGAGGGGTTGCCATGCCCTCTGCCAGGGGATCTTCACTACCCAGGGATCGAACCCGAGTCTCTAATGTCTAACCTGCATTGGCAGGTGAGTTCTTTACCACTACCACCACTGGGAAGCTCTGTGTTAGGTTATATAAAAAGAGAATGAATAGGACAGATGATATTCCCAAGAAGTTCAGATTGAAGCTGCTCACATCATTTTTGGGCTTTCCGCAGCAGTACCTTCCCTTGATCCACCGAAGAATTTCTTGCTATGAGATAGGTCATTGGGTGAAGAAATCAATTCACCAGGTTATTTCTGTTATCAGGGGTTTTAAAATATTATATTTTAACAATAAAGTGTTATTGTGTTTCTGAGTTCAGAGAATAGAAGTAACAAGATCAGTTTTTTTTTTTTTCTTTCCTTTTTTAAGTATCAGGAGGGATTAATGGAGAAACATAGAGCAGGTAATGAAGTGTCTGTGATTTCTGATTTTCTTTTCACCTAGGGAAAATATAATTACAGGGGTTTCATGCTGATTATATTTATGTGCTATGCTTTCTTTCGAAGTGAGTGAGATGCTGGCAGTTATATATAGATGATAAGAAATTCTGATAGTATTGAATGAGAGGATTTCTTTCCTGAGTGAATGGGCAATCTTCCTTGCTTGAAAGAATGCTCTCAAATATAAGCCTCTGAAATGGCTTTAGATGCAAACTTAGTTACAGCTTCTGTAGAAAAGCCAACTTTAAGAAACACTGAACAATCAAGAAGGTATTTGATGAGTTGAAAAGGGCTTTTCTATTCTAGCAGAGTGGCAGGAAGTCAAGTTAGACCAAGTAGCAACTAATACGTGATTTTAACAGGTAGCATTAGTGAAAGAATTAGATTTGTACCCTGAGTATTTAAATATTTTAAAAAAGTATTAACATATTCAGTGATTTTTGGTATATATATATGTTTTTGTTTTCTTGAATTGTTTCATTAAAAGCCAACCAAGAAGCAGAACCATGAATATTGAAACATGCCATATATTAAATTGATTTAGTAGTGTTCCACTCTTTGCGACCCGATGTATGGACTGTAGCATGCCAGGCTCCTTTAGGCCTATATTAATTCCATCTCTGGGATGTTTGGTTATTCGAACAAAGAAGTATAGAAGAGACCACTGATTTAACTAGCTAAATGATGGAAGGAAATGGCTATAAGCAGATCGGTTGTAAAATGAAAGAAATTTATGCCAAACACGGCATCTTCAGCTGACAGACTTCATGCAGGCATGCAAATCATGACCTTCCCAGACTGCAGTTTCTCTGCTTGTTCTCACTTGATTTTCTTGGAGAGGACATTTTTTCACACAGACTTTGTCTCTGCTCAGTATTCACTTCCAATCCTCCCTCAAAGTCTCTGTCCTCTTGGGAGACTTCAGAGACACTCCTCCTCACTCTGATCATCTCTTTCCTTTAACCTTTCTGCTACTAACATATTCCATGTACCACAACCCGTGACCTTTTGCTGTCTCTGGAATTGCACAGAAAATGCACCCAAAGGACAGGACAAAGTTTCTCTCTTCTTCTGCAGTCTGACAGCTCTTCTCACAGAGCAAAGGTAATTGAGAAAGGGCCTAACTAGAGCCCAGGATGCCTGCTTCTCCGCCACATTCTGACCCCAGTCAGCCATGAAACTTCGCTTAGTCATGCATCTCTCTAGTCCATGCTCAGTTATTAAGTCCTGCCTGACACTTCCCGACTGAATGGACTGAAGCCCGCCAGGCACCTCTGTCCATGGGAGTCTCCAGGGAAGAATACTGGAGTGGGTTGCCATTTCCTCCTCTAGGGGATCGTCCCCACCCAGGGATGCAACCCGGTCTCCTGCACTGTAGGCAGGCTCTTTACCACCGAGCAGCCCTGTCCAGTCCATAAGGAATGTTATAAAATAAGCTTAGACATTAAACATGTGAAGGGTTTATTTTATTAAGAGCTAAAATAGATTTGAAACAAGCAGTGCCGACCAAGAAGTAGTTAGGCGCAAACAGTCCCGAGATAGGAGCCGGTACAGGACACGCTTGCAGAGGCAACGAGGAGGTATTTGCGTGGCTGAAATTTACAGGCTCATTTGCTCCTCGTGATTGGTTGTTTCTTAGCGCTTAGATGTCCTAACTTTGGCGCGTTTAGAGGCTTAAATTGTGGCTTGTGTTTGCGGCTCTTGCTTTAGAGCCACCTCAGACTGAAAGCTTCCTCGTTTAATTCATTGAACGGTGGCTATCAGCTCCTCATCTGCAAATGGAACTGATGTGACAGTGAGGTAAATGAGAAGTGCTTTGTAAACTGCAAAGTGCTCTGTGAGCCTGCGGACCCTGCATCCTGTTCATTCTCCGTGGTCTGCAGCGACCACTTCCTGGGCATCTAACCCGTCCCACTGCTCGGGATCTTGCTCTGGGAAACCTGGCACCTACTTAAACGTCCTGCTGGTGCCCGCTGAAATTCTTAACCACCTTGTCTTTTCACATGTGTTATAAATCGAGGCCAAGAGAAAAGAGCACAGGAGGAGACACTTGGAAATCGGCGTCATGTGTACCTCCGCTTCTCTTTGCTACTCTATTTGCGGATGACGCAGAATTCCAAGATATTTGGGAGTTAAGCATTGCTCAAAGCTACTAGGAGGTAAGATGTTAAGACCATGACTGAGTCAGAGGTGATGGGGGCGGAGGGGCACATACTGACCGCCCCTTGGAGGCCACACTTCCGGGTTGAACCAAGACTTATCTTTAACACAGAGAGAAAGCCATGGATGGCATTCTAAAAACAGAAACAGCCAAGGAGTTCTATTATGCCCTTGTTTTTACTTCTGTTACTTCCTTGCGTTAGCCGACCACTTACACGCAAAGTAATGACCCGAAAAGGAAAAATAGGACTTCCAGTTCTTTCTATTTTATTTCTGTCTTACACATCAGTTAGCCAAAGTATAGAGTATCAGTAGAATATAAGCATATCAAGAAGTGAAATAAAGATGGTAGTGATGGTTGTACGATATAAACGTACCTAATACCGCTGAACTATCCACTTAAAAATGGTTAAGGTGGTAAATTTTATATTATGCTTATTTTGTGATAATTAGAAATTAATTCTGGGTGAGAGGGGAGAGGGTGGGAGAGAGATCGAAGCTATATGTTTGCATATAGCTGATTCACTTTGTTGTAGAGCAGAAACTAATCCAACATTGTAAAGCAATTTTATGTCAGTTTAAAAAGAACTTCTCAACACATGGAAAAAAATTAATTTTAAAAATAAGTAAAATAAAACCAATTGAATTTTGTGGAATGTTTCTGCTGTTCTGGTGAGGATGAAATACATATACATGTACAAACCAAGGTGTGTGAATTACATAACTTTGTGACACAGCAACTGAGTTAAATTCTGTCATATTTTCATTTTAAATGACATTGCATAATATAAAGTGAATGATAAAATTTCTTCCATTTAAAGTTTTAATTTAAAAAGCTAGAATTATGATAAATAGCAAATATTAAACAGTATGACATTGAGAGAAAGACTGCAAAAAGAAAGGAAAAAATTGTATTTTAGTACTTTTAAAGGCATTGTTTTACTGTTTTTTTAAACGAGGGAACCCACATTTTCATTTTGTATCAGACCCTACAAATTATCTCTCTTTTCATCTGTACTGTATTTACACTGGTGAGGAATGTATTTGGAAAATCTAAAGAATGCATATTACCCTACATACATAGCTTTGTGAGCAAAAAGTGCCCAGTGGGATGCTCAGAATAGAAACATGCACTTAAAAAATATGTACTGGAGTATAGTTGATTTATAATGTTGTGTTAGTTTCATACATATAGCAAAGTGTTTAATTAGCTATAAATATACATGTATCCACTCTTTTTTTTTTAATTTAAGATTCTTTTTCCATAGAAACCATTACAGAATATTGAGTAGAGTTCCCTGTGTTATGCAGGTTTTTATTAGTTATCTATTTTTACATACAATACAGTAGTGTGTATATTGCAATCCCAGTCTCCCAGTTTGTCCCTCCTTTCCCCCATCCCCTGGTAACTGAGACGTAGACTTTTAACTTGGGCCTTTTACCCATGTCATGTTGTTAACAAGCTTATTATGTGGGTTCTCTTGTTTTGCTTTTGTCTTCAACTCCTTTCTTGATATATGTGTTATTTGAGAGACATATTCAGTGTCACAGCCTGGCATTAATCAGTGACAGCAATTAACAATGAAAAGCTATTGAAGTGGAAAGGATTTTAATTATTCATAACTATCTTTTCACTTTCACTAATTGCTTTGTGGGTTTTCCATACATCTTCTTTCATTTAAAAGAATTCTCAAAAATGACAAAAGAAAGAAATGCTTTTATATTTTCACATACTTTTTCAGGTCCTTTTTACCAATTCCATAGTAAAAAAAAAAAAAAAAAAGGAATGTTTCCTATGATTCCTAAGTCCACTAAGTGATCTGGGTTTGGGTAAACTCTGGGAGCTGGTGATAGACAGGGAGGCCTGGCGTGCTGTGGTTCATGGGGTTGCAAAGAGTTGGACACGACTGAGCGACTGAACTGAACTGAACTGAAGTGCTCACTTAGGCACTGGAAGTTGGTTTGCCTTCCTTTTCATCATATTTTATGAATGTCTTTCCTTTTTATAATTTTTCTTGTATATTTTCCCTGTGCTGATTATTTTCTTATTATTGGTTACTGACAGGAAGAATGCAAGAACACTTAGTAAGTTTCTTTCTTCACTGTAGTTTACTGATTCCATTTTATCTCCTTCTCTTCCCCCTTTCTGTCCCTGTATCAATGCTGACTCAAGTGCTGGTCATCTTCAAAGCCTGCTTGAGACCTGTGTCACAGCTGCAGGAAACCAGGAAGGCATTAAACCTTAGAAGCTTGCTTTTCTTTTAAAAGTGAAAGGCTCAAGAAAACTAATTCTGCTCCCCATTTGATATGTCATTCTAAACTTATGCTGTCATTTTTGTTTTTAATGGATATAAATATACTGCCTTTCATATTAAGAAAGATCCCATTGTACTTCTGTGGATAGAGCCTGTACTTTGAATTATATTTCCAGTTGGCACAGTTGACCCATCTGCATCCCCTGCCAGGATCTACTTTGGGACCAACAGTCTACCATGAGCGGTACATGTACTGGGATGATTGGTACAGTCCAGTTTGTAGCTGAGAAACAGAGTATCCACAAGCCAGGTTTACGAGAACCTGTTTTCTGTTTCACTGCAATTATCTTTGATATCACCAAACTTCATGGGCCCTCTCCTGTGCTCTGGTTAGCTCTGCTCTGTAGCATTTGAATACTGACACTTACTTTTTCCTCTTTTGGTTTCTAGGTCACCCTTCTCTCTTTTTTTATGCTCTCTCCTTATAGTCATATATCTTTTTCCAGCTACTCCTCTCCTCTACCAGTTCCTCTTAAGTGCCAATGTTCTCCAACACTTCATTCTCAGCCCTGTTCTATTTCTATTCTAAAATAATCTCACTTGGTGATCTCATTCAAACCAGGGCTTCAATGGCTGTGTGTACCCTGTTGACCTGTCTCCTGCCTAGACCTTTCTTGAGTTGTTTTCTTTATTTATTATATCAGTTGTAAGTAACAGATAATGTAACAAACAACTGAAAAAAGAAAGGGCATGTTTGTCCCACAGACTGAATAATAAGTCCAGAGATAGACAATCCTTGGCTTTTGCAGAAGACCTTTTAGTCATTACTGATCATTTGGATCATTACTGATCCAATTCCACCTGCCTTTTTACTGCAGCATTGTTAGCATATTGGCTTTCGTCCTAATGCTTGTTGCTTCCTAGTCATACAATGGCTGCTACATTTCCTGGCACAACATCCAGAGGAAACAGGAGGAAGGAATAAACAGCTGGGTCTGGCTTTTTTTTTAAATGGAAAGCAAAATATTCACTAGAAATCCCACCAGACATATGTTCAGATGTAACTCTGACAAAGTAATCACTTGGCTCTCCATAATTTTAAGGTGGATTGTAAAGTTGGTTATTAAATTTTCCTCTTTGATAATGGATAAAGGCAAGGGAGGATTTAGTTATGAATATATTGAGGTACCCAGTCCAGCTATGAGTAAATCCATAGTTGGAGGTAGCCAATCCGGTGTTGGCCCATCTATTTTCAAACTTGACATCTCTAGCAGGATATTCCACAGATACCTTAAACTCAGCCTACAGATCTTTTTGGAGATGGGTAAAACTTAGAAAAGGGAATGGCAACTGGTGACTTTTCTGTTTTTATGATTTTTAGCCTGGTGAGGAAGATCATGTTTTTATATAAGGCAGCTGAAATGTCCGTGGAAAACCTACTGGCTTTGTGACCAGAGACATCAGAGGACAGAAGACAGGGCAGTTACAGCTGAAGGAAAGTGAGGATTCATCCCGGAAAAGGAGAGAACCAGAGAATGGAAGCCCCAGGTATGAGTAAACTCATACTTATAAAATTATAATAGATAATTGTACATAATATTGTGTTCATTGGTTGATATAAAATGTTCCCAGAAGGGTTCAGAGAAATTCAGGGAGCCTGAGGGTGATGATAAGAAAATGTTGAATGATTTATATGATCTGAAGAGAAACCAGAGTATGAGGGTGATTATAAGAGAGTCGGGGAGACGTTCCTAGAAATTGTATCACTTTAACTGTATCCTGAAGGACCCACTTTGTTCTTCCAGGGAAGGATGACAAAGATGCATGATCAATGACCCACCAGAATCAAGAAAATTCTTTTTTAAATCTTAGGGAAAAGAATATGGATAACCATATAGATATTCCTGGAGGGAAAATTTGAGTCCCAGGTGATTTGGGGAAGTTCTTTATAACTAAAACATATATGAATCCTATACCTAGACTTTTAGATGGAGAATGAAAGAAGTGTCTAATTAACTCTCTGTTCCTTCATTAATGACAAGGTAAGTGCATATAACATCAACAGGTTGCAGCAACCTGGACCAATGTCAAGATAAGGGCAAAGGAGAGAGAGAAATTCTAAGTAGTTTATTTGTCAAAACACTTGGGTACCTGTAGTAATGTGTACACTCTGCCCAATGTCTAGCTGACTTAGACCATATCTGTAAAGATAGAGTCAATGATGCTAAAGATGAAAAGCAACTGAGATTTGAAATGTCACCTACTTCAGTGAAACAGTGTTAAAGTTTATTTCTAATCAACTTAATTGCCTATATTTTCTGCTAAAACAACAGAAGCCACATTCTTCAGAACAATATAATGAAATCTAGAGACTCCATAATATATATTTTGTGATGTTCAGGATAAAATCTATTTTTACTTGAACTATGAAGAAACAGGAAGTTGTGACCATTTTCAGGAGGAAAAACAATCAGCTGAAGTGAACCCTTAGATGATCCATATTTTTATTTTTCAGAAAAGATCTTTAAAGTAGCTTTTTAAAGTATGTTCAATTAACTAATGAGGGGAAAGAAATAGTCTCAAAAGATGACTAGAACACACTAAAAAATCAAAAAGCATATGAAGAGATCTTCACACCTTTAGTCATTAGAGAAATACTGAATAAAAGTTTAACTTGATACCACTATAAGCCTGTAGGAAAATTGGTAATAACATTCATTGGAAATGCTATAGAACAACTGGAATTCTCTCATATTTTTAATGCAAATATATAGTCATATGAGCACTTTGGAGAATTTGCAGTTTCTTAAAATGTTAAGCATGTACCTACCATATGAGCCACATCATCTACCCTTAGGTATTTTAATAGCAGCTTTCTTCATGTGAGCATCTAAAAAAATTACAAAGGGACTTGAGGAAATTTGGAGGGTAGTAGAAATGTTCTGCTCTTAATTATAGTTACATTTACACAGCTTTATATGTCTGTCAAAACTCATTGAATTATATACTTGAAATGAGTGTACTTTATTTTACATAAATTATATTTCAAAACCTATTTTAAAAAAATCAGTAGTTATTTTCAGTATCCCTAGGCTGAAGGCCAGATTTGCTGGTGAGCCTCAAAATCCTGAAAATTCTTTTTAAATTCATCCCTGTAGTTAATTGCTCTCATTTTAACTGCTGTCACTCCTCCATATAAACCACAATTACTTCTACTTTCCAAGTGCATCACGCTCCTGCGATCTAGGGTCCCATCCCTCTTTCTCTATGGGGATAACTTCTCCTGATTCTTTAAATCAGCTCATACATAGTCTTCTCCAGTAAGTCTGGGTTTCCTAGTGGGAGCCAGTAACGCCTTTCTTTGCTCCCAGGGGACCCTGCACTCACCTCTCATATAAAAACTATATTTTACTCTTGCCTTTCTTTTTATTCTCCTCACTAGGTTTAAAATTATGTAAGGATAGAAATCTTTCTGTAGTCACCTTTCTTTCTTCAGTTATCAAGCCGGGAGTAGATATTCAGAGGCTTGTTGCATTTTTGCTGAGTAGGCTATTATAGGGAAAGATCAAAGTTTTGACATTTTGCGTTGCTATTATTTGCAAGTTTGGGGAAATGGAACCATTTAAGAAACCTCTGGAGGAGAGGCTCAGGTGTGAATATTATGGAAAGTAAGAGGATTACTTTATGAACTCAGCCTCATTCTCCTATACACTTTCTTCTTGTGCTACAGAACTATTCTGTTGGTAAAAATAGAAAATTGGTAGAACTTTTCTATGGTCCCCTTCTTAGAGGCACTGTTCTTTCTCAGTGAAAGCTTGCTCTCTCTGGCCTCTGGTTCTCAGGGTAGCCTTTCATCATGTTGAAAGGTGTCTACCCCCTGGGTCTCCTCTCCCCAGGCATTGCTAAATATTTCTCCTGGTTCTTATCTGTCACATTATGCACAATCATTTCCGTTCTTGTTCTTGAACCTCATGCTCTTTAAAAAAAAAAAAATCACGGTAGCTTAATAAAATATAATGGTAGGATTTCAGGCTTGATGCGTAGGAAAAGTGATACCTGAATAAGGCTGGGAATTGCTGTGTTTTGGAAGGTATTATTGCTATTGCTTTTAGGAACTTAAGAGTTTTACAAAACTTTAGCAACACAGCATCCTTGGAATAGCCAAGGTCTTTGATTTGCTGGACATGACTGACTCTCGTCTTCTAGACTTTACCTTGGAAGAAAAAATCATTGTATGAAGTGAAAGTGGTAGGACTGTATCTTTCTTGTTCCTTTTACCCATAAGCTGAAAGTGGTCTTTCTCCTTTTTCTTGACACACGTATGATTTGTCTTTTTCTCTATCTGCATTCGAAGTTTTAATGGTATGGGGTATATTTCTCTCTCTCGCTTCACACTCCTCTGTCTTTGCCTCTTTCTTTCCTGCTCCTTCTCTCACCCTCTTCAATGTGGCATCCTGATGAGGAGCTCTGAAAGATTTTGATGTACACCACTTTCTCTCGTGTGGCTCATTTTTAATAGTGTTTTCTGAAGTGTGAAAAGAAATGACCATTATTATGGTTGTTAGAGTAATAACAATAGCCATGATTGTCAACAATTACAACAATAATAATGAATGTTGGCATTATTTACCGTCTTGAAAGGATGATGTGAATACTATAGTCCATTACATTGTAAAATGCTCCTTCAAGGGAATGTTCCATGTGGAATATAGTAACCGTTCTTAGCATTTCGATTGGTATTTGGGTAAAGCACTGTTTGGAATGAACAATGATGTGTGACTGTTTGCATTTTTTTTTTTTGTATTGAGAATATAATCCCCGTGAACTGATTATAGAATATTGCTGTGTTAAAATCATATCTATGACTCAGTTTTTCCCTTTTAAAAATGATCAGTTTCAGATGGAAAGTTCAGAGCCTTTACTTTCTAGAGTTGTTTCTTAAACAGCTCAATTCTCTGTATTGTAGATATGCAAAGAAGGATCTGGTATTTTTTTTTTTTTTTTTTTTTTGCAATGTTTAGTGCAAGACCCCTTTGTCAATCAATCACTTACACTTGTGAGAGAAGCTGGAAAGGTCATTGGAATGGACGTTTTTATGGCAAACTCAAAAAATGCTTTTGCATTCACTAAATTTAGAATTTCCCCATCCACTAAAAATGTACACTCATCTTGCAAAAAGGATAAAATATGTAACAGACATAGCTTCATTTATACTACCCAATTTTTTTTTTTTTTAAGGATGCTTAGTGTTGTGTACATATACTTGATGAAAGATTTCTGTTTTCTTGAAAATACAGTTTGACTCCATGGCAGAATTATAGAGAGATAAAAGCTGACCATTTAACCTGCTCATGTTCATAAATATGTGAGCTTTGTTTGCAGGAGTGAGATTGTTTCTAGATTAAGAGAAAGATGAAAACATAGCACTAAAATGAAAGTACTTTCCTTGTCAATTTTAACACTAAAGCTGAAAAAAATCCTCATACATAGGAAAAAAATGAAAAGGAAATAGGCTTTACTTGAACCATTGATTAGTCAGCTAACCTGAAGATTAAACTGAGGATTCATTTAAAGGAGGAGAAGGATCTCAGTGAGGAGCTCACATGAGAGGGTTTTAGGCAGCCAGTCAGGTTATATGGATTGAGCCACTGGCAAATAGATGGGGATGGCATGGGGTGGGCATAACAGTAGGTGCTAGTTCAAGACAGAGAGGAAGAAATATAGCCAGAAATTCAGTTGTCTTATCAGGAAACAAGAGAAATAAGTTTATTAAAGGCAAGACAATCCAGCATGAATGGCACTTTACTTAATACTAAAGGTTACCAACACACTTGTTAAATGTCCATCAGGTGTGTATATTCGAAGGAGGGTTATTTCTAAGTGGAAGTGAAATTTTATGATTCATTAATGCATATTGTAGTAGTTTGTTTGTAATTAGAATAACGTACACTTCCTCATTTATATCATGGCTTTACAGGTGGCGCTAGTGGTAAAGAACCCGTCTGCCAGTGCTGGAGACATGAGTTTGATCCCTGGGTCAGGAAGAGCCCCATGGAGGAGAGCTTGGCAGCCCACTCCAGTATTCTTGCCTGGAGAATCGCCATGGGCAGAGGATAGTCCATAGGGTCATAAAGAGTTGGACTCTACTGAAATGACAGCATGCATACACTCATTTATATCACATTTTAAAAAAAGTGTTAAAAAGAATCACTTCTTATTTCCAGTGATTCTTCCTTTTCTTCAAATTGATGAATAATAACTGAAACTACCCTAGGATTTATATATTCACTATGTTTTATTTTATTTATTTACCTAATTATCCCTCTATCTTGAGTTTTTCACTGATATTTTTTGTTTCAATGTGTGTTTGTGTGTGTGTGTGTGTGTGTGTGTGTGTGTGTGTGTGTGATCAGCTGCTCAGTTCTGTCTGATTATTTGCGACCCCATGACTGTTGCCTGCCAGGCTCCTCTGTCCATGGAGTTTTTCAGGCAGGAATACTGGAGCGAGTTGGCATTTCCTACTCCAGGTGTTCTTCCCAACCCGGGGATCGAATCTGCATCTCTCGCATCTCCTGCTTTGGCAGGAGGATTCTTTACCATTGTGCCACCTGCAAAGCCCTTCAATGTGTAGGGGACATATAATGACAGAAGTTTCTGAATCTTAGAGGAGTGTCAGCAGCCTCTATAGCTCTCCAGGAGAAATTAACTTTCTCCCTGTGTCCTTGTTTTAAATTCAGTTCCTTATTCTTGTTTTTCTTGGGACTTGGGTTCTTGTCTTGAGAAACTGTGTTGCTTCTGCTCCTAGTCTTGCTTTATTTAGCCAATTTGCACTAGGCACTTGCTCTGTGCCAGGAGCTGTTCTGGGTCCTAGGGAGAGAATAGACCAGGGAGATTCTGTTCTAAAGAGGAGAAGTCAAAAATAAGCACTAAGTGAGTTTTAAATATTACTTTCTACTGTGGACATGGGAAAGCAGGGTGATGTGAAGGAGTGGCTGACCTGGGGGATGTGAAGGCTTTAGATTGAGAGACAAAGTTTTCTTTAAAGAAATGAAATTTGAACCAAATGTTCCAGGTACCTCAAACAGCATTGAAAAAGCCCAAAGATAGAATAAGCTGGATGTGATCAAGGACAGAAGGAAGGTCAAGCGAGTTGAACAAAATGGTTAATAAGATTGCAGGGAGGCTAGAAAGATAGGCAGGAGCCAGATCATGCAAGTCAGAGGCCATCAGGATTTGAACTTTAAGTGCAGAGAGAGGCTGTGTCTTGTTGCTATTGTGGAGGTGGTGCTTAGCTTAGTCAAGGTTGTAACATATTCTGAATTTTTGTCTTTAAATATAGATTGAGGAAGGGCAAGAAGAGATGCAGGAAGATAGGCTGGATGTGTCTGAAGGAGTCAAGTATAATATGGTAATAGAGAATGTAGAATGAGTAAAATTGAACCAGGTGGAGTAGCCTTGAGTGAACTCTGCCACCCATAGGTAAAACAGGTGGGTACCTCTAGGATTTGGTTTCAATGCTCACAGTTACAGTCAGCACTTTTTTTCCTCTTCCCCTTGTAGACCACAATTGATATCAGAATCTATCATTAGTCATTTATTGCTTTGACTAAATTCCCCCTTTCCAAATGCAAGTACATTTCTTAGAGATGCTATATTAAGACATTAAAGTGAAAGTCACTCAGCTGTGTCCTACTCTTTGCAACCCCATGGATTGTATAGTCCATGGAATTCTCCAGGCCAGAATACTGGAGTGCGTAGCCTTTCCCTTCTCTAGGGGACCTTCCCAACCCAGGGATCAAACCCAGGTCTCCCACATTGCAGGTGAATTTACCAGCTGAGCCACAAGGGACGCCTGGGAATACTGGTGTGGGTAGCCTATCCCCTTTCCAAGTGGATCTTCTCGACCTAGGAATTAAACCAGGTCTCTGCATTGCAGACAGATTCTTTACTAACTGAGCTATCAGGGAAGCCCAAGCAAATTCGATAATCTTAATGCTACAGAACCAAAGTTGGGTCTACCTGCTTGTGAGCAGCTACACCAGTCTATTGACACTGGTTGTAGTGAAGGAAAGTGCAGCATTTATTGCAGGGTGTCAAAGAAGTATTCTGAGTTAGATGCTACTTGAAAGACCTGAACTCCCTGAAGACTTTCAGGGAAAGATTTTTAAAGACAGGGTGAGAGGATGGGGTTGTGGGGTGTGTGATCAGTGGATGTTCTTCTGATTGGTTGGTGGTGAGGTAATCAGGAGTCAGCATCATCAGCTTTCTGGCTCCAAATGGTCTGTGATCTATCTACCTGCTTTTGGATAGTATACAGTTAACTTCTACCTGGTGGGATTTTCAGTATCTGGAAAACAGCTCAAAGCTCAGAATATTATCTATAGCCCTTGAGGAGGAACTGGATGTCCTTGACTTTGTTTAATGGCTGACTATTATTATTTTTGTCTTGCTTGACTGTTTTCCTTTCTTATTGCATTTTCTCACTTTTCTAATTAAATTTATTCTTTGACTAAAGATTTTCTACAGACAAAAGGCAGGCAGAAGACATTGTGTAGGGAAAATCTATTCTGGGAAAGCCCCATAGGGTCCTTCTCAGTTCCATTCAGTTTAGTTCAGTTGCTCAGTCGTGTCTGACTCTTTGCAATCCCATGGACTGCAGCACACCAGGTTTCCCTGTCCATCTAGGTTACAGTAGCGTCTCTTGTGTGGGTTGGAAGATCGTCCTCACCAGAAAAAAGCAGCTTGGTTAGAAAGGCACGACAGAGACAGAGTAAAACATAAAAAAATACAGCATTGCATGTTCTTGATTCATTGATTTGTGGAGACTGCTGCTGCTGCTGCTGCTAAGTCGCATCAGTCGTGTCTGACTCTGTGCGACCCCATAGATGGCAGCCCACCAGGCTCCTCCATCCCTGGGATTCTCCAGGCAAGAACACTGGAGTGGGTTGCCATTGCCTTCTCCATTGCGGACACTACGGTATTGGATTTTTCTGTATCCTCTCCTTTACAGCACTACATTTTAGCTACCGAGAAAATGTTTGTTGACAAATATTGTTGCACTCTCCAGCATTCTCATCTTAATTTAATAGTCTAAATCTCCCATGCGATAAACACATGTGACTTTTTCAAGAAACCTACTTTTGGATATTTGGCTCTACACATGATGAAGCACAAGATTATTTTTTCTGAAGGGTAATCAAAGATGATGATATTTTGGGGAGAACAGTTTAAATTGAATTCCTTTGAGTTTAATCATATAATATTTGGCCATGCTACCATGTTTTGAGCAAAATATCATGTGTTTTATGAGGCATAGCTTGATAAAACAGCAAATTCAAGAACGAGAGGAATAAACACCAGTCAAAAGCAGGAATTTAATCAGAGCATTGAATAATATTTTTAAGCATTTGTCATGGGCAAACATATTAGATACTTTGTAGGATATCAGGCCTTAGGGAAACTGCATATATACTTATAAAAGATAATGGTACATGTGATTTTGTAAATTGGCTGATAAAAGTATTACAATAATGAGTCAGAGAATTCAGAGAAGTCCAAGGGTGATAATAAGAGAATTAGGCAGAGTTTTTTTTAGGAATTGTAACAATTTAAGTGGATTCTGAAGGATCCATCTTGTTTTTCTAGGGAAGGAGGACAAAGACATGTGACCAATGAGTTATAAGAATCAATAAAGCTCTTGGCCCCTACAAGCTTTAATATTAGGGAAAGGAATATGCATAATCCTACAGACGTTTATGGATAGAAAGATATAGAGTCCCAAGTGTTCTTTAGAACTAAAATATATATGAAGCCTATACCTAGATTTTTAGAGAGAGATGATGGAAAGCTCTGATTAAACTTTTCATCCTTAATTAGTGGTGAAGTAAGTGTATATAACATCAGTAGGTTGCTGCAAACCAGCAGGATGTCTAGAGGAGAGAGAAACATCAAGTATTGTGTTTCTTTGTCAAAATTTATGGGTATTGACAGTAATAACTTATCTGTATTTTCTTTTTCTTGTTAATATTTGGATTCTCTAAGTTCTTTTAAAAGAAATAGTCTATGTAGTTATACTATTAAAATAATTTTAAAAAGGATTTTAACTTGGGGCAGAATTATAATTATTCAAGTATAGGTGCAAAATACGAAGAGTACCTATTTCAAATTGTGCTCTGGTGAGTGTGTTTAGCAGCACACTTTTAATTTGGTGTAAATCGTTTTTTTTTATTTTTTCCGAGTGGTTTCTTATTATAGTCTCTAGTAGGAAATGGGGTCTAAGTGACCTTTTTCCATAAAATGAATACTTTTCATTCAGTAAGCCTTTCATATATTTTATTTATTCTTTTTGTTTATTTATTCTTTTGACTGTGCCACTTGGTGGCTTCTGCAATCTTAATTCTCTGACCAGAGATTGAATCAAGGCCTCCTGCAGTGGAAGCGTAGAATCCTAACTAATGGACTGGCAGGGAATTTCCAACATATATTTTTTTTTATTTTGAAAAGAATACATATAATCAGTTACTTATTCTATTGTCTTAAAAAAATGAAAAACTGTATATTGGTACAATTTAAATGAAAGAATTCTATTCTGATGAAAAGAAAAGATATAATAATGTTATGTTAATATTTTGAAAATAAAAGTGTTAAATGCTATTTTAGAAAAGATTCTAAAATTTTCTCTATTCTGTGTCAAGAGTAAATGCTCACTGGTTTTATTATGTGCCATATCAAGCGGGAAGATGTCTGATTAACAAAAACAACTCATTGTGTTTCTTGACTTTGTAAAAGTGTACATTAATGAAGAGAATGTTAAGCCTATAGAGTAACAATGAGAAGTAAGAGTGAGTGGATATAAGACAGATAGTTTGTATTCATTCTTATATTATAAATTATTATTATTTTATATTTTTCCCAAACCAAAGTAAAACTCCCCTTTTAGGAGCAGCAAGTATTCTTATTAAAGGAAACATAAAAAAGAAAAAAAAATGATTGTCTAATTCTAAGATATAGAAAACATACATTTTTGTTGTTTATTTAGATTAGTTGTAGAATTTAGTGTATTTTTATTTCTTCCTTGAAAGATCCTGATTTCTATTTTTAAAGTTATGGCATGCAATAATTTAGGCTTTCTTGAAAAATAAGAATATATTGTTTTGAGCATTTAATTAAATATGGTCCCTACTGAATGACTCTTGAAAAATTGCTAAGTAGAATGAGTCTTGAAGAAAAAGAAACATGTTTTAGAGTAAACACATTTATTATTTATGTTTACTGTCCCTATTATTTCAAGAAGGAAAATACACATTCTGTTACTGAAAGAGTGTGTGTGGGTCTTGCTGCTTGCTGCTCAAGAGCCAATAAAAAAAGCCAGGTTGGTGGAAAGGAAAGTTTGCTTTCTTTCAGATGCCAGCAACCGGGAGAGGGGATGGTGTCAGACATCTGTCCAAAGGCGGATTCCCACCCCACCACCACTGGCAGTCAGTGGGGCAAGAGCTTTTATGGATAGAAGTGTGTGTGTGGGTTGGGGGCGGGGGTTACATGCAGAAACAGCACAGTCAGCTCTGACAGTCTCCTTCAAATTGGTCAGCAGTGGTCTGACCAGTGTCAGCTCGGTTATTTTAGGTACAGTTACTCTTCAGTTTCAGCTTCCCTGATAGCTCAGTTGGTAAACAATCTGCCTGCAATGTAGGGGACCCTGGTTTGATTCCTGGGTCAGTAGAACCACTGGAGAAGGGATAGGCTACCCACTCCAGTATTCTTGGGCTCCCCTTGTGGCTCAGCTGGTAAAAAATCCTCCTGCAATGCGGGAGACCTGGGTTTGATCCCTGGGTTGGGAAGAACCCCTGGACAAGGGGTAAGGCTACCCACTCCAGTATTCTGGCCTGGAGAATTCCATGGACTGTATAGTCCATGGGGTCGCAAAGAGTTGGACATGACTGAGTGACTTTCATTCACTCACTCAATCCTCAGTTCCAGGGTCCATTTCTTCCCATTTCTTGGTGGCCATTTCCCAGAATTGTGGCAGCTCATGTCCTGGGTAAAGTCTGGTCATCATGTAGTTAACTTCTCCATCTGGTGTTTTAGTATCTATAAGACAGCTCACAGGATATGGCTCAGAATTGTATCTATACCCCTTAAGAAAGAATTAAAGGTCCTTGATTATGCTTAAAGACTACATCGTTATTATTAACTCCTTTGATTGTTTTCTTTTGTTTCTGCATTTCTTACTTCTCTGATTACACTTATTCTATGACTAAAGTTTTCCATAGGCAAACGGCAGGCAGAGGACATGGCAGGGGGCAAGGACTATAGGGTTCTGCTCCATTTCAGTTCCCATAAAACCCAAAATTTGCCTGAAGTTAGCCAATATAATTGAGGCTTCCCAGGTGGCGCAGTGGTAAAGAATCTGGCTGCCAATGCAGGAGGCATAAGAGACGCAGGTTCTATCCCTGTGTTGGGAAGACCCCCTGGAGGAAGAAATGGCAACTCACTCCAGTTTTCTTGCCTGGAGAATCCCGTGGACAGAGGATCCTTGTGGGCTACAGTCTGTGGGGCCACAGAGTCAGACGTGACTGGATGACTGAGGCTGCACGCACAACCCATACAATCTTTCCCTTTTGTTTTTTGGCTGTTAAAATAATATATGTAATATATAAGTATATCTATAGTATATATATAATATGATATATATTGACAAATATTTTTCTCTTCTTCCTATAAGCTCTCCTCTCTTTAACTGTATTTGTTTTATTCCTAGTGTAAAATAGCTGATGATGCTGAAATAGCTATGGAACAATAACATACTATGAAACTGTACCAAAGGGATGCTCTGAAGAGAATTGGATATCCTAAATATAAGTGACCATCCAGAGTTCTACATGAACTGGCAGAATTTCCTTAACGAAATGGCTGCCTGTGAGCTGAATGGCATGAGCTCATGTAGGAACTAAGAATTGGAGTGAATAATAATAATAGTAGCTCATATTTACTAGGTATACAACATGTGTTAAAATATATGTGTTGATATAAAATATACATATATATTCTATATAAGATTTTACACACACATACACACACACACGTGCATGCGTTTGTGCTCAGTTGCTTCAGTCGTGTCCAACTCTTTGTAACCTTATGGACTGTAGCCTGCCAGATACTCTGTCCATGGGGTTCTCAAGGCAAGAATATTGAAGTGGATTGCCATGCCTTCCTGCAGGGAATCTTCCCAACCCAGGGACTGAACGCACATCTCCTGCAATGCAGGTAGATTCTTTACCCCTGAGCCACTGGGGAAGCCCCTACACACAGACACAGACACACACACACACAATAACTTAATGTTAACAATTTTTTAATGTTAACAATTCTTACAGTGTAGGTATTGTTACTAACTCTACAGATGAGAAAACCAAGTGTAGTAACATTATGTATCTTGCCCAACTCATGCAAGAGCTAAATAGCAGAAAATAGCAGAGACTGAATTCAAATTCAGGCCATGTGGCTGTTTTGTGAGCAATGATGCTTTTCTACCATCATAGGTGAACTCCTAGGCTCCTTTTATCTCTGAGATTATAAAATTATCATTTACGTATTCTCCTTCAAGAACTCAGTAAGGAGATACCACTCCACAACAAAGGATATGCCCTTGGGAGTATGTCCTTATGTATGCGGGCCTTGAAATATATCTAGCTAATGATTATGGTTTGAATAGTGGAAAAGAGATGACATTGCAACTTATTTTTAGTGAATTACTTTGGTTGTATGTGTTGGTTTTTTAATAACTCAAAATGAAGATAATTCATTACCACAGGCCAGGACAACCTTTGCTAAGAGAGTATTTATGTTTGTTAGTATTTGATGTGAATTGAAGCAACCATAAAATGAAAGAAATAGTTTAGAGTAAATGCCTCTAAATTTAAAACTAAAAACTCACTTTACAACTCTGAGTATTGCCAAATTATCATGTCATATAATGACATTAGAGATTAAAAAAATATTTGTAAGCTGTGGCTACGATAACATTTTCATTTATTGGTGCTTATATAATACATTCTCAGAGGCTTTAAAAAACAATTTGCAAACATCTTGGAAATGTTCTATCATTTCAGTAAGGTAAAAAGCAAATATATACTAATTTGGGAGGTAGCAAAACTATAACCAAAAATAGATTAAGTAGTATGTTCAGTGTCTCTGAATAAATTGGAATTAGCATGCTGAATAACTCTTCTTGTACAAATGATTTTCATATCACTTCTCTTGAAACACAGTAAAAACCTATCTCAGAACTCTGCTCATGTTAGCTCCTCTATTTATCTTGTTAGCCAGGATGGCACTGATTTGCATTAAAAATCAGTAGCTTGAGAACATCCTCATTTAAATGACAGGCAAAGACAATTATGCCACAAGCAGTAATGCTGAAATGTTAACTAAAGAGCCAGAGGAGGAAGACTTTGAGAGGGTATGTTATGAAACTGACTTTTATTTATTTATTTATTGAAACTGACTTTTAAAGCATTGAAAGTCATGAAAAAAAGAGAGAAGTCAATGGTATAAAAAGCTTCCAAGCCATCAAGTGAGATGAAGACTGAATCAGTCAGTTCAGTCGCTCAGTCGTGTCTGACTCTGTGACCCCATGAACCGCAGCATGCCAGGCCTCCCTGTCCATCACCAACTCCCAGAGTTTACTCAAACTCATGTCCATCAAGTCGGTGATGCCATCCAGCCATCTCATCCTCTGTCGCCCCCTTCTCCTCCTGCCCCCAGTCTCCCCCAGCATCAGAGTCTTTTCCAATGAGTCAACTCTTCGCATGAGGTGGCCAAGGTATTGGAGTTTCAGCTTCAGCATCAGTCCTTCCAATGAACACCCAGGACTGATCTCCTTCAGGATGGACTGGTTGGATCTCCTTGCAGTCCAAGGGACTCTCAAGAATCTGCATAGTGCTCATTAAATTGAGGAAACAGAAGCTATTTGTCAATCATGCTGAGTTTGAGATTCAGTTGAGTACAAGAGATGGAATCTAGATTGTGATAGTTTGAGAAGTGAGGAGGAGACAGAGTGTATATAAACGAGCTTTTAATTAGATTGACTGCAAAAAAGATTAGAGATAATAGCTAAATTAGTAGCTAAAGGAAATTAATAGCTAAAGGAAATTTTGAACTAAGAAGATGGATTTTAGAATTTGAAAATAGTATTAATTTCTGACTATGAAGCCAAAAAAATATAAAATTAACTATTGGTAGAGGAACCTAAAGATGATGCTGTTAAAGTGCTGCACTCAATATGCCAACAAATTTGGAAAACTCAGCAGTGGCCACAGGACTGGAAAAGGTCAGTTTTCATTCCAATCCCAAAGAAAGGCAACACCAAAGAATGTTCAAACTACCACACAATTGCACTCATCTCACACGCTAGCAAAGTAATGCTCAAATTTTCCAAGACAGGCTTCAACAGTATGTGAACCAAGAACTTTCAGATATTCAAGCTGGCTTTAGAAAAGGCAGAGGAACCAGAGATCAACTTGCCAACATCTGTTGGATCATAAAAAAAGCAAGAGAATTCCAGAAAAATATCTACTTTGGCTTTATTGACTGTGTGGATCACAGCAAACTGTGAAAATTTTTAAAGAGATAGGAATATCAGACCACCTTACCTGCCTGCTAAGAAATCTGTATGCACGTCAAGAAGCAACAGTTAGAACCAGACATGGAAAAATGGACTGGTTCCAAATTGGAAAAGGAGTACGTCAATGCTGTATATTGTCACCTGTTATTTAACCTATATGCAGAGTACATCATGAGAAATGCTGGATAGGATGAAGCACAAGCTGGAATCAAGATTGCTGGGAGAAATATCAATAACCTCAGATATGCAGATGACACCACTCTTATGGCAGAAAATAAAGAGGAATGAAAGAGGCTCTTGATGAAAGTGAAGGAGGAGAGTGAAAAAGTTGGCTTAAATCTCAACACTCAAAAAATGAAGATCATGTCATCTGGACCCATCACTTCATGGCAAATAGATGGGGAAACAGATGAAACAGTGACAGACTTTATTTGGGGAGGGCTCCAAAATCACTGCAAATGGTGACTGCAGCCATGAAATTAAAAGATGCTTTCTCCTTGGAAGAAAAGCTATGACCAACCTAGACACCATATTAAAAAGCAGCACCGTTACTTTGCTGACAAAGGTTCATATAGTCAAGGCTATGGTTTTCCAGTAGTCATGTATGGATGTGAGAGCTGGACTATAAAGAAATCTGAGTGCTGAAGAATTGATGCTTTTGAACTGTGATGTTGGAGAAGACTCTTGAGAGTCCCTTGGAGTGCAAGGAACTCCAAGAGTCCATCCTAAAGGAACTCAGTCCTGAATATTCATTGGAAGGACTGATGGTGAAGCTGAAACTCCAATACTTTGGGCACCTGATGCAAGGAACTGACTCATTAGAAAAGACCCTTATGCTGGGAAAGATTGAAGGCAGGAGGAGAAGGGGATGACAGAGGATGAGATGGTTGGATGGCATCACTGACTCAATGGACATGAATTTGAGCAAGCTCCAGGAGTTGATGATGGACCGGGAAGTCTGGTGGGCTGCAGTCCGTGGGACTGCAAAGATTCGCACACGATTGAGTGACTGAACTGAAATGAATGTGGTGTCATATAACAGTGACATAAGGAACAATGGGAGCCTAGTAATATAACAGTACAGTTTTATACGTGTTAAATGGATATAAAAATAATATGATAAATAAGACACTTTAATTGAAAAATACTCATGTTTGCTTGTGAATCTGGACTTCAGAAAGGTTTCAGCTTATGAGTTATTGTGAAGTGGTAGAAAGTTGATGTGTTAGTTTCTTTGGGTTGCTATAACAATGACCATAAACTGAGTGGCTTAAAACAAGGAAAGTTGACTCTCACAGTTCTGGACGCTAGAAGTTTGAAATGAAGGTGTAGGTGCTTTTTCTGATGGTTCTAGGGAAGAATTCTCTGTTGCCTCTTCTAACTTCTTGTGGTTGCTGGCAGAATCCTAAGGATCCACAGATACATTACTTAAATGTCTGCCACTTTCTTCACATAGCCTTCTTCCTTGTGTATCTGCTGCAAGGACCATGTTTATAAGTAAGGTCATATTTATAGGTTCCAGATGGACATGGAGTGTTGAAGGTCATTATTTAATCTAGTACAATGGATCATATGAAATTAAAAGGCTCTAACACTAGGTGTGGATGAGGATGGCTTATAACACATGTGGGGAAGTAAGACAGCTGGTAGGTGTCTGAAGTGTGTTCAGTTTTTGCCTTATCTGGCTCATTTAAATTGGGTGCTGTTTTTGATGTTCACTAGTGTTTTTCTTGCATAAGCTAAAATTCCAAAATGCCATTCCTGTTAGTCCCTAATATATCAGTCATTTTGGAACAAATTCATGTTATCAAAACAAGTGTGATAGAAGATCTGATTATACAATGAAATGCATAATTCTTAATCACATTGTTTGTTCAGCTTTGAGAAACCCATCAACTGTGTGCCCATGCCTTCTCAAGATATAAGACATTTTTATCATCCCAGAATGTTCCTTTTCTGCTTCATACCAATTCTTCTTTCCAGCAAACCATTGTTCTGATTTCTATCATCATGTTTGATTTGCCTATTCTGAAACTTTGTATAAATGGGATTATACAATATGTACTCTTCTGTATCAAGCTTACTTTATAAAGTCTTGTGTGTTTTAGGTTCATCCGTGCTGCTGTATACATCACTACTTCACTCCATTCTTTTAAATTGAGGTAAATTTACATAACAAAAATTTCATCATGTTAATGACAAGATATATAATTCAGTGGTTTTATTACATTCACCATATTGCACAATCATCAACATTGTCACATTTCAGAACATTTTTATCTCCACCAAAATATGTCTCTTACATTAACAGTTACTCCCTGATTCCTTCCTCCCTTTCCCATCGTCCTTGGAAACCACTCCTCTACATTCTGTCTAACCTGAGTTTGCTTATTCTGAATGCTTTATATCAAAGGGATCACACAAATATGACCTTTGTGTCTGACTTCTTTTAGTTATTATAGTGTTTTTAGGTTCATCCAGGTTGAAGCTATGTTAGTACTTCATTCCTTTTATAACAGAAAAATATTCCATTGTATGAATATGCCACAGTTTGTTTATCCACTTATCAGTTGACAGACATTGGATTGTTTTCATTTTTGGCTATTATGAATAATACTGTCATGAACATTTGTGTTAATTTTTTTTCTTTTGCTTGAATATGCCTTTAATATTTTGAGTAAGTACTTAAGAGTAAAATTGCTGGGTCATATTATACTTCTATATTTAACTTTTTGAAGGAATGCAGACTGTTTTTCAAAGCAGCTGTTCCATTTAAATCTCTACTAGGCAGTGTAAGAGGACTCCAGTTTTTCTACATCATCATCAACATCAGTTTTTCTTTTTTAAATTATGGCCATACTAGTGGGTGTGACACTCCAGTACTCTTGCCTGGAAAATCCCATGGACGGAGGAGCCTGGTGAGCTGCAGTCCATGGGGTCGCTAAGAGTAGGACATGACTGAGCGACTTCACTTTCACTTTTCCTTTCATGCATTGGAGAAGGAAATGGCAACTCACTCCAGTCTTCTTGCCTGGAGAATCCCAGGGATGGCAGAGCCTGGTGGGCTGCCGTCTATGGGGTCGCACAGAGTCGGACACGACTGAAGTGACTTAGCAGCAGCAGCACAGTGGGTGTGAAATGGTATCTCATGGGTTTTGATATAGAATCAGTGGCCAATGACAGTGAACATCTTACTGTCATGGTCATGTGTCTATCCTCTTTGAAGAAATGTCTATTCAAATCCTTTGCCCATTTAAAAATTCCATTGTTTGTCTTTTAGCTGTCAAGTTTTTAGTTCTTTATGTATTCTAGATCCTAGACTCTTATCAGATTTAAGATTTGCAAATATTTTCTCCCATGTTGTGGATTTTCTTTTCACTCTGTTGTTAGTGTCCTTTGAAGCACAGTAAAATTTAATTTTGATTTGATAAAGTTTAATTTGTCTATTTTTTTTTCTTTTGTTGCTTGTTTTTTTGGTGTCATGACCCATAGTCATGAAGATTTATTCCTATATTTTCTTTTATGATTTGTACAATTTGAACTCTTAAATATAAATATTTTTATCCATTTTGAGTTAACTTTTGTGTATGATATGAAGTAAGTGTCCAACTTCATACTTTTCCATGTAGATATACTGTATTTTCAGCATTTGTTAAATGCTTTCCTTCATTGAATGGTCTTGGTACCTTGAAAAGATCAATTGACCATATATTATGTGTTTATTTCTAGATTCTCAATTTTATTCCATTTATCTGTATGTGTATTGTTATGCCAGTATGCTATTGTTTTGATGGTAGCAGCTATATAATAAGTTTTGAAATCAAGGTGTATAAGTCCTTCAAGTTTGTCCTTCCTTTTCAATATTGTTTCTTGTATTCAGAGTCTTCTGAAATTCCATATGGACTTTAGGACTAGTCTTCACATGTCTGCAAAATGGCAGTAGGAAGTTTAATACAGAATGCATTAAATTTCTTAAACATTTTGAATATTACTGCCACCTTAACAAAATTAAGGCGTCTAATTCATTAACACAGAAATTAATTTTTAATTTAATTTCTTTCTATAATGTTTTACAGTTTTCAAAATATTAGCATGGTATAGTATGCAAGGCTTGAACCACTTTTGTTAATTTATTTCTAAGTCCAGTATTTTATTCCTTTCTTAAAGAAATAGTCTTGTAAATGATTTTTCTCCTTAATTTTTTATTGGATTGTTAATTTTTAGTGTGTAGAAATACAAATGATCATTAGAACTCAAATTAATAGAAAAACTTTTTCCGAGATTCTGGTATATGGGTGTTAAAAACTTTTAAGATAATGGGAAAATTTTATCAAACACTGTTAGAAACTTGTTACTTTAACTGGGATGTTTTGCACAGATATTTTAAGGAGTGGAATGGGAAATACATCTATTTTATATCTAAGATTATCTTTTATAGTCAAATTGTACAAATGATGTTGATTTGACATATTTCATGGGTGCTATATAAAACTCTTCAAAAGAGTGTGGACATATGTTTGTGTGCATCTACCAAAACCAATGAAGGAGAAAAAATTCAGACAATCAAAAGGAGTTTACATCAAATAGGTTTTTTTCTTCACTAAATTACTTAAAATTTTCACTTTTCAGCAAAGTCATTGGTAATTTTCCCCAAGATAATACTTTTTCAAAAGGTATTTCAATTTGATATTTGAGTGATAGGAAGGAATACAGCAAATTCAAATAAGGAAAATGTTGAAATCATATTTCTAAAGAAGTGTTTTGGAACTTTCTCTAAAAGAAGCACTTTTCTATTTATTATATGTAATTCGGGCATATATCACACTCTCAGAGAAAAATGAGAGCAATCAGGGGAGAAAATCCCTTAAAATGCTATAATTTCAGTTTATCTCAAATTACTTTTAAAGGCACACTTTTGCAACAGAAATTTTTTTACCATCACTGAATTTAAATAGCATATGAAATGTGTGTCTTCTCCCATGACAATTTGGTAAAACAACAGTCTTATTACATATTGCTCAAGTGAGACTTTAAAAAACAAAACAATATTACTATGAAATGTATTATTATTGCAGAACTATCTTATACTAAAAAATAATTTAAAATTATGTCATGTGGCTGTTTTAGATATCAGTGTAGAATATTATGCTTTGTGGTAAGTATATTCTGTCTTTTAAATTTCATATGCTTTTTGGTTATTATATTTCTGTAGAGTAACCACATTGCAATCAAATAGAATTTATCTTTGTCTTGATTATTTAGTATAAAAGAGGACCCACACAGCCAAGATGTATGCTTTAGGTTATTTAATAACTGTTAAAGAGACAATTTCGATGCATGAATCTAGAATGCCATCAATCAACCTAATGAAAAGAAATATTATTATCTTGCATTTTTCTTTTCTGTTATTGATTTGTGGTGCCCCAAGACCATTTTAAAAATGATCAGTGTAGTCCTTATCTGTCATGGAAACAAATTCATTCTTTGGGTGGCTGAGCAACATGAGGGAAAATAAATTTCTCAGAAATGTATCCCCTGAAGGTTGCTATCCATTATTGTTACAAGTTTGCAATGGAAATGGCTTTATTGCTATAAGAGAATATGATAAAATTTAAAGCTTATGAAAAATGATTAGAGAACAAATATAATACTTATATATCACTAACCATATATAACCACAATATGATATATTTATTTATTGGACAATGTTTTGAGTATATCAAAGCAAACATAGAACAACTCAAATCTGAATGTTAATCCAGAGAGTAATAAAAATGAAAAATTAATGCCTACAGGGGTTAGAGAATTAAAATATTCTCCCCTTTCAATATAGAGAAATTAACAGTTTTTGCTTGGATGGCAGGTGTGAACTCTATAAATCAGATTTCGTTATATCAGGTTTCACTTAACTTTATCTCTTCCACATTGCTCCTAGTCTGAACTTTAGCATGATTTTCTAAGAGATCATCTCAACAGAAAAATAAAGCAGAAGTTAATGAAACTAATTCTATCACTTGAGTTCAGATTTAGCTCTATGTCATTTGGGCTTCCCTGGTGGCTTACCTGGTAAAGAATCCACCTGCAGTGTGGGAGACCTGTGTTCCATCCCTGGGTTGGGAAGATACCCTGCAGAAGGGAATGGCCACCCACTCCAGTATTCTGGCTTGGTGAATTCCAAGGACTGTATAGTCCATAGGGTCGCAAAGAGTTGGACACGACTAAGCGACTTTCACTTCGGTGTCATCTATGCCTCCTTTCATATAAACCATATCACATGAACAGAATATATTATTATTATTTTACTATATATAGGCATAATATATATTTACCTTATTTATATGTTATATAATCCTTATTTATATAAGGATTTATATAATCCTTATTTATATGTCTATCCACAGGTAAATGGGCTTACCTGGTGGCTTAGTGGTAAAGAACCTGCCTGTCAAGCAAGAGATGTGGGCTCCATCCCTGGGTCAGGAAGAACCCCTGGAAAAGGGATTGGCAACCCATTCCAGTATTCTAGCCTAGAGAATCCCATGGACAGAGGGGCCTGGTGGGCTATAGTCCATGGGATCACAAAGAGTCAGACACAACTAAGGCAGCTTAGTACACACATAGCAGCAATAATAGAAAGGTATTCACTCATGGGGCAAAACTTCAAAGTTAAGAAGTAACGGGTGTTAACTCTGTCAAATCAGTAACAAAGTTGTAAGAGAAAAAAGAGTAAATACAAAATATGTGATAGGTATAAATAAGATGGGCATCAAGAAATATGTCAGCCATTGTTTTATATGTAAATAAACTGAGATTAGATTAATGTAAACAGTTATGTTTCTGCAAAAGCCACATTTTTAGTAAAAGTTGAAAATAAGGCGTGGGGGTAGAGAAATACTAGAAAAACACTAACAGTAGGAAAATAGGTATGGGGATATTATATTGAGGAAGAATTAAAGCACTAAACATAATATAGAGGGGCATTGCATGATGAAAAAAAGACAAAAAGGCACAATTTATAATAGAAATATAACAAAGAGTAGTGCACACACACACAAACCAACAACAAATCAAAAACCAGGAACTAAATACGTGCAGAAAAAATTCTCTTTGAAGAGCATAGAGAAAATGATTAAAAATAAATCACAAGGATAATAATAGATTTCATGTTACTGTCATTACTGACTATTGTAATAGGCCAAAAGGCTTGGATGAATAGAATTGTACATGCACATATATTAAGTATGACTAGTGTAGTCTGTCATTATTATAGGATTTTTAGAGTCATATATAAATAAAGAGATAGGGAGAGCTTTGTCTTCATCAAATAAAGAGTATTATGTTTAGAATATTGATTTATTATGTTTCTTTAGAAGATTGTGAAAAATTATGCACTTGGGCATTAAGAAAAACATTTTAAAAGGAGACCTATGATTTTTATATTCTTCTGCAAAATTATAGACAATAAAATGTTAAAATGTTAACTTCTTGAAATTAATATTATATTAAAGGCTATGATAAGATGAGGACTTTCCTGGTGGCTCAGATGCTAAAGAATCCACCTGCAATGTGGGAGACCTGGGTATGATCCCTGTGTTGGGAAGATCCCATGGAGGATGGCATGGCAACCCACTCCAGTATTCTTGCCTGGAGAATCACCATGGACAGAGGAGTCTGGCATGCTACAGTCTATGTGGTTGCAAAGAAGCAGACACAACTGAGCAATTAAGCATACAATAAGATAGAGATCAGTTCAGTTCAGTTCAGTCACTCAGTTGTGTTCAACTGTTTGTGACCCCATGTACTACAGCATGCAAGGCTTCCCTGTCCATCACCAACTCCCGGAGTTGTCTCAAATTCATGTTCATCAAGTCGGTGATGCCATCCAATCATCTCATCCTCTATTGTCCCCTTCTCCTTCCGCCTTCAAACTTCCCTAGCATTAGGGTCTTTTCCAGTGAATCAGTTCATCGCATCAGGTGGCCCAAGTATTGGAATTTCAGCTTCAGCATCAGTCCTTCCAGTGAATATTCAGGACTGGTTTCTCTTAGGATTGACTAGTTGAATCTCCTTGAGTCCAAAGGATTCTCAAGAGTCTTCTCCAACACCACAGTTCAAAACCATCAATTCTTTGGCGCTCAGCTTTCTTTATAGTCCTACTCTCACATCCATACATGACTACTGGAAAAACCATAGTTTGACTAGACAGACCTTTGTTGGCAAAGTAATGTCTCTGCTTTTTAATATGATGTCTAGGTTGGTCATAACTTTTCTGCCAAGGCAGGCGTCTTTTAATTTCATGGCTGAAACCACCATGTGCAGTGATTTTGGAGCCCCAAAATAAAGTCTGTCACTGTTTCCATTGTTTCCCCATCTATTTTCCATGAAGTAATGGGACCAGATGCCATGGTCTTAGTTTTCTGAATGTTGAGTTTTAAGTCAACTTTTTCACTCTCCTCTTTCACTTTCATCAAGAGGCTTTTTTTTTTTTTCCATTTATTTTTATTAGTTGGAGGCTAACTACTTTACATCATTGCAGTGGTTTTTGTCATACATTGAAATGAATTAGCCATGGATTTACATATATAAAGTTCTTCTTCTTCGCTTTCTGCCATAAGGGTGGTATCATCTGCATATCAAAGGTTATTGATATTTCTCCTGGCAATCTTGATTCCAGCTTGTGCTTCATCCAGCCCAGCGTTTCTCATGATATACTCTGCATATAAGTTAAATAAGCGTGGTGACAGCATACAGCCTTGACGTACTCCTTTTCCTATTTGGAACCAGTCTGTTGTTCCATGTTCAATTCTAGCTGTTGCTTCCTGACCTGCATAGAGATTTCTCAGGAGGCAGGTCAGGTGGTCTGGTATTCCCATCTCTTGAAGAATTTTCCACAGTTTGTTGTGATCTACACAGTCAAAGGCTTTGGTGTATTCAGCAAAGCAGAAGTAGATGTTTTTCTGGAAATCTCTTGCTTTTTCAATAATCCAACAGATGTTGCAGTTTGATCTCTGCCTTTTCTAAATCTAACTTGAACATCTGGAAGTTCATGGTTTACATACTGTTGAAGCCTCACTTGGAGAATTTTGAGCATTACTTTACTAGCATGTGAGATGGGTGCAACTGTGCGCAGGTTTGAACATTCTTTGGCATTGTCTTTCTTTGGGATCAGAATGAAAACTGGCCTTTTCCAGTCCTGTGGCCACTGCTGAGTTTTCCAAATTTGCTGGCATACTGAGTGCAGCACTTTCACAGCATCATCTTTCAGGATTTGAAATAGCTCAACCTGAATTCCATCACCTCCGCTAGCTTTGTTTGTAGTTATGCTTCCTAAGGCCCACTTGACTTTGCATTCCAGGATGTCTGGCTCTGGGTGAGTGATCATACCATTGTCAATATCTGGGTTATGAAGATCTTTTTTATACAATTCTTCTGTGTATTCTTGCCACCTCTTCTTAATATCTTCTGCTTCTGTTAGGTCCATACCATTTCTGTCCTTTATTGTGCCCATCTTTGCATGAAGTATTTCCTTTGTTTCTCTTTCTTGAAGAGATCTCTAGTCTTTCCCATTCCATTCTTTTCCTCTATTTCTTTTCATTGATCAGTTAGGAAGGCTTTCTTATCTCTCCTTGCTATTCTTTGGAACTCTGCATTCAAATGGGTATATGTTTCCTTTTCTCCTTTGCTTTTAGCTTCTGTTCTTTTCTCACCTATATGTAAGGCCTCCTCAGACAACCATTTTGCCTTTTTGTGATGAAAGGAAGATTAAACCATATAGAAAAGTTAAGAGAATACAGTGATACCTATAGAACAAGATAAACACTATACTTAGATACAAATTTATAGGCTCTGAAGAAAGAAGGAAAATAAAGGTTCTAAGGGCTAACTGTAAGAGATTAAGGAAAAAACGAATTAGAAAAGACATGCTGAGTGGAAGTCCTTTGATCTCAATGTGAATGTGCACCACTAAAATTCACATGCTGAAATCCTCATGCCCAGTGTGATGGTATTAGGAGGCGGGACCTTTGAGTGGTGATTAGGTTTGAAAGCAGAACCCTTATGTATGGGATTGTGTTTGTTAGTCATTAAATCATGTCCAGCTCTATGCAACCCTGGGGACTGTAGCCCGAAAGGCTTCTCTGTCTGTGGGATTCTACAGGAGTACTGGAGTGGATTGCATTGCCTTGTTCCAGGAGATCTTCCCAACCCAGGGACTGCACCTGGTTCTTCTGCATTGCAAGTGGACTCTTTACCATCTGAGCCGCAGGGATTCAGTTCAGTTCAGCTCAGTCACTCAGTCATATCTGACTCTTTGTGACCCCATGGGCTGCAGCAAGCCAGGACTCCTTGTCCATCACCAGCTCCTGAAGTTCACCAAAACCCCTGTCCATTGAGTAGGTGATGACATCCAACCATCTCATTCTCTGTTGTCCCCTTCTTCTCCCGCCTTTAATCTTTCCCAGGATCAAGAGTCTTTTCAAATGAGTCAGCTCTTCGAATCAGGTGGCCAAAGTATTGGAGTTTCAGCTTCATCATCAGTCCTTCCAATGAACACCCAGGACTGATCTCCTTTAGGATGGACTGGTTGGATCTCCTTGCAGTCCAAGGGACTCTCAAGAGTCTTCTCCAACACCACAGTTCAAAAGCATCAATTCTTCAGGGTCCAGCTTTCTTTACAGTCCAACTCACATCCATACATGACTACTGGAAAAACCATAGCCTTGACAAGACAGACCTTTGTTGGCAAAGTAATGTCTCTGCTTTTTAATATGCTGTCTAGGTTGGTCATAACTTTTCTGCCAAGGAGTAAGCGTCTTTTAATTTCATGGCTGTAGTCACCATCTGCAGTGATTTTGGAGCCCCCCAAAATAAAGTCTGTCACTGTTTCCATTGCTTCCCCATCTATTTGCCATGAAGTGATGGGATCGGATGCCATGATCTTAGTTTTCTGAATGTTGAGTTTTAAGTCAACTTTTTCACTCTCCTCTTTCACTTTCATCAAGAGGCTCTTTAGTTTTTCTTCTCTTTCTGCCACAAGGGATTAGTGTCCTTATAAAAGTGACCTTAGAGAGATTGCTTGCTTTTTTCACCATATGAGGATACGGAAGTAGTCTGTTGCTCAAAGAGGGCCCTAGATTCTTACTAAACAAAGAAGAAGGAATTTATTCTTCCTTTCCTATAAAATCTGTGTCTGAAGTTAATGAAATAGTAGATGAGTGTTTTCCTCTATAGAAAAAAAATCCAGCTAATAAATGTCCAAGGAACAACTGGATGATAATATTACCTTTTGCAGTCTCTAATGGATCTTAGTAAATAATGAGTGCTGGCTGCTGACACCAGTGAGTGAAAAACAGATAGGAAACTCCATAATGAAAGGGTCAAAATGGCAACATCTGAACATATTGAATCAAGCATAAAAAACTAAACAACCAGATGTTAGACAATTTCAGATATGGTGTGAAAAAGAAAGTCAAAATCACCTGTAGATATTTTGCCAAATAAAGACGAGAAACCCCTCATATGTGAGTCCAAGTATCAGTTATCAGTAGTGAGGAGACAGCAAAGCATATAAGTCAGCAAAACCTATAGGAAATGTTTTAAGAAAAATGATCCAGATTCTTCAATAAATAAGCTGAAGAATGAAAATGAGAGAAGGTACCTGCAAATAAAATGATACAAATACTTTAAATGAATTAAATGCCACCAAACTGTAGAAAGAATATACTGAAAGAATATACAATAGTATGTAAAAATTATTATTATTTATTTAGGATTATAATGATATTGTGATTGTGTTTCCAAAAAAAGTACTCTCTTAAAGATATATAGTATTTAGAGAAGGAATTCTGAGATATCTGAGGGTTATTTAATAATAACAATTGTGAAGTAAAATAATACTGGCTAAGCATGTTGGAATTATCAAAGATGTCTGATGGATACTTGAAGGCTCTCTACACTAGTTTCTCTACTTTTGTGTATATTTGAAAATGACTATAATAAGGGAGGTTAAAAATAAAATATTAGTCCTATTTTTATTGAAATAAAATTCAATTAAGAAGAAAAACCTTTTGACTGTATATTTCTAATTTTAAGGAATTCTGCATGTTAAACCACAAATAGAATGTAAAGATAAGAAAAGTAATAAAGGGAAGCATGTGGTTTTCATTTCATCTGAGTATTTCATTGGAGAGAGTTCTTATAACTTTGCTGATAATATATTCTGCACAAATTATAAAGTACTTCATAAAATATTAATCTGAACTTTTGTAATATGCAACTTCTTTTTGTCAAAGGGAAAGTACTGTTACTGAACACTCTAAACCAGTCAATTGATGGGATTTATTTGTCTTTGGAGGACATATGCACTAAAATATTTTTGATGCATAGGGAAGTATATGCATATCTGTATGTTCTCAGTCACTCAGTTGTCACTTTGCAACCCTATGGACTGTAGCCCACTCGGCTCTTCTGTCCATGGGATTATCTAGGCAAGAATACTGGAGTGGGTTGCCATTTCCTCCTGCGAGGATCTTCCCTACCCAGGGGTTGAACCCATGTCTCCTGCAGCGCCTGCACTGGCAGGTGGAGCCTTTATCACTGAGCCACCTAGGAAGCCCTCGCATATGTACAAATTGATCTTTATGGCTTTGCCATTAAATTGTCTTTTTCTATTTTCAGTTTTATTAAAACACATACTTTTAGTTTATTTGGATACTCTTTCAGAAAATGTGTGACAGAAATTATGAGTCCGTACTTGGAGACATTAAATACAGGTATAATGAAGAACAGTTATTCAAATGAATAAATGATTGCACATTTATAGCTATATAGATGCCTGTGGTATTTCAGTAACATTACAATCTTGATATTTACTTTATTAATTATATCTTGATAAGGGTTTGAACAATGCATTTTATGTCTATTAGTAAGTCTCAAACATGTTTATGTTAATTTCATAAAAACAGAAAGATCCAGCCATGTTGTTTAAAGTCCATTGACTGAGTTGTTTTTGATATTTGCTGATTAATATAATTTTACAGATAAGGTTAGTTGTTTTCCTTTAAGAAACAAAAGTAGGAAACTGAATTTTCTCAACACTTATGAAAGATTGGGAACAGGCTTCAAAAGTTACCTAGAGAAATGCGTAGATTTTTCTTAGAAATTAGGAGAACCCAAAGAATTTAATCAAGACCTTCAAACAAACAACTCTTCTCAGTAGAAAGTCCCAGAAAGCATCAGTAGAGATAAAGGAAAAGAGACTAAATGATATAAAATATTAAGTTTAAAAGTGGTGAAAACTGGTAATTATTTGGTATATGTTTTAGACACAAATGGTTATCTAAATTATTTTTATCAATTACAGTAAAAGTACTTTCTTTAATCTTCTTAAGTCTCCCTTAAACTATGAGGTAGTAGAGTAGTGTTAAAAGTTTGTCTCTAACAGTAACATTATGACTCTGAGCAATCTACTCAGACTTTTTTAGTTCTAGTTTGATTCTCTTTTAGCTTAAATTTAATTTTCTAGTATTATGATAAATTATTCCTGATGGTAATTGTTCTTCCTTTTGAGTTATTATGAGATTAAATAATTATTTGTATATGAAAGTGCAATATAAATCTAAGGACTATGTCAATATCACTCTCAGTTCAGAACCATGCCCTATAATAGTAATGCACATGTGTGTGCTTGCTTGCTCAGTCATGTTAGACTCTTTGTGATCCCGTCGACTAGCTTGCCAGGCTTCTTTGTCTGTGGGATTTAATCAGCAAGAATACTGGACTGGTTTGCCATTTCTTTCTCCAGGGAATCTTCCCAACTCCAGGATTGAACCTGTGTCTCCTGCATCTCCTGCTATTGGCTGATGAATTCTTTACCATGAACCCACCTGGGAAGCCCATAATTCTAATGAGCAAACATTAAGTGGAGCATATGGGACAAAAGAGTGGGCCAAAGATATGATGGGCTAAATCATGTCTGTAGAAGTGAGAGAATGATGCTACCACATTCAGGATCTACATTGGTGAAGAAATATTCCTCTTCTCAACACAGAACTTTGGTTGAACCTCAAGCCGTTTGGTCCATAAAGGACCGTAAAGAATTTAGACACTTTCACAAAGAAATACTTATTCTTGAATGTTCCCTTCTCTTTGAGGCATGGGGGCCAAAGCATGCCTCTTCCAGACAAGTCAGTTATTACTTTGATTTTCCATATTTGCTTTGGGACTTCACTACTTCATAGTTTTGTATGAACTTGAATAGGTTAATTCATTCTCTAAGCTTCCATTTCTCCAATTCTGGAGTGCTACTGACTGTTGCTTGTAAATTAAAAGAGCAGAACTCAGTAGAGCACAATAATTGAATGTTATTTCCTCCCTCTTCTGTTCATATCACCTTGCTGAATTTGTTGTCAGTCTTTCCTAGCATGAAATCTCAGAGAATTCCCATGACTTTTCCAGTTACTCTTGGATTAAAAAAGTGTTCTAAGCACTTTGTCATTTTCATTTTATTAAAATGGTATTGCAGTTCAACAGTCAGAATTCCAACCTTCATATGAGGTTAAAACATTTTCCTTCCTTCCACACCTTGAATATTCTGCAGGGTGGAAACCAACAAAGGGAAGGCAGATAAAATCAGCTTCTCAATTTCTCTTTCTTCTGCTAAACTTCCTTTTCTTTCTAGTCTCCTACATTCCATCTCCTCATTCATTCCTTTGCTGTTTGCTTCTGACTTCTTCAGTATTGGGGTGGGTCAAGGGAGTGAAGAGAGAGGTGAGAAAATACCTACTTATGAAATGGCATTCACATTTTCTAGGCTTGATAGACTTTGAAAGTTGACTCTCACCTTGGCCATTTTTGGCTTCTCAGAGATTCCCTCACTATGAACATTTCACCTTACTCCATATGATGCAGCCAAAGCATCTTTTCTAACTGGTCACTTTGGATTTCTCCTTGAGCTCTTGTTTACCCTCTTTTACTGGATCTTTCTCCCAGTCTTCCCTTCATGGCTTTTTCTCCAAAGCACTTTTCAGTTAGACATATTTATCTATTATCTGTCTTCTCGCAATAGAATTAAAATTTTAAAAGGCAAAGATTGCCTATTTTTTATTCACTACTGCATTTCCTGTACTAAAAAATGCCTGGCTTACAGTAGGTATTCAGTAAATATTGTTGACAAAAATGAATGAATAAATGGAGGAATGAATCTTGGAGGAAAAGCCCCGTTATTGGAAGCCTGTTGTTTTTCTACAGTGCCCTATTTAGTGTGATCCAAAACAAGTCCTTGGCGACCTCTATCAAAATATACACAATTCTTTTAAACAGAAACATTTGATAAGTGAAAGTGTAGCTATTTCTCAATTCAGCCTTCTGTACTCTTGGGGCTATTAGATAACCACAAACTCAAATATTTGGACCTTTTACAACATTGGTGAGGCAGTAGTTCCTATATCTCAGATGGTACAAATTTGAGTTCCCTGAATCTTGAAATGCCTTCTCAATGACTTCAGTGAGTGTTAATCCCCTTTTTCATGGCTCTTTCCCATGCCCTTTCAAAGAAATTCTCTCTGCAATTCCTCTCTTTTCTCTCCGCTGCCGGGCTCTCTTATTTCTCCCTTTGTGTTAGTCAGCTGTGTCCCACTCTGTCCCAGCTGCTGCCCAGTGGCCTGTAACCTTAAATACTAGATATGGAGGTAAGATTTGCAGTGCAGAATGGCAGGCTGATGGTCCCGTGTCGGTGTGATCAAGCAATTTGCAATTTGCTTCAGACCTGTTGTTTTGTGCCATCAGAACTGCAGTCAAATTTGAGACAAGAAGAAGTTCAGTTTTAGAATCCTGTTACATCCACCTTGAAAAGCTGTTGTAAATATGTAATGAGATAACGTGAATCAATCATGTAGCAAAATGCTTAACATAAACCAAATGTTTATTTTTTCTCAGTCTTCTTCCCTAAACCCATTTCTTGTTGTTCATACTAAAATGATGGATAGAATCCTGGCCCATAACTATATTTCCTTGGAAATTTTTGATCATAGAAAAAGAGTGAAAGGGCTAATAAATTCCCTTGGATATCTAAAGGAGAAAAAAAGACAAAAAAAAAAAAGCCCACCGTCATCATAAATATTTCAGATATAAGTTAGAATTACAGTATTTATTTTTTCCTGACAGGAGTATATCATCTTCTGTTGCTAATTTGTGAATTTCACTTTAGAGGTGCAAGCTAGGCAATTTGAACTTGTCAGAGTCATATAAATTACTGACTTTAGCAGAAAGGGCTATTTTCTGGTATTCAGTTATTAGACTTGAAATACATTTTATACCAGAGTATGAGATTAGTTTCACCTCTAAATGTAGTATGCATGTGCTTCTTGTACCCTCCTTAAAAAATTAACTATTCATGTTTAGCAGAGAGTGAAATTTATCAGGGACAAAGCACTGCAGGTGAGCTCATTCCCTTGTTACCTTGATGTATGGAATTATTCCCTCAGGTTCAAACCTAATCAGATGTGACCACAACTCATCTAATACTTTCTTCCAGATCTGTGCAGCCTTAGCAATATTACCAACTAATGAATTCTTCTACAGAGATGCTGATAGGAAAGTCCTTCTGTAACCAAGTAATTTTTCAGAGAATTATATTTTATTTTGAAGCTAGTAGTAGCTTTATTTGAGTTATCAGTACTTTGGGAATTTAGTGGATTACTTTGAAGGAGGAAAGGAACAGGCTGAGCTGACTCCATCTTGAAAAAGAAGGAAACTCCATCTAACATTCCCAGTGAACTTTGGACTATGTGCCTGGTAGCCATGGAGATCACATACCTATGGCCAAACAGGCCACCTGGACTGATAGACACCAGATTCCATACCAAGATTTCCCTTCACAAAAAAGAATGTAATAATACCCTATGTAGTCAATCACATTTGAAATCTTTATGGCACCCTTCGATGTAGGTTACAATGTATAACCAATTGACCCTTCTGGTTAGGAACCATGGCTGTAACCTGATTGTATCTCCCTTTAACACTTTCCAGGCTAGATTTAAAGAATTTGGGGATGTGGGCTTGAGCAGTACACTTAAGGTATATAAAGTTTTCACAAAAGTTGGTTGGGGTCCCTGGCAAAGAGGAAACTCTGCCTCAGACCTGACAGTGTAATTAACTGCATTCCACTATCCACGCTGTCCCTCTGAGTGACTTTGTTTCCTGGAGGGTTTGGCTATAACAACCTGTGTGTAATGAAAGATAAATTAACACATTTTACCCAGAAGCTATGAACATTTACAAAAAGTTGAAATAAATAATTAGATTAGAACAAAAATGTTGTATGGCTTCAGTTATTTGGCTATACCATTTGGGAAATCTCTTCCTTGTTTGAGAACATAGTTTCACCTATTGAAATTAGTCACATATGTAAATCCTATGAAATCTTTCCTGATAGCTCAGTTGGTAAGCAATCTGCCTGCAATATACAGGAGACCCCAGTTCACTTCTTGGGTTAGGAAGATCCGCTGGAGAAGGGAAAGGCTACCCACTCCAGTATTCTGGACTGGAGAATTACACAGACTGTATAGTCCATGGGGTTGCAAAGAGTCGAACATGACTGAGTGACTTTCACTTACTTATAAATCCTATATCTGAAATGTCCTTATGACAGACACCCTTAGAGGTGCTCCTCTTTCATGTATTTTGAGCACCTGTTTGAAGACCTGACACAGACACCCCAACAGAGAAGCCCAGTAAATGTTTATCAAACTTTTTCACTCCCACCTTTATCAGAAGCAAGGTAGCCAAAGAAAATTTTCATGAGTTCTAACAATTCTTCTACATCACTGTTTTACAGTAGTCCCTAGTTGTAATCCACAGTGTCCCACAATGCACATTCCTTGAAACTCGAGTCTTTGTGAAGGTTTAGGTAAATCAACAGAGAAGGCAATGGCACCCCACTCCAGTACTCTTGTCTGGGAAATCCCAGGGACGGCGGAGGCTGGTGGGCTGCTGTCTATGCAGTCGCACAGAGTCGGACACGACTGAAGTGACTTAGCAGCAGTAACAGCAGCAGGTAAATCAAATTTCAAACTCTGTCCCCAACCATCCATGACCTGGGGGCATTTGCTAACCCTGATCTGGTAATCTGGCAATCAGAATGGGTGAAAGACCCTTAAGTGGTAGATACCCAGTAACTAAGAGGGTGGGTTGGTAGGGTCGACCTAGTGGGTCTCTTGATGTCCTGAAATACCTTGAACTGGCCAAGGAGAGACCCTGAGTTTTAGATGGGGATGTCTGAACTCCATGCGTGTCACATGGAATAAGAGGGGAAGAACACTGATCATGCTTTTAAGGAAAACTTACTTTTAAGAATAGCTTACAAGGTCTAGTACAGTGATAAAAAACAGGTGATCAAATTTTTAAAAGTAAATATGGATTTCAAATTTCTACTTCTTAGAACAGCATAGACTGGTCTTATTGACATAATATTAGCCAGGACACAGAACTCAGTCTTGACACCAGTTTTCAAAGGAATCCAAGCATACCAGGAAATGCAACTTTTTTTTATGGTCTTTCAAAAAGACAGAAATATTGTAAGGTCATAGTGAAAGAAGATATTTCATGGGTCCTGCAGCATTTTCTCTTTCCCTGATTCTTCTTCTTCCCTAGTACTTTTTAAAAAATCTTTCTTGAATTTGTTAAAACATTCATTCTGTCTTGTTTTGGGTTTTTTGGCTCCAAAAGGTGTGGGATCTCAGCTTCCTGACCAGAGACTGAACTTACACACCCTGCACAGGAAGGCGAAGTTTCAACCCCTGGATCACCAAGGAAGTCCCTTTCCTAGTTGGTTTTTCTTTACAATTATTTCTATTCATGGTGATAAAATACACATGATACACAATTTACCATTAGTGGCACTTAGCTCATTTATTGAAACAGTGTTGTACCACTAGCTCCACTGTGTAATTAAAGAACATTTTCATTACCCCCAAAAGAAATCCATTAAACAGTCATTCCCCATTTCCCTTAACTCCTGGCAACCAATAATTTTATTCTTTCTGTAAAACTGCCTACTCTACGTTTTTTGTAATGGAACCATACAATATACGGCATTTTGTTTTTGGCTTCTTTTACATAGCTTGTTGGTTTCATGCTGTAGTATGTGTAAGTACTTTACTCTTTATGTCTGAATAATATTCCATTGTTTATATATGCTACATTTTATTTACCTATTCATTAATTAATGAACATTTGCATCATTTTCATCTTCTGGCAATTATAAATACTGCTGTGAACATTTGTGTAGAAATTTGTTTGAATATCTGATTTCAGATCTTCTGGATACATACCCAGAAATAGAATTTCTGGATCATATGGTAATTCTGTTTAACCTATTGAGGAAATTCCAGCTGTTTTCCACTGTATCTGTACCATTTTACATTCCCATCAGCAATGTACAAAGGTTCCAAAAATTTCTCCATTTCCTTATCAATACTTGTTACATTCTGTTTTTTTTTTTTTTTAATTAAAGCCATCCTAGTGTGAGGCTATATATTATTTTGGCTTTGATTTGAATTTTCCAAATGGTCAATTGAGTTGAGTTTGTCGTCCATTTGTATGTAATCCTTGGAAAAAAAGTTTAGTCAATTCTTTGCCCATTTTTAAATTAAGTTTTTTGTTTTTTATTGTTGAGTTGTAAGTGCTTTTTATGTATTATGAATACTAGGTCCTTATTAGATATATAATTTGTGAATATTTTCCCCTATTATCTGGGCTACTTTTCCACAATCTTGATCCGTTCATTGTTACTTTGCCTCCAATATTTTCTATCCCTCCTGTCTCTTAGGAGTAAATATCTCCCTTTCCAATGTGTAGATGTGTAGTTCTTCTGTAAACTCTTTCTAACTGAGGCACCAACATAAGGTACTGGGACCTCAGGCTTCATTGTTGTTGTTTGGTCACTAAATCCTGTCAGACTCTTTGTGACCCCATGGACTGTAGCCCTCTGTCCATGGGACTTCCCGGGCAAGAATACTAGAGTGGGTTGCCATTTACTTCTCCAGGGGATATTCCCAACCCGGGGATAAACCTGTGTCTCCTGCTTGGCAGGTGGATTTAGTACCACTGAGCCACCCGAAAGCCCCAGGCACTTTATTTCCTTAGCTTCTGGTATGAAAGATCTCTTGTGAAGACCTGTCTTTGTTGAGAGAATGGATTGTACAGGTTTCATTAGGCACAATGTATTCTCTCAACAAAGATGGGTTTCCACAAAGAGATATTTCATACTAGCTGCTAAGAAAATAAAGTGTACTCCATATTTTTTCAAGAATCAGTTTTATATGGAGAAAATGAATGTTTTTTCACAACATTACACAGAATGATAAGTTCTGCTCTTATAAAATAGCTGTTTTAAATAGAAAAATTGGATGCAGTAAATGCAGTGGTTGTTTGAAGGTTTTAAATGATAGGTAACTTGTCCTGGGAGCATTGATAACCTGATGCAGGTGTGCCAAATATAATCCTTGTAAGGTCTACACTATAGATAAGTCCTCTTTGTGGAAGAGTAGTTCTATTACCACATCTTTGTCTATAGAAGTTTTCAATCACATGATAGAATTAGGCCAAGTGTGAAATATTGTATACCTAGATTACTGGTAAAATGAGTGAACTGAAAACATATACTACTTGTACATTTGCTGTCAACCAAGAGAAATAAATTTTAAAGAATGTTGACTTTATGATTCAAGATGGGAGCATGGACAGACTTTTTTTTTAACCATCAATACATTTCCACTAGTTTCAGAATATATTTAGGTCCATCCTTATCCCTGTGATATTTTAAAAAAAGTTCTTTTTGACATGTGCTTGCTTTAACATTGTCTGTCTCTTAAAACCAGTTTGACAGTAGTACCTAACAAATATCTGATAGCTTTTATGGACAGAGACAGAGCAGTGAATGCAAATATAAACTCACTACTCCCTTAAGGATCAGTTGTTTCTATTAGGTTTTATATCTGTATTCAATTTGATAGCCATTCCCCAACAATTTTGGTGAAAGATTTCTTAACTCCTATTAAATTTATTTTACTGATACACTGTTTTCATCAGATTTAAAATGTAGTATCATAGATATGCTGAATTTCAGCACCATTAAGATAAATTTTGCTTCACACTTTGAAATCTCATGAAATTATAATTAAATTTATGTAGCTATAGACTTTTATAGACTTATGTATTATGTATTATATAAATACAGAATACACACACGCACACACTCTTGAGGATCTTGAGATGAGATCATCTTGGATTTCCTGAGTGGGCCTGAAATCCAACCTTGGGTGTCACTATAAGAATGAGTCAGAGGTAAATTACACAGACAGTGGAAGAAAAGATATAGAGAAGAAGATGATATAAAGGCAGAGGCAGAGATTTCAAAATGCATCTACTAGCCAAGGAAGGCCAAGGATTGCTGGTAGACACTAGAAGCCGGAAGAAAAAAGAAAGTATTGGTCCCTAGAGAATTTGGAGAGGACGTGGCACTCTTAGTACCTTGATTTAAGGCTTCTTGCCTCCATAACTATGAGAGAGTAAACTTTTGTTGTTTAAAGCCTCTAAATTTCTGGGTTGTTCATTTGGCAGCCCTAGGAAATCAATACAGATTTTGTTACTGAGAATGGGGTGCTGATGTAAAAAGTACCTAAAAATACAGAAGTGGCTCTAGAATTGTATATTAGGTAGAGACTGGAAGAATTCTGAAGTATATAACAGTAAAAGCCTATATTCCCTTGAAGAGACATTTGATAAAAATAAAGACCTTAACAATGCTTCTTGTGAGGTCTCAGAAAGAAATAAGAACATATTATGAAGAAACTAGAGGAAAAGTGTTCCTTGTCATAAAGTGACAGAGAACCATGGCTGAATTGTTTTCTATTTGGGGATGGAAGGCAATCTTATAAGCAATGAACTTGGATATTTAGCTGAAGAGCTTTCCAAACAAAGTGCTAAAGATATGGCCTGGTTTCTCATTTTTGTGTATGGTAAAAAGTGAGAGGAAAGAGATAAGTTAAGAAAAGAACTGCTAAGCAATATGGAATCAGAGCTTGAATTATTTGGGGGGTACCTAGCTTATTCAGATTGCAAATGGTGCTAAAATTAGGCTCTTTACTAATGGGAAAGCATGTGGTAGAGGTCCAAGGGTGTGGCTAGACGGTTTTTGCTAATCAATTAGATAAGTCACTCATGAATCCAATCAACTATCTCAGCAGGAGCCAGGAATCAGTTCAGTTTAGTTCATTCTCTCAGTCATGTCTGACTCTTTGCGACCCCATGAATCGCAGCATACCAGTCCTCCCTGTCCATTACCAACTCCCGGAGTTTACTCAAACTCATGCCCATCAAGTCAGTGATGCCATCCAGCCATCTCATCCTTTGTCATCCCCTTCTCGTTCACCCCCAATCCCTCCCAGCATCAGGGTCTTTTCTAATGAATCAACTCTTCGCATGAGGTGGCCAAAGTACTGGAGTTTCAGCTTCAACATCAGTCCTTCCAATGAACACCCAGGACTGATCTCCTTTAGGATGGACTGGTTGGATCTCCTTGCAGTCCAAGGGACTCTCAAGAGTCTTCTCCAACACCACAATTCAAAAGCATCAATTCTTCAGTGCTCAGCTTTCTTCACAGTCCAACTCTCACATCCATACATGACCACTGGAAAAACCATAGCCTTGACCAGACGGACCTTTGTTGGCAAAGTGATGTCTCTGCTTTTTAATATGTTATCTAGGTTGGTCATAACTTTTCTTCCAAGGAGTAAGCGTCTTTTAATTTCATGGCTGCAGGCACCATCTGCAGTGATTTTGGAGCCCCCCAAAATAAAGTCTGACACTGTTTCCACTGTCTCTGCATCTATTTCCCATGAAATGATAAGGGTTAACCAGGAAAGGTCTGTGTGGAGAATGCTCTTGTCTAATACTATGGATGCTTATGATGTACATGGGAGATGATTAGGTTTTTGAGACTGCTATACCAGCAGAAGCAATGTCAACTTTGACAAAAGAATACAGACAGGGTGAAATGAAGGATGTTTGTTGGGCTTCTAGTATTCTACATGAGGGAAATGAGCTGATAAAGATTATTGACTTAAAAATGTGCAACCCTTCAAGAAAAAGGAGAGTGACTACAAGGGCAGAGTTGCAAATACAGAAGCTGAAGGCAGAGAAGTGGGTGCAGAGTAAGATGGAGGCACTGATATTGCCAGAGCCTCTATGAAGGAACACATTTCTGTTGTTTTAAGCTCTCAAGTTTGTAGTAATTTGTATGACAGCCTAGGAAACAAATTTACTCACATTTTCTGAAATTTGCTGGTATAATTTGCATTCTATTTTAGGTAGTAAACCATCTTCCCCAACAGAACATGTCTGGAATTTTTAAGTCTCTTTTTGTTTTTTAAGTTTTCTTATGTATGTGTAAAACTAGACAAAAAACAAAGTTGATTAGAAGACAGAATGGCATAATGTAAATCATATTAGATTTTGAATCAAACTAGATTTAAAGTCTGCTCCTCCACTATGTGACATCAAGCAAATGAGTGAACCTCTCTGAATCTGCTTTCTTTAACTATAAGACAGAAATGATAACAATAAAATTGACAAGAGAATTAAAGTACAAAATATATTTAATTTGGCAGGCACAGTGTATGCTAATTTTCTTCCTTCCCTTTATCCCAGTAGAAATATTATGAATAAGCAATATAGGGAGGTTACACTGTAATCATGAATTTAATGCTTGGAAATTTTGAACATCTAGAGTGGTTTTAATCCATGTGGCAATTTAGAGAGACTGATCAGAAAGTTAGATCTTTTGTAGTCCTTGTAAAACCTGCTTTTACACAAATGTATATCTTTATGGCCCCAGGGAATTCGTTTAAGAACTTTTGTTTGAATGACTGCTTGTTAAACTTATGTGTACCAAAAAAAAAAAAAAAGTTACACAGTCAGAGGAAAAGAAATAACTCAATCGATGGTAAGTGAAAGGCTGCAGTCTTTGAGTTTTCTGTTACTTTATACTATCTGCTATATCAGATCCTAATTATTAAAACACAGAGACAAGCTCATAGATTCTCAAAATGATCTTAATGATGAATAAATGTCTGTATTTATACTTTCTGCTCACAGTGGAGGTTTCATTTTTGAAGACACTTACAGAAGACACATGCAGAGTTTTTCATCTCTCCTGAATTAAGCCCTCATTAGCCTCACATAAAGCATAATAAGAATGCTTTGAAAAGTTTTATCTATCTGTACCAACTGGTGCTTCTCCAACATTTATGTTCCTATCTTGAGCATGTACCAGAATTCTGAAATTGAAGAATCAATTCCTCAAAGTTGCATTTATAATAAAACCTCAAATAAATTTGAAGTGATTGTGAAGTAAAATGTCCTAAAGGGGAAGGAAGAGGTCCCTCACACTTTATCCAATGTCTTTTAAATATTTCTGATCTCCCTTAGAACTCTTCCTAAAATGTTTACTCTATTTTATTTCCTCTTCCTCAAGGATCTCAACTCTAGTTGTATATTAGAGTGTCTGCAGTTGGAATATGGTTATTAAAAAAAGTGTGCATGTGGAAATTTTCTAGCATGTTCAAGAGTTAAGAGAATACTATGATGTGTTCCCACCCGTCTATCACTAGCTTCAACAATGAGCTTATTATCAGTCTTGTTTCATCTATTTCTAGTTTTGTCTATATTCCCACCTAGCTCTGGCTTATGCAGAACCAAATCTAAGCCATCATTACAGATGATTTCATCTGTAATTATTTTCTAAGTATTTCTGATGAAAACTATTTTTAAACATAACTATAAAAAACAGACTGGTTCCAAATAAGAAACAGAGTATGTCAAGGCTGTATATTGCCACCCTGCTTATTTAACTTATATGCAGAGTACATCATGAGAAACGCTGGGCTGGAAGAAGCACAAGCTGGAATCAAGATTGCTGGGAGAAATATCAATAACCTCAGATATGCAGATGATACCACCCTTATGGCAGAAAGTGAAGAAGAACTAAAAAGCCTCTTGATGAAAGTGAAAGAGAAGAGTGAAAAAGTTGACTTAAAGCTCAGCATTCAGAAAACTAAGATCATGGCATCTGGTCCCATAACTTCATGGCAAATAGATGGGGAAACAGTGGAAATAGTGTCAGACTTTATTTTTTTTTGGGGGGGGGCTCCAAAATCACTGCAAATGGTGATTGCAGCCATGAAATTAAAAGATGCTTACTCCTTGGAAAGAAAGTTATGACCAATCTATACAGCATATTAGAAAGCAGAGACATTACTTTGCCAACAAAAGCCCATCTAGTCAAGACTATGGTTTTTCCAGTGGTCATGTATGGATGTGAGAGTTGGACTGTGAAGAAAGCTGAGCGCCAAAGAGTTGATGCTTTTGAACTGTGGTGTTAGAGAAGACTCTTGAGAGTCCCTTGGACTGCAAAAAGATCCAACCAGTCCATCCTAAAGGAAACCAGTCCTGGGTGTTCATTGGAAGGACTGATGTTGAAGCTGAAACTCCAATATTTTGGCCACCTGATGCGAAGAGCTGACTCATTGGAAAAGACCCTGATGCTGGGAGGGATTGGGGGCAGGAGGAAAAGGGGATGATAGAGGATGAGATGGTTAGATGGCATCACTGACTCAATGGACATGAGTCTGGGTAAACTCCTGGAGTTGGTGATGGACAGGGAGGCCTGGCGTGCTGTGGTTCATGGGGTCACAAAGAGTCAGACATGACTGAGTGACTGAACTGAACTGATAACATCCTTATCATAAACTTCTCCAGGGGAATCTTCCTGGCCAAGGAATTGAACTCAGGTCTCCTGCATTATAGGCAGATTCTTTAAAGTTTGACCCACCAGGGAAGCCCTATCATACACTAAATAACACTTATTCCTTAAAATCATAAAATATAAATGCTCACACTTCATCTAATATTTTATAATATGATTGCATACAATTTCTTTTTATTAAAATCCAAATAACAATTGTACATCATAATTGGAAGATATATTTTGAGTCTTTTTTTAATAAGATCTCATTTTTTCTCCTGTTTTCTTTGATATTTATGAAGAAATGTCTTAGAGAATTATATGATGGACTTGATATGGTAGCCCCTAGCTATATCTAGTTATTTAAATTTTAATTAATTAAAAAATAAAAATTATCATAGATAAAATTTAAATGTTACATTAAACATATTTCAAAAATCCATTAGCTCCATGTAGCTACTATATTGAATGATGCTTTTGCAGAACAATTCCATTGTTGTTGAAAGTTCTAAAGAATGTTAAGTTTCCCATGGTAAGGTTATACCCTTATGTCATTTTAAGTGGTCTGACTCCTGTATTTCCTGTAAATTGATAATAACATCTAGAGTATTAATGGACTTGTATTTAATGTTTTGCCAAAACTACTATATAATTTTATTGTGCACTTACATTAGGAGGTATATAAAAACTGATGGTCTCTTTTCATGATGCTCAGTTCAGTTCAGTTCAGTCGCTCATTTGTGTCTGACTCTTTGCAGCCCCATGAATCGCCGCACGCCAGGCCTCCCCGTCTATCACAAACTCCTGGAGTTTACTCAAACTCATGCCCATTGAGTCGGTGATGCCATCCAGCCATCTCATCCTCTGTCATCCCCTTCCCCTCCTGCCCCCAATCCCTCCCAGCCATCAGGGTCTTTTCCAATGAGTCAACTCTTCGCATGAGGTGGCCAAAGTATTGGAGTTTCAGCTTCACAATCAGTCCTTCCAATGAACACCCAGGACTGATCTCCTTCAGGATGGACTGGTTGGATCTCCTTGCAATCTGAGGGACTCTAAGAGTCTTCTCCAACACCACAGTTCAAAAGCATCAATTCTTCAGTGCTCAGCTTTCTTCACAGTCCAACTCTCACATCCATACATGACCACTGGAAAAACCATAGCCTTGATTTAGCCACCAATTATCACTGTGCTTGTACAGAGGTGATGATCAAAACCATCCCCAAGAAAAGTGAAAAAAGGCAAAACAGTTGTCTGAGGAGGCCTTACAAATAGCTGAGAAAAGAATAGAAGCAAAAGGCAAAGGAGATAATGAAAGATATATCCATCTGAATGCAGAGTTTCAAAGAATAGCAAGGAGAGATAAGAAAGTCTTCCTAAGTGATCAGTGCAAAGAAATAGAGGAAAACAATGGAGTGGGAAAGACTAGGGATCTCTTCAAGAAAATTACAGGTACTAAGGGAACGTTTCATGCAAAGATGGGCTCAATAAAGGACAGAAACTGTATGAATCTACAGCAGCAGAAGCTATTAAGAAGAGGTAGCAAGAATACATGGAAGAACTGTACAAAAATGATCTTCATGACAAGATAACCATGATGGTATGATCACTCACCTAGAGACAGACATCCTGGAATGTGAAGTCAAGTGGGCCTTAGAAAGCATCACTACAAACAAAACTAGTGGAGGTGATGGAATTCCAGTTGAGCTATTTCAAATCCTGAAAGATGAAGATGTGAAAGTGCTGCACTCAATATGCCAGCACAATTGGAAAACTCAGCAGTGGCCACAGGACTGGAAAAGGTGTTTTCATTCCATTCCCAAAGAAAGGCAAAGCCAAAGAATGTTCAGACTACCACAGTGCACTCATTTCACATGCTGGTAAAGTAATGCTCAAGTTCTCCAAGCTAGGCTTCAATAGTACTTGAACTGAGAACTTCCAGATGTTCAATCTGGTTTTAGAAAAGGCAGAGAAGCCAGAGCTGAAATTGTCAATACCTGTTGAATCACAGCAAAAGTAAGGGAACTTCTGAAAAACATTTACTTCTGCTTCATTGATTACACTAAAGCCTTTGACTGTGTGAAGCACAACAAACTGTGGGAAATTCTTAAAGGGATTAGAATACCAGAGCACCTTACCTGCCTCCTGAGAAGCCTGTATGCAGGTCAAGAAGCAACAGTTAGAACCAGACATGGAACAACAGACTGGTTCCAAATTGGGAAAGGAGTACATCAAGGCTGTATATTGTCCCCTGCTTAATTAACTTATATGCAGAGTATATCATGTGAAATGCTGGACAGGATGAAGCACAAGCTGGATCAAGATTGTCAGGAGAAATATCAATAACCTCAGAAATGCAGATAACACCTTCTTTATGGCAGAAACTGAAGATGAACTAAAGAGCCTCTTGATGAAAGTGAAAGAGAAGAGTGAAAAAGTTGGCTTAAAACTCAACATTGGAAAAAGTAAGATCATGGCATCTTGTCCCAACACTTCATTTCAAACAGATGGGAAAAGAATGGAAAGAGTGACAGACTTTATTTTCTTGGGCTCCAAAATCACTGCAGATGGTGAATGCAGCCATGAAATTAAAAGACCCTTGCTCCGTAGAAGAAAAGCTATGACTAACCTAGACAGTGTATTAAAAAGCAGAGGCATTGCTTTGCCACAAAGGTCCATCTAGTCAAAGCTATGGTTTTTCCAGTAGTCATGAGTGGATATGAGAGTTGGACCATAAAGAAAGCTGAGCACTGTAGAATTGATGTTTTTGAACTGTGGTGTTGGAGAAGACTGTTGAGAGTCCCTTGGACTGAAAGGAGATCAAACCAGTCCATCCTAAAGGAAATCAGTTTCCTGATTTGATGCTGAAACTGAAGCTCCAATATTTTGGCCATAACTGACTCATTTGAAAAGACCCTGATGCTGGGAAAGATTGAAGGCAGGAGTAGAATGGAACGACAGAGGACAAGATGGTTGGCTGACACCATCAACTCAATGGACGTGAGTTTGAGTAAGCCCTGGGAGATGGTGATGGACAGGGAAGCCTGACGTGCTGCAGTCTGTGGGGTCGCAAACAGTCAGACATGACTGAGCAACTGAACTGAACTGAACTGAGTTTTTATAAAATGGCATTTGGATTACTCCACACTTTTTATGATTTCTTTTTTCCCTGTGTCATTCTTGATTATATAATATAGTATACTTATTACAAGCAATGTTGATTATCACTAGATTTTTTTCTTAGCTTCTGCTACCCCAGTCTCCATCATCCTTCAGGGAAAAAATAATCAGCCAACAATTTACCATTTGTCATAGATCTTAGTCCACATTTTGTATTATTTTTATCACAGTGACAGACAGCCTGTCTTTTTAGGTTAAAAACCATTTTGTTAAGTTTTGTTCCTTTATAAAATAAAATTTCTCCTGGAGGTTTTATACTTTAAGAAGATAGATTAAATACATGTGTCTAGTATTGATCCTTTCAAACTTATCTAAATCTATAATAAAGGGATAATATTTTTAAGACTTGGCCCCCTTAAGACAGGAAAGAAAAACAATTGGAATAGCATTTTGGAAGTTAGGAAGCAGATGGTCAAGGACTACCCACTTAGCAAATGCTAACCTGGAAATAGAAAAAAACTGAAAAAGATCCAAATTAAACTGTAAAATTTTCAAAAAACTCAGAAACTGGCAGAACTTAAGGAATTTACAGTGAAACAGTTTGCTGTTAAAGATGATCTGGTGATACATAAAGCAAATTCCTAGATAACCTCTCCCATTTCATTTGCCTTCCCCTCCATTACTTGAGTACCTCTGAACATTTGCTTGCTAAGGAAGGTTAAACTGTCCCTGGCCTAGATTTTTGAGAGTAGATGTATAGTATCATAAAGAAAAGAATGAATGGACTATGTGTGTGTGTGTATATATATATACACACATGCCAGGATTTTTTTCTCATACTTAAATTGCCTCTTAGGGCATGTAAAACCAGACTTCTGTCCCCCTAATAGAAAACTAAAAGATCTACCTTTAGGAAACTGGCCTTCCCACAAAAGAAGAAAGCAAATATATTGACATCCAAATTTTCCTAATACCTGTCCAGATCTCCTTCTAATGAAGTTCAAATTGGCGCATCCTTACTAGGATGCTTAGCATGTTCAGTCTGGTTTTGAGCCCACTTCCTGCTATTCTTGATCATCAGCAGGCAAACAGATGATGAGATATTTGGAGGAACACTTTAACAAGGAAGGTAGGAAAAAAGGAGCAAATAGAAAAAAGAAGCAATTTAGAGAAGACAAGTATTAGGTGGAAAGAAAACAAATAACATTAATATCCTAGCAGTGATCTTAGAGATGATTGTATTCTTAAAAGAAAGACTAGATAGTATGAAGAGAAGCATTCAGAGAACACCATAAAATTAGAAAAATGATTGCAGAAAAAAATATTTATGAAAGTGTTGTGATATAATCTAGTGGGAATCTCTCAGAAAAAAAGGACCAAAATTAAAACAAACAAACAAACAAACAAAAACCCAGAAAGATAAATCTAGAGGACCAGTGTTTTTTTTACAACAGAAACACTGGAAGCAAGCAACAATGTGCCATACCTTAGAATAACTGAAGAAAAATGGTTTCCAACTAACCATTCTATACCTGGCCTGCTTCAAGTTATATTTTAGGAATGTAAGAAAAGGGAAATTTAATTTTCCATTCCCGCTTCTTCAGAAGATACTAAAAAATGTGTTCCATAAAAATGGGAAAATTAATAAGTAAAGATGAATGCAAAGATGGGATGGAGTTAAGAAACAGAAGATCAAACACAAGAAAAAGACAATTTCTAGGATGATGGTGAGAGTTAAATCCCAAGTTAATTGACTTCCTCTAGGTTTAGATGATGATCTGTGAACATGCTAGTCATTTGGAAATTTGGTGGCCGAGTATGATGGAGAGCTTCATAGCCATCCATCCCACAGAGTGAACTGATGGGTATAGTGGATGTCAACAAACCTATCTCTTTTACTGATACGATTCATAATGTTGCTTATACATGACTGAGACTGGAGGAAAAGGTAACCAAGCAGTCATAAATGATTAGTTTGAAGCCTGGTGTCTTTTTCACTAACATTACGTAAGACTCAGCTCCTCATGCATTCAAATACAGAAAAAAACAAAAATCTAGTCCAACTTGAATTCTCCTTAAAAAAAAAAAACACACCAAAATCTAATACATAATATTTTCCTAAAACTAATACATAATATTTATACATAGTAAACTAGTACATAATATTCTCCTCAAACTCATTTCCACCTGGAATCTCAAATATGACCTTATTTGGAAACGGTGTCTTTGCAGATGTAATTAGTTTAGATGCGGGGGTTAGGATGGATCCTAAATTCATTTATGAAGATAAGAGTAGAGGACAAAAGAGAATACAGAGAAGAAGGTGATGGGAAAACAGAGTCAGATTGGAGTTATGCAGATGTGAGCCAAGGCATGCCAAGGATTGCTGTCAGCCATGGAGACTAGGAAGAGGCAGGGAAGATTCTTCCCTAGAGCCTTCAGAGGGAGTAAGGCCATGCCGACACCTGGATTTCAGAATTTTAGCCTCCAGAACTGTGAAAGAATACATTTCTGTTGTTTTAATCCACCCAGTTTGTAGTAATTTACTTGCAATTAATAGGCTTATTTTCTAGAGGTTCAGAATTTCAAGTTCATAAAATATGATCATGTCTACAAAAGTTGGTTACTGGGATTTTGGTTCATAAGCATGTTTCCCCCCCCCCCCCCATTTTCAAAGGGAAAATCAAATCAAGTGACCTCATTTCAACTCATAGTTCTAGTCCCAAAATGTGTTCTTTGCTAAGTATGAGGACTGCTTGTAGAAGCTGTGATCTAACTTGTTGATCAGAATGGCAACTCTGATGGTGAAGGGATGTGGTCTCAGTGAGGACTGAGAAGATTTATTCTGACTCACTCCCACCATTATTCTCAAGGCCTCTCATATCTGCCAACTACATCCATATTACCTCCTTCATTTTCTTTCTGGCAGTTGCAATGCAACAGAGAAGGTTGTATTACCTCTACTGCTTCCCTGAGAATTCACATTCCTTCTTTCTATTGTTCTGAAGAAGATTTTACATTAAACAGACAGTTTCTATTCTATGCTTTTACAATACTTTTATCTTTTAAAAAATAGAAAAAATAATCCATAATCTAAATGGGTCAGAATGTTCACAGCAGATGAAAGAAACATATTATTTTAGAATAAGAAGATGCTTATGGATACAAAGGTTATGATATGAAAATATTTTTGCTTTCCAAGAATATTTTAGTTCAGTTCAGTCACTCAGTCATGTCCGACTCTTTGCGACCCCATGAACTGCAGCATGGCAGTCTTCCCTGTCCATCACCAGCTCCCGGAGTCCACCCAAACCCATGTCCATTGAATCGATGATGCCATCCAACCATCTCATCCTCTTTCATCCCCTTCTCCTCTTTGCCCTCAATCTTTTCCAGCATCAGGGTCTTTTACAATGAGTCAGCTCTTACCAACAGGTGGCCAAAGTATTGGAGTTTCAGCTTCAACCTCAGTCCTTCCAATGAACACCCAGGACTTACCCATTTTTAGGATGGACTGGTTGGATCTCCTTGCAGTCCAAGGGACTCTCAAGAGTCTTCTCCAACACCACAGTTCAAAAGCATCAATTCTTCAGCACTCAGCTTTCTTTATAGTCCAATTCTCACATCCATACATGACCACTGGAAAAACCATAACCTTGACTAGATGGACCTTTGTTGGCAAAATAATGTCTCTGCTTTTTAATATGCAAGAATATTTATTAAGAAGTAAAAATTTTAGGCACATCAAATGTGATGCAAAAGGTAGCTCCTAGGTTTAAGCCAATTTGCTGAGTAGCACCCTCGTGGGGAATTGAAGAATTCATTCTGAGTCTCTTGTTAGCACTTTTCATATCTTTAATTTTAAGTTCTCCTTGGTGTTCATTTCAGGAATAAGAATATAATCACTTTTTTTCCTGCCTCCAGGAGTATTAGGAGGTTTTGGAAAGATGATGCTCTATAAATTCAACATGGAATGATGGGTTTCTGGCAAGCAGAAATATATGTTGTGCCAGTTTGGAATTCCACCCAAATGCTATAGTTGGCATCCGAAAATGTGCAAGAATGGATTTTTGTTTGTTTGTTTGCATCAGGATTTGGATGTGAATCACTTTAGTCATGGAACCAATTTGATATGTATAATTCAGGTATAGGTGACAATAAAAGAACACAAGTAAATATTCTGTGGAATTGTGAAGTCTTACAGATTGGCATTCCCTTGATTGTCTCCCTGTGGTTGTGGCAGGCATCTTTACCACTCAGATAGAGTTGTTTCCTTTCCCAGACAAATGGATTTCCTGATAGCACTTTGCCAGGAAGTCAATTTTCCTCATCAACCATAGTTTTTCTTTTTTTCCTGAGAAAGATAAGGATACTTGTTGTGTAGAAAAGAGATAAAAGAAGATGTCATCAGTTTAATCAGTGGATCAATTGGCCGTGTGGTCAACTGGTGTGACCTGATAAATCTCTTTAGGGGTATATGGTTCCAACAGATGCTATCTTAGGTAAAGTGTGCAGAATGGACTGAGGAATGTAAATGAATAGGGGCACATAAGGGCGCCAGAGAGGAATTGCAGCACACAAAAGGAATTGAAAAGGAATGTCCAGAGACATAGGAAGTTAATCAAAGGACAAAAGTGTCATGGAAACAGAAGTAAGAAGTCAGAGAGGGTGATTAGCAGTTATTTGTTCCAGAGATCTTAAGTAAGGTAGCCTGAAATCTGTCTCTCTATAGAAATTAGTAATGAGGGTGATTGTTGGCATAATGTAGGATAATAATAGTGTTGTTAATGAGAGGACTTTTGGTGTAATGAAACAGCATAGGTAGATTGCATTGAGCTAAAGAGTGAATGGGCCATGGGAAGGTACAATGCAAATGTCAACTTCTCTTTCAACAAAATTTTGTGATGGGAAGAACAGAGACATGATAGTTAATAGGTAAATATAAATTGTGGCCATTGGGCCCTAGTGACTTGTGGTATATAAGGGGGAGACAGAAACATATTTAGATGCTATGAACACAGTGTAGTAAATGCTAGGATGAAAGTGAAAGTGAAGTCGCTCAGTTGTGTCCGACTGATTGCGACCCAGTGGACTGTAGCGCACCAGGCTCCTCCGTCCATGAGATTCTCCAGGCAGAATACGGGAGTGGGTTGCCATTTCCTTCTCCAGGGGATCTTCCCGACCCAGGGATCAGACCCAGGTCTCCCACACTGCAGGCAGACGCTTTAACCTCTGAGCCACCTAAATGTAGCCAAAGAATCTCTGAGCATACAGAAGAGCACTTAATCATCCTGAAGGGGAAGACTTAGTGGTCAAGAAAAGCCTTCTGATAGGTAAAGGCTTCAGAAGGGGCCACCTGGTAGATGCCACTTCAGGTTTTCCTGCATAATACCATTCTAGGAAATTTACTTAACTTCTTTGTTGTTAGATAGTTTAACAGATTAATTTGAATATTTCACTCCAAACTTTCTTTCTCATATAATTTTCCTTTCCCAGTCTCACCCACCATAACCCACACTGAAGTAGAAGCCAAGATTAAAAGAAATTGCCCAATGAAGTATAAGATGATGATCCTCTTCTTAAGACACTTTTTGTTACATAGCTGGTGTTTGGATACTACACAGGGGTGGCCTGCGGTAAGGGGAGAGTTAATGCTGAGTAAGCAACAAAATTTAAGTTGGAGAGGGAATATACTAGATGAAGGGAGGATTTTTGCTAATTAATTAGTATTAGTTTTTTTTTTTTCATTGCAGAAGACCAGTTTGGAAAGCTAGAAGGGATTTAGGATGAACTGGTCTTAAGTGTGAGTGTCCCTTATGGCAACTAATGTGCAACCTACTTTTTAGCATTTCTGGACACTTCTAAGTACCCCCGGAACATTGTGGGGGCAGGAGGAACATGAATGGATTGTGACTTCAATAAGAGGGAACTAAACTTAACCAGGGTGAATATTTCTATAAGCAGGAACACTAGTTTCTCAAGCATCAATGCTTTTACCTATAAAATGGGAGTAATAATATTACCTACCACGTAGTGTCATTGGGAACATTAAATTTTCACAAGCATCATTTAAACTACATATTGAATGACTACATTTATATGAAGCTCAAAAATACCTAAATCTTGTCTATGCTCTCTTAAGCCCAAATAGTGATTACTCATGGTGAGAAAGAAGCAGTGTGGACTAGACAGGTATGCAAAGGGAGGTTTCTGGGGGAGCTGGTGAAATTTTGTTTCATGGTAAGTTTTGGTTAAAGTGATATGCTTACTTTGTGAATTTATAGGGCTTTATATTTATGAATTATATGCTTTCTTCTTGATATTAAATTTTATAATAATTACTAAATTGTTTAATTATACATTAAATAACTTCATAGTCTAAATACCAATATTGCTATCATGGTTAATGCTTATGATTATATGTCCCATAATTAATGGAATTGCCAAAAAGTTTTTTTCCTCCTTGTTTTAGTAGCAACTTTTATTTTTTTCAGTTTCTTGTACTGATACCAAACAAACAAACAAAAGCAAAATAACTTAAGCATTAAAATGATGGTGTTACACCAGTTCTACACTTAATTTCAGCATTAACACTGAACACTAGTAACTCAATGTGAAAGGTTGATATATCAAAAGAAGTGTTTCAAAACAAAAGGAAGCACAATCTCTTGAATAAAAGAATCATAAGCATGGATGCTAAGCAATAATAATATGTACTGTTATCAAGATGACTGGGCAGTTTTGTAAGAAAATCAATCCTGTTTGTCATTTAATATCCATTATTTTCAGCTGATGGACTTGCATTATAAATTCAGTGAAAGTATACCATTTCATTTTATCATGAGTATTGTGTACATATTTCTGTCCCTTAATTAGAATATATGCCTGTAGAAACTCTCCCAACTTCAAGCTACCAGGAACATTGGATACACTTTTACATTAAGTGCAGGCTAAGTTTAAATATTATAAAGAAAAATCTCTTGACTCCAAATGCAGAGAATGATCTGTAGCAGATAAGCTAATTCTGAAGCATGACTACCTCAATATGTGTGCTATCTTTTTGACCTGATGACTAAGCTTTTAGCAGCCCCTAAGTAGGGGTGGATGTGGAATAGATGGTAGGGGGGCAGTTAAGACTCTCTGTACTTTCTCAACATGCAGAAATGTTTCTTCAAAGCTCTATTCTATGCCTTTAAGTAAAAATGGGAGTAGAAGAAATCTAACAGTCTATCAAAGGAAAGGAATCTGGAAAGTGATTTAATACAGCTTGGGTTTGGGAATTCAGTTGAAAAAAGATTTATATATACTCACAGGCGTTTGCCACTGCAAGTTTGTGTCAGGGGACACAAACTGGTGACTACCTATTCTGCCATCTTTCTGACTCCTACTGGAAGTTGAAATTCAAGTTTATATTAGCCACATGGTCTGAAAAATTATAGCCTGAGATATTAACCTAAGCGTTCCAAAATAATACTCCAACCTGTTAGCAAAATATGCAGATATTTCTTCAAAATACATCTACTGACACTGTCAAGTCAATTCTTGTGGTTTCTCCTTACCATACTATTCTTAGTCACCACTATAATCTTGCCTGTGCATTTTTGTAGTAACTGCATAATAAGTTTCTTTTCTTCTCCACTTGATATCTTTATTTATTCTCTACAATGTCATATCTTGCCACTCATCAGATTCAAAACTCCCAGTGATTTCTTATATCACACAGAATAAATTCCAGGTCCTTACCATGGTGCTCTACCAGGCACCTGGAGCCAGGCTCCTGATCTGGTCCCAACAGATTTTCTGGTCCCATTTCCTTCCCTCTCAGAAGGAACTAACCTGCTGACACCTTGGTTTCAGACTTTTAGCCTCCAGAATTATAAGACACACATTTCTGTTGTTTAAGCCATCCAGTTTGTGGTATTTTGTTACAGAAGCCATAGGAAACTAGTAGAACCTTTCTTCAAAGAAGACATCTCTCTGTACTTGATATGTGCTAAGTTGCTTCTGTGGTGTCCAACTCTTTGCGACCTATGAACCATAGCCCATCGGACTCTTCTGTCCATGGGATTCTCCAGGCAAGAATATTGGAGTGGGTTGCCATGCACTCCTCCAGGGGATCTTCCCAACCCAGGGATTGAACCTGTGTCTCCAGCGTCTCCTGCATTGCAGGCAGGTTCTTAGCTTACTGAATCACCTGGGCAATAACACTGTGAATTCACTCCCCTTTACCCTATACCTTGTATTATCTGTTCTTAGCATCTGAATTCTTTGTCTCCTGGTCACAAAAATACCAAGTTGCGAGAATTTGCCTGTATTTTCTTATACTATCAAAAACAATCAAGAAAAAAAGGTAGAAAGTTTGAAAGAACTTCAAAAAATAATAACTTGAACATAATCATGGACTATGCCCCTCCAAATGAACAAACGAAAAAAAAAAAAGACCAGATCCACAGTCAAATGTTCAAGTTAATAGACAGTTGAGTCTCATAAAAATTGATTCAGTAATAGAAAAGCATTAATTTTGTCTATCTCATTTAAGGAATTTGATACATATCTGATAATTAAAGCAGAAAGAGTGCCCCATGGTATTTTTATTAACTTCATGTTGTACCTATGTGTTGAACGTTATTCTAAGCATTTTATGAATGTTAACTCAATTATTCCTTTTACCCACCAAGTGAAGTAGAAGTAGGTACAATTACTGTTTCCATTTTGCATATGAGCAATGGAAGGAAAAATTTTTGGTAATTTTTCTGAGATAACACAGGTAGTAATTGGTAAAGCATGGACTGAAATCCAAACAGATTGGCTTTAGAAATTGGGTTGTTAAGTGTTATTCCATGATGCATTCAAAGAGAAGCTACAGGGCAATTTCGCTTACAAGAAAATGCACAAATAGCTTTAAATTATATTAGCTTACTAAATCTAGTAATGTATTAAAAGAAAGCATTCGTGATTGAGTTGGGCATAGTCCAGTTATTCCTGGAAATATGTAATGGTGAAAACTAGTGTATTACACAAATTATATTAAATGAGAACAAAAACATATGTTCATTTTATGTGTATAGAAATTTTTTTTATAAAATTCAATGTTTATGTATCATTAAGAAAAAAATGAAGCTATAAGTATATTTGGTGTTAACTGGAAAACTGTCTCCTAAAATCTCAGCAAAAATCACACTTATTTTGTGACAGAAGTGTTTTCTTTTAACTCAGGAAGTTGACAAGAATGCCTGCTGTGGCCATTTTTATTTAACGTCGTGCTTGAGGCCCTAAGCAGGGCTAGAACACAAAAAATAATAAAAGTTGTAAGATTTTGAAAGGAAGAAACAAAATTTTCAATATCCTCACGTAATATGTTTGTATTTGTACCTAGAAAATTTAATAAAGAAATATTTGGAATTAATGTGAGCTCAGAAAGGTAGCCATATATAAGATCATAAATCCATGATGTTCTTATACACAGCAACAACAAATAGGATAAGATTATAAACACAATAAAAGCTCTAAAGCACTATGTAATACATATAAAGAAAGTGTAGATTGTTTAGGGGGAAATTATAACTTTTTATTGAAAAGCATTGAAGAATTGAATATAGAGGTGTTCATATCTATTCATATCTATTCCTACGATATATGTAGGGTATTTCAGTCCTTATTAATATATGAATTTAATACATTAGCAATCCTGATCCCTTCATGGTTTCTATGGAATGAACAAGTTGATGATATCACTTATAAGATGATTAAGAGGGCCAAAAATGATTAAGATTTGAAAAAGTATAAGCTGAGAGTATTCACCACGTACATCTCAAAAATAATGTAGTAGTATTTGTGTTAGGAGATAGATAAATGGACCAATGGAGCAAAATGGAGAAATAAAAACATATTAAACCCTGTTTGAGGAGAGATGTGGCACCATAGATCCGTGATGGAAAGAATTAACTTCTACATTTATAATGATGATGGGATTAGTTATTCATATGAAACAAGGAAAGTATATGCCTACCTCCTACCGTGCCCAGAAATCAATTTTAGGAGAAATGAAAATCTAATCAGGAAAATCAAAATGTTATAATTAGAAACATCTGTTTTCTAAAAGACAACATTAAAATAAGTGACATAGTAATCCTATGGTTGGGCTTCCCTGACTGCTCAGGGGTAGAAAATCTGCCTGCAGTGTGAGACATGGGTTCAGTCCCTAGGTCAGGAAGATCTGTAGAAGGAAATGGCAACCCACTCCAGTAATCTTGCCTGGGAAATGCCATGGATAGAGATGCCTGAAAGCCTACAGTCCATGGGGTTGCAAAGAGCCAAGCACAACTGAACAACAATAATGCCATGGTCTGTGGTCCAGGAGACAGTAATTGCAAGATATGTAAATGTTTAACATTAATAACTAAAATACATACATTTTAAAAAAAACTTCAAAAAAGATTTGAGCATAAAAATGGGCAAAAAGATATAGAGCGACAATTAGCAAAAGAAAAAAATATTAAACATGGCAATAGATGTAGATATAGACATGGATCTATGTAGATATATAAGCACATACATTTAATTCACCATAATGGCTACTTGGGAGGAAATGAAGAGGAGTGAATCAAAAGGGAGAATACAGACTATTATAGAAATAAATAGTATTTTATTTTTAAGTGATGGATAAGCACATGGATTCATTATTTTATTAAACTGAGATATCTTATTATAAGCATTTTTTAATATGGAAAAAGGATTTTGAATGTAATAAATGTTGAATGATTCTCTTGACCACAGGGAGAGTAAACTTTATATCTCCAAACTCTGGTATGAAAAGTTGCTCAGTTACTTTGCCCATCTAAGATTTTGAAAGATTGATGTTTATTCAGAATACTATTAAAAAATAAGGACAAATTGATCTTAAAGAGAAAAAAAAAAATGAAAGAGAAGCCTGCTTCTAAAGGCAATGTGAACATTTTAGTTCAGTTCAGTTCAGTCGCTCATTCAAGTCCAACCTTTGTGACCCCATGGACTGCAGCACACCTGGCTTCCCTGTCCATCACCAACTCCCGGAGTTTACTCAAACTCATGTCCATTGATTGAGCCGATGATGCCATCCAACTATCTCATCCTCTGTCGTCCCTTCTCCTCCCAACTTCAGTCTTTCTCAGCATCAGGGTCTTTACCAATGAGTCAGTTCTTCGCATCAGGTGGCTAAAGTTTTGGAGTTTCAGCTTCAGCATCAGTCCTTCCAGTGAATATTCAGGACTGATTTCCTTTACAGTTGACTGGTTTGATCTCACAGTCCAAGGGACTCTCAAGAGTCTTCTCCAACACCACAGTTCAGAAGCATCAATTCTTCAGTGCCTAGCTTTTTTATAGTCCAACTCTCACATCCATACATGACTATTAGAAAAACCATAGCTTTGACTAGATAGACCTTTGTTGGCAAAGCAATGTCTCTGCTTTTTAATATGCTGTCTAGGTTGATCATAGCTTTTCTTCCAAGGAGCAAGTCTTTTAATTTCATGGCTGCAGTCACCATCTGCAGTGATTTTGGAGCCCAAGAAAATAAAGTCTCTCACTGTTTCCATTGTTTCCCCATCTATTTGCCATGAGGTGATGGAACCAAATGCCATGATCTTAGTTTTATGAACATTTACAAAGAAAAATTGGGGTTTAGGAGACCTGCTTCCAAACCCAAGCTATTCCACTAACTCCCAGAATGACCTTGAGCATGTTGCTTGTGATGGATTGGAAATTATTACACATTTTAGGACATTCCTCCCACTTAGAAGTGGAATCCTTTTCCCCATCCTTGCTTCTGGGCTGGCTTGTGACTGATTTGGAAGATGGCAGAATTGGCACTCAGCCAGAGTAACTACTACCATAGCCTTTAAGTGTGCTGTTGGCTTCACCTTGGTCTCTGGGATCCCTGAAGTATAGGAAGTCAGGCTGCCTAGTCAGAAGAACACATAGAGTGTCCATGAGAGGGAACAGAGAGGGTGAAGAGCCAATATGAGCCCTGATAACTGTCCCTGCAAAGGTGTAGGTATGTGATTGCAGCTGTGTGGAGCCCTGCATTCAGCTCAGCCACTCCTTAGATACCACACAGTAATCTCAGTGTATGGAGTATGAAGCCCAATTACCTAGCCAGTGAGGCAGCTTGTACTATTGCTTACATATAGCTTTATTCTTAATGTTTTTTGTTTTTGTTTGTTTGTTTGTTTGTTTACACTGCCTGAATATTATTGTTTAAACAGGCTGGAATTGCTAGTCATAATAGCAATTTATTCAGTAGAAATCCTTTTCAAGATTCCATTTCAGCTCAGACTAGCTTTTGCTGACTCACAAAATCATGAGATATAAAAAATATATATTTTTTTGTTTAAAGCCACTAAGTACTGGATAATTTATGGTGTAGCAGTCTATGGTGTAGTCTATGATGTAGATAACTGGAACTGAATTTGTTACCTGGAAGTGGGATGCTGCCATAACAAAATCCTGAAACATGTGACATTAGCTTTGGGCCAACAGTGGGTAAACCCTGGACGTCAAGGAGACTGATAGTGAAACTTGAAAGTAGATGTGGGCTTGAAGGACAGTAGGAAAAGTGTATTTGAATTAAAAGTAGTCCTTTTAAAAAAAAATAAAAGTAGTCCTTTGTTATTTACTGGTGGAAAGTTCAGCAACACTGTCACTGACAATAGTGGGGAAGATTGGAAATATACCTACTGGCTTAAACTAAGGAGCTTTCGGGTATAATTTGCAAAGGGCCAACTGGGTTCTAGTGGCCTCTCATAGATTTACAAAAGAAGAAACCCTTCATTCTGTTATGGGTACATATGGAGGGAAGCATATAACATTTCTTTAATTCACAGATCTTTGGCTTAAGAGGAATTTTACACAGGGCATATTGTTCACACCTGGACCTAATTTAGGTAATAAGATATTAGGCATGAAGTTGGTGTTGAAATAGGATAAGCTCTTCTTGGGAAGAGCTGAGTGTATTTTGCACGTGGAAGAAGTGGAAATTATTAGTGGCTGGAGAGAGAACTATGGCATATTTAAAATGGCAAAAGTCCTTAATGAGTGATGAGGTCTGTTTCCCCATCACTTGAATCCAGGCTGGCATATGGTTATTTGGCTAACAGAGTAAAGCATATTGTTTTAAATCTGAGTCTAGTCTTTAAAAGTACCAGCAGTTCCCGTCTTTATCTCTGGAATCATACATATCATGGTAGTGGTTTAGCTGCTCAGTTGTGTCCGACTCTTATGACCCCATGGACTGTAGCCTGCCTCTGTCCGTGGTATTCTCAACGCAAGGGTACTGGAGTGGGTTGACACTTCCTTCTCCAGGGGATCTTCCCGACCCAGGAATCAAACCTGAGTCTCCTCTATTGCGGGCAGATTCTTTACTGACTGAGCTACAAGGGAAGCCCATACATGTTATGAGCCTCCATATATTAAATCTAACTACACTACTGGAGAAAATCCAAGGAGTCCTTGAGATTACATAAAGAAGGGACCTACAGCAGTCTCTTGCTTTCCAATCTTCCTGTCATGTTATCAGCGATATGCTTGGGGCCATCTTGGATTCTTCAGAAAAGCTCAGGGACCAGCCTGACACCACGGAGTGATCCAATCAGTTCCATGTGTAGTAGGGGAAATGCCCGAATGAGATCTGCTGCTTTTCCTGACCCACAAATCAATGTGATACAAAATGCTTGTTAAACTACTAAATTTTAGAGTAGGTTTTTACACAGCAGTTGATAATAGCAGTTGATAGGCAGATAGTAAACAGGTAGATAAGATAGATATATTAGATAGCTGGATAGACAGATAACATACTAAGTTAGAATTCTATTTATCTGTGGGAAAAAACGGGGGGTTTGAACTACATTGTCTTTATGCTAACTGCCGAGTTCTTAAGGCTAAATATTTACTCCAGTTTATTCTAGTCACTTTTGAAGCATCTTTCATTTCCTTAAATCTGCTAAATCTCCAAGGCAAAATAATAAAGAACAGAATAGATAACTAAATCTTGCTAGGCATTAACTAGGGTAAATACATTTTGGAGAACTGCCTCTCAGTTTAAACCAGTTAAAGTGTGACTATACCATGCTTTTAGAGAGACTGTTTCATCATGTCATGGTCTGTCTTATTAGAGTATGGTTTCAGTCCCTTGACAACTTAAAAACAATCACAGTCAAACAGAAGCTAAGCTGCTGGGATGCGTGTTAATTGCTCCATTGTAGTACAGAGTTAACAGGAACTGAGGTTCCCTTGAGATCAGGAAGAATTGTGAAGGGTCATTTCAAAATGAGCTTTATTTGGTTGCTTAAAAATAGCTCTTTTCTTGAGCAATATAAGTATATTTAGCGTTGTTTATAGTCTTGCCTAGAAAATCCCATGGACGGAGGAGCCTGGTAGGCTGCAGTCCATGGGATCGCACGGAGTTGGACATGACTGAAGCGACTTAGCAGCAGCAGCAGTGTTGTTTGAACATCATTAAATATGCTAAAGGTGCTAATCATTAGTAAGAAATGCTTTTGAGTATATGATTTCAGCTTTCTTTTTTTTCTCTTCCCTGGGAACTTTTATTGTATAAAGTCCCTTTTATACCATGACATAGAGGGTACACATTCAGCATGCTGATCCTGTGATGACCTATATGAGATGGACTGATGATTATCAATGGCTTACTTGATGTTTTTTGCAATGCCTGTCTGTGGCTATGATCTCCCATAAAATTCCAGAACAGTATTTTAAGATAAGGAATTTAACTCAAATTTTTTGTTTTTATTAATTATAGTTTTTTACTGTTTTCATAAATAAGGATCAAATGCCCATTTCACATGAAAACTCTAAATAGTCTACACATAAATAGTACCAAAATAGATACCAGAAAAAAAAAGAGAGATGTCAAAGCTGAATATTTGATCTGTGAGATCAAACATATTCACTGGATTAACATTATAAATGCAATATTATAAATGACTCACTTCATTTTCTGATAACTAAAGTGACAGATTACCAGCTTGAACAAATGAATGTTGTTAGTTTGGATTTTGGTGTTTATTTTTGAATAAAGTTATTCCTTTCATTCAAAATGGACTAAAATAAAACTGCTCTACACTTTCTAAGAAGGGCATTTTTCATTAACATCAACTATTTGTCCTTCTTATTTAAGGGAAGGGAAACCTAAAAATGTGTGTTTGCAAAATATTAAAATCTGAGGGATGTGTGAATAGAATATGTTCTTTATAAGTCACAAAGATACATTGTTTATTATTTATTTCTAGGTAACATTCTTTGTAAATTTTCAACTATAATTTATACTTGTAGTTGGAAATGTTATTATATTTTCAAAAGTACTAATTTGATTATATAGTAATAAAACTTCTTAACATATTTTCAACTCTAATTTTTTTCAGTTAGTATAAAAATTATATTATCTGAATATACAAGTTGAATTATCACTGATAAATAGTTACCAGTTCAAACAGCAAATAGGAATAATGAAAAATAGTGATGTGAAAGAAAAGATTCAATCACTACAAAACTTTAAATAGTTGTTTTAAGAATTTATATGTATATTGTGCTAGTGCTTTTGAATTTTGTAAGTGTTATGTCCCCAGTATATGATCTTCTTTCTTTAGGGAAAAAAGAAGCTGGAGAGAGGAGGAAAAAATGAAAGAAAAAATTACTGAAATGCATTTATTATTTTTTTCATATTAAATAGTTACCTTGTAATAAATATTCAAGTAACTGATAATCTGGGAGGTATGGTATAATTTATAAAAGGGACATATACACGTATGCACTTTTCTCTTTTATAATCTATAATAGAATTTGAATTTAATAGAAACAGAAACAATGGTTCAATATAAAATTAAATTACATTTTAATATAAAAATTTATTTAAATAAACAAATGTTTGAAATGGCATTTAGTTCTTAGACTTTATAAGAAATATTAGCTTGTAAGAAAAATGGTTATATCCAATAGCTTGGATCCTGGAAAGAAGTTCCTGAAGACAACTGGACTAATCACACACAAAAACACTGAAATATGCTTTACCAGATCTGTGCCACTGGACCAAGTCATTGTAAGACCACAAAAACTATTTATCCAAAATAGGTTTCATAACAAGGAACAGTCCAATAGAGTAGATAAGTGTAAATAAAATGTAGTAGTACAAATCAAATTTGAAAAATTTTAAGTTAGAGGCGTATGAAGTTTCATAGGAATACGAGGAAAGAAAATATGATTTCCTCTGTGGAAGATTCTACAAACTTCTTTTAAAAAAAAAAACAACTATGAAATTTGTTTTTTGTTTATTTGTTTTGGTGATTGGGTGTGAGTGGGAAGCAAAGGCTGCCAGAGATGTGAAGCTATTTGGGTGAAGGCTACCAAATAGAGAGTCCAATGGCAAAGACAGTGCAGAGTTTCTGTCTTCTCTCTTAATGCTCTTGCTCTCCTAGCATTTCAGAAGGTAACTGTCTAGAATACAGTTCCTTAGTACAGTAATAAAGTTCCAAGTTCAGATACGACAGTTTGTGTAATGTGAATTTGCATTTTTCAAACTTTTTCACTATGAGATATAACTTAGACACACTATCATTAAAAAAATAGGTGAAAGCCTGAGAATATTAGAATCACCCATTTCCATGTACCCATTTGCAGTTCACCCTCTCTTCCTTCCATGGAACAGTCAACCACTGACCTTTCTGTAGAATTTTACATGAAGTGGAATCATACAGTATTGTCCAGTGTCTATTTCTGCTGATTCTGACTTTTCACTTAGCACACGCGCCTTCTCTTCAGTCATGCCTGACTCTCTGTGACCCTGTAGACTATAGTCTGCCAGACTCCTCTGTCCATGGGATTCTCGAGGCAAGAATATTGGAATGAGTGCCGTGCCCTCTTTCAGGGGATCTTCCTGACCCAGGGATCTAACTGTTGCAGGAAGGGGGACCCTTTCTGGGGCCAGAAACCCGGCTCTTGTCTTAACTCAGAAATGAATTGTCCGAGGAGATACATGTGCTGACAAAGCAAGAGAATTTATTGGGAAAGGGCAGCCGGGCAGAAAGCAGTCGGGTAAGGGATCCCAGGAAAACAGCTCTGCCACATGGCTGGCAGTCTGGGGTTTTATGGTGATGGCGTTAGTTTCTAGTTGTCTCTAGCCAATCATTCTGACTCAGAGTCCTTCCTGATGGTGCATGCCTTGTTCAGTCAAGATGGATGCCAGCGAGGATTCTGGGAGGTGGTCAGACATGTGGTGTTTCCATTTGACCTTTCCTGAACTCTTCTGGCTGGTCGTGGCTTATTGGTTCCATGTTCCTTACCAGGACCTCCTATCATGAAACAACTTATGCAAATGGTTACATGGTGCCTCCACAGGGTGGGCAGTTTCAGTTAGTGTACTTCCCCTAACAAAACCTGAGTCTCTTGCATTGCAGGTGCGTTTTTTTTACTGCTGAGCCACCAGGGAAACCCTTTCACTTAGCATAATGCTTTTAAAATTCATCTATGCAAGGGACTTCCCTGGTGATCCAGTGGTTAAACCTTCATCTTTCAATGCACAGGTACAGATTCGATCCCTGGTCTGGGTGGGAGCTAAGATCCCCCACGCCTCATGGCCCAAAGCCCAGAACGTAAACAGCAGAAGCAATATTGTAGCAAATTCAATAAAGACTGAAAATGGTCCACATTAAAAAAACACATATTTTTTAAAAAGATTCATCTATGCAAAAAATCATGTATTTACTGAATATATAGTTTGTTACTTTTGATTGCTTGTTCTATTGAATGGATCTATCACTTGTTTACCCATTCACCCATTCATAGGCCTTGGGATTTTTTTCAGCTTTATCTCATTATGAATAAAGCTTCTAAGACCATTCAAATATAACTTTTTTTGTGTAGACAGATGTTTTTATTTCTTCTGGGAGTGAAATAGCTGAGTTGTATGTTGAATGCATGTTTATCTTTATAAGATACTGCCAAACTGCTTTCCAATATGGCCATGCCAGTTTGCATTCCTGCCAGCAGTGTATGAGTTCCACTTGCTACACATTCTTTCCAAAATTTGGTCTTTTTGTTCTTTTTAATTTTAACCATTATAAATTGTTTATATTAGTATTTCATTGTGGTTTTAATTTTCATTTCTCTAATGATATTTAAATGATGTGGAACAATTTCATGTATTTATTTGCCATGTATAAATATATGCTTTTTCTCTGTTGAAGTTTCTTTTTACATAGTTTGCCCAGTTTTTGTAATAGACTTAATTCTTATATTTGTCTATGATCCAATTTGAGTTGATCTTTGTTTATGTTGTGAGTTAAGAGGCTAGATATATCTTTTCATATGTGGTTTTACAATGGTGTGAGTACCATTTGTTGAAAAAACTGTCTCTTATTCACTGGGTTTTGGGGCACCTTTGTTAAAACTGAATTTACCATGAATATAAGAATTATTTTCTGTATTCTTAATTCTGTTTCTTTGATCTATGTGTTTCTTTCCTTGATAGAACCACAATTCTTGATTGTAATAGCTTTATAATAATTTTGAATTTGGAGAGTATAGTGCTGCCATTTATTTCAATATTATTTGGACTACTCTGGGTTATTCATCTTTCCATATATATTTTAGAATCAGCTTCCAAATTTCTGCACAGAAGCCTGTGGTAATTTTGAAAGGGTTTGAGATAATTCTGTCTATCAATCTGGGGAGAATTCCTATTTTATTTTATTCTTCTTACCCCATGATATTCTATATGAAAGGTTATTGTTGAACATGCAAAGACACCGGGATTCTTGGCCTCTGGAGGAGAAGAATTCAATCCGGGGCCAGAGACGAGGCTCGATCACTCAGAGCTTTTGTGTAATAAAGTTGTATTAAAGTATAAAGGAGATAGAGAAAGCTTCTGACATAGGCATCAGAAGGGGGCAGAAAGAGTAGCCCCTTGCAATTGTTAGCAATGGAATTATATACTCTCTAATTAGTTATTACAGTGAATCAAAAGAATGTCTGGAGGTTGTAAAGACCTCACTAGACCTACTCCCATAATATACACCTTAAGATAATAGGATTAGCCAAAGGTTTTTTTCCAGAGAATGTCCTCAAGCAGGATACATTATTGCTATATAATCCTAAGGAATGTAGAGGGACAAACAAGTGTGTCCTTTCTTCATCCTTGAGAATTCCAGACCCCTCTCTCCTTGGGGACCCCTAGACTTTCTATCAACCTGCCTAGGAAAGGACTCTCTCATATATCTCTCTATTTTCATCTTTTAAAATTTCTTTCAACAATATTCTGTAATTCTTTGCTAAGGTTATCTTTAAGTAGTATACACTTTTGATATAATTAGTAAAATAATATTTTTATTTTCAATCCCCAATTTGATTGTTGGCATTTAGAAGTAAATTAATTTTGCATACTGACCTTGAATATTTGATATCCATAAGTTTACTTATTACTTTGTATCTTTTTTCTGCACATCCCTTATAACTTACTTCATGTAAGATCATATCTCTGAATTAAGAGGATTTTATTTTTTCCTTTCCGATATTTATTATTTTTCTTCCTCTTCTTCTTTTTCCCTTAGTGCAGGGTTGAAGACCTCTATTATTAAGGTGAATACAAGTGATGAGAACAGATGTCCCTGCGTTATTCCTGAAGTTTTAGGTAAGCATTCAGTGTTTCAACATTAAATAAAACATTAGCAGTGGGTTTCTGTAGATATTCGTGATTAGATGGGAATGTTCCCTTCTGTTATTAGACTGGTGAGAGATTTTAAAATCAGGGGTGGTTGTTGGGTTTTGGTACATACTTTTTTTACAGTTATTGAAATCAGTGCATTTTCTTCTTTTCCAATCTGGGAATATAGAGAATTATATTCCTTGCTCTTTGAATGCTATGTTAACTTTTTTTCTGAGATACAACTGATTTGCTTATGTTGTATAATGTTTTTAATATACCATTACATTAATTTGCCAACAGTTTGTTGTGAAATTTTCTACCTATGTTCATGAGGGATATCCATCTGGAGCTTTCTTTTTATGTAATTTCTTTTGCTGGCTTTGATATAGAGGTAATAATGTTGGCTTCAGAAAGTGAGAAGGATATCTTCCCTCCTTTGTTATTCTCTGAAAGAGTTTTGGTACTGTCTACTTGTTTTGTTTTGCTTTGTAACATTCTTTTCTGCCTTTTCTTCAGCTCCCTTTCAGTAGAAGCTGGCCATACTGGGTATTCAATTTAGTCTTCCTCCCTTAGGTAACTGAGTGCCTTTAAATGAGGTGCATTTTACATTTTGTCATAATTTTGTGATTCCTTAGAAGTCACTAAGATCAGACTGCTGGCAGATCTCCTGTAGCAGCAAACCAACATATGGTGGAAAGCAAAGCACCTTCTCCTTTTTTGGAGTTTCAGCCAGTGAGAAGGAAATCCAGTTCCTCTTCTGTCTATTCAGCTCACCAGAGCAGCTTCTCTTCAAATCCACAGCAGGCAGGCAGGTGCAGACTTCTGCTTCCTCAAAGTCTCCAAAGGGTGTTTACTTATCCAAAAGGAACAAGGAGTAGCAAGCCCTTTTCTCTGTAGCTGGTCATTTATAGTCATTCACAAATATTTAGTGAGTGTGAACTATGCGTCAGACAGTATTCCTAACACACAGGATACAAGAAGAAAGAGAAAGAGATCACTACACTCAAGAGTTTATTAGGGCTTAAGGGTGATGAAGGCTTCCCTGGTGACTCAGATGTAAAGAATCCACTTGCAATGCAGGAGACCTGGGTTTGTCCCCTGGGTCAGGAAGATCAGCTGGAAAAGGGGATGGCAGCCCACTCCAGTATTCTTGCCTGGAGAATCCCATGGACAGAGGAGCCCAGAGGTCTGCAGTCCATGATATCCCGAAGTATTGGACATGACTGACCAACTGAGCACACACACACAGGATAATGAAAATAGAAATAATATATTATAAAACCCTGTAATATTTTAAAATGTGGCAAATGCTACTTTAAGAAGAAAAATTAGAGCGTATAAGGGAGAGCTCAAATGCCAGGGGAAGAGGGACAGTTTGCTATATTGAATTTGCAGTTAGGTTTCTTTTTATGAAGAAGAGACTTGAGAAAAGATTTGAAGGAGATGAGAGATTGAGCAAAGAGACTTTCTTGGAAAGAGCATTCCAGGAGAGGGGACAAAAGGAGCTAAGCCTCCAAGGGCAAGACAAGAGCCCTTCGCTGTTCCACAGACTGTAGCCCACCAGCCTCCTCTGTCCATGGGATTCTCCGGGCAAGAATACTGGAGTGGGTTGCCATTTCCTTCTCCAAAACAGAATAGCTTCATTAAAAAAAAAACAAAAAAAAAGCAAAAAAAAACCTTAAAATAGGCAAACTAAACATCTTATCTAAATGCAAAAATGCATTATTTATGATTGGCTTTCATCTATGTAAAGCTTTCAAAATTTAGTTTTCTACAGTATCCTTTGGATCCATCAAGAACATTAGGAAGTAAGATAATCCTGAAGGCAGTATCATTTATAGAAGAAACATCACATTGAGACCTTGAATATTAACAATTTATATACCTGGCATTTTCTTTATTAAAAATTTCTTCTTAGTAGCTGACTAATATAATCCAGTACTAGTGGGTTGAATCAAAGTTTATATATATTCATGATAAACTAAATGAGGACACTTCATACCTAAGGTTACGTTGGTTCTCAAAATAAACATGTCCAAATATGAATCTCCAGGACAATAGTTTTCACATTTGGAAGAGGAATTGTGTTAGGCTTTTCATATAATAGAAAAGTTAGTATTTTGTATGGACTTGGGTGTATTTATTATCCACCAAAGATTTAGAGTTATGTGTGTATGTAACTAAGTTCTTATTGAGCTAATTAAAAAGGATTTGAGATTCTGACTCAGCAGGCCAGTTGGATTTAGTAAAAATTTATTTATGCAAAGATTTAAGAACCATCCCATGTTCATATTTAGAAGCCAAATTCGAATAAAATTGCTTTGAGAAGACAACTGAATGAATCAAACCAAGTGGGCATTGAAGCATGGCACAACAGTCAACAAAAGTGAGAAAGATAACATTAAAAAACAAAACAAAACTGCAGCTGAGTAAGCAGACAGTAACCCCCAAATTGAAAAAAAAAAAAAAAGTCCAATTTTTTAGTCCCAGCTCCTTTGTATTAGTTTGTTAGTGCTGCCATTAAAAAAGTACTGTGCACTGCGTGGCTGAAACAACAGACATTTATAGTTTTGAAGTTCTGAAGCCTCGAAGTCTGAGATCAAGGTATTAGCAGGGTTGGTTCCTCCTGCAGGTGGCTTATTCTGAGGAAATTATCTATTCCAGACAGCTCTCCTTGGCTTGCAGATGGTTGTCTTCCCTCTATGCCTGTTTCTATCTGTTCACATTTCCCTCACCAACCACATAGGATTAGGGCCTATCATAATAACCTCATTTTAACTTGATTACCTCTGTAAAGGGCTTCCCCGATGGCTCAGTGGGTAAAGAATCTGCCTGCAATGCAGGAGACATGGGAGACGCAGGTTCAGTTGCTGGGTCGGGATGATCCCCTGGATGAGGGCACACGACCCACACCAGTATTCACGCCTGGAGAATCCCATGGACTGAGGAGCCTGGTGGGCTACAGTCTAAAGTGTCACAAAGATCTGTGTGAAGATTCTTATCTCCAAAGTTGGTCATGCTTAGAGGTACTGGGGTTTAGGACTGCATTTTATATATATATATATACACATTTTTTTTTTTTGGAGGGGACACAATTCAAACCATAAAAACTATCTTGGAAAATGAAAATACAACTCTAAAGTATTGCTATTGTCTGCTGTACAAAATCCTGAAGTCAGCTATTAGCTTGAAGTAGCACTTTCACTAATTTTGATAGCAGTGGAGAATTCCCTCACATAAGGCTAACTACCTTTGTCGAGTTGGTTTATTTGCTTCTTTGTGACAGTCTCACTATCCAAATTATTTATGCTCATTTAGAGCTGAGACAGAATGCATATGATTAGCTTGAGAAAATCCACTCCAATAATTAGAAAAGATTATGTCAAATAACTATTTCTGCCTCAGGGACACAGAGAAAAACTGTCTCCTTATTTGAACAGAGAGCCAGACTTTGCATATTTCTGAAGCTTGCTTCAGTTTGAAGTTTTTCAAGGTGAATTAGTAGCTGCAAAATTCGTAAATTGAAAATCAGGAGATCATTTTTTTCCCCCTTGGCATCATTCATCTTTCTCATTACTATACTATATAAAAGGAGTGTGTTTTTTATTTACCTTATGCTGTTTTACTAATACAGCTAAACACAACATTGAGAGTCAGCATGTTTATATTCATAAGGTCTTTTTCCGGGCATCTTATTTTGCCTCTAGCCTCTATTGTTTGAGCGTTTTGACAAAGATGGCCTACTCACTCTAGTACTCTTTGGTTTCCCTTGTGGCTTAGGTGGTAAAGAATCCGCCTGCAATGAGGGAGACCTGGGTTTGATCCCTGGGTAGGGAAAATCTCCTGGAGAAGGGAAAGCCTACCCACACCAGTATTCTGGCCTGGAGAATTCCATGAACTATGGTCAATGGGGTCGCAGAGAGTCAGACATGAAGGAGCGACTTTCACTTTTACTTTTCTTTTATTGTTCCTCTCATGACCTCTGACTATAAGCTCCCTTTCCTTAGAACCTTTACTGTAGAAAAGTTGCAGTTGTAAATTCTTTTTCTGCTCTTTGGAGGTGTAAGCCTCCTGTAACCTAGGAATATGTTTCTTTGGGACTTGGGATCCATCTTTTTGCAATGCAGTCGTCAAGAAAGATAGGCTTCTGTCTCCTAGTCTCTGAGCAAGGGTAGGAACCTACCTTCCATAAATCACAAGCAGCAGACACAAATGGCCCAATCACTTAAAGCATCCTCCTTCTCCTTCCTCAGAGTCCTCCAGTACTCTTTCATTCCCTCACCCGGCAGATCTGCCTAGCTTTTGTTTCAGGAAAGTTGAGTTCAATCTCTCTCCCCTATTGCAATAGTCTTGAATTGTCTTAATTGTCATTTGGTCCAGTGAAGTTTTTCTCCTTAAAATTTTGTCAGGTCCTTCATTTGGGGATGCTTCTATGAATAATGGAAACTACATAACTATGGATTTGAATTGTACATACTCTGTATTTGAATTAGCAGTAATCTTTCTTTTCATTTTAATGTTAAAGTTTTGAATAAACCTGAAATTATTTAGTGTCACAAATACAGTACTTATGACCTACTCAAAATCTCTGCTTTTAGTTATTCCATACAATATTTTGATTCTCTTTGTTTCATTAGAAAGGCAAGGAGATGTTTGATGTTAACTGCAAATGTAAAGATTTTTGCTTATAGAAATCTGAGGTTTATATCCATTTACTATCTAAATATTTCTTGCATTCTGTCTGTCTAATTTCTATCATTACTCATGTACTCAAGCCCTGTACCTTCCTCATTTGGGCCAAGTATATTTTATTTAAACCTATACTTTCTGTCTAATCTTACACAAATCTGTTTCTACATTGCAAAAAAGTGATCTTCCTAAAATGGAAATCAGCATATAATTTTCCAGACAAATGCTGCCCAAAGTACACTTATGTGAATTAGATAAGGAGTCCTCTTCAAGTAAAATAGAATTCAGGTTACTAGAACACAACCTACCACAACTGTACTTGGGCTGATCTGGGGAAAGTGGGAACTTGGGTGGTTCTCTCTTGTAGGGCATGGCCTCCTGGTCAAGGACAGGGAGGGAACAGATTATTTTTGGTTGCCATGGGAAACCTAGAGCATGCTGGCTAGTCCCATCTTAATGCATTTGCCAATTATAGCATCACTACTAGCAGAACTACTGGCTTTAGATGCTTTCTGGCATGATACATGTGAGGTACACAGTTTCATCCATGAAGTAGTCCTGCTGAAATGATCATACTCAAGACTTATTTTTAGATTTAATTTCCAATTTACAGAAAAGATAGACAATGGAGAAAAAATTGAACACCAAAAAGATACAAAATATAAAACATTAGACATTCTATAGTACAGCTGGCCTTTTATGTTCAACAATCAATGCCATGAAAAAAAATGGTAGTTTGTTCTAAGTTAAAATGCATTTAAAAGGGAAAAAAATCAAACACAAGTCATAGCTCATAACTGATTACTGGTTTAAATTAATAAGCTGTACTGGTTGGGGCTCTTGGGAATATCTGAATATGGGCTTATATATTTAGATGCTATTTTGAAATTATTGTCAGTTTTGTTAAGTAGGATAGTAGTGTGGCCAGTATGTAAGAAATATTCTTATTTGGGGTAAAATATTATAATAGTTGCAATTGATTAAAAAAACACACAAAACATGTGAAAAAGTAATTGAAGCCAGTATGGTGGTGTGTAAATAGTTATTAAATTTGAGTGCTGTGTATAAGCATGTAATTATATTATTCTTTTCACTTTTCTGTATGTTTGGATTTCTTATAGCCAAAAATTAAATACTGTAATTAAAATACAGAAAGAATGGACATCTAGTTTTGGCTCTGATATGTAAAGAACTTGGAAACTGTCACTTCTATCCTTGTAAGAAATAGTTAAAAATACTGAAAATCAGTGACTTTTCTTGGAGCCAAATTAGTTTAAAAGAAATGACCTCTCAAGTCTATACAGACAGATCATATTCAGTAAGATATAGATGAAATTTGGTTACTGGATCTAAAGTCACTGGAGGTATAAGCTGGTAGCCATAAAGTTGTACTTCGGGTATATTTCTGGAGCTTGATTGTGGACTGGCATTAGGGTGAGAGACTCACTGGCGCTGCAGTCTTGGAGTCAGCATACTTAGTGGACGACCTCCAGGAACCCTACCAGCTCTTCATAAGGAAGATCCGAAAAGATTCCTCCATGGCACTGGCAGGGAGAATGGAGGAGTAATTGTTGAGGAACGATTCTCCTTAACAGAGAACTCTCCTTAACAAAGTCCACACTGGGGGGAAAGGATTTTGGCAGAGCCTTATCCCAGTGGAAGGGAGTCATCCCACTCTAGGCCCTCCAGCTTTCCTATTTTAAGGGAAGGAAGATGGTCAACAAGAGATAGGGATTCTAGGAAATATAATGGGAATGTTGCAGCTAGGAAAGAGATTAGGAGGCAAAGAGGAAAAACTATATCACTGGAGAAAGATACAGGTCCACTAAATTGTGAGATTTAATCAGAAAATTATAGAATCCTCCCCATGTCAATTTCCTATCAGCACATCATCATGACTATAGTATAACAACTGTAAGAGCTATAAGGCCCAGACTCTAAGAAGGAGTTCTTGGGAAGCCCACGGCATGAGGACATTAGAAGAGTTTGAAGCCTCTGGAACAAACATTAAATATAGCCAAACTCTCAGCCAGGTTAATATAAAACCTCATACTAAAGTCCTATTCACCTCAGTTCCTGTTACCCAATATATCAGGCCTGGATTTCATCAAAACACTACAAGGCAAAACAAAAGGTAAAATAGCTCTCAGTCTGAAGAGGAAAACCAGTCATCAGATCTAGACTCAGACATGACAGAGATATTACAATTATCAGACAGGGAATTTAAAATAAGCTTGATTAATATCTTATATGAAATATTGAGATGAGATGAGTCATTTAAATAGAGATGTATAGTCAAAAAAGAATCAAAAGAAAGTGCTAGAAAGAATAATTAAAAAGAATACTATAACAGAAATAAAGAACACTTTGACAGATTTTTCAGTAGACAAATCACACAACACATTTGACTGAAGAATCACTCTCAACGTACTTGGTTAATACTCATTCATTTCTAACATATAGATCAATCATCATTTCCTCAAAAACACATTCTCTGACCCATTTTTTTTAATGTTTTCATGTCATATTGATTACTTATCTACACTGGTATCATAAATTATGTTTTTAGACACTGGATTTCTCTAGTAGCCATGGTGTATGCAATATGGATCTCTTTTTTTGTTATCAATTTCTATGAGTCAAGACTAACTCAGCATAATGCCAAACAAAGGATGAAGAATTAAGTCAGTGAATTGGATATTACACTTTCCACAAACCTTAGTAGTTTTATATTATAACGGCCAAACTTCTGAGATGTGTAACATATTTAACCATTCTGTGGCATCAGACAGCAATAACTGGAAGATTTCTGTAAAACCATGCTAAGTTATAATAAGTTGAGATCTGGTTTAAAATATTTGAAATTTGATTAGAATTATGTAAATATTGAATGTACATCTAATTATTTTTCCCAAAGAAATCTCCTCTTTGAAGAAGTTCTTTTATCTGCAATAACAGTTTAAAATTGTGGACATAATTCCTGCCCTGACTTTGATCTCAGTGCACTTCTGATGACAGTTCTCCAAAAGGCATCTCATGTTTCTGCCCATCTTATGAGCAGAGCACTGACTATCACTGTCCTGGACTGTATTTTCAAAGACATTTGTATAGTGAACATCCTTGGAAGATAGAGATAGCATCTTCCTCCAGAGCAAAATGCACATGTGTTGTCCCTGATAAAAGACTCAGGTTCCATAAGCTCAGAGTTTCTCCTTCTAATGTAATCCACTGTGTGTGCAAATGTCACCTGCCACCTGGCTCTCTGTATTGTCATGTGGGAATCAGGGCTCAGGAATGCAGAGAAGTGCTGACAGTCTGGATACTGCTACTGCTCCAAGTAGTGAACTGTCCTTTGTCTCTTGCTTGTCTTCTGTTAGCATTTACATTTATGATCGTATAGCCGGCTGACTTGTTAGAGCATAAAGAGAATAAAAACTCAGATCCTTTACAGTTCTTCACATAGTGCCTTCAGGTAGAGAATGTAGGCTGCTTTGTAAGCAAGAGATATTTAATTAAGGCAAGAATGAGTTCTTCTAGAACTATAAGTCATGGCTCATGTCAGGAAGGAAATGGCAACCCACTCCAGTATTCTTGCCTGGAGAATCCCATGGACAGAGGAACCTGGTGGGCTACAGTCTATGGGGTCGCAAAGAGTTGGACACGACTAAGCGACTGACACACACACACAGACACACACACACATCAAGAAATAAGCGATCCCACAATAACTTAGAACAGTCCTGGTTGAGAATGTGAAGCACAGTCTACATGACTTCAGTCAGAAAGATAAGAACATCCTCTCCCTTCCTGAAACTCAGGCAAACACTGGGATGTATTTCCAGGATATTTCCAGGATATTGAAAGCCGCTCAATCGTGTCCGACTCTTTGCAACCCCATGGACTATATGGTCCATAGAATTCTCCAGGCCAGAATAATGGAGTGGGTAGCCTTTCCCTTCTCCAGGGGATCTTCCCAACCCAGGGATCTAACCCAGGTCTCCCGCATTGCAGACAGATTCTTTACCAGCTGAACCATAAGGAAAGCCCAAGAATACTGGAATTCCTGACCCAGGAATCGGGGTCTCCTGCATTGCAGGCAGATTCTTTACCAACTGAGCTATCGGGGAAGACATTTCCAGGATATCTTATTTCTATTTAGTCATTAAGCTAAGCATAGATGAATACATTAAATAATTTTAAGTCATGTCTTCAGATTGTAGTTGGTGAAATACATGGACAGAATATGTGAGCATAGAGGCTTGGCTTGGTAAGGCTTGTATAGGGGTGGACAAGAAGTTGCTTTGGGCCAACCCACTGTTTCTGCAGAGGCTGCAAATGAACCTGAAAGTGAAGGAGAGAAAGAATTGAGTGAGTTAATAGTTGATAGCAGGCACATGAAAAAAAAGAATCACAATTTGACAAATATCCCCTATGGAGCTGACTGTTTGGATGCACAAATTGATATTGTGAACTTGTTAAGAAAATGATGTTTGCACTTGTAATTCATTTTTCTCCCTAGCTCTATTGATTTGATTTGAGAAGTTACCATGCCAGTAAATTCAACTGTGAAATTACATTCAAGGTACCTAAGACTCAAAGCTCTGCTTTAAATGTTAACTCTTCTTGTAGCAGATCAGTAAATATTCCTATTCCACAATTGATGTATTACAGGGCTAAATTTCGAATTACATTTTGATACTCACTTTCACATACCCTGTGGTAAGGTCAACCCTGGACAATAATTGCATCTTTGGTCCACTGTCAGGAATCCTCTGGCCCTTATTAATTCCTGAATATTCAGGAATTAGGAGCAGCACACCTTTCCCGGGCTGAGGAATCCAGGCATTTCCTTTATTAGTTTCTCATTATGGTGATAAGTACCCTCTTGTCTCTTTAATAGGGATCGCCTTGTGTTTTGTAAGTCTGGAATTTTAATCTTTATCTTTGCTGAGAATAACTACAGTATATATGCCCATGCCATGTTGATTAAAACATCTTTGCTCCATCAGAGCTTTGGTCCCCGTGTCTTTCTTTCTTTCTTTTTTATTCTCTCTGGCTCTCTATTTCTGGCTGATTTCCTGGAGCGCGGAAGCCGGCTGCATAACCCAGGGAATATTAACCTCTTTACTTCGTTCACTCTCTCATCGTCTACTCTGGACCACCAGGTTCCGGGCCATTAAAGGACCAACAGTCCACAAATCATGTGAGTGTGTTGACTGACTTGTGGTGTGGAAAGATCGAATAAGTCATGTGGAGGAAGCAAAAATGAATATTTTATATAGTTTTATTAAATAAGACATCAAAAATATAATCAACATATTGAATCTTTGAGAGTGTCTCATCATGGAAATTTTGACTACTATTGCCCTATAATACATATAATTTATTATATTTATAATTATACTAAATATGTTTTTATTTATTATATAAATATAATAAATAAATATGATTTAGTCATAAACTAAATATATATCACAACTGAGAGTCATGCTGTTGGCCATGTAAATTTCTAAGTGAAAAATATTAAAAAATATTTCAAAGCAGAGTTCCTAATGAGATTTTTAGCTATAAGGAAACTAATGACAGGTAAAAAGATGTCAATGTCCTCACTGGAAGTCTTGGTATATTTAAAACCTAAATTAAATTGGTTATGAATGTCAGTGATACACTAATGAAGATTAACAAAGGGCTCAGAGGATACTGAGTAACTGAAGTAGAAATGTGGAGTGATCGATGTAATGATGGTATGAAAAATGCTCCCAACAGAAGGCATCTTTCATGTTGTGACATAGGGTATGAAATCCTTGGAGTAAATGTGGGATATCAGAGCTTCTGTTTGAGTTGAAACAGTGGAATTGAAGAGATATTAAGAGAAGATAGAAAATGTGTTATTCTAGGAGATAGTAATATTATTAATAATTATTGATATTGCTTGGATTCTGTGTTTAGGACTGTGTGAAGTGTTGACTTTTTAGTCTATCATTACCACAGTGCAGCATTACTAAATATTATTATCCATATTTTGCTAAACAGAAACCAAGACAAGGTAATGGTGAGCTAGTTAGAGGTGTGGCAGAGATTCAGATCACATTCTGATGCTCTTTCTACCGTAATAAAAGAAAAATTATCCCTAATCTTCAAAATTATCCCCATGTTTGAAGTTTTTGTTACTATGTTCCCAGAAGGGCCTGAACAATCATTGATAGTCATCTGGTTCTCTATTTGCATAAATTTTAAGCACCTGTGAAACTGTGTTTTCTAAATTTTGATATACTGTGGTATATTGTCATTTAGTTAAAAATATTAAAAATTTTTTCTTTTGTGATTTTTCTTTGATCCATGAGTTAGTTGGAAGTCACTTTGCTTTTTCTAATTATTTGAGGTTTTCTTAGAGATGTTACTATTTTTAACTACTATAATACTCTGTTTTGTTCAGAGAATACATTCTATATTATTTAATGCTTTTAAATTTATCAAGACTTGTTTTATAGCTTGGAACGTGGTTTGTCTTGGACAGTGTTCTATGTACATTCAAAAAAGAATGTACATCGATGTTGGATGTGGTGTTCTATAAATATCTATTAGGCAGTGTTGGATGATAATATTTTTTTCTTATACATTAACAATTTCCAGTAAAGTTAACAGTAAGAAAGAAGTGCTAATTTCCTTAACTTCTTCAATCAACTATGATGATGGGTTTGTCTATTTCTTCCATTAGTTGAATCCATTTTTCCTTCACATTCTATGAAATTTTGTTATGAAGTACCTACCTATTTAAAATTGTTAGAACTTTTTGTGAATTCACCTTTTGTTATTATGAAATATCAATCATTACTGGTAATTCTCCCAGAATTGAAGTCTGTATTCTCTATTTTCATCTGTGTTTTAAACATACCAGTTTTCTCATGATAAATATTTACTTTGTTTACTTTTCTTTCCATTCTTTAATTTGCAAACCCTCTGTGTCTTTACTTACTTTAGTGTGTACTCTGCTAACTACCTATATAATTCTGTCTTGTTCCTTTTTAGTTCATTGTGATATTGTCTGACTTTTAATTAGATTTTTCTGAATCCATTTTTATTTACTGACATTATCGGTATGGTTGGACTATCACTAAGAGTTCTGTATCTTATTTAATTTCTTTCTTGTGTTCTTTTTTCCTTGGTATGCTTTACTTTTCTTATTTTAATCAAATATGTTTTCATATTCAGTTCTAACTTTTCCCTTCTCTCTGAATATAATCGCCTTTGTGAGTGTGTGTGCATGTGTGTGTGTTTAGAGGAGTTTCTAGAGATTATAATATATATCTTTAACTAAATAATGTATTATATATTAATCATATGCCTTACCAATGGTATGCTTTCATTTAAACCCTTCCCACTCTATGTGATATATATTTTATTTTACAAATATATATACTTTATATCCCTCTATGCAATCTGACTTTGCAGACTTCTTACAATCTAAAATCCTAGGCCTTTCAATGATACTGGTGAAAATAATGAAAGTTCTTTTTGTTTAACAAACTATCACTTTAGATGCTCTTCAGTTCTTGTACATACATGTTTTTAAGTGGTTTCATTCTCTTTAAACTGAAGAGTGGTAGCAAATTCTCTCAGCCTTTGCTTATCTGAAATTTCCTTTCTTTAATTTTCACTTTTGGAGAATATTTTTGCAGGATAGAATATGCTAAATTGACTGTTTTACTTCTCTTTTAGAGATGTTTCATTGCCTTTTGGTTTCTATTGCTACTGGTGAATAGTTAGCATTTATTCTTATGTTTATCTGCGTGGATTTGTTATCTTTATTCCTCTGGCTGATATTAGAATTTTCTTATATATTACATTTTTACCTTTGGTATTTGGTTGTTGTATGTACCTAAGTATGATGGTCTGTCTTTTTATCTTGCTTAAGATCTCCTGGAGTCCTACATTTATATTGTTTATCAAGCACAGAAAATGGTTCAAGCAAAATGAGAAAAATGATTGATATTCATAGTCTATTTAAGAGGAAAAAAAATCTACTGTCTTCTACAAAGTATGTTTATAATACTATCTGTTTGTGGTGATACTTGAGGAAAGAGAAAGAGATGAGCCAATTTAAGCTTTGCTGAAGAAGTGAAAGTGAAAGTTGTTCAGTTGTGTCCAACACTTTGCAAACCCATGGACTATAAAGTCCATGGAATTCTCCAGGCCAGAATACTGGAGTGGGTAACCTTTCTCTTCTCCAGGGGATCTTCCCAACCCAGGGATTAAAGCCAGGTCTCTTGCATTGCAGGCAAATTCTTTGCCAGCTCAGCTACAAGGGAAACATTTCAAACTTATCATGGTAAAAAGTCACAATATAAGATGAACATATAGGTGCTATTGCAAAATATTAAGTAAAAACTTGAATAGTTCAGAATACATGAAAAGAAAAATGGATATGAAAGATATGTAATTACAAAATCTTATATACATAATCATAAAAATCATATCAATATAGAAACTCAAGTAGTAAACTATAAAAAATGTTCCTAGAAACTGGGAGGTTTCATTTTAAAGTATATGATGTTATAAAATTTATTTAACTAACAGATGACATTAGTGACTCAGAGAGACCATAATCGATCATCTTCACAGATTTCCAAATCATGATAGCAATGCATAGGCAGAAGACAAGACTGGATTTTTAGTCTTGGGGGTTCTAACTACACCACTGTAAATGCTATTTTTAAAAGAGCATAGTTTAGGCCTTGAGTTGGAGTTCATATCTTCTGCTTCTGTTAGGTCCCTACCATTTCAGTCCTTTATTGAGCCCATCTTTGCAAGAAATGTTCCCTTGGTATCTCTAATTATCTTGAGGAGATCTCTAGTCTTTCCCATTCTATTGTTTTCCTCTATTTCTTTGCATTGATCACTGAGGAAGGCTTTCTTATCTCTCCTTGCTATTCTTTGAAACTCTGCATTCAAATAGTTATATCTTTCTTTTTCTCCTTTGGTTTGGCTTCTCTACCTTACACAGCTATTTCTAAGGCTTCCTCAGACAGCCATTTTGCTTTTTCGCATTTCTTTTTCTTGGGGATGGTATTGATTCCTGTCTCCTGTACAATGTCATGAACCTCCATCCATAGTTCAGCAGGCATTCTGTCTGTCAGATCTAGTCCCTTATATCTTTATTTCTCACTTCCACTGTATAGTCATAAGGGATTTGATGTAGGTCATACCTGAATGGTGTAGTGGTTTTCTCCACTTTCTTCAATTTCAGTCTGAATTTGGCAATAAGGAGTTCATGATCTGAGCCACAGTCAGCTCCCAGTCTTGTTTTTGCTGACTGTATAGAGCTTCTCCATCTTTGGCTGCAAAGAATATAATCAGTCTGATTTCTGTGTTGACCATCTGGTGATGTCCATGTGTAGAGTTTCCCTTGTGTTGTTGGAAGAATACACAGAACTTTACAAAAAAGATCTTCATGACCTGGATAATCACAATGCTGTGATCACTCACATAGATCCAGACATCCTGGAATGTGAAGTCAAGTGGGCCTTAGAAAGCGTCACTACCAACAAAGCTAGTGGAGGTGATGGAATTCCAGTTGAGCTATTTCAAATCCTGAAAGATGATGCTGTGAAAGTGCCACACTCAATATGCCAGCAAATTTGGAAAACTCAGCAGTGGCCACAGCACTGGAAAAGGTCAGTTTTGATTCCAATCCAGAGAAAGGCAATGCCAAAGAGTGCTCAAACTACCACACAGTTGCACTCATCTCACACTCTAGTAAAGTAATGCTCAAAATTCTCCAAGCCAGGCTTCAGCAATACGTGAACTGTGAACTTCCAGATGTTCAAGCTGGTTTTAGAAAAGGCAGAGGAACCAGAGATCAAATTGCCCACATCTGCCGGATCATCGAATAAAGCAAGAGAGTTCCAGAAAAACATCTATTTCTGCTTTATTGACTATGCCAAAGCCTTTGACTGTGTGGATCACAATAAACTGTGGAAAATTCTGAAGGAGATGGGAATACCACACCACCTGACTGCCACTTGAGAAACCTGTATGCAGGTCAGGAAGCAACAGTTAGAACTGGACATGGAACAACAGACTGGTTCCAAATAGGAAAAGGAGTACATCAAGGCTGTATATTGTCACCCTGCTTATTTAACTTATATGCAGAGTACATCATGAGAAACGCTGGGCTGGAAGAAGCACAAGCTGGAATCAAGATTGCCTGGAGAAATATCAATAACCTCAGATATGCAGATGACACCAACCTTAATGGCAGAAAATGAAGAAGAACTAAAAAGCCTCTTGATGAAAGTGAAAGAGGAGAGTGAAAAAGTTGACTTAAAGCTCAACACTTCAGAAAACTAAGATCATGGCATCCAGTCCCATAACTTCATGGCAAATAGATGGGGAAACAGTGGAAACACTGGCTGACTTTCTGGGCTCCAAAATCACTGCAGATAGTGATTGCAGCCATGAAATTAAAAGATGCTTACTCCTTGGAAGGAAAGTTATGACCAACCTAATATCTAGATAATATCTAATATCTATAATATTAGTTATAATATTAATTATATAATATAAAAAGTATATAATATTATATAAATATTTTAGAATTTTAAAAATTTTATTATATACACATATAATATATAATATTAATTATAATATTATAATATAAATATTAAATAATTTATTATCTAGATAGCATATTAAAAAGCAGAGCCATTACCTTGTCAACAAAGGTCCGTCTAGTAAAGGCTATGGTTTTTCCAGTGGTCATGTATGGATTTGAGAGTTGGACTATAAAGAAAGCTGAGTGCTGAAGAATTGATGCTTTTGAACTGTGGTGTTGGAGAAGACTCTTGAGAGTCCCTTGGACTGCAAGGAGATCCAACCAATGCATCTTAAAGGAGATCAGCCTGGGTGTTCATTGGAAGGACTGATTTTGAAGCTGAAACTCCAATATTTTGGCCAACTGATGCGAAGAGCTGACTCATTTGAAAAGACCCTGATGCTGGGGAAGATTGTAGGCAGGAGGAAAAGGGGACAACAGAGGATGAGATGGTTGGATGGCATCACCGACTCAATGGACATGGGTTTGGGTGGACTCTGGGAGTTGGTGATGGACAGGGAGGCCTGGCGTGCTGCAGTTCATGGGGTCGCAGAGTCGGACACAACTCAGCGACTGAACTGAACTGTACTGAAATTCAAATAGAAGACACTTTCTGAAAAAAAAAATCATCAGTCTATATTCAGATTTTGCTATTGATAAAAGGATAGATTTATCTGATTTTTATAATAATTGGAATCATGATGAAAAATCAGAGTTACATGCTATACTTAAACCTTGTTTTAAATTTTTAAAGCAAAGTGCTTGTTGAAATACATTCGTTAGAAAGATGTGATAGCCTGGTTTAAAAATTCTTTATTTAGGTAGTGTCTTAAAATTAGTTTGCACTTATTATATGAAGAAAATCTCCAGCTGCTTCATGAGGTGTCTAATGAAAGAAGAGAAATTAAAGCACCAGATATCCCAAAGTGGAATCTTGTTACTACTGATACTTTAAAACATATCATATCCTTCAGGCAAATAAATTTAATTAAAGAAACTGAGTGCCTTCATAGCTATAGTTACATTATTCAAGCATTTGCAGTGATTCTTTGAATCTAAGGATATAAATGAAAAATGACAGCCCACCAACCAAAGAAGGAAAGAATAGAGATTTAGTATGATGATGCTGAAATAATTGATCTAAACAGATGAATAAAGTGAAATGGCCAGTAAATTCAATAAATAAGCCAGTTGTTTTATCCTACTGTCATGTTTAATTATTAAAAATTATGAATTTGATAATTTCAGGGAAGGGGGGAAAGTCACTCATTACTATTTGAAATAAAAGGACTTATTTTTGGAACATAGCTAAATATTCTACTAGTCCCTCACTCAGATGCTTTCCAAAAATAGTTTCTTTGCCCTTTACCTTAAGAATACTTTTTAAAAACTCCATCTATTCCCAGGAAATGAAAAAAAGCAAGTGATAGAGTCTAAAATCTTTCTTGATTTTAGTCTCATATCCTCTCTATTATTTTTAGAATTCTAGTCCTTTCAGAGAACAACTGCTAATAATTTTCCCTCAATAAAATGAAAATTCAAGATTCAAGTGTCTGTAATACATGCATAAAAGCTTTAGCCAAGGTGGATGTTAAATGAAAATAAACATATTTTAAAACTAGCAGAAAAATTAGATTCTGTAATCCAAAGATAATTTTACATGAGGAGAAAAAGGAAGTGAGTTTCCTGACTTCTGAACAGTGGATCACCCTACCACATTAGAATGTAGTAATATTTGGCCATGTCTTATAGAACATACAAAATTTCTGGTGAAATAATAATATTCTTTATTAACTAGCATTCTTTCCACAAGGCTCCATTTATTTCCTCCAGTTTAGAGCATCCATGGCTAGAGTGAGCTATTTTTATATCTATCTAGTTGGCCAACTTTTTCTACCAAGGGCTAGATAATAAATATTTTAGGATTTGGGGACCAGATGGCCCATCACAACTATTCAACTCTGGAAAAGCAGCCATAGAAAATACATAAATGAATGTTCATGGCTGTGTTCCAATAAAATTTTATTTATAAAAACAGGTGATATGAGATAGATCTGGCTCACAGTCTGTATTTTGATGACCCAGGTTTAGAACAATGACAACTTACGTATTTCGTACAATCTGTATTCCATATATTTTTACCCTATCATTTTCTAAGCTGTATTGTAAATGTTTGCCCTCTCCCCCATCCACACACAGGATAAAGTTCTTAAGGGTAGGAGTCCTGCTTAATTTATTTTTATGTGGTCAAGAATATTGGCAGAATGAATTTTATCTGTCAAAATGACAGTTCTCACAACCAAATAGAAGCAACAGAATGAATAAGAGTATTTCCAAAAGCATATTCAGTCAGTTCATCTGGCTTCAAGAAATGCTTACAAAAAATGAGTTTATTATCAAGTAAGTTTGTAGAATGTGGCATGATATAAACCTCAATGGATAGTTATAAAATGTATTAACATAGTAAAACTATGATACGTACCTGCTCTGACGAAGTCAGTTGGTTCCTAAACTTACTTGAAAAAAATTAATTCATTGTTATCATCATGAATAGCACATTTCTTCTTTTTTCCATTTTACATATCCATTCACCATTATTTACAACTGCAAGTGTTAAGGACTATACTATGCACAAGGTATACCAGCTTAAAACTTATTAAAGATATCCTTTATTCAATAAGCATTTTGAAAAGAATATGAAATGTCTCTTTTGAATATAATTTATTTTTAGAGATTTTTTTTTTTTTTGATTCACAGCAAGAAATGGAACAGAAGATACTGGGAGTTCCCATACATCTCTTGTCCTCACATGCACAACCTCCCCTACTAACATACCTCATCAGAGTTGAACACTTGTTATAATCAATGAACTTACATTGACACATCATTATCATATGAAGTCCATAGTTTACTGTAGGGTTCACTGTTGGTGTTTGCATTCTATGTTTTGACAGATGTATAATAAAAGGTATTCACCATTATAGTATCATAAAGTAGTTTCACTGCCCTAAGAATTCTTTGTGCTCTGTTTATTCATCCCATACTTTCCACTTAAGCCCTGGAAACCAATGGTCTTTTTTACTGTCTTCATAATTTTGCCCAGAATGTAATATAATATGTAGCCTTTTAAGACTGGCTTCTTTTACTTAGTAATATGCATTTAATTTTTTACTCCATGTATTTCCATGGCTTAATAGCTCATTGCATTTTAGCACTGAATAATATTCCTTATCTGTGTGTACCACAGTGTGTTTATCCATTCACCTGGTGGAGGGAAGCTTAGTTGCTTCCAAGTTTTGGCAGTTATGAACAAAGTGTCTGTGAACATCCCTGTGTAGGTTTTTGTGCCAACATAACTTTTCAACTATTTTGGGTAAATATCAAGGAGTACATTTGCTGAACTGGATAATAAGAATTGGTTTAGTTTTGTAAGAAACTGCTACACTGTCTTTTGAAATGGCTGTACCATTTTCACTTCTACCAGCAATGAATGAGAGTTCCTGTTGCTCCACATAAAAGTCACTATTTGGTGTTGTCTTATAATGTCTTTTAGGGTCTTATTTCTTGAAAGAGTTAAAGAAGTCAGAAAATCGATTTTCTTTTTTTCATTTATAGTGTGTTTATGTATCAGTAACATAATCATGGATGATTGCAAAATATTGTTTCTAGGTACTAAGGCAAAATCTTTGAATGGATTTGCATTTTATGATGCACCACTTCCTTTAATTGAAGATGTCCACAGTCTAAGATACTGAAATTTGGGGCTGACACCTTGCTAATTACATATCTTTTTTTCCCACTAGATGACAAGTGTTCTGTGATATGTATATATTTACTTCCCAAATCATCTTCCCAGGTGACTCAGTCGTAAAAAATCCTCCTGCCAAGCAGGAGGCGTGGGTTCAATCCCTGGGTTGAGAAGATCCCCTGGAGAAGTAAATGGCAACTCACTCCAATATTCTAGCCTGGGAAATCCCATGGACAGAGGAGCCTGGTGGGCTACAGTCCATGGGGTGGCAAAAGAGTCAGACACAACTTAGAGACTAAACAACATATTTCTCAAACATACTTGGCCAAGTCCTGCCATTACAGAAATAGAAAAATGGGCAAAAATTCTGGTGATAAAAAGATTAACAAGGGGGCTGGACTCTCGCAGTGTCAAAGTAAAAGGAAAAGTAAATTAGTTTCTTTTAACTATTCACCTTGGCTGCATATAAATACTTTGTGGGTTGAAGATGAAGCATATTTGACTGAGTCAAGATACTGTGATTGCAGTATCAGTGCTTTGACTAGTAACCAAATTCTCTATCCAGCACATTTTGTCTACATGTTACAGTCCCTTAATTTCATCTTCAGTCTTGTGATGATAGGTATCAGGAAAAATAATTACTGCTTACAAAGAATGCCCCTGGAGAAGGGAATGGCAACTCACTCCAGTATTCTTGCCTGGAAAATTCCATGGACAGAGGAGCCTGGTGGGCTACTGTCCATGGGGTCACAGAATCGAACACAACTGAGCAACTAACACACATAGAACCCACTCTCAGTATTGTATTAAAAAGCTAGCAACATGTGAAATGAATATAGTCATCACTTAATACTCCTGGGTTTAAGTATATCAGACATTGTCTTTCTGCCCTTTGCCTTAACATGACCCAGAGCAGGCATTAGAAATACTTTCCAACTTGCTACACTGGTCCTAAAAGTGGAAAATTCTGGACACTGTTTTCTGAACTGTGTTCAGAAGACTTTATCATTTGCTGATGATTTTTGTCTATTTTCCTAGATGTTTCATCTTGGTAAACTAGGGTTGGAGGAAGAGAGGAGAGCATCATTAAGAGCCAGCATTAAGAAGTGCTGTCACCTCTTAATAAACAAGGCAATCTGCAGGAGCATGGGGTACCTTTTATGTTCTTGCTCTTAGTTTCTCCAGCAATTTCCATCTTGCTTTGGTTGTCAGAGACTAACTTATAATAATGGTTTCTGGATTCAGACTGAAGGAGGTTTAGAGTTGGGGAGTGTGGGAGAATGTGTAGGACATGTAATTCTTGATCTAAAAGGTAAAAAGAAGAACACATCTTCATGTTGCACTAACCATTTTTCATTGAACTACTTAGGAATTATGGTTACTGCTGAGTTGTAGACCAGGACCTGTGAAGCCTAAGTAGTGTTTCTCAGAAATTGCTCCAAAGAGAAAAGATGGAATGAAAGAATTAGGGTGTAGGACTAAGGTCATAATAATGAGACATAGGGTATTAATCAAATCAGTCCATGTAGAGAAGCTTTTACAGTTGGGGAATGTTGGGAAATGGTGGTAGAAATAAAATATGAACTATGAAAGATATTGAGAGTTGTACAAAGTTTGAATTCAATAAGAGAAACATCATGATTATAAGAATAAAGTAACACAGAAAATATTAGGTAAATGTCAGAAAAGAGATGTAGTTTTTCATGGTGATTATTATTAATATTTCAACACACAAATTGGTCCTTGAAATTCAGTTTGACAGACATATAATTATTTAATTTTTAATGTTTCTTTTCAATTTAATGGTTAATTTTCTCATTTGAATATGACTTGTGTATCTTATTAAGTGGTGTGGAAAAATGGTAATGTAATGAAAACCTCAAAGATAAGAATGACTAGATAGAAAATACCTTTAAAATTAGATGTTGAGAATTTTTAATTAAGAAGAATACATTTCACAGTTCAAAGTGGGATTAAAAACCATTTGAGAGAGGAAAATTAAAGATGAGAATTTGAAAGAGAGTCACTGCATTTTTGCATCTCTCATACTAAGAAGTTGTTAAATGTCTTAAAAATAAATAAACAAATGCTAATGTCACACTTTTAAGGTGTGAGGAGGCAAGTAAGAATTAGGAGGTAGCAGCAGTGCTGATGCTGAAGGTGGTGATCAGTATGTGAGGAGAGAAGTGATACATTATTCATTATTGGCCTAGTTAGGAGCTGTGTTGTCTGACTGTGTTCAAGGGAGTATCCAACATATAGTTACTGAAGAAAAGGAAAATGGAAAAGTTTGCTAGCTCACTTGTGAAAGTGGTTTATTCCATATTTTCTACAACCTCACCAAGGTTCTTCTGACAATCTTATTGATCAACTTTTGATTAAATCTGGAGTCCACTCATAGATTGGCAAAGGAAAAAAAAAATTGTAACATTTGCCCTGATAAATCATTCACTAGAAGGGTTAAAATTCAGCATCACCAGCTGACTTAAAGTCATCTAGTGATTCTGAATTTCCAGCAGCATTCAATTCCCCAGATATGTATTTCTTACTTCTGAGGGGCCTGTGCAAAAAATTTAAAAATCTGATTTACACATATGAGGTTATTGGGGGAATTGTTTCTTTACCTAAAGAGTTATGGCTTGCTTGGTGGCTCAGACAGTTAAGAATCTGTCTGCCATGTGGAAGACCTGTGTTTGATCCCTGGATTGGGAAGATCCCCTGGAGAAGGGAATGGCAACCCACTACAGTATTCTTGTCTGGAAAATGTTATGGACAGGGGAGCCTGGTGGGCTATAGTCCATGGAGTCGCAAAGAGTCTGACATGACTGAGCAACTAACATTATAAAGAGTTATAGACACGTGTATGGATTGCACAAAACACTGGGTTTCTTGAAGTTTCTCTTGAAAAGTCTTTAGAATCTCATTTGGATCATGAGATTTTTAAAAAATAATCCAAAGAAAACCATTCTCTGTCTAGGATGCTGATACTCCTTGCGATCCAATGAACTGTAGCCTGCAAGGCTCCTCCATCCATGGGATTCTCTAGGTAAGAATACTAGTGTGGGTTGCCATCTCTTTCTCCAGAGGATCTTCCTGCCAGGTGAACCCAGGTCTCCCGCACTGCAGGCTGATGCTTTACTGACTGAGCTACGAGGAAGCACCCTCTCTAGGAATATGTGTTCATATACTGATTTGAAAATTCATACAATTTGGTGAGGTATGACAGACTCACTGAATCATACATGGAACTTAAATGAATAAACAGCCTATACAGAGTGGGTCAGAGTGAGTCTTGTGAGCCCTCTGGAGGCTGCCACACAGGATGACTATGGTAATTGATTCTGGTTCTTTGTTCCAGATTCCTTATCTATAATTTCTCTCTCTGTGCCCTTTCATAGCCAAGCTGCCACTCATGATTGCTCTTTCTTGGAGGACTGTCCTCTGCCACTGGAGCTACCTCACCTACTCCTACAGAGAGCTGGAAGCACCTGGGGACACCCTTGCCAATGACTAGGGCACAAGATAATGAAAACTCAGCATCCACCCCTCAGGATGGAATTAACTCTGAGATGTGTTTATGCTCCACACATCCCGTGAGGGACCAAGCTGAAGCCTTGTGCAGTAGGCCTGTGCGTGAGCTCAGATTCTCCTTGCGGTCTTCCCCTTTCCTGTTCTGCCTTTCTCATCCCCTTACTGGTGTCCCCTGGGGGCTTTCCCTCAATGAGTCACTTAGCATACAAAGCATTCTCTCAGGAGCTGCTTTTCTCCCAGAGCTCACTGTATTATTTAAGTTTTCAGAGCAGGAAACACAATGCAAAGCAAATGGGGATGCTGTTATTAGCTGTGCTGAGAAAGGGGCATCAAAAGCAATGGTCCAGGACAAGTTGGGACACATGTTCATCCTAGGGCTCCATGGCACTTGCAGAGATAGCTCTAGAGAAGCTCTTTCATTGAAAGCTGATTTAGGGTATGGCACATGGCTGTTTTGCAGTGATTGAACCCTGCTTGCCATTTTTCTGTTTCTAAAAAAGGCGAAATGGTTGTCTGAGGAGGCCTTACAAATAGCTGTGAAACGAAGAGAAGCTAAAAACAAAGAAGAAAAGGAAAGATATTCCCATTTGAATGTAGAATTCCAAAGAATAGCCAGGAGAGATAAGAAAGCCTTCCTCAGCAATCAATGCAAAGAAATAGAGGAAAACAAGAGAAAGGGAAAGACTAGAGATCTGTTCAAGAAAATTAGAGATACCAAGGGAACATTTCATGCAAAGATGGGTTAGATAAAGGACAGAAATGGTATGGACATAACAGAAGCAGAAGATATTAAGAAGAGGTGGCAAGAATACACAGAAGAACTGTACAAAAAAGATCTTCATGACCCAGATAATCACAATGGTGTGATCACTCACCTAGAGCCAGACATCCTGGAATGTGAAGTCGAGTGGGCCTTAGAAGGCATCACTACAAACAAAGCTAGTGGAGGTGATGGAATTCCAGTTGAGCTATTTCAAATCCGGAAAGATCATGCTGTGAAAGTGCTACACTCAATATGCCAGCAAATTTGGAAAACTCAGCAGTGGCCACAGCACTGGAAAAGGTCAGTTTTCATTCCAATCTCAAAGAAAGGCAATCCCAAAGAATGCTCAAACTACTGCACAATTGCACTCATCTCACATGCTAGCAAAGTAATGCTCAAAATTCTCCAAGCCAGGCTTCAGCAATACATGAACTGTGAACTTCCAGATGTTCAAGCTGGTTTTAGAAAAGGCAGAGGAACCAGAGATCAAATTGCCCACATCTGCTGGATCATCGAAAAAAGCAAGAGAGTTCCAGAAAAACATCTATTTCTGCTTTATCAACTACGCCAAAGCCTTTGACTGTGTGGATCACAATAAACTGTGGAAAATTCTGAAGGAGATGATAATACCAGACCACCTGACCTGCCTCTTGAGAAACCTGTATGCAGGTCAGGAAGCAACAGTTAGAACTGGACATGGAACAACAGACTGGTTCCAAATAGGAAAAGGAGTACATCAAGGCTGTATATTGTCACCCTGCTTATATAACTTATATGCAGAGTACATCATGAGAAATGCTGGGCTGGAAGAAGCACAAGCTGGAATTAAGATTGCCTGGAGAAATATCAATAACCTCAGATATGCAGATGACACCATCCTTATGGCAGAAAGTAAAGAGGAACTAAAAAACCTCTTAATGAAAGTGAAAGAGGAGAGTGAAAAAGTTCACTTAAAGCTCAACATTCAGGAAACTAAGATCATGGCATCTGGTCCCATCACCTCATGGGAAATAGATGGGGAAACAGTGGAAACTGGCTGACTTTATTTTTTGGGGCTCCAAAATCACTGCAAATGGTGATTGCAGCCATGAAATTAAAAGACGCTTACTCCTTGGAAGGAAAGTTATGACCAGCCTAGATAGCATATTAAGAAGCAGAGACCTTACTTTGCCAACAAAGCTGTCTGGTCAAGGCTATGGTTTTTCCAGTGGTCATGTATGGATGTGAGAGTTGGACAGTGAAGGAAGCTGAGCGCCGAAAAATTGATACTTTTGAACTGTGGTATTGGAGAAGACTCTTGCAAGTCCCTTGGACTGCAATGAGATCCAACCAGTCCATCCTAAAGGAGATCAGTCCTGGGTGTTCATTGGAAGGACTGATGCTGAAGCTGAAACTCCAATACTTTGGCCACGTCATGTGAAGAGTTGACTCATTGGAAAAGACCCTGATGCTGAGAGGGATTGGGGACAGGAGGAGAAGGGGACGACAGAGGATGAGATGGCTGGATGGCATCACTGACTCTATGGGCATGAGTTTGAGTAAACTCTGGGAGTTGGTGATGGACAGGGAGGCCTGGCGTACTGTGATTCATGGGGTTGCAAAGAGTCGGACACAACTGAGCAACTGAACTGAACTGAATATCACAATTTTAAGCCTCTATGAGCTTAAATTTTTCAAGGCTGTTCTATTCCTACCCCCAAATCCAAGATATATTTTTTCTCCTTTTGGAGAAGGAAATGGCAACCCTCTGCGGTATTTTTGCCTGGAGAATTCCATGGATAGAGGAGCCTGGCAGGCTACAGTTTGTGAGGTTGCAAGAGTTGGGCACGACTGAGTGACGAAGTACACACACATTCTACCTTCATCCCTCACACTGAATGATAGCTTCAGGTCTCTCTTTCCTTTGAACATCCTCACTTCAGTCTGTCCTGGAACTTAGCAACAATCCCAAGTCCTTCCTCACATAATCTTGTAGAGAGCTCAAAAAGCACAGATGCAGACTGAATTCTAACAATAGCCCTCGATGTCCCCTATTTCCCAAAGGAATGTAGGGAAGTTAACCTTTGTAAGTGATCATTAGTTACATGTGATTTTCTTGTTCTGCCTGGGCTCTGGGTAAACTTTTAATTTGCTGACTAAATTTAAGGGATGTATGATTATGAGGTTCAATCCATATTCTGATGTTTGGGAATTTGAAAACATTATTTGCAGAATTTATTTTGAGCTATCAAAGCCCTATCCTAGTAGCTAATATACACTCTCTTTATTTTCTGTTAAATTATAGAATTGTAATTAATGAGTTTTCTATATGATTAATGAAACAAAATGAGTTTTCTATATGATTAATGAAACAAAATCTTTCCATTGTAAATAATGCTATACTGGAATCAATCCTACTTTTTTAGATTAAAAAAATCTTGTCTCAAAATGTTTACTTTTTACAAATTCTGTTATGGTGTACTTGACACATATTATAAAAACAGTCGTATTTTAGCTGTAGGTCTGTGTCTATGTGCATTCTGAGTTGCTTTCAGTCGTTTCCAACTCTTTGTGACCCCATGGGCTGTAGCCCACCATTCTCCTCTGTCCATGGGATTCTCCAGGCAAGAATATTAGAGTGGGTTGCCATGCCCTCCTCCAGAGAATCTTCCCAAACCAGCGGTCTCTTAAGTCTTCTCCATTGGCAGCCAGGTTCTTTACCACTAGTGCTACCTTGCTATGGGTCTAAATGAATCTAATTTAGTTTTAGAATCATCCAAGTGATACCAATATGACAGAATATAATGGAACTGGTTGAAAGTATGATGATATGTAAGCCCAGTCAGTAAGTCATTTCTAGCAGTAAAAACTGATTGAAATTTAGACTGCTGTCACTACAAATACTACCCCCTTAGCAAATAGAAGTTAGCTTTCATTGAGTCAACATCGTAATATACTTTTAAAATAGACATAATGCAGTTCTAAAACTTTAAAATCTTGATTTGTTTCTGTTAAGTAATAGATATTAAATTTTTTGATGATGTGTTGTTGAAGATGCTGTTAGGTTTCTAAGAAGCACTGGAATGAAGTGCTAATCTATAGATTAGACTCTCTTAATCAGGCATAGAGATTTATTATGTCCTATCTCATCCCAAATTAACTAAAATGTTTAATTTTACACATCACAGAAAAATGTTTGTACTTAATCTTGTCAGTGGATTGGGTGTCTTTTCAAAACAAAGACATAAATAAACTCAAGAAGTAGAGAATATAAAATAAAACAAAGTGTGCAAAAACATTAACTTTTTTGTCTAAGTCAATTAGGCATGGAATATTGGCAGTTCTTAGAACTTCAATATAATGTTATAGTTTGGCATAATAAACCAATTAATTGTAATGTAAAAATAAATATTATTATAAAATGTATATTTTGCTACCAGAGGACTTTAAGCATATTAATTGTTCTTTTAAAAATTCTTTTATGACTTCACAGTATTTACACAAATTTAACTCTTTACAAATATTGTTCCTAAAGCAGTTAAAAGTCAGACAGGTATTTTATTTTGTTTGATGGTTATATCAGAGCAAAGGCTTGACAGAAAATAGGACATTCAGTTCTTTAAGAAATGACTAGTATGTTGAGTTATTGTGTTGTAGTCATTATTATTGTCATTATACCAAGCGTGGGTCAAAATTTTCATCTGTTTCCATATAATGACAAACGTTCTCTATAATTAGATGTGGCCAATATATGTACTCATGACTAAAATACTCTTCAACACCAACGGAAAGAGATTCATCCTTTTCAGAACCCTGATTTCATGTTACAGGATCAGCATCAGAGAAGGAAGATAAGTGGAAGTAAACATATTGTCATGTGTTTTTCCTATTAGTCATTATTCAATATTTAAATCATTAGTGAATAAACATGTAAGAAGAAACAGGATCATCTGTTTGTAACCTATTAGCATTTTTCACATTAAAGAGTGACATGTGAAGAGTATTGGCATAATTATTGAGGTAATGATATGATTTTCTGGTTTTTAAGCTTGAAAGTTTTTCATTCTCTTATACGTGAGGGATTGGTTCTTCTTTTAGACCAGACTTGTCAGTCATTTTGTGAAAATTTGGGCTCTGATCATTTCACAAAGTCTCTTTCTGCAAATTCTCTCCTGCCTTCTTTCTTTCTGTTATGCATCAGCTATGAAAGGTGACAGTTTTTTAAGAACCAAACCTTAAAAGCAGAAGAGAAGCCATGCCTTTTAGTCATCGTATTAATACTTTTTTGATATTCACTTAGCTGACTCCATCCCGTGTTCATTTGCCCTTCTCTCACTTTTGTTGTACTTACTAGACTTAGTGGGTTACCATGTCTAATTTTTTGAGTTATATAAATTACATTTTTATAATTTTCTATATCTCACAATTTAATAATTTAATATATTATGTGGAAATAGAAATCTCAACTGCATCATTGATAAATATCAATCTAATTTGTATAGCTCATTTGAACTTTAGTGTTGGCAATATACACTGAACAGAGTGACCCTCAAGAATATTAGATCTGAGGCCTACAATGATGAAAAAAATCTTGATTTTCTTATTTACATTTGATGCTCATCTATCCATTTCATGACTCTTTGATTATTTTTGTTAAATAAGAGGGAACTAACATTGAAACTTCATGCATTTATTTTGAACTTATGGGAAAAATTAATAATAAAACCATCACCCTCTCTTAGATAGCATTTGCCCTTTTGTGGACATAGTATCTGTTGATGAATTCAGTCTTTTTCTTTACCAAGTGTATTTTAAAGATGGAAAGCAAAGTTCTCTATTAATGGTGATAAGAGAGTATGAAGCTTTTGTGTGGTTGTGGGTTTTTTTTTTGTGTTCAGTGGCTTTTACTCTTATCAAATATTAATTATAGTAACTGAACATATTAATTGGTATCAAACATATCTGCTCTGTTTTAATGCTTACATTTGAAACAATTTTTAGTAGATTAGGGTAACCATACATTGTGTGTTGGGGGCGAATCATTTCTTTCAAAAATTGCCAGTTGCCTTAATGAAACAGATGGGTTCAATGGGGCATTGCTTTTAACAACACGGGGCATAATAGTATAAAGTTTAGCTAAAACTTACAAGAAATCTAAAATCAGTTTTTTTTTTTCCATTTATTTTTATTAGTTGGAGGCTAATTACTTTGCAACATTGCAGTGGTTTTTGTCATACATTGAAATGAATTAGCCATGGATTTACATGTATTCCCCATCCCGGTCCCCCCTCCCACCTCCCTCTCCACCCCATCCCTCTGGGTCTTCCCAGTGCACCAGGCCCGAGCACTTGTCTCATGCACCCAACCTGGACTGGTGATCTGCTTCACCCTAGATATACATGTTTCGATGCTGTTCTCTTGAAACATCCCACCCTCGCTTTCTCCCACAGAGTCCACAAGTCTGTTCTATACATCTGAGTCTCTTTTTCTTTTTTTTCATATAGGGTTATCATTACCATCTTTCTAAATTCCATATATATGTGTTAGTATACTGTAATGGTCTTTATCTTTCTGACTTACTTCGCTCTGTATAATGGGCTCCAGTTTCACCCATCTCATTAGAACTGATTCAAATGAATTCTTTTTAATGGCTGAGTAATATTCCATGGTGTATATGTACCACAGCTTCCTCATCCATTCGTCTGCTGATGGACATCTAGGTTGCTTCCATGTCCTGGCTATTATAAACAGTGCTGTGATGAACATTGGGGTGCACGTGTCTCTTTTGGATCTGGTTTCCTCAGTGTGTATGCCTAGAAGTGGTATTGCTGGGTCATATGGCAGATCTATTTCCAGCTTTTTAAGGAATCTCCACACGGTTTTCCATAGTGGCTGTACTAATTTGCATTCCCACCAACAGTGTAAGAGGGTTCCCTTTTCTCCACACCCTCTCCAGCATTTATTGCTTGTAGACTTTTGGATAGCAGCCATCCTGACTGGCATGTAATGGTACCTCATTGTGGTTTTGATTTGCATTTCTCTGATAATGAGTGATGTTGAGCATCTTTTCATGTGTTTGTTAGCCATCCGTATGTCTTTCTTGGAGAAATGTCTGTTTAGTTCTTTGGCCCATTTTTTGATTGGGTCATTTATTTTTCTGGAATTGAGCTGCAGGAGTTGCTTGTATATTTTTGAGATTAATCCTTTGTCTGTTGCTTCATTTGCTATTATTTTCTCCCAATCTGAGGGCTGTCTTTTCACCTTGCTTATAGTTTCCTTTGTTGTGCAAAAGCTTTTAAGTTTCATTAGGTCCCATTTGTTTAGTTTTGCTTTTATTTCTAAAATTCTGGGATGTGGGTCATAGAGGATCCTGCTGTGATTTATGTCGGAGAGTGTTTTGCCTATGTTCTCCTCTAGGAGTTTTATAGTTTCTGGTCTTACATTTAGATCTTTAATCCATTTTGAGTTTATTTTTGTGTATGATGTTAGAAAGTGTTCTAGTTTCATTCTTTTACAGGTGGTTGACCAGTTTTCCCAGCACCACTTGTTAAAGAGGTTGTCTTTTTTCCATTGTATATCCTTGCCTCCTTTGTCGAAGATAAGGTGTCCATAGGTTCGTGGATTTATCTCTGGGCTTTCTATTCTGTTCCATTGATCTATATTTCTGTCTTTGTGCCAGTACCACACTGTCTTGATGACTGTGGCTTTGTAGTATAGTCTGAAGTCAGGCAGATTGATTCCTCCAGTTCCATTCTTCTTTCTCAGGATTACTTTGGCTATTCGAGGTTTTTTGTATTTCCATACAAATTGTGAAATTATTTGTTCTAGTTCTGTGAAAAATACCATTGGTAGTTTGATAGGGATTGCATTGAATCTATAGATTGCTTTGGGGAGTATAGCCATTTTGACAATATTGATTCTTCCAATCCATGAACACAGTATATTTCTCCATCTGTTTGTGTCCTCTTTGATTTCTTTCATCAGTGTTTTATAGTTTTCTATGTATAGGTCTTTTGTTTCTTTAGGTAGATATACTCCTAAGTATTTTATTCTTTTTGTTGCAATGGTGAATAGTATCGTTTCCTTAATTTCTCTTTCTGTTTTCTTATTGTTAGTGTATAGGAATGCAAGAGATTTCTGTGTGTTAATTTTATATCCTGCAACTTTACTGTATTCATTGATTAGCTCTAGTAATTTTCTGGTAGAGTCTTTAGGGTTTTCTATGTAGAGGATCATGTCATCTGCAAACAGAGAGAGTTTCACTTCTTCTTTTCCTATCTGGATTCCTTTTACTTCTTTTTCTGCCCTGATTGCTGTGGCCAACACTTCCAAAACTATGTTGAATAGTAGTGGTGAGAGTGGGCACCCTTGTCTTGTTCCTGATTTCAGGGGAAATGCTTTCAATTTTTCACCATTGAGGGTGCTGCTTGCTGTGGGTTTGTCATATATAGCTTTTATTATGTTGAGGTATGTTCCTTCTATTCCTGCTTTCTGGAGAGTTTTAATCATAAATGGATGTTGAATTTTGTCAAAGGCTTTTTCTGCATCTATTGAGATAATCAGTTTGCTTCTCCTTGCTTTGCTTAGAGACAAGGTCTATTGCTCTGAAGGATGTTGTTTTCACTCAGAAAGCAAGTGTATCATAAAATTTTACCACTAAGTAAGCACTTAGTGTTCATTTTATAAAGGAAACTCCCAATCATTCTTTAAAATGGATTGAAATGTTTACTTTCTGTGCTCAATATTTTCCACCACCCAGGACCAAGATAAATGCTCCCCTTTCTGCAGTTTCTTGGCATATTGTATAAGCTTTGTCATTATTCCATCATGTGCTTATCTTCGTGCATCTTATTTGTGTTTATATCACCAGTTTTAAATATAGGAAATGACATAAAGTAATTGCACAACAAATGTCAGATGAATGAAAAAATTAGTGAAGAATTAGTGAAGAAATCTTGAGATAATTTGCTAGTGATATTAGTGGCAATACTTTGATATAAATTGTATGTTTATGAAATTCAGCTTCTACTATCTTCTTCATGATCTTTGAGATTTTATATTTTTTGAGACTCAGTCACCCAAAGATACTTTATACAAATTAGTCTAATTAATTATAGAATATATTCTAGTCACTTGGACCAAAATATATAAATCTCAATCTGGATTTAGTAGGAAATTTGTATAATACATCATGAATTAATCCATGAAAAGAATAATTTTAAATTGAATATTTTAAAAGAACTTATAATTGTACTCATGCTATTAGAATCAAAATGCTGATTAAATGTAATTTATTCTTTTAAAAAGTATAATAAAATTTTAGCCTGAATTATTTTTTATTTTCTATAATGTCATTTAAAATTTATCTGGTGTTGATAAACTCTAAATAATAATTGGTGCACAGAAAACTTAATTATCTGGTGTTGGTATTGACTCCAGGAGTAGAAGTGAGCTAAAGGAATGTAGAGAAAAGAAGGAACATATCTAGGAATGAAAAGTAGTTTTAAGGAAGGGATAGGAACTGGTGTTTTTAATTTAGACCATAGGATTAAATAAAATTTTAATTTTATGATGGGTAGGATTATGAGTTTGTTTAGGAAAAAAGACCTTCCTGAAATAAATATATGATAGATTTTGTGACATAATTATCTTCAAGTTTTCATGAGTGAACTGATTATCTTTTGGGGATGGTCCAGAAAGCTATAAGATTAACTCAAGCTTATTCCCAGCCTTTGAATTAACATGTGCTTACTGAGAGCTAGCTGTACATCATGCATTGTTTTAACAATGGGGAACTGCCAGTGAAGCTATTTTGAAGGCATCTGGCCTCAAAAAGTATTCATGTTAGTACAGAAGATAGATATATACATACATACTTGTGAGGTAATATAGAAAGTAAAATGTTAGAGACATGAATTAAAGTCTGTGGTAGAAAAAGAAATAAAATGTTTCTATCTGGAAAGGGGAAAGGCTTTTGTAAGTAGATGACATTTAAGGTGGGTGTAAGGAATATGGTGGGAATAAAGAAAATGGTAGACATGGCAGAGGGAAGAATATTGATCAGACAGTAAATAACATGGAGCCACAAAGAAGTTTGGCTATTTTTGGTGAATAACATGTAGTTCAGCTTATTTGAGTATACGATCTGAAGATGGGATGCATTTGGAGGTGAGAAAGGTTGTGAAAAAGTCCTGCTTTAAAGATGTTTAGACATCTTTCTATGATCAGTGACTACTAAAAGTGTTTAATAGATAATCCAGATTGGAGATGACTAGAAGTGGGTATGGGGATAGTTAGGACAGCATGGCTTTGAGTTGTTTGGAGGGTATAATGCACAGGGCTTTTAGATCAATGTGGGTGTTGAGAGCAGGGAAGATTTCTGGCTTGCTGATAATGAAGAAAGACAAAAGAGGAAGTGGAAGATGGCACAGAAAATAAAATAACAATTTAGGTACTGAAAATGTTGTGTCTAGGTGCTGAGAATCCATCTAGTTTAAAAGAGATTCTGAAGGTACTAATGTGAAGAAGGATAAAACATAGTGGCTGTATTTGAAAGTTTGATGAAGTGATCCAAACATGCCCCTAAAAGGAAGCAAAATTGTAAGTGTCTCTTGAAAATACAGTAGTATAGATTTTAGTTGGTTTTAAAATAAAAATGAGAAGTAAAACATTAAGGTAGACTCATGATTAATGTCTGAAATATCTGAAAAATGTGGAATTGATCTCAGATTCTCCATTATTTTAATTATTTGAGCCTCCACATAAAATGCTTGAGTGGCTTGATTCTTAGCGTTTAGAGCAAAAATCACTTAAACCATCTCATCGTAAACTTTATAAGCTGCAGGTTATTAGAATTTCGTTGTGTGGAGGTGGCAGAGACTGGCAAACCAGTATCATCATCAATTGCTTGCTCTCATTTAACTGAACCACCATTAAATGATTAGTATAATGTAATAACTTGAGCTTGCTTTGGTGTCCTGGAAATTAAAATGAAGCATATTAGTAAATTCCACTAAATATGGTGTTTTCTTTTCCAGATGAAATGCAATTGACACAACACTATTTAATAATGTTCTAGCTCACTGCTGTTTATGGCTAAGCCTGAGTTTGCTACAGAACCAACCCATCTCAAGTGTCTGTTTAATATTAGAGAGTAGGAAACATACAAGGCAATAAACATTTCAAAATTTTGGGGGTTGATTAAAATTCATTATTAGCTAATGCCTAACAATATTCTTATGGGAAAGTTTTTTGTATTTTCTGAGAAAAGTAAAATATTCTTGGTAAACTGTAATATGTCTCTGGCAGCATAAATCTATGTGTGGTTTATTAATACCCATGTTCCATACTTTTTTTTGAGATACATTAAAAAATGTTTTCTGAAAAATAGATAATTTTTCAGCAGTTCTACCTAGGACAAAATTAAATGTATAGATTCCTCTTTGTTTTCCAATTTCAGTGTGATTTTTCTTCATGTTAAAAGAAATACAATGAAATAAATCAGATCTTCTGGAAAATATGTTTTGAAGATTTAAAGGACTTTGTGTCATGAAACCCTCAGGGCAAATAAAATGGTTAATAGCTGCTAATGTCATTTGAAATTAATACCAGTGTATCAATTTGCAATACTGTTTTTCCTGTTATGGGACTTAATATTAATTCAACAATTGTTGATCCCCTACTATGTGCAAGGCATTGTGCCACCACATTTGGGGGTCACAAAGTCAAAAGAGAGCAAGGAACCTGCTTCCAAAGGATCTTAACATTTGACCAGTGATAAAAATAAAATTTGACTGTGATTCAAGGTAAGATGTATAAATGCTTCACTATAAGTGTAAGTGAAAGACAGCGAGAGGAAAAAGTGATTAAAATATCCAACAGGGGCTTTTCTCTGGGCCCCTTTTAAAAGAAAAATAAGATTTTTAGAGGTTGAGTAATTAGGAAAGTACATTGTATATTGAAGACTGGTGAAATAGCATAGGAAAAGAAGTGGCCATCTTGGAAACTGCGTAGTCTGAAGGAATTAAAATATAAAGAATGGCATGTCATGGCTGTGTGTGTAGAGGGGGATACTGTGGAAGTCGGATTGTGGAGATCCTTGAATGCCATGCATTTTATCCTTATTCTAGAAAATAGAGCCTAGAGCAGAGTTTACATGCTCATATTTTGTTGAGTATTTTGGTTCCAGAAAATTAAGAGCATTGGAAAGGACAAATGAAGGAGACAGGATGCAAATCAAATATAAGATGTTCTGTCACTGAGTTGTTGCAAATTGTTACAAGAAATCACAGCTGGTTGTTTTGTCAAGCAGGACATCTCTGGAGAGGCCATATGGAGCCACTGCATCTCACAACAGTCTGTCACAGGGGAAAGGTGAGCAATTTATCTCCTGGCTGCTTCCCATCCCATCTTTCATAGATCAAAATTCAAACCGTGGATGATGAGAATGTTCTAAAATTGGACAGAGGTGATGGTTGTGCAATTCTGTGATTAGATTAAAAGCCACTGAAGTGTACACGTTAAACATGTGAATTTTATGTCATGTGGATTGTATCTCAATAAAGTTAATATTAATAAATTCATGGGCTTCCCTGGTGGCTCAGATGGTAAAGAATCCGCCAACAATGCGGGAGACCTGGGTTTGATCCCTGGGTTCGAAGATCCCCTGGAGAAGGAAGTGGCTACCCACTCCAGCATTCTTGCCTGGAGAATCCTCATAGACAGAGGATCCTGGTGGGCTACAGTCAGTGGGGTCGAAAGGAGTCGGACACAACTGAGCAACTTTCACTTTTCAAGAATACTAGTACTCCCACTTCAGTATGTTTGCTTGGAGAATTCCATAAGACAGAGGAGTCTGGTGGGCTACAGTACTGCCCTCGTGGCTCAGATGGTTAAGAATCCACCTGCAATGCAGGAGACATAAGAGATCCAGGTTTGATCCCTGAGTTGGAAAGAATCCCTGGAGAAGGAAATAGCAACCCACTAACGTATTCTTGCCTGGAGAATTCCATGGACAGAGGAGCCTGGCAGGTTACAGTCCATGGGGTCACAAAGAGTCAGACAAGACTGAATGACTAACTCTTCACTCTTCAGTAAATTCAACCCTTTGGAATCTAGAGCATTTGGGGATTCAATTAGGCTTGAACTGGGAGTTAAGATTTCTATGGATTCTAACATGAAAGGTGGTCACGGAGATTAAGTTCAAAGCCAGTTCCTGAATTGTAAGAAAAATAAAACTGAAGTGTGAGATAATGATGTGAATGTGACCATCATAGTGGCCATGGGTTTGTAACCTAAGAAATGGTCTGCTCTTCCATAGGAGCTAATCAGATCAGAAAACAAGTAATTGGACAAGGCCTAGAAGAAGAGATAGGACTGAAATATCTGTGAAGCAGCAAAAGCTAACACCTAAAAAAGGCTTAAAGATGATTAGCACACCCACCTGAAATTTCTATTGATATTATTGTATCTGATCTTGAGGTCTGAGATTGAAGATAGCCACAGATTCTTCATTCTTCCATTCATGGAGGGGTGGAGTCCAGGTGCCCTCTTGTTGAATCTAGGCTGGTCTTAGTGATTCCCTTAACTAACATAATGCAAAAGAATTGACTTCCCAGGACTTTTGAGTCTAGGTCAGAAAAAGATTTGCAACTTCCATCTTTATCTCTTAGAACACTTGCTCTTGAAACACAGCTGCAAGTGGGGAGAAAGCCCAAGAAGCCCAGTGCAGAGGGCCCTGTGGAGCAGAGCTGAAGCACACAGCTAAAAAGGCCTTCTGAGTGCCCAGGCAACAATCAGAAATAACTTACCAGCTCTGTGAGTGGTCTCTCCTATACACAGATCCTCCAATTACTTGCATTCTAGCTACATATTAGCATAATTAATCCCAGGTGAAGTCTGTAGTAATTGTGATCAAAATAGTGAAGAGAAAGGAAGCAAGGTAAGAATGGAGGAAAATAATAAAGATAATGTATTATGGAGCCACAACTTCAAAAGAAAGCACAACTGGAATCTAGGTCATGCATGATACATCTGGAGAGGCCATTTGTAATCCCTACATTTTGGGATAGTCCACTTGAGGATGTCAACCTTAAAATACTTCATTAAGGGAAGTGTTCTTCCCCTGAAAGGGGATTCTATAATGAAATCTGGGGTAATTATTCAATAAACACTTAAATTTTCTCTTTTCATTTATGAGGTAAGACAAATCAAACACAATATTAACTAAGTTTTTGTTATATTTATCTGCCAGTTCTTTCTGGCTTTCACTGGTTAAAGTTCTCTTAGGTGCTCATGTTTCATGTTTGGATTGTGTTACATGTATTCTCAGGGCTACTAGGAAAGACTGGAACTTATGAAACTAGTTGAGTCACACTGGGGCCTTAGAGCTGCTGTGGTTCCCACTGAAGTGGTTAGTTCAGTTGCTCAGTCGTGTCTGACTCTTTGTGACCCCATGGACTGCGCCACACCAGGCTTCCCTGTTCATCACCAACTTTTAAGCCTGTTCAAACTCATGCCCATTGAGTCAGTGATGCCATCCAATGATCTCATCCTCTGTCATCCCTTTCTCCTCCTGCCTTCAATCTTTCCCAGGAAAGTGGTATTATTATAGGAAGTGCTATTATGTATGTAATATTATAACCCTTCTCTTGGGGAATTCTCTGAAACTACTGAGGTGATAGGAAATGAGCTAATAGTGTAGCACTTGAGGCTTGAAGACTATATATCCAAAAAATTATGTTACTATTACTAGAACATATTCATAATCCGTAGAGGAAGACGCCTGTACACAATAAATTTGGAGATGTTCAGTGGAGTCAAGTAAACCATAGTTCTTGTCTGTATCTAGTTCTTACTATTTTTAAGGATTATGTTGGTTGTAGATAAGGCATAAACTGGATATATCCTTTGATATTAAGAAAGTTTGTCAACTAGTGTTTGATTAATATTGTGGACAATTTGTCCCTTTTATCGTAAATTATCTCATTAAATATTTCAGCACATGTCCACTTGAGGTTATCTTTTGTGACTATTTAGCATCCTAGCTTTGATATAACTTGTCTTACAACCCAGTCATTTTCAGTATTTTTTTTCAGAACTGGTGGCCATAGTTGGTGTATTAATGAATGGAATTTTTTGACTTCTCTAGGATTTTTCTTTTTGTTTTACAAGAGCTCTTTGAATAAGACTTTAATCAGCATAAGTGGCTTAGCATAATGGCCTGCATAACCATTTCCTGTAGATGCATTTTTGTCATTTGCTATAGGTCTCTATAACCACAGTTTCATCAAATAGCATAAAGCACCAAGTACTTCATGTAACTGTTGTCTAGTTTTTGTAGTAATACCTGAGGAAATTTAGACTCTTTTTTGTTTTCATAAAAGAGTTGATTTCAACTTTGACTTGATTTCAAAGTCATGAAGTATAAAAACCTATCAGCTTTCTATGATTATATTTAACCTTTTATATTAACTAAATTGACACACCCTACAAAGGGTCATAAGTTTATCTACTTGACTTGATTTCTTTCGGTAAGAAGCAGGATTTTACAATAGACTCTCAGGTAGTTACTCAATAGCCACTTTTTATTTTCTCTTTTCATTTGTGAGATAAGACAAATCAAACAAAATATTGAATAAATTTTTGTATGAGAATGTCTAAATGATATGTTCTTAAAATGGACAACTCATGAACTATAGAAACATGGTTATTAGATTCTCCATTGGATAAGGATGTTAAAGTTGCTAAATTGAAAATATAAAATATAGATGTATATTTAATATGAGAAAGGAAAGATATATATTTAATCAGATATCATATTTAAACATTTTAAAATAATTTCAGTTAGCAATAGACATTGTATGCATATGATGCCATCAAGTTTGAAGGTAGTTTTAACATGGGAACTGAATAGGTTTTTAAAAATTAAGACTTTACTCTTTTAGAGAAGTTTTAGATCACAGTAAAATTGAAGGAAAGGTACATAGATAGCCCATTACAGTTGTTTTAATTGTTTAACCAACACTGACACATCATAATCACCCAAAGTCCACAGGTCATGGGCTTCCCTTGTAGCTCAGTCGGGAAAGAATCTGCCTGCAATGCAGGAGACCCTGCATTTGATTCCTGGGGGTCAGGAAGATCCCTGCAGAAGCAAATGGCAACCCATTCCAATATTCTTGTCTGGAGAACCCCATCAACAGAGGAGTCTGGCAGGCTACAATCTATGGGGTTGCAAGGGTTGGACACAACTTAGTGACTAAACTACCACCACCAGAGGTCATATTAAGGTTTACTATTGGTGTTGTACATTATGGGTTTGGACAAACATGCAATGACATGTATCCATCATTATGGTATTATACAGAGTATTTTCACTACCCTAAAAATATTCTGTGCTCCATATATTCGTTCTTCCCTTGACCCTAATTGTCTGGCAACCACTGATTTATTTATTTATTTTTTTAGTGAATTTATATATATCCTTTATAATTTCGACTGATTTTACACTTTTTGCTGTTTTTTTTGTGTGTAAAGAAATAATATTGTTTGTGTATGAGTACTTGTGTGCTCACATTGATTATTTTTTGTCAGCTCTCTTAACTGTCTTATGAATCATATAAAGGGGTTCCTCTCAGGTGTACAGTAAGCCCCCTGCTGCAGCTAAGTCACTCCAGTCGTGTCCAACTCTGTGAGACCCCCATGAACATCAGCCCACCAGGCTTCTCTGTCCACAGGATTCTCTAGGCATGAACACTGGAGTGGGTTGCCATTTCCTTCTCCAAGTAAGTCCCCTACTTATGAGCAAATTATGTTCTGAGAGCAAATTTGTTAAATTCAATTTGTTCATAAGTCCAAGAAATTTAGCCTAGGTACCCAACTAACATAATGGTCAGTATAATACTGTACTTCAGTTAAGTTTGTGGTACTTTTCATATGAATAATACATTAAAAACAAACACAAAAATAAAATATTTTTTAATATTAAATATTTAATATTTTTCAAGCTATAATACCTTGAAAAATGCAATAGTACAGCAGAATGACTAGCATACAGGGGCTGGCATCAAGTGAACAGGCAAGAAGACTTAGTGACTGGAGGATGGTGAGGAAATGGTAAAGCTGAAGGGTTATCAGCAATAGGAGATGAAGTTCAGTTCAGTTCAGTCGCTCAGTTGTGTCTGACTCTTTGTAACCCCATGGACTGCAGCACGCCAGGCCACCCTGTCAATCGCCAACTCCTGGAGCTTGTTCAAACTCATGTCATAGAGGAGGTGATGCCATCCAACACCTCATTCTCTGTCGTCCCCTTCTCCTCCCACCCTCAATCTTTCCCAGCATCAGGGTCTTTTCCAATGTGTCAGCTCTTCCCATCAGGTGGCCAAAGTATTGGCATTTCATCTCCATCATTAGTCCTTCCAATGAATATTCAGGACTGATTTCCTTCAGGATGGACTGGTTGGATCTCCTTGCTGTCCAACGGACTCTCAAGAGTCTTCTCCAACACCACAGTTCAAAAGAATCAATTCTTCGGCACTCAGCTTTCTCACATCCAAACATTAATTACTGGAAAGATGATAGCTTTGACTAAACGGACCTTTGTTGGCAAAGTGATGTCTCTGATTTTTAATATGCTGTCTAGGTTGGTCATAACTTTTCTTCCAAGGAGCAAGCATCTTTTAATTTCATGACTGCAGTCACCATCTGCAGTGATTTTGGAACCCCGAAAAATAGTCAGTCACTATTTCCACTGCTTCCCCATCTATTTGCCATGAAGTGATGGGATCAGATGCCATGATCTTAGTTTTCTGAATGTTGAGTTTTAAGCCAACTTTTTCACTCTCCTCTTTCACTGTCATCAAGAGGTTCTTTAACTCTTCTTTACTTTCTGCCATAAGGGTGGTGCCATCTGCATATCTGAGGTTACTAATATTTCTCCCAGCATCTTGATTCCAGCGTGTGCTTCATCCAGCCCAGTGTTTCTCTTGATATACTCTGCATATAAGTTAAATAAGCAGGGTGACAATATACAGCTTTGATGTACTCCTTTCCTGATTTGGAACCAGTTTGTTGTTCCAAGTCCAGTTCTCACTGTTGCTTCCTGACCTGCATACAGATTTCTCAGGAGGCAGGTAAGGTGGTCTGGTATTCCCATCTCTTAAAGAATTTTCCACAGTTTGTTGTGGTTCACACAGTCAAAGGCTTTGGCATAGTCACTAAAGAAGAAGTAAATGTTTTTCTGGAACTATTTTGCTTTTTTGATGATCCAATGGATGTTGGCAATTTGATATCTGGTTCCTCTGCCTTTTCTAAATCCATCTGGAGCATCTGGAAGTTCTCAGTTCATGTAGTGTTGAAGCCTGGCTGGGAGAATTTTGAGCATTACTTTACTAGCATGTGAGATGGGTGCAACTATGTGCAAGTTTGAGTATTCTTTGGCATTGCCCTTCTATGGAATTGGAATGAAAACTGACCTTTTCCAGTCCTGTGGCCACTGCTGAGTTTTCCAAATTTCTGACATATTGAGTGCAGCACTTTCACAGCATCACCTTTTAGTATTTGAAATAGCACAACTGAAATTCCATCAACTTCACTAGCTTAGTTTGTAGTGATGCTTCCTAAGGCCCACTTAACTTTGCATTCCATGATGTCTGGCTCTGGGTGAGTGATCATACCATCATGACTATTTGGGTCATGAAGATCTTTTTTGTATAGTTCTTCTGTGTATTCTTGCCACCTCTTCTTAATATCTTCTGCTTCTGTTAGGTCCATACCATTTCTGTCCTTTATTGTGTCCATCTTTGCATAAAATGTTCTCTTGGTACCTCTAATTTTTCTTGAAGTGATCTCTAGTCTTTCCCGTCGTACTGTTTTCCTCTATTTCTTTACGTTGATCACAGAGGAAGCCTTACTTACCTCTTCTGGCTATTCTTTGGAACTCTACATTCAAATGGGTATATCTTTCCTTTTTTCCTTTGCCTTTCACTTCTCTTCTTTTCTCAGCTATTTGTAAGGTCTCCTCAGACAACCATTTTTCCTTTTTATATTTCTGTTTCTTGGGGATGGTCTTGTTCCCTGCCTCCTGTACAATGTCGCAAACCTTTGCCCATAGTTCTTCAGGCACTCTGTCTATCAGATCTAGCCCATTAAATCTGTTTCTCACTTCCACTGTATTTTTGTAAAGGATTTGATTTAGGTCCTACCTGAATGGTCTAGTGGTTTTCCCTACTTTCTTCAATTTAAGTCTGAATTTGGTGATAAGGAGTTCATGATCTGAGCAACAGTCAGCTCCTAGTTTTGTTTTTGCTGACTGTATAGAGCTTCTCCATCTTTGGCTGCAAAAAATATAATCAATCTGATTTCAATATTTGCCATCTGGTGATGTCCATGTGTAGAGTCTTCTCTTGTGTTGTTAGAAGAAGGTGTTTGCTATGTCCAGTGCATCCTCTTGGCAAAACTCTATTAGCCTTTGCCCTGCTTCATTCTGTACTCCAAAGCCAAATTTGTTACTCCAGGTATTTCTTGAGTTCCTACTTCCTACTTTCAGTCCCCTGTAATGAAAAGGATATCTTTTTTGGGTGTTAGTTCTAAAAGGTCTTGTCAGTCTTCTTGTAGTTGAATAGAACCATTCAACTACAGCTTCTTCAGCATTACTGGTTGGGGCATAGACTTGGATTACTCTGATATTGAATGGTTTGCCTTAGAAACAAATAGAAATCATTGTGTCGTTTTTGAGATTGCATCCAAGTACTGCATTTCAGACTCTTTCGTTGACTATGATGGCTACTATTTCTTCTAAGGGATTCTTGACCATAGTAGTAGATATAATGGTCATCTCAGTTAAATTCAGCCATTCCAGTCCATTTTAGTTTGCTGGTTCCTAAAATGTCGATGTTTTCTCTTGCCAATCTCCTGTTTGACCACTTCTAATTTGCCTTGATTCATGGACCTAACATTCCAGGTTCCTATGCAGTATTGCTCTTTACAGCATCAGACTTTACTTCCATCACCAGTCACATCCATAACTGGTGGTGGTGTTGCCTTGTCTCCATCCCTTCATTCTTTCTGGAGTTATTTCTCCACTGATCCCCAGTAGCATATTGGGCACCTACCGACCTGGGGAGTTCATCTTTCAGTGTCCTATCTCTTTGCCTTTTCATACTGTTCATGGGGTTCTCAAGGCAAGAATACTGAAGTGGTTTCCCATTCCCTACTGAAGTGGTTTCCCATTCCCTTCTCCAGTGAACCATGTTTGGTTAGAACTCTCTACCATGACCCGTCCGTCAGAGGGCAGACCGACTGAAAACCACAATCACAGAAAACTAACTAATCTGATCACATGGCCCACAGCCTTGTGTAACTCAATGAAACTATGAGCCATGCTATGTAGGGCTATCCGAGACCGATGAGTCAGGTGATGAAGGGTAAGTTTCAATTTCACTCACACCTGCCATTAACAGGTGTGAATAAAATTACACAGGTTCCTTGCTGGATTCAATTCTATCTACCTTCTTAAAAAAACAATCCAGTGATGCCTGGGTAGTAGCTCTTCTCTCATTATAGATGACATGGTAGCACTGGTCTGCATTCTGAAAGGCTGCTGCAACCTTCGTGTACCATTCTATGTTTGTGGCCTGTGTCTCAAAAACTAACATTGCCTCCTCAAATGAAGACAATCCCCTTGCCATTTCATGCATCATGAATCTCTTCAGTTCTTCTGTCAGTTTTTCATCTTGTTGCTCCACTTTCTCAATTATTTTCACTTTTGTTTCTATTGTTATTGCTTGGTTGGTGCTTCTTAACAGTACCAGCTACATCATCACTGCTTTTATGCTTGCTTCTGTACATCCTGGACTTGAAATAAAGATACTATCCTACTGTACTCTATACAGTACTGTACAAAAAGTAGTCTATACAGTAAGTACACAAAAACACAACCGCTTGTAAGGATGCATGCTCATGACACTGTATGCCAGACACGTGAACTAACTTATGTGATTGAACATGGGAACACATATTCACCTCCTTGAAATTTTGCAACTTAAAAGATTCCTTTGTAGGGGAATCTGGGCTTCCCTGGTGGCTCAGCGATAAAGAATTCTCCTGCAGTACAGAAGATGTGGGTTCAATCCCTGGGTCAGGAAGATCCCCTGGAGGAGGGCATGGCAACCCACTCCAGTATTCTTGCCTGGAGAATCCCATGGTCAGAGGAGCCTGAAGGGCTATGGTCCATTGGGTTGCTAGGAGTTGGACATGACTGTAGCGACTGAGCACGCACGCCCCCACTGTAATATATATAAGTATTTCTGAGATCTTCATCTGTCCCTCTGAATCCTATAAACTTGACTTTTTTGAAAGCTATTAGCTATCAGTTCAGTTCAATTCAGTTGCTCAGTCGTGTCTGACTCTGCGGCCCCATGAATTGCAGCACGCCAGGCCTCCCTGTCCATCACCAACTCCCAGAGTTCACTCAAACTCATGTCTATTGAGTCGGTAATGCCATCCAGCCATTTCATCCTCTGTCATCCCCTTCTCCTCCTGCCCCTAATCCCTCCCAGCATCAGGGTCTTTTCCAATGAGTCAATTCTTCGCATGAGGTAGCCAAAGTATTGGAGTCTCAGCTTCAGCATCAGTCCTTCCAATGAACACCCAGGACTGATCTCCTTTAAGATGGACCGGTTGGATCTCCTTGCAGTCCAAGTGACTCTCAAGAGTCTTCTCCAACACCACAGTTCAAAAGCATCAATTCTTTGGCACTTTAGCTATAGAACCTGTTAAACTTCACCCAAGAGATTGGTATCCTTCTTCTTTATTTAACTAGGATTTTCTTACTTGAGAAAGGAAACCATTGTTATCACTTTATTTTATTGGATCCTATTATTGGATTCCAACAAATTCTTTAGTGGCTCAGTGGTAAAGAATACACATGCCAGTGCAGGAGACATGTGTTCGATCCCTGGGTCCAAAAGATCCTCTGGAGAAGAAAATGGCAACCCACTCCAGTATTCTTGCCTGGGAAGTCCCGTGGACAGAGGAGCCTGGTGGGCTACTGTCCATGGGTTTGCAAAGAGTTGGACACAACTGAGCAACTAAACAAAAACAACTATTACTGGATAACCTCTTAGGTAGTTTACATGGAAAAATCATTTAAAGAACAGTAAATTATTTTAAATTTTATTTGTGAATTTCTAATAACAGAAATGATCCAGTATTCTTGCCTGGAGAGTCCCAGGGATGGAGGAGCCTGGTGGGCTGCCGTCTATGGGGTCGCACATGGTCGGACACGACTGAAGCGACTTAGCAGCAGCAGGAGCAGCAGTATGTATTTATCAATAGAATCAAAATCTTGATTTTGCTAAAACACTGCCTTATTCACTTGGCTTCTTAACTAAATCTTTTTTTTTCAAATCAGAAAAATCTCTACATGCTTGCAAATCTTCAAAGGTTCTTCTTTATTAAGGCAAAGAAATTAACAGCATTGCAGTTCTTCATATCTCAGTAGATATTTTCTAGTGACATCTCATCAAGTGATAGTCCATGACAGTTCCATTGTCCCACCTGATCAATAGGGATTCTCTTTACTTTTTAAACAACAAGTCTAGATTGTAGGGTCTTTGGCTCACCAACAGTATTTTATATTAAGGAAACAAGAAATTCACTATTTTTCCTGATCCATTTTTTGACTGGTATCTCTCATGTGTGATTTATATCTGTTTGACACATTTGCATGGAGACACTTCAAAGACAGTTCATGTCACCTTAAGGAAAAAAGAAATGAAAATTTAGTGTTCTAGAATTTGTTTCTTAGGGAAAATCAGCAAACTATAAAACAATGAAACACCATGATGTCAGAATCCATAGATAGTTGGTAGCAACACTGACTTTCAGGTATCAAGGAGATGTAGGATCAGATTATTCACTGATACTTTCTCTAAAAAAAAAAACCCAAATTAAGTATCTTTGAATTATGACATAAAATTTGATCATTTCATGAGTTAAAGGACTCAATTTAATTCCATTTAAATATATAGTGACCCATGATAGCCTATAATCACTGAATATCACATGAGAAAGTCTTAAAATTGTGCTTTTTATTTCAACATTGAAATGGAGCTGCAGTTGATATTTGGCTTAAATATTTGATCTAAGTATGTTGTAAAATAGTGATTGTCAAAATAAAAATTAGCAGTTTTTTAAAAATATAAACTTGCAAAATATTTTCTATGTCTATGTACTAATCAATGCCTAGAGGCACAAATATGAATCTCAGAGAGTCTGGTTTTTCTTCTTTTCCTAAGCAAAATATGATTTCACATAACTTTTCCTCCATTACATTTTCATCTGTTTTCTTCTCTCTTGTCACTCATACCCAAACTACATACAACATCGTCTCTACCTCTGTCGTCTTTTGGCCAGGATCTCCAAAACCCTCTTAATTGCTGAATTTAGAGAATTCAGTTCATTTGATGTCTTCTAAGATTTCTCAGCTATATTTCATATTGTTGACATTATGCTCCTTATTACAATTCTGTTTTCTGGGAGAGAATACTTTGCTTGTAATCGTGCCACCACTGTGAGATTTTTATGTTTGGCTTTCCTATCATTTACATCCTCTTCCTGAGTCATTATAGCCACCTCTGTCTTCAGATTCTCTGTGGAAGCAGACTGCTACTAAGTCCATATTTCTATTACAGACATATTGGGTTGGCCAAAAATTTCATTCATGTTTTTCCATAAGCTATACAAAACCCAAATGAACTTTTTGACCAACTCAATATTATGTTAATTATGGACTTTTATTTTCAACTCCAGTCCTAGGTGTCATGCACATCACATGCTGAACTCAAAGGCTTTGTCTCATAAGCATTTCTTCAGAAATGTTCTTCATTTCTGACCTCTGTCAATTAAAAGAACCATTATTCATTTACATTCTAAATTCTGCAAACTGCATATTTCATGTATCTTTCACCACCAAGTTCTGTTTTTCTGGATTTTATCTCATCTTTTTACCCCTCATTTCTGATTTGTCATGTCTCATTTAGTCTGCTTATGAGTCTCTCAACTTGTGGTTTTCTATAGTTTTGCCCAGTCCTTCCTCCACATTTTCCCTAACTGAATCTTTCAAATATCAAAAGAGTAATTCATCTTAAATTGAATTTGATGTATGAAATAAAACATCAATTGATTTTCTTAAAATTGCAAGCTAGTTGTTTCAGATCTGCTTACAAAAATATTCCTCATTTGATTTGTGGTGTATTACTGTAATAAATTCTAACACACAATTGCATCTCTTTCTGGGCAATCTTTTCCAATCCGTATTGTTCATGTAGTTGCTTGTCCGGGAACAGCTATCCTATATGACATATTATGTCTTTATAATGTACTGAGTTTTTTTCAATTTTTCAATAACTAGATTCCTCACATTAGTCTATTCTTTCTGAATTATCTTTGATATAGTCACCTATTGATTTTTTTCAAATCACTATTTTAGTGATTCCCAAAGAAGTCCATTTGAATTGCATTGAATTATGGCATAATATGAGAGAGAATTAGTGTTTTTATATATACAGTTGCATTTGAATAACATGATATATCAGCCCTCTTGTTCTCTCAAAGTGTTATATCCTTGAATAAAGATTTGTAGTTTTTTTTTTTTTATAGATTTCACACAGAGAACTAGAAAGAAGGATTAAAAAGCCCTCTTTTGTCACTTTCCCCCCCCCAAGGGAATAGTGTAGCAGAAATATTCTCTTCTATGAATTTTATGTAATTTAGGATTGTCCCCGGAAAGTTATTCATTTTCACCCCTCCTCCCTATAGCTCAATCACATTATTTGTGAATCTTTCAGATCATCACTCCCATACATCTAAGGAGAATGATTGAATCTCAGTATGGGCAGAGATAGCTGAAAGAGCATTACATTTTGGTATTCAATAAAAATGTGGCCATATTTTGTAGTAACGATAAGTGGGGTTGGGATAGTATAATTGCAGTTTAATTTATTTAAAGATGAAGCTGTAAATCATTATTTTTCTATATTCTTCTTTATGTTTTTGTGTTCCAAAAAAATGATAAAATTAATGAAAGACTAATCTGTAAACCAAATACTATTATTATTGTTTAAGACAGTATATACCAGGCTTTCCTGGTGACTCAGTGGTAGAGAATCTGCCTGACAATGCAGGAGACACAAGTTTGATCCCTGATCCAGGAAGATCCCATATGCCACAGAACAACTAAGCCCAGGCACTACAACTATTGAGTCTGTGCTTCAGAGCCCAGGAGCCACAACTACTGAACCCAAATGCTGCAACTACTGAGGCCTGCACACTCTAGAGCCTGTGCTCTGCAACAAGAGAAATGACCATGATAAGAAGCCTGTGCAGTGCAACTAAAGACTAGCCCCTGTTCACTGAAACTAGAGAAAAGCCTGCATAGTAACAATGACATAGCACAGACAAAAAAATAAAATAAAATTATTAAAAAAACCCCAGCATATACCAACTCTTAGTGATCTGAGTTGCCAAACAAGAAGAGTAGTATTAATAATAATAGCTCTTACTTATTAAATACTCAGTTTCATACACAGAGGGAATATAGCCTTACTTTGGAGAGTTTCAGCTCAGTTCAGTTCAGTTGCTCAGTTGTGTCCATCTCTTTGCAACCCCATGAATCACAGCACACCAGGCCTCCCTGTCCATCACCAACTCCTGGAGTTTACTCAAACTCAAGTCCATGGAGTCGGTAATGCCATTCAGCCATCTCATCCTCTGTCATCCCCTTCTCCTCCTGCCCCCAATCCCTCCCAGCATCAGGGTCTTTTCCAATGAGTCAACTCTTCACATGAAGTGGCCAAAGTATTGGAGTTTCAGCTTTAGCATCAGTCCTTCCAATGAACACCCAGGACTGATCTCCTTTAGGATGGACTGGTTGGATCTCCTTGCAGTCCAAAGGACTCTCAAGAGTCTTCTCCAACACCACAAACAAAAAGCATCAATTCTTTGGCGTTCAGCTTTCTTCACAGTCCAACTCTCACATCCATACATGACCACTGGAAAAACCATAGCCTTGACTAGATGGACCTTTTTTGGCAAAGTAATGTCTCTGCTTTTTAATATGCTATCTAGGTTAGTCATAACTTTCCTCCCAAGGAGTAAGCATCTTTTAATTTCATGGCTGCAATCACTATCTGCAGTGATTTTGGAGCCCAAAAGTAAAGTCAGTCACTGTTTCCACTGTTTCCCCATCTATTTCCCATGAGGTGATGGGATCACATGCCATGATCTTAGTTTTCTGAATGCTGAGCTTTAAGCCAACTTTTTCACTCTCCTCTTTCACTTTCATCAAGAGAATTTTTAGTTCCTCTTCACTTTCTGCCATAAGGGTGGTGTCATCTGCATATCTGAGGTTATTGATATTTCTCCTGGCAATCTTGATTCCAGCTTGTGCTTCTTCCAGCCCAGCGTTTCTCATGATGTACTCTGCATATAAGTTATATAAGCAGGGTGACAATATACAGCATTGTCGTACTCCTTCTATTTGGATCCAGTCTGTTGTTGTCCAGTTCTAACTGTTGATTCCTGACCTGCATACAGATTTCTCAGGAGGCGGGTCAGGTGGTCTGGTATTATCATCTCTTTCAGAATTTCCCACAGTTTATTGTGATCCACACAGTCAAAGGCTTTGGCATAGTCAATAAAGCAGAAATAGATGTTTTTCTGGAACTGTCTTTCTTTTTCGATGATCCAGTGGATGTTGGCAATTTGATATCTGGTTTCTGTGCTTTTTCTAAAACCAGCTTAAACATCTGGTCATAGCAAACACCCTTTTCCAACAACACAAGAGAAGATTCTACACATTGAAATCAGATTAATTATATTCTTTGCAGTCAAAGGTGGAGAAGCTCTATACAGACAGCAAAAACAAGACCAGGAGCTGACTGTGGCTCAGATCATGAACTCCTTATTGCCAAATTCAGACTGAAATTGAAGAAAGTGGAAAAAACCACTACACCATTCAGGTATGACCTACATCAAATCTCTTATGAATATACAGTGGAAGTGAGAAATAGATTTAAGGGACTAGATCTGATAGACAGAGTCCCTGAAGACCTATGGATGGAGGTACATGACATTGTACAGGAGACACGAATCAAGACGATCCTCAACAAAAGAAATGCAAGAAAGCAAAATGGCTGTCTGAGGAGGCTTTACAAATAGCTGTGAAAATAAAAGAAGCAGAAAGCAAATGAAAAAAGGAAATATATGCCCATTTGAATGCAGAGTTCTAAAGAATAGTAAGGAGATATAAGAAAGCCTTCCTCAGTGATCAACGCAGAGAAATAGAACAAAACAATAGAATGGGAAAGACTAGAGATCTCTTCAAGAAAATTAGAGATACTGAGGGAACATTTCATGCAAAGATGGGCTCAATAAAGGACAGAAATAGTATGGACCTAACAGAAGCAGAAGATATTAAGAAGAGGTGGCAAGAATACACTTAAGAACTGTACAAAAGAGATCTTCATGACCCAGATAATCATGATGGTGTGATCACTCACACTCTCCTAGAGACAGACATCCTAGAATGTTTAGTCAAGTGGGCCTTAGGAAGCATCACTATGAACAAATCCACTGGAGGTGATGGAATTCCAGTTGAGCTATTTCAGTGATGCTATGAAAATGCTGCAGTCAATATGTCAGAACTTTGGAAAACTCAGCAGTGGCCACAGGACTGGAAAAGGTTAGTTTTCATTCCAAGCCCAAAGAAAGGCAATGCCAAAGAATGCTCAAACTACCACACAATTGTACTCATCTCACATGCTAGTAAGGTAACACTCAAAATTCTCCAAGCCAGGCTTTAGCAATACGTGAATACACAGAAGAACTATATGAAAAAGATATTCATGACCCAGATAATCAGTGGTATGATCACTCACCTAGAGCCAGATATCATGGAATGCGAAGTCAAATGGGCCTTAGGAAGCATCACTATGAACAAAGTTAGTGGAAGTAATGGAATTCCAGTTGAGCTATTTCAAGTCTTAAAAGATGAGGATGTGAATGTGCTGAACTCCATATGTCAGCAATTTGGAAAACTCAGCTGTGGCCACAGGACTGAAAATTATCAGTTTTCATTCCAGTCCCAAAGAAAGGCAGTGCCAAAGAATGCTCAGACTACTGCACACTTGCACTCATCTCACATGCTGGTAAAGTAATGCTCAAAATTCTCCAATCCAGGTTTCAACAGTACGCAAACCATGAACTTCCAGATGTTCAAGATGGATTTAGAAAAGGCAGAGGAACCAGAGATCAAATTGCCAACATCCGCTGGATTATCGAAAAAGCAAGACAGTTCCAGAAAAACATCTATTTCTGCTTTATTGACTATGCCAAAGCCTTTGACTGTGTGGATCACAATAAACTGTGGGAAATTCTGAAAGAGATGGTAATACCAGACCACCTGACCTGCCTCTTGAGAAATCTGTATGCAGGTCAAGAAGCAACAGTTAGAACTGGACATGGAACAACAGACTGGTTCCAAATAGGGAAAGGAATACATCAATGCTGTATATTGTCACCCTGCTTATTTAACTTATATGCAGAGTACATCATGAGAAATACTGGGCTGGATGAAGCACACACTGGAATCAAGATTGCCAGGAGAAATATCAATAACCTCAGATATGCAGATGACACCACCCTTATGGCAGAAAGTGAAGAAGAAATAAAGAGCCTCTTGAAAGTTAAAGAGGACAGTGAAAAAGGTGGCTTTAAACTCAACATTCAGAAAAGTAAGATCATGGCATCTGATCCCATCACTCATGGCAAATAGTTGTGGAAACAATGGAAACAGTGACAGTCTTTATTTTTGTGGTCTCCAAAATCACTGCAGATATGACTGCAGCCATGAAATTAAAAGACATTTGCTCCTTAGAGGAAAAGTTATCACCAACCTAGACAGCATATTAGGAAGGAGAGACATTACTTTGCCAACAAATGTCCATCTAGTCAAAGCTATGGTTTTTTCATTAGTCATGTATGGGTGTGAGAGTTGGACTATAAGAAAGCTGAGTGCTGAAAGATTGATCCTTTTGAACTGTGGTGTTGGAGAAGACTCCTGAGAGTCCCTTGGGCTGCAAGGAGATTCAGCCAGTCAATCCTCAAGGAAATCAGTCCTGAATATTCATTGGAAGGACTGATGTTGAAGCTGAAACTCAATACTTTGGCCACCTCATGAGAAGAGGTGACTCTTTAGAAAAGACCCTGATGCTGGGAAAGACTGAAGGCAGGAGGAGAAAGGGATGACACAGGATGAAATAGTTGATTGGCATCACCAACTCAAAGAACATGAGTTTGAGCAAGCTCCTGAAATGATGAAGGACAGGGAAGACTGGCGTGAGGGGGTTCATGAGGTCACAGAAAGTCAGACATGACTAAGCAACTGAACAACAACCATCAACACTGTACTTCTCAGGGATATTTTCATAATGTTGAAAGGTTTTTTATGGCAGTTTGTTGAGATCAGGTTAAAGAATTATTTTTGAGCAAAAAAAGTCTTGGAAAAAATAAGGTCACTTATATCCATTCAAGAAAGAAAGAAAGGAGAGATGCTCTTCCTGCTCACCTGTTTTCCCTAAAACTAATCAATGCACAGGAGGGTGATTTCTTCCTTTTCTGGAAGGAAAATGGATATTATCTTACCTCAATCACATTAATCTACTGTCCTGTAAATATCTTTGTTTCCCGGGCATAAAAATAGAAGAAACATTTTCTAAAACATTGAGTTTTACCTATTCTTGATGAGTTTTGTGTAAGTACTCTGATGGTTTACTCAGAAGATATTTTTAGTTTTATATCACCTTTCCTTTTTTTACTCCTGTTCAAAAGGTTGAGCTGGCTGATGTGTAGGAGTCCTCAGAAAATTTAGCATTATCTAACCAAAATTTAATTAAAAATATGATACATCAGTTGCAGCATAAAATCATATAATAAATTCCTGAGCTCATTGTGAAGGATTTTGTGTTATGGCTAATTTGAATAATCCAACTCAACTGGGAATTTCCTCTCACTGTCATTTATAGGAAGAGAAAAGCAGGCCTGCAGCTGCTGATATATATATATATATATATATATTTTAACTGACACTGGCAGTGATTTCTAAATAAAAGGAAAGAAAGAGCTGCTGAGAGCTTTGAATGAAAGGTTTCCAGGAATGTTTTTCTCTTTGAGATTTCTTTATTTATTCCTATTATATCCCCTCTAGGATTACAAATAATATCCTCCAGACCAGTGAGCATTAACAATTATATGTTTGTGAGCAGACAGAAATTCAGGATACCATAGACTCTATGGCTATAGATCTAGTAAGGGTGGGGACTGCTGCTGCTGCTAAGTCGCTTCAGTCGTGTCCGACTCTGTGCAACCCCATAGACGGCAGCCCACCAGGCTCCCCTGTCCCTGGGATTCTCCAGGCAAGAACACTGGAGAGGGCTGCCATTTCCTTCTGCAGTGCATGAAAGTGAAAAGTGAAAGTGAAGTCGCTCAGTGGTGTCCGACTCTTCACGACCCGTCGACTGCAGCCTACCGGACTCCTCTGTCCGTGAGATTTTCCAGGCAAGAGTACTGGAGTGGGTTGCCATTGCCTTCTCTGGTGAGCACTGCAGAGAGGAGTAAATGGGAAGTGGTTGGGGTGGAATTCTGCCAGATAATTTCATGGATTTATAGACCAAGATTCATAAACTTAAATGCCTCCGGGAGTGTGTTAGCATCTTAGTGAGTTGAGGAATACATGTCTCATTTAAGTGAGGATTCTTTATGTTAGGATTTAGGATTCTTTATATTACTTTAGGATTCTTTATATTACTGCAATGAATTAATCCAGCCTCAATGTTGCCAGAGTGTGCGACCACCAATATGTGAATTTCCTCCTAGATCAGAGCTGAATACTCCATAGGAGACAACAAAATAGAGACATCCAATAACATAACATTTACTAATGTCTTGCAACCAAGAAAAAATTACTAGGCAAGCAAATAAGCAGGAAAATATGACTCATAATCAGGACAAATTTTAGTTAATAGAAACATATTCAGAAATGAAACATGAAGGGATCAGAGGGCAAAGAGTCTAAAACAGCTTTCATAAATATGTCTAAAGTAAATACAAAGTAAATACAGTAAATACTGTTATAAATAGGGAGTTGACCAAGGGAAACTAATCAAAAACAACACCATCAGTAATGAAGCCAAATGACTTGCTACTTAATGGTATCTCTCAAAGTAAAATGTGTGTGGTTTGGCAGATTGTGTGTGTAATTTGAAATGTAGATACATACTGCCTACGAAACAAAAGTTTATTTTGGATCTTTTGGCTCAGTCATGAAATATATATGTACAAATTCTCAGATAAATCTGCTGCTTTAAAAGAAGCATGCGTGTGTGCTAAGTTTCTTCAGATGCTTTTAACTGTTTGCAGCTCTATGGACTGTAGCCCGCCAGGCTCCTCTGTCCATGGGATTCTTCAGGCAAGAGAACTGGAGTGGGTTGCCATGCCCTCCTCCAGAATATCTATTTACCCAGGGATCTAACTCACATCTCTTATGTCTCCCACATTGGCAGATGGGGTCTTTACCATTAGCACCAGCTGGGAAGCCCAAAAGAAGCACACGGTTTGTCTAGTGCTTCAGCAATGATGGCATGACTTAATGAATATACATACCTGTACAAACAGAGATTTACCTCTTCCTAGAGATACTGAGGTAGGGGATGGATGGAATACACCTGTTTGAATATTTAAATACAGCCTCCCTGTAGCATGATCTAAGTGAAAAAGTTAAAAAGAGAAACTGTTTTCATGTTTATCACTTTATTTTTCTAGTGAGAGCTATTTAAAAGTTAAAACATTTTTTTCCTGAGGAGGTGAGAGGAAAACCTTGTTGAGTTAAGCCCTATAGGCAAACCTTTAATTTTTATAGGGACTCTGCTCTGGAGCTGAATGTATAATGTTTCCAACATATCCTACTAACTTTAATGTAAAGATACCAGTGCTTTGCAGACCCTGAAAAGAGAGATTTAACACTTCCTTTCAGTATTGAACAATATCTGGGAAAGTTTATAAATCATTGTTTCTCATTTTAATTGTCTTTATCCAAAGGATTTGCAAGTTCATTTCAGATTAACCAAACTAAGTAGGTTACATCATACTTGGTAAGTGCAATTGAAACCTGAATTTAGTATTAGTATTGGCATACTACCAAATAATTCTGTTTTAAATATTTCCCTGAGGGAATGTATTGTGTCTTATTCTATTTTCTAGGATTATGAAAAATTGCCTGGCACTCACCCTTAGCTTTCTTATTCCTCAGATCTGTGGAAGAGATTAATTTATACATTTGCTGTTTTATTCAGTTGGTTTGTCATTTTTGTTTGTTGACAGTATTGCATCTTTCCCTTCTTTCATCAATATTTTTCAATAATTTTCATACTAAAAGGTTTTACAATGTAGAACAAGTATTTTTTTTCATGAGAATATACTCTTACTAAATGTTATTATATATAATACCTATCTGTAAAATGGGAAATTTTAGCTGTTCTGAGAAACCTCCTATCTCAAATCACTGAGGCAACTTCACAGATTCTTAGATTTGTGAACTTTACTTTTTTTTTTATCAGTAAAATAGCAAAAACACCTATTGAGTCTGTATAACAGATTTGTTAAAAAGGAGGTTTATAGTATGGTAAAATATGTCATGACCTTTGATGGCGTTTAGTGAGGTTGTCATTATTATTCTCACAATATGCTTTACAAATAGAAAATGAAGAATATAAAATCTCTAGGCTTAGCTTTTCAAGATGAATCAGTTTATAAAGGATGCAACGGTCCCTGAGATGACTAGAAAGACAGACCAGTTCAGTTTTTCATTGACTGAAGGCAAAATATGTGCATTCGTGAACAGACATCTGAATTTTTTAGTGCTGTTAACACAAAGAATGCCTGTATACCCATATCATTTCCCCTACTGTTAATAGCTGATGTTAGTTTGGTATAAGTCAGAAATATGACATAATTTTCCTGAGCTAAAATCAAAGTGTCGCAAGCCTGCTGCGTTTTTTTATGGAGGCTCTATAGGAGAATCTGTTTTCTTGCCTTTTCCCCACCACTACAGGCTACATTTGAATGCTTATAATAGTTTTACTATAATCACCAAAAGCTAAAAGCTCCTATAAATTTGTAAGTTTGTGTGAACATTATGTTTTTAATTTATTGAATAAATACCTATGAGCACCATTGCTGAATTGTATGCTAAGATTATGTTTAATCTTTAAAGAAAGTAGCAATCTAAGTGACTATGGGGAGATCACTCACCTAGAACCAGACATCTTGGAGTGTGGTGTCAAGTGGGCCTTCCTTAGGAAGCATCACTATGAACAAAGCTAGTGGTAGTGATGGCATCCCTGATTAGTTATTTCAAATCCTAAAAGATGATGCTATGAAAGTGCTGCACTCAATATGCCACAAATTTGGAAAAGTCAGCAGTGGCCAAAAATGTTCAAACTACCACATAATTGCACTCATTTCACATGCTAGCAAAGTAATGCTCAAAATTCTCCAAGCTAGGCCTTAACAGTACGTGAACTGAGAACTTCCAGATGTTCGAGCTGGATTTAGAAAAAGCAAAGGAACCAGAGATCAAATTGTTAACATCCACTGAATCATAGAAAAAGCAAGAGAATTCTAGAAAAACATGTGCTTCATTGATTAAGCTAAAGCCTTTGACTGCATTGATCACAACAAACTGTGGAAAATTCTTAAAGAGATGGGAATACCAGATCAGCTTACCTGCTGCCTGTGAAACCTGTATGTAGATCAGGAAGCAACAGTTAGAACTGAACATGGAACAGTGGACTGTTGAAAATTGGGAAAGGGGTATGTCAAGGTTGTATATTGTCACACTGCAATAATTATTTAACTTGAATGCAGAGTACATCACGTGAAATGCCAGGCTGGCAGAAGCACAAGCTGGAATCAATATTTCAGGGAGAAATATTAATAACTTCAGATATGTAGATGATACCACCCTTATGAAAGAAAGTGAAGAGAACTAAAGAGCCTCTTGATGAAGGTGAAAGAGGAGAGTTAAGAAACTGGCTTAAAACTCAAAAAACTAAGATCATGGCATCTGGTCCCATCACTTCATGGCAAGTAAATGGGGAAACAATGGAAACAGTGACAGTCTTTATTTTTGTGGGCTCCAAAATCATTGCAGATGGTGACTGCACCCATGAAATTAAAAGACACTTGCTCCTTGGAAGAAAAACTGAGACAAGTCTAGACAGCATATTAAAAAGCAGAGACATTACTTTGCTAAGAAAGGCCCGTCTAGTCAAAGCTATGATTTTTACAATAGTCATGTACAGATGTGAGCGTTGGACCATAAAGAAGACCGAGCACTGAAGAATTGATGCTTTTGAACTGCGGTGTTGGAGAAGACTTGGAGGGTCCCTTGGGCTGTAGGGAGATCAAACCAGTCAGTGCTAAAGGAAATCAATCCAGAATATTCATTGGAAGGACTGATGCTGAAGCTGAAGCTCAGATACTTTGGCAACCTGATGCGAAGAACTGACTCAGTGGAAAGGCCCTGGTGCTGGGAAAAATTGAAGGCAGGAGGAGAAAGGGATGACAGAGGATGAGATGGTTGAATGGCATCACTGACTCAATGGATATGAGGTTGAGAAAGCCCTGGTAGATGGTGAAGGACTGGGAAGCCTGGCATGCTGCAGTCCATGGGATCGCAAGTAGTCGGACATGACTGAGTGCCTGAACAACAATAGTAATAGTCAAAGAGCCTTATAGTGTGAAACAAATATGTAAAAACCTTTGTAATTTAGCAAATAATTTTGATAAATTAGGTAGCAGACAAAAGGTTCTAATTTTGCTACCAATTTTCTTATGCATATATTTCTACTGGGTTAATACTTTCTTTTCACATAGAGAAGAAAAGTATGGTATATTTCCTCCACAATGAGCAAGACTATGCTGTCCTTCTATTCCTTCAATACTTCCCCAAATCTAGATACTTTGAATAAAGGAGGGAAGGCTTATAAATATGAAATTAAAAAAAAAAAGGAAAAGAAAAAGACCAAAGTTAAGCCATTGAGTTTAAATTGAGGTATAGTAAGGAAAACTGGGAGAAAATAACTAAGATAATAAGATACCTCAATTATTTGAGGACTAGGAATGCTGAATGTTGAACAACTCTGAGATGCAGGGTCTGCCCTTAAGCAGAACTTTCTGGGAAAAGATACAAACTATTATGGAACAATATCAATAAGAATTTTCTAGTATAATAGAATTTTCTTATATGGAATAAACTGAAAGAAACAGAGTTTACGAACCAGACTATACATGAACAATCGATAAGTTAGATGCAAATCTTAGTATTTATTGATTAGAGCTATTGTAGAGCTCATTAACATATCAACTAGGTATTTTAGTAATGCTCTGCATAGCAGAACCATAGTTTTTGTTTGTTTCCAGATGGAAGTGACTGTAGAAATAATACCAAATGACTGGTTCTTTTTAAAAACTGATGACTTTGAAAAGTGATTCAAATATTTCAGTTATCGAGAAAGTACCCTTATAGATTATGCTTTCAACAAGATTTAAGAAGAGAGAAATTAAAGGAAATCACCTATGTATTCACTCTCTGGCAGTCTTTATTTATTTTTGTAATTTTAAGCTCAAAATAGTGAGTAATGATAACTTGAGTTGAAAATGAGTTTGGAAGGTGGAAGAAAACAAAATCTTAATATTTTCGATTATAATTTGACAAATTAGTTTGAAATAAATATGTATTTATGTCCACTAAATGTATAGGTGATAAAAAAGTAAACTAAATTAGGAGTCCCAATGTAACTTTCAATTTAGTTACTGATAGCATTCTTCTGAATTGTGCAACTGAAAATTCCAGATTGATTCATGGATGCTTAATTTAGTTACCTCTGAAGCTACTACTTTGGTGCATTTTCTACATTTTAACACCCTCTAAAAATATATGCTGCCATCTTTCTTTAAATTTATTTTTAATTGGAGGATAATTGGTTTACAGTGTTATGATGGTTTCTTCCATACAACAACATGAATCAGTCATAAGTATACATATATTTTCTCCCTCTTTAGCCTCCCTTCTGCACTGTATCCCACTCATCTTGGTCATCACAGAGCACCGAGCTAAGCTCCCTGTGTGATATAGCAGCTTCCCACTAGCTGCATATTTTACACACGGGAGTGTATATATGTCAGTGCTACTCTCTCAGTTCTGCCTACCTTCTCTTTACCTGGCTGTGTCCACAAGTCCATTCTCTATGTCTGCGTCTCTATTCCTGCTCTGCAAATTATCTTGCCATCTTGTACTTGTTTTTCTTAAGATTCCTAAAGGGTATATTGGTAACATCAAGTAATTTCTTATAATCTTCCCATAAAATAGGTAGGTTATGGTTATAGATAGATGCATTATCTTGTTCAAAAACTCCAACAAGTTAAAAAATAAGCCCTGAAATCTGACAGTCATGTAAATTTCAGTAAGATATTTCGCTGATTCTTCAGCACATTCTGCTATTCAAAATGCAACAAAACACGCAAGCATAGTTAACTGTAAGAAATCAAAACGTGTTTGAATTACTGCTATAGCAATTAATAACCAGAAATGAGACTAAGGTCTTAACATGTCTTTTACTTTTCTTATTTTTAATGTCATGTAAGAGGTATGAGAAATTTCCCTTATTTGAAGTTCTTGCTCGCCAGCTCATTCTGTTCACAGTTTCAGCTGGCGTGTGTGTAAGTGAGCATGTTCAAAGCATCCAAAGCATCGTGCTGCTGTTGACGTTTTTAAGGATGAGTTGATTGGGAAAAGTCATAATTTAGCTTCCTCTGAAAATCACCTATCAGTATGCAAAAATCTAAAGCTTTCCCTTAGGCAACTCATCTAAATTCCATCTTTTGCCTGTGATTTTTTTCTCAGCTCCTGGCATTGAAATAGATAGTAGCTATTGATCAATTTGCCATGATTTTAGGGTGCTTTTGCAACTGGAAATCTGTGAAGTTAATTTTCTAATTTGGAATACTTTGAAAGGAGCATTCATTCTGCTTTGCTAACTATACCCAGAACTTGAGCTGGAAGGCAGAACCAGTTTTCTAATAGGTACAAGTGAATGGATTAGGGGGCCACACACCTGGCATGGTTAGAGGAGTTCTAAGTCTCTCCTATGCCAAATAATATTGTATTTTGCTTATACTTAAAATTTAATTTCTGGAGTTCCAACTGTGTCGGCTTTGTAGATAAGACTTATAGAACAGGGATCTTGGGAATCATCTATTCTTTAGAAAAATATAAAAATTCATTACCAGAGAAAAAATTCAAAGTAAAATATAATGAAAAAATAAAAAGACTCAGAGACCAGAGGATAGGTTGGTAAAATGGTATCAGTAAGGATATAGAGAAGTGGTGGTTTTAGCATATTGAAATGTGACCACATTTTTCTGCTTTACAAATTTTCTTAACACTAAACTCAGAAGAAGTTCATTTCCTCAGAAGTGGGATTTTTTTTTTTTCTCTGAAAAGCTAAATTTCTTATGTTTTTTGGATTGATAAGATGTCTGTTTTGAGAGAAGAGTCCTTTTCAGATACAATTCTCTGGCTTAATTAGCTGGTTGGAAGGGAGACTACCCTTAGTTACTATTTAAATTTTTAGGTTGAATGTTTTCTTAAGAAGAGTACAAATATTTAATGATATATTCAAGACTATGTTTCATTCAGCAAATATTAAGGAAACAAAAGAAAAGTGACTTGGAATTATACTCTATTTTATAATAGCATTTTATATCCCAAGAAAAGTTCTGCAGGACAGAGTCCTCTTATCTTTACCTGGCTCATTGTTTAGTATGCTAATTATGATCCTGATATTACTGATTGAAGCTGGGGCTGCTTTGTTCCTTGACTACTCAATCGGCTGAATTTTAACCATATCATGACAGCATGCTGTCAATCACAATGTGGAATGATGAAAGAATGAATTCAACAATATAAACTGATAAATAAAATGGTATACTGAACACCTGAATTTTACTGATAAATATACTACTAACTGAATGAACTTGAAAAAGTCCCTTCAACATTCCAGGTCTCATTTGTCATCTTAAGTAAAAGGATAGGGTTACCTTTAATGATCTTTATAACCAGGGTGACATATAATCATCCAATGGGAAGCTCTCTTCTGAGAGCAAAAGATGGCAGTCTTAGTAATTATACCTGAAACACAAACTCAAATCAAGAATGTCTCAGGAAACCTAGGATGTGTGAACAGCCTGTGTACAAGGAACAGACCCCTCTTGGAAGTTCTTCCTAGTCCCACATCCTAAGGACTCCCAGCTTCCTCTTTACAACAGTGATGAGGTCTCAGCAACTGTTTTGTAAAATGTTACTCTTCTGCCTTAGCCTTAATTGGGTGCTGGAGGAATAAGCACTTGAACCAAGCTGGCCTGTCACAGTTCTTCACCCATGAATTTAGAATTGGAGCTAAAACTTTATAGTTTAGTCTGCCTGTTACCTTTAAAGGAGAAGATTTAGCATGCACATTGTAAGTAAATATTCAGAAACCAAAAAAAAAAAAAAAAAAAAATCATTTTGCAGAACAAGAGTAGAATGAGGCACATGGGTCATTCATCTCTGTCACATTTACTCAGCATGGTGGCCATCACAGAATAGCACTCAGAGAGAAAGCTTTTAAAACGAATCTTCTGTTTCTTAGCTGATAATTAGTGTTTCACAGATTTAAACTCTATTTTCACTCTTTGATGACTATAGGATTTCTAAAATGAGTACCTTATTTCCAAGAAGGATTCCAGGTGGCTATAATTATTGACTTGTGTCTTAAGAACAAAATAAAAATGAAAAAGAGTAGAACTCTAGATGTAGGAGAGATGAATGGATCCAGAGTTTTGTACTAAAAACTTGTGGCTTTTGAGCATTAAACATTCTTTTTTTGGGGGGGAGGCAGTAAAGAAAATGATGAGCAAGGCATTTCATGAAACATAAAACAATTCTTGGAGGGGAATTCATTGAAATGTTTTGAGATCACCTCATCATACTGAAGAAGAGGCAGCAAGCCTTAGTAAAGAAGCCTTTAAGCTTTGGGGCCTCAATAAAGGAGTTCTTCATTCTTCTAGGATACAACCTTTAATGTGTATCAGCCAGGTCAATCTCTGGGTCCTTTATTCAAGTTTTAATTTCTTGGAAGAAATAAAGGTCAGATCAACTAGGGTCAGATTCTATAGCTGGGGCACCTGTCGTGTGTAGAGAAGAATTCTAGTAGCACAGACAGGGTCATTTAAGAATTTAATGTGAACCAAGTAGTCAAACCAAATATAGTTGATGCATACAACGTTACATCCTGATTTCAATGATGTAGAAATGTGGGGAAAATCAAGCATCTCAAAGATATGGATCTTAATTTGAGTTTCCCCAGGCATAAGCCTTGAGAAGCATATTTGAGGGCAAGAAATTTACTTGGAACACAGTCCCTGGAAATGCCAGTAGAGAAGTAAAGAAGTGTGGCATTAAAGTATAGGAGGTGAATAAAGAGTATTCTAGTAAGTTGTCTCTGTGAGCAAATAGAGCTTAATATCACTTGAAGGCTCTGAGAAATGATGTAGAACAAACACCAACTCCTGCGAGTTATCAGTGGAGCTCTACTTATGGGCAGCACTTCTCTCCTGATTATACAAAGTAATAACAGGTGTTAGCAGTCAGTGACTACTTAGGCATAGAGATATGATGCTGAGAGCAAGGATATGGTAAATGGCTGAGAAAAGTGATGTTGGTGCAATAAGAACAGCATCTGTCATATCAAGGAAAGGCAGCAGTTCTATAATCCTCAGAGCAGTGGAAACTAATGGCATCAGACAAACTGAAATCCTAGTGGTAGTTATTCACTAAGTTGTGTCACTTGCCACACCATGAGCTGTATAGCCCACCAGGCTCCTCTGTCCACGGGATTCTCCAGGCAAGAGCACTGGAGTGGGTTGCCATTTCCTTCTCCAGGGGATCTTCTCAACCCAGGAGTCGAATCCAGGTCTCCTGCCTTGCAGGCAGATTTACTGACTGAGCTACAAGGGAAGCCCCTATGAAACATTAATTTTTTAAAAAAACAAAATTTACACATTTTTTTCCCAAAGTTTGAGCATGGGTTAATTAGTGATTTTGGTATTTTGATAAATGAAGTTTTCTTGGGGCCTTGGAGAATCATTAAGAGATCATTATTAAAGAATTATCTAGTGTGTGTGTATATATATAGTTTCATCTTCCAAGAGTGCTTTGTTTTTTTTTCATCATTGAGAGTTCATTTCCAAAATACTATCAGAGAACACATGCAACAGTTTGGAATTATGCTCATAGTTACCTACAACATTCACTGCTGAATGGCCTAATCTGTCAGGGCCAAGTGTGGCAGAAATTATGGATTCTTAAAGGGTGATACTGACTTTTTAATCTAGTTCATCTAAGGAGCAAAGGGAGGCTCAATAAGAAGCTGTACAAATGCATAAGACATTATCCTTTACCTGATTTTGGAATTACATTGGATATGGATAAATTCAAGGATACAAAGAAAATATCTGGAAGCAAAGCATACTGAGGAAATGGTAGATGGTCAATGAGCTTGTTGTGATTCTGGGCTCTGCAAAGAAGTGAAAATTCAAATAAGTGAGAATTGAGTAGAAACAAAATTTTGTTATATTTGGTTGAAACACTTATCAAATTAGGAGAGTATAAATCTGTGCCTAGATCATGCATATTGATTGTTTTCCTTTAAAGAATTTACAACATATTATTTAAAATCTCTTCTTCACTTCTCTGAACAGGCAATACAATTAAACTTTTTCTAGATTAACTATTTGTACTTAAGAAAATCCCTTACCAACTTTTGCAAGTTAGTTTATTCACTGGGGAAACATACTAAAATCACTAAATGGAAAGACCTATTCTCCAAATAAAGTCTTTTCAAATTCTTTGGCATGGAAGAAACATGATTCTCCCTAAATATTTCCAAAATGTATAGGGAAAGTACAGCAAAAGCTTTGGGCATTTCAGATCGACCTGTGACAAATTAGAATTTATGTAAAACATAGGTCTAAATCACAAAGATATATTGGCAAATCCTGACCTAAACCTAAAAAAAAAAACCTAAAATATTTAGTTTTATTTTCTAGTTTAAAAAACTAGAAAATATTTACCTAAGGAATAATTTTTGAGGTTTTAGTTATTGTTAAATGTGTAATATGTAATTTGCCATTTTATAGCAATCTATTTTTAGGGTATTAAGGATCAAACTCTGTTGAAGTATATGTTTATTGTGAAATTATGCTGGTAATGCGAAATAAGAATGCAGAGAAATATCCTTTTGCATGGTTTTATAAGTCACAATTAATAATGAAAGTGAAAGCTTGTGAGGACATATTACATTGGAAAATGCATTTTAACACCAATTATGCAGTCACCCTTTCTGTATGTCCTTTTAAAAAATGTTTTAAGAAGTGCCAAAACTTGAAATTATTTCTTGGTGTATATATCATCTGTATTTTTAAAGCAGAACTCTAATTTCAGTGATAAATACTGGCATTCCTCACCTAAGAGGCAGACAAGGAAATATCAACCCTCCGATAATGTAACAAGGAAGAGGAAGGAGTAACACGGAAGAGGGCAAAGCCAGGGCACAAAGATGAGAAGGATCTGTACTGAGCATGCGCGTATTGCTTCAAGGCAGCTGCTGATCACCAATGAAACAGTAAATATATACATTTATCTATATTCTATTATTAAGAAAAAAAGTGATTTTATTTATCTCACATGTAACACAATTGGTATAATACTCACATTATTGGTAAATCAACTCACAATTTTCTAAGTTAAGGTAAGTTTTTGTTTCTTTCTTTTTGATCTGGCACAGACTCCCTGTGAAGACAGAAATTATGAAGCTGATAAACTTAAATTAGAGGAGGGCTACTTGTTCTAAGGCTGTGTATGTCTAAGATTCGTGTTCTTTTTTGAGGAGTAAGATGAAAACTGTTAACTCATCTGGAATAGTTATTTTTAAGAAACTACCAAAGCATGCTGGGTATTTCTTATTGTTGTAATCTTGTGGGGCTTTTCCCCAATGTGCAGACCACTCCTATTTCTGGTCTATTTAGAGCCATGGTTTTCAATGTCGGAAATGGTCATGTGACCCTAGGCTTTAAAATTCATTTATCAAAGCCCATTGGGTGCTAGTCTTTCCATTGTGTGTCTACCAGACTTTTGGGGAGGCTTTGGAGAAGTGCTGATGGATAGATAGATACAGAGATAGATGGCACAGATAGAAAAAGATGGAAAAAGATAACTGTATAGATAGAAAGACACATGAATACTTTAGGAAATAGGAAATTCTACCTACCATCAGTGGATATATATGGAATAGTCTTACATGTTCATCTTCTTATTTTGGGAAAATTCTTACTTTCTAGTTAGAAGTGAAAGTGATAAAATATGGGTACAATTACACAATATCTGATAAATTAACAACTAATAGAAGAAAGAAATTACTCTTCAGCTGTCTTTTGTAATATTCTATCAAATAAGTAGTTCCTCTCATTTTCTCAGTACGCATTTTCTGTTTTCTTGGTTGACTGCAGATCTGTAATTCCTGCATGTTTCTGACTTGACCATTACCATTCTAAGAACACATTAAGCAGTCAACAAATAATATCTTCTATACTCTCTTTGTGTAGAAGATATTATTTATTTTAATAATTTTGGTGTCATTTCTTAAGAGACAATTATTTCCATACACACTTATGTACAAATTCTTTCAATTCATATAATATCACAGAAGGTAATTTGCAGATTTTCTTGTTCTATTTACCTACTATCTAGGTGAGGACATTAGTCTGTGGTAGCTGAGGTTTTCTGAGTAAGTAATCAGCTTTGAGTGTAAAAGAAAAAAACTCCTGACATCAGACACCATGCCCTTTTTAGGATTAACATGTTTCTCTTGGGGATTATTGAAATCTATTTGTAATTTGGGGAGATCGACTTCAGTGAAGGGAAATTTTTCTATTTGTTTCTTCTTTTTACTTTTCTATTTTTTTAGAAAGTAATTTTGGAAAGAATGAAAATTTTGAAATGAGGTGCACTGTGCAAGAAGGCTGAATCTGATGACCTTGATAATGGAAAGCCTTTAAGGATAAGCAAGGGGAAGGAGTTAGATGGGTCTGAAGGACTGTGTAAATTGAGCTATGACCTTGAGTGGGAAAAAAGGTGTGGCATAATTATTCATTATTGGGGTTAAGATGTCAGATTTTGTTTCTATAATGACAGTGTTCTGTCAGTTTTGGCATCTTTCATTCTTTTACTCCTCAGTTTATTTAGTGTCTACCATTTCTGATGAGCATTTCCTCTCTCATCCTTGCCTTCTTTCCTTCTATCCCTCATTGTTCACCTCCTTCTCCATCTCTCACTCTCTCCTTTTTTCTCTCCCTCACACATACACACACAGAATGAGGAAGAAGTAGAGCAAAGAGCTATTTTTTTAGCACGTATTTTATTTCCTAGTGAGAGCTGTGTAAAGCAAGTATTTAAATACTTAAATCATTTTATGATTTGTTTACTTAATCCCACCATCTGTTCCTTCACTCTCATGGATATTTAGTTTCCCTTGCTAACAGGAATATATATATCTATAATTTTTCCTCCATAGATGCTGATGGCTTCCTATATACATATAATTGCAATAAGTATGATCTTATTTGCTTTGTTTCTTAAAATTTCTTCCTTCACTTTCTTAATTCCCTCCTGCCATTTACATACCACCCAATATTCAAAACACAACTCATATATAGATGACAGTATGCGTTGTCTTACTGAGGTTATTATTCATCATTTGGTTGTTACATAAATCACTTTGATTTAGGGATTATCCTTTGACCAATGTAAAATATGTTCAAATAATCATATTTCTTCTTGATAGAGGAATGTATAGCCATGCAAAAATGTGGGACTGTGGTTAGTGGAATCAGTCAGGAAGGTAATGGATAAAATTGACTTAGAAAGAGCATGAACAAACTGGCCTATACTACTCTACAGGGCTAGATTAGTGCTATAGTTTTAATTACTTGTTATTTTAAGAATCACACTGCATAAAATACTTAATGACTTATGGGCATTTAATATATTCAAAAAAGCCTTAGTCCTTCAAGGTTCTAAGGAATATGGAAACATTATTGTTGATTTTACCTGTAATTATTTTTTTGCCTCTTGAAAAGGAACTTTGTAGTTATAAATTGTAACTATATTAGAATTATAAATTGAAGATATTCATAGATAAAAAATTTGTTAATGGGCTTTATAGCCTTATACAATTTATGAGTATGTTAATATTCTAATGAAAAATTGCTAAGGAGTCAAATTCATAATTATAAACAATAAAAATGTTGATTCAAGTAATTATTACTTAAAGCTTAAATTTGCTGGAAACCTGGCAAATTTTTTATTAATATCATATAATAAAGTAATTATGATGCTTTTAATTAAATTCTCAGAGGTGACACTATACAAATATGATTTCTTTATTCTATGCCTTTGAAAAAAACATGGCTTATCTCTTATTCAAGATGTCAGAGAATCAGCATTTAGAAATATGAGAAATTCATCTACCAACACTGGAGTTAGAAAAACTCTGTTCATGCTTTCAAGCTGCTGGAGCTATTTAGGGAAGAGAAATTAATGAGATACATTTCCAATACTAAATAGCTTCTGAAAGAAATAGTTCTCAAAGCATAAAGTTTACCTCTTGATTGAGAATTCTCTGGTGAGAAGCAGGATAACTCATCACTTGAAAATATTAGATTGAAATTAAGAAAGCAATAGAAAATATTTTTTAAAACTTTAAACACATTTTCATGAGATCTTAATGGATATTTGTGATAATTTATACTTTAACCATTTAAAGAGTGTTTATGAACATCCCTTTCCTTTCACATGAGCTTCCTATTCAGTCTGTTAACAAAGAATGGAATGAATGGGTTTATACAGTACAACATCTGCATGTGTAGGAACTCATAAAAGACAGCATGGTGAAATCTAAATACCTTTGGCACAACTTCTAAATTTTCTTGAAACCACTGTTATGGAGTAAAGTTATAATATGCACTGTCAAAAATGGCAGTTTTAAAAGTCTTTAAGTCTAAGAAATTGTTGCTAAAGCAAAAGTCCATATAAACACAATAAATATGAAAATCAGGATGAAGTTGACCTGCCCTGGTTGGATTTGGTCCTCTGGCTCTAAGTTCTGCTCACTCACACACATAGGAAACTCTAAGGAAACCTTTTGGAACAAAGTTTATGAGACATTGGTCTACAGTACTGATTACAAGTTGGCTTGACATTTCACCACTGTAAAGCACATGGCATCTGATTCCATCACTTCATGGCAAATAGATGGGGAAACAGTCAAAACAGTGACAGACTGTTTTGGGGCTCCAAAATCACTGCAGATGGTGGCTGCAGCCATGAAATTAAAAGACTTTAACTCCTTGGAAGGAAAGTTATGACCAACCTAGATAGCATATTAGAAAGCAGAGACATTACTTTGCCAACAAAGGTCCATCTAGTCAAGGCTATGGTTTTCCCAGTAGTTATGTATGAATGTAGGAATTGGTATAAAGAAAGCTGAGCGCTGAGAATTGATGCTTTTGACCTGTGGTGTTGTTGGAGAAGACTCTTGAGAGTCCCTTGGACTGCAAGGAAAACCAACCAGTCCTTCCTAAAGGAGATCAGTCCTGAGTGTTCATTGGAAGGACTGATGTTGAAGCTGAAACTCCGATACTTTGGCCACCTGATGAGAAGAGCTGACTCATTTGAAAAGATTCTAATGCTAGGAAAGATTGAGGGCAGGAGGAGAAGCCGACAACAGAGGATGAGATGGTTGGATGGCATCACCGACTCAATGGACATGAGTTTGGGTCAACTCTGGGAGTTGGTGATGGACAGGGAGGCCTGGTGTGCTGCATAGAGTCAGACACAACTGAGTGACTGAACTGAAAGCACATAAATAGTTTTTCTCTTAGAATTCATGAAATACAACACTCACATGTTCTCCTTCCTCTTACTCTCACTGTTCACTTATTTATAATAGTATGTGAAAATGTTAATTGCTCAGTCATGTCTGACTCTTTGTGATCCCATGGACTGTAGTCAGCCAGGCTCCTCTGTCCATGGGATTTTCCAGGCAAGAATACTGGAGTGGGTAGTTATTTCCTTCCCCAGAGGGTCTTTCCGACCTTGAGATTGAACCTGGGTTTCCTGCATTGCAGGATGATTCTTTACCATCTGAGCCACCGGGGAAGCTCTATAATAGCATGTTATTAAGTAAAATAAATGATATCTTCCATATCTTGTTATTTCTTGATTTATAACCTATGTTTAAAATGACTCTAAAATTCTCTCTCAGAACTTAAGTGATATAATTCATACCTCTCAAGAATATTGCCAACATTACATAAAACATTTTTACTAAGAGAGTATATTTTTATAATTAGAATTGCATAGATGAGTTTAGAACCCAAAACCTTTCCTCTGAAGCATGCTGCTGAGAGTTTCAATACTTTATTTAACAGTGTCCGCAGAATGTGTTCCAAGACCAAGTCCAGTTCTGAGAGCAAAAACAGCAATCTGTGGATGTTGTTAAGCAGTCACCATCTCGAGTACAGGAAACAAATAGCAGCTTTCTTGTCTATTTATTTGTTTTCTTATATATTTCATATTTTCCAGAAAGGCTTATAACACAAGGATTCAGATATGGTTTTATTTTTGTAGGTATATTGTAATGATATGCCAGGATTTTTGCATTTAAATTCTAGAGCCAAAGACTGATTTTAAAAAAGTTATTTTAAAAACACCATTTGGGGTTCTCCAACTCTGCATAGGATGAGATGGTTGGATAGAGGATGATAGGTTGGATGGCATCACTGAGTCATGATGATGAGTTTGAGCAAGCTCTGGGAGTTGGTGATGGGCAGGGAAGCCTAGCGTGCTGCAGTCCATGGGCTCGCAAAGAGTCAGACGTGACTGAGTGACTGAACTGAACTGAACTCTGCAGAGACCATTTGTCACTATTTTACTTACCTCTCCTTGTTTACCGTGTCCCCTCAGAGAGCTGTAGCATGGTACTAGGTTGATGCTTCTCACTCATTTAGATATAGTTCTTAAATAGAACTCATAATAGTTGAAGAATTCAAAGTCAATCCATGTGATAGAATGTGGAATGTATATATCTACATATGCATGTTTAGTCTCTAAGACATACATGTCCTACTCTTTTGCAATCCCATGGACTGGAGCCCACCATGCTTCTGTGTCCATGGGATTCTCTAGGCAAGGGAACTGGAGTGGGTTGCCATTTCCTCTTTCAGGGGATCTTCCCAACTCAGGGGTCCTGCCTACATCTCCTGCATTGTCAGGCAGATACTTTACCACTGAGGGAAGCCCCACGTGATAGAATACTATTTACAAATTAAAAATGATTTGACAGATTAAATTTTATCAACAGAAAAAGATAATCATGTAGAATGCCAAATTGAAAACTGATTATTTTCCTTATAATTTATCTTTCTATTTAATCGTCATTTCAAATAACAAAACCCAGTACCCCTAATGATAGGATAATTTTTCCCCCTGTTTCTTTGTTTCTCTCTTCTTCCTTCCTCAATCTTCTTTTTTGGTGACCTACACCTTTATACGTTTTCTGCAATAAATTTATGTCCCACTTACAGTAAAATGGTATAAAATAAACCTTTTTAGAATGAATATTTTAAACTTGTTCATATAAGGGAAATTTGTTTTAGGATCAGGCTGCCTTGGCTTCTCCGTTTCTCCTTCACTTATGAAAAAGGGATGCTGCTTCAGAAATTAATCAGTATTAACAGCTGTATGGCAGGTTATTTACTTGCTTGACACTTTTACTAATTCTTAGGCTAGATAATAGCTTTTCTCCCTCATGACATAGAACAATTTTTAAATGATTGACACTAAATGTTATTATAGTGTTACTGGACTCAGAATTAATTTTAATCAAATGTTGAAGCAAGGGCTTTAATAATGAGTCAAGAGCATGCCTAAATATTGAACTATTTTTTTTTGTAGTATAAAGAGTGAATAATTTAAATTTCAGTGTATGCAATCATTATTGTTTTCAGATATGCATTCCTTAAAATAAGAAATAGTTTATTGCATTTCAGAAACAGTTCATTGAAATGTTAAGTATAAATATTGCAGAACATCAAATAACTCCAGATATAATACTAATAGAAATGTTAAGAATTTTTCTAATCCTACCATTCTTCTTCTTCCTCTCTTTCTCTTTTGTTCTTAAAAAAACACCAGTAGAGGGATTGTCAACAGTTAAAAAATATATTTTGAGTATATTTTCACTTTTGACATAATTAAGACCCATGCACCACATATATTTCAATTAATTGTATTAATACATACTTTTCTTAGAAATTAGTTTTTAAAATGGTAGTATAGTAATTCTTTGTCTTATTTCATTTTCTTTTGATCTTACAAAACATATGTTTTGCTTTTATTATTTTATATAAGAATCAATTTTATCTGTCTTCTATATAAAATAATTATGCTCTAATTAATGGAATTAATAAAACAGCCTAGAATAATCTAATTTCACCTTGCCTAAGTTAAAATAAGCAAAACACTTGTAAAAAGAAACTACAGTAAGAAATCCTGGCATCTCTTAAATCCTAAAAACATTAAAATGAAATATTAGAGGTTTTCATTTACTTTAAGTTAGCACTGATTTGTATCTGAAGCTGTTATTTCTTATGTTTAGCTTATAATACCCCATCATAAGTTTAAACAGATTTTTGGTATTGAAAAGTAAGTACACATGCCAAATATCAGTTTATGATATTTTAAAAATTTCTATGTGGAATGCAAGTGAATCATGGCATTTAAAACTAAAGTATTGATATTTCAATAATAATCTTTAGCTTTGTAATCAATAGGGACATGACATGTAGCATGTAAAATATTTTTAAATTTAGCAAAAGCAAATTTGCTTAAGAAAGATCTTAAAGACTCTTTACTTTGCATAATCATATTTTGACCAGAAAAATTACAACCAAAACTTAGTGTCCTTTAAAGTACATACAACACAATGGATTTTTATTTATAATTTTTTCCTTTAAAATGAGCTTATAATTACCTTACAATAAGTCTATTTTCTGCAGATATTTTCTTTAGTACTTCAATTTTGGGTTGCTTTTATGTTATCTCATCTGAGATAGACCAGATTAAACATTTGGATTATTTACTGGGAGTTCAGTTCTATAAAAACAAAACAAACTATTTTGGGGTTGTTAAGAATGTGTCAGTAAAATGGGCAAAAGGATTGTTTGGGCCCTGTAAGTGAGTTAGAAGGTAAATTGAAGTCAGAGTTAGCATAAGTCTAAGCTGTCAAATAGCAACCCACTCCAGTACTCTTGCCTGGAAAATCCCATGGATGGAAGAACCTGGTGGGCTGCGGTCCATGGGGTCGCTAAGAGTCCGGCACAACTGAGCGACTTCACTTTCACTTTTCACTTTCATGCATTGGAGAAGGAAATAGCAACCCACTCCAGTGTTCTTGCCTGGAGGATCCCAGGGACGGGGGAGCCTGGTGGGCTGCCGTCTATGGGGTCGCACAGAGTCGGACAAGACTGAGGTGACTTAGCAGCAGCAGCAGCAGCAGCAATCTGTCAAAGTAAAGATGCATTCAGATTCTGATTTCAGGGTATTCAGCTACCCCATTTAGAATGGTAAAATCAGAAGGAAAGGCCCATGCCTAGTGTCTGGGGGCTAAAACATTGCTTATTGATTTTTTCTTTTTAAATTTCTGTGACTCTCAAAGTATATCATCAGTTAGTGACAGTTTTTTCTTCCTCTTTAGGTTGGTAAATATTCTACAACTTGACAATTAAATATTCTGAGTACTTTTAATAAGTTCATTTATGTGGCTTTAAAAAATAATGAGTAAACAAAACAGACTTAAGCTTTGCCTGAATTATCAACACATAGTAAGAAAAGTGCATGAAACTTAAAACATATGCAATACAAGTTGAATAACTCGATGCTATTAACTTCCCTACTTGCTTATATTGTACTTGGAATCACTTTTCAATAATTTTTTCTATGTTGATATTTATGGTAAAATATATATATTATCTTCTCTCCTTTGTTTATAGCTGAGTTGCACCATATTATTTGCATGTGATTCTCTAGTGCCTAGCAAACTTGCACAAGGTGGGACTATTTCAATACAGGGTTATTTAATTAGGGTAATTAATGGCATATTCAGTCAAGAACTTTTCTGAAATGAATTTTGAGTAGCACAACTTCAGTGTAGTACTGGCTGAATTTTAACAGAATGTGTTGGTTGTTTGCAGTGAGTAAGAGGGAGATGAGAGAGAGAATGAGGATGAGAGTAAAAAGGGAAACCAGAAGGCAAGAACAAGGGAGTGAGAGAGGAGAGACTAGGAATGGAGAAGGGGAGAAACTAAGATGGATTTCTCATGCTCAGACAATGTGCCTGAGTTTTCCTTTCTCTTTTGCTATCGATTTAAGACTTCTCCAGGCAAATAATAACAGCTCTGTTCATAAAATTATTAAAAAATACTGAATTCCATTGTTTGATTATTTTATTGTTGAATTTATTTTGTTACTTTGTTTTAATGAATTGCTGAGTGGTCCATGGCAGTTGTTGAGAAATGTTGCTCTTTGACACATAGAACTTAAAAAAATCATGAGTTCTAGTTTGGGTGCATTTTCTACCCATTGAAAGAGTGCTAAGCAGTACCTGATAATATTCCTAAGCTCTGCCCTCAGTGATCTGCAACCCATGAACATGGAATTCAGCTTCATCCTCTCTAAGGTACTTTTCAGTTTTAAAATTCGATACCATGAGACCATGACAGTGTTAAAGCTGACATGCATTTTAGAAAATAACTTTTCCTCTTTTGAGGATACTTGTCAAATGTTTCATCTATGGCTGACTAATTTACCACTTCACTGATCTTATCAGTTAATTAAAGTACATTTCTTAAGCATATCATCTTCATAGTACTGGCAATCATTAGACATAATTTTTAAAAGTATACCTAAAGCTAAGACATTAAAATATATAAATTAGTTTTTGTGGAAAATAAACTAGCTAAAGAACAGAATTGTTTTATATTAATTCCCTTTTACTTTTCTCATTTACTTTTGATGTTAAAAAGAAAAGAAAAGAAAACTACCATTTTTTTAGAGTGAAATATTATATCATTTGTTTTAAATTGCTGAAGTAAATTCTCCTATAATTCAAACTTCATTTTTTTCCTTAGTGATGGCTATTTCTGGAAAACCAGTTCATCAGAGCTAGTAAATAATTCTTCAGTTCTCTGATGGGCAGTAAGTTGGCCCTTTGTCCTGCTATAGGAATGGATCCTTAAGGCAGTAAAAAGTCATTTTTCCCACATTTTTAGTCACCCGGCTTCCCCACGGACCCCACCAGAGCACTCATATTTTCGTAGGCCTCATTTGGCTTAACATCTGTGTCACTGAATTTCTTTGGCTAAATTTCATTTTATACCATGTAGGACTATTTGAGTTTCTGCCTCTGGGAAGTACCAGAAAGTCAGAAAATTGGAGCTATTCTCAAATAATGTTTTAAAAGATTTGGAATGATGATTTTCAAAAATCTCTTACTGAATAACTATAAAGCTATGAATTAGGAAATATTCTGGAAAAATGGGAAAATATTCTGGAAAAAAATGGGAAAGACTAGAGATCTCTTCAAAACAATTAGAGATACCAAGAGAAATTTTCATGCAAAAATGGGCTCAATAAAGGACAGAAACGGTATGGACCTAACAGAAGCAGAAGATATTAAGAAGAGGTGGCAAGAATACACAGAAGAACTACACAAAAAAGATCTTCACGACCCAGATAATCACAGTGGTGTGATCACTCACCTAGAGCCAGACATCCTGGAATGTGAAGTCAAGGGGCTTTATGAAAAAACATAGCGGAGGTGATGGAATTCCAGTTGAGCTATTTCAAATCCTAAAAGATGATGCTGTGAAAGTGCTGCATTCAATATGCCAGCAAATTTGGAAAACTCAGCAGTGGCCACAGCACTGGAAAAGCACTGGAAAAGGTCAGTTTCGTTCCAATCCCAAATAAAGGCAATACCGAAGAATGCTCAAACTACCACACAATTGCACTCATCTCATGCTAGCAAAGTAATGCTCAAAATTCTCCAAGACAGGCTTCAACAGTATGTGAACCATGAGCTTACAGATATTCAAGCTGGATTTAGAAAAGGCAGAGGAACCAGAGATCAAATTGACAACATCCATTGGATCATCGAAAAAGCAAGAGACTTCTAGAAAAACAACTACTTCTGCTTTATTGACTATGCCAAAGCCTTTGATTTGTGGATCATGACAAACTGTGGAAAATTCTGAAAGAGATAGGAATATCAGACCACCTGACCTGCCTCCTGAGAAATCTGTATGCAGGTCAGGAAGCAACAGTTAGAAATGGACATGGAACAACAGACTGGTTCCAAATTGGGAAAGGAGTATGTCAATGCTGTATATTGTCATCCTGCTTATTTAACTTATATGCAGAGTATCATGAGAAACTCTGGGCTGGATGAAGCACAAGCTGGAATCAAGATTTCTTGGAGAAATAGCAATAGCCTCAGATATGCCGATGACACCACATTTATGGCAGAAAATGAAGAAGAACTAAAGAGCCTCTTGTTGAAAGTGAAAGGGGAGAGTGAAAAAGGTGGCTTAAAACTCAACATTCAGAAAACTAAGATCATGGCATCCGGTCCCATCACTTCATGGCAAATAGATATGGAAACAGTGGAAACAGTGACAGCCTATTTTTTGGGGGGCCCCAAAATCACTGCAAATGGTGACTACAGCCATAAAATTAAAAGAAACTTGCTCCTTGGAAGAAAAGTTATGACCAGCCTGGAAAGCATATTAGAAAGCAAAGACATTACTTTGCCAACAAAGGTCTGTCTATTCAAAGCTATGGTTTTTCCAGTAGTCATATATGTGACTGTGAGAGTTGGACTATAAAGAAAGCTGAGTGCTGAAGAATTGATGCTTTTGATCTATGGTGTTAGAGAAGACTCTTGACAGTCGCTTGGATAGCAAGGAGATCTAACCAGTCCATCCTAAAGGAACTCAGTCCTAAATTTTCATTGGAAGGACTGATGCTGAAGCTGAAACTTCTTTGGTCACCTGATGTGAAGAACTGACTCATTTGAAAAGACCCTGATCCTGGGAAAGATTGAAGGCAGGAGGAGAAGGGGACGACAGAAGATGAGATGGTTGGATGGCATCACCTACTCAATTGACATGTGTTTGAGTAAACTCCAGGAGTTGGTGATGGACCTGGAGGCCTGGCATGCTGCAGTCTATAGGATTGCAAAGTGTCAGACACGACTGAGTGACTGAACTGAACTGAACAAAACTGGGGAAAAAAAATGTTATCGATCTAAGTAAAAGTCTCCCTAATTGAAACAATGCATTTTTTCCCCCTTAAAATGAAATGGAGGTTTTTTTATGTTGAGATTGAAAAAATTGAGGACTGGTGAGTCATATTCATTTTTAATCATTAGGTTGTGGCTGATTAGCTAGTGGTTCCAAGTAAATGACCAGGAAATTGGTTCACAAAATGTCTCAAAGCTGATTTTGGCTAGTATTGACCTTACTGATCTGCTGGCTTGGCTTACTTATGGAGGACAACACAGAAAAGCAATTGGACTGATGAGTACTTGTTTTCTATTTTTATTTTAAATGTATTAAATTGTGAACACATGTGCATTTTGTGTTCTATTCTAAATGCAGTATTTTAATGAATTTGAAAATGTGCTTTATGGAGGATGATGACAGGATTGCATTTTTTAGTTTCCTTTGCCTACACTTCTCGTTGTTGTTGTTCAGTTGCTAAGTCATGTCTGATTCTTTGTGACCTCATGGACTGCAGCAGGCCAAGCTTCCCTGCCCTTCACTATCTCCCTGAGTTTGCTCAAACTCATGTCCATTGAGTCAATGATGTCATCCAATCATCTCATCCTCTGTCACCCCCTTCTCCTCCTGCCTTCAGTTGTTCCCAGCATCAGGATCTTGTTCAATGAACTGGCTCTTCACATCAGCTGGCCAAAGTATTAAAGCTTCAGTGTCAGCCCTTCCAATTAATATTCAGTGTTGATTTCCTTTAGAATTGACTGATTTTATTCCTTGCAGTCCAAGGGACTCTCAAGAGTCTTCTCCAGCATCACAATTCAAAAGCATCAATTCTTCGGCACTCAGCCTTCTTTATGGTCCATCTCTTATGTCTGTACACAGCTACTGGAAAAACCATAGCTTTGACTACACAGATCTTTGTCGGTAAAGTAATGTCTCTGTTTTTTAATATGCTCTCTAGGTTTGTCATAGCTTTTCTTCTAAGGAGCAAACATCTTTTAATTTTGCGGCTGCAGTCACCATCCACATTGATTTTGGAGCCCAAGAAAATAAAGTCTGCCATTTGTTTCCATTTATTTCCCCATCTATTTGCCACGAAGTGATGGAACCAGATGCCATGATCTTCATTTTTTCAATGTTGCTTTTTAAGCTAGCTTTTTCACTCTTCTCTTTTACCCTTACCAAGAGGCTTTTTAGTTCCTTTTCACTTTATGCCATTAGAGTGGTGAAAGTGAAGGTCACTCAATCCTATCCGACTCTTTGCGACCAAATGGATTGTATAGTCCATGGAATTCTCCCAGAACACTGGAGTGGGTAGCCTTTCCCTTCTCCAGGGGATTTTCCCAACCCAGGGATCAAACCCAGATCTCCCGCATTGTGGGTGGATTCTTTACCAACTGAGCTATGTTTTAGAGTGCATAGCTGCATCTGCATATTGAGGTTGCTGATATTTCTCCCAGCAATCTTAATTCCAGCTTGCCTATACTTAGGGGATAAAAAATGTAAGAGGGATTATGCAGAAAGTTCTCAGAGTCCTATGTAGTCCAGTTTAGGACAAGCGATTAGTAAGTCAGAGTACTATGAATATTTTCATTTAATTCTTATGAAACTGACTAAACCATACAACTGATTTTTCAAATCATCCTCCCACCAAACAGCCTTCTCATTACAGAACAAGGACACATTAATGACTGAGGAACTTTGAGACCAAGTTAGTTGTTTGTATACATATCAATCATATTCTAAAATATGTTGATTACTTGGTTCCTTCTTTTTTAATGTTTACTATACACATGTAAGTATTCATGTGTGTGAAAATGAGTATCCATGTTTCTTACATGATTTTTGAAAGAATTTAATCACTATAAAGAGACTGTCCCTTATTCTATTTATGGAATCACTCCTACAGAGCATACTCCCAATGTTTTATAATGGTTCTGCTGTCATTTACAACTGCTTTTTTAAAGTAGGAAAAATACATAGTATAAAATAACGCAGAATTATTTTTAAATAAAATTTAGATCTAATTTCCATATTAGGCACTATTTTTAGCTTGTCACAAATTCTAAATAGCACAAATTTTAATTTTTCCTGATCCCACACATAAACATGAGACTTTTTTCATCATTCCATAGAGAAAGTAGATCTTTATCTATCTGATCTAGCCCTTCATGGCTTCAGGACAAATGTTTGATTCTGTTTGCTTTCATTAAACCAGAGTAGTAGCCAACTTGTAGTAGATGGCTGTGACCATGGGCATTGCTGGCAGTTATGAATTTGCCCTACAGAACTTTTTTCTTTTCTTTCTCCTTTAGATTTGGGTCTTATTTCTGTTGTTGGTAGACAAAATCTCGTACATCATGCTATCTATACACTTCTCTCAGAATGTAATTCTCTAACCCTCTGACTCCAAGACTTTCTCTGTTTCTTTCTTTCTTTTTTTTTTTCTTTTTCTTCTTGCCTTTCTAAAAAGTCTTTTTATTTTTGACTGATTACTTAAAAACTAGTTCCTTGTCTCTTTTCTAAGAACTCACCCAGAGAGTTTATAGATTCAAAGTGTCTTATAATTCTCCTTTCCAAGTGTCTTATAATTCTCACTGATGACATATATTCCTGCCTCCCAATACCACTATTATGTGCAACCAATGTGACTTGAGGTTTATCTGCTGTGATGAAAAGATGTCATATTTACAGTACTATCGTAAGTCTCAGTATTCTGGGTGTCTATATGCTGTAACTCCAATCATTTTCCAAGATCACTCTGTACCAATAGTCTGTATGGCACCGAAATTCTAATATGTGAATGTTCTTTCACACTTGTGAGGAAGACTTTTAAGTCTTTGAGATCCTTTAAACTAGGGTAGAGACCACACCATTTTTTTTTTTAACCATTGGATTGTCAGTGTCTACCAGATTTCTATTTGTAGTAAGAGCTCAAGAAATACATGCTGAGTGAATGAATGAATGTTTATGTTTCTAACATCTCCATGGATGAGTGGTCTCCATAGCCTAAGAACAACACCTGTGTATATATTGGCATTCCTTGACTCCCTGAGCTACACTGTCATCTGCTGTTCATACTGTGGCTTCTTATAATGGCAAACAGCTGAAGAGTGTGTGTGTGTGTGTGTGTGTGAAATATCTGATTGGCTCTTACTTACATACTTTATCCACTTCCTTTCTACTTCTGTACTTTTATTTTCTGGAGAGTCACTGTAGCCCCACTGCCATTCCACAAATATCTTCCTCAAACTTTTGATTCCCAATGATAATATTGCAAACATACTGATTTTCTTTGTATTCTTTTAATAAGACATCTTTCAAGCATGTAGAGGAAGACAGGGGGTAAAATACTGTTAAGAAAATTGAAAGTCCTTTGCTAAAACTGCCAATCAAAAATTAAACATGACTGCTGTTCTCATCTCTCCCATTTAAATCCATCTCCTCCTCAAACTTAGATGCTTTACTTTTCTACTAATTTTGTACCACTATTCTGTCAGAAAGAGAAGAGGTAAATTAAAATCACTTACATGATTTTTCAAAATTTTAGCTCATTTCTTAAGTGGAGCTCTAGGTGAATGTGACCTCTTTTTCCTTTTCAACTATTAGTTGAGCAGATACAGGTCCTTGTTACATTGTGTTTCCTCATGGATTTCCCACATCTGTGACATTTTCATATTCTCATAACTATTTGTGTGATAGAGTCTACCTTTGATGTTCCTGTCACCCACAGAGGACTTCTACTGTGTTCCCATTGCTTATCAGCCACCCAGGCTGACAAAGCCACTGGAAAAGGTATTGCTCTGAAAGGTCTTTTAACTGAGAGGAGTATCAGATGACTGAATAAATCTTTACACTGTTAAATTTTCAACATTGCCTTTAGAGGACATGTGTATATGTGTGACTTTCCAAATTTTAAAAACACTACCCAGTGAAAACATGCTATACGTTTCAGTTTGATGGTATATAACGTATATTCTACAAACGAATAATGAATAGTCTTCATGTCTGATTTTCATTTAAAAGGCAAAAGCATTTGTTGTTTTACTATCACAGTTTCATGAAATTGGAAGCATACCATTGTTTCATATTGATGATTCTATAATGAGTGTGTTTAAATGCAAGTGTTCTGCTGTTATTCATTCTTTTACTGTCAAACAACATTATTTTTGGAAGTGAACAACAGACTGAAAATTTGGAAAGGACACAGTAGATTTATATATAATAAAACAATTTAAAATATCCTTTGAACTGATGAGGCAGTTCAGTTTATTTTCTCTCCAGTATGTGCACTTTTGTCAAATGCTAGATCTATGTTACTACCAAAAAATAACAAAATAATAAGAAGCTATATTTTATTCTGAGAGTGAATCATAGGCTGAAGGAATCCATGTCTGATAAATTCTCTATGTAATGTTAATCTCATAGGTTCCAAGAATACCTTGACTGGACCCTAGGACCCTATATTAAATGAATATATACATAGATTCAATTATATAATTGTCAATATTATATTAATTTCTTTTAACCACATTATTTAAACCAGTCAAGTTTGGCTGCACATTAGAGTAATTCAAGAGGCTTTTCAAATCACTGAGACTTTGAGTTTACCCCAGAGTAACTGAGCTGAATTTTAAGTGTAGGATGGAGGCATCAGTATTTTTAAAATTTTCCAAAATAATTTTAATGTGAAGCCAGAGTTGAAAACCACCAGACAAGTGGATACAAAGGCTAGCTAGCTCTGGAGTGTGTCTAGTTACTAATTTCTTTGACAACAGGGTGGCAAGCAATCTGTGCCTATGTGCTTCATTACTATGTGCCATTCATTAGTGTCTTACTCTTTGTGACGCTATGACAGTAGCCCGCCAGGCTCCACTGTCCATGGGATTCTCCAGGCAAGAATGCTGGAGTGGGTTGCTGTGCCCTCCTTCAGGGGATCATCTTGGCCCAGGCATCAAACTCACATCTCTTAGGTCTCCTGCATTGGCAGACAGGCTCTTTACCTCTAGTGCCAGCCAGGCAAGCAAACTATGTCATGACAAGTCTACAGAGGAAAGGACATTTGAATAATCGTTAGCCTGAAAATTGGTTGTTTCTGTATCTACCACATACACATCCCTTCTAAAAAGGACCATAAATACCTGCCTTCAACAGTTGCAGTGAGGTAAGCCAATTCAGAAATCACATCATCTTTTGTTTTCTCCAATGTGTGTATATCACTTATGCAAACATATAGATTTCTATGCTTCATTCTAATGTGAGTACCCTATGCCCTTACTTAGGAAGGCAAAATTTTGCTTAAAGAAAGAGGTTATTTTTGGAAACCAGGATCAAAATCTTAGATGGACAAGAAAAAGGAAAAGTTCTATCTTGAATAATCCTGAAGGGGTTGTTGTAATAAGGAGTGTTGATGACGAGTACATATGTATAAATATCATTCATATATAAATAGTATTTATATAACTACTTCTTGATATTCAGATAAGTCTGGGAAAGAATCAGTTATATTCTTTTTTTTTTTCAACGCCCGCCCCCCCCCCCCAAATCAGTTATATTCTTACCGCTCTTCCCTGAACCTCTGAAAATAGGAGAATGGCAGAGGTAATGAGAATTAATGCATCCTAGATTAAGGATGTGAGAAGAGGTGATTTGCAAAGCAAAGTAGTCTTGTTTTTAACCAAATTTCCCTTCTTTGGCTTACTGTGAGTGTAGTTTTATTCCCATTATTGGGGAATGGACATGGAAAGGTCAAAAGTAAGAAATTATTTAAAAGTTTGAAATTATCTGGCTCCTGGGCAATTGAAATAAGAGACTTCATAGCTGGAGAAGTCTAGAAATTCTATAACTTTTAAAAATATTTTATTATGCATACAATACTAATTTTCTTATATAATACATAGGATATTATGTGCTATTTTTGTATTTTTCTTTACCATTCATTTTTTTCATTATTTTTCATCAAAAAATAAATGTTTATTTAATGGAGTGCTAACTTTTGTAAGGCATCTATGTGATAACCTTTGAGATAACTGTGTCTTTGGATTTTACTTAATATTAGAAGATATTGACATTCACAATTACCGATTTTTAGTTTTGACCTTAGCAAAAAGAATGAGCAAACCACTTCATTCAAACCAGGCCATAATATCACACCTTTTTTTTTTTTTAATGACTTGATTTATAATTCCAGTTTAGCATGAACTTGTCATCTATATAAATGTAACTAACTTTTAAGGAGAGATGTTACTACAGTTAGTTTTGAATGACTTTAATTTATTATAAGTTCTAAATCATAAGAACCTATTTGTGAATGGGATTGTTTGCAGATACAGGCTGTAACTTCACTGAAAATAGAAAATAGAAGGAATAGCCTTTGCTAAAGGCTCCCTGGTAGTTCAGACTGTAAAGAATTTGCCTACAATGCAGGAGACCAGGTTTAATCCCTGGGTTGGGAAGATCCCCAAAACAGGAATGGAAACCCACTCCAGTATTCTTGTCTGGAGAATTTCATGGACAGAGGAACGTGGCAGGCTTCAGTCCATGGGGTTGCAAAGAGTCGGACACAATTGAACAACACTTTGGCTTTCCAGGGAGTTGGTGTACCTTCATCATTAGCTGATTGTTATGAAGCAATAGTCATGAAAAAAATCTCTAGTCACTTTCCCTGCTGAACCTGATTTCAACAGAAAATGTTCATTTTTGCCTACAAAGTACTTAATACGTGTTTGGGCAATATACTTTTAAATAGCTGTATAAAATGCTATCTCTTTAAAGTTTTTCTCTCAAGCTTATATTCAATGTAAAGCAGTTAGTAATAGAGATATGCGCTTTAGGTCAAATTAGTTTAGAAGTTTACAGTTTTGGCCAAAGGCCATTATAGAACTATTTATATAAAATATGTAGAACACATTCTCAGAGAGTGAAAGATTATGAGATAGCAAAAAAGAGCTTAATGAGATGAGTTCGTGAGTCTGTGAATATATAACTTGGTTGCATTTGCATAGGGGTGGATCAGTTTACAAGTTTATATTTAGAGCACTTGTTTTAAATTCAGAGCTCAATACTGTCATTATTATTCTTTGGAGGGGGTAGGCTTTTGCTTTCAGTCAAAAAAGTAAATAAGTGACTATGTGTTAACTTTATGCCAAAGACTGGGATGAAGAATTCCCAAAGCAGAGAAGTTGTTGAAACTGGAAATAAAAATTAGCTTAAGCAGTATACATATAGGAGTGTATTTAGCACTAAAATGAAGAATAGTCATTCAAGTTCAAACAAATTTAGCTTAAATATTTAGGTTTTGCCGAGATTATTTTCTAAGTATCTACCTATCTGGTTGTGATATTTAATCTTGCTTTCTCCCTATCTATCTGATTGTTTTATTTATTCTACAGCTAAATGTGTTAGTTATCCTAAAGGCAAACATCAGAGTCATTATATGATTGGAAGTGAAGGGTGTTGATCAACTGAACAAGCTGGTTAGTTTCAAATGTCTTGTAAGCACTTATTATATAAAAATCATGTTGAATCTGTTTGTGAAATTAATGATTATGTGGCTATAATTACACATCCATAACTAAAAAGGGAAACACTTTCTTAAATATAACTCTAGAACTCTCCATTTCTACTTCAATACTGAGATTTTTCTAAAGTTCTTTTCTTAAACACAAGATTCTCTTCCTGGTATAAAAATTGAAAAAAATGTTTCTATACATTGGGGGGAGGGTGGAATAAAATCTAATGCTCAGTGGGAAACATACCTACACCACAAAAAAATTCCTTCAACCAGTACGCCAATGGAATGACTGCTAGTTCTCCATCTTTAAATTTCACTGTCATAGTCATTTATAAAACAAATGTTCCTGAACTATTGTGATTTCCTGTTAGAGAAAAAAATTAAGACATATATATATTTTCTCAATGTTAAGTCATATATCTTTTGTGTTTATTATTCAGAAAAGGAATATTTAAGATTTCTCATTTTACCAAAGAGAAAAGTAGACAATCAAATGCCATATGATGGAAATATAATTTATGATAGCAGTTTTGAGCTGTTCCTAAGAATAAATAGCTCCTGCTATTTGGGGATCTATGCACTTAAGGCTTATCTTTGAATTTCATTGTGGAAGGATTTTCAGATGCCAAGATAAGAAGCAATAGTATAGATGATGGCTGTATTTAGAAGGGAGGGCCTGGGTTATTTTGCAGAAAAATGGTACTAAAGATTTGTATCTTTTTTTATGTCACTTATCTATATATCACATCAGAAATTGCATTTTTCTTTTAATCCATAGGTTATAATTCTAATACATTTGTATAGATTGTATTTCAAGTTGAAATCTGCTCATAAAGCCTTAAATATATAATCTATTAATATTTATACCCTGTGCTTATTTTTAAACAAATGTTAATTCTATTCATGTTTAATACATGTTAATGCTACTCTCATAAGCAAAATCTAGTCTATTATTAGAATAAGATTTATAATCTTATATGTAAGATGGTAAATATTTATAATTATAAATGAGATTTATAAACTTTATTTTAAAATAATTTACATAGGATATATAATAGTGAGTGCTAGTGAAAACCTCATTAATTTTTTATTAAATATTTACTAAATTAATAATAGAATTTATTTATTAAAAATAGCAAGTACTTCTGAGAACATTATCATAATTAAAACTAACAACTAATTACTGTTTTAATTCCTATCTTACAGATGAAGAAACTGAGTATTAAAATTAGTTAAATAATCTTTCCAATGTTGTATGTCTAGAAAGGAGCAAAAATTGGATTTAAACCCAAATTTTCTTAACTTTAAAATGTGTAACTTTAATTAATATTCTACAGGGCAGGGTTCTGTGTTGTATGTAGGGATAAAAAGAAGTATAGCAATTGGTGTATTTTTTCAAGGAACATCTGGTATAGTTGAAAAACTAGTCATTGGAAAAAAACTTAATTATTGGCCTTTGTAAAGTTGACCCAACTGTTTTGATTACCATTCAGCCAGCTTTCTTATTTGTATAGCACCTTGGGCTTAATTTCAGTGTTTTAGATAAGGAAATTGCACTGGATTATATTTATGGTCAATTACAGTTCTAAAAGTTTATGATTACTGCAAATTGAAAGCAAATTAAACAATTTATTTAAAATGACTGCATGTTCTTAGAGCCTTTTCAAGTCTGCTCAAATGAAACTCACTTAAACAGGACCCTTGCATACCCTCTTCCTAAAATGGCCACTTGCCAGGCAAAGAGACTGTTTAAAGTTAGAGAAAGAAATACATGAATAAGTCAAAAAGTCACTATCATGATTTTATGTTTGTATGCCAATAAAAGCATTTTCAAATAAGGATAAAAAGAGACCAAATTACCTGTACACGCGTGAGTGTGTGTGCTCAGTCGTGTCCAACTATTTGTGACCCTATGGATTTAGCCCACCAGGGTCCTCTGTTTATGGGATTTCCCAGGCAAGAATACTGGAGTGGGTTGCCATTTTCTTTTCCAGTAGATCTTCCCAATCCAAGGATTAAACCTGCGTTTCCTGCATTGCAGGCCGATTCTTTACCAGTGAGCCACCTAGGATGCCCCTGAAAGAAAGTGAAGTCGTTCAGTCGTGTCCGACTTCTTGCGACCCCATGGACTGTAGCCTACCAGGCTCCTCTGTCCATGGGATTTTCCAGGCAAGAGTACTGGAGTGGGTTGCCATTTCCTTCTCCAGGAGATCTTCCCGACCCAGGGATCGAACCGGGGTCTCCAGCATCGTAGGCAGACGCTTTACCGTCTGAGCCTGGGAAGTGCCTAGGTATAAATACCGGAGTGTATATAATTATGTCTACTTTTGTTGCAGTTGTAACTGCTTGTTCTCATTTAATGAGTTACATTTAGAGTGGCTAGGATTTTCAATAATGCTGTCACTTAAAATCTGTAAATTAGACCAAATACAGATATTTTTTAGTTAATTCAGATTTTAGATAAATTTTAATTTTTGGACTTATATAAAAATCAACCCAATACATTTTGCATAGAATGTATGCTCTCTATATGTACAAAATGTATGTACATTTTGTTGTCACTATGACTTGGTAATTTTAAAACATTTTATCTTTATGTCTTACTATAAAAATAATAAATTCTATGACTTAAATTATATTAAAGCAGTTCTGTGTATGATCCTTAATAGAGTAAGTGTCTGTATTAGAAAAAGGAATAAAACATTTCCCTGATTTTTACAGAGTATTCTGTGTTTACTCTGAAACATCAAGTTATTTAGCTTCTTTGTAGATATTACCACATTTATGTCCTTTGGTTTCTTTTATTGTACACATGTTCTACAAAACCTACCTTATCTATAGACCTTATCTAAGGTCTATAGACAACAAAGAACCAGAGAGTTTCTTTTCTTTACTATAGAAAAGGCCAATGATATACAAAAGTAAAGAAAATAATATAATATTCCCATGTCCTCAGCTTCAGGAATCATCCCCTCATGGCAGTCTTATTTTATTGATGACCTAACTCTCTATTTCTCCAAAATTCTTTTAAGGTAATTTTGAAAGTTATGTAATTTCATTTGTAAATTGAGAATGACTGGTATGCTTTTTAATTCTCTTTTGAGAATTAAAATTCTCTGTACCTATTTTTCTTTCACATTTGCCTTTAAATGAAGAAACCAGGTGGCATGTCCATAGAAATTTTAAATCTTGATTTCATTGATTATATTTCCACATGTTTAACATGCTTCTTTCTGTTACCTTGGGTTTCCCTGGTGGCTCAGTGGTAAAGAATCTGCTAGCTTTTTTTTTTTTTGTATAAACTGTGAGGTATACTGAGAAGTTTGATCAGAAACTTTGGAAATAATGTCTCATACTTATTTCCAGAGGTAAAAATCTCTCTCCTGTTTTTCTCTCTTTTTCCACATCTTATTCCATCCCTCTTTGATGTTAATAACCATTGATAATCATTACCAACATCTTTTACTTCATTAGGGATTATGAAAAGGTAATATCTAATTTAACAATCCTAATTATTAGCTGTGATGCTTTTACAAAGAGAAACTGTCCTCATCAACAATTATGTTATCATGAATAACAGTTTTTATATAAAGATAACATATAAATGATTATTTACTCTCATTTACCAGATTTTCAAATATTTAGCTGATTTTACTTATATCCTCCAGAGGTGATAGGAATTTTGTTATAGTTGTTTGTTTTAAATCATTACAAACTCTTGGGTTTACATATTTTTAATTTGTTAAAATGGTTGCAATGATTGTCATTTCAGTTAAATTGTTATTGCAGAGCTCTCATTTAATTTTATTGTGATCAGCTCAGTTGATTTTGTTGTATATTTGTGATCTTCTTTAAGAATAGTTCACAGTATTATGTAAAGGAAGAGAAATGAGCAACAGAAGATAGTAAAATGAAGTACAGATGATAAACAAGAAGCTTCTGAAACATGTTAGACATAGATGAGGTAAGTAGTTCATTTGTGTGCTGACATAAACAAAAAGGGATAGAATGAACAAGTATCAGATATTCAAGGAGCACCCCATTTTCATGACAGTTATATACCCTTAATTTGGACACTCTTCAGTGCTCCTTATCAGGCCCTATTTAGCTCTGACTGAGATGTGTAGAAACCAACCACTAGTTCATAGCAAGTTATAGGAGCTACAGCTACCTGCCAGGAGTCTTGCTCCTGCATCTTCTCATATAATAAGTATGTGTGTTGATTCCAGTCACCTTCCTTCTGCTGAGTCATCTTGACTGCCTTCCACTAACTCTGGCCCTTTTTACCATACAATCAAAGGGAAGGATCATGCAAGAGAGAAAGTGGTGGAGTAGGGAGGGGATCGAGGGAGAGAGGGGGAAACGGAGAGGGAGAAACGGAAGATTGTTTTCCTTCTCTCCCACTTGCATGCTGCCAGAGCATATTAAGTTAAGTTACTTTGCTGTATGTTTTAAACTGACTCAATAAACTGTGTGATTTGAACATCTTAACTTGATCTGGAGACTTTCTGTCCTGTGACTTTGAGGATCGACTGCGTGATTGTGTACTTGACAGGTAAGAGCTTCAAGATGCTTTTCTTCTCCAAGAGGAGCCTATACCTAGGGCTGAATTCTGACTTTCCATGTACCCCTTCTTTGACAAAAACTTTAAATTTATATTTTATAACTGCATTGGTATGTAAATTAATATATTAATGTTCTATACTAAAATAAGTTCATTTTTCCTCTAATTTACAAAGAGATTAAAATGCATTCATGGACCCCTAAAAGTATTGTGGGTGGTAGGCACTCTGCCTACTGTACCTAATGAAGAAGGTACCTTTTCTTTTGAAGATTTTTTTATACTTTTTTTTTTAATCCAAAAGGAAAATTTTGCAATATTATAGAAATTTGAAAATAGAAAGCAAAATCCCTTTTATTTCTGCAGATGTTTATTGCTGACCATGTGATACATATACTCACAGGTAACCTTTTAATCTCCTTATACTGGCCTATCCACATTTACATGCATACACTGTACTCTGTGGGATCAGAGCCCTGTTGTTTATGTTGATCTTTCCATTAATAATATATTATTGACATATACATTGTGGATGGTATTGTGGAGACTGGTTACAGTGGCTATAATGTATATTTGCTGGATTATTAAGGAATATTAAAATATGCTGTAGAGAACATGATAAACAAAATAATAATGAAGATAAATGCAATAATATAAATGGTAAATAAGCAATTAGCCTGAGTCATGTTGTTATAAATTTCAAATTAAGGGATATATATTAAACCACTTACTAGGCAAGGAATGCAATTTATATTCATTTCTGTTTCTAATGATGATTTAATTTTGACAAGATGAAATTTAGGAGAGTGCTATAGGAACTTCTTTAACTAGTACCCAAATCCTAGTTGGTAAAGAAGAATTAAAACAGAGGACGCAGTGCTTCATAAGGTGTGATAACTTTCTAAAGGTTATAGTGGATAGTAGGTTAAAAATATCACCATTATGATGTTACCTCCGTAATTAAACACAGACAGGTAAGCAAACAAACAAATAGGTTTGTTTTAATATACTCCTGTGTTCACAAGGAGAACCTTAGTTAGATCATACCTGTAGCAACATTCTGACTCTGGACACTTCTGTGTTTTTTGTATGTTATGATCATAATAGTTTCCTATTAGATTTCACTTCTTGATGGATAATGATCATCTAAGGTGGTTTCAGAAAAGAGCAATCATGAGTATGAGGGCAGTCTGATCTGTATTACTTTATTGACATCTACAAGAACTTGAAATGTTATTATAAAGGAGAGAAGCCTTTGGAAAGATTTGACATAGTATATGACAGAAGTCTAAGAGCAAAATAAATTACCTCAATAATTAATGAATTCTAATCACTGCATTGAACACAGTCAGTGATTTCAGTCCTGGTTACATATTAGAGTGATGTGGGAAGACTGGAAAAAAAAAATACCAAGCTCAATTCCATCTCAGGAAAATTAAGTCAGATCTTTCTTTGAGAGATAGTGTTTTTAAAGAAAAGATACCACCTAATATGTATCCATGGGGATGGTCTTGATTTCTGTCTCCTACAATGTCATGAACGTCTGTCCATAGTTCATCAGGCACTCTGTCTATCAGATCTAGTCCCTTAAACCTATTTCTCACTTCCACTGTATAGTCATAAGGGATTTCATTTAGGTCATACCTGAATGGCCTAGTGGTTTTCCCTACTTTCTTCAATTTAAGTCTGAATTTGGCAATAAGGAGCTCATGATCTGAGCCATAGTCAGCTCCCAGTCTTGTTTTTGCTGACTGTATAGAACTTTTCCACCTTTAGCTGCAAAGAATATAATCAGTCTGATTTCGGTGTTGACCATCTGGTGATGTCCATGTGTAGAGTCTTCTCTTGTGTTGTTGGAAGAGGGTGTTTGCTATGACCAGTGTGTTCTCTTGGCAAAACTGTATTAGCCTTTGACCTGCTTCATTTCATACTCCAAGGCCAAATTTGCTTGTTACTCCAGGTGTTTCTTGACTTCCTACTTTTGCATTCCAGTCCCCTATAATGAAGAGGACATCTTTATTGGGGGTTAGTTCTGAAAGGTCTTGTAGGTCTTCATAGAACCATTCAACTTCAGCTTCTTCAGCGTTACTGGTTGGGGCATAGACTTGGATTACCATGATATTGAATGGTTTGCCTTCAAAATGAACAGAGATCATTCTGTCATTTTTGAGATTGCACCCAAGTACTGCATTTCAGACTCTTTTGTTGACCATGATGGCTACTCCATTTCTTCCAAGGCATTCCTGCCCACGGTAGTAGACATCATGGTCATCTGAGTTAAATTCACCCATTCCAGTCCATTTTAGTTCGCTGATTCCTAGAATGTTGACATTCACTCTTGCCGTCTCCTGTTTGACCACTGTCAATTTGCCTTGATTCATGGACCTAACATTCCAGGTTCCTACGCAATATTGCTCTTTCCAGCACTGGACCTTGCTTCTATCACCAATCACATCCACAACTGGATATTGCTTTTGCTTTGGCTCCATCCCTTCATTCTTTCTGGAGTTATTTCTCCACTGATCTCCAGTAGCATATTGGGCGTCTGCTGACCTGCGAAATTCCTCTATTAGTATCCTATCATTTTGCCTTTTCATACTGTTCATGGGGTTCTCAAGGCAAGAATACTGAAGTGGTTTGCCATTCCCTTCTCCAGTGGACCACATTCTGTCAGACCTCTCCATCATGACCCATCTGTCTTGGGTGGTCCCACATGGCATGGCTTAGTTTCATTGAGTTAGACAAGGTTGTGGTCCATGTGATCAGATTGGCTAGTTTTCTGTGATTATGGTTTCAGTGTGTTTTCCCTCTGATGCCCTCTTGCAACACCTACATCTTACTTGGGTTTCTCCTACCTTGGACATGGGGTATCTCTTCACAGCTGCTCCAGCAAAGCGCAGCTGCTGCTCCTTACCTTGGATGTGTGTTGCTCGTCTTGGCCTCAGCCCCTGACCTCAGGCATGGGGTAGCTCGTCTCGGTAGTATTTGAATGCAGAGTTCCAAAGAATAGGAAGGAGAGGTAAGAAAGCCTTCCTCAGCGATCAATATAAAGAAATAGAGGAAAACAACAGAATGGGAAAGACTAGAGATCTTTTCAAGAAAATTAGAGATTCCAAGAGAACATTCCATGCAAAGATATGTTCAATAAAGAACAGAAATGTTATGGATCTAACAGAAGAGGAAGATATTAAGAAGAGGTGGCAAGAATACACAGAAGAACTGTACAAAAAAGATCTTCACAACCCAGATAATCACGATGGTGTGATCACTCACCTAGAGACAGACATCCTGGAATGTGAAGTCAAGTGGGCCTTAGAAAGCATCACTACAAACAAAGCTAGTGAAGGTGATGGAATTCCAGTTGAACCATTTCAAATCTTAAAAGATGATGCTGTGAAGGTGCTGCACTCAATATGCCAGCAAATTTGGAAAACTCAGCAGTGGCCACAGGACTGGAAAAGGTCAGTTTTCATTCCAATCCCAAAGAAAGGCAATCCCAAGGAATGTTCAAACTACTGCACAATTGCATTCATCTCACACGCTAGTAAAATAATGCTCAAAATTCTCCAGGCCAGTCTTCAGCAATATGTGAACCGTGAGCTTCCAGATGTTCAAGCTGGTTTTAGAAAAGGCAGAGGAACCAGAGATCAAATTGCCTACATCTGCTGGATCATCAAAAAAGCAAGAGAGGTCCATAAAAACATCTATTTCTGCTTTATTCACTATGCCAGAGCCTTTTAGTGTGGATCACAATAAATTGTGGAAAATTCTGAAGGAGATGGGAATACCAGACCACCTGACCTGCCTCTTGAGAAACCTGTATACAGGTCAGGAAGCAACAGTTAGAACTGGGCATGTAACAATAGACTGGTTCCAAATAGGAGAAGGAGTACATCAAAGCTGTATATTGTCACCCTGCTTGTTTAACTTATATGCAGAGTACATTTTGAGAAATGCCGGGCTGGAAGAGGCACCAGCTGGAATCAAGATTGCTGGGAGAAATATCAATGACCTCAGATATGCAGATGACACCACCCTTATGGCAGAAAGTGAAGAGGAACTAAAAAGCCTCTTGATGAAAGTGAAAGAGGAGAGTGAAAAAGTTGGCTTAAAGCTCAGCATTCAGAAAACTAAGATCATGGCATCTGGTCCCATCACTTCATGGGAAATAGATGATGAAACAGTGGAAACAGTATCAGACTTTATGTTTTGGGGCTCCAAAATCACTGCAGATGGTGATTGCAGCCATGAAATTAAAAGACACTTACTCCTTGGAAAGAAAGTTATGACTAACCTAGATAGCATATTAGAAAGCAGAGACATTACTTTGCCAACAAAGGTCCATCTAGTCAAGGCTATGGTTTTTCCAGTGGTCATGTATGGATGTGAGAGTTGGACTGTGAAGAAAGCTGAGCACCAAAGAAGTGATGCTTTTGAACTGTGGTGTTGGAAAAGACTCTTGAGAGTTCCTTGGACTGCAAGGAGATCCAACCAGTCCATCCTAAAGGAGATCAGCCCTGGGTGTTCATTGGAAGGCCTGGTGCTGAAGCTGAAACTCCAATATTTTGGCCACCTGATGCGAAGAGCTGACTCATTGGAAAAGACCCTGATGCTGGGAAAGATTGAAGGCAGGAGGAGAAGGGGACGACAGAGGATGAGATGGCTGGATGGCATCACTGACTCGATGGACATGAGTTTGAGTAAACTCCAGGAGCTGGTGATGGACAAGGAGGCCTGATGTGCTGCGATTCATGGGGAGGCAGAGTCGGACACGACTAAGCGACTGAGGTGAATGTGTATCCAGGGTTAAAATTTCCTGTTTGAGTACTTGAGTTTGGTTACTGGGCAAATGAATCATAAAGAACATTTTACAACTAAGTATGTAGACTTTGAAGCCACCCTGTATCTGAGATCTTATCATGCAATAGTAAAGCTGACCTTCTTATAAAAAATTATAGCTTATTATTAGCAGTAGTTAACACAATTTATGAAAATGCTTTCTTCACCTTTGTATTTCAGTTCATCTTCTCTTGATTTTCCTTTGCCATTACTGGCTGTTCCTCATTCCTTTCCTTCATTTGTTGCTTCTTAAATTTTCAACCTCGAAACAATGAACTACTTTAGGACTCAGTTCCTGCTATCCTTTCTACCATTCTGTTTTCTCCTGGGTTTTCAACTACATGATGATGACTGAAATGTGTATCTTCTGGTTGAATCTCCTGACCTCCAGATTTAATATCCAGTTGTCCACATGGTATTTCTCCTGGTATGTCTCAGAGGACTCTACTTTAATAAGTCTAAATCTGAACTTCTAATTCCTGACATGAAGTTACTTCTGAAACTTCCATCAATATTTTCCCCTTTTACTGACTGGTAGCCCAAAATTGTAGTCATTTTAACTTTTCTTTTTTTTCCCCATAGACCTTTAGCAAATATCATCAGTACCATCAAAATATATTCAGAATCTTCTTGACTTTAATCATCTTTATTTCTAAAGTTGGTCAAAACTGGTACTATTTGTCATTTGGACTACAATTATAGTAACTTAATTGTTCTCTCTGCTTCTAATCTTGTCCTCCTCCATCCTACACGATCATGCTCAGTGAGAAGCTAGAATAATGATTTTAAAATTTAAATCATCTCGTATCACCTTTGTGTTTAAACATTTATGACAGCATTTATATTCATTCAGAGTAAAAGCTGCAATCCTTATACTGGCATACATGCTACCACATGACTGATTAGTCACAATTTCTCTGGCTTCTTCTCTTGACTTTTCCATTTTCTCACTTAATGATACCTACAATGACTCTCCAGAAGTTTCTGGAACACAAGAGTAATCCCATGCCTAGGCCTTTGAGTTATTCTTTCTTCTGGTTTTCTGCCTAAAATATATTTTCCTAGATATTTGCACACTTCCCTCCCTCAATTTCTTTAGCTTTTTGTTATAATATTACTTTACCAGAGAAGACTTCTTGATCATCTCATTTGTAATAACTAAACTCCCAAACACGCATATATGGACAAATTCTATTCCAATTTTTTTCATTTTTCTTCTAAATACACACTTACTGCTATTATTATTATTATTTTATTTTTTTGCTATCTTGTTCACTAGGTTGTACAGTCCAAAGTAACAATCCTGGGACATTATGTACAGTTGTATCCATTGCATCTAGAAGAGTGCATAAACATAGCTGATGCAAAGCAAATGTCTGTTAAATGAAGGAATGGATGAATGAATGTTAAAATGTTATCATTTACATTTTTATTAATCTTTGTGGTATTTTCAAAGTAAAAGTAAAAAAAGAATTGCTATGAAATGTTTTAGATTTTAATTATAATAACATCCCCAAATCTCATTTTGATTGTTGTATATACCCATGTAATAAAATAGTCATCAAACATTTGCTTATGTCCTTTTCCACCTGTCAATCCACCTGTCTCCACTTGAGTTAAATACTTTCTAATTTCTGCTATCACAGTTTCATTTTGCTTTTTTTGACATCATATAAATGGAGCTATACACTGGGTATCATTTGTGTAAAGCTTCCTTCTTTAAACATCATATTTCTGAGATTCATTTATGTCATTGCATGTACTTGTGACTCTCATTCTGTTATAAGAATATATCATATTTATCCACTCTTTTTTAGTTTTTGAGTTCCGTTTCATAGCTCTGATAAGTAAAATTGCTTTAAGTATTGATGTGCAAATCCTTTGGTAGATATTTGTTTTTATATCTCTCAAGTAAATGCAAGTAGAATTGATGGCTTTGTGATTAGATATGTTTAACTTTATTGTGAAATTGAAAAGTGAAAGTGAAAGTTGCTCAGTCATGTCTGACTCTTTGCTACCCTATGCACTGTATAGTCCATGGACTTCTCCAGGTCAGAATACTACAGTGGGTAGCCTTTCCTGTCTCCAGGGGATCTTCCCAATCCAGGGATTGAACCCAGGTCTCCTGCATTGCAGGCAGATTCTTTACCAGCTGATCCACAAGAAACTGCTAAATACTTATCCAAAATGGTTTACCATCTTGCACTCTCAGCAACAATATATAAAATTCCAGGTGCTTCACAAGCTTTGGTGTTGTCAGTTTGTTTGTTTTTTTATTTGTTTTTTATAACATTAGCAATTCTACTGGGTGCTAAATTGTAACTGATCATAGTTTTCATTTTTGTTTCTCGTAACTAATGAGTTTGAGTCCTTTATCATGTGGTCATTGGGATATATTTTCTGGAAGTGTCTGTTAACATCTTTTGCCCATTTTTAATTATTTATCTTATCATTATTTATTTATATTCTTTAATAATCTATGAATTTTACTATGTATGCTGCAAATACTATAGCAAGTCAGCAGTTTGCTTATAATTTCCTTAATGATTTTTTTAATGAGCAGATAGTTTCAAATTTGATAAGGTATAATTTATTATTTTTTAATTTTTTCTTTGTGCTGTTTTGGTATTAAGTTGGAGTTTTCACGGAGTTTTCTTTCAGAAGCTATGAGATTCTGGATATTCTGTTTGTTCTATGATATCCATATCATATGTTATTTTTAGGGGCTGGGTATGAAGGAAGGAGTTCTTTTTTCCCACAGTATAAATGCAGTGTTTCCAGCACCATTTGTTTTATTTATTTATTATTTATTATTTATTATTTTTTATTTGTTCTTTTCCATTTATTTTTATTAGTTGGAGGCTAATTACTTTACAGCATCGCAGTGGTTTTTGTCATACATTGAAATGAATTAGCCATGGATTTACATGTATTCCCCATCCCGGTCCCCCCTCCCACCTCCCTCTCCACCCCATCCCTCTGGGTCTTCCCAGTGCACCAGGCCTGAGCACTTGTCTCATGCATCAGCACCATTTGTTTTAAAAGTAATTTTATTCTCCAGTTGAATTGACACCTCGATCAAAATATCATCTGACAATATATGCCCTATTTATGAATTATCTATTATGTGTCATTGATTTTTTTTTTAGTCCTTCCTTTTGTCAGTACTTCAGTGTTTGATTTCTGACTTTAGAGTAAGGCCTGAGATCAGGACATGTAAATCCTCCACATTATTTTTCATTTTCAAGATGATTTTGGTTGTTCTAGATTTTTGCCATCAGAGAAGTTTACAGTTGCTGACTGGTCGGGCTACAAAAATAAGTAGTTTAGAAATGCAGTTAAGAACTGTGTATGTATTCAGGAATGTGAAAAATAAGCTCTACAGTTTATTTTTTAAGTCTAAATAGAAGTAGTTATTGTTCTCTTATTCCTTTCTCATTATTGCTGTCCATGATTTCCATATAATCCTTATTAACTGTTACAATTTCATCTTTATAGCACATATAGAAAATATTTTTTCGACTGAACTTCAAACCTAAGTCATTTTTACCTCAGAAGGAAAGATAACTGTTTTGAAGATAAGACTAATCACATTAGGTCTTCAAAAATCTCTTCTCCATTACACAGTTATATTTATCTTCAAAAGGTCTAATGCATTTCAAGGAAAGATGTATGAAATCAGCTTGATTCCCTAAGGCAAACCCAGAGAGAATCTTATGTTTACTTCTTTTAGTAAACTTATAGTTGCTGTCTAAGCCAAAATTAAAAGCATAAATAAAAAATACAAATAGACCAAGACGCTAGATAAGTTGACTTCACAAGTAGATTTACATATTGGATCATCAAAACTTTTCCTGGCCCAGTCCTTAATTTTTGAATGCTATCATCAGTTTGAGCCTTGATGTCATTTCCTATTATTGCCCAGCCTTCTATGTTGTGGTACTTTGGCTTTCCCCTGAAATATAAATCTTTTTTCTGACAATAATGTAATAAATAGAAAGGCACAATTTATTAAATTTATTCTGCTAAAATCTTCTCTAATGTGCACTCTTCCTACTTCCTAGATACATTCTAGGAAAACCTTCCTTAGCACTTCTATGGGAATAAATAAAGAGCTATGAATGTAGTCTCACACACATTAATAACAATAAGTAACTGTGTTTCTGAAATTGACGTAACCAGTGAAAAATGATATTTAATAGATATGAAACATTTTAAATGAAAAATTTCAATGTATCAGCATTTGAAATTTTCATTATCTTCTGTGTTTTTATTGGCTCTTTTGATGGCCGATAATTTTTACATATAGTGAAACTCAATCACGGAATAACTAATGTATAGACTAAGAGCTGGGGCTTTCCTGGTTACTTAGCTGGTAAAGAATCTGCTTGCAATGCAGGAGACCCGGGTTTAATTCCTGGGTCAGAAAGATCCCCTGGAGAAGGGACAGGCTACCCACTCCAGTATTCTTAGGCTTCACTCTGGTGGCTCAGATGTAAAGAATCTGCCCGCAATGTGGGAGACCTGGGTTTGATCCTGGGTTGGGAAGATCCCCTGGAGAAGGGAACAGCTACCCGCTCCAGTATACTTACCTGGAGAATTCCACAGATAGAGGAGTCTGGTGGGTTACAGTCTATGGAGGTTGTGAAGAGTTGGACACGACTGAGCGACTTTCACTTCACTTCAGACTAAGATCTATAACCTAATCTCTTTTTGTTTGTTTGTTTGTTTGCACTTTCAGTGTGACCTGTCTTCATTTGCACTACTGCCTTCCTTGTTTCTCGTATGAGTTACACTAGTCAACTTTCGAAATTTCCTCGTGGCATTATTGATGTAAATTTCCTTTAATCTTCTCTTGACCTACATAAATCATAGCAATCTCTTCTCTGAAGTATTATAGAATTTGCATTCAATTTAAAAATACCCTTCCTCCAATGCATCATTTATTATAGTATGTTTCACTGAATTCAGATTTCACTGCATACCATCATGTTCTACTTATATGTGACACTCACATGTATCACTTTTGGTTTAATTGGTTTTCTCTTTGTTTTTCTGTTCTTTATTTTGTTTATCTACACTTTAATCTTTATTATTTCCTTCTGCTAGTTTTGTATTTATTTTGTTCTTTTTTTGTTTCATTGTTAGTTAGGTTATTGATTTGAGATCTTTCCATTTTTTAGGGTAAGCATTTTGAGCTATAAATTTCCTTCTAAGCAGTCATTTCACTTCATCCTACAAATTTTGAAGTGTTGCATATATATATATATTTAGTTCATATCAAAGTATTTTCTCAATTCTCATGATTTCTTCTTGACTTTGTGGCTGTTTAAAAGTGTATTATCTAATTTCCACATATTTGTGACTTTCCAGTTTTCCTTCTGTTATTAATTTCTAATTTCGTTGCACTATACTTGGAGAAGATATGTTGGATAATTTAAGTTTCATTTTTAAAAATTTTATTTGGACTTATTTTGTGGTCTGACATATGATCGATGCAGGAGAATGCCCTGTGTGCACTTGAGGAAAGGTATCCTATTTTTTCTTTTTTGAAGTGGAAAGTTTTATATATGTTCAAATCTTATATTTTGTTATTGATATTCTGTCTAGTTGTTAACTCCATTGCTGAAAATGGGATATTGAAGTCTCCAACTATTGCAGAATTATTCATTTCCCTATTCAATTCTTTCAGTTTTTTGCTTCATATATTTTGAAGCTCCATTGTTAGTTCATATTTTTATATTCATCTGCCTGGCTTGTATATCAGGTATGTTAAATTTATCAATGCAGGGACAGGCCAAGTGCTAACTTACATGGAACTAGAAATATTCTGGGATTCTGATATTTAATTTTGATTACAGTTTTTATGATATTTAGTTGTACTTCTTGCCTTTGATTCCATATGATATGTCTCTATTAGGACAATAAATTTAGCTTTTATTATTAAACTACCTTGAGTAAACTTTTAAGCTAACAATCAATTTATATATAACAATAGACCAATATGATCAGAAATGAAATATTATATGTTTGTTTAAAAACAAAAGCTCTTTAATGGAAAAAAAAATCATTCTATTTGAAAAGTTAAACAGAGAGAGTATACAGAGAAACAAACTAGTTAGAGAAAGAAAACTTATTGTATCATTGTATCACAATCAATAAAGGGCAAAATTACATATAATCATATTTTATCTACCTAATGTCTGTTATTGCTATTCTGCATAATTTAGAAATCATATATATATGTGTGTATATATATATATATACATATATATATCTCAAGACTTTACTCTGAGTTAGAGACAATAAAATGCTTTAAACTGATTAATATTCATTGAAAGTGAAAGTGAAATTGCTCAGTCATGTCCAACTCTTTGCAACCCCATGGACTGTAGCCCACAAGACTCCTCCATCCATGGGATTCTCCAGGCAAGAGTACTAGAGTGGGTTCCCATTTCCTTTTCCAGGGGATCATCCTGACCCAGGGATCAAACCCAGGTCTCCAGCTTTGTAGGCAGACACTTTATCATCTGAGCCACCAGGGAAGTCCATAGTGAAGTTGCTCAGTCATCTCCGACTCTTTGCAACCCCATGGACCATAGACCATTAGGCTCCTCCATCCATAGAATTTTCTAGGCAAGAATACTGGAGTGGGTTGCCATTTCCTTCTCCAGGGGATCTTCCCGATCCAGGGATCGAACCCAGGTCTCCCATATTGTGGGCAGACGCTTTACCATCTGAGCCACCAGGGAATCTCTATTGGGAAGTCCATACATATATTATATATATATGTGTGTATATATATATATATATATACACATACACACACAATAATATGAATGATTCAGTGTAGAAATATGTGATATGTACCTATGCTTCTTATAAGGTTCACAAAGACTCTAGTATTAATCTTACTAATGTCTAGTTTTCACCACTTGCTTTTCTCTAAGTTTATTCAAGACAATCACTATTCTTTTCACTTTTCTTTTGACAAGTCTGCTTTTCCTTCTGCCATGGTGATATTGACACCCTATGTCAAAGTCCTGGTTGTTTCATATGTCAGAATAGAAAGTTATTCTCTCTAAATAGGTGCCTGTGGAAACAAAGAAATAACAAAATTGAAATATACTTCTGGGTAGACACTAAAATAAATTTTCCAAGTGATTTTTTAATAACATCACAAATTTTGGCCCCTCTCACTCTCCCCTCCTTTCTCTGTTTCTGTCTCCCCTCTCTTTTTCTATCTCTCCTTCCCTCCTACCTCCACATCAGGTGTTAGAATATTTCAATTCTAGGCTCTGCTAAGCTGATTTAGAGTGTAACCTTGGGCAAATAACAAAACGTACTTGGGATTCTAAATTTTGGTCCTTTAAAATGATAACATAAAATAGATGATATCTAGTGTAGCTTTCAAACCTAAAATTCTGTGATTCAAAGACATAATGAAGCACCACCTGGGGTTATATAACATGACAATGAAAAATTTCAAATGAACAGATTTGAAAGTCCTACATTTGCTTGAAAAGATGAATTTTACTTTGAGCTGAAATGTCACGTTAAACATGTGTCTTCCCTAGATACTTTTTATTCCAGGGAAGAAAGGACTAATGAAGCTAGTTTAAGCCCAGTGTTATTTATTGTGAGGATATAAATGGGACATAATAGAAACCAACAAAGAAGAGACTTTATGAAGTCAGTGCTCATGAAGCTTAGCTTGGATATTAATGCTGGACTCGGCTATACTAAGGAATCAATCATAACGGCCTCAACTTGAGTGCCCTCCGACGGACATAACTCCAGACATGACTCATAGTTCACGTGAACTCTTCTTCCTGATCTATTTTCTTCATCTTTTTATTTATTATTTCTCTTCTCTCATGCCTTCACTGTACCATGACCCTTAATCTACTTTCAAGAAGTTACTCTTTCATCTTTGACATCTATTGATAATCAGCTATTTTGGTTCAGATTATTGAGAGAAAATCTCTTATGTCTAGCTGATTTTTTTTTTTTTAAACTAGGCTTTTTGGAAGAGATCAAGTATTAAGTGTTAGTTGCTCAGCCGCATCTGACTCTTTGTGACCCCATGGACTGTAGCCTACCAGGCTTCTCTGCCCATGGAATTCTCCAGGCAAGAGTAGTGGAGTGGGTATCCATTCCCTTCTTCAGGATCTTCCTGACTCTGGGATTGTACCCGATGTCCTGCATTTCAGACAGATAGTTTACCATCTGAGCAACCAGGGAAGCTCCATTAGCTGTGGTAGGGTGAGTAGGTAGGGCCAAAACAGAAAAATGATCACCAAGGCCACCCCATTTGTCAAAGTACTTGGGTTTCATTCTTCCCCTTCAAGCAAGTATGGCTATGTAGGTAACATGAAATATGTTTAGCACACAATCATCTGGACATAAGATTACAAATAGTAACAACAGCTACTGTTGGCTCTAGGTACCACTGTATAATGTATTTTCATTCCTGCTTTCAGGGGAAGTCATCTTATAACATGTCTAGAGGTTATACTGAGCAAGGAATGTTTGAATGTTTGAGGAGGTTTAATACACGTCTCCTATGCAAAGGAAGTGAACATTGACTTCTGTTAATTACAGCAGCTATTGTAAAGGAAATGGAAGTAAGAAATTAAAGTTCCTACATCTCTCTGCCAATTGTGTAATAATAGCATAAAACCTCAAAGGCTTGTGTGAAATCAAAGGCTAGTTGTAATATTTAAAAAACATTTAGTGACTGAACCATAACAACAAATGTTTAAGTTAAACAGTTTTTCAAAGTTATGCTTTTAAAAATTATTTATCCACTTAGTGATTATCTCATTTTTTCCTCCAGAGTAAAAGTACAAGTTCAAAGTTCAAAAATCGAAAATGACCTGTGAATTTGACAAAGGAGAAAATACATATTTGATGAGAAATGGGAATTTGGTGTACTTGAGTAGTGATAACTACTTCAAAATTCTCTAAAGTCAATGATATGATGAATATGTAAGGCATTCTGAAATAGCTACTAACAATTATTTTATGTTAATATTTTGTTTATAAATGAGGCCCTTTAACTGGTATGAGACAATAGCCAGTTTTTATAACCCATAAAGTGTATACTGTACAACCAAATGCTGAAATTGAGCTGAAATTTATAACTCATTTATCTGAGGGATATTTTTTTAGTTTATACAGCATATAAATACATGTATTATTCATTTAAACTGTTAGCTCATTTGCATTTTCATTAAACTGTAAAGACTATATCACAGCAATGTGAGCAGAATTTTAACTTTTATCTACTTTGAACATGCAAACCCAAATTTCTTTTGTTTGAAACTCAAGGCACTTACCAATAGGCATCTATGCATACATACATGCACATTTAACATGTCCATATATGTATATTTCTGTAATTGAGGAGGCAAGCAAATAAAACATCTAATATCCAATTTATGTGTTCTTTTTTGAAATAAGGTATTTTATTTTATAAATGAATCTTCCAAACAAATGAAGGATCCCTTAGGCATTGAAACTTTTAAAAAGTTATTGTTGTTTGAAGTATGCTATAATTTTTTTCTGTTAAAATCAATTATGCTGAATATATTATTCTATTATTGATGATTCAGAGATATAGTTTTAATAAGCTATTAAAACTTTAAGGTTGTTTTCCTAAAAATAAATGGCCAGCAAGGCATACTTTTTAAGTTTCATACATTTATATATAGTATTTTGATAAACATTTATAAAATATTTAAAACAACTTTATGGGCTCTGACTTACTAACAGGCTATGAATAAATGTAGAAGAAATGCCTCCCTTTTAATAGTGTTTGTCATCTTTTAATTTGTTTCTTCAAATTTACTTATTACATCAGTAAATAAATATTTATTGTTTATGAATAAGCAATTGAAATACATTAATGGAGAAACTGACAGCTTTTTTGAAGAAAGAGACATATAATAAACTGGTGAACATTAAAATGCATAGAGATAATTCTTATATTACTAGGGATTATATTATGCTGTTAGAATAATAACAATATCTAATAATTATCAAACACTTTTATTGTAATAGATACCCTTCTTTGCATGGTTTAATTAATTTGTTTCCCTATAGGAACTTAAGGGGTTTTATTACACCTGGTTGTTCATATGAGGAAAATGAAGAAAAAATATTTTAAATAAGTAACTTGTTTTTTCACAGCTAGTAAGTGTTGAGAAAATAATTAAAGTAAAATTTCCTGCTAACCCAGGAAACCACTCCATTTTCTCCAAAAGTGGAAGAGAAAGAAAACAGTTTATTTATTCAATGAACATAAAACCAGAATGTGATGCTCATCCTAGGCAATCTGCTAAGAGATTGCAAAGGCAAAAAGAAATCTCACCACATCTGTAGCCAAGCATATACAACCCATTATAGATATGTCTTCAAGATAAACAATAACTAGACCTTGAGCAAGGAGACTTGAAAGCACCATTTATCACACACACTTCACCCTAAATTAACCTGATAATTAGGGTGACCTTCTCTGTCAATGAATTGGCCTTATCCAAAGGAAAAATAAATTTCCCTTTATGACAGGAGATAGTTTTGCAGCTTGGAGTGTGGCATCTGCTAAAGTTAGAGTCCTAAGCTTTTAAAGGAAATGGGAAATAGAGATACATCTTCTGTGATAATTACATATCAAAGAAATGGCCCCCAGGTCTTTGAGAAAGACATACCCTAGTTATAAGGTTATAAATCTGACAAAGGTCTTAATTAGTTTTTTAAATATTTTGCATACACTTTCAAAACACAGAGAAAGAACTTACAGTTGCAAGTTTTCTAAATGTAATGCTCAAAGGAAGGAGGAAGTTGCTTTCCTTGTATTTAACAGGAAGAATTAAGCCTCTTATTTTTAATTTGCATGTGCCTTTACACAAGTAAATAACAGAATTAAGATTTGAGTCAAGGAAATGTTGGCAGAACCCTTAAATATTTCCATATATATCATTCTGCTAAGTGTATGCTTGGCATAGAGACAGACTTCATTTGATTTGATACTTATATGATGATAAGGATCCAGCCATGTATGTTCCAGGGAAGGAACATTCCATGTAGATGAAACAATAAGTCAAAAGATCTTGAGATCAAAAGACATTTGATGTGTTAAAGGGACACAAATAAAGAACTGGATAGAGTGATGTGTAGCTGGATACAGTAGATGAAAGAACATAAGTTTGGACATTTAAGTTAGGGTTAAATCCAACTTGAAATCACTGAAGGCCATGACAAGAAGTTTGATTTTTTTTTTCTAGTGGAAATAGAAACCCATTTGAAGGCTCTTTTACGAAGAGAATTATTATGACCTCATGTTTGTTTAGAGGACTTATTTCTCTTATTGTGTGAAGAGGTTGTGTTGTGTTCTGTTGTGGAGCTGACAATGGGGGAAAAGTCAAAAGTAGTCTCAGTATTCCTGTAGTATTCCAGGTCTTTGATTGTAGCATAGAAATTTAAGTTACATTTGGCTATTCTTTGGGAAATTCCCTGACAGTCCAGTGGTTAGGCACCACACTTTCCCTGCCAAGAGACTGGGTTCATTTCCCAGTTGGAGAACTAAGATACCATGCCGTGTGGCACAGCTGAAGAAAAAATAAATAAATAAATTCTGCTATTTTTTTAGGTCAATCTAAGAATCTATACTGCTGTGTTGGATGTGAAGTGTAAGGAAACAGAGCAATCAATGGTGAGTTCAAGAACTGTGTCCTAAGTAAAAATGGTTGTGCTAAAAGGAAGTCTAGAGCAGATTTAAGGAGGGAGTGGGAATGAGTAACAGTTTTAGCTATTTAAGGTTGTAATGTTACATGCATTTTAGATATGTCCAAGCAGTGATGTCAAATTAACAGTTGGATTCAGGAGTATGTGGCTCAGTGTGAATAGTCTGAGCTACAAATAAGGAAGATGACTGGGAATCACCCAGGGTCAATGTAGCAAAAAAAGAAAGAAAACCAAAGAATCTTAAATAGAGGGAAAAGAACAGAATAAGCAGAGGGAAGAGTTTGGTACATGTATCAAAACTTGGTATTAAGAGCATTATGGGATAAGTAAATCATGAAGAGGACATTGGATTGGAAGGGAAAGTCAGAAACCAAAGTATGGAAATAATTGAGAGAGTTAAGAAACAATTTGAGAAAGAGTAAGAAATGCAAGAATTGAAGTGATGGAAAGCTTTAGTCAGATTGTGCAAAGGAGAAAAAGTATTCAAAGTAAATGTCTAAAACTCATAAAATAGACCTCTGAATTTCCCACCAAAGTTGACATCACAATAAAGTTTTAATTTTATTAAAATCTTATCTCTTTTGAAGCACAATAATAGATATATTTTAAAAATAATAGCCTCTCAATTTAATGAAAACATGAATATGTAATCTTAGACACTTCCAAACTTAGATAGATATTTAGATATTAAAACCTTAGTAATTATTTTGAAGATGCAATTAATGTTATCTCTGCAATAGCAGGTCACTAGACATGAGAATGGGCTTCCCTTGTGGCTCAGTGGTAAAGAATTTGCCTGCCAATGCAGGAGATGTGGGTTTGATCCCTGAGATGGGAAGATCCCCTGGAGATCCTAGAAGATCCTAGAAGAGCCTAGTAGGCTATAACCCTAGGGGTCACAAAGAGTTGGACATGACTTAGTGACCGAGCACACATGCAAATATTTGAATATTTGTTTTGAATTATTTTTTCCATCACTTATTTTTGAAAAATCCCTGTTCAGTCTATTCACTTCTAATCAACCAAATTATTCTGTTAGTTATATATCTGGGGCTATAGCTAAAATCCATGCTATTGATCTCTGCTTTTCTGTGCCTAAGGCTAAATAAACTTTCATAAAAACCAGCAACCAGCTGGCAAAAAATAGAACAAAACAAATGTTTTGTGTTTCAGTATCAATGATAACAACTGTCTAATACATTCTTGCAAACTAGCTCTAAAGGTTTCAAACTCTTAATATTATTGCATTTGCTAAAGGATTTGGGGACACTATGATTTTAAAGAATCTATTTACTTGTTCTGGATATGTTCATATTTTTACTTGAAAAAAATATTTTTTCAATATGATTTTTCTATGATAGTAAAAAGGAGCAAAACTTATCTTTAATTCCTCAAATTGAGAGCAATGTTTAAGGCAATTTTACAATGTTAATAAATAGGAAAACCCATTAACATCTGATTTACTGGGGTGGTCAGGATTCAAGCATGGTTTATTGCAGCGCACTTAGCACATAAGGCAGGCATTTTGTTTTCAATTTCCTTATACTCCCAGCTGAGTGGTAAAACTATTCTATGCTGTATATTAGTAGCAATAATAGAGTAAAAGCTGGAGGGGGTTCTGGAATATCTTAAGAAATTTATTTCTATTTCTGCTGTAACAACCACTCAAGGCATAAAGTTCATAATGTGACACTTAGAGACTTTAAGGATCATTTAAAATAAAATCTAAAACAATAAAGCATTAGCATTGTTATAAAGCAGGAAATCACATTAAAAATCCACATTCTTGTAAATTTGACATTTGTATGTATCACTTTCCTTTGCTATAGCCATCCATCCCTCTCTTGTCTCAAAAGGAGATATTTTTTGTTGAAAACAGGGGGATTCAGTCAAAATAATAATTGTGATTTTTATATTTCAATTATAGTTTAAAGATTTTAATTCAATAGTGTTCAACTTTAAATTGGATTCTTACAATAGCAGTGATCTGAGAGCTTTATTACATATTGAAAGAAGCTTTACTCACTAGTTATCCTGTCAGCCTGGCCTTTGGGGTCTGTCTCCACAGCTTCAAATAGATCTAGGGAAGATGCTTAACTTAACAGATAAGGCCATAGGTCATGAGAAGAAAGATTATGTATTTCTTTGCTGTCATAGAATAATGTGGAATATGGAAAATTTACTTAGGTCATCTTTAATGTAGATTGTTAAACAATTCAGGGCAAAAAAAATGAAATAATATGATGAAAGCACCACTGAAAGGCAAGAGGAATATATGATTGTAGATTTCATTTATCTGCTTAACTAATTTTTGTTGGTTTTTCTCTGAGCCAAGAATTGTTCTGGGCTCAAAAGGCTCACTGCTGTATAAGACAAACTTGGTTGCAATACTCCTAGTATTTACTTTCTACTGTGGAGAATGGAGTTTGCCGAGAGAACACACTAGTCATAGCAAACACCCACTTCCAACAACACAAGAGATGACTCTACACATGAACATCATCAGATGGTCAATACCAAAATCAGATTGATTATATTCTTTGCAACCGAAGATGGAGAAGCTCTCTAGGGTCAGCAAAAGCAAGACTGGGAACTGACAATGACTTAGATCATGAACTCCTTATTGCAAAATTCAGACTTAAATTGAAGAAAGTAGGGAAAACCATTAGGCCATTCGGGTATGACCTAAATCAAATCCTTTATGATTATACAGTGGAAATGATAAATAGATTCAAGGGATTAGATCTGATAGAATGCCTGAAGATCTATAGATGGAGGAGGTTTGTAACATTGTACAGGACACAGCAATTGAAACCATCCCCAAGAAAAAGAAATGCAAAAAGGCAAAATCGTTGTCTGAGGAGGTCTTACAAATTGCTGAAAAAAGAAGAGAATTGAAAGGCAAAAGAGAAAAGGAAAGATATGCCTATCATGAGGAAAGATAAGAAAACCTTCCTAAGTGAGCAATGCAAATGGAGGAAAATAATAGAATGGGAAAGACTAGAGACCTATCTAAGAAAAGTAGAGATACCAAGGGAATATGTCATGCAAAGATAGACACAATAAAGGATAGAAATGGTATGTACCTAACAGAAGCAGAAGAAATTAAGAACAGGTAGCAAGAATACACAGAAGAACTATACAAAAAGATATTAATGACCTGAAAACCATGATGGTGTGATCATGTCCTAGAGCCAGACATCCTGGAGTCTGAGGTCAAGTGGGCTTTAGGAAGCATCACTATGAACAATGCTAGTGGAGGTGACGGCATTCCAGTTGAGCTATTTCAAGTCCTAAAAAATGATGCTATGAAAGTGCTGCACTCAATATGCCAGCAAATTTGGAAAACTCAGCAGTGGCTGCAGGACTGGAAAAGGTCAGTTTTCATTCAATCTCAAAGAAGGACAATGCCAAAGATTGCTCAAACTACTGCACAATAGCACTCATTTCACATGCTAGCAAGGTCATGGTCAAAATCTTCCAAGCTAGACTTCAACAGTATGTGAACTTAGAACTTCCAGAATGTACAAGCTGAATTTAGATGAGGCAGAGGAACCAGGCATCAAATTGCCAACATCCACTGGATCATAGAAAAAGCAAAACAATTCCAAAAAAGCATCTACTTCTACTTCATTGACTATGCTAAAGCCTTTGACTGTGTAAATCACAACAGACTGTGGAAAATTCTTAAAGAGATGAAAATACCAGACCACATTACCTGTCTCCTGAGAAAACTGCATGCAGGGCAAGAACAGCAGTTAGAACCACACATGGAACAACACACTGGTTCAAAATTGGGAAATGAATGCATCAAGGCTGTATATTGTCACCCCGTTTATTTAATGTATATGCAGAGTACATTATGTGAAATGCCGGGCTGGATGAATCACAAGCTGGAATAAAGATTGCCAGGAGAAATATCAGTAACCTCAGATATGCAGGTGACACCACCCTTATGGCAAAAAGTGAAGAGGAACTAAAGAGCCTCTTGATGAAGATGAAAGAGGAGAGTGAAGAAGCTGGCTTGAAACTTAACATTCAAAAAACAAAGATCATTGCATCCGGTCCCATCACTTCATGGCATATAGACGGGGAAACAATGGAAACAGTGACAGATGTTTTTATTGGGGGAGGCTCCAAAATCACTGTGGGTGGTGTCTGCAGCCATTAAATTAAAAGATGCTTGTTCCTTGGAAGAAAAGCTATGACAAACCTAGAGAGCATATGAAAAAGCACAGACATCACTTTGCCAACAAAGATACATATAGTCAAAGCTACTGTCTTTCCAGTAGTCATGTATGAATGTTAGAGCTGGACCATAAAAAAGGCTGAACACTGAAGAATTGATGCTTTTTAACTGCAGTGTTGTAAAAAACTCTTGAGAGCCCCTTGGACTGCAAGAAGATCGAATAAGTCAATCCCAAAGGAAATCAATCCTGAATATTCATTGGAAGGACTGATGCTGAAGCTTGCCACCTGATGTGAAGAGCTGACTTACTGGAAAAGACCCTGATGCTGGGAAAGATAGAAGGCAAGAGGAGAAGTGGATAACAGAGGATAAGATGGTGGGATGTCATCAGTGACTCAATGGACATGAGTTTGAGCAAGTTGCGAGAGTTGGTGATGGACAGGGAAGCCTGGCATGCTGCAGTCCACGGGGTTGCAAAGAGTTGACGTGACTGAGCAACTAAACAATAACTGTGGAGATTGGACAAACAGGAGAGTAGAAGCAAGCACAGACCCATCATGCTGACTGCTCTAAAGGACGCAGAGGAGGACTTGTGTAGCAACTTATGAGCACACGTTAGTTGATACGGATCAGCAAAGGCTTCCTTCAAGAGAACACATTGCCCTTGAAATGAAATATGAGAAGGATTAAGCCATGATAATATCAGGGAAAAACATAATAAGGGAAAACAAAAGCAAAACAAAAATACAAGTGCTGTAAAAAAAGGTCCTGATTCAAGCAATGTTTAATTTATGGAAAGGAGTTCAGTTTGACTGTATACTTGCATTAATTTCATTCATAATTTCTGTAATTATGTTGCTAATATATTAACTGTTATGTTTACAATATATATGTGAACTAATAATGTAATATTATATATAAAAGTATTAAAGCTTTATTTTTAATTAATTACCACTTAACTGTAAATATACATATATATTAATATATATTTAATGAATTACCATTGGATACCATAGATGTCATTGGCATTGTATACAATCTTCTGAGTAACTCAAGGGACAGAATGGTTAAATACACTGGTATAAAAAAAAGACCACCATGATAGATATTAGATATAATTAGATTTGTAAGTTTATCTTGTCTCCATGCTTATATCACTATTCCCCACTATCCCCAGGACTTCATAACATACACAATCTAAATCAGCAGAGATGATTTCAGCTCCTCAGCATATACATTGCTCTTACTGTCCCTCTCATTTCAAACATGCATCTTTTATTCTTTATATATTTAAAGCCTAATGATCCTTCAAGCCCAGTAATGCTGCCTCTTCTTTCATAAGCTGCTTGGTGCTGTGTCAGGCTGACTCTGGATTGTGAGTTTTGTGGAATTATTTCTGAAACTTACTTAATATCCTTTAGTGAGTATGTGTGCGCTCAGGCGCTCAGTCCTGACCAACTCTTTGTGACCCTTTGGACTGTAGTCTGCCAGACTCTTCTATCCATGGGATTTTTCAGGTGAGAAACTGGAGTGGGTTGCCATTTCCTCCTCCAGGGGATCTTTCCCACTCAGGGATCCAACCTGCCTCCCCTGCATAGCAGGTAGACTCTACCACTGAGCCATCAGGGAAACCCAATCAATATCTTTAGTTAGAATTTAATTTTGTAATGATTTTCTCCATGTTATATTTGTGTTTCAATTTCCCTTACAAGCTTCTTGAAGGCATAACTTTTTCTTGTACTATTTTGGGATACTTTGTAGTGTCACATATTATTACTCCCAGAGGTTTCCTCAGTAGCTAATTTCTAAATGCAATACTCTGGTTTTATTGAGATAACTTTACTAGAAGCTTATTTTCTCATCAAAATTACCTCATCTCATCTCTTCACTGTTTGGATCATAATGAACTCATAGTACTCTTTTTGTCTATTACCGACTCGATGGGCATGGGCTTGAGTAAACTCCAGAAGTTGGTGATGAACAGGGAGGCCTGCTGTGCTGCGATTCATGGGGTCGCAAAGAGTTGGACACGACTGAGTGACTGAACTGAACTGAACTGAATTACCATATAATATCACACGTCCATACATAGACATACACACATATATACATATATATGTGTGTGCTTATTTGTATATGCAAAGTTTTTTGTTTGAATATTGGTTAATACATTGTGTACTAGAGAATATAGTTACTAGTTTGAAGCCTACCAACTAAAGGATATAACAATGATCCTTAACTCTGGTTGTTCAATAGAATATCTAAGGAATTAAGTATGAATTCTCATTTAATTAGTCTTAGGTTGGGCTTGAAATGTGTCCTGTTTGAAAGTTCCTCATTAAAATAATTTAAAATATTCTAAGGGGCTTCCCTGGTGGCTTAGATAGTAAAGACTGCCTGCAATGCGGGAGACATGAGTTCAGTCTCTGGGTTAGGAAGATCTCCTAGAAGAGGGCATGCAACCCACTTCAGTTATTCTTGCCTGGAGAATTCCCATGGACAGAGGAGCTTGGTGGACTACAGTTCATGGTGTCACAAAGAGTCAGACACAACTGAGCGACTCAGCACACACACAAAAGCTAAACTCTGTGTTGAAAATCCTTGGTCTATCAAGTAGGTAGAATGCCTGGTCCAAATGATGGAAGGAACAGATAGCTAAGAAGGACCTCAAAATATACCTGGGTCATTCTGACTCTAAGTGTTTCTAACTGATTTAGTACACTGTCCTCTTTTATTACTGTAGTTGGAGATTTTATTTCTAATAATACTTTTTGAGTGAGAAAATTGTATTTGTTATCTGGATCTCACATAAAGTACACAACTTTGTTTTATAGATTGGATTATACAGCCTTCTAAAAATTTGGGACAAAGAGCCAAATATTAAAAAGTACCAAAGCAATGTTGTATCATAAATGATATTTTTGGAAAATTGTATTGCTAATGCTAAGAAATAGAATGGACTGATTTACAATATTGTACCAAAGCATAAGTCATGTTGAAGGAGAATATTTTAAAAATTGCTAATGTAATAGGATGGATATTAGTCATATTTCTGATATGACTGAAAATAAATTGTTGGTAAAAAATGTTTTCCTTGACTTTAAAATAAGAGGATGGGTTCAACAGTGGTTGCAGAGTAAGAACAGCAGTAATCAAAGGTAAATCTTAGGAACAAATGCATTCATTACTAAAAAGACAGAAGGCAAGTAAGTGGGCTAATCATATAACTTTAAATATTGGGGAATAATAAAACAATTTAATGCATTAATAAATATTAAAGCAATAATGTATTATGAAACATCAAGCAGTTGAATAGAAATGATTAAAAAACACCATCTGTTGTTCTTCAAATAAAAAAGAATAAAATAGACATTTCTGCTAGACCAATATTGCAAAAAGATGAACAACCAAACACAAAATTAATTATGAAAAAAGGAACATAACTATAGATTCAGAAAATAAATTAATAAAATTATATTGAAAACTATGGATAATTCTATGTTGCTGGGCATCAAATAAGGAAGGAAAGCAGATGACAGTATTTGAATTCTTGAATTTAGTCTTTGGCTTTCTTATGGTCACTTTTTAAGAATTTCAGAGGGACTTGCATGCCTGGAAGACAAAAAGTAATCAAAAGAATAATCTGTGAGATTTTTACTGAGACTTTTCCATGAATAGTCTTTAATAAACTGGATTCTCCAGGCAAGAATACTGAAGTGGTTAGCCATTCCCTTCTCCAGGTGACCTTAGCGACTCAGGGATCAAACCTGGGTCTCCTGCATTGCAGACAGATTCTTTATTGTCTGAGCCACCAGGAAAGCCCATTAGTAAACTAGGTAAACTAAAATCCTTATTTCGATTTTGTTTTGTTTTGCTTAGGCAAGAAGCAGGATGATAGAGACAAAGCAAGTCAGTAGGCCACTTTTCAACCTTAACTCCTGAACTCAGACACTGCATGTAAGGTCTGGTTACAACAGTGGGAAAAGACCAGTACAAGGAGAACAGATTGGACAATAAGAAGATGTGAGTATAGGAGAATGGGTAGTGAAGCAAAAACAATAATTTCAATTTGCAAACACAACAAAAGGAAGTCTAAACCAAAAACAAGTATTTCAATTTTTAGGTTTCCTAGACTTTCCAAGAGTCATAAACCCTAGAAGGTGTTACAGTCCTTACCCTTGAAGCCTTTCTGGAATTTTCTGCATCAATTCTGGCTTTCAACTCCAGTTGCACTCCTTCCCTACCACACACGCACACACACACACATACACACACACACTTGACTTCACACTAACACTTCACGCCTGACTGCTACCTACTGTAGTTACTCAGATTTTGACTTCTGGTTTGTTTAATCAGTTACCACTTTTCCATTTCAGCTTCCAATTTTATGTTGATATCTCCCATACAGAGAGAGTACAAGTACACATATAGGTTCAATCTGTTGGGTTTGAACAAAATCTGTTTTTTTTTCCTAATTGTTTTGGTAACAGAATGAGAGAGAAGAAAGAAAAGAGTAAACCACACGGTAACTAACAACACTGGAGTCATTGAAGTAAATGTATGAGAGTCCTTCTTAGAGATACAGATATAACTGGGAAGCATTTTGCAAAAGGATTTAGACTTAGCATTCCTGAAACTAGCTTAGCTCACTGCTACTTGGGCAATCAAAATTAAGTAGAATGAAATATTAAAACACTCAAGTTCTAGAATCATGTGATTAGCTCAAATTCCAAATGAGATATTTCCCAGATGAGTAAAGTCTGGCAAGATTTATAACCACTTGCACTTTGATTTATTCAGCTATAAAATGTAGACTAGAATAGTCCCCAATTCATAGGACTCATAAAAATTAAACAAAATGAGTATCAAAATGTTTAGAAGAATTCTTGGGCTATCAAAAGGGTGTAATGTTTAATGATTATTGTTATTAATGTGTTTTATGTGTTTACTGAATGGTGATGACAATATAAACAGTACATAATGACAATTCAATAATATTGAAAAACTTTATTCACTTTATTTAATCAAATTAAAATAATCAAATTCATGTGATTCAATTCCCTCAAAATAGGTAGGGAATAAGTTAATTTAAACATTGTTTATGATTATATGTGAAAAAGTTAAACACACTTTAAACAAGACATAAAGATGTGATTAAAATATCTACTTCAAAATAAAAATCTGATCATACTCAACAGTGAAAAATTACTCATCTTGATTAAAGTCAGGAGGTAAAGAAATATGCTCTTGATTATCACATCTATTAAACAGTGTTCTGAAGTTTTAATCATCTCAATACCTAGGAGAAAGAAATAAAACTTAAGAATTGGAAGAAGATTATTATTGCTTGTGTATTATGTAATTGCTTGCCCAGGAAACTTAAGGAATTCAATAAGAAAGCTATTTGAAATAATAGACTTTAGGAAGGTTTCTAATTGTGACATACATATATTTTCTACATATCAGAAATAGCCAGTTTGGATAAAACGGAGTTATAAAAAGTCAGATGCTTTTTACAATGGCAACAAAAATTGAAACAATCCAGGGAACAAAGTATATAAAAGACAAAATATAGTGGAAGTGGTTAAGTATGAGACTTTGGTATCATATAAGACTTGGATATAATCTGAAATATACCTGTAATAGCTAACATTTGGGCTTCCATGATAGCTCAATGGGTAAAGAATCTGCCTGCAACGCAGGAGATACAGAAGACACATATTTGATCCTTGCCTCAGGGAGATCCCCTGGAGGAGGAAATGGCAATCCACTCCAGTATTCTTGCCCGAAAAAATCCCATGGACAGAGGAGCCTGGCAGCCCATGGGGTGGCAGGGTCAGACGTGACTTAGTGTCTAAACAACAGCAAGGAACATTTATTGATACTTTCTTGAGGTAGATAGTATTGTAAGCACTTATTATTTAAATTAATCTTCTCAGCAGTTCTATGAGTTGGGCAATATCATATCCTTTTTATAAGTGAGGGAACTGAAGTACAGAAAAATGAAAAATAATGTGCCTAAGATCATAGTTAATAACTTGTTGAGGCTGGATGTGAAGAAAAACATAGTTTCAAAGCCAGTGCTTTTAGAAATTTCAGATATCTGCCATCTTGTGATTCCTCATCTGTAAAATACAGCATTGTTATATGGATTGCATATTTTGCTTTTAGCATACTGCCTGATAGATCAAGACCATTAAGTGGTAACTCCAATTTTTACTAAAAATATATAAAAACATAATATTTTCCTGGATAGGAGTATTTATTATGCCTTAATTATTATTTTTTTTATTATGCCTTAATTATTTCCTAAATTGAGTTACAATACTTAGAGAAATTTAAGTTTAAAAATAGACTTAATGTTCATTTAGAAGTAAAAATGCCTTTTGCTTTTGGCAGAGACAGAGTTATTAGTACTAGATTGTTTCAATGTAAAGAACTGTAAAACTGAATAACATAGAGGAGGATCATTTTTCAGCTCACGAATGCCATCTATGAGAGAAGGGAAACAGGTAGTGAGGCCCGTCGTAACTGTAGCTCCTTGTCTGAGGATATGTTGACCATGGACAGCAGGTTAGAGCCCAAATAAACCCTCCCACCCCACTGAGCCCAGGTGGCAGAAGCAGCTGAAACAGGCTGCAATCCATGGGTTAGGGCAGGGCAGGAGTGTAAGGATTGTTACTGTTTCTGTAACAAATCACTACAAATTTAGTGGCTTAAAACAACACAAATGTTTTTTCCTCTTGGATATTAAATCAGTAGCATGATGTCTTTTTTCCCTGACTTCCAGCCCCCCTTTTATAAGAAACCTTGTGATTCGCTTGGGCTCACCATGATAATCCAGGATAATTTCTCCATTTTAAAACTCATGCTCATCTGTGAAATCCCTTTTGCCATGTAATAACATAACACATTCATAGGTTCTGAGGGTCAGGGTATAGGTACATTTATTCAGCCTTTACAAAAACGGTTTCTGCTATGTTATTTCTGGAATATTATTTCTCTCAGTCTGCATTCATCTCAATGAAAAGTCACACCCTCAACATACAGTGGTGATATAGGAACAGGATAAATGCAATAGTCATTCTTATCCAAGAATGGTAGGAATGAGAGCACATAGCAATAACCTATACATAGCAAGTCTCAAATCCAGCCAGTGCATGTCACCATTTCATTGGTTAGATCTCAGTATTGTTCCCTATTAAGTTACTCTCCACATCTTCTAGGTGGTTGTTATTTATATCTAGGCTCTTAATTCTGCTCTCTGGACTCTTGACTCCACATTCTCTTCTACTTTGTAATACCTTCCCTTTTTACAAGAAATTTGCATCTGTGTGCCTTCTTTAGCCTGATTCCTACCTATATATAGGTCAGGACCCAAAGGGTTGAATTCATTTTGAACTTTCCCTATTTTGGTGCAAGCTAACAGTATGTCCTCAAATACTGTACTCTTGAGAGCCCTTGTGGTTTTCCTATGAATATCATAGAATTCCCTCAGACAAAAGCTGTGGCTACCTATTGCTTTAACTCAGGATCTTTCCTTGTCAGGATGTGTTGGAGCAATGCTCTTAAACTTCTTAAAAGTAATTTTAATTATTAAGAAGTTCTATGAGATAGTCCTTAAATCTTTCTGAATTCTTAACAAAGGTTTCTACAGTCACACTGTTGAGAGGGTCTTTATCCCAGGGGCATTTTTTTTTTTTTTTAACTCTGAGTGCCTTTTTCCATTGAGAGAGGCTGAGAATATGATGCATTTTTTTTTTAAATTGAGAAATTCCTGACTTCTTTTTACTTCCTCTAAATTTTACTTGAAAATGGAACCACTTTTAGCTTATTTCTAAATATCCATACCTCATCATACGCAGCTAAAGAAAATCAGTTAGCACTTACAACTGAGTGAAACTCTTAGCCAAATATACCAGTTTATTTAATATATTTTCTATTTTATCCCAAGTAACATTTTCCTAAATTCCTTTCTGTATGGCAGAAGTAACATTTCTTACAGATTCTAAAACAAAATTTCTTACTGTTCTTGCAGCTTCCATAATTATTATTCCATTGAAAATAAACCTCTCCATGCCCTTCAGGCTTCCATTAGCTATCCAATCCTAAAGTCATATAAAGGTTTTTATTTTATTTTTTTTCCAGTTGTATCACCCCACTCTAGGTACTGATTTCTCTTCCAGTCATTTCTGCTCCATAACAAGTCATCTGAAACCTTACTAGCTAAAAATAACATTAAGCAAAACATTGTCTCTCATGGTTGGGTGGCCTATCTGGGTTCAGCTGAGCACTGTGTTCTCTTAGGCAGCTGCTGTCAGATAACTGGGACATTAAGGGTTTAATTCAACTGAATGTCCAAGATGTACCCACTCACATTACTGAAAACTAATATTTGTTGTTGACTCTGATCTCAGCCTATGCTATTGGCTAAAGTGACTATGTGGACTTTAGACTATGAGACCTGTCTGGTCTGGGCTTTTAGCAGAAAATCGTGGGTGGGATCTGTGAGGCTCCATCACAACAGCAAGTGTTCCAAGAGGCCCAACTCTCATTATGAACCAGCTTCACTGTGATCTATTGGTCAAAAATAAGCACAGGGCCAGCCCAGATTCTAATGAAGAATACCATGCAATGATGTGAACACAAAGAGGTGTATTCAGTGAGAAGACCATATTGTGAGACTAGCTACCACATGCAAATTATTAAGGTCTTAAATGTTATTTATTATAAATATACTTCATTGAGTGACTTAAAATTCTTCAGATATAGATGCATAAATATTGTTAATTTTATTGAGTGGTTTTAAGTTTTTCAGAAATAAGAGCATACTTTTTTATAATTTTCATTGACTATCATTGATATTTTCTTTAATCAGAAATTCATGTTGACTTTGCCTTTTTATTTTCAACAGTAGCCTTAAAAATGATATGTCATTATTGGTTTGAGTCTCTTTAAATAATATTATCCATTTTCTTAAGATTCAGATAATATTTATAGTTATATCTTGTTAAATTTTAAAAATATGGAATCAAGTAACATGTATGAAAATTTGTAACATGGCTAGACCCACAGTAAGAACCAATTCTTTTTTAGCTTAAGCAAATTATCTTCTTTTTACTTACTAATGTTTTAAACCTGTTTCCTACTTTTCTCCAACATTCACTATTATAAGTATAGTAAAGATTAATCTCAATTCCCAAGAAGGGTAGTACTAAAGAATGTGCTATCCATCAGACAATTGCACTCATCTCCCATGTTAATAAGGTCATGTTTAAAATCTTGCATGCTAGGCTTCAGCATTATGTGGACCAAGAACTTCCAGATGTCCAAGCTGTTTAGAAAAGGAAGGGGAACCAGAGATCAAATTGCCAACGTTTGCTGGATCATAGAGAAAACTAGGGAATTAAAAACAAAAAACAAACAAACAAACAAAAAAACTACCTCTGTTTCATCAACTACACCAAAGTCTTTGACTGTGTGGATCATAATAAACTGTGGAAAGCTCTTAAAGATATGGAAATGCCAGACAGTTTTACCTGTCTCCTGAGAAACTTGTATGCTGGTCAAGCAGCAACAGTTAGAATCCTGTATGAAACAACTAAATGGTTCAAGATTGAGAAAGCAAACGCAATTGCTGTCACCTTGTTTGTTTAATATATATGCTGAACACATCATGAGAAATGCCAGGCTTGATGAGTTATAAGCTGGAATCAAGATAGGTGGGAAAAACATCAACAACCTCAGATATGAGGATGATACCACTCTAATGGCAGAAAGTAAGAGGAACTAAAGAGCCTCTTGGTAAGGGTGAAGGAGAAGAGTGAAAGAGCTGGCTTAGAACTAAATATTAAAAAAACTAAGGTCATGGCATCCAACCCCATTACTTCATGGCAAATAGAGAGGGAAAAGGTGTAAGTACAGACAGATTTCCTTTTCTTGGGCTCTAAAAACACTGTGGATGGTGACTGCAGCCATTAAATTGTAAGATATTTGCTTCTTGGCAAGAAAGCTATGACAAACTTAGATAGTGTGTTGAAAAGCAGAGACATTATTCTGCCAACAAAGGGCTGTATAGTCAAGGCTATGGTCTTCCCACTGGCCATGCACGGTTGTGAGAGCTGAACTGTAAAGAAGGCAAAGTGCCGAAGAATTGATGCCTTCGAACTATGGTCCTAGAGAAGACTCCTAAGAGTCCTTTGGTCAGCAAGGAGACCAAACCAGTCAATCTTAAGGGAAATCAACCCTGAATACTCCATTGGAAGGACTGATGCTGAAGTTGAAGCTCCAGTATTTTGGTCATCTGATGCAAACAGCTGACTCATTGGAAAAGTCCCTCATGCTGGGAAAGATTGAGGGCTGAAGGAGAAGACAGCATCAGAGGATGAGATGGCTGGATAGCATCACTGATGCAATGGACATGAACTTAGGCAAACTTCAGGAAATGGTGAGGGACAGAGAGGCCTGCTGTGCTGCAGTCCATGGGGTCGCAAAGAGTGGGACACCCCTGGGCAACTGAACAAAAACAAAGATTACTAACAATAAATAGGCATATATAGGGCATTTTTAAATTCTCAAAGAAATGTGAGCTAAATGATCAAGATAATGGTATAATGTTTATTTTCAATGCAAACTGACTTTTTTTTAAGGTAACTGATTAATTGTGCCTAAATTTAATCAATTATACTTTCTGAAAAGGTAACCCCAATCTTAATCGTTATCACCCATGGACCCAAATTCCCTCAGTTGTGTCCGACTCTTTGAGACCCTGTGGACTTATACAGTCCATGGAATTCTCCAGGCCAGAATACTGGAGTGGATAACCATTCCCTTCTCCAGGGTATCTTCCCAACCCATGGATCAAACCCAGGCCCCCCTCATTACAGGCGAACTTTTTACCAGCTGAGCCACCAAGAGTTTAACTTATTCATACCTTCTTAGAAATTTTTTCTTTACTCATTTTTTTTAAAGGAAATCTTGATGATTTGCAAAGTTTTTTTTTTTTTCTGAGGTCCAAAGTAACTGAGAAATTAGTTACAGAAGTAATGTAAATAGAACACCACATATCTGCTTTATGAATTCACAGTTTCTTTTTATTCTTCACATGTAAATTGAAGTTACTTATACAAGGCAGCATGCTTTTCACCTTGCAGATGAAGTGTCTTTCATTGGAAGCTTGACAAATAGGGGAACAAAGATTGCTTGTGTTCTTCACACTGAGGATAGATTATCTAAAAGAAAGAGCAAAGGCTGACCCACAATACTGTTTTTCCTCCTAAAATCAAGAGCTAAGTCACTAATTTTCCAGGATCATGAATGAATGAAGAAGTGGAGAGAAGCTAGAAGATATTCTTTTCAGTACATGCAAAAGGGTAAATGTCCAATATATGCCAAATGTAATAGGCAAATCAAGAATACTAGGAGAAGAAAATGACTTCTTCTACCAGATGATATAAAGGATTATACATTATCTATCTAGATTTTCTAGGTATTCAATTGAAATAATTTATGAGTAGATATTAAAAACCCAAGGGATTCCCTGATAGCTCTGTTGGTAAAGAATCCAGTTGCAATGAAGGAAACCCTTTGATTCCTGGACCGGGAAGATCCCCTGGAGAAGGGATAGGCTACCCACTCCAGTGTTCTTGGGCTTCACTTGTGACTCAACTGGTAAAGAATCCGCCTGCAATCTGGGAGAACCTGGGTTCGATCCCTGGGTTGGGAAGATCCCCTGGAGAAGGGAAAGGCTACCTTCTCTAGTATTATGGCCTGAAAATTCCATGGCTTGTATAGTCCTTGGGGTCTCAAAAAGTCAAAGACTGTAAAGATACATAGTTATATACCCAGGTGGTGTTAATGGTAAAGAATCCACCTGCCAATGTAGGACATGTAAGAGACACAGGTTCAGTCCCTGGGTGGGGAAGATCCCCTGGAGGAGGGCATGGCAACCCACTCCAGTATTCTTGCCTGGAGAATCCCACGGACAGAGGAGCCAGGAGGGGACTGGAGGACTGCAATCTATGGGTTCACAAAGAGTCAGACATGATTGAAGTGACTTAGCATGTACATATACATAGTTTATTAAGCTAAAGATTATTCATGAAAAGAAAAATTGATGTGTGTAATACATAATTTAAAGATTTTTAATGCTATTCTAAGAACATAAATATTCAGGAAGTCTCTGGTTATAGAAAACAGTAAATTTATTAGATGCAGATTGTTTTCATATTTCTGTAATCTATAAAGAATAGATAAAACATCTTTAAATATATTGTCAATTCATAGTTTGATAAATCAGAATTAGATAAAAATTTTCCCATTGCATTTACAGTAGTGACATTTTGGCTTTCTAAACCTTTTTTCTATGTAAGTTTTCATATTACATATCAGTTTAACTTGTTCTTGCTACAAAGATATCAAAGCATGAAGTGCTTATATATAGAAGAATTCTGCAGCCATTATAATTCATTTTATTTTATGACAACACAAAATTTTTTCTTTTACATGACTTGTGTTAGCATTAAAGGAAGCAGTTCATCTAAGAGTCAAAAACTAAGAGATTGATGAGAATTATATCCTCCTTGAGTATTATCTTTGTTTATGGATGGATTATTTTCTTCAATAATATTTTTAAAATAAAATGTTCTGAATAAACTAATGTGTTTCAGTCTAGGATATTTGTTCCATTCTGTACAATGCTCCTTTGACCAAGGCACTCAGTGTTAAGGACATATCAAGAATTTTAAATGTATATTACAACAAAGGAGGTGTGAAGATCATGCTGAAAGGCAAAGTGTAAGTGTAGAGAAGATAGATTACTCATCCATGATTTAGGAAATATATGCTCATTCATTTTCTCATGAATCATGGATGTTAAAAGTTTCCAAAAGATGAATGTTGGGTTTTTGTTAAGAATCTCAGCACATTCTTGATTATTTATAATTTGAAATTTAATGACACAATTGAGAAAGAAAATCAGCTAAATTTCAGCTTAAATGTCCTTTTTCGTAAATTCGACCTTCCTCACAAATATATAGAACTCATGACACTCTGAGGATCTGGAAACCTGTACCTGTGAGGGCAGATTTCAATTTAAAAAGATTATGCTCCCAAATGCCAGAGCTGCCAACAGCTATCTATGGGAAGCTGTTTTGGGACATCGTTCCTAAAATTATTGCTTCTAGCAGATGGCTTATTCACAAGTGAGGATGATTCAATACTTAAAATGATGAAAAAGATGGGACTTTTGGAGGTGAAAGACACTTGTGATGTTGAAAACCTTATATTTATATAAAATCTCGACAGTTAAGACACTAATAGGAAAATACTTTCCCTACCTGTTCTCATAAAATGCATTTTCCACAAAATATAGTATGTATTAAAAATTATTGAGGTTATTGTGAACCACGATGGAAATAATTTTCTAATTTTTTTCAATTCTAGACTTTCTGGTCTCATATGGGCACCAATTTATTCATTTCATGTTGCAATATATTCTATGACAAATGCTTTTGAGATAATGGTTTGTTCTCTTCTGAATTCTGGGTAGCTTATTGAGACAGTATCATGCTAATTAAAATGCACCTAGGAAGGTATCACTGTGGTCAGGACTTCAAAGATGGTTAAGACAAATTAATATTGTTGAACCCAAGAGATATATTATAAATTCCTCTTTATGCTTCCTTTATTTCTTTCAAGGACAGTTTACCCCCTGTAGACATAACTGATCTTTTAAGTTTCTTATTGTCTCCTCCTGAAGAGTACTTTAATTCACTCCTTAGCAACTTCAGACATTTTCTGCTGCATTATAACTTTTTGAATTCAAACAACATGACACGGCCACAGTTTCCAAAATTATGTTAGGAATTAGAAATTAGGAAGACTTTAAAAGGAGTAAATTCTATTTTAGAAAAATGTGGTAAGCAAACCTAAAAATTATGGGTTTTGATTTTCATTTGCCAAATGAATTTAAGACATGTCACTTAGAAGTAAAATTACTTATGTTATAAATACTCATTGGAGGAAATGGCTAACTATTGGAAGACACCAATTCAAGTTTAAATTTCTATTCTTTGAATTTGAAAAATAAATAAATTTCTATTCTTTGAATTTAATTAGAATTCATGAAGTATTTTTTCTATATTTAATATAGGCATGAGGATTCTTATAAAGTTGAGAATACTGATACTTTCTTTGGAAACTATGTAACTGATAGCACATAATGTTTCTCAGTATCCTAACTTGTCATGTGGAATAGTTCATATTCCCAGAGTCAAGTAAAAATTGAAAAAAGTTTGTAAATGGGGAAGCTAAAGAATTGGGCTATAAAAATATGTTTGTGTTATTATTTCAAACAAATGAGGCAGTGTTTTCCAAAGATCTGCTCAAAGTCTGGAATCAAACTGCCTTTTGCATCCTCTGCTCTTTCTAGTTGAGTAACTGTAGGCATATGAGTTAATTTCCTTAAGCCTCAGTTTCCCAGTTATAAAATGGGGAGCATTATATTTACTGAATTATAGGACTGTATAGGGATTAAATAAAATAAGTCATATCAAGGCTTTATTTAGTTCAGGGCCTGGCACAAAGTAAAGACTTAGTGAACATTTGCTTTATTATAAAAGAATCAAGTCATTTTTAATTGGGATATAATTGACATAACATTATATATGACATAACATTATATTAGTTTTTCCTGGGTCTATATTATATTAGACCCAGGAGAAAGGAGTCGTGATCCCACAAGAGACTGACCCAGACTTGCCTGTGAGGGTCCAGGGGTCTCTGGTGAAGGCATGGGTCAGCAGTGGCCTGCTGCAGGGTCGGGATCACTGCAGTGCGGAAGTGCATGCATGGGACCTTTTGAAGGAGGTCGCCATTTTCTTCATTACCTCCACCATAGTTTGGTTTCAGGTCCAACAACAGGGAGAGGATACAGCCCCATACATCAGAAGAAAATTGGATTAAAGATTTACTGTGCATGGCCTCACCATAAGAATGAGACCCAGTTTCCCCCTCAGTCAGTCTCTCCTATCAGAAAGCTTCAATAAGCCTCTTATCCTTATCCTTCAGAGGGTGGACAGAATGAAAACCACAATCACAGAAAATGAACCAATCTGATCATAAGGACCACAGCCTTGTCTAATTCAGTGAATGAGACATGCTCTGTAGGGCCATCCAAGATGGAAGGGTCATGGTGGAAAGTTCTGACAAAGCATTGTCTACTGGAGAAGAGAATGGCAAACCACTTCAGTATTCTTGCCTTGAGAACCATGAAGAGTATGAAAAGGTAAAAAGATATGACACTGAAAGATGAACTTCCCAGGTCGGTAGGTGCCCAATATGCTACTGGAGAAGAGTGGAGAAATAACCCCACAAAGAATGAAGAGACAGAGCCAAAGCAAAAATAGTGTCCAGTTGTGGATGTGACGGGTGATGGACGTAAAGTCCGATTCTCTAAAGAACAATGTTACATAAGAACCTGGAATGTTAGGCTCAAGAATCAAGTCAAATTGGAAGTGGTCAAACAGGAAATGGCAAGAATGAATATCAACATATTAGGAATAGTGAACTAAAATGAACTGGAATGGGCAAATTTAACTCAGATGACCATTATATCAACTACTATGGGCAAGAATCCCTTAGAAGAAATGGAGTAGCCCTCATAGTCAACAAAAGTCTGAAATGCAATTCTTGGGTACAATCTAGAATGATCTCTGCTCGTTTCCAAGGCAAACCATTCAATATCACAGTAATCCAAGTGTATGTCTCAACCAGTAATGCTGAAGATGCTGAAGTTGAACCATTCTATAAAGACCTACAAGACCTTCTAGAACTAACGCCCCAAAAAGATGTCTTTTCATTATAGGGGACTGGAATGCAAAAGTAGGAAGTCAAGATATACCTGGAGTAACAGGCAAATTTGGCCTTGGAGTACAAAATGAAGCAGGGCAAAGGCTAACAGAGTATTACCAAGAGAACACACTGGCCATAGCAAACACCCTCATCCAACAACACAAGAGAAGACTCTACACATAGACATCACCAGATGGTCAATATAGAAATCAGATTGATTATGTTCTTTGTAACCAAAGATGGAGACACTCTATATAGTCAGCAAAAAAATAAAAAAAAGACTGGGAGCTGACTGTGGCTCAGATCATGAACTCCTTATTGCCAAATTCAGACTTAAATTGAAGAAAGTAGGGAAAACCACTAGACTATTCAGGTATGACCTATATCAAATCCCTTACAATTATACAGTGGAAGTGAGAAATAGATTAAAGGGATTAGATCTGATAGACAGAGTGCTTGAAGAACTATGGATGGAGCTTTGTAGCATTGTACAGGAGGCAGGGATTAAGACCATCCCCAAGAAAGAGAAATGCAAAAAGACAAAATGGTTGTCTGAAGAGGGCTTACAAATAGCTAAGAAAAGAAGAGAAGCTAAAGGCAAAGGAGATATGGAAACATACACCTATTCAAATGCAGATTTCCAAAAAATAGCAAGAAGAGATAAAAAAAAGCCTTCCTCAGTGCTCAATATAAAGAAATAGAAGAAAATAATAGAATGGGAAAGACTAGAGATCTCTTCAAGAAAATTAGAGATACCAAGGGAACATTTCATGCAAAGATGGGCTCAATAAAGGACAAAAATGCTATGGACCTAACAGAAGCAGATGATATTAAGAAGATGTGGCAAGAATACACAGAGGAACTATACAAAAAGATCTTCATGACCCATATACACAGTGGTGTGATCACCCACCTAGTATCAGATGTCCTGGAATGTGAAGTCAAGTGGGCTTTAGGAAGCATCACTAAAAACAAAGCTAGTGAAGGTGATAAAATTCAAATAGAGCTATTTCAAATCCTAAAAGATGATGCTGTTATAGTGCTGCACTCAACAGGCCAGCAAATTTGGAAAACTCAGCAGTGGCCACAGGACTAGAAAAGGTCAGTTTTCATTCCAATCCCAAAGAAAGGCAATGCTGAAGAATGTTCAAACTACTACACAATTGCACTCATCTCACACTCTAGCAATGTAATGTTCAAAATTCTCCAAGCCAGTCTTCAAAGTACATGAACCATGAACTTCCAGATGTTCAAATTGGATTTAGAAAAGGCAGAGGAACCAAAGATCAAATTGCTAACATCCATTGGATCATCAAAAAAGCAAGAGAGTTTCAGAAAATCATCTACTTCTCCTTTATTGACTATGCCAGAGCCTTTGACTGTGTGGATAACAACATTCTTCAAGAGATGGGAATACCAGACCACCTGACCTGCCGCCTGACAAATCTATATGCATGTCAACAAGAAGCAGTTGAACTGGACATGGAACAACAGACTGGTTCCAAATCAGGAAAGGAGTACATCAAGGCTGTATATTGTCACCATGCTTATTTAACTTACATGCAGATTATAGCATGCAAAATGCCAGTCTGATTGAAGAACAAGCTGGAATCAAGATTGCTGGGAGAAATATCAATAACTTCACATATAAAGCTGGCACCATCCTTATGGCAGAAAGTGAAGAAAAATTAAAAAGCCTGTTAATGAAAGGTAAAGAGGAGAGTGAAAAAGCTGGCTTAAAACTCAACATTCGGAAGACTAAGATCATGGAATCCGGTCCGATCACTTCATGGCAAATAGATGGGGAAACAATGGAAACAGTGAGAGACTTTATTTTGGGGGCTCCAAAATCACTGCAGATGGTGACTGCAGCTATGAAATTAAAAGACGCTTGCTCCTTGGAAGAAAAGCTATGAGCAGCCTAGACAGCATATTTAAAGCAGAGGCATTACTTTGCCGACAAAGGTCTGTCTAGTCAAAGCTGTGGTTTTTCCAGTAGTCATGTTCGGATGTGAGAGTTGGACTATAAAGAAAGTTGAGTGCTGAAGAATTGATGCTTTTGAACTGTGGTGTTGGAGAAGCCTCTTAAGAGTTTGGATTGCAAAAAGATCAAACCAGTCAATCCTGAAGGAAATCAGTCCTGAATATTCATTGGAAAGACTGATGCTGAAGTTGAAACTCCAATAGTTTGGCCACTTGATGTGAAGAACCGGCTCATTGGAAAAGACTGTGAAGCTAGGAAAAATTGAAGGAGGGAGGAGAAGGGGACGACAGAGGATGAGACGGTTGGATGGCATCAGCCACTCGATGGACATAAGTTTGAGCAAGCTCCGGGTGTTGGTGAAGGATGCGGAAGCCTGGTGTGCTCCAGTCCATTGGTTCGCAAAGAGTCAGATATGACTGAGCGACTGAACTATATTAGTTTCAGGTGTAAAACATAATGATTCTTTATATATATATTGAAAAATGATCATCATCATAAATCTAGCTAACTATCACCACTACACATAGTTTTTTTTTGTTGTTGTTGTTGTTGTAGTGAGAACTTTTCAGATCTATTCTCTTAGCAACTTTCAATTAAAATACTCTGTTTTTAAGTATACTCACATTGTGTGTGCATGCGTCTTCAATCGTGTCAGACTCTTCGTGACCCCATGGACTGTAGCCTGTCAGGCTTCTCTGTCCATAGGCTTCTCCAGGCAAGAATACTGGGGTGGTTTGCCATTTCCTACTCTGGGGGATCTTCCTGACCCACGTCTCCTGTGTCTTCTGCATTGGCAGGCAAATTCTTTACCACTGCTCCACCCAGGAATCCTTTATCATGTATTAAATTGCCTGGACTTAGTTTATGATTGTAAGTTTGTATCTTTTAACCACCTTCACTTCATCTACCTTGCCACTCTTCAGTTCTGGCAACCACTGATCTGTTTTCTGTATCTGAGTTTGTTTGTTTTTATTCCATATGAAAGTGCAGTCATTTACATCTCTCCATCTGACTTTTTTCACTTAACATAATACACTTAAGGCCCGTCCCTGTTGTCACAGATGGCAGGATTTCCCTTTTTGGTCGTTGAATCATTTATATATTTAGCATTTTATTTATCTGCTCATCCATCTATGTACACTTAGGTTGTTCCCATATCTTAGCAATTGTAAATGATGCTGCTGTGAATATTGAAGTGCATGTATCTTTTCAAATTACTATTTTCATTTTCTTTGGAAATTTCCCAGAAGTGCAATTTCTGGATCATATGGTAGTTCTATTTTTAAATATTTGAGTAACCTCCATAGTGTTTTCCATAGTGGCGTCACCAATTTACATTCCTGCTAGTATCCACGCTAGCACTTGTTATTTCTCATCTTTTTGACTATAGCCATTCTAACAGTTGTGAGGTAATATCTCATTGTGGTTTTGATTTGCACTTTCCTGGATATTTATGATGTTGAGCACCTTTTTGTGTACCTGTTGGCAATCTGTGTGTCTTTGGAAAAATGTCTATTCAGATCTTTTGCCCATTTTTTAATCGGATTGTTAGCTTTTTAGCTGTTGAGTTGTATGATCAAGAGTCATTTTATGTTCTTCCATTTGGCTGTGATACATTTCCCTGAAAGACATATCTGATTTTATTGTTCTCTTCAATACATTAATTTAAAAGGCTTTTACTTAAGTGAAGGTCAACAGCATTTAAATATCAATAATTTGAAGGCGACTTTATTGTCTTTTTCATATACGGCATACAACAGATCTGTAGGAGTGTAATGTTATAGGTGGGTATTTTTTAAACAACTGGCACATTAGTGGACATGCAGGCAAGCGTTAACATGGGAGGGCTGTTTATCAGAAAAACCTGCTTCCAAGGCTGACCCTTGGCTGGCTTTTGAAATGTTCCCTGGGTAATAGATTGCTTTTGTGTCTGAGTCAGTGAATTCTGCTGTCCAACCTCTCTAGATTGTATACAACCAATGCAGTTAATCGTAAGCATCTACTTTCCTTCTGAGAGTCTGGGATTTCAGTGATTGTGGCTGATCACAAAGGCAGAGTGTCTTTACTGTGTTGTTGTTTAGTCACTAAACCAGAATCTTTTGTGACCCCACGGACTGTAGCCTGCTAAGCTTCTCTGTCCATGTGATTTCCCTGGCAAAAATACTGGAGTGGGTTGCCATTTCCTTCTCCAGGGGATCTTCCCAAACCAGGGATTGATCCTACATCTCCAGCATCTCCTGCATTGAAAGGCAGTTTCTTTACTACGCAGCCACATGGGAAGCCCAAATTGGGCTGACACTGTTAAAATTCCCACTTCAAAGTTGAGAAAACTGAAATTAATTTTTCTAGTCCATTTGCTGGGACTAGAAAATCAGTTTAAACACTCACAGAAAGTACACTGATTCTGCCAGTTACTTACATGCCTCACTCTTGTAGGCATTTGTATTATTGTCCTCCCCCAAAATGTCTTTTGCTTGTAACAAAAAATCCAGGAACAAAGGTTTTCTGGGATTTCATTCCAAAAGCACCAGGATCAATCACTTTGGCTAAATCATCTGTGTAGGTCCCATTTGCATGCTAGCTGAGAATATTCTACTTTTGTAAATGTTTCAAACTCAGACTCTCCAGTTTGGACTCTGGAACATTTCCCAGATTTCATGGATTTTTAACAATCCCTTGGTGAATCTATACTAGTTTACATTATTTTAACTGGATGTAGAGTTTTCTGAATTCTTCATATTGTACAGTTTAGGAGTTCTGATGGGAGAAATATTAAGTAGTTAAAAGTCACAAGGGAATGCTTAATGCTAATCACTTTATTTACATAAATATCAATATAATGGCCTCTGTAGAGTTCCCATGTGCCCGTGCACGTGTGTGTTGCTTTCTAAACCAGATGTCTTTATCGTTTTCTTTGTAATGCTTTCAAACTAAAATCTGCTTAAATTTTGTAGAAGTAAGTATATTTTGCAGAGTTTGTTTTTCACTACTCAACAAGCAAAAATAAGAGTTAGAAAAAGGATAAAATTACTATACGTTTTCTCAATTACCCATTTCAGAGGCATTATTTATCTCCTCAACCCTTATATAATGTGTTATGGATTCTCTGGGGCTGTAACTGACAATTACAAGTAGCCTTGCCCCAAAATCACAACTTGCAATACACTTTTTAACATTTTATGGTGTCATGGCAACAATAAAAGCAGGAAACAGCTTGGTAACTTTTCTAATAATGTACCTTTATTCTCACTCTGTCATTCATTCTCTTTCTCTCTTTCACCCTTCTTACTTCCTCTCTCCATCCCTTATTCAATCACAAATATATTAGATAGGATTTGTGAAGTCAACTGTAGTTCACAATTTTTAAAAAAGTTATGAAGAGAATTCTGTAGATGGTCACAGGAATCTCTCGGGGACCAGAGAACTGGGGTTTGAGGCTAATTGGCAGGACACAATTCCTGTTTGATTATATCCCAGAATTGATCTTGCAGCTGAATTCAGACACCATGGCCTATAGTAACAATGCCACTGATGACACCAATGCCGCTTGTCTCCGGTTAGAACTGCTCCACTCCTACACAGAGAAAAGAAGATGCACCTGCCCTGTCGCTCTCTGTCCTAGAAAGGATGCTGCGTGACTCTCACTTCTTCACTGGCTTCAAATTAAAGTTTCAGAGCAGGTGCTTGAGTGTGAACTTCCAGTGAGTCGAGGCATGTAAGAAACTCAAATATTTGACTCCTCTGTGAGAGGAGGTTTTGCCTCCTGAATTGAAGAAGCCCCCACACATTGGACTTCTTGTGCACGTGCAGAATAACCTGAACCAACGGCAAATGTCCATACTACCAACTATAATCATGGATCCATTAAAGACAACTGCAAAAATGAGTCATTTAAGAATGGCAGTTTAAACTATAAATGACTAACAAAATATCTTTAATGGTTGTTCCTGAAAATAATAACACACTGCTAAAACACTTCAGTAAAATTTAATCTGTCTCAAAGCCAGTCTTCTGAACTAAATCCTCTTGGTTCTAACTTTGGAATCACACAGCTACACTTATTGTCCTCATAGTATTTTAGGGGCTCGTCTGCTATTATAGGAGAAATACCAGTTGATGTTTCAGATCCATTAATGATAGGAAAAAACCAAAGTGAATAAAATGAACCAAAATAAATAACACTTTCCTCCTTCACTTTAGACATTCTTCAGAAAAACCATGGTCATTAATTAATTTTTGTTTATCACACAGTAGTTTAACAAAAAATTATATCTTAGTTATTTTGATTCACATTTAAATGTAGAATACCTAAAAGAATATGATTCGGTCATATTATTTGGTATCAAAATAATGAAACACTCGCACTCTAGAAATGGCATTTCCATACTTACAAAGCAATGCATAATTATAGATTAAAATATTTATTTTGGAACTCCATAAATTATGGGATCACATTTAAAGAAACTTAACTCCTGGGATCAGTGAACTCTCTAAGTTGGATGATTCCCTTGGAATTAACCTATACTCTGAGCCACAAAGTGTGACTGAGTATAGCCCTTTCTAGTATATTAAGTGTAAAAATCATCTAAAATTTTCTCTCTTATATTCAGTAATCAATATTCAAAATTTGGCTAGAGAATATTATAAACTTGCTTTTACTTTTTTCTCCTACCCCATCTGCATATACATGTAAATGAATACACGCACCGGCACACCCACACACACCCCTAGGATCCAGAAGAGTAAAACCTACAATTTACTTTTAGTTTTCTCAGATTTAATTCCTTAAAAAACCTGACTTCAAGTAAAAATAAGTCCAAATATAGCATGAATTTACAGCTGAACTCATGTCTTGAGCAGTGGATAGGTGACTTTGTAATCCTTTTAAACCAATTTGTATAACTAACCAACCCAATTATGAGAAAAACAAAGTGTGGCAAGGAGGTAATGGGTGGATGGTGGAAGTGGTCAGCGAGAGCAATAAGCTTTCAAATAATATCATTTACTTCTTTTATTAGGTTTTAAGAAACCATTTGGAAATCTATTTTGATAAATAAGTTATTGGCTACAGCCCCTTTAAAATTTATTTTAGACATTTTAATTTTATTGTACTGGCATTCCTCTTGCCCTTAAGGCATGGATAATCTGAAACAATACTGGCAGTTGTGCACTTATAGGACATAGAAATAATTGAATAAAAACTGAATTAATACAAAAGGACCTAGTACAGTATATCCATTAGGGCACAAACAACATTACTCTTCCCTAATATAAAATCTTCTTTCTATGGCTTAGATATTACTGTAGAGAAATAGAATACTGTATAATAACATTTAGAGCTTTTTCAATTTTAAGAAAGAAAACCTAAATTATTAAGTAACAGTTACTAAAGGAGTTAATCTTTTCTTTTGTCTCTCTATGCTCTGAAAGTATATATTGTCAACTTGATAGAACCTTCATGATATTTTCAGACTCTTGTGGATCATGCTGATGAGATAAACTGTGACACTCTCTTAAGAAAGTATGTAATGTAGGTTTGTTGGATTGGAACCACACAGTGACAGGAAGCTTCAGGTGATTCCTGAGGAATGGGGGTAGGATGGCACTTCCAAATTGTAACATTTTCATAAACTGTATGTTCTCTGAGGAGTTATTTATTATGATTCCTGCAGTATCAATCTGAACACTTCTTGTGAAACTTGCCACATTCCAAATCAATGCTCCATTTCCAAGACAACTCCCTGCTGTGCCACGGATTCTTCAAACAATTTCATCAAGTGATAGGTATCCTCTAATTCCTCTTTCATCTCATCATACTCTGGTTCACGAATTTTCAGTTCATGTTTTCTCACGTTTGTGAGAACTAGAACAGTTAGATCACTGCTAACTGGATAAGCGTTTAACCCTGGCCATCCGACAGCCCTTTCAGGATTTTAATGTTTTCCCCCTTGCCTCATATTCTTATACTTAAACCTATGTTATGATTTTACCAAGTGCTATTAAAAGAGTCACATCATGGATGATTCTAGTTCATTATCTTTATGAAAAGAGGTGGCAGATAAATTAACATTGTCTCACCTATACTTACAAAGTTGTGATGTTTCAGGGGCCTAAAATGAGGTGAGAGCAGCTGAGAGATGGTTTACCTATGCACTGGGTACATGATAACAAAGGAAGGATAAAGGCGATAGATCAAAGTAGTCAATCCTAAAGGAAATCAATCATGATATTCTTTGGAAGGTCTGATGCTGAAGCTGAAGCTCCAACACTTTGTCCACCTGATACAAAGAGCCAGCTCATTGGAAAAGACCCTGATGCTGGAAAAGATTGAAGGCAGAAGGAGAAGGGGACGACAGAGGATGAGATGTTTGAATGGCATCAGCAACTCAAGGGACAGGAATTTGAGCAAACTCAAATAATGAAGGACAGGAAAGCCTGGAGTGCTGCAGTCCATGGGGTCACAAAAAGTCTAATATGACTTAGCAACTAAACAACAACAACAATAGGAGATAGTATCTTGTTGAGAAACTAAATTTGAATGCCAAGCAGAACAACAACAACAAAACAGGAAAAACACAGACCCTCTCAAAGATATAAATGGATAGTTGGGTGGAATTCTCTGTGCCGAAGGAATTTGGTTCGAGATTCTCTTTACAGGTTTTTATGCTTTCTGCCTGTGGCAAAATCTAAATTCTTAAAGGCAGTGAGCTAACTTGAATCTCACACCTCTCTCAGAAAACCCTAATTCCAAAAGCCTGGGGATGGATTTCTTCAGGTTTCCCAGTGGGTGATTTAGATCTGTCGTTGGATACTCTACCATGGATAAATAACTTTCCAGCTAATGAGGAATGCAGTTACTAATTCTTTAAAAAGATTCTTTCTCTCCACTAATTTTATTTGCAAAATTTTGTCTTTAAGCCTCTCATGGAGCCTCAGAAATGAGGCTTCTAATCAGGGCACTGCTCCTATGAACCCTCTGTGCATTCATTTTAGAATCCTGTGCATCCAAGTTTCCTCATTAGGGCGTCCCTGGTCGCTCAGACAGTAAAGAATCTGCCTGTAACACAGAAGACCCAAGTTCAGTCCCTGGGTTGGGAAGATCCCCTGGGGAAGGGAATGGCAACCCACTCCAATATTCTTGCCTGGAGAATTCCATAGACAGAGGAGGCTGGCAGACTATGGTTCATGGTGTTGCAAAGAGTTCGACACAACTGCATGACTTTCACTTTCACTTTCACTTTCCTCATCCGTAAAAGACAGAATAAGAATACTTACCCATCTATCACAAGGGGGCTTTGAATATCAAATGCAATAATGTCCAAAAGGTGCTGGGTACAAAAATAAAACCTATAACAACATAAATTATAATTATGTTTCTCATTTTCTCTCTTAAGCATTCATTTACATCCCACCTCCTACCCTCATTTCTAAGGATAAGTGTACAGGAAGATGTGCCTTTGCCACTAACCCTTTGCTCAGGGTGTCCATGTCCCTGTGTCTTTAGATAAAGTTCCGCTCATTTTTCAGATCTCAGCTCAAGACTGACTTCTTTGGGAGGGTGACCTCAAGTCTAAATATAGGCCAGACTCTTTTCCTTAGAGGACTTAACTCGGATTTTAGTTAAACTTACTTTTATGATTATTTGTCTAATATTTGTCTCCTGTATGAAGTATATGCATCACAAGAACATCAACCATGTATTTATTGATCATTTCTTTATTCTCCTTGCTTGCCATACTGTTTTGTTGAAGGTAGGTGTTTAAAAATATTAGTAGAATAAACTGAGTGAACACAAGAATAAATGTTGTCTTCAGAAGTCAATATAAGAATGACAAATTGAAAATATAAAAATGATATTTAATTTGGAAACTTGGAACTCATGTGTGAAATTAGGAAGAGCTAACTTAGCAAAGCATCCATAATGAAAGATGAAGAACAAGCATGAGGCGAAATGCAGTGACAGTGAATAGATAACTTGTTCAAATGTCTGACAATAAAAGAGAAAAAGGAGAAAGAGGGGATAAGGGAAAAAAGGAAAAAGGGAAGAAAGCAGTTGAAAGTTTTCTTCCCAAATCTAGTGAATATACTTTGTTTTAGGGTCACTGGATAAGTGGAATCAACAAGTCTAAAAGAACGTACTCCAAAACCTGCAGATAATTTAGAGGCAGAACTGGGGCACGGAGATGGCATAGGTTATGGCCTTAAGGCTGGCAGTTGCTTGTTTGGAAAGAGGACCAGCATAGAGGATGAAGATGAAGTACATCATTTTTGGAGAGTGTCTGTCATTGCCTTGTTAGTGTATCAAGGTAGTTGGCCTCCTTAAACATGATTCTGTAGTGCAGAGTGAATGGTGCCCTTCAGTGATCTTGCTACAGTGGAGTCTGGGTAAGAGGTTAATTGATGTCAGATGGTGCAGGGCTCAGAAGAAGGTACAGTAGTCCTTCTGGTTGCTTAATGCACATAAAGCAAGTACTCATATATCACATATGTAGAGTCCTTAGGGGTCCTGTGTGTTGCTCTGAACAGGCTACAGTGGTGATGTAGGTAGTACAGACTTCACCAGCCTAGATAAATTGTCTCCCGTGTTCATATACCAAGTCTTATCAACAATGTCACTTGGACTCACTGCTCACTTTGGTCATCTCAGTTGGTTTTAAACTAGGTTGCATCAATGCAAACTTGTCAATAAAAACAATTTCCAATGGTAGAGCCCCATTATACTTCAAAACTTTAGATTACAGTATCTTCCTCCCAGTTTTCCTGTCTGATTAAAGGGCTGCTTCTCCGTCTCCAGCTTGCTTGACATGAAACTCTAATGTTTTTCTTTAAGACCACTGTACTGTCATTTGTTGCCAGACATCTGACCTCTTAAAATCTCTAAGGCTCGGAGAAGTTGATGGCCAGAAATTCTCTCCCCAACCCTCCACCGGTGAAATAATTGGTCTCCAGCTTTCAGGAGAAGGTCTGTTGGAGGCAGTCATTGGAGAGAAGGTCATTTTAGTCTCATTGCCTACACCAGTCACCAGAGGCTTTGGCTGTAATACAAATGGAGGGAAAGATTTTTAAAATGTAATGTTCCATCTCAATGCTAGTTAGATATCTACTGTATTCAAAACAAAGCCAAGTCTCCACATGACCAGTTCCTCACCCAGTGTTGTATTCAAAGAAATTCCATGCCTGTGTCTAAAAGTAATCTTAAAACATTTAGATGTTAAATGCAGTCTAGAGACAAAAAGGGGAGTTGGTTCCTCTGAGGTAAAGAAGGATTTCTTAAAGATTCAATTTCCCTAACTTTCAGAGTCTTAGAGAGTTTTCTGAAGCTTCTCATCTCTTGCTAAAATCCCAGAAAATTCTTAACCTTCTCAGCCTGAGTGAAATCTTTTCTTTTCTCCTCCTCCCAGTCCCCTTTGGGCACCAGACCCATCATTGACTTTCCACACAAACAAACAAAAGTTGGTTTTGTGCTTCCCAATTTTCCTAGACAATCATCTCTCTGATTCTAAACAATCAGAGAAAGAACTGAGAAAGAACTAAGCAGAGGATCTGGAATTATCCCTAGCAGACAAAGAGGAAAAGTGTGAATTCTCTCTCTCTCTCTTTTTTTTTTTTTGTCATACAAGCTAATCCCCACATTTCTCATTTCTCCTGCAAATGAGTACATTGTATACATATAGACTCTGAAGTTGCACAGTTGCACCACCACATTTGTTTTGTCTTATTAAAATTAATTTTTATTGGAGTATAGTTAATTTACAATGTTGTGTTAGTTTCTGCTCTACAAGAAAGTGAATCAGCTATACATATACACATATCCATGGGCTTCCCAGGTGACACCAGTGGTAAAGAACCCGCCTGCCAATGCAGGAGGCATAAAAGACATAATTTTGATCCCTGGTTTGGGAAGATCCCCTGGAGGAGGGTATGGCAACCCACTCCAGTATTCTTGCCTGGAGAATCCCATGCAGAGAGGAGCCTGGCAGGCTGTAGTCCATAGGGTCACACAGATTCAGACAGGACTGAAGTGACTTAGCACATACGCATACAGTCTCATTTAGGTTTTTTTCCTATGTCAGTCATTACAGAGACCTGAATAGAGTTCCCTGTGTTATATAGTCGGTTTTTATTAGTTATCTATTTTATATATTGTAGTGCATATATGTCAATCCCAATCTCCCAGTTTATCCCCCACTCCTTCACAGATGTGGAAAACAAACTTATGCACTGGCCTCATTTGAATTCAAAGCTGCCAATACTGGATATTTGACTTGGAGCAAGTCTGGCAATTATCTCCTCACTCAGTGGAGTAAACAGCTACCACACAGGGAGGCTGAGAGGATTCCATGGATAACATATGAAGTTTCTGTTGTGAAAGGCACAGAGTTAGCTTGCAGCAAGAGCTAGTTTCCTTTGCAATAGGGCTTTGCTTGTGACAGCAATTATAACTGGCACTGTAATAATTATGATCATTATTTCAAAATTTTTTGATTGGGCACATAAAACAAGTTCAAAAATTTGTCCAAAGAGATTGGTCACTTCTACACTTGACCTTGAATTGTATAATGCATATGCTGCAATAAATTTTAAAAGGCTTAATATTTGAATACCAGAAAAATAAAGCAAAGAGAATAAATTTTAGCATGGTTGTTGGTAAATTCCTTACCACAGTTAAAACTGGATATTTTAATGAGGTGTTTTCTCTTATTTCATTACTTACGTTGACAAAAAAAATCCCTTGAACATGTATCGATGCTAAAATCTCACTTGGGGTACTATTTAATATCCTCATCTTTGAAAATTAAAAATCACCTCGCTCCTTACTGAATTTTGCTTGCTATTTGTTTCTTTTTGTAGCTCATTGTAAACGATTTGTTCAGTAAATGTGACATTACCATTAAAATTATTTTAAAATAGTTTGTTTACTTTTGCTTCAAAGGAAATAGTCAAATAATTTTCATACCAGCTTAATCCTCCAGTAGAGCAGTTCTAGTGTATTTTGCATTAATGTGTTTATATCTAAAAATGAAACAACATGCTGAGTCAGTAAGAAGAGAAGAAATCTTAAGCCATTAGGCATCTTTTTACTGAGCTGAAGAATTTACTTTTATGAATCAGTGTTCCACTAGAATAACTAATTGAATATGTATCAGAAATTCTTTTAAATCAAGATGTTTGTATTTTTCTTAAAGAATCATAGTTTGTGTCAAGATACTTTAATCAATTGAGTTCACATGGATGGATTGAATCTGTTTTAGTGTATGTTTTATTCAAGGAGAACTAATGATATTCTTCCACTCAGGGATTTAGGGAATGAAGCTGTTTGTTTATTAAAACAAAAACAGCAAAAATATCTCAGAGTAAATGCAACTCAAGCTGGAAAAATACTTTTGTATTTGAAAAGAGAAAGTCACTAATCATTTTTTTAAATAATGTGAGGAACCAGTAGGAGTGAATGCCATTTACAGGGATTTGAGAATGAAGAAGTGGAGAGGAAATACATGCAGGCAGTTTACTATCTCTTTGAAAATTATTCTCACTGGTAGCTTCAGGAAGGGCAAAGAGAGAAAAGAAAGGTTATGTTAGAATGTACTTGAATGTGTTTGTAGGCCAAGGGGAAGGTAGAAAAATTAATATTGATCCACACAGGTTAAACACCTGCCTGGCATTTGATATTTAGCTGGAGGTGAAGCAGGGGTTTAATCCTATTTTCCTTTGACGGCGAGGACTACGTGGTAATTCACCCTTCACAGACTCCTGCCGTGCCCATAGGTGAAGGAGTGAGGGGAAAGAAAAGAAAACTCCATTGGCCACTACAGAGAAGTCTGGTGACTGCATCAGGTGCAAGTATAACTCCTAAAGTGATACACTGCCCTCAGTGATAGAAAAAAAATAGAAAAGCATTGGTAAAGTTATAGATAAGGATGAAGAAGAAAAAAAAAAACGATAGGTGCTAACAGATGTTGTCTTTCCATATAAGTTTTAGAATTCATTTTTTAATATCTACAAAATCACTTCCTCAGAAATTTATGTCTTTATTGGAATTTAATGCTTGGGGGACACTGGAAAATAATTCAGAACATTTTTGAGTTGTGAGAATAGAACAGAACACAGAAAGGATAATGAACAAAGAAAAAGGCACTTATCTCTATTGGAGCCTCTACACTAATAAATGTTTGTTTACAACTAGCCTCTAGAAAGTTTGGGAGTGATGAGTGATGAGTGATGTTTGTCTCCTATGAGAACTGCTTTCTTAGACAGGCTTCTTTTTGCACTCCATTCCAGTGTTCCATGGTGGCTCAGTGGTAAAGAACCTGCCTACCAATGCAGGAGATGTGAGTTCAATCCCTGGGTTGGGAAGATCCCCTGAAGAAAGAAATTGCAACACACTCCAGTTTTCTTGCCTGGGAAATCCCATGGACAAAGGAGCCTGGAATGTCACAATCCACAGGGCTGCAAAAGAGTTGGACACTACTTAGCAACTGAACAACAACCAGTGTTCTGTTTATTAGAACATGGCCTGCTAAATGTCATCCTAATCCCCGGAATTACCTTGATAGCGTTCCCTTCCTTTAAATAAAATTTATATTTCCTCTTGCCATCTTCATTTCAGTTTACTTCTCTGTGAATTCCAAGGGTCCAGTATTATTTCCAGCAAACATTTCTCTGTAGTAAGAGAATGCTTTTAGAGACAATATCTTTGTCCTTGAATCTGATCGAACTGTGATTTCTTGGCGGGATTTCTAAAATTTCTGCTTTCTCAGTGGGTCACAGATGTGGAAGAGATCCCTAGAGTTCACTATTTTCATATTCTCTTCTTTCTAGGAACTGAGACAGATTACCCAGACTCCCTTGCAGTTAACTGAGGCTCCATGACTAAGGGCTGGCCAAGAAATATAGTAAAAAGTGATACATACTTTCAAGAGTGAATCACCATGACTCTTCCCCTTTCCACATAATTTTTTTTTAATATTTTCTAATTGAGGTATAGTTGATTTATACTACTGTATTAGTTTCAGGTACATGATATAATGATTCAGTTTTTGTGAAGATAATATTCCATTATACATTACTATAAGATATTGGGTGTAATTCCCTGTGCTATACAGTAAATCCTTATTATTGATCTATTTTAAGTATAATAGCTTGTGTTTGTTAGTTCCATAACAAAAATTTGTCCTTCCCTCCCTCCCTGTCCCCAGATTGTGTTAAATGCATATAGATCAATTTTAGAACTGTTATGTTAAAATTATTGCATGTTCAGATTTTCATGATTTTTTTTGGTTTCATTTATTTTTATTAGTTGGAGGCTAATGACTTTACAATACTGTAGGGTTTTTGCCATACATTGACATGAATCAGCCATGAATTTGCATGTGTTCCCCATCCTGATCCCCCCTCCCACTTCCCTCCCCATCCCATCCCTCTGGGTCTTCCCAGTGCACCAGTCCTGAGCACTTCTCATGCGTCCCACCTGGGCTGGTGATCTGTTTCACACTTGATAATTACATGTTTCAATGCTATTCTCTCAGATCATCCCACCCTCATCTTCTCCCATAGAGTCCAAAAGTTTGCTCTGTACATCTGTGTCTCTTCTTCTGTCCTGCATATAGGGTTATCATTACCATCTTTTTAAATTCCATATATATGCATTAGTATACTGTATTGGTGTTTATCTTTCTGGCTTACTTCACTCTGTATAATGGGCTCCAGTTTCATCCATCTCATTAGAACTGATTCAAATGTATTCTTTTTAATGGCTGAGTAATATTCCACTGTGTATATGTACCATAGCTTTCTTATCCATTCATCTGCTGATGGGCAACTAGGTTGCTTCCATGTCCTGGCTATTATAAACAGTGCTGCGATGAACATTGGGGTACACGTGTCTCTTTCAGATCTGGTTTCCTCGGTGTGCATGCCCAGGAGTGGGATTGCTGAGTCATTTGGCAGTTCTATTTCATGATTTAATATGATGTTAGCTGTAGGCTTTATGCAAATATTCTTTATCAAACTGAAGAATTTCCCCTTGGTCCCTAGTTTGATCTGTATTTTTATCATGAATGGACTTTGGATGTTGCTAAATGCTTTTATGACTCAACTGATATGATAATATGATTTTCTATTTCTACTGATTACATTGATTAATTCTCAAATATTTAGCCTGCTTAGCATATCTGGAATAGATTTCACTTTGTCAGGGAGTATGACACTCTTTATAACTTTTGATTTCAATTTGTTCATATTTTTGAGGATATTTTTGTCAATGTTCATGAAAGAACTGGTCTATAGCTTTCATTTCTTATAATACCTTAATCTGCTTTGCTGTTTGGGGCAATGCTATTCTCAGAGAAAGAGGCAAGTTTTTCCACTGTATCTTTTCCTGGACAGGATTTTAGAGAATTAGTGCCATTTTTTCTTTAAATGTTTGCCAGAATTTACCAGTAAAACCATTTGAATTATTTATTCAAATTATTTATTATTGGTGATTTATTCATTTGGATGGCTAGTTTATGATTTAACTTCTTTACTAGATATAGAATTACTGAAGCAATTTACTTTTTCGTGTGTTTTGATACTTTGTGTTTTTTAAATAATTGTTCTGTTTTATCTGAATTATCAAATTTGTAGACTGAAGCTGTTTATATATTTTTTTATTGCCATCTAAATCCAGGGAATTAGCAGTAATGATCCTCTTTCAGTTATGATATCTATGTTTCATGTCATCTCTCTTTTCATATTTGTTAGCCTGGCTAGAGGTCTGTAAAGTCTGTGGTTCTTTACAAAGAACCATTTTTTAGTTTTGTTGATTTTTCTCTATAGTTTTCTTGTTTTCAATTTCATGCTTAGTGCTCTAATTTTAATTATTTTTTTCCTCTGCTTGCTTTAGAGTTAAATTGATCCTTGTTTCCTAGTCTTTTAAATTGGAAGCTTGGGTTATTGATTTTAGATCTTTCTTTTATATTACATGCACTGAATATTATACATTTTCCTTTAGGCATTGAACTATTTTTATAGCATGACAATGATTTTGTAGGTTTTATTTTTATTTTCATCTAGTTCAAAATTTGTTTCAATTCCTCTTGAGTCATCTTATTTGACTCATATGTTATTTGCTATTTAGTAATGTATCATTTAATTTCCAAATGTTTTGTGATTTTCCAGCTAAGTTTTTGCTATTAATTTTGTAATTCCATTGAGGTTTGAGTGCATACTTTATATGACTTCTGTTCCTCCTCTTTGATGAGGTATGCTTTATGGTCTAGAATGTGGTCTTTTGTGGTGAATGTTCCATGTGAACTTGAGCATAATGAGCATTCAGCTGTTATTGAAGAGTGTATTCTAAAATTATCAATTAGACCAAGAGGATTGATAGTGACCTTCAGGTCCACTCTCTATTGACTTTCTATCTACTTGACCCATCAGTTACTGACAAGGGGAATGTTTTAATTTACAAATATAATAGTGCATTTACCTATTACTTGTTTTAGTTATATCACATATTTGATGCTCTATTGTTAGGTGCATACCCTTTTAGGATTATTGTGCTTTCTTGAAGAATTGACCCCTTTATCACTTTGTAATATCATCTTATTATCAACTCTCAGTCTTTCAGCCAGCTTCTGTCTCTGGTCTGTGATCTTCTCAAGTCTTTCTTTATATACAATTTTCAGGTAAGAATACCTGGGCTGGTCTGAGAAGTTGCCCATCATCTTTCTCATACAATGCTTATATGGATAGTTATATTGCCCTCTCTCAATCTAGTCCATACCATATAAAGCAATAAGTATATTAAAAGGTAGCACTTTTATAACTCATACTATGTTATCAGGCACTAGTCTCAGCACCTTATATATATTTACTTCTTTGTTTCCTATAAATAACTTATGAGGAGGCACTATCCTTATCTGTATTTTATAGTTGAGGAAACTGAGAGACACATTAAATAATTTTCTCAGGGTCAGTAGCTAAATGGCAGGTCAAGATTTTATCATTAAGAAGACTACATCTTGAATAATTAGAAATTTGTGTGGATGGATGTTGGATAAATGAGCTTTTGTGTCGCCAAATAAAAGCATAGTTTTAGCTTGTTATCACTTTCTCATGTCACCATGAAAAGGCAATAAATAGCACAATGTTTCTACAACCACTTAGTGTATTGTTTACCAGCCATTTCTGTGATTTTTACCAGACAGCAAGTCAATACTTGTTACTTCTGAGTGTTTTTGTTTCTTTAGTAATCTCCAAATTTACATTCCTCCAATACCATGAGGTGTAATTCAGTGTTCACTATTAAATGAATTAGCTAGGTGGATCTGAAAATGCTTCTGACGAAATTAGGTTTCATTTTCTGTGGAGTGTGGTGGACGAAATTATAGCATTTAATTTAGTGAATTGAATACAGGCTGCGCTTCATTGATTTATTCACCTTTTTCCCTTTAGTGTGGACTTTGAAAATGTAGTTATAACTATTATATTCCCAATAGAAAATAAAACATTGAATTTTCAGGACTGAAATGGTAGCACAAATTTGGGTTATTTTTACATAATTCTTATAAGTCATATTGAAAACTGCTTATACATGGTAGCCTATTTTACATATTTATTGACATGAACAACTATATCTTATATCTTAGGCTAAAAATTTGGGACATCTGGCTGTCAAACAGTCTCCCATCTTGCTCATACTATATTGGTCTATTATATAAATTTTCACATTTTATGGAATTTGGCAAGGAAAAAGAACCGGTGCTCAAGAGGCAGCTTATGTAATTTAAACTATGTATTTAATATGTGCCTGTGTTTTCTATAAACTCCTTGAATAAAACCTAGATATGAGAATTTGATTCTTTAAAAATATATTTTTATGAAGATAGTAAGCTCAGTGAAACAATTAGACCCATTGGTAAGCTGACATGAAGGAAATAATTATTTTTAGGTAAATATGGTGGAATGCATTATCACTGGAGCCCATTTCCATGTCCCAAACATATAGAATGTAGCTGAATAAATTAAATGTGTAGCGAAGCTTGAAATGAAGAATGGAAAAATCCAAAAGTGTTTGAAATGGAGCTGAAAAGTCAAGAAAAGACACTTATTAGATGTCAAGCCAAGATGTCTATAGGGAAATTGGAATGAGATATGAACTTTAAATAAAGAATATAGGCCTCCATACAACCACATGGATAATAATCCTGACCACTGATTCGAGAAGTACAACAAGCAGGATTTGAATTGCCATGAGAAACCCTGGAGCCATCAAGGGATATATTATGAAATGTGCCTAGAAAAATTCCACCCCAGCTGCCACAGGGAAATAGCAAAGAAATTGTCTATCACCTCTCTGAATTCTCCCCTCTCAGTGCTACTCTTGTAAACCTTTGTAACACTTGAGAGTTCAATAAACTTAAGCATTCTCTTGACTATGCATCTATTGTTTTCTCTGTTTTGTTTTATCACTTCTTTTTTGTCAGGTCATTGCTCAATTATCATTTTGGCAGAAAGGCTTTCCTCACTGCTATATATATAATAGCATGTTTCCCCAGCCAAGAACACTGTGTGATCCCTTCACCTTTCTTTCAATTTCACCATAGTGCCCACCATCATCAAAAACATGAAGAATTATTATCAGTCTTCTATCACTAGAATTAAGCTGTATGCAGACAGGGACCTGTTTAAGCACTTAGCCTATAATATATCATGTGGCACATAGAAGATGCTCAATTGTCCTTATTAAGAATAAGAGAAAGCAAAGAAGGAAGAAAGAAAGGGAAGACATGCCTCAAATAGGTAATAGATAAAAGGTTGCCACTCTAAAAGAATTCAAGCTAGATTTAGAAAAGGCAGAGGAACCAGAGATCAAATTGCCAAATCCACTGGATCATAGAAAAACCAAGAGAATTCCAGAAAAAACATCTACTTCTGCTTCATTGACTATGCTAAAGTCTTTGACTGTGTGGATCACAACAAACTGTGGAAAATTATTCAAGAGATGCGAATATCAGACCACCTTACCTGCCTCTTGAGAAATCTGTATTAAGGTCAAGAAGCAGCAGTTAGAACTGGACATGGAAAAATGGACTAGTTCCAAGTTGGGAAAAGAGTACATCAAGGTTATATATTGTCACCTTGCTTATTTAACTTCTATGCAGAGTACATCATGTGAAATGCTGGACTGGATGAAACACAGCCTGGAATCAAGATTGCCAGGAGAAATATCAATAATCTCAGATAGGCAGGTGACACCACCCTTATGGCAGAAAGTGAAGAGGAACTAAAAAGCCTCTTGATGAAAGTGAAAGGAGAGTGAAAAAAGCTGGCTTTAAAACTCAACATTCAAAAACTGAAGATCATGGCATCTGGTCCCATCACTTTATGGCAAATAGATGGGGAAACAATGGAAACAGTGACAGACTTTATTTTTAGGGCTACAAAATCACTGCAGATGGTAACTAAAGCCATGAAATCAAAAGACACTTGGGATCCTTGATAGAAAAGCTATGACCAACCGAGACAACATGTTAAAAAGCAGAGACATTACTTTGCCAACAAAAGTCCATCTAGTCAAGGCTATGGCTTTTCCAGTAGTCATGTATGGATGGGAGAGTTGAACAAAAAGGAAAGCTGAGTGCCGAAGACTTGATGCTTTTGAACTGTGGTGTTGGAGAAGACTCTTGAGAGTCCCTTGGAGAGCAAGGAGATCCAATCAGTCCATCCTAAAGGAAATCAATCCTAAATAAATATTCACTGGAAGAACTGATGCTGAAGTAGAAGCTCCAATTATTTGGTTACCTGATGTAACCAAAGAACTAACTCATTGAAAAGACCCTGATGCTGGGAAAGATTGAAGGCAGGAGAAGGGGATGGCAGAGGATGAGATGTTTGGATGGCATCACTGCCAGGATGGACATGAGTTTGAGCAAGCTCCGAGAGTTGGGGAAGCCTGGCATGCTGCAGTCAATGGGGTTGCAAAGAGTCGGACATGAACTGAACTGAAGTAAAATAATAGTAGGCTCGATAATTCTTGTTTGATTGCTCACTTAGTTAACAACCTTGTATCATTAAAAAAAAAGTCACTGCTATTATGAAGTCAGTAGTGGTACTGTGAGGGGGAGCAGAGATAAGCATTAGCATTGCAAAGAACCAAGACTGAGTCTGTTGAAAGGGCCCATTTATTAATCATCAGTGCATTGCTTCCTTATAATCTGGGATTCAGTTTATAGCAGAAATTGTTTATTGTTCTTAATCCTGCTTGACTATGAGGAAGTTTGTCCTCAAGACTGGGCTACTACAAAAACATCAAAGCATTTGTACTCACATTTATACTCCCATTTCTTTTTTCTAATCTCTCTCCTTCTGTGTCTCACTTATCTGTACCAATAGATATGATGTTTAGAAACTTCTGTTCCTTATAAATGTATCTGATGTCAAATGGATTCTGAATAAGATCAGAGCAAGCAAATAAGGCCCAGTCAGCAGAACTCTTCATGTCCTATGGGACAAATATCAAGCATTTACATTTATTAGTGCCTAGAAACATTTTCTCATTATTTGGTGTATGCTGATGGTAAATCACTCTGTCATGTCCGACTCTGTGTGACTCATGGACTGTAGTCCACAGGCTCCTCTGTCCATGGGATTCTCCAGGAAAGAATACTGGAGTGGGTTGCCATTTCCTTCTCCAATTTTGGTGTATAAATTTGTGCTATTTAGGTCAGATATGCTCAATTTCTGAGGCTTTCCACGTGGTGCTAGTGGTAAAGAACCTGCCTACCAATGAAGGAGATGTAAGAGACACAGGTTTAATCCCTGGGTCAGAAAGATGTCCTGGAGGAGGCCATGGCAACGCCCCCCAGTATTCTTATTTGGAGAATCCCACATCAGAGGAGCCTGGAAGGCTTTGGTCCATAGGATCGCAAAGGGTCAGGCACGGCTGAAGTGACTTAGTACAGCACAACACATGTTCACCTTCTATCTAAAAGCTTTAATTTTCCACAATATAGTGTAAGCGTTCAACTAAGTTTTGAAAGATATATATGTAATACTCTGCCTTCTTTGGCTTAGTCCTGAAGGTACATATAAAAGTCACAACTTTTATCACATTACCCCTGATTTTTAAGTAATAGCCGTCAGAATTGCCCCTAGTTATGAATATTTGAGGTCTTCATGGCAAAGTCGAATGACAGTAGAGAGAAAACCATCAGAGTGGGCAAAGATTTTTAGAATGATGGAAAAGATACCTTTCAAAAGGTGAAAAAGAAATTTCCATGGGAGACTGAAAAATTAAATCTAGCATTAAGACATTTTATTAATTCAGTTCAATTAGTTTAATTCAATTAATTCATCAATCATGAATATTGGATTTGATTCTTTAAAGCTTCTCTTAACATTCCCTTTTTGAATCTAGCTTAAAGTATAGTCTGGTTCCTTAGATGTTGTTGTTGGCTTTATATTGTTTCAATCATGCATTCTTTCAGCAAGCATTTATTGTTTGTTACTCCATACCTAAGGCTTTAAGTTGTGGCAGAAATCTGTCTCAGTGACTTGATTCAGCATGCTGTTGTGATCCTCGTGTCTAAGTCTCAGGTCTATATGTCTGGTAGGCTGAGTCACCAACTGTGAATGCTAGTATATTTTTCTTCCTTTGTTCTTTATGATAGTTCATAAGGAAAATAATGCTGTGACTTTAATGCCATTTTTTTTTGTTTGTGTGGGGAACTGGGGGTAATGGTGGGTGACTGTGACTATCCCTATGTGATCTCCTGAAGGTGAAAGTAGCTGGCACAGAACTGAAAGGAAGGCAGGAAGAAACTCTGCTTCCTTAATCTCTAAGATGAGTGTGTTATGAGCTAAAAATTGAATTCATTGACTTTATATAATTGTAATTCAAACCAATCTACAAGAACTGCTTATATCTAAATGATGATGGAGTGCTAAAGTTATCATTATTGTTTATAAAAGACATCATAACTATAATTAACTCATATTGAACTGCCTTTTTGTTAACGACATTGCCAAAAGTCACACTTGGATGCATTTGGCTCCTTTAAGTGAGCAACATGTGATTGAATGAGCCCTTCAAAAGATTCTTTTTGAGTATAATTTAATACAGAGTTTGCTATAAATCATTGACAAGAGCAGTATGATTGCAGCATTTACTTTTATATAGTTTTTATTTAAATTAAGGAGAGAGTCTGTATAAAAGAGAAATTAATTCCTGAAAATATAGTGGGATCTGAAGAAAGATTGAAGAGAATAAATATTGTTCACTTTTCAAAATGAATTATTTTTTTATTTTTTAATTGAAATATAATTGCTTTACAGAATTTTGTAGGTTTCTGTCACACATCAACATGAATCAGCCATAGGTATACATATGTCCCCTAGTTTCTGTTGCATGGCACTGCTATTTTCTACAATAAAGGAATAAAACTTGCAACTATTAAGTATCAATGTGTATATATATATGTATGATGTGATGTGTGTCTGTATGCTCAGTTGTGTCCGATTCTTTGCGACTCCATGGACTGTAGCCCACCAGGTTCCTCTGTTCATTGGATTCTCCAGGCAAGAATACTGGAGTGAGTTGTCATTTCCTTCTCCAGGGGATCTTCCTGACCCAGGGACTGAAACCACGTTTCCTGTCTCCTGCGTTGGGAGGCAGATTCTTTACCGCTGAGCCACCTGGAAGCCCATATATGTGTATACACATGCACATATGTATGTGTACATAGGTGTGTATACAATATACATATATAGTGATTGGATAAGTTATTGGATAAATTGTTGGCTATATGATATAGGGAATCTGTGGATAAGCTGTGACTTCATTTACCAACTATAAAATAGTCTGTGAAAGCCCAATTTTAGAAAATGAAACATTTGATAGAAATTTGAAGAACTTACTCTCCTCAACAAAAATATTCTTTTATCAAAGAAGAGGTGAATGGATACTGGTGTACACCCAGATCTGAACCACAGAAAGTAAGGGAAGACAAAGGGATAACCTGCAGTGGCGCTGCAGGTAGCCCCGCGTAGTATTGAGAAGTCCAGTAAGTAATCAGGGTCAGAAAGATCCTGATTCTTTCATGTCAGACACCGGGATTACTGTATAAGAGAGATAAAACATTAATAAAAAAGAGGCATATCCTCATACTCCAGTTGGGGATTAAAATAGACTTCCTTTCAAGACTTGATGATGTCATAGTCCTCATCTTTAAGGAAAAATTAATTCCTACATGGTTAAAAACAAGAATTTTGAAAGACCTGGGTCAGGAGAAAGAATGAGAATAAAAGGAAATTCAGGTGCAAAGATTAAAAATTCATTACTTCTGTTTCTTTGAAACAAGGCTCAATGATTTGGCCTGTAAAACCTAGTTATTTAATCATTTTGACTGATTTCTTTATATTGCAAGGAACAAAAGTTTATAATATGGCTTTTATCACCTAGGGAGTCTAGTCCTAGATTTAGTAATGCTAAGTCCTGAGCCCCACCTCTGGGGATTTGGAGGCAGTACAGCTTTGATGCAGTCTAGGTCTCTAGTTAGTAAAATGCCAAGGTGGTTTTATTCCCAATCTAAAGAGTTTTCTTATCTTGGTTATTGGATTTGGGGGAGGAAATAGTCATTGTGTTAGAGTAGGCACACTAGAAGAGTGAAAAGCAACACTGGAAACGCTATCATCATAGAGATAATTTGTTTTAAGAGTAACATTAACCCAATAACAGCCTGAGCAAGTTTCATACCACATACTTTACTAACCATCTGTTACTCAATTATAATTTTTACTGCTCATACTTTCTTTTTGCCCAACTTTCCTCCTTTATTCAAAAGATTTTTTTAGTTGCATGAGTTACTAGTATTTTATACTAATGAAGTTGTCAAAAAGTAAAAACTGCCCATTTAAAATATCAGCTTATTTTCTTATCCTGTATACTTACCTGATTTTTCTTATCCTTTATCAACTAATGTTTTCCATTTCTCTACAATTTTCTGTGACCTGTTGATTGACCTGTTCAAATTATTTGCACATTCAGTCACTGCAAACAATTTTGTATTATCATCATCCCGTATCTGGTCTATTCTCCATATTTATTGCCTCCCCCAACTCCCACTATCATTTAACATTTTCTCAGTGGAATGTAAGCCACTTGACGGCAGCAATTTACATCCATGTAATGCTTTTCTGTTACATATTATAATATTTTGGCATTTGGGTAGATAAAGTGAAAATCACATATATATTTATATGTAGTTGAATTTCATTTTTGAAATAAGCTAAGTAATAATTTTACCTGTTTTTCACAAAGGCCTTAAAGGATTGTCTAGTATTAAAGTTTGTTGTCTGTCCCCAACTGATGATATTTCAAAGTAAAGGGCAGTTTCTTAAGTTAAAATTTTATTTCATAATCAAAAGCATAGGGTTCATGTGGTTGTTTTATTAAAAGTAATTGCTGCTGCTTCTTATTTCATTCAAATTGAATAGAAATTAACTTTCTTGTCAATTTATACTTACCATAATTCCAAAAGCTTAAAAGGTAGATAATCATGAACTGTCTTTCTCTGAACCCAATGACCTACATATTTAGAAGAAATAGAATAAACAAATTCAAAATATAAGAATCCTAAAATATACTACAAAACTAAAAGCCAAGTTAGTTTTACATTAGCAATATGGGTTATCTTTAAAAAAAAAAAAACTTCACTTTCTAATCAAAGAAATACATAACTATAAAATTAACCAATTAACATTTATTTAAAAAGTTGCCTCAGCTTATTCATAGGGAAATAATTTATTTTTTGTCCCAAAAATATATATCCCCTCCTTTCAAAATGATTCCTAACTTCTGAATAATGTGATTATAGCTTTAACCATTTTACGAGAAATACTCTGAGATTTTAGTAAGCGTTAATTATGATTTTTTCTTGGAAAAACTTTAGCCATGCATTTAAGAAAAAGCAATTCATTTATGTGAAGTTCTGTTACCAGACATAGAATCATTTCCTTTATTGCCTAATATATGTTCAGTTTCATGTCTAGTTAGAACATAAGGCATGATAAAGACAACTGGCAAAAGAAATCATATAGTTATTTTATGCAGCTGCCTGTTATAAGGAAGTTCATAAACTCCATATTCTGTTGAGCATAAGTGTGTGGCCCAGTGGACATCTGGTTCTCCATACAATTGTCAGAGATATTCCAATTCCATTTGTGTTTTAAGCAATCCAGATGTCCTTCAACGGGTCAATAGATAAGTGTTACATCCATACAACAAAATGCTTCAAGGAATTTTAAAAAAGAACTACTGATACACATGAATGAATCTCAGAGGCAGTATTCTAAGTGGAAGAAGTTATATCTTAGAGGCTGTGTAAAATATGTTTCCATTTATGTTAATATGACAGCCTTGAAATGGCAAAAGTATAGAAACAAAAAACCGATTAGTCAGTGAGCCCAAGAAACTAGACTGGAAGAAGGGTTTGTCTTCAAAAGATCATGAGGGCATTTTTTCAGCTGCTCTACACCTTGATTGTTGGAAATGTTAATGTTATTGTGTGTGTTATACCTGTAAAAACAAAGCACTAACTGAGAAGAACAGAACAACTTTGACACTACATTGCTAATGTGCAAGTACAAGTGAGGTAACTGCAAGCATATGACACAATAGTATTGATTATATAAATAATTACCAATCAATAAGGATAAGCAGCAATAACAGCAAAAAAATCTAAATAAAATTTGCATGAATGATGTTAACATAACATTCACAAAAATGAGTATCCAAATGGTCAATAAACAAGTGAAAATATGCTCAGCTTCACTTTGAATCTGAGCATGACATAATATAGCAACAATGAATTTCTCCTGCTAGAAGAGTCAGATGATAAATGTGTTAGTGAGGATGTAGAGGCTTTAAAGAGTATGAGAGGAAAATGTATTCTTACACAGCAGGGCAAGTTTCAAAAATGATACTCCTTTCGAAGAGATATCCTTCCCTGTCTAGTAACACTGAAAATAAGAATACCAGGCATTCAGAAATTCTGCAAAATAGTGAAAATTGAAATAATTATTTGGGTTAGTTACAGTTGCAGTTGTCTAAGAGTTGTCAGTATTGTATACAAAATATTCATCAGAGCATATTTATACCAGGAATAATTGGAATCACCAAATCAGATGCTATTTAAAATGTTTCTGATTCTAATATCCTTAATATTGATTGAGTTTCCTCATCAGTAATAGGAAAATTGTAATTTAATTATTTCCTGGTGTCATCTGGAATAAAATATTTAATCTGTACCTAGAACACTGTAGGTATGATCTGATACTGATTATAATCACTGATACTCATCTTTAAAGGTCAGATAAAAATGGGAAAGAATTTTACATGACCAAAAGTGAGAATAACTACAGTTTACTCCTTTGATTCTATAGGAGTAATTTTTTAACCTTTCTTAAAGCCCCAGTGGTATCTACTTTAATAGACTAGCTAGGATCTTCAACCTCACCTAACTATGGATTCTTTTCAGTAGGTGTCAGCAGGGGTCGGTATCTGCTTTGATATCCAGCGCCAGTTCATTCGAGCCTCAATACAGTTTTGAATGGGATTGAAACATTGTATAATTCAGTTACATCTTACTGTAAAACCACAGAAGTTTACTCATTTCTAACTTAAACCTGGAATTAGTAAAATATAATCCTTCTTGAGTATCATGTTGCCATCAAGAAGAAGATTGTTACAATATGCAACCAACTTCCTCCAACTTAGTAACTGCTGTGCACTTTTGTGAAAGCTTTATTTTGTTTGGCGTATGAAACCCAAATTTCTTCTGCACTCTAGTACCATATTCAGAATTTCAAATGCCCAAAGAAGGACACTGGGGGCTTCCCTACCTGCAATGCAGAACATCTGGGTCCGGTCTCTGGGTTGGGAAGATCCCCTAGAGGAGGACATGACAACCCACTCCAGTATTCTTGCCTGGAGAATCCTATGGACAGAGGAGCCTGATAGGCTGCAGTCCATGGGCCTCACAAAGAGTCGGACATAATCGAGCAACTAAGCATGCAGAAGGACATTTCAAATTCCAAATTCTATGTATTTACTCTTATTGGCATTTTTTAGTTTACATTTTTTCTAATGACTCTATAAGATTTAGAAAGTATGATGATGGCTCATTTGCTTATGTCATATTCTTTCTTGTGACTCCATGGACTGTAGTCTGCCAGGCTCCTCCGTCCATAAGATTTACCAGGCAAGAATCCTGGAGTGGGTTGCCATTTCCTTCTCTAGGGGATCTTCCCAACCCAGGGATCAAACCCAGATCTTCTGTAATGCAGGCAGTTTCCTGCTTAAAACTTTTTTTTTTTTTCTGAGCTATTTAGATTGTATACCTATACTTTTCAAATACCTATTAGCCTGAACTTGTCCAATTCTACTTCCTGCAAGTTATTTTTGATAAACATAACATTATCCAAGATAGAAGAAAATAAAGGAAGAATTTAGTTACTGAGTAAGCTGGAGAGTACAGCTAGTGAATATTATGAGTATAAAAGTTACTGTTAAAATGTGTGCATCTTCAAGTGCTCAGGCCTGCTGCACTGGGAAGACCCAGAGGGATCGGGTGGAGAGGGAGGTGGGAGGGGGGACTGGGATGGGGAATACATGTAAATCCATGGCTAATTCATTTCAATGTATGACAAAAACCACTGCAATGATGTAAAGTAATTAGCCTCAAACTAATAAAAATAAATGGAAAAAAAATGTGTGCATCTTTGAAAATGATAGGAGTTGCTAACCAGGCCAGACATAGGACAATTGGTGTAAAAAACTGAGATTGTCCTGGGCAAATGGAGACAAATATTTATAATAGTGATAAATAATTCACCACAACCACATACAGATTCTGTAAATTTATTGCAAAGGTGCCCCAGCTAAAGTGTCCCATATTCTGATGCATATATTTGCACCTTTAGGGGAACACTTTCTCATTTATTTCACTCAATTACATTTATTAAGTTTCAGGATAGGAGCTGGATACTGGGGATCAGCACTGAAGGACACAGACCCCATGTTTGCTCTCAGGGCATCCATCTCAAGCTTTCCTGTTTAATATCAACATTTAATGGTATTTTGAATGTCTCAGCATTTAGCACACATAAACTATAACTAAGCTGTCCTATTTAGGTGGAAATGTGTAGTAAAACTGATTTTACAAAAAACAGAATTTAAAGATAAGTCTACACTTTCCAATGCTTCATGCCTTTAGAACTCCTCTTCAGAGAAAAACTGATAAAGTCTAAGAACATCTTTAAATTATAATAGTAATAAGTGAATAAGGTCATTAATCTGTGGAACTATCCTTAAAAACTGTGGAAAATTCTTAAAGAGATCGAGTACAAGACCACCTGAACTGTCTCCTAAGAAACCTGTATGCAGGTCAAAAAGCAACAGAACCTTACCTGGAATAACTGAATGGTTCAAACCTGAGAAAGCAGGATGGCAAGGCTGTCATTGTCACCCTGTTTATTTAACTTATATGCAGAGTACATTATGCAAAATGCTGGGCTGGATGAATCACAGGCTGGAATCAAGACTGCTAGAAGAAGTATCAACAACCTCAGATATGCAGATAACACCACTAATGACAGAAAGTAAAGAAGAACTAAAGAGTCTCTTGATGAAGGTGAAAGAGGAGAGTAAAAAAGCTGGTTTAAAACTCAACATTCAAAAAACTAAGATCATGGCATTCTGTCCCATCACTTCATGACAAACAGAAGGGGAAAAATGGAAGCAGTGACAGATTTTATTTTCTTGAGCTCCAAAAGCACCGCAGACAGTGACTACAGCCATGAAATTAAGAGAGACTTGCTCCTTGGAAGGAAAGGTATGACAAACCTAGACACTTTGCTGACAAAGGTCTGTAAACTCAAAGCTATGGTTTTTCCAGTAGTCATGTATGGATGTGAGAGTTGGACCATGAAGAAGATTGAGTGCCAAAGAACAGATAGTTTCAAATTTTTGTGCTGGAGAAGACTCCTGAGAGTCCCTTGGACTGAAAGGAGATGAAGCCAGTCAATCCTAAAGGAAATCAACCCTGAATATTCATTGAAAGGACTGATGCTAAAGTTGAAGCTCCAATATTTTGGCCACCTGATGCGAAGAGCCAACTCATTGGAAAAGACCCTCATGCTGGGAAAGACTGAAGGCTAAAGAAGGGGGCAGCAGAGGATGAGATGATTAGATAGCACCACTGACTCAACGGACATGAATTTGAGCAAACTCTGGGAGATAATGAAGGACAGAGGAGCCTGCATGCTGCTGTCCATGGGGTTGTAAAGAGTCAAACACAATTTAGCAACTGAATAACAACAACAGACTTTCCCTGATGCTGGGAAAGATTGAAGGCAGGAGGAGAAGGGATGACAGAGAACAAGATGTTTGGATAGGATCACCGACTCAATGGACATGAGTATGAGCAAATTCTGAGAGATGGTGAAGGACAGGGAAGCCTGGAGTGCTGCAGTCCATGGGGTGGCAAAGAGTCGGGTGTGAATGAATGACTGAACAACAGCAACAATCCTTAAAAAACAAAATGTCGTATCAAGTGATTCAAGGAAATAATGACTGAATGTAAGGGCAGAAACTGGAAAACAAAAACTATAATATTATTACAGTTAAGTTTCCTTATAATATGTTGAAAAAGATATTTAAAATGTCCACTTCCTTCTTCTCCCCAGAATCATTTCACATATATTATACACAGGTCCTGATTTGTTTTCTAAATAGTCAGAAACAATCATTTTTCATATCTGTGTTCATCAATGATAACAAACATATCTATTCAAATTCTTCCATATTTGATCAGAAATATCCAAGTATTGCCTCAGTCAGAACAGTTTCTTAACAACAAAAATAACAACAGTGAACAAGACAAGACAAAACGAAACACACACACGAAACACATTGCTTACTGTAGGAATAGAACACGCATCAATGCCTTGTTTGTTGAGGATACCTCAACTTGGTCCTGCATAGGTCACTGATTGGCAGTGGTTATTTACTTAACTTTTCCTCATTGGACATTATTTATGTGTGTGAACAGGCTCGAATAAGCCTCTAAATGTTCTCCCAACTTGAACATTTGCACAGTGTGTAACTTTAGCATTGTAATAGAATTTCTCAACTTCTTTCCCATTGTTTTTGTTTTTTTGTATGTTTTCCAGCTCTAGTTTTCTAATTTTCTCTCTTCTTTCTTTCATAGAAAAGCTTATGAAGAAATAGATTTAATGCCTTTTTCCACATCTAAAACTTTCACTAATACCTCAGTTCTCTAATGTGTCTCTTCTCTTACTGTTTAACTAATATTATTATTTTTTACGTCACCAAAGACCTTGTGTTACTACCCCAAGATAACCATCTGAATGCTTATCACACTTAAGCTCTCTGCAATGCCTTTTGGTTCATTGTGTCTATTTTGAAGTTCTCTTCATCATGGTCTTTCAAGATAATACCTTCTTTTTATTTATTTTTTTAAATTTATTTTTTGCTTCTCTGGTCACTCTATTTAATTTTTTTCTGTCATCTTTAATATTGGTATCTCACATATTCATGTTAAACCTTTACTTTAATTCTAAAGTTATAACATTTCATCCATATCCATATGTTCAATTTACACTTATGTTCATAAATTGCTATCACTAAACCAAATCTTTTTTAGATTCTGCTTTACCACATACACAGAAAATATTTACCTAAATATCCAACAGATATCTTAAAATCAACAAGTAGAAAATATCAACATGTAAAATAGACCACTTAATTCCCCCAGGCCCAATATTTCCCTCCTGAGGTGTCCCTTATCACTGTATATGGTACTTAATTGCCCGAATCTTTAAATTCTATCAATTTTGTGTCCTTAAAAAATTCTCAAACTATTCTTTTCTCTTTATATTCATTATAATAACTTTGAGATACTCATGATTCTTTGTGTCTATGTGTGTCTGTGTTATTCTTTGTATTTATTTGTTAATAATGTAATTGCCCTAAGAAACTAGTCTCTTGTTTCTTACCCTAACCACTGTATCAAATGCTGACTTAGGTTGAGCTTTCTGAAACAATGAACTTATTTTAGTTCTTATCTTCTTGGCATCCATCAATATTGTTTTGACTTTTAAGATAAGGTCAGAATTAGTTAACATAGAATAGGAACCTTTCAGATTTCACTCCTGTCCACCTATTCTCATTATCTCACTGCATAGCATACTGTAATTAACTACTTATTTATTTCTTCCTTTGAACCATGAGTCCCTTGATGATGGGGTCTGTGAAATATCTCCTGAGCCCCAACTCCTAAAATGTGTCCCACCTCCAAAAATGTGTCCCACATCTAAAGTATGTTAAAAATGTTAATTATGTAAGTTATTTTTTAATTAAAAGACACATTATCAAGCTTACTCAAAGTACAATTAGGCTCCTACTATTCTGAGTGTTACATAGAATAATATTTCTATCAAAGAATTAGAAAACAAAATTCTAATCTTGAATCCCTTACTAATTATTTGTGCAACTTGCACCAAGTCACATAACTTGCCTGGGCTTCAGTTTCTTTCTTATGAAATGATTTTGTATTGTTAGATGATTTCTCCAGCCTATTCTAGTTTCAACTTTCTGTGCAACCTGGTACTGTTCCATGGTCATAATTTAATGAGACACATTAACTTTTCAGGCCTCTAAGGAATAATTTCCTTAGCACTCAAACATAGTGTTTCACCCTAGTGTCTGTCCTATATCTAAGTATGCTTTGCCCTCGGGAACATAAGCCCAGGATGCTGCCACAGCAGAGCATATTTCCTCATTTCCACTGGTCTTATATAAAGGGAAAAAATGGTGTCATAACTCCAGTGGATTTATTTCCTGCTAACTTTAAAAGCTAAGAAATGCTTGAAAATATATCCTCAATGTCACTGATTAGAACATCCTGTGGAGACAAATTAATTTTCTCTAAATGACATTTGAAAACTTGCTGAGGGCAAAGAACAGGAGAATGTGGTTATCCAATGAGTCATTTTATAATTTCAGGATGAAATTGGCCACCTTGTATGGCCAGTTTTTGTGGAGCAAACAGGACAAGGTGAGTTTTCCCCAGCTAGGAGCAAAGTACCTATTACTAATTTAGAAAAGGGAGGGATAACAGTCTGGAAAATTATAGGTCCATTTAAATAACTAAATGTGCTATAAAGATATATGCCAAGATTTTGGCAACAAGACTTGAAAGAGTTATGGATAAATTAATACACAGGGACCAAGTTGGATTTATGAGGCATGAAACAATTATAGACAGTATGAAGAAGAGTTTTATGTTAATGCAAATTGATAGTGATACTCAGACTCTGGTGTTTGCAAATTCTGTTAATATCCAGGAAGTGTGTAATAAAAAGGCACAGAAATATAGCTAAGCAAATATTAAATCATGTAAGTTTATAAAAAGTCTTGTTTTTTGAAGAAGATACTATTCTTCTAGCAAAATAGGTTGTATAATATTCATGGTGTCAAAACACTCAACACAGAAAGGTAATTGCTTTTTTTCCTTATAGATTGACTGTGTTGAAAGTCATTATTAGGAAGGTTGTACTTATTTTACTATTTCTTATCTTATTTTTTTGTGATTAAAGAATGACCTAAGTCACCAGCATGACACATTTTAAATAATACATTCTCAGTCACAGGGATTTGAACTAATTAATTTAAGAGTTGCAAATTTAAAATGCTGACAGTTATATATTTCCATCAAGTTTAAAGAAAATTTGAGTGACAGGCATGTAATCCTTTTGACTTAACAAATTAATGTTTGAAATTTCACAGAATTTAAAAAAGTGGTACATGTCTGTTATCAGCAGGGTGATAGATTAGCCACTCAGAAGACCCCTCCTCCTACAAAACAATTAAATCTTGCATATAAATACATTGTGGGGTTTCAAGGAATAAGGAACCTATGCAAGAGATAAAATAAGTAATCAACAAAGCTATAAGCTGAAACCTGAGTAGGAAGCAGTGAAGAGTAAATTAACCTGTAAGTTGACTTTATCTAAGGCATGAACACCCAAGCCAAACCTGGGATTAAGTGCTGCTATATGAGAGTGTATTTCAGCGTGCAGGAGTGGAGGCAGGAGAGTTCACGTCGCTTCAAGTAGTCACCCAAACCTCTTGAATCAGGGCCGAAGCAAACCTGAATCTTCTTTAGTGTAAAGCGGCTCACTTTTAGTCCCTTGGGATTTTCACAGAGGAAGATCAAGAAAAGAAAGGCTTATAATGAGAGCTCACAAAACACAGGAGGAAACAAGCGACAAGGGATGAGTATCAGCATAAAGAAGCATGTCACTCGTCTATAAGAAAAGGTTTTTTTTGTAATACAATTGGTATTCTACAAAACAAGAGAAAATGACATCATATAAAATCTTCAATTAAAACTACAAAAGGCAGAAAAAATGTGGAAGACAAAAGTAGGAACAAAGGCAAGAAGTAGAAGACAGTAACAAATAATGGAAAATATGTATCCAACTATATCCATGATCACTAAAATGTCAGTGGTCTAAACATACTAATTAAAAGACAGATAAAGCCAATTAGAGAACAAGCCCACACTAATATATTGTCTACAAGAATCTTACTTTAAATATTAAGACATCTTAGATTAAAGTAAAGAGATGCTGAAAATAGGCCAAGCTAACTCTAATCTAGAGTGATTGATTTTATTGCACGTGCGCCTGCTAAGTCTCTTCAGTTGTGTCTGACTCTTTGGGACTTTAAGGACCACAGTCCGCCAGGCTTCTCTGTCTATGGGATTCTCCAGACTGGAGTGGGTTGCCATGCCCTCCTCTAGGGGGTCTTCCCGACCCAGGGATGGAACGGGGTCTCATGTCTCCTGCATTGACATGTGGATTCGTTACCACTAGCACCACCTGGGAAGCCCAATCAGTTGTATTAATATCAAAGTAGACTTCAGAGCACGAACAGTTATCAGGGATAAAGAGGGGGTTACATAGGTGGCTCAGACGGTAAGGCGTCTGCCTGCAATGCAGGGGACCCGGGTTTGGTCGGGAAGATCCTCTGGAGAAGGAAATGGCAACCCACTCCAGTACTCTTGCCTGGAAAATCCCATGGATGGAGGAGAGTGGTAGGCTACAGTCCATGGGGTCACAAAGAGTCAGACACGACTGAGTGACTTAACTTTCACTTTCACATAATGACAAAAATGTCAATACAAGAAGACACGCTGCTGCTGCTGCTAAGTCGCTTCAGTCATGTCCGACTCTGTGCGACCCCATAGACGACAGCCCACCAGGCTCCCCTATCCCTGGGATTCTCCAGGTAAGAACACTAGAGTGGGTCGCCATTTCCTTCTCCAATGCATGAAAGTGAAGAAGAATAATCCTTAATAAATATGTATATAATAATAGAACATCAAAATTCACGAGGCAAAAACTATTAGAACTACTTGGATAAACCGATGACTCCATTGTTATAGTTGAAGACTTCAGTACTCCTCCATTGGGAATGAACAGATTCAGCAGGCAGAAAATCAATATATCAACACCATCAATTAACTGGATGTAATTGACATCTTTCAACGATTTCACCAGGGCTTCCCCAGTTGCTCAGACGGTAAAGAATCTGCCTGCCATGCGGGAGATCTGGGTTTGATCCCTGGGTCAGGAAGATTCCCTGGAGAAAGGAATAGCAACCCACTTCAATATTCTTACCTGGAAAATTCCATGGACAGAGGTACCTGGCAGGCAGGCAGGCACAGTCCATGGGATCGCAAAGAGTCAGACACAACAGTGATAACACACACTAATGACTTCACCAAACAATAGCAGAACACACATTCTGTTCAATCTCTGAATAGAACATTCACCATGATAGAACATGCTCTAGCTCATAAATTACACCTTAAAAATTGAAAAGAATAGAAATTACTTAAGGTTTGTTCTCATACCACGATGGAATTTAAAAAAACCTATAACAGAAAAACAGCTGGAAATTACCAAAATGCATGGATATTAAACAGCACATTTTTAGATAACACATGGGATAAATATGGATAGAAATAGTTTTAAATATTGAATTGAATAAAAGTTCACATGCAATATTAAAGCATCAGATTATCAGTTGCCAATTTCAAGTTATCAAAATGTGCAGGATGCAGCAAAAGCAGTGCTTACAGGGAAATTTATAGCATTGAATACATATATTGTTCATCACATGATTTGCTTAATAGATTATAAATCAATTTTAAAAAATTTCAAAGAACAAATCTGTTAAGAAAATCTATAATCTTCCTTTCTTCTTTACTGCTCACACAGAACACTTCTCCTCTGATACATCACCAAATGTGTGTGGAGTTTGTTTTTCCGTATACTAATCAATCATCTGCCATACCAGCTGGGTGTCCTACAATTTTATTCAATTCTAATACTGTCTACCTGGAGATAGCATCAGACCCCATAATTTAAAGTCTTAGCCCTATAACATCACACCCCCAGTTTCAGCTCCCAATTGCAAGTACCTGTTACCTGTGCTTCTGATCCACTGGATATAAATCAGAGGTCTCTACTACTGATTATAATGCAGCTCCCTCCTTGGTTCAATTGATTTTGCTGGAGCAGCTTACAAAACTCAGGAAAACAGTTGACATACTAGATTACCAGTTTGTTAAAAACAAAAAGAGATGCTACTCGGGAATACCCAGGTGAACGAGATACAGTATGTGGGAAGGGGCATCAAACTTCCGTGCCGTATTTGAACAGGCACCTGCATGGGCTGACCAACACAGAAGTTCCCGGAACCTGCTACCTTTGGGGTTGTTATGGAGATTCCCTCATATTGGCATGATCCATCATTAACTCAATTTCTAGTCCTTATCCTCTTCCTGGAAGTTAGGGGATGAAGCTGAAAGTTCCAAGCTTCTAATCATAGCCTAATCTTTCTGATGACCAGCCCGCATCCAGGAGTCTACCATGCGTTGCCTTATTGGAAAAACAAATGCTCTGAGCATTCAGAAAATTCAAAAGCGATTGTTATTTAATGTCACTTTTACATTTATACAGTTTCCAAATGTGTAGATTGCTACTGAGATTTCTATTCAGCTCCATTATTGATTTTTTTTGACCTTGTGTTATTACTATACTAAATTATCACAGCTATTTAATTAAAAATTTATAAGGTAAGTTCTTGTCAACCCCTTAGCTGTGTTTCTTCTTAGGGGGTGTCCTGTATTTTCTATAGTTGCTTTTTTTTTTAAAACCTCATTATTCTAAATCAATAATCCACTCTCAACCACATTGTCATCATTATTTGAGATTACATTTGACAATTAACTCAACAAAAACACAGTTGGCGTCCACCGTATACATGTACTTGAGGTATGTTTGGGGCTCCATCACTATGTTGTTACGGCTCCTGACCTAAGAGAGCTTATAGAAGTATTCTGGATATATTTTATCACTCTCAAAGATACCAAGCATTTTCTCTTTCAGAGGGATAGGGGATTCAAAGTTGAAGAAGAATAAGATCGTTCTCCTCCTGATTTTAAGAAATGCAAAATAAGACTGAACCTTATATTTGTGTCTGAGAGTAACTCTGACTTCCAGCCAATTCCCGATAATAAGTGTCTGAGAGGTTCGTACATCTGTATACCTTTCTCCACACTGAGAAAAGTCTGTTAAAGCAAAATTAAAAAATCTGATCCTCAGGATAATTAGAGAATGTGGTTCCATGATGTGACATGTATGTTTCTAAGAAGATCCTGGTCTTCTAAATAGTCATCATCCTGAGTTGATGGTTAAATTTTCAATAGTTAAATCTTCATGTAGCAGGATGATCAAGTGCTATAATTTAGCTAACAATGTTGGTGATGGCAGGAAGAATTTTAATTGAGCAAAGCCAGACTTTTGAGGATTAATTGCCAGTTACCTTTTAAAATAATAACTAACCAGATGAGGATGAGCTTTCATAAAGATGAAGGACAAAGAATATGCCTAGAAAATCCTTCCCTCTGAGGTCAAAAAGCAAATGAAAACTGGGGGCAACGGGATCAATAGAAGTGACAAGCCAGCACTCTCACATTTCCACTTAGCTTATCCTGTTCCCGCTGCTTGAACTTAAGCTGTGAATTTATGGAGTATTCTGTTCTCAAAGAACTTTGCCAATTTGAACCACACTGGACCCAAGAAGAGTGATGAAACCAGAGAGCACATAAAACTAGAAGAGTGCAGATGAGATAGCAAAGGCTTGTCAAGAGATAGAAGCCCTTTAAAAATGTTTTTAGAAGCGATAGCATATTGCTATAGAGCAATAAAAGACACCAAGTTCCAATTGAGAAAAATATTAGAGGTCGTCAAGTGTGATATAATTCTGTCTGTATTCAAAGTCAATGAAAATGAAGAGTTTGGGAGGTTAAGGTTAATGTTGAGCTGAAATGGAGCAAAGCAACAATTTATTAGCTAGTAGTTCTGGTACCTATGATGGAGCAACTTTTTGAAACCTCATGTGTCTTCTGCATTTGCACGTAGGAAAAAAGGCCCACCAGCAGACACGGGTCCCAAAGCCCATTGCCTAATCAAACTCTCCATATGTGATAAAAGGAGCCATGAAAAGTCTGCTAAGTAGGCGAGAACAAATGAACAGACAGAAGCCCTTTCAGTACTCTTTATGTTTGAGAACAAACTCTGTTTTAATTTTAAGACTCATTAACTGTCTATAGTTAAAATCCTTTCAATTTCTTTATAAGGCCCCTTCTCTAAGTTTGTTAAGCATATACAAAAGGTCCCAGATGCCACAGACATTTGTGTTTGTCCAGTAGTTAAAAATGTACATTTTCACTCTTTTGTTCTCTTTCCTTTCTGCTTCTTTTTATCTCTGCCTCTCCCCTTCCATCCTTTTTTCTTTCCTTCCTTTCTTCTTTTTCCCTCTTAATTTTTCTTTGCTTCTTTGATCTATCAGACAGATTTGGAACACATGTGGATTTCAAAAGGAAGCAAACAACTGAAATGGGAGAATGATGCCTAGGATTAAGCCATGTGTTTGAGTTTGTAATATTGTTTCATTCTTTCTTCTCAATTTTGAATGCAATTACAATTTGGGGGAAAAAATGTTTCACGGCTTACATACCTGACTACTCATTCTCTCTTGTTTTTATTATCTCCTAAATGGGCTCATTTTTGAGGTTTTTTTAAGTGGCTAATTTTACAGAGCTTATGTTTCCCTATTTACAGAGGAATTAATCAAGAATGTTTCACATCTTAATTGTTCAGAAGGCCAGTTTTAGCCACTTTGATTACATTGTTAAGGCAATGTGGAATTTCTTATTCAAATAAACATTATTATTTTCCACTTATTTTATATAGTAAAAGTAAATTGCTACTGCATTTCAATTAGATTTATTGCCAAGAAAATAAAATGCCTGAATTTTTAAGTTGTGTGCTGTGTTTTGAACTATGTATGGAAGAGGATGGTAGGTAAAACAATTCTATATGCCACAGAACAATCAAAATATCTAGAACACAACCTCACTTTTACTAATCTGGTTTTCTCTAAGAAACTGTGCATAGCAATTTGTTTAAACTAATGAGAGTATTATTTTGCTGGAGAAAAACAATTTAGTACTGTATGTTGATTTATAGGATGGACACAAAAGATTTGAAATGCTTCTCTTTATTGTTAAATATTTTTAAAGTTCCCACATATTTCAAATACTCCAATATTTTTTTAAAAAACTGAATTGACATTTCAGTATATAGTTCAATATAAATAGCTGCCTTCATTCAGCCTGGAAAATAATATGATTTTTTTAAATGACTCACTTAATCTCATAGAAATTTACATTGGGTATATGACCCTCATAAACTTAGAAAATATGAAATTGCCACAAAATGGCAAATGAATTACTGCATAAAGGTCATTTTTTAAATTTTTGACACTTTAGAACATTAGAAGGTCAAAAATCAGTGGCACATTGTCCTGTGCTGAAAAATATCTTGATTTAATCAAGGCACTGTGTAGGCTGGTATAATTCAAAATAATTATAATGTCTGTGAAATCAGACATTCAGATATGTAAGTGACTGTTGTAATAAGAAATGAATCGAGGATTAGAGAAATGTTGCATTTACTTCCTTGTTTTCTTACAAGTAAATGTAACTTTCCAGCACAAAGACATTTATTCTATTTACTCTTTAAAGTTAAATTTGTACTATTGATGTATGTTTTTGACATTAATGAAATGTCTATCAAAATGTATAACAACACAGAAGTATAAGGATTGTAAATTCAAGGATGCCTTATCCTTGAAATTCAGGCTTTTACTATTTTTTTGTTGAATGGAAATTTGAAATCATCTATGTGGAAAGCTATAATATTTTGAGTAGTATAACCAGTAATTCCTCTGAAATTCTCTTTTATATGTCAGTGATTGCCTTATTTCAAATTAGAAAAATACATCTTTTTCTATTTGCTTTTCTTTTCATCCACAGAGCAAAAGAATTTTAGAGTTCAAAAGCATCATTGGCTGGCCAATTTAACAATATTAGTTATATCCTAGTAAGTGAAACTCAAGAGTAAATTTTTCAAAAAGTTGTATATATTATACTGAAAGACCATGGAAATTGGAGCCAATAAACATGAGTTTGATTTCTAATTGTGCCACATTCCAGCATTGAGGAAATAGCAAATCACTCTCTGAATCTCCCCACCCTGCCTTTTTTTAATCTATAAGAGGAAGACAAAATCTTCACTAAAAACTCATTTTTTTTTCCTTTAGGAATAAGTAAATGTGTGTACATGGACATCTTAATGAACCATAAAGTGCTATAACATCTATGCTAATATATAGAACAAAAGATAAAGAAAGCCTTGGGAATGTAAATTTGGGCAGCCACTATAGAAAACAGGATGGAGGTGCCTCAAAATATTGACAATAGAGCTACCACATGAACCAGATATTTCACCCTTAGCCATGTATCTGAAGGAAGTGAAATCACTGTCTTGAGGAGATATTTGCACTCCCACATTCTTTGTAGCATTATTTACAACAGACAAGATATGGAGAAAACCCAAGTGTCTACCCATGGATGACTAGAGAAAGAAAGTGTGTGGTGTGTGTGTGTGTGTGTGTGTGTGTGTAAACAAAGGAATATTATTCAACCATAAAAAAGAAGGAAATCTTGCCATTTGCAACACCATAGATGAACTTCAGGGTTTCCCAGGTAGCTCAGTGGTAAAGAACACACCTGCCAGTGCAGGAGCTGCAGGAGACATGGGTTCAATTCCCAGGACAGGAAGATCCCCTGGAGGAGAAAATGGCATCTGACTCCAATATTCTTGCCTGGAAAATCCCATGGACGGAAGAGTCTGAGAGCTAGAGCCCATGGGGTCGCAAAGAATAGGACACGACTTAGCAACTGAGCACAGATGGACTTCAAGGGCATTATCCTATGTGAAATAAATCAGATAGAGAAAGAACAATACTGCTTGATCTCACTTATATGTTAAATCTGAAAACAAAACAAAAACACCAAACTCATTGAAACATAAAATAGATTGGTTGTTGCTAGAGATAGGTGTGGGTAGAGCAAATGGATGAGAAAAAAGGTAAGATAAAGGAAAGTTGTTTATTTAGAAACGGGGAAAATTAGATGATATGTCACTTTGAAGGCTAGATATAAAATCAACATAGCATAACTAAGCAAAATTATCAAAACGACAGAATGACCCCTATTAGACATAAGAACTAAATAGTATAATAAAATTGAAAAAATGAAACATAGTTTAAAACCTTTTTTTTTTTTTTTCCTGGAAGGGCATTGATAGCAAAAGACACTTAAGAAATCCAATTAGTACTTAATTTAATTTCATCCTACCATCATTTCATATGGTATGGAAAACCAGTTTTCTTCCTCAAACCTCCAGGAATTTTTTTTTTTAAGGGAAAAAGGCTATTTCATATATTTGTCTGAGCATGCATGCTTAGTTGCTCAGTCATGTCTGACTCTTTGAGAGCCCATTGGACTGTGGCCTGCTAGACTCCCCTGTCAATGGGATTTTTCATACTGGAGTGGGTTGCCATTCCCTTCTCTAGAGCATCTTCCTGACCCAGGGATCGAACTCACGGCTCCTGTGTCTCCTGCAGGTTCTGTATCTGCTGAGACATTGGGGAAGCCCTATATTCATGTGTAACTCAGCTCTGCTTCTAATCAGTCTCCATCTTCTCTCCTGCTGAACAGATTCCTATTGTTTTTTATCCCTACCAGGCCCTTACTAATGTCCTTTACCTTCCCTTAGAATCACCCAGGTGAGAATGAGTGCATTACAGGATACAATTTGTGACCAAAACCCCAAGGGTCATGAATGTGGGTAGCAATCAGCACAGCACAGAACAGCATAGAACTTCAAAGTTACTCAGCAATCATATCTAATCACTGGATAATGTCACAGTTTCTCTCTCTGAAGAGCCTCAGCTTTCTAAGCTTCTTATCTCTGTTTCTTTTGATTGTGTCACCTTAAAACTGAAATTTCCCCACTGTCTATAAGGCAGAAAAATTCAGTAACTACAAATTAGCTGCATATACCTACAAATTAGCTGCATATCTTCCCCGTTAAGGCAAAATTTACCAGAGTTAACTATTAAACAGAGGGCCAATGAACATTTCCAGAATTCTATACCTGCTAATTGTTACTGCCTTGGGGCCATCTTATAAGATACCAGAAGCCAAACAGCAGAGATTCATTCTCTCACAGTCCTGGATGCTAAGAGCGCAAAATTCAGATGTCAGCAGTGTTGATTCCTCACAGAATTTCTGAGGGAGAATCTATTCCAAGCCTCTCTCCCAGCCTCATGTGGTTGTCAGCAATCCTTGGTGTTTCTTGGCTTACAGACTTATCATTCCAGTCTTTGCCCTTCTCATCAGCATGGTCTTTTCTCAGTGAGTCAGTCATTGGATTTAAGCCCACACTAATCCAATATTACCTCCCCCTCATTTTAACTTGATTATATCTTTAGGATCCTATTTCAGAAGAAGATAACATTCACAGACTTAGGAGTCTGGAATTCAATATGTGTTATTAAGGGACACAATTAAATCCATAAAATAAGGCAAATGGTTTAAGAAGAAACCTTGAAACTAGATTTTTCTCTATTGTTGGCCAGCCCCAATTTTTGGCAGAGCTGCTCTCCTCTGAGATGAAACATCCCACATTATTCAGTGCAGAATATGTTTGTGTTATGTAGGGGGATGGAATATGCCACTCCAAATATTTCATTTTGGCACAAATATTATTTTAAGCTGAAGGCAATTGAGAAGAAATAGATATAAGAAATCTCTGTCTTCCCCTATTTGCATGATAGCAGCATGTACATTTATAAAGATACCCTCTTCTCTCTATCAAGAAGGACCAAAGTTAATCACCAGATATAATGTCACATGTTTATCAGCTTAGTGACAGCAACAGAAAAACTTGTATAAGAAATTTTACTAAGTAGACTTAACCTGACATTAGTTTCCTAGATATTTGCCTTCTCACAATTTGCCAACACTAGAGACAGAAGGTCTTTTTCCTTTATGTTACTTGTCTAAAAATTGCATTGTTCTACTACTAAGATGCTATGTAAGCCCAAGTTCTAACCAAATCTTTGAGTTACTCATCTTGTGCATTCCCATATGTTACACGCACCCTGTGCATGTTAATAAACAAGCTTATTTTTCTTTTCCTAATCTTTCTTGGGCAGTCTAATTTATAAGGCTCCAACTGAAGAACCTAAGTGAGCAGAGAGATATTTTTCTTTTCCTACAACTCCCATGAATATCCTTGAGCTTTCCTGGTATGCAGATAAATTACTTGGGAACAGACAAATCCTTTTGGGTCTTCCTTTTAACTTGTTAGGTGAAAAGAGAGCACAGCTCAATTTATCACTAATTATTCCCCGCAGCTGAGGCAAGATTGCTGTGTACTCTGCCTAGTGCTCCATGAACCATGAGGTTTTCCAGTTAAGTCACTGTTTTTCAGCCCCATGTGAGTGCTAATACGGCTTACTTCTAGTCTACTGGGTGATTCTTTCTCACACACCTGTTAATAAGTATTATGGGGGCCTGTCTATGGACCTCTCAATTTCTCTCTACGGGCAACCCTTTTTCACTAGCATTCTGTCAATCCTCCCTATTAATACTCTGGTCTTTCCAGACTCTCCCCTTTATATCCTCAAATCAAGGAGCCTACTGATTACTGGTTGGGTCTCTCCCCATGTGATACAGCCTATGTGGCTTTACTATAGGTTAGGGTTTTTATATTTTTCCCTTATAAACAATTCTACAATGAATAACCTTGTACTTAAGTATTTTTATATTAGAATTGTAATTGTTATTTTAATGTTTAGTTGCTAATTTGTGTCCAACTCTTTTGTGATGCCATAGACTGTAGCCTGCCAGGCTCTTCTGTCCATGGGATTACCCAGGCAAGAATTCTGGAGTGAGTTGCCATTTCCTTCTCCAGGAGATCTTCTCGACTCCAGATTCTTTACCATGGAGTCACCCGGGAAGCCAAGAATTGTAATTACTGGATCAAAAAGAAAGCATGTGTGAACTTTTGTTGTGTATTGCCAAAATTTTTCTCAGAAGATTTTATTGATTTTCATTACAATGAATGGATATGCCTGTTTCTCCTTGGCCTCATGGAGAGAAAGCATTGTCATGTTTTTAAATTATTGTCAGTCTATTGGTTGAAAAAGGGCATTTTGATGTTGTTTTCATTTGAATCCTCTAAGACTGAGCTTGAACATATTCTTATCAATTTAGTTCAGTTGCTCAGTCATTTTCTGACTCTTTGCATCCCCATGGACTGCAGCCCCCCAGGCCTCCCTGTCCATCATCAACTCCCGGAGCTTGATCAAACTCATGTCCATCGAGTCCGTGATGCCATCCAACCATCTCACCCTCTGTCGTCCCCTTCTCCTCCCACCTTCAATCTTTCCCAGCATCAGGGTCTTTTCAAATGAGTCAGCTCTTCGCATCAGGTGGCCAAAGTATTAGAGTTTCAGCTTCATTTAAAGTCTTTCCAATGAATATTCAGGACTGATTTCCTTTAGGATTGATTGATTGGATATTCTTGCAGTCCAAGGGACTCTCAAGAGTCTTCTCCAACACCACAGATCAAAAGCATCAATTCTTTGGCACTCAGTTTTGTTAATAGTCCAACTTTCACATCCATACATGACTACTGGAAAAACCATAGCTTTGACTAGATGGACTTTTGTTGGCAAAGTAATGTCTCTACTTTTTAATATATTGTCTAGGTTTGTCATAGCTTTTCTTCCTAGGAGCAAGCATCTTTTAATTTCATGGCTATGTTCACCATCTTATAAATTCTCTTTTTTTTTTTGGTTGTTTTATATTTTGATTTGAATGTCAGCTTGATATACTGAGAATAAGATATCTATTAAAGTGGGAATATTATTTAGACAGAGATCTATAGGAATTAGGTGGGGCTTTCCTTGTGGCTCTGACAGTAAAGAATCTGCCTATAATACAGGAGACCCAGGTTCAATTTCTGGGTTGGGAAGATCCCTTGGAGAAGGGAATGGCTACCCACTCCAGTATTCTTGCCTAGAGAATTTCAAGGACAGAGGAACCTGGTGGGCTACAGGCCATGGGGTCACTTAGTGTCAGACATGACTGGAAATGGAAAAGGAAATGGCAACCCACTCCAGTATTCTTGCCTGGAAAATCCCATAGACAGAGAAGCCTGGTGGGCTTCCACGGGGTCACAAAGAGTTGGACATGACTGAGCGACTTCATTCACTCTATAAGAATTAAATTCAAAAGGAAATACTAGATTAAAATTTAAGATTAAACATAATTAGTCTATACATAGCAAAACTCAATGAGATCATATATAGCTTACAGGAGGTCTCAATATTTGTAAATAAATTTATTAATTTATAGGAAGAGAGTTTCAGATTTAAAAAGAGAAAAGGACTTAAAACTAAGCACTGAAACTCTGCAAAATTCAGAGGGCAGGTGAGAAGGAGTATGTCAAATAGAAAATTAAGGAATGATGGGCCAGAAATGCCAATACCACAAGAGGAGAGGATAGTCAGTGAGTCATGAGGGAAAGTTGTTTCTAGAAGAATTGACTGTAAATTATAGACTTTTTCTAAGATGTCAAGTAAACAAAGATACATTGAAATATTTCTTATTAAGGTACACTTAGTGAAAGTTATTGGGTTCATCTGCCTGCTCTAGATACCAGAACTCTACCTACAATAGTGCATATGCATGCATGCTAAGTTGCTTCAGTCATGTCCAAATCTTTGTGACGTTATGGGTCCCAGCCAGGCTCCTCTGACCATGGGATTCTCCAGGCAAGAATACTGTAGCAGGTTACAATGCCCTCCAGGGAATTTTCCCAATCCAGGATCAAACCTGAGTCTCTTAAGTCTCCTGCACTGGCAGGTGGACTCTTAACCACTAGTGCCACCTGAGAAGCCCACCTACAATGGTGAGTTGGATCTAAACAGTCCAAATATGAATCTATAATTGGAATAGCTTTTCCTAACCATCACATTATCTCAAAATACTATTGCAGTGTGAAGAGGTCACTAAACAAAATTTAGAGCCGTAACTTCAGTAGAAGAATTTAATTTTCATGAAATATAATGCTAAAGAAACTTCATAGTTACCATTTGCAAATAAGGACATCCATCAAGTGCACAGGGCTTCCCACGTGGCGCTAGCAGTAAAGAATGTGCCTGCCAATGCAGGAGACCTGAGAGATGTGGGTTCAATCCCTGGGTTGGGAAGATCTCCTGGAGAAGGAAATGGCAGCACAGTCCGGTATTCTTGGCTGGTGAATCCCACGGACTGTGAGGATCCTGGCGGGCTACAGTCCATAGGGTCGCACAGAGTTGGACACGACTGAAGCAATTTAGCACACATACATCATTGACGAACAGTCAGGAAGTTGGGCACCTGTTAGGTACATATGCATTGTATATTTAAAAAGAAAACTAACTGCTGCTGGAAATGTCATATTTGAGAAATGTTTTAAAAATTCTACAAAGGCAAATTTACACCAACCCCCCCCCGCCCTGCCGCAAAATTATTTAAAATATTTCTAAAAGGGATTAAATGCTAAATTCTTTGAGAACTGTGTTTATGTATGTAAGTGTATTCATAGTTATATTTTTACGCCCAAGTATTTCATTTCTTCCAGAGAAGGCACTGGCACCCCACTCCAGTACTCTTACCTGGAAAATCCCATGGAGGGAGGAGCCTGGTGGGCTGCAGTCCATGGGGTTGCGAAGAGTCGGACACGACTGAGCGACTTCACTTTCACTTTTCACTTTCATGCCTGGAGAAGGAAATGGCAACCCACTCCAGTGTTCTTGCCTGGAGAATCCCAGGGACGGGGGAGTGGTGGGCTGCCGTCTATGGGGTCGCACAGAGTCGGACATGACTGAAGTGACTTAGCAGCAGTATTTCTTCAGACTTAAAAGTATTAGGGAATTGATGTAAACCTAATGTTTCCAACAGCAAAAGAAATTTAAAAAGAATGCTGAAACTGTACAGAAATTACTTTATTTGACGGGTTCTTGTTCATTTGGGAAGAATTATGGACTCAGCATTTCAGTAGCACAGGTTTTTCCATCAAGTTATTTTCTTTTTTTTTTGTTCAGTGTTCAAAGAAACTACATTTGGGAGTAAGTTTAAGAACTTTTATAACCTTTTGTTAATGAGCCTGCTGCCTCTGCATAGATTTGCAAATATTTTTATCAGATTGAATTACTGATGAAAAAGTACTTTCTTTGTAAGAAGACTTCAATGGACCAAATTTCTATAGTAGATGTTAGCACTCTTTTTTTTTCACTATGGAAAGGATACATGCAATAATTCAATTTCATGTTTAATTATTATATTAATGATTCAGTCTTTGAACAAATGAGACCAAGTCTTTTAATAATTTGATAAAATGTGATTTAGGTAGTTGGTAGTATGGTTCAGTTTTTATGGACAGTAGAACTCAAATGTTATGTTTGAACTCTTAATCAAGTCATACATACAATTTTGTTTCTTTTTTGTTAGTATCATTTTCATTAGTGACTTTTGCTCTTGGTTTATGTTTAATGTACTTACAGCCTAACAGAATTTAATTGTGAATATGAGAACAAAATGCTTATTCAGGACAACTCTAATGAATTTATAGCTTTTTTTATAAGTAGGCAATCCTTTTTAGTCTATTTGCATGTTATTATATATATGGTATTTTGCAATGTCATGTATATGTGTGTGTATCTATGTAAAGATACTGTATTATCAACAGTTAATGAGAGTGATCTTTACTCCAATCCTTAACAAAAATTAGCATTATTAAACTTTTTTCATATATCATTCTTTTAGTTTTCTCTTCTAGTAAACACCTATTAATATATATGTGTATATATATATATATATGTATATACACACACGCATTTATTGATTGCATATTTAAAAATCATTTATGACAGCTATTTATGTTTAGGTAAAATTGAAAAGATTTTCATTTTTCTAATTTTCTCAATATTTTCTTCACTTTTACTTTATTGTGTTTTGATAATCAGAAGTTGTTAATAAAATCAGATTTTTCAATATTTCAAAATTATTTACACATATTGGGACTATTTTAAGAAATATTTATTTATTTCTAAACAAGTAAGATGTGCCTGATATATTTCCAAGAATGTAACTTTAAGTTTGCATTCTTCATATCTGTAACTTTAATGAATTTGAAATAGACTTCAATATATGATATGGATTATTTCTCTTTTAGTATTTGATCCTTAAGTTAATTGTATTGTGGTTAGAGGTATTTATTATCAATTTTTGAAATTCTGTGAAATTAATTTTTAATAAATTTTATTTGCAAAAATTTTTCTGTAGCTCTTGATAGCACCATTCTGTGTATGTTCATTAAATTTTGCTTCTTAACTGTATTACTGATATCTCTATTCTTACTAATTTTTAAGTGGTGTGTTGAAATACCCATTGTGATGATGGATTCATCAGTCTGTTAATCTCTAATAATGTCAGGTGTTTAATCAGATTCATCTAAATTTAGAACTTTAATATCTTCCAAGTCAATTGAAACCATTATATTTATATTATCATTTTTATCTCTAATAATTTTTCTCACCTTAAAATATTTTTTGTTTTATATTGATAATAGTACCTTAGGATTCCTTAATTTGCTAGTTTTCTGTATATGTTTCCAAGCCATCATTTTCAGCCTTTCTCTATTAAACTTGGAATACACATTTTAATACAATGAACAGAGTTGGAGTGGATCTTTAATCCAGTCAGACAATCTACTTTTCAACTGAATTAATTTACTAGGCCTTACTAAGATAATTTTTACTATATTTAAATTTATTTTTACAATTATTTACTTTCTTCCCTTTCTTTCTCTATCTTTGTTTTCTGTTTCTAATTTTCTTTATTTATAATCAACTTTTCCATTTAGTTTTTCTCTCCTGTAATAGATTTGAAAATTTTAATTCTATTTCATCCCATTTATATTTGTAATATGTTTATTTTGAACTAAAAAATATGCCTAATTTAATATATTTACTTAAGATTCATATAGCCAGTAAGTAATATACATTTAAACCACTATTTGTTTTCCTCTTTTTTCTACACACAGTTGTTCCAGAAATAATCAAGTTGAAAGTTTCATTGTTAGCTTTACTTTACATGGGAAGAAACCTATTTTATAGCCCCATCTTTTACTAATGTTGAGGGTCCTTAGCTATTACTGTCCAATAACTTAGGTGCTAGCCGTGGGTGACTTTTTAAATTAATTAAATATAAATAAAATTACACATTGTATCCATGGTTGCATGAGGCATATTTCAAGTACAGCCTAAGGTGGCTAGTGGTTACTGTATTGGTAAGCACTATATTAGAACACGTCCATGTAGAAAGTCCTGTTGGATAGCCGTGTTAGAAGGCCTGGGCTCCCTCTAAAATCTCCTTGTCCAACATTAGCTTCTGTTTTTCCATACATGTATAGAACAGAGCTTTGAGAATTAAGCATCCTAATATTTAATGCTCTAGTTCCCTGATTTGGATATTTGTACTTTGTTTAGCATTTGCTTATTTGTTCAATTTAATATCTCTATTCATCTAAATAGGTTCTTTGAGATTTTCCTCAATTTACTATGAACTTAGAAATGTGTCTTAAAACATACTTAAGGTAAGTTATTCAGTATATATGAGTTTTCAGAGAGCAGTAGACCACTATGATGTTGGGATAAAAGGCAAGATTAACTTTTTTATTATTCCTATATATTTTCCTTTTTTATGTGAATTGCTATTTGTACATGAGTGCGAAGTCACTTCCGTCGTGTCTGGCTCTCTGCGTCCCTAGGGACTGTGGCCCAACAGACTTCTGTGTCCATGGGATTCTCCAGGCGAGAATAATGGAGTGGGTCGCCATGCCCTCCTTCAGGGGGTCTTCCCAACCCGGGGATGGAACCCTTTTCTTTGGCATCTACCTGCACTGGAGGGGGGTTCTTTACCGCTAGTGAAAAGTGAAAGTGAAAGTTGCTCAGTCATGTGGGACTCTTTGCAACCCCATGGACTATACAGTCCGTGATATTCTCCAGGCCAGAATATTGGAGTGGTAGTCATTCCCTTCTCCAAGGAATCTTCCTAACCCAGGGATTGACCCAGGGATGAACCCAGGCCTTCTGCATTGCAGGCAGATTCTTTCCACTAGTGCCAGTACAATTTCTGACATTTTATGTTCTTTTTCAAATGAGTTTGAAGGAAGTCTGAAGGAGACCTTCCCTTTATTACCAGGTGTTGTCAGATGATGTTGCTTTTTGGCTGTTTTTTGCTTTGTTTCTTTTTGATGTTTGCTTTTGATTCTGTAATGATATATACTGCCAAGGAGACTGCTTTATTGTAATTTGCATACCTTTTTTCATGGCTTCCATTTTTTCATATAAAATTTAGGAAGGTCTTCTTCATGCCGAAGTTGTACCTTCTTCTTACGCTGCTGCATTTTTTTTAAATATTTAAATATTGAATTAATTCTAGTGTAAGTTATAGATAGTAGCTTTCTATATTCTCAAGATGTATGGATTTTAACAATTCATTATTTCACCCATAATAAAAACTCACTAGTGTTTTATGCTGAAATCTTACATATATGTATGAGGTCTAATTTAAGATCTATTTTCTCCTCTTTTATGGTTTCTCTGTTTAATCTTTCACCAGGCCAGTAGGATTTCCTGCAGTTTACTGATCTTTTTTCTTCTTTTTCTTTTTTGTGTTATATTTAAAGTGTATGTGTATGAACTTTAGAATTCACTTGTTCAAAAAAAATTACTTTGCTGTTTTTATTGGTAACAGATTATATCTTAAATATTAATTTAGGAAATTTAACATTTTATCTTCTTGAGCCTTTCTAGCCAGAAACAGCATATTGCCTTTTAATTGATTCAAATTTTATTTTTATGTCCCACAAGAGAGTTTTAAAATTTATTCCATGTGAATCTTGAACATCACTTTAAAAATATATCTCTCTGTGCTTAATCCCTCCACTGAAAATGAATATTTTTAAAGTTTTTCGTCGATTTACTTTAGTTTTCCAGACACAAAATATTGTTTTTGATATATAATGATACTTTCACCTGTTTCTTATCTCATTTCTCTCTTTCATTTAATCACATAAGCTGTTATGTCCAGAATAATGTTAAACAAGATTGGTAATAGTGAATATACATGCAGTTTCAAAATTTGATAAAAACACTGCACATTAAAATCTATATCCACATTAATACTGTAAACTTTAGATTTATATCTGTGGATATAGATTTACATCTAATATGTTTAAATTTATATATATATTTTTAATGTCAAATATATATAATTTTAAACTTACTATGTACTATTTAAGACAAATGTGCTAAATTTTCATCAAATATCTTTTAACATTTGATAAGTGATTGTAATTATTTTATATTTGAATCTATATTACTCTGCAGATTATATTATTATATTCTTTCAATATTGTATTATATCTGAATCTAGTAAGACTAATTAGTAATGGATTATTATTATTTTGTTATGCCCTTATATTCTATTTGCTAATATTTAGTTTAGGATTTATGTAAGGGAAACTGATTTTTTGCTAATCTTTTACTTATGTTTGCATTTGTTAAATATGCTCTTGAGCAATGGAGATATGTGTGTGTGTTCTGTGACTCAGTCATATCTGGCTCTTTGCAAACCTGTGGACTGTAACCTGCCAAGCTCCTCTGTCCTTGGGATTTTCCTGGCAAGAATACTGGAGCGACTTGCCATTTCCTCCTCCAGGGGATCTTCCTGACCCAGGGATCAAACCTGCATCTCCTGCATTGCATAGTTTTGTATTAGTTAAATAATTTATGGAATTCCATGAATTTCCTGAAGAATTTATTTATGATTAATGCATTAACTTCAGTGTGTTTGTGTTATGGAGATGGGAGGTGAGAAGTTATTTGACAAGTTTCTCTAGTTCTTCTATGGTAATCTGTAGGTTTCAATTTTTTATGCTATCTTGATTGGGTTATCTTAGATTATTTATCTACCTTGTAAATTAATTTTTACAGAGATGAGCAAAGTAATTTATAATTTTTTAATGTCATCTGTGAAAATTTGCATCTTTATGCTTGGTATGTTTGTCTTTTCCTTTTTTATGTTAAACAATGATTTATCTGTTTTATTCTTTATTTTCCTATAGAGTCATCTCTTAGATAACTACATTCTACTTTTCAGTTCAGTGTTTGCCATCGATTACTTTTTCCAATATACTTATACTCTTTGTCTTACTGCTCTTTAACTGATTAGGTTGGATACTCATTATATATATATGTATATATATATATATATATATATATATTTTAGTAATATAAATGGTTAGGCTATTAAATATCTCTCCAAGCACTGCTTTAGGTGTGTCATATAAGCTATTAAATATATTTTCATTATTACCGATTCCTAGGAAATTTATGTGAGTTTTCAACCAAAAACTATTTGAGATATTTTTCATATTTTAAAGTTTAGCTAAATATAGGAGAAACCTTCTCCCTTTTTTGAGATTTATAACATTTTGGATACTTTATAATATATTCTGTTATCTCATTTAATTCTTGTACTAAACCTGAGAAGTTGACATTTTTATTCACATTTTGTTTGGCACAGAGGGATCCTACTGTATTTAAGTAGCAAGGTATATAATGGCGAAATAAAGGTGAAAGCTAAAATGTCTTCCTCTTTTAATATTTGAATGTTTTCCAGGTACTTATAAAATAACTAATATGCTTATTGAAGGACTATGGTTAAAGGAAACACAAGGGCCTGTGATATCAACAAAAATAGCGTCAATTGCACTTCTGGTGTGATGTACAATATGAAAGGAACAAGAGATGGCAGTGCAAATTGTGGAATGAGGAAACAAGGTTCCCAGGAACCCCCACTACATTGGAAGCATCAATGATTTTTCAGATTTTCTTGCTCTGGGTCACAAGAAAAATGGTAGTAAAAATTGTAGTAAAAATGTGTATTAAAAAATTGTAGTAAAACTGAGACTCTGGCTGATTAATATCTTTTCACTCTTATTTCTCCAGTTAAATGACTTTTGATTATAGTGGGACAAAATAGTTGATCCAATATTTGATAGCTGGATCCAAAATAATACTGTCCCAATATATTGTCCTAGTGATCTATTAAATAGAGGACATCATTTTGGGCTTTTCTAATTTATAGAATGATTACTAACATATTTGAAATTAATTTCATTTGTAAATAAGGAATCCCCTCTCCCACTTAAGCTTCGGTTCTTTACAGGAGTGCACAAACTTGCAGACACTACAAGGATACTTATCTTACAATTCAGAGCCTGAACCTCTAGCAAGCATTCTGCAGTACCATAGCTTAAATGTGATAGAGGGTTCTGTGGGATCTAATTCTCACCTCCCTTTCTTAAAGAGAATGTAGAGACCTGAAAGTGAAGCTGTCCTTTTTAGTCTAGCATTTAAAGAGAAAATGTGGACCTAAACTTTCTTAAAGGAACAAAATCATGTTCATACAAAACAATATTGTAATGCCCTTGAAAAGGTGCAAAAGAACCCATGTGGGATGATAGGTGTAAATTTCTTCTTTCAGAGACATCTCTAAGCTTGGTCATAAACTGCAATACATAATAAGTCTGCTTCATTAGAACAACCTGAGGATAACAGCACAGATTATGCCAGCAAAAGACCTGCTTTAATTATTTTATTTCACTCAAGTCACTGAAGGACTTGTTTCCTGTTACTATTAGCCAAAACTAATATATCCTACTTATAAAAATTTGATAGACAAAGCAGATCAGTGTCTACAATTCCTTGTATTTTATGTATGTAAGAGAAAATAAGTAAAATCCCCTCACATTTGGAAACCAAAACTATTCTCCTTTGAAAGCAGAGAACATACAGTTTTTGTAGTGGGTTTGTCTTTTTAAGGCAGCAAAATTACCCAATTTGTTTTTACCATAACCTATAAATGTCAAATGTCTTCAGTGAAAATGATAAACATGTAGTTTAACTGTCATATATATGCTTGTAAACCAAGAACGTATGCTTGGTGAAACTTGGAGATGGGGTTTAACATGGATTACACGTTTGTAAAGTTATGACTTTGTATGGAATACATATTTATTGATCTTCAAAACAGAGTTACTCCCTATTTAATTATTAACATATTTTGGGAGGAATCACCCTCACCATTTTCTAGTCAGAGACATCTTTATTACTTTGAAATAAGATGCATATTTATATGGGTTTGTGTTATTGGATATAAGGCCACTATCAAACTTTATTCTGGGCATGCCATGGCATTGAATATAAGCAACAACTTTAAATTAGATGTGCTCCTTTACAGGCTGTGAGATTGAATAAGAATAAAGCACTAATAGAAATCCAGTTTATAAAAATACCATAGAGGCTAGGAGATAATGATGAATTTCTACTATTACCACATTCTAGTACATCTGTATGTTCCAAAGTACTGGTAGAAGATACATTTTTCTTTTTATGTTAGCCAAAAGAAAAAAAATCTGATATATATTAAGAAGTTACCAATATTTCTGTAATTATTTCACTTTTTTCTCTTTCAAAATGTCATGAGAAGTCTCATAAGATCCTTTAAGTTGCTAACGTTTTGTTAAATTAACTTGATTACTCCTGTATAATAAAATAATCATAGGAAGTGTAGAAAGGCAACTAAGTCAAACTAAGTTTTGTACTTTTTCTAGTTGAGAAATAATTACAAATATGTAGAGAATTATGGGCAACCTGCCATCAGAGTAGTAGCTATTTTACACAAATGTGTAAAACAAGCCAAAAATGGAAAGGCACTGCCTACATCATTCTCTCCTTAAAAAACACTTCTTTCCAAACTACTCTCTGCAACTCAGATCCCAGCATATACATCTGTTCTCATTCTTAATACATCCTTCTCTTGCACTCTCTTGTATGAAATCTATTAGCATTGAACTTGACTTCACTTCCTAAATATCCGTAGACTCCACCATTTTTCCTTGCTATTACTCTGTTCTCTCGTAGGCTGACATCGCAGCCCTTTGTATCTCTTCAGTGCAAGTGAAAAGTGCCATTTCCCAGGTCAATCACTTACACTTGTTCTAGCCCCATTTTGTTGTCCATTCCTCTCATGTCACTCCTGTGTTTCAACCTTCAGTTGTACTGTGAATCTGCAGCTAAAGTCCAGATAAAGTCCATCTCAAGAGCCTGGATGCTGTCATTCACACCTAACTCCCCAACCTCATCTTGCCCTGGGCTCCTTTCTTGTCCTCTCTGTCCTAAGGTCCTACAAGCTGTAAGTTCTTGGCACTTTTTCCCACTCTAGGGTCTTTGTCTATGTCATTCTCACTGCCTAGAGCATTAATGTCTAGTTGGTATCTGAAGGAGTGTGAGACATTTTGAGGGGCCTCAGATCAAGCACTGCAGCCTTCCTTGACTTCTCTAAAAATATAATCTCATAATTTTCTTCCCAGCTCATATTATAATAGCAGTTTCACTTGGTGAAACTGCTTGGGTGAATCACTTGGGTGATTATTAGATTAATACCTCTATCTGCCACTGGACAGTACTCTTATGAAGGTAGGGTTGTGTTAATTATCATTAGCACAATAATATTTTATTCTTTGTATTTTTTTGTATAGAGTTTTCCATCTCATTGAATATTTGTTGAATGAATGACTATATGAATAAATGAGTAAAGAAATTAAAGTTGAATTTAAGAGATTGGAAACAATGAGAAGACAGTAATTTTGGAGCTTGGGTACCTTAGGAATTAGGTCAACCTACGTGGGATTTGAAGTTGGGTGACATTACCCTGATAGCAGATCCTACTCAAAATAATTGCAAACCTAGACTTACAATAATAAAACAAGAATATACATTATTAATTGAATATTTGCTATGTCTCAGGAATTGCACAATGTACTTTATATAGTTGTACTTATATAGTTTATATAGTGCTTTTAAAGATTTGAGCCGTGATTTTAAAAAGGACCTACTATATAAGGAGATACCAGTTTTTCTCAATCTCTTTGACATTTTTGTCTCTAGCAGGCAAAGATATCTGCTGAAAAGATCAATCTGAATAAGTATGTGGGGATAATGCTTTGAGATGTAAACAGATGGAAGATTCTTCTCTTGATAGTTTCAACTATGCCATGTGGCAAAGGGATTAGATTTTTTTCAACAGTCAAAGACAGCTTTTTCTAGCCCTAAGGTTAAAATTTCTTCCCTATCTGGAATGAAAGAAAATGGTGAATGAAAGAGAGTCTAAAGATGAAAAGCCAGTATGTCTTAGACAGCAGTTCAAGATGGTAGCATGGGGAGATTGTGAATTCACCTCCTACCATGGACACAACAAATCTACAACCACAAATAGTTGTAGTTTCCCCTGAAACTACTGAACAGTTTCCTCTGAAAAGGACTGAACACTTGGTGAACAGAGCCTCCACAAGAAAGGGTAAAAGAGCAGCATTGAGATTGTAGTGAAGGCGAAGACATAGTCTCACCAAAGAAACACCCTACTGCTGGTGAGCCATCCACAACTGGGAGGGGGCTCAAAACTATGGAACTTCTTCCAAAGAGTCATTAACTTGTGCCTATTATCAGGCATCGCAGCCCTCAGATTTCATGCAGGAGAGATAAGCCTCCTTGGAAAACAAGAATACATCCAGGAAAACTGTAGTACTATAGGACATGAAGAATCCAATCTTAAAGGGTTCATTTGCAGACTCACTTTGCAGCACAACAAAACAAAACAACAACAACAAACAGTTTGAAAAGCATCTGTTTGAAAAAGTGAAGGAGGTCCACTTACCAATCTTAAAGCATCTTCCAGAGAGGCAGGAGCCTATTGGGATCCCCCCTAGAAAGGGAGATGCTGGCTGACACCATTTTTGAGATCTCATTCTACCTTGCTAATACTGACACTGACAGGTACTACTTTGAGTTTCTCTCACCTGCAAGCACCAGTAGGCACACCCGACCGGGAGGCCATCTAACCCCAAAGAGCCACAGCTATGCAACTCAGCAAGGAGGCCATTCGAGAGCCCCGCCCACTCCCTTGCCAAGCAAGGGAGGCACACACAGCCCAACCTGGATGTCTCTTGAGCACCTAGCTCTGGTGGCCAGAGTGATTGTGCTTCTGCATTCTATGAGACGTATCTTAGACAAGGCCACCCTTCAAAACTAGGAAGGTTTTGCTAATACATAGAAACAAACACAGAGTCTGGCAAAATGAGGAGACAGAGGAATATGTTTCAAATAAAACAAGATAAAACCCTCAGGAAAATACCTTTATCAATTGGAAATTATCTACCTGATAAAAAGTTCAAGGTAACTGTCATAATGATGCAATGTTATATACTATTTTATTTCATTTTTTTTTAAAGCTAGTGTGTCTTAGAGCTCTCAAGAGAGAGATGATAGAAACCCTGTGGTAATTAGATCAGAAGACTATGCCACTATTGTTTGTTGGGACCAATAATACATTTTGATCTCAAAATTTCCCTTTTTACTTTATGATGTGGAAGCAGAAGAAACACCTGTGATGGCCATCTAGTCATCTCATGTTATAGAATAAATAGACTCTATCCTCTGTAACTTTTAATAGTTGAGATTTTGCTAGAATATCTTATTCACTTGATCCCTCAGCTTTTGCAAAAGAGACCATATTTGCATTTAAGTTCCTTTTTGGAAATGAATAAATTATTTTTACCACTTTGTGATTTTTTAAAATAGAAATTATATTTTCCAGGGGAGAAAGGGAGGAGAAGAGATTTAGAGTATAGAATATGTTCATTGGTATTAGACAGAAGGATCTTACAGAGGTGATAGCTGGAAAGTCTAGAGTGACTAATACTGCTTTTTAGTATCATAGGAGTAAAGTGCCTTATATAGATGTAAGTAGTAGCTGAAATTACATTACTCATAAGGCAAAACACATTTTCAAGAGAATTCCACAGGCTGAGAAGGCAAGTTTTTGTAAAAGGACTAGATTCCTTGTAACCTCTCGGGAAAAATAGGAATCTTTATTGCCTGTGTAAGAGCAAGCACTTCCTGTAGTCTTTTGAATTTTATAAATAGTCTCTCAGGTTTCAGAGAAAGTTTTAAAAGTATATTTTTATGTAGAGCTGAAGTACTTTGCTGAACAACAGAAATTAACAAAACATTGTAAATCAATTATACTCCAATTTAAAAAATAAAATAAAAATAAGATTTTTAAAAATAGAAATAAAAGACAACTCATTTAGCAGTGCTTTTTCCTTTTTAGATAACAGATGTACCAAGCAAGCCATTCTTTCAGGGATGGGGGTTTGTTTGAAAGCCTTAATGCTCAAAAAGCACATTATTGCCATTACGTATGCTTGTGTATTTTTCTCCCCAGATAGCTCAATTTATAGGTTCAGAGACACTTTTAAAAAACATATATCACTAAAAGAAGAACATGATATGCTTCAGAAATATAATTTACTCTATTATTATTTACTTTATTTTATCACTACAATCTCCACTCTGGCCATGGAATTGGAGTCAATGGGTGCTATATGTGGTTTCCAAAGAGATATTTATTAACACTCAATTTGTTCCATGGAACACAAAATGCTATTGGGAGATAATAAACTGTATCTATTGTTTGATTTTATTGTTTATATTTTATGATTTGAACTATTAATATTTTTTCTCCTGGTTATAAAATGAATACTTCTTGTTCAGCAGGAAAGCCAGCAGACAGAGGGACAACATGGCATCATTCAAGAAGCACCAGCCTGGGAGACAGAGGACAGGGACAAGGTACTCCCTGACTTTATTCCTAATAACCTTGTTTATGCTGAGTGCACCTGACTTTTACTCCTTAAGAGTTCTGAGTCATATAAAATAGTTATTTCTTTCATATACTTTTCTTGTTCGATCACTATGTCATGTCCAACTCTGTGGACACATGGACTGTAGCACGCCAGGATTCCCTGTACTTCACTATCTCTTGGAGTTTGCTCAAACTCATGTTCATTGAGTCAGTGATGCCATTCAACCATCTCATCCTGTTTCCCCCTTTTCTTTCTCCTCTCAATCTTTCCCAGCATCAGGGTCTTTTCCAGTGAGTTGACTCTTTGTATCAAAGCTCCAAAGTATTGGAGCTTCAGCTTCAGCATCAGTCCTTCCAATGAATATTCAGGGTTGATTTCCTTTAGGATTCACTGTTTTGATCTCCTTGCAGTCCAAGGGACTCTCAAGTCTTCTCCAGCACCATAGTTCATATCCCTGAATATGTAGTTTTTGTTCTCTCCTCTCCCAAATAGGAGAATATATTCCACCTTAATATACTCCAAGTTAATAAGAGTGAGAGACTATTGCCTGTGACTCATCAACATGAAATTCAACTGATAGCAATTAATTGATTTTATAATTCCTGTGAAAATCAGTGTGGTACTGTTGAGGAATAAATTAGATTCAATATCAACCAAGTCTCAGTTGATATTCTAGTTCTAACACTTACTAGTTGTGTGAACTTGATCAAGTTCCTTAAATTTGGGGGCCTCATCTGTAATGTCAATAATACATACCTTCCTGTGTTGTTATAATAGTTAAATAAAAATTAATATATATAATGCACATCTTACATTGTTAGTGCTCCATATATTATGATTTCTGTACTGGGAAAACTCTGAAGTTTCATCTTCACTGAGAGTTGTATTGCCTTTCTTCTAATAGACCTCAGATTCCTGCTACTTATTTTGTCCCCTTTGGACACTTGCTAAGGATTTCAGGCTATTCACCTCTCTGGCAAGAAAATCCTTATATTGCCATACCTTGCACCATGTAACCCTGCCATTACGGCCAATATTAATTGGTCTATAACTAGTTGGATGATTAAACAGCTAGTAGCCTATAACTTAATGTAGGCATATACCAAGAGCATAAAAAAGACATTCATATTTTTCTTGGGGGGAATTTTTTTATTAAAGGTTTTTTTTTTTTTTTTTAATGTGGGCCATTTTAAAAATCTATTGAATTTGTTACAGTATTGTTTCTGTTTTATGTTTTGGCTTTTTGGCCAAAAGACATGTGAGATCAGCCAGGGATTGAACCAATACTCTCCTGCACTTAAAGATAGCCCTAACCATTGGACCACCAGGGAAGTTCCTCTTTGGGGGAATTTTATTTTTTTAATTTTAAATTTATTTATTTTTTAAACATATTTATTTTTATTGAAGGATAATTGCTTTACAGAATTTTGTTGTTTTCTGTCAAACTTCAGCATGAATGAACCATAAGTATACATATGTCCCCTCCCTTTTGAACCTCCCTCCCATTTCCCTCCTCACACACCCATCTAGATTGATTCAGAGCCCCTGTTTGAGTTTCCTGAACCATACAGCAAATTCCCGTTGGCTCTCTATTTTACATATGGTAATGCAAGTTTCCATGTTACTCTTGCCATACATCTCACCCTCTCATTCCCTCTCCCCATGTCCAGAAGTCTATTCTCTATGCCTGTTTCTCCACTGTTGCCCTGTAAATGAACTCTTCAGTACCATTTTCTTAGATTCCATATATATATGTGTTAGAATGCGATATTTATTTTTCTCTTTCTGACTTACTTCACTCTGTATAGTAGGTTCTAAATTCATCCACCTCATTAGAACTGACTCAAATGTGTTCTTTTTTATGGGTGAGTAACATTCCATTGTGTATATATACCACATCTGGTCCTGGGCTTTTGTTTTTTGGGAGATTTTTGATCACTTCTTCAATTTCAATGCTTGTAATTGGGTTGTTCATAATTTATATTTCTTCCTGGTTCAGTTTGGAAGATTGAACTTTTCTAACTGCCCACTTCTTCCAGGTTATTTATTTTATTGTCATGTAGTTGTTCATAATAATCTCTTATAATCCTTTGTATTTCTGCATTGTCTGTTGTAACCTCTCCTTTTTCATTTCTAATTTGGTTGATTTGATTCTTCTCTTTTTTGTTTTTGATGAGTCTGGCTAAAGGCTTGTCAATTTTATTTATCTTCTTGAAGAACCAGCTTTTAGTTTTATTAATCTTTACTATTGTTTCTTTCATTTCTTTTTCATTTATTTCTGCTCAGGTCTTTTTTGCTTCTTTCCTTCTATTAATTTTGGGGTTTATTTGGTTCTTCTTTTTCCAGTTGTTTTAGGTGTAAAGTTAGGTTTTCTATTTATGCTTTTCTTGTTCCTTGAGGTAGGATTGTATTGCTATAAACTTCCCTCTAAGAACTGCTTTTGGTACACCCCATAGGTTTTCAGTTGTTGTGTTTTCATTGTCATTTGTTTCTAGAAATTTTTTGATTTCCCTTTTGATTTCTTCAGAAACCTGTTGGTTATCTAGAAACATAGTTTAATCTCCATGTGTTTGTGTTTTTTACAGTTTTTTTTTCTTTGTAATTGATATCTAGCCTCATAGCATTGTGGTTGGAGAAGATGGTTGATACAATTTCAATTTTCTTAAATTTACTGAGGTTTTATTTGTGACCCAAGATATGGTCTATCCTGGGGAATGTTCCATGTGTACTTGAGAAGAAGGTGTATTCTTCTGCATTTGGATAGAATGTCCTAAAGATATCAATGAGATCCATCTTTTCTAATGTATCATTTAAGACTTGTATTTCCTTATTAATTTTATGTTTTGATGATCTTTCCATTGGTGTAAGTGGGGTGTTAAAGTCTCCTACTATTATTGTGCTACTGTGAATTTCTCCTTTTATGTCTGTTAGTGTTTGTCTTATGTATTGAGGTGCTCCTATGTTGGGTGCATAGATATTTACAGTTGTTATGTCTTCCTCTTGGATTCATCCCTTGATCATTATGGAGTGTCCTTCCTTGTCTCTTGTAATCTTTATTTTTAGGTCTAATTTGTCTGGTATGAGGATTGCTACTCCAACTTTATCTGCTTCCCATTTGCTTGGAATATATTTTAACATCTTCTCACTTTCAGTCTTTATGTGTCTACAGGTCTGAAGTGGATTTCTTGTAGACAGCAAATATATGGGCCTTCTTTTTGTATCCATTTAGCCAGTCTGTGTCGTTTGGTTGGAGCATTTATTCTAATTGCATTTAAAATAATTATTGATATATATGTTCCTATTGCCATTTTCTTAATTGTTTGGGGTTGATTTTGCAGATCTTTTTTCTTCTGTTTTATTTCTTGACTATATAAGTCCATTTAACATGTGTTGTAAAGCTGGTTTGGAGGTACTGAATTCTCTTAACTTTGGTTGTCTGAAAAGCTTTTTATTTCTCCATCAATTTTGAATGAGATCCTTGCTGGGTACAGTAATCTTGGTTTAGTACTTTAAATATATCCTGCCATTCCCTTCTGGCATACAGAGTTTCTGCTGAAAGATGAGCTATTAAGCATATGAGGTTTCCTTTTTATATTACTTGTTGCTTCTCACTTGCTGCTTTTAATATTCTTTGTGTTTAGTCTTCATTAGTTTGATTACTATGTGTCTTGGCATGTTTCTCCTTGGGTTTATCCTGTATGGGACTCTTTATGCCCCTTGAAATTGATTGAATATTTCCTTTACCATGTCTGTGAAAATTTTAACTATAATATCTTCAAAAATTTTCCATACCCTTTTCTTTTTTCCTTCTTCTTCTCAGCTCAGCTCAGCTCAGTCACTCAGTCATGTCCAACTCTTTGTGACCCCATGAACTGCAGCACGCCAGGACTCCCTGTCCATTACCAAATCCTGCAGTTTACACAAACTCATATCCATCAAGTCGGTGACGCCATCCAGCCATCTCATCCTCTGTCTTCCTCTTGTCCTCTGCCCCCAGTATCTCCCAGCATCAGGGTCTTTTCCAGTGAGTCAGCTCTTCGCATGAGGTGGCTAAAGTATTGGAGTTTCAGCTTCAGCACCAGTCCTTCCAATGAATACCCAGGACTAATCTCCTTTAGGATGGACTGGTTGGATCTCCTTGCAGTCCAAGGGACTCTTGAGAGTCTTCTCCAACACCACAGTTCAAAAGCATCAATTTTTCGGTGCTCAGCTTTCTTCACAGTTCCACTCTCACATCCATACATGACCACTGGAAAAACCATAGCCTTGACTAGATGGACCTTTGTTGGCAAAGTAATGTCTCTGCTTTTTAATATGCTATCTAGGTTGGTCATAACTTTCCTTCTAAGGAGTAAGCGTCTTTTAATTTCATGGCTGCAGTCACCATCTGCAGTGATTTTGGAGCCCCCCAAAATAAAATCTAACACTGTTTCCACTGTTTCCCCATCTATTTCCCATGAAGTGATGGGACGAGATGCCATGATCTTAGTTTTCTGAATGTGAGCTTTAAGCCAACTATTTCACTCTCCTCTTTTACTTTCAAGAGGCTTTTTAGTTCCTCACCACTTTCTGCCATAAAGGTGGTGTCATCTGCATATCTGAGGTTATTGATATTTCTCCCAGCAATCTTGATTCCAGCTTGTGCTTCATCCAGCCCAGGGTTTCTCATGATGTACACTGCATAGAAGTTAAATAAGCTGGGGGACAATATACAGCCTTGAGATACTCCTTTTCCTATTTGGAACCAGTCTCTTGTTCCATGTCCAGTTCTAACTGTTGCTTCCTGACCTGCATACAGGTTTCTCAAGAGGTAGGTCAGGTGGTCTGGTATCCCCATCTCTTTCAGAATTTTCCACCGTTTACTGTGATTCACACAGTCAAAGGCTTTGGCATAATCAATAAAGCAGAAATAGATGTTTTTCTGGAACTCTCTCACTTCTTCGATGATCCAGTGGATGTTGGCAATTTGATCTCTGGTTCCTCTGCCTTTTCTAAAGCCAGCTTGATAAGGGGGGATCGGGATGAGGAACACATGTAAATCCATGGCTGATTCATGTCAATGTATGACAAAACCCACTACAATATTGTAAAGTAATTAGCCTCCAACTAATAAAAAAAAATTAAAAAAAAAATAAAGCCAACTTGAACATCTGGAAGTTCATGGTTTATGTATTGCTGAAGCCTGACTTGGAGAATTTTGAGCATTACTTTACTAGCGCATGAGATGAGTGCAATTGTGTGGTAGTTTGAGCATTTTTTGGGACTGCCTTTCTTTGGGATTGGAATGAAAACTGACCTTTTCCAGTCCTGTGGCCACCGTTGAGTTTTCCAAATTTGCTGGTATATTGAGTGCAGCACCTTCACAGCATCATCTTTCAGGATTTGAAATAGCTCAACTGAAGTTCCATCACCTTCACCAGCTTTGTTCGTAGTGATGCTTTCTAAGGCCCACTTGACTTCACATTCCAGGGTGTCTGGCTCTAGGTGAGTGCTCACACCACTGTGATTCTCTGGGTCGTGAAGATCTTTTTTGTACAGTTCTTCTGTGTATTCTTGCCACCTCTTCTTAACACCTTCTGCTTCTGTTTCGTCCTTACCATCTCTGTGCTTTATTGAACCTATCTTTGCATGAAACATTCCCTCGGTATCTCTAATTTTCTTGAAGAGATCTCTAGTCTTTCCCATTCTGTTGTTTTCCTCTATTTCTTTGCATTGATTGCTGAAGAAGGCTTTCTAATCTCTCCTTGCTATTCTTTGGAACTCTGCATTCAAATGGGGATGTCTTTCCTTTTCTCATTTGCTTTTTGCTTTTCTTCTTTTCTTAGCTATTTTTAAGCCCTCCTCAGGCAACCGTTTTGCCTTTTTGCTTTTTTTCCCATGGAGATGGTCTTGATTCCTGTCTCCTGTACAATGTCACGAGCCTCTATCCATAGTTCATCAGGCACTCTATCAGATCTAGTCCCTCAAATCTATTTCTCACTTCCACTGTATAGTCATAAGGGATTTGTTATGTCAGACCTGAATGGTCTAGTGATTTTCCCTACTTTATTCAATTTAAGTCTGAATTTGGCAATAAGGAACTCATGATCTGAGCCATAGTCAGCTCCCAGTCTTGTTTTTGCTGGCTGTATAGAGACTCTCCATCTTTGGCTGCAAAGAATGTGATCAGTCTGTTTTCAGTGTTGACCATCTGGTGATGTCCATGTGTAGAGTCTTCTCTTGTGTTGTTGGAAGAGGGTGTTTGCTCTGACCAGTGTGTTTTCTTGGCAGAACTCTGTTAGTCTTTGCCCTGCTTCATTCTGCACTCCAAGGCCAAATTTGCCTGTTACTCCAGGTGTTTCTTGAGTTCCTACTTTTGCATTCCAGTTCCCCATAATGAAAAGGACATCTGTTTTGGGTGTTAGTTCTAAAAGGTCTTGTAGCTCTTCATAAAGCCATTCAACTTCAGCTTCTTCAGCATTACTGGTTGGGGCATAGGCTTAGTTTACCGTGATATTGAATGGTTTGCCTTGGAAACGAACAGAGATCATTCTGTCATTTCTGAGATTATATCCAAGTACTGCACTTTGGACTCTTTTGCTGACCATGATGGCTACTCCATTGCTTCTAAGGGATTCTTGCCCACATTAGTATATATAATAGCCATCTGAGTTAAATTCACCCATTCTAGTCCATTTTAGTTCGCTGATTCCTAGAATGTCGACATTCACTCTTGCCATCTCCTGTTTGACCATTTCCAATTTGCCTTGATTCATGGACCTAACATTCCAGGTGCCTATGCAATATTGCTCTTTACAGCATCGGACCTTGCTTCTATCACCAGTCACATCCACAACGGGGTATTGTTTTTGCTTTGGCTCCATCCCTTCATTCTTTCTGGAGTTATTTCTCCACTGATCTCCAGTAGCATATTGGGCACCTACTGACCTGGGGAGTTCCTCTTTCAGTACATTATCATTTTGCCTTTTCATACTGTTCATGGGTTTCTCAAGGCAAGAATACTGAAGTGGTTTGTCATTCCCTTCTCCAGTGGACCACATTCTGTCAGACCTCTCCACCATGACCTGACCGTCTTGGGTGGCCCCACACGGCATGGCTGAATATCATTGAGTTAGACAAGGCTGTGGTCCATGTGATCAGATTGGCTAGTTTTCTGTGATTATGGTTTCAGTGTGTTTGCCCTCTGATGCCCTCTCACAACACCTACCATCTTACTTAGGTTTCTCTTACCTTGGACATGCAGTATCTCTTTATGGCTGCTCCAGCAAAGCGCAGCCGCTGCTCCTTTCCTATAATTCAAATGCTGGTGCACTTGATATTGTCCCAGAGGTCTCTGAGCCTATCCTCAGTTCTTTTCATTCTTTTTACTTTATTCTGCTCTTCATAAGTTATTTCCACTATTTTATCTTCCAGCTCACTGCTTTGTTCTTCTGCTTCAGATATTCTGCTGTTGATTCCTTCTCGAGTATTTTTAATTTCTGTAATTGTGTTGTTTGTATGTTTAATTCTTTTAGGCCTTTCCTAATTGAATCTTGCATTTTCTCCATTCTGTTTTCAAGATTTTTGATCATCTTTACTATCATTATTCTGAATTCTTTATCAGGTAGTTTGTCTATTTTCTCTTCATTTATTTGGACTTCTGTTTGTTCCCTCATTTGTGTAGTATTTCTCTGCCTTTTCATTATTTATTTATTTTTTTAACTTATTGTGTTTGAGGTTTCCTTTTTCCAGGATTCAAATAAAGTTTAATTCTTTGCTTGAAGAAGGTTTAATTCTTTCTTCCTTTTGGTTTCTGCCTTCCTAAGTTTGGTCCAGTGGTTTGTGTAAGCTTCATAGAGGGTGAGATTTATGTTGAGTTTGTGTTTGTTTTTCCTCTGATGGGCAGGGCTGAGTAAAGTAGTAATCCTATCTACTGATGATTGGGTTTGTGTTTTTGTTTTGTTGTTTAAAATGGGTGCTACTGGTGGTTGAGTCATGCTGGGTTTTATAGTCAAGTGGTTTCCTTTGTGTGAGTTCTCACTATTTGATAATCCCTAGGGTCCTAGGGTTTGTTTTCTGGTAATAGATTACCACAGGGCATTAGGGCATTGGGCTGAGTGCTCCCAGTCTAAAGCCTTAGAGCTTGATCTCTGGTCAGTAATGGAGATTCCACAAGTGGTTTGTTATGGCACTAAGTTAGATTATAACAAATATCCAAAAACAAGAAACCAAAGATAAACCCCAGACAAATGGCAGTTACAGAATCAGGCAAATAATAAGTAAAATAATGTAATATACACATATACATATACACCCATGAGCAAAGTCAAAACAGTCCAACAAAATAAAATACAGTAGGTTGACCTGGCAAACAAAGGAAATAAAAATTATATTTACCACTTAAGAACAAGACTACCTAAAGCACAAACTGGAAAGCAAAATTAAAGCAAGGTGCCAAGTGAGGGATAAAACAATGAAAACAAAACTTACAAATATGTTGAGAAGAAAGGAAATAAGAAAAGAAAAAAAGAATAGATATGGAAAGTTAAATAGAGGTAGATGAAGAATATTTATATACATTAAGGATTTACTGCAAGGGGAAACCAACAGTAGGAAATAAAGGAATAAATGTAGAAAAAATATAATAGGTTTAAAAAAAATTTTTAATTAAAATTATAAAAAAGAGAAAAGAAAAAAAAAATGGAAGAAGAAAGAAAAAAAGAAAAAGGAAAACTCCATAGAACTGCAAAAGCCGAACACAGAGGCAAAGGTTTATAACAACTAAAAAGTGTGACTGAATATACACATATACACATACTCCCATAAGCAAAATCAAAAGAGTCCAGCAAAAATAAAGTAAAATAGATTGACCCAGCGAACAAAGGAAACCAAAAATTTTATCCACCAGAACAAAATTAATTAAAGCCCAAACTGGAAAACAAAACTAAAGCAAGGTGCCAATGGAGGTATAAAGCAATTAAAATAAGACTAAACAAATATGTTGAGAGGAAAGGAGAGAAAGAAAAGAAAGAAAGAATAGATATGCAAAGTTAAATAGAGGAATATAAAGAAGATTTATATATGTTAAACATTTATTGCAAGGGGGAAAGAACAGTAGGAAAAGCAAACAAAGGAATAAATGTAGAGAAAATAATAATATGTTAAAAAAAGTTAAAATTAAAAAGAAAAGAAAAAGATATAGGAAAACTCCACAGAACTGCAAAAGCCCAACATAGAGGCAGATGTTCATAAGAACAATGAAAAATGTGACTAAGAAAAAAAAGCTTAATTGGATTTCATAGGGCCAATAAAATCGACAACTACGACAGAGGGGGAAAAAGAAACAAAAATCCAAAATTTTCTACAGAACAAGTCAAAAAATGAGTAATGTTTTTCTTAAGTCACTGCTGTCAAAGTCCTTTCCCTCGCTGGGAGTAACAGTCCAACTTATCTTCCTAGGATGCCCTCCAACACTGTGCTCATTTCTGAACCTGCAGTGGGAGGAGCTCAGATTCTATTTTGGTTCTATTCCTGTGTGTTCTTGCCTTCAATGTCCACAGCTATCAGAACTAGTATGTTTTTTTTGGTAGGAGCTTGCAATGATCTTTTACATATTCCATAGACAGTCTGCCTAGTTGATCGTGTGGATTTAATCTGTAGCTTGTACGGCTGGTGGGAAGGTTTTGGGTCTTCTTCCTTAGCCATGCTGCCCCTGGGTTTCAATTGTGGTATTACTTCCACCTCTGCATGAGGGTCATCCACTGGGGTTTGCCCCTGAGGCTGCCCTGGAGGGCTTGGGTTTGCCCCTGTGAGGGCCATGGGGGGAGGTGGTGTAGCTGCTTGGGTCACAGGGGTTCTGGCAGCACCAGGTACTCAGGGGAGTTGGGGACTAGGGCAGCAGGAAATATAGTTCTCTAGAAGGGTATGGCAACCAGCATTGGCCAATACGCTCCAATATTCTTGACTGGAGAACCCCCCTCCCTGGCAGAGAAGTCTGGCAGGCCACAGTTTACAGGGTCACAAAGAGGTGGACACAACTGAAGCAACCCCGTGTGCACAGATGCAGGACTTTTTTGCCTGTGGCAGCTCTGCCCCAGTGAGAGCTGAACGTGAAGGTGGTGCAGCTGCTTGGCTTATAGGGACCCTGGCAGTGCCAAGTGTGCAGGGACACCGTCTGATGCAGGAGTTACGGCCCTATCAGTCTTTTTCGAGCATCTTGTAGCTGGCGATCAGAAGGCCTCTTTGGCCAGTCTTTCTCTGTGGCTCTGCCCATTCAGGCAATTAGAGGGGTCCCTTGCCTGGGGTCCTTCTGTTGTTCAGCACATCAGGCACATAGAGGGATGTCTCTGGCTGCTGTCCTCCTCTGCAGATTGGCATGTCAGACACTTAAAAGGGCACCCTGGATGGGATCCTACTCTGTAGATCAGTGTGGCGGGCATTTGATGGGCCAGCCTCTCTATTGCTCAGCTGCTGAGGTGGGGAGAGAGAAGCTATGGTGATGGCTCCACCCCCTATGCAGGACTTAGCAGTATCGCCTTGCTTCCATGGCTGCCTAGTTTTCCTCCACACGAATTTTCCCCCACAATCTCCTCTCTCACATCCCCTCGATCCATCTCTCTGCATCAACAGCAGCCCTAACCCTGGGATTGCTCCACAATCCCTAAACTCCAGCTCCCAGCTGCTGCACCTTCCAGGGGACCAGCATTCCTGTCCAGGGTATGTGTGGCTGCAGCAAGGACTGTCTGATTCTCATTCCATTTAGGCTGCCACAGATCAGCTGTTTCACTCACAGCCTTTTGTTTCTCCTCTGACTCAGACAATTGCCCTGATGCGGGTATCAGACCCCTGCTTCAGTCCTCCCCGCTACCAAGGGCAGGTCCAGTCCTGCTAACACTCCTGTTTTCCCTCCTAGTTCCTTCATCCTACTGAATTTTGCCTGGTTCTGTATATTCTTTTCCACTCCTGTCCGCTTTCAGCTGGTGTTCTGCATGAACTTCTGTGTCTGAAGGTGTATTCCTGATGTATCCTTACAGAGACATGTACTCCACGTCCACCTACTCCTCTGCCATCTTGTTCTCTCCTTGGGGAATTTTTAATGTGATTCTCACAAACATGTTTTTTTCTTATTATGCATATTCCAGTACATGTTGTTTTTCAGTCACTCAGTTGTGTCCAATTCTGCGACTCCATGGCATGCAGCATGCCAGGCTTCTATGTCCTTCACCATTTCCTGGAGCTTGATCCAACTCATGCCCATTTAGGCAGTGATGCCATCCAACCATCTTATCCTCTGTTGTCCCCTTCTGTTCTTGTCTTCAATCTTTCCCAGCATCAGTACCTTTTCTAATAAGTTGGTTCTTCACATCAGGTAGCCAAAGTATTGGGGCTTTAACATCAGTCCTTCCAATGAATATTCAGGACTGATTTCCTTTAGGATTGACTGGTTTTATCTCCTTGCAGTCCAAGGGACTCTCAAGAGTCTTCTCCAACACCACAGTTCAAAAGCATCAGTTCTTCAGCACTCAGCTTTCTTTATGGTCCAACTCTCACATCCATACATGACTCATTGGAAAAACCATAGCCTTGACTAGACGGACTTTTGTTGGCCTAGTGTCTCTGGTTTCTAATATGGTGTTTAGGTTTGTCATAGCTTTTCTTCCAAGTAGCAAGCGTCTTTTAATTTCATGGCTGCAAGCATAACCTCCAGTGATTTTGGAGCACAAGAAAATAAAGTCTGTCACTGTTTCCTTATCTATTTGTCATAAAATCATGGGACCAGATGTTATGATCTTAGTTTTCTTAATGTTGAGTTTTAAGTCAGCTTTTTCACTCTCCTCTTTCACCTTCAAGAGGCTCTTTAGTTCGTCTTTGCTTTCTGCCATAAAGGTGGTGTCATCTGCATATCTGAGGTTATTGATATTTTTCCCAGTAATCTTGATTCCAGTTTGTGATTCATCTAGATCAGCATTTTGCATAATGTACTCTGCATATAAGTTAAATAAGCAGGGTGACCAAGTATAGCTTTGATTTATTCCTTTCCTAGTTTGGAAACAGTCCATTTTTCTATGTCTGGTTCTAACTGTTGCTTCTTGACCTGCATACAGGTTTCTCAGAAGGCAGGTAAGGTGGTCTATTATTCCTGTCTCTTGAAAAATTTTCCACAGTTTGGTGTGAACCACAGTCAAAGGCTTTAGTGTAGTCAATGAAGCAGAAGTAGATATTTTTCTGGAATTCTTTTGCTTTTTCTATGATCCAACGGATGTTAGCAATTTGATCTCTGGTTCCTCTGCCTTTTCTAAATCCAGCTTGAATGTCTGGAAGCTCTGGTTCATGTACTGTTGAAGCCTAGCCTGGAAAATTTTGAGCATTACTCTGCTAGCATCTGAAGTGAGTGCAATTGTGTGGTAGTTTGAACATTCTCTGGCATTGTGTTTCTTTGGGATTGGAATGAAAACTGACCTTTTCTAGTCCTGTGGCCACTAACGAATTTTACAATTTTCTGGCATATTGAGTGCAGTACTTTCATAGCATCATCTTTTAGGATTTGAAATAGCTCAGCTGGTATTCCATCACCTCCACTAGCTTTATTTGTAGTGATGCTTTCTAAGGCCCATTTGACTTTGCACTCCGGATATCTGACTCTAGGTGAGTGATCACATCATCGTGGTTATCTGGGTCATTGAGGTCTGTTTTTGTATAGTTTCAGTGTATCCTCACAATAAATTCCCATTATTCACATTGTGCTGGAATGGGTCTCTGTTCATTCAAAGCAATTGGAAAGACAATACATAATGTAGTTTTTTTGTAGTATTACTTTCATTACCCTAATGACATGGTATTCATGTGATATATTTAATGGTGAACATTTTTTCCTACTGAAGCATGCTGTTAAAGACTGTTGTCCACTTTATTTCCAAGAAATAGAACTACATTATTGAGAATTTCCCCCAGAAGCACAAGAACAAGATATGAAGGATAAAACTGTTCACTGGTTGAGTTTGTCCCTGATAAAATTACTATGTAAGTATCTAATGCTTATCTCATTTAGTATCAGAGTAAATAGTAATTGGGAAGAAAGTGATGGATTAGTTTAGTTGTGAAGTGCAATGTTTGCAAAATTAAATACAATACCACTGAATAGAAATTTAAGCATAATCACTTTCAAGGGAGATAAAATTTTCAAATAGCCACTTTGCAAAATTACTTATTTCATATTTATAAATTATGTTAAAGATGAAAAGCATTATTTAAATCTTAGAGTATCATCTAATATGCCTCAAAGAATTTAATTTATGTGCAAAATGACAATTACCAGTTTATGATTAAATAGTAAGAGAAAATAATGGTCTAGTGCTTTGATGATAGGCGCCATCCTTGATTACTAGAATCCAGATCTAAGTTTATTGGTCTTAGGCAATCTCTACTTTTTATGATTAGACTAAATGAAAATTTCTTTTCATGGGATTTAGAAGAAAATAAGATCAGAGTGTTTGAATTTACTCTGACATTCTAAATAGCATTGTTAATTGATTTTGACATTGCTACTCAATTGTCTTTTCTAAAGCTTAAAGAAGTTACTTTAATCCTGTCTTCTTTAACTCTTAAAGCATAAGATGATGTAGACATGTATAAATCAATAATTATTATTTTATTCTCCTAGTAAAATTACTATAATCATCCATTTGCTTTTACATATGTATGTATATGCTTACATGTATCTCAATATGAAAAATGATTTAAATGGGATATAAAAAGTTGTGTATATCATAATATTCTCTTTAATGGTAGACCTATAAAAATTCTACAATGAAAATCATGTTTTAACTATCGTATTAATGCATTATATCATGTCAACCAGTTAACAGGTATCTGTATTAGAGCCATATTTAAGAATCCACATAGATGAAACAGACCTGTATTTAAACTGAACGATTAACATTTTCTTATCTTCAATTCATGGTCATTTGTTTTCAGCTTCAGTAGTAAGCCAGAGTCTGCTATTATTGAATTCATTAATTAATAACCTATTATTCAAATTTTTCTATGTGTCTTGGATACTCTGCTAAATTTAGAGAATGCAAGGAAAGTTAGGTCTCATCTTCTGCTCAAAAACAAACAAACACAAATCTAGGGAAAAGGATACATATGTAGGTAAAGTACACCAATGCATCAGGTTTTGAAGACAGTATATGCACTGTATATTGTGGGAGAATTGAGGAAGTACCTAACCAAATCTGGGAAAGATCAGAGAAGTCTTCCCAGAGTGTGTTCCCTGAATATAGTGTTAAAGAATAAGTGCCTATTAGCCAGGGGACATGAGAAAGGAATGTAGTGACCACATTCCAATGAGATGGAGTAGTTTTAGCAAAGGGAAGATATTGTGTTAATTTTGGGTATGCTGTAATGGTGTGTGTTTAAAAAGAAGCTACCAGAAGTTGAGGTAGGAAAAGGCAGAGGCCAGGTCAAGATGGATCTTGCAGGGTAAGCTAAGACACATGGGATACAATCAAATAAGTCATAGAGTGGGGTAGCTTTTTGTTTGTTTCTGCTTTTTTTTCCTCCATGAGGAACAATGTGTCCCATATTTTTCTCTGTAAGAGTATTCAATATCCTGCAGTGACAAACATACCTTTGGTCCCATGGGCTATGAAGAGAGGAAGAGCTATATATTGGGGCTCACCAGAAAGCATACATCCTAATTAGGGCTCTGGATTGAAAGTTACTTTGTCACATTTCCTAAAAGAAAGATACATCCTGATGGGCTATGTAGTTTTGTTAGGTGGTGTCTCTAAGATGTCAATCTAATTATCTTACCACTTTACTATTCCATGTACCATTATATACTACTTGTATATTTATGGGCATGCACTAACAGATTCAACAATCTAATTGATGGCCATGTTCGGATAGGATAGAAACTGAAAATTATCTATATAAATGAGTGATGTGTCTATCTTGAGTAATTAGGCATTATATATTACAGGAGAAAGCCTTCTTTGGAACCTAGAAGCAGATTTTCATTATCTTACTTATTGACACACCCCCCAAGGAGTCAAAATGCTGTAGTTAACTTTTAGAATAAGTTTAACTGCACAATACCTAAGGGTAGGAGGAAAACTCCAATGGTAATTAGCATCCTAATTATCTAGGAGGCCTATACATTAAGTTTAGAGCATGGAATTACCAGAAGAAGCTGAAAGGAAATGGAAGCTTATTCCAAGTGATATCTTATACTCTTGAGTTTTTCACTGTTAATTGGGAGAGCCGTTGCCTCCTGCATCATGAAGCTCTGGTTAATCCTCAGGTAGTATGAAAGTAACATGCATATCTGCCCCACTTACGGGAAGATAATATATCATAAATGGCTAAATTCATGTGAAAATAAAGCAAGAAGCTTCATTTCATGATCTCCTAATTTCTGTTAAATTAAAATAATCTTCAAGGAATAAATTCACTTCCAATATCTACAAAATTGAGAGTATGTGTCACAGTTAATTTTGATGGCACAGTAGTAATTCATTGAGATGTAAAACTGTGGATGTGTGGGAGGGTATACTATTTTTTCTAGTGTTCTGGAAGAATCCCATTATCATTGAAATCCAGAAAAAACATTTCTTCTTACTTTTAAGAGTGCTTTCAAGCCCTAAGCACACACCGCTAGCTGTTGTCAAGATGACCACATGTCTCAGTTTTCCTGGGATAACAGGAGGGCAGCAGATGCTGTCAGTGCGCTGCCCATACACACTCAGATCTCTTTGCCATCCTTGTGCCTGGAAGCTTCTGGTGTGGCTCTGTGCCAACAGCTAGCACTTGTGTCTCTTTTTGGGAAGGCTACCCTCAGACTTCTATAATCCCTTTCATCTGAGTACACAGAGAGATGGAATTGTCTGGGAATTTCTATTCATCCAAGCAGTGCTCAACCAGTGGTGGATGGATACAGAGGTTTAAATACACTAGCTTTCCTGTCTCCTGGCACTCTTGGGTGGGATCTGCACTCTTTCACTCTCCAAATACCTCTTGGGTAGATTTGCCAAATTTAACAAATAAAAAACAGGACAGCCAACATGAAAAAAATGTTTTTTGATATAAGTATGGCCCATGCAATATTTGGACCATACTTATACTACAAAATAATTAATTATTATTTAATTTAAAATGCATTGTAACTGGATCTCCTATACTTATCTGGTAAAGTGCACTCCCATGAGACATTATTGATGCAGCCTTCTTCCTTGGCCAGTTTTTCATCACAGCTCTATTTCCCTATTCCTTTATCAGGTTTTTGTGGGATTACATCATAAGAAATCACTTTAATATAAATCAGGGTCTGTTTCTGGGGAGCCTAATCTAAGACAGCCAGCTATATCTGTTGCCTTGCCATGGTTATGAATACTTCCTAACCCCCAAAATTCTCTGGTTTGGATTACAAATTATGTGGTCACTCAAGCTAAGGCAAAACTGATTAAGGACATTATGCTGTAGTCTCAAGATATATATGGAATGTGATGAATTAGTGACTGTGGGGTGGCAATTGGAAACATTATGATAAGGAAGAGGTTTTGCAATAAGCAGGCTTGGTCTAATAAGCAAGTCTGGGGTCTTCAGAACAAGTACGGATATTAGCTCAGGCCCTTGCAATATCCTGGAGAGGTTGGAGGATATTACCTATTAACTGTGACTGAGAAGTTTGATGCTACATATCAGGGTTTCTTTCCTCATCAAATATATGCCCTGGGCCCAAATATATCATAGAAATAGCAGAACAGTCGGCCTGAAGAAGCTGTGCTGTTTTGGACAGTGTTCCATTTTTGCAAACAGAGCATACTAAAACCTGAAATTTTGAAAGATACTCTGGGCCCAAGGCTCTGAGCTGCATATGGATCGGCTCTTTAATGATCTAAATTAAATTTCCCATTAATCACAAGGGATACAAATAAGTCATATTTAATTTGCTTCAAAATAACCTTTTTTGTACATCCCAGTTTGTAACTACAAATTTATAACACATGTTACAGAATTATATGGTGAAGCGAATAATTTCTACTTTTTTAAGTTTCAGTTGTAGCTTCTTGAGTATTCAAAATAGCCACCCAAGAAGTTTTATATTTATTTGAAATGTGATATCAATCTAATTTTCAGATTTATAATCTAGAAAATATACAGGATCATTTTGATAATAATTTCCAGGGATCTCCAATAGTAGCCATGAAAGTGAGACAAATATTTCAGGAGGAGAAATGCACAGACTTACCATGTGGTTACCCTTATAGGATTTAAAACTAAATGTGACAATTAAATTGCAGTCACCATGCTATTATGCATGCATAAATTGAAAAGTCACATATAAAGCTGAAGTCAAATATTAGATTCACCTCTCCTTAATGGAAATATAAATTGATAAGAACAGGATGGTATTAAACATATATGACCAAAGAGTATATTTTCTAATGCTTTAAAAAATGATCCGTGTTAATCAATTTCCTTGGCTGAATTAGTAGAACATGACCCCAACTTTTAAATGCACTTAATTTTCTATCATAAGTACTTTTGCAATGAAAAAATAAAATTTAGAAATTAGAAGACATGATGAATAGCCTTTAGTCTAAGGTCAGATGTAAGATACGCAAAGCTAATGGAAAACATCATTCTAAGCCATTGCAAATGAGCCCTACCAACATAACAAACTGCTGATATCAGCCTGGAAACCATCTTGAATGTCAAGGGATATGCTTTTCATTTGCTGTGTTTGATTGTTCATATAAATATTTAATGAAAATATTATTAGACTATTCAGCTGAGTGAAATAAACTGATGGTAGAAGTAGCTAAAGAAGCTTAGTTAAAATTCACTAAATGAAGTGGCATAATAATTTATTTTACATATTATATAAGTCTTTTGAGAGGTTTTGTACTTTTAAACTTTTTAGCACTATTTAAAAGGCATCATTACTACCATAATTATGAGTTTTTAATGTATTTTTATGGGTAATGAAAATGTAGCATAGATTTTACAGGGAGAAAGGAGACCGTCATCCACATAATGCTTGATGGAAATGAGGCACCTTTGATTCTGAAGGTTGACTTACCTTTAATATATTTTTACTGAATCTCACTGTAAATGTTAACTTTATACTACATAAAATTACACAGTGGATTTCTCAAGAGTAGAACTTAAAGGATTAAATGGATAAGGTAGAAAGCATTTTAACTATCATGTGAGCTTTGAATTTTCAGGAAAATTATGAGTCACCTTTTCTGAATCATGTATACATACATTTAAACACTCTTAATGAGATGATATGAAGAAAAAATTGGAAAGACAGTCTGACAAATGTGGGCAGAAATACATAAACACATTTAGAACAGCCTGCTAACCACAAGTAATCAGCATACTATGGGTATCAGTCAGAATATCTTCCAGAAGGAACAGAGAAGAGTCAGTGAAACTTTTAAACCCATTACATATAAATGGATTGAAAGAACTCCTCTATGAACTCCTCCTCTCCCACAAAGAGTTTATTGAAAAATGCAAGCTGGAAAACAGTTTTAGAAGATAGCTCCAGTTAGCATTTTTAAGGTTAATATTGATGTACAGCAACACTACCAGTGCAGGAAGGTAATTTTTTAAAAGGTCAAAGAATGGAAAAGGAAAGGACAATAAACATATACATTATTATAAATAGTGTGCAAATTTGACAAAATTGTTGGATACTGCATGAAAATGTAGCAATAAAATTATATGCATATATATATAGCCTTTGCAATAGAATCAATGTATTTTAAATACATTGGAATAAATCCTGTGAAAAATTGTCACAGATAGCACTAGAAACATCATTAAATATTATTAAGATATACAGAAGACTAAATAAATGGAAGCGTATACTGGGTCCAATAATGAAGGAATTTAATAATTTAAAGAAATTACATTCCCTCAAATTGATTTGTATATTCAGTGTAATCCCAGTAAGAATGCCAGTTGGTTCTTACATGAACATTGTAAACTGTTCTTGGTTTAAAAATGCAAAGGTTATTTCCAAACCAAGACATGCTTGGGAACATACAAGGTGATAGGATTTCTCTTATTAGATTCTCAGAGGTGTGTGTGTGTGTGTGTGCGTGCACGCATGCGCATGTGCACACTCAGTCATGTCTGACTCTTTGCAACCCCATAGATTATAGCCTGCTAGGCTCCTCTGTCCATGGAATTTTCCAAGCAAGAATGCTGGAATTGGTTGCCATTGCCTACTCCATAGGATCTTCTGATCCAAGGATCAAACCTGCATCTCTTGCGTTTCCTGCATTGACAGGCAGATTATTTACTATTGTACCACCTGGGAAGCCCCTATTGGATATATATACTTAACCATAAAGCAACAATAATTATGAAAGTATTGACTAAGACAAACAAATATAAATCAGTAAAACAGAACAGATATATCAGAGCAACCTCATGAGTATAGATAATTTTATATGGTACAAGGATGGCACTATAGGTTAGTGGGGAAAGATTTTCCTTTCAACAAATGGGACAATGCCAAGTAGATGTCCATATAAGAAAAACAAATAACTTGACCTTTTTTCCTCCCAAATATAAAGTAACAATTGCTGGTTCACTGTATGCTTTGGGAGGCAAAACAAAAGGTTTTAGAAAACATAATTATTATCTTAGGTAGAGAAATATTTTTAAACGGGACTCCTAAAATCATTAATAATAAAAGAAAAGACTGAGAAATCAGACTACATTAAAATTACGTGTCAAGAGTTACCATTAAGAGAGAAAGGAAAATGAATGAGAATATTTGCAATTCACGCAATCTAGAAAAGACTATATTCTGTATTATGGATAGAATATAGGAAAACTACATATCATTGGAGAAACACAGAGTCCAAAAGAAAATGGACTTGAGCAGGCACTTCACAAAATAGAATAAATCAAACTGGCCAGTGAAAATACAAAAGAAGTGAGCAATCTCGTTAATCACTAGAGAATGCAAATAAAAATTACTACAATATACCACTAACACCCTTTTGAAAGGGCTATAAAAATTGGCAATATCAAATTTTTATAAGATTTTAAAGCAGCAGAATATCTCATACACTACTAGTGGAAGAAAATTTTTGTATAAACACTTTGAAAAACCATTTGATATTAGATGTTTTCTATGACTTTGAAATTCCATTTTACTTCCAACATATTTGGGTACACATATGCAGTAGGCTTGTCACAAAATACCCATAGCAGTGTTATTTATAATAGCTAAAACCCAGAAGTAACATAAATGTCTATCAAGAATGGAGTGAATAAATTATTGTGATATAATTATCTTATGAAATCATCTATCATACTGAAAATCAGCAAACCTAAGTTACACATACAACATAGATGGAGTGTATAAACAAAAAGCTGATTAAAATATGCTAGACAACAAAGTAAGGTATTTTGTGTTTTAAGAAGACATTACCTCGAAGGACCAAGTATATGTGTATGTTTCAGGCAAGACCGTTCTCTGCAATATATACTTCTCTTACTGGAACATGTTTAACTGTGAATTTGTAATCCCTACCAAAATTTACTGCATATGCTATAGAAAAGCCTGCTGATTGGATGTATCCTTCAGTTGGGTAAATGTTTTAGTGAATGAGCTAGTATTCTAATTGATCTGCTATATAATCCAAAGGCGTTTTTTCTAAGCACTTTTGCATTTTGGAGTAGATACAGTTAAACCAAAGGGAACACAAAGGGAGCAACACAAAGTGAACAGAAATAAAGAACTTGCTACACACTGCATGGCATTCGTCTCTTTAAAGTTATCATCATTTGGAATGAGTTTCTAAATACCAGGCCAAGTTGATTTGGTTTTGGAAGGCAACTTATTTTTCTTAGTTGGAAATCATTGTCAGAAATGAAGACTACAAAAATAATGATGTGGGCACAAGTAACAGTGATAGATTTGATTGGACTTCTCTAGAAGATGTTGTCAGAAATCTGATGATGATTCAGTTTAGTTGGACTATGTCATAACTTGAAGTTCTGTCCTAAAATAGAGGTATTTCAGTTGTATTCTCAGACTTCTAGGCAGGATCAGTGTTCTATGGCAGTCAGTGGGAAATATTTTAAAAGATGCTGTCATTTCATTGCTTTTCTTCATAACTTTAGAAAGGGCAAATGGAGTCTTTAGAAAAGCATTACAGCCTTTTTCTCTTCAAGTTGAACTTTTTGGCTAGATATTGCTCTCCTTAGCATTTCTCTGTAACACTCACCAACATAGGACCAAGGGTAAATCTCTGGGGAAAATGAGTCTTTGTTGTCTCACTATGGAAATAATTGAATCCAAAATATTAAAGAAAAGCAATAACTGAAATCCAAATGAGGAGCTCGTGATTTGTTCCTCAGAATGTTGAAGCTAAAACATGATACTAAAACTCTTCCCATAAGCTTAAAAATGATAATCTTGTAATATAGAATGGGAAACTGTGTGGATAAGTAACCAGATTTATTCCTTAACCGAGAAAGCTGAAACTCCATATAATATAAATCGAATATGTGAACGTTAATTTTGATATGAAAGAGATTTTTAGTGAGGGTTCCTGTGATTAGGTATCATTCCATAGAACTCAGTGATGAGTATCCTAAATATACAATGTCATGTCATTCTCTATTTCCACTGAGGAAATAAATTTAACCCAGTCAGCACAAACCCAGTCACATATATTAAAGACTGTTTTGATAGCAAAGGTCATTGAATTCAAGAATGTACTTATTTGGAAGAGAATTTGTGAATTTTGCTACTGTGTGGTTATTGAATGATAAGATTCACCTGTCTTACATGACTTTCATGCATTTCCAGCTGAAGCCAACAAGATGAATCAGATACACTTTCAAGGATCTTTGCTGTCATATAATTCTTCAAGATTAATACAATATATTTTAAGAAGCATAACTCAAAGATCAGAAGACAGAAACATATGTAACATTGTTGTGAATACAAATCACTTCTATAATATTTACTGTTATGGATAGATGGTAGATATTGAGCTATTTACCTTTCTTAACAATGTCAATTCCCAATGAAGAAGAATACAAAACCCCCAATATGTTAACTTTTATGATAGTTGTACTTTATTATATAAAACAAAGTCTAATGTAATATTGGAATAATTTTTGATGCATTTTATATGGAATCAACACATCTTTATAATACTAAGAAATCATACTTCTTTTGTAGAAAAATGTATATCATACAGTGTTGGTACCAAAAAAAAAAAAAAAAACTTGTTAATTTGATTTGTTTAAATAATTTCTAGGTCCTCAAGAGTTTATTTTTTAAAAAATTATGAAAATTGAACATTGTAAAAAGTCTCTGTGTGGTTATGATTAAATTAAATCCTACTCTTTCCCAGGTTTGATATTCTCATCCTAAATGTTACCATTAGACAGTTGTGATTTAAATCACTGTAACTTTTTGGGCCCACTTTATTAGCAGTACAATAAAATGAATTTTAGAGTTTACATTTTAGGCATAATATTACATTCTAGATGATTTTAAAATATCTGGTATGATTTATACATTTTATGAAGCTTAACATTTCCATTCTGTTCCCTTCGAGTATAAACATTATGAATAATGAGAAGACAAAACATCAGAATATCAGTGTTTATGATAAAAGATAAATCTAAGAAGTATTCATAACTTTCTTTATGGAATAAATTTAAAAGATTTTTACTTTATTAATAAAACCTTGAAACATTCCTGTGTGTCAAAAACAGAATATTTAGGACAATCAGGTGATGAGGTATTGATTGTACAAAATCATGTCAGATGCATTGAAGGAAGAAACTCACACAGGATGTTTGTATTCATTAATAACTGAAAGCAGAGTTATCACACAGTGCTTTTATATTTACCGTGTCATTTAACAGAAATCGCACCACTATGTCACTGTATGTAGAACTGAACTCACAGTAAGCATCACAGGTCTAGAGGGACCCTGAGGTCACCCAAGCAATGCAAAATAGCTCCGTGTACCCCAAATCAACTCGAGATGAGTCCGATTCCCCTGCATTGGCTCCAGAGCCATCCCGCGTTCCACATCAAACACGACAAGTGGCTCGACTTTAGGCACTCTCTGGTCTGGTGTTTCCGTATGTAATTTGCAGTAGTTTCCAGTAGATGGCAATCTAGGTACCATATCCAGGTGGTCAGTCACGTCATAGCAGATATGACTGCTATGATAATAAATTATTATGGAAGCTCATGGAAAGTAGTATAGGGCATATAAACTACATTATTTAGTTTTAAGACAATTAACTCAATTAAAATGAGGTCAATATATACTGAAGAGAGTTTCACAAGTAAGAATTTTAACAATGACAAAATGCTCTGAAATCTATTTCTATACCACAATATACTTAATTTTTTCTCATTAGGATACATGTATCATAGTCGAAGCTTTTACTGCATTGTATAATTTCATAGATTTCCAACTTGCCTGTTAGTTTTCCATCCTGACTTCACACCTTTGAGCCAGCCTGACCCTTTGAAACTTGATGCCTGTCTCAACAGCTTAGAAAAGTAAGCAGTCACTCTGTTCACACTTGCTGTAGCTTTGGGTGGCTTTGTAGCTTTGACAAAGCTTTGTCAGCCTTGCCTCCCACCCATCCCACTACCCTTCTACTATTTCAGAGATTTGGGTTCAGGCTTTATCTGTATTTTTCTTACCATTTCCCATCCTTTGGGACTGATTTTGTTTTTCTAGCTACTAGTATTAACTAATATTCTCTAATAAGGATGGTGATTGAGCACTGTCCCTGTTTCTTCCTTTCCCAGATCCTTCCATGGGATACTCTGTTCCAGTTCAGTCTCTCGACTTCTCACTGGCCCCCTGACCCTGACAAGAGTTGACTGCAAATCATCAGGTGAGGACAAAGTTCTCAGTTGTCAGCTGCATAAAACATAATGCAGATTACAAGTGGTGACATATTTTATTTCTGGCAGAATTCTTAGAAAGACACTCAGCTTCTTAGAAGGTGGATTGAGCACTAAAGATATGAGAACATATCAAATGTAAATGACCCCCGTATTTCAGAAGGCTGGTGGAGACTGCCAGTGTACTGCAGTTAACACTTAAACTTTTCTGATTTTAAATTCAGGAAAGTACCTTCCGACTAAAAAGCTGAGAAAAGAGTTTTGTTTTTCCAATGAAGCACTCCATTTTCCAGCTTTAATTAACACAGATGTCTTATGGGAAGATTCTTTTATTTATTCAAAATACACTCCTTAATGTGGATTTTTACTGTCTGAAAAGACATTACTGGCCAGGAAAATGATGCCAGGCTAACTCAGCTTCATTTAAGTCCTTTGAAATTTCAAACATTTCAATTTCAAGCCCTCTTCCCAGTGTCTTTCATGCTAAGCTCGGTGGATAGGTCTGCACAATGCCAAATGAATTGCCAGGGAAGGAGTGAGAATGACAATTGACCAGTCCTTGATTTTTATTCTTGAATCTGTCAAGACTACTCATTGGGAAGTGGATTAATGTTCATAGAAGCCTTTCAATATAAGTCTCAGTGGCTATAAGGCTACTATCGTTATGAATCCTCTTGGAAGGTTTGCAAGATTCTGCTCTGAAAACTACTGAAGTTATATTTTCAAGGTTGTAGGTGTGTGAAGATTTACTTATTTTGTGAAATTTATTTTACAGCTTTATTCTTTCATCATTGAATAGATTGATGACTTTTTTCTTCTATGAAGCATTTCTCTACCTATATGCTAAGTAGACTCTAAGGGAAGGTAGCCCCACTTCCTTTTTAGGCATTCTTTCTTTTAATCAAATTCTCACTAGTTTCACTGTCTGACAGTACAACTTTTTTCCACTAAGGTATCCAAGAGAAGCATTTCTTTTTCTTCTTTTTGACTCCTATCATGTGAGGATGCCACCAATTATAATGCAAAAGCTTTGAGAAGTAGATTTCCCTATTATAGTTTGCTTTAAACATGTAGTGAAGTATTTCACATAAAATGAGTACCAGTAACTTTTTCAAAGATTGATTGATTGACCTACCTTTTCAAAATGAAGTGATGTAGTGGCCTCATGAGACATTAGTGTTCATTTCCCATGTTGCTTTTCTGACAGAACATGCATTATATAGCGTATTTCCTTCACTTTAATTGAAAACAGGTGCCATAGATCATCCTCAGAAGATTGTACATGTTTATAAATTCATACACCTTTGGTGAGGATTCTTTGCTGGCTAAAGTTGAATTAAATGACCTCTCTCTCTTTAGGGAAGTGAAAAAAAGTACAGAAAAGGCATTGCATGCCACCTGGTGAATGTTCAATAAATAGTAAACATCAACTAGAATAAACACTTTAAATATTGTCAATAATTGTGATGTTAGGTGTGAAAAATTGATTTAGGGATTTTTCAAAATATTCTTTAATAAGTTGTATATAAAAAGAAGACTTTTACTCATAAGCATTCTAAATACATGAAGGAAAAGTAAGGAGATGATTGTAAATATCGCCAACAATGATGCTAACCACAATGGTTAACCTAATAGGAAGAATGAAGTAGGAAATGGCAACCCACTACAGTATTCTTGCCAGGAAAGCTTCATGGACAGAGGAGCCTGGCAGGCTACAGTCCAGGAGGTCACAAAGAGTCAGACACAACTGAGTGACTGAGCACATATGCAACGGAAGGAAGTTACATATCCCTTGTAGGAAGGCAAACGGTGACTTATGGAATTCTCTGGAGATCATGTCTTTTTTATTACATGTTTATATATGAAGAACATTGACTATTTTGCTATCCTTATAAAAATCTGAATTGTTAATTTTAAGGCATCAATATTATCAGTTTTTTTTCTGAAAAAAATTTGACTTCAAAATTGGAAATTATTCAGAATCAAAACTTTATTCAATTTAAGTAGAAATATAAAATTTTTTCTAATATTTAGCAAAGTTGATATTAAATATTAGATATTTTGGACATTCAAATAAAGTATTCAGGTTTAACTTGAATAATTTAGAAGTTCTCAAACTAAATAGTGATGTGGCTTATAGATGGGCATGTAAAAATATATCTTGTAATATATATGGTAGCATTCTATTTTTTGAACAAACTCAACTCTATAGAAGCAGCCTAGTATGAAAAGGCTTCTTTTAAAAAGTAGTTAACCCTAAGCCCTAATGCTGTTTTTATTTATACTCACTGTTTCCCCAAAATTATTTATTTGATTTACAAGACTTTAGTGGATGCTTTCTTTCTTTTCTTTCTTTCTTTTCTATTCTTTTTTTCTTCTTTTTTATCTTTTATCTTTGCTCATGTTCCCTTCACCAGCAGGAGGAGTGTTCACCGCTAATGGCCCAAAGTTACCCCCTCTGTGAGAGCATCTCCCTCAGCTAAACAGGAGCAAACCTGCCTGGGTAGCTGTTGCTACCCCCAAACCGCCCACTCCACTCCCCAGGATAGCCATCAGTCAACAACTGACAGAAATGCGGGTACATAAACCTGACCCCTTGCCTCACGATGGAGACTGACTCTGGTTTAGTTCATGTTCCAGAGCTCCCTGTGGGCCAGGCTGAAGCCAGTACTCTGGCAAAATCCCATCTTTGCCTGACTTGTTCTCATCAATCCAGCTTCCCTCAGGCCCCTTCTCCTGAGAGCCCTCCCTCGATATATCACTTCTACCAAGTTTCTAGCTCAGGCTCTTCTTAGGGAGGCTAGCCTACCAAAAAAGTTCCAAAATGTTTAGCACCCTCAAATTAGAAAATTATGGATTGCTAAATATAGTAAAAATGAAAGACTGTCATGAAAGATGATAGCTTGAAAAAAAATTTCATTTCAAAACAGGACTCAGAACTTCTCTTTCAGCCTTCATGGGTTAACTGGCATTTGGCTATATTCCCATACCAAGCCTTTGACAACAGACAGCAAAGAATGATGAATCCTCAAGAGAAGTGTAACATACACGTTAAGTCTTACGATTGTGTTGGCTTTCTGTCTGGGATAACTCTGATAGCACAGCCTGGAGATAGAGCCTAAGAGGAGAGCAATCTTGCTAAGCAGAAGTGGTACAGAACAAAGTTCGAAGCTTCTGAGGTGACTGGAGAACACATGAGGAAGGACTGCTGAGCAGAGGAAGACATCAAGGTCCAAGAGGGATTTAACCTCAGGCATTTGGTCCAAGGCTGGCCTGTGCAAGACAGCAGAACTCAGCAAGTCTAACAAAGATCGAGGATATATGTATAACTATGGCTGATTCACGTTGTATGGCAGAAACACACACAACACCGTAAAAGAACAAAAAATTAAATAGTGGCTGCTGTGGGGCTAGAAATAGCTCAGAGAGACATCAGGTTATCCAATGCCAGAAGACATTGATGCTCCAAATCCAGACAGACTGGAGAGAATGGCTGATGACCTCAGGCACTCAGTGAAACACCATAAAAATCGTTACTGGGTGCTTATGGCTACAGACATGGAAAACTAGGAACATGATACAAAGAGACCTAGAGCAGTCAGTAAGTCTCACCTGGGAGTAGGATGAACCCTGCCAGTGGAAAGCACAGAAAAAGCTTCAGGTAGATTTGATTCCAGGCCAGGTATATAGGCATCCAGTAATGAATTAAAGTGAATTGTGTGATGGAAGAAGAAGATGGAGAAGAACAAACAGGCCCAAGAGGGCTGTTGAAGATTGTAGCTGGGGATGAGGCAAATTCATGGCAACATGACCAGAACTCTACTTTGAATGTATCTCCTCCCCACCCCACCTCCATTCCCAGACCTATGCTTCCCAAATATACTTGCTCCCCCAAGAGCTTTGAGGGCAAGCATATCAGGTAAGAATAAATATTTCTTCAAATGATAAAAAATTAAAACATTCCAGATCATTTAATGTCCCATGTTTCTAGAGACACATTAAAATCAAGGTCATGATATTTAACGATCCAGTCACATAGAAATATATTTTGAGTCCATGCATGTTACAGTTTTTTTGCTGCTGCTGCAGATTCTTTTCACTGGTTTTTAACTTTTGCATGTTTCAGAATCAATGGAGAAGCTCCTAGAATTTCTGATTCAGTAGGTTGGGAAGAGGACCCAAGAATCTGCATTTTTATCATGGTCACAGGTGGCGCTGACACTAGGTCAGGAACCACATTTTTAGCATTACTAGGCTCTATGATAGTGGCAGAAGAGGACAGATAAATCCTAATTCACTGAAATTCTTTTCAGGAGAGTATGTTATATGTTAGGAAGAAATATTTGTGTTTGGGGAGAGGTATCTGACTCCAAACAAAATTAATGCTTAATAAAATGTCATAAAATTCAGACGAGTCCTGTTTGCTTTGCTGGGTTTTGGCATTAGTTGCAATATGAATGTCTGTGGAGAAAAACAAGGACTAAATTTAATCTCTCAGCATTAAAAGGAGAAAAGGAATTAAAAGATCTCAGGAACAAATGAAGGAGAGAGGAGCCAGGAAGACATCCTACACAAAGGGGAAGAGAAGCAAAAACAATTCTTTAGTAATGCAAAGTTTAAGGTGGAACTTAGCAAGTGGAAAATGTATAAGGGATTTTAAAGGAATTAGTTCTGTGTTATGAATTATCAGAAATGCTATGGGGTAAGATAATCCTTCAGCTATAAAGGAAATCAACCCTGAATATTCATTGGAAGGAGTGATGCTGAAGCTCTAATACTTTGGCCACCTGATGCAAAGAGCTGACTCATTGGAAAAGACCCTGATGCTGGGAAAGATTGATGGCAGGAGGAGAAGGGGATGACAGAGGATGAGATGGTTGGATGGCATCACTGACTCAATGGACATGGATTTGAGCAAACTCCAGGAGATAGTGGAGGATAGAGGGGTCTGGTGTGCTGCAGTCCATGGGGTCAAAGACTCAGACTGAAAAAAAAAACAAGGATGAAAATGAGAGCCCTAATGCTTAACCCAGGTAGCACAGTGGTCAAGAATCCACTTGCAATGCAGGAGATGTGGGTTTGATCCCTGGGTTGGAAAGATCCCCTGGAAAAGAAAATGGCAACTCACTCCAGTATTCTTGCCTGGGGAATGCCATGGACAAAGGAACCTGGCAGGCTACAGTCCACAGGAGTGCAGAGTGGGATGCAACTGAGCATGCATGCAAGAGAACCCTTGCAAAAATGGAAAATATTGCTATCTAAACACAAGAATCAGAGGATAGTGGAGGAGTTGATGACTGGTTAAGGTAGCCTCATAAAAGATGATTAAAATAACCATTTTAAAATTTAAACTGTACCTCAAATCAAAATCATAATGATTTTTTCCCCCTCTGTTGTATTTAAACATTTGAAACAATTGCATTACTTTTCAAATGAAACAGACACTTCAAAGTTGTCATTTGCTAGGAAAGTAGAACAAAAAAAAATCTCAAGAGCTTTGGGGGCAAGTGTATCAGGTAAGAATAAATATTTCTTCAAGTGATGAAAAATAAACAAGTTCCAGTTCATTTAATGTCCCACATTTCTAGAGACATGTTAAAATCAAGGTCATGATATTTAAGAATATTCCCTGGGCACAGCCATTAATCCCAGATTTATTCATCTTTGCTAAAACAACAAAGCACTGACTTGACTGGTTAATTAAGCAAGACAAATGAGAAATATTCTGCTCAAACAAAGTAAGAAATAAGCTAGAGATATTTGTTTGTTTGCTTTTTCATAGACATTTTGATTCCACTTTTTAAATCTTAAAGTATATAGTTTTTAAGAAAGAAAACTGTAAATATAGAAATTATAAATTCTAAAATCACCCTCAAGTACGAATAAGTATAGAAATTTAGGGATGTAATTTAGCTCTATCCATTCTCATAGGCAAAATATACAAAAACACTTAAAATTTTCTATATTAAAAACCATTTCACATTTTTAACTAGCTCTTTTTTTTACTCTTTTGCCTTAGTTATTCTCAAATACAGTATATTCTTGTAATTTATTGCTTTTTTATCCAAATAAAATATATATTTTCTCTTGATGGGTATTTTTAATATGTTAATATCTAGTTTGTCTTTCTATGTATTATTTTTCATGATATTTGAAATTATTTTAATTACAATATTGGTTACATAGGTAAATCTTTTCTTTTAAACTTGTCTTAAATGATTTAAAGTTTATACAATAGCATTAAAATAATACATGCAATTAAATTTATGATTTTCAAAATTTCCATATTAAAGAACAATTTCATTACTTCTGATTCCTTAATCAAAAATGAAGAATTTACCTTAATACTTTCTTGCTCCATAATTTCTTTGTTTGCAGTAAGACATGTGTTTATAGACTTGTATCATTCATTTTATGTAATTATCCTGTAAAAATCAATATCGGTCTTTTGCTTTTCCATTTTTGTTACCATATTGTTCATTATTTTTTGTCAGTATTCTGCTGCCTAGCATAGTCCTTGGCATATTGGTGCTCAAATATATATATATATTGAATAAATGAGTGATCTGACTTAATTTTAAATACATAGAATAGCCATCACAAAGATGATGATATGAAATAGAATCAGGATTATGCCATCTTATAAATCCGGCTTTCTGTTTTAGAATTTGTGTTTTCAATTAATGTACTTTGGGGTTAGGTAACAGAGATAATTTTTTTTTAAAATTTTGTGTTCTTATTTTGCATATAAAATATCTCTTTAGGTTGTCTTGCATGTTGTTGACAGTTTATGAAAATGTAATAATAAACCAGAATTGCTTAATATTCCCTAAAAATGGTTATTTATGTTTTTAATACAAGAGTGTTTATGACTTTTATTTTCTCTTATCAAAATTTAAAACTTTTCCAGAATATGTTAAACTTATGTTATTTTTGCATTATTTGAGCCAGGAATACAGTGAATTCTTACAGTCAATAAGTTAGTTTTGCTTTGTTTTGTTTTTTTTTAAAGAAAAACACATACACACTAGAAATATTTTTGAGCATTTTTGTTTTTTCTTTATTTTTGATTTTATTTGTTATAGTTTATTTCTCAGAAATATACTTTACCCTTGATATGAAGCTATATTCTCCATATATTTCTATTGATATATGTATTCTCAGCTTTTGATATCCACCATGTCTTTCACAGGTATCATATTTTAGAGATACTTTTAGTGTATTTCCCAAATTGCATGTTTGATTTGTTGTTGGTTCATTCCATTTACTCATAAATCATGAAAATTTCTTTTCTGTTTTCATCTTTAATTTCTAAACATTATTTCATATATATCTCAGTAATCTTTTCATTTAATTTTTTGTACTTGAATTCATGAAGATTATGTTTTTTAATATTTCTGATAACTCAAAACTAATAGTTTTACATGTCCTATTGCTTACTTTAATAAAATTGTTAAGTAGGTTCGCCCACATTCTGCTTATTGTATGAAAATGGCTCTATGCTTTAATGTTGTGGAAAGGAATACATCAAAGCTGTATATTGTCACCCTGCTTATTTAACTTACATGCAGAGTACATCATGAGAAATGCTGGACTGGATGAAGCACAAGCTGGAATGAAGATTGCCAGGGAAAATATCAATAACCCCAGACACACAGATGATGCCACACTTATGGCAGAAAGCAAAGAAGAACTAAAGAGCCTCTTGATGAAACTGAGAGAAGAGAGTGAAAAAGTTGGCTTAAAACTCAACATTCAGAAAACTAAGATCATGGCATCTGGTCCCATCACTTCATGGCAAATAGACAGAAACAATGGAAACAGTGAGAGGCTATTTTCTTGGGCTCCAAAATCACTGCAGATGGTGACTGCAGCCATGAAATTAAAAGACACTTTCTCCTTGGAAGAAAAACTATGACCAACCTAGACAGCATATTAAAAAGTAGAGATATTACCAACAAATGTCCGTCTAGTCAAAGCTATTGTTTTTCCAGTAGTCATGTATGGATGTGAGAGTTGGACTATAAAGAAAGCAGAGTGCTGAAGAAGTGATGCTCTTGAACTGTGGTGTTGGAGAAGACTCTTGAGAGTCTCTTGGACTGTAAGGAGATCCAACCAGTCCATCCTAAAGGAGATCAGTCCTGAATATTCATTGGAAGGACTGATGCTGTAGCTGAAACTCCAATACTTTGGCCACCTGATGTGAAGAACTGACTCATTTGAAAAGACTCTGATGCTGGGAAAGATTGAAGGCAGGAAGAGAAGGGGACGACAGAGGATGAGACGGTTGGATCACATCACTGACACGATGGACATGAGTTTGAGCAAGCTCCGGGAGTTGGTGATGGACAGGGAAGCCTGTCATGCTGCAGTCCATGGGGTCGCAAAGAGTCAGACATGACTGAATGACTGAATTGAACTGAATATTTTATAGGCCTCCCAGCCTTGTATTTACCCTTGCTTAGCAAGTTTGTACAGTTTTGAAGCAATAGAGTTCTGTTCTGACCAAGAGGCTGCCAACGGGATGTCTGTGTTCTGTATTCCGCATACCTTTACTTTGCTTCCCAAACTATGCAAGATAACTCTGTGTAAACCCTACTTTATATTAGGCATTTATGTAATGCAGCTCTGTCTTCCTGAGGTGAGAATTTTACATTTTTCATTCCTGGTTCGAGTTATAATTTAAAGCAATCTGTAGACCTTCTTTTGCATGTAATCAGAGTTCTCTCTGGAGTCTACATCTCTGTATGCTCCTCTTGTTTTCACTCTACATGACTTAACTGAGAATAAAATGCATCACCACAGATCCCCATCTGTCTCAGGCTGTGCTGCCTTAGAGAATTTTCTGATCGATGAATGCATGATAAATATTGAGATAAGAGATGTGGAATGGAGAAGGAAATGGCAACCCACTTCAGTATTCTTGCCTGGAAAATCCCATGGACAGAGGAGTTGGCAGGAAGCTGTCCATGGGGTTGCAAAGGATTGGACACGACTGAGTGACTAAACACCAAGAGGTGGAAAGAGGAGGAAGGCTGACCTAGAATCGTTGGTGGCAAAGGCACTATCTTTAATGAAGTGAGATGTGCGGTTTGGAGAAAGGCTCTTGTTTTCTCCCTTTCTAGTTTTATTATTTCACAAGTCTGGGTGTGGGTTGGTTGCTTACAATGTCTAAAAATTATACATTCGTTTATTTATAAATTCATTTATCTCAAGTGAAAGAAGCAGCATGGTCAAATCATGAAAGTTGAATGGCCTGAAAGATATCCAGTTATGCTGGAGAAGCAAAGGCAAGGAAGAATATGATGCAAAAGGAGCCTGAAGGATGGAACAGTATATTCTAATAGACATAAACTCTCAAGTATTTTAAAGAAATTTTGCCCTTCTGCTAAGAACAGTGGTGATCCATTAATTTCCATTGGATTTCCAATCGCTTACTTAAGAGTAAAATGCAAATTATTATTATTTTTTGATAGATCATTTTATGTGACAATAACCTTTGCTTAACCTGCCTGGTGCCATGCATGCCATTTATTCTCTTACCTGCTTTAATAATATAGCTGCTATTTTTATTTCTCAAAGATGTACAGTTAATTCTTATCTTATGGTATTTGTACCAATTATTCATCCATTAGGAATTACTTTTATGATGATTTTCATATCATTAATTATTCTTGTAATTCATTTAAAGAGATATTCCCTGTCTGCCTCCCTTTAAATTATCCTTTTGCCTTAACTAGCTGAACTTTTCTGCAGAGTCCTTATCAGTTGCTATTTGTTCTGTGTTTTTCTTCCCCATGTTTATTATCCATCATTCCTATTAACATAAGTTCTATTAGGAGAGACATCTTATTAACTTTACATCTCAAAGAACTAGAAAAAGAAGAATAAATTAAGCCCAAAGTTATCAGAAGGAAGGAAATAACAAAAAACAAAGTGGTAAAAGATGAACTTAAGGACAATAGAAAAGATCAGTGAAACTAAGAGGTGGTTTATTTAACCCAGAGGGATGGGATGGGGAGGGAGGCGGGAGGGGGGATAGGGATGGGGAACACATGTAAATCCATGACTGATTCATGTCAATGTATGGCAGAAACCACTACAGTATTGTAAAGTAATTAGCCTTCAACTAATAAAAATAAATTAAAAAAAATAAAAGATAAACAGAATAGACAAACTTATAGCCAGACTCAATAAGGAAGAAAGAAAGGAATCAAATATAGAAAACCGGAAATGAAAGAGGCAGCATTACAACTGTTACTATACAAATACAAAGGAGCATGAGAGACTACTAAAAATAACCATACTCGAAAACTGGACAGCCCAGAAGAAATGGGTACATTCCTGAAAACACACAACCTACTAAGACTGAATCATGAAGAAACTAGAAAATCTTAACAAATAAATTACTGCTAAGCAGGTTGAATCGGTAATCAAAAATCGCCCAATGAAAATTCAGGACCAGAAGACTTCACTAGTGAAATCTACCAAACATTTAAAGAAGAACTAATACCAACCCTTTTCAAACTCTTTCAAAAATATTAATAGAAGAGGAGGAAACTCAAACTCATTTACAGGGCTAAATAAGAGAAAGATACTAAAGGAAAAGAAAACTAAAGTCCAACATCCCTCATGAACATAGATGCAAAAATCGTCAACAAAATATTAGCAAATCAAATCCAAAATGCATTAAGAGAATTACATTAAGAGGATCATACACTATGATCTAATGGGATTTATTCCAGAAATGCAAATATCATTCAATATCTGTAAAGCAATCAATGTGATGCACCACATTAACAAAATGAAGGATAAAATCACTTGGTCATTTCAAGAGATGCAGAAAAAGTATTTGACAAAATTCAACATACAGTTATGATTAAAAAAAAAAATCTCTCACTAAAGGGGATACTACCACTAGAAGGGAACATGCATGCATGCTTGCTAAGACACTTCAGTTGACTCTCTGTGACCCTATGGACTCTAGCTACACAGACTTGTCCTTCTCTGCCCATGGGAATTCTCCAGGCAAGAATGCTGGAATGGATTGCTAAGCTCTCCTCCAGGGGATCTTCCCAACCCAGGGATAAAACCCAAGACTCCTAAGTCTCCTGCATTGGCAGGAAGGTTCTTTAACCCTAGCACCACCTGGGAATCTCAAAAGGGAACATACCTCAACATAATAAAGGCTATATATGACAAGCTCACAGCTAACATTATATCAATGGTGAAAAGTGAGAATTTTCCTCTAGGATCAGGAAGGAGATGAGAGGGCAGGCTCTTCCCACTGCTATTCAGCATAGTATTGGAAGATCTAGTCACAGCAAGCAGACCCCCAAAAAGGAAATGAGAGATCCAAATTGGAAAGGAAGAAGTAAAACTGCCACTATTTGCAGATGACATAATACTTTATCTAGAAAACTCTAAAGACTCCACTAATAAACTATTAAAACTAATAAATGAGTTCAGTGAAGCTTCAGGATACAAAATCAATATACAGAAATCTGTTGCATTTCTTTACATTAAGAATGAACTATCAGAAAGAGGAATTAAGAAAACAATCTCATATTGTATCAAACAGAAAAAAAAAAGTTAGTTAAAATTTAATCAAGGGGTGAAACTCCTGTACTCAGAATACTATAAGACATTGATGAAAGAAACTGAAGGCTGCAGAAATAAATGGGATGATAGCCCATCTTCATAAACTGGAATTATTAACAGTGTTAAATTTCCACACTACCCAAAATCGTCTGTAGATTAAATGCAACTTCTATGAAAATACCCATAGCATTTTTCACAGAACTATTACAAATAATCCTAAAATTTATATGACATCACAAAAGACATGGTATAGGGCAATCTCAAGAAAGAATAACAAACCTGAGGTGTCACACTCCCTGATTTCAAACTGTACTAACAATACTAGCTACAGTAGTCAAAACAGTATGGTTCAGTTCAGTTCAGTTGCTCAGCTGTGTCTGACTCTTTGTGACCCCATGGACTGAAGCATGACAGGCTTCAACTCCCGGAGTTTATTCAAACTCATGTCCATTGAGTCAGTAATGCCATCCAACCATCTCATCCTCTGTCTTCTCCTTCTCCTTCTGCTTTCAGTCTTTCCCAGAACCAGGGTCTTTTACACTGAGTCAGTTTTTCGTATCAGGTGGCCAAAAGTATTGAGTCTCAGCTTCAGCATCAGCCCTTGCAATGAATATGTAGGACTGATTTCCCTTAGGATGGACTGGTTGGATCTCCTTGCGGTCCAAGAGACTTTCAAGAGTCTTCTCCAACACCACAATTCAAAAGCATCAATTCTTTGGCACTCAGCTTTCTTTATAGTCTGACTCTCACATCCATACATGACTACTGGAAAAAAAAAATAGCCTTGACTCGATGGATCATTTGTTGCTAATGTCTCTGCTTTCTAATATTCTGTCTAGAGTGGTCATAACTTTTCTTCCAAGAAGCAAGTGCCTTTTAATTTCATGGCTGTAGTCACCATCTGCAGTGATTTTTGGAGCCCCCTCAAAATTCAAGTCTGTCACTCTTTCCACTGTTTCCCTGTCTATTTGTCATTCAAATCCTGAAAGATGGTGGAGTGAAAGTGCTGCATTCAATATGCCAGCAAATTTGGAAAACTCAGCAGTGGCCCCAGGACTGGAAAAGGTCAGTTTTCATTCAATCTCAAAGAAAGGCAATGCCAAAGAATGCTCAAACTACCGCACAATTGCACCCATCTCACACGCTAGTAAAGTGATGCTTAAAATTCTCCAAGCCAGGCTTCAGCAATATGGGAACTGGGAACTTCCAGAAGTTCAAGTGGGTTTTAGAAAAGGCAGAGGAATCAGAGATCAAATTGCCAACATCCACTGGAATATCAAAAAAGCAAGAGAGTTCCAGAAGAACTCTATTTCTACTTTATTGACTATGCCAAAACTTTTGACTGTGTGGATCACAAGAAACACTGGAAAATTCTTCAAGAGATGGGAATACCAGACCACCTGACCTGCCTCTTGAGAAACCTGCATGCAGGTCAGGAAGCAACAGTTAGAACTGGACATGGAACAACAGACCTGGTTCCAAATAGGAAAAGGAGTACGTCAAGGCTGTATATTGTCACCCTGCTTATTTAACTTATATGCAGAGTACATCATGAGAAACGCTGGGCTGGATGAAGCAGAAGCTGGAATCAAGATTGCCGGGAGAAATATCAATAACCTCAGATATGCAGATGACACTACCCTTATGTCAGACAGTGAAGAAGAACTAAAGAGGCTCTTGATGCAAGTGAAAGAGGAGAGTGAAAAAGTTGGCTTAAAGCTCAACATTCAGAAAACTAATATCATGGCATCTGGTCCCATCACTTCATGGGAAATAGATGGAAAAACATTGGAAACAGTGGCTGACTTTATTTTTCTGGGCTCCAAAATCACTGCAGATGGTGACTGCAGCCATGAAATTAAAATACGCTTGCTCCTTGGAAGGAAAGTTATGACCAATCTAGACAGCATATTAAGAAGCAGAGAAATTACTTTGTTAACAAAGGTCCATCTAGTCAAGGCTATGGTTTAAGAAAGCTGAGCACCATAGAATTGGTGCTTTTGAACTGTGGTGTTGGAGAAGACTCTTGAGAGTCCCTCAGACTGCAAGGAGATCCAACCAGTTCATCCTAAAGGAGATCAGTCCTGGTTCATTGGAAGGACTGATATTGAAGCTGAGGCTCCAATACTTTGGCCACCTGATGCAAAGAGTTGACTCATTGGAAAAGACCCTGATGCTGGGAAAGATTGAGGGCAGGAGGAGAAGGGGATAACAGAGGATAAGATTGTTGGATGGCAATGCCGACTCAATGGGTATGGGTTTGGGTGGACTCCACGAGTTTGTGATGGACAGGGAGGCCTGGCGTGCTGTGCTTCTTAGGGTCGCAAAGAGTTGGACTCAACTGAGTGACTGAGCTGAACTGAACTGAATGGGACTGGATGCCACGATCTTAGTTTTCTGAATGTTGAGTTTTAAGCCAACTTTTTCACTCTGTTCTTTCAGTTTCATCAAGACGCTCTTTGGTACTTCTTCACTTTCTGCCATAAGGGTGGTATCATCTGAGTATCTGAGGTTATTGATATTTCTCCCATCAATCTTGATTCCAGCTTGTGCTTCATCCAGTCCAGCATTTCTCATGATGTACTCTGCATATAAGTTAAATAAGCAGGGTAACAATATATAGCCTTGACGTACTCCTTTCACAATTTGGAACCTGTCTGTTGTTCCATGTCCAGTTCTAACTGTTGCTTCTTGACCTGCATACAGATTTCTCAGGAGGCAGGTCAGGTGGTCTGGTATTCCCATCTCTTGAAGAATTTTCCACAATATGGTACAGGCACAAAAACAGACACGAAGACCCATAGATCAATGGAATAGAAGAGAGATCCCAGAAATAAACCCACACTCACATGGTCAGAGGAGCCAAAAACATCTGATAGAAAAAGTATCTTCAGTAAATGGTGTTGATAAAACTGGACAGCTAAGTGCAAAAGAATGAAACTAGACCATTTCTTACATTATGTGCAAAAGCCAACTCAAAATGAATTAGAGATCTTATATAAGGCCTGAAACCATAAAAATCCAGATGAAAACACAGGCAATAACCTCACTGACATTGGTATTAGCAATGTTTTTGTGAATTTGACTCCAAAGGGAAGGGCTGTTTTGTGTTAGTCATTCAGTCATGTCTGACTCTTTGCGACCTCATGGAATAAGTCCACCAGGCTCCTCTGTTCATGGAATTCCCCAAGCAAGAGTACTGTAGTAGGTTTCCTTTCCCTTCTCCAAAAGGCAAGGAAAACAAAAGCAAAAATAAACAAGTAGGACCACATCAAATAAAATGCTTCTCTATAGTGAAGGAAACCATCATCAAAATGAAAAGACAACTTATTGGATGGCATATTATATCTGCAAATGATATGTCTGGTAAGTGATTAATTTCAAAAAAAAAGTCAAGAATTCATACAATTCAATATCAAATAAGCAAACAATCCAATTACAAAACAGAGGATTTGAATAGATACATTTCCAAAGAAGACATACGAATGGCCAATAAAAATATGAAAATATGCTCAACATCATGAATCACTAGGGAAATGCAAATCAAAGACACAATAAGATATCAACTCATATATGTCAGAATGGTTATTATCAAAAAGAAAACAAATAACAAGCGTTAGTGAGGATGTGGAGAAAAGGGAACCCTGGTGCACTGTTAGTGAGAATGTGAACTGATGCAGCCAATATGGAAAACAGTTACAAGGTTATTTAAAAAATTAAAAAAAAAAATAGTATTACAATTCTATTCAGCAAATCCACTTTTGTGTTTGCCTGGAAAAAAAAATGAAAACACTAATTCAAAAATATGTATGCACCCTGATGTTCACTGTAGCATTATTTCATTTCCAATAGTCAGATTATGAAAGAAACATAGCTGTCCATTGATAGATGAATGGATAAAGAAGATTGGCATATCAACCAATGTAATACTACTCAATAATGAAAAAGAATGAAATCTGGCCATTTGCACATTGATGCTGTTATTTTAAGTGACATATGTCAGATAAAGACAAATACCATATGATTTCATGTATATGTGGAATCTAAAGCAGAAACAAACAAACATAATAAAACAGAAATAGTCATAGACATAGAGAACAAAGTGATGGTTGCCAGAGGGGAGGGAGGGAGGGATATGGGCAAAATAAGTGATGAGGATTAAAATATATAAATTGCAGATATAAAATAATCACAGAGGGCACAGGAATAGGATGGGGAGACACTTTCTCCCCTACAAATTCATCGAAAGAACAACTGAACGCTGAGCAAATTTACAAAACAACTTCTGATCGCTAGCAGAGGACAACAGGCGCCCAGAAAAGCAACCCATTGTCTTCGAAGGGAGGTAGGACAAAATATAAAAGATAAAAAGAGAGACAAAAGAGCTAGGGATGGAGACCTGTCCTGGGAAGGGAATCTTAATAGAGGAAGTTTCCAATCACCAGGAAACCCTCGCACTGGCGGGTCTGGGGGAAGTTTTCGAATCACGGAGGGCAACCTAACTGGGAGGAAAAATTAAATAAGGCCTACAGATTACGTGCCTAAAAGCAACTCCCAGCAGAAAAGTACCCCAGACGCCCGCACCCGCCACCAACAAGTGGGGGCGGAACGGAGAGGAGCGGGCGGCATTGCCTAGGGTAAGGACCGGGCCCGAAGGTCCTGGGAGCAATCAGAGGGAGCTCTTTTAAACTGTGGGATAGCAAGGGAGAAAATTAACCGGTCCGAACATACTGCCGGCCGTTCGCAAAACAAAGGGACTGAGAAACTCCAGAGAAGAGCCGGCCCATCCCCGCTGGAGGTAGGAGGCAGGGGGGAGGGGAAAGGGGCAAACTCAGCCCCAGAGAAGCCACCCCCTACGACACTGCAAATAGGCCTCCGGTTTCTATCTAAAGACTTCCTGAGATTCTGGATGGTCGACATCTGCCGCCAGGAGGGTCGCGGCTAGAGGCCAGCTCCTGAGAACAAACACAAGCTGCAGGCACCCAACCGGTGGTTCGCTCTGGGGCCACGGAGTGCGCCCAAGCCTCTGGCTCCCTGAGCCATTCAGGCTGGGAAAGGCACAAAACGCAGGCACAACCGAATCCGTGCTGTTGTGGAGTACCCGAAAACTGGAACTGCACTCAACGCAGGGCCCGCTCCATATACAGCAGCCGGGAGCCTGAGCAGTGTAGACGGGGAAAGCACAGACACCTGTGAGCGGGGCAAACCCAGTGTGGCCGGAACACGGTGAGTGCTATCCACACACAGCAGTATCTGTCTGCAGCGCCCCGCCATCCCCGTAGCAGGACTGAACTGAACTAGGGAACCTAAATAAGAGATCACCTCCACCCGCCTGTGTCAGGGCGGAAATTAGACGCCGAAGAGAAGCCAAAATAAACAAAGGGAACCGCTTCAGAAGGGACCGGTGCAACAGATTAAAATCCCTGAAGGTAACACCGACTACACCGGAAGGGGCCTATAGATATTAAGAAGCGTAAGCTGGAAAGAGGAGCTATCTGAAATTGAACTGAACCTACACTGACCGCAACAGCTCCAGAGAAATTCCTAGATATATATGTATATATATTTTCTTAATTAAAAAAAAATTTGTTTTCTTTCCTTTTTAAAAATTTTTTCTCTTTTATTTTCTTTTAAAATTCCCTATTACTCCCCCATTACTCCTCAACTTTCATTTTCATATATTTTCACGATTTTTTTAATTAGGGAAAAAAATTTTTTTCTTTTTTTTCTTTTTCTTGCTTTTCTCTCCTATTTCCCTTTAAAATCCTCTAATACTCCTCTATTATTCCTTAATTTTCATTTTCATTTCACTATAACCTTACAAAAAAAAAAAGAGAGAGAAGCCCTATTTTTAAACTGAACTTCATATATATTTCTAAATTTTGTGTTTTTGTTTTTGTTTTTAAATATTGTATTTCAAAGAGTCTAACCTCTACCCTAAACTTTTAATCTTTTTTTTTTAGTATGTGATATAAATTTTGGACATTTAAGAATCCAATATTCAGTTCTCATTTCTATTCAGGAGTGTGTTGATTACTCTCTCACACTTTTGACTCTCTGTTTTCTACCTCAGAACACCTCTACTTCCTCCTTTCCCCTTCTCTTCCCAATCCAATTCTGTGAATCTTTGTGGGTGTCTGGGCTACGGAGAACACTTTAGGAACAGATAACTGCGTAGATCTGTCTCTCTCCTCTTGAGTCCCCCTTTTTCTCCTCCTGCTCACCTCTATCTCCTTCCTCCCTCTCCTATTCTTCATGTAACTCTGTGAACCTCTCTGGTTGTCCCTCATGGTGGAGAATCTTTTCACCATTAACCTAGAAGTTTTATTATCAGTGCTGTATAGTTGGAGAAGTCTTGAGACTATTGGAAGAATAAAACTGAAATCCAGAGACAGGAGAATTAAGCCCAAAACCTGAGAAAACCAGAAAACTCCTGACTACATGGAACATTAAGGAATAAGAGACCATCCAAAAGCCTCCATACCTACACCAAAACCAACAACCACCCAAGAGCCAATAAGCTCCAGAACAAGACATACCACACAAATTCTTTAGCAACGCAGGAACATAGACCTGAGTGTCAACATACAGGCTGTCCAAAGTCACACCTAACACATAGACCCATCGCAAAATTCATTACTGGACACTCCATTGCACTCCAGAGAGAAGAAATCCAATTCCACACACCAGAACGCTGAGACAAGCTTCCCTAACCAGGAAACCTTGACAAACCAATCGTCCAACCCCACCCACTGGGTGAAACCTCCACAATAAAAAGGAACCACAGACCACCAGAATACAGAAAGCCCACTCCAGACACAGCAATCTAAACAAGATGAAAAGGCAGAGAAATACCCAATAGGTAAAGGAACATGAAAAATGCCCACCAAGTCAAACAAAAGAGAAGGAGATAGGGAATCTACCTGAAAAAGAATTTAGAATGATAATAAAAATGATCCAAAATCCTGAAAACAAAATGGAGTTACAAATAAATAGCCTGGAGACAAAAATTGAGAAGATGCAAGAAATGTTTAACAAGGACCTAGAAGAAATAAAAAAGAGTAAATTAAAAATGAACAATGCAATAAATGAGATAAAAAACACTCTGGAGGGAACCATGAGTAGAATAACAGAGACAGAAGATAGGATAAATGAGTTAGAAGATAAAATGGTGGAAATAAATGAAGCAGAGAGGAAAAAAGAAGAATCAAAAGAAATGAGGACAACCTCAGGGACCTCTGGGACAATGTGAAACGCCCCAACATTCGAATCATAGGAGTCCCAGAAGAAGAAGACAAAAAGAAAGGCCATGAGAAGTTACTCAAGGAGATAATAGCTGAAAACTTCCCTAAAATGGGGAAGAAAATAGCCACCCAAGTCCAAGAAACCCAGAGAGTCCCAAGCAGGATAAACCCAAGACAAAACACCCCAAGACACATATTAATCAAATTAACAAAGATCAAACACAAAGAACAAATATTAAAAGCAGCAAGGGAGAAACAAAAAATAACACACAAAGGGATTCCCATAAGGATAACAGCTGATCTATCAATAGAAACCCTTCAGGCCAGAACGGAATGGCAGGTCATACTTAGAGTAATGAAAGAGAATAACCTACAACCTAGATTACTCTACCCAGCAAGGATCTCATTCAGATATGAAGGAGAATTTAAAAGCTTTACAGACAAGCAAAAGCTGAGAGAATTGAGCACCACCAAACCAGCTCTTCAACAAATGGTGAAGGATCTTCTCTAGACAGGAAACACAGAAAGGTTGTATAAACGTGAATTCCAAACAGCAAAGTAAATGGTAACGGGACCATACCTATCAATAATTACCTTAAATGTAAATGGATTGAATGCCCCAACCAAAAGACAAAGGCTGGCTGAATGGATACAAAAACAAGACCCCTATATATGCTGTCTACAAGAGACCCACCTCAAAAGAAGGGACACATACAGACTAAAAGTGAAGGGCTGTAAAAAAATATTTCATGCAAAAGGAGACCAAAAGAAAGCAGGAGTCACAATACTCATATCAGATAAAGGCTGTGAAAAGAGACAAAGAAGGACACTACATAATGATCGAAGGATCAGTGCAACAAAAAGATATAACAATTATAAATATATATGTACCCAACATAGGAGCACTGCAATATGTACGGCAAATGCTAATGAGTATGAAAGAGGAAATTAATAGTAACACAATAATAGTGGGAGACTTTAATACCCCACTCACAACTATGGAAAGAGCAACTAAACAGAAAATTAACAAGGAAACACAAACTTTAAAGGACACAATGGACCAGCTAGACCTAATTGACATCTATAGGAAGTTTCACCCCAAAACAATCAAATTCACCTTTTTCTCAAGTGCACACGGAACCTTCTCCAGAATAGATCACATCCTGGGCCATAAATCTAGTCTTGGTAAATTCAAAAATATTGAAATCACTCCAGTCATCTTTTCTGACCACAGTGCAGTAAGATTAGATCTCAATTACAGGAAAAAAAATATTAAAAATTCAAACATATGGAGGCTAAACAACACGCTTCTGAATAACCAACAAATCATAGAAGAAATCAAAAAAGAAATCAAAATATGCATAGAAATGAATGAAAACAAAACCTATGGGACACTGTAAAAGCAGTGCTAAGGGGAAGATTCATAGCATTACAGGCCTACCTCAAGAAACAAGAAAAAAGTCAAATAAATGACCTAACTCTACACCTAAAGCAACTAGAGAAGGAAGAAATGAAGAACCCCAGGGTTAGTAGAAGGAAAGAAATCTTAAAAATTAGGGCAGAAATAAATGCAAAAGAAACTAAAGAGACCATAGCAAAAATCAACAAAGCTAAAAGATGGTTTTTTTGAAAAAATAAACAAAATTGACAAACCATTAGCAAGACTCATTAAGAAACAGAGGGAGAAGAACCAAATTAACAAAATTAGAAACGAAAATGGAGAGATCACAACAGACAACACTGAAATACAAAGGATCATAAGAGACTACTACCAGCAGCTCTATGCCAATAAAATGGACAACTTGGAAGAAATGGACAAGTTCTTAGAGAAGTATAACTTTCCAAAACTGAACCAGGAAGAAATAGAAGATCTTAACAAACCCATCACAAGCAAGGAAATCGAAACTGTAATCAGAAATCTTCCAGCAAACAAAAGCCCAGGACCAGATGGCTTCACAGCTGAATTCTACCAAAAACTTAGAGAAGAGCTAACACCTATCTTATTCAAACTCTTCCAGGAAATTGCAGAAGAAGGTAAACTTCCAAACTCATTCTATGAGGCCACCATCACCCTAATTCCAAAACCAGACAAAGATGCCACAAAAAAGAAAACTACAGGCCAATATCACTGATGAACATAGATGCAAAAATCCTTAACAAAATTCTAGCAAACAGAATCCAACAATATATTAAAAAAAATCATACACCATGACCAAGTGGGCTTTATCCCAGGAATGCAAGCATTCTTTAATATCCACAAATCAATCAATGTAATACACCACATTAACAAATTGAAAGATAAAAACCATATGATTATCTCAATAGATGCAGAAAAAGTCTTTGACAAAATTCAACATCCATTTATGATTAAAACTCTCTAGAAAGCAGGAATAGAAGGAACATACCTCAACATAATAAAAACTATATATGACAAACCCACAGCAAGCATCACCCTCAATGGTGAAAAATTGAAAGCACTTCCCCTAAAATCAGGAACAAGACAAGGGTGCCCACTCTCACCACTACTATTCAACATACTTTTGGAAGTTTTGGCCACAGCAATCAGGGCAGAAGAAGAAGTAAAAGGAATCCAGATAGGAAAAGAAGAAGTAAAACTCTCTCTGTTTGCAGATGACATGATCCTCTACATAGAAAACCCTAAAGACTCTACCAGAAATTTACTAGAGCTAATCAATGAATACAGTCAAGTTGCAGGATATAAAATTAACACACAGAAATCTCTTGCATTCCTATACACTAACAATGAGCAAACAGAAAGAGAAATTAAGGAAACAATACCATTCACCATTGCAACAAAAAGAATTAAATACTTAGGAGTATATCTACCTAAAGAAACAAAAGACTTATACATAGAAAACTATAAATCACTGATGAATGAAATCAAAGAGGACACAAACAGATGGAGAAATATACCGTGTTCATGGATTGGAAGAATCAATATTGTCAAAATGGGTATACTACCCAAAGCAATCTATAGATTCAATGCAATCCCTATCAAACTACCAATGGTATTTTTCATAGAACTAGAACAAATAATGTCACAATTTGTATGGAAATACAAAAAACCTCGAATAGCCAAAGTAACCTTGAGAAAGAAGAATGGAACTGGAGGAATCAACCTGCCTGACTTCAGACTATACTACAAAGCCACAGTCATCAAGACAGTATGGTACTGGCAAAAAGACAGAAGTATAGATCAATGGAACAGAATAGAAAGCCCAGAGATAAATCCACGAACCTGTGGTCACCTTATCTTTGACAAAGGAGGCAAGGATATACAATGGAAAAAAGACAACCTCTTTAACAAGTGGTGCTGGGAAAACTGGTCAACCACCTGTAAAAGAATGAAACTAGAACACTTTCTAACACCATACACAAAAATAAATTCAAAATGGATTGAAGATCTAAATGTAAGACCAGAAACTATAAAACTCCTAGAGGAGAACATAGGCAAAACACTCTCCAACATAAATCACAGCAGGATCCTCTATGACCCACATCCCAGAATATTAGAAACAAAAGCAAAAATAAACAAATGGGACCTAATGAAACTTAAAAGCTTTTGCACAACAAAGGAAACTATAAGCAAGGTGAAAAGATAGCCCTCAGACTGGAAGAAAATAATAGCAAATGAAGCAACAGACAAAGGATTAATCTCAAAAATATACAAGCAACTCCTCCAGCTCAACTCCAGAAAAATAAATGACCCAATCAAAAAATGGGCCAAAGAAATAAACCGACATTTCTCCAAGGAAGACATATAGATGGCTAACAAACACATGAAAAGATGCTCAACATCACTCATTATCAGAGAAATGCAAGTCAAAACCACAATGAGGTACCATTACACGCCAGTCAGGATGGCTGCTATCCAAAAGTCTACAAGCAATAAATGCTGGAGAGCGTGTGGAGAAAAGGGAACCCTCTTACACTGTTGGTGGGAATGCAAACTAGTGCAGCCACAGGAAAACAGTGTGGAGATTTCTTAAAAAACTGGAAATAGAACTGCCATATGACCCAGCAATCCCACTTCTGGGCATACACACTGAGGAAACCAGATCTGAAAGAGACACCCCAATGCTCATCGCAGCACTGTTTATAATAGCCAGGACATGGAAGCAACCTAGATGCCCATCAGCAGACGAATGGATGAGGAAGCTGTGGTACATATACACCATGGAATATTACTCAGCCTTTAAAAAGAATTCATTTGAATCAGTTCTAATAAGATGGATGAAACTGGAGCCCATTATACAGAGTGAAGTAAGCCAGAAAGATAAAGACCATTACAGTATACTAACACATATATATGGAATTTATAAAGATGGTAACGATAACACTATGTGCAAAACAGTAAAGGAGACACAGATGTATAGAACAGACTTTTGAACTCTGTGGGAGAAGGCGAGGGTGGGATGTTTCAAGAGAACAGCATTGAAACATGTATATTATCTAGGGTGAAACAGATCACCAGCCCAGGTTGGGTGCATGAGACAAGTGCTCGGGCCTGGTGCACTGGGAAGACCCAGAGGGATCGGGTGGAGAGGGAGGTGGGAGGGGGGACCGGGATGGGGAATACATGTAAATCCATGGCTAATTCATTTCAATGTATGACAAAAACCACTGCAATGATGTAAAGTAATTAGCCTCCAACTAATAAAAAATAAATGGAAAAAAAAATAAATGAAATAAAAAAATCACAGAGATGTGACTTAAAGTATAGGGAATACAATCAATAATACTGTAACAACTTTGGCAGATAGATGGTGTCTAGAAGTAGTGTGGTGATCATTTTTGTAGTGTATAAGAATATCAAGGCAAGACCACCTTTCTGAAGATTACAGATGAACAAAATTAAAGGGGTAGATAAAACTGAATAAGAATAATCTATTCTCAAATATACATTACATGACAGAAATACAGGATCTATAAAGAACATAGTATTCAACATACTAACTTGAAAAATATTTTAACATCATCTTTACACAATTTTAATTGAAAACAAAATACTCTAATTTGACTAATTTAATTAATTATGTCTAACCATCATAAATTAGGTAACTATTTCATGAAGATGATAATGTCTTGGTATATTCTATTTTTATGTCATCAACTTTTAAACTCCATTAATTTCCAATTTTCAGATTTCAAATATTTTCATCAATATTCTCTGACATCTTAGGATTTTATATATCTTTCCTGTACCTATATACTTCATGAAACAAAACACTTTAATGTTGGGCTTTGTAAAATGTATTAATGTGTACTTATGTGTTTACAATGATAATCTCTGCTATAACTTTATAATTTGTTTAAAAGCAAATTTAAATGTAGCTATATCTTACTAGATGTTAATAAAAGCCCATACGGTGATCATTCCATTTTTCAGTTAGGTTCAGTCACTCAGTCGTGTCCGACTTTTTGCAACACCATGGACTGCAGCATACCAGCCTTCCCTGTCCATCACCAACTCCTGGAGTATATTCAAACTCATGTCCATCGAGCTGGTGATGCCATTCAACCATCTCATCCTCTGTCTTCCCCTTCTCCTCCGCTGTCTTCCCCTTCTCCCACCTTCAATCTTTCCCTGCATCAGGGTCTTTTCCAATGAGTTGGTTCTTTGCATAGGTGGCCAATATTGGAGTTTCAGCTTCAGCATCAGTCTTTCCAATGAACACGCAGAACTGATCTCCTTTAGGATGGACTGGTTGGATCTCCTTGCAGTCCAAGGGACTCTCAAGAATCTTCTCCAACACTACTGTTCAAAAGCATCAATTCTTCGGCACTCAGCTTTCTTTATAGTCCAACTCTCACATCCATACATGACTACTGGAAAAACAATAGCTTTGACTTGATGGATCTTTGTTGGTAAAGTAATGTCTCTAATTTTTAATATGCTCTCTAGGTTGGTCATAGCTTTCATTCCAAGGAACAAGCATCTTTTAATTTCATGGCTGCAGTCACCATCTGTAGTAATTTTGGATGACTGCAAAGGACCTCACTGTTTGACCTCACCCAAAAAAATAATGCCTCTCACTGTTTCCATTGTTTCTTCATCTGTTGATGGGACCAGATGCCATGATCTTGGTTTTCTGAATGGTGAGTTTTAAGCCAACTTTTTCACTCTCCTCTTTCAGTTTCATCAAGAGGCTCTTTAGTTCTTCTTTGCTTTCTGCCATAAGTGTGGTGTCACCTGAGTGTCTGAGGTTATTGATATTTCTCCTGGCAATCTTGATTCCAGTTTGTGCTTCATTCACTTGTTTACAAGGGGGATAAAAATAAGATTATTCTTCATGAGGCAGCTTAAAAATTTAACTTAAACTTGTAATAACATTCAGCCTATAACAGGAAATGTTTAATATTTATTTCTGGTCCACTAGTTTTATAAGCTCTTAGTACACACATTTATATAGTGCAATTGGATAATTTATGCATTGGTCAGGATTTATCAGAGAATTGAGTGTTTAAAATATAAAATGTCTATGTCTTTAAAAAAATCTTTTAAAATGATCACAGAAAAAGTTACTCACTGGTCCTTTGCAGTTTCTTTTTAAAAAATTAGGTTTTGTTTGTTTGTTTGAGCCTTTATAAATGTAAGCAACTAGCCAACAATCTTTTTAAATGGACTTCCAAACATGTACAAAGTCATGAGTCTTCTTTTTTTAGAAAAAAATACTTTAAATGTTAAATTTTGTAGACTACAAAAATGATAAATTGGCCAATATTTATTTAGTGGATTATATGAGCTTGAAATGGACTTCGAGTTCCTTCTTATAAAAATCATTGTACAACAGAATGAACTAAGCATATGAATGAATACAGGAGCCATATAATACATTATAAACTTCACCCCTTAATAATCAAACCATAGTCTATTGGCAAAAAAAAAAAGGTGATATGGCAAAACAACAAAAACTTGCTGCAGTAGTAAATTCCATCTTGTTTGCTTCCTGCTATTTTTTTGTTGTTGTTATTTGTTTTCTTCCTTGATTAAAAATCTATGTAAAGAAAACAAGAGTCTTAATGCTATTTTATCTGACACTTCTTTTAAGAGATAGCCACTTATAAAATTTATTACAGTTTGTAATAAGTTTCAAGACTGATTTTTTTTTCTTTTTATTCAGCAGGACTTTTGGTTCATAAGTTTTGTGCAGTGTTCACAGCTCAGAACTAATGTTATTCAGTGCCCATTTTACATTCTAAAATGAATCATAAAGGGAATGCCAACATTTAGGGCTCAGTATTTTCCCTTTGTTTATAGAGATTAAAACTTTGGGCAGGAAAGTTAAAGTGACTTACTAGGGCCATACTTAAAGAAAGTAGGATATGTGGATTTCAACCTAGACAATCTGTCTCCAGAGCTGGCTCTATTAGCCACCATAACTGTTGTTTTCACGGAAGGTCCATGCATATGCTTTCAGTGTATTCCTAATAGACTCACTTGAGAATATAACCTTATGGCATGTCCATTTCTCTGTGTGTATATTTCACTTGTAATTATGTAGTATCATGTGGTACTGAAGTACACAGTTTATTTAGAAATTCCTTTATTAATACATTTTGAAATACTTTCTAGTATTTTGTTATTGCAATCCATATATAAATGAACATCACCACAAACATTTCTTTGCTTGGAAATCCTGAGAAGTGCTAATTTAGGACTTCTAATATAAGTATATTAATATAAGTATATTAAATCTTGATAGTTTTCATCAAATGGACTTGCAAATATCTTCATCAAATTGTACTGTTTTAAATAGTGTCTGTGAATACCACATTTCTTATCCTTATCAGCATTGTTCACAATGAATTACTTTCTTGTTTAATATGATTAGCTAATAGTTGAATCTCATTAAAAATTATCACTCATGGTGTTTATAATAAGGATAGTTTTTAAGGAGTTTTTATATTTGCAATTTGTGTTTTCTTCTGTAGATGTTTTTTCTAATTGAAACATTTTCCATTGGTAGCTTGAATTTTTCTGATTGATTTATGGAAATTTCTTACATATGAAAGATGTCGGTCCTCTGTTATATACTTTAAATATTTATTCTATTTTGTCATTTATGACCTTTATTGATGGTTCTTTTGCTTATATAGAACTTTTAAATGTTATGTAGTTACTGCCATCATTTGATTATAGTTTTCATAGAAACATTGTATAAAATTAAAATATATTAAATTAGAAAACTGTATTCATAATAGCATTTTGTTTAAAGGGAGGCTATTGCTAGCCAAGTCTAGCAGAATTTTTGTAGGGATGCAATACTACTTGAAATTTGTAAGATTATAGAGTTTTATAAAATAAGTCTTCTTTTATCAGGATTTCACTGCAGTGTTATACTCAGATATGTATAGGTGAAGAAGCTCTCTTAGTATTCTGGTAGCAAGCAACTAAAAGAACTCTGCAAAATTAAGATTATTGTCAGTCAACAAGTTTTGTTTGACCCTTCGTGACCCCAAGGACTGCAGCATGCCTGGTTTTCCTGCCCCTCACTAAATTCCTAGAGTTTCCCCAAGTTCATGTCCACTGAATTAGTGATGCCATCCAACCATCTCCTCCTCTGTCACTCTCTTTTCCTTCTACCTTCAGTCTTTCCCAGCATCAGGGTCTTTTCTAATGAGTTGATTGTTCATATTAAGTAGCCAAAGTATTGGAGCTTCAGCTTCAGCACCAGTCCTTCTGATGAATATTCAGGATTGATTGGTTTGATCTCCTTGCTGTCCAAGGGACTCTTGAAAGTCTTCTCCAGCACCACAGTTTGAAAGCATCAATTCTTTGGTGCTCAACCTTCTTTATCATCCAACTCTCACATCCATACATGACTACAGGAGTGGGTTCCTGATGGAGATCTTTGGGTTGGAAAAGTTAATGAATGAGGGGGTGGAGCAGATAAGCAATGCAAGAAAATAATGTCTGTGCTTTGGGTGATAGTAGACAAGGATTTTTAAATTTGAGGCTGATCAAAGTATCTGCTTGGACTTGTTGGTAAGGCATCTGTGTCTTTAGGGCATAAGGGTGAAAACTAATGCTTTAAAACATTATGCATGTGCAGTGTGCATGAAGATAAAGTTCACCTATGTCTTAGATATCACCTTGTGTTAGATACTAAATATTTGTTTGGTATCTGGTAGAAGAAGTTACTAAAGTAGGCTATTACAGTACATTTTTACTTCCACATACAGTACATTTTAAGATGATTTGACAAGTTTCATAAAAGTCCAGTAGGGATTTATAGAGTAATTGAAGGAGAAATGACATTTTTACAATGGTGAGTTCTCCCTTACAGGAATATGTTCTCTTTCAGTTCATTGAGGTCTTCTTTTATGACTTTCAGGAAAGCTTTATAGTTTTTTCATTTCATTTAGACATGACCATTTTTTGGTTATTTGTGAGTTCTAAAGTGGTTCTTGTGTGCGTGCCACACTCTTTTTATACTTCATTTATTTTCTATTTGATAAAAATGGTACATAAATAGAAATTTATGTGTGTTTTTAATTTGGCCACTTATTTCTTTTATATATCTAAAATGGAAATTAATTTTGTTTTTTTCATTGTGAATAATTAACATTTGAAAATAATTACAAGTTTGAATTCTGCATCCAATATTCATATCTTAGCTAATGTAGTTCCATTTTAATCCTAGTTTACTGATTTTGAAATTATATAGGTGTTAAATTATAATTGTTAATTCATTGCATTATGTTAAATTGTTAACGTATTACATATTGTCTTTCACTTTGTATCTCCTCTTCTGGGTGTTGACTTTTCTTTCCTCCTGCCCATTTATCCTAATGGTTTGTTACTTTTTTATTTATCTGAGGAAATCACTTATAGTTTGTTTTACAAACACTTTTACCTGCAGAAGCAAAATTGATACTTTTAGTTCTGACTTTATGAGTAAATAGATTTTATAGTCAAAAGAGAAACAAGCAATCAAGCAAGCAATACTTTTCCCTCAAGATTAAAAAACAAAACAACAAACAGTTATTCTGTTTGTTTTGTCCCCAAATAAATGAAACCTGTAACATTTCCCTTAATTACTGACTCCCTGCTGTTGAGCTAAGTCACTTCAGTCGTGTCCTACTCTGTGCGACCCCATAGACAGCAGCCCACCAGGCTCCGCCGTCCCTGGGATTCTCCAGGCAAGAACACTGGAGTGGATTGCCATTGCCTTCTCCAGTGCATGAAAGTGAAAAGTGAAAGTGAATTCGCTCAGTCGTGTCTGACTCTTCCAGACCCCATGGACTGCAGCCCACCAGGCTCCTCTGCCCGTGGGATTTTCAAGGCAAGAGTACTGGAGTGGGGTGCCATTGCCTTCTCCGACTGACTCCCTAGTAAAACCAAATTTATTTCTCCATTTTCAATATTGCCATTTGAAGCTATGTCACAATCATTGTGGTTAGGGTAATCATGAAAAAAAAAACAAATAAAAAACGTATTTTTCTGGTTGGCCTTGCATACAACACCACTGCTGAATACACTTATAATTAAGTAGATTGCTGTTGTCTTGCTCAGTTGCTAAGTCGTATCTGACTCTGAGCCTGTGGACTAGAGCACGCCAAGCTCCTCCGTCCTCTACGGTGTCCCGAAGTCTGCTCAAACTGATACCGCGGAGTCAGTGGTGCTCTCCGTTTCATCCTCTGCTGCCCCCTCTCCTTCTGCCTTAAATCCTTCCCGGCATCAGGGAAAGATTTCCAATGAGTAATAATTACATCATTTCCAATGAGTAATAATTGCATAGGTTACCTATATATATTTTTAGACTCTCTACACAGTCATATCATCTAGGAACATTCTCTGTATATTTTCTCTCAGTTTATTTTTCATGACTTACATTACAGTGCTGAATTATGATGAAAGTGGACATTGCTCTCTCATTTTCAATCTTAGGAGGAAGGGTTTCAACATCCATCTGTTGAGCTTGTTTTTTCTGCTTTATTTTTCTGTATATACACTTTAATAACTTAGGCTATTGCTGTTGTAGTTTTAGATGGTTGAGAAATTTTCACTCATTAGTGATGCTTTTTTGCATTCATATATGATCATATTATTTTTCTCATTTATTTTATTAGCATGTTACATTGATTTATTTCATCAGTTTAAAAAATTTTTCTTATATATAGAACTTGTATCTATTTTTATTTATGAATTTTATCATATTTTTTAGATTTATACTTGTGTTTAATTCTGTTTGAGTGCTAATATAAATGATATTTTGGCCATTCTAATTTTTAGTATGCTATTAAAAATTTTTGAAACAGCTTTAAATGTGCATAAAATGTGGAGCTACTACAGAGAATGCCCATATTCCCTACACACAGTCTCCTCCATTGTTCAGTTCATTCAGTTCAGTCGCTCAGTCGTGTCCGACTCTTTGTGACCCCATGAATCACAGCACGCCAGGCCTCCCTGTCCATCACCAACTCCCAGAATTTACTCAAACTCATGTCCATTGAGTCAGTGATGTCATCCAGCCATCTCATCCTCTGTCGTCCCCTTCTCCTCCTGCCCCCAATCCCTCCCAGCATCAGGGTCTTTTCCAATGAGTCAGCTCTTCACATGAGGTAGCCAAAGTATTGGAGTTTCAGCTCCACTGGTAGTGATATTGATGGCTTTATAATACATTTATATGATTTTTATGTACATATTTCCATTTCTGTACCAAAATTCTATATCTTGTGTTTTCATATGAAACAGTCTTGTGTTTTATAAGATAATTTCCTTTAGGTTTTTCCTGTAGTCCTTTTATTTTGTTTGTTACTGTTGTGTCTACTCAAAGTTTGCCCTGTTGTATACTGGGTGACTTTTGCTTATAAGTTAAACATTGCATCTGAAATGTTTTAGAGATCATTTGAGCTTCTGGATAATATCTTTCTCCAAAGAGGATTTACTTTTTCTCTGGCAGACAGATGACAAATCTAATTAATACAATCAGCCCTTGAAATGATCACAGCTGGTCTTTACTCTCTGGTTTATTTTCAGTTCAACTTTAATTATATTTTGTAGCTCTTTAGGTTCCCAGTGAGCACTTTTCCTCACTGGCCAGTCCTGATTTCCATCCCAATTTCCATGACCCCCTTAACTCCATGAGATGATGAAAATTTCTGCTCAAGTTTTCAGATACTTCTTGGTCACAGCTTTTGATATCACCAATCAACATTATAGAGAAGCAGCAACCAATGTCATTTTTACCTCTTTTGAATTCCAGTTTCTCCTAAATAATGCCTCAAAAATTCATATTGCTTAAGTAACTTTTCAATGATGGTTTCAATGAGATGGTGTTTAAATATTTTTGAGAATTATTGCATATGATCATCCCATCATTCCTGGAAAAAGCAAGTATTCACTCCAAATCCTTCTTATATCTCTATTGTTACATCTGGGATGAATTTTCTTCTTCCAGAATCTTATAAAAACAGGAAAAACAGACTCAAAATTGAGCTGCTTAGGCTAATCCCTATGTTACCAAACTGAGACTTAATTACAGTTTGAACTCTCCAAGAATTGGAATCTTAAACCAGTTAGTCAGGAATCATCTGATCAGCACTAGTGAGGTAATCTGCTTGATAGATCTCTCTGTGTGTGTGTGTGTGTGTGTGTGTGTGTGTGTGTGTGTGTGCGCATGCGCACTTAGTTGCTCAGTTGTGTCTGACTCTTTGCTACCCCTTGCACTGTAGCCCACCAGGCTCTTCTGTCCATGGTATTTTTCAGGCAAGAATACTGGAATGGATTGCCATTTCCTTCTCCAGGGGATATTCCTAATCTAGGGATCAAATCCACATCTCCTGCGTTTCCTGCATTGCAGAAAAAGTCTTTACCTACTAAACCATCCGAGAAGCCCCTGATAGATCCCTACTATCCCCTCAAAGACAGTCTTGCAGTAACAAATCCACTTGTTTTGTCTAGTATTAACTACCTTGTTCCTGTTTCCTTCTGCCTATAAAAGTCTTTCATTTTTATAAAGCTACTCAGAATTCCTTTCTATCTGCTAGACAGGATGCTGGGTAGTTCATGAATCATTGAGTAAAACCAATAAGATCTTTAAAATTTACTCAGTTGAATTTTTTCTTTTTTTTTACTTCTATACTGCCTATGTAGGTCTTTGGGCATCATGATTTATAGGTGGATGCATATACTATTGGATTCTCTGCCTTAGGCCTCTGCCTAGATGTGTTCTCAAACTTCTTGCTCTGTAAAGATGAGAAAATCTGAAATCCAGGCCACTCAGTTTAAAAAAAATGTCATTGGGCAGTGGGGTGGGGGGGCTGATTAATTTTTCTCTGTACCTTTCTAACTATAATCTTTACCAGATTAAGTAACTTGCCATTTTTTTCAATGTTTTGAAGATTTTGTTTTGCTGCTCCTGTACCAGTAGCCATATTATATTAATGAAAATAAAAATACTTCTTAAATCTTACCTCTTATCATTTTACTTTTTTAAATTTTCTTTTCATTATGGAAAATGTCTTAAGTTTGACGGCTATTTCACTGAATCATGTTTTAAAATTTCAAATCTGTATTTTCTGCTTTCATTTTGGTTTTAACTTCTTTTTTAAGTTCCATTCAATTTTTTTCTTGTTTAAATGGTTCCTAATTGAGACTTTTGAAAATTTTATAGATGCAGTTGTTTCTTCAATGTCATTGAAAACAGATTTACAAATTTTCTAAAATTCATCTTGTCCTTCTTGTTCTATTTCATAAGATAATTTTAGAGAGTTTACAAAAAGGTTTATTTCTATTTAATTAAAATTGTGTTCTTATGTTTAGTGAAGCTTTTAAAATTATGTTTTAAATAGAATTTTCTTCTTTTTCAGTAGAAAACATAGATGATATTTGTCCAATTGCTTCTATTCTTGTTTTGATATGATCAAACAGTTCAGTCCTAGCAAAATAAAATAGAAATGCTTAGCTTGTTCATGACTTTACATTGCTAATTTAGAAACACAGAAGCTTGCTGGGAATAGAGTGGAGGCCAATTATTAGGTTGGCTTCTATGTCAATTAATTCTGCATTTTCTGTAGTAGCAAGGAATTAGTGTTTCCGTCCATGCTAAAATGAGCTTGTTAAAGCACTGATATAGAATCTGAATTCAGTGTGACTGCGTTGTCTGCTGTGCTTCCCAGAAGTGATAGAGAGAAATATTTATATTGTGCATGCCCAATAACTTATCTCTGATTCCAACATTTTTTAACTGATAGGGTTTCTAAGTAAATAAAGCTCTTCCAGATTTCCCCCCATTTACTTTCATGTGGTATGTTCTTTTGTATTATCAAGGAGCCAAGTACAGTGTCTCCTTTCTCCCATCTGGTTATGTCCCTATTATTTGTGGGAGAAATTAATCAGAATTTCTATTCTGTGGAATTTGTTTTGATATTTTTCTAAACTTATTAAAATCTAATTTTAATGAGTTTTTTCTTAGAAGTAGAGGCAGTGAAATTAGATAAGTGTGCTCAGATGTTATCTGAGAGTATACAAAATATTATTTTATTTTAAGCATTGTTTTCCCCTAAACTGATGATTTAACATATCATAACATATGACATTGCTTTTAGAAGGAAATTTAATGTCATAAATTACATATTTATGAATGAAGATTTAAAAGTTCTTATTGAAAAAACTCTTTTAAATATATATGTGCTTGCATGCTAAGTTGCTTCAGTCGTGTCCGACTCTTTGCGACCCTATGAACTGTAACCCGCTAGGCTCTTCTGTCAATGGGATTGTCCAGGCAAAAATATTGGAGTGCTTTGCAATGCCCTCCTCCAGGTGATCTTCCTGACTCAAGGATTGAACCCTCATCTCTTAAGTCTCCTGCATTGGAAAGCGGGTTATTTACTACTAGCGCCACCTGAGAAGCCCTTAAACATCCATGGCTGACTCATGTCAATGTATGACAAAACTCACTACAATATTGTAAAGTAATTAGCCTCCAACTAATAAAAATAAAGGAAAATAAATAAATAAAAGCCCCCATAAATGTATATAATCATACAGCATTATTTATATACATTAAAACATAAATAAGCAAAACAATTTGATAAGTTATTTATAACATTTTTACACATTCTGAGACTTACTATTCTTAATACATTTGCAACTCATATGCAGGGTGACTTGGTTAAATACTTGATACTCTCTACCTATATCTACTTGAATAGTTATTTGATTGGCTAGCTTCTTCTGGATTTGTCTAATCTTCACAAATGATGCATTCAAGTTTTTCAGTTCAGTTCAGTTCAGTCGCTCTGTCGTGTCCAACTCTTTGTGACCCCATGGACTGCAGCATGACAGGCTTTCCTGTCCATCATCAACTCCCAGAGCTTACTCAAACTCGTGTCCATCAAGTCGGTGATGACATCCAACCATCTCACCCTCTGTCATCCGCTTCTGCTCCCGCCTTCAATCTTTACCAGAATCAGGGTCTTTTCCAATGAATCAGTTCTTCACATGAAGTGGCCAAAGCATTGGAGTTTCAGCTCAGCATCAGTCCTTCCAATGAAAATTCAGGACTGATTTCCTTTAGGATGGACTGGTTGGATCTCCTTGCTGCCCAAGGGACTCGCAAGAGTCTTCTCCAACACCACAGTTCAAAACCATCAATTCCTTGGCACTCAGCTTTCTAGTCCAACTCTCACATCCATACATGACTACTGGAAAAACCACAGCTTTGACTAGATGGGCCTTTGTTGGTAAAGTAATGTCTCTTCTTTTTAATATGCTGTCTAGGTTGATCATAAGTTTCCTTCCAAGGAGTAAGCATCTTTTAATTTCATGGCTGCAGTCACCATCTGCAGTATTTTTCAAGCTATATTTGTTCTTTAACTAATTTTCCAGCAGACTCTGGGGTCTGTCTTGTACAACTGCCAAGGGAACATGGAGAACTAATTTTCAATCTGCCTTCCTGCTGTCTACTATTGATTGTGTGCACCAAATAGGCTGACCATGTTCCTTTCTACATTTACCATTATCTAATAGAGAAGAACATTAAGTGATGTATGCAAACCTTCTGCTAAAAAATCAATTTAGATGTTTGTTAACAATGCGTATTCCAGAGTCTGTACTATACTTATTGAAGCAGAATATCTTGGGAAATAGTGCAGAAAGCTAAATATTTACCAAGCTCACTGGGTGATGATTGCGCACACTGAAGTCGAAATCCACTGCTGCCTTGATTCAGAACAAGTCTTGTAATTAGACAGATGTAGAGTCTAATGGACTTGCTATTTACTATGTGTAGGATTGTAAAAATGAACTTAACATATATGGTTCATTTTACATATCTGAAGTATAGGACAGTGTAGACTGTAGTGTAGACTAGATATGAGGACACAGTAAAGCACTACTTTTAAATCTTTTAGTACAATTCTTGGAACCAACTATGTATTTCATCAAATATAAGATGCCATTGATTTAAAGATGTTTGGTTATTTATGTATAGTAAGAAGAGGAATTACACTGTGACACAGTACTCAGTAATCACTTTTTATTTTATTTTATTCTTTTATTTAAAAGACATTTTACTTTATACTTCTTGAAAGAGTTCTTTTAAAATATATGTACATATACCTAATCATATACATTTGTGTAACTTAAAAGAACACATAAGCAAAATTAATTTATGGAGACATTTCTAAAACTTCTAAACATTCTGAGATTGATTTTCCTTAATATCTTTGCAATTCATAACTCCATCCTTCTACCAGCATCATTTTACAAACATTATTGAGAAGAATAGTCAACTGGTGGCTCAGGACATTTATTTTTTTCAGCCAGTGACTGATTTTTCATGTTTGGTGTTAGAAATGAAATAATTTTATCAGAAGGTGTCAACAGAAGAACTTTCAAATTATACTATGACTGACATTCTTTCTTCAAATTGGCCCCAAAAGATTTTGATTCAACTATTAAAGTGATTGCAATTGTCTAGTCAAAATTCCATGAGTAATAACCATATTCACTCAAGTACAATTGACTAACTTATCACAACTGCCATGAGGCTGAAAGTGAGTGAAAGATTTAGTAGTCAACACAAATGTAGACATTTCTGAGTCTCCATTACTCTACCAGATCCCCTTGTAGCATAGTTCCTCTTGCCTGCTGCTAAGTTGCTTCAGTCGTGTCCGACTCTGTGCGACCCCATAGACGGCAGCCCACCAGGCTCCCCCGTCCCTGGTAATCTCCAGGCAAGAACACTGGAGTGGGTTGCCATTTCCTTCTCCAGTGCATGAAAGTGAAAAGTGAAAGTGAAGTCGCTCAGTCATGTCTGACTCTTAGCGACCGCATGGACTGCAGCCCACCAGGCTCCTCCCTCCATGGGATTTTCCAGGCAAGAGTACTGGAGTGGGGTGCCAGTGCCTTCTTTGAGTTCATCAAATACCTGTTAACTGAGGTTGTATATCTAGAGTCCAGGATTTCACACATAGTAGTCCTTCAATAGGACTCCAGGCAAGAATACTGGAGAAATGGCAACCTGCTCCAGTATTCTCTCATGGAAAATTCCTTGGACAGGGGAGCCTGGCGGGCTACAGTCCATGGGAATGCAGAGTTGGACATGACTGAGCGACTAACACTAATAAAGGTCAGGATTTGTCCTTTGCCCTTGTGCTGCTGAGACTCTCCCTAATGCCTTGTCTCCAGACCAAAACCATCCCTAGCCTGGTCTGTCCCAGCTTCCTCAACCCACTGTTAATGCCTATAGAGCTTTCTGAATTCCACCTAGAGGTTTGTTCTATTTCCATTAAGATTTTGTGAACCATGGAATACCGTACAAAAATATCAATGATGCATTTCTTCTCTTTTCTTTTTTCACAGACATTTGCCTTTACTGCTGCAGGATATTGGAAATTTGTTCAGGTTTTAACCTTTTATGAATCTAGGTTTTGGGGCTCAAAGTTAGCCAGAGTATTTAATATAAGATGAAGATTATGTACAAAGATCATTTTCCCCCTTCTGCTTCATGAGCACTCTTTATTATAGTTAGTAATCATTTTTTTACCAAAACTTAGAGATAAGTGTCTGTTGGTTCCTATGTTATTTCTACTCTTAATTCTACAGAGCAAAATCAATTATTTAAATTGACTTTCAACCCCCCTGGTAATCTGGCTCTATATTAATTCTTCAACCCTATCTCTTTATGCTCTTTTCTAAAAACCTCTGTTCAAGTCAGGTTGATCTCATCACGGTCTTCTGAATACACCATGAACATTCCCACCGTTATTCTTCAAACATCCCTCCAGCTAAAATATATTTTTCCTGCTATTCTAGAGCACACTCATATTTTCCCTTTTTTCAATAAATATTCCTTGAATACATAATATTATCAGGCAAGTAAAGAGACAAACAAAAGCCCTGTCATCTTGGAACAATAAAGGGTGTAGGAAATAATCAAATAATAGACTTAATTATAAAATATATTTTTATATGCTATGATTATGCTAGGGAAAATTTGAGTGATTGGCTAGATTAATATACTTTATCAATAACTGTCAATTTCAATCTATAGCATGTTCACATATTGTGCACTGGATTGTTATTTTACTCACATGTATTATATATAGCTTGCTTCCATAATTAAAAGATAAAATCAAAGACACTGAATTAATTCATATCTTCAGTAGAATTAGCAGTACATTAAGAGACAAGAAAGCAATTCAAGTTTTACTCATTTCTCCCATAAGATGGCTTGTGATTACCAGGTATATAAACACATTAAAGCCTCACAATAACAAAAATATCTCTAACCGACCCTGACTCTTGTGTTTTCCCTGCCCTGGGCAGGGGAGATGGACATTCTCATGTTCTCTTTGAGGATAAGTAAGAGTAGAAATGACATAGAGGAGACGAGGATACTTATCACTTGCCAGATTATTGACCAACAGCTCAGACTCAGGGATTAAGGAGCAGAGAGGAGATTCCTATGTTCCCAGTGTTTTCTGGGGCCACTAATTGGAGAATTTTTAGTATTACAATCATAGCCCAGAAAGGTCTTGCTAGCCACAGAATCTGCCCAGAATAAAGCTGGAGTGAACAAATTCTATCAAGTAGTGGCAATCTAAGAACATAGACTCAATGAACAATGGAATAAGAAAAATAGACCCTTACATCTATGTTGATAAGCAATAATAATTTATTGTAGAATTGGACTGACTATTTAGACGGTAGTTTGTTTCACCTATTATGGTTAAAACCAAATGTGTTGATAATATTTTCCATAGAGTTAGTAAGTATCTAATGTCCTTGCCACATGCTTAGTATTAACTAACAATTCTGTTGATACCAAACTTTTAGCATGCTACTTATATAATTTCATAAAACTTCTCTTTTGTGCTTATAGAAATAGAAACTTGACAGTAAATTCAGCACACGAGACACTAAAATTTACCTTTCACTCCTGCATATTAAATAACATATGTAAATAACTTAAAAGAAGGAGAAAAAATCTATAAGAATGGTTCTAGATCTTTTCCTTTTGTCTGCTGGTACCTTCAGAGTTCCCATCTGAATTTGGGAACCTGTAATAGTTTTATGATTCCATGGATATTATATTGGACTCCTTGTAATTAGAGATAAATCATCTCTATGTTTCCTTCTTCTAGTTGAAGAGCTCACACTGGTTTCTCTATAAACATGTGAAAATCTCAGTTCTTCTCCCACTCTTTGAGGCCTACTCAGATGTTTCTTCTGACAAATTATTTTTCCTCTCTCATTCATGAAGTTACCATTCCTTCCCTTTTATTCTTCAGGAGGCATTATAGTTCAATTGCAACAGATGCACTACTTTAAAATGCCTCATGATGAATTGTATTCATCTCTAAAAACAGATGGATGGACAAAATAACTCAAAGAAAAGTGTATACCAAAACTCATGATGTGAGTCTTGAATGATTCCAGTCACCTGGGGAAACAATGTTAGATTTAGTAATCACTGAGAGTTGCTAATCAAATATTGTCTATTGTTTTTTTCCCTCCTGTTCTGTTTCCTATTTTCTGCTATTTCTATCTCAGGCTCAGGGATTTTGGCTTTGGATTCCAGCCCATTTCTCCCATTGGAAGTTTTTCAGAAATCCAGGGGGTAAGAGCATCTGGTTTATGATATTTATACGTGTTGGAGCTGCCTAATATGCCTAGTTACTAAAAACAAATATGGACCTGCACTGAAAAAAAAACTGACAAATGCAAGCTTAAACCTGGAAATTGTGTGGCATTATTCTAAAGTCCTTTCCAACTGAAGTTTAGAAGATCATGTTCAATGTCCTTTTTTTGCAAAGATGTCAACTTAAAAAATGATCTTATTTGCCAATACTGAAAATAGACTTCAGATAACCCATACAGCTTAGCACACTGCACAACAAAAGCTCTCTGATGTTTGAACTGATTCATTCTGAATGAGAGATTATACATCCCTCTATTGCTGTTTGCTCATTACTATTTTAAAATGTTACTTTTTTCTTCGGGATAAATACTGCATATATCTACCTCAGTTTGGGGCTTCCCAGATGGCCCGGAATCCATTTGCCAATGTAGGATATACAGGTTTGATCCTGGGATTGGTAAGGTACCCTGCAGGAGGAAATGGCAACCCACTCCAGTATTCTTGCTGGAGAATCCCACGGACAGAGGAGCCTGGTAGGCTTGGGGTTGCAAAGAGTTGGACATGACAGCAACTAAACCATAGCAGCAACCTCAGTTTACTCACTATTATAACAAAATTATAACTCATACATTTAAACCACATTATTTGTAACTTAAATTCACTTTTCAGAAACAAGTTTTCCTTATCTGAAAAACGAAGGCAAAAAATGATGCTACTCTTGTCTGCCACTTTACTTCCTTCTGTACTTTTGCCTTCCTGGCTTTGTCAGTGCTTACTCTTCCCCTTGTGATTTTATTATTTAAAAGACATGCTGTGCTTACCTCTAATACTTGATGTCTATGGATCCTCCAGCTTTAACAATACACAGAAACTTATCTGTGCACCATTTCTTCAAAAGGGTGCTACTATTTGATGCAAATAAATTTTAACATTATATTTCAGTTAAAAATAATGTTAAACATTCTTTTATACATAAAAATACATCTCTGATACAAACATAGTTCTTCACACGTATGCTTTTTATCTTAATTACAAACTCATCCTTATTTAGAAATGGTGAAAAAGGATTTGGGTTGGACAAGCAATGATGGTACTGAAGACAAGTACTAAAATAATGGAATTGGAAAGAGTTGACATATGGGCTTTTCCAGGACAAAATTTCTCCTTTTATAACATTTTTTTCTTTGGGTATGTTCTTTGGAGCAGCTGCAATACAGTGGGAAAGAAGATGAAACAAAGATTCAAAAGACTTCGATGCTAATCCTGGCTCCACCATTTATTAACTGGATGTCCTTTCAGTTAATTATCATCCTTACAAGGTCCTTGTAAGGATAAAATATGTATGAAAGTACTTTATAAATTATGAAGTTCTATCTAAGTCTAATCTATTAATATTTATTGTCATATCCCTAATTTGCAAAGTGGGCTTATTTATAGAAGCTTCATAATGAATTGTTTTCAACTAAATGTTTTTAAATTGCAAAAGATGGATGCTTCTTGGAAGAAGAAAATCAATGAAGGAATATGTAAAGACACAATTGATAACTGTCCGGTAAAAAATCCTTTCTTAAAATCCTTTCTTAACTATCAGACACAGGTAGTATTAAAAGCACAGTATATAACATTCCACAACTTCGTTATGTTCATGTAAATTGTATATTAATTAGTTAACTTTTGGTTTTGTATTTGCTAATTATACTTATTGTCCTTCATTATTCTTTGCTTTTGTATGTTCTTGTGGTTTTGTATTTCTCTTTTGCATCCACTTTTTAGCTTAAAATATGTCATATTTGTGTACTTCTGGATGTTTATACATGAAAGGTGGAAAATCTAACACATTCTTTAAAATAATTTTGTAATTTTATATTTTGAATGTACCATAAGTTATTCGACTATTCCTTTATTGATGTACATTCATGTTGTTTCCAAGTTTTTGCCACTAGAAATTATTCTAAATAAGCTTCCTTCTATAATAAAGCCTTACTTTCTATTGGATAGATTCATATGCTGCTGCTGCTAAGTCGCTTCAGTCGTGTCCGACTCTGTGCGACCCCATAGACGGCAGCCCACCCGGCTCCCCCATCCCTGGGGTTCTCCAGGCAAGAACACTGGAGTGGGTTGCCGTTTCCTTCTCCAATGCATGAAAGTGAAAAGGGAAAGGGAAGTTGCTCAGTCATGTCCGACTCTTAGCGACCTCACGGACTGCAGCGTACCAGGCTGCTGCGGATAGATTCATATAGTTGGGTCAAAAATCTATGCTTTTTGACTATAGAGGGTATCTGATCACATACTGAATTCACATTCACACAAGTCATGAATGAAGAGGGCCAATTTTTAAAGTTTAGTTAATCTTACAGATTTTTTTTAAGTCATCATGAATACACTCATTTTGTTTGACTACTAGTTATGTTGTGCTTATTTTCATATGATAGTCTACTAGTTAACATTATGCCTGTTTTTATTACCCAATTAAGAAAAAAATATATTTTTTATCTTTTAATTGTCCTTTTGTATAAAGTTAAAACTATGGTAGTCAATAACCTTTTGTTCAATATTATTATATCTTTGAAGACTCCTATAAGACTTAATAACTGGATGGTCTCTAAGACACAAGAGATTAATTTCAGCCAATGAAATTCGCTAGATCCATGTCACCCAATAGAATTTTCCTCTCTGATGGAAAGATTCTGTATCTATGCTCTCCGGTATGGAAGCCCTGAGTTACATGTGACTGCTGAGCTGATATGGCGCTGATATGGCTGAGGAACCACAAACATAATTTTACTTAATTTTAATTCATTTAAATTTAAATATAAATAGTCACATGTGGCTAGTGGCTCCTTTAATGGAGAAGGAAGTCTAAAATTCTTTTATGTGTTTAGAGTTGATTCTCTTAGGGGTGGGGGGAGGTGTGATTTTTAAAGTTGACAGTTAACATTCATGGACAAGGTCATTTTGGCACAAATAACCATTTGTGATTGCTACTGAAGAGCTGGTGAGAGTGACTCACAATCCTTTAAGTTGATCCATTTGAGCCTCTCTAATGAATCAGT